>NW_026947485.1:73868336-79788336 GCF_034190915.1 Cavia porcellus
GGGGAAATTGCTGCTGTTAATGTATGATATCATAAAATGGATGCTTGAGATTCATTCCCATTTCCTGGCACACATTTCCTAAGGCACCTGCAACTTTCAAAGTGGTGAGTATCTTTCTGTAGACTAATGAGTTGGCCTTAGGTAGCTCCAGTGTGGGGGCTACTCAGAAAAGACTGAGATAAGATGAGAGGGTAGAATACTGGACCTCAGCCTCCCAACCTCCAGGGAGCAGAGACAGCTGGAATTGAGTTAGTCACCAGTGGCCAGTGCTGCATCCAGTTATTCCTACAAAACGAAGCCTCCTTGCAAACCCAAAAGGACTGGGTTTGGGCCTAGCAGCCCAGCACATGGAGGCTGGTTGTAAGCAGTATAGAAGCTCCATGTCCTGTTCTCCTCCTTGCTCTCTCCATCTTTTCATCCATAGCCTAGAAAATACCTTTTATCATAAGCTGCTCAGTCTAAGTGTTTGCCTGAGTTCCATAAAAAGTAATTGAACCCAAGGTTGTGTTGATGGAAATTCCAATTATACAGAAGCACAGTAACACAACCAGGGGCTCGTGCTGCTGTCCAGAGGCTGTGGCAGGGGTGTGGGATGGCTGGCCCCCACCCAGGCCAACCAATGCTGCCTTTGGGGAGACAGACAGTACCAGAGCTGATCTGAGCTAAGAGCATCCAGTTGGGATTCACTATGGAGAGACAGCCTGCCCGGTCTTGGGGAACACCCTACACCTAGGCTGCAGAAGTGTGTGTTACAAGAATAGGGGAGAAATGGAGGTTATTATTCTACTATTCTAAGACAACTGCATCTCAACACTTCAACATCCAGGAGCCTGGGGTGGTTGGCAGAGATGTCTGAGGCGCCCTTTGAGACTGCAGGCTCAGCAAGGTGCCAGCATCTTCATGCAGTTCCTGTCAAAGCCTGTCTGATGGCTGGGAGACAGTGGACAGGACTGCAGAGGTGACTGAAGATCTGTTCTTCACCGGGGCTATGCCTCGCATGGCTGTAGGCAGGGATGGCGAAGAGCTCTGTAGCATGGACAGTACCCAGCACAGGCTTAATTAACACTGACATATACATTCAAAAGATTTGGCTTAGCTCTGTAACACATCATGGTAAGAACAGGTAGCAGAGCAAACCTCTTATACCACAAGCTAGGACAAGGCAAGTGAGAGGCCATAAACCTCTTCAGGCCATGACCCCAGTTACTAGGGGTCTCTCGTTAAATCCTACCTACTAAAGATTCTACCACCTCTCATTAACATGTTGGGGGCCATACCTTGACATGTAGACCATTGTGGAAACATTCATGCAAACTGCAGCACTACCACATTTGCACTTGCCCTGGATACACAGGACATGTTGCCAAGAACCAGCCACCCTGAGCTCCAACCTAGCCTACAGCACATGGAATGAACTTCCCAGTATGAGCTCATGAGGCTCACAACGTACCATCTGCCAGAGAGAAGATGTGGACTGTCACCTCTACTCTCTGGTGGCCATAATGACTGCCACTTACTGACCGTCTACCCCATGCGTCTCCACATTTTCCCCCTTGCTTCCTTGGGTCCTGCGTTTTCCCTAAGAATCCACTGACTCTCAGGGTTAATTTTTTCTACTCTCCTCTCAACTTTTGGGTCTCTGCTCTAGCACTAACCAGAGTAAGGCAAAGCTTTCTTTGTCTGGAGCACTGTGCTCCTCCATCACATAGAAAGTCAAGAGATGGTTTTAGTAGCAGCAAGTGATGGATGGCAGACTTGTGAGAATCTCAGAGAACAGTGTGAGACACACATGTTAATTTCACAGGGTGGATGAAGTCTAGATGAGGTACTGTACATTCTCTGGGAGCCCATCACTATTTCTGTTCCCTCAAGCCCTGACTCTTGTCACATCATCGTCCTCTATATTGTTATCCCATTTTCCACTCTTCCCCACACGCCGGATCTCTCCATTACCAATTATGACTGGTGAAGAGTCCTTGACTTGTTTCCCATTCAGCCTTCCACCTCCCTTCCGCAGACTTCCTAAGGAGGCTACTTCTTCCCGAAGAGGAACTTTGGCTCTAGCTGGTAAAATGAGTTTTCTTACTTGCCTTTTCCATCAAATTCTCCTAACAACTCTTTAAAGTAAGTATGATTTAATTCCTCTATTTTTGCTTTCCTCCACAAAGAAAACAGTAACATCTATTGTTCTATACAAGAAGGGTGATAAAGGCAAGTAGCAGTAGGGAGGCACAGGAAACAATGTATAAACGAGAGTGTGTGAGTTGGAGCTGGGAGGAAAGAAGTCCAGGGAGAGGTTATTGTCTTCTTTAGCAGGAGCAGACAGAAATTGACTAACTTTAGACCCTGAGGGAAAATAGTAGCAAAACAGGGGCCTATCTGAAGATAAACACTAAAACACATAGATGTCCAAGTTACTCAAACAGTGGGGCAGGGAGGAGGTGCAAGAAAACACAGCAGGGAACATTAGAATGCTCTACCCAACAAAGATCTAGGATTCAAATAAATAAAGAGAGTATGATAATTTTAAAACACAAAGTAAAATGATAAGAATAAATTGAAACAAACTAGGAATCAATGCATGTAAATAGATTTAAACCACTATAAAGAGATAAAAGCCCCAATGGATTTTAAAACTAAACTAATTAACCAACCAAATAAAAGTCAAGGGCCACTGTATAGTTTACAAGAAGATAGAAGGGTGGGAAAGAAACTGTGTCACTTTTTCAAGTGGTGTTTTAGGAAATATGGATTTAATGAAACCACATACAAAGCAACTTGTATTGTCCATCTTGGTTTTATAAATATAGACGAGAGGAAGTTTTTATGCAAATATAAATAGATGATCTCTAGATGTTATTGTTATGGATGCTGTTTATTCTCTTATTTTGGATTAACTGTGCCTTCTAAATTTTCAGTGTGTATGGATTACAAGGAAGTGAGATGGGGCCAGGGATATAGTTCAGTGGTACAAGCACTTGCCTGGCAAGCACAGAGTCCTGAGTTCAATTCCTGATACCAAAAAGTGAAGTATGCTTAAAACAGTATAAATTAACAAAGTAATGCTAACTAGAAACATAGTACATAAAGTTAAAGACAACAATTAAGAAGACAAACTTCCAGTTTAAATTATGGAGTCATTTTAAGTCTATAGATATAAAATGTAACAAGCTTAAATGCATTCATACACTTTAAAATACAGTGGTACCTTGGTTCATAAAATCAATTCTCTCCACAGTTCCGGTCACCAACTGAACTGGAGGAGAACCAAATCTAATTTCCCAAAGAGGTCAACATAGAACCTAAGGATTGAATTTGATTCCATTCTGTATATACACAAAGCTGATAGAAGTAAAATGAGAAATTGAGCTGGGTGCAGTGGTCTAATCTCAGCTACTCAGGAAGCTGTGGCATAAGAATTGCAAGTCCACGGCCAGCCAAAACGTTAGTGATACCCTGACACACAATAGCATCAAAACAGCTGTAAGGTGCTTGGGGCCTGGTCTCTGCTGCCAACACAGGGTAAGCGGGTGGGGGCTGGTGTGTGAGGAGGGATCACAGTAGGATGCAGAGGTATTATATTACAAGTAAAATTGCAAACAGCGATTCAGTCAAAGTACTATAAAATGAGAATAAACAATAATAAATTTAAAAAATAATGTAGATAATTCTGAGGTTAAATTAAGAGTTATCACTCTGAGGGAAATTAAGAGTTGGGAGTGTGGAGCTCAGTGCATAACAACTCAGCTCTTTGGGTTCATCAATCCCCAGTACCACAAAAAACAAAAACAAAACAATAAAAAGGACGGACTGTTTGGAAATAATTAGGGTAAGAAAATAGCATATCAAAACCAGTGGACCAGGACCCAAAATTTACACAAAGGAAAATTAGCAGCACTCAGAAATAAACTTACTAAAACACACAAAAAATACAAATAAATGAGCTAATTGATTGAATATTTTTGGCACTAAATCTGAAGCTAGGCAGGAGAGTTAAGAAGGAGACAAAGAAGGAAGAGGTCTTTAAGAGGGAATGAGAGAACTTCATGGGGTGCAGCAGCTCTCAGCAAGAACAAAGAAGTGGAACCACTTTTATCAGGCCTGGCTGGGGGAGGAGTTTGGGAGGTGGGCAGGATGACATATCAACAGCTGATTTGAAGGAGCATCTGCCTGTGCAAAACAGGAAACCAAAATTTCCTGGGGTTTGGAGGTAAAGCACTTGGGTGGTTGTGGAGTCTTGGGATTGGAGAGGGCTCAGCGCATGGGCAAAAGGGAGCAGGAGGTTATCTCTGGAATGAGAAGGAGAACACAGAAGTTACTCTTGGAGAGAGACGTTGTTTCTCTGGGTCCAGTACCAAGTTGGGCAGATGTCATGTTATAGAGAGCTAAGCCCTATCACTAACCAGTTAGGAAAAGAACAAGAAATCTAAAGTAGAAGAATAAGAACAAAATTAAGACCAAAAATTAGCAAGAGAAGGAACAACTCTGAGCAAAAATTTAGTAGCTGAAACTTAAAATTTGCTGTTTGCAAATATATATATATATATGCAAAACCTCAAAAGAAAGAAGTCACAGGTGAAGTTAAGAATGAAGACATGGGAGTAAAAATGCTGAAAGAGAATTTTTTATATAATACAATTTTTTATGTTTTTAAAAAAAATATATAAAATCTTTATAAAGATATAAATGACCAACAATAGTTCAATAAGTAGAACTCCTCCAAAGAACAATTAAGAAAAAGAAAGTGAAAAGAAAATTTCTTAACTCCACAAAGGGTATCCTGGAAGCCTATACCAATCATCACGACAAAAATATGACAAATATGAGCCCTGAAGTCAGCATATAAGAACAGCCACCAACCAGCCCCACTCACTCCCTGGCAATTCTAACCGCACAGTAAGTCATGCAAGTAATCATGAGACACACATTTCACAAGTATTACAAAGAAAAAGTCCATCACAAGTAGAGTTCAGAAAGTGCTGTACAGATTCCCAGTGATTTTCAAGATTCACCCCCGGGCAGCAGGTCAGTCCAACCCAGGCCCTCTTCCCCTACGCCCTGTCTGACATACATTTGTTTGAAGTGAAGTAGCAAAAGCACTGGACAGTAAAACCACTTGTGACAGCACAAAGAAAGTCAAATGCACCAAACTATATGGGTATCTTCTGCTATGTACTTGCATATAGACCTTAGTAGTTCACCTAAGAATGGCTCTTAATGGAGAAATTAAAATTGCAATTAATTGCAACTCTAGAGGGAACATTTTTAACATATTCTGTATGATGAAATGGGAAGCATGAATATTTCTGCTGCATAGAATGAGTGACTTTTTAAAACTATGAAGCACTATTTTTATTTCCAAAAATGACTACAAGAGAATTTTTTGTTTTTCAGTATGAGAAGTGAACCTAGGGCCTTCCTTAAACCATTAGGTTGTCCAGGTTGGGCTTAAATTTATGATCCTCTTGCCTCAACCTCCCAGAGTGCTGGGATTATAAGGTATGCCCCACCACATCCAACTGAAAACTGTGTTTATTAGACTTGGAAATAGGCAAACATTTATCAAAAACAAGTAAGTACAATACAAGGAAAATAACAGAATTTGTTGCCATTTATGAAAATATCCTATTCATACAAAAATAGAACTTTAGAAAACTACATCTTGAGCCTGGAAAACAGAGAATTTTATAACAGTGATGGTATTAGTAATATAGTTCTTTTAATGTTACAAAATAAAATGTGTCAATATTTGGCTTCTCTTCATAATTTAGAGACAAATACTCTTTAATAAAACCCTGAAGCATAGGTAGGAGGAGTGACACACAGGAGTGGCACACACATAATTCTACCAAATCAAGAGGCTGAGGCAGGAAGATCACACATTTGAGGCCAGTTTGGGCAATACAGTCTTAAAAGAAAAACGTGGGCGTGTGACTCAATGGTAGAGCCCTTTTCCAGCATATGTAAGGCCCTGGGTTCAATCTTCAGGATCATTTTTAAAAAATGGTCAAAGCACGATGTTAGTAAACTATGCATAGGTAAAAGATCTGTTCAAAGTGCATGACCAATGGATTTTAATGTAGTGGGTTATGAAATGTTCACAGATGTCGCCTCAGATTCTACTTTACAAATAACTTTTAAAAATCTACCACTTGTTGAGTGATGTTATATATCAGAGAATGTCTAACAGTATCTAACAAGTTACTTATAACACTCCTTCCTTTTGCACTTGCCTGACTGAAGACAGTGTGTGTGTGTGTGTGTTTTGGGTGTATTTGCAGGAGCATATGGAGGTTCTAGCACCTTTAGATATTTTAGCATTTTGGCAAGATTTTCAACAGTAATAGTCTTGTTACAACATTTTGTTTTGGCCAAGAATATCTTTAAAAATAAAAAATACATTATGTTAACATGTAAGGATTTAAAACAGTATTAAAGTGTATACATATTTAAAAGTCCACATGATTTGATATCTAACATGCAGTGTGTGGATAGGCATAACCTTCTGTAGAGTCAAGGTGTCAACCTTCCTCCAGGAAAGGCCTGCCTTGTTCTCTGTTCTTAGAAGATGGCCTTGCTTGGGCTGAACAGATGGTAACCATGGGACTTAGGATGGGATGGCCACACCAGGAAGATAACTGTGTGATTTTCAGATCATGGGGAATTGTTGACCTGGAGGCTGAGGTCAGCCAGTTTGGCCATCAGTACATGATTATTCCTACAGAATGAGGCCTGGAACTGAATCTTCCTGGTGGTGATGACTCACATGTATCCCTATGGCTTCTGATATGGGGGAAGACGGCAGTGGGATAGATGCTCTGTGAGTTTTCATCCTGGCTGTCTTTAGTCTGCATCCTTTCCTTGTATTGCATCACATTTATGAGTGCAATAGATTTCACTGAGTTCTGTGAATCCTTTTAGCAAATCACTCATCCCTGGAATGGTTCCCCTAAAACTTCAGCAAGGTGTTTAGATACAAGATCAACACACAACTGGGAATATCCTACTGTTCCCTCAAAGTATTGTAGCAATAATAATCTCAGAAACCATAAAATACCTAGGAATAAGTCTGTGAAGAAATACAAAGACTTAAATAAGAAAAAATATATAAAACTTTCAATAAGAACTGTTTATGGATCAATATAGTACTTAACTGGAAAGATAGGAAGGAATTGTAAAGCTACTAATTGTCTCCATGTTGAACTATAAATTACTTAAAATTCCATTTAAAATTATAATAAAATTTTCTCAAAGAAATTTTACAGGCTGTTTCTGAACCTCTGTTGGAAGGCAACACAATTTTGAAGCATTATGTAAGACATTTTGAAGCTGAAGAAAATGAATAAATGATCCCACTAGATAACAATTCTTTGTTAAGTAAAATAGAACATTATTTCAGGCCCTTTGTGGCTTTTTGACTCTGAATTCTGTAAACTCTGGAAACAAAGCCTATCAACCACTCCCATACCGTTTTCTGTTGTGCCAGCTGAAGTCGTGGGAACAGAACCCAGGGAAAACCAATCATTATGCTGGAAGACTGTTTACAGAGTGGCTGCTGCAAACCTTCCCCTTGCCAAATGCACTCCTTGCTATGTAACCCTTGCTCCCCTTTGACAGAGAGCCCCACTCTACCTCTACCCTGCAATGAGCTGGGCCATAGGGTAAGGCAAATTTGGCGCAGGCAGAGACTTGAAAAGTGCTTGTACTGGACCTTCTGTGCTGTGCTGCTTGGGGGATCTCCCTGCCACAGTAAGTGACCAGGGCTGAGCTCCTAGGTGACAGAAACACTGGGGCCAGTTCCCCTGCCTGCTGCACCAGTGGCCAGACCCGAAGGAAGCCACCAGGACCCAGTCCTCCCTGCTCACCCCGCTAATCCCCCTAGCTGTTGTGGCCCAGAGGAGCCAGAAGAACCACTGCCTGGTGGAACCCACTCAAAGTGCTGACTTGCGGAATTTTGATGAAATAAATGATTAAAAACCTAACCCGCTAAGTTTTGAGGTAGCCTATGATACAACAGAGGCCACATAACAAAACCTTAATATTGGTAGTGTTTGTTTTGCTGGTTTCAATAGCTTGAATTTTGGAAAATGAGAAAAATTCATAGACTGAACCAGGACTCTTTTTGGTGATTTAAAAGACATGAGAGTCTGTTTATTTCTGGAGATTATTGATGATTATTTTAAAAACAATTCACAACATAAAATATTACAATTAACTTAGTCATTATAGATAAGTTGTCCTTCCAGATTACAGCAGTGTGTTCTATGCCAGCACATGCCAAGAATCAGGGCTTATTTTAACCCACGAAAAGCACCAGAACATTTTGGTCTAACTTTTGCCTCAGGTTTCACTAAAGGGCTCTAGAGCACAATACTTGCCCAGCATTCATGGTTCCCTGAATTCAATCCCTTAGCACTGCAAAAACAAAAACAAGAAAACAAAATAAAATGGAAAAATCTTTATTAGAATAAGACAACTACACTTTAATATAGTATTTTTTAATACATTGAAAAATAGTAGGATCTCATTCTTCTCAAAAAATACATTTAAAAGCCCAAAGTAAAGGTCACTGTTTGTATGGAAGCTTGCATTTGCCTGCGTGTTCATAAAGAATGACCGTATTGGATGCAGACAAAGGGAAAAGTGAAGTTATTCTTGGCTAAAGGAAGAGTGTTCTCAGTACAGAAGAGGAAGCGCGTGATCCTAGAGCAGGGCTCGGTGCTCCATACCGCCACTGCTAAGGAGCCTTGGCCCTCAGCTGCCCCTGGGACAGGGCCAGCCCCAGCACACCAAAGCACCAGTGCCTGAAGCTTTACAATCAAGGAGGCATAGGCCAAGACATCACTGCTTTCTTGAGAGTACCCTCATTCCATCATTTTTGTGCTCTGATTTATTTTCATAAGCTATACACGTTTTCAAGTAGAACAATTTCAGTGTTACTTTCTGCTTTGAAAAGTATCATCTCATCAGGAGAACCAGAGGTGTGCAAGGGTAGGAGGGGAAAGGAGGGAGCAGGCGATGGGGGGCAGACCTGGGGCTACCGCTGTCCTCTTGTTTCTTCTTATGAGTCCAAAGATTATTTTTTAAAGGTGTTAATTGTTCAAGTAGGATAATGTTCCCTGATGGAGCCGTAAGGAATGTAAGTATGTAAGGAAGGGAATACTGACGACCGTCTGTGGTGTTGACTGCTGACACTATGGGGACAGTTTCTGCCACAGATCTAAGTCCCACACTGCACTACAATGCTTCAGTCACCACCCGAGTGCACACTGGAGGTGGATGTGGCCCCACTGGGGTGTGCTGCCTTGTGACTTTGTAGCTCGCTTTGGCTTGAACTTTTCTGCTATGTTTACACTGTGATGAAACTGCCTACAGAGATAGTTCTCCCAGTATTTCCATTGTTAAATAACACACCAACCTAGACGGCTAGGTAATGTCATTTGAGTTTGGCACAAAATTTCAGAAGTTCTTCAACTCCAAGCCTTCTATGTTTTGAGACTTACTGTGATAAAAGAAAAAAAAAATCAAGATCTCAACATGCACATAAACGACCTAGATTACATATTCACCAAATTTCTTGCTGGAAGACCATGGCCAAGGTATTTAAGCATCAGTTCTTCATTTGCAAAATGGTGGTAATTAAGCTGCAGAGTTAAGTGGCGGGACACATGTTAAATGTTCAGCTCTGTGTGTAGTGATTCTTATACACAGTTACTGATAACACTGATAATTATTGGTTATTTTCACTGTTATTTTAATACGATGGAATGATCTTGGTAATTTTTATATTCCCAGTGCTATCTAGTGATTACTACTAGTATTATGATGGCTATTTTATACTTACATTTCCTTAGAAATTCGGTCAATTCATTTTGCTTGCTAAGATTTGTTCCTGGTGCCCTGGCAGAGTGGGCCCAGTACAGCAGGACACTGTTTCCCAAAAGGCCCCCCCAGAACCAGCAGTGGGGGAGTGAGGTGAAGGGTTGAGGGTGAGCCCCAGCAGTGGAGCCGTCCTGGGTCGCTTTGCTGTCAAAGTCTTGGAGTGGAAGGAGGAAGAGCCGTCCAGTCACAGTGGACCATGGGCAGCTGGGAAGCAGGCCAGGGAACCTTGCTGAATGTAGGAGCTGAAAACACCTAGATTCTGCACCAGTGGGGACCTTGGCCTGTGGAGGGAGAAGGGCATCTCCTGCCAACAGGATGATAAAATGAGCAAGCGATGTGGGGCAGGGGAAGCTGCGCAAGGTCCAGAAGGAGCCAACTGTGCATAGGTCCAGGAGCAAGCCTTGGCCTCCCCACCTGACAGCGCTGTAGAGACAAGCATGGTAAGGAGAAGAGAACACGCAGAGCACCTTCAGCCGGAGACCGCACAGCCAGAGGCCAGGAACTGCTCCAAACCTAGCCCCAATCCTATGCAAACTTAGTGGGGCTACACAGCTCATTTCTGGGACCTGCCTTGGACACTACCACAGAACTCTGGACACTTGGGGAATTTTATTTTATTTATTTATTTATTTTGGTACCCGGGATTGAACTCATGACCTCATACTTGCAAGCCAGGTGCTTAAGTCATTGAGCTAAATCACTGGCCGTCCCCTGAGGAATTTTACTATTTTCCTTTTGTTTGTTTGAGAAGTTTTCCTTTTTCAGTCTGGCTGGTGTGTTTTTTGATTTTTTTTCTATTTAGGTTTCTTAAACTGATTTTTGCTTTGTTCCACTCGTCTTCTTTCTCTCTTCCCTCAACTGTCTTTCTTGATTTGTGATACTTTCCTTTGAATGGACATAATCTGTTTTCTTTCTGATTCACTTCAATATTCTTTTGTTTTCTCTTTCATTCTTTCTCTCCTGCACTTCCTTCCAGTTTCCCAAAACTTGAATGATTATCCTTTGCCTTACAACTTTGCTTCTACTATATCTGTTTGGTCATTTACCTCTCTGTTTGGTCTGCTGTCCTTAAATACCCCCAAATCAGGATAAAATGAACCTATCAATGGGAAACTCATTACATACAAGTTCCTGGTGTATGTTGGATTTTGTTATATAACTATAGAGCTTGCTCCTGTAGTATAAGGTACCACATTAAATGCTTTATGTTATTATTATTGCTAATTGTACTACTTCAGCCAGGATGTCACCCGTGCTATAATCAGATTTTCTCCCTATGACAACACTGTGATTGACTGAGATAATGACCATGACCATAGTCCAGTACCAAAAGAAAGGGTATTGAGCCAAATACATACTAGCATCTTGTCCTTAATGAATCGGGAGGACATGATATGGGACAGACAAACAATGTTATACCTCAAAAACATTTCTAAGAAATAGAAAATTCATAGAGAAACCTAGATATTAGTGATAAAGCTATCTAACATAAATCTAACAGCACCAACACAGAAAACCAAAATAAAAAATGACAAAACATAAGCAAAATACAACCATAGACTTCTATCCTCCCCAGGACAACTCTAAAACATAACGAGATATAAGAAACTGGAAGCTTCATTCTGGAAATCTCTGAAATTGATAGCAGCAGAAATGAAAAAACAAATGGAAATGGCTACAGAAAAAATAATCTCTCAGGTAAAAAAAATGACAATCAAAATGAAAGACGTGATGTGATGGATTGATAACTGGTGGTCAGTTTGTAACACCAGCTGAACTGAATCAGTATGGTTCTGAGTGTGGATGGCCCACCTGAGGACTATTGCCAAAACAAAAAGAACTAGAGAACAACAGGTAGTGTTGTTGATTCTCTGTGGTGTTACTGGTTCTCCTCTTGCCTTTGGTTCTCCTAGAAGAGCTTATTGAGCCTCTTTCCTGATATAAATTTGGTTGTTCTCATTGTCAGAAATGCTCAGGTCCTGTTGCCACTGAAAATGGTTGCAGTTCAGTTTGGGGGAGCTCTGGTCCTTAGTTTGAGCATTGCTTCCTGTCTCCAGAAGGGGAAATGACATGCTGTTCAATCTCTGTTGTCACTCTGGCTTCCTGATATGCACTCAGCTGTTCTTATCTTTGGAAGAGCTTGGGACCTCATTGTTGCTGAGGATGGCTGAGGATGGCTTTTTGGAGCTGTTCTGGTCCTTACTTGGAACATCGCTTCTTGGCTCCAGTATAGATCCCTCAACTTACAAGCACAGATCCTTCATCTCACTGGTTTAGACCTGTAGCTTCCGCGACTGACTTTTGGGCCTTCCCAGTGAAGATCTGTGAATAGACTCACATGAGTCATTGTCACGAGCTCTAGGTCGTCAGCTGAACTTATGCACGTTATTGACCTGGGATTCTGGCCCTCAGCTTGATTTTCTAGGTCTTTATTGTTTAGACAGGTTTCCTGTACTTCTTATATTTAACTCTTTGGGTGACTATTGTAAGTAATACTATAAATTATGTGTTTTGTATTGACTTGTACTCTTTGCAAATCCTGACTACAACACATACTCAACAAACCTAGAGTAGACACAGATTAAAAAAAAAAAAAAAAACCACAAGATTGAAACCATGAATACTCAACATAGGAAAGAAATGGAAGCCATGAAACAGATCTAAACAGAAATCCAGGAGATTAAAAATTCCACTGAAAGTATATGCAACAGACTGAAGGAAGACAAAGACAGAATATCAGATCTAGAAGACAGGATTGCAGTTAGTGACCATGAAAATCAACATCTTTAGCAATGGAACATAAAAATTCAATGCAACAGCTGCAAGACAAAGCAAAGAAGAACAACACAAGACTAACTGGAGTCAATGAGAAAGCAAGAGAGCTCACAAATGCCATAAAAAACCTCTTCACAGAAGTAATGACAGAAAACTTCCCAAATATGAATAAAGAACTTAACATACAAGTAAGGGAGGCATGTAGACCTCCAAATGGCCATTACTAAATAAATCCACACCAAGCGTAAGATAATCAAGATTCCAGAAATTCAGCACAGGAACAGAATATTAAAATCAGTTAGAAAAAAGAAACAAATCAGCAGTAAAGGAAAATCCACCTGAATCACAGCAGTCTTCCCGACATTTGTCTCGACTCAAGTCAAGGAGTATTTGAAGTAAAGTGTTTCAAGCCCTGAAAGAAAACAATGTCCAGTTCAGATTGACATATTCTGCAGAACCATCTTTCAAAAATCAATGGAAAAATAAGACACCTCCATGACAAAGAACAGCTGAGGAAATTCAGGACCACCAAACCAGTTCTCCAAAGTGCTCTCCATGCAACAGGAGCCTGCTGCTCAGACCTTCCTGACTGCCCCCTATCCCGTGTTAGTCTTTTAGTGACTGCTCCTCTGCCCATCTTCCCCGAGCTCTGTGAGGATGAGTACAGCCCACTACTGCCTGAGCATCAGGCTCAGAGTCGGTGTCCTGCAGAGCACCATGACCAGATATCTGAAATGTCCTCCAGCATCACTTACCATGTAACTTTCTTCTCCTAGGACCAACTGTGGTTTCACTGACCAGTTTTCTGAGCCAAAATCCCAGCAGCAATCTTATTGGCATCTCCCCACTCCTGCACCAATGTCTGACCTATTGCAGGGTCTTGAATCTGTCTTCTTCCTCACATGGCCTCTTTACTGGCACTGTGGAGGCCTGCTTACTAATGTTGCATCTCTGGTCTTCATTCCCAGAACCTTCACACATTCTGCACAAAATGCTGTATTTCTGGATCTTTTGGCTGGGAACCCTCAGATGTTCCCTGTCTTCTGCCCTGTGCAGAGGAAAGTCCATACCCTGCCATGACCTTCAAGGTTTCCATGACCCTGCATTAGCATTTCTCTCAAGCTGGGCCCTGTTATGTCCTCAGTCACACTCTGGCCATGGTGTGCGTGCGGAGAGCACTGCCACACCACGCTGCTCCAGCTGCTGCTTTGGCAGTTGCTCCTCCTCACCTTCCTCTCAGAGGCAAACTCCTGCGCCTGACCTTGGACTCACCTTCATCGTCACCCTAAGAGGCTTTGCTAAACTGATGTTGGCTGAGCCATTTTCTTCAGTCCTTGCTTCTCTGTGTTTCTATGTTTGTGTACCCAACCTGAGTGGCACCTTGTGTATGAACATGGCACTGTCGCGTCCCTAAGAGCACTGCCGCCTGTAGTGCTCCCCAAAGTGCATGCCTGCAGAAACTTCTGATGTCCCCAGCACTTGCTCGTGAGTACAGACCTAAATTTTAGCCAGCACAAAGCTGACTTCAGTGCTTGTTATAGAAAAATACCACAAACAGGTGGAGCTACTTGACAGGTAAGGAGTGATATGGGTTAAAACTGAAAGTTGAAGACAGGCACTTTCAGAAAAGAATTGCCCTCAAGAAAGGCCTGAAATCTGATAGATATGTTCATTATTTTGGTGTGTAGTACTATCTGATCAGGAATAAAATATACAGTGTGGCTTAGTTGTAAGACACCTTTCTGGGGTCCAAGAATCTTCCTATTAACTTACAGCAATCAAATATGCTTGTAAGGATACACACAGAGAAAGCAAAGGTGTTGTAAGGCCTGGAAATGTATGTGATCATTTTATATATTTTTTTATTATGAACCAAAGTGATGCTGGGCGACACTGGGTGTTCACCTGCTGGGAGGTTTAGAATGCTTCCTACTTACAGCATAGTTACCTGTGGTGCACCCTGAACACCATGGAGACCAACTGAGTCATCCTCAGCTTTATAAAACTGAACTCACCCTAGTTAGCAAAATTTATTCCAGCAAATGCCACATCAAGAAATGTAGATTTGGTTTTATAGAAGAACCTGTGCTTTTAAAATACTAGGTGGAAAGCCTTTCTCCCTCCCAGCAGGCCTTCTGGCTTCTGTCACATGCATGTGACACAGGGTTTGGAGGTAGCCCTCCAAAATATGAGCTGAAAGCTTTCTAGGAAAGCAGATCTTTCCCACATCCTTCCCTGCAGCTCCTCTTTAAGAGGTGTCAGCAAGGCTGAAAGAATGAAGTGGCTGCACATTGTTTGGCTGTGCTATTATGTGCTTAACATTTCCATAACAAAAGTGCCACTCGACTTCTCCCCGATTAATGCAGCTTGAGGGCTCTTGTCGTCCTTTAATAAAACATTGTTGAAATCATTTATTTAGAGCCCTGGTTACTAGTGGGAGAATGACCATCTTTGTGCCAAAATATAGTGTATACAGTCCACTATTTTGTAGTAGATCATTCTGTTATTTAAGAAACTGATTAAATGGATGCCTTAGAAGGTATTTCTGCTAGTGGCACATTACTTTTGTCCTTGCATTAGTCCAGGGTGAGCACTTTGCACTGTCCTCCAGTGACAGTCTCTCAAATGCAGTACAGTGAAGCCCAGCTTAACTCACAAACAGGAGCTCGGCCCTCCCCAAGGGCTCTGGCCACCAGGCATGTGGAGCACAAGGCTCCCAACAACTTTGCTTGAATAACTGGGAAAACCAGGTCAAGGGACAACATTTCTGATGTTCTTTGGTGTAAGAGGTCAAAGAAGTAATTTCCCCTTTTCTTTCTCCATCTCTGAAAGCAGAAACTGAAGTTATACTAGAGAATTTCCAAGCAAACTTGATAATCTCATAATGCAAAGCCAAAGTACTTTTGGAGGTACTGTAGAGAGATTCCCAATAGGGCTTAATGTTTTAGAAAGTTCAGGAATCTTTGGTTTCTTTCTTCAGGCCCACATAACAATGTGGTATGGGGTGAAGATGCGAACATGGGGTAAGGAGAGCAACCCCCATGCTGTGTGGTTTCCCTTGATTCTCAGGGTACAGACATGTGCTGTGGGGAATTCCTCTACTCGGACCCTGTGGGAGACCCGTGGTAACATCCAGATGTGTGGCCCTGTGAAGTTATGACAGTCAGAGCCAGGAGCTGCTTCTTTCCTTGTGGATGTGTGCAGCGCCCAAGGACAGCGTTCTCCTGCTGCTCAGCAGGATTTACTTCCCTGGAGCCACTTTTCCAGTTTATGTATGTGCATGGCCTGTACACTGCTATATATCGTTAAAAATAAACAGAGACCTTATGCTACGTCCATTGTGGTCATATACAAAAGCGTTGCTGTGTGCTCGGGTGGGCAGTGAAGCCTAAACCTCCTCCTATTTACTGTATGGTCACTGTCAGCTCAATGAACTGCCCCCTTGTTCCCTGCCATTGTCCCACACTCCCTTAAACATTTGTCACTGAAGTGCCTCCAAAGACAAATAAACTGTCACCGAGCATTCCAACCTGCTAGCTGGGGAAATGGGAAAGGCTATGGGGACACAGGAGTTTACATGAAATCCGAAAGGGAAAGGGGCCTCTCCCCTTCTGGAAAACTTCTGTGGCGGGGGGAGCACTTCGCGAGAGTTCACAAGGAAAGCTGGATACCTTTTCTCTCACTAATGGTAGTTCCAGGCATGTGCCATGAGACATTTGAGAAGGCCAAATGTCCAGAATTCCAATGGGCTCCCTGGAGACTGTGAACTATTACAGATGTCAACATCTGTAAAAATCCTTTCTCTCTAGAAGCACATGGCAATACACAACCCCACAATCAGCAGTGCAAGAGCCCTGACATTTCAACAACCTGTTCAGGAACCCACTAGATCTGTAGGGAGGCCAGGGACTTCTGGGCTCTGGTGCATAATTGTTTAAATTACGCAAAATGGACTACAGATCAGTGTTCACTTTCTTTAAGGAAGAAAGCATAAAGCCTCCTGTCCTCTCTCCCCAAGAGCTGGCTGTGTTGATTTATTCCAGGCAGATGCTTTTGACAGGACCCTGTAAAATCAAGTTGTGAGTTTATTGTAGCAGTTAATTATCAGGCCTTTTCTAGTGCTAATGCCTTTTACTTCTTACTGGGGAAAACTGGGCCTTTTACTGGGACAAAGACTTAACTTTTCATCAAGAATGTGTTAAAATAACATGAGATGGAGATGATTTAAATATATTTAAGGATAAATGCAGGAGCATTGCTAATTCCTCTCATTTTTTTTTTGTAAAGAAAGCTGATTTCATTTACAAGTCTCTTGGAATACTCTTTGTTCACTTCCCAAAGAAACAAGGAGCTCAGCTTTGTTTTAACAATATGTTTACTCAACCATTCAGGTGACTGAAGATTCCAACCCCACGCTGCTCTCTTAGGCTCCGCCCGCTGGACAGCTATCTTACACTTTGTGAAGACATGTGTGTACATATAATCTCTGCTTCAGGTGCACCAAAGAGTGTCCGGAATTCCTCCATAAAGCCCGTTAAGAGTGAGTTTGAGGAAAAAGAAGACTAGCAAGCAATAGCGGGTGGGAGTGGGTGGAAGTTGGAAAGGGCAGAGCTTTGTAAATTACTTTAGGCAGCAGAAAAATCTGGTTATGTTTTCTCAGCACATGTTAATATCACATAAAGAGACACCACATCTTGCTAATCTGTCGACCCCTCAGACACAGTTTATTTGTGGTGACTTTAAAACTCCTGACTTGCCTTCCAATCATGGCGTTTAAAATGAAAAGCTTTAAATAAACACCAGGAATAGAAGATAAATAAACTTTTTCCCCCCTTGCAAGTGCCTAGCTTGGCAAGGTTCAGGCTCAAATCCCCAGAGGACAGAGCGCTCTCTTTTGTGTTAATGTTTAAAAGATTTTCCAATGCTGGAGTTTATTCCTACTGCAAACATTTCTATTTACAAGGTCAAGTGTATCCGCACTCGACACAGCTTAAGAGTGTAATTATTTATCTAAGGGCGTTTGAGTGTAGATCAGTAGCTCTGGCAGAAACCCAGCCTTTAGCCCACTGCTAAACAACTCTACACAAAATATTACAAGTTTTGGTAACTATTCCTCTTCCCAGTGTGTTTACTTTTGCTCTAGGGAATGTTTTGCAACAAATTTTGTACTTTTTCACCCAAAGTGTGAAAAAGACTTTGAAGTATTGAGTCTTGTATGTTTCCTAAGCTCTATTGGTAACAGATGTTATTGGCATGTTTGATTGCCTGAGAAGGTCTAGTCTTAGGACTTCTCCTAGAGGTAGGGGCTTCCTAGAGGGGGTGGGCAGTACCCAAGGAAAGGGAGGGGGTATGTGATGCCTGGGCTACCCTCAGATTATGCAGAGGACAGTTCTGTGAATTCTCTAGACACTGAAAAAAAATCAAGGAAGGCTGGTCACATGTCTTTTTTAGCTGCCTCATTTACAGGCATCTAACTATTCACTAAATTAAAGGCAGAAATCCCCACATTTCATGTCTCATATTGCATTTATTCTCCCTGATGTTTCGAAGATTGCCAGCATTCCTTGGACACCTCTCCTCACCTGTTCCTGAGTTAAATTCTGGAAAGAACTACACGATATTCATTGTTTATAATCTCTTTAGTGATGTACACATTTTAATGAAACCAAAAATATACACGAAGCCATAGTTATTTAAATCATAGGACTTTAAAAAATGAGGTCTATAAAAATACAATGTTTAAGGCAGTTTGGAAATGCATTTATACATTTCTACAATGTCCATAAATTCTTTTGAAAATAAGAATGTTACTTCCAATCTATTAAAATACACTGTACATTTTAAGGCTGTTCTCAACAGACCACACTTCCAAGTGGATTCTGGATTTGGATCCCTGGTGACAAGTGAATTCTATACATTTCTGGGAATAAAAGATTTAACATGGATGTAGATTTAAAACTTTTAATTTCTTCTTAAAAATAAATTATTTCTGAAGCATACAATTTATAAAAATTATATATACAAAGTACAGCAACTGGTAACAAACTCCAGTCTTAATACACTTTATATAAGATGTACCAAGGTTTAGCACCCTGATAGGGGCAGATACAATATATGTTCTCCGCATGCCTGAACATACGATTTCTTGATGTAAAGAAAAAACTGACAGCAACGCAAACACCATAAAGAGCCTTTCACAGATGGCAGTGCAGAGCTTTTTAAATAAAAAGCGGCATTGTTCAATGCCCTAGTAATTCTTCAGATCAGCATTTTTAGACTCTTAACCCTAAGAAATGCGCTAAATGATCAAAATAGTAGCAATGAAATTTAAGGTCAAGGGCTCTGAGTTATCAGAAACTAATTTAGGAGTCCCTCCCAGGCAATCGCCACCTCCCACCACTCCTCACCGAACACTCTGGGCGCTGACACCCAGTAATCAATGAATCCGTGACTTTTTACTTACGATTGTGCTGTCCTCACTATCCACAAGTACTACTTTACCCCCTCACAAGAAAAACGCTAATACCCGGCCCCTTCGTGTTCTTCATCCCTCAGCGCAGTCCCTCGGAACTTAGACCCAAGGCCAGCACTTTGCAGACTCGGTCCAGTCTTCCGCGCCGTTTCCTGCAGGGTGTCCGTAACTCCAGGCTTGGCTTCCGCAGCCAGAGCCCTGTGCTGTTTCTGGAGCCAGGACGGGGGTGGAAGGAGGGTCAAGACCTCGAGTTTGGAGAGGAGATGGGCAGAGTGCAGGCAGTAAGGACCCTGGCCAGGCCGAGTCGCCCTGGAGGGTCCCCGGCCGGCCGGCCGCAGGTGCCCGGCGCAGGCACGACTAGAGGAGCGGCCGGAGCAGCAGCACCAAGATGGAGCCGAGCGCGGCCCCAGCGCCCCGGGGCGCCGCGCGGTGGCCGCGGCTGTTGCTCCTGCGCCCAGGCCCGGAGGGCAGGTCCCCACGGCCGCCCGGTCCCGCAGCGCCGCCGCCCGGGCGCGAGCCGCCGCCTTCATCGTCCAGAGGCTGCTCGGCGCCCGTGGCCCCGGGGCGCTGCTGCTCTTCGTCGTACTCCTCGTCATAGTAGTCGTCCAGGCCGCCGTCCGAGCCGCTGCTGCCTGGGCCGGTACCCAGCTCGGCGCCGAAGCACAGGCGGGCCATGTTTTCCTTGACTGATTCGCAGATGGGCCGCTCGAGGCCGTCGCACACGCAGTCGTTGAGTAGCGCCGCCTTGGGAACGGCCAGCATGTCCTCGATGACCGCGCGACACTCGTCGGTACAGCGCAGCCCATTGAAGAGCTTGCCGCAGTAGGTCAGGTAGCGGCCGAGCGCCAGGTTGCAGCGGCTGTCGCGGTCGCAGCGCCGCCGAGCCTCGGTGCAGCCCATGACCCCGCCCGCGCCCGGGCCGCCCGCGCCGCCGCCGCTCGTCCGGGGCAGGCAGGGCTCGATGGCGCGCTTGGTGGACTTGCAGTTCTCGTCCTGCGCGCAGTCACAGTCCTCCAGCGCGGGCCCGCGCCGCGTGTGGTTGAGCTGAATGAGCGCCGCGATGCAGTGGCTGGGGCAGCGCCAGCGCGACGGGAAGGCGGCGGAGGCGGCCCCCGGAGCGTCGCCCCCACCGCGCTGCGCCAGCACCGGCGCGCACGCTTCAGCGTACTGGCTGTAGGCGTAGCTGCACTCCGGCTCCCCCTGGCACTGCAGCAGCGCCTGCCAGCAGATGAGGCGGCGGCCGTGCGCCAACCCGGAGCCCCGCGGCGCCGAACCCAGCAGCTGCAGCAGCACCATCACGCACAGCCAGGCGCCCGGCACGGTCCCACCGCGGGCCCCGCCGCCGCCGCCCAGCAGCGCGGCCACCATCGCGGGCAGCGGTGGCCGCCGGGCGCGGCGCGGAGAGGAGCGGAGGCGCGGGGAGCGGCGGACGCGGAGCCGGCTGAAAAGTTTGCCCGAGTCCTGCCCCCTCCTTGCATGAGCGTCTTCATAAATCCATGCGCGCCGCTGGCCGCTGTCCCGCTGCTGGCTGAAGTGGGCTCCCCTCGAGCGCCGCGGCTTCCTGGAAGTGCACGTCCCTGCTCGGCCCCGGGCGGTGGCGGGAGGCGCTCACTGCCGCCTCGGGGGGCTGCGGGTCGCCGGGCTGCGGCAGGACTGCAGGAGCGCGCTGCGCCGCGGATGCATTTTGCTTGGCGCTGCAGATCCGCAGGGCGGCCGCGGCAGCTCCTTCTCCCGGGCTCAGTGCCGCGCCGCCGCCGCCGCCGGCTCTCGCATCGCGCTGCTTCCCTGCCTGCGCCCGCCGCCGCCCGCCCTCCGGCCCGGCCCGGCCGCGTCCCCTCCCCCTCGCCGGCCTCGCCGAACTCGGGAAGCTGCGTCCAGGGCGCGGAGAACAAGGCGCGGCGAGACCGGCCAGCGGTCCCTGCTCCTCGCGGCGGCTGCTTGGGCACCAAAGGCCAGGAGCAGATCGGCTGAGCTGGGCTGCGGACTCGCTCGCGGCGAGGCTTTAAATACAAAAGCGGGCCGGGAGCCCCCGCGCGGAGCCGCGGCGCCCCCTCATTATGCATGCATGGAAAGGCAAACAAACAAAAACAGCGGCGACGCCGCGCTCCGGCCGCCGCGCCTGGCCCGCGCTCCGAGCCCGCTCCCTTTCTCCGCTAGCAAGCCGCCCAGGCTCGGCCCCTCCGTGGCTCCGGGCCGCGATTGGTCCCGCTTGTTGTTGTTGAAACTTTTTTTCAGCGCGGCGGGGCGGGGGCGGGGCGGCGCCCAAGCCAGGGCGGGCGGCTCCGCCCACTCTTAAGGGCGCGCAGGCCGGGCCTGGGCGCCGCGCAGCGCCGCGCACTGCCATCGGCCTTTCGGTGCCGTTTTTCCTTCTTGTGCTTCAGGCGGGTTAGCGCTGTTTCTTCCCTCCGACCTTCCTTATCCGCGCCTCCGACGGAAGCCATAAGTCAGCTCGCCTTCCAGGTTTGCTGGGTGCTACAGGCGCGCGCGGGCCGGCCCGTGAAATTGCACGTGGAACTTTCGGAGCTTGCGGCGCACTCGTGGGCCGCGGAGGCGCGGGGACGTTTACCGCTTACACGCGCGCGCACACGCACTCGGAGCCCGACCGTGCGCGCCCACCTGGAGGAACCGTCCGTCGCCGGCAGACGGACGGGGATCTCCTCAGCACACACCAGGAGTGTGCTGCGGGACTCGGTAATTAAAGTACTCACGGCGTTCCCCGTTCCCCTCGCAGGAGTACGAGTCAGGCCCCGCGGCTGCAGTCCGAGCGGCGGAAGGAGACCTCCGGACCGTCAGCTCTGCGCGCAGTCGGGGGCGCGCGCAGCTCGCGAGTGACCTTAAGGCCGCCTGTGGCCCCGGTGTCTACCGCCTGTCAAAAACTGGCGCTTTTTTCCCGTTTCCTCAGAGACACTATCAACTCCAGTTGTCATAAAATCAAGGCCGAGTCTCCTCCCCGGAGGCAGAGCGAGCTGCGCTCCCTCAGAGGTTCTTGGTGCATGAGGAGGTGCTCCTGCCTTCTTGGCACCTACACGTGCCAGGCCGAGAGAGGGAACAGTCTCGCCCTGACCTGAGTGGCAGAACACAAACAGTAACAGTGTATGCTTGAAATTTAATAGGAGCCTTTAACTTCATTGAGGAAAGAGTGGTTGGAGTTGTCTCCATCCTGGCAGGAAGGCTTGAGGGACTCTCCCCTAGGCTATTACTGGAGTCCTTCATTTGTAAAGTGGAAGGCCAGAGTGGTTATTGCCCAGGAGGAACCAAGGAAACAGTCACTGGCCCTCTAGTCCATGTTTGTTGAGTGCCTTCAGCCTAGCAGATCTGAAAACATAGCTAGCATGGAATCCTCTGGAACCTGTGGTAGAATTGAGATTCCTTGCCCCTGAGAATCTATGACTGGGTAAAACCCAGGCAGCTGCATTTCTAACCAGTGCCCCGGGCATGCTCTGCTCCTAGTGGAGCACGTTGCTTCGGGAACCATACTTCACAGGTGAAATGGTTTTTGTGTGTTTATCTACATAACTTGCCCCACCTTGGCCATGACACAGCTCGCTGTGGGATTTGAGGGATCTCCTGGTGCTGCCTGCCTTGGTGAGGGAGCTCTGTGCCTCTTGGTGGCCTTAGCTTTGTCGGCCAGAGGGCCTGTCCACTGAGGGAGGTTAGTTTTTCCTCAGGGTACTCAAGGACCAATTGGGTCAAAATCTTGCTGTACCCAGTTGCCACATCTCAGTTACCATTTTATCTGACTTTCCAGGAGCATTTGACATATTTTTTAAATCCAATTTAGCTTTTGGAAATCAACACTCCTGTTTTTCACTTACTCCTTTGCTAAGTTTTCTCCTTAGGGGTTTTCATGCAGTGCTTTGGTTTTAATTATAACACCCACTGGGCCATTTTCATCCTCAGTCTTTCTCCCGCTTACATTTGTATGTATTCATACAGTGGTTGAAAAAAAAAATCCTAAGCTCAGTTTACTCTACAAGTACTTCTAGCTTCTTCGCTCCAAAACTATTTGCTGCCTTTTTGTGACATTTTCCAAAATTGTTCAGTATCAAATTTTCCCCCTATTTGTAGCAGTTCTACTCAGACAAAGAGGAATAGGCCAATCCCCTTCCCCCAGATCTTGGGCAGGCTTTAGTGACTGGCCAGTGAGATCTGGTGAAAATCAGACAATCTGGAGGATTCAGTGCTAGACCACCTAGTACTTTCCAGTCAGTACTGGAGCCTCTTGCAGTGCTTGCTTTGGAAAAGCTGGTCCCATGCAAGCAGTCTGACCTCCCTGAGGCTTCTTTACCTATAGCAAGCCTGAGTTTGCCATTTAGAGGACAGCTCCCAGTTGCTTCAGCCTAGTGAATGGTGACAGTGCCAGACCTGTAACAAACCATCTGTCTTGGATGTCCAGTCCAACCAAACCTGATGATTCCAGCTTAGCTCCTGTCTTCCGAGAATACCTGATAAAAACTCCAGCCCAGGGTCAGGACATGGGCTGGCAAGGGGCGCATCAAAGTGCAAAGCTGAAAGAGGCATTTGTATTCTCCTAAGTGCTGTGTTTCAAGGGTCCCCAGTGAGTACCTCCCTAAATGTTGTGCTCCAGTCTCTTCACTTGACCCTGCTTAGTGGTGACTTGGCATGAGCAAGAACAGAAGAGTTCAAAGTTCATCCCAAAGAATCATGAAGGCTAACAGAGAATGTGGTGTTGAGTCATTTAGTCATGAGGTGGTTAATTACGTGCTGGTAGCCGAAGAAGACTTTCTGTTTATCCAGTTGTATATGTTAAGTATGCTGCCATCTGCTGTGACTAGCTTTTCCTTTCTCCATGTATGGTTGATGGTCTGTTGTAGTCAGATGAAGCATCAGAACTTCTTTGTTGTTTTCGAAGTCAGCTAACTCAAAACTGGTCCTAATCATTTGTATTACAGAAAAGGAAAGAGAACCTTCAAGCTTGAAGGATTCTTTTAAATCTAGACATGTAAACCAGGTGGATTCTGGAGGTAACAGTATGAAAACGGATGCATGAAGATCCTGCTCTGAACAGTAATCCCATTGGGCTTTCTTTTATTGGGAGGAGCACTCCAAGATGATTAACAGTCTTTCAAAGTCCCAAGCTGATGTGTGATTGGTTGCCTGTTTGTGTTTCCTATGACATCTGACAGCAGTGGGGAAGGTGTGTGGTGAAGTGGCATGTTTGATGGCCAAGCCCATAGTTGAGTCCTTGGCTTATACCTCTGAGAGGACAATTTTCAGAATTTCAGGATTGTGGTTATCTATTTAAGGCTGATGCAGACATCATCTTCCTCTTGGGGAATGGTCAAAATTGAAAGTACCGAGTTAAATGAGAAGGAGACTGACTGGCTTGGTGCAGAGTAGAGGAGACAGTTGGTTCTAACTTGAAAAGGAGGTTGTTCCAAGAAGCAGTTTAGGGAATGGCTTATACAGGAATTCATTTGGTAAGTTGTCCTTGCCGGCTGCAAGTTTGTGCCTAGCAGAAGGGGTGAAAGGCAGAAGGCCTAAATCCCCTGATGATGGTACTGTGGATTTCTGGTGGCCCAGCTGAAGAAGGAATCCCCAGTCTGGCTTAGTCTGAGTTTCTCAGACCAGTGAAGGTATTTTCATCTGGTTCAGATTGAAGCTTTTGAGAGTTCCTATCTCTTAAACTGGGCATTTATTTTTTAGTGCCCATATAATTTATATCAGGTTTCTGGACAATAGTAGTAACTTTTGACATTAGGCTTTTTGCCCTCACTCTTAGATGTCTTTGAGGAGCACTAGACTGGGTTGTTTCTATGTGAAGCAACCTTTGGGAAAGGCCATGGTGACGTATTTATCAGGGCTGATGGGTCAATTTTTCCTCAGTCGAAATGTGGAACTCAGAAGGAATTGCTGACAGTCATCTCAGGTGGATGTTAGATGATGCCACCTGACCAGGACAGGAAGCAGAAGGATCTGGAGGGAGGGCTTTTGTGGCTGAATGCAGGCAGTGATTAGCTGGAACTGGTTCAGTTGGCTGAAAGTATGCAATTAGGAGTAGAGAGTGAAGCTATAGGTGTTGGCAGCAACTGTGGTGGCTGACGAGGGTGCCAATGTGGAATTCTCAGGAAAAATGAGCTTCTTTTTTTTTCTTTCTTTGAGATGCAGGGAGTTGTTTGGTTCCATTTTTAACTCCATAATCTCAGAAAAGCCCATTTGCTTGCAGGCAGGGACTGTGGGTTTTGATTAATTAGTTCTCCTCTCTGATTTCTTACATGTTTGTGTCCCCTTGAACAGTGGTGCTACAGACAAATGGTAGGTACCCGTCAGAGAGAGACCATTCAGATGCCTGCCTGGCCACGCACCTTGTGGGAACTTAGGCATAATTTAGCTCAGGAGGATGTGAGGCCTCTGTTATGCCATCTGCTGATTGCCATGGAACCACAGGTGAGGGTTCAATCAACCACCTTGGCCAGTGCTTCCCAGTCTTGGTGTTCAGACAGATCAACATGTTGCTTTTGCTGTTCCTTCCACTTAGTTACAAATTCATTCAACATGCACTCAGAGATTAAGACATTCCAACCTTCCCCTGAGGGTGATCCTGACTAATGTCAGATAAGCTGAACAGGACTGACAGAGTAACTTGGATGCTCCCAGGAGTCTTACCAGAATCAGGCAGGCTGGCAGACAGATAGACAGACTTCATCCTCCTCCCTTTGGAGTCTGATATGAGCCACTCGAATAAGGAGCCAAGAATACTCCTTTAGACCTCTGAGAGAACTTGAGAAATCTCAAAAGAATGTCTTCCCATCAGGACTTTGAGAGGTCCTTGTTCCATCCATAAGAGCCACAACTGATGACCAAAAAGGACAGCACAGTGGGGTCTTCCTGGCTGAGGCACCAGATGCAAAGGCAATGAAAACACTGAGACAATGCCCAGGATTTGGAGGCAGATTTATTTAATGCTGGATGGGCACTGGCTAGCAATTAGTTGTCCCTCAAAATGTCAGGCCTCAAAGGCCCAGGGAGGGAGTTGTTCATGGTATCTGCAAGGGTGAGTACAAAGGCAAAGAACTTGGCTGTATTTGATTGGTTTATACAATATCATCACAGTGACCTGCCCTTTCTAAGATACCGAAGTGACCAGAACTGGAACAGGAACTGTCACCTGAGCAACTGAAGTATACTGGTTGGAGGGCAGGCATTTTCTGCTATACAAAAAACTAAAGAATATGAGATAGTTCTGAGATTTTAATATGTGAAAAACTGTTTACAGAAGGGTTGAATGGTTCTGTGGAAGAATGAAAGGTTCAAGTGGTAAACACTGGTATCCTGGAGCTAAGCAGCATGGCAAATAAGTAGAAGGAGGCAGCTTCCTGACCTCAAGCAACTTAGCAATATGGCAGCTGGCTGTTTGGGAGTATCTGGAGCTCTTAACACTTAGCAAAAATCTTAAATCACAAGCGTCTACATAACTTGTTTTTTTTTAAATTCACTTTGGCTTTTATGACCAGAAAATATCAATATCTTAGTCTGCAACAGACACTCAGTAGAATCCAAGTGATTTCTACTCTAGAATTCACTCTTTCTCCCCCTAAGTATTGTCTGTATCTATCTTTTGGTTTCTTTAGAGTAATTAATTCCTGGGGACAGAGTTGAAGGTTGGCAACCCCATGTGGAAGGAACCCCTATTGATGCACAGCAAAGCTGGGTTATTCCCTCAACTGAAAATCTGTGGCCTTCTCCCAAATTCCATTTATTTTCCACAAGGGTCATCTCCATATTCCTGAGTTTATTAATTTTAAGAAATGAATGTGCCTTCTACATTCATACTCCCTGTCTTTTTACTTTCCTGGTTTCTTTGAAGTTTTGTCATCCAATTCTTTCTCTAAACCAGATGTCCTAAAGGAAGAAGCATCTCAGAAGTTTTGGGAGCATTTTCAAAATATGTACACTTGTACTAACTCATTTATACTTGAATTTTCCCCCATTGACCAAGAAATGTATTTTTTTGAAAACAAGTATCTGTTTTAGTTTCTCATTGTTGATACCAGATATCTATGATTAAAGGAGGAAATAGTCATGTTAGCTTACCATTTGTAGAGGTTTCAATTCATGGTTGTCTGGCTCCATGGCAGGCCAGCATGGCAGGGGGCATCACAGAGAAGAAACAATCTATGGCAGGAAGCAGAGAGAAATCAGGAGGAAAGAAGTTAGGGCTCTTCCAGGCCACACCCCAGTGACCCACCTCCTTCAAGCCTCACATCCCAGCATCACATGTTAATATGAACGCATCAACAAATGAGTATCGTGTTCCCATGTGTCAGTCACGTCCCCCAAAGCGCATCTATGAACATGTGAGGCTTTGGAGGCGGCATCTAGATAGAAACCATAACAATACAAAGGTGTATTTCTGTTTAAATTATCCTTCTATGATTTTGAACTTTCAGATTTCATAGATCAGTTTATTTTTTCAAAGTTACTTATCTTTGAAAAAAGTTGCTTTTTATTTTAGACATATTAACAAGTAATCACTAAATGAAATTTTTAAAAAATTTCTTACTACTACCTATTAACTTTAGTGTTCTATTAACACTAAGGAGATGTGAAGTTTCCAAGGTAGGAAAGGAATAACTATAGAACAATATTGAATAAACTTGTATATTTAAAGAATTTACTACATTGTCCCTTTTTTGGGGGGGGCAGCTTTTTTTGTTTTTACTGGTACCAGGGATCGAACTCACAACTGCCTGCTTGCAAGTCCCCTACATTGTCCCTTTTTTTTTCTCATTTCAACATACACACTTCCTATATAGGGGCCACTTCTTAAGAAATGTTTGCAACTTCCAATGAATTATTACTCGAAAGTGTTCAGTGCTGCTGTTAAATGTGTCTGACCAAAGCACTGTTTTACTTAAAAATTTTCAGTTACTGTTCAGGAAAATGTGCCAGGTCATTATGACACATCATATTTGGAAGACTAGTTTCAAATGCTTAAGCCCATCTGTTCCTGCCTGTGCTCCCAAACACAAATTCACATGCAGACATATATGTGTACTCTGAGAGCATACATTCACATACATATGCATGTACTTACATGTGTTTACATGAATTCTCATATCTAGCCATACACACGTGCACTGTATGCAGACACACATACATACTCATCCATCTTGCTACCTTCATTCTGATCTTCATCTGTTTATCCAGGGCCTTTGGCATGCTGGTCTCTAGCAGTCTCCTGCTTTTGAAGGAGAGAGTACATCTTTAGATGCCTTGCTTCTGAGTAACTCATGTTACCAATACCCTCCTCTTTATGTGTACAAGTTTGTTCTCTCTCACCCAGAGAACAAACATTCCCTGCCCAATCAGGCTGCACCAAATAGATCGAGGGAAGAGTGTGACTGCTCTTTGGTGGTCCCTGATCAGATGCATACAGATGTGACAGGAAACACTGGGTATTTTTAAAGAGCAACATCAGTCTGATAATAAAACTTAGAGCTTCCCTTCCTTAAGTATCATTGCATTTTCCCAATAATTTCTTAATTTTGTTTTACAGAAGTATCTGCGATAAATGGAAAAGATAATCTAGTCTGGCAGAGTTCAATTTGAGCAGCACTGTAAGTACTGTGCTTCCTACACCTGCAAAAAGAAGCATGGGTACTGGGGCCCCGGTTATTTTGTCTGGCTTTAGAGCTACACAAGTTGTTAGCAGAACTGTCAGGATTCAGTACTGTGTGAAGATTAAGGAAATGTTAGAAATTTTGATTTCTTCAGAGAATGTTATTGATAGTGCCAGGGTACAAGGTGACAGCACTTACTGTCACCAACGCACACGGCTTGCACACAGGACAGCTGCTCAGCTCAGTCAACTCCTGTTCTCTGAGGAACAAGGGAGATGAGGAACATGGCTCACTTCAACATCCTATAGCGCAAGGAAATCCTTGCAAAACCAGTGGGAGGCCCGATTTACAGGAAACCGTACTTTCACATTTTCTTAAAAAGAGATATTAGTTGGAAATTCGCGTCCCACAGAGAGTTCACCCTAGGAAGATTGAGGCACCTCATGCTCCCAGCCTCATAGCTTGCAGGTAGCCCTTGACTTCCTATGAAGCAATTTTTCAAAGAGAAAATTATGTGCATGTCCTTCCTAAGCTCTCCAATAATTAGAGCCAATTCTATAATGAGCATTGTAGAATGTTTCAAAGGGATCCCAAATCTTGTTTCCAAATCTACATGCTCACCACTAGAATTAAGATGAAGCTTTTTAAATAGTTTCTTTGTAAGAGAACACCTTTCTTAAAAGTCTTCCTTTTCTTATGAAAGAGCTAAAGACAACAGGCTTAATGGTAACTACCAAAAACAACACTATCGATGGACAAGCTGGTATGAAATTTGTGTCTAGTTAATGCTTTTTGAAAACATTTATGTCATGAAATGTCCACTGAAGAGACTATAAACTTTCTGATTAATAAAGATTACAAACCATCTGATTCTTTTTGGTGAAATGTGTATCCCAGGACTATATCAAACACATAATTAGGGAGTTCACCCTTTTTAATCTGCTTTTGTACTTACCTACTCATTGCTCACTGAACTTTATTCAATTTAATCCAATAAACATAGAGTTCCTACTACATGTTCCTGGAAGATGAACTTAAGAGTGGAAAGATTCCATTTAAGGTCTTTTCTAGGTTAAAACAGAAAACGCAAGGACTGTACAACATGAGAGTTAATATAATGTAAATTGTGGACTTTACTCAATAATATGTCCTTATTGATACATCAATTGTAACAAATGCAGCAGGAATGATGGTGCATGCCTCAAATCCTAGTACTCTGGAGGCAGAGGCACAGGTGGCAGGAGGATCACCCTGTGTTCAGAGCCAGTCTGACCTACATAGTGAAACCTTGTTTCAAAAAACAAACAAAAATTTGCAACAAATGTACCTTATCAGTTTAATACAAAATATAAATAAAGGAAATAGGAAGGATTATGAAGTTATGTTGGAATACTTTGTACTTTACAATCTTTCAGTTTAGAGCACTTCAGAGCAGTTTAGAGCAGTTTATCACTTAAAAGTTTTGACCTTTAATATTCCTTTCTTTGTACATTAAATATTAAGGTAAGTCCAGGCATGCTGTTTAAAACCAAAAGCTACTCTCTCTGTGGTACACATCTCCCCAAGCGATTAACTACATGTGTTAATATAGCCATCTTTTGAATTCAGTTATCCATCCCGGAAGTATTTGTTGAGTGCTCACCCTGTCAAGCCTTCTGTCACACTGTTGTTTTGATGAGGATAGTTTGTGATAGGTGACTTTGTACCACACACTTGTACTTCATATATAGACACATGTTTAATTACCAAAGCCATTAGCACGTTCCTTTTGGCTTCTGGTTTGTTTAAACAATTTAAATTTATTTAAAATAGCAAGTGAATCTAGTATAGAATGCAAAGAGTCAAAAGCATGCATGTTTTGAGAACGCTTTTACACCCAGCCACCTACTTCTTCAGCACCATTCCAGGTACTGCCCTAATTTCGAGAGGTCATGTATACACATACGAATAGAAGTGTCTTCACAAAACAACCACATACTTAAGAGTATATTTTGGACCCTGATTTGTGTCACTAAATAAAGAACTGATATATAACTTGCTTGCTTATCCTTGTTGGTGAGTGCACAGTATTCCATGTTTATGTTTTAATAAATGTGTTAGCTTTCCATGACAAAATACCTGAGAAAATAACCTAAAAGGTTGAAAGATTTATTTTGGTTCATGGCTTCAGTGCATGGCCAGTTGCACTCACTGATTTTAGTCCTGGGACAGAGAGGGAACATCATGGTACAGTTGCGTGTTAGAGGAAAGCTGCTGGTCTCACGGCAGCAGAGAGCCGGAACCAGACAGGGTGCCAATCTGGGCTGGTGGGTTTTCCCCTCCTTCTAGGCCACTGCTGTGCACATTTAGTGTGGGTCGCTGTCCTCATTTTGCCACCCAACTTGCCCATCATCTTTGGAAACAGGCTAACCCGATTGACAATTAGTAGGAGTCATAAGTTACTGATAAATATTTTGGTTTTATTTATTTATTTTTTTGTTCTAGTATGGCAATGAATATGCCAAGACATTTGTCTTCTCGTGCTTTAATGTACTAAAGGAGACATTTTTAGATGTGGAATCACTGAGCCGAGAAGGGGTACAGTTTTGTGGGAGAGTTTTGTTTCCTCTGTCCCTCACCAGAACGACATGCTATTTTTCCTTCTGCATCTTTGGCAATCTAATCGGTGAAAATTACACCTCCACAGAGCTTTAACTTTAATATCTCATTATGTAGAAGATATAAATTATTATATACGTCTTCAGAAAACTAAGAACAGACGAAGCTCAAGAAGATGAAATGTTCCGATATGCACCTCATAAGGAAAGGCACCTAGAAGTGCCTTTCAAGCTTTGTCACCATCTGACTTACCATCCATAGCATCATCAAATGCAGTGCTGAGTGACATGGTGAACGATTTATGTTTCTGAAGAGTATTCCATCAAGGTCTGTAATTGTCAAACACTTTTCTTTGTTTCTTTCTTTCTTTCTTTTTTTTTGGTAGCACTGGGGATGGAACTCTTAACTGATCTCCATCTCCAGCCCATTTTTTAATTTTTATTTTGAGGTAAAGCCTTGCTAAGTCACTAAATTACTGGACTAGGGTTGAACACGCAACCTCCCAGAGTGCTAGAATTCAAGTATGTACCATAATATCTGACTTAAATTTTTTTAAAAAGTACAGACAAATAAGATTTCTTACTAAAATGACATTAGTTGCTTCCAAAAAAATCCTTCCAAATTATCTTTAAAAGTCTAAGAAATCTCTACTGGAGATACTTTAGAAAAATTTGTTTCAAGACATTGAGTGTTAACTACTAAATAAGAGAAAAACGTATGTTCTGGATGTCTGTTAGGGATGAAATTATCTTTTCATTGATGGGCCATATCTGGAACACGACTTTGCTCTTCCTCACTAACTTCTCACTCTGAAATATGTTTCTTCTCTGTCTCTAATATCGTATTTGGAGCCTTGGATTCTGGTATGGGAACTTGAGATTTGTGGTCTCCAAGCAACTGTCAAAGACGTAGCCTTCACGTGCTTCACACGCATCTATAATTGGCAGTGTTGTTGCTCTCTGGTGGAGAGGCTTGTCCCTAGGCCCGAGCAGTCCACCCCTCCAGCCATCCCATCAGTTTGTTAGGACAAGCTCTGATTCCCCTGGTCCTTTTCTCTCTAGAGTCAGAGCTGGCTTTGGAGCTATGGGAAGAGCCAGTGCCTTCTGGAAAGCAGAGATTTCCTAGGGCCCTGGGGCAGAGCAGTTTGTGGCAGTATGATGACTACTAAACATTGAATGAAGCAATGTTTTACAATAGGCGTTATATCCTTCCTGAATTATGAGTTTATGAATTTTTATTGCTATCATCCTTCACTGACTCAACAAATCTTGAACCTATAGGAGTGTCAGGAACTGTTCCTGGCTTCAACAGATCCAGCAAGGAATGCTATGAAGGGAAAAAATCTGCATGTAGGTCTTTTCATCCACTGGGCCACATAATTTCTGTCTTTGTGCTCTGGGTGAACTCCAGAACTAAGGGAATTCTTGTTATAAAAGTGGAGCTCATTTCTGGAAACTGAAGATGCTCTTAGCTCAGCCTTATCTCTATTCCTCAAGCAAAAGGAGAGAATTGAATTCTTTCCTAAGACCTTCAAAATTTGGAGTACAAAAGTCTCAGAATCTGAAGCTCTGGGGAAGCATCTAGGGGAAGTGTACCTGGTGGAGGGAGTGACCCTTAAAAGCTGGCCCACCACCTCAGGCTTGTCAGAATTGCTCAGGAGGAAGAAACAGAGAGAGATACAAGTGCACATATACATTTTTAAAGTAGCTCACAACCAAGACAACACCAATTATTTAACCACAGCAAAGCAACCAGCAGCCAAACCACACTGATTATTTAACCACATATCCAAGTGCTGAACACAGCCCTAGCCAGCCACATTAATTTAATGTAAATATCCCCCGTAACCAGCCCGGCACTGGGGCAGGGGCTGCCGCAGGGACGGCTCCTCACCTTCTCTTGTCTCTGCTCCAGATGTCTGGGGCTGAGAAACTGGCTGCAATCCAACAAATGTTTTCTTTTTTTGTCTCCTTTTAAATTTTTGTTTCTATGAAAACAATTATTCCTCTTGACTGATCTACAGTCTTAAATATGTACACTTGCTCACGGAGACGTTTCCCTTGGTCGGTTCAGCTCTCTTACATGTATTCCCACTTGCCAGTTCATTTTTGTGTTCTCCTTGGCCTTAGAGCTTTCTAGTGCATTTGATGCCTACTTCTGTCATTTGTCTCTAATCATGATAGGTAAGCTTTATTCTTTTTTTTTTTTATGTAAGGAGAAAAAGAAAAAAACAGAAAAAGGGTACAAGTAATACAAAATTTAAAAAATAAACAGTAAGAAATCACTAGTTAATAGATTACATATTCTCATCTTAGAGATAGTTGTTCAAGTTACAAAATTGAAGCATACAAAGTGGACTTTCAAACAGTGAGAGTGCAAACAGTTTTGTTCAATGATCCAAAAAAACTCAATAATATGGTTATCTATCTTATACACTTAAACATATATGCAGTTATAACCTTTAGGGCACTTTCTTTTCTTTTCTTTTGTACAATGACAATTACACATTTTGGGTTTTATTACTCTCACAGTTCTTATTACTTTTTTTTGAAGAGAGTAAAACCAAATGCGACATATCAGAACAGAGTCGGTCAAATCAAAAGGATGGACATAATAGATAATGTAAAAACAAAAACAATGGTTACCATACTAGGTAAGCTTTATTCTTAGGGAGTATTTATCAGGAGAAGGACTTTCTTTGCTATTTACAATGACACAATTCACTTTAGGATGAAATTTACCATTAAACAATCTCTTTCACTGATAAATGCTCGGCCTCAGAAATCTTGTGAGTCTAGATATGAAGGTGTGAAAAAGACAGTCCCTCTCTTCTGGCCCCCAGGTACAATATCCGAGGTCAGCAGACCACTGACCCTGGTGTCCAGTCCACTTCCTCCCTTTTAGCATCTGAACCAAGCGGCTGAACTGTGGTACATGCCAGTGCAGTAAGCTTGGCTGGAGAGAGCGGCAGCTGAGAAGGACTCTGTGGCCCCCAGAAGTTTGGAGTGAAGCAACTGGCAGCTGGGTCCTTCCTCAAAGGAAGGAAAGAGGGGCCCATTTCCTGTGCATGGTCTTGTTTCATTTCTCATGAGGCCAGTACCTGTCTCAGATAGTAAGCCCATGAAATTGTTGCTGTGTCTTCAGATTAATTTCAAGTCATCAGATAATAGGGCAAGATCAGGCTCTGGTGTCATTTCTCTCCTGAAGGCCCAGCTTTTCTCCGGACATTGGGATCAGTGTCAATATAACACTTCTGAATGAAATACCTGCCTTATATGTAGATAAGTGTCTCAGACATTAATATAGCAAGTGAAATGGGAGCCTGAACTTTTGAAAGTGAGTCATAGAGCTGCTACATATTGAAAATTGCCACAGTGCTATTTATGCTAAATCAGCTCCTGCCTTGTCTAATCAATGGCAAAATACGATGTTGGTGGACAGAAACTACTTCCCTATCCCACTGCCTTTGGCCAACTCTGCCATATTTTGACTTTTCTAATTTAAACCGACCAAAGTTTTAGTGGTGGGAAATGAGAGAGGTCTCTTGGGAAGGTTACGTTGGAGACATTCTTTGAACACTAGAGTGTGCCATTAATCCTGATACATTAATCCTTTATTGGATGAAAACATGCCCAGTGATTAGTGGAGTATGCTCCTGGGTGTGTGTGGGCAGGTTATCGGTCTGTGGCCTCAGGTTTCCCTCGGTCCCTTTCTGGCGTGGCTGCCTGCTCTGTTTCCAGTCACCATGCGCACAGGAGCCCTACTCCTCTACATGTCTGCTGTGATCATCCTGCTTGGAGCCTCTCCATCCAGTACTGTGCCGCGACCCATGTAGCTCCTGAGGCTCTGGGGTGAACGACTCTGAGAGGATGAGAAAGTAAAGAAGGGACAAAAGCCTGGGCCAGGTGGAGCCCTTACTCTCCTGATGGGAGGAAAGGAACTGCTCAACCATTGTAGCACCTTTATTTATTTACTGGGAAAGATGATGTCAATTTCAGCCCCTCTGGCAGGCCTGGGCCCCTTGCCTTCCTCCTGCTGGAACAACTTGTTTATATAACTTGTTTTGCTCTTTCTGTTTTTTCTGGGCTGGCCTTGCTTTAGCCCCATACATGATGGATTTCCAGCCTCAACGGCTCTCTACAGTACTAGATCTGCTAATCCATGAGCTAAATCAAACTTTTCTCCCTTTAAATTGTGGGTGTTGGATTTTGTGTGTAAACCATGAGAAAACTAATAGATACACTGAGTAATTTTACAGATGCGGAGATCACATCTGAGACTGAAAATATCAAAAAGCACTTTTGAAAGAAGGAAGTGATATGTCATGTCCATTGTTGCCAAAAGATCAACTGAGATGAAGACAGAGAAGTGACTGTTCGGTAGAATAAGATTTTATTCCTTAGTGACCACAAAGTCTTAAATAAAATAAAACCTGATTATAGTGAATTAGGCAAGAACTGAGGAGAGTATCTAAAAAGTAAGACCAACTTTCCAATGTGTTTCCACAGAAATAAAAAAGTTCATCCCTGGAGCTTTCCCTGGTGGGGCTGATATTGGCAAAGGTGCTGGAGACAGTCAGGACTTGGACCGCAGCCGTCCTTCCCATGGACTAATTCAATGTCCTATCAGAGTTCATTAAGCCTACTGGGACTTTAGATTCTTAGGATATAGAATGGAATTAAGATCAGGACCTGAAGAGTTGGACTTCCAGCATCTTATGCATACTGGCTAACTTAAATGACAGACAAGATGACCCCTTTCTTAAGACTGCATCTGTGAGTGTACAGGAGGTTCCATAATGAGCCACAGTTGGCTTTGAAAACAAAACCTGTGCTGTTTTGTATACTGACTCTTTCTGACATTGCTGATCTTCTGAGCACCTGGTGCTGGCCTGCATGAGTGAGACCCTCCCATCCTGCACAGAGCCCCTCAGCTCAGCTAAGGCAGGAGGTCCCTGCTTTCTACCACAGGACATCTCACACCTGAGCTGAGCTCTGCTGGGTTGTTTCATAAATACAGATTCCAGGGTCTCACCTAGGTCTGTAGAAGAATGCGGCCTTTTGGCATGTGGGCTACAGAGTCTGCTCTGGCACCGTCTCCAGCTACTTTTCTGGACATTAGAATCTGTCGGGGAAATCTGAATGTTTGTGGATGTTTCCGACCAGGTTGGTGACAAGAGGTTAGCATTTTGAGATTAATCTAGTAGCAGCTGTTTGGGTTGTAGATGGAGGAAAGGCAGAAGTGCTGATTCAGATGAAGTTGCAGTTCTCCAGGGTGAAGACTGTTAGGACACCAGGAGGGAGCAGGGAGCAAAGGGCAGGTGAAAAAGAGATTGTCTTAAATTGAAGTTGACAATACTAAATCAGGCATGGTGGTAGATGCAGGAGCATCACAAGTTCACGGCCAGTTTGGGTCCCTCTGTCTCAAAAAAGAGGAATTGAGGGCATGATTAGTGGAAGAGCACTTGCATAGCATGTTTACTTCTAGTACTGCAAACCAAGACAGAACAACACAGAAACGTTTGCAGTGTTCACTGACTGCAAATAATGAGGAGGGAAGAGAAGATAGCTCCAGGGTGGGGGGCAGGCTGCTCCCCCAGGCTTTTCTCTGCCTCTGCTTTCCAGGTGGAGCTTTAGTGGTCACTGTCTCTGTTGCACATCTCAAACTTGAGCTTGCCTTTTCAGTGTCCTCAGTATTTCCCATTTCAATGAACAATTCGCCTCTTGGTTTTGCAGGACAAGGCTTCAAAGTGACTCCTGACTTCTCAATTTCTCTCATGGTCCAGTAAGCAGATTTTCAGCTTGAAATGAGAAGCAGAGCCTGTAATGCACAGCTCCAGTTAGTTCTCGCTCACTCTGTGCTCCTCCACGCACCTAAACGACAGTGCAGTGCCCAAGGTGGATGCTCCAGGAATGTCTGCATCACTCATTTGATAAATGAACTTGTGTTCACTGTTATGTCAACTCTTTGGGAAACTTTGCTTTATTTAGTATTTCCTCCATTTTGCCTTGAAATTTGTAGTATTTACTGAAAAGTTGGCTGGCAACCTCATAAAATTTAAATTAGTATTTATGGATTACACAGTTGGTATTCTTAAGTATATATGGCATAGCATAGACATAGAACTCTTGCACAATTTTTTCTGGACTTGTGCTTTTTTGAGCTGGTCTCAAATCTAAACTGAGCTAGGCCACACAGGGACTGTCTTAGTTACTTTTCTCTGGTGACTGGGGCAAAATACCCAACATCCAAAGTTAAGAAAGGAGGGGCTGGGGATTTAGCTCAGCGGTGTAAGCACCTGCCTGGTAAGTGCAAAGTCCTGAGTTTGATCCCTAGTACAAAAAAAAAAAAAAAAGGGTTAAGAAAGGAAATGTTTATTTAGCTCACAGCCTGCAGAGGTTTTAGTCCATAATCTGCTGGCTCTAAGGTGGCATGGCAGAGGCCACCTTTCAAGGTGGCAGAAGACAGCAAAAGCAACAAGAGCAAAAGGTGGGGAGGGAGCGAGCCTCTTTTCCTCCCTTATATTCTAAGCAGACTACCGTATCCGAGATGTGTGTGGCACTCACACATCTCCAAGCCTCCTCTTGCACAAGCTGAGACTATTTACAAAGTGAGGACCTTGGCCCCCTGCTGAATTGTTTAAACTTCTAAACTTCTCAAATTGATCATTGCTGGGCATTAAAACAAAAACTATAAATTTGTAATGCACTGAAGTCCTTTTGCCAGGGAAGATAGGCATTGGAGGAGGTAATTTTTAAGAACCTGCCTTTGGTTCTGGCCACCTGGCAAGCCAATCTAAGAAAACATTTTGCACAAATGTGAGTTCCAAGCCACACACACTGTCTAGATAGAAAAACTTCAAACATCCCAGAGTGTTTTGGAAGTTATTTGCTGACTATGTTAACATAACCCCTTAAAGAAAAGCTGTTGCTTAGTTTTTGGGCTCTTCTGATATCAAGATTTCTCGAATTTTGAAATAACAAATCCTTAAAATAATTACTTGAATATAAATCATATTTTTAAATGGCCAATGAATGGGTGATTTGCTACAAATCATTAAATATGCCTCCTTTCATGGTGAGCCAGCCTTGTGTAGGACAGTCTGTAAGGGAGAAGGACATGATAGTAAGAGGGGCAGAAAAGCTAAAGTCAAAGAATAAGAGGGAAGACAAATATTTAGATTTAAGACTGGAAAGTGCTGCATTAGTAAATATTTGCCTCACTTGAAATTAATAGTCTTTAAATTTTTATAATCGGGAATAATAATGTTTTAATTCCTTTACAAATAGCAAGGCACACTTTATATGTTCAAAGTAAAAATATCTAACACTAGTTTTTCTCAATTCCAGTGAAATGAGGGGGAACAGCATTGCTAATACCCTTCTTTATCAACCCCATTTGGAAAGTTCCTTTGCAGGGTCTGCTGACTTTGTGGGTCAAGATCCTCATCTGAGAGTGCAGGAAGTGTAACCACACTTCAGTTGCCAGATAAGTAAACTGGAAATGTTTTGTCTCAAGCAAAGAAAGAGCATGTTCATTAAATATGGATGTGAAACTGATTTTGCTGTGTACACTGTAATTTTACTTCAGTGGTTGGCCCAAAATTCCACCTTGTGAAACTATCTCTTCATGGACTATTGTTATGATTAGCATTAATCTTTGCCAAGCATCTATACTTGTAGGAGTTGTCATTGGTTTAACAGTGGATGCCAGAGTTTATTAAGCTGATGTGTGTGCCATCTCCTTAATAATAGCCTCTTTTTTCTCACTGTACAGATGGCAGGCTTGAAATGCCTAGTGCCATGTTATTGGTAAGCAGAACTCCGATTTGAATCTAGATCAGTCTGCCTCCCAAATTTTGCCTCAACATATGCCACATGCTATAAAGTGCTTACTCAGAGCAGATGCTTCTGGGAAACAAGTCTACCAGGGTTTTAAATAATCCTTTATCCTTGGATTAATATCCGGTAATTATTTTGGCCAACAGATGGAGCAGGTTGGCAGAGTTGGCATCGGCATGTTGAAGCGAGCACACAACACAGCTCTGATAGCGTTTTGGTGAAGTCAGCCCTGGCACAGTACCTGCTTGCGAGTTGTCTCAGTGTTGTGGTCTAGCCACAGTCCAGGCATCTAAGGCTGCAAGAATTCCTAAAATAATCTGAGAAGAATGGGTAGGTGGGGAATATGCATTCTGTAAAGTGCCAGCTTTGCCTGGATTCAGGATGATGATTACGACAATGCCCCATATGTGCACAGAGATCCCCTTTGATTCCTTAGGCAATGGGAGAAGTAACTCCAAAATTCCTTGACACCATTTCAAATGTCCCAATTTTGCATATGATCTTCTTGGTGATATGAGTCATCTTTATATGAGTACATATATGTAAATATATGTGTGACACATAAAAGTGTATGGAACCCTTACGTTATGTCAAGTGCAACATTATCTTTCTCTTTTCTGAATTTATTTACCACACTTCAGTGTTAATGTCAAGGAGGCTAACACTGTATTGGAGAGCTAGACGAGGGCCGTTTTCTCTCATACCTTCCTCCCCAACCATGCTGACCTGTTCAACATCATGGAACGTTTGTCACTGTTGGTTGAGTTTCCCAAGCCTTTTTGTCAATTTTCTTTCATCAGGGTTTGGCTAAGGGAAGGCACTCGAAGGAGTCACAGTGCAAATAAGGCAGAAAACAAGGCATCTCGCCCTTCACTCTTTCTCTTGGGCAGCACATTGTCAGCACGCCTCCAGTGCCTCTGAGCCACCGCAGTTCTTCCAGGCTCCTGTGACTCTGACCCTGGGGCTTACATAACCGTGCCCCTTCCTTTTCCCTCCATCCTCCATCCACTGCCTGCCCTTGCCCACATGTGGGTTGTACCCCTCTACCTGTTTCAGCTTCTACCATCTGTGCAGGGAACTGAATTCTTTCTTGTTTCTAGAAGCCCAGAGTAGTTTCCGTTTCTCCTGTTGGATCCTGATCTGATGAGTATAATTATGTTAGTTTTTTATATCACTCAGGAACATTTCATATACATACATGTCTTTAGAGAAGATTTTGGAAATACCTGGGTTGGATAGATGCCTTATTTCAACTCAATGAGTATTCATTTGTATCCACAACACACAAAGGAGTTATATAGGTGAATGTTTACATAGTAGAGTATAAAAAGATTGAGATTATTTGACAAGTGTGTCTTTTCAGGTGAGTGATCTGAGCAGTGTTAACATCAGGTTTGGTATTTGGTGGTGCCATCAGATTGCCTCTCTATTCTCAGCACCCACAGTTCCCTCAAAGAAGTTATTATTGTTATCATTATCATTTTTTCTACTGGGTCACTTGGCAGGAAGAGACAGGATTATATTCAGAAAAGTGGGTGGTTCACATGTTTCCTTCCTTCCTCAATGTAGGTAGATTGCTATTGATCCAAATGAACCAATAGGAATTTTTCTGTGGCATTAATTGCTGACTTGTGAGATCTGAGAGCTCAAAATACAGGTAACTAATTCACCCGTGAGAATGAGAGAGACACAGACTATGGTAGCAAGAACAGCATTTTGTACTGTTTCAGAATATGACTGGTATTTCCTTTACACTACAAAAAATCTGAAATAATCACAAGTGGACTGAATCACTGGCATATTTTGATTTACTAAAGTGCATGTATACAAATTCTTGTTGTTATTATAAATAACAGTATTTTAAGGGGTACTGAGAAATAGCTCACTTCCAATGACTAAAGTCATCCAGTGACTCAGAGAGGTGAATGCCAGATCTTGAAACAGAAAATATCCTCACCACTCTTCCCTGTAACTGCCAGAATCCTGCTTTCCAGGTAAACCTCTTCACTCATCTGAAAGCAGAAATTACACTTGTTGAGTTTCGGTAGTGGGTAGTAGGGAACACAGGAGTCCCAGTGCAATATCAGAGGGCCTGGGAAGACGAAAAGGGTGCACGAGAAAGAGGAGAGGGATGGAGGGGGAGAGTAACAAAGAGTCCAGGAAGAAAAACGGATAAGGCTATGGCCGTTGCAGCTGCTACTGTTGCTCGGGCTACTTCCTGTTTCCCTCTGCTTCCTACTCCTCTGTTTCCTACTCATGTTGCCACGAGTGGGATGTGAGGGCCTTCTTTCATGGATTTAGTTCTGTGGGGATTGGTTGTAGGCCCTTAAATTTGTTTTCATGTCTTTGGTTAGACAGGAAATACACTTCATTTTTAAAAATGTATCTATCATTATCCTTTTATTCTTAGACTCTGCTTTTTATTTTAAATGTTAAGTATAAAAACCATTTTTGCCTCTATCTTTCTTTTTGAAACCAGCCAATCTTGCAGACCAGTTGGCTGCTAGTCCTCTTATCCCAGTTGGATGCAGTCATAGTCATTTTCACTTCTTTTCAGGTTTGCCTTACAAAAAATACAGTTAGTTCTTTGACTTTCCTTAGCAATGGAAGGAGGCAAGGTACTTAGTATATTTGGCTGCTTTAAAAATGGCACCTATGACTATTACACTTATCTGGTTTAAAGGATGGGCAAAATTGAATGTCTGGCAGGCCTCAGAGTTATATTTCAAGATTTTCCCCCTCTCAATAGAAATGAGATGGCAGAGTTCTGTGACTGAGATTTAAAATGGCGGTTGTAGAATAAGGCAACACTGCTTTCTCCCTCCCTCCCTCCCTCCCTCTTTGAAACAGTTTCCGAATTTCTGATCTTAGAATAGAAACTAATAGTAAACAGCACTTTGAAAACAGTGTGGTCTCGTTGATGTTGAAGAATTTAAAGTTACTAATGTTCTGTTTGTGAAGGAATTTGCTATTATTCTGCAGATGTTCCTTATTGCTATCTTGTGTGCATCAAAATTTCCTTCACACCCTCTCCCTGCCTTTCGCTGGCTTTAGTTCTCTCTTTTGTCCTCCAGCCCCCTTAAAGAAGTAAATATAGCTTCAACAACTGTGTAAAAGTTCTCTTCTTCCCCTGGAAACATGACTATGCCTTAGTGCCGAGGTTCTGATGTCCTCTCTAGAGGGAAAGTCCTCTTAACTTACTTATAACCTCTTCTAGAAGATTCCTCCCAACCTCAGTGACTTCTGTATCTTGGATTTGATTTCATAAGTGAACTGAATATGAAATTGTATTATTTGGCTTCATGACTCCATATAAGCTCCCACTCTCTTTCACAATAACCAAATATATATTGGATAATGAATATTTATTTTTTTCAGAGGATTTAAAATGGAGAAATTCCAAACAGTTCTTGAAATGATCACAGAATGAACAAAACAACTGAAAAACATGGCTCAGAATCAATGTTCTTATCCTTAAAAAACCCAAAACCCTCATTTGTGAGATTTGCTAAGTAGTGTAATATTAAAGTTATTTGGCTGGTTTACATTTGTCTTAGTATTTTGAACTCTCAAGTTATTGTCAGCTCAGCTCTTAGATAAAATTCAAACATCTTTGCTTATCTTTGAGAATATCTTTCAGGATATAATTAAATATAATTAAAAATAAATTTAATCTATGAATTTATTATTGATTTCTTCTTAAAATCATCATTAGCTTCCATTTCTGTCACATGGTACATTCATGTAAGACTTAAGTACACACACAGTCACACACACACATGTACACACATGAACGCATAGACACAAGCCTCCTCCAGAAAACAGTGCAAGAGTCAAAAAGCTGAAAATAGGATTTTCCTAATTAATTACAGAATTTTCTGAATGATGAAATAAAATCACTTTGAAAAAATATGCATATCGCAATGAAGAGTTATTGCATTTATGCAGTGGGTTCCATTGACTCATTCGAGCTTTAGAATAGAACTTTAGTGTTCTGACTTTCCATACATGTACATCATTAGGTTAAGAAGCATAAAACATTTTAGATTATTCATATGATTAACCACCTCTCATCTGGTAACATGATTGATAAATGACTTCAAAATCTCCATTAACAAAATAATTTCAGATATTCCTGTAACTACTTTACTCCAAAGAGCACTGTCTATGATGACTCTTGGATATAAATTTGAGTTATTTTATAATCTCAAGATGATATAGGTCAATATCTCTGTAGTTAAGTGGATATTCTAACCAAAGGAATTGTGTGGTTATTTCTAATGGATGATAAAAAGAGCAAAGGAGAAAGTCATTAGAAGTTCTTTGAATAATGCAGTGAAGCATGATTCTAATATGAGAAAGACAATTTTACAAGTCATGAGGCAAGCAGGTAATTAGTCCTCTTTCTCCAGGTTCATATGAGGCTCTCTGAGATTTAAAGTTTGTCTTTGTGATCTATATAAACATGCGCTTTTGACTCAACACTGATTCAAATGCCAAAGACCAGCAGTCACCGTTCTCTGCTGGTCTCTCCTTTTTCACAGAGAGGAAGTATTATAAATTTAAGGAAACAAATGTGCTGACAAACCTTCCTCCTGTGAGGAGCATGAGGTTTTTTCAAAGTATACATGGAACTTCACACCACAGAGATTAGAAGAAGTGGTAGAGAGGTCCTGGCCCGGTAGTGGGGATTGAAAACTTGAGTGTGTCTTGGATGACATCCTTAGTAAAACACTTTTCCTTCTAACTGTGATATTTTTTCCTGGAAGTATAGAAGAAGGCAGATGGAGTGTATAATTTTTAGTTTTCTTTGGGCTGTAACTGTCTTATAGTCACTCTGAACCTTCCGGAAAATCTGATCATCCTTTCTGTCTTGAGTTACCCCCAAATGGAAAAGAGAGAAGGTGTGGCTCATATAAAACCAGAATCTCAAACACCTCCCTCATGTTTCTTGCTTCAGTAGAGAAAGCATAGCACCTTTCCAAGCAGATTGTGGCTGGCAGTGACACCAGCAAAGGAAACAGAGGTCCATATGAAGGCAGGGCTCACCAGGAGGCCCCAGAGCTGAGACAGGATGTCCAAGTGGATATGAGGTACCTCAGTTCACAAACTCATTCTTCACACACTTCTGGGGGCAAACCAAATTGGATGAGGAACAAATCAAATTTAATGGTTAGGTTCACCATAGACTTTATGGGGAAATCAGATTTTGTTCTCATCCAGTTCAGTTTGTGGCCAGAATCATGGAAGTAATTAAATTCATGAACCAAGGTGCTGTTACATCCATAAACACTCCAGTGGGAGGAGACCCTTAAGTTGACAACCCACTAAAAGTGAGGCTAAAAGAGAACAATTTGTTAAGAAATACATCCAAATTAGCTATTTTCCAACCTGTTTATCTCCAGCCCACAACCTTTCTTTCACTTGAATTTATATCTCAATTTTGTCTTTATGCTTCAGTTGACAAATTAAAATTCTCTGAAGAACCTAAAAACTTCATGTTGATACCCCAGTTATTTTATAGGATTTTGGATTTGGATTTCAAGTATTTTAAATCCATTCTTGTGTCTTCCCTCTGATGACAGCTCCGTGTTGCCCACTTGTATAAAAAGACTCACCAGGAGAATAAATTATTTCTTCCCTTGTCAATGGTAATTTGTGTTCACTAAATTACCTCCAGATCTACTTTCCAGAGTTAAAAATAACTTCATAGTTTTTTTTTTTCCATCCATGTTTGGCTTGGAAAGATGTATGGATTTTGAAGTTAACCTTTCTCTGTTAGATGCTCAAGAATAATTAAGCTAGTTTTTGTCTTAAATCAGCCAGATGTTTCATTTTAAAATAGAACAATACATGGTTTATTTGACCCATGTTCTTATGGAAAAGCCATTGCTTTCATTCTGATAGTCCTCTTTTGTGAGAGGTAAAAATGAAAAACATCTTTAAGAGAATTCTCTCCTTGTCTCCTCTGGGAACAATGCTTGGTCTTGTAGGAAACATTTTTTTAAGAACATGAAAATTATTACTGATTACGCTTCACAATTTGATCAAACACTTAGGCTACAGCCATCACATTGGGATATTACCACAGTGTACTCTGTGCCTTTTGGGAGATTTCACAGTATTCCTGTATGTAGATCTATTTCTGGCAAGCAATCTATTTACACTACTTCTTTGTCATGATAGCATTTTCTTCTAATCAGGCTGGGCTATTATGCTTAAGGTAACTTTCATTTTTGTCTTAAAAATGTTAATAAATGGTTAAGGGTATTTTTTACAACATGGTGAGTGTTATTTCACAATGTTTCATTAGCCACAGATCTCAAGCCACTTTTAAGAATTCCAGATACCCTACTGAGGTATTTTTGCAGCTGTTTTGTGGGAAATCATGAAAGTGCAACTCCATTTGATAAAAAGAACGTATCTCATTTCTGCAGGGATTGGTCTCTTTTACTGTACTTTATAGCAAAAGGGGAACTGTAAAGACAGCTGTGTTCTGCATATGTTCTCCCTATGGGCCTAAAGTTCACATAGTTAAAATATCTTCTAATTTGTAAAATGCTTTGACTTTGCTTTGAGGGAAGTCTTTCTTCTGAGTTGGTGATGATACTCTCCAGAGTTACATATTTCTTCCTGTTGTTGGCAGCGCAGAACTGAGCATAAAGAAATTCTGTCTGCATCTGATGATTTTGCTTTTGAAATGCTTTTTATTTTTCTTGGTGATTAGATTTGTAAGTTGAACACATACTTTTTTATGGGTAGACAACACACTGATTGCAGTTGTCTCTATCTATCTGTAGGAATTCATTTTGGGATCTTCCTCCTCCCCTGGATACCAGCATTTGCAGATCTCCACTCCCTCATATAAAGTGGAGTTGTGTCTCCACACAGTCTGTACACACTGTTCTAGAGTGCTCATAACACCTAAGAGTGGAAATGCTACAGGAATGATTGTTATGTCATATTGTTGAGAGACTAAAGGCAAAAAGAAAAGTTTGTACACATTTGGTATAGGTGAAAAATATCATTATTCAAATATTTTTAGCCTGAAGCTGGTTGAATCTGAAGGTGGCAGACATGGATAGATGGCTGTATACAAATTCATATCTTCTGACTCTTCTTAGGAGTGTTTATTTCCTTTAATATGTTTTTAATTTTGGAAGTTAAATATTTTAGGATATTATTCATATCTGTTAGCTGATACCTTTTATCATCAAAAGCATTAATGGAATGCCACAATTTGTAAATTTTATGAATAAATAAAGAAAGCATTTCCTTTGTGTCTGCTATGATTTTTGGAGAGCGTCCCCCAAAGTCTTGTGCACTGAAGGCTCAGTCCCAGCCTGTGGCACTGTCTGGAGGCAATGGAACCCTGAGGAGGTGAGATTCCCCAGCCTCTGATCCCCTTTTATTTCCCTTTCTCTTTTGTGTCCTGGCCGCTAGCTGAATAGTTTGCCTTCTTATAAGCTTGGAGCAACAGGTCCCATTTGCCTTGAACTGAAGCCTGCAAATGGTGAGCCAGAATAAAGCTTTTCTTTGTAGAAGTTGATTATGTCAAGTAACTGCTATGGTGATGGGACTTTGAGGAGCACAGATTATTCTGAGACCACATAATATGTATCATTATCTGACAGTATCTTATAGCTGACTTATGCCCTTTCTCTGGTCACCTCTTTCCACTAAATTCAAAAAGGAAAGGCTGAAAATGAGGATGTAGGGCTCAAAGGCCTTACTGGAATTCATATCACTAAGATTCTTGCTATAAAGTCAAGGCTAAAACCACTTCAATGGCAAGATCCATGACCTAAGGAAAACTACATTGAAACTCAAGGATGGGGAACCAGACTACCTGCTGATGATGTCATTTAGGGTTAATAACTTCAATGCTCACATTTTAAAGTTGAATATACTGAGTTCTAGAGGTATAAGTTCCACCAGCACTTGAGAATTACATAGTCCAGTTAAAAATCAAGCTAGTCTCCTTGATTTCTTCATTGCCTTTTCATCCTTTACTTCCATTGCTTAAACCTGGATTTATATACTTCAGAGTAACTTCAATTGAAAGTCATTCATTCCACAAATGCCAAGCATGACTTGATAAAGCTATAGAGATGGGAAACTAGAAAGACAAATTCAGAATTTGGAAGCTTTGCCATCTGGTGAGAAATGTAGATATAGAACATTGATCTCAATCTCCTGAGAGGCTTCCCTGATGAGACAGGCAGGGGATGGGACAGGAACAAGAGAAATCACAATCATGTTCATGCAGTCAATGAGGAGGGGTGGGGTTTCTCTAGGCAAGCTATATTATTCTCAGGGTGGGAGCAGAGGTGACTTCCTCGGGCAGAGGGAACAACATCTGCATCATGGGTAATGTGGCAGTAGCATCATGGGTAATGTGGCAGTAGCATCATGGGTAATGTGGCAGCAGCATCTCTGCTACTAGACACAAAAGAATAGTTTGTGTGGGAGAAGCTGGATAGCAGTCAGAATGGGGTCAGATCATCCTTATCTGCCTTCTTAAGACATCAGAGTATCACCTGCTGGGATGTGGAACTCCCAAGAATATTTTGAGTGGGGAGAAACATGGTAGACATTATGTGTTCTAAAGATGATTCTAGCAATGCCATGGTTTTCTTACATCACTGTGACAAACACAACTGGTCTTTTGAGCAAGGAAGAATCCCTGTCTTTCTATTTCAGGAACTAATTAGAAAAGAACTCCCCCAAAAAAGAGAAACACTAAAATATTTAGGGTACATGAACTTTCAGCTCTACTATTATTTTATTTCCAACCATTTATAACAAAATACAATATCAAAATTATCTTAAATTCGACAATAATATTAAGTTCTTTAAAGTGGCTGATCTGTGAGATTGTTTCTACTTTTCTTTTAAGATGTCCTAATTTATTGAATCTTTGATTGGATTTAGCAGTACAATTCTTTTACATTTACATATAGTTTTCTATATCTATTAGTCTTTTATCTTTGTAGTCAATCAAATGCAGGTCAAAAATATTTAAAAATTTATGGCTGGACTAAATATAGGCAGACTTTTCTCATTCCCTGGACAATACAGTTTACTGCTATGTATATAGCATTTGCATTGTGTTAGGTAAGCTTGTGGGAGGATGTGTGGTTACATGCAGAACACTGTGTCATTTTATGACGTGAAGATCTGTGTATCATGGAACCACAGGAGAGGAGTATCATGGAACCAAGGAGAGGGTATCATGGAACCAGTCTCCTGACAGTACTGGGAATGACCGTACTCATGATTTTAGAGATGAGCTTCTGCTCAGCCTAAGCTCCTGTTCCTTTGAGCAGAAGAGGAAATCACCAGCACAACAGTACCTCTGTTATGATGACCTGAACAATGAAATGACAATGCTCCACACAGGGTGGCACACGACAAGTGAATGGAAAGTATGAGCTCCTGCCTGCATATGGCCCCAAAACAGTGAAGTGCACTTTATGATGCATGGTTGAGCTGCAGGGCACTGAAAGCTTTTCCCAGTCCCTTCTATTGTTGGACTCGATAGTTCTCCCGGACAGTTATTCTAGAACTCGCAGCATGGCTAGCAGCCAGGACTGAGGGCCCACGTGAATTAGGGTTTTGCAATCTTTGTCAAGCACAAAGAAGGTTACTGAATTCAAAACAGGTACCAAGTGGTAAGAAAGGGAACAGCTGAACAACTTTTTAAGCCTAATTCCAGATGGAGTGAAATCATTGAATGGAGTGAAAGATTTAAGCTTGAAAAAAACTATTATTTATTGAAGAAATGTAGTTTTCCTTATTTCAGGGAGATATAAAAAATTATATTAATAAGGTTGTTTTTAACAAGGAAAATTGAAATGCTTGGTTTAATAAAGTTAGATAACAAATTGGGCATTCAAATTCAGGATGATAGTAATTTGTCCAAAGTGATTGAAAATAGCTTATTTTTTAAATGCTTTTAAAAAGCCTCTAAAATAGCATTGGCACTGTTAATTTGTTAGGCCAACCCTTGCCTCTCTAGAGCAGGGGTCTGTGTGCTTCAGGGCACCTGCTGCTTCAGTGTTCAGCAATTCTCTAGAGAAGCAGACTTCACTTGCTAAAGATACCGTGTGATTTTTAGGGGTAGAAGAATTTGACCACATCACTGGAAAACTATTCACAGATATATAAGATAGAATAGATTCCTAATCAGTTAAGGCTCTTGGAAAGTATGTTCAAAGGATCTTTCTTTTCCTCTTGGAATACGGAACATTACAAAGCATATATCCTTACATGGCCTGGATACCTGGGCTAAGAATATTTTTTAAATTTAAGAAAAGATTACAGAATCTTCCTAATTAAAAAAGAGTCTCCAAAAATATAAGAATAATAATATTTCAGTATCCAAATTCCTACTATACCTGGTTTTGAGACACAGGAAATGACATTTGAGTAATTAGTGGAAAGTCTTTGTAAGTTCTGTAATTATCACACTTTCCAGCAAAGTCAAGGGAAGGCCCACATTTCATGTCCTAATCTGGCTCCATTCTGTGCACTCAGATGACTTAACTGAATTCTTGGACTGTATGGGGTGACACAGATCACACAATGGTCACAGTCACCAGTGCAATGCTGGCGCCAGCAAGCTTTAGTTTGTTAGGAAAAAAATACTACTTTCCATGTATGTTTAAATAGTACAGACACATAATATTAAAAAAACAGAGGCTCTGGGTATGTAATTCAATGCTAAGCCTTTGCAAAATAGGCAGGAATCCAAATATTTTTCTCTGCTCAAGGAGTTTAAAGTACAATTCCAGGGGTGACTTGGCTGAAGAAGCTACCACTTGGGACTGGTGAGCTGACAATTTTGATTTGGGGATGATCTGTATTTTTGAGGGAGGACCATGAAGGGCTCCTAGGACTGGCTGAGAGCCAAAGGCAATGTTGTATTCTACAATTGAACTTTCCAGGTTGAAACCAAGTATACATGGTGTGTGTAGCAGATAGAGAGACAGACAGAGAGACAGACAGACAGAGAACATTGGGGGCATATCTTGTTTTTGAAGCTTTAAACTTGTGTTATGGAATATGGTGAAGTAATGCAAGACCCACAGGACTCAGAAGTTACAAATTTAGCCTCTAAAATTCTTTGGGGGAAATAATCTCTGGGAAATCAGAGGTAATACGTTAGTTAGGAGCTGTTCCTTGGTAGTGATCTTGTGAGAGGAGGATAGACGTAAGTGCCAGTTCCCATTGTCATGCAGGAAAATGATATTTTGTAAGTGCCACGCTCTCCAAATGCATGGAACCAGGCTAAATGTGTCCTAGGAGACTCGAAAGGCATACTCGCAGCCTGGAGGTTTTATGTAATCTCCTAGGTCTTTGCCATTACTTGCTCTTACTTCTCACTTCCTGGCTCAGTATCTGGGTTTGTACTTTAGCTGCTGCCTCTGACTTGGCTTTCCTTTGGATCTGTTAGACTCAGCACTTGCACGTGACTCTCAAACTGTCCACTGTAAAACTCAGTCTGCAAAGCAACACTCCTAGTCAAGCCTGTGCTTATTCCTTCCCAAAAGGATTTTGGACATCTCTTTGGCTAAAATAAATGGTTTCTCCTAAAATAGGCAGGAAGGGATAGAGAAGGGCACTATCTGGACTTGACTTTCAAGGAACTTAACAGTCAGTGGTGTCAGGTAAGATACTCAAAAGAACACACGCTACATTGTTAATTCTTGTTCTGTGACCACCAGTGCTCTGGGTAGTAAGTGCTTTGTGAATGAAAAGAGGGAGCAAGCACTTCTCTCTGGAGAGACCAGATGTGTCAATCATAGAGGAAGGATTTTAGGGATCTACAACTATCTATAACTGCTGTGACAAATCACCACTGAAAGAATGATTTAACCCACAGGTTTACCTTCCGTTTCTGTAGGTATGACAACATGGTCTTGTCAGACTAGAATCAAGATGTTGATGAGATTGTGTCTCTTTTAGAAGCGTTAGGGAGGATCCATATCATTTTGGTTGTTGGCAAAATTTACTTGTACATGACTGTAAGATTTAATTTCCTGTTTTCTTCTTGAATGGTGGCTGGAGCTACTCTTTAGCTCCCTAGCTCTCTTTCAATTACTTGCAAGTGACTGCCACAGCTCATAACCACAAACGGTACACGCTACACACTTCTTTTTTTAAAATTTTATTTAAAGAAGGACTAAACAAAACAGAAAATGGGTAGAAATAATACATATGTTCAGAGAAAAAATAAATAGTAAGAAATCGCTAGTTAATGTTTACATACTGTCCTTTTACAAATGGTTGTTCAAGAGACAAAAGTGGACCATATAAAGTGGGAATTTGAACAGTGAGACTGCAAACAGTTCTGTTCAACTATCCAACAAAAACTTAGTAATATAGTTGTCAGTCCTATACACTTAAACATACATGCAGTTATCCATATCTTTATTTATGTTGGGACTAAACAAACTAAAGCATGCTAAAGTCATTCTGAACAAAGAATAATAGTATTGCTGGATTTCACATCATGACACTGGGATCAGCATTGGGTACTGTAGTGTCTTTTTTTAAAACTTTATTTAAAGAAAGACTAAACAAAACAGCAAATGGTTAGAAATAATACATACTTTCAAAGAAAAAAATAAACAGTAAGAAATCACTTGTTCATGATTACAGATTGTCTTCTTACAAATAGTTACTAAAGATACTAAAGTGGAGCATATAAAGTGGGGATTAAAACAGTGAGACTGCAACCAGTTCTGTTCAACTATCCAACAAAAACATAGAAATATGGTTATCAATCCTATACACTTAAACATACATGCAGTTATCCATATCTTCAATTATGTTGAGATTGAACAAACCCAAGCAGGCTAAATCACTCTGAACAAAGAATAATACTATTGCTGGGTGTCACATTATGATACTCCAGGATCAGCACTGGCTACTTTAGTTCTCTTTTTCTTCAAAGTATTTGTTCATTTCATCATGTGTCATAAGATCAGTTCTCATAAACTGTTTATAGGTTCTACATATGCTTGAGTCTTAACATGTATTTCTATCCTTTCTATATTAGAGGGAGAAACAAAACAAAGCAAGACAAAACAAAACATTGTCCTCTAAACACATGAAACAAAAAAGACATATAAGACTGTTGCACAAGGAGCCTACCATGGTTTCTGTGTTGTCCCTTGTTATCTCCAATAGAATTGGCTATATCATCAGACATAGTATAATTGAATATATCAGTACATAACAGTATTAATAAAAACACAACTTTGTATATAGTATAAAACTTCAAAAGCAGGCCGTTATCAAACCAGAATGTATATCGTAGTGTCTTGTTATCTTTAGTGTAGTTGCCTATACTCTCAGACTTGGTACTAACAATCATATCAGTTTTGAATAAAATCTCTCGATACCAAACAACAATTAAACAAACCAGATTTAAGTAAGATCAGTCCTGATAAAACAGTATAAGTCATACAGGGCTCTAGATTAAGATAATATGAAATTAAAGATGATTACTATGCTATATCCTGATGTTACTGGGATAGCTGTCTGTGCCCGCAAATCTAATGCAAGTAGACAACTGGCACAGAATAAAATCTATCAAAAAAAAGAATAAAATCTGTCTAAGCAGAATGGTGTGAGTAATGTGGGTTTTAAATCCTGATACACTATTAACAATATCATCTGCCATGTTTTTTAAGACTCTCCCTCCCCTTTCACTTCCCCAGGGTACACTGCATTTTTGGGTCTCACCAAGACCCTTGGTTTTAAGTTTGGGGGGGGGCTGCTCTTTACCTAAGTGTTTCTGAACCTTCTCTCTCTTGGACTTGATCTCTAATTGTATTTCTTTACCTATTAAATCCTGTCTTTCCAACCTATCTACAAACATTGGTCTAGTTGCCCTTATTACTCTCTGGTTCTCTGTCACATAGAGCATTGTTTTCTCATATATGATTTTCAGTTCATGTACTCTTTTTCATGTTAATTGTATTTCCTATAAATAGCATCTCAGTGGACCCTGCCTCTTGATCTACTCCACCTGTGGTTCTTTTTATTTTTTAATTTAGTGTATCAAGACCATCTACATTAGAGATTATAACCAACCTTCTCTGCCTCGTTTCTGTTATGCTCTTTTTTTTGCCATCAGTTGTCTGCTTATCTTCTTCATTCTGTTTTCTGCTCCATGCATTGAGGATTCTCTGCCACTGTTCCTGGAATCCTAGTACTTTTCTCTCTCTCTAGAATGCCCTGCCGTATTCTCTGTAGAGTTGGATTGGTGGTTGCGGATTTCTCAAGTTCCTCTTTGTCTTGGGAGCATCTTGTTTCTCCATTAATTTCTAGAGACAGTTACAGTTTATCAGGGTATGTAAATCTAGGTTGGAGGTTATTTTCTTTCAGGGTTTGGAATATTTCACTCCAGGTTCTTCTTGACTTGATGGTTTGTGTTGAGAAGTCTGCTGTAATTCTGATGGGTCTTCCTTTATAGGTGATCTGTTTCTTGTCTCTAACAGCTTTTAATATTTTGTTCTTATATTGAATTTCTGGGATCTTGATTATTATATGCCTGGGTGTAGCTCTGTTTTGGTTGTTTGGTGGCTGGAGCTCTGTATGCCTCATACATCAGAATATCACATCCTGTTCCTATGTTTGGGAAGTTTTCCTCAATTATTTCTGTGAATAGCCTTTGTAGTTCCTCTGTACCCCTGCTTCTTCATTCACATTCTTTATTCTCAAGTTGTAGATTCTCTTGTTGTCTTCTAGCCTTTGTATTGTTACTGCTTGTTTCCTTGTTATTTTTAAAAAGTTTTTCCTTTCATAATCCCACATTGCAAAAATGTCCTCCAGTTTGGATAATCTATCCTTAGTTTCTTTCAAGCAGATTTGCCATCTTTCCATAGAGTTTTTAATTTCCTGGTAATCTGTTTGAATCTGCTTCATGTAATCTATATTTTCTTTTTATTCTTCATCAAATGGTTCTCTCCTTTGTTTGAGTTCCTCCCTTCTTCCATCTGTGTCTGCTTGAAGGGTGCTTAGCATCCCTTTTATTAATCTTCTTATAACTTGCTTTACTTGGCTAAATATTTACCTTTTGAACTCGTCTATGAGGTCCCAAAGATATCTCTTGATGTCCACTGGTGCCCTGTCTGACATTGCATGTTTGCTGTTCTCATTTTCCTTTGTATTTTCCAGTCCTGGGACAATGTTCTCAGGGTTGGGAACTGGGGACTTTTTGTTGTTGCCTCCTTTTCCCATCTTTTTTTTTTTTCTTCCGGGAGGCCCCAGTTTCTTTCTTTGGTGGTTACAATTCTTTTGAAGCACTACTACAGTGTGCTAGTGAGTTGCAGACAAGGGCAGTGTATGCTGGCCCCTCCCCTTCGGATCAGTCAAGCTGCCGAAGCCTACACTGTATTACTATGCACTGCCTCCCCTCCAGATCAGTCAAACTTCTGAGGTTTCACTATGTTGGTGTAGTTAGTGTGTGCCGCCGCATAGGTAATCGATTTCAGATAGCCTACGGGGTCTCAGCCAGGTCACATGACACAGGCCTAGCTCACTCCACCAATCCCGTTCCGGAAGGGAACAACTGACTGAAGTCACTGCTGCCCTTTGTACTTGCCAGTCCTGTCTGGTCCCAGAATGTCGTCCGCCAGAGCCCCCTTTTGTGTGGAATGGCTCCACTCCTGTCACTCACCACAGTTTGATGCCGGTTCCCCACCAGCTCAGCTGTCCATTTCGCTGATTGACCCCTGACCCCAGTGTGACTGCACCTCCAGTGAGTCGAAGTAGCAGGACCTCGAATGGCTCAGCAAGTCATCTGTTGTGGTGGAACACTGAACCTTTAGCTGTTCCAATAATAGCACCAGGACTGTATGTTTGGTTGGTTCTTCTCACGTTAGTTTCTTCTTGGGATGAGAGATTCATCTCCCTCTGTTTGGGGGTCCCCACACTATATTACATTGACTATCTCAGGGAGCCTCTGTAGCCAGCTGTTATCTATCCACCATCTTTGCTCCACCCATGCTACACACTTCTTAAACCTCTGATAGTCCTGCTGTTGCATCTTCGTGCTTTCCTCTTCCACGCTTCAGGAACCTGTAATGATGTAGAGCTCACTGTGACAACCCTGAGTAATCCTGCTGTTTTTAAAATCACTTGATTATCAAACCTCAACACAGAACACAAGAACAGGCATCCCCCAAGGGGATGCAGGTCAAGATAGCCAAAGCTCTACATAACCCTACATAGCCCTGTGACATAATAAATTAATGGGAGAATGGAATTCAGAGCAAACCAGGATAGAATCCAAACCAGGTCCTTACTAAGTACCTATGAGGCACTAAGTGTGACCCCAGTTTGGAAGCAAAGGTAAATCAGAATCTATCTGTTCCTCCCCTTCTCAACCTATAACAGTAGATAGGCTTCTTTCACAGTGATTACAATAATATAAGCTGTATGTCATATTGATAACCAATAGTAAGAGATTTTTTGTGGTTTTACTTAGATAAAATATTTTATATTTTGAATTTCACAAGTTAGCTCATATTTGTTAAAAACCTGCAAGAAGTGGGATCAGGTGTCAGAAGGAGAAGCCTCTGCAGTCACTGTCTGTCCACACCAGAACGCCAGTCCTGCCTACCTCCTTGTGGTCCTACTTTCAACTTGCCCACTGGACCAGAGAGTCCTCCATTCATCCCGTCAAATGGTAATGAACTTAAATTTCAAGCCAGAAAACCAAATTGTAACATCAGTGTTCTACTTTGGCATTTTGAAGCTTCATGTGGAATTCTCTGCTCTTCAACACATGCTGCCCGCCCTCCACCCCCAGCCACCCCATACTGGGGACCGAATTCATGACCTCATGCTTGTGCTGCTGAGCTAAACCTCCAGCCTTTTTAAAAAAAAAAACTCAGTTGTACACTTGATAAGAGAGTGAGGACCAAAAGATGTTTTACTCCTTTGAGAATTTTCTTTCTGTTTTCTCATCCCAGTTTTGACACAGAATTACAGGCAATGAAACCATTTTGTAAAAGTGTAGGAAATTTTTACAAAGAAGTGAAAAGAAGCAAAACTAAGTCCTTGGTAGTGGGTATTTTAAGTGGACAAACAGAAAAAACCATTTGCAACCAGAGTGTTTTTGTCTTTTCATGCAGAGAAGCTAAATGAGTGACTAAATGATGACATAGTCAAAATGTTGAATAAGAATATTGGGTATTGCACAGGCCAGCTTCTCTGTTGGGGGGAAACAGCACTTGACACCGCAGTTTAGAGAAGGAGACGTTTAGTTTAGCTCTCAGATAGAGACCATGTTTTCCTGGCTCCAAGGAGAGAACTCCATGGTGGATCAGAGCAGGAGGGAAGAGTGCCCATGCGAGATGCATTCTCCAAGGCCGCCCCATTGAGCACCACCTCTGGATGGGTTCTACCTCCTCAGAGCACAGCCAGCTAGGAATGAAGTAGGTAAAGCCACCGCTGAGTACATCAGTCCCACCGCTTTGGATCTTGAGGAATCTCTTAATTCAGTCATGCTGACCCGTAAACTTAAGCACATTATGGAAAACCAGTCGTTTAACGCAGAGAAGCTGGCCTGTGAATATCCAATATTCTTAACTCAACATTTTGACTGTGCCATCATTTAGCCACTCAGTTAGCTTCTTTGCATGAAAAAAGGTGGGCACTGATGCCTGTGAAGGAATTTCAAAGCTTAGGCGACTTCAATTCTGATCAGCTAAATCCCTACCAGCGTAAGAATTTATCTAAATCTGACCTCAACAGGTAAGGACAGACTTTTCAAAAGTATATAAATCCAGCTGGAACACTTTCAAAATGGAGAATGACGCACTCAAGCCAAAAAACAAAAACAAAAACAAAAAAACAAAACACACACACAATGAACAGACAGCATTTTTCTTGGTGCTGGGCGCATGTTTGGTGAAGTCTCTGTGTACTTTGATTAGTATCAGGTAAATTCTGACATCAGCCAGTACATAAGTTGGTACTGGAAAATGTACTCTGAAATTCTGACACATTAATTGTTGTGTCTGACATATCTTCTGCAAACACATCTTCTTACTCATATCTGAATGCTGATGGTCTTGGGCTAATATTTTTGGAAAAGCTGTCCCTTTCAAGCTAATCTTTGAGACAGCTCTCCCTAGTGACAGAAGGTCACAGGCACAGAAATGGGAGAGGAAAGTTAGCCCACAAAAGAGTCAGTGTCCTGAGCAGCGAGGCAGGAATGCACCTTCTTCCTCCCAGCCTGTGTGTCCTCAGAACACAATGTGGTGAATAAGCACTCAGAGCTGAGCCAGTGAGGCCCAGGGCTCCTGACACAGCCTCTGTAGGCATGATGGATGTGGGGAAACCCTACCCTTCCCAGGGGGGTCAGGTGGCACCACCCAGACAAAGAGCACAAATAGTTTGGCCTGGAAAAGAACTCCCCCCTTTTTCTTTTTTGGTACTTGTGCCAAAAAGTTACAGTATCCAGTCATTCCTTATTAAGCCAGAAATCTATGCAAAGAAGAAAAAAAAAATGAAGCCAAAGTAAAATGCTACATAGAAGTAGTCACCAGGTAGGATCCACACATTTCCATTGTTTAAACACTTCTGTAGAAATAAGTAAGTAAATAAAATGACATTCACTTCCAAGGCTGAGTCAAAAACATCTGCTTTCTGGATTAGGAAAAGAGACACATCCAAGTTTGTGGAAAGAACAAAATCTTCCGTTTTTCCTTTGGAGGCTGTGGATGAAAGGAAGTGAGCAAAACCTAAAGGCATCTGATTTTTGACAAAGGAGCCAAAAACATATGCTGGAGAAAAGACAGACTAACAAATGATGCTGGGAAAACTGTGTATCTCATGCACAAGACTGAAATTCGATCCCTCACTCATTCTGTACTAAAATCAAATCAAAATAGATCAAAGACCCAGATATACAACTAGAAACTTTGAAATTGTTGAAAGATAACATAGAGGAAACACTTGAAGCCCTAGACACAGGCAGTAATTTCCTGAACAGGACTCCAAAAGTGCAGGAAATAATATTCAGAATCAGTGAATGCGATTATGTCAATTTAAAATTTCTACACAACAGAGAAAATAGAGTGAAAAGATGACCTACAGAATGAGAGAAAATCAGTGCTAGCTATGCTTTTGATAGAGGGTTCATATCTAGAGAATATAACTCAAAAAATTAAGCCCCCAAATAAAAACTCAATGAAAAAATGAGCAAATGAACTGAATAGACAGGTCTCAAAAGAAGAAGTAAAATGACCGGTTTACAAAAGAAATTCAACATCTTGAGCCACTAAGTAACTGTGAATCAAAACAAGTCAGATTCCATCTTACTCCATTCTCAATGGCTGTTTATAGGAACACACAAAGCCACACATGTGGGTGTGGATGCAAGGGGAAATGAATCCTTCTCCTTTGTGGATGTGAGCTAGTACAACCACTGTGGAAATCGGCAGGAAGTTTTCTCAAACAACTAAAAATACAAATACCATAGGATTCAGCTAAGCTGCTCATGGGTAATATACTCTCCAGGGAATTAAGGAGGGCGTGCTGTAGTGATACACCTGTACTCTGGTTTAGAAGGATGTGATTCATATTAGCTAAGCGTGGAAAAAGTCTAGATGCCCGTCAGCAGATGACTGGATAAAGCAAATGTGGTGTATATACACAATGGCATATTATCTGGCCATAAAGAAGAATAAATTCATATTACTTGCTGGAAGATGAGACAGTACACTGACTTGTACTTTCTCAGGGCCTTTAAATCCCATCACTTTGAGATTCCACGAATTCCTGTCAATAGGTGCAAAGAATACAGTAAAAATTCATTAACTTCAAGATGTTGCAAACTCATATTACTTGCTGCAAACCATCATGCCAAACAAACCAATTCCGACTCAGACAGTTAAATACTGTGTTTCGTTTTATGTGAGAAGCCAAAAAATCCAAACAAACGTTTGAGAGACAACGGGAAACCAGAAGGTAAACTTTTGGGGGTGGGGGAGAGACTGGGGAAGGGAAGGAGGAGGAGAGGGAGGTCATGGGGACGAAAATGATGGAAACATTTTAAAAATGTGTATGAATTTTCAAAATCAAACCTTACTATTCCCTGAGAATGATGTGCAAAATCAGACGGAGGAAGTGAGAGGAGGGCAGAGAAACGAAACAGTGTGTATGCGGGTATCTTAGCTATTTTTCCATCACTGTGGCCAAACACCATCTTTGACTTAAAGAGGTCATGGTGTGCAGCTGTCTGGCCCCAAGGTGGAGAAGGTAGGGGTCTGACAAAGGGAAGGTCTTCTCGGCCCTCCAGGAAGCAGAGAGAGAGAGGAGAGGATGGCCCCTTCCGGGCCAGGCAGAGTGAGACCTCTGTCTCTCTGCCACCCCAACAGCAAGAGCGCTTCAGCTGCTGGTCGGTCAGCGGATGAATCCATCCAGGACAGCAGACCCCACAGACGCCATCACCCCCTACAAACGCCTGCTCCGGACACATGAGGCCTGTGGGGCATTTACACTCTAAAACCTAGCCATGGGCTTGCTGCCACTACTCAGAAGTCTTGAAGGACACTTTTCTTGCCTCTTCCTTGATTTCTCTCTAGGCGGTGCTGGTTGGGTGTGGATTTATCTGAGCCTTTGCTGATACATACACCATTCTCCTACCTCCGCTTCCCTATAAGGCCCCGAGGAGCTTTAGAAATATCTATACGTTTGTGTGCTGTGGCAGTTTTCCACTTGTATGCAATGGCTTCCCCTGGCTGTAACGGCGGAGTCTGCCCTGGGCCTGGGTGCTGGGGGATGACTCCTGAATGCTAGAAGGCCTGCAGTTCCCCTGCTCGGCTTTCTGTGCAGGCCGGGAGATGGCCGCCCGGCCTGGGCACCCATGGGCTTGCTGGCCCTGAGCTGAAAGGGAGGGTGGGTGCCCGCTGAGAGGGGCTTAGGGCGGGAGAAGCCGGCCTGGATCCCCAGGCGCTGAGCACCTAGATCCCCCTCGCTCCACGTTCACAAGCACACATCGGGTCAACTTTTTCTCTTGCTTTGCAAATAAAGGATACTGAGAAATGAAATAAGTTGATGATCGTAAGCAGGTGAGTGTGAAGCTGGGATTCCAAATCAAAGTTTCTTGCCTCAGAAAGCACACAAAACCTCACACTTAGCCCCCATGGAAACTTCTAGAAAGATACTTTTGATATTTGCTCTTTTAAACGTTTTATTCCTTGAATTTTATCATAGTCACAGAAATTCTCACACAGAGAATTGGATTGGACAGTGAAGCTTTGCAGATATTATTAACACATCTCATCTTAAAAGACAATTCCATTTAGGCGCTCAGACTGCCTGTCTCTCTCTCTCTGGCAAACCGTCAGGATAGAAGATAAGCATTTTCATGAATTCAGGAAATTTGGGTCTGTCTGTTGGCCCCCAAGTTGTCCAGGTGGCTGGAAACATGACTGGTTTCAAATGGGAATTTAGATTGCCAACTTCACAGCAAATGTCAGAAGTGGAGCTGTTTCTGAGTGACCAGACTGAGACTCTGGCCTCAGCCTGAAAACATGGGGAGATGATTAGAGGAAGGAAGAGGTTCCTGAGGAACACTTTACTCCTTTGCTACTCCAAGCAGTCCCTGGGCTTAATCGTGGGCTTTCTGGCTGCTGCTGTAAGATCTGATCTCAAACACCCATTTTGTGTGCGTGTGCAGACTGACAGGTTTAGAGGTTGTGGTCTGTGAAGTAAGATCATTTGGTTTCAGGTCACTTGTTATTGTTTGTATCTGGATGGCCCCCTAAGGCCTCACACAGTCATGGAGGTAGCTAAGTCTAGCATTTGTGATTAGTTCATTATCTAGCGCTGAAATTGGTTGTGTGAATGGTGCACCTGCCCAGGGGTGGGTAGCTAGCTGGCCTACAATACAAGGGAGGGAAGGAAGCACACTTCTCTCTTTTTTTTTTTTTTTTTTTGGTCTTTTTCCTTTTTATCGGTACCGGGAATCGAACTCACGACTGCCTGCTTGCAAGGCAGGCGTTTATGCCGCTGAGCTAAATCCCCAGGCCCAAAGAGTCTTTTTTTTTTTGGTCTTTTACACTTCTCTCTTTTACCTTATTTGTTCTTGTGGCTTGCAGCAGCCATGAACAGCTCCCCCTGTGCCACACCACCCTGCCTTGGAGCCAGCTGAGTATGGACAGAAACGTCCAAAAACTGTAAGCTAAATAAACTTTTCCTTCCCTAATTTTGGGCATCAAGTATTTTGTCATGGCAAGGAAAGAAAAGTAACTGAGACATCACTGAAGCACAGTAACAAACTCTGTAACCTCTGTAACCTCTCTGGGCCTCCTCTACAAAATCAGTTGCTTTAAATTTTACTGAAACAATGTAAATAGCACTACTTGGCATATTGGAGGAATCTAAAAACTTACTTTTTCCTTTCCTCTTCGCCCTTCATCACTTTATTTGCCTCTGGAATACCCTGATCTTTGATACTACAGGATTCTCCTCATTTCACTGAGATCCTCAGATATTTTAAACACTGCAAAATTTGATGGCATTGAGGATGAAATCTTGTATGATACTTTGAGCTGTGTGGTGCTGAGGATAGTTTTTAATTTCTCTAAATTTCTACTCTCTTATCTATAAATGGGTGACGATAGTTATGTCGTTATTTACCCAAACAGCTACTCAGTAGCTTCTTTGCAGAAAGAAGCTACTTTGGATAGCTTTTGGGTCCAGGTTCCTGGTAGTGATCTCTCCACATCAGGATATATGCTGCAGGAAAATGCCAGCTGCCCTAATGTACCCAGTAGGGATCCTATTCTCCTTTACTAAGACTGCCACAAGTGACATAGCAGTAACCACAGAAATGGAAATGGAAGTCTTCAGTCAGACCCCCAAGAGGGATAATGTGTTGACTTCCTCTTCTCAGGTGGGTTGTTGTTGGTGAACAAAGTCCCTTGAGAAGTGGCAGCTGTCTGGCCGGGAGGTGACAAGCACAGGAAGGAGAACCAATGTGCTGATGAGGGCAGCAGGGGTAGCTGGGGGGAGTCAGGACCTTGGTGACAGGATGGAGTTGCTGAACTCGGCCATCCAGCTTCACACTTCAAATAAGTTTAAGTTCCTTACGTCAAACATTCTTGCAAACTCACTGACAGATTCTAGGTTCACATTCCAGGCTGGTCTGAAGAATGAGAAGTAACATCTGGAAAGATGCTAAGGAGCATCTGCCACTTAGTAACCCACAACTGACATTTGTTAGCTGTTGATCTGTAGGCTCTGTAAGACGTCCTGGGCACCCCTACCAAGGAAGCTAACACCGTTAGAGAAGAAATCAAACACTGACTTGTACTTTCTTAGGGCCTTTAAATCCTATCACTTTGAGATTCCACGAATTCCTGTCAATAGGTGCAAATAATACAGTAAAAATTCATTAACTTCAAGATGTTGCAAACTCAATAAAAAGAAATAGTAATAAAAAGACTAGTCTTTTCTTCAAGATTAGATGATACTTACAGCTTTCCAAATGATTCCTTTTTCCTCTCTTGACTGTGGGCCCACTTGACTTATCTTTTTGGCCTGAGTTGAATTTTAAATCTGTCAGTGTCACTGACAGGGTCTGAATAAACACTGTACAGGAAAAGGAGATTGAAAACGAGTCTAACTATCATTTGTTCATTATTTGAGGATTATAAAATGTCTAGAAAGTGGATAAAAGACCAAGTGCTAACTGAGCAAAAGTGGGTCGTGCATAAATTAAACCGTTTATGTCCTATGATAAGGGATGGCAAGGAAGGTCCAATAAGTAAAGCACCTGTGTTTATGGGGCTTAGGGATAACTCAGTGAAGAAAGACCCACAAGCGAAAACATAGAAAGAGCTATTGTAATCAGCAAATGGCAGTGATAACTATAATGATGAAGCCAGTATACTACAGGTTATTAATAACGGCACCCCATGATGATTAATATACTCATTGTTCCAAGCCCTACCCCAAGTACTGTACATACACTGTCTCTGGTGGCTACTTATTTGCTTGCTTATTTACTTACTTAATTTTAATATGTGGGTCTTCTGTTCCACTGTTGGTGGGAGTGTAGACTGGTGCAACCACTATGGAAATCACTATGGAGATTTCTCAGAAGACTAGGATTGGAAGTTCCATTCAATCCAGCTATTCCCCTCCTGGGTATTTTCCCAGAAAAACTGAAAAGGTCATGTCACAATGATGTATGTGCACCCATAGGAGCACAATTTGTAAAAGCTAAATCTTGGAAACAACCAAAATGCTCATCAACTGCAGAGTAGATGAAAAAAGTGTGGTATTTTCATAATGGAATATTACTTAGCTATAAAAAGGGTGATTTTGAGGCCTTTATAGGTAAATAGAAGCAACTTGAGACTCCTCATAAGTGGAATCATATTTATAAATATCACATTGTGTCTCTAGTGTAAAAAGTAATAAAAACTGTAGGAGTAATAAGACCCAAAATGTGTAAATGCTATTGTAAAAAAGAGAGAGAAGAAAAGTGCTCTAAAGGATATAACTGTATGTATGTTTAAGTATGTAAGATAGATAATCATAGTTTGTATGTAAGTATGTAAGATATCTATAAGATATTATAGATTTTGTTGGATCGCTGAACAGAATTGTTTGCGCTCTCACTATTTGAATGTCCACTTTTTATGCTTTGATTTTGTAACTTGAACAACTGCTACTAAAATGACAATATATAATTTATCAACTAGTGATTTCTTAGTGTTTATTTTGAAATTCTATATTTTTTCTACCCTTTTTTCTGTTTTGCTTTTTTCTCTCTTTAAGTAAAAATTTTTAAAAAGATGTGGATCTTGATAGGTTTCCCAGGTTGGCCTCAATTCCCTGGCTCAAGGTATCCTTCTGAGTAGCTGGCATGTGTGACACACCAGGCTCTTGTCATCTTTATGAAGTTGCTGATCCCGTTGTTAGGATTGCTTGGAAATGAGCGCACTGACCCTGAAATCTAAGTTTACACAGTTACTTAGTGAAGGAGCCAGAACTCACATCTAGTTCTTTCTAATTGCAAAGTTCATACGAGTAACGACTAAACCATGGTAGAGATTTGAACAGGGGAAATGGAGCTTGAAAAGAAGGAAGTAGATGATTCTGCTGGGTGCCTTGGTAGGCTTTGGAGAGGAGAGAGGAAGCATAAGAAAACTCTTCAAACAAGGGAAGCTCAGCTGCCTGGAGGAATTCTCAGAGTATGTAGCTCTTTAGCATTTTATTGAATATAGAAATGCAAAGTGGAGCATGGCCTGGAAGTGGTGTCTGAATTTTTTCAATACCCCAGGAAAACTGCAAATTCTAATGCAGTTGAGACCTCAGGGACTTGGGAAAATTATTAAAACTGTTTATTCTGCCAAAGTGCTTGAGATTTCATGAATAAAAAGTTTCCTCTGAACACAAAGTGTTATTTGCGTTCATTATACCAGGGAAACTTTATATTCAAAGTGAAGAGTAGAAGCCTGAATATATTTATTTAGCATATGAAAATGGAATTGCATGCCAAAAATAATTCAGTATGCTAAAAACCCAAACTAGGAAGTGTCCATGCTAACACAGTGGGATATTTTGCTGACTTTTGAATTTAGATATTAAATTTTAGTATCAATTTTAGTCACTGTGAAAACTTTGGTATATGAAGTCTTGAATTTAAGACTTTTTTATCCTTTTAAAAAAGTGAATGTTTACTATATTTGGGGGCAGGATAAATTATGTTATATTTTAAATTTGTGTTCCTTAATGATTAGTAATTTCTAGTGCATTTCAAGCTCCTGTTGGCCATTTGTATATCATCTTTAGAGGAGTGTCTACTCACTTCATTTGTCATTTTTAAAACTGGAGTTTTCTTTAAAAATTTTGTTGTTGAATTTCAGTCATTTTTATGTTTATTCGGGATACTAGACTCTTCTTAGCTATCTAACTTACAAATATTTTTTTCTTCCATTTTTAGTGTTGTATCTCACTTTCTTGGTAATGGCTTTTAGTGCACACATGTTTTTATTGTTAAGTCTAATTTACCTAATGTTTCTTTTCTTGGTTGCAATAGTGCCATAACAACCCATTGCTAAATCTGATAGCATTGTTTTCTAAGCATGTAAACATGTACTCACCCAATTCATAGTACTCAAAGTGTACAAACAACCCAACTGCCCATAAACGAATGGAAATATGCTATATACATACAATGAAATATTACTTTGCTATAAAAATTATGTACTGATCTTTACAACAACATAGATGAATTTTAAAAAATAGATGAACTCAAAAATACTATGCTAAGTGAAAGAAGTCAGATAAAAAAGGTGTTATGGTTTGTATGCTGTGTCAACTTGAGAAGCCTAGAAGCTTATTAAATAAGTAACTCGGCAGCCCTACATTCTAGAGTGTAGAGGGCGAGCTATTAGCATTTTAAGGTGTTGTTCATTGTGTCAATTTGAGGAAGTCAGAAGTTTTCAGTGATTCAGCAGGGGGCCAGAGTCCTTACTTTGTAACATCCTCAGCCTGTGCAAGAGGAGGACAGGAAGATAGTGTGAGTGATACACCCACCCCAGTGAAGCAGCCTGCATACAATAAAAGGCAAACTAAGAGGGACTGATTGTTGCTTCTTCCAAGGAGCTCAGGCTTGGATGCCATCTCCTGGCTTCTGGCACAGACTGTTGGCCTTTACCTGGGACTCTTCAGCCTTCCATCATAGAATCTTTAGCCTTCCATCATAGATTCTTCAGTGTTCCATCACAGACCCATTGGCCTCCTGATGTGGACTTGCAGGGGACACTGCAGTGAGCTCCAGCCCTTGGGCTGGACCCTTCAGTCTCCAGCATGCAGTCATGCAGTAGGCATTCCAGTCATGACCACTGGAAGCCCATCTTGTAATTTCTAATTTATATATCTTGGGTTATATCTGTTTCTCTAGTAAACTTTGACTGATATATAGAATATATAGAAAAGGTATTATGTTTTACATGAAATGTCCAGGATAAGAAAATTCATTGAAATGGAATTCGGGTTAGCAGTCATCAGGGTCCTGAAGAAGGAGGTGGTGGACAGAGAACAACTGCTTACTGGTCATGCAGTATCTTGGGGACAGTGACAGTGTTTTGGAACTAGGTAGAGGGGGTGGCGACACCAATGGTAAAGGTACTAAATGCTGTTAAGTTGTTCATTTTAAAATGGTTGATTTTACATTGTGTCAGCTTCGCCTTGGTAAAAGACTTATGATGACCAAAACAGAATCTCTTCATTTCTATCTACTCTGGAGAGCAACAAATTTTATATGCTTTTATTTTTCCCTAAGATTCTTCTTCCTTGTTTTCACTGATACTTAGAATTTTGTGTACATATTATTAACTTTTATATTATATATTTTCCGCTTAGGAACTTGTGAATTACTCATAATTTTTTCTCTACAGTGACTCTGTTGTAGCATGTTTTCTTTTGATATTACCTTGACATTTCTAAATATTATATTCAAGAATTATAAAAATCTTTATTTATGTAACACTCACTTTATTCAAAGCTAATGAAATACAAGTCTCTGGTTTTTTGATTTTGGTCAGTGGCAATGATTTATTAGATATGATACCTAAAGCACAGGCAACAAAATAAAAAATACATTATTTCTAAGATGGCAATATGTAATCCATTAACTAGTGATTTCTACTGCGCATTTTTTTCTTCTGTAAATCTGTATAACTTGTACCCCTTCACTGTTTTTTTTTCTTTTCTCCTTAAATTAAAAAAAAAAAAACCAAAATCAAAAATACATAAATGGGACTATGTCAACCTATAAAATTTCTAGCCAGAAAATAATAAACCTAAACAAAAAGTAACCTCTAAAATTCAAGCAAATAATACGTCTAAAACAGGGGTTAATAACCAAAATATACAAGATACTCTTACAATTCAATAATTTTAAAAATTAAATAATTATATATAGTGCCCAAAAGACCTAAGTAGACATTTCTCCATAGACTAATTACCATAGCTAACTGCTCAGCATCACTATCAGAATTCAAATACAAAGGGAATACAAATCAAGACCACAATGTGACAGCACCTCAGAGCTGTTAAGATTGCTATTACAAATGAAAACCGAAGATCGTAAGCACTGGCAAGGACGTGGCTTCTGCAGTCTAGACAGGAACAGGCACTGACACAGTCACTATCAAAACAGAACAGCAGTGCTCCCAGATATTAAAAATAGAATGACCACAGGATCCAAATTGCTGATTACATATCCAGAAGAACTAAAATCATAATCATGTACATTATCTGCACCTTCATATCCATTTCAGCACTAGCCAAGACATCCTGACAACCTAGATACTCACTGGTACATCAGGGAGTAAAGAAAATGTAATATTACATAAAAAGAGAAGGAATTGCTGACATTTACTACAACACAGATAAACTTGGAAGACATAATGCTGAACAAAATAAGCCAGACACAGAACACATGCTATGTGATCCTATATATTACAAGAATCTAAAAGAGAAAAACTTATAGAATCAAACACTAAAATGATGATTACCAGAGCTTGGAGACAGGGCAGATGACGATGGTATAGAGCAAAGGATGCAGAGTTTCACTTAGGTGAGATAAATAAATCCACATGACACAATGATATTGTTTACAGCACAGTGATAAATACTTTAAACAGTTATTAAGGAGCCATCATATGCATGTGTTCTCATAAAAGAAAAATGGGCAGGAAACTTTTAGAGATGACAATTAAGATGAAGGCATTGTATGTGCATATATGTATATGTTAGCTCTATGTATTTTACGCATAAAATACGTACAGCTTTTTTATATGACAGTCATACCTCAATAAAAAGAGATCAGGCACATGCAGTTTTCTCCTACAGGAATCTCTTTCTTAGGCAAAGCTTTCTGTCCCATTGTACTGTCATCTACCTCTCACCACTGCTACCACTAACAATCTTCAGTCACTTTTGCCATATTTTGCCTAACATTGCAAAAGTTTTTCATGCAAGTAAAAACAAATATAGTATGTTATTTTTTCTGGGAGTGGACTTGGGCATCACCATTTCTCTTTGCTGCACAATATTTTCTCAGCTTTTTACTACTGTCATTGGCTTTAAATTACACAATTACAGGTTTTACCTCTATGAAGTCTCCTTATCTCAAGTTGCATGTTTCCTTTTCTGTCTGCCCTCTCCACATTTCATAGCTTCTTAAACTCTATCAAGGATACAAATTCCAGACTTCGTTAAGTGTTATTTCCAGACATGCTTCACAGAATAATTCTGTTTCTTAAGAGGACATTGTCCCTGGCTCCTTGAAACGATCAAAGATATTTTACATTGATGTGTCTCTTAATAAAGCCGGCAGTCTGTTTCTATTTGCTCATCCCTCTAGAAGAAATTTATATACTATCTCTCGGGAAAACTAGGGAAGATTTTCTTAGGCATTGAGTTGCTTAGGTAAAGAGAAAGAAAAGAGTAGATTTTTCTCAAAAATTTTTATGTGTTAATATGGAATTTCAGAAGACGGGAAGGAATCAGAAAAGAGGCAGGCCAGAGAGTATGAGCTGGGTCCCACGGAGACTCTGATCCCTACATGTGCCTGGCTGTGTTGGGAGTACTGAGATGTATATCTCTCCTGGCAGATGCACTTAAGAGTTCCTGCATTGCCCGATCCATTTTCAGACATGAGGATAAGTGCAAGACATTGTGCCCCTGGGGTCCCTCATGTAAGTGGTCTTTAGTGCTCCTAGGATTTAGCTCTTCCTCCAATGATGTAGCCTGTGCTGACTTAGTCTGGGGGGTACAGGTTGGTGGGCTTCTGCTGGGTGAGTATATTCTCCTAGGGGGATTGCAGGCTGGAAGATGCTGCAGTATGGATATGGCTTCCATCTTGGGATCTTTTTGCTCAGTGCAGGGTCACTGAGAGGTGGGAGCAGTCTCTAACAGGGAGAGCCTAGGGGAAGATGATCACTTGGTGACAGTGCTGTGCTTAGAAGATTTGCTATTGGTGTCCTAGAGTGAGTTTGCACTCAAGAGTGGGCCACTGGGAAGCAAATTGGCCCATGTGCTTGGCCACTTCTCCTCCTGGCTGCTTCTCTTCTGATGTGTCTGTTGTTCTGTGATGTTGTGTGGAGGCCACCACCAGATGCTAAGCTGATGGGCTGCTTGATCTTCAACCTTCAGCTTCCAAAACTGGGATCTAAACAAGCCTCTTAACTTTACAAAGTCCTTGGCCACAGGCCTTTTGTTATAGCAAAAGGGCTGTCACAATAGCCCACCCCATTTCCACCACATCTAACAGAAATTCCTCAAGACTTATTTGTATGGCTTTTTGAATCTTGCACAGAATTTTTTATTTATTTATTTTTGCATTTCTTTAGCCAAGCAAGGGGAATCTGATGGTAAGGGACAAGTGTTTGTTTTCTATACATGTTTCTTAGACCTTAAGGGACTTGTACTTTCCTTCTACCCAGAGGCACATTACCGAGTCATGATGTTCAGAGAGGACATCTCCGTGTCCAGTGGACATTGTGGAGAGTAGCCATAGTTCCCTGCTTGAGTTCCTCACAGCTATATTTCTGGCCAAGTGAGAAGTTTGGCTTATTGCTATATGTAAGATTTGTAGAAAGGGAAGTTTAAATTCCTTGCAACAAGTCTTTCAAGAAGTTCTGTCATTGTGCATGAATATTTTCCCCTCTTTTCTGTACAAATAGCTTCAAATTTCTTTTCGGAGGATTCTCTCAATAGCCCTCACTTATTATTTTCCAATGTATCACCTCTTGATTCGTGCTCATTTTTATTCTTTCGTTTATCCATTCCCTTGGAGTACTGAGCCCAGGAGTGGGAGTGGCTACTGGAGAAGTAAAGATGAGCCAAGTTTCCCAGTTCACTCGGAGACCGCAGGTTTAGTCTCCAGTACTACAGAGACTGGAGAACTGAGGGCCCTCAGGGCGAGGAGGAGAAATAAGCTGGGAACGCGCACAACTCTAGTATTTTCAGCTACTTTATTTGTGTAGTTTCATTTTACTCTAATGAATTGGGTGGTGATAACTGTAATTGTTATTTTTAAATATTTGTCATTTCCCAGGTTGTGTTCTCTGTTTAATACGTTTTTAACTTCATGGCCACCTTAAAAACATCCAGGAACCAAAGCACAGAAAAGTAAGACCTTGTTCAGATGACACATCACTCTGTCTCCTGGGCCGGGGGTTCCAGCTATAAAGCCAAGTTCTAGCATGTGTGTTTTCGACCATCCAGTTCTCCAGGCCTGTGAAGCAAATACATTCTTAAGCCTATTTTAGAGCTGCAGGAATTGAAAGTAAGTAACTTGCCTCAGGTAAGTGGTGAAGTCGGTACTTGCCTCCTCCATTGGGCTTCTCCTGTCTCCACAAAGCACCTGCAGCTGCTCAAATTCAGATGGATTTAGATTTAAAAGCTAGAGACAACTTCAGAGATTATGCTACTGATTAATTTTACATTGTTTCTTATTTTACAGATGTCTTTTAACCACTTTACCTGAAGCAGTCAGGAGAAGTTTCCGCGTGGCAAGGCAATGGGAGTTACTATTTGAAGTGTTTCTATTGGAGAATACAGGATGAGACAGTGCTGAATGATCACAGAGCCCTGGATAGTGATTCAAATGCCTCATTGTTTCTCTGCAACAGGAGGCAACTTGGGAAAGGATTTTACAGACACTGAGACCATTGTAGGGAACTACACAACCCGGGGTTTTCCTAAGAGAGAAAATGCTCACACGAGATCAAAGCAGATTGTCTTCAGAACAGTGTCCACCGGGCCATCCTCTGAAAAGTGACCCACCATTGTGCCCTGCTCCTTCTCAGATGCTGAATTGGAGCCAGCTGGTATCTGGAAGGAACCTCCTCTGTCACCTTCTGGTCTCTGTTTCAAGGCCAACTGCATGTGATTAGGGGAAACAGACACAGGTTTGTGTTAAGCCCAGGATGTAGTTTGTTGAATGAATAGCAATTGACTTGAAAATTTGGACGAATGGATTCCATTTCCCCCCTCTCTCTCTCTCTCTCTCTCTCTCTCTCTCTCTCTCTCTTTCTCTCTCTCTCTCCCACTTCAGGCCTAGTCAAATGATCAAATGAGTGTTTGTGATTTCTGGAAAGGATATTCTAGAGAGATAGTAAGGACTTTAGGAATGCTAATCAGATTTTGAGTAGGATGAAGGTTTTACTCAGACATGTACATTATCTAATTAGGGTAGCAAAAAAGGCACTGCGGATTGAGGTGTTTTGGTACTTACACGATTTCCTTTGCAGCCCCCACCCCAAAGCTTTTTGTGATGCCCAAACCGGCTTACATAATAGAATCCTTTGAAGAATTAAAACAAAACAAAACAAAGAAACTGATGCCACTGATTCTACTCAACAGATTCTAATTCAGTTGGTCTGGGGTGTGGCTTGTGCACTGGGATTTTTAATGCTTACAAGGCTATGCTAATATGCAAAGTTTGAGAACCACTGCAAACCACAGCTTGCCCTCTCTCTCTGATGAGGCCCCAGCTGCAAGCATGCTTTACACCAATATGTTTGCTGAGTATAAACATCTCAGTGCAAACTCTTGCACCCAAGAACCCAGAGCTGCCTGTGGACAATCTTTGGAAAAATTCAAATTTGTAAACTGATAATACATAGAATTCCATGGGCTCCATATGGTTCCTGTTATCTTGAGGGGAACTATATACATTTGCCTTGCCCCAGGACAGAAAGATAAATAACAGATGTGGACAATTTTTTATCATACTTGTACTGAACAATAATAGAAAAATAAGAAATTCAAGGGGCACAGAGAGAAGCAAAACTTAGGAAAATAATGCTGAAATAAATTATTCTAGGCTGCAGCTTTCAGTTTTTAAAATCCAGCTATATAATAGATCCAAAGTAACTGTTATAGAGGTCTCCATTTCTGTCTCCAGAGTAGTAAGAAAACATTTAAAAATCCTGGGGGCTAACAGAGTCAACTTAATCAATGGATTGATAACAGTGATAACTAGCACAGATTTTATATAACTTTCTGACAACCCAGGTCAAAGTGCTATGTTCTAAGAACTAAATACTATTGCCAGGCCCTGGAGACATTCAGATTGATTTCTATCTTTTTTACTTCCTAGCAGTGAGATGTTTCACCTTTGAAGCTCTAAAAGTCTCATGGGCTTTGGGCTTTGGTTAAGTGTTTTAGAGAATTTTTAAAATTATAAAACACACACACAAAACTTATTTTTAGAAGATTCCACTATGAAATACAGTAGGACACATGCATATGAGTGTGTATGATTATATATGTATGCATATGTACACATATTTTTAAAGTAATAATTATTAAAAATCCATAAATCCATGACTGTTTGTTGCATCTGTAAGTGTACTGATAGCAGGCAAAATCTAGCACAGTGCCTAGTTTTGTAAATAAAGTTATAATGGGTTTTAGAACAGTGAAGTTAAGTAGTTGCAGTAGAAATGTTAAAGCCCAAACCAAAAATGCTAACTTTCTGGCCCACTGTACAAAACATTCATGACTTTGGTCCAGACTTTGCCTCGTCTTCCAGCAAAAATCACACCCTTAACTCTAAAGCCAGTCTTTCTTTTCAAGAACATTGTCTAGTTTCACTTTTTAAACTGTAAAATACGTAAATAAAATCATGAGGATGAATTTATTGCTAATGTATTTCTTTCACTTAATATTATGCTTGTGAGATTCACTCACTTGAAGTATGTAACTGAAGTTCATTAATTTTTTTTATTGTCTATTGGATTAGACTCTCCTTAATCTATTGTAGGTAGACATTTGTGTTGTTTATAGCTTTTTGCTATTTGTATCAAACTGACTTCTGATGCACATGTATAGGAAATTCTCCAGTATACACATGGATACTGGTTAGACCTGCTGAGGAATGGAGCGTATGTATGTTATGTGAGCTGTGTAATACCCTGCAGAGTCACTGTCACACAGTGTAATTCTAAACACAGGTAAAGAAACATTGTCAACTTAGCAATAACTTTTTGCCTTGATATAGTGATGGCTTTAGGACTCAGGATATACATCTTTGGCTCATCAGGGTCTCCCTTCACTGATACCCTGTTACTTTTTGTAGGATATGAAATGATACCTTTATCCTCCCCTGTAGCTGTGCTGCTATTCTCATACATCTTATTTCTACATTTGTTATAAACCTCAGGTGATTTTGAAATAGTTTTCACTTAAACAAGGTGGTATAACAATAAGTATTTACCTCACAGTTCTGATTTCTAGTTCCTTTCATTCCTTTGTGAAAATACACATTTCTTTCTGGCATTCTCTTGCTTGAAGGTGCGGCAATAAATTTCTTCTAATTTTATAAATCCTTCAATTTAAAAAAAAATATTTTTGAAGACGTGAAGTTTAAAGATGAGTTTTTTCCTTTTGTACCTTGCAGTATGCTCTACTGTCTTCTTGCTCATATGATTTTCAGTGAGTGGAAAATCTTTAAGATTTTCACTTTTTATAGATTTTGAATAATTTTGCTATCTTTCTTTTTTGTATTTTGTGTTTCTTCTGCTTGGAGTTCAATAACTTTTTATCTATTTTGAAAAATTTAACCATTATTCAAAAAACTTTTGCATCCCCTGCCTCAAAACATCAATTACGAATATATCAGGTAAGGTAGCGATTTAGCTCAGCAGCATAAGCGTCTGCCTTACAAGCGCACAGTTGAGTTTGATCCTGGTACCAAAAAGAAAAAAAGAGTATGTCAGGTTACCTTTTGTGGCCCCACTCCTCACTGAAGTTCTGTTTATTGTTTTCGCTTCTTTTTCCTGTTTTGCTTTGAGCCTTTGTTTTATTTTGGGTTGTTTCTCTTGCTGTGTCTTCAAGCTCACTAACTTTTCCTTTTGTAATGTCTAACTTTCAGATTGTTTGATCCTCTTCCTCCACTCCTTGTTAGGGCTCATGTTTTCTATTTCTTTTCATGCCTGCTGATTTTAATTAGATGTCAGACATTGTAGATTTTACTTTGTTGGGTGCTTAGATACTTTGCATTATTTTAAATGTACTTGCCTTTTCTTTTCATTTTTTTTTTTTTTTCTTTTCTGCAATACAGTTGTGTTACTTGAAACAGTTGATTTTAGGATTTGTTAGAAGGGAGCAGAGCAGTGTTTATTCTGGTACTAATTATCCTCCCCACTGTGATGAGACCCATCTGAGCATGTAATGTGGTGCTGGGTGGATTGTGTGGTTTTCCAGTTTGGTGGTGGAATGCCATTTCCGGCTTTGTGTGAATACCAAGCACCATCCTTTCTGTGTCATTTGGGAAGTGATTTCTCCATTGCTTTGTACTCTTTTGAATCCATGAAAGAAAACCTCTGCAGATCTTCAGAGTTCTTTTCCTGTGCAGTTTTCCTCTCTTGTGTAACTTTAGCCACTGGGCCTATCCTGATTTCAGGTTTGCCATTCAATTCAAGGGCTGTATGATCCAAGCCTATTCTTATAGGAAAGAATCTCTCTCCAGGCAGAAGCCTGGAACAATCTTATTTTCACCTGATATTATTTCTTGTCTCCTGTTTTTATTGCTGATAGACAATGTATTGAAAACCATTGTTTCTTTTATCAGTTTTGGTTGGTTGTTGTTTCAAGTAGTTATTTCAAGTTAATCCTAAGATTCTGCTCCTGATATTCCATCTTGGCTGAGAGTAAAGTTCAATCTTCTATTGGTTTTTAAAACATTTTTGGGTGCCCCCCCCCACCCGCCTTTTTGCTCTGGTTGCTTTTGCTAGCTGCTGCCTGAAGTGTTGCCCCAGTGCCACACCACCCTGCCTTGGAGCCAGCTCGGTATGGACTGAAATCTCCACAAACTGTTACACAATCTACATTGTGATATGTGGCATAAGAGGTCTTAGGACCACTCTAACAAATAGTGAAGGTCAAGACTAGTGGTGTTCACAAACAAGTGTAGACATACTCAGCCACCTTACCTTTGACAAAGATGCCAAACACAGTCACTGGAAGAAAGATAGGCTCTTTAATAAATGGTGCTGGAAAAATTGGCTTTCCACATGCTGAAGACTAAAATTAGACCCATGCACTAAATTCTACATGGAACAAACATCTAAGTATTAAAACAGAAACATTAAAACTGCTGGAATATAGAATTGGTAAAACTCCTGAAAACAGATGTAGACAATGACTTTATGAATAAAGTCCTGATCACACAGGAACGATCACAAAGAACAACCCGGATCTCATCTTATTAAAAAGCTTTTATACAGCAAGAGAAACCACCAACAGAGTGAAAAGACAACCTACAATCTGGGAAAAACTTTGCCAACTGCTTCTCAGACAAAGGATTACTATTGAGAATATATAAAGAACTAAAAAAAAAAAAATCAGATCTCCCTTATTTAGACATCCAATCCAAAAATGGCCATCTAAGATGAATATACACTTCTCAGATGAAGAAATACAAACAGCAAATAAATATATAAAGAAATGTTCAATAGAACTGGTCAAATTAAAACAACACTGAGAATTCATCTCACTCTGGAAAGAACGGCTGTTATCAAGAAATCAACCAATAACAAATGCCGAAGGGATTGTGGGGAAAAATGAACTGTTCTTCACTGTTGGTAGGAGTGTAGAATGGTGCAACCACTATGGAAATCAGTGTGGAATTTCTCAGAAAACTAGGAACAGAGGTTTCATTCAACACAGCTATTCTTCTTCTGGGTATATTCCTGGAAGAATTAAAAACAGCATACTACAGGGATATAGGTGTTTTCATGTTTATAGCAGCACAAATTGTACTAGCAAAATCTTGGTAACAACTCAAATGCCCATCAACAAAAGAATGGGTAGAAAAAATGTGGTGTTTTTATACAATGGAGTATTAGTCATATAAAAGGATGGACTTGAGACTTTTATAGGTAAAAAGATACAACTTGAGTGCATACTCATAAGTGAAATAAATTAGACCCATATGTGTAAGTATTGTATTGTCTGTCTGGTGTGAGAAGCTGAAAGAGTAAATAAGATGTTATAAGCATATATTAATTCTGGAAATAATGTCATGTTAGCCTTCCAAAGTTTGTCTTCCATTCCAAAATTGTTTTAATGATTTCAGAGCCAGGGATATAGCTCAGTGACAAAAGCGCTTGCTTGCCAAGCATAAGGTTCTGAGTTCAATTGCTGGTACCAAAAAAAAAAAAAGCCCCCAAATCAAAATTGTTTTAATGATTCTGAGTTTTTTGTATTTTCATATAAATTTTAGAAAAGCCTGCCAATTAAAAAAACAAAATTTTCATTAAAATTATATGATTAGATCCATTTTTGAAAAATTTTCTTTGAGTGTTTCACCTTAATATATTTCTTGAAATCTTCAATTTCTATGTAATGCTTTCTAGTTTTCTTTTTTTTTAAATTTTATTTAAAGAAAGACTTAAACAGAAAATAGGTAGAGATAATACATACATTCAGAGAAAAAATAAACAGTAAGAAATCACTAGATGTTTACATATTATCGTTTTACAAATAGTTGTTCAAGATACAAAAATGGAACATGTAAAGTGGGAATTCAAACAGCAAGAGCACAAACAGTTCTGTTCAACTGTCCAACAAAAACTTAGTAACATGGTTGTCAATCCTACACACTTAAACATACATGCAGTTATCCATATCTTCATTTATGTTTAGATTAATCAAACAAAAGCAGGTTAAAATCATTCTGAACAAAGAATAATAGTATTGCTGGATTTCACATCATGACACTCGGTAATCAGCACTGGGTACTGTAGTGTCTTTTTTTAAAAATTTAATTTAAAGAAAGACTAAACAAAACAGAAAACGGGTAGAAATAATACATAATTTCAAAGAAAAAATAAACAGTAAGAAATCACTAGTTGATGATGACAGATTGTCTTCTTACAAATAGTTACTAAAGATACTAAAGTGGAGTTTATAAAGTGGGGATTTGAACAGTGAGACTACAACCAGTTCTGTTCAACTATCCAACAAAAACTTAGAAATATGGTTATCAATCCTATACACTTAAACATACATGCAGTTATCTTCTAGTTTTCTGTATATAGGTCTTTAAATGTTGTGGTGATATTTAACACTTTTATATTTTAATACTGTTATAAATGATGTCTTTGTCACCATGAAGTGGAAGTATACGGTTGATTTTCAATAAACTTTATATTATTAAAAGAATACATTTTGGTTCAATTTTAGAAGAGCATTGTGAACTTTTCTTAGTCTTTTCAGAGAACCCATATTTGACTTTATTAAGTCTTCCTGTGGTGCATTTATTTGTAAATTTGTTATTTTCATGGTTGTTTCTTTTTTTTTTTTTTAACCAGTACCAGGGATCGAACTCATCACCACATGCTTGCAAGGCAGGCGCTTATGCCGCTGAGCTAAATCCCCAGCCCCATGGTTAAGTTTCTTTTTCCTTCTTTCCTTCCTCCCTTCCTTCCTTCCTTCCTTCCTTCCTTCCTTCCTTCCTTCCTTCCTTTTTTTCCTCCCTCCTCACACCCCACCTCCCTCCTCTCTCTTCCTTCCTTCCTGATTGGTTGGTCCAGTCCCTTTATTAACACAGAACATAAACTGGAGACACTCTCACAATAGTATCCTCTGGACAGATATTTACTCAGCAGAAAGCAATGTCCTAGAGTAACACGTAACTCTTTCCTGACACATAGTGTAAGAAAGTTCTGTACAGCCCTGAGGCTATTTCTCACACAGTAATGTTAGTCAAGCAATATTATCCCTCCAGAAACCAAAAAAGTTCACACAGTGATCATTCTAAGTCAAACAAAAACAAAGCAGTCCTCCAAGGATGAGGGATTCTTTTGACATAGAACCGTGGACTGGCAAAGTGCGTATGTTGGCACTGGGATATATGGTCAGTCACAGAAAGTCAGAATCCCAGCGTAGAGTCAAGATCAATTGCTGCTGTATTTATATAAAAAAATGAACCCAACATTCTACTATGTCCTGTGCCAGAGGAAGCACACAGAAGAATCATAGCCCCAGGAATTTGGACAACAGAAAACTAGACCCTCAGAAGCTGAGTGACCAAGATAGGCCTCACAATATGCATGGGAGAATCTTGAAATTATAGAATCATAGAGGCCATTTTTTTAACTGAATATTTAATTTTCTTTAAGAATATCTTTATAAAAAACTACCATTTTTTCCACTGTCATGAGAATTTTTTAATTTTTTTTTCTTAGATAGTTTGGGTTCTGTCTTAGTTACTTTTCTCATTGCTGACACAAAAATCCCAACACTCAAAGTTAAAGGAGAAAAGGTTTATTTGGTTCGCAGTTTGTAGAGGTTTCAGTTTATAGCTGACTGTCTGCAAGGCAGGATGGTATGGCAGCTGGGCATCACAGAAGAGAAGTAGTTCATGATAAGCAGAAGGCAGCAATCAGCAAGTAGCCTGCTTTCTGTCCAGGCTTCCCATGCCTAAGGGAGGTACCACTCACACTCAAGGTGAAGCAGCCTTAATCCTAGCATTACACCATGAATCAATCTCAGCGTAGTATCCTTGACTCCAGCATCACACCCTAGATACAGCAGCTTCCATAAGCCCCACCTTTGACCACATGAGGATTTAGTGGATATCTAACACAAGCCATAACAGGTCCCTCCCCATAGGCCCTTCTAATGAATACCATTCTTAGACCCTCTGGCACAAGGACTGTTCTCTAACACAAATTTTGACACTAATGTTTGTATCCTAAGAATTTAGGCTACTGCCTTAGAAAAAGACTTAAAATATCATTTCTTTTTTATACAGATGGAAGAACTTGGGCTTGATTTCTCAGAGAGAATCTTTGATGGTTTGTGAGTACATAACTCTGTGCCATGAAATCAAGCTGGCCAAATCACACATCACATGATCTTCACCCAACAATAAAGAGCTGTGTTTGTTTCATGCCCACTCATGGCAGAAGTTCTAGATAAGCTATCTATCCTGTGGGTGGTGTTGTGGTGAAAATGGCCATATTCCAAGAGCTCTGGACATAATGGAGGAGCATTTCAAACCAAAACATCTGGTAATGACTACTTGCATTGATCTTCATTAAATGTCCTGCTAAGACGTAAGCTGTGGAGGCTATTCTACTGTACAAGGTCCACGGTGGATGAGACCTTCAGAATACTATTTCCACTGGGTCAAATCTACCTTGATGAGTTGCACTAACTGGGAAAGTCTACTTTGTTCCACTTTTACAAATTCCTCTGCACTTGACTAAGCAGGACTTGAATCATGGCAAAGCTGGAAATAAAAGCAATAATAGAAGTAGAAGAGAAAGTAGTGTGTTGTTGCTCTCTTTATGATATTCCAGTAATTTAATTAAACTTTCAGATGAGTTAAATGCAGCAAAAAATTCTAAATCACCATTCAGATGTCTATGATGCATCCTGTGAGCATAAGGACTTATTACATAACAGATGTACTGATAGCTAAGACTCACTGAATGTTTACTGTGTACCAGGAATTTACTATTGATTTTGTATGCTTCACTTTACAAAAGACTTGTCAGGGTCTTGTGACACAGTCTGGTGATTATACTTATTTTGGAGAGAAAGAAGCAAACGCGTAATTTAACTGGAAGATCAAGCACTGTGGATAGGGAGAGCTGGGATTTGATTAAGGAATGTTATGCTTTATCTCCACAGGCTCTAGCCACCACCTATGAGCCACAGGTATAGACACTATCAGGAAGACTATTTATGTTTCCAGCTTATTACTGGAAGGTAAAACATTTCACCTCTATAGAAGTGTTGCTGAAAAAATACTATTAAAATAATTTCTTTATATATAAACACTTTCTTTGTGTAAACAGATGCATGTGCGTGTACAAAATGCCCAATGGACACCTGGAATCAAAGGCAATGTGAAAGTGTAGTCACACTACAGTTCCCCTATGTAAATATCATACCACAGTTCCCTATATAAATATTCACACCACAGCTCCCCTATATAAATATTCACAACATGGTTCTCCCATATAAGTATTCACACTGTGGTTTTCCCATGTAAATATTCATACCGTGGTTTCCCTTATATAAATATTCACACCATGGTTTCCCCATATAAATATTCACACCACAGTTCCCCCTTATAAATATTCACATTATGGTTTCCCTACATAGATATTCACACCATGGTTCCCAATATAAATATTCACACCATGGTTTCCCACGCATAAATATTCACACCACAATTTCCCTATCTAAATATTCACATCATGGGTTCCCTATATAAACATTCACACCACAGTTTCTCCCATATAAATATTCACACCACAGTTCCCTTATATAAATATTCACACCACATTCCCCATATAAGTATTCATACCACAGTTTCCCTATATAAATATTCACATCACAGTTTCCCTTATATAAATATTCACACCACAGTTTCCCTATATAAATATACAGTTTAGTCTTAATCTAGGCATATTAGGGAATTAACAATGCTATCTAGTAATAAATTAGACAAATTTTTATAATGACATACTATAAGAAAAAGTATATGATATACTGTATGTATACCTTTCCTTTCATATGCTGTAGCTAAACTGTGGAGAACAAAGCCATGGATAAAGCATATATACAGACACAGTGTACATGTGTGAGCATTGACACAGTGTATGCATAAATACACATGGATATATATATATATATATATGTGTGTGTGTGTGTGAATATATACAGTTCATATGTTTCACAGTATGTGTGTATATAAATATATACACTCATGTGTATGCCTTTGGATAGCTCCGAAAAGTGAAAGCAGCTGACCTGGGGTGTCCACAGTGACAGGCGTTTGTTTAGAAAATGCTGCCTCCATGAACCTTCCTTTCCCATCTCTGAAAACAAAGCAAGTTCCTTCTCTGAGCACATTGCTTATATCTGTAAGATGAGCACACCTCCCTTCTGTGTTGGGTGACAGCTCCTGTACACATAATCCTGTGTTTCTCTTGAGTTAAGTGAGGCCAGAGGCCCTGTGCCTGGAGTTCTAAGGCCGCGCATGCAGAGCAAATGCTCAGGAGGCATGTAGACATCAGCCTGGCGGTTTGTATCAGAGCAAGCCATCTTCTGGGGAGAAGGAAGCCACTGTGTAAGTGCTGGGTTCCCCTTTCGACAACCTTCTCTGATACATCTCGGTCTGTGTGCCAGGACGCAGGGCTGTGTGTGGCTAGGGGCATTCACCGAAGGTATGGACTGCCAGTGTCAGCTTCTTTTCAGGCAGGTTCACTCGCCACATGCTTTTCTCCAGAGCAAGGGGCTGAAGGGGTTGCTGGCATGTCTTGGTTGGCAGAGCAAAAATGAGCCAGTCTGGTATCCACACACTCTGTGAACGCTGGCAGCCAGCCAGAACCCAGGTCTTGATTAAACAGATTAGGCCAAAGAAAGCGTAAAGCAAAGCCAGGCAAAGCACCAGAGGTGGCTGCTCACTGGCACCCAGACCTCAGCTTCAGAATATCAGCTGTCCCCAGAGTACCCAGGAAAAGGAGGTGAAAAGGACACATCCCTGGCCAGCTCCAAAGCTATCAGGCAGGGCCAGATCTAAGGTTCCTGGTCCCAGGTTGGAAGGCCATTGGAACCGTGTGTGTGTGTGCATGTGTGTGCGTGCGTGTGTGTGCCTATGTGTGTGTGTGTGTGTTTGTACGTACAGTCGTGTGGGCACATTGCAAGCTCATCATGTCACAGGCAGTGCTTGCTCTGCTGGTCTTGTTAGAAAAACCACATCACACAATGATTTCTTTCTAAATAAGCAGACAAAGCAAGCTGGCCACTCAGTCTTAGAAGCTGGAGCAGGCCAAACTCAGTCACTGGCCCTTGAATGCAAACAGCCTCTGTGCAAGCTGGATGGGGAGAAAATTTCATCTGTCCTATGCACAGCCTGTAATTGCCTCTCATTCCCAGCTCCTGCAAAATAATGACCTCTCCTCCCACAGTTTGCAGAACACATGGGGAGGAAACAGTAGATCTGAGCTAACTGGTTAAGAAATTCTAACCAGATGATAGAAAAATGTTTTGTCAAAGTAAGAGTTCTTTGAATTTTTAAGAGCCCTGCATAATCTAATAAACAGCTTTTAAAGACAGAGCCCAAAATGAGTCCAGCAAAAAAAAAAAAAAAAAAAAAAGACTCTGGCAAGGTGGCCCATCATTATTTCAATACCATTTTGCCAATTTTTTTCATTTTTACATGGACAGAGAAGAACCCAAAATAAAACCCACTCCCTCAGTCCTCACCTACTTCTATTTTTTGGCAAGAGAATAAAAGACCCACCCCACCCCAACACAGCAGTAAGTGGCACAATTGAAGAAAAACTGCCTTGCAAAGCTGCATTGGGTTTTTAACTTTTTAAGTAATCAAAAAAAGTAAAAGAAGAAAACAATTTTAAGAACTATGCTCATCACACTGTGAACTTGAAGATGAACTATGCTCATCACCATGGGCTCATGGAAGTGCTGACCTATCGACCGGGTCCGAGTCACTGATGGCCTGGGTACACTGTTATGTTGTTTGCAGCTTTTGTCCAGGACAGGAAGTCACTGCAAACTGCGAAGGGTCTAGCAGCCTTGAGGCCCTGGGAAAAGATGCTCTGGCCGAGACCTGGAGGGAGACGTGGAGGTTCTAGCTCACCCTCAGTGCCCTTCTCTGAGTTGGGATCCCCTCAGTGACTTGTGTTACGGCTCCTGAAGACGACTTCAGTTCACAGGTGAAAAGGAGAAGGCACCAGTCTCCTCCTCTGAGCTCACCCTTCCTTCCGACCCCCTGAGCACTATGCCAGCCCGACTAAAGATGAGTTTACTGGAGACAAAGCTTAGTACTTCACAACTGCCTTGTCTTCATTTCAAAATGTCTTATCCTATACTGTAACTAGTGAGAAGCAGGAAAGAGATTTTATAGCTGGACTCATGCAGATTAAAGTAGGAATGAACGACCCAATGGGAGGGCAGTGCTTCAAATAATGTTTCTATTTTAAAGACAAGGATATGTTCACTTTTTGCACATTAGATTTTAGAGCATTGTATGTTCTGTCCACAGTATTCCTAGAAAACATTTTGGATTTGGAATATATTACATCGTTAACCCAAAGGAGTGAGCCCTGTATCATTCTAAGAACTTCGATAGCTGAAGAAGATTAACAGACACCCCTAGATTGTGCCATCTTGGAAAGCGATTCCTCAGAGAGCTCTCTCTCTACCCAGGGCTGAGGGTTGAAAGTGCCCTGAGGCACCTTTGTTAGACACTGATTCATGTGGAGATGGAGTGCAGATGTTCAGTGCAAGCAGGTTTTGTTGTGTGGAAAAAGGCAAGTGAATATTGAGACTCCACCCACAGTTGTGCCCAGGGTCTGCAGAGACTGAGGACCCATCACACGCATGCCAAAGTCCTTCATGTGAAGTGGCACAGTGTTTGTGTGTGACCTATGCGCATCTTCCCATATACTTTAACTTTTGCCTTATAACTTATAACATGTCTTGCAGTGTGAACGCTGCATAACTAGCATTATATTGTATTTTTAGGGAATAATGACATGTTCAGGACACATGCAACTTCTTTCAAGTGTTTTTGATGCTGGGTTAGTTGAATCAACAGATACAGAGGGCTGGCTAATCCATTCTTGGGTTTGTCAGGTATCTTCCTCCATTCAGTTCTCTGTGGAGTGGATGTAAAAGAGGTAAGATGTCAGCACAGGACAGAGCCTTCAGGGCACTCTTGTGTTCATGTGGAAGTAGAACTGCAGGAGACCAAAGTCAAGATCAGGCTAAAATGAGCATCTGAATCTTGAAGGCAAAGGATAAGACAGGCTGGGTTAGAGCTTTCACATAGCTTCCTGGGTGGGAAGTTCATTTATTGTGACCTGAGGCAGAAAGTGAAGAGGCAGCCGCCACCAAGATGCAGAGGCTCTAGAGCAGATGCTTGCGTGATGCCCCGTGGTCCATGGAGGTCACATGCACACGCGCACGCACTGCATTCGCCACGGTCTTTCTTTGCAGAGCTGGGGACTCAGTGCAAGGTCATTGTGGGCCATTGCCGGTGAGAAGCAACAAGAAGAAGGATGTTTCCAGGGACAGTTTTCAAGAACATCTTTGTTCTCCCTACAGAGGACCAAAGATTGGAACAATTAACATGGAGAAGAAAAATTTAAATTATAACTTGGGAAAAATTCAATTTGGAATTATCGACCCTGTTCCTGATTCAGGTGACCATTGGTGATGCCTGCCACTGTCCTGAGAGTTCATTTCCCGCAAAGCCATGAGGTGTCATGTGCCGTGATGCGTGTACTCTGTGCCGCCCTGAGAAATCGCCTGCATGCAGCCACTTTCACACCAAGAATCACAGCGCAGCTGTGTTTGTTCATCCTTCCTACTTTTGTGTCACACAAGTCATGAAGCATTGTGAACGAGAAGTGTCTTTCCTATCATTTTCTTATATAGGATGTCTATATATAACATCAATCATTGTATATAAGCTGTGTACATATTTTACTTGATTATTCATTCATAGCATAGATTGCTGTTTGAACAAATAGTTTGGATAATCTCTGGTGAGATTATTCTCTTCTCCTATTTCAGTCGACAATGCCCACTTTCAGTTTTAATCTATATAAAAATAGAAAGCAATTTCTCTGGCTAGAGGGCTTCAAAAATGATTATATAGGAATAGTCCCTGAGATCCAGAGATAAAATATTAGAGTTTATATAAATGTATTACATGTATATACAAAATATGCATATATACTTATATACATATAGACACAAATAGACATATATGCCAATAATTATATATATGTCTACACACATGTATGTATACTCCAATGTCATCTTTTGTTTTTATTTTTGTATGTACTTTAAAATACATGCAAAAAATATATGCAAGATTTTTGTGTCGTGATGCCTACATATAATCGATGTTTGGAAAGTTTTTGGTAGGGGCACATGATTAGGTACCATCATTAGTAAAGATGTGGTTATTCACCATTTGCTAATGAAGCAATAGTGTTGACAATGATATTCATCACCTATTTTTGGTGTTTTAAAAATTTCCATCTAGCATTTTCAGACTGCAGGGAAAGAGAACAAGAAGTCACCAAGAATCAAGCCCTCCCAGTGAATTGGCACCATGTGTGGGTTGCCAGGGGGACAGCCAGACCCCTGCCCTTTCTGGTACATGGGCTGAGAAGCAAGAAGAGCAAATCTCCCTCCCCCACACACCAAGTGACTGCTGATCTGGAGAGACACAGGCTGTTATGAAAGCTATTGAGATGAAGTACAATTTGTTGCTTGTGGTGTTTGGTGTTTCACTGACTTTGCAGGTCTAGGGTCCGTGGTCTGATCACCTATTCAGAGGACGATGGTACACAGTGTGGCATCTATGAGGGATCTCCTTCTGAAGGTGGTAGCCATTGTTAATTCTCTATTGTCTTATTTTGAAGTTCTGTATTATTTTCATTCTTTTGTTGAGTTGGGTTTGATTCTGTTTTATCTTGTTTAATTTTATTATATTAGATGGCATGGGCAGCTATTTCAAAGATAGCAAGATATATCAAGGTAGCTGCTTTGGGATTGCTGTTATCTTGTTTTGAAATCCTTTATTGCATCCATTGCTTTGTTTTTATTGGTTCTATTCTGTTCTACTTTGTTTGAATTTTATCATGTCTGAAGGTATCTGCAGCTATTTTGAAGACAACAAGAGGCATTATGGTAACCACTGGTGATTTTGTATTGTTTTCAAATTCTGTGTCACTTACACTGGTTTGTTTTGATTGGCTTTGTTCTGTTTTGTTTTGCTTGGCTTTATTCTCTTTAAAATAAATTTAAAAAAACAAAATTGCCATCTAGTTTAATCTAGTCTTCAATACTGTTTTTTAAAAAATAAAAGGCACTTTATAATAATTCCCGTTAGCAATCTCCTCTGGGAATCATTTCAGAGAAGATGGAGAATCAAAGAGATTGTGTGATAAAAGCTAGGGGTAAGTGAATGCTACGAGGCAAAAGGATGAAGCAGCCGCTCTCATTTCTAGCTGTCTGTTTCTTCCGTGCAATTAGATTCTTTGGACAATGGGGCAACAGCCTTCCGGTGACACTCCCACTGCGCAGCTCCGCGATGTTCTGCTCAGGGAAAGCAAAGTGGGCTCTGCGCAGGTTGATGACTGCTGTTGAGCCTGATCCCAAAGTGGAGGCTGTCCAAGGAACAGACTGGCTTCCAACCTGTCCATATACCTTGCCAAAATCTAGCCTCTGGGGAGCAGGGCAGTAGACAAGGTGGGAGTCCGCACAGAAGGGGCCAGGCTGAATTGAGCAACTGAAGCAGGGGCGCTGGGAGGAGCTTTCCTCTTGCTTCTGTGCTCTTGGGTGGGGGTGGGGGGGACCGCAATGGGAGACTGACATTTCCACGGTGGCCTGACTGGTTAGTGAATCCCTCTGCTTGACTGGTCCCTGGTTCCTTCCTCTCCACCTCCAGTGTCTCCTGGGTGAACGTGTCTTAGACCAGACTTCCCAACTTCTCAGCAGATAACCAGTGGTCCTGGAACAGGAGTTCTTTAGCCCACAGTTGAAAGTCCTGGTACTCGCCCTGCAGTGCTGCTAAGTAAAGGGCACTGACCCTCAGTCAACTCAAGAATGTGTGGAGCCCCTGGGTAGACAGGAACCACACCTGTTGGTAATTTGGATGGAGCTTTCGAGTCACCACATAAGTACAGAAGGAAGACTGAAAAGAAATACTGTCACAGTGTGAGTTACATGGTGCAGTTTCAGATGTTCATTTTTTCTTTGTACTCTACAAATTTAATAAGCATAAATTTAAGTCAGAAAAAAGCATAATATTAAAATAGGTACCAAAAATCTGAGAACAGCGAAGTATTTTTAAGTATGTGCTCATGTGCAGAACCCCTAAACAAATCAAGGTTACCAGAAGTCTCAAAAATAATTTTACTCAATCCAAAATGTGACTGTTGCTCTGTTATTTTCAGATTGTCACAGAATGCAAGGCCAGGATAAAACTGAGAAGACAGAAGGTGGCTTTTGTTTTCCTGCCAGATGATTTCTCCCGTTTTAACCAAGATTGCATTTCTAAAATATCTACTTCTCTTTTTCTCCTGCCTTAGACTTTTCCATGGCTGCAATCTCCTGTAATTATGGAAACATTTTTTTTCTTTCCTGGAGCAACAGCTCTTAGATTAGCCAGTTGGGAGCCAACCTGAGTATTCCCAAATGGTGCTAATAATCTCCTCTGTAGGAGCACAAGTTTGCAGGCTATGCAGCTCCGCTTTATGCTTTAAAACAGCTGGGAAATGCAACTTTTTTGATTTCACAGCATTTGAATTCACCATGTAACAGTATTTAATACCCATTTGATTTTTCTATTTTATTTTGTAAGTAGGTCAGCACTTGAGATTCATAATCTTTCACACATTTGCCAATCAGATGGGAAGAAATCGAATTTTGTTTTTTATTTGTTTTGTTTTGTTTTGCTTACTTTCGAACCTGTGTTTTTCTGGGTACGGAGGAGGCTGTGTATCTTCAAGTTCTAATTGATCATTTGTATTTCCCTTGACAATTTCTTCTGTGGCATGCTTTGCCTTTCCCTAAACAATTACATGTTTTGTAAATTATCTTCTACTGTTTTGTTCTGTGTGTTTTCTTCTTGTCTGTGATTTCATTCATTTTGCAGAAATTCTTTCTTATGAAGTCAATCGATTTGACTTTCTTTTCTCTGATAGTTTCTGAATTTTGTACTTTTCTCAGGAAGAGTGTCCCCATACTGGAATTATACAGAGAGTTTCCTTTACTTTTCTAAATCACTTAGAATACTTATCTTTATGTTTAGCCCTTTCATACACTTGAAAATATTTTTATGTGGTATAAAGTATGAAAGTACCCATTTTTTTTTTTTTTGTCTTTTTCGTTTTTATCGGTACCAAGGATCGAACTCACGATTACCTGGTTGCAAGGCAGGCACTTATGCCACTGAACTAAATTCCCAGCCCCGAAAGTACCCATTTTTTGAAGCAACTAGCCAATATTATTTTCTAGAAAAAACCCGTCTGTTTCTACTAATATAAAATTTTATTTTATCTTATTTTAAATTCTAGTTCCATAACTTGACACTTATGAAGGTTTGCCCTAAGGTTTAGAGTGGATAAAATAATGGATGGGGTTCCTGGGCTCCAGTAATTGGAGGTTTGATTAGTATCATTCTCTTTAAAGATATAATGGATTATTAGCCAAGAATTTTTAGGTTCTATCCATGGTTATTCCAACTATACTCATAATTTACAATCTCAACACATATCACAAAGCAAGAACAAAAAAGGACAATCTGTGCGAAGCTACCCAGTCTTACCTTGTTTTCATTATAATCTAGTCCTAGGTTTTCTCCATATTGGTGGGAAAACACTTGTCCATCTGGTAGCCATCAGGAAAAGCACAGTTCAGGAGCCACCTTTGATACCACAAACCAATAGGTCATTGTGGTTTCCAGTCTCTCCTTGTCCCTAAAATATATAGGAGGGACTAAGGCTAGAAAGAGGGCACACTGCCCTAAAACACAGTACTCTCTTGCTTTCCTCGATTCCCTGTGGCTTCCAAGTGAAAAGGTCATTGTGTTTAATAAATGGGAAGATATCAAATGGATTTGGGTAAGTACATCTTAAAATTTTAACTTGCACTTGAAATTCATCAGTATATGACCTCTATATTTGCAAGTACAAGGATAACTGTAGCAGATTCTGAATTTCAGCATTTTCTTCCTTTAGGATAGTCATTATAAATTATTGAACATTCTAAGGATACAAAATAAAAGTCCAAAGTGGAGATGTGTATACCAAAAAAAAAAAAAAAATCTTGGTTCCCTGGTTTGGATGTGGTATGGGTCACTCCTAGGACTCATGAGTGGAGGTGTAGTTGCCTGTCCTCAAGAGACCCCAATCAAATCCTTGTAAGAAGGTTGTTGCAAGCATTCCAGCCCACCCCACCCCCTTTCTGTCTCACAAGGACTTCTTCCCACATTACACTCGCCACAAGGCCATGCACCACGAGCTCCTCTCCAAGGGCCAATTGCATGGGATCATTTGGCCTGGATTTTCAGTCTCCAAGACTGTGAGCTGCATGAATCTCTTCATTGTGCATTATCCAGACCAAGATATTTCATTACAGTAATATGATCTGATACATATGGGAAAGTAAGTTTTCATTTTAGTACAAATGTTCTCCCTCTCCATTATTCCTCATGAAACTTCCTTTCTAACTACCACCTGGTAATATAGTGGAGCCTCAGGACTAGAAAGGAGAGGCACTGTTAGGAGTGATATTCAAATCATATTTGTGATCTTCAGGCTCTGTGTCTGTGTCTGGCTCTTGTAAGACCAAGTGGACTCTGGCTGTGCTGAAGTCTTCATGCTGCTTCCCGCTCCTCAAGTCACCAGTGGGCTCCAACTTACCAAGGAATGGTTGAGGAAACCAGTTACAGTAGCCAAACACAAGGGAACAGACTCTCCCTATCTGAGACTGAAGCTTGGGAGAGAGGTCTGAGGGTAAGCAGAGGCACTGCCAATTCCAGGCCTGGGTGGAAGGGCAGGAGCAGAGGACAAGATGCACACCCTTCCTGTTCTTCCTCCACCACAGGAGAAACTTTCTTCAGAACTGTCACCGACCGCACCCATCCGTTCTTCCCCACTAACAGAAAACATTTCCAATTCGTTTGAGGAATTAAATTGTAGTAGTTTTCAGTATTTACAAAGCCATTTAATACCCTCCACTGTGCTTCAGACTTTAGTGTAATCCTCTAATTTATGCTTATTTTCTTCAGAGAAGATGAGTTTGACTGGTCTTTTAAAAGGTGAAAGGCCTTCACAGTTTTCTGGAAAATCCTTGGGCTTAAATGCTTTTTATGTATTACTTGTTTCATTGGTCCTGGCCCTTTTTGAATATTGATTTGGTTTTATAAACTACAGAGCTTTTACTTGACCTACTTGCCAAGCCCTCAAGATGCCCTAAGTACATTGGTGTGTGTGGTGTATGTCCGGAATCCCAGTGTCCTGGGAGGCTGAGGCAAAAGGATCACAAGTTCTAGCCCAGTCTGGCAATTTAGTGGTGTATCTAGACCCTATCTAAAATAAAGAAAGGTGGCTGAGGATGTAGCTTAGCACTAAGACTATAGATTTACTCTGCATACCTCAAAATAAAGACATGCCACATATAAAATAAATACACGAACTTGCTGAGTTTTCTTCTGTGAATGAACCATATCATCCAGAGAAAATGAGCATATGCTGCATAGGCTCCCTGTCCTTACTGACATGGAGTTTTGGTTCCTATAGAAACAGAAAGGCATCATTTCAAATCCCTGCCTAAAGCTAGAGGGCAGTGTGTATGATAGGAGAGAAGGAGGAAAGACCAAGAAAGGCAGGCCTCTTTGTCTCTAAAACTTTAGGTTTTTGCTGTTTCTTCAAAAGTCTCTTTTTGTTAGAAGGGATTATTAATTTTAAAAAACATTTAATTTCTTTTAAGTTCTATTTCTGTGGGTGATGCACAAACATAGACACCTGCAGTTCAGAAGAGCTTCGCTCTCAGCCAAAGGCCTGTATGAGCACCTGCAAGTCTGCTGGTTCCACCTGAGCTTCATCTACTGCTGATAACAGCCACAGAAAACGAAATCTGACAGCATGTTGTGATTTTAAAGTATACATCAGCAAAGCCCAGCTAATTGTGAGCATATGATTTTTCAAGTACCAAATTTTATAGTTAGTCCGTGGCTCTAGCAACTCTACTTACTCAGCAGTTGCTAATCAGTGAGGCATTAATTGCCTTTTCCCCTGGATTTGAGCAAGATGAAATTTGCTTTCTAAAAAAGCAACTTTTGCAAAGTTGAGTAGTCATCATTTCTTTGTGTATACCTGCAGAGGTGTTTTTTGCTGAGCTGCTCTGTGAAGAACAAGAAGGAGAAGCAGAAGCAGAAGCAGACACAGAAGCAGAAGCAGCAACAAAAGTCATTGGGATAACAAACAAAAGCCTCTGTGCTGGCGTCTTGCAGAAGGCAATTTCAGCAGTGTCTAGTTTCAGGCTGGAGCACAGAGATCATAATTTCAGGCTGTGGATGGCTCTCCCAGATGTCTTTGGTCAAGTTAATCACAGTTTGCCTGAAGGTTAGGTTTTCAGGTAATCCATCATGGCATGATTATAAATCAAAACTCCTTCTAGCTGGAAGCTGGAGCTTTTAGCTCAGCTGGGGAATGAGGACAATTCACCCAAGGCCCCAGACTCTATCATTTTAGTTTTACAACTGAAGCCAATTAAATGACTCTTTTACAGATGCTGAAGAAAGCCAAGAAGTTGCATATCATGCAGATGCATGAATTTATAGTCTGCAAGGGCATGTGCAATGTTCTGAGGACTCAGAGAAATTCAGCCTTCTTGTGGGCCTTCTGCTGGCTGGAGATATTTCTCCTAGAGTCTACAACAATGCATCAAGTGTCCACCAGGACCCAAGGAGGAGGTGTGGATGGAGGTGAGGGCTTTCCTTGCTGGGATGGGGAGAGCACGCCTTTTGTTTACTCTTATTATCCTGTGTAGCAAACCGTAATTTGTATTGCTTTTCTCCAGTCTGAAGTTCATCTTTTTCAAGTCAGTAAGCCTCATATTGAAGAAAGAACCTATGGCTGACTTTGCACAGCTCTAGTATCTGATGGCAAAATATTACAAGATTTTGTAAGGCGCACTTAAAATTTTTTACACACATAGCTGTCTAGTCACTGTATGTATAAAATATGTGTATTATTTCATTTTATCTACTTCTCCATCACTGCTGTGAGTCCAGTGCTCTTAGCATCCCTTTTTGCACCGAATGAAATATGAAGGAGAAGTCAAGTATTGTCCAGAGCCTTCCCAGTGCTGTGCCGGCCCAGGCAGCACACGAGCTCCGGTCTGGTAGCTTTCTGAGCGCATACACATCCCTGAGTGGCCTGTGTGGCCACGGGTCTCCACTTCCAACTCTCCACAGCCCCTCTGAGCCTGGCATGTCTTCTGGAAGAGCTGCTGAGGGAAGTGGGCACCTCCACCAGCTCGCCTGCCTCTCCTGCTGGCTCTCTGGGGTGCCTCTGATGGCTTCAGCTCCCCACACTGTGAAGAGGAGGTGTAGTTTGGTTTCTGTCTCAACTGCAGTTTCCCAAAGGCAGCTCCTGCAGCCAGAGAAAAAGGGAATAGTGAGGGAGGAAAATGAGAACTCAGCTTTGCTTTCCAGTCATACCGTCCCAGGACAACTTCTAGATTCATGTGAAAGGGACTCAGAATCTGTGCTCTTTGAGATCACCAAACTATGTCACTATTTAGAAGAAAATAGCAGTGGTGTTCCAGAACAAGAACCCCATCAGAGCTAAGACGGTCATGTTTCCCAGGTCATGAAAACTAGATTTATTTTTCCTGCATTTTATCCAAGAATATTTGTGACTGTTGAATTCCAGCTAACCTGCAAAGTCAAAGTCCCGTTCCCACTTGGTTATCTTTTTCCTTATCTTTTTAAATCCTCTCCATCTACATCCTTTTCCTTAACTGGCATTTCTCTGCCCAGTCTTGCAGAGTAAGCAGGATTTCCCTCATTCTCCCTGCCTTCATTCCCTGTACTCCTTGCCCAGGGATCAGTCTGTCCACTAGGGTGGGGAGGAGGAGGTGTGGACTGCTCTGGCCTCAGGGCGTCTTCCTCTGGTCCCCCAAGGAAACCTGCCCCTGGTGCCTCCACAGCCTGATGCTGCTGCCAGGGCCCATCGGACCTGGCATGCAGGAGCAGACCTGGTTCCTGTCACTTGGAGAATATGACATCACAAGGACAGCGTGATCAGAGCTTTCTCCTTCTGTACACAAACTTTCTGGTTGTGAGGTCTGGGATGCAGTTCCTCTTTGCGCCTCCATTTTAAACTCCTTTACTCCTTTCTTATGAAGCAGGAGTCAAGTGACTGCAAAAGACGCGATTCCTGAGCTCGTGGGTGCCTCGGAGAACTCAGCCCTGGGAGAACAAGAGCTCCAGCCTCAGACCCATCCGTCTTCAGGTTAGACATCATCTGTTGGAGAAAGCTGGATGAGTGGCCCGGTCTGACACCAATTCTATGAATGCAGAGAGGACCAAACCAAACTCAGCATGTCCTCCTCTCTCATGCAGTCCTCACCAGCCATCAGTCATCTTGGACTGGCTGAGGTTTTACACCCCACTGCACAGGGCTGCAGCAGCAGGCTAGCAGTTAGTTTCAGCACTGTCCGCTCAGATCCCACAGCTCCGGGGCTTGGTAGCACAAGCTGGCTTCACCTGGCACACAGAGCTCAGGAGACTGGGCCGCCAGAGCTTCCGACAGAACACTATGGTCAGAGTTCCCACAGCCTCCTCCTTGGGCTTGATGCGTTTGCCTGTTCCTGAAAGGCTGGGAGCATGTTTGCTGGTTTATCACCCAGGACACCCAGAAGAGTTGCTGAGAGCAGCTCCCGTGTGCGGCCAAGCAGACACTCCCAGAAGCTGGGCTTTGGGGGTTATGGATGCTTTAGTGCACTGCATGACTGATGAAATCATTGGCTGTTGGTGATCAATTCAGCCTTTAGTCTCTGCCTTCTTCTGGGAGGATGGGTGGCAGGCCTGAAAGTGTCCAGTCTCTACCCTGGCCTCAGTGTTTCCTGTGAGCAGTCCTGACTCAAAGTTGCAGAGGGACACTATTTTTAAGATCTCAAAGATTTTAGGAGCAATTCACTGGGGGCTATGTGCAGATCAGTATGTATTTTGCACTATCACACCAACTAGAGAAATTATTTTCTCTAAAATTGTTTTTGATTCAGAGATCCTCTGCTTCTTATAAATTCAGAAACAAGGAACACTTTAACTGGACACTTTCTTGATTAAATGATTTAAAGGAGGTCAATGGTGAGGATAAGGAAACCTCCTCACTGTTGGGCAAAATTAACAATGGAAATATTAATAATTTAGTATCCCATCACAAAGTAGAAAATGTACTTACCTTTCTGAGAGAGAAACCGAGAGACTGAGAGAGACAGAGGGGGGAGGCAACATATACATGTGTGTGTTAGTTGCTGTTGTAATTTTGCTTAAGGAGTGATGCGCTGCAGAGAGTAACTTATTCCCCACATGCCTTTCCCTTTATTTGTTCTCCTAAGTAAAACAAGAGATCAAAACACACGGTAAATGTTTAAATTAAAAAATATTTACAATGAAAGGCTATTGCCATTAATTCCTCTAAAGATACTCCCTGTCTTGTTTTGAATACACTTATCTCATTGCCCTTTCCACTTTCTGAAGCAGCTCTGGAAGTCTTTTTCATGAATGCAGTCTTTAAAGTATGATTAATAATATAGTGAATGCTTCTACTGAGTGCCATTAAACGGAAAAGCGGGTTGTAGAAATATAGTGCGTCCTCATCTGTACTGTTCCCTGAATCTGGTACTGTGTGTCTGCTAGCTTTTCTGTGAAATAAAAATGATCATGAAAGGTAAATATTTTGAAGTAATTTGGGACAAAGCAGTAGCAATAGCCCAACTCAAAACATTCACAATAGAGGACTTCAAAACTGCTTCAGAAAGTGGCTATAATGATGAAGTAAGTGTGTTCCAAGTGAGGGGGATGTACAGGGAAACTCATGGCAATGCGTCTTTTAATAAGTTTTTAAAACATTGCTATTCACCACAGTTTTCAATCAGACCATGTATTCTTAGGACAACTTTCTTGCTCATTGGTAACAGAAGTGCTGTTTCTAATGATATCCAGGTGAACAATCTCCCTTCAAATTGGCCACTGTCTGTGTTCAGAAGTTCTCAAGGGTCACAGCTCACAGTGTAGAATAAGATAGTAGTTAAATGAATGTTTTAAGGAGGGTTTTATTCATCTTCTCTTTTGTACTCTTCACAGAAGAATAATTACTTAGCTTCTCTTAATAAAATACTTAGAAAATTAAGAATTGAAGGAAATTTCTTCAACATACTAAAAGTGATCTGCAAAAAACACACAGCTGACATAATTAATACCATCTCCCTAAGATCAAGAGAAAGGCATGAATATTCACTGTTAAAACGTTATTGGAAGTTCCAGAAAGTCATGAGCAATAAAAATAAAGTAGATCTTGACTGGAATGGAAGAGGTCATTTCTATTCTGAGATGACATAATCTTATGTATAGAAAATTACAATAAGTTTACTAAAAGCTATAAGAACTGATAAGTGAGTTCAGTAAGGTTGCAAGACCCAAGACTGATACACAAAAATAAATTGTGTCTCTATACATTAGTGATCCAAAAATGAAATTATAAAAAAATTCCAATTAGAATAGATTCCCAACAAAAACAATCACAAAAAATGGAAATAAATTTAATCAAGGAAGTGGAAGACTTTTACAATACAAATTGAAAAACATTGGAAGAAATAAAAGCATCTTAGGAAAATGTAAAGATATGTCCTTTTCAGCAAACAATTCTTTTAAAATGATGATGTTCTCTAACTTTGCCTAAAGATGGAATAAAAACCCAACTTTGGTTTTTGCACAAATGGGCGAGCTTATCCTAAGATCTGCATAAAAATTATAGTACTTAGCCATAGTCAAGGTGAAGGCCACAGTTCAGGGACACTGCACTGAGAATCAGGCTAGAGATCCCTCCAGCTACCTTCACTCATTATGGGTTTCTCACAGCTGCTGCCGCCAGCCAGAGAAACTCAACTGCACTTTAGTTTTATTCAGGTATTTTTACGTAGGTGTGGTTGATAGAAATATTGGGTACTTGATTGAATTTGTTCTAAGCCACCCACAGTCAGGATGCTATCTCATGGCTCAGAGCCCCAGGCTTTAATGTGATGTTTGATTTTTCTGACCCCCACTCTGAGATTCTGAGTCATCCCTAATATACCCTATTCTGAGAAATCAAATGTGGTCCAAGGGCCCACAGTGACTAACAGAAGTACTGCTATTGCTTGATAAATTCCAAAGGCTCATACATTACTTCTCAGGGCCTGAGGACAAAACCCATCCATAATCCTTATTGCTCACAAATGTGAAGGGGACACAGTGTTGAAAGAGAAAAACAAAGTTAGAAGATTCAAAATTCCTTAGTTCAAAACTCACTTCAAGGGTGTAATAAGCAAAGTTACATGATACTGGTACAAAGACAGACATGGAAATAATCCAAATGTCCACTGGCTGACCATTGAACAAGCCAAATGTGGTATACCCATCCACAGTGGGGTAGTATAATCCCATTAAAATAATAAATCATAAAATCAAAATAACAAAATCTTGATACATGCTACACATAGTTAAAGCATAGAGATGTTACACTAACTGAAAGAAGCCAGACAAAATATCACAGCACATGACTACATCTGTATAGAATGTCCAAAACATTCATATTCATGTAAATGAAAATCAGGTTTGTGTTGTCATGAGGTGGAAGGAGAGGTATCGTGGTGAGACTGTGAAAGGATGTGTGCCTTCTTTGAAGGGTGATGAAAGAATTCTACAAAGAGATTCTGGTGATGACTAGACTCTATGAATATATTAAGCATCATCGAATTGGGTACTCTAAAATTGAAAACATTGACCATATCTAAATGCATCTGATATTAATAAGTGATACCTGTTTTCTGAGACAATCTTATATCTTAAACTAGAATGTAAAAACTTTATTTTCTGTAGAATTTTCTAGAATGTATTCTCTAGAATGTAAAAACTATATTTAAGTAGCAACATAATGGGAACTTCTGTCCCATTTTTACATGTGTGTGTTTAGTTCTTTGGCTTCTATTTTGGAAGTTGGTTTGATTTAGAAATAAAAATCTCTGTTCTTGGAAAAGATATCCTATACCACTTAAACTCAACAACAATATTTGTATAAAGGAAGAATTTATCCAACTATCTTTTTAAGAAAGTAGTTTCACATTTATTTATTAAGAATTTATAATTTTGGTTCTACTTCTGTGGCAGTTTTACTGCAGAAAGGCATTCGGCATTACATAGATCATTTTGATTAATAGTTGGGCTTTGTTTGGGTATTTTCGTACTCTTACTGAGTAAAATTTCTCCCACTATCATCTTTTCTGCAAATTCTGTTACCAGTTGTCTTCTGCTCAGGCAGTGCACATTATATATGTATCTTATTAGTGCATATTAATCTTATAAAATATTGCCTTTTTTTAACTTGATGGGAAAAAAGTAAAACAAAATACTTAATACATTGAATATTGTTATCTTTAAAATAGTTACTCAGAGAACAAGATATAGACATAAAAATTTCTCCAAACAATATTAGGACAAATCTTTCTTTTCAATGAACTAAAAGAAACTAGTAGAGTAATTATTTTGTATTTTGTTTGTTTTTTCTTTCCCTTCCTTTCTTTTCCCTTCTCCCCATCCTAGTTCCTTTTTAATTTTGATCAATTTCATTTCACAATGTCTATTATATGTTTTGGACCTTATTAAGTCTTGCAGTTTCTCACACCAGGGAGACATTATGATGTTTGTACACATGCATCTGGTTTATTTCACTTATGAGTATGATCTCTCATTGCATCCATTTACCATAAAAGTCTCAAGTTTATCTTTCTTTATACTAAGTAGTACTCCATTGTATAAAAAGATTACACCTTTTTTATCCAGTCCTTAGTGGGTGGGCACTTTGGTTGTTTCCAAGATTTAGTTATTACAAATTGTGTTGCTGTAAATATGGGTGCACATATATTCCTGTGATATGATGTTTTTAAATCTTCCAGGAAGATAGCCAGAAAGCAAATTGGGACAGCAAGTTGGGTAGAATGCAATCTCTAATCCTAGTTTTTAAAGAAATTTCCATACTGATTTCTGCAGTGGTTGCACCAGTCTACCCTCCCAATACCAGTAGGGAAGAGTTCTTTTTCCCCACACTCCATCCAGCATTTGTTATTGGTTGATTTCTTGATGGTAGCCATTCTTTCTAGAGTGAGATATAATCTCAGTGTTTTTTTAATTTGCATCTCTTGAATGACCAGTAATGTTGAACATTTTTCCATATAATTATATGCCATTTGTATGTCTTCATCTGAGAAATGTGTAACTTCAGATGCCCATTTTTGGATTGGCTCTTTGAACTTAGTGAAACTGATTTTTTCAGTTCTTTATATGTTCTAGATATAATTTATTTGATTTTTTCCAAATCCATTTTATTTCAAGGATAAAAAAGAAGAAGAAAAGGAAAAACAACTACAACAAAATTTCAAAGCACGTCAGTTGGGACAACAATGTTATGTACAGTGAGCACTGTCATCTCCAAATCATTCACCCAGAACACAAGACATCTGCTTACAATTGTCCAAAAAATGCCAGCACAAATCTTTTTCTTCAGTAAACTCAGAAAAATCAGTGATATAACTATCTGAACTATTATTTTATATATACATACATATACATATGTATTTTCTTGCAACTTCTCACACTAATGAAATAGTATAATGTTTACACGTGTGTCTTATCTCAATAATGAGTATGTACTCAAGATGCATCCATTTACCTATAAGTTTCCCGTTTGTTCTCTTCATGGCCAAGTAGTACTCCATTGTATAAAAATACCACATCTTTGTTATCCGTTCCTTGATTGATGGACATTTAGGTTGTTTCCAAGATCTGGCTGTTATAAACTGTGCTTCCATAAACATGGGTATACATAAATCACTGTGGTATAATGTTTATAATTCTTTTGGGAAGATACTTAGAAGGGGAATAGCTGAGTTGAATGGCACCTCAAGTCCTAGTTTTTTGAGGAATTCCCACACTGTTTTCCACAGTGGTTGCACCAGTCTGCATTCCCACCAATAGTGGAGAAGGGTTCCTTTTCCCTGACAGCCCCACCAGCATTTGTTATTGCGTGATTTCTTGACAGTAGCCATTCTTTCTGGAGTGAGGTGGAATCTCAGTGTTGTTTTTATTTCCATCTCTCAAATGATCAGTGAGGTTGAACATTTTTTCACGTACTTATTTGCTGTTCGTACTTCTTCATCTGAGAAGTGTGTATTCATCTCAGATGCCCATTTTTGAACTGGGTCCTTAAATCTGGGAAGACTGATTTTTTTTTTTTGAGTTCTTTATATGTTCTCGATAGTAATCCTTTGTCTGAGGAACAGCTGGAAAACATTTTCTCCCATGTTGTAGGTTGTCTCTTTACTCTGTTGGTGGTTTCTCTTGCTGTGTAAAAGCTATTCAGTAGGGTGAGACTCCAGTTGTTGATTCTTTGTGATAGTTCCTGTGCAATCAGAGTTTTGTTCATAAAGTCTTTGCTTAAACCAATGTCTTCAAGTGTTTTACCTACCCTATCTTCAGCATATTTAATGTTTCTGTTTAATAACACAATCTTTGATCCATTCTGATTTTAGCTTAGTACAAGGTGAGTGATATGGGTCTAGTTTTAATCTTGGGCACATGTAGAGCTAGTTTTTCCAGCACCATTAATTAAAGAGGCTATCTTTCTTCCAGTGAATATATTTGGCACCTTGGTCAAAAATAAGGTGGCTTAGTGTGTCTGGAGTTGTTTCTGCATCTTCTAATCTGCTCCATTGATCTTTGGGTCTGTTTTTATGCCAGTACTGCACTGTTTTTATCACAGTACCTTTAGAGTCTAATTTCAACTCAGGGATTGTGATGCCTCCTGTCTTGTCTTTGTTGCCCAGGATTATATTTACTATTCTAGGTCTCTTCTGGTTCCAGATGAATTTTAGGATTTTTTTCTGATTCTGTGAGATATGTTATTGGAATTTTGATTAGGATTGCCTTGAATCTGTATAAAAGTTTTAGAAGTATAGCCCTTTTCACTATATTGGTTCTTCCTACCCAAGAGCATGGGATATTTCATTCTCTAATATCCTCTTCAATCTCCCTTTTCAGAGTACTGTAGTTTTCAACATAGAAGTCTTTTACATCCTTTGTTAGATTGATTAGTAGTTATTTTATTTTTTTGGATGCTATTATGAAAGGTATTGTTTCCCTGATCTCTTTCTCAGGGAGTTTGTTATTCATGTATAGGAATGTTATTGATTTTTTGAGTGTTGATTTTATAACCAGCTACATTATTGAATTTGCTTATTAAGCTTAAAAATCTTTTGGTGGAGTTTTTTAGGTCTTCTAAGGAGAGTATCATGCCATCTGCAAATAACAATACTTTAACTTCTTCCTTTGCTATCTTTATTCATTTCTTTCTCTTGTCTAACGTTTCCAAGACTATTTTGAGTAAGATACAGACAGTGGACATCATTGTCTTGTTCCTGATTTTAGAGTTAAAGCTTTCAGTTTTTGTCAAGTTAGTATGACATTGGCTGTTGGTTTGTAATAGATGGCTTTTATCAGATTGAGATAATGACCATTTATCCCAAATGCTTTTTATCATGAATGGGTGCTGGACTTTGTCAAAAGTTTTTCCTGCATCTATTGAGTGATCATATGATTTTTGTTCTTGGCTCTGTTAACATGGAGTATTATATTTATGGATTTACATATGTTGAAACATTTGTGCATCCCTGTGATCATGGTGTACAATCTTCTTGACAATTTGTTGCAGTATGTTTGCCAGTATATTACTGAGGATTTTCTCATGAGTGTTGATTAGGGACATTGGCCTGTAATTCTCTCTTCAACAGCTATTTCTCTGGTTTTGGTGTCAGGGTAATGCTTGCTTCCAGGAATGAATTTGGAAGTACTGCTTCCCTTTCAATTTTATTAGAATTTGAGAAGTAGTGGTGTGGTGTTAGGTCTTCTCTGAATTTCTTGTAGAATTCAGCCAAAAATCCATCAGGGCTTTGGTTTTTCTTTGTTAATAGGTTTATAATTACATCTTCAATTTTATTTATTGATATTGGGTCAATTAAGGTTTTTATATCTTCTTGATTTAGCTTTGGTAATTCCTATGTATCTAGAGATCTGTCCATTTCTTCTGTGTTGCCTATCTTATTAGAATACAAGTTTTCAAAGTAGGTATAGATAATCTGGATTTCTGCAGGGCCTGTTGTGATTTCACCATTTTCATTCCTAACTGCGTGGATTTGAGTCATTTCTTTCTTCTTTTTGATAAGGTTGTCTAAGGGTTTGTCAATTTTATTTAATCTTTTAAAGAACCAATTCTTTCATTCATTGATTCTTTGTAGTGTCTTTTAGTCTCCAATGTGTTAATTTCTGCTTTGATCTTTATAATTTTCTCCCTTTGTGTGAGATTTTGGTTTACCCTGCTCTTCTTTTTCTAGAAGCTTGGGGTTCAACATTAATTTGCTTATAGTTCTTGTTCTGTTTTCCTGATAGTTAGTCCTAATAGTTATTTACTGCTATAAATTTCCTTTTTAAAACTGTTTTCATTGTGTTCCACAAGTTCTGGTATGTTGTATTGTCATTATCATTCAACTGTAAAAACTTTAATTTCATCTGTAAGCCATTGGTTGTTTGGTAGGGTGCTATTTAATTTCCGTGTGATTACGAAATTCTTGTGGTTTCCTTTGGTGTGGATTTCCAGTTTCACTGAACTATCATCTGGTAGTATGCATGGGATAATTTCAATTCCTTTGCATTTACTTAAGCATGTCCTATAAGCCAGTATATGATCTATTTTAGAGAATGGCCTGTGTGCAGCTGAGAAGAATGTATATTATGATGTTGTGGGGTGATACACTCTATAGACATCCACTAGGTTACTTTGTTCATGTTTGATTTATTTCTACTATTTCATTATTGATTTTTTTGTCTAGTTGATTTGTCTTTTTATGACAGTGAGATCTTCCAATACAATTATATTAAGACTTATGTGATTTTTCTTGTATGTAATTGTTTTATATAGTTTGGTGCACTGATATTTTGTTGCATATACATTTATGATTGTTATCTCTTTCTCTTGGGTTGTTCCCTTTATGAGGATATAGTGACCTTCTTTATCTCTCTTAGTCAGTCTTGGCTTTAAATTCACTGTCTGCAAATAGCTGCCCATGTTTTTTACAAGGTTCCTGTTGCATAAAGTATTGTTTTCTACCCTTTGATTTCAGTCTATGAATTTTTTAATTAAATATATTTCTTGTGTGTAGCATATTGTTGGATCTTGCTTCTTGATCCATTTTACCAGTGTGTGTCTTTTGATTGGCGAGTTGAAACCATTAACATTATAACTGATATTTATTGACTTATCCTTGGGGTCCCCTCCCCTTCTTTTCTTTCCCTGTAATTCTTTGTCTTCTCTGGTGGATTCCTTCTGTTGGTTCATAGAGCTATAGTCCTTATTTTCTTTTTCTAGAATGTGCTTCAGAACATTTTGGAGTGCTAGTTTGATGCTCAAAAATTTCCTCAGATGTTCTTTGTCATGGAAGTATCTTACTTCTCCATTAAGTTTGAAAGACAGTTTTGTGGGGCACATCAGTCTGGGTTAAAAGTAGTTTTCCTTTAGAATTTGGAGTACTTCACTCCAAACTCTCCTTAACTTGAGAGTTTTTGCTGCAAGGTCAGCTGTAATCCTGATTGGCTTTCCTTTATAGGTGATTTGTTTCTTTTGTGTAACAGCTTTTAGGATGCTACTCTTGAATTTCTGGAATCTGGATGATGATATTCCTGTCTGTAGATTTCCTTTTTTGTTTATTGCTAATTAGAGTTTTATATTACTCATTTACCTGTATCTCAAGTTCTTTTTCTCTATCAGAAAAGTATTCTATCATGATGTCTGCAAATAGTTTTTTTTAATGTTGTGGTATCTTCTGCTCGTTCATTGACTCCAGTTAACCTTAAGTTATTCTTTTCTCATCTAGCAACTGCAGGATTGATTTCTCATTGTCCCTTGCTAGCTTTCAGAAATCCTTCTCATATTGGCCTAATCTGTCTTAAATACTTTCAGTGGAGTTTCTATTCTCTTGGATATCTGTTTGAATCTGCTTTACAGATTCCATTTCTTTCCTATGCTGAGCTTCCATTTATGTTCTTCAGCTCGTCTGTGCCCAGCTAGGACTGCTAGAGGAAGCCGGCAGGAGTTCTGGGTTCTGGGCTTATCTGGCTCATCTCCAAAATTGCTCCCAGCTAAACACTCTCTCCTGTGGGAGGACTGAGTCCTCTGCAATCACTGCCAGCCAGTGCAGCCTTCCACAACCACTTCTGCTCCACTGCTGAGTCTCTCTGCAGAGGCCTGCAAAGTTGCCTGCACCATCACCATAACCCTGCATCCCCAGGTTCCCACAGCTCCTCGCACACAGTGGGTTCCATCTCAGGGCAAAGGCGCTGCCAGCTACCACCTTCTGAAACTGAAGTTTTTCTGTTTACTCTCTCCATGGACATCAATTCATGCCTCAGATTCTTCCTTGATCTAGACTACCCACTTCCTTCTTTCTTATCTTCCTCACGATGTTATATTCCAGCATCTGGACAGTGAGTCACAGAGAAGCTGTTCTCTCTGCTGCTTATACTCCACCATCTTTGATACAGTTTCTTTGTCTGAGGAACAAATAGCTATAATTTTTTCCTACTCTGTGGGTTGTCTTTTCACTCTCTTTGTGATTTTTTTTGATGTGCAAAAGCTTTTTAAGAAGATGAGATTCCAGTTACTGATTCTTTGAAATATTTCCTATGTGGTCTGGGTTTTGTTTATTAACTCTTTATCTATACCTTTGTCTTTCAGATTTCTACCCACTTTATCTCCCAGTAGATTTAGTGTTTCTATCTTAATATTTAGATCTTTGATCCATTTTTATTCTGAAAAAATTAGTCAGAGCAATTAGAGAAAAGAAAGAAATAAAAAGAATAGGATAAAGCAATAAAGAAATAAAAAGAATAGGATAAGAAAGGAGTTAAATTATTGTTATTTGCAGATGACATGATACTCTACATAGATGACCCAAAAATCTCCACCAAAAAGACTTGTAGATTTAAAAAGCAAATTCAGTAGTGTAGCTGGATAGAAAGTTAACACTCAAAAATCAATAGCATTCCCATACACAATTACAACATAAGGTGATGTGCAATAATGAAGAAAAAGGTCTCACATCACATGAAATGAAAGAAGCAAGGTATCTCAGGTAGCCATCCTTACACAAGACAAATCCTGAGTGAGATTTTATATCACATGCAGAAGTTAAGTAGATGAACGAATCTATCCAAGTAACATATGGAAGCATAGGTTTACTGTATAGTTGATAGCAGGTTATTGAATTATGTTCACCAGAAAAGTGACATGTTCAACTTTGATGAGAAAAGTACACTGGAAAGATGACACGCAGAAGCAAGCAGAGGAAGGAGGACTGAAACCCCATGGCCTAAGTGAGACCTGTAAAGCCTGCCTTGGGTGAGGAGAGAGACAGACAGCAGGACTTGAGAGGGCAGGATCAGAGTTACCTTAAGACTTTCAAGGTTCAACTGCAGGGACCTCTGACACAGGGTGAGCTACTCTTAGAGAAGTAGTGTAGGAGGAAATGCTGGCTGAGAGCAGGAGACAATGATTCTGTCATGAGATGGAGATACAGTTAAATTACTGCATTCCATTTAAAATGCATAAAAACAAACATATTACACAATAGTTTCTTTAAAGGGTGCAATAAATATCCCTATGTCATTTCCAGTATCTGTCCCAGAGTCATTCCTGCTATCCCACTGCTTGACATGCATGCTCCACCCCTGATGACTCAGGGCTGTTGGGAAAGAGCCCTTGTGACTGCGCAAGGCAGAAGCATGCAGTGCTTGGCTTTCAAGTGTAGCTTAGTGTGACACTCTTCTGTCCCATCCATTTCCCTGCAAGTGCCTCCTCTCATCTGTGCAATCTTTAAAAAAGTAAGGGAAAGCTGAAGGGAGACTATCAGAGAAGAGGGAAGGAAGGGAGAAGGGAAAGTAGGGTATGAATTGAACAAAATACATAAAAATATGTCCAAATAAAACTCATTATTTTGTGGAATGAATGTGCTTTCAAGAAAAAAACAAAAGCAAAACCAATCACAATTTTACTGCTGTGACACCTGTCAGCTGGTGATGCTCCACAGAGCCAGCCCATGTCTAAATTTGTCTTGTTCTTGTTCGTCACTGTTTTTTCATTCTTTCTTCTTCACAGGTCAGTTTTTTTGTGCTTCTCCCCTCACTTCCACAGTTGGCGTGTAGGTGACCTGCACCCGAGTCCTTCCTGGGGGATCCTCCTCCTGGTCATGACTGCAGTGTATGTCAGCATTGTTACTTCCTTTACCCGCAATAGGAAGTCAAAAGACAATTCATCTGTGTGAATTGAAATTAAATCATTATATAGCAGCAAAGGTCAAAATAGAATGGCAGATACATTTTCAATGATTTTTTTTGATGACTGTCACAAAAATCTAAGGCAAATAACTTTCTGAGAAGAACTCTAAGTTCTAGAGGTGCAACCTTCTAGATGCTGCTACTGGTTCTAGGAGCACATAGCTTGTCCTGGCAGCTCATGGCCTTTGTTGATCATCACTGAAAGACAACTTCCCCTAGTGGGGAATATACACTCTCTCCAACACGCCAGTATGGTTCTTCTAAATATGCAGAAAAATGATAGAAAATGATAGAAAAATGATAGAAAAAAATAGAAAAATGATACCCAGGTGCACCATGCTTCCAACACAGGAAAATGATTGGAAAATTAAATGTAACTAAGCAAATTATTACAAAACAGTGATTTAATATAATCAAGCCAGTGAAAAGCCCTGTGATTTACGGTGTGCAGTATAAAAATTGGAAGAAATCAACAATGAGTGATGTTTGAGGAAGGACCACGGACACTGGAAACCTGTGCACCTGCCCCCACCAGAGGCCCTGCAGAAGGAAGCGGTTACACCTTAAAAACTGGTACCTTCCCATGCTAGTAGTTCATGTATCTGAAGACATGGGGTAGGTGTCACTGTCCCCGTGGCCTTCTAGTCATTCTATCCCTAGTCCCTGAGAGAGGATGAGTAGGACAGCAGAGTTTCCCACAAGAGGATCCTCTAGTTGTCACTTATTTTAGGCAGTGATGCTAGTTACATGAGCAAGTAAAATCATGGCCTCAAGAGGCTTAATTCTTTTGTGTCTGGCATATCTGACTTAGCACAATGCCCTCTGGGCATCATGTTACTATATATGACAGGGTCCTGTTCTTTTTTGTGTACAAATAATACTCTCTCTATATTATTTGCACACATCATGTATCTCACAGATTTGTGTGATCAAAAAAATCTGTTCTAGACGAACAATACGGTTAGTGGTTACCAGAGGCTGATCAGGGATGGAGGCGGCTGATGGGTTTCTGCCCACATGCTATTCCCTGAGGCACCATGGCAGTGGTCCAACATGGCTGAGAGAACCCAAGAACAATAGCACATCAACTTCCTTCTTCTCCTTCCCTCAGCCCAACATAAAAACCTGCTCTTCTCTTTTCATGTGCATCATGGCTCCTCCAATCAGCTGCTGCTATGTCATTTTGCTCACTCCTCCCCTAGTTAGACCTAATAAAGGCCAACCACTTCTTTGTTCTGATCAGAAGGAATCTTGCACTGTTTTCCAACCTCCCTTGCCCACAATAAAGGCCTCTTTGTCTGTCTGTCTGTCTATATGTCATTTTCTCTCTGTCTCATTGAAAAACCTAACATTTTGGTGCCATGGCTCAAATTAGTGAGGTGAGTAGCTTCTGGGGGCTACCCCCAGCTTGAGCTCCCTCCACCAATCAGCTACGTTTTATATCGTACAGTTACTAGTTTCCACCCACCACTCACCCACCTTGATTCTCACAGGTTTCCACAGGTAAACCAACTCTCCTCTTGAGGTTCCTGTCTCATAAACCATGGGCCCACACCAGGATCCCCCCACACCAGTACTTTGGGACCACATCCTGATCCCTTCAGGGTTCCCACTTGTTCTCTGAGTGACAACTGGCAGACACAGAAGTTGCGGGTTTCTCTCTCTCATTCACATTCCTGTAAAGGGTAACAATTCTTTGCAGAAATTGTGAATTGGCCTCTGTGGCCTTGGGCTCACCTCTGATTTGATTACCATTGGAAATGTTCCATCCCATCCCAAAATAGACACTGTTTGTATGCTTGATAAGCCATTTGGGCATTCTCAGTCTCCAGGTGACTGTCAAGCCAAAAAGATTAATCTTTTGTTGCCAGATTACATGGCCACAATACAAGTTGAATAACGATCACCACTGGCCAGAAGAGGGTACCTTTGGCTTTACCATACTCTGTGATTTAGACAACTTCTGCTATCCTAATGGCAAATGGTCAGAGATACCTTCTGTCTGGGCCTTCTCTGTGCTCTGGACACTCCTGTTCTCTCCTCCAGGTCTGGAAAGCATCTCAGGTGTTCCTGTCTTGCTCAACAGTGCTGGATCTCCCATGTTAAAACCCCAGTTATGCTATAGATGATGTTCTTTCTGTCCTCGCTCCTCCACCGTATCATGAGGACTCCTCTTTTATCCCCCTTACCAAAACCTTCTAGTCCCCTATCCTCCCCTCCATCTTCTCCTCCACTTCCCCTCCCCCATCTTCTTCTCCATTGTCCCCTCCCCCACTTCTCCTTCCATTCTTTCTCCTCTCCACTGGTGCCATTATCTCCTCCCATACACCACACCAGATCCCACTCTACCTACCTGCTGCCATTTTGCCACTCCCCTCTTCCCTCTGCTATCTCGTTGCCCCTCCATTTGCCACCATATTGTACCTCACTATCCGCTATCTTGTCACTTCTCCCAATCTCTGCCATCTTGTTCCTGCTCCTCCCTCCCACTGCCACCTTGTGGCCCCTCCTACACATCACCTCAAACTCATCCCAGCCTCCTCAAACTCTTCCCTGCCTTCTTCCTCCTCTCTGCAAGGTAGCTGGCACTGAGGGTCTAGTCCACATTCACATCCCTTTCTCTATTACTGATCTTTCCCAAATCTCCCATCATGTAGGCTCCTTTGATGCTAACCTCCATAACTACATTGAAGAACTCAAATTTGTAATTCAGTCCTATGATTTAACCTACAAAGATCTCTGTGTTATTCTCACCTCCACTCTTTCTCCCAAACAAAAAGCTGAACTCTGGCAGGCAGCTCAAGCAGTCACAGATGAAAAAACATCAGATAAATGCTGAACGTTGGGGTAACTATAATGCCAAATGCAGATAATGGAATTATTGACCTAATGTTGATGGCTCAAGACACATGACATATGGTTGACTATATCCTGGTGGGCCTCTACATGATCTCATATAAACAGATAAATTATCAGAGAACTAACCCAGTGGACCGGTGAAAGCCCTGCTGTGTTTATGACCTGCTTCATGGAGGCCCTTATCAAATTTACTAATGTAAAACCTGATTCACCTGAGGGGGTTATTCTCTTTAACTCCTATTTTATTTCCCAACCAGCACCAGACATTCAGACTAAACTCAAAAAGTCAAACGTTGGTCCTCAGTTCTCCTGGGGTGGGGGTGGGGCCTCTTAGATACGGTTTTCTGTATCTTTAACAAAAGAGGAGAACAAAAAAGGCAGGATTAACCTTAAAAGGTTGCACTTCAAGCTGTTTCTGGCTCTGACTCTTGGGGCTCAAAATAAAACACAGGTGAAAGAAAAATACAAACCCCCCAGGCCTCTCCCCCTGGTCCATGCTTCAAGCGCAACAAGGGAGGACACTGCCCCAATCCATGGCCACCATTGGAACTTTGTCCCAATTGCAAACAGGAAGGCCACTGGAAGAGCAACTGCCCTATCTGCCAAAGAGTGTATGAGTCCTCAGATACCCTGTCCTGACAGAATAACATGTCACTGCCACCTCTGGACTCATCACTTGCCGATCTTCTTGGACTAGCTGCTGAAGAGGATGATGGGGCTTGGGATCCATGGCCCCCATGAAGATATCTCTCTCAGAGCCTTGGGTCTCACTGGATATCTCAGGTAAAATTCTTCCTTTCTTTGTCAACACAGGGGCCACTTACAATGTTTTACCTGAGTTCTCAGCTTGATGTTCCAGCCTACAGTCTCTGTTGTGGGAACTGATGGCCAACCTACACAACCTTTCCAGACAGGACCCATTCCCTGCAGATTTCAAACCTTTTCTTTACACATAACTTTCTTGATATCCCAACCTGTCCTGCTCCCCTTTGAGGTGGAGATCTTCTCCAAAAACTTAATTCCTCATTGTTTCTCTCTCCTCACAGCTCTTGTATTCCATCATGCATTGCTACCTCAGCCTCCCGCTCTCCGTCAACCCTAGAGTCTGGGACACCTCTAATCCTACTCATGCCACCTACACTACTCTAGTGCTAATTTGCCTCAAAGACCCTCAGTTTTACCCTGAATTCCCCAATATCCAATAGCCCCTAAACATCAAAGAGGGCTCAAACATATAATCCACTGCTTGTTAACTAATGGGTTTGTCAAGGTCACCCTCTAGCCTTCCAACACCCTATTCTCTCTGTCCTCAAATCTGACGGTTCCTACTGCCTAGCCCAAATCTGAGAGCTATTAACAACACAGCAATGCCAGTTCACCTGGTGCTGTCTGTCAAACCCTTACACTATACTAACTCAGGTTCCTCTGTGTACCTCTCATTTTCCTTTATTAGACCTTAAATATGCATTTTTCACTATTCTCTCAAACCCTAAAATGCCAACATTTCTTTGCCTTTCCATGAACAGATCCAGACACTCCACTTACAGTTTCCCTGGACAATCCTATACCAAGGCTTCAGGGATAGCACACACACACCTTTTCAGCCAGGTTCTACTACTGACCTTGCAGCTCTCAACCTCCAACCCAGCACTCTTCTCCAGTATGTTGATGATCTCTGTCCTCTATAAGCTATGAAACATCCAGCTACCCTTCTCAACTTTCTCTCAGCTCACAGATGCAGGGTGTCCCCTGCAAAAGCCCGAATAGTCTGGGTCTCACTCTCACTCCCCACCCTGCTACCCATTATATAACCCCAGACTGAAAGGCTCTTCTCCAGAGTCTCCAGGTGCCCACTATCAAACAACACATTTCATCTTTTCTAGGTTTTCCAAACATTTTTCACCTCTGGTTTCCCAACTTTGCTACATTATCCCAATCTCTCTACAAGATATCCAAAGGTTCCCTATCAGAGCCTCTCAACCCCACTACTACTATACACTCCTCATTTTGAAAACTAAAGGAATTCCTTTTAAAGGTCCTAGCCCTCAGTTTTCCTAACCCAATGCAGCCTTTGATTTTATACACTGCCTCCCAGATCATAATGCTAGGAGAGTTTTAGGACACCAAAAGGGACCTTCTCTCCAAGCAGCAGCCTACCTCTCAAAACAATCAGACAACACAGTGCATCACTGGCCTTCTGCTTTCAAGCATTGCGTCAGCAGCCACACTAACACAGGTGACAAAAAGTTCACTTTAGGAACATCAACTGGAGTCCAATCGCCTCATCACATTAATGACTTTCTTTCTTTCTTTCTTTTTTTTATTTAAAGAGAGAAGGAAAAAAAAGGACATAAAAAAAAACCAATGCAGTAAAAGGGTACAAATAATACAGTATTTCTAGGAAAAAAAATATATCCAGTACGAAATCACCAGTTAACAGGGTACACATTATCTTCCCAGAAACAGTTGTCCATATCACTAAATTAAAGCATATAAAGTGAACATTCATACAGTGGAATTGGAGACAGTTCCGTTCAATGATCCAACAAAAGCTCAGTTATATGGTTTTCCGTCCCAATGACGTTATTTCACACAAGGAACTTTCTGCTTTAATGACATCTTCTTGCCTACAAGAAGTTCACTTAATACTCACACATGACCCTACAATCACCATCTCTGCCAGCAGCTCCCTCAGCCCAGCCACCTTACTTCCCACCTCGGATGAGACCCCTGTCCACAATTGTATTGAGGTCCTTCAGATGACTGCTACTCCCTCCCCTCACATTCACAGCACTCCTCTTCCTATAGTTTCTGATGCATGGCTTAGAGATGGCAGTCAACCAACATGCACTCAGAAAAGGGCAGGATATGCTATACTTAACAGTTCTGAAGCAATAGAAGCAAATCTACTGCCACTGGGACATCTTCACGAAAGGCAGAACTCATTGCTCTCACATGGACTCTCACACTAGCTAAAAATAAAACCATAAACATCTGTACTGACTCAAAATACACATTTAGCATCCTCTATTCTCATGTGGCCATTTGACAAAGAGGGATCTCATTAGTATTCAAGGGACTCCCATTACTAATTCACCTCTTGTCCTCAGACTTCTGGAGGCAACGCAACTTTTAAATGGGTAGCAGTCATTCACTGTAAGGGACACCAAACACCATCAGGCTCTATCTCTCAGGGTAATACTTTCGCAGACACACAAGCCAAGTTAGCTGCACAACAGCCATATCACTTATCTTCTCTCCCTTATCCCAAATACCTTATCCTCACCTCAATATTCACAACTACAATTAATTCACAAACCTACCTATAGCCAAAACACTCAGGATGGATTTTCCAACGGTCAAAACTCCTTTTCCGAGACAAACAAGCCTCAAAAATCATCACTGACTTACACAACTGTTTTCACATAGACACCCAAGCCTTATATAATAACTTCTAAATCCAAGTACAACTCATCCTTCTCTAAAACACATTATCCACTATGTCACTCACAATGGTCATCTCTGTGCCAAAATCTTGCCTTGAGGATATCTACCTCTTCCGTCCTTCCCAACCCATCAAATTCTGGGACACACCCCAGGTGAAGACTCACAAATAGACTTTACACATATGTTTAAGCACAAAACTTTCAAATACCTTCTCACCTTCATCACACTTTCTTGAGATGGGTAGAAGTCTTTCCTACCACCCAAGAAACTGCAGATGTAGTTTCTAATACTCCTATACCAGACATTATTCTCTGATTTGAACTCCTACAAACTATCCAATCAGGCAATGGATGCACTTTTATCTCTCACATTACCCAGTAGCTTTGAGTCTAAACATCATTTGCTGTCTACATTTACCTTATCAGCCATAATCCTCAGGAAAAGTAGAAAAAGCAAATTGTCTCCTAAAAACATACCTCACAAAACTCATCCTTGAACTATATATACCTTGGCTTTAACCCAACTCTAGCCCTAATCCAACTCAAGGCACTTCCTTAAACACTCCTCGTCCTGGTTGACATGCTGGCACTAGCTTCTACATGGGCATTACCTGTCAACCGAAAATCCACATCAGCCCCTACCACCACAATGCCCCTGTTCAACAGGAAGCAGTTTAAGCCAACCAAAAGATGGGAATAGTGGGTTTCTGCCCACATGCTATTCCCTGAGGCATGATGGGCAGTGGTCCAACATGGCTAAGAGAACCAAAGAACAATAGTATATCAATTTCTTCTTCTTCTTCCCTCAGCACAACATAAAAACCTGCTCTTCCTTTTTCACATGCGTCATGGCTCCACCAATCACTTGCTGCCATATCGTTTGCCCACCTCCCAAACTCCTCTCCTGGTCAGACCTAATAAAAGCCCAACCACTTCTTTGTTCTGGTCAGAGGGAATCTTGCACTCTTCTGCAACTCTCCCAAATCCACAATTCAGGCTGCTTTATCTCTGTCTCTTTGTCTCTCAACTGCACAGAGGCAATGATGGGCAAGGGATTGGTCAGCTGTAGAAGGTTATAATTACTTGAGGTCTCAGTCCTGGTCACATACAGCACAGTAGAGATTACTTAACAATGCTATACTGTATAATTAAAAGTACAAGCAAAGAAAATTTCAAATACTCTCACAGTGAAGAAATGGTAAATGTTTGAAATTTGAGGTGTGAGGTGAAGGATTTGACCATTACCACATGACACATATATTGAAATATCACATTGTACCCTATAAATATGTAGAATTATTATGTGTATACTAAAATCAAATAAAAGTGAAAAATTACAACTGAATCTCTTTTAAATCAAAGTCAGAGCAATCTCTCCTATATATTGTAATGTTTTGTACTTTTCAAGGATGTCTTTTGCATGGAGGGCAGTGCACAGACCTAGACAGGAGAGGTACGTAGTGTTATAAGCTCAAAAACCCAAAATGTGCTATACTTACTATAACTTGCTCTTTTCCTGTAACACTTGCGTAATTGTCAGTTAAGTTGCAGCTTTATAACCATAACTTCAAAAGGTGCCGTGATTGTTACTCAATGTGGCCTGATAACTGGTTTCCGTTCTGTAACACACCCGCCGCCTAACTCCCTCCCCGTTTCCTCGGTTCCTGTAACTGCTCATCCCACTCCCCAATGTCCAAGAGACCTGTGAATTCCAAGAAAAATTCAACAACTTACCTTTTAGGGAACCAACCTGAACTTCAGCCCCTGACCCCTCCTTTTGAGGCTTGTTGTTTTATAGCTCCCTGTAGCCCCTCATTTGGGGTGCACTGCCCCAGGTTGCCCTTTGGGGCGGTGTCACGCTGAGCTTGGCAAATAAAGTGCTTCCTTTTTCACTTTTTGGAGTCCATCATTTTTCTGCCTGTATCAAGTAGGAGACCTTTGAGGATAATGTTATAAATCATAGGCCTCATCCATAGCTCAGTAGTCTTTAAAAATGATCACGCGTTTCAGATGCACAGAGGAGCATAAAGAATCATGAGGAATCACACAATGACTACTCTTGTAGCAGCATCACCTAAAGAAATGAGTCATCATGAATGAGAAGAAACTGCCCAGCTATACCGACTGTCCCCAATGAGGGATTGTCATCTTCTATGACTTTTTTTTAACAAATTAAATCTTACATGAATTCCTTTATGCACAATGCATAAAACCTAGATTTTATCAGTGGAAATAAGGATGTTTCATAAAGGAAAACTTGCATCATCTGAGATTATGGATGGTGACTGGCATCTCCTAGTACTGTATCACTTATCTATGGGATCTCACCAGAAGAGACATCAGGGAATCCCTGAAAAGATTTTCTCCATTTGTCTGCCTTTTCCTTATTACTGGCTATTCAGGTTTTCGCTCTTTGCCTTGTGAACAATGTTTTAATGAGTGTATGGGCCTGTGTGGACTGATACATAGATAGATGATAGATAGATGATAGATAGGCCAACAGCTGGGTGATAAATAGATATTAACGGGTGGTGAAATTTTCTTTCTTTTTTGTGGCCCATGTTTGTGATGCACAGTGGCTGGATACCTCGCAAGGAGTTGCTGCATGCATATAGCACATCTCAATGCATTTTGTTTCTTTTTCCCCTCTTGGTCTTCTGTCTTCCCTCTATCCTTAAATTCCTCTCTCATCTCCAAAAGGTGTTCCTCCCCGTTTCCTGTCTTGCCTCCTTTTAGTTTTTGGTCTTTAACTTATTTATACTTTGTGTTTCTTATATCAGAGTACTTGGGACGTTTTATTTAAAAAGGAAAAATTCCCCAAATGCATAGCTATCAGGTCGAAGATGATCTGGTTTTTTAATCTGAGCAAATGCTGCAGGTTTTCCCAGATGCTATACATCTGGAATTGAAGGTTTGTACCTCCACAGCTCCAGTGTGGAATTCCTGAGTTCCCTGGCATATTCTGGAGCCTCTGGGGCTGCTTGGGGTTTGTCTACTTTGTTCCTACCATGGATGCTTAGATGATCTTGGATCCAAGAGAAACTATGGCATATCTTGGCTTTCTTGCCTGTGATACAAAATGGAGAAATTAAAAAGCGAAGCCCAGCTGGAAGCTACAAAATGTGCTGAGATCTGGCTTCCTGTTTTCCTGGATTAAGTTTCTGCCTGGAAAATGGAAATTGATTCCCCTTGAAGGCAGAAGTAGTTGTTTGATGTTACATTCTAGTACAGCAAAACAATTAAAAAATTTGCCAAATAATGGAGGAAAGCTTTTCCTATCTCTAATGAAGTAAGAAACTCTGGGAGCTATGCTTTAGGGATCATCTAGAAACACAGTATTCCACCATCTATTTGTGCAAAACCTGATGAAACAAATTACTAAAAGAATAAAATAAAGTAAAAAAAAAATTAAAGCTCAGAATTGCACAGCTTTTCCAAAGCAACTTCTCAATGCCAGTGTGATCAAGAGTAGATTAAACAAAATAGCTGTGAAATAAATGTAGAATACGTTTTTTCTCCAGAAAACTAACTTATAGGAGACACTCAGTCTTAACAAACTAAAGTGTGAATTTGGGCCAAATAAGAATACATATAAACTTTCTATCTGCTACCCTGGACTTTGGATCTCCTTTGGACTCCGGCCTGTATATTCTCACTGATTTTCCTCAGAAGCTTATAAACTCTGGGAGGCAGGGGCGACTGATGACCTCTTAAATAGGCACCCCAAGTCCCTCTCTGCAATCACCAGTATGAGCCATCCTTGCAGGTTACATAGTGTGTCTCTAATAACTCCCAGATTGTCACAGACAGCAAGCACTAGAAGAGGAGAAGGGCAGGAGGGGAGTGTGGCGGGAGGCGCAAACTTTCAGGGTCAAGAACTTGGCCTTCCTAACACCACAGCATTAGGGGAGACTGCCTTTTGGCAAAAGTTGCACTATTGAGATGTTAAAAAAGAAGAAGAAAAATCAGCTAAACTAAACAACTAAGCATAAAAGCAAGTAGACAAATCTGTGAGTTAAGGCAAATGTCAGGATCTAGTCAAAAAAGTTCTCTTAAATCAATTAATGCGGCTGTTTATTTAATCTCCTGGTTCAGCCCCTGTGGCAGGCAGGAAAGCTGCTGCACTTCTCAACTGAAACTGCCCAAAAGGGTCTGGATCCCAGAAAATTTTGCCTGAGTCCCTGACAATGTATCACTTTTTTAAACCCTGTGTTGCTTTTGTGCTCATGGTAACGTTTGCAGCTGTTGACTGTGGCTTGGGGCTGTCTGACTCCCTTGAGAGAATTTATGTGTGTTTTTGCTTCCTTTCCTTATTAGGAGGCAGGAATCCACAACACCTATTAGAACAAGTATGCATAAAGGGTAATGACCGTGTAGTTTATTAGCCGTCTGTTCTTCCTCAAGTGAGACTTGAGCCTCCCTCTCACCAGGCCTCAGCAGTGAGGGCCTTACTGCTTCTGAACCTGCCTCTGCCTTGCTGGCAGCAGGTAGCCAAAGGTTCCATTACCGAGGGATGGGAGCAATGCTGGCCTGGGGAAGGAGCCGGGAAATCAAGCATGGAATTTACTTAATGTGAGGACTTGATTCATAATGGGAATAGATCAAAATACAGAAAATACGATATGCAAAAATACCTTAGTTCTATGTCAGGAAAAAGCTTCCTGGACCTTTTTGGGGTTTTTGCCCTTCAAGACCAAAGTTAAAGAATAAGCCTTTGCTAGGAGACTGCTGGGGTTCTTTATTTCCTCTGAGTTCCCAGTGAGGAGACAGGGAGCCACCAGGGCTTGCTTGTGAAGCTGGTTCCTTGCAAAATCCTTCAAGGAAGCAGGAATGAAACTAAGGGTCCTAACAGAGTCCATATCACGGACCTGAAAACTCCAGGCTACTCGCCATCCAAGACCAGCCACGGTCTGCAGGTAGGATGGAAAGTTCAAGAGAAGAAAACTCTTGGACCGGATTCATTTTGTCCTAAAATCACACATATGTTCAGGAAATGTGACCTATGTGGTTTTGAGTCACACACATTTAGCTCCTCAAAAGTTTCCACTTGTCATTTGGGTCCCCCTGCTTGCTGATGGGTCTTCTTCCAGGCAGATGCCTCTTTGGCCATAGAAGGCATGTTCTCACCCCTGGTAGGGTAGGTTTCACTCCAGGCATGGAGACTCCAGCACAGAATGTCTATGTGGCTCTTCTAGGAACACAGGACAAGGACAAGAATATTCTACAGATGCCATGCAACGAAGTTCTTTTGAACTTTTGAACATGATCTGTATTATAAGATGAGAAAAATAATTTTACTCTAGCTAGTGTGTTAAGTATCTCTATCATTGATTCCGCTTTTTTCTTTGATTCAAAGTTTCCTTTTCTTCTCCACATTGTCTGAGATCCCTATGTCATGGACTCATTTTTCCCTGCATACAGCATCTGACACATTCACCAAGTGCTCAGGGAACGCTGGCCAGAATAGAAACCATGCATCCTTTCACTGTCCCGACATGCAGAGCATCTGCGCCTCTGGATCAGATGCGCTCACCTCCAGCCTAATGTGCTATAAAATCAGGGAGCCCATGTTGTGTGCTGAGAAAGTAAGAGTGATGCGAACCAGAGGCCTGCTTCTGTGGATAAGCTGGCAGCAAGATAAGCCTAAAAAAAGTAAAAGATACACAAATTGGAGCCTTTGTTCCACAAAGCTCTCTCTGGCTCTTTTTCATTTTGACTGTAACACTGAAATAAAAAAGCTAATGACTTGTTTTGGGTTTGTCCAGACCAGAGCAGACGGGGGCACGCTGCACCTCCCCAACATGTAACTAACATAGGTCGCAAATGCATTCAGCCGGCTTACATTAACCTCTCACCGAGCAGCCAGTGCGACCCATGTTTGCATTTCTGACTAAATTGTTGGCTTCTTTTCCCATTTTGCTCTGTCATTTCAAGTAGGCGGGCCAAAGCTGCTAATTAAAGGGGGAATGATTTATTTCATAAGTTTTCTTTTCCCTCAGGAAACATAACTCAGCTCCAGGCACAGCTAGTTTACCTGGCCTGATTCAATATATTACACCCACCTCATTAATAGTTCATTAGGAAAGCTGAAATCCTGTCAGAGAACCTCAGCGGGAGGGAGCCAGCCAGCCCCAAGTCTGGGCTTCCAAGGGGCCTGAGCCAGGTTCCCGCAGGGGCCTTGGCCTCTGAACAGCACAGCCCGCCTGTCCCGCAGTGAGTCCTGCTCATTTCTTCTTTGTGGGCCAGGGGTGTATGGAAAAACCTGCCTTTAATCTTCTTGTAGAAGAGTTAAGAGAAAATTTTTTCTCTTACTGTTTTGCAGCATTGGGGACTGAACTCACGACCCTAGCACTGAGCAACACCCTCCAGGCTTTTTATATACTTTTTAAATTTTGATACAAGTTTTCACTCAGTTGCAGAGTTATCAGGGCTGGGCTTGAATTCGTAAGCCTCCTGCCTCAGATAATTAAAAAAAAAAAAACCCTAAAAGATGCATAGCAAAAATGTAGACACCAGTGATTCTTCAGTGCATGTGTTTCTCCAATAATGAGTACCTCACTAGTGAAATTTACCTTCCAAGAACAAGACACTCTTCTTTTAGTAAAAGAGATGGGCGCTTAAGCTTGCATGTTGACTCTTACCAGAGAGGAGCCTTGACCCTGCCAGCCCTCCCAGCTCTTTATATATGGCAAATCAGTCATTGGCATAGAAAGCCAGAAGCAAATTATGTGCAACATGAAATCCAAAACCAATGTCCACGTGAGGGACTTTGGTGGTTCTGAGCATTCTTCTAGTATGTGATCTAACAGAGGGATTAAATGTATTTTCCATCCTTTAATGTTCACAAATCTCTTGAAAGTCTTGTTCAAAGGTAGATTCTGCTAGGTCTAGGGCAAAATCCAAGAATCTGTATTTCAAAAGGCTTCCAGGTGCTGTGGCAGGTCCATGGACCACACTGAGGAGACAGGAAAGGCAGTAGCGGATCTGAAAGTGCTGGAGTGATTGGGTGTGAGACCCAGGTGACAGCATCTGTGTGCGCAGTCCTCCTACTCTACAGATTGTTGCCCAGAATAGGGTTGGCAAACTCTCTCCAAAGGGCTAGTTAGCAGAGAAGGAAGTCCGTTCTGGGAGAATATCTGTAAGCTGGGTTCATTCCTCGTCACAGCATCTTGTGGATCTTTCAGCATCCTGTGCATCTTACACAGTTCTCCTGTGAGAGTTCACAACCTGAAAGTTCACCAGTGGGGACTTGGTGTATGTTAAGCTTTGCAGCTCACCTCATCCCTGTGATAAGTATCTAGCACTGCTGGGGTGGGAGTAGTGGACATGTCCTAAGCAGGCGTACGAGCACGCTGAGCCATAGGCAGCATCTTGCCAAGTTCTGTTCTAGCACATGGTTTCCAGGAACTTGAGGCTTGCACACCCAGAGCATTACCCCTCCTCTCCCCAATATGTACTTTTTTTTTTTTAAGGAGAAAAGAAAAGAAAGAAAAAAAAAAAACAGTGAAGGGGTACAAGTTATACAGATTTACAGAATAAAAAAATGCGCAGTAGGAAATCACTAGTTAATGGATTACATATTGCCATCTTAGAAATAATTGTTTAAGTCACAAAATTAAAGCTTGTAGAGTGGACATTCCAACAATGATACTGCAAACAGTTCTGTTCAATGATCCAATAAAACTCTGTGATATCATTTTCTATCTTATACATTTAAATATACATGCAGTTATATAGTTTAGAGCACTTTCTTTTCCTCTCTTTTGTACAGTGACTATTACACATTTTGGGTTTCATTGCTCCCACGGTTCTTGTTGCTTTTTTGGAAGAGAGTAAAACCAAATGTGACATAACAGAACAGAATCGGTCAAGTCAAAAGGGTGGACATAATAGATAATATAAAAACATAATACAAGGTGATCAACAATGGTTACCATAATGCCTCCCGCTATTTCTAATAGAATTGCCTATATCATTAGTTGTAATACAATTGAACAAAACCGTAAAGAATAAAACCGACAAAACCAAAACATTGGAGATATTGTAGGTCTTCAAAAGTAGATAAAAGTCAACGAGAATGGGCGTTATAATGAATCTCATTATCTTCTCAGCTGATGCCTAAACTTTCGAACCTGATACTATCCAGCAAAACAGAATATAGGAACCTCAGTCAAAAACAAGATGGTGAGAGTAATACAGGGCTTCAAATCGAGATAATAGAAAGTCAAAGTGGGTTACTATATTATATCCTGCTATATTTTTCCCTTTAATTAAATGGATAAAAATAAAAAAGTAAATAATGGAGTGGAGATTGAGAAAAAGGAGGGCATAACAGCGAAACAGGGCAGATCAAAACATAACCATTTAAGCAGAATAGTGTTTCACCACCAGCTAATCCTGACCCAAAAATAGTTACCATATTGACTCCCTCCCTGAAGTCCTTGAGTACAACTTCATATACTGTAGCATTAAGCATATCAAAACAATGTAAATCCATTTAAGAGAATGACAGCATTATAGAGTATTTCGAATCGACTAACAGAAAATGAACAATGGTCTCTGTATAATCTCCTTGTCTTTAAAAGGTTTTTTCTTATACTATCGTACATAACAAAATCCAATAAGATACAACCTGTTTAGACCATTGGAGACAGAAGAACAAAAGCTAGATGAGACTTCAAAACAAGATGGTACTAAATCAGCATTACCTATTAAGATGTCATTTTCTCCAAAAAAAGCTGTTCCTATCATCCAATCTTCTGTCTCATTTCTGTTGAGCTCTTTTTCTGTCAGTAGCTGTCAGTTTGTCTTCTTCATTTTGTTCTCTGCTCCATTCGTTGTGGCCTCCCCGCCCCTATTTCTGGGTTCTTTGTATTTTTCTTTTTTTAGAATATCCTGCAATACTTTCTGTAGGGTTGAATTGGTGGTTGCAAATTCCCCCAGTTCCTCTTTATCCTGGAAGCACCTCGTTTTTCCATCAATTTCCAGGGACAGTTGTGCAGGATATCTCAATCTTGGCTGGAGATTATTATCTTTCAAAGCTTGAATTATTTCTCCCCATGCTCTTCGTGATTTGATGGTTTGTGAAGAGAAATCTGCTGTAGTTCTGATGGGTCTTCCCTTGTAAGTGATCTGTTTCTTGTCTCTTACAGCTTTTAATATTCTGTTATTGTATTGAATTTCTGGAATTTTTATTATTATATGCCTGGGTGTTTCTCTGTTAGGGTTGTAGGTAGCTGGGGTCCTGTATGCCTCATACATTTGAGTATCTTTACCTTTTGCTAAATTAGGAAAATTCTCCTGGATTATTTCTGTGAGTAGCTTTTGTAGTTCACTTGTTTGTGTCCCTACTTCTTCTTTTATGTTCTTAATCCTTAAGTTATGGCTCCTCTTATCATCTTCTTGTCTTTGTATTATTGCTGTGTGTTTCTTTGTTATTTTTAAGAAGTTTTTCATTTCATTCTCCCATGTTTCAAGTCTGCCCTCCAATTCAGATAGTCTGTTCTTAGTTTCTTTCAAGCTGTTATGCCAGTCTTGGGTAGACTTCTTAATTTCTTGATAGTCCCTTTGCACCTGCTTCACATACTCAATGCTTTCTCTGTTTTCTCCATCAAGCAATTCTCCCCTCTTTTTCTGTTCTTCCATTCCACCATCTGCTTTTTCCTGGGTGGTGCTTAGCATTTCTCTAACTATTCTGCATACTTCTAGCTTCAGGTCATTGATAACTTCATTCCTGAATTGGTCTATGAGGCTCTCTAAATGGCGCTTAATGTATATTGGTGCAGTGTCCACTATTGCCTGATTCTCAGGATTGGGGGTCGAGGAGCCTTTTTTGTTGCTTCCCTTCCCCATATTTTCTGTTCCTTATAAAATGTAATCTTACACAGGAGGCCCGGCTTCCCTGCCTGTCAGCCACAGCTTGATCAAATTGCGCTGGCTAGTTGTTCCCGCCCACCGCTGCGCCCCAGGGAGTTGCGGAGGAGGCAGCCTACGCGGGAGTCGGTCGCTCCTCCGGGCCACTGTCAGGCTCTGGGATCTGGGTTAGGCCAGCATAGGGAGTCCGCGAGCAGCGTCCCTCCGGCCAGGCACCTTTCACCAATCCCGTCCGAGAGGGAAATGTGCGGCTGCAGTTGCCACCGCGCCCTGCTCTTACAGGACTGCCCACGCCCAGAAAAACCTCCGCTGGAGTCAAACTGTGGTAGGGAGTCAGTTCCTCGCTCACCTCGCCACCAGTCAGCCTTCCTCCCTGTCCGTCACGTTTCCGACTCCGTTCGCAGACTCCCGTTCCCAAGCCTCTGCGCGTCTCTCCTTGCCGAGCCGCTATGGAGGTAGCCGGGCGCCTGGCGGCGGGAAATCCAAACCGCGGTTTCCGTTCGCGCGGGGACTCCGTTCGGAGACTCCCGTTCCCAGAGCTCGGCGGTTGCGTCTCTCCTTGCCGAGCCGCTGTGGAGGTAGCCGGCCGCCGGGCGGCGGGAAATCCAAACCGCGGTTTCTAATGGCGCGGAGTCGAGCCTCCACACCGAGATTTTTCTGTTCCTATTTTAGCGCCAGGGCTGTATTCCAAGTTGGATTCTCTCAGCCCAGTTCGTTCCTGAGTCAGCAGAGCATATCTCTACTGGTTCGTATCTCCTTAGTCCGCATCATTTCTGGCCTCTGAGCCGAGCCTTTAGAGAGCGTTCAGAAGTTGCTGTTGTCTGTCCGCCATGTTCTCTCAGCACCCCCAATATGTACTTTTATTTATAAATTTTACACTTGCCTTATTCACGTAGGAATCAAAATACAACATATTTATATCTACCATCATGTTGGACACTTTGAATATACAGTTTTAATTTTTTGATTAAGTACATACTTTAAAATTGAAAATATTAGAATGTCCATTACAATTATGGACAAGAAAGTTTCAGCAATAACTATTATCTTAAAGAATTTAAGATACTAAAGCTCCTGATATCAATACTCTTTAGAAAATATATTTAAAATAGTAAAATAATAAAGTTATATTAAACATATATGAAACAATGGAAGCATTAAAACTACATATTGAAATATTTCATTTCTCAAATTGATAGATTTTCTACTAAAATTTCAGATGCCTTCTGGGAACATAATAAAATAATTAAAGTTTATTAATGAAAGGGTTTTGGCCCAGATAGGACACTGTAGCCAGGAAAGCCTCAACTGGAAGCAGGAAGCCCCTAGACTCCCCCACCAGGAAGTTACCTGTGATGCCATTTTCCTGCCCCTGGGAATTTACATATGGCGCCAAACCTAGGACCAATGGGCTACCTGTACATCCCTAATGCCCACCTTAGGTTCCACCCCAAACCAAGGCTATTTACATACCCCCACACCACGTGTCTGCTGGAGAGATGTGGGTTGCCAGCGGTGGGGGGTGCCGGTCATCTCTCTCCCTGTTCTCAGAATAAAGGCCACTTTTTATTTTATACTTCTCATCTTTTGGAAATATTTTTCATCTTTTGGAAATAATCCAAGCAATTAATAATTTTTCTAAATATGATTTTTTAGAAATTCGAATATAACAACAAAAAATAAAACAGGTGAATGGAATGGAAGATAAAAATCCTAAAACTGTGTGAATGTATTATTTAATAACAGTGATATATGATATCATAGCATTAACAAAAAGGGAGAGATTCAGTTTCCTCTGTGTGAGTGAAAAGCCATTGGAAAGTATACAATGACCAAGAAGGGGGTGACCTGCACTATGGAGCCAACCGCTTGCGATCCTTCTGAGATTGGGTACACAGTGCTGAGTCAATGCAGAAAGCCAGGAAATCAGCTCAGCATTTAGAGTAAAGTGTACCTTGCTTTCAACTCGCACTCTAGGAAACAGGGCAGGGTGGCTCTGCCTATTGAGGTGGCTTCAAGGTGGGGGTCCAGAAAACTTGCTCATTTGCAGGCTGCAGGCAGAGAAAGATAGAGGAGATGCTGTGGTCTCAATGCCTCCCCCAAGTTCCTGTGCTGGAAAATGAACTAAAACAAATATATATATATATATATATATATATATATATATATATATAATTATACTACTAATCTCTATTAGTTCATCGAAACGAACAGTTTGTGCTTTCATTGTCTGATCATTTTTTCATGCCTATATATTGTAATCTAAGCAACTACTTTAAAGATAACAATATACAATATACTGATAAGCCATGCAAGCTACAGGGTTTTCAGGGAGAGAAAAGTCAGCATAGTCAGCATCTCCTGAGAATCAGCCATGCTGGGACTGGAGGACCAACCAAGAAATCAACTAACCAACCTTCCTGGTAAGCCACACAAGCTGCACAGGTTCCAGGGAAAGAAAAGTCAGACAGTGTGTCCTATGAGCCTAGGATACACAGGCTGAAAATCAAACACCATCCCTGTGTCTCCCTATCTCCAGTCCCCCTGCCCCCAAGCAACCTGATGGTTTGATGGACAGGCTGAGCTGGTAGCAACTAAGGTACATAAAGCCACTAAATGCTTATATTGTTCAGTTGATTATGCAGGCCTGGGCCAGCAGTCTGAGCATCTTTTGGGGGATATCCTCCTATCTTGTCCTTGAAGTCAAATATTGTTTTCACTGTTTTGCTTTGTTCTGATTAATTGTTTTGCTTTATTCAGTATTCTGTTTTGATTGGTTTTATTGTGTTTTGTTTTTGGTTTGATTTTGCTATACCTGGTGGAAGGAACAGCTATTGTGAAGATAACAATAATTTGCTATGGCAGCCATTGTTGCTTTCCTGGTATTCTGCTCTGAAGTTCTGTATCAATTTTGCTGCATTATTTTGATTGGCTTTGTTCTGTCTTGTTTTGTTGGAGTTCACTATCTTTAAAATAAAAAAATATATAAAATATATTAACCATTGCTAATCTCCTATTATCTTGTTTTGAGATTCTGTATCATTTTTGGTTTTTTCTTTTTAAAATAAAAAAGCAGCAGCATTGAGAAATGAGAAATTTAAGAGGTTATTAGGACACAAGGCTTCATTTCCATGAAAGGTTAGCTCTGCTGTCCTAGGCGAGGGCTTAGTACCAGGAAGTGGGCTCCTGATAAGATAATTCCTCCAGGTTTGCTTCTCTCCCCTCCTTTTCTTCCCTTCTGTCTGACTCCCCTCCCCTTCCCTCCTGTCTCCTCCCCTCTCTTGTTCCTCCCACCTCTCCCCATGCCTCCTTTTCCTTGGTGTCACATATCTAGCTGCAAGTCCTACCAATTCATTATCCACTACACTTGCCTATTCTGAGTCCTACCATTGTCATTCTAGAATTTTACACTAGCCCCTTGACTTTTCCTCCACCCAAAACAAAACAAAATTACAAATGAATGAATAAACCCTACTTTGACCTTTGTCCTTCCTATCCCGGTAAATGATTCCACCGTTTATTCTGGAATCTATTTGTAAAAACCTTGGAGGGCCCTTCCTGCCTCCTGTCTGAGTTCATTTTGTTTTGCTATCAAAGAATTGTCATCCTATGGAGGCAGGTGGAGGTAGGGAAGAGAGAGAGAGAGAGAGAGAGAGAGAGAGAGAGAGAGAGAGAGAGAGAGAAATTGTGCCTGTTATACTTTCTGCATAGGGCTGACCTTTAAGCAGAAATGGCAGAGGACACATTTTAACTTAAGAGTACGTCTCAGCAATTCTTTGCAGTCTCCCAGACCTGCTGGTTTAGGATCTCCTGAGCACACTGGGGAACTCCCAATGCTGCCTCTGTTTCAGATGGACATAGGCAGCAGTGCTCCCCAGCCAGGTATTTGTGCTGCTCAAGTCTGTCCTCACTGGAGCACTGAGTCTAAAACTAGTACTTTAGATCACACCCTAGAAGGCAGTGTCTTGGGCCAGTAAGTCCTGAACTCATTTGGTTGTGAGAATCCCCTGGGACCCTTAGTAACAACACAAATTTCCAAGCCTGTTGCCTAGGAGTTCGGTGCACGGATGCCTGAGTCTGTTAACACGCTGTCCCTAGATGATGTTCACAATCAGGCAAGATTGGGAAACATTTCTCTAGTCAGAGTTGTTTTGGTTCATGTGAAAATCTAGGAGCAGATCAGAAGCAAAGGGCAAACAAACCTCAGCTGAAGAAGCAGAGGAATTCCCAAAGCCTTCCAGATGTTTCCCGACTTGGAAAGAGAATTCTGGTTTTATTAGTGGTGTTGCTTCCATTTGTGCCCCTGGCTAAGTCAAGCACTCAGGTGATCAAGTTCTATGTAGAGACAGCACTGATAATGATCAGTCTATCTAGTAAAAAGAAGAAAACGTGATACAGAGGGAAAGTATGGAATTCTGAAATAATTTCACAGACCCATAATGAGAAGAGCCTGTATGAGACAGGTATAATATCAAGGTATCTCTCATCTATAGAATTGTTTCCACTTCCTAAGTGACTTCTTAGTTTTATCACAGAGTTATAGATGGTTTTCATAATTTATATTTCATCGCCTAACATTATTAAATAAGGAAGTCTATTAAGCTTTCTCATATGCATACCCTTTTGTTCCAGCATGATTCCTCCTCCATGAAATATGCATTTGGAAGTTGGTTAAATATCCATCTCCCACTACTGTACTTAGATCCTGGTTCTGGTTCACTAATGAATTGAAACATGAAGGGAGGCAGAATATATTTAGCTCTGCATCAATCTGCTTCCTACATTTCGGAGAGCAAGCGACAGATCTTGGATTAGCAAGGAGATTTATCCAACAATTTATCTAATCTTCCCCACAAAGTTAAACAGCTCAGCAACTGAAGTACAGGGCTTAAAAAAATTAGACAGTAGGAGTTCAGAAAGTAACGTGTCACTATTATTTTATCATCAGTGAAGATTCTAGCAACATATTATGAACAAATTATTATTCATTCTGCATAGTATAAATGTTGGCTATCAAATATTTGATAAAACAAAATATTTTTATCTCTGAAACATTCTCCTCCTTTTAGTTGCAGCTTTAAAAATCAGGCTTGGGGTTGATCTAATGTAAGCAGGGAAGGCAGCTAGGGCTGCAGAGCCCCTCCTGTGGCAACACTGAGACCCCAGAACTCGCAACTTCAGCTGTAGTTGCACACAGCATAAAAAGCCTCCTACCAGTCTTATTTTTCAGATTTGGAATGTCTATGACATCATGCTTTCATCTCCCTCTCTAAAGCAATCTTATGTATAACTTTTATCTCTTTGACAATCTTTATTGTTTAAAAATAAACTTTTATTGTTTAAAAATAAATAGAAGCACAAAAGGATTTGTTAATTCACAAGTTTCTCTTTTGGCTCTGTCTGCTTGGTTCTTAAATCCACCCAGCTGGCTGGGTCCCTGCATCTCTCACAGTGCCCTGGGACTTCTAGTGGAAGGACAGTTAGCAAACAGCACCGGCTGGTGTGTGAGCCACACTGGTGTCACCAGCACCAGACACTGGTGAGGATGGGATGCAAAGTGCAGGGCTGGGAACAATGTGGCCGTGGAGCCAGGGGCCATGAACTTTGCACTGCAGCCTGGGTCACCAGGAAGGAAGCAGTGTGGAGGAGACAGCAGGCACAGGACCCGCATGACTGGGAGCTGAGGGAGCTGAAGAGGCTTCTGTCGGAACAACAGAGGTTAGTGGATGGGCGCAGAGAATGGGCTGAGACACTAAGGCATGACAGATGGCCATGGAAAGAACCACTGAGGAGACTTTGATTTACTTCATAATTTTCTCCTGGCATCAAATCACTTTTAATTAATAATAATTTCAAAAGTCAGCTCAAAGTTCAGACAGTCAAGCAACGGCTGATTTGTAAGCATTAGGTGTGGGAATGGTTTTGTTTTTAAAAATTATTTTGAAGAGAATAAAACCAAATGAAATAAACCAGAATGGAGTCAATCAGAACAAAACAATGAACGTGGTACAGGACTTCAAACAAGATAAAAGGAAATCATTATGGCTACCATAATGAATCCCGTTATCTTCAAAACAACTGCCCATACTATCAGGCATGAAATCAAACACACAAAAAAAGAGTAAATCCAATCAAAACAAAACAGTGAAAGCAATACAGGTCTTCAGACCCAGACATTAGGGAAAGCGCCAGTGGCTACCATAATGTGTTGCTGGCAGTTGTCAGCTCTGCCATGCATCCCATTGGCAGTTACTCCACTCTCCAGCCCGAGGTCATCATGCATGTTGGAGGAGAGAGCCTCCCACATCCCCCACTGCGGCCTTGCGCACACGCTGCCACAGAATGTTCTGCAAGGGGCCTGGCTGTGAGAGGACTAAGTAGATGGGGTTCACTAGCACTGCCATTGTTAACCGGAGGCACTGAGTGGAGTTGTAGATCAAACCCCTTTGGCTAGTTTAAGAGAATTCACCTCTAAGTACGGTCTGTGATTTTGCAGCATGTTGTCCCTCTAATGTGAAGAAACCAAAGAAATAAAGAGGGGAAAATCTGTAACCGGAGCCATGTTCTCTTTTCCTGGACAAAGTGGGGCAATGAAGTGAGAACAGAATTATATCCTTGTAGTGAAGAACAAAGTCTCTACTTGGCTGCCCCTGTGTGGAAGAAGTCCTTTTAGTTACTGCATCAGAAACTAAAAACAAGCCCCTGTCTTCTTCAGGTTCTCCTTCCCTGGTGCACCCCAGAGGTGAGACCTCAGCTCTTCCCTCCCTGAGCTCAGAGGTCGCCTGGGCCTTCTTTCAGCCTGGTCCCAGCTCTGCTGGTCTTCCTTGCGTTTTCAGTCACTTTTGATGTCTGCTGATGGTAAAGTGTGTGATATTACCTCAAGACTCAAATACTGCTTTTCCTGTTTCCTAAAGATAGAACTGCATGGATGATGGCATTTTGCTTTTCCTTTTTTTTGTAAACTCTGAAAGATTTGTCATGTTTCCAACATGTGGAGCTTTTTGAGAGTGTCTACATTGCTTAATTTCAAAAACATCTAAAGTGTTGTTGTACTTAACAAATGATCTGTGGAAAAATTAATCAGACTCTCATGAAAATTAAGAGTCAAATCAAAAATAACACGACAAGCTCCAGATAAAGACCTTGTCTGCTGATCACTGTGAGGATCACTCTCAACAGCTGGAGAGGAGTCTGGGAGAAATGCAAAGAGATTTTAAAAAAACAACAGCAAGAAATGAGAGATACATAAATTCTGAGAACAATCAGTTCATTTTTTAATAACATATCCTTATTCTTTCCTGCTGACTTTTTGATTTTCAATTCTATAAAATATTCATGAGTTATTGTGCATATGTGCACCTACATGTGGGTGCATGTTTGTGTGTTGGCATTATAAGCTTGATATGAACAAAAAAATCAAATGGCATTAAAGCCAGCAATCCCTTTGTGTAGTCTGAGTGGTTGGGCCCAGAGCACTCTGATTTAGTATTTACAGATATTCCTGAAAGAATTACCACTAGGGCATTGTTCTCAAGAAGATAGAAGTTGCACTGAATATAAAATGTGGAGTTTTCTAAAGGCTTTGATATTTCTCTTTCTATATATTCTCATTTTTAATCCAAAGAGGATTCAAGATTTATAGTTATGATAGCCAGTAACTTCCAAATTCTTAAAGAACTGGCAAAGAACACTGAGGCAAAATAACTGTATGCTCCCACCTCAGGGTTCCATCTTGCTTTTCCACGTGGAGTTTGCCTTTTGAGCATGTCCACAGGGCTTGGTGGTTACCGCTCACTGACTGTCTTTTTCCAAGCACTGCCTATCCTCTTTTCTGATCTACCTCTGTTCAGAACACTATCACCAAAGGCTTCTGGACCATCTCAATAGATGCAGAAAAAGCTTTTGTCAAAAATCCAACATCCATTCAGAGTGAAAGAAAAGAAAACTCTGAAGAAATAGATGCAGAAGAAACTTATTTCAATCCAATAAAAGCTATTTATGACAAACTTTCTACCAACATCCTATTAAATGTGGAAAAAAATGAAACTGTCCCTCTAAAATTGGAAATAAAACAAGAATGTTCACTATCATCACTTAAATTAAAAATAGTGCTTGAAACCAGAGCAAGCAGGCAAGAGAAAGAAATAAAAGGATATGCATGGTAAAGAAGGAGTCAATTAATATTTGCAGGTGACACGATCCTCTACATAGTAAGCCCCCCAAATTCCACCAAATTACTTCTAGAGTTAGTAACAAACTCTAGCAATGTAGCAGGAAGGAAAATTGGCACACAAAAATCAGTAGAATTCCTGTACAACAATGATTAACTCACTCAGGGAAAAAGTAGGAAAAGCATACCATTCACATGGGCATACAGAGCAATTAAATATTTAGAATTCTTATCCAAGGAAATTAAAGACTTTACAATGAAAACTAAGTGTCCTGCAAAAGGAGATTGAAGAGGTCACCAGAAAATAGAAAGATATGGCTATTCCCAGATAAGCAGAACTAATATTGTCAAAATAGCTGTACTTCCAAAATGATATGCAGATTTAATGCAACTCAATCTAACTAAGAAAAACATTCCTCACAGAACTGGAGAAAACAATCCTATGGGACCAGAAGAGACTCAGAAGAGAAAAAGCAATTCTGGGCAACAAGAGCAAAGCAGGAGGCACTACAGCCCCAGTTTAAATTTGTATTACAAAGCTACAGTGAAGAGAGCGTGGAACTTGCAGACATGCAGTTCCACTGAACAGAATAGAGGATGCAGAAACAACTCCAGCCACAGTTAGCCATTTAATCTTTGGCAAAGGGGCCTGAAACACATACTAGAGGAAAGACAATTAATAAATTGTTCTGTGAAAACTGGCTGACCACATACAGAATATTGAAGTTGGACCCATACCTCTCACCATGCACTAAACTATAATCAAAATGGACCAAACTATATATGTCAAAACAGAAACAACTTAATCTGCTGAAAGATAAAATAGGTGAGACTCTTGAAGACATAAAGACAGACCAGGACTTTCTGAGCAAAACCCCAGTGACACAAGAAATAGTATTGAGAATCAACAAATGTGATTTTATTGAGTTTAAAAAAACTTCTGCACAGCAATCAACCAACCAAGTAAACAGACAACCTACAGAATGGGACACAATTGTTTGAACAAAGGACTAATATCTAGAATATATGAAGAATTCAAAAAATTATTCCCCTAAAATAAAAGTTCCAGTCAAAAGACAAGCAACTGAAATGAATAGACTTTTCAGAAGAAGTACAAATGGCCAATAAATACATAAAAAAAATTCACTATCTCTGGCCATTAGAGAAATGCAAGTTACAAAAAAGTAAAAACACTGAGATCCCATCTTATTCAGAAAGAATGGTCATCATCAATAAATCAAACAGTAAGTGCTGGCAAGGCTGCAGGAGGGAAAAGAACCCTTCTATCCGCTGGTGGGAATGTGAACTAGTACAACCACTATGAAAATTAGCACGGAGATTTCATTCAACCCACCTATTCTTCTAGGGATCCTCCCAAAGCATTAAAAACATCGTATTACAGTGATCCATGCATACCCATGTTTATCACAGCAAAGTTCACAGTAGCTGAACCCTGGAAGCAGCTTCTATTATATGCCTATCAATGGATGAATGGATCTTAAAGAACATGTGATATTCACACACCATCAAATACTACTGTGCCATATAGAGATGTAAACTTGAAAGATATGTGAGAAATGGAGGCATCTTGGAACTATAACATTAAAGGAAATAAATCACACACATTTCTATTGTATAATAAACCCAAAATATAAATAAAGAGCAAAATTGAAGTTAGATAAAGGGATGTAAGGAAATGCGTTTCGTTTAAATGGGAATGGGATAAAGAAGTGGAGGCAGAGGGGAAGGTGTGGAGGGAAATGGGTTGGAAAAAACTGAAGTGAGTTATGTCCATGTGCCACCTCCCCTAGAGGAATGGAATCATTACATCATGCAAACATGTCTTAATAAAAACTAAAGGCCAGGCATGGTGGCACACCTGTAATCCCAGCACTCAGGAGGCTAAGGCAGGAGGCGTGCCTCAAATTCAAGGTCAGGCTAGACAATATAGCTAGACCTTATTTCAAAAGAAAACAAACAAGCCAAAATAAAAACAAAAAAGAAGAAGAAACATAATTGGGTAAAATATCTTTATTTATAAACCTTTGTTTGATTTTTCTAAATCACATCCCAGGTGCCCACTGGGCCTAAGATGAAGTCATTCGGAGTCTTAAAGGGAGACAGAAAACATCTTAAAAACCACTCTTTTCCTCACAGGTGTTTAAAAGGTAACATTTTTGCCTTTTGGGGACACTTGGAGATACACTTCAACCAGGGAGCTTAGCACGGATAGTCAGTCGTAGTTACTGAGAGGAAAAACATGCAAAGTATGAACTCACAGCACGTGTGAGAGGACAGAAATCACATCTGCCCAGGAGCTAGGGAGTGTTCAGGGCAAACAACCATTTAGACAGTTGCCCTGAGAAATACACTCATAAAGAGAATTAGCTTCTGATAGACAACGACACGCATGAATCTCAAGTATATCATGCTAGGAAGAAGTCATATTTAAAACATGACCCTCAGCAGAGTCCTACTTACATGGCATTTTGGAGCAAAGAAACCACAGGGTCAGGAAACAGATCAGGATTTCCCAAAACCCTCTGGACTAAGGAGTGGGTGGGTGCCCAGGAGCGCCAGGGCCCTTGTGCATTTGCTGGAACTCGTAGGGCTAACACCTAGCAGACTCTTCCTAAATGTGTATGATAGCTCCATAAACCTGACTTTCAAAAGTCTAAATGCTGCCGTTGCCTAATGGTGGACAACAACAAAATGCAAGCCTAGGACAGGAGCTGGGGGCCGGGCCTCTCTCACTGCTAGACCTGGCACAGTGTGCTGTATTCCGTGGTTCTAAGTGCTAATTGCTCACATGTTAATATCTCTGAACTTGTTGGAAGCTGTTGAAACTGGAGATTGACCATATGTGTAGGGCTAAAGCAAGGCCAGCCCAGAAAAAACAGAAAGACCAAAACAAGCTGTGTAAACAAGTTGTTCCAGCACCAAGAAGGCAAGGGGCCCAGGCCTGCCAAGCAATGAGTTGCTAGGCAGAGGGGCTGAAAGTGACATCATCTTTCCCAGTATATAAATAAAGGTGCTACAGTGGTTGAGCAGTTCCTTCCCCTCATCAGGAGGATAAGGGCTCACCTGACCCCAGCTTTGCCTTTCTTTATTTTTCTCATCCTCTCTCTGGTCCTTAACCCCAAGAACCTCAGGAGCCGCACTAGGTCACAGTATATGCCACCCGAACATGAAAAGGAAAGAGACCAAGGGCGAGGGGACACTTCTCACGTGCGTGCAACTAGGGGGAGAAGTGTACTGGTATAGGCCAGTAGTCTTCACTGGAGTGTGTTGATATTGGCTTCACCAGGTGTAAAGAGTGGGGCGCTGAAACTCCCTTGTTCTCTAGGGCCAGTTATAAGCAGGCCTGTGAGAAACCCCTTCTCCTGAAAAGAAAAACAAAACAAAACAAAACAAAACAGAGGTATATTGATTATATCAGCTGTCTAACTATGGGACAAACTTATCCAAAAGAATCACAAATGTATAAGGATGTGTTTGTGGTATGCTTGATTCCAGTATTTACATTCCTTCTGTGGATCTGGATTAGACAGGGTCTTAATAACCTTAAGCTTCTTGAGACAATCACAGTGGAATTTTTGTGGCATTTTCAAGTACTGAGCAGGGAAAAGATGGCAGCTTGACCCCCACCCTGATAACCTTAACTGAGCCACTAACTGTCCATTCAGCAAAACCTTGAACTATCTGTCCAAAGTGTAGAGGGTGGTATTATTGGCCACTCAATGTAAATTCAAAACCTCCAGCAGAGCTTGAGGCAGCTCTGCCAAAGAGTTAAGGATGTGACAGCTCCCGGAATGGCCCAGCCCTGCTTGGCCTGGCCGGTTCCTAATGGTTGGGAGGTAATGTGCTCCTGATTTGTGGTTTGCTGATTCCTGTTTACAAAATGCTCTTACAAAAGTCAATTTCAAATAATCAATATGACAACAACTAACCTTTAAAACTTCTAAAAATTCAACATTTGGCTTTCACTAGCTGGTAATAGGCTGGCTCCAGCATATCACTGTCTCACTATGGCTTTGTAGTGGGTCTTGATAACAGGTAACGTAAATTCTCAAACTCCATTGTTTTTTCAAAATTGTTTACCAAAGAGGTACTTGTTTCAAATTTGAAATTAGTGTAACTCTACCTTTATTTAGGTCCCTTCTGCTTTCTTAAGTCAATTTTAGTTGTCAATAGACTGATACTACACAGCTTGCTAAATTTCTTGAGTTCGTCTCCAGAAGAAGAAATTGTAAATTTGCACACTTGGGAGGAAATGGGAAAACAGCTTAGAGAAAGACTAGGGGAAATACAAACCAACAGAAATCAGCTGGCCCTGTACAGATTTTAAAGGGTTATTTAATAAAACTGATGCCTTCTGCTCCTCTCATTACTTCTCACAGGCCCCCAGGCAGGGGAGTACACCAAAACCTCCACTGAGCCTGGAGTTTGGCCCAGACAAGGAAGGTAAAGAAGCAGTGTTGCTTGTTTCAGCTGCAAGGAGAAATCAGGGTTATGGCTCAATCTCCTGGAAACACAGTTCAAATCTCCTTCTATTATTACATTGCTCAATTGGTTATTCTTCCCTTGACAAAAACTGGAAAATCTACAAATACGGAAAGGGGACCTAAGGATTTTGGATCATCTGATACTTACTAGAGAGGTGGCATGCGGCTCTGTCCTGCCCAAGCCATCCTGGTTTTTCCTATCACCTGTGCACACACTTTATGAATTAAACAGTTTACACTGCACTGATGCTCAGATCCCCAACAACAGTGGGGCCTCCAGCCCAGAGCAGGAGCACCACCTGCATGTCACAGGAGAGCTCAAGGTACCAAAATACAAAATGCAGTTTCCATTTTCTCTATACCTTATCACAAAAATTCCTTATAATCCTCTGGTTTAAAAATGATTAAATGTGCTAACAATTTAAATTTCAAAAAAAGGGGGGGGGTAGTACATCTCATAATAGATTTCACTTGGCAGTATATACTATTTAAAAAATTTTAATATTCTAATAAAGATGGAAATACTATAGCAAAAAGATAATACAATTAAATAAAGGCTAAAATGGGGAAAGATCTTCATACTGGACAATAAAAGCACCCAGTCAAGTGCCAGTGTGGGGTCAAGGATACGCTTGTGTTTTTCTAGGAAAAGCTAAATGGGTGGCAGTGTGTGTGCTGTCCAGCTGTATCATGGGCCCAGACCCAAGAACCAAGTTGATTCTACCTCTCAAGAGGCTGATGCTCAGTTCTATGACAGTGATGCCTTGAAGACCAAGGCACAACCCATAGAAAAGGATGAAGCTAGAACCAACCTTAATTGACCCAAGATGCCCAGGAGTTGGTAATCAAAAATAAAAAAGGTCCAAATAGATGATATGAGTGCATGTTAAGTCCTATGTCAAAATATATGTTAATTATAGGTAAGATTTTGTCTTTTTCAAATTTTTTGATTAAGAGATCTTTGCCAATTGATCTACAATGTGACTAGTCTATTTAAAATTGTAAATTCTACAATTGTAAAAAAAATTTGTGTAATTCAATTTGGCTAAAATATATTTGAATACACTCTGATTGTGAAAGATGTTTGTAAATCTGTCTGTGTATCTGTTTGTCTGTTTGTCCAGTCTGTTAAGCTGTTTCTGGAAGTCGCTGAGCTAGTGATCGCTCACACATGTGAAGCCAATAGCACAAGTGCCCGTACAGGAGTGTCCGAGACACATGGGGTGCTGAGAAACGCCCTGCGGGCCTGGGGTGCTGGAGGGGACAGGTGTTTCAACCTTGAGGACATGGGGTGTAAAAAGCAAGCTAGTTCAGCAAAGGGGTGTGAAATAGCCGCCCGGAACTTGGAGAGGTCTTGTGGACACCAACAACTCTGCATTTGTCTCTACCTCTGTTTGAATCTGTACAGATTGTCTGTGCATGTTTGTCCATTTGTCTGTTTGTGAACAGCTGTTCTTTTTATTTTGAGCTCAGCAATTTTCCTTTTTCTTTTGCATTTATAGATCATTTAATCAAGGTTTATTTGAGTGATAGAATTACAAAACATGCTTCCACCTGGGTTCCCAGTTAGTCGATATGATGCTAAAGTCAGTTGTGTAAATGTAATACACATTGTTGATTATCGTAACGAGATTCTCTCATTGTTCAAAAATAATATGTTAAATGTTATGATTGGAGTTTTTAAGAAAAAACATTATAAAAGTGATTAAATAAAATCCCTTGGGGTTGGGATTGTTGGACAGGACTTCAACTGATAAATAAGAAAGTGGCCACCTGGTAACATTTTATCAGCTCTCGTTCATTGATTGGAGGCCCCAGTGATCTCCATAGCCTTAGGGGAGTCACCCCAACTAAAGTTATATAAATATTATTGTAATATATTCACATTGGCCATCATCAAAAGAAATAATACAAAAGGTTTTTGATTTAAAAAATGCCCATACAAAGGTTTTCATATGTTATGACAAATGATTGCTGTTAACCTCATGGTGTATTCATGTATTTATGTCTCTAGATGTACAGGTCTTTGAAAATGTAAAAATAAATTGTTTATGGTGACAAACTTTTGTTTCAGATTCAGACCTCTGTCTCCAACAAATGCTTATGAGATGTACATCCTACTAAAGGTCAACAAGTTAGGTAAAGGCTTTTATGTATTAGATGAGGATTACTGGCCAAAAGGGAGAAATTTGATGTCAAAATGAAAAGTCAAGTGTATTACAAAATATCATCATGGTTTTTGTGCTATATATTGTATATGGTTTAATTTCTAATTTTCTATGTAAAATATGTAACTGTTCATTAATATTTTTCAAGGGTCAAAACACATGGTTGTTAAAGAAATAATGGTTCTATTTTATGTTGTAAGATGTTTGATATTTAGATAAGATGATAATGCCTCTACTACATTGTACTGTTGTCAGTCTTTTCTTCTGGATGTTCAACAACTGAGGTTTGGAGACCAACAATTAGAGAGACAGATGGGCTAAGAGGATAGCCAGTATTTTGGCTCTGGCCCTCCAAGGTCAGTGAGGACTCAGGACATAAGAGAACCTCTGCTGCGTCATCCTAGACTCGGTCAGTCCCTGATCTTCTGATCAAGAAGACTGTGAGGCCACTGAGGAAACTGATTATTGGTGTGTGGTGTTTCTAAGGAGAGTCACCAGGAGCAAAATCTCCCAAGTTTTCACAGAAAGTGACTTGGTCAAGCAATGGCCGTGACTCATCTGAACGGCTGACACTGACAGAAGAACTAAGAGGTGCTACAGCTGGTTCCAAGGTTCCTGAGGAGACTTAGCTGACCTTGATAGATAACAAAAACTGTGTTTAAAAACAGGTCTCACCTTAAGTTGGCCTTGAATGTCCTGCAGAAAATGTATAACTACTAGAGGTATATAAAGCAATGCTAAAGTAATACATTATAAAAGAAGCTCAAATCACTAATACCTTTTGCAATTGTCAGCTATATTGTAGCTGTGACAGTAGCTAACTACTGTCACAGATTAATGGACTGTACAGAGTTTCAATTGTGGAATGCAGGGACTTAAAATTCTTTTGACTGCACTTAAAATAAAAAGATCTACAGAGCTCTCCAACATAGCTCTTGCAGCTTCAAATGACCACCCATCCTGTGCAACAACAAAACAAAAAAGAGGGATATGTTGGGAGCCCTTGAAGCTGGAGATTGACCACATGTGTGGGGCTAAAGCAAGGCCAGCCCAGAGAAAACAGACCAAAACAAGCTATGTAAACAAGTTGTTCCAGCACCAAGAAGGCAAGGGCCCAAACCTGCCAAGCAATGGGTTGCTAGGCAGAGGGGCTGAAATTGACATCATCTTTCCCAGTATATAAATAACAGTGCTACAGTGGTTGAGCAGTTCCTTTCCTCCCATCAGGAGGATAAGGGCTCACCTGACCCCAGCTTTGTTTTTTCTTTATTTTTCTCATCCTCTCTCTGGTCCTTAACCTCAAGAACCTCAGGAGCCACATTAGGTCACAGCATGAACTCAGAATGCATGATATATCATTAGTTTTAAATTCCCTAGTTGTTTTAGGTACTTTTCTTGTTGTTGAGACAAAACACTGATACTCACAACTACTAGGAGGAAAGATTTATTTCAGCTCACATTTTGTAGAGGTTTCAACCCATAGTTGGTTGACCCCAAGGTAAAGCAGTGTGGCAGGGGGCATCACTAGGAGAATCAGCACATGGCAGGGCAGACAGAAGGTGGCAGCAGCAGCAGCAGCAGCAGCAGCAGCGAGACTGCTTTCTTGCTGTCCCTTTATTTTCCAAGTCTATTAATTAGTGCCACCTATACCCAGAGTGAGGCTGAGGGAAGTGATGGAAACCATGAGCACCCAACAGAGGCTTCCATTTTGGATACCCAGAATGACGCTGAACTAATTTAGTTACCATGCCTTTAATTCCATGCCTTTAATCAGTGTGTGACACACCGATACCCTGCCTGATTTAGCACTATGCACCCACGATCCAGCCACCAATTCCCAAAAATCCCATCTAGGTGCACCTGAGGCTTTGGGAAACATCTAGATACAAGCTATAACACTAGTGATACATAAAACACAAGAGTATTTTATGATAAACACTATCCTTTTATAGAATTGCCTGTTCAGCCTTTACTGCAGAATGGTATGCTAGAACTCAGAAAGATCAACTGATGTGATTCAACTGAAAATATTCCTTAAACAAATACTAATGTAAACCAGAATCTAAGAAAACATAGGAAGAAAGTAGGAGGGCCATTCTTTTTAAAGGAAAAAATTGAAAGAAATCATGAGAGTGTTTAGCAGAAAGAGAGTCATAGTTTCTACTCAACACAGCCCAAGTGGAGAAGACCAAAATTTCTTTGTTACAGGAAAAAAAATTAAAGTCTGTCATGGGCCAAAAGTCAGTGTCATGTATAGTAATTTAGAAATGAAAAAAAGGGGGGTGGAAAAGAGTTTGGGAAATCACAGGCACAAACCCACAGCAAAGTTCTCTAAAACATTCACTTCCAGTTTGCAGATAGGAAAGAACTGCAGTCAGTTTTCACAGGCCCAAAGCTCCGAAGCACCACAAACAGATCTGAAGCCCTCCCTGGTTCACACAGCTCCTACTGTAGCGAAATCTCACATTAAGTTCACAGCCAGCAGTACTCAGCCAGGAAAGATAGACCAAAATAGGAATTACTCCTCCAATACAATAAATGACATGAAATTTTAAGAAGCTTCCAAAGTCATGGATATTTAGGTGGTTTTATGTCTGACCTTGCTGCCAGAACTTTAATCACAGATCTTAGATCTAGAAACATCCGTGTACCTGCGATCTCACTGTGCCTGGCCTACAGCTTGCTGAAACATTTCCAGTTTCGCTTGCATCACTGCTGCCATTCTGTGTGCATCGTGTCCTGAGGGGCCCGAGCTGGCCCTGTGTGGCAGTGTTGGGTGGTGGCATCTTTAAAAGCTGGAGCCTTGAGGTAATCCTAGGTCCTGGAGCATCACCTTTGCAAGGGATTAATGGGTTTCTCAAGTAACTGAGTTAACTCTTGTGCGAGTGGGCTGTTAAAAATCAAGGCCTCCCAATTGAGCTCCCTGTCTCACTGGTTCCCTTGCTGCTTCTCCACCATTTGAGATGTGAGCAGAGGGACTTGGTCACATGCCACGCCATGGAGACTTCCCACACTCCAGAACTGTGAGCCATGTAAGGCTCCTTCTTTACACAGCATTTAGTGTTTTGATACAGTGACACAAAACGGATTCTGGGGTATTGAGGTAGGAGGAAAATAACGAAGGTTAAGGCAAGGCCCGAGGTACTTAAGATGGGGTAGGAGTGCTAAGAATGTGAGAGAGAGAGGACAAGAGCATCCCCAGGAGAGAAAGGGTGTCACATTGCCTAGGTTTTGTGTCTCCTTTGTAATAGAAATAAAGAATTTGAGTAATTTAAGAAACACCAGTAGGCTGATCAATGCATTTCTCTGGCTGTGCCATTGTTCACAGGCTGCAGGCCCAGGTCAGGGTTCTAAGCCGGGCTGTGTGGGAGCTGCTCACCAGACTCTGCACTTATAGAGGCCAAGTGTGGCCTCAGCAGAGGGAAAGCAATAATGCCAAAAGAGCCAATCACTCCCAGCCCTGAGAGTTACAGGAATGGTCTCAAAGGGCTGAAGAGATGCTGTGAAGGCCAAGAACAGTTGATGCAATTAAAAGTAGGATGCAGGGATCTTTTTCTACATTGCTAGTGACTTTTATGGCACAGCAATATTTCCAAACCTTTGGAGAAATGATGCACTGGAAACTAGCTTCCAGCCAGCTTCCTAATGTCCACATTTTACAATATTAAGTTTCAGGTGGTCAAGAGAAAGTGAGTCATGGTAATACCCAGACTAGATGAATGGTACTGTCATGTGCTATCAGATGATGTGCCAGGCTGTGGAATTTAAAATTAATAAAAGCCAGGAATCATTAGTGCAAGTACTAAGTATTAGAAACACTGATGGCACAACCCTGGCCTGGACCCCAGACCCTGCCTCTCCTGCTGTGGAGGCCTAGATGGCTTAGTCATGGTCTCAGCGGCCCTGCAACCTTCAGTCAGGAGGCCCATGGACATCAGGAAACGGAGGGGCAGACACCAAGTGGTGGAAGGGCCTGCCGGAACCAAGGGAGCCTCCCACTGTTAGTGACTGGTCAGAGGGGGAGTGTGCCGAAGAAACCTGGTGAACATGAAAGGATTCTGCCCTGTATAGAAAGCTGCAGCGGTGGAAGGCTGGGAGGCAGAACCAAGGGGCTCTATCTTGAGGTCACCTTTCCGCCCCTAGGCAATTTACCTGTGGCGCGAAATGAATTCCAATGGGCTACCTGTGCATCACTAATGCCCCTTAGGCACCACCCCAAACCTAAGCTATATGTGTGCCCCCCATACCATGTGTGGGGTGGAGAGAATGCCAGACCCCAGAGGTCATGGAGTCTCTCTCCACATTCTTAAAATAAAGCCCACTTTTATTTCATATTTCTTATCTTTTTAACCATGCCGAAAATTCTATCGGAAGAGATCCCAGATAATTCAAGAATTTTGATATTCAGTTCAAGTTGATTGTTTTTAATTTTAGTTGACTCTTAAACACTCAACTCTGATGTCAAAAGTATCCCTTTTTTTTCTTAGAGGCGATCCCTCTGCTCCAATCACAAGTGGTTTGATTCCAGTGAAATTCTGGCAAACTTAGAAGGTTAAAAATAAAGAAGAAACATCAGTTTTCAGGGACTCTTAGAACTGAAACATTAACATTTGGATTTGATGTGTCACAGTTGTGAATCAGCCTATTTGAATCTTGGACTTCCACACAGACGGTAAGTCCCTAAAAAGCCCATTTTTAGTGTAAAACTCTTCTACTCCGGCTACTTTCCTCTTGTGGAGTGGTCCTGTGAAGTGTGGATGAGAATGGTCCACTGCAATGTTTGTATACTTTTTCAAATAGCCACACAAGGGGCTGGGGATTTAGCTCAGTAGCATAAGCGCCTGCCTTGCAAGTGTGCGGTCATGAGTTTGATCCCTGGTACCGATAAAAATGAAAAAGACAGAAAACAAAAAACAAACAAAATAAAATAGCCACACAATAAAGTTTCATAAAATCCACATTTGTAAACAAAGCTTAATATTGTTGAGAACATCAGTAATAGTCGTTCCTATTGTACCGATCAGGAAGCTGAGTCCTGTGTTTCAGTTACAATTATCACAATGTGACCACACATACAAAAAGACTTAGGTTCCAGATAGTGGTGGTTGCTGATTTACTTGCAGGTTTTGACATATGAGCCTTACATTTTATTTCCTAAAAAAGAAAATCTGCTTACTCTCTGTCTCTCCCACAAACTGAGCACCCCAGAGGGAAAGGAAAAGACTTCAATTTCTTCCCTCACCCTAGCACAGAGCCTGAAGCACAGAAGCTTCTTGGAGTCTCCTGGACAAGGGGATTGAAACGTCTCCTGAGGTGTCCATCTGTCCTTCCTGGCTCTCCAATCTATCCTGCTGTTAATAAGTTAAGGTTTCTGAGACAAGGGAATCTAACCACTCCTCTGTCCGGGTGCCATGCCCCCTTCTCTCCATGGTCCCCTGGCCCTGGTGACAAGAAGACAAGTGCACACTGGCTGTACCTCCAAGAAGGCTGCAGTGCCCTCAGCAGCCTTCCTAGTTTTCAGTTTTGATGATCTCAACCATGCTAAGGAGAAACTGAGGCCAAGGGAGATTGGAGAGTAGGTGACACCCCAAGGTCTCCTGCCCATGTGTCAGAAAGCACAGCACGCTGCACTTTAGAACCCAGGGTAAATCACGGTTCATACTCCCTACCTCAGTGCACGTCTCTCAAAACCAGGGATTTTCTGCCCAGGAGAACTCAGAAAAGATAGTTCCATGACTGATTATGTTCTGTGAACACAGAGTTTTCAAGGCTGGTGTTTAAGATTCTAAAGTGTCTTCTCCCTCGTGGCTTACCAGCACCTCTAGCCCATGAAATGTGATCTCACAAATAAATACGCTTTGTCTGCTGGTTCACCAAAGTGACAAAGCCCACAAGATGCAGTTGTGAAGACAAAATCACTCCAGCAAGTGCACCTTGGAAAGAGAGCAGGGCTGGCAACAGGGCTGTCACAGGGGCCTTTGCTGTGTTCACGTTAGAGGCAGAGAAACCTTAGATTTGGGCTCAGGAAAGTATCTCATCCTTCTGAGCCTGCATTTCCACATATGTGGGAAAGGGAATGGCAAGTGTCTGTCTATTTTCACCTAGTTATTGTGAGAGTGAGAAGCTGTGGAAGCAGGAGATATTAACACTCACTCACCAAGCATGCTGTGGGTGCACCTGTGAGAGTCCCATGCCAGTTCCTGGTCTGAACTGTAGAAGATGATTCTGGATTACTAGGTGGATTAGCACCAACTTTGCTGAATTTAGTTTTAGGATTCCGTGTAGATCAATAGAACTTAGATATTTTAGAAAGTTGTGACTCTTACCTTTTATTTGGCCACAGCACGCATGCAGGAAACAAACAAAACAAGAATGAATTCACAGCCCTGCAGCTGGATGGAACATAGCAAAGGAGACCTGCCAGGAGGGGGACAGTTTCTGTGACAGCCTCATCACACCCTGTGTGTGCAGAAGGAAACTCCCTGCCTGCCAGTGCCTCATCCTCCAGAGCCTGGGGAGTGCTCCCTGTCCTGTACCCTGTACCCAGGTCTAGTGCTGGCCGATGACTGGGGTCCCAGTGCTGCTCAAGTGCTGTAAGGGCCAGCCCTCCTCCATGACTGCTCTGGAACTCTCTGTCTTTGGCTACTCACGTGCACCCCTGCTGGGGTCTGCTTCTTCTGACTCCCTGTGGTCCTTAGAAGATGAGCCCCTTCCTTAGGAAAACAGCCCCTGAGACACATATGTCTGTTCGCTGCGTTACCTAAGGACAGGAAGTGTAAAACATCACGGCAGGAGAAGGAGAGAAAAAGACAGACACAGAAAGAACAGAATCCTCCAAAATTTTGTTTCAGGCTGAACCCCCAATTTATACGGACTATAATTATAGACATATTCTGGGTACAATACAATTGTTTCTCTCTTTTTTACAAGCTGCTGAGGATTGAATTTGGGCATCACACATGCCAGGCAAGCTCTCTACCCTTGAACTACAATCCCCGCCGTTGTTTTACATTTTATTGGAAGACAGAGTATAACTAAGTCACCCGGGTTTCCTTCCACCCCAAAGTTTTGTTTTGTTTGGTTTTGTTTTTGAGACAGGGTCTCACTATGTAGTTCAGTGTCCTTGAGCTCATTTTGTAGCACAGGTTAGTCTTGAACTTGCAAGAATCCTCCTGCCTCAGCCTCCCAAGTGCTGGGATTACAAGTGTGTTCCACTATGCCCAGCTATTCTTCTAAATGTTTAAAAACACTAGAAGTGACCCTGCTGAGGGCCCTCTTTTTCTAGCAAGGAGCAAGCTGGAACAGTCCTGACATCACAGAGAACCCATTTCTGTAGCTCTCTCCTGAGGTCTGTGGGCAAGGTCAGGTTGCAAGTGGGGCTCTGAGCGCCATCCTTGGAAGTCCTGGCTTTGGGCCCTGGCTGGAACACACCCAGCTTTGTTAGAACATCACTGAACCATGCAGGCATTGGCACCTGCCCTCGTGGAGCTCATGCAGCCCTAAAATCAAAATGAATTCTCAAATTAAAGGGAAATAAAATCACAAACTGAATTAACTTCAAATTAATAACAATGATGTAATGGATGGCATTTTGCTCAAATTAAGTCAAGTGAGCTCAAATAATTGGAATTTAATTAATATCAAATTTAATTATGGAAAATGTATTTTTAGCACTTGTTTTATTTTAAGTATTTCTGAAGTTTGACTGTAATTATGCGTATGTGGAGAATTCTTGAACAGGAACATATAGTATAAAATGATGCTAATAGTTTCAAGGTGTCTTTTATTACTTCATTTTATTACTATGTTTCTATTTCAGGGTTATCAGATGCTTAGCAAAAATCTTCACTTTCAGTGATAAAAGTATATAAAACTGTGCTGTTTGAAGATAAATTTTAACATGGCAGCGTTAGCAAACTGGCTCTAAAGAATGTCTGAGCCAATTATTTCTGCATTTAAGACTGGAATGCTTCCTTATTAAATATTTAATGCTACACTTTCTATGAACGAGATGCAGCTGAACATAAAGGGCAGTGGCTTCTGACTAACAGGGCTGGGGATGTTTAATGCAGTGTTAAGGCTGCAGCTCGACAGCTCCACAGCAGCCCTGCCCCGCACAGCAACTCCTCCTGCCCAGAGCCAGGACCCTGTCAGTCGCTGCTCCCTGATGAATGCTCAAAACACACGTGTGTGCAGATAGCACTGTGGGCGCAGTGCATGTGTAGATGTACGGTGCATGTCTGTACATGCGACTGTGTGTGTATGTGCATGTCAGATCTGGGGGCGGAGAGCCACTCTCTTTCTGCAGTGATGTTTCTTCATTGTCTCACACATCATGTTCACCCCAGTCTGGTGAAGCATGCTATCTTAAATTTAAATTGCCTCAAACTGCTAAAATAATTTACATATTTACTGTTTTCTTATTTTTTGAAAGTAACCAGCACTTACCTAGTGCTGTCTACAAGTGAGAGATGCTCCTTAGCATTGGGCTGTATTGAATTATTCCATAATCATGTCAGGTTGCGTTTCTCTGGACCCACATTTCAGCAGAAGTCTGCCTGGGAGGTTGGAGAAGTGAGGCAGGGGAGGTGTCATTGCTGCCAGGCCTGGCCTGGACTCAGCTGGGGGCCCAAGGGCTGCAGAGCCTCAGACTGAGCTGGGTCTTTTCCAGCTGGTGAGGAAGCAGCGGCATTAATGAGGGGTCTGCTCCCTGCTCCTGTGGCTGTGCCTCCCTGTGACTCACCTTTGAGCTGAACACGACGCCGTGGGCAGGAAGTCCTTGCAAAGAGAGGCCTGGGAAGACTGTGGAACAGAAGCCAACACGATTACTGCACACTGCAGTTCTGTGGAAGCAGCTGTGCCCACAGGAGTGGGGAGGAGAAGGGTGGGCGGAGACTGGGAAGATGATAGACAAAGCCTCGGACAGGCATAGAAAGTTTAAGCTTTTCTTTCTTTTCTTTCTTCAAGATCAACTGCACAGTGTAGTGAATATAGCTCAACTAAGTCATGTATATTTACATTTCACTAAGAGAACAAGTTTCAAAGATTTTGAAAAAATGCTAAATATTTGAAGTTGTGCTGCGGGTTTATTTCAGTCGCATAAGCATCTGTCTGGCAAACACAAGGTCGTAGGTTCGATCTCTGGCACAAAGAAAAAAAAATTGAAGTTGTAAGTACGTTAGAATTGATCCAGTTATTCACACTGCATTAAAAAAAAACTTGGAATCCACCTCTATGTCTATCAAGAGATAAATGGATAAGGAAAATGTAATTATGTACAATGAGCACTACTCTGCCAAGAAGAAGGAAAAACTTGACTATTGTTTAGGAAAATGGATGCACCTCGGCACCATAATGTGAAGTAAAATAAATCAGAGACATGAGCTTCAGTGTTACCTGGTTTCTCTTATGTGAGTAAAATAAAGAGCAAGATAAAAGTAGGCAATAGGAAGCAGAGAGACAATGATTCCCGAAGGAGAGGGGGAGCAGGAGAAAGAGAAAGGGGAGGAAAAACGGGGTGAGGCATGAACAGAAGGAACTGGGAGGGAGGTGACATTGGCCAACTCCACACAAGGAATGTGAACTTTATGTACTGCAAATGTGGGCTAATTAGGTAAAATTTTTTTTAAAACCATAATGTCACTTTGTGACCCAAAATATAGACAACTATACTTAGTTAATAAAAAGTGACTTTAAAACAGACACTAACGTGGGAAGGAGCACCATGAAGGCTGAGTGGGCACCAGCACCCCGCAATCCTTTGACAAGATGTATTTTTGACAACTGAACCAAGTAGTTAGACAACTTGATCAACGTTGCAAGGGGAACAGGTGTGGAGGGTGAGACTCTAACCTGACCACCTGCCCAGAGTCTGGGGTCCTAATTACTACAGCAGTGAGCAAAATAAATTTTACCTGCCTGCTATGCTTCCTACCGTATTCAATTCAAAACCAAATAGACTTTAACTATTTGCTTTAGCCCTTTGCTAAACATCAGACGCTTAATATTTTCTATGCTCTCCTATCCCTCCATAGAACTATTTCTAAGTCTTTCTAGGATGGTTTTCCAGAACACAGGCTGGCACTTTCCATTAAGAAACCAAGAGTGTTATCTGTGACTTTGAACGTCCTGGATCAGGGCTTCCGACAGGGTGGGGCTCTGTGTAACACAGGACGGCCTACAGCTCGCTTCCTGCGCTTCTGTGGATGCATGAAGCTCACAGCCACCGGGAGCCTCGCCTACATGCTCAGCAAAGGTTCCTCCAGGCCCTGGTGAGCAGCTCCCGCTGTGTGGCCAAGGTCCCAGGCAGACACACACACCGAGAAGGTCATGTGGAAGGAGCTGTGACCTGGTCGCTCCTGGGGTCCATCACTCAGGAGTCAGAGTCCTAGAAGCAAACACACTGTGTCCATTTCAACCATTTCCACACTTTTAATGGACGCAAACACCACAGGAAACCCTTCATTCCTAACTCCAAATCTGTTCTTGCCAGGCGGTGTGAACACTGTTACAAAGGCACAACACGTGCTCTGAAGGCAAATGAAGCCCCACTGCTGCCCGAGAGCACACAGAGATCCGCACCTGAGCTTGCCCCTGCCCAGCAAGCACCTCCCTGCATTTAACCTCCTTTATTGAGGAAGGTTTAGGGCGCAGCAGGAATCTAGAGCTTTCTGAAGTCAGCTATCCAGCTTTCCAAAAGCACTGGACAAGAATGCAACAACAGAGACACCCCCGCTCCGCAGCTTCTCTCACACCCGCTCCACTGAAGAGGTCAGCAGGACCAGAGCCCAAAGGCTGCCTTCAGAAGCACTCAGGGCATGTGCCTGGCCCCTGGGAAGGTGGTGATACAACGTCAATGCAGGAAAAAACCAGGAGGAAGGATTAAGTCTGGCAGATTCCTTGCCGCCCACTTGAGCCAAAAGCTCAGAAATGTTATAGAGTGATACTCCGGAGATGTGACAAGTGAGGAACCAGACATTATCCTCCTCCTCCTGAATTCCAAACAGGAATATCCCAGACCATTAAGAATTGAGAAAGGGAAAGAGAGTGAGAGAGAGAAAGAGAAAGAGAAAGAGAAAGAGAAAGAGAAAGAGAAAGAGAAAAAGAAAGAGAGAAAGAGAAAGGGAAAGAGAGAGAAAGAGAAAAAGAAAGACAGAGAATGATAAACAACGGTTTCCTAGCCTGGCCAGCAAAGAAGGAACCAGGTCAGTCAGAAGCAGGGTTGAACTGGACTGCTTGGCTGTGGTGATGTGGATGGGGTTTGGTTGCCAAGTGTCCCCCTCAGTCATTCGCTGGGAACTTGGTCCCTCTATGCTGTTATGGGAGGGGATGCTCATGGGATGGGAGGTTGGCTCTGTGGAAATCGCCCTTGAGGGGAGCACAGTTATACATCTCCTGTGGGCTCCAGGCTTTCTCTAGCTTCTTTTCTTTTCTTTTCTTTTTTCTTTTCTTTTCTGTGATTCTCTAGCTTCTTTTCTCTTTTCTTTTCTTTTCTTTTCTTTTCTTTTCTTTTCTTTTCTTTTCTTTTCTTTTCTTTTCTGTGATCTCTTTGTCATGTGCTTCTGCCATGATTCTACTTGGGTTTTTAGACTCCAAAGCCATGAGCTAAATGGACTCTTTTCTTCCTAAGTGTATACAGCCTCAGATAATATGTTACAGTAACAGAAACTGACTAATATGTACGTAGCATGTTTCATATTCAGTAAGGAATAATAGCTAAAGTATATATCATCTTAACTTTGTATCAACACTGTGAAAACTGGGGAGTTCTGTTTGCTTTTCTTGCCAGCTTGGGTAAAGGAGGCTTAGAGATTTTGAGTCTTTTGCTCAGCCTGTGTCTCAGTGAAGTAAGACATTTTTTACCAACGTCTACGGATTCTAAAATTTCTATATTTAAATACAACATTATAGGACTATTATGCCACAAATAGGGCACCTATTACCAGAGTAGATAGATAAGAATTCAGTCCAAATTTTCTTTCCAACCTGTGAATGTTGGATGCTCCAAGGGAAAGCAAGACTTAGGCAGACTCTAAGGGAAGTGACAGTTGTATTAGCTTTGTTCAGCAATGCATTCCACTAAAATGGGGGAATGAAACTCCCGACCTACTGTATGTCCGGAATGCGTTTGTGTTCTCTAAAATCAAAGAGTAAATTTTAGGAACGACGGAAGTTAAGAACAGAAATAGTTATAGAGAGAAAGAAAGCTTCTGTCTGAGAGAGAGACAGAAGGGGTCCTGGGTGGGTTGCCAAAGATTCTGTATTTTCTCCAAATTTTTGTAAAGTAAAACCTTGAGGTGAGGGGAGTCTAAAGTGGGAAAAACTGGGAACTCACAAAGTAGACGGGCATGAGGTGGAACAGAACTATGGTCAACCAATAATGCTCATTTTTCAGGTAAAACTGAGCAAATCAGAAACAAACAGAGAAGGGAGAAAGCAAGTGAACATTCTTTATGGATTAGTGACTCCTCCTATAGAGGGTTGGGATGGTGACTCCTGGCTTCTCAAAGTGATCCAGATTTAAGCCCTAAGGATTATACTTAAAGGTGTGGTTGCATTTGTTTTGCCTTCTGTCCTGAGATCTGGCCTACAGCAAGAGGTGCGTGTCTCCTACAAAGTCACCAGATGTGGTCCTCAGTGCCAGCTTCTTTGGGGGCCTAGTCCTGTCTGACTGCCTATAAATATTTCTAATTGGCTCAGCTGCCTGGGATACTATGTGCTTAGAGCAGGGCTTGGTTTAGAATGATAGCTTAGGAAATTTTTGGCAAGTGAATGAATGAATGAGTGAATGAAAAAATGATTCACAGAACCCTGAAACTCTGCCATATATGATAGGAGAACTGTAGAGAATCCCAAAGAAGAGAGAAAGCCCTTTCAAGTGGGGGAGACACTACTTTTCCAGATTACTTTGCAGAATGGTTAGTGATGTTTGTAAACTGATGCCATCCAACACCACTCCAAACTGTGCTCATTACCCTGGCCAGATGGTCACTATCCTTCCTCTGCCAAGCTCTGGTCACTGCAATGAAAGAGAAGGAATCTTTTGTCTCTCATTCCATAGCACAAGCAGCATTTGGGGTAAAATTAAAAAAGACAGAAGCCAAGGCAAGTACACAGACTAATGACAAGGTATATTTAATGGTTTAAATTGTAATGGTTAAATGGTCTTATATTTAGGTGTCATTAAGCATATAACTGCTCGTTATATACCCATTAAAGTATTTCAAGATATCCCAGAGTAATTATAACGATTAAAAATAATGCAACCTCCCCAGCTTTTGAATATACACTCTTTTGAGCAAAAAGACTGTCTTCTTAGAATGAATGAGTGGTCCAGCTCTAATGGTTTCATAGAACAGGCTAAGGTGAGAAGAAGCCAATTGCAGGAAAATATAGACAATTTTTAAAGTAGAAAATATCAAACACTGTGAATTTGAGAAGTCTCGTGTTTTAAAAACATGATCAGGCTATGTAACAACATGGTTCACAAATTCTAATGTCCACTCTCAAATCCATTGAAAGATAACTTGGTGGCCCAATTCAAAGATCTGAGGAAAATAGCATCTTAACTTCTAGAACAGTCTGAAACTGAAATTCATGGTCAAATAAAAATATTACTCATTGCCTATGTGAACTAAAATGACCAGGATTCTAAGAATGAAGAATCTGACTTTTTTTTCCTGAGTAGAGCTAAGAAGATAAGATAAATTGGAATTCCTGAGATGACCGGGATACTTACCAGTAGGGAGAGGCTCCAGGGAAACATCTGCTTTCTATCTGCTCAATATTAAGAAGTCATTGACAGGAAGAAATTTTGGTATTTGATAAAAGAAAGACAGCATGTATCATAAGGTTCAAAGACACATCTGTTCAGTGTAACAACAAATTTATCTGTGTAATAATTCAGAGGCATTAAAACCATTCCCAAGCCCTCTGTCCTGGCTGCCCCCATCCCCACTGGCCAGTGTCTTCCTCTGCTGTCCGTTCCTCACAGCTCTGGTTACGTTGATCTAAACCTTGACCCTTTTTCGACATTCACACACATCAAGCATTCCTTAAAGCTGCCCAGGCCCAGGCACGTTGGTCAGGAAGAACTTGTAAGGATGAGAGTGTAGTGAATTCTATGTCACGTTCTGGGCCTCAGGCCTCCCCCTACCCACAGGGGCCAATGGGAGTCACACTGGCAGTGCTCCGAGGGCACCACACATCTTTTGGTTCTTTGTTGGCTTCAAATTCAGTCTTTTTATGCAAACACTCACTTCGCTTACTTACTTTCCTAAGACTTGGTGCTAAAACTCTAGCATATTTTTCCTGCAGGAAGATTTCAAGCTTTTATGAGTCTAGGAGGGACTGGGAAAGCAACAGAAAGAGCTTTCCTTGCAGTACCAGCTTGGAAATATATGAAAACCATCAAATAGTCTTCAAAGTCTATTTTAATTTAAAGTAAGTGTTTAAATTTCCAAGATTAGCATTACTTATATAAAGAAAATCCTACGTGGAGAAGACATAATTGTTTATTTTATTTAAAGTGAGAATGGCCAGGAAGCATTAGGGTAGACTAGCTCTCTCCTGTACCCCTCTTCTGCTCTAGCCCCACAAAAGCACACTATGACACTAATGCATGTTAATCAGATTTCCCTCAATAGCAGGGGAAAAGACCCTAACTAGAAAAGGCAAAGTGTGCTTGGCTCATCCAGCTGAAACTCCCATGGCACAGGACTGGGTCTTGACTTTTAGTAACACTGCCAAGAAGCTGTCTATAGTGGGGTGGGGTACTCAGGGATGAGATGGAGCCAGCACCGAATGGGACTCAGCACCCACAGGGGCCTCCCTTCCTTCTCAGCTCCACACCCTAAGTGTCCAACTTGCTTCATCACAGTCTGGATGATCATCTGCCTCTCTGCAGCTCTTGTTTCTGTTCCTTTTCATCTTAGGCAATCTCTTCCCATGCACAGCTCACCAATTTAACAACTTCTTCCTGCACTTCTGGCAGAGGTCTAGCAGTTTAGCCAACTTGCTATGTGTTTCTCACCTATTCCTCTCCCAAGCCCTTTCCCAGTAACTTCAGGAAAGAATGACCCCACACTTCCTGCATGAGGTCTCTGACTGAGCCAGCTGAGTGTGTGTTAGAAACACTCAACATGCTATGCTCCCAGGACTGTTTACTTATTCCCCGGAGTTTTCTTTTTGTCTTCTTTTCGTTTCCCAGAGTTTTCAATTAAGTTGCATTTCCAAGGTCTCTTGCATCTAGCTAGGGTCAGGTGATGCGTTCTGGCCAATGAAAAGAAAGTGCAAGTGAAGTACATCTGCAGACCTGGGGTCTCCCTTTCAGCTCCTCTTCCCCCACCCACTGATTGGGCACAGACATTGTGGCAGGTGACCCTGAGGCCCTATAGGACTCTGGGTTTCCACAGTAAGTAGGAGCTATTAAATGAAAAGTGTCTAGATCCCTGAGTCCTGGCAGAGGACATTCTGGAGAGAAATTAAGGAAATGGTGTGTGTGTGTGTGTGTGTATGACAGGGAGAGAGAGAGAGAGAGAGAGAGAGAGAGAGAGAGAGAGAGAGAGAGAGAGAGAGAGAGAGAAAGAGAGAGAGAGAGAGGCTGAGAGTCAGACTTGTTCCTTATAGCAGCTAATCTTTCTTGTGCTGTGTCCTGGATGTCCCCTGGTCCTGAACACATTAAAAATGTCAAAAATGATGGGGTAGTATAGTAGCCTATCCAAGTCTGTGTTCCCATGCCTACCTTGGAAGAATTAAAAAATGTAGTCATCCAGATAGATCAGTTGCATCAATGTTTCTGAAAAGATTTGTTGACTTTACAAATTTCATTGCATTAGTGAATGGTCAACTTCTGAATAAGATAAAGTATTATGAGCAGTTAGTCATGTTGAAAACTCCCCAGCTTTAGTCTATGTGTATATGTAGGTGTACCGAGGAAAAACCAAGATAAGAAAAATATTCTCAAATTAAAACCACTTTGTGGGAATGGAACTTGTTTTTATTTTTTTCCTTCCCTTTTCCATTGTTTGTGGACCATATAATACTAGCACTCAGCATATGGCTGATAGGAAGATGAAACTGTAACGCGTGTTTTGTATTTTATTAGGATTATTCTTACTTTGCATTTAATGTCCTTTTTGTCTAACAAAGCCCAAACCCCCCACCTCCCTATTTAAAAAAAAAAAACAAACAAAAACAAAAACAAAAACAAAAAAAAAACCTGGCTCAGAGGTTTGTGAGGCCTCCTTTGACAGAGCACAACGGTCTGTTCTTGTGATGCTCCTGCGGGATGCTTCACAGCCCTTAAGTGAGTCGCCTTGGGCTAACGGGATGAAAGGAACAGCAATGAGAAGAGGGGACCTCAGCAACCCTGGCCTGGAGACTCTGGGCAGAAGAAACTTTAAAGAACAAGCAGAGATGAGAGAAATGAGAAAACAAAAACAAACAAACAAAACACCTTAAGGTAGATATTTCCCAGCACCCTTTAGTGCAGGCAAGCTAGTGGGGAGGGAGTGCAGCGAGAACAAGCAGCCTGGCAACCAGGGGCCTGGGCGAGGGCAGGGCGGCCTCCAGCCCGAGGTGTGGAAGCAGAGCCCTGCGCTGCTGAGCAGGCTGGCTGGCTCGGAAAACTCACACCTGGACAGCGAGGCTGCTGTCCCACCTCAGCCGGCGCCCATGTCCGTGCGCGCACGGAGCCTGGTTCTGGCCCTTGGCGAGCACTGGGGGGGGGGGGGGTGTCGACCACCCAGAGGGGCCCAGTCTCATCACAGGAGACTCTTTCCTGGCTGTGACCAGGAAGAGCCATGGCCCCAGAAGACCGCAGGGACGCGGCACTGCCCACTTTGCAGGTGAGGAAGGGCGCAGAGCCCAGCGCGCTGGACATGACGAGGCAGTGGGATGCTGGAGCCTGCAGGGAGGAAGCTTCCCGCCTGCGCCTGGACGCCAGCTGGGACAGAGGAATGTGGACCTCTGATCCTCGGGGCTGTAGGATTCTAACTTTAGGTTGTGTTAAACCATTACATTTATGATTATATAAGGTAAGTGTCCTTTTCCAAAATGCTTAGGACCAGAAGTGTTTTAGACTTGGAAATACTTGCATATTCATAATGATATACTGTCGGGTTAGTACCCAAATTTAACCATAAAGTTTTTCGTTTTTATATGCCTTCATACACTTTTTATTTACTTTCATATATGTTCTATGTCCCCGTATACACACTTGTCCCGACTATAATTTTAAACAATGATAGCAGTGCGCCTGTATTTTAGCTGTGAGCATCATCATGTGAGGTCAGACGTGGGGTTTTCCAGTATATCCTCGTTCATCATGTCAGCACTCCAAAACTGCTGATTTTGGAGCATTTCAGATTTTGTTTCCTTTCTTTTTTTTTGTTTTCTTTCTTTCCTGGATTAGGGATGTTCAATCAGTAAATTCATTCACTAGTACCATTAAGTTTTTCACTGACAATCTCACATCACCGCATGATTACATGAGGAGCATGTGGGTCCCCAGTCTGACTTTCCATTTATGAATAGGGAGTTAGCATCTTAAGGAATCTTTGTTCTTTGATACACCTCACGGTACTGGGAGCCAAACAGGTGACCAACAGGTACTTTCTGAATTGCATCACCTGAAAAGGAATAATTAAATCAAGCCAGTGAGGAACTCCTCCAGGGAGCCCAAAAGTAGGCTGCCTAGACCAGGAAAGGTGTCCCTGTAGAATTCCAGCTCATTCTGTATCTTGGTAGCTGTGGAATTCTCAGTAAAAGCCTAAACCAGGGACATCTGTGACATTTTGCAGACCCTATACCAATGGTGTTTTCTATCTTCCACACAGGAGAGGGTGCCAATGTCCTAGAATAGAGTTGGAGGCCAAAGCCAAGCTGGATGAATCCACATGACAGAGAGAACAGAACCAAGTTTACACAGCAGTGGGCCCTAAGAGGTGCCCCCAGGTCATGGTCCCCGTGCCCTCCACTCAAGCAGGAGTTCTGAACTCCATGACATTGGAAAGCTTGTAGTTTTCATATTACTTCCTCATTTATTTCTTGAAATGTCCTAGAAATATTTGATCTGCGTGGAAGCATTCTCCAGGCCCTTGTCTGACTTGCTTTGGCTCAAGTCCTCCCTCTCCTCTCAGCACTCCCTTCTCAGTCAGTATGACCACCTTCTGCCCTTCAGGCTGAGAGGCTGAGACATTAGCACTGCTTTCCACAGAGCACTAACAGCACCCTAGTTGCTAGACACGCAGCATAATGGTTTCTGAGTTTTCTGCCAACCAAGTGCAGCCAGGTCGAGTCGCTGTGCCAAGCTTAGCTCCCAAGGGGCTTTGCTGAATCTACAAGTCAGGAGCTGTATGCATTTAGATAAGAAATAGGGTCACCTCAGTTCTCATGTTCCCTGTCCCAGCTCAGCAATACAGGGAGTCATTAAGGAAGCCTGCAGTGTTTGAGTTAATTATTCACATTGCTATATGGCCTTGATCCACCCCAAAATGCCAAAGAACCCGACATACCACGCCTCTTTTCCCTTTCCTGGGTAAAACTAATCAATTACTCAAATGAAATTTTTTTTGTGCCTTACAAAAAAATTTGTAAGGAGGATCCCTGGATCCTCAAGTCTCCCTTGAAGGAATAGTTCTGTCCTTTCACTTCTTAGGCTGGTGTCTAAAACACCTGCTGTGCCTCCTCAGTCTCCAAGCCTTCTGGATTTGCAGGTAAAGCAGTTTGGTTCATTCATCCTTTCGATCCTAATGCTTTGCTCTTCCTACAGAACCTGGTACATGCAGTCTGGTTGTGCTCTCTGGATTGCCACGATCGGCTCTTGCTGGGTTGCCTTCCAGGTTACTCTTAAGTGTGGATGTTTGTTTTGTTGAGGAGATAGCAGTTCCTCTCTATCTCAAGCCAAGGCACCTTATAAAATAAATTTGATTTTCAGTGATTTTATTATTTGATTTGAAGTGGGAAGAAAGTTTTGCAGTTATCTGACTCAAATTTTTTATTTTCATGTGGAAACTGAGTACCCTTCCAAAGTCAAAATTTATCAGTGACAGAATAGGACTTGCAGTGAAATCTGAAACTCCTGTCTCAGAGCTCTTGCTGTTCCTTCCTGCCACCCTCCAGATGGCTGCCCGAAGCTCATGAGCATTCTGCATCTCATGGATTATAGCTCCATGCCTCACATTTCTCCCTCTAAATTACTTTAATATCCACGTTGTTAATAGGAGACTTCTTTACATGAAGTCTAAGGTACTACTCTATGTCCACTAAAAACATCTTTAGGCATGAGCACAACAATTTGTGTCCAACAAACACAAAAGTTTAAGAATCACAGAGATCAATTAAAATGCAACCTCCATCTCAGTCTAGTAGCCCTAAAAGATCATATTGTCTCTCCAGCATCAACTTCAGCATGACACGTCTTTGAATTATTAGTTCTACTTACAATACCTTTCTTGAGATCTTTCTGTGTCTGACTCCTTTGAGCCATTTAGTTTCAGTTTAAATGTCATTTCCCCAAAGCTCTTCCTAGCTAAAATAGACTACTGTTCCACTGGTCATATCACCTTGTTATATTATCTTCAGCATACTTATAACTGATACTTTCTATTTTATTTATTTGTAGACTATCTGCCTCCCAGAATAAAAGCAGGTTTTTGAGCTAGTAGGCAATCAATACTTCTGGTTGGATTAGTAAAGAAGAACAAATACTCACTCAGTGCCACAGAATGTAGACACTGCCCCTCTCACTACACTCAGTGCCCAGCTTCTGAGGCCTCTGTGTCTTGCCAAGAGATTGCATTACAAATTATTCCACTACTATTAGCTGCAATTTCTAATGACACAAAAAGGCCACCCTAATTTAAGACAGCAGGAAAGAAGCAAGATGGATTAGGAAACAATTTTTCTTGCAAGATTAAAAAAAATCCCTCAGGAATAACTGCAATGCCTGCTACAAATTAGATGCTGAAAAAATATTTGTGTAACTCTTGAACTACATGCTTAAGAAATAAAAAGGAATTCACTCTTGCTTTGTAAGAAACCAGACCCCTGTGTTTCCCTTACTCTTTTGAGAAATCACCTGGACACCTATTCCCTGCCCCCTTGTCCTTTCTGCTAGGTGAGATATTTGTGTTTTAAATGAAGACCATTGTTTACCCATCACTAGTAGGAAAGAAACGATGTGCATGCATTCCTCATGTAATAAGAAATAAATCCCTTAAGCCTATAATTTGCTCCTGCAGGTTTAGAATTTTGAAGTCCAAGAATGCATCTACCATCAAGGAAGTTAACTGTGGGACTGGCTGGCTCAGCGGCTATGTATGTGGCCATTGTTTTGTGCCCAAGGAATGGTTAGTAGGGACTCAAGGCTCTGTTCTCATAATGAACCTTATGTTTCTAAACACAGGTGCATGTGGATGTAGGCATTGTGTCATTAGATGGGAGGGCACAATGGCAGCTCAGAAGTGGCCTCTTGGAAATGTAAGACGCTATGATTGCAGGAGCTCTCATCAGCATCATCATTATTTCTTTGATGATGTGTCACAGCAGAGACAGTGATGACAAATCAAACCCTCTCATTGTCATGTTTTCAACGTGCTCCATTTCACTGGGCACCGGGGAGGTGACTTGCCAGGCACCCTCCCCCAACACAGTCTGAAAAGCATTGTCAGAGCCCTATTCAGTCCTGCAATCACTCCAGCTTACTTTTCACTCCAACTTTGTTTTTATCTCTGCTGTTTTATGTATAGGAATCAAAGAGCTCCATGAAAAGTGCTTGTTCACTGATGGCACTCACAGGCATCCTGGGAAATTACCCAAACTGTACAGGTGAGGAAAGAAAGGCTGGCAGGGGAACAGGGCATTCTCTTGCCATCCCTGTTGAGTGAGATGTAAATGTGCTCTGCATCTCGGTTACCGTGTTCCTGAAGGTCAAACACTCACAGATATTCAACATAAAACAAGTCTTACGACAGTCAAGATTCACAGGCACACAGGTCCTAGAGATTTAGACAAGTGGAATAAGTCATGTAGCATACTCTGATTTGTATTTATCTACTATTAGTGAGTTTTAAAAGGCACTAGGACAGAATATATTTCAATATCAGCAAACAAAATCAAGTTCATCTTTACATTCTAAAGCACTTTTATCAAGGTTGATCAACTTGTATAAAGTTGTCCATATTTAGTGTTCACCCCTTGATCAGGTTTGGCCCTGACAGTTTGAAAGAGGAACAGCTAAGGGGCTGGGGATTTAGCTCAGCGGCATAAGCACCTGCCTTGCAAGCAGGCGGTCGTGAGTTCGATCCCTGGTACCGAGAAAAATGAAAAAGACAAAAAAAAAAAAAAAAAAAAAAAAAAAAAAAAAAAAAGAAAGAGGAACAGCTTATTTACTATTGCAATGCAGTTTAGGTACTGTGTGAACTAGGAAATGGTAAGAGGTGAGCGCAAGATGGCACTTCAAATTATAAGGTAATTCTCCGGTTACAATGTTTCTGTTTAAACAGAACAGGCAGCGTGAAGTCCCTTCTGTTAAGGCTTTTGTGATCCTTTATCACAAGGAATATCCAGAACTATGGTACTCAGAGCAGCCCTAGGGAAGAAGATAACCTTGCTGACCCTTTCCTGGGTCCTTCACCTGTTTCTCAAGGGGACATGAGTCTCTGTCATCTGTTTAATGAAGAAACTTCAGATGAGTCAACAGATGCCTATGACCCAATTGCTGGACATGGCCTTCTCTGTGTTTAACAGTTGTGATTGAGCCCAGGGAAAAATGAGAAAAGCTAGTGTTATATTGTTGCAATCTGGGAAACTCACTCAAATCACCTAAGGGAGGACCTTAGGATAACCAAGGTCCCGTTTGAAGTGCAAGAGATCTGGACACTGGGCACAAAATTGACCAAGCCATTGCCTATGCCCTGCTCCCAAGAGTGAGGCAGCCAGTTGTGCCTGACTCATGGCACTCGGGGGTTGGCTGTCTCCACCCCCTTAAAGGGCCTAAACCAGCCCAAGCCCTCATTTCCTGTTCTGAAGAAGAACCTATACTACCCCTGTCCATGAATATTACCATCTTCTGTGTGGAACCCTGGGTAGTGCTGGGTGTCAGGATGACCAAGTTCAATGACTTCATTCAGTTTTGATTTCCTTCTTTTGAAAAACCTCCTTTAGGTCTATATAGCCTTAGCTAGAATCAAGGGGACCCTTAGCGCCTCTTTTAATGTGTCACTTTGAAGGCCAAATATTTCCTCATACCCTTCTAATTGTCTTGCTCCCTTGCTAGAAAGAAATTTACTAGCAAAACTGCAGCCAAGTCTCAAATCCTGGCTAAAGTCAAAGTGGATTTTATCTGATGGAACAAAACTGTTCAACAGACGGACCCTGCTGCATGGCACAGCAGAATACCTGGTAGGGCCAAGTCTGCTAGCTCAGTAATTATAAAATTAAAAGACCCCACCTGATTTCCTCACCAGAAGCAGTATCCATTCAAGGAAAAGGCACGTAAAGGCTTCCAGCCTCTCATAGGCTTCTCAAATATGGCCTTCTGAAGCCTCATACCCTTGTGTTACTCCCATCTTCCTTGCAATAAAGCCTTCTGGAGAATGCAAGCTGGTATAAGAGCTCTTCCTCATTGGTGATGAGATGTTATATGGAAGATCATTTTTATCCTCTAGTATGGTAGTAGACGCTGAGACTATAAGACTCCTAGACTCTCATCGATCTGAGCCAAGATCAACAGGCCATCCAAATGTACGGGAACAGAGTCCTGCTAGCTTCTGACCCAGGGGACCATATCATGGAGACCAGGAGCTATGAAAACTTGGAGAGAAAGGACTCATGCTGGCTGAGTAGAGCCAAATGAGAAAGCCCTTTTCTTTTCAGTGATCCTCACCACACCCACCGCAATCAAGGTGGCAGAGACAGATAATTGGATTCACTTTTCTAGACTAAAGCACTGGGTGAGCCCAGTGCTCTTCAGTTAGAACCACTCAGCATGCCAAAGTGTCTTACTTTAGGCTGTTATCATCCCAGGTGAGTTTTGAATTTTGGACTAGAATTAACTCTTTCTTCCCCATAGGAATCTGGTACTGGGTTTGGGATGCCAGGGTCTCCCCCTGGACCTGGTTTCTAGGTTCTTCCTGTCTCAAAGAATGAATTGATTGAAACAAGCAAAAATGGTAGCAAAGCTTCACATTTATTTGAGGTAGGAAAATTAAAGAAAAATTTAAAATAAAGGGTAAGGGGGAAATTGCCTCTGCAGAGTGAGATTAGCTAAGTGAAAATACAAAACTTTTAAAATAGAGAGAACAAGTATACCCTACAGAATGTAGGGCAGGTTAGTGTGTGGGGTGGCATATTGGGGAGTACTCACTAGTAACTGCCTCTTTCTGTTCGTTCCCCCTATCATGGGTTCTCACAAGAAGCTCACATCCAGGCTGTGGAAACTGTCCTGTGCATGTGCTCTGGAATCCTGTAATTAGCAGCTCACATTACTCCCCAGCCAGCTCTGCCACACCCTGCCTTCTTTTCTCCTTTTCCCCTGAGAGACTCAAATCCTCAGAATTCTCTCTGGGTTGTGAGGAGTTGGGGGGTCTTTGTCTGCTGCACCTTCCAGCTGGGAGGGACTGTGGGACCTGGCCTCTGGGAATCCTGTGCTGTCTAATTCCCTTGGAGTGTTGCAGCTCACTGGCTGGCCTGAGGAGAAAAGTTGTTGGAAGACAGTGAGAAAAGGATTAGTGACTATTGCACTGTTTGATGAGAGAAAGAAACTTTACTATTAGCCCAAGGATGAGGACAAGTCAGACTTCCATGCTTGCTATAGAAGACATCATATGTCAGAGAGGTATACCACATGGATTACCCCGAGTCTGAGAGCCATGGCCTCAGCAAGATCCTGTTTACCTATCTGTAGTGGAGCCAGTCTTGCTTTTTGAAGAGAAATCTCAAGTTTTCAGAGGCTCCCAGCAGGAACTTTCTCCTTCTGGGTGATCTTGTTCTTCCAACAGTTCAGGTGGGCAATTAGTATTTAATGAGATGGTGTCTCTCAAGGAAAACACGAAAAGGGGTTGGCCGATGTCACTCGGTGCAAAGGGTCTGGCTTCAATTCCTGTGAAATACAGTAAAATAAAATAAAATATGAAATTTTAAAAAATAAGATGAAAGGAACATTGGGAGTCCTCAGAGGGTATCTCAGGACCAAGATCTCTCTGGCCTACTGCTGCTCTCCTTTCTCTGGCCCATCATCCTTCTCCAGGGAGTCATACAAGTTACAGGTTCTTTTCTCCATGGTAGGTCATAGAAAGTAGAGCCCTGCTCCTCAGTGCAAATCATAAAGCCTAAAACCGTTCCTCAAACTTTGCCCTGCATTGTGTCAGAGCTTGCTATAAATTCTTTTGATTTTGCTCGTCCTTGCCCAGGTCATAGACACTCACCCCAGGAGGGGTCCTGCCCCGTGCCTGGCAGGGGAAGGAAATGTGCATGGAAGGGCCAAGAAGAATGTGGGGGAGCAGGCCTTGCTGAGTTTCCCATTCACTGTGCTACTGTTAGGCCAAGCTTTTCCCCACATTTCTGCATGACTGCCTCTTTTTCTTCAGAACTAGGAAAAAAAAAGTCTGGCATCTTCAGGTATTCATTCTGAAGGATCCCATATCCTCTAAAACTTTTATCAAATATGCCATGCTTTTCTTTTGTTAAATTATCCTTCATCTTAGGCATGTAGCCCGTGACCATCGTAAGAGATAAAAAAGGGTGTTACACCCTCCCACCACGTTGTCAAGTTTCATAGTACAAGGACTGAATAAACTAAAGACAGTGAGGTGAGCTTCAAGGGAAAATGGAGTACAGAAGACGAAGAGGACAGGAAGCCTAACAAACAGCAGCAAACCAATTTTCACACCTTTGCTGCCCCTTGCTCTGCCTATTCTGGAGTGTGCTGAACAGCTGTACACAACCTTCTAAATCCAGGTCCTTCTTTGGCATCCTTCTCACCTTCTGGGCTAGTGACGGATAGTTAGGTCCTTTCTTCCTGTACTGTTCTTTGTGGTACCATTCCCCACATGTTCTGTGTCATTCTTTGTCACCCACAGGTCAAGAACCCAGAAAGAGAGAGAGAGAGAGAGAAAGAGAGACAGAGAGAGAGCGCTGCTGCAGTGGTAGGAAGGGTTAGTATACAAGTGAACTACCCGTTCCTTTTGGAAGTCGGTAGAAATAGTGTATATTTCAGTATTAGGTTGGCCTTCAGAAAAGGAGTAAGGAAAATAAAAAACAGTAAGTGGAGCAAAGCTTATATTTTGCCTTCAGTTCTTAAAAGACCTAAGGAAAAGTTTTATAAAACATTCTTCAGTTCTTGGGTTTACCAGTAAGAATACACGTTTTAGTCAGGTAGGAGTTCTAAGAGATTGTCACCTTTATACTTTGAAAAACACATGCAAACTTCTTTCCTGTCACAGTAGTAGCTTGGTTGACACCTTAACATGATATAACAAATACCTGATACACCAACCAGAAAAGTCAGACAATACAGAGACTCACAAAAGCAAAACAGCAAAAAAAGATACATTTTGCATAGTTTATTTCAACTCAAAATAAATGCATCGGCATTTATTTGCCATCATTTAGTGTAGGACCAAGGGTTGGTCTTTAGTTTTGGGGATAGTTGGTCTAAGTTCTGCATTGTCATTGAGCCCCTGTAACAATTTATCTATTCTATAATTTTCACTTTAGTTTTTAAATGAACAAACTCTTCACATATCTTTACAAATTCACTGTTCATGAATGTGTATTTAATTAAATTGTAAATCATATTAAATGACCTAGCTTAGAGTTCCACAAGCTCTAGAGTACGATGCTGCCTCACTCTGGTAAAGCCCCATTGGCTCGGCACAGTCCAGCAGACGACAGGTGGGAGCAGGCCTTGTCACCTCTTGCTGTTGGAATAATTCACTGGAGGGCTGAATGAATAAACCTTAACCCCTTCCGATGGCCAGGTGTCCAGGTCCCGAGTGACCTGGGGATTTCCCACCAGATACTAAGACCCTACCTCTTAAAGGTCCCAGATTCCCACACCAGGGAACGTGCTGCAGCAGATGGACCTTGAAGGACACAGCACATCTAAACAGTAGCAGCATCCAACCAATATGAAAAGACAATGATTCAGAAGGAACTGAGATAAAATCCAGTACAGTGAGTATTTAGCGAGCAATGGGCAGCAGTTGGCATGCTTAGAAAGGTAGTAAAAGGTGGAGAGATTGGCCTGGTAGGGTGCAAAGTGAGCTTGAACCTTGGAATGAGTCTGGAGCAACTGGGAGATGAAGAGAGGCCGCAGTAAAACAAATTTAAGCCAAACTTGTGATGTGGTTTGGAAAAATCACTCAGTCCCTTGCTGTCTCTATATTATGGTTTATATGAAAAGGTGAAGCAATAAAACATGTGGGTCAATTTTGTCTCAAAAATCAATGTTTTCTTCACTTGTTTTTAAATTATTTGTTTTATTTTGCTTTGTAGAATGCTTGCAGTTGCCAGCGTTGTTTATAGAAAGCAGTAATGGTAATGTTGAAATCAGTGGATGCTTTATAGTTAATTCCCTTTGCCTCTGGGTTAGAGGTGGGAGTAGAAACATTGCGCATCATCCTTGACTGGGGCCTGTATCATCTGCTTTGATCACGTGGTGATGGGCTGATAATGTTTGCCAGTGAAGACAAGAAGAGAAAGTCTGCAGTGACTGTTGCCTTTCAGCATTGCTCCTGCTCCCCACTGCTGGTCCTGCAGATGGAGAACAAAACTAGATCCAGAGAATCTATACTGGACAGAGTTACCTGTAACTCTGAGCTGGAGTGTGATCTGTCTTTTCCTAACAAGATCTCTTCCCAAACCTGGAGGCCAGGGGCCTCCATGACAGTGACAGCAGAGTCCCAGCAAGTGTCCTGACCTTCCTTTCTGTGTAGATGAGGCAAGCAGGGCGATGTTAGGGTTTGGATGTAGTTAACATACCCCCTCAGCCCCCATAAGCATCACGAGTTGAAATGCAATGCCCATTATGCGATTTTACAAGAACAGAAACTTAACTGATTGTGGTGCTTAGTGGTAGGGCTTTTGGAAGTAATTAGTATTAGATAAGATGATTAATCAGGGATCAAGATCCCTGATTAAACTTGGTGGCTTTAGAAGAAGACAGTAATAGACATAGACATGAGCTCCCTGTCCCTTCTCATGTGATGCCCTGTGCCACCTTTGGACTCTGCATAGCAAGAAAGTGATCACTAGCTGTGAGCGTTGAGCCTCCAGAGATGTGAGCTACCTAAACCCACCTTTGTGAGGTGCTCTGACTCAGATATTCTTCCACAGGATCAAAAACCAGACTGATACTCAGGCTGTCAGTCCCTGCAGCTACAGAAACTAGGAAAGGAAGACCAGCATGCTGTAGGAAAAGTTTAAACAAACTTTGAAACAATTCCTGTTCAGTCTCTTCTTGACTTCCACAGAAAATCCAGATTGTGCTCAAAGGAACAATCTTATGTTGTCACCGAAGAAACAGGTGTACAGCAGAGAAGCAATGCACACTAGTCTTTGATGGATGCAGGCCTTGTATACAATTTGGGGTAGTTCATCTGAATAGCCATAATTGCTGTGGATAATTGGTTTGTCTCACAGGTGCTTTTCCCTTCGCTACTTTTAGGATGAGGTGGGCCAGTGCTCGGAGGTCAGCGGTGAGACATTGTCTCTGCTCTTCACACCTTCCACTTACTCAACCATTGCACAGGCTGAACTAAACCCTGAACACTTGCTCATTTGTTTAAAAAGATACTTACAGCCCCTGTTCTTAATTTTAAAATTAGTTGTGCATGATTTTCAGATAACTTTCTTTCATAAAAGCAAAACAAAAGGAAACTGAATTAAGATTCTTTTATATTCTCATATGGTTGTGATTTGCTTTTAAAGCAGGTCATTTGCCTTTAATAAAAAATGTTCCAAATTCTTGTGAAAAAGAGAATGTTACAAACATCAGTCTGACTAGTACTGAAAAGCAGATGATAGTACAAAATACATATATAAACTTAGATTTTCTAGTTGCCTGTTTAAAAAAAGAAAAAGTGATGTTTCTAGCAGGTAATTAATTTATAAATGAATTATATTCAACACATGTATCAAAAATATTATTTGAATAAATATTAAAAATTATTGGGATAGTGTCCTTTTTTTGGCTAACAGCTGCTATATTAGATAGCACTGACCTAAGAACTCTTTTATATCCTGACATCTAATCTTTGTTTCTGTTTTGTGACTGTGTTTTAAAAGAGAGAAAGTGTTTAGAGCATATGTCAGATGGAGAATTTTCCATTCCCTAAGAATTTTTATAACTGCAGCAATTTCTGGTTTTTCCCCATATCCTTCTCATAGCAAGAACTCAATTTGTAGAGAGTGAATATGGAATTCAAGGCCTCATGAACTCTAGTTTTAGTCTCCTAAAAAATCAAATGACTTAAATAAGAATGATTATGACTTATCATCCAATAGCGAAAATGTTTATGCTGTCCTTTTCAGTCTCTCTAAATGAGTGCAGAACATTCAGTATTTTTATCACAGCCTTTTAAAATGATGTAAGCCCAGTTAGCAGGTAAAATTTTCAAGAAAATGACATATGATGTTAGTTCTTTACATGTGGGTGCCGATAGCTTTCCCCCACCTCACTATGGCTGAGAGGAGGCCTTCCTCCTCAGCTTTCCCACATTATTATTGTAGAGATTTTTTTTTTTCTCTTGGAAAAGTCTAGGCCAAGTCTACACATGTGGTACCTGCACAGCTGCATCTCATTCCTTTTATTCTAATATTTTACCATTCTAGCTCTGTTTCAGGAAAGAAAGACAAAAGCTATTGTCTATTTTCTGTCACTTTGGCAAAATATCTGGGCTCACAGCTGCAGAGATTTCAGTGCATGGTCAGGGGGTCCTGTTGGCTCATGGGAGGCAGTACAACATGGCTGGAGTGCGTGGCAGAACAAAACTGCTCACCTCGTGACATCTGCAAACAAGCCTTAGAGAGGCCAAGGTCCCAGTGTTCCCTCCAAGGGCACCACTCATTACCCACCTTCCTTCCTCTGGGCCCAAAAAAGAAAGCATCAACAGAAAATATTGAAACATCCATATTTGTACAGTATGGAGTTGGAGCTCCCACTGAGGCCATTCCTTGTATCATGAGTATCACAAAGGATTAAATTCCAAAGTATGAAATGTGGTTGATATATTTGGTGAATGCTTAAATTAAAGACAATTTATTACAATAAGAGACACATTGCCATTCATCTCCTCAAAATACTCCTATTCATCTCAAAAACACTTATACCATCATTCTTGCCACCTTCTGGAGCAGTTTTGGAAGTCTTTCATTAGTGTCTTTAGGAGATCTGATTAAAAACATAGTAAATGCTGAGTTGAGTGCCATCCAACAGAAAAGTAGCCCCTTAAAACTGTTACAGGGTGTCCTCATTTACTTTCTTCACTGGATTTGACACCGTGTGACTTCCTGTTCCTCCTCAACATCAGAATGATTATGAAACATCAACATTTTGATTCAAGTCAGGATATCAAGGTGTTACAAGATTGTGAAGCTCTGGGCACCCTTAGAGATTCGTTTAGGTTCTCCTTGTCCTAAACTAAGAATTGGGCAGAAAAGGTGCAAAAAGTAGTGAGGACTTACATTTATTAAAAGCAGGAAAAGAAAAATGCTCTGCAGGCCAAGTCTGGGCCAGCTGAGGGTTAGAAAAGAGGTATACTTTGCGGTGTGAGAGCAGACCCCTGAGAGAGAGAGCGCAGTGGCTGAGAGTTTAAGGTGGCCTCTACTCCTCAGGCTGACTTCAGGTCTGGGCCATCCCATCAAAACCCTACTTGAATTCTCACAAAAGGAACCGAAAAAAGCACCCTCTGATTGGTTGCAGATCACACCTATTTGTCCAACAAGTCTGCCACACCTTGTTTGCCTCAAAGGTAGTCTGATAGCATAACTAGAGACACTCATGAAAGAGGACTGTAATATATTTTTTAAAATGTAAATATACACTGTATGTTTGATATGCCCCAAATTTCTCATAGTACTAATAAGTGACTTTAAAATTATATTTCTTGGCCTTTCCCGTGCACTCAGATGACTTCAGAGGCTGAGGGGAGCCTCAGCTACCCTTCCCCTACACCTGAAAGACCTCTGCAGCTTATGGGGTTGTTGGCTGCCCCTCCTCACACCCAGAGGAGTTCTGCATCGAAGGGGAGCATCAACTGCCCTTTCCCTGCACCTCATCAGCCGACAGGATAGTCAGGCATCCTTCCCCCACACCTGGACCACTTCACTGGCTGAGGGGAGCTTTAGCTGCCCGTCCACTGTACCTGAAGGACTTCACCTGCTGACAGGCTTGTGAGATACCATTGTCCCCACCCTAAAGAGCTCTGTGTGGCCTGCAGGCAGACCATCAGTGACCACTACCACCACCTGCAGTATCTTGGTGGGCTGGTGCGAGCCTTGGCAAACTCGCTTGCTACACAGAGGACCTCAGAGGGCTGGCAGCAGTGTGGTGAGTTTTCCCCTTAAGAACAGGACCTCAGTGGCCAACAGGAGCCTCCCCACAACTTTAGGACCTTGGTGAGCTGGCAAGAGTGTGAGTGAATCTCTTTTCCATACAGAGACTCCTGGGTGTGCCAGCAGAAGGGCCAACAAGGCCTCCCCTCACCTGGAAGAATCAGAAAGGATCTAAGAGACTCGCAGTGGCACAGTTGGGTGCTGGCTGGGGCACACCCTATAATCAGGTAGATATAGCCCCCTGAAATAGCTGGAAGCCACAGAAACAACAGGAGATAAGGATTAGTTTACATCAATACTCCTAGGATAGCCACTGAGGAAAAATATAGGGCTCACCCAACAGACCGTGAAGGAGGAATTCAGGTGACTAGCCCCTCCCCTACACTGTAGGATCCAGCAATTGGGTGAACATCAACCACACAGTAGGACCCTAACCACACATGATGGATAGTTGAGACTAACAGGATTGAAGATCAAAATATTGACTCAAGAGGTGAAAATGACAAAACAAAACAAAAAAAAAATGGAATTTCAAACACCCAGTCCATCAGTAACAAGTACCAAGAGACATCAAAATAAAGGAAATTGGAAGTCATACACCAGAAAGTCTTGAAAAGATATCAAGTGAAATAAAGACACACATCTATGGGGCTTTGGAGAAAATCAGATTAGAAATAATCTCTCAGGTAAAGAAAGAAATGCCAAGCTTGATAAAGGAGTTGCTCAACATAGCTAGAGAAGACACAGATAAAAAAGTACAAGAGCATGGGGAAATTATGGAAACCATGAACAAACAATATAAGAAAAAATAGAATGTATGAAACAAATTCAACAAGATATATAGGAAATTAAAAATTCCAGTGAAGCTGGTGAAATCACTTGAATGAAACTAAAGACAGACTTTCAGATCTTGAAGACAGGATCACAGATAGTGATCACAAAAGGAAAGAACTTTTAAATATAACAAGGGATCATGAAATAACAATGCAGCAGCTTCAAGACAATGCAAAGAAAAATGATGTAAGATAAGTGTCAATGGAAATGCAGGAGACAATGCACATGACATTAAAAAAACTATTTGCAGAAGTAATAGCAGAAAATTTCCCAAACATGGGGAAAGTATCTGACATTCAGAGAGATGAAACTTATGAGATGAGACTAATTCCAATCATTCATAAGAAAAATAAATCTATACTGAGACATATGATAAGACATGAGACATACGAAATGATTTCAGTATCCCTAAAATTCAGCATAAAAACAGAATCCTAAAAGCTGTTAAAGAAAAGCTACAACTCATTTGCCAAGAGAAGTCCATTAGAATCATGGCAGACATATCAATACAAATCTTTAAGTCAAGATGAGCTTGGAGTAAAGAATTTCAAGCCCTGAAAGAAAACAACTTTCAGCCCAGATTGATGTACTCTACAAAACATTCTTTGAAAATTAATGGAGAAGTAAAAATACTTCCATGACAAAGAACAACTGAAGAAACTCATGTCCACAAAACCAGCCCTAGAAAGACTACTGAAAGACATAGTAGAGAGAGACAATGACTACAATACCCAGAACAACAACAGAAAGAAACCACCAGACAGGGCAAGCAATTAAACAAGGGGGAAAAGAAGGGAACCAACAGCAGGAAAACAACATGACGAAGTTGAGTCAGTATGTATCAGTTACATCCATTAATGTACACGGCCTGAATTTACCAGTTAAAAGAAATAGGTTGACAGAATGGATCAAGATACAGGATCCAACAATATGCTGTATTCAAGAAACACATCTGACTCAAAGGCAAAGGATGGAAAGCAATATTCCATGTGACAGGAACCCAGAAACATGCAGACATAGCTACTCTCTTTGCAGATAATGTGAACTTTATCTAAAAATGATCAGAATAGATAAACACATTTTTAGGAAAATAATATAAGAGGAAGAGCTAACAATCACAAATATATATGCACCAAATGCAGGAGCACCCAACTATGCAAGGCAAATACTAATAGACATGAAAAACCAAATATGCAATAACACAATTATAGTAGGGGACCTTAATACCCCATCAACACAAAGAGATAGATCAACTAGACAAAAAGCCAGCAAAGACATAACAGAACTGAATCAAACCTGTGAACAAATGCATTTACTAGACGTTTACAGAGTGTTTCACTCAACCACATCAGAATACACATTGTTCTCAGCTGCACATGGGATGTTCTCTAAAATAGACTGTACATTAGCCCAGCACTCTTTTAAGTAAATGCAAAGGGATTGAAATAATTCCATGCATATTATTTGACCATAATGCACAGAAATTGGAAATTAACAGCAAAAGAAACTGCAAACCCTACATAAATACATGGAAATTAAATAACACCCTCCTGAGAACCAATAGGTTACAGGTGAAATTAAAAAATACTTAGAATTTGGGGCTGGGGATTTAGCTTGCAACCAGGCAGTTGTGAGTTCAATCCCTGGTACCGATAAAAATGAAAAAGACAAAAATAAAATACGTAGAATTTAATTAAAATTCAGATATAATATATCAAAACCTGCAGGATGCACTGAAAGTGGTCCTAAGAGGGAAATATATAGCAATGAATTCTTACATCAGGAAAATAGAATGAACACAAATAAACAACTTAGTACTGTACCTCAAGCGCCTTGAAAAAGAGCAAGTCAACTGCAAAGCTCATAGAAGGCAAGAAGTTACAAAGATCAGAACACAAATTAACACAACTGAGACTGAGAAAACAGTACAAAGAATTAATGAGTTGAAGAGTTGATTCTTTGAAAGAATAAAATTGATAAACCCCTAACCAATCTTATGAAGGAAAAGAGAGAAAAAACTCATTCATTCAATAAAGAATGAAAAGGATAAAATTACTATAGATCCTGTAGAAATTCAGACGATCATGAATATCTACTTTGAAAATCTTTACTCACAAAGGCTGGAAAATACAGAGGCAATGGACAGATTTCTACAAATGTATGAATTACCAAAGTCAATTCAGGAAGATAAAATAATTTTGAATAACTCAATATCAGCTACTGAAGTTGAAAACGTTATTAAAAATATACCAGTAAACAAAAGCTCAGGTCCTGATGGATTTATGGGTGAATTCTATAAGAAATTTAGAAAAGATTTAACACCAATGCTCCTCAAACTTTTCACTGAAATTGAATGGGAAACAATTCTTTCTAACTCATTCCTGGAGGCAAGTGTTTACTCTGATAGCAAAATCAGAGAAAGACCCAACCAAAAAGGAGAACTATAGGCCAATCTCCCTAATGAACATGGATGTAAAAATTTTCAATTTTTGCAAATTTTTTTCAAATTTTTTCAAATTTACTGCAACAGCAATAAATGTGCACCTATGTTTAGCAGCACAGTTTGTAATAGCTAAAACTTGGAAATAACCCAAATGTCCATCATCTGCGGAATGGATAAAAAAAGAAATGGTATTTTTATTTGATGGAATATTACTCAGCTATAAAGCAGGATAATCTCAAGACTTTTATAGGTTAATGGAGGCAATTTGAGACCATACTTATATATGAAATAAATCAAACTCAAATTTGTAAATAGTGTCTTGTCTCCCTAGTGTAAAAAAACAATCTCAAAGAGCAATAATATCCAAAATATACAATAGATAATGTGATAATGAAAGGGAAATGCTCAAAAGGAAAAACTGGGATAGGGGAAAGAAGAAAAGGAAGAAGGGAAAAGATATGCATATATGTATATATACAAGTTCATCTAAAAGAGTAGTTTGTGTTTTCCTTGTTTGATTCTTTGATCATTTTTTTGTGCCTAAATCTTGTAACCTGAACAACTACTTCTAAGATACAATATGTAATATATTAATTAGTGTCAATTTCCTGTTTTGAAATTCTGTATCATTCCTCTCCATTTATGTGTTTTGCTTTTTTGAAATAAAAGAAAAAGAAAGAAAAAAGAAATAAAATGATACTTCTTTCTAAAATAATTACATCTTTTTCAAGACTGTTAGAGTCTCACTGATCGATGCTATAGATCACAGTCATCATCACAAGAGGCTTCATGCTTAGTATGTGTTCACTAAATATTTAAGCTAGTGAATTTACAAGTCATCTGTAAAGAAGAGAACATGTTTATTTTATTTTATTTATTTATTTATTTATTTTTAGCCAGGACAGTGCGGCCCAGATCTTTGTTAGCTCACAGTGGGCAGTCCCATGCTTAGCGCTTCGCCCTCTGAGGTAGAGCTGTGGTCACCACCAGCTGGCACAGGAGGAGACTGAGGCACGGAGGTGTGTCACTGGTCAAGGGAGAAGAGCAACAGGAAGCCACCTGCCCTGGTCCCTCAGGCACAGAGTCCAGCCAGGCTCCAGCCCACGCGGGTGGAGTGTCTGCTGTAGGGGGTCAGGGAGCCTGGCTTCCCCCTGAGGAGGAGAGACTGCTGGGCAGGGGTCCTGAGAGTCCACAGTGCCCGCCCTGCCCTCCACAGGCCCTGCATACCTGAAGCAGAAGAAGTACCGGCTGGCTGAGCAGCTCTACAAGGAGATCTTCCACCTCGAGGACCTGTGCACCCTACTGAGGGAGCCACACCCTTCCTGCCCCCTCCCAAGGGGTTTCTGGGCCTTGTCCCCACCTCACATCGCCTTCTGTTCCCTCAGGAGCTCCCAGCTCGGGCACAGCTAGTGACCAGTCACCCAACACCATCCTCAGGCCCTGCCTCGGAGCAGCGCCTTCTCCAAGCTGCGGGAATCCACCCGGCGGGGCAGTGAGAAGCTGGTCCCCCAGCTCCAGGGCAAGGGCGCTGCAGGGGCGGCCCAGTGAGGAGAACATGTTTATTTTTTTAAAAAGATATCAGTGCTTTTCATAAGCTCTCAGTAACTATTTTTTTGGATTATCCAGCAGTTCAAATGCAAAAATGTGCGTATATATGTTTTCACACTTTTAATACTTTGCCATTAAAATTTGTCTAACTTTTATTTTTATAAATGCGCAGATGGCTATCATTCTACAAATATTTTCCAGACATTTGCATATTTTTTGTTATTAAAAAAACTTACAAAGCCTGATATCTTCCAAGGAATATTCTACAGAGTATAATTTTAGTGCTAGGAAAATCTGGGCTCAGATCTCAGTTCTGTGACAATGTAGCAGTGACTCTGATCAAGCAAACTGACTTCTCAGCATCCTGGAGGATTCAGCTGTAGGGAGAAGAAAGAAAGACAGGAAGGAATGAAGAGATGAAAGGAAGAAAGAAATGAAGAAAAGAGAAAGAGAATGAGGAAGAAAATACTCTGTCCTCTTGGTGTTGCTAGGACAGCAGAGGAATCAGCAAAAAAATAAGAAAATACCTAGTAAGGTTCCTGGTACAAATTGGGTATTCAAAAATATTAATTATCATTATTATCACTTCATTTATCAATTGATTTGTCATCCCCAGAAACAGTTTTCCCGAAAAGCTATGAGTGCTTTTTGTCTCTAGTTATGCTCACATTGCTCTTTTTGCTGCAGTGTTGGTCTGAATCACCTTGCTGACTTGTACAGTGATCTCTGTCTCTAAGGGGTGGATTTCTTCTCTCCTGCCATTATGTCTTTCACTTGTTTTTTGTTGTTCTTGTTTTGATTTTTGGGTTTCAGCTTTTATCAGTGCATAGTGATTGCATTTCTTTTGGTGAGATGGTAATGTTCACACCGCAACTGATTTCTTTTTTATCCCCTTTCTCTCCCTTCCTTCTTCCTCCCTTCATCTCCTGAGCCCCTTCCCATTCGACTTGTTTGTTTTCATTTACATTTTGTTTTGTTCTCTAGGAGAAATCGTGTGATATTTAAGCACCTACGTCTGACTTGTTTCACTTAACATTATGGTTTCAAGTGCAGCCATTTATCTACAAATCCCTCAGGTTTATTCCACCACAGTAGCACAATGCTTACTTGTTTTGGAACAATTGTTTGATAGCTCCTCATTGTTCACAACAAGGATTTCACCTTCCTAGAGACAATGTGGGAGGGAAAGGCAGTCGCAATGAACACGTTTTCCAGGGAAATTTGAAGATGAACTGCACCAAGACACTGGTCAGTGACATCATCCAGCATTATCAAGGATATTGGTCAATATATTTTACCCAGCAGTTGAGCCATGGCAACTGTAGTTAAAAACACCAAGAACTGCCACAAGAAGCATTGAAATCATTGAGGACCTGAAATAAAGAAAAGACTTGCCCCAGAACCACTGTTACAGGGCAAGAACATGAGGGATCTTTTTATGAGAAGAAAGAATGGGAAAGTGAGAAGAATCCACACACGCTTATGGCTATGGCAAAGATGGGTATCTTACCTTCCCAGTTTTCTAGCTCCTTAATGAAAAGAAATCCTCATGTTGATCTTCTTGTGCTACCAAGTTATTTACTTAACTATGATGGCGCATTCTCATAGAATGCTAATGGCTCTCATTATAAAACATGGATCAACTTACCTAAATCAGGGCTTTCAGATGGCAGTGGAGATAGCTGTGGGTACTGTTGGGTGAGGTGCCTGGATTGTTGGTCTCTTCCTGGTGATTTATGTCAGCATTTCCATGTTCAGAGGATGTGTGTGTTTTACTTTGGATGCAGTATGTTTGCGGGAGAGAGAGAGTTTTAATGTGTTATTGGCTTTTGGGTGCCAGAGTTTCCTTTCAGATATGGTTTCTAGGTTCTTTCTCTCCTGTATAAAGTTATTCAAGACAAGTGCATAATTGAAAAATTGCCTCCACTTTTGCTAATAAATCTCATCCTGGAAAGAGAATAGGATATTGTGGAACATTAAAAACTTACAGTTGGATTTCTGCCTTTTGAATCAGGATGTGAATGAAGGAATAAAGAAGCTCTGATGAGGGCTGCCTTTACTCCAATTATAGTACCAGATCTAGTGCAGAGTTTCTTAGAGAAGGAACTTAACACAGAAGCCAGAATAATTGAAACTGCTTAGCTATGAATCCAAGGTCACCCAGGGTTTCTCCAGGAAATGTCTGTGGACAGGGACATTGCCACTCATCTCAGGCTGCTTCCATTCTCTTCATCAGAATGGGAGGTGATGGTCTAGGCTGCCGTGGCCCCTCTCAGGGAAGGGACACAGTCACTCCTCCAGTGTCATGAGTCAGGCGCATTGGTCACCTGACACACAAAGCAGGACCTGAGGGAGTCGGGTACAGTCGTGTGACCAGTGTCCAGTTTTCTCGCAGTCCTTAACTGGCCCTCAGATTTCCCTTGGAGGACTTAGATCCCTTGGAAGACAAGGTGCTTGGAGCATTGCCATTTGAAACAGGAAAATTTTGATCTTTTTCCTCAGTCTTGTTTCCTTTATTCTCACTTAGATCCTGATTGTTGAATACAGAAAAGGCTGTGTTCGGCAATTGGATCACAGGGCCCTAAGGCTCCATCTACAAAACTGCCAGGATCTTTTGAAAATACTGGATTTTTCTGGGGTGCCGGCCTCCGGGGGAAACAGGTGGGAGAGACCTGTATCCTCCTGAGAGGCAGGTAGGCACTCACAACAGGATCACTGAGGACATCTTTTTTTCCCCTTTGTAGACAACTATGAGAACCATGGTGATTGGGCCTTTATAGAAATAAAGAGCCATAAGATCCTGAACATAAGGGATTTCACACCCTTTTCTTTGTCTTTTGCAAAACAACAATAACAACAACAACAAAAACCCTGAAGAATTTAGAATGCCATTCTGTACCCATCTTTTGCCATTTTCCCTAGGTACTGTGATAACTCGGACCCCGGTATAAAATCCAAGGAAGCAAGAAATTAAAATTTGGGAAGCAAAGGCTTTATTTCCAGGCCTGGTGACACAGCCTCCAGGAGCCAATTTGGAGACTGCACACCTGACAGATAAAAGTCAGGGCTTTTATCTTGTAAATCCACAAACAGCTGCTGGTCACACAATGTAAGGAGGGGGATGGGGGTGTGGCGCGGAAATGGCGATTACATGTCTTGGGAAGGGCAAGATCAGGTAAGGGTTGTACTAACAAGCAAGTCTCCCTGCATACAAGCAAGTTTAAATAAGAAGAAATCTTGTTTTTCTTAGCAAAGAATAGAGAAGTCTAACAGCAATTAACAACCTTAGTTACCTTACTTTAGCACCACAACTGTTATTTTGTAGAGGGCAACAGTGGTTAACATATCCATTAGGTAAGATTTTACAATTCTTTACAGAGAAGAGCATTGATTAACATATCAATCCTTTACCCACAGGAAAAAGGAGCACACAGGTATTGCTATGATACAAACGAAGCTATTTTTGTGAAGAATAATACAATCTAATACAATCTAATGCAATTAACACAATTTGTGATGGGCTACCAGGTAGGGAAGGGGGTTGTCAGGAGCTATTACCTCAGGCCTTTGTTTTATGGCCTTTTGGGAAGTTAAAGCTTAACCTAGTTAGATGTGAAGGGGGAAGAGGAGGAAAGCAGCAGGTGGCGCTTATACAGAACAAACCTTATGGCGCGATAGTTAGGGGGCCTTAGGTTATAACAGGTACCAACACCAAGCAGTATTGCAATAGTAAAGACAAGGGTGCAATCTTTGGGGGTGCTAACTAGCTACTTGTGTGTGGTCTGTAGAGAGATGATGATGTCTAGGGCTTCTCAGACGACATCGCCTGCAGAGGGATGCAAACACATTAAGAGCCAGAGCATCCCTGTGAGACTTGGTAGTACACGAACACTGCTGGTGAAGTGAGTGGCCTAGTTGCCTTCTTATTTATTCATTCTTTCCTCAGAATCCTCCATACCCTGTGGCCTGCTATGACTCCTTCCAGGGTCAGTTTGATATGTCTAATGGTGAGATTTCTGGGACTTGCAGGGTTGGCCTACTGACTCCTTAAAAGGAAGAATCTTGCCCAAGGGCTCCTTTGGAAGATCCCAGAAAACTACCGTGGAGTCCTCAGGCACCACTTGAGAAACGGTATCCCTTGCCTTTATCACAGTAGTAGGAGGATGACTCTATTTGCATAGTCTCAGCTGCTTGAGTTGTCTTCTACTGGCTGTGTCTTTGTGCATTTCTCTTAGAGGAAACCAGAAAGGAATCTAGTCCAGTTGAAAAGAAATGAGGGAGCAGCCCCACATGTTCCCTAAAATAGGAGGCTTAACTCCCATTTACAAAGTTAACATGTCCTGGTGACTGTTAGGTCTGAGAGAAAAAGGGAGAGAAGATGAGGGGAAGATGGAGGTCGAGGTCCGTGGAAGGAGTGGAGTGGACGGCCGTGAAAGTAGTGGGCGGCGATGACTTTATTTCGGGAATGTGGGGAGAGGCCCCTCCGCCGGCCCGGGCGCAGCCTCTCCACTGCACCCGGGGCCGTGGTTATCCGGGGAGAGGAGACCCGCGCACTGGCCGCTGGAATCTGGCGATCTCTCTCTGACCGGCGATCTCTCTCGGACACGTGGCATGGGGGAATATAAATAGCCTAAGCTTAGGGCAGTGCCCTAAGGCCATTAGAGATGTATTTCATTGGCCCACAGGTTTAGCGCCAGAAAGCAGGTTCCTAGGGAGGGGGTATAGGGTTACAGGCAAGTCTATAGAGGCGGGGCGAGGCAGGAGTTTTCTAACTTGGCTGCAGCTTTTCCTGGTTAAAGTGTCCGGTCTGGCCCAGCAACTCTTTCAGTGACCATGAGGCTCCTTGAAACAACAACAACAACAACAACAACAAATGGTAGACAATGCACATCCTTCCCTCTCCCTTGTGGGGGGAAAAGGGGAGTTTCTCAGCATGAAGAAAGCCCCCTGAGTTCTGAAGCCAAAGGGACAAAGAAAAAAAAAAAAGTCTTCTTGGCCATAGATTTGAGAGAGAAACAAAAACAAACAAAAAATGTCCAAAGGGGCCTTACCTGCTTCTGCTGGCTCTGCCAAATATAGTCAGGTGCCGCATTCTCTTATTAGTGGTAGTTTTTAGGTTCTTTCTGTCCTGAACAAACTAGTGGTAAAGAAAAGCACAAACATAGCAAGGTTTTACATTTGTATTATTTCTTAGGAAGGAAAGAAACAGGCTCTGCAGAGAAAGTTTGGGTCAAATAAAAGTAGGATCCTAAGTACACTTTATAGGGTGAGAGTGTGTTGGGGTCTATACCTGGATCCCCAATCTCCTAAGCAAGTGCACAGTGTAGGCCCAAAGGAATGAGACAAGTGGCATGATCTTTATTAGGGCTTCTCTGCAAAGTTCATAACTGTGATCGCCACCTGGCAGACTCTTTCTGGGTGGTCTGTGTTTATCTGAAACAAGGATGGAGTTGAGTGGAAAATGCAGGAAGCCTGAGCAGGATCCTGGGATGGTTCAAGGACCTCTCTAGAAACAGACAATGCTAATTAAGGAAAACTAAACAGAAAGTCTCCAGGTGGCCTCAGATGTGGCGTATCTTGCCCCCTTGTTACACAAGGTGTCTCCTTGTCCTCAGTTCAGCCATGCTACAGCCCTGCACATGTATTCAGCTTCAATCATTCCAACAAGTGCAGATCATTGTATAAGAGAGAGGACAAAAAGCTCGGTGGTGACTGTCCTTTTTATATCTCACACTCTCAGGTTGACATCAGTCTAGGTTATCCTATCAAAAACTCAAGTTCTCCTGAGAATGACGATGGCACTGTGACTAGGCCTGTGTGCTAGGCTTTGGAGTCTGTCATGCGCATGTGTGCAGGCATTTTGTAATCAACAAGTCATGTCTACTTCCCTGCCAGTTTGCCGTGCTCTAATCTGCTGCCTCAAGAGTGGAGTGAACTGGTGCAAAGCAGGAAGTTGGCATGGGGAGGAAAGCACAGAGTGTGGATCTATCGACTCTATAGAGCATAGAGTAGGAGCAATGTGGAGCCCCACCTGAGAACAGGGGAGTGCAAGAGTGTTAGTCACGTACCTAACCCTGGGACATAATACCCACAACTTAAATAGGAGTTAAATTTTGACTCACCTTCAGGAGCTCAGCCCATGGCTGGCTGGCTCCATGGCAGAAATACCATGGTAGAGTAGCATGGTGGAGGAGAGCAGTCAGGAAGCAGGGTGGGGGAAGGGTACTAGAGAAGCAGGGACCAAGGACCGGATACAGCCCCAAGGTCACACCTCCACAACCATCCAAAACAAACACAAGCCAACCGAAGCTGACAAGTTAGTGTCACTGTCATAGTGAATATTTATCCACCATCTCTGAGAGTCACTATTTGCAGCTGTTCTGGGGGACGTCCATTCTTATGCACAATGTCTAGATCAATAATGTTGTTGATATTTCCAATTTTTATCTTATATAAAATGAAAATTGAGTACATTTGCAGGTGAGGTATGAAGATATAGGAACCAGATGCTGAAGCCAAGTTTCTGCTACTCCCTAGGGACTGCCAAAGCATCACAATCTCTTCCCTCTACCTGCCCTGTACTCTACTCTGTATTTCATTACCTGGTATGCACATTGTAATCCACAGTTTATCAGAGGTGGTAATTTTCATCACAGCAAACCCACTTTCATAACAGAAGAAATCCTTTGAAAAGTCTGAAACAAAGTCTGAATACACTGCTTAAGAGAGTGGAGAGTAAATGCCAGCATAAGATTTAAGGGTGTGCATATGACTCACAAATACACCATGCATTTCTTACTACCTGAGATTGATAACAGCTCTTGGCTGCAGACATCAAACACTTGAAGTTCAAATTCTGTCCTGGAAAACATCTGTTACCCCAGCCATCACATCAGATGCTCTGGCACCCACTGACTTGATCTCCCCAGATGCACAACAGTGCAGTTTCCTCCGGCCATCCTTTTTCCAGCTCTCAGCCATAGAAGTAGTTCCACATTTTGGGCGCTATGCCTTTTGGCTTTTACCCCAGAAACAATCACTTCTACACAGAGCATTTGTGAGCACAGAGTTCGTGGAAGCCTCCCAAACACGCTCTTCTTTTCCCAGGACTGGCTGTTGTCCTGGGAGACCTGAGATACATAAAGATTTTATATCAGTGCCAGCTTTGAGAAGAAAAATGAGTGATTTACTTAAATTAAAAGCATCATCTTGCTTCTTCCAGCCGAAAGATAAAAACTCTCTGTCTATAGGGAACTGTGTGTCCTCTGGCTTCTTATTAACTTTAAAATGAGGGAAAATTCCTAGCTCATATTGTAAGAAATCTTTTCTGATTTGCTCTACCTGTCTCTTGTGTGGGGAAAGTCAATATAATCCTGAAGAGACGAGAACTCAAACAGGCCATTGTAACGGATGGAGCATTTGGACACAGCCCAGTGCCAATGGGGCACTGCCATTCAGGCTTCTCACCTGAACAGGGCAGAGCTTATGAGAGTGGCAGGATTGCCCCCTGAATGTCATTTCATCCCAAGGGCGAGTGCTGCTAACCTGTCTGATGATGAAATTCTTGAACCCTTTCAAGGTCCTACACACAAACACACATGTACACATGTGTACATGCATGCCCAGACCCAGACATGCTGAGAGACAGAAAAAGATCTTCAAGCATGGAATTCCTCTGGTTTGATTTTAAGATAAAAAAATTTTTTTTGGTAGGAGAAAGATTGTAGAAAAATTATCAAACAGAGTATTGGAGAACTTTGCAAAACAAGAATGCATGGAGAGATTGTTTTCTTTGCTGTATTTCAGTCCTCTCCTCATCCATTACTCAAAAGAGATGGCCATTTTATAAGACCAGGCATTTTTGCATTTGGTTTTATTATCAGATTGTTAGAATAAATTTTTTTCATATTTTAAAGAAACCCTGAATCCCATACATTTTGGAAACTAAAATTATTAGAAAAAAGAAAGTCATTCTATGACCTACAACATAAATCCCAGATTGAAAAAAATATTTTCTCTGTGAATATAAAGTTCATTGCTAACCACAGATCTTCACATAAGTGGTGTAAGTTCCCACTGTTACTGAAATAGCCTTGCAAAGATGAGCATAAAACTGCATATTTGTTTTTCATCCAAAAATACATACATTCTCCTTGACACTTTTGACCTTAAAAGGAGTTTCTACTGTCTCTGATTCTCTCTGTTTCACTTATGCTCCCAATAGAAATGTGCAGGGTGGATCAGATGCGATAGTTTTTAAACATCTGAGCCTACAGCTAGTCATCATGTTTCATATTCACAGACTCAACATTTTTTCTTCCACTCTTCCCATGTGTTAAGCACACATTTCTCAATGTGTGACTTTGCCCAAATATTTAGCAAATTATTACAAATACAGTCAAGAAAAGATCACTTAATAAACATTATGGTTACTGAAACTCAAGATTATATGGAAAATCTTTTCTGTAACATTTTGACTTCTCTCACCTTAGTGCTCACGTCCAGTGACTCTGAGAAGAGCTCTATGAAGCAATGGACAGCGGTAAAGAAGAGGCAAAAAACAAGGGATGATGGAGTGCCAAGACTGGTTATTCTGACTACATCGTCTCACTTAATCTCAGCTTCCAAAACTCTGTGAATCTACAACATAGGCAGTATGATAAAAAGGAGGGTGAATGTAAAGGGTAAAGACACTGTGGTGAAAGACACGTTACTATTAATTACCTTTAACATTCCCTCCTCTTTGAGCACACTTGTCCCACTGCTCTTGCCACTTCCTGGATGTTCTCCTCCTTTTTGTGGTTTCTCAGATTTCCTGAATCATTCAAAAGGCTTACAACTATTTCTGTCATACAAAAGTATTAGAGTGAGTTCTCATCTGACTTCTTTACCAGATCTGGCACTGTGCGACCTTTGACTCTTCCCCAAAGTCAAAATGATCATGAAAGGTAAAATGTGGGATCCATTTAGCGCATCAAGGCAGCGAGGACAGTGCAACTTGGAAAGGGCACTTCAGAAGTGCCTCCAGAAGTGGTAAGAGCAAAGAGGTGAGTGTATCCAAAGTGAGAGGGAGGATCATAAGGGTTAATACTGATGTGTCTTTTACTGTAAGAATTTAAAGCTGGGGATTTAGCTCAGTGGCATAAGTGCCTGCCTTGCAAGTACAAGGTTGTAAGTTTGATCCCTGGTACAAAAAAAAAAAAAAAAAAAAAAAAAAACCAAACAAATTTAAAATGCTTCAGCATTCACCATGTTGTGTGATTACACAATGTGCTTGGTTTTGCTTATATCTCATCACTGGCATTTAAGGTTGGAGCACTGTACCCTCACATTGCATGGTGAGGCAGCTCAGATAGCACCTCAGTGGGGAAATCCATTTCTTCTTAGAATCTGACTTGTTAACATGAATATGACTTCATTTTCTTAGGGAATGACGTTAATGTGGTCCAACATCATCTGCTGACCCATTGATGAGATTATTGTCCATCTTCCCCGGGGGCCCTAAGCTTCCTGTGTACAAGGAGGCCTACATTTTGGTCATAGCTGTATCCCAACACCTAGGACGGTCCTGACATATCTGAAGCAAATACCTGAGGATGGTCCTCTGCTCGGGTCAGGGACCACAGTTATGGAAGCAGCTACCCTGGTGTTCTTCAGTCTCTTTACCTCCAGATCTACTTCTCCACAGATGCACCAGCCCTGGGACCCTCACCATGCCGACTGCTTGCAAGTCAGATATGGCTTTTCCTTCTCTGTCCTCACCTTCCTCATTGTTCTCTCCCTTTCTATTTATCTGTCCCTCTTCTTCAGTTCAGTCATATACAACCTGTGTCAGTAGGGGATTTTATCATTGCTTGGACATCACAGAGTATGTTCATAACCCTACTACACACAAAAGGTACATAATGTGTGTTACAACAAATTGCTCTCAGGGCCTTGATGAGCAATACAATACCAGATTAAGTGGAATATAAGAAAAATGATATAATCAAGAGATTCAGAAAACACAAGATCTGAGGCAGCTGCCAGCATAACATGAATTCTATTTCACAGTAAAAATTTAAAAGCATGTGTACATTTTAAAACAGTGATAAAAGTATGCTGCTGTAATGCATAACTATGAATACAGCCCTTCACCACAATGGTCAGATAATACGTTCGGAACATGACTTCATGTGGTAGGCTTGTGCATGCCAGCATCACAGAAAACTTGCAAGCAGGGTTGTGGGGTTTCTATTTCTATTCACCTGAGGGATTCCGCAAGATTTATGTAAGGTGAAGAACATTTATTACTTGAAATTTCCAAACTACTTGCTCCATAATGCTCTCTGGGCCTTTTGCTTTTGGAGGATACTATTTTGATACCTGCTTCACATTCTTAACTTGAACCAAACAGCTTAAAAGTTTTTAAAAACTGGCATTTGTATTTAAGATAATGAATTAATCTGTAAGTATGATTTTTACTGTGTCCCAAATTTTGATATACTACGCTTGCTTTGAAGGCCACAATTTTCATTATAAATTTTCTCTTTAACTCATTTGGTAGCAGACCAAATAATGGTTCAAAGTAGCCACATCTTACTCTGGAACCTGACTGTTGACTTGCGTGGCCATGTTAATGAGCCTTGAATTACTATAACAACAATCTGAGAAAATTAGCTTACAAAGAGAAAAGGCTTATTCTGGCTCATGATGTTAGAGGTTCAGTCATGATCAGTTTGCCTGTTGATTTGGGATGTGGTGAGGTAGCATTTCCCAAAGAAAATGTGTGATAAAACTGTTCACTCATGGCCTAGAAGCAACAGTGGGGAAGAGGACAAGGGTCACAGGACAAACCCCAGAGTTTCAAAACTGTCTACTGGCCTGCTTCTTAAAGTCCCAGCATGTCTCAATGGGACCACCCTGGAGACTCAGCCTGTTAACATGGAGGCTTTTGGGGGATACTCCAGGTCCAAATGCCTGCAACGGCAGAAAGGTCTTTGCAAATGGCTGAGACAAAAATCCTGGTGTGGGGAAATCATGCTAAATGATCTGGGGGATCTATGTGAAACAGCAGGTTCCATTTGAAACAGGCAGAAAGGCTTTTCCTCCTCCCTCCCCAGACTAGGAGTTTGCAGCAACATTGGCCTCATCCCTCCTCCACCCTCCATGGACTAGGGGTTGGTGGGATCATCAGTTACCCTCCCCTCCACCCAAAAGACCACAGACAACAAGTGACCCTTCTGCCACCTGCAGAACCTTGGAGGGCTGATAAGAGCCTCAACAATCCTTCACCCACACAGAGGACCTCAGTGGGCTTGCAACAGTATGGTGATTTTCCCCTTCAAATAGAGGTCCTCAGTGGGTAAACAGAAGCACCAATGAATTCCTTCCCAGCTGTAAGACATTGGTGAGTCTGGCAAGAGTGTGGGTGAGTCCTTCTTCCATACAGAGAACATCAGGTGGGTTGAGTAGAGGGCTGACAAGGCCTCCCCCAACCCAGAGGTAATCGAAAGGACCTAGAGACACCCAGTGACACAGTAGGGTCCCAGCTGAGTGCACACTATAGCCAAGTAGATCTGGTGGACTGGAACAGCTGGAAGCCATAGAAGCTAAATAGAAGCTAAAGGTTGATTAACATTAATACTTCTAGGCTAGTCAGCCCAGGAAGAGTATAGGACTCACCCAACAGCCCCTGCAAGAGGAATTCAGGTGACTTCCCCCTCCCCATCATTGTGGGACCAGCCATTGGACAAGCATCAACCACACAGTAGGACACTAAGGCTCATATGATGCACAGTTGAGACTAGTGGGATCAGTAAAATATTAACCCAAGAGGTGAAAATGACAAAATGAAAAAGCAAAATGCAAGCTCAAATGTCCAGTCCATCAAGAACAAGTAGAGGAGATAGCAAAATAGAGGACATTAAAAGTCATACACCTGAAATTTCTGAAGAGATAGTAGGGAAATAAAGTAAAATTATGAGGCTATAGAAGAAATCAGATTAGAAATAATTTCTCACATAAAGAAACAAATTACAACCATACTAAAGAAGTTGCTCAGCATAGCTAGAGAAGATATAGATTAAAAAAATGTACACAATATGGGAAGATGATGGAAACTGAATAAACAATACAGAAAAAAAGCAGAATGCATGAAATAAATTCAAAAGGATACCCAGGAGATAAAACATTCTACTGAAAGCTGGTGAAACCATTTGAATGAAGCTGAGGAGAGAATTTCAGACATTGAGGACAGGAATGCAGCTAGCAATCACAAAAGGAAAGAACTTTTAAAATTAACAAGACAGCATCAAATGAAAATTCAACAGCTTCAAGGTGATGCAAAGAGAAATAATATAAGACTAATAGACATCAGTGAAGATACAGCAGTCAACACAAATGGCATCGATATACTATTAGCACAAGTAATAGAAGAAATTTTCCCAAACATTGGGAAAAAGTCAGATATACAGATAAGTGAGGCATGTAGAATGCCAAACAGTCACAACCAACACAAATCTACACCATATAATAATTAAGATTCTAGAAAATAGAATCCTAAAAGCTGTTAAAGAAAAGCTACAACTCATTTGTCAAGAAAAGCCCATAGAATCATTGCAGACATATCAATGCAAACCCTCAAGTCAAGATGAGCTTGGAATGAAGAATTTCAAGCCCTGAAAGAAAACAACTTTCAGCCCAGATTAATACACTCTACAAAATATTCTTTGAAAATTAATGGAGAAGTAAAATACTTCCATGACAAAGAACAACTGAAGAAACTCATGTCCACAAAACCAGCCCTAGAAAGACTACTGAAAGACATATTAGAGAGAAACAAAAATGACTACAATTCCCATAACAACAACAGAAAGAAACCACCAGACAGGGCAAGCAATTAAACAAGGGGGAAAAGAAGGGAACCAACAGCAGGAAAACAACATGACAAAGTTGAGCCAGTATGTATCAGTTACATCCATTAATGTACATGGCCTGAATTTACCAGTTAAAAGAAATAGGTTGACAGAATGGATCAAGATACAGGATCCAACAATATGCTTTATTCAAGAAACACATCTGGGGACTGGGGATTTAGCTCAGTGGCATAAGTGTCTGCCTTATAAGCATGTGGTTATGAGTTCCATCCCTGGTACCATTAAAAAAAAAAAAAAGAAACACATCTGACTCAAAAGGAAACTCAGACTAAAAGGCAAAGGATGGAAAGCAATATTCCATGTGACAGGAACCCAGAAACATGCAGACATAGCTACTCTCTTTGAAGACAATGTGAACTTTATCTAAAAATGATCAAAATAGGTAAACACATTTGTTAGGGAAATAATACAAGAGGAAGAGCTAACAATCACAAATATATATGCACCAAATGCAGGAGCACCCAACTATGCAAGGCAAATACTAATAGACATGAAAAACCAAATATGCAATAACACAATTATGTAGGAGACCTTAATACCCCATCAACACAAAGAGATAGATCAACTAGACAAAAAGTCAGCAAAGACATAACAGAACTGAATCAAACCTGTGAACAAATGCATTTACTGACGTTTCCACCCAACCACATCAGAATACACATTGTTCTCAGCTGCACATGGGATGTTCTCTAAAATAGACTATACATTAGCCCATAGAACTCTTTTAAGTAAATGCAAAGGGATTGAAATAATTCCATGCATATTATTTGACCATAATGCACTGAAATTTGAAATTAACAGCAAAAGAAACTGCAAACCCTACATAAATACATGGAAATTAAATAACAACCTCTTGAACAACCAGTGGGCTACAGGTGAAATTAAAGGAGAAATTAGCAACTACAATTCAGTGAAAATGCAGATACAACATACTGAAATCTTTTGACACAATGAAAGCAATCCTAAGAGGGAAACATAGCATATGAACTCTCACATCAGGAAAACAGAATTAACACAAATGAACAACTTTAAACTACACCTCAAACTTCTAGAAAAAGAATAGCAAGTCAAACCCAAAGTTCATAGAAGAGAGGAGATTATAAAGATTGGAGCAGAGGGCTGGGGATTTAGCTCAGAAATGTAAGTGCTTGTATGGCAAGTGTGAGGGGTTGTGAGTTTGATCCCCAGTACCACCAAAAAAAAAAGTATCAGCGCAGAAATTAATACAATTGAGACTAAAAAAGTAATACAAAGAGCTTGTTCTTTGAGAGGATAAACAAAATTGATAAACTTCTAGCGAACCTTATCAAAAAAAGAAAGAAAAAACTCAAATTCATACAATAAGGAATTAAAAGGGTGAGCTTACTGCAGATCCCATGGAAATTCAGAAGATCACGAATAACTACTTTGAAAATCTTTACTCACATAAGATGGAAAACAGAGGAAATGGACAGATTTCTAGAAATGCAAGAATTATCAAAGCTGATCCAGGAAGATATAACAATTTTGAATAACCCAATATCAACTACTGAAATTGAAAATGTAATTAAAAACTTACCAACAAAGAAAAGCCCAGGTCTTGGTGGATTTATGGGAAAATTCTATAAGAAATTCAGAAAAGATTTAACACCAATACTCCTCAAACTTTTCATTGAAATTGAACGGGAAGCAATTCTTCCTAACTCATTCCTGGAGGCAAGTGTTACTTTGACAGCAAAATCAGAGAAACCAACCAAAAAGGAGAACTATAGGCCAATCTCACTAATGAATAGGGACACAAAAACTTTCAATAAAATACTAGCAAATAGATTGCAGCAAATCATCAAAAACATACATCATGACCAAGTGGGATTTATCTCAGGGATGTTGGGATGGTTTAACATACACAGATCAATAAATGTAATACATCACATCAACAGAGCCAAAGACAAAAATCACATGATCATGTTAATAAATGCAGAAAAAGCTTTGGATAAAGTTCAACATTTGATAATGGTAAAACCATACCGAAACCTCAATCTGATAAAGCCATCTATGACAAACAGCCTACATTATACTAAATGGACAAAAACTGAAACCTTTCACTCTAAAATCAGAAAGAAGACAGGGATGTCCACTATCACTACTTCTATTCACTATAGTTTTGGAAACATTGCCCAGAGCAATTAGGCAAGAGAGAGAAAGAAAGGAAATAAGGATAGAAAAGGAAGAAATTAAATTATCACTATTTGCAGAAGACATATTTTACATAGAAGATCCCAAAAACTCTATCAAAAGACTACTGCAGATAATAAGCAAATTCAGCAATGTAGCTGTATATAGTCAGTACTCAAAAATCAATAACATTTCTGTACACAAACAACAAACTCCCTGAAAGAGAAATTATGGAAATAACACCTTTCACAATAGCATCTAAAAAAATGAAATACTTAGGAATCAACCTAACAAAGAATATAAAAGACCTATTCATTGAGAACTATAGTACTTTTTAAAGGAGATTAAAGAGAATATAGAGAAAATGGAAAAATATCTCTTGCTCTTGGCTCAGAAGAATCAACATTGTGAAAATGGCCATATGCCCAAAACTGTTATACAGATTTAAGACAATCCCAATCAAAGTACCATTAACACATCTAACAGATCTAGAGAAAATATTCCTAAAATTATTTTGGAAACAAAATAAACATAGACTAGCAAAGGTAATTCTGGGCAACAAAAGCAAGGCAGGAGGTATCTCAGTCCCTGACTTAAAATTATACTAGAAAGCTATACTCTACAGTGATAAAATCAGCATAGTGCTAGCAAAGAAATAGACTTGAGGATCAGTGAAACAGATTAGAAGACACAACCACAACTACAAAGACACTCAGCCACCTTATATTTGACAAAGCGCTAAACATGTTCACTGGAAGAAGCATAGCCTCTTTAGTAAATGGTGCTGGGAAAATTGGCTTTCCACTTGCCGAAGACTGAAACTAGACTCAGGCTTATCACTATGCACTAAACTAAAGTCAAAATGATCAAAGGTCTAAATATTAAAACAGAAACACTAAATCTACTGGAATACAAGGTAGGTAGAAATCTTGAAGACATAAGAGTAGGCAAAGAATTCATGAACAAGATGCAAACTGCCTGGAAAGTACTTCAAAAAATCAACAACTGGGATCTCATTAAAAAGTTTTTGTCCTTCAAAGGAAATTATCAACCGAGTGAACAAAAAAACCCCTATAAAACCCCAGATGTTCCTCAGAAAAAGAACTTATATTCAGGAACATATAAAGAATTGAAAAACATCAACCCCTCAAATTGAAAGACCCATTCCAAAAGTGGGAATCTGAGATGAATACACATTTCTCAGATAAAGGTATACGAACGGCAAATAAATACATGAATAATTGTTCACCATCTCTGATCATTCAAGAAATACAAATAAAAGCAGCATTGAAATTCCAAGTCACTAAAGAAAGAATGGCTACCATCAAGAAATCAACCAATAACAAATGTTGGCTAGGCTGTGGGGGAAAAGGAACATTTCCATACTGTTGGTGCAAGCCATCAGTATGGAAATTCCTCTTAAAATTAGGATTGCAAGTCCCACTCAGTCCAGCTATCCCCATACTGAGTATTTTCCCAAAAAAACTGAAAATGTTGTGACAGTGATATATGTTCACCTATGTTTATAGCAGCACAACTTGTAGTAGCTAAACCTTGAAAATAACCAAAATGCACATCAATTGCAGAATGGATGAAAAAGGTGTGGTGTTTTATTTATTTATTTTAATTAAAGAAAAAAATAAAAAAGGAGATTGAGATAAAAGAGGACATAACAACATAACAACACAGGTCAGAACACAACAATTTAAGCAACATAGTGTTTCAACACAAGATAACCTAACATAACGGTAGTTACCATAGTGTCTCTTTCCTTGAAATATTTGAGTATAACTTCGTATATTATAGCATCAAACATATCAAGATAGTCTGAAACTATTCAAGAGAAATTACAGGGTATTTAGAAGCAACTAACAGAAAATGAACAGTGGTTTCTATATTATCTCATTGTCTATAAAAATTTTTGTTTATACTATCACACATAATAAAATCCAATAAGATACAACATGATAAGACCAATGAAGACAGAAGAATAAAAGCTTAATGGGACTTCAAAACAAGATGATATTAAATCAGCACTAGCTATTATGATGTCTTGTTTTTTCAAAATAGCTGTTTATACCATCACAGACAATAAAATCAAACAACCCAGAATAAAAAGATTCCAATTCATGAATGAAAACATTATAAGGCTTCAAAGCAGTATAATGGGGAATCACGATCACCACATAATTTTATGTATTATTATCATTTTTTACACTAGGGGAACTATTTGGTATTTATACATGTGAGTTTGATTTATTTCACTTATGAGTATGGTCTCAAGCTGTGTCCATTTATTTATAAATATCTTAATGTGATCATTCTTTATAGCTGAGCAATACTCCACTGTATGAAAATACCACAACTTTTTATCCACTCCTCCGCTGATGGAAACTTAGGTTGTTTCCAAGATCTGGCTATTACAAATTGTGCTGCTATAAACATGGGTGCACATGTATCACTGTGGTAAGATGCTTTCAGTTCTTCTGGGAATTTGCCTAGAAGTGGAATAGCTGGAACAAATGGGACTTCCAATCCTAGCTTTTTGAGAAATCTCCAGACTACCTCCACAATGGTTGCACCAGTCTACACTCTCACCAACAGCGCAAGAGAGTTCCTTTTTCCCCACAGCCTCTCCAGCATTTGTTGGAGGTTTTCTTGATCCTGGCCATTCTTTCAGGAGTGAGATGGAATCTCAGCATGGTTTTAATTTGTATTTCTCTAATAAGTAATGATGAAGAACATTTTTTCATGTATTTATTTACCATTTGTTTTCCTTCATCTGAGAAGTGTATATTCATCTCAGATGCCCATTTTCAGATTGGATAGTTGAATTTTGGGGGTCTGATTTTTAAAAAATTCTTTATATGTTTTAGTCAGAAATCCTTTGTCTGAGGGACAGTTTGCTAAGATTTTTTCCAGGTTGTGGGTTTTCTTTTCACTATGCTGGAGATTTCTTTTGACATGCAGAAACTTTTTAATAAGAGGTGATCCCAGCTATTTATTATGGGAAGTATTACCTGTGCGGTTTGATTCCTGTTCATGAATTCTTTATCTACCCCTATGTTTTCAAGGTTTTTACCCAATTTGTCTTCCAATAGATTTAGAGTGTCTGTTTTAATATTCAGATCTTTGATCCATTTCGATTTTAATTTAGTACATGGTGATAGGCTTGGGTCTAGTTTTAGTTTTTGGCATACAGAGACCCAGTTTTTCCAACACTATTTATTAAAGAAGAGACTGTCCTTCCAGTGAACATGTTTGGCCCCTTTATCAAAGATCAGATAAAGTTGTAGTTGTGGTTGTATCTTCTAATCTATTCCATTGATCTTCGGCTCTGTTTTGATTCCAGTACCATGTTGATTTTACTACAGTTGCTTTGTAGTATAACTTCAAGTCAGGGATTGTGATGTCTCCTGCTTTGCCTTTGCTGCTTAGAACTATCTTTACTCTTCTAGGTCTGTTCTCGCTCCAGAATTTTAGGAGTGATTTCTCTAGATCTATGAGGTATGTTGACAGTATTTTTATTGGGATTGCATTGAATCAGTATAAGAGTTTTGGGAGAATGACCATTTTCACAATATTTGTTCATCCTATCCATGAGCAAGGGATGTCTTTCCATTTTCTGAGATCTTCAATTTCTTTTTTCAGTGTATTATAATTTTCCCTGCATAGGTTTTTCACTTCTTTCATGGAGTAATTGCTAAATATTTCTTTTTTTTGGTTGCTATTGTGAAGAGTGTGGCTTCTCTTATTTCTCTGTCAGAGATTTTGTTGTTAGAGTATAGGAATGCTATTGATTTTTCAGTATTGATTTTGTATCCAGCTATATTGCTGAATTTATTTATTATATCTAAGAGTCTTTCAATGGCATTTTGGGGGTCTATGTAGAGTATCATGTGATCTGCAAATAATAATAATTTCACTTCTTCTTTTCCTATCTTTACCCCTTTTATTTCTCTCTCGTGTCTAATTGCTCTGGTTAGTATTTCCAGTACTATATTAAATAGGAGTGGTGATAAGGGACATCCTTGTCTTCTGCCTGATTTTAAGATAAAGGCCATCAATTTTTGGCCATTTAGTGTGATACTGGCTGTTGGTTTGTCATAGACAGCCTTTATCATATTGAGGTAAAGACCATATATTCCAATTTTCTGTAAGGTTCTTATCATAAATGAATGTTGGAGCTTATCAAAAGCTTTTTCTGCATCTATAGAAATGATCATGTGATTCTTACTTTTGGCTTTATTGATATGGTTGATTACATTTGTTGATTTACGTGTGTTGAACCATCCCTGCATGCCTGGGATGAATCCCACTTGGTCATGGTGCATAATCTTCTTGATGATTTGCTGCATCCTATTTGCCCGTATTTTATTGAGGATTTTTGCATCTGTGTTCACTAGGGAGATTGGTCTGTAGTTCTCTTTTTTAGTTGGGTCTTACTCAGGTTTTGGTACTAGAGTAATATTTGTTTCCAGGAATGACTTAGGAAGGATTGCTATCATTTCAATTTCATTGAAGATTTTGAGGAGTGTTGGCATTAAGTCTTCTTTGTACTTCTTGTAGAATTCTGCAGTGTATCTGTTTGGGCCTGGGCTCTTCTTTGTAGATAAGAGCTTAATTACATTTTCAATTTCATTAATAGAGGGCTGGGGATTTAGCTCAGTAAATGCCTGCCTGGAAAGCTCAAGGTTATGAGTTCAATCCCTGGTACAAAAAATTTTTTATCATTAATAGAAATTGAGTGATTCAGCAGTTTTACATCTTCTTGACCTATCTTTGGTACCTCATATGTTTCTAGGGATTTTTCTGTTTCTTCTGTGTTATCAAACCTATGAGAGTAGAGGTTTTCAAAATAGGTGTTGATGATCTTCTGCATTTCTACAGAGTCTGCAGTGATTTCGCCTTTTTCATTCCTTATTGTAGGAATTTGAGCTATTTCTTCCCTTTTAAAAATTTGAGCTATTTCTTCCCTTTATTCTTTCAAAGAACCAACTGTTTGATTCATTGATTCTTTGGATTCTTGTCTCTATTGCATTAATTTCTGCTCTGATTCTTATAATTTACTCTCTTCTTTTGGCTTTGGGCTTGACTTGCTCTTATTTTTCTAGATGTTTGGGGTGTAGCATCAGGTTGTTATTTATATTCATTCTGTTTTCCTGATGTGGGAACTCAGTGCAATATATTTTCCTCTGAGGACAGCTTTCTTTGCATCCCACAGATTCCAGTAAGTTGTATTTGTATTTTTGTTTGCTTGTAGGTATTATTTAATTTCTTCTTTAATTTTCCCTGTGACCCACTGATTACTCAAGAGTGTGTTATTCAGTTTCCATGTGTTTGTGGGATTTTTGCAGTATCTTTTATCATTAATTTCTAATTTCATAGCGCTATGATCTGATAACATGCAAGGGATAATTTCCACTCTTTTGCATTTACTTAAATATGTTCTGTGAGATAATATATGGTCTGTTTTAGAGAATGACCCATGTACTGCTGAGAAGAATGTGTATTCTGATGTTGTTGGATGGAAAACTCTGTACATGTCTATCAAGTCCATTTGTTCACAGGTGTGATTCAGTTCTGTTATTTCTTCGTTGATTTTCTGTCTGGTTGATCTGTCTCTTGGTGTCAATGGTGTGTTAAGGTCTCCTGTTATAATTGTGTTACTGCTAATTTGGTTTTTCATTTCTGTTAATACTTGTTTTATATATTTGGATTCTCTGGAATTTGGTGTATATATAAGATTGTTGTCTCTTTCTCTTGATGTTTTCCCCTAACCAGTATGTCATGACCTTTTTTATCTCTTCTGATCATTCTTGGTTGGAAGTTCACATTGTCTGCAAACAGAGTAGCCACCCCTACTCTTTTTTGGGTTCCTGTTGCATGAAGTATTGTTTTCCATCCTTTGACTTTCAGTCTATGTGTATCTTTTGGGTTAGATGGGTTTCTTGTAGATAGCATACGGTTGGGGTTGGATATTTTTTCTTGATCCATTCTGCTAGTCTGTTTCTTTTAATTGATGCATTGAGACCATTTACATTAATGGCTGTAACTGTTATATATTGGTTTATTGTCAACATGTTATCTTTCTGCTGTTGCATCTTTATCTTTCTGTTCTGTTTGTCTGCTTTGCTTAGTGGTTTTTTCCTAAGTGTATCTAAATCATGAAGTTCTTCAGCTGTTTTTTGTCATGGAAGTATCTTATTTCTCCATCCATTTTGAAGGACAGTTTTGCAGGGTCCATCAGTCTAGATTGGAAATCATTTTCCTTTAGGACCTGAAATACTTCACTCCATGTTCTTCTTAACTTTATTGCTTGTGCTGAGAAGTCTGCTGTGATTCTGATAGGTTTTCTTTTATAAGTGATCTGTCTTTTCTCTCTGACAGCTTTTAATATTCTGTTCTTATGTTTGATTTCTGGGATTGTGATTATTATATGTCTGGGTGTAGTTTATTTTGGCTATGGCTATTTGGAGTTTTATGTGCTTCACTGATCCTGATGTCAGTTTCCGATCTCATGTTTGAGAAATTTTCAGCTATTACTTCCTTAAATATCCCCTTGACATCCTTTATGTTGTCCCCTTCTTTTTCATTTATCCCTGTCAATCTTATGTTGTTTTTCTTTGCATCATCTTGCAGCTGCTGAATTGTTATTTCCTGATTCCTTGTTATTTTTAAAAGATCTTTCCTTTCCAGTTCACTAGCTGCAATCTTGTCTTTGAGGTCTGAAATTATATCTTCACTTTCACTGAGGCAGTTTTTACAGCTTTCAATGGAAATTTTGCTTTCCTGTATATTTCTTTGCACTTGCTTTATGTATTCTGTTTGATTCTTATATTGTTCATCCAGGGACTCTATCTTATTATTTAGTTCCTCCAATTTTTTAACTGTGTCTTCTTTAGATATGTTCAGCTTCTCCTTCATTTCTTTTATCATTTCTTCTTTTACCTGGGATATTATTTCTAGTTTGAATTCCTTTAAAACTTCCTGGAATTGCTTCTTTATTTCAGTTGCTATTATGTCAGATATTTCAAGTGTATGGCATATATTTTCTTCTATGTACATAGCTCCTAAGGTTTCTTGGGATGGGATGGAGGTTTGAGATTGTAATTTGGTCTTTTGTTTTGTCATTTTCCTATATTTCTGTGTCAAGTGTTATTCCAAGTCTTCCCTAGGGCCTGTTGGAAATCCTCTTCTATGCCCTCAGCTCCTTGGATTCTGGCTGCCCACTTCCCTGGATTAAAGAGGGTCACTGGGGGTGGGGCAACCTGGCTCAAGACCCACTGAGCTGGTCTAGTGCAGCTGGAAGCTGTGGAGTTCCCTGTCTGGGGTTGAGCTAGGATCCTAAACTCGCTGGGCTCAGGGGATGGTGTGGGGACACTCACCCCAGGCCACCCAGCCTCTGGAACCAACAGCACCAGCAGGCCCAGAACTTCGTAGTCCACCAAGCATGGCAGGGAGTGGAGAGGCCTGCCAGGTGTGGTATTTTATACAATGGAATATTACTCAGCTATGTAAATTGGAGCTTTTCTAGGTAAATGGAAGCAACTTGAGACTATACTCATAAGTGAAATAAATCAGAATCACATTTTTATATATTGTATTGTCTCTGTAGTGTGAAAAATAATTACAAAATACTGAGAGTAATAAGATTCAAAATGTACAGTAGATATTATAATAAAGAAAGGGAAAGAAAGTGCTCAAAAGAACAGAACTACTGGAATAGGAGAAAGGAAAAAAGAAATAAAGGAAAAGATTACATGAATGTTAGTAAACATACATAAATTTATGTATGTTTATGTGTACTAGATAGATAACTATACTATTAATCTCTCTTAATTCATCAAAAAGAACAGTTTGTGCTGTCATTGTTTGACTGATCACTTTTGTATCTAGAATTTGTAACCTGAACAACTAGTTCTGAGATAACAATGTGCAATATATTAACTAGTGTTAATTCCCTCCTTTTTTGAAATTCTGTATCATTTCTATCCTTTTTTTCTTTTTTTTTGATTTTTAAAATAAAAAAAAAGAAACAGTCAGAAAGAGTCTTCTACAGACAGAGAGAGGCATAGATTTGGAATGATGTAACCAGAGAATGTCCACAGCTACCAGAACCTGAAGAATACATAGAACACATTCTGCCCTAGAGAATGTGAAATATATTGGTTATTTGAAATTCGCAGGCAGTTATTTCTATACATAAATTATTCTAAATACCTTACATATATTTGAAAATAATACATAGTATTTGTTTAGAATTGTAGAGATCTCTATATTTATTCCAATAATTTTTAAAAATTTTTATGTTCATATTTTCTATATTCTTACCAATTTTAACTCTACTCAACTGATCATATTTAATACATATTAAAATTCTCACTGGGTTTATGGATTCGTGTGCTTTTCCCTTATAACTGTGACAGCTTTTGTTTGACTGTCCCAAGGCCACGTTATTCACAAGCACAGGCTCCAGAAAATCAGTTTAAGTCATTGGCTATAAAGTCCATGTTCCTTTTATTTTACTATGCTCCTTCCAAAAGAACAGTGCAGGAATCTGCAAAATAGAAGCAGGTTTTTATCCACATGCAGCCCAGCACAGCTTTGTCCCATCATCTTTGTGCCAGCCTCTCACTGCCCCTTTACTGCCTCTGCCTGGATTCTGGCTTAATTGATTCCTGGCAGCATGGCAGACTGATGGCACCTGCATGGCTGGCTCTGGGCTCCCCGGTGGTTCTTACTGTTCCAGCTTTGTTAGAATCACATGACTCCTGTGTGCCTGCCATGGGAAGTGCATGGCCCCTCTGGGACTCATGGGTCTTGCGTAGCCATCAACCACTTTCAAGACAGACTCCAGAAAGCACAGCAGACCTCTTAAAAGTGGAGTCTCTGCCTTGTTTGAATCTTCTCTTGCAAATTCTTTCCAAAGATTTTCAAATGTAGCAGGATACTCTCCATTATCAAAGAAAACAGTGCTTTTACCTGCCCTGCACTCCCCTGTCACTACTGCCCTTCCACCCTCTGTGTTAGCCAATCACAGCCATTTCGAAAGAATATATTTCCATCCCCTGATCTTTTTGTTTAATGTAATCATCTTGAAATTTGAGCCAGCCCTTTTCCTTCCTTTTCTTCCCATGGAGTCAGAGAAGACACTGTGTGTATTCTTTTTCCCTTCTCTATTTGTAAGAAGGTATTTACCACTCTGGCTCCATGAACAGGAGTGGAATAATCCATACCATAAGAAATCTTCTAGTTATCATAGCATGTGGTCAGTATATATGAACACAAATAAAGTTAAAATTAAATCAGCTGTAGGAAGGTGCTTTCCAGAACATATAACTAGTTATCTCAAGAATGAAATGTCTCCTGGCTGAAACAAAATAGTCGACTCTGTAGTATTGGAAGGTTAATAGTGACTCTCAAATTTAGAAATAAGGAAGTACACAGTAGTACCAGAATGCACAAGTAGGATTAGTGAAATTAATAGAGTGATCATATCATAGCAATACAATAATGTACTGTATTTCTCAAAAAGCTTTCTGACGAATACAAGTTTCATGAGGTTTTCTCTGGAGGGATGGGTCCACGATTGTATCAGACACCGCTTGTGCACACATTCAGATTTCTTGGGTCTTAGCAACCCCCTGAAACCACTGCCTATTGTGTGAACATTTCTGTGCAAGCACTGGTCGCCCTCTTATATGTCTGTGTTATGCTTATGCAAAGCAAGGACACAGCTTTCCGACACTAACACACCCAGAGCCTTCGCAAGCACAGAAGGCAAAGCTTGTTTGCAAACAAACTCAAAGTCACATGGAGGGAGCCTGTGCACAGCTGCTGTCTCCTCCCATCCTCCAGTGGAAAATCCCCCAGGGACGTGTGCTCTCAGAGATGTCTTTCTCACGGCGTTCACACCCAGGATGTCCTGGGCACTAGCTGCAGTGTCTCCCTCTGTCTTCCGGGTCCCACCTGCTGTGATTGTGGTCTCCAGGGCTCCCACCGGCCCACATGTTAGAGGCTCAGTTTCCAGCCCATGGTGCTACTGGAAGGTGTTGGAAAGTTTAGAAGCTGGTCTTGGGTCACTGGAGCTGCACCCTTGAAGGGCATTTGAGACCCTAGTCTGCTTCTCTGTTGCTCCTCTCTCCTGGCTAAGAGGAAAACAGTTTGCTCTTTCCACACACTCATTCTACGATGAGCTGCTTTACCACGAGCCCAGAGCACCAAGGCCAAGAGCTCACCAAATGAACTGCCACATCTGTAGGCCAAAGACATTTTTTCTCATATAATCATATAAGTTGGTACATCATGTAAGTATAAGGGGGCGACCAATGCTTGCACAGATATAATCACACAATCATATAAGTTGACTGTGTCAGGCACTTTTTCACCTCCACAGAAAGCCAACACATCACTATTCCTTCTAGGTCCATGGATTACCCTCTCACATGGAAAGCTTGAACTTAATCTTTGTTTCAAGCTCTGCTTCCTGGAAACCCAAGCAAAACATATCATTTAGAAACATTCTGCTAAGGAAATGTCACACACCATATCTCATTTCTGAAAAACTGATGGCTTTATCTTCTTAAACATCTTGAAGAATTTTTCACTTTAACAGAGAGACAAAGTAAAAGCAAAGCAAAATAAAAGTGTGCTTTATTGTTCAAGTTGGATCACCAGGTTACCAAAATCTGGCCATGAGAGAGACTAGGAGAAACAGCTTTTCAAAATGAGATGTGAGAAACACCTCCTAGGAATGCAAATCTGGAAATTAATGGATCCATGTTCAGGATTTAGGGTTGTTTCTGAGAGTTTATCTAGACATGTGCAATACAAATATGAATGGTGGTCCCCAAAACATATGTCAGTATATTAAGCCCTTAAACCTGTGAAATTGACCTATTTCAGAAAAAGATGTTAACTGATGTGATGAAGTTAAAGATTTTGTGAAGAAAAAAATCACATTGAAATACTGAGAGCAAGTCTTAACACCAATAAGAAGCATTCTTGTATGAGGACTAGGGAAGGAAGATGCAGACAGAGGATAGGCCAGGAGATCACAGAAGCAGAGGCTGCAGAGATAGGACCACAAACCAGGAGAGGGCAGAAGCTACAAGAGATGATAAAGGACTCTCTAGAGCTTCAGGGCAGAGGGTGGGTGCAACCCTGCCAGTACCTTGGTTTTGAACTTCTGTCTTTTCAAACTGTGGAATTCAGGAACCAAAAGAAACTAGTACAGAGGCCTGGGCGTGATGGAAAAGATGCACAGAAGGATTTTCCTCATCACCTGGACACATGTGTTTGGAGTTGTAGACAACACAGTACATCGTTCTTAGGGTTCAGATCTTGTATGGAAGGGGCTGTGAAGTGCATGTTCAGGGTCTAGGTGAGCAGAGAGAGGATGAAGGCTGCTAGGAAGGATCCAGTACCCAGGAGACTCAGTGGTGTCTCTGACCCTCACTTGAGCATAGTAAATGCTGATCCCTGCTCCTGGTTCTTGATTGTCCTCACAAGGTACTGAGTGATTTCTGGTTTACTTTTTAGCTCAAAATTTCTGGGATGATACACAGAAACATATAAACAGTGATCTGTCTCCATTCCTTTTAAGCTTTTATTTTTAAAGATGCTGGGGATTGAACACAGGGTTTCACATATTCTAGACGAATGCTGTCCCCCTGACATTAGTGACTTTTAATATTTGTAGTTTTGCTTTCCAAAGTTTCAGCTACCGATAGTCCACTCCAATCCCCAAATATTAAGTGGAAATATCCAGAAATAAAGTCATTACTTTCAAATTGCATGCCTTTTTGAGTAGCAAGATGGAATTTCATGGCAGCCTGTCCCCTCTAGTCCAGCGTATATGTACTGCACACATGACCTGTCCGTGGTCACTTAGGGCTGTTTTGGTGATCAGAGTGACTGTGGTAGTATCCCAGTGCTCTATCCAGGACTCAGTACTATCTGCAGATTTAAGGATTCAGTGGGGGTTTTGCAATGGGCACCCTATTTTTTTTTTGTATTTTTTAAAATTTTATTTTGAAAGTATACAACAGAACAAGTCAAAATAAAGCCAACTAAGATTGTACAGTGAAATTGGTACAGAACTTTACAGTAGGTTACTTGGATAACAGTAATAGGTATCACAGTGTATATTGTTATCTTTATAATAGTTGTTCTTTCAATCATGTATATCAAAATGAGACGAAATATAGAACACTATAGAATTTATCAAAACAGAATATTGAATGGAGCAGTACCATTAATCAGAAAAGAGTAAAACAGTAATAAAAATATTTGCCTTCAAAGACATGGGAGAAGGAAATCCTCATTATTTGTTATGGTCAACCTCCCAGGAGATGCTCAGATTTCTGGTTTCTATTTGCTAATGGGGTGGGGGGAGAAGGAGGATAGGGGAAGTGGGATATTTGACTCTAGGCCACGTAGCAGTAGGTTCACTATTGCTTAGCAGGGAGGCAGGATGGTCATTTGTTTTCACAGCGTCCTCAGTTCCAACATGGCGTAGATCTCAGGAGCTGCTGCTGGTTCTCCCCCTGGAAGGACTGCAGTTGGCCAGACCACCACCGCTTACCAGGGAGGGGAGGTGCTTGCTTGGCTTTCCAGGGTCCTAAGTTCCAACATTGCGTGGATCTCAGGAGACACTGCTGGTTCTCCCCCTGGAAGGGCTGCAGTCTGTCACCCTACCTCCGCTTACCAGGGAGGGGAAGTGCCTGCTTGGCTCCCCAGAGTCCTAAGTTCCAACATGCCGTGGATCTCAGGAGACATTGGTGGTTCTCCTCCTGGAAGGGCTGCAGTCGGCCAGACCACCACCGCTTACCAAGGAGGGGAGGTGCTTGCTTGGCTTCCCAGAGTCCTAAGTTCCATCATGGCGTGGATCTCAGGCGGGCACCCTATTGTTAAGGAGGGACTGCTCTTCTAAGAAAAGAGGAGAAAAGAAAATAAGGAAGCAAATGGTGTCCTCATATTATTGGGAACTTGCTTAATATATGAAAATTGATTCAAGCTTAGGGTCATCAAAGCACAAATGCCCAGCCCTCCTTCCTTTCCCGCTTCAGTTAAGTTAGACAGGGAGGATCCACAAGACTACGGGCTGCCGGTATGCTAAGAGGTTGGGTAGCAGTGGTTTAGTCACTTTGAGTATTATGAGACCCTGTCCATAAATTGCCCTTTAGGCTTCACGTTTTTTAATTATTTCAGAAGGAAAACATGTGTAGCAGTCTACTTAAGCCCCTTTGTACACACAGAACATCTGAAGCTTCTGCAAAATTATGGCATCTATTACCTCATTGGATTAGATTTCTCTTCTGAGGCACTGAGTGTCTATGAGGGCTAAAACTGCACTGCAGGGGTTCACCTACCATCAAGGGTCTCATGGACATTCAAATTTTCATTTCAAGCACTGCTTTTAAGAACTATAACCAATGATCATTTCTGGAAAGCCATGTTTATTTTATAAATGGAACCATATTTTAAAATCTACTGGAGTTTTCACTATTTGAAGATCAGTGGCAGATCAGCAGGCAGTTACTTGCTGCTGAACAGCCATCTCACTGTGTCCCAGGCTGAGTGTGCACACACTGAGTTGTGCCCAGGTGCCCCCTGGAGCTTTTACCACTTGCCTGCTGTCCTACATAGCCAACCTGTCAGAAGTGCTTTACGGAGTTCTGCAGGATGACCTCCGGGCTGTAGTAAGCACCAGAGAGATTCTTGAAATAGAGCCAGATGGAAACACAAAGACAGCTTTGGATTCCTTCCAAGGCCCTAAAAAGAAGCAGTGCAGATCCAGTAATTTCTTTACTAGATCTTTAGGAAAAGGGGAGGTGGGTTACTAACATCTCCAGAATCCATAGTCAGAAGTAAACAGACTTAGCAGAGAGCATATATTTCTTATGGACATTTTTATAAGACAATTGTAGGATATTACAAGTATAGCTTCAGTGGAAAAAGAAAACCCAGGAGAAGAAGGAAGAAGGCCAGAATCACAGTCCTGAGTTGGCTGTACTCTGCAGGCTGGCCTTTCACTGCTCCCAGGCTGAATTCCTCCTCTCCAGAAGGGGAGGGAAGAGAAGACCTGTTTTTCAGGGTCACAGGGAGGACAAAGCGAGATTGGTGGAAATGCAGTATATAAAGATGGCATCTGTCATACATATGTGAAACATCATGGGGAAAGATCCCAGAGATCGCACTCCCAAAAAGGACACGCAATCATTCCTGGATGGCTGCTCAAGTTGCTGTGAAAAGCAGAAAAGTGCTCTAAACGTCCAAAGTGTCTTTACTCTCCCTTCCTTCCTTCCTTCCTTCCTTCCTTCCTTCCTTCCTTCCTTCCTTTCTACTTTCTTTCTTTCTTTCTTTCTTTCTTTCTTTCTTTCTTTCTTTCTTTCTTTCTTTCCACTTTTCTTTATTTTTGAGAAAACAGGTTAATATTTGGATTCTTTACTTCATGAGCTAGTCAAAGATTTATGTGCACCCTGACCCTTTCGGACATTCAATGGCTACAGAACTGGAATAATTTCCTGTTGTGGGACCTACTTGGATCTCATGGGGCTTCATCAAAGATTTGGAGTACACTATTTGTGTGACAGAAGTAAAGAAAGGGGTCCCATCAAAACTGCCCCAGTCACTGGAAGATGGTGAGTCCGCAAATGCCACCTTTCTCTTGCCATTCTATCTGTTCTTCAAAAACGTATCATCAAGGGGTGCAAGGAAGTCTGACAAATTTTCCCATAGAAATTATGCACAGTCATGGATCTCAGTTCTTGGTCAAGAGCTTGTCATTAAACAGAATATTGATATTCTACAAAGAGAAAAATACCACAAATGTGAATCACTATGCTGACTTAAAGTAGGAGTGCCATGTTCTACATGGCAGATGTTTTGACCTAGAAAGGATTTAAGGTGACCCAGACATTTTTTTTTCAGAAGAGGACATTAAAGTCTACAGCAGTTTTATTTGATCTTCTAGCTGAGGCATCCAGGGGCTTCTAATTCAATATTTTCCCCATATTTGCTTTTACTTTGTGAGTAAAGATTTATATGAGGACTATGCCATCCTCTTGGCTACTCAAACCTGTATATCTATACTTCTGGTAGCCAAGGAAACTGTTTCTCAGCAAGATATGAGGACTTGCTTAAAGTTGTGTAGCTCTGGTTTGAAGCCATCTGATGTTTGTTACGGCCACCACTGCCTAGCTGTCCGGACTGATGCTAGCCCTTGTCTCAGCCCTTGGCTCTCAGAAGAGTGGACAGGACTTGAGAGTGTCAGCATCACCTGGGGAGTCTCAGGCCCACCCTCAGCCCTGCCTGCCATGGCAAATCTTCCCTCGTGTTTCCGGTAGAAGCGCTCCTCATTTTACTTCATCTCTAAGACAGGCCACGAGTTAGGTGTCCAGACTCTAAACCACTCTGCACTCTCCCCTCCTTGCCCCTCTACTCCTTCACAACCTCCCAGTTCTAAAGAAATATTTAAAGGGAAAAGTCTACAGGACAACCTGAAGGGGAAGGAAAGGGGACGTGAATGTGGGCATGCTTTTTTTTATAAGGTTGCTGGTTTCTGAGTATTAGGAGTTGATTAGTTGTAACTAACCTCAGGGCTATTTATTGAGCCAAATCAAAGCACAACTCTATTCTTTTTCCAGTGCCTTTCAGTAGGGCTGAAGATTAGGGGCCTTCACAACAGGAATGGAATAGGACACACAGATACGAGGAGTCAAATACAAGTTGGTTGGATGGCCTGAGCCAGAACAGGGAAGAAAAAATCCTTTGTATTTGGTACTAGCTGTGGTCTTCTTCCCCCATTTGTTGCTCTCTGAGGTCCTCTTAGTTCTTTGCAGGTACAGACACGACATTTGAACCCCCAAATTAATGGGGCTTTGTCTCCTGAAGTGACCAGAGCCCTCAACCAGGAGTCAGCAAGACCTGGGTGCTTGTTTTTCTTCTGGCACCACAAGAGCTAGGAAAAGTTTAAGGAAGTGACCCAAGCTTCTCCTCTATCTGTGATTAAACAGTTGATTTTCTAAACTCTTTCATTGCTACTGCCAGTCTGCAAAATCAATTGTTAACAGTTACATTTGTGTAACTTACCTGCAGTTTATTGGTATACATTTGCTAGTACCTTCTTCATGTCCAGCCCAGGACATTACAACCAGGGAGGAGGACAAAGTAAGGTCTGGGGATGCAAGAATATAAATCCCCATCAACACAGAGACTTGAGCTGTTTTTATTCAGTGTGTTTTTCATTGTCTTGTGTCAAATGATGGGCCAGGCACTTTAACTTTGGTTCTAAACGTACCTAAAAGAGCCACATGTTAGCCTAGTCTTCCTAGCTTCTAGCATACCTTGGTAAAAAACCAGGAAATAACATACTCAAGAGATCCATCCACTGAGCCTGGGTTTTGTCCATGGGGAGAGGTGAAAGGGAACCAACATAGCAAGACTAGTCAATTTTCTTTAAGAACTTTTGCCTGGGTTTAGTTCCATTTCCCTGAGGCCCCAGCCTGCCAGTGTTCAGGGTTATGGAACATGAAACCCCACTCCTTAGCCACTGGCCGCAACATTCGCACACACAGTAGTGCAGAGCCCTCATGGACGTTAGGGTAAAGACAGCTCTCTGTTCTCCTAAACATGCACATCTTAGGAGACTGAAGTTGACTTTGAAAGTGACACAGAGCTGCATAGAACTCTAGTTTGCCAAACACTTGTAAATCATTTCCCCTCTACAAAGGCTCTTAAAATATCAGGGCTCCTGAATATCTCTGCCCACAGGGTGGCGCTCTTCTCTGGGACCTGGGGAGTTGTTTTCGCCCAGGTTCACCACCTTCTAGACCCAGGGAGGGTTGCGAATGTTTGATGTGCTCCTGGCAAGTGTTCTGAAATTAACTGGGGGAAAGGTTCTCTCATCCCCATGTCACTGACACATTTTAGTGAAGATATTTTTATTTTAAATAAGTTCAACAAGTAAACACTGAGTTGTGACTAAAGAGGCCTTTCAAACTGCAGCAGAGATGGAACAATAAGGAAGTCCTCTGGTTCGATAAAATGCTGGGTGTATGTCCCTGTAGGTCTCTCTCTCTCTCTCTCTGTCTCTCTCTCTATCTCTCTGTCTTTCTCTCTGTCTCTCTGTCTCTCCTCTCTCTCGTGGGTAGTGCACACTGGAACTCAGGCTCTCTTTAAGAATCAGTTTTATGTAACTAAAATGTGCTCATGTGACTAAGTCATGGAAGGACTGAGAAGAAGCCGATGGGTAGGAGCAACAGCGTGTGATCCATTTTCTCACACTGTTACCACATAGAGAAAATAATTTGTCCTCATACTGCTCAACTTGTAGTCAGAGTTTCAGGAGATCAAACTGTGCTACAAAGACTAGGAGGAATCAACAAGAGGGAAACAGAGTTTATTGATAGATGGCCCAAAGAGGCATCTGGTCAGATTCAGTGGAAATCAACGTAGAAGCATGTGGACAAGAGACACACAGGTTTCCCCTGAAACATATGGCTTTCTGTTTCATCTGCTAACATCCCAAAAAGCAGATGGAGAATGCAGCACATTATTTTTCCCAAAAAATGAAGCTTTAAGGAAGTCTACAAGAAGCAAGCCCTCCCTGAAAGTTAATGCCATGCTTGGACTTCTGGGGGTAGAGCCACATGCCAGCCTTTTCCCATGTGTTGGCACCATTGTCAGACTGTAAGGGAAGAGAATAAGAAGTCAGCAAGAGCAAGCCCGCCCGGGGAGTCGGTGCCACGTGAGGGCTACTGGGAGGAGAGCCAGATGCCAGCCCCTTCTGGCATACCAGCTGGGAGACAAGAAGAGCCAACCCCACCCCAGCCCCTGCCATAAGCAACTGACTGATTCAGAGAAACACAAGCTGTGATGATAGCTATTGCGGTAAATACATTGACATGCTTGTAGTGTTTAGTGTTTCACTGATTTTGCAGGCCTAATGCCGGTAGTCTGATCATCTATTCATAGAATAACAATACACAATGTGGCATTTAGGGGATATCTCCTTCTGAGGGTGATAGCCATTGTTGATTCCCTATTTTGATTTGAAGTCTTGCATCATTTCCATTGTTTTGTTGGGTTGGATTTTGTTCTGTTTTGTCTTGTTTGATTTTATTGTATTCAACAGCATGGGCAGCTATTTCAAAGGCAGCAAGATATCTTATGGTAGCCATTTTGGATTTACTATTATCTTTTTTAAAAATTCCTTTATTGCATTCATTGTTTTGTCTTTACTGGTTCTATTCTGTTCTGTTTTGTTTGATTTTTACAAACGTCTGAAGGTATCTGCAGCTATTTTGAAGACAACAAGAGGCATTGTTGATTTCCTGTTATTTTGTTTTGAAAACCTGTATCACTTATACTGTTTTGTTTTTATTGGTTTTATTCTGTTTTATTTTGCTTGGTTTTATCCTCTTAAAATAAAATAAAATAAAATTTATAAAGTTTTTTTAAAAGAATGAAATGTTAACCCAGATCTGTGTTACATCATTGCAGAATTTAATTAAAGGATCTTTAAATACTACTCCTTCCTTTCACGGGATGTGTGGAGAACCACCAAGGCACTGAAGGATCACAGTTTGCTTTCTTGGCTCTTACTCTGTCCAACTCTACAGATAAGAAAACAAAAAATGTACTCCAGGAATTAAAAATGTATTCCTGGAATTTTGTTCTGCAGTGTGGGACAATACAATGAACACTGTGAACATAGATTTTGATTTTATATTAAACACTGTGAAATAAAACAGAAAAATAACAGCCCAAATTTAGAAAATTTTGCAGTATAAGATAATAGAAATGGTTCATGACTTCTAAAATTAGATGGACATTTACTTAAAACCTGGATTTTAGCTGCACTGCATTTTTTTTAAACTTTGTTTATGCCTTCTTCTTCCTTGCACTTTCCACGTGGAGAGAACATTAGTAAAGTGTTCAAGTCCCAAAGGATCCCAAACAGCTATGAGATATCAACTAAGCAGTTTCACTTATAGAAATCTAAATAAACCCATTCATTTTAAAGGCAGTGAAATAATAACACAGTGACTGGTTTGCTTCTCATGCTGCAAGAGCACAGGAGAAGCACGTGTGCACCCACACACATGCACATAATCTGCATGGGTTCCCATGAAGCTAGCACTAACCCTTCCAGACAAAACAGGGGCCTCACTTGATAATTTGGAAGATCATTAGTTTTAGTTAGAATTGAGAAAGAAAAAATATAACCAGTTTGTAGATGGCAATACTAGTAAAACCGAAGAGTCGCTGTGGTCATGAATTTTTACTTTCTTCCATGGATGATTTCAGAAGGTCTTACATACCTCCCTGTGTCTGTCTTCCATAATGTGCTAAAATGAACAGTAGTTCTTAATTCCACATTGGAATAAGACTGGGATCATATTGGAGAGGATTTGCATATGCAATAAAAGCACAGATCTTAAGTGTTCAACTCAATGAATTTGAACTCTGAATAATACCAGCCACAGAGCAGATAGCAATGATGACATGTTTTATAACATTTCTGTTATCTCAAGAAAGTATGCAAATGCCATCTATTATGGCTTGTGTCTGGATGTCTCCCCAAAGCCTCGTGTACTCATCAGGTGGGGATTTTTAAGAGGTGGCTGGATCTAGAGTGTGTGACACTGGAATTAAGGGTGTGTGATTGCTAAATCTGTCCACTGATTGGTTTGGCACAGCCTAGATACAGTATTAAAGGGGCAGAAAGATGTTGTTAAGGTCCCTCATTGCTTTTGATATCTGTGGGCCTCATGAACTATTCTCTGTGACATCCCTCTGTCTTGTGCCACCCTGCCTTGGATTAGCCAACTACGGACTGAATCTTCTACAAACTGTGAGCTAAATAAACCTTTCCTTCTTTAACTTTGAGTGTCAGGTACTTTGGCTCAGCAGCAAGAAAAGTAACTAAGACTTCATTCCAGTTCATTCTGCCTTGCTTAATATCTACTATTAGGAGATTTTAAGCTCATATATTCATTCAACAATTATTTACTGAACACAGACATTATTTTAGGCATTTGTGTTAGATAAGTGCAAAAAATGGATAATGGTTCCTACCTCTGTAAACCTTATAATCAAGTGGGAGTAGACACGCAATCAACAAAATCCATAGTACATTGGTAAAATATGCAGTGTGCTAAGACGACGTCAAGTGCTTTTGATGTCAAATGCTATAGATTTTAAGTGCTATACTAAGTGTAGGACAAAGCAAGAGGGATCATAACTACCAAAAGAAAGAGGAGGGAATATATTATAATATTAAATAAGATGGCAGAGTAGGCTTACCTGAGAAGGTACAGCAAAACCTCAGGAACCTGAGGAAGATAGGGATGATCGCTCCAGTCTCTTTGTATTCCCAGGAAAGATCATTGCAGGTGGCAGACAGACAGTGTGGAGGTCCTGAGATAGGATTAAGGAATAGCAAGGTACACATATGGCTGGGTCCTAGAGGCTGACGGGAGAGGAGTAGATAAGGCCGAAGTGACTGTGGCGCCATCATAGAGGACTGAGTACAGAAACACGTGCTCTAGCTTGTGTTTCAGTTTCCTGTTCATTGTTGTGTTGATAACGTGTATGAGCAGCAAGTAGACAAAGAGGAAGAACTGTCGGGAGGCCAGTGCAGTAATGCCCAGCGAAGAAAGTGTAGGCGCACACCCACACAGTAGCAGGAAAAGTAGTGATAAGTGATCTGGTTCCACTTGTATTTTGCAGGCAGGACTTTTACTTTCAAGGGTTTCTGGATATATTTGGATACAAGAGGAACTGTTATGGAGTACCAAGTGTTACTTGTTGATATTTTTTATTATTCTTGACTTTCTAACCTTTTTCCTGTATTTAGAGGCTGGAATCTTAGAAACTACCTTTCTAGCACTGTTTTGTCACCCAATTCATTTTCTCCCACTGGAAGGGAGGCTTGTGAGACTGGAGAAGGCAGAAGCACCGTTCTTCGAGATATAGGTGTGGTAACAGTGGGCAATAACACCACCCTGGAGCACGATCGCACAGGTTGGCTATGGCTCTGCACTGGTACTGATGTGGGTGTGTGCACCTGCTCTCTCTTTCTGGTCCTTAAGAAATTATGAAGATGTTGATGCTACATCGTGGGAAAGGAAGGAAGAGAAAGAGAGAAAGAAGAGGAAAAGGAAAAAGGAAACATGGTAGTGTTGAGATTGGAAAGGAATCAAGATGTTAAGTCAAGAACAAAAGTTTATCAAATGTACTCCTGCTCTCAAAGACACTGCCGTCTGCATTCCCACTCATCACAGATATGTCAGAAAGCCCGAGTTGCCCCCCAGCACTGACCCTCTCCTCCACCCACGCAGCTCTGGTCCCCAAGCTGACCACACCTCCTACTCTTTTCATATCTTACAAGCGCTGCTGCTGTGCCTATTGCAATTCAAGGTTATCAGCAGAATCCTCTCCTACCTGGATCTCTTCTGAGCCTCCTTCTGCCCACAACTAATCCTCACTGTTCACACACAGGTTCCTGTATCTGTGAATTTACCTGTTGGTAAAATTTATTTGCAATCCCCAAGTAAATATTTGCAGTGCTTTTGTGGTCATTTTGTGGACATGCAAAGAAAAGGGAAAAATTGAGTCACCCACTGGGCATGTTCCAGCTAATCAAATATGGTGACATTTTACCTTCTGTTTCAGATTTCATACTGTAAACACAGTCCTTTTCATGGTGGATGTAGTGTACATATTTACATCTTTATGTTTTCATTGGCAGTTTCACTGTTTAGATGGCCCAGCAGAGAGTGCTGAAATGTTGTCTAATGCTCCTAAGCACAAGAAGGCTGTGACATCCTTTATGGAGAAATACCTCTGTCAGATAAGCTTCACTCAGGCCTGAGCTGTTGGTTCTGAGTGACTGCTTCGTTTTTATAGTAGTGGGGATTGAACTGAGGCAGTTGTACTGAGCTACATGTTCAGCCTTTATATTTATTTATGTTAATTTTGAGAGAAGTTACTAAGTTGCTTAGGCTGAGCTAGAATTTACAATTTTCTTGCCTCAGCTTCCCAGAGTACTGAAATACAAGCATGTGTCTCCATGCCTGGTTTGTGAGTATAATCTTTTTTTTTTTTTTTTTTGTCTTTTTCTTTTTTTATCGGTACTGGGGATCGAACTCACAACCACACACTTGCAAGGCAAGCGCTTATGCTGCTGCGCTAAATCCCCAGCCCCCTGTGAGTATAATCTTAATGAAACAACAAAACTGATTAGTGAGATGTTTCTAAATAGAAACACGCATAAACAAGCTCATGTATCGTTCAGCTGATGAACATGTAAGTAGAGGTCTGAAGGGATCTAATCCTCTATTTCCCTTAGAAGCATCCTCCCTCTTCCCTTTACCTCCTATGCCCCTGCCTTCGCCCTGCCTGGCTGCCTTCAAACAATCCATCCTCCCAACCATTCTTAAGTGGTTACTAATAGTCATTCTCTGTCCAGAGCCTCAGTGCCAAGCACTGCGCTTCCTGACTGGTACCTTCTAGCTTTCCCAGTAACAGCTTCTGTGCCCAAACCCCACCCCTGAGGACCCTAAGGTGCGTGTCAGTGGCATCCTCACTGCTCCTGGCCTGCAGGGTCTCTTCTCTAACATTGCTTCTCCTTCTTGCTCTGTGTCTCATTTCTCTGCTTTCTTTGTAACCATTCTCCAAATAATTTGCTAACTTTGTTGTCTCTGCTGGCTCTCTCTCGAGCACATTTCTGTCATGTTTTGTCTTTCTTACTATGCTAAGATGTCTGTGAATTCACTCCAGTATCCCCTGCTTAGGCCTCTTCTCACAGGGTCTATTGGCAGTGTTTATGCCAGGTCAGTGTTTCCTTTTCCTTGCAGTGCTTTTGGAAAGCCTGGCTTTGGAGCAGCATTTGTGCCAACTTTCTCCTTCCCATGTTGCCTGTTCTTACTTTCACTGGAATGTTTTTAACCCCTCAACCTGAAAATGTTCATGTGTTCTAGATTTCAGACCTGAAATCTGTCTTCTTACCTACACAGATTTAATTTTCTCTCTGGAATGTCATTTCTACACCCATGCCTCCCAAATGTCTTTCTGCAATCTGGGCCATTCTCTTGAATCCCAGATTTGCTTATCCACCTGCCTTACTTTTAAAAATAAATAATATCTTAAACCAAGTATCTTTGAAGCAGAGCTATTGGCGATCTAACTCAAGCTGCTCTTGCAACCAGCTTCTCTGATTTAGTAAATGACATTTTCAGCTTCCCAGTTGATAAAGTTCAAATCCTTGAGGTCTTCTTTCTTGGTTTCCCTCCCTCTCAGATCCTTCTTCCAGTGTATCTCGTGAGACTTGAAATACAGTAAATGACTAATTAATATATTGTGTGAATAATTAATTTTGAGTAAAAGCATTTGCATAATAGTACATCCTACAAATCAGATTCAACCACTGATCCAGTCATTAAACATTGTTGAATCTCTTCTGTAAATCATGATACCAGCTGCAAAATAAAAACCCTGGGAAACTGAAGAGTAATTTAATTATGAAAAATGGCATTGATAACTATTTAAAAATATTTCTACAACCTGGCATGGTGGCCCACACCTGTAATCCCACTACTGGGAGGCTAACCCAAGAGGATTGCAACTTTGAGCTTAGCCTAGGCAGATTAGCAATTTGGGGAGATATTGTTCCAAAACAATTTTAAGGGCTTGGGATATAGCCCAATTTAAAGATCCTGGGTGCAATTCCCGGTAAAACCCTCCCCTGCCCCTGCTGTTGGAAAGCTACAAACATACTGAGATGGTAGATTGAACTGCTCAGTCAAAAGCAGGAAATCAAGTGTAACACACATCTGTCACTTAAAGAAAGATGAAGATGCCAAGCAAAGTAGGGGTTTAATGTGTACATGCTGACTAAATAAATTAAAAATGTAAGCAGAAATTTTTCAAGGAGCTTCACATGTGACATTTTGATGGCCTGGGAGGACTCTGTGTCATTATAAATCTCTTGTGCTTCACTTACGATAGGTGTAATCTGTCTTCTTGGCTCTCAGAAGAAAGAAAATACCTCTGCACAGGAAAAACATAATAAATTTTATTTGCAAATTAATATCTCTGGCCAGTGTTCTGACACACTCTTGAAAAATATTTTAGATGTGGAAAGAGTTGTTTGTAAAGATTTATTATATTTACCTTAGCAGGTTTTGAGAGCAGTGATGTACTAATATTGAGGTTGGAAAAGGATGGCTGTGTTCTATTTGCACTGTGTTTAATTTGTGTTTTATACATGTGGGCTGTGGTCTAGCGGGAAGAACCAGGGACCATGAACTGAGACACGAACGACGTAACCTTGGCAGCAGGACCTGCACGGAACTGGGAAAAACACCCGTGGCTCTCTGGCCAGGCGCGGGCCTCCGCTCACCGTCTTCTGCCACCCTGACTGTGTCTCTCATAGTTTTCTAATAGTGAATCAGAAAATAGTTAACAAGTAATTGTATCTCTAATAAGCAATGATTTAAGCATCTTTTCACATCTGCCATCTCTTTATTCCTCTCATTTGGTTATTAGCTTAGATTTTGAATTTTCTCTCTCCTTTCCACAGAACTCGCTTTCCCCAGGTCTTCTCACAATTTGCCCTCAGCTTAAATGTCACCTTCTCTGGGGCTGGGGATTTAGCTCAGTGGCATAAGCACCTGCCTTGTAAGCAGGCAGTCATGAGTTCGATCCCTGGTACCGATAAAAAGACAAAAAAAAAAAAAATGTCACCTTCTCAAGGGATGGAAGGATGGTGGTCTAGAGATACATAACAACATTTAGGAGAGCAAAGTGTCCCAGGAGCTGTTGTAATCAGAACAACTATAATTTATGCTAGAATGCTGTAGTCTTTGAAATGTAAAGTGATTCTTCCTAGTGATTGGCCCTGGATGCACTCTCACCACAGAAATGACGACTCACATGAGGTGATGGCTTGTTCATCAGCTACATGTGACCATTCCACAATGCATACCTATTTCAAAGCATCATGTTTTATACAACCAAAATGCGTATTATCTGTCACATTTAAAAATTTTTAAAACTAAAAGAGAAAAAAATCATCTCCTTAAGGAGCCTTTAGCTGAGTGTCCATCTAATTTAGTGACATTCCTGTCCCGCTCACACTTTCTTAGAATCTACCCTTTTTCGTTTTCTGCTGGCAATTTACCACCATCTAAAACAATATTGCTTATTTACTTGGTTGCTTGGCTGTTGGTGTCTTTCCTCCCTGCGAGAGAACAAATGTTCCACGAGAGCAGAGACTGTCTCTGTTCAGATCTGTTCCCCAGCACTAGAGCCATGCCTGGCACGTGGCTGATCCTCCACACATCTTTCTTGAAAAAACATGAAATGACTTTGCCTTTATGAAACTGAGGGCTTCATCTCTAAAATGAAAGGTAGACTAAACCTGCCCTTCTTGGGGTGAGGTTCCTGGATCCAGAGCTGCAGAAACTCATGGAGGATTACTAGAAATGCAGATTCTTGGGTCCGTCTCAGATGCCCCATCTTCTGGTCTGTGGGAGAGAGACCAGGATCTGTGATCCAGTGGGTGCCTGGGTGTGCACTGCGGTTTCTGAGGCCTCATTTTTTTCGTTGTGCCTAACTTGTAGCATTTTAGTTACAAAAGTGTTTTATACGTGGAAACGAGACTAGAGAATAACACAGTGAATAGCACAATTGACCCCAATGGATCAGTTTAGCAAACCTTAACGTTTGATATGTTTCAAAATATTAAAAAAAATTTTTTAAGTGAAGTTGAAGCTTACATATGAATCTTTTGCAGTTTAATCCTTTTCCCATCCTGTCCAGAGAAGACACTATAATGAATTCAGTGCTTATCATTTCCAATGAACATGTATCGATTTGTGTTTCCACTAACAAAGCATAACAACGGAAGTAAGTCCCTGTACTTCCAACATTATCATATTCCCTGAAAGACACATTTTCACAGCTTCAGAAAAGTGAGCCCCCATAATGTGTGCAGATGATGTTGCCACTCAGGAACACGAGGCTTTCTCTCCTCCTGGATCCAGAGAAAGAACACTCACTGGCTTCTTTGCACAAATCCATTCTTCCTCCCCCTCCTCCCACACACACAAACTTTTGCTTTCTACAGCCCTCTGAGTTCACAGGTCATGCTTTCTGGCCTTTGCATGAAACATATGTGTTTAAAAATTTTATAGGTTCCTTTTAAGCATTCTTTGAAGTGAGTTAAATACTGGACCAATATCGCTGCCATTTCCTGAAAGACTGAGGATTCATTCAGGCTCAGCACTGCAATCTGGAGTCGCAGCTGAGTTCAGCAGATGGGACCCTCCTGGCCTACATGGTGTTAGAAGCAGTGGTGTATTTGGCCATTCGAAGGCACTTGATTTCTAATCTGGCACGAATCCCAGCTCCGTCAATAGCTGCACTGCACTGCTGAATGACAGCAATGAAATATTCCGGAGTTAGAACCAGTGCAGGGCTTCACAGTCTATGTGCTATTTGTTACCTTTTATATAAGACAGTGGAGATAAAATGTGGGGATGAAACACGTGCTCTTACGTTCCACATGTGTTCTGGTTTTATAGCTCCTACAGTAACCCAATTTAAAAAGTACCGTTGAAGTGTCATTTTTAAAAACATTCTTTCGAGAATAATTTGATAGTGTTTTGACTTACAGAACTTCTAAAACTTGAGCACTTTTTTGGTTGTCAGTATCCTGAGCAAAGGAAGAAAAGAAGAATAATAAAAGATAAAGGGAAAGTGGGTAAGATGGCAAAGGGAGGGAAAAGAGGGGAGAGCAGGCAGGAAATGGAATGGGAAGAAGAACACAGGAGAATAAAGGAGGACAGAGGAGGCAAGGGAAAGAGTGGGCAGGGAAGGGGAGGATCAGCGAGTGGAAGGACGGATTTATTTCCATGAGTGTGCATCACAAGATGCAAGATGCTAGAGAATTTGTGTGCTTTAAACGTCGCACCTGTAACAAACTACTCATCTTCAGAGAAACACCTGTAATGTTTACTGATAATAATGCAAGCTGGAGACAAGCCTGGAGGGCACCAAAGGACTTGGGGTGAGACAGTCCTCTTTGGAGTTGCTAAATTGGGCGGCTTGCTGATTCCTCTGTTGTTGAGTGGCATTTTATGGCACTGAAAAGGTATCTAGTTTTGTTCTAAGAAGCATATACCGGCAGGGGCAATCTCAGCTTTGTTCTGTGCAGAGGTGGGTGTTGTTACTCAAGTTTGACAAAAGTGTGTTTATACTGTTATTACTGCAAAATTATGTGCTCCACTTATTTAGTAGGGAACATAATGTAAAGTTGACCTGTGGTCAATATTCACTCAGAAGTCCAATAGAAGAAACAGTGTTCAAGATTATCCAAAGGGTCTGTGTCAATATGTTCTTCTAGTTATTCTAACCTATCCTTCTGCCTCAAGGAAGATCAACAAGAAGCCTGTCAACAAACTTTATTTTATTAGACTTATACTGAAGCATTTTTTAAAAATGAGATTATGCCTTGGGAATTCTAAGAGCACAGATAAAATGTCCTTACCTGAAAAAACCATATGAAGTTCCAAAAATGTTGTTGCTAGGGTTATGAAAACTTCTTATTAATAAAAAATTAACTGGAGCTTTTCTCAGTGATTCATGAATTGTATTATTTTCCATTTTAAAAGCATCAATTACAGTATAAAGAGTCTGCCAACTAAAAAAGCTCAGGACCTGATGGAATAAGTCACTGCTTAATTTTACAAAACCTTTAAGGATGTTATATTATGAATACTCTTCAAGCTTTTCAAAGAAAATGAAAGGGATGGAATGCTCACAAACTGATTTATGGAAGCCAGTATCACTCTGACCCCCAAACCAGACAGACTCAACTAAAAAATAAAACTACCAGCCAATCTGCTTACTGAACATAGATGTGAAAATCTTCAACAATATATTAGCAAATAATATGCAGCACATTATAAAAAAGATTACACATCATGATCAACTGGTTTTCATCCCAGAGATGCACAAATAGTTCAACATATAGAAGTCAATGAATGTAATATATCACACAAATAGGAGTAAGATAAAAATCATGTGATCATATCAATAGGCACTGAGAAAGTTTTTTGACAAAATCCAAAACTCCTTCATGATAAAAATTCTGAAGAAAACAAGCATACAAAAATCATACTTGAATATAAGGGCTGCTATGACAAACCAATAACTAACATTATACTAAGTGGAGAACAATGAAAAGCATTCCCCTTAAAATCAGGAACAAGACAAGGATGCCCACCGTCACCTCTTATATTTGACATAGTACTCAAAACATTAGAGCAATTAGGCAAGGAACATACAGGAAATGAAGAACTCAAATTATCATTATTTTAATACAATACCATAGAAAGGGATTAATAATTTAAAAGCAATTATATAATGTGTACGTGTAACTATTGCCAAAGACAATTATAAATTACATGAACTGCAAACATGTACAAATAAAATAAAAAATATTTTTAAAACTATTGTATAAGTGATCATATTAAAAACATATCTTCAATGGGACAAAATAGATTTAGTTCAATGGATAACATGTTCTTAAGTCTCCTTTCTCTGCTCATTGTATTATTTTCTTAATCATCTTTATTCAATCACCAGAAGTATATTTGATGCTATATCTTATATTACATGTGTTGGTAAAACCAACTCACACATTAATGAAGCCCAGTGATATCATAAATTAGTAAATCATTTCTTAATTTCTAAACCTTGGTGAATCCTAAGTTTTAAATATCCTTAATGTCTTGGGGCTCAAAACACAGTTTGACTATAAAAACATAGCCAAGACATATCAAATTATCTTCAAAGAGAATGCAGTCTAAGGGACAGGAAGGGCAATTCTCTGCTACAATGAAGTAAACATCCCTTGTGGCCACAGTTCCCAGCTCTATTTTATGATCTTCAGGATGCAATTACTTGAAGTTATTCCTCACACCCCTTGTCTGTATCACTCAGGTGACATTGTGAATGTGTCAGGCTCAGACTACCAAAAAATTTCAACTTAAGATGCCTGAAGAGGTGATATTAGAGGAAGAGGAGTTATTAAACAGCATATGCCTTAGTTTCACGTTTTCATTGTGTTCTTACTCTGGAACATTACTATTTTTTCCTATTTATATTTGAAATGATATCATGTGTGTGATATCGGGAACTGAAACTAGGGCCTTCCCACTTTTATCTTTGTTTTTTAAAATTTTATTTAAAGAAAGATTAAACAAAACAGAAAATGAGTAGAAATAATACATACGTTCAGAGAAAAAATAAACAGTAAGAAATCACTAGTTGATGTTTACATACTGTACTTTTACAAATAGTTGTTCAAGATACAAAAGTGGAACATATAAAGTGGGAATTCAAACAGAGACTGCAAACAGTTCTGTTCAACTATCCAACAAAAACTTAGTAATATGATTGTCAATCCTATACACTTAAACATACATGCAGTTATCCATATCTTCATTTATGTTGAGATTAAGCAAACTAAAGCAGGCTAAAATCATTCTGAACAAAGAATAATTGTATTGCTGGATTTCACATCATGACACTCCAGGATCAGCTCTCTGGGTACTGTAGTGTCTTTTTTTTTTTTTTTAAAGAAAGACTAAACAAAACAGAAAATGGGTAGAAATAATACATACTTTCAAAGGATAAAATTAAAAATTAAGAAATCACTAGTTGATGATTACAAATTGCCCTCTTAAAAATAGTTATTCAAGATACTAAAGTGAAGCATATAAATTGAGGATTCAAACAGTGAGACTGCAACCAGTTCTGTTAAACTATCCAACAAAAACTTAAAAATATGGTTATCAATCCTATACACTTAAACACACATGGAGTTATCCACATCTTCAATTATGTTGAGATTGAACAAACCCAAGCAGGCTAATATCACTCTGAACAAAGAATAATACTATTGCTGGGTGTCACATTATGACACTCCAGATCAGCACTGGCTACTTTAGTGTCTCTTTTTCTTCAAAGTGTTTGTTCATTTCATCATGTGTCATAAGATCAGTTCTCATAAACTGTTTATAGGTTTACACATTTATGAGTCTTAACTTGTTTTTCTATCCTTTCTATATTAGAGGGAGAAACAAAACAAAGCAAGACAAAACAAAACATATTCCTATAAACACATGAAACAAAAAAGACATATAGGACCGTTGTACAAGGAGTTCTACCATAGTTCCTGTGTTGTCTCTTGTTATCTTCAGTAGAATTGGTTATATCATCAGACATATTATAATTGAATATATCAGTACATATCAGTATTAATAAAAACACAACTTTGTATGTAGTATAAAACTTTAAAAACAGGCAGTTATCAAACCAGAATGTGTATCATAGAGTCTTGTCATCTTCAGTGTAGTTGCCTATAGGCTCACACTTGGTCTATCAATCATATCAGTTTTGAATAAAATCTGTCGAAACCAAAGAGAAATCAAACAAACCAGATTTAACTAAGATCAGTCATGATAAAACAGTATAAATCATACAGGGCTCTAGATTAAGATAATAGAAAATTAAAGATGATTCCTGTGCTATATCCTGACATTTTTGGGATAGCTGTCTGTGCCCTCAAATCTAATGCAAGTAGACAAACTGGGACAGAATAAAATCTATCTAAGCAGAGTGGTGGGAGTAATGTGGGTTTTAAATCCTGATACATCATTAACAATATTTTCTGCCATCTTTTTAAAGAGTCTCCCTCCCTTTTCACTTCCCCAGGGTACACTGTGCATTTTTGGGTCTGACCAAGACCCTTGATTTTAAATTGGGGGGGGGGGCAACCTGCTATTTACCTAAGTGGTTCCGAGCCTTCTCTCTCTTGGACTTGATCTCTAATTGTATTCCTTTACCTATTAAAGCCTGTCTTTCCAACCTATCCACAAATACTGGTCTAGTTGCCCCTGTTACTCTCTTGTTCTCTGTTACATAGAGCATTGTTTTCTCATATTTGATTTTCAGTCCATGGACTCTTTTTCATGTTAATTTTATTTGCTATAAATAGCATTTCAGTGGACCCTACCTACTGATCTACTCCATGTGTGGTTTTTTTTAAAATTAATGTATCAAGGCCACCTATATTAGAGATTATAACCAACCTTCTCTGCCTCATTTCTGTTATGTTCTTTTTTTGCCATCAGTTGTCTGCTTATCTTCTTCATTCTGTTTTCTGCTCCATTCACTGAGACCTCTCTGCCACTGTTCCTGGAATCCTAGTACTTTTCTCTCTCTCTAGAATGCCCTGCAGTATTCTCTGTAGAGTTGGATTGGTGTTGCGAATTTCCCGTGGCTTCTCTTTGTCTTGGAAGCATTCTAGTTCCTCCATTAATTTCTAGAGACCATTTATCAGGGTATATCAATCTGGGCTGGAGGTTATTTTCTCCCAGGGCTTGGAATATTTTGCTCCAGGTTCTTCTTGACTTGATGGTTTGTGTAGGGAAGTCTGCCATTATTCTGATGAGCCTTCCTTTATAGGTGATCTGTTTCTTGTCTCTAACAGTTTTTAATATTCTGTTCTTATACTGAATTTCTGGGATCTTGATTATTATATGCCTGGGTGTAGCTCTGTTTTGGTTGTAGGTGACTGGAATTCTGTATGCCTCATACATCTGAATATCATTTCCTTTTCTTATGTTTGAGAAGTCTTCCTTAATTATTTCTGTGAATAGTCTTTGTAGCTCCTTTGTTTGTACCCCTGCTTCTTCATTCAAGTTCTTTATTCTCAAGTTATAGATCCCCTTGTTGTATTCTAGGCTTTGTATTGTTACTGCTTGTTTCCTTGATATTTTTAAAAGTTTTTCCTTTCATAATCCCACATTGCAAAACTGTCCTCCAGTTTGGATAATCTATCCTTAGTTTCTTTCAAGCAAATTTGCTATCTTTCCATAGAGTTTTTAATTTCCTGGTGATCTTTTTGAATCTGCTTCATGTATTCCATATTTTTTTATTTTCTTTATCAAATGGCTCTCTCCTTTGTTTGAGTTCCTCCCTTCTTCTGTCTGTGTCTTCTTGAGGGGTGCTTAGGATCTCTTTTATTGAGCTTCTTATATTTTGCTTTACTTAGCTAAATAAATTTGGCTAAATTTACTTGGCTTTCACTTTTGAACTCATCTATAAGATCCCAAAGATATCTATTTATGTCCACTGGTGCCATGTCTGATATTGCATATTTGCTGTTCTCATTCTCCTTTGTATTTACCTGTCCTGGTCCAATGTTCTAAGGGTTGGAACCTGGGGGCTTTTTGTTGTTGCTTCCTCTTCCCATCTTTTTTGTTTCTTCCAAGAGGCCCCAGTTCTTTCTTTGTTGGTTACAATTCTTCTGATGCACACCAGCTAGGTGACTCTTCCCACTGCATTGTGCTAGTGAGTTGCAAACAGGGGCAGCATATCCTGGACCCTCCCCTCCAGATCAGTCAAGCTGCTGAGGCCGGCACTGTATTACTGTGCACCACCTCCCTTCTGGCTCAATCAAACTTCTGATGCCTTCACTGCGTTAGTGTGCACTGTTGCCATAGGGAATTGATTTCGGATAAGCTATTGGGTCTCAGCCAGGTTGAATAACTCGGGCCTAGCTCATTCCACCAATCCTGTTTGGAAAGGGAACAACTGGCTGAAGTCACTGTTGCCCCTGTACTTGCCAGTCCTGCCTGGTCCCAGAATGTCGTCCGCTGGAGCCCTCCTTTCTGTGGAATGGCTCCACTCTGTCACTCACCACAGGTCAATGCAGGCTCCCTGCCAGCTCAGCTCTCCATTCAGCTGGCCAACCCCCAATCTCAGTGTGACTGCCCCTCCAGTGAGTCAAAGTGGCGGGAACTTGGACGATTCAGCAAGTCACCAGCTGCAGGGGAGCACTGAACCTTAGCTGTTCCAATAATAGCACTGGGACTATATGTTTGATTGGTTCTTCTCACCTTAGTTTCTTCTTGGGAGGAGAGAGTTCATCTCCCTCTGTTGGGAGCCCCCCACATTGTAGTATATTGAATTCTAACTTAACATCTCAGGGAGCCTCTGTAGCCAGCTGTTATCTATCCACCATCTTTGCTTCACACCCACACCTCTGTTCTCTCTTATCTTTGTTTTAAGACAAGGTCTTACTAAGTTTCTTGGGTTGGGCTTGAGCTTGCAATCTTCCTGCCTCAGTCTCCCAGAGTGTTGGGATTATAGACATTCAGCACACTTGGCTCTTGAAGCACTTCTTGCATCGTATGTTCTTCTATGTGCCATTAATTCACTTCTGGAATGAAGTGCAATTTATCTTTATAAATAGTTGGCAGGTCCACAGCTTGGCATCCTCTTAAGTTGTAGCTATCTGTGAGGATGATAGCTCTGGGCAGGCCCTGTGGTGCTGTTGCATTATGGCAGATTTACGCTCCCTCCCAAAATGCCCCCATCTGGATCCTCCAAACCTGTGAAGGGATAAGATAGGGAGATTATCTTGGATTCTTCTAGGACCCAAGTGTAATGAGAAGTGTCCTTGTAAGAGAGAGGCAGGGCAGTGAAAAAGGAGATTTGATGATGGAAATAAGGGTTAATGTCAGAGGGAAAATCAAAAATGCTACACCTCCGACCTTCAAGAGAGAGGGAAGGGCCAAAAAGCCAAGGAATGCAGGTGGACAATACAGAAAAGAAAACAGTGAGGGCACCAGATCCTCCAGAAGCATCAAGGCCCTTCCAAGATGCTCGTTTCACCCCAGTGAGTCTTCTGCTCTTCAGAATTACATGGTTGTACATTTGAATTTCTTCAAATCATGATGTTTGTAGTCTCCTGTTACATTAGTAATAGGAAACTAATACAGCATTTCTGGAGAATTCAGATCACCGTGACATCACAACAGTGTTTGCATATTCTCTCTCTCACTTTCTTTTGGCACACAGGTTTTGGTGTTCTAATATTGTAGCCTGGAGTCTGCTCCTGGTCTGCACCTTGGATTCTGTTGTCTACTCAGGACTGCTCAGGTCTGACCTTCAGGGCTCATTCTAGCATTGCACCTCACACTTGCTCCCCTAGCTCCTTTTCCAGACAGGATGCCACCTTTCATTCCGCATTTCCTCAGCTGGATGGTGTTGACTTCTGTCCCACATCCGCAGGCACTCTCCAAGTGGTCCACCTGCATTGCTGCTGTGTAGGACTAAGCATCAGCAACAGAGCTTTTTAAAGTGAAGGAAATGTGCTGTCTGTGTATCCAGTGTGATGGCCACTAACAGTGTGTGCCATTTGAAATGTGACTGGGAAAAAATAAATTGTATTTGATTGTAATTAATTAAGTTCATTTTAAGTAGCTGTGAGAGGCTAGTAGTTATCTCATTGGATAGCACAATGGGGCTTTCATTAGATATATATTGATAATAGTTCATTGAATCAGTCATTAGGCACCTATAGCCTTTAAACTCAAATCAGTCAATTTTTCTTTAAATGTTGTTTTAGAGGAAACATTTAAAAAATCAAAGAGAGTTGCCTACTCTCTTTGAGTAATAAGCTTCAACTATGAGAGAACCATCAGTCCTTAACCAAAACCCCTGACTTGTTAAATTACTGTGCAAAATGCCTCTGCCTTCAGGAACTCATAAAAGGAAATGTCTTTAATTAGAAGACTGATTTTTCATGGCTCTGGGGACATGTAAAGGTCTGGGGTATAAACTAGCTATGTTTGTTGCTGGATTTGAAGGCAAGCCCTTAGTTTACTCTGCTCCCAGCACCGGCAGGTTGCAGGGCAATGCTTGATTATGTGAGTACCCAGGCCTCTGCTGCAGGAGAGAATGGCATCAGTGCACGCGTGCTGAGAGCTTTGTCTCTCCCCATGCTGTATTCTGTGATTAATCTTCCTGCACTCTCAGTGCACATAAAAGTTCATGAAAAACAGGAGCAAGTGGGAATCATGGGAGGTTTGCAGGAACAGGCACCCACTGGGGGCATCACCTGGATGAAACGCAGCACAAGCTTTGCTAGAGAGGATCGGACTTCAGAGGAGACTTCAGAGGAGATGGACTTGGACGAGCAGAGTGACACCATGTGGACACTGACTTGGCTCCTGCAGCTCAATGGAGAGTGGCTCTCTGGCCTCCTGCTGTTCTTCTTGCTTCTGCAAGACTATTCTGCAGAATTTGAACAAAAGTTTTAAGTCAAAAGAGGAACCCAAATACTAATTTTATAAAGCTTGCATTTGATGTCTCTTATTTTTATGTATAAAGTTAGATTTGCAAAGTATTAAGATGAAGAAGAGTGAAATGACAGGTACCATGCTGCTGACTGAGCCTGGAGCCAGATCCAGGACTCCAGAGAGGTCAAGGTCACCTTCTGCAGAGGCCATCGTCCCTCATTCAGACCTTTCCTTAACTGGCTCTGGTGTCCATGAGTGTGGTCTTGTTTGCCTTTAACACGGCAAGAAATACACCTAAAATGTAAGACATTGGACAAAATGTATATTCACAATGTATAGCCTATTTATTCAGAAAACAGAAGGCATCCAAACTTATGATGAATGTGCTCAAACTCCCTGCATCCCAATTTTCCAATTTTTCTAGATGTCAGCATTGCATGGTTTTATAAACAAATAAATCACAGGACATCAGCAGAAATTGGCACTGGAATTAGAAATTAGTGAATCAATCACATAATAAATATTTGTAATTTATGGTTACTGCAAATAAGAGTTTGATGTTATGTGAGAATTAATTCTGTAGTTTGTCACCAAAGCAGAGGGCACTGGGAGAAACAACACTTGCGAGGCACTTCTCCCACCAGGGAGTCTCTGCCTGTGTGTGTTCGCAGTCTTGCCTTGGCCAGAATGTAACTGTCGTCCTCACCTCTCATGCTCTGTATTTGGAACCATAGATTCTGTCACACACTTCTGGTGTGGCTGAGGAGAAAGATCTCTACACTCGGATTGTAGGCGTCGCCAGCTGATTTAGGACTCAGAATTCAAAACCCTGGACAAATATTACGTTTGAAATGAAGGTACATGTGTTCTCTTAGAACCCAATACAATAACTTCAGTAGTTTGTCCTTTGCATGAATGGCATGGTTTGCTTTATCAAATGTGAGGCCAGCACCAAGTGTTTCTTCAACCTTCCCTTGGCAGCTGGACCACGTTACTGAAAACTTGTCAGTGTTGCAGAAAAGGGAGAGCCCCGCGCGAGTCAGTAGAAATCGGATGCGCTGATCTGAAAGCTTGCAGATATCCGAGCCCAGTGGGTTCTGCTGGGGCTGTACTGCACATGGAAGTTTCATTTCAGCTTCATGAGCAGCAAAGGCAGAGTATTTGGTTTCCTAGGGACGTGTGAAAGCAATGCTGCCTATCCTTTCCTCCACTCAGAGGCATGGTGGGGAGATCTTATGCATGATGGGAAAAAAGAAGTCAAGAGCTGTCACCAGGAAAGTGGAAAAAATTCAGATGGTCATATTTTTTAATAAGTGATTTATTCATAGTATGCTCTTGCTTTGTAAGAAGAAACAGGAAAGTTAAGTTACTGGTACAAATTTTCCGCTTTGCTGTCATTTTGATTTAATAATTGCTCAGACATCTGTAATGGAAAATGCTCAGGGCAGGGTTTCCAGCATGGATCTTTCTAAATCTGTCCCTGGACAGATGATGGGCAGGCAACTGTGACCCTCACTGGTATTTGGTTCTTTATCCAAAATAAAAGGATGCTAATTTCTCTATTACAGTGCACAGGAGAAGATATAGTGAGCACAGAGTATGACACATCAAGTCAACTTCAACATGGTAGCTGAGACAAGTTCAACTGCAGCAATTTTTAAATGCACTGGCGGTGAGACAGGTTGTTCTATCTGACCTGAACTGTTTCAGCTTGGTGTCTGGGATCTTATTTGTGACAATGAGATACCAGGTAGTGATACATGAGATCTGGGTCTTAAATCACTGGCTTCTCTTCCATCAAGACCCAAGGCAGAATGGGAAACAGAAAGGGGCCACGCAGACAATGTGCTACAGGAGTTTGGGGTCTCCTAAATACCCCAGAAAGGTGGCTGTCTCCCACAGCTTTCCCCAGTGTAGAATTTATGTAAACCCACTTGGAATAGAAAACTAGCATCTTCTCTGAATTCTGGGGAGAGATGAAAGCAGGCAGCTCCTCAGCTCAGGTAAGATGGAGTTAATAGCTTAGGTTTGCTCATTTGCTGTGTGGATTCTCAGATGGTGTGCGATCAACAGCTTCCAAGGAGACATTCACACAAACATTAACTTAAGTCTAACTTGGCTCAGTCAGTGTTCAGAGACTTGTAATAATTTTTTCAGACAAATAGACTCTTCCAAGTGGCATTTATAGAAACAGGTCATTAAAGATTTTTTCTCTCTGGCACTTTATTCTACCATTGTCCAGAATTCCAGAATAGAGTAGAAGCAGAGAAACCCTTTCACCACCTATGGTATCTTGGCCGGCTGGGGTACAGGTGAATGAAGCAGATGGGCTAGCAGCGCTGAAGACACCACTGCGCTAGGCAGAGGTCTCCAGCGGGGTCTGCTGGGGTGCTGCGTGTGGGAGTAAGAGACCCTTGCTAGCCAAAGGGAAGGCAGGGGCCCCGTGACATGCCAGGCCTTTCTCTCTTCAGTCTACTATGGGTTAGCATTATTACCATGGCCAGACTCTGGCGGACAAGTCTTTGAGTCCATCGCACATTGCCCAGCGCGTACCTCCTGACACAGCTGTTAACGTAGCCACCTCAAAATCGGAGTTAACCACCAGACTTGTTCTCAGGGGTGGGTTTGCTATGAGGATAAGGTCGCGTGTTTGTCTATGGCTTTGCTTTTTCCCTGGAGAAATCTTAGGTTGCCCGGTGGGGTGGGGGCTGAGGAATCCAGTTTGTGCTTGAGGGTTAAGAGCCTGATCCCTAGGAGGTCCTGTAAACCCCTCGCCTGCTGCTACACAACCATAAAACAGCCAGGGAGGCCCCAGCTATTTACTGGCTTTATATTCAAGGCAGAATCCTCACTTATGCCTTCTTACTTAGTTCCCACACCAGGATCCCCGGAAACCACTGGGCCTGCGTCTGTCCGGAGCAGAGCCATCCCTGAGCCGGCCTGTATCCCAGCGGGAGTGGAATCAGCCCAGGTGACACCGACTGCGTCCCTGGCCGCACCTCCAGGCCCTGGGCAGGGCTGCCTGCACGCTGTTTGCTTTAGTGCTAGACATTGCCTCAGCTGGTAGGTGTGGGAGCTGTAATTAACATCTGGAACGACGCAGCTGTATTCTCGGCACTGCCTAGTTTCTTGCCAAGGCCCACGTATGTCACTGTGACTTCGGAGGCTTCAGCCAGCCCTGCTATTTTGCTGAATTTAATTCCGTGTTTGGGAACAAACATGACTGTCATTCAACTGTTCACCGGAGCATTCCAAGTAATGGAGGGCTCCAAGATGCCCACCCAGGCATAGGCAGGGCTCACCTTCACCTGACTTGTTATGTTGAAAAGGTCTGTGTTTCCTTTAGGTAGCTCCTCATCTGCGTTGGCTGAACGTTTCTGTAAGCATGCGCAGTGGGAAGGCTAGCGTTCACCACCACTGCGACCACCACCGCCACCACCACCATCACCGCTGCACTCAGAGGGCTGCGTGAGGGGGTGGGCGGGGAGCAGAGATTTTATTCTTGCTCAGAACCTTCAGAGGGGTCCCACTGCTCTCAGTGTACACAGTAGAGAAAAGAACTGTGTGTCTCTTCACACATAGGGAGCGTGAGGCAATCAGAGCAGGGCTCATAGCAGCTAAAATAGACGTCCACCTCCACACGGGAGGGGTGAGTGGGGTCCATTTGGTGTGAAGTCGGTGATAGCGGCAGTCATATCAGGTACCCACGAGCTTCGTAGGCCTTATACATCCATGGAAATTCCCGCAGCACAAAGTTATTCCTTTATTAGTATTTTAAATTAGAGTTTTACTTACAGTGGGATTAAGAGAACGGAATGATCTACTTTCAAAAGTATAAAACTGTTAAAGAGGAAATATTAATATTTTTAATCTATCCAGTTTTCCATACCTTTGCCAGTTTCCTGCCCTTGGAATGGCAAATGAGCTTGTCCCACAATATAACTTTCACCTTCCTATGCAGATATGTTAAGAAGTGTTAGATGCAAAGGTATGAATATACAGAAACTATCATCAATTGTACAATATGAGAGTAGATCGTATACAAAGCAGTTCAAGCCAACACCCACTGGTCTGGGAGCCCTCTGTTAAACAGCTCTTACCTACATGTGGCACTCCTGAAAAGGGAAAAGAAAGGAAGTCGGGGTAGGGGTTGCTCATAATACAGCCAACCTTCAAAGTGAGGTGAACTTGGTCAAGAATAAGCATGACCGCAGTTTATAGTGCATAAATGTCTATGAAAATGTGTATTATAGTTTACATATATATATTTGCCTATGTTTAATTTTGAAAATGAATAAATTGTTATATTAGGTACTCAATAATAAGTCTATATTGAACAATTTTTTTATGATTATAGAATAAAAATGAGAAAAAAATCAAGATTTTTATGTGTAGAAAAGTCACAGAGTATTAGGCACAGTTGTACACACCTATAATTTCAGCACTTGGGAAGCTGGAGCAGGAAGATCACAAGTTTAAGTCCAGGCTGGACAACTGAGCAATTTATCAGGACCCTGTCTCAACATATAAAAATAATTTACAAAAAAAGGACTTCGTACCTAACAGCATAAAGGCCCTAGAGTCAATCTCCAGTACTGAAAAAGAAAAAAGAGAAGAATCAAAACCTGGTTGCCTCTGGGCTAAATTCAACTTATGGAAGTATTTTGCTTGGTTCAATACAACATTTACACGTATCAAATTTTAAGCCACAATAGTTGCCATTATGATAATATCAGTCAAAATTAATTTTCCAAATTCTTCTAGAATGTCCAAATGTCTAATAGTTCAGACACATCATTTTTTTTTTTTTTTGTCTTTTTCCTTTTTTTATCGGTACTGGAGATCGAACTCATGACTGCCTGCTTGCAAGGCAGGCGCTTATGCCGCTGAGCTAAATCCCAGCCCCCAGACCCATCATTTCACAAGGTGAAATTCAGCTGGAGCTGGCAGTTGCTCTCCCCTCTGATGGTGGTGAAGCCTTTCAAGTAATCAGGCTTCCTCTGCTGTGAGGAGAGTTAGCATCTAGTATTTCACCTCTTCTGTCTTCTTATGTTTGTAAACCCTTGGAATGGCCAGAAAGAAACAAAGGTATTATGCTGGATTGAAAATTGGTGGTCAATTTAAACATCATCTGAACTGGATTAGCATGGTGCTGCATGTAGATGGTCCAGCTAAGGACTGCTGCCAACATAAAAAGGAGATGTGGAGAGGAAGATTGCAACATTGCAGGATCTCCTAAGCATTGGTGTTGTTTGGAGCCATTGGTTCTCCTGGAGGAGCTTGTCCTGCTGGCTTGGCTGTTATCATTGGGACCATGTTGCTGAGAATGGCTGTAGTTCACTTTGAGGGAGTTCTGGTCTTCAGTCTGAACATTGCTTCCTGTCTCTGGAGGGGAAATGTGTGCCTGTTAATCCCCAGGAGAAGCTTGTCATGCTGGTTTCCTGATATGAACTCCGCTGTTCTCATCATCAGAAGAGCTCAGGATCTTGTTGGTGAGGATGGCTGTGGTACGTTTCAGGGCAGCCCTGGTCCTTTCTATAACCATTGCTTCCTGGCTCTAGTGCAGAACCCTCAGCCTACTGGCACAAATCCTTCATTCTGCTGGCACAGACTTTCTGGCTTCCATTGTTGACCTTTGGGCCTTCCTGCCGCGACCCAGTGTGGCTCCTGAGGTTCTTGGGGTTAAGGATCGGTGAGAGGATGAGAAAAATAAAGAAAAGACAAAGCTGGGGTCAGGTGAGTCTTTATCCTCCTGATGGGAGGAAAGGAACTGCTCAACCACTGTAGCACCTTTATTTTTACATACTGGGAAAGATGATGTCAATTTCAGCCCCTCTGCCTAGCCACCCATTGCTTGGCAGGCCTGGGCCCCTTGCCTTCCTGGTGTTGGAACAACTTGCTTACATAGCTTGTTTTGGTCCCTCTGTTTTTTCTGGGCTGGCCTTGCTTTAGCCCCACACATGTGGTCAATATCCAGCTTCCACGGCTCCCTACACCTTCCCAGTACAGATCCATGATGAGTTACTGTCATGGGCTCTAGATCTCCAGCTGGACTCATGGAAGGCATGGGAGGCTTTAGGCATTCAGCTGAACTGATGCAGGATTTTGCCATGGGACTTGACTGGATTCTCTAGGTCTTTAGTGTGTGGACAGATTTCCTGCACTTTTTGTATTTGACTCTGGGTGACTAGTATGAAATGCTGCTATAAATTATGTGTGCTGTTGTCTTGTTCTCCTTGCAACTCCTGACTACAAGTACGAAGAATGAGACTTAGACATTTAAATTTTACTTTACAGGTTAGCATTTCCCAATATGACAGGGAAACAGGGAAGATGCTCCCGGAAAGAATGCACTGGACAGGAAAGCAGGTCTGGTGACTGCTCCCCTTTCACATTCCCAGTGTGCCAGTGCAGGTAGAAAATGATCAAGTCTCCAGCACGGGCAGGACCTGTGTACTCGCCTGGCTTTGGATAGACAATAAGGAGCCATGCAGAGATTTTAAAGTAGGAGGATTCAATTGGAGTTGTGCCTTAGCAAATTAAACTTGCTCAGAGTACAATTTCCCTAAAATAAGGACTGGTGTAAATTAAAGAAGCAGTGCTGGAATCATCTCCACTCTTCTCCCCCCTCGCTCCACCCTGAGCAACGCACTGCTGCTGAGAATCCCCAGACAGAGGGCCTGGCACTATGGTTCACATCCCTTTCTACAGTGGGTGGCAGCAGTAGCTGGCTTCTCTGACATGCGGGGGATCTGATGAGATAATAGATGTGATAAGCCAAGGTGAGCTGTTCTATTCTTCTTGTATTCTTACATTCTCAGTATCTGTGATTTCACAGGTTCCTATATGTATGTGTACTGAAGTACATATTTCATATGCAATTAGATACAGATTGTAGGAAATCCCACTCACTTTAGTCCCCTGGCACAGACTGTCCTCTAGTATACACTGGTGGAGCTCTCTTGACTGAAGTCCTAACCGAAGAGTTTGAAGTTGTATATTTTTGTCTTCTACTGACCAGAAAAGAACACACAGAAATGAAACAGAAGAAGGATAAATAAATAGAAAACAAATAACAAATAAATAGAAAACAGTTTACTGGGAGGCAGAAACAGTTTACTGGGATACTGACTTTAGGACAGTCACTTTCTAGACAGGAGAATTGCTAGGTTGGCTACACCATCTGAAATTTATAACCAAGAGTTCAGCCAGAAGAGCCAGCAGCTTCCCACAAGCCCAGAAAGTTGTCCTTTATAGTTATGTTCAAACTGATTTTCTACTTTCAAGTTGGTGTTTGAGCCATCCTCCAGTAGAAGCTTCTCTGCTGTGCCCTGCTTTCAGGGGCTTGCAGAGCCACAGCACCTGTGCCTAAAGACACTCACCAAGGACAGGGGGCTCGGTGTTCAGGTATAGCCAAGGGCCTCAGGGACATAAGGAGGCAACCTGAAGAATCTCAGGAGTCAGGTCCCTGAATAACAGGGGAGGGCTCATTCAATAGATCAAAAATATTGGTGTCTTATGATTTCAGGCACCAGCCTATCTGTGGAGAAAAATAACAAACATGAGCCCACATGAGCCCTGTCCTAGGAAGCGTATGCCCCAGAAGAAAGGGCAGATGGATCCCAGAGCTTCTGGACAGGACACAATGCCTGTGCTGCAGTGACAGCAGATTGCCTGGAAGGGACTCTTCTAAGTGTTGCGCACTGCAGTCACTTGCTGATGCACGCACGCACGCACGGTCACAAGCCTTGTCTTGCCCTTTTGATTGTATCAATGTGCTATTTCTTGGGTAGGGAAAAGACCAAAACATAAAACCACTAATCTTCTATGACTAATTCCAAACGCAAAGCTCTACATCTCCTAAATCTGGATGGGTAGAGTTTACAACCACTAACACCTCATTTCCCCTATTTTATAATGCATTTTAAATTATATAAGCAATAAGTGATTCCATTTTTCTCTTGAATATTTGAACATTTGCCCCAAAGCACCCTCTGACCACACTCCCCAATCCCTACCCTTCTCATACTCCTTGTGGATAATCGAGAGTATTAGGGTTTAGATTTCTAGGTCTTTTAAATATATCTTTTTCATAGGTGCCTGTATGCAGCACAGGAAGGTTCCCCCCTTTCTCTGTTCCTCTTCCTTTCTCTTCTTTTCTTACACAAATGCTTTCATTTTGTAATTATAATTCTTCAGACTACTAGATTGTTTTCTTCTTTGAACATTATCTCAGACTGGTTCGGCTAAGACCTTATTTACTTAACTGCTGTGCATGATTTCTTCATGTAAGTATAGCATATTTTATTTATCTGTCCTTTGTAGGCAGACATTTAGGTTTTGCTAAATTTTCTTTTTTTTTTTTTATTTTTTTTATTTAAAAGGAAAAAGAGAAAAACACAAAACAAAACAAAGCAGTGTAAGGTTACATATAATACAGAACTACAAAAAAAAACATAACAGTAAGAAATCACCTGTTAATAGATTACATATTATCATCTTGGAAATAGTTGCTCAAATCACAGTATCAAAGAATACAAAGTAGACATTCAAACAGAGAGACTACAAACAGCTGTGTTCAATGATCCAAAAACATTAATATAGTCAGCTATTCAACATCCCTATACACACTTGCTGTTATATCCATTAGAGCTCTTTTTTTTCCCTTCCTCTCTTTTTACAACAAAATTTACACATTTTAGATTTTATTACTCCTTAGTTCTTATTACTTTTTTGGGGGGGGGGGAGAATAAAGTCAAATATGGCAGAACAAAGCTGTCAGTCAAAACCAAGGATAGACTTAGCACATGATGTAGAACAGAGTACACGGTTATTAACAATAGTTATCAGTTGGACAAAACAGTAGAGAACAAGACCAATAAAACTTAGACATTGTAAACATTACAGGACTTCCAAAGGAGACAATAGTCAAACCAGAATGGGCATCTTAGTGAATCTTATTGCCTTCAAAGTAGTTGCCTATACTCTCAGACTTGATACTATCCCACAGAATGGAACAGAGTCTAATCAGTCAAAACAAGATCGTGGGAGCATTACAGGACTTCAAAACTAGTTAATAGGAAATCGAAAAGAGTTACTATTATATATCCTATTTTTTTAAATTTTTCCCTTAATTAAAATAAACATAAGAAATAACTAAATAATTTTTTTAAAGAATAGTTACCATAGTGTCTGTCTTTTTCCTTGAGATATTTGGATAAAACTTCATATACTATAGCTTCAAATATTTCCATATCAAGAAGCCCAGAATAAAGCCTTTCTAATTAATAAGTGAAAAATTTTATAAGGCTTCAAGGCCACATAATGGGGAATCATGATTGCCACATATTTTCATATATTTGAATCATTACTTACATTAGGGAAACTATTCGGTATTCATACATGCGAGATTGATTTATTTCACTTATGAGTATGGTCTCAAGCTGCGCCCATTTATTGATAAATATCTCAATGTGATCCTTCTTTATAGCTGAATAATATTCCATTGTATAGAAATACCACAACTTTTTTATCCATTCTTCAGTTGATGGACACTTGGGTTGTTTCCAAGATCTGGCGATTACAAATTGTGCTGCTATAAACATAGGTGCACATAAATCACTGTGGTATGATGCTTTCAGTTCTTCTGGGAATATGCCTAGAAGTGGAATAGCTGGAATAAATGGGATTTCCAATCCCAACTTTTTGAGAAACCTCCAGACAGACCTCCACAAAGGCTGTACCAGTCTACACTCCCACCAACAGTGCAGGAGAGTTCCTTTTTCCCCACATCCTCTCCAGCATTTGTTGTTGTTGGTTTTCTTGATCCTGGCCATTCTTTCAGGAGTAAGATGGAATCTCAGTGTGGTTTTAATTTGCATTTCTCTGATGACCAATGATGATGAGCATGTTTTCATATATTTATTTGCCATTTGCATTTCTTCATCTGAGAATTGCGTATTCATCTCAGATGCCCATTTTTGGATTGGATCTTTGAATTTTGGAGGTCTGAGTTTTTTTAATTCTTTATATGTTTTAGACAAGAGTCCCTTGTCTGAGAGAGAGTTCACTAAAATCTTTTCCCAGTTTGTGGGTTTTCTTTTCACTATGCTGGAGATTTCTTTTGACATGCAGAAACTTTTTAATAAGAAGTGGTCCCAGTTATTGATTCTGGGAAGTGTTTCCCGTGCGGTTTGAGTCCTGTTCATGAATTCTCTACCTACTCCTATGTCTCCAAGGTTTCTACCCACTTTGTCTTCCAATAGATTTAGTGTTTCTGTTTTAATATTCAGATCTTTGACCCATTTAGATTTTAATTTAGTACATGGTGATAGACATGGGTCTAGCTTTAGTTTTCGGCAAATGGAGAGCCAGTTTTTCCAGCACCATTTATTAAAGAGACTGTCGTTCTTCCAGTGAACCTGCTTGGCTCCTTTATCAAAGATAAGGTGGTTGAGTGTGTTTGTAGTTGTGGTTGTATCTTCTAATCTATTCCATTGATCTTCGCCTCTGTTTTGATTCCAATACCATGTTGATTTTACTACTGTTGCTTTGTAGTATAATTTCAAGTCAGGGATTGTGATGCCTCCTGCTTTGCCTTTGCTGCTTAGAATTGCCTTTGCGATTCTAGGTCTCTTTTGGTTCCAGATGAAATTTAGGAGTGATTTCTCTAGATCTATAAGGTATGTTGATGGTATTTCTATTGGGATTGCATTGAATCTGTATAAGAGTTTTGGGAGAATGGCCATCTTCACAATGTTTGTTCTTCCTATCCATGAGCAAGGGATGTCTTTCCATTTTCTGAGATCATCTTCAATTTCCTTTTTCAGTGTATTATAGTTTTCACTGTATAAGTCTTTCACTTCTTTCGTAAGAGTAATTCCTAAATATTTCATTTTTTTGCTTGCTAATGTGAATAATCCAGTTTCTCTTATTTCCCTCTCTGTGATTTTGTTGTTCATGTATAGGAATGCTATTGATTTCTGAGTATTGATTTTGTATCCAGCCACATTACTGAATTTATTTATTGTATCTAAGAGTATTTCAATGGAGTTTAGGGGGTCTTCTATGTAGAGTATCATGTCATCTGCAAACAATGATAACTTAACTTCTTCTTTTCCTATCTTTACCCCTTTTATTTCTCTTTCTTGCCTAATTGCTCTGGCTAGTACTTCCAGTACTATATTAAATAGGAGTGGTGATAAAGGACATCCTTGTCTTGTGCCTGATTTTAAAGTAAAGGCTTTCAATTTTTGGCCATTTAGAATGATGCTGGCTGTTGGTTTGTCATAAATGGCCTTTATTATATTGAGGTAAAGACCATCTATTCCAATTTTCTGTAGAGTTTGTATCATGAATAAATGTTGGACCTTATCGAAGGCTTTTTCTGCATCTATAGAAATGATCATGTGATTCTTATTTTTGGCTTTATTGATATGGTGGATTACATTTATTGATTTGCGTATGTTGAACCATCCTTGCATTCCTGGGATGAATCCCACTTGGTCATGGTGTATAATCTTCTTGATGATTTGCTGGATCCTATTTGCCAATATTTTATTGAGGATTTTTGCATCTGTGTTCATTAGGGAGATCGGTCTATAGTTCTCTTTTTTAGTTGGGTCTTTCTCAGGTTTTGGTACTAGAGTAATATTTGCTTCCAGGAACGACTTAGGAAGGATTGCTTCCCTTTCAATTTCATTGAACAGTTTGAGGAGTGTCGGCATTAGGTCTTCTTTGTATTTCTTGTAGAATTCTGCAGTGAATCCATGTGGGCCTGGGCTCTTCTTGGTGGGTAAGGACTTAATTACATTTTCAATTTCAGTAACAGAGATTGGGTTATTCAACAGTTTTACATCCTCTTGATCTAGCTTTGGCACTTCATATGCTTCTAAGAATCTGTCTATTTCTTCTGTGTTATCAAACTTTTGAGAATAGAGGTTTTCGAAATAGGTGTTGATGATCCTCTGTATTTCTATTGGGTCTGTAGTGATTTCTCCTTTTTCATTTCTTATTGCATGAATTTGAGCTTTTTCTTCCCTTTTTTTAATAAGGTTGGCTAGGGGCTTATCGATTTTATTTATTCTTTCAAAGAACCAACTCTTTGATTTGTTGATTCTTTGGATTGTTTTCTTAGTCTCTATTGCATTGATTTCTGCTCTGATTTTTATAATTTCCTCTCTTCTTTTGGCTTTGGGCTTGACTTGCTCTTCTTTTTCTAGCTGTTTGAGGTGTAGCATCAAGTTATTTATTTGTATTCGTTCTGTTTTCCTGATGTGGGAACTCAGTGCAATAAATTTTCCTCTCAGGACGGCTTTCATTGCATCCCACAGGTTCCGGTAAGTTGTATCTGTATTTTCATTTTCTTTTAGGTATTGTTTGATTTCTTTTTTAATTTCCTCTGTGACCCACTGATTACTCAAGAGTGTGTTATTCAGTTTCCATGTGTTTGTGGGATTTTTGCAGTACCTTTTATCATTAATTTCTAATTTCAGAGTGCTATGATCCGATAACATGCAAGGGATGATTTCAGCTCTTTTGCACTTGTTTAAATATGTTCTGTGAGCTAATATATGGTCTATTTTAGAAAATGATCCATGTACTGCTGAGAAGAATGTGTATTCCGATGTTGTTGGGTGGAACATCCTGTATATGTCTATCAAACCCATTTGTTCACAGGTATGATTCAGTTCTGTTATTTCTTTGCTCATTTTCTGTCTGGTTGATCTGTCCCTTGGTGTCAATGGCGTATTAAGGTCTCCTGTTACAATTGTGTTACTGATAATTTGAGTTTTCATTTCTGTTAATAATTGTTTTATATAACTTGGTGCTCTGGAGTTTGGTGCGTATATATTTAAGATAGTTATCTCTTCCTCTTGGAGTTTTCCCCTTACGAGTATGTAGTGACCTTCTTTGTCCTTTATGGTCATTGTTGGTTTAAAGTTCACGTTGTCTGCAAACAGAATGGCTACTCCTGCCTTTTTCTGGATTCCTGCTGCATGAAGAATTGTTTTCCATCCTTTGACTTTCAGTCTGTGAGTATCTTTCTGGGTTAGATGGGTTTCCTGTAAACAGCATATGGTTGGATTTTGTTTCTTGATCCATTCTGCTAGTCTGTTTCTTTTGATTGGTGCATTGAGACCATTTACATTAATGGTTATTACTGTTAAATGCTGGTTAATTGTAGGAATGTTATCTCTCTGCTGTTGCATCTTTATCTTTCTGTTCTGTTTAATTATTTGCTTTGCTTAGTGGTTTTTTCCTTTGTGTATCTAAACTGTCTTTCAATATTTTTTGCAGGGTCGGTTTGGTGTTCATGAAGTTCTTCAGCTGTTCTTTGTCATGGAAGTATCGTATTGCACCATCTATTTTGAATGATAGTTTTGCAGGATATATCAGTCTTGGTTGGAAATCATTTTGCTTTAGGATCTGGAATATTTCACTCCATGCTCTTCTTGACTTTATCGTTTGTGCTGAGAAGTCTGCTGTGATTCTGATAGGTTTTCCTTTATAAGTGATCTGTCTTTTCTCTCTGACAGCTTTTAGTAATCTATTCTTGTGTTGGATTTCTGGGATGGTGATTATTATATGTCTGGGTGTAGTTTTATTTTGGTTATGAGTGTTTGGAGTTCTATATGCTTCACTGATCTTGATGTCAGTTTCTGATCTCATGCTTGGGAAATTTTCAGCTATTACTTCTCTAAATATCCTCTTGACATCCTTTATGTTGTCTCCGTCTCTTTCATTAATCCCTATCATTCTTATGTTATTCTTCTTTGCATCGTCTTGCAGTTGTTGAATTGTTGTTTCCTGATTCCTTGTTATTTTCAAAAGATCTTTCCTTTCCTGTTCACTAGCTGCAATCACGTCTTCAAGGTCTGAAATTCTATCTTCACTTTCATTAAGGCGGTTTTTACAACTTTCAGTGGAGTTTTTTATTTCCTGTATATCTCTGTGCATCTGCATTATGTATTCTGTTTGTTTCTTATATTGCTCATCTAGGGATTCTATCTTTTTGTTTAGTTCCTCCAATTTTTTATCTGTGTTTTCTTTAGATATATTTAGAATCTCTTTCATTTCTTTTATCATTTCTTCTTTTATCTGGGAGATTATTTCGAGCTTGAATTTCTTTAAAGCTTCCTGGAGTTGTTTGTCAACTTCAGTAGCTATTATGTTCGATATATAAGGTGGATGGGATATATTTTCTTCTATATACATTGCTCCTAGGGTTTCCTGAGATGGGCTGGAGGTTTGAGGTTGTAATTTGGTCTTTCGTTTTGTCATTTTGTATATTTCTGTGTTTCAAGTGTTATTTGAAAGCTTCCTCAGGATCTGTTGAGAATCCCCTTCTATGCTTGGAGCTACTGAGACTCTGACACCGCACTACCCCAAGCCATTGGGCCTGCAGAACCAGTGTCCCTCCTCTGCCTGCTCAGAACTCCGCAGTTCCAGACAAGCTGGGCCTCAGGGACACTGTGCGCCCACCTGCCCCTTGGAAGCTCCACAGTTCTTCAAACTCAGCCGGGTTAGGGTGCTCTCCACAGGCCGCAGTGCCTCAGGAGCGTGTGTTCCCTCCCTGCTTGCAGAGATATCCACAGTCCTCTAGGCAAAGGAAGGGACTTCTGCAGGCACTCCAGTTCCGCCCAGCTCCTCCTCTGCAGGAGATGGCTAGGTGCAGCTGGGCTCGGGGGTTAGTGTAGGCCCGCCCATCCGTCAGGAGCTCAGCAGACTTCCAAGTGTAGCGGGGGGGGGGGGGGGGGGGATGGGGAGGCAGCTGTAGTGGCCTCTAACCCACTGCTCCACTTCTCTGCACCCAGAAGCCTGGGGGGTCCGGAACAGTCTGAGATTTGGGCAGACTGTGCTGGGCACTCACCACAGGCTGAGGTGCCTCAGGAAGCTGCGATGCCTCCCTGCTTGCAGAAGTATTCAGTCCTTCAGACAAAGGAACGGGCTTCTGTAGGGACTCCGGATCCGCCCAGCTCCTCCTCTGCAGGAGATGGCTAGGTGCAGCTGGGCTCGGGGGTTAGTGTCGGTTTTGCTAAATTTTCACCATTACAAACAGGACCTTCAAGCACAGAACCCTATCTGGTCAGCTAGTTCCCATGCTATTCTCGTACACACACAGCCGGGGCCCTTGTCGCCACAGGGAGACCTCAGGAAGCTGTGAAATGAAGTCACACAGCTCCCGGGCCTGGTCTTGTGGCTGCTTGCTGGAACTTCCCTCGTTTCAGCTAGGCTGGACAAGGCAGTGGAAGAAATCAGGCTACCTCCTCCATCATTTCTTTCCCACCCGTAGCCCTCTCAGAATGACCTGGGCTCATTCTCAGATGAAAATACAAAATTTCACATTTCCCTGAAAAGTTAAAGTCCCTGAGAGTTGGTCCAGCATTGCACTGGGCCCTGGCTGAGAAGGGCTTCAGGGTGATTCCCACCTGCAGAGACCTCGCTTCCTGCTCGTGGGCACCTAAGCAGCTGCCAGCCTGGGTGCTCAGTGGGTGCTAGAGATGAGAGACATTTTTCACAAAATCCTACAGCAGATCAAGGCTGGCACAGTTTCTTTCACACTTGCTAGGAATACAATCTAGGCCCTGTTCCCCAGACCCCATGGCCATTTCAGAGCCATGAAGTCATCCCAGCTGCAAGCTGGCCCAACATGCTGGCCTGGGTCCCATCCCCCGCAATGTCCTCTCCCTGAAAACCAGATGCTGCCAGGGGAAAATGTGAAGTGAGAGATCAAGAGGAGGAGGCAGAAAACCTGACTGGTGGAGCTCACACACACACACACACACACACACACACACACACACACACACACACACGACAGATTCACACCCAAGCTCAGGCCTTCACTGCCTGAAAACTGCATTAGGCCGCCAGAGATTCAGGCTCTTTCCCCCTTGGGTTGTGTGCCGAGTGTCCTGCAAATGTCCACAGCACAGTTCCATTCCATGAAACCCGGGGCCTGGGGGCAGAGGCAAAAATGAGAGCCCAGGTGGAGAGGCCCAGCCTCCTGCTTGGCTTCAGCCCTGGAAAAAGAGAAGTAAGTGCCAAGTATGCAAGAGCCAGCCTGGCCCTGCTCCAGGATGCTCCAGCAGTTGCTCCTCCAACAGGCCCAGCTCAACAGGGCTTTCTCCAGTGCAGCTGCAGGAGCAGATGGGGAGGCGGCCTCCCCGGCAGGAAAGGCTTCTCCTGCAAGCAGGTAGTGCCTGGCAGTTCTGGCGGCTCTCTTGGTGTCCCCCTGGCATGCCTTTTGAGTCTTTTGGGATGGTCCTGGGTGGTGTCTGGGATGGGTGCCAGCCCCCCACCCCCCAATCTTCACCCAGCCTTTGCCCAATGTGTCTGCAGGTCTGCCTCAGTCCCCGGGAGTCTGCCAGTGTTTGGGGGCTGCTGGGTCCTCACTGTCTGCAACTCCTAAAGTGTCCCTGCTGCAAAACTTCATTTACTGTGCCTTCTTGCTTCTTTCTCAGGATTCCTCCTTTGAGGAGGAGTTGCCTTTTTAAAGGTGACCTTGCCAGGTGGCCCAACCAGGCAGGGATGGATGATTTAGGAGGCAGGGCTCCACCAGGTCAGCCAGGAAAATGAGCAGGCCCTGTCAGTCACAGGATCCCAGGCCAGCTCCACAGAATTCCCTGCTGATGAGAGGCCAGGTGGAGCCCACTGTGGCAACTCTGCACTTTTATTTTTGCTTTTATCTTTTCCTCTTTGTTCAGTCCAAATTTCCTCTATGGAGCTGGTTCTCCCCTGACTCCTTTACCTTTCAAGTAAATTTTTGGCACTGTGTTGACTTGTCTGGTCTAATTCTTTGAGGCAAGAAGGATCTAGAATACTTTCAGTTGACAAGCCATGTCAAAAGGGCCTACTAGATAACAAAAGCGGGACACCAGCCTTTCTCGGGTTCAGTGTTCTTCCTGCAACCACAGACTCCTCTGACAGCCAGCCACAGGTGCTGTCATACTCTCATAACCTCTGAGATGCACAATGCAGGTCCTGCTCCAGACTCAGAATCTGTGCTGAGTTGAAACTAAGGGTAGCTGCAAAGGGACTTTGAGAACAAGGGGCTGCCGTCGGTGCAGTCTTCAGAACGACAGAGTGCGGAGCTGCACTGGAGCAGCCCACGCTGAGGCGGGCTCTCAGCTCCCTGTCTGTGGCCCTTTCCACGTCTTGTGTTTTCCAGCACTCCCTGCCTTCTGAATGACCAGGGAACTTTGGGGCCCCACTGCTCACCTTATCCTCTTAATCCCTTTGCTTTCAAAAGGAGAGACTGAGAACTGAAGGACCCAAGGCTGAAGCCAAGCTCCAGAGATGTGGTGAGGAGAGGGAGGGTGCAGAGGCCTTGGGGAGGCATCTTGCATCAGGCTGGGAAGTAGAGCTGGGAGACAGAGAAATGAGTGCACCGTCCCTTCCTCTCCCCTCTGGCATTGAGGGGACAGGGCTGGGGATGACTACTTGGGTAATATCACAAGCAAGAAAACCAATTCCTGGCAGATGGCTAAGGCAGGCATGAAAGACAGCTCTGGAAGTGGCAAACACATATCCCTTTAGGGCCTCTCTTCATAAATGAGAGCCTTCTTTATTATTTTTTAAATAGAATGAATGCTCTGTGAGGCTGAAGCAGGAGGATGGCAAATTTGAGTTCCATCTGCACAACCTAGCAACTTAGTGAGAACTCACCTCAGAAAGAAAGAAAGAAGAAAAAAAGAGGAAAAAAGAAGAAAGAAAGAAAAAAAGAAAGAAAGAAAAAGAAAGAAAGGAAGGAAGAAAGAAAGAAAGAAAGAAAGAAAGAAAAAGAAAGAAAAAAGGAAAAAAGCAAGGGTCTGGGGATGTAGCCCATTGTGAAGGCTCTGGGTTTAATCTCCACTTCCATGAATAAACACAAAGTGAAACAGAGGAGAAAACACATGGAGCTTCATCCTTGAAGAAGGGATCCTGAGGAAGAAGCAAGAAAGCACAATAAATGAAGTTTTGCAGCAGCATGCAAGAAAACTGCCATGGAGTACATAATTTATGCTTGAAAAATTATAAACACTCATTAAAACGTCACTTAGTGATGCATAGTAAACTCTGCAACCACACTTTAGCATTCAGGTGCTCACTTCAATTATTGCCCAAGCGAGAAGCAAGGGTACAGTGCAAACCCGCAGCAAGGCTGGTCCTGCTCCACAGACCTCCTGGAGGCTGTATCTGAGTGGATGTGGTCGTTTTCCACAGCTCTCAGGCGCAGAAGGCAGGAATGAAAGTCAGACAGCAAGAACTCTGCTGCAGCTTCGTAAATTCATCACTGTGGCCCAAACAATCAAGCATAGCTCCTCTCCTTCTCCATGAGCCAAAACAGGGAAGGCACAGGGGTGCCCAAGGACACAGCTTCAGGACAGAAAATAAGCCCTTTTCTCCAATTCCTATTTTTGAGATAATGTCTCAGAAATTTCATTGGAATTTTGAAATTTACTTAAATACAAAAAGACAGAGTACACTATGTTTTTCTTATTGTGACCATGTGATCACAATGGTCCATGATTCCGGGCAGCCTTAGAACCTTGCTCTGCACCCAGCAGTTCCAAAGTACATGCAACATTCCTCTGGCCCTGAAGCAAGTCCACAGGCAAGATAACACCTGTGTAATTCCAGTGGGAGCTTGAGTTCCCAGAAGGTAGAGTGCATTTCCAATCTAAGGAAGAAGAATGCTTGGAGTGAGAGCTTAAATTCCACTCCCTTGCAGATCCCCCCAAAAGGTTGATTCACCCAGCTTACATATGCCCCTGGATCCTACTTAAAACACGTAAATACCTAAGAGTTGTGGTGATTCCGAGATGGAAGGAAGTGCATATTTGGAGACTGGAAACTGACAGGTAGGCGTGCCTTGGGGCCTCTGAGCACAACCTAGAGAGCTGCATTCTTCCAGAGATAATGCACAGGCCACACGCCACGCCTAGCACTAAGTGCTCTCATAAATACCAAAGAGAATACACACTTTCTGTCTTCAGCCTAAGATGCTTACACTCCTCCACTTTTTTGAGCCTTAAGAATATGACATTGAAATTTTCAGGAAGTAGTATTGAGAAATGCAAGGATGTCCATCTCATCTTTGGCCTTTAAGACAATATCTCAAGGATTCCTAGGGAGCATAGTCAAGAGATAGGGAAAGGAGGGGTCATAATTATTCTACTTTACTCTCATAAAGTGTACAGCATTATATTTGAATGAAAATTTCGTCTGTTAACAAATTGCAAATTGTTCTTCTAGTCTATGAAAGATAACTGATTTGCAATGCTTCCTATGTGACGAGCGGGAATATAGACTGTTTTCCTGGAAGACATACAGGCTGATGAGGGAAGATGTGCATATGCAGATCACTGCACATGAGGAGAAGGCCCTGCCTGAGTTTCTCACAGTCCATGGCTTCTCCAGCACCATGGGATAACACACAAACCACGGGCATTGTCTTTTATTGTCTGGGAACTAACTTTTGGTCTCTGACACATAATACCCGGTTTCATGAAGTTCCCAGTGTGCATCTGAGTTACCAGAAACAGTAGGATTCTCTGTCTGACTTCTTGCTCCATCAGACAAGACCAGTCTTTTTGGCCTTATTTAGAAATATACTTGTTTTATTATGACACTGACTGTTTGTTAGCACAGAGAGAGACAGAGCGGCTCACAATGTTTGAGTCCCTTATCTTGCATTGTTTATGTTCCTAAAATAATTTAATTAGTTTAATAAACAAAAGCATTTTCAATTCATAAACAAAGAGAGCTCAAAAAATCTAATGTTTCAAAAGGCAAAAAAGAAAGAAAGAAAGGAAAGAAGAAAGGAAGAAAGACCAAATTATTCCCAGTCCTCTCCCCTTCTGTTTCCTTACTTCCTTCATTCCTACAAACACTGACTCCTACAGGCCACTGGGCCTTATAGGAAAACGGTTTATTTCCTCATTTCGTTACATTTTGGATCTTGGAAACTTTTCAGATAGCTCCATATTCTAACTGGTTCTAAATGTCATAGCTACTTTCATTTTTTAAAAAAGATAAAAAGGAAAGGAGACCCAAATGCTTGGGTTGTCAGGCATAGTGGCACATGCCTGTTATGCCACCACACAGGAGGCTGAAGCAGGAGGATTGCCGTGAGTTCAAGGTGAGCCTGGACTACATAGGGAGATCTGTCTCAAAACAAACAAACAAACTCAAATGTATGAATTATAATTTACTTGCAAAAGAGTTTTAAATATGTGGGTTGAATTAATTTTAAAATTCTAAGGCCACAGAAAGATTTCTGACACAATAGAAGAAATGAAGGAATTACATAACGTGAGTGTACATAGTCAACCTCAGCTGACTATATCAGTGAAGTCTTCTATTTGATCAGTATTTCTCGGTTTTGCCATTATTGACTCCAACCCACACATGACCAGGGACTGTCTCAAACTCTGCACACTCCTCATCTCTATGATGCACTGCAATCTCTGCACTTCCATAATATAAGTGCAGTCTATGAGTTGGGAGGATAAATGCAATATAAATTATTGAAATAGAAATTATTGTGGAAACAAATGTACTCTCCACAAGTAATAATGTATTTTGTGTATATATTTACAGTTATATTAACTAACTTGATTTAAGCATGAAATATATGCTAGGGACACTTTAAGAATTCCAAGTGGATTTTCTCTTAATCCTCTCCACACCTCTCTAGTTTGAGAAGTTTAGGAGGAAACTTGATTTAACAACTAAAAGCTCAGATTGAGAAACCTCCCTCCTGATAAATATCATTCAAAACAGACCTTGAATTCAAAGGAATTCAAGGAGAGGGTGGAAGATGAACTGAGTCATAGCTCAATGATGAACCCTTACGTATACTTCTGCCCAAAATCTGCATGAGCTTCAGCAAATCACCCAAAATTTCTCAGTGTCCACATTTGAAAACTGCATTTCTATGAAAAGTGATGATGTGTGACAACTACCTGACTTCCTAACCTGGAGGATGAGCTCAGGATAACTGGGGGTGGGTGATTATTTTATCTGCACCACCACCACCACCATCACTGAACCAGCATCACACTGAAGGCTACTGGGCTGCTGAGAACCCAGGAAGGAGATGGAGGGCTATTAATGAAGGAGTAGAGAAAACAGAAAATTATTGCAGAAGCAAAAGAGTGGTGTTGTGAGAAGGAACGAGACATGGAGTGGGCACTGAAGTGTTCTCATGATGTCTCTGATAGAGGGCTTTGGTGTGGTGTCATGGTGTAAGCCACGCTGAGGGGTCACGGAAATGAGGGTTCATGGGAGGACTCTTGGATGATTCTAGCAAACCTGTCTGGAAGGCAAAGGAGAGATGGAGAGTTTTTGCTTGTTAGTTTATTTGTTCACCATGTAGCAATATTTTCCTTTCTTAAAGAGGGACCAGTGGGAGTATGAAAAAAGAACCTAAAAATCCAGAAAAACAGGAAGCGATTCAGTGAGAACAAAGTTAAGTCCTGCAGGAGGGGCCTCTGAGTCTTGGCAAGTGGGCCCACACTGGAGGCACAGCTGGCTCAGGCATGGCTCCTTCTCCTTAGCTGGCAGACAAAGGGAATACAGTTTAAACCGAATATTAGAAGATGGAAGCTAATGTGGGGCTTGATTACTTAGTGAAGGAGGAAACTTTTCACAGTATAAAGCAGTTATGAAAATACTGTATTTTCCTCTCACAGACTCAAATGACACTGCCTGTGAGCATTATTGCTTTACCAACATAGATGAAACGTGGCTTATTCAACCTTGGGTGATGATTAACAGTGGTAGTATGGTTTCTAGGGACAGACAAGCTTTCTCCTGCCTTGCAGGAAGATGTGCCCCCTGAGTAAAGAGGCACAGGAAGTGGGGTAGAAGCCATCATGGCTGCGCCCCACACAGACTGACTCAGATTTCCCGAGATGCCTTTCCAGGGTTTTCAGAGAGAAAGGAAGTGGAGCAGGTAAGGAGTAGATTCTTGAAAAGTAGCAGATCTCCACAATTAAGTTTTTATTTTTTTTATTTATTTTTAAGAGATTTCTATTTTCTACTTTCTTTTTTTGTGCCAGGAAGAGAACTCAGGTCTTCACACTTGCCAATCAGGTGCCACAGCACAGAGCTACATCCCCAGCCCCAGAACTAAATTTTTAGACTACATAGAATAAGCACAGTTCACGTTATTCTTCCTATTAATTATTTGGTTTTTTTTTTGTCTTTTTCGTTTTTATCGGTACCAGGGATCGAACTCACAACTGCCTGCTTGCAAGGCAGGCGCTTATACCGCTGAGCTAAATCCCCAGCCCCTCTTCCTATTAATTATAACAAAAAACCCCTAGACAAAATTCAGAGGCCATTGACAAAAGACTGTAGGGTGGTGCAGAAAAGATAAACCGGCGAGCTCTTCCAGAGCCTAGCACCCATCAGCAGTGGGGCACTGAGATTTGCTTGCTGGTCTATTTATTTGTTTCTTTTCCTTTTTGGTCTTGTACACATGGCAGCCTGGGGCTTGGAGAGATCTATTACCCAGAAACTTTAATGGGTGCAGATGTTAAGACCCAAGAAAAGTCTTTTTCTTCCCCCTGAAGGACTAAGGTCTACAGCAAAGCAAGGCCATTTGTTTTACTCTGGGTAAGCAGCACAAGAAAGCCTCTGACCAGGCATGCTCCCACCGTCTGTCTCTCCTCCTGCAATTAGGAGGCTCCCCACTACTCTTAACCACAAAAAGGGGAGGGCTATGCACAAGAGAACAAGACAAAATGATTTTCTAAATCCACATGCAAAGTCCTAGGCAACACTTAGAGTTGTCCACACCTTATGCAGACAAGAAACAATGCAGCCAAGGATTTGAAAAGTCAGAAAAATTGAACTGTGGTCTGAAACATCACCCAGGCTTAGCCTGGCCCCGGGTCACATTCACATCAGGCAGACAGGAGCAACCTGGCAAAGATTTTGAACACCAAACTGAGATTTGAGCCACAGCCCACAAAGCAGACTGAAATATACATTTGAACTTAAAAAGGTCACTTCCTGCTGAAATCAAAGATTCAAATAAGAAGTGAAGTAGCATAATAATAACTAAATTGTCTAGGATAGAGTCCAAAATCTCATTGCACTGAGAATCATGAATATCTCCATTGAAAGAGAAAAGGCAACCATTACCTTAGAAATGATATAAATGTTGAAACTACCTGACAAGAATTCTAAAGCAATTGTTAAATACTCTCATTTTAAAAATACAACTAATACCTGAAACAAATGAAAAAGCAGAGTATAGCAAAGAAGTAGAAAATGTAAAGAAGAATCCAACCTAAGCTTTATTGAAAAATATAACAGCAGAAACTCAAAAGGAAAAGCAACAACTCAATAGAAAAAAGGGGAAAAGATATAACAGTTTCCAGAAAATATAAATAACTCTCACATTTATAGAAGATGTTCAACATTACTCATAAGAAAAATAAAAGCCAGAGCTACACAAAGCCAGACTTTCACTATTAGAATTACAAAACTAGAATAGGACTTTAAATTGTTGGTAAGAATGTGAACATTTTTCCTGGATTGCTTTCTGGCATCTAGAAAAACATGGTCACATCTCTGTAATCCACATGCTATTTATACTTTTGGAAATTTATTATATAGAAAATTTGCAGATGGGTGACACAAGTAAAATGTTTTTCCTGGCAACATTGGTACTTTTCACAGAAAAAAAAAAGTAGAAACAACTTAATGTTCATCAATAGGCAACTGTAAAGTAACTTCTGTGTATGTGTATGAATAACGATATACATGTGAATAAAAACTTACATATGAAGATTTATAAGGCTGTTTAAAAGAACAAGGAAGCCATGTATAACTTGCTTCCACACTGTAAACTTCTTAAAGAAGAAAGATGTGGATGTCTATGCGGACAGGTGACCTCGTGGCTGCCAGGGAGTGGGGAGGGAGTGGAAGGAATCTGGACCCTCTGCCTAGTGACATGTGCTGGTTTTGAACCATGTGGCCATGTTGCCCATCTGAAAGGAAGAAACCCCTCTAAGCTAAAAACGAACACACACAAAGAACAGGAGTATCCTTGATCTGAGGGCCTCGCTGTAACGGTCCTTCCTGTCTGGTTGGGTAACCCTTACTCATCTATGATCAGTGAACTTGGCTTCCTGCTAAGCCAGTGATAATGAGGGGCTGACATCAGCAGAGACACCTCATCTCAGCTATGTTAGCTGCCATGGTGCCCCCCACGGGGAACAAGATTCCCCAGTCACCAGGACAGGACACTGCGCATACGGAAGCAGTTTGTTGTGAATTCTTTTTCTTCAGGAGCTGGGCTTCTGGGGAACTGAAGGTTCTTTCCTTTTCCAACAGGACACCACACAGGCGCACACACACACACACACACACACACACACACACGCACACACACACATCCCCTTTCTGCTATTTCCATGTCCAGTGGCTCTCCCTTCCCTGGCCCTGCCTGTGCTTTCCTTGTGGACTTGGGCAAAGCCAGTGAACTCTGTTTCCACTCCTCTCCCAGGCTCCCAGATGAACATTTCCCAGTCTGGGTACAGGCAGTGCTTCCTTCCCCAGTTCAGAAATCTAGGCTGGGCTTTCACTGGCGACTGAGTCCCTGCTGTGTCCAGAACCTGAGGATGGTATCTCACTTCAGATCCCACTGACCCTCAGGGAGTGACCACAGAGGCCTTGCTCTCCACGAGGCATCGAACTGCTCTTCTGAAATCCTCCTCCCTAGCATTGCTTCCCATGACCCCAGCCTGTCCCTAGGTTTCTCCAGAGTCTCCCCCACCCCAGAACATGTCCTCGGTCCAGCACTATTGATACCTGCGGGCAGCTGCGGGCACCTGACCCAGACCCACTCCCTCCTCTGAGCTCTTGGTTTTGTCCAGCTCTTGAATCCAGGTATTGCTCCTTAATTGGCAAACAAAGCCATAGCACGAGGCAAAAAAGACCTGCCCACACGGAGTCAGGCTCAAGTCACTTAAAACTGAATCAATCTCACTTCTGCTTTCCCCTCAGTGTTCTGAAATAATATTTGAAGTTCTGTTTGGCCTCTTTGGAGGCATGCCAATGACTCTGAGGCATGCATTAAAGCTGTATTTCAAAACACGATTACACCCGAGAATTGTGGAAAGTGATTTTCACTTAGGAATAATATATGATGTGGATTTAATAATCTGCTCTGCGTTGCTTTTCCTGTCTCTTTTTTCTACATGAAAATAAGAATGGAAAACTGACAATAGGAAACAGAAAATAATCCATAATGTTTTATAGATTATTTTCAATGATGAATTTTGAAAGAAAAAAAAATCACAGTTTCTCAATCCATTGACTACAGCAAATGTTGGTTCAACAATTGCTCCCTTTGGTAATTGAAAAGCTTTAAACAATTTTCTTACTGCATTGAAATTACGGGTGAAGTATATAGATTTTGAGAAAGGACACAAAAAAACTCACTTGTCTTTTCTCCATTATAAATCCTGTTATCAAGTTCAGCACACTTTCTCTTTCTGGAGTCTGGAAGAGGCATCCACACTAAAAAAATCATAAGTCAAATTTTAATTATAGAATCATTATAGTGATACTCTCGTATTGAAGATTGATAAAATATAGAAAAACTCATTCTGATTTAGCTAACTGCCCCACAAACGAAGTGTAGCATACATTCTTCCCAACCTTTCAAAATAACTATCTGACATAGAATTGTTAGGTTAAATGATTTATAGGATTGTCTTTTAAGAGATACTGCTAAGCAGTGAAGTTATGGTTAAATATTATATATATGTATATATATATATACATACACACACAGTATATGGACTCATGTAATTCTTATAACCTATGATTACATACCTCATTACCTTTGATTATTACCTCATTACCCTCTGAGAAAATTGGGGCACAGACAAAACAAGTCAATCCCTCAAATTACACAGCAAGTAATAGTGCAAACAATTTAAATCTAGTCATTTAGCCCAGAGTTTATGTTTTTAGCCTGATAATAGGCTGTCTCTCTAACATGAAGCTATGTAGATATATTATGTACATTATGAATTGTATCCAAAAAACCAACGTTGAAAGAGGTGAGATGGGCTCTGGAGTACAAACCTCAATGGCCAAGCCCTAGCAGAGCATTGTAAGGCCCTAGCTTCAATCCACACACCTAAAAAAAATTTAAATTTAACAAGAGATGAGATAAATTAGTATTTTATAATGTTTATTAATAAGCAAGAGATTTTTATTCCAATCAAACTATTATTGACAATAATATTTTAGTAGGAATAAAATGCTCACTAAATATGCTCACTTTAAAAAATGGCAGTCCACCTTTTTGATATAGCCATTGGGAATGCTGATACTAAGTACAAATTGTTATCTGTCACAGCTAGAAATGCTTTCCTGAAAAGATGGCTGTATGGGAAGAGGTGCAGCATTTGCTGTACTAACTCACAGCGCTTACTTATTTTTAAATCTCTCATACAAATTCAAGCCTTAAAGTTAAATGCTCATGTTTTTATATAGCAATAGAATTTCTTTACAAAGTAATAAGAAGATGTCACTTTTTTTTTTTTTTAAACTGGGAATTGAACTCAAGATCTTGTGCTTGCCAGGGAGGGGAGAAGTTTGGCAGCCATCCCCAGAATCACCAGTTGGCCCTTCCTTCTCTTTCCATAAGTGCTGCCTTCCCCTGAGACTCAATGGTGGGAACATACAGCACATGTGTTGTTTTTCTTTTAAGACAAGAGATGCTAATGTTTGAGTTGTTTTTTCTAAACTAAAACCTCAATTCGGGATTAGTTGCAGTGCTGGCACTCTGTGACAAATAACTGGGTTTAGGGTTTCAGGTCAGCCCACATCTCTAAAATGTTCACCATCACTGTCCAGGTTCTCTTCCCTTGACTATCGCTGGCTCGCTCTTTACCAGCAGAATGTCATAATAATGATGCTCAACACTGTGACTCTTTGACTTGTGTCCATGTGTTTGGCAGGATTCTTCAGAGAACAGAATCTTGTATAAGAGATATAAATCAGGAGTTGCACAACCTGCTGTCTGAGACCTGTAGAGGCAGGGGAATCAGTGGTTAGAAAGAAGGGCCAAGCCGAAAGTGTAGGTTCCAATCGGGGTCTGAAGTCTGAGAACCCACAGCACTGGAGGCCAAAGAAAATTCAAGGTCATCTCAGGCACAGAACACACTAAACAAGCAAAGAGCAAACCCCCTCTTGGGTCTATTCCAGCCCTAGCTGGTTTGCAAGATGCCACCCACAAAGGTGAAGGCCTCTGCTTTACTCTTTCCCCAATTCAGATGCTAATCTCCTGCAGAAACACCCTCATACATACACTCCCAGAGCAATGTTTGAGCTGACACTGTACTCACTGTGACCGGGTTAATGTGACAGCTAGCGGTGGTGTCACAGCCTGACTCTCTGAGGACGCCTGCTCGGGAGATAGTCAGTTACCAGACTGTTAGACTGTGAGAAAGCCCAACGCATGCAAGTGGAGGGTGAAGGGAAGAGACATCAAGTCTGGATCAGCTGTTCCATCATCTTCCTAGTCCAGGCACCAGACACGGAATAAAGAGATCTTCAGAAAAGTTCAGCCTCTTTCCCATCCAACTGCAGGGCAGCTATTAGACCCCTGAGAGAGCTGCTGGGCCCAGCCTGTCTACACCAAGCCCGCCAAACCTGAGAGCCAACATGAGGGTATATCCAGACATTTGGATCTGGAGTGGCTTAGTAGGCAGCAGTGCTTACCTGGGGCAGAGTTCTACTGAAACACTGCGCTTGGCAGACTTGTCAAGAGGTTAGAGGACTTCAGGCCAATGTGCAGATACAGATATTCCTTATAGGAATAGCCATAAAGTTTTTTTAAAAAGCCACGATAACTGGACACATTTTTAGATATCTATTCCCCAAATGCATTTTGTAGACAAAAATTTTCTGTTTTGAAAACGTTTAACTACTGTACTTATCATTTAAAATGTCACTTTTTTCTAGCAGGAAAAGATTAAGTACATTTGCTTTTCCAAAAAAGCACCTGCTAAGAACCATACCATTAGTCATGGTTGTTATTACAGAAAAAGCGAGTATTATTTTACTTCTTATTGTAAAACAGTTGTGAGAATGCAAACAGATCTCGAATCCTCTTCATACAGTTCCCCAGATGTTTTCATTTTACTATGTTTGCTTTATCAACCTCTCTAAATATGTACATGTGTCACTTTTATGAACTGTCTAAAGGTAAGTTTAGAGACATAAAGTCTCTAAATAGCTCAGTGTACATTCCCTGTAATGTAGGATGTCCTCTTGTAAAATTGCTGTGCAATTGTAAAACCAAAGGCTGCTCTGAAAGACCATTGTTCCTTAACCTATGTGCTTCATTCAGATTTCAACAATTATTTCAGCAATGTCTTGTCTAGGAAGGTAAAAATAAAATTTCCATTCCTCATGGATCTGGCCCAGAGACACAACTTGCATTTGATTGATCTGTCTTTTCTGTCATCTTTAATCTGGGACATTTCCCAGATAGTTTTGAAAAGTTCAAGCAACTTAAATGTGTTTATACATGCTTAAAATCTAGTCAGGCACTTTTAGCAGGAGAACAAACAAAAAATAACTCTGTGTGCTTATTGGTGCATTTTACCAATGAGTGCATGGTGTCATTTTGTTCAGTTACTAATGCTGTTAAGTTTGAACACTTGGTTAGGGTGGACTGTCATAGTTCTCTAGTGTAAAATTAGTGTTGCTTTCCTCTTTTATGTTTAATAGCTTTTTGAGGAGGAGATATTTTGAATCAGTATCAATGTTCTCTCATTAAATATTAGAGACATATGGTATTTTAGAGTACAAATTTCCAAAATCATAGTGTATTTTAATAAATCTTTCTCCATATCTTCAGCAATGTTTTCTAATCATCTTCTAATAATATTCGATAGCAAAGTTTAAAATTTGTTATGTGCAATAATTCAGATTTTTTTTAAACCACTGATCAAAATAAATATAAACTTTTTTCTTCAGTTACTAAACAAAAATTTTTCAGAAGAAAAATTTTGGCAAAGTTGGAAAAAATTTAAAATGTAATGAAACATTGTGAATTCAATATCTATTTCTTTAGAGGTTTATCTTCATATTCTAGAAGGTTAGTTACTAAATGTGTTATTCATCACATTGGTATTGACAGTGTAGGACTTATTACTCATCTTGAGACCCTTATTTTAGAGTAAAGTTGCTGAGATTAGTATATATAATGATATTTTTAAAATTTTTCTGATAATTTTCATAGTTTTGAACTTTTGGTAAAATTTGATTAGACTTGTGGGTTTTTTTCCTTACACATATAGGTGGCTCTCATTATTTGTGGTAGTAACATTCTATAAAGCCACAATGGTGAACTGGTGAATAATAAACTACTGTTCCTAGAACTTGGTCACAATATTTTCATTAGTCAATCATATAAATTTGTTTAAAGTGTCTTTCTGTTTAAAATGACTTATGTAGTATGCAGCACCATCACTCACACTTGCATAAATTTGACACATGTTCTCTCTCAAGTGTGTCACAGCCTTCTGTTGCTTAGGGCCAGTTCTGTTCTTAAACGGTGGTGTCACCAACTGAGAGCCCATGTGACATCCCACAGCATCGCTGCGTTGAGGAGATAAAGGTCAGTCACAGGGAGGCTAATGGGTCATTTCTAGAGTTCACAAGGAAGAATGCAAGGAGACGTTCACAGAGAGAGTGTGCTGAAGAGCTGCAGCTAGTCCCCTGAAATCTTTAGCTCACTAACAAGCAGTACATAAACAAAGGAAACCAGAGCCAAAGAAACCTCTGTAGTGGTCACAATTCTCTTTCCCCAGCAGCAGAGCAGCACCTCCTAGGGCATGGAGTGTTGTAGGGAGTACTCAGAAGTAGGGCAAAATTAACCATCAGTTATGTACCAATCTTGTCTTACTCAACAAAGCTGAAAACTGAGGCCCAGCAGGATCAAGCTACTCTTATACTTAACCACGTCCCAGAATACAGCTCAAGAATATAGTATTTATGAGAATACAAAAATTTCAGGACTCAGTGGGGTACAATTTCAGTGTCTAATAAAAAATTACAAAACATGATAGGCAAGAGAAAAAACAATTCATTATAACAGATGTAGAAATAATACAAGTGATAAAATTTGTAGAAAAAGCTTCTCATGGAGTTATTATAGTCATACTCCCCATATTCAAGAATTAGGCCCTGATTAAAAAACTTAGTATCCATCTCTAATGAGAACTCTATTCCATGAGATGAAAAATACAGAAGTCTGAATACAAATCAGGTTAGGTATTGTAGAAGGAAAGATTGGTGATATGTAAATAATCCAATATGAAACTCAATGATAGAGTATTAAAAAGTAAATTAATAAAGTATCAGTGAGCAGTAGAACAAGTTAAAGCCTTATAATTAGAATCCCTGGAAATGAAGGACAGAAAAATACGTGAAGAAATGAAGGCTAAAGAATTTTGAAGTAGTGAAAAATGTAAACCTACAGATACAAGAATTTCGAGGAATTCCAAGCATGAGAGGTTAGAAGACATCTACACACAAGCAGATCATCATCAAATTCCTTGAACCTAGAAAGATAGAGTAAATCTTAAAAATATTTAGAGATGAAATATAACAGTAGATGGGTCACTGGAAATAATACAAGACAGAAGACAGAGTAACATTGTTAAAGAAGCCAAAGACGACTTTCCTCAACCTAGTTTTATACACAGTGAAAATATTTTGCAAAACAAAGGCAAAATAAAAATGTTTTCAGAAACACAAAAGCTAAAACTTATGTTAAAAGAAATTTAGTAAGTCTTTCAGGCACTAGGAAAATAATACTTTATATAGGTAAGTATAGATCTCCAAAAAGAATGGAAAAGATAATAAATGACAAATACATGGATAATTACATGGGGCATTTTTCTTACTGTTAAAATCTCTATAAACTGTAATTGTGTGTTTAAAGTAAGATAAAGGGGCCAAGGATTTTGCTCAATGGCATAAGCGTCTGACTGGCAGGTGTAAGTAAGATCATGAGCTAAATCCCTGGTACCAAAAACAAAGCAACAAAACAAAAACAAAGAAAGATAAAGATAACAACATAATGTGTGACTTATAAAGTACAATATAGTAAAATGTATGACAAAAAAAGTACAAAAGTTAGGAGAGGAGAAATGTAAGTATGCAAATACAAGGTTGTTACACTATACATGAACAAGTATAATGTCTCTGGAAGGCAGATTGTGGTAAGTTAAAGGTGTACACTAAAAACTTTGGATCAAAATACAAAATAATATGACAAAGTTGTAACTAATATGGCCACAAAGAAGATGCTCACTCACCTGTACCCATCTCGATGTATCAAAGTGACTTGAGATGATGACCCGTAGACACTAACACATTGAAAGAAAATTTTTATTCCTTAAATCCATTGTTTTGTTTTATTGGTTCTATTCTGTTCTGATTTTTTTTTTTGTTACTATGTCTGAAGGTGTCTGAAGCTATTCTGAAGACAATAGGAGGCATTATGGCAATCATTATTGATTTCCTATTGTTTTGAAGTCCAGTGTCACTTACACTGGTTTGTTTTGATTGGCTATAAAAACTTTAATTTAGAAATTCAAAATGTGAACTGGCTTTGCAAGTACTCCCTATTTCTATTTGATTGGGTACTATTTATACCGAATAGGTTCAAGTTTCTTGACACATTTTAACAAATGATTGCTGTGTATATTGATAAAATAACACAAGCCTTTCTCTGGAGAGAGAAAGAAGTTTCCAGCTGTTAGTGATTAAAACAACAATGAAGAGTTCATGAAGTTTGAACAGATCTAAGTTTTAGTTTGTTTGATTTGATATGGTTTTGTTATGGTTTGATACCTAGTGGTCAACTTAATGCCAGCTGGATTACATCAGCATGCATTGAGAGAAGATGCTCCACCTGAGAAGGGTTGCCAGGATAAATAGGTGGAGAAGAAGAGAGGTGTGGAGAGGGATTGAGGCGTTAAGGAGGCATTGTGGGTTCTCCTACGAGTTGCTGTCTGAGCTGTTGGTTCTCCTGGAGAAGCTTTGAGCTTCACATCGAGCATTGCTTCCTGGCTCCAGAGGGGAAGACAAGTGCTGCCTGGTCTCCAGGATAAACTCGTCACCTGCTTCGTGGCACGTTCCCGACTGTGCTTGTCGTCAGAGGAGCTCGGGGCCTCCGTGTCGCTGAGGACAGCTGTGGTTCCTTTCAGGACAGCCCCGCTCTTTGTTGTGAGTGTGACTTCTCAGCTCCAGCGTAGAACCCTCATCCCACTAGCACAGCTCCTTCATCCTGCTGGCATAGACTTTCTGGCTTCCACCGCTGACCCTTGGGTCTTCCAGGCACGAATCCATAAAAGAGACTGGCATGAGTCTTTTTTGTGGGCTCTGGACTTCCAGTTGGACTCGTGGAGGCGTTGTCCTGAGCTCTGGGTTTTTATCTGTACTCATGTGGGACATTGCCATGGGGTTTAGACTCTTGACTAAATAATCTATGTCATTGGTGTTGCGGATAGATTTCCTGCATTCTCCTGTGTTAGCTTCCGGTGACCATTATAAAAATATTATAAACTCCATGTTGTGATCTGAATTGTTCTCTGTGTACAACCCCTGACTACAACAGGTTTGAACAATCCAAAAAACCCCTCAAATAAAAAAATCCTAAAATAACAGTCACTCATAATCCAACCCAGAACTGACTGTTAGTGTATATCATAATATAATATTTGCTTGATTTTTTTCTTCTTGAATATATTTGTTTTGTTTTGTTTTGAGACAAGGTCTCACTGTGCAGTTTGGGCTGGCCTGGAACCCGCATCCTTCTGTCTCAGCCTCCTGAATGCTGGGTTTACAGGTGTGTACCACCACACCAGGTGAAAATATATTATTTTTAAATTGTACAAGATACATGGTAATAAAATTTGTCTTTTAAAAAAATAACTGAGCTGAATACAGTAACACATTCTGTAACTGCAGCTATTCTGGAGGTTGAGGCAGGAAGATCACAAGACCATTCTGAGTAATTTGAGAATTGCAAATTAACACTGATATTGTCTCACTCCAGAAAGAATGATTATATTCAAGAAATAATCTACTAACAAATGCTAGACAGGTTGTGGGGAAAATGGAACCCTTTCATATTTTTGGTGGGAATGTGAACTGGTGCAACTGTTATGCAGTGCAGGACCAGACCACACAGAGGACATGGCACCAGAGGAGATTTGAAGGTGTACAGATTTATTACAATAGAGGGCTAGAGGGAATCTCAATTCCAAAGCATCAACCCTATTCTGAGGTTAGCAGTCACTTACGTAGGTTTTCGGAAGGATGTACAAAAGACAGGTAACATGGGGCTGGGGATTTAGCTCAGCGGCATAAGCACCTACCTGGCAAGCAGGCAGTCATGAGTTCTATCCCTGGTACCGATAAAAAGCAAAAAGACAAAAAAAAAAAAAAAAAAGACAGGTAACAGGATATACTCTAATTTGTTACATAGGCTTGGTCATGTGTTGTCAGGTAGATTTATTCTATGTAAGCTAATTAAGTCTACTATTATATAATGAGGGTTTGGTCAAGATTGTAGTGAGCAGGAAGAATCAATTATTCTCTTTAACTAAGCCAGTCTGTACTTGAGAACTTGAAAACAAGCTACTATAACAAGATGCACTGTCTGGCTGAGTTACTCTCATCTTACGAGTTGCAGCTGGCATGGATGATGTCAAGGTTGAGCTGAGTTTTTATTCTGGGAACAGGCTGCATTTTCCAATCCCATCCTTGAATAGTATTAGAAATAAAAGTTTTAAAATTTCCTTTATATTCAAAATTGCTTTTGCACAACCACTATGGAAGTCACTATAGAGAGTCCACAAAAAATTAAAAATAGAAATTCTATTTGATTCAACTATTCCCCTACTGGGTATCTTTCTTAAGGAGTCAAAAATATATAGTACAGTGATATATGCATCCTCATGATGATAGCAGCATGATTCATAATACTGGTTGCCAAATCTTAGAAGTAGCATAAATGTTCATCAATAGACAAAATGCATTTATACATAATGGAGTAGTCTGCCAGAAAGAAGAGTAAACTTGATTCATTTGTAAGAAAATAGATGCACTTTGAGGTCATAATGTTAAGTGAAATAAATCAGATACGCACGCTTAAACATTACATAATTTCTCTTATATGATAATCCCAATATATAAATAAAGTATAAAATAAAAGATAAACTATAGGAAATAGAAAGATGGATCTTTGGCATATGGACAGGGAAAAGCTGGAGGAAGATGGGAGGGAGAGGAGGGAAGTGGGTATCATGAAGTGCTGTATGTGTACACCAAGTCCCTACGAGGAGTGTGATCATTTTGCCTGATCTACATATCATAGATACACACGCAGGAGTTTAAAAGATGCAAGGAGAGAGAGGTAGGAGAGGGAGCGGTTAAAACAAAGAATTGAGAAAAATCACGAACATATACCAGCTCCCCACAATGAATGTAATTATTATGTACTAGATAATATGTGCCAAAAAATTAAAAAATAATTAAAAACAAGTTCAGTCCAGCCTGACCAACATAGTAAGACATGTACTTTTAAAAAAGAAAAAAATAATAATAATTAGATCCATTCTTGTAAAGTTGAATAGCTTTTGTTCTCCATACCTATTATCCTCTAAATGTTTGAGTTATCCCAAATTTCATATTTTGGAGTTCTCCAATGTGATGGCATTCGGAAATGGGGGTTTGGAAAGTAATTAGACTTTGATGAGGTTTGATGAGGGTAGGGATCACATAATGGGATTAGTGTCCTTATGAGAGGAAAGCTCTCTCTGCCATGTGAGAAAGTGACCATATGTGGGTGAAGAACTGGGCCCTCAGCAAGGGACAACTCTACCAGCACCTTGACCTTGAACTCATATGAATGGAGACACGGAAATGTCTCTTCTCTAAGCTATGCAGTATATCTACCCTGTCTATTTTATTTTGTCTGGCCCGAAGCTGACCAACACAAGAGCCAAGCTAACCTTGACTTTTCTCCACTCATTTGCTTTGTTTTCTCTCTTCAATACAGAACTTTTTGACCTTCTTCTGTTTCTTCCTTCCATTCCTTTTTTCTTTCCAAGTCCCTTTAGCACTTAGTGTTGTGTTGTAATGTAGCTGGTTCATTCCACAATAAGATAAGACCTCTCTTGGAAGCAAGGTGAGAACCTTGCCATGGATGGGGTGTATGAAAAGGAGTCCCCATAGTTCATTGGAAGAACAGCTTGGAGCCATATGGGTGTATGATTTATTGTTGTGATCTGTTTTCATAACTGTACCTTTGCATAGACTCTAAGATTATATTCCAATGATCCAAAGAAGAACAACTCCCAAACACTCAAGAGATCAATTTAACATAGAAGAGTACCAAAGAGAGTTGTTATTACTAAACAGAAAGGAAATTAATTTTCTACCCTGGATATGTGACTTTGATGGCACCAACTCAGTGATCCATTTCCTACCTTAAAGGTCTTTGATACAACCAGAAGTCTTTATTATGAGATGAATTGAAATAAATATATGCAAATGAATCTATAGAATAAAAAGACCTATACACTTTAAAGATACTTTAAATCTCTTTCTTCACTGAGTTCAGGATACATTCTTTCATCTGTATTCTGTCTTAATAAATGTTTGAAAAACAGAACAGAAATGGTAGCTATGAAGGCTAAAACTAACATGATAAATATCACTGAAAATATCATGAAGGTGCCACTACTTCCCACAAAGCCTTTGTTGGAAATCATGAATAATCTATTCTTGATTTTTAAAAAACTGATCAAAAATTTTGTGTTTAAATTGCTCACTGTGAACTTGTATGTGGGAGGAATAAAAATAATGAGATTTAGGACTATGAGTTAAGATAACAATGTCTCACTCGATTCTATGCCTAAGGAGCGCACTTCTGGCAAGAAAGCTGTACCAGATCAATGATTACTGAATAAAATAGGTACAGACTGTATTAGTAAGTGTTCATTTTAATACTTGATTGTTTAAAGATACTTTAAGTTCAGGCTTGCATCTCTTTTGTGGCCAGCCAAGTGGTCTAGCACACTGTGAGTGTTTATTGAATATATTTGAGTTTAATAATGACACTACAGTCTGATTGTCATCCCTCAGGCATTTTAGTCACAATAATGGAAAGTTAACACACCTCACTAATTAGTCCTAATATATTTAGAAAATAACACAAATGTATAAGGTGGAAAAGAATGAGTACCTACGGAAACTCCTAGCTGAAAGAGGAAAAAAGGAACCTCTTCACTGGAAAGGATGAATTGCAAAGGGAAGCTGGAGTCTGAAGGAGACAGACTAAGGGAGACTGCTGCTGCCAGGGTCTCTGATGACCCCACACTTCAACACCAGTGGAGAGACCAGCACTGCAGAAGCTCTGATGGAAGTCTCAGAAATAGAAAGAGAAAATCTGACCAGTGGATAACAGCTTGCCCTGGCTCCATGAAAAGCAGGAGCAGGGAAGATATCCAGACCATGAACTTGCAGTGGTGCTCTGTTATCTCTCTGCACTCCACTTCCAGTGTGAGGATCCAAGTTTCTTCCTCTAGCTGGGGCAAAGCTGACTCACTTGCCAGGGAGAACCTCCACAGTAAGGGCAGAGACCACGAAGGCCCAAGAGCTTAGGACAGTGAGTTCATTCTTGGGATTGCCTTGTCCTGTTAACAAGACCTTATCAAATCTCTAAGAGTAGAAAGGTCAAGTTGGTCCTAATTGCCTTATAGGTAGAGAAGTACCTGAGGCCAGTGAGCTATTGTATCTTACTCATGAAGAGATACGGAATCACAGCTCATACCTCTGTGACATATTAGTTACCAATAACAGCACCCAATAGAACTAGCGGTGCCACCTGCTCATCATCTTGCTCCTATGACCTGAGGAAGCTGTGAAGACCAAGAAGGCAGAGTGCAGATTTCTTGTCCTCCCGCCTCTGTCCCCAGGAGGCAAAGAGAGTGCTGTACTGCTTTGTGAGTAGAGCCACCATTGTGGTGCTCAGAGAGGACAGAGAGAGGGAGTTGTGCTGACAGAGATCTTAAGTAATCTTAAATGAGACCAACAACGATTATGATTATGCTACTCTCAGTCAGGCAAGTTTACCTTAGTTGGAAGTCTCCTGAGAAAGATGACTTCAGGGTAAAGGACACAGGATAAAGGAAGATAAACTTTTTGCACATCAGAGACTTAATGCATAAATTTCATTCTGGAGGCCTCCTTTGAAAGGTCAGCTCTCTCTTGTACTCTCAGTAACGTTCCACCCATTTTCTTTATTAAAGCTGTCAGACTTGATCTCACTGATTCCCCCTCAGGTTTTGGGGACTGGTTAGACCTAGCCAGCTTTAGTTCTTTTGACCTTGCTGCTCTGCCCTTTGGTGCTAGAACGCTTCCTAACCCTGCAAACTCTCCAGCTCTCAGCCACACCTCCACCAGTGCTTCAGGATATAACCCAATCTTGTTTTTCAACCCAACAAGAATCTAACTCCCGCTGGGGATTTAGCTCAGTGACATAAGTGCCTGCTTGGCAAGTGCAAGATCATGAATTCAATCCCCAGCACTACAAAAAAAAAAAAAAAAAAAAAAAAAAAAAGAAAGAAAGAAAGAAAGAAAGAAAAGAAAGAATCTACCTACCTTAATTACCCTTTACGAGCTGCATACCAAGATTCGGTGTGCACTGGGAGCAAAGACTGCGCTTACATTCGAAGATCTTCAAATTGTGTATCTGTGTGTTTAGGTTATATGCTCATGTGAACTTGCCCAGGAACAAAAAATAATTTTTGCTAGTTAGACACTCACACATACCATGTATATCCTCTATGTTCACACTCAACAATAAAAGTGGGCATGTTTTAATGTGTGTTTTTACAATTAATGAAGACATTATATCTAAATCAAGATATTTTAAGGGCTCAAGGATTGGCTAGTTTGGTTATCATTATTATGGATAAACGTGGACTGTGCAGATATGTAGGCATAACTACATAGAACTCTTGTTTTTTGGATAAAATAGTTGCCTTACATTTAATGTGACAGCAATAAGAAGTTTAAGTAATGACAATGTTTTCTTTGGTTATGTTTTACAGAGTAAAATCCTAAGACTAATTTTACTTTTGCATACATATGATATCACTTCCTGAAAACATATGCTCATGAGGGTTTTGTTATTTTAATGTAACAAAGCAAGAAAATGGAAGAAACTGCCTCTAGAAACATGTAGGCTTTATGTCTCAGGAATGTGTGTAGGCTTTATGTCTCAGGAAGGACTGAGATAGGAGAGTAGATTTGTCAAATCTACTAAACCCAGCAGGACACAACCAGCAGCTATTTAGCAAATGGATCCAAAGACATTTATCTGCATGGATCTGTTTCCTTCTGTTTCACCAGGTTCAGGTAAAATGGCACCATATTCACATTAGGAGAATCCCATTTGTTGACTCTTAGAACTATTTCCTGGGATGATTTCTGTCCAGAAATTCCTTGTCCATCCCCAAGTCTTTAAGAGTTTTACCCATTTTATTTTGCAGCACAATAAATGTTTTTTAAAAGATATTTGATCCATTTTGATTTTAGTTTAGTACGTGGTGAGAGAGATGGAGTTAGATTCAATCTTCTCCATGTGGATAGCCAACTTACAGCACCATTTGCTAAATGAGCTCTTGTTTCTCCAGTGTATGTCTTTGATCTTTTTGTTTAAAATCAGATAGCTGAATAAGCCTGTCTGGGTTTTTTCTGCATTCTTTATTCTGTTCCACTGGTTCACTTGTCTGTTTTTGTGTACATGCTATAGCATATTTATCACTGTAGTTTTGTAATATAATCTAAAATCTGAGGTAGTGATACCTACTGCCTTGCTCTTGTTGCCCAGGATCACTTTTATTATTCCAGTTCTCTTCTGGTCTGTATGAATTTTAAAATTATTTTCTCCAGATCTGTGAGTAATGCTGTTGTTATTTTGATCTATATTGCATTAAATATATGTATCAACTTTGGTAAGATGACCATTTTGACTCTAATGGTTCTGCTTATCCAGAAACAGGAGATATCTTTCCATTTTCTGATGTCCTCTTTAAAATCCTTTTTCAAAGCATTATAGTTTTCTGTAGAGGTCTTTTATTTCATTGATTAGATTAGTCCAGTATTTAAAAATTTTTGATGCACTGTGCATAACATTATTTTTGTGATTTCTTCCATACAGGGTTAATTATTGGTTGAACAGGAAAGCTATTGAATTTTGAGTGTTGACTTTGTATCCTGCTACATTGTTGAATTTGGTTATTAATTCTAATGGCTTATTGGTAGAATTTTTTGGATTGTGTACATAGAATATTGTGTCATATTCAAACTAACAATTTGACTTCTTTTGTTATGCATATCCCTTTTATTTCTTTCTTTGCCTGATTGCTTTGGCTAATATTTTGAGGACTATTATTGAATGAGAAGTGACAGTGGGCATTCATGTCTTATTCCTGTGTATAATTGGAAAGCTTTCAGCTTTTTTAATTTAACATGGTATTGTTCATTGGTTTGACATAAATGACTTTTGTTAGATTGAGATTAGGCCCTTTTATACCTATTTTCTTTATGTTTTTTAAAATCATGAATGTGTATTGAAATTTTTAAAGGCTTTATCTGCATTCTTTGAGATAATCATGTTATTTTTGTTATTTTTCCTGGCTCTGTTATATGGTATGTTATATTTATTGATTTGTGTGTGTTAAACCACCCCTGCATCCCTGAGATGAAGTATTTTTGCTTATAATTTATGCTCTTTTTGATGATTTGTTGCATTTTGGTGACTAGTATCTTGTTGAGAATTTTTATGTCCATACGCTTCATTAGAGAAACTGGCCTCAGGCACCCTGCCACTGAGGTAAGCTCCCAGTCCTCTAACACTTTTTTGGTGTATGTTTTTCAAAGTTTTCTAGTTTGGACGTTACTTTTTTTAGGTAGATGGTACTTAAGTGTTCCCATAAATAATATGCAGCAGGTGCTCCACCCAGCTTACAGTTGGTAATTTTGCTTGTCAAGATCTTCCAGGTGAGCTAACATAATAACGAGGCCGGAAGTCTGTTTGTTCTGATAAGTGAGGTCTGATGAGAAAGCCAAACACTGCCCTGGCATAGTGCTGGCCAGTACTTCTTCCACCCAGGTTCTATTTTTTTGGACTTCCATCTGGAGCCAAGAAAAAACTCACACTGAGTATAAACTTTATAAATTTCTGTGGCTTAAAACATGTTTATGACGTTGTTTTGTGTCTCCCTAAAGAACAGACACAGGTCCAAAGAGAAAGCTTTCTGTTTCTGAATGCGCCCTGCCAGGTGAGGCTTATGACGATCTGAGATGCATAACCGGTAGAAAAGTGTGGGGCTTCCCCTAGCTTGCTGTCACCTTGCACTAATAACCCAGCTCTGCTGAGAGTCAGCGGGGCTGTAGGAACTGTACTCTGCCTTGCAAAGGACAGCGGTGCCTGCAGGATGTCAAGAAATGTCTGACCGAATTTGTTAGCAAGCTTCTATGAGCCACCCTGGATTATCTTGGGAATATTTAGGGAAATTTTTGTAGCAAATACATTTAGAGAAAGCAACAGAGTTTGTGCTGGGGTGAAATACAGAGTATTACATTAAAAAATGTTTTCATAGTTAAAAAAAAAAAAAACAGCCAGAAGAGTGAAAATACAACCTACAGAATGGGGAAAAATTACCCCCAAAATCTCTTGTAGGTGATTCTTCATATATGGGACTCATATCTAGAATGTATAAAGAACTCAAAAATTTAGATCAGCCCAAACAAAAGACCCAGTAAAAACAAATCGGCAACCAAAGTGAATAGATACTTCACAGAAAAAGTATGAATGGTCAATAAATACATGAAGAAATTCTTTTAGGGAAATGTAAATTAAAATAATACTGAGATTCTGTCTTATTTAAGAAAGTGGTTATCATTAAGAAATCAAATAATAATAAATGCTGCAGGGAAAAAGAAACCTTACTACATTTTTGGTGGGAATATAACTAATACAACCACTATGGAAGTCATTATAGAGATTTCTCAAAAATCTAATAGAAAGTCCTTTAAACCCAACTATTCCTCTTCTAGATATCTTCCTAAAAGAGTTAAAGACATCATACGTCACTTATATAAGCATACCTATGTTTATAGCAGAACAATGTATAATACCTAAATCCTAGAAGTAGCCTGTACATACTCTCTATCTATTAACAGATGAACATATAAAGACAGTGTGGCATTTATACACAGTGAAGTATTACTCTGCCATTTATGGATAAACCTCAGTCATTTGTAGGAAATCAGATCCACTTTTAGACCGTAATGCTAAGCGAAATAAATCAGACACAGAATGTTATATACTGCAAGGTTTTTCTTATATGAGAACTCAAAGTATAAATAATTAGCAACATAAAAGATAGACAAAAGAAAACAGGGACCTAGATCATTTACAAAATGTAAAGGGACCAGAAAATAAAGGGAGAGGTGGCAGGGGAGGAGAGGCTGTCAAAAAAATTACAATTTGTAACATACATGTACCAACTCCCCATGAGGGATTTGATTCTTATGTACAGCAAATGTGGACCAATAACCATGAGAATAAAAATTAAAAGTTTATTGAAAAACTAACACATCACATATAAAAACTTATTTGAAATCACAAAGACAAAATAACTGTAAACCAGAGTTAACCAATACTGAATTTTAAAAATATCATGGTGAATATATTTAAAGAAGTATTTAAAGAGTGGATGTTTGTACGCTAGAAAGTGCTTAACCATAAAAATTCTAGAACTAAAAAGTGAAATAGCTGATAGTAAAAGCCAATCAAGTGAGTTCAACAACAGATTAAACAGTGAATAATAAACCAGATGAGAAACGTACTGAAAGTGAAACACAGAAAGAGAACAGAAAATACAAGGAGGAGTGCTAGATATGTGAGACACTGTAAAGGGGTTTAACCGAAAAAGAAAGTGATACCCCAGGAGGAAATCATAAAAAAATTAGACACAAGTAATATTTGAATTGTTTGAGAATTTGCTACTTATTAAAGGTATCAAGTCATGGATGTAAGAAGTACTATGAATGCCAAGTCAGAAAAAGAAAAAAGATATCATAAAATTATGTAAAATTTCTCTACTTAATCAATAAGGAAGTACAAATTAAATTAAATCCATAACAAGACACCACCACCAAGATGCCTAATATGTTAAAACTGATAATACAATTGTCAAAATTGTGGCAGACTTGCTACTCTCATATAAAGCTATTTGAACTGTAGATTGAGGAAAAATATCTTGGAAGCCTACTTGATAATGTCTGTGAATGGTGAACATAAAAACAGCTTGTCCCCAAGTCTCTTCCCAAGAAACACACGAAAGATGAGGACATGAACGTTCACAGCAGTGTTACTCGTTGAAGCATAGAACAAATAAATTGCTACTCATGGCAATTGATGTACCACAATATGTATTTATGCTCATATTTCAAAATAACCAGCTGGAGTACTGTGACTTCTTAATTCTGATCAGCTGCAAGTGTTCATTGTTTTCACATTATAAAAGGTGAGGATTTAGCTCTCTCCACGTTCCTACAACTGTGTCCTACCTTTCCTTCTGCTGTAGCCCTGTCCCTTGTGGCTTATAAGTAAATAGATTCTCATTGCTTGCATGTCAGTGACTGTGTTAATATTGATTACTCACACTGAGCCCCGTCTTATATATACTGAGTACATTTTCTTTTTGTACAGGATCTTGCTTGTAGTTAGTCTTTAAAAAAATTCCTTTTACAGATTTCTAAGAACCTCTCCTGAGCTCTTACACAGATATTCTAATCCAGGGTGATGGGAATGTGGCACATGAGTTATTGGTTTTTCCTTTTAAGACAAAAGACATTGATGTACGAGTTGTTTTTCTGAATATCTCAGCATTCAGGTTTAATTGTAGAGTTGCCACTCTGCAATAATAAGTGGGTTTGGATTACAGATTATTGCTCTCTAAAAGGTTCCCATCACAGAGTCTACCCCATCAAGCGGATTTTACTAGTTCCTTTCGTGTCTGGCTGCTTCTCATGCCAGTCTTGCCTACCAAGCCTCTGCTCCCAGTCTACAGACAGGCATTCTGCTTCTCTAATCCCTGTGGCTTTTCTGAGGCCACCGAGCAGGAGCTTCCCATCTCTCGCTGCTGCAGGTGTGCATGCAGCAAGGCCGGGGTTCCATGGTCCCAGCTCAGAAGGAGAAAGCAAACTCACTTTCCTCTTCATTTGTGTTTCCTTCAGTATTTAAAGAGTGGTGATGCCTACTCCCTGTGGTGAGGGGGATTTTCTTCCTACAGTCTACCAACTACCAACTGAAATGCTACTCCGGCCCCTCCTGTCTCTCAAGTGTTAGTGTTCCTGGTCTTGTCCTCAATTTCAGTTTTCTGCTTTTGGGGCTTGTAGATGGCCAATAAATTCTTAATCTCCTTAGCCTCCTGAGTGGTATAAGCCAACTGACAGAGAGAGAGAGACAGAGAGAGAGACAGAGGGACAGAGAAAGAAACAGAGAGAGAGACAGAGAGAGAGAGAGAGAGAGAGAGAGACAGAGAGACAGAGAGACAGAGACAGAGAGAGAGACAGAGACAGAGACAGAAACAGAGACAGAGATAGAGAGATCTAGAGTTCACCTTCAGGGAAGCTGAAATGAGGAAGGTAATTTAAGAGGTAAGGAGCCATTTGGGATATCACCCCAGAGGAGAGTAAGGCAGTTCTCATGAGAGTTCAGATTAGCTGCTCCCCAGTGTCTGTCCGGCTTCTGGTCCCACCACGCCATCTCTCCCTCTCACATCTGCTTTCATCATAATCCATCTGCCTTGAAGATCCTCGCCAGGGCCCAAGTGATCCTGGACTTTCAGCAACTTCTTTTCTTTATAAAATGCTCAGCTTCTGATATTTTGTTAAATCAACAGAAATCAGAACAATGTAAATCTGTATCTGCTATTGGTTCTATTACTCTGGAAAACATCAACTAATACAGCTCATTCAATATTAACCTAACGTTCAATCTTATTTCATCTGTAACCTTGCTGCTATTCCTCTCTGGGGTTACTTTGAAGCAAATTCAGACATGAGTTTTTATTCTGGGCAAGAGTTTCTCTAAAATGTACAGATTTGCCTATTTAACTTTTATACCATTATTATATCTTTTTAAATGAGTCATTTTGTACTATTGTTAAATATGTTTTCAGTGTTCAAATTTGCACAATCATCTCACAGATGTTTTCTGTTTTATAGTTCATTGTTTGGATCAGGATTATACAGACAGAACAATGCGATAAACTAATAAGAGTGCCTTTGCGGGTCTTTTCTGACTTGGGATGTATCCCTTTACCTCTTTATTCCACTTCTGCAATTCACATATTAACATAACCAGACCATTTTTCTGGTAATTTCCCAGTCTGAATTGTGCTAATTTCTCCCTGTTCCATAGTTTGACATTTTTACACCGTTTTGCATTTCCTATAAGTCCAGGTGTACGTGATTTAGGTTTACATTCTGATAAGGATTATATGACAAAACCTCTTTATGGCATATTCCCATTAGCACTTCCATTTCCAGGAATCAGAACATGACCAGTATACATATTTTGGAAGGGATATATATTTTTGTTCTTACTTTTCTGTTTAACTGACATTCATGAATTATTTGGGGCTTGCTCTCTCTGTAGTTTTTGGCTACAATGTGGAGTTTTTCCTCCCAGAGGACTTTAAGGAGATTACACATATGAACTCATTTCCATGACATCAGCTCCTAAATTCCAGAACCTCACTTCCCTCCCCACGTTCATAAAGATGTTGTTCCAGCACTGTGCTCCATGTTACCTCCAGTGACCACAGCAGTGCATGTAGCCTGTGGCTCTTCGGAGCACACTTCAGGGAAGGAGGTTTGAGCTACGCTTTTACCAATAGCTAATGTTTTCCATGTATCTTTCCATTTCCCAAAATGTTTATGTAATTTAGTCCATGTGGATGTAGTTTGGCTAACACAATTGTCAAGAGTCAGTGGGATGCATTCATCACTGTTTGTTAGGGAGTCTCCGATACCCTCATGATAACTTGATAAAGGTGAATCCTCCCAGTCCCCGACCTCAGTCTTTATAAGCAAACTCCTAATTAACTAGAGTATAAAATGGGTCAACATAAATACCAGATGAGAAGATGAACAAAGTCCAGTAAATCTTCTTATCAAAGAAACATAACAGTCATGGAGACAAAGTCTTAATAGAGAAGTTATGATTTGGAAAGAGTCTTCCAGGATACATAAGGTTGTGACTGGTGACTGACACAGTATTCAACATGGTGGACTGGACACAGCCTCATCAGAGGCAGGAAACATTTTGCTGTGTTTGACTAAACTTCAGGAAGTGTAGCAGTGGTTCTCTGCTTGGAGTGACATTAGAATCACTTGGAACCTTTAAGAAATAAACAGACCTAGACCCACCCAGAGGAATCAGTTCAATCGTGGGAATGAAGTCTAAGTATCTGTTAAATGTTAAAAGTTCCCTGAGTTGATTTTACTGGACAGCTAAGAGTGGGAGCCTCAGGCAAATATGAAGCTTAGCAGGGAAAAACTAGAAAGGCGAGTTGAGGTCACATGAGGAATGTAAGACTGGAAAGTGAAGAGGTGGAATGCACAGTCATTCTTTCGTGTTCATGGAAGATTAGATTTAGGACTCCTGGATTATACCAAAGTCTACAGATGTTCACATCCTTTACACAAAATGGCATTGTATTTGCATCCACCTAGATACATCTTCCCACATGCTTCATTATTATTATTATTAAGATATATTAATTGTACAAATTAATGAGATTTGCTGTGATACTGATATTTCTATGCGTGTGTACGTCACGTATTGAGCACGCCCACCCTTCTGCTACCCTCGAGCTTCTTCCTCTCAGCATCCTTCCCACTCTCTAGTCATCTCTGTTCTACTTGCAAGTCGGCCTATTTTCCTTCAGTTTCCCTATGTGAAGAAGGACTGTGCCCAGCTTGTTCCACTTCACGTTATATTCTCCAGTTCCATTCATTTTGCTGCAAATGGCAGGTTTCACTTATCTTCATGGCTGAAAAATACTCCATTGTGCATATAGTGTATTTTCTTTATAATTTCTCTATCGATGCCACCAAGTCCGGTTGGTTATCTTAACTATTGTGAGCAGAGTTGTGATAAATATGTGTGTAAAGTTATATGTTTCACAGGTTTGACTTCATTTCCTTTAGATATATACCCAGGAGTCCATAGCCAGATCTTAAGGTAGTACTACTTTCAGCTTTTTGAAGAACCTTTATACTGTTTTCTTCTCTTCTTACTAACAATGTATAAGCAGCTCTTTTTCTCTCCCAACGCCCTCATTTTCACTTGACACTCTTGGATTTTTTAATTACAGCCATTCTAACTAGGGTAACATGCTATCTCACTGTAGGTTTAATTTGCATTTTCCTGATAATAATATTGAGTATTTTCTATATGTATTTATTGGTCAATTTCATTTCCTCTTTTGAAGTCTCTATACAGGCCATTTGTTCATTTTGAAATCAGTTACTTAGTTTTTTGTTGTTAAAGCTTTTGTGTTATTTATATATTATGAATATAGGCTTCTGTAAGATGAATGTATGGTAAATATTTTTACTCTTTCTGTAGGTTGCCTTATCATTCTGTTGATTACTTCATTTATTATATTCATTGGTTGCAAGTTATTTACCAATTTTTTTATTTTATGGGAAAAAGGTAAAACAAAATTTCATAAAAAATAACGGAAGAATAACAATAGTTAACACATTACATGTTGTTATCTTTAAAGTAAGTGCTCACGGTACAAGGTATGAGTATAAAAGTTTCTCCAGCTGATATTAACACAAACTTTCCTTTTTAATGAACTAAGAGACACTAATAGTATAACTGACTTGCATTTTTTCCTACAGTCCCTTCTCCTTTCATCCATCCTAGTTCCTTTTTTCTTTGAACAATTTCTTCCCATTTCTCAATATCTATTGAACATTTTAGATCTTATTTACTCTTTCAGTTTCTCATATCAGAGAGACAATATGTTTACACATGTGAGTCTGATTTATTTCTGTTATGAGTATTGTCTCAAGTTGCATCTATTTACCTATAAAACTCTAGTTTGTCCTTCTTTATGACCATTCACCAACTTGTGCTTCCATTTTGTTTTTATTTCTTGAGTCCTATTGAGAAAATCATTGTGATTCATCAATGGTTTGATGGTTTACTGTACTGATAATGTTTGATTATCTTGTTTCTCTTTCATGCTTCCAAGCTACTGGTATTTACACTTTTATGTGCTAACCTCACGCAGTTACCTTTCTGGTGATTGTGAGTACTCTAAGCTTTTTTCTTTTTAATTTGTGCAGTTTTTCTTTCTCCTTTGACTCTTGCTGAGTACAGCAACCTGGGTAGTTGTTTTTTCTCAGAATGTGAAATAAGTCATGATGTACCCACCTGGCCTGCAGAGTTTCTGCAGGTTAATCTTGTTAGTCTCACGGAGTTCTCTTAAACGTGACTCAGTGTGTTTCTCTTGCCAATCACAAACCTCTTTGTCCAGCACTTTTAAAAGTCTGACTGTATGCTGTAGTGGAGCTCTTTTCTGGTCATGTCTATGTGGGGCTCAGTATGTCTGTGCCTTTGAAAATGTTAGAGATGTTTTTTGCTATTATCCCATTAAAGAGATTTCCTCTGCCCTTAACCATCACTTTTTTTCCTTTTTGTATGGTGATGATGTGAACATTTGATCTTTTAATGGTATCTATAAAATCTAGAATGCTTTTTTCATTCTTGTTTAGTTTTCTTCAGTCCTGTCTAAAATATTATGGAAGATTTGACTTCAAATTCTGATGTTTTTTTCTTCCAACTCATAGTCTATTGAGATTGTTTTTAAATCTGACTTATGGAGCTTTTCATTTCCAAAATTTCTTATTGATTCTTTTTCAAAACTATCTCTTTGCTGAAGTTTTTAATCATAGTTTCTCTGTCATCCTATTCTGTATATGAATTCATTCTCTTGGGTCTCATTGAGTTTTCTAAAAAACTTCTTTAAAATTCTCTATCAGACATTTCATTTACTTTGACATCTTCGGAATCTATTTCTAGAGAGTTGCTATCTTTAGAAGATATCATAATACTTTTTTTTCATATTTCTTATGTTTAATTTGAGATTTGCATATCTGGTAGAATGAATATTTCTACCACTTCTATGAGATGCCTTCTGAGTAAGCAGAACACAACCTAAAGCTGTGTCTTAGGGTATCAGTGTGTTATGTTATGCGGAGTTTATTTCCAGCGAGGCACTATAGTATAATCTCTCCACAGATTGTTTTGCAGTCGTCAGCCTAGGCATAATGAGGACCATGTCAGAGTCAGAGAAACTGTCTCTGCAGGTTTCATAAGCGAGAAACACTTGGAACATCAGCAGCTCAACAAAGTATTAAAAACACAAAAACAAACAAACCCAGTGTTTGGGTCAAATATAGTTCAGTGGTACAAGCAGGTCTTCATACCCCACCCCAAACTGCATGCTGGGAACAGAGTGATGACTGGGGGCTTTTCTCCCTCGGTCCTATTGGTTGTGGTGCCCTCCAGAGGCTGAGCAGGAACCAGCTGTGATGAACACTGGATAGTTTCCATCTAGACTTAGGCTGTGCCCCTACGTGCCTCTGTGATTTCGAGGCCATTGAACCAATATTCTCTTTCTGCCTTGTTAGTGAAAGGCTGCAAGGCACAGAGGTGGCAGGAACTCTGAGGACAACTTCCTCCAACTCTGGCACTGAGTAAAACCACCTACATCGGGCCACATCTAATATTTGGAAGCAGGCTCCTGCTTTGTGCTGTCCCAGGTCTCTGGATTTTACAAGGTTTCCATTTTCTTCTTATGGAGTTCAGTGTGCTGTCCAGTACTCAAGCCAGTATGTAGCTGTGCATCTGCTTATTGTGGAGGAGCTGGAGTTTGCTGGACAACTGTTCAGCTGTCTTGTCAATTACTTTAAGTTTCTTCCTATGTTCCAGTAAGAGCCTCCTAAGATTTTCTCAGAGCATCCATTTCTATGTACTTAATAAGACAAAAACTCACAGGACAAAATGAGAAATTACAGTGTGTTACAGAGAGGCTAAGCCGTTGACTTTATACTGTGGAAAATGAGTTTGGAGGTTGTTACTGTCACTGGATGAGTCCTATAGATCTCTCCATATCCTTTAAATCATCTCTAGTTTACTGATAATAGTAATATTTAAATGCTTTGTACACAGATGCTTTCAGGATAAATAGTTTGTAGATAATAACAAAGAAAAAAGTGCACACATACTCAGTATAGACTAAGTTTTCTTTCAGATAGTTTTGACGCTTAATTGACAGTACCTGAGGGTGTGAAATCTGTGGTCATGAAAGTTCATGGTTCTTAGGTGGACCATCTGCTGCTGGCTACTGGAGAAGTCACACAGCACCATAGGATGACACAGCCATCGGAAACTTAGACATTGTCGTGGAGTCTTGTGATGAATGATTTTGCAATAAAAATAAACCGAATAAAACCCAGAGAATCCCTATAATTCCCCAACACAACTCTCACAGAAAATTTTACCATTGAAGAGTCCTTTTCTTTCTGCTCTCTCTTCATACAGTGGCATTCTTGTGTGTAGATAAGAATTTTAGTTCACATTCCGAGAATAAGAGAAATACCGCATTTATTTTCTAGCCCCAAAGTGTAGCATCTTCTAAATTCCATCTTACTGGGATGCTTGGAAATTCCACTACAGTGGTTATTAACATTCTCTCTTATTCTGTTATACCACCAGCACTGATTTTAGAAGTCCGTATCTCTCAGAACATTCTAGCAAGTCTTTCTATTTTTAGACCATGCTGATTGATTGGTCAAACTCATTGCCCAAGTCTGCCTCTCCATTGAAGCTCACTGAGTGAGCTCACTCAGTGGAAAACTCCACCGAGCTTCACAGGCAAACAGGTGTTGGACTGCACTGAAAGTAGCAGCCAGGGCTTCTTCGCTGAGAATGTACATGGAACCCGTTGTCTCTGCTTTCTAGAACAGGAAGCTTTGTACAGTCCACTCAGGTGCTGGACCTTTCAGCTACCACTGAAGGCTGAAGACACACTTTGTTCTTATTGAGAACTTGGCAGTTCTGTACCATCTTGCTGGTGTACAACAAAATTGGGAAACACTGAAGTCCAATTCAGAGAGCATCCCTGTATTCTCACCCCTGGCCTTTTATTTCCCTCTTCCACAACCACTTAGGAAAAGAATCTTTTGATTTTCCTTGTGTTAAACTTAATTTTAGGACAGGACCTGCATGCTGACATAGTGGCCTCTGTAGATGATCTGAGTTAGTCTTCTTAAAGGGAAAAGAAAAGGACATGATTCGTAGTCCTAAAAAAAATTGTGTGTGTGTGTGTGTGTGTGTGTGTGTGTATGTGTGTGTAGGAAAGAGACAGACAGACAGACAGAGAGAGAGAGAGAGAGAGAGAGAGAGAGAGAGAGAGAATATTTAGTTTCAAAACCAGTTACCTGCACCAGGTTACATTCATCATATTACAAGATATGCTATTTACCAAAACCTACTTTTAGACACATGAGAAGATTGCTTTTCTTTCCTCCTTTGAAGCTGTGGCTTGTTTTGCCCATGGAATGCGAGTGGAAGCAACATATGATCAGGGCCTATGCCGACCTCTACCCTTCCTCAGCTGTTCCAGTCTGGATGGATGTGCAGGAGGAAAGTACCATAAGCCTGGATTTTTTTAGCTGATGCATGGAGGAGAGCTGTCCTGATGATTTGTTCACATGAATAAGGAATTGACAGCACAGAGATATAAAGTTGGATTGTGGTAAGCTCCTGAAATTTTAGGATTGTTACTGCTGCATTTCCCAGCCTGTGCTGACTAATGTGCAAGGTGTGATTGAGATAAATGGTGAATGTTTAAAAGTTTAAAACATATTACAATTAATGCCCCTTAGAATACTACCCTTTGATTCACATACACTTATTTCATTGTTCCTACTCCTTCCTGAAACACTTCTAGAAGTCCTCTTTTGTGAATGTCTTTAAAAGTTATGATCAAAAATTAAGTGAATGTTGCTGCTGAGTATCATCCAACAGAAAGGCAGGCTCATAAAAAATTGCAGTGTCTTCATGCACTTTTCCCCAGATAGTGCTCTTATCCAAAGTCAAAATGACTGTGAAAGGTAAATTCTTTGTATCAGTTCAGGACATGGAGCCAGCCACAAAAAACAACTAAACACACTCATGGAGGAAGAGGACTTTCGAAATTGCTTCAGAAAATGGCAAGAAGGATCAAACACACATGCTTGAAACAAGGGCGAATATTTGAAGAGCATTAATTGCCATGTGTCTTTACTATAATTTTTAATTTAGGCATTTATTGTACTTTTATCGTACCTTGTATTTGTTTATTTAGAAGCAGAAATAACAAAATGCACATGTGAGTGGCATGTGTGGTGTGATGTGTGTACACATGTGTGTGAGAAATAAGGAAAAAAGAAAGAACTGATTTACTGTAATGGTTTTCAGAACAACACACAAGTTTCTTAATAGTTAGATCCCAGCTAGTTTGAGACTTTTAGCTATAAATTGCAAAAATGGATATATAAGTACATATAAGCAAACATAGTTTATACAAGCATTTATGTACAATATAAAACATATTCTCATGTTTTAGTTTGTGTCCTGGTATATAAATTTATTTTGCTCATTCCAAGTTGTCTTTAAACTCCACAAATAATATGGAATAAAATCCTGAGCTAAGGAGTTAATTAAAAAGCTCAGCGCAATACTTCATTTTTAAGACACATTCCAGATTACCTAGGAGTCATAGACAAGGTACACTTTACACTTGCACCAACAGAATAAGCAAGGGCCAGAGCTGCCCTTAGTTTTATATTTCCTGAGTTTTCTTGATTCATGTTGTTCCAACACAGAGTGATTTTTTAAAGGAGAATTTAATTTAATATAAGTCTGAATATCCTTTGGAATGCTAGAAACCAGCATTACTGCAGCAGTCCTAATGAAAAACACAAGTTCCGTGTACCAGTTTGTGGTTGATCCAGCATTCCAGCCCTGTTCTTTCATGCTTGTTAGCTTTCCTTCGTGTTCCTTTTCCCAGCCCTTTGTTATTCTGGTTAAAGATGTTGTGAGCTGCAGCCCACATGCTATGCTAAACAGTGCACTACTTGCAGCAGGCTCCTGCAGCTTGAGTGCAGAGGCTTTGAACTCGTAAAACACACCACCACCACCACCACCACCACCAGCACCACCTCCACCATCACCACTACTGAATGGAGGTCCTAGAGGATTTTCTGTTACTGTCCTGGCAGATAGAACTTCACTGATTTTAAAAGCATTATACATGTTCACACAGATGCATTCCCACATGGGTTTCAAGACAAAGAGTATAGCACCTTCCAGAAGAAAACTCCTACAATAAGGCCAAGTCTGATTCACTCACATGTTTTATCACCGGTGTGGAATGCCAGTAACAAGAGCAATCATTTGTGAATTCACGGAAGACTGAACTTTCACACTGGAAAGGGACTTCCCAATGAATAGCAATGGAGAAACTTGCTGCGTATTAGCATATTTTATCTGCCCTTGTTTTGAAATTAAACGGAGTTGTGGTTGAAAAGGGCAGCACAGACTGCCTGCCACTGGGCTGACTTTGTAGAAAAGTGGCATTTGGAATGAGGTTTAGCTATGTGGGCAAATTCTAAAGCTAACTGTTAGTATCCTCAGGCTTAGACAGGACATTTTTCCCTTCCTCATGTGATAACAGAATTTCCTGGTTACTGTTATTCTTTCCTAAAGGCTACTTGTTCTTGGATACAATGCCTCTCTGTTTTGTCTAGAATTGTTTAAATATAAATCAAGAGAATTATAAGAAATAGTGAAGATTAATCTACAAAGATAAATTAAATTTGATTCAATATGCATTTACTAAACACATACTATGTGCTTAAAGCTATTTATTATAAGTAACTTGGAGATGAAGGAGAGGTTGGAAAATATGTAATAATTTAAAATGCTTCTTGAAGGAATAGTTCATAGGACTTTCTGCCCATCTGGAAGAGAGGGAAGAGAGGTGGATAGCAAATTGAAAATGGAGATTGAGACAAGGATGGATAAAGAAGGTAAAAAATAAAATATTGTGTCAAGACCAAGAAACACTCTTGAGTTACAGGAAGGAAATGATGGTCATGAACTGAACTACTTAGGAAAGATTTAAATTTTATAAGACAGGGGAGAATTTGGATATGTAAGAGGCAGAATTTCTGCAACTTGAAGCATTTATTAAGCACAGTGTTTAAATTAGTAGAGTCCATATTGTTCAAGTGTGCTTATCTAAAGTTAAGTACATGAGTCTCCTGAAAACATACCGTCTGTGACTTTCACACATCTATTAGCTCATTAATGCAGGATCAATTGTATAAGGCTGCTTCAGCAGGATATAGGAACAACTAAGGTATACCTTAAGTAGAATCAGAATAGTGAAGTAAGATTGCTGACATAAAAATAAAACCAATGTGCTGGGGGTTTAGGTCAGTGGTACAAGCACCTGCCAGGCAAGTGCCAGGTCATGAGTTTGATCCCCAGTACCAAAAAGATAAATAGATACATAAATAAAATAAAATAAAACCAATGATACTCATATACCAAAACTTTTGGTGGTCCCTTTCCTATCAAACTAAAATTTTGTATCTTTATTGCATGAAAATCATTTAGAGCTTGACAAACTTAAACATTAAAATAAATTCAATATGAGTCTTGAAGTAATATTGATAAGTTTAACAAATACACATTTCCCTGAAGAATCAGTTACTATCTAGTGGCAATATGCCTTAGTTGCTAGTGCCTCAGTTTATCTATATATAAGATATAGGCAATAATAACTCTGAGCATGTACGGTTGTAGAAATCAAAGGAGATAGTATATAACACATATGTGTTCAGTATAGTACCCCACAGTAAGAACTCAAGCAGAATCATGAGCAAAAATTCACAGTAAGAACAGAAGGCTGGGGACCCAACTTACCGGTAAAGAGTTTGCCTAGAATGTGCAAGGCCTTTGATTCATCTCTCAGAACTGAAAATGAAGGCACTGACTAGGTCAGCCTGGTTGGATAGAAGAATTGAGAAATAAGTAAGTGGAATTAAATTAATAACAAGAGATAGTAAACTTGGAATACAGATAAACTGAATAAAGAGTTCTTAACCAGATAATAGAAGATCTAAAATAGAAGCTACAAATGAAAGAATAGTATTCAAACATTTTAAGAAATTTGAATTTTATCATGAAGTTAGTTAAGACCCAGTTGTTGTTCTATTGTTTGTTTGTTTGTATGTTTGTTTCTTGGAGATGTCTAGTGACATAGTGCATGCAGAACTCGGTGAAACTTAATCCAGCTTTCTATAAGGCAACATGAAATGAGAAAGTCCATGGTTAAGAAGGAGAGTTAAGGAATCACAGAGCTGAGAAGTCAAATGCAAGAGAAAAGTAAACCCACCATTACTGAAGCGTAAATCAGGGAAGTGGTGGGAGTGGTGCTCTCTTGGAAGACAGTTCTAAAGCGAAGAGGAAACATTTATATTTGCACATATTGGCTATATTTGAAAATAGAGGACATGCAGGAGAAATGTTTGTAGATCACGGGAGATCAGGATTCCGATGACATATTAGTGGTGACAACATGGTGTTAGAGGCCACTCATAGAAACATAACAGAAAAAAACAACCAAAGTCTAACCCAGCACTCGAGAGACAAGAGAATAAACCGTTACTCACATATCTCTTATTTCTCTTTTTCTACAAAGTAACTGTTTTCCAAAGGACACAAGCCTAGCAGGTCAGTGGAGAGCAAAGAGGGACAAAGCATCATGCGTTTCGGGACACAAAGCAGGACAGTGATGCAAGGAAGAAGAGAAGGTCAAGCCTGTTGACTGGCACCCAGGGCTCAGGACAGAGGAGAAGGCAAAACATAATGGATTTACATGTGATGCTTTGGCTTAAAGTCCTTCTAAGCTACAAATATTCAGCATGAGGTTGTTTCCCAGTGGAAGAGTTTGGTGGGAGGAAGGAAATGGTAAAACATGGAGAAACTTAAGATAAGGATTTCAGAGCAGGCAGTGTCTTACCCTGAGAAGGAATGTGAGTCCAAGTGGCTTACTTAAGACGTGATCCAGGAGAACCAGGAAAGGAGTGGACAGTGGAACAGAAACAGGAAGAAAATTCATGGAGAGTTTTCTTACACTGAGCAACAAAACCACACCATGGGCAGTCAAACTAAGTCCTGCTAAACAGGTAAGAGGAGTTGTGAAGAACGGATTTGGAAGCAATTCCCACCCAGGGAAGGAGTCACTAAAGTACTTATCCCAAGTCCAGCTTCTGGTCTATCTGTGCCTGTAGTCAGGGGGAGCCTAGGAAAGAGTGCAGGCTGAGAGGACCTTGCTTAGGAGCAGCGAGTTCTGAGGGGACATGGGCAGGACATGCAGTATTTCCACAGCACAGGCGTTGGGGAGCAGATCTCCTAAGTGGGGTTTTGGCTGACTTTGCTGCTTCTGAGAACAACTCTGAGTGGTGCTAATGAAAGTTCTGTGAAGCAATTCCAGTTCAACTTGTTTCAAGTTTCTTAAGAAGGCTTCTAAAATCTAAAAAACTGGGTTATCCCCTGGGAATTAAAGCACTTATTATCACCATGTTTTGAACACATGGGCCAGTTCTGTAAAGTGTACCTTCCGTGTGGGGCAGGGCAGGGTTCCCCACACCCCTCTACTCAGCCTGCTCCCTCCTTATCCTTAGCGGGGAGGAGGTAGAGGCAAATCTCTATTATGTTGGAGTAAAGAAGCCTGCATTAGGTAGCATAACTCTCAGAAGCTCTTTTATAAAGATGTTAGCATTAAGGATATCATGCTTTAAATTCTCTAGAAACTTGAGGACATACAAGTATTTTCAGAATAGACTTGGGAATTATAGTAGCTATGGTTTTAATAACATTTCACAGTTACTATCAGGTAGTCACAAACATATCAGGTCCAGAATATATGCATACCACGTCCACATATTCACATATTTCTTTTCTCACCATGCTAGTCTTCCTTCCATTCTTGTCCTTCCTTCCCATCTTAGTTCCCACTTCTCTGCCTTCTCCTCAGACTTAGTGCGCTGCTCGGGTAGCACTTCACAAAGCTAATTGCATTTCCTCTCTGGTGTCTCAGGCCCTCTGGATCTTCTTATGAATACATGTTTGGGTTTCATAAAAAGATGCTGGGAAGACGGCAGCTCCTTATCAAGACCAGACAAGGGATCTTCAAGTTCTTAAACCTTATTTACTTCTTTACAGATATCCTTTTGTTGACATTGTTCCAAATTTCAGTTCTTATCTCCTATTTTCTGAAGAAAGCTTAGTGCGATGGCAACAAGTTGAATGTGGCAGAGCCTGCCTTATACTTCTCTCTGAACCTGTCCTTACTAAGACACAACTGCAAATGTTGGTTACCTAAAAGTCTAAGGTTCAGAGCAGACCTCGTCAGAGGAGTCTCTGGAGAAACATTTCCAGTGCTGAAGCCTCACCCTTTCATTCAGCAGCACTGAGAGCCCTGGATGTGCCATGCACTGTTCTAGGTCCCGCTGGCTTTAGGGAAAGTACTGTGTCAAAGAGTCTGAGAGAAAGGAGAGCATCAGAACACACACACACACACACACACACACACACACACACACACACACAAATTTTTAAGAGATCTGTTCAGTTCATGATAAATAGCATTTTCAAAGAGCCAGAGATGAGGGAGATCCATTTTTGGCTGAAAAGGAGTTAGTATCTAAAATGGCTGGACCTATTCCTCACCATAACTGACATTCCTGCGTGACTTGGGCCCCACTGTTGAGGGTAATTTTAATAGATGCTTTAGCTGTGTTAATGAATGAATAGGAAGGAAAAGGTTGAAACATTAATGTTAAAGGAACTTATTTGTGCCCAAAAGTTGGGTTCCACGTCTCTTACTTTTATCAAACACATATATTTGATAGTTTAAGAAAAACTGATTAAGGAATAGTTGCTACAATTCTTTCTACTCTTTGGAAAACCTTGGCATTGATAAAAATGTGGTGATGATGCTATGATTTTGGTTCCATGCTGCAAATAGAAATGGCTCCCAATTGTGGGTGGGAGGTTTCTCTCAGAATGTGAAGATGGGCAGTAATGTGCTGATGAAACACTGTTTGCTAGAAAAAGTCTTTGCCAGTAGCTCTGAGTAAAACAGAACACAGTCACAGGAAATTCCAGAGCAGTGTCAACTTCACATGTACCGGAATCAAATCCAAACACTTTGTGGTTGAGTCATTTAAACTTCTACCTACACATCTGAGCATGCATGTATCTATGGTCCAGCCTCAAATCAACAGTAATTTGCACATGAAATCCACTGAAAGCTACTAATTATTTTTTTCACAAAAACCACAATGTAGGCAGCAGCTGCATTCTAAAAATGAGTTTTCTGCTCTCTAGGAATATGAGGTAGATGAATGAAGTGAGAGGAAATATTTGTGGGTAGGAAACAAATATTTCCCCTCACCTCATTCATTCTATTATTGGCCCTCTTTTTCTTCTGTCAACTCCAAAGCTACCAGTGTCTCACATCTTTAGGTGTGCGGCTTCTTCCTCTGATAGCAGGTTGACTGTAAAGAGCACATGGGGTTAGTTTCTATAGCATATGGGGTTAGGACTATTGAGGATCATCTCCACTGACTGGTAACTAATGGGTAGAACTGGTCACAGTGGCTCTTGTCAAGCTATTGAAACATTTTCACATGACCTTTTTCTGGCTCATGCTATTTGCCTAATATAAGGACAGAAGTTTGGTAGCATCTGTCTTTTCACATGTCATATGTGAAACTCAGTAATTCTCAGACTTAATAGTCTCAGCACTTCCTCACACTCTTAACATTATTAAGGCTCCTTAAGGGCTCCTGTTTATGTGAGTAATAGCTATCAATGTTTGCTCCATTAGAAATTAAATCAGAATTTTTCATTAATTTACTTAGCACAATAATAAATGCAGTATATGTTAAGGTGAAGATTATGCCTTTATAAATACTTTGCTTTCCCAAAACTAAAATAAATAAATAAATATATAAAGCAAGAAGGATGACATCATTTCAGTCTTGCAAATTTCTCTCATTTAATATCTGGCTTATTAGAAGTTAGCTAGATTCTCATTTCTGTTTCTATATTTAGCCTGTTAGGTATTTTTCCCCAGTTCATGGAAAAGCAGCAACATGAGATAGCAGCGTGGTGAGAAGATGAATAAAGAATGCTAAGAACATGCTCTGAAACTTGGAGAATGATAGGAAAAACGGGGTAGAAAGTCTACAGTTTTACCTTATTTTTCCCAATTTTATAAAAAAAATGGATCTCAAATATTAGAGCTGGGTGGGAATGCAGAAGCCACATGACAAACCCGCAGTCTAAATGATACATGGATTCGATGGCAGGTTATCAATCAGCCCGCACAAACCTGTAGGTTGAGCAAAGGATGATGAGGGCCCAGAAGCAAGAAGAGGAATGAAACGTGCACTGGCAGCTTCCAGACGATCTACAGTTTTTTAAAGTTTCTGAACTGGTTTCTTCCAACAGCATTGGGCTTTATCCAGTGAAAGTGTGGCGCTTGCCATGTAACAAACACAAACAGTAGTTTAGGGCTGATAAATAATTATGTTAATTAACAGGATGGAGAAAAAAATCTATGATGTTATTTCTGTGGAATGGTCTGGAAAACTGGGGACACTTCTCTGCAGAACCACATGTGATGAAATAACCAACAATTTGCTTAAGAAACCCACATCTGGTTTGCTGGATTAAAGCAGGAGTTAGTAGTCTTTGAGGGCAACTGATGGTGGAAGGGGTCCCAGGGTAAACAGCCAAACGTTCACGAAAGGAAATATGCTTTTTCTTATAGCACATGCATTGATATTGGCTTCTAACAGAATGAAACATACAAGGGATTATTTAGTTTGCCTCTTTCTTATAGCACACAGATCAACAAAGCCTTACATTTTTACTCTTGGAGATGGGAAAGAGTTAAGGGAATAAATAGTTAAGTCAGAAAAATAATCATTTGTCCCTAATTTCCAGAAGTATGTAGCAAACTGCCACAGCAGTAAAGAATGACAAATGAGTCTCAGTCATATAAATTTTTTATATTATTACAACAACGATTTGATAAATATTTGTTAAGTGTCTTCCTTGCATAAGGCACAGATAGGAAAATTACAAGTAGTACACAAATGACTCAACTGTTGTCCCAGATCTCCTGAAGAAAGTAACTCTGGAGGGAGACTAACACAAACATACAACTCAGAAAGATATTCTCTTTGCCAGGGGTTCTCAAACAAAGGACTACTATCTAGATTTTATAAAGAACTAAAAAATCAGACACCCAAATTTAAGGGCCCTATCCTAAAATGGGCATCTGAAATGAATAGACACTTCTCAGAAGAAGAAGTATATACAGCAAATAAATATGTGAAAAACAATGTTCACCACTACTGATCATTTGAGAGATGCAAATTAAAACAACACTGTCCACCTCACTCCAGAAAGTATGGCAATTATTCAGAAATCAACTGATAACAAATGCTGGAGGGGCTGTGGGGAAAAAGAAGCTCTTCTCCACTGTTGGGGGGAGTGCAGACTGCTTTACTATCTTCTTTATTTCCTGCAGAAATCAGTGTGGAGATTTCTCAAAAATGCTAGGATTAAAGATTCCTGTTGACCCAGTTATTCTTCTTAGTATCTTCCTCTCCCAAAGTCAAAAACATCATACCACAGTGATGTATCTTTATAATAGCACAATTTGTAACAGCTAAATCTAGCTGATGAATGGGTAAAGAAGATATGGTTTCTAATACAATGGAGTGCTACTTAGCCATAAAGGATAACCTTGAGATATTTTTAGGTAAATGAGATCGTACCCTTATCCTTATGCAAAATAAATCAGACACATGTGTTTAAATACCCCATTGTTTCTCCAGTATGGGAAATCATAAGGGTAAATAAGGACCAAAATGTATAACAGGGTGTAAAATAGGAAGAAAATGTTCAAATGAGGAGAGAAACTATGAAAGGACGAGGAAAGGAAGGAAGGGAAAAGAAAAAAAGAGAAAGAAATAAAGAGAAAATGAAACTAAAGGTTTCAGAAAGAGAGAGGAGAAAAGGGAGGGGAGGGGAATGAGGAAAAAATAGGAATCAATATATATCATATACAGGTACAAATTCCTTATGATGATTGAATGTTATCATTACACAGACTCAAAATGAACAAATATCTTAATTAATTAAAAAATAAAGATAAAACCATGAAAAAGAAAAATGAAAGAAAGAGAGAAAGGAAAAGAGAAGAAAGAAAGAAAGAAAGAAAGAAAGAAAGAAAGAAAGAAAGAAAGAAAAAGAAAGAAAGAAAAAAGATATCCTCATGTTGGTCAAGGAAGGTGATTTGTTGACTGTCATATACAAGACGTGTATGCAACGGGGTGACTGACAAGACACAAGGGTTTCCAGGGAATACTGAAGAGATTTTTCAGGGCTTTATATATGGAGTCTAGAAGAATATGCTTGAAGGTCTGGGGCACCAGGCAGACATATCCAGAGGTGGCTAAAAAACAGGGTACAAAGGCTATTAGGGGGTACATTTTGAGATCAAAAAGAATGGAGAACAGTCAGAGCAAGAAAAAATAAGACTCAGTCTCCTTCTATCTGGTATGGTCCTGCCCCAGTCACCTCAGTGGATCAGCCAGAGAAATCTCTGAGAAATGCATATTTTATCATGCCAGATACTCAAGCAGGCATGCACTAAGAGCCTTTCCATGGTCTCTCACTGTGTAAATGAAATATCAGTCTTGATGCACCCTGTACGACACCACACATTCTACAGATTCTGGCCCTCACCCTGCTCTTATGCACAACTCTCCATCTGTGCTTCAGCGACACTGCTTCTTCCTGTCCCCTGGACCTTCTATGCCCCTCCCATCACAGGGCTATCGTTCTGCAGGAGAATATTCCTTGTCCTCTCTTTGCGTAGCTGCATCTCACATAGTCTCAGTGCAGCAGCCTCTGCATGGAAACCCTGGGTCTTCTGCAGTGGGGTGGGTCAAATCCTCTTACTGTACCCTTCACAGTGTCTTCCACTTTTCTTCTTCAGACATACTGCAGTTGCAACTATGTCACTTTGATGAAATTATTTGATTCACAGTGATTCCCCCAGAAAGCTTTAAATTCCTGAGGAAAGGGTCACTCCTTACAGTCTTTACTTCCAACATAGATTCTGGCACTTAGCAGGATCTCAGTTGTTGAGTGAATGCATGTTAAAGGTGACATAAAAGTGCTCTGTATTTCATTTGATTGTCTTAATTTACCTTGATGTAGAATGTGCATAGTGTGGCAGATAAACAGTAACATGTCGAGCACCTCTTAGCACCACGTAGCAAGTTAGTGGCAGTGTTTTGGTCTAGACTCTTCCACTCCATCACAGATTCTCCTTAGGAGCAGAATTCAATTTACGGATGCCAAAGACGAAGGCAGGTTCCACAGGAGGTGGAGATATCACTGCATCAAATGTCAGGAAAGAGCCCAAGGAGAACGGAGACAGACACAGGCCACCCCTTCAGGAGCTCATGGATAATCACTGAGAGCTGTACTGACAAGTACAGAGAGAAGAAGTCAGATACTGGATCAAAGAATGCTTTCAGGAAGTTCCAAAGTAAGTAGGAAAAGTTGTGCAGGTTGTCCAGAGAAAGGCTGAGAAAGAACATGGTTTGAGACCATAAACAACTTCGGGTCAAATCCCTCCCAGGACAACTGAAAAGACAAATAAACCACAATTCATAAACAAGAAAACTGGGACTCTATTCCAAGAAATTTTTTTTAATTTTAAAAAGATTAAGATAAGAGGACATAACAAAACAGATCAGAACAGAACAATTTAAGCAACATAGTATTCCACCACAAGACAACTCAACACAACAGTAGATACCATAGTGTCTCTTTCCTTGAAATATTTCAGTATACCTTCTACACTATAGTATCAAACATAACAAAATAGTATAAAACCATTCATGAGAATGAAAGTATTACAGGGCATTTAGAACCAAGTAAGAGAAAATGAACAATGGTTACTATATTATCTCCTTGTCCATAAAAAGTTTGTTTATACTATCACATATAATAAAACCCAGTAAGATACAACATGATAGAACCAATGGGGACAGAAAAACAAAAGCACGGTACGACTTAAAAACAAGATGATATTAAATCAGCAATGGATATTATAATGTCTTGTTTTCTTCAAAATAACTATTCATACACTTACAGACAATAAAATAAAAAAAAACCAGGATAAAATCGTTCTAACTAATGATTGAAAACATTATAAAGCTTAAAAGCAATGTAATGGGGAATCATGGTTACCATATACTTTTATGTATTCTTACTATTTCTTATACTAGGAAGACTATATGGTATTTATACATGTGAGTTTGATTTATTCCACTTATGAATATGGTCTCAAATTGTGTCCATTTATTTATAAATATCTCAATGTGATCATTCTTCATAGCTGAGTAGTACTCCATGGTACAAAACTACCACAACTTTTTAATCCATTCCTCAGTTGATGGACTCTTACGTTGTTTCCAAGATCTGGCTATTACCAATTATGCTGCTATAAACATGGGCGAACATATATCATTGTAGTATGATGTTTTAAGTTTTTCTGGGAATATGTCTAGAAGTGGAATAGCTAGGTCAAATGGGACTTCCAATCCCAGGTTTTGAGAAATCTCCAGACTGATCTCCATAATGGTTGCATGAGTCTACACTCCCACCAACAGTGCAGGAGAGTTCCATTTACCTCACAGCCTCTCCAGCATTTGTTGTTGGTAGTTTTCTTGATCCTGGCCATTCTTTCAGGATTGAGATGGAATCTCAGCATAGTTTTAATTTGCATTTCTCTAATGAATAATGATGATGAATATTTTTTCATATATTTATTTGCCATTTGTATTTCTTCATCTAAGAACTGTCTATTCATCTTAGATGCCCATTTTGGGATTGGATTTTTGAATTTTGGAGGTCTGATATTTTTTAATTCTTTATATGCTTTAGACAGAAGTCCTTTGTCTGAGGGACAGTTTACTAAGACTTTCTCCCAGTTTGTGGGCTTTCTTTTCACTATGCTGGAGATTTCTTTTCACATACAGAAACTTTTTAATAAGACGTGACCCCAGTTATTGATTCTGGGAAGTATTTCCCATGTAGTTTGATTCTTGTTCATGAATTCTCTACCTACCCCTATGTCTTCAAGATTTTTACCCAATTTGCCTTCCAACAGGTCTACTGTTTCTGTTTTAATATTTAGATCTTTGATCCATTTAGATTTTAGTTTAGTACATGATGATAGGCATGGGTCTAATTTTAGTTTTTGGCATATGGAGAGCCAGTTTTTCCAGCACCATTTATTAAAGAGACTGTCGTTCTTCCAGTGAACATGTTTGGCCCCTTTATCCAAGATAAGGTGGTTGAGTGTGTTTGTAGTTGTGGTTGTATCTTCTAATCTATTCCATTGATCCTCAGATCTGCTTTTATTCCAGTACCATGTTGATTTTACTACAGTTGCTTTGTCAAAGGATGGAAAACAATACTTCACGCAGCAGGAACCCCCCCAAAAAGTATAGGAAGAATAAGTGTTGTGAAAATGGCCATTCTCCCTGAAAAAGCAGGGGTAGCTATTCTGTTTGCAGACAATGTGAACTTCAAACCAAGAATGACCAGAAGAGATAAAGAAGGTCATTATATACTGGTTAGGGGAAAACTTCAAGAGGAAGAAATAACTATCTTAAATATATATGCACCAAATTCCAGAGCACCCAGTTATACAAAGCAAGTATTAATAGAAATGAAAAATCAAATTAGCAATAACACAATTACAACAGGAGACCTTAACACACCATTGACACCTAGGCACAGCTCAACAAGACAAAAAATTAGCAAAGAAATAACAGAACTGAATCATACCCTTGAACAACTTGATAGACATATACAGAGTGTTGCATCCAACAGCATCAGCATACATATTATTCTCAGCAGTACATGGGACATTCTCTAAAATAGACCATATACTAGACCACAGAACATATTTAAATAAATACAAAAGAATTGAAATTATCCCAAGTATGTTATCAGATCATAGAGCCATGAAACTAGAAATTAATGATGAAAGAAACTGCAAGAATCTCACAAAAACATGAAAATTGAGGTGCTTTTTACAGCTTTAAGTGGAAATTTTGATTTCCTGTATATCTCTTTGAATCTGCTTCATGTATTCTGTTTGTTTCTTATATTGTTCATCCAGGGATTCTATCTTTGTCTTTTGTTCCTCTAATTTTTTAACTGTGTCTTCTTTAGATGTGTTCAACATCTATTTCATTATATTTATCATTTCTTCTTTTACCTGGGAGATTATTTCTAGTTTGAATTCCTTTAAAACTTCCCGGAGTTGGGAATTGAAAAAAATGGCGGCTTGCTAGGGGATCGAGCGAAGAGTCTCTCCAGAGAAATCATACTAGAAGCTAAAAAATGACAACATGGAGAGGGCCAGACAAATCGATAGAGATTCTTATTAACCAAAACAGTACAGCTGGAGGATTTAAAGTCATTCTGAGACTGTGAACGCTGATAATGGGAGGTTGCAAATCCCACGCCTTTAAATCAACAAACTGACCTGTGGACCCAGCAGTAAAAGCTGAGTTGCTTTTGGTGACTGTGGGAAACTGAGAGCCGGGACTCTGAGTAGCAGCCAGGACTGCACCGCTGCACCAGAGGAGATGTACAAGGCTCTGGCGTTTCAAATCTAAATGGTGCAGAGATATCTGACCGTTCTGCGCTGTGCCGGGAGCGCACGTTGTGCACCATTCCGCACTGTGCCGGGAGTGCGGGAAAGGTGGGCAGCTTGGTGTGCGGTGGTCCCGGAATGAGGACCTGCACCGGACTCTGGTGAGTACTGGGAACCCCGCGGCTGCTGGGGTTGGCCAGAGAACAGCTGGCCCACCACCACGGGGAAATCAATAACACAGAGTCTGGTGGCAGACATTTTAGTCTGGCGGCAGAAACTGCAGCTCGGTGACATCACCAGGTCCCCCTGTAGGGAGGCTGGTGGAAGACATCTTGAAATCTGGCAGAGCCTGATTACATGGTGGCTTCAGCTCCACACAGAGAACTTAGTGGGAGACATCTTGGTTTTGGGCAGATCTGCTATTCTGGTGCTTCTGTCACAGAGAGGTTTGGAAGAGAACGGCTAGGATTTGGGCAGAACCCTATGCCATAGTGACATTACTCAGCTGCTTCTGGCACAAAGAGAACTGGCAGGAGCTACTGGGGCTAAACCAAGCCTCTGCTTGAGGCCCAATAAGTGGATACAAAATAGTCACAACTCAGTGACATCCAGAAAGTACAGCCTAATTTATGAATTAACTGGCACAGAGGCTAGAGACTAGCCTATACCACCCCTGCATCCCAGCCTACCCCATATAACAGTAAATTGGGGAGGACAGCAAAAACTCAAGCCAGCACACTTCTGAAAGGCCCTAAGCAATTCGGAGAGGGCCAGAGAACTCCAGGACAGTCTGAAAGAAACCAGAAACATGACAAGAGATAAAAATAAAAAAAAAATCTCCAGCTGCCCAACAGGAGAAAATAAGCCCAGGAGAAGTAAACACTGAAGAGAACAAGCACAGTAACCATCCACTACTCAACACAGCATCAGCCAAAATTAAAAAGTACCTACATGATCTCATAGAGGAATTTAAAGCTGTACTCCTGATCCAAGTGAGGCAAGATATAAAGAGATTAATTAAAGAAATGACAAGCCCCGCCCAAGAGAACACAGATGGAAGAACTGAGGAAATCAGAAAAAAAAGAGAAGCATCTGAAGAAGAATTTAAACATAACTTAGAATACATGAAACAGATCCAAAGAGAATATCAGGAAACTAACAACTCCATTGAACACTGGCAAAATGCCTTGACAGAAACTAAAGACAGCCTTCTGAAAGTTGAAGAGAGATTTAGGGCATATGAATGTGAAAGAAAAAGCCTCTTAAAAATAACAAGGAACCAGAAAGAAGCAATTCAAAAACTGGAGGATGACAAAAAGATACATAACCTAAGAATAAAGAATATGAGTGAGGAAGCAGGAGCAACCAAAAATGAAATACAAAAAATATTCACAGATATATTAAAGCAAAATTTCCCATGTATAGCAAAAAGAAATGATATCCAGATAAAAGAAGCATACAGAACACTAGCTACCTACAACCAAAACAGATCTACGCTTAGACATATAATAATCAAGATCCCAGAAATCCACCAAAAGAACAGAATATTAAAAGCAGCCAGAGAAAAGATGCAGGTTACCTATAATGGGAAAACTATCAAAATAACAGCAGACTTATCAACACAAACTCTTAAGTCAAGAAGGGAATGGGGAGAAATATTCCAAGTCCTGAAAGAAAAAAATATGCAACCAAAGTTCATATACCCATCAAAACTCTCTCTAAAAATTAATGAAGAAATAAGATACTTTCAAGACAAGGAGGAACTGTGGGAGTTCGTGGCCACCAATCCACCTCTACAGAGAGCGCTGAAGGACATTACAGAGAAAGAGAGGAAGAGATACCAGGATTCCAGCAACAGTGGCAGAGAGGCCTCAGTGAACGGGGCAGACAATGGAATGAGGGAATAAGGTGGACAAATTATAGCAGAAAAGTGGAGTAGCAGACATGAGGCAGAGATGGTAAGCTATAGTCTTTAGTATAGACAGCTCTGAAACTATATTTTAAAAAAAAGCAGAGGTCATTACTAATGGTGTATAACGATTTAAAAGACACAGTAGTCCTAGTGCCATATTTAGATTGAATTTAATTTGTTCTGGTCTGTCCACTCATGTCAGATTTGAGGACACAGACCTCTAGAACCAAAAATAGCAGGTTATACCATGGTAACTATCCTTACTTTCCTATTAACTTAAACTGAAATCCTGTATTACTTACGTTGTCTTACTATGACTGATCTTAATTGTATCTGAATCATAAGACTATTGGTTGGCCTTGGCTGATTCTATCTGAAATTGGTATGCTTCTTAGTATCAACCCTAAAAGTAGCAGAAACTACTCTGAGCATGACAAGATGTAAAGGATATCCATACTGGTATGAATTAGTAACAGCTCTCAAATCCTACAATGCTGTCAAAGTTAAGTTTTTAGAAAAATAGGTGATACTATGTTTAACTATAATAAGCCAGTGTTGTGGACAAATCTATTGAAAATAACAAGAGAAAACATAGTAGCTATGGAAGATCAATTATATTGTAGTCTTATATGTCTTATCCATTGCATGTTTTTCTAGGAAATTGTTTTGCTGTCTTGCTATGACTTGGTTTTCCCTATAATACAGAGAGGATAGATATATAGGTAGAAATTCACACATGGGGTTTTTTTTTTTAAATTATTTACGGGAACAGATTATATAATGCAAGATGTAAGGAACAGATACTCTGAGGAAGAGACGCTGAGAAACCCAAGGCTTATTTTGTAGCATTACAATATAAATTCTAGCAATCTATTGTTCGCTGATTAGAATGACATTGGACTGGTTTCTTGAGTTCAACTTCAGCATATGTAGAGATGGGGACGGCTATCACAAAGAGAATGAGAGATGCGATGGTAGTTACTATTGTCTTCCCTAATTTGGAACTTGAGGACCTAAAAAGACTTCAACATCCTGTAATGATTTGATTAGTTCTATAATATGCAATAAGGATATAAAGTGGGTGAAGATAGGGACAACTATTTGTAAGAAGCTTAGAGACAGTTAGATAATGAAGATCTCCAGTGGACTTGCTTTGAAATCTGTATTTCTTTAAATTGTTTTTTATTTTTTTTAAATGTTCTGTTCTGTTTTGATATGTTTAATCTTACCCTCTTTGAGATGTAAAACAAATGTGTAGGACTGATAATCATATTACTGAGCTTTTGTTCGATCATAGAGCAGAATGGTTTGTAGGGTCACTTTTTGAATGTCATTCTAAATACTTTAATTCTATAACCTGAACAGCTATTTCGAAGATGACAATGTGTAACTTATCAACCGGCAATTTCTTACCTTTTGTTTGTCTGTAATTTTGTAGTATTTCTACCCTTTTTTTTTAATCTCCATGTATTTTTTTCATTTCCTTTTCTTTAAATTAAAAAAAACAAAACAAAACAAAAAAAAAAAACCAAAAACTTCCCGGAGTTGCTTCTTTATTTCAGTTGCTATTATTTCAGGCATTTCAAGTGTATGGCATATATTTTCTTCTATGTACATAGATCCTAAGCTTTCTTGGGATGGGATGGAAGTTTGAGATTGCATTTTGGTCTTTCATTTTGTCAGTTGCTCTATTTCCATGTTTCAAGTATTGTTCTAAGACTTACCCTGGGCCTGTTGGAAATCATCTTCTATGCCCTCAGCTCCTTGGACTGAATGGCAGTTGCTGAGTGTGGTCCAGTCAGGCCCACAGGACCTTCTGTGCCACCTCCAGTGTTCTAGGAAGCTGGGAGGGCACCTAACCCTGTGGATGATGGTCCAAAGCCCTCCCTGGGCAAGGACCAATGCTCTGGAATTCACTTCACATTCCCTCAACTCCCCTGATTGAAGAAGGTTGCTTGATGTAATATAGTCAAGCCACAAATCCTTCCACAAAACCTAGTCTAGTCTAGGTGGCTGGAAGCTGGGCGGGTCCTTGACCACTAGGGGTGGTGATCTTAAACTCTCCTGGAGCTCGAGATGGTACGTAGACACTCTATTCCAAGACAGGCAAAGAGATGAGAAGTAGAATTTCCAAGAAAATTGATGGAAGATCTAAATGCAAAGCTATGGGGAAATATTTTATTACTAATTAAAGATAGAATCACTATATTAAGGTGCCATTTTCAGTCACCAAACTGGGATACTTTTTAAAAAGACAGATGCTTAAAAGCAAGTTACTATTGAGTCAACTTAGAATTAAACATAATACAGAATGGGGAGCCCCAAACAAAGGGAGATGAATTCTCTTATCCCAGGAAGAAATTAAGGTGACTTGCTAACCATCCGAGATCCTGCTGCGGCCCTGCCTCAGCTTGCTGAGTTACCGCCATGGCTTGCTGAGGTCTCGCTGTGGCTTGCTGAGGTCCCGCCATCACTTGCCAAGCTGTCTGAGGTCCTGCTTCTTTGACATTGAATTTGGTGGCCGGTGAGCCAAAGGCAGAGCTGAGTTGGCAGGGTGCCTACATCGACCTGTGGTGAGTGCCGAAAGTGGAGCCATTCCATAAATAAGGAGGCTCCGGCAGATGACATTCTGGGACCAGGCAGGACTGGCAAGTACAAGGGGCAGCAGGGACTTCAGTCAATTGTTCCCTTCCTGAACAGGATTGGTGGAGTGAGCAAGGCCTGGGTCACGTGACCTGGCTGAGATCCAATAGGTTATCCAAAATAAAGTCCCTACAGTGGTAGTTTACGATAACCACACTAACCCAGTGAAATCTCAGAAGTTTGACTGACAGTGCAGGCCACAGGTTCTTGACTAACCCAGGGGGGAGGTGGTACAAAGAAATGCAGTACACGTCACAGCAACTTGACTGATCCTCGTGCTGCTGCATTCCAGCCACCACCTGGGGTGCCTCTGGGCCAGCGAGACCTGTCACCCTGGGCCTGGGAGTGACTGGGTGACCATCGGCTGCCCCTATCCCTGACCCCACCAAGGCCACCGAACCTGGAGAGGAGGCAGCGCAAAGTCCGCTGCTGCTGCCACTGCCCTGCTCCAGCTGCCTCCACTCAGAGGGGAGGTGACACAAAGTAATACAGTGCAGGCCACAGCACTTGGCTGATCCGGAGGGGAGGGGCCAGCAAACGCTGTCCCTGTCTGCAACTCACTAGCACACTGCAGTGGGAATGGTCATCTAGCCAGCGCACTTCAGAAGAATTATAACCAACAAAGAAAGAAACTGGGGCCTCCTGGAAGAAACAAAAAAGATGGGAAGAGGAAGCAACAACAAAAAGTTCCCAGGTCCCAACCTTGAGAACATTGACCCAGGACAGGTAAATGCAAAGGAGAACAAGAACAACAAACATGCAATATCAGACACAGCACCAGTGGACACAAAGAGTTATATTCGGGACCTCATAGACAAGTTCAAAAGTAAAATATTTAGCCAAATAAAGCAAGATATAAGAAAATTAATTAAAGAGATACTAAGCACACCTCAAGAAGACACAGATGGAAGAAGGGAGGAACTAAAACAAAGGAGAGAACCATTTGATGAAGAATATAAAAAAATATAGAATACATGAAGCAGATTCAAAGAGATTACCAGGAAATTAAAAACTCTATGGAAAGATGGCAAATCAGCTTGAAAGAAAATAAGGATAGATTATCCAAACTGGGGGACAATTTTGCAATGTGGGATTATGAAAAGGAAAAAAAATTTTTTTAAAATAACAAGGAAACAAGCAGTAACAATACAAAGGCTAGAAGATGACAAAAGGATCTATAACTTGAGAATGAAGAATGTGAATGAAGAAGCTGGGGTACAAACAAATGAACTACAAAGTTTCTTCACAGAAATAATTAAGGAAAACTTCCCAAACATAGGAAAAGGAAATGATATTCTGATATATGAAGCATACAAAACTCCAGTCACCTACAACCAAAACAGAGCTACATCCAGGCATATTATAATCAAGATCCCAGAAATTCAACATAAGAACAAAATATTAAAAGCTGTTAGAGACAAGAAACAGATAACCTACAGAGGAATGCCCATCAGAATAACAGCAAACTTCTTGACACAAATCATCAAGTCAAGAACCTGGAGTGAAATATTCCAAGCCCTGAAAGAAAATAACCTCCAGCCCAGATTGATATACCCTGCCAAACTGTCTCTAGAAATCAATGGAGACACAAGATGCTTCCAAGACAAAAAGGAACTTGGGAAATTCGCAAGCAACAATCCAACTCTACAGAGAATACTGCAGGGCATTCTAGAGAGAGAGAAAAGTACTAGGATTCCAGGAACAGTGGCAGAGAGGCCTCAATGAATGGAGCAGAAAACAGAATGAAGAAGATAAGCAAACAACTTGATGGCAAACAACAGCATAACAGAAATGAGGCAGAGAAGATTTTATTCAAAACTGATATGATTGATAGTATCAAGTCTGAGAGTATAGGCAACTACACTGAAGATGACAAGACTCTATGAAACATGTTCTGGTTTGTTAACTGTTGGTTTTTAAAGTTCTATACTATATATAAAGTTGTGTTTTTATTAATACTGTTATGTTCTAATATATCCAATTATACTATGTCTGATGATATAGCCAATTCTATTGGAGATAACAAGAGACAACACAGGAACCATTGTAGAACTCTTTGTACAACAGTCTTACATGTGTATTTCATTTTATGTGTTTTAGGAATATGTTTTGTTTTGCTATGCTTTGTTTTGTTTCTCCCTCTAATATAGAAAGGGTAGAAATACAGGTTAAGACTCATGCATGTGTAGCATCTATAAACAGTTTATGAGAACAGATCTTATGACACATAATGAAATGAACTGATACTCTGAATAAAAAGAGACACTAAAATACCCAGTGCTGATCCTGGAGTGTCATAATGTGAAACCCAGCAATAGTATTATTCTTAGTTCAGAGTGATATTAGCCTTCTTGGGTTTATTCAATGTCAACGTAATTGAAAATATGGATAACTGCATGTATATTTAAGTGAATAGCATTGATGACCATATTTCTAAGTTTTTGTTGGATAGTTGAACAGAACTGGTTGCAATCTCACTGTTTGAAACCCCACTTTGTATACTCCACTTTAGTATCTTGAATAACTATTTGTAAGAAGACAATCTGTAATCATCAACTAGTGATTTCTTACTGTTTCTTTTTTCTTTGAAATTATGTATTATTTCTACCTGTTTTCTGCTTTTTTTAGTCTTTCTTTAAATTAAATGTTTAAAAAGGCACTACAGTATCCAGTGCTGATCCCGGAGTGTCATGATGTGAAATCCAGCAATACTATTATTCTTTGGTCAGAATGACTCTAGCCTGCTTTAGTTTGTTTAGTCCCAACATAAATGAAGATATGGATAATTGCATGTATGTTTACACGTATAGGATTGACAACCATGTTACTAAGTTTTTGTTGGGCAGTTGAACAGAACTGTTTGCAGTCTTGCTGTTTGATTTCCACTATACATATTCCACTCTTGTACCTTGAACAACTATTTGTTAAATGATAATATATAAACATCGACTTGTGATTTCTTACTGTTTATTTTTTTCTCTGAAAATATGTATTATTTCTACCTATTTTCTGTTTTGCTTAGTCTTTCTTTAAATAAAATTTAAAAAGAAAGCAAGTTACTATTTATTTTTGGGTGTGTGGGCCAAGCAGGGCATACAGGGCATAAAGCAGACTGTGCAGAGAACCTGGAAGCCTGCTTGGTAGTGGAGAAGAAGAATGCTGGGTATTCAGTCAGGTCTCCCAAGGAAGTCAGGATAAAAAGCCATCTTCTGTATAAGGTGTTATTACATAATGTGGGTCAAGGATTAATGGTGTGTTCCTTCGATGTCAGCAAGGCCTTCTACTTTAAAAGCAAGAGAAATATAGAAAACTATGCTGTGCTTTGTGTGTCTCACCAATACAGTCACATACAATGAATATCAGCATTAACAAACAGTAAACCAATAGAAGTTTCTAATTTTAAAGTGTGTTTTAGGAGGTAGTTATAACTCACTCACTGATTGTTCTTATATTCCAATCAAAAATACCTTGGTATCCCATGAAAAAGAAAAACAGCTTACTTGGAACTGGGACTGGCAGCCAATTTAGGATGAGGGAAGATTAGCATTGTTTCAAGAACTCCAGAGAGTGGTGACTCATATTTGCCTGTTTGAAAGAGACCAGCTCATTCCCTCTAAAGGAGGGCCAAGAGCCCCATGGACCCTCACTATTAGCCCTTAGGCTGAAGGACAAAGTCCTTCACCAACTTAAAAACTGCAGGAATATTTCTTTTTAAGATCTCTCTCTCTGTGTCTCTCTCTCTCTCTGTCTCTCTCTCTCTCTGTCTCTCTCTCTCTCTCTCTCTCTCTCTCTCTCTCACCCATTGACATGTCTTTCTCCAGTGGAGGAAAGGGTAGATCCTACCTCATAAACAGCATAAGATGGAGTAGCTGTGTAAATGGTGTGGTAATCAGCTTTCTGTCACTGTGATGAAATCCCTGAGAAAAACAGCTTAAAAGAGGAAAGGTTCATTTTGGTCAGGTTTCAGTGGTTTCTGTCTGTGGTTGACTGACTCCATTGCTGTGAATGTGACATGAGGCAGAACAAGGTCATGGAGGAGAAAAGCTGCCCCCCTCAGGGCATCCATGCAGCAGAGGGAGGGGAAAGGGGCCGGGCACTACTCATCCTGCAAGCCTGGATCTTTCTCCACCCAGGACCGCTCTGCTCTGGCCTGTGCAGCTGTGCACTCCTCAGCAGGAGGATCAGGGCCTGAGGCCAGAGCCCTCAGGACCCAGTCATCTCTTCAGATCCTGCAATGGAGCACTGCTGCACTCAGGATCAGGGCTATGAAACAAGAGTCTTTGGAAGAGTTTTGTGTTTAAGCTGTAAGACCTGCTGCATACCTGGGAGCTGCAGACCTATCCAGTAAATGCTGTAGCAGCAGGCTGAAGCAGACAGCTTGCAGAGGAAAGCAGTTTTCTTGTGGAACTAGGCATTTCTAGATAGGAAAAGAGATGAGAAGTAGAACTCAAGCTAGGTGAACATCGGCTGGGTTAGGAGTTGGAATGAGCCACCTGCCAGGGTGGATCAGCCAGCACCTTTGCCAGAGGTCTCAGGGTGCAGGAAATCTCCTCTCAAACTTGAGAAAGAAGTGAAACATGCAAAATAGAAACTGGAAATTCCTCATATAAAGGGACTGAGAGAAGCTAACAAAGAAATGACCAACAAATGAACACAATTGAACAAACTTATTTTTGCTCATCAAATGGGGAAAAATAAAACAACTCAGTGTGATCCTAGGACTCTGAGAGACTGAGGAGAAGGATCAGAGTTCAAGCCCGTCCAGGGCCTTCATAGCTTCGCAGCACCATACAGTGAGGGGTGACCGCGGTATGAAGGAGGGGTGGGGGGCCTTCTGGCTCATAGCTGCAAATCACAGTCAGCCAACCCCAAGGCATAAATTATCTCGTGGAAGTGTTCTCAACCCGTGGCAACCGGGAAGCAGAGAGAGCAAGGAGGAATTGGGCTGTCAATTTACCCTCCCAGCTCGCACCCCAGCTACCGACCTTTAACTCAGCCCTACCTCGAGCAGCAAGCCTTCAAGCATCGCGGAACCAACACACTGATGAGTATGGCACCACAAAACAACTGGCTGCCAAACACAAGAGGCTTCGGGGGACAGCCCAGAGCTAAGCTCTAATGCCTCCTGAAAATAAGAAAAGAAAGCAGCTGGGGATGTAGTTCAGTAGCCAGATCCTGTATTCAATATCAATTATCCAAAGGAAAAAAAAATTTAAAACTCTGTAAAGAGCATTTAAAGACAGAGAGGTTTCTGGAAGAAGCAAGCAATGAAAGAAAACTTTCTCATATACTGTGGAAGGAGCTGCAAGCTGCCAGAGCGTCCCGGGGGGAAGGTCAGGCTTACCTGTCTCCATCATCATCATCTTACCTAAACAAAATGGAGACTTACTTAATACAAAAGAATTACATTCTGATAGAAATTATTGCAAGACAGGTCATGAAAAGGATATTCTTGATTGATTTTGTGACATGGGGGATGCTAATGATATAACTTGAAATCATGACAGCAGGACCCAAACCTTATTTTAATACAATACTCCATCAATTTTCAACAACAAATCCAAACCAAATATAGACTTATAAAAAGATTGGAAAAGAAAGTAAAAGAATGGATGAAATGTGTTCAAGTATCAACAATGATTATGCCATAAAATATGTACGATTCTCAACCCCAGAGAATCTGTTATATTTTATAAAATACATAAATGGAGAAAAGAACCTTTGGAAATGGATTTTAGAGCCAGAAACGCAGTCTAAGGAAAATGTACCCAGAGACATGAATCGTGGAAATTAAAGCATGTCAGACACAACTCTCATTTTTCCCTGAATCAGTCCCTAAAATTCCATTTAAAAATGCCAAGGATCTGGTCTACAAATTCACACTTGATGGGTATTTTACAAATCAGTTGTGGAATAGCTTTATTAAGTTTTATGGGAAAATTATCTCACTCTGAATGTTATTCATGGACTTAGTCTCTACAGTGGAAAACCATCATCATGGAAAGACTTTGCAGAATGATAGCTTTACTAATGACACCTATACTGGAAACCTAGTTAAAATGGAAAGAACCCTGGAGTCTGAGTGAGAGATGGAGGCTCTTCAGTGCCATGTCAGAGGGTGTCCTCCGACAAGTCATTTCTGCTCCTGTTTCGTAAACAAAGTTCAGTGTCTTCGTTTATGAAAAGAATATTATAAGTTTCTCAGTTCCCTTCACTGGGACATTATAAGACAAAATGCATTTGAGTGGAGTTCTCTGAAAATGCAAATAATTAGAAAAATTAATATTTATTATTAATAGTATGCTTATCTAATATATAAATATATCTGTGTTATAGATATAATATATAATTTATATATTTGTTATTTGTATAAGGTATAATTTATATTTACATTATCAATGTATTTATATTAATATTTATAAATATATAATTATTAGGACAGTGATTATTACTGTATTGATGTCATTTTTACTAATGAGTTGGGGCTATGAACTGTGGCACTCTCATCATAAGATTTTGTGGTACTTTCTACAAATAATGGCTCTACCTATTTAGCATTGAACAATAATTTTTTACTAGCTGAGATTATTTTCTGAGAGGCTTGATGAAGATAGGTTTCATTTTTTGTTTTTAGAACACTCAAAGTCCCTCATATTTTGAATCGAGACATACTTGCCAAGCATAATACAAAAATGTAAATGTATCAGTAAAATTGTAAGATCAGCATATTTTTGGTGCATTTGCTCAGTATTATTGGGGAGAACTTTACTAAAATGTTACAGTCATCAGTGTGCAGATCTGTCCCTGTAAGAGTGCACTTGTGTGTGCCAGCTGACACATGTACATCACAGTAAGGACGAAGGAGAGTAATTCAAGAAGCCACAAGCAGTCACACTAAGCCCCAGAGCCCCAGTCTCCCGACTGACCCCTAAAAGACCAGCAAAGATCTGCAGACTGGGAGATCATGAATGATCGATGGCGGATATGTATTTATTTTAAAAATTACAAGGGGCCTGGTGCATAGTATAGCTGTAAAGCACCTGCCTAACATGCATGAGGCCCTGGGATCAATCTCAGCATCACAAAATACACAGACACATGCACACAAGAAAACAAATAATTGGTTCAAGTGCACAAAATATAGACTGTGTTATTTCTGTCAGTCATGTAGCCATGTTAATGGCAGAAAAGTAAGAGATCTACCAAGAGGAACCTAATAAAGCTCTTGCATAGCCTGGAATTCTATTGGCCCTCCAAGCCCTTATGAGGATCTGTATTCAGATACTGAGAGATGTGCATGAGTTAACAAAGAGTGAAGAAAAAAAGACTATATCCAATATTTATAGTATAATTGAACTTTATGACCATAATCTGTATGTATGCTAATTCACAATGTGGGCAACACTTAGAAAAAACTTGAAAGGACATACTCTAAAATATTAACCCTAGTTGTCTCTCAGTGATCCAATTAAGATATTGTTTTTAACTATTTTGCTATAACTGTTGGAATTAATAACAATTTGAATATATTATTTTAACAACCACAATCAAAAACTGTTTATTTTGAGAAAAGTAACAAATCATTGTTCATCAAACAGCACTTAGACAGAAACCCTAGAAATGAAAAGTGATTAACCACTAGCCTTAATTCTTGTGAATTTAGGAAAAGTGTTTGTATCCCTATTTCTTTCCTCAGCCTTTTGCTTTGAGAACTTGAAAGTTACAAATGCTGACAGTTCCCCGTGATGAATGTAGTCATTATGTATTGCAAATGTTTTAATAAAGAAAAGATACAATTTCAGATCACTGATATAAAAATTCTTAGATCTTAAATAAGAGCTATCTAATCAACAGATGTTCTTTTCTCTGTGGGTTGTCTTGCCTAGTTGGTATATCTGTACCAATGGCTTTGACAACATTTTCAAAGCCCCAGATAAAGGTAAAGCTTGAGTGGAAATCTGAGTAATTATTTCCCCAGAATTAAAATCACCGTGAGTAGGCTGTTGAACACAGTAAAGTCAAGACCGATCTAAAAGAGGTTTAAATTGGGACTTCCAGTAGGAAGAACTAGTTTGACAAACCTGTTACACCTAATACACTCAATAAACAAAGATTTAAGTCAGAATAGCATTAACTGTAACGTGTAGCTAATCGAATGAAATGTTTTCTCTCTTCTAATCCTTCCTTTAAGATAGACAGCAACCACAGGGACCTATTATGGAATTAAAATTAATTCATATTTTTTCAGGTTTTGTATGTAGTCAACAATTTCCCTAAAGCCCCTGCTGGCAGTCAAGCTTTACTTTCTGAAAAGAAAAAGGTAGCAAAATAAGAAAGTGTTACAAGAGACAATCTCTGTCTTACTCCATTTCTCTTTGCACCTGAATTAGCCTGATTCTTCCTGCTCTTAACCCCTTGCAGTAAAAGTTAAAGCTAAGGCAGGGAGGAGACCTGCTGCTAGCAGGGTCCCCAGAGACCTCCTTTTTACCCTTCAGACAGAAACAGGAGCTAGGAGGTCGGAAGGCTGGCATTCACTGCTTCTTACTGCAAAAATATGCTACTGTTCCCCTTGATTCAGCCACAAAACGAGTACCATTTAGTCCTTAAAGAATGTAAAATTTTTACTCTTCTAATAATGCTCTTTACCTTTGATGATAACCCTGTTTTAAAATAAAACAGTACCTGTAGATACCTGTTGGCCAGTGGGGCCCTTAGCTCTGTGATCTGGGGAAGCTGGGCAGATGCGGAGGACCATGGTAGAGTTGGTTCTGCTTGTCTGCACTCATAGTTGCAGAAATGTTAAGAATCACCTACATTTAAGAAAGATAATGGAAAGCTTTGGAAATTAATAGATCTCTCCATTAAATAATGCTTCCAGGTAGCACCCCCCCCGTTTGCTTTAGAGTTATTATTTCTTAGAAACTTTACTAATTTTACACCATAAGAGAAGAAGTCCAAAAGGGCAGGGACTGCACAGAATTACTTAATGTATCCTTCAGAACTCAATTTCTTAAAAATTTTAAGATGCATTTATTCCCATAAAGAACAGCATAATGACACCATAAAGGACCATCTCATTAGCCAGGCTACCTGGGAATCTGAAGCAGGAGGATCACAAGTTCGAGGCCAGGTTAGGCAATTTATGAGTACTTGTCTCAAAATAAAATTCAAAGAAAAAAAGGCTGGGGATGCAGCTGAGTGGCAGAGTGCCTACCTAGCATACTCAGACCCCGGGATTAGTCCAATCACCAGTATAGAAAGCATAACATAAAAATCTATGTCACTTCTACATGGGAGCTAGAACTAGTAATAACTTAGCTTACATTTTTAGCAAAGCAACTAGCAGGGTTCATACCAAAGCTTACCTGTCTCCTCACAAATGGGAACTCTGATGTCTGTATAAAGCACATTGAATATCCTGAATATCTTCATGTAACGAATACCCAGCAATTCTAAATAAAATGGAACAAACATACTTTTTTTTTTTTTTTTTGGAAAAGCATGTGATTACATGACTAAAATAAAAGGCCTAAGTGAAGAGTAAGATGAAACAGAAGTGAAAAGTAGAAGTCAGTGCTTTGGGTTCCCTGAAGACACAGTGAGGTCTTAGTTCCACGGTCTCTGAGAGGAGGAGTCCACGGTTTGGACCTGCTCAAGTCAGAGCTTGGAACTAAGACACTGGCCTTGGGTTGCGACTCTCAAAGACATACCTTTATTAGATGGGAAGACTGCGTGTAACAAAGGTTAACAAACCACAAAGACAAAACACAAGGAAACACCTCTGTCTCCTAGGCTTTTTTGGTGTGCAAGAAAAATGTTTGGGGAAAATTGCTAACCACAGAATTGTAGCACAAAATGTGAAACATCCATACAATGACTCAATATGCAACAATAAAAAGAACGAACAACTGGCACATGCAAACATCTCAAAAACACACTGAGTTTGAACCAGATATAAATACTTTTACTCTATGATTTCATATATATGTGTGTGTGTGTGTGTGTGTGTGTATACATAGATATATATTCTATAAAAGGCAATCCACAGTAACAGAAATACACTAGTGTTTACCTAGGGCCAGAAATGGATATGGGAGATAGAAATGTTTTCAACTTAAATCATTCATAATTGTTACATAACTGGGTGAATTTACTAAAATAAAATTATTGAAAAGTATTTTTTAAATAGTTTAATTTTATGGTATGTAAATTATATCTCAATGAAGTTGTTTTTTAAAAAAAACCAGCAATTTTAAACAATGAATTAGGTACTATCAGATATAGACACAAAGAAATTACATGACAAAAAGAGAAATAGATGAAAAATTTGAAAAACAAGAAAATACATAAGAACAAGTATGAGAAAGTCAAACATACAGATAATTGAAGTTCCAGAAAGAAAAGAAATTTTAAGAGGATACCTTTTTCCAAAGAAATGAAGGCTGGGAATTTCCAGGCAGGTAAGAGACAGGAATGACAGGCTGGGTAATGGAAATCTAGCCACAGATAGGTATGTTATAGGGAGCTACAGAGTCAGTGTGAAAGAGTTCTTAAAGAAGCAAACAGAGTGTCTGTTAAAAAAAAGCCAAGGAAAGAAAGTAAGCTTTGTCAAGAAAGTGATCACAGGAGAAACAATCTAACTGGTCGCTGAGAAGAAAGTCAAGGTTTAGATAAATGGATTTGAAGAAGGGAAGATACTTCAATGATGGGTGTGGGGAACAAAGTATGCAAAGACCTACATAATAGTGATGATGAAGAAGCTTTGGGGATGTGACAAGAGTAGTCCAGTGAAAGCAAATAATAAATGCAGAAGGATGGAAGACAAGTTTAGCAAAGCAGAATCAAGCTAGGTAGTAGTGAATATCAACAGCCTTTCAAATTTTGGGCTTACTGATACACCACAATTACAAATCTTCCCTGGTCGGTTCATAATGCCCCTTTTTAAAATCAGGGGGATAGACAAATTCTCTGGCCTTGAAACTGCAAAGGCAGATTTCTGAGACATGGTTTCCACTGACACCCTTTGGAATCATGAAGTGAGAGTGGAAAAATCAAGATGGCCCCAGGTAACTGCTGGGCCACAGATACTTGCTCATCAGATAGACTATGGAGAAGGTCTCAGCCTTCCTGTGTGTTTTCTCTAAGTCTCAATTAATTTAGTAAGCCTGGGAAAAGGGTGAGTCATAAATGGAGAAAAATATTTTGGCTGCAGCTTTGGTGAAAGATGAAATGTGTTACCCTTGTATTGAGTCATCATCACCGTGGGCAGATTAAAAGGAAAAACAAACCATGGCCACTGTTGTCATGATCACCGTCTCTCAGAGAGTGTCTCCAGTTCTGGGATGTGGTAAGTTTTTGTCTGGCTCAGGGCAACCTGAAGTGAATTCAGTTGCCTGAATGCTGCTTTCCCAACAAGTAGCTTTTAACTGGCACTCCCACCTGCCCATCCCAGCAGCAGGACAGCTACAGCCTGCATGAAAGAAGTCTTATCTGCTGGTACCAACAGAGGCCCTGAAATAGACATATTTTAAAAATCATACACATCCAGTTAAATTCTAAAAAAATTACATTGGCAGTAAGACAGTGTATAACTTACCTGAACTGTAAATTTCAGTTACATATAAACCCCAAAAACTCATTAGTTGACTTAAATATGAACAAAATCAATTATTTCTCCATTATATCATTTTAGAAAACTAATATCAAGTCCTTTAGTTTATCTTTTTTAAACAAGAAAAATTCATAAATGCTGTGTTCAGGCGCCTACTGTTATCAGCATTTATAATGAAAGTAGAATCTTCCAGTGCCAGTGAACTATTTGATGATGGAAAGGGTTTTAAAGTCTTTCAACTTCTATCAGTAAACACATTTCTGTGTATTTACCATGATCATTAGAGAAGACTTGCAAGCTTCCTAAAAGAATCATTGTTCTAAACAGAGAGGCAGCATTAAGTGCTGCAGGGATCTGAGTTTGAACCTGGACCTAGTCATTTAGTGGCATCAAGTTGACCTTGATAAAGTTGCTTAAACACACTGAGTCTCAAATTTCTCAAAAATTATGTAAGCTAATAGCACCTATTGGAGGATGGTAGCAAGAACAAAATGAGATAAGAAATGTATCATCCCTTGGTACTCTAGGACAACTGCTTTCCTATCCTACCCTCCCAAAGATTTACCCCTTTATGGAAGCAACAACTGGACCATTGGGTTAGGTGTCCATGAAAGATCTACATAAGTAGCCATTGGCTGGGCAGAGCAGAAGTGAGAAGATGTTGCTGACAGCAGAAAAACCATGTGCTATCCTGGAAGATGAAAGACAATGGGGAGGTAATGGGTGAAGGAGCCAGCCCTGTCCAGCTGCCAACAGCGGGTCGGGCATGGCTAGAGAAGGGAAGTCCCAGGCTGTTACACAGAGGCATGTGAGGGAGGAGATATGTAGGAAAGTAGAAGAGCTCTCCAGAGACAGAGGCAAGCAAAGGCTTGATGAAGCTCAGGATGGCTGAGATGCCTGAGTGAAGGAGAGGTGCTAAGCTAAACATATTGATTAGAGCTGATCGGGGCTGGGGATTTAGCTCAGCGGCATAAGCGCCTGCCTTGCAAGCAGGCAGTCGTGAGTTCGATCCCTGGTACCGATAAAAACGAAAAAGACAAAAAAAAAAAAAAAAAAAAAAAAAGAGCTGATCACAATTTTGAAGGACAACACACGCGTGTCTTTCCATAAAAGACACTGAACGCTGGAGACTGTTGTAGTTGGTATAGGGCTTGTTTGTCCCCATCAGCCTCCCGGAGAGCTTTGATGATATTACATGACAGGAAAGATTGTTCCTTTCAGAATGCTAAAATGGGCAAAATACTTTACAGTCCTTTAGAACACTGATTATCTGGCTGAGTTGCCAAAATCTATTTATGTAATCCAAGCTATTTCATAAGTGAAAAATAGGCATGACAAACAGACATTGGAAAAAGACCAACAATTTTAATATTTCAACTGCATTGTTTAAAAATGCCAAAAAAAAACCCATTGAACAAATTCACAAGAAAAAAAGAGCCTTCATATTTTTAATGTGTTTTAAGTCAATGAAGTCATACAAATTGTCAATTTCTCAGTAATATCTGCATAGAATTATAATGTTATATTTCTGTTCTATTGGATACATGTGATAATTGCTCAATTCTATAATAAAACATTTATTTTTATATGGCCAATACACAAATATACTCTGTTTTTTTTTTTTTTTTTGAATAGAGAACAGGTTAATATAGGTCTCTGTTACCTCAAACTATTTTATAATCCAAAAACTTAGCATTTTTGATACTGATAAATTTCTATTTATAGTATACATTTTATAGCATATAGAAACAGTTCCATGGAAATTTCAAGGCAAAAGACTGTGCAATACTTGGCAACTTTCAGGATAATCCACCGTCTCTGAGAATCTTAAAGCCACTAAATTGGTCATAGTCATTTTAACAGGCTTGTCTGGGTTCTTGCTCAAGCCAAATATCTGGCTAAATCCTAGACTCAATAAGCAATTCTCCTTAAACATTAATGGCCATGACACATGGCATAGAGGAGCAAGAAGGCCTTTTAATTGTCTTTCCAGTTTGCAAATTATCTTTAAATGCACTACACTATGAAACTGAATATAAAAAGATCTGCTTTTGCTTTCAGTGTTTCATGATTTCAAGCTATTCATTTCAAGTACATTGGAAGGATGTCATGCACTGCATTTCAGGCTGTACTTAGGAGCCTAATTCATCATGCCCATATAAGCAAGGTATAGAGAATGACCTGGAATGGATGGAGATCACATTTCTCCCAGTCACATCAGCTGTAAAAGCAGCCAGTTAAAACTTTCCCATGCTCCTGGGTATAGTTTGTGTTATTCATTATTTTTAAATTCTAAAACAAACCTACCGCTTAAAAAAAATCTCAAAGCTGGTTACAACTTTCCTCTTTGAATATAAACAACTTGATTGCACATGTGATTTGATAACAAAGTCATTTGTTGTGAGATGTGGCTCCTCGGAAAGGGTTTGGATGCAGGCATCAACTCTCTCAGTGGACTTATTCTTCCCAGTTCAGCCTGAGTGACATACCCTCAGTCACCCAACCTGCAGGGGCCTGCCACCTAACAGTTTGTCTAGTGGGCACCTAAAACACTGAAACTCTACAGAATGTAATGATGGTTTGCTTGGGCTGTGGTAATAAAGGACTGCAGACACAGATATTTATTGACTCATAGCTCCAGAGACTAGAAGTTCAAAACTAGACATCAGCCAGGTTGCTTCTAGAGGTGGTGAGGGAAAGATCCACTCCATGCCCTGCCCCTAGCTTCTTGTGGTCTGTTAGCAACCTTTGGTATTTCTTGATTTGCAAATAATTACTCTGATCTCTAACTGCCTGATCACAGAGATCCTCCCTGTATATATATATATATCTCTTTCTGTCCAAATTTCCCCCAAAGACATCATCAAGCACTTGGGATTAAAAGCCCACCCTCCTCCAGCATGGCTTCATCTTAACCTAACTAATCACATCTGCAGCAGTCTTCTCTCTCATATCAGTTCACATTCTGAGCTACTGGGCTCAGACTTCAACATACGCTTTAGGGTTGGGGATTCCACTCAATTCCTAAAAGGCACCGTGTATTTTCTATGGGCCTATACATTTTAGATTAAAGTATAATAAAAATCCTGAAGTGACAAATACTAAATAACTGTCTTTAGTTACCTCTGGGGATGAAGGTGCCATAAACAAGGGAGTAGCAGGTGTGAAAGAAGGCTTCTTTTCCTGTCAAATCTTTATTTCTTAGAAGGAGTATGCAATTGTGCATTATCTATATAAATATGAGTCAGCATAATTATATTGAGGCTTTGCAGTGATTCCCAGTGGAAATGCTACCAACCACCAAGGTGGCAGAGGTCACTGCAGGCAGCAAACATGTGAGCACTAGATGCTGCCTCCCCTAAAACTGAGGTCTTCTTCCACAAAGGATAACTGTTCTGTGTCCTGCTCAGTTTTCAAAGTTCTTGCTGGACATTTATATACAAAGAACAACAGGAATGGGGAGGTGATCTAATATACACTGAATTTTCCAAGAATGCAATTTTATTTTTTGTTTTTGTCTTTGAGACAGGATCTCACTGTGTAGTTCAGGCTGGCCTCAAACTCACAAGATCCTCCTGCCTCATCTGCCTAAGTGCCAGGATTACAGATGTGTGCAACCATGCATGGCTAGAATGTAAATTTTGCACCTATAAGTTACGTGGAGATTGTCTTTCATTAGGGTCAGAACTTTACTGTGCATTTTCACATTATTGGAAAGTTATGTCATCAATAGCAGCACCACTTTCAATATTGGAGTGACTCATGAACACACCTAGAGCAGGCAAGGCATGCACCTCTCCTTCCTGTGGAGTCCCAGTTAAAATAAAAAGCGACCAATCTGCTATGTCATGCATGAACCAAAATGGTTATTATTCATCTAAATCCCTTAATTGCATTTTTCCTTGACATCAAAATTAAGGCTGTATGTGAATTTATTAAATTTGTGCCCAGCTAGATTATATTATTTATGAATTTCATTGAGGATATTGTGTGGCCAGTTTTTAGTTACTATGGCATGATGCCCAAGAGGATCAACTTAAAAGCAGGACAAGTTCATCTGGTGTCACAGCTCCAGAGGCTACAGCTACCTTACCCTGTGGGACTGGGCCTGTGGCAGGACAGTTCATCATGGTGGGAGCAGAGTGGAATGGGCCCATTCATCTCGTGGCAGCCGAAGGGAGAGAGAGGGCATGTGAAGGGCCTCTTCTTGTCCAGACACACTTCTTACTAGTTCCACCATACCTCCAAAACAAGGTCCTTCAGGGAATATTCAAGATCCAAATGAGAGCCAAGTATTTAGCTCAGTGGCACAAGCACCTGCCTGGGAAGCATGAGTGAGTTTGATCCCCTCCCGCTATGAAAAAGATCTGAATGAAAGCAGGACTCCATAAAATATTTTATGAAAAATCATTATTTATTCTAGAGTCTCTCTAATAACCCAAGGAAGAAACTCTGTAGATGCAAATTAAAGTTTTGATAGTAGAAGAAAGGAAATGTAGCTAAGAGACATTTCACAAATAAAAATCACAAGGCTGTGTCTCAAAAGGAGCAGTCAGGATGGCTCTGAGACTTTCCCTTTGAGCTACTAGGATTGCAGGCACTTTAACTGAAACATCAACAGAAGGAAGAGAATGCTGAATTAAATGTGGGGCATTTCAGAAGAAGGCCTCTGGTGAGAAAAAGATGTCTATGAGACGTTCAGTGAGAGATTTATGGGATTTGTGGCCCGTGGATCCCAAACTGGAGTAATTGTTCAAGTCCTGTTTGCTAGAACCTTGGAAATGGAAACTTCAACAAAATCAGAATGAGGAAAGCCCAAACCCAATCCTGAGGACACACACATGAAGACAGGTACAGTGAAGTACTCTCCACAGTGTCCCAGTATAGCACTGGGCCCTCTGTTCATACCCAACTCCCTGGTCACCTCCATTCCACAGTCCTTTCTAGCCTGCACTCAGGAGAGGAGAATGTTCCTGTTCAAACTCAACTTTGTTAAGCACAAATATCTCACCAAACTTAATAAAAATCTTAACAAGCAAGAATGAGTGTCCCATTTTCACAGTTCTGAAGTGTCTACTTGTAGTAAAGATGAAGGAAGTATAAAACATTGATCTAAATAGCCATATTTTATGGATTTTAATCTTGGAAATATCTATACTTAAAGAGTTTAATTTCTTCTTTGTTCATAAGGATGCTTGTTTTACAACTTCAACCGAAAACTGAAAAAAGCACTTAAAGAGCTAGAGGTCACAGCAATAAAAGAAAAATGATAAATTCTATCTGGAAGTCTCTGCAAATAGATGATTTTAGCTGCAAACTCTGAACTGAAACATTTTTGTTCAGCAATGAATTGTCAATTCAATCCAATTATTAAAAGATAGGTAGGAGCCTCAAATCACTTCCTCCAACATGTGGTGGCTGAGATGCTCCCAAGGCCCCTGAGAGACTACTGTGCTCATTTACAGTCTTTCTAATTTAGAGCCTCTGTGTACCTAAGAATATAAAAGTTACTAAGATAAATCCTTCACTTATCTTGTAAGTTTTAAGGCCCTCAAAATACTATACCCCTAAAGACACTCATACCTTTTGTAGAATCAAACATCCTCTACCTAGAGGGCTTGTGGTCTCTAGCCAGGTATTGTGTGAGACTCAAAGCCAGACAAAATGTTTCCTCATGGAGTCTAAGCCACACCCATTATGATAAAGAGCAAAGGTGGCTTGAGAGGTTCCCCTTACCTTCTGTTCACTGGGGCAGCCTACCAGGAACCCCTTGTGGCTCAGTTAAAAGGGGCACCCATGCTTCCTTTGATCAAAGAACAGAGATTTGTTCACAGTAGTCAGTATTCACTTCACTGTAGACTTAGATTTCACCCTGATGACCCAGGCTAGTTTTGCACACAGCAGGCAGCAATGCATTTTGTTGGGTGCTAGCATCAGCCTTTAAGTTCAGAGAAGAATTTGGTCATTGAATTGAAAGATGTGACCTGGTTAATCCAAAAAGTGTAAATCAAATACTAAAAATATACCTGTAATATGTAATCACCTCCTTTAATAAGCAGTTATTTTAATTACATATTAAAATGTGAATTCATTTCTAATTATAAGAAATTGAGAGAATAGATATGCATGTAAAGATATCCTGCAAGTCACATCCAACCCCAGGTTTTATTTTGTTTTGCATTATTGTTGCTGCTGTTTTGTTTGTTTGTCACAGGATCTTGCTAAGTAACTGCAGCCCCAAACTTGTGATCCTGCTGCCTCAGTCTCCTGAGTAGGGATCATAGGTCTATGCCATCATGCGTGGCTGGCCCTGTGTTTTTACAACATAACATCCATGGTGAAGAGCCACAGTAAAGTTAGGGTGTATCTACTTAACTCTTTTTCTGTTCACATGTAAAATTATACAAATAAACAGTTTTGTTTCAAGCCCATGATTCTTTATAGAAATGGAACAATTCTTTACTTTTGTGAAGTTTTTTTTTTTTAAATCAGCAAGAAGCTTTCAGATATTTTTTACCACTCTAAAGATAAATTCATGGGACTCAGGATTTGGCTTCATTGCCTAAGAACCTCCTGGCAAGTACAAGGTCATTAATTTGATCCCTGGTACCATAAAAAAAGATATATTCATTATCTTTAAAAATTGTTGCATAATATTTCATTTGATAGACTATGAAGGTTTGATTACCTCATTAGTGGAAACTTGGGACTATTTCTAACTATTTCACAAATCATCCCAGGGAATAGTTTTATACCATTTCTCTCACATAGGCAGCTGTGTTTCTCTTGGGCAGATACCAACAAGTGGGATTAAAGGCTTAGAAGATACATGCAATTCTAAAAAGTTCAAGGTGCCCTACAAATAAGGCAATTGAAAGTTAAGCCTTAAGCATTGCTTTAGAGAGCAGAGTTACCTTTTCCCTATGATTTCATCAGTGTATAAAGTTACTCAGTCTAAGAAATGAAAAATAAATGCTTTATTTAATTTGTATTTTCTTGATTGTTAGTGCAGTTGTACATCTAATAATATACTTATTTGTCATTTCTATATTGTCTTCTCTAAATTACTTACCCATATCTTTCTATTTTTCTGATTTATATTATTCATCCTTTTATTTGATATGTGCTAATTTTCTCCAAGTTTGATGACAGTTGTTGGTCTTTTAGTATTTGGCTAAACATTTCCTTTCCCTACTTCATGTTTTCTTTATGCAGTATCCAGATGCAAGACATATTTGCATGATTGCTACCCTGGAGGTGCCTTTTGAAGTGCAGTCCTTCTGGGACTTCCTTTCATTTACCTCTTTCTTCTCTTTCTGTCTACGTGTTTCTCTCTCCCTCTCCCTCTTGTGTCTGGGCTTGTGTTTCCTGACCTACTTTACTCTAGTCCAGTCATATCGGAAATAAAAGGCAATACATGGAATTAAAGTAGAAAAAAAGTATCAGGTTAATTCTATCAACTAAAAGAAAGTTTCTGCAAATATGTTACCACCAGACAACTTAGACTTTAGGTGAAAGGTACTATTAAGGAGACAGAAGTCACCACGTAATGATAACCACTTCAGTTGACCAGGAAAGAATTCTAAACTGATATGTCACCAATAACAGTCTTAGATAATGCACAGTAAAATTTTACTAGATTTGAAGGTAAAAACATTTTCTCCATAGTAGTCTTTTCTTCTGTCTTCCTTGTACCACAGAGTGAATCATCAGAGCAACAACAGAGCTAGTTCAGGATTTGAGACACATAAACAGCCAGGGACTAAAAATATCTTTTACTACCATCTCTGAGGCCTGCAGGGACTGGGAGTCTGTGCCCAAGACCCACAGTCATCCAGGAACTCTCAATGAGTCCTGCAAGGACTGCCAAGTGGCTTGCAGTGATCACTCACATCCAGGAACACTTGGTAAAGCTCACAGGCACTAGGAAGCTGCACCCATTGACCTATCCATTCCTGGGGACCATCTCTGAGGCCCACAGGAACTGAGCCTGTACCCAGCAACCTGCAGTCATCCAGGAACCCTTGTTAAGGTCCATGGGGACAGGTTGTTAAGGTACCCAGTGACCCACAGACAACAGCAAGCCTCAGTGAGGCCCACTGCTGTATAACTCAGTGAGGCCACTCCTGGAAAGCAACTAGTATTTAGCATCTGGCTGATGTGGAGGAACACAGGAAAATACCACAGCAAAGGAACAAAACGCAATCTCAAACTTCCAGCCCATCCAGATGAAGTCCATCTATGAATTTGGAAGTCACACACCTGAAATCTCTGAAGTGATAGCAAGGAACATAAAGAAACAACTCCAGGAAGCTGTAAAGGAAATCAGCTGAGAAATAATCATTTGGGTAAAAACAGAAACGATAAACATAATGAAAGAATTGGTGAGTAGATCCAAAGAAGACATAGATTAAAAAAATAGAGGAGCATACAAAAGTGATGGAAGCCTAGAATGAACAATAAAGGAAACAATTATAATAAATAGATGCAAGGAGATATTCAAGAAATCAGAAATTGCACTGAAAGCTGGAAAAACCTCAAGAATGAAACTGAAGATAGAGTCTCAGATTGTGACTACTAATCATAAAAGGAAACAGCTTCTAAAAATAACAAGTAATCAGAAATAACAATCCCACAGCTGCAAGATGATGCAAAGAGAAACACTATAAGGCTGATAAGTGTCAACACAAAAGGAGACAACGCAAATGACATAAAAAGACTATTTGAAGACTAATAGCAGAAAATTTCCCAAACATGGCAAAAGAACTCTACATACAGGTAAGTGAGGCATATAGCACTCCAACTAGCCATAAGCAAAATAAATCTACACCTTGGCATATAATAATCAAGATCCCAGAAATTCAACATATGAACAGAATATTAAAAGCCACTATAGAAAAGAAACAGATCACCTATAAAGGAAAATCTATCAGAATCATGGTAGACTTCTCAACACAAATCATGAAGTCAAGAAGAGCATGGAGAAAAGTATTTCAAGTACTAAAAGAAAACAACTTCCAATCAAGATTGATATACCCTACAAAGCTATCTTTCAAAATCAATAGAGAAATGAGATACTTCCACAACAAAGAACAACTGAAGAACTTCATGGCAACCCAACCAACCCTACAAAGAGTACTAAAAGGCATTCTAGAAAGAGCTAAAAATGACCACAATTCCAAGAATGACAACAGAAAAACAAGCAACCAATAAACAGGACAAGGAATTAAACAGAGAGATAAAAACAGGGAAGCAACACCAGAAAGATAACATGACAAAGACAAGCCAATACATATCAATTATAACCATTAAGGTGAATGCTCTAAATTCACCAATGAAAAGAAACAGATTGGCAAAGTGGGTGAAAAAAGAAAATCTAACAATATGCTGAAACACATTTAACTCAAAAGAAAGTTCATATACTGAAAGTCAAAGGATGAAAAACTATACTACAGATAGGAACCAAGAAAAAAGTAGAGACAGTGACTCTGATGGCAGACAATGTGCACCTCAAAGTAACAATGATCAAAAGAGATGAAGGAGGTCACTACATACTTGTTAGGGGGAAACATCAAGAGGAAGAGATAACATATATATATATATTTCCTGACTTTAGATAGATACAAAAATCCTCCAAAAAACACTGTCATATAGAATGCAGCAAATCATGAAGAAGATTATACATAACATCCAAGTGGGATTCATCTCAGGGATGCAGGAATGGTTCAACATATTCAAATCAATAAACATAATACACTATATCAACAGTGCCAAAAACAAGAATCACATAATCATCTTCTAGACTAATAACCAAATTCAATAATGTAGCTGGATACAAAGTAAACACTGAAAAATCAGTAGCATGTCTGTATGCAAGCAACCATGTCACTGAGAGAGAAATAACAGAAACCATATCCTATATAAGGTTACCCAAAAATGAAATGCTTAGGAATCAAACAAAGAAGTATGAGATCTATACACTGAAAATTACATTACTCTGAAAAAAGAAATTGAAGATTTCAGAAAATTTATATTCTTTTTTCATGGATAAGAGCAAACAATATGAAAATGGCCATTCTCCCAAAATTGTTATTCAGATTTAATGCAATTCCAATAAAAATGCCATTGGCATACCTCAAAGTTATATAAAAATATTCTTAAAATGCATATGGAAACAGAAGAGACCTAGAATAGCAAAGGCAATTCTGGGCAACAAAAGCAAGGCAGGAGGCATCACTATCCCTGACTTGAAATTATTCTACAAAGGTACTGTGATAAAATCAGCATGGTATTGGCAAAAAACAAAAACAAAAACCAACAAACAAATAAAAAACCAAAAAAAAAAAAAACCTGAAGATCAATGGAATAGATTAAAAGATGCAGACACAACTATCAACACACTGAGCCACTTTATCCTCAACAAAGGGGCCAAATATTTTCACTGGAAGAAAGATAGCCTCTTTAATAATTGGTGCTAGAAAGACTGGCTTTCCATACACCAAAAACTAAAATTCTATCCATCTCTATCACCATGTTTAGTAATTGAGGTCAAAATGGATTTAAAGATTTAAATATTAAAACGTAAACACTAAATCTACTGGAAGTGAAGGCAGTCATAAATCTTGAAGACATAGGGGCAGGTAGAGAGTTCATGAAAAAAAATCAAACTACATAGGAAATACTTCACAGAATCAACAACCTCTTAAGAGCTCATCTTATTTAAAAGTTTTTGCATGTTAAAAGAAATCTCCAACAGAGTAAAAAAAAAAAAAACTCATGAATTGGGAAAAAAATCTTAGCCAACTCTCCCTCTGACAAAATAGTTTTATCTAAAATATATAAAGAATTAAAAACTATGAGGCACCTAAAATTCAAAGACCCAATCTAAAAATTAGCGTCTGAGATGAACACATACGTCTCAGATGAAAAAGTACAAATGTCAAATAAATACATGAAAAAATGTTCAGCATCATTTGTCATTAGAGAAATGCAAATTAAAACCACACTGAGGTTCCATCTCACTCCAGAAAGAATGGCCGAGATGAAAAAAAAAAAAATCAACTAATAACAAATGCTGGAAGGGGTGTGGAAAAAGGAACTCTTTTTCACTGGTGAAAGCATAGCAGAAATCAGGGGAAATCAGTATGGAGGTTCCTCAAAAAGCTAGAATTAGAGGTCCCATTTGACCCAGTGATCCTGCTTCTGGGCATTTTCCCAGAACTAAACACACCGTACCACAGTGTTACATGTGCACCCATGTTTATAGTAGCACAATTTGTAGTAGTCAGATCTTGGAAACAACTCAAATGGCTATCAGCTGAGGAAGGAATAAAAATGATATGGTATTTTTATACAATGGAGTACTACTCAGCTGTAAAGAAGGATCACAGCGAGGCTTTTATAGGTACATGGGTGAGATTTAAGACCATGCTCATAACTGAAATAAATCAGACTCACATGTGTAAATACTGTGTTGTCTCCTTAGTGTAAGAAACTGAAAGAGTAAGTATTGTCCCAAATCTACAATAGATATTGTGGAAGGGTAAGAAACTGCTTAAAGGGGAAAAATAACTGGGATAGGAAAGGAGAAAAGAAGGAAAGGAAAAGGAAAAAGATATAAATTTGTTTATATAAACATAAAATAGCTAAGATGATTATACTAATTCTCTTAGTTCTTGGAAAGGAACAGCTAATACTCATATGATCAGATCAATTTTACATGCCTATATTTGGTAATCTAAGCAACTCTTTTGAAGATAACAATATGCAATACTACAACCATTGTTAAATTTCTGTCTTCTTGTTTTGAAAACCTATATTATTATTACTGTTTTAGGGTTTTTGTTGTTGTTATATGTCTCTTGTTTTTTGTTTTTTTCTTTTTAAAATATTTTTCATTGAGATAAATTACATCCATTTCTCTTGAAAGTCAAGGGTATCAGAAGAGGCCATTTTTTTGGACTAGAACAAAAAGGGAAAAGATTGAAGGACTTGAGAAGCCAGTGCTTCAAGGAAAATTTCTGAATTTTCCTTTTCTTCTTCTTCTTTTTCTTTTTCTTCTTCTTCTTCTTCTTCTTCTTCTTCTTCTTCTTCTTCTTCTTCTTCTTCTTCTTCTTCTTCTTCTTCTGGTTCTTCTTCTTCCTCTTCTTCTTCCTTCTGCTGCTGCTCCTGCTCCTTCCTCTTCTTTTTTCCTCTTCCTCTTCTTCCTTTCCTTATCCTTCTCCTTCTCTTCCTCTTCCTCCTTTTCTTCCTCCTCCTCTTCCTTTTTCTTCCTCTTCTTTCTCTTCTTCGTTGCTTAAGTTTGGCAGTTTACGTGTGTTTTGCATTTTTCTGATAAGGTACTGTGTTTCAACGCTTGGGACCCTCTTGACCACAGTCAGCAAACCTTCATTCACCTTTAGGAGATCTGGCAAACTGAAGCAGAGCCCATGCCAGGGAGCTGTGGCCCAACCCCGTGCCTGGCCAGGTGCACTTGTGCTGAGGAGGTAGGCTTGGTCCCCGATGCCAGGAGTGAAACATGTCTTGGGCTTGCCACAAGTAAACTCCTAGAACAGAACCTGCCCTGCGGAGCAGCCCTCTGCATGCAGTTTGTAGGAAGAGGAGAGCTTCACCTTCTGCATCTTTCTTCTCCACATCACAGCCACAGAGATCACTGTGGAACATTCAGCTAGTGACCTTGTCCCTTTCCCATTCTGAAGAGAATGAGGTTGGGTGAGTACTCCTGTGGGTTAATTTGCACAAAGATTTCTCCAAGGGAGAAAGGAATACATACATTTGAAATAAAAATCTTCATTTATTTTCAAATAATTTCATTAATAAATGTAGTCTATACTAACATAGAGATTTAATACAAAATAGTTTATACCTATTAACATCCCCATCCTATAAAATGGGAGTGCTGCTAATTCTTCATGGTTTTGTTTCTCACTCTGTCATCATTGAAGGCTAATGTTTCATAAACCAGAATTATCTGAAAATTACAATGAAAATCAGTGAAAACTGGAAAAAGGAAAGAAATCATTTAAAACTGTCAAGATCACCAACTACAAGTCAAAGAATTTCATCTTAAAGAGCTTGAAGATGATACATGCTTTACCTTTGGAAAACACGTTTCTAGGAAAGTCACGCAGATTTTTACTAAGGTCCACCTTTCATGAATGCTCTAGTATTCCTCAGTGTTGACGCTTGCCAAGACATCCCAGAATCTTTGGTTTTGTGAGCTTTAGCACACAATATCATAAAGAATCAAGAAATAGACTTTGAAAAGGAAAGCTTGCACTCTGGAAAATAAGTTTTTTTTTTTTTCATATAAAGAAGAATGTCCAGAAATGTGGGTGAGGGCACTTGCTTGGTGACCCCAGCTGCCTTCAGCAGCAGGACAGAGGGCCTGCACTGCCCCTTCATTATGACAGAGCTTGTGTCTTGTGTGCAGACCCCTGGCGCTCCATGCCTGTATCTTGCTGTCTTCTCTTGATGACAGGGGAGGGAACAGTCATTTGGCCCCAAAGAGACTGAGGCCTGTTTGTTTCCAAAACTTGGCTCCTACTTTGATGAGGTCCTAGGAACTAAAGTCCTCCCAATCTGAATAGCATTTCTGTACAATGTACCTCCATCTCTATCAAGAGACTCTTAAACAAACACAGGCACTCATAAAAAGAAATTGCACCGTGTGAGAAGTGACATAGTAAGTGAGAGATAGTGCTTTCTGCAAGGCTGGTTTCTAAATGGTTTTCATAAAGCAGGGATATGAAGCTTTCATAAAGCTTTTCATAAAGCAGGGATAGAGAGAGTCTAATTAACGGAAAGCTATGGGCTCACAGAGGCCCCACCAAAGGATGGAGCAGCAGACGACACAGCCACTCAGACACGGCTGAGTATGAGAAATGTTCCTGCACCTGATGGTCTCACCCTTTCTCCGATGCCTGTGTGTCCACATACATTGCTTCTTCTCTGGCTTCTCTAAGTGCTGTCTGTGGTCCTTTGTGTGCAAATACTAACAGTGGCTTTAGGGAAAAAGTGCCTGCATGCACAAAGGTACAATTGAACAATGCCTCCAATATGATTTTACAATAGTAAGGAATATTATAGTCCAGGTCTGCTAACTTTTCTAAACCCTAAAATCTAGATTTTGAGAAGTTATTACCAAAAAAGATGAAAAGACTGGGGAAGAGTTGGGCAAGCAAAGCACACCAAAGTGCAGGGAATGTGAACATCAGAGTGACAATATCCATTGTCCACCCACTTTGTCATGACTTGTGATTTGTATATGATGCTTGACTGAAGCAAGAGCTTCTGATGTGGGAAATCAAAATTTTCCTTTTAAAACAATTCTTCTGTGCCCCCTTTTTTCATTATCTCCTTTTGAGAAACATTTTAGATATTTCCTATAACCAACTTCCAGTGAAATCGTAACAAGATATATAGACTACATATTTATGTACTAGTTGTACATAAAAATGCTACACATAAAAAATAAAATTTTTTAGTCTCTACAGAATTATTTGTTTTTCCTTGAAAATGACATTCAGCCCTTGAAAGTGAACATGCATGTCTTACAGTGTGGGAAAGTAAGAATGCCACATAGGCTCCTGAAAGAAGGACACAGATACCACGGGAAGCCACATCTAGTGCACGGCTATATGGTGAAAAAATCATGAAGGATAGAAACATGGCTTCCTGCACTTTCCCCTAATACACATGCTTATTAAAGTAAATAAACACAGTGGATCACAAAATCTGGAGCAAACCATTCCAAGAAAGCAGCAAGCCAAGTAAATAAACAAAGTGCAAAAAAGAAAACAACTTTAATAGTGAAAGAACGGCTCCCAAAATTTCTTGCAGTCCTTTCTTGTAAGGGAGAAAATGATGAAAGGTATTATAAAGAGAGAAACAGGGAAAGTAGAAAATAAAGGGAATGCAATGTCTTCAGAAGTCTAAGCTTTTATATGTGGAAGTTGTATTTGGCTCCCAAAGAAGTAGCTCCGGCAGTGAGGTTCACTCTGTGACCCGCGCTGACCCCTAAGGACACGGAGAGACAGGAGGGCCCGGGTCCGCAGGGAGTGGACTGCAGAGGGGGACCAGTGTAGAGCGGCTCTGCACCCCGCGCTCATCTGCGTGTTTCAGCTCACTGTACAGAAGAGAGCAGTGGCTCATGAAAATTTGAACATTACTTGTTCCTATTCAAAGACAGCAAGAAACCAAGAAAATTTCGAGATGTTTTATAATATAAAACAACACATTCAAATATCAATTAATGTAGCAGATGAGAAAACAAACATATCTCTTTCATGCCAGAGTTCCACCAGCAGGCTGAAGAAAACCACCCTGCTTTCCAAAGTCTCTTTCTCTCTAAAGACACATTGTGACAACTGTGATCAGTGCTTTATTTATGAGTGTCAGTTTCATTAACCTCAGAGAGATCTGAAGAAATCATTTTATCCCTGGATCTCCAGTGCCTGATTTGACGTCAGCTAGCCATGACGGCTGCCTTACAGTGCATAGCAGGGGTCTGGCGGGAAGGGCCATGCAAGAGAAGTGCTGTCGTGCTGATAGTTTGACTGTCCAGATGTTTACCCAAGTTGGCAGGTGAAGGAAGGAACACGCACATTGAAACACATGAGGAAACATCTGCCCTTAGCCATTGACATCTGATTCCAAGACTCCTCTTGGAAAGCCTTGAACAGTTCTCCGGTGAGCTTCTCATCACCCTGAAGTGGTAATGACAGTGACATTGCTGTTGGTGACAGTAATGGCCCAACACATCTTTACAACTGCCTCCATTTTCAAGGAGAAGGAATTACTGGCAGAAAGGAAAAATTAGATACAAATAGAGAGGGGACAGCAACATTCTAAACTTACAAATGACAAAAATTTTAATGGGAGAAACATTCTAAACTCCATTGCAAGACTGGGGCTGAGAGCTACACCCCCATCTCCACACTTAATTCCAGGTCAGCGATGAGTCTCAGAAGGGAAGGGCAGAACAAGCCACTTCCATATACTTTTTTGCCTGACAGAGTTTAGACTCAGTGCAGGGAAACCTAATGTCTCAGGGTTAGAAGTTCTAAAGCATCATTCTCCCTGGCCCCCGGGGTGCTCCAGGGAATTAGATGGTCTGTCTGTCCTTCAAATCCCTTAACTTATCCAAGTTACTGCAGCGGGCACCTCCAGCTTCATGCACATTTGTTATTTTGCCAAATTGCTTTTTCAGGGAAAGGAATCCGGTTTTTATGGTGATGGCTGAGCGATTCAGTGTGGCCTCTTTCACCTCCCTGAAGCGCACAGCAGGAGGTAGGGCCATGCTTATGCTTGCAGCTTCCCTCCTTGGGGATTTTATCATGCAGAGCAGAGGAAGGTGGCCATGGTCACGTGACTGGAGCTAGAGTTGGGCCCAGAGTGTGCTTGACTTTGCATATTTACCTTTTATGGCTTTGATGTTCAGCCCAGAGACCCAACTTTATCAGATATTGACTAATATATTTCCACCCCAGAAAAATACAATTCCTTGAATATAGAAGAAAATACTGTAGAATTTTTAATCAATGCATTCTCTCCTTAGAGCATTTCTTTAGAACATCCCAAAAATATGATTTGATAAAACAACTTGTGTTCAGAAGCTGCAGTATTCAGACAACAGAATTAGTTGTATTGATCCTCTCTTTAGGAAAAAAGCTCATTTAATTTTGAGATACAGAGATAGATGATAGTTTCTCATATTAAAATCATAACAATATGCCTAATATATGATCACAAGAAACACAGAATATTAGCATCATAGGCCTGGCTGCCAGAGGACTGGTAAATGATTCTGTGACAACAAATGCAGCTGAGAAAAAGAAACACAAATAAAGTTAACCAACAATAGTGATGAAGCAGACTCCACAGAGGAGCTCTGTCATGATGCAGAAATGTCACCGTTTTCACAGAAGACAAGACATTGATTACTGAGTCACAAATACCTGAAGTTGAAAGAAAACTCCGAAAGATAAGACGAAAGGAGAGGCCGGAGATGACAGACAGTGTCAGCTGAAGAAAGTCAAGTCCCTAACGCCTGCTTCAGTCCTGCTGGAGGGAGAGCTCCATGACTTCTACCAGGCACAACATTCATTTCCTGAAGTATAAAAATCTAATGTGTGAGCAAATTTACATATACTTGTGTACATACGTGTGTGTATATAGATGTGTGTGAGTCTGTGTGTGTGTATGTGTGTGTGGGTTCTTTACCATTTTCAAGGAAAATGGTGAACCTTACAAATCCATTTTCAAACTATCTGAACTGGTAAGAAGAATTTACCCATCAAGCTTTTCAATCAAATGTGACTTATGCCATGTTTTGATAAATAGGATGTTTTAAACTACTATAAAATGACAGCAAAACCATGTTTTGTGTAATATTTTTGTGTTAAATATTCCTGAGACCAATATTCTCATAAAATCAAGTTGCTCCTATCCTTTCCTTATATCTCATATATGGTACTGGGTAACATTTCCACAAAACATGCCTCTGCTTGTTTCTCTGCTTTTCCTGGTTTAAAAAATGTATTTAAAGAAGTTAGAGACATTTAGAAATCTGGATCAAGTCTCAGACATCATATTTTGTTTTCTTCTTATTGCAAAGACATCAGTTCCACCTTTCTACTCCTGTGCAGAATGAAGTGCTGAAGTGTTAATGCCTTTAAACTTTCATGTTTGAGAGGGAGTACATGAAATAAGTCTGAAACAGTGTAATTTCCAGAATACGTAAGCTCCCCCATAGGTTGACAGCCTTTCTACATCACACCAGCTTCCATCATTGGCTTCAGACCTTTGCTGTGTCACTAAGAAAGCAGACCAGTTACAGCTGCCATACTCTGGCAGTCAACTAATTTATGCTTTGATTTTTAGAAGAGCACATCTTCTAGACAAGAAGAAATCTAACGCTGAGTTCTTTTCACTGCAGATCGAGTTGTGAGAGATCTGCCACTAGAAATGTGCTTGAAACACACTGTGAATGATTACATTTAACAAAATTATTACATTAAAAGAGATAATGCCATTAATCTCCCTCAAAACACTCTGCTTAACTTTGAATGCACTTGTGCCATCATCCTGGCCTCTTTCTGAAGCAGTTCTGCAAGGCCTCTTCCATGAGAGTCTTCATTGTACTATTCTGGTGCCTCCATCTCCTGAATCCATTCAACATGTTTATATGCATGTGCATTTTGACTAAACAGGGGACACAGCCACAATTCACACGACACAGTGAGGATGCACTGTCAGGTTTTTCAGAGCCTTCCGTCTGTGTTGCATTCAACAGCAGCATTTTTTTTTTAAATCTCACCTCTTGAAGATGCTCACAAAAAAGAACTTCTAGAATTCTTCCAGACAGTGGCAAGAATGATTGGATAGATAGTTGAGAGGGTTAATGTCAATCATCTTTTACTGTGATTTTTTAAAATTTAGTCATTCACTGTACATTTTGATCACCCCATGTTTGTAGTAGCAGCTGTTTTCCTTTATTCCTAGCAGTAAATGTGAAGTATATATTATATTTATACTCTGAGTAACATTTTAGGTCATGGGAAAAGTCCTAGAAAAACAAGGGTATTGGATCTGCAAAGCACCCTACCACATTTTGCAAGATTCCACTTACATGAAATGCTCAGGATGAGCAAATCCACAAAGATAAAGATTGTATTGTGTTTAGATTTGGAAAGAAAATGGGAATTTATTGTAAATGATCCTAAAGGACACTTCTAGAGTGATGAAGACATTTTAAAACTGAATTCTGATGATAGTGGAAAACTGTATCAATTTAGTAAAAGTAGTTGAACACATGGAGTCTATCTATAGTACATAAAAATAAAATGGATATCTAACAACATAATTGTTACCTTTTAGCATACAGAATATCGTAGGTTCAGAAAAATCAGAGCCACACCATAATTGCACACCTGCATTCAAAGAAAATTCAAGCAATTTGATTAGTTTTAGATTTCAATAACACATTCAGCACATGTGGCATACACAACATACACCGCCTCACCCAGCTTCAGATGTATAACTTCTTCCTCCCCTACAGATTACTCCAGTATATTTCAAATCTGTGGTTATAAGCAAAGTCTAAAATCTAGGCATCATTGGTATCTGTAGGGAAATTCCAAGTAAATTTATTAGAATTGCCCTATTTTAAACATTATTCAAGAATTACATGCTCTTAATTATCTTTTTCATTACTGTAATATTTTATCTTGGTATAATTCCAAATTACAGGATGTTTTCAACAAGTGAACCAAAAAATCCCATCCACAATTAACCAGCTGTCCAATTGCACACATTTCTGCTACTTTTTGTTTTTCTTTGGATGTATTCTTTTTTGATTTGTTATTTTGTTTTTAGCACATGTTTTCAGTATATAATGATGACATTTGTTCCAGAGAGTTAGTGTGTGTATGTATTTTTAAATCTTAAATATACAAACATATTCTATGTGCATTGGAAAAGTAAAATGATTTGAACAAGTGTAAAAGCCCACATTTCCATCCTCCCTAAGAGAAAATCATTATTCGCAGTTTTCTGAATATTCTTTATAGCTTTTAGAAGCAAATTAGATATGCCAAAGTCCTTAGCAAATTATAGGGTACAGATATAAATATGAGTTACTATCCAAAACAAAATAAAACAAAACATTCAATTCTAGTTTCCTCCTGCAATTGAACCACCAATTATATATATATATATATATATATATATATATATATATATATATATATATGGTCTATCACCTCATAATGTTGTGACTTCATTTGAAGGCAATGTGGAAGTTTGGGATTATTAGCAGCTAACTGACTGTTTACTGGACTGGGTGAAATAAAAAAATTGAAAGTCTCAGCAAAAACAAAAGGAGAGCCTAAAAACAAGTGACCACACACTCCTATCGTATGCATCATTCCACATTCAGAGAAAAAGAGCTGTATTACTTTCACAGACTCACACAAAGGAAATGAATGGAGCCTGCTTGGTGTGTTTTGCAATTGTTTTTCCTGACTATCCATTTCTAAGTCGTTGGCTGCCCATCAACGACCATGTGCTCTTGGAAGCACAAAAGACAGCATAGCTGATGCCAACTCTAATCGGAAACAGTTTACAGAAAGAACTCCTGATGGCAACTCTACTGACAAAGGATAGAAGTAGAGAATAACAGTGAATCAGAAAGAACTACAGTAGCAAACACATGTTACAACAACAGCCACCACTGGCAGTGCACTGGGGTCAGCTCAGCCTGTGGCTTCTTCCCCAGTCTCAAGATCCTGTGCAGACACCCAACAAGAATGCACACTGCAGGGCAGTGGCTATAAACACCACACAAATCCCTAACGTCTGGAAAGTGACTTGAAGAAGTTCTTCCAAAAGGCCTGCAAGGTCTTCTGAAGCCACGGGGAAATATTGTTCACAGGAATGCCACTAATTGTGACAGTTCATGTTGACTGCCAACTTGATTGACTTTGGAGATGTTTAGGAGAGTCACAAAGCACACTTCTGGCTATGTCTTTTGGGCATGGAGGCCTTATTTGGGGACTATGTCAAACTCCTGGCCCCTTGAGTTTCAGTGCTCTTCCCCTACTTGTTGCTTCCTGGTGAGCTGAGCAGCCTTCCTTCACCCCGTCCTTTGGCCATGATATCTCTGCCTTGGAACTAACCAGGGACTGAAACCTCTAAATCTGTGAGCCTAAATAAACCTATTCTCCATTAAGTTGCAAATTTAAGGCATTTTGTCCCAGCAGTGGGAAAGCTGACCCATATGCTATTTCAGTGAACAAACAAATGTGTATACCTCCATGTGCTACTTAGTCATGTGCACATGTATAATTCAGATTAAGACTAACCAAAGTTGCTGTGAAAATTCTCAACACAGGTCAGCACTGGCCTCAGTCTCTGAGCCACTTTACTTTCACAGATCCTCACAAAGGAAATGGACTGGGGCTGCTGAGGATGCTTTCTGGTTGTTTCCGGACCATCCATTTCTAAGCCACTGGCTTAGCTTTCATGATCATTTTGACCATTTGTGAGCCTGTTTCTGTTTATAGCCCTGGAAGGAAATATTTCTACTGTTTTGATGCCTGGGTAACATTTCAGGGCTACATTTTTGCCTTCTTTCCATGAGTGATCTGATATTAAATATTATCTGAGATTTTACCAATTACAAAAACTCTGATTTTTTTTATATGTAACTGGACTCACACAGAAACACTGTTCAAGTCTACCTCAGTTCTTATCTGAGTAAATGAAAGTGCCTTTCTACTGGGTGTTGAAAACACCTTACTGTCAAGCTAGCCAAGCAGGTGGGGCCAGCATTGAACCTGGGTCCTCCCTTTGCTGGGCTCTAGGCTGTACCAGAATTGGACTGTGTGTCCTGTGGATCTTAACCAAGTTTGCAAATGATTCAATAGAGTGCATTCAAACAGTTTTCCTACACTTTGTCTCAGTGTTGGACAACCCAGTTTAATGGCTAAGACCAAAATTGCTAGAGCAATGATGCAAACCTTTTAGACATTTTGCTGATACAAACAACCTACTGTGGGATGTGTGCCACAGGTTTACCACCACTGCACTTGGGCCAGAGTGTCCACGTTCAATTCTCAGATCCTGGACAACTTTACCTTGTAAAATAAAATCCTTCCAGCATACTTCTCATGAGAGTAAAGTTTAGAATGGTGAGAGCACTGACTGGCACCCAAGACCTACAACAGGCGGGACCTGGGTGTGTGGCTGCTAACCTTTGGAAAGCACAGTAATCAGCAAGACCAGCAGTGTGGAAATGCTTAGATCAGCAGGAAGGACTCAGAAGTTGGGTTCTGAAGAACTCCACCAACAAAAGACCAATCCCGGCCTCCATATCAAGAGGTCAAGATCAGCTCCACTCGAGCACATTTCCCATGGCAAACATGGCTGGAGTACACAGCACATTTCTGGCATCTGTCCTGGATACTACCGCAGAACTGTGAACACTAGAGGTATTTTACTACTTTAATTCTCCATTGTTTGCTTGATTGGATATCCCTTTCCTATTTGGTTGGGTGTCACCTTGTTTTGTACTGTATTTTGTGGTTATTTTAAATTTTGGTTTTTTCTCCTCTCTTTCTCAGTCTTTTCTTTATTTACTATTCATTTCTTTCTTTATTTTCTTTTCCTCTTCTCTTTCTTTCTCCTTTTTTTCACTGCTTCGATTTCCTTTCTTTTTCATTTTCTACTATTGATCCTCTCTCTCTCTTTCCTCAACTACTTCTCAAATTTAAGCTTTCAAGTGAGAAAACATTGTCTTTTTCCATTCTGATTACTCCTTCACATTCAATTTTATTCTTTTCCTCTTGTGTCCTCCAACTTCCCAAAACTCAGGTGAACATCTTTTGACCTCCAATCTTGACTCCACTAATTTGATCTCATTCATCACTTTATCCTGTCCCCTACTAATCTTGATCTCCCTCCAGCCTCTCAAGAAGTGATTCCCACTAAGGGGAATCACTGTGTATGAATACACAGTATGTTTAATTTTGTTATAAAACAACAACCCTGGGAGTTTCCTCCTGTGGGCAGAGGTAAAAGATTAATGGCCACCATTTATTATCAGTAGTTAAACTGTACTTGAAACAATTTTCATTACTAACTGTACTACTTTACCTTTTATTTTAAAGGGAAAACATACAGAAAAAAACCAAACAAAACCAACAAACAAACAAACAACAAACCCAAAGCAATGGTGCTATAGGATTTCAAAGTAGGATTTAGCAATGGTAGTTACATTGCATATAGTTATCTTTAATACAGATGCTCAGATTACTAGATATAGGCATACAAAATGGATCAAACAGTATGAACACAAAAGTTCTTTTCCATGAACTAATAGAATTAATAGTACAATTATCTTAGCTGTCTTGTGTGTGTATACAAATTTACATATTTTTTTCTTTTCCCGTCCTTCTTTTCTCCTTTACCCCTCCCAGTTGTTCTTTTCTTTTCTTTTCTTTTCTTTTCTTTTCTTTTCTTTTCTTTTCTACCTGTAGTACTTTAGCCAGGATATCATGCAGGTTATCATCAGTTTATAGTCCTTGCGTGATAACACTGTAATTGTTTAGGGTCATAATCATCACCACAGACCAGTACCAAAGGATTGGGTACTGAGCCAAACAGTAACTTTGCATCCTTTACAAATTGAGAAGGTAGGTTCTTAGGATAGCTATAAAGAACCACCTACATGTAGAGGACATTCATGAAGAATACACATCTCTAGCGAAGCCTTGATACTAGAGATAAAGCTATCTATAATAAGAAATCAGCAAGAATCAACATAGAAAACAAACTAAAATAAAAAAGAGAAAATAGAGAATGACAAAACATAGAAACAAAATGCAACCCAGACCTGCAGCCCACCCAGGACAAGCCCAGAACAAAATAAGATAGATAAAATTAGAAATCAAACACTGCAACCTTCTGAAATGATAGCAAAAGAAGTGAGAAAACAAGTGGAAAAGGTTATGGAGAAAAGAATCTCAGGTACAAAAAGAAATGATGCTTAAATTTGAAGATACTAGAGAAGACACAGATAAAAGAATAGATGAACTTAGAAAAATGATGTAAACAAAAAAGCCCAACACAGGAAAGAAATGAAACAGGTTCAAACAGAAATCCAATTAAAACCTTGATTGAAAGTACATGCAACTAATTGAATGAGAAAATAGAATATCAGATCTTGAAGTCAGGGTTGCAGTTAGTGATCATGAAAAGAACGATATCTTTAAAAAAGCAAGTGACCATGAAAAACCAATCTAACAGCTACAAGATGAAACAAAGAAGAACAGCATGAGTTTGATTCCAGTCAGTGAGCAAACAGGAGACAATGCAAGTGGCATAAAAAGTCTTTTCGAAGAAATAATGTCAGAAAAAAAATCCAAAAAGTGGATAAAATTTTGATACACAAATAAGTGAAGCATGTTTAACTCCAAATAGCCATAACCAAAATAAAATTACACCAAGACATATAATACTCAAGCTTCCAGAAATTCAGCCTAGGAACAGAATATTAAAAACTGATAGGGAAAAGAAATAGATCAGCTATAAATGAAAATCAATGGGAATCATAGCAGACTTCTAAACACAACCTCTCAAGGCAAGAAGACCTTGGAGTGAAATATTTGAAGTTCTGAAAGAAAAAAAATTCCAATTCAGATTAATAGACCTTACAAAATTGTATTTCAAAATTAATGAAGAAATAAGATATGACAAAGAACAACAGAAGAAATTCATGTCCGTGAAACCAGTCTTATAAATAGTACTGAAAAACATTCTAGACAGAGATAAAAAAAAAAAGACCAAAATTCCAAGAACAACAGCAGAAAGAAAATAGGCAGTGCAAGCAATTAAACAGAGGGGAAAGCAGGGAATCAGCAATGGGAAAAGAACATGACAAACGTAAGTCGAGCCAATGCATATTAGTTACAACTCAGTATAAATGGCTTTAATTCACCAATTAAAGAAACAGACTGGCAGAATAGATCAAGAAAAAAGATTCAACAATATTCTGTATACACGAAACACATTTAACTCAAAAAGAAATTCATAGACTGAAAGTCAATGAATCGAAAGCAATACTTCATGCAACAGGAACTCAGAAAAAAGCAAGCATAGCTATTCTGCTTGCAGACAAAAGACAATGTGAACTGCAAATCAAGAATGATCAAAAGAGACAAAGAAGGTCACTACATACTTTTAGGGAAAAAATTCAAGAGGAAGAGAAATAAATCACAGTTATATATGCATTAAATACAGGAGTACCCAACTGTATAAGACAATCATTAATAGACATGAGAATCAAATAAGCAATAATTCAATGGTTACAGGAGCCCTAATAAAGGGGCCTCTGTCACAAAGGGATAGATCAACTAGACAAGAAATTAACAAAGAAATATCAGAACTGAAGCAAATCTGTGAACAAATGACTTAATAGATATTTTCAGAGTATTCCAGTCAACATCATCAGAATACAGATTCTTCTTAGGCTTACATGAGATGTTCCCTAAAATAAACTGCATACTAGTCCACAGAACATGTGTAAGTAAATGCAAGGGAACTGAGTTGATCCCATGTATGCTATCTGATCATGTAAATAAAATTAGAAGTTAACAGCAAAGAAAACTGAAAAAAACTCCATAAACACTTAGAAATTAAATAACACCCTCCTAAACAACTAATAGGTCAGAGATGAATTTAAAGAAAAAAAAATTAAACAATATCTAAAACTACATGAGGATGCAGATACAAAATACCAGAACTTAAGGGGCTTATTTTCCTCCTAAGAGCAAAATTTATAGTAGTGAACTCTCACATCAACAAAACAAAACAAAACAAAAAACACAAATAAGCAACCTAATATTGTACCTCAAACTTCCAGAAAAAGAACAGAAAGAGAAGTCCAATGCCCAAACAAAAGATCAAATTATAAAGATGAGAGCACAAATTAATGTAAATGAGACTAAGAAACTGATATAAAGAATTAATGAACCAAAGCATTGATCCTCCAAACAATAAATAGAACTGATAAACACTTAGCCAACTTTATCAAAAAAATTTTATCAAAGAAAAGAAAATATTCAAATTCATACAATGAGGAATGAAAAGTGTGAAATCACTACAGAACCTATGAAAATTCAGAAGATCATCAATACTTACTTAGAAAATTGTTACTTGCACTGAATGGAAAACACAAAAGAAATGGGCAGATTCCCAGATACATATGAGTTACCAACACTGAATCAAGAAGATACCAAAACTCTGACTAGTCCAATATCAGTTAATGACATTGAAAATATAATTAAAAACTTACCAACAAAGAAAAGGTCAGGTCCAAATGGATTCATGTATGAATTCTACAAGGAATTTAGAGAAAATTTAATGCCAACATTCCACAAACTCTTTAATAAACTTGAAAGGGAAACAATGCTTCTTAAGTCATTCCTGGAAGTATTATCCTGATATCAAAACCAAAGAAAGACCAAACCACAAAAGAGAACTACGGGTCAATCTCCCTAATGAATATATATGCAAAAATCCTTAATAAAGTGTCAGCAAACAGAATGCAGCAAATCATTAAGAAGATCATATACCATGACCAAGTAGGATTCATCCGAGGAATATAGGTATGGTTCCATATATGCAAATAAATAAATGTAATATCCCATACCAACAGAACCAAAGACACAAATCACATGATCATCTCAATAGATACAAAAAAAACTTGATGAAGTCCAACACTCACTTATAAAACCCTTCAGAAAGTTGGAATAGATGGTCTCTACCTCAGTCTGATAAAAACCATAATAACAAACCAACAGCAAATATCACACTAAATGGACAAAAACTGAGAGCATTTACTCTAAAATCAGGTACAAGACAAGGTTGTCTACTACCACTACTCCTGTTCAAAACAGTTCTGGAAACATTAGCCAGAGCAATTAGAGAAAAGAAAGAAAGAAAGAAAGAAAGAAAGAAAGAAAGAAAGAAAGAAAGAAAGAAAGAAAGAAAGGAATAAGAATGGGAAAGGAGGAAGTTATCATTTGCAGATGACAAGATACTCTATGTGGAAGATCCCAAAAATTCCACCAAAAGACTTCTAAAGTTAATCAAATTCAGTAGCATAGCACAGAGTCAACACTCAAAAATCAATAGCATATCTGTATACAAACAACAAACTCACTGACAAAAAAAATTAGAGAACTAGACCCTTACAGTAGCATCCAAAACAATGAAACACTTAGGAATCAATCTAACAAAGAAGTAAAAGAGGCATTCATTGAAAAATATAGCATTTAATATAATCTTGTTTTGAAGTCACATCAAGCTGTTGTACACTTGTTTCCACTGGTTTTAACATGTAGTATCTTACTATATTTTACTATATGCAATAGTATAAACAACATTTTTTGGGGGGAAAGAGATAATATAGAAACCATTGTTCGTTTTCTGTTAACTGGTTCTAAATACCCTGTAATTCTCTTGAATAGCTTCAGACTGACTTGATATGCGTGATACTATAGTATATGAAGTTATAGTCAAATAATTCAAGGAAGGAGGCACTATGGTGACTACTATTATATTAGATTATCTGGGGGTGAAACACAACGATGCTTAAATTGTTTGGCTCTGACCTGTGTTGGTCTAATACAGTGTCCTCTTTTACCTCAATCCCACCCTTTTAAAAAATTAATCTATTTTTTTCTTATTTTTTTTCAATTAAGGGAAAACTAAATTTAAAAATAGCGGGATATATTATAGTAACTTTTTTGTTTTTCTGTTAACCTGATATGATCCCCAATATTGCTCTCCCCATCTTGTTCTGTCAGATTTTACTATATTCTATTTTATTTGATAGTATCAAGTTTGAGGGTATAGGCAACCACTTTGAAGGCAGTAAGATTCACTAAGATGCCCATTATGGTTTGACTATTATCTTCTTTTGAAATCCTGTTAGGTCTCCAATGTAGATTTTATTGGTCTTGTTCTGTACTGTTTTGATCAATTCTATTATACCTGATGATATAGGCAACTTTTTAAAAAAATAGCAAGAGGCACAATGGTAACCATTTTAGATCACCTGATATTCTATTTTGACATCATGTACTATACCCATCCTTTTGTTCTAACCGACTCTGTTTTGTTTAGCCACGTTAGGTTTTATTCTCTCCAAAAAAATAATAAGAATTGTGGGAGTAAAAAGACCCAAAAAGTGTAATTGTTATTAAAAAAAGAGGAAAGGAAGCTGGTCTAAGGGATATAACTGCATGTATGTTTGAGTGTGTAGGATAGAAATCCATATTACTGAACTTTTATTGGATCATTGATCGGCACTGTCTGCAATCTCATTGTATGAATGTTCACTTTACATGCTTTAATTTTGTAATTTGGACAACTGTTTCAAAGATGACAATATATAGCTTATTAACTAGTGATATCTTACTGTATTTTTTCCTTGAAATTCTGTATTATTTGTACCCTTTTATTGCTTTGTTTTTTTTATTTTATTTCTTCTTTTTTTTCTCTTTAAATAAAAAAAGAAAATTATAGCACTCTGAAAAAGGATACCAAAGATGATATCAGAAAATGGAAATATATCTCTTGCTCATAGATAGAAAGAACCAACATAATTTAAATGGCCATACTCCCAAAACTGTTAGACAGATTTAATGCAATCCAGATCAAAATACCATTAGCATACCAAACAGAGTGAGTGAAAACATTCCTAAAATTCATTTGGAACCAGAAGAGACGTTGAAGAGCAAGAGCAATTCTGAGCAACAAAGACAAGGCAGGAAGCATTGCAATTCCTGACTTGAAATTATACTAGAAAATTACTGTAAGAAAATCTTCATAGTACTAGCAAAAAAAAAAAAAAAAAAAAAAAAAAAACAGACCTGCAAACCAGTGGAACAAATTAGAAGATGCAGACCCAGCTACAAACACATTCAGCTACCTTGTCTTTAATGAAGGGGCCAAACATGTTCACTGGAAACAAGCCTCTTTAATAAATGGCACTGGAAAAACAGTTCTCTACATGTCAAACACTAAAACTAGATCCATGTCTATCACCATGCACTAAACTAAAGGCAAAATGGATCACAGAACTAAATATTAAAACAGAACACTAAATCTACTGTAAAATAAAGTAGGTAGAAATCTTGAAGACATAGGTGTAGGTAGAGTTCATAAACAAAACTCAAACTGCACAGGAAGCATTTCAAAGAATCAACAACTGTGATCTCATCTTATTAAAAGTTTTTGCACAGCAAAAGAAATCATCAAAAGTGAAAAGAAAACCCATGGATTGAGAAAAAACTTTAACGAACTGTCCCTCATACAAAGGACTTCTATCCAGAACATACAAAGGATTAAAAAATCAGACCCCCTCAAATTCAATGATACAATCCATAAATGGGCATCTGAGATGAATATGTATTTCTCAGATGAAGATATAATAATATCAAATAAATATATGAAAAAATGTTCAATATTATTGGTTATTCAAGAAATGCAAATTAAAACAACTGAGATTTCACCTCACTCTAGAAAGAATGGCTACAATCAAGATATCAACCAATGACAAATGCTGGAGAGGGTGTGGGGAAAAAGAAATCCTTTTCCACTTTTGGTAGGAGTATAGACTGATACAACCACTGTGGAAATCAGTATGGAGATTCCTCAAGAAACTAGGATTATAGATCCCATTCAAGCTAGCTATCTCCCTTCTGGATATTTTCCCAGAAAAATTAAAAACATTGTACCATCACCAATACTTAATTTCAAGACTTCCAGCCTCCAGAAGGGTGAGAAAATACATTTCTGTTTTCTGAAGCCACCGATTTGTAGTATTTTGTTATAGTAACCCTAGGAAATTAAAACAACTCTATTCAACCTTTCCCTAATGAAATATATAATAATGCTGTAGGGTTTTCACCCTACTAGTTTTGTTTACTTTGTGTTTTATTTATTTATACATAACTTTTACTTATTATGCTGTATAAAACACAAGGGCTTTTGTATATTAATCATTTATCAAGAAAATTTACTTAATTCTCATTAGTTCTAATAGTTGTTTTTGATTTTTATTGTAAAGTATTGACATTCAATTTGTGGTTCTTACAATTCTTTGCAAACTCCTGGTTGGTGGTAGCCATAATTGTCCATTCCAATTTATGGTTACGTTGCTTTTCATCCCTTACTCCTGTAAATGGATTACATGAAGTCATGATGAGTTATAAATACTGACTTTTATTTTTTTATACCATTACTGCTTAATTTTTCATGTACTGAGCCAGCTTTGCATTCCAGGATTAAGTCTTACTTGGTTGTGAGGTTTCATTCTTTTCATATGTTGCTGGATAAGCTTTATTAACAGTTTATTGATGATCTTTGCCTCTGTGTCACACAAGGGCCTGGTCTATTGCTTTATTTGTTTTGTGTGTGCGCTGCTTTTATTGACTTTGGGAATAAACTAGGGCTGGCATCATAGAAAGGCATCATGTATCCCTTTCTCTACTGTTTCTGAAAGTAAATATTGTGCTTCCTTAATATTAGGAAGGTACCTGTTCTTGAAGATTTATTTTTGGCAGGTTTTTAGCCATGAATTTGTTTTAGTTATATTCAGATTATCTGCTTATTATCACTGAATTTTGATACATTGTGGATTTTGAAGAACTAATCAATTTCATGTAAGTTATTTACAAATGCAGTTCTGTTTGTTGTATTTTCATACTATCTTTTTAACTTCCACAGAAGCTTCTGGTTCTAAAATGTGTATGTTTCATTTTATCTGCTGTATCTCCTGGGACAACCCAAAATTCAAATTTACCCTAAATCTCCTTCTAGTGGGCCAGGAAACTGTTACTTTAACTTATTACATGAAGAAGGTAGCTTTTTAAAGGTTTCTTAAGAGTCTCACCCTTTTCTTCCTGCTTGGTTCCTGGTTCATTAAAGTCCAAGGTAGAAGCCACCTCTGATTGATACATACACCCAGGGGAAACATAAGCTTGCTTGCCTTGTATATTCCAATTTCTTTTTGAATCTACTCTTGGAGGAAATCTCTGATTTTTGTTTTTTGGCAACTCAGCCATGCAGTAAAAGATAGCTGTATTTCATGCCTTATATTCTATCCAGCATTACACAGTATGCTATTTTAGAATTTCTCCAAAAATCTTAAATACCATATATCTAGGAACAATGATGAGGTGCGATTTATTCACCAGTTTTAAAAAAGCTTTTAGATGCAAAAATATGAAATGCAATTGAGGACAGCCTAGACAGCAATGTGGCAAGAACAGCAGTTTGGCAGCATGTACTGAAATGTTTAAAATCATGAGTCTTACCCAGTACCTCCATTTCTTAGCGCCTATTGAAGAGTAATTCCATCAGAGAACAAGGATGCTTATGATGATCTCGTTTGTACTAATAAAATCTGGAACATTGAAATCTTTGTCGGTATTAGGAAAGAAGAAGTAAATTAAAGTGCATGTTTATTATGGAATATTCCAAGTATACTAATAATATGGATAACCCTTAGGAGTTCTTGGGAGTATTAACAGATACAATACCTGTAAATGTTTAGCTCAGTTTATATGTTCAACAAATGCTGGCAACTGTTACTTTATAAAATGTTTCATGGTTCTGACACTTATGAGTCACTGAATTAAACAACTGAAACACATGGCCCAATGGATAGTGAGTATCTGAGTGGTTCTATACTGTTCTCTCTCTCTCTCTCTCTCTCTCTCTCTCTCTCTCTCTCTCTCTCTCTCTCTCTCTCTTTTGTCTTTTTTATCGGTACCGGGGATCAGACTCATGACTGCCTGCTTTCAAGGCAAGAGCTTATGCCGCTGAGCTAAACCCCCAGCCCCTATACTGTTCTCTTCTGTTCCACTTCGTTCTTTCCTTTCTAGTCCATAACAAATTCTCACAAGCCCCAGATGTCCCAAATCACCAAACAGTTCTTGTTAAATGAGGTATGCCTAGTGTTTCTTTCCAATTAGTTATTCAATTTCATCAACTCTTAGGGGATACATGGGAGGGAGTACAAAATGATATAGCCCATGGGGTTGTGTGCATATCTTATATGTTTATATCTTAGATGATATAAAATTCATATACATGTTAGACAATACCTGTAAATGTTTCAAGACAAGGTTCCTATAAAGCATACTTGATAACCAGTTGGACAGTCAGCATCTTATGAGTATTATCATTAGTTGCTGTAACAAAGAAGTATTCATATTCAGTGACTTGACACCCAGAAGCGTATTCTTGCAGCCATAACGAGCAAGCTAGGTGGTCCTGATAAATAGGCATTTCTCCTCCACCTGGGGACTCAGAGACCCAGGCCCTTTCAGTTTCACAGTACTCCTGCTTTCCCTTAAGATCTCACAGTCATTTTCATCTTGCCACAGGTATGGAAAAGGCCTTTCAGGGGAGTAAATGCAAGTATTTTACAGATCATGATCAGACAGGATACTCATTTGTTGTGCTCCTATTCCATGGAGAGCTCCTGGTCACCCAGCCACCCCAAGCTGTATTCAGACTGGCAGCTGTAGCCTAACTGGCAAGTGGAACACATTTGGTGGACAGCTAGTAGTCTGTTCCATTAAATCCATGTATATCCCTTTTTTACAGATAGCTTCCTATCGATCCCTCCTAGAAAGACACTCCAAAATTCCATCTGTTACAGCAATCATGAGAAGAAATTCAGTTTGTGAGAAGTCATAGGTCAGTTGAGCAGCTGAGGTTTTGCTAACAAAATCTGCAGAAATCCCAGTACAATACTGAGAAAACTGCCAAAGTCACATTCCAAGTATGTATTAGTTTTCAAGTAAAAGAGCCTGTCACTTCGGCAGCTGGCGTTCTGAAGGCAATGATTGCATTTCACATCCTCAGTTCTTCCACTGAGCATTGAAAGGGATTGTATCTCAACCAGAAATTGGGATGGTACAGTTTAGTTTGCCAACAACCTGTATTGTTTAAAAAGTTCTTTAATACCTAGGCAGTGTTACCCTCTTCTTGGCATCAAGTCAAACATTTTGCTCATGTCTGTCAGTAGGCACAGCCTTTCATGCCAATGAAATGAACAGTAAGATAAAATGTGAGAAAGTAACAAGGTCTTTGCATCCTGTCTTCTGCCTTTTCCAGTGTTCAGTGATTCATTCATTCTATCACATCCCTATTGCATCTAGAACTAAAATGTACTCATGCTCTGAAGTCTGCAAAGCATTCTACAAATTATCCCAACAGGCCAGGAGCTAAATACTATTTTAACTCAATTCTAGTCAGATGGGGAACTGGGCTGCCAGAGGAGGGAACTGTGCTGCCGGAGGCGGTGAGTTCCTGCATACTATCCAGAGCCCTGGGAGAGTTTAAGATCATCGCTCATAGTGGTCAGGCATGCACCCAGCTTCCAGCCACAGGGCTCTGCAGGTTTCAGGTCTGCCTGGGCCATGCCTAGTGACCTTCTTTCAATCCAGGGAACTGTGCTGCCTGAGGAGGGAATGGGGCTGCCAGCGGGGGTGAGTTCCTGCTCACCATCCCAAGGCCTGGGAGAATTTAAGATCATTGCTCCCAGTGGTCAAGGACTCGCTCAGCTTCCAGCCACACTAGACTAGGCTTGGGAGGTTTTGCAGCCCGACTAGATTACCCTCAATGGCCTGATTCAATCAGGGGAGTTGAGACCATATGAAGTGAGTTCCAGCCCATTGGTCCCTGCCTGGGGAGAGCTTTGGACCATTATCCACAGTGGTTAGCTTCCTGGAACACTGGAGGTGGCACAGGAGGTCCTTTGGGCCTGACTGGACCACACTCAGCAACCTCCATTCATTTCCAGGAGCCGAGGGCATAGGAGATGATTTCCAACAGGCCCAGGGTAAGCCTTGGAACAACATTTGAAACACAGAAATAGAGCAAAATGGAAAAACAAAAGACCAAAATGCAATCTCAAACCTCCAACCCATCCCAAGAAAGCCTAGGAGCCATGTACATAGAAGAAAATATATGCCATACACATGAAATACCTGAAATAAAGAAGCAACTTCGGAAAGCTTTAAAGAAATTCAAACTAGAAATAATCTCCTAGGTAAAAGAAGAAATGATAAATGAAATGAAAGAGATGTTGAACACATCTAAAGAAGACATAGTTAAAAAATTAGAGGAACAAAACAAAAAGATGGAATCCCTGGATGAATAATATAAGAAACAAACAGAATACATGAAGCAGATTCAAAGAGATACACAGGAAATTAAAAATTCCATTGAAAGTTGTTGTCATGGTTTCTGTCTGTGGCCCCCAGGACTCAAGTATTTGCACTGTGCATTTGTGATTGCTTCATTGTCTAGCACTTGGATTGGGGGTGTGAGTGCTACACTGGCCTAGGGGTGGAGTCAGGATGTAATGTAATGGCACGAAGAAGGTGTATCTCGCTCTCTCTTGCTGGTTTCTGCCTTGCAGTTTGCAGCCTCTATAAGCTGCAGCCCAGCCATACCACCCTGCCTTGGAGCCAACTGAGAATGGACTGACAGCTCCCCAAACTGTACAAAATAAACCCTTCCTTTCCCAACTTTGAGTTTTGTCTCAGCAACAAGTAAAAAGTACCTAAGACAGTTGTCAAAAATGCCTCAATGAAAGTGAAGACAGAATTTCAGAACTCGAAGACAAAATTGCATTTGTGAACAGAAAAGGAAAGATTTTTTTTAAATAACAAGGAATCAAGAAATAACAATTCAACAGTTGCAAGATGACTCAAAGAAAAATAGTATAAGATTAATAGGGATAAATGAAAAAGAAGGGGATAACACAAATGATATCAAGAGGCAATTTGCAGAAGTAATTTCCCAAATATGAGAATGGAAACTGACATATGGATTAGTGAAGCATATAGAACCCCAATAGCCATAACCAAAATAAAACTACACCAAGATATATAATAATAACCATCCCAGAAATTCAAAATAAGAATAGAATATTAAAAGCTGTCAGAGAGAAATCAGAATCACAGCAGACTTCTCAACACAAACAATGAAGTCAAGAATAGCATGGAGTGAAGTATTTTAGATTCCAAAGGAAAATGATTTCAACTTAAACTATGTACCCGCAAAATTGTCTTTCAAAATGGATGGAGAAATAAGATACTTCCATGACAAAGAACAGCTGAGGAACTTTATGATCTCCAAACTAACCCTGCAAAGAATATTAAAAGACAGTTTAGGTACACTTAGGAAAAAACCACTAAGCAAAGCACACCAATTAAACAGAATGGAAAGATAAAGATGCAACAGTAGAAAGATAACATGTCAACAATAAACGAATATACAACAGTTGTAACCATTAATTGTAAACGGTCTCAAATCACCAATTAAAAGAAACAGATGGGCAGAATGGATCAAGAAACAACATCCAACCATAAGCTGTCTAAAAAGAAATTCACCTAACCCAAAAGGAAACTCATAGACTGAAAGTCAAAGGATGGAAAACAATACTTCGTGCAACACGAACCCCCCAAAAAGCGGAGTAGCTATTCTGTTTGCAGACAATGTGGAAACTTCAAACCAAGAATGATCCTAAGATATAAAGAAGGTCATTACATACTGGTTAGGGGAAAACTTCAAGGGGAAGAGATAACAATCTTAAATATATATGCACCAAATTCCAGAGTACCCAGTTATATAAAACAAGTATTAACAGAAATGAAAAATCAAATAGCAGTAACACAATTATAACAGGAGACCTTAACACACCATTGACACCTAGGGACAGATCAACCAGACAGAAAATTAGCAAAGAAATAACAGAACTGAATCACACCTGTGAACAACTTGATAGACATATACAGAGTGTTCCATCCAACAACATCAGAATATACATTCTTCTCAGCAGCACGTGGAACATTCTCTAAAACAGACCACATACTAGACCACAGAACATATTTAAATAAATGCAAAAGAATTGAAATTATCCCAAGTGTATTATCAGATTATAGTGCCATGAAACTAGAAATTAATGATGAAAGAAACTGCAAGAACCCCACAAAAACATGAAAATTGAATAATACACTCTTGAGCAATCAGTGGGAAACAAGGGAAATTAAAGAAGAAATTAATACCTACAAGCAAACAAAAATACAAACACAACTTACCAGAATCTGTGGGATCCAATGAAAGTGGTCCTCAGAAGAAAATTTATTGCCCTGAGTTCCCACATCAGGAAAACAGAATGAACACAAATAAACAACATGAGGCTACACCTCAAACATCTAGAAAAAGAAGAGCAAATCAAGCCTAAAGCCAAAAGAAGGGAGGAAATTATAAAAATTAGAGCAGAAGTTAATGCAATAGAGACTAAGAAAACAATCCAAAGAATCAATGAATCAAAGAGTTGGTTCTTTGAAAGAATAAATAAAATTGATAAGTCCCTAGCCAAACTTATTTTAAAAAGCTCAAATTCCTGCAATAAGGAATGAAAAAGGCAAAATCACTAGACTTTGGGAATACAAGAGATCATCATAACCTATTTCTAAAGCCTCTACTCTCATAGGTTGGATAGCACAGAAGAAATGGACAGATTTCAGAAACATATGAAGTACCAAAGCTGGGTCAAGAAGATGTAAAACTGCCTAATAACCCAATTAGTATTAATGAAATTGAAAATGTAATTAAGTCCTTACCTACAAAGAGCCCAGGCTCCGACAGATTCATTGTGGAATTCTACAAGGAATACAAAAAAGACTTAATGCCCACACTCCTCAAACTCTTCAATGAAATCAAGAGGGCAGCAATTCTTCCTCTGGAAGCAAATAATTCTCTAGTACAAAACCTGAGAAAGATCCAACTAAAAAAGAGAACTACAGGCCAATCTCCCTAATGAACACAGATGCAAAAATCCTAAATAAAATATTAGCAAGCAGGATGCAGCAGATCATAAAGAAGATTATACACTATGACCAAGTGGGATTCGTCTCAGGCATACAGGGATGGTTCAAAATACATAAATCAATAAATGTAATCCACTGTATCAATAAAACCAAAAGTAAGAATCATACGATCATTTCTATAGATGCAGAAAAAGCTTAGTGATAAGGTTCAACACTCATTCATGAAAAGAACCTTAAAGAAAATTGAAATAGATGATCTTTACCTCAATAATGATAAAGACCATCTATGACAAAAACAACAGCCAGCATCACATTAAATGGACAAATACTGAAGGCCTTTACCCTAAAATCAAGCACCACTCCTATTCAACACAGTATTGGAGATAGTAGCCAGGGCAATTAGACAAGAGAGAGAAATAAAAGGGGTAAAGATAGGAAAAGAGGAAGTTAAAATATCATTATTTGCAGATGATGTGATACTCTACATAGAAGACTTACAAAACTCCACTGAAAGAGTCCTAGATATAACAAATAAATTCAACAATGTAGCTGGATACAAAATAAATACTCAAAAATCAATATGTTGCTATACACTAACAACAAAATCACTGAGAAAGAAATAAAAGAAACCACACCCTTCACACTAGCATCCAAAAAAAAATGAAATGCTTAGGAATTAATGTCATGAAAGAAGTAAAAGATCTACACAGGGAAAATTATAATATCCTGAAGAAAGTAATTGAAGAGGATCTCAGAAAATGGAAAGACATCTCTGGCTCATGTATAGGAAGAAAAAATATTGTGAAAATTGCCATTCTCCCGAAACTGTTATACAGATTCAATGCACTCCCAATGAAAATACCATCACTATACCTCATAGATCTAGAGAAATCACTGCTAAAATTCATGTGAAACCAGAAGAGTCCTTGAATAGCAAAGGCGATTCTAAGCAGCAAAGGCAAGGTACAAGGCATCACAATCCCTGACTTGAAATTATATTACAAAGCTACTGTAATAAAATCAACATGGTACTGAAATCAAAACAAATCTGAAGATCAATGGAATAGATTAGAAGATACAACCACAACTACCAACAACACCTTATCTTTGATAAAGGGGCCAAACATGTTCACTGGAAGGACAGTCTCTTTAATGAACGGTGCTGGAAAAACTGGCTCTCCGTATGACAAAAACTAAAACTAGACCCATGCCTATCACCATGTACTAAATTAAAATCTAAATAGATTTAAGATCTGAATATTAAAACAGAAACATTAAATCTGTTGGAAGAAAAATTAGGTAAAAACCTTGTACACATATGAGTATGTAGAGAATTCATGAACACCTCTTATTAAAAAGTTTCTGCATGTCAAAAGAAATCTCCAGAATAGAGAAAAGAAAACCCACAAACTGGGAAAAATGTCTTAGTGAACTGTCCCTCAGACCAAGGACTTCTGTCTAAAACATATAAACAATTTAAAAAACAAACACCCAGAATTCAAAGATACAATCCCAAAATGGGCATATGAGACGGATACACAGTTCTCAGATGAAGAAATACAAATGGCATATAAATACATGAAAAAATGTTCATCATCATTGGTCATTAGAGAAATGCAAATTAAAACAACACTAAGATTCCATCTCACTCCAGAAACTCCAGGGTCAAGAAAACTACAACAAATGCTGGAGAGGGTGTTGAGAAAAAGGAACTCTCCTGCACTGTTTGTGGGAGTGTAGGCTGGTGCAACCATTGTGGAGATCAGTCTTGAAATACCTCAAAAAGCTGGGATTGGAAGTCCCATTCAACCCAACTATTTCACTTCTAGCCATATTCCCAGAAGACCTGAAAACATCATACCACAGTGATATATGTGCACCCATGTTTATAGCAGCACAATTTGTAATAGTCAGATCTTGGAAACAACCCAAGTGTCCATCAACTGAGGAATGGATAAAAAAGTTGTGGTATTTTTATACAATGGCGTACTACTCAGCTATAAAGAACAATTATATTGAGATATTTATAAATAAATTGACGCAACTTGAGACCATACTCATAAGTGAAATAAATCAAACTCACATGTATAAATACTGTACAGTTTCCCTAGTGTAAGAAATGATAAGAGTACATAAGAGATTATGGTAATCATGATTCCCCATTACATTGCTTTGAAGCCTTATAATGTTTGCCTTCATTAGTTAGAATGGTTTTTTCCTGGTTTGTTTGATTTTATTATCTGTGATAGTATGAACAGCTATTTTGAAGAAAACAAGACATTATAATAGCCAGTGCTGATTTAATAACATCTTACTCTGAAGTCCTACCATGCTTTTGTTCTTCTGTTTCCATTGGTCCTATTGTATTGTATCTTATTGGATTTTATTATGTGTGATAGTATAAACAAATTTTCTATGGAAAATGAGATAATATAGTAGACATTGTTTATTTTATGTTATTTGGTTCTGAATGCCCTGCAATACTTTCATTGTCTTGAATGGTTTTACACTATTTTGTTATGTTTGATACTAATATATATGAAGTTATGCTCAAATATTTCAAAAAAGAGACATTATGGTAGTTACTGTTATTTACGGGTTGTCTTGTGGTGAAATACTGTGTTGCTTACATTGCTCTGTTCTGATCTGCTTTGTTATGTCCTCTTTTGTCTTAAGCTCTTTAAAATAAAAAAAATTTTTTTAAATTCCTAATGAGACATTATGTTCTTCATATTATTGATTGGTGGCATTTGGTGGCTCGTTTATCAAGTTTTAATATTTTTGTATTAAAACTTCTTTTGGTGCCTTTGTTCTGTATTTTGAAATCTTTTTTCATTTGATCTTGAATGCTATTTTCTTAATATTTTGATTGAACTTATGAGTTTTTCAATTAAAAATATTTCTTATTCCAAAATGTCTCAATTTATGCTATTTTTATTAGTTAGTTGTGATTCCTCTACCTCTTCCAGTCACCTGTCACTCAGGTTCCCACCTGTTGCTTTCTCTGAGATCCCCCTGTCAATTTCCTCACTATTTCTTTCTCTTCATCTTTAGGGCTTAAGTCAGGCTTCTGGGAAGCCTTGACAAGTGGAGGTTAGGGATGCAGAGGCTTCTGTGGCAAGGCCTCCATCTTCTTATGACCTGAGAAAGCCTCTTCTCCCCTAGGAATTACCATTGGAAAGAGAAGATTCCTCACCCTCAGGAGATGGAGGGAACTTGGCACAGACAGCTTTTGCAATAGTTCTGGGAACTGGTAGCCCTGAGGACCCTCACAGTTACAATTGGGAAAATTCAACACCTTCTCAATTCAATTGGAAATTCAACACCTTCTCTAGGGTCACAGAAGTCGGGCCGACTGTGGTCTACAACCCTCTTACCTATCCACCTGCCCTTCTCACCACCTATTTGTTACTGCAGGATAGCAGAAAATGATTAAAAATTAGACAAGAGATTATCAGTGCCAATGTCCCAGGGACCCCTCAGCTAGGTGCAATTTTAAGAATCTTAGAATTCATTCTGATAAAATTTCATTGTTCATTTATCTCTTTTAAAAGTGGCATTTGGCTGTAACTCAGATCTCTACTAAAGACTTGAGAACCAGCAGATATTCTGCATTACCTGGAGCATCTTGGGAAAAGGTCTTTTACTCTGATAACTTGGTTTTTGTCTCAGCTACAGAATTCTGGTCACTTGTATTTCTGCATGTCCACATCACCCTCCTCATGGAATGTTAATGGCTTGGTCAGCACTAGTTAGAGTATAGCAGAAAATCCTCCCCCAGCCAATAGTTTTCCAGGTAATAGTTTCTGTTCCAGCTCTGGTTGTTCCTGTTCCTTAGAAATGGCTGATTACCAGGATGCACACTGTATAAACCAATCCCTAATTAACAAATCATTCTGCCTCTAAACTTCCTGTTTGTTTATCTCATATAAGCTCTAGATGACCAGGGATCAAGGCCTGAAATTTTGGGACTGATTCTATTCAGTACCCATTGACACAAATAAATCTTAGATATCATTTTGGTGTTTCTGTTTACTATTGCATCTGATGCATCAAGTGGGAAGACTGACCATGCTGACCTCTTTGGTCACTGATCATGGCCTTTACTGAAAGAGTAGGAGTCTCTTCAGGTCCCAAAGAGAACGCATGCCCTTGAGATTTCTTGTGTCCCCTAAGAGGTGTGGAGGAGGATTCTTGGCTCCCTGCTTGAGCAGCTCAAATCAGACCCCACAGGGAATAAGACACAAACTGTCTGTCTGACTGTCTGTCTGTCTGTCTTTCTATCTGTCTGCCTGTGTGCCTGCCTGCCTACCAGATTCTGGTAAGACCTCCAGGGGCATCCCAGTTAGTCAGTCTGTCAATCCTGTTTAGCTCAAGAAGAGCTTGATTGACTCTATGCAGACTGATTCATGAGTGTGACAAGATGACCTTCATGTAAGAATGAAATCATATTGATGTCATATGATTTGAGAAAGTTGGGTCAACAAAGTAAGGCAAAAGCTTTTTTATAGTTCAAGGTCAAAATCAAAAGCAAATTCCCCTTTCTTTTATGAAAGTTTCAAACCTGCCTCTGGTGGCATTCTGTCACATGATAGTGACCTAGAAAATTGGACTCTGGCTGTCCTTCCATGTCAATTTAGTTGCTTGACTCCAAAGTACCATCCTCATTGCCCAGGCCCTGAGCTCTCCATGGGGAAACACAAAGCCAGTGGCTCAGAAGCAGCCTCCAACCCTGTCATTGCTGGCTTTTGTGTGACCACTGCTTACTGCATGACTGACAACAGCAGGAGGTTTCAAAATGTCAACAGGGGACCAAAATCTCCTTTTGAAATAGATCCTGTATGCTGGCACAGGCATGTTCAGCAAGGACACAGCTCTTAGGAAAGTGGGGCCATTTTCCAGGCCTACAGGAAGCTGCCTGATGGAACCCACAGAACCATGTCTTGGGGAGGAAATGTGAGTTCTGTGCCAGGCTTCTCCGTGTCCTGCTGGGAACTCAGCAGTCAGCAGTTCAGCCAATTTTGGCCTCAGAAAAGAATTCCTTCATGTTCTACTGTTGTTTCCAAAGTATGTTCTCATCTCAGATTTGGTAGAAATACGCAGAATTAAGGGAAAAAGAAGAAAATGGAGACCCTTGTGCTTCTTTCTTTGCTTTTGTGCCTGCAGGAGCATTGAGGATCTTCCCAGAGCCAGCAGTCCTGGAGCCAGACATAGCCCCACACCCGGCGCCCAAGGAATCTGTGCTTGTGAGAATCCAGGTTCATCGCTAGGCCAGAGACTTAAGACTCAAACTCTGACTCAGTCCTTGGCTGAGACAGTGCTTTCCGCTGACTTGTAAATTTCCACCCTCCAAATGTGGGAGTCCAATTGACCAAACTGTAGCTCAGCAGCCTGCAGGGCTCTGTGGGGAGACTGCACAGTGCTGACCACCTCTTTGTCTTGGGTCAGCCAGACAGGAAGGCCGAGGGCCCAAGCTATGTAGAAACACAGTCTTAGTCACCAGCTACAAAAAGTCTATGCCTGCTACTACTATGGCCACCCTTTTCAGTGTGGCAGAGACTGGCAGACTGCAGGCCCACTGGTCAAATCAAGCTCACTGTCCGTCTCTACAAACAAAAGTTTGGCTAGAATACAGCCCTGTTCTCATTTATATATTGGCTGTGGATGATCTTGTGTTACAAAAGTGACATTGAGATATTGCAACAGGGATCATGAGATCCATGAAATTTAAAATATTTACCCATTGGCCCTTTGCAGGAGATATTGGGCAGTCCCAAGTCAACAGTGTTGTCTTCCAGAGGTGGTTGTGTTTCATTAACCCATCAGTATCTCTGAAAATAGCATCGCGGCCATCTTTAGGATGACTAAGAGGGAATCAGACCTAGAGAGTATGTGGAAGTTGAGTGTGAATGTGGAGGGTGACGTGTGGCAGCTGGTATGCATGCATTAAGAATGGAGCTTAGGGAAAAGAAAGCTGAAAACTCCTGAATATTTAACAGGTTTAAGTATAAAGTTTGAAGGGAGGACTCTGGGAGGGCAGCAAGCTGAGAACAGGAGCATGCAGCCCTGGGCAAAAGAAATTCAATCGTCCACTATCATTGCTATAATAGGGTAAAGTTTCCACACATTTTTCTGTATTTAATTTTCCCTCTGAAACCACACAAGGTTGGTGGAGATGTGGACCCTCTATCCAAGAGACATGGCCCTGAAGTGACTCTATAAGGTGAGATGAGACTGGGACCCGTCTCTTCCAGTCCAGAGGCCAGGACTCTTCCCCAGGCAGTGAGACTGATGTCCAGGTTTGCCTCAGGAGGTGTATGATCCTCTGACGAAGGAGCAAGCTGCCCACTCAGAGCCCACACAGGGCAGATGTGGTGAGGGGCTGTTCTCCTGTCCTTGCAACTAGCCTTGAAAGGCATAGCACCTCAACAGCCTCCAAACACAATGTCCCTGATGTCTTAACCTTCTTTACTTCTGGCTTTAGACCAACGCATGAACTCTAACATCATAATGGGAAGAGCACTGAGTCCATGTCATAGAATGTATACTAGATCTTTGTTATGGCTTAGATCTAAAACAGCTCCTGAATTCTGTGTCTGGAGGGGAGCTGGAGCATAGGGCACCATACACATAAGTGGATTCATCCAATGAATTTAGTAGCTAACTATGCTGTAAGGAGGTGGGATCTGGTTAGAGGGGGTCACTGGGAAGTAAGCTGGAAGGGTGTTTCTTGTCACCATCTCCTCCTTTCTCTTTACATTTTGGCCTCAGTGATGGAAACAGCTTTGTGTCTGCTGGGCTCTTCTATCATATTGTTTCTGTCTTGTAACTGCTCCAACCATAGAATGAAGTAAAGCCCTTAACCTTTAAATTGTAGCTGTTGAATATTATGTTCCAGAAAAGGAAAGGTAACTAAGACAGCATCTTACAAATGCAATTAAATTAATTCTCAATTCTAACGATGTAGAGGCAGAAACAAAGCCCAGGTCAATTGTGATCTGTGGTCTTCACCACCACATACAGCTCTTGGGCCAGCAGAGCTGCTGAGGTGTGCAGAGGGGAGGTGGAGAGAGTGACCCCCTGACCCTCTTCCCAGATCTGGCTGGGCCCTAGTCATAGCATGTGGGAAATCCTGTAGACAGCAAGAAAATGGCAGGGAGAAACCAGTCTACCTGCCTGAGCCTGAGTCTTGCAGCACCCCATTTCTCTCTTCACAGAACCTGGCTTCAGTATTTAATCAATGGTGTTTTGATTATTAACATAAATCCTGAGTATTTGTGAGCAACAATGAGGATCAGGATGAAATAAAGAAGGAAAGGAGACCCAGGGTGACCTTGTGTCTGTGCTCAGAGTGTGAACCCCTTCCCTCCCTCTACAAGTGTCATGGCTGTGTCTGAATATCCCCCGAAGTCTCACATGGTCACAAGGCTTCTAGGGGTGTCTGAGTCTAGAGTGTGCAGTGCTGGGGTCAAAGCTGGGTGATGAGTAAGTCAGTCCACTGATTGATTTGGTTTAGTACTGCCTAGGATTAAGGATGTGAGTACTGCATCTGCCCTAGTCGGGTAACCTGAAAACATCATAAGGACAGAAAGAGTCTTGTCTTTCCCTTGCTTGCTAGCTTTTGCTGTCTTCTGCCTGCTGTGATCTACTTCTCCTCTATAACACCACCTTGTCTTGGAGCCAGCCAATTATGTACTGAAACCTCTACAAACTGAGTTTAAGTAAACCTTTTCTCCTTTAACTTGTGACTGTTGGGTATTTTGTCATAGCAATGAGAAAAGTAACAAAGACAACAAGGTAGGAGAGAGATCTCAGATTTAAAAAAAGAAATACAGATTAGAGAAGTTTTGATCTTATTTCTTAGTCATATTTCCTAAGCATTTTTATGATGTACATCCTGATAGCAACTGTTACAGTCCTCATGTGTAAACACATGCATGTATGTGTGTGTGCACTCAGCCAAGTGTATGCCCTAGTTTGAGGCCTAACTATATAGACTCCCCTTCCATCGACAACACTAACCTGCTGTGCACCATTGTATCTGGCCTTTGTGACTCAGAGATAGGAGATGCTTTTCCTAGATAGGACCCAGGGAAGGGAGGAAGTGGAAACAAAAATATTTTTACAATGAATTGATCTAATTACACAGAGTGCCTATCCCCCATTCAGTGCTGGAGCAAATCCACAACATCCCACAATGCTCCTCCTGCAGCCCTACTGGCTGCTCCACAGAAACAGCCCCTAGTTGGGCAGGGATGTCTCATGACATAGCTGCGTCTAGTCCTGGACAACTGTGGGAAAAAGGGGATGGGGTGCTTGGCAGGACAGCAGTGTGTTTCCTCAGGTGAGCACTACTGACAATGAATGCTCTCAGCCATCTTCTCACCTCAGTGTGACTTCGGAAACTTCCCTTATTCATGTCTCCAAAGTAGCAAGTAAATACAGTCTGGGAGGAACTAGTAGCTAATGCTGGTGTGGGCAGTTTCCTAGTGGTGGCTCGTAGCACCCTTACTGCCTCCCTCTCCTCCCCATCCAGGGTCTCTCCCTTTTTGCAGGGGGTCCTCCTGATGACCATGCCTTCATCAGAAGGTCAGTTCTGTTCCCCACCACACACCTGCTCTCCACTGGCCATGACTCCATCCTCCTGTGCACCCCTACCAGAGGATCTGTGATCTCCTTGGAGCCCTCCTTAGATCACCAATGCCACCCACACTCCCGACTGCTCTCCATTACACCATCCTGAAGACTTCCTACAAAGTGTAGTACTTGTTACAATCTGAAATTATCTTGTTTGCATCTTTTAAAAACTCATTTATGCTCAGTATCTCTCATTCAAGATGACCAACTCCTCTTAGTTTCTCTAAGAAGCCCCAGGTTTAGCAGGCAGCCCCTTAGTCCAGAGCAACCTAGACAGCAGGTGACTGGGATCTCTGCTAGAAGTCAGGGCCACCTGCCACATCCACTCCTCCATCTTTAGCATTGACAGTGCACTTGACACACACAGAAGTCCAGAATTATGTGGATGGGAAGAAGGAAAAAGGAAGGAAAGGAGGGAGAGTGGAGAAGAAAGGAGGAAGGAGATATAAAGAGGGAGGGATTTGAAATAAGTTCATTTTTAACTGATGCATAATTTCATATTTTTCTATTAAAAATTTGCAAAAAGTAAGCCTATCCAATCATAAGACACTTCTGTGATTTCTCAGCTACAGAGCAGATAGAATAAAAATGGAAATTACTAGTCATGGATTTCTCTGAGCTAGAAGTAACTTTTTTCAGAGGATGACCCCAAATGACTTTCACCTTCCAGGTAGGGGAATAAGGTCCTCAAGTTGAAATATCCTTGTCAAGGTCACTCATGTGATTGTAGCAGACACAAGATCTCTCATGTATGACTTTCCCAAAAGTGTTGTATGAACCATAAACCAAGAACTTGATTTAGTGACATTAGCCCTTAGCTGTAAGTTTATGATTCTGTGACCTCAGCAGGAGTCCAGAGAGACTGAGGAAGGAACTGACTTAGCTAGCACTCCTGTATTGTTTGGATCTAAACCTGGATCCACCAAAGTTTCTAATCAATTCAAATTACTTACATTTTAATTCTTTGTTAATAAACTTAACTTTGCTACTTCCTAAGACACATTTGCCACAGGTAGTTATTTTAAACCAAGAAAAAAAAGCAATGACTAATAAAATCACCTATAGACAAAATCACTGGATATTCACAGACAATAAGATTTCAGTGGAAATTTCTTGCTTCCCAAGAAGGACTAGCAAAGAACATGTGAAAGCATATACTCTTATGATGAGTACTCTGGGCTGGGTTACCTATTCCCTCTATGTGGTTAGCTAGACTGACTATGGACCTCACTCAAGCAGAAGATCCTAAAGGAGAAAGGGCAGGATTCATCCTTACTAATTCTCAAACCCAAATTTTACACATTCAGGTATAATAAACTTATTTTAAAATAAATTTTAGCCTTGTGTGAAAGATAGCACTCATACCCTTCACCTTGTCGCTTTCGGTGTATGTGTAGACAGCATTTCACAGTTTGCAGTGAGAGGGGATGTTCATGAATTGCTGTGTTTGAACTCAATGCAACTCAGAAAACTGTTGATCTGATTATATACAAAATATTTGTAATTTATAAAATGTGGGCTTTGCCTGTTCTTTAGGAGTAGAGGTAAGTGTGACTGAAGTCAAAGAATGAGAGAAAACAATTGGAAATCCTATAGCTGAAAAGAGTTCAACATCCAGAGTGTATGAAGAACTCTAGAACACAGCAACAAATCAAAAATACTTCAATAAATATTTCTTTAAAATATATATATACAAATGAGCAATAACCACATGAATGAATGCTTTATATCACTAATTATTTAAGAAATGAAAATCAAAACTACAACTACAATCATATGCCATCTTACCTATTTTATGCTATTATAAAATAACATAAATAAATGTTGGTAAGCACATGATGGTGGGAATGTAAAATGGCACGGCCACTTTAGAAAATGGCATGGTCATTCCTCAAAAAATTAAAAATGTATAACACAACAACTGTACTTCTGCATATTTACCCAAAGGAATTAGGAAGACAGGCTCAAAGAGACATTGGTAAATTGCAGTTCACAACAGCCTAATTCACGGGAACTTAACAATGGAAGCAACACAAGGGTCCGCAGCACATTGTCATAGGAAGACACAGTGTATGCATGCAGAGGATATGAAAGGAGGTAAAGCTGACACATAGTGAGGGAACTCGAAACCAATGTGCTGAGTGAAATGAGCCAGTCACTAAAAATCTACCTGACCCCATTTGTTTGAGGAATCTAAAACAGTATCACATAGGCAGAAAGTGGGAGGTGGTTTCCAGGAACTAGAGGGAGGAGAGTTGACGGCTGTCATTTAATGAATCTGGGGCTTCTGTCCTGTAAGATGAACAGTATTATAAGGCTGGATGAGGGTGATGTTTGCACAACATGGGTGTGTTTAATGCCACTGAAATGTGTACTCAAAAATTGTAGGATGGCAAGTCTGTCTTACAACAGTGTAAAAAAAAAAGCGGAATTGAGTAAGCATGGAATTTTTCATAACTAGGAGGTTTCAAAATTACAGAAAAACTGATTTTCATTTCATTGATAATCATCAATAACACTAAAGTTTCTAATACTTTAAATTACTCCTACTGTACTAATGAGCTGCAAATGACTGAACACTGAGTTTTAAAAGGGAATAAAATGTAAGAGGCCATTTTTTTGGGAAAAAAAATCAGTGACATCTGCTGACTCCCCTACGTTTACCCAGCCGACTGAAGGGCAGAGCCGTGCAAGGCTGCTCTGACAATATGCAGACACGGGTGCTGTGAGAACAGCAAGGCCCACATGTGCATTTGATTTCCCAGTTTTCTATTGTCATGCTGGTTTGGGAAGAAGATACATGCAAAGCAAGAGAAGACCCTCAGACTAATGTATACTTTTTTGCAAAATGCACACCCAGTGAAAATTATACAGTAAAGTTAGCCGAGAAGCATAATTTGTTACACAAATAAACAAACACTATTTGACTCTGTTTGTGGCTACTGCAGTTATAATAAAAATCTAAAAACAACTGTAATGCTTCTAACCATAAAATTATAAGGCAAGAAAGTGGATTTAGATAACTCTAAGAGCCTTAATTATATGTTTGTAAACTCACACACAGAATTTCTACTCAAATTTAGCTCTGGCTCAAATAACACACTCCAAGCATAATTCTTATTTGCCCTTTCCTTTGCTACATGGGTATAAGACCCCAGACAGCACAAAATTCCATCCTTACAAAAGAGTAAGTGTTGGACATGGGGAAGGGGGAGGAGGAAATGCAGTTTAATATGGCAAAGGTAGCCAGAGAGATGGGATCTATTGGACCCAGGTGCTCCTGGAGCCTGGTTAGAGGATTCACTGGATCAAACTTTCTTGTACTTTTCCACCTCTGACCCTGTGGGAATGGTGACAGCAACATGTCCTGGGGCCAGTGATCACATTCCAGAGACAGCTGACCAGGTAACCAGCTGGAATGAGGCAGCCCCATCTCCTTAGCAGCTGCAGTCTCTGCAGAAGGGCTCAGGAGACAGCTGGCCACTTCTTCTCTGCTGCCCAGTGCCTAATGTTGACCTGGCACAGACTGGGAAACTGAGGTAGCATCAGAGATAGCCAGGCCTGCTCTCAAGAAGCTGTAGCTTCAGACCAGAAGCCCATGAGAAGACATCAGAGGATTGGAAAGCCAGGACGTTGGAGAAGCCAGCTGGCGATGGACAGCACTGAGACCCCTGCACATCACACCGGAGCCCTGACCTGGGCTACGAGAAGGGTGTGAGCCAGTGTGAAAGTAAGAAGATTCCAGGAGGCAGGAAGTAGCAGAATGGGAAGATGAGCAAAACTCTAAAACGGGGCTAAGCAATGCTGCGACTGTACTAAAACCACTGATTTATACTCTTAAAATGAGTAAAGCATGCGTTAGGGAAATTAGATCTCAATAAAGTTGTCACCGAAAAATGATTAAAAGTGAATTTAAACAATAAGTAAAGTCCCTTGTGTTCTGTCAGGAGTGAGTTTTCACAAGCCTTGCTCCTCTCTCATCCCGGTGTGGTCCTTTTCCCAGGCCTCTTTGTCAGCTGGGATCACTCCAGGTGGGCCCCCTGGAAGACCACAGTGGCTGCTGGTGGCACAGCATTCAGAGCCCCCCGCCCCATGCCAGCTGCACTTACTCAGGGCCCTTCAAGGTTTTAATCCAGGTGTCCCCACTCTGAGTTGCACATCCTGAACTTGGAGGAGAAGAAAATGTCTGTCTTAGTTACTTTTTACTCATCGTTGAGACAAAATACCTGATGCCCAAAGTTAGGAAAAGAAAGATTGATTTCTGACAGATCTTGGATGTTCCAGTCCATTCTCAGCTGGGTCAAAGGCAGGGTGCCACAGTTCACCTCAGCTGAAAACAGCAAGGCCAAAACCGGCAAGAGAGACACACACCTTCTTCCTGCCTAATACATAATATCCTGGCTCCATCCCCGGGGAAGGTGAAACACACCACCAATCCGAGCCCTAGACACGAACCCATCACAAATGCTAGATTTGGTCGAGTCTATAATTGCATAAGGCTTGGGGATGACTGACACAAACCATGACAACGTCTCCAATCTGGACCTGAGAGCTCTTTAGATTGGATGCCCTGAAGCACGTGCCACAGCTGAGAGAGCGCAACAGAGATTCAGAGATCGGGACTGTAAGGGCCCCTGAAGACAATTGGGGAGGAAATGTTTTAAATCCTGGCAACTTTCTGTTCCCCTGCACCAAGCCATAGGGATAACTGTTTACTTTTTCTAAGAGTTTATATCCAAAGGAGCGAGGAAGTAGAAAAAGACATTTTTCTTTTTTTTTTTTTTATTTAAAGGGAAAAAAAAAAAAACCAGTATAAGGGTACAAATAATGCAGAATTACAAAAAAAAAGGTAAGAAATCACTAGTTAATAGATTACATATTGTCATCTTAAAAATAGTTGTTTAAGTTACAGGATTAAAGCATACAAAGTGGACATTCAAACAATGAGCCTGCAAACAGTTGTGTTCAGTGACCCAACAAAAACTCAGTAATATGGTCATTAATCTTAACACACCTAAACACACTTGCAGTTGCATCCTTTAGAGCACTTTTTTTCCTCTCTTTTTTACAACAAAATGTACACATTTTGGGTTTTATTATTCCCATAGTTCTTATTACTTTTTTGGAAGAGAATAAAACCAAATATAACAAAGCAGTCAGTCAAAGCAAAGGATAGACATAGCACATGATGTAAAAACAGAATACACGGTTATCAACAATGGTTACCATAATGCCTCTTGCTTCCTTAAAAAGAATTGCCTATATAATTAGGTATAATAAAATTGAACAAAACAGTGCAGAACAAGACCAATAAAACCTAAACATTGCAAACATTACAGGACTTCAAAAGAAGATAATAGTCAAACAAGAATGGGCATCATAGTGAATCTTATTGCCTTCCAAGTAGTTGCCTATACCATCAAACTTGATACTATCAAACAGAATGGAACAGAGTAAAATCAGTCAAAACAAGATGGTGGGAATAATACAAGGCTTCAAATCCAGTTAATAGGAAATCCAAAAAGTTACTATAATATATCCTGCTAATTTTTTTATTTTTCCCTTAATTAAAAAAAATAAAATGAATGTTTTGTGAATAAGGGGGAGATTGAGATAAAAGAGGACATAACATAACAATACAGGTCAAAACTTGACAATTCAGCAACCTATTGCTTCACCACAAGATAACCTGACTTAAAAGTAGTTACCATAGTGTCTCTTTCCTTGAAATATTTGAATATAACTTCGTATACTATAACATCAAACATACCAAGACAGTGTGAAACCATTCAAGTGGATGAAAGTATTACAGGGCATTTAGAATCAGCTAACAGAAAATGATCAATGGTTTCTATATTATCTCTTTGCCTATAAAAATTTTTGTTTATACTATCACCTAAAATAAAACCCAGTAAGATACAACCTGATAAAACCAATGGAGACAGAAGAGCAACAGTTTGGTGGGACTTCAAAACAAGATGGTATTAAATCAGCACTAGCTATTATGATGTCTTGTTTTCTTCAAAATAGATGTTCATTTCATCACAGGCAATAATATCAAACAGCCCAGAATAAAGCCATTCCAATTAATGAGTGAAAACATTATAAGGCTTCAAAGCCACATAATGGGGCATTATGATTACCACATACTTTTATATATTTGAATCATTTCTTACAATAGGGAAACTTCAGTATTCATACATGTGAGTTTGATTTATTTCACGTATGGGTATGGTCTCAAGCTGTGTCCATTTATTTAAAATTTCTCAATGTGATCCTTCTTTATAGCTGAGGAGTACTCCATTATATAAAAATACCACAACCTTTTTATCCATTCCTCAGTTCATGGACACTTGGGTTGTTTCCAAGATCTGGTGATTACAAATTATGCTGCTATAAACATAGGTGCACATATATCACTGTGGTATGACGCTTTCAGTTCTTCTGGGAATATGCCAGGAAGTGGAATAGCTAGAGCAAATGAGACTTCAAATCCCAGATTTTGAGAAATCTCCAGACTGACCTTCACAATGATTGCACCAGTCTACACTCCCACCTGTTGGGAGCCGCAGCCCCGAGCCCGGTCGCCTCACTTGGCGGACGTGAGGCCTGTAGTAAAGAGTGAAGCCTGAGGTAGATTGCCCCTCCCATCGAGCACGTTAGTTTCCTGCTTACCGCGTAAACAACCCGCTCAACAATATAGTCTGCCTGGCAACTGATGATGTTAGCCAATCAGCTTGCCTTGCTTACTTTAACATGATTGGACACTGTACCCGTATATATACCGGTGCCACCCCTGGGCGGAAGAAGAAGCCCGGAAGTAGAAGCCCAGAAGGAGCCGCGGAGAGCGGACCGGTGGAGGCTTCGGAGCGAAGCCCGGAAGGAGCCGCGGGGAGCGGACCAGAGGAGGCTTCGGCTGGGAGCGATCCCAGGGCAGGCTGTACGGAGAAGGAAAATAAAAAGAAAAGGTTGTCCACTGCCAGACTTTGTCGTGTGTCCTTCCTGCCGGCCGGGAGCGGACATCGACATTTGGAGGCCCGCCCGGGGACTGATCACCCCCGAGACGTGGAAGTGGACAACGCTCCAGTACAGAGCTGCGAGACAGGTGAGTTGGGGATAAGCCTGGGCTCTGGGTGGCGCGCACCTACAGGGCTTTTAGACTCCCCTCAGGCTCACGCGTAAGTGGCGGATTCCTTGGGCCTCACGCGGTGAGTAACATATTAAAAGATGGGAAACATGCTAGGTAGCAACACTAAGAGCGAGGGTGGTTGTGGAGAAAGCTCTCAAGAGCTTACAAAAGTACGCAGGGTATCTGAGCAGGCCCAGTCAGGGAGCTCCCGAGAGGGGTCCGTCAAGGGGAACAAGGATGCTAAGGAGAAGGACGGGGCTCTAGCCTCGGAGTCGTCTGACTCCGAGGACGAGGGAAAGTTGAATGGCAAGGAGGCCAAAGAGACCAGCTGTCAGGAGCCTAAATCGCTCGATAAGGAGTCGCAGGGTTCTTTACCTTGGGGGCCGTTTCCGGAGGCGATTCCTCGCCACGAGGCGGCCGCCTGGGAGCTCTCTCCCCTTTCGCCAGAACAGGAAGTGATGCATGGGCCCCCATTTTCCGCCCAATCACGGCCGCTGTCTTATGCTCCGCCGCCGGCGGGTCGGTATTTTTACAGGCGGCTTTGGCAGGGGGGACGCTTGTCTCATGAGGTACATCCACCTGGGATAGATAGTGGCCCCTACGGGATATTTCCTGTACAAGTAGCTATGGGCCAGGGACGCAATGTATGGGAGCCTTTTGAGATAAAGCAGATTAGAGAACTTAAAAATGCAGTTACAACCTTTGGGCCGACTGCGCCTTACACCATTGCCATGCTGGAGAACCTGTCTTCTGGGCCCCTCACCCCCGCGGACTGGATTCAGCTGGCAAAGGCGTGTCTGCCCTCGGGCAGTTACCTGGATTGGCGAGCCTGGTACGCAGAGTTCTCTGCAGAGCAGGCTGAGAAAAACGCCGGTCGAGGAAACGGGGGCTAGAGATTTAGCTCAGCGGCATAAACGGGGGCTGGGGATTTTCGATCCCTGGTACCAATAAAAAAAAAAAAAAAAAAAAAAAAAAAAACGAAAAAGATAAAAATAAAAAATAAAAAATAAAAAACAAAAAGGGGGAGTAAGCCAAGGCCTGCCTCCAAAGGCGCGGTTATCTATGACAGGACAATGGATGGGCCCGGATCCAGTGGTCAGCTGGAACCGAGGCGCGGTTTGTGTTTTCCCACAGGAACCGGGACGAGAACCACTGTGGATACCGGAGAGACTGACACGGGCAACAAAGCCCTCGACTGAAGATCAGACCTGCCCTACTGGAGATCCATCACAGACCAACCAATAAGATGAATAGAAATAGCGGTAGCCCGAAATGGACAAGAAGATCCTCAGGCATATGCATGGCTTGCTCAATTGGCCCACGACCGAGTCTAGATATGGCGGGCATCCCTCATTCTCCTCCATAAGGTGACAATACACAGCAGGGTAGGTGAGTCAATGACGGGTAAGAGCGTGCCTCCCCAGCACGACTCGACCTAAGCCAGGCCCTACCCCATCCTGCACGTAAGCCGCTGGACTGTTAGATGCTGCCTAGGTCTAAATTTCTCTCCGAGGGGATTTCTTTACGGAGAGGAAATGAGTGCAAGCTTGTGTGCATCCAGGTTCCGTCCAGTTTGTGCCTGGCCCTAGAAAAAGGACGAGGGCCTCAGGGCCTTGGCAGACCATGGCATGGCCAACCAGGGTCTAAGCCAAGGACCTACGGTGGGCCTACACATAGGGCATAAGCCTCTGCACCCAGTCCAGGAAGGGCTACGATGCGCACATTCATAAAAAATAAAATAGGGGGAGATGTTGGGAGCCGCAGCCCCGAGCCCGGTCGCCTCACTTGGCGGACGTGAGGCCTGTAGTAAAGAGTGAAGCCTGAGGTAGATTGCCCCTCCCATCGAGCACGTTAGTTTCCTGCTTACCGCGTAAACAACCCGCTCAACAATATAGTCTGCCTGGCAACTGATGATGTTAGCCAATCAGCTTGCCTTGCTTACTTTAACATGATTGGACACTGTACCCGTATATATACCGGTGCCACCCCTGGGCGGAAGAAGAAGCCCGGAAGTAGAAGCCCAGAAGGAGCCGCGGAGAGCGGACCGGTGGAGGCTTCGGAGCGAAGCCCGGAAGGAGCCGCGGGGAGCGGACCAGAGGAGGCTTCGGCTGGGAGCGATCCCAGGGCAGGCTGTACGGAGAAGGAAAATAAAAAGAAAAGGTTGTCCACTGCCAGACTTTGTCGTGTGTCCTTCCTGCCGGCCGGGAGCGGACATCGACACCCACCAACAGTGCAGGAGAGTTCCTTTTCCCCCACAGCTTCTCCAGCATTTGTTGTTGATGGTTTTCTTGATCCTGACCATTCTTTCAGGAGTGAGATGGAATCTCATTGTGGTTTTAATTTGCATTTCTCTAATAACCAATGATGATGAACATTTTTTCATGTATTTATTTGCCATTTGTATTTCTACATCTGAGAAGTGCGTATTCATCTCAGATGCCCATTTTTGGATTGGATCTTTGAATTTTGGAGGTCTTTTTAAAAAATTCTTTATAGGTTTTAGACAGAAGTCCTTTGTCTGAAGTACAGTTCACTAAGATTTTTTTCCCAGTTTGTGGGTTTTCTTTTCTCTATGCTGGAGATTTCTTTTGACATGCAGAAACTTTTTAATAAGAGGTGGCCCCAGTTATTGATTCTGGGAAGTATTTCCCGTGCAGTTTGAGTCTTGTTCATGAATTCTCTACCTACCTCTATGTCTTCAAGGTTTCTACCCAATTTGTCTTCCAATAGATTTAGTGTTTCTGTTTTAATATTTAAATCTTTGATCCATTTAGATTTTGATTTAGTACATGGTGATAGGCATGGGTCTAGTTTTAGTTTTTGGCAAGTGGAGAGCCTGTTTTTCCAACACCATTTATTAAAGAGACTGTCGTTCTGCCAGTGAACCTTTTTGGCTCCTTTATCAAAGATAAGATAGTTGAGTGTGTTTGTAGTTGTGGTTGTATCTTCTAATCTATTCCTTTGATCTTCTGCTCTGTTTTGATTCTAGTACCATGTTGATTTTACTACAGTTGCTTTGTAGTATAACTTTAAGTGAGGGATTGTGATGCCTCCTGCCTTGCCTTTGTTGCTTAGAACTGTATTTGCTATTCTAGGTCTCTTCTCACTCCAGATGAATTTTAGGAGTGATTTCTCTATATCTACGAGGTATGTTGATGGTATTTTTATTGGGATTGCATTGAAACTGTATAAGAGTTTTGGGAGATTGGCCATTTTCACAATGGTTATTCTTCCTATCCATGAGCAATGGATGCCTTTCCATTTTCTGAGATCATCTTCAATTTCTTTTTTCAAGGTATTATAATTTTCCCTGTATAGGTCTTTCACTTCTTTTGTAAGAGTAATTCCTAAGTATTTCATTTTTTTGGTTCTTAGTATGAAGGGTATGGCTTCTCTTATTTCTCTCTCTGTGATTTTATTGTTAGTGTATAGGAATGCTATTGATTCTTGAGTACTGATTTTGTATCCAGCTACATTACTGAATTTATTTATTATATATAAGAGTCTTTCAATGGAGTTTTGGGGTTCTTCTATGTAGAGTATTATGTCATCTGCAAACAATGATAATTTAACTTCTTCTTTTCCTATCTTTACCCCTTTTATTCTCTCTCTTGTCTAATTGCTCTGGCTAGTATTTCCAGTACTATATTAAATAGGAGTGGTGATAAAGGACATCCTGTCTTGCACCTGATTTTAAAGTAAAGGTTCAATTTTTGGCCATTTAGTATGATACTGGCTGTTGGTTTGTCATGGATGGTCTTTTATCATATTGAGGTAAATACTATCTATTCCAATTTTCTGTAATCCAATTTCTTATCATGAATGAATATTGGACCTAATCAAAAGCTTTGTCTCCATCTATAGAAATGATCATGTGATTCTTACTTTTGGCTTTATTTATATAGTGGATTACATTTATTGATTTACGTATGTTGAACCATCCCTTCATGCCTCGGATGAATCCCACTTGGTCATGGTGTATAATCTTCCTGATGATTTGCTGCATCCTATTTACCAATATTTTATTGAGGATTTTTGCATCTGTGTTCATTAGGGAGATTGGTCTATAGTTCTCTTTTTTAGTTGGGTCTTTCTCAGGTTTTGGTACTAGAGTAATATTTGCTTCCAGGAATGACTTGGGAAGAATTGCTTCCCTTTCAGTTTCATTGAAGAGTTTGAGGAGTGTCCGCATAAGGTCTTCTTTGTGTTTCTTGTGGAATTCTACAGTGAATCTGTCTGGGCCTGGGCTCTTCTTTGTAGGTAAGGACTTAATTACATTTTCAATTTCATTAATAGAAATTGGGTTATTCATCAGTTTTACATCCTCTTGACCTAGCTTTGGTACTTCATATGTTTCTAGGAATCTGTGTATTTCGTCTGTGTTATCAAACCTATGAGAGTAGAGGTTTTCAAAATAGGTGTTGATAATCTTCTGTATTTCTATAGAGTCTGTAATAATTTCACCTTTTTCATTTCTTATTGCATGAATTTGAGCTTTTTCTTCCCTTTATTAATAAGGTTGGCTAGGGGCTTATCAATTTTATTTATACTTTCAAAGAACCAATTCTGATTCATTGATTCTTTGGGTTGTTTTAGTCTCTGTTGCACTGATTTCTGCTCTGATTTTTAAAATTTCCTCTCTTCTTTTGGCTTTGGGCTTGACTTGCTCTTCTTTTTCTAGCTGTTCGAAGTGTAGCATCAGGTTATTTATTTGTATTCCTTCTTTTTTTCTGATGTGGAAATGCAGTGCAATAAATTTTCCTTTGAAGATGGCTTTCATTGCATCCTACATATTCCAGTAAGTTCTATTTGTATTTTCATTTTCTTGTAGATATTGTTTAATTTCTTCTTTAATTTCCCATTTGACCTACTGATTACTCAAGAGTGTGTTATTCAGTTTCCATGTGTTTGTGGGATTTTTGCAGTATCTTTTGTCATTAATTTTTAATTTCAAAGCTCTATGATCCAATAACATGCAAGGGATAATTTCAACTCTTCTGCATTTATTTAGATATATTCTGTGAGCTAATACATGGTCTATTTTAGAGAATGACCCATGTATTGCTGAGAAGAATGCGTATTCTGAAGTTGTTGGATGGAACACTCTGTATACGTCTATGTAGTCCATTTGTTCACAGGTGTGCTTCAGTTCTGTTATTTCTTTGCTGAATTTTTTGTCCAGTTCATCTGTCATTTCATGTCAATGGTATGTTAAGGTCTCCTGTTACAATTGTGTTACTGGTAATTTGATTTTTCATTTCTGCTAATACTTGTTTTATATAACTGGGTGCTCTGAAATTTGGTGCATATATATTTAAGATAGTTATCTCTTCTTCTTGAAGTTTTCCCTTAATAAGTATGTAGTGACCTTTGTCTCTTCTGATCATTATTGGGTTAAAGTTTACAGTGTCTGCAAAAAGAATGGCTACTCCTGCTTTTTTGGGGGTTCGTGTTGCATGAAGTATTGTTTTCCATCCATTGACTTTCAGTCTGTGATTATCCTTCTGGCTTAGATGGGTTTTCTTGTAGACAGCATATGTTTGGATTTTGTTTCTTAATCCATTCTGCCAGTCTGTTTCTTTTAATTGGTGCATTGAGACCATTTACATTAATGGTTATAACTGTTATATCTTGGTTTATTGTTAACATGTTATCTTTCTGCTGTTGCATCTTTATCTTTCTGTTCTGTTTAATTATCTGCTTTGCTTAGTGGTTTTTTCCTATGTGTATCTAAACTGTCTTTCAATATTCTTTGCAGGGTTTACTTGGTGATCATGAAGTTCTTCAGCCGTTCTTTGTCATGGAAATATCTTATTTCTCCATCGATTTTGAAGGATAGTTTTACAGGGTCCATCAGTCTAGGATGGAAATGATTTTCCTTTAGAATCTGGAATACTTCACTCCATGCTCTTCTTGACTTTATTGTTTGTGTTGAGAAGTCTGCTGTGATTCTGATAGGTTTTCCTTTATAAATGATCTGTCTTTTCTCTCTGACAGCATTTAATAATCAATTCTTGTGTTGGATTTCTGTGATGGTGATTATTATATGTCTGGTTGTAGTTTTCTTTTGGTTATGACTATTTGGAATTCTGTATGCTTCACTGAACCTGATGTCAGTTTCCGATCTGATGCTTTGGAAATTTTCAGCTATTACTTCTCTAAATATCCTCTTGACATTCTTTATGTCACCCCCTTCTTTTTCATTAATCCCTATCACTCTTATATTGTTTTTCTTTGCATCATCTTGCAGTTGTTGAATTGTTATTTCCTGATTCTTTGTTATTTTTAAAAGATCTTTCCATTCCTGTTCACTAGCTGCAATCCTGTCTTCAAAGTTTGAAATTCTATCTTCACGTTCATTGAGGCGGCTTTTACAGCTTTCAGTGGAGTTTTTGATTTCCTGTATATCTCTGTGCATCTGCTTTATGTATTCTGTTTGTTTTTTATATTGCTCATCTAGGGATTCTATCTTTTTATTTAGTTCCTCCAATTTTTAACTGTGTTTTCTTTAGATATGTTCAGCATCTCTTTCATTCCTTTTATCATTTCTTCTTTTACCTGAGAGCTAATTTCTAGTTTGAATTCCTTTAAAGCTTCCCAGAGTTGCTTGTTTATTTCAGTTGCTATTATGTCCAATATTTAAGGTGTATGGCATATATTTTCTTCTATATACATCACTCCTAGGGTTTCTTGGGATGGGCTGGAGGTTTGAGATTGTAATTTGGTCTTTTGTTTTGTCATTTTCCTATATTTCTGTGTTTCAAGTGTTTCAAGTGTTATTTGAAAACATCTTCAGGGTCTGCTGGAAATCCACTTCTATGCCCTCAGCTCCTGGGACTCTGGCACCCAGTTCCCTCAGGCCTCTGGAACTGGTGGTGCTCCCCTGCTTGCTTAGAACTCCATAGTCCCAAACAAGTTGGGCTCCAGTGAAAGTGGGCACCTGCCTTCTTGTTTAGAATTCCAGAATTCAGGCACAGCCGGAATGGGGAGGTGGACGCAGGTACCCCATACCTGCCTAGCTGTTCCAGTGCACCCAGAAGGTGTGAGGGTCCCAAACAAGTTGGGCTTCAGGGAAAGTGGGCACCCACCTGCTTGCTTAGAACTCCACAGTTCTCCAAGCACAGCCAGAACCAAAAAGACATTTTTCAAGGATTTGCCTTTTAATATTTATCCACATATTCTGTATTCCCAGTCAGAACACAGAAAAAGACAAGTAGATTCAGGCCATCATAGAAGCATAATGAAGAAGTATGTTGAAAATCATGTAAAACAAAGCTTGATAGCCATCTGTTGAAAGGCTCACTTTAGCACAAGCAATGCTTAACTTAAAATATCCCCAGTAAGACCTGATTCCCTGTGGAGCCATTGCTAGGGGTTCCTGTAAGCCATGTGTCTATAAGGACGATAACTAGGCATAGGTGTTAAAGAAAACATCTTTAATCTTTTCTGTTTTTAGACTTCATGTCTCTCCAAGGTAATAACCACAGTCAAGTTTCTCTTCTCTGTTCTAGACCAGTTTCAAGTTGTTGAAACTTAAGGCTGCTGAAAGGGAAAAGCAAATTATTTCAATGCAAGGAAAAAAAAAAACCAAGTGGTACCTGCCCAGCTCAAGCCTCATAAAGTATGTGCATAGCCAAGATTAGGGTACCTCAAAGGAGTACTGAAGACTATTTGAGGGGTGATCTCATCACAAAAAAATCTAGGCCCCAGCTTGCAGCATGTATAAAACTACAAGAAACATAAAAGCATAATTTTTTTCTGTATATAGGAGAAGAGTGGTGATCAGACAGTTCCTGCCTGTTGGGTTAGACATTAAATCATGTGATCACCCGGGTAACAGAGAGCTCAAGGGGCACTCTTCTGATAAGACCTCAAAACCCCATGCTGTGGCAGTTTATGGGCATCTCTCACAGCTCCCATGTCACCTTATTGCTTTGCTTTTAGAGTACATGGAAAGGGAGGGAATTCATATGTCAAAGTCCAGGAAGAGATGCTAGCAAGAGAAAAGTATAATGGCCATAGTCTTTTCAACAACTTAGCTACAAACTTTTGTTTTGGTAGTGCTGTTGGTATTGTTTTGGTGTTTTAAATCACAGCTTCTCACTCCTGAATTGAAAACCCTAATAGCTAATTGCAGCCTGTGTTGCAACATATCATCACCCAGCTCAATGAATGTGGGGTAAAAGTATTTGGCCAATATACTTTGGAATAGACAAGGCTGAGTTTTCCACATGATCAAGAAAGGAATGCTCCTATGATCCAAGTGAATGTAGGAGCCAAAGACCTCTGGGTTTTGCCTTCAGCTAACATCTTTCTCTCTTTGCAGAAGAAAGAAGTCAGAGTCCAGTTAAAACCAAATTGTTTAACTCATACATCATAAAGACAAAGTTAAGATAACTAAGATACAATTAGCAAAGAGTAGTTGTACAGAGCAGCTAAAAAATGTGTGCGAGATAGATTAAGCTTCCCTGCACCTACCTCATCTGTACTACAAGTTCTCATTGCTGCTCTTCATAATCAGAGGTAAGTGTTTCCTTCACAAAAACTTGGTTCTTCACGACTCTGGACAATGGAAAGTCTGAGAGCAGTGACCATGTCTAGGAAGGGACTTCTGGCTGCATTATAATACGCAAGTGTCATACAGTAAGACTATGAAAGTTGGGGGTAAAGTTGCTCTTTTCTGAAAGAACATTAATCCATTCATGAGGGCAGAATCTTCAAAATTAAATCACATCCTAAAGGTCCCATCTCATGACACTGTTGTATCAAGGAGGATTGAGTTTCCATGCATTAAACTCTGGGGACACACTCAGACCACTGCATGGTACTATAATTATTCCTAAACAATATTCCTGAGCTGGGTCATGTGGTCACCCTGAGACTTCCTTATGACCCTATAACATCTTTCCAATGCATTTTCTGTATAACCATGACTTCTCTACCAGTCTAGGGTATTTGGAATATATCTCTCTCAATTTAGCTAGTGAAAAAATTGCATGTGATTACATGGAAAATAGTTTTTCCTGTGAACACATCTCCAAAGATAACACTATTTCTCGCATAAGGAGGTATATGTGCCCACACTACATCTGTGCAACTGAAAATCACTTTACTAGCCAACTTTTCAGTTCTTGAGACTTCCAGCACAGAAGCAGGCTTCAGTGATGAGAGGCAGAGGATGTCAGACAGTGTCTCTACCACAGTGAGCCGAAGCTGCTCATTTTATGGTACCAAGTTTAAGGGATGGCCTCATTCAAATGCAGAGTCTGGGTGGATCTGGAGAAAATTGAAATGTTTGGACAATTTCAATGAGTTAACTGTCAGTGATTGGCCACTAAGCAAATCTAATCACCACTGTTCAAGCATGGTTACCAAGTCAGCTACCTGAATTCTAATGGAAGTACAATCAAGGCAGGTAAAAATTCCCTATGCAGTGTGGGAAAATAACTGCACTTTATCAATGAGGTTATTTGGAGAGACTGGGCTTTGAAGGGGCAGAGATCAAAAAAACAATGTCTGTGACAGAGTACAAATAGTATTTGTACAGTATTGTTCTGGGAGAGATAAAGGGTCAACAGCTACCGGGTCCTTACATCTGATCTTGTCTGGAATGGTCCCTGACAGGCCTTAAGTCATATGTCTTTTGCTATGTGTTGTGTCTAGAATAGTTATTCCAGAGATATTTGCCTTTGAAAAGGAGAAAAAAGTATCTTACGCATTAGTGTGCTCAAATAGTTTAATAAGCCAGGTTGCCCCACTTTCAACAAGATTCACCACTGTATCTATCAAATAAAAGGGAGCCAGCAGGTGGTAGAAAGATTTTGGTATCTCACAGCATAGCAAGCCTCAAATCTGAAACACTGATTTGGGGCTTTCTATGGTCTAACATGTTCCCTAAAAGTTCATGTACTGAAGACTTAATCCCCCAATTTATATATAGATGTTGTATGCAGGTGAGAATTTGGGAGACAGTTGAGATTAAGTGAGGTCATGGAGTCATTAGTGACTTTAGAAGAAAAGAAAAAGAGATCTGCACTAGCACACTTACTCTGTCTCACTGTGTAATGCCCTCCACCATGCTATGATATAGCAGGAAGGCCCTTACCGATGCTGATGCCATGTTCTTAAACTTCTCAGACTCCAGAAAGTAAGACATAGACTTATTGTCTTTATAAATTACCCTTTCTCTGAGATTCACCTATTCTCACAAATGAGAGGCTAATATAAGGGTTTAAGCAGTTTTTCATCCATTCATTGATCTTTAATTACTGTATTCCCAAAGAAATGAGCAATTTAAATTTGGTCCATTCTGTCCTAAAACTGGCACCTTTGGGAGTTGTGCAGGATAAGTGAGTTTGAGGCAAACTCTACCTCTGCTTAGTTGGTGGTATACATTTTATATGATGGTTGAGGAAGAAGTAAGAATAAAGCAAGAATCCCCAGAACTTGGAAAGATGGTATATGAGACAAAAGTGCTTCCCATCCTAAAAACTACCACCAAGCCCAGGAAAAGCTCCTAGCGCTGGCAACTTGCACTTGGGAGTTCTCTATAAAACTCCACCATTGCTTCTCAGTTGCTAGGAGACAGTGAGGGCCACCAACTGGAGGCGACCCTGCTACCCAGTGCTCCGGCCCTTCATTAGGAGTGCTGTCTTACTGGATTCTCTCATTTGAAGCAAATGAGTAGGCAGGAGTATTCATTCCTATCGAGTCTTTATTCTGCTCCATTCCTGATCTGTGGGTATGGTCAGGAAGGGAAGCCCTTGCCCACCACAATGTTTAGTTACTACTGTTGGACACTCTTAGTTCATCCTCTGTCCTCAACAGCCAGTCTCCATGGAGCAGACTCAGTAAGAGAATCAGAGGGATGGATGTGTTTCTTTGTCCCCAAGGGGCCACACTACGACCCTTCTGATGGGCATTTCACATTTCTACTCAGTGGGAGGACTTCCTTAACCACTCATGTCTGTGGTCTGTCTGAGCGAGAAATCATTTTACAGTCCTAAAGATCACATTCCTCCTCGATGATTTCTACATAATTTCCAGGACATGAAAACCACCAGAGGCTCCCAATGTGACTGTTTTCTTTCCTCTCCTAAACAGACTCAGCCCACTGTGGTCTCCCCGGAGCTTTGTGTTGCTTAAAGATTTTCCCCTCACTCTTGTTCTACCAGACTGACTATGACATTTACCCCAAATCTGGAGAGCAGGACTCTTCTTCTGGCTTCTTTCTTGCCCATAATCTTTTCCTCTGTTCTCTATCAATAGACTCTGAGCCCAGGCTCATGATGGCAGGCTCAATAATGTCAGTAAAGACAGCAGTTCCTAGTGCCTAGGACCTCCATCATTTTAGGAGGAAACACAAATTGTTAAAAAATGTGATCAAGTTAAAGATTTTGTGTGGGGATGACCTGGTTAGTCCCAAATGCAATCAAATTTGGAAACAAAGGAAAATGTGATACCAACAGAAATGAGGAAGGTATCAAAAAGGAAGGAGTGTTGGGACCAGAAGCTAAGGAATGCTGGCAGCCACCCGAAGCTGGCAGATCCAAGGCACAAATTCTTCTCTAGAGAATTTGGAAAGATCAATGTCCTGCTGTTCTTGACTTTAATTCAGGGAAACTTATTTTGTGTTTCTTATTATCCAGAACTGTGGGAGGATAGATTTCTTCTGTTTTATGCCATTTAAGATGCTATAGCAATCCCAAGAAATTAATATACTTGCTTCATGGGATCAGACCTTCAGTACTCCCAGCTTTGCATAGTCATGGTTGTAAAAACAAGTGCATCTCAGCACACTATTCATATGAGTTTTTTAGGAGTTTAATTATTTTTCTTCCTTTACTGACCCAGGAATTCTAGAACCTCCTGTACACTCTGATTTCTTGAGGGTGAACAACACCAAAGCACCAGAGAGACATTCTCAGTAAGTTCCCGAGAAAACAACTCATGACTAAGTGCTCTCTTCTCTGAGCTGAAAGGTCACACAAAATGTCTTCTAAACACTTGACATACATCATGACTTCACCTATTTGAATTTAGACAATGTACTTAATTTTTCTAGCCTTAAATTCCTTTATCTGAAAACAGAATGTAAGAATATCTATCTCATTCAGAAAAAGAAAAGTCACTTCTTTAGCAATCAGCAATATGAGAAAATCTTCAAAAAGTTGGTTTCTACCAAGACAAAAATTACCATCTAATTTTTCAATACCTTGTGGCCTTGACTTGATGGGTTCAATAAGCTAGAATTTTTCCCTCAGAATAATATATTAGAAAAAGAGGGGTAGAGAGAGAGAAACTCTTCTAAGATATCTAATATAAAAGAACTTTAATTATAACCAGCTTCATAAATGCTGTTTTAGTTTACAGTATGCCATGAATCCAAAGGGATTTTCAACTTAACCTTGGAAACTATGTTCTAGGTTAAACCATATGCAGAAATACTCAATTATGAAGAAGTACACTTTTATAAATCCTAAATAAGCAATGTATTACCAAGTTTTAAATCTTAAACGAAGAAAAAAGATAACTTTTTCTTTCATTGTTATTTTTATTCTTTCTAGATTTTGCATTCCATAAAATCTTATAAGTGGCAAAGGCTTTGTAGTGCTATTTCATGCTTTTAAATATGCTGCAGAGCTTCAGGGCATTTTAAAAATATCATTAATATAAGCCAGGTTGGAAAAAAGTGGTACTTTCTGAAGACTAAATTAAATTGGTTCCTGTCCAACGTTTTTTGCATTAGGAGATGCCAGGGGGAAAAATAAAGGACTGCTAATCATTTTTTGCAGATATTTGGAGATCCCTACGCAAAGCATTTAGGAAACAGCCTCCATGACCTCAGACAGCACACTCAAGAGGCCAAATCATGGGACAGAAATCTGGGCTTGGAAGAGAACAACCTAAATGCTAGGAAACAACAAAACCTTCCCTCTCTGGGTTTCTGTTTTGTTTCTTTTGAAATAAAAGGGTTGGATAAGTTGATCTTTTTTTTATCTTAAAGAGAGTAAGATTAAACATAACAAAACAGAACAAAACAGATCATAAGAAAACAATTTTAAGAAACACGGATTTCAAAACAAGTCTACTGGAGATCTTCATTGTCTGTCATATTGTCTGTAATTTCCTTCCAAATAGTTGTCCCCATCTTCACACACAGTGAATACATACTGAACATTTCAGTACTAATCTAATCAGAACAGGATGATGAATGCTTTTTAGGTTTTCAAGACCTGACATTAGGGAAGTCAACAATGGCTGCCATAATGTCTCTCATTCTCTTTGAAGTAGCTGTCCATATCTTTAAGTATGCTGAAATTAAACATAAGAGACTAGACTAATATCATTCTGAACATTGAATAATAGTATTGCTAGATTTTATATCATAATTCTACAGAATTAGCACTGAGTATCTTATTGTCTCTTCTTCAGAGTATCTATTCATTACATAGTGCATTACATAATCTGTTCCCATAAACTGTTTAGAAATTTTCCCCATGTGTGAATCTCTACATGTATGCCTGCCTTTTCTGTATTATAAGGAAAAACAGATCAAAAAAAAACTACAAAACAAATTCTTAGAACAACATAAAATGAAAAAGACATATAAAACCACAATATTAGGTGATCTACAGTCTTTACTATGCTTTCTCTAGTTATTTTCAATAGAATTGTCTACATCATCAGACATGATATAATTGAACATAGCACTACATAGCAATTTTAATAAAAACGCAACATTGGAGACATTGTAAGACTTCAAAAGCAGTTAATTATCAAACTGGAATGGATATCTTATTACATCTTGTCATCTTCAGAGTAGTTAACTCTACACTTAGACTTGATACTATCAAGCATACAAAATTCAAATAAAATCAGTCAAGACCAAAACAGCAGTCTAACAAACCAGCTTCAAATAAGATCAGTCATAGTAAGATAATGTAAGTAATACATAGCTTCAGTTTAAGTTAATAGGAAATTAAGGATATTTACCATAGTGTATCCTGCTATTTTGGGGATAGCTGTCTGTGCCCTCAAATCTAGTATGAGTATCTAGACCAGAACAAAATAAAATCAAACTAAACAGAGCAATAAGGCTAATTAGGCTTTTAGATCCTGAGACACTATTAACAGTGTCCTCTGCTTTCCTTTTTTAGGCAATTCCGCCCCTTTCCCTTTCTCAAGGTGCTTTATATATTTTGGATTCCACTAACTCCTTTGGTTTTTAGATTAGCAGGGCAACCTGTTATCTATCAAAATGATGTCGAACCTTTTTACCCCTGAGCTTCATCTTGAGCTGTATTCCTTTACTTACTAAAGCCACAAGGTTTTCCTTCCTTATAGCTGAGTAGTTCTCCACTGCACAAAAGTGTCATGACTTTCCAACCTATCTGTAGCAGCTGGACGTGTTGTCCCTATTTCTCTCTGGTTCCCTGTCACATAGAGCATTGTTTTCTCATCTTTGACCTTCAATTTATTAACCCTCTTTCAGATTGAGTATATTTCCTATTCAGATCATCTCAGTGGATCCTGCTTCCTAATCTACTCTGCTTGTGTTACTTTTTGTTAGTGTATCATGGCTGTCTATATTAGAGATTATAGCCCACCTTCTCTGCCTCATCTCTGTTATTCTATTTTTCTGCTATTATTTGTCCACTTTTCTCCTTCATTCCTCTGTCTGTCCCATTCATTGAGGACTCTCTGTCATTGTTGCTGGAATCCTGGTATTTTTTATCTCTCTCTAGAATGTCCTTCAGTAATTTTTTGTAGGGTTAGATTGGTAACCAAGAACTCCCACATTTCCTCCTTGTCTTGGAAACATCTTGTTGCTCCATTAATTTTGAGAGAGAGTTTTTCAGGGTACATCAATCTGGATTGGAGGTTATTTTCTTTCAGGGCTTAGAATACTTTACTCCAAGGTCTTCTTGATTTGATTTATATTGCTAAGTCTGTTACTTTGATGGATTTTCCTTTTTAGGTGATCTGCTTCTTTTCTCTGACCACTTTTAATATTCTGTTCTTGTGGTGAATTTCTGGGATCTTGATTATTATATGTCTGAGTATAGATCTGTTTTGGTTGTAGTTGGTTGGAGCTCTGTATGCCTCATTTATCTGGATATCATTTTTTTTTCCTATGCTTGGGAAGTTTTCCTTAATTATTGAATGGCCTTTGTAAGTCATTTTTGGTTACTCCTGCTTCTTGGCTCACATTTTTTATTCTTAAGTTATAGATCCTCTTGTCATCTTCTAGCCTTTGAATTGTTAATTGCTGGTTCCTTGTTATTTTTAAGAGGTCTTTTCTTTCAGAATCACACATTGCAAATGTATCTTCAAGTTTTGAAAGGCTAACTTTAGTTTCTGTCAAGTCATTTTGCCAGCTTTTAATGAAGTTTTTAATTTCCTAGTAAACTCTTTGGATCTGTTTCATGTATTCTAGATTTTGTTTATATTCTTCACCAAATGTTTTCTTCCTTTTCTGGGTTCCTCCATTCCTGCATCTGTGTCTTCTTGAGAGGGGTTAGAATTTCTTTTATTAATCTTTTTATGTCTTGCCTCACTTGGATTATAATTTCAGTTTTAGTTCATCTATGAGGTCACGAAGGTATTTCTTTATGTCCGCTGATGTTGTGGGCTATTGCATGATTGCTGCACTGTATTTACTTCTCCTGGACTTATTTTCCCAGGGTCAGTGGTCGGAGGTTTTTCCTTGTTTCTTTCCCTTGTCATGTTTCTGGTTTCAGATGGATGTGTGGTGAGGTCTCAGGCCCTCTCCATATTGCTTACAATTTTTCTAAAGTGTGCTGGCTGGGGTCTTGCTGCCTTCTCCAGTTTGCTGTTATCTGAGGTGACACAGGGATTGTTGGCTGGTCCCACTTCTCTGAGTCAGTCTACTGGTGGTTGCCTTCAGCAACTTAGGCTGTGCTTTGTGGACGTCACAGGTTCGGGACAGTTTTGTCCCTGGCTATTGGGTCTCTACCAGGGGCATGGCTCAGCCCAAGCAGATCCCACCAGTCCTCTTTAGGCTAAGGGCAGCTGACTGATGCCACCGCAGCGCCAGACTCAGGCCTATCTTGCTCAACTCCAATATGTCTTCCACCCAGCCACACCACGGTGGGACCCAATTTCCAGCACTCACCGCAAATTAATGCAGTTCTCCACCTTGGCTCCACTCCACACCACGTCCTCCCACCAAGGGCCTGAGACTCACCAACTCCCGTTATCAGCAGCCATGGCACTCCATGAATCGTCCAATTCCAGGACGCACCCAGCATAGTGGAGGACTGGTCTCAATGAGCGCATCAGGCTCTAGCCCTCCACCTGCACTTTTCCTTCCTCTTCCCCTTTTTCTTTTTTCCTCAGTTTCCTCCTGGGTCACGAGAATCTCTCTCCCCTCATCTGGCCCTCTCCATGTGGTCAAGTTCCAGTATCTGAGCTGTTTTTCCCAGAGAGGTTCTCCACACAGCTACCTATCAAACTGCCATCTTCCATTCCTTCCTCCAGATCAGTCGATCTTAAAGTTCCTTCAAGCTCTAATGCTCCAGGACTGCATAGGAGCCAAGGAAAATTGGGAGATGGAGATGCTTAGCTACATGCTTCAGAGCTCTTCTGAGGGCCAGAAGTAAGGGCCTTCTAACGAGGCAGTCTGTGCAAACAAGGCTCAAAAGAAGGAAAACTGTGCTGCAGGTAGGAATCAACTTTGGCTTCCCCAGCAAGGCTTGCCCTGAGCACCCAGCAGAACTGGAACTAGATGCTCCCAACATCATGTTTCAGATTCTATTTGCTTGATTGTCTTTATTGCATTGTCACTATGGGAACTTATCATTTCTCTTTGCCTCTATGTTGGTTTATTATCATCAGTCTTCATCCACTAGACTGTAAGTTCTGAAAGTAAAGGGATACTGTTGCCATTATGCAGAGAAGATCCTGGCCTATGAGCAGAGTCTAGTATACAAAATGGGTAGATTCACTCTAGCCCTCTGAAAATCTATGGTCTACACTGAGATGGTAGGGGTCTTTTAGGAATGCAAATTTAGCTGTGTTATTTCCCAATATAGTATCCACTGTTGGTTCCAAGGATAGAGATGGAAAGTTGTAGAGTCAAGTTTCAGACTCACATTTAAGGGCATCAACTAGCCTCGACCTACACTGGGGTCCAACTTCCCTGCTGTTCCATACCCTTCACACTCAGAAGGCCAGTCTCTTACTCAGGTCTCATGGTCCATGACTGTTGTCCCACCACTCTGGAAGTTGAGGCAGAAAGATCCCAAGTTCAGGACTCACTTGAGCAACTCAGTGACTTAGCAAGGCCCTGTTTCAAAATGAAATATAAAAAGTGCTGGGGATTTACAGTTCAGTGGGAAAATCCTGGGCTCACTACCCAGTACCACATGGAGAAATAAAACCTGTTCTTCATTTTTCTCATGCTCATGATAATTCCTCCCTCTTGTTTCTGTATCCATCATTCCTTCTACTGAGTCTCTCTCTCTCTCTCTCTCTCTCTCTCTCTCTCTCTCTCTTGCCTTATACTGGGCTCAAGGGCCTGAACACAACCTGAAGGAACACACAGAAGGAGAGGAGGAAACAACCGCCTCTCTGTGAGCAGCTCACAGGACACAGGCAGCTGTTTGCTTCTGTCTGTCCCTCCTCCTTTGTTGTAGGATCTGAGGGAACATGAGCCAGGATGGTGTTATGTGAAGCACCCACAGCCTTGCACGTGGAGCACGCACAGTCTTGCATGCTGCCTGATGTCCAGCAGCTGTGTGACCAATGTTGGCTGAACAAGCGCAAAAACAAACAGATAAACAAACCAGAGAACTACTAGCAGTTCCCATTTAAATGACTTAGCAAAACCTCTATAATATGTCTAAAACATTGTAAGAAATTATTTTTAAAACCATTGTCATGGGTAACCAGAGTAGACTTCTTTTCAAAACTCATCTCATACTATACAACCGTGCTCCCTTCGGGCAATTAATCATATCACTGACCTGAAAGGACAGCCTCCCCAAGACAAAATCCTGAACAACTGGTGCTCCCTGCTGCCCGTCTCTTTATGCTCCCACATTCCAACCAGAACATTTTAATTTAGAGAAAATAATGAACCTCAAGAGGAAAAGGGAGCGGGGGAGGGTGGCCACGTTGGTCACGGAATTCAGGTCTGTGTCTGGTTATCATTTAGAAAACAAGAGCCGAGGAACTGGCTCTTGTGACTGTTCTTTGTTTTGCTTTTTAAAAGAAAATTCCACACAACACAGTTCTAGGGCTCAGAACAAAAATATTCCCTGTGTTATTAAGGATGTAAAGCTGGCATCCTTTCAAACTTCTGAAAACTCACCGGAAGGCATTTGTTATGAGGAGAGAAAAGACATCTATGAGCCCTAAGAGGAATCTTGAGAAAGAAATGTTTTCAGCAAGGAACAGATAAGATCACAAATCCTGGTCCCCAGGGCGCACATGTATGTAGGGGAGGTCTCAGCACTCACTGGGGAGCAGGGCAGGGGAGTGCACAGTCCTCCTGGTGCCCCTCACATGCCTGAATGATGCAGAAAGCTGTTGCACAGGTGTGCAGAAGGTGAGGGGACAGTCAAGGGGATGATGGAGGTCAGATGACCAAAGTGCCTCTGCACAGAGCACATCAGGGAGCTAAAGACTAAAATGATGCTGTCTGAGATAAGGGAAAAATGTAAACACAACCCTACAATCCACCAGCAAGTGTTACTGCCGGAGAAAACATCCATAAATCTTGGAGAAATGTGATATACTAGAGCCTGGGAGGATGGATAGAATCCAGATCTTATCCTGATTTGTGTCCTGAAGAAAGAAAATGGAAGAACTATCAGTTTCTCCCATGTGTACCCCTTTTGTAGCCTGTCTGGAGGTGGAGGCCTGAGCAGGGGCTCTGATTTTTATCACATCTGAGGTCTCTGACAGCTGGGCAGAGGGAGAGCGTGCAGCAGTGGGTAAGCTGCAGAGTCTGCCCTTGCACTTCTAGACCCACTGTGTAATCTTGGGCAGGTGGCCCAGCCCCTCCACACTCGGTTTACTCACCTGAAAAATGGGGAAATGACATTAATATTAAGTTTTATTGAGAGATGTTCAGCAATGTCCTCAAAGCTGTACAGTCAGGTTTCAAACTCACATCTTAAGGGTATCAACAAACCTATTCTTTCTGCTGTGACAACCCTACAACAAAGCATGAGCCTCATTAAATTTTATATTCATGAATGATCACTACTAATGATAAGGACTAATGATAATATAAATCACAACTATGAGGCACTGTGAGAATCACTCTTTATGACAGTCTTTTGAGACCAAAGCTTTGATGCACAGGACAGAAAATAAGTAACTTCATTTTACACAAGGCAAAGCGGCTGCACTTTTTGTTCTCTCTCTACTCAAAGTCTTTTTATTTTTCTACTTTGTACTCAAAGTCTTTTTTTCTAAATATTTATTACATATGATGATCCACAAATAGTAAGCTTTGGGAAAGTTCAAACTTGCCATCTGCACAGGTGGCCAGGCTCATTGAGAGGTGCTGAACAGGTCAGGGTCTGACATGGCTTAAAGGCACTACATGTTTTCTGCAGTGGATCATTCGCTGACTTTAAATTTCCAAGTACATAGTCTCACATCTGCAGGACATATGAAACTAGTGATGAGGGTTATAGTCACAAGGAAATGAGCCCTATTTCATTTCAGGTTTTAGGGTCTCTGTGTATGAAAACCCATTCTGGGGGATGGGGGTTTAGCTCAGCAGGGGCTGGGGATTTAGCTCAGCGGCATAAGCGCCTGCCTTGCAAGCGCGTGGTCGTGAGTTCGATTCCTGGTACCGATAAAAAAAAGAAAAGAAAGAAAACCCATTCTGTTTCCTGGAGAAGCACAACACTTTTCAGATGGAATTGCAACATTCCAAACTCTGACTATGCTAGCCAAACTCATCCTTAGCTCCTGTATCTGGTTTTGCATGGGAATCACCAAATCTCACCGCATCACTAAGATTTCAATTAGGTTTCTTAACTGAAATGTTGTGGTGAGGCTCTATAACTACGTGCCAGTGAACCCAGTGCATGAAGCGTGAGTCCGTCCAGCACTCACCTCTAAAGCCCTAACTGCACTGAGGAAATTCAGACCCAGAGAACTGAACACTCAACACAGTCTTACACAGCACACATTCCATTAATATCTCTTAGATGAAAGAAATGGAAATTGTCGCATATGGTACTGCACACTCTACTGGCTCTTTAAAATGCTATTTTGTGTACTTTTCCTTTTTAACCTTGGGCCTTCCTTGATTTACAGGTCCAAAAATAGAACCCAAGAAAGATATGATAATGAATTTAGAATTATGTTTAAACAACAGAATTACATTCAAACCCAAATCTGCTGGATGCCAAAGCCTAAACTACAGATCTCTCTCCACAAAGCAATTTCTATCTAACACCACTCTTACATGCATATGATGACAACCAACAAAAGATTTTTTCATTCAACTTGGAAAGATGCTTTTTTAAAGCTGAGCTTCCTTGACACTGCATAAAATTTATTGAAGACTAACATGTACCCATCCTCAATGTTTAGCACGTACATAACAGGGCCATAGTTAATGTGTCTAGGTTTGAATTTGATTGTTCCTGCCAGCTTGAACCACTGGTGGGATACACATGACTGTCCCATTGGGCAGTCTGTACCGCTTCTCAGGGGTCTTTGATTACAATATGCAAATAAAGGCTTTGATTTAGCAAACCAGGTGTCACCATATTACACTCAAGGAAAACATTAAAATGGTATAAAAAGTGGTCGTACAGCTAATTTGTGGTATAGCAGTTGTGAATGCATATTATACACAGGACCCATGGAGAACTTTTCAGATTTTCGTATTGAAACAGAGAATTAATTATCGATTAACCATAAATAGAAATGAATTTCTTTTACTTTAATGAATAAATCTGTTCACTATCATAATAACTTTTAATTAATTGGGCAGCAATTATTCAAATTCAAACTAGACTCAGTCCACCCATATGCTATTTATAGACTGTTGATTGTACCCTCAGTGGTTCAACCAGCTTCCGGCAGTGAGACACAAGGTACAGCCCATTGCAATTATGTTAAAGTCAAAATTCCACCAGGATTATTTTATGCAAAGAAGTTCCTTTTAATTTTTCTATTTTATCTTTGATTAAAGCATTCAAGAAACAGTGCTTTGTTAGCAAGAATGAAGTTTGTAACAGAAAACACAAATGCTTCAAAGAAGTCCAAGTGATGAACACTTGGTGACCGACATGAAGCGTCCCTGGTGCCAGCAGGGTACAGACTCTCCTTAGCACCCAACTTTCAAACCCACTATGCTTTCACAATTTTGAGATGGCTACTGGAGCTCCAAAAATTATAGAGAAGGTTAAAAAAGGCAAAATCAAAGAAGTGTTCGTGATTTTAAATTGCCTTTAAAATAGTTTTCCAGAAGTCAGTTATTTAACCTCTCTGGCTGGACCACCTGCTCACAAGAGGATAAAAAGAAATGCAGATATATGAGGTAACCACCTAACAAAATGAGTTCTGTTAGTAAGAAAACAGAGTATGAGATAAGTATACAGAGTATACTATAGCTAAACAGAGTATACTACCAAGTCTGACAAAAATGCCTTAAAGTTTAAATATCTGGCACTTAATAAGTGTCTTTTAGTTTTGTACATCTAGACACTGTATGCAAAGCAGAAGCATTGCTTCCGTAGGAATGTAACAAAGTTGTATCATAGCCTTACCTGAAGCACTAGCTAATACAGAGGTAATAGGCTGTTCAGGTTAGGTCACAGACCAGTAGAAAGATGGATAAAATTTATCTAGGTTATTTTTTAATCAATCTAAATACAAAGAAAGTAGGACTTTATCAATATCAGTGGATCATTAAATACCTGTCTTAGTTATTTTTCTCTCATTGCTGAGATAAAATACCTGACACCCAAAATTAAAGGGGGAAAGGTTTACTTACCTCACATTTTATAGAGATTTTAGTCTATCACTGGCTGGTTCCAAGGCAGGGTGGCATCACAGAGGAGAAATGGCTCATGGTGGACAGAAGGCAGCAAAGCAAGCAAGCAAGGGACGACCACAGCTCTTTCCGTCCCTTGTGTCTTATCCAGACTCCATAGACCCTTTTAACCTTAGTACCCCTAATCCTGCCCTTGCACCATGAATCAGTCACACACTTCAGACCCAGCCACCTCTGAAAAAGCCCCACCTATGAGTGCGTGAAGCTTTGGAAGAACATCTAAATACAAGTCATCTTTGCTTCATGGTCTACCATCTGTTGATCTCTGAATTAAATTTTCATTCAGTGTTTTCCGATAAGCCTAAAAGCACCTGTGCCTGATCTTAGGTACCGCTAGAGAAATTCGGTAGACCCTGTGGAAACTCAGCAAATTCTTGAACATGGAGCTTACGTCAGGACATGCCTGGGAATGGTTTCGTGATTAGCAAGGCTGTTAAAGTGCTTTGGAGTTAGCTTTAGAAGTGTTCCAGGTGAATAGCTCCCAGGCACAAGGAAAAGGAAGAAGGGCTACACAGAAGGGCTGGTAGGCAGAGGGACAAAGCAAGACGTCAGGACTTCCTGTGTGTCAGTCTCCTAACAGGAAGCTCACTTCTAGCAGGAGGCAGGAGGGTGTCCTGCAGGAGGCCTCTTCTGGCCTCGGTGAAGGCCCCCTCTCCCAGTGACTCAATCAGTGAACTGGGATTGACATCTACCAGTGAGACACTTAATACTGTACCAAATGAACTTGTTTTCTTAAAAAGTCAAAGAATGAAGACACAGACAAAAGGGGGAGTTAGGAGGACACATATTAAAAATATGAGCAGAAATAGTTCCTGACACCAGAGGGGATTCTGAGTGGAAGCCCAAACTGTCTCCCTTGTCCTGATCCTCTGTGAATAAGCTGACCATGGGAAAAGTTCACGTCAAAGAAAATAAGTTTAAACAAAACCAGTTAATTTGTATTTCTAATGTTTCTCAAAGTACAATTCGGAGGTAGGGAGGAATTCTTCAACTGACTCAGCATACTCTGCATTAGAACTGTCTTCCTGTGAGGAAAGGTCTTACGTCTATGTTTTTATCCTAACCTTTATCTTTATTTTTCTTGCATAGGTGAGCATGTTTTACATGCCTAAGCTTACTTAACTACTTAACAATTTGCCCCCAGCATCCATCAAGTAGCATGTTTGTGTGACATGCTGATGCTGGAGGCCACGGCCCGGTTATCTTTTTAAACTTCGGTCTGGAAGCCTCAGCGGTTAAACATCCAGAAAGTCAGTGACAGGAGTGTTGAAATGGGGGCAGTAGATTTTAATTCTTAATATTCAATTTGGATATGAGGCACTTTAAAATATAAAACATGGCCAGAGATGTGCTACATCTTTTATTAATTACAGTTGACTTCTTCTAAAATGTCAAATTTTTATAGAATGTTAACAGATAACAGTTATATTGCTTTACAGAGAAAACTTAAATCAAGAGCAAATTTAGCACAATGATGATATTATATTAGAACCATTAGGGTTTTTTTTTTTTTCTAATGTCAGGGATCAAACTCAGGATCCTGTGCTTCCAAAGGCACTTGTGTCGCTGAGCTAAATCTCTGGTTCACCATTCTGTTTTTGTTCTATCTCCCAAATACATCTAAATTTCTATTTTACTAATTAATTACTTTTATCTAATTACAAGGTGTTAAATGATACCAATAACCATTGTTACCTTTTAATAAAGTGCCTTTTAAGTAGAATGTACTTGCATAGAGACATACTTTGCAGATTATTAATGTCCAGTATCTAATTACTAGAGTAACACTACCTGGACTGTGTAACATTTAGGTATTTCCAATTATTATAACATATTTACACAGAAATCATATAAACAGAAGCTTGAAAAAGTTTACCATTGTAAAAAGATTTAGAAGTCATCAGTGTAAGATATTTTCTTAACTTCTATATGTTTGAGGATCTTATGCTTGGGAAACACAAATGTATTTTATGTATCATGAAATTGACAGTAATTTGTATCACAACTACATAGAAATCACTACATATATTTACTTAGTTTTATTCTTAAGGCTCTTTTAACATGCTTACAAGATATAACTGCACTAACAAGAATTAAAAAACATCTTTAAACCATTTTCAAGTTTAGAAAATGGTGTTATTGATCATAAAAAGCATTATCCAATATGTCATTTATACAATAATGTGATGTCTGATCAAAGCCAATAGATGTTGGTCAAGTTTTAAATGGTAGGACTTAATTTTAAAGGATGTAAAAAATATTGGTCATTTTATATGGGTAGGCCTACATGTCATGTATAGTGTGTAAAAGAGAGGTATGGAGAAATCATTGACTAACTTAGCATATCCTGGATGGAAACTTTCCTCCTGGCAGGGAAGATCCTTATCTCTCCATTCTTACTCTAACTTTTCATCTTTTTTTTTTTTCTTGTGTTTTGTTTTAGAGGTTCAAGCTTCAGTAACTGCTTAAATTAGCACTTAACTCAATGTGTATTATATTCTTTTATCAAACTTTAGCTTGGGCTGATCTGTAGACTACTGGTAGACTAAATAACTAAACTATTACAGCAGAACATGTAACTTTTGGTTACTTTGATAGGCTTAAGATATCTTAAAGCCTGTATGATTAGCTGAAGAGTCATTGGTCACTGGGGTAAGCTTTAGAAAGGCAAACCAAAACCAGTGGGCGTGCACATGAAACTGCTCAGATATTACTGAACTGAGGCTGACATGGATCCACAGACGAAGAGCTCTCACAACCTGCGTCCTCCTGTCTGCTCTCCCAGTGCAAACCTCAGTGTTTGTCTTACACTGGCTTTATTCCAGGCTACATTTGTTCTATTTTTGATACGTGAAGATGTCCTACAAACGATTGAATTTTCTACTCTTCTAAAAAATAAATTACAGAACAAGATAAGAGCAAAAACTTATGGAGAAAATAATATATAGAAGACCATGAAGAGAAAAAAGACTGAAGTCGTGTTTTTTTGGGGGGGAGGGAGCAAAGGCTTTATTTTAGGCCAGGCCTGGCGACACAGCCTCCAGGAGCCAATATGGAGACTGCGTGCCTTACAGCTAAAAGGGTTGGCTTTTAAAGCCGAAAACCACAGGAATGTTGCAAACTTTGACACAGTTTGATAACTTCTTTGTAGTTAAACGTTTCTTAAGGACAGCACATTGTATTGCAAATAGGCTGAAGGGGGGTGGGGGGATTACAAGAAACTGAAACTTAAAGCTTACTTAACCTAAAAAGAATGGAGAGGAGAGGGGAATTTACAAGGAGCTGAAACTTAAGTCTTTACTGGAGATGGAATTTTAATCTCTATTGAAACGGCGCATACAGAACAGAAAGGAGGCGCATTGGTTAGAACTAGGTTACAACATTTCCCTCTGATGTTGTGACTGCGGCCAAATCCTTGGCCAGTTAGTTGGGAGGAAAGTATAGGCCATATTTCCTCCACAAATAAATACTTGTCCTTCGGCAGGATAAAGGGAGGTAGTCTGGTTAACTATGAAACTACAATTAGTAAATGCAACAAACCCCGTGTCAGTGTCAGAGGTATCATTATGAAAACCTTCTTGGAGACGGGGAGAGTCCTTGAAGCCTACTGGTTGTACTATAAAGGGGGGACCAGCACTACAATTTAAGTAATCTTGTTGCTCCAGAGTGGTCAGAGAAACATTGGTGGGGATCGCAAGGGGCATGGGGGAGCCCTGTGCCATGCGTAACCAGCAATCTTAAGCCAAAATTGGGTTGGAAGCATTTAAGTCTTTATGAGTGGCTTTTAGAATATCAGAAGTTTGAACATCCAGATCAACTCCCCGTGATTTAGGCAGCATCAAGGGGTGGTAATGTATCTGGAGAAACATTATTTTTTAATAACAATTCTGAGAGCATGGCCCTGGCTGGCTGCCTTTGTCAGGTATCACGTGGGGCTTTAACTTACACATCCACATTTGAGTCAAACCCCTTGTAACTGAGGGTATAGCAACAAGGAATGCTAACTTGTTCCCACAATCTGTCCTAAGACTATATTATATAATTTATCATTTATGTGGGAAGGATCATGATCCTTTTTTCCTATTGTATATATAATCCCCCCCCCAGCTTCACCTTTAGTACAGCCCCCTCTGCAATCACAGGGGCTCCCATACAAAGATTTCAACAATTGTTCTTTGCTTACAGGGGGACCAAAGCCTCCATGCAAGGCCTGCGTCAATGTTATTAAAATCCTCAGCAGTGGGATAGAAGGAGCAAAAGCAAGCAAAATAAAGCAGTTCATGACTGGTATAATCTATGTTTAGTCAATTTTAACTTCAAGGGGTTACCAGTCTGTTGTATGAGTATGTCCCTCATTGTCTGCTATTTCCAGTGGCTTCACGTGAGTATGGTGAATCCATGCAGTTTTTCCTGCTATGTTGACAGCAGTGGGGGTACTGAGCACCACGGTGAAGGGTCCTTCTGAGGGGGTTTGAGGGAGTCTTGATGGTGATGTCACACCAGGACAGAAGTTCCTGGCTTGATAGGTGCTTTGAGTGGCGTCTCTGAAGGCAGGTCCAGGTGTTTTTGTCTAAACAGCTGGTGGACTGAGGCCAACACAGGCTGGAGTGTCTGCAGGGACTTAATGAGATCTTGTTTAGTTATTTCAACTAATTTGTCCTCTGACAGTCTCAGGACCAGTGGAGGGGGCCTTCTGAACATAGCTTCAAAGGGGGAAATTCTGGAAACATATGGGGTACATCTAGCTCGCAGCAGCGCAGAGGGAAAAAGGCTCACCCAATTATTGCCAGTTTCTAAAGACAGCTTAGCTAAAGTGTCCTTAAGAGTACTGCTCATACGTTCTACTTGCCCTGAGCTTTGTGGCACAGTGGAGTTTCCAGTTAATCTTTAATGCCTGAGCTAACTTTTGGGTGACTTGGGCTACGAAAGCCTGGGCCATTATTGGACCCAATTGATAGTGGGAGGCCAAATTGAGGTATGATCTCATGCAATAGCTTTTTAACTACCACTAAGGCTGACTCAGACTTAGTAGAGAAAGCCTCTACCCAGCCAGTGAAGGTATCTACTAATACCAAGAGATAGCGGTGCCCCTGTAAACCAGGCTTTACCATGTCCATGAGGTCTACTTCCCAATGTTCTCCTGGAACAATTCCTCAATGTCAGGTGGTCTCCAGCATAGAGCTCTTGGCTGAGTTGACTAACAAGCACTGTGGGCATCTGGAGCTAAAAGAGGCAGTCAGTTTGGAGAGTTTTGGAATAAAAAGTCGAGTTCTGAGAAATTCAGCAAATTTAGTTCCCCCTAAATGGGTAGTTTGGTGAGCCCAGTGCAACAGCTCCCACCCTAGTTCCTCCGGTAACAGTATTCATTTATCAGGTAACTGGTATCAGCTTGGGATGGGGGATGGGGGACTTCGCTCCAAGTTGAGATGCTACATGCAGGTCCTTCTCTATGTAGACCAGTTCTGATAAAGTGGGAGGAACCAACATCAGAGCAGTTACCTCCTCGGTTGGCCCCTCTGATGTAATGGCTATTTTTTGAGCAGCCTGATCTGCCAAATTGTTTCCTAGGGTGAATAACAGCAACCCGCTGAGGCAGCCAGACTGCTGCCAGCAAGTCTAGGATCTTTGGACCATTTTTTTATCTTAGTCCCGGCTGAGGTTAAGAGACCTTGCTCCTGATAGATAGCTCCATGTATATTTACAGTAGCAAAAGCATATCTACTGTCAGTATAGATGTTTACCCTCTTTCCTGTGGCTAGTTTTAGTGCCTCAGTCAAAGCAATGAGCTCCGCCTTTTGGGCAGAGGTGCCAGGCTCTAACCGCTTAACCCAGAGTACCTACTTTTCAGTGGTCACTGCTGCCCTGGCCACTTGTTTGCCATTCTGGATGAAGCTGCTTCCATCGGTGAAATAGTTGTTGGCATTTCCCAAAGGCTGGTCGGTAAGATCAGCCCATAGGTTCTGCTGCAGTTCAAGGATGTCAGCACACTCATGGAGAGGTGTCCTTTGTTTCTCCGGATTGTTGTCAGGCATAAGGGTGGCTGGGTTTAAAGCTGAAGAAGTCTTGAAAACTACCAACTCTGGGTCTAGAAGCAGGGCCTGATAGTGTAAAATTCTAGCATTTGAGAGCCATTTTTCAGGAGGGGTTTTGATAAGAGTCTCTAAGCTGTGGGAGGTCACTACAGAAATCTTCTGTCCGAAAGTGAGTTTTTTAAACCTCTTTAAGTAACATTGCCAAAGCAGCTAGCATTCTCAGGCAGCAGGGCCATCCTCCTGTCACCAGATTAAGTCTTTTGGAGAGGAAGGCTATAAGCCTCTTCCAAGGGCCAATGTCATGGATTAGGACTCCTTTGGCAATGCCCCTGAGTTTATCTATGAACAAGGTGAACAGCTTGGTAACATCAGGGAATCCCAGGGCTGGGGCCTTTGTCAAGGCCCACTTGAGCTGCTGGAAGGCCCGTATACATTTATCAGTCCTGTTCAGCAAATTTTGAGTTTCCCCCTTAAGGGAGTCATATAAGGGGTGAGCTTTTCAGTAAAATTTAGAATACATAGACTACAGTATCCAACTGCCCCCAGAAACTCTCGTACTTGTTTTTTTTTTTTTTTAATTCTCTCTCATAGAGCAATTCTAGCACCTTGGTTATCTTCTGGTTGGTAGCTTCTTGTAAATTCTCTCTGTTCTCAAAGACCTTTTGTGCTATCTTTATTAACTGGCTGAGGGGCATTTTCTCAAATCTCTCAAACCTTTGCAATTTTTGTCTAATATGTGGGGCCGACTGAGTTGCAAAGAGAACAACTGGCAATACTGGGGAAACCTCCTTACCTCTGGTTGTCCAATCAGGGTGGGACAAAAGGAAAACATGGTTTTGGCATTCTGGATCAGAGAGCAGGCTTCATCTGGATGGCACACCACTTTTTGTCCCAGCATGCTGCGTGGCAGGTCATCGTTTTACTGAAATTATATACTTAACAAAAAGGGCTTTTTCATGGGTAACAAAACTAATTGTGCCACATAATCTCCTAGATGTCTACAGCACATGCAAGAACTTGTATTTTATTTCTATAATCACCCACATTAGGCACAATAGTTATTTCTTTTAAATTTAGATTGGCTTTTCTCTGTCTTTACAATCTATAACATTCCTGGAAATTCCTCTCCCCCAAACTCACAGTATTGCAAATTATCCTGTTGGGCTCTTTGCTCTCAATTTGCAACATAAAGCTGCTTAAAAGCCCCCAACAATAGCCATGCCACAGAAAGCATTTTCTCTTTTACATCTTTACTTTAAGACAAAACCACCTTTTTTTTACTTATTATTAGTCAATTACCTTTTTCTTTTGCTTTTTAGACAACATTAAAACCTTTAACAAAATCCTTGAAGTGACATTTTAGTAGTCTAAAACATATTTAAACATTTTATGTCTTTTTACCACATTAAGATGCTGTATTTTAAGAAACTGCAAACTTTCAACTGGCTCAATTACAGTATGAACTGTTTTTTACTTGGTAAAGTTGATATGATTCTTAAAAACCATAAATATACATATATATATATATGTGCCACATATGTTTACATTTTAACCAGAAAGAAAAATACTCTTTTTTAAAAGGCATGCCGAGGTTGCAAGTAATCAATTGAGGACTAAAACATTAAACAAGGCACCACAACATTAAAGACACAAACAAAGGTTGCTTTGTGCACAGTTTGGTGAGCTAAAGGAAATAATTTTTTATTATGAACCTTGAGTCTAATAAGCCATGTGGATCCTGCAACAGATATGGGCAATGAACCCCTAAGTTAGTAACAAATTCAAACAGGCAGACAATTCTAAAGTACGAAAACACTGAACATAAATATCTAAATCCCTTTGTCTGTTTTGGGCTCGTAGAAGGGTTTCCTAAGAAAGAATGTTCTGTTAGATTTGGGGTAATCAAAAGGGGAACAACTAGAACAAATGAACTCACAGACAGACATACAAGACAAGACAAGCTGCAGCAAAAATGGCCTTTGCTCAAAAATTGGCCAAATTTTGGAATTGGTCAAATTTTGGGATCTGGAGGAATTAACAAATTAACCAATGCGGGCAGAGTCACAAATGGATGAGATTCGTCCCAAAAAACCCAACTGACTCTGTCCTCAGGAGGTCCTCACTCCCCAAATTGAGGGCATCCCCTCCCACTTAGACACCATGGTCTAATTAATCCCTCCAGAGTACTTACTTTTAGGTGTTCAGAATTGAGTCATGAGTCTTGCTTCCATCCCGGACGGGCCCCCAAATGTGATAGCTTGGACCCCGGAATAAAACTCAAGGAAGCAAGAAATTAAAATTTGGGGAGGAAAGGCTTTATTTTAGGCCATGCCTGGTGACACAGCCTCCAGGAGCCAATATGGAGACTGCACCAGACTGAAGTCATGTTAACTCTTGTATTGTTTCTATTGACACATACTTGACACTCATGTGCTATAAAAGTTTCAGAAATACAGATCATCACTTGTAAGCACAAAAGTATGAATCAGTGTGAAGTTCTAAATTGTCTTTGTATATTTACCTGTATTATTTCTTTTTAAATATTTTAGCTAATTAGTGCATGTGTAGCCAATTGGCTCACGGAGTTTACAGTCCTCTTGGGGGATGCTCCCACACACATGGCACAGCTTGTTCCTTTTCTTTTTTTAATCATCTTCTCCTTCTGTCCCCTTCCTCCTTCTCCAATTCTCTTATCCCATTCTTCATTCTTGTTGAGATTAGCAGTCTTAGCTCATGTTGTGGCACACAGTTCTTATAGTCACTGAGGTTATTAGATTCCTGTACATGGCATATATTTATTCTTCTTATTTCCCCTTCCTTTCACCCCTCAAGCTTTTCTCCTTGGACCCCTTTCCTACTGCATGAGCTCCACCTCCTTGTCCTCTCCTACCCAGCCCTTATTATTGTCTTCATTTGCACTTTGCCTCACTAGAATGAGAGACACCACATGGTATTTAACTTGTGTGTCTAGCTTCTTTTGCTCAACATTATATTTTCCAGGTCCATCTATTGTCCCACAGATGTCTCCAATCTGCCATTGTTCATAGCAAAATACTATTTCACTATATGGAGATACCAAATTTTGTTTAGTTAGTCATCTACTGATACATATACAGCTATTTCCAGGACTTAGCTAAAATGAGTTGTGTGGTAATAATCATTGGTATGCATATATCTCTATAATATGATATCTTAAGCTTTTGGAGAAGATACTTAGCAGAGATCACTAGTTTACATGGAATTTCTAATTTCAGTTCTCTGAGAAATCTTCTTACTCATTTCCATAAGACTGTACTAGTTTTGATTCCCACCAACAATGAAACAGAGTTCCTTTTCACCACAGCCTCACCAGCTGTGAGGCTGGCTGTTATTGTTTCGTTTCTTAATGGCGGCCATTCTTTCTCCAGTAAGGTGGAATCTTAGAGTTGTTCTAATTTGCATTTCTCTAATAACCATGGATGTTGAGTATTTGTTTCATCATTTCCACTGTGAAGTGGCTGTTCACTTCTCTCTCACATTTCTTGACTGGATATTTAAATTTAGGTGGTTTAAAGGTTTTTTTAGTTTTTTGTTTGTATATTCTAGATATTAGTCCTCTGTCTGAGGAGTGGTTGGCAGAAGAAAATTCCCCATTTTGTAGGTTGTCTCTTCATTCTATTGATTGCTTCTTTTACTGTACAGAGAAGCTGTTTACGCTGATATAATTTAATTTGTTCATTTTTGTTGTTATTTCTTATGCACCTATGTCTTCAATGTTTTATCTATTTTATTTTCCAGTAAGTTTAATGCTTAATATTTCTGCTTTAATGTTTGATCTTTGATGCATTTTGATTTCAATTTAGTATATGATGAGCTATAAGGGTCCAATTTCAATCTTCTGCCCACAGATAACCAATTTTTCCCACATATGCTTTTGACATTTTGTTGAAGATCAAATAACTGAGTATATCTGGAGAAATTTCTGTATGTTCAACTCTGTTACATCAGTCCATGAATCTACCTTTGTTCTAGTATTGTGCCATTTTTATCAATGCTGAATCACAGCTTGAAGTCAGCTGTTGCTATAGCTCCTGCTTTGCTCTTGTTGTCCAAAATTGTTTTTGTTATTCTGGGTCACTTCTGATTCCATACTATGTTTGGTTATTTTTTACAGGGCTCTAAAGTATGCTATTGTTATTGGGGGGGGGGGACTGCATTAAATTGTGTAACAGTTTTGCAAGTATGTGGCCCTTTTGAGCCTACTGGTTCTACCTATCCAGGAGAGGGGACATCTTTCCTCTTTCTGATGTTCTCTTCACCTCCTTCTTCAGATTACTGAAGTTTCCTTTGCAGGGGTCTTTCACTTTCTTAGTTAGGTTAATTCCTATCTATTTTATATTTCTTGACACTACTGTGAATGGAATTGTTTTCATAATTCCTTCTCATCCCATTCATTGTTGAGGTACACAAATGCTAATCATTTTTTTTGTGTGTGTCTATCTTGTATCCTACTACTTTGCAAAAGTTTATTATTAATTCTAAGAATTTTTTCGTGGAATTTTTGGGTCTTCTATGTAGGATATGTCATCTGAAAGTAATAATAAATCAATTTATTCCTTTCTTGTCTGTTTTCCTTCTCTTTTTATCTCTTTATCCTGCCTAATTGCTCTGGATAATGTGCTAAGTACTACATTGAGTAGAAGAGGTAATAGTGAACATCTTTGTCTTGTTCTTGATTTTAGGGGAAACACTTTTAGTTTTTCCCCCATTTAGTATGATGCTGGCTACTGGTTCATCATATATGGTTTTATCATATTAAGGTATGGTCTTCTATACTGTCTTCCTCAGGTTTTCATCATGAAGGAATATTGGATAATTTTTTTTAATTTTAAAGAGAAAAAAAGCACAGAAAAATCAAAAAGCAATCAAACATTTGCCAAAAGCCTCTTCTGTATCTCTTGATATGATCCTATGGTTTTTGACTTGCTTCTGCTTATGTAATGTATCACATTTATTAAATTCTGTATGCTGAACTATTCTGGCATCTCTGGGATGAAACCTACTTGATCTCTTTGATAATGTGATGCATTCTACTTGCTAATGTTTTGTTGAGAATTCTTGCATGATCACTAAGGAGATTAGCCTGTAGTCTTCTTTATTAGTAGGGGTCTTGACCTCATTTTTGGATCAGGGCAATACAGACTTCTGTAAATGAGTTTAGGGGTACACCATTAATTTCAACTTCTTTGAAGAGTTTGAGGAGTACTGGTGATATAACATCCTTACAGGTTTTGTAGGATTCATCAGGTCCTGGGCTTTGTTTAGTTGTTAGATTCTTTATCACTGTGTCAACTTTATTGGTACTTATTAGACTGTTAAGCATTTTTATGTCGTCTTGTGTATGTGTCTCTTATATGTGTCTCAGAATCTATTTCTTCAAAATTTACTAATTTATTGCAATAAAATTTTTCTTCTGGATTTCTAGTGTCTATTAAGATTTCATCTTTTTCATTTCTAGTTGCATTGATGTGAATCTTTTCTCCCTTTCTCTTGGTAAGACCCTACTGTGATTGCATTAGTGTCTATTTGATCTTTTAGTTTCAGCAATTTCTGTATTATAGAGATAGGTGCTCCCAGTATTCAGTGCATATATGTTTATTAATGTTATCTCTTCTCATTGGATTTTCCCCTTAACTAGCGTGTAGTAATCATCTTTATCTCTTCCAATCAGTATTAACTCTGGAATTTATCATGTCCAATAATAAAACTGCTACCTCTGCTTATTTTCACCATCCTGATGCATGAAATACTGCTTTCCATCCTTTAATTTTCAGTCTATAAATACCATTTTGAATTAGATGAGTTTCTTGAATGTGACAGATTGTTGGATTCTGTTTCTTGACCCATTCTGCCAGGCTTTGTCTTTTAACTAGAGAATTGAGGGAGTTAGTATTGAGAGAGATCACTGAGATATGTAGGGCATTCACTATCATTGCCTTCTTTATCTGTTAAAGTATCCTTTTTTGTTGTTGTTGCTATTGTTTATCCATTCACCTCACTAGTTTCCTTTGTTTTTAGCTGTGTTCAATTCATTGTTTCTATTTACAATATTCTTAAGTATTCTCTGTAAAGTTGGTTTAGCACTCATATATTTACTAAGCTGATATTTTTCTTCATGGAAATACTTTATTTCTCCATCTATTTTGAAGGATAGCTTTGCTGGGTAAGTTAAACTGGGCTGTGAATCATTTTCTTTTAGGGTTTGAAATACTTCACTCCAAGCTCTTCTGACCTTTATGGTTTGTGTTGAGAAGCCTGCTGTGATTCTAATTGGTTTATCTCTATATGTGATGTTTTCTACTTCTACTGCTTTTAAAACTCTGGTGTTTTTTGCAGGATATCTAGTAGCTATAATAATGATAAATATAATAATAAGGATATGCCTTGGTGAATTTCTTTTTTCATAATTATTTGGTATCCTATAATCATCACTTATTTGTTTTTTAAAGATTTCTCTTATATTTTGGAAATTTTCTTCCATGATTTCTGCAAGCATGTTAATGAGTCTATGTGTGGTATCTTCTAGTTTTTTTCCAACTCTAGTTATCCTTAGATTGGTCTTCTTGTTGTTATCTAGTAGTTCCTGGCTGGTCTTCTCTTGTTTTCTTATTCTCTTTTTGGCTTCTTTGAGCTCTTTATTCTAATTCTCTCTTTTGTCCTCAATATCAGGCACAGTATCTTCACATTCTTCAATGTACAAATTCTGCAGTTTTTTTTTTTTAATTCAGGTATTTCTCTGTGACATCTTTTTGAGGATTTCATATTTTTGTGGAATCTGTTGTTCAAATTTTGAGCTGTTTTGGTTAGTTCATCCAATTTTTTCCCTGTTTCCCTGAATTCACCATGGCCATATTAAGTGAAATTCCTGGGAACTTTTGTTTGATTTCCTCCTTTTTTATTTTTTATTTTAAAGAGATTAAGACAAACCGGGACATAACAAAGCCGATCAGAACAGAACAATGTAAGCAACACAGTATTTCACCAGAAGACAATACTGAAAGACAGTTTAGATCACAAAGGAAAAAACCACTAAGCAAGGCAGACAAAGGGAATGGAAAGATAAAAATGCAACAGCAGAAAGATAACATGTCAACAATAAACCAATATATAAGTTATAACCATTTATGTACAATGATTTCCTCTTTGAACTCATCTATTTTCTTCATCACTTCTACGAGCTGTTCATAGATTTTTGTTATCTGGTATTTGTTTTCTTTTCCCTTTGGGCCCCTAGCAGAGTTGGTAGGGGGTCAGAGATCTTCTACTGCGTTTTTTTCCCTAGGAGATACACTCCTATGTGCATCTATACATACATACCTATGCTTAAAATTAGATTTACCCTTCTTTTTCCCCTTTTTTGAGGATTCAGGAGAGTTATTGCATTTTGAGGGTTAGAGAAATGAGGAAAGTTTGTGGCTTATATAGAGATTTTTAGAAGGATGTTGACTCCCCTGGAATAATTTTCTACTTTGTATGTCCAGTGATAGTATTTATTGCTTCTACAATTTACTTTAGTGATTTTTATTCTGTATGATGTTTTATCAAAAAATTATTTCTGATTATAACAGCATCCACAGATTCAATATCGCAACACTTCTGTATGATACACCTTGCAGTTAACACTTCCTTCCCTTTGCCTATTCTCTATGCACACTGTAGCAGTTTATTATTTGTGACTGTCTTAGAACGAGGTAGGTTAGGTTGGGTGGGGAGTATGGGAGGGGCTAGACACTAAGGGGGAGGTCTGAAGGAGGAAGTAGTAGCCCATGAGAAGAAAAGGTTAATGTGCAGCCTGATGTTTACCAAAGCACTTTTTTGGAGTTGAATGACTAGTAATGAGAATTTTAGAGGACATTTTGTGGAGAGAAAAATGAGATACAAAAAGGGGGGTTTGCTTGTTACTGAGGAAAGCTGTGTGGTTGTTGGAAGTTTCTGATGGGGTGAACAATAGATAAAATATGGAAGAGCCAAAGGCTTTGGGAGAGGAAGGCCAAGGAGTAATTCTGGAGAGGGTAGGAGTGACTGTGGGGGAGCTAAGTATGTAAAATTTAAAAATTTGGGAGGAGGAGTTTATGGTTAGGAAAAGAATAGAGAAATATGTTAGTAATAATGTCTCAGCAGTTTGAGGTGAAGAAACTAGTTAGCGAGTTGAGACAAGAGAGAGATCTTGGACACTTATTAAATCAGAGCCAATGAAAACAAATACACAAAATTAACAACCTATTAAGCACAGGAAACCATAAAAGAACGTAATATAATTTGATATAACTAAACAAATCAAGAAACATAAAATAACTTAAGCCAGCAAGATGTCCGGTGGAAACACTGATTAAATATTCCAATGAGACACTGCATATGTGATTATCAAGTAGCTTCTTTGCCAAGCAGTCTGAATGTTCACACCCAAATCATCTCTCTGATTACTTCACTATCATGCTGAAGACAACTCAGACTCACTTTCTTTCTGCCAGGTTGCAGCATTCTTGCAAAGCCTGATCCAGTCTGAATTCCTGGGTTAGGAACACTTGCTGTCCCTCTGCCTGGGTGTGATGGTTGAATTAGTAGACAGATTCACTTGTACAAAATTGTCCACTGAGTCAGGATTTTTCCTATGCAATCAAATCAGCTGCAGTAGTAGGAGGCTAACCCATTACAGTAGTATCTATCAGGGTAGCTGAGAAATAATGCAACATAAAGTCCCTGCTCTGGGTCTCCTTTTAGCCTAGAGAAGAAATTCATGGTTATAGTCCACACATCTTAACAACCCAAGTCTTGACCCACAGTAAACATGAACTAAATGCAAGGGCTGTGTCTCCTTAATTTTAAAGCATCAGTTATCTAAAGCTCAGAGGGTTGAGGGTTGGGTAATGGTAGAGGGGGAAAAGAAGAGAAAAAAGAAAGAAAAGTGTTTTTTTTTTTTAAGTCCTCCACTCTATGGTATAGGAAGGAGGAAACAGGAGGGAGGCCAAGGATCCTAACGATGGTAAGGATGTGTTATATATTTAAAAGGGGATAACGGGAAATGGGCTCAAAATTTGTACTGAGAAATGGGGATGGGAACGTATTCTATGATTGTTATAAATATTAGAGGAAAAAAGAGAGGCAATTGAAAAAGGGGAGGGGAAAGAAGAAAAATTGGGAATAAATAAGAGACAGGAGAAGAAAGTCAGGCAAACAGATATGGATAAAATAAGAGGGACATAAAGGACAAGGGAGAATTTTTGTACCCTGCATAGACTATAATGGGAGAAAGGCAAGAATTACACATACATAGAATGCTTATAACACAAAAGAGAGTAAAATAATGGAATAAAAATGTCAGGGAAAATGTACAGAAGGAGGAAAACAGCAACCATTTTTTTAAATCTAAAAAGTACATAAAAATTAAAAATGAGAAAATACAATCAAATAACAATAAAAGTAAGGTTTCTATTGTTTTGGAGGTCCCCCACCTAAGACTAAGAGCAGAGCAAGCCAGAGCAATCTGTCCACACCAGAATTGGAGGTGCAGTCCGTCCCGGCACAGTGCTGGACGTAGAGCTCTGCTTACAGTATGAACAGGTCACCAGTGTGAGCGTCCAGTCCAGTGGAGCCTCTGACCGCGAGAGCCTGGTCTGTGCTCACCCCTTGCCGGTGTCTCAGCAGGACTCCCCCAGTCTGCTCTCCAGATCCTGACAGCCTCCCATGCCTCTCCTCCCTCATCCACCTGAGAACTGCGGTGTGGAGCAGCTGCGGTGTTGCCCTGGAACCCAGAATCACACTCCCAGCCTTTCCCTGCAGAGGCACGCCTGCCAGCTGCTACTCCGCAGCTGTAATTGTGGGTGCTTCTCCAGGGGTCACTCACCAAGTGCTGAGTGAGGAAGGCTGCTCTGGAAGCAGTGTCCCTCTTTTTCCTTATTGGTGCCAACTGCAGATGACTCTCTTGCCCCCAGGGCAGTTCTCTGCTTCTCCTTGGAGGTGTGACATATTTTTTCTGCACCACTTAATCATACTTCCTTCTCCTCTGTCAGCTCTCTCGTGGTCCCCCGGTATTCGCCATTCATTCAGGTTCCTCTCGAGATACTGGGTTCCAGACTCTGGAAACTGTCCTGAGAAGCAGAGCTGTGGCACTCACTGCTGCCATCACTTCAGGACTCTATACTATTTTTTAAATGTCACGTAGAAATCACACTGAAAAGGGCTAAAAAGTGGAAAAGAATAGAAAAAAACATTCTGGAAACCTGAAACCACACAGGTTGAGGTAAATGGATTTGTCCACATGTGAATAACTTACACAGAGCCACGCACTGCAGGCATTTTCAAGGCTCGGCCTGGCCTCAAAGAGTGCTCCAGTCTAGCAGCATCTCCTGTCTCTGGTCTTCTGAGATAACTGTAAACTTTTCTACATCACATCAGCCTTATTTACATTCCATCTTCTGCTGATTTTAATTTTCACACAAATTTGTCCTTTGCTTAGAGAAATTTTGATCTACCTGAAAAGACTCAAAATGCTTTTGTTCTTTTGAAATTACTCATATGTTCCAGTGTCATTGTACTGACAGCAGCTGCTGCAGGACACATTGATTTGTATACCACATGCAGCACATTAGCTATGCAGCTCTTAAAATCAAGGATACCAGTAAATACGTCCATTATCCACTCCCGTTGCACACACATCCTCCAAGTTCAGAATCAGTTGAAAAATAAAAAGGCCATATAGATGAAGATGAAAATGTGATCATGATCACTAATCGAAGATGTTGAAAGGTGTGAATTTTGTGATCAACCTCACCTGGCCCTTCAGAGCCACACAGACAAGTCCGTGGTCACTGGCAAGCTGGCACTGGTCACACTGCAAATGCACCTTTCTGCGGGCAGGAAGACCTGAGAAGGCACAGCCACAGAGGAGCAGCCACGTCTGCACAGCTGCCTTTCCAGACCTCTTGCAGATAAATCATTTCTTCTCCCTTAGGGATGGGTTAATGCAGGGTTTAAGAAAAGGATCCCAGGCCCGTCTCTGGGGGCTGGGAGCATTTTTCCTCTCTGAAAAGTGCAGGGCATCTTCCCATTTAAATTCCAGAGATGGCTGATTTTTTCCCCTGGATGTTAATCTACTGTCCTGTGAGGATCATTTTTATTTATTATGTGCCAAACCCAACACTCAACACATAATTCAAGATAACCCCCTCATAAATTCTAATGCTAGGATTTATATGTCCCAGATGGGTAGGAGTTTTGATCTTTAGAACTGAACAGATTTTTATAATTCACAAAATGCCCTGCAATGTACACAGCACTGTTCCTCCTTTTTCCTACAGAGCCTCTTACATCTCAGAGATTATGGAGCAAAGAGACCAAAATAAATGCTAAGCTTGTAGAATTTGTTCTAAGGGTGGTAATAAATGTTTCTGGATACATGTGAGTTATTTCATTAAATGTTCTTTCTGACTCTTTTAAACTAAATATCATATAAAAGCTCAGGAAATACCTGTTTTTAGGACAGCTTGAAAGTAATGTGCTGATAGCACATGGAATACTTCGTTCTTTGTCTTAGGTGAGTGGCCGGTCGATATTGTAAAAAGGGGAATGCGTGACTGGAGTTTACAATTACAGACTTTCAGAGAATATTTTTAGTAGAAAGGAAAATAAAATTAGCTGCTGCAGCAGACATTGCCTACATTTCAGTGGTTAATGTGATACAGTGAATATCTCTATAGCCCAAGTCATCATCCAGGGGGGTCAGCACAGGGTTTACCATGTTGTGCTTTTGCCTTCTGCATCTTTTGAATTCTTTTGCATTACGTCAGTAAGTATGAGAAAAGAGTAAGGAGCCTGCTAAGATGTGTGGTTTGGTTTACAAAGACCAGTCATAGAAATGACAAGTATGTGAGCTGAGGGACATGTGAATTATCCTGCTTTTGATCATTACATGCATTAATATACACACTGTACCCAACAGGTGTATAGAGTTACTATGTTTGTTTATTTTAAATGTGTAAAAAAATGGAAAAAGAAAGATTATAAAAACAATTAAAAATCAAGGCTAGAAATGGTACAAACACCACTTCTACTCCAGTCCTTTTGATCAGAGCTCAGTCACATGTCACAGCTACTTGAAGGGAGTCTGCAAGAGCAGAGGTCAGTACTCAGATGTCTTGGCATTTGCAAGTACTCTTCTGCTACAAGTGTTAACACAACTAGGAACAAAAGAAACCAGTCACCAAAGACCACATTTTGTACAACTCAGTTCATATGAAACATCCAGGACCAGTTGGGCCATATAGATAGAAGATTAATGCTTGCTTAGGGCTGGGAGGAGTTGCATGAGTATAAGGTGGTGACAACTGAACTGCAGAGGACAGGTTGGAAATACAGTGCGATAAGCGGTGGTGATGGTCGTACATCACATCTTTGTGCACAACTCCACTGAGTTGTGCACTATAAATGAGTATGCTGTGTAGTATCTGATGTATATCTCAACAAGGTTTTTGCATAAATGAAAACTATATGCCTTCAGAAAGTTTCTTTTAATATTTTTTTCAGTTACTTGAGATAGGGTTTCACCGTGTTGCCTAGGCTGGTCAGCGTTTGAACGCATGAGCTCAAGTGATCCTCTAGCTTCAGCTTCTCACGTAGCTGGGATTATAGATGAATGCCAGCCACCATGCACACAAAAAGACATTTTTTTAAAAAGGCCAAGACCAATTTCAAAGACATGAAATTTTCTCTTTAAGTTTTTTTTTTCTCTAATGTTTTCTCAAGTGAAAATTAATACAAAGGCCTTATCTTTCAAGATGGTGAAATTCAAACGTTACAGAGTTCTCAATGTATCTGAACTTGGCTTCTTGCTCTGTAAAAGAGGAATGATACATTAACTTCAATGGTCGATTGCAGTGATTAAGTAAGGCATGAAATTTGAAAGCCTTTTTTAATCTAGGTGTCTGTTTGGCTCTTTGTTAAAGCATATTGATTGCTCAAACTCTTCCAAGGGAAACGAAATAAGATATAAATGACTTAAAAACTGGTTCAACACTTGCAAAAGCATTATACAAGAGAAGGTATTCAAACAGTCAACCAGCATAAGAAAAAGTGTTTTATAGCATTCATCACTAGAGAATGCAAAGGAAATCCACAGTGAGATACTTCTGCACCCTCATGACAAGGGAGAAAAATTTAAATTGTTCTACACAGTGCTAGCAAGAACGTGGAGCACCATCACACATTGCTGGGGGTGTTTGAAAGTCTATCATCATATTGGAAGTAATTTAGCACATTGATATTTTGAATGTTCAACTATGACCTAGCACCACTGAGAGAAATAAATATACATGCTCACAAAAGCTTTGTACTTTAAAAAGCACATTATCCATAATAAGTAAAAATTAGAAACTGTCCAAATATTCATCCATAGGAAAATGAATAAATACAAATTTTGACATCTCCACATGAAATGAAGTAGTACCAAATAATTAAAAAACATACATATACATATACAAAAATCTCAGAAAATTTGCATATCGGCTAAAGTACAGACTAAACACATATGAATGACTCCACTTAGCAGAAAGGAGTTGCCTGAAGTTGGTGAAGAGGGGCTGGGATAATAATTTCATAAAAGAAACCTACACTAATTTTCCAGATAATATATTGTCTTATATTTCAATCTGCTTATATATTTGTCAAAAATTCATTCAGCAAACATAAGATTTATTCATTTCTCTTAATATAATTAAGTACAGCTAGCATGGAAATGGGGCTAATGAAGGGAACAAAAACTATTCCTTCTTGCTTTGGAAATGAGAGGCAGGCGTGTGTAGGCTGTGCTGGCATCGGCCTTCTGTCCTCAAGTCCCCAGGATGCAGTCTCCTCACCAGTGTCCTCTAAGACAACTCTGCAAATATCCACGCCCAGCATCCCCTCTGTCAGAGTACAGTCCATTTTAGAGTAAAAATAGAAGCTTAAGTGTGTAACCTCTAACTTAGACATGGCTTGAATCACATTTTTCTTGAATTGCATAAACCTTCTGAAATGAAGCACATTGAATTCACTGTAGAAAAAAAATCCAAAATAGACTAAAATAGAAATGAAAGTGACAAGAAAAAAGCAGAAGATGCATGTTTTTTAAGTCCTAAAACAAGCAAAACTCAGGAAAGAGGAAATGAAAGTCCAGGAATGAAACAACAGTCAAGGAAAGGAAAACAGCATACCTGGGACCCTGCACACAGCACTCGGCGCGAGGAGCCAAGCAAGGCTACCACCACTTAAAATGGAACTTAATGGCTCCTGAGGCTTTTATTTCATACGTAAACTGAAACTTAATCAAAGTTGGATGCATAATCCTGTTTAACTGCTGGAGCAGATTCTTTTAGATTTTATGACCTAGGCTTTGGCATGTCTGGAATAATTAGCAACCAGTTAATCTTGGGTTGTTTTTCTAGTAGTGCATGGGACTTCAGTGAGCCATTTTCGTGATACACATGCTCAGCAGTTACTTTTTAGAAATATTCATAGATTCCAAAAAGAGCAAATAAAAGATGCATACATAATAAATTTGCATGAATGAAATGCATATACTTATCAATGCTATTTATGAATTGTACCCATTGTGGTAGCTGACTTACTAATGTTCATCACTGTGACTGTGAATTTATGTTCCCTTAATATTTCAACTTTCTGCATGTTTTAAATCTACATTGTTAGGACCATAGAGAGTCGCTGTAATAACATCTTCCTTGTAGACTGTCAATCTCACCAAATAGAAATAACTGATTCTTATTTAATGCTTGTCTCTCAGATACTATTTTTATCAGTTGTCAATATTGTTGTGCTTGGTTTTCTTTTGGCTAAAATTTGCTTGTTCTTTTTATCTTTAGTGTTCTTCAGTTTGTTTTGGGTACAGTCCATGCCTGTGAAAACATGACTGAATTAGTGGTTGGGGACTTTTAGTTTATTCAGGAGCATAGGGTTCTAGTTCCTTCAATTTAAGCATGATAGCTTTCTCCACCTGTAACAACACTATCCTGGTCCCATCAGGGACCACATCAGGACCTGTAGTTAAAGTCAGCATCTCAATCTGGGTCTCTGATCATCTCCTCTGTAGGTTCCACCCTCAGGAGCTTCTCATCCCAAAGGACCTCCAGGCCACTGGGCACACCCTCTTAGCCCTCTCCCCTTTCAAAGTGGACTCCAGAGCCCATCCTTACCACCTTGATCATGCACTGTCTTCTCTGCTGCCTGTCTCCTACAGTCAGAGTCCCTTGCCAAATCCCACCCTAGTTAGACCCAATTGTCCACTGAATATCACCTGCATACAGGCAACGACACATGAATGAGTGTGGAGTGTCACTGAAAATGGCACTGACCATGGGGCTGGGAATTTAGCTCAGTGGCACAAGTGTCTGCCTGGCAAGCACAAGGTCATGAGTTCAAGCCCCAGCACCAAAACAAAAAGAAAAAAAAAAAAGAGAGAAAATGGCACTGACCTCTGCAGTGATCTTCTAACCGTGTCCTGGTCTTTCATTTCCTACCTTACATTCCTTGCGTTTTCTCTGAAAATCCAGCCCTCTCCTCTGCCACACTGTCATAATGCAGCACAAGTTTCTGCTCCCTGGGTACCCTTTTCCTGTATCAAAGGGCTTAGTTTTCCTAGCCACCTTTTCCATCACTTCAACCCAACCACTCTATGTGACCTTCTTCTATACAAGTTGTGTGATCAGCACAAACCAAGTGCTTTTCCCTCTGGGGAGACAGGTCTTGGCCAATATTAAGTGGACATGGCTGAACCAGATAAGGGTTGTGGCTGAGGAACTTGCAGCCTTTTTGGTAACCGAATCAAAGTGAAGCCAGTCTAGGAAAACACATCAAGGGCCCCAAATCTATTCCCCTATGAGCTAGTGTACAATTATAGCAACAACAACAACAATGACAACAGGGCATTGCCCCAGGGAAAACAGAAAGGTTACTAGGCCTCCAAAGAAAAATCGAATGGAAAAATAGATTACTCAGTTCTACTAAGAAAGTTTCCTTTTGAATGAGCAGTCTCTGGCATAAATGTTAAATTTAAAAGGTCTTGTTATTATACTTGATCTCACTACCTCAGAATATTTATCTGTTAAGTAGATCAACTGCATCCTTTATTCCTGATGGAATTTTGGCATCAGAATTCCTGATTCCTTTTTGGTCTTTACCTTATGCAACTTCATGTTTATCAGTTTCTTTCATGGACAGCAGAGAGGACTGTTAAAGCTTTTTAAAATTTTTTAAATTTATTTTTTATTTTAAAGAGAAAAAACCAATTCAGAAGACACAAAATTTCTAAACAAGATAGTAGGAGAGTAACAACAGTTCATACAATTGTGCATTGTTATCTTCAAAATAGTTGCTCAGATTACAGGATATAGGCATGAAATTTTGATCAAATATAAAGCATAAACCTTTCTTTTCAATGAACTAATGGAAATCAGTAGTATAATTATCTTAACTATCATATATAGATACATATATACATATGTATTTCCTTTTTCCTTTCTTCTTTTTTCCTCCCCCCATTCCAGTTTCTCTTTTCTTCTGAACAGTTTCTTCCTATTCACAATATCTACTGTACATTTTGGATCTTATTTACTCTTTCAGCAAATAAAACACAATTGGCTGCTTTGTAGAAACTTTTTATTTTAAAAAGTAAAACAGGATAAAAAGAAATGATACAGAACTGCAAAAAAACTAGTAGGAAATTAACATTAGTTAATATATTGTATATGGTTATCTTGCAAGTAGTTGTTCAGGTTACAAGAGCTGGCATAAAAAAAGGTTAAATAATCTAACAATGACAGCACAAACTGTTCTTCTTGATGAACTAACAGAGATCAGGAGTATAATTATCTGTCTTATATACACATATGTATACATGCACACACACATGTATGTATATCTATGTACATATATTCTGTAGAAACTTTTTAAAAGTCTCTAAATGAAAATGGGCTATTGCTCCAGGATGGCGTGGCTGGTGATTAGAATAGCCTAGAGACCAGCAGGACGGCCAGCACACAGCAGGACCCTGGATAAGGCACACAGGATGGACAGGCGGGACTAGAGGTGTGGAAGTATTCCACGCAATATTGAATTCTGCAGGAATCCAGAACCGACCCAGATACCTGGCCCCTCCCACTACACTGCCGTCTCGCAGCCAGTGCAGGAAGAATACAGATATCTGTAACAGGCCTTTTTCTCTCAACTGTTTTTTCTTTTCATTTTCTTTTTTCTTTCTCTCATTTTCTTTTCTTTTTCTTTTTTGTTCTTTTTTTGGTTTCATTCTTTCTTTTCTAAGTGGTTGGGGAGAACTCCTGCCACAGAAAACTAATCTCATTCCTCAAGCCCAGAGACCCAGTTCAGACAATTCCTTGACTACTCCTTTATTCTCTCTTTTCTACCCCTTCTATAGGTTCCCCAATCTTGTGTGACCATTCTTCGCTCTTCAGCCTTGTCTCTATTTCCTTTCCAGTTATATTTGTTTTACATACTATTCTTCCTAGATTTCCCCACCACAGGGAAAATACTTCACATATGGGTGCATATCTGTTACAACTATCAATGTAAATGGCCTCAATTAACCAGTCAAAAGAAACAGACTGGAAGAATGGATCAAGAAACAAAATCTGACAATATGCCGTGTACAAGAAACATATTTAACTCAAAAAGAAATTCATGGACTGAAAGTTAAAGGATGTAAACAATACTCCATGTCTGGCCCTGAACCAAGGCTGGCAGCTTCCTGACGCTGTTAGTTTCAAGCAGAAGCCTAAAGAGATGTCTTTCTATAGTCTGTTGGCCATTTCAGAACTTGGGCATTAAAATGGTCAATTCATTAGAAAGAAACAGCTTGAAGCAACCCTTCCCCTCCCTGATGAGCGGCTGTGAGCATAGCAGGCTCCAGTGGCCCAGGACGGGAGCCACTGGCATTTACTGGGACCTGTGCCATACTGGGACCTGGAGCACAGGGAAACCAAGCAACCCCTCCCCCACCCCGTGAGTGGCTGTGAACCTGCCAGCGCTCGGGCTGAGAATCAAACATCACATCTTCTCCTCCCACCCCGTTCGCAAGTGGGAGCCAGTGATCTGGGCATCCCTTGAGAGGCTGACCATAGGCAATGTAGCAAATGCGGGGGGGGGGTCTTCTACCATCTCTTAGAAGGCAAATACTTTTAACCCTGTTTTGCTTTGTTCTACATGAAAGAATGGACAGCTCTATTTTGAAGAGAACTATGACAGCCATTAGTGACTTCTCTATTGTCTGGTTTTGAAAACCTAAAATATCTTCCTCATTCTGTTCAGATCAGTCTTATACATGTTGTTTTGTATGAATTCTCTGTGTGTGAAGACATGGACAACTATTTGGAAGAAAACAAGAGACAATATGATAGATAGTGAAGATCTCAGGTCGTCTGGCTTTGAAGTTTATATCTCTTACATTGCTTTCTTATGTCCTTTTTTGTTCTGTTTGTTGTATTTAATTTTACCCCCTTTAAAAAAAAACAATACTCCATGCAACAGGAGCCTTAAAAAAAAAAAAAAAAAAAAACAAAGGTAGCTATTCTGTTTGCAGATAATATGAACTTCAAATCAAGATCAAGAAGACCACTACCCACCTATTAGGTGAAAAACTTCAAGAGGAAGAGATAATGACCACAAATATATATGCACCAAATACGGGAGCACCCAGCTATATAAGATAAATATTAATAGACATAAAAAATCAAATATACAATACCATAATTGTAATGGGAGGCCTTAATACCCCATTGTCACAAAGAGATAGATCAACTAGACAAAAACTCAACAAAGAAATAATAGAACGGAACCAAAACTGTGAACAAATGGACTTAGTAGACTTTTTAAGAGTATTCCACCCAACAACATCAAAATACATATTCATCTCAGCTGCACACGGGATGTCTCTAAAATATACGTTACACTAGCCCATTGGACATTCTTAAGTAAATGCCAAGGAACTGAAATTATTCCACATGTATTGCCTGACCATAAGGTAATAAAATGGGAAATTAATGACAAAAGAAACTGCAAAAGCTCCATAAACACATGGAAATTATACAACACCATCCAAAATAACCAATAAGTAACAGATGAAATTAAGTAAGAAATTATACAATATCTACAGTCAAAGGAAAATGCAAATACAACTTATCAAAACCTGTGGTACACAATGCAAGCAATCATAAGAGGAAAATTTACAGCACCAAATTATCACATCAGGTAAATAGAATGAGCACAAATAAACCTAATATTATACTCAAGCTTCTAGAAAAAGAAAAAGCATACCCACAGGAGTGAATTATGAAGATCAGAGGAGAAAATTAATGCAATTGAGACTAAGAAAACATTACAAAGAATTAATGAATCAAATAATTGGTTCTTTGAAAGTATAAATCTTATCAAAAAAGGAAAGACTAAAATCCACACACCAAGGAATGAAAAAGGCAAAATTACTATAGATTCTGTGACAATTCAGATCATTTTTGAAAAGACTTAATTTGAAAATCTCTCATAGGATGGAAAACATAGAAGAAATGAACACATTCCTAGATACATATGAATTGCCAGAGCTGAATCAAGAAGATATAAAAATTCTGAATAACTTAATATCAGTTAATTAGATTGAAAATATAATTAAAAACCACCAACAAAGTAAACCCTGAAATTTTGAGATTTAATTTACAAGAAATCTTTTTTTTATTGGTACCAGGGATTGAACTCATGAACCATGAGCTTGCAAGGCAGGCACTTATGCCGCTGAGCTAAATCTCCAGCTCCTTAATTTACAAGAAATTTAAAGAAGATTTAATGCCAATGCTTCTTAAATTCTTAAATGGAATTGAAAGAAAGCAAACTCATTCCTACAGGAATATATTATCTGGATAACAAGACCACAGACACACTCACCTAAAAAAGAGAACTGCTAGCCAATCTCTCCAATGAACATAGATGCAAAAATCCTCAATAAAATACCAGCAGACAGAATGCAGAAAATCATCAATTCCATGACCAAATGTAATTCATCTCAAGAATGTAGGGATAGTTCCACATACACAAATCAATAAATGTAATACATCGTATCAGCAGAGTCAAAGACATGATCATCTCAATAGATGCAGAAAAAGCTTTTGATAAAGTCCAAAATGCATTCATGATAGAAACCCTACAGAAAATCAGAATAGATAATCTTTACCTCAATCTGATAAAAGCCATGTATAACAAACCAATAGCGAACATCATACTAAATGGACAAAAACAGAGCATTCACTCTAAAATCAGGTACAAGACAAGTTTGTCCACTACCACTACTTCTGTTCAATATAGTTCTGGAAACATTAGCCAGAGAATTAGACAAAAGAGAGAAATAAAAGGAATAAGGATTGGAAAGGAAAAAGTTGAAGTATCATTATTTGCAGATGACATGATACTCTACATGGAAGACCCCAGAAGCTCCACCAAAATACTTCTAGAATTAATAACCAAATTCAGTAGCGTAGCTGGATACGGAATCAATACTCAAAAATCAATAACATCCCTCTCCACAAACAACAAACTGAGAGAAAATTTAGGGAAACCATTCCTCTCACATCAGCATTCAAAAAGTGAAATACTTAGTAATCAATCTAATAGAAAATAAAATAGCTATACATTGAAAATTACAGTACTCTGGAAAAAAAGACTGAATAGGATAAAACAAAATGAAAAAGTAGCCCTTGCTCATGGATAGGAAGAATAAATACCGTGAAAATGGCCGTGCTCTCAAAACTATTATACACATTTAATGGAATCCAGATCAAAATATCATTAACATACCTCACAGATCACAATCCCTGACTTGAAATTATACTACAAAGCTACTATGATAAAATCAGCATGGCAAAGGCAAAAAAACATACTTAAGGATCAAAGGAACATATTAGAAGAAGCTGACTCAGCTAAAACAAACTGACCCACATTATCTTTGACAAAGGGGCCAAACATGTTCACTGGAAGAAAAATAGCCTCATTATATGAATGGCACAGGAAAAACTGGCTTTAAAACATCCAAAGATGAAAACTGTGCTAATATCTATCATCATGCACTAAACTAAAGTCAAAATGCATCAAAAAGCTAAATATTAAAATACAAACATTAAATATACAGGAAGAAAAAGTAGGTAGAAATACTGAAGACATCAAGGTAGGCAGAGAGTTCATGAACAAAAACCAAACTGCATGGGAACTACTTCAAAGAATCAACAACTGGATCTTATCTTATTAAAAAATTTTGGGGGGCTGGGGATTTAGCTCAGTGGCATAAGCGCCTGCGTTGTAAGCAGGCAGTCGTGAGTTCGATCCCTGGTACCGATAAAAAGCGAAAAAGACCAAAAAAATTTTTGCACCTCAAAAGGAATCACCACCAGAGTTAAAAGAAAACTCACAGAGTGGGAAAATATTTTAGCCAACTGTCCCTCAGATGGAACTTTTATGTAGAGCATATAAAGAATTGGAAAAACTCAAACCCTCCAAATTTAAAGACCCAATCCAAAAATGGTCATCTGAAATGAATTACATACTTCTCAGATGAAGAAATACAAATGGCAAATAAATATATGAAAAAATATTTAACATTATTCATCATTTGAACAATGCAAATTAAAACAACACTGAGATTCTAGCTCAGCCCAGAGAAAATTGCTATCATCAAGAAATCAACCAATAACAAATGCTAGCAGGGCTGTGTGGAAAAAGGATCACTTCATCACTATTGGTGATAGTGTAGACTAGTGCAATCACTGTGGAAATTGGTGTGGAGATTCCTCAAAAAACTAGAATTAGAGGTCTCATTTGACTCAGCTATTCCCCTTCTGAGTATTTTCCCAGAGTAATTAAAAACATTTTACCATAATTATGTATGTGCACCCATGTTTAGAGAAGTACAATTTGTAATAACTAAATCTTGTAAACAACCCAAGTGCCCATCAACTGAGGAATGATTAAAATCAATGTGGTATTTTATATAATGGAATACTACTCAGCCATGAAGAAGGATAAACTTGAGGCTTTTATAAGTAAATGGATGCAACTTGATACCATACTCATATGTGAAATGAATCAGACTTGTATGTGTAAACATCATATTGTCCTCCTAGCATAAGAAAATGAAATAGTAAATAAGATCCAAAATGTAGAATAGATATTATGAAAGGAAAAGAAACTGCTCAAATGGAAAGAACAACTGGGATGGGGGAAAGGTGAAAAGGAGGAAGGAAAAAGAATATACACATACTCAAGATAGCTGAGACAATGATACTACTAACTTCTTTTAGTTCATTGAGGAGAATGGTTTGTACTTTTTCCAGCCTATATGCAATATTTAACCACTGTTAATTTCTTAATAAATTGTTATGAAATTCTGTATTGTTATTATTGATTTTTACTTTTTAAAATAAAACTAGAGCACTGATTTATTTTATTCAATTTTATTTAGAAGATAATAAAATACAGCAGAAAAAGGCAGAATAAAGCGAATCAAGACAATGTAGTGAAATTGGTACAGAATTTCAGAGCAGGATACCTGGATAACAGTAATAGGTACCATAGTATACCTTGTTATCTTCACAATAGTTGTCCATTCAATCAGGTGTAGTAAAATCAAACCAAATACAGACCATCATAAAACCTATCAAAACAGAGTATTGAATAGAGCAATACAATTATTGCAAAACAGTGATAACAATATTTGCCTTTAAAGAGATGATAGAAGGAAATACCCCATATTTTCTGTCATGCACACAGGCATCCCCCCAAGAGATGCTCAGATCTCTGGCTCCCAGTTGCTAATGGGGTGCAGGAAGTGGGGGTGGGATGTTTGACGCTCAGCCTGGGCACCGGTAGGCTCACAGGAGAGGCTGATTGTTCTCTTCCAGGCTCACCCACAGCTCACTCAAGCCACAGCTGCTTACAAGGAAGGCGGGCAGGTTGCTTTCTTGCTCAGGCCCTAAGTTCCAACATGGCTGGATCTCAGGAGACGCTGACTGGTTCTCTTCCAGGCTCACTCACAGCTTGCTCGGGCCTCGGCTGCTTACCTGGGAGGCAGGTGGGTTGCTTTCTTGATCAGCACCTTAAGTTCCAGCACTGATTTCTTTCACATCTCTCACCATGGAACGTTAGATAATCAGTGAGACAGCTGCCTTCACCTGAAGTTTATGCTGCATCATCAGAGTGTTGGTTTGAGATTCAAGTGAAAACGAAGTGGAAAGTCACACTCTAGGTTCTCACCAGCTCCACTCTAATGTGCCAAGATGCAGTTAGGTGAGTGAGTACCAGCCTGGTAGGAACACGAGCAGAGCCACCTGAGGCTTCCGGAGGACTGCTGCAACCCACGCTGGGGTCTAGATAGAGGCATTAAAACTTAATGGGCCATCCAAGGGACCAGAAAGCAGGGCTCTTACTACCTCCTTGAACCTACATTCTATAACAAAATACCTGAGGCTGGGTGATCTTAATTCAGGCTGAAGACAGAAGCTTCTCAGCCTACCTGAAGGCTGAGCTACTGAAAAGCATGATGCTGGCATCTAGGGAAAGCCTCGTCACTGCCACATAACACAGCAGGGCATCCCATGGCAAGACAAATAAGCATGCTGGTTCATTCAGGTCTCTTCTTAGACCTCCACTAACGCTATCACGGAGGCTCTATCCTTTTTCCCCACAACCCTGTCAGCATTTTGTATTGGTTGATTTTTTTTTTATGATAGCAAGTTTTTCTGGGCTGAGATGGAATTTCAGGGTTGCTTTGATTTGCATTTCTCAAATGACAAATGATGTTGGTTTAATTTCAACCACTCCCAAAGACCTCATCTGCAAACACTGTGACATGCATGTGTTGACTAAGTTTCCAACATGTGACCTTTTGGGGGACACGTTCAAGGCACCACACTACCTTTCAAAGACAAGAAAAGGGAAGGCTTACAATTATTGTGCAGGTCTGGGAAGCCACGGCTCCATGTCCACCTGGGTTCTATTGGGAGGTTCAGACATGAGGAGGTGGGGCTTAGTACAGCTCGGGTCACTGGGTGCACCTCCGAAGGGATCTCCTGGTACAGTCTCTTGCTCTCCTTGTGTTTTGCTTCTCAGGCATGAAGCATCATAACTGAAACCTCCAAAACTATCAAGCAAGACAGACCTTTCCTCTTTAAAAACTGATTGTTTCCAGTAGTTTGTTACAGCAACAAAAAGCTGACTAACAGTTATTCTCTTTCTTGTTGAGTTAAAAGTATAACTCAGTGGAGGCCCCTTCTTGAGGAGGACAGTGTGGTCTTTGATAACATTTACCCCACACTACTTAAATAAGGGAAAACAGGGAAAGATAGAGGAAGTACATAGAATTAAACTTAGACTTTTCAAAGGACATTAAAATAGACAAAAATGTCTCTTCTCTCATGGGAAGTGCCAACATCAGGCAATGATTGTGGGTGCTTAAAATCTTTACTCATTAAAACAGAACAGTGGATCTATGTTTTACTCTTCCTCCTCCTACCACTCCTCAAACTCTCCTGCTTTTAAAAAACTTTTGCCAGTATTTAACACACAAAAATCGGAAACAACTGGAGAAAGGAAAACAACATGATGATGTCTTTGCTATAAACCAGCTGTGGAATCACAAGCAAGCCGCTGCTATTGTTGGCTCTTTCTGCACCAAGAGCTTGAGGCTGGTCGGGCAGCGCACCTGCAAAGACAGGCTTGGTGGCCTGACAGCACGGGTCACATCCCACCTTGGGGTCTCTTGTATGGTAAAATGGCTTTTACAGATGAAAAATCAATTAGTTAACTGTTGTGTATTGCTAACATTCTGTAAGCCTTGAACAGTTTTTTACAATATGTAAATGTTGGGTTTCCTGTCTATTGTTTTTTTTTTTTTTTCCTTTTTAAGGGTGACTCTGACAAACCTCCACTGCACTTCATTTGGCTTTCCTTAGTCCCCGTTATGTCTTACCCACTGAAAGTAAAGACACTGGCATCACAGAAGCCAGAGTTCCAAAGCACAGGCCTGCACTGAGCTTCCTGGCTGTTTGCTCTCCTGCCTCAAGCTCTACCCGGTAGAGTGGTCTGATCAGTGTGCCCCCCCCCAGAGGCTTTTCAGTGTGTGAGCCGGCTCCCCTCTGCTCCAGTCCTAAATCTGATAAGGTCAAGGACATAGCCAACCTGACTTTGAAAGAGCTAAGAGCATCAAGGCAACTATAATATTCTGGAAATATTATAGACTCAGCCCTGGTCTCAGCTTTCTGTTCCAATCAAGCAGCTAGAGATTCGCAATCCAAAATAGGTTCCTAAAACTGTGCTCAGTACATGCCTCAGACTTGTGGCTCCTCAGATCCCAGAGCTATGACATTTAATACCCTTTGAACCTCCACAACTGCAAAATCTTGTAAGACACGACCCAGGAAACAAGATGCAAAGGGTTCCGGCCCAGCTCTGTCACTGACCAGCCAAATTGCTGGCAATTAACGAGCCCCTCTCAGGGCCCGATTCCTCATTGGCAAGGTGAGACATGGCAGTCAATTGTCTGCAGACTTTGGCAAGATGATGCCAGGGCAGCACACACAGCACGGAGAAAGTGCTCACACAACATATTGGTATCATTATTGTGATCCAAGGATGTATCTGTTGCAGCAGTTTTCTAGGTTTTTTGGTCTAAGAATTGCTCATACTTTTTAAAATTATTATCCTGCAAGCTTCTGCTCATGATATCTATTTATTTGTAATATTTGCTATAGAAACAAAAAAGTCTAAACCATGAGAATATGAAGCACACATCCCATTAGCAACATCTTCCCTGGTCATCCAGCCACCAGAGACTTTACAGTGGCCTCAGAGGACACAGTGGGAAAGAGGAACAACACCTCAGGGGACGGCTTTGAGCTCACACATCGGAAATGCCAGTCACTCTGCTCCCCACCAGCAGGCAAGGGTGTGCCTCATCGCCCCGCCTGGGAAGGACCCAGTCTTTGGTGAACAAGTGTTGGCACTGTGGGGCTGAGAGTCCGCCTGTGACCACCATCCGGGTTCTCTCAACTCGTAACAAAGGCCAGGAAACTTAATAACAATGAAAAATCTTCGCTATATACACAAGACAGCAGTGGACCATCTACTGCACCAAGAGCTAAAAAAGCAAGTTACTTCACTTGATCCTTCACAGTCACCCCAAAATGGACCTCAAAATGTACTTCGTATTTAGAAAGGAGGAAACAGAAAACGCATCTGGTACTGTGCCTGCAGTTGGTGAGCCCAGGTTTTCCTGTTCAGAATCACGTCTATAATTTGGGGGCTCTCGCTCGCGTCACGATCCACAGCTGTTCCAGCTTATTGTGCGACACTGCTGTGAAGGCAGTGACTCAGTCACAAGCTCTTTGCATCCTTCTCTTTTCTGATTTTAATTACTTTACATTAATGGTACCGAACAGTGTCCTTCTCATTCACTTTGGGGAATTAACATGTAACATACACCAATAAATAAGGTAGCTCTATCGCTTTCAGTTCCTTCCCCTTCTTCCTTCCCTCCCCGGCTCCTGATTCTCTTCTCCACTTCCAACGGTCTATTTTCTAGTTTCCCATCTTCTTTATTTTATTTGTGAATTTTTATTGTAGATTTCTCATGTAAGAGAAAATATATTTTTAACTTTCTAAGTCTGGCTGACTTCATTTAAAATGATGGTCTCCAGCTCTACTCTTTTTCCTGGACACGACATGATTTCATTCTTCTTCGTGGCTGAATAATATTCCATTATATACACACACTACAGTTTCCTTATTCATGCCTCTGTTTACAGGCATCTAGATTGTTTTCAAAATTTAGTTATAATGAATTGTGCTGCCGTAAATAGATATATATATATACATATATATATATATATATATATATATATATATATACGCATGTATCACTATAGTATGCTGTCTTTTATTCTTTCAGGAATATAACCAAGAATTGTGTAGCTGGATCAAATAATATTTTATTTTATCCTTCAAGCTTCTGCAGGATAAATTGACTTCCATAGTCCCTGTACTAGTTCACATTCTCACCAGCATTGTAGGAGGGTTTCTCTCTCCCCACACCTTCTCCAGCATTCTCTGTTTTCTGCATTCTTGATAGTCATTTTGACTGGGATGAGATAAAATCTCAGTGTAGTTTTGATTTGCATTTCCCAACTGATTAAAGATACTTACCTTTGTTCGTGTATTTACTGGCTATTTGTACTTCCTCTGAGAGTGTCTATTCAGTTCATTTTGCCCATCTTTTGTTTGGCTTACTAGGTTTTTTGAAAATGAACTTTCTGAGTTCTTTGTATGTTCTAGATACTAACCCGCTAGCAAAGGAGTGGCCACTTAACTATGAAATATCATAGCTGGCTTTTGTGTACAAAGTGATAGGCTGGATTTAAAATTCATATTGGGGGCAACAGATTCAGAATAACCAAAAAATCATGAAAGAAGAGAGACAAAAGTTGGAGAAATCACACTTCCCAATTTCAAAACTTTCTACTAAATTACAATAATCAGGACAGTGTGGTACTGGTCGAAAGACATACACATGGGTCAATGGAATGGAATTAGGAGTCCAAAAATAAACCTCGATCTTAAACAAGGATAGTAGGATAATTTATACGGAAAAAGTGTTCTCATCAAACATACTGGGACAACTGGACGCCCCACCAGGAAAGACGGAAAACGGAGGCCCTTGGGGTAACAGTCACCCCAACTACTCAAGGCTGAGGCAGGAGGATCAGAAGTTGCAGGCCAGCCTGAGCAACTTAGCTAGATCTTCTCTCAAAATAGATAAATGTTATCAAAAGAAGCAAAGACAAAAAATGGGCATATTTACTTCATAACATATATAAAAATTAATTCAAAATGGATCCAAGATCCAAATGTAAGGGCTAAGCTATAAAACTCTTAGAAGAAAAAAGAGTAAATATTAGTGAACTTTGGTTTCTTAGACTGGACTCCAGAAACACAAGTGACAAAAGAAAAAAATAGATAATTTGGACTCCATCAAAATTATCCTCTGTGCTTCATTTGTGTCTTTGTGCTTTTAATGTGTCTTTGTGCAAAAGATACATTAAAGAAGTGAAGACACTGATAAGGAATAATACCTGAAAATCATATAAAGGACCATCAGAATATGTAATGAACTCTTCATAACACCAGAAAAACAAACCATCCAATTTTAAATTAAGCAAAGGATTTGAGTACAAATTTCTCCAAGAAGATACACAAATGGTCAACGAGAACACAAAACTATGCTGAGCATCAGTCAGAGAAATGAAAATGGAAGCACAGAGACACTGCTGCACACTCACTGGATGGCTGAAACTTTTTAAAAGTAACAAGTATTACTGAGGATGTAGAGAAATTAAAATTCACACATTGCACTTAGTAATAGTGTAGCTACTTTAGGAAACAGTGTGACAGTTATTTAAAAGATTAAATACAGAGTTATCCTATGACCAAACAATTCCATTTCTAGCTGTGTACATACCCAAAAGATCTAAAAACATAAGTCCACACAAAAATTTTCACAAAAATGTTCCTGTCAATGGCATTTAGAACAGCCAAAAAGGCTTCCAACATCCACCATCTGATCAACGGGTAAGTGAAATGCAGCTCATACATATCATGTATAGGCAAATGGATGTACCTTGAGACCGTACTTGTAAGAGAAATGAATCGGACTCTTATGTGTAAACATCATATTGTCTCCCTGGATTTAGAAACTGAAAGAAAAAATAAAGTCCAAAAGAAGCCCAGCTCCAGGTGGCCACGCAGTGTATTATTCCACCTATATGAACTGTGCACAAGCCCACAGGGCTCAAAGCAGCTAGTGCCCACAGGATAATTAGTGCCTAAGAGGGGCGGAGAACAGCAGAGATCCTGGGTTCACCTGAGGTGGTGAAATATTCTGAAATTAGGTAGTGATTGCCTAGCTCTGTAAATACACCCAAAAAATGAAAGCAAAAACACTGAATTGTACACTTTAAAGGGGTAAATCATTTGTTATATGAGATATACCTAACAGAGCTATCCTTTTAGAAAAACAAAAGACTGTCCTTAAATTGGGTGTTGTATTACGGCTTTCCTTGACCTCTCATTCAACCTCAGGCAGTGAATCAAGATGCCAAATAAATTATTAGTTTTATTTAGTTGAAGTAGTCTGCATTGCTAAATGCTAAAGGAAATACAATCTACCAGGCAAACCATTTCATAAATTAAAGCTAGAAGGGCATGTAAATCATGATGTTCGATGTTACTTTGTGAGTGTAGGAGTTGTCCAGAGGAAATGTGTCCGTGGGTGGGGAAAAATTAGCTGCCTTTTACTGACAGGGTGATCATTTTAAGCAAAGAATGTGATCTGGATCCAATTTTGTGCCTTCTTGGGTTTATTTCTAGGCCTCAATTCCCCCTGAATCACCAGCATTGTGTAAACTGCAGGAGAAGTTGCTGGGGACAGCTGATGCCCAAGAGCAGTCCCAATCCTTGCCTTCTGGAGAGGAAGCCGTCAGCTGGTCACCCTCTCCAGGGTCTGGGCCAGGGAGGAGCTGTGGACCTGTCTGATTCTTCCCGGACACCAGCTGTCCTCTTGTGGGCCCCTGCCGAGCACAGGGTTTCAGAGGGACTGGAGCTGTCCCTGCGAAGTTGTCATAGGCATGAAAGATGAAGAGCAGAGCAAGCTCACTTTGGAAGGCAGGATGAAGCAGAAGGAGATAAAGGAAGATACTTGGCAGAAGGCAGGCGGCAATAGACCCAGCCGCCAGCAGAGTTCAGTGTCTCAAAGCTGGTCGGAAATATGTCTGTTACTGTCTCAGCCCAGAAGAATACTCCAGATTCTTCTTACTGGTTACTTTTGAGCTAGTCCTTTTTAAAGTAGCCCTTGGAGGTAAAGTTTTTATGTTTGCGATAAAGCACAGTAATAAAAAAGAAAGGGAGGGTTGCTTCTTATTTTGGAGTTTCACAATTTCTTGAAACACCAAAACACCCATACTAGCTTTAAATAAAACTACTAACAAAAGACAAGTCAAGAAACAAAATAAGTCATAAATGTGAAAGCCTCACCTCCAGCATTGAAACAATCCCAGAATTCCCCAGGGGGGTGAAACCTGTCCCATTCAGGGAATATTGATATTTTTGACAATATTTGATCCCCTTAAAATTTTATTGCCCATGGAAAGGACACTCATTGAATTACAGCCAAAAAAGGAAATCTTAAAAAAATAAATTCATAAGATTCCATGAAAATTTAAAAAATGAAATAAATAAATAAATAATTCTAATGAAACTATTTTTCTGAGCACGTTGAGCAGAATAAACTGCCCTTGAACTATACTTAGAATCTGAAATTAATAGACAAAGCATTCAGCAAAAACTAAACTAAAAACAGCAAACATGTTTGAGATTTTGCCAGACCTCAAAACAGCTTTTAAAAAGAAGAAAAAAATAAGCTTATGAATTCATTTTTCCCAAAATATCTAGATGCCTTCAGGATAACAATTTTACCCTGCCAGTGATGACTAAAACAACAGAAATGGGAGGCAAACATCCTCCCATTATTGGAATCTGGACCTATTTACTCTGAAATTTTTCACTAAACTTACTTAAATGTTTGTTTATAAATTTAATGCCTTTTTAAAGGAGAGATTTTTTTCTTATTAGATAATGCTATTACAAATCAATACAAAAAGATGATACAAGTTTCTCTGCCGGGAAAGAGAAAAGAAAATTATGTGAAAAAAGTTGAAAAGAAGATACTGAAGCTCTTTGTCCATGTTAACCTGCCTGGATTCCTTGTCAGTTCCCTTCCTCTCCCTAATGAGTTCGCTGCTAGACACAAGCATGATCCACTAAGTTCTGCCGTGGTGCATATTTCTATAATGTAAAGCATTTCACATGTGACTAATCAACATGGGATAATTGGAAGTACAACCCAGCAGTTACATGGAATAATAGTGATCTGTTCCAGTGCGTTAGAGGCACATGGTTAAACGCCAAGCTTGTGAACTGACTGAGTCCTCTGCCCGTGAAGGAAGAACACAGTGCTCCCCAGAGCCTGCTCACCCTAACCTTTCACTCTGCCCAGTTTGGCCACAAGCTGTGTGCTGTGACTCGCAAAAGCACGGGGCTCAGTTCTCCCCAAACTGTGAACATTGTACCCCACTCTAGAACACAGCAGGCTCTCCTGCCCTGGCCTTTCCTCAGGCTGGTGTTTTAGAAGTCAAGTCCTATATTTTAGCAGTATTTGTTTTGTAGAAACTTGATATGTCTTTTTAAAAGTGTTAGTAGTTTCATTACAGTTCTTGATTTGTGCTGTCTTGTAACAAAGGTGGAATAGTAAAACTAAGCCCTGCTGTTCCCAGTGTTCAGCTTGATAGAACTCAAGATTTTTGGAACATACGCGTCACACACAATAGCAGTTACAGCTGTGACTGTGAGGGACAACTGCCATTGACCTATTTATCCCGGACACAGACTAATCTTGGTATTGAGATCCATGACATGCACTAATTTTTTTTTTACACTTTAAACTCCTACATTGACTACATAAACTAATTATTACCCTTTCTCTGTTCATTGCATAGTGCACATTTAGTCCAATGAAAGGGGGCAAAATGAAGAAGTGAAAAGTTCTTTCCTTTTTTTCCCAAAACAATGAATAAAGTGCAGAAAAAAGAACAAGAAAGATCTGCATCTATGTTGCAAATTGTTCTGATGAATTTGGAATTTTCCAGAACACTGATAATCTTACATCTAAACCTCCAAACTGACTCAGCTATTAAAGCCTGGCAAGATTTTCCATGAGTGCTAGTTTAGTCTAGTTCAGCCAATAATTTAAAATTCTGCCTGGTTGGGGTAAATACTGCCTCCATCTCCTTTATGGACAACAGTCCAAAGAGGACTGAGAACGGGCCAACAACTGAGAATCTGAACCTGAGCATATCACCTAACACCCCCTGATAACTCCCTAAGCCCTCTTTTCCTTTTTTTCAGAGTATCAACATAAACTGAAAGACAAGAGCTGTATTCATGTCTTTAAGAGTTGGTGGTCCTGGGATAGAAGAGGGACTTTTTATTAAACTTCTCATTATGATTGCAGGGAAGAAAATGCTGCTCTGTTCTTCTAGATCTGCCGAGGTGTCCTCTGGCTTCCCAGTCCACAGTAAGAGGGACACACCCTGCACTTCAGAAGAGGGTCAGAGATCTGACTGAGGGCTTCCTACAGCCTTCTTCACTGGCAGGGACCATGGATAAAGTTTCCAGTCTGCTTTTGTCACTCTGACACATAGGGCAGGCGCTCAGATTTGAGAAACTGTTGACCCTGTCTGTCAGCGCTCCAAAGGTCACTGAGACTTGTAAAAATATGCTTATGTTACCAGGCTTAGTGATATTGGCATAAAATGATTAGGTGAATCTGGACAGGACTGTCACTTACAAGTAATCAACAGAAAAATCAAAATGATGCTGAATGACTTAGAAGCCATCTTGATCGTTAGAAGCCTGGCAGCTCTTGCCAAAAGGAGATCTGCCCTGCATGGACAGGTGCCTGGGCACACGCTGGCCTGCAGCCCCCATGTCAGCATCCGCCCAGGAAGGCATCAGAGATGGGAGTCAGTGGGCTTCCAGTGCATGACAGACTGTCTTCAAAGAGCCTTCCTGAATTCCTGACTCATATCACACAGGGAATCATATGATGGTTGTGCAGAGATCACAAACTGTGGATGCTGTGTTACAGAGCAACAATAAATAGAATGCATGTAAAAGGTATCGTTAGAGTACCTTTTGCAAAACTCATAAGATTATTCATGCTTTAAATTTCTGAAAACTGTTGTTTTTCTGTCCATCTGATTTCCCCCCTAACTTTCTATCCCAAATTGTCCTCCACAAGTCTTCACCATATAGTCCTACTCCAGTATGGTCATTCAAAGCCCCCCACCCCACAGCCAGCCAACCTGCTTCTCAGCTGTCCCAAATTACTAGCTACATGTCTTCAAATAACCCAAGATGCTCTATCCATTTGTGCCTTTATTTACATTTTAGCCTTTGACTGCGAGGCCCCACTTTCCTTCCATGATCATCCATGACTTTTTACACCCAGTTATTCACCTTCTCACCACTTTTTACACCCAGTTATTCACCTCCCCGCCACACAAGCAGTTTTTCTCAGGGGACCATCAGCCCTTCATAGAAATGCTCCCTACTCTGCAGAGGAGGAGCTGGGCAGATCTGGGGTGCCCTCACCGGCCTCTCTGCGTGTCTGGAGGACTCTGGATATCTCCGCCCAGACTGCTGGAGTTCCCCCAGGCTTCCAGGTGCAGTGAAGAAGAGAGGTGGGTTTGAGGCTTCCACATCAGCCTCCCCATTCCGGCTTCACTTGGAGACCTGCTGAGCTCCCGATAGGTGGGCTGGCCCACACTACCAGCCTAGCCCAGCCTGTTTAGCTGCTGCGCCTGGCCATAGGTCTGCAGAGGAGGAGCTGGGCAGATCTGGGGTGCCCTCACCGGCCTCTCTGCGTGTCTGGAGGACTCTGGATATCTCTGCAACCAGGGAGGGTCCACAGGTTCCTGAACCACTGCGGCCTGTGCTGAGTACCCTAATCTGGCTGCGATTGAAGAACTGTGGAGCTTCCAAGGGGCAGGTGGGCACACAGTGTCCCTGAGGCCCAGCTTGTCTGGAACTGCGGAGTTCTGAGCAGGCAGAGGAGGGCCACTGGTTCTGTAGGCCCAATGGCTTGGGGTAGCGCGGTGCCAGAGTCTCAGTAGCTCCAAACATAGAAGGGGATTTTCAACAGATCTTGAGGGAGCTTTCAAATAACACTTGAAACACAGAAATATAGGAAAATGACAAAACGAAAGACCAAATTACAACCTCAAACCTCCAGCCCATCTCAAGAAACCCTAGGAGCGATGTATATAGAAGAAAATATATCCCATCCACCTCATATATCGGACACAATAGCCACTGAAATTGACAAGCAACTCCAGGAAGCTTTAAAGAAATTCAAACTCGAAATAATCTCCCAGATAAAAGAAGAAATGATAAAAGAAATGAAAGAGATTCTAAATATATCTAAAGAAAACACAGATAAAAAATTGGAGGAACTAAACAAAAAGATAGAATCCCTAGACGAGCAATATAAGAAACAAACAGAATACATAATGCAGATGCACAGAGATATACAGGAAATAAAAAACTCCACTGAAAGTTGTAAAAACCGCCTTAATGAAAGTGAAGATAGAATTTCAGACCTTGAAGACAGGATTGCAGCTAGTGAACAGGAAAGGAAAGATCTTTTGAAAATAACAAGGAATCAGGAAACAACAATTCAACAACTGCAAGATGATGCAAAGAAGAATAACATAAGAATGATAGGGATTAATGAAAGAGAGGGAGACAACATGAAGGATGTCAGGAGGATATTTAGAGAAGTAATAGCTGAAAATTTCCCAAGCATGAGATCAGAAACTGACATCAGGATCAGTGAAGCATATAGAACTCCAAACAGTCATAACCAAAATAAAACTACACCCAGACATATAATAATCACCATCCCAGAAATCCAACACAAGAATAGATTATTAAAAGCTGTCAGAGAGAAAAGACAGATCACTTATAAAGGAAAACCTATCAGAATCACAGCAGACTTCTCAGCACAAACGATAAAGTCAAGAAGAGCATGGAGTGAAGTATTCCAGATCTTAAAGCAAAATGATTTCCAACCGAGACTGATATATCCTGCAAAACTATCATTCAAAATAGATGGCGCAATACGATACTTCCATGACAAAGAACAGCTGAAGAACTTCATGAACACCAAACCAAACCTGCAAAAAATATTGAAAGACAGTTTAGATACACAAAGGAAAAAAGCACTAAGCAAAGCAAATAATTAAACAGAACAGAAAGATAAAGATGCAACAGCAGAGAGATAACATTCCTACAATTAACCAGCATTTAACAGTAATAACCATTAATGTAAATGGTCTCAATGCACCAATCAAAAGAAACAGACTAGCAGAATGGATCAAGAAACAAAATCCAACCATATGCTGTTTACAGGAAACCCATCTAACCCAGAAGGATACTCACAGACTGAAAGTCAAAGGATGGAAAACAATTCTCCATGCAGCAGGAATCCAAAAAAAGGCAGGAGTAGCCATTCTGTTTGCAGACAACGTGAACTTTAAACCAACAATGACCATAAAGGACAAAGAAGGTCACTACATACTCGTAAGGGGAAAACTCCAAGAGGAAGAGATAACTATCTTAAATATATATGCACCAAACTCCAGAGCACCCAGTTATATAAAACAATTATTAACAGAAATGAAAACTCAAATTATCAGTAACACAATTGTAACAGGAGACCTTAATACACCACTGACACCAAAGGACAGATCAACCAGACAGAAAATGAGCAAAGAAATAACAGAACTGAATCACACCTGTGAACAAATGGGTTTGATAGACATATACAGAATGTTCCACCCAACAACATCAGAATACACATTCTTCTCAGCAGTACATGGATCATTTTCTAAAATAGACCATATATTAACTCACAGAACATATTTAAGCAAATGCAAAAAAGTTGAAATCATCCCTTGCATATTATCGGATCATAGCGCTCTGAAATTAGAAATTAATGACAAAAGGTACTGCAAAAATTCCACAAACACATGGAAACTAAATAACACACTCTTGAGTAATCAGTGGGTCACAGAAGAAATTAAAGAAGAAATTAAACAATACCTAAAAGAAAATGAAAATGCAGATACAACTTACCGGAATCTGTAGGATGCAATGAAAGCCGTTCTGAGAGGAAAATTTATTGCACTGAGTTCCCACATCAGGAAAACAGAACGAATACAAATAAATAACTTGATGCTACACCTCAAACAGCTAGAAAAAGAAGAGCAAGTCAAGCCCAAAGCCAAAAGAAGAGAGGAAATTATAAAAATCAGAGCAGAAATCAATGCAATAGAGACTAAGAAAACAATCCAAAGAATCAATGAATCAAAGAGTTGGTTCTTTGAAAGAATAAATAAAATCGATAAGCCCCTAGCCAACCTTATTTAAAAAAGGGAAGAAAAAGCTCAAATTCATGCAATGAGAAATGAAAAAGGAGAAATCACTACAGACCCAAAAGAAATACAGAGGATCATCAACACCTATTTCGAAAACCTCTACTCTCAAAAGTTTGATAACACAGAAGAAATAGACAGATTCTTAGAAGCATATGAAGTACCAAAGCTAGATCAAGAGGATATAAAACTGTTGAATAACCCAATCTCTGCTAATGAACTTGAAAATGTAATTAAGGCCTTACCCACCAAGAAGAGCCCAGGCCCAGATGGATTCACTGCAGAATTCTACAAGAAATATAAAGAAGACCTAATGCCGACACTCCTCAAACTATTCAATGAAATTGAAAGGGAAGCAATCCTTCCTAAGTCATTCCTGGAAGCAAATATTACTCTAGTACCAAAACCTGAGAAAGACCCAACTATAAAAGAGAACTATAGACCGATCTCCCTAATGAACACAGATGCAAAAATCCTCAATAAAATATTGGCAAATAGGATCCAGCAAATCATCAAGAAGATTATACACCATGACCAAGTGGGATTCATCCCAGGAATGCAAGGATGGTTCAACATACGCAAATCAATAAATGTAATCCACCATATCAATAAAGCCAAAAATAAGAATCACATGATCATCTCTATAGATGCAGAAAAAGCCTTCGATAAGGTCCAACACTTATTCATGATAAGAACTTTACAGAAAATTGGAATAAATGGTCTTTACCTCAATATAATAAAGGCCATTTATGACAAACCAACGGCCAGCATCATACTAAATGGCCAAAAATTGAAAGCCTTTACTTTAAAATCGGGCACAAGACAAGGATATCCTTTATCACCACTCCTATTTAATATAGTATTGGAAGTACTAGCCAGAGCAATTAGGCAAGAAAGAGAAATAAAAGGGGTAAAGATAGGAAAAGAAGAAGTTAAATTATCATTGTCTGCAGATGACATGATACTCTACATAGAAGACCCCCTAAACTCCATTGAAATACTCTTAGATACAATAAATAAATTCAGTAATGTGGCTGGATACAAAATCAATACTCAGAAATCAATAGCATTCCTATACACGAACAACAAAATTACAGAGAGGGAAATAAGAGAAACTGGAATATTCACATTAGCAAGCAAAAAAATGAAATATTTAGGAATTACTCTTATGAAAGAAGTGAAAGACTTATACAGTGAAAATTATAATACACTGAAAAAGGAAATTGAAGATGATCTCAGAAAATGGAAAGACATCCCTTGCTCATGGATAGGAAGAACAAACATTGTGAAAATGGCCATTCTCCCAAAACTGTTATACAGATTCAATGCAATCCCAATAGAAATTCCATCAACATACCTTATAGATCTAGAGAAATCACTCCTAAATTTCATCTGGAACCAGAAGAGACCTAGAATCACAAAGGCAATTCTAAGCAGCAAAGACAAAGCAGGAGGCATCACAATCCCTGACTTGAAGTTATACTACAAAGCAACAGTAGTAAAATCAACATGGTATTGGAATCAAAACAGAGCCGAAGATCAGTGGAATAGATTAGAAGATACAACCACAACTACGAACACACTCAACCACCTTATCTTTGATAAAGGAGCCAAGCAGGTTCACTGGAAGAACGACAGTCTCTTTAATAAATGGTGCTGGAAAAACTGGCTCTCCATTTGCCGAAAACTAAAGCTAGATCCATGTCTATCACCATGTACTAAATTAAAATCTAAATGGGTCAAAGATCTGAATATTAAAACAGAAACACTAAATCTATTGGAAGACAAATTAGGTAGAAACCTTGGAGACATAGGAGTAGGTAAAGAATTCATGAACAGGACTCAAACCGCACGGGAAATACTTCCCAGAATCAATAACTGGGACCACTTCTTATTAAAATGTTTCTGCATGTCAAAAGAAATCTCCAGCATAGTGAAAAGAAAACCCACAAACTGGGAAAAGATTTTAGTGAACTCTCTCTCAGACAAGGGCCTCTTGTCTAAAACATATAAAGAATTAAAGAAACTCAGACCTCCAAAATTCAAAGATCCAATCCAAAAATGAGCATCTGAGATGAATACGCAATTCTCAGATGAAGAAATGCAAATGGCAAATAAATACATGAAAAAATGCTCATCATCACTGGTCATTAGAGAAATGCAAATTAAAACCACATTGAGATTCCACCTCACTCCTGAAAGAATGGCCAGGATCAAGAAAACCGACAACAAATGCTGGAGAGGCTGTGGGGAAAAAGGAACTCTCCTGAACTGCTGGTGGGAGTGTAGACTGGTACAGCCTTTGTGGAGATCTGTCTGGAGATTTCTCAAAAAGTTGGGACTGGAAATCCCATTTATTCCAGCTATTCCACTTCTAGGCATATTCCCAGAAGAACTGAAAGCATCATACCACAGTGATATATGTGCACCTATGTTTATAGCAGCACAATTTGTAATCGCCAGATCTTGGAAACAACCCAAGTGTCCATCAACTGAGGAATGGATAAAAAAGTTGTGGTATTTCTATACAATGGAGTATTATTCAGCTATAAAGAAGGATCACATTGAGATATTTATCAATAAATGGGCGCAGCTTGAGACCATACTCATAAGTGAAATAAATCAATCTCGCATGTGTGAATACCGAATAGTTTTCCTAATGTAAGTAATGATTCAAATATATAAAAATATGTGGTAATCATGATTCCCCATTAGGTGGCCTTGGAGCCTTATAAAGTTTTCACTCATTAATTAGAAAGGCTTTATTCTGGGCTTCTTGATTTGAAAATATTTGAAGCTAGAGTATATGAAGTTTTATCCAAATATATCAAGGAAAAAGACACTATGGTAACTACTATTAAGTCAGGTTATATGGTGGTGAAGTACTAGGTTGTTGAAACAGTCATGCTGTGACCTCTATTGTTATATTGTTATGTCCTCCTGTTTTATCTCAATCTCCCCCTTATTGTTTTAAAAAAATTATTTAGTCATTTCTTATGTTTGTCTTAATTAAAGAAAAAATTCAAAAAATTAGGATATATAAATAGTAACTCTTTTTGATTTCCTATTAATTTGTTTTGAAGTCCTGTAGTACTCCCACGATCTTGTTTTGACTGATTAGACTCTGTTCCATTCTATATGGTAGTATCAAGTTTGAAGACATAGGCAACTACTTTGAAGACAATAAGATTCACTAAGATACCCATTCTGGTTTGACTATTGTCTTCTTTGGAAGTCCTGTAATGTTTACAATGCCTAAGTTTTATTGGTCTTGTTCTCTACTGTTTTGTCCAACTTTATAATATCTAATGAGATAGACAATTCTTTTTAAGGAAACAAGGGACAACGTTGATAACCATTGTTGATAAACTTGTACTCTGTTCTACATCATGTCCTATGTCTATCCTTGGTATTGACTGACAGCTTTGTTTTGCCATATTTGACTGTATTCTTCCCCCCCCCCCAAAAAAAAGTAATAAGCACTAAGGAGTAATGAAATCCAAAGTGCATGAATTTTGTTGTAAAAAAGAGTGGGGAAAAAAAAAGAGCTCTAACGGATATAACAGCAAGTGTGTTTAGGGGTGTTAAATAGCTGACTGTATCAATGTTTTTGGATCATTGAACACAGCTGTTTGCAGTTTACCTGTTTGAATGTCCACCTTGTATTCTTTGATACTGTGATTTGAGGAACTATTTTCAAGATGATAATATGTAATATACTAACAGGTGATTTCTTACTGTTATTTTTTTTTGTTTGTTTGTTTTGTTTTTTTTTTTTTTTTTTGTAGTTCTGTATTACGTGTACCCTTACACCGCTTTGGTTTGTTTTGTGTTTTTCTCTTTTTCTTCTTAAATAAAAAAAAAAAAAAAAAAGAAATGCTCCCTACAGGGGACCACGCACCCTTAAAAGGTCAGATTGTATGCCCTTCATTTCCCCACAAGACTGACTCTTGAGAGCTTCCAAAAGAGTCCATGAGCCAATACATGCCTGTCAGTCTGCAGCCTAGGCACCTGCTTACCTCAGCTGGGTGGATAGATTTGCACACGCATGAGAATGTCAAGGTGCTATATCAGGCACAACTCTCACAGTTTTAGCCAAAGAAAATTGGCCTTGCACATCATCACTCCACATCAGAAACAAGGAAGTTGAGTCTTGAAGGTCACTTGGCTAAAAATGCAATGATACTGAGACAAAAACCAAAGACTAATTCCAAAGTCTGTGCTCTTGCTGTAGCATTTAGTGAACTTTTGTCAAATAGGAGCCTTACTTCCACATATATTTGCAAATTTGTGATTTGTATCTATCAGTGGGGCTCTGTTAGTTCATAGAGACAAACATCCCTCAAAGCACAAAATATTTCTTAGAGGCCAGGGTCACTCCGCAGGGCAGTTGTCCTCCTTGGGATGGCTCAATATTGCTTTTCCATGGCAATCAACATCTCCAGCTACTGAATCAGGGAAAAATAAAGCAGAAAATTGTGTATCTACCATCCACTATTGGCCTAAAATCTGGAAAAGGGCACAGGTCTCTTCTATTCCTATCTCATTGGTCAAAGAAAGTCATGGCTACACTAACTTCAAAACTTAGAAATACACAGTCTTCCTATACACTGATGAGGAGCAGTAATTCCTGACACATTGTTCAATAGTAACCACCAGGACAGTTCAGTTATTCCAAAAAGAGGAGTCAATTTCCCATTCCTTGGTTAGAAAAAATGGCAGCTTGCTAGGGGATCGAGCGAAGAGTCTCTCCAGAGAATTCACACTAGAAGCTAGAATATGACAACATGGAGAGGGCCAGACAAATCAATAGCGATTCTTATTAACCAAGACAGTGCAGCTGGAGGATTTAAAGTCGTGCTGAGACCATGAACGCTGATAACCGGAGGCTGCAAATCCCACGCCTTTAAATCAACAAACTGACCCATGGACCCAGCAGGAAAAGCTGAGTTGCTTTGGGTGACTGTGGGAAACTGAGACCCGGGACTCCGAGTAGCAGCCAGGACTGCACTGCTGCACCAGAGGAGATGTACAAGGCTCTGGAGTTTCAAATCTAAACAGTGCACAGATATCTGACCACTACACGCTGTGCCGGGAGGGCACACTGTGCACCGTTCCATGCTGTGCCGGGAGTGCGGGAAAGGTGGGCAGCTTGGTGTGCGGTGGACCCGGAATGAGGACCTGCGCCAGACTCTGGTGAGTACTGGGAACCCTGCGGCTGCTGGGGTTGGCCAGAGAACAGCGGGCCCGCCACCACGGGGAAATCAATAACACAGAGTCTGGCAGCAGACATTTTAGCCTGGTGGCAGAAACTACAGCTTGGTGACATCACCAGGTCCCCCTGTAGGGTGGGCTGGTGGAAGACATCTTGAAATCTGGCAGAGCCTGATTACGTGCTGGCTTCAGCTCCACACAGAGAACTTAGTGGGAGACATCTTGGTTTTGGGCAGATCTGCTATTCTGGTGCTCCTGTCACAGAGAGGTTTGGAAGAGAATGGCTGGGATTTGGGCAGAACCCTGTGCCATAGTGACATTACTCAGCTGCTTCTGGTACAAAGAGAACTGGCAGGAGCTACTGGGGCTAAACCAAGCCTCTGCTTGGGGCCCAATAAGCAGATACAAAATAGTCACAACTAAGTGACAACCAGAAAGTACAGCCTAATTTATGAATTAACTGGCACAGAGGCTAGAGACTAGCCTGTACCACCCCTGCATCCCAGCCTACCCCAGATAACAGTAAATTGGAGAGGACAGCAAAAACTCAAGTCAGCACGCTTCTGAAAGGCCCTAAGCAATTCGGAGAGGGCCAGAGAACCCCAGGACAGTCTGAAAGAAACCAGAAACATGACAAGAGATAAAAATTTTAAAAAAATCTCCAGCTGCCCAACAGGAGAAAATAAGCCCAGGAGAACTAAACACTGAAGAGAACAAGCACAGTAACCATCCATTACTCAACACAGCATCAGCCGAAATTAAAAAGTACCTACATGATCTCATAGAGGAATTTAAAGCTGTACTCCTGATCCAAGTGAAGCAAGATATAAAGAGATTAATTAAAGAAATGACAAGCCCCGCCCAAGAGAACACAGATGGAAGAACTGAGGAAATCAGAAAAGAAAGAGAAACTTCTGAAGAAGAATTTAAACATAACTTAGAATACATGAAACAGATCCAAAGAGAATATCAGGAATCTAAAAACTCCATTGAACACTGGCAAAATGCCTTGACAGAAACTAAAGACAGCCTTCTGAAACTTGAAGAGAGATTTAGGGCATATGATCGTGAAGAAAAAGCCTCTTAAAAATAATAAGGAACCAGAAAGAAGCAATTCAAAAACTGGAGGATGACAAAAAGATACATAACCTAAGAATAAAGAATGTGAGTGAGGAAGCAGGAGCAACCAAAAATGAAATACAAAAAATATTCACAGATATATTAGCAAAATTTCCCATGTATAGCAAAAAGAAATGATATCCAGATAAAAGAGGCATACAGAACACCAGCTACCTACAACCAAAACAGATCTACGCCTAGACATATAATAATCAAGATCCCAGAAATCCACCAAAAGAACAGAATATTAAAAGCAGCCAGAGAAAAGATGCAGATTACCTATAACGGGAAAACTATCAAAATAACAGCAGAATTATCAACACAAACTCTTAAGTCAAGAAGGGAGTGGGGAGAAATATTCCAAGTCCTGAAAGAAAAAAATATGCAACCAAAGTTCATATACCCATCAAAACTCTCTCTAAAAATTAATGAAGAAATAAGATACTTTGAAGACAAGGAGGAACTGTGGGAGTTCGTGGCCACCAATCCAACCCTACAGAGAGTGCTGAAGGACATTACAGAGAAAGAGAGGAAGAGATACCAGGATTCCAGCAACAGTGGCAGAGAGGCTTCAGTGAACGGGGCAGACAATGGAATGAGGGAATAAGGTGGACAAATTATAGCAGAAAAGTGGAGTAGCAGACATGAGGCAGAGACGGTAAGCTATAGTCTTTAGTATAGACAGCTCTGAAACTATATTTAAAAAAAAAAGCAGAGGTCATTGTTAATGGTGTATAACGATTTAAAAGACACAGTAGTCCTAGTGCCATATTTAAATTGAATTTAATTTGTTCAGGTCTGTCCACTCATGTCAGATTTGAGGGCACAGACCTCTAGAACCAAAAATAGCAGGTTATACCATGGTAACTATCATTACTTTCCTATTAACTTAAACTGAAATCCTGTATTACTTACATCGTCTTACTATGACTGATCTTAATTGAATCTGAATCATAAGACTATTGGTTGGCCTTGGCTGATTCTATTTGAAATTGGTATGCTTGTTAGCATCAACCCTAAAAGTAGAGGCAACTACTCTGAGCATGACAAGATGTAAAGGATATCCATACTGGTATTAATTAGTAACAGCTCTCAAATCCTACAATGCTGTCAAAGTTAAGTTTTTATAAAAATAGGTGATACTATGTTTAACTATAATAAGCCAGTGTTGTGGACAAATCTATTGAAAATAACAAGAGAAAACATAGCAGCTATGGAAGATCATTTATATTGTAGTCTTATATGTCTTATCCATTGCATGTTTTTCTAGGAAATTGTTTTGCTGTCTTGCTATGACTTGGTTTTCCCTATAATACAGAGAGGATAGATATATAGGTAGAAATTCACACATGGGTTTCTTTCTTATTTTTAATTATTTACGGGAACAGATTATATAATGCAAGATGTAAGGAACAGATACTCTGAGGAAGAGACGCCGAGAAACCCGAGGCTTATTTTGTAGCATTATAATATAAATTCTAGCAATCTATTGTTCGCTGATTAGAATGACATTGGTCTGGTTTCTTGAGTTCAACTTCAGCATATGTAGAGATGGGGACGGCTATCACAAAGAGAATGAGAGATGTGATTGTAGTTACTATTGTCTTCCCTAATTTGGAACTTGAGGACCTAAAAAGACTTCATCATTCTGTAATGATTTGATTAGTTCTATAATATGCAATAAGTATATAAAGTGGGTGAAGTTAGGGACAACTATTTGTAAGAAACTAGAGACAGTTAGATAATGAAGATCTCCAGTGGACTTGCTTTGAAATCTGTATTTCTTTAAATTGTTTTTTTTAAATGTTCTGTTCTGTTTTGATATGTTTAATCTTACCCTCTTTGAGATGTAAAACAAATGTGTAGGACTGATAATAATATTACTGAGCTTTTGTTCAATCATAGAGCAGAATCGTTTGTAGGGTCACTTTTTGAATGTCATTCTAAATACTTTAATTCTATAACCTGAACAGCTATTTCTAAGATGACAATGTGTAACTTATCAACCGGCAATTTCTTACCTTTTGTTTGTCTGTAATTTTGTATTATTTCTACCCTTTTTTTGTTTTATCTCCATGTATTTTTTTGTTTACTTTTCTTTAAATAAAAAAAAAATTCCCATTCCTCTTGCCATTATCTTTTGGTAATATAAGAAAACACTTAAAAATGATTACAGTGGTTCTCTAGCTTAAGCATATGCTGGTAAGTACAACAATAACCCACCAACATTTACAGAGAGCTGTGTAGTTTCCATATCATTACTCTATCAAGCAATACTAAAATCCTTCAAAGAAGTTTTTGACATGTTCCTTTCCTTTACAACCCTACCACATACTATAAAATAAAGTAAAACACACAACATAATGAAAACAGATTTGCGAGTAGATTGAATACATAGAAGCTAAGCAATGGTCAGTGTGGGTCTCTCATTGCACAGAGCTTCATGGAAGCACAGTACAGATCCACATGCAGGTGAGCCAGCATCTCAAGGAATATAGGGCCATGGGGAACAGGAGGAGAATAAAGATGCCAACCCACGCCTTGTCACGAGCCAGCTGGTGTGCAAGCTGGGACACAGGAAGGGCAAAACCTCTCCCCAAGCAACTGGCTGATTCAGAAGAAGTCAGGCTGAGATGATACCTACTGAAGGAAGATTAACAACGCTTGCATTGTTTGACTTTTCAGGCCTAAAACTTGTGGTCTGAGCATCTATTTGGAAGATAACAATATGCATTACAGCAACTGTGGGGAATTTCTTTCTGCTGATTTTTGAAATTCAATGTTTTATTTTTTCCTTTATTCCTGTATCTGCTTACCCTAGCAACTATTTTGAAGATAACAACATGCAATATAACAACCATTATTAAACTCCTATCATCCTATTTTGAAAACCTATATTGCTATTGGGTTTTTTTGTTGCTGTCATTTTGCTTTTGTTGTTGTTGTGGGGTTTTGTTTGTTTGCTTCTTGATTTTTCTAGGGTTTTTTTTTCTCTTTAAAGTTAAAAAAAAAAGGAATATAGATACTAATCAGCTCCACTCTGGACTCTCTGTGCTCCACAAGTTCCACAAGACTGAGGTCTTACTGGCTTCATTTACTAATGGAGCTCAGCAATGTCTAGTATACAGTACGTATTTAATCAGCTTTGGAGAATTAATGTCTCTAATTTGGCTCCCATAAATTCTAATTAATTTCATTGTCATCTCTCTCTCTTTCTATTTCTCTCTCTCTCTCTCTCTTTGTTATTCCCTGTTAATGTATATATGTATATTCTACAATTGAGATAGATATCATAGACATCATTCATGCAGCAACACTTTGATATCTTGGCTAGCACTTTAGTATTATAAATGCATTTATGCATAATATCGTGTTTCCCTGAGTGCCACAACACCTTGAGGTGGACAGGTGTGGAGGTCTGAATAATGATTGCCAAATAGATTGGGTCCGTGTCTAGGGGAACTATAAATATTGCCTTTCATAGTAAAGGCTCTGCAGGTGTATCAGTCAGTGGTTACTAAAGAAGCAGAGTCACTGCAAGATACACAAATATATGACAATTTCTAAAACCAGCTTACAGTGTCTGCCCAGAGTCAGACGTGGAAGACTGCAACAGATCTTCCTGTATGCTGACGATCCAAAGGGTCCATTTGAAGTCTGGTGCTCACTGCAGTGTCCCATGTGAGCTCATATCAGGTGGCTGGAGGGTCTGCAATAGAATGCTAAAGGGTCTGCACTGGAAGCCAGGAGATGACATTCAAGATGAAGGTGAGAATTGAAGCTCCTCCAAAGAAAGAGAAGCAATCCTTTCTTCTTGTTCCCCTTTTATATCATTTGGCAACAGTCCTCTCCGTGGTGGGTCTTCCACACCCAGAAATATGCTGAGCCAATTTAGCTGGGTACTTCTTACTCAAGTTGATGCAATCAGTTAACTACCAAAGCAAAGTATGATTCATGATCTTGAGAGGGGAAGATTATGCTGGATTACCATGTGCCAGGCCCTAAATACAATCAGAAGGGTCCTTAATAGAGGGAGGCAGAGGAGGTTTGGCATGCATAGAAGAGAAGGCATGGTTTGACAATGGAGATGGAGACAGGAGTGATGTAGGCATAGACCAAAATGTTGGAAGCTCCCCAAAGCTGAGTAAAACAAGACAGATTCTTCTCCAGAGCATAGGGAAAGAGTATGGGCCTGCCAGTGCTCTGATCTGAACCTCAGGGAACTAATCTCAGGTCTCTGTCCTTCAGAACTATGAGATAATACGCTTTCCTTTTTTTGATGCCACCATGTTTGTGATTACTTGTGACAGCAGCAATGTCAGGGAACTGACATGACTGACATCCCAGATGTGAGGGTCGCCATTTTCCAGACTGGGGAACTGTGGCCCAGTAGGAGAAAGGAGCTTCCCCAGCACCCCAGAGCTAGACACCAGGAAGTCAAGACTAGAATCTGGGGCAGCCAGCGCCTAACCAAAGCACATCAGAGAAGAGATGAGGACAGACCTTTCCCCAGGTGATTATGGGGAGCAGCCCACCATCATGCACAACAGGAAAGATGAGCTAAGATGCTGCACTGCCACAAGTCTTGGGGAAAGCGGAATGGTGAGGTGGGGAATAGCTGCAGGGAAAATCCTCCAAGGAGATACTCCCAGGACATCTTTCCCTGCTACATGCTCATGGGGCACACCCCCAGATCCTGGGCCTCAGTTTCTTCATGTGTAAAAGCCAAAAGTTGGACCACACTGGTTGTCAGAGCCTGCTCTCTTGCAGTCTCTGGGAGGATTCCAAGGACCCCCAGGATGAACCGGTCCTTAGCCTCACTCCTTAGAGACTTCCCAATACACACAGTGACATCTACATCATGTTCTGTGTGTTCTTGGAACAAAAAGGCTCTTCTACCAAAGTGATGTATGAAAACCACTAAGTCAATCACACACTTGTAGTCTGCAGTCTCTGTGGCTCCCATACTGTGGACCAGCAGCAACTCACATGCCCTCGGAGTTTGTCTCAAGACTGGGCCAGCAAGCGCACAGGGGTCCACTGAGGAACTGAAGCATTTAGAAGGGGTAACTACAGTGTCAGTGTCTGTGACTGTGTTACTCCGGAGAAGTCCTTTACTCACAGGTGCTGGGTCACAGCTGCTTTGCAATAACAGCGACCTGAACCTAAATCTGTAGTAGGCTCTCAATGACAGGAAATGCAGCTCTGGGAGCACAGAACCACAAACAAGCACCTCCTCATCTCCCACTGGGCACGAGAGCCCTGACTGCTCTTGCAAACACACCAGAAAGCACACAGGCCCCAGACTCAGGGCACTGCCTCTGGGTGACCAGGTCTCTCACGTAGCAGAGAAGCTCTTTGGTTTCCCTTTACGTCACTCGTGGCCTTTCTCCTCAGTACACTGGACACCTGGGAGAAATGTATTATTAAAAGCAACCAATGCATTACGAAGGCAAATTGGGCAAACTATAATTTTACTGGCTCTGAGACCAAGCAGTAAAAAGGTCAAGGTAAACAGGTGTGCAGTTAATACTGTTGGATAATTGACCAAGTGTGGTCACTTCCAAGAATTCAACTGTATTCAGCTGATACAACTCAAACTTTAGAAAGAAGTGCAAAATGTACTCATGTTTTAAACTTTATTTTTTTATAAAAGCTTATTATAATTCCCACCTTGGCCATGAGTGAGCACTCATTATCCCAGTAACAATGGACCTTTGTTACTGGGTCATAAATATGCTCCTGAAGTTTTGTAGAGCTACAGTCATAATGAAACAGAGACCCAGGAAGGTGGACTGGCTTTGCTAAGGTCACAGAGAAACAGAGCCAGAAAGGTAACTGGGCCAAGTTTTCAATTCAACCATTGTCCTTATACATGTAGTAGAGTCATTTACTACTTGGCCTGCTCAGAGGACCTTGAGCTTTTTCAATTCAAAAGCATGAAGGACACGTGCAAGAAGCCATATTGGCTGTACCAAGCAGGGCTTTCAGAGAAAGAGAACAGACAGAAGGTGCATACAGAAAGGAAGAGGGTCACTTGGAGGACTGTGTTAATACACTTGTGGAGTCTTGGAGAATCAAACATTTAATGGGGGCCCCCCTTGACTGAAGATGCAGGGGAGAGACAAATTTTGAGAACAAAGACAGTCTTCTGGCAAAACCCCTTTGTGCATGGCCTAGGGCAGGAAAAGGACATCAGTCTCTGCTCTGTTGAAATCTTTCATTGATCATATGAGGCCTCCCCATCGGCGGAAGGCTAATGTGCTTTATATAAGTCCACCAGTGTAAACACTTACCCCATCTGAAGAACACTTCCACAGGAACATCCGGAATACCATTTAACCAAATAGCTTGACTGTCCAGCCAAGTGGACACACTGACCATTACACCCTGCCAAGCATTCAAGCCTTTGCTCTCCACAATCAGGAAGACCAAGAAGCAAGAATGTGAATCCGAGGGCAAGCTGTGGCTTGATGACTGACAAGTGAAATGCAGATGCTGGTGGAATGAGTTCTCACCAGGACCCATCCACCTGAGGTCCAGGGGGTTGGGGTGCAGTCAGCTACCATGGAAGCCTTGGTTCCTCAGATGCTCTAAGGAGTGCAAACATCCCACTTATTTTGATTATCAGTTGCCATGAGGCTTACTATCCAAAATATAATGCCTGGCCTAGAGCAACAACTACTTTTGTAGCGCTCATGATTCTACACTCAGAAAGAGCACTGAGGAAGATGGCTATGTCCATTCTACATGGGTTTACTAGGGCTGGGATGTGAAAAAAGACTTCACATTCACAACCTGGATCTTCAAACAACTGGGCACATGTAGAGACACTCACTGGGCTCAGAGGTCCTGCAGCTTCAGCTCTGCTAGCTGACTGGGTTTTTTGTGTCCTCTGTGGAAGCTCAGAGCTTTTCCCTCTCCTCATCACCTCACTATGTGTTCTCTCCTGCAGAGGATCCAGATTTGTCACACGATGGTTGAAGATTACTAACAATGCTCAGTCACAAAGGGCCAAGCCTTCAATCAAGCTGGCCTTGGCTCACCCCAGAAATACTCTATTAGTTAAAGCAACTCACAGGCCTCTATCGACCCAAGAAGAGCAAACACAAGTCTGTGGATACTGGAATGGATGACTTGTGGAGGATGCAGAAGGGACCAGGTACTGCATTTCTCATGAGGTGTGAGCCTGTGCTGAGCACATACCCGCCCCTGTCTCCCAGGACGAGAGCACTCCCGTTCCATGGGCAACTGTCTCAGATGAGCCCCAGGCTCCTAGACCTGCCTCTGTAACCCCTCCCCCTCATTTCCTCTAATCTGAGGCTCAGCTTGCCTTAGAGACAGCCCTTCCACTTTCAAAGGCCTTTGCATCTCAAACTCACCTTTCTCCCAGTTCACTCACACCAGAGTTGATGGCACATTGGAAGCTTCCCTGAAGCACACTGGTTTTACTTTCCTTGAGAGTCAAGAAGACTAGCTACCCACATTTTCCAGGTTTGGGGCATTAGGACAGTTGACTCCAGAGCCAGCCCTGCACTTTGTAGCTATCTCAAGATCCTCATCAATAAAGTGGGTGTCATCTACTTGCAGGGCTATTGTGAGGATTAAATGAAGTATACAAAACAAATATATAAAGTCTATAAAACAAAATTCAGTAAGCTCCGACTTGGATCACATAAATAGATCATCCCTGTGATATACAACAGGTATTTACTCTGGTACCGGTATGATAGACAACACACATCTGCATAACTTGTAAGACATCTAAGCTAATCTATGTTCATAGGGATTTTTTTCATTTTTAATTCAGCATATAATGTTATATGTATTTATAGTATACAATGTGATGCTTTAAACTTGTATACATTATGAATTGGTTAGATGTAGGTAATTAGAAGTTACTTTAGCTAATTATCACTTTTGTGGTTAAAGCAGCCCTTAATATTGACTTAATGGAAATTTCATTATGATATAAAAATGCTAGGATCCTTCCCCTGGGGAAAAAATGGATCAGTATCAATAGTTTTAAGGATTAGTTCTTAAAGGAAATACTTGCAGATACATTATACCTCAAATTATATAATAAATACATCTCCATATATACCTGCATATATATATATACCATGTATCCTATATGATATATATAAAATATGGATGATCTATCTGATTATATCATATCCATAACAAAGTCTCAGACTTGCTTATATAAACCTCTCAAATTTGCCATATGATTCACAAAGCAGGAGCAACATAAAGCCAGCACAAACCCTACAAACCCTACTGCCACACACGGGTTCTCCAGCCGTCCTCCCAGGTACCCACACACAGTATTTTAAAAACTATATTGTTTTTAGACAATGCAGAATCCATCAAAAAATGTATATGCCCTTCAAGAAAAGAAAACCAGTCTGATGATTTTTCAGCAGATAGTGTTAACCCCTATTACAGGGGACCCTAGAGGATGTCATACATCACAGAAAACCCACTACTCTGTGGACGCTTAGAGGAAAAATTGAAAACGCATGTGCAGCAATCTCATGACCAAGGTTACCTGAGCAGTAACTTGCTGTACTAACGAAAGTCTGGAAGCTCACAGCCACCGCTCTGAGCACCTCATAATTGTAGAGGCCAGAGACTTGTGTTAGTCTCATGGTGTCTCAGTAAATTTAGTGTTAAAAATATACAAATTGGATGATCGATCCTGAAGTGTATATGATTTTTTTTTTTTTTGGCAGACTCTGTATTTTTTTTCCCCCACTTCTGTGATTCCCAGTCGCCAGGTCCTTCATCTGATCTACCTTTCCAGGGCCAGAGGCAGCACACAGCCCTACAGACAGGAACCCACGTAGGCTGTGGCTGAGCAGAGTCCACACTGGTGGCTCCTGTCGCTGCGCCCAGCAACTCTTGTCTCCAGAACTTACAGGCGAGTCTCCATTCTGGTCCTTGGTGCCATGCCCTGAACCACTGGCTTCGCGGGTCAGACCCCGCTCTGCCCTTATACTCAGGGCTCCTCTTTGACCACAGGCCTGGCCTCTGCCTGGCATTTGAGCTCTGTATGAGGTTAAATCAAGCTTGGAGAAAGGCAGGGCACTCTCCTCACACAGTCCTGCATGTGGCCAAGCAGGGGACCCTGATTCAGAGGTGGGAGGTGTGTGTTGCTGTGAATGAGGAGGCCCAGGGAGGGGTCTGTATGAACGGCAACAGTGCACACAGGAGCATCCTTCATGGCAGGCAGCCTCTGTACCGTCACAAGCTAGGTCACACTTCATGACGTGAATTAATCAATTTCTGTTCTAGAAATCATCACACACACTGACTTCACCCCTAGGGAACACTTGATGAATTTCAGTGTTTTACAGAAACATGAAAAAGAAATGATTCAGAAAAGCTGTAAACTGGGCTCACTCAGTTCCCTTAGGAAAGTAAATCATATCTTTGAGGCTTTTCCCGATTTGTCTTTTTGTTGTTGCATTTGAGCTGTGAAAATAATCAGGAAGTAACCATGGAGATGGGGCGTGAGTGCTTCATGGGCCCTGGCACCCTCTCAGGCTGCTGGGTCTCAGGGGATTTTTTCTAAGCAGAGAATTTCCCCCCTCTTTTAGGTTATAAATGACTCGTTTAGTTTTCTCCTCTTCGGGTATTTTCTGCATTGACTGTAATACTTCTGACATTATTTTAAGGTGGGCGATATTAACTTAGCTCTTAAACTCTTTGGAATTTTCTGAGAGATGTTTTTAACATCAAGCAAGTCAAGGTTTACATGTAACCCACACCAAGAAAATATGGCAAAGCCGTGGTATCTTAAAGAGCTGCACTGCCACAAAGCTGGCGAGAAACAAACGTTTACAGGCAGCCCAGACAGTGAGGCAGGCTGACAAGTTAGGGAGAGATGAAACCATAACAAAGTCCAGTTTTGCACAACACCATGTTTTTCCACTGTAGTTGGATGTGGTTCTTCCTTGTCACTCCATCTGGGCCACAAATTTCTCCTACCCCCAGCGTCATCCTCCCCAGTGACCACTGACATAGTTTCCAAAATTAAAATGTATTCAAAGCAAACTAATCTTCATTTATGTTCCTTTGACATTTGTGCTGTGTTAAGAAACTTTCTGGAGGGCTGCCTTTTCTGAGTCCCCAGTAAACAAACTTTTGATTCTGATCGTAAATCCACTAGCTAAACTGCTTCTCTCTCTCTCCCTCTCCCTCTCTTCCTTTCTCTTATCTCTTTCATCTCTTTCTTTCTCTCCCTCTCTCATCTTTTTTCTCTCTCTCTCTTCTCTCCCCTTCTTTCATCTCTTTCTCTCATCTCTCTTCCTCTCTCTCGTCTCTTTCTCCCTCTCTCTGTCTCTCATCTCTCTCTTCCTCTTTCCCTCCCTTACACACACACACACACACACTTTCTCAGGCACTCACTCAGCTAAGCCTTGTGACTAATGTGAAGCAGGATACAGTGTGGACTGCCTGTCCTTCTTAGATGTATGACCTGGGGCAGCTGGTCAACCTCTCTGAACCTCCATGCAACCAGTGATACCTATTTCTAGCACCACAGGATCATTATGATGATGGAGTAAATCAGGGTTTATAGTGTGCTGAGCACACAGCAAGTCTCCAATAAACAATTCCATCTTATTGTTTCCTAAATTAACTTCATTTGTGCAGGATATTTCTGAAGGGAATGTAGAGAGGAAGAAGAAAGTTCTCTACCTTCCCCGGGAGAAATGTAATAGTACTAAACTATACAGATTTTTGTTTTAATTGAACACAGCTCATTGTTTGTATTGATTTTTTGAACACGATTTTGATTATTATAATCCTGTGGTGTTTGGGGGAATCTGACGATCTGGTCACATAAGTAATTTTATGTTTATACACGGAAGTTCTGCTGGATCCTAAACATTATGCTACCTCCATTTCGCCTTTGTCCTATCTTCGCTGTGGAACTGTCTCCCCCCAGTGGAATGACTGTGTAACTACAAATCCTCATCCGAAGGAGTCCTGCTTATCACAGACATCGAGTTAGCTATTTCACGGAATAAATTAAATAATTTGTGTATAAGCTGATTAGCCCAGACATTCATTCCACCAATCCAAACCCCATTACAATCTCATACAGCATTATGTCCTACTAGAAAGAGTGTTAATATGGAGCCTTTGTATCCAACAAAAGTAAAAGCCTTATTTTCACTTGCATAAGTGAATCTGTATTTACCTCCCTGCATTTGCAAGGAGTATAGTGATTCAACTCCAAGCACGCTGTCAGCATCAATCTGAGCACTTTAATGGTCATGCAAGTGCTGGCAAGATGGGGCTATGGATCATTTATCAGAGAACCTTGAGGAGTAATAGAAAGGCTCCACATTTTTCTGGTTGCTAAAATTAAAATTTTTCTATATTTGATTTTTCATTTCATACTGTATCTTCAGGGTCTCCAAAAGCTCCCTATGTTAAAGGTTTGGGTCCTCAATGCATGGTGTGGTGAGATGTGATGAGTCCTTAAGGAGCTGGAGCTTACACACCAGGCGACCTCGAAAGGAATAATGGGAGCCTGGCCACCCTCCTCCTCTCTTCATTTCTGCACGTGGTGAACAGACTTCCTAAACCACACACTCGCCATGATGCTCTGTGCAGTTACAGGTCCCAAGCAACAGGGCCCATGGCCATAAACTGAAACCTCAGAGACCGTGAGACAAAATAAACCCCAAGATGGGTGGAACCGATACTGTCCAGATGGCTCTACTGCTGGAATTGATATGTAGCGTTAATGCAATTGCAATCAAAATACCACTAGCACTCCTCCTATGACTTGAGAAAATAATCCTAAAATTTGTGTAGAACCAGAAGATACCCAGAATAGTGAGAACAATCCTGGGCCTCACAATCCCAGACTTCAAGCTATATGACAAAGCAATTGTGATAAAGGCAGGGCGGTACTGGTATGAAAACAGACAGATGGACCAGTGGGACAGAATGGAGGATGCAGAAACAACCCACAACACAGCTGAAACACCTGATCTCTGGCAAAGTGGCTGAAAGTGTAACTGAAGGAAAGACGGCCTCTTCAACAGATGATGCTGGGGAAACGGGCAGTCTGCATGCAGAAAAATGACCCCAGATCACAGCTTCTCACCCTGTACTAAAATACAATCAAAATAGATCAAGATCTAGATAGTAAAACAGAAACATTTAATCTGCTGAACGATAAAATAGATAAGACTCGTCAGAAATGTAGGTGAGGATCTGAACAGTGTGGGAGACAGCCCCAGTGACTCCCTTTGAATCCAAAACAATTGCTGTGATTATGATTGCTTGGAGACTCATTTCCTCATAGTGATATGTAAAATGCCGGCTAGGGTATTTCCTTCTCTCTTCAATTGGCTCTGAGCATTGCAAAAAAGGTTAACCCAGGTGCTAATGTGTAAAGTCTATAGCCATCAGACAGTCCTGTTTCCTTACAAAGTGTTCTCCACACTACAGGATTGAGCACTCAAGATGTTAGAGCAAATAGCTCTGGGAATGTCAACTGGGTACCAGCCTCAAGATAAGAGGCTATGACTTACCAGGGCACAAGTCATATCAGAAACTGAAGTGATAGCCCCCCCAAAACAATTCTACTGCTGCCTTAATTGGGTTATGTAATTGATCCTTCCTCGTATCTTTAACTCTTCAAGTTACAGAGATGCCATTCTTGCACCTGGCCAGCCAGCTCAAGTTACTCAGTAATCCCTGACATCCTCACTATCACTCATCCCTGGGCCACCCCCCTTTCTTCACAAGATAATAAATGCTGGGAGAGGCCTAGGATTGAGGCCTTGTCCGTATGTCCTCACTAGAATTGAACTTAGGACCCCTTGGCTGCCCTTTACTCGGAACGTGTCTTGGTGTCTTTACTCTCGCCGTGGGTTGGATTGGTGATGGTAGATTGGAATTAACTTGCTAGGATTCTAATAATGTCTCAATGGCATTACAAATATAACTTTTTGGATTGTGAAGAAAACTAGAAAGAAGATTACAATACTTGGATGACTGAACTCGATATTTGGGTTTACAATAAACAGAACTCCTGTTACATAAGAAAGATATCAAGAACCAACAACTGGGATTATATTAAATTAAAATGTTTCTGCACAACAAAGGAAACAACCAACCAAGTGAAAAGACAAACTACAAATTGGGAAAAAAAATTGTCAGCAACTCCTTGGTCAGATGGACTAACATTTAGAATACATAAAGAATTTTTCAAATTAGACAACCAAATATAAAAGACCCATTGAAAAATGGGGCAACTGAAATGAATCCACACTTCACAAAAGAAATGTAAACTGCTTAGTAAGTGTCGGGCGCAGGTGCTCAACACACCCCGCCCGGGACGATAAGACCACGTCAGCTTCCGCAATGCGCTACGGTCCCTCTCCAAATTAGCCACCCAGTGCGCACCTCGTGCTCACTTCGTATTCGCCCCATGCTGACTCTGTGGCAACCCCTGATTGACCACAGCTGGGTATATTAGCCAGAGCCCGCATCACATCCCAACCCTGCCTCCCCGTGGCAGCCTGTGATTGGTCATGGCCGAATATATAAGCCAGAACCCGCGTCAATAAAGCGGCAGTTCCTGTTACCAACAAGAGCGTCCTCTGTCTCATTGGGGGGCCAGTCAAGTAAGTACAGGAAAAAATGTTCAATATGGCTGGCCATTAGAGAAATACATATTAAGACAATACTGAGATTCTATCTTATTCCAGTAATAATGCCTAGCATCAAAAACCAATAAATGCTGGCAAAGTTGTAAGAAAAAGAACCTTTCTATGTTGTTGGTGGGAATGTAAACTAGTACAACAACTATATAAATCACTACAAAGAAGCCTCAAAAAGCTAATAATAGAAATTCCATTTAATCTAGGTGCACCTTTTCTAGATATCTCCCCAAAAGAGTTAGAAGACATCATGTTATAGCAATACATAATACTCATGTTTATACCAGCACCACTCATAATAAGTAAATTTTGGAAGTGGCCTACATGTTCATCAACAAATAAAGAAAATGTAGTACTACTCAGCCATACAGAAGGATAAATTTGAGTCATTTGTAGAAAAATGGATACACCATGAGACCACAATGCTAAAAGAAACATATCAGGTGAAAGGGTTTTGGCCCAGACAGGACACTGTAGCCGGTAAGGCCAAGGTATCTCTCCCTCCCCTGGGAATCTACCTATGGCACCAAACAAAGACCAATGGGCTACCTGTGCATCCCTAATGCCCCTTAGATTCCACCCCAAACCAAGGCTACTTATGTGCCTCACTCCACATGTTCCACGGAGAGATCGCCGACCCCGGGGGGTAGATGCTATGCCCCAGAGGGTCGGGGGTGTCTTTCCCCGCATTCTCAAAATAAAGGTCATTTATATTTCATACTTCTTATCTTTTTAGCCACCCCTGGCCCCCACAGTTCTATCATCAGGCACAGATAGTTAAATATTGCATGGTTCCCCGTACAAAAGAAACTCAAAGTGCAAGTAATTTAAATGACAAAATAAAAGATAGATGATAGGAAACATGGGGTAGACCTTTCCAAATGGGAAAAGAATCTAGTGATGGAGGAAAAAGTCAGGGAGGTAGGGGAAAGGAAATAAAAAGAATTAAGACAAAATACATATATTGTATGTATTCACCATGGTGAATGTCCTCTTTATGAATCACAAAGATATACTAAGAAAAAAAAGGAAAAATATACGATCAGCACTGAACTAGATTAAAAGGGCCAGGAGCGTGAATCAGCCAGCTCAAGTACCAGGTAAAATATAAAGACAACCTTCAGATATTAGAACATCACAGGGAAGATAAGATTTCCCAAAATCTCCTGAGACAGACAACCTTGGTGTACCCCTAGAGACAAATGAGTGTGTACCAATGGACACATTCAAGTAAAAATGCATGATCCTGAAGCTTTCTGTGGGCTCTGATACAAATAGCTTAAGAACTTCCATTTCAACGAATGGGATATATGATTTTGGTATTAGGGTAAACTTTCTTGGGTTTAGTCAGAAATTAGATATTCTGGCTTTTCCTCATGTTCCATTAAAGAAATGTTAAGCAGTAAAATTTTGTTAGTCTACAAAGGGTTTTATTTTCTCTTTTTGTTGTCTGTACTCATCTTAAAAGTCCTACAGAGTAGGTCTACAATAGTCCATACAACTATAATTTTAACAAACCCCCAGAAGTTTATGACAGCAATCACTGGAAATCACCATTGTCTGTACTAATAAAAACCTCACAGAATCACATCACTGTGACTTAGAATAGCTCTTTCTTGGTAGTGAACTGGAACAGAAGGGCTTCATAATTCCTTCTAAATTGACCGTTTATGGATTTCACTAGTGTATTATTAATTAGTTGCGGTAAAACATGTTTTTCAGGCATTCTGGTACTTGCTATTTTCCAGATTTATTATGTGTGCTACTGAATTTTTCATCTTTCATTCTCTACCTTTCAACTCCCTCCTCAGCCTTCTTCCATTTCCCCTCAATAAAGGCTAAAATCAAGTCCTATCTTGACTTCCAAAACATCTCAGTTCTCACTGACTTTGACCAGGGATATTTGTGACCTTTATTATTTATAAAACTTAAAGCCTAGCCTACATTAGCACATACTATTACACTTTTCTATGCATTCATGGATCTCTGCAGTATTTGTGATCACCACAAGGAAAATAATATGCCCTTATACCAATCACAGTTCCTAGGGCAGGTGGAATACTTAACTATGTAGTTTTTTGCCAGTGATGTGAGCAATAGCTGGTCATACCTAGACTAAGAATAAAACACCTATATGTAGGCTAGATTTAGATTACAATTTTTACTTACACCAGCTTCTTAAGGCAGATCTGTGCCTTATCATATGGCAGGTCACCTGCCATATTGCAAACTGTCTCAGTTCTTCATCTGATAAATGAAGGTAGCATTCATTTCATCTCATATAGTTATCTTGGCACCTACATGAAATAATGTGTATAAAACATAATACTTCACACACAGTAATTGACCAATAATTGGGAAGTTCTTTCCTTTATTACATAAAGCCCTGGTGTCAAAAGCTGGTTTCTTCTTTGAGTTCTTTATAGCTCTTTGAAGCTCTCCATTGGCCATGTCAGAGCACTGAGGAAGATAAAGAACAGAATTTATCCTAACTATAAATAGAGAAGCTCATGAAGGATCCACAGCTTGCTCAGTGTTAGCTCTGAAGAAATTCATGATCACAACACATAAATCTGATTCCCAAAGGCGTTTAACCTTTACAGTGCCTGACTTCCACCAGGGAATCCTCAGTGTAGTTGCATGGGTCTGGAGAAGTCTGCCCCATGATCTGCTACCTCCCTGGGAACCTGGGTTCAGAGAAACCTAGTTACCTGTCCTACTTCCCTACACCGTGGAGGAACAGCCATTGTGGGTAGTGCCTGGAGTCCACAACTGACTTGTTGGGAGAAATCCAGGAGAATGTCAAGATGAAGGAGCAAAAGGAAATCTCAGACCTCCAGCCTACACAGAATAAGTCTGGGAGATATAGTCATGCAAGAAAATGGAAGTCACACACCTGAAATCTCTCACAGGATAGAAACTGAAGTAAAGGAACAATTTTAGGAGACTCTAAAAGTAATAAGATCAGAAATAATATCTCAAGTAAAAGAAGAAATCACAAATATAATGAAAGAATTGCTGAGCATATCTAAAGAAGACATAGTTTTTTTAAAAAGGGGGGAGCATAGGAAAATGATGGAAACCTTGAGTGAACAATATAGGAAGAAATTACAACGCATGAAACTGAATTTGTGAAGATACCCATGAAATTTAAAAGTCAATTGAAAGCTGGCAAAACTGCTTTAAAGAGACTGAAAATAGACACAGATCTTGAAGACATTATAACAGCTGGTGACTGTGAAAGGAAAGATCTCTTAAAAATAACAAGGAACCAGGAATTAACAATTCTACAGCTATAAGACAATGCAAAGACAATTTCAGAGTGATAGATATCAGTTAAGAAGCAGGGGTCAACACAAATGAAGGAAAAAGACTATTTACAGAAAAATAGCAGAAAACTTCCCAAATATGGGAAAAGGATCTGGCATACAGATAAGCAAGGCATATAGAACTCTAACTAGCCATAACCAAAATAAATCTATATCCAGACAGATAATAATCAAGACCTCTGAGATTCAGTACAAGAACAGAATATTAAAAGCTGTGAGAGAAAAGAAACAGATCACCTATAAAGGAAAACCTATCAGAATCATAGCAGACTTCTCAACACAAGCCATCAAGTCAAAAAGAGTTTGGAGTGAAGTGTTTCAAATCCTGAAACAAACAACTTTCAACCTAGATTGATCTACCCTGCAAAACTATCTTTCAGAATTGAAGGAAAAATAAGATACTTTCATGATAAAGAGTAATTGAAGGAATTCATGACTACCAAACCAACTCTACAGAGTGCTGAAGAATATTCTAGAAAGAGATAAAGATGACCCTGGTTCCAGGAACAGCAGCAGAGGAGGATCACCAAACAAGATAGGCGACTGAATGAAGCAAAAAAGGTGAAGGGCCAATAACAGAAGGATAGCATGGCAGAGACAAACCAGTGCATGTCAGCTGTAACCATTAATACAGATGACCTCTATTCACCCATAAAAAGAAATAGAGGGAAAACAGACCAAGAAACAAGATTCATCAATAGACTATATACAAGGAACACATTTAACTCAAAAGGAAATTCACAGCCTGAAAATCAGAGAGAAAAAAATTGCTCCACATGACAAAAAAAAAAAGCAAGGGTAACTTGCCCATCAACCGAGAATGAGTAAGAAAGATATATTTTCATACAGTGGAAAGCCACCCAGCTATAAAGTAGGAAAATCTCAAGGCTCTTCTAGACAAATGGATGCAGCTGGAGATCATGCTCGTGCGTGAAATGGTTTGGACTCGTATGGGCGAACACTGAATTATCTCTCTAGCATAAAAAATGAAGGAGTTAGTGGGATTCAAAAAGCACAATAAATATGATGAAAGTGATAGGGAAGGAAATGCCTAAAAAGGGAAAGTGGTAACCATTGTCAATTCCCTATTATCTTGTTTTGAATTCTTGTATGGCTTTCATAATTGTGTTAGGTTTGGTTTTATTCTGTCTTGTTTCATTAGATTTTACTGCATCTGATGGTATGGACAACTATTTTGAAGACAATAGGATATATTATAGTAACCATTGTTGATTTTCTATTATCTTGTTTTTAATTCCTGTAATGGTTTCACTATTTTGTTTTGATTGGTTTTATTCTATTTTGGTTCTTTTGATTTTATTATGTGTGATGGTATGGACAGTTACTTTGAAGAAAACAAGAGACATTGTGGTAGCTGTTGCTGATTTCCTGTTGTCTTGTTTTGAAGTCCTATAATGCTTTCATCCTTTTGTTTTAATTGGTTTTGTTTCATTTGATTTTATTGTGTGTGATGGTATGGGTAGCTATTTTGAAGAAAACAAGAGGCATTATGGTAGCCACTACTGATTTCCTATTGTCTTGTTTTGAAGTCCTGTAGTGCTTGCATTGTTCTGCTCTAATTTGATTTATTCTGGGTTTTTTTGTTTGCTTTACTCTTTTAAAATAAAAAAAAATAAGGTGGTTGAATGTGTTTGTAGTTGTGTCTGCATCTTCTATTCTGTTCCATTGATCCTGAGGTCTGCTTTTTTTCCAGTACCATGCTCATTTTATCACGTAGCTTTGTAGTATAATTTCAAGTCAGGGATTGTGATGCCTCCTGCCTTTCCTTTGTTGTCTAGGATTGCCTTTGTTATTGTGGGTCTCTTTTGGTTACATATGAAATTTAGGAATTTTTTCTCTAGATCTGTAAGGTATGCTAGTGGTATTTTGATCAGGATTGCATTAAATTCATCAGATATTCATTGTTTTTGCCAAAATTATTTTGGAACTAAAATAACTGGCATTTAAAAAAAATTTTAAAAACCTCTCCTTTTAAAAAGTTGATTATATTAGGTACCGTGTTGCAGCAGAAAACTACCATTTTTTTTTTTTTTGGTAGTATTTAGTGATTTGACTACGTGTCTTCATTGTTCTGAAATGTTTTCCTGGAATTCAGTCACGGGCCAGTTAATGGTCCCAATGTGGTAGTGAGATAATGACAATGAAAATGACAATGAGGATACTAGCACTTCACTTATGATTCGTCAGTCACTGTTCGAGTCCATCATATGAATCACTTCATCCTCACAAGAACTCTTCATAGTATTTGTGCCAACAATCTTCACTTCACAACTGAGGAGATAGAGTCACAGAGCTTCAGGGAATGTTATCAGCTACATAAAGCTAGTTTGTCACTTAGTTGCAACTTGAACTCTCCTGTCCCCAAATACTCTGATATTTTGCTTCTGTCATAATGATTAGAAATAAAGTTTGAATATAGGATATGAACCTCTATTTGTAGAGTTAGAATTATTTTTATTATCAAGTATAATATTGCTAAAGATGAAATATTCATTAAGAAATTCAAAGGAAGCTACACACTGAAAGGTTTTTGCCCTAATATTAATTACTGCACAATTATGGCAGAAAGCCAAAACTGTCCTCACAACCACTTTCTCCTTCTTCCCCCTCAGCCCTAACTACAACTTCCTTTCCTGTTTGAGTGTGAAGAAAATTCCAATCAGTTCCTTGCATGTCTTCAATGCTCACCCCAAGTGTCACTTCCAATCAGAAGTCATGTAACCCTCTACCCCTGTGTATCTGATTGGAGGAGAAAGCTAAACCCACATTGTTGTGGGCTCCTCTCCACATCCTCCATAAAGGCCATTTTCACTTTCTCTTTCCATTTGTTTCTCTGGAGGTGCACCAAAAAACTGTAATACACACATAGTAAGAAACCCATAAAGTGCTAAACCTCATTATTCAACAATGTTTATTTATCCACACAAGCTGGGCATTGTGGCATACACCTGTAATCTCAGCTGCTGCTGCTTCTGTTATTATAGAGACTGCTATAATATAGGAATTCTATATTATAGAATTCCTAAGTAGAATTAGATTTAATTAAAGATTAACAAGGTGGCTGGATATAAGATCAAAATGTAATTGCAGTCTCTATAATAACATGCCACCTGTTCAGGAGGCTGAGGCAAAATATCACATGTCAAAGCCAGCCTGGGCAGAGTAGGGAGAATCTGTCCCAGTAAAACAAAAAGGACTGGGCAGGAGCTCAGTGAAAGACCACTTGGGTAGCATGCATAAGATACTGGGCTTCATTCCTAGTACTAAATATGTATAACCATTAGAATGGACCAGAATGGCTAAAAAAAAAAAAAAAAAAAACTTTTCAACTGATTATACCAAGAAATGAAAAGCATATGAAATAATTGGGGAAAAAATCGTACTTTGCTGAAGAAAACACAAAATGGCATAACCTTTTTTGATAAAATAGTTTGACTATTTCTTTAAAAGATTAACTTATCATATGGCCCAGGAATTCCTAGATATTTGTGCAAGATAATGAAAATATTTATCCTCATGCAGGCAAATACTTATGGGCATTTCCTTTATAATCACTAAAAAATGGAAATAATATAAAGACTTCTCAGCTGATAGATAGATCAGCAGATTTCTATACTTTCATATCATGGAGTGCTCCTCCATCCTAAATAGAAACAAACAACCAATGCATGCAACCAGTAGGAGAATGGCACATGCATTAAGCTAAATGAATGAAGGTCACTCAGAGAACTGTATCTGTACCACTCCCCCAGGAGGAGTCTGTAGAAAGCAGAGCCAGTGATGACGGGGCTGAAAGTGGAGCCAAAGGTAAAGGAATCTCCTGGGGTGAAGAAAGGCATACGGCTTGATTGTGGGGGTAGGTCCATGACTTGCATGTGTTTCCGGAGTTCACAGAACTATGCACCTATCATAGTTTATAATAGATGTTAATTATACCTCAACCACTCTAATAAGTAATGAAAGATGGGATGGAACAAACATACTGCACAGCTCTGCTCACGAGTGCAGAGAGCACGGCTGCTCCCTGGGCCACACAATGCACATCGCAGACGTGAGAGGCAGTAAGTAGTACACTGTGTCACAGTGGAGAACAGGCTCTGAGAGCTCACGTGGAGGTGGGCCACACAGAGAGAGCTGGAAAGATGGGTCAGGCCAAAAGGCCAAGAACTGTGCCTAAGTGGTGTCTGTGTCTCCACAGCTCAGCTGCTCACTTCCCTGCAGCAGCTTAGAAAAGAAAAATAGACATATCCATGAGGAGACATCTCATGCGATGTCATGCTGCAGGATTATGTAATGGCAAGAAAGAAGAGGAGGAGGACGATCGAGTTATCTAAATGTCTATCAACATGCTAATGAAGTACTATCATGTGGCATAATTAGTCAAGAAAATTATACAATAACAGAAATGAATAAGTGAGAGGTATTAACATGCACAGTCTTACCATTAGAATTCCTAAGTAGAATTAGATTTAATTAAAGATTAACAAGGTGGCTGGATATAAGATCAAAATGTAATTGCAGTCTCTATAATAACATCAGATGGTTAAAAGCATCTCTTGCAATAGGAACAAAATCATAAAATGGAAACAACTTGTGCATCTCATCACCTTTTGTAACTGTGGCTATTAGCAGAAACTGCCTAAAAATGATCAATCAGGAAATAAACGCATAAGTATATTTTCATATATGAAAAATTAGAAGAGAAATGACCAGGCAGAGGAAGTAGAACAAGTCAAAAAAATTCTTATTCATCATGTCAGTGTTCTCAGCAGACAAGCTCCATAGCAACAGAAGCAGCAGCAGCTGGGCACCTGCTGGAAATGGAAATCCTTGGGCCCTAAAATTCCGGAGGTGCAGGCCAGTGACTTGTGGTTTGAGAAATCCTTAAGTTTTATGATACACAGCAAACTTTGGAATAACAAAGTTCCTAGTGAGGACACCATATCTATTGTTTAAATTTACTGGTCACACAGAGGTATAAAAAGATTGCATTGTTCTCCAGTGGCAACCCCAGGACAATCTCACATCAGATATTGTAGACAGTAGATGCCTTTGGAAAGTGATATTGGTTTTTTGGTTTTTATTTTTGAGACAGGGCCTCCCTACACGGTCCAAACTGGCCTCAAACACACATTGCCTCAGCCTCCTGAGGAGGTGAAGCTGCAGGTGTGCCCTACCATACCTCGTATAATACTAAGTTCTTGAAAAAGGTGAATTGTGTGCCAAGAAACTTTTTTTCAATTTTACTTCATTCTGAACTGTTCACTTTTTATAGCATGTTTATCTGTGTTTTATAGAAGGCATATACTTTTTAAATGAGTAGGGAAGATTTCTATCTTGTCTTTCACTTTAGGGAAAGCTCTAACATTCATGGATGTTTTGTTATTTAGGTCATGATCAGTAAGAAAGGAGCACAGCCATTTACTAATAATATTAAATGAAGACTTTGCTCCATGCCTCAATCCCTGTTTTTCCAACTCTTTACCAAGTATTGCTGGCAACAGAAGGAGACATCTAATGAGCTTTCTCACTCTGGGTTCTCTGTATATAAAAAGTTAAGTATCAATGTCACATATGCAGATATTAACGTCTTCTCGGTGTAGAATGAATTGGAAGAAGTATCAGGAGGTTCTGAAGATGAGTATGTCATCTCCACAGAAGAAGCAGCCCCATCCAGTTCTGCAGAAGCCCTTGTTCTGAGAAGCAGCCACCCTCCCTGGCCATTGCCTGGGAGACTGTGCCCTTACTTCTCCTCAGACCTGCCTGCAATAGGGAGATTGTTTCCTCCTTTAATCTGGGCTGGCCCCTTACTCGTATGAATCAAATCAGAAGTGGACTTTAAGCCATACCTCCATCTGAATTTGTATCTCTTCTTAGAGAATTTATAATTCTGATTCCAGCACCAAATGAAAAAGCCTAAGTAGCTACAGGGCCAGACCCACAGGGAAAAGACAGAAAGTTTCTGTCAGCAGCCCTTCCTGAGCTCCCTGACCACAGCCAGTACCGAGTGCCCAGCATGCTTGCTAGCTCCTGGATCACATGGACCCTCAGATGCCTGCAGACCCCACTGACACTCCTGAAGTACACCAAGTCTGAAGCATGGAGCTGGAGTTCTTGCCTTTAAGTACTGTATCTTAGGTGACTTAGCTTGCACAATGGTCTCTTCGGCAGCATGTACACTAAAACTGGAATGTGTCTGGTGCCTATGAGCAAAGGAGAAAAGAGAAGCATGAACCAAAATAAAAAAAAAAAAGTTAAGGGCTGTTTACTTTAGGAGCAGAACTTAGCATGAGGAGCTCAAGACCCAAAAAAAGGTTCTCAAAAGAAGAGTTAGACTTAAGGTAAGCAAAAATTTGGGCTGGTGCAAGCAAAATGTAGTCTCAGAGACAAGTTCAAATAAAAGGTGAAAAAAGTTTAAAACAATGCCTAAGAGACCTTCCTAGCAGCTGATATGCCATCCAAGACTCTTATAGGAGTCATTGTATGGCATTCTGGTTATCAGTGCACAGGTATAAAGGGGCCTATCTCAAAGAGACACTTGGGTGTGGCATTTCACTAATGGAGTGGGTTTATAATTTGATACACAAGAAATCTACAAAATTTTTTAAAGGAACTCTACTGACTTGGATTAAAGAGGAAATAGGAACATTTTTAAATGAAAAGAATTCTTTGATTTCCTGACCTAGTGATAGTGAACCATGATAACATGATAACATAACCATGATAACGGACAGCTGGCATGCCATAGGTTTCCCTTTTAATGGGAGGGAAGAGGCTGAGAAAGCTTCCAACTGAAAATACAGATTGTTTCTTATGAAAATTAAATGATGACTCAGACAGTAGAGTCAAGAGCCATAAAGGATCCTTTTCCAGGAGCAGAATCAGAACCAGATTTAAAAACAAACAAAAAACTGGCAATATATTCCTGGATGGATTTCAGAATTACTGTGAACTAGTGAAAACTACCTGTTGTTCTTTTTTCATCTTCTAAATTAGAGCATTTATTGTAATTATCTTGTTCACATTGTGAACACATGTTCACAGTGGTACCACAAGTTATGTATAGGCAGATAACTTGTTTGTTCAATTTCTACATCTCTGCACACAAGGCTTTTCCCCATTCCTGAACCTAATACTGAGATGTGGGATTTAGAGCCAACTCCACAGTGGTAACTCCAGGAGAGGACATAGGAAGGATGTGAATTATGGTGGGCAGAGCCAAGAAGGAGGAGGCAGAATCCAAAGGCGGTGACTCCATGTGCACGTGTGCCACATTCATACTAAGCGGACCTGGTTTCTCCTCTTAAATATGAACTCTTTGACCAACAGAATGTGGCAAAGGGAAGCTCAGTCTTAGGAGTAATAGCTTTTGCATCCTTCTTCTCAGGTGCTTCTTGTTGGAGTGAAGAAGCCATGCTCTGAGGAAGTGCAAGCTGCACGTGGAAAGAGCCATGTGAAAGAGCTAAGTCCTTGGTCCACACTCCTAGCTGAGGCTGCCATCAGCAGCCAGCACCACACCCAGCACGGAAATAAGTCATTCAGAGATTTCCACTCTGTCCACCCCAGCTGGCTGTTGCCCCAGCCAAAACAATGTGAAGCAGAAGCTTAAGCCAAGTGAACCTCATTAATCTCTAGAATAAGAAAAGATAATAAAATAGTTGTTCTTTTAAGCTACTAAATTTTAGGATGGTTTGTTGTGGCACTGAATAACTGAAACATAAACTTTGGCAAAGTCTCCAGCAGTGAAGTGCATTTGATCCCACGGAGCATCATTTTAATCTCATTTGCACCATATAATTGTTTAATTATTTTGTAGCTATAACTGCAAATTATCTAAACCATGCTTGCAATGGTATCAGAAAGAAAAATCTTAATTTCATTAACCACTGATTTACTACATCAATCAAATTCTTACATCAATCTTTATTTTAATACTTCCTCAGATGGGAGAAAAATGAAAAACAAAACCCAAGGTCAAAACTATCAAATAGAAACTTAGAGAAGAATCTCCTGAGTTCCTGCATGCCACCATACAGACATTTTGCTTGGTGCAAGGAATAAAAGACCCCAAGATCTCAAAGTTCGTACAGCCAGAAAGAGGAGAGCAGAGCAGGCTCCAGCAGCTGTGAGCTTGACCTGCTCTTCTCCACTCCTCTCACACATCCGTCTCTGCACTCCGAGCGCTCACTGACTAGTTAGCAGCTGCTGCTGCCTATTGCTAGCAATATTAATGCAAGTCCTTAAGATTGTATAAGTGAAGCCCTGAGTGTCCCAAGATACCTTCTAGGGTCCCTTTCCTGCTCATATTCTAAGCGGGTGGAAACACTGTCACAGAAAGCCCTGCCTTTCCAAGTCCCCAACTCTCCTATCTAGTGTCCACTTGTCCTGGCCTTCCACTGTGATCCGCATTGCTTACTGCATACCAATATCCTCCAGATCCCTTACTCTCATACCCAGAGATCTACAACCACATCCTGATTCAACTTTCTCAAGCAACTGACCACCATCAGCCCTATGTCCTTGCAAGATCTCATAACCTTGTCACATGTGCCGAATCACCATCATTTCCTGCATGGTCTAAGACATGTCATTCACTGCTGTCCCCTTGCAGGAAGATACAGCTTCATCTAGAACAAGCCCTTCCCTCTCTCTCTCCTTGGCCCTTGCTCTGTGTGGTGTACCTGCCTTTCTGTACTTGCAGAAATGTAGCACTATCCAATATGGTCTTCTGTCTTCACTCAGTTGCACTTTTAAATCTGTCTCCATTCACAGGCCATGGAAATAATGGAGACAGCAACATCACGTACATCGTAGATATTCAGTGAGTATATGTTCAATGAATGATGACTTCCTCCTTTGTGGTGTATATTTTTCTTTCAGGAACTCAGTGCTTTTATACCACAGACTTTTAGGATGCTCTGGGTCTACAATTCAATGGTGGCAAGCTTCCATCTTTCCCAAGAGTCTTCCCAGGTCAAGCAAATCAAAAGAAACATCGGCCGGTCTTAGTGTTCCTAGATTTCCTGGAGTTCCCAGAGCATTCCATAAACAAGTAGAAGGCTGTTGTGTTGGAGGAACCGAATAAAATGTCATTTCAAAATACTCTGCATTGGTGTGCTGATGACCTCAAACCAAAGGGACCAGTGAATGCAGGACCTTCTGTGGACCTCTTTCATCTAATGAAAAGGGTATCTTCAATATACAATTCATTCTCATGACCCTCTCACCACAGGATTCCTGTCTTCTGTCAGACACAGTTAACACACCATGGGAGAAGACTAAAATCTTATGTCTGGTCTAGAAAGGATAGTACCTGTTGTGGAATTTCAAGAAACTAGAGAGACCAGAAAGGCTTTTTCAGGAGGATTTTAATGGTGCAACACTAGAGATGCTCAAAACTAGGCTGGGTCCTGAACCAAGGAGAGGTCCTCTTTTATCCTTTTATACCATTTGAGACATCAGGCAAGCAGAGATACAGGAATGCATGAATAGTTAAGTTTCAGCTTTTACTACAAAAATTGTATTTTTGAATCCATAAAAACAGGATGATATTGACACTTCTACACTGTGAATGTAGTGTAGAATGTCTACACTGGGCGCGACAATGCTGTTTCTACAGCTTTGTTTTAAGTCCGAGACCAGAAAGAATGGCAGATGTGATGAAAGGAAAGCTCTGATGTACACAAAAGAGATCCTTCCTCCTCCACCCCTGATGGAACATGGACAGGATGAGGCAGAAAACCAAGTTTATAGAGGTCCACTGCCAATGTCAGGTCCCTATCCTTCAGCACTGCTTTGGAGCAGACAGAGGCAGGCACCCTATGTGTTCTCACCCTGGCCTTTGGGAAATGGGTCATTGGTAGGCACCTCAGTCATCATGGCAGGTCTAGCAATGATGAGCAAGACGGAGGTGCCGCCAAACCTGCACAAGGTCTGGACCAGCAATTTGTCTCTTCTTTAGTAGAGTTTCAGGGGATTTGAGAGAGACTGCTGACTGCAAAACCATGAGGTCTATGGAGCATGGGATCTCGTGCTCTGCAGAAGCCAGAAGGGAACTGCTCCATGTACACAGCAAGGGGCATGCAAAGGCCCAGCCATCTGCAACCAAAGACACATGCCATGGCCTCAGGACTCACGACCTTCTCCACATCCTCAGGCTCAGGTCCTCTTCTCATGCAACCACATACCTGCTGGGAAATGGGGTGAGGGGAGACTCAGTGAACATAAAATCTGGACTCTGAGGTAGTTGGAAAACAGATGCTTTCCCACTTCTTTCTCACCCCCAGCAGATGGGGGCTCGTAAGAAAATTCAGATGATTTGCAAGAAACTATATAGTGAAGATTTTCTTCATTCAGTAGTTGCCTTTATTTCATGTGGGATGTGTCCCAAGCCCTCTCACCTCAACTTTCAAATACTACTGACCCCATATATACTATTTTTTCCTACAGTACATGCCCCTGATAAAGTGTAACTGCTAGGACTATTATAACAATACACTGTAATAGAAGTTATGTGTATGTGGTCTCTTAAAGTCAAGACAAATATCACTATTTTTAGACAATGATTGACTATGAGTAACTGAAACTGAGAGAAGCAAATTTCTACAGGAAAAGGGGTATTTTTTCTGCAAATATTTTTCTGTTATTTTTGTGTTATAGAAGGGACATGCAAGAAAGAGTAATTATTGTCTTTAGTTATACTGACACATAAAACTACATGTTTACTGCATATGGCATATTTTGAAATATGTATATACATACAAATATACATTGTGATTTGAGTAAGCCTCATATCATTATTGTTTTTGTGGTGAGAACACATAATATGACTCCCTTAGCATTTTTTAAGAATATTATTAAGGAATCATCATGTTGTGCAATTGTTCATGTATTTCACAATAGTTTGCATATTTCATACCACAATTACTTTCATCATAGGATATTTTCTGAAATATTTCTCTATGGAAACTCAATCATAGTTATTTAGGTAGGTGTTGTAACAAGAATTACAAAGCTACATTGATAATATACTACATTTTCCAAATGAACTCACCCTTTCCTTCCAATTTCTAAACATAGCTGTTGTCCACAAGATGGCCCTAAACTCCTCACAATGCAGTTTCCCTCCTGAAGAGCAGGGTAGCTAGGAGTTAAATCCTTCCTGCTTCCTGAAACATTTATGAACAATTAACTGAGTGGGTGAACAGCAGAATTAAACATAGTGCTAACAAACTGATATGTGTCTTCGGTGTTCATTTTCACCAAGCAGAGCAGAATTACAAATCACGTGGGCAGCAGCTCAGTACATTTTGGCTGTGCTGAACTCCAAAGTACACTGCATTACCTCCAGGATCTCTGCCAGTTTTTTAAACACATGAAACTATAGTGACAGAAAAGGAACAGGTTCCAAAAGACTAGCAACTATGCAAATGGAGTTTTAAAAAAAGAAGAAAGAAAAATCAAGCTACAGCCATTGCAAAAGATTGCTTGATTTTAGATTGCCAGAATTCTTGATTCTGGTTTTTAATCAAAACACAGCCAGCTGCCTGTATTTAACATTAATTGTTATGCGCCTCATCTCAGCCAATCAGTTTCCTTCTGAGCTGGCACTGTAACAACCACAACAAAAATATAAAACTCTCTTGCTGACCCAGTTTGGGGGAGGGGGTGGTGAAGAATTAGTTCCGGGATTTGGTCAGCCTTCCTGTGAAGAGCAGAGCTTCTGCTTTTCAAAGTAAGGCAACAGACACCATTAGGGCCTGGGAACTTCCCTCACACCTGCTCTATTTACTGACAATACGTCTAGTGTGCAAACCCTGTCCAAGCCTTCTGTCCTTTCCCACCAGAGTTCCCTTGCACCCCAAAGAGCAGTGCTTGCACTTCAAGGAGAGGAGGATTTTGTGTGAAGTGATCTGGAGGGGTGGCTGCAGAGGAGCCCCCTTCCAGAGCTCTCCTCTGCTTCCTTGTCAGCTGAGAACAGGAGGCTGGCAGCCCTATCCTTAACTGTGCAATTTGGAGAAAGTGTCTCTGCCCCTGGGCTGCTAACAACTCCAAACAGCTTGTCCTAGCCTCTGATTTTTCCTCAGGGAATAGATATCTTAGCCTTCTCTCCACTGGAATGCAAAGCACGTGGCTTCCTTTGAGTGAGTGCAGAATTCCAGGCACTCAGAAACAATCTCAGTGTTTCTGTCTCTGTCTGTCTTTCTCTCCTCTTCATCTCCCTGTCTCAGTGTCTGTCTCTGTCTCTCTGTCTCTGTTTTTGTCTCTCCCTCTCATAAACCGTATGTGATGGCCAATGTATAGGTCTTCCCAACAGTGCTGAAAAAGTAACCTGATCATCACAGGATGGCAGTGGCCCCCTCTGAGAGCAGAGCCACCTCCGTGAATGATTCAACCTTGGGCCTCACAGGACCTCTAGTGAGGCTGATCTACAAAGTATGTAGTCACTATGTGCATCTCTAGTCTTCCACATACTGAAGACTGCTAATACTCAAATTAGTGCAAGCAAACGCACAGTTGATTAAATTAAATCTTTTCTCTAGCTTAATATGTGTGACTTGACATAATCAGAATGGAGAGTGAAAGCATGATTAAAAGGTGAGAATATATAGTGCAGCTATTTGGAATTAACTGAACTGAGCTTGTAAATTTTGATATTGCTGATTACACAACTATCCCGGGCTACCACCTTTGGTTTCAAGGTATAAAGGAATGTGAGTTGGTGAACTGGGGAGTTAGCTAAGAAATAATGTTTTGGAAAATCTTTCATAAGCAACAACAAACCTTAGGAGAAATCTTGCCAAGCCTGACCTGATAAGCTTGCTCAGGTTACTTAGTGGAACCATCAGAGGCAACCCCGCCCGGCTCCTTGGGAAGAAAACGTTCAGGCTGTGTTAATTCCATGGCAAGAACTGACTCATCCCAAGATCCTTCTCGTTCCTGCCCACGAGTGCTCATTCTTCCTCTGTGGCCCACACATGACCCCCACGCCTACGCCCCACCACGTTACCCAGAGGTGAAATCACGGCCGGGGAGCGAGGCTGCTCTGCAGGTGCAGCAGGCATAGCCTTCCTCTTCTTATAGCCCCCTTTCCCTGATGCTCTCTTCCCTGGGATCTCGGACAGAAGAAAGAGAAACAGCAGACTGGCCCAGGAAAGCGCCGCTGAGCTGCCCAGGGGCACCCTTGGCCTCTTCACTCTTCGTCCATTTCTCAGCAGCTGCAGCGGCTCCAGGCCCAGGCAGCACCTAGGCTGGAAGAATGACTGCACTCCGCCGGCCAAAGCAAAAGCTGAAGTTCGCCAAGGATCCCTGGACTGCCACTCCCGAGCCTTCACTCCCTGGGACTAGCTCCGGAAGCTCTTAGTGCTTTTGCTGTGCTGCTTTACTGTAAAGTAGGGGGTCCCCAAGCCCTGGGCGTGGACTTAGCAATCTGCAGCTTGTTATCCGCATGAGGGGAGCTGCCGGTGCCAAAACACAGCTTGGTCTGTGGAGGCAGCCACTCCCTATCCTGGATTCCACCCGAATTCCACCCGAATCACTGTCTTAGTTTCGGGTCAGCCTGGCCATTCAATACTCACAGTAGCAACGACTGAGCTGCCAACCGTGCAGGGGTGGGGTCTAAGCAGTGCATGTCTCTGAAACCCCACCCCACCACACCTGTCCGTGCAAAAATTGACTTGCACTAAACGAGTCCCTGGTGCCAGTTGCTGGGGACCACTGCTGTAGAGACATTTAGAGACTATTTTACTTCAACAGGCAAGATGGAGAAAATAATTCAGAAATGATGGTTTGTGCCTATCACATCAAATTAAATTTGGACTAAAACTGACCCTGCATATGTTAAGTTTGTTCTAAAGGTTTCTCAGTACACAATGAACTGCAAAACCTAACTTGATGTGTGACGTTTAGTGCATGGTGATCTCTCTCTGGGAAACCCAGGAAGTGTTCTCTTGGGCGCTGTGTGTGTCTCCTCCCTCTCTCACCTCCCTTGTACTCTTCCTCTCCCAGAACAGAACCCAGAGTGGGAGGACACTCTGATAAAGTCATGAGGGGTTTGGTTGCTGTGTGGAATTCTTTTCACTCTAAGAACCAGCAGCTCACAAAAGCTGCTGCAAGTGGTTGTCACGGCAGCACACTTGGGAAACAGCCACACTGTGATTGGGAGGAGAAACTCCAGCTTGAATGTCAGGGGTCAGAAGTGCCCAGTCCATAGTCTTCCTACATCAGGAATGAAGTTTGTTACCCAAGGAGGAGATTATGAGAGCTTTACTGGGAATAAACATCCAGAAAGGGTCCTTAGTGAGTGACCACCAAGGCTCTTTGTCAGAGGTAGTACAGCAAAGTCACAATGTGGGTCAAACTACAAACAATCTATAGAATCACAAATATAGTTGCTTCACTGATACTGATCCAGTAGGGAAGCAAGGAACAGAGCAAGGAAAGAATACAGGCTTTTGGGAAAAGGATGAGTCCAGGTATTCTGCTTTCCTTCCTCTGTGGTGTGATGCCTATCTGGACTCGTTGAACCAGGAGGTGCTAATTATAGTAGAATCACAAGCTGCTGTGTATCTCCAGGGAGGCTCGCAGGCCTGGCTACAGCATCTCCATCTCAAGGCCTGGCTCTCCTCAGGTTCACCTTGAACTGGAGAACAAGAAACTCAGCTATGTCCTGCTGAGCAGCCAGACTCCTTTCCTGAGGACTTCCTGGGCTTGCCCCAGCCTTCTTGCAGCTTAGTTCAAGATGATGCAACTGAGTTCTCATTCCACTGAAAAGTTCCTTCAACAGTTTCCTTCCCAGTATCAACATCCTGGAGATCACATGGCTCAGATGATATAGCAGCTATGGGGAGGAGGAGTTGCTCCACCCATAGTGGAATCTGATATGCTTCCAGTTTGAGGGGCTAAAGAAATAATGGGATATTTGGAGCCCATGAGTTCTTTTCAGAAGAAAAGTGAGTTTGTCCCAGAGGTCCAAGCTGAAGTATAGTAGGACAGCTGAAAATGTCAACAGCGATGCAGACAAAGGCAGCCGTGAATGGGAAAGGAGATCATGGAAAACTCCTTTGGGTGCTCCTGAGCTCCCCAGGGGTGAGCACTACGCTTGTATCTAGAAATCCCTTCACAGCTTCATGCACTTATAGGTGGGATTTTCTAGACTTGGCTCAATAAAGCTTATATTCTGTGGGAATTAAAGACACTATATTAATTCACTGGTTTAGCATAGTTTCAGGTATTGATAATGGAAAAGACCACTCTTGTTGTGGGTATCATAGCCAGAAGGCTTGTAACCTGAAGAGTATAAAAGCAAAAGATGGAAGGCAGGCTGCTTGCTGCTGGGTGCCCCCTGCCTGCTCTGCCATGGACTCTTCCTCCTCTGCAATGCCACTCTGTCATGCCACCTCACCTTGAGCCAGTCAACTATGGACTGAAACCTCTACAAACTGTGAGCTAAATAAACCTTTCCTCCTTTAACTTATATGTGTTGGGTGTTTTATCCAGCAATAAGAAAATTCTCTAAGACCAAAAAGGAAGAAGCATAAGAAAGTGGCCACAGCCAGCACTCTGAGAAGGTGCCCCGAAAGAAGCAGGAATTAGAGTACTGTCGCCCCTCTGTATCCAAGGCATTGGTCCTGGGACCCCTTCGGTTCCCAAAATACAATGTAAGTCCTTGATGTAGGACTTGCACATAAACTACATATACCTCCCCACGCGCTTCAACTCACCTCTAGATGAATCATAATATCCAGTGCAATATAAATGTTATGTAAATGGTTACTATGTTTTGTTGCTTGGGGAATAATGGCAGGGAAAACATCTGCGCATATTCAGCATAGACATTTTTCAGTATATTTGCTTTCTAGGTAGTTGATCTGTAACCCTCAGACAGACAGAAACTGCATTTGAACAGCAGCTGCATCCCTAGTTACAGAAAGCAGTCATGGTGGGAGGGGAGGTATGCAGACGATGGGGCTGGCTAAGGGGCCATCTTTCTGCCACCATGCACAGCTCAGACCCCTCAGCACTTCACTACCCCCTTTCTACTGCTCTTCATCTTTCTCTAGCCCTCTTCTACCTACTTTTCGTGTTTCACCAACTTCACCAGCACCTCCCCCTCTTCCACCTGTGTCCAGTATCCTGCCCAGAGTGCTTTCCCCTTGCCTTCTCTCTCCCCAATTCAAAGACCAGAACCAGCCTTCTTTCATTCCTGAGTTCTGGGTAGCTTTCTTGGTGCTGTCTTCAAGGGGTTTCCAGTGACTAATATCTATCTATTCTTCATGGTAGGGGGGAAGAGAGGACACCTTTATGAACTTATGTTCTGCTTTTGGGCAAATGGGGGAAGTCAGAGATTTTCATGTATCTGCTTCTTCTCAATTAACCCCCACTCAAAATTATCCTTGGTCCAAAGCAATGGAATTGGTATATTTTGCTGCCCTCTATACTCATTTGATTGTAATTTGTTTAGTTGTGTTCAAGGATCCATGGTAATTCAGGGGTTAGTCAATAGGGTGTCAATACTGGGGAATGGAGAAACTTAAGGGAGAGGCTTCTGAATCACTGGGCATGACCTCAGGAGATAGTTCTCAAGAGAAGATTGTTATATAAACCTGAGTTTGGCCTCAGCCATCATAATTAGAGGCATAATTGCTTGCTGTACAGCCACAATTGCCACCTGTGCCATGAGGTATACAGACTAAGGCCGTTACCAACCCAAGATGTGTCATTTGAAATCCAATATCCAAAATTATAAAAGGTGACTCCTTTTCTCCTTATAACATTAGGCACCTCGGTCCTGGAGCGCTGCTGCCCCAGCCAGCGTCGGGAGGAGGGAGCTGCCCAGCAGGGGCCTGCTCCTGCCTTGCTGGCAACCATCTCTCCAGCCAGCCAGCCTCTCCTGCTGTCTGGAGGAGGGAGCTGCGCTGTGGAGAAGTTTTGGGGCCTATCTAGACCATGCAGATGACCTTCGTTGAGCCCGGGGAGCTTTGCCACCGAGGAGCTGGATGCCTGCACAACATCCAGAGTTGTGAGAGTTTGAGATCCTTGCTCTGGGTGGCTGGGGATCTGCCAGGTTTACAGCCACAATAGACTGGGATTGGCAGGATTTGGGCCTGCCTGGACCTTGTCTGATGGCCTTCTTTCAGTCTGGGTAGCTTTGCTGCCTGAAGGGGGAGCTGCAGGGCTTGAGGAGGCTTTAGGCCTGCCTGAGCCTCCCCTGGTAACCTTCTTTTAATCCTGGGGACTCGCTGAAAAAGGGAGGAGCTACTCTACCAGAGGAGCCCCAGGAGCCCAGACATAGGAGACAATTCCCAACAAGTCCAGGAGAAGCTTTGGAACAACATTTGAAACATGGAAACATAGGAAAATGAAAGACCAAAATGCAATCTCAAACATCCAGCCAATATCAAGAAAACCTAGGAGACATGCACATAGAAGAAAATATATGTCATACTCCTGAAATAATAGTAACTGAATTAAAGAAGTAACTTTAAAGGAATTCAAACTAGAAATAATCTTCCAGGTAAAAGAAGAAATGATAAAAATAATGAAAGAGAGGCTGAACAAATCTAAAAAAGACATAGTTAAAAAATTTAGAGGAACAAAACAAAAAGGTAGAGAGTCTCTGGATGAACAATATAAGAAACAAACAGAATACATAAAGCAGATGCAAAGAGACATACAGGAAATCAAAAATTCCACTGAAGGTTGTCAAAACTGCCTCAACAAAAGTGAAGATAGAATTTCAGATCTTAAAGATAAGATTTGCAGCTAGTGAACAGGAAAGAAAAGGTCTCTTAAAAATAACAAGGAATCAGGAAATAATTCAACAGCTGCAAGATGACTCAAAAAAACAACATAAGATTGATAGGGACAAATAAAAAAAGGAGACAACACAAATGATATCAAGAGGCTATTCACAAAAATAATAGCTGAAAATTTACCAAACATGAGAATAGAAACTGACATTAGGATTAGTGAAGCATATAAAACTCCAAACAGCCATAACCAAAACAAAACTACACCCAGACATATAATAATCACCATCCCAGAAATCCAACATAAAAATAGAATATTAAAAGCTGTTAGAAAGAAAAGACAGATCACCTATAAAGGAAAGACTATCAGAATCACAGCAGACGTCTCAACACAATAAAGTCAAGAAGAGGATGGAGTGAAGTATTTCAGGTCCTAAAGGAAAATGATTTCCAACCTAGACTGATGTACCCTGAAAAACTGTCCTTCAAAATGGATGGAGAAATAAGATACTTCCATGACAAAGAACAGCTGAAGAACTTCATGATCACCAAGCCAACCCTGCAAAGAATACTGAAAAACAGTTTAGATACACATAGGAAAAAACCACTAAACAAGGCAGACAAACAGAATAGAAAGATAAAGATGCAACAGTACAAAGATAATTTGTCAACAATAAACCAATATATAACACTTATAATCATTAATGTAAATGATCTCCATTCACCAATTAAAAGAAACAGACTGGCAGAATGGATCATGCAACCATATGCTGTGTACAAGAAACCCATCTAACCAAAAAGGAAACTCACAGACTGAAAGTCAAAGGATGGAAAACAATACTACATGCAACAGGAAGCCAAAAAAAAGTGTGGGTAGCTATTCTGTTTGCAGACAACGTGAACTTCAAACCAAGAATGATCCTAAGAGATAAAGAAGGTCATTATATACTGGTTATGGGAAAATTTCAAGAGGAAGAGATAACAATCTTAAATATATATGCCCCAAATTCCAGAGCACCCAGTTAAACAAAGCAAGTATTAATAGAACTGAAAAATTACATAACCAATACTATAATTATAACAGGAGATCTTGACATGCCATTGACACCAAAAGACAGATCAACCAGACAGAAAATCAGCAAAGAAACAAAAGAACTTAATCACACCTGTGAACAAATGAATTTGATAGACATATACAGAGTGTGCCATCCAAAAACATCAGAATACACATTCTTTTCAGCAGTACATGGGACATTCAATAAAATATTGGCAAACAGGATGCAGCAAATCATCAAGAAGATTATACACCATGACCAAGTGGGATTTATCCCAGGCATGCAAGGATGATTCAGCATACATAAATCAATAAATGTAATCCACCATATAAATAAAGCCAAAAGTAAGAATCACATGATCATTTCTATAGCTGTAGAAAAAGCTTTTGATAAGGTCCAACACTCATTCATGATAAGAACCTTACAGAAAATTGGAATAGATGGTCTTTTCCTCAATATGATAAAGGCCATGTATGACAAACCAACAGCCAGCATCATAGTAAATGGCCAAAAACTGAAGACCTTTACCTTAAAATCAGGCACAAGACAAGGATGTGCCTTATCACCACTCCTATTTAATATAGTACTAGAAATATTATCCAGAGCAATTATACAAGAGAAAAAAAATAAAAGGGGCAAAGATAGGAAAGAGGAAGTTAAATTATCATTTTTGTGGATGACGTGATACTCTACATAGAAGATCCCCAAAACTCCATTGAAAGACTCCTAGATATAATAAATAAATTCAGCAATGTAGCTGGATACAAAATGAATGTTCAAAAATCAATAGTGTTTCTATACACTAACAACAAAATCACAGAGAGAGAAATAAGAGAAGTCACACCATTCACACTAGCATCCAAAAAAATGAAATACTTAGGAATTAATCTCATGAAAGAAGTAAAAGGTCTATACAGCAAAAACTATAATACCCTGAAAAAATCAAAGATAATCTCAGAAAATAAAAAGACATCCCTTGTTCATGGATAGGAAGAGTAAATATTGTGAAAATGGCCATCCTCCCAAAACTGTTATACAGATTCAATGCAATCCCAATGAAACCCTGTATTGCCCTCACTATCCTGTTTTGACTGATTTTCCCCTATTCTGCTTTGCTTGATGGTATCAAGTTCGAAAGTTTAGGCAACAACTGTGAAGACAATAAGATTCATTATGACACCCATTCTGGTTGACTATTATCTTTTAAAGTCCTGCAATGTCTCCAATGTTTGGGTTTTATTCTTTACTGTTTTGCTCAATTTTATTATAACTGATGATATAGGCAATTCTTTTTAAGATAGCAAGAGACAGTATGGTAACCATTGTTGATCACCTTGTATTTTGTTTTTACATTATCTATTATATCCATCCTTTTGATTTGACTGACTCTGTTCTGTTATGTCACATTTGATTTTACTCTCTTCAAAAAAGTAATAAGAGCTTTGGGAGTAATAAAACCCAAAATGTGTAATTGTCATTGTACAAAAGAAAGGAAAAGAAAGTGCTCTAAAGGATATAACTGCATATATATTTAAGTGTATAAGATAGATAACCATAATACTGAGTTTTGTTGGATCATTGAACAAAACTGTTTTCAGTCTCACTGTTTGAAAGTCCACTTTATATGCTTTAATTTTGTAACTTGACCAACTATTTCTAAGATAACAATATGTAATCTATTAACTAGTGATTTTCTACTGTCTAAAATTCTGTATAACTTGTACCCTTTTTATGCTTTTTTCTTTTTCTCCTTAAAATTTTAAAAAAAGAAAATACCTCATAGACCTAGAGAAATCACTCCTAAAGTTCATCTGGAACCAGAAGAGACCTAGAATAGCAAAGGCATTTCTAGGCAGCAAAGGCAAGGCAGGAGGCATCACGATCCCTGACTTGAAATTATACTCAAAGCTACTGTAATAAAATCAACATAGTACTGGAATAAAAACAGATCTGAAGATCAATGGAATAGACTAGAAGATACAGCCACAACTACCAACACACTTAACCACCTTATTTTTGATAAAGGAGCTAAACATGTTCACTGGAAAAACGACAGTCTCTTTAATAAATGGTGCTGGAAAAACTGGCTCTCCATATCCCAAAAACTAAAACTAGACCCATGCCTATCACCATGTACTACACTAAAATCTAAATGGATCAAAGATCTGAATATTAAAACTGAAACTCTAAATTGTTGGAAGACAAAGTAGGTAAACATCTTGAAGACATTTGGGTAGGTAAAGAATTCATGAACAGGAATCAAACCGCACGGGAAATACTTCCCAGAATCAATAACTGGGATCACCACTTATTAAAAAGTTTCTGCATGTCAAAAGAAATCTCCAGCATAGTGAAAAGAAAACCCACAAACTGGGAAAAAATCTTAGTGAACTGTTCCTCAAAGGTCTTCTGTCTAAAACATATAAAGAATTTAAAAAACCCAGATCCCCGAAATTCAAAGACCCAATCCAAAAATGGGCATCTCATATGAATACACCGTTCTCAGGTGAAGAAATACAAATGGCAAATAAGTACATGAAAAAATGTTCATCATCATTAGTCATTAGAGAAATGCAAATTAAAACCACACTGAGATTCCATCTCACTCCTGAAAGAATGGCCAGGATCAAGAAAACTGCCAACAACAAATGCTGGAGAGACTGTGAGGAAAAAGGAACTCTCCTGCACTGTTGGTGGGAGTGTAGACTGGTGCAACCACTGTGGAAGTCAGTCTGGAGATTTCTCAAAAAGCTGGGTTGGAGGTCCTATTCAACCCAGCTATTGTACTTCTGGGCATACTCCCAGAAGAACTGAAAATGGCATACCATAGTGATATATGTGCACCCATGTTTATAGCAGCACACTTTGTAATAGCCAGATCTTGGAAACAACCTAAGTGTCCATCAACTGAGGAATGGATAAAAAAAGTTGTGGTAGTTTTATACACTGGAGTACTACTCAGCTATAAAGAATGATCACATTGAAAAATTTACTAATAAATGGACACAACTTGAGACCATACTCATAAGTGAAATAAATCAAATGCACACATATAAATACCATATAGTCTCCCTAGTGTAAGAAATAGTAAGAATACATAAGAGTTTAGGGTAATCATGATTCCCCATTAGATTGTTTTGAAACCTTATGTTAATCACATTGGTTAGTTGTAATGAGTTTGCCCTTATTTGTTTGATTTTATTAACTGTGATGATATGAACAGCTAATTTGAGGGAAACAAGTGATTATAATAGCCAGTACTGGTATAATATCATGTTACTATGAAGCCCTACCATGGATTTGCTCTTCTGTTTCCACTGGCTCTATCATGTTGTACCTTATTGGATTGTATTACGTGTGAAAGTATAAACAAATTTTTTATGGAAAATGAAATAATATAGTAGCCATTGTTTGTTTTCTGTTTGGTTCTGAATGCCCTGTGATACTCTCATTCTCTTGAATGTTTTTTATACTATTTTGTTATGTTTGATACTATTGTATATGAATTTATGCTGAACTATTTCAAAGAAAGAGACATTGTAGTAGTTACTGTTAATTATGGGTTGTCTTCTAGTGAAATTCTGTGTTACTTACATTGTACTATTTTGATCTGCTTTGTTATGTCCTGTTTTGTCTTAATATCTTTAAAATTAAAAAAACACATTAGCCACCTCTAATATTTTATTGTAGCAACAAAAAGCTGATTGATAGCTTGCCCTGTGCAGGGACGGGCATGCTCTTAGGGAAGCAGTGCTCTGTAGTCAGTGCAGACCTAGAAGCAACTGAGAGCCGAACCTCAATTGCACCAGCAACTCCCCTTGCATAGGAATGTGAAGGGCGCATCTCCAGTGTGCTCTACATTCTGTTTGTTTCTTGTTCAGATGATTTGGATTCTAGGAATCAGCCCATAACTAGGGAAGCTGATATTTTTTCTTGGTTCACAGGAAGTCACCAGCTAGGAAGCTGTTGCTGGGTAGTCTAACCAATAATTTGTCTAAGTCTAGAACACACAAATGGCTAGTCTTTATGTACCAGCCAACAGGGCTTTTCCCTCAGCCCCTGGATGCCTCTCAATAAGGACTGGGCACAAAGCATCCCAGGTTGCACGGTCTGGGGCAGATGAAGCTCGGGCTCAGCAGGGTGGATAGAGGAGACGGGGAGGAACATTTTCTGCTTCCAAGCCTGAGCTCTGGGGCATCTAAGCTGACCTAGAATTGAAAGGTGCTCCAGTCATGTCTAAACTTGTAGGGCTGGAATTTTAAGCACATAATATGTGAAAACACTTGTACCAGGAAGCTAGTTTTTGTAACACATCTCTGCTGCCCTACAAGGGAAAAAAAAAAAAAAAAAAAAAACAGGAACACACAAGCCCATGTCTCACAGAAGTGATTCTGCCTATTCCTGTACCTGAAGAAAGTACCCTTAAAAAGTGTCTATGGAAACATGCTGAAGCAGTAACACAGAGCATGAAGTGAAGTCTAATAAACTGTGAGGCTGGTTCCTCTCACCTCAGCCAAATCTAAAGAAGTCTCTTATTTTTTCCACCAAACCTTTGCTGGTTATGTGAGACCTCATTCTCCTTCTGCGAAATGGAAGCAGAGATTTTTACAAACAAACAGGATAAGTCAAATGAGGACTGAGAAGCCTCAGAGCTCAAATTTGTGATACTCTTCCTAGACCAACATGAGAATTAGTTGTGGCACTGACAAAATGAGGTCCACACCAGCAGACAGTGGAAGGATGATCACGTAGGCCATGGCACCGGTGACTCTCTGCTGCTTGCTAGCTCCTGTGTGAATGCTGGTAGCACATGATGCTGATCTCAAGGGAAGCCGGTAATTTTTGAGTTCTGATATCACACGTGCTTGGGGTCTTCGAGGACCCCTTGCTCTCCTGTAGAATATCTCTCCCTTTCTGGCTCAGAACGTTTTTGCTAGTAGAAAGAATGAGTGGAAATCTTTGTTCTCATGTTACCTATATTTTCCCAAATCTGTCGTTACAGTTGAGATATACAAAATTATTTTTCACCTTGTCGTGTCACTCATAAAATTTAAAAGCCAAGAGAAAACAAAACCTTCTTGCTTTTCTTTTGCTACTCACTTGGCTTCTCCTTAAAACCATAAGCCTCGTTCCTAGGCTGTTTCTCAACTTAGCAGTAGGATGGAGGTACCTGTAATGGAGACTCTAAGGGGCAGAACATTTTAGTTAGTATTTGAAAAAGATTTCACTACTTTATAGATATCTCAGAAACATTATCTTTCATGTGCTTGTCTGCACGATGGTCACTGAGGGCCAATTGAGAGTCTGCCTGCAGAAAGCCTGTGAGGACTGGATGGTTGTCAGTCACCTTCAACATGGTTACCCACTGACATCCTGAAGGTTCTCCACGTGGAGTGTCTTGATCCAGATATAGGTGATCTGGTCGCTGTGCTGACCTTGCTGCCACATCAGAAAGAAGTGACTCCAGGGTGCCGTTCCTCGCCAGGAGGTAGAGCACCCAAAGAAGCCATGGCCCAGTCTCAGATCCCATGAGAAGGCAGAGAAATGCATCCCCCCCCCCACTCTCTGCAACTGGCACTATTGAATCTCCTCCTAAGCACCAAATTAATAGTAATAATAAAGAAACTTGAAACCATTCTCTGATGTGTAGGCTGAATTCAAATGCAAACTGTGTTCCCAAATTAACCTTTGTTAGGTTACTTTAACTCTCTTAGCCTATGTCTTCTGGAAAACAGGGCTTCTAAGATCTGCTCCATAGAGTCAGTTCGAACAGTAAATGTACTGCTGACTCCTTTCCCCCACGCATATGGAAAAGGATACATGGCTGTTCTGTCAGACCAATGACTCTTAAATTAACCACTGACCAATTGCTGCCCTACTTTACAATCAAACAATGCCATCCACCCACACCATCAACCTTCTAAGGACAAATTCAAACCATAGTAAACCTCATGAATCAAGAAACAACTCTCGATTCCTTTTCCAAATCCTAAAAAAACAAATTACTTGCTTTCTTTCCGTCTGCTGCTTGACTCCAGACTGCACACAATACCCCTCGCTCTCAGCTGTGTACCTCCCACTCCTCTGCGCTCCAGCACAACCCCTGTTTCTACCCAGGTCTTTGTTTGAAATACTTCCCATGTTCTCTAAATTGTACCATGCTATGCACTGGGAGAAAAGATTTGTTCTTCTGTGCCGTGTTAAATACCTAGAACATTGTAGAAAACTTCTCAAATTATTAAGTTACAAAGCCAAGAATAATCTCGAAAAAAAGGAAGGGATTCTGGTTTCATGGAAGGATGTATATATTCATCTTCCTCCAGTCTTCTTTCCTACCCTGTGCAATTCTGCAAGGCTGATACATTGGGGCTTCAGGGGTCACAAAGGAAAATAAATGCAGGACTTTGTTCAGAGAGAACACCTATGGCTTAATATCTATCACCAAGGGATTCCTGCTAACTAATTCTTTAATTCTCTTGCCAAGTAATACCAACTTCCACTTTATACCATTTCTCATTATCACCAGACTACTTCATGGTATTTGAACAACTAGCATCCATAATGGCAGGCATAACATCGCATTCATCTTTGCATCCCCTCCCACTGTGCAGTGCCTGGCATGAAACACACAGCACACTGAGGTTCAGCTGAATGTATCATAATGTAACTCACCACAGTGCACTGTACTTAAAGTATTCACATGTGGATGAGTGGCAGCCATAGAAATACTGCTGTTGCTCTCCAGCTAGATGCAGATTAAGTGGTCCAAAGGAAAACTTACTTTGTGTTCTCACTGTTGAAAGCAGAAGGAGCATCTCCAAGAAGAAGGGAGAAAAAGAATGGGAAACAGCAGAAGATAACAAATATAATAGATCCAGACACCCACAGAGAAATTATTGTCTAGGTAATTTAAGGACAAAATCAGATAGATGTCCCAGCCTCAGACTTCTTTGGAATATGCAAAATGCTCCATCTCTGGAAGAATGAGCTTAAATATTTGACATGTCAGAGACACCAAGTCAGGTCTTTCTGAGGTTCAGTAGTTGGTTTCCCAGAATAGATTCTTACTCCTATTTTTTCACAGTCTGGGAGCTAGAAGTCTGAGACTGAGATTTCAGCTGGATTAGATCTTTTTGAAGACTTGTTTCTTCACGTGTAGACAGCCATTGTTATGGTTTAGATCTAAAGTAGTCCCCAAAACCTCATGTGTTTAGAAGGCAATTGGATTATGTGGGCAGTATCACTGGCTTGATTTTGGGAGGTGATGTCTGGTTGCAGGAGACCAGCCAGTGGAGGCCTGTTCTGGAAGGGTTTATTTCCTTCCCCAGCTCATCCCTTGATTTTTTTCTGCTTCCTGGACACCATGCCTAATCAAGCGTCCTCTACTGTGCCCTGTACCATGCTGTCCTAGCTTGGAGCTAGCTGGCTATAGACTGAAACCTGAACCAAAATAAACCTCTCATCTCTTAAATTGCAGGTGTCAAGTATTTCGTCCTGGTGACAAGCAAAGTGACTATAACAGCCATCTTCTCCATGTATCTTCATATGGCCATTTTTCCCGTGCATGTATGCCCATTTCCTTCTCTTAAGGACAACAATCATGTCAGATTAGGGCTCATTATAACGACCTCATTTTAACTTAATGCTCTGTTTAAAGATGCTATTTTTAAATAGTCATAGGATGAGGCACTTGGGGTAAGACTTCAAAATATAAATTGGGTAGGGTACACAATTCAACCAATAATACTATCCTCAAAACTTACATAGGTACTCCTAAAAAATCATCTTGATCACACTTTGCCAAAGATGATCTGTGTTAGTCAGCTTTCCATTGCTATAAAACAAAAACCCGAGATATCAACTTATAAAGATAAAAGGGTTTTTTAGGGCCAGTGCTTTATCAGCAGCATAAGTGACTGCTTGGAAAATGCGAGGTTGTGAGTTCAATCCTAGCCACCAAAAAAAAAAACATAAAAAATTTTTTTTTTTTTTTTTACTCACAGTTTTGAAAGTTCCAACCCATGCTTAATTGGCCCTGTTGCTTTTAGACCTGTGCAAAGCAGCACTCACGGCAGGGAACATGTGGGAAGAAAATCTGTTACCTCATGGCGCTGGGAAGGAAAAGAAATGAATGGGAGAAGCTGGAGCTCCACTGCAGTTTCTACCAGATCAAACAGCAAGCAAGAGAACACAGCTCTAAATATGGGCCTCAAAGAGACAGCCCAAATCTAAAGCAACACAGGAGCCTTGAAATCCTTGCTTCAGTCCCCCGGTGGATGGTAAGGGCATCACCATCCTATAAACAACAACTACTTCATTTCAGAATGGAACATTTCAAAGATATATTTTTTCAACATGCTGAGTGTTAGTGGGGGTTGGATTATGCCATCCAGATAATCAAGGTAATGATTATATTTAAAGATACCAATGGATGTATTCCCAGTAATAAAAAGAATACAAGCAGTCTGATATAGAGAGCCTTTTTCCACCCTAACTGCCATCCAGAAAGTTTATATTGGTAATTCCATGGAAAAGTTAATGATATTCTAGTGAATCAACTCCAATCAACCACTTCTAGTGTAAACCATGGCTGGAATAAAGACACTGAAGCATATTTAATAATTATGGAGAGCCAAGGATCCTAAGTCCAGCTAGGATGATGGTTCAATGGAACAAAGGCCTTAACCCAGGGCCTAATCCAGATTTTATTAATTTGTGAAGCAGAGAGCGGTTTGAGTACAAGTAACTGTGAGAATGGTAGGAGATAACTGAGTACTGTGGGCTAGGCTAAGTAGGACACCTGAGATAACCTCTGCAAGATGCAGAGTGAAGGATATGCAGAAAGACCAATGTGCATAGCACAACAGAGGTAGGATTTAATGTTTAGAAGACTGGTGCTTCTGCTCTAATGTGCAAATTTTCTGTACTTGAAGTCATAACCTCTTACCTAGAGGCTCAAACCCAGTTGACATCCCTGAAGCAGTGGGTCTGCATCCCACATGGCTCAACCATGTTTCAGGAGTCACAGGGTGGGGAAACAGACTGTTGCCCAGCTTCAAAGACTAGGCATTAGCACCTCAACTAGCCCTTTTTATATTGCTTAGAGCCAGTTGAAGGGAAGAGGAGTACCTTAACCAACTCTATACATAACAGTACATGGAGACAGAGCCAAGTTTAGCCAAAATGGAGGCAACTGCTCTTCACTCAAGGAGAGTTGTCCAGCTAGCCCTCCACAGTCTGACAATAGATACATGCAAAATGTCTCCACTATGTGCTCCTAGTAAACCGCTTACAGAAAGCAAGGGGCAAGGTAATCATGAATTTATTAACACTTTCAAAAATCTAAAGAATATATGGTTTGCTCTTTGCTCCTTATGTTGCTGGACAAAATGGTGAAAGAAAAGTGTTGAGTTCCAGTATTCTTGATAGTTACACAACACAAATAGATGTCCTGAAAGCCTCTGTGTGTGTCCTGAAGGAGGCACTTATCAGCTACAGGCCTAATACTGCTGACAGTTTGAACTCCTAGTCTTTCATGATGTACATTATTAGAAAGACAGGACTACAGCTAAATAAAAAATTGCTTCTGCAAACGGAATCCACACATAATCATATGCAGTGTTGGTTAAAAGGTAGATATTTCTATACTTAGTGTATGTCCCTCCAAAGCCCATATTTTGGAACTCCAGCCCCACAGTGAGGACATTAAGAGGTAGGGTCTTTGGGAAAGTGACTAAGCTATGTGGGCTCTTCCTTCATGAATAAACTAGGACGCTCATGAAAGATATAAACGGCATGCCTTAATGCATTTTGCCCTTTCGTCTTCATCATGTAAGGACACTAATGTCTAGGAAGCCTGGAGAACAGCCTTCACTAGACAGTCAACTTAATCTTCAAATTCCCAGCCTCTCAAACTGATAAATTTTTGTTAATTATAAATTACCTGATCTAATGTATTTTGTTTTAGCATCCAGAATTGCTTAAGAAAAAAATTAGAAACCATTCTAGTAACATCATATACAGAAATAAAGAGTGTTATTGGAATGATACAATATGGTAAAGAACCTTGTTAAATTGTGTTTGTCGTCTGTGTTTTTTGGAAGATGAAATTTGTGAACAACAAAATCAGGTGTTTAGCTGAAGACATTTCTAAGCCCTTTGCTGGAGAAGCTTGTTTCTTCTTACTTGTCTATAGTAAAGTGTGAGAAGAGAAGTAAATTGAAGGAAAAACATTTGAGAAGAAGGAAAATGGAGTTAAATTTGGGTAAACTCTCTGCCTGTCTAAATTGTTAAATACTTATTTGCAGAAGAGAACACAAATGATGTGGCCAGACTTGATAAATTATGAGAGTATATAAGCAGAAATACTTCCTATTGGAATGAAAAGGGTCAGAAATATGAAGAAATAAAGGAAGGGTATCAGACTTCTTCACTGTTTAAGATTATACAATAGAGCTCTTTGGTTTTGAATATGTATTATTCTTTATGGCAAGAGAAAAACCTTGAAGGTTATTCAGAGATCATTAGGGTAGATTTCTTAGACTTAAGGTAGGGGCATTGTACAGCTCTCACCAGGCCAAAGGACAGCAGTGCCATCGAGCTGAGAAGGTCTATATGCTGCCTCATGGGACTATAAAGCAAATCATTAACCTTGAGGCTGAAGATCTGATGGGATTGGCCTTGCCCAGGACCCATCCTGCCTTCCTTCCTCCCTACTTCAGCCGTTCGTAATGTCATCTTATGGCTACCTCCACAGTATGTTTTGAGAGCATATAACTTGTTTAACTTCACAAGTTCACAGTTAAAGAGGAAATTTGCTTCAGGATGAATCATATCACAACTCTCATCTAATTTAGATGAAACTTTGGACTTTGAACTTTAGAGTTGATGGAATAAACTGAGTCTTTCAAAGCTGTTGGGGTAGATGGATGTGTTTTATATGCAAATACATGACATTTTGGGGCTGGGGATGGTATTTAGATATAGATTGTTTGTGTTCCCCAAATGTGTGCATTGAAGAAAGTAAATGTATGTGTTAGACTTAGCATATTGGGAATGGTAGCTATGATTCAGATGAAGTCACAAAAGTTGGATGCTCACCATAAGACTAATGTCTTTATAAAAAGATTTAGAATGTTATTTATCATGTGAAGATTTGGCAAGAAAGTGGTCACATGTAACCTTGGAAGAAAACTCTTGCAGTGGAACCAAGTCAGCCAGAACCTTGATCCGGATCCTCTCAGCCTCTAACAAGGCTGAGCAGTAAATGCCCACTGATAAGCTACTCCATATGGTATTTTATTATGGCAATTGAGCTAAATAATATAGCCTATTAGCATTAAGACAAGGAAATTTTCTTCAACAGTCAACCATATTTACAAACTATGTAAGCAATTTTCTTCCATCATTTTAGTTGCTTTACCTATTTGTGTTTCCCAGAGGAAACAAGGTAAGCAACATTACTGCAGATGTATTGTAACCTACTCAGTAATTGTGAGTTCACATTAGCTCAAGTTTCAGAAGTAAATTCATATATATATATATATATATATATATATATATATATATATACAGAATAGTTTTTTTAGTTTACTTAAAGGTTGAGGGCACTTTATACTTTCTGGAATTAAAAATCTGGTTTTATAGAAAAGCTTAATACAATAGAAAGCCTAATTAGAGGTGCCAGTACATCTATTACTACTGAGAATCTATCTCAAAAGATTTTCAGTATTGATTTATTTAGCCTGGAAACACTAAAAAGAAAATCTGCTTTTTTATTTTGTTTGTGGGGTTCTTTTAATATTAAAGTAAATAAGTTGACCAAATCCCATTTCAAAGTACACATCAATTTTTATTGTGCTCCAAAGCCATTGGGAAGCAAAGTGTGAGTCTTCTTGAATTTCTTCAAGGCAAAAATCACAGTTTGCTGGATCAGAATATTTTCCCTACAGTAGATGATCAAGAATGAGACAGCTTTCATTTTCTCCCCAAATGTTTACAAACAGTAAGTCCAAAATAATGGTGCCCTCCCCACTCTGCTCTCAGCTTACATAGTCATAACCGTGCTAATCACCTCTGGTTCTTCACAGAAAAGGCCGCCAACAGTAAGCAAGCATGACATCTATCACTTTGTATTCCCAGGTCCAGAACTCTTCTTTAACAATGCTGGAAGGCTGTCAGCTTTGTGGACAAAACATCTGAATGATAAAACAGCCCAAATGTGGCAGCAAAGCCTCCTTCAGACAGAGAAGCGGAATTTGTGGAGGAAGGCATGGAGAGAGTGGAGTGAGTAACCAGTTGTCAGAGCCAAGCTTTTGAAGTCTAGGAAGCAATGATTGGCATATTTAGGGTAGTTTTACAAACACTCGGATCTATTAATCATTGAGATTTATCACTACCAAGAGCAGGTGCTGGGAGTACCACAGTGAGAGTGGAGTAAGTCATGAGAGACTCAGTGAGCACTTTCAGTCACCTGTTACCTTTTAGTTACAAAAACTATGAAAAAGATCCAAAATTTTTATCTGCTTTGATTATATTTATATTTATACAGGAAGAAAATATTCTATTTGAACTTTGATACTTTTTAAAAAATAGAACACAAAAACGCATTGCTTGAAATCTAAAAATGCTTGTAAAATTAAACGTTTTTGAAACACCATGAGCTGTGTATGTATCCGTTTAAGAAGAAAACCAGTTTCGTTTTTATCACTAATTCTGTTATTGACCATGATACTGTTTCTAAGGAGATATCAAATTTGTTAGTTTCTCAACCTTTTTCAGGAGAGATTTAATGAATTTTGATGATGCTTATTGCACTGCCAGATCGTGTCACATTTGGTATCATCCTTCCTTCCCACCAGATGACAACATATTCACAAAACTTGTACCACAGTGGCACTTTCACACCCACGTTCTGAGCATTTACTTACTTCCTAATGCATGTTTTTCAACAGATTCCAATAGTTGATTGTTTTCAGTTATTTGTAACAGCTAGAAGATATTTTAATATTTATATGGTTTCACAGTTCTTAGAAATTATAGTTCCATTCTCAAATCAACACTGTTTCTGCATGCCTTCTATTGAAAACAGTATAACTGAGATAAAATCACCAAAAACTAGATATGTTTATAATATAAAACTTGATAAAAGAGACACATGTACCTTTGTGAAATCATCACTGCAATCAGATGAGCTTATCTACTTCCAAATTTCCTTGTATCCCTTTGCGACCCCTTTCAGCTTTTGCTTCTTCCCTCCCCAGTTTCTAGACAACTGCTTATCTACTTTTTGTCACTATAGAGTAGATTACATTTTCAAGAATATTGTACTAGTAGAATAATAAGAGTATGCAATGCTCTGCTCAGCGGGCAGGGTCCTGAGAGGGCCTAGGAGAAGCTAAGACGAAATAGCACACATAAAGAACAGCTGAGGGGACTAGGTGAGACCTGACTTCTGATGGACAAGCAGTGACAGTGTCCCTACCTCAGTGTCTCTATTTATACAAAATGAAGGGGAACAAAAGAAAAAGAAAAAGCAGGTGATGAGGTCAAATGTGCAAGGTCTTAGCATTTTGCTGGGAACATTGGAAGTGAAACATTCTCATGGCTGTCTATGCTGTACTTAACAAAGAAGAAGAACCCCAAGGCCAGACACCTGTTGATATGCGACTGAGCTAGAGATCAACTCATTCAACCTGGTCTGCTTTGCACTCTGTGTCCTTGGGAGTGGCTTCGCTCTAGTGTCAAGGAATTACCAATCTCAGGCTCCGCCATGGCTTAACTGTTCCCCACCGAGTTCATGCCCTATTTTGTCGAAATTGTGTTATATAACAGTGGTCTTGAGATTTATCTTGATTGTTACATGTATCAATAGCTTACTTTCTTGTACAATGAGTGTCTCTTGAATGGACATACCACAGTGTGTTTCCCAACTCACATGTTGATGCATATTTTAGTTGTTTCTAATTCAGGGGTATTAAAAGTAGGTGTGGTATGTCACTTGTGTACAAATGTTCATATGATTTATGAGCATATTTTTTTAAATAGGAAAAGAAGTGTTCAATGGTTGAGTCACATACTGTATGTATATTTAATTTTTGAACACTACCAAACTGTTTTCCAAAATGGCCATATTATTTTATATTCCCATCAGAAGTATATGAGAGTTTCTATTGTTTCACATCTTCATCAATCTTCATCAACACTCCTTATGACCAACGTTTATTTGAAATTATTTATTTAGGGTCGTGTGTGATGAGCTCTTTCTGCACTTTCTATTCTGTTTCCTTGATCTCTTTGTCCATCTTACCAATGGTATCACACTGTCTTCATTACCGTTTCTTAGCAAAAAGTCTTAGTCAAGTATTTCAACTTTTTCTCTTCTTTCAAATTTGGTTTTAGCTATTCTAGATCACTTACATTTCATGAGTTTTAAAATCACCTTGTCAAGTTCTAGAGAAAAGTTCAGATGAGATTGTGCTTAGAATTACACTGACTATGTAAAACAATGTGGCGAAGAATTGACACCTTAATAATGTCTCCCATGACATGGTATGGCTCTACTTGTGTTTCATTTATTCTTTCAGTAATATTTTGTACTTTTCACATCTATAAAGTCTTAACGATTTATTCTTAAATTTTGAAAATTTTTAGACTACACAAATTGTGCCATTTTAAGCTTTTAATTTCTTATTTTGCAGCTGATATAGAAAGGTGATTTTTGATATTAAGTTGCACGGGCTGGGATTGAAATCATGAACCACCAGAGTAGTAGCTCATCCTGAAGTTAGAACTTTGTGTATTGATTTTGTATCATGCAACACCATTAAACTCTTATTTTAGTTTTAGTAGTATTTTATAGATTCGGTAAGATTTTCTACACAATCATGTTGTTAGCTAATTATAACAGTTTTAATTCTTCTCTAATAATTTTTCAGTTTCTTTCTCTTTCCTTCTTGCTCTAGCTAGACATTTTAGAGAAATATTAAATAGAAGTCTTAATTCTTTTTTTTTTTTTTTTTTTTTTTTTTTTTTTTTTTAATTTTTATTTAAGGAGAAAAGAAAAGAAAAAAAAACAGTGAAGGGTACAAGTTATACAGATTTACAGAAGAAAAAAAATGCGCAGTAGGAAATCACTAGTTAATAGATTACATATTGCCATCTTAGAAATAATTGTTCAAGTCACAGAATTAAAGTTTGTAGAGTGGACATTCCAGCAATGATACTGCAAACAGTTCTGTTCAATGATCCATTAGAACTCTGTGATATCATTTTCTGTCTTATACATTTAAATATACATGCAGTTATATAGTTTAGAGCATTTTCTTTTCCTCTCTTTTGTACAGTGACTATTACACATTTTGGGTTTCATTGCTCCCACTGTTCTTATTGCTTTTTTGGAAGAGAGTAAAACCAAATGTGACATGACAGAACAGAATCGGTCAAGTCAAAAGGGTGGATATAATAGATAATATAAAAACATAATACAAGGTGATCAACAATGGTTACCCTAATGCCTCCCGCTATTTCTAATAGAATTGCCTATATCGTTAGTTGTAATACTATTGAACAAAACCGTAAAGGATAAAACCGACAAAACCAAAACATTGGAGGTATTGTAGGTCTTCAAAAGTAGATAGAAGTCAACGAGAATGGGCGTTATAATGAATCTCATTATCTTCTCAGCTGATGCCTAAACTTTCGAACCTGATACTATTCAGCAAAACAGAATAGAGGAACCTCAGTCAAAAACAAGATGGTGAGAGTAATACAGGGCTTCAAATCGAGAAAATAGAAAGTCAAAGTGGGTTACTATATTATATCCTGCTATATTTTTCCCTTTAATTAAATGGATAACAATAAAAAAGTATATAATGGAGTGGAGATTGAGAAAAAGAAAAAGAGGGCATAACAGCGAAACAGGGCAGATCAAAACATAACCTTTTAAGCAGAATAGTGTTTCACCACCAGATATTTCCGACTTAAAAATAGTTACCATATTGACTCCCTCCCTGAAGTCCTTGAGTACAACTTCATATACTGTAGCATTAAGTATATCAAAACAATGTAAAACCATTTAAGAGAATGACAGCATTATAGAGTATTTGGAATTGACTAACAGAAAATGAACAATGGTCTCTGTATAATCTCCTTGTCTTTAAAAGGTTTTTGCTTATACTCACGTACATAACAAAATCCAATAAGATACAACCTGGTTAGACCATTGGAGACAGAAGAACAAAAGCTAGATGAGACTTCAAAACAAGATGGTACTGAATCAGCATTACCTATTAAGATGTCATTTTCTCAAAAATAGCTGTTCCTATCATCCAATCTTCTCTGTCTCATTTCTGTTGAGCTCTTTTTCTGTCAGTAGCTGTCAGTTTGTCTTCTTCATTTTGTTCTCTGCTCCATTCGTTGTGGCCTCCCTGCCACTATTTCTGGGTTCTTTGTATTTTTCTTTTTTTAGAATATCCTGCAATACTTTCTGTAGAGTTGAATTGGTGGTTGCAAATTCCCCCAGTTCCTCTTTATCCTGGAAGCACCTCGTTTTTCCATCAATTTCCAGGGACAGTTGTGCAGGATATCTCAATCTTGGCTGGAGATTATTATCTTTCAAAGCTTGAATTATTTCCCCCCATGCTCTTCGTGATTTGATGGTTTGTGAAGAGAAATCTGCTGTAATTCTGATGGGTGTTCCTTTGTAAGTGATCTGTTTCTTGTCTCTTACAGCTTTTAATATTCTGTTCTTGTATTGAATTTCTGGGATTTTTATTATTATATGCCTGGGTGTTTCTCTGTTAGGGTTGTAGGTAGCTGGGGTCCTGTATGCCTCATACAGCTGAGTATCTTTACCTTTTGCTAAATTAGGAAAATTCTCCTGGATTATTTCTGTGAGTAGCTTTTGTAATTCATTTGTTTGTGTCCCTACTTCTTCTTCTATGTTCTTAATCCTTAAGTGGTGGCTCCTCTTATCATCTTCTTGTCTTTGTATTATTGCTGTTTGTTTCTTTGTTATTTTTAAGAAGTTTTTCATTTCATTCTCCCATATTTCAAGTCTGCCCTCCAGTTCAGATAGTCTGTCCTTAGTTTCTTTCAAGCTGTTATGCCAGTCTTGTATAGACTTATTAATTTCTTGATAGTCCCTTTGAACCTGCTTCACATACTCAATGCTTTCTCTGTTTTCTCCAACAAGCAATTCTCCCCTCTTTTTCTGTTCTTCCATTCCACCATCTGTTTTTTCCTGGGTGGTGTTTAGCATTTCTCTAACTATTCTGCATACTTCTAGCTTCAGATCATTGATAACTTCATTCTTGAATTGGTCTATGAGGCTCTCAATATGGTGCTTAATGTATACTGGTGCGGCGTCCATTATTGCCTGTTTCTCAGGATTGGGGGCCGAGGAGCTTTTTTTGTTGCTTCCCTTCCCCATATTTTTTGTTCCTTATAAAATGCAATCTTACAAAGGAGGCCCGGCTTCCCTGCCTGTCAGCCACAGCCTGATCAAATTGCGCTGGCTAGTTGTTCCCGCCCACCGCTGCGCACCAGGGAGTCGGAGGAGGCAGCCTACGCGGAAGTCAGTCGCTCCTCCGGGCCATCGTCCGGCTCTGGGATCTGGGTTAGGCTAGTCTAGCCTAGAGAGTCCGCCAGCAGCGTCACTCAGGCCAGGCACTTTTCTCCAATCCCGTCCGAGAGGGGAATGGCGCCCAGAGAGATCTCCGCTAGAGTCAAACTGTGGTGGGGGGTCAGATTCTCACTCACCTCGCCACCAGTCAGTTTTCGTGTACACCTCTGTCCGTCCTTTTTTTTTTCGACTCCGTTCTCCCGTTCCCAGAGCTCGGCGCTCCCAGAGCTCGGCGCGTCTCTCCTTGCTGAGCCGCTGTGGAGATAGCCGGCCGCCGCACGGCGGGAAATCCAAACCGGTTTCCGATGGCGCGGAGTCGAGCCTCCACACCGAGATTTTTCTGTTCCTATTTTAGCGCCAGGACTGTATTCCAAGTTGGATTCTCTCAGCCCAGTTCGTTCCTGAGTCAGCAGAGCATATCTCTACTGATTCGTGTCTCCCTAGTCCGCATTATTTCTGGCCTCTGAGCCGAACCTTTCAGAGAGCCTCTGGTAGTTGCTGTTGTCTGTCCGCCATGTTCTCTGGTCTCTCAGAAGTCTTAATTCTTGATTTATTTCTAATTTAAAAGGGAAGCAGCCTTTACCTGTAAGTATATTACATGTAGGTTTTCCATGAATGCTTTGTAAGGTTGAAGATGTTCCTTTCTTCTCCCTATTTGTTGAGAACTTTCTTTTTTAAAGAAAAAAATACCAAACAATGGTACAAAATTTCAAAAACGATTGTAGAAGAGTATTAGAGGTTACTATGTCACAGATTGTTACCTTCGCAGTAGTTGCTTATATTATAAGATACAGGCATGTAAAACTGATCAAAAAATATAGGCACAAACCTTTCTTTTCAATGAACTATTAGCAATTAGTGATATAACTGTCTTAACTATTTTGTGTATCTATCATTATTTATTTTGCCTTTCCCCTTCCTTCTTTTCTCCTTTCCCCATTCTACTTTCTCTTTTCTTTTGAACAGTTTCCTCCCATTTCCCAATATTTATTGTACATCTTGAATCTTATTTAGTCTTTCAGCTTCTCACATTAGGAATACAATATGATGCTTAAAGATTTAGTCTTAAATTTTGAAAATTTTTATATTACACAAATTGATTCAGTCTGACTTACTTCACTTATGAATGGGTCCCAAGTTGCATCCATTTCCCTAAAAATGCCTCAAGATTATTCTTTTTATAACTGAGTACTACTCCATTGTATAAAAGTACCACATCTTTTTTATACATTCCTTGGTTGGTGGGCATTAGGGTTATCTCCAAGATTTAATTTTTACAATTGTGTGGCTATAAACATGGGTGCACATATTATCACTGCTGGATGCTGTTTTTCATTCTTTTGGGAAAATACCCAGAAAGGGAATAACTGGGTTGAATGAGACCTGTAATCCTAGTTTTTTGAGGAACCTCCACACTGATTTCTACAGTGGTTGCACCAGTCTGCACTCCCACCAACAGTGGAGAAGGATTTCCTTTTTCCTAACAGCACTTGTGGCATCTGTTATTGGCTGATTTCTTGATGACAGCCATTCTTTCTGGGATAAGATGGAATCTCAGTGTTGTTTTGATTAGCATTTCTCAAATAACTAATGATGTTGAACATTTTTTCATATATTTATTTGCTATTTGTATTTCTTCATCTGAGAAATATATGGTCATCTCAGCTGCCCACTTTTGGATTACGTCTTTGAATTTGGGGTTATGATTCTTTTCAATTTTTTATATATTCTAGATTTAAGTCCTTTATCAAAGGGACAACTGGATAAAATTTTTCACACACTATGCATTGTCATTTCACTCTGATTTTTTTGATGTGCAAAAGCTTTTTAATAAGATGAGATGATCCAAGCTGTTGATTCTTCAAAGGATTTCTGGTACTGTTTGGGTTTTGTTTATAAATTTTCTGCCCACACCTATGTTTTCAAGATTTCTTCATAATTTCCTTCCAGTAGATTTAGTGTTTCTGCTTTAATATTTAGATCTTTGAACCACTTTGACTTTAGTTTAGTGCATGATGATCGACATGGGTCTAGTTTTAGTCTTCGATATGTAGAAAGCTAGTATTTCCAGCACCATTTATTAAAGAGGCTACCATTCTTCCAGTGAACATGTTTGGTTCATTGTCAAAGATAAGCTGGCTGAATGCATTTGTAGACTCTCCTAAGCTGTTCCATTAGTCCTCAGGTCTTCTTTTTTGCCAGTACCATGCTGATATTATCACAGTAGCTTTGTATTATAATTTCAAAACAAGGATTATTATGCCTCCTCTCTTGCTTTTGTTGTCCCAGATTACTTTTGCTATTCTAGGTCTCTTGTGTTATCAAGTGAATTTTAGAACTGTTTTCTTTAGATCTGTGAGGTATGCTAATATCATTTTGATCCAAATGCATAAAATCTGTATAACAGATTTGGGAGTATGGCCATCTTCACAGTGTTGGCTCTTCCTATTCATGAGCAAGTTTGAATTTTCCTCTCTATTTCTTATATCCTCTTCGATCTCTTTTTCAGAGTGCTGTAATTTTCAATATATAGATTTTTTATTTCCTTTGTTAAATTGATTCCCGAGTATTTCATTTTTTGAGGTGCTGTTGTGAAGGGTGTGGGTTCCCTAGTTTTTCTCTCAGTGAGTTTGTTGTTTGCGTACAAGAATTCTATTGACTTTTGAGTGTTGACTTTGTATCCAATTATGCTACTGAATTTGGTTATTAAATCAAGACATCTTTTGATGGAGTTTTGGGATCTTCTATCATCATCTCAATGATTTGCTGCATCTATTTGCTAGTATCTTACTGATGATTTTTGCATTCATGTTCATTAGGGAGACTGACCTTAGTTTTCTTCTTTGGTTGACTCTTTCTCTGGTTTTGGTATCAGGGTAATACTTTTCATTTGGCTTTTGTTGTTTCTGTTTGTTTGCTTGATTATCTTTTAATTTTTCTGTGCTTTTTTTCCTTTTTAAAATAAAAAAAATACTTGCATCCAGGAATGAGTAGGGAAGTATTGCTTGCCTTTCAATATTGTTAAATATTTTAAAGAGTATTGGCATTAAATCTTCACTAAATTTCTTGTAGAATTCAGCAGTGTACTCATCAGGGCCTGGGCTTTTCTTTGTTGGTAAGTTTTTAATTACATTTTCAATCTCATTAGCTGATATTGAACTTTTTATATCTTCTTGATTCAGGTTTGGCAATTCATATGTATTCAGGAATCTGTCCATTTCTTCTGTGTTTTACAACCTATGAGAGTAAAGATTTTCAAAGTAGGTGTTAACATCTTCTGTTTTTCCAAAGGATCTGTAGTGATTTCACCCTTTTTGTTCCTCAGTGCATGGATTTGAGTATTTTTTCTTTTTTGATAAGGTTGGCTAAGGGGTTATCAATTTTACTTATTCTTTCAAAGGACCAATTCTTTCATTCATTAATTCTTTGTTTTGTTTTCCTAGTCTCATTGCCTTAATGTCTGCTCTGGTCTTTGTAATTGGATCCCTTTTGTGTGTTTTATGTTTCTCTGGTTCTTCTTTCCTAGAAGCTTATGGTGTGATACTAGATTTCATATCTTTACTAATTCTATTTTTCTGATGTGATAATTCACTGCTACAAACTTTCCTCTTGGAACTGCTTTCAGGGCTAAGAATTTAGCTCAGTGACATAAGCGCCTGCCTTGCAAGCGTGAGGTCATGAGTTTGATCCCTGGTAAACTGCTTTCATTGCCTCCTGTAAGTTCCAGTATGTTGTATCTGCATTCTTGTTTAGTTGCAGATATTTAATTTCTTACCTTATGTCTTCTGTGATCTATTGGTTGTTTAGGAAGTTGTTATTTAATTCCCATGTATTTATAGAGTTTTTGTAGTTTCTTTTGCCATTAACTTCCAATTTCATTGCACTATGGTCAGATAGTATGCACAAGATCATTTTAATTCTTCACATTTACTTATACATGTTCTGAGGGTTAGTGTATAGTCTATTTTAGAAAACATTATATGTGCAGCTGAGAAATATATATTCTAATGTCATTGTGTAAAACACCCATAAATATCTATTAAGTTCATTTATTCACAGGTTTGATTCAGTTTCTGTTATTTCTTTGCCAATGTTTTGTCTAATTCATCTATCTCTTTGTGACAGTGGATATTAAAGTCTCTCATTACAATTGTGTTGTTGCTTATTTGATTTGTTGTATGTATTAATAATTGTCTTATATTGTGCGGTGCTCCTCCATTTGTTGTGTACATATTTATGATTGTTACCTCTTCCTCTTAGTTTTCCCCTAACAAATATGTAGTGATCTCCTTTATCTCTTTTGATCATTCTTGGTTTGAGGTTCACATTGTCTACAAACAGAATAACTACCTTTGCCTTTTTTCTGGGTTCCTTTTGCATGGAGTATTGTTTTCCAATCTTTGACTCTCAGTCTGTGAATTTCTTTTTGAGTTAAATGTTTGTCTTATATGAAGGATATTGTTAGATCTTGTTTCAATCCATTCTGCCAATGCATTTATTTTGATTGGTGAATTGAGGCCATTTGCATTGATGACCATAACTGATATATATTGGCTTATCTTTGTCATTTTATGTTTCTGTTGTTTTTTCTTTCCTTTCCCCTCCATTTAATTGTTTGCTCTTGCTGGTGGTTTCTTTCTGTTGTTGTTTGTGTAATTGTGATCATTTTTCTCTCTGTCTAAAATATCGTTCAGTATTCTTTGTAGGGTTGGCTTGGTGGTCATGAATTTCTTCAGTTGTTCTTTGTCATAGAAATATATTATTTCTCGATTAACTTTTTTTTTTTTTTTGTACCGGGGATTGAACTCATGACCGTGTGCTTACAAGGCAGGTGCTTATGCTGCTGAGCTAAATCCCAATCGTTCTCCATTAACTTTTAAAGATAGTTTTGCAGGGGACATCAATCTGGATTGGAAGTTGTTTTCTTTCAGGACTTAAAATACTCTAAACTCTTCTTGACTGTAGGGTTTATATTGAGAAGTCTGCTATAATTCTGATGGGTTTTCCTTGAGAGGTGATTTTTTTTTTCTCAAACACCTTTTAATTTTCTGTTCTTATGTTGAATTTCTGATGCAGTTTGTTTTGGTCATAACTGTTTGTGGTTCTATAAACTTCATTTATTTTTATGCCACATTCTTAGTTCATGCTTAGAAAGATTTCTGCCATTATTTTTCTGAAGAATTTTTTACAGAATTTTTTGTGCACTTTCAAGCTTTTTCATTGACCCCAATCAATCCTATGTTACTCTTCTTTGCTTCACCTTATACCTGTTGGACTGACTTTTTTGTAGTCTTTGTTGTTTTTAAGATTTTTATTTTCTTGATCACCAGCTACAATTCTGTCTTCAAGATCTGAAATTCTACTCTCTCCTTATTTCAATCTGTTGCACATACTCTCAGTGGAGGTTTTAAATTCTTGGAGTTTTGTTTGATTCTGATTCATGGATTCATTTTTTTCCTAAGTTGGGTATTTTTTATTTCCATCATTTTTTAATTTTTATTTAAAAAAAAGATTAAGATAAAGGAGAACAAACAAAACAGGTCAGAACAGAACCACTTAAGCAACTCAGTGTTTTACCACAAGACACCCCAAAATAACAGTAGCTAGCATAGTGTCTCTTTCCTTGAAATATTTGAGGATACCTTCATACACCGTAGCATCAAACATAACAAAACAGCATAAAGCCATTCAAGAGAATGAAAGTATTACAGGATATTCAGAATCAACCAACAGAAAACGAACAATGGTTACTATATTATCTCCTTGGCATAAAAATTTTTCTTTATACTATCAACATGTAATAAAATCCAATAAGACACAGCTGATAAAATCAATGGAGACAGAAGAACAAAAGCTTGGTAGACTTCAAAACAAGATGATATTTTAAAAGCACTAGCTATTATAATGTCTTGTTTTCTTCAAAATAGCTGTTCATACTCTCACAGACAATAAAATGAAACAACCCAGAATAAAACCATTTGAAGTTATGAATGAAAACATTATAAATCTTCAAAGCCATTTAATGGAGAATCATGACTATCACAAACTTTATGTATTCCTACCATTTCTTACACTAGGAAGACTATTCAGTATTTATACATGTGAGTTTGATTTACCTCACTTATGAGTATGGTCTCAAGCTGTGCCATTTATTTTTAAATATCTCAATGTGATCATTCCTCATAGCTGAGTAGTACTCCATTGTATAAAAATACCACATTTTATCCATGCATCAGTTGATGGACACTTAGGTGGCTATTACAAATTGTACTGCTATAAACATGGGTGCACATATATCACTGTGGTATGATGCTTTCAGTTCTTCTAGGAATATGGCCAGAAGTGGAATAGCTGGAACAATGGAACTTCCAATCCCAGCTTTATGAGAAATCTCCAGACTGACCTCCACAGTGGTTGCACCAGTCTACACTCCCACCAAAAGCACAGGAGAGTTCTTTTTCACCACAGCCTTTCCAGCATTTATTGTTGGTAGTTTTCTTGATACTGCCATTCTTTCAGGAATGAGATGGAATCTCAGTGTAGTTTTAATTTGTATTGATCTAATGATAAATGATGATGAACATTTTTTCATGTATTTATTTGCATTTGTATTTGTTCATCTGAGAATTGCATTTTCATCTCAGTTGCCCATTTTGGATTGGGTCTTTGAATTTTGGGGGATGGATTTAATTCTTTATATGTTTTAGACAGAAGTCCTTTGATTGAGAGACAGTTCAATAAGATGTTTTCACACTTTGTGGGTTTTCTTTTCACTATGCTGGAGATTCCTTTTGGCAGCAGAAACTTTTAAATAAGATGTGATCCCAATTATTGATTCTGGGAAGTATTTCCTGTGTGGTTTGATTCCTGTTCATGAATTCTCTACCTACCCCTATGTCCTCAAGGATTTTATCTAATTTCTCTTCCAATGGATTTAGTGTTTTTGTTTTAATATTCAGATCTTTGATTCATTTAGATTTTAATTTAGTATATGGTGATAGACATGGATCAAGTTTTAGTTTTCAGCATATGGAGAGCTAGTTTTTCCAACACCATTTATTAAAAGAGACTGTTGTTCTTCCAGTAAACATGTTTGACCCCTTTATCAAAGATAAGGTGATTGAGTGTGTTTGTAGTTGTGGTTGTATCTTCTATTCCATTGATCTTTGGCTCTGTTTTTATTCCAGTACCATGTTAGTTTTACTACAGTTGCCTCGTAGAAAAACTTGAAGTCAGGGATTGTGATGCCTCCTACCTTGCCTTTGCTGCTTAGAACTCTCTTTGCTAGTCTAGGTCTCTTCTGGTTCCAGATAAATTTTAGGAGTGATTTCTCTAGATCCATGAAGCATGTTGATGGTATTTTAAATTGGGATTGCATTGAATCTGTATAACAGTTTTGGGAGAATGGACATTTTCACGATATTTATTCTTTCTAGCCATGAGCAAGGGATGTCTTTCCATTTTCTGAGATCCTCTTCAATTTCTTTTTTCAAGGTATTATAATTATCCCTGCATAGATCGTTCACTTCTTTCATGAGAATAATTCCTAAGTATTTCATTTTTTTGGATGCTAGTGTGAAGGTTGTGGGTTCTCTTATTTCTTTCTCTGTGATTTTGTTGTTAGTGTATAGAAAAGCTATTGATTTTTGAGTATTGATTTTGTATCCAGCTACATTGCTGAATTTATTTATTATATCTAGGAGACTTTCAATGGAGTTTTGGGGGTCTTCTATGTAGAGTAGCATGTCATCTGAAAATAATGATAATTTAACTTCTGCTTTTCCTTTCTTTACCCCTTTTATTTCTCTCTCTTGTCTAATTTCTCTGGCTAGTATATCAAATACTATATTGAATAGCAGCAGTGATAAGGAACATCCTTGTCTTGTGCCTGATTTTAGGGTAAAGGTGTTCAATTTTTGGCCATTTAATATGATGATGGCTGTTGGTTTGTCATAGATGGCCTTTATCATATTGAGGAAAAGACCATCTATTCCAATTTTCTGTAAGGTTCTTATCATGAATTAGTATTGGACCTTAGAAATTTCTGTATCTATAGAAGTGATCATGTGATTCTTACTTTCGTCTTTATTGATATGGTGGATTATATTTGTTGACTTACGTGTGTTGAACCATCCCTGCATGCCTGGGATGAATCCCACTTGGTCATGGTGTATAATCTTCTTGAGGATTTGCTGCATCCTATTTGCCAATATTTTGTTGAGGATTTTTGCATCTGTGTTCATTAGGGAGATTGGCCTATAGTTCTCTTTTTTAGTTGGGTCTTTCTCAGTTTTTGATACTAGAGTAATATTTGCTTCCATGAATGATTTAGGAAGGATTGGTTCTCTTTCAATTTCATTGAAGAGTTTGAGGAGTGTCAGCATTAAGTCTTCATCGTATTTCTTGTAGAATTCTGTAGTGAATCTGTCTGGGCCTGCGCTCTCCGTTGTAGGTAAGGACTTAATTACATTTCCAATTTCTTTCATAGAAATGGTTTTATTCAACAGTTTTACATGTTGCTGACCTGGCTTTGGTACTTCATGTGTTTCCAGGAATCTGCCTATTTCTTCTGCATTATCAAACCTATTGAGAGTAGTGGTTTTCGACATAAGTGTTGATGATCTTCTGTATTTCTGGAGAGTCTGTAGTGACTTTGCCTTTATTTGTTCCTTATTGCATGACTTTGAGCTTTTTCTTTCTTTTTTTGAATAAGATTGGCTAGGGGCTTATCACTTTATTTATTCTTTCAAAGAACCAACTCTTTGATTCATTGATTCTTTGGATTGTTTTCTTAGTCTCTATTGCATTAATTTCTGCTGTGATTTTCATAATTTCCTCCTTTGTTTTGGCTTTGGGCTTGACTTGCTCTTCCTTTGCTAGATGTTTGAGCTGTAGCATCAGGTTGTTTATTTGTATTCATTCTGTTTTCCTGATGTGGGAACTCAGTGCAATAAGTTTTCCTCTGAGGACAACTTTCACTGCATCCCACAGATTCCAGTAAGCTTTATTTGTATTTTCATTTGCTTATAGGTATTGCTTAATTTCTTCTTTAGTTTACACTGTGGCCCACTGATTGCTCAAGAGTGTGTTATTCCATTTCTATGTGTTTGTGGGATTTTTGCAGTTTCTTTTACCATTAATTTCTAGTTTCATGGCACTTCAACTCTTGCATTTATTTAAATATGTTCTGTGGGCTAGTATATGGTCTATTTTAGAGAATGGCCCATGTACTGCTGAGAAGAATGTGCATTCTGATGTTGTTGGATGGAGCACTCTGTATATGTCTATCAAGTCCATTTGTTCATAGACGTGATTCAGTTCTGTTATTTCTTTGCTGATTTTCTGTCTCGTTGATCTATCCCTTGGTGTCAATGGTGTATTAAGGTCTCCTGTAATAATTGTGTTATTCCTAATTTGATTTTTATGTCTATAAATACTTCCTTTGTATAACTGGGTGCTCTAGAATTTGGTGCATATATATTTAAGATTGTTATCTCTTCTTCTTGAAATTTTCCCCTAACCAGTATGTCCTTCTTTGTCCCTTCTGATCATTCTTGGCTTGAAGTTTACATTGTCTGCAAACAAAAGAGCTAACCCCAAATTTTTTGGGTTCCTGTTGCATGAAGTATTGTTTTCCATCCTTTGACTTTCAGGCTTAGAGTATCCTTTTGGGGTAGATGGGTTTCTTGTAGACAGCATATAATTGGATGCTGTTTCTTGATCCATTCTGCCAGTCTGTTTCTTTTAATTGGTGCATTGAAACCATTTACAATAATGGTTATCAGTGTTATATATTGGTTTATTCTTGACATGTTATCTTTCTGCTGTTGCATCTTTATCTTTCCATTCTGTTTAATTGTCTGCTTTGCTTAGTGGTTTTTTCCTAAATGCATCTAAACTGTCTTTCAGTATTCTTTGCAGGATTGGCTTGTTAATCATGAAGTTCTTCAGCTGTTCTTTGTCATGGAAGTATCTTATTTCTCCATCCATTTTGAAGGACAGTTTTTCAGGGTACATCAATCTAGGTTGGAAATAATTTTCCTTTTGGATCTGAAATACCTCTTTCGTGCTCTTTTTGACTTTATTGTTTGTGTTGAGAAGACTGCTGTGATTCTGATAGGTTTTCCTTTATAGGTGATCTGTCTTTTCTCTCTGACAGCTTTTAATATTCTATTCTTATGTTGGATTTCTGGGATGGTGATTATTATATGTCTGGGTATAGTTTTATTTTGATCATGGCTATTTGGGGTTCTATGTTGGAAATCCTCTTCTGTGGCCTCAGCTCCTGGGACTCTGGCTGCCCAGTTCCCCAAATTGAGAGAGGGTAACTGGGGTGGGGCAGGGTGGCCTAAGAACTGCGTAGCCAGTTGAGTGTGGCAGGAACCTGTGAAGTTCCTTGGCTGGTGGGAGCAATGATCTTAAACTCTGGGGCTCATAGTGGGGTGAGGACTCTCACCTCCGGCTACCCAGTTTCCAGAATTGAGTGTGCAGGCAGGCCCAAGACCCCCTAAAGCTGGCCAAGTATGGCAGGAAGCTGGGAATTTGGAGCAGACAGGTCCAAGACCTGCAGAGCCGGTTGAGTGTTGCAGGAAGCTGGGAAGTTCCTTGACCAGTGGAAGTGATGTTCCCAAACTCCCAGGGCTCGGGATGGTGCAGGGACACTCACCTCTTACTGCCCAGTTCCCAGGATTGAGAGAGGGTCCTCCTTCATTTTTATAAGTCCATCTCTTCTTTTTACCAGTGTCTTTTATAATAACTTTGATTTTAAGCATCATTTAGTTTTTTATGTGAGGGATTACTTTTTCTATATCCCTTTCAACTATTTTTTCACTTCTATTCCTATCATTTCAGAACATTCCAGTATTTTCCTTTTAATTTCATCTGTCTCATGAGTTCTGGTCTTGTCCTACATGGGCTGGGTGGCTGAGGTTGTATTTTGCCTACATCTTGTCATTTTCTCTTTTCTCTTTTTTTTTTCTATGTTGATGCTTGCTGATTTGATATATAGCTTTATCACTAGTATTGAGGCTTCTGTAGGAAGTGTTTGTTTTTCAGGATGTCCTCTAGATGTAGGTGGTTCTTTATAGCTATCCCAAGAATATACCCCCATTTTTAAAGGATACAAAGTTATTATTAAGCTCCACACCCAATTCTTTGGTACTGGACTGTGGTAATGATTATGACCCCATACAATCACAGTGTTATCAGGCAGGGAATAAAAACTATTCATGACATCCTTGCTAAAGTTTCAAATACAACTTAACTACTCACAAACCATGATAACCCTATCTCTATCCACTGGAGCAGATACTAAGGTTATATGACAAAATCAAACATATACTGTACACTTGTATGCAATGATTTTTTTCCTTTTTTGGAGTGATTTTGTCCTTCTGTGGAGGGTTGGGGAGTTAATATGGATAGGGAACAGGTTAAGGTGTTGACTGTGGTCAAATAGAGTCAAGGCTGGCAGTCAAACGATGCTCCCCCGAGTTTTGGGAAATTGGAGGGCACAATAGGGAAAAAATGGAATAGAATACAAAGAACAAAATAGAAGCAAAAAGGACAAAGACAATGATTACTCACTCAAAAAGTTAAATTCAAGAAGTTGAGGAAAGAAGGAAGATCAGTAAAAAATGAAAAAGAAAAGAAACCTAAAAGTGAAAAAATAGAAAGTAGCAAGAGAAAGAGAATAAAAAAGAAAAGAAGGGAAGAAAGAAAGAAAAAGGAGACCAGAGAAAGAGATCAGAGAGAGAAAAAATTCCAAATGCAAAATAACTACAGAATAAAAAACAAAACAAGACCACAAAGAACCAGACAGAAAAGGGATAGCCAATCTGACAAACAAGGGAGAACGAAAGTAGTAAAATACATCTGGTATTTACAGTTCTGTGATAATGTGCCGAATGTGGTGCTAATCTTGGTCTCTGGATATGGGAGCTGGGATTTGTCTTCAGCTGGTGGAGTTTTGCAAACTCCAACTGCTGGCTCCTCATTGCTGCTTCAAACACCTCCTCATTGCTGTCTCGCTGATTACTCTGCCACATACATACATACCTTTGTATGTATGTGCCCTGGCACCCAGTTGTCATCTTGGGTCTTGGGGTTCCGGTCAGTCTCCCTGCTACAGGTGTTCATCCTTAAACTCCTCTTACAGACCACTGTCCTGGGGGAGCTGAAGGAAGTGCACAGCACAGACTCATACTCTTCTCACAGGCTCCTCCATCCGAAGGATCTCGTTAGCCCTTTGTAAGGAATGAATGTTTGATTTTGTCAGTGCTTTCTGGATGTTTATTAAAATGATTGCATCGTTTTCTTATTTAAATCAATAAATGTGACATTTTACTTTGGTTTTTGAGAATTATATCATGCTTATTTTCATAGAGTAAAAGATATTTGATCATGATGTATTTTTCCTTTCTTGCATCCTTGGAGTCTGCTAAAATTTCAGAAGAACTGCTGCACCTATGGTCAAGAAGTATACTGGTTGGCAGTTTTCCTTTCTCAAAATTTTTATGTCTAATTTTTTTGTAGGGAGCGGCACAACAGCCCCATTGCTGCCTCCCCGCCTCTCTCTCCTATGGGCACATAATGTGTCTGCCTACATTAACCATAATTCTCTCCTGCTTACATCACATACCTGGACATGATGATGACCCATCAGAAACCACCCCGTAGCTTCTTCCTGTCCCACCAACCTGCCCTTGGCCCATAAAGGATGCGACCACTTCCTGAATAAACGAAGCTGGACCGGATTTTCTCAACTTGCTTCAATCTCTCTTTGTCTCCTCCCTGTTTTATTCATCCCAGTTCCCCCTCCAGGCATACCCTATGGATTGATCTGCGGGCTGGATCAAGTGGCACCCAGCTTGGGGGCTTCTGGCACAGGGGAGTCAACAAGAAAGCTGTTTGAGAATGCTGGCTAAAAGTGGAAACAAATTGAATCAAGGACCGAGGGCTGCGTGGATGACTGCCCAACATGCTGTCCGAGTCACGGTGAGTGAACGGCAACCCCATTCCCTTTCCTGGACATGGGTCAAGCATTGAGCGAACATGAATTGTTCATGGGAGGCCTTACCAAGGCATTAAAGACAAGAAGGATAAGGGTTAGAACAAAAGAATTGTTGCAGTATTTTCAGTTTATCCATAAGGTTTGCCCTTGGTTCCCCCTAGAGGGCTTTATAGATACCGAGAGGTGGAAAAGAGTAGGAGATGCTCTAAAAGATTATTATAGGGTCTTCGGTCCTGAAAAGGTTCCGGTGACCACCTTTGCATACTTGAATTTAATCTCTGAGCTGCTTGCCCAGCGGCATGCAGATCCTCAGATTGAGGAGACGGTTGTGCAAGGAGACGGAGCTACACAGCCTTATAGTGCCCTTAAAATGGCACCTGCGTCCGGCAGCCTTGCCCACAGGAGTGTAAGTCATATCAGATAGAGATGCACAGCTCCTGTTATGATGCTGTACAAGAATGTACTGGCTTAGATAATGCCACTTATTTTACAGCCATACTTACAAAAATAAAAATGGCAGCAGCCGGAGGTGATTGGGGCCTCAACCCCTCTGTATTGGGAAGCCCCATATACACCCAAGCCTCCTGCAAAGGTGAAATCAACAAGCCGGTCTGTTGGTATAAGAGGGCTCCAATCCATGTCTCAGATGGGGGAGGTCCTCAAGAAAAAATGAGAGAACTTTATGTTAAGAAAAAACTCAAAAAAATAGAAGACAGTCTATTCCCAAAGATTAATTACCCCCCATTAGCTCTCCCCGAATCACGGGGTGTGGATTTAGACCCACAAACTTAGGATATCCTTTAAGCCACTCACCATGTACTTAACCTCACTAACCCTGCTTTAACGCAAGACTACTGGTTGTGCATGGCCTTAGGCACTCCTACGCCCTTAGCCATCCCCTCCAACTCAACAACTGACCCCTCTCGTGATCCACATAATTTTACCTGTAGACCTTCCCAATCATTTCCAGTCCAAACATTAATAACACCCAACATATCCATGACCTGCCTACAGGGCTCTCTCCAAAATGATTCTACCCTTTTAGATATGGGCCATCTCCTGTCCACCACCTGTGTTCAATTTGTCAATCATACAGGCCCCCTGTGCCCCCCGACAGGACACATTTTTGTCTGCAGTAATAATAGGGCCTATACCTGTATTTCAGCCAACTGGACAGGTACATGCATAACTGCTTCCCTCCTGCCCGACACAGATATTGTCTCAAGTGACCAACCTGTCCCAGTGCCAACACTTGGTTATATTGCTGGCCTCCAAAAATGAGCGATAACACTGATCCCCCACTTTTGGTGGGAATGGGCATCACTGGCGCTGTAGCCACGCATACTGCTGGCCTCACTGTTGCCTTAGATAAATATACTCATCTGTCCAACCAGTTGTCTGAAGATGTTCAAGCCTTATCCTTTACGATAAAAACTCTCCAAAACCAATTAGACTCACTGGCAGAGGTTGTCTTACAAAACAGATGAGGGCTAGACCTGCTCACAGCAGAGCAGGGGAGAATCTGTCTTGCCTTACAGGAAAAATGTTGCTTCTATGTCAATCAGTCTGGTGTTGTGCAAGGCAAGCTCCAAGAAATAGAAGAACAGTTTCAACAGCGATGACAACAAATGGCTGCTAACTCCTTTTCTTCGATGTGGGGGGGGAGCTTTTCCCTTACCTAGCGCCCCTTTTGGGTCCCCTAGCTGCCCTGTTGCTTCTCCTTTCTGTGGGTCCTTGTATTTTTCAGAGGATTATGATGCTCATTAATAACCGGATAGATGTGTTTATGGCAAAGCCCATTCAGGTACACTATCCCCAGCTGGAGATGGCAGATCAACAAACCTACCAGGAAGGAATTCCCATGAGTGGCCCATGTGACGATGCGGCCTAACTTCCCTAGAGCAATGGACAGGCAGCCAGAGACAGGCAACTAGGACATACATGTTACTCCATTGGCTGCCTAAGACAGGCACAGGACCAACTACTGTCCTGCAACCCCATGACGGGTAAGGCCTTGTTGGGTTCATGTGATGAGGTCCTTGACCTAAGACAGGTGCTGTCCTCACAGGGCCTGCCATACTCCTGATTAAATAATATAGAAAGGGAGGAGATGTAGGGAGTGGCGCAACAGCCCCATTGCTGCCTCCCCACCTCTCTCTCCTATGGGCACATAATGCATCTGCCTACATTAACCATAATTCTCTCCTGCTTACATCACATACCCGGACATGATGATGATCCATCAGAAACCACCCCATAGCTTCTTCCTGTCCCACCAACCCGCCCTTGGCCCATAAAAGATGCGACCACTTCCCAAATAAACGAGGCTTGATCAGATTCGCTCGACTTGCTTCAATCTCTCTTTGTCTCCCCCCTGTTTTATTCATCCCCATTACCCCTCCAGGTATGCCCCATGGATTGATCCGTGGGCCAGATCAACTTTTGGTGGTATATTGATGTTTGTGTCACAGAATAAATTTAGTAGTCCCTTTTTTCCAACATTTTTAAAGAGTTTGTTTAGGGTTCCGGGAGAACATGGCAGACAGACAACAGCAACTACCGGAGGCTCTCTGAAAGGCTCGGCTCAGAGGCCAGGAATGATGTGGACTAAGGAGACATGAACCGGTAGAGATATGCTCTGCTGACTCAGGAACGAACTGGGCTGAGAGAAACCATCTTAGAATACAGTCCTGGTGCTAAAATAGGAACAGAAAAGACTCGGTGTGGAGGCTCGACCCCGCGCCATTGGAAACCGCGATTTGGGTATCCCGCCGCGATTTGGGTTTCCCGCCGCCCGGCGGCTGGCTGCCTCCACAAGTGGCTCGGCAAGGAGAGACACGCAGAAGCTCTGGGAACGGGAGTCTGCGAACGGAGTCGAAAACAGGACGGACAAGGAGGCGTACACGAAAACTGACTGGTGGCGAGGTGAGTAAGAGAAACTGACCCCCTACCACAGTTTGACTCCAGCGGAGGACTTTCTGGGCTCGGGCAGTCCTGTAAGAGCAGGGCGCAGTGGCGACTCCAGCCACACATTCCCCTCTCGGACGGGATTGGTGAAAAGTGCCTGGCCTGCGTGACACTGCGGGCAGACTCAGTAGGCTGGTCTAACCCAGATCCCAGAGCCTGATGGTGGCCCGGAGGAGCGACTGACTCCCACGTAGGCTGCCTCCTCCGCAACTCCCTGGCGCGCAGCGGTAGGCGGGAACACCTAGCCAGCGCAATTTGATCAGGCTGTGGCTGACAGGCAGGGAAGCTGGGCCTCCTATGTAAGCTTGCATTTTATAAGGAACAGAAAATATGGGGAAGGGAAGCAACAAGAAAGGCTCCTCGGCCCCCAATTCTGAGAAGCAGGCAATAGTGGACACTGCACCAATATACATTAAGCGCCATATAGAGAGCCTCATAGACCAATTCAGGAATGAAGTTATCAACGACCTGAAGCTAGAAGTATGCAGAATAGTTAGAGAAATACTAAGCACCACCCAGGAAAAAACAGATGGTAGAATGGAAGAACAGAAAAAGAGGGGAGAATTGCTTGATGGAGAAAACAGAGAAAGCATTGAGTATGTGAACCAGGTTCAAAGGTACTATCAAGAAATTAAGAAGTCTATCCAAGACTGGCATAACAGCTTGAAAGAAACTAAGGACAGACTATCTGAACTGGAGGGCAGACTTGTAATATGGGAGAATGAAATGAAAAACTTCTTAAAAATAACAAAGAAACAAACAGCAATAATACAAAGACAAGAAGATGATAAGAGGAGCCATAACTTAAGGATAAAGAACATAAAAGAAGAAGTAGGGACACAAACAAGTGAACTACAAAAGCTACTCACAGAAATAATCCAGGAGAATTTCCCTAATTTAGCAAAAGGTAAAGATACTCAGATGTATGAGGCATACAGGACCCCAGCTACCTACAACCCTAACAGAAAAACACCCAGGCATATAATAATAAAAATTCCAGAAATTCAGTACAAGAACGGAATATTAAAAGCTGTAAGAGACAAGAAACAGACCACTTACAAGGGAACACCCATCAGAATTACAGCAGATTTCTCTGCACAAACCATCAAATCACGAAGAGCATGGGGGGAAATAATTCAAGCTTTGAAAGATAATAATCTCCAGCCAAGATTAAGATATCCTGCACAACTGTCCCTGGAAATTGATAGAAAAACGAGGTGCTTCCAGGATAAAGAGGAACTGGGGGAATTTGCAACCACCAATTCAACCCTACAGAAAGTATTGCAGGATATTCTTAAAAAAGAAAAATACAAAGAACCCAGAAATAGTGGCGGAGAGGCCACAACGAATGGAGCAGAGAACAAAATGAAGAAGACAAACTGACAGCTACTGACAGAAAAAGAGCTCAACAGAAATGAGACAGAGAAGATTGGATGATAGGAACAGCTATTTTGGAGAAAATGACATCTTAATAAGTAATACTGATTTAGTACCATCTTGTTTTGAAGTCTCATCTAGCTTTTGTTCTTCTGTCTCCAATGGTCTAAACAGGTTGTATCTTATTGGATTTTATTATGTACAATAGTATAAGCAAAAACCTTTTAAAGACAAGGAGATTATACAGAAACCATTGTTCATTTTCTGTTAGTCGATTCTAAATATTCTATAATGCTGTCATTCTCTTAAATGGTTTTACATTGTTTTGATATACTTAATGCTACAGTATACAAAGTTGTACTCAAGGACTTCAAGGAAAGAGTCAATATGGTAACTACTTTTGGGTCGGAATTATCTGGTGGTGAAACACTATTCTGCTTAAATGGTTATGTTTTGATCTGCCCTGTTTCGCTGTTATGCCCTCTTTTTTCTCAATCTCCACTCCATTATTTACTTTTTTATTTTTATCCATTTAATTAAAGGGGAAAAATAGCAGGATATAATATAGTAACCCACTTTGACTTTCTATTATCTCGATTTGAAGCCCTGTATTACTCTCACCATCTTGTTTTTGACTGATGTTCCTCTATTCTGTTTTGCTGGATAGTATCAGGTTCAAAAGTTTAGGCATCAGCTGAGAAGATAATGAGATTCATTATAACGCCCATTCTCGTTGACTTTTATCTACTTTTGAAGACCTACAATGTCTCCAATGTTTTGGTTTTGTCGGTTTTGTTCTTTACTGTTTTGTTCAATTGTATTACAACTAATGATATAGGCAATTCTATTAGAGATAGCGGGAGGCATTATGGTAATCATTGTTGATCACCTTGTATTATGTTTTTATATTATCTATTATGTCCACCCTTTTGACTTGACCGATTCTGTTCTGTTATGTCACGTTTGGTTTTACTCTCTTCCAAAAAAGCAATAAGAACCGTGGGAGCAATGAAACCCAAAATGTGTAATAGTCACTGTACAAAAGAGAGGAAAAGAAAGTGCTCTAAACTATATAACTGCATGTATATTTAAGTGTATAAGATAGAAAACGATATCACAGAGTTTTATTGGATCATTGAACAGAACTGTTTGCAGTATCATTGTTGGAATGTCCACTCTACAAGCTTTAATTTTGTGACTTGAACAATTATTTCTAAGATGGCAATATGTAATCCATTAACTAGTGATTTCCTACTGCGCATTTTTTTCTTCTGTAAATCTGTATAACTTGTACCCCTTCACTGTTTTTTTTCCTCCTTAAATAAAAAAAAATAAAAAAAATAAAAAAGAGTTTGTTTAGAATTAATATTCATTTTTAAAATACTGGTAGAATTTACTAGTGAAAATTTCAGATCTGAAATTCTCTGTGTGGAAAGATTTTATTTTATTTTATTTTATTGTCTCTTTTGAGACAGGGTCTCACTATGTAGTTCAGTCTGGCCTTGAACTCACTTTGTAGCCCAGGCTGGACTTGAACTCACAGCCATCCCCCTGCCTCAGCCTCCCAAGTGCTGGGATTTCAGGTGTGCATCACCATGCCCAGGTATGGGAAGATTTTCAACTATATATTCAACTTATTCATCAAAAATGCTCTATTCAATATACACATTTTTGCTTGATTAAACTATGCTAGTATTTGTCTTTCAATAATTTTTCTATTTTACCTAACTGGCCAAAGATTTTTGACACAAACTTATTATATTGTCCCATTAAAAACTGATGATAATTTGTATCTCCTCTTTATCTCCTCATTACTTCATTCCTCCCTTCAGTTTATTCTTTCTTTCATTCTTATTTTAATTTCCAAATGCTTGGAATCTTAGTATTGCTAATCCAGGTTGAATATCCCTAATCTGAGAATTCAAAATCTGCACTGCTTCAGAATCTGAAACATTCTAAGCTTTGATCTAACACTACAGCACAAAAATTCTACACCTGACTTCATGTGATGGGTTGCAACTAAACTACATACATATTTTAAAAACTTGTCATATTGTAAAATTTGTCTTTAAGATACATGCATATGATATGTAAGTCAATTCCATTTATATTGGTGGACTTGGCTTTCCTCCATGATATCTCACTACATACATGCAAACATTCTAAAATCTGAAAAAGTATGCCAAAGTCTGAAACATTTCTGGCCTCAAATATTTCTGTATCATTCTGATATTGATTTGTAATTTAGTTTCAATTTGGTGAGAGAATATGCTTTATCTGACATAAATCCTTTAAATTTTTATCTGTTTTATTCTATTTATTTATTTGGGCAGTGTTACAGAATTGAACTCCAGTGCTCACTTAGCCCACACAGACATTATACTATTGAGCTACATCTCTAGTCAGAGCTTTTAATTTTTTATTTTGAGGTAAGTTATCATTAAATTGCCCAGTCTGTGCTCAAAAATAAGTAGGCTGCAGTTTCCTGAGTATCTAAGAATATAGGGCCATCACTTCCAGAGGCTGGGTGGCCTGGGGCGAGTGTCCCCACACGATCCCCAAGCCCAGCTACTTTGGGATCCTCTCTTTGCCTGGACAGGGAACTTCACGTCTCCTGTTGCACTGGACCAGCTCTGCGGGTCTTGAGAGGGCCTCGCCGCTTCCTGCCATGTGTGGCAGACTCTGGAGTTCTAGGTGTGCTGGTGCCATCACTTCCAGAGGCTGGGTGGCCTGGGGTGAGTTTCCCCACATGATCCCTGAGCCCAGCTAGTATGGGATCGTCACTAGGCCTCAGACAGAGAACTTCACACCTTCTTGTTGCACTGGAATGGCTTGGCAGATTTTAAGTAGGCCAGCCACACCTTCAGTGAACCTCTCTCAATCCAGGAAAGTGGGCAGCCAGAGACCCAGGAACAGAGAGCAGAGAAGAGGATTTCCAACAGGCCCTAGGGAAGCCTTGGAATAACACTTGAAACACAGAAATATAGGACAATGACAAACAAAGGATGAAATTAAAATCTCAAACATCTAACCCATTTCAAGAAATCTTAGGAGCTATGTATATAGAAGAAAATATATGCCATACACCTGAAATATCAGACATAATAGCAACTGAAATAAACAAGCAACTCCAGGAAGCTTTAAAGGAATTCAAACTAGGAATGATCTCCCAGGTAAAAGAAGAAATGATAAAGGAAATGAAAGAGATGCTGAACATATCTAAAGAAGACAGTTAAAAATCAAGGGAAATTAAACAAAAAGGTAGAATCCCTAGATGAACAATATAAGAAACAAACAGAACACATAAAGCAGATGCAAAGAGATATACAGGAAATCAAAAATTACATGGAAAGTGGTCAAAACTGCCTCAACGAAAGTGAAGATAGAATTTTAGACCTCAAAGACAAGACTGCAACTAATAAACAGGAAAGGAAAGATCCTTTGAAAATAAAAAGGAATCAGGAAATAACAATTCAATAACTGCAAGATGACCCAAAGAAAAACAACATAAGATTGTTAGGGATAAATGAAAAAGAAGGGGACAACATAAAGATGTCAAGAGGATATTTAGAAAAGTAATAGCTGAGAATTTCCCAAGCATGAGAATGGAAACTGACATCAGGATCAGTGAAGCATATAAAATTCCAAACAGCCAAAACCAAAATAAAACTATACTCAGACATATAATAATCACCATCCCAGAAATCCAACGTAAGAACAGAATATTAAAAGCTGTCAGAGAGAAAAGACAGATCACTATAAAGGAAAGACTATCAGAATCACAGCAGGTTTGCATCACAAACAATAAAGTCAAGAAGAGCATGGAGTGAAGGATTTCAGGTCCTAAACGAAAATTATTTCCAACCTAGACTGATGTACCCTGAAAAATTGTCCTTCAAAATCAATGGAGAAAGTAAGACACTTCCATGACAAAGAACAGCTGTAGAACTTCATGTTCACCAAGCCAACCCTGCAAAAGAACACTGAATGACAGATTAGATGCACTTAGGATAAGCAAAGCAGACAATTAAACAGAATGGAAAGATAAAGATGCAGCAGAAAGATAACATGTCAACAATAAACCAAAATATAACAGTTATAACCATTAATGTAAATGGTCTCAATGCACCAATTAAAAGAAACAGAGTGGCAGAATGGATCAAGAAACAAAATCCAACATATGCTGTCTACAAGAAACCCATCTAACCCAAAAGGATATGCACAGACTGAAAGTCAAAGGATGGGAAACAATACTTCACACAACAGGAACCCATAAAAAGCAGGGGTACCTATTCTGCTTGCAGACAATGTAAATTTTCAAAACCAAAAATAATCAGAAGAGACAAAGAAGGTCATTGCATACTGCTGAGAGGAAAACTTCAAGAGGAAGAGATAACAATTTTAAATATATATGCACTAAATTCCAGAGCACCCAGTTATACAAAACAAGTATTAACAGAAATGAAACACCAAATTAGCAGTAACACAAAACAGGAGAATTTAACATACAATTGACACCAAGCAGCAGATCAGTCACACAGAAAATCAGCAAAGAAATAACAGAACTGAATCACACCTGTGAACAAATGGACTTGATAGACATATACAGAGTGTTCCATCCAACAACATGAGAATACACAATCTTCTCAGCAGTACATGGTCATTCTCTAAAACAGACCATATATTAGCTCACAGAACAGATTAAATAAATGCAAAAGAGTTGAAATTATCCCTTGCATGTTATCGGATCATAGCACCATGAAATTAGAAATTAATGTTAAAAGATATTGCAAAAATCCCACAAACACATGGAAACTGAATAACACACTCTTGGGTAATGAGTGGGTCACAGGGGAAATTAAAGAAGAAATTAAACAATATCTACAAGCAATCAAAAATACCAATACAACTTACCGGAATCTGTGGGATGCAATGAAAGCTGTCCTCAGAGAAAAATTTATTGCACTGAGTTCCCACATCAGGAAAACAGAATGAATACAAATAAGCAACCTGCTGCTACAGGTCAAACATCTAGAAAAGGAGAGCAAATCAAGTCCAAAGCCAAAGCAAGAGAGGAAATTATAAAAATCAGAGAAAAAATTAATGCAATAGAAACTAAGAAAACAATCCAAAGAATGGATAAATCAAAGAGTAGGTTCTTTGAAAGAATAAATAATATTGATAAGTGCCTAGACAATCTTATTTAAAAAGGGGGGAAAAAAGCTCAAATCGAGGCAACAAGGAATGAAAAAGGTGAAATCAATACAGACTCTATAGAAATACAGAATATCAGCACCTATTTTGAAAACCTCTACTCTCATTGGTTTGATAAAGCCAAAGAAACATAAAGATTCCTAGAAACATATGAATAAGAATAAGCTAAGTCAAGAAGATGGAAAACTGTTGAACAACCCAATTTCTATTACTGTAATTGAAAATGTAATTAAGTCCTTATCTGTAAAGAACAGCCCAGGCCAAGAGGGATTCACTGCAGAATTCTCCAAGAAGTACAAAGAAGACTTAATGCCAACACTCCTCAAACACTTCAATGAAATCAAGAGGGAAGCAATTCTTCCTAAGTCATTCCTGGAAGCAAATATTACTCTAATATCAAAACCTGAGAAAGACTCAACTAAAAAAGAGAACTACAGGCTAATCTCCCTAATGAACACAGATGCAAATATCCTCAATAAAATATTAGCAAATAGAATTCAGCAAATCATCAAAAAGATTATACACCATGGCCAAGTGGGATTCATCCCAGACATGCAGGAATGGTTCAACATATGTAAATCAACAAAAGTAATCTACCATATCAATAAAGCCAAAAGGAAGAATCACATGATATCTCTATACACGCAGAAAAAGCTTTTGATAAGGTCCAAGATTCATTTATAATAAGAACCTTACAGAAAATTGTAATAGATGATCTTTACCTCAATATAATAAAGGCCATCTATGACAAACCAACTGCCAGTATCATACTAAATAGCCAAAAATTTAAGGCCTTTACTTTAAAATCAGGCACAAGACAAGGATGTCCCTTATCACTGTTCCTATTTAATATAGTACTGGAAATACTAGCCAGAGCAATTAGACAAGAGAGAGAAATAAACGGGGTAAAGATAGGAAAAGAAGAAATTAAAATATTATTTGCAGATGACATGATACTCTAAATAGAAGATCCCCAAATCTCTGTTGAAAGACTCTTAGATATCATAAATAAATTCAGCAATGTAGCTGGATACAAAATCAATACTCAAAAATCAATAGCATTCCTATACACTAACAACAAAATCACAGAGAGAGAAATAAGAGAAGCCACAACCTTCACACTAGCATCCAAAAAAATGAAATACTTAGAAATTAATCTCACAAAAGAAGTAAAAGGTCTATACAGGGAAAATTATAATACACTAAAAAAAGAAATTGAAGAGGATCTCAGAAAGTAGAAAGACATCCCTTGCTTAGGAAGAATAAATATTGTGAAAATGACCATTCTTCCAAAACTGTTATACACATTCAGTGCAATTCTAATAAAAATACCATCAACATACCTCAGAGATCTAGAGAAATCACTCCTAAAATTCATCTCGAACGAGAAGAAACCTAGAATAGCAAAGACAGTTCTAAGCAGCAAAGCCAAGGCAGGAGGCATCACAATCCCTGACTTGAAGTTATACTACAAAGCAACTGTAGCAAAATCAACATGGTACTGGAATCAAAACATGGCAGAAGATCAATGGAATAGATTAGAAGATACAACCACAACTACAAACACACTCAAACACCTTGTCTTTAATAAAGGGGCCAAACATGTTCACTGGAAGAAAGATAGTTTCTTTTAATAAATGGTGTTGGAAAAGCTGGCTCTCCATATGCAGAAAACTAAAACTGGAATCATGTCTATCACCATATACTAAATTAAAATGTAAATGGATCAAAGACCTGAATATTACAATAGAAACACTAAATCTATTGGAAGACAAATGGATAAAAACCTTGACGACAGAGGAGTAGGTAGAGAATTCATAAACAGGACTCAAACTGCATGGGAAATACTTCCCAGAATCAGTAATTGGGATCACCTCTTATTAAAAAGTTTCTGCATGTAAAAAGAAATCTCCAGCATAGTGAAAAGAAAACCCACAAACTGGGAAAAACCTTAGTGAACTGCCCCTCAGACAAAGGATTTCTTTCTAAAACATATAAAGAATTTAAAAAAAATCAGAGCCCCAAAATTCAAAGATCCAATCCAAAAATGGGCATCTGAGATGAATACACACTTTTCAGATGAAGAAATACAAATGGCAAATAAGTACACGAAAAAATGTTATTCATCATTAGTCATTAGAGAAATGCAAATTAAAACCACACTGAGATTCCACCTCACTCCTGAAAGAATGGCCAGGATCAAGGAAACCACCAACAACAAATGCTGGAGAGGCTGTGGGGAAAAAGGAACTCTCCTGCGCTATTGGTGGGAGTATAGACTGGTGCAACCACTGTGGAGATCAGTCTGGAGATTTCTCGAAAATCTGGGGTTGGAATTTGTTCCAGCTAATCCACTTCTAGGTATATTCCCAGAAGAACTGAAAGCATTGTACCACAGTGATATTTATGCACCCATGTTTATAGCAGCACAATTTGTAATAGTCAGATCTTGGAAACAACCTAAGTGAACATCAACTGAGAAATGGATAAAAAAGATGTGATATATTTATACAATGAACTACTGCTCAGCTATAAAGAATGATCACATTGAGATATTTATAAATAAATGGGCACAGCATGAGACCATACTTATAAGTGAAATAAATCAAACTCACATGTATAAATACTGAATAGTTTTGCTAGTGTAAGAAATAGTAAGAATACATAAAAGTCTGTGGTAATCATGATTCCCCATTATATTGCTTTGAAGCCTTATAATGTTGTCATTCATTAATTAGAATAGTTTTATTCTGGGTTTCTTGATTTTATTGTTTGTGATGGTATGAACAGCTATTTTGAAGAAAACAAGACATCATAATAGCTAGTGCTGATTTAATATCATCTTGTTTTGAAGTTCCATCAAGCTTTTTTTCTTCTGTCTTCATTGGTCTTATCATGTTATATCTTGTTGGATTTTATTACATGTGATAGTATAAACAAAAATTTTTATAGACAAGGAGATAATATAGAAACCATTGTTCATTTTCTGTTTGTTGGTTCTAAATACCCTGTAATACTGTCATTCTCTTGAATGGTTTTACAATGTCTTGATATGCTTGATTCTACTGTATATGAAGTTATACTCAAATATTTCAAGGAAATAGACACTATCACAACTACTGTTGTTATCTTGTGGTGATACGCTATGTTGCTTAAATTGTTCTGTTCTGACCTGTGTTGTTATGTTGTTATGTCCTCTTTTATCTCAATCCCCCTCCTTAAAAATTTTTTAATTAAGGAAAAAATTTAAAAATAGCAGGATATATTATAGTAACTATTTTGATTTCCTATTAACTTGATTTGAAGCCCTATATTGCTCTCACCATCTTGTTTTGACTGACTTTACTCTATTCTGTTTTATTTGATAGTATCAATTTTGAGAGTATAGGCAACTACTTTGAAGACAGTAAGATTCACTGTGATGCCCATTCTGGTTTGATTATTGTCTTCTTTTGAATTCCTGTAATGTCTCTAATGTTTCAGTTTTTTTTTTTTTTAGTTTTGTTCCAATTTTATTATACCTGATGATATAGGCAATTCTTTTTAAGATAGCAAGAGGCATTATGGTTATCACTGTTGATCACCTTGTATTCTGCTTTTACACCATGTTCTATGCCAATCTTTGTTTTGACTGACTCTGTTCTGATATGTCACATTTGGTTTTATTCTCTTCAAAAAAAAGTAATAAGAACTGTGGGAGTAATAAAACCCAAAATGTGTAATATGTGTAAAAAAGAGAGGAAAACAAAGTGTTCTAAAGGATATAACTGCACGTATATTTAAGTATGTAAGATAACCATATTACTGAACTTTTGTAGGATCATTGAACAGAACTGTTTGCAGTCTCACTGCTTGAATGTCCACCTTGTATGCTTTAATTTTGTAACTTGAAGAACTAATTCTAAGATGATAATATGTAATCTATTAACTAGTGATTTCTTACTGTTTGTTTTTTTGGAAATTTTGTATTACTTGTTCCCTTTTTTTGTTTTGTTTTGGTTCTCTTTAAATTAAAAAAAAAAGAATACAGGTGTGTGCTACCACAGCAGGCTCCTTTTAAATGTTTAGACGTGTTTTGTAACTTAGAATAGGCTCTCTCTTGGTGAGTATTCTGTCTTTCTTGAAAGGATGCTGTCCTGTTCATCAAGTGAAAGCAAAACTACTGATATTGTGATGAAAAGATAAACTTGAAGAACAGTGTTCAAGTGTTCTTTAACCACTTTTCTGCCTACTTTTTCTTCCTGCCCATGAGAGATACATTATGAATCTTTCTTTTTCTTTGCAGTTTTATCAGATTTGGGTTCTTGTACATTAAACTTACAGTATTTGGTGCCTAGATGTTCAAAACTGTTATTCTATTGGCACAGTTACTCTGGAATGACCCTCTTTGTCAGTGGTAGCCCTGGTAATCAATCACCTTTGGTATGAAATCTACTTTGATAATTTAGCCACCACAGGTTGTCATTCTTCTAACTTGCATTGGATGGTCTTTCTTTCTTTCTTTTTTTCTCTCTTTCTTCTTCTTTCTTTCTTCTGGTGTGTTTTTAACTTCAAGTGCATGAGACAATCCTACCCTGACTATGATAAACAGGCACTATTCCGATTCTAAGGGAATTCTGGTTCCTATAATCCTTTGTGTGGTTCTTTCCCCAGTCTCAGTTGCTTAACACATATGCCCTGGTGTTGTAGTCAGGGCTTGTGCAGAGAACAATTAGAATCAGGACTTGGAGTTTATATTATTGTTTTATGATGGTCACCCAGAGTTAACACAAGAAACTGCAGGAAATCTATCCACAACATCAAAGACATAGAATATTTAGCCAAGGGCCTGAATACCACAGCAATGTCCCACATGAGTCCAGATCAAAACCCAGAGCTCATGACGGTGCCTCCCACAAGTCCAACTGGAGGTCCAGAGCCCATAACAAGAACTCATGCCAGTCTCTTTTACAAATCCATGCTGGGAAGGCCTAAAGGTCAATGGTGGAAGCCAGAAAGTCCATATCAGCAGGTTAAAGAAGCTGTGCTGGTGGGATGAGGGTTCTACGCTGGTGCCAAGAAGACACACTCATAACATAGACCAGGGCTGTCCTGAAAAGCACCACAGCCATCCTCAGCAACATGGAGGCACTGAGCTCCTCCGATGATAAGCACAGTCAAGTACATGCCAGGAAGCTAGTGTGACGAGTTCAGCCTGGAGACCAAGTGAAATATGTCTCCCCCCCCCGGAAGCATCAAGCTTGAAGCAATGCTTGATGTGAGGACCAGAGCTCCTCCAGGAGGACCAATTGCTCAACCAGCAACTTGCAGGAGAACTCACAATGCCTCAACGCCTCAACATAATAGCTTCTCCTTCTCCACGTCGCTATGCTGGCAACTTTCCTCAGGTGAAACATCTATGCTCAGCACCATGCTGATGTAATCCAGCTGGCATTAAGTTGACCACCAGTTCTTAATCCATAACACCTGGTGAGTACTAAATGAATACTGACCTCTGCAGTTCTCTACAGCTCTCTCCCACTCAGTACTGCACCCTGTAAAGTCTAGCAATCTTGCGATTCTGCCTCATCAACTGAAGAAGATCTCTAAGTTCTGTTTTGGTTGCCTCTCATTCCACTGCAGAATAGACCCTTTTTCCACAAAATATATGGAGGTAATCATAGGGTTCCCTTCACTTTATTTCCCATCTCAAAGATCATTGTCCTCCATGACCTAATATCCTGTGTACTGAATATGTATTCAAAGTATATTTTGAATATATACTTAATATATTTTTAGTAAATTTTGAATATATATCAAATATATATAGCCTCAGAGGCCAAGTAAATCAAATGTGTTCTTAATTTTGGAAATTTCAAATGAATATAATATATAAGATAAATGTAAATTTTATGATATATTGGCATGCTTCTGAATCCACAAATAGCTCTTAAAATTTTTCTTTTCACCTTCTTTATGTTTCACATTTTGAGGCTTTGTTTTCTCCATATTACTAGTCTTATTATTTTCTTTTAAAGAAGTAAATTATATTGAAATAAAAAGCATAAGTTTTTTCTTAATATATTTTTACTAACTAAAACAATGTTTAAAAAGTTAAATACAACTTAAATCCAAACACACAAAGAAATCAGTACTTCTCAGAGTTATAAATACTATCAATCCTCTCTTATCTTTGTGCTTAACAACTTATGAGCTTCATAATTTTGAAGGGGAAATCCTCTCACCTTTCCAGACCAAGTAAGGAGCCAGCTAAAGGGAAAGCTAGAAACTCAATCTTCCCCTCCTAGATTTTCAACTTTTCAGAACACCTCAATACTTGCCTCCAGCTGTACCACCAATCTGTACCCTCTGTGTATTGCTATGGACCAAAAACAAGCTCCCTTTTTGTTGTCCAAAAAATCAGTATCAGTGCAATCTGAGCAGGTTTACAATTCTAATCAGTGGTGCCTGAGGCTTTAGTGTTGGGGCCTAAGCAGGGAGCCAAAGAGATGAAATTCACACAGGGCACACATCAAGTTACTTCTTGTTTGGTTTGTTGTTGTCACCATTGTTCTTTTATTGCAAATAGAAGAATGCCTCTTCTGTTATATTTTGGATTTGTTTTGCTTTTGTTGATTTATTCTGAGAAAAAAGGAATTAGATTAAAACAACATTAAGGACATTCCTTAAGAGGAAGGAACTCATAAAAAGGGAATTTCCAGCCAAGGCAGATAAGAGGAGAGCATGTGGGTAGGGTTTACCTGTCACCGCAGCGCTGCAATGGTGGGACCTGCTGGGGACACCGACAGTTTGAGCAGTTACATGGAAAGTGGCTGTCATAGGGGAGGTGACACAGATAGCTAAGGAAATGAATAATTGAAATAACCCAGATCAAAGATATAGATATCCTTCACATACCAGAATGTTCCTGGCATGAGAGTCTTATATGCATTTAAGATAGAGCTACATACTGATGTGCATAAGCTAACAGAATAGGGTGAAAGGGTAAACACAGAATCCCTGCCATTCCCTCCAGTCCCATTTCCTTAAAACAAAAAAAAAGGAGTTCTCTCTAGCATGGCTTAAAATTTTTCAGAAATCTTACATCTGCACATTTCACAACACACAGCCAGGATGTGGGAAAAGAGAATGCTGTTAATAGATAATGTTGCCCTTAGAGAAAAGTAATACTGGGTAAAATATAACTCTGGGTGACCTGCTGTTTCCACATAACAGCAAACAGCAAACTCACTTCAAGTGCACTTAATAAAATCTGGGAATGTGGAAAAACTTATGCTCTTAGACGCTATTAGGCACTTGGCTAGCAAGTACTCTACTTAAAGACAGACATAGTCAAACATTCTGCCTCCTTCCCTAGTCTCCCATAACTAGGATACAAAGCAACAAATCCAAATGTAAATAATGAGCCTGTCATTGAATGACTAGGCCACACATGAAAACTACACTGCTACTCTTTCAGAAACCAGGAGTCCTAAAATGGCTCTGGGAAGCTGTGATGGTTTAAGTATGAAGTATCCACCAAACTTTCATGTTTTGAAGGCTGAACTCCAACAGAGCAATGTTTAGAAGGGGACTAGACAAGTGACTGATCATGAGGGCCCAAATTTCATCAATGAATTGATGAGTTCATTAACTGAATGGGTTGGTAGAAGTTGGAGCCTGACTGGAGGAAGCACGTCCCTGGGGTGTAATCTGGAGGATATGTCCTTTTCCCTCAGGCCTTCTTCTCTCTCTTCTTCCTTGCTCTTTCCACTTCTTTGCCACCATTCAGTGACAGCTTTCCTCTGCCACCCTCTTCTACCATGATGCTTCTGCTTCAGGAGCCAGCCAACCGTGGACTGAAACCTCTGAAATTATGAGCCAGTGCAGCCCTTTTCTCCTTTACATAGTGAATAACAGATCTTTAATCACAAAAAGGAAAAGCTGACTGATAGGAAATTCTTAGTATGAGTCACTCTTCTTCCCTGATAGACCATGAGAAAATTTTGAGTCCTTTTCTCCTTCTGTTAAAAAATATAATTACTACTAGATCTGTGTTTTCCAGTTGGTTTTTAAGAAAATAGAAAGTGAAAAAATATAGCCTGTGAGATGATATTTAAGTGTAAACTAGTAAAAATACATAGTATTTCATATTAAAAGAAAATTCTTTCCTTTATCCAGAGCTGACACATGTATGGTGTCTTCATATATGGTAAAACAATAGCGGCATTTTATTTGGTTTTCTGGGCTTTCTTTCTTTCACTACCCTTATCTCTGTGTGTATTTTTACTACTTTGAAAATAATTTTGAAGCACTAAATGATTTTTCCTGAGAATTCCTAAGAATGTTTACTACTGTTTTTCAATTCCATTTACTGTGTTTGCTGCTTGTTACATTTGCCTGAGCCTCGGGATGAGTTTGAGATAGACAGGCTCTGTCACCAGACAAACTCTACCCACGGAAGGAATCGAGCCCCAAGAAGCCTCTGTATGTTGTCCCCAGTTGCTCAGTCACTGAGTGAGCAGAGCTCTGACTGGAATTCAGAATCTGTGAACAGTTCTGCTAATTGGCCTATCTGCCATGTCCACCTCAACATGCCCAGAGCCTAGCTCCTTCCTGCTTTGTCCATAGAGACACCCAACGGCCATGTTGCTTATGCTGAATATCAAGTCCATGACACAAACACTTTGCACCACAATTTTATTTACATCATTTGCTTTTCCTAGAAAGAAAAACAAAAATCAAGGGAGCAGATGTTTATAAAGTCCTGCGGAAGGCAACCTCATCCTGAAGCTGAAGCATTACTCCAAAGCTTGAAAGTTGATTGTTGATTCATGGTATGGATTTGCTTTTATGGAAACTTCAAGTTTACGATCAACAGTTGATAATATTTAGGAGGCCTGGCTTTGTAGTGGTGCATAGGTCAGCGTCACTCTGTTAACACGTTTTAAAAATATGCATATTAGAGTGATGTGGAGATCCTAAGCAGACATATCAAGCACTCAAAGATACAGCAATGGGTCAATAGTGCATTTGGCATTCAAACTGAGAGCTCTTCAGAGATTATTAAAACTGTTTGCCTGTTTGTCCTGACCACTGTGCCAGTGACACTTACAGTTGCAGCATATGCCCCAGGAGCACTCAGAGCACAACCCCAACTAGAGATCTTGCTTCTGCTGCTTTCACATCACTCTGCAAAGTTTGGTCACTGCAATGTCTGCTGCTGGCACAGTGACAAGGACTGCAGGAAGATATGGAGAGAAATGCACTCTTGTATGCAGACGGTGATGTTTGATTTTGTGTTGTTCTGTCCTTTGGAATTTAGCACACATAGAAAAAGTATTAAATACCAGTTATCACATACAATTCTGTTACACTGACCAGAGACAGATTTTGTTTAGAAATAAGTCCAAGGACCATATTTTTGTGTTTCATTTTGATTATGAAAGCCAGTCATCTTAGCTGCCCCTTTAGAGAATGTTTGTGTGAAATTAAACTAATCCCGGCCATGAGCTGCACTTTATTTCTAAGCATTCAGTGAGTCTTAAGGGACACAAAGTGCAGGAGAGGGAGGAAGCAGAGTGTAAGAAGTTGAGGGCCACTTTCCAATTATGTTAAAGTGTATTTTGAAACCTGTACAGACGGCTGTGGCCTACAGGTCACAGCCTGAGACAATCTAGTTTCCTTGTGCACCAGATAGATCTTCCTGGGCCACTGTGCTGTCACTAAATCTCGCTGCCAGAAGTGCTATCCAGGTAATGTTAAAAGCCAGCAACATTTGATGAGCTCACTAGATGAAGGCTACAAAAAAACTGTCATCCATTCACGCCCCACACTATAGGAGATCTGTGAGTTCAGGTGCAATGAGGAAAAATAAGCATCTTAAATACAACACCCAATTGGAAAGCATGAAAGGTCAAGGCCAACGATGCATATGACACAGATCGTAGGTCCAGGTGCAGTCTACTAGAAAAGCCTTACTAAAATGCTTGAGATTTCTACTATATTTGAAGAAGCAGTAGGATTTTGAGAGGCAGGGGTGGCAAGATAAGACCAGTGGTTTCAATTTTTCCAAACAAATTTTTATTTTCAGAAGTTAAATGGACACTGATATCCTTGCAAACTGACTCCATCTGTGGAGGCTGATGAAGGCTGTGAGGAGACACTTTGGAGAAGGGTGCCAACATACAAACCAGAATCTAGAGACATTTTTACAGAAGCACCAGTGATCAGGAGCAATGAAAGCCCACGAGGCTGTGTGGACCATCCTTCCCCTTCACAGTCTGCCAAGGATTAGAACCTCCTCCCACCTCTTGGTTACAGAATCAGCATAGCATCTTGGATAACTCATCCCAAGAAGAGTATAAACTAATCAGAGAGTATCAATCTAGCAAAGTATTTGTTGAGAGCCCAACAATTTTAAGCTACTTATTAATATAGCTTCTCCCATCTCAATTTGCCTGCAAGAGTCCAGAACTGACCTTCAACAATAATTCATTTACCTAAAATGAATTACATCTAGTAATTAAAAACTTCTACAAAAGACACATGATTCCTGTTAGAGCTATGTCTTAGCTATTTTTCTCTCATTGATACAAAATATCTGACACCCAAAAGGAAGCAAGAAAAGGTTTATTTAGCTTGTAGTTGGGAGGTTTTAGTCCATACTCAACTGGCTCCAAGGTAGAATGGCATAGCTGAGGGGCAGCTGTTCATGGCGGCTGTGAGCAACAGGAGCGACAACAGCGAAAGGGCAAAAGAGAGGAAAAGAAAGCCTCTTTTCTTCCCTCGTACTGTATGCCAGTCACTCACCCATGGGCGAGTACAGCATTCACACCACCAACCCCAGCACTAAACAGTGAACCAATCAAAAACACTAAATTCAGCCACCTCCATGACTGCATGAGGCTTGGAGGTCACCCAGACACAAACCATCACAAGCTATCATCCCAGGACTTCTAAATTATTTTTGAGGAATACTCTGTCTTTGTCCTTTTATTTATTAGGATTCTAGGATTGCAAACAACCAAAACCAGAGTAGGTTAATTTGTATTAAAAATAGAGTTTACTGGTATTGTTTGGCTCAGAATGGGAAGCAAGGATGAAGAAACAGATCTTAAGAGAGAGTGAGAGCTCACAGTTAGGTTCTCTGGGGCCCGTCATTTGTTTTTAGCTTAATCCATCATCACCCAAAGAGCTAGTAGAATATGCAGTTCTTTTGATTTAAAAAGGACATACTTACATTTAACCATAAAAAGGTTGAAAATTCTTTTTAAGATATAATGATTGGTCTAGCAATGTGCATTTCTTTTCTCTAGAAATTTGCTGTCTAAAGGCATCTATCAGTCAGAAAAGAACTGCCCTGAGTCCTGCTACGGATCACATAACCTTCACATTCATTTCAGTGAACTTCTGCAATTTCACATCTATTTAACACAAGCGTAAAAACTCAAAACACAACCAAATCATAGACAATGACTTAGATTTCAGAAGATGTCATCAATTTCATCTAGATATGGCATTAAATCTTAACACATAAAGGAGCTGATATGTTGGATTTATTTATATAAAAATTATAAATAATGGAAAGCATGATGCAAGACAGAGTGTGCCTTTTAGCCAGGCTTTTTCAAACCCTAAAACAAGCAATTCCAGTCCAATAAGGGCTTTTAAAAGGAACATCACTCATTAATGCTATTTCTAAATTCTTTATTTATACTTTGGTGTAATAGAACTGTGTGATACCATATTTATATACACTATCAATTGCACTAAAAAGGCATTATTCAAGACCAGTAAAAATGGATTGGCAACAAAAAATTTTATAGGATTATCAAGAAAGAAAAAAGATCATTAAACTTGTAGAGAGTTTCTTTTTTTAAAGTTTTTGAATTTTCTTATTTTAAAGAGATTAAGATAAAAGAGGACATACCAAAGCAGATCAGAACAAAACAATTTAAGCAACACAGTATTTCACCACAAGACAACCCGATATAACAGTAGCTACCATAATGTCTCTTTCCTTGAAATAGTTGAGCATACCTTCATACACAATAGTATCAAACGTAACAAAATAGTATAAAACCATTAAAGACAATGAAAGTATTACAGGGCATTCAGAACCAAATAACAGAAAATGAAAAATGGTTACTATAATTATTGATTCTTATAATAATGGCTTAAATGTATTGAGCATTAATGTATCAGTCACTGAATTGAACTCTTTTTTCTTTATTATTCACATAAATTGCAAAAGTCTTTTAGAGGAGGCACAATTATCACTACTTATAAAGAAATGCCTGAAAAGTTAAGTCATTTTCTCAATTCTCTTTGTAGTAAGATCATAGAACCAGAATTCAAGACCAATTCTTTCTAACATTTTTAAATTTTTTTTTTATTTTAAAGAGATTAAGACAAAAGAGGACATAACAAAGCAGATCAGAACAGAACAACGTAAGCAACACAGTATTTCACCAGAAGACAATGAGTAATTAATAGTAACTACCACAATGACTGTTTCTTTGAAATAGTTGAGCATAACTTCATATACAATAGTATCAAACATAACAAAATAGTATAAAACCATTCAAGAGAATGAGAGTATTACATGGCATTCTGAACCAAATAACAGAAGACAAACAATGGCTACAATGTTATCTCATTTTCCTTAGAAAATTTGTTTATACTATCACATGTAATACAATCCAATAAGATACAACAGTATAGAGCCAATGGAAACAGAAGAGCAAAAGCATGGTAGAATAAGATGATATTACATCAGACTGGCTATTATAATGACTTGTTTTCTTCACAATTGTTGCTCATATGATCACAGATTTAAAAAAATCAAACATACCAGTATAAACCCATTCCAAATATTGAATGCGATCATTAAAAGTCTTCAAAGCAATGTAATGGGGAATCATGATTACCATAAACTCTTAGGTACTCTTACTATTTCTTACACTATCGAGACTATATGGCATTTATACATGTGAGTTTGATTTATTTCGCTTATGAGTACGGTCTCAAATTGTGACCATTTATTAGTAAATATCTCAACGTGATCATTCTTTATAGCTGAGTAGTATCCCATTGTATAAAAATACCACATCTTTTTTATCCATTCCTCAGATGATGAGCACTTAGATTGTTTCCAAGATCTGGCTATTACAAATTGTGCTGCTATAAACATATATCACTGTAGTATTATGTTTTCAGTTCTACTAGAAATATGCCTAGAAGCAGAACAGCTGGAACAAATGGGACTTCCAATCCCAGGTTTTTAAGGCATCTCCAGACTGACCTCCACAGTGGTTGCGCCAGTCCACACACCTGCCAACAGTGCAGGAGAGTTCCTTTTCCTTCACAGCCTCTCCAGCATTTGTTGTTGGTAGCTTTCTTGATCCTGGCCATTCTTTCAGGAGTGAGATGGAATCTCAGTGTGGTTTTAATTTGTATTTCTCTAATGACTAATGATGATGAACATTTTTGTGTGTACTTATTTGCCTTTTGTATTTCTTCATCTGAGAAGTATGTATTCATCTAAGATGCCCATTTTTGAATTGGGTCCTTGAATTTCAGGGGTCTGGTTTTTTTTTAATTCTTCATATGTTTAAGAGAAAAGTCTTTTGTCTGGGGACAGTTCACTAAGATTGTTTCCCAGTTTGTGAGTTTCCTTTTCACTATGCTGGAGATTCCTTTTGATATGCAGAAACTTTTTAACAAGATGTGATCCCAGTTATTGATTCTGGGAAGTATTTCCCATGCGGTTTGATTCCTGTTCATGAATTCCCTACCTATCCCTATGTCTTCAAGATTTTTACCTACTTTATCTTCCAACAGATTTAGTGTTTCTGTTTTAGTATTCAGATCTTTGATCCACTTAGATTTTAGTTTAGTATATGGTGATAGGAATGGATCTTGTTTGTTTTCAGCATATGGAGAGCCAGTTTTTCCAGCACCACTTATTAAACAGACTCATTTTTCAAGTGAAAATGTTTGGCTCCATTATGCAAGATAAGGTGATTAAGTGTATTTGTACTTGTGGTTGCAACTTCTGATCTGTTCCATTGATCTTCAGATCTGATTTTATTCCAGTACCATCTTGATTTTACTAAGGTTGCTTTGTAGTATAATTTCAAGTCAGGGATTGTGATGCCTCCTGCCTTGCCTTTACTGCTTAGAATTGCCTTTGCTATTCTAGGTCTCTTCTGGTTCCACATGAATGTTAGGAGTGATTTCTCTAGATCTACAAGGTATGTTGATGGTATTTTCTTTGGGATTGCATTGAATCTGTATAACAGTTTTGGAAGAATGGCAATTTTCACAATATTTATTCTTCCTATACATGAGCAAGGGATATCTTTCCATTTTCTGAGATCCTCTTCAATTTCTTTTTTCAGTGTATTATAACTTTCCCTGTATATGTCTTTCACTGCTTTCGTGAGAGTAACTCCTAAACATTTCGTTTTTTTGGTTGCTAGTATGAAGGGTGTGGCTTCTCTTATTTCTCTCTCTGTGATTCTGTTGTTAGTTTATAGGAATACTGTTCATTTTTGGGTATTGATTTTGTATCCAGCTACATTGAAATTTATTTATTATTATATCTAGGAGTCTTTCAATGGAGTTTTGGGGATCTTCTATGCAGAGTATCATGTCATCTGCAAATAATGAGAATTTTATTGAGAATTTTTGCATCTGTGTTCATTAGGAAGATTGGCCTTTAGTTCTCTTTTTTAGTTGGGTGTTTCTCAGGTTTTGGAACTAGAGTTATATTGTCTTCCAGTAATACATAGGAAGAATTGCTTCCCTTTAAATTTCACTGAAGAGTTTGAGGAGTGTAGGCATTAAGTCTTCTTTGTATGTCTTGTAAAATTCCACAGTGAATCCCCCTGGGCCTGGGCTTTTCTTTATAGGTAAGGACTTAATTACATTTTCAATTTCATTAATAAAAATTGGGTTATTCAGAAGTTTTATATCTTCTTGACCTACCTTTGATGCTTCATATGTTTCTAGAAATCTGTCCATATCTTGTGTTATCAAACCAATGAGAACAGAGGTTTTTGATATAGGTGTTGATGATCTTCTGTATTTCCACTGAGTCTGTAGTGATTTCAGCTTTTTTGTTCCTTATTGCATGAATTTGAGCTTTTTCAAATTAGTTTTGCTAGGGGCTTATCAATTTTATTTATTCTTTCAAAGAACCAACTCTTTAATTCATTGATTCTTTGGATTGTTTTCTTAGTCTCTATTGCATTAATTTCTGTTCCTATTTTTATAATTTCCTCCATTCTTTTGGCTTTGGGCTTGACTTGCTCTTCTTTTTCTAGATGCTTGAGGTTTAGCATCAGGTTGTTTATTTGTATTCATTCTGTTTTCCTGTTGTGGGAACTCAATGCAATAAATTTTCCTCTGAGGACTGCTTTCATTGCATCCCACAGAATCCTGTAAGCAGTATTTGTACATTGGTTTGCTTGTAGGTATTGCTTAATTTCTTCTTTAATTTCCCCTGTGGCCCACTGATTGCCCAAGAGTTTCTTTTATCATTAATTTCTAGCTTATGGTGCCATGATCCGATAACATGCATGGGATAATTTCAACTCTTTTGTATGTATTTGAATACATTCTGTGGGTCAGTATGTGGTCTATTTTGGAGAATGTCCCATACATCACTGAGAAGAATGTACATTCTGTTGTTGTTGTATGGAACACCCTGTATATGTCTATCAAGTCCATTTGTTCACAAATGTGATTCCCTTCTGTTATTTATTTGCTGATTTTCTGTCTGGTTGATCTGTCCCTTGGTGTCAATGGTGTGTTAAGGTCTTCTGTTATAATTGTTTTATTGCTATTTTGATTTTTCATTTCTATTAATACTTGCTTTGTATAACTGGGTACTCTAAGCAGATTCTCTAAGGTCTGTTCACAGCGGTGGCTCCGTGGGGCAGCAAAAACACACTCGCCCACCTGCGGACCTCAAGGGCACTCCAGGGGCGGGGGCCCACTCAGTGCCAGTGCCATGGGCTCGAGTCCTCGCGCGATTGGCAAGGTTGAAGGCGGTGATACGTCCCAGCAGGTCTGGTCCCACGCCTGTGATGCCGCAATGTGCCCTCCTCCTTGTGCCCTCCAGGACATGGCCCAGATCCAGGGAGGTGGCAGAGGTGGCAGTGGCAGCGGCGGCAGCGGGAGCAGCCGTTGGGCACCGAGTCACTCCGCTCCCCCAGCCTTCCGCAGGGCCGGCTACAGAGTCCAAGGCGGTGGCTGGAGCATGGCATCACAGGGATGGCCTGTCTCACCAGTGGCCCCTTGGCAATCAGGGCTGCTCAGTGGCATGGCCAGCGGGGGACTGTATGTTTGATTGGTTTTGCTCACCTTAGTTTCCTTTGGGATGAGAGAATTCCTCTCCCTCTGTTGGGGGCTCCTCATGTGTATTATGTTAAATTCTAAGTTGAGCCTGTGTAGCCATCTGTTATCTATCCGCCATCTTTGCTCTGCCCTGGTTAGTGGGTTTTTTCCTATGTGTATCTAAACTGTTTCATTATTCTTTGCAGGGTTGGCTTTGTGAACATGAAGTTCTTCAGCTGTTCTTTGTCATGGAAGTATCTGATTTCTCCATCCATTTTGAAGGACAGTTCTGCAGGATATATCAGTCTAGGTTGGAAATAATTTTCCTTTAGGATCTGAGATACTTCACTCCAAGCTCTTCTTGACTTTATTGTCTGTGTCGAGAAGTCTGCTGTGATTCTGATTGGCTTTCCTTTATAAGTGATCTGTCTCTTCTCTCTAACAGCTTTTAATATTCTATTTTTTATGTTGGATTTCTGGGATGGTGATTATTACATGTCTGGGTGTAGTTTTATTTTGGTTATAGCTATTTGGAGTTCTATATGCTTCAGTGATCCTGATGTCAGTTTCCATTCTGATGTTTTGAAAATTTTCATCTTTTACTTCTGTGAATAGCCTCTTGATATCATTTGTGTTGTCCCCTTCTTTTTCATTTATCCCTATGAAGATTATGTTGTTTTTCTTCACATCATCTTGCAGCTGTTGAATTGTTATTTCCTGATTCCTTGTTATTTTTAGAAGATCTATCTTGTTCACTAGCTGCAATCTTGCTTTGAGATCTGAAAGAATTACAAGGTATTTAGAACCAGCTAACAGAAAAGAAACAACAGTTTCTATATTATCTCTTTGCCTATAAAAAATTTTGTTTATACTATCACATATAGTAAAACATAGTAAGATAAAACATGTTAAAACCAGTGGAAACAGATGTACAACAGCTTGATGGGACTTCAAAACAAGATTATATTAAATCAGCACTAGCTTTTGTGATGTCTTATTTTCTTCAAAATAGCTATTTGTACTATCACAGATACTAAAATCAAACAACCCAGGTTAAAACCCTTCCAATTAATAAGTGAAAACTTTATATGGCTTCAAACCAATATGATTGGGAATCATGATTACCACATACTTTTATGTATTCTTATCACTAGGGAAACTATTTGATATTTATACATGTGAGTTTGATTTATTTCACTTAAGAGTATGGTCGAAAGCTGTGTCCATTTATTTATAAATATCTCAATGTGATCATTCTTTATAGCTGAGTAGTACTCCACGATATAAAAATACCACAACTTTTTTTATCCCTTCCTCAGTTGATGTTCACTTAGGTTGTTTCCAAGATCTGGCTATTAAAAAGTGTGCTGCTATACACATGTGTGCACATATATCACTGTGGTATGATGCTTTCAATTCTTCTGGGAATATGCCTAGAAGTGGAATAGCTAGGTCAAATGGGGCTTCCAGTCCCAGCTTTCTGAAAAATCTCCAGACTGACTTCCACAATGGTTGCACTAATCTACACTCCCACCAACAGTGCAGGAGAGTTCCTTTTCTCCACAGCTTCTCCAACATTTGTTGGTGGTGGTTTTCTTGATCTTGGCCATTCTTTCAGGAATCAGATGAAATCTCAGTATGGTTTTAATTTGCATTTCTCTAATAACTAATGATGATGAACATTTTTTCATGTATTTATTTGCCATTTGTATTTCTTCATCTGAAAATTGTTTATTCATCTCAGATGCCCGTTTTTGGATTGGGTCTTTGAATTTTGGGGTTCTGAATTTTTTTAATTCTTTATATGTTTGCGACAAAAGTCCTTTGGCTGAGGGGCAGTTCACTAAGATTTTTTCCCAATTTGTGGGTTTTCTTTTCACTGTGCTGGAGATTTCTTTTTACATGCAGAAACTTTTTAATAAGAGGTGATCCCAATTATTGACTCTGGGAAGTATTTCCCACGCAGTTTGAGTCCTGTTCATGAATTCTCTACCTACTCCTATGTCTTCAAGGTTTTTACTCAATTTGTCTTCCAATAGGTTTAGTGTTTGTTTTAATATTTAGATCTTTGATCCATTTAGATTTTATTTTAGTACATGGTGACAGGCATGGGTCTAGTTTTAGTTTTTTGCATATGGAGAGCAAGTTTTTCCAACACCATTTATTAAAGAGATTGTCATTCTTCCAGTGAACATGTTTGGCCCCTTTATAAAAGATAGGTTGAGTGTGTTTGTAGTTGTGGTTGTATCTTCTAATCTATTCCACTGATCTCGGCTCTGTTTTGGTTCCAGTACCATGTTGATTTTACTACAGTTGCTTTGTAGTATAACTTCAGGTCAGGGATTGTGATGCCTCCTGCCTTGCCTTTTCTGCTTAGAACTGTCCTTGCTATTCTAGGTCTCTTCTCACTCCAGATGAATTTTAGGAGTGATTTTTCGAGTTCTATGAGGTATGTTGATGGTATTTTTATCGGGATTGCATTGAACCTGTATAAAAGTTTTGGGAGAATGGCCATTTTCACAATATTTATTCTTCCTATACATGAGCAAAGGATGTCTTTCCATTTTCTGAGATCATCTTCAATTTCATTTTTCAGTGTATTATAATTTTCCCTGTATATGTCTTTCACTGCTTTCGTGAGAGTAACTCCTAAACATTTCATTTTTTTGGTTGCTAGTATGAAGGGTGTGGCTTCTCTTATTTCTCTCTGTGTGATTCTGTTGTTAGTTTATAGGAATACTGTTCATTTTTGGGTATTGATTTTGTATCCAGCTACATTACTCTATTTATTATTATATCTAGGAGTCTTTCAACGGAGTTTTGGGGATCTTCTATGCAGAGTATCATGTCATCTGCAAATAATGAGAATTTAACTTCTTTTCCTATCTTTACCACATTTGTTTTTCTCTCTTGTCTAATTGCTCTGGCTAGTATTTTCAGTACTACATTAAATAGAAGCAGTGATAAAAGACATCCTTTTCTTGTGCCTGATTTTACAGTAAAGGCCTTCAATTTTGGGGCATTTAGTATGATTATTGGCTGTTGGTTTGTCATAGATTGCCTTTACTATATTAAGGTAAAGACCATCTATTCCAATTTTCTGCAAGGTTCTTATCATAAATGAATGTTGGACCTTATCAAAAGCTTTTTCTGCATCTATAGAAATGATCATGTGAATCTTACTTTTGGCTGTATTGATATGGTGTATTACATTTATTGATTTACATATATTGAACCATCCCTGCATGCCTGGAATGAATCCCACTTGTTCATGGTCTATGATCTTCTTGATGATTTGCTGCATCCTATTTGCCAATATTTTATTGAAGATTTTTGCATTTGTGTTTATTAGAGAGATTGGTCTGTAGTTCTCTTTTTCACTTGGGTCCTTCTTAGGTTTTGGTACTAGAGTAATACTTGCTTCTAGGAACGATTTAGGAAGGATTGCTTCCCTTTCAATTTTATTGAAGAGTTTGAAGAGTGTTGGCATTAGATCTTCTTTGTATTTCTTGTAGAATTCTGCAGTGAATCTGTCTGGGCCTTGGCTCTTCTTTGTAGGTAAAGATTTAATAATGTTTTCAATTTATTAATAGAAATTGGGTTATTCAGCAGTTTTACATCTTCATGACCTACCTTTGGTACTTCATATGCTTCTAGGAATCTGTCTATTTCCTCTATGTTATCAAACCTTTGAGAGTAGAGATTTTCGAAATAGGTGTTGATGATCGTCTGTATTTCTATAGGATCTGTAGTGATTTCGCCTCTTTCATTCCTTATTGCATGAATTCAAGCTTTTTCTTCCCTTTTTTAAATAAGGTTGGCTAGGGGTGTGTTGATTTTATTTATTCTTTCAAAAAACTAACTCTTTGATTCATTGATTTTTTTGAATTTTTTTTGTCTCTATTGCATTGATTTCTGCTCTGATTTTTATAATTTCCTCTCTTCTTTTGGCTTTGAGCTTGAATGGCTCTTCTTTTTCTAGATGTTTGAGGTATAACATCAGGTTATTTATTTGTATTCATTCTGTTTTCCTGATGTGGGAACTCAGTGCAAGTAAATTTTCCTCTGTGGACAGCTTTCATTGCATCCCACAGATTCCGGTAAGTTGTATTTGTGTTTTCATTTGTTTGTAGGTATTGTTTAATTTCTTCTGTGACGCACTGATTACTCAAGAGTGTGTTATTCAGTTCACATGTGTTTGTGGAATTTTTACAGTATCTTTTATCATTAATTTCTAATTTCATAGCACTATGATCCAATAGCATGCAAGGGATAATTTCAACCCTTTGCATGCATTTAAATATATTCTGTGAGTTAATATATGGTCTATTTTAGAGAATGACCCATGTACTGCTGAGAAGAATGTGTATTCTGTTGTTGTTGGCTGGAATACTCTGTATATGTCTATCAAGTCCATTTGTTCACAGGTGCAATTCAGTTCTTTGATTTCTTTCCTGATTTTTTGTCTGGTCAATCTGTCCATTGGTGTCAATGGTGTGTTAAGATCTCCTGTTAATTTGGTTTTTCATTTCTGTTAATACTTGTTTTATATAACTTGGTGCTCTGGAACTTAGTGCATATATATTTAAGATAGTTATCTCTTCCTCTTGGAGTTTTCCCCTAACCAGTATGTAGTGACCTTCTTTATTCTTGTGATCATTATTGGCTTGAAGTTCACATTGTATGCAAACAGAATAGCTTCCCCACTTTTTTTGGGTTCCTGTAGCATGAAGTATTGTTTTCCATCCTTTTACTTTTAGTCTGTGAGTATCCTTTTGGGTTAGATGGGTTTCTTGTAGACAGCATATGGCTGGATTTTGTTTCTTGACCCATTCTGCCAGTCTCTTTCTTTTAATTGGTGCATTGAGACCATTTACATTAATGGTTGTAACTGTTATATATTGGTTTATTGTTGACATGTTATCTTTCTGCTGCATCTTTATCTTTCCATTCTGTTTGTCTGCTTTATTTAGTGGTTTTTCCCTAAATGTATCTAGGCTTTCTTTTAGTATTCTTTGCAGAGCTTGGTGATCATGAAGTTTTTCAGCTGTTCTTTGTCATGGAAGTATCTTATTTCTCCATCCATTTTGAAGGACAGTTTTACAGGGTACATCAGTCTAGGTTGGAAATCATTTTTCTTTAGGATCTGAAATCCTTCACTCCATGCTCTTTTTGACTTTATTGTTTGTGCTGAGAAGTCTGCTGTGATTCTGATAGGTTTTCCTTTATAGGTGATCTGTCTTTTCTCTCTGATGGCTTTTAATATGCTATTCTTTTGTTTGATTTCTAGGATGGCAATTATTATATGTCTGGGTGTAGTTTTATTTTGGTTATGGCTATTTGGAGTTCTATATGCTTCACTAAGCTTGATATCAGTTTCCATTCTCATGTTTGGGAAATTTTCAGCTATTAATTTTCTAACTATCCTCTTGACATCCTTTATGTTGTCCCCTTTTTTATTTATCCCTATCAACCTTATGTTGTTCCTCTTTGCATCATCTTGTAGGTGTTGAATTGTTATTTCCTGATATCTTATTGTTTAAAGATCTTTCCTTTCCTGTTCACTGGTTGCAATCTTCTCTTTGAGGTCTGAAATTCTATCTTCACATTCATTGAGGCAGTTTTTACAACTTTCAATGGAGTTTTTGATTTCCTGTATATCTCTTTACATCTGCTTTATATATTCTGTTTCTTATATTGTTCATCCAGGGATTCTATCTTTTTGTTTAGTTCCTCCAATTTTTTAACTGTGGCTTCTTTAGATATGTTCACATCTCCTTCATTTCTTTTATCATTTCTTCTTTCACCTAAGAGATTATTTCTAGTTTGATTTCCTTTAAGGCTTCCTAGAGTTGCTTCTTTATTTCAGTTACTATTATTTCAGGTATTTCAGGTATGTGGCATATACTTTCTTCTGTGTACATGGCTCCTAGGCTTTCTTGGGATGGGCTGGATACTTGAGATTGTATTTTGGTCTTTTGTTTTGTCGTTTTCCTATATTTTCAAGCTTCAAGTGTTGTTCCAATTGAGGGAGAGAGGTCCGCCAGGCTGGCATGGGGTTCTGTGGCTCGGCCTGACTTACTGTTTCTGGCAGGAAGCCGTGGCCTGGCCTCCCAGTGAGGGGGAGAGGTCCGCCAGGCTGGGACAGGGTTCCACACCTCGGCCTGACTTACTGTTCCCAGAAAGAAGCCATGGCCTGGCCCCCAGGAGAGGGAGAGAGGTCCACCAGGCTGGGACAGGGTTCCATGCCTTGGCCCGACTCACTGTTCTTTCCTCTAATTTTTAAACTATGTCTTCTTTAGATATTTTCAGCATCTGTTTCATTATTTTTATCATTTCTTCTTTTACCTGGGAGATTATTTTTAGTTTGAATTCCTTTAAATTTTCCCAGAGTTGGTTCTTTACTTCAGTCACTATTATTTGAGGTATTTCAGGTTTTGGCACATATTTTCTTCTGTGTACATGGCTCCTAGGCTTTCATGGGATGGGCTGGATGTTTGAGATTGTATTTTGGTCTTTGGTTTTGTCATTTTCCTATATTTCTGTGTTTCAAGTGTTGTCCCAAAGCTTCCCCTTGGCTGGACACCTTTGGCAGTATAGTTCCCTCCTTCTTGGGTGGCAAAGCTCCCCAGGCTGAAAGAAGGTCACCAGTGCTGCCTGAGTAGGCCTGCACAGAGCAGCTCCTTCCTCCGGGTGGCGGCGGCAGTGGCAGCAGTGGTGGTGGCGGCGACAGCAGCTGCAGTGAAGCTCCTTGCACTGAAAAGAAAGTCACGGGCATTGGCCTAGTTAGGCCTCCACAGCACAGCTCCCTCCTTTGGGCGGTGGCAGAGATGGTGGCGAAGGTCCCCAGGCTCAAGAGTTTCAGTATAACAGTTTAGTGAAGGTATCTTTTAACATGTGAACATTCTTTCTAAATGAACTGAAATGCTGGTGAGATCATAAAAATTGAGATTCATATATTTCCATGGTTATCAAATTGGTAGTTCTAGAAGAGGAGGAGTTGAAAATCTCCAGCAGATCACAAATATTCAATAATTTTTTAATGAATGAAAGTAATCTACAACTGGCAGTAAACAAGGACTTATTTTAAAAATTGTAAGGTGTCCATTCGATGACATATCATGAAGCCATAAAAAGAAGAAAGACACCATCATGTCTGGGTAAGAATCAAAGTCTAGATAATTTGCATTAGCTTCCACTCAAGGAAAAGGGAAATAAATAAGAAAATGTCCATACATTTGTCTCCCTGTACATCTCTTGTCTTTGAAGGACATGTCAGAACTGACAGCAGTGTTTGTGTTCAAAGGGAGCTGAGGGAAACAAGGCTGTAGATTTTTGCCGTATTACTCTTCTTTTATTTCTCTTGAATTAAAACAATGCAAATGTACTATCAATTTAATATATACATATAAATAATATTTACTACTTAGTTCATTCAATTGTCACTAAAAATAAATGTGATTGTTCAATCCTCACTCTAAAGTTATTTTATAATGTTATAAAACAGTATGTGGTCATTTCAGCAACTTACATTTATTTTAAAGTGGTGATGAGTATCACCCTTCTACAACATCTACAAGCAACAGTGTCTTTAGGCCTCTGTTAAAAATAAATAACACCCAGTGTCTAAATGGTCAGAGATAGATCCGCTGGTGCTAAGCAGAAGCCACAGGAGGAAAGAGGAGAGACTTGGTCATTACCCTTTCTGCAAACAGACAAATCCGAACATAGTGTGCACAGATGTCAGAGTACACACAGGGGCTACATAGCATTCTTTATTTTTTGTAATTCAATCTAATTTCTATTCTGAGCCTTTCATTCCCTTCACCAAGGTTTCTTCCTAAGCATCCACCTAGGTTCTAGGAAATCTGCATTGTGCTGAAGAACTGAGGTAATGAAGGCGGCGCCTGCTCTTCTGTTTGTCCAAGAAGGACTCCACCTGTCAGTATTTCAGAGCCCTCCTAGCATCATCTGGAGCATCTGTTTCTCCTGACTAAGAGCGTCTCCAAATACTGAATAAGCAGATCTGGTCACTTCCTCGCTGCCTCCCCTTCCATGCTCTGGGCTCCGCGTGGTCCGGAGCACGTCTTCCTTTTCTGAGAGAAGGTGCTCTTGGGCTTTCTCCTGCTGTTTCTCAGCCCCCTAAAGCACTGCTTTCAGATCCCAGGATGAGGCCCAAGCAGGGTTAGTTTGCAAAAGTTTTCCAGATGATTCTAATTCATGGTCCGTGGAAGCACTAAAAGGAAGTACTTAACAGGAAGCACAAAGAAGAAAAAAAAGGAATACTGGGGAAAGAAAACTTTTGTTAATGTTTCATAGCATTATGCAATCATCTATGAATCAATATTTGCAATCATACACAAATGCCAGAAGCCAGAAACGTCCTTGAAAATGAATTTGAATGAAAACTGAAAACCTCACATGCCAACGTGACTGGTAACTTGAGGGGGGAGGGGGGCATTTGGAGCTCAGCTACCTGAATGCCTAATGAATACCACCGGTGTATGGTGTTTTAGAAAACTGTTACCTTTTTTCCCCCTAAAGTCCAAAAGTCAATCTCTGGCATAAGTCCTGGCTAGTTTGGATTCTCGTGGTGAAGAGTTAGCTCTGGTTTGCCTGGGACTGTTAACAAATAAAACAAATTGGAAAACTAACAGAAAGTTAACATCAGATAAAAACGAGAAGATATTGATGTAAAATCCAAAGAACTTCATGATGGACACAGTGCAACCCCTCTACCCATGTGAGGGCTGAGTGCCACAGGGGTGAGGCCACAGCAGCTGGCCTGGAGAGGCCCTGAGGGGGCAATCTTGACTGCTCAGGAATCCTTAGGAGATGCTAAGGTATAGCTCTGAGGGTGGGAAACTTACACATAGTACAGGCCTGGTCAGAACAGCTTACTCAACTGAGAGTTTATTACTTGAGCAATAAAAGCTCAGGATTCCCAGAGAACAGTGTCCAGCTGGTGGATGACTGGTGTGAGCTCTGGAGTCAAGTCCTCATCCTGACTGTACCGCTACAGTTGTATGAGCTGGAGCAAGTCACTGGGACTCTGCCCAACTGGGTGTGAAGCAAGAATAACAGCATCTTCTTACTAGAGTTCCTACAAAGACTGATATGAAAATATTAATGAAAACCCTCCTAAAGAAAGTCTTAAGTACTAGTTAATATGATTTTTTTAAATTCTATTATTAAATCTTTTCTATGACGTGTAAGAAATAGTAAAGGTCTCCCTAAAAGGCAGAAGTTATGAGTTGGAAGTATAACTCCAAGAAAGTAAAAACACAAAGAGGGGGCCGTGAACAGTTTCCTACCTCCATACTGGGGTTTAACACACAAGTGTTGGATTAAGACTTGCTTCCCTTTGCAGTAGGCCAGCACTTTAAACTGAGGGAAAAGCAGAGCATGATTAAGAGCAGACTGGGGGATTTTCTTCCACCTTTTGCTGTATTATCCGCCCTCCACTCCCCCCAGGACCACAACTTGGATTCTAACAACCAAAGATTGTGTGTTGTATGTTTGGCATATGGTAGCTGTGGAAATACTGAACATGTACAGACTTTCATCTTTGTTCTTATTCCCTAAAAAATACAGTATAACAACTGTTTCCATTGCATTTACATTGAATTAGCTATTACAAGTAATCTGGAAAAGATTCAAAGTTTACCAGATGTGTAGGGCTCATACACAAATTTGCATCACTTGATAGAAGGAACTTGAGCATCTGTGGGTTTTGATGAGGGAAGCATCCTGGGACCAGGGTTCTGTGGATACTGAAGCAAAGAGTCCCAGAACTGCTCACTTCGAAGCCATTCTTTGCCTGTGTCTAAGCAGGCTAGTGGCCTGTCAGGCTTTCCTGCCTAGTAACTTTAGCCTCCTTTCTGATTTCTCACAGTCCTTAGGAAATGCACAACCCTGTTGGCACCTGGTCCACCTCCCTGGTTCTTCAGAATTTTGCAGATCCTCAATTTTTCCTCCCCTCAAGACTCTCAGGAAACAGAAGAGTTCTTTTTTTTTTTTTTTTTTTTTTTTAGCAGCTGCCCAAGTAAGATGTAACCTCAGTTTTTGTATAATTATGAACTTAATGATAGATAAAATTCACTATGTAAAGTAAGAAAAGTAGTAGCCTCCAGCTGGGGTCTTCACAAAAATCTCCTCCTTCACAACGTTCCTCTTTCCTCTCCTTCACAAAAATCTCCTCCAGGAAAGTAACATTTGCATACTTCCAGCAAATGTGAGAGAACACAGGAATTGGAATCAGCTTAAAAATGAAGCACACAGCCGATTTCCATCTTCACTGTGTGACCCCTGCACATGTGCAGAGATGGACTCGGGGGTCCTCATCCTGGATACAAGGCTCTCTAAGTGGTGGCAGTCACTAATGACTGCTGCCAGGTATGCAGTCTCAGGCCCCGGTATGAGCTCAGTCAACACGCACTCCTGCTTTGCTGTCAGCAATTTATCAGGGTGCTTCCTAAGAAATAGGAATAATTTCTTAGACTATGCCTCTGATTAAAACTTCAGTTATCTATTGCTATATTTATTGCCATGGAAGCCCAAAGGTAGTAGCACAAAATGCCCATAATTTTGTCTTAGGCACAGTACTGCCCAAATCTCGTGTTATTGTCTCAGTGTTGATTAGATAGCTATAGCTTTTGAATGAACTTGACCCAAATTTCTGAATCATGGATTTCAAAGTCTTGATGACTAAACATAGGTACAAGTATATCCTCCTGAGCCAGGGATGGTGACACACATTTGTAATCCCAGCCCTAAAGAGGCTGAGGCAGGAGGATCATTGTGAGTTCAAGACCAATCTGGGCTACAAAGTGAGCACAAGGCCAGCCTGAATTGCATAGCAAGACCTCTATCTCAAAAAGATTTATAAAAAATTAAAAACCCTTCCTGTTCCAAAGAAATTATGTCCCTCCACCAACTCTTTCCTGTTGAGATTCTCAACTGCACTTTCAGAAAGATTCTGATGCTATGTTCACACCCCTACAAGCAGATGGTGCTTCAATGCAATCAGATGTATTCAACTGCAAAACACTTCAATGCTTTCAAATGGAAAGTGACAGGACTTGAAAGGAGAGCCCCAAGTTCTGGTATTATAGCCTTACAATGAGATATTCAATGAAATCATTTGAACAAGATGACAGTGACCACTGGAAAGATTTTGTGCAAGTAGCACCGACCTTGTGAATCTTCTACTAGAAAGCAAAGTAAACCCAGTGGTATATCTGGTTAGCACATCCCTAAGAGCTGGAGGCTGGGGTCTTCATTAAGTGCCCCTTATGGAAAATTATGTCAACAAAGTCCATGCTAAGAGTCAGAGTCCCCTACAGAATCTGTAGTAGTCATGAGGGATTCACAGTGTCTGAAAACACCAGCTGCCTCACAGCACACACTGGATGTGTCCTCAGAGAATGCATAGCTAAGGGCTTCTTACCCCAAATGCCACCAATTTAGGAAAATAAACTTACAACCAATGATGAAGCCTCCAACTGCCATGTTATGAACTTGCCAATTTTGAGTTGGTCTAATTTAAATCTTCTAATAAAATAGTGGCAAATTCTTGTTCAGCCCTCTAGGAGTTACTGTAAAATTTCTTGCGGGTTTTTTCGGTTGGTCCTCACCACCATTTAGCACCATGCACCTGGTCATATTGTGTCTCTACTTTGTGCTTCGCCTCTCCACATCTCACACCTAAAACACTGCAGGCCTCAGAGGGTAACTGAAGAGGGAAAGCTGAAGTTTTCACACAGAATGATGTATGCGTTCCCCTGGTCCTGCCCCGGCTCTTTCAAACTGGAATTTGGGGGCAAACTTCCAATTAATCTTGAAAGATACCCTTCCTGTGCTACTTGTATAGACCTATAACAACCTCAGGAAGCTTGAAAGCAGGAAAAGTTGATACTTTGTGAGGGTATATTCCTGGATCCCTTGGCCAAGTACTATCAAGCTTCTAATATTGGGTTCTGTCCTAGATCCCCGATCTCCCAAACTAGTGTACAGCGGAGGTTAAATAAAAAGTGAGAAATCGTATGATTTGTAGGGCTCCAGGAGAGTCAAAACCCTTTAATTAAGCTCAAGGCTTCAGGGGTAAAGACAAAGGATTCTCTGGATCAGTCCACTTATATTAGGACCAAGAACAAAGGACGGAGAAACTGAGGAAATTGCAGGCAATGAGCAGGACCTGGAAGTCACTTCAAGGATGTCGCTAAGTAATGAATCAAGTCAATTCAGTAGCACTGTCTTATCATGAAAACATGATAGAAGTGAGACTGTAGGAGTAATCTTTGCAGCTGCAGTCTCTACCTTGTTAATTGGGGTTGGAGCCAGAGTGTCCGCAGCTGTGGCCTTATCTTGCCCTTTGAGGTATCTCTGGCCTCACAGGCCACTAGGGGCCTCACCCAGGACCTGTGATTCATAGAGGTTCACTTACTATGAATCAGCTCCCGTCACCAGGCAAGGGGCCTAGGCCTAGGACAGACTCACAGATAAACATAGAAAGCCAATTAGTAAAATTTAAATCCTGCTCAGAGCCGCTTCATAGTGGTCTGCAACATACTAACATCCTGAATAGGTGAAAGATTAAAACACTGGCATTCCCCAAAAGGAATAGCAGCCAGATATGATGGCACATGCCTGTAATTCCAGCACTTGGGAGGCTGAGGCAGGAGAATTTCTGTGAGTTTGAGCTAGTCAGGACTACAAAGTGAGTTCAAAGCCAGGCTGAACTTCATAGTGAAACCCTGTCTCAAAAAGACAAAAACAAAATTTTTTAAAAGAACAGCAATCCTCAAAGGACTCTATGGGTGGTATTTGGAGATGGCTGACCCATGCAGGCCTTTTTCACTGCACAAGCTCCTGTGAATAGGAGTTCTGGCAAAGGCATCGTCTTTTACATTTTAGTGGCACTGTCAACATTGGTTTATTCAACCAATATCTGTCAAATGCCTACTATGTTCAGGGGCTATTCCAGATATTAAGACTGTAAAGGTAAACAAGAAGTCCCTGGTCCCATAGAAACTAGATCCTAGAGAGACAAGACAAACAGCTTGTGTGCGGGCTGACCAACATGTGCTGGGGAGAAAAACCAAGCAAGGAATGAAGTAGAGGCCAGGCTAGGGTGTGGTATGAGGCTGTTCTTCTAAGGGAGATGCTAAGGGCTGCCTTGTGAGGCTCTGTTCAGCATAAACCTGAATGAAACATGAGAGTGAAGCAGCAGGTGAGCTGCTGTGTGCTGCTGAGACAGGTGTGCAGAGGCAGGTGTGCTGCCGAGGCACATGTGGAAGCAGGCTGCTTCTCGAAGAGAAGGGAGCATGAGAGAGGAACCTGAGGTAGAAGCAGGCCCTACCTATGCCCACCTACACCCGTTACCCAGACCCCCTCTTGGTTCAGTTCAAAGTTTTAAAGCAATGAAAAATTCTTCTTATTCCATATCAAGACTGTGTCCCCTAAAAGAGCCTAACTCATTCTCCTGAGGATTGGAATTAGATTTTAATTTCCTCTTCAAACACACATCCCCAGAGCTTGCAATGGTGATTTACAGATTCACACATAGATGATGGTAAGAAAAAAAGAAAAACTGGGAGGAAAGGAGATAGAAAAGACGAAGGATCAGGAGAGGAAGGGTGGAGGAAGACACCCCATATCAAGCACACAGCACATAACCCAGTACTTCAGAGCTGTGCCACATGACAAAGCAACATGCACCCACTTTGGACAAGGTGCCAGTGCCACTGCTGCATCTCAAGAGGTGAAATAAACAAAGCTAAAAGTCTTTGAATGGACAGTCTGTGAAGTCCTGAGACACCGCACCCATAAACACAGGGCCCAAATGTATTGTTTCAAAACTAATCCGTATAATGATTAACAATCACATCTTTGATTACTGTTTATATAAGGTCTGATGAGCACTTGCCTAGCAAGAATTCTACAGTTAGAATGTCTGTTTATTTACATAAGTCTTTGATATGCCTTCATATTGCATGAGTCTCGTTATTTCACATATATCAAACAAAAGATACTTCTAGCTTCTCTTTGTTGTATCTAGACAGAAATCTTACAAAACAACATCAAGGGTTGCTTTAAATTCACAGAAATAAAAATGAACTGAATGAATAAAAAAAGCCTGTTTTTACTTGATGCAAAAGTCTTTCTATGAAAGTTTTTAAATGTCTTATGCCAAAGACTGCTGGCTCCTGAAATACCCTTAATCTCATCCTTAAATAGCAGCTGCCATCAGGATGCAGGTGTTCCGGTCTCCTAGTCACTGCTGAGCTCTGCAGAGCACTTGATAAACAGGTGCTAACTGATACCTGCCCACTCTCCATCTCTGACTCAGCCAACCAGCAAAGAGGCAATTGCACTGAGTTTTCAGGCTCAGGTATGAGTTGTTTGAAGAATTTTATCACCCAAAGAGCTTTACCTGGAAGTTCTTCCATAAAATAATATAGAGGATACATTCAAAGACCAATTGCTTGTGATATTTATTTTTCTTGCTATCAACACAGTATTTTCATCCTAAACATACATTTAGTGTCTGATCTTGGATTTTTTGATGCGTTTGTATACAAAAATGAGAAAATTATTTCTAAGGTGTTTTCTAAATATACCTGGCAGTATCAAGTTATATCTAATTACCTAGAGACATGATCCTAGGTGCTGAGAACAAAATCTAAATAATTTTAGTTCTGAGGATTTACAGCAGTCTGGAACGTGATCACCAAAAATAAACAGGTAACTCCATCAATAGTGTCCAAGATTCTGTTTAAAAATAGAAGAGTGATTGTCTTTTCTTTGAAACAACTCAAGCAAGTTTAAAAATGAACATAATGTATCTTCAGTGAAACCAGAACTAGGCCACTATTTTGAAACACATTCACAGAAGAAAGACTGCAACAGGCAGCAAAAATAGAGTTCCCAAAGCAAGTGTGAAGATACTCATTCCATGTTCGCTGGATTCATTTTCTTTGCCTGCTTTGCACATAGCTAGACTACAATTTCCAGACTTCCCTGTAATTAGTTTTGGTATGTACAATGAACCCCTGAAATTCGCAGGTCTTAGGTCCCTAGACCACCAATAATTGTGTAAAACCACAAATTTCAGATATAGTCAGGAAAATGTCTACTTGTATGATTTAAACCCTAAATATGCTTTGTATCCCACAGTTATGTAATTTAATTTAATAAAAAACTATATTGATAAAGAAGGTACAGGCTGTTTTGGTAGCATCTTAGGGCTTTAAGAAGAACAAAACTGAGAACAATTGAGATAGCTACACATGGTACGGCAACCTGCTATGATGAGCAGATACAGATGCATCTGTGAGATGGGTTACGGGGCAGCAGCCAACCAGCAGAAAGGAAAACTAAATAATGCTCTTGAATTGGCTACTTGCATATCTCTCACAAAAAAAAAAAAAAAAAAGCTGAGGATATTTACAGTCTCTGAGAAATTTCGGGGGTTTCCTGACAATTATTAGTTAGTTTCTAATGAAAAATCCATTAATAGCTGATTCCAGAACTCTGAAGTCTGACTTCAGAAGGGTAGACTGTACTGGTGTTTGACTGATAGAATATGAGACAGGAGGAATCTTCTGTATGAAGTCTTTAAAAAGAAAGTCTGTTTAGGCCATTTTTTATTGCTAGTAGCATATTATCACAGACTAAGCTATAAAGAAACAAGATTCTAAGGGGCTTATAGGTCTGGTCCAAGGTGGAGGGGTCGCATTTTGTGTCAAACCCCACAGAAATGAGAATTTGAGTCATCTTACCAGGTAGAAGAACCTCTGCAGCCCAACTGCTGACCTCAGTAGTTACTGGAAAAAGACCCTGGAAAGGTTTATGTGTTTTGACACAGGCTGCTTCTCAGAATTTATAGAGTCTATGAAAGTCTGTGGAATCTATAGAAATTAGACAAAAATATACACATCAAGCTATCATCTACAATATTATATGGAATTGTCAAAACTGAAAACAGGCTGGGGCTGTAGCTCAGTGGAAGAGCTCTTGCTCAGTCTATGCCCTCAGAACGGACTGTTCTGTATTACTCCTTTTTCAAAAAAAATTTAAAGACAAAAAGAAAAAAAAACAGAAAAAGGGTACAAGTAATACAGAATTTCAAAAAAATAAACAGTAAGAAATTACTAGTTAATAGATTACATATTGTCATTATAGAAATAGTTGTTCAAGTTACCAAATTAAAGCATACAAAGTGGACATTCAAACAGTGAGACTACAGACAGTTCTGTTCAACAATCCAACAAAAACTCAGTGATATGGTTATCTATCTTATATATTTAAACATACATGCAGTTATATCATTAGAGCACCTTCTTTTCCTTTCTTTTTTACAATAACAATTACACATTTTGGGTTTTATTACTACCACAGTTCTTACTACTTTTTTATTGAAGAGAATAAAACCAAATGTGACAAAACAAAACAGAGTCAGTCAAATCAAAAGGATGGACATAGTACAGGATGTAAAAACACAATACAAGGTGATTAAGAATGGTTACCATAATGCTTCTTGCTATCTTAAAAAGAATTGCCTATATCATCAGTTATAATAAAATTGAATAAAACACTACAGAACAAAACCAATAAAACAAAAACACTGGAGACATTACAGGACTTCAAAAGAAGATAATAATCAAACCAGAATGGGCATCATAATGAAACTTATTGTCTTCAAAGTAGTTGCCTATACCCTCAAATTTGATACTATCAAGCAAAACAGAATAAAGTAAAATCAGTCAAAACAAGTTGGTGAGAGCAATACAGGGCTTCAAATCAAGTTAATAGGAATTCAAAATGGTTACTATAATATATCCTGCTATTTTTATTTATTTTTCCATTAATTAAAAAAATATAAATAAATAAAAAAGGAGGATGAGATAAAAGAGGACATAAAAATGCAACAGCACAGGTCAGAACAGAACAATTTAAGCAACATAGTGTTTCACCACAAAACAACACGACATGACAGTAGTTACTATAGTGTCTCTTTCCTTGAAATATTTGAGTATAAGTTCATATACTATAGCATCAAACATACCAAGACAATGTAAAACTGTTCAACAGAATGAAAGTATTACAGGGTATGTAGAACCAACTAACAGAAAGTGAACAATGGTCTCTATATTATCTCTTTGTCTATAAAAATTTTTTATTGTACTATCACATATAATAAAATCCAATAAGATACAACATGATAAGACCAATGGAGACAGAAGAACAAAATCCTGATGGAACTTCAAAACAAGATGATATTAAATCAGCACTAGCTATTATGATGTCTTGTTTTCTTCAAAATAGCTATTAATACCATCACAGACAATAAAATCAAACAACCCAGAATAAAATCATTCCAATTAATGAATGAAAACATTATCAGGCTTCAAAGCAATATAATGGGAAATCATGATTACCACAAACTTTTATTCATTCTTACCATTTCTTACACTAGGGAAACTATTCACTATTTATACACATGAGTTTGATTTATTTCATTTATGAATATGGTCTTATGCCCATTTATTTATAAATATCTTAATGTGATCATTCTTTATAGCTGAGCAGTACTCCATTGTATAAAAATACCACATCTTTTTTATCCATTCCTCAATTGATGGACACTTATGTTGTTTCCAAGATCTGGCAGTTACAAATTGTGCTGCTATAAACATGGGTGCACATATATAACTATGGCGTGATGTTTTTATTTTAGTCCTTCTGGGAATATGCCTAGAAGTGGAATAGCTGGAACTAATGGGACGTCCAACCCAGCTTTTTGAGAAATCTCCAGACTGACTTCCACAATAGTGGACCCAGTCTACACTCCCACCAACAGTGCAAGAGAGTTTCTTTTACCCCACAGCCTCTACAGCATTTGTTGGTGGTGGTTTTGTTGATCCTGACCATTTGTTCAGGAGTGAGATGGAATCTCAATGTGGTTTTAATTTACATTTCTCTAATGAGTAATCATGATGAACATTTTTTTCATGTATTTATTTACCACTTGTATTTTTTCAGCTGAGACCTGTGTATTCATCTCAGATGCCCATTTTTGGATTGGATCTTTGAGTTTTGGGGTTCTGAGTTTTTAAAATTCTTTATATATTTTAGACCAAAGTTCTTTGTCTGAGGGACAGTTTACTAAAATTTTTTTCCCAGGTTGTGGGTTTTCGTTTCACTATGCTGGAGATTTCTTTTTACATGCAGAAATTTTTTAATAAAATGTGATCTCAGTTATTGATTCTGGGAAGTATTTCCCATGCAGTTTGAGTCCTGTTCATGAATTCTCTACCTACCCCTATGTCTTCAAGGTTTTTATTCAATTTGTCTTCCAATGGATTTAGAGTTTCTGTTTTAATATTCAGATCTTCGATCCATTTATATTTTAATTTAGTACATGGTGATAGGCATGGGTCTAGTTCTAGTTTTCAGCATATAGAGAGCCAGTTTTTCCAACAACATTTATTAAAGAGACTGTTTTTTTTTCCAGTGAACATGTTTGACTCCTTTATCAAAAATAAGGTGGTTGAGTGTGTTTGTAGTTGTGGCTGTGTCTTCTAATCTATTCCATTGATCTTCATATCTGTTTTTATTCCAGTACCATGTTGATTTTACTAAGGATGCTTTGTAGCATAACTTCAAGTCAGGGATTGTGATGCCTCCTGCCTTGCCTTTGCTGCTTAGAATTGCCTTTGCTATTCGAGGTTTCTTCTCGCTCCAGATGAATGTTAGGAGTGATTTCTCTAGATCTATGAGGTATGTTCTATTTCCTGAGTTCTAATTTTATTGGGATTGCATTGAATCTCTATAACAGTTTTGGGAGAATGGCCATTTTCACAATATTTATTCTTCCTATCCATGAGCAAGGGGTGTCTTTCAATTTTCTGAGATCCTCTTCAATTTCTTTTTTCAGTGTATTATAATTTTCCCTGTATAGATCTTTCACTTCTTTCATGAGAGTACTTCTTAAGTATTTCATTTTTATTGGATGCTAGTGTGAAGGGTGTGGCTTCTCTTTTTTCTCTGTGATTTTGTTGTTAGTGTATAGAAAAGCTATTTATTTTTGAGCATTTACTTAGTATCCAGCTATATTGCTGAAGTTATTTATTATATCTAAGAGTCTTTCAATGGAGTTTTGAGGGTCTTCTATGTAGAGTATCATGTCATCTGCAAATATTGATAATTTCACTTCTTCTTTTCCTATCTTTACCCCTTTTATTTCTCTCCCGTGTCTAATTGCTCTGGCTAGTATTTCCAGTACTATATTGAATAGGAGCAGTGATAAGGGACATCCTTGTCTTGTGCCTCATTTTAAAGTAAAGGCCTTCTATTTTTGGCCATTTACTATGATATTGGCTGTTGGTTTGTCATAGATGGCCTTTATGATATTGAGGTAAAGGCATCTATTTCAATTTCTGTAAGGTTCTTATCATAAATGACTGTTGGACCTTATCAAAGCTTTTTCTGCATCTATAGAAATGATCATGTGATTCTTACTTTTGGCTTTATTGATATGGTGGATTACATTTATTGATATATCTATGTTGAATCATCCCTGCATGCCTGGGATGAATCCCACTAGGTCATGGTGTATAATCTTCTTGATGATTTGCTGCATCCTATTTGCCAATATTTTACTGAGGATTTTTGCATCTGTGTTCATTAGGGAGATTGGCATGTAGTTCTCTTTTTTGTTGTTTTTTTTTAAATGTCCTTATTTTTTTTCTTTAAAGAAAGAGAAAGCAAAATAGAAAACTGGCAGAAATAGTACATACTTTCCAAGAAAAGAAATAAACAGTAATAAATCACTAGCTGATGTATACATATTTTACCCCTATAAATAGTTGTTCAAGGTACACAAGTGGAACATATAAATGGGAATTCAACCAGGGAGATTGCAAACAGTTCTGTGCAATTATCCAACAAAAACTAAGTATCATGGCTATCAATCCTATACACTTAGACATGTACGGCTTTATCCATATCTTCATTTATGTTGAGACCTAACACAAATTATTAGATTAAAATCCTTCTGAACAAAGATTAATAATATTGCTGGATTTCACATCATAACACTCTGGAATCAGGATTGGGTGCTGCCGTACCACTTTCTTTCCTTCAAAGTTTTTGTTCATTTCATCATGTGTCATCAGATCAGTTCTCATAAACTGTTTATAGGTTTTACATAAGCATGAATCTTAACATGTATTTCTATCCTTTCTATATTAGAGGGAGAAACATAACAAAGCAGGACAGAACTAAACTTTTTCCTACGGACATATAATAATAAAAAAGACATACAAATCTGCTGTATAAGGAATTCTACCATGGTCACTGTAGTTTCTTGTTATCATCAACAGAATTGGCTATATCATCAGACAAAGTATAATTGAACATAGTACATAACAGGATTGACAGAAATTCAACTTTGTAGATAGTGTAGAGCTACAAAAATTGGTAGTAATCAAATCAGAATGGATATCATAGTGAATCATTGTCATTTTCAGTATAGTTGTCTATACTCCTCAACTTGATACCATCAACCTTACAGTTTTGAATAAAATCTGTCAATAATAAGCAGCAATCAAACAAGTCAGATTTAACTAAAATCAGTCATGATACAACAGTATAAGTCATACATGGATCCTGATTAATAGGAAATCAAAGATGTCCACTGTGCTATGGACAATTGTCTGTGCCCCCTCAGATCCAGTGCTCGTATGCAAACTAAGATGGAAGAAGTTCCAACCAAGCAGAGTGGTGCGAGTAATAAGGGTTTTAATTCCTGATACACTATTAGCTATATCTTCTGCTGTTTTGTTTTTGAAGATTATTTCTCCCTTTTTTCCCCCAGAATGAATTGAGTAGTTTTGGGTCTCCCCAACACTCACGGTTTTGTATTGGGGGGGGGGGGCAACCTGCTATTTACCTAAGTGTTCCAAACTTTCTCACTCCTGGGCTGGATTTATAGTTATATTTCTTCATTTATTAAAGCCTGTCTGTTCAACCTATCCATAAATACTGGTCTAGTTACCCCAATTACTCTCTGGTTCCCTATCACATAAAGGTCTGGTTTCTCATGTTTGATTTTGGTCCATATAACTTTCTTCAGGCTAATTATATTTCCTATAAAGAGCCTCTCGGTGGACCCTCTCTCCTGATCCACTCTGCCTGTAATTCTCTTTTTTTTCTCTTAAGTTAATGTATCTAGGCCTCTATATTAGAAATTATATCCAACTTTCTCTGCCTCATTTCTCTTGAGCTCTTTTTCTGTCATTAGTTGTCAGTTTGTCTTCTTCATTTTGCTTTCTGCTCCATTCATTGAGGCCTCTCTGCCACTGTTTCTGAAATCCTGGTACTTTTCTCTTTTAGAATGTCCTGCAGTATTCTCTATAGAGTTGAATTGGTGATTGCAAATTCCCCCAGTTCCTCTTTATGCTGGAAGAACCTTGTTTCTCCATTAATTTCTAGGGACAGTTGCGCAGGATATATCAATCTTGGCTGGAGGTTATTGTCTTTCAAAGCCTGGATTATTTTGCTCCACGATCTTCGTGATTTGATGGATTGTGCCAAGAAGTCTGCTGTAATTCTGATGGGTGTTCCCTTGTAAGTGATCTGTTTCTTGTCTCTGATGGCTTTTAATATTCTGTTCTTATATTGGATTTCTGGAATTTTGATTATTATATTCCTGGGTGCAGTTCTGTTTGGATTGTAGATGGCTAGAGTTCTGTATACCTCATATATCTGAGCATCTTTATCTTTTCCTATATTTGGGAAGTTCTCCTTGATTATTTCTGTGACTACCCTTTGCAGTTCATTTGTTTGTATCCCTGCTTCTTCCTTTTTAAAATTGTATTTAAAAGGAAAAAGAGAAAAAACAAAACAAAACAAAGCAGTGTAAGGGTACAAGTAATACAGAACTATAAAAAAAAACAGCAAGAAATCACCAGTTAATAGATTACACATTATCATCTTAGAGGTAGTCGATCAAGTCACAGTATCACAGCATACAAAGTAGACATTTAAACAGTGAGACTGCAAACAGTTGTGTTCAATGATCCAACCAAAAACATTAATATGGTCAGCTATTTAATACCCCTAAACACACTTGCAGTTGTACCCTTTAGAGTACTTTTTTTCCCTCTCTTTTTTACAACAAAATTTACACATTTTGGGTTTTATCACTCCTTAGTTCTTATTACTTTTTTTGGGAAGAGAATAAAGTCAAATATGGCAAAACAAAGCTGTCAGTCAAAACCAAGAATAGACATAGTACATGATGTAAAAAACAGAGTACAAGGTTATCAACAGTGGTTACCATAATGCCTCTTGCTTCCTTAAAAAGAATTGTCTATCTAATTAGGTATTATAAAGTTGAAAACAACAGTAGAGAACAAGACCAATAAAACTTAAACGTTGTAAACATTACAGGACTTCCAAAGGAGATAATAGTCAAACCAGAATGGGCATTTAGTGAATCTTATTGCCTTCAAAGTAGTTGCCTATATCCTCAAACTTGATACTATCATACAGAATGGAACAGAGTCTAATCAGTCAAAACAAGATAGTGGGAGTATTACAGGACTTCAAATCAAGTAAATAGGAAATCAAAAAGTTACTATAATATATCCTGATAATTTTTTAAGTTTTTCCCCTTAATTCAAAAAACCATAAAAAATAATTAAATAATCTTTTAATGAATAAGGGAGAGATTGAGATAAAAGAGGACATAACAACATAACAAAACAGGTCAAAGCATTACTGTTTCAGCAACCTAGTGCTTCACCACCAAATAACCTGACTTAATAGTAGTTACCATAGTGTCTGTCTTTTTCCTTGAAATATTTGAATATAACTTTATATACTATAGCTTTAAATATTTCCATATCAAGAAGCCCAGAATAAAGCCATTTCAATTAATAAGTGAAATCTTTATAAGGCTTCAAGGCCACATAATGGGGAATCATGATTACCACATACTTTTATATATTTGAACCATTACTTACATTTGGGAAACTATTCGGTATTCATGCATGCGAGATTGATTTATTTCACTTATGAGTATGGTCTCCAGCTGCGCCCATTTATTGATAAATATAGCAATGTGATCCTTCTTTATAGCTGAATAATACTACATTGTATAGAAATACCACAACTTTTTATCCATTTCTCAGTTGATGGACACCTGGGTTGTTTCCAAGATCTGGCGATTACAAATTGTGCTGCTATAAACAGAGGTGCACATATATCACTGTGGTATGATGCTTTCAGTTCTTCTGGGAGTATGCCCAGAAGTATAATAGCTGGGTTGAATAGGACCTCCAACCCAGCTTTTTGAGAAATCTCCAGACTGACCTCCACAAAGGCTGTACCAGTCTATACTCCTACCAACAGTGTAGGAGAGTTCCTTTTTCCCCACAGCCTCTCCAGCATTTGTTGTCATTGGTTTTCTTGATCCTGGCCATTCTTTCAGGAGTGAGGTGGAATCTCAGTGTGGTTTTAATTTGCATTTCTCTAATGACCAATGATGATGAACATTTTTTCATGTATGTATTTGCCATTTGTATTTCTTCATCTGAGAAGTGCGTATTCATCTCAGATGCCCATTTTTGGATTGGATCTTTGAATTTTGGGGGTCTGAGTTTTTTTAATTCGTTATCTGTTTTAGACAAGAGCCCCTTGTCTGAGAGGGAGTTCACTAAAATCTTTTCCAAGTTTGTGGGTTTTCTTTTCACTATGCTGGAGATTTCTTTTGACATGCAGAAATTTTTTAATAAGAAGTGGTCCCAGTTATTGATTCTGGGAAGTATTTCCCATGCGGTTTGAGTCCTGTTCATGAATTCTCTACCTACTCCTATGTCTTCAAGCTTTCTACCCAATTTGTCTTCCAATAGATTTAGTGTTTCTGTTTTAATATTCAGATCTTTTACCCATTTAGATTTTAATATAGTACATGGTGATAGGCATGGATCTACCTTTAGTTTTTGACAAATGGAGAGCCAATTTTTCCAGCACCATTTATTAAAGAGACTGTCGTTGTTCCAGTGAACCTGCTTTGCTCCTTTATCAAAGATAAGGTGGTTGAGTGTGTTTGTCATTGTGGTTGTATCGTCTAATCTATTCCATTGATCTTCATCTCTGTTTTGATTCCAGGACCATGTTGATTTTACTACTGTTGCTTTGTAGTATAACTTCAAGTCAGGGATTGTGATGCCTCCTGCCTTGCCTTTGCTGCTTAGAATTGCCTTTGCTATTCTAGGTCTCTTCTGGTTCCAGATGAATTTTAGGAGTGATTTCTCTAGATCTATAAGATATGATGATGGTATTTTTATTGGGATTGCATTGAACCTGTATAACAGTTTTGGGAGAATGGCAATTTTCACAATGTTTGTTCTTCCTATCCATGAGCAAGGGCTGTTATCATTTTCTGAGACCATCTTCAATTTCTTTTTCAGTGTATTATAATTTTCCTTGTATAGGTCTTTCACTTCGTTCATAAGAGTAATTCCTAAATGCTTCATTTTTTTTGGTTGCTAGTGTGAAGAGTGTGGTTTCGCTTATTTCCCTCTCTGTGATTTTGTTGTTAGTGGGTAGGAATGCTATTGATTTCTGAGTATTGATTTTGTATCCAGCTACATTATTGAATTTATTTATTATATCTAAGAGTCTTTCAATGGAGTTTAGGGGGTCTTCTATGTAGAGTATCATGTCATCTGCAAACAATGATAATTTAACTTCTTCTTTTCCTATCTTTACCCCTTTTATTTCGCTCTCTTGTCTAATTGCTCTGGCTAGTACTTCCAGTACTATATTAAATAGGAGTGGTGATAAAGGACATCCTTGCCTTGTGCCTGATTTTAAAGTAAAGGCTTTCAATTTTTGGCCATTTAGTATGATGCTGGCTGTTGGTTTGTCACAAATGGCCTTTATTATATTGAGGTAAAGTCTATCTATTCCAATTTTCTGTAAAGTTCTTATCATGAATGAATGTTGGACCTTATCGAAGGCTTTTTCTGCATCTATAGAAATGATCATGTGATTCTTACTTTTGGCTTTATTGATATGGTGGATTACATTTATTGATTTATGTATGTTGAACCATACCTGCATTCCTGGGATGAATCCCACTTGGTCAGGGTGTATAATAGTCTTGATGATTTGCTGCATCCTATTTGCCAATATTTTATTGAGGATTTTTGCATCTGTGTTCATTAGGGAGATCGGTCTATAGTTCTCTTTTTTAGTTGGGACTTTCTCAGGTTTTGGTATTAGAGTAATATTTGCTTCCAGGAATGACTTAGGAAGGATTGCTTCCCTTTCAATTTCATTGAATAGTTTGAGGAGTGTCAGCATTAGGTCTTCTTTGTATTTCTTGTAGAATTCTGCAGTGAATCCATCTGGCCTGGGCTCTTCTTTGTAGGTAAGGACTTAATTACATTTTCAATTTCATTAACAGAGATTGGGTTATTCAGCAGTTTTACATCCTCTTGATCCAGCTTTGGTACTTCATATGTTTCTAAGAATCTGTCTATTTCTTCTGTGTTATCAAACCTTTGAGAGTAGAGATTTTTGAAATAGGTGATGATTATCTTCTGTATTTCTGTACAGTCTGTAGTGATTTCACCTTTTTCATTTCTTATTGCATGAATTTGAGCTTTTTCTTCCCTTTTTTAAATAAGGTTGGCTAGGGGCTTATCGATTTTACTTATTCTTTCAAAGAACCAACTCTTTGATTCGTTTTTTTCTTTGGATTGTTTTCTTAGTCTCTATTGCATTGATTTCTGCTCTGATATTTATAATTTCCTCTCTTCTTTTGACTTTGGGCTTGACTTGCTCTTTTTTTTCTAGCTGTTTGAGGTGTAGCATCAGGTTATTCATTTGTATTCATTCTGTTTTCCTGATATGGGAACTCAGTGCAATAAATTTTCCTCTGAGGATGGCTTTCATTGCATCCCACAGATTCCGGTATGTTGCATCTGCATTTTCATTTTCTTGTAGGTATTGTTTAATTTCTTCTGTGATCCACTGATTACTCAAGAGTGTATTATTCAGTTTCCATGTGTTTGTGGGATTTTTACAGTATCTTTTATCATTAATTTCTAATTTCAGAGTGCTATGATCCGATAACATGCAAGTGATGATTTCAATTCTTTTGCATTTGTTTACATATGTTCTGTGAGCTAATATATGGTCTATTTTATAGAATGATCCATGTACTGCTGAGAAGAATGTGTATTCTGATGTTGTTCAGTGGAACATTCTGTATATGTCTATCAAATCCATTTGTTCATAGGTGTGATTCAGTTCTGTTATTTCTTTGCTCATTTTCTGTCTGGTTGATCTGTCCCTTGGTGTCAATGGCGTATTAAGGTCTCCTATTACAATTGTGTTACTGATAATTTGAGTTTTCATTTTGGTTAGTAGTTGTTTTATATAACTGGGTGCTCTGGAGTTTGGTGCATATATATTTAAGATAGTTATCTCTTCCTCTTGGAGTTTTCCCCTAATTAGTATGTAGTGACCTTCTTTGTCCTTTATGGTCATTGTTGGTTTACAGTTCACGTTGTCTGCAAACAGAATGGCTATGCCTGCTTTTTTTTTTTTTTATTCCTGCTGCATGAAGTATTGTTTTCCATCCTTTGACTTTCAGTCTATGAGTATACTTCTGGGTTAGATGGGTTTCCTGTAAACAGCATATGGTTGGATTTTATTTCTTGATCCATTCTGCTAGTCTGTTTCTTTTGATTGGTACATTGAGACCATTTACATTAATGGTTATAACTGTTAAATGCTGGTTTATTGTTGACATGTTATCTCTCTGCTGTTGCCTCTTTATCTTTCTGTTCTGTTTAATTATCTGCTTTGCTTAGTGTTTTTTTTCCTTTGTGTATCTAAACTGTCTTTCAATATTTTTTGCAGGGTGGCTTGGTGTTCATGAAGTTCTTCAGCTGTTCTTTGTCATGGAAGTATTGTATTTCACCATCAATTTTGAATGAAAGTTTTGCAGGGTACATCAGTCTAGGTTGGACATCATTTTCCTTTAGGATCTGGAATACTTCACTCCATCCTCTTCTTGACTTTATTGTTCGTGCTGAGAAATCTGCTGTGATTCTGATAGGTTTTCCTTTATAAGTGATCTGTCTTTTCTCTCTGACAGCTTTTAATAATCTATTCTTGTGTTGGATTTCTGGGATGGTGATATCATATGTCTGGGTGTAGTTTATTTTGGTTATGACTATTTGGAGTTCTATATGCTTCACTGATCCTGATGTCAGTTTCTGATCTCATGCTTGGGAAATTTTCAGCTATTACTTCTCTAAATATCCTCTTGACATCCTTTATGTTGTCCCCTTCTTTTTCATTAATCCCTATCAATCTTATATTATTTTTCTTTGCATCATCTTGCAGTTGTTGAATTGTTATTTCCTGATTCCTTGTTATTTTTAAAAGATCTTTCCTTTCCTGTTCACTAGCTGCAATCCTGTCTTCAAGGTCTGAAATTCTATCTTCACTTTCGTTCAGGCAGTTTTGACCACTTTCCACGTAATTTTTGATTTCCTGTATATCTCTTTGCATCTGCATTATGTATTCTGTTTGTTTCTTACATTGCTCATCTAGGGATTCTATCTTTTTGTTTAGTTCCTCCAATTTTTAAACTGTGTTTTCTTTAGATATATTCAGAATCTCTTTCATTTCTTTTATCATTTCTTCTTTTACCTGGGAGATTATTTCGAGTTTGAATTCGTTTAAAGCTTCCTGGAGTTGCTTGTTAATTTCAATAGCTATTATGTCTGATATTTGAGGTGAATGGCATATATTTTCTTCTATATACATCGCTCCTAGGGTTTCTTGAGATGGGCTGGAGGTTTGAGGTTGTAATTTGGTCTTTCTTTTTGTCATTTTCCTATATTTCTGTGTTTCAAGTGTTATTTGAAAGCTTCCTCAGGGTCTGTTGGATATCCACTTCTATATTCGCAGCTCCTGGGACTCAGGCACCCAGTTCCCCCAAGCCACTGGGCCTCTAGAACCAATGTCCCTCTTCTGCCCATTTAGAACTCCATAGTTGCAGATAAGCTGGGCTCCAGGGACACTGTGCACCCACCTTCTTGCTGGAAGCTCCACAGTTCTCCAAGCACAGCCAGAATGGGGAGGCAGATGTAGATGCCTCAAATCCACTTATGCACTTCACTGTGGTGGGAAGCCTGGAGGGTCCCAAACAGTCTGGGCTTGGGGCAGAGTACACTGAGCACTTACCGCAGGCCGCGGGGCCTCTGAAACTGGTGATGATCGCCTGATTGCTGAGATATCCACAGTCCTCCAGACACACAGGGAGGTGGATGCAGGCACCCCAGATCTGCCCAGCCCTTCCTCTGCACCCACATGGTGCAGGAGTGCCAAATAGACTGAGCTCCTGGGATAGTGTGCGCCCGCCTGCTTGCTGGAAACTCCACAGTTCTCCAAGCACAGCCAGAATGGGGAGGCAGATGTAGATGCCTCAATCCCACTTATCCACTTCACTGCAGCAGGAAGCCTGGAGGGTCCCAAACAGTTTGGGCTTGGAGCAGAGTGCACTGAGCACTTACCACAGGCTGTGGGGCCTCTGGAACCTGTGATGCTCACCTGCTTGCTGAGATATCCACAGTCCTCCAGACACACAGGAGGCGTTGCAGGTGCCCCAGATCCACCCAGTCCTTCCTCTGCACCCAGATGGTGCAGGAGCCCCAAATAGGCTGGGCTCCAGGGATAGTGTGTGCCCACTTGCTTGCTGGAAACTCCAGAGTTCTCCAAGCGCAGCCAGAATGGGGAGGCAGATGTAGATGCCTCAAACCCACTTATCCACTTCACTGCAGCAGGAAGCCTGGAGGGTCCTGAACAGTCTGGGCTTGGGGCAGAGTGCACTGAGCACTTACTGCAGGCCACAGGGCCTCTGGAACTGGTGATGATCGCCTGATTGCTGAGATATCCACAGTCCTCCAGACAGACGGGGAGGTGGATGCAGGCACCCCAGATCTGCCCAGCCCTTCCTCTCCCTGCTTCTTCCTTTAAATTCTTAAGTTACAGATCCTCTTATCTTCTAGCCTTTGTATTGTTACTGCTTGTTTCCTTGTTATTGTTAAGAAGTTTTTCCTTTCATGCTCCCACATTGCAAACCTGTCCTCCAGTTCAGATAATGTATCCTTAGTTTCTTTCAAGCTGTTATGCGAGCTTTCAATAGTGTTTTTAGTTTCCTGGTAATCTCTTTGAACCTGCTTCATTTTCTCCATTTTCTCCATTTCCTCCATCATACAATTCTCCCCTTTTATGTTCTTCCATTCTACCATTTGTTTTTTCTTGGGAGATGCTTAGCATTTCCTTAACTATTCTACTTATATCTTGCTTTACTTAGTTAAATACTTCACTTTTGAACTCGTCTATGAGGTCCTGAAGATATTGTTTTATGTGTATTGGTGCCATGCCTGATATTGCATGTTTTCTGTCCTCATTGCTCTTTGCATTTGCCTTTCCTGGATCAGTGTTCTCAGGATTGGGGACCGACTCTTTCTTGTTGCCTCCTCTTCTCAGATTTTTTCCTCCCATACAGGCGTATATAGGATGTCCAGTTTCTTTCTTTCTCAGTTTCAGTTTGTCTGACACGCACTGACTAGGTGGTCCCGCCCACTAAAGTGTGCTAGGAAGTGCAGACCCCACAGCCTATGCTGGATTCTCCCCTCCAGGTCAACCTAATGAAGGCTTCACTGCATTGGGTGGCACTGCCAGGCACAGGACCTTGGTTTGTGTAGCTTATTGGGCCTCAGTCCATGGCATCACCCAAGTCAAGATCTCCCCACCTATCCAGCTTGAGAGTGGAATATGTGACTGAAGTCTTTGCAGCACCCTGTTCCAGACAGTCTGCCCAGTCTCAGAACGTCCTCTATTGGAGCCTCTTTGACTAGGAGAGGGCCCCCGGCCCTCTCACCCATCACAGGTCGATGCAGGTTCCTCTCACCCACTGCAGGTCGATGTAGGGCTCCCTGCCAGTTCCACTCCCAATTTGGTTTGCTGATTCCCACTCAGAATATTTGTGTCTCCAGTGAGTTGCAACTAGCAGGCTATCCCAGCTATACCAATTCTCACGTGGCGCACTGGGATTGCATTTCCAATTGGTTTCTCTCAGCTTAGTTTGTTCCTGGGTCAGCAGGGTATATCTCCCTCTGCTTAGGACTCCCCACACTGCACCATTCCTGAAATTTAACCTGGCTGTCTCAGAGAGCCACTGTAGCTGCTGTTATCTATCTGCCATCTTTTTCAGTTCTCCCCAGTTCTCTTTTTTATTTGGGTCTTTCTCCAGTTTTGGTATTAGAGTAATATTTGCTTCCAGGAATGACTTAGGAAGGATTGCTTCCCTTTCAATTTCACTGAAGAGTTTGAGGATTGTCGGCATTAAGTCCTCTTTGTACTTCTTGTAGAATTCTGCAGTGAATCCATCTTGGCCTGGGCTCTTCTGTGTAGGTAAGGATTTAATTACATTTTGAATGTCATTAATAGAGATTGGGTTACTCTGCAATTTTACATCTTCTTGACCTAGCTTTGGTACTTCATATGTTTCTAGGAATCTGTCTATTTCTTCTGTGTTATCAAACCTATGAGAGTAGAAGTTTTCAAAATAGTTGTTGATGATCTGTGTATTTCTACAGAGTCTGTAGGGATTTTGCCTTTTTCATTCCTTTTTGCATGAATTTGAGCTTTTTCTTCCCTTTTTTTAATAAGGTTGTCTAGGGGCTTATTTTATTTATTCTTTCAAAGAACCAACTCTTTGATTCATTAATTCTTTGGCTTGTTTTCTTAGTTTCTATTGCATTAATTTCCGCTTGGATGTTTATGATTTCCTCTCTTCTTTTGGCTTTGGGCTTGACTTGCTCTTCTTTTTTTAGATGTTTTAGGTGTAATATCAGGTTGTTTATTTGTATTTGTTTTGTTTTCCTGATATGGGAACTCAGTGCAATAAATCTTCCTCTGAGGACAGCATTCATTGCATCCCACAGATTCCGCTAAGTTGTGTTTGTATTTTTGTTTGCTTGTAGGTATTGTTTAATTTCTTCTTTAATTTCACCTGTGACCCACTGATTACTCAACAGTGTGTCATTCAGTTTCTATGTGTTTGTGGGATTTTTGCAGTATCTTTTATCATTAATTTCTAATTTCATGGTGCTATGATCCAATAACATTCAAGGGATAATTTCAACTCTTTTGCATTTATTTAAATATGTTCTGTGAGTTAATATATTGTCTATTTTAGAGAATGACCCATGTACTGCTGAGAAGAATGTGTATTCTGATGTTGTTGGATGTAACACTCTGTATCTGTCTATTAAGTCCATTTGTTCACAGGTATGATTCAGTTCTGTTATTTCTTTGCTGATTTTCTGTTTGGAGGATCTATCCCTTAGTGTCAATGCTGTGTTAAGGTCTCCTGTTATAATTGTGTTACTACTAATTTGATTTTTCATTTCTGTTAATACTTGCTTTATTTAACTGGGTGCTCTGGAATTTGGTGCATATATATTTAAGATTGTTTTCTCTTCCCCTTGAAATTTTCCCCTAACCAGTATGTAATGACCTTCTTTATCTCTTCTTGTCCTTCTTGGTTTGAAGTTCACATTGTCTGCACACAGAATAGGTACCTCTGCTTTTTTATGGGTTCCTGTTGCATGAAATATTGTTTTCCATCCTTTTACTTTCAGTCTGTGAGTATCCTTTTGGGTTAGATGGGTTTCTTGTAGACAGCATGTGGTTGGATGTTGTTTCTTGATCAGTTCTCCCAGTCTGTTTCTTTTAATTGGTGCATTGAGACCATTTACATTAATGGTTATAACTGTTGTACATTGGTTTATTGTTGACCTGTTATCTTTCTGCTGCTGAATCTTTATCTTTCCATTGTTTAATTGTCTGCTTTGCTTAGTGGTTTTTTCCTAAGTGTATCTAAACTGTCTTTCAGTATTCTTTGCAAGGTTGGCTTGGTGATCATGAAGTTCTTCTTATGTTCTTTGCCATGGAAGTGTGTTATTTCTCCATCCATTTTGAAGGACAGTTTTTCAGGGTACATCAGTCTAGGTTGGAAATCATTTTCCTTTAGGATCTGAAATATTTCACTCCATGCTCTTCTCAACTTCATTTTTTTTGTGCTGAGAAGTCTTCTGTGATTCTGGTACCTTTTCCTTTATAGGTGATCTGTCTTTTCTATCTGACAGCTTTTAATATTCTATTCTTTTGTTGGATTTCTGGGATGGTGATTATTATATTTCTGGGTATAGTTTTATTTTGGTTATATCTATTTGGAGTTCTATATGCTTCAGTGATCCTGATATCAGTTTCCAATCTCATGTTTGGGAAATTTTCAGCTATTACTGCTCTGTATAGCCTCATGACAGCCTTTATGTTGTCTGCTTCTTTTTCATTTATCCTTATCAAGTGTTATGTTGTTTTTCTTTGCATCATCTTGCAGCTGTTGAATTGTTATTTCCTGATTCTTTGTTGTTTTTAAAAGATCTTTCCTTTCCTGTTCATTAGCTGCAGTCTTGTCTTCGAGGTCTGAAATTCTACCTTCACTTTCATTGAGGCAGTTTTTACAGCTTTCAATGGAATTTTTGATTTCCTGTATATCTCTTTACATCTGCTTTATATATTCTATTTCTGATATTGCTCATCTGGGGATTCTATCTTTTTGTTTAGTTCCTCCAATTTTTTAACTGTGACTTCTTTAGATATGGTCAACATCTCTTTCATTTCTTTTATCATTTCTTCTTTTACCTGGGAGATTATTTCTAGTTTGAATTCCTTGAAAGCTTCCCAGAGTTGCTTCTTTATTTCATTTGCTATTATGTCCAATATTTCAGGTGTGTGGCATATATTTTCTTCTATGTACATAGCTCCTAAGGTTTCTTAGGATAGCATGGAAGTTTGAGATTGTAATTTGGTCTTTTGTTTTGTCATTTTCCTATATTTCTGTGTTTCAAGTGTTATTCCAAGGCTTCCCCAGAGCCTGTTAGAAATTCTCTTCTATGCCCTCAGCTCCTGGGACTCTGGCCACCCAGTTCTCTGGATTGAGAGGTCACTGAAGGTGGCGTAGGCAGGCTCAAGACCCACCAAGCTGGTCCAGTGCAACAGGAAGCTGCAAAGTTCCCTGTCTGAGGCCTAGTGAGGATCCCAAACTAGCTGGGCTCAGGGGATGGTACAGGAACACTCACCCCAGGTCTCCCAGCATCTGGAACAATTGCACAGGCAGACCCAGAACTCCAGAGTCCCTGTTCTGTATTACTCTTACAAGTAACAAAATACCAGTGTCTTCATTTCATAAGGTGCCAAGTCATCATCCTGCATGGGATGATAGAAGCTGCAGGGGCAGGCAGGTGAGCAGAAGTAAGCCAATAAGAGACTTCACTGCATTTCCGAGATCTTGGGGTGCACATTCCTTAGAGGAATGCATTTGCTTTTATGGTACACAAACTTAGAAAACACTTTCATGCTCTTACTTTTTCATGTATGCTCACAGAATAAATGTAAAGTTGAGTCTCTCAAAATTCCCAATGAAGTCGGTGCTCTGGCTCACAAGTGATTTACTCAGAAACAGGCCAAACACATGAGCATTGGGGCCAGATTTCAATTAGAATCTTTTACTTTTTATTATCACTCGAATTCCATATTTTTACATTAATTTCTCCCATTGTGAGGATTTTCTTGTCAAACAAATACTCACAGGTTTATGGTTCTTAATTTCACAGGACTTGCTTCTTCCACTCAAGTTAGAATTGCAGTGCATTGCTTCTCTATAGAAATACTATCTTGCTCATATGTCTAACATTCAAAATAAGGTTCAACTTTGATGTCTAAAGCCATAGGAGAGCAATGATGGAGCCTGCAATGAGAATTGCTAAATGAAGCAGGTAATTTTAACTTGCTTAACACCAAGTCCGTTTGAATTCTAAGTATTTGCTGTCAACCAAAAATGAATTCATTAAGACTGCAAGTTACACAATATCATGTTTCATTGTTCTCTTTTTGCCTAATATTGCAACTTGTGACTCAGAATGAATCCAAACTGATCTGCTAGAAGTCAGTAATATAATCCCAGTGCTTTCCTTCCAGTGGTCTCTGTTGTCCTTTGAGTGAAGCATGACTCCTTCACATGACTCCTGAATTCACAAGCTGCCCGATCTCCTGCCTTCCTCTCCAGTAGCAGCATCTCCCTTTGGCCACTTGTGTCCTGTGATCCTTCTCAGCCAGGGCTTCTCAAAATACTCCATGACCTTGGCACATCCTGTTTTGTATAGAAATCACCACTGACTCCCTGGGCTCTTGGTCTTCCACCTTACCTCCCAAGCCATGTGAATCCAGGAAGGCTGGGTGATTAATTTTGGCAGTGATGTGCGATGAGTCATCTTCAGTCCAAGGCTTAAGAACATGTGTAGGATTCCATCTTCTCAGTCCCTGTCCCAGATCATATGAGCACTTAGAGCTGAGGTGATAATGGTGACAAATGGAAGCAGTTTGGATCCCATAGTCACTGCTTGGAAAAAAAATTCATGCAGGACAGCTGCTGTGGTGGCCTTTGACTTGGTATAAATGACTGAGAGCTCCGTGACTGAGGTTTGGGGGAGTTATGCTTAGTGACTAAGATTTGTGGGAGTTTGCTTTTCTAGTAGCAAGCGTTTAATACCTGATGACATTTCTGCCTATGAAATGCTCTCCACATTTTTCTACCCTCACTTCCACTGCTGTGCGTTTTCACCTACCACTTCCTCCTTGTGTTTCTGGGTAAAGCTCTTTCCCAGCACTCCCTTACTGGCACAACTGACATATGTCTTAATGTTTTTGTCCCGCATGAACTGTGAGACCAAAAGGGCCAAGACTCAGTTTGTCTTCATCCGGCTGTATCCTTACCTAGATAGGCTTGTGACATAGAGCAAGTGCTTAATGCTGAAGAGGAAACAGGGAGGTAGGTGTTTTGTAGAGGAGAAAGGGACCAAGAGATGGAGGGAAGAGAGGGAGGAAGAGGAGAAGGGGAAGTGAGAAGAATGAAGATGTGTTGTGTTCATGTACCAATTCCCCACAATTAATGTAATCATCATTTATTGCAAACATGTACTAATCAAAAGAAACATTAAAAAATTTAAAGAGAGTGAACCAACAGGGACTTACTTTTCAGCTATTACAATATCAATACGATTTTGTTCAGTTAGACAAGAAACTTTTGTTGGATATCTGAAAGACAATATGCAATTGGATAACAGTCAAAACATATACAAAAATAGAACTTAGCTCCATTATTATTGCAATAACCAACCCAGGAAACTAACTCATCATTTACAGAAGTCAGCCTAGGAGGCCAGCCAGTTTATAAATCTGTAAGTCGAACTCACAGGAAATTCAATTACTATTTCTGGCAACCAGCCCAGAAGGCCAGAAATCATCCACTATAACAACTGGCCTCAACTAACTAGTAGTTGATTAATAACTGATACCTTCTTAAATTTCTGTCCTGACATTCAGCTTAAGACAAAGCAGAAAGCCATAGAATGGCTGATGGCCACCAGCTCCCTCTGCAGCAGCCCTAGTCAGAGAAGACCTGCAGCTTCTCTTTGCACTCCATTGCTTTTCTTCTCCTCCACCTGTCTTTGAGTTTCAGCCAAAATGCAGGTGGTGGTGGCCAAGTTTCTTGTAGCCAGATCTAAACAAAAAGAAGAGAGGGAGAAAACAGGTCCAACTTCCAGGGTTTGTGTGGAGCTTGGGCAATAGCATCATCATCATCTGAGAACTCATTCAAGATGTACATTCTCGAGTTCCATCTCTAGATCTTTGAGTCAGAACCCTTGGAGCTGGGGCCCAGCATTATGATGCCAGTGTTACAGTTGTAGAACCACCACAATGTAATCAGATCTGAATTATCTCATGTCCACGGGGGCCTATTTGTAAGTGGTACCAGAAGGTTACTTCACCACAAGAAGGTGCTACCAGTCTGCTATCCCCTCAGTTACCCTGCCAAGTGCCAGACAAGCTCCAGCAAAGCCCCAGTGAAGGCACATGCCTTCCTCTGGGACTCATGTTTTACATAATGCACACCCCCTCTGAAACACACATTACACCCTTCCTTTCCTCCTTCTCTGTGCAACCTGGTGTTGTGATGTGTTAGAAGACAAACACCAATTTGGCTGTGCCTCATTACTAACTGTTCTGAAGAACTAGCCAAATTATTCTTATGACATAGATCCCTTTCTCCTAGATGTTGCTTCTTATTTTTATAGATTTCTGAGTGTTGGTCTGACATGTGGACATGGATGTCCTCTAAGTTAAAACCTTATTTTATAGAAACCAGAAAAATCTCAGTGTTCTACAATTTCTAATATTTATTGACTCTTCTCTAGGCTCACGTGTATCAGCTGCCCATACTTGGAGTGAGACTTACAGTATAGATGTTTATGCCCTATAACTCAGTAGGATAAAAAGATGAAAATGATTTGTTCCCTTTCAAGTCTTTAGCTTTTAAACTAAAACTATTTGACTTAAAAACTTTACTAAACAAATTATTTTTTTTCAGAAGCATACAGTGGTTTTACAAACTTGCAATCAGGCACAGATCTAGCTACTAAGCATTTGGAAGCTTAAAAAACCATTGAGATTCCATAAATAAAATTGGGTACAGAGGGCTGGGAGTGCAGCTCAGTGGTAGAGTGTTTTTCTAGCATGCTCATCCTCAGCACCACAAAAAAAAATTAGGTATAGATACCAGATAAATTAAAAAATATGGATTTTTAAACTGCCAAGTATAACAAATACCAGAAGAGTGGGCAAGAAAATCAATAAAAATATAAAATATAAAAAATAAAGATGAATCAAGTCCTAATAAATCTCAGTAATACTTTTCTGCCTATATTTTGGCCATAATGCTCTTTGAGCATCCTTCCATAAGATAAAGATTTTATAATATCAAAGATCTTTTCTCAGCATGGTTGACCACATTTTAAAATTGACTGCATAGAAGATTCTTTGAGCATCACAGTTGTTGGAGTTGATGTCATGTAAGTTTGCCTTGGACAATATTCACATTTGGGAAGATTTCTATCAAGTTTCTGACACATGAAACTTATAATTTGAAAGAGTTCTCTGCAAACTGGCTTCAGGCTGCATGATGTTGAAACAGTTTCTCACCTGCCCCCTCACTGAGTTGGAAACCCGCTCCTTTCACATGAGATCCTCGTCTTCATGTCTGGACGTCAGGAGAAAGTGGGACAGGAAGGCAGACAGCCACACTCCCGATGACAGCAGCCACAGGCAAGCATCACACAGGCACACACAGAGTGCAAGCCAAGGGGAACCCATCACATATTCCCTTTGAGGTCTCTCTTCAACCCTGCTTCCTCAAACATCCACGTTGTTAAGACCCAGTGCTATGAGAGGAGATGATATGGGTGAGATATTAGAGTGAAGGAAGGCTAAATAGTTGTCGTCCCACAGGCACACTGTTCGTGGCCCACACCAGGCATAGGCCATGAAGCTGGATCTGCTGAGATCTACCTCCATTGGGCTTGGGAGCTGTGCTGGAGTCCTGTGGGTGAAGACAGGTTCTGCACCTTTAAAGGATGAAGCAGGAGCTGGGATGAGAGGGAGACAGAAAGGGAGGTGGAAGAAGGCAATGAAAAACATTAGTGGCCTGGGGCTAGTGTGCAAAATAGAGGGAAATAAGCTTTGCTGAACAGCAAACACACTCTCTGCCCTGCCCTAGCTGGACTGCAACATGGAGCACACACATCAGCCAGGGAAATTTGTCATAAATGATTAACTTCTGGAAGAACAAATCACTTGGCCTCTCCAGCTGAACAAACACAGAGTCCCAGTGACTGAGAGATCTAAAGGCGACGCTTGAGCAACACCGTGGCATTTTCAAGAAAGTCTTAAATAGGCATCTGAGATGAACACACAGTTCTCAGATGAAGATATACAAATGGCAAATAAGTACATGAAGAAATGTTCACCATTACTGATCATTCAAGAAATGCAAATTAAAACAGCATTGAGAGTTCATCTTAGAAAGAATGCTGCCATCAAGAAATCAAATGATAACAAATGTTGGCAAGGCTGGGGGTGGGGGGATACGGCTCCGCTGTTGTGGGGGTGTAGACTGGTGCGACCACTGTGGAAATCAGTATGGAAACTTCTCAGAAGACTAGGATTGGAAGTTCCATTCAACCCAGCTATTCGCCTCCTGGGTATTTTCCCAGAAAAACTGAGAAGGTCATACCACAGTGATATATGTGCACTCATGTTCATAGCAGGAAAATTTGTAATAGCTAAATCTTGGAAACAACTAAGATGCCAGTCAACCACAGAGTGGATGAAAAAGATGTGGTATTTTTATACAGTGGAGTATTACTCAGCTATAAAAAGGATGATCTTGAGGCCTTCATAGGCAAATGAAGACAACTTGAGGCTATCCTCATTAGTGAAATAAACAAGAATCATATTTATAAATATCACACTTTGTCTCTAGTGTAAAAAGTAATAAGAAATATAGGAGTAATAAAACCCAAAAGGTGTAATTACTATTGTAAAAAAGAGAGGAATAGCAAGTGTTCTGAAGGATATAACTGCATGTATGTTAAGTGTGTAAGGTTGATAAACATATTACTAAGTTTTTGTTGGAGAGTTGAACACAGCTGTTTGCAGTCTCACTGTTTGAATGTCCACTTTGTATGCTTCACTTTTGTAACTTGAACAACTATTTGTAAGAGGACAATATGTAATTATCAACTAGTGATTTCTTACTGGGTTTTGTTTTGAAATTATGTATTATTTCTACCCTTTTCTGTTTTATTTTCTTCAAATAAAAATAAAAGAAAGCCCTGGCACTTTCTGTCCGCAGAGCCTCAGGGCAGCCCAGGAAACCAGGCATCTTTAGGAGAAGGGCAGGCCACTGTGCCTCTGTAGGACAGGGCGGTCACAAATAACACAGGGGACAACTGCAAACATCAGAGGTGGGTTTTGCTGCAGCCTTAAGACATGGCCTGAGTGTTCTGAAAGGGCAGATTCCTATTTCTAGGAGGTCATCAAAGAAATTGAATGAAGATAGCAAAATGGTATGAAGTGAGGTGGGAGCTCCAATGCTTCTGTCCACATCCTCAGTGACCACTGATTCCTCAAGGCAGCTTTCAGCTAATACAAGAATGCATCCATCTGAATCCCCAGTATCCTTGTTCTGAGAAGCTTTCCGTAGCAAGTAGATTTTTAAATTAAAAAAAAAGTAACTCCCCAGTCCCCAAGGAATTCTTGTTTCATTCAGATAAAGCTTATCAAGGGCTGAAACAAATAAAATGCAAATGAGAATGGATAAAATTAATTAAAAACAAAGATCAGCATTTCTGTTTCATGACATCCTTATAAACCACCATCTCCCTAAAGAAAACTTGAAGCAATGATAAATACATTGAAATAAAAATGCGATATGCCACTTGATTTTGTTTGTTTGTTTGTTTGTTTGGTTGGTTGGTTGGTTGGTTGGTTGGGATTTATTTTGTTTTGTTATTTTATGACTTTGCTAAACTAAAATTAATGACCTGGTCTGCCCAGAGATCATGCCTTCAAGTACATTTTCCTCTGTGCAGCATAAGTTCAGAATTCCATTCGGAAGCCTATGCCCATCCATGGATATTTAAATCCTCCTTTCGGATCTGAAAAGTAATTACTGGACAATGAGCAGACATGGATGAAGGACTGCTGATTTTAGAAGAGATGTCTAAGACATGGCGATTCCTGTGATATGTACAAGATTTACTATAGCATAATTTTAAATCATACCCACATGGACACAAACTCAGGCTCACCCAGGAAAGATTTGATTTTAGAGTCCCTTTTTTAAATCTAATTTTTCAAAAGGCTGAACAAAAAGAAGTAACTTAGAAATAACCATTTAAAACAAAATATAGTCAGGTTTATAGCATCTGGTTTGTATCTGGCATTTATACGCAAAGAATTTTTTTTTTAAATATCTCTTGAAGGCCTTGGGGATTTAGCTCAGCGGCATAAGCACTTGCCTGGCAAGCACAAGGTCATAAATTCGATCCTCGGTACAAAAAAAAAAATCTCTCATAGCCATGGTGGCTCATGCATATAATCCCAGCACTTGGGAGGCTGAGGCAGGAGGATCATTGCAAATGCAAGACCAGCCTGGGCTACAAAATGAGCTCATAGTGAGACCTTGTCTATAGCCAGATGCTATAAACCTGACTACATTTTGTTTTAAATGGTTATTTCTAAGCTACTTCTTTTTGTTCAGCCTTTTGAAAATTAGATTTTAAAAAAAGGGACTCTAAAATCAAATCTTTCCTGGTGAGCCTGAGTTTGTGTCCATGTGGGTATGATTTAAAATTATGCTATAGTAAATCTTGTACATATCACAGGAATAAATAAAAACTAAAAAATTAAATTTTAAAAAAATCTCTCGAAATTTTAAAGGAAATGAGTGTTCATTGCTGGGTTTAGTGGCACACACCTATAATAATCTCAGCTACTGGGGAGGCTGAAGCAGGAGAATCATAAATTCAAGGCCAACCTGGGCAATTTAGTAAGATCCTACCTCAAAATAAAATTTTGAAAGTGATGGCAGGATTGCATAGAACAAGAGTACTCTAGTTCATGCAAAGCCCTGGGTTCAGTTGCCAGCAGGGATAGGGGATTCATCTCAAAATACTTGAAAGAAAAACAGGAGAAAAAGAAACCATCTATACTTGCCACCCAGTTGTTTACTTTTTGTTGTTCATGTTTTTAAATATAAATGTAAATATACATATATTAGTCAGACTTTCTATGCTGATTTTCCTGCTTGTAAGCATACCTGCTTATTGTAGATTATTAGAATATAGAAAATATACATCTAAAAAGTCATAATCTAGATATAACTTTTAAAATACGTTGGTATAATTCTTTACATTTTTTCTTTTTTATAATTTTGAACATGTTTGCATTCTTGTTCGAAAAATTTTTAACCAAGAAGTACAAGGAGTAAAATATGAATTGAACTCCCCATTAATGTCTGCCACCACCACTCCATCTTGGTGGACAATTAGGTGAGTTATTTTTTTAAAACTCTGCAATGCATGTGCTTGTACATATACTTTGTTCATATACCTATTCCTATGCAAGACTGTGTGCGTGTGTGTGTGTGTGTGTGTGTGTGTATGTGTGTGTGTGTGTGTGTTGCTAGGAATCAGACTTTACCACTGAGCTGCACTTATAGCACTACATGAAATTTAATTCTGATGAGTTCCCCTTCATAACTGTTTCACTTTACATTCTGATCAATCATGTTTGTGAAGTTATGCTCAACTATTTCAAAGAAATAGACATTATGGTAGTTACTGTTAATTACAGGTTGTCTTGTGGTGAAATACTGTGTTGCTTACATCGTTCTGTTCTGATCTGCTTTGTTATGTCTTTTGTCTTAATCTCTTTAAAATAAAAAAAATTTTTTAAAAACCATGTAACTACTCACCCCCCCCATAACTTTGCCTGCAAATTCCAAACTGTAGTCATAATTTTTACTACATTAATGCAGTCCTAGCAAAGTTAAGCATCTTTTTATTAGTTTACCTTAACAGCTTGATTTCCAGTTTTACTTTGAAACTGCCAAAGATCCCCCTCCTGTGGGACAGTTTCCTGTTGCTTGGAATTCCCATCTCATGTTTTCTAACTGCTCTGGTATCATAGGATCTTCCCTTGAATCGACTTTCTATGAATATTAATTAATAAGCTCCCCTGGTACACACAAAGCCATTACAAACAATCACTTAGTGCCTATTTTTTGGAATTAGAACATTCCATTTTTACCTCCACTGCCTTTTTTTTTTATTCTAGTGCATTCTAATAAATATAATCCCTTCCAAAAGCACAAGAAATAGCTGTAAATTTTTTTAACTCCTCCCAACTGGGAAATAGTCCTACCACCAACCAACCCTCAAAATCTCTTATTTTTGCACATGAATTCAAGATAAGCTCAGAGATATTAAGAAATTTGCTCAAAATCCCACAATTAATAAGTAACATGCCTTTATGCAAGTCAAGTCACCATGATTCTCAGTCTGAATACCATCCCTGCAGTTACACTGCCTTCTCTGTTCTGGGTGTTTGTTCTGTCTTCTATAAATATTCACTCAGTGTTTGCCATGCTTGCCACCCATAAGGCATTGTGTGACTATCATCACTTACCGGTTACCTAAGTCCACCATCTGTCCAGCCCATCCAGCTGGATGTTATGAACTGTATCTTCATGTATTTCTCTACTTCATCCCTTCCACTGTATTCCACAACATAGGAATATTCATCTTTACTTGGAGTAACAGCATTATTCTGTTGCCTCTTTCATCTCCCATATCTTCTTCCTATCCATGCATCGCTAGTCTATGCATGTCTCTCCTTTGCTTAACAAACTTCAACGGTTCTCCATATCCTGTTCAAACCCCTAGCGTAATCTAGAAGACCTTGAAAGCAAAACTGCTAAACTTTCTGGTCACTCTTCATCTCAGCCATGAGTGAACTGTGATCTAGCCATTACTGCTATTTTCTTAGCATCCAATCTTTCTCATGCTTCTGTGCCTTTGCTTATACTATTATTTTTAACTTTGTTTCCCTTCCCCAATCTCTTCACAGATGCTTCACCAATATCACCACCAGCATGGGTCACACACCAGGGAATATAATTCAGAGTGCAGTCCCTCTGATACAGCAGACACACGTTTACATTCTACAATAGTGTTTGTGTGTGTGTGCCCAACTGGACTGCAGTCTCATGAGAAGAGCTCATTTAGGGCACTTTAAAATTCACAACACACGTGGCATGTGTCCCAGTTATGCAAGAGGGTGACGCAGGAGGGTCATAGGTTTGAACTTCACTGGGGAAACTTAGTAAAACCCTGTCTCAAAATAAAGTGTTTAAAAGGGCTGGGACTGTAGCTGAGTACTCTTTAAGTTCTAAGGCCAGTACTGAAAAAAAATAAAATTTACAGCTCAGAGCCCTCCATGGGAAAGTGCTAAGTATATTGTCAAATGTCTGAATCAGTAGAAGAACAAGTGTTGAACTCATGGAACTCACTCTAGGCTCTTTGATACCTCTTACTCACTTCAAGACAGAATGAAAAAAAAAATAAGCAATAAGCAAGCAAAAATAATTCCCTAGGAGCCAGCAGATGTGATCGCTTTATATCCCTCAACTTCTCCCTAATCATCATGGACATAGAAATATCAATTGAACTCCAATAATTGAAAAAGGAAAAGGACTTTATTTCAAGGTCATAAGAATTGCAATTCAGGAAACAGAGGTTCAGATAGCTCTGCTTTAGAAGAGGTTTTTTTTTTTTTTTGGTTTTTATTTTTGATATAGGATCTCTATATGTAGTTTAGGCTGACCTTGAACTCACTGTGAGACTTGAACTCTTCTGAGTTTAGGCTGACCTTGAACTCAAGGCAATCCTTCTGTCTCAGTGTTCTGACTGCTAGGGTATGCTCTTGCAATACTGCACCTAGCTAGTTCAGGTAGTTCTGAATCAGAATTCCAAGGAAGGCAGGAAAACTGAGGTCCTATATGAGCTACAGAATATTGAGCAGGAACAGGAACTGTGACTGACAGAAAATAAAGAACTATGAACAGAAGGAAAATGTTGATAAAATAAAACATCCTAAGCCTATGGGCACAATATGATTTTTAGGTCATTGCAGATTCTTGCAGTCAAAGCATAGAGATGACCAAAGCTGACATTGCAAGCAGCAATTGAAATTGTGTATAAGCCCCTTCTCCTAATGACTTCACTTATCTATGGTTAAAAACTCTTTCAACGCAGCTTCCATCATGATCTTCCTTTTATTTTTACAGAAATAGGCCATTGTGGGAGAATTTACACTGTGAAATTTGGCCAACAGAATAAATAATGTTTCCACAGAGGGGGATTTTGTTATTGTCGTTCCCATTTTAAGTTGTACAATTCATTGGTTTTTAATGTACATGAAGCTGTGCAACTATCATCACTGTCTAAATTCAGATCATTTCATCACGCCAGAGGAAACCCATACCCATTATGGATCACTCCTCCTACCATTCAGCCTTAATACCCCTGGGTTTTTAAGAGTTTGTTGTTAAAAGCTCAGGCATCTGTTTCTTAACAGTTATTTTTTTCCTTCTCCTCACTAAAACCTCCAGAAACCCAAAGGTTTATATCACAAAGATTTATGTATGTTCAAAAAGAAATTATTTCAGTTTTTTTGCTTAATTTGATTTATCCATCACAGAATGAGATGAAAACTGCCATGCAGAGAAGATCAGAAACTAATAAATCTTTTAAATCCTGAATCCCTTTCTGCTGGATTAGTACATGGAATTTACTGTTGCAGGAGACAATGGGCTCTTGTCTATTTTTAGATAGATAATGCATTTCTTAAGACCCAAAGGAGGCCTGGGCTTCTCTTATTACTGAGCACGCATGCAGAGACCAAGGATCTTGTAAAAAGGAAGAAGAAAAAAGACAAGGGAAAGGACTGGTGGTTTTAATCCAACTCCATCAAAAAAAAAATGAAATAAAATGGCCAAGAATTTTCTAAAAGTTTACTAGAAATGCACAAAAGTACACACGTATCAACGACTGACATGCATTCCCTTATTCATTCGAGTTCACTTGCATTATGAGATCATTTGTTAATCCCCTAATGATCCCACAGCCCAGAGCAGTTGCACAGATGCAGACTCCCAGATAACTGATGCACATTACTCATCTAACTAGTGCTTGCTGATTGAACTTGTTTCTAAATCTTTTACACTTGCAAGAAAGGAGTGTTGGGTCATACCCTAAAGTAGGGACTCTACTGGATATCAAAATCTGGCCTTGGGGCCAGTAGAATCAACACTGCCTGGTAGCTGGTCAGAATGCAGTCCCAATCCCTAGCTGAATGCATAACACCTTGTCTGTATTAACCAGTATTTCTAGATGATTTATCTGTGCATTATTGCTTGAGAAGCACTGAACTAAAACCACTAGTATAGCCCCATTAATTGGCATCTATTTTCACCTGACTTTTTGTTTTATAGAGAAGAGATCCATTGAGACTTACCTGGAATTCATTCAAATGACCCTAAGTAGAGTGCACATATCTTGGGAATCCCCATCTCATTCCAGGAAGTTTTAGAGATAACACAAGAGGTGTTGTGAATCCTCCAAAATAGCTGAATCCTTTTTGCAGGTTGGAACCTTACTAACCACATGAAAGGCCTTCTCCACACCAACCATGGAAATGGTTAATTGAGAGAAAGGTTTTCCCTTGTAAAAGTAATTTATGATCATTATAGGAAATCTGGGAAACTGTGGAGAAGAAAATTAAAAATCATCACAATTTCACTTTGCTTTTAGCTAAAATGCATTCCAGGGAATGTGAATGTTGCCGCTCCCTACAGCCGACAGAACTTCTCTTTTGAAGAGGGTGATGATTGGAGGTTGAACTACTGACCAATGCATCAAATAAATCATGGCATTAAATAAAAATAAGTAATAAAGTCAAGGCTCAGCATCTCTGTAACATTTTTGCAAATATGACACAGTAAAATCATTTTCTAAGTCTAATGTGAGAAGCACAAGTGCAATGTCCATGGCCCCAGAGCACTTCACTCTCACAGATGTGTTTAGGTGCACAATTTCTCATGAACTGCAACTTCATGCATTAGTAAGAACAGTATGCTAGGTAAAACAAGTTGCCTGTAACAACTGTGCTTGTCTATAGAATCTGAAAAGACTTTTAGAAGACGACTAACCTAGACCAGTTTTCTAAACATGTCCAAGGAAGTGTGATCTAATTCCATTTCCACTTCTAAAAAAGTTCCCCAAAGTAATAAGATGCTTTCAGATTTACCAGAACTGTCCCAAAGGATGGTGTGAGATCCTCACCTATGTTTGTGGTTGACATCAAGGCTGATGCACAGAGAAATGCTTTATAAGGACTTCAAATTCGACCCAAAATATCTCTCCTTTACTGTTGCATCTTCAATTTATTTATAAATGCTATTTACTATCAAATATGAAAAAGTCCTAGAAAAGAAGAAGCAATGACTTTTTCCAGGTCATTAGAAAGTCCTAGATTTATAATAGTTTTATATATTTTTCATAGAGTGCTCAGTGAGGCAGATAATAAACTTTACCAACCTGAGTTCTTCCCGCTGACTTTTACTGAACTCACACAGCCAGTGCTACAGGATGTTTAGAATCCAGCAGCATGGTGAAGGAGATGCCCCCAACCCCCTTAGCAGTGAGGTCCTGGGAGCATTAGTGACAAATATCAAGCATCATTAAAATGTACATCTGCACCTAGAAGGCACTATTGACCCTGGGGCCCTAGGGATAGGATTGCATTGGGTTTCTAATGCCAGATAAGACTGCAGAGCAGACTTTTGGCACTTCTACATAAAACAAAGACTTTCCCAGAGACAAAGTGTTCAGTAAAAGGTACACAAAATAAAAATGCACCCACTTACATAAACTGATGACACAAAGCTGATAGAAAGGAAATACATGAAAATTTATTATCTCTGGCCTCCTCTTGACACAGAGTTCAGGTTAAACTTCACATTTCATTCTTCTTAGTCCACAGTCATCTAAATCAAAAAGTTATCCTGGGCCATACAGACCTGCCCTCACTTGCACCAGGGAGGATGACTGAGCCTCCCTAAAGATGAGCTCACAGTAGAGAACTGCGAATCCTTTGAGGAGTTAAGTAATGTTGCAAGCAAACATAACAAGCAACAGGAACTTCAGATAACAAGGCAATTGGACATAGGCTATAAAGAACAATGTGCAAAATAATTAAAGACAAAGAATTGAACTAAACAATATAAAAATACAAACATCGAAATAAGGATGCTAGGCAACTGGCAGGCACTATGGAATGCAGGAACTCAATATGTAAGATGATGAGTGGGAGCTGTGGGTCTCACTTAGGTTTCATTGAATTGGTTTTTTTTCTTTTCTTTTTTTTTTTTTTTTTTTTTGGTCTTTTTCATTTTTATCGGTACCAGGGATCGAACTCACGACTGCCTGCTTGCAAGGCAGGCGCTTATGCCGCTGAGCTAAATCCCCAGCCCCGAATTGGTTTTTTTTCATACACTGAATTCAGCCATGATTTGTTATTTGAATCTAAGAACTGGATGGAAATGCTCCAATTCCAATGCAAAAGTTACAGATTTGTGTACTTGGTAGAACATACCAATCATCCCCATGAACTTGGTTAGCAATCGCATATTCTTATTGGGACTATTTCTGTGAGTTTATATAGTTTTACAGTTTTAAAACCATAAAGTAGTTTTGTTTATCACTTTTAAAACACATCATTTGCACCTGCCTCCTCTGAATAAGTCAGACATTAGGCTCTTATTTAATCTGTTTCCTGTCCAGATCCCTTGTGACAGTGTGCCCAATCTGTTCATCAATCATTCTGAAGGTTTCAGGATGCAGATAAGGAAGTATCTATAAGGCACAACTTTTAGAACAAGCTGGAAACTAGAGCTGTACCATGGAACCTTCTACAAGTGGCATAAGAGCTCTCAATGCCAACCTCCTCCTTTTACACAGATATTGTGCGAGACCGATAATGGAAGTAGATAAAACGGCACACAAAATGTCTGTGCATCAGATTTTGCTGATGTGTAATGTTCAGCTGAATAGTTCACTAATTTTTTTGTACCAGCAATCAAACTCATGACCTCATATTTTCCAGGCAGGCGCTTCTGCCACTAAGCAAAATCCCCAATCCCATAGCTCACTATTTTAATAGACATTTTTAAAGCAGTTTTAAGTTTACAGCCATACTGAGTGGCAGGTGTAGAGGTCTCCCAGGTAACAGCTGCTGCAGCAGGGCAGTCTCCCTCCTGAGCAGCATTTGCCACCAGGATGGTGCATTTACTATGATGAACAAATCTACACTGATATATCCTCATCAGCGCCCATGATTTACATTAGGGTTCACACCCAATGTATACATTTTACACACTTAGTTTTGTAGTTCACGCCCATCATCATGGTGTCATGGAGAAGTTTCACTGTCATAAGAAGTCTCTGCACTCTGCGCATGCACCCTGCCCTATCCCATCAACTTTGGGAACACTGAACTTTTTTCCTTTTATTGGTACAAATTTGCCAGACATCATGATCACAGTCATCTTCGGGTATCTGGACCTGTATCATATATGCAGCAGTACCTCAGTTCATAAACTTAATTTGCTCCACAATTCTGGGAAAGATGTCTGTGGTCATATGCCTCACCTGATGTGGAGTTTGTGAAAGGGAACCAAATTTTGCCAATGGCTTAGTGAACCAAATTGGTTGTGAAAAGAAGCATTTGAGAACTAAAGTATTACTGTATCTTAATTCTTCTTTTTTTCTCATTCCCTCTCTCTCTCTTCAATTTTTTCTCCCCATTTACAAAAGCTTTGTTCCCATTTTTTCTTCCATTCTTTTTTATCTCCTTCCTCCTTTCCCTTCCTCCTCCTCCCTTCCTTGTTCCCCTTCCCATTTGAACATATTCTTCCTACTTCCCCGTATCTGTCCTCCATTTTGCTCCTTATTTACCATCTGTGTTTCTCACTCCAGAGAAACAATGTGATGTTCAAATTTGTGTGTCTGATTTATTTCACTAAATAATGGCCTCACGGTGCACCCATTACCTAAAAATGACTTATTTACTGTTGGGAGCCGCAGCCCCGAGCCCGGTCGCCTTACTTGGCGGACGTGAGGCCTGTAGTAAAGAGTAAAGCCTGAGGTAGATTACCCCTCCCATCGAGCACGTTAGTTTCCTGCTTACCGCGTAAGCAACCCGCTCAACAATATAGTCTGCCTGGCAACTGATGATGTTAGCCAATCAGCTTGCCTTGCTTACTTTAACATGATTGGACACTGTATCCGTATATATACTGGTGCCACCCCTGGGGGGGAAGAAGAAGCCCAAAAGTAAAAGCCCAGAAGGAGCCGCGGGGAGTGGACCAAAGGAGGCTTCGGCTGGGAGCGATCCCGGGGCAGGCTGTACGGAGAAGAAAAATAAAAGAAAAGGTTGTCCACTGCCAGACTTTGTCGTGTGTCCTTCCTGCCGGCCGGGAGCGGACATCGACATTTGGAGGCCCGCACGGGGACTGATCACCCCAGAGACGTGACAGCGGACAACGCTCCAGTACAGAGCTGCGAGACAGGTGAGTTGGGGATAAGCCTGGGCTCTGGGTGGCGCGCACCTACAGGGCTTTTAGACTCCCCTCAGGCTCACGCGTAAGTGGCGGATTCCTTGGGCCTCACGCGGTGAGTAACATATTAAAAGATGGGAAACATGCTAGGTAGCAACACTAAGAGCGAGGGTGGTTGTGGAGAAAGCTCTCAAGAGCTTACAAAAGTACGCAGGGTATTTGAGCAGGCCCAGTCAGGGAGCTCCCGAGAGGGGCCCGTTAAGGGGAACAAAGATGCTAAGGAGAAGGACGGGGCTCTAGCCTCGGAGTCGTCTGACTCCGAGGACGAGGGAAAGTTGAATGGCAAGGAGGCCAAAGAGACCAGCTGTCAGGAGCCTAAGTCGCTCGATAAGGAGTCGCAGGGTTCTTTCCCAGTAATTCAGGGTACCACAGAGCCATTTGTTGACTTTGTGGCCCGAATGCAAGATGCTGCCGATAAGATATTTTCTGATCCGGGAGTGGCTCGACCGCTGGTAAGGCAGCTGATTTTTGAGCAATGTACAAAGGAGTGCAAGGCAGCGATAGCTCCTCATAAAAACAAGGACCTCAACGCCTGGATTAGGATATGTAGAGAGATAGGGGGGCCGCTCTCCAACTCGGGAGTGGCTGCTCTCCTGGCCACGGCTGTACAGCAGAGGGGACCTCGCGGGTTAGAAGGGGAATGTAAGGCTAAAGGGTGTTTTGCCTGCGGGGAGCCAGGACACATTAAACGTCATTGCCCAAACAATGCAGATGCTAGGCCTCGCCCTAGGAATGAAGAACCATATGTTTGTAGGCGATGCAAGAGGGGATCACACAAAGCTGAGGAGTGTAGGTCGGTCTTTGATGCTCAGGGCAACCGTATTTGTGGACGAGATGCTAGAGAGCCAAAAAACGGCCAGAGGGGGCCCCCTTCACAGGCGGGCCCCCGCCCCAGAGACAGGACAGCTCAGGATGGCAGCCTTCAACAAGGGCCACCCCTGGGTCAGCAGGTGTGGACCTCAGTGTCGCCTCCAGACTTATACAGAAGGTCACCATTAGGACGGATGGCGTTAGGACCCTAAATGACATGCAAAAACTATTGGGAGACATTAATTGGATTAGGCCATATTTACATATACCAAATTCAGATCTCAAACCCCTGTTCGACCTTCTAAAGAGAGACCCAGATATAGCCTCCCACAGGAGGCTCACTCCTGAGGCAAGAGCTGCCTTACAGAGAGTGGAAAAAGCCTTAGGTGGGGCTACCTTACACAGAATTGAACCAGGGCGACCCTTTGATGTCTGTTTGCTACAGACTAGTCTACAGCCCACAGCGGTGATTTGGCAGAAAGGACCATTACTGTGGATACACCCTAAGGTCTCACCTACAAAAGTCATAGAGCATTACCCAGAGGCAGTCGCTTCATTGGCCCTTGAAGCACATGATAGAGCTGTCCAACATTTTGGCTCAGGACCACAAGCCATCCGAGTACCCTATACCGCCAGCCAGATCAAGACCCTGGCTGCCTGCATAGATACATGGGCCATTCTGAGATGTGTTTTCCATGAAAATATAAACAATCAATACCCTAAAGACCCTATCTTGTCATTTGTCACTCAGCACCCTATAATTTTTCCAAAGGTTACTGCCTCTGAGCCATTAGTCCCAGCAACTACAATATACACAGATGGCTCCAAGACGGGGATAGGCGCCTATGTGATCCTAGGCAAGCCCCCGGTTACCATACAATTTGAACCTGATCAGCCTCAGGTGGTGGAACTGCAGATCGTTAAAATGATTCTTGAACGGTTCTCAGAAGCCATTAATATTGTCTCCGATTCTAGGTATGTGGTCAATGCTATGCAAGTGCTTGAGACTGCCGGTTTAATTAGATCCACTTCCACAGTGGCTGGGCTGTTCCTGTCTATCCAGACATTGCTTCAGAACAGACACCATAAGGTCTTCACCACCCACATAAGAGCACATACATCCCTGCCGGGGCCCATGGCACAGGGGAATGCGGCTGCTGATACTGCCACTCGCCCGTTATGGATTTTTACCTTACTAACACCAATCGAGCGAGCCCGTGCCTTCCATGATAAGTTTCATGTCAATGCCAGGACACTAGCAAACCATTTCCATGTTTCCAGAGCAGATGCACGAGATATCGTGCGACTATGTGACTCCTGTGCCACATACAAACCTGCCATACCGATGGGAGTAAACCCTCGAGGTTTGATCCCTGGTGATGTTTGACAGATGGACATCACACATATACAGGAGTTTGGGACTCTTAAATATGTTCATGTTTCCACAGACACCTGTTCTCACGTCATATTTGCAACAGCAGAAACAGGTGAAAAAGTGTCTAATGTGATCAATCATTGCCTGGCGGCTTGGGCCGCATGGGGCAAACCAAAAATATTAAAAACTGATAATGGACCAGCCTATATAGGCAAAGCCTTCAATGAGTTCTGCAAAATGATGGAGGTTCAATTAAAACATGGTATCCCATACAATCCCCAAGGTCAAGGAATCATTGAGAGGGCTCATAGAAGCCTCAAAGAAATTTTACAAAAACAAAAAGGGGGAGTAGGCCAAGGCCTGGCCCCAAAGGCACGATTATCCATGGCACTATTCACACACAATTTTTTAAATTTAAATAATGATAATTGCTCCCCAGCCGTGGAGCACTGCAACCCTTCCCCCAACCATAAAGGGTGGGTGAAGTGGAAAGATGTCCTGACAGGACAATGGATGGGCCCGGATCCAGTGGTCAGCTGGAACCGAGGCGCGGTTTGTGTTTTCCCACAGGAATCGGGACGAGAACCACTGTGGGTACCGGAGAGACTGACACGGGCGACAAAGCCCTCGACTGAAGATCAGACCTGCCCTACCGGAGATCCATCACAGACCAACCAACAAGATGAATAGAAATAGCGGTAGCCCGAAATGGACAAGAAGATCCTCAGGCATATGCATGGCTCGCTCGCCTAGCCTACGACCGAGTCTAGGGGTGGTGAGCTTCCCACACTCCTCCTCTAAAAAATTATGACATAGCTGGGTAGGAGAGTCAATGACGGGTAAGAGCGTACTCCCCCGGTGCGACTCAACCTAAGCCAGGCCCTACCCCATCCTGCACGTAAGCCGCTGGACTGTTAGATGCTGCCCAGGTCTGAATTTCTCTCCGAGGGGATTTCTTTACGGAGAGAAAATGAGTGCAAGCTTGTGTGCATCCAGGTTCCGTCCAGTTTGTGCCTGGCCCTAGAAAAAGGACGAGGGCCTCAGGGCCTTGGCGGACCATGGGACGGCCGACCAGGGTCTAAGCCAAGGACCTACGGTGGGCCTACACATAGGGCATAAGCCTCTGCACCCAGTCCAGGAAGGGCTACGATGCGCACATTTATAAAAAAAATAAAAAAGGGGGAGATGTTGGGAGCCGCAGCCCCGAGCCCGGTCGCCTTACTTGGCGGACGTGAGGCCTGTAGTAAAGAGTAAAGCCTGAGGTAGATTACCCCTCCCATCGAGCACGTTAGTTTCCTGCTTACCGCGTAAGCAACCCGCTCAACAATATAGTCTGCCTGGCAACTGATGATGTTAGCCAATCAGCTTGCCTTGCTTACTTTAACATGATTGGACACTGTATCCGTATATATACTGGTGCCACCCCTGGGGGGGAAGAAGAAGCCCAAAAGTAAAAGCCCAGAAGGAGCCGCGGGGAGCGGACCAAAGGAGGCTTCGGCTGGGAGCGATCCCAGGGCAGGCTGTACGGAGAAGAAAAATAAAAGAAAAGGTTGTCCACTGCCAGACTTTGTCGTGTGTCCTTCCTGCCGGCCGGGAGCGGACATCGACAATTTACCCTTCTTCACAGTATGTAAATACCACATCTTCTTTATCCATTCATCTGTTGAGGGGCATCTGGGCTGTTTCCAAGATTTAATTATTACAAACTATGCTGCTATAAACATACTATGCAAATATCACTGATATGATGCTTTTAACTTTCAGGAAGGTATCTAGAAGGGGAAATTTTGAGGAATTTCTATCTACCAAGCAAAAATGATGAATTCTGTAAAACTGAGCAACCTAAGGACAGAAGAAACCAATGAAAGAATTCACATGCACAAGTAAATGTAGTCCAAGCCTTTTACAAGATACACTCAAAAAAATCATAAAATGTACTAAATACCACTTAATTTTATCTTTAAAAAGAGTAAATTTTAATGAAGCTTTATAAAAATAAAAGATTTACACAATTTGCTTCAGAATGATATTGAGAATGTGCTTAAAATTCTTGAAAAACATACTGGTCTAGAATGATTCACTAGAGCACTTTATATTTGGTTTCTGTATAAGTACTTTATCTTTTTAAAATTTTCCAGGTAAGGTTGGATGAGTTGTTGGGGAAACTATATAATTAATATTCTCCTCAATATTTACTATGATAGTCTTTTTTAAATAAATGGTCACAGTTTTGCATTGCCAAGTACAATGCCAAGTACAATGACCTGCAACATACATTTTAGACCATTTTATTGAGGTAAGATTGACATACAAAAAGTTGTTCATATTTAATGTACACATCCTGACAAGTTTAAGGATAGCCATATATCTATCAAACCATCCCCATTACCAAAGTTTAAGCATAAGATAAAAAGTTTTGAAATATTTTTCATCTTTTTTATATAGATATGTTTACTCTGGAGCAAGGACATTAATCAAGTGCTTGAAAATGGACAGCAAGATTCTGCTTCACAAGGACACTCTTCAATGGTTATAAACAAATAGTTATTTTTAAACAATGCATTTAATTGGCATTGAAGCATCCTCTTAATTAATTTTCTATTAAGATTACAGGATGTGACCTCAAAGAATGACTTGTGAGCTGCTAGCAATGGAAGTTTCCAAATAGTCCCTTTGTGTCTGTGATCTGCCATTGTTCCGCCTTCCCGCAAGGCATTCAAGCAACAGGGATGTGGTCTGCTGCTGTATTTTGATAGACAGTCTTGTAGGAGGTATGTTTACACTTTGATTTGATGCAGAAAGACATGATTGCCTGGGTAAACCGCAAGTTTCTTTTCTAACATCATTCTTTGCAGCGGCCTGTTTTACTAACAGCTCTAATTCCTGAGGTCTCACCTTCCCCTACTTTATGTTTCCTCAAGCAAGATGTTTATTTCAATTCAGTAAGCAAGATATAAGCAGAAACTTAGAGCTGTCTGAAATGTTTTCCTGGGTAACACAGAGCTGTGGTGTGCTTAAGCATTAAATGCCATATCAGGCATTAGGTTGGGATCTATCTAGATGTCTTTATAAACCCTCTTAAGATTCTCAGATGGTTTGGATGAAGGGATTCCCATGCATTCCCCTTTTGTTTTATAGCTTATTCTCAGGAGTAGATTCATAGCTCCCCCTTGACTGGCATCTACCCACAATGATAAATAAATCAGATCACCTATTTATTTATACCATTTTCCCCTGGAACATTTGTGTTCATTTGTTCTGTCTCTGTGAAATGCTGTTTTGAACTTTTAAGAGGAAAGAGTAACACTGATTTTAAAAAAATACAATCCTCATCATTGTTGTTGGGAGTCAAACATGCTAGAATTCCACACTGTCTCTGCAGTTAGAACCTGACTATAAAACTCAGCTCCATTCCTCTGCAAACATGGGCAGATAATTGAAGTGGCCTACAATTTAGCTTCCTCCTTTAGAAATGGGCACAATGATCACTACTTGTCCTGTAGAGCTGATACTGTGAATTTTAAATGTGTATTACCTAGTGCCTGGCACACAGCAGGTTCAGTATACTTGTTTTGTTATTGTTTGATTTACAATTTTAACTGATGCTCAGTGTTAAAATTATGAGGTATGAATGATTACTATTATGGAGGTACAATTAAGATAAAAATTATATGCATATTATAAATATATATATATATATATATATATATATATATATTTGGTACTCCTATGTTTAATTGTTTGCTCTGCCTGTTGGTTTCTTTCTGTTGTTGTTCTTGGAATTGTGGTCATTTTTATGTCTGTCTGGTATATATTTCAGTACTCTTTTTTTTAGGGTTGGTTTGATAGTTATGAATTTCTTTTGTTAGCGTTTGTCATGTAAGTATCTTATCTCTCCATTAATTTTGAATGAGTTTTGCAGGGTACATCAATCTGGATTGGACATTGTTTTCTTTCAGGATTTGAAATGTTTCACTCTAAACTGTTCTTGATTTGAGAGTTTTGTGTTGAGAAGTTTGCCATAATTCTGAGGGGCTTCCCTTGATAAGTGACCTGTTTCTTTTCTCTAACAGCTTTTAATATTCTATTTTGGTGCTGAATTTCTGTAATCTTGATTATTATATGTCATGGTATAGTTTTATTTTGGTCATGGCTGTTTGGAGTTCTATATGTTTCATTTGTTTATATGTCAAACTATTCATTCATGCTTGGGAAGTTTTCTGCCATTATTTCAGTAAAGAGTTTGGTTTTTTTTAGCATAGTTGTGCTATCTCCAGTTTTCTTGACTCCAGTCAATCTTAAGTTATTATTCTTTGGTTTGTCTTATAGCTGTTAAGTTGACTTTTCTAGTATCTTGCTATTTTTAAGATATCTTTCTTTTTGAGATCACTAACTATTATTCTGCCTTCAAGATCTGATATTCTATCCTTTCCTTTCTTCAGTCTGTTGCATATACCTTCAGTGGAGGTTTTTATCTCTTGGATTTCTGTTTGTATCTGTTTTATGGATTCAATTTCTTTTCTATTATGGGCATTTTTTATTTCCATCTTTTTTAAAGGTCATCTCTTCTTTTATCTGTATCTGCTTTAATATCTTGGATTTTAAGGATCATTTCTTCTTTTACCTGACAGATTATTTTCTCTATGGTCCTTTCCGCTTTTTTCCTTAATCTTTGTCACTATTATTTCAGAATTTTCCAGTGTTTGATTTCTAATTTCATCTATCTCATTTTGCTCTGGGTTTTTCCTGTGTGGGTCGGCATTTGGGGTTGCAGTTTGTTTCTGCCTCTGGTCATTTACTATTTTCTCTTTCATTTTATTTTGTTTTCTATGTTGGTGCTTGCTTGTTTCTTCTGGTAGATAGCTTTATTACTAGTATTTGAGGCTTTCTTAGGAGACATCTTTTCTTCAGGGATTACTCTAAATGTAGGTGGTTCTTTACAGCTATCTCAAGAGTCTACCTCCCAATTTGTAAAGGATGAAAAGTTACTCTCTAGCTCTGCACCCAATCCTTCGGTACTAGACTATAGTGATTATGACTTGTATCACACAAGTGAGAAAATCTGATTATAACACATATGGCATCCTGGCTACAGCAGTATGGTTAGTAATGGCAATATTTTCAAATACAGTTTAACTACTGACAAACTATACCAACTATTAATATGCTCTCTCTGACCAGAGGAGCAAGCTGTAAAGTTATATAACAAAATGAAACATATACCATGTACTTGTATGCAGGGATTTTCTCTTAGTGGAGTGATTTTACCCTTCTGTGGATGGCAGGGAAGTTATAGAATAACATGATGGATAATGCGAAATATAGTAGAGTCAAGGATGGAAGTCAAAAAATGATCACTCAAATTTGGGAAACTGGAGAACATAGAAGGCATAGAATAAATAGAATAGAATAGAATAGAATAGAATAGAATAGAATAGAATAGAATAGAAGTAGTCAGAAAGGGAAGATACAATGTTTACTCACTTGAAAGTTGAAATTCAAGAGTTAGTTGAAAAAAGAAAGCAGATAAATAGAAGAAATAAAAAACGCAGGTAAGAAACATAAACAGTGAAAAAAAGAAGAATAAAAAAGAAAAGAAGAAAAAAGGAGACATGAAAAAGAGAAACAAAAACACACAAACCCAAAAGTAACAACAAAATGCTAAACAAAATAAGATGAAATATAACCAGACAGAGAACTGATAGCCAATCTGACAAACAAGAAAGAATAACAGTAATAAAATACCTCTGGTGTTCACAGTTCTGTGGTAGCGTCCATGTCTGATCCCAGAAATGCACTGTGAATCCCAGCCAAGTTTGCCCTGGGACTAGTGCTGGCTGTGGAGCTGATCTTGGCCTTTGGTGTGGGGACTGGGACTGGTCTTCTGTTGCTGGGGTTCTTCAGAGCTCACTGCTGGCTCCTTGCTGCTGCTCCAGACACTTCCATGTTTCTGGTCCCGCTGATTGCTCCATCCCCCAAAGGCACAATGTGTGCCTGTGTGCCCAAGGGATCGCCTGGCCTGGGAGTCTCTGGTGCTGCGGGTAGCTCTACCTGCTGAAGAGGTAAATGTGCCAAGAATGACAATTTTTGAGCTCCAAATCTATTACTTAGAAAAAATGACTACAGATTTCTCACACAGTCAACACTCTTAGAGAGAAAAAATAGCTCAGAAGGAAAAGGATAAAATACTGTGGGAGGGTTTCAAAGTGGCCTGGGAAAGAAAACTCTGTTAGTTGCTCTTTTGAAGTTAGATTGAACTGAGACTATTTGCTGCCCAAGAAATGATGGCATGATTTTCAAGGAATATTTAATTTTTGCTAAAAATATGGAGCTAGGAGAAAGCCAAGGAAATATTTTCATTTAAGAGAAGCCAACTTTGGTGTTGGTTTCTGTGTAGGTGGAAAGTGCCCTGTTTTGTTCTTTCCAATTAATGACTAAAATTCAGTCCCAATACACACTTTCTTTAAGAAATTCTAACTTCTGTGGTCTTCATGGATGAACTCCTTTTTGGTTTTGAAACTAGGAATTGAACCCAGGGCTTCATGTGTAGTAAACATGTGCTCTATTGCTAACTAACCCTCAGCTCAAGGCGAGTGTTGGAAGCAGCTGGGATTCCATAATTAATGCTTCCTTCTCCAGCTGATTTCTCCTGATGAGTGACCAAGAAGTTGCTCTATGTGCCAGCATCTTTATTGCCTGACAGTAAGCCCCATTTCTCCCACTGATTAGATCTGAATATGAACTAAAACTGCTAGACATGGTCTTCTTAATGTATTTGGAGCTGAAGTAGAAGGTGTGCGATATGCTGAGGTTACCAGAACACAAGTTTAGATTCAGATAAGCCATTCAGATATGTGGTGCTATTACCTCATCTGCTAATCCTTGGTTTCCTCACTGGTAAAATTGGTTTCATATCTATCTATATCATGAGACTTTGTGAAAATTGATGAGGTCATAGGTGTGTATGCATTATTCACGTAAGGGACAGACAAGCAACAGTTAATGCTCTGGAACTTTGAAACTACCTGAATGTGAGTCCTGCCTTCATCTCAGCTGTGTGATATTGGAAATACTGGGGTCAGTGTGCACCTATCAAGTGAGGATAATAACAGCTCCTAATCCATTACAGCACTTGGAATGATTAGAAGAAATATATAATAACAGCTTAGCTAATATATGCTTGGCTACTATTGAAGAATATTGTTTCTTTTGTGTATTCTATTCTGAGAACTCAGAATTTTTTTAGTCTTATGAGAATTATTTTTAGCCCTTTAATTTTGCTTGACTTCTCATTCTTCAAAAGCCCTGCAATAAACTTTTGTATCTCTCTTATAGCACTTAGCCCATGGGATAGTTTTATGTGTCAGTTTGGCTGAGCTATAATACCCAGTAATTCATTCAAATACTAATCTTGGTATTGCCACAAAGATACAGAACTTTAAATGAAGTTAACATCTGCAACCAACTAATTTTATGTAAAGGAGATTCATTTGTTAATTTAGGCAGGTCTCATTTAGCTAGTTGAAAACTACAAGAGCAAAAGATCTTCCTCAAAAGAGGAAATTCTGCCTCAAGACTACAGCATCCAGTCCCACCCTGGGTGCCAGCCTGCTTGCCTGTCTTATAAATCACATACTTTACAACTCCTGCAGCCACACAGCCAAATTCTTTTAAAAAGGCATATATATATATATATATATATATATATATATATATGTATCTTTATAAATTATAATTTCTGATTCTTTAGAATACCAATTACATCCAACTTTTCCATTTTTAAAAAGGTTTCTATGAAAATTTGGGCTGCACACATCATTTGCTTTGTAGGACAGGAAACTCACGTGGCTCTTTGTATCTGTCCCAGTTACTTCCTGGTTCTGTCTGCTCCGTGGCATATTTTAATTTAAAACCTTGCATGCCTCTGCATCACAGTTCTCCTTCTATGTGGGTGTATAGAGTGCTTTAAATTGTCAATTTTTCAGCAAATAATATTTCTCATAAAAATATGGGATTGGAATTGGGGGTTTAGTTCAGCAGCATAAGTGCCTGCTTGGCAAGGTCGTGAGTTCAATCCCTGTTATCCTCAAAAAATGAAAAATGAGATTGGTGACCTCCTTTGCAAAGTCAGTAGATTTGGAAACATGGGGCTGATATTTCTTCATGGTAGCAATTGGATGGAGTTTCACGGGGGCTCCTTGCCCAGAAAGACTTGCTATACAACTTAACCTGGCTGTACATAGACACCCATATTTGCCAAATCTATGTTCCATACGTGTTTGGCTTTTTTTTGCTTCTTTGCTTCTTTATGCTGTGAGGAATAAAATGCAAGGCCTCACCATGCTAGGCCAGTGCGACCACATATTTGATTGTTTGAAGTTACAAGTGATGAGTAAATGGAAGATTTATCTAATGTTTGCTTTATTTTATTGGAATATCCATTTTTCTTTTAAAAATTGTGATGCCCCGGCTGTTTGAGAATCTCATAGATATCTGTGATAATAAACTATGATGTCAACTTGAAAAAGAAATGCCTTACAGATTGGCTCAACATAGTTCATGTGTCTGGATGACGGACTTACTGAAGATGGAAGACCAACCCTGGGTGTGGAAGGCACCAGCCAATGGGTAAAAAGGAAAAGAAGAAAGACTCGCGTTTGCTTTTTCAGAGGAGCTCCAGTCTTCACCAGCACCTTTGGATACTTGTTTCCAGTCTTCCAGTAGACACCTCAGCTTCCTTTGATACAGATTCAAAGGGCACCCTGAAGTTTGTGCCAGCCTTTTTGACTTTAACTGGATCTTCCAGCTCTGCAGTGTGCAGAAAGCCCATCTGCATTCCCCTGACACAACTCTGCAGGGAGCCATTGTAAAGCACCTTCTAAATTAAATTCCTCATCTATCTATCTATCTATCTATCCATCTATAATATTAAATGTGTTCCTCTAGTGAATACTGACACACCTATCTGCTATTCACAATGTATGTGTGAATGTATTTATTTAAATAATACAATCTAATAATTTTAAAACTGAATTTTTCCTTTGCTTACTGTGGTTTGGACAAATCCAAAGGCTTGGGTGTTAAAGGCTTGCACACCAGCCTGGGGGCTTATTGGGGTCATGACCCTTTAAGAAGTAGAGCCAGCAGGTCACAGAGGATAAGGGGAGGTGGGAACCCCAACTCTACCTCTCTCTCTCTGCCTCCTGGCTATCAAACATTGAGTAGCCTTTTATAGCACTCACTTCTACCCTAACATACTGCCTTGCCACAAGGCCAACAGCAGCAGGGCCAACTGATAATGGATGAAGCCTCTGAAGCCATGGGCTGAAACAAATCTTGTCTCCTTATAAGTTGGTTACCTCAGATATTTTTTGTCATGTGATAGGAAGCTGACTAACACATCATTAAATAACCTAACTTTCTATGCTGCCTGAATTCCAGAGGAGAGACATAAACACTAAAATTCTAGCAGTGATAGCTTCTAAGAGTGGGTTTGCCTGAGTCATCAGAATGAAACAAGGCCTCTACTGAAATGATGTTCATAGAAAATGCAGATATATTTTTATAGTGACAAGTGAATTTAAAATTACTGTAAAATGGCACTCCTCAAAATTCTATTTCTCCTAAAATAGCCTTCTCATTTTTAATTTGTTTACTGCTTCTGTCTTCTGTGCCTTATGTCAGTATCCTTAATGCAATTATTCCACAATGTTTCCTAATCTGTTTGAAATTAGGACTGAATTAACCTCCCCAAATGGAAGAACTATGGTCTGGTTTCTGTAAAGTTATTTAATATTGAGTGAAGTCACATTTTCTGAAACTTGGGATTTTTTATTAAAATATTCAATTTCAGGTCCATGGGCATGTTTTGTGAATAATCCAAAGATAAGTATCAGCCACATCTCTAGGAAGTCTGTATTATGGTACAGAAACCAGTCAAAAGAAAATCTTTCACAAATATCCTGCGATGGTTAACTAACAGAGGTATAACTCAGTCACATCATAGAGGGGTGGGGCATCCTAGCTGAGAAACACTTTTCAGGTGTTATTTTAATTGGCACATATTAATTGTACAAATCTATATGCTACAGTGTGACATTTTAATTCATGGACACATTGTACAATGATCAAAATCAGGGTTATTAGCATAAACATTTATCATTTTGTGTGGTTAAAAACATTTTAAATCCTCTCTTCTAGCTGTTTTGAAATGTGCTATATACAATATTCAGCTGGGCTGCAGTCATCCTGCTGTGCAATAGGACACCAGGAATTAGTCCTCCTGTCTGACATGAATAGATCTGTCTCTAGGCCCTCTCCAGGTGAACTATGTTATCCACATGCTATTATTGAGCTCACTCCTGAGGTCCTGTCCCTCACATCTGCTGTGGCCTCTGGAAAAGAACTTGCAGAAAAAGAAGTGAATCAACCAAGAGGAGCTGACAATGGATCAGAAAGATGTTCTGTTGATCATCTTGGGACTCCAGAGCTGCATGATGGATGTGCCACCATTACAATAAGATGGTGGACTTAATGGGCTTGTTTAAACAGGAATTTTAGTTCACAATGCCTTGCAGTGCCCTTATAGGACAGGGAAGACTCCCTCTGAGGAGTTTTTATTTCATATGAAACAAACTTACAACAGTGGATTAACAAGAGAAAAGTATACAAATTCATTACATGTGTGAGGGCATCACAGGAAAGAAAAGTGGATATCCAGAAACAAAACAAGATCTAAGAACATTTGCAGCTCTTCCAAGAGAAAGAGATATAGGCCCCTTAGGGAGAATAAATGATTTATGGGAAAGAGGGATAGTTCCATAAAGAAGGGGTGATTCTTTGGGATAGTTTGATTGGATAACATGTTTCCTTCTTCTCCTTTCCTGTGATAAGACTCAATTTTCTCCGGTAAATGAAACTTCCAGGGATTGTTCTAATTACAGTTATTCCTTTGGAGGATCTATATTTGGATAGGTAAGGGAAGCTCAAAGAAAGCCTGCACCTTGTTGTTTTTCATGTGCCTTCAGCTAAAAATGATTAGTATACCAAAGCAGCATACTTGGGAGTGGCTTCATTTCTTTGCCTTTCATCCCTGTCGGTTTTGCACATGTACCTGCAAGATTTCTTAGGCACACAAGCTTTCTCACATCACACAGCTAGCCATTAACTTGTGCTAGCAGCTTCCAACCATTGACAGATGCAGAAATGGCATACAACTACCTCTGTCCTCTGACGGCAGAAGCAGCTCTTGCAGATTTCCTAGAAGCTTTCAACATCCTCCTAATAGCTTTCAACCAAGAGCTGAAGGAAAATGAAGGCTAAGTAGCCTAATTTCCTTAACACAGGTGGATGAAAAGAACTCTCAGGTGTATATTCTGTATGGGTTTCTAATTTCCCAGCAGGATTAAGTGTGTCTTCCCCAAAGTGGTCAATGGATTCATAATACATACTTTATGACCTGTTTTTCATTCCCAGTTTCAATGTCCACTCCTATTCTGGTGTTTCTGGATACCTTCCAAACCTGGGATTTCACATTAGAACATCAGGAAAGGATTCTAGAGAAATACAAACCAAATTGCATCTGTTTCCCAAAAGTTTCTTCTTTATCTGGAGGAAAAAACATTTGTTTGTGTTCATTCATAAATTCATTGGCTCATTCTTTCTTTCAAATATTGTTGATTGAGTGGCTCTATAATGCAAAATCATTGAACCATTTGCTGGAAATACAGTAGTGAGCTGACACAGGCTGTGCTCCCAGGGCAGCCTATCCCATAGCACCCAATGTGAGCCACATGTGTAATTTAAACAACTCTAGTGATCACACTGAAAAATGGGAAAAAGAAAAAAAAAATCCACTATATACAAAATATGTTCATTTCAGTGTGTACTCAGTCTTTGAAATTCACTGTTCACAGTTTCAGCTGGCCACAGTTCCAGTGCTCACCGGACACATGTAGCCAGAGGCTCCGTACAGAACAATCCAGCTCTTGACATTTATAGTCTGGCGAGGCAGAAGGTCACTTCAGAGACGATCAAGCAACAAGGAATTCATCGCTTAAACTGTGAACTCCCCAACTTAGTGCAAACCTGAACCACCTGGAAAGCTAGAGAAAAACACAGAACCCAAGGCCCATAGCCATAAGATTAAGGGCCAACCCTTTGCATTTTCACTCTTTTGCAAAGGGATGGGGTATATGGCCAGTTTGATGGATTCTGCCCCATCCCACCCTCTAAGGAAATTTTCTCAGTGCCTGTTGTTTAGATAGACCATTGTTCTCCACCTTGTTTAAACTGAGGTACCTAAGGAATTCTGAAACACAATACTGGTGTGTGGGTCTTTTCTCAGAAATTATATCTTGAAAGTACAGAGAGGATTTTTAAAAATATTGATGCATCGCTTTCTTCTCAGAAATTTGCATTACATGGTAAGAAGTGAGGACTGCCTACCAAGATAATTTAAGTCTTTCTGGGTGGTTATTAAATACAACCAAATTTGAGGACCACTGACCTAAATAATGATGGGTAGCAAAACAACCCATACTTTAGGTGTCTAGTTTTATGAGGCCGCAGCAAAGAATCTTGAAGAACATGCCCATCCATAAAGAACACTGATATCCTTGTGCTGCTTTTTGTTCATCCTTATTTTCTGATTTTCGTCATAAGATTACTTGCTATTTGAAATGTAAGATAACAAAACAAAACCAAAATAAATAATGTAAGAGTAGATTCTAGCTTGTTTTTGTTTTTATTATATTTTATGTTTAGTCTTTAAGTTTTGTCTTTAGTTTTCAGCTTACTATTTTTCAGCTACTAGTTTTCAACTTTTTGGTAATGTTTTCCTAAGTGTTTAACTTAGCCTTTACTTGAAGGCACCACTTTGTCACCTAGGATGATGGCCACGGCAGCTTCATGAGACCTGCTAGGGGGACAAGACTGGATAGAGACCCCAGTTACCAAATGGACATTACCAATGAGCACACCTTTCAGGCTTGGTTTAACAGACTGTGTGGCCTTCTCCTGTCGAGCCTGGATTTCTACTCAGGTGAGCCTTATTGTTGAGCCCTGAAACTACAAAGCACGCAGGTGTTTTGCATTGATGCTTTTTGCTGAGTTTGGTCTCTCAGTAATAGGGCATGAGAGGGTGAGAAAAACTGAAACAAAATACTGAAAAGCCAAGCTAGGGCTTCAAGCATAAAGCAGCTGATATTTAAGTTAAATATTACATTATTTAAAGTTATAAACATTGGTCTTCTCTTATACCAGTTCCATTTATATTTTGTGTTTATATAGATAATCCAGGCTACTTGACACAGAACCAAGCACATTCACCTGGACCAATTATATATCATTAAAACAGAGTCAAGCCTTGCTATTTCAGCTGCCTCATGATATCTTCAATGTTTCAGCATATTCATGGGATCACAGGACGCATTTTTAAGTGCACTTTGATAGACTGAAATAAAAATGACTGTCAACTGTTGGTAAAGTTTAAAATATTATCTAAACAATGATCTGCCCTGGCATTTAGAAATGCCAACAAACTCAAGCCAGAGCAAGGGCAAAATTCTGACTGCTTGTGTCTTCCATGGTTTTCAGATTCATGTTTATAGAGTGTGCTGCTTTGAATATTTTTTTTCTCTACTGGACATCAAACCCGAGATTTAATCATTATAGGTAAGTGCTCCAACACTAAAGCCTCCCCATAATGTTTTGTGTTTCATTTCCAGCATGAATTTGACCTGAACAGTTGGAACCTTCAAGAAAGGTCAGATGCTAAGGTACTTTTAGCACCCTGTACACTGGTTTTATTCTCCTCAAATAGGTTTTTGTTATGCAGCATAGGATGATAAGTAAAACACACACAGCCGCATTCTTATTTGAGTGCATCCTGGAGACTCAGTCTTATCTAGATCTGTCTGATGAGCTGAAGACGGGTCAGTCAGTAAGAGGTGATTTACACTTACTGATTGGCATCAGGCCTGTTTGTTGTTGTTGTTGTTGTTCTTGTTGCTGTTAGTGTTATTGTTGTTGTTGAAGGAGAAGAAGGCGTGATTTCCATGGGCATTGGAGAGATAGGAATTGGGAGGATATTTTAGTGCCAGTCCCTACTTTGCCTAGATCTAGCCAAGACATCAGTACAGAGTCAACTTCCTTCAGATCCACATGAAAAAAATGTGACTCAAAGTCAGTAGTGCTTTCTCTCTGGGCTTCAGACTATCACTGAGTCTCACACCCTCAGGAGCACCTAAAAGGCACTTTGGTTTTTTTTGTTTTTTTTTTTTAATTTAAAGAAAGACAAAACAAAACCGAAAATGGGCAGAAATAGTACATACTTTCAAAGAAAAAAAAATAAACAGTAATAAATCACTAGTTAATGTTTACATATTGTCCTCCCACAAATAATTGTTCAAGATACAAAAGTGGAACATGTAAATGGGAATTCAACCAGGAAGACTGCAAACAGTTCTGTTCAACTATCCAACAAAAACTAGGTAATATGGCTATCAATCCTGTACACTTAAACATGCATTTATCCATACCTTCATTTATGTTGAGACCAAACAAAATAGCAGATTAAAATCATTCTGAACAAAGCTTAATAGTACTGCTGGATTTCACAGTATGACACTCCAGAATCAGCACTGTGTACTGCAGTGCCCCTTTTTTTCCTTCAAAGTATTTGTTCATTTCATCATGTGTCATAGGATCACTTCTCATAAACTTTTTATAGGTTTTAAGCATGAGTCTTAACATATATTTGTATCCTTTCTATATTAGAGGGAGAAACAGAACAGAACAGGACAGAACAAAACATATTCCTATAGACACATAAAACTAAAAAGACGTAAAACTGCTATACAAGGAGTTCTATCGTGGTTACTGTTCTATCTCTTGTTATCATCAACATAATTGGCTATATTATCAGATAAAGTGTAATTTAATATATCAGTTCACTGCAGAATTAATAGAAATACAATTTTGTAGATAGTGTAGAGCTAGAAAAACAGGTAGTAGTCAAATCAGAATGGGTATCGTAGTGCGTTATTGTCATTTTCAGTATAGTCGTCTGTACTCTCCAACTTGATACCATCAACTGATCAGTTTTGAGTAAAATCTGTCAATAAGAAGCAGTAATCAAACAAATCAGATTTAGCTAAGATCAGTCAAGATACAACAGTATAAGTCATTCAGGGATACAGATTAAGTTAATAAGAAATTAAAGATGACCACTGTGCTATATCCTGATATCTTCGGGACATCTCAGATCCAGCCCTCAGATCCAGTGCTTATATACAAACTGGGACAGAACAAGTTCCATCCAAGCAGAGTGGTGCAAGTAGTATGAGTTTTAATTCCTGATACACTATTAGCAATATCTTCTGCTGTCTCTTTTTTAAAGACTATTCCTCCCCTTTCACTCCCCCAAAACATACTTATATTTTTGGGTCTCCCCAACATTCTCAGTTTTATATTAGGGGGGCAACCTGCTATTTACCTAAGTGTTTCTGAACTTTCTCACTCCTGGACTTGATCTCCAGTTGTATTTCTTCACTTATTGAAGACTGTCTTTTCAACCTATGCATAAGTACTGGTCTATTTGCCCCTATTACTCTCTGATTCCCTATCACATTGACATCGAGTTCTGTTTTCTCATATTTGATTTTAGTCCATATACCCTTCTTCAGGTTAATTATATTCCCTATAAAGAGCATCTCAGTGGACCCTACATCTTGATCCACTCTGCCTGTGATTCTCTCTTTTTTCCCTTAAGTTAGTATATCTAGGCCATCTATATTAGAAATTATATCCAACCTTCTTTGCCTCATTTCTGTTGTGCTCTTTTTCCATCTTAGTTGTCTGTTTGTCTTCTTCATTTTGCTTTTTGTTCCATTCATTGTGGCCTCTCTGCCACTGTTCCTGAAATCCTGGTGTTTTTCTCTCTCTTTAGAATGTCCTATAGTATTCTCTGTAGAGTTGGATTGGTCGTTGTGAAATCCTCCATTACTCTTTATCTTGGAAGCATCTTGTTTCACCATTAATTTCTAGAGACAGTTGTGCAGGACAGATCAACCTTGGCTGAAGGTTATTTTCTTTCAAGACTTGGATTATTTCACCCTACGCTCTTCTCAATTTGATAGTTTGTGCCAAGAATTCTGCCGTAATTCTGATGGGCTTTGTCTTGTAAGTGATCTGTTTCTTGTCTCTGACAGCTTTTAATATTTTGTTCTTATATTGGACTTCTGGCATCTTGATTGTTATATGGTTGAGTGTAGTTCTGTTTTGATTGTAAGTGCCTGAAGTTCTGTATGCCTCATACATTTGAGTATCTTTTCCTTTTCCTATGTTTGGGAAGTTTTCCTTGATTATTTCTGTGAATAGCCTTTGCAATTCCTTTGTTTGTACCCTTGCTTCTTCATTCACATTCTTTATTCTTATATTATAGACCCTCTTGTCATCTTGTAGCCTTTGTATTGTCACTGCTTGTTTCTTTGTTATTTTTAAGACATTTTTCCTTTCACGCTTCCACATTGCAAACCTGCCCTTCAGTTTGGATAGTCTGTCCTTAGTTTCTTTCAAGCAGCTTTGCCAGCTTTCAATGGAGTTTTTAATTTCCTGGTAATCTCTTTGAACCTGCTTCATGTATTCTACATTTTCTCCATCAAACAATTCTCCCCCTTTTTTTGTTCTTCTATTCTTCCATCTGTTTTTTCTTGGGAGGTGCTTAGCATTTCTTTAACTATTCTACTTATATCTTGCTTTACTTGGTTAAATACTTCACTTTTGAACTCGTCTATGAGGTCCCGAAAGTATCGCTTTATGTCTATTGGTGCCTTGTCTGATATTGCATGTTTGCTGTCCTCATTCTCCTTTGCATTTACCTTTCCTGTATCAGTGTTCTCAGGATTGGGGACTGAGGACCCATTTTTGTTGCTCTGTCTTCCCATACTTTTTGTTCCTTCCATACAAGCATAATATAGGAGACCCAGTTTCTTTCTTTGTTGGTTATAGTTTGTTTGAATTGCACTGGCTCTAAAAGGCACTTTGGAATGGATTTTGGCCTTCCTTTCATGGGTGTGGACAACAGGGTGTTGTCTGAATGTCAGAGAAGAGACAGGTAAGAAGAGCCTGAGGACTCACCCACTTGGAGAATGTGTCTGCCTGGCATGTGGGATCCACCAGGGACAACATCAGGGATTCCCAGATGAAAATCTTGGGACACTTTTCAGTGATATAGAGTAGAGAACACCAAGAATGTGGGCTTTTCCCATTCATCTGACTCCTCCATAATTGTCTTCTGTGTCATATGGGAATAGAAACTGAAATCACTTCAGTTCAGAAACGCAGCCAAAGTGCTTCTTTTAGCCAAATAGGTTCTTGGATGGTGAGGAATATGCAGCATTGTTTCTAAAGAAGTCTGGCTCTAAGAAAGATTCTTAGAAATCTTGTAATAGAGCATAACAATAAACAAGCAACTATTTGGATTTTCATGCAGTAAATCCTCTTGGCCATCACACACAGGAAACTTTCCAAAATGCACATGATACCCAAGAAGTGTTGTGTTGAGATTACCTTGTAATTAGCTCTGAATCATTTCGAAAGAACAGCACAGGCCTGTAATTTCTGTGTAAACTCCACTCACTGCTTGAGTGACATTATGTTTTTATTTTTTGCTCAAGAAATTGTCATCCATTTAAAAAGCCCCAAACCTTCACTAACTATATAAAATAGACTGCTGAGATCACTGAAGGGAAACACTGTTAGAGTATTCTGGCACAATAGAGAAGCAAAAGTACAAAATGAACAAGTTTATTGAGATGAGAATGTGGAAAGGAGCATAACTCATGGCGGCCGGGCTGTCTCCTTGGACCAGATACAGAGAGGCAGAGGGTTATATGACCTCTGATTGAAGTGGCGCATGGGGCAGATATTGATGATGTGTGAGGAACGGAGTGGAATTCTCTCTGCTTACAAACAAGAAGGGGAGTTGCAGAGCTGAAGAAGCAGCAGGAAGTTGTAGGAATTCACACTTTGGCGTTCTGCCACATTAGACCATCACAATAACTGTACAGTAATTTATACTAGGGCAAGAACCTTTCAAACACCTTTTGGTAAAATTAGAGTAACATGTTCAGGTGGAAATTTAAACCCCGTGCTAGGAAATGCTGATTTTTTTCTCATTCACCCTACAACCTTCACTATTCTGAGCCTGGGCTTTTCTTATTTGTAAAATGAAGGGCTAACGTACAAGTCCTTGTTCAATAGCTACTTGTGGAGAACAGATTCTTGCCATGTGTTTCCCTAATTCTTTCCAAACTTCACCACCACCACTTATTCTTATTACTATTACTTTTTCTGGGGTCCTGGGGATTCCTTCTAGAGATTTTTTTCTAAGTTCTTCTTGTTTTGAACAAAGAATTTGCTCCCCCCCCAAAAAAAAACTCAAAAGGTGGTGAGGTTTTACATTTATTAATGGTAAGAAAAGAAACATAATTTGCAGAGAGACTATGAGTCAGTTAAAGAAGGAAAAGAAGTTCAGACTGACACACTTCAGGGTCAAAGAAGACCATGTCAAAAAGAAAACACAGTTGCCGAAAGCATATGGTCATTTTTTTATAACTTCTCACTTCTCCAACTGACACTAAGTCTGGGCTGTCCTACCAAAACTCTACTTGATTTCTCTAAGAAGAATTGAAGACAGCTGTTTCTGCTTGGTTCCAGATACAGAACTTGGGTACTCATGTCCTGGCTCTCTGTTATTGATAGGCCATGCTCACTTGCCCAGCTGATTTACCACATACTAATCTCCTGCCTCAGTCCTGATCTCCAAAATCCTCTATTGTATTCCTAATAGATTTACATGTCTAAGAACTTACATTTTGGACTCTGGATATCTCTGCAACCAGGGAGGGTCCACAGGTTCCTGAAGCACTGCGGCCTGTGGTGAGTACCCTAACCCGGCTGAGTTTGAAGAACTGTGGAGCTTCCAAGGGGCAGGTGGGCGCACAGTGTCCCTGAGGCCCAGCTTGTCTGGAACTGCGGAGTTCTGAGCAGGCAGAGGAGGGCCACTGGTTCTGTAGGCCCAATGGCTTGGGGTAGCGTGGTGCCAGAGTCTCAGTAGCTCCAAACATAGAAGGGGATTTTCAACAGATCCTGAGGAAGCTTTCAAATAACACTTGAAACACAGAAATATAGGAAAATGACAAAATGAAAGACCACATTACAACCTCAAACCTCCAGCCCATCTCAAGAAACCCTAGGAGCGATGTATATAGAAGAAAATATATCCCATCCACCTCATATATCGGACACAATAGCCACTGAAATTGACAAGCAACTCCAGGAAGCTTTAAAGAAATTCAAACTCGAAATAATCTCCCAGATAAAAGAAGAAATGATAAAAGAAATGAAAGAGATTCTAAATATATCTAAAGAAAACACAGTTTAAAAATTGGAGGAACTAAACAAAAAGATAGAATCCCTAGATGAGCAATGTAAGAAACAAACAGAATACATAATGCAGATGCACAGAGATATACAGGAAATAAAAAACTCCACGGAAAGTTGTAAAAACCGCCTCAATGAAAGTGAAGATAGAATTTCAGACCTTGAAGACAGGATTGCAGCTAGTGAACAGGAAAGGAAAGATCTTTTGAAAATAACAAGGAATCAGGAAACAACAATTCAACAACTGCAAGACGATGCAAAGAAGAATAACATAAGAATGATAGGGATTAATGAAAGAGAGGGAGACAACATGAAGGATGTCAGGAGGATATTTAGAGAAGTAATAGCTGAAAATTTCCCAAGCATGAGATCAGAAACTGACATCAGGATCAGTGAAGCATATAGAACTCCAAACAGTCATAACCAAAATAAAACTACACCCAGACATATAATAATCACCATCCCAGAAATCCAACACAAGAATAGATTATTAAAAGCTGTCAGAGAGAAAAGACAGATCACTTATAAAGCAAAACCTATCAGAATCACAGCAGACTTCTCAGCACAAACGATAAAGTCAAGAAGAGCATGGAGTGAAGTATTCCAGATCCTAAAGCAAAATGATTTCCAACCAAGACTGATATATCCTGCAAAACTATCATTCAAAATAGATGGTGCAATACGATACTTCCATGACAAAGAACAGCTGAAGAACTTCATGAACACCAAACCGACCCTGCAAAAAATATTGAAAGACAGTTTAGATACACAAAGGAAAAAACCACTAAGCAACGCAAATAATTAAACAGAACAGAAAGATAAAGATGCAACAGCAGAGAGATAACATTCCTACAATTAACCAGCATTTAACAGTAATAACCATTAATGTAAATGGTCTCAATGCACCAATCAAAAGAAACAGACTAGCAGAATGGATCAAGAAACAAAATCCAACCATATGCTGTTTACAGGAAACCCATCTAACCCAGAAGGATACTCACAGACTGAAAGTCAAAGGATGGAAAACAATTCTTCATGCAGCAGGAATCCAAAAAAAGGCAGGAGTAGCCATTCTGTTTGCAGACAACGTGAACTTTAAACCAACAATGACTATAAAGGACAAAGAAGGTCACTACATACTCGTAAGGGGAAAACTCCAAGAGGAAGAGATAACTATCTTAAATATATACGCACCAAACTCCAGAGCACCCAGTTATATAAAACAATTATTAACAGAAATGAAAACTCAAATTATCAGTAACACAATTGTAACAGGAGACCTTAATACACCACTGACACCAAGGGACAGATCAACCAGACAGAAAATGAGCAAAGAAATAACAGAACTGAATCACACCTGTGAACAAATGGGTTTGATAGACATATACAGAATGTTCCACCCAACAACATCAGACTACACATTCTTCTCAGCAGTACATGGATCATTTTCTAAAATAGACCATATATTAGCTCACAGAACATATTTAAGCAAATGCAAAAAAGTTGAAATCATCCCTTGCATATTATCGGATCATAGCGCTCTGAAATTAGAAATTAATGACAAAAGACACTGCAAAAATTCTGCAAACACATGGAAACTAAATAACACACTCTTGAGTAATCAGTGGGTCACAGAAGAAATTAAAGAAGAAATTAAACAATACCTAAAAGAAAATGAAAATGCAGATACAACTTACCAGAATCTGTGGGATGCAATGAAAGCCGTTCTGAGAGGAAAATTTATTGCACTGAGTTCCCACATCAGGAAAACAGAATGAATACAAATAAATAACTTGATGCTACACCTCAAACAGCTAGAAAAAGAAGAGCAAGTCAAGCCCAAAGCCAAAAGAAGAGAGTAAATTATAAAAATCAGAGCAGAAATCAATGCAATAGAGACTAAGAAAACAATCCAAAGAATCAACGAATCAAAGAGTTGGTTCTTTGAAAGAATAAATAAAATCGATAAGCCCCTAGCCAACCTTATTAAAAAAAGGGAAGAAAAAGCTCAAATTCATGCAATAAGAAATGAAAAAGGAGAAATCACTACAGACCCAATAGAAATACAGAGGATCATCAACACCTATTTTGAAAACCTCTACTCTCAAAAGTTTGATAACACAGAAGAAATAGACAGATTCTTAGAAGCATATGAAGTACCAAAGCTAGATCAAGAGGATGTAAAACTGTTGAATAACCCAATCTCTGCTAATGAACTTGAAAATGTAATTAAGGCCTTACCCACCAAGAAGAGCCCAGGCCCAGATGGATTCACTGCAGAATTCTACAAGAAATATAAAGAAGACCTAATGCTGACACTCCTCAAACTATTCAATGAAATTGAAAGGGAAGCAATCCTTCCTAAGTCATTCCTGGAAGCAAATATTACTCTAGTACCAAAACCTGAGAAAGACCCAACTATAAAAGAGAACTATAGACCGATCTCCCTAATGAACACAGATGCAAAAATCCTCAATAAAATATTGGCAAATAGGATCCAGCAAATCATCAAGAAGATTATACACCATGACCAAGTGGGATTCATCCCAGGAATGCAAGGATGGTTCAACATATGTAAATCAATAAATGTAATCCACCATATCAATAAAGCCAAAAATAAGAATCACATGATCATTTCTATAGATGCAGAAAAAGCCTTCGATAAGGTCCAACACTTATTCATGATAAGAACTTTACAGAAAATTGGAATAAATGGTCTTTACCTCAATATAATAAAGGCCATTTATGACAAACCAACAGCCAGCATCATACTAAATGGCCAAAAATTGAAAGCCTTTACTTTAAAATCGGGCACAAGACAAGGATGTCCTTTATCACCACTCCTATTTAATATAGTACTGGAAGTACTAGCCAGAGCAATTAGGCAAGAAAGAGAAATAAAAGGGGTAAAGATAGGAAAAGAAGAAGTTAAATTATCATTGTTTGCAGATGACATGATACTCTACATAGAAGACCCCCTAAACTCCATTGAAATACTCTTAGATACAATAAATAAATTCAGTAATGTGGCTGGATACAAAATCAATACTCAGAAATCAATAGCATTCCTATACACAAACAACAAAATTACAGAGAGGGAAATAAGAGAAACTGGACTATTCACATTAGCAAGCAAAAAAATGAAATATTTAGGAATTACTCTTACGAAAGAAGTGAAAGACTTATACAGTGAAAATTATAATACACTGAAAAAGGAAATTGAAGATGATCTCCGAAAATGGAAAGACATCCCTTGCTCATGGATAGGAAGAACAAACATTGTGAAAATGGCCATTCTCCCAAAACTGTTATACAGATTCAATGCAATCCCAATAGAAATACCATCAACATACCTTATAGATCTAGAGAAATCACTCCTAAATTTCATCTGGAACCAGAAGAGACCTAGAATCGCAAAGGCAATTCTAAGCAGCAAAGACAAAGCAGGAGGCATCACAATCCCTGACTTGAAGTTATACTACAAAGCAACAGTAGTAAAATCAACATGGTATTGGAATCAAAACAGAGCCGAAGATCAGTGGAATAGATTAGAAGATACAACCACAACTTCGAACACACTCAACCACCTTATCTTTGATAAAGGAGCCAAGCAGGTTCACTGGAAGAACGACAGTCTCTTTAATAAATGGTGCTGGAAAAACTGGCTCTCCATTTGCCGAAAACTAAAGCTAGACCCATGTCTATCACCATGTACTAAATTAAAATCTAAATGGGTCAAAGATCTGAATATTAAAACAGAAACACTAAATCTATTGGAAGACAAATTAGGTAGAAACCTTGGAGACATAGGAGTAGGTAAAGAATTCATGAACAGGACTCAAACCGCACGGGAAATACTTCCCAGAATCAATAACTGGGACCACTTCTTATTAAAAAATTTCTGCATGTCAAAAGAAATCTCCAGCATAGTGAAAAGAAAACCCACAAACTGGGAAAAGATTTTAGTGAACTCTCTCTCAGACAAGGGCCTCTTGTCTAAAACATATAAAGAATTAAAGAAACTCAGACCTCCAAAATTCAAAGATCCAATCCAAAAATGGGCATCTGAGATGAATACGCAATTCTCAGATGAAGAAATGCAAATGGCAAATAAATACATGAAAAAATGCTCATCATCATTCGTCATTAGAGAAATGCAAATTAAACCCACACTGAGATACCATCTCACTCCTGAAAGAATGGCCAGGATCAAGAAAACCGACAACAAATGCTGGAGAGGCTGTGGGGAAAAAGGAACTCTCCTGCACTGCTGGTGGGAGTGTAGACTGGTACAGCCTTTGTGGAGATCTGTCTGGAGATTTCTCAAAAAGTTGGGACTGGAAATCCCATTTATTCCAGCTATTCCACTTCTAGGCATATTCCCAGAAGAACTGAAAGCATCATACCACAGTGATATATGTGCACCTATGTTTATAGCAGCACAATTTGTAATCGCCAGATCTTGGAAACAACCCAAGTGTCCATCAACTGAGGAATGGATAAAAAAGTTGTGGTATTTCTATACAATGGAGTATTATTCAGCTATAAAGAAGGATCACATTGAGATATTTATCAATAAATGGGCGCAGCTTGAGACCATACTCATAAGTGAAATAAATCAATCTCGCATGTGTGAATACCGAATAGTTTCCCTAATGTAAGTAATGATTCAAATATATAAAAATATGTGGTAATCATGATTCCCCATTAGGTGGCCTTGGAGCCTTATAAAGTTTTCACTCATTAATTAGAAAGGCTTTATTCTGGGGCTTCTTGATATGAAAATATTTGAAGCTAGAGTATATGAAGTTTTATCCAAATATTTCAAGGAAAAAGACACTATGGTAACTACTATTAAGTCAGGTTATATGGTGGTGAAGTACTAGGTTGTTGAAACAGTCATGCTGTGACCTCTATTGTTATATTGTTATGTCCTGTTTTATCTCAATCTCCCCCTTATTGTTTTAAAAAATTATTTAGTCATTTCTTATGTTTGTCTTAATTAAAGAAAAAATTCAAAAAATTAGGATATATAAATAGTAACTCTTTTTGATTTCCTATTAACTTGTTTTGAAGTCCTGTAGTACTCCCACGATCTTGTTTTGACTGATTAGACTCTGTTCCATTCTATATGGTAGTATCAAGTTTGAAGACATAGGCAACTACTTTGAAGACAATAAGATTCACTAAGATACTCATTCTGGTTTGACTATTGTCTTCTTTGGAAGTCCTGTAATGTTTACAATGCCTAAGTTTTATTGGTCTTGTTCTCTACTGTTTTGTCCAACTTTATAATATCTAATGAGATAGACAATTCTTTTTAAGGAAACAAGGGACAATGTTGATAACCATTGTTGATAAACTTGTACTCTGTTCTACACCATGTGCTATATCTATCCTTGGTATTGACTGACGGCTTTGTTTTGCCATATTTGACTGTCTTCTTCCCCCCCCCAAAAAAAAAGTAATAAGCACTAAGGAGTAATAAAATCCAAAATGTGTAAATTTTGTTGTAAAAAAGAGAGGGAAAAAAAAAGAAAAAGAGCTCTAACGGATATAACAGCAAGTGTGTTTAGGGGTGTTAAATAGCTGACTATATCAATGTTTTTGGATCATTGAACACAGCTGTTTGCAGTCTCCCTGTTTGAATGTCCACCTTGTATTCTTTGATACTGTGATTTGAGGAACTATTTCCAAGATGATAATATGTAATCTACTAACAGGTGATTTCTTACTGTTATGTTTTTTGTTTGTTTGTTTGTTTTGTTTTTTTGTTTTGTTTTGTTTTTTTGTAGTTCTGTATTACGTGTACCCTTACACCGCTTTGGTTTGTTTTGTGTTTTTCTCTTTTTCCTCTTAAATTTAAAAAAAAAAAAAGAACTTACATTTCAAACTCTTCTTTACAGAAGAGTTTACTTACCTGGTGTGCAACAAAAATGGAAATGTCTCTATTTTTTTCCTAACTTCAACTGGTGATGATAAATATTCATTCAGTACAGAATAAAATAAAAATCACTGTTAAGCATATCTCTTAACAAACTACAACTCAGACCATATTTTGGTCTAGACCTGCCTCTGCAAGTTCCCAGTTTTCCTTACCTTGAACCTGCCTCACTCCCATGATTTTACTCTATAGAAGTCCCTAGAAAAGACAGAGTCCCTGGAAACCTGCTTGGGACCCCTTCTGTCTCTTTCTCAGACAGAAGCTTTCTTTCTCTCAATAAATATATTCTGTTCTTAACCTCTATTGTTCCTAAAATTCATTCTTCAATTTTAGAGAACATGAACCCATACCAGACATAGTAGGTTGGGAGTTTCATTCCCCTATATCAAACTCCTGGTTCAGAATACATCCAGTAAGGCTGTGCCAATTTCTGTTCCTATCAAATCACATAAAAGTGCTCCTTTCTCTAACCTCTACCTAAATTGACGTTATTCTTTTAAAATTTTGTCTATCAGCAGGCTAAAATGGTGTCTTGTTACATTTTTGACTACAAGCAAGTTTGCACATACTCTTATGTGTCTATTGACCTTTTTACTGTCTTTGTTTATAAACTAACTAGCAATATCTTCTCCCCATTTTTGTATGGGAATGTGTGTGAGTCTGTTTTGTATTATGATAGCAAAATAACTACGGCAGGATCACTTTATAAAGAAAAGAAGTTTATTTAGTATATAGCTCTGGAGGTTCAGAGACTCATATCTGGTTATGATCTTCTTGCTGACAAAGTATAGAGTCCCCAATCAGTTCAGGGCATCACAATGGCAAGAGATGTGTCCAGGCCCTACTTTTAAATACCACAGTTGGATTAGATTTCCAGCATCTTAGTGCTTTGCAAGAGGAATTATGTTTCAACACATGAACTCATGGGGGGCATATTATAATCATAACTAAATGTGCATCTTTTGCTTGTTGCTCATCTATATTAAAGCTATCCTACTAATTCAGTGCAGATGGCACACCTTTATCCTCAAATTAATTTTAACTTAGGGCTCAATTCATACATTAGAATATTCATAAAATTAATTTTTATGGTATATTGGAAAGACTGTATTGCTGTGTATAAGTCACATCTTATTTTCTATGTTAGATTATTTTCAAATTTCACTTTTTTCATATTCCTCTTATTTCACTCCCACTCTCCACACAGAATCCTTTCCTAAACCCCCTGCTTCTACTTCAGCTCCCCAGAAGTGGGGTCATGAAGGTGCTCAGTGATTAGAGAGCTTGAACATTTTGAAAGAGAAGTGGGTGGTGATGGCACATAATTGAAACTTGAAAGAAAGCCAGTGTGCTATAATTGAGATTTCACATTGGGAGCTGATTGCTATGGCAACAAAGGACAGATTTTGAAAAATAAGGTTTAGTATAATGGAACTAAGGGGAAATTGATTAGAAAAGAGACTGCCTTTTATTTACTTTCAGCCTGTTTGTCATGTATACCATACTCTACATTAGCACCCACAAAACATATTTTTGCTTTCAAAAGCAAACACATTTTAATTTTGTTTGCACAGTATAAACACAAGAAGGAGATGATTTGGGTAAACTTTTTTTGCAATAATAGTGACAATATATCTTTGGAGTCTTTTTTCAAAAGAAATAATTTAAAATATATACCTAGCTTTGAATTCTTTTTTAGTTTAATATTTTCATCTATTTATTTACTCAATCAGTAATGACTGAGCCATTGTGTGAGTGAACTCAGACCTGGTCTCTGTGTTCATGGTGCTTACATAAAACAGGACATATTTTCTCATTTTCTTAAAATTACTCTTTAAATGATGAATTAGATGATGACTGATACAACAATGTGTGTATCTGTGATAGCCCAATTATTCTTCTATTGTTTGACATTAGATTGATTTTAATGTTTTTATTGCAATAGCCAATGAAGTAATGAGTTTCTGGTCATTTCTTCAGGAATTGTTCCTAGAAAGATAATTGAATTATTAGCTTAACACATCAAAATCTCTTTAAAACATCACATTCTAAGAAATAATAAATTCACACAGTTTTCCAGTGAAAAGGTGATTTCATCAATAACACTGTGCCTGGAAATGCACTGTAGATCTGAGAGAGCAATAAATTCCCTCATGTTAGTAGGGTCCCTCACTAGATGATAAGAATAGAATTTTGCTTTAGCAATAAGACCAAAGTCTGGTAAAATATAAAAATTTAATAGCATTCAATGAAGACATCCTTCATAGAGAAGATCATCCCTGGTTCGAAAGAAATTTCAGATCTATAGATTGTGTTTGAAGAAGCAGTATGATCTCACTTTGAAATGAATGTTCTTCGGGAGATCAGTTCCAGAGATAGCAACCAAGTGAGGGGTGCCAGAGTTGAAGAGCTGAAGCAGCCTGTTGTGAATAAGCAGATTTACTGACCTGTTGTCACCAATCACATAGTTTCCTGTGCAGTGTGGACCACTACAGTAAAATGGGACACCCTATGTTAGTTCCCTGAAGATCTTCGTTCCTTCTATCCAATATGTCATTTGCCAGAATATAGACTATTTGTAATAGGATGTATTTTATTTGTTAAAAAAAAGTTTCAATTACATTTTACAAATCATCTGATACATCAATGTGGTATTCAACAAATTTTGGATATGCAAGAGCCAAAATTATAAGTACTATTTCCTTCTTGCTTGACTCATAACATATATGCTTCAGGCAATATTTCTTAATTTGCTCTGCTTCTCCCTGAGGATGCAATGGAAGAAAACTCCCACTATATTAAGAGCTCATAATTGTAGCCTTCATTCTGTTTTGTGTGTCCTAAGGCAAGTTACTTACTTTTTTCTTGTCTGATTTTCCTCTATAAAATAAGAAGACTGGAGTAGAGGCAGCAGTAGTGTTCTTTTCCTTCTCATCATCCCAGTACACACACACAGGCGCATACACACTCATAGTTTATTTCACTCTCCTCATTAACATACATTGCTTTGTAAAAGATCTTGAGAATCAAATTTGTGCAGTTCACAAAAGTTGTCTATTCGGAGATGAAGGGTAAATTCCCCATCTCTTCCTCTTTCCTTCCTGCTTCATCTTGTCTTTTTTTTTTTTTTTTTTTAGCTTGTTTCTCTTTGTTTGGTTGCTGATTCCCTATATGGCTTTTCCATTGTTTTGCTTAAGGTAGGTACCCAAAAGGGGCAGAGCTGCATGACTTTGGGGAAGTCATTTACTATCTTTGGACTTTCACGTTCAAACTCTCATGACTGTATTATACATGCACACAGTATATCAACAAAAATCAATCTCTACCCATTTTGACATGCAGCTCACATGATTAAAGTTGGGAACTCAAGTTCAAGCCATCCTCCACATTGGTGGTCAGCCCTTTCTCTTTACAGGAAGTCCATGATCTTAGCTCTAGTTCCCATGAGCCTTCTTCAGGAAGCCTTCTTTGATACCCTTGGAAAAGTATCAAGATTGCTTTCTCAAACACTCATGAACCCCCAGCCTATTCTCTCTCTAGCTCCAAATACAGATCAGCAATAGACAAAAATATTAAATACATAAATTATAAAAACAAAAAACTTCTCTAGAGCAGAAAATAGGACAGAAACACAAAGCAATGAGCAAGCCTAAAACTACAAGCCAGCTGGTATCTCTGGGCCTGAAGATGGTGCAAGTTCTACAGGATAATTGGGACCAAAATATCCCATGAATATGGGAGATCAAATTAGACACATTGCCTGAAACTAGAGAATTTCACCAAACTCCTGGCCTATTAGCAGAGTCTGAAGGAAAGTGTTCAGAACATCATGAAGGTTAGTGACAGGAGAAAACAGCCTCAGTCTCAACCTATAAGAGAGTGGCTTGGGAGTCAGTGACTCTCATGGCTTGGGAGTCAGTCAGTGCAGCTTTGATTTCCTCAATACCTCTTGAATCAGGAGTCCTGAATTCTTATATAAGGTCAAGTTCTCATGGCAGGCATAGAAATAACTTAGGGACTTAGTCACTTTTCCCATTACTGAAAAAAAATACCCAGTACTCAGAGTTAAAGGAGGAAAGGTTTATTTAGCTTACAGTTTGTACAAATTTCAGTCCTTAATTAGCTGGCTCCAAGGCAGGGTGGCAGGGCAGAGGGATACTGCAGAGGAGAAACTGTTCATGGGCAGGCAGAAGGTAGCAAAACAAATGAGGGATGCCCACAGCTCTCTCCCTGTATTTTATCCAGGCTACTTTAGGGTGGGTAGCAGTCACACCCTTAATCCTAGTGCCTTTGATCCTCACATTGCACCATCAATCAATCCCAGCATCACACACTCTAGATCCACCTACTTCTGAAAATGGCCATCTATGGCTATGTGAGACTATTTGGGTACATCTGGATGGGGTGTTAACAAGGAGGAAGCTATCTGAGTCTGTCCTGTGTTTTTGCAACACAGGTGGGAATTTATAAAGTGTTTATTTAGCTCATGATTATGAAGACTGTAAGGATCAAACAATATGGAGCTAGTATCTCACCAGCAGCCTTTCAGTGATGTCACAATGTGGCAAAAATCAGAGAATTCCTTGCACTGACCAAGTACAGGCGGAGTCTATGTGCCTACAAGGCAACCAGAGACTGGCAAAGCCAGGCTCTTTCATAACAACTTTCTCTCACAGTGACCAGTCAAATCCTCTAAGGTACAATTCATTTGGCAAAACAGCCCCCATCCCTTAGGAAAGCACTCAGGACAGTCAGCATGTGGTCCACATGAGGCCCCTTACCTCCCAAAATTGTACCACTGTTCAACACTGTTAACATCGGGGATGCAGCTATCAGCACTCAGCAACACTGGGGAACAAATCACATCTAAATCATAGTGTAAATAAGGCTAAACTCAGAGCAGAGGGCTGGGGCTGGGGCTCAGTGGTAGAGTGCTTGCCTAGCATGGATGGAACTTGGGATTTGAACCCCAGCACTGAAAAACAAAACAAAAGATTAAAACAGTAAGAAGAAAACACAGATACAATCAGAATTCTCACTCATGATAAGCTCACAAATGCCACATCCAAATTATATGAAGAAAGCTAACATTCCAAAAAGCAAATGACAAGCTCATTAAGTAAAAATTAACTCCCAAGAAAATGAAAATAGGCTGATCCGATGGCAGTGGGTTATCAGAACTTTTAACATTAGTGTCACTAAAGTTGGTATACCACCCCCCCACCACTGTTTTTTTAAATACAAAATAAATAAATAAATAAAATGAAAATAATGGAGTAAGTAGATAATGAGTTCAGAATATATGTGCTTAAAATCATCAAAGAGATAATAGAATAACATTTATTTAAGTCTTATAATAACTATGAAAGGAGGTGCCTTTTGGTATTTGCTAATTAAGGACATGAGGCTTAAGGAATTAAACAACGAGCTCAGTGTCTCACACTAGCACACAGGAAAGTCAGATCTCATACTCAGGGCTGTCTTCCAAGTCACGTGTTTCACCATGGTGTGATTGCTTCCATCAGCGACCACATGGTAAAATGTCTTTGGATGTCTCAAGTCATTCTGAAAGGAAAAAACATAACACAGCACATCTTCAAAATGAGTTGAGTGTGAATAGATTTGGCCTCCATTAAATTATGAACTAGAAAATAATAATTTCAGGGCTAGGGATATAGCTCAGCAGCACAGGTGCCTGCCTGGCCTAGCATAAAGTCATGAGTTCAATCCCTGGTACCAATAATAATAATAATAATAATTTCATAGAACTCCAACAACAATATACTGAACATCTACAACTTTTCCAGCCCCTGTTAGGTGCCTTGAGGGATGTTGGTAGTAAGAAAAAAAAGCTATAAACTACACAGTCTAACCAGGGAAAAGACTGGATAAACTTTTATTGAGCATCTATAACTTTGTCCAGCATCCTAATAGGTACTATGTGTTGTTAGAAGTAGAGAGAAAGACAGTAAGCTTTAAATTCTAACTGGGTGAGGAGGACTTGGAGTTATGCACCAGGTTTGTGATTATACTAACTGTTAGGTCTGAGAAGGGTAGAGGAAGAGGAAGGAAGGGAGTAGAGAAGGGGTGGAAGGAGTGGTGGAAAGGAGTATAAAATATAAGTAACCTTTATTTCGGGAATGCGGGGAGAGACCCCCCGTGGCCCCCGGGGCACAGCATCTCCACCCTGGGGCTGGCGGTCTCTCTCTAGAACACACACACACACACACACACACACACACACACACACTCTTCTCTAACACGTGGAGTTAGGCCCATAAGTAGCCTCTGTCTGGGGTGGACACTAAGGGGCATTAGGGGTGCACAGGTGGCCCATTGGCACACGTTTGGTGCCAGAGGTAGGTTCCTAGGGATGGGGGTATAGGGTTACAGGTAAATCTCTAAGGGGCGGGGGAAGCAGGAGCTTCTTAATTTGGCTGAGGCTTCTCCTGGTTAAAGTGTCCGGTCTGGGCCAGCAACTCTTTCATATCCTGTCTTATGATTATTAGGAAAAGGGGCGAAGATTTGTCTCTGTAACTACTTCCTGCTGGCTGAGGGCACTGTATTGGGATCTAGGGGAGTCAACGGGATGAAGGTTGATGCCCAGGTAGACGCTGATGTTAGGTGTTTTAGCCAGGACAACTTCACTGGTGAATGCATGTATGTTAGACTGGAAAAAACAAAGAAACAAGATGTTATGAGGAGACATGGCACTGTCATATTTATGGACCCAAGTGAGGTAGAGGGAAAGGTGTCTTTGATTTAGACCTGTTATTCTATCAGGATGACATTGAGGTGGCAAGGCAGAATTCTGAAAAATTAAACGTGGGATTAGGAGGAGTGAAGTTATGACAGGTGCTTACTCCCCCATATGAAAGCATAAAAGTTAAAAGGTAGGTAGGTAAGGTTTGTCTCTGGTATATATGACATTGGAGTCTGTAGGCAATCTTGTTAGAGAGTCCTGCTATAGAAATGATCATTAATAGAATGTAAGAAATTAAGAATCAAACTGGACAACAAAACATGACAACCTGTGAGTCATAAGGCAGAGATCAGTATCAAAAGGATGGTTAGATCTAGGGCCTGAGTGATGTGAAACCAGGATGGCAGTTTAAAAGGGAATAAAAGCATTTTAAGATTTAGGACTGGGACCTGTATAAAAATGGGCCCTGTTTGTAACTGGCATAGGTTGACCTTTAATACTCCATGAGACATTGAGGATTTATTAGCCTAACAACTCAGTAAGAACTCTGTATATGTGGCCTCTTATGTCCACGAATATAGAGAATGTCTCACCTTGAGAGTTTTAATGTGATTTGGATTCTGAGACAGATATCCACGAAGGCGGTTAGCCCCTGTGACCTGTGAGGGTGGCCAGGATAACCCAATAGCCGTGGAATAAGGTCTTTTGGCAGTGACCTGTGAGGGCTACAAGGTAGGATGGCCAGGCCACTCTCTAGTGGCCAGGATAGCCTAAACAGCCCTGGAGTAAGGTCTCAAAGAATGCCAGGATGGGGGATTTTGTGTGATGTCTTCTGATGAATTTGAGTGAGGCCCATGGCGGGGGGGCAGGTAGCTTCACCTTGTGTAGATTTGTCTGTCTCAGAATTGTGTTATTTAAAATATGAACAACCATAGCAAGGTCTCTGTGGAGCTTGAAGGTCAAGTTTTGCCTTGTTGTTTGAGATCTGGACTATAGTAAAAGTTATCTGTAGAATTAAGTAAGTATGTAGGAGCTTAATATTGGCATTTAAGATTATAAGGCAGGCAGGTTGGTAAAATTATCAGGTGGCTAGTAATAGTGAATAAATGGTAGAAAAATTGTAAGAAAAAAAATAGCCTCTCTTGAGTGGAACTGAATTGTAAAAAAAGTTTGGGCGGGGCCGTGAGACTTTGGAAACCCACGCAGTGTTTAAGGCAGCTTGAGATGCTGAGATAGCACCTGTAGGAAGAGAGCAGAGTTGTGCCTGGGGCGGGATGAGCATCACCACACAGCAGGCGGGGGGGGGGGGGGGGGGGGGGGGGGGCTGACATGGAACATGCAGAGTGGGCGGGACGAATGCCGGACACGGTAGGCAGGGCAGGCTGAGGTCCCACCCAGATGCTTACCGGGTCGCTAAGAGGGTGCAGGGAGCTGCAACCGCATAAGGGGGTGGGGCTTGGAGGCCTGCAGTGGTGATCAGAGGTGGCACCTGGCGCCATGGAACTATGGCGGCCGTGGCACACGCCCAGAGCGTGTCCAGTGCCGTGGGGCAGCAGTGGCAGCCTGTGTGTCGGGTGCCGTGGAGGGGCGGGCTGGCAAGGAACATGTTGAGTGGGCGGGGCGAACGCTGGGATACAGTAAGCGGGGCAGGCTGAGGTCCCACCCAGACACTTACTATGATGCGCTAAGCGGAGCAGGGAAATGACGCCCCAGGGTGGAGATGCTGCGCCCCGGGGGCCGCGGGGGGGTCTCTCCCCGCATTCCCGAAATAAAAGTTACTTATATTTTATACTCCTTTCCACCACTCCTTCCACCCCTTCTCTACTCCCTTCCTTCCTCTTCCTCTACCCTTCTCAGACCTAACACTAACCAAAATATGCCTGCCTGCTGGAGGCATTGAAGCTGAATACACGTGCAGGGCCCTGGCATAGCCTGAGCATGGCTGAACTGAGAATGAGGAGATACCTTAGGGGACAAGATAGGCTACAGCTGAGGCCACCTGGAGACTTTCTGGATAGTTTTCCTTAATTACCATTGTCTGTTGCTCTGAGGGGTCCTTGAACCCCTCCCAAGATCCTGCTTAGGATTCCTGCATTTTCCACTCAATTCTTTGCTTGTTCTGATTAAATACCGGCTGCCTAAGGTCAGTCAGTCAGCCAGCTAGCAGAGTTTCGAGCTTTTCAGAGGATTTTAGTGCTTCTGGAGACCTGAAGATCATGCTGCTTATCTCATTATTTTGGGCCTTCACTGTGCACTTGTTTGGGTGATTGAGGATCTAGGCACAGATCTCAAAACCTGTCTTAAAAAAAAAAAAAAGAATTACTCAGCTAATAAGGCAATCAGTATTCCAGAAAAGCTGTAGGCATGGGTGGCATTCAAGCAGGGTTTTGAAGTATGTGTGTGATTTGGATTGAATGATCTTCAAGGAAAGAGAATGTCATGAAGAAAAAGTAGCCTGCTGGGGGGAAAAACAAATCAGGGAAAGCCGTACCATTTTGAGGGCCCAGCAGGGATACCCCTGAGATAGTACCAAAATGCATTCTTGTAGATCAGACTCAGACCAATCATGTTTATTCCTTGTTTAGCAAACATGATTTATTGCATACTTGATGCAAAGTGAAAGGTCATAAAGAAAATTTTCTATTTTAATAAGATAAAATAGAATGTATTCCAAATGCATACCAAAATATCCAAGCAATTTGCACAGCTGGAAAAGTATGTCAACTAAACAGTGACAATTTAATGTAAGTTATAAAGAATAATTTGAAGATTAAAGAAGTATGTTATGCAGTTTGTGCATAACATACTAATGATTTATAATATTCTTAAGCAAGGAAGCTGTGATGCTCATGATTATTTTTTGGAATATTCTTGTCAGTTACTGTGATAAAATATTGTTACAAAATATCTTTGATGATCATGTTGAAGTACAGAAAGATCTATTTGGTTCGAAGTTTGGGAGATTTCAGTCCCTGGAAAGCTGACTCAGAAGCTTTGGGGCCTGTGGAGAGATGGTACACCATGGAGAAGACAGAGAGTGAAATGAAGCCGCTCAGTTGTGCTGGGCAAGAAGCCAAGGGAGAGACTGGAAAGGGATGGTGCACCAAAGGCTCCTTCAAGTGCACAGCCCCAGTGCCCTATGCTGCCACCAGGCTGCCTCCAAAGGCCCTGCCACATTACAGTTGTGCCACAGGCTGGAGACATGGGCATTTGTGGGATATTAAGGATCCAATTATAACACACATTCTTCTTTTCTTCACCATTTTTTACCATCTTTTTAAAGTTTTGGGAGCCCACAATCATTTTACACCAAAATTCCACAAGAATGTAAAGTTATAGTTCAGCTAAGTCAAATGGGGAATCCACGAGAATGCTGTGTGTTACACCAGGAAGCAGAAGATGCAGCCAACAATTGGAAGTCTGGAAAGAGATACATCATTGTTCAGCTGTGTCTTCCAGTTTAGGATTTGTAATGGGTTACCAGAGATGGGGTAGCTCAAACAGTTACCATTTATTTCTCATACTTCTGGAGACATAGAGGTCTAAGATCACATGCTGAAATATTTGACTCTGTGAGTACATGATTTCTGTTTTGCAAATGGCCATCTTCTGTTACTTCACATGATAGAAAAGAGAGGCAGAGAGTCAGAGACAGAGGAGAGAAAAAAGAGAGAAATAGAGAGAGAGCAAATTCTCATGTCCCTTCTTATAACAAAACTAATGTCCTTCATGATGAGTGACCCTCCAAACCTCACCTCTCAATACCATGACCTTGGGGGTCAGTATTGCAATACACAAAGAAAAGCACTGTAGACAAAGCAAATTATCTTGGGCTCCTCAAACACAGGACAATCTTTAATCTTCTCACATGTACATCTTTGGATAAACCCATGAGTGTATCATCACCTAAGGTGTACAATAGAGTAAACTAGTTGCTATTTAGCAAAGTTTAGGTTAAAGAAACCTAGTTAGAAAAAAATGCATAATGTTTGGTTCTAGAGATAAAACCCAGGACCTAGAGCAGACTGAGCACCTGCTTCACCACTGAGCTACAAGTTAGTTCAGTGTAGCGGGCTGGGGGAAAAATCCAGATCCTTACATGCACAACACAAGTGTTTTATCACTGAGTTATATATTTTTAGGCCAGAATCAGTAGTTTGGAAATGAGTTTTTCAAGAGTCTTGGCTGTGTAAAATTGCTAACTGAAGCATTATTGTATGAGGTAAGTCTGTATTTGGGATGGGATCATTGTGGTGAAGTTATGTGGAGATCCCTTTTCCTGACACATAGATGCCACTGTGGAAAAAGTTTCTGCTCCTCATGTAACCCGCTGTTATCCATGAAGGTACAATGGCAGCCAACTCATTCCTTATTGACAGGGTGGCTGTCTTTCTCTGTCTCTAAATATCGGAATATTTGGATTGCAGACTATTACATATCACATATTCATATTTGCTATCTTAGGGAAACTGTGTTACCTTTTCTTTGTATGATTTCCTTTGTATGATTTTACTTTTTCTGAGTTTTGGGTGATTTTGTTAATAGAAATAGAAGAAAAGTGAGCAAGACCAAATCATTTGTTGTAATAAGAATTGTTTGATCTTCCAGTTTGTTATGCAAACTAAGACAAATATTGACTTCATCTTTCAACTTGATACCATCAGTATATGTATACATATGACTGATGCTTTAAAGAATAAAGATCTGCCTTGACTGACTACTATAAATTATATTTGGATGACAAAAGGGAAAACTCTAGTAATAATGATTGATAATTTCCTCCTTACTATGTTAATTTAAACAGCGTTTGCTCACCAGAGATGTCTTTAAAATCAGTAAAAGGGAAATCTCAAAATATATGTATATAATGTTGGCTGAAAGCTTTCCAAATCAACATGTTTGGGAGTTGGATAGACTTTTTGTGGAGGAGGGGTGATATACTTGCTTTTTGGTTTTTAAATTTTGTGCTTTTTTCTTTTTTATTAAAAAAGAGTAAAGAGAGAAAGAGAAGGAAGGAAGAAAAACAAAGAAAGACCAAACAAACAAGAATTATGTAAAAGGTTAAACATGTTGCTATGGGCCTCTGATCCTAGCATTCTGGGAGCCTGATATAAGAGGATCACAAGTTTGAGCCCAGTCTGGGCATTTTAACAACTTAATAAGACCCTATCTGAAAGGGGGAAAAATTGAAAAACTGGGGATGCAGTTCTATGTGAAAGCCTAGTACTGGGGGAAAAAAAATACAAGAAAAGAAATCCTGATATACTTTATTTTCTATTGCTTTTTGAAAGTGACACCACAGAATCTTCTTTTTTGATATGAAAAATTGAATTTAGAATCTTTTCCCAAAATGTTCATACTCATCTTTTGTCTCTATCAAAATAAACACAGATTAATTGCATTATAAATTTGAATTTCATGTTCATTGCTTAATTAAATAGCTAAAGGGCTGGGGATTTAGCTTAGTGAGTGGTACAGTGCCTGCCTGGCAAGCAAGAGGTCCTGAGTTTGATTTCTGGAACAAAAAAAAAAAAGAATAAATAATAACCAAAGAAAAATGAGGAGCTTCCCAATGCTTACCGTTGTCTAAACTGTTACTAAGTAATTAACTAGGTTTTCATCACTTTATTGTTATAAAAGACAGTGATAATTATGAGTTATACAGGAGTGATATATGACAAGGAATCATGGGCCACTCTCTCTATTGAGATGTTAAATAAGCTTCAGGATCTACCCACATTAAGCCTAATTTTTTCTGAAATAACCATTATCAGGATAATTATATCCAAAGCTATTTGTATCTTCATGTAAATTAGAACTCTCAGACCTGGGATCCCTTAAAATTTGCTGGATTTTGCAACCTTAATGTAGAAAACAAATTTGACCCTGATTCATATTCACAAAGACTCTGATTGAAGAATTCTTAATAACTAATGCGTGAAAACTCAAACCACACATTATATATTAGTGGGTAGGCAATTACATTAATGGCTAAGTAATTTTCTGCTACACATTTTAATTTTACTTTTTCTTGACAGGTAGCTTTTATAGAAAGTGCTTCCTCAGGCTGGGGATTTAGTTCAGCAGCATAAGAACCTGCCTTGCAAGCAGGCAGTCCTGAGTTCAATCCCCAGTACTGATAAAAAGATAAAAAAAATTTTTTTTAAAAAGGCAAAAAAAGAAAGTGCTTCCTCAAAGCAATGCTGAATTTGTTATCTGCATTTAACAGAACAAGGGGCAAACAATGCTCATAGCAAATGACTTGATCAAGGTCATAGAAACAAAGTGGATTGTGAAATTCACAGCTCTTGAGTTTTGGTTGTTTGCATGGTCTCCTATTGTTTTTGATAGTTGCCTAGGAACAGCAGTTCCTCCTTTCTCAACAGTGTAGTATCTGCTGAACAACTATTAGCAGTGCAGAGTTTCTAAATGAATCAAATTTTTGATAATCAAGTTCTTTGAATTCCATTAATAGAAAAAAACCTTCATGAGCAATTACAATTTAAGTTGGAATTCTGTCACTGTTTGAAAAATTAATTATTCTAACAACTTATTTAGTGTCAGTTTTCTTGTGCATTTCCCACTTCTAATGCATTTTTAATTTACATGCTGGCTTGTTTTTGAAAGATAATTTCAGTATATTGTAGCCAAAAGGAATACGTGGCTCCTAGGAGGAAAAAATCATGAAAGAACTTTAGAGACAGAAAGAATAACACATAAAAATGATAGATTATATATTGCGTGGTAACATTGTTTTCTAAACTTTATATTCAAATTTTGGCATCTGTTAGCTTTCTGTAATAATTGAGGTAATTAATTTATAATAAAAGAAAACTTTATTTTGTCTCATGGTTTTGGTGATTTTTGTCTGTGATTAAGTGGTCCCGGGCTTTGGCCTCTGGCAAAGTGGCAGTCCATGGCCAGATTTGTGGTGGACTAATCCAATCACCTGGTCAGCCAGAAGCAGATAGCAGCACCAGAACAGTGTGCAAGATAGGCGGAGATGATGCTTGGAGACTGATTCTGCAAAGAGAGGCTTCGTACAAAGCTCTGTCCTGTGCTGTGGATTGAATATGCAATAAAGAAGAGGTCAAGTGCTTCTTTTCTATGTTCCATTAGATGGCAATTTTAATATCTTACATTAAAATATTTCAATGCTGAGGCAAAAGGATCATGAATTCAAGGCAAGCTTAAGAAACACAGCAAGAACCTATCTAAAAATTATTACAAGCTAGCATTGTCATGATTCCAAAACCAGACAAGGACTCAACTGAAAAAAGAAAACCCAAACTATACTCTTTAATGAAAATAGATGCAAAAATTGTCAACAAAATACTGAAAAACAGTGCAACACATCATTAAAAAGGCCATAAATCATGACCAAGTAGGCTTCATTTCAAGGATGCAAGGATGATTCAACATAAGCAAATCAATGAATGCAATATATCATTGTTTTGGTTTGTGTTCAGATGCCCTGCCATGCGTCATGCACTCATGGACGTGGTCGAATCTAGTATTTGTGATTGGTTCATTGTCTAGCACTGGGATCAGCAGTATGACTGCTGCACTTGCCCAGAAGTGGAGCCAGCATACATTATAAGGGAGGAAAAGAGTCATGCTTTTCCCCTTTTTTGCCCTTTCACTCTTGCAGCTTGCAGGCAAAAATCACATGATCATCTCAATAGATACAGGCACTACTTTTGACAAATCCAAACATCCATTCACAATAAAAGCTCTGAAAAAAATAAGTATAGGTGAACATTTTATCAATCTGATAAAAGACATTTATGACAAACCTACTACCAAGATGTTAAATGAGGAAAAACTGAAAGCTTTCCATCTAAAATCAGGAAGAAAGACAAGGATACCGACTGTCACCACTCCTGCTCAACATAGTATTCAAAACTTTGACAAGAACAAGTAGGCAAGAAAAAGAAAAAAGGGATATATATAGGAAAGGAAGAAATTAAGCTCTCCTCATTCACAGATGACATGATCCTTTACACAGAACATCTCAAAAATCCACTAAATGAACTCCTAGAACTAATAAATTCAGCAAAGAAGCAGGATGAAAAATCAACACACATAAAATCAATAGTGTTCCAGTACACTAATAATGAGCCAATTGAGAAAGAAATTAGAAAACAATACCACTCATAATAGCTTAGAAATATTAGATGCTTAGAAATCAGCCTAAGCAAGGAAGTGAAGGACCTCTATAATGAAAATCACAGCAGTCTGTAAAAAGAGATTAACAATAGCAGAAAATGGAAAACAATCCCCTATTCCTGCATATTTAGAACCAGTACTACATTGTAAAAATGCCTATGCTACTAAAACTGATGTAAATATCAACATTTATCACAGAAAAAAAAATCCCAAAATTCATACGGACCTAGAAGATACTAAAAATAGAAAAAGTAATATTGGACAAAAAAAAAAAAAAGCAGGAACAAGACAAGAGGATATTCCCTACAGATGATGCAATGCACACTGCCGTCCTCCAAATAGATGCCCAGACCACCAGCCTCAGGCCTGAAGAGTCAGCCAAGCAATACAAGCACAATGTTTGGTTCTATTCTGCTGTTTTGTTTTATTCCTGCATCTGGTAACCTGAGCAACTAGTTTGAAGATAACAATGTGTAGCATTATTCTCAGTTTTGTTCCCAATTTATTGTTTCGTTTTATTTAATGTTCTATTGTGATTGGTTTTATTCTGCTTTATTTTGTTTGATTTTTATATGACTGATGGTATGGATAAGTATTGTGAAGATAGCAGAACGTATTATGGTAGCCATTGTTGACTATTATCCCATTTTGAAGTTCTGTACCACTCTCACCATTTTGTTTTGATTGTATTTACTCTGTTTTGGGTATTTTTTTGTTTTATTTTCTTTAAAACAAAAAAAAAAGTAGGAAGAATCACAGTAACTGATTTCAAGCTATATAATAAAGCTACAATGCTAAAAACAGCATGGTGCTGGCCCAAAAACAGACATGTGGGTTAATGAAACAAAATAGCGGAAGCAGAAACAGCCAGTCACATTCAGCCATCTGGCCTTTGACAAAAGGGCCCATCATAATGTAAGGCAGTGATGTCGAACGATTTAGAGACTGAGTGCCCAAATTGCAACCCAAAACCTACTTATTTATGGCAAAGTGCCAATATTGCTATTAAACCTGAATACTGAGGTTTTAATTTAGAAAAATAACATACATTAACATCTTTTGTTAATTTAACATCTATAATTGACCCAAATTTATACTTTTTGGCAGGGTAGCCCTCCATTTTGTATAAATATCACATTGTCTTTATTCTTTTTTTTTTTTTTTTTTTTTTTTTTTTTGGTACCGGGAGTGGGGCCATTGTCTTTATTCTTAAAAGAAAAACACAATAACAGAATTTTCAGTGATACAAATAGCTTTTTGTTGAAAGCAAAATGTTTTCATTTGGCATGCTTTTGCATGATTAATATGACCTTTACTATTGTAAATATGATGATCATTTATTGGACCTTGGTGACTTGGCTCTCATGCCAACAGAGAGGGCTCTGCGTGTCTGCTTTGGCATGTATGCTACAGGTTCACCACCACTGCTCTACAGGAAAGACGGCCTATTTAGCAAACAATGCTGAGAAAATTGGTTATACACATGTAGAAGATTGAATCTAGACCCATTGTCTATCACAATGTATTAAACTAAAACCAAAGTGGGTTAAAAATCTAAATAGTAGAACAGAAATATTTAATATCCTGGAAGAAAAAAATGGCAAAACTCTTAAAAACCTAGGAATAGGCAAGGACTTCCTGAACAGAATGCCAAGTACACAAGAAATAGCACCAAGAATCAACAAATTAAAAGCTTCTGCACAGCAAAGAAATAAACCAAGAGAAGAAAATGCAAACTTACAGAATGGTAGCAAGTTTTGTCTACTACTTCTTGGGAAAAAAATACTAATATCTAGTATATACAAGAAGTCAAAACAATTAGATCCCCCCTAAGATAAACAACCCAACTAAAAAATGAGATACTGAAATGAAGAAACACTTCTTAGAAGAAAGTACAAATGTCTAACAAATACATTTTTTAAAAGTTGAACACTTCTGATAATTGGAAAAATGCAAGTTAAAACAACATTGAGATTCCATTATATTCCAGAAAGAATGATTATCGTGAAGAAATCAAATAATAAATGCTGGAAAGGCTGTAAGGAAAATAAAATTCTTCTGTATTATTGGTGAGAATGTAAGTTAAGTACAACCACTATAGAAATCAGTATAGAGATTCTTCAGAAAAGTAGAAATTCCACTTGACCAAGCTATTCTTCTTTTAGATATCTTCCCAAAAGAATTAAAGACATCATATTGCAGTGATACATGCTAAGCCTTGTTTATAGAAGCACAAATCTTAGAAGTGCTCTATATGTCCATCAACTGATGAATGGATAAAGATAATAGCGTATATATACACAATGAAGGACTACCCTGCAAAAAACAAAAGGATAAATTTGAGTCATTTATAGGAAAATGTGTACAACTTGAGACCATAGTGTTAAGTGAAATGAATCAGACACATAAGGTTAAACATCACATAATTTCTCTTATATGAAAAACTCAAAGTATGACTGATTTTTTAGAACAAAATAAAAGACAGATAATAGGGTACAGCAGGATAGATCTTTTGCAAATGGGAAGGGGATCATGAGATGTATGGAGGAGAAGGGAGGGGAGAAGAGAAAATTAAAAGAATTAAGATGTGTTATACATATGTACCAACTCCCCACAATGAATATAATCTTTATGTACTACAAATATGTACTAATAAAAATTTTTAAATAATTTATAAAGAAACCACAACTGTAAACTGAAAAGAAAGTAAAAATAGCTGAGATCTAGCTCAACACTCACTAGGTTCAATACCCAGTAGCAGTACAAGAGAGATTTCAGAGCAGCCCTTTGGAGGAACTCCCCTGAAAATGTGCTCCTTAGACACAGGGCTGTTTCTGAGTATTCCTCCAGAATTGTTTGGTTGTATGTGCCTGAAAACACTAGTGACAATTTAAGCAAAAGAGCTTTGTTTTTTCCCTTGCTCTGAGAGGCATCTGGAGGTAAAGTCCTGAGCTGAGATTAGGCAGTTGTAGTTTATGTTGTCAGAGAGCCAAGTTCCATCATTGCTTCTGCAACATGAAAATGCAAACATCTTTCACACTCCAGATATTCTAGTGAGCAAGACAGCACCTGTTATTTAGGCCCCAAGTCCAAGTCTTTACATGGACTCCAGCAGGAAAAGAGCAAAGGGAGAGGGTACCCTTAGCTGGTGAGTCAGCCTTTTTTATGGAGGCATGCTGAATGAAGCGGTTTCTGTTTCAATCTCATTGGCCAACTCACTGGCAAAGAACTCTGGGAAGTGTATTCTCTTAACAAGACTTTTGCTACCTAAGGCTTAGTACAGTTTTGTTAGTGAGGAGGAAGAGAAAATGTACATTGCAAAGCAACCATTAATGACTGCTATGGACCACCTCTCCCTCTTCCATAATTTTATGCCTCTATTCATTCCATTATTAAAATTTTCTGACCTGATTCTCACCTCTTTTCCTTAAGGTTCATTTGTTTATTGGTTGGTTAGTTTTGTTTTTGTTTTGAAACAGGGTCTCACTATGTAGTTCAGGCTGGCCTGGAACTCACTATGTAGTTCAAACTGGCCTCGAACTCATGGTAATCCTCCTGTTTCAGCCTCCCAAGTGCTAGGGTTAGAGATGTGTTCTACCACGCTCATGGTTGGTTTTGATGTTTGATGTTTAAATGTCAGTGATTGGCAGGGCTTTATATGTACTAGAGAAATATTATTTTAGGCATGAATACTTAATGAGATCATTTTAGGTATTTGTGGTAATCTGAAGATAAAGAAGGAGGAGATGTTAGAAATGAGTCTCCAGACTCACATTGTCTATGCTGAAAAGAGTGCACTCAGACAGAAAGCAAGAGGACTCAGCAATGCAAAATTTAAACTTTAAGTGCACAAGTACACTCAGACATGAAACACCAGGCATGCTGAGTGGTGAGGAAGTGGGGTTTTAAGGCCTAACCCATGGAAAGCAGCTGATCTCTTTCCCCATTGGCCAAGTTGAAGATCCATAGTCCATCCTGACTGGCTAGTTTAAGCAGCACAAAGGGTGGGTCTGAGGAGTTGCTACATAGGGTTATTAAGAGAAGAAAAAGGAAAAGGGGGGGGAGAGTCTAGGGAACAGAATGTTTTTGATTATTGATAAGCTACATTGATCTGTAGCTATGTTTCCAAAATTTAAACTGAGCAGGAATTCCCCATAATTTCCGTATATTCAGAAAGGGCTACCTAGGCTGGACTCAAGTCTATGATGGAGGCACTCCCGTTTATATCTTTTGATGGAGAATAGGGCTGCATTTTCTCACAATTCCTCCTTATCACATCTTCATATTATTTTCTTTAAATTCTGTGAGCAAAAGTTTATTTTCTCTGCTGTGTTTTTCCATGAGGGTCATGTTAGCCCATAAAGTGGGGGAGACAGTTTGCAGTCTCTAGGCAAAAACAAATAAATTTTAAACATGTATGACCAAAACATAAGCCTAGAAAACAGAGAACAAACGTAACTGGCTGACTCTTAGACCTGACTCCTGTTGAGTCTGGAAGATGCCAGCAGGAGTTAGAGATTAGAATCCCCCGATTGTTTCTAGTCTACATTACTATAACTTCTACATCTTTGTTTATAATTTTTATGTCTATATTTAAGACCAAGTTAAAGTGAGATCAGTATTAGTCAAGGTTAACTTTTTTTTGCTAAATATCAAAGTCAGTTAGAGCCCAGTGGGACCATGTGTACAGCCTCTCAGCTCTTTTGTTAATGTTACTTACCAGGGTGGGTTATGACCTTGCTTGACCATGTAGATTCCTGTTATGGTTTCTGTCTAGATATCTCCCCACCCCCAGGCAGGTTTTTCAGAAGTGGCTGAATCTGGTTAAATTTGTGATTGATTCACAATCTGATGCTGGGATTAAGGGTATGAGTACTATACTGCCCTAGTAAGGGAAGACTGTATATAAAGAAGAGACAGAAAGAATCCTCTCTCTCTGTCTCTGTCTCTCTCTCTCTCTCTCTCTCTCTCTCTCTCTCTCTCTATCTGTCTCTCTCATTGCTTGTGCCATGAACTGTTGCCCCTTTGCCATGTGCTGCCCTACCTTGAAGTCAGCCAATTATGACTGAAATCTCTATAAACTGTGAGCTAAACAATATTTGCTTCTTTTAACTTTGAGTGTAAGGTATTTTGTCTCAGTAACAAGAAAAGTAATTAAGCAGAATTTGCCACTGAGAGTGGGGTTGCTACTGTGTTCCTAACCATGCTGCTCAGGAGCCTTTGGGAACAGCTTGTAGGAAGAGTCTGGAATGATTCAAAGAAGCTACTTGAAAAAATAGAGCTGGAGTTTCGGTGAGCGGAGGAGGAGCTGCGCGGACCCGGAGCCGCCTGCAGAGGCCCCGTCCTTTGTCTGGAGGAGGAAGGGTCCCGGGTTCCGGGGGCACCTCGGCCCGTACCCAGCAGCGCCTGGCCGTCGGTGAGCGGAGGAGGAGCTGCGCGGACCCGGAGCCGCCTGCAGAGGCCCCGTCCTTTGTCTGGAGGAGGAGGGGTCCCGGGTTCCTGGGGCACCTCGGCCCGTACCCAGCCGCGCCTGGCCTTCGGTGAGCGGAGGAGGAGCTGCGCGGACCCGGAGCCGCCTGCAGAGGCCCCGTCCTTTGTCTGGAGGAGGAGGGGTCCCGGGTTCCTGGGGCACCTCGGCCCGTACCCAGCAGCGCCTGGCCGTCGGTGTGTGGAGGAGGAGCGGCGCGGACCCGGAGCCGCCTGCAGAGGCCCCGTCCTTTGTCTGGAGGAGGAGGGGTCCCGGGTTCCTGGGGCACCTCGGCCCGTACCCAGCCGCGCCTGGCCTTCGGTGAGCGGAGGAGGAGCTGCGCGGACCCGGAGCCGCCTGCAGAGGCCCCGTCCTTTGTCTGGAGGAGGAGGGGTCCCGGGTTCCTGGGGCACCTCGGCCCGTACCCAGCAGCGCCTGGCCGTCGGTGTGTGGAGGAGGAGCGGCGCGGACCCGGAGCCGCCTGCAGAGGCCCCGTCCTTTGTCTGGAGGAGGAGGGGTCCCGGGTTCCTGGGGCACCTCGGCCCGTACCCAGCAGCGCCTGGCCGTCGGTGTGCGGAGGAGGAGCTGCGCGGACCCGGAGCCGCCTGCAGAGGCCCCTTCCTTTGTCTGGAGGAGGAGGGGTCCCGGGTTCCTGAGGCACCTCGGCCTGAGCCCAGCCGCGCATAGCCATCTGCGTGCAGAGGAGGAGCGGGGTAGATCCGGAGTGCCCGCAGGAGGCCCTTCCTTTGTCTGGAGGTTTGTGGATATCTCTGCCAGCAGGGAGGGATCACAGGCTCCTGAGGCACTGCGGTCTGTGGTGAGTACCCTAACCCGGCTGCGATCCAAGAGCTGTGGATCTACCAAGGGGCAGGTGGGTGCACAGTGTCCCTGAGGCCCAGCTTGTCTGGAACCGCGGAGTTCTGATCAAGCAGAGAAGGGCCATTGGTTCTGCAGGCCCAATGGCCTGGGGTAGAGGGGTGCCAGAGTCTCAGTAGCTGCAAACATAGAAGGGGATTTTCAACAGATCCTGAGGAGGCTTTCAAATAACACTTGAAACACAGAAATATAGGAAAATGACAAAACGAAAGACCAAATTACAACCTCAAACCTCCAGCCCAACTCAGGAAACCCTAGGAGAAGTGTATTTAGAAGAAAATATATCCCATCCTCCTCATATATTAGACACAATAGCTACTGAAGTTGACAAGCAACTCCAGGAAGCTTTAAAGAAATTCAAACTCGAAATAATTTCTCAGATAAAAGAAGAAATGATAAAAGAAATGAAAGAGATTCTAAATATATCTAAAGAAAACACAGATAAAAAATTGGAGGAATTAAACAAAAAGATAGAATCCCTAGACGAGCAATATAAGAAACAAACAGAATACATAATGCAGATGCACAGAGATATACAGGAAATAAAAAACTCCACTGAAAGTTGTAAAAACCGCCTTAATGAAAGTGAAGACAGAATTTCAGACCTTGAAGACAGGATTGCAGCAAGTGAACAGGAAAGGAAAGATCTTTTAAAAATAACAAGGAATCAGGAAATAACAATTCAACAACTGCAAGATGATGCAAAGAAGAATAACATAAGAATGATAGGGATTAATGAAAAAGAAGGAGACAACATAAAGGATATCAAGAGGATATTTAGAGAAGCAATAGCTGAAAACTTCCCAAGCATGAGATCAGAAACTGACATCAGGATCAGTGAAGCATATAGAACTCCAAATAGTCATAACCAAAATAAAACTACACCCAGACATATAATAATCACCATCCCAGAAATCCAACACAAGAATAGATTATTAAAAGCTGTCAGAGAGAAAAGACAGATCACTTATAAAGGAAAACCTATCAGAATCACAGCAGACTTCTCAGCACAAACAATAAAGTCAAGAAGAGCATGGAGTGAAGTATTCCAGATCCTAAAGCAAAATGATTTCCAACCTAGACTGATATATCCTGCAACACTATCATTTAAAATAGATGGTGAAATACGAAACTTCCATGACAAAGAACAGCTGAAGAACTTCATGAACACCAAACCAACCCTGCAAAAAATATTGAAAGACAGTTTAGATACACAAAGGAAAAAACCACTAAGCAAAGCAAATAATTAAACAGAACAGAAAGATAAAGATGCAACAGCAGAGAGATAAGAATCCTACAATTAAACAACATTTAACAGTAATAACCATTAATGTAAATGGTCTCAATGCACCAATCAAAAGAAACAGACTAGCAGAATGGATCAAGAAACAAAATCCAACCATATGCTGTTTACAGGAAACCCATCTAACCCAGAAGGATACTCACAGACTGAAAGTCAAAGGATGGAAAACAATTCTTCATGCAGCAGGAATCCAAAAAAAGGCAGGAGTAGCCATTCTGTTTGCAGACAACGTGAACTTTAAACCAACAATGACCATAAAGGACAAAGAAGGTCACTACATACTCGTAAGGGGAAAACTCCAAGAGGAAGAGATAACTATCTTAAATATATACGCACCAAACTCCAGAGCGCCCAGTTATATAAAACAATTATTAACAGAAATGAAAACTCAAATTATCAGTAACACAATTGTAACGGGAGACCTTAATACGCCATTGACACCAAGGGACAGATCGACCAGACAGAAAATGAGTAAAGAAATAACAGAACTGAATCATACCTGTGAACAAATGGGTTTGATAGACATATACAGAATGTTCCACCCAACAACATCAGAATACACATTCTTCTCAGCAGTACATGGATCATTTTCTAAAATAGACCATATATTAGCTCATAAAACATATTTAAACAAGTGCAAAAGAGCTGAAATCATCCCTTGCATGTTATCGGATCACAGCGCTCTGAAATTAGAAATTAATGATAAAAGATACCGCAAAAATCCCACAAACACATGGAAACTGAATAACACACTCTTGAGTAATCAGTGGGTCACAGAAGAAATTAAAGAAGAAATCAAACAATACCTAAAAGAAAATGAAAATGCAGATACAGGGAGATGCAGAGAACATGGCGGACAGACAACAGCAACTTCTGAACGCTCTCTAAAGACTCGGCTCAGAGGCCAGAAATGATGCGGACTAAGGAGATACGAACCAGTAGAGATATGCTCTGCTGACTCAGGAACGAACTGGGCTGAGAGAATCCAACTTGGAATACAGTCCTGGCGCTAAAATAGGAACAGAAAAATCTCGGTGTGGAGGCTCGACTCCGCGCCATCGGAAACCGCGGTTTCGATTTCCCGCCGTGCGGCGGCCGGCTACCTCCACAGCGGCTCAGCAAGGAGAGAAGCGACCGCTGAGCTCTGGGAACGGGCGTCTGGGAACGGACTCTGAAACGCGACGGACAGGAAGGAAGGCTGACTGGTGGCGAGGTGAGCGAGGAACTGACTTCCTACCGCAGTCTGACTCCAGCGGAGGATTTTCTGGGCGCGGGCAGTCCTGTAAGAGCAGGGCGCGGTGGTAACTGCAGCCGCGCATTTTCCTCTCGGGCGGGATTGGTGAAAGGTGCCTGGCTGGAGAGACGCTGCTCGCGGACTCCCTAGGCTGGCCTAGCCCAGATCCCAGAGCCTGACGGGGGCCCGGGAAGCGACCGACTTCCGCGTAGGCTGGCTCCTCCGCAACTCCCTGGGGCGCAGCGGTGAGCTGGAACAACTAGCCAGTGCAATTCGATCAAGCTGTAGCTGACAGGCAGGGAAGCCGGGCCTCCTGTGTAAGATTACAATTTATAAGGAACAGAAAATATGGGGAAAGGAAGCAACAAAAAAGGCTCCTCGACCCCCAATCCTGAGAATCAGGCAATAGCGGACACTGTACCAATATACATTAAGCGCCATTTAGAGAGCCTCATAGACCAATTCAGGAATGAAGTTATCAATGACCTGAAGCTAGAAGTATGCAGAATAGTTAGAGAAATGCTAAGCACCACCCAGGAAAAAGCAGATGGTGGAGTGGAAGAACAGAAAAAGAGGGGAGAATTGCTTGATGGAGAAAACAGAGAAAGCATTGAGTATGTGAAGCAGGTGCAAAGGGACTATCAAGAAATCAAGAGGTCTACCCAAGACTGGCATAACAGCTTGAAAGAAACTAAGGACAGACTATCTGAATTGGAGGGCAGACTTGAAACATGGGAGAATGAAATGAAAAACGTCTTAAAAATAACAAAGAAACACACAGCAATAATACAAAGACAAGAAGATGATAAGAGGAGCCATAACTTAAGGATTAAGAACATAAAAGAAGAAGTAGGGACACAAACAAGTGAACTACAAAAGCTACTCACAGAAATAATCCAGGAGAATTTTCCTAATTTAGCAAAAGGTAAAGATACTCAAATGTATGAGGCATACAGGACCCCAGCTACCTACAACCCTAGCAGAGAAACACCCAGGCATATAATAATAAAAATTCCAGAAATTCAATACAAGAACAGAATATTAAAAGCTGTAAGAGACAAGAAACAGATCACTTACAAGGGAAGACCCATCAAAATTACAGCAGATTTCTCTTCACAAACCATCAAATCACGAAGAGCATGGGGAGAAATAATTCAAGCTTTGAAAGATAATAATCTACAACCAAGATTGAGATATCCTGCACAACTGTCCCTGGAAATTGATGGAAAAACGAGGTGCTTCCAAGATAAAGAGGAACTGGGGGAATTTGCAACCACCAATTCAACCCTACAGAAAGTATTGCAGGATATTCTAAAAAAAGAAAAATGCAAAGAACCCAGAAATAGGGGCGGGGAGGCCACAACGATTAGAGCAGAGAACAAAACGAAGAAGACAAACTGACAGCTACTGACAGAAAAAGAGCTCAACAGAAATGAGACAGAGAAGATTGGATGATAGGAACAGCTTTTTTTGGAGAAAATGACATCTTAATAGGTAATGCTGATCTAGTACCATCTTGTTTTGAAGTCTCATCTAGCTTTTATTCTTCTGTCTCCAATGGTCTAAACAGGTTATATCTTATTGGATTTTACTATGTACGATAGTATAAGGAAAAACCTGTTAGAGACAAGGAGATTATACAGAGACCATTGTTCATTTTCTGTTAGTCGATTCTAAATACTCTATAATGCTGTCATTCTCTTAAATGGATTTACATGGTTTTGATATACTTAATGCTACAGTATATGAAGTTATACTCAAGGACTTCAGGGAGGGAGTCAATATGGTAACTATTTTTGGGTCAGGATTAGCTGGTGGTGAAACACTATTCTGCTTAAATAGTTATGTTTTGATCTGCCCTGTTTCGCTGTTATGCCCTCTTTTTTTTTTTTTTTTTTTTTCTCAATCTCCACTCCATTATTTACTTTTTTATTTTTATCCATTTAATTACAGGGAAAAATATAGCAGGATATAATATAGTAACCCACTTTGACTTTCTATTATCTCGATTTGAAGCCCTGTATTACTCTCACCATCTTGTTTTTGACTGAGGTTCCTATATTCTGTTTTGCTGGATAGTATCAGGTTCGAAAGTTTAGGCATCAGCTGAGAAGATCATGAGATTCATTATAACGCCCATTCTCGTTGACTTTTATCTACTTCTGAGGACCTACAATGTCTCCAATATTTTGGTTTTGTCGGTTTTATTCTTTACGGTTTTGTTCAATTGTATTACAACTAATGATATAGGCAATTCTATTAGAAATAGCGGGAGGCATTATGGTAACCATTGTTGATCACCTTGTATTATGTTTTTATATTATCTATTATGTCCACCCTTTTGACTTGACCGATTCTGTTCTGTTATGTCACATTTGGTTTTACTCTCTTCCAAAAAAGCAATAAGAACCGTGGGAGCAATGAAACCCAAAATGTGTAATAGTCATTGTACAAAAGAGAGGAAAAGAAAGTGCTCTAAACTATATAACTGCATGTATATTTAAAAGTATAAGATAGAAAATGATATCACAGAGTTTTATTGGATCATTGAACAGAACTGTTTGCAGTATCATTGATGGAATGTCCACTTTACAAGCTTTAATTTTGTGACTTGAACAATTATTTCTAAGATGGCAATATGTAATCCATTAACTAGTGATTTCCTACTGCGCATTTTTTTATTCTGTAAATCTGTATAACTTGTACCCCTTCAATGTTTTTTTTTCCTTTCTTTTCTTTTCTCCTTAAATAAAAATTAAAAAAAAAAAAAAAAAAAAAAAAAAAAAGAAAATGCAGATACAACTTACCGGAATCTGTGGGATACAATGAAAGCCGTTCTGAGAGGAAAATTTATTGCACTGAGTTCCCACATCAGGAAAACAGAACGAATACAAATAAATAACTTGATGCTACACCTCAAACAGCTAGAAAAGGAAGAGCAAGTCAAGCCCAAAGCCAAAAGAAGAGAGGAAATTATAAAAATCAGAGCAGAAATCAATGCAATAGAGACTAAGAAAACAATCCAAAGGATCAACAAATCAAAGAGTTGGTTCTTTGAAAGAATAAATAAAATCGATAAGCCCCTAGCCAACCTTATTAAAAAAAGGGAAGAAAAAGCTCAAATTCATGCAATAAGAAATGAAAAAGGAGAAGTCACTACAGACCCAATAGAAATACAGAAGATCATCAACACCTATTTTGAAAACCTCTACTCTCAAAAGTTTGATAACACAGAAGAAATAGACAGTTTCTTAGAAGCATATGAAGTGCCAAAGCTAGATCAAGAGGATGTAAAACTGTTGAATAACCCAATCTCGGTTACTGAAATTGAAAATGTAATTAAGTCCTTACCCACCAAGAAGAGCCCAGGCCCAGATGGATTCACTGCAGAATTCTACAAGAAATACAAAGAAGACCTAATGCCGACACTCCTCAAACTATTCAATGAAATTGAAAGGGAAGCAATCCTGCCTAAGTCATTCCTGGAAGCAAATATCACTCTAGTACCAAAACCTGAGAAAGACCCAACTAAAAAAGAGAACTATAGACCGATCTCCCTAATGAACACAGATGCAAAAATCCTCAATAAAATATTGGCAAATAGGATCCAGCAAATCATCAAGAAGATTATACACCATGACCAAGTGGGATTCATCCCAGGAATGCAAGGATGGTTCAACATACGCAAATCAATAAATGTAATTCACCATATCAATAAAGCCAAAAATAAGAATCACATGATCATTTCTATAGATGCAGAAAAAGCCTTCGATAAGGTCCAACATTTATTCATGATAAAAACTCTACAGAAAATTGGAATAGATGGTCTTTACCTCAATATAATAAAGGCCATTTATGACAAACCAACAGCCAGCATCATACTAAATGGCCAAAAATTGAAAGCCTTTACTTTAAAATCAGGCACAAGACAAGGATGTCCTTTATCACCACTCCTATTTAATATAGTACTGGAAGTACTAGCCAGAGCAATTAGGCAAGAAAGAGAAATAAAAGGGGTAAAGATAGGAAAAGAAGAAGTTAAGTTGTCATTGTTTGCAGATGACATGATACTCTACATAGAAGACCCCCTAAGCTCCATTGAAAGACTCTTAGATACAATAAATAAATTCAGTAATGTGGCTGGATACAAAATCAATACTCAGAAATCAATAGCATTCCTATACACAAACAACAAAACCACAGAGAGGGAAATAAGGGAAACTGGTCTATTCACATTAGCAAGCAAAAAAATGAAATATTTAGGAATTACTCTTACAAAAGAAGTGAAAGACTTATACAGTGAAAACTATATTACACTGAAAAAGGAAATTGAAGATGATCTCAGAAAATGGAAAGACATCCCTTGCTCATGGATAGGAAGAACAAACATTGTGAAGATGGCCATTCTCCCAAAACTCTTATACAGATTCAATGCAATCCCAATAGAAATACCATCAACATACCTTATAGATCTAGAGAAATCACTCCTAAATTTCATCTGGAACCAGAAGAGACCTAGAATCGCAAAAGCAATTCTAAGCAGCAAAGACAAAGCAGGAGGCATCACAATCCCTGACTTGAAATTATACTACAAAGCAACAGTAGTAAAATCAACATGGTATTGGAATCAAAACAGAGCTGAAGATCAATGGAATAGATTAGAAGATACAACCACAACTACAAACACACTCAACCACCTTATCTTCGATAAAGGAGCCAAGCAGGTTCACTGGAAGAACGACAGTCTCTTTAATAAATGGTGCTGGAAAAACTGGCTCTCCATTTGCCGAAAACTAAAGCTAGACCCATGTCTATCACCATGTACTAAATTAAAATCTAAATGGGTCAAAGATCTGAATATTAAAACAGAAACGCTAAATCTATTGGAAGACAAATTGGGTAGAAACCTTGGAGGCATAGGAGTAGGTAGAGAATTCATGAATAGGACTCAAACTGCACGGGAAATACTTCCCAGAATCAATAACTGGGACCTCTTCTTATTAAAAAGTTTTTGCATGTCAAAAGAAATCTCCAGCATAGTGAAAAGAAAACCCACAAACTGGGAAAAGATTTTAGTGAACTCTCTCTCAGACAAGGGCCTCTTGTCTAAAACATATAAAGAATTAAAAAAACTCAGACCTTCAAAATTCAAAGATCCAATCCAAAAATGGGCATCTGAGATGAATACGCAATTCTCAGATGAAGAAATGCAAATGGCAAATAAATACATGAAAAAATGCTCATCATCATTGGCCATTAGAGAAATGCAAATTAAAACCACACTGAGATACCATCTCACTCCTGAAAGAATGGCCAGGATCAAGAAAACCAACAACAACAAATGCTGGAGAGGCTGTGGGGAAAAAGGAACTCTCCTGCACTGTTGGTGGGAGTGTAGACTGGTACAGCCTTTGTGGAGATCTGTCTGGAGGTTTCTCAAAAAGTTGGGATTGGAAATCCCATTTATTCCAGCTATTCCACTTCTAGGCATATTCCCAGAAGAACTGAAAGCATCATACCACAGGGATATATGTGCACCTATGTTTATAGCAGCACAATTTGTAATCGCCAGATCTTGGAAACAACCCAAGTGTCCATCAACTGAGGAATGGATAAAAAAGTTGTGGTATTTCTATACAATGGAGTATTATTCAGCTATAAAGAAGGATTGCATTGAGATATTTATCAATAAATGGGCGCAGCTTGAGACCATACTCATAAGTGAAATAAATCAATCTCGCATGTATGAATACCGAATAGTTTCCCTAATGTAAGTAATGATTCAAATATATAAAAATATGTGATAATCATGATTCCCCATTATGTGGCCTTGAAGCCTTATAAAATTTTCACTTATTAATTAGAAAGGCTTTACTCTGGGCTTTTTGATATGGAAATATTTGAAGCTATAGTATATGAAGTTTTATCCAAATATTTTAAGGAAAAAGACAGACACTATGGTAACTACTATTCTTTAAAAAAATTATTTAGCTATTTCTTATGTTTATTTTAATTAAGGGAAAAACTTAAAAAATTAGGATATATAGTAGTAACTCTTTTTGATCTCCTATTAACTTGTTTTGAAGTCCTGTAATACTCCCAAGATCTTGTTTTGACTGATTAGACTCTGTTCCATTCTGTGCGACAGTAGCAAGTTTGAAGGTATAGGCAACTAATTTGAAGGCAATAAGATTCACAAAGATGCCCATTCTGGTTTGACTATTGTCTCCTTTGGAAGTCCTGCAATGTTCACAATGCCTAAGTTTTATTGGTCTTGTTCTCCACTGTTTTGTCCAACTTTATAATATCTAATGAGATAGACAATTCCTTTTAAGGAAACAAGAGACAATGTTGATAACCATTGTTGATGACCTTGTACTCTGTTCTACATCATGTGCTATGTCTATCCTTGGTTTGGACTTACAGCTTTGTTTTGCCATATTTGACTTTATTATCTCCCCCCCAAGAGAGTAATGAGAACTGAGGAGTAATAAAATCCAAAATGTGTAAATTTTGTTATAAAAAAGAGAGGGAGGGAAAAAAAAAAAAGAGCTCTAACGGATATAACAACAAGTGTGTTTAGGGATGTTAAATAGCTGACTATATTAATGTTTTTGGATCATTGAACACAGCTGTTTGCAGTCTCTCCGTTTGAATGTCTACTTTGTATTCTTTGATACTGTGATTTGAGCAACTATTTCCAAGATGATATTATGTAATCTATTAACAGGTGATTTCTTACTGTTATGTTTATTTTTTTTTTGTAGTTCTGTATTATGTGTAACCTTACACTGCTTTGTCTTGTTTTGTGTTTTGCTCTTTTTCCTCTTAAATTAAAAAAAAAAAAAAAAAAAAAAAAAAATAGAGCTGGAGCATCTTAGGCTGTTCTATATGGGAGATTCTGGTCAGAGTTCAGAAGACTAGAAAGTCATTCAAGACCAGTCTTGGGAGGTTGCTATTTGGAAGAAGGACTGCATTGATTGTCGGACCCCAGATGATGTGTTACATCTTGCCAGGGAGTTTGTCTGCATTTTGCTCATGTCCAGGGACTCTGCCTGAGAGTGAAATTAAGGGTGACCATAAGGCAGGTAAAATTTCAAGGCAGCCTAATGTTGAGGCAGTAGCTTGGCTATAGTTGGGAGCTTTTAGCCAGATTTACATTGAGAATCAAAAGGTAAGAGTCCAGTAGAATGATTTAAAACATGTGAGTTTGGCCAGAAAGGAAGTTCTGGTAAGCTGTGCACTGCAAAAATAGAACAAAGGAAATCTTGATTGCTGAGAAAGAAGAGAAGAATAGAAAAAGTAGCCTTAGGGTATCACAAGAAGCAACAATACATAAGCCTTTGCAGCCTCAAAATTGCAAAAGTAAAAGACCATTTTGGGATGAGACCCCCAGAGTACCATGCTCCAGAATGGCATCACCACGTAGAATTTGTTCCTCAGAATTGGATTCAGAGTTCCCAGTGATCCAGGCACTTGGCCTATACAGCCAAAAAAGAAGGAAGCCTGTGCCATGAACTGTTGTTCTACATCTTTGGTTATAATTTTTATGTCTATATTTAAGACCAAGTTAAAGTGAGATCAGTATTAGTCAAGGTTAACATTTTTTTGCTAAATATCAAAGTCAGTTAGAGCTTAGTGGGACCATGTGTACAGCCTCTCAGCTCTTTTGTTAATGTTACTTAGTTACTCACTGCTCCAGCTGGTGACAGACTTTGGCATCATCCACATGGTGCCGCGTTTAGGTGCATACAGAATGGAAGAATTTTGGGTTCAAGAAGTCTTCCAGCCAGATTTCAGAAGGTGTGGGAGGCCAGGCAATGTGCCTCTGAGAAGGAAGAATTTGAAGTTGTAAATGCAAAGTTCCCAACCCAATAGATGTCTGGTACAGGTTTGTGTTCTCTAAATTTGAAGAGTGAATTGTAGGCACAAAGGAGGTTAAGAGCAGAATATATTTATTGGGGGAATAAAAGGTTCTCTCTGAAAGACAGAAGGGATCCAGAGTGGATTTGTGAGAATCCTTCCTTTTCAGGGGATTTTTATATAGCAAAACCAAAAGGTGAGGTGGGTCCTAGATTGGAAAAAAATTGGAAGTCAGGAGGTGGGTGTTATGGTTGGTAAACTGTGTCAGCTTGAGCAGTTTAGAAGTTTAACAGAGACTCAGCAGGGAGTCAGAGTTCTTACTTTGTAAATATCCTCATCCTGTGCAAAGGAGGGTAAGGATGTTTTGTGAGTGCTACACCCACCCTGGAGGGGGTGGGGGCTCTGTACAATATAAGCCAGGAGAAGAGGCTTATTTTCTTCTTTTTGCTCTGGCTACTTTCTCTAGCTGCTGCCTTGAAGTGTTGCCCCAGCACCATGCTACCCTGCCTTGAAGTCAGCTGATTATAGACTGAGACCACCAAAAACTATAAGAAATAAACCTTTCCTTCCTTCATGTTGGGTGTTTTGTCTCAACAATGAGAGAAACATAACCAAGACAGTAGGCATGAGGAGAAAACTATGATCAACCAATAAGATTTTGAGCATAGCCCTTCCCAGCAACCCCTGAGTGGACTGGAGCCACCTGCCTCAAGCTGAATGTGTGTGCAATTTCCATCCCATGGGAAAGTCTTATTGCATTGCTTGGAGACAGGTAGGGCCCTACCCAGTGTCCCCATCACTGGATGACTCACCAGAAGGTCCCTCTGGGCCTATTTGGGCCCTGCCCAGTGATCCCTGAATAGCCTGGAGCTGCCTTCACTCCACCTCATGACCTGAAAGTGCATGTAGTAATTTCCATCCCATAGGAAAGCCTTGGTGTGTCACTTGGAGACTGGTAGAGCCCTACCCCACATCCTCCATCACAGGAGGATCCATTAGAAGTCTCTCTTGGCCTATTTGGGCCCTACCCAGTGACCCCTGAGTAGCCCAGAGCCACCTGCACTCTGCCTCATGAGCCAAAAGTGTGAGTAGCAATTTCCACCACAAAGGGAAGGCTTGATGCATCACTCAGAGACTGGTAGGGCCCTGCCTAGCATCCACCATTACCAGAGGACCCACTGGAAGGTCCCTCTAGGCCTATTTTGGCCCCACCCAGTGACCCTAACTGGCTGGTAGTCACATAGTTAGGCCTGTCTAATGACCTCCACTCAACTGGGGAAACTCCCTGCAGTAGGGGTAGATATTCCCAAGAAACAACTGAGACCTTGCCTTCAGCTTCCCTAAAGAAATATAGGAAAATGACAAAACAAAAAAGCAAAATGCAATCTCAAACCTCCAAACCATCCCAAGCAAGCCTGGAGACATGGACATAGAAGAAAATGTAAGCCATACACCTGAAATTCTCACAATGATAGTGACTGAAGTAAAGAAGCAAATCTGGGGAGCTATAAAAGTACTCAGATCAGAAACAATCTTTCAGGTAAAAGAAGAAATGATAAATGTAATGAAAGGAATGCTGAACACATCTAAAGAAGACATAGTTTTAAAATTATAGGAACAATGCAAAAAGATGGAAATGTTGAATGAACAATATAAGAAACAAACAGAATGCATGAAACATTCAAAAAGATATACAATAAATCAAAAATTCTATTGAAAGTTAGCAAAACTGCCTCAATGAAAGTGAAGATAGATTTTCAAACCTCAAAGACAAGATTTCAGCTAGTGAACAGCAAAGGAAACATCATTTAAAAGTAACAAGGAATCAGGAAATAACAATTCAACAGCTGCAGGATGATGCAAAGAAAAACAATATTAGATTAATAGGAATAAATGAAAAAGAAGGTAACAACACAAATGATATAAAAAAAACTATTTACAGAAGTAATGGCCAAAAATTTCTCAAACATGAGAATGGAAACTAAGATACAGATAAGTGAAGCATATAGAACTCTAAATAGCCATAACCAAAATAAAACTACACTCAAACATATAATAATCAACATTCCAGAAATCTATTAGAGAGAAGAGACAGATCACCTATAAAGGAAAGCCTATTAAAATCACAGCTGACTTCTCAACACAAGCAATGAAGTCAAGAAGAGCGTGGAGTGAAGTATTTCAGATCATAAAGAAAAACAACTTCCAACCCAGATTAATGTACCCTGCAAAACTGTCCTGCAGAATTGATGCAGAAATAAGATACTTCCATGACAAAGAACAGCTGAAGAACTTCATGACCATCAAACCAACCCTGCAAAGAATACTGAAAGACATTCTAGGTAGGTAGGAAAAAACCACTAAGCAAGGCAAACAAACAGAGGGGAAAGATAAAAAAGTCAACAGCAGAAAGATAACATGTCTAATAATAAACCAATATATATCAGTTATGACCATGAATGTAAATGGTCTCAATTCACCAACAAAAAGAAATACACTGGCAGAATGGATCAAGAAACAACATCCAATCATATGCTGTTTACAAGAAACCCATCCGGGGCTGGGGATTTAGCTCAGCAGCATAAGCTCCTGCCTTGCAAGCAGGCAGTCGTGAGTTCGATCCCCGGTACTGATAAAAAGGAAAAAGACAAAAAAAAAAAAAAAAAGAAACCCATCTAATCCAAAAGGAAACTCATGGACTGAAAGTCAAAAGACTTTTGTGCAATAGGAACCAAAAATAAAAAGCAGGTGAAGCTATTCTTTGCAGGCAATGTGAACATCAAGCCAAGAATGATCAAAAGACATAAAGAAAGTCAATACATACTAGTTAGGGGGAAACCTTAAGAGGAAGAGATAGCAATCTTAAATATATATGCACCAAATTCAAGAGCACCTAGATAAACAAAACAAATATTAACAGAAATGAAAAAATCAAATAAGCAATAATACAGTTATAATGGGAGACCTTCACACCCCACTGACACAGAGAAACAGATCAACTAGACAGAAAATCAGCAAAGAAATAGCAGAATTGAATCACACTTGTGAACAAATGCACTTAGTGGACATGTACAAAGTATTCCACCCAACAACATCAGAATGTATATTCTTCTCAGCATCACATGAGACGTTCTCTAAAATAGACCATATACTAACCCAGAGAACATGCTTAAGTAAACATAAAATAATTTAAGTTATCCCATGCATGTTACTAGATCGGAGTGCCATGAAACTAGAAATTAATGACAAAAGAAACTGCAAAAACCTCACAAACACATGGAAATTGGATAATATACTCTTGAACAATTAGTGGGTCAGAGAGGAAATTAAATAATATTTATGAGCAAATTAAAATACAAATACAACTTACCAGAACTTGTGGGATGCAATGAAAAAATCAGTCCTCAGAAGAAATTTATTGCAGTGAATTCTTACATCAAGAAAACAGAGAGAACACAAATAAACAACCTATGCTACCCTGAAATATTTTAAAAAAGAAAAGCAAGTCAAGGCCAAAGCCAAAAGAAGAGAGGAAATTATAAAGTTCTGAAATCAATTCAGTAGAGACTAAGAAAACAATCCAAAGAATCAATAAATCAAAGAGTTAGTTCTTTGAAAGAATAAATAAAATTGATAAGCTCCCTAGCCAACCTTATTTTAAAAAAGAAAGAAAAAACTCAAATTCGTGCAATAAGGAATGAAAACAGCAAAATCACTACAGATCTTGTGGAAACAGAAAGGATCAGCAATACCAAAGCTGGATAAAGAAGATGTAAAGCTGCTGAATAACCCAATGTCAATTAATGAAATTGAAAATGTAATTAAAACCTTACCAACAAAGAAAAGTCCAGGTCTGGATGGATTCACAGCTGAATTCTATAATAAATTCAAAGAAGACTTAATGCTGACACTCCTCAAACTCTTCAATGAAATTGAAAGGGAAGCAATTCTCCCTAACTCATTCCTGGAAGCAAGAATTACTCTAGTACCAAAACCAGATAAAGATCCAACCAAAAAAAAGAACTACAGGCCACTCTCCCTAATAAACATAGATGTAAAAATTCTCAATAAAATACTGGCAAACAGAATACAGCAAATCATCAAGATTATATATCACAACCAAGTGGGATTTATCCCAGAAATGCAGGAATGGTTCAATATATACAAATCAATAAATGTAATCCACTGTATCAATAAAGCCAAAAATAAGAATCACCTGATCATTTCTGTAGATGCAAAAAAAGCTTTTGATAAGGTCCAAAACTCAATCATGACAAGAACCCTATAGAAAATTGGAATAGATGGTCTTTACCTCAGGATAATAAAGGCCATTTATGACAAATCAACAGCCAGCATCATATTAAACAGCCAAAAACTGAGATCCTTCACTCTAAAATCAGGCAAGATAAGGATGTCCATTATCACCATTTCTATTGAATATAGTACTGAAAATACTAACCAGAACAATTAAACAAGAGAGAGAAATAAAAGGAGTAAGAATAGGAAAACAAGAACTTAAATTATCATTATTTGCAGATGACATGCTACTCTACATAAAGGACCCCCAAAACTCCATTGAAAGACTCCTAGTATAATAACTAAATTCAGTAATGTTGGTGGATACAAAGTAAACACTCAAAAATCAATAGCATTCCTATACACTAACAAAAAAAACTCCCTGAGTGAGAAATAAGTGAAACCATATCCTTCATAATAACCTCCAGAAAAATGAAATACTTAGGAATCAATCTAACAAAAGAAGTAAAAAACCTATCTAGCAAAAATTATTATATCCTGGGGCTGGGGGTTTAGCTCAGCAGCATAAGCACCTGCCTTGCAAGCAGGCAGTCATGAGTTTGATCCCCGGTACCGGTAAAAAGAAAAAAAATTATTATATCCTGAAAAAAGAAATTGAAGACGATCTTAAAAAATGGAAAGACATTGCTTGTTCATGGACAGGAAAAACAAATATTGTGAAAATGGCCATTCTCCCAAAATTGCTATATAGATATAATGAAATTCCAATCAAAATACCATTAGCATACCTCACATATCTAGAGAAACAATTCCTAAAATTCATCTGGAACCAGAAAAGGCCTAGAATAGCAAAGGCAAGTCTGAGCAACAAAGACAAGGCAGGAGGCATCACAATTCCTGACTTGAAGTTATACTACAAAGCTACTGTATTAAAATCAGCATGGTATTGAAATAAAAGACCTGAAGATCAATGGAATAGATTAGAAAATACAACTACAACTACAAACACACCCAGAAAACTTATCTTTGATAAAGGAGCCAAACACATTCACTGTTCACTGGAAAAAAGATAGTCTCTTTAATAAATGGTTCTAGAAAAACTGGCTCTCCATATACCAAAAACTAAAATTAGACCCATGCCTATCACCATGTACTAAATGAAAGTCAAAATGGATCGAAGATCTAAATATTAAAACAGAAACACTAAATCTGTTGGAAGCAAAGTAGGTAGAAATCTTGAAGACATAAGGATAGGCAGAGAATTGAAGAACAAAAATCACACCACACAAGAAATACTTCCCAGAATCAATAACTGGGCTCTCATCTTATTAAAAAGTTTTTGCATGTCAAAAAAAATCTCCAACAGAGTGAAAAAGAAACACATGAATTTTGAAAAAAATATCTTAGTCAATTGTCCCTCAGATAAAGGACTTCTATATAAAATACATAAAGAATTTTTAAAAATTAGACCCCTGAAATTCAAATGCAAAGACCCAATCCAAAAATGGGCACCTGAGATGAATAAACAGTTCTCAGATGAAGAAATACAAATGGCAAATAAATATATAAAAAAATGTTCAACATCATTGGTCATTAGAGAAATGCAAATTAAAACAACACTGAGATTCCATCTCACTCCTGAAAGAATGGCCAGGATCAAAGAACTACCAAAAACAAATGCTGGAGAGGCCGCAGGGAAAGGGAACTTTCTGCACTGTTGGTGGGAGTGAAGACTGGTTCAACCACTGTGGAGATCAGACTGGAGGTTCCTCAAAAAGCTGGGATTGCGAGTCCCATTTGATCCAGCCATTCCACTTCTGGGCATATTACCAGAAAAATTGAAAACATTGTATCACAGTGATATATGTGCACCCAGATTGATAGCAGCACAGTTTGTAATATCCAGATCTTGGAAATAATGTAAATGATCATCAACTGAAGAATGGATAAAAAGATGTGCTACTTTTATACAATGGAGTACTACTCAGCTATAAAGAATGACCACAATGAGATATTTATAAGTAAATGTATGCATCTTGAGACCATACTCATCAGTGAAATAAATGAAACTCCCATATGTAAATACCATATTGTCTCCCTAGGATAAGAAATGATAAGAGTACTTAAGATACAAAATGCTCAGTAAACATGGCAAAAGGGTAAGAATCTGCTCAAAGGGGGAAAATAATATCTCAGGGAAAAGGAAGGGGAAAAAGGGAAGGGAAAAGAAAAAATATGTAAATTTGTATAAACATACAGGGTAACTGAGATGGTTGTGCTACAAATTCTATTAGTTCTTGGAACAAAACAGTTAACTTTCATAGGACTGGAAGAATTTTGCATGTTTGTGACTGGTGATCTGAGGAACTCTTTTGAAGATCACTATGTAAAATAACAACCGTAGTTATGTTCCTATCACCTTGTTTTGAAGACCTGTATCATCATTGTTTTGGGCTCTTTGGTATTGTTATTTATTTGTCTTTTTTGTTTCTTGTTTTCCTAGTAATTTGTTTTCCCTCTAATGCAGAAAGCATAAGTGTCCATGTAGAGGCTTATATATGCCTAGAACTTCTCCTGAACAGTTTACAAGAATCGATTATATTATGCATGATGAAATGATCAGCTACTTTGAAGAAAAAGAGACACTATGGTATCCACTGCTGATTTTCTATCATTATGCTGTGAGATGCAGTAATGCTTTTATTCTTTGTTCAGAGTGGTTTTAGTCTGTTTTGTACTATTTAATTTCAACATACATAAAGGTCCAGACAGCTATTTTGAAGAGAACAAGAGACATTATGGTAGCCGTTCTTGATTTTCCTACTGTCTGGTTTTGAAGGCCTGTAATGTCTTTATTATTCTGTTCTGATCACTTCTATACTATTTTGTTTTGTATGAATTCATTGTGTGTGAAGATGTAAACAACTATTTAGAAGAAAACAAGAGACATTATGGTAGCCACTGTTGAGCTCCTGTTGTTTTGCTTTGAAATTGTGTCCCTTACATTGTTTTGTTCTGTTTTGTTTTACCCTCTTTAAAATAAAAAAAAAAGATTATGAGCATAATCACTTGGGCAATATTGATTAAATGAGGATCAAATAGGAAAGCAAGTCACATAGTATGCAGATATGAAACAGAATAGAGGCTTTTCCTGGAGGGCGTGGGTCAGTGGCTTTTCCTAGCTTTCCCAAGGTGGTTGATACCTATTTAAAGTATCAATCACATCTATTCATCCTTAGAGGAAGTATGTGGGTACACTACCTGTACCCTTTGTCTTGAGGTCTGGCCCTCAATGGATGTCTCTCCCATAGTTGCAATGTACCCCATCTTTTGCAGTCACTCTTTCAAGGGACCAGCCCTGTCTAACTGCTTTCATTATTATTACCAAACTTAGCTGTTAATAACATTTGGACTCGGCAAGGTAAAGTTTAAAGTTTACTTCAGCAGGAGGGCATGAGTGCACTCAGATGTGAGGCAGCAGGCACACCCATTGGTGGGAGAATGTTCTAAATCCTAAAATGGGAATTAGCTGGCCTTTCTCCCCATTGACGGGGTTGAAGGCTTGTAGACTATCCTGATTGGCTAGTATAAGCAGCACAAAGGGTGTGCCTGAGGAACTGCCTAAGGGTTGTTAAGGAAGGGAAGGGTGGAAGGCAAGCTCTCTTTGTCTGGAGCTGTTTCCAGAATTTAAACTGAACAGGTGTTTCCCATCATTTCATTATGTTCAGGCAGGGCTACCTAGGGTGGACTTGAGTCTCTGATGGAGACGGTCCTGTTTATATCCTTTGATTTAAAAAGACAGGGTCACAGTTTCCCACAGAAACGTTATTAAGCAAGTACATGTAGAAATTCACAGCACATGGCTCCTCCTCCTCCTCCAGTCTCACAGAGGTGCTTGCTTCCCTTCTGCCTTCCTATGATTTTCAGAGTTCAATGAAACAAAATGGTGTCCCATCTTTTAGCTTTAGGCTGCTTTAATATGTAAATCAGTTGGTTTTAACCCAGGATGTGCATAAGAATCAAAATCTCCTTTTGTCCAAAACACACGTATGTGGGCTCCATCATAATCACCAAGTTTATAGTATAATTTAATGTGTTTCTTGAAAATCGGTCCCTCTATATAGAAATAAAGAGCTAAGTATTACAGAGGCATGCTGATCAAAATTGCATCCAGTACTATTTCACACTGAAATGCTTCGATTGCCCACTTCTGGAGGGGGATTGCAAGTCAAGCAGGAACATCCACGAACAGAATCAATTAAGTTTTTCCAAAATGACCAGTCACAGGAAATTCTTCATATGCTTATACCTAGAGAGGGAGAGATAGGCAGATGTATAGCAGAAAAAAGCACACTTGGAGTGTAAGCCACATAATCATACAAATAGCATTTACTTCAAAGGCTACTTAGGCTGAATCCTAGAACTACTTTTGATGCCTGTAACTGAAGACCTGTCTTGACCACTGGCCATATCAGACAACATCCAGCTCATGCATTTATATCAAACTCTGAAAATAAGTCAGGAGCTGCTTCTCAAAGAATAGCTGTTTACTTTAAGGAGCATGACATTGCTGTATAATCCTTTATTGTGATTCTCCTGTTAGGACTTGCCATGAGCTTCATAACATTCAGATTTGCCACAAATACTCCAAGAATTGTTGGATATTTTGAGCCTACTTTGGCTGATTTCTAGTAAGAGCAGAGTGCAATCTAAAGCAATGCAGAGCATCTTGTTCCTATGAAAGTTTACAATGCAGAAGGGACTCCTTTCCTGGAGTTGACAGAAACTTTATAGCCATTTTCTACTTCTTTCTAATATAACCTGACTTTATTTAAAATTATATGTACCCCATCCCCCAAGTCATTTGATTTCTGAGGTTTTCTATCAATAACATAACATAAATCTGAAACTGCATGGGCAAAATTCTTTTGTAAGGTATATTTTCAATAAATAGTCTATAGGAGGAAGGGAGACGGAGTAAGTAAGAAGGGAATGAAAAAAATTAAGATTTGTTGTGTACACATACCAACTCCTGATAATGAATATAATCATTATGAACTGCAAACTTGTACTAATAAAAAACATTCAATCAAACAAACACTAGAGGCATACATTTTTGTACATTAGCTGTCTCCCTTACAACCACAAGGAACAACCATAAGTGAAAAAGAAAGTTAGAGACATACCAGACTATTGATGATTTCCCCAATCTGTTACACTGGCTTCTCTTCCCTGCATTTCCTTTTTATGAGAAAAATAAATGTCATATATGTTTAAAGCATAATAGTTAGACTTCTGGCTCATCCTGCAGAATGAAATTCTAACTAAAGAAAAACTCTGGGGTAAAGAAATTGTGTGGTAGTTTGCATGTGATTTGCCACTCTATCACCACCAAATTTATGTTCTGGAAGTGTGGCCCTTACTGTGGTGATACTGAAGTGGTAAAATCTTGAGAAATGAGATATAGTGGAAGATAATCAGGTTTTGGCACTCAACCCTTGTGAATAGTTCAGCATGCCCTAGAATGAATTCTGTTCCAAGATTCAAGTCCTGATGAGAGTGGATTGTTATAAAGGAATAAGCCTGGTGTCCCCCAGTTCCTTGTTCATCTTGTCATGTGACCACTCCCCTCTCACACATATTACCCTTTCTTTTTATGCAAGGAGCAGTTTGGTTTCATTTTTCACTCTGTAAAATCCCTTTTCCTGTAGTTAGGGACTACAGGATCTTAACTAACTGTAGATCTTATCTAATTAGCTGCCATTCCATATCCATACGGTGTATGTTATATACCCTGGAATCATGGCACAACAAAGGTTGGGTGCACTTCAAATGAGGAAGCAATCATCCATCATCATTGACTGCTTCCATTATGGGGGCATGCATCTATCTGGAAATTGTTGCATTCATATAAACCCCAAGACTGGTCAGATCCTCATTACAGAGGCTAAGGCACCTTTTAGCCATGAGCTATACTATGGAACCACAGAAATCTGACCCACTCAAGCTCCGTAGCTCTGAGGTCTCCAAGGGACTTTCACTGGGGCTTTCATGGAACACAGATGGGATGGTCTACTGGTTTCACTGTCCATTACAGACACTCACACAAGCACTCAGCAGGCACTCAGAGGTTAAACATTTCAATCCCCTTCCCTTGATGGTGGCCTTTACTGACAAAGAGGTGATCAAGTTCTTCTTCTGCTAGATCTGAGCAGGACTGATAGACTGACTGAATGGGGTGACCCCAGAGGTTTTACTTTATTTCATGATCAAGATACCCTGAATCCTCCTCCCTTTTGAGTCTAACTGCTTAAACAGGGAACTGAAAATCCTCCTCCAGATCTTCAAAGGGACTCAAGAAATCTTGAGGGTGCACTTTTCCATTGAGACCTGAAGAAGTCCTTACTCCATCAGTGAGGGCCATGACTGGTGACCAAAAGAGGACAGTATAGTTTATTTTCCATGGCCAGCATACCAGATGCAAAAAGCAAGCAGAAACAGAAACAACATGCAAGATTTAGAGGCAAATGTATTTACAATCATGAGCACTGATCAGGATCATTCCAAAATATCAGGCCCCAAACTCTGGTGGTCCAGGGTTTTTATATGATGCACAGTAAGAGGTATAAAGGTGACGCAGAACAGCCTGGCAGTTCTTCTGATTAGCTAGCAGGTTAAGATCATTGGTTACAGGGATAAATTAATGATCATCAGTTTATGAAGCTTGGTACAATGGAACAATCAGACATTCTGTATGTTCAGTTACATACTCGTGGTTACGGGGGTGAAAAAATAATTACAAAGTCACAATGCAGTTACAGAGCTAGGCAGTTTCAAAACAACAAAGTTTTGCAAAGAATGATTTCTCCTCTACAGTTTTTCCCTTTCAGAAGAACACATTCTGCTTCTGCCTGACATTTCATTAGGGTTTGAAGCTCATAGAGGACAACAGGATTCAATACAAGAGTTCATGACTTTCCTTACTACTTCTCTCACATTTGTGGGGGTCATATGCTATACACAGAAGTCAGTGGATTAGAAAATAACTTTTTATGGTTTGTGTCTATACATCACCGAAATTGCACCCTCACACAGTTTTAGATGGAGCTTTTTTGGAGGTGGCTGAATCTAGAGTGTGTGAGTGACTCACGATATAGTACTAGGATTAAGGGTGCTGGGATTCGGGTGGGTGACTGCTGAATCAGTCCACCGATTGGGTTGACACCATCTTAATCACAGTTGACTAGACAGAATATAAGGAATAGAAAGAAGTCTGTCTCTCCTTTCTCTTATTGTTTTTGCTGTCTTCCGTTGCCATGAAATTATGCTCCTCTACTATGTGCATTAGAGCCAACCAACACATATAAACACAGATGAACTGAACATATACAAACTGTGAGCTAAGTGAACTTTTCCTCCTTTAACTTTAGGTGTGAGTATTTTGTCTCAGCAATGAGAGAAAAGAAACTAACACAAATGTACTCACTGGCTGGCCTTTCAACTTTAGTTTGGTTAAACAGATTAGAACAAAGAATCTGTCTCTAGTGATGGGGAAGATCAGATTTCAGAAACAAACAATATTCTGCCTCATTCTCCCGCCTGATCAATGGTAGTTACTTACAGCAATACATGGTGGATCATTTTCTTTTAATTTATGTATTTTAAATCAAACTGGAATGAGCTTTTCTACTGCAAATCTGAAAAACCTGTTATGCTTTAGGATCACAATCCTTTTAATTTGTTTCAAAGAAAATTGTAGAATTCAAACCAAAATTAAAATCAAAATCTAATTTCTTCAGGTAGTGAATGGCATCAAGAGTTGTTTCTAATTACCATCTGCCTATTGATTGCAGACTTATCTGGATTCATCTATGACTAGTAAATTCATAATTTATGAAGCCCTACACTCACTGCCTCTTGGCATAGTGGCCCACATTTTATAAAGATTGTCTTTAAGCCAAAAGATGCTTAACACAATGTTTAGTGATACTAATGAGTTTTGATCAGTTATTCCTAAAATAGGCAGTTATAGAAAAAGGAAGTGATTTCCTAACTCAACTTTGCTTCTTCTCTAGGTCAATCCATGTCAACTCGTTTCTCTTCAACAGAGGAGCGGTGTAAGACTGGAATGCCCAGGAACTCACCCATCTGCTGACTCTGACTTCACTGGAGAAACTTTCAAACTTTCAGCAGGCTGTGGTGAGGGCACTCTGTTGGCTCACATTTTATTCCTCATTGATGAATACCTCATTCTTTGTAGCAGGTATCTGACTTGCTAGTTTCCCAGAAGAGTGCTGAGAAAGTCTCATCAGGAAAAGGACTCTTGCTTCTGATTTAGAGCAGATGACAGTCATGGTTTCAATGAAGAGGCTACTGCTGGATTTGAGAGTTAGCTGGCCATCAACAAAATCACATGGATGCTGATAATCAAAATGCACCTCCCAGCAGACTTCTGAGTGAAGTGGATTTACCTCGACTATCATCATAGCCTCAGGAATTCTGATTTAAATCCTTTTGGTGTGGGAGAAAAGTCAGGGTCTATATGAGGCAAAGCTTTGGCACTCCTGTATCACCTGGCTTAGACTTGGCATCATCACTGAACTCTGTCATGTAGCAAGTCACTTAACTTTTCTCAGTGCCAGTTTTCTAAATAGAAAATGAGTTGACCAAAGCATTTTCTAATGTTCTTTTTAGCACTAAGATTCTGTGGTTCAGCTGTTTGTCTTTTTCAAAACTCTACTGAGTCTTCAGAGAAGCTGGGTCACTTTCTAATGTAGTGTCCAGAAACTGATGATATCCATGAGATAAAGAGTTTCTGGTACCCAGTTTCTAGATACGCTATCACTGACTTTTATTTTCTTTCTGTGCTTAGAATTCATTAATTGAAAATGTCCTGGGGGCATAATTTCACTTTCTTCTGCTTGGGTTTACCAGTGAACAGGCAACACTTGGAATAGAAGTATTTTAAGAAGCTATAGGCGAAAAGGAACTTTAATTCAAATTCCAGCTCAATCAGTTACTATTTGATGGGCTTTAAGCAATAATTCAAAATATCTTTTGTATAGTGAAAAACATGTCATATCCCAGAACTCTTGAGATGATCAAATACTTTCCACATCCCAAAGGCATTTAATGACTCACCTAATCAAAATCCACATTTCCATTCCATTCTTTGAGTTTTCTACAACCATAAGGATGTTCCATCTTGAATGTTCAAGTATCAGTTTCTCTTTCCAGTTTATTTTCTTTTATCCACCTAAACATCTAACTACCATGGCCATAATATGAATATTTAATCATCTCTAAAAGCAAGATCCCTGAAGACTGAGTTTAGAACCCCATTATCTGACCCCTTTTTGTATCATTCTCCCTCTATTAATCTAATATCTCTTCTCCAACAACTCTTCAACATCAGTAGCACTTAATCTTTTGATCGTAATACATTTTCACCATCAGAGAATTATATTTGCATTTCCTTTTTTCTGAGGTCAGAGGTCAAGGTCTACTATTCTAATCACCACTTGTGTATTACATGACCCTCATAGGCCTTCTCTCTAGTGATTCATTCATATAAAAAAAAATCTTGATTGAATCCTACTATTTTAAGTGCCTTCCCTGGCTTGACAATTCCACATTAACCGTGTTTTCTGGTTCTTAACTTAGTTTTATCATCACAAATCTCGCCATACATCAAGTGCTACCCAGTTGCCTTGCTGGATTTCCCTAATATATCAGTTGTCCCACTGTCTTAGGTGGCCACTGAATACTTTCATTCTCCTCAAATCTTTATATTCCTCCCCAACTGTCTAACAATTGAATTAGACACTAGGAATTCTCAAGCAATTGCATATTCCTTTGTCTTTCTGTATCCTCTTGCATCTTATCTGTTACTATAAAGAAAACAAAAGACAGACAGACTACTTTTTGTGTGCTTTCCCTCCTCTTACCTCCTCTGAGGCTTTGAACTGTTGCCCCTTCTACCATTATAGAACCTGGTTTGTGGCACACATCATACTGGCCCTGGCATGCAAAGACCAGCAAGGCATCATTCTTCCCAGATGACCAGCTGGATGACCACAGGGGAATGCCTGTCCCAGGGGAATGTGCAAACTCCTATGAAAACACAGGTAGGTCAGAAATTCCTTGGATTAGGAAGTATGAAGGCAGGAAATGAGTCCAGGATTTAATGGAAATTTAACAGTAACTTCCAATCATCATTTACTTGGGGCTAAATAAATTTCTTGTCTTTAACAGTAGTCTTATTCTCTTCATATTGGAATTTGAAGCCCCCATTTTATTTTCTATAAAATAAAATTCTCTAGTTTATGTAAAATAGGTCACTTAACCTGGAGGAGACTTGAAGAAATCAATAGTTTGTTACATGTGTTTCAAGTATTTTTTCTTTCACTTGTCTCTTGGCTTAGTCATATTTTATTACACAGAATCTTTTGAACTCTTGTGAATTTAAATTGATTTACTGCTTTATAGTATTTTGTTGCTTAATAGAAAAGAATTTTGTCATCTTTCTTCATAGAAAGACTTGTTTCTATGAAACATGCTCTTCTTTTCCTTCATTGAACACTCACTAATAGAATGCCTACGATGACCTAAGAATGGTGATTGGTCCGAGTGTACATATGATGCAATCTCCTTCAAGCAACTTTTGATTTTAGTTTGAAAAGTTAGAAATGATTGCTCCCACAGTCCAAGGAACTTCACAGCTTCCTGCAACACTCAAACGGCTCTGCAGGTCTTAGGCTTGACTGCCCCAACTTCCCAGGTTCCTACCATGCTCAGCTGGCTCCAGGAATCTTGGGCATGTCTGCACCCTAAATTCTGAAAACTGGGTGGCAGGAGCTGGATGTCACATAACATGCCGAGCCCTGGGACATTAAGATCATTGCTCCCACTCTCCAAGGAACTTCTTAGCTTCCTACCACACTCGACTGGCTTCACAGGTCTTGGTCCTGCCTGCTCTACCCCCAGTGACTCTCTCTCAATCCAGGGAACTAAGCAGCCAGAGTCCAAGAAGATGAGGGCATAGAAGAGGATTTCCATTAGGCCCAGGGCCCAGGGAAAGCCTTGGAATAACACTTGAAACAGGGAAATATAGGAAAATGACAAAACTAAAGACCAAAATACAATCCCAAACAACCAGCCCATCCCAAGAATCCTCAGGAGCTATGTACACAGAAGAAAATATATGCCATACACCTGACATACCTGAAATAATAGCAACTGAAATAAAGAAGCAACTCCAGGAAGCTTTAAAGGAATTCAAACTAGAAATAATCTCCCAGGTAAAAGAAGAAATGATAAAAGAAAGACATGCTGAACATATCTAAAGAAGACACAGATAAAAAATTAGAAGAACAAAATAAAAAGATAGAATCCCTGGATGAACAATTTAAGAAACAAAGAGAATACATGAAGCAGATTCAAAGAGATATACAAGAAATCAAAAATTTCATTAAAAGTTGTCAAAACCATGTCAGCGAAAGTGAACATAGAATTTCAGACCTCAAAGATAAAATTGCAGCTAGTGAACAGGAAAAGAAAGATCTTTTAAAAATAACAAGGAGTTGGGATAAAACAATTGAACAGCTGCAAGCTGACACAAAAAAATAGTGTAAGATTGATAGGGATAAATGAAAAAGAAGGGGACAACATAAAGGATGTCAAGAGGATATTTAGAGAAGTAATAGCTGAAAATTTCCCAAACATGAGAATGGAAACTGACATCAGAATCAGTGAAGCATATAGAACTCCAAATAGCCATAATCAAAATAAAACTATACCCAGACATATAATAATCACCATCCCAGAAATCCAACAAAAGAATAGAATATTAAATGCTGTCAGAGAGAAAAGACAAATCACCTATAAAGGAAAGCCTATCAGAATCACAGCAGACTTCTCAACACAAATAATGCAGTCAAGAAGATCATAGAGTGAAGTATTTCAGGTCCTAAAGGAAAATGATTTCCAACCTAGACTGATGGACCCTGCAAAACTGTCCTTCAAAATCGATGGAGAAATAAGATACTTCCATGACAAAGAATAGCTGAAGAACTTCATGATTAACAAGCCAATCCTTCAAAGAATACTGAAAGACAGTTTAGATACACTTAGGAAAATACCACTAAGCAAAACAAACAGAATGGAAAGCCAAAGATGCAACAGCAGAAAGGTAACGTATAAACCAATATATAACAATAAAGCAATACATAACAATAAACAATAAACCAACATATAACCAATGTCAATAATAAACAAACATATAACAGTTACACCCATTAATGTAAATGGTCTCAATTCAACAGTTAAAAGAAACAGACTGGGAGAATGGATCAAGAAACAACATACAAACATATGCTGTCTACAAGAAACCCATCTAACCCAAAAAGATACTTACAGATTGAAAGTAAAAGGATGGAAAACAATACTTTATGCAACAGGAACCAAAAAAAAGAGCAGGGGTAGCTATTCTGTTTGCAGACAATGTGAACTTCAAGCCAAAAATGATCAGAAGAGATAAAGAAGGTCATTACTTAGTGATTAGGAGAAAACTTCAAGAGGAAGAGATAACAATCTTAAATATATGTGCACTAAATTCCAGAGCACCCTGTTATATAAAGCAAGTATTAATAGAAAAGACAAATCAAAATAGCAATAACACAATTATAACAGGAAACCTTAACACACCATTGACACCAATGGACAGATCAACTAGACAGAAAATCAGCAAAGAAATAACAGAACTTGTGAACAAATGGACTTGACAGACATATACAGTGTTCCATCCAACAACATCAGAATATACATTCTTATCAGTTTTACATGGGACATTGTCTAAAATAGACCACATACTAACCCACAGAACATATTTAAATAAATGCAACGACAGTCTCTTTAATAAATCGTATTGCAAAAACTGACTCTCCATATGCCAAAAACTAAAACTAGACCCATGCCTATCACTAGGTACTAAATTAAAATCTAAATGGATAAAAGATCTGAATATTAAAACAGAAACACTAAATCTATTGGAAGACAAATTGGATAAAAACCTTGAAGACATAGGGTTAGGTAGAGAATCATGAACAGGAATCAAACTGCATGGGAAATACTTCCCAGAATCAGTAACTGGGATCGTGTCTTATTAAAAAGTTTCTGCACATCAAAAGAAATCTCCAGCATAGTGAAAAGAAAACCCATAAACTGGGACAAAAATCTTAATGAACTGCCCCTCATACAAAGGACTTCTATCTAAAAACATATAAAGAATTTTAAAAAATCAGACCCCCAAAATTCAAAGATCCAATCCAAACATGGGCATCTGAGATGAATACACAATTCTCAGATGAAGAAAAACAAATGGCAAATAAATACATGAAAAAATGTTCATCATCATTACTCATTAGAGAATTGCAAATTAAAATCACACTGAGATTCCATCTCCCTCCTGAAAGAATGGCCAGGATCAAGAAAACTACCAACAACAAATGCTGGAAAGGCTGTGGGGGAAAAGGAATTCTCCTGCACTGTTGGTGGAAATGTAGACTGTGCAACCATTGTGAAGATCAGTCTGGAGATTTCTCAAAAAGCTGGTGATTGGAAGTCCCATTTGTTCCAGCTATTCCTCTTCTAGGCATATTCCCAAAAGAAGTGAAAACATCATACCACAATGATATATGTGCACCCATGTTTATAGCAGCACGATTTGTTAATAGCCTTATCTTGGAAACAACCTTAAGTGTCCATCATCTGAGGAATGGATAAAAAAGTTATGGTATTTTTATACAATGGAGTGCTACTCAGCTATAAAGAATGATCACATTGAGATATTTATAAATAAATGGACGCAGCTTGAGACCATAGTCATAAGCGAAATGCATGAGACTCACATGTATAAATACAGAATAGTTTCCCTAGTGTAAGAAATGGTAAGAATACAAAAAAGTATGTGGTAATCATGATTCCCCATTATATGGCTTTGAAGCCTGATAATGTTTTCATTTATTAATTGGAATGGTTTTATTCTGAGTTGTTTGATTTTATTGTCTGTGATGATATTAATAGCTATTTTGAAGAAAACAAGACATCATAATAGCTAGTGCTGATTTAATATCATCTTGTTTTGAAGTCACACCAAGCTTTTGTTCTTCTGTATCCATCGGTTTTATCATGTTGTATCTTATTGGATTTTATTAGATGTAATAGTATAAACAAATTTTTATGGACAAGGAGATAATATAGTAACCATTGTTCATTTTCTGTTAATTGGTTCTGAATACCTTGTAATACTTTCATTCTCTTGAATGATTTTACACTGTCATTTTATGTTTGATACTATAGTGTATGAAGGTATACTCAAATATTTCAAGGAAGGAGACACTATGGTAGCTACTGTTATGTCGAGTTGTTGGATATTTCTTTAAAGTGTATATATAGATTAATTTTAAGGAATGCTCTATAAAAATAAACTGAAGTGTTCTGTACATTCTCTGAACTCAAAGGCAGAAGTTCCACTATTTCAAAAATACATGGAAGTAAATTCAGTTAAAAAGATACTGTGAAGAAAATATAGTTTTATAGGAAATAGCCTTTGCCCTAAAGAGTTTAAAATCAAGGGGCTGGAGATTTAGCTCAGCGACGTAAGCACCTGCCTTGCAAGCAGGCGGTCGTGAGTTCAATCCCCGGTACCGATAAAAATGAAAAAGACAAAAAAAAAAAGAAAAAAAAAAAAAAAGAGTTTAAAATCATTAGAGAAAGTTAAGATGTGAACATAAATACTTACAGTGTAAGAAGTGTCTTAAGAGATCTAAAAGTCCTTTTAGATCTCTTAAGATTCTCTTAAGAATGCCAGGATGGCCTAGGGCAGAGTGGTTGATACGTACACCACCATCAGAGATGGACTCTAGAGTGCTCCATCATAGGTGAAACTAAGGGTATAATATTCCTCCCCTGGGAAAGGGATACTATAAAGGCAAAATGATTTAGGTATATTTGAGGTAAGCTAATCCTTAGTTTGTATGAAGATTTAGGTTGACTCCAGTAATTCAGGGAACCATGGCTTAACAATAGCCAGCTCAGGACAAGAGTGTCGCTGGAAAGATTTTGGTTCCTGAGTGGAATAGTACCCATGGAGAGGTAGATTCACTGCTGGGAAAATGGTTACTGTGAGTGTGCCTGATGGATGCCACATGCATTACACTCCTGCATATCACCTGTAAGAGAAATTAAAAATTTCAGTTTGCTGAGATCTACTTGGATGAGGAAAGATGCAAAAAACTGGAAACATCCCAAACATAAGGGCTTTCAAAAAGTGTGGGACATCCCCCCAAATGACAAATTGTCCATGATGTCCACTCTTTCTTGATGCTTCCAATTTGTTTGTTATTTTATTATTCCATTTCTCAGTTGGTCCCATGAGGGCATTCCCGCACTTATGTGGAGAAATTGTGGTCCTTGGCCATCATATTTAACCAGCATCCCCTGGACCTTGGCAAGAATTTATGTTTATGTGTTATGTTGTTGTGATTTATTGAAGAGACGTGTCCTGAGAAAATGGGGTGAATAAGACAGAGGGAGGAAGAAGTCAGCAGGGAATCCCTTGGGAAGAGGTCTTTGTTTACAAACCTTTATTATTTTTGCTGAGAAGTTGTTAACTGCAGTTTTGGCTTTTGGAGGAGCAGACAAGTGTGGAGGTGGCTCACTGTGGTATTTAGTGGTGATAGTTGCCACAGTGATGGGAACAGTTTATCTTCAGGCCAGTTCTAGGGTCTAGCTTTTTGGCTTTGTTCCTGGAAACTCAGCATCATTGTCCCTGGTTCTCCAGCTCTTCCAACATTTTTTCAGTGAATTCCTGTTCTACATACTATGCTTGGAACCATCCTCAACTGCTTACATATAGAAACTCTGCCTGAGATGGTGAAGGAAGAGAAATGCTGACTATGAAGGAGAGTCTTCCCATGTCATATGAAAACAAGTGACAGTGATAGTTTGCTATTGTGTCCAAAGTCTAACATGGCCCCTGCCTTCCAGGGTTCATGTATTTTCCTTGTTCCTTTCCACACTGAATTAGTCAGTATCAGGGTGTGCAGTCAACATAATACTGAGGAGATAACAGTGTGTGGTTTCTAGGACTAGTTTATGAAGGCATTATTGCTTCTATGTTGGCTTCCTGGACCTTTCACTCTAGGGGAAAACCAGCCACCACTCAAGTAATACTTAGGAGGTGCTACCTGACCGAGGAGGACCCACTTGTACCAACTTGACAGTAACATCAGTGAGCCACCTCAGAAGGCTCTTCCTCTCCCCTTCTTTGCCTTCAAATATCACAGCTTTAGCCAAACTGACTAAAAGTCAGCCTTATGACCGACCTAGAACCAGAACTGCCCAATCAAGCTGCTACTGAATGCTTGACTCACAGAAGCTATAAAAGAAAGGAAATATGGTTGTATTAAGCCACTAATTCTTATGGAAATTTATTATTTAGCAGAAAATCAACCAAAATATACCATTTGAGGATGGCTTGTTTTTTTAGGGCAAGGGAAAACAGCATGATCACGATGAAAAAAAAGAGATAGGGAAGGCCACAGAAGCCATGTAGAGGTTGGTTGACCTGAGGGACAGGAAAACTGAGCAGAGTGTAGAGCGAAAGGGGAAAGCAAGAGTGAAAGAAAGGAGAGAGGAAGATGGAAGGGAGGGATGCAGAAAGGGAAGAAGGATGGAGGGGACTGAGGAAGAGAGAAGGGAGGGAAGGAAAAAAGGTGATCAACATGCAGGCTAGTTTAGCAGGAAAAAAGAACTTTTTTTGAAACAGGAACAAGAAGGAGGAAATAAGTTAGCTAGGACACAGGATGAGCACAAAGGGGAGATCTGATCAAAATCTTCAGATGCAAAGCCTGAGAGAGCTACAACTGAGTGGGTGCGTATTTTACAATTATTCAGTGTTTACACATTTTGCAGCAGATATCATGGTAAGATCTTTCAGTACCTAACCCCATTTAACAATTCTACCAACTTCCTGAGACAGTGTTATTGTCCTCTTAATTTTAGATGAAGAAGTAAGCCAAGTTTGCCTGGGCATTAAGGAACTGAAGCACTGAACCAGTTATGTCAGATGCCAGGGAGAAAACTTGCACCAGAACTTTTACATCATTTGAGTAGTTTATTTAAAAAATGAGTCAATGGAAGATGAATAAAACAGAAAAGCTTCTTTAGGAAACTTTAAGATACTTGACCTTCACAATTTTGTCCATAAAAATAACCACAAGGATAAGCTGACATTTTCCTGTTTAAATGGGCTTTTTTAATAGCTTCAAATAACCAGATATGTCAAGAAACACTTAAAATGTAGGCACTGTTTTGCGTGGCAAAATATTACAAAACTTCACTGTAATACCAAAAGTTATGCACATTCCTTTTTTGGGGAGGAGGGGAAATAAGGCTATCCAGGAGGTTTGTAGAGTGGCTTGAAAAGGCCACTCTGCATTCAAGTAGCAAAAGATGGGCAGTTGTCTGCCAGCTCCTGGCTTGGAAAGTTGATTTATTCTGTAAGAGGCCAAGGTCAGCAAAATAATCAAAAGAAAGCTTGGTTACTAAAACCTGAGCTGTCCAAGCATTTTAAAGCTATGATAATTAAAATCACGTGAGACTAAAGAAAAAACTGACAGAGTAGTGAGCAGTCAGCTCCTGTTTTTGAGGGAGTATTGAGATTTTAGGAAGCATCCAGATCCTGCCGTTTCTGAACATGCCTCCTGTGATGAGCAGTGAAGTCTGACTGTACATGCACAGACCACTGATTGCCACTTTCCTTACCCACTGTCATTCCTTGCCATTCCCTCAAACCACCCTACTTCTTTTCTCCACAAATACTCACATCCTCTGATCCTGAGTGGCAGATCTGAGAAAAACCCTTTCTTCTCTGTGCTTGGCTGCTTAGAAATAGACTCTTCTCTTCTGCAAACCGATCATTTCAGTAATTAGTATATTGAGCAGTGAACAAAATGGATCTGATTTGATAATATGTACAAATATACTAATCATACTGAATAGGTTTAAAAAGTCTAAATCTATTCAAGAAGATGAGAATGTTTAAACAAGTATGATTTTGTCATGTAAAAATTTAAGGTCAGAAAAATCATGTTTTAAAATTTTTAGGGGCATAAAAATAATTTTGATATGTGAAAAAATAGAATAAAGCTATATATTTTCTGCTTCTAATTATGGAAAATTAAAATATATTAATGGAAACAAAATGCCATACATTCAGATATAAAAAAACACACCAAAATATTGAGTGTGTAATACCAAAGGGCTATCTATATATATCACATGTCTTAATTACTTTTCTCATTCCTGAAACAAAGTGCCCAATGCTCAGTGTTAAGATAGGCAAGGTTTGTTTGGCTCACAGTTTGTAGAGGTTTCATCCCATAGTTAACTGACTCCAAAGAAGAGTGGTGTCATGGAGGAAAAACAGTTCATGTCTGACAGATAAGCAAGGGGCAAAACAAACCTCTTTCTGTTCTTTATATTGTGTGCACCCTACCAAGATCAGTATGATAACAAACCAATCAGTGACTGATTTAGCAATCGTCCACCCTGAATCCTAGCACCCTTAATCCTAGCATTGCAACATGAATCAGTCAAACACCCTAGATTGAGTCATTTCTGAAAAAAACCCCATCTAAGACTGCATGAGGCATTGTGGGAGGGAGCCAGATACACGCTGTAGTTAATTAGTTACACTGAAAGATAACTGATCCAGAAGAAAATATTCACTATGTGACATCATGTGACATGTACCATTCTCGCTTTTTGAAGTTTTCTGAAAGGCACAAAACAGATTTCTACATATTAAAAAAATACATATAATCTATATATAATCAAATATTTAATCAAATTATTCCAAAGTAAGGAAGCATTTCTCAAAGATGCAGTTAAGATGCAGTTTTAAATAGATGAAATAATTTATTTAATTATTTTTCAAAATATCAATATTAATACTTGAAAATTATTATCTATATTAGTTTTCCATTACTATAACAAAATAATGGAGACTGAAGAGATATAAAAAGAGGGTTACTGAGCTCAGTTTTGGATGTTGGAAGTCCAGAACTAAGTGTCCCCATATGTATGGCTTCGGTGCCTGCCTGCCTAATAGCAGGTGAGAGAGCACGTGATGAGGGGTCACACAGTAGGCCATGAGCCAGCGAGAGGGAAAGGGCTGGTCGTGCTCCTTATAACAACCCTATCACCAGAACTAATCAGGGTAACATGAGAACTACTTTCAAGGGCACAGTACCCTCTTCACCTTTCACACTACACTAAACGCCAACTTTTAAGGTTCCACCACTGTAATATGGCCACACCTAAGAGCAATCCTCTACCACATGAGCCCTCTGAGATAAACCATAACCAAGTGATAGCAAGATCTATGCAAAGAGGACAGCTAGGATTGGAATAAGGATGTGTTTTCCATCTTAAAAAATGGGAAGAGGCTGGAGGATACAGAAGTGGAGATGGATTTTCAAGTATTGTACATTTTCTGTTTTTATTATTTTATTTTAAATAGGAAAAAAACAATAAAAACAAAGATACGGAACTTCAAAACAAGGTAATAGGTAATTCACAATGGTTAATATATTGCATATTAGCTTCAGTGTAATTGCTCAGTTTACAAAATGTACACATGCATATTTAATCAAACAATACAAGCACAAACAGCTCTCCTCAACAAACTAAGAAAAATCAGTAGGGTAATTACCTTAGCTATCACTTGTATGTATGTATGTATATAATATATATTCCTTTTCACTTCGTTCTTTTACCCTTTCACCCATTCTAGTTGTTCTTTACTGCTGGACTGCTATTTATGCCTTTCACAATATATATTGCAGATTTTGGGTCTTATTAAGTTTTTCAGTTTCTTACACTAGGGAGACAATAAACTGTTCACATGTGTGGGTCTAGTTTATGTCATTTACAAACATGGGCTCTGGTTCCATCTACTTACTTATAAAAGCCTCGAGTTTATTCTTCTTTATAGCTGAGTAGTACTCCATTATATAAAAATACCACATTTTTTAAATTCATTCCTCAGTTGATGGGCATTTGGGTTGTTTATAGTAGCACAATTTGCTATTACAAATTGTGCTGCTATAAACATGGGTGCACAAATATTGTTTGGTATAATGTTTTTTAATTCTTCTGGGAAAATATTCAGAAAAGGAAGAGCTGGGTCAAATGGAACCTATAATTAGGTTTTTTGAAGAATCTCCGCATTGACTTCCACAGCAGCTGAACTAGTCTTCACTCTCACCAACAGTGGAGACGAGTTTCCTTTCCCCCACACCCCCTCTAACATGTTATTGGTTGATTTCTTAATGATATCCATTCTTTGTGGAGTGAGATGGAACCTTAGTGTTGTTTTAATTTTCATTTCATGAACGATGAATGATGTTGAATGTTTTTATATATTTATTTGTATTTCTTCATCTGAGAAGTGTCTATTCATCTCAGATGCCCATATTTGGATTGGGTCCTTAAATCTGAGGGATTTCAGCTTTTTCAGTTCTTTATATGTTCTAGATAAAAGTCCTGTCTGAAGGACAATTGGCTAAAATATTTTCCCACTCTGTGGGTTTTCTTTTCCCTCTGTTGGTGATTTCTTTTGAGGTGCAAAACTTTTTAATAAGATCCCAGTTGTTGATTCTTTGAAGTACTTCCTGTAGTGTTTGGTTTCTGTTAGTGAACTTCCTGGCTATGTCAATGTCTTCAATATTTCTACCTACCTTCTTATCCAGTAGATTTAGTGTAACTGTTTTAATATTTAGATCTTTAAGGCATTTTGATTTTAGTTTAGTGCATGGTGATGACATGGGTCTAATTTTAATCTTTGACATATGGAAACTCAATTTTTCTAGCACCACTTGGTAAAGAGGTTGTCATTCTTCCAGCAAATGTATTTGGCTCCTTTGTCAAAGATAAGTTGACTTAATGTGCTCATAGTTGTGTCTGTTTCTTCTAATCTGTGCCATTGATCTTCTGGTCTCTTTCATTGCCAGTACTATATAGATTTTATCACAGTAGCTCTGTAGTATAGTTTCAAGTCAGGGATTGTGAAGCCTCCTGCCTTGCTTTTGTTGCCTAGGATTCCATTTGCTATTCTAGGTCTCTTCTGCTGCCAAATGAATTTTAGGAATGGTTTCTCTAGATTGTGAGGTGTGATACAGGTACTTTAATGGGGTTTGCATTACATCTATATAAAAGTTTTGGGTGTATGGCCATTTCCACAACGTTGAGTTTTCCCAACTATGATCATGGGATATCTTTCTGTTTTCTAATAGGCTCTTCAATTTCTGTACTTTTCTTTTTTTTTTTTTTTTTTTTTTTTTTTTTTGGTCTTTTTCGTTTTTATCGGTACCAGGGATCAAACTCACGACTGCCTGCTTGCAAGGCAGGCGCTCATGCCGCTGAGCTAAATCCCCAGCCCCTGTACTTTTCAATGTATAAATTTTTATTGCATTTACCAGATTGATAAACATACATAATTATTTTGGATGCTACTGTGAAGGGTGTGATTTCACTAATTTCTCTCTTGGTGAGTTTGTTGTTTGTGTACAGAAGTGCTATTGATTTTTTAGTGTTGACTTTCTACCTAGCTACACTGCTGAATTTGGTTATTAATGCTAGAAGTATTTTGGTGGAGTTTTGGGGGTTGTATATAGACTATCATGTCATCTATGAATAATGATAGTTTAACTTCTTCCTTTCCTATCCTTATTCCTTTTATTTCTCTCTGTTGTATAATTGCTCTTCTTAATATTTCTAAAACTATATTGTATAGAAGTGAGGATAGTGTTCATTGTATTCTTTTTCCTGATTTTAGATTGAAAGTTTTAAGTTTTTGTCCATTTAGTATGATATTGGATCTTGGTTTTTCATAGACAGCTTTTATCATATTGTGGTTAAGACTGTCTATTCTGATTTTCTATAGAGGTTCTATCATGGATGAATGTTAGACTTTATCAAAAGCTTTTTCTGCAGCTATTCAGGTGATCATGTGATTTTTATCTTGGCTCTGTTGATATGGTATATTGCATTTTTTGATTATGTTTTTTGACTATACATTGCATTTGTTGATTTGCATATATTGAACAAATCCTGGATTTCTGGGATGAATCTTACTTGATCATTGTGTGTAATCTTCTTGATGATTTGCTGCATTATGTTTGCCAGTATTTTACGGAGAATTTTTGCCTCTATGTTCATTAAGGTGATTGATCTGTAGTTCTCTTTTCTAATTGCACCTTCCTCTTGCTTTAACATCAGAGTAATACTTGTCTCCAGAAACAAGTTAGGGAGAATTATTTCTCTTTCAATTTCAATAAAGATTTTGAGATGCATTGGCATTAAATCTCTAGATTTCTTGTAGAATTTAGCAGTAAATCCATCATGATGTGGGCACTTCTTTGCTGGTAAATTTTTAATTATAGTTTCAAACTTATTAATGGATATTGGGTTATTCAGTATATTTACATAATCTTGATTGAATTTTATTAACTCATACATTTCTAGGAATCTGTCCATTTCTTCTGTGTTTACCATCTTATATGAGTAAAGATTTGAAAAGTAAGTATTGATGACCTTCTGAATTTCTACAGGATCTGTAATGATTTCACTTTTCATTCCTTATTTTATGAATTTAAGTTGTTTCCTTTTTTATGAGGTTAGCTTAGGGTTTATCAATTTTCTTTATTCTTTGAAAGAACCAATTCTTTGATTCATTAATACTTTGTAGTGTTTTCTTAGTTTATAATGTGCTAATTTCTGATCTGATCTTTATAGTTTCCTTTCTTGTGTGGTCTTTGGGCTTGACTTGCTTTTACTTTTCTAGAAGCTTAGGTGTAGCATTAGGGTTGTTTATTTGTGCTTGTTCTGTTTTCCTAATGTGGGAATCCACCACTGTATTTTTTCTCCTAGAATCGCTTTTTTTGCACTCCACAGGTCTCTGTAAACTGTGTTTGTAATTTTATTTAATTGTAGATATTATCTAATTATTCTTTAATATTGGCTCTGGTCCACTGGTTGATCAGGAGAGTACTGTTTAATTTCCATGTGTTTATGGAGCATTAGCAATTTCATTTGCCATTAATTTTCAATTTTGTTGCACTGTAGACAAATAATATGTGTGAGAAAATTTTAATTCCTTTGCATTTATGTACACATATTCTATAGGCTAGTGTCTGGTATATTTTAGAGAATGTTCCATTTTCAACTGAGAAGAAGGTATATTCTTTTTTTATTTTAAAGGACGAAACAGGACATAACAGAGCAGATCAGAACAAGACAATGTAAGCAACACAGTATTTCACCAGAAGACAACCCAAAATTAACAGTAGCTACCACAATGTCTCTTTATTTGAAATAGTTGAGTATAATTTCATATACAATAGTATCGAACATAAAAAAATAGTATAAAACATTCAAGAGAATGAGAGCATTACAGGACATTCAGAACCAAATAACAGAAAACAAAGAATGGCTACTATATTATCTCATTTCCATAGACAATTTGTTTATACTTTCACATGTAATACAATTCAATAAGGTACAACATGATAGAGCCAATGGAAACCAGAAGAGCAAGAGCATGGTAGGACTTCAGAGTAAGATGATATTATATCGGTACTGGCTATTATAATGACTTGTTTCCCTCAAATTAACTGTTCATACCATTACAGATAATAAAATCAAAAAAGCAGGACAAACCCATTACAACTGAAATCATTATGAATCTTCAAAACAATGTAATGGGGAACCATAATTATCATAAACTCTTATATACTCTTAGTATTTCTTACACTAGGGAAACTATATGGTATTTACAATGTGGGTTTGATTTATTTCACTGAAGAGTATGGTCTCAAGTTGTGCCCATTTATTTATAAATATCTCAATGTGATCATTCTTTATATCTGAGTAGTACTCCATTGTATGAAAATACCACAACTTTTTTATCCATTCCTCAGTTGATGGAGACTTATGTTGTTTCCAAGATCTGGATACTACAAATTGTGCTGCTATAAACATGGGTGCACATATATCACAGCAGTATGATGTTTTCAGTTCTTCTGGGAATATGTCCAGAAGTGGAACAGGTAGGTCAAATGGGACCTCCAATCCCAGCTTTTTGAGGACTCTCCAGACTGATCTCCACAGTGGTTGCACCAGTCTACACTTCCAACAACAATGCAGGAGAGTTCCTTTTTCCCCACAGCTTCTCCAGCATTTGTTGTTGGTAGTTTTCTTGCACTCCACAGGTCATTCTTTCTGGAGTGAGATGGAATCTCAGTGTGGTTTTAATTTGCATTTCTCTAATGACTAACGTTGATGAACATTTTTTCATGTATCTATTCACCATTTGTATTTCTTCATCTGAGACCTGTGTATTCATCTCAGATGCCCATTTTTGGATTGGGTCCTTGAGTTTCGGGGATCTGAATTTTAAATTCTTTATATGTTTTAGACAGAAGTCCTTTGTCTGACGGACAGCTCACTAAGATTTTTTCCCAGTTTGTGGGTTTTATTTTCACTATTATGGAGATTCCTCTTGACATGCAGAAACTTTTTAATACGATGTGATACTAGTTATTGATTCTGAGTAGTTCCCTTGCAATTTGATTCCAATTCATGAATTCTCTACCAATCCCTATGTCTTCAAGATGTTTACCTACTTTGTCTTCCAACAGATTTAGTGTTTCTGTTTTAATATTCAGGTCTTTGATCCATTTAGATTTTAGTTTAGTATATGGTGACAAGCATGGATCTAGTTTTAGTTTTCAGTATATGGAGAGCCAGTTTTTCGAGCACCATTTACTAAAGAGACTGTCATTTTTCCAGTGAACATGTTTGGCCCCTTTATCAAAGATAAGGTGGTTGAGTGTGTTGGTAGTTGTGGTTGTATCTTCTAGTCTATTCCATTAATCTTCAGATCTGTTTTTATTCCAGTACCATGTTGATTGTGTAGCTTTGTAGTATAATTTCAAGTCAGGGATTGTGATGCCTCTTGCCTTGCCTTTGCTACTTAGAATTGCCTAGGTCTCTTCTGGTTCCAGATGAATTTTAGGATTGATTTCTCTAGGTTTATGAGGTATGTTGATGATATTTTCATTGGGATTGCATTGAATCATTATAGCAATTTTGGAGAATGACCATTTTTACAATATTTATTCTCCCTATCCATGAACAAGGGATGTCTTTCCATTTTCTGAGATTATCTTCGATTTTTCAGGATATTATAGTTTTCCCTGTATAGAACATTTACTTCTTGTGTGAGATTAATTACTAAGTATTTCATTTTTTTTAGATGCTAGTATGAAGGATGTGGCTTCTCTTATTTCTCTCTCTGTGATTTTGTTGTTAGTGTATAGAAGTGCTATTGATTTTTGAACATTGGTTTTGTATCCAGCTACATTGCTGAATTTATTTATTATATCTAGGAGTCTTTCAATGGAGTTTTGGGGGTCTTCTATGTAGAGTATCATGTCATCTGCAAATAATGATAATTTAACTTCCTGTTTTCCTATTTTTACCCCTTTTATTTCTCTCTCTTGTCTAATTGTTCTGGCTAGTATTTCCATTACTATATTGAACAGGAGTGGTGATAAGGAACATCCTCGTCTTCTGCCTGATTTTAAGGTAAAGGCATTCAATTTTTGGCCATTTAATATGATGCTGGCTGTTGGTTTGTCATAGATGGCCTTTATCATACTGAGGTAAAGACCATCTATTCCACATTTCTGTTAGGTTCTTATCATTAATGAGTGTTGGACCTTATCAAAAGCTTTATCTGCATCTTTAGAAATGATCATGTGATTATTACTTTTGGCTTTATTGATATGGTGGATTACATTAATTGATTTATATATAATGAACCACCCCTGAATGCCTGGGATGAATCCCACTTGGTTGTCTTGTATAATCTTCTTGATGATTTGCTGCACCGTGTTTGCCAATATTTTATTGAAGACTCTTCCATCTGTGTTAATTAGGGAGACTGGCCTGTAGTTCTCTTTTTTAGTTGGACCTTTCTGAGGTTTTGGTAGTATAGTTATATTTGCTTCCAAGAATGAGTTAAGAATTTCTTCCCTTTCGATTTCATTGAAGAGTTTGAGGAGTGTCAGCATTAAGTCTTCTTTGTATGTCTTGTAAAATTCCGCAGTGAATCTGTCGGGGCCTGGGCTCTTCTTTGTAGGTAAAGACTTAATTACATTTTCAACTTCATTGATAGAAATTGGGTTATTCAGCAGTTTTACATCTTCTTGACCCAGCTTTGGTACTTCATATGTTTCTAGGAATCTGTCCATTTCTTCTGTGTTATCGAACCTATGAGAATAGAGGTTTTTGAAAGAGGTGTTGATGATCTTCTCTATTTCCACAGAGTCTGTAGTGATTTCACCTTTATCATTTCTTATGGCATGAATTTGAGCTTTTTCTTTCTTTTTTTTAAAATAAGGTTGACTAGGGGCTTATCAATTTTATTTATTCTTTTAAAAAAACAACTCTTTGATTCATTGATTCTTTGGATTGTTTTCTTAGTCTCTATTGCATTAATTTCTGATCTGATTTTTATAATTTCCTCCCTTCTTTTGGCTTTGGACTTGACTTGCTCTTCTTTTTCTCGATGCTTGAGGTGTAGCATCAGGTTATTTATTTATATTCGCTCTGTTTTCCTGATGTGGGAACTAAGTGCAATAAATTTTCCTTTGAGGACTGCTTTCATTGCATCCCACAGATTCCAGTGAGTTGTATTTGTATTTTCATTTGCTTGTCAGTATTGTCTAATTTCTTTTTTAATTTCCCCTATTACCCACTGATTGATCAAGAGTATATTATTCAATTTCCATGTGTTTGTGGGGTTTTTGCAGTTTCTTTTATCATTAATTTCTTGTTTCATGACCTTATGATCTGATAATATGCATGGGAGAATTTCAACTGGTTTGCATTCATTTAAATATGTTCTATGGGTTAGTATGTAGTCTATTTTAGAGAATGCCCCATGTATCCCTTTGAAGAATGTATATTCTGATGTTGTTGGATGGAACACTCTGTTTATGTCTATCAAGTCCATTTGTTCACAAGTGTGATTCAGTTCTGTTATTTCTTTGCTGATTTTCTGTCTGGTTGATCTGTCCCTTGGTGTCAATGGTGTGTTAAGGGTTCCTGTTGTAATTGTGCTATTGTTAATTTGATTTTTCATTTCTATTAATACTTGCTTTTTATAACTGGGTGTTCTGGAATTTGGTACATATATATTTAAGATTGTTATCTCTTCCTCTTTAAGTTTTCCCCTAACCAGTATGTAATGGCCTTCTTTATCTCTTCTGATCCTTCTTGGTTCAAAGTTCACATTAGCTGCGAACAGAATAGCTACCCCTACCTCTTTTGGGTTCCTGTTGCATGTAGTATTATTTTCTATCCTTTGACTTTCAGTCTATGAGTTTCCTTTTGGGTTAGATGGGTTTCTTATAGACAGTATATGGTTGGATGTTGTTTCTTGATCCAGTCTGCCAGTCTGTTTCTTTTAATTGGTGAATTGAGACCATTTACATTAATGGTTGTAACTGGTATATATTGGTTTATTGTTGACATGTTATCTTTTTGTTGTTGCATCTTTATCTTTCCATTTTGTTTAATTGTCTGCCTTGTTTAATGGTTTTTTCCTATGTCTATCTAAACTGTCTTTCAGTATTCTTTGCAAGGTTGGCTTGGTGATCATGAAGTTCTTCAGCTGTTCTTTGTAATGAAATGTCTTATTTCTCCATCCATTTTGAAAAACAATTTTGCAGTACATCAATCTAAGTTAGAAATCATTTTCCTTTAGGATCTGAAATACTTCACTCCATGCTCTTCTTGACTTTATTGCTTGTGTTGATATGTCTGCTGTGATTCTGATAGACTCTCCTTTATAGGTGATCTGTCTCTTCTCTCTAACAGCTTTTAATATTCTATTTTTTGTTGGATTTCTAGTATGGTGATTATTATATGTCTGGGTGTAGTTTTATTTTGGTTATGGCTATTTGGAGTTCTATATGCTTCACTAATCCTAATGTCAATTTTCATTCTCATGTTTGGGAAATTTTCAGCTATTACTTCCATAAATAGTCCCTTGATATCATTTATGTTGTCCCCTTCTTTTTCATTTATCCCTATCAATCTTATATTGTTTTTCTTTGAGTCATCTTGCAGCTGTTGAATTGTTATTTTCTGATTTCTTGTTATTTTTAAGAGATCTTTTCTTTCCTGTTCACTAGCTGAAATCTTGTCTTCAAGATCTAAAATTCTATCTTCACTTTTAGTTAGGTAGTTTTTACAACTTGCCATGTAATTTTTGATTTCCTGTATATCTCTTTGAATCTGCTTTATGTATTCTGTTTGTTTCTTATATTGTTCATCCAGGGACTCTATCTTTTTGTTTTGTTCCTCTGATTTTTTAACTATGTCTTCTTTAGGTGTGTTCAGCATCTATTTCATTATATTTATCATTTCTTCTTTTACCTGGGAGATTATTTCTAGTTTGAATGCCTTTAAAGCTTTCTGGAGTTGCTTCTTTATTTCAGTTACTATTATTTCAGGTATTTCAGGCATATGGCACATATAGTATATATATTTTCTTCTATGTACATGGCTCCTAGGCTTTCTTGGGATGGGCTGCATGTTTGAGATTGCATTTTGGTCTTTCATTTTGTCATTTTCCTATATTTCCATGTTTCAAGTATTGTTCCAAAGCTTCCCCTGGGCGTGTTGGAAATTGTCTCCTATGTCCTGGGCTCCTGGGACTCCTTTGGTAGCATAGCTTCCTCCTTCAGCAGCGAGGCCTCCAGATTAAAAGAAGGTTACCAGGCGTAGCTCAGGTAGGCCTAAATCCTCCTCAAGCCATGCAGCTCCCCTCTCTAGCAGCAAAGCTCCCTGGAATGAAAGAAGGCCAATAGGTGTGGTCCGTGCAAGCCCGAATCCTGCTAAGCCCAATCTAGTGTGGCTGCAAGCAGGCCCCCACCTGCCCAGAGCAAGGATCTGAAACTCTCTCAAGGATCAAATGTTGTGCAGGCCTTCCCCTCCTTGGGTGGCAAGGCTCCCCGAGCTGAAAGAAGGTCATTTGTGTGGTCTAGGTAGGCCTCAAACCTCCTCCACAGGGCTGCTCCCTCCTCCAGGCAGTGGCAGCAGCAGTGGTACTCTCCAGGCAGAGAGAAGGTCACCAGCAAGGCCCATGCAGGCCCCTACAGCCCAGCTCAGCTCCTTCCTCCAGAGGGTGGCGGCAGCAGTGGTGTTCTCCGGGCTGAGAGAAGGTCATCGGCAAGGCCTGAGCAGGCCTGCACCGAAGAAGGTATATTTGGATGTTTAGTAGAATTCACCGTAAACATCAACTAAGTCCATTTGTTCACAGATTTGGTTAAGTTCTGTAACTTTTGCTGATTTATTGTTTTGTTAACATATCTCTTTGTGACAATGGGTTATTAATGTCCCCCATTACAACACTGTTAAGGCTTACGTGGTATTTCAAGTCTATTACTATTTGTCTAATATAATTGGGAACTCCTGTACTTGATGCATATATATTTAAGATTGTTAATTGTTCCTCTTGCATATCTCCTGTAACAAATATGTAGTGACCTTCTTTATCTGTTTGATCATTCTTGGTTTGAAGTTCACATTTTCTGCAAATAGAATAGCTACTCTTGAATTTTTCTGTTTTCCTTTTGCATAGAGTATAGTTTTCTATCCTTTGAATTTTAGTCTTTGATTTTCTTTTTGAATTAAATGTGGTTTGTATACAGCATATTGTTGGATTTTGTTTCTTGATTTATTCTGCCTATTTCTTTTGATTGGTAAATTGAGGCCATTTACATTGATGGTAATAACTGATATGTATTGGCTTGTCTTTGTCATGTTATTTTTCTCCTGTTCATTCCTTACTTTTCTACTCTAATAAATTTCTTGCCCAGCTTGGTGGGTTCTTCCTGTTTTTTATTTTTCTTGGAACTATGATCATATTTGCCTCCATCTAGAATTTGTTTCAGTACCCTTGGGTAGTGTTGGTTTGATAGGCATGAATTTCTTCATTAGTTCTTTGTCATGGAAGTATCTTTTTGCCCCATTAATTTTGCATGATATTTTTGTAGGATACAACAATATGGGCTGGAATTTATTTTCTTTCGATTGAAAGAATTTCAACTTGAAATACTTCACTTGAAGTTCTTGTTAAATTGAGTGTTTATGTTGAGAAGTCCAACATTATTTTGATGGGCTTTGATAGATAATGTGTTTATTTTTTCTAATAGATTTTAATATTCTGTTCTTGTGCTGTATGTCTAATATCTTGATTATTATATAGTAGTATGTAGATTTATTTTGATCTTTCCTAATTGGAGTTATCTCCAATTTATCAGTTATCAGTATGTCAGGTTGTTTTATCATGTTTGGGAAACTTTTTGCTATTATTTCTGTAAGTAGTTTTTTTAAAAAAATTCCATTTATGTTGACTCCTGCTTTTTCATTCACATCATTATTTGTATATTAATTTTCTTTGTCTCATCTTATGGCTGTTGCATTGTTGCTTCCTGACATTTGATTATTGTCAAGATAACTTTCCTTTCATGATCATTAGCTGACATCCTGTCTTCAAGGTCTAAAAATCTGTTGTCAGTTTCATTCAAGCAGTTTTGCCTGACATCCATGGAATTTTTAATTTCTTGACTATCTGTTTGAATTTGCTGCATGTACTCTGTTCCTTTCACATATTGATCTTTCATCTTTCATGTTTTCCATACTCTTCCTATCATTATCTATTTTTTATGTCTTTACTCTAGACCTGATGAGCAATTCCTTTATACATGTTGACATGTCTAGTTTTGCCTGAGAGATTGTTTGTTACCTAATTTCTCTATAGCTTCATATACTTGTTTCTTTACTTTGCTTGCTATCATTCCAGAAATTTCAGGTTTTCATTTTCAAATTTCTTCAATGTCAATGTTTCTTGGACTTCTTTGGCTATGCTGGAGGTCTGAGACTGAATTGTGCTTTTTCATCTATTTTCCTTTATTTTTTTTAAGAATCATCCATTTTCTATTTAAAATTTAAAAAATTTTTCCTATGATGATCCTTGTGGATTTTTGTAGTAAGTAGTTATATCACTAGTATCAAAGCCTCTGTTAGAAAAGTCTACTCTTAAAGGATGTCTTTGGTATGTAGGAGTTTCTTGCTTTGCATCTCATTCAAGATTCTACCTTCCCAATTAATTAATAGTGGGCTGTTGTTATCTGTTTGACTCATTCACTGGTCCTTTAGTGTAAGGCTGTGATGAGGTTATTACCTGAGTTTCCCAGTATTGTTACAGAAGAACAACTGATTACAACTCATATAACATCCTAGCTAAAATAGTAAATTTAGCTTTAACAACAGCATCAAGTAAAATTTAAAAACTGAAAAAATCTGGTAACTTTTGATTTTGTACTTTAGACCATAGGAATAGAGTTTATAGTTATAACCAATTGTAAATTAGGAGTTTGTATGCAAAATGTTTCACCTTGTTAGAGTGGTTACCCTCTGATGAGGAAATTCAGAAAGAATAGTTTATAAATCAAAGATAGCTGGCAAGGAAGCAAAAGCAAGACTGGTGGGCAAAAGATGATCATGCAAGGTTTGGAAAACTACAGAAGGGGGTATAAAGTAAAGAAAGAAGAGTATTCAAGAGATTATCTTAGCTTGGTCTCCTAGTTTGGGAGATGGGATTACTTTTCTGAAGTTGGAATCCTCTCCAGCCATTTAGAAAACAGAGACTAGAAGACCAAAAGAAAGAAAATAGAAAAAAATTGAGAGAAAAGGGCTGATTATTGAGTACTGGGTTGTTTCCAAACTAGTTGCCAGTCCCTCAGAAGCCTCAATCACCTGTTAGCTTGTATCATTATTGTTACTTCAAACTTTTCATACCAATTGTCTTGCCTTTCCATATTGTGTGCCTTAGTTAAGACCCTATCGTGTTGCTGACATTCCTTCTGATCTCTGGGGCTTCCCAAGCAGTTCACCTCAGTAGTGGCAGTAACAAGTGGAGGAGTGGCCCTCCTCTGACATGGCTCACCTGGGTTCCCATGGTTGTAGAGGTGATGAGATGAGTCTCTGTGTGGCTCCCCTATTTTCCTGAGGAGGCTGAAAGATGATTGGAGGTGTCTGTCTCCATCCCCTTATAATTTAAATTGGTTGTAGGTTACTTATAATAACTCATCCAATGTAAATGCTATATAAATAACTGCTATACTGCATTGTCTAGAAGATAATGACAAAAAGCACTCATACATTCACTACAGGTGCAAATTTCCCCAAATGTTTTGTTTCACAACTGGTCAAATGGTGAATGTTGAAAGGGTTGCTGGCCCAGGCCGGATACTGTAGCTGGTAAAGCCAAGGAGCTCCTATCTCCCCCCACCCTTAGGAATTACCTCTGGCACCAAACTAAGACCAGTGGGCTACCTGTGCATCCTTAATGCCCCCTTGGGTTCCACCCCAGGCCGAGGCTACTTATGTGCCTCACTCCACATGTTCCACGGAGAGATCACCGGCCTGGGGTGGAGATGCCATGCCCCAGGGGGTCGGGGGTGTCTCTCCTCGCATTCCCAAAATAAAGGTTACTTATATTTTATACTTCTTACCTTTTCAGCCGCCGCCGGTCCTCCTCCTCCTCCTCTTCCTCCCTTCCACAGTTCTATCAGATGGTGCCATGAATGTTGTCCACCACCAGTAATGTTCTCTGTTAAATTCATTGCTCCTACTGTACTGTGTTGTCACCAATCTCCTGTTTAACAACTGGGTTATATGAATTTATAAATGCAAAATGATTACTGCAAAATGTTTCCATTAAAGCCTTTTTTGTTAATTCCACGTGACACCCTATAAAAAAGTGATATAACATCCAGATAAAGCCTGCCTTATAATCTTAAATGCCAATATTAAGCTCCTACATACTTACTTAATTCTACAGATAGCTTTTACCATAGTCCAGATTTCAAATAACAAGGCAAAACTTGACCTTCAAGCTCCACAGAAACCTTGATATGGTTTTTCATATTTTAAATAACACTTGCAGTTCTGAGACAGACAAATCTACACAAGGTAAAGCTACCTGCCCCCCCCCCCGCCATGGGCCACACTCAAATGCAGCAGAAGACATCAGACAAAATGCCCCATCCTGGCATTCTTTGAGACCTTACTCCAGGGCTGTTGGGCTATCCTGGCCACCAGAGAGTGGCTGGGCCATCCTAACTTCTAGCCCTCACAGGTCACTGCCAGATTCGTCACTGACAAAAATTGCTGCCTGAGATTGACGGGGCCAACCGCCTTTGTGGGTGTCTGTCTCAAAGTCCAAGTCACATTAAAACTCTCAAGGTAAGACATTCTCTATATTTATGGACATAAGAGGCCACATATACAGAGTTCTTACTGAGTTTTCAGGCTAATAAATCCTCAATGTCTCATGGAGTATTAAAGGTCAACCTATGTCAGTTACAAACAGGGCCTATTTTATACAGGTCCCAGTCCTAAATCTTAAAGTGCTTTTATTCCCTTTTATATAGGCTGACAGATACATTTTGTGTTCTCACTTTGTTTATACTTTTTCAGGATACATAAAAGCCTTTTTCACAACCAGGGAAACTGCTGATATACTTGCTAAAGTTCTGTTACAACAAAACCATTCCGAGGACTACAACCAGGTCACAGCGACCCATACCTGATATTCTTGGTAACCTCAACAGCAATCAAAGTTGCTAGACTGCCATCCTGGTTTCACATCACTCAGGCCCTAGATCTAACCATCATTTTGGTACTCATCTCTGCCTTACGACTCACAGGTTTTCATGTTTTGTTATCCAGTTTGGTTGTTAATTTCTTACACTCTATTAATGATCATTTTTACAGCAGGACTCTTTAACACGATTGCCTACAGACTCCAACGTCATATATACCAGAGACAAGCCTTACCTACCTACCTTTTAACTTTTATGCTTTAATATGGCAGAATAAGCACCTCTCATAACTTCACTCCTCCTAATCCCACGTTTAATTTTTCAGAATTCTGCCTTGCCATAAAAATGTTCCTACCTCAACGTCATCCTGATAGAATTACATGTCTAAATCAAACATACCTTTCCCTCTACCTCACTTGGGTCCATAAATATGACAATGCCATGTCTCCTCATAACATCTTGTCTCTTTGTTTTTTCAGTCTAACATATGTGCATTCACCAGTGAAGTTGTCCTGGCTAAAACTCCTGGTACCAGCTTCTACCTAGACATCAACTGTCATCCCGTCAACTCCCCTAGACCCCAGTACAGCACCCTCAGCCAGCAGGAAGTAGTTAAAGAGAAAAATCTTTGCCCCTTTTCCTAATAATCATAAGACGGGATATGAAAGGGTTGCTGGCCCAGGCTGGATATTGTAGCTGGTAAAGCCAAGGAGCTCCTGTCTCCCCCCACCCGTAGGAATTACCTCTGGCACCAAACTAAGACCAATGGGCTACCTGTGCATCCCTAATGCCCCCTTGGGTTCCACCCCAGGCCGAGGCTACTTATGAGCCTCACTCCATGTGTTCCACGGAGAGATTGCCGGCCCCGGGGTGGAGATGCCACGCCCCAGGAGGTCAGGGGTGTCTCTCCCCGCATTCCCCAAATAAAGGTTACTTACATTTTATACTTCTTATCTTTTCAGCCACCGCCAGTCCTCCTCCTCCTCCTCTTCCTCCCTTCCACAGTTCTATCAAATGTGGAGCCTTTAGATACCAAAGATCAATGGTATACAATATTAACCAAAGGAATGAGGCACCTGGAGGCAGTTCTACTTCCATATTCAGCTTGGTACCTGATTAATATTCTACACTTTATTTTTCAAGTTGTAGGAAACATTGCCAATCTCTTGCTTTAGGTGGTTTCAGAACCCAAAATAAATTGGACCAAACTTAAAGGAAATAATTTTTAGGGAAAAAACCCAAACCTGTAACCACAGATGTTTTATAGTCTCTTCAGGCCTTTTAGACACTGGTTAGTGATACTTAAGTGTTTATTTGTAATCCACTTACTTTTACAAAGAACTTAATACATTTAATAGTCCAGTAGCCAGTGAACAAGAATGAGAAAGAAACCAAGTAAGGGAAAGTGTGAAGGCAGAGAATTAGGACAAGCAAAAATCTTCATGGTGGTATAGAAAACAGAAACACTTAAATGATACCCAGGATTTGAAGGCAGATTTATTTACATCAACAGGCACTGATTGGATCATTCCCAAAGTGTGAGACCCTGATCTCTGGTGGTCTAGGGCTGACATGTGATAAGCAAGCAGGAAGTACAGAGGCATAATGGCTTGCCAATTGGCTACTGGTTTTTACACTATGTATCATAGTGACCCTATGTGTATCATAGTGATCAGCCATTTCTAAGAATTGGAGCTAACAGAATTACAACAGGTACTGTTACCTGGGTAACTAACAAAAACTGAAGTCCATTGGCTTGGAGGCAGGTATTTTCTGCTACATTCCTTCCCTTTTAGTGTCCCTAGCAAATCTTTGCTGGGCATATTATATGTGATCTTCTGAAACAAGGCCTAAATACAAGCAGTAACATTAGGGCTGTTAGTGGTCCTAGGATGGGGCCTAGCCAAGGTCCTCAAGACTAGAAAGTTTTCTCCTATTATAGGATCTCCCCCTAAGTTGACTTTAGGAAGAGATATGTTTTAACCTACTCTGGCAAGAGAGTCAGTTTGACCCTGAAATATGTCCGATGCACCTTGGACTCTCATCAAATCTTGGTCAAGTGTAGAATAAAGGGTAGGACCTTACTGATTGCCTTGTAATATCTTAGAGCAATCATTCATAGACCTAAGACAAATACCACAGATAATAAAACAAACAAACAAACATAAAAATCAAACAGCTATCAAGAGAGCAGGGAGCAAAAAACCCCACAAAAAACAAAAAACAAACAAACAAACAAAAAACATACATCCACAAGCTGAAATGAAAGGAAAGACTGGGGCAAGGACCTTGAAAAAGCATGGAAATAAAGGGAAATTGAGGTATGGAGCAATCTTGTGAAATGTATCCCAAGCTTCAGTTGTGCACAGACTGCTCAACATCGGGAATGATCAGAGAAGGGCTTTGAGTGTTTCATCTCTTCAGAGTGAGCTTCACGAAACCTTTCTGGTCCAGATAAATTCTCCAGAGATCATCTGGATGGGCTCGTTGAACTCTGGAATCATGGATCTAAGGTTGGAATTCTGAAACTTTAAGAGGTAGTTGATATGCACCTGCATTATATATATGTGCAGGGGCATCTATAGGTATAGATGATCTTTAGCTAAACTTTTATGGAGCAAGTTATGAGATATTTTTGTTAGGTTATGTTTTATTTTCTCAACATTTTTAAAGCTTTGTGGCCTATATGCCATTTCTATTTAGTTATCTCTGCTACAAATGCAGGCCCATTGTTACTGCCAATGGTAGGCCATATCTAGGTCTGATATTTCACAGCAGGACTCTACAAACTTTTGTTGCCCTCTCAGTTCAGGTAGGAAACGCCTCAGGCCAACCTGAGTAAGTGCATGGGCGAACCAACAGGTATCAGTTAGCCTGATAAAGACTTTACTTTAGTGAAGTCTATCTGTATGCCAGATGGAAGTCTGTGACAGTGACAAAGATGTTGAAGCCAGAGTGAGCTGCAGGGGTACAGATGCCTGTTTCCAAAATTGTTATTCCAAAACTGTTCATAAATCATGGTTCCAGAGGAAAGAGGTGGTGCAATATGATGATCAGGATGACTGAAGGGGAAGCTGCATAGGTGGATGGGCAGGTTAGTGACAGTGGACCAGCACTGACCTCTAGTTCAAAGACATAAAGAGAGACAGAGAGAGAGAGAGACAGAGAGAGAGAGAGAGAGACAGAGAGAGAGAGAGAGAGAGAGAGAGAGAGAGAGAGAGACAGAGAGACAGAGAGAGACAGAGACAGAGACAGAGACAGAGACAGAGACAGAGAGAAGAAAAGAGAAACCCAGACAAATGGAGCTTATTGGTATGGAGCTCTGACATTTGTTGGAAGGAAGCTGAAGCAACCTTGCAGGAAAAAAGTGACAGGTTTTTGCCTGTATGTTATTCTGAGTCAACATGGCACTGTATAGCACCACCCTTCAGCACTAATCTCTGTGTTCTTCTTACAAGCCCAAAACTTGAAACTCCCGCTTTTCACACGTGTGCCAACATTCCTAATTAGCTGTCAATACATCATTCTGCCTGCCCCTTCAACTCCACCCCCTGTCAAACCAAATAACAGTGTGTGGTTGTCTGTGTGTTTCCCTCAGGAGGTGCTTGCGTTCCTTTGGCAGCTCTGCCATTCCTGCAATAAAGGCCTCTTTCTTTCTCTGTTTTCTCTCTTTTTGTCTCTCTTACATCAGTAGTGCTGTGACTCAAATGGGGAAGACTGTACAACTCCTGGGGAGTGCCCCAGTTCAAGTCCCTTTCTCCTATGGATCTTTTCTCCTTCTTTTCCTCTTCTCTCTACCTCTGCTGTTACTGTTACTGGCCTCCATCTACCACTGGCCACTTCAACCTCACAGGTCCACACAGGTAAGCCAACTCTTGCTTCAAGGTTCCTGTCTTGTAAACTATCATGCCGCATCAGGATGACCACTCCCTTTTTTTTCTCTCATCCTACTTGGGCCCTCCCCCATCTCTAGGCAGGGACTTTGGGCCTGGGGTGGGACTCTCATTTCCTCTCATGTGCACTCCTTTTTGGGGTGACTACTCCTTCAGGAAGTGCAACTTGGCATTTTCCCTGTTGGCTCACCTCCAATTCAGTCACCATGTGCAATCTTCCTTCTTGTCCTGCAAAACACACTCCTCTTGGCTGCTTGTTGCATCACTTTGATACTCTCAGCCTAAAATTGGATATAAAACCCCAGTGTCTTGCCTTTTATTGCCAAACCACGTGGCCAGCCCATTCCTTAAACAATAACCGTCAATAGCCACAAGAAGGCACTCTTGATTTGGATATCCTCTGGGACCCTAACAGTTTTGCACTGATAACAGCAAATGGCCTGAGATGCCCTACATTCAGGTCTTTTTTGCACTCCAGGCATGTCCCAACCTACTTTGAACCTGTACAGTGACTTGGGTTCTTCTGGTTCACTCTACAGTGCTCATACCCCCTCCTCCTAAAACGCTTCCCCTCTCCAATCTTGTAGAGCCCATAGACAATGTCCCATCAGCACCTGCCCCTTCACCCTATCCCTAAGACCCATCCTTTCCCCTCCTTTCACTGCCTCCAATCTCTCCTCCTATCTCATCTTCATCTTTACTTTCCTTATCTTCTCCTGCCACTTGCCCTGCCTTCCAGAGCCCCCTCCCATCGCATTCAGTCTCACTCTGTCCGAGTGCCATATCTGACCACCTCTTCTGCCCTTCCTCCACCATTGCTCCTTCCCTGCCCTTCACTGCCCTGCCTGCACCTCTCCTTACTCCTTTTGAGGTGACAGGCGCTGAAGGGCTAGTTCAGGTACATGTCCCTTTTTCCATTCAAATCTCTCTCATGTCTCCTCCATGTAGGAGCCTTTGATGCCGACCCTTTCAGCTTTACCAAACAGGTTAAATTTGCCTTTCAATCAGATGATTTGACCTCTAAAGATATTCACATTATTTTATCATCCACTCTTTCCCCAGTGCAAAAGGCAAACCTCTGGCAGGCTACAAAGGCAGAAGCTGACAAAAAACATGAATTAGACCATTATCATCCTATTGGGGTCACTGTTATTTCCAGTGGATTATCAACATAATGCAGATGATCCTAAACACATAGCTTGAATGTTGGAATGTATCCTGATAGATCTCCACCAAATTTCCTGAAATCAGCTTAATTACCACAAGATTCACAAATTAACTCAAAGACAGGATGAAAATCTCACAGAATTTATGTCTCATCTGACAGTGGCTTTTATTAAATTTACAGGTGTAGAACTGACTTGCCTGATGGGGTCATTCTCCTTAATTCACACTTTATCTCTTAGGTAGCCCCACAAATTCAGACTAAATTCCAATGATCTGCCCTTGGCCCTCAAGCCCTTCATTGTGAACGGTTAGATGTAGTGTTCCATGTCTTTACTGATAGAAACACTCAACAAAAATAGGAGGACCTTACAAATCTTAAACTCCAGGGCCAGTATGTGTCTATGGCACTCAGGGCTCAATGCAAGTCACAACCCATTAACAAGCCCAGGACCTGAGCCCCTCTGGGACCATGCTTCAAGTTCAACAAGGACGGATATTAGGTCTGAGCACGCTCATATCTGAGGCTACCACTGGTGCCCTGCCCCATCTGCAAGCTGGAGGATCACTGGAAGATTAACTGTCCTCTCCACCAGAGAGTGGGTAAGTCATCAACTTCCCCACCCTTACAGGATTCTATGCCACTGTTACCTTTGGATTTATCACTGATTAACTTGCTTGGATTCATAGCTAATAATCGACAGGGCTCAGGGTCTATCGCCCCCAGCAAGGTGACTTTTGCAGAGCTCTGAGTCTTGCTGGACATTGCAGATAAAACCCCTTTCCTTATTGACATAGGGGCCACATTTAGTGCTTTATCTGACTATTTGGGCCTATATTTGTGGTCCAGTCTCCATGATGGTTAGGGGGGTTGTTGATTGGCAACCAGTGTAACCTCTCCAGATGAAACTTATGCCTTGCAGGTTTTAGACTCTCTTTTCCACACATAACTTTCTTGTTATCCCAATCGGCCCTACTCTGCTGCTAGGCAGGGAGTGTCTCCCAACTCAACTTCTCTTGCACCTTCTCCCTACCAACAGCTCTCGTTCTCCATACTCACTCTCTGTGTCAAGGCTTCAAAACCCCCTCTCCCTACTTCCCTTGTTGATCTTGCTGTTTGGGACACTTCCAACCCCACCTGGGCAATTCATGCCTTGCTGATATTTATTCGCCTCAAGGATCCCTCTATTTTTCCTTGTGTCCCACAATACCCTATTGCTCCCAAACACCAATGGGATCTTAAGCCCATAATCCACTGTTTATTAATGAATGGGTTTCTCAAAATCACACATCCTTCATACAATACTTCAGTTCTTTCTGTCCTCAAATGCAATGGGACCTGCCATTTAGTTCAAGACCTCAGAGCATAATAATGCTCTCATGCCTGTACACCCAGTAGTACCAAACCCCTATACTACACTCTCCCACATTCCTCCTTCTACTATTCACTTTACAACCATGGACCTCAAAGATGCTTTCTTTTCTATTCCCTGACACTCAGATTGTCTAGATGTCTTTACATTTACATGGACAGACCCAGACACCCTCCAATCTCAGCAGCTCTCTGGACAGTGCTATCTCAGGGATTCAGGGACAGTCTTCAGCCAGGCATTAGCTACTGGTCTCACAGCTATTAATCTCAAACCCAGTGTGCTCCTTCAGTTTGCTGATGACCTCCTCTTATGGTCTACTTCTCATACTATGGCTATATGACATACAGCTATTCTTCAATTTTCTCTCTGGTTGTGGATACTGAGTTTTGGCCACTAAGGTCCAGACAGCCTCTCCCAAAGTCAAATATCTGAGTCTCATGCTTACCCCTACCACTCACTCCACAACCATCAATCATAACGTGAACCTTAAGGACCTTCAAGGGCCCTTAACCAAGCAACAGGTTTTATCCTTTCTTGGTCTAGCTAATTTCTTTGTCTCTGAATTCCTAACTCCACCACTTTAGCTCACCTTTATACCAAACCTCTAAGGGTCCATTAACAGAGCCCCTAGATCCAACAATGCCTATACATGCTTCTTTCCATAGATTAAAGGAGGCCCTCCTAAGAGCCCCAGCTCTCATACTTCCAAACCCAACCTTACCTTTCATTCTATGCACTACTTCCCAAGACTGTAATACTGTGGAGGTTTTAGGACACCAAAAAGGACCCTCTTTTCAGGCAGTGGCATACCTCTCAAAACAGCTTGATAACACTCTACATGGCTGTCCTCCTTGCCTCTGATGACTTGCTTCAGCTGTGATACTGATACAAGACAAAAAGGTTCATACTAGATCAAACCATTATGGTTCACTCATCTCATTGACTAACAGACTTACTCTTACATAAAAGACTCCTTGCTCTGATAATATCAACAGATCCATTTAACCCTCATACCAGACCCTGCCATTTTCATTTCCACTGGTGATATCCTTAACCCAGACACACTCCTTCCCACCTCTGAGGGGGCCCCAGTACATGACTGTGTTGAGATTTTGCAAATGACTCACACCCTCTTCCCTCATATCCATAGTGATCCTCTTCCCATGGCTGATGGCACCTGGTTCATAGATGAGTGTTTCACAAATACAGACAATCCCAAGACAGCAGGATATGCCATAGTCAATAGATCACAAACTATAAAGGCCAACCCATTATCACCTGGGATGTTGTCACCACTTTAAGAGCACTCACATGGGCTCTTAAAGTAGCAAAAAGTAAAAATATAAACATATACACTGACTCAAAGTATGTATTCAGTATTTTATACTGTCACATTGCAATCTGGAAGGAGAGGGGTCTCATTAGCATTCTGAATATTCCTTTTATTAAAGGGCCTCTTATCCTTAAACTCTCAGAGGCAGCACAGCTCCCACGTAGTGGTCATTCATTGCAAAGGACACCAGAGTCCACTGATTCTGTAGCTCTTGGTAATGCTTTTGCAGATACACAGGCCAAACTGGCTGCACAGGGACTTATCTGGCCCACCTGCTCCCATTAGTTCCAGATACCTTGCCACTACCCCAATATTCACCAGAACAGCTACTCCTCTCTTACAAGCCAACTTATACACAAAAAAAACTCAGGGATATATTTTCCAGGGATCTAAACTGGTATTATCAGATCAACAAGCCTCTAATATCATGATCTTACATAACTATTTCCATGTAGGATCAATGGCCTTATATAAACTCCAGTGATTACATATCCCTCTGTAAGAAACATTATTCACCAGGTTGCACATGACTGACAGCTGTGTGCTAAGACCTCTCCTCGAGGGCATCTTCTACTCCTCTCTTTTCCTCTCACCAGTTTAGTGGATACATTCCAGATCAGGTCTGGCAAATAGACTTTATCCACATGTCTCATCACAAAACCTTCAGATATCTTCTTATCTTTCTCTGTACTTTCTCTGTACTTTTTTTTGAGGTGGATAGAAACCTTTCCTATGTCCAGGAAGACAGCTGAGGTAGTTGAAAGGGTCGTATTACACAGGACATAATACTCAGACTTGGGTTGCCACAGAGTCTCCAGTCTGACAATAATCTGGCTTTTGTCTCTCAAATCATCTAGCAGGTGTCCACAAGTCTACACATCCCATGGCATTTACACAGCTCACATCATCCACAGTCATCAGGGAAGGTAGAAAAAGCAAATGGGCTCATTAAGACACATCTCACAAAACTTATTCTTGAACTACATTCACCTTGGCCTCAGTTTCTTCCTTTGCCTCTAACCAAGCTCAGAGCACTTCCCTAGGCCCTATCTTCCTAAGCCCCTTTGAGCTCATATATGGTAGACCATACTTACTTCATAATTTACCTGCTTCCCAAGATCTTCCTCCTTTTGGCAGATTATAGCCCACTTCTTAACTTTCCTACAACATCTGCAGTACCCACATGCAGATCATTGTCTCCTACAACTCTCTGAAGGAGCCAAACCAGACCTCCCAATATCTCTGGGAAACTTTACCTCAAATCTTCTAAATCCACAGGATTACAACCTAACTAGAGTGGACCTTACCTGGTCTACCTCACAATTCCAACAGCAGTCAGGTCGGTGGATTGCCATTCTGGTTCCATATCACTCAGACTAAACACTGTCCAGAGTGGCTGCACCTCTCCAGAGTGGTCATCTCAGCTACTGACTCCTACCCATCTTTGCCTTATCACGAACTCATGATCATCACTCTCTTATTGACTGATAGTTTGTTACCCTGTCTGTTTCCTCATCTCTTGTATTTTACTAGTTCTTTTTTGCAGCAGGCTTCTGGGTGGTCTTTCTGGGTGATTTTCACATCATACACAAGATCTCCTTCATAATCCTCTACCTAACAGTTATCTTGGTCTTAACCAGACTTAACTGCTATGAACATGCATAGCTTTCTGGCTTTGATCTTCACTCTTCTAACAATGACGCAACCACATAACCTCATTTTCCACATTCTTTGATGAGCACTAGCCTATGTTAAAGATCTATGCGGTGATACTGTACTTAGTACCAATAGTTCTAGATTCTATATCTGTCTAGAAAATCCATATGCTTCATCCTGTTATAATGCCTATTATTACTACTGCCTTCACTGGGGATATGAATCCATAGGCTCAACTGAAAGTGGATTCTGGACTAATCATGGTGATTATATATTTATTAACATCACCTGGACAGGCAAGTACACCTGGACTCAGATGACCATCAGGGACCCACAAACCTTCCCAGTACTCCCAGAAGGCCAAACATGGGGATTTCAACCACACCAGGTACCTTCCTTTTACAAAAACTACATGTTCTTAACTTTACACAAAAAGTTATTCCCCAATATGCAGTCTATACCACTGAAGCTCTTTCCTTTGTCCTTGCCATGCTCCAATTCCCCTTCCCTACCACAACTCCTCAACAACACATAGGTGTCCAATATAACTCACCTTTCTAATTGCTGGCTTTGCCTGCCCCTACAACACGATTTATATATGCCATATTCAGTCACCTGAGAAATATTGGTCCCTCAAACATATGCACAAGCACAAACTATCAGGCCTCTAACTTTAGCATCAGGAAAATTATTGCCAAAAAATATTTCTTGTATCCTCCACTCAGGTCAAACTAAATGACACCTATGGTGGAGTTTCTTGAGCCATGTACCCATGTACAAAAGACAACAAACATCACCAGCCCCATGTGCCGGTCTTATGGAGAATTCTTAGTGGGCTTGGAGAATTCACCTGTCTCCCTTTTGCATAGCAGGGTTCCTGCAAACTGACACTAGTGGCCCCACAAGTGACACTACAAATAAAATCTAAAGTCATACAAAGACACAGATTAACTGTCACACAGTGTAACATCCAGGACTGTACCCCCAGTTCTGACAGGGATTGGCATCTTCTCAGCTGGGGGAATTGGAATGGGTACTTACTTCTGTACTCAGTTGTCTTATGATTTAAAAAGCTCTGTTCAAAAAGTGTCAAGAACTATGGATTCCCTTCAAGACTAGATTACCTCTATAGCAGCAGTTGTCCTCAAAAACCATCTCATCCTCTATGTACTGAGTGGAGAGAGGTGGTACCTGTGCTGTGTTGGGGGAAGCATGTTGTTTCTTTGTAAACCAGTCAGGTATGGTAAAGGGCCCAATTCACAATCTCTGGAAAGTTTATAGCAAATAGAGAAGAAAGAGTTGATGGGTATAATAGTCATGGTCCACCTGATGGCCTTCCCTAGATCCATGGGCACCTATAATAGTACCTATCATAGGTCCACTAATCACAATTGTTTTTTCCTGCTTGTAGCATCCTGCTTTTTTTTTTAAATCAGTATCAGGGATCAAAGTCATGACTGCCTGCTTGCAAGGCAGGTGCTTATGCCGCTGAGCTAAATCCCCAGCCCCAACATCCTGCTTTTAAACTCCTCTTGAAGTTTATCCACTCCAGGATGTAAGCTTTCACACCTAGAGAACTTCTAGTCATGACAGAATCCCCCAGGATCGGCCTCTATATGGAAGCTAATCATCATTCCACGTCTTGTCATAGCCCCTACCGCAATGCCTCTTCTCAGCAGGAAATAGCTAGAGAGAGACATGTCCCTTAACAACCAAATAATGGGAATGGTGGGTTTTTCCCATGTGTAAGTTAACATGGTGCCAGACAGCACCCTCCCTCAGTACTTGTCGGTGTCACTCCCGGCCGGCAGGAAGGACACACAACAAAGTCTGGCAGTGGACAACCTTTTCTTTTATTTTCCTTCTCCGTACAGCCTGCCCCGGGAATCCTCCCGGCCGAAGCCTCTGTTGGTCCGCTCCCCGCGGCTCCTTGCGTGCTTCTCCCTACAGTCTGTCCCGAAGCCTCTACCGGTCCGCTCTCCGCGGCTCCTTGCGTGCTTCTTCCTACAGTCTGTCCCGAAGCCTCTACCGGTCCACTCTCCGCGGCTCCTTCTGTGCTTCTTCTGCTTCTTCTGCTTCTTCTTCTTCTTCTTGGCGGGAGAGGCACTCACTTTTATAGGATTCAGTGGCCAACCAGTTCAAAGCGCGCGATGCGGGCTGATTGGCTAACATCAGTTGTTGCTAGGCAGACTATCTTACAGGGCGGGTTGTGAAGCAGGAGATCTTACAGGGCGGGTTGTTTACCAAGCAGGAAGCAGGAGATCTTACAGGGCGGGTTGTTTACCAAGCAAGAAGCAGGAGATCTTACAGGGCGGGTTGTTTACCAAGCAGGAAGCAGGAGATAAGCGCCATCTTAGCACACTCGATGGGAGGGGTAATCTAGCTCAGGCTTTGCTCTTTCCTACAGGCCTCACGTCCGCCAAGTAAGGCGACCGGGCTCGGCCGCGGCTCCCAACAAGTACTGACTTTCACTTTCTTCTTGCAAACCCAAAAGTTGAACCTCCTGCTTTTCACAGGCATGCCAATGCTTCCCCAATCAGTTGTCAATATGTCATTCTGCCTACCCCTGTCAAGATCATAAAAGTGAGTAGTTTTCTTTGCTGTCCTCAGAAATGCTTGCATCTTTTCGGTAGCCCCTTGTGCCCACAATAAAGTCCTCTTTTCTTTCATTCTCTGTTTTCTCTCCTTTTGTCTCTCACATCAGAGGACCAAACAGAAAGCAGGAGAAAGACTTTCTGTGTTTCTAAAATGCTTGCCTAAATTACTGCAGATGTGAAGTTCAGGAATGAATAATTCATCCAAGGTCATTCAGCTGTTAAATGGTACCACCAGTGTTAGATCCAGTTTTGACTCAAAATCCAACACTATTTTTTCCATCTGCAGACAGTCTCCTGCGATCAGCATTGGAGAATAAGGTAGGAAAGCCATACTAGCTCCTCAATAGTACAATCCTTTTAATTGCCTTAGAAAATATATTTATTTTGCAGGAAAGCAGTCATCCACACTCACGTCCTAAGTTTCTTCCAGATATCTGTGTATTTGAGTTTCCCCCGCCAATAGATTTGCATTTTCCTCTGAGGAATCACTTGTTTTGGTTATTTTTGAGTGTATTTCTCACCTCTCAAAAGCCTTTTCTATTAATTTCTTATCCTCCTCTTAGATTAATACCACCTCCTAAATTTGCACGTTCTTTGACTCTATCATGACCATGTGCTATATTGATAAGTCATGAGTGAAATTTTCCCTGAGACAAAGATCTGACACGAAGCCAGCAGGACATTCTTTTACTTTTTTCAAAAATATCTGTTGATCCAGAGACTTTGAATTATCCTATTTTAGGATGCTATGTAACCCAGGTTGGCTTTGAACTCCAGGTAATCCTCCTGCTTTAGAGTCTCCGGGCCACTACACTCAAGAACGGATTTCTCTGTCAGACCTTTCTTTACTTGGAGTTCCCCATCCATAAATCTGATAAGAGCATGGAGTGAGAATTAGAAGTGGTTAAAAGGTTAAGTGGTTAAGAGGGGCTATAAGTTTTCTCTGTAGACCACTACAGTCCTTGGTAATATCATATAGATATTGCTGCATTCTTTAGTAGCTTAACTGTATTTATTATTATTTTTTGTGGCTGGTAGGTTTACTTGTAAGTATGAAAATGAAACCTTGTTTTGCTGTTTTTCTTTTTTTTTCAAACCAGAAACAGGTGCAACCAGTAACAAGAAATAGAAGCAATTGATTATTGAATATTTTATCCAGTATATCCAAGTACTATCATCTCAACACACGACTAATGTGAAACCATGCATGAGTTATTTTTATTTTCATCAGCACACCTTGATTGGGACTGGCCACACAGCAGCGAGCTCTTCTGTGGCCGGCGGTACACTGTACAGCACAAACAAGCTCACATTTCGGAGGCCTGCTGGTGTCCGGCATCCAGATTCTTTCATGTGGGGCTGCCTGTCCTTCTCCCCTCAACGCTCAGGGGGAGTGCATCTTGGGGCGCTGCCGCAGCTGTTAGGCATGCCCCTGCTTTCCGCTCCTGTGCAATTAACCTGTTTCTGTTTCGTTGTAAACACGGAACAGCTTACTTAGAATGGCCTCATTTATTAGCTATTTATTATCTAGCTTTGCCATCAGAATGTCGGCTTCATTCGAGCAGGGATTTTAAAACCCGCTTTTATTTCCGGGATCCCCTTGGCCGCGCACCATTTCTGGGGCGTACTCGGGAACCGCTGTGGGAAGCAAGACTCCGCTTCTGAGGCCAGCTGAAGAGCGCAGCGCGGCCGCCGCACAGGTGGGCGCGTGGGCGCCGGACGGGTGGGCCGCGCCGCCAGCCGCCCCGCCCGGGGTCCCCTCGGTCGCCGGCGGAGGGAGCCGCGGGGCTGGAGATTGGGGCCCAGGCGGGGACCCTCGCGGCCCAGGTTGCACTCCGCCGCCCGCGCTCTCAGCCGCGCCCACGCTTTGCGCCCGCCGCGCTCCCGAGGACCCGCGAGGCTGGGGGCGGGCGCCAGGGAGAGGGAAGGGAGGGTTGCCGCCGGGGCGGTGGGCGGACCGGCGCTTTGTGTTGGGCGGGCGGACGCGGGGCCCCGGGCGGAGGCCGCTTCCCGCCTCTGCTCGTCCCTCGCTCCCCGGGCCGCGCGGCAGTGGAGGAGCCGCCAGTGCGTGTGGCCCGTGGGGTGCGTGGCGCGGGGGCGCTGCTGGCGGGCTCCCTGCGAGGGCCTCGCTCTTCCGCCGCGCCGGGTGGTGGCCGGGTGGGCGTGTGTGCTGAGAGAGGAGGGCGGGGAGCGGCCACTTCCGGAGCTGGAGCCGCCCGGGCGGACCGACGGGCTCCGGGGCTGGGACCTGGGTAGCGGGACTCGAGCGGGGCGGCCGGCCCAGCCCGGCCAGGCCCGGCCTAACAAAAGGTGCGCCTCTTGGCCTTCGGGGCGGGTGCGGTTGCGGGCGAGGGCGCGGGCGCGCGCGGGGAGCCCTGGGGAGGCGAGCTTTGGGGCTGTCATTTTATTGTTGTGGCTTTTTTTTTTTGGACTGGAGGCTGTTGCACGAGGAGCATCTAGAAGCGCAGAAGCGGTGGTGATGCTTTGGGAAGCGGAGCTGGAACGCGCTGGGCTCCGGTGAGGCGTGCGGGTTTATCATGACGGTGTTCAGGCAGGAAAACGTGGATGACTACTACGACACCGGAGAGGAGCTCGGCAGGTACCAGGGTGCTGGAGGCGCGCGTCCCTGGGATGTGGAAATGTGTGGTACTGGGGCTGGGGTGGTGGTGGGGCAGTAAACAAATGCAGTTTGAATGGGTGGGTGGGGTGTCTCCCTCACCCTTCCAAGAAATGGGCGGATGCAGCAAAAGGAGAACCCGAGGAAGGCCTGGGACCAGAAATAAATCGCCTCAGCCCAGGAGGTGGGGGAGCAGCCGTGCCATGTGGCTGTGGTGCACTACACAGCGGTCGGACCTCCTGGACCAGCGCGGTGTGAATTCGTTCTCGGTCAGCCTTTGCCCCTCAGAGACAATGAAGCAAATGCTAGGACTCGGTTTGCAGCTACAGTTAGCTCGAGTGAGAATAGAATACTACAGATTAAGAGGTTTTAAATATTTTAATGCGGTAGATTCCAGCTTGGCTGATGTTGATGTTGAGCTTGGATTTTGAAACTCCCTCTGACTGGGAAGATCAGTGTTGGTGATTGTTTTGGTTTCATTTGCTTTCTAATGTTAAATCTTTACAATTCCATGAGAGGCTGCTGTGGCTATCTGGATGAGACATCCTAGATTTTAGGTGAACAGATTTCTTTTGAAGCATCTGAGGACTGCTGGCTGTTTCCTTTGAGCTTCCACAGAAGGTTTGAGCTCTGCTTTATGTTAGCCAAAAAAAACCAGTTTTTATGTCTACATTAAAATGTGGTTGATGGAGCTTGTGGTGTGGATGCCTTGTGAGGAAAGCAGGCAAAAGTATCTATAAACAAAAAGTACCTGTGTGTTTACAGTGTGTGTTGAAATTTGTATTTTTCCATGCACACCTGATGTCCCCATACAAAGCTTCCTTCCAAGAATTACTTAGAGGAATTACTAAAGTTGGGTTTAACTAAAAAATATTCAAAGGTTCATATGATAGTGAAAGAATGCAAGCAATTTTAAAAAAATACTGTTACAGATTACTTCTGTATATGTTTAATGTTGATCCAAAACATTGGTAGGAACATGTGCTGAGATTTAGTGAGGGAATAAGGAAAGCTCTGGAAAAATCACATTTCATGGACATGTTTAAGACGAAGGTATAAAAGTATGAGTTTGAAATACTTCGTTTAACCAGAAGCAAATCACTTTATTTCTGTAGTTTACAGCAAGCCAAGTGGTTTATGAAGTTTTCATTTGGGGTTAGAAAATAAAAAAAAAAGTGAAAAAATATATTTCAGTTCTATCTGTGAGGAAGTTCTGATTATGTAAATTCTGCTGTTAAGGAGAGATGACTGAAATTAAGGAATGAATATTGTTTTATTCAATATAAATACACTGGATTCAGTGTATTAAATATGTCTTTGTTAAGATCTCTTGGTAGAATTGTGTTAAGAAAAAGAAAGAAAAATGAAGCTTCCTGGAACTGAGGAGAGAAGTCTGGGATCTTCCTTTTGTGGGCTCAGTGACAGGGGAGGTGGTCTGCTCATTTGTCACTTGCCTTTGTCACTTTGATTGTGGCTGTCTTTATTTCTGTGTATAACTTTCTCCCCACTGTGAAAGACTAATTGCTGAAGTGGTTATTAAATAATTTATGTGACCTAGGAATTCCAAAGAAGTGCTCTGATAAACGGAATTGGGGATTTAGAAAAAGTAAATATACTTACCCACCTAGCTTGTATAGCTGAAATTGGCCCTTGCCAAAAGAAGGGGCAAATGCTTGACTTTCTCTGAAGGTTTTTGAAGTCTTGTGGCTTGTATGTCTGCCTGCCAGAAAACAAATCTTGATGGAAATGTAGGAAAGACACTGTGTGGAGGGGGATATGTGTCACTGTGAAGACAAAGGTGAAGGCTGGAGTTGAATGACTGAAAATGGCAATGGACAGGTATTTGGCACAAATTCAGGATTGTTTTTAAGAGGTGGGATATAGTTTCTAAGCAGTGAGTTACGAGCAGACCAACACCTACCATTTAAGGCTTTACCTCTGTATCTTTAGCCATCATCTAACGATAAGTGATAGCTACTCATCTGAGGAATGGACTCAGGTAAAGTCCATAGTTAAAGGACGGAAATGGGGTTTAAGAGTAGAATACATTTTATTGTTATTTTACTGTTAGAAAAATTGTGTGTGTGTGCTGCCCAAGACTTCTTTAAAACCTTTCTGCCAACTGTCAAGGACTTCGTAAAGTATTCTGACTTTACCGGTATTGTGTTGGAGGAATGACAAACTAAATGGATCACTGCACAGCCAGTCTGCTCCAAAACCCAGCTTAAAAACTTGCTAGGTTTATAGTGTTGAAAAGCTAACCTGACCCTTGGGATCCTAGTATGTGAATGAGAGGCCTGGTGCTTACTTTGTGGCTGTTGGGAAAATCAAGTAATATAAAATCAAGTAATAAAGTACGTACAAGAATTTCATTAGCAGTAGAAAGTCGAACAAATACAGATTTTACTCATAGGCCTGGCCAAAACTTTGGGTGTTCCAGGTTAGCCAACAGTGTTGTGTGAGCTGTCTGCTTCCTTTGAGCTGTGCTGGAGAAGGGCCTCTCTTTGCTGATTGTGGCAAACACTGCTCTAGCCTTGAGCTGTCACACCTTTCATGCAGAAGCAGGTTGCCCTGGTAAATAAGACTGATTGTCTTTAGAGGACTGTTTGGTGATCTTTGACTTTGACTCTAGGAGGCCCTCCAGGATCTAAACCCCTATCCAGGAGGCCAACAGAACTGCTTCCATCGTGGGCAGTAGTCTCCAAGATGAGTGCTTTTTAAATGTGGTTTTTCTGCCTCTCGTATTACCCTGGTGTGTTCATGCCCCAGGATGCCCTGCCATCTCTTTATCAGTTGGCATTTAGGGCAGCTGCAGGCTGGCTTGCCTCACTGTGGGCTCTGGTTACAACTTTGGCCTAACCTGGGAGCCTCCTCATACATAGGGTTCCTGAATGACTGGCCTTCTTTTCAGTCCCACTGTCTTACTTTGCATGATCTCAAGACGTAAGTCCTGGTTTCTTAATAAGCCATTGCAAGGGAAAAGATGATGTTTTCTCCTTTCAGGGACTAAATGACTTGTGCAAGACACTTCTTTGGTCCACAGCTATGCCCCCCCGCCCCCAATGACATGGTCCTCTGCTGGCTTTTTACTGTCTTGTGTTGCTTTTTGTTGGCCAGTAGGTTCCTTCGGGCTGCCCTTGGAGGTTCAGGTTGTTGCAGTCCATGCCCTTGAGGGTGTGCAGTGTGCAGAGGGATGAGCCAGTGGATATGGCTGGTATGACATGGAGACCACGGTGGTGATGTAAGGTGCAGGTAATGTAGATGTTGATGCTCTAGGAGAGGCAGTATGCAGTACGGAAGAGCCTTCACACACACTCAGAATGCCTGGAGATCCATGTGTTGGGAAGTATTGTGCGAATTCAGTGCCTCCAAACATGCAACACATTGTCATCTCTAATAGATTATATTTAGTAACCTGTTTGCCACACAGTTACATTTTATTACCCTGCTATTCTCTTGATGCTGTGACCTTGAACTTGTTCATCTTTTCAAAGAAAAATTCTAATGCCTTATTAGATGCATAGTAGCTAGTAGATGCCCAATAAGTTCATGCTGATTGAGTGACTGGATCCATATATGGAAAGCACCTTGAAAAATGTCTGAATATGAGGTCTTCAATAACTGATCACAATGGTGAAGATGAACACTTAGGACATAAATGTTGCAGCTCACAAAATAACAGCTGTTTTTGATTCTATGTTTTCTGTGGCTGAATAGTAATGAGCACAGCAGCCAAAACTTCCAAGCATAAGAACAGTTTTAAACAGAACAAATGAAGCGAAGCATTAAATATTTTACATTCATTTGGATGATGCCTGGAGGCTAATAATTCAAATTTATAGCATTCTCCTTTCGCATAAAATCCATAGGCATTTTAATTGAAGTAAGCAATCTCCCTGAATCCTGCCTGTGCATGTTTTGGTGTTCTAGTGAGTTTTGGTGGTGGCAGGAAGAGGTCCTGAGTGTAGTGACATCCTGTGCCCCTTTAAGAGGTACAAGTTTGGGGGGTTTCTTTGGAAGTGAAAATCACAGTGACTGCGATCTCATTGTGAGGGCTGTGTTGACTGTGGTTTTCCCTTTGGATTTCTGATTCAGAATGCTCTCAGGTGTTTCCTCTGATAGGAATGGTGGCAAAGTTTTAAGAGAGATAAAGTTCAAATCCAGTCATGAGCTGCATGCCAGTGTTTGTAATGGAGCTGAAAAGTTCCTGTCATATGATGATGTCATTGCCATTGTAAAATACGTTGCTTGACTCACTGCTACAAGTGCATGGTGACACTGGTGACAAACCTGCTGCTGCCAGTCTTGTGAAGTGTAGCATATACAATAATGTGCAGTACATGATGCTTGGTATTCTTAATAAATGACTTACTGATTCATGAGAGCCATACTTTTAGTTATTTTAGTGTGTGCTCTTATTAGAAAAAAAGTTGCCTGCGAAGCACTTTGCCTTATTATGCCAGCAGCAACCTCCTCTGAGTTGTACCTACGTCTGGTTTGCACTGTGAGACCCTAACGAGCAATCCACTTGGACCTGTGGGTTTGTGTACCTGTGCTCTTTGTGTTAGCACAGTGAAGATGCTGCATGTACCATGCCCAGCTCGCATTGTGTGAGGTGATTCCTGACTGTGCCTATGTTAGTGATTTCTGAAGCCTGGTGTGTTGCAGGAAGTCTAAGGATCTACTTCTGGGTGGTGTGGGTGGGTGGGGATGGTGTCAGGAATGGAGTTTGGTTGAATGTCACTGTCCATCACTGTGGCTGTGTTTCTGTGCTACTCAAGGTAGCATCACTAGGTTCAGGGGGGCCAAGTGGCAGAGGCTGTAAAATGTTTATTAGGCGAGGAAGGCAAGAGGCCTGACTTCCTGAAGTGCTATGGCTTTATTTTACTGTAGGCTGTCTCTTATACAGCTATTAGGGAAGTTGGATGCCAGTGACAATGATAAGCCCCAGCAGAGCCATGAAAATGCACTGTGAATTTATGGAGATGGATGCTTGGGTTGGTTTCAGAAGAGATGACTTTGTCTCTTTCATTTTATCGGCAATGTTGTAACCTTGAAAGCACAGACTAGTTCCCTCCCTATGGGGTGGGAGGAGAGGACAAGTAGGCAGCAAAAGTTGTGATCTGCAGTTGCTGGATACCCGCTGAGGTGCGGTACGGGGGTCAGAGTGACAAGGTCAAGATTACCTTGCCTGTCTCAGCAGAGAAATGCTTTGGGGCAGTCATTCTTAATTGTGGCTGTGGTAGTCAGAGTTTGCAAGGAGGACGAGACATATAATTTATAGTAGTATTTATAATGGTCACCCAAGGAGTCAAATACAAAGGAAGTGCAGTAAATCTGTTTACATGCTAAAGACCTAGAGAATCCAGCCTGGGGGCCTGGATCCCACACAAGTTCCTGCACAAGTTCAGCTGAAGACCTAGGGCCCTTGGCAAGCCTCCCACAAGTCCAACTGGAGGCCTAGAGCCCACGACAATAACTCATGCGAGTCTGCTTCACAAATTTGTGCTGGGAAGGCCCAGAGGTTAGCAGTGGAAGCTAGAAAGTCTGTGCCATTGGGCAAAGGATCTGTGCCATCAGGCAGAGGGTTCTGCATTGGAGCCAGGAAGCATCACTCAAAGTAAGGAGCAGTATTCCCCCGAAAATACCAACCTTCCTCAGTGACAACGAGGTCCTGAGTTCCACTGTGACAAGCTTTTGGAGATTGAACAGCACACATTTTTCCTTCTGGAGCCAGGAAGCGATGCTCAAAGTAAGGAACAGGGCTCCCCTAAAATGAACCAGAGTCATTCTCAGTGACAACGAGGCCTCAAGCTCCTCTGACGATGAGAACAGGAAAGGAGCTCAGTGAGCTCCTTCAGAAAAAGCCATGGCAACAGGGGAACAACAGTGCCAAACAACAATGCTAACTTCTCGTTTTCCAGTTCTCCTTTTATGTTGACAGCATCCTCAGAACTCCACCCCCACCCCAGCATCATGCTGATTCAGTTCAGCTGGTGTTAAGTTGACCACCAGTTTTTAATCCACCACAGAAGCCAACTGCTATGTACCTTGAACTCAACAAAGCATTTGTTCAAATGAAATAAAACATGGCCTAAGTAGGAATTTAATTTTTGACTATGAGACAAAGGAAGTCACCTTCTGATAGGAGCAGCTTCCACTGCTGCAGGCTGGCCCATGGTTTCTGAAATAAGTCTGGAGAAAGTCCAGGCAGCTAGCACGACCTCCCTTCTCATCAGTCCAGTCCATACAGAGCCTGGCTTTCCCAGGGTGGCTGGTTAGGAGTGCAAGGGATGGACCCGGAATCGCGGTAGCTGCATGTTTTCTAGGATTTGACAACTTTTCCCTTTTGAAGCCAAATGAAATCAATAGTTAGGAGAGCTGTTCACCACCAGTCTTCCTCAGTGCATGTGTCGGAGAGGAGGCTTAGGGTGGAGAGTGGCCACAACATGGAGGCCTTCACTGCAGACACCCCAGCAGCTTTGCCCTTCACCCGGAAATCTCCCAGGCCTCCCCACAGAGTGCAGGCACCTGTGTGACCACCCCATGGCTTGTGCCATGCAGTTTCAAATGGAGTCAGTACGTAGCATGGCTGTAGTCAAGCCCAGAGTTAGCAGCTGCGCTTTTTAGAAAGTTCACAAAACACTTTTGTAACTGTTTAACTTTTGATTAGTGTAAGGTCTGAGGAATCCGGCCTCTGCCCTGTAGTTTCACCTCCTGAATGATCAGCAGTTTCTCATTTCACTGAGTAGAGCTAGTCTGTCCAGCTCAGAACTGGTAAGTGATTGTGTGGGACTTTATGTAGAAACAAATAATTATTACTTTAGTTTGTCAGAATAATTATTCCAGACAAAAATGTATTGCTTATGAATCTGGAAGGAAATTATATTGTAATACAAATATTTATAGTAAATACGGTGTGTTGGTGTGTTACTTTTCAGCATTCTAAATGAATTCCTTGAAATGTATAACAGAGGGTGGAGGGAAAAGTTGGCATTTGGATTTTCTACATTTTCTACTAAAATGGGTTTAAGAGATCTTTCTTTGACTAGGACATCTTTTTTAGTTAAAATGAAATGTATGGTTGTGTTCTCGCCCTTGATTTAATGTGCGGGATTGGTTTTTTGTAAAGAAATAATCTAAAATATTTAGTAGTTTTTGTCTGGTATGTAGTCCCAGTCCAGAACCAAACAGAAGGATTGTGTGCTAGACACCCACCGGGCACAGGCCAGTGTGGCACCTGTTTAATGCTTCAGCCTTGTTTGGATGTCAAGAGCTAGCATGCCTTATGCTCGCCTGTGGTAATTTAGGTAGGGTTATGAGGCTTTCTCTTTTTGTGCTACCTGTTGACATTTCGTGTGAACTTGGGAAATTTTGCTTAATAACCTAGTGTATCTTCAGAACTACCAGTAAGGGAGGAGATTGGGAGGATGTTTGTGATTTTTTTCCTTTATAAACTGATTCAGTTTTGATGAAGAACATAATATTTGAGCAAATATGCTTTTAAATTGCTGATCCCCAGAGTATAAAAAGTTTACATTGGTGATACTTACATTCATACACCTGATGGTTTTGGCTGGGAAATTTGCTTATGTATGTGGCTTCTCTTTTGGGTCATACTTTATTTTCTATCACAACTGCGGCTTTATGTTTATTTATATGTATGTGATGAATGATGCTGTTTTTAAGTATTTTAGTACTATAGGTTATTCATCCTAAATCACAAGATCCAGAATCTAAAATGCTCTAAAATCTGAAACTTTCTGTGCTCATGTGGTGCCTTAGATGGAAAATTTCACAACAGGAAACTTTGTTTCGTGCACAGAATTATTAAATGGGTTGTACAAAAATCATTTTCAGGCTCTATTATAAGGTGTGTAGGAAGCAAGTGCACTTCGTGTCTAGACTTGGGTCTTATCCCCGAGATACCTCATTGTGTACGTGCACAGATTCCAAACATCAGAAACCTGTCATTTTGGATAAGAGGTACTTAGTTTCTGTACGTTTTCACTTACAAGAATGAAATAATTTCCATCATTGAATACTTCTGCCTATGGTTCATTTTTTTTTTTAACTTTTGAATTCATATAACTCTTTATTTCTGTTTTCTTTTTGGATGCTGGGCATTGAACCCAAGACCTTGTGCCCTTGTGCATACAAGGCAGGCACTCTACCCCTGAATTCTATCCCTAATCTAACCTTTTCTTTTAACATAAAGACCATCAGAATATTTGAAGCCTTACGATAATCGTCATACCATACCCACAGTATAGATTTTCCATTTGAATAGGAAATATAGAGAAAGCGACCAATGCCTTTAAGGGTCAGGTTTTGCCTGTCTGTCTGCCTAGCAACTTACGTGTCTGCGTAGTTGGACATGTGAAAGGAGGACGTAGGTAATGTGTAAGTGATACACTTAAGTAGGTTATGTGTAAGAAGAGCAGAGGGCTACATGGAAGACAGTATGGAGAAGTCAGGTTTTACTATTTTTTCAATTCTGACCATGTTTACTTTTCTTTGAGAAGTTCCTCTAAATGCTCTAAATGACTTTTTTTTTTTTGCCATCTGTGGTTTATGGATAAGCAGCAGAAATGTGTGTCCCTGGGAAAGTGATGGAAGACTGCAACCCTTTGAGTGTAATATTTAATTAACTGAGAGTTACAATCTGTTGCCTCTACAGAAAAGTAAAGCTTGGGTGGCATAGGTATATATTGTAGAGAACAGGCTTTTATTAGGAACTGCTGAAGTTGTAAAGGCAGAATAACACATGATGCACAGAGGTGTTATCCACAGGGATTTGACAAAAATATTAAAAGGTTTTTGCTTCATGAAAAAGTACAGGTCAAATATTCCTAGTCTACAAATCTGACACATTTTTCTTGATTTTGATATGGAGACTCATTGTGTTCAGGCTGTATTTAAACTTGCCATTCTTTTTTGAAAATTAGGTTTTGGTTGACTTTTAACATATATGCTGATCACATTTATCTGTGAACTTGCACATAATACAATTTAATTTTTTCCCCCATTCCACAGTCTTCTGTTCAGTCTTCCCCTTTCCCCTTGCAAAACATTGTTTCTGTTCATTTCCTTCCATTCCTTTTTTTGCCTGTTCCCTCTCTTCCTTGCCCTCTCATCAGCCTCCTGAGCAACTGGGTTTACAGAAACGCGCCACCACCTTTGGCTGATTCGAGAATGCTGTGATAGCCCCATCTTTGAATACCATTGCGATGCTCAGAAATACTACTGGCCCCAAGCATTTCAAGAAAGGGATACTCAAAGTATAATATCTTCTTGGCTTACAACTCAGTGTAATGGAAAACACTGCCTGGAAATTCCAGTGTACTCCTGTGATAGAATGTAGACAGCTGTCTGTTCAGAGTGTCTCTAGTCAGTCTGTGAACTGCTGTGGTGTCGGAACTTTCCTCTGGTGTGGCTGTTATGAGCTCCTCAGGCTTCAGACAGTCATGGTGTCTTTCTCTCCCCACTGCCATGTACCAAGGAGCCCTTTTCTTCCTGGTTCTGGTCATTCATCATGAAAAGGGCCTTTTGTAGATGCCTGGCAGGGCCTAACTGACTGAAGTCATGGCTGCTTTTCTTCTCACCATTGTCATGGGAGATGGGAAAGGAAGATATTCATTTTATTCCCATGAAGAATTGATAAGAGTTTGTTCCAAGCTCTGTCATCTCTGCCCTATCACAAGAACTTCCATCCTCTGACTCAATTGTTTGGGAGAGGAGGGAATTAGTACAAATAGAATATTTTCCAGTCCATGCCTACCTCCCCACCCCTTCTTTGGCTCTGATTGATAAAAGTGCTTGAAAAATATAGCAGTGGACAAGGGAAATGGAACCCCTGTGGCCTTGCAGAAACATGCAGTGCTTTGGTTTTTTTCAGTATGATTTGGGCATTGGATGAGTATGTCCTGCTTTAAGAACATTCCCAGTTAAAGTGGACAATCCCTTGTAAGCCTCATCTTTAGAAGTGACATATTTTTCAATGCATATGATTTTAAAAGTTATATATTAGAGAAAGACAGCAACATTTTAAGGAAGATAAAGAGATATTAGGAAGAAGTCAGGTGCATATGGTCTGGAGAATGAGAGACAAATGTAAGTGGTGTACCCAGAAACTGACCAGTCTGTGCAGCCTTCTCTAAAGCGGGTTTGGGCTGGTCCGCATCAGGGCTCTAGTTCTAGATTCCACTGTCCATTAATGATTTGGATTAGACAGTGGGCCACTTTGAATTCTTTTCTTTTGTTGTACTGGAGATTGAACCCAAGGCCTTCACACTGAGTGACACCCCCAGTTCTCCCAGTCCTTACTTCTTTTTTTTTTATTGTGAGGCAGGATCTTGCCAAGTCACTAAGTTGACCAACATGTGCCCAGGTATAGTCCTCCTCTCTGATGCCAGCGTAGCAGGTGTGCACCACTGTGCTCAGCTTGGATTCTTTTCTAATTGGCTGTGTGTGTGATTCTTGACTACCCCTGTAGATTTTGAGTTCTCTGAGAGGAAAGAACATGACTTTGTGTATCTCCTCTGTTGGTTGTGATTCAACTACGCACAGGCTTTGCTTATTTGCCTCATGAAGATGCATTCCAAAAACTAAAACAGTAGTTCAAGTCTTCAGATCTGCCTTAGTCCATTTTTGCTGTGCTAATGCAGTGCTACAGACTGAGTAACTACAGAGCAAAGCAAAGCATTCTGTTCATGATCCTGGATGCTGGAAAGCCCAAGGGCATGGTGCCCACATCTTGGAAAGACATTCGTGCCTGGTTAATCCTGTAGCAGAGGTAAAAGGGCAAGAGCAACCCAGCAGGAGAAAGCTGAAAGGATTGGTCTGCTTTTTATAGCCACCCACTCTCAGGAAAGCTACCCGACTTGTACAGTAACCCCATGAATCTGTCTAGGGCACTTCCCTTTAGGCTGAGTCCACAGATCCTGGCACTGGGGATCAGGTTCACCGTAAGGTTTGGAGGGGACATGAAAATTGTAACAGGACCCAGCCCCCGATGCCACAGCATGGTTCCCATGGCAGAGTCACTTGACTTTTGTGAGACTCTGTTTTTTCTTTTATATGGTGTGGATAACTGTGATACCTACTCTGAAGGCTGCCGTGTAAATGTACACGATCTGTGTGAATTTCTTAGCATGAAACTAGGCACACAGACTCTGCTTTTTCTTTTATACAGTGTGGATAACTGACACCTACTCTGAAGGCTGCCATGTAAATGTACATGGTCTTTGTGAATTTCTTAGCGTGAAACTAGGCACACAGTCAATAAATAGGCGACAGCTGTTTAACAATACAGAGAGTAAGAGTGATGGAGGGAAAGAAAGAGAGACTTGTAAACTGCCCCTGGATTTGTGCTCCTGGGTCTTTGTCTTCTCTGTGTTCCTGGTGCATTTTTCACTTGCATGGCCAGGTTCTTGCCTCGATCCTCAAAGTAGGTTTGTCGGCAGCTCTATTCTTCCTCTCGTTTCCTTTTTCCTTTCCCTTTCTCCCTCTCTGGCCCAGGTTGCATAAGAGGTGCATTTTGCCTAGCTTGACTTTGTTTACCTGGTCTGCTTGTCTCGATGTGCCTGCCACAACCTGACTCAGTTTCTCCTTTGGTCTCTGACCATATGCTAGGTCCATGGTACTTAGAGTTCCCAGACACACATTAATGAAGAATTTAGCTCTGCTTTTGAGAGTAGGGTACTCACTTAAGCAGATGCCTTTGCTAAAGCCAACGGACACTATGGGAAAAGGGAGTGAGACACTTTTAGTTTAGGAGGCTCTATTAAGAGGAAAAGAGATGCATTCAAGAAAACAAAGACCAGAGCTGCTCTGGAGCTCAGAGCTGGCTGCTGCTCAGCAAGGGGCTGCTCGGAAATTCTTTGAGTGCTGGCATTGTTGGGAACTGAGACTGGATCTTGGCATGTAAATTTAGCTTTTATTAGCTTTTAAATATGGTGTGCTTAAGTTGCTGAATGGTAGGTTTCATTTTCTTAGCTTAAGTTTTTGATTGAAAAACTGCTGTAAGCAGGCAGAAGCACTAGAAGTTTACTCAGGGAGCAGTAATTGATTTTTCTTGTGAATCTTTATGGAGAGCTGAGTGTGGGCATCCGAGTTACTGATTGAGATGAGCTTGTTACAGAACGTAAGACATATGGCAGATCTGGAGGCCCCATTCATTTCTGTCACACACTAATTTGAGATGTGAAAATGGGTGTTTGGCCAAGCCAGGATTGTCCGTGCCAAGAAAAGCCTATTAGGTTGGTGGCTGAAAGGGCTTGCTTAGTGGCAGGCTCTGCCGGCTGCTGTGGGTAAATGCCCACTTGGGTGTCTGAGTGCCAGCCCTTGTTTGCCTGGAGTTCAAGGAACATGGCTGCTGAAGGTGAAGCTGCTTTGAAAGGAATTTTCTTCCTTTTTCAGCCCATTAGATAGCTTCAGTTTATAAAAAAGAATATTAAACTCTCACAAATCTGAAAAGGAAAATGCCATAAAATAAGATCTGTAAGGTGAATTCAGGTAAAATATCAAGGTGTGATACTGCTAAATTGAAACTGTAAGTTTGACCATTTTCACTCATTCTCAAAAGACCCAGTGTCTGCTGAGTGATGTGCTGCAGGCCGAATACTGAGCATGGTCCTGTTGTCCTGATAAACTTCTAACTGAATCAAGGGGATGGGTTTTCATTATCACCCCCAGAAGGAAGTCTAGACAAGATGAACAAGGGTCAGAGTATGCTGCAGTGGCAGAGCAGGTACAGGACTGTGGGTTGGATCATCGGCACCAGCAAAAAACAAACTGAGATATGAAGCATGAAAAATCATTTTAGAATTTAGGCCAGGAGAGATCATTGTGACCCAGAGGATTCATTCATTCATTCATTCATTCACTCATCCATCCATCCATTCAGATTTTGTGGAGGATGTAAAAGTATGAACAGATGTGTTCAGGTGTGGGTATGTACTATATGTGAGTCTCTGTCCATAGGTTCCTTGGGGAAATCTGGAAATCCAAAGTGAAGGACAGGAAAAGGAAGCTAAGATTTACTAGGGACCCCTGTAGGCCAGCCCTTGGGATGACATCCTCAGTCGTGTTGTGTAGGGAAGGAGAGCAGGGGCCCCATCTCGGATGGGGTGTGCCATAGATTGCGGTTGGCCTCCTGCACTGCAGTGTGCTGTGTCTTGAGTGGTGTGACTCACCTTTTGACCTGTGCTTCAGTTAGTGTCCAGAGAAGTTTAAAGTGTCTAGCACAGTGCTAGCTCATAAAACATGTTTAGTATGTTTTATTTGTTGCTTCCTCAGGGCCAGGGATTTGTGTCCTTAGCACTGGTGACAGACAGTGGACTCTAGGTGATTTATTGTCATTGGGGTTCCCTGGCATGCAGATGTTTAGCAGCAGCCACAGCCTCTACCTTGGGGTACCATTACTACTCCCGCCCTAGCTGTGACACATAAATGTATTCAGCTTTTGCCAAGTATCTGTTGGGGGAAAGTTCTTCCTCTTTTTACTGGAGCCACTGGGCTTCAGGGTCAGCACAGATCACCCCGACTGATGGGTTTCTAGGATTGGAGCCGTACAGGAGCCAGTACTCTGTGAGCTTCCTGTGGAATGAGCTGAAAATGCATTGATCTTGGGTGTCTGGAATGGGGGAGGGAAGAGAACAGACTGCTGAATGGTGTGAGTGCGAAGTCTGGCTTGTATAGGCTGCCCCGAGTGACCCGCCTGTGTCACAGTGATCTGGGCCAGGGCTGAATGAGTAAGGCTAAGAGGACCTGCTGGCTGGAATCCCTGCTGACACTCCCTGATGCAATAGCACATGTGGGTCACTGCCCTGTCTTCTCACCTGTCACTGTGGTAATTACGGTGGTATCTACTTTATGGTGTCATTCTCTTCCTTTAGACTGGAAGCTCCTGTGATGTGGGCCTATGTCATGCTTTCTTGCTGTAGCACTGAGCATGAAAAGTGGTCTTGAGTAGGTCCACTTTCTGTTTAGCACAGGAATGGAAAATTCATCTCAGTTGTTGAGTGGTACCAAACACTGTGTGACTAAGTTTAACAGATGTGAAGATGAAACCAGAGAGTGAAAACAGAGTTGTTCCCATGCAGCAGCAGGAAGACATGGCATGACCATTTGGAAAAGAATATTGGGGCATTGCTAATTTACAAATGTCCAGGGAATCGATCATCATCACTTTATTAAAAAGAAATATGGCTTTCGACTACACCATGGAAATTGAATGTCCACCTTGGTCTCTGTTTTCTCTGAGGTCACCCTACCTGTAGGACCTGATGTGGCATTCTCTTCTGGGCGAGAAGAAAGCAAAGTCAAGGGCCCCATTACCTCAGGAACAATGTATTATATTTAGCTTTGAAGTCAAGTGCTCTTACTGGGTCTATCACCTACCAGACTTGGTGGCTGATGGGCTTCTGGAATCTGATTGGGTCATGCAGGCGCTAAAGCCATCAGCAGATCAGCCCACTTGATGAGTGTATGGGGAGGAAACAAAATGGGAGGGGTGGTTGGTTGACAGGAGTGAGTCATGGGAGTGTGACCATGGGGACTATTTTCCTCTCTTTGTTTCCCAGCTGCCATGAAGTGAGCTCCTTCTTCCCCTGCTCCCTTCTGCAAACCTTAGACTGAAACTGCTAAAACCCTGACCCAAAATGAGCCTTTCTTCTTTAAAGTTGTATTTATCAGGTATTTGGTTACAGTGAAGAGAGGCTAACATAGGCAGTGCATGCACATGTTTACAAATATCAGCTACATTTAATTCCTTAGACCAGCTTCTCATGGGGAGCCCATGTTTCTGAGGTTGGCAAACTTTTCCTATAGAAGTTATCAGTGTTGTATACCATGCAGGCCATTGCTGGAATTCGAAATCAGTCCAAATGGGTGGAGCTGTGTTCCAGTAAAATCAATGAGCGGTCAAGTTCAGCCTGTAGGCTGTAGTCTGTAACCTCTGCTCTGCTTCATTGACGGATAAATCAAGGTTCAAAGAGTTGGAATAATTTAATTTGCCAAAATAAATAAGGGATAGAGCTGAGATTTGAATGTGAGCCGTTAGGCTCCTGAGCCCATATCTTTTCATCTCACATGAATGGCCTGTTGGATGGGATCTTGTTGCTTGGGTGACAGTAGGATGCTAGGTTAGGGACCCATGGAGAAAACACCCGGGAGGCAGTTTGGCGCAGCAGGAAGAACACAAAATGGTCCCGCATCAACAGGTACGGGTGTGGTGGTGAGCACCTAACACCAGAAGTATTGGTACTGACTGCTGCTTATTTGGGATTTTGAGAAAGGAGTCTCTGATTTGAGCGGGGGGGGGGGGGGGGGCAGTTGAGTTGACAACATCTGAGGATCTCTTCTGGCCCTGTGGATCTGGGACAGTCTGCAGAGGGAGCCATGTGAATAACATGGCTCTGCGGTCACCCTACCTGTAGGACCTGATGTGGCATTCTCTTCTGGGTGAGAAGAAAGCAAAGTCAGAGCCTTTGTCACCACAGGAGCTGCTGGTCTGCTCATTGCTATTTTCTCCCCTTTTTCAGGGTCAACTTCACTGACCTTTCCTACCCACTGTTAATGACTGCTTCTTCCTGGGTCTGTCCCACCAACAGCCCCTGTTCCCTGCAGCGGTCAGCCACTTTCTAGTCCCTTCCCCAGCTCCAAGCTCTGAACCACAGATCTGAATCCCCACAGAGAACATAGAAGGAAGTATGGCGCCGTGTAAGAGTCACGATCCCAGGGCAGCCTACATAGCTCGTCCTCGCTTGTGAAGGACAGTGCATGCTGATGAGAACTTTGTGGTCTGGCTGACCATGCTCCAGTTTCTGACCTCGTCTGGGTGTGGAAGTTGGGGCTGTCTCCAGCACAGTTCCCTTTTTCTCTGTGTCTCTACTGGGTTCAAGCTGGAGGTTGGGTAAGCCAAGGACCCTTGCATATTGCCAGCCAGCCCTGCAGTACCCACATTGCCACCTCTGGGGACAGCTCACATTGCTGGTAAATGCTACCACATTTCTGGAGGCTGAGCCACCCATCCAAAGCCAACGCTGGGCTTAGGCTAGTTGTGGCAAACACTGCAATTTCTTCCTTGCCTTCTCTGCTGAGCCACTTGTGTGAGTCACAGCCAGGGATCTCTCTGTTGCTGTGTTACCTTGAGGCACAACAACCCTGCTCCCACCCCCCACCCCCGTGTTCTCACAAGAGTAATTTCTGCTCTGCTTTTCATCAGTTTTATTTTAACCTGCTTACAGCTATTTTTTTCCCCCCTTTAGGCTGATTTCCAATTTTTAGTCAAAGCTAGCTGTAACTCTTTGCTTTGATTCTCTTTTTATTCTCGTAGGCCCTCCAGTTTCCACCTCACCCCTAGGCAGGTGGTAAGCATGCCCTGTGCCATGGGGATCTCCCAGCTGCCTTATTATTCTTGCAACTGTCATTTTCTCCTGGGGCCTTTTAATGGCACCTGATTACCTCTGGGGACATCTGGCAGAAGGTGCAAAGAATGCTTTCTGCCCTGCCCACTTAGTGCTGTCAGATGTGCTAACCAAGGTCCAGGAGAGCTGTGGAGGTGAATTGGAGCAGCTTGTTGGGGAGAGGAGGGAGAAGACTGGGACTTGTTTGGAAAACACTGGAAACGAGCAGAAAGAGTGCTAGCAGGAAACTGGATCCTGCTGGTAGTCCAGACAGAGGTCACAGGATGGTCAGGTATATGCTAGCACTGCCTGGGGACAGAAGGGAGCCACAGAGGAAGGCCACCCACATCGGCAGCTCCTCTCTCCACTGTGCTCCCATTAGCCAGACACAGTGGGAAGCCCCTGCAGGGAACCAGCAGTGTGCAGGGAAGAGGGGAGGACAAGTGGAGAGCAGTCAGGGAAGGGAATCCACTGGTGTCCACTGGGAATCCTCTGTTAGTGCAGGTGCTTAATATCTGTAGTTCCAGTGTGCTGGACCTTCTTCTCTACTTTGTGATCTGGGTTTATATTTCATTTCCCTCATTGAATCATTCCTGAGCATCCCACCCCAAATGATGCCATGCTAGGGCAATTTCTTGTTGGCACACACATCCTACCCTAAGATTCTTCACTATTGCTGTTCTCTCCCTCTCCTCTTCTACTTCCTCCTCTTCTTCCTCTCCTTCTATTCTCCTCCCCTCCCCTCCCATCCCCTTCCCCTCTTCTCTCTCTCTCTCTCTCTCTCTCTCTCTCTCTCTCTGTCTCTCTCTTTCGTTTGCTCATGCTTCCTGTCCCCCCCCCAAGGATTTTGCTTACATTATAAGCTCCCCAAAGTGTCATAGTTCCTATGAATTTAAGGGTGGACTGACCATAGTCCAACTGTTGGGCATATATCAGAAGGAAATGAGATCAGTAAGCTGAAAAGGTGTCTGCATCTCCATGTTCACTCTAGCATTGTTTACAGTGGCCAAGATAATGGGGCCAACCAAAGAGTCCAACAGTGGATGAATGGAGAAGAAAACTGTGGTGTGAACTACACTGCAGGTACCAAAACCCATGATGCTCAAGTCTCTTATTCTCATATAACCTGTGCAAGCCTCCCAGGTACTTTGTTATCTCTAGAAAGCTTATCATAGCTAATGGTTCTTAAAACTGTATTGTTTAGGTAATGATGATGAGGAAAGTGAACACATTCAGGGCGAAGCAGTGTGATAAGCCTAATGATGCATACAGTCACAACTCGAGATTGGGTGGATCCAAGAGAGCTGATGAAGATGCATAATGTATGTTTGTACAAATGTCTGCATCTTGTGAGTGATGCTAGGAGGTGGGTAACAGCTCCATAAGGCAATGTGGTACCCAGTGTCACTCTGCCAGTGGAAGAGAGTAAGATTCAGACAAAACTTTTTTCTGTATCTTTTGCATGTAGTATGTTAATGATTTCCCCAACACCCACTGGTCCTTACACCATGTCATTGATAGGTTAAGTACATAATGGGAGCCACACCTAACAGGAAAAAATGTGAATGACCCACTTTCCACTATGAAGGAGGCAGTGGTAACCCGGGTCCTGTTCTTCCTCTTGTCATGGCCTGTAGTGCTCAGAAGGAACTGCCTTGCGTGCGCTGTTTGCCCTGGCGGTCACTCGCACGCACAGTGAAACCTGAGGGACCTGGTGTGAGATTGCAGCAACTTTCACTGCAGCCTGCCAGCCAACGTATCCAACTCACTGTCTTTTAATGATGCTTAAAAATTGGAGATTCTTCCAAGTGTGAGGTTGTACGCTCGATCCCCGGCACCATAAATAAATAAAAAAATAAAAATGATTCTTGGGTCATGGATTTAGCTCAGTGGCAGAATGTCTGCCTTGCAAGTGTGACTTTGTGTGTTCCATGTCCGGTACCAAAAATAAATACAGACATAAATAAATAACTAGGAGATTTGCAAAAATGAAGGACATCTGAATGTAGAATTGACATCTTTCCTGGTGAATTTTAATTGATTCTAGTAGTGGTAAAAGGTATGTTTTGGGCTCTAAAATGAGTTCTAGAGGAGCATTCAGATTCACACCCAGGGGAAGAAAGGGAAGGTTCCAGCAGAGGTGGGGAAACCAACTGGGAGGAAGACTGGCTTCTTGTGTGAGGATTTGGGAGTCTCGCCAGCTTTAGAAGGTGTAAATTAGCCTCCTGGGCACTGTAGGGGGGAACAGAGGAACTGCCAGCTGTGAGGCGCTGAGTCTGTGGGGGGCCCAGCACTTTTTTTTCAGAAGGGAGCTGGAACTGCAGGGGACAGCAGTTTTTAACCCCACACTCCACTTCCTCCTGAGGTAATTAAGGGGTTAAGGACAGGAAGAAAGCTTGTTGAAAGTTCAAAGGCACAGGAAAGTTCTTTGGGAACAAGTGTTTAAAAAATCAGCCCCTTTGGGATCAGAAGAATGAGAATCTGGGTAATAACTTTATGGCTTCCATGGTTACCTTTTGACCTTGCAGATTTGTAATGCTTTTGTAGATTGGGAAACTAGAAGTCAAGGACTTCTAGAGTCTCAAATCTGAAAAATCTAAAATCCACAATGCTCTCAAATCCCAGACTTGCCATGTTTAACCAGCAAAGTCCAAGAAGATACTAAAAAAATCTAATTCCAAGCTTTTCATATAAGGGATACTCAGCCTATATGTGTGTGTGTGCACGTGTGCGCTTATGTCTCTTCAGCCTATGTAATTCAGTCTATGTAATACAGACACAGAGACATACAGATATATACTCACACAATTATAAATTTTGCTAAAATTATGTATAACACACAGTGTACAAATAATTATAAATTACAAACATTTTTATTATAAATTCTCAACATTTGTTAGTTTTTCCTGTGGCGAGTTCAAATTTTGCTATGATAAGCAAATGGCTTTAGCTCTGCCAATTACAGTAGCACTATCTGTTTAGTTAGTTTTTGGTTTCATTCAAGGTTTAGGATATTGTTTGGTCTGATGTCATCAAAGACCTTGTCCATGTTCAGCAACCAGCTCACACATTCCCACAAGGTGAGTGGTTGATGCCTAGGAGCCAGCGGGCGGTGGGGCTGGCGTGGTGTGGGGCAGGCCAGAGCCCATCACCAGCTTGATGACCATCTGCAAAGCCAGGTGCCTGTGGATCTTATTCACTCTTAAGCCTCTCTCTTGAGCAGTGCTGGGCATGATGGTGATTGTATAGGTGTTTGGGGGATAGATGAACAAGATTACAAAGCTGGAACTGGGAACCAGTTGATAGAATTCTGGTTCATACTCCATGGGAGAGTAGGGCCTTTGGTGGGCAGTGAGAGATCTAAAAGAAGGGGCCTCAAGGGCCGTCTCCATCATCAGCACTTGGTTGAAGGGCCCTTCCATCTGGAGGGGTGCTAGCACTTGGGCAGTGTGATAGAAAGAGAAAAGAAAGGACAACAGTGTTCTTCAGTGTCCCTTTCTTCCAGGTTTAGTTGTCATATGTTTTTATTTCCCACCTAAGAAGAGGAAGGCCTTCTTTCTAGCAGTTTAATGCTTTATGGTAGACATCAACATCAAACTGTGCATAGACCTTTTTATAGGACAAGAGATTTGTATACCTGTTCCTAGACATGCCCCTTTATACTCTTAGAAATTAAATAGGTAAGGCATTCACATGATTTTAGATGCAAAGAGAATATTCTTATGCCCCTTCATGATTAGCTTCTCCTAGGATGAGGATTATTCCAGATTTTCTCTATATATACTTAAGTCAGTGGGATTGTAAATAAATATTTCCATGTTTTTATATATATTTTTTTTCAGCTAACAATATGACTTGAAAATTTTACTGTACAAAAGGATATAGCTCTTTGTATTCTATGCATTTATTGTCAATTACCTAACCCTTGCTCAATGTATGGACTTTTAGAGCTTGTTTCTAATTTCACTCTTAAAAGCAATTTTGCAATGAATGCCTTTGTATAAAGATTTGAAAATATCTGTAGGCAAGGTCCTAAAAAAGCAGAATTGCTGAATGAAAGGGTCTATGCACTTACCATTCTTGTTTGTATTACCAAGTCTCTCTTCATAGAAAATAAGTCAGTTCATAACCTAACCAGGAGCAAGCAAGCTGGCTATTCTGTCTCCTCCCATAATTGTTTGGTTCCTGCAACATGATAAGTATAGTTTAATTAATTTTTAAAATATGAATGAGTGTGAGCATCTTAAATATGTTTAAGAACCATTTTATCTTTACTGTAAATTTTCTATTCATTTGCGTATTTCACTATAGCCATTTATTAATTTGTAGGTACTCTTCATATATTAAAAATTACTTTATGCTTATGATACAGCACATCCTTTCTTGAGGATATTATTTGTGTTTTGACGTTTTTTCATGCTGTATTTTTTATATTGAAGTAAGATATACATAACCTAAAATTTGTCATTTTAGTCTGTTTTAGGCATATAGTTCAGTGGCCTTAAATGTGATCACATTGCTTACAGAGTCATCACTCTGTTCATCTCTAGAACTTTCTTATCATCCCAAATGGATGATTACTTTTTAAAAGTAATCAGATTTATTACATTCTTTTCGTCTTTTACATATTTTGTATCATGGTGAGAAAGCCTTTTCCTACTCTGAATTTTTTATTTAAAAAGGTATTATAGCAACGATTGTTCACTTCCTGTTATTTGGTTTTGAAGTCCTGTAATACTTTCATTCTTTTGAATGTTTTTTTACTGTGTTGTTATTATTGTGTGTGAAGTTATGCTCAACTATTTCAAAGAAAAGAGACATTATGTTAGCTACTATTGATACCCAGTTGTTTTGCTGTGAAATGCTGTGTTGCTTGCATTTTCCTGTTCTGATTTGCTTTGTTTCATTCTGTTTTCTTTTGTTGTCTTTAAAATAAAAAAAATCTAAAAAAAAAATTCTTTCATATTTTTAATACTTTCATAGTTTATTACCTGTAATTTTGGGCTAGGGATGTAGCTCAGTGGTCAAGCGCTTTACCTGTCATGAGACCCTGAGTATAATTGTCAGCAAAGCATACACTGCCATACACACTCATCCTACACACACATAAATGTCATCTATCTCAAGTTATTTCTGGAGTAAAGCATCAGGTATGGCTCCAGTATTTTTTTTCTTCTTTCTTTTTAACCTAGAGCCCTTTGATTTTCATTTGGCCATCAAAACATGGTTTGAGGGCTGGTTGAATTCAATCAGGGCAGGGTCTGGCACTGTTAGTAGTGGGAGGGAAATTGCAAAGCAGCCGTTTCCAGGAAATATGGGGCTTCAGGAGTAAAGCCGGGATAGACTGATACAGTGCAGGAAAACATAAGCCCTATAGTATTTGTGCTTGTTCCCCTTGGCCAGAGCCACAGACAAGCAGGCAGCACATTGCATAACCTGTTGCAAGATATGCACAGGCATCTTTACATAGTGAGGTGCATCAAACAGGGCATAGCCCCTAAGACAGCTCCCTGTAGTGCCTGAGTTTGGGCCTGTTTCTTACCTCTGGAGTCACCAGGGAGTAGGCCAGGGCTTTTCTCCCAATCAGATGCTCCAGGGTGCTAGGCCTCCATTCTGTCACCTTCAGGGCAGCCAGGCAGAGCCTGGGGCATCAAGTCCCCTCTCCCCTCAACTCATTACCTTTGGCATAGGCATCAGTTCTGTGTCTTCTGTCAGGTAAAGAAGAAGGTAAGAGACACAGACCTGAGACTTGGAATCCCAAGTTTCTCAGAGCCTAAACGTGGAGTAGGGTGAGTTCCCTGGCAGAACCTGCTCATAGAATTCCACGGACAGCAGGCGGGACCACCTGCCTGAAGACCACTGCGAACCATCCACCGTGTGTCTGCTGGGCCCCCTTGTCTCGTGGGCTCTGTCAAGGTCTTTGTGAAGCAGTTGATGAGTGAATCTGGGATGAGTAAGTTCCACATCTTTCTGCCTTGCACTCGCACTGCCCTAACACAGTACTTAGCTCAGAAAGGAGTTGTATATATGAATGACAAAATGAATGAATGTCAATTTCCAGAAGTCAGCTGAGGTGGTTCCCGGTGTGTCCGATTGGAACCTCTGGACTTCCTTCTCTGTGTGTTTTCATCTCTCTGCTGGGGACTGCCAGCCTCTCTCACTGTGCCTGGTGCACACCTTGTGCTGGACCATTGAGGAGCCAGAGCCTTCCCTCCTGCCCTGCTGCCCAGGGTCAGGGGACCTGGAGCATATGGCCGGGTGTGTAGTCAGTTGAGCCCAGGTATGTACATAGAGGCTGCATGTTTGTTTTTAGAGTGTTAACATATAGTTTAACTTCAAACAGTGAGTCTTTAGGTTCTCTGTTGGCTTTTCTTTCTGATTATTGGTAAATTTGTTGGCCCTTTAAGAGATACTCTTTATACACAGTAGCATTTATGCTTTTGCCATACAATTCTGAGTTGTGGTGAGCATATGTAGCCCTATAAGGACCACTGCAAGGATACATATGTAGCAGATCGTCAGTTCCCATCTTCCCATCAAGTCTTGAGTCTTGTAGGGAGTGAGCGCAAGACCTGTTCCCTTGTGTCTACAGCCTAGGACCAGCTTTCTGTTACCATAGTTCTTCCCTTCTGAGAAAGACATAGAAATGTAGTATAGTTTTTTTTTTTTTTTTCTAGTAGGGATTGAACCTAACAGGACCTTTACACTGAGCTGCATACTGGCCTCCCTGCTTTTATTTTGAGACAAGACAGTCTTGCTGATTGCCCAGGTAGGACTTTATCCTCCTGCTTCAGCCTCCCAAGTGCTAGAATGGCAGGGGTATGTGACATTGGTTGCATGTATACTTTTTAAACCTGGCCAGCATATTGTCTTTGTGGTTCATCCTTTTCATTACCTACAGAAAGAGTCATCCATTTTTATAGCTGAGTCATGGTCCATTGTGTGAATATGTTCCTGTGTATCCATTCACCACCTGAAGGATGTCGAGGTTTTTTCAGTGTATTGCAGTACACCCACTCACTTGTGGGTTTGATTTCTTCAGTATCCGTTACACTCAGTAAAATTCAGTAGATATTTTGAGAAAGAGAGACCACATTCATATAACTTACATTGTAATACACCGTTATAATTGTTCTATTTAATTATAAGTTACTGTTCTTAATCTCTAATTTTATCTGGTAGTTTAGCATAATATATCTAGATTTTAACAGAAAATACAAAAAGCACTCTCACATGAAAAAAGAAAATTTCATAACAAAGTAGAGAACAATAATAGTTAATGCATAGTTAATAATAGTTAATCTTAAAAAATGGCTAATTCATCACTTAAACATTATTGTAGGTATGTATGTATGGGAAAAAATGATATGCATACAGTTTGATTTTAGCCACAGTTTTAGGTATTCCCTGGGGTTCTTGGAATGTTTTCCCTGTGCTAAGTGGAGACTGGTCGTGGTATTCTGTTTCTAGCTGCTATTGGATAGGAAGCTTCAAAGAACCATCAGGATACTAGCCAAGGATGTATCCTGGTGAAGAAAGCTTTTGGTATAGCATCCTCCAGAACAGTGTGTATAGACATGCACCAAATGGTTCTTTGTGGTGGTGTTGATAGTGGTCTTGTCACTGTGCCCAAGTCTGGTTGACATGTCACCATTCCAACATCCTTAATTATTCCCTGCTGCTCTCCTCTGGGAGTGACAGATCTTTGATGTTGAAGCCAATTAGAAATATTATCAGAAGATTTCTCTAAAAGCTCAGAACTCAAACTAAACCATCCTCATATTCTGTTTTCTTCTTCCAAGACAGTTGGAGGATAGTGAGACAGAATATACACTGATAATATAGGAATACTGCTTTTCAGTGGGTATCAGGAAGGAAGGAAAGAGAAGGAATGTATTGGACACCTGAATCCCATGTACAGTTTTGTGCTGCAGGTGAGGTGTCTGCATGCTGTCACTTGAGTGGAGCTGGTCTCCTGGCACTGGACTAGTTCTCAAGAGTGTGGGTTGTCATAAAAGAGCAAGTCTACCTTTCCCTGCTTTACTATGTGGTCTCGCTGTTTTATTTGTCATCTGCCATATTGTAATGGATCCAGAAATTCCTCCCCAGAGGTGGAGCACATGGGACAACCCAGTCTTGGGGCTTTTCATGTCTGAAATGCTGAACTAAATAAACTTTTCCATGCCTAGCCCCAGATGTTTTGTTATAGTATTGGGAAATAGGCTAAGACAAATGGGCTAAAATAGGGACCCAGAGGGCCTTTTGGGTCTCTGATAGTGAACCTTCCTGCTCAGAAACCCAGCATACCACAGACTTGTGGCCTGCCAGGTCTGCAGGTCCAGAAGTGGCAGCTTCGTGCTGCAGGAACCTTTGCTTACCAGACATGCCAGGGACCTCTTGTTGCGGAGAGGCGAAGCCTGTACATCCAGGTTGACTCCAGCCCCTGCAGAGCATGAAGCAGCACTTGGTCTTGCTGAGGAGAACACCACATCTGGATTTAGATACTTTCTGAATCCAGGTCTCTATGCAAGGTGTTCTGGCCGAAGATCCCCCAAAACCCTTAAAGGAACTTAAATAAACATGTCTACCATGCTATGTTTCATTAACAAGTACCCCAAAGCACGAACATGTTGTTTTCTGTGAACTATTTCCCCAGACACTGAGCTTCTCTTTGAGCTGATACTGGCTAGATTATTGAGACTTCCCCCAGGGAAATGTTTCACATCCTTTTCTTATACGAGTGATGTTTAAAATCCTTCTTTGAAGCACGCACATTAAAGTAGAAGAACATTCAAGTAGGGAAGTGATCTTCTGACTAAGGTCTTTTCTACAAGTCATCCTTTGTTGACACAGATGCACAGATGCAGAAACAACCCTCCTTTGCTGCTATGTTTAGTTCATTCTGGATAGGATAATTAAGTCCAGAAAGATTTCCATTGCATGTGTGCATTGCAGGATTTCATTCACCTGTCGGTGTAGGGGATTTGAACTCCATGCATCAAGCCACATGATAATGACATTAATGCTAACATACAATGTAAGAGTAGCATGCTTCAAGCAGTTGCCTGTACTAATCAAGCTTGAGCGAGCTCCAGTAGGCGTGTGGAATTCATGCTTTCTTTGCAGGGAAGCTTAGTATGTAGTGCATCATCTGGTTCTTCTGCTCTCCAGAGAGCCCCTTTGTTAACATCTCTACTTTTAGTGTCCATTGACTTGTTAATTTGAAGCTGGACTTGACCACTGTGTAAAAATAAATCAATTCTCACCTCACACTGAACCCCACTGTCTGCCCTATTGTCCTCCTAGCATTTAGCAGTTTCTTTGGTACTTCTAAAATAACCTTTATGGTGCTTCTAAAATAACCTTAAATATTTCATATTGTAAACTTTGGAGGCATTGACTGTTCCTTGACTCTTTGGGCAGATATCTGTTTTTTCCAGGCCTTTAATACCATGCTAGACATATATGGGTGCTCAATAAAAAGTTACAGAGTGAATGCTTACATGGATGAGGGGCACAGGGTACTGTGCTGCTATTGTGGTTTTGGGTGTTGCTGGGGATCTTGCAAATGCTAGTCTAGGACTCTAGCACAAAGCTGTACCCTAGCTTGCCAGTGTTTTGATCACTGGTTGGTACTGATTTATTGACTGCAAAGCAGGAGAACAGGCCCAGTGAATGCTGGAGGGACAGAGCTTTGAGATCACATGGATTGCAGCATCCCCTTCCTTGCAAGCACAGCTGCCTGCATTGCCTCTGCTGGAAAAAGAGGAAGCATCAGTGGTGAGGGCCACAGGTGAGTGGTGAGAAGACTGGGCTAGGGAGTCTGATACCTGCCACTCCTGCAAGCCGATCTGCTCTGTTGTCCAGGTAGGATTTCGTTCTGTGCTCTCAGTCCCTCTACCTTCCTTTTCCCCCTCTCCACCTCTCCTCCACCCTTCCCTGCTCTTCTCCCTCGATTTCTTTTTTCCAATATGGGAGTTGAACCCAGAGCTTCACTAATGCCAAGGAAGTGCTCTACCACTGAAGTCTGTGTCCATCCCTTTTCAAAACGTTTTGAGACAAAGGTTTCACCCAGCTGGAATGTTATTCCTTCTCCCTCCACCCTCTGAGTTGCTGAGATTACTGTTGGGTGCAGATACTCCTGGTTGAATCTCTTTGTTGTCTCTGACCCTTGACATTTGGAGCAACCCAGGGATGGTTGGTATGGAAGGTTCTTGTTGCTGCCTCAGTATCTAGAACTCTGTTTCTTCACCAGCAGAATTAGATTGTGAGGATGGCTTTGGAGATCTGTGCAGACTGAAGAAGAATGTATGTCTTGTATTTAGCAGTGCTGCTGCACTGTTATTCAAGCTTTTCCTTGGGTATTTGGAATGTGTAAAGCACAGCCTCATCTCACCCTCCTCTTTCCTCTGACAAGATCTCTGTAGTTCTTTTGTGTTCTCTCATTTTTATTCACTCACTATGGCCTGTACCATAGCAACATGGCAGTTTCTACAATGTGCGTAATAAACTAATCCTTGAACTTGTCACTTTCATGATGATGTCAGCAGATCAGGGGAGGGGTTCAGATCTTATGTACCTTTGATGTTCACCTCAAAGACACTGTTTCACCAACAGACTGTATTTTGATTTAAAATTTGCAGGTCGATTACAGGTTTATTTTCTATGAAGATTTTTACGTTAAGCACACTAACAGTCTTTCCAAGGCTCAAATAATATGTTGTGCTTTCTGTGGACCATTTTGAAGTTGGAAGAGAAAGTTAGTACACAACCACATGCACTTCCTTTTAGTTTCAGTAAAAAAGCTTCGTCCACTGTACGTCAGAAATTTCAGAATAATTTTCCTCTGCTTAAGTAGTATGAAGCTGGGTCTTTAAAAGAGATAAAACATTATTTTATTTTAAACTTTGCTGTCTAGGAAATGTAACAGTTTGGGATAAACTAAATGAGACAACCCTTTGTGTCAACAGGTTTCTTGTGATTGGCTCACATGAAAAGGATGTGGCCAGTGGCAACAAACATCAGAGGGAAAGCCCTGGGGGCTCTCTGAGAGTTCAACCTATGTGATCACTGGAGCCATACTAATGACCATCTTCATTCAGGCCTCCCCTTTAAAGAAGGTTTTAAAGTAATTTCTTTCCCCAGTGGCATGGAGCTATAGGGAGCCAGGATTACTAGCATAAGGCCTTTTAACAATAGAGGCTGATGAACTTAAATACTTGTCCTTTGGCTGTCAAGTGGAAGCATGGATGTATTTTAAAGTGCAGTGTGTATCTAACACTTTCTCTCAAGCCAGAAGCAGGGATGTCGAGAGGAAGGGAGCGAGAAGAAGAGGAAGAAGGAGGCATCTTTGTCAGTGTTATGGAGGGGAAGATGGTCTGATGGTATGATCTTGTCATGTGCAGGGGCTCAGTATGCACTCCATGTCCACCCCTGGAGATCTCAGGTGTGTGAGCACCAGGTCCCTTCCTAGTGCTCCTCAGTTGCTAGTAGCTGGTGCCACTGCTGCCACTAGGCTCTGGCCTGGTCTTTCAAAGAAGAAGCAATACTTTAAAAATCAGTCTTGATTATTTCCTTTGGGCCTATTTGTGGTGCTTTCTTTGTTGAGCATGCATTACTTTGTAGTCGAACAAAAAAGAATAGGAAAACTAATGATTATGTTGAAAGGCTGTATAAGAGTTTTGTAAATGGAAGGCAAGTTTAGGGGTGAGGGTCTTTCATTCAGATGCAAAAGCTCTGCTGGAATATTAACCCAAGGGTGAGTAGATAAATGTGGAAGAGCACCCACTTATACTGAGAAAAGCATCTGCTACCCAGGAAGGATCTGGAACTGTCACCACAGGGTTTCCCATGGGTGCTGTATGTTATGCATTGTCTGAAAGGCTAGTTGTCTCTCTCCAATGCCTGCTGAGATCATAAAGGAAGGATCACAAAACACTGGAGAACATGGGTCTGCTGGAAAAGAAGGGAGTCGAGCAATGGGTTTCAGTTCAGAGAAATCTTCAAGGGCCCCTGTATTAATCACATTTCCATCACTGAGAAAATACCCAAGAACGTCAATTTTACAAGGAGAAAAGACTTACTTTGGCTTTTGATTTCAGTGTTATCCTTTGTGGCTTGTCCTATAATGAGGCAGAAAACGATGGTGGAGAGCACACGGCAGAGGAAAGTGCTCCCCTTGTGGCATCTGGGAACCAGATGGAGAAAGGGACTGTCCTAGTTTTTCCCATACACTGGGTATATGCCCAGTGAGCTAGATCCCTCTCTGCAGCCACCTTCTCACGCTTCTGTTCCAGTTAGTTTCCCAGGCTGGGGACTGAGCTTTTAACATGTGGACATCGTGGACATCAAGGGGCCAAGCACTACTAGCCCGGTATTGATGTGGCACTTTGCTCCTTTGTGCCCCTGGCTTGCTGGTTTTCATAATGTACTATCGGTAGTACTGGGAGCTATCAGGCCTGACAGTGGTTTAAAATTTTTTGAGATACTGTCATTATTAACACCTTACTCCTAAACAGACTCCGGTGCTGAAGTGGGTCTTGTCTGCCTCTGGACAGATTAGGTTTGATGATGCTCAGGCTGTCTCAGGTCCTAAGCAAGTCATAGTGTGTGAAGCTAAGGCCCATCTGCACCAGCACCCTCTGGTTGACTGTCATCTGCCTACAGTGAGGTCAAGGCCAGGTTTGTGCTTGCTTTTTGTCACAGCCTGGTGCTGAGAGTAGCCTTCATATTTTTAAATGATTGAGTAAAATCTAAACTAGGACACTACTTTGTGACATATGGATATTATATGAGATTCAGATTGTGTCAGTAACCATAAATAAAGTTTTACTGGGACACAGTGGCATCCATTCCTTGTTCTGTGACTGCTTTTGCACTAATATGGTACAGTTAGTGGTTGACAGAGACCAGGTCACCTGCGTAGCAGACAGTGCTGTGTAAGTCTTTACAGTTTGCCAGCAAGTTCATTGCTAGGGTAAGTGTGTTGTACTTTCGTCCTGTGTTGTTTTGTTTCTGTTTCTGAAATCATGTGTATTAACTTAACTGCACTTGTATTATAAAGTAACAATTCTTATTTTGATTAAATTTCATACCTCTCCCTCCATACAAATCTGAAAATGAATGAATGGGAGAACTGTCAAGAATATAGAGCCAGGCATCTATAGAAGAGCCCCTTGATGCTTCAAGAGGAAAAACCTCATGCCTCCTCTTCTACATTGTGTTTCTTTCCTTCCAAAATTTTATCATGAACATTTTTTTAGATGTTCAAAAAGGTTTATAGGACTGAACAGCAAATTGTTTACCACCTGAATTCCACAATTGGTAACATTTTTCTGTCGTTATTTCCTTTATTGCCTATCCATTCATCCATATATCTCAATCTTGATGTATTTCCAAATGAGATGCAACTATCAGTACATTCCAGCTATGCCTCGCTTCTTTCTGCCATTGGTTAGGCATAGTGCTAGGTGGAGGAGCAACCTCTGTGTTCGCAGGCAGCATCAGGCCTGGACAAAGGCACAACTCACAGTTGCAGCCTGGCTGGGACACACCTATGCCAGGTTGTGCTGATGGCAGTTGGCAAGTATTAAGCAGTCTGCTGTCTGATGGCCCCGGGAGGAACTTTCTGAAGACCAGAAAACCTTTCATAGTAGGAGCAGTGAGTCTCTTAACGATCCAGTTTTCAGGTCCTCTTTAAGGTCTATTTAAATATATTTGCATAGCTCTTTAGCATTTTAGACCAGTTTTCTTGGGTAGCAATGATCCCACTGTGATTTTGTGGGAATTATCTCAATTACTTAGGAAACTTTTAAAAAAATAATGTTCTGAGTTCCACATTCTTTGGGAAAATAGTTTAATAAACCATAGGGCATACTTTTTTTTTGTCTTTTTCGTTTTTATCGGTACCAGGGATTGAACTCAGGACTGCCTGCTTGCAAGGCAGGCTAGTTTATGCCGCTGAGCTAAATCCTCAGCCCCTGTAGGGCATACTTTTTAATAAATATTCACTGTGCTTATATGATATGGCACATCATCACATATTTAACCACAATGCAGATGGCTTATTTTGGCTTTTTTATTTTTAATTTTTTTTGGCACTGGTGTTCAACCCAGGACCTTCACTCTGAGCTGTATTCCTAGCCCTTTAATTTTTTGAAAAAAAAAAAAAAAACTTTTAAATAAGCTCTTGCTAAATTGTTCAGGGTGGGCTAGAATTTATAATCCTCCAAATCCTTCTGCCCCAGTTTATCAGAGTGCTGGGATTACTTTTTTGTTTTTTAAATACTGCAATCGTGTCCCAATTGATTTGACTTAAGAAATTTTTAGCTGGTATCTCCAGGGATACTTCATCAGACATCTCATTGGATCTTCCAAGGGCCCTCACACAGTGCCAATCTCCACATAGATGTCTCATGGGTGTGCTCATCCTTGTTTATTTTGAGTTACTCATAGAACATCAATAAAAGCAGCTTAAAGTATATTTGTTGTTCTTGTCAATAGATGCCGTTGGGACAGGTAAAATGATTGTTTTCAATAGAAACAAGGACCCTTATTTTAAAATTTTGAGATACTCTTTATTGGTTTATTTGTTAGAATTAATTGTGCATTTGTATGTATGAACAGGAAGAGCACTGTTTAGAAAGCATATGCTCAGATTAAAGAATAAATTCTCCCTTTAGTTCTTAGCTTCATGAAACTACCTTTTCACTAGGGGCTCAAATGATGAGAGACCGTCTGTTTTTCTCGATTCTCTGTACAGCCTGCATGTGTCGTGCCATGTACAGCCTGTGGTCATGATGCTCCTCTGGGGTCACTCTTGGCTTGAGAATTTCCAGTCCTACTTTCTGTAATTCTGTATTGTTGCCCCTGAGCATCATGAAGCATAAAACCAGTACAAAAGCAATCATGAGAGTATTCTGTGTAGCACTAGAGTCTGCTGAATTCATTTTATTGTTCGATGCTAGTATTTCATAGGAAATGAATGCTTTTAGATATTAAATTACAGAAAAGCTATAAACTATACTAAGTTTTGAGTATGATTAGAAAAAGGTAGAAATTTGAAACTTGCTCTTTGTGGGTGGAATCAGCATCTTCTGTATAAATTACAGACTGAGTAGCCTACAAATTCAGTTGCTCCATGCATAAAGCTCTCATGTGCAGATCTCCTGTGATGTCAAGTACATGTTTTTTTAAAGTAATACTGTCTGTAAATGTGTTTTGTTTTATTTTTTCCTCCAAGAAAGGTTCTCCTCTCTGCCATAGTTGATTTAAAAATATAGTCATTCAGAGTTTTATTTCCCTTTATATTGCAGGAGCATAGCTAAAGATATTTTAGAGTATTTCTAGATCTGTAAACATCAGTGCTTCACAACATTACTGTATATATTATTTTCAATAGGTAGATGATTTTTATAGTAAATATCTTTCTACAAAACATTTCTTTAAGGCAGTTTAATACATGTGTATGTGCAAGGGGGAAAATATTTCAACATATTTAACTCAAAGGCCCATGGGTGGTTATCTTTAGGAAAGGGGTGCATCAAGGAAATTATTTATTTTTATTTTATCTGCAGAGTCAAACCACAAAGCCTTGTGCATGTGCTATCCAAGGACTCTACCACTGTGTGTTCATGTAGGTTATCCCCATCTAGGTTTCTTTTGTTTTCCTTTTGCTTACCACTTATCTAAAGTACCCTCGATAGATGTTTTATATTGGTAATAAGAAATAAGATGAGTGTTTGTTTATATCTGCTCTCAAGTGTGGTGGGTTTGTGCATATTCAGGTCAAGTGTGCGTTCTTCATTGTGCTAAGCTTAGCTGATTACTCAACCTAACCCCTGTGCTGTCTGAGGTTAGGGACAATTGTTTCCTTCCTCATTGCTTCCTCATTTCTGGTTTCTTCTTTCAATTCTGATGCACAGAGGCTCACGAATACATTCTTCAGAAGTGTGGGTGTGGAAGGTGTAAGTTGTAGTACATGTGTGAAAGGCAGGATTTTTTGAAGAGTGAAAGAGCATGTGACTGAAGGTGGTTCATGACAGTCTCTTTACTCCAGGGAGGTGCTAAATAATTAGAGGCCTTTATCTGTTTATACTGATTTTTAAAACCAAAACAAACAAAAAAAAAAAAACAAACAAAAAAAAACACAAAAAGCATTGGGGCTGGGGATTTAGCTCAGCGGCATAAGCGCCTGCCTTGCAAACAGGCAGTCGTGAGTTCGATCCCTGGTACCGATAAAAACGAAAAAGACAAAAACAAAAAAAACAAACAAACAAAAAAAAAAACCAAGAGTCTGGGATTCTGACAGGTGAACTAAACCTTCAAAATCAGGTGGGAATTATAAAAATGTTTTAGAAACAGTAATTGAACCAAGCAGTAGTGCAGTAATAAATAAAGCATCAAATCCACACTTGGTCCCCCAAGGCATCCTACCATTGTCAGCCTTGAATGATACTATTATCATGCAGTATTCAGATTTTTTTACAGATTGTTCATTTGTAATATTTTTTTTCAGCTTGAGGCAAATGATATTCTCTTTGAGAATGTTTTACTTGTATTAAAATCTTTTTTCTGTTGAGTAGACACAATAACAATGAACTTATCCAAGTCGAAGAAAAGAATTTTAATTAACTTCATTTTATGTTTGATTTTTTTTTTATTTTAAAGAGAACAAACCAGAATAAAGCAAATCAGAACACAACAATGCAAGTAATACAGGACCTCAAAACAAGACAAAACTCAACAATAGCTGCTGTAGTGTTTCTTGTTTTCTTCAAAGTAGCTATCCATACCGTCACACAAAATAAAGTCAAACAAAACAGAACAAAACCAATCAAAACAAAAAAATGAAAGCATTATGGGACTTCAAAACAATAGGAAATCAACAATGGCTACAATAATGTCTCTTGTTTTCTTCAAAATAGTTGTCTGTATCTTCACACATGATAAAATCAAACAATACAAATCAGACAAACCAATCAAAACAAAAAAGTGAAAGCATTATAGGACTTCAAAACAAGATTATAGGAAATACACAATGGCTATCTTAATGTTGTGTTTTCTTCAAAATAGCTATTATACCATCACACATAATAAAATCAAAGAAAACAAAACCAATCAAAACAAAAGAATGAAAATATTATAGAACTTCAAAACAAGATAATTAGAAAACAATGTTTACCATAATGCATCCTGCTGTCTTCAAAATAGCTGCCCATCAGACAGTAAAATCTAACAAAAAAGACAGAATAAAAGCAAACCTAGCAAAATTATGAAAATGATACATGAATTTAAAACAAGAAAATAGGAAATTAACAGTGGTTACCACTTTACCTTTTTAGATGTTTTTTTCCCCTATCACTTTCACAGTATCTATTGTGCTTTTTAGATCTCACTAACTCCTTCAGCATAAAGCTAGGGAGATAACTCACCCAAACCATTTCACTCATGGGCCAGGTCTCCAACTGTATCTATTTACCTACAAAATTATCTGTTTACCTTGAGATTATCCTACTTTATAGCTGGGTAACTTTGCATTGTAGGAAAATGCCGTATCTTTCTTAAGCGTTCTGCAGTTGATGGGCAAGTTACCTTTGCTTTTTTCTGGCCTCTTGTCATGTGGAATAATTGTTTTCTCTTCTTTGATTTTCAGGCTGTGAATTTCCTTTTGAGTTAAATGTATTTCATTTACACAGTATATTGATGGATCTTGTTTCTTGATGTGTTTATTTTTATTGATGAATTGAGGCCATCTACATTAATGGTTACAACTGGCATGCATTGGTTCATCTCTGCCATGCTATCCCCCTGCTGTTGACCCTCCACCCTTCCCCTTCATTCAGTTGCCTATCCTGTTTGGTGCTCCTTCTCTGCTGCTGTTCCTGGAACCATGGTCATCTTTATCTCTCTGTAGAATATCCATTAGCACTCTCTGTAGAGTTAGTTTGGTAGTCATGAATTCCTTCAGTTGTTCTTTATCATGGAAGTATCTTATTTTTCCATCCATTTTGGAAGATAGTTTTGCAGGGTACATTAATCTGAGTTGAAAGTTGTTTTCTTTCAGGATTTGAAACTTCACTCCAAACTCTTTTTGACTGGATGGTTTGTGTTGAGAAGTCTGCTATGATTCTGATAGGTTTTCCTTTATAGGTGATCTGTTTCTTTTCTCTCACAGCTTTTAATGTTCTGTTCTTGTGCTGGATCGCTGAGGTATTGATTATTATCTGTCTGGATATAGATTTATTTTGGTTATGGCTATTGGAGTTTTATATGTCTCACTTATCTTTCTGGTAGATCCTTTTTCCATGTTGGGAAAATTTTCTACTGTTATTTCTGTAAATAGTCTTTTTTTTTTTTTTTTCATTTGTGTTGACCTCTGCTTCTTAACTGATACCTATCACTCTGAAATTATTTGTCTTTGTGTCATCTTGCAGCTGTTGTATTGTTACTTCCTGGTTCCTTGTTATTTTTAAGAGAGCTTTCCTTTCATAATCACTACCTGTGATCCTGTCTTCAGGTCTGAAAGTCTATTTTTAGTCTCTTTCAAGCGATTTTGTCAGCTTTGAATTGATTTTTTAATTTCATAGGTATCTCTTCGAATCTGTTTCATACATTGTAATTCCTTCCTATATTGTTTATTCAAGGTTTCCATCCTTTTCCTATGCTCTCCCCCTTTTTAAAAAATCTATGTCTTATTTAGATATGCTCAGCAATTCTTTCATTGTGTGTGTGATTTCTTCTTTTACCTGAGACATTATTTCTGATTTGATTGCTTTTACAGTCTCATGAAGTTGTTTCATTACTTCAGTTGTCATCCTCTGGGAGATTTCATCTGTGTGACTTCGATTTTCTTGCTTGACTATATATTCAAGCCTTGTTCTGTGTGGGCTAAAGGACTGAGATTGCCTTTTGCTCCTTTATCTTGACGTTCTCGTGGGTTCCTCCCAACAAGCCAGTTGGGGAGTCCCAAGCACTTCCCACATTGGCTGCCCCTCCGCAGTGCAGGAGAATGGAACAGGCGGCTGTGTTCCTCTAACTTTGGGTTTACAGGGAAGTTGCAGGTCATGGCCCAGGCTTCTTCAGACCTGTGCAGCTACGGCGAGGCTTCCCACTATCCAGGCATGCATGGTAGCAGGGTTGCTTTTTCTCTCAGCCTGCGAGGCTACAGTAGGACTCCCCTGATGGTACCAGTGTGTTTGATTCTCCAGGTGGGCGCTGGCCACCCACGGGAAGCAAACCTTCCAGTGGCGGCCTGTATTTTTTAATGGAGGAGCATTGTGGTTTCTGTGTATTGTGTGGACATGTATATGATGTATGTAGAGTGTAGTTTGTGTATGGTGTAGGTAATGTATATGGGATGTGTGTGGTCTGTGTGTGTGGGTGTGTACGGAATGTGACGTATGTGGTGCATATGTGTGTTTATGGATGTGTGCACACATGCAGTGTGTTTGTGTGCATATATGGGAACAGCATCCTCTGAAAGCACAGGAGCTGTGGAGATGTTAAGGATGCTGTTCCCATGCTACCCTTTATGGACGAGGATTTCTGGAAGCAGCAGATGGTATAAAATGTGTAGCTGTAAAGTTACAAAAAGATTGTGGTGAGGGTCAGATTGGTTTAATAGGCCAGGGAGGTGCACCCTCATAAAATCAAACCTTTGAGGCTGTAAACATCAGAGCACAGAGTCCCAGGCACCCTGGAGGCTGCTGTGCTTGCATTCTTGCTGATCTTCAGCCCACAGTACCATAGGCACTGGTGCAGAATGCTTTGTAGCTCCCTCAGATGGCCTGAAGAGTTGGGTATCTTCTCTTTCTTTAAGCTCAAAAAGGTTTTAATTAAAGCTAAAGCAACAATCTCAATGCCATTGTTTAAATAAATTTACCAAAGCTATAGTCATTGAATCTTTTCAGAGAAAATTAAAGATGTTAATTTCCAACAGAAGTTGTCTAATACTTGAATCAACTAATAGCACTGAAAAATGACTGAGCAATCTTATCTTTCGAGGTACCTATTTTTTAAAAGATTTTTCTCCCTAAGTATAAAAGAAATAATGGCTAGTGTGTGCATGTGTGTGTGAGATCACCTAAAAGAATTTCCCAAGTATATATAAAGGTGTCTGAATATGTGTAGATGTGTCATGGTTCATTTTTAACATATGTATCATATTGAGAACACAAAGACTGTATCCCTCCATTCACCTTAAAATTCCACTGGAATCCTCAAAGACACAGTTCATGGGTCTTTGAAAAGTGTTAAGAGAAAAATGTGAACAGAATTATTTTAAAATACAAAACTAAGTGAAACTCAGTATTTATGTGAATGGCTTTGCCCAACTCTTTTGCTGGCCAATTCTATAGTAATTGTCCATATATCAAAAAGAAAATTGTGAGCTATTAAAACAAAGAAAAAAAATTCCCATCAGATTAATTAAACATTAAATGTTACTTGTGTTAAAAAGTAAAATTGTGAGAAACAGTGACTGTCTACAACTTCATAAACTGTTTATTGGTTGTATTTTTAAAACTAATTTTAACTCAGTTTTAAAAAAATAAAAGTGTTTTTGAGTTTTTGAGTCCTTGAGTCCTGAATTGCTGAAACTTTGTGTGTGTTAGTTAGAAGTTGTATTTGTTTGGATAATAAGAAATGGGTTAGACAGTCTCATTGTGTCATCTCTATAAATGTATATAGATCTTTTATGCAAACGGTGTTATCTTAAATTAAATCTTCTGAAAATGATAAGTATGTTTAAAAAGTTGCACCGATTTAAAATGCAATGTTTTTAAAGGTTTTTTTGTGTATATATAATATATATTTGGTTTTATCTAAATAGAATTGCTTTTGAAAGCTATATGTAACATTTTCCTAAGTAAATCAGTTTACTAAGACAGGTAATTATAGTTGATAACAAGAATATCAGAGTGATAAATTGTAGTTGAGATCCACCTTATGCCATAATGTAGTTGCTTATTTATCCGTTTCTTTTCCATTTTGTGAGCCTTTAGAACAACCCGTGCCTTCATTATCCTTTAATGCTTAGGATTAATACATACTTGACACACAAGTAATTGTTGACTTAATAAAATTTGGACTGTGTCAGACATATCACAAAAACCTGTTTTAAGTTTTCTAACAATCCAGACTTTTCATTCTTATGAAAGTGATTTGAAACAATTACTAGTTTTATTCTTATACTTTACTGCATTTAATTAAAATGCTTCAGATATTTCAAATGGTTGTAATATTTGTTATGTACATAAATTTGTTATGTACATAATTTCAGAACTATCTTTAGAAAGGACACAATCACAAAGTTCAGGTAGAACATCCTTTTAACTACCAGTGAGTGTTGGTTATGGTTTTTGCTCCTTGATGAGCCATTTCTGGCAAGTCCTGTGTAGATCTTGTCACAGGTTACGTGTAAGTGGCTCTTCCTCCGACACTGACAGAATGGTGAGAAACACAGCACGGGCTGCTGTAGGTTGGACAGTGTCTTGCCAGAAGCAGCATGCGACTTTCAGAAGTGGTCTTCTGTGGTTAACCATTGAAGAAATGCAGCAAAGGAAATGTCAGATTTACCTTCAAACTGAAGACAGAACTGAAGAGAATTGAAACCTCTGAAGTACATGTTCATGAACTACTTTTATGAGGGAGGGTTCCGCAATATAACATGTTTTGATCATATCCATCCCCCTATGATACACTACTTTTTATATACTAAATATCAGTAGACATAATTGTGATTTGTATAGCCATCACCATGAATAATGTTATAGAATCATTTTTCTAGTATGTATCTGTCATGTATTTCTTAAAAATTTTATTTGAAAGAGGATAAAACAATAAAAAATCAAAACAAACCACTGCAAGAGATATAGGACTTCAAAAGATTATGAAACCAACAATAGTTATCATAATGCCTTTTGATGTCTTCAAAATAGCCCAAACACCTTTAGGTGTAGTAAAGAGACAGGGAAGACAATTATGCTGCCCTCACAGCAGGGCTTGGGGAGAGCCTGCTGTGATTCCCACCTGGATCCCATGGGGGAATGACAAGTGAGTGCTGTGACCGATTCCAGGGCAGTGCAGGTCCTGATACAGTGGCAGAGAAACCATAACCGAAGCAGAGAGCTACCCTGGTGCCCAGTGGGACAGCTTGCAGATAACATCACGGGGTTTGTCGTCTCTTTGCCGGGAGCTGTACCGACACACACAAGGAAGTCTAGCCTGCAGCAGGAGTGAGGGTCCAATGTCTTGCTGGGCCAGCTATCAGTGACCTGGATCTACACTTGGTGACACTGAGTAATCTCAGCTGCCAGAAATCCAGGACAGAGTGGGGGACTTCATGGGCAAGGAGTCCCTGTGATAACTGAGATCAGGTTCTCAGACAAGTAAGGGACTCCAGGCCCAGCTCACCTTTCAGGCTGCTGGTCTGGGAAATATGACTCCGGGCTAGGCAGGACATGCCCAGTCCTCCCCCCCACTCCCCAGGGTCCCACATTCTGGGACTGGGTAGGGTGTCCAGAGCCTGGTCCTGCAGCCTGTAGTGAGGGGTGCTCCTCTCCCTCTCCCAGAAGGTTAGTCCAGGAGGATATGCTTTGGGTCAGGGTAATTGTCTAGGTCACTGTACTCTCCTGGTCTCTGGGACCAAGGATTTGGGAAACTCATGGCTCTTAGACTCATTCCGTGTAGCACCCCTGCAGACGTCAGCATTGGTGATGCCCTTTTTGCCTAGTATAGACCCCCCCGAAAAACTGCTTAAAATCTTTTATTGTCTATACATCATAAAATGTACCATCTTAGCTGTGTGTCAGTGCTCAGTTCAGCAGCAGTAAGTACGTTCACATCGCTGTGCGATCATCACCATTTGTCCATCTCCAGAACTGTTTTACCTCCTCAAACCGAGGTCTGTATCCCCTGAACACCAGCTCCTCATTCCTCTCCCGTGGCCCTTGGCAATCACTGTTGTACTCTCTGTGTCTGAATTTAAAACTGTTTTTGAGAAGACACATTCTGGCTTTTGACAGTGTTGGTATTTCCATTCTAGCTGGCCAACCAGGAAAGAGACCAAGCAAATCTCAGCCATCAGACCCTTGGAGTGTTTTCTGGCTTGACTTCTGTGTGTCAGATAAGGTGCGTGGGCCACTTGGGAATATTTGAGAGTTGCACAATCTCTGACCTTTCTCCAACATTCTGTGTGTGTGCTTATTACTAATTATTCAACATAATTAATCCAATATCATCATCAGTCATCTGTTTTGGGGATCTTTTCTCACATCTCACTGCATGTCTTAAGGATGTGGACTGAGTCTTGTTTATCCGTGTAGTCTCTGCTCTGAGCACTGTGTGTGGCATGCAGGATGCTCAGTGTTTTTTTAATATTCTATAGTAGAAGAGGACAAGACCAGAATGACGATTGTTATCTAAAGGAATTGGAGATGTTCTAGTTCATGTTGCCCCTAGATATTGTTTCATTTTTAAAAAGACAAATGAGAAAATTAGGTATTGTGGTACATGGGCAGGAAGGACATTCAGGAGGATACCTGCAGTTTGCCCTCTGCTGGTTTTTGACATTTTCTGCAGAATGTAGGGAGCCAGCTGGGCATGGTGGTACATACCTGTAATCCCAGCACTGGAGAGACTGAGGCAGGAGGATCACCTCAAATTCTAGGCCAGCCTGGGCTACATAATGTGAGATCCTGTCTCAAAAAATAACAAATAGAAACTAAGGAACCAGATTGGTAAATGTTGTAAATTAAGCTGTAAAATTAACATTTGAGCAATGCCCTTTTATTGCAGTTGAGAACTGTATTCCTTGTTTCTCAGAAAAATGCCCTCAATCATCCAAACACAAGCTCTTGCCCAAACTCTGATCTGAAATCTTGTTGCAAGGTGTAAAACAAGCATCTTTTTAATTTTCATCTGAGTAGTTTAGTAAAGAGTTACTGATTTTTAAAAATTTCACATATACTTTTGCCATCAGAGATCTCTTTAACTCCAAGGATACTGAAGGAGGGTATTTGTTGAGCATTTTTATATTAATACTTTGAGAGGCCGACTTTTGCTGCGTGATTTAAAAAATCATCATTATTGTCATGTTCTACAGTGCCTCAAGGAATTTTTTTTAGCTTAGTAACAATCACTAGTTTCAAAAATTGTGAAGTACTGGAAGAAGTAGTAAAAGTAAAATGTAATACTAAAAAAATTATCTTCACTTTACAAGCTTGGGGTCTGAGAGTGCAGCTCATTGGGAAACGCTTGTCCAGCGTGCAGGGGACTCTGGGCCGAGCAGGCAGGTGGAGGGGACCGCTCATATGAGCCTCTTCTGTTCACAATCAGTCCCTGGCAGGGTGTACTGCTTGCTTCTGTTGTTCCATGGCAACTAGACCACTAACACAGTCAAGTGCTATCCAGTGGCTCTGCCTGGCTAGCTGCCTGGAAGGAGGTACTATGGGAGCCACTGCTACCAGCACCTGAGAAGAGGCATTAGTGGTGGCATCTGTGTAGAGGCCCCTGATTCCAGGAGAGGACTCTGGGAGCTGAGCAACCTGCTGCCGTGTAGTAGGAACCATGCCTGGGCCCCTCAGAGCCCTAATACACCTGGAGTGGGTAGCCCCACGGTATGCAGAGGCACTGTTACCCTGCTGTGCTCAGGGTGCCTGAGTTGATGACCTGGGACCTTGAGAATTTTTATAACATCTGCTTTCTCAGAAACAGGAGTTCCTTATTTCTGAAATTGTACACTCCCAGAAGCCTCGCTTCCTCATCCAGCTGTTCTCTGGGGTGTTTCTGCGCATGGTATGTTTGCAAGCAGACATCCAGTCAGTATAGCTGAGCACAGCGGAGTCTGGTCTAGATATTTTAGAGCAGCATGCCTGACCTTTATTGTGCCCTCTCTTTCCTGAGTCACAGACAGAGGATATGGGAAAGTCAGACGTGGGGCTGTCTGGTACTCTTTTCAAGTAATGTTAGTAACACAAATAACAGAAGACAACTTCCCTCCAATTAAAATTAAATTCCTCACTGCTTAAAAATTCACAAAACTTACTGTTCAGAACAAATAGGCAATCATGTAGATGCACACTATTAAAAAATTGCTGGTTACGTAAAAAAGTAGGCAAGTCCATATCGTGATTCATCAATGTATGAGAAAATTGTTATTTAAAGCAATGGAAGATGTTCTAGTTCATGTTGCCCCTAGATATTGTATCGTTCTTAAAAAGACAAGTGAGAAAATTAAGTACTGTGAAGGAAGAAGCAAGAGTGAGTGTGACCATCGTAGTTACTGCACAGGAGCAGAGCAAGAGGCTTATTTGCATTGTAATCTCTGTTGCTGTGAATCATCAGTAATGCAGGACCCTAAAATACAAGGTGGCAATTTGGGGTGAGCATTGCATTCACAGGGACTTACATGGCTGAGCCCCTGTTAGCCGGATGTTGCTCTCCGTGCTTGCTCCTGCATTGTGGGTGAAGTGCCCAACCCACTGTGTGTGGTCCCCACTGTGTGCTTGCATACATTGTGTACCTGCCTACAGTGATGTCTGATGTGGGCCAACGTTCTTCAGATTGCCATCTGTGGGTCTTGGTTTATTTAAAGTATGTCTGCAGGCACCTGCTGTACACGGGTCAGTATTCTGGCCTCTGGGGCTACACAGTGGCCAGAACAGTCTAATCTCTTGGTGAGGAGGCAGCAAGGGGTGGAGATGGCTAGCAGGAGGTGGGGGGCAGAGTTCAGCTCAAACCCTGTGAAGGAGCTTCTACTGCTCTTCCACTGAGGGAACCCTTGGCCAGTGAGCGGTGAAGTTTTTTGCTCATGGTCAGTGAACAAGGCCATCTTATGTTCACTCTTGGGGTATGGCAGGCCCATGAGGGCAACTCCTTGGTCTACACCCTCAGGTGAAGGGATTTCTTCCTCAATTATTTGTTCTTAAAGGTGTGGAGTTGCTTTTCATTATCTTTGTTTTCAGTATAGGACTAGGAATGAATTAGCCTGCTGGGCAGAAAGCCTGTTGGCTTGGAGAGAGGCCTTTGCTTCACATTAGACCTTATATTTGGGCTAGGGGAGGCCTTGGACTTTGAGAGGCTGGCCCTGTAACTGAGGTGTAGCTGGTGGAGGCCTGGGACGATGCTATGGTTAGTAGCCTTGAGTGATGGGATGGATGGCCTTTAGCTTGTCCTCTCTGGCCTCCAGCTATTTATGTTCTCTGAGAGGCAGTCAAGAGGACTGAAGGCCAGTGCCTGCCTCTCCTTTCTCCCAGCTGCCTGTGGGAAACAGGAGCAGGACGTGGCACCTCAGCTATACCTGGCCTCATGAGACTTGCAGTGGTCTCACAGCCTTTGTTCAAAATGAAGATTCCCTGGCAGCTACCTCTCTTCCCAGGCAGTGCTCTATGACAGGTGCAGGACTCCTTGGGCTGCGAGGAGACTGTTTTCTTTGTGTTGTACGGTTGTGTGCTCACTATATCCAGCCATGCTCCTGCTTCCCAGAGAGGTCATTCAGCACATGAAGAAAGTGCAGTTTTATTTCTGTGCCTGTGATTCCGGGTGCCCTTTTGTAAACTCTACAGCCATATGGATTAAGAAATTAAAAGCTAATTATTAAATGTCCATAGCTCTTATTGACAGATAATCTTGGGGACTGTTAAATAAGAATTACAGAGTCCATTGTTATAGAACTTTAAGCACCTGCTCAGGGCCCAACCAAATCAGGCTAAAAATCAGAATGGTGTCATGTACACAAGTGCTTATCAACTAAATTCCGAAACTCAGCTGTTTGTCTGTTATTCTAACAAATCAGGATTGGAGCCAGAGAGCAAGAACATTTCTCACACAGCATGAAATTCTGTTTTAATCTTTGCACTAAATGAGTCCTGAAATAACCCCATGTTAATTAGTAATTTTTCTGTCTCTTCCTCACCTTATAAGGAAAGTCACTTCGAAATGGCCAATCCGATTTTTGTTCTTCTGTTTCTGCTTTCTTTTTAACCTTACTCTGTCTATAAAATCAACTGTTCTACTCAGTCCAACAGAGTACTTGACTCTGTTTTTTTTTTTTTTTTTTTTTTTTTTTTTATCGGTACCAGGGATCGAACTCACGACTGCCTGCTTGCAAGGCAGGCGCTTATGCCGCTGAGCTAAATCCCCAGCCCCTTGACTCTGTTTTATGTTCCTGATTCTGGAATCAGAAATAAAGCTGATTACAAGGTCATTAAATTAAACTGTTGTAATTTTATCCATTGACAGAAAAAGTCATTAAGAGATTTTTTCTCCTACAGAATCTTCTATTACTTAGAAGATTATTTACTGAGAAATGATCTAGTAAAAGAAAAATGTATTGGTGTTTTAAAAATACCTACTTCTGCCAGGCATGATGGTGTACACCTTTAATCCAAGCTATGTGGGAGGCTGAGATAGGAGGATCACCAATTTTGAGGCCAATAAAAAATAAAAATACCCAATTCTCATCTCCATTATCCATTTGTTGGAGAAGTCATTGAGCAGTGCTTTGAGTGTTTTCCTTCTTTCCACTTGGCTGAACTGGCCAACACTTTCACTTTAGGTTAATTGTTGGCATTGTGAGAAAGAGCTCAACATTGTGATAGGTAGCTCCTGTGCTGCCCTGTGAGAGCTAAGTGCAGGTACAGTCTGTCTGGTTTGCCATGAAGGCTGTAGGACCTCTCATCTGCATGGTGCATGTGTGTCTCAGTCTGGCAGTGCCTTCCTGTGACATGTCCCAGAGAGATTCCAGAAGAAATGGGGACAAATGCTCATTTGTCCTCAGTGCGGCTGGGCAGTGTTATATAACTTGAGGATAAAGCCACAGACCAATGGGAAATGAGGGGCGATAGTCTAGGATTTTCTAGTGAATGTTTTAAATGAATAAACAGTCTTGAAATCACTTGATAATATGCTATACACACATGAATACCATTTTTTTTGCCTGTGTTTACACACATAAATACACATAGGAAAGCTGCAAGTGCTCATTGTTCTCTAGCATCTATATATGCAGGGGTAAAGAATTCCTAGGTACTAGCTGATCCCTTTGTCTCTGTCCCACTGTTCCTGATCTCTGAGTGAAGGGGCTTAACTCTAAGGGTTTCTCTTGGCATTGACAAGCGGTTTTTCCTGGGATCCCTTTCTTACTTCATTGGACAGCCCACTGGAGACACATGGGGCTCAGTTTGAGCCTGTTCTTGGGGCCGTCCCACCCATACTGGAAGTCCGGCACCAGGTCTCTACCCTGGGGGAACCTGAGGGGCCTTATCCATTTGTGTTGTTTATTGAGAATATTCACACTTAGCAAAGGGAAGGAGAGATCAGGTATCATCAGTGTGTTAAGTTAGGGACATGTTTGTGAGTGTGTGCACACTGACTGTTCTCTCTTCCTTTCTGCCTTACAACATAGTAACCAGTACTCATGGAGCCAGGCATGCTGGGCTTTACTCGTTATCTAATTTAATTCAGTTGACTATATATTTATTAGGTGCTAATACATATAACTCAAATACAATGAGCTTCTTAACCACCTTTTAATGGATTAGTTGTCAAGCCATTGTGAGGTGAAGATCACACATTTTGAAGTAACTGGTCATAAGTGGAGCTCAGGAAAAGATCAGAACTCAAACTTAAAAATGAGTCTGGCTTTTGCACATTCATTTGTTAAATTTATTTACTTATTTGGTACCAAAGATCGAGCTCATAACCTTGAGCTTGCCAGGCAGGTGCTTACACCACTGACTTAAATCCCTGGCCTGGCTTTTGCACATTCTAAAGTTTAAAAAAAGAAAAAACCCAAAACATAAGTGCAACCATTGCAAATCCATTGACCATCTATAACATCTTCACTTCCAAGGAGAGAAGGCTGAGAGAAGTCCTGTGCCATCACTGCACATGAATTTTTTTGTTTTTTGTTTTTGTTCTTTGAGTTTCAGGGCCCTGTGTGGCTTCCTTTCATCCATGACAGAGCCAGTAGGGATACAAAGGGAGGGCAATCGCTTCTGCACCAGTGCTGTTACAGTACTGTTCTGGGACTTTTGCAGTCCAGTGTGGTAATCACTGGTCACATGGGGCTGTTGAGCTTGTGAATATTGACCAGTACCTCTAAAGAAGTCTGTCTTTAGGATTCATTAATTTTAGTTTCTTAAGGTTCAATTTCAGTAGCATCTGTGACTGGTGGCTACTGTATTAGGCTTTCCCAACACAGATGCCACTGTGGGTCTCCTGGATGCTCCTCAAAGCAGCAGGTAGGAGCCACCATGGGAGCTTTAGACTTGATCAGCAGCATTCGATGGCTAAGCCCCTCCTGGGTGCGCATGGCTCAGATGGTGTGAATGTGGCAAGAGTCCCCGGCTGCATGGAGCTCTGTTGCACGGTTGTTTTTAAACTGAGACCAGTCAGCAGTTAGATGTCTGCCAGCATTCAGGGCTGAGGCCATGGTCACCTCAGGGCGTAAACCTGAGGGAGCCTGGGCTCACAAACCTACCTCCCAGAGTGCCTCCCCTTCCTTACGCTGATTCACCTTGCTCTTCTGTGCCTCATCTGTTTCTGCTATGCCTCCTCTCCTTCACTTTTACAATAAAATTTTATTTTACTTTACTTTTAATTGTGGCTACAATCACCTAGCACTAAGGTTAGTATCTTAAACAATTTTTTTTTTTTGGTCTTTTTCGTTTTTATCGGTACCAGGGATCGAACTTGCGACTGCCTGCTTGCAAGGCAGGCACTTATGCCGCTGAGCTAAATCCCCAGCCCCTATCATCTTAAACATTTTTGTATGCAGTCTTAGCCACTCGGTTAATGCAACACATCCTCAGGACTTTTTGATCTTGCAAAACTGAAACTAGATGTGTAAATGCTGACTTCTCTTCTCTTAGCCTGCCTTCACACACTGTTTTACTTTCTGGCTTCACTGTCATGTCCTCAAGAGTCAGCCATCTGGTAACATGTGGCAGTTTCCTTCCCTTCTCACATCTGCATTCACTTTCATTGACGTGTGTCCTGCATTCCTGTGTTTAGCCCTCAGAGGCACTGGGCATTCTTCTGTCTTACCTTCCTTCCATTCCCTCCTACTTTTTCTAAAATGAAACATGAAATTGAAATACTTAAGCAATTAATGAATTAGATGAGGAATTTACTTTGTATTTTAAGGGTAGCAAGAGTTGAGTCTATCTTTTCTCCATTATTGCCCCCAAGTATGCCAAATTCTACTGAACCTTTCCACTGATTTTTAATTTGTCTGGGTCATTGACTTTCTGTAGAAATAAGAGATGTCTCGGGTCTACTCAGAGCAGTGGTGGCTAATTTATGGCACATGGGCCCCAGCAGGCAAACGGAGCCCTCTCTGGTGGCACACATGTCAAGTTGCCCTAGTCAGGGTTTAATCTGCATGTGTACGACAAAGATCACAGTAATTATGTAAAAGCACACCAAATGCAAACTTTTACCTTTCAGTAAAAAGCTCTTTGTGTTATTGAAAGCTCTGTTACTGTTATTCTTCTAAGATCAAAGATGTTAATGTATGAGTTGATTTTTCTAAACTAAAACCTCAGTATTCAGGTTTAGTTGTAGTGTTGGCACTTTGTGATAAATAAGTACATATGGGACTGCAGTTTGGTCACTAGGTCTCTAAAGGGTTCCCCATCGCTTGGTTAGATTGCCCTGTTTGGATGAAGTTGGATAAACATTGCACTTTGCCGCTAGAACCAGAATCCCTTGCTTCCTCTGGGCAGTTTTAACAACTTAAGCTTTCTGTCCTACAGGAGGAGGACACAGTGCCTCCATGGAAGGCCCAGCTTCCCCTGATCTTCAGGCCTAGGCCTTAGGGCTTTAGCCAGAACTTGGTCTGCTCTGCTTATGGCTTCAGGAGGAGGGAAGCAAGTTTATAGGGCACGAGAGTGTATTCCTGCTTCACTGGCCCCATGTGTGAAGCCCCATGGTCATTCTGCTTCCTGTCCATCTGCTAGATAGGTTACAGAGCACTGTCACTTTTGTTTTGGAGCACATTGCTACCCTAAAATGGGAATTTTGATAGGATTGTGAGAAGAGATGGGTATAGTGCAGATAATCTGAAGCTGTGTGTGTACCTGGTTGTCTTCTGTGTCTGCCCTCTTGGGGTTCAAGGGATGGTAAAAGGAGTTTGGGCACCAATTAGATGTCTGCCCTGCTCTTTGTGCGTACACAGCATATCCATTGCCTTTAAGGGTGTGAGTTCTAAATTCTTCTAAGACCAAAGGAACATGGTGGGTTGTATGTGTCTGGGGTTGGTTTCTCTGTATATCTGATCATGGAGAAGTGTGGGATAAAAGTAACTGCTTGCATGGACTCTCTGGACAGGTCTGCTTTAAATGCTCCATTTAAATGGGCTTTAAAATGAGGGGGAAAGGGAAGGTTCACCTCCACTTAGAAGTCTCTTGCAGATGATAGTTAGTCACAGTATAATTTAATAAAGACATTCAGCAGTGACAATGCCTTGACTTAAAAGTATCTCTTAGCCTTGTTTGAGAGATGCAGTTTCCAAATCTTGTATTAGTCTATGTTTTGCTACTAAAATAGAATACTTGAGCCTGATACTGGTGTACCATGTTTCAGGCAGCTCCATCAGTGAGGCTTTGGTAGGACCTGCTGGCAGATGGTGTCATGGAGATGAGCCAACAGTAACATTGAGAGAATTCACATTCACCAGCCAGGGAACCAGAGAGCAGTTCAGGGTTTAGACCTCATATAAACTCAACTGTCACCCAGGTTCACTCCAGGGGCTGTGGGATACGCATTCACAGTGCTTGAAGAAGCTTTCGCTAATGCCTGCTCAGTGTCACTACCCTCCCTTACGTCAGTGGAATGTGAACCCTTAGAGGGACAATTGCTTGCTGTTGGATGCAGCAAGTTAGTCAGTCTTCTTCCCTCTTCACAGTCTGCCTATGGAAGACAGGATCTACAGGCTTCAGGGGACCTTATCTCTGAGGAGGCATGGGAAGCGCAGGAAGATCAGTCAAGGCTTTCTGAATCTCTGTCATGGCCTTTGGGGACATATAGTTATAAAGATTCCTCAAACCAGCAGGGCAGACCCAGAAAAGTCAAGATCAGATCCATTGGGAGAAAAAATTGAGCTGTGTGATACATGCATGCTGTCAGGGGTCATTCCAGGCAGCAGTGTGTGGGCTAAGAATGAGTCCAGAAAAAAACAGCCTAGGGTTTGGGCCCTTTTTCTAGAATGATGGTTTCTTCTTTTCCACGATCAGGGCTGTGGATGCGACAGTCTTTTTTTTTTTTTTTGGTCTTTTTCGTTTTTTATGGGTACCAGGGATCGAACTCACAACTGCCTGCTTGCAAGGCAGGTGCTTATGCCGCTGAGCTAAAGCCCTGGATGCAATAGGCTTAGTGGGCAATACAGACATCCATTGGTCCCATAATCCCAAACTTGGGAAGGTGACCAAAGGAGTCAGCTCACAGTCTATAATAGGTAAGGAACTTGAGATGGTCCCAAACTGTACCTTAACTCAGTGCCTTTTATAGGTTTTTGGTAATGAAAGAAAATTAAGCAGTTTCCTAAATATACAATAAGCAAGCAAGAAAGAGGAGCAATTAGGCAGAAGAAAGCAAGGAGCAGTGTATTCCTGCTGCTTAACTACTGTAAACCCAGGTGCCATCTTGCTTAAATGGGCTGTCCCTTTTTTCATCATAGTAGTAACTGTGTTCCTCATGTTTATGTTAAGTGAGGATGGCCAAAGTCATATTGCTATAATCAACCACTCTATGGCTAATTCGAGTTAGCCACAGGATCTAGTTCAAGTTTCCTAACTCTAGGAACAAAGCTCATGGAGCCACTGTTCTCGAGAAAATTGAAGTCACTGGCAGGGGAGAAGGATGTGGCAGATTGAGGACTGGCTCTCAAAGCTCTTGTCTAGGACTAACACCAGCACCTGAGCTCACCTCTCCTTGACAAAAAGAAGTCTACCGTGTGTCAAAAGGAGAGGGAAATACCTGAAGAGTCATGTGCCTCAGGTATTTAAATGCAGGAAACCCTTTTTCTACAGGAAAAGGGTCTGAGCTGGGTTACTTGCCAACCCTCTATATCTGCATTACAGCTGGAAGAAGCTGAGATTGTACTTATGATCTGGTAGCACGTAGTTTTGCCTAATCTCAGGCATGGTGTCTAGAAGGAAGTAAATATATCTTGCCAAGTCTAACTCACAGAATAATAGCCAGTCAGCTCCTTAGGTCTGGAAGACAGATTGAAGCATCAGTTTGCTGCTTTTGCAATATAAAGATGCTTTGCTGCCCATTAAGTTTAAAGAATGATTTAAAGCCAATTTTTACCTAGACACAATGACTTGCTGTGCTTTTTTATGGAATTTAACCCAAAAGCTGACCTTGTAAATATTGTACTTGATGACAAAAGATGTGATTTGGAATGCAGACTAGAAAGTGGGAGGAAGGGATTTCAGGGGTTAGTGGTGAGTGAGTTTCGGGATGAATACTGGGCTGTCTGTGAAGTCGTTGTGCTTGAGGTTCCTGAAATATGAAAGAGATGTTTTATTCCACATTAACTGTACCTTTGGGCATTTTTTCCAATTTCTAAATTTATAAATATATGTGTTTGTGAAAATGTCAATCATTCATACAAATTTTTTAGACCCTTTTTGTATAGAAAGAACTGAGAGTTTTAATTGGGGATATAAAGTAAATAGGATTTTAAGGTCACTTCAATTTGAATTTTGAATTTAAGGGGTTTGTGCTTCAACTTGGAAAGATACATATGAACATATGTATAAATCTTACCTTTTTCTCTGGCCTCCTATGCAAAATATATTGTTACTTTTTCTTTTTTCCTGCTTCTTTCATTGTTCTTCCTTTCCCTCATTACTATAACCATGTTTATTATTGCTACTCATTGTGACTAGTTACATGTGAACCCTCATTTTTAAGCATTTTCCATGTACTGTCTCATTTCATTCTTGCAAGAGCACTATAAGGTAGACATTCTTCTTCTCATTTTGCTGATGATGAAACTGAGATCCAAAGAAGTTAAAAGTCTTGCCAGAGATTGCACAGCATTTCAGGCTAGAACTTGGCTTTGAACTGTATCTGTCTCCAGACTCTTGAGGGGTCTTGGAACTGCATCCCAGCCAGCTTCCTGAAGGTCACTTAGAACCTCCCTCCCTAGGAGGAGTGAAGGGCTGCCATGTGTGCTGAGTGGGCAACAGAGGACTCCTCGTCGGGTGCCTTGAATTTGCCTTTCTGGTGCCTGCTCTGAGTCACTCCAGCCTAAGGAATGTAGGCTACAGAATGTGAGTGATACCTTGCAGGTTAGCCATGCTCTCTGCCCCCCAGGATACAGAAGGGGAAGGCTGTCCACATGCACTAGTCATTAACGTATCACTTTGTAATAACCCCTGAAAAGTGGCTTTGCAATTACTGCAAAACGTGTCCACTTCTAGACTGCACTTGTTAATATCTCCTACCAGGATACCAAGGGGGTGCTGTCCTCAGCCCAGAGATCAGTTTTAGTCCTGGGATGCTTGGGGCTGATACAGTGAACAAGCTTCATACTGAGAGGGGAATTTTAAAGGGAGAAAGCACAGGCTGCTGAAAGGAATGGCCAGTCAGCAAGAGTGATTAAAAACATTTTGGGGGATGTTTTACCTTGATGGAAGAAATTAATTGATTAGGTCAATGACATAGGCAACCCATTTACACTAACCTCAGTGATCCTCAGTCTTGAATGCTTGGAGAATTTTCTGTGAATGTTAAAAATAACTGCTGCTTGGGCCGAGCTTTAGAGATGAGACTTACTGGATCTGGGGAAGACGATGTAGATTTATAACCATTCCAACAATGCCTTTGTGGTTACAGTCACAAAGGTCCAGGTGTGTGGATTGGAGATTCCACTATGCTTTAGAATGACGTGGAGAGGTGCTTAATGTGCAGAGTGCTGGGCCCTGGAACCTCTACTCTTGGAACTTCATTTCCAGTCAGGTCCAGTTGATCTCGGCTGTGTGGCTCCCTGCAGTGCGTGCACCCGTGTACATACACATGCACGCATCTGTTATTTGCAGTGAACAAATATAAATACTTTAGACTTGCTCCGCTGGTCTGGGGCCTGCCTGCGCCAACTTCCCAGCTTCCTGCCGCGCTTGGCCTGCTCTGTAGGTCTTGGGGCTGCCTGCACCCTCAATCTAGGGAACAGGGCAGCTGGAGGTGAGTGTCCTCGCACCATCCTGAGCCCCAGGAGTTTAAGATCATTGCTCCCACCAGCCAAGGAACTTCTTAGCTTTCTGACACACTCAACTGGCTCTGCAGGTCTTGGGCCTGCCTGTCCCACCCCAGTGACCCTCTTTGAATCCTGGGAACTAGGCAGCTGGAGTCCCAGGAGCTGAAGGCATAGAAGACGATTTCCAACAGAGGCAGGGCAAGCCACTTCAAACAGGAAAATATAGGAAAATGACAAAGCGAAAGACCAAAGTAAAATTTCAAACCTCCTGCCCATCCCAAGAATCCTTAGGAGCTATGTACATAGAAGAAAATATATGCCATACACCTGAAATGATAGCAACTGAAATCAAGAAGTAAATCTGGGAAACTTTAAAGGAATTCAAAGTAGAAATAATCTCCCAGGTAAAAGAAGAAATGATAAGAGTAATGAAAGAGATGCTTAACACATCTAAAGAAGACACAGTTAAAAAATAAGAGGAATAAAACAAAAAGATAGAATCCCTCAATGAACAATATAAGAAACAAAGAGAATACATGAAGCAGATACGAAGAGATATATGGGAAGTCAAAAATTCCATTGAAAGTTGCCAAAACCGCCTCAACAAAAGTGAAGATAAAATTTCAGACTTCGAAGATAAGATTGTAGCTGGAGAGCAGGAAAGGAAAGATCTTCTAAAAATAACAACGAATCAGGAAATAATTCAACAGATGCAAGATGATGCAGAGAAAAACAACAGAAGATTGATAGGGATAAATGAAAAAGAAGGGGACAACACAAAGGATATCAAGAGGATATTTAGAGAAGTAATAGCTGAAAATGTCCCAAACATGAGAATGGAAACTGATATCAGGATCAGTGAAGCATATAGAACTCCAAATAGCCATAACCAAAATAAAACTACACCCAGACCTACAATAATCACCATCCCAGAAATCCAAAATAACAGTAGGATATTAAAAGCTGTTAGAAAAGACAGATCACCTATAAAGGACAACCTATAAGAATCACAGGAGACTTCTCAGTACAAACAATAAAGTCAAGAAGAGAATGGAGTGAAGTACTTCAGATCCTAAAGGAAAATGATTTCCAACCTAGACTAATATACCCTGCAAAACTGTCCTTGAAAATGAATGGAGAAATAAGATACTTCCATGACAAAAAGCAGCTGAAGAACTTCATGATCTCCAAGCCAACCCTGGAAAGAATACTGAAACACAGTACACTTAGAAAAAACCACTAAGCAAAACAGACAATTAAACAGAATAGAAAGATAAAGATGCAACAGCAAAAAAGATAACATGTCAACAATAAACCAATATTTAACAGTTACAACCATTAATGTAAATGGTCTCTGCACCAATTAAAAGCAACAGACTGGCAGAATCAAGAAACAACATCCAACCATACGCTTTCTACAAGAAACTCATCTAACCCTAAAAGATACTCACAGATTGAACATCAAAGGATGGATAACAATACTACATATAACAGGAACCCCCACAAAAAAGCAGGGGTAGCTATTCTGTTTGCAGACAATGTGAACTTCAAAACCAGGAATGATCAGAAGAGATAAAGAAGGTCATTGCATACTGGTTAGGGTAAAACTTCAAGGGGAAGAGATACTAATGTTAAATATATATGCACTAAATTCCAGAGCACCCCGTTATACGAAGCAAGTATTAATAGAAAAGACAAATCAAATTAGCAATAACTCAATTATAACAGGAGACCTTAACATACCATTGACACTAAGGGACAGATCAACCAGACAGAAAATCAGCAAAGAAATAACAGAACTGAATCACACTTGTGAACAAATGGACTTGATAGACATACATAGAGTGTTCCAACCAATAACATCAGAATACACATTCTTCTCAGCAGTACATGGGACATTCTCTAAAACAGACCATGTACTAGCCCACAGAATGTATTTAAATACATGCATAAGAGTAGAAATTATCCGATGCATGTTATCGAATCATAGCGCCATGAAACTAGAAATTAATGATAAAAGAAATTGCAGAAATCCCACAAACACATGGAAATTGAATAACACACTCTTGAGCAATCAGTGGGTCACAAGGGAAATGAAAGAAGAAGTTAAACAATGCCTACAAACAAACAAAAATACAAATACAACTTACCGTAATCTGTGGAATGCAATGAAAGCAGTCCTCAGAGGAAAATTTATTGCCTTGCAAGCAGGCAGTCATGAGTTCAATCCCCGGTACCGAAAGAAAGGAAAAAGACAAAAAAAAAAAAAAAATAGAACCAAATAAATGTAATCCACCATATCAATAAAGCCAAAAGTAAGAATCACATGATCTTTCCTATAGATGCAGAAAAAAGCTTTGATAAGGTCCAACATTCATTCATGATAAGAACCTTACAGAAAATTGCAATAGATGGTCTTTACCTCAATATGATAAAGGTCATCTATGACAAACTAACAGCCAGTATCACACTAAATGGCCAAAAACTGAAGGCCTTTACCTTAAAACCAGGCACAAGACAAGTATGTCCCTTATCCCTGCTTCTATTCAATACTGGAAATACTAGCCAGAACAATTAGACAAGAGAGAGAAATAAAAGGAGTAAAGATAGGAAAAGAGGAAGTCAAATTATCATTATTTGCAGATGACATGATACTCTACATGGAAGACCCCCAAACCTCAATTGAAAGTCTCCTAGATGCAATAAATAAATTTAGCAATGGAGCTGGATGCAAAATCAATACTCAAAAATCAATAGCATTCCTATAGAGTAACAACAAAATCACAGAAATAAGAGAAGCCACACCCTTCACAGTAGCATCCAAAAAAAAAAAAAAATGAAATACTTAGGTGTTAATCTCATGAAAGAAGTGAAAGATTTATATAGGGAAAATTATAATACACCGAAAAAGGAAGCTGAAGAGGATCTCAGAAAATGGAAAGACATCCCTTGCTCATGGATAGGATGAAAAAATATTGTGAAAATAGCCATTCTCCCAAAACTGTTATATAGATTCAGTGCAATCCCAATAAAAAAACCATCAGCCTACCTCATAGATCTAGAGAAATCACTCCTAATTCATCTGGAACCCGAAGAGATCTAGAATAGCAAAGACACTTCTAAGCAGCAAAGGCAAGGCAGGAGATATCACAATCCTTGACTTGAAGTTATACTACAAAAAATTGTAGTAAAATCAACATGGTACTGGAATCAAAACAGAGCCAAAGATCAATGGAATAGATAGAAGATACAACCACAACTACAACTCAGTCAATCACCTTATCTTTAATAAAGGGGCCAAACATGTTCACTGGAAGAAGGACAGTCTCTTTAATAAATGGTGTTGGAAAAACTGGCTCTCCATATGCCGAAAACTAAAAATAGACCCATGCCTATCACCATGTATTGAATTAAAATCTAAATGGATGGAAAATCTGAACATTAAAATAGAAACAATAAATCTATTGGAAGACAAATTGGGTAAAAACCTTGAAGACATAGGGGTAGGTAGAGAAAACCGCACAGGAAATACTTCCCAGAATCAATAACTGGGATCACATCTTATTAAAAAGTGTCTGCATGTCAAAAGGAATCTCCATAATAGTGAAAATAAAATGCACAAACTGGGAAAAAAAAATCTTAGTTAGCTGTCCCTCAGATAAAGGACTTCTGTATAAAACATGTAAAGAATTTTAAAAAATCAGACCCCCCCCCAAATTCAAGGATCCAGTCCAAAAATGGGCATCTGAGATGAATACACACTTCTCAGATAAAGAAATACAAATGCAAATTAAATACATGAAAAAATGTTCATTATCATTACTCATGAGAGAAATGCAAATTAAAACCACACTGAGATTCAGTCTCACTCCCATAAGAATGGCCAGGATCGGGGATGGGGTTTTAGGTTAGTGGCATAAGTGCCTGCCTTGCAAGCAGGCAGTTGTGAGTTCGATCTCTGGTACCGATAAAAATGAAAAAGGAAAAAAAAAAAAAAAAAAAGAATGGCCAGGAGCAAGAAAACTACCAGTAACTAATGCTGGAGAGGCTGTGGTGAAAAAGGAACTCTCCTGCACTGTTGGTGGGAGTGTAGACTGGTGCAACCATTGTGAAGATCAGTCTGGAGATTTCTCAAAAAGCTGGTGATTGGAATTCCCATTTGTTCCAGCTATTCCCACTTCTAGGCATATTCCAGAAGAACTGAAAACATCATACCACAGTGATACAGGTGCACTTGTGTTTATAGCAGCACAATTTGTAATAACCAGATATTGGAAACAACCTAAGTGTCCATCAACCAAGGAATGGATAAAAAAGTTGTGGTATTTTTATACAATGGGGTACTACTCAGCTATAAAGAATGATCATATTGAGATATTTATAAATAAATGGATGCAGCTTGAGACCATACTCATAAGCGAAATAAATCAAACTCACTTGTATAAATACCAAATAGTCTCTCTAGTTTACGAAATGGTAGGGATACATAAAAGTATGCGATAATCATGATTCCCCATTATATGGCTTTGAAGCCTTATAGTGTTTTCATTCTTTAGTTGGAAAGGTTTTATTCTGGGTTGTTTGATTTTATTGTCTTTGAGAGTATGAACAGCTATTTTGAAGAAAACAAGGCATTATAATAGCTAGTGCTGATTTAATATCATCTTGTTTTGAAGTCCTACCAAGCTTTTGTTCTTCTGTCTCCATTGGTTTTATCATGTTGGATTTTATTGGATTTTATTATGTGATAGTGTAAACGAAGTTTTTTATCGACAAGGAGATAATATGGTGGCCGTTGGTCATTTTCTGTTAGTTGGTTCTGAACGCCCTGTAATACTTTCTTTCTCCTCAGTGGTTTTATACTGTTTTGTTGTGTTTGACACTGTAGTGTATGAAGGTATACTCAAACATTTCAAGGAAAGAGACACTATGATAGCTACTGTTATGTCGGATTGTCTTGTGGAGAAACATTATATTGCTTAAATGGTTCTGTTCTGATGTGTTTTGTTTTGTCCTCTTTTATCTTAATCTTTTTTAAAGTAAATAAATAAATACTTTAGTGTCCCACTTTTGATAAGTACTTGAGGGGTAAATAGATTTCTGGAAATGGATGTCTGTTCAGGCCCAAAGGGTATGATTATCTTAACTCCTCACAGCTGGAGCACTTGTGGATCAGCTGTGTTTTGCAGAGATGTTGAGTGCCAAGCTGGATCTTGGATCCATCTTATTGTATTTCTTTGGTGTCTGTTTAAATCCAGACTTGTCCTAGCAGAATTTTTCCAGGCCACTGATCTTTTGCTTCCTTCCTAATGCAGTGGTTTGTAGACATGCTTCCAAACAGCTGTAAATGCCAGGCTGAGAAGTAATTTCCCCTTGCTTTGTTTTTAATTTAAAGACTCCAAACGACAACTTTCACAAGTATAATAAATTACGTTTTGGACATTGTCTTTTGGTTAAAACCATCACCATAAAATGCTTTTTTCTGTATTCCTGAATGCAACGGAATATTTATGTTTCTGGGCGATATAATATTTGTGCTTCTGGGTATCAGGGAATCAGAAGCTTATAAAGCCTTAAGCTTGTTTTCCTCACATCTTATTCTTGTAACTTTAATTTTTGAGTTTGTGTCGCACTTTTAGTGTTACTGTTTGTATAACCAAGTCACTTGCTAGTATTATCTTTGTCACTTTGTGATAAAAGAATTTCTGTTTGTTGCAGTCCCAGGGAGAAGACTGATCAAATATCACTGCAGCCTTTATGACTCTTAACCTGATTTACCCTCTGATGTCACATAAGACACATTTCATTTTTCTGTTTAATTTCTAATCCAGACTTTGTTTCTGACACTAACTTTGTCTATTTATTAATAGGGAGCGATATTGCCAGCTGCCAGTTAGCAAATGGAAGGAAGTTATGTTTGGGAACTCATTTTATTGTGTCTGATCAGTATGTTCTTTACCTTGATATTGTTAGCCCTTGATGGGCCAGACCCTTTCTCGTTATTCTCCTCATTTTGCTATGAAAGTAAGTAGTCAGGTGTACCTGGTATAAATAATACAAGTTTTCCTCTGCAGAGCTACAGTTATGTAACCCTACAGGCAAAGGCTTTGTGCTTAGAGAGTGACAAGTCTGCTTTACAGTTACATCCCTTTCCTGTGGGATCCCTGCTCCAAGGCATTGTGGAGTATCGTTTCATGGTAATGCTTTATTAGATTGATTCCAAAAACATAATTGCCTGTTCACTTGCTCATTCTCCAGCTTCCAGGCACAAGAAAAAGGGGAGAGAAACCATTCAGGAAACAGAATGTGGAGTGAACTTCTCAGTGATTTTTTTTTTTTAATCCAAAGTGCTATGAGCTCAATTTGTTCTTGTACTTACATGTGGAACTGACCCCTAAATGTACCGATAAGAGGAGAGTAAATAAGTAAAGACTCCCAGGACTTAGGCTGACACAGAAGTCACTTGGTTTCAGTGAACTGGACTGGAACGTGAGCTTTTTGTTTGCTGTTGAAAATTTAGCCCTTTGAATTTCGGGTTGGACAGTTTGGTTCATTAAGGAAGATGTGGATACCTCATGCCAGTGCCTGTTTTCTTTAGGCCTTGAGAATAAGAGTCATTGTGCATTTGGTACACAGGCAGACAAAGCGAACAGTGACTTAATTGTACAATGGGAACAAAAGGCATTACCTGGTGATGAGATGAGGGACCTCAGAGTTCTGCTCACAGCTCAGTCTCTGCAAAATCAGTGGCTAGGAACTCCTGAGCCAACATCTAAACTGTCACTGGTGTTTGCTTGTGAAATTGTTATCAATGGAGTATATTCTCCTAGAGCTTAAGAAAACGACTGCAGCTCTATGGGGGACTTGCACACACATGCATGCACAACACACACACACACACACACACACACACACACACATGCCCTGGAAGTCAGACAGAGGGAGGCGACTGAGTTGGGAACAGAGTCTGATTCTCCAGGCTGTCTCTCTGTAAAGCTCCAGTGACACAAATTGATGGCCGTATCACATGGCCACCTATCTGCCTTCCAGCAGTTCAGGTCTGGTGAAATTCACAGAAAAAGCATTGACACACTCTATTTGTGTGCTTATCTTCAGGCATTGTGTGTGCTAGTATAGGAACTGGGAGCCTCTGGGCTTGTGGTGGATTCCCAGGGCCCTTAAGTCTTTTTCTCTTGTGAGTGTGGTGCCGCTCTTTCTCCTCACAAGGTGACATAATGGGTGAGAAGCTGCTCTCTTGAGAGTGGCCAAGGTTGGTGGATGACCCCGAAGGAGGCCCACAGATTCCTCCAGAGCACTTGGCCTTGGGGTATCAGTCAAGACTAAGACCTCTTGCATTCTTGTTCAGTGGGGAGAATGTTGTTGACCCAGGGGTTGGGAGTAAGTAGACCACAAGTGACAAGAATTGCTTGGGAATTGGAAATGTCTATTCCCTGAACAGGTCTGTTGACTCTGTCAAATCTATACCAGTGAATCATGATAGTAATAGCAAATCCAAGCTGACCTTTATGGACTCTTCACATGATGTCTTTTGTATACCCTCACTTCTGATCTTCACTGTAAGTAGTTTTTATTTTTACAAATGAAACGATGAAAAGCAAGCAGATATTTTGATTGAGTCCCATGACAGTGTCTAAATATATGATATTGAAGTCATGCCATCATCCATCAGAGCAGCAGAAAGTTTCAAACTTCAGGAACTTGGGAATTGCCTAGGGACATTGTTATCAGGCAGGTTCTGATTCTAGGATCTGGGTGGAGACTGAGGTCCTGTATTTGAAGTTTGGGCCCAGGCGAGGCTGACGCTACTGTCCTCAGAACACGCTAGGTGGCAAGTCTCCAAATGAGAAATTACTAAGACTGCCTGAGATTCTGCAATAGTCAGCTTCCCTCCCATTGCCAAGATTATAACATTTCTTTTCCGCAGTGGGAATTGGATCTAGACAACACCAAATTGCATCCCCAGCCCTTTTTATTTTATTTTGGGACACGGTCTTGCTCAATTGCTCAGGCTGTTCTAGAACTTGTAGTCCTACTTCAGCCTCTCAATAGCTTAGTGTGGACCTCCGCACCAGCCTGAGATTTTGATGCAGAAGGCAGGAGGCTTGCTTTTGTAAAACAGTGAACCAGCTGAGGCCCCTAGCATGTTTGTGATGTTTCCAGGGTCACACAGAAAGTCCCCAGCCTTCTTCCTCACTCTGTCTCTGACTTTATATCCAAGGGTATCATGTGCCTTCAAGTCTTTCCTCACTAGTATCTGTTGACTACTGTGTCTGCCTGGGATGGTCTGTCTCACTTCTGCCTCACCTGAGTCTGGCAGGCCCAGAACACACTGCACGTCGTGTGCAGGTGGCTCTGTAATGCAAGCATGGACACACTGCTCCCTACATTGTGGACAGTGCTTAAGCTCTGTCCCTCATGTGCAGTCATTTATCAGTATAGCACCTGGAGGTATCGGGAGGATGAGGTTGCTGGGGATGGGGTGGTGGGAATGTGTGACTGAAGGAGACCCAGTATGTTTGCAGGGATGGCAGCAAAACTGGGCACTGCACTGCCAAAAGGAAGCTCAGATTTTTAGAAAGAGAAAATAGACAGTCCCAGCTCTGGCCAGTACTTTAGGTGAGTGCCCCGGCGCAAAGAAAAGTGATGTTTTTCTCAGAAGTCCACAGCCTGGATACTGCCAGGTGTCCGGAACTTCCCAAGCTGTCAGAACTGGTCTTTCAGGATTCACTGTGGCACCCTCATCTCTGATTCCAGTCCAAGCTGACTCTTCAATTATTTGAGATTTTGAAGGTTCCTTTAGAGATATTTCTATTACTGAATATTTGATAGTATTAGATTTGGCTCCTTGTGACAGAAAATTTCAAATAATAGCTTAAATAGGAATTTTTTTCTATGTTGTTCAGGCATTTGGAATGGGAGTGATAGCTTTTGGTGTTAAGCATTTTGCCTCTTATCATACCACCCTGTCATCCTAAGCAAGGGCTTCTGTTCATGACCAGGAAGAAGGGCATGCTTTTTTCCATGAAAGACCTCCGTTGGCTATTGCACACACTACTTCTGTTCACACATCCTTTGGGTCACATCCTTTGGGCCAGTTACACAAGGAAGCAAAGAAATGTAGCCTTCATACTAATTGACCAGTTGTTCAACCAAAAATTGGCAATGCTAGGATTTAGGACAAAAGGAAGATCAAAAATTGTGATAGCGTTTGTCTTGAATTTATTAAGGTTTTAAGGTCATTCAAGCCTGTTGGGTATTACCCATTAAGGTTGCAATTGAATTTGGTTCACATATTTCAGATACATGCTTCCCAGACAGGATTTGCATCAGTATTGTTTGAACATTAAGAATTACACAAATTTTTGGTGTTTGTTTAGTGGGTGGGCAATTCTATGTTTTTTCTAGAATGTTTTATCTAGTGCCTAAAAAATATCTAGGATTCATTTCTGTGCAGGTGAAGACTCATAGTGGGCTGAAGGCTAACAGTCCATTCTCTCTCTGTCTGTTACTTAGTGTCTCTTGCTGTATCTATCTCTGTGTCTGTCTTTCTCTTTATCTCTGTGCCTCTGTTTGTCTTTCTGTTTCTCTATCTCTGTATCTGTGTCTCTCAGTCTATTTGCCTCTCTCTCTCTAGCAACAAACATAATATAGAAGGCAATGTACCATAAGTTTAAGAATAGTAAATTTCTTCAGGCTACTTATCCCAGATTTGAACAGAACAGTCTCCTGTTCCCAGGCCTCCAGGAGCTTCCCGGTGCAAATGGGGTCTGTGATGCAGCAGAGACATGGAGTGAGCTGGGTTGTTGCTGTATGGAGCCTGCAGTGCTCCCAGCCAGGCTTTGGGAAGGAGGCAGTAAATACAGTTAAGGCTGCAAAATGAAGCAGCCAAATGGTAGTTGGTGTTTCCATGGTTTGGATGCTTTTACTTTTTCTAACTAGTTCGTGTTAGCAGTAATAAGATACCCATTTTAAAAAATCCTCTTAATTTAGCCTTCACCATATTCCAAAGTTAGAGGGATTGTGGTGGACCTGTTCTTCAGGCACACATATACACAGGCCAGAGTTGATGAAAGTGTTCTAATTTATGCTGAAGGCAGCTTGAGCTTTTCCTATCCCGAGTGCATTGCTACATTTGTCTACTATCTAGAATTAAACACAAAACAAAATAAAAGCAAAATGGGCAACATGTTTGCTTTTTTGCTTATGTTGTCTAAGGTTTGTCTGTTGATGAAGGAAAAATAAATTTGGCCTCCATGCCTCATATGTAGCCTGCTCCTAACAGATTAAGGTTCCTAAAGGTCTAGTTTTCATTTTCTAGCAATGCAAATGATTGTACTTCTTCCCTGGACTGCTGTGTTTTGTGTGAGCCCTGAAATGTATATATGAATGATCTAGCCCAGCACTCAGCTCAATAAATGAGGAGGAAATAACAGTCTGATTTGCCACAGAAATTTGTATGAATCTGGTATGGAATGCAAGGCCATCAAGACAAACCAGAAGACCAAACTTCAGATCACTGTTCTCAGAGTGTGGTCCCTGGCCCTGCATGATCAGCATCACTGACACTCACTGAAGATGCAGATTCTCATGCCCCAGCCACTGAATTGGAAGCTGCCCATCTGCGTCTTCAGATCTGGAAGTGATTCGTTTGAAAAGCACTGGTCTCTGCTTCTTGGTTCTGAGGCTTTGTTGGAGCTAAGATTTATCTAGGAAGTATTTTAAGCTAGAGACTCCACCATGGGAGCAATTCAGTGAATCTGGGTGAGAGCACAGGCATGCGCCTTTTTTCAAGCTGGTTCCAGTGAGCAGCTACATTTGAGAAATTTTGCTCTGACGAGTTTCTGTTTTGGCCTAGCTGTCTTTTTTCTTTTTCCCCTCCTTTTGCTTTTTCTTCTCTCTTTCATCTGCTTTTCTGTGTCAAGGCTGAAATTGAGGGAAGAATTCTTTTATAGCAGGTTTTCAGGGGGGATAAGAGGGGCTGCCTGAGATGTTTACCACAGGCAGTAGAAGATTCCCATTGCTTTTACCTTCGTTCCCACAGCTCTATTTATCCTTGATGCAACAATATTCAAGTTTTAAATGTGACACATGCCATGTAGAAAGTTTAAAAAAAAAAACCAATAGCTTTAAAGGAAAGAGTAAAAGTGTCCCATAGTGCTTTTCTCCCAAAGATCTCATTAAATGCTAACAGTTTTCTGTTAGCTTTCAGTCTTACTTATATCCATCCTTTTTAATAATAAGTGAGGATTATTCTGATCTACATCACTGTATAGCTTGCTTTTTTACCCTATATTGTATTAAGATCTTTATTCATGATTTCTTTTCACTCCAGTTTTAGAGCTTGCATCTGATTGTTACTGCCTGGATTTGTTGTAACGAGCTTTGCCATTTCCCTTTGGTTTAATGCCATTCTTCTTGTGCTAGGTGTAAACATCCTTGTAGATTCCTAGAGCAAGACCCACTGAGCTAAAAGGCATAAACATTTTAAACCAACATTTTAAAATTCTTGTTAAACAGAACTAAATTTGTTTCCAGAAGGGCTATATACCATTTCATTTCTAGTCTCTGAATGAGATGACATCTTCCCTTGCACTTTTGCAGACATGGTTACTACTTTAGAAACCAAACTGAAATCACCAAGTGTTTGTGTCCTTGACCTCTGGCTTCATTCTGTGATTGTAGTCATGGGTATCTGTACCCATGCATTTTTTAGTCATCTTTGGGAGTCATGTTTATCTTTTATTGTCTGACAGCTTTAGTTTGGGATTTTTCATGTTATCGTGGGATTTCAGGCTGTTGGGAATTGTCAGCTTTGCTCTCTTGTAAAATGTTGATCTGTATTATATATGGGCCCCATCTTTGATGCCTTTGTATGCTTTAACCTAGTCATGCACTGCATATGCCAGTGTTGAATTTAAGACAGTACCCTAGGGAGGCACCTGCTAATGCTGTGGGATTTGGCATCAAAAGACCTGTGCAGCATTGCAGTCAAATTATTATTCTAGAATACTGAGGTGTATGTAATCTATTGGAGGGGTGCTGTGACATCTCCAGCACATATATTCACATACAGTAACATATTCAAACACATGTAATTCTTCAGGGCATCATGAAGAGAGGTCTTTTTTTAAGACTCCCAACTGAACCAGTAAAAGAATTCACTTTTTTTCTTTCTGAAGGAAACCACTCAGACTGCTTCTAAGGTCAGGGACAGCTAAGGATGCCTGAGAACCTGAGGATGTGACCCTGCTTGTCTGGTGCAAGTGCACAGTGGGACACAGTTATGTAACCATGACTTGTTCACACAGAAAAACAATCATGTGCTGGTTATGGCACTGTGTAAGAATGTAAACGTGAGATAACAACCTGTATAAGAATTGTAAAATAAAGATACAGGTGACTCTTGGGCCTTTGCTCTGGCTTTTGTGCTCTGCTGTGCTCCATGCTGCCTGCAGTTGTTGCTGATGTCTTGCACCTGTGTGTTCCTTAACCTTGGGACCTCACCTAAGAAGTTTCTTGCTCCTCCGCCCAATGGGCTGACACTTTCATTGACAGTTAAGTGCTTGGTTGAAACACCAAATAATTTGTGATTACAAACTTCCTTTTTAAACTGAATGTGCTTTATGTAGGCAGCAGAAGTAGAGATTTTACTATTATGTGTACCATCATACAGCCATCCCAGTTGGGCACAGTGGTAAAGCTATCCAGGTCAATAGCTTCATGTGTGAGACTATCATGGAAAGCCTCTGTGTTGCAAAGGTGGTGATGAATGAGTGAATCTTTCGCTGTTTTAATTCACAAGGCTGCTTCTGGAAGTTTCCCTATCTTATTCACGCTACTTTTGGGAATGTATTGATGTCTACTTACCACTTTGCATCAGTGCTTTAGCTTAGAGCACCTGTGGCCCATGTAGAATAATAGAGGAGAATAATATTGGAGAATCTCAAGAACTTGGCCTTACAATTGTCCATCAGTATCCAAGGGGAACTGGGCCAGCCTCCCCATCTCTGAAGTTTCTAAAATTTACACAGAATCTATGTATATCCTCCCATGCACTTTAAATCACTTTAAATACCTAATTTAATGTGGCTGTCATGTGAACAGTTAGTATGTGTACTGTTTAGCAATTAATGTTAAGGAAAAAGCATGTATGTGGACAGTACAGCTGCATTTTTTTTCTGAGTAATTTCTATCTGTGGCTGGTCAAGCTTCTGGGTACAGTACTCACAGATGTGTAACTCATCCTGTATTTGGGGCTAGAGAAACTTAGGAAGACAAGGAGAGGAAGAAGGATTAATTAATTGTGTTCTGTGTAGGTCAAGGCCGTAAATTTATATGTTCTGCTTCTGTATACAGTGTCTTCTGGCCCTCTGTTTCAGTGTAAAGGAACAGTTAAATGATTCCATAGGACTGCCCTGATGGTCTTACTGTTATCCAAAGTGTCCTAGATGTGTTCTTTCTCGTTTATTCATTAATCCAGCTGTCTGACATCCACCATTCTAATATAGATATAGTACTTACTATCCGAACTATTAGAAAGTAGCTGCTTTTGGGTCATTTTCTAAAGTAAAATGTACAGTGCAAGTATGTGTAATTATGGAACAGCCCAGTGGTGGCCTGATATAGAAAGAAGATTTATTTTCATTAAAACATAGAGCATGTGCCTCTTACAAGGCCTCCATCTCATCTATTCACAAGCAGTGGTTATAGCAGGTAAAGTGGTTAAGGAGGAAGGCAGGGAAACTTTTTTGACTGTTGGCCAGATAATCTCATAGCCTTAGTTACAACTACTCAATGTGTGTCTTCTTCCAGAAAAATTCTTTTTAGTTCCTGATTTTAGAAAAGAAAGAAAGGAAGGAAGGAAGGAAGGAAGAAAAGAAAAGAAAAGAAAGAAAGAAAAAAAAGAGGCCTGTGGCCATGACTGGCTAGTTTGGGGTTGTGGTCGCTGGATGGCAGACCTGGGCTGGTCCCTTCCTAATCTCAGAAGCCATGGGTAAGTTACCTTACAAATGGTAAACAGACTTTGTAGAGGTGGCAGCAGGAAACTAACATGGGCTTGGGGAGGGATTATCAATGCAGAAAGGGTTGCAGAGGTTTTGTCCTCATAAGTGTAATTTTGCTTTTTAGACCATATGCCTTAGTATTTGGCTTAGAAAATATGAAATTCCTAGCTGACTATAGAGTAATGAATTTACTTTATCCTTCATTTCTTTACCTTAATCTTTGAAGGAAATTTCTGCTCTACAGTTCTTCCATGTTATTGAGCACTTATTGTGTATAAAACTGTGCAAGGCTAGAGGGAGTAGAAAGATCCAGTGGCTGCTCCTGCTCTGTATCTTTTTATCACCACTCCACTGTAGATTAGACTGCCCACTGGAAGAAGGTAGAACATATTCTGGCTTGGACTGGGACATTAAACTTCTAAAGAGTGTTTTGAAGTTTTTTGGAGAAACAGTACTGGATATGTTTCTGATAACATATGAAGCCACTTTCATGGATCTGTGGTCATCTCTGTGTGTGCCCTTTGTACAACTTGGTGTGGATTGTGTTGTAAGTGTTCATTGTACATACTTCTATGAGACCAGTAACCTTCTCCTAATTATCTACAGGCAGCAGGATGAACACATCTGACCTAGTTAGATAACAATCAGATAGCTTGTCCAAGTTGTTTCCCTCCACTTACACTCGGTCTCCTGAACCATTTTCACACTCATCATCTAAAACTCTGAAGCTGTTTCTTTCTGCTCCACAGTCTAACTTCCAAAAATCCATAGCTTCTGGACATAGATGCATGTCTTCCTTGGACACGTACCAAGTTGCTCTAACTGTGTAGTTACTGTGCTTTTGTTTTCATTTTACTTTCCATGGGTTGGAGCTGGGAATGGCAAGGATGGTACTTGGCTAGAGTTACCTTTCAGGGACAGTAATGCTCATTAGCATCTTAAATAAATAACCAAATAAAACTCATCTCTAGGTATACCCATAAAGATTGACCCAAGCACAAACCAGAATGATGGAACCAGGCTATGTCTTTAAAAAATTTTTGTTATTGTTAATTTTACTTATATTATGTTCAGAAATCGAAATAGATTGGAAGTGGCATGGTTGTCATTACCAGTAATGGAGAAAACTGTCTGCAGGGGATGTGGTTTTTTGGAGTGCCTGAATCCATATGCTGGTTTGTAGTTGTGGCTAGGATAGGTTATAAATTAGAGTTTGAGTATTTTCCTTAACTACTTCATTTCTCTGTCTGCTCTGTGAAAGATAAGCTTCTGTGAGGCAAAAGCTATGCACTTATATGACCAGCCTACAAAACAGCCTTCTCCAAACCAGTCTGAACTGGCTCAAAAACTTGGTGAAACCTTTTCACCCTACACTGAACTTGTGTCCTTCACCTAGAGCAGGTAATGCACCTTTCCCTGAGGTATTATGTAGTTTTAAACATTTATTCCCTCTCATGAAACTCTTGGCTTCAGGTAATAATAAATTTTATAAATTTTATAATAATAATAAAAATAATAAATTTAAATAAGGCCTCACATATAAAGTTCAGTATTCTGCAAAAAAAATTTTATATATATAGTTAAAGAAAAAACCAATAAACAATGATACAGAATTTCATATCAAGATAATAGGAAATTAGCAATGGTTAATATATTGTGTATCGTTATCTTTAAAGTAGTTGCTCAGCTTATAAGATATAGGCATGCAAAATTGATCTAACAATATAAGCACAAATGGTTCTTTTCAATGAAGTAAAAGAAAGTAGTATTGTCTCAGCTATCTTGTGTGTGTGTATGTGTGTGTATATATATATTTATTTCCCTTCCTTCTTTTCTTCTTTACCCATCCCAGTTTTTCTTTCCTTTTGAGCAGTTTCTTTCCCTTTCACAGTATGTATTGTAGAGTTTGGGTCTTACTTACTCTTTCACTTTCTTACACTCTTACTAATGAGGCAATACAATGTTTACATGTGAGTCTGCTTTACTTTACATGAGAGTATGGTTTCCCATTGCATCCATTTACCTATAAAAGCCTCTAGTTTATCCTTCTTTATGACCAAGAGTACTCCACTGCATAAAAATATCACATCTTTTTTTATCCATCCCTTAGTTGATGGACATTTGAGTTGTTTCCAAAATCAAGCTATGGCAAACTGTGCTACTATAAACACAAGTGCATATATATCACTGTGCTATGACAGTTTTAATTCTTTTGGGAAGATACCCAGAAGGGGAATAGCTGGATTGAATGGGACCTCAAATCCTAGTTTTTTTAGGAATCTTGACATTGATTTTTGCAGTGTTTGTACCAGTATACATTTCACAGTATAGTGAAGAAGGGTTCTTTTTTTCCCTACAGCCCTTGCAGCATTTATTATTGGTTGATTTCTTGATGATAGCCATTCTTTCTAGAGTGAGATGAAATCTCAGGTGTTGCTTTAGTTTGCATTTCACAAATGACGAATGAATGATGTTGAAATTTTTTTCATATATTTATTTGCCATTTAAACTTCTTCATCTGAGAAATGTGTATTCATCTCTGATGGCCAGTTTTAGATTGGGTCTTTGAATTTGGGGTTCAGATTTTTCCTAATTCTTTATATTTTCTTGATAGAAGTCCTTTGTATGAAGGACAGTTGGCTGAAAGTTTTTCCCACTCTGTAGGTTTCCTTTTTACTTTTGTTGATTTCTTTTGATGTGCAAAAACTATTTAATAAGATGAGATCCCAGTTGTTGATTCTTTGAAGTACTAACTGTATACTTTGGTTTTTGTTCATGAACTCTCTGCTTAATCCCTATGTCTTCAAGATCTCTACCTACTTTTTCCTCCAGTAGATTTAGTATTTAGATCTTTCGACAACTTTGACTTTAGTGCATTGTGTACACATGTGCCTAGCTTTAGTCTTTGGTATGTAGATAGTATTTCCAGGACCATTTATTAAAGAGGCTTTCTTCCATTGAACATCTTTGGCTTCTTTGTCAAAGATAAGTTGTCTGAGTTTGTTTGTAGTCGTGTCTACTTCTTCTAATATGTTCCATTGATCCTGGGGTCTATTTTTGCCAGTACCGTGCTGATTTTATCATGTAGCCCTGTAGTATAATTTCAAGTCAGGAATTGGCAGTGCTTTCTGTCTTGCCTTTGTTGCCCAGGATTGCTTTTGCTATTCTGTGTCTCTTTTATTTCCAAATGAATTTTAGGATACTGTGTTCTCTGGATCTGTGAGGTATGCTAATGTTATCTTCATAGGGATTGCATTAAATCTGTGTAACAGTTTTGGGAGTGTGACTGTTTTCACAGTATGGGCTCTTCCTATCCTTGAGCAAGGGATATCTTTCCATTTCCGTATATCCTTTTCAATGTCTTTTTTTAGAGTATGGTAATTTTCAACATGTAGAGCTTTTACTCCCTTTGTTAGATTGATTCCTAATTATTTCATTTTTTTGGATGCTATTGTGAAGGGAGTGATTTCCCTAATTTCTCTCAGTGAGTTGTTGTTTGTATATAGGAGTGCTGTTGATTTTTGAGTGTCAAATTTGTGTTCAGCTATGCCACTGAATTTGGTTATTAGTTCTAGATGTGTTTTGGTAGAGTTTGAGGGGGGGGTCTTCTTTGTAGAGTATTGGGTCATCTGTGAATAATGATAGTTTAGCTTCTTCCTTTCTTATCCTTAATTCTTTTATTTCTCTCTTTTGTCTAATTGCTCTGGCTAATGTTTCCAGAACTATATTGAATAAGAGTCTTGATAGTGTAGATGCTTGTCATGTTCCTGATTTTAGATTTAAAGCTTTACGTTTTTTGTCCATTATGATGTTGGCTTTTGGTTTATCATAGATGACTTTTATTGGATTGAAGGAATGGCTATTTATTCAAATTTTCTATAGGTTTTTTTTTTTTAAATCATGAATGATTATTGGACTTCATTTTTTCTGAACTCCTCCCCCACCTGGGGAGCGGCCTTAAGCATGGCAGGCAATGGCTGCCCAGAACAGGAACCTCTGGCGTTTATTGAGACCTGTGCCAAGCTGGGACCTGGAGCACCAAGAAACCAAGCAACCCCTCCCATCCCTGGTGAGCAGCTGTGAACCTGCAGGGTGGGAATCAAAAACCTCAAGACAGATTGCCCCCCCCCCCCAGCAAGTGGGAACCAGTGATCTGGACATGCCTTGAGAGGCTGCCCATAGGCAATGTAGCAAATAGGGGGATTTCCTTCTACCATCTCTTTGAAGGCAAATACTTCTATCACTGTTTTGCTTGGTTCTAATTAATGGTGTTATTTTAGCCTGTTTTGTTTTGTTGAACTTCAGTATACATGAAAGTATGGACAGAGAATGAGAGACTCTAAAACAGCCATTAGTAACTTCCCTATTGTCTGGTTTTGAAGACCTAAACTTCCTCATTTTGTTCGGTCTTATGTCCTGTTTTGGTCTGTTTTGCTGTGTTTAATTTTTCCCCCCTTCAAAATAAAATTTAAAAAAAAAAGCTTTTTCTGCATCTATTGAGATAATTGTGTGATTTTGGTCATTGACTGTTGATAATGATTTATTACATTTATTGGTTTGCATATGTTAAACCATCCCTGCATTCCTGAGATGAGTATCACTTTTTTATGGTGTCTAATCTTCTTGATGATTTGCTGCATTCTGTGTGCTAGTATAATATTGATGATTTTTGTATCTGTGTTCATTAGAGAGATTGGCTTATAGTTGTCTTTTTGGTTGGGTCTTTCTCTGGTTTTGGTTTCAGGAAAATACTTGCCTTTCTAGGGAGAATTGTTTCCCTCTCAGTGTCATTAAAGAGTTTGAGGAGTTTGGCATTAAATCTTTAAATTTCTTGTAGACTTCATCAGGACCTGGGTTTTTCTTTGTTAGTAAGTTGTTAATTATGTCTTCAATTTCATTAACAGATAATGGGTTAGTTAATATATTTACATCTTCTTTATTCAGCTTTGGTAATTCATACATTTCTGGAAATCTATCTGTTTCTTCTATATTATCCATTCTCTGCAAGATTTTTGAAGTAGGTATAAGTAACGGTCTGAATTTCCAAATGATATACAGTGATTTTACCCTTTTCATTCCTTATTACATAAATTTGAGTTTTTCTTTCCTTTTTTTGATGAAGTTGGCTAGAGGGCTCTAAATTTTATTCATTCAAAGAACAACTCTTTGATTCATTAATTCTTTGTATTATTTTCCTAAACTCAATTGTGTTATTTCTGCTCTGTTTTTTATAAATTTCCTCCCTCATATGGACTTTGGGTTTGACTTACTCTTCTTTCTCTAAAAGCTTGAGGTTCAGCATTAGGTTGTTTATTTATACTTGTTCTATTTTTGTGATATCGGTGAGAATTTATTGCTATAAATTATCCTTTTAGACTTGCTTTCATTGTGTTCCACATATATCAATAAGTTGTATTTGCATTTTCATTTGATTGTAGATACTTTTTAATTTCTTTATGTGGCTCATTGGTTTTTCAAGAGGTTGTTATTTAACTTCCATGTGTTTATGGAGGTTTTTGTGCTTTCCTTTATCATTAATTTCCAATTTCATTGGACTGTGGTCTGATAGTATATATAGGATAATTTCAGTTCATTTGTTTTTTTTTTTTTTTTTTTTTTTTTTTGTCTTTTTCCTTTTTATAGGTACCAGGGATCGAACTCACGACTGCCTGCTTGCAAGGCAGGCGCTTATGCTGCTGAGCTAAATCCCCAGCCCCCAGTTCATTTGTTTTTACTTAAGCATTTTCTATGGGCTACTGTGTGTTCAGTGTTCAGTTTTAGAGAACATCCTTTGTGCATCTGAAAAGAATGTATATTCTGATGTTGTAGAGTGGAACACTATAAACATCTACTGCATTTGTTTGCTGGTTTGGTTCAGTTCTTTTATTTCTTTGCTTATTTTTGTCTTATCTCTTTGGGGTATCAAGGTCCACCATTATAATTGTTCCCGGTTGTTTGATTTTTCATGTCTATTAATATTTGTCTTATATAGTTGGGTAGTCCCGTATATAATGCATATATATTTATGATTATTATCTCTTTCTCTTGAATTTTTTTCCTAAGAAATATGCAGTTACCTTCTTTATCTCTTTTCATCATTCTTGGTTTGAAATTTATATTGTGTGCAAACAGAATAGCTGCCCTGCTTTTTATCTGGATTTGTGTATTTTCTGTCCTTTTGCTTTTAGTGTATAAGTTTCATTTTAAGTTGAATATGTTTAGTGCATGCAGCATACTTAGGGATCTTGTTTCTGGATCCACCCTGCCAGTCTGTTTTCTGTTTCTTTAATTGGTGCATTGAGGCCATTTATTATTGATGGTTGTAACTGATATGTATTGGTTTGACTTTGTCATGTTATTTTTCTGTTGTTGGTATTGTACTTTTCTCTTTTATTTAATTGCTTGACCTGCTTGGTGATTACTTGCTGTTGTTGTTTTTAGAGTTGTGGTGAATTTTTGTCTGTCTGCAGTATCTTTCAGTACTCTTTGTTGCATCAATTTGGTGGTTATGAAGTTCTTCAGTTGTTTTTTTCATGGAAGTATCTTATGTCTTCATTAATTTCGAAAGATAGTTTTTCAGGGTACATCAGTCTGGGTTGGAAGTTGTTTTCTTTGAGGATTTAAAATACTTTACTCCAGACTCTTGACTTGAAAGTTTGTGTTGAGAAGTCTGCCATGATTCTGATGGATTTTTCTTTATAGATGATATGTTTCTTTTCTCTAACAGCTTTTAACTTTTTGTTCTTGTGCTGAATTTCTGAGATCTTGATTATAATATGTCTGGGTGTAGATTTATGTTGGTTATCGCTAATTGGACTTCTGTATGGCTTACTTAATCTGTTTGTCAGGTTCGTTTCCCATACATGCGAGATATTCTGCTATTACTTCTCTAGAAACTTTTTTTATGCCATGTGTGTTGACTCCTGCTTATTCATTGACAGCAGATATTCTTATGTAATTTTTCTTTCTGTTGTCTTATAGCTGTTGAATTGTCATTTCCTGATCTTTTGCTATTTTAAAGAGATTTTTCTTCTCACAATCTGTAGCCTCTGTCTTTAAGGTCTAAAAATCTGTCTTCAGTTTGTCTCAAGGGGTCTTGCCAGCTTTCAAAAGAATTTTTATTTTCCTTGATATCTGTTTGAATCCATTTTCATGCGTTCTGTATCTTTCCTATATTGCCTTTTCATGATTTCCATCCTCTTCCAATCATCATCTGTTTTTTAATCTTATCTCTATTCTAGGTTTGCTAAGCAGTTCTTTTATGAATGATGACATTTCTTTATGACCTGAGAGATTATTTTTGATCTGATTTCCACTATTAGCGTCTTGGATTTTCTTTACTTCAGTAGCTATCATTTAAGCAGTTTCAGGTGTTTTTGTTCCAATTTATTCTATATTGATATCTTCTGGACTTGTTCTGTGTGAATTGAAGGTCCGAGATTGCATTTTGCATTTTTGTCCTGTCATTTACTATTTTAAAATTTTTTTATTTTGTTTTCTGTGATGATCCTTGTGAGTTTTTGTAGTAAAAATTGTATCACTAGTATCAAAGCCTTTCTAGGAAAAGTCTTTTCTTTAGGGATGTCTTCTGTGTGTAGGAAATCATTAATTTGTGTTTATCCTAAGACCTACTTTTTCAGTTATTAAGAGTGGGGTGTTGGTATCTTTTTGGCTCAGTCCCCAGTCCTTTGCTGTTGAATGTGGTGCGGTTATTACCTCAGAGCTTCCCAGTGTTGTTAACAGAAGGGAAATCAATTAATTACAACAGATATGACATCTTAGCTAAAACAGTAAAATTGGCAATAACAGTAGCATCAGCACAATTTAGAAACTGACAAACTGGTAACTATTGATTTTGTAATTTAGACCTAGGAGCAAAATCTATAGTTATAGACAGAACTGTTCATAAATTAGGAGTTTGTTTGCAAAGTGTTTCCTCTTGATAGAGTGATTTTACTCTGGTGGGGAACTTTACAGGGGAAAGTGTATAAGACAAAGATAACTGTGGGGGAAGTAGAAAGAAGGCTGAAGAACAAGGGTGGTCACTAAAGCTTTAGGTAACTGGAGAAGGTGGGATAAAAGAAAGAATGAAGGAATATTCAAGGGATTATCTGAACTCCATCTCTGAGTGTAAAGAGTGGGAGTAGTTTTCAGTGGCTGGAGTTCTCCCCAGCTATTTAGACAACAGAGAGAAAAAGAATGAATGAAAGAAAGCAGCAGTGAAAAAAAGAAAGAAGAACTGAAAAAGAAAAAGGCAAAGAAGAGGGGAAAGAGACATTATAAAGAAAAAGAAGGGACAAAATAAAATTGAGGAAAGGACCAGTTATGAAGTCCCACTTCCCCCAGCATTAGCTGCGGGTTCCGTAGTACAGTGGAAGGGGCCAGGTACCTGGATTTCTCCAGTAGAGCTGGTTGGCAAGTGACACTCAACAAAAGCGTAAAATGTCTCATCATTTTTGAAAGAGTTGAGTTTCTATTTAAATCATATTTTAATATATTGGGATAAATGAAATATATTATTGAACTTAAATTTATTAATGTGATTGCTAGAAAAATTTTAAATTGTGCATGTGGTTTGCACTTGTGGCTTCCATAGTATTTCTGATAGATCACTCTGTCCTAAAGTAAGTTGTTGTTCAGTTTGTAAATGTTTATTGCTTAAAACTTAAATGTTACAAGGATTACATTAGCTGTAACCCACTCTCTGTCGTACAATATTATAGAACAAGCCTTTTAAACTGACACCAATACTTGATTTAAGTACAATCAGATTGAAGTTTTCATAGGTTTTTAACTGAGATTTTATTCCATTTAACAGTGTGTGTTTAAGGAATATTAGAATTTTGGAGTAGTCCACTTAGTTTGGCTTTACCTGGAACCACTAACATTTATTCTAATGAATCTGACAGATGGTAACATGACACTGAGCATTTTCAAAGTTAATTCAAGTCCCCTAAATTTACCTTCCCCAATTTGCTTACCTATTTTTTTTTCTTATCTATTCTTTTATCATAAGGAACTAGTAATGAAAAAAACCTCTAATTTTATCTTCAGGGGTGGGGCAACAAATCATTAATACGAGATACTTAAAATTCCAAGGACTGAGCTTGACTAAGTCAATTCATCCACCCATTTATTGAGCATTTGCTGCAATGTGGAGCAGCAGTTGTGCAGCCTGTTTATCTGTTTTATATTTTCATATCCTTGACAGGGCTGGACCTATTCTGTTCCCTCACTGAAAGCACAGACTTGGAAGTGTGTGACCTATTCTTATGACTGCACAGATCTGTCCTTTTTGGGGAAGGATGGACACGTGCCTCTTCTGCGTGCCCCTGCCTTTCTCCGTAGTAGCCAACAGCACTTTATATTTACATTAATGATCATGGAAGAAAAACAGGACTTGGTCCCTTTCCTTATTTAAATTATACTTTTAATGGTTTGTTTGCTAACACTGAACATTCTTTGGGAGAATGCTAATTGTATTTTTCTTTTACATGATAAATACTGATCTTGAATGACTTAAAATTACAAGTGAATGACTTAAAAGTCCACGTGAGAAATGACTCTTCCTTGAACATGAATACACTCAAGTTAGAAATGGTCTTAGCCTGAAATAGAGGTTTTTCTCTCTAGCTTACCAAGGGGAAAAAACAAAACAAAACAAAACAAACAAACAAACAAAAAAAACTATGGAGCAGTAACCTATAATTGTCCCTCAGGGCTATTGCCCAGAGAATTTCACTGTCCTTTCCCAAGGCTATAGTTCAGAAAGATGGCAGGATAATATTAATCAAGGAATCAAGATGTGGACGTGAACCATTTTGGTTCCTGTGCTTTCTTCCCCTCCACTCTGAATATTTCAGTGTTGTAGAAGGCTGAACAGCTTTAGATGAAAGGAAAGAACCTTTCTCATGAGCCGAGGTGGTCTAAACCCTGCAGCCTTCACGAAGGTCCATGGAGCAGCCCTTGCTCAAGATAACATTTCCAGGAAAAGTGAGGAAGGGCTCCCACAGGATTTTCTATCTTTCATTTTCTCTCATGGAATAACATGGTCCTTGGTTTGTGCCTAAGAGATGCAGATGGGTGTAAGCAACTATATACCATAATAGTTACTATAATTATAATTTTGACCCATATTATATTCTGACACTATTAAAAGGACTTTACATGTTTATCTTGCTCAGTCTTTGTAACAGATATGTTTATTGCAGTCAGTTTGCTGATGAGTAGCCTGGGCCACAGAAAGATTGAGGAACTTTCTTAAAACCATATAACCAGTGAGTGGCAAATCTGAGATATAAAACCATGTGCTCTGCCTTCAGAGTTCATAGGTCATCATGTTTTCCAGAAGATTAAAATACTTTTATCTGTCTAGATATTTATATTAAATTATGTTTTTGGATGAGTTGAACTGACTAATTGGACATCCTATTGAATAGGATTTTCCTTCTCCAACTTGTATTAGAAACTAATCTAAACCTGTGGTTTTATTTCTATCTGTAATATCACTTAAATGTTTTCAAATATTAGCATTATATTTGTATGGTATCATGCAGTATATAAAACATGTTTTTTTATATCTCTTTTGAGTCCTATATTAACTCTAGAAGCTAAGATTGCTAATCTTAGTTTTTTAATGTTTTGTTTTGTTTCATTTTGCAGTGTTAGGGATTGGGTCCAGGGCCTTGTCCATGCTAAACAAGTGCTTTACCATGGAATTGTACTTTAGCCTTGTTTTATTTTGCTTTCCATGTAGACATGCTGAGACTTGATAGGTAGAAAAAGATCAATGTTCAGACAGATGTAATATGATGCAGTGGGTCAGCTTCTAGCACAGCTGCTTTCTGGCTCAGTACTCTTACTCTGATTTTGTATTTTGTCTCAAGTTAAGGATACTTTCTGGTACTTTGGAAGTGTGATTTGTTTTTAAAAGCTCATATATTGTATATCATTATAAAGGGCTTACAATTCACATTTGTCAAGTATTCATGTTAACTTGATTGCAGCTCAAAATGTAACTAGTGATGTATCTGTCAGGAATGTAGCAGTCATGACATAACTGGAAAAATCATTTCTGTTACTGTGTAGTCACCTGCCTATTAAGTAGAAAGCATGTTCTACATGGTGTTTATTAAGGTCTCAGAACTTCTTAGTACCTCAGAGTTCCTGTTCACTTACACTGTGAAGATGCTTCATGACATTGGAGTCCCTCACCTTTACTTTCCCCTCTACTGTTTGTGCACAACCCCCTCAAATCTGCACCCTGGAGTGGAAGCTAAACAAGTGGCCTGTAGTGATGTTCTTGTAACTTCTTCTGTACCTGCCTTAGAGCAGTAGTACAGTTTACATGTCCCCCAGTTGAAGAGTTGACTCCCAGGATGCTGCTACTGGGAGGTAGTGAAACCTTTAGGAGGTGGAAGAAATTAGGTCATTGGGAGTGAGCTCTGGAAGGGTGTTAGGAGCCTAGCTTCTTCCTTTCTCTTATTACCACCATGAGATGAGAAGCTTTGCTCTACCGTGTACTCTGCCACAGTTCTAAAACATTAGTTTCTGAGTGACCATGGGCAGAAACCTCTAAAACTCTGAGCCAAAATAAACTTTTTAAAAAGTTTATCTCTGGTGCTGTGTCACAGCAATAGAAGGCTGACTAACATGGGTTTATTTAAATGTGTTTGCCTTCCTGTTAGACTGTACATTGCTCTAAGGCTATAGCTGCCATTTCTAGTGTGTCTTATCATGCTTCCTGGAAGCTGTGGTGGTTCTGTAAAGGCCTGTTGTTCCTACATGATTACAGAGTAGCACAAATTATACCCCAGTGACAACATTGTACAGACTCTCATCTTTGCAGAGGCCAGGCCTCTTTTGCTGGGAGAGGTACAGAGCTCCTGAGACCCAAACTGCAGGTGAGGCAGAGCAACCCCAGCAAGAGGAAGGGCTTCTCATCCAAGCCCAGAATGCTCCTTGTAGGAAGTCAGAGTCCTTCTTACCCTGAAATGCTTCCTACCATGTCCTGTTGCCCTCGTGCCTGTCTGAAGAATTGTTTTCATCAGACAGCTTCTAAATCTCCTCACTCAGTGGTAGTGAATGTACGGCAAGCTTGGCACCCTGGGCTGTTTGTTACTATTGAAAGCTCTGAAAGTTTTGCCATCACTGCTCCAACAGATAATCACTCCAAGTCTCCCAGAAATAAGGTACCACACTCTCATAGGAAGTGACACCCCATGAAAAGGTTTGCAGTCCTTGCTTAGGGAGTCATCAGACTTCATACACTTGAATTATTTTTCTTTACATTTGTTTTCTTGATTGTTGACCTGAACCTTACTATGATCCATGCTCTCAAAATTTTTATTTCCTTGGAGGTACAGTCATTGACCTATTTGGTCTCCCAGCCTCCTTCTGGCTCTCACAGTAAGCTCATGTGTGCTGGGATCAAATCCCAGGGGTGAGGTCAGCCCTCCTGACAGTCTTCTGGAGAGTTCTGCTTCTATTGAGGGAATGTTCAGGCTTCTCAGGAGCTCTGGTTTCTCTGTAAGTTATCATCTTTCAGTTTTATCTGTGCGGCTCTCCCTTCAGGTAACTCCAGCAGCCCAGCTCCTTGCCGGCCTTGCCTTGCCTGGCCTGAAATGACCTCTCAGGCCCCTCCCTGTTACCTCTTTCTTCTAGACTTCCTCTGTGAGATGAATCTTCCCTGGTTCAGAGCCAAGGTGACAGATCTGTAGTCATCCCGCCAAAGGACTTGGCCAGGGGCACTATGGAAAGGATTCTTCCCTGCTGGGCAGATGGCCAGACAGCTGCTCATACAGCTCTGGGAGATGTGGGACTGTGACTGCTGCAGCACTAGAGGAGGAAAACCCCAGGGGTGTTTCACACTCACAGTGCCACCAGGGTACATCAGCCACAGGAGTGCACTGAAACTTACACAGCTCCAGGGGGGTCTTAACCTCTTCCAAGTCATGTAAGCTCAAAGTCTTAAGCAGTACAGACCTAACCTCTCAGGATAAAACAGAGCTATTTCTTCCAAAGACAGGATGACAGGACAAAAAAGTCCATAAAAATAACACAGGCAAATAGTATGGATACCTAAAATGTGAGGGAATCAATAAAAATGTCAGGTACCTTTGTGCTCAGGACTGGACAGAGCACTTGCTAGGGAGGATTAGCCATGTAAGCTGCTGAGTCTGTTCCACGTGTGTAGGTTTGCTGTCTCATGACGTTGTCTTTCTTTCTGCCCTTCTCTTTGCCTCCTGCTGTTTAATTCCTCTCCTGACTCTTAACATTGTCAATGAATCTTTTTTTTGTTTTAAACACAGAATACGGAACTTGAGCTTAGCTTATGTGCATCTTTTGTCTCCCTATGAAGTTACAAGAACCTCCTGTGCCAAAAACTCCTTTTGCCTTTGAGAACAGCCTGCTGAGCTGAGAATAAGCTGTATCTTTGGCCCAGTTCATTTTGTCCTCATAATAATTGAAAAGGGATTGCATGACAAAGAAAGCATGATCAGATAACTGGCGGGCCAAGGGATGGTACCCTGAAGTCGGGGAACAGAGGCCCGCCCCTCCCAGATACACCTGGGGCAGCTCAGCTTCTGGTGTCTAGAAGGTATTCTCAGAGCAGTGAGCTCTGGTCTCTAGTCCCTGACATGGTTACTGCTCATTTATACAATCCTTGCATAAGAGTAATGGGCGGACATCTACTTTTTAAAAATAAGGACATTTTATTCTACATAAAACTGGATACAGAGTCAATCATGATTTGAGTATAGGGTTTACTGCATTTGGAGAAAATATTGAAAATGGTGTTGTTTATCTTGTCCCCTAGATACCCTGTTTGGATTGTGTCACATGGTAATTTTCTAACAAGTTTTTTTTTCTTCCTTTCCCTTTTGGCTTTAAAGAACAAACAAACAGATGTCACACACATTGTGTTTTGTATTTGGTCCTAGCAACAGTGCTGAGCAAAATGTGTGTATTTCTTTGCCATCTTCACCTACTTTGGGGGGCCCAGTTTCTGCATGGCCCTGTCGCACAGCACTTGTGGGGCTGTTACTTTGGCATGTTTTGGGAATCTGCAGGGGTGGTAAACTCCAGTACCACTGACCCTATCTGAACCAGATAAGACTTGCAACGGCAGCCAATTCCAGAAAGCAAAGAGCAGGCCCTCAAAACAAGGCAGCAAGCACAGCAGTGCCGCTGTGGGTTCCTGCGGGCAGTGAGAGTGGAAGCTGCTTGTCACCAGCACATTTTCTTTTAGGATAGGTGTCATGGGCCGCAGTGGCAGTAAGGGCCTGAGTTCACCTCTGAGTCTGCTGGCCAGTACTCGGTGTGCTCAGCCTCTATGTATCCATTCACCAATCATACTCTGTTGCCACCCAAATCTGCAGCCCAGCTGGCAGCTAAAAGAAAAAAAGCCCTCAAGTTCCTTGCTGGCCTCATATGAAAAAAGCTTGCAGTAAACCCTCATGGATTTGCCTGTAGCCCCTAAGCTTCAGTTTGATGAGCTGTGAAAAGGAGGCAAAAGAAACACCAGACTTGAAGTGGATGGCCTCCTCTCCCAGAGCAGTCTTCGAAGGGCTCCATATTCTGGTGGCTGAAAACCCCAAAGTGTATGCACTTCCCTCCTCCAGCTATGCTCAGCTCTACCAGGCCTGCAGCATCTTACCAGTGGCATTATGCCTTAGACTTAGCCTCAAATGTGATCTGTTTTGCACCTTAAAAGAAAGAAACCTTTAGGCTCTAGTACCAGCTTTTAAAAACTAAGGAGAAAAGACAAATACAGGAACACAGGACTCCAAAATGCTTCGTGATCAAGCAGACAGACAATAAAGGTGACACTGCAGTTAATGCTACACCCAAATGATGGGGGATGCTGAGTGCAATACTCTCTTGTGAAAAGGGCCAGGTTGCTGAATCATGTATACCGCAGTCTGTTGTGACTCTGTTTATCAAATTTTCTATAGGCTTGCCTGGCTGTGAAACCTTTCTGCAAATAGCATCTTTGGGGGCTTCAGAGCCCGCCCCCCCCCACACACACACACTCTGGGGATCTGCTCTTCAGATGGGTCTGGGCCCATCTGCCTGCAAAGAACTTCATAGGGACAAGCAGCGTGAACGGAGGCACCTCTGCCATCTTCCTAGTCTTCTCTTGTTTCCAAGTCCTCAGCTACGCTGGTGTGTTAATGTCCTAATTATAAGGAGGCTGTATTAAGCCACCTGATGTTCCGTATGCTTCAAATGCCAGCTTGCAGCCTTCTACCACAAATCCTAGGCCCTCAGTTTTGTTACTTTCTTTGTAGTCTTCTGTGAGACCTCGCCCCCAGGAGGATGCAGCCCACCCTGCTGGCGCTCTCCTTGCTTGGTGTGTCACAGGTGTGCTCGGGCTCATTGTTCCCTTCCTTCATCCCTCTCCTTCATCTCTGACCTTGGTGTTGTGGTTCCCTGGGAGACAGACTGTTTATTCACTCAGCAAATTGCTCTTCCTGGCAGCCTAAGCTGCTGTTTGCAGGCACGGAAACCCTTGTTTTTCAAATTGTAGGCCATTTGGCTGAGTCCTGATAGCAATTCAAAATAGTTTTTGAAGTATTTTATTTTTTTAACAAGGATTAAAAAAAAATTCACCAGCTTTGCTTTCTTTCTAAAATGTAGTTTGCTTGCTTCTTTCTCATAGCTTCTCAAAGGGCAGAAAGAGAGCAAGGCCAAGTACGTGTCACACCACATAAAGATTCCAAAGGAAATTTGCACCCCTTGACACTGCTGTTGCAAGTTTCTGTGTCGGATTTGCCTTTGTGGTCTGCCAATCCCTGGTGCTGCTAGAGTTAGGATGGAAGGAGAGGTTTCTGCTGGAGGAGGGAGAGGGGGTCTTCCATTGTATCATACTCATCAGAATGAAGATTGGGTAGCAGGATTTATGGTATGTATCCTGGCATTGGCTTTGTGGGCATGTCCCTTTCTAGAGACCTGCTTTACCATAGAGCCTGGCAAAAGTAAAGTTGGAGGCCAACAATCAACTCTGCTGTGCCAGAAATATGAGAAGACATCTTAGTGAAAGTCTAGGGGCTTGTTGGTTGTGTTGTTTGTATCTGGTGCAAGGGTCTGCTATTGCTTGGATGTGGCTTGTGCCCCAAAGATTCAAGTGCTAGAGGCTGAGTCCTTAATATGATGGTATGTACCAAAACCCTGATGTGGGTGTCAGTCTAATGCATCCGGCAATATTGCACACTGATGCCAAAAAAAGAGAGAATATTTTCTGCAGTTGAGGAGCTCTGGGATAACCCATTGTTCTCTGTGGAACAGAAGGACTCATTTCCAAAAGCTCATGGCTTCTATTGGTATCAATCAGCACAGAAGAGTTCACAGGGAAAAGAAACTTGGTAGCTGTACCAGGCACAGGAGCCACCAGTTACAATGCACAGATGATTCTGATGTATGCAAGACTGGCACTTTTATTTCTTTCTGAGTTCCAGGGCCTCAGCTGAGATCTTATCCCATGTGTTAGCCCTGATTCTCACAGGCTCCTGCTCCAGGGTCTGGTCCAAGCACCAACCCGGAGGCTACTCTAGTGTTGCTGCTTTGCTTTTAATGAGACCACTGGTGCCTAGATAGGACTTGATAACATTCTGTTAGCCAGTTAGGATAACATCTGTTTCAATATAATCAGCTCTGCATACCTCAGTAACCAGGATGAAGGAGAGGTCAGGGACATATGGAGGCAAGGGCTTGTTTTTCAGGAGAGGGCAGCATGGTGGTCTCACAGGTGTGGAGAGGAGTGGATGGATCTGAGATAGGACCACACAGGGGTGGGGGGGTTCAGATAACAAAGCACTGCCCTTGGGTAGGCATTAATGTGCGTATTGCAGGAAGGGCTTGGTTCCCTCCAGGAGTGACTTGTTACTAAAGATGAGGCTCCTCTCTGCCATCTCACTCCTCTCTTGCCATGTGACCTCTCTCTTCTACATGTGACTTTTCCCCTTTTCACTTACCTACCATATAAGGATGCAGCTAGGAGGCCCTCAGTAGAAGTCAAGCAGATGAGACCTTCTTCAGTCTTGAATTTTCAACTTTTAAAACTGTGGTTCAAATAAACCTCTTTCCTTTGTAAAGCATCCAGCATTGGATATTTTGCTTTGACAATACAAAATGCAATAATACAGACAGAGATCACTCTTAAATGACACAGAGCTCTCCTTGAAGATGGGAAATTATTGCCAAAAAAATAAGCAAAGGACCAGAAAGGCAGTTCCTCCATGCTGATGGGAGCCTGGGAAGAGGCATGCATTCCACATGGCTTTGAGCCCAGTAGGTGGCCAAGTCAGCCACTAACATCTTACCTTCTGACTCACCTCTTTTCCTCATATAGCTTCCTGGGTGATCACTGAACCCAGCATCCAAATTTCGCCGTGGCCATTCTACCTCTCCATTGTTTCGTGACAAACTAGTCCACAACTTGGTAACAGAAAATAGCTATTTATGATGCGCTCTGGACTCTTGACATTTTTGGGCAATGTGGGCTCAGCTAGGTGGTCCTTGCTGAGATTCCGGCCTATCATTGTGCTAAGATATTGGGTGGACTGTAACATCTGAAGATTTGGTGGCCTGGTTTCACACACATCTTCTGTCAGCTTCGCTGGATCTGCGTATGGGAGCCTTCCTGTGACCTCTCCAGAAACCTGAGGTTCTCTCAGTGTGGTGGTTAGGTACCAAGAGGGAACTTGAGAAACCTGCACAGAAGTCCTAGAATCATTTCTACTACATTCTGTTGGCCAAGCAAGTTGCTGGCGTTTGCTCACATTCAAGGGGAGAGTATTAAATTTCCCCAGGGAAATGGAAGGAGACATCTTAAGCATGAGGTGGAGGAGGTGGGAGAGACATCTTTGGAAAATGCAGTCCACTTCCCATCACATATTTGTGGGCAAAAACTTGAGCATGTAAGCAAAATCACATTGCTGACCAAAGGGAACAAATCAAGTATGTCTATCTGAAGTGAAAATAGCTTTTTGAATCTAATGAAAGAAAAATGTTGAGGCTTTACATTTAGAGTTCAAACTTGTTAGGTAGAAAATGACAAGGAAAAATAGTAGCCTCTTGGTTTCCTTAAAGAGTACTGTGAAGCTGAGGCACTTGATTATTATAATTCTTTATATACGTTTGATGTTTGAGAGAAGGAGGTGTGCATTCACAGGTGTGGCTTCATTTCATATTGTTACAGTGCTCACACAGATGAGAAGACTGAGGGCCATAAAAGCCCCTCTTTAGTTGCTGGCAGTGGAAGCTGGTGTGTTCTGAGTAAGGCATTGTTTGTGATGTTGACCCAACCACTGTTCCTCTTTCTAGAAATAAAAGACAAACACTTTGATTCTTCACTACCACTCTCCATGTTCCACCATTTGGAAATTGTGTCCCTTCACATGCATTTCATTTGTCTCTTTTCTGTTGCTATAATGTAATACCTGAGCCCGGGTAAAGTATAGAGAAAAGAGGTCTACTCCATTCTCAGTTTTAGAGGCTGAAAGACTGAACAGCTTGGACCAACTGTGTCAGCTTGACTTCCATGGAGGATGGTATCATGGCAGGAGCATGTGTGAGAGGGAGCAATCATTTTGTGAGACAGGAAGCCCTAGCAGCCTGGGCTGGCCAAGTTTCTCTTTATATAGCAACACTCAACTAACCCACCCATAATCTCTTCTGAGAGTGGGCAATGTCTTCAGGAGGACCTAACAGACTCTCACTGCGTTCACCTCTCAGGGACTTGAGCCCCCAGCAAATGAACCCCTGGATGACAAACATCCGACAACAGCATGCACCTCTTCCACTCTGGAATCACTCGGCATCCAGGATGACTGGGCCAGCTAGGCAAGGTCTCCTGACCTCAGTCTCCCTAGTGTGAGGGCCCCACTGGTCTGTAAGCCCTCAAGGCATTTTCCCTGCCCTAACTGTGATGATTATCAGTTGCCAGCTCATTCTTGAGAAATCATTTGTGTCACCTCCATTCGGCCCTAAGACCTATAATTCTAGTATTCTGGCAGGATTCAAGTCTTGCTACTATCTCAGTGCAGCTCTTTAAGACAAATAGATTACTAGTAGACTAGTGCATGAATTCTGAAGTAAAAAGTTATTTTGTATTCATTGCAAAGACATGAGAGAGAGAAAACTTTGCTGTTAGGATTTAAAACAAACCTGTTTTAAGTGTGAATGTGGAAATTTTGTAACAATAGTTACTGTAAGTAATTTTAATTGTGATATGTAGGGGGTTGATACATCTTCAGAATCCGAGGTAAAAATGACAGTGCTGTCTTAGTCACACTTTAAAACTGCAACCACCTCCTCAGGTGGGTGTGGTTCTCATGGAGGGGCTGAGTAGGACTGGCAGATCATGCTGGACCTAGTTGGACACCACCCTGGAGGCAGAAATTACTGTGAATTGTCAGCTGGTACTTTTTCCATTTCTCATGCACTGACTGTTTAGTTTTGTTTTTTTCTGTGCCGGGGATTGAACCCAGGGCCTCATGCATACTGGACAAGGACTCTTGACATGAGTTGTGTCCCCCTGGATATCTTTTCTGTTAGTACATGTCTACTTTATCTTTCCTCTGTAGGAACAGAGGCTTCCACAGATATGTAAGGTTGAAAATAAGGATTACACAAAGTCACACAGGTTTGTTTTCAGTGGGCTAGGAATTATTAATGTCTATAAAAATATGAATGCTTCAAAACAGGTTGCACGACATTCTTGTGTCCTGACTTGGCGAATCTTCTCATGTTTCTTTCTAACTGTGAGTGTAAGTTGAATGAACATCTCTTATCTGAAATGCTTCGGACCAAAGAGGTTTCAGATTTTGTTGTTCATATTGCTTTGGATTTGGAGTACAGGGTAGAAATAATGAGCTGTCTTGGGGCTGGAACCCAAATTGAAGCATGAAAATCATTTCTGTTTCATAGATACCCCTTACACATAGCCGGCAATAATTTTACACTTTTTTTCTTTGGTGCTGGGTGTTAAACCCAAGGCCTCAGGCAGGCTAGCGAAGCACCACTGAGCTACACCTTCACCTTTTTACAATACTGTTACTAATTTCATGCATAAAACAAAGTTTCATGACATGGAATTTTGCTTTTGGCATCGTGTCAGCATGCAGCAAGTTTCAGTTTAGATATCTTAGATTTTCCTTCTAGGGTGGGGGATAGTCCACTTGTATGGTGTTTTCTCAGCCTGTACACAAACATGATTTATGTTTTATTACAGGGGATTTCAGAGGATTTCACAAGCTGTTGCTTTAATTAATTAAAACATTTTGTGAGTTTTCAATGAAGAGGAACAAGGGACAATACCCAAACTGATTAAACTGCAAATCTCATGTTTGAATTCCCATTGTAAAGCTCTTTCCTGGAAAAAAGTTTGTAACTTCCCAGGAGGGGACTTATATATCAAATGGAATGCATACAAGGTCAGCACAGAAACAGAATTCAGGGAATGGGATTTTGGGAGCAGATATACTTTGGATTAATTTCTCAGTTATGCATCTTCCTTGCTGGATAATGTGGACTTTCTAAAATACTTGATTTTCCATTGATACGAGAGGTAACAATGATGTTTATCTCCTAACATTATGCTTATTAATAAAGTGGTCTGTGTGACTCTGCGTGACCCTGAAATCTGGCTGTCAGTATCTTTAGTAACTACATGGATCAACTGGATTGATTAGTAAGCTGGACAAATAAGTTAATTAGCAGATTCTTTGTGAAAGTTTTTCTCCTGATCTAAAGTTTACTTCTCTCTTAATAAAATTGGTGATTATTTTTGAATCAAGGTCTTTTAAGAGTTAAGACTCTTTGAAGCAGGATTGTGTCTTATTATTATCTTTGTATATATATGACCACTGATAGTTCATAATTTTGTTATTTTTGACTGAAAGTTTTTAATGTCAAAATGAGTTTGGATGTTGTTATCTAATGCAACAAACTGTTGTGTTAGTTATTAGCTGATAAGAATGTGTGCGCATTGGAAAAGTGACAGACAGTGGCACTACATTTCGTGAGCTTAAGGCAGTCACTGTACAAATGCTTCTAGGAGAGATACAGAGTCAGGGTCCTGTAAACCTCAGTTGTAGCATTTTTGCAAACCTATTGCACAATCTTAATGTGTTTCCAGTTAAAGATACTTTATTTAATATATTGTTGATTCTCTAATAGGAACTCATGCCACCAGCGCTCTAACTATTGTGTGAATGAGGCCTGTCTTAACATGTGGCACGCCACAGCCTTTACTTAGACCACCAGACAACACTCCCACTGTGCTGTGTGCCATCTTCCACTGTAAAATCTCCAACAGAAAGCACAAGATTCCCCAAACCATGGTTTACATAGATTATAAAAAAGGATCCTTGATACAACAATGGGGATGAATTAGCAAGCCAGAGCATCACTGTGTTTGTCTTCTGTGAGGAATGACAGCGACTAGAATTGCCAACCAGTGTGTGTGTATGTGTCTCTGAATATCTGCAAAAGTGCCATAGGTATTGGCATGGAACTTACAGAAAATGTCACAAGAGAAGGCATATTCACATGTCTAATTCTGTGAGTGATGAAAGTCAATTGTAGTTCCATCAAAATCAAATGACAGGGTACACGGAATTTCTGTTTGCAAGTAAACTAGATGTCTGCTCTTTGAGCAGCTTCCTCTGCATTTGTCTTAATGAATGGCGCAGGCCTCTGTGGGCGCTGATTACTGCCTAGCCCCAGGACACTCGTACTGGGCAGGCCAGCTGCAAGGCCTGCTCCTCAGAGCAGCTGCTCTTCTTCTGCGTGTTCGTTTTCCCTCCCACCTCAGCTCAAGGATTATGTTTTAGGATTTAGAAGGATTCGGAAGCACTTGCCAACAAACAACAAACAGGTTGCGCTTTTCATTTGTCAAGGTGGTGGTGGTGGTGAGGAGAAATTTTCCCTCAGGTGGTCTACATCCAGAGTGGAAAGTGCAGCACTTGGGTTGAAGGCCGATTGCCCAGGAAGGACAGGATCTGCCCAGCAGTTGATTCCCAACCCACAGGAAGAAGCGGGTGCCTGTGACGGCAGAATGACTCCTCTGGCAGTCTGTCCCTACCATACCCTGGCTCAGGTGGTTCTGCAGTGGGAAGCTGACGGGCATCACTGAGCACACAGAGGTCCCCAGGGCAGCGTGGGCTGCCTGTACCATGAGTTCCCTAGCCAGGCCCTGAGGTGAGCAGCTGACAGGGGCTGCACCCACTGGGGTGGGGAGGAAAGGAGTCCAGGGATGGTGCATGTATAAAGGCTGAGCCAGCGGCCAGCATGTGCAAAAGTGTCATACACATTATTAATGTGGCACCATCCTGGGGGGATTTGTTTTGGGGTTTTTGGCCTCTTTTCCCTGTCAGTGACAGGAAAGAATATTTTGGGGGTAACATTGCATCATTTTGAGACTGAAAGTATAGTGTGCTAATGAAAATAATTCCAGTTGCAGATTAACAACTAACATTATCAAAGATTTAGCATGGTCATGAGTTTTCTGAACACTTTGTATATTAGAACACTTTGTCACCTTCCTCTTTGCTGTAGTTTGAGTATACCTTCAAAAGGCCCAGTGCCATGGCCTGGTCCCCCAGGCGCAGCTCCCTGGAGTTAGTAAGCCAGCTTAGAGGTTGCCAAGGGGAAGAAGTTAGGTCACCGGGGGCCATGTCCAGCAAGAGGATCCCAGGATCCTACTCCTTTGCTCTCTTTGCTTATTGGTCATGAGATGAGTAGCTTTTGCTTTGCTGTGTGCTCCCAGTGTGATGTGCTACCTTAATATAGGCCTAGAAACAGTGGGACCAATCAATCATGGACTGGAACCTCTAAAACCATTAGTCAGGATAAACCTTTTCTCTTTATAAGTTGATTTTATTCAGGTGCTTTATTGTAGTGAGTACAAGCTGTCTTATGTATAGTTCTACTCCAACAGCTCTCCAAGAAAGGAAGGTGCTCTCCCACCAGCTGGCAAAACAGTTGTGAAGCCATGGCTGCACATCTAGTTGATGCTGCGAGTTGCTCTATAGTTTCATTAGTTAAGTGATAGTAATGCAGCAGCCTCAGTGTGATGCTCAGGTTCTCATGATTGTGGTCTCAGAATTTAGAAGTGGCACCATGGCCTTGTTCGTGGACTCTGTAGGGTGACTTAGCCCCCAGGGTCTGAGGAGATAGAGAGATGCCCTGTCCTCAGAGATTGACATTCTTGGGAACTGGAAGTGGCAAGAAACAGGGACTTCTGAGAGCCACCAAAGAGTACAAGGTGCTCTCTGGACTCAGGGGGTCAAAGAAGGGAAAGAGAAAATTGGTAAGTGACTCAGGGAACCACGGGGAAGATGTCTTCAAAGACAAGGTGTTTTCATAGGTTTGGAACACTTCCTGAAAGCATTCTAGACCCTCACTTGACCCTCTGCAGTTAGTCTTAGCCAGGGGCCAGATACTGGCCATGGAGCAGCTTTTCCCCCATCATCCCTGACCCCTTCCTCTCTGCTGCCACCACTGCTGGAGCCTGTAGCTGAGTGAGGGACTGATCTTCAGGTCCTGGAGCTTTCACTGTGCTTTGGCAGCATGGTTCCTTAGGCACACACTCAACTCCTGAGCACACGTGTGCACACTCTTGTGCGCACACACTTGTCTTTTGCCACCCTGCCATTAGGATTACTAGGGAGAAAACCCAATGCCAAGCACTTGGTAGTGGAAATGTAGTCAGGAGTGTCTTTGATTTTAGATCTGTGTTTAAATTTTTTTTGGCTTTCCTATAGGAAGTTTTGTTTTCTAAATTCTTTGCTCTTTGGCTTTGTGTTTTAAAGACTGTGGTTTACACCTTGAATTTGAAGCTCCTGAGAGAAGTTGCAGTGACCAGGCAAGAGATGCAAGTGGACCCAGTCTTTAGGAGCCTAGGTGCATGGGCTTGGCTGTCTGGGGCAGGGCCTCTCAATGCCTGTCTCCAAGAATGCTCAGTGGGGACCCAGTGTCTTCTTTGTGAGCAGATAACAGAAGCCCTTCTTCTCTGGACCCTGCTAAATGTGTCTGGTTGAGCCTGGTTCTCTCTTCTTTCCCATTGCCCATTTCTACAACCACCCACTAAAGGACAGTTTCTCTCTCCCCAGAGAAACTAGAAAACCATTATAATAAAGTAAGATCTTGGATCCCATGACTTTGTGTGTGTGTGTGTGTGTGAGAGAGATAGAGAGAGAAAGAGGGAGGGAGGGAGGGAGAGAAAGAGAGAGAAAGAGAGAGATTTATTTTAGTGTTACCACTTTCTCACAGTGGAATTAGAGTTTCATTTCACAACAGTTTTCATTTGATCTTAGGTATATTTGTTTATGATATTTCAGTGACAAATCATACTGTATTTTGTACTGATGTCTTTTTAGTTTTACTAGGCTGTTGCTTCCTTGAGGATGAAAGTTATTCCTGACCCATTCTTGTTCCAGTATTTCAGCTATTGATAAGTGTGTTTTATTGACCTGAGTAGGATATAATACCATGATGTCCTTCAAATTCAGCAGATCTAGAGCTCATGCATGTTACCTGGTGTGAACATTTCTCACAGCCATGTCTGTGATGGGTTTTGCTATTCCAATGTAATATGAATCCAGAGGTGCATGTTTGTGTGTGGAAATGAGAATACCATAAATACATGATTAGAATGTAAAATGACCCTATAAATCTCCTTCTAGAAAATTATTTTTCCACTAAAAGAAGTATCAGAACACTGCTATTCATAACAAAATCATGCCTACTTAAATCAATCTGGAATTATTACTGGAATATAAAATACTTCCAAGAATATTTTTAAATTATGAAGGCAAAAGAAGATAGAAAGTTGTTAATGGAATGGGGAATGGAAAACCGCCGTGTCCTTTTATTTTGTATTGGCTCCCAGCATGATAAAAGAATCAAGATCTTAAAGTGAGAAAAGAAGTGACAGCCATCTGTGTCTTCCTTGGTATCAGGGACCTTCTGGCCTGAGCATCCTATCTTCCCCTTTACTCTGTTGCTCCTCATGGTCATGGCATCCCGAAGGGTTCTCCATTACACTGTTCAGTCTGACTCATGGATCTCATGACTCCTGATGGTGGTGAGTTCACAGGAAGTTGGTACCACCATTCCACTCTGATTTATGATTGATGCTGAGGCTTCAGGCTGGTGTTGATTCAGCTGTTCCATAGTGTTACTGCAGACCAGATTTCTTTTCTCCACAGTACTGCCTCTATTGGGAGTTTCATTCAAACTGTGTGTGACTCCTCTGACCCCCAGATGACTAGGAGTAGGCTAGGGTGTTAACAGCCAGAAGGAAATGAGGCTAAGAAAAAACACTATCTCCCTATTCTCTGCAAAGTCCCACTTAGACCTGCGGTTATAGCCAGAGAACATGATGCATTAATTGGCTTAGCCTATGGTTAACATTGGCAGGTGAGGTAACCCCACCCCAACTAAGAGCTCCTAATTACTTGTACCATTGCAGAGTAGCAGGCGCTTGAGCTAGGGAACCAGCTTGCTGATGTGTAGTACGTGAGGTTTATCAATCTCTCAGTTGTTCTGTTGTCTTGCTTTGAAATCTGTGTCATCTACATTGTTTTCTTCTGATCGGCTTTGTTCTGTTATTTTTAATTTTACTCTCTTTAAAATTAAAAAAATAATTTGTTTTTTCATTCTGGGTGTTTCCATTGATGAAAAGTGGCGTTCGAAATAGGTCCTCAAGAGTGGAGCCTTCAATATTATATTTTCTGGGTGTTTCCATTGATGAAAAGTGGCGTTCGAAATAGGTCCTCAAGAGTGGAGCCTTCAATATTATATTTTCTACCAATTTCCCGGAAGCTGTCCTTTTTTCCTCCTAGCTCTAATACTAGACCTTAGGAGAACGGTCTGCAGCAAGTGTGGCCAGAGTAGGTCATGCTTTCCCGCTGCCCCTTATCTGAAGTGAGAAGGAAGAGGGGAATAAAGAAATACAGACATTATTCCCCTTTCAATAAAGTTTATTTTAAACACTTACTAGTTCAATTATTTAAATACAGGGTGACCCAAAATTGCATATTTTGCATTAACTTTCACAAGATAATATAATAGGAACTATAACAGTGACAATTTTATAAAATGTATTCCAAAATTTTTCCGTGTGTGGTTTATCGTAAAACATTTAATACACAATAACATTACAATCTGAACAGTAGTATCTAGTCGAAACTGTATTTCTTTGAAAAGCACACTTTACACTGACATGTTGGCTTTTTCTTTTTTCTGTGGGTGGTATAATTTCAATAAAATATCTGCCTGCCAAATAGTGGTGAAGATGTCAATAATGGGCATCCTGGTCAGTGTTTTATTCTCCTGTGTTTTTCTATTTGTTCTATTAGTTTTAGTCTGAATTATAAATGACTTCTTTTTGAATCCCCTTGTTTGAATGAATAAGAAATGAAACCCATATTGTTTGGTCCAAAAGGTGCATAAATATTATAAAAGTATTTTTCCTCCCTTTTTGATTATAGGATAAGCATGTTAGATATTGGTCAGTTTTGTCAACACCACTCATTGGATTATTATAATCATTGACCACTATTGGAACGTTTTAGTTCTGTTTCTTCTTTTATTTTCTGTCTTTTCTGTGTTATGAACAGCTGACAGTAAGGAGATGCCTTTTTTTTTTTGTCTTTCCATTTCATGGCATAGTGTTTTCCTCTTGGATGTGCTAATGTTTCTCTTTTTTCAATTTTTTTTTTTTTTTTTTTTTTTTTTTTTTTGCAGATCTTTTGGCACTTCTTTCCTATTCAGTGTCAGTGTCCTAAACTTGTCTGTTTTGTATTATAAAAGAACAGCATTGCTTTCTGCAGAAATATAAAAACTATACCTAATGTATTTACAGTAACAGTTTTTATAGATTATAGCACAAAATTATTTTCCACAAATAAAATAAACATGAATAAAAGAAAATAACTAGAAGTTACTAGATTTCACTACATTCAAACATACTGGTTTTAAATAAAAAACACACAAAGCATACTTGATATAAAACAAGTAGATGTACATGCAAATGTACATCTGTCATGCAAATGACAGTTGACTGGTTGAAGTGACTCCTGCCCAGCGATGCCAGAGATGATAGTATGTAAGCAAACGTGTCACCCAAGTGGCAGTGGGGGTAAACTGTTACGTGGCTAAGAAAATAATTTTTATCGCTTGAATCATTATTCAAAAGGAATGGGCATGATAAAACTGTAGTATGTGCAGTAAGAAGCAGTCCTACTCAGTTTGTTAATTTTGTGCCACTGAGCCTCTACATTATGATTGTATTACCATCCCACACCACATCCTCCTTCCAGTCATGCTTTCAGTGAGAACTGAAAAGACTATCCTGTCTCTCCCTGCAGCGGACAGTTTGCAGTGGTGAAGAAATGCCGAGCGAAGAGCACCGGGCTGCAGTATGCTGCCAAGTTCATCAGGAAGCGGAGGACCAAGTCCAGCCGGCGGGGTGTGAGCCGGGAGGACATCGAGCGGGAGGTTGGCATCCTGAAGGAGATCCAGCACCCCAACATCATCACGCTGCACGAGGTGTATGAGAGCAAGACGGATGTTGTTCTGATTCTGGAACTGTGAGTGTCCTCCCTGGGCGAGGTCGGGGTGGTTAATGACAGGAGGGTCAGCCCGGCTTCTCTCCAGCCAGACCTCTGGGCAGACTGGCGTGGCAGAAATGCATCCTGCTGGCCCTTGGTGAGCTGCCTGGCTGAAGCTTCACTGTACTTTTCCTGGAGAAAGTATAAAGAGCAGCATCTGAGATTTTCAGGAGGGCCCCCAAATCTCACGGTTCACCACTTACTGAGATCCTCCTCTGTCTCCTGTTTTCCTTTAGGCTTCAAGCCAGTGTCCTTTCCTCTGTTCCTGTCTTCCCTGCTTTTTTCCTTGTCTGCCTCTGCTCACTTTCTTTCTCTTCTCCCCTCATCTCTTTCTCCTTGCATGTTACATGTGCATGCACATACATTTTAACTGTGAAACTGTGGACACTAGTTATGTAAGTGGGGGAAACTGAGCCAAGTGTGATTATAGGACTTGTTCTTTCAAGCAGGCTACTGATCTCAGGCAGACTCTACCCATCCACTGTCATGGTGGGTGGCAGCTTGTGCCCCAGAATTCTGTGGCCTTTCTAGCTCCCATCTCGAATTCCTCCCTGACTCAGCTTCCTAAGTGTGTCATGGAACCTAGCAGTGTTTGCTGGCAGGAGAGGAGAAGATTTCAGTGGGGCATATAGCAGGGTCTGTCTGGAGTATTGTGGAGGGAGTTGACAGAATGGAAAAAGATTCTGTTGTAAGCACTCCCGTAGTTCCTAGTAATGACGGGTCCTGGGAGCCCTGTGGTCCAGATTTGCCTGTCTTCCAACCTGACAGCCCCCTGTCTTTGCACATCACTTGGGTTTTTTTTTTGAGAAGTTATTTCTCTGGGTTGTCTTGGCCACCTCACACTCTTGGGCTCAGGCGCCTGGAGAGTTGAGACTACAGGTGTATGCCACCAGCCCTGGCTAGATCTCAGTGATTTTTTTTTAACCTAGAAAAAGCTAAAAAGTTTACAGAGTAGCTAGCCCAGCCCCTGGTCCATCCTGCTGGTGCCCCTGATCCTTATACTTCTTGATTCATCACTGGAATTTGGGCACGTTGCTTTATGGTTCTCCATTGCATGTTTCTTAACTATAGAATGGGATCAACAATACCTACCTTGAAAGGGTTTTAGGAAATGAATGACTTAAGGGTTGTCAAACACTTTATCCATTGCTTGCTCATAGATATATTTAATGAGTTTCCTTCCTCAGCTTCAGCTGAGGTGATGTTTGGGGATACACTATTTTTTGGTTGTTTTTTTTGGGGGTGATCTTTTCGAGACAAAGTCTTGCTATGTAGTTCAGACTGGCCTTGAACTCAGTATGTAACTTAAATTGGCCTTGAATTCATGTTGACCCTCCTGCATCTGCCTTCCAAGTGCTGAGATTGCAGGTGTGTGCCCCCACACCTGATAGCACCATTCTTGTTCCTGCTGTCCTGTGTGTTGTAGATTGTTTAGCACCATCTGTGTACTGGATGCCAGTGACACGCACCAGCACTGGCTATGATAGGCAGAAATCCCAAACTGTATCCCAGCATTGGCACATATTTTCTGAAAATAACCCCCTCTTTTCCCCAGAACCCCAGCCGTAAAGGAAGGGCAAAGCTTTAAGGGTACAGGCCTGCTTACGATATAGCAGAGGAAGAGAGGTGCATAGGGTGTTCCCTTTAAGTGACTTTAAATGGCCTCTGGGATGCCCTGGTTATATAGAAAATCAGGACCAGGAACCAAGATGTCCAGGTCACATCCTCTGTGATCCTGAAGCGTTAGATTCCCTCCTTAAGTCTTTTCAAGAGACTGTTCAGGACCAAGAAACATCCAGGTTGCCTTTGCAGAGACCTCCCAGCTCATACCCAGTGATCAGAGAGAAAGCTGTTGCCTCTTTCCCTTCTACCACATGAGAAACGTGCCATCTCTGAGCATTTTGTGCCCACCTGGGTATGTGTGTTTTGGACTGCATTTCTGTTTTCTGACCTCATATTGTAGACATTTTTCATTAGGTGCCTTTACCTTGTGCCTAATTTGAATGACATGCATTTCTTTTTTCACCATTTGATTTAAAACAAGTTTAAAAATAAATTTATGATGTTGGAAGGTTGTGTAGTGCTGTGAGAGGGAAGAGATGTAGATCATATAACTTTATACTTCCCAATCTAGATGCAGAGCTCTCCTCATATGCCTGTGTACAGCAGTAACCCTTGTGCTGTTTTATAGGCATCCTGCCCTCTGCTCTCTAACCCCTGAGAGTCCTCATTACTATTGTTTTGTCATCTGGAAAATGTCACGTAAGGAGAGCCATATAGTATGTAACCTCTGAGGACTGAATTCTTTGATGCAGCATAGTGTTTGTGAGATTTGTGTGTAGCTTGTTGCTTTGTATTGTTAAGTATTCTGCCATTTAGCTGTTTATCCATTTCCTTTCTTATTATGGCTGGTGTCTGGATGTATCTCCAAAGCCTCATGTAGTTATAGAGTTTTCTCAGTGGTGGCCGAATCTAGCTAGAGTGTGTGATTGATTCGTGGTGCAATGCTGGGATTAAGAGTGCTGGCAATAAGGGTGGGTGATTGCTGGATCAGTTCACAGATTGGAGTGGTACCACCCTAATCCAGTATAGTGAATCATATAAGGGACAGAAAGAAACTTGTGTCATTCTCTCTTGTTACTTTTGCTGTCTTCTGCTGCCATGATTTGTTGCCTTAGTGCCATAAACCACCCTCCCTGGAGCCAGTTGATTATGGACTGAAATCTCTACAAACTGTGAGCTAAATAAACCTTTCCCCCTTTAACCTTGGATGTTGGCTATTTTGTTTCAGCAATGAGAAAATTAACTAAAACACCCTTGCAGAACATTTGGATCATTTTTAGTATTTTATCATGAATTAATCTCCTATAAACTCTCACAGAATTGTGTTCAAACTCACAGATTGCTGGATCATATCAAAAGTACAAGTTTAAAGGTATAAGAAGCTGGCCGCCTATTTGCTAACGTAGCCATATCATTTTGCAGTCCTCTTGGCAGTGGGCAAGACTCCTGGAGGCCGTGCCTGTCCTTGACATACACTCTAATCGGTGCCTAGTTTCATCACTGAGTACATTCCTTTTCATGATGAGCATATTCGAGCTGAGCGAGAGCACCAGGAGTAGCAGCATTGGGGTACACAGGAAAGGTGCATCCCAACATTGTGGTCTCTTCCTGAGTTTTTGCTCTGTACAAATTTCAGCATCTCCTGTGAACTGCTTGTTTTTGCCTTTTACCTTTGTTACCTTTTATTACTGTGTTTTTGCCTTTACACCAGGCATTAAGGGGTTGTGACACCTTCATGTCAGCTTAGCTGGGCTGTGGGCTGTCCAGATACTTGGTAATATTATCTGAGAGTTTCCATCAAAGTGTTTCTGGGTGAAGTCAACATTTACACTGCAGGACTGAGTAAACTATGGGCCTCCCTCTGGTGAGTGGGCCTCTGACCAGTTGAGGCCTGACTAGAGCAAACAGATTAACTCTGTTAAGCAAGAGAAAGTCTCTGCTGTCTGATAGTTTCAGACTGGAACGTTTTTGATTTTGGACTTGATCTGAAACATTGGTTCTTCTTTGTGGTTTAGCCTGCTGCCTGTGGAGCAGGAGCTGCACCTTGTGTTCCTGGGTTGCCAGCTTCCCAACTCACCTTTCAGATCTTGGGACTTGTCAGCCTCCCAAACTGCATGGGCCAATTCATGTGTATAGTTGTGTCCCATAAGTAGGATGTTTGTCTGTAATTTATGTATGAATATGTATTGATTCTCTTGTTGGGTCTGTTTCTCTGGAGAATGCTAATACAGAGGTACTAAATGTTAAAGATGTGACGTTCACTTATTTTTGTCTTGGTGACCTATCCCATTTTGTGTTTATTTACACTGCTATGAGAGTTATTTTAAAATTTTAATAGACTGCTCAAATTATTGTGTTTGTCTGGGTCAGAGTGATCTTTGCCTTTGAGAAAACGGGCATTATTCTACGTTGTAGTAGCTTTAAAGGACTTTTTCGTTTTTAGATACTATCTCCTTTTTTCTTTCTTAAGAATGTTGAGGTACATTGGTGGTTAGAAGCAGAACAAAAACTAAGAATTTGTCAGAAGTGTATGGCTTAATAGTGTTCATTTATCTACCTCTCTGTGCCAGTAACATTTGAGTGGAATTTGGTTTGGATTTATTGTTTGGGATGAGCACTGTTGAAGCCCAGCTTTCTTGAGGCTTCCTAACTCTAACCCTGACCCTAACCCTAATCCTGAGCTCATCATTGCTGTGGAGACAAAGACCCTTCACTGGATATTTCCCTGACCACCCCTAGTACCAAGGAAGATTCTTTGCTGTCTTTCATGCAGATACTGTCTTAGTTACTTTTCTTATTGCTGGAACCAAATACCCAACACCCACAAGTTAAAGGAAGAAAAGTTTATAGAGGTTTCAGTCTGTAGATGGCTCGTTCCAAGGCAGAGTAGCCTGGCAGACAGGCGTCAGAGTAGCCTGGCAGATAGGGGAAACAGTTCATGGCAGGCAAAAAACAGCAAACGCAAACACACAAGAGGCAACCATAGCTCTTTCTATCTTATCCAGGATCCTCAGGGCAGGCAGCACTCACACGTTTAATCCTTGAGCCCTTGATCTTCGCATTGCACCCTGAGGCAATCCAGTGTCACATATGTAGATCCAGTCACCTCTGAAAAAAATCCCCACTTATGGCTGCATGAGCCTACTTGTAGATACAGTCCATAACAGATGGTACCATGTCCTGGTTTATGTAAAAGGAACAGTGGTCAAATCCGAGGCCAGGTGCTGCCCTTTAACATTTTTGCAAGTCTAAAAGCCACTTTAAAACCATAGTTTTACCCCCTTCTTGCTAACCAGGAAATAATATTCTCCTAGTCAGTCTTCAGATGAGAGTAGCATAAACACAAAAAAGGTGTCTGTCATATCTTAAGATCATGCTCCTGTGCCCTACACAGCCTGGTGTTCCCTTGTGAAGTTGTGCTGGGAGTTCTTGCTGTGCCCACCTTCATGCCATCACAGGGCAAGCCCCCACAAGCCTATAGTCTTCAGTGCTTGACTCATTTCATAACTTGCCTTGTTGACTAATGGGAAGTGATGCCAAATTTACAGAAATTAAAATTGATTGTGTCACTTAGCTTTGTGCTGCTGTGATAAATTACCTTAGATAATGAGTTTAAGAAGAAGAGTTTATTTTGGCTTATGGTTTGAGTCCTGGTCAGTTAACCCCATTATTTTTGTTCCTTTCTTCTTTCCTGATGCCTACAACATACAAAAGCATGGAGGCTTCTTCAGTGTTATTTGTAGCCTGAGCCAGTTCTTTGACTTTTTGAACTTTTGTTTTTATTCACAAAGGCAATTTCAAGGGCTCTTCTGGTTTAAACTCTTGGCTCCTCAGCTATCTCTTAGGAGGCAAGAACAGAAAAGTAAAATGTATTTGGCAACAGCCTTTATCTTTCACAACAGAATTAAGTCATGTGAAATAGGTTATTTTCCACTTAGGCTTTCTCTTGATGAATAAAACCTAGTGTGTACCTTCCCCTGTGTGCTTGTGTCTGGCCAGTTCAGTTGACGGGTGTTTGCTTTATGTTTTTGAATTGGTATTTTTGCTCACTTAAGTAAATTATTTGATTTCTGATTTCTGAATGGTCTTAAGAAAAATTGGGGCAATAGAAATCTGAGAGTCAAACCATATATGGTATCTGTGATCTCATAGGTTGTGACTTTTAGGTTATATTCATCAATTTTGATAGTGTGCACGATAGTCTCTATGCTGTGTACATGAGCTTTCCATAGTGAGTACTTGAAATTTCTGCTTATCTCCAGGAAAAACCTGTGATACTTCCAGTTTGAGCAGCTGAGGTCCACATGGCATGCTTAGGGGCCTAGAGTCTGTCTTTGGTATACCCCTAGAGTGGTGCTATGGGCTGCTGACAGTTGTTTTAAAATCAGCCATACCCTGAGTCTTCCTATCTTGGTCAGGCTCACCTAGAATCAGCACACTGAGAAACAAGGACAGAAGAAACTCTGAGGCATTGTGGCTTACGTGACCCTCGCCATTCTGGTTTCACCTCGTGTTCCTTCCCTTCCCTTGTGGCCCCTTGCCTTCTCCATCCCAACTGTAGGTCCCCCAACTGTAGCCACTGTGCTGTGGCTGCTACAGCAGCTTCCTTGCTATGTCCAGAGCTCCCTCCCAGTCCTCAGGCTTCAAGGGTACCTCTGGGAAGTCCAGGCTCATTCCTCACCTTCTAACTGGCTTTTCTCCATCCTGGGCACATGGGGCCCCAGCTCAGGTGGTTTGGGTCAGTGTTGGAGGCAGGAAGCAGGTGGTGCACAGCTGGTCCTGCAGGAGATCATGGAGGCCTTGGAGGGACTGGGATTGCCTTATTGGAGTAGCATCCACAGCTGGTCAACAGCATCCTTTCCCAAACCATTCTGAGCCCCTCAAAATCCCTCTGTCATGTCCTCGTAAAACACTGTCTAACAAGCAAGCAAAAATACTTCTAGAAACAACTTTTATTGCTTTGTTCTCTTAATTTGATTTTCCAGGTAACTAAGTATACTTCATCTCCTTCTGTAAAACCTCTTTCCTCACGTGTGTGACTTGTTTTTGACATAGTCAGCTTCACTGTGGTGCAGATGAGGAACACTGGGGCCCTTGTGCAGCAGCAGTGAGAGTGCGTGCTCTGCAGGCCCTGTTGGTTGCATTTCCAAGCTCTGCAGAAAAGCAGTTCCCAAGCGTGGCCACTTAGAGATGATGTGCATCTGAGTGGGGCATGGCCTTCCTAGATGGTGGGCGTGTCACTGAGCTTTTTTGCAGTATTGTAAGGGGGAAATTAAAGCTGAACTGATTGTTTTAGAAATGTAGAGTAGAACAATGAGCTTTTGGGAGTGGGTTCCAGTTAGGCAAGAAGCCCATCCTGCAGGACAGTGCTGTACACTTTATACCCTCTCTGCCTCTTGGACACTGCATCATATCTGAAGGGAAAGGAGCTGTTGGGATGTTCCTTGGGCTCTGCTAGTATAAGGATGCAATTGAAAGGGTGGTCATAGAGATAGAAAGTGATCTGCACCTTTTCTTTGCCTTTTGTTCTCTTTTTAGAACCCTTTAATCTGCTCCTCATTCCTTTATGGATCTTGACAGGGCTCCTGCCTAAGCTTTTTAATAGATACAGTAAAATTCCTTCACATACACTTAGGCCAGGATACTTGACTACTACTTCTTTTGCATTGGTGATTGTCAGGCTTTGTCTCTAAATCTTTCTGGGCTCCTGTAGCATGCCCCTGGTGCCTAATTAGATGGCTTTCCCTAGTTACAACATACGCAGCATACCCCATACCAAACTCAGTCTCTCCTCTCTAGGCTGCAACTCCCTTCTCATTCTCTAACTTGGTTAATTACATCTCCATCCTTCCAAGTTGGCCAGACTAGATCCTTGGAATTCTCCTTGCCTGTGTGTCATCCTCATCCTCCAGGGTACCATACATCTGATCTTTTGATAGATCCCATGGGTTCTGCTAAGGAAAGAGTTTCTGAATCTCTTGTATTTTTGCCCTGGCCTGGGATCTCATTGCCTCTTCCCTTACTTATTACAGCATTATTCCATCTGGTTCTGATTTAGTAGAAAACACTACTTACCTTGCTGAAAAGTCCTTCATGAATAAGGACATGAAGAGATGCACAGTATCATTCATCAGTAGGAATACCTAAACTGCAGAACTCCAGTGAGGGTCCCTCCTCATACCCAGCAAGGCCACGTAATCAAGATGAGAGGGGCATGTGCTGAAGAAGAGTTTGAGAAATGGGCTCTCTGACATTACTGGTGCAAATGTAATGGTGTAGCCACTTTACAAAACAGCTTGGTTGTTTGTGTCAGTATTGAACATTAGTCACTTTATTTCCACCCTGCAAATGGTCCCTGAGAGGAGTGAAGATATGTCCCTGTACAAAACCTTATACACAAAGTGTATATATTGGACAAACAGGCTACTATTTAGCCTTTAAAAGTAACAAAATACTGATACTTGCCACAACCTTGAAAACGTTACACCAAGTGACGCAAGTCAATCTCCAAAGACTGTATGTGACATGATTTCACTTATAAGAAGACTCCAGGTGGACAGATCTGTTGAGAGAGAAGGTAGGTGGATGACTGCTGGAGGACAGTGAGGTCGTGGTTAGTGGGAATGAGATTGGCTGTTAATGGGCACAGAATTTATTTTGATGAAAATGTTCTAAAATTAAATAGTGCTGATAGTTGTATAACTATGAAATATTAACACCCATAGAATTGTACACCTACCATAAAGCAATGATTTACAACTAATTTACATCTCAGATAAGATTTTTTCTATTTAAAGAGAAAAAAGAAAAAAAAAGCAGTAAAAGGGTACAAGTAATACAGAATTGCAAGAAAAAAAATATATAGTAAGGAATCACTAGTTAATAGATTACCTATTGTCATCTTAGAAACAGTTGTCCAAATTACAAAATTAAAGCATACAAAGTAGACATTCATACAGCGAGACTGCAAACAGTTCTGTTCAATGATTCAACAAAAACTCGGTAATATATGGTTATTTATTTTATATACTTAAATATATAAGCAGTTATATCCTTTAGAGCACTTTCTTTTCCTCTCTTTTTTACAATAACAATTACACATTTTGGGTTTTATTACTACCACAGTTCTTATTACTTTTTTGAAGAAAATAAAACCAAATGTGACAAAACAAGAATCAGTCAAATCAAAAGGATGGACATAGTACATGATGTAAAAACAGAATACAAGGTGATCAACAATGGTTACCATAATGCCTCTTGCTATCTTAAAAGAATTACCTACAGTATTAGTTATAATAAAATTGAACAAAACAAAACCAATAAAACCAAAACATTGGGGACATTGAAGGACTTGAAAAGAAGATAAGAGTCAAACCAGAATGGGCATCATAGTGAATCTTATTGTCTTTAAAGTAGTTGCCTATACCCTTACCTATGTCAGATGTTCCTTTGTAGAGAACTTTTGCTATTACCAGATCCTCTCTTGGCCTCCTGGAGAGCTTTTGCTTATCTGTGAAAGCCCTGCTTACATGTTACACCTTCTCTTTTTCCCCGCCTACACCATTTAGGTTTAATGGCTTTCATTATGTGTGTCTTTGTTGCTTTTTGGAAGTATGCTAGTTGTAGCACCTAGCATGCCTTATTATAGAGTTTATGGTTTTTTTTCTTATATTGCACTATGAGCTTTCCAGGGTGCATGCCAGTATTTTATCTTGCTAGTACACGGTCACTGCCCAGCATAGGTGGCTGCAGTTGAATTCAACCTAGGAGACAAAGTGAGAGATGCTGATGCGTGACAGTGAGAGGGGCCTTTTTGGGTAAGAATGGGAGATGAAGGGAGGAAAGAAAGTATTGCTCCCAGAGGATGTGCATCATGTGTGGGAATAGAGTAGTTCGTTAGCTTTGCTAATTTCTGCCTGGGACTTGAAAGCATTGGGACCCAGGGTCCTGTTATCCCTCTCGGCCCTGAGTGCATGGCACAGACAATGATGAAGACAGTCAGTGGGACTCCAGAGAACAGAGAAGAGCCTATTGTAAGTCTGGCACTATGATGCCAGATGCCAGTGACAGTGTGGGGTGGGCAGCTGAAATGAAATATGTAGTGACCCTATTACATAGCAGGTACTCAGTAAATATTTATAGGAAGAAAGAGGGGAGGTAAAAAAAAGAAAGAAGAAGAAAAAAGGAAGAAAGAAAATAAGCTCCTCTGACATGTAAAGTCCTTCTGCCCATTACTGCATCCTCCATGGCATTGGGCTGGCCCAGGCCCTGGCTTGCCCTTGGTTGGACTGTGCTGCCGTGGTGCAGATCCACACTGCGTCTCCATCTTGGATGAGCTGGGTGAGGGTGGCTGTCTTCAACAAAGTCTGATCTTCCCAGGAGAGCAGTGTTCCAAGCTACTGCCTCCCTTTCCTTTCCCCTTGCTTGACCAGCAGAAGGTCCACAGCTCCATGTGCGTCTCTGTCCTGATTCCCCTTTTTCTATCAGGAAACAGGCTACTCAGTGCTCAAGGTGGGAAGCTGAGAAAAGAAGTAATGTGGCACTCTGACCACCAGCTGGTGAGTTTCAGGTTTTTCAGCTTTTCCATTTCTTCCTCATGCTCCAGCTCTGTTTTCTCCTTGTCAAACATAATCAAATGGGAAGGACCCCTCTGTTCTGTGCCCATGAAAATCACGCTCTCCAGATCTTGGGTGTTTAAAGACAGTAGCATCACCCTTTGTGGCTGCTTGTGCCCTGTCTGATGCTTTGCTTCTAAGATTTCCAAATCATTAGCAACAAGCAGCAGCTTCTGTCTTAGCTCTTTTCACTGAATCGTCAGCATCAAGCAGGAAGAGGAGAAGTGTCTCTGAGCTTCTCCTGGATTATATCTTCCCTTGTTTTCAGATGGATGTGACAATAATTTTGCAGTAGACCTCCATTCATGGCCGTCCCAGCTTGGTTACTCCCTGCAGGTCTTTTGTCATAGTGCCAGTTATAATTACCCAGGCTGAAGACTTGTCTGCTGCCCCAGCTTTTCAGTTTGCCCCACTTTCAACTGGCCTAATTATTTTTATGGCTCTCTAAAGCCTGGGCTGAAGCCATTAAAATAAAAAGATGTCTGATATATGCTGGGATTTTTCTGGCTATTGAGTGTCTCACTTCTCTTTGCATGAGTATTTTCTTTAGCTCAAGAAGTCTTTCTGGGCCAAATGGGAGGTAGATCTACATAGCTTGTGTCTCAGCTTCTCTCCTGCTCAACCACTTACTGCTAAATTAATCAAACCAGTGCCTCCCTTTCATTTTCTCACATTGGCACAGTACTCTGAACATGACTATTGGCATCATGGACTGCTAGATACCTGCATAAGCCTATTTGACTTCCTCTGAGGTCTAGCTGAGTACTCCAGGGCTCCATTAAGACAGTACTGGACTTTAATCTAGTAATTCTACACACTTGTTCCTTCTCCCTGTTGGCAGACTTGGTCCCTGGAATCTGGGATACAGATTCAGACCCTGAAGTCTATGACCCAAAGGGCTGTATGTGAGTTTTTCTGCCTGAACCAACCTAGTTATAGCTTCTTGCATTCCAGAGCCATCTGCAAAACATATTTCTATATCTGTTGTTTCTGTGTTTCACTCTCATTGTTAGTATGACTCCTTCCCTCCCTTTTTGCCTCCCATCCTGTCTCCCTCTCTCTTTCTCTCCTTCCCTTTTGTATTTTCAGTCCTGGGGATCAAATTCAGGGCCACAAACATGCTAAGTAGATGCTCCACCCTGAGCTATACCTGTAGTGTGGTGGTTGATATCTAGATGTCTACCTGTGATCATAGGTGGAGCTTCAGGGGATGATTGGATTATGATGCTTATAACTGATGCATGGTTAGAGATGGGATCTGGCCAGAGGAGGCCGGTCACTGAGGGTGTGGCCCAGAGGGTTTACCTCCTTTCTTGGACCTCCTCCAGTCACCCTCTCTGCTTTCCCCCACCGTATCGTAAGTGACTGTTCTCTGCTGGGTTCTGATATCCAGCTACCCTGGAAGTAGAGCCGAGTATCTACTGCAGTCCTCTGGATAGAGTGGAATAGCCTCATGTGTCAGAAGTTAGACCCTCAATCCCTAAGCACACAGCAGTAATAAGCACCACACCCCCATTGCAGGAAGTCTACTGTCATCTGGCCTCCTATTATGGTTGATACATTGTGTCAACTTGAAAAGCCCTAGATGCTTAACTAAGTAACAGCAACTCTATGTCTTGGGGTGCAGAGGACAACACATTACTACTCTAGAAAGTTGCTTACTGTGTCAGTTTGAGGAGGTCAGAGGTCTGACTGAGTGATTTGGCAGGGGGTCAGGGTCTGAACTTTGCAAACATCCTCAGCCTGTGTAAGAGGAGGGCGTGGAGATTACAAGCGCTGCACCTGCGGGGGACAGGCAGGGGCAACATGGCCTGCTCACAATATGAGGTAGGAAAAAAGAGGCTCATTCCCCTTTTTACTCTTGTTGCCTTTGCTATCTTCTGCTGCCTTGAAGTGTGGCCCCGTGCCATGCCACCCTGCCTCTGAGCTAACGGATTATGATCTGAAACCTCCACAAACTGAGCTGTTCCTTCCTTAATTTTCGATGTTGGGTATTTTATCTCAGCAACAAGAGAAAAGTAACCAAGGCACCTCCTCATTGGCATTTGTTCATAATTTGCTTGAAATGGGCTATCCGGACCTCTTCCTGGTTTCTATTACAGATCAGGCCCAGGAGACTCTAGGTGCCAGGGTCCTTGCAATCCAACAGAATCCTGGGGATGCCCTTCCATGCACACTGCCTTCCTACAGCAGAGCCCTTTCTTAGACATCATCACTTTTCTCCAAGGTACCCTCTACTCCTGGAACTGAGCACTTGCTCATAGGCTTTTATTCTTGCTGCTTTGCACTTTTCTCCATTTTCACTTTCTCAACTGATGGGCTCTGTCGTTTCCATTTCTAGCTCCATCTGTTTTGGAATACTTTTTCCCACACTTCTCTCCATCCATTCCTCTTTGCCATGTACCCTTTCTCCTTGATGGTAATGCAAATGCAAGTAGAGAAATCAAAAGTGAACAGGCACTCAGAATTGGGAGAGGGAGGACTATAGGTTCTGTGAACCCACTGCAGGTGTCTCAGCTGCTGCCTACACAACATTCCACAGGGTGCGTGTATCACCTGCTGTCCGAGCTGCAGGCCTGGCCACGCACAGTGCAGCCATCAAGGTTTCTCTTCCAGAGAGACATTTCTGACACATTGTTTCTGAGTCCAGGGCTCATATTCTTTAGACAATAGTAGAAATGTTGAAGGTCACTGAGCACTTTTATGTGATAGGCTTTAAACTAAACACGTTTTATATATATTACATTATTTCATTCTCTCAAAAGTCCAAGGAAGTAGTATTATGAGCCTCTTCACGTGCATAGCAAAGCATCTAAGGCAGTGATGGTGAACTTTTAGAGATGAGTGCCCAAGCTGCAACTCAAAATGTGTTTCTATATTGAAAAATGTCAACAGTACAATTAAACATGAATACTAAGGATTTAGTTTAGAAAAACCAAATCATACATTAATGTCTTTCCTCTTCAAAGAAAAACAGTTAACACCCTTGGGGTTCCCATGACTGATGTAGGCTTTGTGGTAAAATGGTAAGAGCTATTCATTCTGTCACCAAACAGCACCCAAGGAGGCTCCCCTACCCCAGGAAATGGGGACCTGAATTTGCCCCCCTGGAGAGTAAGTTTGCCAGCTTCTATCACAGGATAACCTTTCGGAGCACATCAAGAAGAGGGATAGGCAGGTTTATGAGGCAGAGTAGACATGTATGCTCAGAAGAGAGTGGGTGCTCAAGGGATAAAGCACATTGTGGTCTGCGGCTGGAGGTGTTTATGTGTTTTTGAAGGGGGTTGACAAGGCCCTTACATGTATTCTTAGGATGCATATCCTTCGACTAGACTAAAATCCAAGCCATGTGTATGTGTTTGAAGTTTAGAGATATGATACTCAATTAAAAGTGTTATGTCCTTGAGGATGTAACTGTGTGGAGTTTGTGAATCTATAGTAGCTGAGAAAAGCCCAATAAAGGTTTACTATTATCTGGAATTTTGGAGTAAAGTTTCCTAGAAGGGTAATATTGGGTAACTCTGGGTCCTGAAGCTTAAAAGTACCATATTAAAGTTACTACTTTCTTTGTCTCCTTTCTGTCTGTTTTTAATCTCTTCTACCCTCCCTCATGATCAGGAAGCTGCAGTTTGGATGGGTATTAGCAGAACTAGCTTGCTTCTCCCCTTTGTAGCACTGCCTGTGGTGGCTGCCTGGGACTGAAGGAGCCTTCTAAAGTGACCTCTCACACAACTAGTACCACATGGTGCTGCTGGCTGTGAGCTAGAAGTACCTTCGGGAGGATTTCCTCCTATGCTGCTGGTTCCACTCCATGTATACATCTCTGTAGAGTTGCTTCAGCTCTCCTTCAGCTTGGTGGCTGAGTTTTAGTGCATGCATTCCAAAAATGGTCATAGAAGTAGCCAGTCTCAACCTGGGCCAGCAAATGCCTCTGTAGCCTGCCCGCCCTCCCTCCCTCCCTCCCTTCCTTCCTTCCTTCCTTCCTTCCTTCCTTCCTTCCTTCCTTCTTTCCTTCCTTCCTCTCTCCCTTCCTCCCTCCCTTCTTTCCTATTGCTTAAGTAGGCACAGAGTTTACTCAGATTCAAGGCAAGAAGAGACCACATCTTTGGTAGTGTCAAAGAGTTGTGGCCATTAGTGTTTTTTTTTTAAGTTCTTTCATCGGAACTATTTATTTGTTTAATAGTTTCCTTGTATGTTATCTTTCATTTCTAGGTCTTTTTTAAAAAGTACATGTTTTCAGGACATAATGATTACAATTATTAAGCAAATGGGAAGGGGTCCAAGAGCTGGAAGGAGCATCTTTATTCTACTAAAGTGCCAGAAATGTGATCATACAGCTAACAAGTGGATAGGTCCTTTCTTTTACACTTTGTTCTAGGTCCTGTGACATACTGAGGTGGCCAAAGGTTTTTTAATACCTTTTCCTGGTATTAAAAGTAGACCTGTAGCATTAAAGCTCATCACAGCTCCAGAGGCCCATTGAGGTAGAGTCTACAAATATTCCTATACCATTTCACATGCATTTGAAGTAGACTGTAAGAGTAACTCTGGCAGTACCCTTGGCTTGAGAAGAAAAGTACCAATGAGAGTATAATAATCATTTCAGACATGGAGAGGATGGCTACGTGGGTCATACAGAAGCATGTATGCTGTGACCCAAGTTGTTCTTAAGCAGTTGACACATGACAGCTGTGGAGGGTTTCTTAGTTACTTTCTCATTGCTGAAACAAAATACTTAACACCCACAACTTAAAGGATGAGAGGTTTATTTGGGCTCAAGATTGAGGTTTCAGTCCATAGTTGGTGGCTCCATGGCAGGAACAGTACAATAGAAGAGCCTGGCTGAAGAAAGCTACTTGTATCATGGTAGCCAGGAAGCAGAGAGAGAATAAAAGAGCCAGGGAAAGGAGATGCACTCTTCCAGGTCAGGGCCTCAGTGACTGATCTCTTCCAATCAGGTCCCACCTCCTAACAGCAGTCAGCTATAGAACCACCATGATATAGCCACCTTCCAGAAGCTCTGCCTTGAGATTCTTTGCAGTAGTCTAGAGCTAAACTATAACATTCCACTCCTGGCCTCGAAAAACTTATGACCATCTGATTATGCATAATGTATTCAGCCCATTTCTTAAGAGTCATCAAAGTCCTAACAGTTTCAACATTGCTGGAAAGTCCAAGTCCAAAGTCTCCTCTGAGACTCAAGGCAAACTCTCAGCTGTGAGTTCTTGTAAAAAACCAGAAAGTTAAAATGCTTCCAGTGTGTAATGACACAGGGTAAACACTTCTATTCCAAAAGACAGGAATAGCAAGACAGAATGAAATGAGCTCAAAGCTAGACCAAAACTCAGTAGGGCAAACATTAAATCCTGTAGCTCCATGTGTGGCACCTGGAACAAAATGTAGTAAAACACAAGTTCCCAGCTTGAGTAGTGCTGCGTTTTTGGCACTGCTGGTTATAGCCCTCATGACCTCTCTCTTGGGCTGGCTTCACTCACTGCCTGTGGCTTTCCTCAGCAGAGATTATGCATTCTTGGCATCTCCAGCTTCCTGGAGTCTACACTGCAGTTTCAGGTTCACACTCACAGTTTCATGTACTTTTCTCTCAGGGGCAAACTGCCTGTCTTGCTAGACCTTCTGAAATCAAAATCGAAGCCTTCCTGACCCCACAACTCTTGCATTCTGCATCCTCATAAAAGCACCATGTGGGTAACTCCAAGATGTGTTGCCTGTATGAGCAGTAGCCAGGGTCCCTTGAAACTTGACTTTAGAGGCCTCTGGATGGAGTCTTGTGAACTCAAATCCTGGGAACCAATTCTCTAGGTGGCACTTTTCAAAGAAGGTTGCTCTGGTAGTCTCTTCTCAAAGTAGTCTTTGACTTTTACACCTGGGAGCCTTACAGAGGGGGTAGGGTGTTACTAATTCATCAGATGCTTTCAAAACATTTTTCTTGATGCAAATACTTGGCTTCTTTTAATTTAAATCTTTTCAGCAACTATACTTGATTGGCTTTCCTCCAATTTTGGAAGTTCTTCCTTTTTGACTAAACTGAAAACTTTTAAAAAGGGCTTTTTGTTGCTGATTTTTGGTATATGCTTAGCTAAGTGCTGCCAGCAGTCCCTATGCTGCAACATGGACATTTTCTGCCTTGACATTTTCTTTACCACGTGAATTCATCTGCTACATTTAATTGCAGTCTCCCACAATGTCACAGGGCATGAGCAAAACGTAGACAGATTTTCTGCCAAAGCATAACACACATTGTTGAGTCTAACTGCAAAGGAATTCTTGTTCTAACTGAAACTGATGGAGCCTAACATCACCATTTGCATTTCTCTCACCTTTCTGGTTTTCTGAGCTCTGCCTAGAATCTCCCATCAAACACATCTTACTGCCTTCTGGGAATTCTGTAGCTGACATCTCTAAACCTAAAGAAAGGCCCAAAGTTACAGTCCCTGGTCCTCTGGCTCCAAGGCAGAAATGGCATGGTGGAAAGGCACAGGTGGAGGAAAGCTGATCATATAATGGTGGTCAGAAGGTAGAGAGCGAGGGTCTGGACTGACAAATGCTACTCATACCGTGGCAGCTTGGGGGCAGAGAGAGAGAGGAGGGAGGATGTAGAGTGTGAGATATGTCCTTGCAGGTCATGCCCCCAGTGACCCCCCTCCCAACAGTTCCTGCTTCCTAGTAGCAAGTCAGTTAAAGTGCTCCAATGAGCCAGTCACTAAGCCATGCAAGGTTAGTGGGTCATTCTTGATCTAAATCATAACACTGACACCTGTTTTATGGGTAACACTTGAGAAAAAAAGGGCATGTAGTTTTAAATGGTTTCAGAAAAGCAAAGAGGAATATGTAGCAGAGTCAACTAGTTGCAACTATCACATGGGAAAATCCTCTCCCAGAAAGTTTTTTACCCTCTGTTCTAGGGTGAGTGTGAAGACCTGTGTTACCAGGAATAGATTTGAGGTCTGCAGAAGGGCTTTCCTAACTTGAATTGTCTGTCTGTACACACAGTAGCTCTCAGGGATTTGTAGGCTGTGGTATGCTGGTAAGCAGTGAAGAACTGGTTCTCTAAGGGATTTGTAACATTTGCCTATTTCCATGACATAGATACTCCCACAGGGCCAATTTCTATCTGCCAATATGATATCACCAAATATCATAGGAAGAAATACATGTAATTGGCTTTTAGGAGCCCTAGCTTTCTACTGTGATAGGTTCAAGGAGCCAGAGGATATCATATGCCGACTTCCAGTAACTCCTAATGTAGAGGTGTACAGGAACTTGGGATAGGCAAAGTAGCACTGGGAAAAAACTATGAAACGTCTGCTATGTTTGTAGACAACCTTTCTTAACATTTATAAGCATAAAAAGATTAAATTCATTGTCCTGGTTCATATAGCTGCTAAATTCCACCTGTTATTTTGTTCTCATATTTGATTTAGGAAAAAAATAAGTAAGTTTACATCCGAATTCAAACTGAAAGAGTAAATAAGATCCAAAATATACAATAGAATGTGCAATAGATATTGTGAGAGTGAGGGAGGAGGAGACTGCTTGAAAGGAAAGGACAACTGGGATGGGGGAAAGGAGAAAGGGAAGAAGGGACAAGATTTTATATATGTGATACATATCATATATCTATGATAGATAATCTATCTATGATAGGTTATCTATGATAGATAATATTAATTTCTGTTGGTTCATCATAAAGAATGTGCTTTCATTATTTGATCAATTTTTCATGCCTATATCTTGTAATCTATTACTTTGAAATTCTGTGTCTTGGTTATTTTTACTTTTCTCTCATTGCTAGGGCTAAGTACCTGACACCCAAAATGAAGAAAGGAAAGGTATATTTATCTTTCAGGTTTTGGAGGTTTCATTCCATAATCAGCTGGCTATAAGGCAGGGTGACATGGCACCAGGGCAACACTTCAAGGCAGCAGCCAGAGCAAAAGGGGGAAACAAGCCTCTTTTCCTCCTTTGAATTGTACTTGGCCCACCTCCACCCCCCACTCAGGGTGGGTATAGCTCTCACGGAATCTCTGTGCCCTCCTCTGGCACAGCATGAGGACATTTGCAAAGTAAAGATCCTAGCTCTCAGCTAAGTCTCTTAAACTTTATACTTTTCTTCTTGACTCAGTGTATCAACCATAACATTCTGTATTATCATTTTTATTCTTTTTCATTCAAACAAAAAACTTCCTTTTAACAGAATGTCAGTTTAAGCAAAGTTTCAAAGGCAAGTGACACATTGGTAGAATATTTAGAATACAGTTTAGCATCCAGAATATATAAGGAAAGCAATCAGTTGCATAATGGGCATAGAAAACAGTTTATACCACTCAAAATAAGCCTGAAAGATTATCAGTATAGTTACCATGGAGGAAAATGCCTCCCAAAACATTCATTCTTACTTTATTCTCCCATTAACTGGCCAAAAGTAATAGTACAAAGCAATACCAAGTACAAATTGATGTTGTGAAGCAAAAGCAATGTTATAAACTGCTGATCAAAAAGTAAATGTATGCAGCATAACCTATGACCAACCATAACTTGTGACCCAGAAATTGCATGTTAGGCTACGTTTCCTAGGGCCTAGAAATGCTATTACATCCTAAGTAGTAGTGCAGAAAGAATGACTACTTTGTAATTTGCAATAGTGCAAATTTGGCAAACATGAAGGCCATCAGTTGGAATGGCTAAACCAGCTGAGTTAGATACCACGCTAAGCAGTACCTAACAGTGAAACTGCCTGTAACAGAGTACGTTGCTGTGCTAAAGTACCAAACTGAAAATTGATGCATGTAGTCTGATACAATTATGTTCTTAAAATAGACATAAAATGATGTTCTGTAATTCATAGACTACTTACAAAAATTCCAGAGAGTTCTACACTGTATTCATAATAGTGCAGTGTTGGGGCTGGGGATTTAGCTCAGCGCCATAAGCGCCTGCCTTGCAAGCAGGCAGTCATGAGTTCAATCCCTGGTACCGATAAAAAGGAAAAAGACCAAAAAAATAGTGCAGTGTTTAGTAAGATATAGAAAGAGTGTTGCCAGGACTGGGGAGAAGAACAGATAGTGGGAAGAGACTTCAGTTTTATAGGTAACGGGCCTAATGTTTCTCAGGAAGACTCTATTGTTAAGAGACCAAACTGAGGCTTGGTTCATTCCTAATGGAAGGGCTGCTGTGAAGGAACAAGCATCTTCCACACTGAGCCTGGGTCCTCCAGGCTGGCCTTTGTGGGAGCCCCCCATGTGGAAAGTGGTGCCCAAGTGTGGCCAGCTTGGTCTTGAGTGCTCCCTCTAGTCAGAATCCCCCTTAGTCTTCTTCCCTAAGCAGCATTATGCTTGCCTTCTTTGCTTCCTATCCTGCAGTTGGGAAGACTGAATCTTTAAGACTTTCTTGAGAGTGGGAAATGACAAGAGGAAGCAGTCACATGAAATACTCATAATTTTAAAGCCCAGGTGTGGTGTTGCCAGAACTCCTTCCTGCTCATCCCTGGCCACCTCCCCATTCTGCTGCCTCACAGTTGCCCTGAGGAATATCTAGACCCTGAGTCCACATGTGAATGCGAGATCTGACAAGGTGGCCTGTCTTGCATGTAACCAAGGTCCACCTTTCAGCAGCTCTTTGGATTTTGGGTCCCAGAAATGTCCATGCCCTTTAACCGATGAGTGTGTGTAGCCTTATTTTGTTGTTAATGTGACAGCCACACTGGAGTTACACACTGTAAGCTTAATATCTATACATCAGGTACACAGAGGGTAATTCCAAAAGTTTTCTTATGTAGAGACCTACGGCTAGAAAATGAGTCCAAGTGTTGCTGCACGGTGCATTAACACCTCACCATATGCCAGGCTCTCCTGTCTTAAGTCATAGTGTCCTCAGTCATCAGTATAATGAATAGTAGGTATTAATATTTGCATTTTATTGACTGAGAAATTTTTCCTCAGAAAGTTATTTGACCCTGTGATTTAAAAGCCTAGATTTAAACTTAGGATACTACCTCCAGTGTCTTTTCATCATTCGGCAATATTCTGCCTTTAGAGACCTTCAGAAAGCTCCTGCCAGCTGTTATTACAAACTTTCTGAAATGAAAGATCACTCCCCTCCATGCATTTGGAGTGCCAGGCATGCTTTTACGTGAGAATCCCCAGAACTCCTTTTAAGTTTTTAACTTGAACTTGAATTTGAGATTAAAACCAAAAATGCATTTTGAGATACAGTGTGCATTTTTGAATTTAAAGGATATAGAGCTTGTTTAGAGGAATCCTCAATGTTAGGAACTTCTTTGATGAAATTCAGTTGACTTGGGAGCAGCCCAGTTCAAAGGAAGGAGAGAATGGCATTTGCAGACTTTTTTGAAAGGGAAATTCATACATATTATTTCTCAAGTTCAAAAGAGGAATACATTGTATTTCATCTTTTCCTTTATATGTCTCAATTTCTCATTTAGCAAGGTCCTCAGTGACCCAAAAAGTTTAAATTAGAATATAAGAGTGAGAAAGTGAAATTTCTTCAGGGCTTTCCCTTTTCCCAGTGATGGCGAAACTTTTAACGACAAGAATGCAAACTGCAACCCAAAACACACTTATTTAATGCAAAGTGCCAGTACTACAATTAAACTTGAATACCAAAAACACAAACAGACACAAAAACTTCATACTTTAGTATTTATTGTCTTAAAAGAAAAACAAGTAACCCTTGTGCCATAGGTTCACCACCACTGGCCTAGATTAACAAGAAGAAATTAAAGACAGCTAAAGAGCAAGGAAGAATTTTATTTATTTTTGTTTGTTTATTTAGCATTAATGTCAAGAGGTAGTTGAGTACCACCTCCTTACTTCCCATGTGGACAGCAGGGTAGTTAAAAGAAAAGTCATCTCCAAATGTTTAGGGAAATCGCTGATACAATTTTATGACCTAGTTTGGATTTCTTACCCCATTTTTCTGACCTAAATTTTAAAATTATTCTGACAGTGCATGATTAAACCTTTCCTTATTAAGTGTCCAAGGCAAAGCACAGGACAGTCCAAAAGTAAGGCTATGAGAAACCCTTACTGATCTCTAAATATCCCTCCACTAAGTTTGCTGCTATCTTTTTCATGAGTGTCTTCAGCCATGTGTGATATTTTATTTGCACCTTGTGAACAGTTTCTACTGTTATAGATTGGGATTGGAGGCTCCCCTCCCCCACCTCCAAAATGTATTAAGATCCTAACTCTTTGGGTTTCAGAATATCATATTATTTGGAAGCAGAGTCCTTGGGTATATAATCAAGATGAAATGTAGTCACTGAGTAGCTCTCTTTCCAATTTGAATGTTGTCCTTTAAAAAGGTGGAAAATTTGGACATGGACATGACCATGCAGAGAGGCAGCCCCGCAGAGAGAGAGGGAGAATGGCAGGTGAAGCCAGAGGATTGGGTGATCACTTGCAAGCCAGGGAGCCTCACAGATCTTTGGCAAACCACCAGAAGCTGGAAAGAGACAATAGAGGATGCCCCAATAGGATTCCAAGGGAGAAAAGTCCTGCCAGTACCTTGATTTTGGACTTCTCTAGAATTGTGAAATAATAAACTTCGGTTATTTTAAGCCACCTAATTTGTGGTATTCTGTCAGTGCAGACCTGTCAAAGTAGGGGAGGTCAGTAAGAGGGGCAGGTAGCATCTGGCAAAGGTAGTGCCTTTCAGTCTCCTGATTTCTTTTTCTCCCCCTCTAATTGAAGGATTCCCTCTCCTCATGTCCTTAGGAGTAGTAAGATGCAAAAGGGTATCACACTGTTGAGTGGGGATGCTCTAGAGGATACATAGCTCAGAAAGTGGTTGCATGTGTCTTCCCCAAGACTGGAGTATGGGGAGAAGAGGCAGGCTGTCCCTGCATGGGCCCACATCTTCTTTAGGCTTCGGCTGCCCACATGGATGTTGAGCTTGCCAGCAGAGCTCAGCTCCTGTGCTCTTTCCAGGGAGGAGACCGTTCTCAGGGCCGTTCTCAGGAGGCCGCCTACTTTTGCCAGCTCTTTGGAATAAAGTCCAGGGTGAGGAGAGTCAGCTCACTCCCTGGGTAAATGTAAGGGAGGCTTTACAGAGGCAGTGTGGAATTAACATTTGGAAAAATTATTCTCAGTTTTTGGAATGCTGAACTTCCTAGTTCCCACTCTTGAAGCCCATCATGCAGAAGGTTGGAAGTAAGGCTTACAGCTGCATTTTGAAGACAGCACCATGCAGTTTTGAGGCCAGTGGACCCTGGACTATGCATCTCAAGACAGAAATCAACTTAAAGGGTTAGAGCGGGATCTAAACCTTTTCTTTAAGAAAAATACTTTTTGTATTTATTGTTTAGTTTGATGAATACCAGTTTGTTTGTTTTTTCACTCCAAATGGGTATAGGTTCATCAATATGTCTGTGTTTCTGGGGCTGTCTTGCCAGGAAAAAAATAAGAATGAACAGTTTTGTGCATAATTGCAGTTAATTATTATGCTGTAAATATATGATTGAACTTCTAAGATTAATTTATAAAAACCGTTACTAAAAGTTACCTATTTTGCCATTAATCACTAATGTCATGTTTTAAGGGGAGTTTGTTCCTCTGTCACTAGATAAGGAAGTCTGAGCATTGCTATATGCCCAGCCCTGGGCTAGGGGCATAGAACAGTCCCCATGACTGGGCAATGCTGACCCCTGCCCTCCAGTCTGGCCAGGGAGACAGACTAGCCACGAACGTTTCAATTTTGTGTAAGTTTATCCTTGTTAAGTAGTTTATCCTTGCTAAGTGTCACATTTGTAAATATATGTGTTGATATATAAACAAATAATAAACCAAAAGAAAATTCTTGTGAGACCACTTGGAATTGAACTGACAAAAACTGATTAACATAGAGGTTATCTAATTGTCTACTTGAGATAGGTTGATTTATTCTATAAATCCTGTACAAGATTGGCATGTAGCTTTTTCTAAGCACATGTAATTAAAATGTTTCAAAGCTATGCTGTTCTCTGCCCCTCATTTGTGACTGTGTCACCGGAGGTAGGTGGCACCCAGGTGCTCTCCAGCACCACTGGAGTGTGCAGTTCTCAGAGCGCAGAGACTGATTGTGCTTGGTGGTTCAGTCATGTCATCTTGCTCCTTCGTGTCTGAAATTTGAGTGTGCCAGTAAGTGTGGGAGTGAGTCATTGAAGAATAAAATTGTCATCAGTAAACTATGCTTCTCGGTTTTCAGCGTTGCAGGTGGCGAGCTGTTTGACTTCTTAGCTGAAAAGGAATCTCTGACTGAAGAGGAAGCGACTGAATTTCTCAAGCAGATTCTTAATGGTGTTTACTACCTGCACTCGCTTCAGATTGCGCACTTCGATCTCAAGGTATGGTTCTGGAGGAGGGGCCAGAGGAGGCTCGTGCTGAACCACAGCCCTGGTGATTTATTTACTAAGGAAAATTGAATGAGACATCTGATACAGATCTTTTCCTATATGGGTTTAATAAGTGAAACTAGTAACATAATTGACAAGCCTAACTTCTTTGTGGAAAAGAGCTTAAGATTAATGGTTATATTTGAGAATCTTGGGGTAGAGGCAAGGTCTTACAGCCAGGTCTTAGGCAAGAGAGCTGTTGGTTCCTAGGGGTGTTTTCAGCCAGCAGCAGTCAACAGGCATGGTTTCTATCCCCCTGTGACTGTTGGCATCAGTAGAAAGGGTCTTGTTCTCTACTGTTCACCTAATATGCAGGCCATAACTTTCCCCTGATGCTGGTTATAGAGCAGCCCCAACTCTGAGACTTGGATGTGTGAGGTTTTGACTGGCTGGAAGCAAGGCACTGTGGGCAATGAGAAGGTGTCTAGGTTGTGATCCTGGCCATCAGAGAGCTTTACTGTTTGGGAAGGGAAAACACACAGAGGCAACAGAAAGTGATGCTGTTAGATTCAAAGCAGTGAAAAGAGACATAGCAGGATGGGACTCAGGTTGCTGGAGAAGACTTAGAGGACCACAGTATTGCCCACCATACTTTTGTAGTGGAGCTGCACAGTAGTGCACAGTAGTGCTCACGAGCCACGCCCAGAGGCAGCTTGCTTCAGTACCTGCTGCTCTGTGTGATGTTTTGTTCTGGCTCTGGGGGCTGGAAATTCCCTGAATAAATGGCCACGGAGTCTTTCTTCTCAGTGAGGAGTTGGGAGGTATGGGAAAGGCCCCAGCTCCCTTGAGCTTCATTTGGATTAATGCTGAGTTCTACCTTCTCTCCCCGAATTGTCCTGAAGTCCTGAACTGGTCACAGCCATTTCGATAAGACAGCTTGTCATTCTGGCTTCTTCCTGTTTTCTGCCTCCTGTGCTGTATCTCACATCTCCGGATTCCCCACCAGCAGGAAACCTGGGCCCCAAACATTGCTTACACCTTCTCCTGGGAGAACTAAGCCACAATGTCCATCTTCCCTGTTTTTTGGTTATTCTTTAGGAGCATGGAAGAGCTGTTCTTCCGCCTTCTTAATATCATGCACTGCCCTTTTTCTCTCATTCTTTTAAGCCTGAGAACATAATGCTTTTGGATAGAAATGTTCCCAAACCTCGGATCAAAATCATCGACTTCGGCTTGGCCCATAAAATTGACTTTGGAAATGAATTCAAGAACATATTTGGAACACCAGAGTTTGTCGGTAGGTTTCTTTCGCCCTGCAGTCATCTGTGTCTCACAGACTGTGCTGGCGGCACCTCCCAGCCATAGAGTCCCTGTCTGTGTTTCCAGTTGTTCCCTGAAGAGAGAATCTGCCAGCTTTCTGCCTTCCCAAGCTAAATAAATGTTTTATTTCCTCTCAGCTCCCGAGATAGTCAACTATGAACCGCTGGGTCTTGAGGCAGATATGTGGTAAGGAAAAAGTCCTTGATGTTGCTCTCTTTCTGATTTAGTTTACTATTCCACTGATGTGGTTTTTGTTTTGATTTTCTGTCTAGGAGTATCGGAGTAATCACCTATATTCTGTAAGTTACCAAATCCATCACTGGGATTCTTTTCTTTGATATCACATGTCTACTCACTAAATGCACCTTGCTGATCCTTGTAGCTTGTGCATGCTCTTACTTATATACATTCTTCTTACACCCCAAACTGTTTCCTTCATACTAATTAAATATCTTTCCTAATTCAGAATGAATCACCAGGAAGTACAGCATAACCATTGTAGGAAAGTATGGTTGTCCTTCCCTGCAGAGAAAATAGGAAGAAAGGATTTATTTAAAGCTTTTAGACACTATTTCCCCTTAAATGAATGGAAATTAAATTAAATGAATTCTAAAATGAATCCAGTGTAAAAATTGGATGGATGCAGTTGTTCAGAACAGTTAAATGCCCCATGAAATCTGACTGAATGTTAAAGTGACTGTCAAGCACCAAATTCGAGTGTTACTCCCTCTTCCCTTATCAGACATTAGTGGAATGAAATGACAACATGAGGTAACCATTCACATTCTGTGCCCTACATTATTTTTCACAGCCTAAGCGGGGCCTCCCCATTTCTTGGGGACACTAAGCAAGAAACATTAGCGAACGTATCTGCAGTCAACTATGAATTCGAGGAAGAATACTTCCGTAATACCAGTGCCCTTGCCAAAGATTTCATCAGGAGACTTCTGGTCAAGGATCCAAAGTGAGTGTCCAGCATCCCTGGGAGGGACTAAGACATGTTTCTTGCACAGAGCTACCTTTTTCCAACCCAGCTCGGTCCTTCTGCCAGAAGGGAGTGTGTTGTGTGTGTCGCTTCAGAAAGTATTCTCAGGACTCTGCACTCACACTTCAATCCCTCTGCAGGACATTATCAGAAAATAGCCAGTGCAGCTCTTGCCCCCTGCTGTGAGGCACGCCTAAAAGGCTGTCTTCCAGGGTGTCTGCACGAAAGCAGGCAGAATGGTCATAGAAACCACTGCGGTGCTTTCTGCCAGCTCACAGCATCTTCTTTCCTTCCCTCCCCTGAAGGAAGAGGATGACAATTCAGGACAGTCTGCAACATCCCTGGATCAAGGTGAGCTATGTGCTGCTTCAGTCATTTCTCTAAATAGTTAGTGTGGGTCTTCTAGAATTCATTTGTCCTGGAGTGCTACTAGCTAAGGTTCTTGCCCACGATGTGACCTGTGCTGTGAGTGCCATGCATGAAAACACAAGTTAGAGTGCATCCCAATCATCAAAAGTGGAGGAGAGTAATAAACTTTTATGGAGCATGTTAGAAAAGAGTAGGTTTACTCAGCAGGCATGCTTGGTTTGACCTGTTGGGGTGGTGGTCCAACAGTATGTTTTTAAAATTTGAATGAATTTCTATGATGTAAATATTATATCAAATCTGGATTTCCAGCTTCTCTTGAAAACTGTGAAAATCTATCAAAACTTAAGTTTTCAGGTCACAGGGCCATGGGAAATGACACTGTAGCCTTTCACTAGGGCACGTGGCTGCCCCTGGCAGATGACAACTGCATATTACCTGTGTTGTTGGCATTTGAATTAAAGAAACTGATGTTGCTTGAGCCTCAAACTAAAGTCAAGGGATGTGTTCCTGAGGGAAAAAGACTTATTTGGGCTCAGAGTTTCAGTCCTTGCTCATTTGCTCTTGTTTTTGGACCTGTTGTGAGGCAGATAGCGGGTAGCATGTGGCAGAGCAGAGTTGCTCACCTTGTGGCCTGGACAGAAAAGCAGACAGGGAATGCTTAGAGCCCACATGCCAGCAACCCAACTTGCTTTCGTTAGGCTCTGCCTTTTACAGGTTCCCCATTTCCTTGTAGCACTGCAGGCTGGTGACCACGCCTTTAGCATATGAGCCTTTGTCAGGCATTTAAGACCCAAACCACCTCACAGAAATGTGGCAGTTGCAAAACAATGTCATTGAACCAGCAGGACATTCCAGAAGAAGGCTGGGGACAAGTGGAGGACACTGCCTGCCTAAGTCCTTCCCATAGTTGTCAGCTGCTTCTGTGGGATACGAGCCCAGTTTCTAAATGCATCTGCTGAACTAGCTGCAGTAGAAGGAATTGAAATGCTATAGAGCCACCATATTTGTACCTGTCTATGGTTCTCCCAGCTAAAACTGCTTGACAATTCCCAGGTTCAGAAAGTTCATAATATGCTTGACTCTTGTATCTTCAACTATCAGTACGGAAAGTTGTACTTTGGTTTGATGCTAAGCTGAGTTTCTTTCCAGATCCAGTTTTTATGGATTATATTAAACCCTAAAAGTTCTACTGCTAAGACTGAGTTCCTAGATTTTGTATGTTTTTCCAGCTTATACTACTATTTTAGTAAGCTTATTGGGAATAAAGAGATGTTTTAAAAATTGTCATATAACCTATTTTTGCAATTGAAGAGCTCTAAATTTTTTCTTGAATTTTCATTTTAGCCTAAAGATACGCAACAAGCACTTAGTAGAAAAGCATCAGCAGTAAATATGGAGAAATTCAAGAAGTTTGCAGCCCGGAAAAAATGGAAAGTAAGATTATTTGACACAGAAAGATTTAGCAGTGTTTCTTCTTTATAGTTCTGTCTGATCAGTGTTCATCTGTTCTGATGTTGACAGTGGGAAAATACATTCTTTTTTTGGTTTTGATTTGCTATGTTCTTCTGCAACATTACCCTACTTTCAAAGACAAGCAAAAACCATTTAGTCCTTTCTAACTCTTTCTAATATAATTTTGTGTTTTCTTTTGTCAAATTAATTCCCAATGCAATTTTTAAAATCAGTTCTATAAAATTACAATGAAGTCTTTTTCTAAATACAACAAGCAGCATTTTAAATAAAGTCATTCTTTGGGGTAAGCAGCCTGATAATACATGTATACCAGAGTGTATGTAACTTACCTTGTGTTTCAGCCTTAGTCCCTGAGTGGCTGGGACGGAGCGAGACAGGAACATTAGCAATGTGGCCCATTTTACTTTCTCATGGTGGATGGTCTCTGCCTCAAGATGGTGTCTCTGGGCAAAGAGACACTGGACAAGCATCCTAGAGCAATTAAAATTTAAGTTTCAGATTGTGAGGGGGTGGCTTATTATTGCCAGGGCTATGGCAAATCCAGAGAGGGAGTAAGGGCTATCCGTGTTTCCCAGCACTGGCCCAACAGTGTGCCTTGTGTACACTCCCATCAAATTTTGGCTTCCACGATAGGGCCAAGTACTACAGTACTCTCTTCTCTTTCTGCTTCTGCCTCTGTGTTGTGTCTGCCTTTGAACAAATATACATGATAAACAGAAAAATTTTTGTCCTGTAAACAAAGGTATCTAACACTTGTTCATCTCTGATAACTGTATGTGCTCTGATAATCACATTATCTAGCTCACTGCTCGCAGAGGTCAGAGTCCCTGTATCCTGTATCCTGAGCTGCTGGCCGTGTGTACTATTCTAATTGAGGGACTTTCAAGGAGTTTGCTAGGGCGTGATCAGCTTCCTCAAAGAACAGAGAACAAAGTATGCAGAAAGGAGGATACAGAGTCCTGCAACTTTGTAACAAAATGCTCAAAAATCTGTCCTATTGTCCGGATTTTTTTTTTTAATTTAAGGAGAAAAAGAAAAAAACAGAGAAAGGGTACAAGTAATACAAAATTTAAAAAATAAACAGTAAAAAATCACTAGTTAATAGATTACATATTCTCATCTTAGAAATAATTGTTCAAGTTACAAAATTAAAGCATATAAAGTGGACTTTCAAACAGTGAGAGTGCAAACAGTTTTGTTCAGTGATCCAAAAAAAACTCAGTAATATGGTTATCCATCTTACACACTCAAAAATATAAGCAGTTATAACCTTTAGAGCATCTTCTTTTCTTTATGACAATTACACATTTTGGGTTTTATTACTTCCACAGTTCTTATTACTTTTTTTGAAGAGAGGAAAAACAAATGCGAATTATCAGAACAGAGTCAGTCAAATCAAAAGGATGAACATAAATAGATAATGTAAAAACAAAATACAAGGTGATCAACAATGCTTACCATACTGCCTCTTGCTATCTTAAGAAGAATTGCCTATATCATCAGTTATAATAAAATTGAGCAAAACAGTAAAGAATAAAACCAAAACATTGGAGACTTTACAGGACTTTAAAAGAAGGTAACAGTCAACCAGAATGGGCGTCATAATGAATCTTACTGTCTTCACAGTTGTTGCCTATACTTTCGAACTTGGTACTATCTAGCAAAGCAAAATAGGGGAAAATCAGTCAAAACAAGATGGTGAGAGCAATACAGGATAGCAGGATACATTATAGTAACCTACTTTGAAACCCTGTTGTCCGAATTTTTAAGACCTTAAAATTATTCTTTTAGCAAATATAGTCCAACCTGTCACAGGATCAGCCCCCAGAAAAGTACTGTCAGCTAAGAATGCCACTTGAAAGACTTTGTCATTTGCAGTAATTTTATTGAGCTCCCTTTCCTCTGCTTCCTCTAACTTTTTGTTGTTGTTATTTTTAAAGCAATCCGTTCGCTTGATATCACTGTGCCAAAGACTGTCTAGGTCATTCTTGTCCAGAAGTAACGTGAGTGTTGCCAGAAGTGATGATACGCTGGTAAGCAAATCCATTTACCTTAGTGATCCTGTTCCTTACTGCTGTGTCTTTGGAATGTGTAGATTGTTCTGATTCTTCAGCAACCCAGAAAACCTAGTCATTGGGTAGCTGATTTGATGTCCCCTCTGGCTTGTTACTTTTTTTATTTGAGTGGTACTGTCCTTCTGTCTCACACGCTGCTCACACTTTTTCTCATACCATGTACCACATACATATACACACGCATGTGTGCATCCGTGTGTGAGTGTGGATGTATGTGTCCTGGCAAAGGAGAGTTTAACAATGGAGAACAGAGCTCATTCTACTTTGTATGAACTAAAATGAGAGCCCTCAGTTGCCATGGACATGAGAGACTCTCAGTGGTACAAAAGGAGCAGACGGTCCTCACCCTTTTCTCCATGCTGCAGGGCATCAGGAAAGTGCTCTCTGCTGGCTGTCATGTCTTACAGATGAGAAAGCACATTTTCTTGGTTTATTGACATTGCATTGTTAAAAGCTGTTCTTTAGTTTAATGGACCACACTTTGGAAATAGCTTGTTAAAATAAATAGCAAGGTGGCAAAGAATTAACAAATCTCGATTTAGTACTCTGCAATTTGCTTTCCTTTGTGATTAGAAATGCATCCATTTTCCTATTTTTGACTTCTAGTTTTATATTTTTCTTGTGTTTTATATTTTTCATTGTGATCAGGCATCAGAGAATTTTGCCATTTTATTTTAGGTGCAAAGAAGAAATTCAAATGCTCAAAACATTAATTCTCTAATTGATAGAGACTATCTTATTCAAAAATACCATTTCCTAGATTCTACAGTGTTGCTTTTCTTTGTACAGAGAGTTTGTATTTCACCTGAAATTCCCCACAGTGGTTTCTAGAACTGTGTTTTGACAGATTTCTGTGATAAACACAAAGGGATTCTTCTCATCATCGTTGTTTAAAATCTGAATCTTGTAGCTCTTTCCCCTGTGAGTTACGATACAGGTGGCACTGGTTTTACTAAAGAGTAGATGGTATTAGTTGGCAACAAGGAAAGGGAACAAAGTCACCTCCAGGCTCCCTTCATGACCATGGGCCTCAGGCCAGTAAGTGTCTCTCTTTCCTCTGTACACTTACTTCCTTTAACAAGTCAGCAGTGGCTTTGCTTATGTTGATAAGAGGAACAGGGCCAGCAAGCTTCCCCTTCTGTTCTCACTGTCTCACTGCAGGATGAGGAGGACTCCTTCGTGATGAAAGCCATCATCCATGCCATCAACGATGACAATGTCCCAGGCCTGCAGCACCTTCTGGGCTCATTGTCCAACTACGATGTTAACCAACCTAGCAAGGTCTGTTTCCACTTTGCCAGGAACATGTCAGTGACTGCACCTCCAAGCCCAAGGCTGGAGCAATACCACATGCTTCTGTATTCTCCCCTCCATTTGGCGCCTCTAATCTGAGGAAAGCTGCTTCTGTTTAGAGCAATCATAGTTATAGACAATATCTTTCTGCACTGAGGGCTTTCCTTCATTCTTCCCCAGGAAATGTTCGATCTGCTTATCCTGCAAATGACAGCACCATACAATTTGATTAGGAATCCGGAAAAGGAAGGGTTGCTTATCTTTCTGCCAGATCTCTGATGCCCACCACAGGGCTGAGCCTGAGACCTGGGAGGGGCATGAGGGTGCAGTGGGAGAGGAGGCAGCAGTCACAGTGTAGATCTTGTCTTTCCTGTCAAACTCGAATTGTCATTTTTTCTCTCATCTATTCTAGCATGGGACACCTCCATTACTCATTGCTGCTGGTTGTGGGAATATTCAAATACTACAGCTGCTCCTAAAAAGAGGCTCAAGAATTGATGTCCAGGATAAGGTCATAATTCTATTTTATCATATAATGAATGCATTTTTAGTTGTAGAGGTACCAGGAAAAAAAAAATGTATGTTCAAGTGTCTTAATTCACCAGTTTCCTATAAAGGAAAATGAATTGCGTAAATATCCCACATAATCGGTTTCTAAACATGTATAAGAAAAAAAGCAAATGTTTGTCTCTTGTGGCTCAGTCTCAGCATTTCTTTGTACCTACCCAGTTTTGTAAAAGTTTTCATTGTCTAGTTAAATTACTCAGAAAAAAAAATTTTGCTTATAAGTGTTAGGGCACCCAAGTATGAATGATACCTTTTGAGGAGTGCCCTCCAGAAGTATAGACAAAATTAACATCTCCTAATCTTTACAGTGAATATGTCCTCAGCTCCCAAAGATGCCAGTAGAGCTGTCAGTGGATTAAATCTGCCTCTTCCCAGTACAGCCAGCCCTGCACAGCCAGGTGTCTGCATCCCTGTGTGCACCCAACTGTGGATCAAAAATATCTCTGTTTTTCATCTCACTCTCTAAACAGCATACTATAATAACTATTCATATAGCATGTCCATTCTGTTGGGTGTTCTGATTAATTTAGATGTGATTTAAAGCATAAAAGAGGATATGCACTGCATCTACACAGATTCCACATTTTGTAGAAGGTGTTTGAGTGTCCATGGTCACAGGTGTCCACTAGAGAGCCTGGTGCTATTGCAGGTACTGAGGGCTACTGGATCGAGAGTTCAACTAGAGGTGGAAATGAGGTTTAAAGAGAGAAAAGCATCTTTTGCTTTGAAATAGATGCAGATATCCCAAGGAACTTACAAAGATGTTATAAATAATTGCCTTACACCCAACACGTAATGTTCCCTGTGGTGCAATTGCTAAAACTATTAATGTTGAATGAGTTTTAGTCCTTTTGGAAGTGGCTTCTTTGGGATTTGTCACTGCATAGGAAGGGGACTTGAGTGATTCTAAGGGAAATATGTGTTTAGCTCTGTCGGTTGTGACTCCACACGGGTTTTCACGCAGGGCGGATCCAATGCTGTGTACTGGGCAGCTCGGCATGGCCACGTGGACACTTTGAAATTTCTCAGTGAGAATAAGTGCCCTTTGGATGTGAAGGACAAGGTAAGGGCATTCTCTGGGGAGGAGTGGGATAGGTGCACCAGGACCCAGGGTGAAGATTCACGACTGGGATCCTCCTGCAAAGAGTTTAAAGCTTAAGTTTCCTTTGCCAGTGGCTTAGTCTAATTTTAGAATCTGCCTTAAGATGAAATCTACTAGAGAGTTGTCATAATATATAAGCATTGAATTATCTTTACCGTAACATGGATACCCCAAGTTCTAGTAGGAAAACAACTAGAAAAAGACCTGAGTCCTGAAATTCCAGTTCACCTTATGTTGCTAAGCAAATTTCTGTCATTCTCTTCCTCTTTGAAAAGGCTGGAAGTGTTGAACTAAAGTCACCAGCACTAGATTAGTATGATAATTCACACCAAATAAGGCTTTTATGGCACCAAGATGCTAGTAACATTTTTGATTTATCAATGTATCTTTAATATATATCTGTTTTATAAGTTTCCATAGTAATCTTCTGTATTAATTGGCAGGGCTAGAAGCTGATCAAACCCAAGTTTTGTACTTTCTTATTAATGATTTATTCTACTATACAGCATTTCATAGAAATATTTCCAATGCTTGTAAACTAATTTGTAATGTTAATTTAAGGCTTCCACACCCAGTTGCATGGGTTATGTACTGTACTATACCTAAGGAATAACATTCACATCAAAGAGACCATTGGCTAGGTGTGATAGCACATATCTTTAATGTCAACTGCTGCGGAGCTTGAGGCAGGAGGATCATGAGGTCAAGCCTACCCTGAGAAGCAAAGCAAAACCTTGTTGACAGAATGACAGACAGGCTGTATTAGTTGGCTTTTGGTCACTGTAAAAAAAAATATGAGAAATTTACTTAAAAGGAGGAAAGGTTTAGTTGGACTCAAGGTAGCAAAAGTTTCAGTCTATGAACTTTGAGGCGTGTGAGGCAGAGCACTGCAGTGTGTAGTGTGTGGTGAGACACAGCTGCTCATCTCATGGTATCCTGGAAAGACAAGAGGAGGTGGTGGGGACCCAGTCTCCCCTTTATGGGCACACACCAGTGAGCTGACCTCCTTCTCCCAGGCTGCACTCCCTCACTTAGGTTTCCACATCACAGGTGCCTGGGCTGGCCCTGAGCTGTAGCAATAGACCCTAGGGGTCGTTTAAGATCAAAACCATAATACATACATCATGGCAGGGTTTTGGCAGTTGGTAATGCAATATCTTGTTTTCTCTCTGACTAGTTTATTCAGACTTTGGTGGGTGGCAGACATAAATAAAACATTTTAAAGGGCTTCACTTGTTATAAATTCATAGAAAGCCGTTTCATGAGCAGATACTGATGATTTAACTTAAGAATAAGAAATAACTTTCTAAGCATAGACAAGTCATTGAATGAGAAACTTGTTAATAAATAAAACTACTCATTTAAATAACTACAGTATGATGAGCATGATACTCAAAAAAGAATTTTATGTGTTTTTAAAAACTGACAGCTAGAAACATCTGTATGTTGTGAAAGCTCAGCATGCTGTCATGGAAAGGCAGAACTGTCGCACTGTGTGTACTCTTGGGTTGTCCCTAGTAGTGTGCTGTTGTGTATGTTAACTCTGCTGCCTGGTGGGCAGGCCCTGGCCCATTTCCAAGGTGCGTGGTCTGCGGGAGGGGGTGTTGACCGACACAGACCAGGCATGTGTGGGAGCAGGCCTTGCCTTCCGGCCTCCTCGGCCTCCTCGGCCTGCTCACTGAGTGGTCTTGGCCTGTTTCTTTTGCAGTCTGGAGAGACAGCCCTGCACGTGGCAGCTCGCTATGGCCACGCAGATGTAGTTCAGCTTCTGTGTAGCTTCGGATCCAATCCTGACTTCCAGGACAAGGTGGGTCTTGCTGTCTGATGTGGGTCTCCCTGTGTCGCTGGAGCCTGTGTTTTATCCAATTATCTAAGGGCGCACAGTCAGAGCACTTGGTGTGGGGGGCGCATCGGTGCCAGGTTCACTTCTGAATGCAGAGCTTCCTCATTTACCTTCTATCCCTGTTGCCCTCACTTGACATACGAGGAGCTGAATAAGAGGAAAGTTCCATCACTTGTTCAGTTCTGTGAAATGGTTGGAACTGGGCTTGAAACAACACAGTCTGGCTTCAGAGTTCACACCAGCACCTTTTAGTCACAGTCGGATGAGTGTCTGTCTATAATGGCAGTGAAGGTATGGACCTCACAATCTGTAGAAACCTCCCGACCAACCCTTCCCTGCACTATTTAGAGCACAGCAGATTGGAATGCTTCCTTGCTGAGGCAGTCATGCTGTTGTGACTCATCTTCATATTACATATGTGAGGGATTTTTAAACAAGACTTAGAAGAATTGTTGCTTGAAGAAGTGCTCACATTCTGTTAATAGTTTCAGATGCAGTAAATGAAGACAGTTTCACCAGAAAGGTGTTATAAATCCTCCCACAGGAAGGCTCTGTGTCAGGAACACTCAGTCAGTTTCCAGGGCTCTCCAGAGTCTCTTGTTAGAACATCAGATTCTTCTAACACACAAGGTTTAAGGAAAGAAAAATAACGAAGTAGAGACACTGGATCTGCCTCTTACAGGTCATCTCTCACTCTGGGGTTGTTATTTCAGATTAATATTTTGCCCCACTAGCTGAGCTCTTAGCCCTAGGCCCTTTGACTTGAATCCACTCCTGAATTCTGCCAAGTTTCTCAGCATGCCTGTGCTTTCCTTCACAACACTGTGTCATACTCCTTGGTGTGCTTCTCCCTGGCCCAGGAAGAGGAAACACCCCTGCACTGTGCCGCTTGGCATGGCTATTACTCTGTGGCCAAAGCCCTCTGCGAAGCCGGCTGTAATGTGAACATCAAGAATCGGGAAGGAGAGACACCGCTCCTGACAGCCTCCGCGAGAGGCTATCATGACATCGTGGAGTGTCTGGCTGAGCACGGAGCCGATCTGAATGCCTGTGACAAGGTACTTTATTGGGGGAGTATGTCACAGTCACAGAGATACGATCTGGGGGACTCATGGGACTGCGAGACTCATTGGTGTGTTTCTGCAGCACAACAGGCTCTTGAATACAACTTGTGATTATCTTTTCTCTGTCCCAAGGATTCTTTGAACCTTTCTAAATTTGGTGTAATAATTAATATTCATTTGTGGCATGTAATACAATTTATGATCAGTCCCACTGTTTTGGGCTTTCTGATTTTAACCTCAGCACTGGAACAAGTGCAGTGATGATTGCAGACTCACAAACCTCCTTGAGACCTGAGACTGGCAACAACTATTAATTTTCAGGTTCACAATGAAATAGCTCCTCCGTTTACTTCCACCACTTCCTGCTTTATGGAAAGGTGATAAGTTACTCTTATTCGTATTGCAATTTCATTTCTAGACCAAGTGTTTCCTCTGTAAGCACACTCAGTATAATTTCCTTTCATTGTGAATTTATCGTTTAGTGTTGATGTTGCCACACACACAGTTAGATTTGGGGTGCTGAAGGTAATTTATGAAGTTCCATTTGTCAAGTGATGTCTTGGTAGGGAGTTCTGGTTCTCAGTGGGGACAGTGTTGCCCCTAGGGGTCTTTGGATCATCCCTGGAGACATAATTGGGTTACCACACTAGGATACGCTTGCTGCTGGCAACTGGTAGATTGAGCCTCGTGGTAAGAAGCCTCACAGCTGTGATGAGAGTAATGCCAGAACTCAGCACACCTGCTGTCCCAGGAGGCTGTGGTGGGTGGCGCGAATTCACAGCCCGTTCCTATGGAATGCTGAGGTAGGGAATTTAGGTCTGCCCTCATGTGGATGACAGCTCTGACCAGATTATTCACGGTTCCACTGGTGTAAAATAAAGCAGTAAGTTTCTTACCTAGGAAGTTAGTAAGTATCTTGGGCAAATGTTTTGAAAAAATATGTTTTTAATACTCAATTAAACTGGCTGTGGAAGTATCAGCGATAAATCCTGTGTAATAAATTCAGAGACAAAGAAGTATGGGTTCTTTCTACTTAATTGTACTGCCGAAGCCTAAATTACCCAAGCTGTTTTTCCGCTTAGGCTGTGATAATTCAGAGTGGAGCAGATAAAGCCTCTCCCTTCCAGAATAGAGTCAATAGCTGCTAAAATCCTGCTCTAGGCTTGGTACTAATGGTCATTTTGCTAATTAAGCCTTAGCTGGTGGTGGTAGGAAAGGTGGGGAGACCTGGGCCACCTGCCTAAGTGCCAAGCACTCATGGCCTTGGTTTGCTTCCAGGATGAGCATATTGCCCTTCATCTTGCTGTGCGACGGTGTCAGATGGAGGTCATCAAGACTCTCATAAGCCAAGGGTGTCCAGTCGACTTCCAGGACAGGCATGGCAACACCCCACTTCACGTGGCCTGCAAAGATGGCAATGTGCCTATTGTGGTGGCCCTCTGTGAAGCAAACTGTGCTTTAGACATCTCAAACAAGGTAAGTGTGGAGGATAAGAGCTCTGCACAGTCTATCTGTGTCTCTCTAGCCCCATGTTTCTGGGTTTTGGCCAAGTTTCTATTTGTATGTTATTGTTCAAAGTGAGTATCTCTCCTGTGGATTTGTTTTTTAGGATAGTCCCACTTTACATGTGACTTTTTAATAATTTCATAGAACAGCACAATATTATCGTACTTATAAGTATTTTCTTTTTGACTGGCCCACTGGTAGGCATTGAGAGAGAGAGGGAGACAGAGACAGAGAAAGAGACAGAGAGACAAAGAGAATGAATGAGAATGGGTGCGTGCTTCTGCAGAATTGGTTAACATGGTACAAATGAAGATGTCTGTCTAGAACACTAAGCCTTCAGGAAATACCTGGTGGCATGATTTGAACAAGCTTCCTAGGGCCTTATGGCTTTCCCTGTCTTTCTCTGTTGTGAACCCTATGGTCAGAAGTTCCTAACACTTTTTCTCATGCTAAATTATTTAGTAAGACCAATGAGAGGCTATCATCTGGTAAATAATAAAAAATGAAAATAATAAGTTATGTGCTTCCAGGTTCATAAAAAATTTACATGCTGATTTCTAGAGGTTGGCTACCAGCTTCCCTTTTCTCTGAATCCCACTGAGATTTTCGTTGCCAAATAAGATGGAGCATTTGGATATTAATGCCATTTTAGATCTGTAACTGTTTGAAGGGCAGACACACGTCTGCTATGATTGTGTTAAAAACAAAGTCCAAGCAGGATTGATTTAATTGCGGGAAGTTTATAAACACCGTCAGCAATGCCACCAGGATTTTTAATAATTTGTTTAAAATAGTATTTAAAATAGCCAGAAAATTCTGTTTCTGCAGAAAAATTATTCCTCTTATATAGTAATTAATTATGTGATTCATTCTGTAATTAATTATGTGATTAATGGAAATGGAAATGGGTCACCTTCCCATGCTGGGGGAGGAGAAAATGTGACGCCCCATTAGCACCATTAGCTGCTGGTGCTTTTGTGGTTTGCCCCATTCTAATCTTGCCACCTCAGTTGTGGAACTCAAGGGAAGAGCCAAGTGTAATATTGAACAGCATCGATACTTGGCTTTCTTTCTAGAATTCTTCAAATGAGTCTAAAGGGCTTCAAGGAACTTCGAGCACTCAGTAGACTTCCTTTAGATTTGGTGAGTGTGGGCAGTGGGCCTACCATGTACATAGTGTCCGGGGCTGTAGCTCAGTAATACAGTTCAGGTTTTGCAGGGAAAGGCCTGGGTTAAATCTCCACCAATCCCCCTAAAACAGTAAATGGTGGCCTTGTTAAACAGGCCCTTTAATAACAGCAAGACAGAGGCTGGGGATTTAGCTCATGGCTTAAGTGCCTGCCTTGCACGCAGGCAGTCGTGAGTTCGATCCCTGGTACCGATAAAAAGGAAAAAAAAAAAAAAAAAAAAAAACCAAAAACAAAACGAAAAAAAACAGCAAGACAATTCCAGATGTCATGTATAAAAACAAAAAAGAGTGTGTAACTCAGTAGGGAGCACACACTTAAAGCAGAAGGCCCTAGGCTCAATCCACAGCATTGTAAAAAGAAAAACAACTGACCAAGTAAAACTAAACAAAACCTTGTCTTATGTGATAGGAAAGTCTATACATTTTTGACACTGCAAGTGCTCACTGGTAGATCACAAATGCTACTAGAGACCGGGCCCCTCCTGCTGTGCAGACCTCTGCCCCACACATGACCCTGGCATGTGGCATCATGCGAGCACACGGGCCTTTGAGGGATAAAGCCATGTCCAAACTATAGTACTTTTATAGTACTTTTATTTCTTCCCATTGTTTTTTATTTTCAAACGATTGATGGTAGAGACTCTTGAAAAGCTTAAGGAAGGAAAAGGCATTAGTTTTCCTCCCAGGCACATCCCATCTAGCTCTGCAAAATCCTGTTGGCATGGATGTGGCCTGGGCATCCACAGTCTTCAAGCCCACAACTGTGCTTTCCGATAGCCTTGTCTTGCCTCTTCTACTAGATTAGATATTAATGTAATGTGTTGGGGATTTAGCTCAGTGGCTCAAGTGCCTAGTTGGCAAGTGCAAGGTTGTGAATTCGATCCCTGGTACCAAAATAATAATAATAATAATTCTAGGTTAGATATTCCAGAGGGCAAATTACTATTCAGATCCTGCCACCATCACAGTGGGTGTTGGGACCTTGTAACAGTCTTTGATGTCCACTGCCATAGAAGGAAGATACCCTTTCCTGCTTTAGTTCTTTCCTTCATTTGAAGTTTCGGAGCCATGTTAGAGTACATGCTGCAGAGGGAAGAAGATGGCATGGAATATGTGGCCTTTATGCACTTGCGTCTTTCTGCACTGATTCTCATAAGTCAAGGTGGGGAGAGCATGTGGCCCATGTGCTCCAAGCCAGGGGTGAGAGAGCGTTGCACATGCTGGACCTTTGTTGGTGCTTTCCAGGCAGCACTGTGGCACATGCAGGGAAAGGTGCTCATGAGTGCCCGAGGAGATGGTGCACCCTGAGTCTGGTTTAGACAGGCATGTGCACATCTGGGAGTAGCAGCCTAGTGCACTGTTATCACTACTGCAACAGGCTCAGGGGCTGTGGACAACACAGGACCACCAGAAAAAGTTCCCGGAGATGACAGTGTGACTGCAGCTTTGACAGATGATAGGACCAGAAAGCCACTTTTGGACAAAGGAAAGCATGTGAATCTGTGAGAGACCACAGGGGACAGAGAAGGGGTGCCATGTACTTCTTTAGTGAGGAGGCTGGCAGGGACAGGTGAGGACATGGGCACAGATGGGTCCAGATGGCAAAATGGCTGCACTGTCATGTGGAGGAGTTTGAGTTTTGCACTATCCAAAGTGGGGTCTTCGCAGCTGCTGGTCTCCTTGGCCCTTTTCCTCCTTGTACTTCTGCCTATTGTTTCTCTACACTTCTGCTCCTCTGTGGTCAAACCACATCTTCCTTACGTTTTATCTCCCAGGCATGTCATCCAGTTCTTCAGAATCTTCTATTTCCTCCTTAACTCTAGGATGTTTGAAAGTTTAATGTCTGCTTTCTGAATCACTGTAGAGATGATAGTAAGCAAAGCACGAATGTGTGCACATACTGCAGTGTTATTTCAGTGTTATTTACAACAAGGAATCAGAAATCCCTTCCTGTCCATCCCAGGCAAGCTACCGGATAAACCTTGACACTGAGTCAAGGCGATGCACTGGTGAAGCACTGAGGGTTACTTGTCTATTCAAAAGTGGGTAACAGACACAGTTAGAGATATGGACAAGCATTCACAGTCTACTGCTGGCAGGCAGGTGCAAGGTTCCATATCTCACCTCAGTCAGTTGTATCTTACAAAGGCTTCACAAGTGATGGCTTGGAAGGAGATACCCCGAAATATTAAGTAGGAATAGTGTGAGCATGGGAACAAGAGGGCGAAGTAGAGCAGGGGCCAGAGACTTGTTTTCTACCATTTATCCTTCTATATTGGTTGCATATTTTAAATGCACATGTGTTGACTTTACAACAAAAGTACAAAGTAAGTATAAAGTAGCTTAAACCAGAGATCCCCAGACTTCCACCAGCTCACAGCATATTTAGCATCTCAGTAGTTTTTGTGCATGGTTTCCCTGAATGAAAGAAGCACCTCGCAGCTGTCTGCATTAGTTCAGTGCACATAACTTAGCCACAATTGAGAAAGATAAAATACATAAGTGGAAAGAAAACCAACATCTTTGTCTTGTTATTACATAGCTGTAGTCCTCACTAATCACTGTGTGCCTGCTGGGCACACACTCATCCAGCCTTGCTGAGAGTGGACGCCCTGCCTTGTCACCTGCATCCCTTGATTTTCAGAATCCTTACTATCACAGCAGCCGCCAAACTCCGGGGGCTGGCATGCAGATACAATGGCATGGAAAGCAAAGTGGGGCAGTTGTGCCGAGACTCAGAGCACCTTGAGTGAGTAGCTCGCCTAGGGTGCTGACTGAGTGGTCCCATCAAAACCCTTAACTCATCCTCAGAACCCCTGTGAGTTTACTGCAGTGTCCTGAGCTGCAGAGGAGGCATGAAAGCGTAATACATGTGGCCCTTGAATTTCCCCTCATTAGTGTCTTCCACCTCCTTCTCCCTGGCTGTGTCCCAGCGTGAACCTAGGTTAATTATTGCTGGGACTTGAGGGCCCTTGTGCCCCTGACTCATGCGTCCTTTGTGCCAGCAGACTTAACTCATCTTTGACAAGCCTCCTGCTCTTTCATCTTTTAACTCATATTTTGAAGTCATTCTTTTAACTGCACTGTCCTTGACAGTCTTTGGCCTGGCTGCCTCCCTCTGGGAGCCATGGTCTCTCTTTCTTGATGGACCCTGGCACTGGAACACCCTCCCTAAGTGTCTTCCTCAGTTATGAGATGGGAACCAAAGGGTCTTGTTAACCAGTGGCAGTGAATCAGGCATGGTGGTTCTCACCTGTCATCCTAGCTACTCAGGAAAGGTAGGAGAAAATTCAAGGTCAGCCTGTGCTATAAAACTTTAAAGAGGCATTTAACACCCCTCACCCCCCTGTTTGTTTTGGTTTGGTTTTCCAGTTTATTTTCTTTCTCTTCCAGTATGGACGGACGCCTCTACACCTTGCTGCCAACAACGGGATCCTTGATGTGGTCCGATACCTCTGTCTGATGGGAGCCAGTGTGGAGGCACTGACCTTGGTGAGTGGGGGCTCAGCCACTGGGGTCTGTACGCCCTAACGGCGCTGCAGGGAAGAATTGCTTGGCAACTGTATTCTAAACCAACAAGCTGCTAAGAATGACTTCTTTCGCCTCCTCTGTGGCAGTTATGTAAACACTGGCCCACGCTGCATAGTTTAATATCTAGTTAATGTTTCATCCTCTTCTCATGTACCAGGCCCTGCTCTGCCTGCAGTCCTCATTGGTTCTCCCTGACCTTTCAGCTTTCTGTGTTACACAACAGTGCTCTGCAGTTTGCATGAGATGTGCGTCTCCCTTCCGTGAACACTGCTCTTCAGCCCCAGCCATGGGTGCTTGTTGGAGTTAATGGAAGGAGCAGCCCTCAGTGTTGGTGCAGGGGGCCTGCCTTTGCTATTTTACAACAGCTCCCAGGTCTTGGTGTACTGAACGTTCTTTGACCCTCTCTTGTCATGGGGAAAAAAGTCCTCCTTGTGCCTTCTTCTCCTGCTTGCCCTTCTGCAATTTCACCTTACCCTGTTCCTCCAGGCCATCTGCCCTCTCACTGTCCACTTCCTCTAGCCCTATTCTCTTCTTGGCATTGGCTCTGTGAAGCTCTCCTGTTTGCAGAGGAGCTAGGTGATAGGGTGTGAATCTCTGGTTAGGGTGTGGTGTCTGATAAACCCTGAGAAATACTTCAGGTTTACAAGGGAGCAGACAGAGCTAAGCAGTGTTGTCTGGGATGCTCTAGCAAATCCTCTTGAGCTCAGCTCCAGGCAGGAATTCTGGGCCTGGTAGCTTTGCCCCCAGGGGCTACTTGAAAGTGTCTGGAGACAGTTTTGGGCATCACACATAGGGATTGGAGGATGCTGCTGACACTTGGTAGAAGCACCTACCAAGTGCTACCAGAGATATTACTAAACACTATTCATGGTGCAGGACACCCCCCACAATGGAGAATTACTGGTCCTTAATGTCAGTACAATCCAGATTGAGAAATGCTGGCTGATGGGAGCCTGTGCATGTCCCAGGAACTAATTTGAATTGAGGAATCAGAAGGTTTGAAGATTTCTAGATACAACTTTGTTATTGTCAAACATTCATAGAGAAACTACATTTGTCTTAGTTTGGTATATAAGAAGAAACAAGGCCTGCTTGTATTTATTTGGAAATTGCTTATCTTTTCAATTTTCAAGTGTTTAGTACTGTTCTAAACTCACAACAGAATGACACGTGAGAGCTCATTTTCTCCTTGTTGTGGGTGCAGCACCCCCATGATTTTGAGGTCCCCTGCCCACAGAGCACTGAGAATAGCACTGACCAGGATCATTAGGATCTTAGGAAATATAAGCCCTTGTGCATATGCATATTGTAAGAGTAGAGTCAGCACAAAACTGAAGCCCTATGAAAATTCTCTGGTGAAAAAGCAAACACCAAAAAGTGTGGCAGATCTAAAGGTCTTTGTTATATGTTCACCAGAAATTTTCAATCAGAATCCATTACACTGAGACTTTTCCTTTGGAATCAGCGATTACTGGAGCTAGCTCTGTGGGAGGCTGTTTGACTGTGTAAGAGTTGTAAGATGTGAGCTTGCATGGAGGAGATACTAACATCTAATGACTCTTGATTGTCTGGACAACTGGAGGAAGGGGCCAAGGACAAGGGTACTGAGCCAGCAGATGAGTTTGGGCAGAAGCTCACAGGCCATGGTGTCTCCCCACTGTACCACTGGCTGTTTTGTTCCTGTGTTGCTTCCTTCCAAGGTCTTTTAGCTAGGGAAACACTCCAGAGCATGCTCTTTGCCCGACTTGTGGCTGATGCTCAGACCAACAGTTTGGCGTATGAGCATACCTGGCAGTCTTTCGCAGAGGAAAACTCTTAATGATTTTTCTCCAACAGGATGGAAAGACAGCAGAGGATCTTGCTAAGTCAGAACAGCACGAGCATGTGGCAGGTCTCCTCGCAAGGCTCCGAAAGGTGAGAGATCCTTATTACCCATCTGAAATTTTTTATTTGTTTTTGTATTCATAAGTCCCAATGTTTTCCCTTGTAAATCATGGGGATAAATCAAAGAACGCTTTAAGCGCAGGTATAGGAAGAGCATCTAGCTGTGTCCTGTAGTTTGCATATTAACTGGCATACACACATAGGTTCCCTATCAGATCTTTTCCTTAGTTGGACTTGAAAAATAATTTGGTCTTTTTATTGTGCTGTGCCTGGTCTTCCTCTTCCCACCCTCTCCATCCTGAGCAGCCCCCAAAAGTGGGGGGTAGGGGTGGGAATGCTGACTTTGCCTCTTTCTTTTCTTCTTTGTGTTTTGAGCTTCTAGATTTATTTCAGCTCTGTTTAGCAGATGTGTCTTCTCTGAGGTTTACAGAGACATGATAAGGACAAGTGGTGCATGTGTACCTCTTGCATCACATCACATGATAGTATATATTGAGAGACTTCAGTGTCGTCATTCCCTTTACACAGGAAACTGTTTCATGCACAAAGATACTCATTTGATATTATTTAAAATGCAGTAACCAAAACTGGAAACTTTAGAAACAGTACTGTCACACAGTTATAGTAGAAGACAATGTTTCTTGGTCTTTACAAATATTTTTGAAGAGATTTTAGTCTCAAGAGTTTAATGCAGTGTCCCTGGGCTTCAAAGCAAAAGAACTGCATGCACTTTATAATCTCTGCTATGCTGAACATGTGTATAAGAAAATAATATGATTTCTCTGATTTTTGCTTTTGTGAGTTATTAATCTTTATTTGAACATTGCTGTATCTCTATAAATTTCTCCTAACATTCATGTAATAACTTAAAACAACTTTCTAGAAATAAAAAGATGATTCAGTTAGTTTTTTGAAAAGATATTGTCTAAAATATGTTGAAGATATCTCCCAAATAGCCTGGTGTATAGCTAGAAAAGTGTGTGCAGGACAGAGGATGATGTGTTGACCTTTGATGTCTACTAGAGGTTTGATTGTTCCTGTTTCATGGTCTTAGAAAGAGAATAATGATTGGGATAATTTCTTTCCTAGTACAGAACTGAACTTGGAAAGACCCAACTGTTTCAAGTGCATACAAGCACCTCAGATCCTTCTGACCTGGTGGTGAGGTCAATCTGTGGGTCATTATTGTTCACCCTGGTGCTTTGGGCGCTGTGAGGAGCCGTGAAGGCACCAGGTGGGAGAAAGATGAACACAGAGCTCTCCCAGTCCCCTAGAGAGATTTAACTCCCCCTTTTGTTGAAATTCCAAAGAGGAAGGGAGGGAGACAGAGGGATCAAGATCCAGAAAAACATCCCACAGAATATAACTTTTAAGACAAAGTCTATAATTTTTAAATTAGTTTTATTGAAACAGTGTTAATCCAGCAAACAGAACACAGCTCAGGCCCCAGTGTGCAACCTCCAGCTTTGGCTGCAGCATAGAGTTGGTGGCCTTGGTCTGAGTGTACAGATAAAGGCTGTCCTAACTTGGTGACCCTTGCAGTTCCTGTCAGCAGTGAAAAGACACATGACATCTGGCCTTCCCACAGGCTCCTGGACTCTGCAGTCTGGACTCTGGTAGGGTTCAGTCATGGAAAGGGACCCTTTATTGAAGCCTGGGGAAAGGCTTCCCATGCAGGCAAGCACTGTGCGCAGCTATGTTTTGCTGGGTGTCTTCAGCCTCCCAGAATTCCAGAGGAAGACTTGCAGCCCTTGCTCTCCTGGCAGCCACTGCCAGCTGTGCCACCCTTGTTTCGTGTCTGCCAGCCCTTGTTCAGCCCCCACCGTGGCCACCCTTCAAACTGATCACTGTGGGAAATGTAGTGGCACAGCCTTCCAGGCCCAGGGCGCTGATAGCGTCTCCAGGGCTCACAGTATACAGGAGGGCCTGAGCATCTGTGTGGTCAGCTCCTCTATAAGCAAAACTCAGCTGCAAACACCAGACCGTTAGTAGTGAAGGGGACACCACTGGAAACTGCCTTCCTCTGGCAGTGGGGCAGGTGTTTTCTTGGATTCTGCTGTGTCTTGCTGCCCACCTGCCCCCTGGAATCGTCTGTTCTTTTGTTTAAAAATAGATTGCTAGGCTGGTTGCAAACTCAGATGTACTTTACAATGACAAGCCTGGGAAAAATAATAAAACATTCAGAATAAAGGCATAAAGTGAGAACAGAGTAAAGGTGCTAGGGTTGGATGTGAGGCACAAGGTCTTTCTTCATTAATCTGCTGTCCAAGATTCTGCACTGTTATAGCTAGAATATAAAGACAGAGGCACATATAAGATGCTCCCCCAGGGAAGGGTGACTGCTTTGCAGCCTGAAATTTTGGATTTAGTGCTGAGGGGAGGTTGTTGCACTGTTCCAGTTTCTTTCACTGAAAGGGGAATAATATTATATTTAATTTTATCATTATTCTGTGATTTTTCTCTAAAGAGTTTTGTTTATTTTGGGTATTTTTGTTTATTTGTTTGTTTGCTTGCTTGTTTGTTTTTTTGGGACAGGGTCTCGCTATGCAGCTCAGGCTGGCCTCGAACTCACTATGTAGCCCCGATTGGCCTTGAATTTCCAGTGATCTTCTTGCCTCAGCTTCCTGAGTGCTGGGACAACAGACAGGCTTCACTGCACTTGGCTTACGAAGAGTTGTTTTAATATTTGTAATTCAAGACATTGCTTCTTTTACACTCAGATCCAAAGAGAAGTTTCCTTCTTCTTCTCTCTGAGAGAAGAGTGCAGTGTGACAGCTTAGAGTACAGGCTCAGGCATTGTCTCTTTCAGTCCTAGTCCTGTGAGATTCTTGCCTGATGAGTCAGTAGGCAGCCACCTGCTCACTGCTGTGTGCCTGAGTGTCCCCTGTGTGCACTGGAGAGAGGACAGTGAAGAGGGTCAGATGGGTGAATGTAAATGAGACCGGTGTGTGCACACAGTGAGCATCCTGTCTGCCGCCGTGGTTGGTGCCATGCACAGCACTCTTGGGTGCACACCTGCCACCCCCACTTTCTGGAGGCTGAGGCAAGGAGTTCAAGTTCAGCCTTGGCAACTTAGCAACATACTGAGTCAAAATAAAAACAATGACTGGAGATGTAGCTCAATGTGAAGGCCTTGGGTTTAATCCCTGGAATGACAGAAGAAGCCAAAAACGTCCTTCAAATGGCTGTGGATACGAGCTTCCCTATAGCCCAAAAAGGAAGAGAGCTCTGCTGAACACTGCTAATCACATTCTGTCTTCTTTCTTCTGCTATTTTGTTTTAATAAGTCCCAACATATAAATACCTGCTTGGCAGGTGTGTACCCAGTAGTGCAGTTTGACTGCTGGAAATGCTTGTGCTGTCACAACTGCCCCTTGGGGCCACAGGTAAGAATCCTGGAAAGTTGCACAACTCCTGCAGAGCAAGCCAGGCAGTGAGGTTGTTCATGATTACAGTTGAGGTCTTGAAAGAAGAAATTATTCACAGCTGGCGTGCAGGGGGGCTTCAGAGAGGGAGGAGGGCGAGTCACACTGAGGAACTTTCATCATTTCCTCATCAGTGTCACGTATTCTTCTGTTTTCAGTGTCCCTCACCAGGGAAATGTTTGAGGTTGGTGGGTTCCTGGCTTCCAAGTATCTTATGTCATAGCATCCCTCCCACTACTTCATTGTGAAAACTAAAAAGTGCTTCTGCACATTTTCTGACACCCCTTCAGCAGGGCCCCATTCTATGAGAGCCACTGCGGGCTGATCACAGCTCACTTCTGGGGAGAGATTAGCGCACAGGGAGCCGGGCCAGTGGCCTCACCATTCCATTTGGTTGCCACACACACCACTTTGCAAAAGCAGCACTTCTGTGTTTTTTACTTCTCTTCGGTTAACATTCCTTACGAGTATACTTTTGAGCACTGGCTGAGGATTCAGCTTTTGGAAATGGAACCAAAGCCATCTGTGTACCTGCACTGATAGAGGGGCATGGGGTGGCTGTTCTGGTGTTAGTGTGGGGGCTGACCTGTGGGGTGAGGGACCTTGCAGCCAGTGCTGTCAAGGAGTCCTTGTTTGTCCAACCTCTGGACTGAGAGTGAGATGGGAATCCCAGAGTCAAGGCTGTGAGAGAAGGAAGGACACTGGTCAGAGCAACGGTGTGCAGCGTGTACTCTGGTCTTGTTCAACATAGAGCTAGAGTTAGAGGCAGTGTGCTGGAACTTTCCTGGTCCTGTCCCTGAGGGAGGTCCATCTATATCACTTCACAATTTGGTGACATCATATTGAGATCTTGAAGTCAGCTGGGTGGGAACATTTACACTACAGGAATCAGCAAGTCCTGCGAATCTTGTTGCCCATTTCCCATTGAACTAGTTTACCAGCACATCATTGCTTTGTGGGTCTCTCAAAGACCCCACAGCTACACTTGGGCTGGTTATTGCCACTTTATTACTAGGAGGTCACATCTTCTACTTCATCTTGTGCAACTCCTACCAATAAACAAAGCCCTGTCCACCCTCCAGATCTGTCCAGAACTGCACTGTTGTTTGGCTAGCTCCACTTCTTCTATTGTAGAAAGAAAAGGATTCTTGTTATGATAGGGTGACGTGTTCCATTTGGAGTTTCCTTTAGCATTCATTTGTACTAGAATTGGTTTAATTTTTTTGTCATTCTAATCAGATTTTACCATAATCTGGTAATTTGCTTTACCTAAGTCTATATAGGGGAGAAGTGTCCAGAATACTATGGAAAGTATGAAAACATTAGGATTGCCCAGAATTAAAAAATAGAGCACAATAAACTGCATTTGTAAAACTAAGGGTTGCCATTCCCTGCCACATGAGCTTCATTACATCCTGACCTGCACGGGATGCCATGTCACCTCTCTGAGCTCTTACCTGGATTCCGTAGACTATAGATGGTCCTCCCTGTCAATCTGTAGAGATGTGGTCACGTCTTCTGATGAAACAAAAACTGATTTTCTCTACTGCCAGTGGATAATGGCATTGGCAGAAAGGACACTAGATACCTACAGATTCATCAATGTTTTTATTAGAGTAGTGCAGCTACAACATAGTCAATGTGCACCATTAGAAGGTATAACAGTGTCTGCTGTGTGCCAGGAACTTACAGGCACAGAGAGACCAGAGCCAAGAGAAGGGACACAGCTGAGCCAAAGAGTAAATAAGAAAGCTACCCAGAGTTGTCAAACAATGGCCTAGAAGCCAAAGCCCACCCTCCCACATTTATTTTTATAAATAAATGTTTATAGAACACAGCTACACCTACTCATCTGCTCTTAATCTGTGGCTGGTTTGCATGCAGGCTGAGTAGGTGCAACAGTGACCATCTGCCCCCGTGCAGAAAGGCTTTTTGCCCCTGACATATATGTTTGGCAGACAGTTAAAGTGGGATGGAATGAGGTACAGATGGGGATTGGAGGGTGCTGTCCGTGGGTGACCAGAGAGCCTCTTGGCTGTGACACTGAAGGGAAGAAGGAGCAGCCAGAGAAAGTGATGGCAAAGGCAGAGCATGGCCAAGGTCAAGGGCCCAAGGAGTAGAGTTTAGCTTGTTTAGTAAGCAACCAAGAAAGAAGGCTGACTGGCTGGAGCCAGAGCCTGGGCCTGTGATGCGTGACACCTGCTGTGACCAGAAAGGTGGCAGAGCTTACAAACCTTGGGGAGGACATTGGACAGGTCCAGCCTGTTAAGCAGTCAGTTGTGACACCACGTTAGGTTTAGGATTCTCCTCTGGCTGCTCAGACCACAGGATCAGGGTCAGGGTCAGGAGGAGGAGCAGAGAGCAGAGAGCCCTCAACTTGACTGGGCTGTCACCTCTGGTCTTCGGTAAGCCTTTGGACAAGCAAGCAGTGGAGGCTCACATCCCTCTGTGGATGTTTACGACAAGTGAAGCTCACAGACTAGAATGTGAGATTCCCCACACAGCCAGCTTTGAGCACCCAGGCAGGAGCTGCCTTCTCTTGTTGCCCTGGTCTTATCTTACACTGAGAAAGGCTTGCCCAGACCAGTAGACACCCAGACCACACTCACAGAGCAGAGGGGGCCAGAGCACTTAAAGGCATGGAGAACGCTTAAAGGCATGAGCCAAAGTAGCAAGACTGGCCTGCTCTCTGCTTCCCTGCGGGAATTGCTGAATCTGCTTGCACCTAACCCAGCGAGTGAGCAGGCCAGTTTAGTGGCCAGCCCTCGTCTCCAGATGGCCTTGAAGCTTTGTTAACTTGCTGACTGTAGGTAGACTTTTGTGCTTCCCTTCAAGTAAGTGAATCTTCCTACCACCTACTACTAGCTCAGAGCCCTTCTGCCCTGCAGCGCCTCTTTGCATTGCCATCTAGCGGTCAGGAGTGGAAGTGCACTCCTGCTGATGAGCCCTGAGGGAAGCTGCTATTTGGAATTCGGTTGTGCTTAGATTATCCAGGTCTTAGTAAGAAGCATGAGAAGTCTTCTTGCTGGGTGAGGTTAGATTCCTTTAGAATGGGAAGAACTGAGGATATTTCCTTTTCCTTGTCTTTCAAAAGTTTGCCAAATTCATGAGAGAGCAGTTTCCTGGCTTACACAGTAGTCCTCTCCTCGGAGATGGCCTGCGCTTGTAGAGAGGGCTTCGAAGAGAGGGTACGTGGATTCCTTCTGTTGTTCTTTGGACTTTGAAAGTCTTTTCTGTCTGCCTTGCTTCCCACTAATAAAGTAAAATGGGTTTCATTGTTTGGTCACCCAGAGTGGAGGTAGCATAAAAGCTGAGCTATAAATCTAGTACTTTTTAGCATAAAATAAAGGTTTTGAGATGAGACTGGTCTGCTCCAAATGAAGAGTCAAAGTTCAAGGGAGGACTGTCTCTGGGGAAGAATTGAAGCCCTGTAGCTCACAGAGGATGCAGATCACTCACACTGAGACCTGCAAGTGAAAAAATTTGCCTGTGACACAAACTTAGATGAGGAGCTAAAATACTGTGTTTGCTTTTGTCTATGGAAATATACACAAGGAGACACCTTTTCGTAGCTATTTATGCCTCGCCTGAAACAGGCATGTGCGCTTGAGATAGGCACTGTCATAGAAGTGCCCTCTGTGGAGAGGCACTGCAGATGACCAGCCTACGTCCCCCTTAGGGCATGGATCTGTGGCCAGCAGTGCTGAAGCTTTGCCTGTGGCCTGTAGACCTTTGCTCCCTTCTGCCCTGCGTCACCTGCCTTTCCCACTGGGAAGGTTAGAGGACTGGTGATGAGTTTCGACTTTTGCTCTGTGGTTCTATACAAGTGCCTTGGACTCTGAGCCTCAGCCTCCTCATCTGAAGGGGTGGTAAGGATGTAGCCCTAAAACTCTTAGTTTAAACAAGGGATATTAATGAGAGCACAGGAACTGAAAGATGTTGTGTATGAGGAAGTTATCGTAGCAGATAGGAAATCCATCTCTCACCCTTCCTGGTTGCCTCTCCCCTCCTCCAGGGATGACACAGGAGACAGTCCCAGCCCATTCCTTGCAGCCCACCGGATGCATCCCTGGTGTACCTGTTTCAAAAAGAGCCTTTTCAGTTTTTGTGTTGACTCTGTTTAATGAAGCAGGGGAGTTGCTGATACCTTAGCTTCTCTGAGGTCTGTGGCATTTGTTTGTGTACTTGTTAAGATTTGAGATTAGAAGAAGAAACTAGAAAGTTCCACATATCACCGTGCAAAACTGTGGCTCCCAAGTGTTGCCTCCTCAGCATTTTACAACAGACTTTCTGCCGTGTCCTTTTACCTCCCTGAAGTAGAGAGCAGAATTTGAAGGGTAACCATTTATAAGAAGAAATAATGGCCTCAGTATGCAGATGGAGGGATTTGGGCTGCAAGGGTGCTGAGGGGCTGTTTGGAGCAGTTCCTGCAGGTACTACCTGAACGATTGGCAGCTTGAATGCCACCATGGTATGCTGATGGGAATTTCAGAGGTAGGGGACAAGCAGTAACAAGGCATAAAGACAAAAGCAAAATGTGTTCAAATGCCACTTTATAAGATAGTTACAATCTTGGAAAACTCAGGTTATATGAAACCATGCCATTCCCAAGCCCTCTAGGTTGTGCATGAAATGCAGTTAAATCATAAATTTGGGCTACTGTAAACAGGTTTTTCTTTTATACAAATGCTTAGCAGATGCTGACTGGGACCAGCAACAGTCCTCACTGTGTGGGGTATTTTATACTTACTTTATCAAGTCACCTAGCATCTAGCACTAGTAAGAATGCCCATGATACTGTGGCAACTACGAATGCCACTTGCAGCTTTTCACAGTACGCACTAGGTGGCAGTATTACCCCTGCTGAGACTATCTGGTCCCTACTTAGAAATAAAAAATGGAGATAGGAAAATTGGAGTTTGGAGTGGAGGGGAGGGAACTATGAGTTTGTAACTACACAGTTATTCATGGAAGATGTGGCAGTGGCCCACCTGTGAGAGATAAACAGAAAATGAGGATCTCATTTAGAATTGTGAAATTTAGAATTGTGGAAGTAGTTCAGCCATATGTAAGATTTCCCTGAGATGCCCTTTGGAGGGGCTCCTATGACTGAAACTGGCTGTGAATATGACCTGTATGCGTCAGGACTGGGGATGTTGGCTCCACCTTTCCAGTTGGCTTTTGGTCTGCCAGGGCAGAGCTCAACATAATTCTGCAGTCTGAGGCCACAGCGAAGCCTAGGGAGGAAGCTGGCAGGGCAGATGACAGGCAAGAATAATTCTGTGGGACACATGGAAGTTAGGCAGGGGTTGTCCCTTTGGATTTGGGGATACCTCAGGCTGCATGCAGCATCTTCAGATAGGAAGCTGCTGTTTGGGAGCAGGGACAGGATGGGATAAAGAGGAGGCAGCTTGTGCAAGGCCAGGGATATAAATGGCATGAGGGAAGCCTCAAACCCCTAGAGCTTGAGGGGGACTATCTGGGTACTTGCTGAGCATCTCAACAACACTGCCCTCACTGAAAGCACTTGTGCTCCATTTGATGCCAAACCATCTGTGTTGTGTGCCTCCCCAGGGTGCCACTCTGTCCTGGTCTGGGTTTTCCATCCTTAGCATGAAGAGGATATGTTCCTTGCATTTGTGGGTGAGCAAGGGAGCGGACCCATGAATGGATAGGAGTTAGGGGGCTTCTGTTTCTCCCTGTAGGACTGAGAAGCAAGCACACAGATGGTTGTGTCCTTCTGCTTCTGTACAGCAGGCAGCTTTGTACCTCATGCTGCCCCACCTCCTTGCCCACCTGTTCTGTGATAGTGCTGTTGAGGAATTGGGCCCTGCACACAGAGATGAACAGACCACTCAGCTCGTCCTAGTCGTGTTAAAATCCATGGCTTCATAGTCGAATCACCCAATTTGTTTTACATCCAAATGCCCTGCAAAAAGCAGAGACGGAACACAGTAGTGGTTGGCAGGGGCTGAGCAGGCAGGCAAGGTTGTGGACTGCCAAGGGGTTGGGTTTCCTTTTGGGGTGAAGAAAGTACTCTGGAACTACATTACAGCATTGGTTACGCAATGTTTGAGCTGTACTAAGAACCTGTAAACTGCGTACTTAAAAATGGGCATTGTATGCCCATTTTTAAAAAAAATTTCAGTGGAGATAAGGGAAAAAATACATCTGTAACATGAGCAAAACCCAAGAATGGGATCCCTGAGAATTATGAACAGTATGTGGCTGGGGCTCTGCCTCTCTATGACCTTGAGCTCTTTTCCTCCATGTCCAGGACACGCATCGAGGGCTCTTCATCCAGCAGCTCCGTCCCACACAGAACCTGCAGCCGAGAATCAAGCTCAAGCTCTTCGGCCACTCAGGCTCTGGGAAAAGCACCCTGGTAGAATCTCTCAAGTGCGGGCTGCTGAGAAGCTTCTTCCGCAGGCGCCGACCCCGCCTCTCCTCCACCAGCTCCACTCGCTTCCCGCCATCACCTCTGGCTACAAAACCCACCGGTAGGAGCCCCTGAGTGGCTGTGGCGTATCCAGCAGACCGAAGCCCAGGATGAGCAGGTTTTGGTCCCTTGGCCTATGGACGAGCGGAATCCATAGCCTTGGTGGCTCCAGATTCAGTCTGAGTTGGCTGTTGGCCTTGTGTCCACCTGACCCCTGCCCAGTGAGGGCAAACAGTCCCAACTGTAGCAGAAAAGATCCCACACAAAACAAAATCACACAGATGCACAGGTCCAGAGTCACAGCTGTGCACACTGTAGGGCAGCATCTTGTTCTCCTTGTGCCTTTACCTTTGCAGCAGTTCCTGCCCATACATAGCACAGGTGTAGTTGTAGCCCCCAAGAGGCAGCTCACTCTTCTGCTTTCTTTCTGGAGTGCTTCAGGCACACCAGACATATGAGTGCTTCAGGCACACCAGAGCAACAGAAGCCACTTCCCGAAGAAGCGCTGCTCCTGCCCCATCCAGAGTTACAGTGTTTCCAAAGGCTCCTTTGTGGTTGTAGCAGTCGGTGCATTAGGCCATGCCACACCAGCCCTCTCTTCTTCCCATCTGTAGAAACAAGTAGCTGTTCACTGCAGGGGATTTCAGGTTCATATCCAGCCCTGCAGAGTTGCCTTTCCTTCCCTGAAGAGAGACACTTGCAGTATGCAGAAGAGACTGCTGTCCTTTCTCAAGAGTTCCCCTTTAGAGGAAATTAATTTTTGTGAGAATTAGAATAGAGATGTTCCAAGAATTCTTAAACAATGTCAGTGGTTTCACCATGTGCCCCAGGTACATTTTCTACATGTGACATTTACAGAAGTGTCCTAGTTGTTCCCTAAACTAAAAGAATACCTTGCAGTTCTTGTGTCTGTGCCCTTCTTCTCTCAGTGAGACTAGATGTCTAGGGAGTGTGAGCAGCCAGGAGCAGTGGGTTGAGATCTACTCAAACTTCTCAGCTTCTTTCTCTGCGTACAACGATACAATTGAAACTCAAGAAATGCCGCCAGTGTGGCTTTATGTTTAGCATGCTGGTAATATTGCTGATACACTGCTCATGTTTTTGAGCACCAACCATGTGCCAGGAAACTGGACAAAATGTGGTATGCTGACACCTCATTCAGTGCACACGACAGCCTTCTGGAGTGCTTTCCCCACAATGTCATGAGGCCTTTGGAGCCTTGAGATGACAGCAGCTGCCCTGAGTCCCAAGCTGCCGGGTCACGGAGCCTCCAGTGCCTGAGCCAGTACTTGTCAGTGACACTGCATAAGGACATTTACACGCGTGTACATGTCCCGTTTTCTCCGTTCTGATGGCTCTCTTTGAAGGTGGTGGCACCATAAAACATATTTGCTTGGGGATCTGAGGAGTGGGAGTCTCTGGCTCCAGGTCAGCAGTAAGCAGTGTGTGCTTCTCTGGCAGTCACTGATGCCAAATCTGGAGAGGGTTGCCTGTTCTGGTAGGGAAAAGGAGTAAGAGGTGAGCCTGACATGACAGAGAGAAAAAAAGAGAGGAGAGAGATAAGCACCAGATCAGTAGATCAAAAGAGGTTTAGAAGCAGTGGTTTGGCTCTTGATTACTGTGAAGAGTTTTTTCTCCACAGGCCATAGGCAGTGACATGAGTTTCCTGGGAAAAAGAAACTTTTAACTGTTATTCAGCCTTCAACCTGCAGAAATGATGCCTCCATTGTCCTCTCCTCTGTCATTTTCCAAGTCTGGCTCTAAAGTACCCACTGGGGCAGGAGAGAACAGAGACAGATCCCTTACCCTGTGTGAAAGGCTGCCCTGTTGCTGTAACATTTTGGGACAGTCTACTGGAACAGGAATGCTTTGGGTCTTGGGATCACACTTGATAAGGCCCTTGATAAGATACAGGTCAAGATGGTGATTTTGTCAGTGGGCCTCACTGTCTGAAGCCATCCTCCAGCTGAGGATGGAGAGACTTGGGGTGCAGAGCACTGGGACAGACAATTCCTGGAGAAGAGCCTGCTCCTAGAGAAGATGCCACTCAGGGGCTCTCAGGAGAGCCTGCAGCCTGGCGAGGAGGCTGCTTCTCCTGTTCTCTCGGTTTCCTTGGGTGAGCAGGCGAGGTTCTACCTTCTCTGGCTGAGTCTTTCTGTTTTGCACTTGGTGGGCAGCAGCAGCCCACTTCTCCAGGAAGATGGTCCAGATAGTAGACATTTCTCTAAGTTCCATGCAGCTCTATTCGATAGTCTTCTGGAGGTCTATCAGCTCAGAGGACGTTGGCTTTGCTCCCAGGAGGGCCTGAGAGAAAAAATCCTCCCATGAGTTTTTCCCTTCCTAGAAGTTGAAACTCATCCTTGACTCAAGAGGCCCATGTCTAAGAAAGTCCACTGGGGACTTACAAGTCTTAAGAAAGTGATCCCTGCCAGAAAGGAATAAGAGAAGGCAGTGTGGCTAGCTGCGTACTGGCTGCTCCTAAGGCAGAGATCAAAGGGATACTTAATAAGAATATGTGTGGATACTTAAGCCAGAAGACCCCCAAGAAAGGCCTCACAGGATGAGCACAGCTGTGCTGACTGGAGTTTTGGGTGCTGCACAAAGATCAGCTTGTCTAGTTTTCGTGACTGAGAAAGTGGATCACAATCCCATTCCAAGGAAAGTAGCCCAAGACCCAGAGACATCCAGGCAAAAAGAAAATTGAATTTGTTTCCAACATTTAAAACAAGAGATCACCTAAAATCCTTAGAAAATTAGAGGCCTCAGCTACACTGGGTTTGCCTTCCTCCATAGTACTGGTTACGGACACATCTCCCACGTCCATGTCTCCCATGATCCCCATTCCACTCCCTACCCACTGGGGCAGGAGAGAACAGAGACAGATCCCTTACCCTGTGTGAAAGGCTGCCCTGTTGCTGTAACATTTTGGGACAGTCTACTGGAACAGGAATGCTTTGGGTCTTGGGATCACACTTGATCAGTATTAGGGTGTGTTTGCCCAAAGCCAAGTGGCTTTCAGGAGGCCTCAGGGAAGAACAGAAGAGGCAAATGACCCATAGTGGTGCACACTGCTTAATGCCTGTTGGCCTGCCCACTCCAGAGTGGCATGCAGAGTATTTTTCTACAGTCTTGAAAGTAATGGGAAACACCGCTGTTAAATCCAGCACCTGCCTATGGCTGGTGAGGAGACAGCAGTTTCAGACCTGAACCATCTTCTTCCCTAGTGGGGGCCCCTGTCACTGCATGTCCAGGCAGCTGCTGCACAAGGTACAGCCATTGGAGTGGGGTCGGGCCTGAACCCCGAACAGGTCCCCCCAGCTATGGGGTGACCAGGTCACTAGTCACTGCCTGGTCCTCACAGTGTGTTTTATTAGTGGAATACTACATTCTCAAAATAGCCATCTACCACAAAGATGAGAGCCCTAGAGATGAAGCCAAGGCGTTTAGGTCCTGGCAGTGGACTGTATGGACAGAATTGTGGTTGCTTTCTAGACACCGGGGCAAGGCCACCCTGAGCAGCTTCCTGCAGTAAAGTCCTCTGGTTTCAGAACAGCAGTGTCTTCACTTTACAGTGGCCCTGCAGAGCCAGAGTAACTGTGCTCTGCTCTGTACATGCCAGTGCTCAGGATCCTACTGGCTTCTCCTGGACTTGACCGGCCTTGTTCCTCCCATAGGAGTGGTGCCCATGTGGGAATGTGCCTTTCCCCCATTATGCAGACAGTAGGAAGTTCATTTGCTTTTATAATTTTGGTCTTCTGTGGTTCTCTCACATAAATTCTGGTAGCAAAAGCTCTTCTTGTGGTCAGGAGGTGGGCTGGGGTGCAGGTCTTGGGAATGAGGCCTGCTTGCCACAAGTAATAGCCCAGAGTCCACTCTGGCTCTCACTTGTAGGGCTCCCCTGGATGGGCAGAGTAGAACCTGAGGGAGGCAGAGGAATGGAGTTGTGTTAGTCCTTTGACTCATGCTCAGAGCCTCTGACGTGGGAATTGACATCGGCAGCTTCTGCATTTACACACTGGCCTGACACATGAGGCTGATTTGAGGTGACCAGTGAACCTCATGCCTGTCATGGTGGCTTATGTTTAAATGTCCCTCCAAAGCCTCGTGGGTCCTGGGTGGGGATTTTTCAAAGGTGGCTGGCTCTAGGGTGTTTGGTACTAGGATTAGGGGTGTGTGATTACTGAATCAATTCACTGATTGCTTTGGCACTGCCTTAATTCTGGTATCCTAAAAAGAGTACAAAAGGAGCAGGAAGAAGCTACTAAAGCCTTTTGGTTACTTGTTCTTGCTGTCTTTTGCCTGTCATGAGCTGTTTCTCCACTCTGATGCCACCCTACCAACCCACCCTGTCTTGGAGCCCTCTAGTTATGGACTAAAACCTCTGCAAACTCTGAGCTAAAATAAAAATCCTTTCCCCCTTTAACTTTGGGTGTCAGGTATTTTGCCTCAGCCACAAAAGAGAAGTAACTAAAACAGTTGTCCTTCTGCTGCCACATACATCACTCAGCTTCTGGCCTGCTGAAGCTTGTGGCTGTTGAGTTGTAGCTCTGTAGAATGAAGGAAAAAAGCCAGCCTCAAGGGAGGAGCACTTGAGAGACAGGAGAGATAGCTCCTGCCTTCACCAAAAAGCAGCAGGCTCAGAAAGTCGCTTCTGACCCTGATGCCAAAGTATGTTCTTTTTGGGGTCAGCCACTTCCTACCACCAGGAGGCAGTCTTTAGCAGAAAAGTTTCCCTCTGTGATTTCTGTGTTCCCCAGTTACTGCTGGAATCGTACCATAGACAGCCCTGTTAAAGCTTTTATTCCCCTGGGAAGGAGTGACAGCTGCCTACCAAATACTGTCTTTCTGGGTCAGTGAACCCAGGCCCACGGGGCACTGACCACACCTCTGTCAGATGGTTGTTCTAGATAAGTTTCAGGGCACAGGGTTGACACACCCATTCCTGGGGGTCACCAAAGGTCTTACAGATGTGTGATCTGCGGGAAAATACACTTGGATGTGACTGTGGTGGCCTTAAAGGCCTTGTCATTTTGCTTTTGTCTTACATCCTTCTTTCCAATTTTTATACTTTTATAAAAAGAACAAAATGCTTATAAAACTCTTTCCCCTTGCTGCCCTGCCTTCATTCCTTGTACCTAACCCTGACCCTGCCGTCTACTTTTTTGATCCTCATTTCTTTCTTTCATTATTCCTGTTATCCATGTCGTAAGTCTTAACTCTTTAGTCTCTTCAGTGTGGGGTTATCTTTGTGATTAGATCATTAATTGTAAAAGTCAGATTGCCCAGGTGAAGTGGTCACTTCTCTGATAACTTGCAGTGTCCGTTGATAACAGATAACGAAGCAATAGTACCGGGTGGTACAGGTACACTCACTGTGTACCTCCTCTAGTGTATTTGTTTACCAGATATTTAGGGAGCACCGACTGCAGACCAGGCCCCAGGTCACAGCCCTGAATCAGAAAGGTGGCTTCTGTCTTAACTATGTGATTGCAAGCTGTCAGGCAGCAGGAGTAGGGAGAGAGCACAGTCTGTTTTCAATGCAGGATACCCAGGCCTTGTTACCCAGTTAACTCCCCAGTGCATGTTGACCCACACATACTCATTTCTAACTTAATTAGAATACATGTATTGGTGCCTTGCTGTAAATGACAACTCAGTACCATTGCTATAGGTAAAAGTGAATGAAATGAACCCTGAGCAGGGTAGTTAAAATCTAGCTATGTTTTCATGATGTTAAGGAGGAAGATAACACTTGCTGAAGGACTATTAAAGTCTTAATGCCACAAACTTAAGGGTGCTGCCAGAGCAACTGAGAGACCTTTGAGGAACCTTCACATGTCCTCATGTGGTTATTTAATGTTAACGGCTAGCTCCAGTTGGGGAAGCACTTTGCAGTCAACCTGAAATAACTTCTGTGCCAGCCAGGATCCAAGGGCGAGCACACCCAAAGGCAGTTGTGAGCAAAACTCACATGAACGTGGGAGAGACGGTGAAGCACCCAGGCAGGAGCAAGGGGGCAGAACCCTTACCACTCCTATAATGGAAAGCTGAGAGGCACAAACTTAAGTGTCCTGGGAATGTTAGAGCTGCTGCAGCAACTGACCAGGAGGAGGCAGTGTCACGGGGAGACACAGGTAGTACCAGAGAAGAGCAGGGAATGAGAGGAAAGGAAGTACCACAACATTTTTGCTTCTTGTCCTCTCTGCCGCCCAGTTGGTGCCCTAACCTGAAAACTGAATATTAAGCAAGCCAGAGGGATGCAGCCCATAGACTCAGCCTCTCAAGGTGTAGAGCAGGACAGAAAGAGTTCGGGGGAGGTACAGTGACTAGAACACACTGACATAGCCTCCCTGGGCACAGCACCACATGACACAGGTGGAGCATGTACCCAGACCCACCTGAAGCTAAGTGGGAGGGGACAGTGGGGTTTCTGGAAAAAGCAGTGGCATGGCCAGCCTGGGAGGGCGTGCAGGCCCCCAGACCGGGCTGTGTGAAGTCTCATGTTCTTCCCTTCTGACCTGCAGTCTCTGTGAGCATCAACAACCTGTATCCGGGCTGTGAGAATGTGAGCGTGAGAAGCCGCAGCATGATGTTTGAGCCCAGGCTCACCAAGGGGATGCTGGAAGTGTTCGTGGCTCCATCTCATCATCTGCACTGCTCGGCTGATGACCAGTCCACCAAGGCCATTGACATCCAGAACGCCTATTTGAATGGTATGCGCTATGTGCCCCAGTGGGAGGGACCTCACTCCCTCCTGGCAGGGCTCTGAGTTACTCACCTAGGGGAGCCTGGCCCAGGCCGTGTGCATGAGTGACATCCAGAAGGAAACCCAATGCAAAATAGTAGTCAGAGTGACCCAGGACTAAAAATGTGGACTTAAATGTGGCCTGCTAAAACCTCTAAAAAGTAAAGTTAAATACTATAGTGTTGTTACCTAAGAAAGCACAGTAGGTGCTTTGCTAATCAGTGCTTTGTTGATCAGTGATAGATAAAGTCTATTAAGACTGATGCACCTCAGAAGACACACACTCACTCATAGTGGGATGGGCCAAGTATGAGAAGTATGATTTTTAAAACAGCTGAAGTCATAGTGCTGTAGCAGAGACACAGGCAGTCCTTTCTCCATGGTGGAGTTGTGTGTTCTTTCCTCTCAAGCATTAGTACAGGGGTAAAACTGAGTTCACAGGGAAGGATTTCTTTACTTGGAAAGTCAGTTACCTTTTCTGTGCAGGGCCCCAGCCAATTCCAGGGCACTAAAAGAGTTTCTGCTTTGTCAAGAAGCAGCATAGAGCTGCACTGGAAGTTTAAACACACGAAATCTGTCTTACAGCCGCCCCTACGTTGCTGTGTGGTCTAGGCCAACCTGTCTGATTTCCCTGAGATAGCACCTGTATTCATAAGACAGAGCTGTGTTAATCTACTTTCTGCTGTTAAAAGAACTACCTGATGTTGGGTACTTTATGAAGAAGATTTAGCAGCCCTCCCATCGATGGCCCCATCATTTTGTCCTCTGGAGAGGCCCCCTTGCACTATGCCGCTTCATGGTGTTTTGGGGTGGGGGTCCACACCGTGGCTTCCCTGGAACGCACAGCTACTGGGGTCAAAAACTCAAGTAAGAAATTAAAGAGACAGAGTTTAAAACAAAGGAAGATGGCTTTTTGAAAAAGAGTGGAAAAAGAGGAGATAACTGCTCTGAAAGAGCTGTAGTCATCAGAAGGTGAATACTAATGAGCCCTTGTCTCCAGCTCTTTCTTTACTTAGGACTAGTGAGGTTGAGACAAGAGGATTGCTCTAAGTTTGAAGCCGTCCAATACAGAGTGAGATTCCCTAAAAAATATATATATATATATATATGTGTATATATATATTTATGTTTATATATGGTTTTGGAAAATATTGTAATGTTTTATTTAAAAGCTATATTGTTAATTTATAACAAAACATTAACTTTAATATTTTTATAAAATTATGCCACCACATGCATAGGTCATCAATCATTTTAAAACTTCCGTTATTAACTCATATTTGTGTCTCAAAGAGTGTCATATTTTGAGGTGGGAAAGGCCCACTTTTTTTCACTCTTGCAAAATCTTTGTTATTGAACCTTATAAGACATTTAGTAAAAGCAAAGTGATTTAAAAATAAAGAAAACTCATTTCAAGTACTTAAGCAAATACTAGATAGTAAGATAATAGCAGTGATTCACCATATTTTCCCAAAAATGAGGCCCAACCTGAAAGTAAGCCCTAGTGTGATTTTTCAGGATGCTCATAAGTCCTACCCCAAAACTCAACTCCTGTCAACCTCATCAGCCTTGTGTGTTGCAAAAGATGTACTATGTGTTTATTACTGTGTGTTTAATACATCTGTTGCAACACACAAGGAATGTATTAAATTATAAAAAAATAAATATCATTGATGTTAGTATTTGAAATAAATGCTAAAAAAATATAATTATTTGTAAATAGTGGAACAAATGCCTTTGACCAAGACACCAGTAGAAAGAGAGGAACTCCAGACTTACTGTCCACTGACCAGCTGGAGTCCAGACACAATGTGCATACATTGTCACATGTGAGAACAAGCAGTGTGCTTGTGTCTGAGACGATCACAGTTCACTTCCTCGTGTGTTGAAACTGATGTACTTAATGCGTTCATGAAAAATAAACATTTTCTGAATTTGGGTGCCTGCAAATTTGCATTGCTTTTGTGTGGGTTTTTAATTGTCACCATTTTTGTCACCACTCCTGTCTCATACATCTTCAGTTAACACTTGATGTGCTAGAAGCTTTGTGAAACCAACCTGCAAGCAGTCTTGACTTGGGTAAAGAACTCATGGGATGAAATCACTGACAGCTGTGTTGCCAGTGCACTGTGAGCAACCTAAATGAAAAAGAAGTGCTCATTTCAGGAGGCTACTATGGCTGACGTGAGTATAGGGACAGTTAGGGAGGAATAGGTGACACAGGGCATGAGCTGGCAGCAAGCATGGCAGAAGTGCGTGCTCGTTCACAGCAAGGCGGCTGGAAGGTGCTGTCTTGCGTGGGCACTTCACATGTTTGCCGTGCGCCCATAGCTCCTGTGGACTGTGGCTCACTCCATATGTTTCTGGACTAAGACTAATGCTAAGACTCCGATTTTACAACCAGGGAAATAGTTACCGTCAGAAAATTGGCTCACCCCATCAGTATGGGCAAGACAAAGACCCTGTGCTGAGCACCCCACCTCGGGCTCTCCTTGCAATCCAACTGGCTTGCTGTGTGTCCCCCACTCCCTGAAATGGTATCAGTGAAACTTGGCTTTACTTCAATTCGTCATCCGAGTTTCTTACGCCATACCAAAGAGGTGAGAGACTTTCAGTTCCCAGTCAGCCTCGCTCCACCTCCTGCATTCCTGCCGGGATGGAGAGATGACCCAGGGAAGCAGAAGGTGTCTCACAGAAGGACCCCAGTCCCCAGACTACCACTGGGCTTAAGAGATTGGGACCAGTGGCTCAAAGGAAATTAAGTCACTAGAAATTCAGGCCAACGTTTGGGGTTTGGAGAGTATGACGGTTCAGAAGATGATGTGACTACTTGAATAAGTGTAGATTTTTGTACATGAATAAACGTAGATTGCTGTTCCTGAAAAAATAAGGCATTTTCTGAAAATGAGCCCTGTTATATCTTTTGGAACAAATTAAAACATGTTCCTTTTCCAGGGAAAAGTATTACAGAGACACAAGTATTTTTAAGCATCTCTTACAGCTATTAACACTAGGTAGCATAAACAAACCAATGAGCAGACAGGTAAGTCATAACTATTAATTCTTTATAACAAGAAACAGTTTTTAACTAACTTATTAGAATATAAAATAAGTTGTGCTTATAACTTCAGGATACCTTAAAATGATGAATAGAAACAACCCTGAGATGATTTGAAACTTATTTTTTAAAGCCTATTTTTGAATAACTAGTTAAACCTAAGTTAAATGAAAGTCTTTATGTTTAGAATTTATTGTCTCTAAAATAGTTATTTTGATATTAAAAGGATCATATCTTTTGATTTTTATCAGTGTTATGTATCAACAATTTATAAAATACGTTGATACAAATTGATGCTTAAAATTTTAAGCAAAGAATATAAATTTATATATAGCAAATACTTTTAGTGTCTTAATTATAAATAGATGTTATGTACTTATTTAATTTTAAATACTTGTTTAATCTTACTTAATTTTTAACAGTCACTTTTATATTACCTACAAGATATAAAATACCTAACAAACATAAGTCAGTATTTCAAAACAATTTTCTTTGCAACTCTACAGTGCCCTTTTATTTTTACTTTTATTAATACATATTTGCAGTATGCAGTGACTACATTCACTGTAGAGAATTGGTACATGTAGATAACACATTTCAATTCTACTTTTCCTCTCCCCTCCACTGCTTTTCATTTTTCCAGCATCAGATTCATTTATTTTATATGACCTTCATAAGTTAATTATCATATATATAAATTGAAAACCAGATCAGTAGGCCAACGAACATATAAAACATGTAAGACAGTTGTAGTAAGTTAAGGTACAATTCTGGGTACATTGTCCCCACTGGATTACAGTACCTTTTTTTCTTTGCTAAGGAAAATGCTTTAAAGACCATAGTCAATATTCTGAAATTCAATTCTATGTAATATAATGAAATGTTGTTTTAAAATCTTTGTTACTTAGTATAACTTGTGCTGAATAGAACAACCAGGTAGAAGCTATCAGGCTTTGTAAACCATTCTTGTCTAAGAAAGTAGCCCTGAGGACCAGTCCTAAACTGATGCAGTAAAGACACAGAGATACTATAGGGATAGGCAGTTGGCAGACTGGGGCATTTACCTGCTACTCATTAAAAAGAATCAGGAATTTAAAAGCCATTTTTGCTATATACTTTAACTGTTTAAATCACTATAAACTATTGTATTTAGGCCCCCTTTTATTGATGTAAGAAGCAACCTTTATAATGACTATTACTATATACCATTTTGTGAGAAGCTAAACAATTTAAACATTTCAGTAAGAATGTCTAGCCAGTGCTATATTTGTTACCATGTTTATCTGACTCTGATTTTAAGTCTTTAACATATTAAACTTAGAAATTTTAATTATCTTTGTTTTTGTTATTTTTATACCTTTACAAAACAGGAAAAAATCTTTAGGCATTTAAGATTTAATTTTGGTTGCCTAACACAGGCAGTGTACATGTTTTCAGTTAAGGATTCCTTTGTCATAATTTTTAAAACTTTTTTAAAGTTACATAAATAATGAATCATGTGGGTTTATGTTTTTAGGTTACTGAGTGCCCTTATTTTTAAATTAATCTCATGCCATTAAATAATATATAAACACAAATATATGCAAAGTATTTAATACACATCTATGTCAATACCTATAAAACAAAGGCTTTATAATTTATCAGCTTTTAAAAAGTTGTTATATATTGGCATTTTTATAGTTTTGTGTCTGAAGGTAGAATTTTAGGTTGCAGCAAGGTAAAAAATACGTATTTTAGAAGAGATTGTTGTCTAGTTAATATGGGTTTGAATTTTCTGACTTTTTTTCTGCCTTAATTGGTAGTTAATTTCAAAGCTCTTGCCCCAGATTTTAAAATATGTTTTATTGTATTAAAGTTTAGGTATTAGTCACAAATTTATACAACTTGTCTTAGCTGTATTGTGCCAGGTTCCCAGGTATACGAAACCCGGAAAAACACAAAACCCTTTAGGACAGTATTCCCCACCAAGAAGCCAGGCGTAAGTAGCCCATGCCTGGAATCCCAGCACTCAGGAGGCTAAGGCAAGAGGATCCTTGCAAGTTCAAGACCAGCCTGGCCTACAAAGTGAGCTCAAAGCCCGCCTGAATTGCATAGTGAGACCCTGTCTCAAAAAGACCAAAAAAAAAAAATCTACACGAACAAAAACAAAGGCCAACCATTTATAGTATAATTTAAAAAGAAAAAAAAATTTTTTTAGTTAAGAAATGGAGATAACAGGAGACAAAAATAAAGTTTTTGCAAACAAGTTTTGACAAATATTTTGAAACACATGTTTAGAATGAACCAAGGACTGTTAGCAAAGATGAGGGGAAATTTAAGTACCAAAAATTTGCTGATGTTACCCAAGTTGCTGCAAGGCCAGTGGGCAGAGAAGGCTCTTCCCTGTGTTTGTCAGTAATCTAAGAAAAGCAGCTGTGGGTACCAGTTTGGCCATAGTTACCTTTTAAAGTTATTTTTTGGTACACTGTACATATATATAGAATGATAAAATTTGTCCTAGGGAATCTGTACTTGCACATGGCACATGTTGATTTTTCTTTCCTTCCCATTTCCCTCACCTCCATTCATCTCTTCCTTAGTTAAACTTTGTTTACACTTTTCCCTAACATTCTCTCTTTTTCCATTTCCCATCCTTTCTTTTCCTCTCCCCCCTCCCAAGTTCCCATTCTGATTTGAACATTTTTTTCCTATTATACAGTATCAGTTGTACATTTTGGTCCTTTTTTACCTTTCACTTTCTCACACCAGAGAAACCATGCAGTTGTAAGCATGTGTGTGTTGTTTATTAAGAGTATGGTCTTAAAGTCCACTCATTTACTTAGAAATGTCTCAGGTTTACCCTTCTTTATGTCAGAGTAGTACTGCATTGCGTCTAACAAAAATATCTTCTTAAACCATTTATTGGCTTATGGGCATTTGAGCTATTTCCAAGATTTAGCTATTACAGATTGCATTGCTGTAAAATGTGTGTATATCACTGTGATATGATGCTTTTCTTTCTTTTTCTTTTTTTTAAATAGCCATTCCTTCTGGAGTTAGGTGGAATGTCAGTGTTGTTTGAATTTGCATCTCTCAAATAACAGAGATGTTGCACACTTTTTTATGTATTTATTTGCCATTTGTACATCATCCGAGATATTTATACAATTTGTGTGCCAATTTTCGATTGTCTTTAAATTTGAGAGGTCTAATTTTTTTGAGTTCTTTGTGTATTCTAGATATTTGTCTTTTTTCTAAGGAACAGCTGAAAAATATTTTTTTTACACTCTGTGGATTGTCTCTTCACTCTTTTAGTGATTTCTTTTGCTGTGTAAAAGCTTTTTAATGTGATGAGGGCCCAGTTGTTGCTTCTTTGTGATATTTCCTGTATAATGAGGGTTTTGTTCATAAAGTCTTGCCTATACTTATATCTTGAGGAGTCCTGCCTTTTCTGTCCTTTAGTAGATTTAAAAGATCTTTGGTCTAAATCTTTAATTTCAGTTTAGTGCATGGTGAGAAAAATGGATCTGTTTTTAATCTTTAGCATATGAAAATCAGTTTTCCTAGTACCATTTAGTAAAGAGGCTATCTTTCTTCCAGTGAAAGTGTTTGGTCCCTTTGTCAAAGATAAGGTGGCTGAGTTTCTTTGGAGTTGTTTCTGCATTTTCTAATGTATCCCATTGATCCTTCAGTCTGCTGTTTTGTTTTGTTATTGCCAGTGTCAAGCTGTTTTTACTGCTATAGCTTTGTAGTATAATTTCAAGTCAGGGATTGTCATGCCCTCTGCCTTGCTTTTGTTGACCAGAAATGCGTTTGCTATTCTAGGTCTCTTCTGATTCCAAGTGAATGTTAGGGTTATTTTTTCTAATTCTGTGAAGTATACTGTTGGTATTTTGATCACAATTGCATTAAATCTGTGTAACATTTGAGAGTATGGACATTGTAACTACATTGGTTCTTCTTACCTAACAAGAGATGTATTTCCATTTTCTGATACTCTCTTCAATCTTACTTTTTCAGAATACTTTTTCTATGTAATGTCTTTTACTTTCTTTGTTAGATTAATATATATTTCATTTATTCCAGTTACATTGTGAAAGTTGGGGTTTCCCTAATTTTTATCTCAGTGAATTTTTTTATTTGTATACTGAAAAGCTATTGATTTTTGAATGTTAACTTTGCATCCAGCTGTACTACCAAATTTGTTTATGAAATCTAGAAGTCTTTTGGTAGAGTTTCTGGGGTCTTTTATGTAGAAAACATATTGTTCTCAAATGATAATTTAAATTCTTTCTCTTGTACCCTTACTCTTTTTATTTCTTTCTCTTATTTGCTCTGGGTAATGTTTCCAAAACTGTATAGTAATAGTGATAGTGGACATCCTGTTTTGTTCCTGATTTTAAGGCAAAAGCTTTCACTTCGTAGTATGTGGCTGGCTGTTAGTTTGTCATACATAGCTTTTATCAGATTGAGTTAGATACTGTATGCCAATTTTCTGTAGGGTTTTTATCATGAATAGGTGTTCGACTTTGTCACATACTTTTTCTAAATCTATTGAAATGATCGTGTGATTTTTGTCCTTGGCTCTTAATGTAGTGTATTACATTTATTTATTTATTCATTTGCCTATGTTGTACTATCTCTGCATACATGGGGTGAATCCCATTTGATCATGGTGTATAATCTTGTTTATGATTTGCTGTGCCGTTTGCCAGTATTTTATTGCAGACTTTTTCATCTGTGTTCATTAGGGAGATTGGCCCAAAGTTCTGCTACTTGGTTGGATCTTTCTTTAGTTTTGGTATCAGTGTAATACTTGCTTCTAGTAATGAGTTTGGGAGTATTGCTTCCCTTTCAGTTTCATTAAAGAGTTTTCTAGGCAGGCACTTAACGAGTCCTGACCTAGATCCCTGATCTCCCAAACGAGTGTACGGTGGAGGTTTAAATAAAATGGTACGATTTTAGGGCTCCAGGAGGGTCAAAACTCTTCAGCTGAGAGATTCTGAGGTCTCAGACAAAGACTTCTCTGGAACACCCACTTTTAATAGATCCAAAAACAAGGAGCAGGGAAACTGAGGAAAGCACAGGCAGTAAGCGGGACCTTGGGAATCACTTCAAAGATGTATCCAAGTAATGGATCATGTCAATTCAGTAGACCCTGTCTTATCATGAAGACATGGTAAAAGTGAGACTGTAGGAGTGATTTCTGCAGCTGCAGTCTCTATCTACTTAATTGATGTTTGGGCCTGGTGTCTGTAGCTGTGGCCTTATCTTGCCCTTTGAGGTATCTATGGCCTCACAGGCCACTACAGGCTTCAGCCAGGACCAGTAATTCGTAGAGGTTCACTTACTATGAATCAGCTCCCATTGCCAGGCAAGGGGCTGTAAAATTTAAATGCTGCTCTGAGGCGCTGCTTAGTGGTCTCCAATAGGCACTTATGCCCCTGAGCTATATCCCCAGCCTTTCATTTTATTTATTTATTTATTTAATTTTTGGGGGGTGGTATCAGGAATCAAACTTACAACCTTGTGTTTGCTAAGCGCTGGCCTGGAAAGCATGAGGCTGTGAGTTCAATCCTTGGTACCAAAAGAGTACCACTAAAGAGTATTTCACTAAAGAGTTTTAGCATTAGTAGCATTAGATCTCTAAATTTCTTGTAGAATTCAGCAGTAAAACTGTCAGGACCTGGGCTTTTCTTTGTTGGTAGGTTTTTAATTACATCTTCAATTTCATTGACTAATATTGGGTTATTTCACAGTTTTATCCTCTTGATTTAGTTTTGGCAATTCGATTGTGTTTAGGAGTCTGTCCATTTCTTCTGTGTTTTCAATTTTGTTAGAAGTAGGTATTGATCTTTGTTTCTCTGCAGTATTTGTTGGAATTTTCATTCCTAATTGCATCGATTGATCCATTTTTTGATGAGGTTTGCCAAGAGTTTGTCAATTTTAATCTTTCAAATAAACAACAATTCATTGATTGTTCATATTGTTTTTTTAGTCTCAGTTGCATTCAGTTTTGCTTAATCTATAATTTCCTGTCTCATATGACCAATGAGCTTGACTTACTCTTCTTTTCCTAGAAGCTTAAGGCTCAACATTAGGCTGTTACTTGAGCTACTCTGTTTTTCTAATATGGGAGGTTACAATTACAAATGTCTTTCATAGGACTGCACTCACTGTATCTTATAAGTTCCTGTATGTTGTTTTGGCATTATTGTTTAATTGTAGAAACTGTCCAATTTCTTCTTAGTTTCAACTGTGACCCATTTGTTGATCAGGAAGATGTTATTTAATTTCCATGTATTTATGAAGTTTTTTTATTTCTTTTGCCATTGATTTCCAATTTCACTGAGCTTTGGTCTGATAATATGCATAGGATAATTTTAAAACTTTGCATTTACTTAAGGGCTAATGTGTGGTCTATTTTGAATAACATTGCATGTGCAGCTGAAAAGAATGTATATTCTGATTTTGTGTGGTAGAATACTCTGTAGATATCTACTAAGTCCATTTCTTCAGAATTTTTGTTCAATTTTATTATTTCTTTGATTTTTTTTCTCTAGTTGATTTGTCTGTTTGTGATAATGGGTAAAGGTCCCCCATTACAATTGTGTTTAGTGCTTATTTGATTTTTATGTCTGCTAATACTCGTTCTATGTAGTTAGGTACACTGATATTTAATGCATATATATTCATGATTGTTATCTCTTCTGCTTGCAATTTTCCTTTAACATGTGTATAGTGACTTTCTTAGCCTTTTTTCATCAGTCTTGAATTGAAGTTCACATTGTTGACAAATCGAATAGCTACCCCTGATTTTTTTCTGGGTTCCTATGACCTGGAGTATTGTTCTCCATCTTTTAACTTTCAATCTATGAGTATCTTTTTGAGTTAAATGTGTTTCTTTTATGCAACATATTGTCAGGGTTTGTTTGTTTCTTGATCTATTCTGCCAATCTATTTCTTTTGATTTGTGAATTGAGACCATTTGCATTGATGGATATGACTGGTATGCATTGATTATCCTTGTCATTTTGTTTTTCTGTTGTTCGTTTCTTTTTTCCTTCCTGTTTAATTATTTACTTTGCCTGGTGAATTCATTCCATTTTTGTTATCTCTTTCTAAATTTTTCTTTAGAAATTTTGGGTGTTGTTTGTCTCGTAAGTATCTTATTTCTTCCAACTCTTATTTTGTGGAAGAGCTGGAAGTCAATTTTGAAAGACTGTTCTGCAGGTTCATCAATCTTGGGTGGAGGTTGGTTTCTTTTAAGACTTGAAATACTTCATTCTCCTTGACTTAAAGGTTTGTGTTAAATCTGCTGTAATTCTGATGGACTTTCCTTTATGGGTGATTTGTTTCTTTTCTCTAACAGCTTTTAATGTTTTATTCTTCTCTTGAATTTCTGGGATCTTGACTGCTATATGTCTTGGAGTAGTTTTGGTTTTGTGGGGGTTTTTTCGTTTGTTTTTGTTCATGGCTAATTAGAATTGTATATTCGTCATTTATCTGGATCTCAATTTCTATGTCAGTGCTTGGGAAGTTTTCTGCCATTACTCCTGTGAATAGGTTTTTGTTTTTTTTTTTTTCAATGTAGTTTGTGCTATCTCCTTTTACTGTCTCCAGCCAAACTTAGGTTGTTATTCTTTGTTGTATGTAGAACTTGTTGGATTGATTTTTTGTGTGTGTGTGATCCTTTGCTATTTTTAAGAAATCTTTCTTTTCGAGGTTACTAACTGCAGTCTTGTCTTTCTGATCTGAGATCCTGTCCTCATGTTGTGTATACTTCTGTGTATACTTTCAATAGCTTTTTTAATCTTCTGGATATATGACTGAATCTGTTTCAAGGATTCCATTTTTTCCTATGCTGGACATTCGTGGTTTCTGTACTTTTCTTAAGCTCCTCTTTTTTTTTTACTTCTATCTACTCTATATTCACTAATGACATAATGACCTTCATTGTAATCATCGTCTCAGAAATTATCTGAGAAATTATTACTGAATTGATTTTTTTTTCTAGAGCATCATTTATCTGCTTTGTTACTTGTGCTTTTATCACCTCAGAGAGTCCAAGTGAGTGGCTTTTGAGTTGTTCCACCTCATCGCCCCCCAGGGTTCGCCTTTGGTGAGCTGGAAGTCTGGGATTGCATCTTGCTTCTGTGACTTCTCATTTTCTTTTTCTTTTTACTCTAATTCATGCATTGATGTTTGTGAATTGTTTTTAGTAGGTGTCTTGGTAATATCAAAAACACTTAGGAATGACTGCTGTTAAGAGAGGTCTTCCAGGTATAACTGGCTTTGGGTTTTGAGTCTTTTGCAAGATCATAACTTTTCAATTTATTGGGGATGGGAAATCGCTGCCTATTTGGCCTAGCTCCTGGTTCTTTGGCACCAACCTATAGTATTGTTTGTGACCCTGGCTTCCATACCAGGAGGAACAACTGACTAGAACAATTATGTCACCTCAGTTAAAGTAGTACAGTCAGCAATAACAATAGCGTCAAACACAGCCTAGAAAATGATAGACTGTGATAATTATTTATTTGCCACATTTAACCATATGAACAAGATTTGTAGTTATACAACAAAATCTAAAACCAGAAAATTATATACTGTAAAATGGTAGTTTTACCCTCACGGGGAAAATTTTAAAGGAGTTAGAGGAGAAATAGAGACATGCAAGAAGAGAAATGGATTAGCAGCGCTGCTGGAGGACAAAGGAAAATTGTGCAAGCTTTGGGAACTGGTGAAGAAGAGAGAAGGGAAAAGAAAAAGGAAGAAGCAACTACAGTAACAACAAAAACTAGAAACAGTGTTCACACTCATGTAAAAAGAACAATTAAGTAAAATTTTAAAAATTAATAAAAAGCAAAGGAAAAAAATTCATTTCAGGGTTTGTCTCTGCTGTCACTGGTAGACAGAGGCAACATCCATGTTGCTGATCCCAGCAAGCCAGCAGTAGAATTATGTCACTGGTGGATAATTCAGCAAACCTGAGTCTTTAGTTCCCCTGAAGTTCAGTCTGCAATTGTTACACATGTGAATCCATCCTTCAATCCTCACTCACTCTTTCTTTCTTTTTTTCTTTTTGCGGATCGAACTCATGACCTTGCATTGCCAGGCAGGTGCTTAGACCACTGAGCTAATCCCTAGCCCTTGCTTCTCATTTCTGACTGTGTGGCGGGGACCCCAGTTATTCATCCCGCAACATGCCCAAGTGGCTCCTGCCCACTGGAACTCTACTCCCCAGTGTGCTGATGGCTTGCACTAGAATAAAAGGAGAAAGATAAAAGAAGCAAAGACATAGCCAAACAAATTAATACTTTAAAACATATACCTGGGAAAATTTTTTAATCTGTGAATATTTTACCTAAGTCAGAAGCCCAGAATTATTTACTGTAGGTATGAATGTCCACAAATGGCAGTTGTGAGGACAGTAGATCTCTGGAGTGTGCTCTTTAATCAGAAACCAGGTGGACCTTGTCAGAAACCTCCTGAAATCAACAAAAGTGTTTGTAAGTGTCTAATGAAGAAGAGGGAGATACCCAGTTGTGAAAGTGCCCCCAGCAGCTGCTAGAAGATCACTGGGTGCTGACCATGGGTTTAGCTAGCCACAGCGTCACTCCTTGTAAATTGACTATCAGGATAAAAAGGCACTCAGGAATGGAGTTATGTCCCATCTGGGCTGCTAGAACTATTAGAGCCCATTTGGGCTCATGTGCTCAGGTACATCTGCTTGTCACTAACCAAATTAATTTTTTAAAAAAAGATTTACTTAAAATTCCAAAAACAGGGAAGGGCCTATTTGCCTGAATCACTGTCTGACCATTTACAGGTAGGTAAGAACTGCTTTGTTTTGTCTTGTTTTAATAATAAGCAGAATAGAGGAAAAATAGAGGAATAAAGCATATCTCCACACTTTATCACTTTTAGCCATCTTCAGTTAATTGTCTCCTTTCCTGTAGAAAAAATAAGAATGAAGAAAAAAAAAAAACTGAGCTGCAGGCTTCCTGATGTCAGCATCTACATATTCTTTTCATTTATCTGGGCTAAAGAGAGGTGGGAAAAGGTCTTATACCTTAGGCCTCAAAGAGCCGCTTGTCTCTAGAAAACAAATTACAAAAAATACACCTAACTTTAAATGTTCCATTTCACAGTGCTAGCCACACAATTGTTACACATGTGAATCCAACCTTCAATTTGTGTTGTGCATACATGCAGAAATGCCATTAGTATCACCAGCCCTATGCAGAATCCCTAGCACACTAAGAAAAAGTGCTGAGTTTGGTGGTGGTGTTTCAGGATGGTGATCTTTATTTTTCTTTTTCTGTAGGAATTGGCGATTTCAGTGTGTGGGAGTTCTCCGGAAATCCTGTGTACTTCTGCTGCTATGATTATTTTGCTGTAAATGATCCTACATCAATCCACATCATTGTGTTCAGTTTAGAAGAACCCTATGAGATTCAGCTGAACCAAGTGATTTTCTGGCTCAGTTTCCTGAAGTCTCTAGTCCCGGTGGAGGAACCCATAGGTGAGTTGAGCCTCCAGGGCATCAGTGCTCTTGCTCTTTGTTCTGCTGCTGCTGCCTGTTTCATGCTTGGCCACAGCCTACCCAGATGCTGCAGCTTGGGTCTTGGAGCTGCTGTTTCCATCCTTGCATTTCCTCACTGGCAGGTTCCACTCTGTGGCTCAGGTGGGCACTGTTCTGCAGGGAGGTTTTGTTCCGTGACCATGTATTTCTGTCTCAAAGACCAATTCCAATATATTTGTTGGAAGCTGTTTTTCACTTCTTTCTATACTTTAGAGGTATGGTTTTTGCTGTATACATAGTGGAATCTTCCTTCAAGAGCTCCGGCTTGAAAAGACCCATGATTCACCAGTAGAATGAGCTGTGCATTCTGCTAATCCTTCAATCCCTGGAGGAAAGCAGCCCAATAGTCTGACTGTGGCACCTAGGTATTCCTAGAGAACAGCAGAACATGGAGAGGACTTCTGTTTCTGTAGAATAAGATACATAGCCTTCTGTGGGGAAATACAGCATTCAGGAACCAAGTTTTTCCCCAGAAAAGTATAGAATAATAAATTACATTTAATATCCCTCAACATGTTGCCATATTGATTTTTCTCCTTTGTTACTTTCTCTTTTTAAGCATTCCAGTTAGTGAAAGCTGCTATCTGTGAGTCTCAGGCAGTGTCTCTTTGGACCACTTGGCTGCATGAAGAGGGCTTTCTTTGAGCCTGAAAAGAGCAGCTTCCTTGAGGGTGGTTAAATCTGCCTCATGTAGGAGGACATGTTTGTACAGAGCCCTGAGATGCTGACATGTGCTGAAGTCACTAGTGGACCACTGCTAAGAACTCTCCTTATGGCCCAGAATGGGCTCCCTTGTTGTTTCACCAGGTCCGGGGCCTTTTAGGGAGTTGTACCTTGCAGCAGGCATAGGGCATTGAGTCTGCAGGTAGGCAGCACATCCCCTGAAGATGGTCCAGCCATGAGGCCAATGTGTCCTTCACTTGGGCTGGAGAGTCATCCCGGTGGGGAGCCTGATTCCTGACAGTTCTGTCTGTGTCCCCAGCCTTTGGTGGTAAGCTGAAGAACCCACTCCGAGTGGTCCTGGTAGCCACCCATGCTGACATCATGAATGTCCCTCGTCCAGCTGGAGGCGAGTTTGGATATGACAAAGACATGTCATTACTGAAGGAAATCAGGAACAGGTGAGGACAGCCTGGGGGAGCCTCCTATCCTAGGGAACTGGATTTAGGGGGTGGGTGAGGAAATACAGATGGAAGCATGTGACCTAACTGAAGAATGAAAGGCCTTTCTTCCATGATTGGTCTTTTTTATTTTTCATCTTTTCAAAGAATGAGTACACATATAACAATTAAAGAGAGGAAGCACGCGTGATACAAATCAGAAACCCTGCTACTGTTTTCTTCCTCCTGACACCGCTGTTAAGAGGATATTTCCAGTGGCTGCTTTGGCTTTCAGTTCTTTTCCTGATTATCACCATAGCACTAATCAGTGTTTCTTAACATACACGTTGCAACCTACTAGTAGGCCATGATGGGAGCTAGTGATTAATTCTCCCTACAGTGAGATAGAATGAGATGAAATGGAACTGAAGAGAATAAAATAGATCAGAGTACATTTAATGTCAAGCATTAAACTTTTTTCTTTTACTTACAAAATTTAAGTGTGCAAAAGGTCAGATGTAAAATATTTACTTAGATAACAAAAATTTTACTCTGAAACTGTAACACTCCTTCTTTCCATTGGTACAGTGATTTACCTGTAAGTAAACTGTAAGTAAGTTATTTACAAAGAAAGAGTTGATTTAGTTCACTGTTTTGGAGGCAGAAAATCCCAACAGCGTGTCCGCAGCTCTGGTGAAGACCTCTTTGGCTTCATCACATTGTGGCAGAAAGCAACATAGTACGATTACCTGTGAAAGGAAGCCAAACAGGCCCGGAAATATCGCTTTCTTTTTGTAGCACTCTGTGAGGGCTAACTGGAATCCCAGGGGCACTACACTGGTTCCTTTGGAGAGTAGTACCCGATGACTTTAATCACCTGTTAGGTCCCACCTCTTCAGTGTTCCACAGTGGTGCACACTGGGAAGTTAACCTGAAACACATGAGCCCTTGGGAGATAAACCACATCTGAATCAAGCATTCTCCATTAAAAACCAGTGAACTGGGTGTTAGTAACTTGACTCTTGAATTATCCGTTTGAGACAGCTGCCTTCTTTCTTCCCGATGTGAAAATGAGTCTTCTGTGAACATTTTCATGTGAATGGTGTATCTTTAGTACTCTGTCTGTCTTTAGTCCCTCCACTTCAGCAGTGTCACTTGTAAGATGAACATATGGGCCTCACCTTTCCTGCTCAGGAGGCACTGATGTGTTTCCATAGTATATTCCTGCTGCTGGTTGGAAAGCCAGTGGTCCTGTTAGTATGAGTGAGAGTGCATGCTTATATCCCCAAACTATACACTTAAGAGTGACTAAGCAGAGTCCACCAAACAGAAAAGCCAGAGATGCTGCAAGGTGCTCCAGTGTGGTAGGAGCCTTGGACCCTGCTTGGAAAGACCTGAGGAAGTTGACTCAGGGCTGATGTAGCTCTTGCTCTTGCCCTAGATTTGGGAATGATCTCCACATTTCAAATAAGTTGTTTGTGCTGGATGCTGGAGCTTCTGGGTCTAAGGACATGAAGGTACTTCGGAATCACCTCCAAGAAATTCGGAGTCAAATAGTCTCGGTGAGTCTACCCTGCAGGGCCCTGGATCTAACCTTTGCTGTCATCAGCAGTGACCCTGGAACTGGCCTCTCTGCTCTGTCCTCTTTATTAGGTTTGGTTTTCAGGGGATGCCTTCACAGTAGGACCCAGGACTAAGGGACCACATGAATGTGCTATTAGCATATTACTCTGCATTGAGGCAGGACAGGAGAGAAATAAGAAATAGGGCCAGGTGGACCAAATCAGAGTGCCTGCAGTTCTTACAGCTTTACATGGTTTAAATGCAAATTTTCTTTTTACAAATTGCAAAAGGAATTGTAAAGTGCTTTATCGTGGAATGCAAGAAAACTCAGAAAAAAAGTCATAAAATTTGTCAAAGGATCATTTTAGGAAATTCAGAAAAGTTGGACAACACTAACAAAATCTATTAAATGATGTAAAACTATAGATCAGAAAAAATGGAATAAGGCTGTGTTCTTGCCAGAGGTAAGACATTAAAAAAAATGCTTCATTTTCCCAAGCTAAATAAATTTTCTACGGTTCCAATTAGCATCTGGCGGAGAGGATGGTTGGGAGTTTTAATCTTAAAATTTCACTAGAAGAAGAAGTAAAATATATGATAAGAGTTTGTGGTCAGGAAAGTTAAAGTAAGACTGTGTCAATATAAGTCACAATCATTAACAAATTTAATAAAAAAACAGTGTTTAATTTAATGAGGGCAGTATTTGCCTAATAATTAGGCACAGCTGGTTATTTGGCTGTAATAAAGTAAACCTGATTATCATAACTTTCCATATTACCTGAACATTTATGGATTAAAACTATTGAATGGTTAACTATAAAACAATAAATATCTCAAATAGTAATTTGGAAAATGTATTTTTAAAATAATTTAGACATGAAACAAACTTTTAAAGAAAGTTTACAAAAATCTATCAGTCTTCAAAGAAAGTCTGCTTACTTTCATAGCACATTTAAAACCAAATCTCTGGCAGTAAAGATTGATAAAATTAAAAAGGAAAATAGACTAAGGAAAATTAAAATTAAAAAGGAAAATAAACTAGGGGAAATTATCAGTGCATTTGACACATAAAGGATTGCTTATTCGTAATTAAAAAGCTTTGTAAAAATGGTAAGAAACAGAAAAAACATGCTAAAATAAGGGGAAGATGCTGCACTGCTCTTAGGAATGTTCTCGCCACACAAGCCCAACTCTGACTAGAGTAGGCTGTGACACCTCTGCTGTCCCGCAGAGGTACCTGGGGTTTGGTTTCCACCCAACACCAGGCTTTGGCTCCACACCTGCACTCAGGAAACCCTTTCCTCTTGCACAGAAATGTGATCCATATACCCAAGTAGGCACTTCTGCAGATAGGAGCAATCTGGCAGGCCTTGGGGAACCAGAGCCCCCAGAGCAGGTGGCTTACCATCCCATGTTTGCATAAAACCTCCTTCCTCAGGCAGCATAGAGCCGGGGAAGATCTTGAGCTGGGTATGGTACAACCCCCCACCAACTACTGAGGACTAGCAAGTGGAGCCCCCCAAATAAACGTCTCAGATGCTGAGAATTTTATACCAATTAGGGATTGGAATTTAGGTAACATGAAACTTGATTGGAAAAGGAGCCCCCCAAGTAAACATCTCAGATGCCTAAGAATTTACCAAGAATTGGTCTATTCAAAATAACAGCTCAATAACAATCCCCATGAACACTGAATTTACTGGTTAAAATTCCGCAATACTGTTGACAATGATATTCATTCTCTGTTCTCTGTTCCTCGAGTACCCATTGCCAGAGTGGAACAGTGGAACATGTCCTATGGGGTGTAAGGGAGGGGGTGAGCAAGCAAAGACAGGGGGAGGGAAGAACTGAGCAAAAATGTGATGAATTACAAAATTTCAAAAATTCCAAATCATAACTCTGAAGACTTACCATCTGTTTATCGAGACAGGCAGAGCTCAAAAGCTTGTCCAGAGCTGTACATTTGATAAACAGATTCTCCCCAAAGATGTCACCAAGGCAACAACTGCCCCAGCACTCGCCAGCAAAGTGCCATCTCACTGGGGTCATGAATGCATGGTGTTGTATGCACTGGGCCCGGCACTCACTGTACCCCACTGCATGCTCTAGGGCTGCCCCCCCATGACTCACCTGTGCGAGAAAATCATTTCCATACTGCCATCCTGGAGGAAGCTCAATGGGCCCAATCAGCTAATGTCCCTGCAGCAGTTTGTATATGATGTGCAAGACCAACTGAACCCCCTGGCCAGCGAGGAGGACCTCAGGCGCATCGCACAGCAGCTCCACAGCATAGGCGAGGTATGTTCCCTGTGTGGTTGGGCCGTGGGGCGTGGTGTAGCAGGGACTTGATGTGCTCCAAGTCCAGGGCCTTGAGGGGGACTGAGCCTGAGGCTGCAGAGCAGACAGAGCCTCATCTCTCACAGTATTTCCAGGTGTGCAGCTGTTACTGTCTCAGGTAGTTCCCGAACCTGCAGCTCTCTGCCTCTCCCTCATCTGAGCACTGCTGTTCAGCTTTCTCCATTTTGCTCTTGTCCTCCAGTTCCTGTTAGTTAGGGGCACAGAGTCACTGGCCTGGGTGACTGTCCCCTTACCTTTGCAGATGTGATAGTTTCCAGCTCTTCCTGGTAGGCCCAGGCTTGTGGTCCTCTGTGGTCAGGTCAGGAGGATCTAACTCCAAGATGACTTCTTGGTCAACAAAAAATTGAGAAAAGGTGATGAGTTATCCTCAGGCAGACCATTCTGGAGACACTAAGAAGAGAGAAAGTGTGCAGAGCGCAGACTGATCGTAACCCTAAACACACTTAAAACCCCAGATGCCTTCTCAGGATGACAGAAAATAGGACTTTTTACTTTTGGTTGTGTAACATTCAGCACTGGCATTGGCTGCATGTCCTCATCCCCCAGAAGGCGCATAGCTTCACATTTCTCCATCCTGTGAAATTAGGGGCAACATAGGCCAGACTGTGCCAAGAGCACCCCTTACGAATATTAAGAACTGGAAGGAGAATATTGAATCCAGAGGCTCAAGCTGCCACGTCGTAGACATATTCATGTGAGCCATATATTTTGAAACTAATACTGAATCTGGAAGCCAGTGACCGAGAAGAGCCACAAGTGGTGATTTAATTGGCCTTTAAAATATCCAATAAACAATAAGCAAATCTGCTGATTCCCCAGCAGTACTGTAAAGGGATGATGCGGAAAGAGACAGTTGAAGTCAAGCCTAAATTATAAGACATGGCTGGATATAAAATACTTTAACTTGTTCCTTTGGTATAATAGTCTTTTATTTTACCAGCAATTCCTAGATCCAGCACATGAATCGTTAATTTGATATCATATCTTTCTTAAGTAAACGAACACTTAAAAGAGGAAAAGAGAAGGGAAGGCCCAGTGGCACAGCCTCACTTTACTGACTCCAGCCTCCTTCATTTCTGTTGCTGCCTTCTGGGAAGTGCTCTGCATACCGTATGCATGTATTCCCCTCACTTGTCTTCTGGTTCAGGATCCCACAGGGCACATGGTAACCTGCTCATCTGCCTGATCTCTCCCAAGACCATGAGTCAGTCTGTGTCTCCTATGACCCTGAGGTGACAGCAGGACTCAGTGTGAATGGTGATCTACAAAGTGCTCTGTCAGGAACCACATAGATGTGAACTGTGCCCTTCAGGAATTTGCAGTCTAAGAGTCAAATACAACAAAGCCATATAGAGCATGAGTCAGAAAAGTCTAGCTGGGAAGAAGAGCAGTGTGGTGGTCCACCGGTGTGCTGCCTGTGAGGAACAAGTCATTTTTATAGAACTAGCCCAGGGCAGGGAGGAGGCAAAGGAAAAATAACTGTTCCCTAAAAGGAGTTCTGTTTCTTGTTACTTTTTTTTTCTAACTTTGTGTCTTTTTGTTTTTTAATGAAATAAACATGACCTGTAGAGCTGAAGTGCCCTCTAGTCACCACTTCTGATTTCTCTCCTTTTTCTGGGGTGAACTGTCTTCAAGAGGGCACATCTTTCCAGACCTTTTTGTATGGAAATTGATAGAATTGTGGGGACCAGCGGCAGCTGAAAAGATAAGAAGTATGAAATATAAGTGACCTTTATTTTAAGAATGCAGGGATAGACCCCCAACACCCTGGGGCGCGGCATCCCCCCCCCCCCCCCCGGTCGGCGATCTCTCCGTGGAACACGTGGAGTGCAGGCATATAAGCAGCGTCGGTTTGGGGTGGAACCTAAGGGGCATTAGTGATGCACAGGTAGCCCATTGGCACTCGTTTGGCGCCAAAGGTAAATTCCTAGGGATGGGGAAGATACAGTCACAGGTAAGTTCCTAAGGGTGTGGAAGATGGAGCTGGTAAAAAGGAGCTCCATCTTCCCCACCCCTAGGAATTTACCTCTGGCACCAAACGAGTGCCAATGGGCTACCTGTGCATCACTAATGCCCTTTAGGTTCCACCCCAAACCTAGGCTACTTATATGCCTGCACTCCACGTGTTCCATGGAGACATCGCTGACCCCGGGGAGAGATGCCGCACCCCAGGGTGTCGGGAGGTCTCTCCCCGCATTCTCAATATAAAGGTCATTTATATTTCATATATTTCATATCTTTTCAGCCGCCGCCGGTCCCCACAGTTCTATCAGAAATGTATTTAAATTTACATAAATACATATTATGTGACATACATTTTGTTAAAAAATTCAAGTCTTTACAGAAGTTCCAAGGATGTTATGAACTCAAATATACTCTGTCTTTAAAGTTGATTATTTGGATTTTGCAACACTTGCTTTTAGGTTTCTTTCCTATTCATTCACTGATTTATTTTTCAGACAGCCTCGCATTCTAGCTCTTAATACTTTAACGGTATTTCCAAAGAGGAGGACATTGTCTTACATGACCCGGTGTGATAGATAATTGTATTTCAGAAACAATAGCATCGATACAGTACTGTACCTGAAAAAATAGTCCTCGTACAAGAGATTTTTGCTTGTTCTCATAACTTCTTTTGTAGCATTTTTATTCATTTGTGTATTTATTTTGGGATTCAGGATTCAGGATTGTTGCATTTGTTTTCCATACCTCTTCTTGCTCTTTTTCTTTTTGCTCTTCTTGTACTTGTCTTTTGTGTGTGTATATCTTCCATTGTGGTGGGCTTTCTGACATTCAATGGTAGTTACTCCTCAGAATCACTTTTTGCTATTTTCAGGCTGCTATTTGAGGATCTGTGCTTAGTTTAGAGGTGATCCATGTAAGGGTCCTGGGTCATTTCTAATGATGCCTGCTTACGATTTGTTGCTGGGCTTGGGCCCTCGTATGCTCTGGGTGATGGATCCTCATGGCATGGATTCCACTCTTACTGTGACCTTGTGTCATTCCCTCTGGCAGATTAACATCATGCAGAGTGAAACGGTACAGGATGTACTGCTCCTGGACCCTCGTTGGCTCTGCACTAATGTTCTGGGAAAGCTGCTCTCAGTAGAGACACCCCGTGCCTTGCACCATTACCGGGGCCGCTACACCATGGAGGACATTCAGCGCCTGGTGCCTGATAGTGATGTGGAGGAGTTGCTGCAGATTCTGGACGCCATGGACATCTGTGCACGGGACTTGAGCAGTGGGACCATGGTGGATGTCCCTGCCCTGATCAAGACTGACAACCTACAGCGCTCCTGGGCTGAGGAAGAGGATGACATCATGGTGTATGGCGGAGTGCGCATTGTCCCTGTAGAGCATCTCACTCCTTTCCCTTGTGGCATTTTTCACAAGGTGCAGGTGAACCTGTGCCGCTGGATCCACCAGCAGAGTGTCGAAGGTGATGCTGACATTCGCCTGTGGGTGAGTGGCTGCAAGGTCACCAACCGTGGGGCTGAGCTGTTAGTGCTGCTTGTCAACCATGGCCAGGGCATTGAGGTTCAGGTGCGTGGGCTGGAGACCGAGAAGATCAAGTGCTGCCTGCTGCTGGACTCCGTGTGCAGCACCATCGAGAACGTCATGAGCACTACGTTACCAGGGCTGCTGACAGTGAAGCACTACCTGAGCCCACAGCAGCTTCGAGAGCACCATGAGCCCATCATGGTCTACCATCCCCGGGACTTCTTCCGAGCACAGACCCTGAGGGAGAGCTCCCTGACCAACACTATGGGTGGGTACAGAGAGAGCTTCAGCAGCATCACCTGCTTTGGATGTCATGATGTCTACTCCCAGGCCAGCCTGGGCATGGACATCCATGCATCAGACCTGAACCTCCTGACCCGTAGGAAACTGAGTCGCCTGCTGGATCCACCTGACCCCATGGGGAAGGACTGGTGCCTTCTTGCCATGAACTTGGGCCTCCCTGACCTTGTGGCCAAGTACAACAGCAGCACTGGGGCTCCTGGGGACTTCCTCCCCAGCCCCTTGCACGCGCTGCTGCAGGAATGGACCTCCTACCCAGAGAGCACTGTGGGTGTCCTTGTGTCTAAACTGAGGGAGCTGGGGCGCCGGGATGCTGCCGACTTTTTACTGAAGGCCTCCTCTGTGTTCAAAATCAACTTTGATGGCAGTGGCCAGGAGGCCTATGCCTCAAGCTGCAACAGTGGCACATCTTACAATTCCATCAGCTCTGTAGTTTCCCGGTGAGGGAGGCCATGGCTTGAGCAATGCCTCCATGACTGCAGCAGCAAAGGGGCATTATCCGTCCTTCCCTGGGGTGCTGGGGCTTCCCTTCCTGTACCTGCATCCTGAAGATGCCCCCTTCCTCCTCTTCACCATGTCACTTCCTCCTCTCCCTCACACAGTCTGTGTGTGGCTGGTCTTTCTTATGCAGTGCACGCCCCATCCTTCACTTTGGCCACTCAGAAACCTGGCTCCTGCCTCTCAGTGTTTTGGACACTGTCTGTGATTTACAGTGCTTTCCTTCACAGTTTTATTGGAATTCCAAACTTTTCAGTGAAATTTTTAAACTACTTTATTGATTGTCCTTTTAAATAAGGAAAGAAAAGTGCACATTTATTTGCAATGTGTATTTCTTATACTCTGTTCTTAAACTAGCTCCACAGCTTCTCTCTTTTGTATTTGTAGGAAACTGATGCTTGAACCCCACTATATGATTTATAAATAGACAATGTGAGTGCCTTTTGCAGAAGAGGGCGTGTTTGAAATCATCTGAGTCAGCCAGGAGCTGTCACCAAGGAAATGCTACCTCTCTGTCCCTTCCGTATGCTGATTATCACCAGTGGTGCTTCACCCTGAGTGTTTTTATTTTGGGTGGGAATGGGCAGTATCTGTTTTTTGTGTGTTTTTGTTTTGGCTTGGTTTAGTTGGCAAGAAACGGGGAGGAAGGACTCTTCCTCTAGGATGATTTTATGACCAGTGTTATCGCTGTGAGATGTTTTCCAGTTTGCTTTTGTTGAAACATCCATATGAACATGCACAAAAAACTCACAAACTGTCATACTTTGTCATTTTCCTCTCATCTCAGGTAGAAAGTTGACACAGTTGCAGAGTTGTGGAGACCTGTATAAAAAATCAGAATACCTGGACTCGTGATTTGTGGCAGTCTGTTTTAATTGGTATATAGCAGATAGTTTCCACATTTAGATCCTGCTTGGATCACTTCTTATACTTGAAGTCTTAAAAGAAAGAGAGGAAGCAAGTTTTCTTGCAGTGATTTCAAATTGTAATAGAATTTTAGATTAATATGAAGGAACATGTTTTAATTCTGTCCCAAGGCGCATGTATGTTACTGTTATATCATCTATATATATCTATATATAGGTATCTCTCTGTCTATCTATATATATATATCTGCGCACTATGTATATACTTATATATTAATACTGGTATTTTTACTTATCTGTAATATGTCTTTGAAGAATTAAGTTTGTTTCCCTTCCTTTTTTAAAAAAAAATATACCATTGCTTATTGCATTGGGTTTGTGGGGTTCTTAATTCAAAACAGATTGTCTTTCTTTTGGTTTTCGGTGCCAATACCCTATATAGTAAATAGAAAAAAGTGGTAGAAACCTTGAAGTCATTAATCTAAATCCCTAGGTTTCAGTTTACTTAGGTGTTTACTAATTACTAAACAGGCAGAGTAAAAAGATCATGAATGATGTTCACATTCTCCTGTCTCTCTGTGTCTCTCTGTCTGTCTGTCTCTCTGTCTTTTTCAGATAGGGTCTCCCTGGGTAGCTCTCATTGTAATCTTTCTGCTTCAGCCTCTTGAGTGCTGGGACTACAGGCAGGCACTACCACACCTGGCTTATTTTGATTTTTTTTAAAAAAGACGCTTTCCATTTTCCTTTAATGAACCAACTAAATAACTTTTAGTCTTCACAGTTGCCAAAAGGTTTACCTTTCTGAGCTCAAGCTATTTGGGCCTGGAGCAACAAAAATCCCCCAGCATAGGACACCTGTCCTCATGTCATTTTTAAAATAGAAACCACATGTGCCCCAGGCCATCTACTAAGGACTCCAGGGCTATCCTGCCTGGCCCAGTATGTGATGACAGCTTGATACCACAAAACTGATGTTGAGTGAAACCTTACCATCCCCCAGAAAAAAAAACAAAGGAAAAAAAAAAAAAGACTTGAGCAAAAACTACTAAAATGGTAGTGATTTTTACTATGCAGGTAGGAATACAGATCATTTTGCATTGTCTGAATTATCGACAGCAAACAATTTTGTAACTGAGAAAAGAAATATTAATGAATAATCTACAAATTGCGCATAGGTGTACCTATAAAAGATGACACAGAACATGAGGTTTTCTTAAAGAATGGAACCTCCTCCTCTTGTCCAACTCCATCCTGAGTGTTGGACTCAGCCCCCCTCACTGCAGTACAAATTCACATCAAAGGGTCACAAAGATAGCTGTAATCCAGGGAACGAGGTTGCCCCTCTGCAGCATCTGTGTGTTATATCCTAGTGGATGCTTTTGATTGGATAGGGCCCATACTGGGTCAGAGGAACATCTCTGGGAATCAGTGGTTGAGCACAGAGTTCCTATGACCCTTGGACCTGTGCTCCTGAGTTCATGCAGGGAGGTGCATTTCTCTCCCAAAGGTACTCAGTTAACAAGAGGGAGGTGGAGAGAATATTGGGCAACTGAATGAAAGGACTTCAGGTCCCAGCATAGGCATCTACCCCTGTGATTCTGGAGCCCTTCTCCTAACATGTTGAAGTCACACTCTGCCTTACATTGTAAGCATCTAGGGCGTAAGGATCACCAAGCTTATGTCCCGTCACAGGTTCTGTCATGTGAACATTGCCAGGGGCAGTGTATGGATTTAGGTACCAGGAACTCGAACCAGGTCAAAAGCGTTCAGCAAAGCCTCACCATGTGGTGCTGGCTGTACCTTTTGCAGGAGGAAGAAAACAGGCTGTAATTCAATCTCTGTAACCATAGTAAGAATCAGGATGTGTGTTGCTGGGTGTACACACCTATAGTCATAGCTATTTAGAAAGCTGAGGCAGGAAGATAGCAAGTTCAAGGAAAACATGGGCAATTTAACAAGACCTCGTCTCCCAAGGTAAAATTTAAAAAGATTGAGGGTTTAATGCCCAGACCTGGAAAAAGTCAGCATGTACAAGTTCTTAAGAATCAAAGAGCCATTCATGGGACCTTTTCTTTAGAGCTGTGAAATGTACTTGGAAAGCATGTTCCTCATGACCAGACTGTGTTCCAGGACCAGGCTGTTTCCTGGAGTGCTCCAGGTCTCCAGTATGGATGAAAGAATCCCAGGGACCCAGGGATGCATCAGTTGAAGGGAATTTCTGTGAGTTCTGATTAGATTCAAAATGTGATTCCCCACATATCTGGAAAGTATCATAACTTTCAGGCTTTGTGTAAAAATGAATTTAGAAATAAAACTGAAGAATTGACAGAAGTTTTACTGTATAGTTGGCCCATCAATAATGTTCATGCCAGTTATACTAAACCCTGATAGTCTGACTCCAGGAAAACCACTCTTACTGTGATGTGTGGCGTGATTCTTTATGCCATGGCCATTGGGGCCCGCCAGATGTAAAACCTAGAGAGTAGCTGGGAGACTGGCGCCCAGGCGTAGAAAACCCTCATTAACAGAAAACACAGCTTCAGTTTTACAAGATGAAAATGGCCTAGAGATGGACACTGGTGATAATGTATATGTATTGCTACTGACCTGTGCAGTGATAATATTTAAAGTGGTATATTTTATGCTATCTCTATTTTACCACATTTAAAAGATAAAAGGTGAAGAGAGAAAACTGGAACCTCAGTGTGTCAAGGTAGCAAAATAGAATAATGAACAGAACCATCCATGATGTGAGATCAGCCCAGCAAAGCAGAAACCTCTAAACAGAAGGGATTAAAAAAATGGTGGATTGCTTCTTTGAAAGAATTTAATACTTTTATTTTTTTAATGCAAAGGAAGTAAGAGTTTACTTCTCTTTTTGTTTGTAATTAGTTTTCCCTCTAAATTCATTCTTGGAATAGCACCATAGACTTTGCAGGACACATTCCAGATCCCCAGACAACCACAACAGACCATATATGACCATATCTCTGCCATGTGTTTTTACTATGATGTGATGTGTGTATATATGTATACACATGCGAATGTGTGTCATGAATATATATGTGGGCATGTCATGAGTATGAGTTTGTATACATGCATAAGAATATGTGTATGTGTGTGCCATGCATATAAAGTGACCAAGTTGGTGTATGTGCATGAGTATATGTGTATCAATGCGAGTGTGTATGTGTGTACATATGTATGTATTCATTTGTACACATGCATGCAAATGTTTTGTGTGTCAGTACTGTGCATATTTGTGTGGAGAGAGAATCTATGCCCTTAAAGATTTGTTTTTCTGGCTAGAACCTTGATAGTCTCAAATTCAGTTGTGCATGTGTGCTGCCCACCATTGAGGTGAATATCAGGAAAACTTTCTTCCACCTTATGCCATCAGCCCAGATATCCTTGAAACTCAAACTGAGGCTCCAGCCCCAGTGAAATCTTCACAGAGTAAACTTTCTCACGGCCTAGGTTGAATACAATCTTTTGCCTTCCAAAAAAGTGCCAGATCAGAGATACTTCCTCCAAACTCTTATGATTCTGAGGCTGATCTGTGCAGAAGACATGGAAGCCATTTGCTGACGGTAGGGTTTGTGCTCTTGTCCCTGTGTTGGTGCCCCTACCTGGGGCCAGAGCAGTGTTCCTTGGCTTTAAGCCAATTAGAGCAATGACAGTTTTTTTTTCGGTTCCAGATTTTCCCTGTAGACATATTTTAATGTAACCAAAATTGTATGGGTAGTACGGTTTTATACTCTACTCTTTTTAACTTACCATAATGACATATGTATTAGTCAGTGCTATTGGAAAACTGCAGAAACAAGTTTTAATGTCTGCATAATAGTATCATGTGTTGTATCGCAATGTATCTAAGTGTGTCCTCCTATGAAACACGCAGGCATTTTTCACCACCATAAGTAGAGCTGGAATAAACATTTTCACACACATTTATTTTAGTATTTTAAACTGTACATAATTTTTTTTCCCGCTGGTGGCGTTTGTAGGAATTGAAGCCAAGAGCATGTGCAACGTAGGCTGCAACATTTGCAGCCCAAAATACGATTTTTGTAGTTTGAGACACCACAGATAAAATTCAAGGAGAGAAGGTATTTATTGCTGAGCAAAAATTTCGTATGTTTCATATGTACCCCCCAAGAAGCAGTTTTATTAACTAACACATTTTATAAAACATTTTTTTACAAATTAATTGTGATATATAATAACATGTTAATATGTTTTTAGCAAAAATAGAAACAAACTTCAGTTTTTCCACCATCACAAGACACTAAAATGATTCATCAATAATTATAGCCGGGTTCAAAAATTTTTAGCTTCAGAACTAGCAGGACTACTGAGTGGTACAGTGCTTGCCTACCATGCACAGGGCTCTGAGTTCAATCTCTCACACCACAAAGAAAATTACTGCCAAAGTTCTGTCAGCATACAAGATTGTTGACAAGTGTCAGGAGCCACTGTGAAGGTTTTGTTTCATTCTTGTGAAATGTAAGCTACAGAACTCACTGACGTCTCAAACTGTCTTGTCTGTTGAATTACTGTAATGCTTACTGAACTGTAAATGCAGTAAAAACCTACTGTCTCCAAATTGGGGTACCCTGTAACCCAATATTTGGGTACCATAACTCAAAAAAATTGAGGTGCCCTGTGTACTCCACTGTAGTGGTGCCATAATCCTAAAACTTATCCCAACCTTATTCCCAAAATTGGGATTCTCCCGGTCCCAATATTGGAATACCATAACACTAAATCTAAGCCTAAAATCATGCTACCCCGTCCCCAATATTGGGCTCCATAACACTAACCCTAGCTTCAAAGTGGGAGTATCCTAGGAGACAGTATTAAGATACTTTTCTAACACTAAACCTACCCTAACCCAAAGTCAAGGTGCAGCACATCCCAATATATTTGTGCCATAACACTAGCCATAAGATTAACCCTAACATTACTTCTACTTCTTGTACCCAATATTGGGGTTCTCTAAACCTAACCCTAACTCTAAGCTTACCCCAAAGTTGGGGTACCCACTAACCAATTGTAGGGTGGCAAATTCTTAGTCTAACCCCTAAATTGATTTGTCATGTTCCCCAATGTTGGGGTGCCCCAACCCTAAACCTAAAATTGAGGAACCTCGTATCTCAATATTGGAGAGCCATAACCATAACTCTGATCTAACTCCAAAGTCTTGATACCTCTTAGTTCAATATTGGGGTGCCCTAAAACTAACCGTAACACAAAATCAAGGTACTCTATTATTGAGGTATCCTAATCCAAACTTACCTTCACTCTAAACTCAAAATTAGGATACCCCTGTACCTTAATTGGCCTTAAACCTAACAGTATCCCTAAACCTAAACCCCAAATCATGGTACTCCATACCCCAATATTGGAGTGTACTAATCCTAATACTTCTAATTATAACCCTGACCTCAAATTAACGATATACCCCAATATTCTGAAGCCTTAACAGGAACCCTAACGTTAAGGCTAACCATAAACCTAAATCAAGCACCAAAACTGGAGTACTAAGTTTTGGGTACCCAAATTGGGGTGCCCTAATTCTTGGTTTAAACCTAACAATCCAAAAGTTGAGGTACACTGTAATACAGGACTATCTCTAAACCTTATCCTAAAACTAAACTCAAAATTGGGGTTCCCATTAACCCAATAATGGAGTACCATAATTATAAACTCAGACCTAAGCCAAAAATTAGGATACTCTGAGCCACAATATTGGGGTACTATAAATCTAATACTATCCCCCAAAATGAGGTACATCATACCCAAATCTTACACTAACACTAACCCTATTTGACAAGTCTAAGAACCCCATACCAATAATTGGGTGCCCTGAACATAACTGTTGTAGTCAGGGGTTATGAGGACAACAATTAAATCAGGACATGAAATTTATATTGTTATTTTATGATGGTCACCCAGAGTTAACACAAGAAAATGCAGGAAATTACCCACAACACTAATGACAGAATGTTTACCCAAGAGCCCTAATCCCATAGCAATGTCCTAAATGAGTCCAGAGCTCATGACAGTGCCTCCCAACTAGTCCAACTGGAGATCTAGAGCCTTTGAAAAGGATTCACACCAGTCTGTTTTATGGGTCCGTGCTGTGAAGGCTGAACTGTCAGCGGTGGAAGCTAGAAAGTCTGTGCCACAGAGATGAAGGAGCTATGCTGGTAGGTTGAGGGTTCTACACTGCAGCCAAGAAGTCATGATCATAATAAAAACCTGGGCTGTCCTATAAAGCACCACAGCCATTCTCAGCAACATGGAGGTCCCGAGCTCCTCTGATGATAAACACAGTCGAGTGCATGCCTGGAAGTCAGCATGATGTGTTGTCCAGGAGATTAAGTGGCACGTGTTTTCCCTTCCAGAGCCAAGAAGCAATGTTTGATGTAAGGACCAGAGCAAACAGCAACATATGGGAGGACCCACAGTGCCTCAATGCCTCCTTTCTTCTCCACATCTCTATGCTGACAACTTTCCTCAGGTGGAACATCTCCGCTCAGCACCATGGTTACTGAAATGCACTGGCGTTAAGTTGACCACCAGTTTTTAATCTACAATAACATTAACTCTAATCCTAACCCAAAAATAGAGGTACCCCATATTTCAATATTAACTGAAATTTGCAGACAGGAATATTTCAGGCTGACTCTTCAAAACAAGTAAATGAACACTATTTCCTAACAGTTTGTCACTTCAAGACGCTAAATTTCTCAGTGTTTGGGTATACACTAGATACAGAGAGTGCAGTTTGGGTATACTTGTTAGAACATCTGTTATCTCCAATACTGATTTTTTAAATTTAATTTTTATTCTGAAGGTAGTAAAATACAACAGAACAAGACAGAACAAAGCCAACTGAGGCAAGGCAGTGAAATTGGTATAAAACTTCACAGCAGGATACCAGGATAACAGTAAGAGCTACCATAGTATATCTCATCATTTTCACAATAGTTGTCCATTCAATCAGGTATAGCAAAATTAAGCCAACAACAGAACATTATAAAACCTATCAAAACAGAATATTGAGGAGAGCAAAGCAAAACAGTGAAAACAATATTTGCCTTCAAACAAAAGATAGAAGGAAATCCCCCATATATGCTATACTGCATATGGTCATCCTCCCAAAAGATGCTCAGACCTCTGGCTCCCAGTTGCTAACAGGGTGGGAGGCAGGGAGAGGGGCATGGGATGTTTGATTCTTAGCTTGCGAGCTGGTAGGTTAACAGGAGATGCTGAGTGGTTCTCTTCCTGGCTCGCCTGCCACTTATTCAATACTCAGTGGCCCCTTACCAGGAAGGAGGGTGGGTTGCTTTCTTGCTCAGCCCTGTAAGTTCCAACATGGCTGGATCTCAGGAGGCACTTACTGGTTCTCTTCCTGACTTGCCTGCCACTGGCTTTCACTGCGGCTGCTTACCAGGAAGACAGGTGGGTTGCTTCCTTGCTCAGCTCTAAGTGTGGCTGGATCTCGGGAGATGCTGACTCTCCAGTACTGATTTTTAGAGTGCACATATCTCAGTCCTCAATTGTAAATAATAGTTTGGGATAGAAGCTGTATGAAGCTATTAAAAAGGCTGGTGCAGGAGAGTTCTGGATGACTTGCTAGGAAGAACTCTGGGTTAAATATCTCACTAATATCTGAGATTTTTTTCTGCTTTTTTCACTGAAGTTTGCAGATTTGGATATTTCTGGCCTAAGCTTTTTAATAGAAGTGAATGGAACAATGTTACCTAAAGTGGAGTTTGTTACCTGAAGCAGCTAAAAGCTCTCCATGTTTGGCTATAAACTAGATAAAAGGGATGAATTCTGGCTGCATTCCCTGGGATGGCTATCTACAATACTAATTTTCAGAAGTGTGAATACCTTACCTAATGGATAAGGTATACATGTTCAGCTGTTTTAACTGAACTTTTTATACTTTGCCCCCCCATAGACGTAAATGACAAAGTATTTAATAAAGTGCTATTTGTAACTGCAATCAATGAAAGCTTTCACTGCTTCGATATCAAATACATACAAAGGATGCAATATGGCTGTACTCACTGCATTATTGGCCTATCTGCAATAGAGATCTTAGGAGTACACATACCTCAGCCCTGTATCTATAATGAGCAGAGGTCTGGGGTAGAAAGTATTGTGCAGCTCAGTGGAAAATACGGGGCCAGAGGGCTCTGATTTGTCTCACTAGATACAAGGAGTGGAATCTGGCTGTACTCACAGGAATGTCTACATACCTGCAATGCTGATTTTCAGAATATACCTATACCAGGCCTTTATAGTGAATAGCAGTTTGGGATGGAATGTACTATGCAGCACTCTTTTAAAAGTCAGGTGCAGAACAGCTTGGAATGTCTCATTAGGAAGAACTCTTGCTTAGAAGTCTCACTAAAAGCCAAAAGTTTTTCTTGCAGTTTTAAACTAAGTGCAGCGTGAGATAAGTCTAGCTCATTCTTATCAATAGAAGTGAGTGGAGCAATATCACCTAAAATGCAGTTTAACAATGAAGGAACAGGAGCGCTCAGTGTTTCGGTATGAACTAGATAAAAGGAATGGAGTCTGGCTGTACTCACTGGAATACTGGATTATCTACAATACTGGTTTTCAGAGTGCAATACTGACTTTCAGAATATACCTATGCCAGGCCTTTATAGTGAATAGCAGTTTGGGATGGAATGTAGTATACACCTGGCTTCTATTGTGAATGGCAGCTTTACTTGGAAATGCTGTGCAGGTCTATTGAAAAGAAAAGGTTTGCAGTAATGTGATGTTTTACTAACATGAACTTACTGGAGACTGACCTAAAGTTTTGCTCTGCTATTTTACCTGAAGCATGCAGACTAAGATATTCCTTAATGCTTAGTGCCCTAGGACTGAACTTCCATGATGTACTTTGAAACCGAAACCAGCTAGAGATCCCAGTGTTCGGGTTAAAACAAGATACTAGGAATGGAGTTTGGCTGTATTCACTGAGTGTCTGCCAATCTTCAATAACTTAGTTGCAGAATGAGGTTGTGAGTTTAATTCCTGGTGCAGGGAAGGGAAGAGGAAAGAAAGAGAGGGGAGGAGAGGGGAGGGAAGGGCTTCTATTGTGAATGAAAGTTTGACCTAGAAAGTACCATGCAGTTCTGTTACAAAGGGCCTAAATAGCTCTGAATATTTCACAAATTCACTAACATTAATTCTTTCCTTCCCTTCCCTTCCTCCTCTTTTCTCCCTTTCCCTTCCCTCTTCTCCCTCCCCTCCCTTTCCCTCCCATCCACTCCCTTTTCCTTTTTCCCCTTCCCTACCTTCCCTTCCCTCTCTTTCTCTCCCCTTCCCTCCCCTTTCCTTTTCTTCCCTTCCCTGTTCCAGGAATTAAACTCACAACCTCATGCTTGCCAAGTAGGTGCTGTTCTGCTGAGCTGTATCCCTGGATCACTAATTCATTCTTAGAAACCTCACTGATTTCCCAGACTGGTTCTGTTGTATTACTTGATTGCAGAATAAGCCAGCTCTGTGCTGGTATACAACTGTAATCCCAGCACTTGGGAGATTCAGGGAGGAGAATTTCTGTGAGTTTCAGGCCAACCTGGGTTAGAAAATGAGTTCAAGGCCAGGATTAACTATATAAGCAAGACCCTGTCCCACCGCCCCTCAACCCCAGAGATTGCAGAGTAAGATGTTCCTTGAACTTTGGTACCCCATAGAAGAGGAGGGAAGAAAAGTGTATGACCTAAAGTGCAGTTTGAAACTCCCATGAACTAGAGCTCAGTGTCTAACTATAAACTACATTCAAGGAACTCCCCCTGGGTGTACTAACTGTAGTGTCTGCCATTCTGCAATAATTGATTTTTACAGGGCATCTACGTAAGGTTTCAATTGTGAATAGTTTGGACTAGAAAGTGCAGCTCTGTGGCAAAGAGGGCCAACAGAGATCTGAATATTTCAATAATTCTTCTTAGAAGCCTGACTGGCTTTCCAGAATGGCTTTTCTGTATTACTTGAAGATTGCAAATCAAGATATTCCCGTCCTTTGTTGTCCCTTTCAAGTGTGTGGCCTGAGGTTCAGTGTCTGGTTATAGACTGCATACAGGCAGTGCAGTCTGGCTATACACACTGGAATGCCTGTCTGCAGTACTGATTTTTGCACTGCACTTATATAAAGGCTGTTTTGTTAATGGCAGTTTGGCCTAGAAATGCATGCAGATTCATTACAAGGAAGGGGTTTTCAGAGTTTTGAATGTCTTACTAATGTTAACTTTTTTAAAAAAATTTATTTAGAATACAACAAAACAAGATAAAACAAAGCAAATTAAGACAATGAAGTGCAATTGGTTCAGAACTTCAAAGCAGGATACTGGGATAGTAGTTATAGGTACTACAGTATATCTCATTATCTTCACAATAGTTGTCCAGTCAGGTATAGCGAAATCAAACCAATAACAGACCATTGTAAAATCAATTGGAGAATATTCAATAGAGCATAACAATCATTACAAAACATACCAGTGAAAATTACCTTTGCCTTCAGACACAACATAGAAGGAAATCCCCCAAATTTGCTATATTACATATGGTCATCCTCCCAAAAGATGCTCAGAACTCTGTCCCCAGTTGCTGACAGGGGTGAGGTGGGGTGGGGGAAAATGTTTGATTCTCATACAGGTAGGCTTGTGGGAACAGCTGACTGGTTCTCCCGGTGCCAAGGGCGCTTACCAAGAGGGCAGGCAAATTGCCTTGGGCAGCCGCCTAACTGCCAACATGACCTGATCTCAGGGAGCCGCTTCTGGTTCTCCTCCCAGCCGGCCCCAGGCGCTTACTGAGAGGGTGGGCAAATTGCCTTCTTGTACAACCACCTAAGTCCCAACATGGGCCCTAACATTAACTCTTTGTTAGAAGTCTGACTGACTTTGCTACTCTATCTGAAGTATGTAGACTAAGTCCTTACCACTTTCTGCCACTTACAGTTGAATGGAAGTATATGAAATAAGGAGTAGGTTGAAACGGTAACCAGCTAGAACTCACAGGGTTTGTGTATAAACAAGATATAAATAATGGATTCTGTGTAGACTCACAGTAATATCTGCCTATCTGCAATCACTGATCATCAGAGTGTGCCTATCCTAGGCTTCTATTGTGAATTGCCCTTTGACCAACAAAGTGCAGTGAAGATCTGTTGCACAACAAGGTCTTGGACAACTCTAAATGTTTAACTGAAATTAACTCTTCAAAGCCTGACTTTCAAAAACAGTTCTGTGACTTTCACTGAACTTTGCCACTAAGATACTCATTGATCCATATACCCCATGGATGTGAATGGCCAGTGTATGACCTGAGGTGACATATGTAACTGCAAGTCACTACAGATCACGGTGTTGGGGTGTATACTCCCTACAGGGAATGCAGTCTAGTTGCACTCACTGGTGTGTCTGCATTACAAATTTGGAGAGCACTTCTATTAGAAATGGAAGTTTGGCCTAAAATGTGCCATTCAGCTCTGGTGAAAATAAAGGGACTAGAGAGTTCTGAGTTTTTCATGATAATAACACTATGTTAGAGGCCTAACTGACTATGCAGAATGGCCATGCTGTTTTAAGTGAAGTTTGCACAATAAAATATTCATTGGTCCATTGTGTTCCATAGAGATGAAAAGAATGCAGTGACTTGGGGAGTACTCTGTAGCTACAACTTGCGCTGTTTGAGTATAAACTCACTATCTCCTGCCTATCTCCATTACAGATTTGTAGAGTTCACCTCTTTGAGACTTCTATTGTGAAAGGCAGTTTGGCCTAGAAATGGCCAAGCAGCCATGTTGCCATGAAAGGGCCTGGAGAGTTCTGAATATTTCACTAATAACATCTCTAGGTTAGAAACCTAACCAGCTTTCCAGAATAGATCTGCTGTTTTTACTGGAGTTTGCACACTAAGATATTCATTGGTCCATTGTTCCCCATAGAAGTGAATAGAAGAGGAAGACCTGAGGTATAATGTGTAACTGTAACCACCTACAGATAGCAGTGCTTGTGTATAAACTACATACAGGGAATGCAGTCTGCTGTACTCATTGGAGTGACTGAATATTTTCATTATAGATTGGTAGAGTGCAAATCTATAAGGTACAATGTGGTGGCAGTTAGGCCTAGAAAATGCCATCCAGCATTGTGGCATAAAAAGGGCCTGGATGGTTCTAAATGTTTTACCAATTACAGCTCTATATCAGAAACCTAAATGGTTTTCCAGAATGGCTCTGCAGTTTTCACTAAAATTTTCTCACCAAAAAAGGCCTTGGTGTAATATGCATTATAGAAGTGAATGGAAGTAAATGATCTGAGGTACAGTTTATAACTGTCACCAGCTAGAGCTCAAAATGTTTTGGTATAAACTCACTACAGCTAATGTAGCTGGGCTATACTCACTTGAGTACCTGGCTATCTGCATTACAGATTTATAGTATGCACCTCTCTGAGTTTTCAACTGTGAAAGGCAGCTTCCCCTAGAATATGTCGTGCAACTCTCTGACAAACAAAAGGCCTGGCAAGTTGTGAGTGGTTTACTAACAACCTTATTTGAGATGCATAAGTCACTTTTCAGAGTGACACAGCTGTTTTCACTGAAGTTTACACAGTAACGTATGCATTAGTCATTGTTCCTCATAGAACAGAACGGAATTGGATGACCCAAAGTATAGTTTGTTACTGTAGCCAGCTAGAATTCATCATGACTCTGTGTAAATTCACTAATTGGAATGAAGCCTGTCTGTCCTCACTCAAGTGGCTCCCTATCTGCAGTAAAGATTTGGAAAGTACATGTCTCAGGGATTTGTATTGTGAATGGCAGTTTGCACTAGACAGTACCATGCAGGTCTGTACAAAGTAAAAGTTATGGAGAGTTCTGGGTATTTCACAAAAACAACTATATGGTAGATGTCTAATTAGTTTTCCAGAATAGTGCTGCTGTTCTCACTGAAGTTTGCACAGTAAAAGATTCATTGTTCCATTGTGCCTCACAAAACTGAATGAAAGTAGATGACCTGAGGCAGCTTCTAACTCTGTGTTAGAAGCCTAACTCACTTTCCATGATGGTGCTGCTGTTTGCACTGAAATTCACACACGTAAGACATTCCTTGGTCCATCCATTGTGCCCCATTGAAGTGAAAAGAAGTGGATGAACTAAGATGTAGTTTGTAACTACAGTCAGTTAGAATTCACCGTGTCTGGGTATAAACTCAATTTACAGCAAATGTGCACACCCTGTACAGACTGCATTACAAATTTGTAGAGAATACCTCTGAGGCTTCTATTGTGAATGACTGCTTGGCCTAGAGAATACTATGCAGCTCTTTAGGAAAGAAAGACCCTGAAGAGATTTTTGTGTTTCCCAAATAATAACTCTATATTAGAAGCTAACTAATGTGCTGGAATAGTTTTGCTGTTTTAATGGAAGTTTTTTCACTAACATTATTTTCCTTTTTGCTCCATACAGATGAATGGAAGTGAATTCACTGAGATACAGTTTGTACCTACAGATAGAGTTCACAGTGTTTGTGTTTGAAATCACTGGTGGGAATGTAGCCAGTTTGTACTCGCTGAATTGTCTGCCTTCTGCATTAAAGAGCTGTATTGTAGCACCTGAGGCTTCTGTCATGACAGGCAGTTTGCCCTAAAACATGTAATACAGCTCTGTGGTAACAAAATCCTGATAATTCTCAATGTTCCACTAATAAGCACTGCATTCTAGAAACCTGACAGATTCTCCAGAATGATGCTACTGCTTTCACTAAAGTTTACACAGTAGCATATTCTTTGGCCCATTGCACCCCATAGAAGTGAATGGAAGTAGATTACTTCAGGTACAGTTTCTAACAAGAAGTAGCTAGAGCTCAAATAGTCTAGAGATAAACTCAAAATAAATAATGCAGCCTGGATTTACTGATTGGAGTTTCTCACTGTCTGCATAACAGAGTTGTAGAGAGCATCTATCTGAGGTTTCTAGTTGGGACTAGAAAGTGCTATGCAGCTCTATAGCAAAGAAAAGACCTGACTAGTTCTAAGACGTTCACTATTTTTTTTTAAATTTTATTTAAAGAGAAAAAGAAAAAAAAGGCTAAAGTAATACAGAATTTCAAAAAAATAAACAGTAAAAAATCACTAGTTAATAGATTACATATTGTCATCTTAGAAATAGTTGTTCAAGTTACAAAATTAAAGCATACAAAGTGGACATTCAAACAGTGAGACTGCAAACAGTTCTGTTCAATGGTCCAACAAAAACTTAGTAATATGGTTATCTATCTTATACACTTAAACATACATGCAGTTATATCCTTTGGAGCACTTTCTTTTCCTCTCTTTTTTTATAGTAACAATTACACATTTTGGGTTTCATTACTCCCACAGTTCTTATTACTTTTTTTTGAAGAGAATAAAACCAAATGTGACATAACAAAACAGAGTCAGTCAAATCAAAAGGATGGACATAGTACATGATGTAAAAACAGAATACAAGATGATCAACAATGGTTACCATAATACCTCTTGCTATCTTAAAAAGAATTGCCTATAGCTAGACGTTCACTATTAACAACTCCATCACAGAAGTCTGAATGACTTTCTAGAATCGTTTTTCAGTTTACACTAAAGATTTGATACTAAATTATTCGTTAGTCCATTTTTCCCTCAAGAAGTGGATGGAAATGGGTTACCTCGTGTCTCACATGCAGTACGTATATTGGCAAGCAACTAGAGCTCCAGGCATTTACAGATGAACTCATGACAAGCAGTGCAGCAAGGCTATAACCCCTGGGAGTGGCTCTTTTTGTGCATTACAGATTTGTAGAAGGCACCTCTGTGAAAGCCAGTTCTATGCAGCTTTATGGCAAAGAAAAGTCCTGGAGAGTTTTGAGTGTTTCACTAATAACAACGATATGTTTTCAACCTGTCTTTTCAGAATGGTTCTTCAGTTTACAGGGAAATTTGCCCACTAACATATTTGTCCATTGTGTAGCACAGAAGTGAGTTGAAGTGGATGACTTGAGGTACAGTTTTTAACTGCAAATACCTACAGCTCATCATGTTTGGGTATTAACTCATCACTGTTAATGCAGACTGTCTGTAATCACAGGGTTGTCTGCCCGTCTGCACCACAGTTTTGTAGAATGCCCCTCGAAGAAGTTTCTATTGTGAATGATAGTTTGGCCTAGTGTCTTGCAGCTCTCTCGCAAAGAAAAGGTCTGGAGAGTTTTGAATGTTTCACTAATAACCACTCTATGTTAGAGCCTAACTGATTTCCCTGAACTTTGCACACTGCAATATTCATTAGTCCATTATGTCCCATAGAAGTACAAGGAAATGGCCTACGTCAGTTGTAGTTTGTAACTGCAAGAAAGTAGATCTCAAAGAATTTAAGGATAAACTCAAAGCAAGTAATTCAGCCTAGTTACCTTCAATGGAGAGACTGGCTACTTGATTTACAGATTTGTGGAGTGTACCTCTCTGAGACATCATTTGGGAGAGGCAGGTTGGGCCAAAAATGTTATGAAGCTCTGTGGTGAAGAAGAGGCCTGGAAAGTTCTGTGTTTCACCAATAATAAGTCTGTGTTTGAAGCCTAACTGAGTTTCCAGCATGGTTCTTCCATTTATGCTGTAGTTTGCATAGTAAGATATTCATTACTCCCCTTTGAGTGGTGGGGGGACCTGAAATACTATTTCCTACTGCAAACACCTAGAGCTCATAGTCTTTGTGTATAAAGCATTTCTGGTAATATAGGCTGTCTCTTCTCACTGGAGTGTCTACCTATCTTCATTTCAGTTTTAAAGTATGCACCTCTGTGAGGCTCTAATTGTAAATGGCCATTTGGCCTAGGTAGTGCAATGCATGTCTCTGAAAAAGAAGAGGACAGAATTATTCTCAGTATTTCACTAAACTCTATGTTAGAAACTCAGCTGACATTTTGGAGTGATGCTGAACTTTACTCTGAAGTTTGCACACTAAGATATTTTTTGTTCATTGTGCCTCATAGAAGTGAATGCATGTGCTACATGAGGTACGGTTTCTAATGGCAAGCAGCTAAACCTCAAAGAATTTTAGGATAAACTTCCAACAACTAATACAACCTGCTTGTACTCATTGAGGTGTCTGTCTGCCTGCATTACAGATTTGTACGTAAACCTCTGATTCTTCTACTGTGAAATCAGTTTGGGCTAGAAAATGTGATGTACCTCTGTGGCAAAGAAAAGGCCTAGAAAATTCTGAGTGTTTCACTAATAACAATTCTATTTCAGAAGCTGTAGTGACTTTTCAGAATGACTGTGCTATTTTCTCTGAAATTTACATACTAAGTTATTCATTGGTCCATTCTGACCCTTAAAAGTGAATATGTTACCTCCAGTACAATTTCTATCTGCATGCAGCTCGAACTCAAAAAGTTTAATCATAAATTCCCAACAACTAATGCACCTGGATATATTCACTGGAGTGTCTGGCTACTTGCATTGCAGATTTGTAAAGTGTACCTCTCTGAGTCTTCCACTGTGAAAGACAGTTTGGGCCAGAAACTGGGAAAGTTTTATTCTAAAATTCTTGGGCAGTTCTGTGACAAAGAAAATCTGGAGATTTTTGAGTGTTTCATTAATAGCAACTCTATGATAGAAGCCTAACTTCTATCATAGCCATACTTCTGGAAGTATGACTTTCCAGAATGGTTCTGCAGTTTACACTGAAGTGTGCACACTAAGATATCCATTAGTCCACGTGCCTTTTAGAAGTACGTGGCAGTGGAAAACATGATGTGCAGTTTATAACTGCATCCAGCTAGAGCTTATAGTTTTGCATTATAAACTCATTAGTGGTAACGCAGTATGTCTGTTCTCACTGGAGTTTGTGCTTATGTGCTTTAAAGTTTTACAGGGTGAACCTCTGTGAGATTTCAGTTGTGAATGGCATTTAGGCTAAGAGAGGACCATGCCACTCTGTGGCAAAGAAAAGGCCTGACTAGTTATCAGTGTTTCACCAATAAGCAGAATATATTAGAAACTAAGTGATTTTCCAGAGTAATTCTGCAGTTTTTCCTGACTTTTGCACACTAAGATATTCACTGGTCCTTTGTGGCCCATGAAAATGAATGGAAGTTAGTTGACTTAAGTGCTGTTTTTAACTGCAAATAATAAGAGCATGAAATGTTTAAGGCTCAACTCTCAACAAGTAAAGGAAGCCTGACTATACGCACTGGAGTATCTGGATACCTGCATTACAGATCTGTGGAGTGCACTTCTCTAAGGCTGCTACTGTAAAAGACAGTTTGGGCTAAAAAGCTATACATCTCTGTGGTGTAGAAAAAGCCTGCAGAGTTCTGAGTATTTAATTAATAACAACTCTGTGTTCAGTTTTAACTGACTTTACAGAATGGTTCTGTAGTTCATACAGAAGTCCGCATACTAACATTCATTAGTCCACTGTGCCTCATAAATGTTAGTGCAAGTGGATGATCTGAGCTGCAATTTCTACCTGTAGGCATCTAGAGTTCGTGGTGTTTGAGGACAAACTCCTTACTGGTCATGTAGCCTGAGTTTACACACTGGGAATATCTTCTTATTCCATTAGTTTTGTAGAGTGTACTTCTGTGAGGCTTCTATTGTGGATGTCTGTTTAGAGACTTCTATGAAGCTGTGTGGCAAAGAAATCCTGGATAGTTTTCAGTGTTTCACCAATAACCACTCTATGTTAGAAATGGGACTGACACAGATTGACGTCTGCTGTTTTCTACTAAATTTGCACACTAAGATATTCATTGGTCCATTTTGACCCAGAGGGGTAAATGGATGTGGGGACGTCAGATGCAGTTTTTAACTGCAAGCAGCTAGAGTTTGAAATAGTTAAGGATACACTCACAGCAAATAGTTCATCCTGGTTGTACTCACTGGAGTGTCTGGCTAACTGCATTACAGATTTATAGAGTGAACTGCTCTTAGACTTTTACTGTGAAAGAGAATTTGAGCTAGAACCTACTATGCAGATCTGTGGCAAGAAAAGGCCTGGAGATTTCTGAGGTTTTCATTAATTTTAGCTCTGTCTTAGAAGTCAATCACTTACCAGAATGATTCCACAGTTTACACTGAATTTTGCACACCAGTATATTCATTAGTCCAGTGTGCTACATAGAAATGAGTGGAAGGGGATAATTGTAGGTATAGTTTCTACCTGGAACATCCTAAAATTCATAGTATTTGTGTAAAACTTCTTACTAGTAATTTTTATACTCACTGGAGTGTCAGCCTACCTACATTACAGTATTATAGAGTGCTCCTCTTTGAGATTTCTACTGCAAATGGCAGAATGGCCAAGAGAGTACCATGCATATTTATGACAAAGTGAGGGGCTGCATAGTTCTCAGTATTTCATTTAAAATCATTTTGTGTTAGGAGCATAACAGACTTTCCAAAATGATGCTATTTTCACTGGTTTGCACTTGAAGATGCTCATTGGTCCATTGTGTCCCATAGAAGTGAATGGAAGTGTGTGACCTGTAGTGTCATTTCTAAATCCAAGCAATTAGGACTCAAAGTGCTTTAAAAACTCACAACAATTAACGAAGCTTGGATGTACTCCATTGGAGTGTCTGGTTAACTGTATGACAGATTTGTAGAGTGCATGTTCCTGAGGCTTATACTGTGAAAGGCAGTTTGGTCTAGAATGTACTATTCAAATCTGTGACTAAGAAAAGCCCTGGAGACTTCAACTCTATATTACAAACCTTACTATCTAGAATGGTTCTGCAGTGTACACTGAATTCAGCACACTAAGATATTCATTTGTTCATTGTGCCACATTGAGTTGGAAGTTGATGCCCTGATGTATGGTTTCTGACTGCAACCACCTGGAGCTCGTAGTGCTTTGGTATAAACTCCTTAAGAGTAACACAGGCTGTCTGCATTCACTAGAGTGTCTTCTTTTCTGCATTAAAATTTTGTACAGCAGACATCTGTGAGGTTTTTTTTTTTTTCCAATACCAGGGATTGAACTCATAACCTTATGCTTGCCAGGCAGGCACTTAAGCTGCTGAGCTAAATCCCTGGCCCCATCTGGGAGTTCTTATTGTTTATGATAGTTTGACCTAGAGAGTGCCATGTAGCTCTTTGCAAAGAAAGGACCAACATTAGTGACATTCCCAATGGTGCCAGCTATTGGGACACCTCTGCAGTAGGTTGCAGTCTCCTTACTGGGGGCAGCATATGGCAGGAAAGAAAGAAAGAGCAGGAGACAAAAGCAGAGTGGTGCATACCTGGGATCTGGGACCACTAGTTGCTTTCTAGGAACAAAAGACCCCAAATCCCCAGCCAACTAGCATTGTATTAACCACTGTACGGGAGAGAGAAAGGGGATTTTCCTGGAACAGCATAGAGGCAGTCATAGAACAGGCAAGTGTAACATCATAAAGGAAGCAAACCAAGATCCCCAGTGCTAATCTGAGTGCTAATCTCATTGACTAGAGGAAGGTGACTTCCAAATTCCAAATCCCGCAAGGCAGATGGCACAAGGATACTGTGTCAGTTTACAGTTCATGGTTCCCAGTATTTCCCCCCATCTTTTTTTGTAATTGCAGCATTTGAAACACTATAACAGCCATCATAGCAACAAACATTTTTAGGAGTTTGTAGGAGGTTCTGTTGGATCACCAGCATGTGAGCCTCTTTTGTTGTGTTTTTCAGTGGTCTCCATGTTTTGTAGCCTGTGTGAATCTCAGTACTTTTGATGTTGGCTTTTGCTCTACAGAATGCTCATACTGGAGGGTTGGATGGAAATAGACTCCACCATGGGACTGGGTGTTTCTCTCTCCATGGTCACACATTTAAGGTGGGCAGTAATGATGGTGATCCATAGTCTGTTAACACAAGTGTACCCCCCGACTCCATGTTATTGTCTGCCCTGGGCCATACTACTTTCCTCTCTGGATGTTCCTCTGTGGGGCTTGAGCCCTAAGTATGCTCATCAGATTTGTCCTTTTAACATTGAAATGCTGCTGGAGAGTATTTACATTCTGCAACCAAGTTTAAAATGTTTAAGGTAAAATTTAAGTTAAAGATAGCAAGATCTAATTGTGTATGTGGAGGTAACTGTATTCCTCCAATTTGTTTTTGTAAATGTGTTTTTAAAGAAAGGTGAATATATGGCTCTAAATAACTGAGCTATCTATAATATTCCCCTTCTGAAGAAGTATTCCTAACTATGGTTGGGGGAGAATGGGTGTAGATTCCATCTTAACTGCTTTGAGCTGAAAAAGGTTGATGTAAGGGAAGGCAGATTTTATTATTAATAACCCGTAGTAGTGGTTAATTACTGATATAGCTGGAAACTGCTGGAAGGAGTTAATGATTGGAACCCCTTCCTATATCTAGCTTATTATTATGACATTATTTTATGTATCTTTTGGATGTACTTTTCTACTGGATGTTCAAGATCAAGTTATAGGAGACCAGTATCAAATTAACCTCTTTCTATCTGTCAAGGTCAGTTATGTCTCATCTGGATTTATCTTGGAACATGTATAGAGCCTCTCAGTTCTTCTGTCAGTATTGGCAATTCAGATGAGTCATGCCCTTTGCTTTATGAATTGCTTTCTATAAAAGCATATGAGACATTTCCCTCTATTGATCCTTCTTTGACGCACTTTTGCTGTTTCCATCCCTTGGAGCTCAACTAGCTTCTTAGTCGGGAAGTCATGTAACTCACCAGAATTGTAGGATGTCACAGGAAATGTGCCCTGTCCTAGATCCTCATTGCCCTTGGAGAGCTAGGGTCAAAATATTGATTGTCCTTATGGCCCAATTACCTTTCTAGATTTGACCTCCAAAACTCAGTTGTTGAACACTCAGATGACATTAGCATTGTAGTGGGAGCAGTGAATTTAATTATTATAATTTTATCTTGATACCAAGAATTCTGAAATACAGTGTATAGCCAGAATTCTAGTTCAACCCCTGAAGAATGTTAACAGACAAGAGTTGTTATTTATAAGGAAAACTTGAGACCAAAAGCCTTACTTAAATTGTTAGCATGGCAATTTTTAATAACACTTAAATTTCCATTTTGGTATGCAATAGCCTTCTTAATCAGTCATCTCTATTTAGTACATAATAAGCTCTTATCTAATTTTTTAATGGTTTGTTATTGAAGAAATTTGTGGCATTGTCTGGACTATTTAATACCTAATCACCTCAAAATGTATAATAAATAGCATAGAAGCATTTTTTTAAAAAATATTTTTGACAGGTGATCTCTAGTTTGAAATATCTCTTATTAAAAATATCAAACACAAGAGAAAGGCAGATATATGAATCTAAAAGATAAAACTTATCATTATAAACAATCTGAGTTTTACATTTTATAAGACCTATATATATGAAAGCATGAATACATTTAATACACCATGGGATTAACAATAATGAATTGCCTTAAATAGAAAGTTTATTTCTTAATTTAGTTTTATACCAAAGGCATCTTCCAGTGAGAAAACTATGTTGTCTTTTTTTTTTTTTTTGCTTGTTTGTTTTTTGTACTAGAGATTGAACGCAAGACCTTGCACTTTCTAGGCAGGTGTTTATGCTACTGAGCTATATCATCAGTCCAACTGTATTGTTTTATTTATAGAAAACTTAACTTTCTGATTATGATCAATGTAAGCACATCACAGTAATATATTTAATATTTTTGGGTATCTCCCAAAAGCTATGGAGATTATGGAGCCTCCCATTAATTAACAAAGACTGGAGAAATGTGTCCTATCAGCTTTGTCCTTATTCATCTACTGGAGTTCTTACGAATGGTTCCCCCAAGCCTAAAGGGTCCCCTTTTAATTTCCATAACAAATTTTTGATGACCTATGAGAATGAGATAATAATACATAACTTTGATGAATGAGAGATTTTTGAGTGGTAGTATATAACAATACACATTACATTTATAAAATCAGTTTTGATCAGATGGAAACTTAGGTAGAAGCATATTTCTAATTTAGATTACAGTTTTTTATAGTCTGACCTAATTTACAGGCAAATGTTTCAAAAACCCAAAACTGAAAAATGGTTGAGCTCAAATAAAACAGCTGTTTACAGATAAGACAAGACACAGAAGACAATTTTTTATAAAAGTGTATTCAAATATATTTGGCCAATTTGAATTATAATAACTTTGATAGTTTTTAAGTTTGAAACTATAAATAGAGTAGTCAGAACATTTTATAAGTCAATTTACAGATCTTGTAATAAGAATTAGAAAGAATAAAGTTTTTATACCTGTGAAAGCAAAGACAGTCTTTAAGATTTGATAGCCATAATTGTTGAATAGTTATAGCTAATGGCTAAAACTACTCTTCTGGAAACCACATATAATTACTTCCTCAAATGGGACAGACTATTAAAGGTAATTTTAAGGAAGATGAACAGGCCAGGTTTGGATATAGAAAGAGATTATATCTGAGAATAGTGACAGGCCTGCAAGTTGTTCTGAAAGAACTCATAAAGAAAAGCAGTCCTATAGGGACTGGGGATGTGCCTATACTTTAATATATGTTTCTGATTAATGTGAAAGCTTGAACCCCAGAATAAAATCCAAGGAAGCAAGAAATTAAAATTTAGGGAGCAGAGGCTTTATTTTCTTTTAGACCAGGCCTGGCGATGCAGTCTCCAGGAGCCAATATGGAAGACTGCGTGCCTGACAGCTAAAGGGCAGGGTTTTTATCTTGTAGAACTGCAAACAGCTGCTGGTCTCACAATGCAAGGAGGGGGTGGGTTTGTGGCGCACTACAGAACAGGAAAATGGTGATTACATTTCTTGGGAAGAGCAAGGTTCAGGTAAGGGTTGGGCTAACAAGCAAGTTTAGATTAGGCAAACATCCTCTGGGGGAAAGCACATCCTGCAAACAAGCAAATTACCCTTCAAACAAGTTTAGATTAGGAAGACATCCTGCGATGCATATAGAACAAGAAAGAGGCACATAGGTTAGAGCTAGAGTTACAACATTCCCCTCTGATGTTGTGACTGGGGCCAAATCTTTGGCCAGTTGCTTTGGGGAATGAGCTCATAGGCTTGTTGTCTAATCATCATTAGTTTTATGCTCTGCATCTGTTGTCTGACATATGCAGTTATTCTATTGAGTATACAAGGACCTGCTGTGACCAGGAGTAGTACTCCTAACAGTGGTCCAAGCAAGGGCAGGACATAGGGCAGGATTCTATTTTAGACACTCCATAAAGGGTTTTAAAAGCAGCATGGTTCCTGCAATGCCACACAGATCCCTCCTTGTTCCACCATTAGGAGGCCTAGTCCCCTTCTGTTTTAGAGAACTACTTCAGCCAGTGAGTCTATTTGGTCTTGAATGGCCTGAATGGTACTAGATAATGCCTTCACATCACTAACGATCTGGTTGGAAAGTTGGACAGAAACCCCTAATCCTGCTGCCCGCATACCTAAGGCTCCTGATATTCCTAGGCCTACCAATAAAGGAATAAATTGAACTGCCCTCTTTGAGTGGCCTGTAATGTAATCTAAACTAGGAATGGGGACAGGCTCATCCCCAGGTAGGATCTCTGTATCAGGCAATAGAACAGCTGTTACACATATCCCTGTCCAGTTAGTTGGGAGGAAAGTATAGGGCATATTTCCTCCACAAATAAATACTTGCCCTTCGGTGGGATAAGGGGAGATAGTCCGGTTAACTATGGAACTACAATTAGTAAACGCAACAAACCCCGCATCAATGTCAGATGTATCATTATGAAAACCTTCTTGGAGACAGACAGAGTCCTTGAAGCCTACTGGTTGTACTCTAAAGGGGGGACCAGCACTACAATTTAAGTAATCTTGTTCCTCCAACGTGGTCAAAGAAACATTGGTGGGGATTGCAAGGGGCATGGGGGAGCCCTCTGCCATGCATAACCAGCAATCTTAAGCCAAAGTTGGGTTGGAAGCATTTAAGGCTTTATGAGTGACTTCTAGAAGTTTGAGCATCCAGATCAACCCCCTACAATTTTAGGCATCATCAAGGGGTGGTAATAGATCTGGGGAAACATTATTTTTATTAGCTGCTTGACTCGTTCCTCAACCATGAGTTCTCTGATCTTAACTTGCGGGCCGCTCCCATCAGACACATGTGTTGGGGGCCACCCTGCTCCAGCACACTGATTCACCAACCATGCCATGACATGAGGCTTGGGCATACTTTGAATTTCCTATTACTGTCAGATTGGTGGACCAATCCCCTCCAGCACTTCCAGCCTGTGTCCTCATAAGCTCAGCAGTGAAGTAAGTTTTGCTGTCTATCCCTAGTTAGCAAAGAGTCATAGAGTCATAGCAGGAGGAATGTATTTCTGAATAACAAGAACAATTCAGAGGGCATGGCCCTGGCTGGCTGCCTTTGTTAGGTATCACATGGGGCTTCAACTTACACATCCACATTTGAGTCAAACCCCTAGTAACTGAGGGTATAGCAACAAGGAATGCTAACTTGTCCCCACAATCTGTCCGAAGACTGTTATGTATATAATTTATCATTTATGTGGGAAGGATCATGATCCTTTTTTCCTATTGTATGTATAATTCCCCTTAGCCAGTGTCTTTACCTTTAGTATAGCCCCCTCTGCAATCACAGGGGCTCCTATACAAAGATCTTAACAATTGTTCTTCGCTTACAGGCAGACCAAAGCTGCCGTACAAGGTTGGCATCAATGTTATTAAAATCCCCAGCGGTGGAATCAAAGGAGCAAAAGCAAGCAAGCTAAAGCAGTTCATGACTGGTATAATCTAACTATGTTTACTCAGTTTTAACTTTAAGGGGTTACCAGTCTGTTGTACAGTCCACTGAGTATGTCCCTCACTGTCCACTGTTTCCAGTGGCTTTATGTGAGTGTGGTGAATCTGTGCAGTTTTTCCTGCTACCTTGATGTCAGTGGGGATACTGAGCACCACGGTGAAGGGTTTTTTCCAGCGGGGTTCGAGGGAGTCTCGATGGTGACGTTGCACTAAGACAGAAGTTCCTGGCTTGATGGGTGCTTTGAGTGGCATCTCTGAAGGTGGGTCTGGGTGTTTTTGTCTAAGCAACTGGTGGATCGAGGCCAACACAGGCTGGAGTGTCTACAGGGACTTAATGAGATCTTGGTAAGTTATTTCAACTAATTTGCCCTCTGACAGTCTTGGGATCAGTGGAGGGGGCCCTCCGAACATAGCCTCAAAGAGGGAAATTCCAGAAACATATGGGGTACATATAGTTCTTAACAGCGCAAAGGGAAGAAGGCTCACCCAGTTATCACCAGTTTCTAAAGACAGCTTAGCTGAAGTGTCCTTGAGAGTTCAGTTCATACGTTCTACTTGCCCTGAGCTTTGTGGCCAATAGGCACAGTGGAGTTTCCAATCAATTTTTAATGCCTGGGCTAACTTTTGGGTGACTTGGGCTATGAAAGCCGGACCATTATTGGACCCCATTGATAGTAGGAGGCCAAATCGAGGTATGATCTCATACAATAGCTTTTTAACTACCACTAAGGCTGACTCAGACTTAGTAGGGAAAGCCTCTACCCAGCCAGTGAAGGTGTCTACTAATACCAAGAGGTAGCAGTGCCCCTGTAAACCAGGCTTTACCATGTGCATGAAGCCTACTTCCCAGTGTTCTCCTGGAACAATTCCTCAATGTCAGGTGGTCTCCAGCATAGAGCTCTTGGCTGAGTTGACTAACAAGCACTGTGGGCATCTGGAGCTCAAAGAGGCGGTCAGTTTGGAGAGTTTTGGAATAGAAAACCAAGTTCTGAACAATTCAGCAAGTTTAGTTCCCCCTTAATGGGTAGTTTGGTGAGCCTGGTGTAACAGCTCTCGCCCTAGTGCCTCCTGTAACAGTGCTTATTTATCAGCCCCCTGGGGTGGGGGACTTCACTCCAAGTTGAGATGCTAACTGTAGGTCTTTCTTTGTGTAGACTGGTTCTGACAAGGTCAGAGGGACTAGCATCAGAGCAGTTACTTCCTTGGTTGGCCCCTCTGATGTGGTTGCTATTTTTCAAGAAGCTTGGCCTGCCAAATTGTTTCCTAAGGTGACAGGGTCATCTCCTGTCTGGTGAACCTTGTAATGAATAATAGCAACTCATTGAGGTAGCCAGACAGCTGCCAGCAAGTCTAGAATCTGTGGAGCATTTTTAATCTTAGTCCTGGCCGAGGTTAAGAGACCTCATTCTTGATAGATGGCTCCATGTGCATGTACAGTAGCAAAAGCATATCTGTTGTCAGTATAGATATTTAACCTGTTTCCCATAGCTAACTTTAACACCTCAAAGAAATGAGCTCCACCCTTTGTTTTACTTTATTTTTTTATTTTTGACACAGGATCTCACTATGTAGTTCAGGCTGGCCTTGAACTCATTTTGTAGTCCAGGCTGACCTCAAGCTTGGAGTGATTTTGCTTCAGCCTCAAGTGCTAGGGTCACAGGCAAATACCACAATGCTTGGCTGTTGTCCCAATTTAAATATCTAAAGTTCCCACCCATGGGAACCAAGAATTGTACTTAATTGCTAGAATATTTTGACAATACTTCTAGCTGGCAGTGTATTCACTATATTCTTTGAAATGATTTTTTTATTTTAAAAACAAAACAGGAAAAAAGATAGAAATGATACAGAATCTAAAAATAGTAGTAGGAAATTAACACTAGTTAACATATTGCATATTGTTATCTTAGAAATAGTTCAGATTACAAGGCCTAGGCATAAAACGTGATCAAACAAAACAATGACAGTACAAACTGTTCTCTCTGATGAACTAACAGAGATTAATAGTATAGTTATCTAATATACATATTCATACATACACTTATATATGTATATCTACATATATATAATCTTTTCCTTTCTTCCTTTTCTACTTTCTCCCAACCTAGTCATTTCCTTTTGAGCACATTCTTTTCATTATTATAGTATCTGTTGTACATTTTGGATCTTATTAGTCTTTCAGTTCTTTATTATTATTTATATTTTACACTAGAGAGAAAATACAATATTTATAAGCATGAATTTGATTTATTTCACTTATGAGTATATTCTCAAGTTGCCTCCATTTACCTACAAAATCCTCAAGATCATCCTTTTTATAGCTGAGTAATATTCCATTGTGTAAAATTACCATATCTTTTTCTTTTTTTTTTTTTTTTTATTTAAGATGAAAAAGAGAAAAACACAAAACAAACCAAAGCGGCGTAAGGGTACACGCAATACAGAACTACAAAACAAAACAAAACAAAAAAACATAACAGTAAGAAATTACCTGCTAGTAGATTACACACTATCTTCTTGAAAATAGTTCCTCAAATCACAGTATCAAAGAACACAAGGTGGACATTCAAACAGGGAGACTGCAAACAGCTGTGTTCAATGTTCCAAAAACATTGATAAAGTCAGCTATTTAACACCCCCAAACACACTTGCTGTTATATCCGTTAGAGCTCTTTTTCTTTTTTTTTTTCCCCTCTCTTTTTTACAACAAAATTTACACATCTTGGATTTTATTACTCCTTAGTGCTTATTACTTTCTTTGGGGGGGGGGAAGATTACAGTCAAATATGGCAAAACAAAGCTGTCAGTCAATACCAAGGATAGACATAGCACATGGTGTAGAACAGAGTACAAGTTTATCAACAATGGTTATCAACGTTGTCCCTTGTTTCCTTAAAAAGAATTGTCTATCTCATTAGATATTATAAAGTTGGACAAAACAGTAGAGAACAAGACCAATAAAACTTAGGCATTGTAAACATTACAGGACTTCCAAAGAAGACAATAGTCAAACCAGAATGGGTATCTTAGTGAATCTTATTGTCTTCAAAGTAGTTGCCTATGTCTTCAAACTTGATACTATCATATAGAATGGAACAGAGTCTAATCAGTCAAAACAAGATCGTGGGAGTACTACAGGACTTCAAAACAAGTTAATAGGAAATCAAAAAGAGTTACTATTTATATATCCTAATTTTTTTGAATTTTTTCTTTAATTAAGACAAACATAAGAAATGACTAAATAATTTTTTTTGAAACAATAAGGGGGAGATTGAGATAAAACAGGACATAACAATATAACAATAGAGGTCACAGCATGACTGTTTCAACAACCTAGTACTTCACCACCTTATAACCTGACTTAATAGTAGTTACCATAGTGTCTTTTTCCTTGAAATATTTGGATAAAACTTCATATACTCTAGCTTCAAATATTTTCATATCAAGAAGCCCAGAATAAAGCCTTTCTAATTAATGAGTGAAAACTTTATAAGGCTTCAAGGCCACCTAATGGGGAATCATGATTACCACATATTTTTATATATTTGAATCATTATTTACATTAGGGAAACTATTCGGTATTCACACATGCGAGATTGATTTATTTCACTAATGAGTATGGTCTCAAGCTGCGCCCATTTATTGATAAATATCTCAATGTGATCTTTCTTTATAGCTGAATAATACTCCATTGTATAGAAATACCACAACTTTTTTATCCATTCCTCAGTTGATGGGCACTTGGGTTGTTTCCAAGATCTGGCGATTACAAATTGTGCTGCTATAAACATAGGTGCACATATATCACTGTGGTATGATGCTTTCAGTTCTTCTGGGAATATGCCTAGAAGTGGAATAGCTGGAATAAATGGGATTTCCAGTCCCAACTTTTTGAGAAATCTCCAGACAGATCTCCACAAAGGCTGTACCAGTCTACACTCCCACCAGCAGTGCAGGAGAGTTCCTTTTTCCCCACAGCCTCTCCAGCATTTGTTGTTGGTTTTCTTGATCCTGGCCATTCTTTCAGGAGTGAGATGGTATCTCAGTGTGGTTTTAATTTGCATTTCTCTAATGACCAATGATGATGAGCATTTTTTCATGTATTTTTTTGTCATTTGCATTTCTTCATCTGAGAATTGCATATTCATCTCAGATGCCCATTTTTGGATTGGATCTTTGAATTTCGGAGGTCTGAGTTTCTTTAATTCTTTATATGTTTTAGACAAGAGTCCCTTGTCTGAGAGAGAGTTCACTAAAATCTTTTCCCAGTTTGTGGGTTTTCTTTTCACTATGCTGGAGATTTCTTTTGACATGCAGAAACTTTTTAATAAGAATTGGTCCCAGTTATTGATTCTGGGAAGTATTTCCCGTGCGGTTTGAGTCCTGTTCATGAATTCTTTACCTACTCCTATGTCTCCAAGGTTTCTACCTATTTTGTCTTCCAATAGATTTAGTGTTTCTGTTTTAATATTCAGATCTTTGACCCATTTAGATTTTAATTTAGTACATGGTGATAGACATGGGTCTAGCTTTAGTTTTCGGCAAATGGAGAGCCAGTTTTTCCAGCACCATTTATTAAAGAGACTGTCGTTCTTCCAGTGAACCTGCTTGGCTCCTTTATCAAAAATAAGGTGGTTGAGTGTGTTCGTAGTTGTGGTTGTATCTTCTAATCTATTCCACTGATCTTCAGCTCTGTTTTGATTCCAATACCATGTTGATTTTACTACTGTTGCTTTGTAGTATAAATTCAAGTCAGGGATTGTGATGCCTCCTGCTTTGTCTTTGCTGCTTAGAATTGCCTTTGCGATTCTAGGTCTCTTCTGGTTCCAGATGAAATTTAGGAGTGATTTCTCTAGATCTATAAGGTATGTTGATGGTATTTCTATTGCGATTGCATTGAATCTGTATAACAGTTTTGGGAGAATGGCCATTTTCACAATGTTTGTTCTTCCTATCCATGAGCAAGGGATGTCTTTCCATTTTCTGAGATCATCTTCAATTTCCTTTTTCAGTGTATTATAATTTTCACTGTATAAGTCTTTCACTTCTTTCGTAAGAGTAATTCCTAAATATTTCATTTTTTTGCTTGCTAATGTGAATAGTCCAGTTTCTCTTATTTCCCTCTCTGTAATTTTGTTGTTCGTGTATAGGAATGCTATTGATTTCTGAGTATTGATTTTGTATCCAGCCACATTACTGAATTTATTTATTGTATCTAAGAGTATTTCAATGGAGTTTAGGGGGTCTTCTATGTAGAGTATCATGTCATCTGCAAACAATGATAATTTAACTTCTTCTTTTCCTATCTTTACCCCTTTTATTTCTCTTTCTTGCCTAATTGCTCTGGCTAGTACTTCCAGTACTATATTAAATAGGAGTGGTGATAAAGGACATCCTTGTCTTGTACCCGATTTTAAAGTAAAGACTTTCAATTTTTGGCCATTTAGTATGATGCTGGCCGTTGGTTTGTCATAAATGGCCTTTATTATATTGAGGTAAAGACCATTTATTCCAATTTTCTGTAAAGTTCTTATCATGAATAAGTGTTGGACCTTATTGAAGGCTTTTTCTGCATCTATAGAGATGATCATGTGATTCTTATTTTTGGCTTTATTGATATGGTGGATTACATTTATTGATTTGCGTATGTTGAACCATCCTTGCATTCCTGGGATGAATCCCACTTGGTCATGGTGTATAATCTTCTTGATGATTTGCTGGATCCTATTTGCCAATATTTTATTGAGGATTTTTGCATCTGTGTTCATTAGGGAGATCGGTCTATAGTTCTCTTTTATAGTTGGGTCTTTCTCAGGTTTTGGTACTAGAGTAATATTTGCTTCCAGGAATGACTTAGGAAGGATTGCTTCCCTTTCAATTTCATTGAATAGTTTGAGGAGTGTCGGCATTAGGTCTTCTTTATATTTCTTGTAGAATTCTGCAGTGAATCCATCTGGGCCTGGGCTCTTCTTGGTGGGCAAGGACCCAATTACATTCTCAATTTCATTAGCAGAGATTGGGTTATTCAACAGTTTTATATCCTCGTGATCTAGCTTTGGTACTTCATATGCTTCTAAGAATCTGTCTATTTCTTCTGTGTTATCAAACTTTTGAGAGTAGAGGTTTTCGAAATAGGTGTTGATGATCCTCTGTATTTCTATTGGGTCTGTAGTGATTTCTCCTTTTTCATTTCTTATTGCATGAATTTGAGCTTTTTCTTTCCTTTTTTTAATAAGGTTGGCTAGGGGCTTATCGATTTTATTTATTCTTTCAAAGAACCAACTCTTTGATTCGTTGATTCTTTGGATTGTTTTCTTAGTCTCTATTGCATTGATTTCTGCTCTGATTTTTATAATTTCCTCTCTTCTTTTGGCTTTGGGCTTGACTTGCTCTTCTTTTTCTAGCTGTTTGAGGTGTAGCATCAAGTTATTTATTTGTATTCGTTCTGTTTTCCTGATGTGGGAACTCAGTGCAATAAATTTTCCTCTCAGAACGGCTTTCATTGCATCCCACAGATTCCGGTAAGTTGTATCTGCATTTTCATTTTCTTTTAGGTATTGTTTAATTTCTTCTTTAATTTCTTCTGTGACCCACTGATTACTCAAGAGTGTGTTATTTAGTTTCCATGTGTTTGCGGAATTTTTGCAGTATCCTTTGTCATTAATTTCTAATTTCAGAGCGCTATGATCCAATAATATGCAAGGGATGATTTCAACTCTTTTGCATTTGCTTAAATATGTTCTGTGAGCTAATATATGGTCTATTTTAAAAAATGATCCATGTACTGCTGAGAAGAATGTGTATTCTGATGTTGTTGGGTGGAACATTCTGTATATGTCTATCAAACCCATTTGTTCACAGGTGTGATTCAGTTCTGTTATTTCTTTGCTCATTTTATGTCTGGTTGATCTGTCCCTTGGTGTCAGTAGTGTATTAAGGTCTCCTGTTACAATTGTGTTACTGATAATTTGAGTTTTCATTTCTGTTAATAATTGTTTTATATAACTGGGTGCTCTGGAGTTTGGTGCGTATATATTTAAGATAGATATCTCTTCCTCTTGGAGTTTTCCCCTTACGAATATGTAGTGACCTTCTTTGTCCTTTATGGTCATTGTTGGTTTAAAGTTCACGTTGTCTGCAAACAGAATGGCTACTCCTGCCTTTTTTTGGATTCCTGCTGCATGAAGAATTGTTTTCCATCCTTTGACTTTCAGTCTGTGAGTATCTTTCTGGGTTAGATGGGTTTCCTGTAAACAGCATATGGTTGGATTTTGTTTCTTGATCCATTCTGCTAGTCTGTTTCTTTTGATTGGTGCATTGAGACCATTTACATTAATGGTTATTACTGTTAAATGCTGGTTAATTGTAGGAATGTTATCTCTCTGCTGTTGCATCTTTATCTTTCGGTTCTGTTTAATTATTTGCTTTGCTTAGTGGTTTTTTCCTTTGTGTATCTAAACTGTCTTTCAATATTTTTTGCAGGGTTGGTTTGGTGTTCATGAAGTTCTTCAGCTGTTCTTTGTCATGGAAGTATCGTATTGCACCATCTATTTTGAATGATAGTTTTGCAGGATATATCAGTCTTGGTTTGGAAATCATTTTGCTTTAGGATCTGGAATACTTCACTCCATGCTCTTCTTGACTTTATCGTTTGTGCTGAGAAGTCTGCTGTGATTCTGATAGGTTTTCCTTTATAAGTGATCTGTCTTTTCTCTCTGACAGCTTTTAATAATCTATTCTTGTGTTGGATTTCTGGGATGGTGATTATTATATGTCTGGGTGTTATCTTATTTTGGTTATGACTATTTGGAGTTCTATATGATTCACTGATCCTGATGTCAGTTTGTGATCTCATGCTTGGGAAATTTTCAGCTATTACTTCTCTAAATATCCTCCTGACATCCTTCATGTTGTCTCCCTCTCTTTCATTAACCCCTATCATTCTTATGTTATTCTTCTTTGCATCATCTTGCAGTTGTTGAATTGTTGTTTCCTGGTTCCTTGTTATTTTCAAAAGATCTTTCCTTTCCTGTTCACTAGCTGCAATCCTGTCTTCAAGGTCTGAAATTCTATCTTCACTTTCATTAAGGCGGTTTTTACAACTTTCAGTGGAGTTTTTATTTCCTGTATATCTCTGTGCATCTGCATTATGTATTCTGTTTGTTTCTTATATTGCTCGTCTAGGGATTCTATCTTTTTGTTTAGTTCCTCCAATTTTTTATCTGTGTTTTCTTTAGATATATTTAGAATCTCTTTCATTTCTTTTATCATTTCTTCTTTTATCTGGGAGATTATTTCGAGTTTGAATTTCTTTAAAGCTTCCTGGAGTTGCTTGTCAATTTCAGTGGCTATTGTGTCCAATATATGAGGTGGATGGGATATATTTTCTTCTATATACATCGCTCCTAGGGTTTCTTGAGATGGGCTGGAGGTTTGAGGTTGTAATTTGGTCTTTCGTTTTGTCATTTTCCTATATTTCTGTGTTTCAAGTGTTATTTGAAAGCTTCCTCAGGATCTGTTGAAAATCCCCTTCTATGTTTGGAGCTACTGAGACTCTGGCGCCGCGCTACCCCAAGCCATTAGGCCTACAGAACCAGTGGCCCTCCTCTGCCTGCTCAGAACTCTGCAGTTCCAGACAAGCTGGGCCTCAGGGACACTGTGCGCCCACCTGCCCCTTGGAAGCTCCACAGTTCTTCAATCGCAGCCGGGTTAGGGTACTCACCACAGGCTGCAGTGCTTCAGGAACCTGTGGACCCTCCCTGGTTGCAGAGATATCCACAGTCCTCCAGACACATGGAGAGGCCGATGCATGCACCCCAAATCTGCCCAGCTCCTCCTCTGCAGACCAATGGCCAGGCGCGGCAGCTAAACAGGCTGGGCTAGGCTGGTAGTGTGGGCCAGCCCACCTATCGGGAGCTCAGCAGTTCTCCAAATGAAGCCAGAATGGGGAGGCTGATGTGGAAGCCTCAAACCCACCTCTCCCCTTCAGTGCACCTGGAAGCCTGAGGGAACTCCAGCAGTCTGGGTGCAGATATCCAGAGTCCTCCAGACACGCAGAGAGGCCAGTGAGGGCACCCCAGATCTGCCCAGCTCCTCCTCTGCAGACCTATGGCCAGGCGCGGCAGCTAAACAGGCTGGGCTAGGCTGGTAGTGTGGGCCAGCCCACCTATCGGGAGCTCAGCAGTTCTCCAAATGAAGCCAGAATGGGGAGGCTGATGTGGAAGCCTCAAACCCACCTCTCCCCTTCAGTGCACCTGGAAGCCTGAGGGAACTCCAGCAGTCTGGGTGCAGATATCCAGAGTCCTCCAGACACGCAGAGAGGCCAGTGAGGGCACCCCAGATCTGCCCAGCTCCTCCTCTGCAGACCTATGGCCAGGCGCGGCAGCTAAACAGGCTGGGCTAGGCTGGTAGTGTGGGCCAGCCCACCTATCGGGAGCTCAGCAGTTCTCCAAATGAAGCCAGAATGGGGAGGCTGATGTGGAAGCCTCAAACCCACCTCTCCCCTTCAGTGCACCTGGAAGCCTGAGGGAACTCCAGCAGTCTGGGTGCAGATATCCAGAGTCCTCCAGACACGCAGAGAGGCCAGTGAGGGCACCCCAGATCTGCCCAGCTCCTCCTCTGCAGACCTATGGCCAGGCGCGGCAGCTAAACAGCCATATCTTTTTCATACATTCTGTGGTTGATGGGCAATTTGGCTGTTTCCAAGATTTAGCTATTATACATTATGCTGCTATAAACATGGATGCACATACATCACTGTGACATGACATTTTCAGTTTTTCTGGAAAAATACCCAGAAACAGAATAGCTGGATTAAATGGGACTTCCAATCCTCGTTTTTTGAGGAATCTCCATACTGATTTCCACAGTGGTTACATCAGTCTACACTCCAACCAATGGTGGAGCAGTGTTTCTCTTTTCCCACAGCCCCACCAATATTTGTTTTTGGTTGATTTCTTGATGGCAGCCATTCTTTCTGCGGTGAGATGCAATGTTAATGTTTTAATTTGCATTTCACAAATGGCTAGTTATGTTGAGCATTTCTTCATATATTTGTTTGCCATTTGTATTTCTTCATCTGAGAAGTATGTATTCATCTCAGATGCCCATTTTTGGATTGGGTCTTTGAATTTGGAGGGTCTTTATATGTTTGGATATAAGTTCTTTGTTTGAGGGACAGCTGAATAAAATTCTTTCTCATTCTGGGAGTTTTCACTTTGATGGTGGTTTCTTCTGAAGTGCAAAAGATTTTAATATGATGAGATCCCAGTTGTTGATTCTTTGAAGTAATTCTTGTGTAGTTGGTGTTTTGTTCATGAACTCTTTGCCTATCTTCAAGAATTCTACCTATCTTGTTTTCCAGTAGATTTATTGTTTTTATGCTAATATTAAGATCTTTGATCCATTTTGACTTTATTGCATGGTAATAGACATGGGTCTAGTTTCAGTCTTCAGCATGTGGAAAGCCAATTTTTCCAGCACCATTTGTTAAAGAGGCTGTCTTTCTTTCAGTGAACATATTTAGCACCTTTGTCAAAGATAAGTTGGCTGAGTGTCTTTGTAGTTGTGTTTACATCTTCTAATCTGTTCCATTGATCCTCAGGTCTATTTTTTTGTGTGTGTGTGCCAGTAGTATGCTGATTTTATTACTGTGGCTTTGTAGTATAATTTCAAGTCAGGGATTGAAATGCTTCCTACCTTGCTTTTGTTGCCCAGAATTTGCTATTCTAGGTTTCTTCTGTTTCCAAATGAATTTTAGGAATTTTTTCTCTAGATCTGTAATGTATGTTCATGGTATTTTGATGGGATTGCATTAAATGTGTATAACAGTTTTGGAAGTATAACCATTTTCACAATGTTGGCTCTGCTAACACCCTCTTCAGTCTCCTTTTTTAGAGTTATATAACTTTCAGTATATAGGTCTTTTACATTTTTTGTTAGGTTGATTCCTATTTCATTGTTTTGGATGCTACTGTGAAAAGTGTTATTTCCATAATTTCTCTCTCATTGAGATTACTGTTTGTGTACAAGAATGCTTTGATTTTTGACTCTTGATTTTATATCCAGCTACACTGCTGAAATTGTTTATTACCTCTAGTAGTTTTTTGATGGGATTTTTAGGATTTTCTATATAGAGTGTCATGTCATCTGCCAATAGTGATAATATAATTTATTCCTTTCCTATCTTTATTCCTTTTATTTCTCTTTCTTGCCTGATTGCTCTAGCTAATGTTTCCAGCACTATATTGAACAGGAGTGGTGATAACAGACAGCCTTGTCTTGTTTCTGATTTTAGAGTAAAAACTTTCAGTTTTTGACTATTTAATATGATGCTGGCTGTTGGTTTGTCATAGATGGCTTTTATCAGGTTGAGGTAGTTACGATCTATTCCGAGTTTCTGTAAGATTTTTATCATAAACAAGTGTTGAAATTTATCAAAAGCTTTTTTTTTTTTGCATCTATTCAGATGATTATGTGATTTTGTCTCTGGCTCTGTTGATGTGGTGTATTACATTTATTGATTTGTGTATGTTAAACCATCCCTGCATTCCTGGGATAAATCTACTTGGTCATAATGTATAATCTTCTTAATGATTTGCTGCATTCCATTTGCCATTATTTTATTGGGGATCTTTGCATCAATGTTGATTAGGCAGATTGGTTTATACATCTCATTTTTAGTTGGATCTTTCTCTGGTTTTGGTATCAGAGTAAAACTTGCCTTCCAGGATCTTATTAGGGACAATTGCTTCTCTTTCAATTTCATTGAAGAATTTGAGGAATATTCATATTAAATCTTCTCAAAATTTTTGTAGAATTCAGCTGTGAATCCATCAAGAAAAAGGGCTTTTCTTTATTGATAAGTTTTTAATCACATTTTCAATTTTATTTGCTGAGACTGGGTTATTCAAAATTGTTATATATTCTTGACTTAGCTTTGGTAATTGATACATTTCTAAGAAGTTGTCCATTTCCTCTGTTTTTTACCCTATTTGACTAAAGATCTTCAAAGTAGATATTCGTGATCTTCTAATTTTCTTGGGATCTGTAATAATTTCTCCCTTTTTGTACTTCATTGCATAAATTTGCATTCCTTCTTTCTTTTTATTGATAATGTTGGCTAGAGGTTTCTCAATTTTATTGTCTCAAAGAACCAGCTCTTTGAGTTATTAATTCTTTGTATTATTTTCTTAGTCTTAATTGCATTAATTTCTCCTCTAGTCCTCTTTTCTATGAGATTTGGGCTTAACCTGATCGTCTTTTCCTAGAAGTTTGAGCTCTAGCATTAGGTTGTTTATTTGTGCTCATTTTGTTTTCTTGACATGACAATTTATTGCTGTATATTTTCCTCTTAGGACCGCTTTCATTGTGTCCCACAAGTTTCAATATGTTGAATCTGCATTTTCATTGAATTTTAGGTATTGTTCAATTTCTTCTCTCATTTCATTTGTAACCCTTTGGTTGTTCAAGAGATTATTATTTAATTTCCATGTGTTTAGGTTTTGTAGATTCTTTTGCCATTAATTTCTAATTTCAGTGCACTATGTTCAGATAATATGCATGTGATAATTTTCATCCCTTTTCATTTACTTTAGCATATTCTTTTTTATTTTATTTTAAAGAGATTAAGACGTAAGAGGACAAAACAAAACAGATCAGAACAGAACAATGTAAGTAACACAGCACTTCACCATGAGACAACTGGATATTAATAGTAGCCTCCCTAATGTCTCTTTCTTTGAAATAGTTGAGCATACCTCCACATCTAATAATATCAAACATAACAAAATAGTATAAAACCATTCAATAGAATGAAAGTATTACAGGGCATTCAGAACCAAATAATAGAAAATGAACAATGGCTACTATATTGTCTCATTTTCCATACAAATTTGTTTATACTATCATACATATTAAAATCCAGTAAGATGGTATACCCCAGCTGCCCCACCTGGAGGACGGAGCTGGGGCGAGCCACAGGAACCTCCTTGGGCCTTGCTGACCACCTTTTTTTCTGCCACGGTGGGCACAGTGCAGCTGCCCCACCTGGAGGAGGGAGCTGGGCCCAGCCATGGGAACCTGCTTTGACCTTACTTGTGACCTTTGTCCTGCCTAGAGAGCACCAGCACTCTTGCCACCACCTGGAGGAGGTAGCAGTGCTGCAGAGGAGGTTTGAGGCCTACCTAGGCCATAGGGGTGACCTTCTATCAGCCCGGGGAGCTTTGTCACCCAAGGAGGTGGATGGTTACACAACATCCGATCCCCGAGAGAGTATGAGATCCTTGCTGTAGGTGGTTGGGGGCCTGCTGGGATTGCGGCCACACTAGATTGGGCTTAGTGGGATTTGGGCCTGCCTGGACCATTCTGATGGCCTTCTTTCCATCTTGGGAGCTTAGCTCCAAAAGGGGGGAGCTGTGCAGATTGAGGAGGCTTTAGGCCTACCTGAGACTAGCCCAGCAAACTTCTTTTAATCCAGGGGTGTCACTGCCCAAGGAGGGAGCTATACTACCAGAGCTATACTACCTGGGACTCCTCAGTCCCAGGAGCCCAGGATATAGGAGACAATTTCCAACATGCCCAGGGGAAGCTTTGGAACAACAATTGAAACACGGAAATAGAGGAAAATGACAAAACAAAAGACCAAAATGCAATCTCAAAAATCCAGTCCAGCCCAAGAAACTTTAAAAGCTATGTATATGGAAGAAAATATATGCCATACACCTGAAATGTCAGATATAATAGCAACTGCATTAAAGAAGCAACTCTGGGAAGATTTAAAGGAATTCAAACTAGAAATAATCTCCCAGGTAAAAGAAGAAAAGATAAAAGATGAAAGAGATACTGAACATATCTAAAGAAGACACTGTTAAAAAATTAGAGGAACTAAAGAAAAAGGTAGAATCCCCGGATGAACAATGTAAGAAAAAACAATACATAAAGCAGATGAAAAGAGATATGCAGGAAATAAAAAATTCCATTAAAAGCTATAAAAACCACCTCAATGAAAGTGAAGATAGAATTTCAGACCTCAAAGACAAGATTGCTGCTAGTGAAGAGGAAAGAAAAGATCTTTTAAAAAATAACAACAAATCAGGAAATAAGAATTCAACACCTGCAAGATGATGCAAAGAAAAAACAACATAAGATTGATAGGGATAAATGAAAAAGAAGGAGACAACACAAATGAAATCAAGAGGCTATTTAGAGAAGTAATAGCTGAAAATTTCCCAAAAATGAAACTGGAAACTAACATCAGGATCAGTCAAGCATATAGAACTCCAAATAGCCATGACCCAAATAAAACTATACCCAGACATATAATAATCACCATCCCAGAAATCAAACAAAAGAATAGAATATTAAAAGCTGTCAGAGACAAGAGACAGATCACCTATAGAGGAAAACCAACCAGAATCACAGCAGACTTCTCATCACAAACAGTAAAGTCAAGAACATGGAGTGAAGTATTTCAGATTCTAAAGGAAAACAATTTCCAACCTAGACTGATGTACACTGCAAAACTGTCCTTCAAAATGGATGGAGAAATAAGATACTTCCATGACAAAGAACAGCTGAAGCACTTCATGATCACCAAGCCAACCCTGCAAATAATACTGAAATATAGTTTAGATACACTTAGGAAAAAAACTACTAAGCAAAGCAGACAATTAAACAGAACAGAAAGATAAAGATGCAACATCAGAAAGATAACATGTCAACAATAAACCAACATATAACAGTTATAACCATTAATGTAAATGGCCTCAATGCACCAATTAAAAGAAACAGTCTGGCAGAATGGATCAAGAAGCAAAAACCAATCATATGCTGTCTACCAGAAACCCATCTAACCCAAAAGGATACTCACAGACTGAAAGTCAAAGAATGGAAAACAACATTTCACGCAACAGGAACCCCCCAAAAAGTGAGGGTAGCTATTCATTTTGCAGGCAATGTGAACTTGAAACCAGTAATGATCAGAAGAGGTAAAGAAGGTCATTACATACTAGTTAGGGGAACACTTCAAGAGGAAGAGATAACTATCTTAAGTACATATGCACCAAATTCCAGGGCACCCACTTATATAAAACAAACATTAACAGGAATGAAAAACCAAATTAGTAGTAACACAATTATAAAAGGAGACCTTAACACATCATTGACACCAAAGGACAGGTCAACCAGACAGAAAATCAACAAAGAAATAACAGAACTGAATCAGACCTGTGAACAAATGGACTTGATAGACATGTACAGAGTGTTACATCCAACAACACCAGAATACATATTCTTCTCAGCAGCACATGGGTTATTCTCTAAAACAGACCATATATTAGCTCACAGGAAATATTTAAATAAATGCAGAAGAGTTGAAATTATCCCTTGCATGTTATTGGATCATAGCGCCATGAAATAGAACTTAATGATAAAAGATACTGCAAAAACCCCCAAAACACAAGGAAACTGAATAATACACTTGAGTAATCAGTAGATCACAGGGGAAATTAAAGAAGAAATTAAACAATACCTACAAGCAAATGAAAATATAAATACAACTTACTGGAATCTGTGGGATGCAATGAAAGCTGTCCTCAGAGGAAAATTTATTGCACTGAGTTCCCATATCAGGAAAACAGAATGAATATAATGAAACAACCTGATGTTCCACCTCAAATATGTAGAAAAAGAGCAACAAGTCAAGCCCAAAGCCAAAAGAAGAGAGGAAATAAAAATCAGAGTAGAAATTAATGCAATAGAGACAAGAAAACGATCCAAAGAATCAATGAAAGAGTTGGTTCTTTGAAAGAATAAGCAAAATTGATAATCCCCTAGCCAACCTTATTTTAAAAAAGGAAAGAAAAAGCTCAAATTCATGCAACAAGGAATGAAAAAGGCAAAATCACTACAGATTCTGTAGAAATACAGAAGATCATCAACACCTACTTAAAAACCTCTACTCTCATAGGTTTGATAACACAGAAGAAATAGACAGATTCCTAGAAACATGAAGTACCAAAGCTAGGTCAAGAAGATGTAAAACTGCTGAATAATCCAATCTCTCTTAATGATATTGAAAATGTAATTAAGTCCTTACCTACAAAGAAGAGCCCAGGCCCAGATGGATTCACTGCAGAATTCTACAAGAAATACAAAGAAGACTTAATGCCGATACTATCAAAATCTTCAAGGAAATTGAAAGGGAAGCAATCCTCCTAAGTAATTCCTGGAAGCAAATATTACTCTAGTACCAAAACCTGAGAAAGACCCAACTAAAAAAGAGAACTACAGACCAATCTCCCTAATGAACACAGATGCAAAAATGCTCAATGAAATATTGGCAAATAGGATGCAGCAAGTAATCAAGAAGATTGTACACCATGACCAGGTGGGGTTCATCCCAGGCATGCAGGGATGGTCCAACATATGTAAATCAATAAATGTAATCCACCATATCAATAAAGCCAAAAGTAAGAATCACATCAACATTTCTATAGATGTGGAAAAAACTTTTGATAAGGTCTAGCATTCATTCATGATAAGAAACTGACAGAAAATTGGAATAGATGGTCTTTACCTCAATATGATAAAGGCCATCCATGACAAACCAACAGCCAGTATCACACTAAATGGCCAAAACTTGAAGGCCTTGACTTTAACATCAGGCACAAGACAAAGATCTCCCTTATCACTGCTCCTATTTAATACAGCACTGGAAATACTAGCCAGAGCAATTAGACAAGAGAGAGAAAAAAATGGGTAAAGATAGGAAAAGAAACCACACACTTCACATTAGCAAGCAAAAAAAAAAAAAAAAAAAGAAAGAAAGAAAGAAATATTTAGGAATTACTCTCACGAAAGAAGTGAAAGACATTTACAAGGAAAATTATAATACACACAAAAAAATGGGAGAGGATCTCAGCAAGTGGAAAGACATCCCTTGCTCATGGATAAGAAGAATAAATATTGTGAAAATGGCCATTCTCCCAAAACTGTTATACAGATTCAATGCAATCTCAATAAAAATACCATCAACATACCTCATAGGTCTAGAGAAATCAATCTTGAGGAGACATAGAATAGCAAAGACATTTCTAAGCTGCAAAGGCAAGTCAGGATGCATCATAATCCCTGACTTGAAGTTATACTACAAAGCAACTGTAGTAAAATCAACATGGTACTGAAATAAAAACAGAGCTGAAGATCAGTGGACTAGATTAAAAAATACAACCACAACTACCAACACACTCAACCACCTTATCCTTGATAAAGGGGCCAAACTTGGTCACTGGAATTAGGACAGTCTCTTTAACAAATGGTGTTGGGAAAACTGGCTCTCCATATGCTGAAAACTAATACTAGACCCATGCCTATCACCATGTACTAAATTAAAATTAAATGGATCAAAGATCTGAATATTAAAACAGAAACATTAATTCTATTGGAAGACAAATTGGGTAAAAATCTTGAAGATATTGGGGTGGGTAGAGAATTCATGAACAGGACTCAAACTGCATGAGAAATACTTCCCAGAATCAATAACTGGGATCATCTCTTATTATAAAGTTTCTGCGTGTCAAAATAAATCTCTAGCATAGTGAAAAGAAAACCCACAAACTGGGAAATAATCTTAGTGAACTATCCCTCAGACAAAGGACTTCCATCTAAAACATATAAAGAATTTTTTAAAAATCAGACCCCCAAAATTAAAAGATCCAATAAAAAAATGGGCATCTGAGATGAATACACAATTCTCAGATGAAGAAATACAAATGGCATAAAAATACATTTAAAAATGTGCATCATTAGTCCTTAGAGAAATGCAAATTCACCACACCAATGGAATTTTTTACTTCCTGTATATCTCTTTGAATCTGCTTCATATATTCTGTTTGTTTCTTATATTGTTCAGCCGGGGATTCTAAGTTGTTGCATTGTTCCTCTAATTTTTTTAAATTTTATTTAAGGAAAAAAAGAAAAAAAAGCAGAAAAAGGGTAAATGTTGTACAGAATTTCAGAAAAAAATAAACAGTAGGAAATCACTAGTTAATGGATTACATATTTTCATCTTAGAAATATTTGTTCAAGTTACAAAATTAAAGCATATAAAGTGGACATTCAAACAGTGAGACTGCAAATAGTTCTGTTCAATGATCCAACAAAACTCAGTAATATCATTGTCTATCTTATACACTTAAATATACATGCAGTTATATCATTTAGAGCACTTTCTTTTCCTCTCTTTTGTACAATGACTATTACACATTTTGGGTTTTATTACTCCCACAGTTCTTATTAGTTTTTTGGAAGAGAGTAAAACCAAATGTGACATAACAGAGCAGTCAGTCAAATCAAAAGGGTGGACATAATAGATAATGTAAAAACATAATACAAGGTGATCAACAATGGTTACCATAATGCCTCCCACTATCTCAAAAAGAATTGCCTATATCATCAGTTATAATAAAATTGAACAAAACAGTAAAGAACGAAAACAACAAAACTAAAACTTTGGAGACATTACAGGTCTTCAAAAGTAGATAATAGTCAACCAGAATGGGTATCATAATGAATCCCACTATCTTCACAGCTGTTGCCTAAACTGTCGAACCTGGTACTATCAAGCAAAACAGAATAGAAGAATATCAGTCAAAACAAGATGGTGAGAGCAATACAGGGCCTCAAATCAAGTTAATAGAAAATCAAAGTGAGTTACTATAATATATTCTGCTATTTTTTATTTTTCCCTTAATTAAAAGGATAAAAATAAAGTAAATAATAAAATGGAGATTGAGATAAAAGAGGGCATAACAACAAAACAGCACAGATCAAAACATAACCATTTAAGCAAAATAGTGTTTCACCACAAGATAATACCAACTTAAGAGTAGTTACCATATTGTCCCTTTCCTTGAAATCTTTAAGTATAACTTTGTAGCATCAAATATATCAAAACAATGTAAAACCATTCAAGAGAACGACAGTCTTACAGGGTATTTAGAATCAACTAACAGAAAATGAACAATGGTTTCTGTATAATCTCCTTGTCTATAAAAGTTTTTGTTTATACTATCACATATAATAAAATCCAATAAGATACACCATGTTAAGACCTATGGAGACAGAAGAACAAAAGCTTGATGAGACTTCAAAACAAGAGGATACTAAATCAGTATTACCTATTATGACATCGTTTTCTCCAAAATAGCTGTTCCTATCATCCAATCTTCTCTGCCTCATTTCTGTTGAGATCTTTTTCTGTCATTGGTTGTCAGTTTGTCTTCTTGATTTTGTTTTCTGCTCCATTCATTGTGGCCTCTCTGCCACTATTTCTGGATTCTTCGTATTTTTCTTTTTTTAGAATATCCTGCAGTATTCTCTGTAGAGTTGAATTGGTGGTTGCATATTCCTCTAGTTCCTCTTTATCCTGGAAGCACCTTGTTTTTCCATCAATTTCCAGGGATAGTTGCACAGGATATATCAATCTTGGCTGGAGGTTATTATCTTTCAAAGCTTGAATTATTTCCCCCCACGCACTTCGTGATTTGATGGTTTGTGCTGAGAAGTCTGCTGTAATTCTGATGGGTGTTCCCTTGTAAGTGATCTGTTTCTTGTCTCTGATGGCTTTTAATATTCTGTTGTTATATTGGATTTCTGGTATTTTGATTATTATATGCCTGGGTGTAGCTCTATTTGGGTTGTAGGTGGCTGGGCTCCTCTATGCCTCATACATCTGAGTATCTTTACCTTTTGTTAAATTAGGAAAATTCTCCTGGATTATTTCTGTGAGTAGCTTTTGTAGTTCATTTGTTTGTGTCCCTACCTCTTCTTTTATGTTCTTAATTCTTAAGTTATAGATCCTCTTATCATCTTCTAGTCTTTGTATTATTGCTGTTTGTTTCATTGTTATTTTTAAGAAGTTTTTCATTTCATGCTCCCATATTACAAATCTGTCCTCCAGTTCAGATAATCTGCCCTTAGTTTCTTTCAAGCTGTTATGCCAGTTTTCGATAGAGTTTTTAGTTTCCTGGTAATCTCTTTGAACCTGCTTCACGTATTCTATGTTTTCTCCATTTTCTCCATCAAACAATTCTCCCCTTTGTTTTCTGTTCTTCCATTCCACCATCTGTTTTTTCTTGGGCAGTACTTAGCATTTCTCTAACTATTCTACTTATATCTTGCTTCAGGTCATTAATAACTTCATTCCTGAACTCATCTATGAGGCTCTGGAGATAGAACTTTATGTCTATTGGTGCTGTGTCTCCTATTGCATGTTTCTCAGGATTGGGGCTGAGGAGCCTTTCTTGTTGCTCCTTCTTCCCATATGCTTTGTTCCTTATACAAGCATATATAGGAGGCCAAGCTCCCTTCCCTGTTGGCCTCAGTCTGTTTGAATTGTGCTGGCTAGGTGTTCCCATCCACTGTAGGGCACCAGGGAGACACAGACCGGGCAGTCTATGCGGGGCCTGCCCCTCCAGGTTAACCTACCAAAGGCTTCACCACTAGGGTGCACCTCCAGGTGCTGGGACCTGGGTTGTGCTAGCCTACTAGGTCTCAGCCAGCAATGTCACGTAGGCTAGGCCCTGCTCACCAATCCTGCTTGAGAGGGGGATATGTGACTGAAGTCACTACAGCACCCTGTTTCGGCAAGTCTGCCTGGTCCCAGAATGTCCTCTGTTGGAGCCTCCTAGATCGTGGAAGAGTCCCCGTTTCCTTCACTCACTACAGGTCAATGCACAGCTCCCCTCCTATCCTGCTCTCAACTCTGTTCACCGATTGCGGTTCTCAGAGCTTTCATGTGTCTCTCTCCCTGCTGAGCTGATTCAGACGCAGCAGCAACAGCAGGAACCCCAAATCGTGGCTTCCAATGGTGCGGGTTCCAGCTTCCATGCTGAGGCTTTATCTGTTCCTGTTATAGCACCAGGATTGCATTCCCAGTTGGTTTCTCTCAGCCCAGTTCATACTTGGGTCAACAGGGTATATCTCCTCTTGCTTAGGATTCCTCACTCTGCACCATTCCTGGATTCTAAGCTGGGTCTCTCAGAGAGCCTCCGTAGCTGCTGCTATCTGTCCGCCATGTTCTCCCGTTCCCTCTTTGTTCCTCTAATTTTTTAAGTGTGTCTTCTTTAGATGTGATCAGCATTTCTTTCATTACTTTTGTCACTTTTTTAAACCTGGATAATTATTTCTAATTTGAATTCCTTTAAAGCTTCCTGGAGTTGCTTCTTTATTTCAGTGGCTATTATTTCAGGTGTTTGGCATATATTTTCTTCTATGTACATAGCTCCTAGGCTTTCTTGGGATGAGATGGAGGTTTTAGATTGCATTTTGGTCTTTCATTTTGTCATTTTCCTATATTTCTGTGTTTTAAGTGATGTTCCAAATCTTCCCATGGGAATGTTGGAAATTGCCTCCTACACCCTTAGGTCCTTGGGACTGAATGGAGGTTGCTGAGCATGGTCCAGTCAGGCCCTCAGGCCCTCCCTTGCCATCTACAGTGTTCTAGGAAGCTGGGAAAGCTCCTAACCACTGTAGGTGATGCTCCAAAGTTCTCCCCAGGCTGGTGCCACTGCCCTGGAACTCATCTTGTGTGGCCTCAGATCCCTGGATTATAAGCAGGTCACTAGGCATGGCCCAGTTAGGCCTACAAAACATGCAGAGCCTAGTCTAGTGTGTGTGCAAGCTCGGCAGGCACTTAACTGCTGTGAGCAATGATCTTAAACTCTCCCTGGGCCCATGCTAGTGTACTTATGCATATTCTATAAGCTGATGTATGGTCTATTTTAGAGAACATCCCATGTGCAGCTAACAAAAATTTGAATTCTGATGTTGATTGGAATACTCTGTAGATGTCGAAGTCCCTATCTTCACAGGTTTGATTCAGTTCTATTATATTTTTTGCTTACACTTTGCTAGTTGATTTATCTCTGTGCAACAGGGTATTAAATTCCCATTACAATTGTGCTATTACAAATTTGTTTTTCATGTCTATTAGTATCTGTCTTATATAGTTGAGTGCTTCTGTATTTGGTGCACGTATATTTATGATTGTTAGCTCTTCCTCTTAAATTTTTCCACTAAAGAGTATGTGGTGACCCTCTTTGTCTTCTTTAGTCATTTTAGGTTTCAAGTTTACATTGTCTGCAAATAGAATACTTACCCATGCTTTTTTCTGGGTTCCTGTTGCATGGAATACTGTTTTCCATCCTTTGACTTTTAATCTGTGACTTTCCTTTTGGGTCAGATGTGTTTCTTGTACACAGCATATTGTTGGATCCTGTTTTTTGATCCATTCCATTAATTTATTCCTTTTAATTGGTGAATTGGTGCCACTTAAATTTAACTTTGTCATGTTATTTTCCTGTTGTTAGTTTCCTGCTTTTCCCCCTTGTTTAATTGCTTGCCTTGCCTCGTGGTTACTTTCTGTTTTTGTTTTAGGAACTGTAGTCATTTTCATCTCTCTAGTATGTCTTTCAGTACTCTTTCTAGTGTTGGTTTGGTGCACATGAGTTTCTTCAGTTGTTCTGTGGCATTAAAATATCTTATTTCTCCATTAATTTTCACAGAAAGTTTTGCATGGTACATCAGCCTGGGTTGAAAGATGTTTTGTTTCAGGGCTTGAAGTACTTCACTTCAAGCTCATCTTGAGAGTTTGTGTTGAGAAGTCTGCTGTGATTCTAATGAGCTTTCCTTGATAGGTGAGATGTGTCTTTTCTCTAACAGCTTTTAGTATTCTGGTTTTGTGCTGAATTTCTGGGATCTTAATTATTATATGTCAGGGTGTAGATTTATTTTGGTTATGACTGCTTGGCATTCTACATGCCTCACTTATGTGTATATTCAATTCTTTTTCCATGCTTTGGAAATTTTATGCTATTACTTCTGTGAATAGTTCTTTATGTTATTTGCGTTAACTCCTGCATTTTCATAGATGCATGAGTCATATTATTTCTCTTTGCATTGTCTTGAAACTATTGAATTGTTATTTTATGATCCATTGTTATTTTTAAAAGTTCTTTCCTTTCATGATCGCTAGCTGTGATCCTCTCTTCAAGGTCCAAAAGTATATCCTCAGCTTCATTCAAATAATTTAGACAGCTTTCAGTGGAATTTTTTATATCAAGGATATAATTTCAGTATCTTTTTATTCAAAGATATAAAGATATAATATTCAAAGATATAAAGGATATTATATCCTTTATATCTTTGAATATGTTTCATGCATTCTATTTCTTTCCTATATTGTTCATTCAAGGTTTCCATCATTTTCCCATGCTCCTGTACTTTTTTTTTAACCTATGTCTTATTTAGCTATGCTGAGAAACTTCTTTATTAAGATTGTTATTTCTTTATCTGAGCAATTATTGCTAATCAGATTTCCTCTATGGCCTCATGGATTTATTTCTTTATTCACTTGCTATCTTTTCAGAAATTTCACATATATGACTTCTAGCATCCTCTATTTCAATGTCTCTTGTACTTGTTCCTGATGGACTGGACATTTGAGATTGCATTTTGCTTTTTTGTTTTGTCATTTTCACCTCTTGGGTTAATATTTTGGTCTTTTCAAGCCCACTAGTCTCAACTGTCCAATTGCAAGTGTCTTACGGTCCTACTGTGTAGCTGATGTTTGTCCAGTTGCTGAGTTTCCCCATGTAGGAGAGGGCCAGTCACCTGAATTCCTCTTGCAAGGCCTGTTGAGTGATCCTATATTCTTTCTAGGCTTACTAGCCTAGGAGTATTGATGTAAGTCAACCCTTAGCTACATTGTACTGGAGTTTTATGCTGTTCCAGGCTGCCAGATCTTCCTGGCTATAATGTGCACCTCAGCTGGGACTCTACTGTGTCACTGGGGTCTCCTAGACTCTTTCAAGTTCCTACGGGTTGGTGGAGGCCTTGCCAGTGCTTTGCTCAACCCACCCAGTGTTCTCTGTATGGAAAAATGACTCACCCACATTCTTGCCAGGCTTGCCAAAGTCCTACAACAGGGGGAGGGTCACTGCTCCTCCTGTTTATGCACTGAGGTCCTCTGTTTGAGGAGGAAACTCACCACACTGTCACAGGCCCACTGATGTCCTCTGTGAGTGTGAGGGGTTGCTGAGGCTCCCACCAACTCACCAAGGTTCTGCAGGTATTAGAAGGGGTTGCTCATGATCCATAGTCTGCTGAGGACTTTTAGGTGTAGGGGAAGGATGAACAATGATCCCACTGGCTACTGAGGTCTTTGGGATGTTGAAGAAGGGTGGCCAATGATCCCACCAGCTGCCAAGATCTCTCAGGTGGGGGAAGGGCAACCAAAGACTCTGCCAGTGGTTAAAGTCTCTAGGATGTGGGAGAAAAGTGACCAATAGTCCTGCTGCCTGCAGGGTCTCTCAGGTACAGGGGAAGGGCAGCCAACAATTCCACTGGCTGCCAAGATCTCTGGGGTGCAGGAGGAGGGGGGCCAATAATCCTGCTGGTTGCTGAGGTCTCTCATGTGAGGGGAAGGGTGGCTGATGATACTGCTATCAAGGTCTCTGGAGTGTTGGAGAAGGGTTGCCAATGATCCCACTGGCTGCTGAGGTCTCTCCGGTGTGGGAAGGGGGACTGATAATCCTTCTAGCTATCAAGGTCTCTAGGGTGCTGAGAAAGAGAGGCCAAGAAGCCTGCCAGCTGGCAAGGTCTCTGAGATGTAGGGGAAGGGTGGTTGATGATCCCAACAGCTCATCTGGCGAGTTCTCTCAGATGCAGGGGAAGGACATATGATCCCATCAGCTGCCACGGTCTCTCAGGCAGAGGAAAGGATGGCTGATGATCCCATAGGCTGTTGAGGTCTCTAGGGTGTGGGGTGAAGGGACCAATAATCCTGCTGTCAAAGTCTCTGAGGAGCTGGAGAAGTAGGGCCAAAGATCCCTTCAGCCACTGAAGTCTCTGGGGTGCAGGAGGAGAGTGGCTGATGATCCCATCAGCTGCTGAGGCCTTCCAGGTTGGGGGAAGGGTGACTAACAAGCCTACAGGTTGTTGAGGTCTCAGGTGTGAGCAAGGGTGACTGATGACCCCACCAACGGTGAATGGGTCTCAGGTGTGAAGGAGGGAGGCTGTCTTGGTTACTTTTCTCTCATTGCTTGGACAAAATACCCAACACCCAAAATTAAGGAAGGAAAAGTTTATTTAGCTTACAGTTCTTGGAGGTTTCAGTCCAAAATTAGCTGGCCACTAGGAAGGGTGGCATGGCACTGGGGTAATACTTCAAGGCAGCAGCCAGAACAAAAGGGGGTGAAGAGCAAGCCTCTTTTCCTCCCTTATAGTGCATGCAACCTCCCACCTACAAGATTCATGTAGTACTTACAAAGTCTTCTTGCCTTCCTTTGCACAGGGTGAGGATATTTACAAAGTCCTGGCTTCCTGCTGAGTCTCTTAGTTAAACTTCTAAGTTTCTCAAGTTGGCATGATGTATCAACCATAAAAGAAGCTGATGATCCCACCAGCTGTCAAGGTCTCTTAGGTTCAGGAGAAGGTTCTAAAATGATTTTTTTTAAAAAATAGATTTTTAAGGACATTTGAGAGAGAAACACACATACATGGGGGGAGAAAGAGAGAGAGAGAGAGAGAGAGAGAGAGAGAGAGAGAGAGAGAGAGAGAGATTTTAAAAACAGATTTTGAATAATGGATTTCTCATGGTGAAAAGAAAGGATTTACTTTTTAAAGAAATTACCCTCTATGTTTTATTCCCAGTGAGAATATTGCTCAGATATTATTACTCACATTGAAAGTATTTAGGTCCACATCAGACATCATGTGAGATCTAAACACTATTGTAAGTCTCCTAGTAAATTCACCAATCAGGCAAAAATACCATGGATTCTGGCCATGTTGGGCACCCTTCCTATGGTGCCAAATTTTGTTGACCCTTCAGTGGGATGCAATCTCCTGCCTATGTTATGGTACATGCCAAGAAAGAAATAAAGGGCAAGAGATAAAGTAGAAGGCTACATAGCAGTAATCTGGGACCACCAGGTGTCCCCTAGAAACAAAAGACCATGAGGCACCTGGACTTCTGGTATTTATTCATTACATTTGAGTCAAGAACAGTGAGTGAAGAGCAGTGCATATTTTTCCTGGAATAGTGTAGAAGCTGTGATAGAATAGGAAAGTTTATCATCATAAAGAAAACAATCCATGATTCACCCTCACCCCTGGTTGCTAATCTTATTGACTCAGATCCACCCATAAAATAAGCAGGGTTAAGAGAGGACAGATATTATGTCAGTTTGCAATTAGTGGACTTCAACAATTAGGCATGTAACATACAACAAAAACACTAAGTGTCAATGAAACAATGAAAAATGGCTTTTCTATCTGTCCCTTTTTCTCATTCATGAATACTTCACATGAACAGGATATGGGGAATAGTGATAAATGAACAGTAGCACCCCCAAAGAACATCATACATTGCTTGACTGCCACCTCATGACACAAGTAGGAAGTTCATTAATTCATGGCAAATGGATCATGTGAACTATGCTTCCCAAATTCAGAGTTATTCTTATAACTCTTTCTGAGGCCCTCTTTCTCAGAAGAAAATTGAGATTTCCTACATGTAATGAACATTGATCCAAAGTGTATAGTAGTTTCCACACATGTGTTCATAAAGCTGGATCATACAGGACATTGAGTTACACTTAACCTATGGAGTTCTTTTGGAAACACACAATGCTTGTGTCATGTTCCCTTGTATGAGGGTAGCATAGCTATCAATGTGCAAACTGACTTTCATCAGAAAAAACTGAGATATCAAATGTCTGTACATGAGTTATTTACAGAAGACTATACTCCACTGTTGTCATGTATGTTGGGTTCTCTGACCTAAACTTACCAAAGTTAGCCAAGCTGTGAAACCTTCAATTGTGAAATGGTCCAATTCTATATTTCCTTACGTTCATTCCTAAGGGAAATGATGAAGTATCACTTAGAGTATTTTCCACTCTTTTGCACAAAGAGATGAATGATTCTGAGTGTTTATTAATGCTGATCCCATGCATTTCTTATTAGGGAAACACACAACTAGCTGCAGGGTATTTCTTTGCCTGATGGCTGCATACCATCAATATGAAAATTGTCTTTCACCAACAACAATCTGAGAAACAAGGCAAGTGCATCTGACTTACAGAAATATAAACTACAAAGTGTTGAGGTAGTTTTCATTCTCTAACCTAACCTTACATCAAAATTGGCAAAGCTATGAACCTCTTCATGCCAACATGATACAATTGTATACTGCCTTCCATTCACTCCTTTGGGGAATTATGAAGCGCCACTTATAGTAGCTTGGATACTTCTGTTTGTAGAGCAGGATAACTCTGGACATTGATTTGCACACCTCCAAGGGAATACTTATTAGGGAAATAGACAATAAATTGAAGCATTTTTGTTTGCACCAGGGCTGCATAACCATACATATGCAAAGTTTCACCATTGTGTGCATCACAGTTATTTATAAAAGTATACACTATAAAGTGTTGAGATAGACTTTGTTTTCTGAGTTGAACTTATAGTGAAGTTGGCCAAGCTGAGGACCCTTCCATGATGAAATGGTAGAATTCTGAATTTCCTTCTATTCACTCCTATGGAGAACATTGATACACTACTTATGGTAGTTTCCACACATGCATTCATACAGGTGGATCATACAGAACATTGAGTTGCACTGGTCCTATGGAGTTTTTCTTAGGCAAACACACAACAAGTCATGTTGTGTTCCTTTATACCCAAGTGGCAGAGCAACCTGGGAGCAAACTGATTTTCATCAGAAAATACTCAGCTACAATTACATATCACCATCCATTAACACCTATGGAAGATTATGAAGCACCACTTATAGGTTGCACGATTGTGTTTGTAGGACATAATCATTCTGGACATTGAATTACACTTCACCAATGGAGCTCTTATTAGCAAAACAGACAAGCTGCAGTGTGTTTGTTTGCATCAGGACTGCAAATCCATAAAGATGCAAACTGCCTTTGATCATAACTGAGAGACTCAACATGTGGATCACAGTTATTTACAGAAACACACACACTAAAGTGCTGAGATAGGTTGGTTTCTCTGACCTAATACTTTGCCAAAGTTGAAGAATCCATGGAACTATTCTTGCCAGCATGGTACAATTGTATACCTCTTTCTATTCCCACCTATGTGGAAGTAAGAGGCCTACTTATAATAGGTGGAACAATTCTAGATTATAGAGCAGGATCATTCTACATATTGATGTGCACATCTCCAAGGGAATACTTATTGGATAAACAGACAAAAAGTTGCAGAATATTTCTATGCACTGTGGACTGCATAAACATTTAAAGCAAACTGCATTTCACCATAATAAACTGAGAACCTGAGTATGTGCATCTCAGTTATTTGCACAACTGCACACACCAAGTTGTTCAAGTAGGCTGGGGTCTCTGCTTTAAAATTGAACTAAAGTTGGCTAAACTGTTGGTCTTTCCATGTCCAAATGCCACAAAAGTAAATTGCCTTTCATTCACCCAAAAGCTGTATTAAGAAGCTCCTTTTAATGTAGCTTCCTCACCTCTACTGATAGAGAAGGAGCATTCTGAAGGTTGATTTACCCTTTCCCCCTGGAGTTCTCATTACTGAAATACACACAAAAAAAGTGCTTTATCTTTTTTATATAGGGGCAGCCTCCCCATACATATGCAAACTGCCTGTCAGGGTAACAAACTGAGAAACTCAAGGAGTGCATCTCAGTTATTTAAAAAGGCACACACAGTGGCTGGGGATTTAGCTCAGTGGCATAAGCACCTGCCTTGCAGGCAGGCGGTCATGAGTTCAATCCCCAGTACTGATAAAAAGAGGTAAAAAAAATGTGGAAGAAAAAGGCACACACAAAAGCTTTCATATCGTTTGGTTTCTGTGATCTGAACTTACACCAAAGTTCGGGAAGCTGTGGAGCATTCCATGGCAATTTGGTGCAATTGTATACCACCTTCCATTCACTCCAGTGAGAAATGAATAAGCAACACTTATTATAGTATCTACACCTCTTTTCTAGAGCAGGGTTATTCAGATCAATGAGTTATACTTCTCCTAAAGAGTTTTAATAGGGAAACAAGGAAGAAGCTCCAGGATGTTTCATTGCAACAGGGCTGCATAACAGTACATACAAAAACAGCCTTAACGTAGACATCTCAGTTATTTACAGAGGTACACAACCAAAGTGCTCTGGTATGTTTTGTTCTCTGCTTTGAGTTGTGGGCTCTTCCATGCTGACATGGTTCAATTGTAGTTCACCTTACATTCATTCCAATGGTATTTTGTGAAGCACAACTTATTGTAGTCTTCTCACTTCTGTTCTTAGAGCTATCTCATTCTGGATGTTGAGTTCCACTTCTCCACTGGAGTTCTTATGAGTGAAACACACAGAAAGCTGCAGGATGTTTCTGTGGGCTGCATAACCATACATATGCAAACTACTTTTCACAATAGCAAACAAAGAAATTGTCTTAGTTACTTTTTACTTGTCGCTGAGACAAAATACCTGAAGCCCAAACTGGGGAAAGGAAAGGTTTATTTCTTACAGTTTTTGGAGGTTTCAGTCCACACTCATTTGGCTCCAAGGCAGGCGGGCATGGCTGGGCCGCAGTTCATGGCGGCTGCAAACAGCAAGCTGGAACCAGCAAAGAGCAAGACACACCTTCTTCCTGCCATTACATCACATCCTAGCTCCACCCCTTTGTGGGTGGAGCACTGACACCATCAATCCAAGCACTAGACAATGAATGAATAACAAATGCACAATTCAAAATCAAGAGGCCTGGAGGCCACAGATATAAACCATGTAGAAACTCAGTGTGTACCTCTTAGGCATTTACAAAGGACACATAACAAAGTGTTCAGTTAGGTTTCAGACTCTGCTCTAAAGTTATACTAAAGGGGACCAAGTTGTATAATTTCCATTCTGATATATGACAATTGTAGATCTCCTACCATTCACTCTTATGGGGAATTATGAAGCACTACTTTTTATATATTCTACACTTCTGTATCTAGAGCAGGATCATTCTGGACATTCACTTACACCTTTCCAATGGAGTTCTTAATATTTAAACAAACAACAAGATGCAGGGTGCTTCTTATCACTAGGATGACACTAACCATCAATGTGCAAATTGTTTCCAGGGAAACCCTGAGAAATAAAACCTCTGCATCTCAGTTACTTACAGAAGCACACACTCCTAAGTGCATAGATATATTTAGTTGTGGGACCTGCTCCTATGACAAAATTGATGAAGATGTGGAATTGTCTGAAAGGTTTTTAGCCACATAAATCTGCTGCATCCTCATGATGGTGGTCCAACATGGTAAAGAAACCATAAAGAACATGTTATCAGACTTTTTTTTCCTAATCCAAATCAGACTCCCTGTCTCTCCTTCCTGCATGGGCCAAAGATTTCCCAAACCCCAGCCTATGCACACTAACACATAATAGGCCATCCTCCAAAATCAGATGGCATTAAGACATTCTAACAGCACAGGAGTTGCTTATGCCCATGCATATTTGATTCTTTGCCTTGTCTCCTCTAAACTTAATGTTGTATGCTTACCCAAGATGAAAATGCCTGCTATCTACTGAGGGCCATCAGTTAGAAATTCTGCAGAGTATCCCTAACTGCTGTTAAACAACTCTGATCTCCTTCAGCCTGAAGAAACCACTCATTACCCCTCATGGCAGTTCCAGTTACTTCTTCAGAGAGGGGAAAGTTACAAGCATCTGAGTTAGTTAAAAATATTATAAGCAGTTAGACAGGGCTAGGGCTTCAAAGGAGCCAGCACAGAAGACCTTATATCTTGTGACCTTGAAGGAGACTGATACATCTTGCTATAGGCCAGATCCCAAGACAAAAGGCTAAGCTTGGCCCTCAAACCCCACAGGAAGACCTTTTTTAAAATGGCTTTTTGTGTTTTCAGCAACAGAGATAAAACTCAGAAGAAGAAGAAGAAGAAGAAGAAGAAGAAGAAGAAGAAGAAGAAGAAGAAGAAAGAAAGAAAGAAAGAAAGAAAGAAAGAAAGAAAGAAAGAAAGAAAGAAAGAAAGAAAGAAACTTGCTAAATACCAATCTGGTCTTTTAACAGTTGCACTTGGAGATCCTAAGACTAATATGTCAAAACAAGGTGGAGCTGCCCAAGCCCTTCCTGGACCATGCTTTAAGTGCAACAGGGAAGGACACTAGGCCAACCCACAAGTTCCTCTGGGGCCCTGCCCCCTCTGCAATCTCAAGGGCCATTGGAACAGTGACTGTCCTAGCCATCAGAGAGTGGGTAAGCCATCCTCTAACTCCTTGCCCTTACAGAAGATCTCATTACTAATGGATTTCTCATTGGCTGATCTAACTCAGATTTGCTGCTAAAGGAAATTGATGGGGCTTGGGACCACAACCCCCATTAAGATATCCTTGTTGGAGCCTTGAGTCTCATTGGAGGTCTCAGGTAAAGACACTCTCTGTACTTGTAGACACATAGGCCACATATAGTGTTCTTCCTGAGTTTTCAGGTTGTTACATTAAATCTTCAGTCTCTGAAATGGTGTTGACAGCCAACTTACATAGCCTTTTCAAACACGGCCCATTCTGTGCAGGTTCCAAACTCTTTTCTTCACCCACAGCTTTCTGGTAATATCAATATGTACCACACCACTTTTAGGTAAAAATCTTCTCCAAAAGATTAACTTCTTTTTCTTCTCATTTCCCACAGCTTTCACCCTCCAAACACATCTCACAAAAACTCATTTTAAAACTGCACCAACCTTGACCTAGACTTCTTCCCCTAGCCTTACCCAAATTCAAAATACTTCCCCAGGATCCCACCTTTCTAAGCCCTTTTAAACACATGTATGGCCAACCATTCCTACTCCATAATCTTTCTACCTCCCAAAGTCTACTCCTCTTGCTGACTACATTCCAATCGTCTTTCCTCCAACACTTGTTACAACAACATGTTGATCTCTGTCTTTCCCAATCCTCTGATGAGACCAAAACAGATCCATATCCCCAGGAAACCTAGTCTATATTAAATTTCCCAAGTCCACAGGCTCAGGACTTCAACCTAAGTGGAATGGACCCCACCTGGTCTACCTTGCTACCCCAACAGCTGTCAAGGTCACGGGACTACTGGGCTGGTTTCATATCATCCAAACAAAAAGATATCATCCTCTACCTGGTATCTTTGACCCTGAACAAGCAAAGTGGATACTGTGGGTGGCACATCTGCCTCTGAAGCTTTGAAATTAACTCATGTTTTGTTATCCTATCTGGTTTCTAATCCCCTATATCTTATTAGTTATTATTTTCATTGTGGGATTCTGGACAGTCTTTCTTATAGAATTTCACATTATATATAAAATTGCTTTCATATTATTCTACATAATAATTATCCAAATCCTCTCCACTCTCAGCTGTTCAGATAAACATGAGATCCCTCTGGATCTAGGCTCTCATCCTCTCCATGATTACAAAAACACAACCTCTCTCACTCATACTCCATGATTTTTCAAACATGATTCAACTGTCACTTTTCATGATTCCTGGTCTCTCCAACCCAATCTCTGACCCAACAACAAATCCTATAAATACTCTTACCTTTACCCTTTTAGATGGGGGAATAACAACTTTCCATAACTTCACCCCTCCCTGACTCCATACTCATTTTTTATTTTGGTACCAGGGATCAAACTCATGCTTATGCTACTGAGCTACACCCTGACTCCACACTCATTTTTGAGATTCCTTACTGTCACCTTAGACCTTATGTTCAAACCTGGGACAGAGGAACACCTGACAAAAAAGGAGTAATTTGCCAATATGGCAAGATCTGCTGTTACAAACTGGGTCTAGTAATAACCCTTTATTTAACCCCTTATAAGGCACCAATGACAGTGTGTCAATCCCTACAAGTGGGGATGCAAAATCATTGTTGTACACCCAAAAAACAATTTGGAAGCATATCTATTCATCCTTGCCACAGTAGATTATTGGTCAGAGATATAATATGGGTAAAATTTATAGAAAAAAATATATCCTCAGGACCTCAAGGAAAAATCTTGGGGCCTTTACTTCTATAAATATCACGAATATGATCCACTCAATCTAACCTTGGAAGGAGATTTCCTCACTAAACAAACAAAAGCCATAACTCTGCCTCACACTATGACAATTCCAATGATACTTACCTCAGGACCACAAATATTTCCATGCTGGACTCAACCTATTTCCCAACTTCTGCCACAAACATATGCGACTCTATCAACTCCACAGATCTTACAGAATGTTGGCTTTGTGTTCCCTACCAACAAAATGTTTATTACATGGCGACTACTACATTTTGGAACATATCTCACTTATCCTACCCACATAATCCAGCCATAGTAGGACCTCTTGCCATCTATGTTTCTTCTGACTGGCCAACTAATCTCACTTATCTAGTATATTTATCTCATAAATCTTCACACCAAATGGGGAATCTTCCACACTGTACACGTAACATTACCTCTAGCCAAGATAAAGCCATCTGCTCAACCTGAGGTTGGCTTATAGGATGCCAAATAGGGGCCTATACTTGCCTCCCTTCCCAGTGGGCAGGATCCTGCACTCTAATCTTGTTGGTTCCAGCCTTCACAATAAACTCTCAAGAGGCTATAGAAAATGCCTTCAATTCCCAGTTACATGATGATCATTTCACTGGAAGAATGAGAGCTATTCATGCCCCAGCCCTTGTTGGAATGGGCATACTCTCCCTGCTAAGTGTAGCCTTAGAGGGAAGGAGGATGGGCATAGCAGTCCATCTATACCACCAGCTATCTTCCAATTTCCACCAGCAGATAGAACACATAACTACCACCATCCACTCAATACAGAACCAAATAAATAGCCTGGCAATGGTTACTTCCTAAAACCAATGAGTTCTAGATGTTCTGACAGCAGAGGAGGGAGATACCTGTGCCATGTTATAAGAAGAAAGTTTTTTCTTTGTAACTGAGATACGAATCATCATGAATAAAGTAAAGAGTCTCCACAACTATGTGGACACAAAACACCAACAGTTAGGTTATGTATAGTCCTCCCCCTTATCATGGTCCTGGTGGAATGATACATTTGAATCATGAGCTCCTTTTCTTCTACCTCTCCTGAGTCCTTTAGTTATGATAATGGTTTGCCTTCTTGTAGCATCCTGCATTTTAAAATTTTTTTCAAAATTTCTTCACTCCAGGATATGTACATTTACCAATGATGAGATTCCTGTCCTTGCTGAAACACCTGGTACAAACTTCTATATGGACAACAACCATCATCCTATAAACCCTCTTGACTCCCTGCACAATGTCCCTGTCCACCAGGAAGCAATTTGAGAAAGAGTCAACGCCCCTTATCATTAAAGAGATGGGAATGTTCTTTTAGACATGTAAATCTGCTGCATCCTCATAGTGGCAGTCCAACATGGTAAAGAAACCACAAAGAACACATCAGACTTCTTTTTCCTGATTCAAGCCAATTCCCTGTCTTGCCTTCCTGTCTGTACCAAAGATTCCCCAATCCCCAACCAATAATCCATCACTGTCAGCTAACCAGACCCCTCTCTCAAAAGGTGATCTTTATAAGCAACCCCCAATCCTTGTTTGTTTGTATGTCTGTTTTCTGATGGTGAATTTCATGCAGATGGTGGTTATTGTAGTTGAGGTGGTGTTCATCCTCATCATCCTCTTCCATTTCATTGGGTTTCTGCTTTTCTTTCCCTTTCTCTTTCTTTCTCCATTTTTTTTTCATGTTTTTGCATCTTCTGGGCTTTTTCAATTTTCTGTTTCTGTGTTTCTGCTTTTTATTTTCTCCCTTGGTTGCTTTGTTTGGTTCAGCAGCAGCTTTGTTTCTTTGTCTGATCCTCTCATTCATCTTCTTGTGGGTGTTTCCTTTTCCTCTCTTTTGTCTTTTTCTGTATTTTTCACATTTTTTCTTCAGTCATTTCATTTTTTTATATTGTATTTCATTTTTTTAAATTTTATTTAAGAGGAAAAAGAAAAAAACACAGAACAAAACAAAGCAGTGTAAGGGTACACGTAATACAGAACTACAAAAAAAAAAAAAAACGTAACAGTAAGAAATCACCTGTTAATAGATTACATATTATCATCTTGAAAATAGTTGGTCAAATCACAGTATCAAAGAATACAAAGTGGACATTCAAACAGGGAGACTGCAAACAGCTGTGTTCAATGATCCAAAAACATTGATATAGTCAGCTATTTAACACCCCTAAACACACTTGCTGTTATATCCGTTAGAGCTCTTTTTTTTCCCCCTCTCTTTTTTACAACAAAATTTACACATTTTGGATTTTATTACTCCCTAGTTCTTATTACTTTGGGGGGGGGGAGAGAATACAGTCAAATATGGCAAAACAAAGCTGTCAGTCAAAACCAAGGATAGACATAGCACATGGTGTAGAACAGAGTACAAGGTTATCAACAATGGTTATCAACATTGTCTCTTGTTTCCTTAAAAAGAATTGTCTATCTCATTAGATATTATAAAGTTGGACAAAACAGTAGAGAACAAGGCCAATAAAACTTAGGCATTGTAAACATTACAGGACTTCCAAAGGAGACAATAGTCAAACCAGAATGGGCATCTTAGTGAATCTTATTGCCTTCAAAGAAGTTGCCTATACCCTCAAACTTGATACTATCATACAGAATGGAACAGAGTCTAATCAGTCAAAACAAGATTGTGGGAGTATTACAGGACTTCAAAACAAGTTAATAGGAAATCAAAAAGAGTTACTATTATATATCCTAAAATTTTTAAATTTTTCCCCTTAATTAAAACAAACATAAGAAATAACTAAATAATTTTTTTAAAGAATAAGGGGGAGATTGAGATAAAACAGGACTTAACAATATAACAATAGAGGTCAAAGCATGACTGTTTCAGCAACCTAGTACTTCACCACCATATAACCCGACTTAATAGTAGTTACCATAGTGTCTGTCTTTTTCCTTGAAATATTTGGATAAAACTTCATATACTATAGCTTCAAATATTTCCATATCAAGAAGCCCAGAATAAAGCCTTTCTAATTAATGAGTGAAAACTTTATAAGGCTTCAAGGCCACATAATGGGGAATCATGATTACCACATATTATTATATATTTGAATCATTACATACATTAGGGAAACTATTCAGTATTCACACATGCAAGATTGATTTATTTCACTTCTGAGTATGGTCTCAAGCTGCGCCCATTTATTGATAAATATCTCAATGTGATCCTTCTTTATAGCTGAATAATACTCCATTATATAGAAATACCACAACTTTTTAATCCATTCCTCAGTTGATGGACACTTGGGTTGTTTCCAAGATCTGGCGATTACAAATTGTGCTGCTATAAACATAGGTGCACATATATCACTGTGGTATGATGCTTTCAGTTCTTCTGGGAATATGTCTAGAAGTGGAACAGCTGGAATAAATGGGATTTCCAATCCCAACTTTTTGAAAAATCTCCAGACAGATCTCGACAAAGGCTGTACCAGTCTACACTCCCACCAACAGTGCAGGAGAGTTCCTTTTTCCCCACAGCCTCTCCAGCATTTGTTGTTGGTTTTCTTGATCCTGGCCATTCTTTCAGGAGTGAGATGGTATCTCAGTGTGGCTTTAATTTGCATTTCTCTACTGACCAATGATGATGAGCATTTTTTCATGTATTTATTTGTCATTTGCATTTCTTCATCTGAGAATTGCGTATTCATCTCAGATGCCCATTTTTGGATTGGATCTTTGAATTTTGGAGGTCTGAGTTTCTTTAATTCTTTATATGTTTTAGACAAGAGTCCCTTGTCTGAGAGAGAGTTCACTAAAATCTTTTCCCAGTTTGTGGGTTTTCTTTTCACTATGCTGGAGATTTCTTTTGACATGCAGAAACTTTTTAATAAGAAGTGGTCCCAGTTATTGATTCTGGGAAGTATTTCCTGTGCGGTTTGAGTCCTGTTCATGAATTCTTTACCTACTCCTATGTCTCCAAGGTTTCTACCCAATTTGTCTTCCAATAGATTTAGTGTTTCTGTTTTAATATTCAGATCTTTGACCCATTTAGATTTTAATTTAGTACATGGTGATAGACATGGGTCTAGCTTTAGTTTTCGGCAAATGGAGAGCCAGTTTTTCCAGCACCATTTATTAAACAGACTGTCGTTCTTCCAGTGAACCTGCTTGGCTCCTTTATCAAAGATAAGGTGGCTGAGTGTATTTGTAGTTGTAGTTGTATCTTCTAATCTATTCCATTGATCTTCAGTTCTGTTTTGATTCCAATACCATGTTGATTTCACTACTGTTGCTTTGTAGTATAACTTCAAGTCAGGGATTGTGATGTCTTTGCTGCTTAGAATTGCCTTTGCGATTCTAGGTCTCTTCTGGTTCCAGATGAAATTTAGGAGTGATTTCTCTAGATCTATAAGGTATGTTGATGGTATTTCTATTGCGATTGCATTGAATCTGTATAACAGTTTTGGGAGAATGGCCATCTTCACAATGTTTGTTCTTCCTATCCATGAGCAAGGGATGTCTTTCCATTTTCTGAGATCATCTGCAATTTCCTTTTTCAGTGTATTATAATTTTCACTGTATAAGTCTTTCACTTCTTTCATAAGAGTAATTCCTAAATATTTCATTTTTTTGCTTGCTAATGTGAAGAGTGTGGTTTCTCTTATTTCCCTCTCTGTGATTTTGTTGTTCGTGTATAGGAATGCTATTGATTTCTGAGTATTGATTTTGTATCCAGCCACATTACTGAATTTACTTATTGTATCTAAGAGTCTTTCAATGGAGTTTAGGGGGTCTTCTATGTAGAGTATCATGTCATCTGCAAACAATGATAATTTAACTTCTTCTTTTCCTATCTTTACCCCTTTTATTTCTCTTTCTTGCCTAATTGCTCTGGCTAGTACTTCCAGTACTATATTAAATAGGAGTGGTGATAAAGGACATCCTTGTCTTGTGCCTGATTTTAAAGTAAAGGCTTTCAATTTTTGGCCATTTAGTATGATGCTGGCTGTTGGTTTGTCATAAATGGCCTTTATTATATTGAGGTAAAGACCATTTATTCCAATTTTCTGTAAAGTTCTTATCATGAATAAATGTTGGACCTTATCAAAGGCTTTTTCTGCATCTATAGAAATGATCATGTGATTCTTAGTTTTGGCTTTATTGATATAGTGGATTACATTTATTGATTTGCATATGTTGAACCATCCTTGCATTCCTGGGATGAATCCCACTTGGTCATGGTGTATAATCTTCTTGATGATTTGCTGGATCCTATTTGCCAATATTTTATTGAGGATTTTTGCATCTGTGTTCATTAGGGAGATCGGTCTATAGTTCTCTTTTATAGTTGGGTCTTTCTCGGGTTTTGGTACTAGAGTAATATTTGCTTCCAGGAATGACTTAGGAAGGATTGCTTCCCTTTCAATTTCATTGAATAGTTTGAGGAGTGTGGGCATTAGGTCTTCTTTGTATTTCTTGTAGAGTTCTGCAGTGAATCCATCTGGGCCTGGGCTCTTCTTGGTGGGTAAGCACTTAATTACATTTTCAATTTCATTAGCAGAGATTGGGTCATTCAACAGTTTTACATCCTCTTGATCTAGCTTTGGTACTTCATATGCTTCTAAGAATCTGTCTATTTCTTCTGTGTTATCAAACTTTTCAGAGTAGAGGTTTTCGAAATAGGTGTTGATCTTCTGTATTTCTATTGGGTCTGTAGTGATTTCTCCTTTTTCATTTCTTATTGCATGAATTTGAGCTTTTTCTTCCCTTTTTTAAATAAGGTTGGCTAGGGGCTTATCGATTCTATTTATTCTTTCAAAGAAACAACTCTTTGATTTGTTGATTCTTTGGATTGTTTTCTTAGTCTCTATTGCATTGATTTCTGCTCTGATTTTTATAATTTCCTCTCTTCTTTTGGCTTTGGGCTTGATTTGCTCTTCTTTTTCTAGCTGTTTGAGGTGTAGCATCAAGTTATTTACTTGTATTCGTTCTGTTTTCCTGATGTGGGAACTCAGTGCAATAAATTTTCCTCTCAGAACGGCTTTCGTTGCATCCCACAGATTCCGGTAAGTTGTATCTGCATTTTCATTTTCTTTTAGGTATTGTTTAATTTCTTCTGTTACCCACTGATTACTCAAGAGTGTGTTATTCAGTTTACATGTGTTTGCGGGATTTTTGCAGTATCTTTTATCATTAATTTCTAATTTCAGAGCGCTATGATCCGATAACATGCAAGGGATGATTTCAGCTCTTTTGCATTTGTTTAAATATGTTCTGTGAGCTAATATATGGTCTATTTTAGAGAATGATCCATGTACTGCTGAGAAGAATGTGTATTCTGATGTTGTTGGGTGGAACATTCTGTATATGTCTATCAAACCCATTTGTTCACAGGTGTGATTCAGTTCTGTTATTTCTTTGCTCATTTTTTTGTCTGGTTGATCTGTCCCTTGGTGTCAATGGCGTATTAAGGTCTCCTGTTACAATTGTGTTACTGATAATTTGAGTTTTCATTTCTGTTAATAATTGTTTTATATAACTGGGTGCTCTGGAGTTTGGTGCATATATATTTAAGATACTTATCTCTTCCTCTTGGAGTTTTCCCCTTACGAGTATGTAGTGACCTTCTTTGTCCTTTATGGTCATTGTTGGTTTAAAGTTCACGTTGTCTGCAAACAGAATGGCTACTCCTGCCTTTTTTTTGGATTCCTGCTGCATGAAGAATTGTTTTCCATCCTTTGACTTTCAGTCTGTGAGTATCCTTCTGGGTTAGATGGGTTTCCTGTAAACAGCATATGGTTGGATTTTGTTTCTTGATCCATTCTGCTAGTCTGTTTCTTTTGGTTGGTGCATTGAGACCATTTACATTAATGGTTATTACTGTTAAATGCTGGTTAATTGTAGGAATGTTATCTCTCTGCTGTTGCATCTTTATCTTTCTGTTCTGTTTAATTATTTGCTTTGCTTTGTGGTTTTTTCCTTTGTGTATCTAAACTGTCTTTCAATATTTTTTGCAGGGTTGGTTTGGTGTTCATGAAGTTCTTCAGCTGTTCTTTGTCATGGAAGTATCATATTTCACCATCTATTTTGAATGATAGTTTTGCAGGATATATCAGTCTAGGTTGGAAATCATTTTGCTTTACGATCTGGAATACTTCACTCCATGCTCTTCTTGACTTTATCGTTTGTGCTGAGAAGTCTGCTGTGATTCTGATAGGTATTCCTTTATAAGTGATCTGTCTTTTCTCTCTGACAGCTTTTAATAATCTATTCTTGTGTTGGATTTCTGGGATGGTGATTATTATATGTCTGGGTGTTATCTTATTTTGGTTATGACTATTTGGAGTTCTATATGATTCACTGATCCTGATGTCAGTTTGTGATCTCATGCTTGGGAAATTTTCAGCTATTACTTCTCTAAATATCCTCCTGACATCCTTCATGTTGTCTCCCTCTCTTTCATTAATCCCTATCATTCTTATGTTATTCTTCTTTGCATCGTCTTGCAGTTGTTGAGTTGTTGTTTCCTGATTCCTTGTTATTTTCAAAAGATCTTTCCTTTCCTGTTCACTAGCTGCAATCCTGTCTTCAAGGTCTGAAATTCTATCCTCACTTTCATTAAGGCGGTTTTTACAGCTTTCAGTGGAGTTTTTTATTTCCTGTATATCTCTGTGCATCTGCATTATGTATTCTGTTTGTTTCTTATGTTGCTCATCTAGGGATTCTATTTTTTTATTTAGTTCCTGCAATTTTTTATCTGTGTTTTCTTTAGATATATTTAGAATCTCTTTCATTTCTTTTATCATTTCTTCTTTTATCTGGAGATTATTTCGAGTTTGAATTTCTTTAAAGCTTCCTGGAGTTCCTTGTCAATTTCAGTAGCTATTGTGTCCGATATATGAGGTGGATGGGATATATTTTCTTCTATATACATTGCTCCTAGGGTTTCTTGAGATGGGCTGGAGGTTTGAGGTTGTAATTTGGTCTTTCTTTTTGTCATTTTCCTATATTTATGTGTTTCAAGTGTTACTTGAAAGCTTCCTCAGGATCTCTTGAAAATCCCCTTCTATGTTTGCAGCTACTGAGGCTCTGGCACCACGCTATCCCAAGCCATTGGGCCTGCAGAACCAGTGGCCTTCCTCTGCCTGCTCAGAACTCCACAGTTCCAGACAAGCTGGGCCTCAGGGACACTGTGCACCCACCTGCCCCTTGGAAGCTCCACAGCTCTTCAATCGCAGCCGGGTTAGGGTACTCACCACAGGCCGCGGTGCCTCAGGAACCTGTGATCCCTCCCTGCTTGCAGAGCTATCCACAATCCTCCAGACACACAGAGAGGCCGATGCAGGCACCCCAGATCCGCCCAGCTCCTCCTCTGTACACTGATGGCTAGGCATGGCAGCAAAACAGGCTGGGCTCGGGTGATAGTGTGGGCCCGTCCACCCGTCGGGAGCTCAGCAATTCTCCAAGTGCACCCGGGATGGGGAGTCGGATGTAGAGGCCTCAAACCCACCTCTCCCCTTCACTGCACCTGGAAGCCTGGAGGGACTCCAACAGTCTGGGCAGAGATATCCACAGTCCTCCAGACACACAGAGAGGCCGATGCAGGCACCCCAGATCTGCCCAGCTCCTCCTCTGCACACCGATGGCCAGGCATGGCAGCAAAACAGGCTGGGCTCGGGTGATAGTGTGGGCCCGCCCACCCGTCGGGAGCTCAGCAGTTCTGCAAGTGCAACTGGGATGGGGAGGCGGATGTAGAGGCCTCAAACCCACTTCTCCCCTTCACTGCACCTGGAAGCCTGGAGGGACTCCAACAGTCTGGGCAGAGATATCCACAGTCCTCCAGACACACAGAGATGCCGATGAAGGCACCCCAGATCTGCTCAGCTCCTCCTCTGCACACCGATGGCCAGGCGCAGCAGCAAAACAGGCTCTATTGTATTTCATTTTGATTTTCTTGACAACCTCCATCCCTGTTATTTATCCATTTTGCACTCACCCATTTTCTTTCCTTTATTTCTACATCAATATTTGTCTTTTCAGATAATGATACTGACATTGTTGTTGGAGTTGTTCTTCATTTTGTAGAACTTCTTCAAATTCTTGCATATATTTTCTTTCTGTGATTTTTCAGTTTTCTTTTTCTACATTTTCTGCTTTTCCATTTCTGCCTTGTTTGCTTCATTTGCTTTGGCAGCAGGTTTTTTTCTCTGTCCAAACCACTCATTAACCTTTTATGTTTATTTTTCTGCTCTTTTGTGATTTCTGAATTTTCACGTTTTTCTTTAGTCCTTTAGTTGTTTTCTACTCTCTATTTTTGTATGTCTGTTTTTCCATGACCAATTTCATGCAGATGGTGGTTGTTGTGTTTGAAGTGTCTTCCACTTCCTTGTCTTGTCTTCCACTTTCCTCTTGTCCATTTCACTGAGTTTCTCTTTCTCTTTCCCTTTTTTTTTCAATTTTTTTCATTTTCTCATGTTTTCTGGGCTTTTTTCCGTTTCTTGTTTTGTATTTCAGTCTTTTTTTTTCTCCCTTTGTTGCTTTGTTCAGTTTGGCAGCAGCTTTCTTTCTGTGCCCAGTCCTCTCATTCATCTTCATTTGAGTGTTTCTTTTTCTGATCTTTTGTCCTTTTTTTGAATTTTCACACTTATTTTAGTCAATTCCTTGTTTTCTATTCTCTTTCTTTTGTATCTTCTTGTGGGCTTCCTTCCCTATCCTTTTCCTTCTTGCATTCCTTCATTTTCTTTTCTTTTCTTTTTCACCACAGTATTTGCCTGATCAGATAATAATGCTGCCATTATTCTTGGTGGTGTTTTTCTTTGTTTTGTGGAACTTCATATTCCTTTTCTTCATGCACATCTTTTCTTTCTGTTCAGTTTTCTTTTTCTGCATTTTCTGCTGTGTCTTTTCTCCCTTGGTTGCTTTGTTCATTTTGGCAGCAGCTTTTTTTTTCTCTTTCTGAACCTCTCATCCATCTTTTTGATGTTTTATTTTCTGCTCTTTTGTGGTTTTCAGAATATTTATATTGCTTGTTTAGTCCATTAGTTTTCTCTCTTTTATTTGTTTGTTTATATATCTGTTTTCCTATGTTAATTCCATGTCAACAGTGGTTGTTGTGTTCAAGTTGGTGGTCATCCTCATCTTCCTCTCCCCTCTTGTCAATTTCATTGCATTTCTGTTTCTGTATCCCTTTCACTTTCATTTTCTTTCCCAATTTTGTTTCATTTTCTCATGTTTTTTGAGCTTTTTCAATTTCCTTTTTCTGCATTTTCTGCTTTTTCTTTTATTCCTTGGTTGCTTTGTTTGATTCTGGAGCAGCTTCCTTTTTCTGTCTGATTCACTCATTCATCTTTTTGTGTTTTTCTTTCTGCTCTTTTGTCTTTTTGTGAATTTTCAAATTTTTTTAATGCTTTGCTTTTTTTCTATTCTCTTACTTTTGTGTCTTCTTGACAACTTCCTTCACTATCCTTTTTCTTCTTGCATTCCCCCATTTTCTTACCTTTTCTTTTCCAGCACAATATTTCCCTGTACCAATGACAGCACTGCCATTGTTCTTAGTATTGTTCTTCTTTGTGATGTGGAACTTGTTATTCTTCTTTATTTCTTGCACATCTTTTGTTTCTGGGCTTTTTTAGTTTTCTTTTTCTGCATTTTCTTTTCTGTCTTTGTTGCTTTGTTTGTTTTAGCAGCAGTTTTTTTCTTTGTCTGAACATCTCATTCACTTTTTTTTTTTAGTGTTCTATTTTCTGCTCTTTTGTGTTTTTCTGGATTTTCACATTTTTTCTTTAGTCCTCTAGTTTTTTTCCTCTTCACTTTCCTTGATTTTATGTCTGTTTTCCTATGGTCAATTTCATGTCAGTGGTGGTTGTTGTGTTTGAGTTGGTGATCATTCTCATCTTCCACTCTTCTCTTGTCTATTTCATTGCATTTCTGTTTCTATTTCTCTTTTACTTTCTTTCTCAATTTTTTCACTTTTTCACTTTTTATGGGCTTTTTAAATTTTCTTTTTCTGTGTTTTCTGCTTTTCTTGTCTCCCTTGGTCACTTTGTTCAGTTCAGCAGCAGTTTCCTTTCTCTGTCAGATCCTCTCACTCATGTTCTTTTTCATGTTTCTTTTTCCACTCTTTTGTCTTTTTTCTAATTTGAACATTTTTTCTTCAGCCCTTCCATTTTTTCCTATTCTCATTTCTTTTCATCTTCTTGGTGAGTTCATTACCTATCTTTTTCATTTTGCATGCCCTCATTTTCTTTCCTTTTCCTTTCCACCTCAAATCATGACTCTGTCATTGCTCTTGGGATTGTTCTTTGTTTTGTGGAATTCCTTCACATTCTTCTTTTTCTTCTTATATATCTTTTCTTTCTGGGATTTTTCAGTTTTCTTTTTCTGCATTTTTTGCTTTTTCCTTTCTGCCATGGTCACTTTGTTCAGTTTTGCAGGAGCTTACATTCTCTGTTTAGTCCTCTCATTCATCTTTTTGGTATTTCTTTTTCTGCTCTTTTTTCTCTTTGTGAATTTTCACATTTTTTCTTTAGTCCTTTCTTTTTTTCTATTCCCTTTCTTTTGGATCTTCTTGCCAACTTTTTTCCCTATCCTTTTCCTTCTTGCATGTGCCCATTTTCTTTTCTTTTGATTCCACTACAATATTTATCTGTTCATATTATGATGCTTATTGATTTTTGCATTGTTGTTCTTTGTTTTGTGGAACTTCTTCATTTTCTTCTTGCATATCTTTTCTTTATTGTTTTTCTCTCTTCTTTTTCTACTACTCCTTATCCTCATCCTATACTTTCCCCTTCTTTTCTGTGATACGTGTAGACTCTAGAACTCCTGGCTCTTTTGTCAGGCCCCCAGCAACTTTTTCCTCATCTTCCTCCCTGGGGTGTGCTAAACAGGGAGACTATTCCCTCCTACTTGTGCCCACCATGATAAACAGCTCTGCACACCAAGGTTTCTCTTCACTCATGATATTTTCATACTTCGGCTATTGTGTTGCTGTTGCTCTTTGTTTGTTTGTTTGTATGTCTGTTTTTCCGTGGTCAGTTTTGTGTTGATGTGGTTATTGTGCTCAAAGTGGTGGTCTTCATCATCATCCTCTTCCCTCTTATCCATTTCATTAGGTTTCTCTTTCACTTCATTTCTCATTTTTTCATTTTCTCCTGTTTTCTGGGCTTTTTCAATTTTCTTTTTGTAAGTTTTCAGCTTTTTCCTTTCTCCTTGTTTGATTTGGCAGGATCTTGCTTTCTTTGTCCAACAATCACATTTTTCTTCTTGGTGGTGTTTCTTATTTGGCATGTTTTCCTTTTTCTGAACTTTCAAAATTTTTGATTCTTTCATTTTTTTTGTATTCTCTTCCTTTTGCATCTTATTTGAGACTTCCTTATCTATCATTTTCCCTTTTGAATTTCCCCAATTTCTTTCCTTTTTGTTTCCATTACAATATTTGCCTGTACAGATGATCATGCTGCCATTGTTCTTGGTATTGTTCTTCATTTTGTGAAATTTCTTAAAATTTTTTTCTTGCATATCTTTTGTTTGTGGGCTTTCTCAGTTTTCTTTTTTTGCTTTTTCTGCTTTTTATTTTCTCTGTTGTTTGCTTTGTTTGTTTTGCCAGCAGCTTTTTTCCTTGCCCAAACCTCTTATTTATCAATTTGGGTTTTTTTTTTCCTGAAAATTTGTGGTTTTCTGAATTTTCACATTTTTTCTTTAGTCCTTTTTTTCCCATTTTCTTTGTGTGAATGTCTGTTTCTCATAGCCAATTTCATGCTAACAGTGGTTGGTGTGGTGGAGTTGGTGTTGTCCTCATTGTCCTCTTCCCTCTTGTCTTTTGCTTAGGGTTTCTGTTTTTTTATTTTTCTGGTTTTATAGTTTTTTTAAAAAAAGATTAAGATAAAAGAGGACATAACAGCACAGGTCAGAACAGAACAATTTAAGCGACATAGTTTTTCACCACAGGACAACCTGACATAACAGTAGTTACCATAGTGTCATTTACCTTGAAATATTTGAGTATACCTTCATATACTATAGTATCAAACATAAAAAGACAGTGTAAAACCATTCAAGAGAATGAAAATATCACAGGGTATTCAGAATCAACTAACAGAAAATGAACAATGGTTACTATATTATATCTTGTCTATAAAAATTTTTGTTTATATTATCACATAAAATAAAATCCAGTAGATATAACATGATAAAACCAATGGAGACAGAAGAACAAAACCTTCATGGGACTTCAAATCAAGATGATATTAAATCATCATTGGCTACTACAATGGCTCTTTTTTCTTCAAAATAGCTGTTCATACCATCACAGATAATAAAATAAACAACCCAGAATAAAACCATTCCAATTAATGAATGAAAACATTATAAGGCTTCAAAACAATGTAATGGGGAACCATAATTGCCACATATTTTTATGTATTGTTACCATTTCTTTCACTGGGGAAACTATTTGGTATTTATACATGTGTTTGATTTATTTTACTTATGAGTATGGTCTTGGGCTCTGTCCATTTATTTATTAATATCTCAATGTGCTAATTCTTTATAGCTGAGTAATATTCCATTATATAAAAGTACCACTTCTTTTTTTTTTCCACTCCTCAGTTGATAGGCATTTAGGTTGTTTCCCAGATCTATTACAAATTGTGCTGCTGTAAACATGGGTGCACATATATTACTATGATATGATGTTTTCAATTTTCTGGGAATACTCCCAGAAGTGGAATAGCTGGGTCAAATTGCATTACATGTTTTGAAAGTATGTATCCTCTGAAGTTTGGCAGAGTCTTTATTTCAACGTTTTTATTTCTAATTTCATTGATAAAGGTCTTTCTCTTCTTTTGGTGAATTTGGTCTCAGGATTGGTCTATTTTGTTTATTCTTTTAAAGAGCTAGCTTTTTCCTTCACTAATATTTTTGGATTTTTTTGGGTCTCCATTCACTTAATTTCTGTTCTCCTCTTTATAACTTTTCTAGCATTTGCTTTGGATTTATATCATTCATCATTCTTGTTTTTCCTAGACCCTTCAGGTGCATCGTTTGGTTATTTATTTGGGCTTGCCCTATTTTTCTTCCCCAGTAAGACTACTTTTATCACAGGCTTTTATAAGCTGAGATGACATTATCACCTGAATCTAGAAACTTTGATTTTTTCCTTGATCTCTCTTGTGAACACTTTATTATTGAATAATGCACTTTATTATTGAAAACTGCATTATTTCACTGCCATGTTTTATAAAATTTCTCTCTTTATTGCCATTGTTTTCTAGTTTCTTTGCTGTACAATGTGATAGTATAAGTGAAATAATTTAATTCTTTCGTATTTATGTAAGCAACTGTATAGTCTATGATGTGGTTTGTTTCAGAGCCAGTTCCTTGTGCTGGTGCTTGGTGTCAAAATTCAAAGACCCAATCCAAAAATGGGCATCTGAGATGAATAAACAATTCTCAGATGAAGAAATACAAATGGCAAATAAATGTACGAAAAAATGTTCATCATCATTGGTCATCAGAGAAATGCAAATCAAAACCACACTGAGATTTCATCTCACTCCTGAAAGAATGGCCAAGATCAAGAAAACCAAAAGCAAATGCTGGAGAGGCTGTGGGGAAAAAAGGAACTCTCCTGCACTGTTGGTGCGAGTGTAGACTAATGCAACCACTGTGGAGGTCAGTCTGGAGATTTCTCAGAAAACTGGGACTAGAAGCCTCATTTGACCCAGCTATACCACTTCTAGGCATATTCCCAGAAGAACTGAAAGCATCATACCACAGTGATATATGTACACCCATGTTTATAGCAGCACAATTTGTAATCACCAGATCTTGGAAACAACCTAAGTGTCCATCGACTGAAGAATGGATAAAAAAGTTGTGGTATTTTTATACAATGGAGTACTACTCAGCTATAAAGAATGACCACAGTGAGACATTTATAAATAAATGGACGCAGCTTGAGACCATACTCATAAGTGAAATAAATCAAACTCACATGTATAAATACTGAATAGTTTCCGTAGTGTAAGAAATGATAAGAATACATAGAAGTATGTATTCATGATTCCCAATCATATTGGTTTGAAGCCATATGTTTTCACTCATTAACCACAATGGCTTTAACCTGGGTTGTTCGATTTTAGTATCTATGATAGCACAAATAGCTGTTTTGAAGAAAGCAACACAGCATACAAGCTAGTGCTGATTTAATATCGTCTTGTTTTAAAGTCCCATCAAGCTGTAGTACATCTGTTTCCACTGGTTTTAACATGTTGTATCTTCCTATATTTCACTATATGCTATAGTACAAACAAAACTCTTTGTAGGCAAAGAGATAATATAGAAACCATTGTTTGTTTTCTATTAGCAGGTTCTAAATACCCTGTAATTCTTTTTTTTAGCCCCACCCCCCAGATCAATACCCTGTAATTCTTGCATTCTCTTGAAAGGCTTCACACTGTCTAGATACACTTGATATTATAGCATGCGAAGTTACACTCAAATAATTTAAGAAAAGAGGCACTATGGTGACTACTATTATGATAGATTATCTGGTGGTGAAACACAGTGATACTTGAATTGCTTGGTTCTGCCCTGCATTGCTCTATTACAATATCCTCTCTTATCTCAATCTTCCCCCTATTTTTAAATTAATCTATTTTCTCTCATTTTTTTTAATCAAGGGAAAACTAAATTAAAGAATAATGGGACATATTATAGTAACTTTTTTGTTGTACTATTAACCTGACTTGAACCCCAGTATTGCTCTCCCCATCTTGTTCTGTCTGATTATTCTATATCCTATTTTGTTTGATAGTATCAAGTTCGAGGGTATAGGCAATCACTTTGAAGGCAATAAGATATACTATGATGCCCAATATGGATTGACTATAATCCTTTTTTTTTTTGAAGTCCTGTAAGCTTCTTAGTGTAGATTTTATTGGTTTTGTTCCATATTGTTTTGATCAATTCTATTATACCTGATGATATAGACAACTCAATTTGAAAATAGCAAGAGGCACAACGGTAATCACTTCTGATCACCTGCTATTCTATTTTTGCATCACGTGCTATGCCCACCCTTCTGTTCTAACTGACTCTGTTTTGCTTAGTCACATTTGTTTTTATTCTCTTCAAAAAAAGTAATAAGAACCGTGAGAGTAATAAAACCCTAAAAGTCTAATTGTTACTGTAAAAAAGAGAGGAAAGTAAGGTGGACTAAGGGATATAACATACAGGTATGTTCGAGAGTGTAGGATGGAAAACCATATAACTGAGCTTTTGTTGGATCATTGAATGGAACTGTCTCCAATTCCACTGTATGAATGTTCACTTTATATGCTTTAATATAGTGATATGGACAACTGTTTCTGGGAAGATAATGTGTAGCCTGTTAACTGGTGATTTTGTACTGTATATATTTTTTTTCTAGAAATACTGTATTATTTGTACCCTTTTACTGCATTGTTTTTTATGTCCTTTTTTTCCTTCTCTCTTTAAATAAAAAAATAGATATCTACATGCAAATAATGACGTAAGACTGTCATCGCAAACACTGAAAAAAATCAACAAAACAAAGATGGGTATGTGTAATAAAATTTTTTTAATAAAACACAGAAATATATGTGACCCAAGTAAAAACAGACAAATGAGATTATATAAATCTAGAAAGTTCCTCAAACACACCGAAACACACACCCCAGAATGAAATGAAAAACTCTATATTGTGAGAAAATATTTTCAAATTATTAGTATCAAAGCTTATTAGTATCAAAGGGTAACTTTCAAAATACATAAAGAACTTTATGGCAAGAAAATAGCTTAATTTTAAAAATAAGTAATGGTGCCATTACATTTGTGCATGTCTCTAATCCAAGATACTTGTGAGGCTGAGGCAGGAAGATTGCTTGAGCCCAGGAGTTTGACAACAACTTGGGTAACACAGATAAAAAAAAAATCTAAAATGAATAAATTTAATTAAATGAATAAAAATGCTAACAAATAGTTGAAAACCCTCAAAAAAGTGCTTAAAATATCAAATTATCAGCAAATATAAAAAACATGATCAACATCATGGATCATCAAAGAAATGCAAATCAAAACCACCAAATGATATCAACTTATACTACTTGGTCTATTATCAAAGAGATGAAAAATAGCAAATGTTACTGAGGAAGGAGAGAAAAAGGAACTCTTATAGATTGTTTGTAGCAACTGAAATTAATAACACTTTTTTGAAAATGGTGAAGAGGTTCTTCAAGAATTTCTTTAAAATGTAGAATTACTGTGTAATCCAGTATTCTACTACTGGGTAAATATCCAAAAGATAATCAGCATGTCAAAAAGACACTTATACTCCCATGTCTAACATAGCATTATTCACAATAACCAAGATATAATAACAGTTTAAATAAATAAAGAAAATGTGACATGCAAAAATTATGCAATCCTGTTCAATCTTGGAAAAAATGCAATCCTGTCATTTGTGACAAGATATATGAACCTAGAGGACATTAAGTGAAATAAACCCAAAACAAAATGACAAATACTGCATAAATTCATTTATATATGATGGCTGAACTCATACAAGTACAGAGGATAATTGTCAGGTCCTGACCTAGATCCCCAATCTCCCAAATGAGTGTAAGGTGAAGGTTTAAATAAAATGAGACAAGTGGTATGATTTTAGGGCTGCGTGAGGGTCAAAACCTTTCAGCTGAGTTCAAGACTCTGAGGGCTTCTCTCAGTCAGCCCACTTTTATTAGGTCCAACAAAAAGGGCAGGGAAACTGAGGAAAGTGTGGGAAATGAGTAGGACCATAGGGGTCATTTCAAAGACTTCTCCAATTAATAAACTATGCCAATTTAGGAGAATCATCTTATCTACATGATGATTTTTATGGTAGGATGGAGACTGCAGGAGTGAAATTCCTTCAGCTGCAGCCTCCATTTACTTACTGTTGGAGCCAAGGTGTCTTCAGCTGTGGCCTTATCTTGCCCTTTGATGTATCTCTGGTCTCACAGGCTACAGGCCTCAGCCGGGACCAGTAACTCATAGAGGTTCACTTACTATGAATCAGCTCCCTTCACTGAGTAAGGGGCTGAGGCGTAAGACAGACTCACAGATAAACAATGAAAGCCAATTAGTAAATTTTAAATCCTGCTCAGAACCGCTTCATAGTGGTCTCCAACACGTAATGATGACAGCTAGGGGTGAGCTAAGTCAGGGCTTGAGAAATGCTTAAAGGATGCAAAATTTCAGTTAAATAGAAGGAATACATTCAACAGATTTACTATTCAATAAGATGAAATAAGAGTTGTACTGTGTAAGAATTCTTAATAGTAATAGCAATTACTACTAATAAAATATGTTCTTGAAAATCAGTGAGAACAGATTTCATGTTACTCATTAAAAGTGATAATTGATGAAAAAGTACATATACTAATTACCTTCATTTTACACTGTACTTTGTATATGTATTTCCAGTTCCCTTATTGTACATGATAAATGTATATAATTTTTGTCAATTACACATAACCCAAACAAGACTTACTTTTATTCTACACTGCTAATTGAACTTTAGTTTTTCTTGTATCTGCATAGCCCATAACTTTCAATCTTTCTTAGCTACAGTTACTTATTTTCTCTTTAATCAAATTAAAAACTTTTTTATGTTATTGAGCTTCATGTTTCAGTGACAAAATATATCTGAAAAGAATTCCACAAGCACCTGCTTCCATCTATCCAGCAAACTCCATGGATATCAGGTTCTGTTTTTTCTCCAAATATTGTGAATGAATTGTATTCATTGTTTTAATTAAGCTTAACCATTATTCTCTCAGGAATGTCACTGCATTATTTGTTTTCTCCCTTGAATATCTTTTATCCTCTTGGCTGTATTGTCCTTAGTAGTAACAGTATCATTGCTATTTCTTTGCACTTAAAGCAAAGAAATCATCAAAAAATCACATTCTTCTTAACTTCTTCTATCATTACATTTTCTCCTTAATTATTCCACTTTTTTCCTTTTGAACATGGTCTAGTCAACACAGTGCTCTTCACCATTGTTTTATATTGACTCTTTTTAGCTGTGATGCTTCATTATTGGTATTTCAGTGATCCAGTGTCTTCATTTTACTTGATAAATTAATTTTAGGGTGATTGATGTAATTGATCATATCTTTACAAGTAAAATATCTGTAAATTGACCTTTCAAACATACTCTTGAATTTCACCTGTCTTTGTTGGAGATTTTTTTTTCTTTTTCTTTTTTATCGGTACCGGTTGTTGGAGACTTTTACATTTATTTATTTATTTATTTATTTTTTGCTTATTTGGTTCTAAAACTCTAAATACCAGAGATTTTCAAGGATTGCTCTTTGATTTGTTTTCCTTTCTATGTCTATATCTTATCAATTTTCTTTATTTTAAATATCATATATGGGACGAAGGACATAGTTCAGCAGCACAGCCTGGTAATCTCAGGGTCATGAGTTCAATTCTCTGCATCAAAAATAAATAAATAAATAAATACCATATAAATCTTTGATACCTTCAAGCTTTAAATTCACTGCCTATTTTACTTCCCTGAGGAGCAAACTTCATGTTTGACAGTATATTTTGGAAATTTAACAATCAAATCACAGCATTTGTTTAACTATTTTTTTACAATGGAATGCTTATATTTCAATGTATAAATTGTATATATATATATATATTATATATATATATATATAATCATCTTCAAAATCAGGATATTTGAATAGAGACATCCCACTGTTCTTGGAATCATGTCATGTTTAGCTTTCTTTTTTATCTACTACCTTCTCTAGCTAGGCTCACACATCACTCTTACTCTGATTTTTCCAGTATGTGCAGTACTTATTTCTATCTGCTAGAATTTTCAGTAAATGTAATTGCTTGATTCTGGATAATTGTTTTAGATTCATTCCTATTGTTGGATGTATAGGAAGTTCAATTTACTTTTATTTTTTAATGTTAGTATACTGCATAGAAACACAAAAATTTGTTTTTCTATTAATCCTATTTTGAAATTCTCTTTTTTCCCCAGTCTTTGGTTCATACTGAATGATGCTCTTTTGAAAATTTGCACATAGTTATTTCTACAAGTAGGGCCTTACATTTATGTAGAGTAAATATCAGAGTGGGATAAGCAGATCATAAGATAGGTGTGAATTTTACTCTTTAAAACTACCAGTCTCTTTACTAAGGTCATGTATAGTTTATTCTTCAATCAATAACTTATAAGAATTCCAATTCTTTTACACTTTTCCTAAAAGCTGGTATCATGAATTCTCTACAATGTTAGTCAGATGAGTGATATGTCTAACTGTAGAAAGAATATGGATTTTACAAATGCAGAACAAGGATGACAGTTGATTTGTGTCCATATATTTTATGAAGTATGTGTTCCAATAGTTTGCAAAGTTTTTTCTATTAATATTTGATTATTATTGCATTTTTTTCCATACCTTAGAGAAGTTTATTTTTACTCACAGTTTTTAGGGGATTCAGTTCACAGTTGGATGTCTCCAATGCAGGGAGTATGGCTGCTGAAGAAAACTGGTCAACCATGGCAGTCAGGAAGCAGAAAGCAAAATGAAGAGCCAGGGACAATAATACACTGTCCGTGTCATGCCTTAGTGATCACCTCTTCCAACAAGACCTCATCTCTACACAGCTAATTTAGTTACTGAAATAAGTGGAAGCACCTCCATGACCAATCTCCCTTTACATGCTGAAGACTTTAAGATGAAAGTTTGGGTCTAAGCCAAACAGAACTCAGTGCAGTCCGAACTCAAAGCTGGCCATGTCTCCTCTGTGCTGTTTTCTTTCTGTTTCTCTCAGCCTCTTACAGAGCTCTGTCCTCTGTGAATGCCAAGTGAGGGCATTGTGTGCATTGTTCATTTGTCTTTTCACCTGGCGCCACATTCTCTGTTGAGATCCTTGGGCCTTCTCTGAGCCATAGGAAGGACGCTGGGAGTTGATAGGACTTCGCTCTTACTGAGGAGAAGCTTTACAGAGAAGCTCAGAGAACACAAGCGACCTTCCCAATGCTGCACAGCAGGAAGTGCTCATGCTGAGACCAATATCTTCTTGACTCTTTTCCCTGACCACTTTTTTCCAGTAGCTTTGCCTCTTTCAATGAGGAGTGGGAAGCTTCAAGCAGATCCAAAAGGACCCTTATCAGGGGATGTTGCCATTGGACTCACACTGAGGAGATAGGAGCTATTATGATGTCGTTTTCTCCAAAATAGCTGTTCCTATCATCCAATCTTTTCTGCCTCATTTCTCTTGAGCTCTTTTTCTGTCATTAGTTGTCAGTTTGTCGTTTTCATTTTGTTCTCTGCTCCATTCGTTGTGGCCTCTCTGCCACTATTTCTGGATTCTTGGTATTTTTCTTTTTTAGAATATCCTGCAGTATTCTCTGTAGAGTTGAATTGGTGGTTTCATATTACCCTAGTTTCTCTTCATTCTGAAAGCACCTTGTTTTTCCATCAATTTCCAGGGATAGTTGTGCAGGATATCTCAATCTTGGCTGGAGGTTATTATCTTTCAAAGCTTGAATTATTTCCCCCCACACTCTTCGTGATTTGATGGTTTGTGCTGAGAAGTCTGCTGTAATTCTGATGGGTGTTCCCTTGTAAGTGATTTGTTTCTTGTCTCTGATGGCTTTTAATATTCTGTTCTTATATTGGATTTCTGGAATTTTTATTATTATATGCGTGGGTGTAGCTCTATTTGGGTTGTAGGTAGCTGGAGTCGTATATGCCTCATATATCTGAGTATCTTTACCGTTTGCTAAATTAGGGAAATTCTCTTGGATTATTTCTATGAATAGCTTTTGTAGTCCATTTGTTTGTGTCCCCACTTCTTCTCTTATGTTCTTAATTCTTAAGTTATAGATCCTCTTATCATCTTCTAGTTTTTGTATTGTTGTTGTTTGGGTTTTTTTTTGTTGTTGTTGTTGTTGTTGTTGTTATTTTTAAGAAGTTTTTCATTTCATGCTCCTATATTACAAATTTGCCTTCCAGTTCAGATAATCTGTCCTTAGTTTCTTTCAAGCTGTTATGCCAGTTTTTGATAGAGTTTTTAGTTTCCTGGTAATCTCTTTGAACCTGCTTCATGTATTCTATGTTTTCTCTTTTTTCTCCATCAAATAATTCTCCTCTCTTTTTCTGTTCTTCCATTCCACCATCTGCTTTTTCTTGGGTGGTGCTTAGCATTTCTCTGACTATTCTGCTTATGTCTTGCTTCAGGTCATTAATAACTTCATTCCTGAACTCATCTATGAGGCTCTGGAGATAGCCTTTTATGTCTATTGGTGGTGTGTCTGCTATTGCCTGTTTCTCAGGATTGGGGGCCGAGGAGCCTTTCTTGTTGCTCCCTCTTCCCATATTCTTTGTTCCTTATATACGCAAGCATATATTGGAGGCCCAGCTTCCTTCTCTGTCGGCCACAGTCTGATTGAATTGCACCGGCTAGGTGTTCCCACCCACCGCAGTGCACCTGGGAGTAACGGATTGGGCAGCCTATGTGGGGCCCGCCCCTTCAGGTCAACCTACCAAAGGCTTCACCACTAGGGTGCACCTCTAGGTGCTGGGACCTGGATTGTGCTAGCCTACTGGGTCTCAGCCAGCAGCATCACATAGGCTAGGTACTTCTCACCAATCCCACTTGAGAGGGGGATATGTGATTGAAGTCACTACAACGCCCTGTTCCAGCAAGTCTGCCCTGTCCCAGAATGCCCTCTGTTGGCACCTCCTAGACTGTGGGAGAGCCCCAGTTGCCCTCACTCACCACAGGTTGATGCATGGCTCCCTGCCTCCCCAGCTCTTAACTCTCTCTGTTCACCAATTCCTGTTCTCAGAGCTTTCGCACGTCTCTCTCCCTGCTGAGCCAATTCAGATGCAGCAGCGGTGGCAGATAACCCAAATTGCAGCTTCCAATGGTGCGGGCTCCAGCTTCCATGCTCAGGCTTTATCTGTTCCTGTTATAGCACCAGAATTGCATTCCCAGTTGGTGTCTCTCAGCCCAGTTCATTCTTGGGTCAGCAGGGAATATCTCCTCTTGGTTAGGATTCCTCACTCGGCACCATTCCTGGATTCTAAGCTAGGTCTTGCAGAGAGCCTGCGTAGCTGCTGCTATCTGTCCACCATGTTCTCTGGATCTCTCCCCATGCCCTCATTTAGTTTTTGGAGGTTTCAGTCCACACTCAGTTGACTCCAAGGCAGGCAGACATGGCTGGGCTTCATGGCGGCTGCAAACAGCAAGCAGGAACTGGCCTATTATTGCATTTTGAAAATCACTGTTTTTTCTTGAACTCACTGTATAGCCCAGGCCTTCCCTGTGCTGGGATTACAGCTATGCACCAACACACCTGAATTGAGACTCATTTTATATATTAACATTTGAAGTATTTCTTGTAGGAAATTAGACAACATTTTCTTCTGATATTTGTCTGATCATTTCATTATTTTAATTATTATACAAATCCTTATCAAACTCAAAATTCACAGGTGTTCCCATGATATCTTTTTAAAGATGTGGACCATTATATTTGTGCTTAGAAATCTGATCCATGTTAATTTAATTTTTATATGAGTTGCAAGTTATGAATCCAAATTGTTTTATACAAATTCTTAGCCTCTTTTTCACCAAAATAATTTTAAAGTTTATGATTTGTTTCCTTATAACATTGGGTAATTCAGTTGGTTATGAATATTAGCATTTATTTCTGGAGCATCTAAGCCATCCCACTGATCAACATATATATCTTCATGCAGTAATACATTGTCTTGATTGTTATATATTTTGAATACAATGTAATGTATAATTAGGTCATTTAATCATCCAAATTATACTTTTTAAATATTAATTTTGGATAGATAAAACTTTTCATTCCATTTCTCATTTTTAAGCTATCTTCAAAGCTATATGAACAAATTATGATCCATAACATGTTGAATTTATTAAAATTGAGAAAAAATGACATTTCAATGATAGTGAATATTGTAACACCCACACAAGGTATATCTTTATATTCATTTAAATCTTCCTCATATTTTGTCAGCTTAGTTTTGAAGGTTTCAGGGTATTAATATTTGTATGTCTTTTATCAGACTTATTCCAAAGAATTTTGTATTTGAATTAAATTTAGACTTTCCAAATAATTTCATGTTTTCAATTATTTTTAAGGTAGAAATTTGACTTTTGTTTATTCAGTGTTATATTGTTTTATAGTGATCTATCTTGAGTGAAATTTGAATATCAATCTAGTATCATTAATGTTTATTAAAATCTTGTTTTATTTATTTTATGTGAATCTTTAACAGTTTTCTTGACTTTTTCTAATGGATGTTGATGTCCTTCAAAAATTAAGACCAATGAATTTTTTCTAAAAATAAAAGCAATTTTGTTTTTATTTTTAAATGTGTATGCATTTGATTTCTCTTTCATTGTGTTTATTTATTTTCATTGTGTTTTTACAATGACTGAAGTCTCAAAAGCAATGTTGAATAAAATTTTGAGGAGTTGGCAGCCTTTTATCATTTCTGACCTTTCTAGCATTTTAAAAAATCTTTCTATATGGAGTAAATATTACATGTGGATTTTTATATATCTCTTTTTTAAGTTGAGGAGTTTCCCTTCTATTACTACACTGATAATATTTTCAACAGAAATGGATACTAAAATTATCAAATGTTTTTGTTTTCACATCTATTTGTATATACTTTAAAATAACCCATTTATTTATTTATTTGTTTATTTATTTATTTATTTATAGCTGCTTACTTATCTCTGCCCAGGGAAAGAGAGAAACTAGAAGCCATGACTGTAGATAATAAGTCTAGCAGCTCATTTGAAAACCCAAACTGTGGTCTATCACCAGAAGAGAACAGAGAATGATCACATTCCTCATCTGCTAAGAGGGACATGGATATCTTTGTTGAAATGGCAAACGTAGACCGAGAAGAATGGACAAATGGGTCTATGATGCAGATAGTGTCAAAAAACTATAGGCCTTCAATATAGGAATGGAGATTCATGACTGCCTGGATTCTGAGACTTCAGATCTTGAAGTGTAAAATGGTCACTCAGTAATACAGCAATTTTTTTTATTGACTCAGTCATTTTTTAAAAGAAAATGTCTCTTTTGTATCAGTTAAATATTTCCATCATAAGTGTTTTTCCAGTTTAGCATTTTACCCTTCTTTAGTTTCTTTTCTCTGTCATTTTCCTTTTCCTTTTTTTTCTCTGCCTTCTCACTTTCATCTTAATGTTTCTGTTTTCTGTTTACCACTTTTCTCCTATGTCTTGTTCATTTTCCTGTGACAATTTCCTATCATTATTAATTTCCTATTTAGTTCTTAAAATGATGCCATCTCAATATTAAAGCTTTTTGAAAATCATTTGTTTTTCTCATTGCCTGGCTCTCTACCTTCTATATCTTTACTAGTATAGCAGAGCTTTTAAATCTCTAGGTAGATAGTTAACTTTATGCTGTTTCTGTTGAGTGCTGCTTTATTGTTAAGTAGTTTCATTTAAATGATATATACTGATGGTTGATAGTAAGTCAATATTTGCTTTGTATTAATATTTGTACTAGTATAAATTTCTCTTTTATGTGGCTAAAGAGGTGCTTTATTAGTACTTATACTTTGTGACTATTCAATTTGTTTTTGATGCTATAATTAATACTGTTTCATTACTACAATTAAGATGACATATTTGTTACTATTATCATGGAATACCAACTATATGAATTGTCTTGTAGTCATTAGTAATATTATGGCTAATTCCTGGAAAACTGTACTAGTTAAGTACACTGCAACATCCCATCTCTCAGATCAACAGAAGTGGTTGGATTCTTGGGGCAGAGCAAAAGACCAATTTTTAGCCATGCCCAGAGGGCATGACAGAAACGTAGACAGTAACTAATATCTCCATACTAAAAATAAAGCTTTCTACTTCAATCAACTGAACACATAAAACACAAAGAAACAATAGCAGCCACATCAACAAAATATATAAACATGAGATAAACAACCAATAAAATGTCTCCAAATACCCCCAACTACTACAAAGCTAATCAATGGGGCATAAAATGGGAGAAAGCTAATGTCACATGTGTGTACTATTCAAAATAATATTAGCAAAGATGACAAAGCATCAACATGGCATTTTGGAAGCACAAAGAGGGCCTAACTAAAAAGATATTCATCCAAATAATAAGTGCAACTATAAAAGACATTCAAAAAAAGCTACATAAAACAGATAAACAAAAGGATGCAAAATATGCTTGATAATCATTAAAAAGTATTACAGTCCATATCAGTACTCCACATAAAAATTCAGAGGATTAGAAATTCTATAAAAATATGGTCAATTGAAATGTCCAATGTGAATTAGATATGAGTTGTTTTCAAGAAAATTTAGATATAATCACTGAACAAGCAAAATGAATACAACATCTCTTAGATGATGCAAAGAAGACTAATCTAAGATAAACTTAAATTAGATGAAAATCAGAAAACAATAAAAGTGGCATAAAATACCAGCTTAAAATTTCATTCCTTGTACACTTTGGGTTTAACTTGTTTTGGTTTTTGTTTTTTAGAAACTGGAGGTTGAACAGTATTGAAGCTCGGTGTTTTCCTGATGTGAGTATTCACTGCCATAAATTTCCCTAATATGAATGCTTTCATTGTTACCCATAGGTTGCATTGATATTACAACTTAATGGTAGAAAATGTCTAATTTCTTCTTTTATTTTATCTGTAACTCAATGGTTAGATAGCAGCATGTTATTAATTTTCATACTTTTATGTAGTTCTTTTGTGGTTTCCTTTTGCTGATGCTATTCAATTTCATTGCTCTATGATTCAATAATATGGTGTTTTTAATTTTCACCCTTTTATGTAGTTCTTTTGTGGTTTCCTTTTGCTGATGATATTCAATTTCACTACACTATGATTCAGTAATAGCATGGTACAATTTCAATTCCTTTGTCTTTATTTAGTCATGTTTTATGAGATAGTATGTAGCCTATTTTGGTGAAAGTCCTGGGTACTAATATTAGAAATGTGTATTTTTGACTGGGACACTCTTTCAGAACATTTTGGACTGTTGGGTTGGTGGCCATGAATTTCTTTATATGTTCTTTTATCATGGAAGTATATTATTTATCAGTTTTGAAAGACAAATTTGCAAGCATACAACAATCTGGGTTAGAAGTTGTTTTCCTTTAGGAAAATGAAATTAATAGTAAAAAACAATAAAAGATAATAATTTACATGAAATTAATAGTAAAAAACAATAAAAGAATCAATGAATCAGAGACTTAGTTCTTTGAAAGAATTAATGAAATAGACAAACCTTTAATCTATCTCATAAAAAATGAAAGAACCAAATCCATACAATTAAAAAGAAAACAGGTGAAATCACAATGGAGTCTGCAGATATTTAAAAGATCATCAATACTTAATTTGAGAAATTATACTCTAATAATATGGAAAACTCCAGAGAAATTGGTGGATTCCTAGATACAAATGAATTATGAAACATGAATCAAGAAGATACAAAAATTCTAAATAATCTAGTATTAATAAAATGGTTACAGTAATTTAAAAATACAAACAAAAGCCAAGGTCCTGACCAATTGACTGCTGAATCTTATGATAACTTTAGAGAGGAACTAATGCCACTATTCCTCAAACTTTTTAATGAAATTTAAAGGAAAGCAATACTCTGATATTCATTCCTGAAAGCAATAATTGCTGTGGGGGTGGCGGATAGAGAAAGACTCAACAAAAAAGATAATTACAGGCCATTCTTCTGAGTTGGTATAGATGCAAAACTCCTTACCAAGATACTCACAAACAGAATGCAGAAAATTATCACTCTGACAAGAAGGATGTCTACAACTATCAAATTCACAAAGCTAGGAAAAACAATCCTAAAGTTCAGATAGACCCGTAGAAGACATGGAATAGGAAAGTGATAGTGCTAAAAGAATGTGTCAGGGGAGGCACACTACCTGATTTTGAAATGTGCTACAAATCTATAGTGAAATCTAATTTAAAATGTGGAATTTGCACAGAAATAAACACTCAGATCAATGGGTCAGAACTGAGAGCCTAAAAATATATCCACAATCCAAAGAAACTCATTTATAACAAAGGAGCTAAGAACACACGTTGGATAATCTCCCATAAATGGTGCTAGGAAAATTGGATATCTGCATAAAAAACAATGAAATGGAATCCCTATTTTTCACTATATATGAATTATTAAATAGATTAAAAATGTGAGAGACCTGAATCTATAAAATTATTTGAAGAAAACATAGAGGTAATGGTTCTTAACATTATACTGGGCATTTGTATCTTTGGAAAGACTGCTAAACACAGCTAATAAGTAAGTAGTCAAATGAGATTACATGAACTTAAAAATAGACTTGTGCCAAGCAAAGAAAACAATTAAAATATGATCCATAGAATGGCATAAAATGAAACCTGTACATCTGATAAAGGGTTTATATTCAGAATAAAAGTCACATAACTCAACATAAAGATAAATATTCTGATTAAATAATGGTGTATAGATATGGATAAACACATCTCAAAAGGAGACCCATAATGACTTAAAAAGAAACACACCATGACAGATTGATTAAAAGTGTTCAAAATCAGTATTCATCAAGGGATTACAAATAAAATTCATTGAGATATCATTTCACTATATTCAGAAAAGCTAGTATAAAAAACATAACAGTTACCAAATGTTATAGGAGATACAAATGAAAGCAAAGCCTATGAATTGTTGGCAGAAATGAAAATTCATGCAGTCATTTCAGAAAATATATATTTATATGAATTAAAATTAATATGTAAAATTTTCTATGCACTTATATATTTATTGGAGCACAATTCCCAAGAATGTCAGACACAAAATCATTCTACATGATCATCAGGAAGTGAATTGATAAAAAATATGGCATCTATACAAAATGTAAAACTATGTAGCTATTTAAAATGTGTGAAAAAACTTGTCATTTGTGTTAATATGAGTAAACCAAAGAGATATGATAAGTGAGAAAGCCAGACACAGAAATAGAAACACTGCATGGTCTCATTCATGTGTAGAATCTAAAAACATTTATTTTTTTAGAAATAGAATAGCATTTACCACATGCTATGAAGGGTAAGATGAGATATGAATAATTTCAATGTTACAGGTTAGGTGAAATGAGTCTCATTCTTTTGCACTGTATAGCAGGATGATTATAGTAAAAATGTGTACAATAATTGTATATCACATCAAAGCAAATGATAATGTTAAATTAACTATCTATCTATCTGTCTATCTATCTATCATCTGCTTTACTAGTCATCAAATCCATGGTTTAGTCCATACTGGATTAACACTGCACTACCGAGCCACATTTCTGTCAAAATGGTAACGTTTCTCTTTTTTTTTTTTTTTTTGTCTTTTTCCTTTTTATTGGTACCAGGGATCGAACTCACGACTGCCTGCTTGCAAGGCCTGCGCTTATGTCGCTGAGCTAAATCCCCAGCCCCAAAATGGTAACGTTTTTAAATTTTGCCCGAATATATGTTAAAACCGCAATGCTTACTAGTTGTAAAAATCAATTATATGAACACTGTAAATAGATATACCACTTAGTAGTTAGATGATTTTTTAAAATAAATAATTCCAATTAATTAGCAATCTACATTTTATCTTTAATTTGTAGGATTTGTACATACTGTATGATATCTAAATAATAAATTGCTCTTTCCTGATACTACTTACTAATTCAGACTATTTTTTGTTGGAATAGTTTGATTTATTTAGTCTAACATATACAGTAGATTTTAGTGTTTTCAATGCAAAGTTGAAAATAATATGCTTATGATTACACGATTTTAAAGCTTCTATCTGAACCCATACAAGAGATTGCAACAGCATCAACTCATCTTGCTTATTTTCAACTATGAAATTAAATTTTATGGAAAATAATACTGACACAACTCTAGAGGTTTTTTTCTTTTGTAGTTGAGTTTATGAATTGTGTCATACTATTAACCACAAAAATTGCCCTTGTTATCAATGAAAATGAACTGGTGATACATGATGCAGGAACAGAAAATCAGTTGTAGATCATGAGAATTAAATTTCTATACATGTACAAAAAATACTTTTTCTCAAAATTTTGATCCAAATGTTACCAACCAGAAAAAAATGTATTTTTTAAAGGAACACCGAAAAGCATGTTGACCTTTTCATGTAGTAAGAAAGCACATCAAACCCTTGAAAATTTAAAACCAAGAGATATTGTACATATTTACTATTACTGTGTATTTGTTGTTTCCAGCTGAATAGGGTGTGTCAGAAAAATGCATTAAGAAGAAATTGTACTATCTAAATTAAATGATTTGTAAAACATTATGGATTTTAAAAATTCAGGTTTTTAGTCAATTGTCTTTTTTAATAAATTGGTTTTTTTAGTACAAGAAGGTAAATAAAATACCTAACACCTGTGGGAAAAAAGCATACAAATAATTTTTTAATGTACACACGAAAACATTTTCTTCCTGTGCTGCAACTCAAATACAAAATTTTAGTTATGTGCTTATCTTTGCTAACAGTTTATTCTTTAGCTGTCAGTGCCATCAAAGCAATTAATTTGCAGTTTATACATCACAGAAAAGTCTTAGAACAACTCCTAATATTGAAAAGTATTTCTCAAACCAACAGCAAACATATGTAATACTATATTATTTGAGTTTTATGAGAATTTACTTGAAATATTAAAATGTTACCAAAATATAAGAGAAAAATAGGAAAATTCTAAACAATAGTGAAATTAAAACAGATAAAACATAGCAACCATACAAGCTAGGAAACTTTGTTCCTAACATAAGAATAAGGAAAACATGGGTCTAATTTAAAGTGGTACGACACTGTCAATAGCATCTTTTAACCCAAAGTGTAGAATTTGAATTCAATAGAATAATTGTTGAATATCAGACTAATGAAGATTTAATAAGGAATAGAGTAATTACTAGTAAAATAACCAAATGCATTTAATATCATCTTTACTCTAGGGTATAATCATATTAGCAGATGTAAAACTTTCTGTTTATATTTTACTTTTTAATTTAAAATAAACATTTTTTAAGATACCAGGGATTGAACTCATGACCTAGCACTTACCAGGCAGGTGCTTCTGCCTGCTGAGCTAAATCCCCAGCAAAAAATCAAATATTTTATTAATACTGAAACATATTCTTTCTTTTCCTTTTCCTTTTTTGATTTTTTTGAGAGGGCTTTATTTTGTAGTTTAGTCTGGCCTTGAACTCCCTATGTAGCCCAGGCCGGTATAACCTTGAGCAAACTACCTGCCTTAGCCTCCCCAGTGCTGGGAGTATAGAAGCAAACCGCCACACACACAGTCTTCATTGTCCTTTTTAAGTTATGATTCATGTCAAATATGTTACAGTCAAAAAATTTTAATACTAACAAATTAATAATTATGATATAGTATTTAAGTTTATTTTAAGCAGAGGATTTTGAAGGCTCAGTAATAGCAATGCTGGAAAATATTGCTTTGAAATACAAATATGACTCATCTAAAAAGAAAATGAGTAAGAGATGTGCATACAGAATATTACAATTTTCCCATAACTTGGCTCATATTTCAGAGGCCTAGATATAACATATGAACAATTTCCTCAGAGATCTATCTCTGTAGTGAATGAAGTAGTGTGAAAATCAAACAAAAACAGCGTTGGAATCAGACAATAGGTAAGTTCTCTCCCTTAGTTTGTCCAAATAAAAGCTGAAAGATGAATGAAGCCATTTCAATATTAATAAGATTGGCCTTTGCAGAAGGAAATGTTCTCTTGAATATTCATTTCAAGACAGATAAAAGTTCTATGGTTGAAAGACACACAACAAAATCTCAAAAGTTTTGTTGGTTATTTGGAATTTAAACTTAGTATTGCAAATCGTTCTCAAGATCTATGAGCATTAAATAATTTACTAAGGGAGATATTGTAATTAAATAAGGAGTTCAAGCTAGTAGTGCTTTACTGAGGAAATATTAATCAAATTATGTACTTCATCACTTTGACATAAAAATGCCAACTTCTGTAATATACAAACTCATTTTCCTTTTGTCAAATAATTCTATAAAGACTAATTGTGAACTTATTTTAGCAGTACAAATATCTCTTTTAAACTATTTAAGTTCATCTATCTAAATCTAAATTAATACATAGTGATACAACAGAAATTGGCTAGTAGTTTAGTAGTTTCATTATTATATTTGCATTCTTTTCTATACAATATTTTCATATTTTTGTGAAATCTATGGAAATTTCTTTCTAATAATACTAGATTTTAAGATACTGTGTGCTGTATATTATAATGAATTAGAGATTGAATTATAAAAATCTAATTATCAACACATAAGTTAATTTTTGTATTATATTAGGTGTACTTGTTATACTCATATTAACAATATCTTGGGGAATCTGAGTTAAATTTTTTGGAAGAAGTGATGAACATTAATAATATTTTAAGGTTTATTGCAATCATGATAGGAAACTGTTGGAAACTCATAGATTTCACTGCAAATAAAAGCTATGTGCTTTCATTTATATTTGAAGATAATCTAAATTTCTTTTTTTAAAAGAGAAAAAAACAAAACAAAACAAAGCAGTAAAAGGGCACAAGTAATACAGAATTTCAAGAAAAAAATATACAGTAAGAAAGCACTAGTTAATAGATTACATATTGTCATCTTAGAAACAGTTGTCCAAATTACAAAATTAAAGCATAAAAGTGGACATTCATATAGTGAGACTGCAGACAGTTCTGTTCAATGTTCAGTAATACGGTTTTCTATCTTACCCACTTAAATATACATGCAGTTATATCGTTTAGATCACTTTCTTTTCCTCTCTTTTTTACAATAACAATTACACTTTTTGGGTTTTATTACTCCCACAGTTCTTATAACTTTTTTTTGAAGAGAAAAAAACAAAAACAAAAACAAAAACCCAAATGTGACAAAGCAAAACAGAGTCAGTTAGAACAGAAGGATGGACTTAGTACATGATGCAAAGACAGAATACCAGGTGATCAACAATGGTTACCATTATGCCTCTTGCTATCTTAAAAAGATTTGCCTATATCATCAAGTATAATAAAATTGAACAAAGCAGTACGGAACAAGACCAATAAAACACACATTGGAGACATTACAGGAATTCAAAAGAAGATAATAGTCAAACAAGAATGGGCATCATAGTAAATCTTATTGTCTTCAAACTGGTTGCCTATACCCTCAAACTTGATACTATCAAACAAAAAAGAATAGAGTAAAATCAGTCAGAACAAGATGGGGAGAGCAATTCCGGGGTTCAAGTCAGGTTAATAGGAAACCAAAAAGTTACTATAATATATCCCGCTATTTTTAAATTTAGTTTTCACTTAATTGAAAAAATAAATTAATACTTTAAAAAAAAGGAAAAAGGGGGAGATTGAGATAAAAGAGGACATAGCAACAGAACAACACAGGTCAGAACTGAACAATTTAAGCATCATTGTGTTTCACCACCAGATAACCTGACATAATAGTAGTCACCATAGTGTCTCTTTCCTTGAAATATTTGAGTATAACTTCGTGTACTATAACATCAAACATATCAAGACAGTGTGAAGGCATTCAGGGAGAATGAAAGTATTACAGGGTATTTAGAACCAGCTAACAGAAAATGAGCAATGGTTTCTATATTATCTCTTTGCCTATAAAGAATGTTGTTTATACTTTACATATAGTAAAACGTAATAAGATACAACATGATAAAACCAATGGAAACAGACAAACAACAGTTTGATGGGACTTCAAAACAAGATTTTTAAAATTTTATTCAAAAGGAAAAAAAGAAAAAACAAAACAAAACAAGTTTGTTTTTAACTACAGAACTACAAAAAAAGACAGTAGAAAATCACCAGTTAATGGATTACACGTTGTCATCTTAGAAATAGTTGCTCAAGTCACAGGATCAAAGCATACAAAGTGGACATTCAAACAGTGAGACTACAAACAGTTGTGTTCAATGATCCCACAAAAACTCAGTAATATGGTCATCTGTCCTAACACACCTAAACACACTTGCAGTTGTATCCTTTAGAGCACTTTTTTTTCCTCTCTTTTTTACAACAACATTTACACATTCTGGGTTTTATTACTCCCATAGTTCTTATTACTTTTTTGGAAGAGAATAAAACCAAATATGACAAAACAAAGCTGTCAGTCAAAACCAAGACCATAGACCTAGCACATGATGTAAAAACAGAGTACAAGGTTATCAATAATGGTTATCATAATGCCTCTTGCTTCCTTAAAAAGAATTGCCTATATCATTAGGTATAATAAAGTTGAACAAAACAGTACAGAAAAAGCCAATAAAACCTAATCATTGGAAACATTACAGGACTTCAAGATAATAGTCAAACCAGAATGGGCATCATAGTGAATCTTATTGCCTTCAAAGTAGTTGCCTATACCCTCAAACGAGATACTATCAAACAGAACGGAAGAGAGCCTAATCAGTCATAACAAGATAGTGGGAGTAATACAGGACTTCAAATTGAGTTAATAAGAAATCAAAATAGTTACTATAATATATCCTGCTAATTTTTTTGATTTTTTCCCTTAATTAAAAAATAACAAAACAATAAAATAAATAAATAAATAAATTTTTAATGAATAAGGAGGAGATTGAGATAAAAGAGGATATAACAACATAACAATACAGGTCAAAGCATGACAATTTCAGCAACCTAGTTCTTCACCACCAAATCACCCAAGTTATTAGTAGCTACCATAGTGTCTTTTTCCTTGAAATATTTGAATGTAACTTCGTATACTATAGCATCAAACATATCAAGAAAGTGTGAAACCATTCAAGTGGGTGAAAGTATTACAGGGTATTTGAACCAGCTAACAGAAAACAAACAATGGTTTCTATATTATCTCTTTACCTATAACAATTTTTGTTTATACTATCACATACAATAAAATCCAGTAAGATACAACATGATAAAACCAATGGAGACAGAAGAGCAACAGTTTGGTGGGGCTTCAAAACAAGATGATATTAAATCATCACTAGCTACTATGATGTCTTGTTTTCTTCAAAATAGCTGTTCATTTCATCACAGGCAATAATATCAAGCAGCCCAGAATAAAGCCATTCCAATTAATGAGTGAAAACATTATAAAGCTTCAAGGCCACATAATGGGGAATCATGATTACCACATACTTTTATATATTAAATCATTTCTTACACTAGGGAAACTATTCGATATCCACACATGTGAGTTTGATTTATTTCACTTATGAGAATGGTCTTAAGCTGCATCCATTTATTTATAAATATCTCAATGTGATCCTTCTTTATAGCTGAGTAGTACTCCATTGTATAAAAATACCTAAACTTTTTTATTCATTCCTCAGTTGATAGACACTTGGGCTATCAACTAGACACTTGGTTTCTAAGATCTGGCAATTACAAATTGTGCTGTTATAAACATAGGTGCACATATATCACTGTGGAATGATGCTTTCAGTTCTTCTGGGAATATGCCTAGAAGTGGAATAGCTAAGTCAAATGGGGCTTCCAATCCCAGCTTTCTGAGAAATCTCCAGACTGACCTCCACAATGGTTGCACCATTCTACACTCCCACCAAAAGTGCAGGAGAGTTCCATTTTCCCCACAGCCTCTCCAGCATTTGTTGTTTTTGGTTTTCATGATCCTGGCCATTCTTTCAGGAGTCAGATGAAATCTCAGTGTGGTTTTAATTTGCATTTCTCTAATTACTAATGATGATGAACACTTTTTAATGTATTTATTTGCCATTTTTATTTCTTCATCTGAGAAGTGTGTATTCATCTCAGATGTCCATTTTTGTACTGCATCTTTGAATTTTGGGGGTCTGATTTTTTTAAATTCTCTATATGTTCTAGAAAAAAGTCCCTTGTCTGAGGGGGAGTTCAGTAAGATCTTTTCCCAGTTTGTGGGCTTTCTTTTCACTATGCTAGAGACTTTTTTTGACATGCAGAAACTTTTTAATAAGAGGTGGTCCCACTTATTGATTCTGGGTAGTATTTCCCGTGCAGTTTGAGTCCTGTTGATGAATTCTGTACCTATGCCTATGTCTTCAAGGTTTCTACCCTATTTGTCTTCCAATAGATTTAGTGTTTCTGTTTTAATATTTAGATCTTTGATCCACTTAGATTTTAATTTAGTACATGGTGATAGGCATGAGTCTAGTTTTAGTTTTCGGCAAATGAAGAGCCAGTTTTTCCAACACCAGACTGTCGTTCTTTCAGTGAACTTGCTGGGCTCCTTTATCAAAGATAAGGTGGTTGAGCGTGTTTGTAGTTGTGGTTGTATCTTCTAATCTATTCCATTGATCTTCGGCTCTGTTTTGATTCCAGTACCATCTTGAGATTACTACAGTTGCTTTGTAGTATAACTTTAAGTCAGGGATTGTGATGCCTCCTGCCTTGCCTTTGTTGTTAGAACTTTCTTTGCTATTCTAGGTCTCTTCTCACCCCAGATGAATTTTAGGAGTGATTTCTCTAGATCTGTGAGGTATGTTGATGGTATTTTTATTGGGATTGCACTGAATCTGTATACGAGTTTTGGGAGCATGGCCGTTTTCACAATGTTTATTCTTCTTATCCATGAGCAAGGGATGTCTTTCCATTTTCTGAGGTCATCTTCAATTTCTTTTTTCAGTGTGTTATAATTTTCCCTACATAGGTCTTTCATTTCTTTCATCAGAGTAAATCCTATTTCATTTTTTGGTTGCTAATGTGAAGAGTGTGGATTTTCTTATTTCTCTGTGATTTTGTTGTTAGTGTATAGGAATGCTATTGATTTCTGAGTATTGATTTTGTATACAGCTACATTACTGAATTTATTTATTGTACCTAAGAGTCTTTCAATGGAGTTTAGGGGGTCTTCTATGTAGAGAATTTCCCTAATTTAGCAAAAGGTAAAGATACTCAGATGTATGAGGCATACAGGACTCCAGCGACCTACAACCCAAACAGAGCTACACCCAGGTATATAATAATCAAAATTCCAGAAATCCAATATAAGAACAGAATATTAAAAGCCATCAAAGACAAGAAACAGATCACTTACAAGGGAACACCCATCAGAATTACAGCAGACTTTTTGGCACAAACCATCAAATCACGAAGAGCGTGGGGGGAAAATAATTCAAGCTTTGAAAGATAATAACCTCCAACCAATTGATATATCCTGCACAACTGTCCCTAGAAATTGATGGAAAAACAAGGTGCTTCCAGGATAAAGAGGAACTAGGGGAATTTGCAACCACCAATTCAACTCTACAGAGATTACTGCAGGATATTCTAAAAATGAAAAATACCAACATTCCAGAAACAGTGGCAGAGCAGCCACAATGAATGGAGCAGAAAGTGAAATGAAGAGGACAAACTGACAACTAATGACAGAAAAAGATCTCAACAGAAATGAGGTAGAGAAGGTTGGATAGTAGGAACAGCCATTTTGGAGAAAACAAGACACCATAATAGGTAGTGCTAGTTTAATATCCTCTTCTTTTGAAGTCCCATCAAGCTTTTGTTCTTCTGTCTCCATAGGTTTTTAACGTGTTGTATCTTATTGGATTTTATTATATGTGATAATATAAACAAAAACTTTTATAGACAAGGAGATTATACAGAAACCATTGTTCATTTTCTGTTAGTTGATTCTAAATACCCTGTAATACTGTCATTCTCTTGAATGGTTTTACATTGTCTTGATATATTTGATGCTACAGTATATAAAGTTATATCCAAATATTTTAAGGGAAGAGACACTATGGTAACTACTATTATGTCGAGATTATCTTGTGGTGAACACTATTTTGCTTAAATGGCTATGTTTTGACCTGCACTGTTTTGTTGTTATGCCCTCTTTTTTTATCTCAATCTCTTTTTTTATTATCTACTTTTTCATTTTTATCCTTTTAATTAAGGGAAAAATAAATAAAAATAGCAGGATATATTATAGTAACCCACTTCGATTTCCTATTAACTTGATTTGAAACTCTGTATTGCTCTCACCATCTTGTTTTGACTGATTTTCCTCTATTCTGTTATGCTTGATAGTACCAAGTTTGAAAGTATAGACAACAACTGTGAAGACAATAAGGTTCATTGTGACACCCATTCTGGTTGACTATTATCTTCTTTTGAAGTCCTCTAATGTGTCCAATGTTTTGGTTTTATTGGTCTTATTCTTTACTGTTTTGTTCAATTTTATTATAACTGATGATATAGGCAATTCTTTTTAAGATAACAAGAGGCATTATGGTAACCATTGTTGATCACCTTGTATTTTGTTTTTACATTATGTATTATGTCCATCCTTTTGATTTGACTGACTCTGTCCTGGTATGTCACATTTGGTTTTACTTTCTTCAAAAAAAAAAACGTAGTAAGAACTGTGGGAGTAATAAAACCCAAAATGTGTAATTGTCATTGTACAAAAGAAAGGAAAAGAAAGTTCTCTAAAAGATATAACTGCATATATATTTAAGTGCATAAGATAGATAGCCATATTACTGAGTTTTGTTGGATCATTGAACAAAACTTTTTGCAGTCTCACTGTTTGAAATCCCCTCTATATGCTTTAATTTTGTAACTTCAACAACTATTTCTAAGATGACAATATGTAATTAACTAGTGCTTTCCTACTGTTTATTTTTTCTGAAATTCTGTAAAACTTATACCCTTTTTCTGTTTTTTTTTTCTTTTTTCTCCTTAAATTTTTTTTTAAAAAGCTTTTTCTACATCTATAGAAATGATCATGTGATTCTCACTTTTGGCTCTATTGATATGGTTGATTACATTTATTGATTTATGTATGTTGAACCATCCCTGCATGCCTGCAATGAATCCCACTTGGTCATGGTATATGATCTTCTTGATGATTTGCTGCTTCCTATTTGCCAATATTTTATTGAGAATTTTTGTATCTGTGTTCATTAGGGAGATGGGTCTGTAGTTCTCTTTTTTAGTTGGGTTCTTCTCAGGTTTTGGTACTAGAGTAATATTTGTTTCTAGGAACGATTTAGGAAGAATTGCTTCCCTTTCACTTCATTGAAGAGTTTGAGGAATGTTGGCATTAGGTCTTCTTTGTATTTCTTGTAGAATTCTTCAGTGAATCCGTCTGGGCCTGGGCTCTTCTTTATAGGTAAGGACTTAATTATGTTTTCAATTTTATTAATAGAAATTAGGTTATTTAGCAGTTTTATACCTTCTTGACCTAGCTTTGGTACTTCATATGCTTTTAGGAATCTGTCTATTTCTCCTGTGTTATCAAACTTTTGAGAGCAGAGGTTTTCGAAATAAGTGTTGATGATATTCTGTATTTCTATAGGGTCTGTAGTGATTTCACCTTTTTTTATTCCTTACTGCATGAATTTGAGCTTTTTCTTTCCTTTTTTAAATAAGGTTTGCTAGGGGCTTATCGATTTTCTTTATTTTTTCAAAGAACAAAATCTTTGATTTGTTGATTTTTGGATCGTTTTCTTAGGGTCTATTGCATTGATTTCTGCTCTGACTTTTATAATTTCTTCTCTTTTGACTTTGGTCTTCACTTGATCTTCTTTATCTAGATGTTTGAGGTGTAACATCAGGTTATTTATTTGTATTCCTTCTGTTTTCCTGATGTGGAAACAGTGCAATACATTTTCCTCTGAGGACAGCTTTCATTGCATCCCACAGATTCTGGTAAGTTGTATTTGTGCTTTTATTTGTTTGTAAGTATTGTTTAATTTCTTCTTTTTCTCTGTGACCCACTGATTACTCAAGAGTGTGTTATTCAGTTTCCATATGTTTGTGGGATTTTTGCAGTACCTTTTATCATTAATTTCTAATTTCATAGTGCTATGATCTGATACCTGCAAGGGATAATTTCACCTCTTTTGCATTTATTTAAATATGATCTGTGAGTTAATAAAAGGTTTATTTTAGAGAATGACCCATGTACTGCTGTAGTTGTTGGGTGGAATACTCTGTATATGTCCATCAAATCCATTTGTTCACAGGTGTGATTCAATTCTTTTATTTCTTTGCTGATTATCTGTGGTTGATCTGTCCCTTGGTGTCAATATTGTGTTAAGGTCTCCTGGTATAATTGTGTTATTGATAATTTGGTTTTCCATTTCTGTTAATACTTGTTTTATATAACTGGGTGCTCTGGAATTTGGTGCACATACATTTAAGGTAGTTATCTCTTCCTCTTGAAGTTTTCCCCTAACCAGTATATAGTGACCTTCTTTATCTCTTCTGATCATTATTGGTTTGAAGTTCACATTGTCTGCAAACAGTATAGCTACTCCCCCCCCCCTTTTTTTTGGATTCCTGTTGCATGCAGTATTGTTTTCCATCCTTTGACTTTCAGTCTGTGAATATCCTTTTGGGTTAGACTGGTTTCTTGTAGACGGCATACGGTTGGATTTTGTTTCTTGATCCATTCTGTCAGTCTGTTTCTTTTAATTGGCGCATTGAGACCATTTACATTATTGGTTATAACTGCTATATATTGGTTTATTGTTGACATGTTATCTCTCTGCTGTTGCATCTTTATCTTTCTGTTCTGTTTGTCTGCTTTGCTTAGTATTTTTTTCCTAACTGTATCTAAACTGTCATTCAGTATTCTCTGCAGGGTTGGCTTGGTGATCATGAAGTTCTTCAGCCATTTTTTGTCATGGAAGTTATCTCATTTGTCCATCGATTCTGAAGGACAGTTTTGCAGGGTACATCAGTCTAGGTTGGAAATCATTTTCCTTTAGGATCTGGAATACTTCACTCCATTGCTCTTCTTGACTTTATTGTTCGTGCTGAGAAGTCTACTGTGATTCTGATAGGTTTTCCTTTATAGGTGATCTGTCTTTTCTCTCTGACAGCTTTTAATATTCTATGCTTTTGTTCAGTTTCTGAGATGGTGATTATTATATGTCTGGGTGTAGTTTTATTTTGGTTATGGTTATTTGGAGTTCTATATGCTTCACTGATCTTGATATCAGCTTCCAGTCTCATGTTTTGGAAATTTTCAGCTATTACTTCTCTAAATATCCTTTTGACATCCTTTATGTTGTCCCCTTCTTTTTTGTTTATACCTACCAACCAAATGTTGTTTTTCTTTGCATCATCTTGCAGGTGTTGAATTGTTATTTCCTGATTTTATTATTTTTGAAAGATCTTTCCTTTTCTGTTCACTGGCTGCAATCTTGTCTTCAAGGTCTGAAATTCTATCTTCACATTCATTGAGGCAGTTTTTACAACTTTCAATGGAATTTTTAATTTCCTGTATATCTCTTTGCACCTGCTTTATATATTGTGTTTCTTATATTGTTCATCCAGGGATCTATCTTTTTGTTTAGTCCCTCCAATTTTTAACTGTGTCTTCTTTAGGTATGTTCAGCATCTCCTTCATTTGTTTTATCATTTCTTCTTTTACTTGAGAAATTGCTTCTAGTTTGTATTCCTTTAAGGCTTCCCAGAGTTGCTTCTTTATTTTGGTTACTATTATTTCAAGTATTTCAGGCATATGGCATGTATTTTCTTCTATGTACATGGCTCCCAGGCTTTCTTGGGATGGGCTGGATGTTTGAAATTGCATTTTGGTCTTTCATTTTGTCATGTTCCTATATTTCCGTGCTTCAAAGGTTTTTCCAAAGTTTCCCCTGGGCATGTTAGAAATTACCTCATGTCCTGGAGTCCTGGGAGTCCTCTGGTAGTGTAGCTCCCTCCTTGGGTAGTGAAGCCCCTGGATTAAAAGAAGGTTACCAGGCTCCTCTCAGGTAGACCTAAAGCCTCCTCAAGCTACACAGCTCCCCACTCTGGCAGCAAAACTTCCCTGAGGGAAAGGATTGCCTGTTGTGGCCCAGGCAATCCCAAATCCTGCTAAGCCCAATCTAGGGTGGCTGCAATCCCAACGGGCCCCCAACCCCCTAAAGCAAGATCTCATAGTCTTCTGGGGGTTGGATGTTGCATAACCATCCAGCTTCTTGGATGGCAAAACTCCTCAGGCTGAGAGAGGGTTCCCCTATGGCGTAGGTAGGCCTCAAGCCTCCTCAGCAGGGCTGCTTCTTCCTCCAGGCAGTGGCAGTAATGCTGGTGCTCTCTAGGCCAAAAGAAGGTTGCAGGCAAGGTCAGAGCAGTTTCCTGCAGCTTGGCCCAGTTCCCTCCTTCAGGTGGGGCAGCTGCCTTGTGCCCTCTGGGTAAGAAAGGACAGTCAGCGAGGCTGGAACGAGGTCCCACAGCTTGGCCTACCTCCCTGTTCCCAGCAGGCAGCTGCAATGTGGTCTTCGGGTGTGAAAGGGCAGTCCACAAGCCTGGAATGGAGTCCTGTGGCTAGGCCCAGCTCACTGGTCCTGGCAGACAGCTGTGGTGTGGTCTTCGGGTGAGAGAGGGTGGTCTGCACCAATACAAGTCTAAAATTTTCCCTGTATTTTACACAGTTAACTTGCATTTTTATAGAACAATGTCCTCAAATCAATCAATCATAAAAACCTGTTCCATAAGGTAAAAGATGTAAATTATCTAAAAACAAAGAACCAACCTTTGGCCAAATGGTAAGCACGTAGACTGTACCTGCCATAGTATCTCTGTCATACTACTCACTACCTAGTGGGCAAGGGGCCATAGACAGTATATGAAATAATGCTTTAGCTATGCTCTGACAAAAATACAATAAAACATTTGTCCAGTAAACAGACCAGAGTTGGCCAATTCATTACATTAAATTGGTGAATAACAGCTCAAGTATTGGGGTCACAAGCATGTTGTCTGAGCTAATAAATAAGCCTTAATATTTGTATTTATTATATATATGAAACAGGCTCCTACCCATGACGAAGGTCTTGACATGTGGCAAAAAACATTTTAGGACACATCCATAAAAGAGTAGAGAGATTTTAATAGGCAAAGTTAAAGAACCACCTACTCAGAGAAATTAGAATGTAAGATACATTACTATCTAAGGAGAGAGGATTTGATGTGGTTTTAGAGATGCCCTGGAAATATAAAATCTAGGATATACATTTGCAATACTTGTCAGATTAAGTATTAGTAGATTAGATTAGCATATAAAATATTTTCATGTGTTTGAAATATAGACATATGGTCCCCAATTAATAGTGCTCTTTCCTCACAGGTGAAAGTCTATAGGTTATATATAGATTTGTGAATCTATAGTTTTGGGAACATAATCAAAGACTCTCAATTATAGACAAAAAATTGACTCAATTTGTGGATTTATCTTTAAAATTCTGAAGAATTTTTGGATTGGATTTCCTAAAAGAACAAAAGTGCTTTATACCTGCATAATTTTGATTTTTCTCCAGAAGCTTCAGTTTTCTTAAAAACAATTTTAAAAATCACAATTTTCCTGGGTCATTTTTATCTATCTTATGTCATTTATCCTGTCTAAATTTCATACTTATGAGTAATAATTTCAATTGTATATATTTATGAGCTAAAAACTAGATTAATAAGAAATTAAATATCAATTCAGTCAGGATATTACAGAGCATATCTACAATATGCCCTTAAAATTTATATTTAGCATTAAAATTATTTATATTTCACATTAAAAAACAAATGATAAAAATTATCTTCTGCATTCATTCAGTTATTTTGAAGCATAAACACTTAGTGTAAAGATCCTGAATTTACAATTGAAACTACAACTAACAACATCCTAAGTTATCTGAACTTATTTTTCTCCATAGCAACTTGTTTTTCATTAATCTTATGTGTAATATGAATGTGGTAGCAATAAAATTTTTAGTTAAACATAATATTTTATTTATTGATGATTTTGCAAAGAAGTATGTCTTGGAAATTATTTATGCTAACTCATAGTTTTAAAGAATTCAGGCTTACTCAAGATAACTCAGCTAGAAATGACTTGATATACTATAATGATGACATCCTCATATTCAACAAATACTTGGCTAATTTTTAAAAATTATATCATTGCCTTAATTATATTGAAATTGTTCTTATTCAAAATATACAAATTCTCACAATTTAATATCTTCATCAAATACATACAATTGTAGGTGCATAATAAATCATCAGTTCTCATGTTCCTAAGAAACTGTTGTATAAAAAGTTGAAGATTCAAAAAAGAAATTTCTGCAATGACACAGATTTTTGTTGTCTAACCTTGTTGTCTTTATGAGTTCAGTAGCTAAACATTTGCTGTCTTCTTCTATCCTAAAATTTACAGTATTTATACACTGAAATAGTCATATTTTCAACTTTTTTCTATCTGAAATTAATAAGGATTTGACACATTAATTCCATATGAAAAAACAAATTTTTCTGTCCAGGTTCATTTCCTTCCTGATAAAAGCTAAAGAAATTGGAATTTCAGTATATCAAAATGTCATTCCCCAGATAGAAAAGGTTAGGTGGTTTAACTGTGCTCATGATACTTTAACCATAATGTTTTATTTATTTGTTATCTATTAATTAGTAGGTCAATTGGAGAGCCAGTGAAATAAATGTGACTACACTGTGTTTTCCAATATTACAGCAAAACTGGTCTACTTAAGGAGCATAGAATTCTTGAAGGTAAATACTCTTCTAAAACTAAAAATTCTGAACTTTAAAGTTTGTTACTTTTAAATGAGTAATTGGTCATTGGTAGAATGTTTTTATTATAACATACAAATGTCAAAATACACATCTACAAGAAGATAATTCAGTGTTTCTCGAAAAAGTTCCAACTATGTGGAACTTCAAAAGTTCAGAGATTTTCTTAGCTAATATATCAGTATTTTAATTATCAAACATAAACATGTTTCCAAACACCAATAAGATATATTTATGCAAAAGATGAATATACAGAAACGTTTGGAATAGTATTTAGCTATAACTGATATTAATAGTTTAAGTAGCTGTTATAACTGAACTAGTACTTTAAAACTGATGGTACTTCTGTCTTACAGACAACCAACATCTGCTCCTGTGCCTTATTGTTCAGTTTTATTCTAGACACATAATCACATAGAATGTCAAACAAATGCCAAGTAAACATATCATATACACAAAGTATACACCACAGGAAAAGTATTAAAATTATTTAAATTTTTGTAGACTAGGATATAACAAAATTGTCCAAAAGTATTTCAGAATTTATCTTCCATACTGAGTAAATGATTTCTCTTGTGTAGTTACAATAAAAAAATCTGATCACCATATACAAATAACACTGATAGAGTTAAGAAAATTCTGATTATATGTCTTGCTATTTAAGTAGTACGAAGATTTGGGGAAAATCACTCATTTATTCACCCAGTGTGTTCATTTTACAAGTATACTTTGAATTCCTTATGCCTCTTGTTCAGAGAGTAGTAATATTAATGCATTAGTATAGAATCATTTTGAAGTAAATTAGATGATAATTATGTGACTACAAATAATTGGCTTGTATAAATTCTCTGAACACCAACTGTCTGTTTTGTAAATACTGGCAACTAATGAATGAAAGGATATCCCAGGAAACAAATTACATACTTGTACATAGTCTCACATGAAAATGGATCAAAGGTTTCTTTTTCAGTTTTTAGTTGAATTATTCTGAGGGTTTCAGATAAAAGCTGCACTTGATTAGCATAATAACAAAGTATTTCAAAACCGAAAAAGGCAATTTCCTTCACATTATCAGAAAAAAAATATGTCTGAATAATTTAGGAAACATTACAAATGACATTATACTATTACCAACAGTTCTTTCTTCCAAAAAAGCAGTAAACAATAAAACAATAAAAAGCCTTTATCAGTCCATTAAACAGGAGACTAGAAACTGTACTGAGCCTTTTCTTGGAAGCTGGAAAAAGTCTCAGCTAAACTTTGACTTGGTCAGAGACCCAAGAATGCTGTAGGCTAATTTAGTTCTATACACTCTGATGTTCAATTCATCATGCACACAAAATTGCACGACTATGTCAAGTTCTTTTAACTGTTACCTGGTTCAATTTTCTTCTTTATTCTTTAACCCAACCATGCAAAATTGCCCTCCCTGCACAGTGAATCAAAATAAAGCACACACAGATGTGCCACTCAGTACTTTCTACTTGACAATATTTAGAGGAAGGAGAATTTATACCTTTGTTGAATCAGAAAAGAGAAGAATCATCTGGCACTAATTGAAACAAAGTCAACACTACAGAGAAAATAAAAAGGAACTTGTCTTTCCTATGCGAGTTCAGTGTTTGTACTTGTCTTTCATCAGCTAAATCTTCATGAGATGCTATTTTCAAGCAATGTTTTAACTATGTCAAGTACCAAGTGAAATACAAGTTAAGTAGGTGAAAATTACTAATAATTTGGTCTTATGTGTTATATAAAGTTTTAGTTCATATAATTGCAATTACTTTTTTATTACTCATAGAGACTAGGTAATTATTATAAATGTATTAGTAAAACTGCTTGGACCATATAGTTGAGAACCATTTCATTACCTATGGACATTTTAGACTGCTAATTATGAATTGTAATGAATAATATTGGGTTTGATTATGAAATAATTTGTTACAAAATTAATAAACTTGAGTGACATAATTGACTTGAATAACTAATTATACTCTAATCTTAGTAATTTTGAATCAAGTTTATCAAGGTTTAAATACAGAAACAATATGAAATCAGATAGTTGTGACTAATTAAATGAACACTAATGTGATTCCTCTATATTTTGTGCTTCTTCACAACTGGATGAAGTAATGATTAGAAATATGAACCTGCTGCATTGCAACATATCTAGTATTTAAATAATGAGACACTACTTATAAAAATCCATGTGAAAATTTTTAATATGAAATATTGGAGATGCAAAGTGTTTATAATAACATTAACAGGATATGCATAGTGTGTCTTATTTTTTTCATTTAGGGTGAACATTGTGCAGACATGAAAATTTTAATACGTATTTAGAATATAAAACATTGAGGAAAATGTACTATGCATTTTCTCCCATTTTCAAAGAGAACATATGAGAGCTGCAATGAGCATCAATATAACATTCTTTAAATTTTTATGCAAAAACTTCAAATATTTCAAGATAAATTTAAAGATTCAGTTTATACATACTATGCATTCCTTATAAAATATAATCTCTATTTACTTGCATTCTACTTTAGTCCATTTTGTGCTTTTGTGTCATAGTAATATAGGCTGAGTAATTTAAAATGAATTAGTCTACTTTTTCACATTAAGTCAATATTTGCTTTGTATTAGTATTTGTACTATTATAAATTTCTCTTTTCTGTGGCTAAGACTGGTGCTTTATTAGTACTTATACTTTGTGACTATTCAATTTTTTTGACTTATCTGTTACTATTATCATGGAATACCAACTATATGAATCGCCTTGTAGTCATTAATAATATTATGGCCAATTCCTGGAAAACTGTACTGGTTAAGTACACTGCAACATCCCATCTCTCAGATCAACAGAGGTGGTTGGATACTTGGGGCAGAGCAAAAGACCAATTGATAGCAATGCTGAGAGAAGGAGCCGGGCGGCGGGGGTATGGGGGGAATGAGGGATGGGGGATGGGGGGAGTTGTGGGTTTTGTGGGGAGCGGTGAGGCCGGTCCTGCGCTGGTCTTCCCCGCCGAGTGAGCCCCCGGGCCGGCGTTCCGCGCAGCGCTCCGCCTGGGCCTAGCATCCGACTTAGAACTGGTGAGGACCAGGGCAATCCAACTCTTTAATTAAAACAAAGCATCTCAAAGGCCCGCGGCGGGTGTTGACGCGGTGTGATTTCTGCCCAGTGCTCAAAATGGCAAAGTGAAGAAATCCGGTGAAGCGCGGATAAACGGCGGGAGTAACTATGACTCTCTTAAGCTAGCCAAATGCCCTGTCATCTAATCAGTGACGCGCATGAATGGACGAAGGAGATTCCCACTGTCCCTGTGTACTATCCAGGGAAAGCACAGCCAAGGGAACGGGCTTGGCGGAGTCAGCGGGGAAAGGAGACCCTGCTGAGCTTGACTCTAGCCTGGCACGGTGAAGAGACATGAGAGGTGTAGAATAAGGGAGAGACCCCCCCCCCCGGCGTCCCCCCACCCGGTTCCGCGAGGGGGCGACCTCCCTGAGCAGAAGGGCAAAAGCTCGCTTGGTCTTGGCTTTCAGTAGGAATACAGACCGCGAAAGCGGGGCCTCACGATCCTCCTGACCTTTTGGGTTTTAAGCAGGAGGTGTCAGAAAAGTTACCACAGGGCTAACTGGCTTGTGGCGGCCAAGCGTTCATAGCGACGTCGAGTTTGGATCCTTCGATGTGGCTCTTCCTATCACTGTGAAGCAGAATTCCCCAAGCGCTGGATTGTTCACCCACTCATAGGGACCGTGAGCTGGGTGTAGACCGTCGTGACACAGGCTAGTTTTACCCTGCTGATGCTGTGTTGTCGCCATGGTAATCCTGCTCAGCACAGAGGAACCGCAGGTTCAGACATCTGGTGTGTGTGCTTGGCTGAGGAGCCAATGGCGCGAAGCCAGCATCTGTGGGATGACTGAACGCCTCTAAGTCAGAGACCTGCCCCCGGGAAACGATGCGGCAGCGCCCAGGAGCCTCGCTTGGCTTCGGATTGCCGGGCCTCCGTTCGTCTTCGCCCCCCACGTGGGGTTGGCGCGTTGGAACCGCGGTCTGGTGCGGAGAACCCCTCCTCCTGGGAAATGGGGCGCGGCCGGAAAGGAGGCTGCCCTCTTGCCTGTCAAGGAGCACACGTCGGTTGGGAACCTGGCGCTAAACCATTCGTAGAGGACCCGCTTCTGGGTCGGTATCCTATTGAGCAAAGCAGCTCCCTAGCTGCGATCTATTGAAAGTCAGCCCTCGACACAAGGGTTTGTCTGTCTGCTCGCTCACTGGGGTCCGGGGGGAAGGGTGCCATGCCTGGAGTGGCGACGCTCTCACTTGTGCCTGTGTGCGGTTCTTCCGCCCTCGCCCCGCCCCCCACGTTGCGGGGGAGGGGGGGCTGAGATATCGGGGTTAGGGAGTCCGGAGATCCTGGCTTACTTGGTTCTTTCCTCCAGCCCTGCCTGCCTGCCTTGCCAGGCTGGTCCCCTGGGGCACGTCGCGCTCCCAGTTGCCGGTCCAGGGCAGTAGCGGTTGTGTCGCGGGTGGGGGGGCATCTCCCACCCCGGCGCGCCCCGAGCAGCGCCACGCCTCCCCGCTCCCCCTTTAGGGTTAGGATTAGGGTTAGGGTTAAGGTCAGCGGTGGCCGCGTCACAGCAGGCGGGTCTCGGTCCCTTTCCCGCGCTCCTGCTCTCTGCCTCGCCCGCGCGTCCCCGCCAGCGAGCCGGGGCGTGTTGCCGCTGGGCCTTTGCCGCTGCGGGGGTGCGCGCGTGAGCCGGCCTCCATCTCCGCCTCTCAGGTGCCCGCGTCCGAGGCTCTCCGGGGGCCCCGGATGGCGCCGTGGGGCGGCCCAGTTTCGGTCTCGCTGAGTGGAGCCGGGTGAGCAAGTCGGGTCTGCCGACCTGCCGCCGCTCCCACCTCCCCCCCGCCCCGCGAGTGTGCACGCTGCAGCCACCGGTCTCCGTGGGGCTGGTGTACTCTGGCTGCCACAGGCGTCTCCGCGTGTGGTTGACCGCCACCCCCTCGCGTCGCGCCGGCCTTCTTGCCAGGCCGGCAGGCGACGATTGGTGGAGGCTGTCATCGTTGGCGAGAGGCGGTTGCGCGGCGGGGTTGGTCGAGGTGGCGCGCCACCTCTCTTACCCTCTCTCTTGCTCCGTCATCTTCCTGCCGCGTCGTGTCCTCCATCGGGCGTCTGTCGCGCACCGCGCTTGTCCTTTTTTCTCTACTTGGTTGATCCTGCCAGTAGAATATGCTTGTCTCAAAGATTAAGCCATGTGTGCCTAGTACGCATGGCTAGGACAGTCAAACTGTGAATGGCTCATTAAATCAGTTATGGTGCCTTTGGTCGCTCGCTCCTCTCCTACTTGGATAACTGTGGTAATTATAGAGCTAATACATGTCAATGGGGCTGAGCCCCTTCGCAGGGGGTATGCTTGCATTTATCAGATCAAAACCAACCCGGGCTTTCTCTTTCGCCCCGGCCCGAGGCGGGTGCCTGTGGCTTTGGTGACTCTAGATAACCTTGGGGTGATCGCACCGCCCCCCCCTCCCGTGGCGGCCATGAAGACCCATTTGAACATCTGCCCTATTTTCGATGGTTGTCACCGTGCCTACCATGGTGACCACGGGAGACGGGGAATCAGGGTTCAATTCCGGAGAGGGAGCCTGAGAAATGGCTACCACATCCAAGGAAGGCAGCAGGCGCGCAAATAACCCACTCCCGACCTGGGGAGGTAGTGACGAAAAATAACAATACAGGACTCTTTCCAGGCCCTGTAATTGGAATGAGTCCACTTTAAATCCTTTCATGAGGATCCATTGGAGGGCAAGTCTGGTGCCAGCAGCTGCGGTAATTCCAGCTCCAATAGCATATATTAAAGTTGCTGCAGTTAAAAAGCTCATAGTTGGCTCTTGGGAGCGAGCATGCGGTCCACCCCCTGTACCCGCCCCTTGCCTCTCGGCGCACTCTTGATGCTCTTAGCTGAGTGTCCCACGGAGCCCGAAGCGTTTACTTTGAAAAAATTAGTATTCATAGCAGGCCCGAGCCGCCTGGATACCGCAGCTAGGAATAATGGAATAGGACCGCGGTTCTATTTTGTTGGTTTTCGGAATTGAGGTCATGATTAAGAGGGATGACCGGGGGCATTCGTATTGCGCCGTTAGAGGTGAAATTCTTGGACCTGCGCAAGACAGACCAAAGGGGAAGCATTTGCCAAGAATGTTTTCATTAATCAAGAATGAAAGTCAGAGGTTCGAAGACGATACCGTCGTAGTGCCAACCATAAACGATGCCGACTGGCGATGCGGCGGCGTTATTCCCATGACCCGCCAGGCAGCTGCCAGGAAACCAGTTTTTGGGTTCCGGGGGAGTATGGTTTCCTGGCGCACAACGCCGCTGTCTCCGGGCGGGCTGGCCGGGTTCCGGGATATACCTGGCAGGTCGTCTGGGCCGTGTTGGGCTCGGGCCCACCCTTTCCGGTGAGAGGGAAGGTGGTGGGAGGCCCCAGGGCGCCTGTGGGGTCCGTCTTTCCTTCCCGTGCGCTCCTCCTCTCCACTGCGGGCTGTGGCGCCGGGCTTGGTGGGTTGCTGAAACGCCCCCTCTGCGCGTGAAAGCGCGCTCTCCTGACCCCCTCGGAATTTCTGGTGGCGTCTGTTCCTTCTTGCTGGCGGCGGAGGTGACCCCATCCGCCTCCAGCAGGCGGGGAAGTGTCCTGCCAGCATCGGGGTGCTTGTGGGAAGACTCTCCTCCCCTTGCCGGAGGGTGGGGGGGGGGACAGCAAACGCTCACATACGACTCTTGTCAGTGGATCCATCACTCCACTCGTGAGTCGATGAAGAACGCAGCTAGCTGCGAGAATTAATGTGAATTGCAGGACACATTGATCATCCACACTTTGAACGCATTTGCGGCCCTGGTTTCCTCCCAGGGCTACACCTGTCTGAGCATTGCTTGCCGATCAATCGGGACCCCCAGGTTGTCCCCCAGGGTCGCGCGGTTGGGGGTTTCCTGGCAGGCTTCTGATTGGTGTGCTCTCCCTCCTGCTAAGTGCAGACCCGGTGGGCAAGCGCCTGCCTTGCTTCGCCAGCCGAGCTCACGCTCCCCGCGACGTCCATCGGCATGCGCTTGGGGCGGGAGGGAGCCGCGCTTTGTGTCGTGCGGTGCCGTCCTCACCCGCTGCCCACAAGAGGGAGCAGTGTTCCGAAGAGAAGGGGCAAGCAAGAGTGGCGTGCCAAAGGTGTTGGTGTGGGGGAGGGCGGCGGTCTGGGTGGGGTCGCAGCTCGAGATGAGCCCGCGCCCCGTCGTGTGTCCACCGCCCCCTGGCCACGGTCCCTCCCGGTGGAGGTGGGGTCCCTCGAGCCGCAGGCCGGTCAGGGAGAAAAGCGTGCCCCTCCCCGCCGGGGTCGGCCTTGCATCGAAGTCCGTGGAGGGTGTGAGACCGCGCCCCCAGGGTAGGGGTTGCCCCGACAGAGGCCCGCGGGACGCCCGGCTTTCGCGTGAGGTCTCGGCGAGCGCCTTCAGTGGGTCCCGAGGCCCCGCCTCCCCTCAGCGGGAGGCGGACTGCGTGAGGGGCTAGGGAACAGCTGAGCTGTCGGGCGTCCTTGTCATCGTCACCTGTCCCAATCCCGCGCTTTGCCATGCTGCTCATACCGTGCCCGTCTTCTCTCCCACATTGGGGCTCAGCGCGGGGAGAGGGGGGGGGAATCTTGGTTCGAGCCCAGTGTCCCTCCCGCTCCGTGCCATCCTGGCTTGCCCTGTCTCCGGTTCCCCTCGTCGTCCTTGTTTACTCCTCGGGTCCATCCGATCCCCCCCTCCACCACCACCGCAGCGGGCACATTCCCCCTCTCCTGCTCTATCTCTCCTCCTTCGCTCCCTCCGCCTTCCTGCTCCCGCTCCTCCACCTACTACTACGGCTTGCCTCCTTCCCCCCTGCTCCCCTAGCTCTCCCTCCTCTCACCCCTTTTTGGGAGGTGGCACGGGGTCTGGAGAACGAGGGAGGAAAGGGGGGTTGCTCTGGCTTAGCCCGGCTGGATGGTGGATGTGGAGGTCGGGTGGGTGGCATCCATGGCTTTGTCAGCGGTGCTGGGGGAGTCTCAGTGTCCTGGTGTTCCTCCCCAGTGGCCCCTGGCATCCTGTTGGGGGCAGGTCGGGACTGGGGAAGGCAGGCTGCGGTTGCTCCAACACACAATTCAAATCAATCCACGCATTCAATCCACATTCAAATCAATCCCTCCGAGCCAAGTACTGAGGGTCTGTCTGAGTGAAGTCTGTGCATTCTGAGATGGGAAAGTGCCCAGTGGGACTTCAAGGACTATTTGGTCCTAGAAAGAAATAATTGGGGAATCTGACTTAAAAATGGCAATGATCCATAACCAGGTAGGAGAAATAAATCTTTAATAAAGGAGACATGTGGAGAGTCAAGCTCCAGGAAAGGTAAAAGCCAGGGGCCGAACAATTGTGGGAAAGTGCAGGATTGTGACTTCCCTTCAAGGTAGGGCCTTGGGTTGACTGCCCACCACACCCCTCCCTTCAAGGAAACACAAAGTCAGGAGTGCAGGTTTCCCCCCTAGAGAGAGGTTCTCTGGATATTCCCTGGGTGAGTCAGGCCTGAGGTTCTTCTCCTTTGGGAGCAGAGTGTCTGGTAATCTCACCTGGTCTTGGCCATGAGAGGGGCGACTTTCTTTGTGGCAGGCCTCCTCCTGTCCAGCTCTGGAAACATGACAAATGTAGCAAGACTGAGATGGGCACTGGTATGAGTCTGAGTGGCAGCATTCATGCAGCCTCCTCTGCTGTGGCTGCCACTGCGGGTGATCACGGTGCATTCTGGTTCCTGAGGAGTGCTGTGCGCCATGGACCTCATTTTAGGCAAGACCCTTGCTGGTGCTGGTGCTGGTGCTGGTGCTGGTACTGGTGCTGGTGCTGCTGCTGCTGCTGCTGCTGCTGCTATGGCTGCTGCCCCTGCTGACGCCACTCTTGCTGGTCCCCTTGTGCTTTGTTCTCCTCCTGCCTTCCTTGGGCTCCCTGTGCTCCTTTGCAGATCCTGGTCCTGTTCCCCTTTCCCTTCCTATCACCCTCCTTTCATCTCTTGCTCCTCCTCTTCCTCCTGTTCCTCCCAGTGCAAACTTCTGCTTCTGCCTGGGTGCCAGTGCAGTGCTCATAGGGATGAGCTGGCTTTGGCGGGGTCTGGGCTCCTGGGCCTTGGCCTTTCGGATCCTGCTGGTCACATATGATAGTCACTGCTCTGAGGCATCCGAAAGCCTCAGGTACATGTCCAGCCAGGACTCTTGCTCCTTTGGATCTAGGCCCTTAAAGTGTCCGTGACAATGCAGTTTCCATAAATGATCTGTCTTTTCTGCAAGTCCTCCATTGCATGTCTCTGTGCATCGGAGCTCATGAGTCTGGCACTTCTCCAGGACGGGTTCAAGGACACAATCTGGGATGAAGCTTACTTCATAGATCATGTCCAGGTTTTTGAAGAGAAACTGGCGGAAGCACTTGTAGAAGGCCATCCTGCTTGCACAAGATACAGAGGTAAAACGCAGACCTGGCATCATGGTGCGGATTTTGTGTGTGCTGCAGTTGGCTTCCTGGTCTAATTCACAATTTTCCCTCAGAGGGGCTGATGGAGCCAGCCAGGCTGCACTGTGGAGGTTCTGGATGATGTGCTTTGCCAGGGTATGTTCAGATGCAGGTGTGCACCGCGCCTCCCTGGCGCCATAGTAATGCCAGCACTGAGGCAGAGAGCCCAGAGTCTGGGCCGGAGGCATGAGGCTTGACTTGTCCATGGCCCTGATGATTAGAAGCTTCCCTGGGTGGAGAAGCTAGAGTCACCAACGTGCCATGATTCTGGCTGCTGCTTGTGCTCTGGGGGCAGGCTGCAAAGCAGCTGGGAGGGATTGGGAGCTGAGGCCATCCTGTGTGTCCATTCTGAGCCTTGCAGGCTGGGCTCCCTGGCTGTGCATTTTCATGTGGGAAGCCCCCGGCATGCCACACCTCTGGCGGGAGCATATCCCAGCTGAAGCACATCCCAGCCGAAGCCTTCTGTGGATCTGCTCTCCTCAATGTCCTGAAGGCTCTATCCAGCCTTGGGCTGGGATACATGAGCTCCACCCACTCCCCCATAATGCATCTACCAGAAGTCCCAACCAGCGTGCAAAAGCCTTGCTAAGTGGGTGGCAAGGGGGTGGACCCTCCTCTTGCCTCTTCAACTCATCCATTCATTCATGAGCCGCACTCTAGTCCCACATTCTCTTACTTTCTGGTTTCCTTGCCTCCTGCCTTTACTTCCCCTGTACTGAGGTTGTACCCAAAGGCCATTGGGGTAAGCTCTGTGCCCGAATGCAGCCCACTGGCATGAGCTCTGTTTCCAGTGATGGCCGTGTGGGCAAATCCTGGCAAGTGGGGCCCTGCAGATTCTCCTTCAGCTGAGGAAGGTCCTGGGCTGAGCTCAAAGCACATTCTTCCTGCACCAGACTCCCAGAGTCCTGGCATGAGAGGCAGGGCCTTTAGAGATGGATCCACTCTCAAACGATCCACTAGGCTTCAAGCAATCCTCGCGAAACTGCAATTTCCCTTCTCTGGAGCCTCTTCCAATCAAACCACGAGGCTTCAGATTGACCATATTCACACCCATCTGGCCCTTTCACAGGGCGTTTGGTGCTGCGGCTGGGGCATGTCTGCTCTTGTAACTTCTCCAGGCTCTGGAAGTCATCAGCACACCCTTTGCCAGGTAAGTAGCTGGCAGCAAGGATGGATGACAAGCTGACAGACAAAAGCACATGGCATCTTCCCACCGTCCAGAAATGCCAGAGTGTTTTTCAAGAGGTGTAGGCCAATAGTTTCAGGCAGCCTCCTCCCCTCCTGGCTCTCAATGTTGAGTCAGGAGAGTATGTGGATCCTGCACATGAAAGCATACACACTGTGTCCCTTTCCTTGCCTCACCAGAATCATCGGGCATCACTGTTATACTAAGATGCTGAAGAATTAAAATAGTTAATTAAAAGATAATTATTAGCAAAAATAGTTAGAAGGATAGTTATTAGCAGTATTGTCATTTGGTGCTGAGCTCATTACTCTAGTAACCAAGCATCAACCACATAGTTATAGATTAACTGCCCGTGTTGTCATGCTGTTCTTGGGGTTACTTGGGGGATGACGCATCTCCTGCCCTTCTTCCTCTGTTTGCTATGTCAATCTTTGTTCCTCTTGTAAAAGACAAATGATGCTGTGACAACCATTGTTCCCTTTATGAGAGACAAATGTTCCTGGAATTGGCAGACCAAGGGCTATGAATTGGCTAACCACCCACTGTGAAATGCCTCTGACCTCAAGCAAAGGGGAGCAAAGGCCCACCTTGTTTCTGTTTCTCATCGCTATGTACTTAATGATCAATGAGCTAATCATAAATGAACTATAAAAATCAGTCAAAATTCTAACTCAGTTGCACAGCTTTGCAAATTTCATTTGCACTGTGTCCCTGGGCCAGCTAAAATAAAAGCGTTTCTTTTAAAATGATGTCATCTTGCCCCATGTTTTCATCTTGGTGGTCTTGCCCCGTTTTTCATATCAGGGCCCTTTTTGCGGAAGTACAACAATCACACCATTGACAGCTCTTGCGATGTGTCCCAGTGAGGCTGCATCTCATCCCCAGCCAGTCTATACCCATTGAATTTTTTCACAGTCACAGGGGACACAATGCAAACTGACTCAGGAACAGTGTCTACAAAATGGAGTCCCAGCATCTTTGAGGGCCTAGCAGCAAGGCAGCCCTCTAAGTTCTCCTGAGAAGCAGAAGCACTCAGCCCATGATTCTCAGGAGATGACCAGTAGCAACTGAGACACAGTTCCCTTTTCAAGGGTGAATAAAGCCAAGAGTTTCTGCATTTCATTCTGTGTGTCTGTATGTGTATCTCTCCCTCTCTCTTTCTGTCACTCATTCTCTCAGGCTCTGTCTCTCATTCTCTGTCTCTCTGTCTGTCTCTATCTCTCTCTCTCCCTCCCTCTGTGTTTTTGCACATGTGTGTGAGTTTCTGTGCATGTATAGGTGTCTTTGTGTGTATGTATTTTCATCTGTGTGTTTGGGTGTGCTTTCAAGTGTGCTTGTGTGTTTGCATAAGTGTGACAGGATGTGTTTCAGTCCATGTGTCTGTATGTGCATGTGTTTGTGTGTGCCAGTGAAGAATTTTGGGCTTGACTATGCATAGGGCCATATCAATCCCAGGTCCATGGCACTAAGGAACATCCACAGGCCTTTCAGAGGTTTTTTCTGAACCTGAAGCTTTGTACATTGGCCCCACTGGGTCAGAACTGGCCATTGCCCTGTTACAGATCGACAGAGCCACCACCTCCACTTGCGGTAGTCTCTGTCATTGAAACTGGCACAAGCCCCTTGTCCAGAGCTGGAGTGCCAAATTCACAGTCCAGCATCCTAGGGATTGTCTCAACCCTGAAGAAGAGAGGGAAAGTCCATGTGAAAGGTGGGAGGGTATTCACACTCTGAAAGCGGCTCCAGCACTTTTGCCTAGGGTGGCTAGGAAAGCAACAATGCTCCCTAGGCACAAGCCTCAAAGCACAGTCTTGCCCTGTGTGTGTTCAAGCAGTTTGGGACAGCTATTGGGAGCTTTGTGCAGGCAGGCTAATGTGTGTTTAAGCCTTGGAAATTCCTACGAGGGAAATAAGTTCTGGTTAGGAGACTTGTGATATTTTCCCCCTGGCTAGAGCTCTAGCAAAGGCTGGTTTCATCTGCAGTGTCCCTTGCCTTGTCAGTCCCTGTGCCCTCATCCCTGGTGAGCCCAGGATGGTTGAGTGGCCAGGCTTCTGGAAGTCTTTAGTGAAACTGTTGCTCTTGCACTCACACCCTGGCGAATGGAAGGCTTTTGAGAAGCAATCACAGCAGAGGATCCAGGTGGAGCTCTTCTGGGAGACGTAAAGAGATGCTCCCAGATCAGGCTCCCTCGAAGGTGGTTCTGTCACAGCTACCATCCTCTCCAAGCTGGCATATCATCTGATACCTCACATCAACCCTCTTTCCCTCTACCAGCTTTTCATTCTCCACACAGTTATATGCTGCCTAGCAAAACTGTCATATTTTGGAAAACCCCTCCAAGCCAAGTATTGAGGGTGTGTATCTGAGTGAGGTTTGTGCACTCTGAGATGGGAAAGTGCCTGGTGGGACCTCAAGGACTGTTTTTGTTCCTAGTAATAATCGGGGAATCTGACTTTAAAAGGGCAATGGTCTTTAACCAGGTAAGAGAAATAAATATTTAACAAAGGAGGCATGTGGAGAGCCAACCAACAGGGAAGGTAAAAGTCAGGGGTGGAACAGTGTGAGAAAGTGCAGGGTTGTGACTTGCCCTCAAGGCAAGAACTTGGGTTGAGTGCTCAACCCATCTCTCCTTCCGGGGTAACAAAAAGTCAGGAGTTTGGGTTTCTCCTCTAGAGAATGGTTCACTGGATATTCCCTCGGTGAGTCAGGCTTGAGCTTTGGGAGTGGAGTGTCTGGTAATCTCACCTGGTCTTGGCCATGAGAGGGGCAACGTTTTTGTAGTGGGCCTTTTGCTGTCAGGTGATGGAAACATGGCAACTGTAGCAGAATTGAGATGGGCACTGGCTTGCATCTGAGCAGCAGGATTCATGCAGCCTCCTCTGCTGTGGCTGCAACTCATGGTGAGGGGCATTTGGGTTCCTGAGGGGTGCTGTGCCCTATGGACCTGGTTTTAGGCATGATCCTTGCTGGTGCTGCTGCTGCTTGTGCCGTATCATAGAGTGCTGACGCCACTCTTGCTGGTCCCCTTGTGCTTTGTTCTCCTCCTGCCTTCCTTGGGCTCCCTGTGCTCCTTTGCAGATCCTGGTCCTGTTCCCCTTTCCCTTCCTATCACCCTCCTTTCATCTCTTGCTCCTCCTCTTTCTCCTGCTCCTCCCAGTGCAAACTTCTGCTTCTGCCTGGGCGCCAGCACAGTGCTCATAAGCATGAGCTGACTTTGGCAGGCTTTGGGCTCCTGGGCTCTGGTCTTTTGGGTCCTGCTGGTCACATCTTGCAGTCACTGTTCTTGGGCATCCTGAAGCCACAGGACTGTTGCTCCTCTGGTTCTTAGCCCTTAAAGTATCTAATGCAATACAGTTTCCATAAATGATCTTGTCTTTTGAGTGAGCCCTCCATTTCTCATCTCTATCCATTGGAGCTTATGAGGCAGCCACTTCTCCAGGACCAGTTCAAGGACACAATCTGGAATGAAGCTCTCATCATAGATGGTGTCCTGGTTTTTGGAGAGAAACTGGTGGAAACACTCGTAGAAGGCCATCCTGCTTGCATGAGATGCAGAGGTGAAACCCAAAAAGCCTGGCATCCTGGTGTGGGTTCTGTGTGTGCTACAGCTCAATTCTGTGATAACTCAGACCCCACTATAAAATCCAAGGAAGCAAGAAATTAAAATTTGGGAAGCAAAGGCTTTATTTCCAGGCCTGGTAACAAGTCTCCAGGAGCCAATTTGGAGACTGTGTACCTGACAGCTAAAAGTCACGTCTTTTATCTTGTAAATCCACAAACAGCTGCTGCTCACACAATGTAAGGAATGGGATGGGGGTGTGATGCTCTACAAAGCAGAAACGGCAATTGCAAGTTTCCCTGCATACAAGCAAGTTTAGATAAGAAGAAATCTTGTTTTTCCTAGCAAAGAACAGAGAAGTCTAACAGCAATTAACAACTTTAGTTACCTTACTTTAGCACCACAACTGTTATTTGTAGAGGGCAACAATGGTTAACATATCAATTAAGTAAGATTTTACAATTCTTTACAGAGGAGAGCATTGATTAACATATCAATTAGGTCATCCAAAGGGAATAGGAAAACACATACAGTAAGGCCAAGTCAGGTATTGCTATGATACAAATATAACGAAGCTATTTTTGTGAAGAATAGTACAATTTAATACAATCTAATGCAATTAACACAATTTGTGACAGACCACTGGCTTCAGCGCTAATAGTTAGGGGGGTTTAGGTTATAACAGCTTCCTGGTCTAATTCCCAATTTGCCCTCAGAGGGGCTGGTGGAGCCAGCTGGGCTGCACCATGGATGTTCTGGGTGATGTGCTCTGCAAGGGTGTGTTCAGATGTGGGTGTGCTCAGTGCCATGGTATTGCTGGCACAGAGGCAGAGATAGCCCACAGTCTGGGCTGGAGGTTTCAGGCTTGAGTTGTCCATGTCCCTGGTGATTAGAAGCTTGCCAGGGTCAGGAAGCAGGATCCAGTAACGTGAGATGCTTCTGGCTGCTGCCTCTGCTCTGGAGGCAGGCTGCATAATGACTGGGGGCATGGGGAGCTGAGGCTGTCCTTGGTTTCCATTCCATTCTGAGCCTCGCAGGCTGGGCTCCTCAGCTCTGCTTTTTCATGCAGGAAGCCCCAGTCATGCCACACCTCTGACAGAAGCACTTCCCTGCAGAGGCCTTCTGTGGCCCTGCTCTCTTCAACCTCCTGAAGGTTCTGTCCAGCCTTTGGCTGGGATACAGCCAAGCTTTCCCTTGGGCCACCAAGGCCCTGGACAATCTGCCAACCTGCTGGTCTTTGCCCAAGCTCTGACACCTGTGCACTCTAGGACCTTTGCAGTCATGGGCGGGGTGGAGAGCTTCCTTAAGTACTTGCCAAGCTCATGGGTGTCTCATGCCCAGCAGGTGCCCATGAAGCTTGTGTACTGCTCACATCACGGGCTCCAACTTGGCCCTCACCATACTTGTCCTACCCAGGTCCTAGCTCACCGCACTAGCCACACTCCCTGGAGCAGCACTGGCTGCTCACCCTTCTCTGGACTAAGCTGGGCCCCGGGGCCAGAGGGGAATGTGCTCGCACAGCAGGGATGGCTTACTCCAACACACAGTTCAATTCAATCCATGCAGTCTGGGTTCAGAGAGGCCACCACAATCCACACCTTCAACAAAACAACAGATGGAATTTGCAAAACTGTGCAACTGAGTCAGAATTTTGAGAGATTTTTATAGCACATTAACCAAGTGACATGACAGAGCAGGAATTAGGAAGGCCTTTGTTTCACTTTGCTTGTGGTCAGAAACATTTCACAGTTGGTGGTCAGTCCTTTTTTTCTCTTAAGTTACAGCCCTTGATCTGCTAATTCCAGGAGCATTTGTTTCTCACAAAGCAAACAAAGGTTGACACAGAATCATTTGTCTTTCACAAAGGGAACAATGGTTGATACAGCAAACAGGTTACTAAGGAGAGATGACGCATACAGAACACTATAGTGATGCCTCAGTTAGTTTATAACTAATTTATAACAATGTGGTCTGTGGTCCAGGTACACAGTTACTAGGATGATAAGCATAGAGCATAACACGTTCTTGGCTCTCAACATTGAGTCAGGAGCATATGTGGATCCCGCACATGAAAGCAAACATGCTGTGTCCCGTTCCTTGTCTTACCAGAATCATCACACATGGGATCAGGGGCGTCACACCTGTGACAGCTCTTGCAATGTGCCCGAGCGAGGCTGCCTCTCATCCCCAGCCAGTCTCTATCCATTGAATTTCTTCACAGTCACAGGGGACACAATGCAAACTGACTCAGGAACACAGCATCTACAAAACAGAGTCCCAGCATCTTATAGGGCCTATCGGCATGGCAGCCCTCTAAGTTCTGAGAAGCAGAAGCACTCAGTTCAGTCCATGATTCTCAGGAAACAGCCAGTCTGCAACTGAGACACAGCTCCCTTTTCAAGGGTGGATAAAGCCTAGAGTTTCTGGATTTCATTCTGTGTGTCTCTATGGTTATTTCTCCCTCTCTCTGTCTCTCTGTCTCTCTTTCTGTCTGTTTGTCTGTCTCTTTGTCTCTCTTTTTCTCTCTCTCACTCTTTCTCTCTCCCTTAGTGTGTGTGAGTTTCTGTGCATGTGTAGGTGTCTTTGTGTGTATGTGTTTTTGTCTGTGTGGGAGTGCTTTTAAGCATGCTTGTTTGCTTTCATGAGTGTGACAGGATATGTTTCAGTACATGTATCTGTGTGTGTATGTGTCCGTGTGTGCCTGTGAAGAATTTTGGGCTTGACTATGCATAGGGCCATCTCCATCCCAGGGCCATGGCACTAAGGAACATCCACAGGCCTTTCTGAGGTTTTCTCTGAATGCTGTGGCATTGCACAATATCCCCACTGGGTCAGAACTTGCCACTGCCCTGCCCCAGCTCACCAGAGCTACCACCACCACTTGGGGAAGTCTCTGTCAATGAAGCTGGCACAAGCCCCTCGTCCAGGGCTGGAGTGCCAACTTCACAAGCCAGTCTCCTAGGGACTATCTCATCCTTGAAGAGAGAGAAAGTCCACGTAAAAAGTGGGAGGGCATTCACATTGGGAAAGGGCTCCAGCTCTTTTGCTGTGGGTGGCTGGGAGAGCAACACTGCTTCCTACGCACAAGCCTCAAAGCACTGTGTTCCCTGTGTGTGTGTGTGTGTGTGTGTGTGTGTGTGTGTGTGTGTGTATGTGTGTGTGTTTGTGTGTTCAAGCAGTTTGGCACACCTAACTGGGAGCTTTGTGCAGGCAGGCTAATGTATGTTTAAGCCTTGGAAATTCCTGGAATGGAAGGAAGTCTTGGCTAGGAAACTTGTGGTATTCTTTCCCTGGCTAGCACTCTAGCAAAGGCTTGTTTCATCTGCAGTGCCCCTTGCCTTGTGAGCCCCTGTGCCCTCATCCCTGGCATGCCCAGGATGGTCCAGTGGCCAGGCTTATGGCAGTCTTTAGTGAAACTGTTGTTCTTGCACTCACACCCAGATGAATGGAAGGCTTTTGAGAAGCAATTACAGCAGAGGATCCAGGCGGATTTCTCCTGGAAGCCTTCAAGATATGCTCCCAGGTCAGGCTCCCTAGTAGTGGTTCTGTGGCTTGTACCATTCTCTCCTAGCTGATCCTTCCCATCATCCCTCTCCACACGGATATATCCTGCCTAGCAAAAGGGTCTTTTTTTGGACAATCCTTCTGAGTGAAGTACTGAGGGTCTGTGTCTGAGTGAAGTGTGTGCACTCTGAGATGGGAAAGTGCCTGGTTGGTCTTCGAGGACTATTTTTTTCCTAGAAAGAAATAATTGGGGAATCTAAATTAAAAATGGCCAAGGTCCATAACCAGGTAGGAGAAATAAATATTTAATGAAGGGGGCAGGTGGAGAGCCAGGCTCCAGGGAAGGTAAAAGCCAAGGGTGGAACAACTGTGGGAAAGTGCCGCATTGGGACTTGCCCTCAAGGTAGGGCCCTGGGTTGAGTGCCCTGCCCTGGGAAACACAAAGTTGGAGATGCAGGTTTCCCCTAGAGAGAGGTTCTCTGGATATTCCTAGGGCGTGTCGAGATTCTTCTTCTGGAACAGAGTGTCTGCTAATCTCATATATCTTGGCCATGACAGAAGTGACATTGTTTACTGTGGCTGCTTGCTGTTGGGCGCTGGAAACATGGCAACTGTAGCAGGGCTGAGTTAGGTCCTAGCTTGCGTCTGAGAGGCAGGATTCATGCAGCCTCCTCTGCTGTGGCTGCCACTGCTGGTAAGGTACATTCGGGTTCCTGAAGGGTGCTGTGCCCCATGGACCTCGGCTTCAGACAAGACCCTTGCTGGTGCTGCTGCTGCTCCTGCTGTGGTTGCTGCCCCTGGTGACTCTGCTCTTGTTGGCCCCTTGTTCTTTGTTCTCCTCCTGCCCTTCCTTGGGCTCCCTCTGCTCCTCTGCATCCTGGTTCTGCTCCCCTTTCCCTTCCTGTCACTCTCCTTTCATCTCTTGCTCCTCCTCTTTCACCTGATCCTCCCAAGGCAAACTTCCACTTCTGCCTGAGTCCGGGTGCATTGTTCATAGAAATGAGCTGGCTTTGGCTCCTGGGCCCTGGCCTTTTGGATCCTGTTGGTCACGTCTTGCAGTCACTGTTCTTGAGCATCCTGAAGCCTCAGGTACATGTCCTGCCAGGACTCTTGCTCCTCTGGTTCTTCACTCTTAAATTGTCTTTGACAATGCACTTTCCATAAATGATCTGTCTTTTCAGTGAGCCCTCCATTGCACATCTCTATGTGTTGGAGTTCATGAGGTGGGTACTTCTCCAGGACGGGTTCAAGGACACAATGCAGGATGAACCTCATGTCATAGATGATGTCTGAGTTTTTGGAGAGAAACTGGTGGAAGCACTCTTAGAAGGCCATCCTGCTTGCACTAGATCAGAGGCAAAACCCGAGAATCCTGGCATCGTAGTGTGAGTTCTGTGTGTGCTGCAGCTAGCTTCCTGTTCTACTTCTTGATTTGCTCTCAAAGGGGCTGTTGGAGACAGCCCGGCTGTGCCATGGAGGTTTTGCCCGAGGCACTCAGCAAGGGTGAGTTCAGAAACAGGTGTGCTAGTTGCCTCTTAGTCACCTTAGTAATGCTGGCACAGAGGCATGGATACCCTAGAGTCGGGCCAGAGGTGTGAGGCTGGAACTGGTCATCAGTCTGTTGAGTAGAAGCTTTTGCTGAAGGTGGCTGGGAGAGCAGCACTGCTCCGTAGGCAAAAGCCTCAAAGCACTGTCTTGCCCTGTTTGTGGGCTCAAGCTCTTTAGGACTTCAGTTTAAGATGATGTTAAATGAGCACTGGGTATTATAATGTCTGGTATTCTTCAAAACATCTGTTCATACTATCACAGATAGTAAAAATCAAACAACCAGGGTAATACCATTCCAACTAATGAGTGCAAACACTATAATGCTTCAAAGCAATATAATGGGGAATCATGATTACCATAAACTATTATATCCTCTTACCATTTCTTCCATTAGAGAGACTATACAGTACTTATACATATGAGTTTGATTTATTTTGCTTATGAGTATGGGCTCAACTTTCATCCATTTACTTATAAATATCTCAATGTGATCATACTTTATCACTGAGTAGTATTCCATTATCTAATGGGTCAAATGGGACTTCCAATCTCAGCTTTTTGAGTAATCTCCAGACTGATCTTCTCAGTGGTTGGGCCAGTCTGTACTCCCACCAACAATGCAGGAGAGTTCCTTTTTCCCCACAGCCTCTCCAGCATTTGTTGTTGCTAGTTTTCTTGATTGTGGCCATTCTTTCTTGACTGAGATGGAATCTCGGTGTGGTTTTAATTGGCAATTCTCTAATAAACAATGATAATGAGCATTTTTTTCCATGTACTTATTTGCACTTGTATTTCTAAATCTGAGATTTGTGTATTCACCTCAGATGCCAATTTTTGGATTGGGTCTTTGAATTTCAGGGGGCTGATTTTTAAATTCTTTATATGTTTTAGACAGAAGTCCTTTGTCTGAAGGACAGTTCAATAAGATTTTTTTCCCAGTTTGTGGGTTTCCTCTTCACTATTCTGGAGATTTCTTTTGACATGCAGAAACATTTTAATAAGATGTGATCACAATTACTTATTCTGGGAAGTATTTCCCATGCAGTTTGATTCCTGTTCACGAATTCTCTACCTACCCCTATGTTTCCAACATTTTTACCAATATGTTTTCCAATAAACTTAGTGTTTTTGTTTTAATATTCAGATCTTTGATCCATTTAGATTTTAATTTAGTACATGGTGATAGGCATGGGTCTAGTTTTAGTTTTTGGAATATGGAGAGCCACTTCATCCAGCACCATTTATTAAAGAGACTGTTGTTCTTCCAGTGAACATGTTTGGCACCTTTATCAAAGATCAGATGGTTAAGTGTGTTTGTAGTTGTGGTTGTATCTTCTAATCTATTCCACTGATCTTCAGATCTGTTTTTATTCCAGTACCATGTTGATTTTATTACCATAGCTTTGTAGTATAATTTCAAGTCAGGGATTGTGATACCTCTTGCCTTGCCTTTGCTGCTTAGAATTGTCTTGCTATTCTAGGTTTCTTCTGGTTCCAGATGAATTTTAGGAGTGATTTCTCTAGATCTATGAGGTATGTTGATGGTATTTTCATTGAGATTGCATTGAATCTATACAACAGTTTTGGGAGAATGGCCTTTTTCACAATATTTATTTTTCCTAATGATGAACAGGGGATGTTTTTTCATTTCCTTGAGATCCTCTTCAATTTCTTTTTTCAGGGTATTATAATAATCCCTGCGTATAGATCTTACACTGCTTTCATGAGATTAATTCCTTTTTTAAAATTTAAACAGAAAAAAAAAACAAAACAAAACAGCAAAACGTACAAGTAATGCAGAATTTCAAAAAATGTACTAAGAAATCACTAGTTAATAAATTACAAACTGGCATCTTATAAATAGTTGATCAAGTTACAAAATTAAGCATGCAAAGTGAACGTTCAAACAGTATAACTACAAACAGTTGTGTTCAATGTTCCAACAAAAACTTGGTAATATTGTCATCTATTTTACACACCTAAACACACTTGCAATTGTGTCTTTTAGAGCACTTTCTTTTCCTGTCTTTTTTACAATAACTTTAAAATATTTTGGGTTTTATTACTCCCACAGCTCTTAATACTTTTTTTGGAAGAGAATAAAACCAAATGTGACAAAAAAAGCAGAGTCAGTCAAAACAAAGGATGAACATAGTACATAATGTAAAAACAGAACACCGCGTAATCAAAAATGGTTATCATAATGCCCCTTGTTACCTTAAAAAGAATTGCCTATATCATCAAGTATAATGAAATTGAACATAACAGTACAGAACAAAACCAATAAAACCTAAACATTGGAGACATTACTGAACTTCAAAAGAAGATAATAGTCAAAACAGAGTGGGCATCATTGTGAATCTTATTGCCTTCAAAGTAGTTGCCTACACCCTCAAAATTGACAATATCAAACAAACAGAATAGAGTAAAAATCACTCAAAACAAGATGGTGAGAGCAATACAGGGCTTCAAATCGAGTTAATAGGAAATCAAAAAAGTTACTATAATATATCCTGCTAATTTTTAAAAAAAATTTTCCCTTAATTAAAAAAAAATAATAATAATAAAATAAAAAAAATTTTAAAGGATGGAGATTGAGATAAAAAGGACATAACAGCATAACAATACAGGTCAGAACAGAACAATTTAAGCAACATAGTGTTTCACCACAAGATAACCCAACTTAATAGTAGTTACCATAGTGTGTCTTTCCTTGAAATATTTGAGTATAACTTTGTATGTTATACCATCAAACATATCAAGACAGTGTGAAACCATTCAAGAGGATGAAAGTATTACAAGGTATTTAGAACCAGTTAACAGAAAGTAAACAATGGTTTCTATATTACCTCTTTGCCTATAAAAAATTTTGTTTATACTAACATATATAATAAAATCCTATAAGATACAACATGATAAAAGCAGTGGAGACAGGAGAACAATTTGATGGAACCCCAAAACAAGATGATACTAAGTCAGCACTAGCTATTATGATGTCTTGTTTTCTTCAGAATAACTGTTCATATCATCACAGACAATAATATCTAATAGCCCAGAATAACACCATTCAATTAGTTGGTAAAAACTTTATAATGCTTCAAAACCATATAATGGAGAATCATGATTACCACATACTTTTATGCATTTGTATCATTTCTTACACTGGGGAAACTATTTGGTATTCATACATGTGAGTTTGATTTATTTCATTTATGAGTATGGTCTCAAGCTGCACCCATTTATTTATAAATATCTCAATGTGATCCTGAAGGTCAAAAAAGCTCTTTTTACCTGAAGCTCCCACATCACAGTAGTTGTGCTCTTTTTTGCTCCTTTTATTTTCATAAATTTTAGACCTGTTTGCAACTTTCCAATTGATAAATTAATGACTGTAATTTAGATAGTTATTATTCCTATGCTGAATATCTTGATATGTAGTTTGAAAAATTTAGTGATAAAAAACTCTATGAAAAAACTCTGGTATCAGAAGTTAACTATGTAGTGAACATCATCATGCTGAACCTGTTATTAATTCTAATTTCAGAAACATGCAGTAGGGGGCTGGAGATTTAGCTCAGCGGCATAAGCACCTGCCTTGCAAGTGTGCGGTTGTGAGTTCAATCCCTGGTACCGATAAAAATGAAAAAGACAAAAAAAAAAAAAAAGAAGAAGAAGAAACATGCATTAATCCTAAAATTGATACTGTCACATCAGTGGATTCTTTTCAAAGGTATATCTTTCCTTACACAAAACCATTACAGAAGGAGAATAAATTATCCTTTATGTTGGAAGAAATGTTGCAGTTTGTGGAAGATGTGCAAAAGTACCAGCTTCTGGTCACTCAGAGGGGAAAAAAGAAAGCTAAGCACAGTAAATCTTCTAACCTGTTTTTTTTAATTTAAAATATATATATGGGGGAGATTAAGATGAAAGAGAACATAACAACACAGGTCAGAATAGAACAATTTAAGCAACATACTGTTTCACCACAGGATAACCCAACATAACAGTAGTTACCATAGTGTATCTTTCCTTGAAATATTTGAGTAGGCCTTCTGTTGTAGTTAGGAGTTGTACACAGAGAACAATTAGAATTAGGACATGGAGTTTATAATATTTTTATAATGGTCACTGGAATTTAACACAGGAAATGCAGGAAATCTATCTGCAACACCAAAGACATAGATTATTAGTTAAGAGCCTAAACCCCACAGCAACGTCCACATGAGTTCAGATAAAAACCCAGAGCTCAGGACAATGCCTCCCACGAGTCCAACTGGAGGTCCAGAGCCCACAAGAAGAACTCACGCCAGTCTCCTTTACGGATCCATGCCTGGAAGACCCAAGGGTCAGCGGTGGAAGCTAGAAAGTCTATGCCAGCAGGATAAAAGAGCTGTGCTAGAGGGATGAGGGTTCTATGCTGGAGCCGAGAAATCACACTCACAACAAAGACCAGGGCTGTCCTGAAAGGCACCACAGCTGTCCTCAGCAACACAGAGGTGCCGAGCTCCTCTGACGACAAGCACAGTCGGGTACATGCCAGGAAGCAGCGTGTTGAGTTCATCCTGGAGACCAAGCAGCACATGTCTTCCCCTCTGGAGCCAGGAAGCAATGCTCAATGTGAGGACCAAAGCTTCTCCAGGAGAACCAACAGCTCAGACAGCAACTCCTAGGAGAACCCACAATGCCTCCTGAATGCCCCAACCCTCGACCCCTCCCTTCTTCTCCACCTATTTATCCTGGCAACTTTCCTCAGGTGAAGCATCTTCACTCAATGCCATGTTAATGTAATCCAGCTGGTGTTAAGTTGACCACCAGTTCTTAACTCATAACACATTTGTGTAAAACATAACAAGACAGTATAAAACTATTCAAGAGGGTAAAAGTATTACAGGGTATTTAGAACCAACTAACAGAAAACAAACAATGGTTTCTATATTATCTCCTTGACTATAAAAAATTTTATTTATACTATCACATATAATAAAATTCAATAAGATACAACATGATAAAACCGATGGAGAAAGAAGAACAAAAGCTTGATGGAGCTTCAAAACAAGCTGATATTAAATCAGCACTAACTATTATAATGCCTTGTTTTCTTCATACTATCACAGACAATAAAATCAAACACCACAGAATAAAACCATTTCCAATTAATGAATGAAAACATTATAAGGCTTCAAAACAATATAATCTGGAATCATGATTACCACATATTTTATGTATTCTTACCATTTCCTATACTAGGGAAACTATTCAGTATTAATATATGTGAGTCTGATTTATTTTGCTTATGACTATGGTCTCAAGCTGTGTCCATTTATTTTATAAATATCTCAATGTGATCATTCTTTACAGCTGAGTAGTACTCCATTGTATAAAAATACCACAACTTTTTTATCCATTCCTCAGTTGATGGACACTTAGGTTGTTTCCAAGATCTGGCTATTACAAATTGTGCTGCTATAATCATGGGTGCACATATATCACTGTGGCATCAGGTTTTCAGTTCTTCTAGGAATATGCCTAGAAGCAGAATACCTGAAACAAATAGGATTCCAATCCCAGCTTTCTGAGAAATCTCCAGACTGACCTCCACAATGGTTGTACCAGTCTACACTCCCACCAACAGTGCAGGAGAGTTCCTTTCCCCCACAGCCTCTCCAGCATTTGTTGTTGGTAGATTTCTTGATCCTGGCCATTCTTACTGGAGTGAGATGGAACCCAGTGTGGTTTTAATTTGCATTTCTCTAATGAGCAGTGATGATGAACATTTTTTCATGTATTTATTTGCCATTTGTATTTCTTCATCTGAGAATTTTGTATTCATCTCAGATGCCCATGTTTGGATTAGATCCTTGAATTTTGGAGGTCTGATTTTTAAAAACTCTTTGTATGTTTTAGACAGAAGTCCTTTCACTGAGGGACAGTTCACTGATTGTTTCCTGTTTGTGGGTTTTCTTTTCACTATGATAGAGATTTCTTTTGACATGCAAAACATTTTAATAAGATGTGATCCCAGTTATTGATTCTGGGAAGTATTTCCCAGAAGTTTGGTTCCTGTTCATGAATTCTCTACTTACCCCTATGTCTTCAAGGTTTTTACCCAATTTATCTTCCAATAGATTTAGTGTTCCTGTTTTAATATTCAGATCTTTGATCCATTTAGATTTTAATTTAGTACATTACTTTAGTGACTGGCATGTCTTTAGTTTTTGTTCTCGGCATATGGAGAGCCAGTTTTTCCAACACCATTTATTAAAGATACTTTCCTTCTTCCAAATGAACATGTTTTGCCCCTTTATCAAAGATAAGGTGGTTGAGTGTGTTCGTAGTTGTGCTTGTATCTTCTAATCTATTCCATTAATCTTTGGCTCTGTTTTGATTCTAGTACCATGTTGATTTTACTATGGTTGCTTTGTAGTATAACTTCAAGTCAGGGATTGTGATGCTTCCTGCCTTGCCTTTGCTGCTTAGAATTGTCTTTGCTATTCGAGGTTTCTTCTGGTTCCAGATTAATTTTGGAGTGATTTCTCTAGATCTGTGAGGTATGTTAATGGTATTTTTATTGGGATTGCATTGAATCTGTATAATAGTTTGGGGAGAATATTTATTCTTCCTATCTATGAACAAGGGATGTCTTTCCATTTTCGGAGATCCTCTTCAATTTCTTTTTTCAGTGTATTATAATTTTCTCTATAGAGATATTTCACTGCATTCATGAGAATAAATACTAAATGTTTCATTTTTTAGTTGCTAGCGTGAATGGTGGGGCTTCTCTTATTTCTCTCTCTGTAATTTGTTAACGTATAGAAATGCTATTGATTTCAAGTTTTGATATTGTATACAGCCACATGCTGAATTTATTTATTATATCTAGGAGTCTTTCAGTGGAGTTTTGGGGATCTTCTTTGTAGAATATCATGTCATACACAAATAATGATAATTTAACCTCTTCTTTTCCTATCTTTACCCCTTTTATTTCTCTCTCTTGTCTAATTGATCTGGCTAGTATTTCCAGTACTATATTAAATAGGAGTGGTGATAAGGGACATCCTTGACTCATGCCTGATTTTAAAGTAAAGGTCTTCAATTTTTGGCCATTTAGTATGATACCGGATGTTGGTTTACCATAGATGGCTATTATTATATTGAGGTAAAGACGTATCTATTTCAATTTTGGGTGAGGTTCTTATAGTAAATGAATGTTATCAAAAGTTTTTTCTGCATCTATAAAATCATCATGTGATTCTTACTTTTGGCTTTATTGATATGGTGGGTTACATTTATTGATTTGCATATGTTGAACCACCCCTTCATGCCTGGAATGAACCCCACTTGGTCATGGTGTATAACCTTCTTGATGATTTGCTGCACCCTATTTGCCAATATTTTATTGAGGAATTTTGCATCTGTGTTCATTAGGGAGGTTGACCTGCAGTTCTCTTTTTTAGTTGGGTCTTTCTCAGGTTTTGGTACTAGAGTAATATTTGCTTCTAGGAATGACATAGGAAGGATTGCTTCCTTTGCAATTTCATTGAAGAGGTTAAGGAGTGTTGGCATTAAGTTCTCTTTGTACTTCTTATAGAATTCTGCAGTGAATCCATCTGGGTGTGGGCTTTTCTTTGTAGGTGAGGATTTAATTACATTTTCAATTTAATTAATAGAAATTGGGTTATTCAGCAGTTTTATATCTTCTTGACCTAGCTTTGGTACTTCATATGTTTCTCGGAACCTGTATATTTCTTCTGTGTTATCAAACCTATGAAAGCATAGGTTTTCAAAACAGGTGTTGATGATTTTCTGATTTCTATGGAGTCTGTAGTGATTTCACCTTTTTCACTCCTTATTGCATGAATTTGAGCTTTTTCTTCCCTTTTTAAAAATAAGCTTGGCTGGGGGCTTATCAATTTTATTTATTCTTGCAGAGAACCATCTCTTTGATTCATTGATTCTTTGGATTGTTTTCTTAGTCTGTATTGCATTAATTTCTGCTCTGATTTTTATAATTTCCTCCCTTCTTTTGGCTTTGGACTTGACTTGATCTTCTTTTTCCAGTGGTTTGAGGTGTAACATCAGGTTATTTATTTGTATTTTTTGTGTTTTCCTGATGTGGGAACTCAGTGCAATAAATTTTCCTCTGAGGACAGGTTTCATTGCATCCCACAGATTCCAGTAAGTTGTATTTGTGTTTTTGTTTGCTTGTAGGTATTGCTCAGTTTCTTCTTTAATTTTGCCTGTGAACCACTGAATACTCAAGAGTGTGTTATTCACTTTCCATGTTTGTGGGATTTTTGCAGTTTCTTTTATCATCAATTTCTAATTTCGTGGTGCTATGATCTGATAACATACATGGGATAACTTCAACTCCTTTGCATTTAAGTACTTCTGTGGGCTAATACATGGTCTATTTTAGACAATGTCCCATGTACTGCTGAGAAGAATGTTTATTCTGATGTTGTTGGATGGAACACTCTGTATATGCCTATTATGTCCACTGGTTAACAGGTGTGATTCAGTTCTGTTATTTCTTTGCTGATTTTCTGTCTGTTTGATGTGTCCTTTGGTGTCAATGGTGACTTAAGGTCTCCTGTTATAATTGTACTATTGCTAATTTGGTTTTTCATTTCTATTAATACTTGCTTTGTATAACTGTGTGCTCTGGAATTAGGTGCATAGATATTTAAGATAGTTATCTCTTCCTCTTGAAGTTTTCCCCTAACCAGTATTTAATGACCTTCTTTATCTCTTCAGATCATTATTGGTTTAAACTTCACATAGTCTGCAAACAGAATAGCTACCCCTGCTTTCTTTGAGGTTCCTGTTGCATGTAGTATTGTTTTCCATCCTTTGACTTTCAGTCTGTGAATATCCTTTTGGGTTAGATGGGTTTCTTGTAGGCAGCATATGGTTGGATGTGGTTTCTTGACCCATTCTGCCAGTATATTTCTTCTAATTGGTGCACTGAGACCATTTACATTAATGGTTATAACTGTTGTATACTGGTTTATTGTTGACATGTTATCTTGCTGCTGTTGCATCTTTATTTTTCCATTCTGTTTAATTGTCTGCTTTGCTTAGTGGTTTTTTCCTAAGTGTAGCTAAACTGACTTTCAGTATTTTTTTTTTTTTTTGTCTTTTTGCTTTTTATCGGTACCGGGGATCGAACTCTCAACTGCCTGCTTGCAAGGCAGGTGCTTATGCCGCTGAGCTAAATCCCCAGCCCCTCTTTCAGTATTCTTTGAGGGTTGGTGTGGTGATTATGAAGTTCTTCAGTTCTTGTTTTTCATGGAAGTATCTTTTTTTTTATTTAAGGAGAAAAGAAAAAAAAACAGTGAAGGGGTACAAGTTATACAGATTTACAGAAGAAAAAAATGCGCAGTAGGAAATCACTAGTTAATGGATTACATATTGCCATCTTAGAAATAATTATTCAAGTCACAAAATTGAAGCTTGTAGAGTGGACATTCCAACAATGATACTGCAAACAGTTCTGTTCAATGATCCAATAAAACTCTGTGATATCATTTTCTATCTTATACACTTAAATATACATGCAGTTATATAGTTTAGAGCACTTTCTTTTCCTCTCTTTTGTACAATGACTATTACTCATTTTGGGTTTCATTGCTCCCACGGTTCTTATTGCTTTTTTGGAAGAGAGTAAAACCAAATGTGACATAACAGAACAGAATCAGTCAAGTCAAAAGGGTGGACATAATAGATAATATAAAAACATAATACAAGGTGATCAACAATGGTTACCATAATGCCTCCCGCTATCTCTAATAGAATTGCCTATATCATTAGTTGTAATACAATTGAACAAAACAGTAAAGAACAAAACCGACAAAACCAAAACATTGGAGACATTGTAGGTCTTCAAAAGTAGATAAAAGTCAACGAGAATGGGCGTTATAATGAATCTCATTATCTTCTCAGCTGATGCCTAAACTTTCAAACCTGATACTATCCAGCAAAACAGAATAGAGGAACCTCAGTCAAAAACAAGATGGTGAGAGTAATACAGGGCTTCAAATCGAGATAATAGAAAGTCAAAGTGGGTTACTATATTATATCCTGCTATTTTTTTCCCTTTAATTAAACAGATAAAAATAAAAAAGTAAATAATGGAGTGGAGATTGAGAAAAAAGAGGGCATAACAGCGAAACAGGGCAGATCAAAACATAACCATTTAAGCAGAATAGTGTTTCACCACCAGATAATTCCGACCCAAAAGTAGTTACCATATTGACTCTTTCCTTGAAGTCCTTGAGTACAACTTCGTATACTGTAGCATTAAGTACATCAAAACAATGTAAAACCATTTAAGAGAATGACAGCATTATAGAGTATTTAGTATCGACTAACAGAAAATGAACAATGGTTTCTGTATAATCTCCTTGTCTTTAAAAGGTTTTTGCTTATACTATCGTACATAATAAAATCCAATAAGATACAACCTATTTAGACCATTGGAGACAGAAGAACAAAAGCTAGATGAGACTTCAAAACAAGATGGTACTAAATCAGTATTACCTATTAAGATGTCATTTTCTCCAAAATAGCTGTTCCTATCATCCAATCTTCTCTGTCTCATTTCTGTTGAGCTCTTTTTCTGTCAGTAGCTGTCAGTTTGTCTTCTTCATTTTGTTCTCTGCTCCATTCATTGTGGCCTCCCCGCCACTATTTCTGGGTTCTTTGTATTTTTCTTTTTTTAGAATATCCTGCAATACTTTCTGTAGAGTTGAATTGGTGGTTGCAAATTCCCCCAGTTCCTCTTTATCCTGGAAGCACCTCGTTTTTCCATCAATTTCCAGGGACAGTTGTGCAGGATATCTCAATCTTGGCTGGAGATTATTATCTTTCAAAGCTTGAATTATTTCCCCCCATGCTCTTCGTGATTTGATGGTTTGTGCAGAGAAATCTGCTGTAATTCTGATGGGTGTTCCCTTGTAAGTGGTCTGTTTCTTGTCTCTTACAGCTTTTAATATTCTGTTCTTGTATTGAATTTCTGGAATTTTTATTATTATATGCCTGGGTGTTTCTCTGTTAGGGTTGTAGGTAGCTGGGGTCCTATATGCCTCATACATCTGAGTATCTTTACCTTTTGCTAAATTAGGAAAATTCTCCTGGATTATTTCTGTGAGTAGCTTTTGTAGTTCACTTGTTTGTGTCCCTACTTCTTCTTTTATGTTCTTAATCCTTATGTTATGGCTCCTCTTATCATCTTCTTGTCTTTGTATTATTGCTGTTTGTTTCTTTGTTATTTTTAAGAAGTTTTTCATTTCATTCTCCCATATTACAAGTCTGCCCTCCAGTTCAGATAGTCTGTCCTTAGTTTCTTTCAAGCTGTTATGCCAGTCTTGGATAGACTTCTTAATTTCTTGATAGCCCCTTTGAACCTGCTTCACATACTCAATGCTTTCTCTGTTTTCTCCATCAAGCAATTCTCCCCTCTTTTTCTGTTCTTCCATTCCACCATCTGTTTTTTCCTGGGTGGTGCTTAGCATTTCTCTAACTATTCTGCATACTTCTAGCTTCAGGTCGTTGATAACTTCATTCCTGAATTGGTCTATGAGGCTCTCTCGATGGCGCTTTATGTCTATTGGTGTGGTGTCCGCTATTGCCTGTTTCTCAGAATTGGGGGCCGAGGAGCCTTTCTTGTTGCTTCCCTTCCCCATATTTTCTGTTCCTTATAAAATGCAAGCTTACATAGGAGGCCCGGCTTCCCTTCCTGTCAGCCACAGCCTGATCAAATTGCGCTGGCTAGGTGTTCCCACCCACCGCTGCGCACCAGGGAGTTGCGGAGGAGGCAGCCTACGCGGGAGTCAGTCGCTCCTCCGGACCACCGTCAGGCTCTGGGATCTGGGTTAGGCCAGCCTACTGAGTCCGCCTGTAGCGTCACGCAGGCCAGGCACTTTTCACCAATCCCGTCCGAGAGGGGAATGTGTGGCTGGAGTTGCCACCGCGCCCTGCTCTTACAGGACTGCCCGAGCCCAGAAAGTCCTCCGCGGGAGTCAAACTGTGGTAGGGGGTCAGTTTCTCTCACTCACCTCGCCACCAGTCAGTTTTCGTGTACGCCTCCTTGTCCGTCCTGTTTTCGACTCCGTTCGCAGACTCCCGTTCCCAGAGCTTCTGTGCGTCTCTCCTTGCTGAGCCGCAGTGGAGGCAGCCAGCCGCCGGATGTCCCCAAAAACCAAGGGGATGTGGGATCCAAACCGTGGTTTCCAATGGCGCGGGGTCGAGCCTCCACACTGAGTCTTTTCTGTTCCTATTTTAGTGCCAGGACTGTATTCTAAGGTGGTTTCTCTCAGCCCAGTTCGTTCCTGAGTCAGCAGAGCATATCTCTACTGGTTCATGTCTCCTTAGTCCGCATCATTCCTGGCCTCTGAGCCGAGCCTTTCAGAGAGCCGCTGGTAGTTGCTGTTGTCTGTCCGCCATGTTCTCCCGGAACCTCTCATGGAAGTATCTTATTTCTCCATCCACTTTGAAGGACAGTTTTGCAGGATTTATCAGTCTAGGTTGGAAATCATTTTCCTTTAGGATCTGAAATACTTCACTCCCTTCTCTTCTTGATTTCATTGTTTTTGCTGAGAAGTCTGCTGTGATTCTTTTTTTTTTTTTTTTTTTTTTTTTTTGTCATTTTCTTTTTTATTGGTACCGGGGATTGGACTCATGACCACCTGCTTGCAAGGCAGGTGCTTATGCCACTGAGCTAAATCCCCAGCCCCTTGCTGTAATTCTGATACATTTTCCTTTATGGGTTATCTATCTTTTCTCTCTGACAGCTTTTAACATTCTATTCTTATATTGGATTTCTAAGATGCTGATTATTATATGTCTGGGTGTAGTTTTATTTTGGCTATGACTATTTGGAGTTCTATATGCTTCAATGATCCTGATGACAGTTTCCATTCTCATGTTTGGGAAATTTTCAGCTATTACTTCTCTAAGTACCCTCTTGACATCCTTTATGTAGCCCCCTTCTTTTTCATTTAGCCCTATGAATCTTATGTTGTTTTTCTTTGCATCATCTTGCAGCTTTTGAATTGTTATTTCCTGATTCCTTATTATTTTTAAAAGATCTTTCTTTTCCTGTTCACTAGGTGCAATCCTGTCTTCGAGGTCTGAAATTCTATCTTCACTTTCACAACTTTCAATAGAATATTTCAACTTCACTTTTTACATCTTTCAATAGAATATTTGATTTCCTGTATATGTCTTTGCATCTGCTTTATGTATTCTGTTTGTTTCTTATATTGTTCATCCAGGGATTCTACCTTTTTGTTTAGTTCCTCCAATTTTTTAACTGTGTCTTCTTTAGATATGTTCAACATTTCTTTCATTTCTTTTAACATTTCTTCTTTTATCTGGGAGATTATTTCTAGTTTGAATTCCTTTAAAGCTTTCCAGAGTTTCTTCTTTATTTCAGTTGCTCTTATGTCAGGTATTTCAGATGTATGGCATATATTTTCTTCTGTGTACATAGTTCCTGGGGTTTCTTGGGATGGGCTGGAGGTTTGAGATTGTATTTTGGTTTTTCATTTTGTCATTTTCCTATATTTCTGTGTTTCAAGTGTTATTTCAAGTCTTCCCATGGGCCTGTTGGAAATCCTCTTCTATGCCCTGGGACTCTGGCTGCCCAGTTCCTGAATTGAGGAAGGATCACTGGGGGTGAGACAGGCAGGCCCAAGCCCTATGTTTCAGGTTGAGTGTGGCAGGAAGCAGTGAAGTTCCTTGGCTGGTGGGAGCAATGATCCCAAACTCCCTGGTTTGGGGGATGGTGCAGGGCCACTCATCTCAGGCCACTCAGCTTCTGGAAGCCAGGGACCCCAGAGTCCACCAAGTATGACAGGGAGCGGGGCCATTGTTGCAGTGGGATCAATACCTGCTGAGTTAGTCCAGTGCAGCAAGAAGCTGCAAAGTTCCTTGGCCGGGCCCCAGCAAGGATCCCACATCCCCTTGGTTTTTGGGGACAGTGCAAAGGACACTCACTGCTGGCTGCTCTGCCTCCAAAACTGAGGGCACTGGCAGGCCAGGGACCCCAGAGTCCACCAAGCATGGCGGGGAGCTGGGCAGTTGTTGCAGGTGGGCTCAAAACCCGCTGAGCTGGTCCAGTGCAGCAAGAAGCCACAAAGTTCCTTGGCTGGGCCCCAGGGAGGGTCTCAAGTTACCTTGGTTTGGAGGATGGTGCAAGGACACCCACTGCAGGCTGCTCAGTCTCTGAAACTGAGGGCACCAGCAGGCTAAGGACCCCAGAGTCTCTAACTTGTTTTTTTTAAATTTACATTAAACTAAGATTTTAATACAGTGGTCATGTTTTTTTTCAAGGAATAAAATATAAGCTCCTTTTGGAAATTTTCTGTGACCCATTTTCATGAGGTAGGAATATGTCTAATGCTCAGATAATTTCTGGGACTAAAAGAGAAGCTTTGAACTTGTGATGTTTATTGCTTTATCATAATAAAAGATTTATTATCTGAATTATGAAATTTGCTTTGAAATTATATTTCTCATCAAAATCTATACATTACAGCTGAAGGTTGTTGTATAGAAGATGACATTGTGTTTACCTAAAGAAAACATTGGTGTATAGTTCTCTTAAAAACCTGGATTCAGTTGATGTGGAAACCAGATTGAACTTCTTTATTACATTTAGATGTCTCCCAAGATCCATGTCAAAGTCGGAACTTAGGGCGCTGGCAACAAAGGAACCTACTCACCTCCCTGGTAAGCAACAGTGGCTTGACCAAGCAGTGGGCAACCCAGGAAGAGAATCAGCCAGCCATCCTCTCCTAAGATCTACTCCATGTTGGAGCTTAGAGCCCTGGGCAACAAAACAACCGGCTCACCTCCCTGGTAGGCACCTATGAGCCAACTAGCACTTGGGCTGAGAATCAAACATCCCATCCCCCCTCCTCCAGGTTAGCAAATGGGACCAGAAGTCTCAGCATCTTTTGGGAGGACCATATGCAATATAGCAAATAAAGAGGATTTCCTTCTACCATCTATTTGAAGGCAAATATTGTTATCACTATTTTGCTGTTTTGATTAGTTGTATTGCTTTATTTAATACTCTGTTTTGATAGGTTTTATCATGTTCTGTATCTGGTTTGATTTTGTTATACCTGATTGAAAGAACAACTATTGTGAACATCATGAAATATATTATGGTAGCTCTTACTGTTGTAATGGTACCCTACTGTGAAGTTCTGTACCAATTTCACTGCATTGTCTTGATTGGTTTTATTCTGCCTTGTTCTGTTGTATTTTACTACCTTCAAAATAATTTTTAAAAAGATAACTAATTTTTTCCTCTTCTAGTTGGGAGTTGAGAGGGCAACTGAAAAATGCATATGCTAGACTAGGCATTCACCAAACTTACCTATAACACAAATTATTTAAAATTGTGTTTATAAACATGAATATTAATTTTACAAAAGTTTGGGCTTCAATGACATTTTTATAGATTCATACATTTTGATTGTATCCATCACTTTCAGATGAGGGCATGATTTAAATGAGCATTTGTACATATTTCATTTTTATCCATATTTGATTTTCCATTTTTGGTGATTTGGTGTCAAGTTGTTCATTAATGTTATTTTCCTGAGAGGATTGATTTCTGCAAATCTATTTCTGCATAGTTTCTATCTTTGCAGCATCTCTGAAGGTGCATAGTCTACCATCAGAATGATGCCTAAGGTGGGAACTTTATGGCTTCCTGTCACACTGAACCAGCTCAGCAGGGTTGGGCCTGCTGGCACAAAATTTCTGGCAGCCATGCTTGGCCAGCTCTGGGGATTTAGGCCTGCCAGCCTGTGCCCTCAACTCTGGAGACTGGGTGGCATAGGGTGAGTGAACCTGCACCATCCTCAGCCCCAAGAGGAAATTAAGATACATGATCCCACCAGCCAGGGAACTTTGCGACTTCCTGCTGCACTGGACTGGCTCAGCAAGGCTTGGGCCTGCCTGCCCCAAGCCAGGGACCCTCTCTTTATCCAGGGAACTGGGTGGGAAGAGTCACAGAAGCTGAGAACATAGAAGAGGATTTCCAACAGGCCCAAGGGAAGCCTTGGAATAACACTTGAAACACAGAAATATAGGAAAATGACAAAATGAAAGACCAAAATACAATCCCAAGCCTCCAGCCTATTGCAAGAAACTTTAAGAGTTATGTACATACAAAAACATATGCCATACACCTGAAATACCTGAAATAATAGCAACTGAAAAAAAGAAGCAACTCTGGAAAGCTTTAAAGGAATTCAAACAAGAAATATACTCCCAGGTAAAAGAAGAAATGATAAAATAAATGAAAGAGATGATGAACATATCTAAAGAGGACACAGTTTAAAATCAAAATTTTAAAAAATCAAAAATTCCTTTACAAGTTATAAACTGCCTCAGTGAAAGTGAAGATAGAATTTCAGACCCCAAAGACAAGATTGCAGCTAGTGAACAGGAAATGAAAGATCTTTTAAACATAATGAAGAATCAGGAAATAACAATACAACAGCTGCAAGATGATGCAAAGAAAAACAACATAAGATTCATAGGGATAAATGAAAAGAAAGAGACAACATAAAGAATGTCAAGAGGATATTTAGAGAAGTAATAGATGAAAATTTCCCAAACATGAGAATGGAAACTGACATCAAGATCATTGAAGCATATAGAACTCCAAATAGCCATAACCAAAATAAAACTACACTCTGACATAAAATAATCAACATCTCAGAAGTCAAACATAAGAAGAGAATATTAAAATCTATCAGAGAAAAGACAGATCATCTATAAAGGAGAACATATCAGAATCACAGCAGACTTCTCAGCACAAACAATGAAGTCAAGAAGAGAATGGAGTGAAGTATTTCAGATCCTAAAGAAAAATGTTTTCTAACCTAGACTGATGTACCCTGAAAAACTGTCCTTCAAAATGGATGGAGAAATAAGATACTTCCATGACAAAGTTTAGCTGAAGAACTTCATGATCACCACACCAACCCTGCAAAAAATACTGAAAGACAGTTTAGATACACTTAGGAAAAAAAACCACTAAACAAAGCAGACAAACAGAACAGAAAAATAAAGATGCAACAGCAAAAAGATAACATGTCAACAATAAACCAATATATAACAGTTATAAACATTAATGTAAATAGTTTCAGTGCACCAACTAATAGACTGGCAGAATGGATCAAGAAACAACATCCCACCATATGCTGTCTACAAGAAACCCATCTAACCCAAAAGGATACTCACACACTGAAAGTCAAAGGATGGAAAACAGTACTTCATGCCACAGTAACAAAAAACGTGGGGGTAGCTATTCTGTTTGTAGACAATGTGAGCTTCAAGGCAAGAATGATCATAAGAGATCAAGAAGGTCATTACCTATAGGTTAGGGGAAAACTTCAAGAGGAAGAGATAACAATCTTAAATATGTATTGATCTAATTCCAGGGCACCCAGTTATATAAAGTAAGTATTAATAGAAATGAAAAACCAAATTAGCAATAGCACAATTATAACAAGAGACCTGAACACACCATTGAGACCATGGGACACATCAACCAGACAGAAAATCAACAAAGAAATACCAGGACCGAATCACAGCTGTGAACAAATGGACTTCATAGACATATACATAGTTTTCCATCAAACAACATCAGAATACACATTCTTCTCAGCAGTACTTGGGACATTCACTAAAATAGACCATATACTAGCCCAAAGAACACGTTTAAATAAATGCAAAAGAGTTGAAATTATCCCGTGTATATTATTGGATCATAATGCCATCAAGCTAGAAATTAAAGATAACAGATACTGCAAAATTCCCACAAACACATAGAAAATGAAAAACACACTATTGAGTAATCAGTGGATCACAGGGAAAATTAAAAAAGAAATTAAACAACACCTACAAGCAAACAAAAATACAAATACAACGTATCGGAATCTGTGGGATGCAATGAAAGCCATCCTCAGAGGAAAATTTATTGTACTGAGTTCCCACATCAGGAAAACAGAAAAAATACAAATAAATAACATGATGTTACACCTCAAACAACTAGAAAAAGAAGACCAAGTCAAGCCCAAAGCCAAAAGAAGGGAGGAAATTATAAAAATCAGACCAGAAACTAATGCAATAGAGACTAAGAAAACAATCCAGTGAATCAATGAATCAAAGAGATGGTTCTTTGAAAGAATAAATAAAATTGATAAGCCAACCTTACTAAAAGGGGAAGAAAAACTCAAATCCATGCAATAAGAAAGGAAAAAGGCAAAATCACTACAGACTCTATAGAAATACAGAAGAACATCAACACTTATTTCAAAAACCTCTACTCTCAAAGGTTTGATAACACAGAAGAAATAGACAGATTCCTAGAAACAATATGAAGTACCAAAGCTAGATCAAGAAGATATAAAACTGCTGAATATCCTAATTTCTATTAATGAAATTGAAAATGTAATTAAGTCCTTACCTACAAAGAAGAGCCCAGGCCCAGATGGATTCACTGCAGAATTCTACAAGAAATACAAAGAAGAATTAATGCTGATACTCTGCAAACTCTTCAATGAAATTAAAAGGGAAGCAATCCTTCCTAAGTCATTCCTGGAAGCAAACATTACTCTAATATCAAAACCTGAGAAAGACTCAACTAAAAAAGAGAACTACAGGCCAATTTCCCTAATGAACACAGATGCAAAAATCCTCAATAAAATATTGGCAAATAGGATGCAGCAAATCATCAAGAAGATTATACACCATGACCCAATGGGATTCATCCCAGGCATGCAGGGATGATTCAACACAGGTAAATCAATAAATGTAACCCACCATATCAATAAAGCCAAAAGTAAGAATCACATCATCATTTCTATAGATGCAGAAAAACTTTTGATAAGGTCCAAAATTCATTTATGATAAGAAGTTTACAGGAAATTGGAATACATGGTCTTTACCTCAATACAATAAAGGCCATCTATGACAAAAGAACATCCGGTATCATACTAAATGGCCAAAAACTGAAGGCCTTTACTTTAAAATCAGGCCACAAGAAAAGGATGTCCCTGATCACCACTCCTACTTAATATAGTGCTGGCAATACTGGCCAGAGCAATTAGACAAGAGAGAGAAATAAAAGGGGTAAAGATAGGAAAAGAAGTTAAATTATCATTATTTGTGGGTGACATGATACTCTACATAGAAAACCCCCAAAACTCCACTGAAAGACTCCTAAATATAATAAATAAGTTCAACATGTAGCTGGATACAAAATCAATACACAAAAATCAATAGCATTTCTATACACTAACAACAAGTCACTGACAGAGAAATAAGAGAAGCCATACCTTTCGCACTAGCAACCAAAAAAAATGAAGTATTTAGGAATCATTCTCACAAAAGAAGTGAAAGACCTATACAGGGAAAATTATAATACACTGAAAAAAATTAATGAAGATCTCAGAAAATGGAAAAACATCACTTGCTCAAGGATGGGAAGAATAAATATTGTGAAAATGACCATTCTCCCAAAATGTTATACAGACTCAATGCTATCCTAATAAAAACATTATCAACATACCACACAGATCTAGAGAAATAACTCCTATAATTAATCTGGAGTGAGAAGAGACCTAGCATAGCAAAGACAGTTCTAAGCAACAAAGGCAAGGCAGGAAGCATCACAATCCCTGACTTGAAGTTATATTACAAAACAGCAGTAGTAAATTCAACATGGTACTGGAATCAAAACAGAGCTGAAGATCAATGGAGTAGATTACAAGATGCAACCACAACTACAAACACACTTAATCACCTTATCTTTGATAAAGGGGTCAAACATGTGCACTGGAAGAACGAGTCTCTTTGATGCATGGTGTTGGAAAAACTGGCTCACCATATGCTGAAAACTAAAACTAGACTCATGCCTATCACCATGTACTAAATTAAAATCTAAATGGATCAAAAATCTGAATATTAAAACTAAAATACTAAATCTGTTGGAAGACAAATTGGGTAAAAATCTTGAAGACATATGGTTAGGTAGAGAATTCATGAATTGAATCAAACCACATGGAAAATACTTCCCAGAATCAATAACTGGGATCATGTCTTATTAAAAAGTTTATGCATGTCAAAAGAAATCTCTATCATAGTGAAAAGAAAAACCACAAACTGGGAAACAATCAGTTAACTGTCCCTAAGACAAGGGACTCCTGTCTAAAACATATAAAGAATTTTTAAAAATCAGACCTCCAAAATTCAAGGATCCAATCCAAACATGGGCATCTGAGATGAATACAAAATTCTCAGATGAAGAAATACAAATGGCAAATAAATACATGAAAAAATGTTCATCATCACTACTCATTAGAGAAATGCAAATTAAAACCACACTGAGATTCCATCTCACTCCAGAAAGAATGGCCAGGATCAAGAAATCTACCAACAACAAATGCTGGAGAGGCTGTGGGGGAAAGGAACTCTCCTGCACTGTTGGTGGGAGTATAGACTGGTGCAACCACTGTGGAGGTCAGTCTGGAGATGTCTCAAAAAGCTGTAATTGGAAGTCCCATTTGTTCCAGCTATTCCACTACTAGGCATATTCCCAGCAGAACTGAAAATCTCATACCGCTTATATATATGTACACCCATGTTTATAGTAACACAATTTGTAGTAGCCAGATCTTGGAAACAACCTAAGTGTCCATCAACTGAGGAATGGATAAAAAAGTTGTGGTATTTTTATACAATGGAGTACTACTCAGATATAAAGAATGATCACATTGAGATATTTATAAATAAATGGATGTTACTTGAGACCATACCCACAAACGAAATAAATCAAACTCACATGTATAAATACCAAATAGTTTCCCTAGTGTAAGAAATGGTAAGAATATGAGGTGGAAGAGAAAATGGCGACTTGCTAGGAAGCTGGATAGAGAACCTCTGCAGAAAAATCAGCTCAGATGCTAGTATTTGACAACATGGAGAGGGCCAGATGATTGAATAATGATTCTTATTAACCAATGTGATAACTGAATGGAAAAGTACAACTAAGAAGAGGAAGGAAAAGCACAGATGGAGGACTGAAACTGATATCACTGAGACCCATTGTGCTCTGTACTAGGCACTCCCAGATGATCCAAAGTCACATTGAGATCACAGCTGCCGATAACAGGGAGTCAGCAAATCCTGGGCTCTTAATGGGAGGACGTGGCACATTGAGCAGTGGATCCAAGGGGAAGAGCTTTATTGGCTCTCAGTGAGTGCTGGAAATTGGGTCCTTGGGCCCCACAAAGCAGCCAGAGCCACCTGGCCATGCCAGAGGAGACTGTGAGAGGACCATACACCCGGATGCTGAAGCGGGACACCACACAGTTTTCTGACTGATCCGTGCTTTGCTGGAAGCACAGTGAAGACACACGGTGCAATGTGAAGTGAATCCAAGAAGAAGAACTGCATTGATTCCCAGTGAGTGCTAGGGATTTGGTCCCATGGCTGCTGTCGCTGGCTGGAGGACATCTTGGAGTTGGGCAGAGCCTGGCACCGTGGCAGCATCATCTGGCACCCCTGACACAGAGAGCACTGGTGGAGGACATCTTGGAGTTGGGCAGAGCCCAGCACCATGGTGACATCAGTCAGCTACCCCTGGTGCAGAGAGAACTGGCGGGATCTGCTGGGGCTGAGCTATACCTCTGGTTGGGATGCAATTAGCAGGTACAAAATTGTTGCAACTCTCTGAGGTCCACAAGGTATAGCCTAACTTGTGGATTGACTGGCTCAGAAGCTCGAGGCTAGCCTGCACCATCCCTGCATCCCTGCATGTACCTCAGATAACAGCAAATTGGGGAGGGCAGCAAAACCCCAGGCAGCACACTTCGCAAAGACCCTAAGCAATACAGACAGGGCCAGAGACTCCCCAGGACACACCAGTCTGAAAGAAACCAGAAAACATGACAAGAGATAGAAAAAAAAAAACCTCCAACTGTAAACCTGGGAAAATAAGCCCAGGAGAAGTAAACACAGAAGAGAACCAGCACAGTAACCATCCAATACTAGACACAGCATCAGCCAAAATAAAGAAATACCTTCATGACCTCATAGATGAATTTAAAACTCTTATCCAAGTGAGGCAAGATATAAAAAGATTAATTTAAGAAATGATAAGCCCCTCCCAAGAGAACACAGATGGAAGAACAGAGGAATTCAGAAAAGAAAGAGAAACCGTTGATGAAGAATTTAAACATAACCTAGAATACATGAAACATCCAAAAATATTACCAGGAAACTAAAAACTCCATTGAAAATTGGCAAAATGCCTTGACAGAAACTAAAGTTAGCCTTTTGAAACTTGAAGAGAGATTTAAGATACATGATCATGAAAGAAAAGATCTCTTAAAAACAACAAGGAACCAGGAAGAAACAATTCAAAGGCTAGAAGATGACAAAAGGATCTATAACTTAAGAATAAAAAACATGAGGGAAGAATCAGGAGTAACCACAAAAGAACTACAAAGAATATTCACAGATATAATTAGAGAAAACTTCCCAAGCATAGGAAAAAGAAATGATATCCAGATAAATGAGGCATACAGAAGTTCAGCCACCTACAACCAAAACAGATCTACACCCAGACATATAATAATCAGGATTCCAAAAATCCACCAAAAGAACAGAATATTAAAAGCAGACAGGGAAAAGAAGCAGATTACCTACAATGGAAAAGTTATCAAAATAACAAGAATTATCAACACAAACTGTCAAATCAAGAAGAGCCTGGGGGGAAATAGTCCAAGCCCTGAAAGAAAATAATCTGCAACCAAGACTGATGTACCCAGAAAAACTCTCTCAAAATTAGTGGAGAAATAAGATGTTTCCAAGACAAGGAGGAACTGTGGGAGTTCATGGCCACCAACCCAACCCTACAAAAAATACTGAAGGACATTCCAGAGAGAGAAAGGAAAAAATACCAGAATTCCAGCAACAGTGGCAGAGAGGCCTCAATGAACAGGGCAGACAGTGGAATGAAGGAATAAAGTGGACAAATTATAGCAGAAAAATAGAATAGCAGACATGAAGCCCAGATGGCAATCTTTAATATAGATAGACTTGATATGCTAAAATAAAAACAAGAAACACAGGCAAAGTAGATTAGGAGGCAGGTTCCATAAAGATACTCTGAATAGGACATACACTCAACCCAAAAGAGGGTTAATAAACTGAAAGTCAAAGATGAGAAAACAATGTTATATGTGACAGGAAACCAGAGAGAAATAGGGACAACTCATCCAGCAGCCGCAGATAGATTGGAAAGCTATGACACTTTTGGGCAGTGTAGAACTACACAGCTGGAAGGAAGGAAAGCCCTATTACTTCAGTAAGTAAAGGAGTATAGCTCAGATCAAGCTCAGGGGTAAAAAGGTTCAGCAACACTGAGATAGATAACAGGCTGCCCCTTAATCTAAAAACCAAAGGAGCTAGTGGGACCCAAAACATACAAAGCATCCTGAGAAGGAGAAAGGTGAAATATAGCATAAAAAGGAAGCCAGAGGACACTGTTAACAGTGTATCAGGATTTAAGTGTATCAGGGGTCTTATCACTCTGTTTACTTTGATTTTATTTTGTTCTGGTCTGTCTACTCATATCAGATTTGAAGGCACAGACATCTAACCCAAAAATAGCAGGTTATACAATGGTAACTATCCTTAACTTCCTATTAACTTAAACTGAAACCCTATATTACTTACATTGTTTTACTATGACTGATCTTATTTGAAGCTGGTTTGTTAGACCGCGGTTTTGCCTTGGCAGATTTTATTTGAATTTGGTATACTTGATAGTATCAAGTCTAAGAGTAGAGGCAACTACTCTGAAGATGAAAAGATGTAAAAGATATCCATACCGGTTTTGATTATTAACCACTTTCAAGTCCAACAATGTCTTCAAAGTTTTGTTTTTATAAAAATAGCTACATAATACTATGCTTAACTATATTAAGCCTGATGATGTGGACAAGTCTATTGAAAATAACAAGAGAAAGCATAGTAACTACAGTAGATCACCTAATATTGTGGTCTTATGTGTCTTTTTCATTGCATGTTTTTCTAGGAATTTGTTTTGTTGTCTTGTTATGATCTGTTTTTCCCTATAATACAGAGAGGTTAGATATACATGTAGAAATTACACATGAGAAGACTTTTTAAAACTATTTATGGGAACAGATTATATAATGCACGATGTAACAAAGAGATACTCAGAAAAAGAAGAGACACTAAGAAACCTAGTGCTAATTCTGTAGCATTATGATATAAAACCTAGCAATACTATTATTCACTGCTCAAAGTGATATTAGTCTAGTCTCTTAAGTTCAATTTCAGCATACGTAAAGATAAGGACAGCTACTATGAAGAGAATGAGAGACATTATGGTAGTCATTATTGACTTCCCCAATGTCAGGTCTTGAAGATCTAAAAAACCTTAATCATCCTGTAATGATTTGATTAGTTCTATAATATGCAGTATGTATTCAATGTGTGTGAAGATGGGGACAACTATTTTGAAGAAAACTAGAGACAATAAGATAGACAGTGAAGATCTCCTGTGGACTTGCTTTGAAATCCGTATTTCTTTACATTGTTCCTTTATGAACTGTTTTGTTGTTTTGGTATGTCTAATCTTACCCTTTTTAAGATAAAAAAGACAAGTGTGTAAGACTGATAAACATATTACTACGTTTTTGTTGGATCACTGAGCAGAACTGTTGGCAGTGTCACTATTTGAATGTCACTTTTTATGCTTTAATTTTGTAACCTGAACAACTATTTCTAAGATGACAATATGTAACTTATCAACTAGTGATTTCTTACTGTTTATTTTTCTGTAATTCTGAATTATTTCTATCCTTTTTTCTGTTTGTTTGGTTTTTTTGTTTTTTTCTCTTTAAATAATAAAAAAGAAATGGTAAGAATACATAAAAGTATGTGGCAATCATGATTCCCCATTATATTGCTTTGAAGCCTTATAATGTTCTCATTAATTAAGTGGAGTGCTTTTATTCTGGGTTGTTTGATTTTATTGTCTGTGGTGGTATGAACAGCTATTTTGAAGAAAACAAAACATTATAATAGCTAGTGATGATTTAATATCATCTTGTTTTGAAGTCCCACCAAGCTTTTGTTCTTCTGTCTCCATTGGTTTTATCATGTTGTATCTTATTGGATTTTATTATATGTGATAATATAAACAAAAATTTTTATAGACAAGGAGATAATATAGTAACCATTGTTCATTCTCTGTTAGTTGGTTCTGAATACCCTGTAATACTTTCATTCTCTTGAATGGTTTTACACTGTCTTTTTATGTTTGATACTATAGTATATCAAGGTATGCTCAAATATTTCAAGGAAAGAGACACTATGGTAGCTACTGTTATGTCAGATTGTCTTATGGTGAAAAACAATATTGCTTAAATTGTTCTGTTCTGAAAAAAATATTCTCGGTATAATCAAAGTCACAGCAATTGTTTTGCACTCAAGGGAGTCACTCAAATCATCTTCTACAGTCAATAAGGAAGGGCATGTACTTTCATGCAGGACCTGTGACCCCAGCCACAGCTCCCAACCTTCCTTGACAGGTGGCAAAGAGCAGCCACCACAGCCAACCTGATGGAAGAGGAACAAACCTTTCCTCTGCCCTGTGTGGTCCACTCACAGGGTCCTGAGGTTAGACTAGCAGGCCAGATCAGCAAGAGAAAACACAGGTGTATTTCTAGAAGGTGCACTGGGTAGGCTACAGAGCAGGGATAAGTGTGGTGATTCAAGGAAATGAAAGGATGTCTGCAGCATCTCAGGGGAACAATACACATTTATGAAGGGGCAAGATGAAGGAAAGGGGCTTGAGTTTCTAGGCAGCAAGTTGTGGGACTGTAAACATTTGAGGAAAACTCATGGAAGATAAGGCAGAGTGAAGAAGGCAGGTGACACCTTTACACATTTGTGTCCTGTTAGGGCAATGGGAGGCTGACAGCTTTCCTGAACCTGCCACCCCAGTGGCCTCAGTTCAAAATACTCCATGAGCCAATCTTCAGTATGTTCCCCTTCATTGATAAAGCCCTGCCACAGAGGAAGGCAGGCCACCCATCAGTTCATGGGTTCAAAGGGCTTGTCACCTTCATCTCTGACTTTAGACCCTTCAGGCTGGAGCCAGCTATTATGAGTGCTCCTGTCTTGTTCTGGCTGATGTGGGTTCTCTACTTGGGTGCAGAGCCTGAGAGGACCCATTCTCTCCTTTCATCCAGACTGCAGCAGGACCCAAGACCTCTGTGGTTTCCCCAGGGTAATGCTAAAGGAAGTGCCCAAAGCCCAGGTCCTGGCATGTGGATTCTAAAGCCTGGATGTGGGCAGGGAGCTAAAGACAAGCTACAGGTAGGTACAGCCTTTTTGTAACCTATGCTGGACTCAAATTCCCAATATTTTAACCTCAGCCTCCCAAGTACTGAGATGACAAGCATAGAGCTCATTCCATTTTGTTGAGAAACCTTCATACTATTTGCCACAATGACGTATTAATTTACATTCCCACCAACAGTGTGAGTTCCTTTCCTCTGTATCTTTGCCAACATTTATATTTTTTTTCATTTGATAATAGCCATTTCAATGGGCATGATATAATGTATCACTGTGGTCTTGAATTGCATTTTCCTCATATTAGTAAATATGAAACATTTTTTCATATACTTGTTAGCCATTTGTGTATTCATCTTTCAAAAATGCCTATTCAAGTCATTTGCCTATGCTTTAATCAGATTACTGTTCATTGTTTTGGGTGATTCTTTTTGTTTTACTATCATATTAAGTTCCTCATATATTCTAGAAACTAATTCTTTGTTGGATAAATAACTTTCAAATATTCCATTCCATTCTGTTAGTTTTAGGTTATTCATATCCTTGATTAAATTTATTTTTAGGTATTTGTTTAAATTTTTTAGATATTTGCTTAATTTATTGTAGGTTTTTGCCTAATCACTATTATGAAAGCAATTATTTGCATGATTTCTTTTTCAGCAATTTCATTAATGATGTATAAAAAAGATTCTCATTTTCATATGCTCATTTTATATCAAGAAAATTTACTAAATTTAACAGTTCTAGCAGGTTTTTAATGAAATCTTTGAATTTTGCTATATATAAATCATGTCATCTGCAGAGGTAATTTGACCTCTTCTTTATTTGAATGCCCATTATTTTTTCTTTTTGCTTTATTTCTCTGGTTAAAACTTCCAGTTCAATACTGACAAGAGTGTAAAAGTGAAAATCCTTGCCTTATTTATGTTTAGAAGAAATGACTTCAGCATTTCTGGTTCAATATCATGTTGGCTGTACATTATTTTATTGCATTGCAGTACATAATTCTATAGCTAGTTTTTGAGGATTTTTCTTAAAAGATACGAAATTTTATTGACTGCTTTTTCTCCATCTATTGAAATAGTCATATGGTTCTTATCCTTCCTTCCGTTATATTATGTTCATTAATTTACATGTTATCCACCCTTGCATCCCTGGATAACTTCCACTTAATCATGATGCATCATCTCTTCTATGTGCTTTTAGATTCAATTTACTGGATTTTGTTGAGAATTTTTACATCTATGTTCAATCTCCTCACTTGTACTTATGTTCAGACTTTTGTGACCTTGCAGTTTTATGTGTCTGAAAATTTAGAAATTTATTCTAGATTTTTCAATTTTTTGACATGTGAAGCTGTTCTTAATAGTCCTTGCTGATCCTTTTATTCTGTGATATCACTTGTAATGTCTATTTCTGTCTGTTTTGCATATTGGAGGAATTCCTTTTTTTTTCTTGATTACTATAGGTAACAGTTTTTCAGTTTTGTTTATTTTTTACTGTTTTATAAACATTTTTCTTTTTATTTTAAAAAGAAAAAACAAAAGAGAACAGAACAAAGCAAATTGGAACAGAACAATGCAAGCAACATAGCACTTCACAGCAAGGCAACCGGATATCAACAGTAGCTACTATAATGTCTCTTTTCTTTGAAATAATTGGGCATACCTTCACACACAATAATATCAAATATAACAAAATAGTATAAAACTATTCAAGAGAATGAAATTATTACAGGACATTCAAAACCAAATAACAGAAATTGAATAGTGGTTATTATAATATCTCATTTTGCTTAAAAATATGCTTATACTATCACACAAAATAAAAATCTAATAAAACACAACAGGATAGAACCAATCAAAACAGAAGAATAAAAGCATGGTAGGACTGCAAAGCAAGATGATAGTAAACCAGCAATGGCTGCATAATGCCTTGTTTTCTTTAAAATAACTGTTGATATCTTGAAACATAATAAAACTTTAAAAACTGAATAAAACCATTCCAACTAATGAATGAAACCATTGTAAGGCTTCAAAGCAATGCAATGGGAAACCATTATTACCATAAACTCTTATGTATTCTTACCATTTCTTACACTAGGGAGACTATATGGTATTTATACATGTGAGTTTGATTTATTTCACTTATGAGTATGGTCTCAAATTGTGTCCATTTATTTATAAATATCTCAATGTGATCATTCTTTATACTTGAGTAGTACTCCATTGTATAAAAATACCACAATTTTTTTATCCATTCCTCAGTTGATGGAAACTTCGGTTGTTTCCAAGATCTGGATATCATAAATTGGGTGCACATGTATCACTGTGGTATGATGTTTTCAGTTCTTCTGGGAATATGCCCAGAAGTGGCGTAGCTAGGTCAAATGGGACTTCCAATCTCAGCTTTTTGAGGAATCTCCAGACTGACCTCCACAGTGATTGCACCAGTCTGAACTCCCACCAACAGTATAGGAGAGTTCCTTTTTCACCACAGCCTCTCCAGCATTTGTTGTTGGTAGTTTTCTTTATCCTGGCCATTCTTTCTGGAGTGAGATGGAATCCCAGTTTTGGTTTTAATTTGCAATTTTATTACGGTGGCTTTGTGATTTTATTACAGTAGCTTTGTAGTATAACTTCAAGTCTGAGATTGTGATGCCTCCTGCCTTGCCTTTGCTGCTTTGAATTGCCTTTGTTATTCTAGGTCTCTTCTAGTTCCAGATGAATTTTAGGTGTGATTTCTCTAAATCTGCGAGGTATGCTAGTGGTATTTTGATTGGGGTTTCATTAAACCTGTATAACAATTTTGGGAGAATGGCCATTTTCAGGATCTTTGTTCTTCCTATGCATGAACAAGGGATGTTTTTCCATTTTCTGAGGTCCTCTTCCATTTATTTTTCAGGGTATCATAATTTTCCCTGAATAGATCTTTTGCTTCTTTCATTAGATTGATTCCTAAGTATTTCATTTTCTTGGATGCTATTGTGTAGGGTGTTGCTTCTCTTATTTCTCTCTTAGTGATTTTGTTAGTGTATACATTGATTTTTGAGTGTTGACTTTGTATGCAGGTACATTACTGAATTTATTTATTATACCTAGGAGTCTTTCAGTGGAGTTTTAGGGATCTTCTATGTAGAGTATCATGTCATTCACAAATAATGATAATTTAATTTCCTCTTTTCCTATCCTTACTCTTTTTATTTCTCTCTCTCATCTAATTGCTCTGTCTGCTATTTCCAGCCCTATGTTGAATAGGAGTGGCAGTAATGGACATCCTTGTCTTGTGCCTGATTTTAGGGTAAAGGCTTTCAGTTACTGGCCATTTAATATGATGATGGCTGTTGGTTTGTCATAGATGCCCTATATTATATTGAGGTAAAGACCATCTATCCCAATTTTCTGTAAGGTTCTTATCATGAATAAGTGTTACACCTTATCAAAAGCTTTTTCTGCATCTATAGAAATAATCATGTGATTCTTATTTTTGGCTCTATTGATGTGGTAGATTACATGTATAGATTTACATATGTTGAACTATCCCTGTATGCCTGGGATGAATCCCACTTAGCTGTGGTGTATAATCTTCTTGATAATTTGCTGCATTCTGTTTGCTAATATTTTACTGAGAATTTTTGCATCTGTGTTCATTAGGGAAATCGGCCTGTAGTTCTCTTTTTCAGTTGGGGCTTTCTCAGGTTTTGGTACTAGAGTCATATTGGCTTCCAGGAATGAGTTAGGAAGAATTGCTTCCCATTCAATTTCACTGAAGAGTTTGAGGAGTGTTGGCAGTAAGTCTTTGTATTTCTTGTAGAATTCTGCAGTGAATCAGTCTAGGCCTGGGTTCTTCTTTGTTGGTAAGAACTTAATTACATTTTGAATTTCATTAATTGAAATTCAGTAATTGATCAGTTTTACATCTTCTTGACCCAGATTTGGTACTCCATGTTTCTAGGAATCTGTCCATTTCTTCTGTTATCAAACCTATGAGAGTAGAGGTTTTCAAAATAGGTGTTGATAATCTGTATTTCCACAGAATCTGTAGTGATTTCACACTTTTCATTCTTTATTGCATGAATTTGAGTTTTTCCTTCTTTTTTAAATAAGATTGGCTAGGGACTTATCAGTTTTATTTATTTTTTCAAAGAACCAACGCTTTGATTCATTGATTCTTTGGATTGTTTTCTTAGTCTCTGTTGCATTGATTTCTACTCTGATCTTTATAATTTCCTCCTTTGTTTTAGTTTGAGCTTGACTTGCTCTTCTTTTTCTAATTCTTTGAGGTGTAGCATCAGGTTGTTTATTTGTGTTTGTTCTGTGTTCCTGATGTGGGAATTCACTGCAAAAAATTTTCCTCTGAGAACTGCTTTCCTTGCATCCCACAGACTACAGTAAGTTGTATTTGTGTTGTCATTTGCTTGTAGATATTGTTTAATTTCTTCTTTAAATATCTCTGTGACACACCGATTGCTCAAGAGTGCATTATTCAATTTCCATGTGTTTGTGGGGTTTTGCAGTTTATCATTAACATTTAGTTTCATGGCACTATGATCCAATAATATGCATGGGATAATTTCAGTTCTTTTGCATTTATTTAAATATGTTCTGTGAACTAATATATGGTCTATTTTAGAGAGTGTCCCATGTACTACTGAGAAGAATATATATTCTGTATATGTCTGTCAAGTCCATTTGTTCACAGGTGTGATTAAGTTCTATTATTTCTTTGCTGATTTTCTGTCTGGTTGATCTGTCCCTTTGTGTCAATGGCATGTTAAGGTCACCTATTATAACTGTGTTATTGCTTATTTGATTTTTCATTTCTGTTAATACTTGTTTCGTATAGCTGGTGCTCCCAAATTTGGTGCATAGATATTTAAGATTGTTATCTCTTCCTCTTGAAGTTTTTCCCTAACAACTATGTAGTGACCCTCTTTATCTCTTTGAATCATTCTTGGTTTGAAGTTCACATTGTCTGCAAACAGAATAACTACCCCTGCTTTTTGGAGGGTTCCTGTTACATGAAGTATTGTTTTCCATTCTTTGATTATGAGTTTCCTTTTGGGTTATATGGGTTTCTTGTAGACAGCACATTGTTGGATTTTGTTTCTTGATCTTTTCTGCCAGTCTGTTTCTTTTAATTGGTGAACTGAGGCCATTTACATTCATGGTTATAACTTTTATATATTGATTTATGTTTGACATATTATCTTTCCACTGTTACTTCTTTACCTTTCCATTCTGTTTAATTGTCTGTCTTGCTTAGTGGTTTTTTCCTATGTCTATCTAGAATGCCTTTCATTATTCCTTGCAGAGTTGGTTTGGTGGTCATGAAGTTCTTCGGCTGTTCTTTGTTGTGGAAGTATATTATTTCTTCATCCATTTTGAAGGACAGTTTTGCAGAGTACATCAGTCTAGGTTGGAGGTCATTTTCCTTTAGGATCTGAAATACTTCACTCCATGCTCTTCTTGACTTCACTGTTTGTGTTGAGAAAAGTCTGATGTGATTCTGACAGGCTTTCCTGTACAGGTAATCTGTCTCTTCTCTCTAACAGTTTTTAATATTCTGTTGTTATGTTGGATTTCTGGGATGTTGATTATTATATGTCTGGGTGTAGTTTTATTTTGGTCATGGCTATTTGGAGTTCTATATGCTTCACTAATCCATATGTCAGTTTCCATTCTCATGTTTGGGAAAATTTCAGTTATTACTTCTGTAAATAGCCTCTTGATATCATTTGTGTTGTGCTCTTCTTTTTCAGTTACCCCATCCATCTTATGTTGGTTTTCTTTGCATCATCTTGCAACTGTTGAATTGTTATTTCCTGATTGCTTGTTGTTTTTAAAAGTTCACTAGCTGCAATCTTGTCTTCAAAGTCTGAAATTCTATCTTCACTTTTGTTGAGGTGGTGTGTGTGTCTGTGTGTGTGTGTTTGTCTGTGTGTGTGTCTGTGTGTGTGTGTGTAGGTGTGTGTTTGTGCTGGGGGTTGAACTTAAGACCTCATACTTGCCAGGTAGGCACTTACACCACTGAGGTAAACCCCTGGCTTGTTGAGGTGATTTTGCCAACTTTCATTGGAATTTTTGATTTCCTTTATATCTCTTTGAATCTGCTTCATGAATTCTGTTTGTTTCTTTTATTGTTCATTCAGGGTTTCCATCTTTTTGTGCTGTTCCTCTAATTTTTAAACTATGTCTTCTTTGGGTGTGTTCAGCATTTTTTTCACTACATTTATCATTTCTTCCTTTACCTGAGAAATTATTTCTGATTGAGTTCTTTTATAGCTTCCCACAGTTGCTTCTTTACTTCAATTGTTATCATTTCAGGCCTTTCAAGTGTATGACTTATATTTTGTTCTATGCACATGGCTCCTAGGCTTACTTGGGATGGGCTGGAGGTGTGAAATTGCATTTTGGTCTTTCATTTTGTCATTTTCCTATATTTCCAGGTTTCAAGCAATGTTACAAAACTTCCCCCAAGCTCGGTGGAAATCATCTGTAGCGCCCTCAGCCCCTGGAGGTCATTGGGTGTGGAGGTCATTGGGTGTGGCCCAGTCAGGACTGTGGGGACCTCTCACGTGTCGTCTGGTGGTCCAGGGTTCTGGGTGGGGTCTTAACTGCTGGAAGTGATGATCCAAATCTTTTCCTGAGTGCAAGCACACAGGCAATCACCTCGCACACCCTCAGTTCCTGGTACTCTGTTTATCTTTTCTTTTTAAGCAAGTCTTAATTTCATTAATGTTTCCTATTGCTTTTTCCTACTGCCTGATCTTTATGTGATAGGTTTTGGTATATTGTTTTTTCTTTTAATTTGTTGCCAAAAGCTTTATATTTCTCTTTTTCTTTGCTAAAGAGAATGTTGCTTATTTTCCATATATGTTACAGTGTCTGAAGTTCTTTTTGTGAGTATATCTTTTATTCCACTGTGGTCAAAGAAAATACATGGTATGATTTGTTTTCTTGCAAAACTTCTTCAGAAAGCTGGAGGTATAGCTCAGCATTACAGCACCTGCTTGACAAGTGTGAAGCCTGGAGTTTGATTCTTGATAGTAAAAAACAAATTCCTGAGTTACTCTGTTATCTGATCTGTGGTGTTGTCTGGAGTGTTCATGTGCTGATGAGAAGAATGTTGTCTTGGTTACTTCTCTATCATTTCAGGGGCAAAACAACTGGTACCCAAAATGAAGGAAGGAAAGGTTTATTTAGCTCACTGTTTGTGGAGGTTTCAGTCTGTAAGCAGCTGGCTCTAAGGCAAGATGGCATGGCACTGGGGAAACACATGGAGGCAGCAGCCAGAACAAAAGGGGGAACATGCCTCATTTCCCCCCTTATAGTCTTCACAGGCTACTCTCCTCCTCCAGGGCAGATGTAGCACTCACAAAATCTCTATGCCCTCCTCCTGCATAGGATGAGGATATTTACAAGATATGGATCCTGGTGCCCTGCTGAATCTCTTGGTTAAACTTCTCAAGTTGACACAGTGTATCAAGCATAAGAAATGTGTATTTTGCAACTGTGGGTAAAATGTTCTATAAATGGCTATTAGTCCATTTGTTCTATAGGATAGTTGAACTTGATGGGTTTTTTGCATTTTTTGCCCCCCCCCCCCTTTTTGAGACAAAGTCTCACTGTGCAACTTAGGCTGGTGTGAAACTCACTTTGTAGCCCAAATTGGCTTCACATTCATGGCAAACCTTCTGCTCAGCCTCCCAAGTCTGAGCTTGCAGGTGTGCACCACCATGCCCAGCTTTATTCTTTTTCAGTGTAATATAGTTTGCTTCAAGTAATTGAGTGCTTCCTCATGGGATGATGTCTTAGATACATTTTACTTGCTGAAACAAAATACCTAAAGCCCAAAGTTGGGGAAAGCAAGGTTTATTTCTTACAGTTTGGGGAGGTTTCAGTTCATACTCAGTTGGTTCCAATACAGGGTGGCATGGCTGGGCCACAGTTCATGGTGGCTGCAAATAACAAGGCAGAAACCAGTTTCCAGGAGAACATGGCAGACAAATAACAGCAGCCACGGAGGCTCTCTGAGATTACCAGCTTAGAATCCAGGAGAGGTGCCATGTGAGGAGTCCTATGCGAGGGGAGATGTACCTTGCCGACCCAGGAACAAAGTAAGCTGAGAGAAACAAACTGGAAATGCAATCCTGATGCTATAACAGGAACAGATAAAATCTCAGTGCGGAAGCTGGATCCCGTGCCATTGGAAGCCACAATTTGAATTTCCTGCTGCCGATACTGCGTCCCAGTCTGCACAGCGGGGAGAGAGGTGCATGAAAGCTCTGAGAACAGAAATCGGCCCAAACGGCATTGAGAGTGGGACTGGCAGGGAGCCCTGCATCAACTTGTGGTGAGTGAGAGAAATGGGGACCCTTTCATAGACTAAGAGCCCCAACAGAGGACATTCTGGGAATGAGCAGACTAGCCAGAACAGGGCCCTGCAGTGACTTTAGTCACATATTCCCCTCTCAAGTGGGAGTGGTGGAGAGCACTTGGCCTGGTGATGCTGCAGACTAAGATCCTGTAGGCTAGCCCAAATCAGGTCCCTGTGCCTGGCGGTGCACCCTAGCAGTGAAACATTCAGTAGGTTGACCTGGAGGGGCGGGCCCAGCAGAGGCTTCCCAGGTCTGTGTCTCCCTAGTACACTGCAGTGGGCGGGAACACCTAGCCAGCAGATTCAAAACAAACTGCAACAGACAAAGAGAAAAAAAAAACTGAGGCTCCTACATATGCTTGTATGGAAGGAACAAAAAGTATGGGAAAAGGGAGCAACAAGAAAGGGTCCTCAGTCCCCAATCCTGAGAACACTGATCCAGGAAAGGTAAAAGCAAAAGACAATGAAGATAGAAAACATGCAATATCAGACATGGCACCTATAAATATAAAACAGTATCTCCGGAGCCTCATAGACGAGTTCAAAAATGAAGTATTTAATGAAATAAAGCAAGAAATGAGTAGAATAGTTAGAAAAATGCTAAGCACTGCCCAAGAAAAAACAGATGGTGGAATGGAAGAACAGAAAAAAAGGGGAGAATTGTTTGATGAAGAAAATAGAGAAAACATAGAATATGTGAAGCAGGTTCACAGAGATTACCAGGAAACTAAAAACTCTATTGAAAGCTGGCATAACAGCTTGAAAGAAACTAAGGATAGATTATCAGAACTGGAGGACAGATTTATAAGGTGGGAGCATGAAATGAAAAACTTCTTAAAAATAACAAGAAAACAAACAGCAATAATACAAAGGCTACAAGATGACAAGAGGATCTATAACTTAAGAATTAAGAACATAAAAGAAGAAGTAGGGACACAAACAAATGAACTACAAAAGCTATTCACAGAAATAATCCAGGAGAATTTCCCTAATTTAGCAAAAGGTAAAGATACTCAGATGAGGCATACAGGACCCCAGCCACCTACAACCCAAACAGAGCTACACCCAGGCACATAAGAATCAAAATTCCAGAAATCCAATATAAGAAACAAATATTAAAAGCCGTCAAAGACAAGAAACAGATCACTTACGAGGGAACACCCATCAGAATTACAGCAGACTTCTCGGCACAAACCATCAAATCACGAAGAGCATGAGGAGAAATAATTCAAGCTTTGAAAGATAATAATCTCCAGCCAAGATTGATATATCCTGCACAACTGTCCCTAGAAATTGATGGAAAAACAAGGTGCTTCCAGGATAAAGAAGAACTAGGGGAATTTGCAACCACCAATTCAACTCTACAGAGATTACTGCAGGACATTCTAAAAATGAAAAATACCAAGATTCCAGAAACAGTGGCAGAGCGGCCACAATGAATGGTGCAGAAAGTGAAATGAAGAGGACAAACTGACAACTAATGACAGAAAAAAAGCTCAACAGAAATGAGGCAGAGAAGATTGGATGGTAGGAACAGCCATTTTGGAGAAAACAAGACATCATAATAGGTAGTGCTGATTTAATATCATCTTGTTTTGAAGTCCCATCAAGCTTTTGTCCTTCTGTCTCCATCAGTTTTAATGTGTTGTATCTTATTGGATTTTATTATATGTGATAATATAAACAAAAACTTTTATAGATAAGGAGATTATACAGAAACCATTGTTCATTTTCTGTTAGTTGATTCTAAATACCCTGTAATACTGTCATTCTCTTGAATGGTTTTACATTGTCTTGATATATTTGATGCTACAGTATACGAAGTTATACCCAAAGATTTTAAGGGAAGAGACACTATGGTAACTACTATTATGTCGAGATTATCTTGTGGTGAAACACTATTTTGTTTAATGGCTATGTTTTGACCTGCACTGTTTTGTTGTTCTGCCCTCTTTTTTATCTCAATCTCCTTTTTATTATCTACTTCTTCATTTTTATCCTTTTAATTAAAGGAAAAATAAATTTTAAAAAATAGCAGGATATATTATAGTAACCCACTTTGATTTCCTATTAACTTGATTTGAAACTCTGTATTGCTCTCACCATCTTGTTTTGACTGATTTTCCTCTATTCTGTTATGCTAGATAGTACCAAGTTTGTAAGTCTAGGCAACTACTATGAAGACAATAAGATACATTGTGACGCCCATTCTGGTTGACTATTATCTTCTTTTGAAGTCCTCTAATGTCTCCAATGTTTTGGTTTTATTGGCCTTATTCTTTACTGTTTTGTTCAATTTTATTATAACTGATGATATAGGCAATTCTTTTTAAGATAACAAGAGGCATTATGGTAACCATTGTTGATCACTTTGTATTTTGTTTTTACATTATGTATTATGTCCATCCTTTTGATTTGACTGACTCTGTCCTGGTATGTCACATTTGGTTTTACCTTCTTCAAAAAAAAAAATAATAAGAACTGTGGGAGTAATAAAACCCAAAATATGTAACTGTCACTGTACAAAAGAAAGGAAAAGAAAGTTCTCTAAAAGATATAACTGCATATATATTTAAGTGTATATGATAGATAACCATATTACTGAGTTTTATTGGGTTATTGAACAAAACTGTTTGCAGTCTCACTGTTTGAAATTCCCTCTATATGATTTAATTTTGTAACTTTAACAACTATTTCTAAGATGACAATATGTAATTAATTAGTGATTTCCTGTTTATTTTTTCTGAAATTCTGTATAACTTGTATCCTTTTTCTGTTTTTTTTCTTTTTTCTCCTTAAATAAAAATTTTTTTAAAAAGGCAGAAACCGGCAAAGAGAGAGAGCAAGACATGCCTTCTTCCTGCCATTACGTTACATTACATTACATTAATCCTGGCTCCACCCCAAGGGCTGTGTAGCACTTACACCCCCAATCTAAGCATTAGACAATGGGTTCATCACAAATGCACAATGCAAATGCATGGGACCTGGAGAACACAACATAAACCATGACAGATGTGTACATATTTACAATTATAGGAACATATCACTGCTCTTTTGTTCAAAACTATTATTGATAAGTAGACATATCCTAGTCATTTTAGTAATGTTTTCTGATTGCATTGTATATCCTTTGTCTCCTTCTTCCTCTGTTGTTGCTGAACTTCGTATTTGATGAATTTCTGAATGGCTACAATTTGATTTTATTTCTCTGTTCTGCATCTTTTGGACAAAAGCAAATTAAGGATAATCACAAGGTTTCCAGTCAATGTTGATTGTGTAAACATTCTCATTTTATTTGAAGAAAACTTATCCTCATTGGATTTAAGATTGTAGAAGAAAGTTTAAATGATAATGCCAAAAAAAACTAGGTAAGAAGCTAGATACTCTGTTTGTGAGGGAGAACAAGGAGCCCCCACACTAAGCCTATGGAGAAACCAGAGAAGCAATTATCATCTTAACTTTGCTCTCTTTCCTTTCGTTCTTTTCCTTCTTTTTTTAAAACAAATTTTTGCTTGGTACCATCATTTCTATTAGTCTCCTTTGTTTTTACAAAGAGTTTGACATAAAGAATTGGATTCTAGCATTCCATTTGTTTTTGCTTTCTAAGTTTGTACTCCACCAAAGATAACTTCAAAAATCCTTTTTTTTTTAAACCAGGGATTGAACTCATAACTGCATGCTTGCAAATCCCTGCTCATGCCACTGAGCTAAATCCCCAGCCCACCAAAAATCCATTTCTTAAACATGAAAATGTATTGTGGTAATTTTTTTCCATATTAAAAACCCACATAGGGCTAAAAACCAATGAATGAAAAAGACACTTGAATCTCAAACTATACTATGAGTTTTGTATTTTCATCTTTTTCCAACAGTAAATGGACCTTCCCTGAGCATCTCTTGTAAGAGCATCTCTTGTAAGCAGTCTGGTGGCTATGAACTTCCTTTGTTTTTGCTTGTCTTAGAAAAACTTTATTTCTCCTTCCTTTCTAAACAAATAGCTTTCCTGAACATTGTCCTTATTGGAATTTTTATTTCTTTCAAGACTTTGATTAAAGTATCCCATTCTCTCCTTGCCTGTAAGTTTTCACTTAAAAAGTCAGCCATTAGCCTAAAGGGGGTCCCCTCACAGAAGCCTTGACAGTTTTCTCTTGCTGTTTTTAAAATTTACTATTTGCCTTGTACCTTTGACATACTGATGATAACATGCCTCCAGGAGGGTCTTTTTTGGTCGATCTATTCAGGTCATTTGAGCTTCCTGAATGTCCTATCTCCCCCACTCACCCAATCACCAAAACAACAAAACGGAACAAAACTTGGAAATTTGAAATTTTAGTAAAAGATAAAACTAAACTTGGAAATTTCACCAATTATTTCATTGAACTGGTTTTCCATTCCTTTTTTTCTCTTGTTATTCTTCCAGACCAAAATGCAAAGCTTTTCTCTTAGAGATGTCCTGAAAGGCGTTGGTTGTTGTTGTTGTTATTTTTTGTTTTTTTTTTTAATTTAAAGAGAAAGAAACAGAAAAAAGATACATGGAGATTTAAAAAAAGGTAGAAATAATACAGAATTACAGAAAAATAAATGGTAAGAAATCACCAGTTGATAAGTTACATATTGTCATCTTAGAAATAGTTGCTCAGGTTACAAAATTAAAGTATGTAAAGTGACATTCAAATAGTGACACTGCCAACAGTTCTGCTCAATGATCCAACAAAAACTTAGTAATATGGTTATCAGTCCTACACACTTGTTTTTTATCTTAAAGAGGGTAGCATTAAACATATCAAAACAGAACAAAACAGTTCAAAATGAAACAATTTAAAGAAATACAGATTTCAAAGTAAATCCACTGGAGATCTTCACTGTTTATCTAATTGTCTCTAGTTTCTTCCAAATAGTTGTTCCCATCTTCACACACACTTCACACATATGCACATACTGCATATTATAGAACTAATTAACTCATTACAGGATGATGAAGGCTTTTTACGTCTTCAAGATCTGACATTGGGGAAGACAATAATAACTACCATAGTGTCTCTCGTTCTCTTCATAGTATTGTCGCTTATCTTTACATATGCTGAAATTGAACTTAAGAGACAAGACTAATATCACTCTGAACAGTGCATAATAGTAATGCTAGATTTTATATCATAATGCTACAGAATTAGCATTGGGTTTCTTAGTGTCTTTTCTTCAGAGTATCTGTTCATTACATTGTGCATTATATAATCTGTTCCTGTAAACATTTTTTAAAAAGCCTTCTCATGTGTAAATTTCTACATGTATATCTATCCTCTCTGTATTATTGGGAAAAACAAATCATAACATGACAGAAAAACAAATTCCTAGAAAAACATGCAATGAAAAAGACATAAGACCACAATATTAGGTGATCTACTGTAGTTACTATGCTTTCTCTTGTTATTTTCAATAGACTTGTCCACATCATCAGGCTTAATATAGTTAAGCATAGTATTACATAGCTATTTTTATAAAAACACAACTTTGAAAACATTGTAGGACTTGAGAGCTATTAATAATCAAAACCGGTGTGGATATCTTTTACATCTTTTCATCTTCAGAGTAGTTGCCTCTACTTTTAGGGTTGATACTATGAAGCATAACACATTCAAATATAATTAGCCAAGGCAAAACTGCAGTCTAACGAATTGGATTCAAATAAGATCAGTCATAGTAAGACAATGTAAGTAATACAGGGTTTCAGTTTAAGTTAATAGGACATTAAGGATAGTTACCATGGTATAACCTGCTATTTTTGGATCAGATGTCTGTGCCCTCAAACCTGATATGAGTAGACAGACCAGAACAAATTAAATTCAATCTAAATAGGGCGATGACTACTGTGTCTTTTAAATCCTGATACACTAACAATGACCTCTGCCTTTTTTTAATAGTGTATCAAAGCTATCTATACTAAAGATTATAGCTTACCATCTCTGCTGCATGTCTGCTGCTCCACTTTCCTGCTATAATTTGCCCACCTTACTCCCTTATTCCACTGTCTGCCCCATTCATTGAGGCCTCTCTGCCACTGTTGCTGGAATCCTGGTATCCCTTCCTCTTTCTCTCTGGAATGTCCTTCAGCACTCTCTGTAGGGTTGGGTTGGTGGCCATGAACTCCTCCTTGTCTTGGAAGCATCTTATTTCTCCATTAACATTGAGAGAGAGTTTTTCTGGGTATATGAGTCTTGGTTACAATTTATTTTCTTTCAGGACTTGGAATATTTCTGCCCATACACTTCTCAATTTGAGAGTTTGTGTTGCTAAGTCTGTTGTTATTTTGATAATTTTCCCATTGTAGGTTATTTGCTTCTTTTCCCTGGCTGCTTTTAGTATTCTGTTCTTTTGGTGGATTTCTGAAATCTTGATTGTTATATGTCTGGGTGTACATCTGTTTTGGTTGTAGGTGCCTGGTGTTCTGTATGCCTCATTTATCTGTATATCATTTCTTTTTCCCATAGTTGGGAAATTTTCCTTTAATATATCTGTGAATATTCTTTATTTTTCATTTTTGGTTGCTCCTGCTTCCTCGCTCACATGCTTTATTCTTAAGTTATGTATCCTTTTGTCATCTTCTAGGCTTTGAATTGTTTCTTTCTGGTTCCTCGTTATTTTTAAGAGGTCTTTTCTTTCACGATTATATATCATAAATCTCTCTACAAGTTTCAAAAGGCTTACTTTAGTTTCTGACAAGGCATTTTGCCAGTGTTCAATGGAGTTTTTAGTTTCCTGGTAATCTCTATGGATCTGTTTCATGTATTCTAGGTTATGTTTAAATTCTTCTTCAGAAGTTTCTCTTTCTTTTCTGATTTCCTCCATTCTTCCATCTGTGTTCTCTTGGGCAGGGCTTATCATTTCTTTAATTAATCTCTTTATGTCTTGCCTCACTTGGATCAGAAGTACAGTTTTAAATTTGTCTATGAGGTCAAGAAGGTATTTCTTTATTTCGGCTGATGCTGTGTCTAGTATTGGATGGTTACGGTGCTGGTTCTCTTCTGTGTTTACTTCTCCTGGGCTTATTTTCTCACATTTGGCAGCTGGAGATTTTTTTAAAATTTTTATCTCTTGTCATGTTTCTGGTTTCTTTCAGACTGGAGTGTCCTGGGGGTCTCTGGCCCTCTCTGTATTGCTTAGGGTCTTTCCGAAGCATGCTGACTGGGGTTTTGCTGCCCTCCCAAAATTGCTATTACCTGAGATATCTTAAACTCCCTCCCAGGGGCTTGGGATGGTGCAGGGACACTCACCGCAGGCTGCACAGTCCAGAGTTCAGGGCACAGGCAGGGAGTAGCAATTCCCCAAAGGTGGTTGATCATGGCAGGAAACTGGAAAGTTCTGGTTCTGTATTTTTGATTATTGTCTGAAGAGGTATTTTCAGAAGCAGCTTCTCTGGGCTCCATTTGTGGCAGCGGCTCCATGGGGCTCTGTTCACGTGGGCCTGGCAGCAACAAAGGCATGCTCACCCGCGTAGGGACCTCAGGGGCATTCCAGCAGCGTGTGCCCGCTCAGCACCGATGCCGGGGGCTCAGGTCCTCATGCAAGTGGCGAGTGCGAAGGCGACAATCTGTCCCAGCAATGGGGCCCCAAGCCCATGGGGCCACAACGCGCCCTCCTCCTTGCACCCTCCTGGACATGGCCCGGATCTTGGGAGATGGCAGTGCATTTTTGTTTCTTTTTGAGACACCGTTTGGCTATGTAGTGCAGGATGGTCTTGAACTCACTTTGTGGCATAGGCTGACTTTGAACTTACAGCAATACTCCTGTCTCAACCTCCCAAATGCTGGGTTTACAAGTATGTGCCACCACACCCAGATGTAAGGCTTCATGACTTTGTTTGATATTTTTATTTGTTTATTTTAAAGAGATTAAGCCAAAGAGGCCAGAACAAATTAGATCAGAACAGAACAATGTAAGCAACACAGCATTTCCAACAAGACAACTGGATATTAACAGTAGCTACCATAATGTCTCTTTTTTTGAAATAGTGGAGCATTCCTTCAAATACAATAGTAGCAAACATAACAAAATAGTATAAAACCATTCAAGAGAATGAAAGTATTACAGGGCATTCAGAACCAAATACCAGAAAATAAACAATGGTTACTATATTATCTCATTTTCCATAAAACATTTGTTTATACTATCACACATAATAAAATCCAATAAGATACAACATGATAGAACCAATGGAAACAGAAGAACAAAAGCATAGTAGGACTTCAAAGCAAGATGATATTAAATCAGCACTAGCTATTATAATGTCTTATTTTCTTCAAAATAGTTATTCATATCATCACACATAATAAAATCATAATAAAACAAAACAGAATAAAACAATTCCAACTAATAAATGAAAACATTATAAGGCTTCAAAGCAGTATAATGGGGAAATCATGATTACCATAAAATTTTATGTATTCTTACCATTCCTTACACCAGGGAGACTATATGGTATTTATATATGTGAGTTTGTTTTATTTCAGTTATGAGCATGGTCTCAAGTTGCATCCATTTATTTATAAATATCATAATGTGATCATTCTTTATAGCTGAGTAGTACTCCATTGTATAAAAATACAACAACTTTTTTTATCCATTCCTCAGTTAATGGATACTTAGGTTTTTCCCAAGATCTGTCTATTACAAATTGTGCTGCTATAAACATGGGTGACATATATCACTGTAGTATGATGTTTTTAGTTCTTCTGGGAATATGCCTAGAAGTGGAATAGCTTGAATGGAACTTCCAATCCCAGCTTTTATGAGGAATCTACACACTGACCTCCACAATGGTTGCACCAGTCTACACTCCCACCAACAGTGCAGGAGAGTTCCTTTTTCCCCACAGCCTCTCCAGCATTTGCCATTGGTAGTTTTCTTGATCATGGCCATTCTTTCTGGAGTGAGATGGAATCTTAGTGTGGTTTTAATTTTCATTTCCCTAATGACTAATGATGATGAACATTTTTTACTTTGTTTAATATTTGTATTTATATTTTGTTGGACTCAATTGTTTGTAAAGATGTAATCAAGTTCTGAAATTCTTTCTTTTGCCAGTCCTGTTCAGCTTTTGGGCAGTTTTGGTTTAAATTCAAATGCCTCCTCTGAGAGCCTCCTATGCTCCCAGGTAGAGGTTTTAGAAGGACCTGAATCATGGGGGAGGCACATCTGTCTTGTTGTCCTGAGGTGGGGCCAGGTCACTGAGGCAGTCACTGTCACTGGAGTATGTCTGGAAGAATGTATTTCCCTGGCTGGCTCCTCCCATCTCTCTGTTTCCTGGCTGCCATGGTGTGAACATCTGTTGCCCAGCCAAGCCTTTCTGCCATGCTGCTTCTGTGTCTAAGCCTGCTGACATGAACTGAAACTTCAGAACTGGGAGCCATAATAAACCACTCCTCCTTTTAACTGCAAGTATTGGGAATTTAGTCCCAGTGATACAGAACATAACTGAGGCAGAGGCCCTCAAATGTTGTCTCTTTAGCTCTCATATTTGTTTATTATCTCTATTTATGCTGAATTTCTCACACATGCAGTGAATTGTCTTTTAAGTTCTTTGAATTGCCTGTCCATATTTTTTTCTTAGCACCTATTTATCATACATAGTGATCACATTCATCATAAGGAATTTATACCAGTGTATAATGCATCTTAATTTTTCCCTCCCCATTTACAAAAGGTTTGTTTCCTTTATTTTTCCTTCCACTCAGTGTTTTTCCTTTTGATCCCATTCTTCCCACTTCCCAATATCTATTCCCATTACTCTCTTTATTTACCCTTCATTCCTCACATAAGAGAAAAAGTCTGATATTTAAACTTGTGTCTAATTTATTTCAGATTATAGTCTTAAGGGATATCCATTTTCCTACAAATGGCACAGTACTACTTCACTGTATATAAATACCACATTTTCTTTATCCCTTCTTTTGGTGGGCATATGTGCTTTTTTTAACTTTTAGCTATTATAAATTGTGCTGCTATAAACATGGGTATCATGTATCCGTGTGGTATGATGCTTCTAACTCTTTCAGAAAGACATCTAGAAGGTAACAGCTGGATCATGGAACCTCTAGTTTTAGTTTTTTGAGACATCTTTGCACTTATTTCCATAGTGGTTTTACTAGAATACACACCCACCAGCAATGTAGAAGCATTCCTTTTACCCTACAGATTCACAAGAATTTGTTCTTGGTTGACTTCTTGATGATATCTTTTCTTTCTGGAATGTGATAGAATCTCAATGTTGTTTTAACTTCTGTTTCTTGAATAACCAATGATATTCATCATTTTTTCATTATTTGTTTGCTGTTTATACTTCTTCATCTGAAAAATGTCGATTCATTTCAGATGTACATTTTTTGATTGAGTCTTTAAATCTGAGGACTGTGATATTTCTGAGTTATTTATATATTCTACATATTCATATATTTATATATTTCTATGTTCTAAATACTCCTTTGAGTAATAACTGATAAAAATTATTTCTAATTCTGGGAGTTGTCTCTTCACTCTGTTGGTGGTTTATTTTGCTGCACAAATGCTTTTTAATATGATGAAATCCCAGTTGTTGATTCTTGGCAATATTTCCTAATGAGATCAGGGTTTTGCTCATAAATTCTTTGTGTGCCCCTTTGTAGTTTAGAGTTTTACTAATTCTACCTTCCAACAGATTAAATTTCTGTTCCTGTATTTAGTTATTTGATTCACTTGTATTTTACTTTAGTAGATGGTGAGATATATGGGTCTGGGTTTGTTTTTCAGCTTTCCCAGGCATCATTTATTAAAGAGGCTGTCTTTCTTTCAGTGAACATGTTTGACCCTTTTGTCAGCGATGAAGTATAGCTGAGCATGCTTGGAGTTGTTTCTGCATCTCCTATTCTGTTCCACAGATCCTTGGGTCTGTGTTTTGTTTTGTTTTCCAGTACCATGCTGCTTCTACCATTATAGCTTTATAGTATAACTACATATTGGTGATTCTGATGTCCCCTGACTTGCCTTTGTTGCCCAGAATTACATTGGCTATTCTAGGTCTCTTCTGGTTCCATATGAATTTTAGAATTGTTTTATCTAGTTCTATCAAGTATGCTATTGATATTTTGATTGGAATTGCTTTGAATATGAATAACAAGTTTTGGAAATAAGGTCACATTCACTGTATTATTTCTGTCTATCCAAGAACAGGGAATATCTTTCCATTTGCTAGTATCCTCTTTGATCTCCTTTTTCAAAGTACTGTAGTTTTCAGTGTATTGGCCTTGCATTCTTTTGTTAGATTTTTTTCTAGGAATTTCAATTTTCAGGGGGTTTTGGTGCTATTGTGAAAAATGCTGTTTCCTTAATTTCTTTCTCAATGAATTTGTTATTAATGTACAGGAAGGCTACTGATTTTTTAGTGTTATCTTCATATTACACTACACTGTCAACTCTGGTTACTAATTTTAGGAGGTTTTTGATGAAGCTTTTGGGATCCTTTATGCAGACTATTACACCATCCACAAATAATGATAATTTGATATCTTTCTGTACTATCTGTAAGCCTTCTTCTCTTATCTAATAGCTCTGGCTAATGTTTTGAGAGCTATATTGAATAAGAGAGGTGATAATAGACATCCTTAACTTGTTCCTGATTTTAGAGTGGAAGCTTTCAGGTTTTGCTTAGTTTTTTTAATTTTAAAGAGAATAAAACCAAACAAAATAAAACAGATTAGAGCCAGTCAAAAACAAAACAGTATACATGATACAGGAATTCAAAACAAAATAATGGGAAAACAACAATGGCTACCAAATGTCTCTTGTTATCTGTAAAGTAGCTGCCTATATTATCAGATATAATAAAACAAAACAAAAAACTAGAATAAGATCAATCAAAAGCACTGGACCAGCATGGCAGGTACTGAATGGGCCTGCAATGGTGTCCCCACTCCTGGCCATGCTTGGCAGACTCTGAAGTTCTAAGCAAGCAAGCAAGCACCATTGGTTCCAGAGGCTGGGTGGCCTGTGGTGAGTGCCCCACACTTTCCCCGAGTCCAGCTAGTTTGGGATCCTTGCTCAGCCCCAGACAGGGAACTTTGCAGCTTGCAGGTGCACTGGACCAGTGTGGCGGGTCCTGAGTGGGCCTGCAATGGCCTCCCCATTCCTGGCCATGGTTGGCAGACTCTGGAGTTCTAAACAAGCAAGTGAGCGCCATCGGTCCCAGAGGCAGGGCTTGAGTTGGCCTGCCCCACCTCCAGTGACCCTCTCTCAATCTGGGGAACTGGGTGGACAAAGTCCCCAGAGCTGAGGGCATACAAGAGGATTTCAAACAGACCCTGAGGAAGCCTTGGATAACACTTAAAACACAGAAATACAAGAAAATGACAAAATGAAAGACCAAATTACAATCTAAAACCTCCAGCCCATCCCAAGAAACCTCAGGAGCTATGTACATAGAAGAAAATATATGCCATACACCTGAAATATCACAGATAATAGCAACTGAAATAAAGAAGCAACTCCAGGAAGTTTTAAAGGAATTCAAACTAAAATAATCTCCCAGGTAAAAGAAGAAATGATAAAAGAAATGAAGGAGATATTGAACATATCTAAAGAAGACACAGTTAAAAAATTGGAGGAACTAAACAAAAAGATAGAATCCATGGATGAGCAATATAAGAAACAAACAGAATACACAAAGCAGATGCAAAGAGATATACAGGAAATCAAAAATTACATTGAAAGGTATAAAAACCAACTCAATGAAATCAAAGATAGAATTTCAGACCTTGAAGACAAGATTGCAGCTAGTGAACAGGAAAGGAAAGATCTTTTAAACATAACAAGGAATCAGGAAATAACAATTCATCAGCTGCAAGATAATGCAAGAAAAACAACATATGATTGATAGGGATAGATGAAAAAGAAGGGGACTACATAAAGGAAGTCAAGAGGGTATTTAGAGAAGTAATAGCTGAAAATTTCCAAAACATGAGAACGGAAACTGAAATCAGGATCAGTGAAGCATATAGAACTCCAAATAGTCATGACCAAAATAAAACTACTTGCAGACATATACTAATTACCATCCCAGAAATCCAACATAAGAATAGAATATTAAAAGCTGTCACAGAGAAAAGACAGACTACTTATAAAGGAAGACCTATCAGAATCACAGCAGACTTCTCAGCACAAACAATAAAGTCAAGAAGAGCATGGAGTGAAGTATTCCAGATCCTAAAGGAAAATAATTTCCAACCTAGACTGATGAACCCTGCAAAACTGTCCTTCAAAGTTGATGGAGAAATAAGATGCTTCCATGACAAAAAACAGCTGAAGAACTTCATGATCACCAAGCTAGCCCTGCAAAGAATATTGGAAGACAATTTAGATACACTTAGGAAAAAAACACTAAGCAAAGCAAACAGTTAAACAGAATGGAAAGATAAAGATGCAACAGCAGAAGGATAACATGTCAACAATGAACCAACATATAACAGTTATAACCATTAATGTAAATGGTCTCAATGCACCAATTAAAAGAAACAGATTAGCAGAATAGATCAAAAACAACATCCAACCATATGCTGTCTACAAGAAACCCATCTAACCCAAAAGGATACTCACAGGCTGAAAGTCAAAGGATGGAAAACAATATTTCATGCAACAGGAACCAAAAAAAAAGCAGGATTTGCCATTCTGTTTGCAGACAATGTGAACTTTAAACCAAGAATGATCAGAAGAGATAAAGGAGGTCACTACATACTGGTTTGGGGAAAACTTCAAGAGGAAGAGATAACTATCTTAAATAAATGTGCACCAAATTCCATAGCACCCAGCTATACAAAGCACGTATTAACAAAAATGAAAAACCAAATTATCAGTAACACAATTATAACAGGATACCTTAACACACCATTGACACCAACGGAAAGATTAACCAGAGAGAAAATCAGTAAAGAAAAAACAGAACTGAATCACACTTGTGAACAAATAGACTTAATAGACATATACAGAGTGCTCCATCCAACAATATCAGAATAAACATTCTTCTCAGCAGTACATGTGTCACTCTCTAAAATAGACCATGTATTAGTTCACAGAACATATTTAAATAAATGCAAAAGAGTTGAAATTATTCCTTGCATGTCATTGGATCATAGTGCTATAAAATTAGAAATTAATGATAAGAGACACTAAAAAAATCCCACAAACACATGGAAAATGAGTAATACACTCTTGAGTAATCAGTGGGTCACAGGAGAAATTAAAGAAGAAATTAAACAATACCCAAAAGCAAATGAAAATACAAATATACCAGAATCTGTGGGATGCAGTGAAAGCAGTCCTCAGAGGAAAATTCATTTCACATTCAAGAAAACAAAACAAATACAAATAAATAACCTGATGTTACACCTCAAACATCTAGAAAAAGTCAAGCCCAAAGCCAAAAGAAGAGAGGAAATTATAAAAATCAGAGCAGAAATCAATGCAATAGAGACTAAGAAAACAATCCAAAAAAATCAATGAATCAAAGAGTTGGTTCTCTGAAAGAATAAATAAAATTGAAAAGCCCCTAGCCAACCTTATTAAAAAGGAAAGAAAAGCTGAAATTCATGCAATAAGAAAGGAAAAAGGCAAAACAACTACAGACTCTATAGAAATACAGAAGATCATCAACACTTATTTCAAAAACCTCTACTCTCTCTTTTTTTTTAAATTTTATTTAAGGAGAAAAAAAAGCAGAGAAAGGGTACAAGTTATATAGATTTATAGAAAAAAATAAACAGTAGGAAATCACTAGTTAATGGATTACATATTGTCATCTTAGAAATAATTGTTCAAGTCACAAAATTAAAGCTTGTAAAGTGGACATTCCAACAGTTGAGACTGCAAACAGTTCTGTTCAATGATCCAATAAAACTCAGTGATATCATTTTCTATCTTATACACTTAAATATACATGCAGTTATATCGTTTAGAGCACTTTCTTTTCCTCTCTTTTGTACAATGACTATTACACATTTTGGGTTTTGTTGCTCCCACAGTTCTTATTACTTTTTTGGAAGGGAGTAAACTAAATGTGACCTAACAGAACAGAGTCAATCAAATCAAAAGGGTGGACATAATAGATAATGTAAAAGCATAATACAAGGTGATCAATAATGGTTACCATAATGCCTCCCGCTATCTCTAATAGAATTGCCTATATCATCAGTTATAATAAAATTGAACAAAACAGTAAAGAACAAAACTGACAAAACCAAAACATTGGAGACATTGTAGGTCTTCAAAAGTAGATAAAAGTCATCGAGAATGGGCGTCATAATAAATCTCACTATCTTCACAGCTGTTGCCTAAACTTTCGAACCTGGTACTATCAGGCAAAGCAGAATAGGGGGACATCAGTCAAAAACAAGATGGTGAGAGTAATACAGGGCTTTAAATCAAGATAATGGAAAGTCAAAGTGGGTTACTATAATATATCCTGCTATTTTTATTTATTTTTCCCTTAATTAAAAGGATGAAAATAAAAAAGTAAATAATGGAGTGGAGATTGAGATAAAAGAGGGCATAACAGCAAAACAGCGCAGATCAAAACATAACCATTTAAGCAGAATAGTGTTTCACCACAAGATAATCCTGACATAAAAGTAGTTACCATATTGTCTCTTTCCTTGAAATCCTTGAGTACAACTTCGTATACTGTAGCATCAAATGTATCAAAACAATGTAAAACCATTTAAGAGAATGACAGCATTACAGGGTATTTAGAATCAACTAACAGAAAATGAACAATGGTTTCGGTATAATCTCCTTGTCTTTAAAAGTTTTTGCTTATACAATCGTACATAATTAAATCCAATAAGATACAACCTGTTTAGACTAATGGAGACAGAAGAACAAAAGCTTGATGAGTCTTCAAAACAAGATGACACTAAATCAGTATTACCTATTAAGACGTCATTTTCTCCAAAATAGCTGTTCCTATCATCCAATCTTCTCTGTCTCATTTCTGTTTAGCTCTTTTTCTGTCATTAGTTGTCAGTTTGTCTTCTTCATTTTGTTCTCTGCTCCATTCATTGTGGCCTCCCTGCCACTATTTCTGGATTCTTTGTATTTTTCTTTTTTAGAATATTCTGCAATACTCTCTGTAGAGTTGAATTGGTGGTTGCAAATTCCCCCAGTTCCTCTTTATCCTGGAAGCACCTTGTTTTTCCATCAATTTCCAGGGACAGTTGTGCAGGATATCTCAATCTTGGCTGGAGATTATTATCTTTCAAAGCTTGAATTATTTCCCCCCACGCTCTTTGTGATTTGATGGTGTGTGCAGAGAAATATGCTGTAATTCTGATGGGTGTTCCCTTGTAAGTGGTCTGTTTCTTGTCTCTGACAGCTTTTAATATTCTGTTCTTGTACTGAATTTCTGGAATTTTTATTATTATATGCCTGGGTGTTGCTCTGTTTGGGTTGTAGGTGGCTGGGGTCCTGTATGCCTCATACATCTGAGTATCTTTACCTTTTGCTAAATTAGGAAAATTCTCCTGGATTATTTCTGTGAGTAGCTTTTGTAGTTCATTTGTTTGTGTCCCTACTTCTTCTTTTATGTTCTTAATTCTTAAGTTATGAATCCTCTTATCATCTTCTAATCTTTGTATTATTGCTGTTTGTTTCTTTGTTACTTTTAACAAGTTTTTCATTTCATTCTCCCATATTACAAGTCTGCCCTCCAGTTCAGATAGTCTGTCCTTAGTTTCTTTCAAGCTGTTATGCTAGTTTTCGATAGAGTTTTTAGTTTCCTGGCAGTCCCTTTGAACCTGCTTGACGTATTCTATGCTTTCTCTATTTTCTCCATCAAACAATTCTCCCCTCTTTTTCTGTTCTTCCATTCCACCATCCGTTTTTTCTTGGGTGGTGCTTAGCATTTCTCTAACTATTCTGCTTACTTCTACCTTCAGGTCGTTAATAACTTCATTCCTGAACTGATCTATGAGGCTCTCTAGATGACGCTTTGTGTCTATTGGTGTGGTGTCCGCTATTGCCTGTTTCTCAGTATTGGGGCTGAGGAGCCTTTCTTGTTGCTCCCTCTTCCCATATTCTTTGTTCCTTATATATGCAAGCTTATATAGGAGGCCCAGCTTCCCTCCCTGTCAGCCACAGCCTGATCGAATTGCGCTGGCTAGGTGTTCCCGCCCACCGCAGCACACCAGGAAATTCCAGACCAGGCAGCCTACGCAGCCACCCTCAGGCTCTGGGATCTGGGTTGTGCCAGCCTACTGGGTCTCCGCCAGCAGCATCACGTAGGCTAGGTACTTCTCACCAATCCCACTTGAGAGGGGGATAAGTGGCTGAAGTCGCCACAGCGCCCTGCTCCCGCAAGTCTGCCCAGTCCCAGAATGTCCTCCACTGGAGTCAAACTGTGGTAGAGTGTCAGTTTCTCTCACTCACCTCACCACAAGTCAGTGCACGGCTCCCCACCCATCCTGTTTTCAACTCCATTCGCCGATTCCCACTCCCAGAGCTTCCGCACGTCTCTCTCCCTGCCGAGCCAACGTAGACGCAGCTGCCGCGTGGTGGGAAACCCAAATCGCGGCTTCCAATGGCGTGGGCTCCAGCCTCCACACTGAGGCCCCTCTGTTCCTGTTCTGGCACCAGGACTGCATTCCAAATTGGTTTCTCTCAGCCCAGTTCGTTCCTGGGTCAGCAGAGCATATCTCCACCTGCTTATGACTCCTTACTCTGCACCATTCCTGAATTCTGAGCCGAGTCTTTCAGAGAGCCTCCGTAGCTGCTGTTATCTGTACACCATGTTCTCCCAGAAGTCCAAAACCTCTACTCTCAAAGGTTTGATAACACCGAAGAAAAAGACAGATTCCTAGAAACACATGAAGTATCAAAGTTAGGTCAAGAAGATGGAAAACTGCTGAATAACCCAATTTCTATTAATGAAATTGAAAATGTAATTAAGTCCTTTCCTACAAAGAAGAGCCCCGGCCCAGACAGATTCACTGCAGAATTCTACAAGAAATACAAACAAGACTTGATGCCAACACTCCTCAAACTCTTCAATGAAATTGAAAGGGAAGCAATCCTTCCTAAGTCATTCCTGGAAGCAAATATTACTCTAGTACCAAAACCTGAGAAAGACCCAACTAAAAAAGAGAACTATAGACCAATCTCCCTAATGAACATCCTTGCAAAAATCCTCAATAAATTATTGGCAAATAGGATGCAGCAAATCATCAAGAAGATTATACACCATGACCAAGTGGGATTCATCCCAGGCATGCAGGGATGGTTCAACATATATAAATCAATAAATATAATCCACCATATCCATAAAGCCAGAAGTAAGAATCACATGATCATTTATATAGATGCAGAAAATCTTTTGACAAAGTCCAACATTCATTTATGATAAGAACTTTGCAGAAAATTGCAATAGATGGTCTTTATCTCAATATTATAAAGGCCATCTATGACAAACCAACAACGAGTATCATACTAAATGGCCAAAAATTAAAGGCCTTTACTTTAAAATCAGGCACAAAACAAGGATATCCCTTATCATTGCTTCTATTTAATATAGTACTGGAAATACTAACCAGAGCAACCAGACAAGAGAGAGTAATAAAAGGGATAAAGAAAGGAAAAGAAGAAGTTAAATTATAATTGTTTGCAGATGACATGGTACTCTACATAGAAAACCCCTAAACTCATTGAACTAAACTCTTAGATATAATAAATGAATTCAGTAATGTAGCTGGATACAAAATCAATACTCAAAAATCAATATCATATGAAAATATTTGAAGCTAGAGTATATGAAGTTTTACCCAAATATTTCAAGGAAAAAGACACTATGGTAACTACTATTAAGTCAGGTTATAAGGTGGTGAAGTACTAGGTTATTGAAACAGTCATGCTGTGACCTCTATTGTTATATTGTTATGTCCTGTTTTATCTCAATCTCCCCCTTATTGTTTCAAAAAAAAATTATTTAGTCATTTCTTATGTTTGTCTTAATTAAAGAAAAAATTCAAAAAAATTAGGATATATAAATAGTAACTCTTTTCGATTTCCTATTAACTTGTTTTGAAGTCCTGTAGTACTCCCACGATCTTGTTTTGACTGATTAGACTCTGTTCCATTCTATATGATAGTATCAAGTTTGAAGACATAGGCAACTACTTTGAAGACAATAAGATTCACTAAGATACCCATTCTGGTTTGACTATTGTCTTCTTTGGAAGTCCTGTAATGTTTACAATGCCTAAGTTTTATTGGTCTTGTTCTCTACTGTTTTGTCCAACTTTATAATATCTAATAAGATAGACAATTCTTTTTAAGGAAACAAGGGACAACGTTGATAACCATTGTTGATAAACTTGTACTCTGTTCTACACCATGTGCTATGTCTATCCTTGGTATTGACTGACAGCTTTGTTTTGCCATATTTGACTGTATTCTTCCCCCCCCCCCAAAGAAAGTAATAAGCACTAAGGAGTAATAAAATCCAAGATGTGTAAATTTTGTTGTAAAAAAGAGAGGGAAAAAAAAAAAGAAAAAGAGCTCTAACGGACATAACAGCAAGTGTGTTTGGGGGTGTTAAATAGCTGACTTTATCAATGTTTTTGGAACATTGAACACAGCTGTTTGCAGTCTCCCTGTTTGAATGTCCACCTTGTGTTCTTTGATACTGTGATTTGAGGAACTATTTTCAAGAAAATAGTGTGTAATCTACTAGCAGGTAATTTCTTACTGTTATGGTTTTTTGTTTTGTTTTGTTTTGTTTTGTTTTGTTTTGTTTTGTAGTTCTGTATTGCGTGTACCCTTACGCCGCTTTGGTTTGTTTTGTGTTTTTCTCTTTTTCCTCTTAAATAAAAAAAAATCAATATCATTCCTATACACTAACAACAAAATCACTGACAGAGAAATAAGAGAAGCCACACCCTTCACCCTAGAAACCAAAAAAATGAAATATTTAGGAATTACTCTCATGAAAGAAGCAAAAGACCTATACAGGGAAAAGTATAATACACTGAAAAAAGAAATTGAAGACAATCTCAGAAAATGGAAAGACATTCCTTGCTCATGGATAGGAAGAATAAATATTGTGAAAATGGCCATTCTCCCAAAACTGTTTTACAGATTCAATGCAATCCCAATAAAAATACCATCAACATAACTCATAGACCTCAAGAAATCACTCCTAAAATTCATCTGGGTGAGAAGAGATCTAGAATAGCAAAGACAAGGCAAGGCAGGAGGCATCACAATCCCTGACTTGAAGTTATACTACATAGCAAGTGTAATAAAATCATCATGGTACTGGAATAAAAAGAGATCTGAAGGGGGCTGGAGATTTAGCTCAGCGGCATAAGTTCCTGCCTTGCAAGCAGGCAGTCATGAGTTTGATCCCCGGTACCGATAAAAAAAGAAAAAAAAAGAGAGAGATCTGAAGATCAATGGAATAGGTTAGAAGATAAAACCACAACTACAAACACACTCAACCACCTCATCTTTGATTAAGGGGCCAAACATGACAGTCTCTTTAATAAATGATGTTGGAAAAGCTGTCTCTCCATACCCGAAAAACTAAAACTAGACCCATGCCTTGCACCATGTACTAAGTTAAAATCTAAATGGGTCAAAGATCTGAATATTAAAATAGAAACACTAAATCTATTGGAAGAGACATAGAGGTAGGTAGAGAATTCATGAACACGAATCAAACCACACGGATATAATTCCCAGAATCAACAACTGGGATCCCATCTTATTAAAAAGTTTGTACATATCAAAAGAAATCTCCAGCATAGTGAAAAGAAAACCCACAAACTGGGAAACAGTCTTAATGAACTGTCCCTCAGAAAAAGGACTTCTGTCTAAAACATATAAAAAATTTTTAAAAATCAGATCCCCCAAATTCAAAGATCCAGTTCAAAAATGGTCATCTGAGATGAATACAGAGTTCTCAGATGAAGAAACACAAATAGCAAATAGATACATGAAAAAATGTTCATCATCAGTACTCACTAGAGAAATGCAAATTAAAACCACATTGAGATTCCATCTCACTCCAGAAAGTGTGGCCAGGATCAAGAAAACTACCAACAACAAATGCTGGAGAGGCTGTGGCGAAAAAGGAACTCTCCTGCACTGCTGGTGGGAGTGTAGATTGATACAACCATTTTGGAGGTCAGTGTGGAAATACCTCAAAAAGATGGGATTGGAAGTCCCATTCAACCAGCTATTCCACTTGTGGGCATATTCCCAGAACTGAAAACATCATACCACAGTGATATATGTGCACCCATGTTTACAGCAGCACAATCTGTAATAGCCAGAATCTGGAAACAACCTAAATGTCCATCAACTGAGGAATGGATAAAAAAGTTGTGGTATTTTTATACAATGGAGTACTACTCAGCTATGAAGAATGATCACATTGAGATATTTGTGGGTGCAGCTTGATACCATACTCATAAGTGAAATATATCAAACTCACATGTATAAATACCAAATAGTTTCCCTAGTATAAGAAATGGTAAGAATACATAAAAGTATGTGGTAATCATCATTCCCCATTATATTACTTTGAAGCCTTATAATGTTATCATTCATTATTTGGAATGGTTTTATTCTTGGTTCTTTGATTTTATTGTCTGTGATGGTATGAACAGCTCTTTTGAAGAAAACAAGACATTATAATAGCTAGTGGTGATTTAATATCATTTTGTTTTGAAGTCCTACCAAGCTTTTGTTCTTCTGTCTCCATCAGTTTTATCATGTTGCATCTTATTGGATTTTATTATATGTGATAGTATAAACAAAAAATTTTATGGACAAGGAGATAATATAATAACCATTGTTCATTTTCTGTTACTTGGTTCCGAATACCTTGTAATACTTTCATTCTCTTGAATGGTTTTATACTGTCTTGTGATGTTTAATACTATAGCATATGAAGGTATACTCAAATATTTCAAGGAAAGAGACACTATGGTATCTATTGTTATGTCGTGTTATCTTGTGGTGAAACACTATGTTGCTTAAATTATTCTGTTCTGTTATGTCCTCTTTTATCTTAATCTTTTTTTAAAATAAAAAAAAATTTAAACATTTTAAAAATGTGATAAAGACCCTGACTGAGGATATAGCTCAGCTGTAGAGTGCCTGCCTAGTATGCTAGAGTCCCAGGTTTGATCCCTAACACTGCAAAAATAAATATCCTTCATTAGGTACAGTAGAATGCAACTGTCGTCCCAGAAATTCAAGCAAGCCGGGTAATATACGAAGACAATATTCAAAAGAAAGAAAGGAAAGGAAAGGAATAAGGGTGAGAAGAAGGGAAGAAGGAGAAGGAAAAAAAAAGGAAGGATATGAGGGAGAAAAGGAGAAAGGGAACAGGGAGACATGAAAGAAAAGAGGAAGAGAAAAGGAAAAGAAAAGAAATGAGACTTTGTGTCTCTTGCCCCTAGAGAAAGACAAAACAGGTGCTTTGGACAAGCTGAGTGAGGAGTGCTTCCAGCTCACTGCCCAGGCTTAGAGCTCCATAAAGTGGATGAGCCAAACCAATTCCCCCCAGGGGAAGGCAACACCTTCCTTTGTGTAATGCCATCAGATGAACACCTCGGTTTCTGAAGTGTCCACACGTTACCATGGGGTCAAAATCCCTTCAGAGAGAAAGGTAGTGGCCAAAATAGCCAGTTCTGATCAAAGTGTCCAGGAGAAAGAAATATTCATGATAACCATCCCTGAAATTGGAGGAGCTGGGCTGAGGGACCATGGAGGTAGTGAGAAGCACTCAGTAGCTCTTCCAAATATGCAATATTAGTATTGTGAAATGCTATAATTGGCTTCTATTTTATTTTCACATGCCAACAAAAACTAGGGACACTGTGCTTCCATGAGGTAACCAGCTCCCTGCAGGAAGCTTTAGGCATCTTCCAAGTGAGGGAGTTCTGGTGTCCCAATAGCATCATTGTGCCCTAGGTCATGCCTCAGGGCAGAGAGAGCCCTGAGCTCTCTGGGTCACCCCCTGTCCTGCCTCACACTTATTATGTCCAGATGGCTCCCAGCATCCTCCCCCGAATGTGGTAGAATAACAGAGATGACACCACAGAGGCAGGTCACCCTGGCAGAAAGAGGCCTGGGTCCCAGGCCCTGGAGGGTAAGCAGACTTTGGCACTGGAGGTGCAGAGTGTTCACCTGGCCCAACAAATTGAGGACCTGGCGTGGGAGCTGTCCTTGCTCCTCCACATGGCAGATGGTAGCTCAAGAGCAGAAGGAAGCCAATCCAGCTGCAGGGCAAGTCTGAAAGATTCTAAGTCACACTGAGGTAGGTGGCCACCTGCAGAAGGCTGCTTCTCCACTAAGGATATCATGGTAGGAAACAGAGGGTGTCTGCAGCTGCGGTCTGCTGGGGACCAGACTATGTAAAGGTTAAATTTCTGACCACAACAGGGCCTCTGATTGGGCTGGAAAACCTCATAGTCACGGTGATATGAAGACAAGATAACCCTGCAGCTCAGGCAGCGGAGGACTGGAAGACATGGGCTGTTGACACTCCCTGTTCCAGAGCAATAAAGCTGCCAACATTAGAGATCAAAAAGTTTTCTTAATTGGCAAGATTTACTGCCTTTGTTTCTCAAAGCCCTTGTCATTTCTGCTGGCTTTTGCCTCAGATGTGTTCCCCTCTTCCTGGACCACCTCCAATCTGTGGAAACCTGATAAGTACTATGAGTGATCCAAAAAGACTTGTCTTAGCTCTCAGAGAGTTATAGCCTTCCTGGATTCCCCAAAAACCATATTCCTTTATTAGTTTTATTTAAGCCTTTGCTGTAATCCATTTTTGGAGGTTGGGGTCTAGGTCAAGTCCCCAATAGGAGGCCATGCTGGTTTATGACTACTCCACAACTCCCATCATGGACACCTGTGTCATGGTCAGCCTGGAACTTGACATGTGCTGAATTCTGCATTGATCCTTCGAAGGAGGGACAATAAAGCTGCCAAAGTTGAGGAAATCAATGTGTGCTATCATCATTCTCTTGTTCAAGTCCTGGTCATTGTGTCATCTTCAGGCCAATGGCTGTGAACGGTCACTCAGTGTACCTGGCTCAGGGTAAGAAGTGCCCAATTGGAGCTGCAAAGACAAAGGTATGGCACAGTAAATCCAAGCCCCACTTTCCATGTTGCTTCTGCTGAGTTTCCAAGGCCAATGTGACTCCAGTCTGGATAACAGGGAGTAGATGGTACAAAACCTAATCACCAAGGGCCTCCAACACCAGGGGGAACTCCCTGAGGACAGGCAAAACCCACCTAATCATACTGCAGCTCTCCGGCCCCAGGATGCCCATACCTCGCACACTCTGTGCCTTATGAAAAGTTCCTCCCTAGAAGGGTCTGTCCTTCACTACCCTGTCTCAGCTGGAGACATTTTACCTCCTGACCACCCCAGAGCCCATGTACCCACCACACTTTTCCTGACTCTCATCCTGACCTCCCCTTCCTTGGTCCCCACCTGCATGCAGTTCCTATGTTAGTCCCTCATGTCATGTGCAGCCTCCTTCTAGAAAGAGTTCCTCAAAACAGTGTGCACTGACTCCTAGGCCCTCATCTCACACACATACACACACACACCCCTCTGGGCTCACTGCTTCATAAGTACAAGGTATTAAATGACCCATAAGTGCTTTGTGAATGCAGCTGGCACAGGGTTCTAATCGGAGGTCACACAGTCACATCAGGAGGCCACAGCAGCCCTTGAGGAGCATGAACCGGGTGGATGAACTGGAATGGATGGAGGAGTTCAGAGCAGAGGGACATGCTGCAGCCAGAGTCCTTAGGGACAGCATTAAGGAATGCCTAGCTGGCCACCTTAAGGTGTGTACAGAGGATGCTTGTGAGAAGAGGGAAGTAAAGAGCTTCTCAGGCTAGTGAGGTATCTGGAAAGTGTTAGCCAAAAAGACCAGAACAGCCTCAACTGTGAAGAGGAGCCTGCAGAAGGAGGGAGAAGGCACCCTAAAACCTGTGAGCCCACCAGAAGGTGTCAGCATTTCACTCTGTGATGTGGCCTTGGTTGGAGAGCATGGCCCTAGGCTGTGAGTTCCCAAGGACTCCCCCTCCATTCGGAGATCCATGTCACCACCACTGCGCAAGGAGCATGCTGTCACAAAACGGCACAGGCATGGGGTCCTCCCTGAAGACCATAGGAGGAGGCAGGAGGAACTCTGGCTTTTCTGGCTGATTTGACCTTCTCAGAAATGTCATCACAGTTCTGTGTAGGTGTTGCGAGTGTCTAGTGCACTCTGAACCCCGGGAAGAGGCACACACACACACCAAGTCGGGACACGGGGGGTGCAGCGCAAAGAAAAGAAGCAGCAGAGAGAAACAGCAATTGCAACTGCACACCAAGTCTTTATTTCAGGGCTCTTATATAGTAAACCAGGTCAACTCACAGAGCACAGGCAATTATCTTGAAAAACATTCTTTGTAACAAGATTTGTGACCAACTACAATGTTTCTCTCTAAGTTAAACAAACAAAAACAGTTCTTCTAGCCACACTAACCCAGGAGGAATCCCATTAGCCCAAGAATGCTTTTAATTATGTTTGTTCTTTCTAGCCACCTGAAGGTCGGCCACCTCCTCATGACTCTGCAAAAAAAGCCAAGTACAGTATGGGCCCAGAGGGGGGAACATGTTCCCTCACTGGGGTCGGGCCTTCCCATCCTGTCTCTGTCCTGCATACCGGGGGCTATTGTTTATTGCAGGTCACGAGGGGGCCAGAGCCTCAAAGTAACTCTTCATCCTCCACATGTAGGTATATAACCCTGTCCCATAAGTAGCACCAAGTTCCTGGTCAGGACAAAGACAAAGACTTACCTTAACTCCAAGTAGGAAAAGAGCCTGAGAATGCTGGTTTCTCCTCTGCCCTGGGTTTCCAGGTAGCTCCCTTCATGTTCAAACTGTTGCCCAGCAGGTTCTAGGATGGACTTCACTGGCCTGAGTGACCACATTTGTCTTTGTACATGAGGGAACACAAGGTTAAGGAGAAAACAAAGCCCAGAAGTGAGCTGCAGTTGTGGGGTAAAGGTAGCCAACAGTCAATCCCTAAGGGGCAATGTCCATGAGTCTGTAGTATTCTCCTAGGAAGAGCTTGCTCACTGCAGAGGAAGACATGTCCATCAGATCTGAGCCCAGGGCCATCTCTTACAGGACCTAAGTCAACTACTGGCCCAGTTAACACTCAGAAAACTCAGAGACCAGCATCCTTTTAATAGAGAGTACCCAGAAAGTGAGTGGCTGGGCCAGGCTTCCATCACTGCCAATGCTGGGCCTCCACCTCACCAGCCTAGGTGCAAAGACACCACAACAGGGAGCTCCAGGGCCACACTCAAACAGAGCATTAAGGAAGCCAGCATATTAAGCTCACCTTACCAGATCCTGACCTTGGACAAGTTTTTCAAACTCTTGCACAGGGTGGTAAGGCCCATTTCACAGGCCTGGAAGAAGGCTCTGGGTACATAATTAATCTCTCAGAACTGTGTCTGCCCATAAGAATCCATTTCTATCCAGACCTTACTATGTATAAATATGTACACAGGAGGCATTCTCCTAACACCAGGCCTGCCCTCTCTAGACTGACACAAATACAGCAGACAGAAGCTCAGCAGCTGTGGCAATTGTTTGTTTGTTGTTTTTCCTGAAGCACAGGGAGGGCAGTAGAAACACAGGTGAGGCAGAGTTCAAAAAGCGTCCTGAAAGGCCTTTGTGGACGACTTGACACTGAGGCTGAACCAATTCAGAATTCCAAACCAGAGATGGAGGTGTCTGGAAAGAGGAAATGATGGGAACTAGGCCTTGACCAGGAAGACAGAGCAGGTTCAGGGGTTGTAGTTTGCATGGATGGCTCCCAGAGTGGTAAGGATAAATAGGGGTGACACTCTGGGCCTGTGGAAGCTGAGGGTCCAGAGTGCTAGACACCATGACTTTCAGCTCCTAGCTTCTTAATAGAATCCATTTCAAGGAATTTCCTAAGAGTGAGGCTGCCAGGGCTTCTGGCAGGGTGTGACAAGTTTGAGGACTCCAAGGACATCTTGGTAAACAAGGGCTTACCCTCACCTCCTGCCTTCACTCACTCCCTCATTTTCTCTCTACATATTTAAGGGTACAAAAACACAAAATTTGACTGGATTTTAAAATCTCAACTTTTCAAATCTTATCAATTCTGGAATCTTCAATTCTGAAAAAATTGAATATATAGCCACTGCCTGTTGCTACTCCAAATGCTCAAGAAATCCCCAGGTGAGCGCTCACTGACTTTTCCCTCTGCTTGGCCAAGTCACCCACACACTGTTGGAGCCCACTGGGCCCAGGACCTGGACCGGCACTTGGGGAACAGATACCACAACTTCCCCACTCAGAGTCGTCACCTGGTGAGTGAGAGGATATGACCAAATAGCCCTACTTATGATAGGCCATCATACCTGTAGTCTGAGCCCAATGTGGATTTCTAGAAGCAGAGCAATTGTTTCAAGAATTCAGATCACAGATCTGACCATCAAAGCACCTGAGAAACAAACACAACACAGGCCTAAAGAAAAGTCATAAGCAGGAGCAGTCGGGCCTGAGGTGAAATGGGTCAGGAGTGGTTGGGGCTATCAGGCCTGCTCATCCCAGGAGGAACTCAGAGTGGATTTTCCCAGTGAGAGGAAGTGGGACTGTTACAGCAGTTTTAGGTTTACTGGAGGCAAAGAAACAGCACTTAGAGAAGTGGAGGGAAGCTTCATTACTCCATTTGGCTCAGAGGAACTGTGTGCTCCGCAGTTCCAGCCCGGAGCTGGCATAGGAAGTTACTTTCATACCATTTGTAGTGGAGGTCTTCAATGAGGGAGTGGAACTTCACAAACATGAGAACAAACTGGAAACAGAAATAGGCTGGGTACAGCTTGTACCTCTGTAACAGAAGCAGAAGGAACACTGCAGACTATCGAAATATTTGGGTTTTGAAACATTTTGGACACAAAAGTTCTTCTACAGGCAGAAGTTTTGGTCTCCCTGCAGTCAGAAGAACACAGGCCTAGGCGCATTGGGTGTCATTGCCACATCTGGATGAGGAGCAAAGCTGACCTGGATGACAGCTGCTGTGGCAGCTGTGGGAGACACACTGCCCTGTATCTCACTCTCCTGCTCACTGAGAGGTCACCATACCACAACACACAGTAGAAACTGCCAAAGCCTGGGGGAACCTGGGTCAAGTGCTTCAGAAACAAAGGGATTTCGAAGTGAGTTCTTCCTTGTCTTGAAAATAGAGACACAGAGTGGGGGTTATAACCCAGGTAGAGTCCCTGGTATGCTTGAGATCCTGAATTGGATACAACACGCACACACACACACACACACACACACACACACACACACACACACACGCCCATACACAAACACATATGCGCACACATACCAAAATGTATTTATTAAGGGGAAGACAAAACTTCCAACAACAGATGTTACTGCAGAGAAGCAAAAGCCTTTATTCCACAATTCTGCACATTTGACTCACTTGTCTTATTAAGGGGTAGCTAATTCTCTAGAATGTATTTTCAATGAAGTCAGTTACAGACTCAAAATTAAAACCAGGTCTAATAAATCACTTTTTCTTTTCCAGCCCCTAAATCTCCACTTGCAAAGGTTCTAGCACTGAAAATAGGGTTTTTTCATAGGAGTTCAAATGGAAAAACAGAAAAAAAGCAAATATTTCAAGTCAGAAGACTTAGACCCAGAGCTCTGTTTCTCCCACCTACCAATTTTTATTTTTACTTCCAGACCTCAAGGAAGCCTCGGCTTCCTCCAGCATCACTGAGGGTTCTAAAAGTGCAGTATTTAGCATTTCTAACATCAGGCTAACACACTGCAGTGCCTCACGCTGCTCTAGGCCGTCCCAGTGCGCCTAGGAGGCCTGGAAAACGTAAGAACCAAAAACAGGGTGTGAAGTCTACAGTACACAGCATTGTGTCAGGCAGAGGAGGACACCCTAAAATGACAACAGCAGCAAACCTCATTAGCACATAACCCAACCACAATTGTGTGTCACATATCAGGTGCTACATGTGTCTCTGTGGCCAGAACAGAACAGGTTGCCAGTAGCTCCACGCACACCTGAGTTGGAGGCAAAATCAATGCTTCAGCTGCAATTTTAGGGGACAACAGATGATTCACTCTGTACCCATAGCCCTGGGCTGACCAGAGTTTGGCAGCCAGGCTTAGTGTCACATGCCTGTAATGCCAGCACTCTGTGAGGCTGAGGCAGGAGGATCTCAAATTCAGGCCCAATAACCCTGTATTTTTTTAAGATTGTTAAAAAAAAACTACATCTGGGGATGTAGTTCAGTGTAAAGACCCTGAGGTCAATCCTTAGGATCAAAATAAATAAACAAATAGATAGATAAATAATTTTTAAAAGGAAAAAAATGAAGTTTAACTGAGGTAACATGTGTGAAGGCACAAGCTGTAAAATGCCAATGATAAATCCATACTGCACTGCTAGCACCTTGTTTTGGTTTCTAATAAGTAACCAGAAAGTCTGTTTCAACTGTGAGGTGGTGTGGGGTGCAAGGGAGATCACTCTCAGCTAGGACTGAAAAGTTCAGCATGCTTCCCACTGGTTCTGTTCTCAGAGACCTGTGTGCACAGCCTGCAGGTACCTGACTCAGCTGGACACCAGGCAGCACCTCTGCAGTGGGGCATGAGCAGCACATAGCTTGAAATGTGCAATGTGAGCCACAGGCAGGCTAGAGAGCAGAGCATACATATAGGGTCTCAAGCAAGTTCTGCCCACTAAAGGAACCTGCACCCCACCAAAAGACAACAAACTAGGCATGCAGTTACTAGATGAACATGTGAATCTTCCGCTGCTGAGACTCAAGATTGAGTTTAAGAACTTGAAGTGCAGTGGCAAGGCACAACAGGAGTAGATAGACATCCTTCCTGGCATGTGTCACTTCCTGACAGTTGACAGGGGGGCACAAGAGACCAGTGTTGTAGACAGGATTTGCAAGGGAAACAATTTAATGCAAGACACATAATTTATAGAATTATTTTATAATAGTCACCCAAAGAGTCAAAGTAAGGTAAGAAAACTGTCCACACACTAAAGACCCTAAAGAATGCAGCTGAGGGCCTGAATCCCATGGTATCATCCTGCATGCATCCAGTTGAAGACCTAGAGCCTATGACAATGATTCATCCTAGTCTGTTTCACAGATCTGCACTGGGAAGACCCAAAGGTCAGTAGTGAAGGCTAGAAAGTCTGAGCCAGTGTGGTGAAGGGTCTATGTCAGTAAGCTAAGGCATCTGCACTCGATTCAGGACCAGAGCTCCACCACAGTACCACAGCCATCCTCAGTGACAATGAGGTCCTGAGCTCCTCTGATAAGAACAACCAAGTTCACATCTAGAAGTCAGCATGACTAGCTTCTCCGGGTGATTGAACAGCACATATCTTCCCCTCCAGAGCGAGGAATGGACACAAGCTGGCCTGGCTGCAGTGCACCTTCTCTAGCCTTCCACCCCAGGACCCCCTCTCCAATGCCCTCCCCCTGAAGAGCCTGCCAACAGCTTCTCCAGATCCAAGGTAAGGAGGCTCATGTGCAGTTTCACCAGACTCATTTGGGTGTTTTTAAAAGCAGCTGCTTGGAAGCCAACTAATGTGCCTAAACAGTAAGTTAAGGACCTGACAAGATTCCATTCACATTCTTGGAATGCCTCCTAAAGACATATATCCAGAGGTACCTGACAACATGCCCTAAATATTGCATTTGTCTCCCAGTCAACCCCAGATATGAGAGAAAAGCTTCAAAGTTTAGAGAGATTCAAAGATAAGGCACTCTCAGAGTTAGTGATGGGATAGCAAAAGGGGTCTTCACACAGTACCTAGGACCCTGGAAGAAGCCTGTTGCCTATCTTTCCCAGCGATTATACTCCATGTTGCAGGGTAGCCAAATTGCCTACAGACAATTGCAGCCATCACAATACTCACCAGGGAAGCCACTAAGTTGGCTTTGGCCAGGGACTCCAAATAGTGGGCCCACATGCTCTGGAGACACTATTGTGGTCACTGTGGTCACCTACTGATAATGGCTTTCCAATGTTCACATTGTCTAGTACCAAGCCATTTTACTGGATACTGACTGCATCCTATCTACCTCTGCTGTCAATTCAGAGACTCTCCTGTCTGATGATGACTCCTCACTGCTGATACATAATTGTATGGACATTATTGACTAAGTTTCAAGCCTGTAAAAGCTGACCAGACTGATGTCCTGCTGGCACAACCTGAGGTCATCCTTTTCACAGATGGCAGCAGTTACCCCCACCAAGATACTTCAGTGGCAGAAGTGGTGGTGACTCTTGAAACTGAGGCAATATGGGGCCAAGCTTTAGGATCAGGAACTTCAGCTTAGTGGGCAGAATTTATAGTCCCTACTCAAGCCCTATGTTGAGAACAAAAAATAAATCTATAAATATATATACATGGATAGTTGATACACCTTTGTTACTGTCCATGTTTGTGGGGCCACTTATCAGGAAAGAGAACTATTAACCTCAGCAGGAATAAAGATCAAGAATGCCCCTGAGCCATTTGGTTGCCCCAAAAGGTTACCATTGTACACTGTTTGGGACAGCAATGAGAAGACACCCCAATAGCTCATAAAAATGCCCTTCCTGAGAGTCAGAGGAAGATAGCAGATTGATAAGTAACCAGTTACAGACCCTCTCTGAGAGAAATAGCTCAGATGCTAGAATTTGCCACCATGGAGAAGACTGGACGAAAGGAGAGGGACTCTCACAACCCAAGAAGAAACTAAGGAAAAAGAAAAATGCGGACGGAAGAGTGGAGCCAGACACGCTCTCACAGGAGCCAGCCCAACTTGCAGTCATGGTGCTGTCATAGGAGCTAGTCAGATCTGTGGTCCTGGAGCTCTCACTGGAGCCACAGTCACGCTGAAGTCGGGGTTTGGGGAGCCCAATGGAGAACAGAGCCATCATGGAGACCTGCACTAACCTGTGATGAATGCTTGAAATTTGCCCTCCATCCCTGCCATGGGAGGGGGGTGAGCAACTGGACAACATATTGGTATTGGGCAGGTTAGGCCTGAACAAGGAATGGCAGTGACTTCCTGCCCAGAGCAGATTGGTGAGATCTGACTGGGCTGGGTCACGCCCCTGACCAGGATCTAATAGGGACAAAATTTTCCCCAAGTTGTCCTGAACCCATTCCATCTGCTGGCACACACTAATGTGGTGAAGGCCCCTTTTGGTTGGCTGGCTTGGAGGGGAGGGGCCAGCATACACCATGCAAGCAGCACCTCAGTGACCAACAGCAAAATGGAGAGAGCAGCAACCTCTAGCCAGCACACTTCAGAAGAACCATAACCAATACAGAAAGGAGCTAGGACATCCACCGTACACCTGTATGGAAGAAACAAGAAACATGACAAGAGAAAGAAATAAGAAAAAGCCTCCAGCCAACTCAGGGAAGATGGGTCCAGGAGAGGTAAATACAGAAGAGATAGAGGGCAATAAACATGCAATATCAGACATGGCATTAGCTGACATAAAGAAATATCTTCATGATATCATAGACAAACTCAAAACGGAAATATTAATTCAAGTAAAGCAAGCTATAAGAAGATTAATAAAAGAAATGCTAAGCACCTCTCAAGAAGACACAAATGGAAGAAAGGAGGGACACAAAAAAAGGAGAGAAACTGTCAATGAAGAATTTTTTTTAAAAAACCTAGAATACATGAAACAGATTCAAAGAGATTACCAGGGAATTAAAAGCTCCATTGAAAGCTGGCAAAATTTCCTAAAAGAAACTAGAGATAGATTAACAAAACTTGAAGACAGGCTTGCAATGTGTGAACACAAAAGGAAAGATCTCTTAAAAATAACAAGGAAACAAAGCAGTAACAATACAAAGGCTAGAAGACAACAAAAGGGTCTATAACTTAACAATAAAAATGTGGGTGAAGAAGCAGGGGTAAACACAAATGAACTACAAAGGCTATTCACAGAAATAATTAAGGAAAATTTCCCAAGCATAAGGAAAGGAAATAATATTCAGATGTATGAGGCCTACACAACTCGAGTCAGCTACAACCAAAACAGATCTATGCCCAGACATATAATAACCAAGATCCCAGAAATTCATCACAAGAACAGAATATTAAAAGTGATCAAAGAAACAGATCACCTATAAAGGAAAACCCATCAAAATCATGACAGACTTCTCAACACAAACTATCAAATCAAGAAGAGCTTGGAACAAAGTATTCCAAAGCCCTGAAAGAAACCCAGATTTATGTACCTTGAAAAACTGTCTCTCAAAATTAATGGAGAAACAAGATGCTCCCATGACAAAGAGGAATTGGGGGAGTTTGTGACCACCAATCTAACCATATAAAGAATACTGAAAGACATTCTAGAGAGGGAGAAAAAAAACACCAGCATCTCAGGAACAGTGGCAGAGAGGCCTCAATGAATGGGGCAGTAGAATGAAGGAGAAAAGTAGACAACCAATGACAGAAAAATAGCATAGCAGAAATGAGGCAGAGAAGGTTGGCTATAATCTCTAACACTGATGGCCTTGATACACAAACAAAAAGAAACACCAGCAGAGTAGGACAGGAGATAGGGTTCATCAAGATGCTCTGTATAGGAAATATAATTAACCTGAAAAAGAGTTTATGGATCAAAAGTCAAATATGAGAAAACACTGCTCTATGTGACAGGGAATCAGAGAGAAAAAGGGACAGCTTGTCCAGCACCTGCAGATAGGATGGAAAGACATGATACTTTAGTGCAGTAGAGAACTACTCAGCTATAACAAAAGAAAACCTTGAGGCTTTTGTAAGTACAGGCATACAACTTAAGATCAAGCCCAAGGGTAAAAAGGTTCAGAACCACTTAGGTAAATGTGGGTTGTACCCTTAACCTAAAAACTAAAGGAGTTAGTGGGACCCAAAATGTACAATGCACCCAAAATGTACAATGCACCCTGTGAAAGTGAAAGGGGAGGAATTGTCTAAAAAAGAAAGACAGAGGACATTGTTAACAGTGTATCAAGATTTAAAATCCACATTGTTCTTATCACTCTGTTTAGTTTGGTTATATTCTGTTCCAGTCTGTCTGCTTCTACTAGACTTAAGGGCACAGACAGCTATCCAAAAATAGCATGATATACTACAGTAACCACCCTTAATTTCCTATTAACTTAATCTGAAGCCCTGTATTACTTACACTGTCTTATTTTGACTGATCTTATTTGAATCTGGTTTGTTAAATCACTGTTTGGTATTGACTGATTTTATTCAAATCTGTTATGATTGATAGTATCAAGTCTGAGGGTATAGGCAAATACTCTGAAGATGACAAGATTCACTAGGATACCCACTCTGGATTGACTATATCTGCTTTTGAAGTCTTATAATGTCTCCAATGTTTTGTTTTTATTAATATTGTTGTGTACTGCTATGTTCAATTGTGCTATGTCTGATAATATAGAAATTTTTTTGAAGATAACAAGAGATATCACAGTAACCACTGTAGATCACCTTGTACTGCAGTTTTATATGACTTTTTCATTTCGTGTTTTTCTAGGAATTTTGCTTTGTTTTGTTTTGTTTTGTTTTGTTTTTCCCTCTAATACAGAAAAGAAAGACATACATGTAGAGACTCATGCATGTGTAGAACTTCTAAACAGTTTATGAGAACTGATCTTATAATGGATGGTGAAATGAATAACTACTTTGAAGAAAAAGAGATAATAAGGTACCCAGTGCTGATTCTGTAGCATCATGATGTGAAATCCAGTGATACTATTATTATTCTTTGTTCAGCGTAATTTTAGACTGTTTTGTTTAATTTCAACATACATGATGGTATTAACAGCATTTTGGAAGAGAATGAGAGACACTATGACTGCCGTTGTTGACTTCCTTATTGTCTGATATTAAAGACCTAAAATACCTTCATCATCCTGTTTGGATCAATTTTATACTATGTTGTTTTGTATGAATTCACTGTATGTGAAAATATGGACAACTATTTGGAAGAAAACAAGAGACAATATGATAGTGAAGATCTCTGGTTGTCTTGCTTTGAAATCTGTGTCTCTGACATGGTTTTCTTATGTTCTGTTTTGTTATGTTTAATTCTACCCTCTTTAAAATAAAATTTTGAAAAATGCCCTCCCTGAGGTGGCACTAAAACCAGTGGTGCCTAAAACGGTCCTCCCAGCTCTCCTACCACCCACGCTACTCAAGTCATCCTACACAGATTCAGACTTGAGGCCAGCCAAGAGCTTAGAGGCCCAACTCTCTCCAGAAGGCTGACAGATCGTTGGGTCCCCAGCTCATCCAGGAGACCCATTGGGTCACTCACTTGGGGGAACCAAATTGGCAGTTATCTTGCCTGGCTAAAAAGATCGTCCAAAAATGCCCACAATGTCTTCAAGTAAACCCTAAGCTGGCCACCACTGATGTTTGAAAGAAACAATGAGGATTTAGCCCTTGAGACCACTACAAGATAGACTTTACTGAAATAGGCCCATGAAGAGGGAGACATAAATATCTCTTCGTTCTCATAGACCCATTCACTGGGTGGACTGAAGGATTCGCCAGTCAGACTGAATCAGCTCTCATCATAGCTAAGAAACTCCTCTGTGAGGTAGTGGCTCAATTCCATTTGCCCACCTCCCTGGGGTCCGAGAATGGCCAAGTTTTCATAGCTCAGATCACTCAAAATTTAGCTGCAGCTTTAGAAATCAATTGGAAATTACATTGTGCCTACTGGCCTCAGAGTTCAGGCCAAGTAGAAAATGAAAGAACCGTCAAGGAAACTCAAAACTGGCTTTTGAGACTGGCAAAAACTGCGTAAGTCTCTTTCCTTTTGCCCTTCTGCATGTGCAATGTACCCCCTACCTCCAGGGCATTACTCCTTTTGAGGCCGTGTATGGATGACCACCCCCTTGCATTCCCCATGTCCAAGATGATAAGTTGGCTGCTGTCACTAATGGGGAACTTGTTAAGTTTTTACAGACTCTTCAGCCCTTCCTACACTCAACCCACCACTTGTTCCAGACCTCCTGAAAGACCTGATAACCCCTGGCAGTTCAACTTGATAATCAAATTTACATCCGAAGGAGACAGCCCACATCGCTAGGCACTCGCTGGAAAGGACCCTATACGGTCACCTTGAGTACTCCCACAGCTGTCAAGGTTGCCAGAGCCACTGGATTCATTCCCACTTCAAGCCCACAAGACCAGAGACTCCAGCTAAGTGGACTACATCCCAAACATTGATTCTAGTTCTTCATGCTGTTGGGGACATGGACCTAAGTCCCTCATTTTGGGAAACATTCAGGGCTCTGGACTTTGTCTTCAGTCTGTAAATTTCCTCTTAAAGTGCTCCCCTATTCAAATCAATTGTTATTCAACTGTGTACATACAAAATGTCTCTTATCCCTTGAACCAACATTTAGTCTCCCTGCCAGAAACTTTGTTTGCCTGTACAAATGGCCTCACCTCTTACACTCATCTGGCTGTCTTTACTGGACCTAATCCTGAAATCTGTATCTTAACTCATGTTCTTCCCCAAGTATACTGGTATTCTGGAGAAGGAGGGAAAAAACATATGGTGTTACCCAATCTCACGAGAAAAAGAGGGCTCCAGTCCTAATGCCTGCCCTTATGGGATTAGGAGTAGCTGGTTCTGCAGCACTAGGAACCACAGCCCGCATAGTGGGAGACCAAAATTAGCAGATACTAAGCAAAGAAATAGACCATGATCTGGACACACTTAAACAAAATGTTCACTACCTGGAAGAGTCTTTAAACTCCTGGCTGAGATGGTCCTTCAGAACTGGTGAGGTCTGGGGCTGGGAGTTTAGCTCAGTGGCATAAGCGCCTCCCTTGAAAGCAGGCAGTCCTGAGTTCGATCCCCGGTACCAGGAAAAATTCAAAAAAAAAAAAAATAATAATAAAAAAAGAGTAAAAAAAAAAGAACTGGTGAGGTCTAGACCCCTTATCCTTAAAACAAGGAGGTCTATGCCTAGCCCTTGGTAAATCTTATTGTTTTTAGTTATCAAAAACAGTCTTAATCAACTCAAGAAACACCTAGCTGATAAAAAAAATGAGAAGCATCAACAGAGTTGATATGAAAATTTGTTCTCCACCACCCCTTGGCTGACTACCTTACTCTCAGCTCTGGCAGGACCCCCAGTTTTCCTGTTGCTGGCCCCCATGTGATAAACTGTGTAATGTGTTGTATCCAAAGCAGAGTCCAATCTATTAAATTAATGGTTATATGTTCTCAATACAAGGATCTACAAAATGTAGGTAACAAAGATGACATTTAACCAGGAATCAAGGATTTGATTCATGCACTAAAACCAATGGGGAATGTTGTTGCTTGGCATAACTGATACCATCTGGAGCCCTGAATTTAACTAGTGCCCTGTATTTCACCCAGGAAGATGGAAAACTACTCAAGGTATAAGTTCCATGAGAAAAGTTGTACTCACAGGAGAAAAATTAAGCTGCTCAACAAAAGAAGCAGGATACAGGTGCTAACCAAAAATTAATGTAAGATTCTAGCTAAATTGTTTCCAACGGGATGTCTTTTTGTGATTCTTTCTTTTAAAAGCTCTGTAACTTTCCAGTTTTTGGTGCCACTTGTTTGGAGTCTGAAATAGGTGGGTGGTGTCTGTACATGACTGGTGCTGAGCTCAACTAATTAAATTTCAAATTTATCAATTTGGCTGCTTGAATTCTTATATTGTTGTTCACGAGCCCACCTCAGAGACCATGAACCGAGAGTCAGGTCACACCAGATTTGCTACATGCAACCTCCCTCTTGAGAAATCAACACAGAATATCTGGAACAACAGAGCAGGAAGCTCGATGCAATGGGCTTCATCACAGGATTTAAAATGGCCTCAGATTGTGAAGATATTTCACAACTGTGGTGTAGATGGATGGGAGGTAGACAGGCTCTCAAATTTAATAGCAGGACATGAGACACATTCATAGGGAATGTCCTCCTGATAGGACCTACAGTGAAAAATAAAACACAATGTGTAGCATATCTGTATTAACTTGAATAAAAACACTAAAGAATTATATAATCTTGGATCAGTTATCAATAATGATGTTCTTTCTCTTTGCCTATTTTATTTTAAAGAAGATAAAACCAAGGAAAATAATATAGAATAAAACCAATCAAAATAAACAGGTATAAGTGATACAGGACCTTGAAACCCTACAAAATCAGCAATAGTTACCATAATGCCTTTTGTTGCCTTCAAAATAGCCGCAGATACCTTCAGACATGGTAAAAATCAAACAGAACAGAATAGAATGGAAACAATAAAAATGAAACAATGAATGCAATAAAGGACTTCAAAAGAATCCAATAGTAAATCCAAGTTGGCTACCATAATATGTCATGTTGTCTTTTAAATAGCTGCCCATGCCATGCAATTTAACATAATCAAACAAAACAAATAGAATAAGATCAAACCCAAAAAATATGAGATTGATAAGGTTTCCAAGTGGGGTTCGCTTCCTGGTGAGGCCTGGTTGTCTCCCTCTGCAATCTGTGAATGGCGCTGACTCACAGGGAGAGGCTTGGGTTTGTCCATCCCCACTGCAGGAGAAGCCCTCACATGGTGCTGGTTCCCAGGCAGGAATCACTTCCTGGTGAAGCCTGGTTCTCTCCCTCTGCAGTCTGGAAATGGCACTGACTCACAGAGAGAGGCTGGGGTCTGGCTGTCCCTACTCTGGCATGATTGTATGTAAGAAAGAAAAAGGCATTGGAAAGGCAAATGAGATATACCTCAGTGAGACCTTGAGGAACAGAGCAGCGAGAGGACTCACTCTGCTCCAAGGTGGCCAGGGTGGAGCTGGAAACCAGTACCAGCTCTCTATATCCAGCACACATGTAGCCCAGACCTCATAGAGTGCTGAGACTATCTGCCCTGCAGTTGGTTGCCACTGAGATTTATGAAGACCTGTTCTTGGCCCTGGATGTTGCTGCCCTGCTTGGGTCTGGGTTCCCAAAGGCAGGACTGGTCACAACTGCAGGACAGAGAGGTATTTGTGAGTCTCTCGAGAGTCCTGCCTCAAGCCTGCCCAGCAGTGTCTGTCCAGCAGCCGGAGTCCTGGTGCCACAGACAGCAGTCACCATGCAATGGGGTCTGTGGACTGCATTGGAGCCATGGACATTAGCTATCTGCAGCTGCCAACCAGGGAGAGCCCCCCAGCCCTGGGCTTTCCCACAGCTCCTGCCTGGTCCTCACCTTTCATCCTCATCCAGCCACTTTGTCAAGTAGAACCAGACCTCAAAAATTTCCTCATGCTGGAAATTGTATTTACTCGCTGCCACTAGGCATAGATGTATCTCCTGAAGGACTCTGTGTTTCCTGGGGCAAGAGGGGCAGACAGTGTCCTGAGAAGGTTTGCACTGGGAATGAGGTGGGGACTTGCCCAGAGAAGAAACAGTTAAGGACTGGTCTACAGGGATTTTTGCTAAATTGTCCCCTCCTCTTCTCCATCCCATCCAAGCCCCAAGCTGTTCTGAGTCGGACTGAAACGGCTCCATGTCCACATAGATGTACCAGTGTCCAGTGTCCTAGGCACATAATTCACTGGGATGGTTTTCAACTTTTCATGTGTACAAACCTTCTAATAAAGCCAAGATGCAGAGAGTGGGGCCAAGGAGTGTTCAGTCCAGGGGTTTTCCAAATTGTGCCTGCCTACCCTCCAGGAACTGCAAGACACAGCAGCTTACCTTCTCTTTGTTTTGTTTTGTTTCGTTTTGTTTTGTTTGGGTTTTTTAATTTTAAAGAGATTATGACAAAAGAGGACATAACAAAGCAGATCAGATCAGAACAATGCAAGCAACACAGCATTTTACCACAAGACAACCCATAATTAACAGTAACTACCATAATGTCTTTCTTTGAAATAGGTGAGCATAACTTCATATATGATAATATCAGATATAACAAAACAGTATAAAACCATTCCAGAGGATGAAAGCATTATAGGGCTTTCAGAACCAAATAACAGAGAACCAACAATGGCTACTATATTATCTCATTTTCCTTAGAAAATTTGTTTATACTATCACACATAATAATATCCAATAAGAGTGGCTAACCTTCTTTATATTTTCTCCAAGTTCTGACAAGATTCTCCAGCAAGATAGATAACAAATTTTCATGAGAAAGACTGGACTATGAATAGTCCATCCCCATCTGTGGTCACACCGAATTGTGGCAGGGCCCATGGGAGTCAGGAGTAAATAGAGATGGATGAGAACCCAGGTCAGGTTTGGGCTCTGGAGAGGACGCACATGGGAGCTGAGGCTGCGGGACTTAAGCCCAAATGCCTATTGAGGCCAGGCTGGGAAACTGAGAGCAGAAGAGAAGAAAGGAGTATTAGTCACGTGGGCACTTCCTGGCTTCGAGAATCCAACTTCTCTCCCCTCCCTTGCACACCACATGAGGGAGAGGCTGAGTCCAGCTCAGCCAAGATCTTATGCAGCTCTGCATCCAGGTAGCTTGGCAGCTTCAGGATTTGGAAAAGAGAGATTTGGGGTCATTGCAGAGGGTCCTTTACTCCTCGGCAAGATGGACTTGGTGCCAGCAGCACACAGGACCAGGTGTAGGTTTGCTAAATGCTGGGACCTAAGGGTTAACACCAGTGCCCCAAGGATCACTCACATCCACATAGTCCTTCATCACAGTGTCCTGCATCTCCAGGTCAGTGAGGAATGTGCCAAGGAAGGAGACAGTGCCCTGTCCCAGTGGGAGGTAGTGATGATAAGTCTCCACTCCCAGGTCCCACTCAAGGCTTATAAGTCCCCCTGAAATTTGATGCACCTGTCTCCTGTCCCTCTCTGGGACACTAAACTACCTTCCTCCAATTCTCTCACTCCTGTCTGTCTTCTTATGACACCAAATATCCCTAGTCACCTCCATATCAACATTTTTCTTTTTGGATACTGAAACTAGGGCCTTTGCACCAAGCTACATTCTCAACCCACATTCTCAACCTACATTCTTAATCTTGGGACAGCGCCTGGCTAAAGCACTGAGTTTCTAAACTGGGCTTGAACGTGTAATACATCTGCCTCAGCCTCCCGGAGTGCTGTGAGTATAGTCATGTGCCACCATGCCTGGCTTATTGTAATAATCAACATGTATGCCATGATAAGGTGTCTATCCCCTCCTCTGCCCCATTTCTGCTCTCAGTAAAGCCCCTCTGGGGCCTGGCTCCAGCCTCTCAAATGGAGGTATCTCCAGCAACATGAGGAAGGAGAGAAAGGCTGGAGGAGGAATACTCTCTATTCACTTGGTGTGAAATGTTGGGCTGGAGAGTAGGGAGGCCCTCCTGCCCTCTGGTGCCTGGAACCCTCCCTAGCACAGCTCACTCACCTTCCTCTTCTGCCACTGCCTCATCTGGGCTCTCTGAGGGTTCATCTCCAGGGTGGCCTTCTTGGAGAACCCCACCTTCCAGGGTCAGGCAGGGTTATTGAGATTCTTCTCCCCTTACAGCCCTGTCCCTCTGAGCTTACATTCTACAGGTCTTACTCCTGTCAGCTAGTAAAATTCTGTAACCTCCTGAATCTGCTTCTAAATTTAATCCCAGCTCCCATGATTGCTTGGGTATTCACCCTGGGCATGTGGCCTGGCAATCCTGAACCTGCTTCACATCTCAACATGCACATATCTCACTGCCTCTACCAAGGACTTAGCTTGTATAATTACCATTGCTCTTAATGTCACCTTTCTGAGGAAGATCTAGGAGCAGGCACCCAGACTTTCACTCATTGCCACACTGTGCTGCCTGCACTAAGCTTTCAACTTTCCTCTCTCCAAATGAGGAATCTGAGGTTCAAGCAAGTCAGTGTCTTCTCCAGGACCCTACAAGGGAAGCCAGCCGCTCCTGCTAGCTCAAATAAAATCTCAGCTGCTTTTACCCCACACCCCAGCAGCACCCCTGACCACCATCCTATCTTCTGAGCTCCTGTTGTGTGTCCAGGTGCCCTGTCATGCCCATTCATAGGGAGTAAGTCACACATTATGTAAGAGAAGTTCCTGCCTGGCCAGCCCCTGAATCTGTAGACCCACAGCTAAACTGGAGGCCACGCCCAAATTCATCTGGTCCTAGGAATCTCCTAAGGCAGTTCTTTTGACAAAGCCTCTGCTCAGCCATTTAGAATGTGGTCTCCTCAGGTGTCATCTCTGAAGGACAAGGCAAGGAATTCCTTGGGAAGTGGGGTCTGAGATCTGCTCACTAAGGATCCACTACTGAATACATTAGACCTCAAGTTAGTTCTCAGAATCCTCAGGAGACAGTGCTGCTGCCAATTGGGCACTGAAGTAGGAATCTGAAGACCCATCAGTGGAGGCGCAGGGGCAGAGAGAGGAATGGCAGCACACGTAAATCAGCCCCAGTGGGATATGAGCTGATCTTCCCTTTGTCCACGTGTTTCCAATAGGACTTTTCTGTTATAGGCAGGCTGCCCCTTCTGTAAGAGTTTTAGTGAACACTGAAGGGAAACATGTCTTGATTTCCTAAACCGCTAAGCTGCTTGAACAAGGAGGCCTTATTACATCCACCAACAGCAGAGGGGAAGCTACTTTCGAGCAGGAATGCCCAGTGTAGCAATCAGACAGTTGCTAATTCTTCCAGCTCGTGAATCCGTCCTGCTCATCGAGCCTTCCTCAGAGCCTAGCAGCATCCCAAAACTAGAGCTTCATGTGCCTGAAGCCTACAGCCTAATTAAGGACAAACAGAATGACCTTTCTGTAATTCCCAAAGATACAACTGGAATTTCTCAAATTATCAATGAAGAAAAGACAAAAAAAATGAACAAAACAATGAAAAACCCACATCTAACCCTGCACTTCTTCCAAAATGGCTCCTTTCTATTTGAAGCACTTTCACCCCAGATCCTTGTCTCTATTTACCTTAATAAGCAGATTCCTGCTCTCTTCAGTGTCCTTGACACACAACTTGTGAAGAGTTTGAAGCTTTTCCTGTTTGAGAGAGAAACCATAAGAAGGAACTGAATAATAGTAGGTATGTGAGTCTCATTTGAGAATCAAAGGACACAAACTGCCTGGATGATCATTTCTAAGTTCATATAAAATCTATGAAAGCCAAAAGACTGGGACGGGAGCTCTCATTTGATCATCTGAGTCCCTCCACATTACAGATGACCATAGAGTTTGTCTGTTTTGACAGTTATAGTTTCAGTTGGACAAAGAGTTTTATTGCTGTCAATGATGACATAAAGAAAACTTTTTATGAGCAATTGTACCTGACATTAAGTAGCCTTAGTCTTGAGAAGCAAACCCTGGCATCAGAGAGCAGAGAGGCTTAGGCATCCCACCTACAAGGTGACTCCTACCCTCAGTGCCCCAGGGCTTTCTAGGGCCATGCAGAGGGAAGAAGGCAGATCTATTAGAGTAGATCTGTTACTTGTCTATTCCAATGTCCTTATGGAGATAAGCAGGCTCACCTGGTCATTTTTCCCCACATCCTGCTCACCAATGTACTGATATACTCTGCAGAGCAGAGATGATGGTGTGCAATGAGGAGAAATTCCTGAGCCTCAGGCACTCCTGGAAGTGAAATGAAGCAAACATTTTATGTGAGCATGGGGTAGCTGGAGATCAGCCCATTCCAGTATTAGCTGCCTTAATCCTCCTTGATGAGATGATGCCCAGGGAGCTACAGAAGTGACCAACTGAGCACCAGAATGGAGCTCACTAGACCCTGAGTAACAGAACTGGCATGGAGAAGAATTTTAGTTAAAGTTAAAGAAGAAGCTCAGAAGAGATGACCATACCCTCCATACCACATGTCTTTTGAGTCTAGCTCAATGTGCCCATGAAAGGCAGGGGTTGAAGGACTGCACATCTCAGAAAAATCTTTCAAATCTAAGAGCTGATGAAAGACAGGCAGATCCTAGATGCCCAGAGGAAATTTCCAGTGCCCTCTCACAGCTTACCCTGGCCACCTTGTTCCAGTGCTCCACTGTCTTGGCCCTGTCTGTGACCTGCATGCTGGAATCCCCAAGGCATGTGGTGATGACACAGTTAACCATATGGTTAAACTGGACAATGGTGGCCTGAACGGTGGGTGATAGGTGCTCCTCTCCTTTTTTGTTCCTCTGGGTCAAGATGGAGCCCTGACAGTCACAGGATACCACCTTCTTTAAAAGCTTCTGTAGACAAATGTCACATGGGTATACTCCACCCCTGCTAGAATCTGTAGTTTTACCTGGTGGCAGGCAGGTGGCTGTGGCTGAGTTGGAGATCAGAAAGCTATAGATATGGTCAGTTTTGTTCTCACCTCATCCTAAATTGGCCATCCAACTAAGTTGGCCAACTTAGGATGACCCAGGACCCAGCACTGATGTGAAAATCAGTAGGATTTCATCCTTGATCATCCTCAAATTTCCAGCAATAGAAGACCTCAGTCCTGCTAATTCTGAGATTACTTTTTCTTTCCCAACCTCTTCTGCCCTCTGTTCCTATGTCCACTTCAATGGCAAGTTTCCTGTGACACTTATGACTAGGGAATCTGTCTGAGTGTCTGATGTAGAATCTAGTGTACTTCAAATGCCCACCAAGTAGTAATTGTAGTCAGGTGTGCTGGAAAGATGGCTAGGTGATACACACCCCTGCCTACATCTCTGTGAATAGCCTTCTATATCACATGAGCCTGATCTCTGTCTTGCTTACATTTGTCCAACCTTAGTTGGACTTTTTAGTCACTTTGTGAAGCTGCTGTCATCAGTGCACCATCTCTATTGCCTTCATTCACATGAAGACAGGGGTGGCTTAGGTGCTAAGAGGTAAGTATAGGTGATGCAGTACATAGGATATGGAACTGTGGTCTGTCATAGATCCATGTAATCTGGTCAAGGAACGGTTGGACTGAGATGAGGGGTGCAGAAGGATGGGCTGCCCCTGTCCTGAGACCCACAGAGCTCAGCTGTTCACTGCATCCATCAGAGTCAGTTGCTGAGCTAATACCTTGGGAGAGAAGGCTACGAGTACCTTCTTCATGGACCCATCCTTCTCCATTTCAGAAGAGAGGCAGGAGAGCTCTGCAGCTGGCTTCTGCTGCTCTCCTGTCTCCAGGTGAGGCTTTTTCTCTGGTGCTGGCTCTGACTGCAGAGCAAGCTCATGCTGTTGGTGAATAGAGCAGGGGCTAGAAAGGGGGAATACTCAGCAGGTTAGTCACTTTCCAGAGACCTATCAATCACAAAAAAGATATGGCTCCTCTTTTGGGAATTCCAATGCCCAGTTGAAACCCATGAAAGTCTTCCAGACTGTGATGTTTGTGGCTCACCATCTGTTTGTGCCTTTTGGGGCTCTAGATGTTCCACTTCTGTAGTAAGTTGCAAATCAGGTTCCAGGTGAGTTCGCCTGTATGCAAGTCTCTTTGATTGCAAATTTGGGAATGTTCAGTGGATGGTACCATTCCAGCCAATTTTCCAAAATGGAAGAAATGGTGCTGGGGAGAGATGAATGGGCAGTGGAGTCAAAGGCTCAGCCTTGCTTTCCAACTTGTCTTTCCAAAACAGCCTTGTGTTTTGCCTGGTCCTGTCTCTCTGTCTCAAGGACAACCCAGCCCTACCCCCAGCACCCTGTGACTGTCCTTGCATTGGCTGACTTTGTCTAGAAAGGCTCATTCTAATCCTTTGAGTCTCCACTTCATACTAGCATTCTTTCAGAGAGAAGCAAGTATAAAACACCATGTATCTGAGCTCTCAGATTTGAGAGCAGTCTGCTCATCCCAGCTCCAGCCTGGCCCCCAGTTGCTCTGAGTAGGGATGGGTAGATTGACTTGGAGGGCCAGCAGAACTGAGAGCTGATGTGCTCAAGATCAGCCTTCTAGGTTCTGGCTTTGAAGCTCATTCTCCCCTCACCTTCGCATGGTCTTTAAAAATTCTACCCACAGCACTATTTGACTCTTACTTCTGACAAGAAAAACCCAAGACCATGTCTCTCCAATAAAATCAAAAAATATACCAGCACCAGGATTCTGTCATTATCTCCTTAAACAAAGTCCTCATATTTATCACCTATTTCTCACCACTCCTCTGTTCTGAAAGTCTTCCCAGTCCTGAGCTGTGTCTTGTGACATCTACATTGAGTTCCTACCTCCCAAAGGGAACTTGAGACAAGCAATTGTTCTCTTCTTTGTTCCCAGGATTATGCTATGGATCCTGAAAAGTTACTGAATGAAATAAATGTTACAGAGATGCAGGCTGAGTGAATAAAATCTCTAAATAACTTTCCCTGATATCTGAGCATGCTTAGAGGCTCTCCTGTCTGGACCCAGGAGTCCCTTGTTTATTGTGTACCAAGGGAAAGCAGCAGCTAGAAGTCATTAATGTCCTTCAGACAGGGAAATCCTGTTTGCTTTTACAAGTTTTTACACATATGGATAGACATGGGCTACGGAGGCAGAGAAGCTCCCCACTGGAGACATAGAAAAAATAAATATGAATGATGACAGCCTGTCCAGCACCCTTTCTGCAGCCCAACGTATTGGGTACTGGCTTGCTCCATTTTATCCCACAAATCCCTACAAAACCCTGTGAGGTTTATTCTGTTACTAGCCCACTTTTCAGAGGAGCATAGAGATCCCAGAGAGTTGCAATTACATTGCTAAAACACAGTATGTGATGGTGTCTTTACTGTGCCATGGTGGGCACACTCACCCCCAAAAGAGCTTGTCCACAGAGTAAGGAATGATATCAAAGTCCCAGCATGAACAGAGGAAGATGGTGAAATAAGAGATGGGTATAATTGGGATGGATGGTACCAAGAGCCCCACCAACTTCTCCCATCTGCTTGGCCAGAGACTCTACATTCTGCAGGTTACCACTACCTTCAGGGAGGATTCATTGTCACACTGAAGAAAACAATGAGAAACATAATCAGGAGCAACAGCATGAAACACCTGAAGAATAGGATCCAGAGTTCAGACAAGAAAAACTCAAGCCTTTATGTTTGGAAATGCCAAGGGTATGTGTATCCATGGTAAAAAGGATTCACATATTTTCACACAAAGTTCAGTGTTAAGACCATAGAACGATGAACAAGGGGTAAGTTTGTCTTATAAGGCAGCTTATAAGCAACTACCTTTATTAATAACCTACATGAAAAGCATTATCCCACTGAGTCTTCCAAAAATATCCCCATTGTAGAGATAAGGAAAAAAAGTTTTCATATGACAAGTGGCTGCTCAGTGGCATGTGTGTCAGAACTGAGAATTACCCATAGAAGTAATGTGTAGACTTCCCTCTAAGGTACATGGAGTGTGATCTGCTGCTGATACAGACTGGAAGGTTCTGGGGAAACCTGCTTTCCTCCACATGATGAAGAGAGTGCATGGGACTAAGTGCTGGAAAATCTTCTTGACTGAATCTGCACAGCTGTTTTCCTCTAGATTAGGTTAAGGGGAGCCCTGCAACACCAGTACTGCAACACCATTTCCCTCAAAGATTGGGAGATGCAAGGTGGCCTCAGAAGAATCCTTCTGGAATGCACCTTGACATGCGCCTTCTGGAATTTTGGCCAAATACATTTTTGTTGCTAAAACCACCACTTGTGTCATTGTGTTATGCCAGCCTTAAAACCTGACACCACTTACTAGGACACAGCCTCACAGTTTGCTCACTGCACATGACTGTGAATAGAATGGCACTGTCATCCCATCCAAGACTGGTAAAAAATGAACATCTGCCAGAATTTACCTTTCTTGATGTAATATTGTGTGGCCATGGGACAGCACAGCTGATACCTGGTATGGCTACAGGAGTATGTTTTTATTTTTATTTTTTGGTACTGGGAATTGAAGTGACATGTTCTTGAGATGACACTATCACTATCGAGAAATGTGCTGAGTAGCTTAGCAATTCTGTTTTTGTGAGTGTACATAACTCTTATTTTTTGTGGAACCTTCTTGGTGAGAGTTTGGAAGTGTAGAAGGCCCAGAAAGCTATTGGTGTTTACTGCATATGGACTACTTGGGGCAGTTAGGTAAAACAATGGCACTAAACCAAGATGTCCATAGCTTGGTTTAAAGTGAAATGACTTAGAATACTTTCTCTGATTCTACAAATGCATGATATAAAACTTTACGCCTATTTAAGTTACCAGGAGGTATAAGGAAGGCCAAATTCCTTTGCCTATAGGACTGCAGGTGATTTCTATGGGCATGCCCCAAGTCACCACCCAGGGGATTTCCCTTTTTTGCATCTTAGTCCTGAGCCCAATCCAGTCATCATGAGTTCTCACCTGCAGAGACCCTCCTGTGTTCACTTGAACTCTAGAGCAGCACTGGCCACTGTTGGTTTTGTGATGTCCCTGCTCTGGGTCCAAGGAGACAGAGTTGTCACATGGTATGCTGATGATCAGCATGGAGCTCTGCAAAGAGAGTACTTGACATTTGTGACACAAGTTATCATTCACCCCTCCTGGCTGTCCCTACAGAGTGCACTTCATAAAATATCTCTCCACATTAGGCTGCATAGGATTTTATATATATAATCTTGAGACAGAGAGAGTGAGAGATGGCTGCTTGAGGTCAGTGAATTAACCGCCAGGCAGATAAACTAATCCACAATAATCCAGTAAGTATAGGTTCTCAGTGCTTGCCATACTTTCAACCATGAAATAGCAAACAGTATGTGGACAGGAAGGAATTTTGACACCTAACAGCTTGCCCCTGTCGGGGTCAGCCCCTTCACATTCGTCAGAGCCCAGTGGTGAAAGACTGCCCATACTAGACCGGGACTGGCTCTGGGTGGCCTCTCTTACTTGTTGACTCCTCCTGAACATTAGTTGGAAACATCCACAGTGAGATCTGTACCAAGATCTGAAAAGGCTTGGATTCCTGTGGGTTTTGTGGCTAGATGTTTGGAAAGCGGGAAAACAGCAAAAGCTCATCTTCCACTCTTGAGTGTCTCCTTCCAAGTGATCAGGGAAGGAGACACATTCAAAAGTATGGATGCTTGGTTTCCAGAGTTCCAAGCTTTGTTGGAATCAAATACCAAGGAAGTGAGGTCATGTCTTCAAAATTCCACTAGGGTTAGGATGAAGATGGGAATGAATGTTAGTGTGAGGGAACAAGATGGGGTTTGTATTAAGATTTTTGTTGGGACTTACTGGAGGTTTAGCATGAGATTTAGCACTGTGTTATGCCTAGGGGGAAGAGATGAAGTGTTATAAAATAGGTTCAGGTTTTTTCAAAGTTATTTCTTTCTTAGTACATGGTTGCAGTACCTGCAGTTACAAGCAGTTTGGGGAGTGGGTCCATGTACATAATAGACTTAATTGTTTTCTAAATCCCTTTCCTCTTCCTCTTCTAAATCCGTCTTGCTTGATCTTCTTAGTATTATTAATCTTATCTCCTGCATAAGATGTGCAGCGTACACACTCACTTAGCATATTAAATGCCTACATATAGCACATCTTTATTCTACTTATTCTCTGTTATATATCGATAGCACGTAAAGAAGGCTTTTATGTATATTTTCAAAGAGAAAAACCCACAGAATAAAGAAAAAATAAATAAAAGAAACAAGCAACAACAATACCACCAAAAGAACCCTGAAAGAATCTGGATTTCAAAACCAGATGATATTAACTTAACAACTGTTATTAAATTGCATACTGTTATCTTCTAAAGAGTTGCTCAGATTATCAGACACAGGCATGCAAAATTAATCAAAAATATGAGCACTAATGGTTCCTTTCCTTAAACTAATAAAATCTGTAGCACCATTATCTAAGCTCTCTTGTGTGTGTGTATATACACATAACACATTTATAATTTTTTCCTTTTCCTTTCCTTCTTCTCTCCTTTCCCCCATTCCAGTTGTTCTCTTTCTTTGATCAATTTCTTTCCCTTTCACAATATCTATTATAGATTTTGGATCTTATTTACTCTTTCAGTTTCTCACACTAGGGGGACAATATGGTGTTTACATATGGTAGTCTTATTTATTTCAAGTATGTGTATGGTGTCAAGTTGCATCCATTAAACTTGAGGCATCTCAAGACCATAATCATAAGTGAAAACTATCTGACTGGCATGTAAACATTATATTGTCTCCCTTCTATAAGAAATTGAAAGAGTAAATAATATTCATAATCTACAATAGATATCAAGAAGAGGAAGAAACTACTCAAAAGGAAAGAACAATTGAGATGGGTGAAGGAGAAAAGATGGAAAAAGAAAAGCTAGATACATATATACATTACTAATTTCTTTTTGTTCATTGAAATAAATGGTTTCTGTTTTTCTTCTCTAATTAATTTTGCATGCCTATGTCTTACAATCAAAGCAGCTACTTTGAAGACAATTTTCAATATATTAGCCCTTTTTAATTTTCCATTACTTTGTTATAAAATTCTCTATTACTGTTTTTATTGTTTTTCTCTTGAAATTAAAAAGATATTGCATTATATTATGAGGAAAAAAAACCTCTCTGAGCTAGTGAGAATTGTAAAGAGCCAGTGGGTGGGGCACAGCCTGTCTGGGGAGTCCTCAGGTGTGCCTGGCCAGCCTTCTGAAGTCCACTTCTCTGTCTGAGCCCCAGTCTGCTCTCTCCAATGAGAGGTATGGCATATGGGGTGGCGAGGTGGCCCACATGCCTGCCAGCCCCAGGGGGCTTCTTGGGTGAGGAAGCTGGACTCACCTGTAACTGCGGCCAGGAGTCCTTTCCTTTCCCCATGGATACAAGCTTCTCCAGTGCTCACCTGTCTTCTGTACTTTAAGCCCATGGTTGTGGGAAAAGCCCACCTCATGCTGCCTTTTCATATGTCACTTCATTCAGAGCACTTGTTGGGTCATTTTTACCTGTCCAAACTTCTTTTTCAGTTCATGGCTCATCTGCAGACTTGCAAATAATATGCATTGGCTTCTTAATGTGGAAGAGAAAACAGGAATTTGATTAACAAAAAATCCCATGGGAGAGGTATCCTCTTTGCAGAATGATCCAACAAAAACTCCCATCACCGGCCCTTGTCTCCTTTAGTTTTCACATGAAAACAGTAGAAAATTTCATATAGGCAGTTTGCATCCTATAAATTCTCAAATGAAAGAAGTTGAACTCCTACATCTCCCCGTTTTTCTGAAATTTCTCCTTTTCCCTGTCTCAACAAAATTTCCCCAAAATGCCAAAAGTTGTCTACCCAAGACACTTCAATGAGCTAGAATCTGCTCAGCAAAATCAATTAGAGGATAGAACTTAGGGTGAACATGTTTAGATGAGGAAGGGATGAGGTTGGGAGGGGTCCTTGTCTTTCTTTTCTCTCTCACTGAAAATTTACCCAAGAAATTCAAGCTGTGTCTCTTCTGGAATGATAAGAAAAAGGATCATTTGGCCCTTAGGTAAGATGGGTGAGGGGTTGGAATGGGGCGTTCATCAGGCCCTGGTACTGAAATTTAGTGATGTCACTGGGCAATCCAGAAAGTATTTCAAAGCTGGAAAAATGAGCAGGTCTCTGGCTTCCATGCTGGCCCCTCTTGCTGTCAGGTAGTTTCCCACATGCTATTAGGTAGATGTGGCGAGGCTACATTCTTTCAGCAAAAAAAGTTGGTAAGGAAATTTTGGCTTGTTCCCCTTCAGTTTCTACTTATGCTCTGGCATAAGGGGATGCCCTGTCTGTCACAGAAACTGTTACATCAGAGAAACCCTGTGGGACAGTAGTCTAAGGGAAACTCAGCTCGTGTGTCACAGTGGTTTTACTTGAGACTGATGTTTGGGTTTGCTGTCACTCCCCAGTGGTCCCTCTTCACATTCCACCGATCATTCTTAGGACTCTTACATCACTGCCCAAGGCACAGTGACATTATCTCCAGGAGAATTATTAGAAGTATCTTAGGGACTCATACATCCCCAGTGGATCCCAACTGACCAGATCTCAGACAATATGTCTCAAGGAATTTCTTGCCCTGTCAGAGTTGGTACATTGGGAGACCGTGTTCTAAACAGATGAGTGGAAAGCTCTGCCCAAGTAACTCCCCTGGAGTATTCTAAAAAGAGTTGACATATTGAGTATGGTTTTCACTCTGATTCAAAGATTCTAGAGAGACTACGGCAAGCAGGATGCATTCCCCTCCAACCCTTCTCTCTTTTGGCCATGTAGCTTAAGATGTCACCGTACAAAGACCAGAACAAGTGCCTGGAAGAGCTTCAGTCAGAGTGGATTAGGGGAAGAGATAGTTATGAGGACATGTATTAATTATTTGTCTCATTTCTGAAATAAACTACATGACACCCAAAATAAAAGGAGGAAAGGCTTAATTTTAACTCACAATTTGTAGCAGTTTCAATCCATAGGAAGCTGGTGCCTAAGGTAGGGTGGCATGGCACAGAGTCATGGTGGAGAAAAACTGTCTGCACCACTCTTGGGTGGTATGTGTCTCTCTGTAGTTTTATTTCCTACCCTAGACTGTAGAGTTCTTATGAATACACACATGTCTATGTATACTGAGCAGTCTTCAACATTACATCCAGGCCACAAGGCTACTGTGTGGTGCCACACCTCGGATGGGGGTGGGGGGCACGGTTCTGTCATTGGTAAATGCATTCAGACACCTCATCAATTGCAAAACCAATTAATGACTACTCCAGTGTTACAGACCCTTAATCCCAATATCACACACCCTAACCCAGCATCACTTGCACCTATGATCTAGCCACCTCTCAAAGGCCCCATCTATGAGTGCATAAGGTTTTGGGGGTGCTGTGGGGAAACTGAGTCAACGGCAGTCAGGATCTTAGGAAAAGAAAAGAAACTTTATTTAATGCCAGGAGACCCGAGAGGAGGAGTCTCCAAAGTCTGATGTACTGATGACAAAAAGTGTATGTCTTTTACAGAGTGGAAACAAGTTAAAAACAACTAAGATAAGAATAGCCAAAGGTGACAGTACAATGGGTATCTGTGGTGAGCACAGCTGTATGCAGCAAAACTGATTTTGGCACATATATAGAAATTATAATTTGATAATGACTCAAGTGATTTAGCCAAGTTCAGTGGCAGAGAACAGAATGACTTAAGATTGATTGTCCAAAATAGTTGCAGTTAGGTCAGGATTTCTGCTTTAACGGGATATCCAATGACAAGCAATCACAGCACCCAATCATATGACGCAGGTTAAAATATTACTACAGAATACAGATGTGGTGACATGTGTCCACAAGCCCAGCACTCTCTGGGGAGTGGATGTGAGAAGCAGCAGGAGTGCACATTTAAGCCCAGCTTGGGCAACTTAGCAAGACCCTTTCTCAAATATTTTCAAAAATGCTTTTGAGGGTAGGCTTCAATCCACAATACTGAAAAAGACTACCACGGAGATAAATAGAGGTGTTTGGCCTCACAACAAGCTCATCAGAAAGATAGGATCCCTAGGGTACCAATTTGAGATTTTATCTTCCCTGAAATAGGCCACTGGAAAGTGTTTTGTAAGGACCAATGCAATTACATTATGTATTCAGTGATGACTTAATTTGCAAGATAAATTGTAGGTTCAAGAGCTACAGCTGTGTGAAGCATGAGAAGAGTCCAAACTGGCGGTGTATATGGCAGGTGTGTTATCTGAAGAGCTTTCTCAGAGTGGATTTGATGAGTGAGGGAAAGAATGGAACCATGACTGACAGTGGCTTTGGGGCCAGATCAACTGTATAGTGTTACCATGGATTATCATAGACCTGAAAGAGGACTAGAGGACAACAAGTGAAATGGTAGCAAGTATAGGGTAGATATAGTAAATGTGAGCTGGCAACTAGATAATCATGAAAAGGCACAGAGGACAGTCATAGGTAAGAGTCTGGAGTTTGAAGCTGGGAATAGAATTTCAGATATTAATAGCAGACTTATCAGAGCTCCCATTACAAGTTATTCGAAGAGATCACTGACAGACCTGAATACTGAGAGATAAGTGGGCTCTCCTGAGCTTATCTCTTCCTCCTCCAAATCCAGGTTGTATCTTTCTGTCCAGTTCTTCTATCCTGGGGAAGCTCCAGGACTGGAGAACTTTATCAGCAGGGTCCCAGGCCTGCTAGCCTCAGTACAGATCCGGTAAGTGCAAGAAATTGGCCTTAGATGGAAGAAGAGGTCTGCGATCAGCTGGTAACTTGAGGTAGGTAGTAGTCCTTTGTCATGAGGGAGAGCATCAAACACACTTGTGCAGCCTGTGAGAGACAGAAGATGGCTCCATTGAAAGAAATTATTGTCCAAGGCTTATCATGAACTAAAGCAAACTGAGGTGAACAGCAGGGTAATTGCTATTTTTCACACCAAAAGGCCTTTTCATGGGGACTCTTACAGTAATAACTCAGTAGTACTTGAGTTTGCAGGTTCTAGACTGTCTGCACCACTCTTGGGTGGTATGTGTCTCTCTGTAGTTTTATTTCCTACCCTAGACTGTAGAGTTCTTATGAATACACACATGTCTATGTATACTGAGCAGTCTTCAACATGACTGACACACAGGTTCAGCAAATACATGTATTAATTAAATCTTGGACTGTCTTTCATTCGCTGTATAAAAATCTCAATTTGGACTCATTTTTCTAATTTCACCTATCTTAATTCTTAATAGCCATTTTATTCAGATGCCAGGCCTTCTAAGAAGTCTTTCCAGAACAACCCAAAAACGAGGACTCTTTTAGGTTTTGTAAAGATACATTTACCCAGACGGAGGATTTGTAAGAGAACAAACTGAAAAGCATTAAAACAGAAAACTAAGTACACGAAGCTAACCCCATTTAAAATGTATTTGTTATTCATTCTCTGCTTTTGACTTCCTTCCCCTTCATTTATGTGACTTCCTTCCCCTGAGTTTATGAAATTTTAATAAATTCATTGAACTTTTAAGCTTTCAAGTGAATTCAGAGTAAACAAAAAAGTATATATGAATTTAAAAATCTCTTCCTTCTCCAAAATACAGTATTTTTACTTTCAGTTTTGAAGAATTTAAAACCACAGCTCATACCATGCCCTGAAATGAGTTCTTGAAGCTATTTTTTTTATTTATTTATTTATTTATTTATTTATTTATTTTGGTACCTGGGACTGAACTCACAACCTTGCACCTGACAGGCAGGTGCTGTGCTGCTGAGCTAATATTCTCAGCCCACATATATTTTTAAAGACACAAAAATGTTGACAAAAACAATAGAAAATGTATTAAATCTCTGGAGATGGAATAATGCCTAGAATTTAGATGACCAAGTAAAAAAGAAGTGATAGATTTTTATTTCATTAACTAATATATAGGACTTGTATACTGAAGATACAAAGGCCTAACGTCTATGTTACACAAAGCAATCATGAAAAATAATTTTAAATGACACTGAGAGGACAAAATAAATAAATCCCAAAAGACAAACTGCAACTTGTGATCAACATACAAAATAATGTTCAGTTTCAACATTTAGATTAAAGCAACAAAGTTGTGTTTCGCACTTATGGAAATGAAGCAAATATGAGAGGATAATACCAAATGAAAATAAAGAAGCTAGAGAACATTGGTGTTTTAGACACTCCTGAAAACAACATGGATATCTATAACCAAGCGGAAATTCTGAATTCATGCTTTGGTATTTACAGTTGGACACACAACAAACAGCCTGAAAATGGTAGCCCTGTCTGTATTTGTTCTAGATAAGGTCCTCTGTGTATGTAGCTGCATTTGCAGGATCCTGCAATTTCTAGAACTTTAGGCTAGTCATAGGAGTTTGATTCTCCGACAAACCCACAGTTCCTGCTGCAAACTTGTGTGACAAGAGTCAGGACATGATAACCAAAATAAAACTATACCCAGGCATATAATAATCACCATCCCAGAAATCCAACACAAGAATAGATTATTAAAAGCTGTCAGAGAGAAAAGACAGATCACTTATAAAGGAAAACCTATCAGAATCACAGCAGACTTCTCATCACAAACAATAGAGTCAAGAAGAGCATGGAGTGAAGTATTCCAGATCCTAAAGCAAAATGATTTCCAACCAAGACTGATATATCCTGCAAAACTATCATTCAAAATAGATGGTGAAATGAGATAGTTCCATGACAAAGAACAGCTGAAGAACTTCAGGAGCACCAAACCAACCCTGCAAAAAATATTGAAAGACAGTTTAGATACACAAAGGGAAAAACCACTAAGCAAAGCAAATAATTAAACAGAACAGAAAGATAAAGATGCAACAGCAGAGAGATAAGATTCCTACAATTAACCAGCATTTAACAGTAATAACCATTAATGTAAATGGTCTCAATGCACCAATCAAAAGAAACAGACTAGCAGAATGGATCAAGAAACAAAATCCAACCATATGCTGTTTACAGGAAACCCATCTAACCCAGAAGGATACTCACAGACTGAAAGTCAAAGGATGGAAAACAATTCTTCATGCAGCAGGAATCCAAAAAAAGGTAGGAGTAGCCATTCTGTTTGCAGACAACGTGAACTTTAAACCAACAATGACCATAAAGGATAAAGGAGGTCACTACATACTCGTAAGGGGAAAACTCCAAAAGGAAGAGATAACTATCTTAAATATATACGCACCAAACTCCAGAGCACCCAGTTATACAAAACAATTATTAACAGAAATGAAAACTCAAATTATCAGTAACACAATTGTAACAGGAGACCTTAATACGCCATTGACACCAAGGGACAGATCAACCAGACAGAAAATGAGCAAAGAAATAACAGAACTGAATCATACCTGTGAACAAATGGGTTTGATAGACATATACAGAATGTTCCACCCAACAACATCAGAATACACATTCTTCTCAGCAGTACATGGATCATTTTCTAAAATAGACCATATATTAGCTCACAGAACATATTTAAACAAGTGCAAAAGAGCTGAAATCATCCCTTGCATGTTATCGGATCATAGCGCTCTGAAATTAGAAATTAATGATAAAAGATACTGCAAAAATCCCACAAACACATGGAAACTGAATAACACACTCTTGAATAATCAGTGGGTCACAGAAGAAATTAAAGAAGAAATTAAACAATACCTAAAAGAAAATGAAAATGCAGATACAACTTACCGGAATCTGTGAGATGCAATGAAAGCCGTCCTGAGAGGAAAATTTATTGCACTGAGTTCCCACATCAGGAAAACAGAACGAATACAAATAAATAACTTGATGCTACACCTCAAACAGCTAGAAAAAGAAGAGCAAGTCAAGCCCAAAGCCAAAAGAAGAAAGGAAATTATAAAAATCAGAGCAGAAATCAATGCAATGGAGACTAAGAAAACAATCCAAAGAATCAACGAATCAAAGAGTTGGTTCTTTGAAAGAATAAATAAAATCGATAAGCCCCTAGCCAACCTTATTTTAAAAAGGGAAGAAAAAGCTCAAATTCATGCAATAAGAAATGAAAAAGGAGAAATCACTACAGACCCAATAGAAATACAGAAGATCATCAACACCTATTTCGAAAACCTCTACTCTGAAAAGTTTGATAACACAGAAGAAATAGACAGATTCTTAGAAGCATATGAAGTGCCAAAGCTAGATCAAGAGGATGTAAAACTGTTGAATAACCCAATCTCTGTTACTGAAATTGAAAATGTAATTAAGTCCTTACCCACCAAGAAGAGCCCAGGCCCAGATGGATTCACTGCAGAATTCTACAAGAAATACAAAGAAGACCTAATGCCGACACTCCTCAAACTATTCAATGAAATTGAAAGGGAAGCAATCCTTCCTAAGTCATTCCTGGAAGCAAATATCACTCTAGTACCAAAACCTGAGAAAGACCCAACTAAAAAAGAGAACTATAGACCGATCTCCCTAATGAACACAGATGCAAAAATCCTCAATAAAATATTGGCAAATAGGATCCAGCAAATCATCAAGAAGATTATACACCATGACCAAGTGGGATTCATCCCAGGAATGCAAGGATGGTTCAACATACGCAAATCAATAAATGTAATCCACCATATCAATAAAGCCAAAAATAAGAATCACATGATCATTTCTATAGATGCAGAAAAAGCCTTCGATAAGGTCCAACATTTATTCATGATAAAAACTCTACAGAAAATTGGAATAGATGGTCTTTACCTCAATATAATAAAGGCCATTTATGACAAACCAACAGCCAGCATCATACTAAATGGCCAAAAATTGAAAGCCTTTACTTTAAAATCAGGCACAAGACAAGGATGTCCTTTATCACCACTCCTATTTAATATAGTACTGGAAGTACTAGCCAGAGCAATTAGGCAAGAAAGAGAAATAAAAGGGGTAAAGATAGGAAAAGAAGAAGTTAAATTATCATTGTTTGCAGATGACATGATACTCTACATAGAAGACCCCCTAAACTCCATTGAAATACTCTTAGATACAATAAATAAATTCAGTAATGTGGCTGGATACAAAATCAATACTCAGAAATCAATAGCATTCCTATACACAAACAACAAAATCACAGAGAGGGAAATAAGAGAAACTGGACTATTCACATTAGCAAGCAAAAAAATGAAATATTTAGGAATTACTCTTACAAAAGAAGTGAAAGACTTATACAGTGAAAACTATAATACACTGAAAAAGGAAATTGAAGATGATCTCAGAAAATGGAAAGACATCCCTTGCTCATGGATAGGAAGAACAAACATTGTGAAGATGGCCATTCTCCCAAAACTCTTATACAGATTCATTGCAATCCCAATAAAAATACCATCAACATACCTTATAGATCTAGAGAAATCACTCCTAAATTTCATCTGGAACCAGAAGAGACCTAGAATCGCAAAGGCAATTCTAAGCAGCAAAGACAAAGCAGGAGGCATCACAATCCCTGACTTGAAGTTATACTACAAAGCAACAGTAGTAAAATCAACATGGTATTGGAATCAAAACAGAGCTGAAGATCAATGGAATAGATTAGAAGATACAACCACAACTACAAACACACTCAACCACCTTATCTTTGATAAAGGAGCCAAGCAGGTTCACTGGAAGAACGACAGTCTCTTTAATAAATGGTGCTGGAAAAACTGGCTCTCCATTTGCCGAAAACTAAAGCTAGACCCATGTCTATCACCATGTACTAAATTAAAATCTAAATGGGTCAAAGATCTGAATATTAAAACAGAAACACTAAATCTATTGGAAGACAAATTGGGTAGAAACCTTGGAAACATAGGAGTAGGTAGAGAATTCATGAACAGGACTCAAACCGCACGGGAAATACTTCCCAGAATCAATAACTGGGACCACTTCTTATTAAAAAGTTTCTGCATGTCAAAAGAAATCTCCAGCATAGTGAAAAGAAAACCCACAAACTGGGAAAAGATTTTAGTGAACTCTCTCTCAGACAAGGGACTCTTGTCTAAAACATATAAAGAATTAAAAAAACTTGTCGATGTCGCTCCCGGCCGGCAGGAAGGACACACGACAAAGCCTGGCAGTGGACAACCTTTTCTTTTATTTTTCTTCTCCGTACAGCCTGCCCTGGGATCGCTCCCAGCCGAAGCCTCCTTTGGTCCGCTCCCCGCGGCTCCTTCTGGGCTTCTACTTCCGGGCTTCTTTTTCCCCCCCAGGGGTGGCACCAGTATATATACGGATACAGTGTCCAATCATGTTAAAGTAAGCAAGGCAAGCTGATTGGCTAACATCATCAGTTGCCAGGCAGACTATATTGTTGAGCGGGTTGCTTACGCGGTAAGCAGGAAACTAACGTGCTCGATGGGAGGGGTAATCTACCTCAGGCTTTACTCTTTACTACAGGCCTCACGTCCGCCAAGTGAGGCGACCGGGCTCGGGGCTGCGGCTCCCAACATCTCCCCCTTTTTTATTTTTTATGAATGTGCGCATCATAGCCCTTTCTGGACTGGGTGCAGAGGCTTATGCCCTATGCGTAGGCCCACCGTAGGTCCTTGGCTTAGACCCTGGTCGGCCGTCCCATGGTCTGCCAAGGCCCTGAGGCCCTCGTCCTTTTTCTAGGGCCAGGCACAAACTGGACGGAACCTGGATGCACACAAGCTTGCACTCATTTCCTCTCCGTAAAGAAATCCCCTCGGAGAGAAATTTAGACCTGGGCAGCATCTAACAGTCCAGCGGCTTACGTGCAGGATGGGGTAGGGCCTGGCTTAGGTTGAGTCGCACCGGGCGAGTACGCTCTTACCCGTCATTGACTCTCCTACCCAGCTATGTCATAAATTTTTAGAGGAGGAGTGTGGGAAGCTCACCACCCCTAGACTCGGTCGTAGGCTAGGCGAGCGAGCCATGCATATGCCTGAGGATCTTCTTGTCCATTTCGGGCTACCGCTATTTCTATTCATCTTGTTGGTCGGTCTCTGATGGATCTCCGGTAGGGCAGGTCTGGTCTTCAGTCGAGGGCTTTGTCGCCCGTGTCAGTCTCTCTGGTACCCACAGTGGTTCTCGTCCCGATTCCTGTGGGAAAACACAAACCGCGCCTCGGTTCCAGCTGACCACTGGATCCGGGCCCATCCATTGTCCTGTCAGGACATCTTTCCACTTCACCCACCCTTTATGGTTGGGGGAAGGGTTGCAGTGCTCCACGGCTGGGGAGCAATTATCATTATTTAAATTTAAAAAATTGTGTGTGAATAGTGCCATGGATAATCGCGCCTTTGGGGCCAGGCCTTGGCCTACTCCCCCTTTTTGTTTTTGTAAAATTTCTTTGAGGCTTCTATGAGCCCTCTCAATGATTCCTTGACCTTGGGGATTGTATGGGATACCATGTTTTAATTGAACCTCCATCATTTTGCAGAACTCATTGAAGGCTTTGCCTATATAGGCTGGTCCATTATCAGTTTTTAATATTTTTGGTTTGCCCCATGCGGCCCAAGCCGCCAGGCAATGATTGATCACATTAGACACTTTTTCACCTGTTTCTGCTGTTGCGAATATGACGTGAGAACAGGTGTCTGTGGAAACATGAACATATTTAAGAGTCCCAAACTCCTGTATATGTGTGATGTCCATCTGCCAAACATCACCAGGGATCAAACCTCGAGGGTTTACTCCCATCGGTATGGCAGGTTTGTATGTGGCACAGGAGTCACATAGTCGCACGATATCTCGTGCATCTGCTCTGGAAACATGGAAATGGTTTGCTAGTGTCCTGGCATTGACATGAGACTTATCATGGAAGGCACGGGCTCGCTCGATTGGTGTTAGTAAGGTAAAAATCCATAACGGGCGAGTGGCAGTATCAGCAGCCGCATTCCCCTGTGCCATGGGCCCTGGCAGGGATGTATGTGCTCTTATGTGGGTGGTGAAGACCTTATGGTGTCTGTTCTGAAGCAATGTCTGGATAGACAGGAACAGCCCAGCCACTGTGGAAGTGGATCTAATTAAACCGGCAGTCTCAAGCACTTGCATAGCATTGACCACATACCTAGAATCGGAGACAATATTAAGTCTGGAGGCGACACTGAGGTCCACACCTGCTGACCCAGGGGTGGCCCTTGTTGAAGGCTGCCATCCTGAGCTGTCCTGTCCCTGGGGCGGGGGCCCGCCTGTGAAGGGGGCCCCCTCTGGCCGTTTTTTGGCCCTCTAGCATCTCGTCCACAAATACGGTTGCCCTGAGCATCAAAGACCGACCTACACTCCTCAGCTTTGTGTGATCCCCTCTTGCATCGCCCACAAACATATGGTTCTTCATTCCTAGGGCGAGGCCTAGCATCTGTATTGTTTGGGCAATGACGTTTAATGTGTCCTGGCTCCCCGCAGGCAAAACACCCTTTAGCCTTACATTCCCCTTCTAACCCGCGAGGTCCCCTCTGCTGTACAGCCGCGGCCAGGAGAGCAGCCACTCCCGAGTTGGAGAGCGGCCCCCCTATCTCTCTGCATATCCTAATCCAGGCGTTGAGGTCCTTGTTCTTATGAGGAGCTATCGCTGCCTTGCACTCCTTTGTACATTGCTCGAAAATCAGCTGCCTTACCAGCGGTCGAGCCACTCCCGGATCAGAAAATATCTTATCGGCAGCATCTTGCATTCGGGCCACAAAGTCAACAAATGGCTCTGTGGTACCCTGAATTATTTTTGAAAGACACAAGGAGGCTGTTCCGGCGCCACTCACCTGCTTCCAGGCGCGGAGCCCTATGGCATTGATTTGTTCATAGACAGCGCCGGGGAACTGAGTCTGATCATCAGCGTGCCGACCTTCTCCCATAAGCATTTCCTTGTTCCACCCCCGGTTTCCCCGATTGGCGTTTCTCTCAGCCTGCTCTGCAGAGAACTCTGCGTACCAGGCTCGCCAATCCAGGTAACTGCCCGAGGGCAGACACGCCTTTGCCAGCTGAATCCAGTCCGCGGGGGTGAGGGGCCCAGAAGACAGGTTCTCCAGCATGGCAATGGTGTAAGGCGCAGTCGGCCCAAAGGTTGTAACTGCATTTTTAAGTTCTCTAATCTGCTTTATCTCAAAAGGCTCCCATGCATTACGTCCCTGGCCCATAGCTACTTGTACAGGAAATATCCCGTAGGGGCCACTATCTATCCCAGGTGGTGGATGTACCTCATGAGACAAACGTCCCCCCTGCCAAAGCCGCCTGTAAAAATACCGACCCGCCGGCGGCGGAGCATAAGACGGCGGCCGTGATTGGGCGGAAAATGGGGGCCCGTGCATCACTTCCTGTTCTGGCGAAGAGGAAGGGAGCTCCCGGGCGGCCGCCTCGTGGCGAGGGATCGCTTCCGGGAACAGCCCCCAAGGTGGGGCGGAAGGCTTCGCCTCCCTCTCGCGCCGGGGAGCGCTCAGGAGCTCTCTACTCCTCCGCAGACCAAGTTGAGCGGAGCGCAATTCACGGCGCAACGCTGGGAAAGAACCTTGCGACTCCTTATCGAGCGACTTAGGCTCCTGACAGCTGGTCTCTTTGGCCTCCTTGTCATTCAACTTTCCCTCGTCCTCGGAGTCAGACGACTCCGAGGCTAGAGCCCCGTCCTTCTCCTTAGCATCTTTGTTCCCCTTGACGGGCCCCTCTCGGGAGCTCCCCGACTGGGCCTGCTCAAATACCCTGCGTACTTTTGTAAGCTCTTGAGAGCTTTCTCCACAACCACCCTCGCTCTTAATGTTACTACCTAGCATGTTTCCCATTTTTTAATATGTTACTCACCGCGTGAGGCCCAAGGAATCCGCCACTTACGCGTGAGCCTGAGGGGAGTCTAAAAGCCCTGTAGGTGCGCGCCACCCAGAGCCCAGGCTTATCCCCAACTCACCTGTCTCGCAGCTCTGTACTGGAGCGTTGTCCGCTGTCACGTCTCGGGGGTGATCAGTCCCCGTGCGGGCCTCCAAATGTCGATGTCCGCTCCCGGCCGGCAGGAAGGACACACGACAAAGCCTGGCAGTGGACAACCTTTTCTTTTATTTTTCTTCTCCGTACAGCCTGCCCTGGGATTGCTCCCAGCCGAAGCCTCCTTTGGTCCGCTCCCCGCGGCTCCTTCTGGGCTTCTACTTCCGGGCTTCTTTTTCCCCCCCAGGGGTGGCACCAGTATATATACGGATACAGTGTCCAATCATGTTAAAGTAAGCAAGGCAAGCTGATTGGCTAACATCATCAGTTGCCAGGCAGACTATATTGTTGAGCGGGTTGCTTACGCGGTAAGCAGGAAACTAACGTGCTCGATGGGAGGGGTAATCTACCTCAGGCTTTACTCTTTACTACAGGCCTCACGTCCGCCAAGTGAGGCGACCGGGCTCGGGGCTGCGGCTCCCAACAAAAACTCAGACCTCCAAAATTCAAAAATCCAATCCAAAAATGGGCATCTGAGATGAATACGCAATTCTCAGATGAAGAAATGCAAATGGCAAATAAACACATGAAAAAATGCTCATCATCATTGGTCATTAGAGAAATGCAAATTAAAACCACACTGAGATACCATCTCACTCCTGAAAGAATGGCTAGGATCAAGAAAACCAACAACAAATGCTGGATAGGCTGTGGGGAAAAAGGAACTCTCCTGCACTGTTGGTGGGAGTGTAGACTGGTACAGCCTTTGTGGAGGTCTGTCTGGAGATTTCTCAAAAAGTTGGGATTGGAAATCCCATTTATTCCAGCTATTCCACTTCTAGGCATATTCCCAGAAGAACTGAAAGCATCATACCACAGTGATATATGTGCACCTATGTTTATAGCAGCACAATTTGTAATCGCCAGATCTTGGAAACAACCCAAGTGTCCATCAACTGAGGAATGGATAAAAAAGTTGTGGTATTTCTATACAATGGAATATTATTCAGCTATAAAGAAGGATCACATTGAGATATTTATTAATAAATGGGCACAGCTTGAGACCATACTTATAAGTGAAATAAATCAATCTCGCATGTATGAATACCGAATAGTTTCCCTAATGTAAGTAATGATTCAAATATATAAAAATATGTGGTAATCATGATTCTCCATTATGTGGCCTTGAAGCCTTATAAAGTTTTCACTTATTAATTAGAAAGGCTTTATTCTGGGCTTCTTGATATGGAAATATTTGAAGCTATAGTATATGAAGTTTTATCCAAATATTTCAAGAAAAGACAGACACTATGGTAACTACTATTCTTTAAAAAATTATTTAGTTATTTCTTATGTTTATTTTAATTAAGGGGAAAAATTTAAAAATTAGGATATATAATAGTAACTCTTTTTGATTTCCTATTAACTTGTTTTGAAGTCCTGTAATATTCCCACGATCTTGTTTTGACTGATTAGACTCTGTTCCATTCTGTGTGATAGTATCAAGTTTGAGGGTATAGGCAACTACTTTGAAGGCAATAAGATTCACTAAGATGCCCATTCTGGTTTGACTATTGTCTCCTTTGGAAGTCCTGTAATGTTTACAATGCCTAAGTTTTATTGGTCTTGTTCTCTACTGTTTTGTCCAACTTTATAATATCTAATGAGATAGACAATTCTTTTTAAGGAAACAAGAGACAACGTTGATAACCATTGTTAATAACCTTGTACTCTGTTCTACATCATGTGCTATGTTTATCCTTGGTTTTGACTGACAGCTTTGTTTTGCCATATTTGACTTTATTCTCTCCCCCCCAAAAAAGTAATAAGAACTAAGGAGTAATAAAATCCAAAATGTGTAAATTTTGTTGTAAAAAAGAGAGGGAGGGAAAAAATAAAAGAGCTCTAACGGATATAACAGCAAGTGTGTTTAGGGGTGTTAAATAGCTGACTATATTAATGTTTTTGGATCATTGAACACAGCTGTTTGCAGTCTCTCTATTTGAATGTCTACTTTGTATTCTTTGATAGTGTGATGTGAGCAACTATTTCCAAGATGATAACATGTAATCTATTAATAGGTGATTTCTTACTGTTATATTTTTGTTTGTAGTTCTGTATTATGTGTAACCTTACACCACTTTGTTTTGTTTTGTGTTTTTCTCTTTTTCCTCTTAAATAAAATATATATATTAAAAAAAGAGTCAGGACACGGAAGAATAAGGTAGCATTTCAGTTCCTGAGATAAGGCTCAGGAACTAAGTTTCTCCCTTTGAGGATGTAAGGGACAGTTCATTCACAGAGAGAACAGGCAAGTAGGACACCTGCCAAAAACTCACCTTAGGTAATGAAAGGTAGTATGCTAATGCCAGCAGGGATGAGTGCCTGTAATCCCAGCACTCCAGGAGGCTGACATAGGAGGACTGCAGGTTTGCACCCAACCTAGGCAGTTCAGGGACTTAGCAAGACAGTGTTTCAAAATAAAAGATAACATATGGGCTATGAATGTAGATGAGTGCAAAGGTTCAAGGTTCAACACCACACGCATATGTGCAAACTCACAGGAATAATCCAGGGTTAGGAATGTAGCCCAGAGGCAGAGTTCTTGCCTAGAGTGCACTAGAGTGCCCAAGGCCCTGAGGTTGATAATGAGGACAAAAACCCAAAACTCAAACCATGAAAAAGCTACCATGCAATCTGGTGACGGGAAGTTGGTATATTACAGGCGTTAAGAAATGGGATGAGACAAGTAGTGGGTGGGGTTACGAGTCAGTAGCAAAACTTTGTAGCCACAGGCAAGTCTCAGTCTCTCAAAAGGCTTTGGAACTTTGTCCTAGTGTGGAAAACAGGTGTTAGGTGTTGTCTGACAATTATTTAATTATGAAATCTATCACAAAATTCTATATAACAAGCTTATAGTTTTTAATACGCATTATTGCAAGTTGCAGAAATCAAAGAGCTAAATTGTTCATTTTAGAGATTAAGAAAACAAAGATCAGAGATCTTGAGATTTACACAAGGGTTTCCATCCTGGTCAGACATGTCTATATAATCAGGTGTGAAGCCTGCATAAGAGATGTGGAGAGCACACTGCTCACACAAGCCTCACACATTTGTCCTTGGTGCACAGCTGCATGTGGGGTAATACCAAGAAGACTTTCACCCATCCCCAGACTTGCCAGGCTACCCAGCTGTGTCTGATATCCTGACTGGCAAGCAGGGCTCAGACTTCTCTGTGCAATTGCACAGACTCCTGACCAGCTGGAGGATCAGTGCTTATCAACCTGAGGGTGAGGAGGCCTGGGGTGTGTGTCTGAGCCCATGGGTGGAGTGGCCCTGGATGAATCCTGCTGGGAGAAGGCTCTGGCCACTGGACTGTCATCTGCTGAGAGAGAACACCCTCCTCACGAGACAGCAGAGGATCCATCTAAGGGACACCAGCAAAGATTGGATTCAACAAAGGCCAAAACTCATCCCATTATAATCCTGTCATCACATCTACCTGCTGATGTAGATCTCCAGCCACTGATTTTCCTTTCACTGAGATACAGTCATCGCCCAGTGTGGTACCAGAACCTGTTTCTGAGCTCACACTGAGCCATCTGATTCAGAAGTGGTAGAACCTGATATTGTTCCACCTCTGGTGGCACATCTACTGGGGTGAACTCCAGTCCACTGAGTCTCCACCCAGTGAGACAGAACCGCCTCCCAGAGTGTTGGCACACACTCCATCCAAGGTAAAACAGGAGCCGGCTGATGGAAGGGACGCTGAGCCTGATCCCATTCCACCTCCAGAGGCCTAACCCACCAGGCTAAATCCCCCTCGCTCTGTGGTCACTCATCCTCTTTGAAAGGAAGCAGACAAGCCAGATGATACAGTAAAGGCCAAATCATGTCCTAGTCTACCTGTGACAGCATATCCTCTGACTGCTGGATCTCATTTCTATGCTTTCACAGTCACAAGATCTATCCAGTTACATATCTTCTATCATTCTCCACTCTCCTGCTTTCTCTCTTGGTCTCTCCTCTGGAACATCTTCTTTCTCCCTACTTCCAGGTACACAGGGATGGAATAAAGATGACCCTGCCAAGAAGTGCTCACTTGCCAGTGGAGCACCAGGGACAAACACCCTGAAAGTTGCAGTAACATGGGATGTGGAACACATGAACATCTCGGGGCACTTTTCAGAGGAACTCAGCAGCCTCCTAAGGTGGGCACAGTAAGAGGCAAGCAAGTGGAGAAGACACAGGGCATGACTGAATTCTACAGAACCCACAGCTGCAAGAGGGTGAGTGAGGAAGGGTGAGAACCCACGAGGCCAGGGGGTCTGAGGAAGATCTGACAAGACCCAAAGCAAAAGGGCTTGGATAGGGCAGCCTCAGAGGATTTTAACTGCAACAAACAAATCCAGAAATCAAGCAAGGAGCTGTGCAGGGGCCACAGATCCCACAGGTATGGGGGTACAGGCAGACATGTCATTAGGCCACATAAAGCAGCACACACTCACCTAAGTGGCCTTGGCTCAGATGCTCAGAGGCTTTCAAGGGAAAGATGAGGCAGCTGGGATCGAGTTCAAAATGCTATCCAGGGGGCTTGGGGATTTAGCTAAGCGGCATAAGCTCCTGCCTTGCAGGCAGGCAGTCATGAGTTCGATCTCCGGTACTGATAAAAAAAAAAAATGGTGTCCACGACCTGCACTGCCCTTTGCTGTGGATCGTCCTGAAGCTTGACTTGTGATAACAGAACTCTGAGCAGACAGCTGGAAAAAATGAGATTTTGTTGATCCATGGCAGCCACTCAGGACGAGGGACTATTAATGTCTGCATGGCATGGATAATGGTGAGGAGTGCTATAACCAGACCCAGAGTTGCTACAGACAGAAATGAGAGAACCCACTGGCTGGATGTCACATCTCATCTCTCATCTCAGTGACTGTGGTCCTTTGAGCCATCATCTCGTTACTTGGGCTGTTTAGGTTCACAAGCTCAGATCCACTTGTTCACCAATGAACAAATCAAAAGAAGCCACTTATTTTGATAAAAATAACAAGATGTACTCAAAGGTAACTTCAAGGAGATGGGATGGGGCATTTTCTTCAAATTCTTCTCATTCCTGCAAGTGTGTTGGGCACCTTAATATCAAGAAATAGGATTGAAATACCATGGAAAGATACACAAGTTCAGGTTTCTTGCATCCTTCCCAGGAGTTAACTTCTCCCTCCCTTGCCTAGGGGAATAAAACTGGGCTTGACCTTGGATGCCAAGATCTACATATTCCATCCATTCACCAGGGCTGAGAAGGGCTGGGAGTAGGTGTTTTGCCCTAGGATGGAGAAAGTTTTGTGGGTGGAATATAATTTAAATTTCTCTGTGCAGTGTCAGTTACTATCTCACTAAATGCTGATACCAAGAACTGACAACTGAGATAGAATGCTGGAATGAGACACACCCACCCTCATGCAAACTGAGACTGAGTTGCTTAACATCTCAGCCACTAAAGAAATGCAAACTACAAGCACAGGGAGAGTCTCCTTTACTCCAACTTTAGCCCCTGTCATCAATGTAATTGAAGGATGAGTTATGGTAAGGTTGCAGAGAGACTGTGGCCACTACTTGTGGTACAGGATCTGTGGGAAATACTTCGGCATTTCTGAAAAAAAGTGAATAGATTTGTAACCAGCACTAAAAGAAAATCTCCCTTTTAAGACATTGGCTCTGTGGCCGAGGAAATAAACAGCTTCTCCCACCACCCCTCAGCCTAAAAAAATGACAAAATATGCAGGGTAACTGACCCTGAGGCTGACCCTAGTCCTATAATATTAAAAGCATGTTTACATTCAAATGCCTTCTTCAATTTAACCACTGGAGGGCAGCAAAAGCACATACCTATAGTAATAGACAAACGCATAACTAGTTTACATTCAAATATATTCTTCCGGCCACGAATTTAGCTCAGCAGGCAGAAGCACCTTCCTGGCAAGCGCTAGGTCATGAATTGGATCTCTGGTACCTAAAGAGAGCCAGAGAGAGAGAAACTCAAATATATTCTTGAATTTAGTCACAAGATGGCAGCAAAGACCCATAAAATAAAGTGGTTTAAAAAAAAGCGTTTACATGAAAACATATTCTCCAATTTAACCACGAGACGGCAGCAAAAACTATAAAATAGTAGTAAGAAGACGAAAGCTAGAAAAGTGGTTTCTCAGTTCACATCCAAAACCATTCTTCCACTTCTCTACAATATCAGCAAAGGCACATCCCACATACGGTCACAAAAACCATTTAAAGTCAGGTCTCAAAAGTTCAATTGACTTTTGACATGATACTTACACATTATTCATGAAATTGTTATTACTTCTGATTAAATATATGTTATTGTAAACACTGGGGAATAAACACAAATCACTGACTATAGCACTCATCAGACATGCACAGTGTCAACCATCTGGCATTCACCTGCTTGACTGTAGGTATGTGTGGAAAGGAGAAGCTGTACATTTATAAATCAAGTGGTGCACTGTTTATAATTCCTTTCAAATCTACACATTGACATCTGTGGTCCATTCCCTAATTACTATAATTTGGTGAGATTTCAAGGTTGCAAGGTGTTTATCTTGAAATTTATTTAAATGTTTTCAATTGATTTAAATTAGTCGTTTATCTAGACTCTTTGCTTCAATTTAGCATAAGATCTCCCATATGTGAAATGTTCTGAGCAAAGTACTGCCATCACCCAATAAACAACTTTCCAGTATTGACATATATTAATGGCTTACTGCTAGGATTATTTCCAAAGGATGAAAAATATTTCCAAAAGATGAGAAGTATAAAATAAAAAGCAGCCTTTATTCTGAGAACATGGAGAGAGATGACCAGCACACCCACTGCTGGCGTCCGGCGATCTCTCCGGCAGACACGTGGTGTGGGGGCATGTAAATAGCCTCAGTTTGGGGTGGAACCTAAGGCAGGCATTAGGGATGCACAGGTAGTCCATTGGTCCTAGATTTGGCGCCATATGTAAATTTCCAGGGGCAGGAAGATGGCGTCACAGGTAACTTCCTAGGGGTAGGAGGGATAGGGGCTTCCTGCTTCCGGTTGAGGCTTTCCTGGCTACAGTGTCCTATCTGGGCCAAAACCTTTTCATATCTTGTCTTATGATTATTATTAAGAAAAGGGGTGAAGATTTCTCTCTTTAACTACTTCCTGCTGGCAGAGGGCGCTGTACTGGAGCCTAGGGGAGTCGATGGGATGAAGGTTGATGCCCAGGTAGATGCTGGTGCCAGGTGTTTTGGCCAGGATACCTTCACTGGTGAATGCACATATGTTAGACTGGAAAAACAAAGAGACAAGATGTTATGAGGAGACATGGCACTGTCATATTTAAGGACCCAGGTGAGGTAAAGGAAAGGTGCCTTTGATTTAGACATATCATTCTATCAGGACCATGTTGAGGTAGAAACATTTCCACAGTAAGGCAGAATTCTGAAAATTAAACGTGGGGTTAGGAGGAGTGGAGTTATGAGAAGTGATTACTCCCCCATCTGAAAGCATAAAAGTTAAGAGGTAGGTCAGTAAGGCTTGTCTCTGGTATCCATGACGTTGGAGTCTGTAGGCAATACTGTTAAAGAGTCCTGCTGTAAAGATGATCATTAATAGAATGTAAGAAATTAGGAACCAAAGTGGATAACAAAACATGATTTAGCCTGTTAACTGTGGCTGTGAGGCCTTCATGAAATGGAGATGGGTAGGCAACAGAAGATGAGATGACCACTCAGAATGATCAGATTTAGGGCTTGAGTGATGCGAAACCAGAATGGCAGTCTAGCAACTTTGATTTAGGCATGGGTCGCTGTAACCCATTTGTATTAGCAGTTTACTTGGTTGTGGGAAAGGCTTTATTTATCCTGAAAAAGTGTAAACAAAGTGAGAAGACAAAATATCAGTCTTGACTAGGGTTGTCTGACAAATTGGTGAATAAGAAAGGAAGGGGGTGGTCTTATATCACTGAGAAGAGGTCCACCAGTGACAACAGGTGAAAGCTGTTGAGGCCTCAATGTGTCTAAGTCAGCCTGTAAAAAAGGCATTTTAGGATTTAGGACTGGGACCTGCACGAAATAGGACCTGTTTATAAATGGCATAGATTGACTATCAATACCCCATCATAGAGATTGAGGACTTAATATAGCAGCCTTAATATAGCAGCCTCAGGAAGAACTCTGTATATATGGCTTCTATGTCCACAAATATAGAGTTGTCTTACCTGAGACTTTAGTGTGACTTGGACTCTGAGACAGACACCTTAAAGGGGCTGTTGTTGCCCTGAACCCCCTCAGTCTTCGGCAACAATTTTTTTCAGCAATGGATCTGGCAGTGTCGACATTTCCTGTGAGGGCTAGAAGTTAGGATGGCTTACCCATGCTTTGGTGGCGAGGACAGTCCAGCAGCCCTGGAGCAAGGTCTCAATGAATGCCAGGATGGGGCATTTTGTTGCCCAATGTCTTCTGCTGCATTTGAGCATGGCCCATGGGGGGGGGCAGGCAGCTCCGCCTTGTGTAGGTTTACCTGCCTCAGAACTCCAAGTGTCACAAGTGTTAAAAATATGAAAAACCATATTAAGATCTCTCTAAGGTTTGAAGGTCAAGTTTTGCCTTTTTGTTTGGGATTTGGAATACAGTAAAATTAAGTAAGTATGTAGAATTTAATATGGGCATTTTAGATCAGAGAGCAGGATTTATCTGGATGGCATATCGCTTTTTTATAGGGTGACACGTAGAATTAACAAAAAAGCTTTAGTCTGCCCAAAAAGGCTTTAATGGAAACATTTTGCAGTAAAGGTTTAGCAATCTTATGAATAAATCTATCAAAACTGATCTAATACTGTCAAATTTTGAACACATTTACTTTTTAAAGTTGTTATTTGCAGTAGTATGAACCAAGACAAATAAAATAAAACTTTGAAGAAAACCCTTGTCTTGAAATAGAGCTAGTGGTTCCCAGCAAAAAGGAATTTATAACCTTAGTTGTTAAACAGGAGATTGGTGAAGGCTTTGATTGATAAACAAGGCTGGTAAAATTATCAGGTGGCAAATAACCTTGATTAAATGGTTTGAGAATTGTAATTAAAAAAAGCATCTCTTGAGCGGAGCCGAACTGTAAAAAAAGCATGCCTGAGCAGAGCCGCTGAGCTGCTGTTTTGCGGCGCACTGGCAGAGCACACCCAGGGTGGGGGTAGGGCAAGCACTGGGACGTAGTGCGCAGGAGCGGGCTGGGACTGCCCCCGGAAATGCGTAAGGTGGCGGCGATGACGATGGCGCACGGGGGAGGGAGGGGCTGGGAGGCAGCCTGACACAGCGTGAAAAGCTGGAACTGCTCGTGGGGCACGAGGATTAGGAAGCCAATTTAGAAACAGCTAGGTTTTGATTAGCCCCCTGGACCTGTTTTAAAAGTTTGTTATAGTTAGTATGCTTGTCCTGCTCTGGCACAGCTATAGGCCCAGGGTCATTATCAGTGGTGTTTACCTTATGTCTGTGATCAGCTTCTTTTTGAGCTGCTTGCCACAGTTGATTCCATTCTTGTGAGCTGAGAGTGGTATTTGGAATCACATAAACATCCTTAAAATGTAAATCATAACAATTAGTGATAAATTTTAATTGCCTGATATAATTTTGTGGGTCAACAGAGAGGCTACCTATTTATGGGCAATCTGGGATAGATCAGAAAGGGAAAAAGGCACATGGATGTTAACAAGCACCTCGGGGCCAGCTTGCTCCCAAAGCAGTAGCAGAGCCTGAGGAGAAGATTCCGGAGCAGAGGGCCATTGGGCAGCCATCTGTCCAGTAGGCGCATGTGAGCAATCACCTGTAGAGTGGCTACAGAGCTGCTGCCAGTCACCCTGGGAAACACAAGCAGATGGCGTCTCACTGTGTGCCTTGCAGCGAGAGGACTGCTGTTGGCAGCACAATGAAGCATCATGTGCTCTGCAACAGGGCAGCTGTTGCAGTTCACAAGAGGACCACAAGGGGGCACCCGGTTGACAGTGAGGGTCCTGGGAACATGGCGATGCCTTGTCACGTGACCCAAAACATGGCGGCACCCTGTCACCATGTGACCCTCCTGAACATGGCAGCGCCATGCCACATGGCAGAGGGTTGCAACATGGCAACTGTTCCCGGCGCAAGCTGGAACAATCACATGGCCTGCTGGAAGGACATGGTGACTGAGACCTAGTATGGTGGGCAGGCGGTGAGAATGCTGTAGGGGACAGAGAATTCTCAGGAGAAGAAGTCGGAGACTGTGAGGAAGCGCTAACAGAGGGATTAGAGCTGCTGGGAGAGTTATGGGTCCCAGGAGACGGAGGGGGAAAGGATCACACAGCGGGAGATAACTGCAACACAGAGGGATTAGAGCTGCTGGGAGAGTCATGGGTCCTGGAAGGTGGAGAGGGAGATGATTGCACAGCGGGAGGTATCTGCAACGGAGAGGGATTAGAGCTGCTGAGAGAATCAGGCATAGGTGGAGTGGAGAGCGGTCCGGCAGGAGGTAACAGCAGGGAATGAGTTTGGTGGTAGGCAGGCAGTGGCCGGGAAAACACTGGAGGGCAGGATGGAAAAGTTTGCAGCGCAGTAGACTTAGCTAAAAGTATCTAAGCAGGAGCGCAAGACTTATTGAGAGACAGGCATGTTCTCAGAATAAGAAAAGCCTGAATATAAGGGAGTTCTAATAACTTGTTGCCAGCTTGATAGAAATCATACAAGTTCCTGAGAATGCAGGGGTCAAATGTTCCTTCTTTGAGCCAACACTTGCCAATAAGCAGGTAGGTTGGCCAGACTTTCTGGCAGTAAAAAGTTAATTGTTTAGTTTTTATGGTACTTTTAATTTTTAGAGTACGTAAATTGGAAATTAGGCATTGTAAAGGCGTCTTTTGGGAGTTAGAAAATACGTTCCCCATGACTGATTCAGGCAAGAAAAAAGCCGGTGGTCCAGAATAAGCTGTCACTCATTTGTGGCACCACACGGCGGCTATGGTTCCAAAAACTCGTATATTCCAGTCGTCACTGAGAGATTTATGAGTGGAGCCCGTGTGGGATCAGTAACTGTTTTGCCCATGAAAGCGCAAGGCTTTAAGGGAAGTGAGGCGTTCTTTCAGTGTGGGCGGTCCCAAAAATCTCTGCTTTGGGCTATCTGAACCCAAAGAATGTGAGAGATTTTGTGGGCACAGGTTTGCCCGAAAGAACCCTGCCCTGGGCTGTCCTAAGGACGTGAAAATGCACAGACCCACACAGAATGGGAGAACATTCGACTGGGGCTGCCCAGTGCCAAAAGTTCCCCGGGGAGTGCTCACCTGAAATCAATCTGGCCAATGCTGAGTGCAGGCGGCTGGTGACAGGGATGTCTGGGGAGAGGAAAAAGCTTGGAATTAATCCAGGATGTTATCTGGTTATGGGCTAGGGGACTCAACTGGGTGTCCCAGAAGTCAATTGCCTGCCGATCGAGTCACGGCACCAAATGCTAGGATTATTTCCAAAAGATGAAAAATATTTCCAAAAGATGAGAAGTATAAAATAAAAAGCAGCCTTTATTCTGAGAACATGGAGAGAGATGACCAGCACCCCCACCACTGGCGTCCGGCGATCTGTCCAGTGGACACGTGGCGTGGGGGCATGTAAATAGCCTCAGTTTGGGGTGGAACCTAAGGCGGGCATTAGGGATGCACAGGTAGCCCATTGGTCCTACGTTTGGTGCCATATGTAAATTTCCAGAGGCAGGAAGATGGCATCACAGGTAACTTCCTAGGGGCAGGGGAGATAGGGGTTTCCTGCTTCCAGTTGAGGCTTTCCTGGCTACAGTGTCCTATCTACCCTTATCCCCTCCCACCGCTGCTTTGTGGTTTGTCCCTTTATAAGCCTCCCAAAAATCTAACCTAGTTGCACAGTTTTGCAAATTCCAACACTACTGTGCTACTTGTGCCAGCTTAAATAAAGTGGTTCTTTTTCCTTTAAAGACATCTTGCTCTGTTTTTTGGACAACATCTCAGGGTGTTGTTTTTGGGGTACAACAGTAAGCAGGCATACTTAACAGCAGTGACTCTTTCTGTAGAGGGGTGGGACCCTGGCTCCTGACTTCCTCAGGGTGATAGAGAACTATTTGGACTGTGGATCCTTAGAATGTGATTATATTTGCTTCATCTTTTGTCTTGAGATTTGGCCTACAGCAGGAAGTTACTGTCTATTCCAAGGTTGCATGGTATCAAACTTGTGTTCTTCCTATAATATTGCTAACTAGCTCAGCTGCCTGTAACAATGACAGTACAAACTGAGTGATTTGTACTCAATCTAGAGCAGTGCAGAATATTAAAGAGGAGGCAATTAGATAAGAAAAGAATTTAATGGGGGGGGGGCATGGAGGGAGTCCCCACAAGAAAGGCTGTGGCAGCTCTCTGCAGACAAAGGACAGGTTCTGCCTGATATAGGCTCAGATAGGACTCTGGTGGCTGGTGTGAGCTGATTTATTTTGTGAAAGTGCAGGGGATTGGGTAAACATTTACATTCCTGAGCTTTGGCAGACTTTTAAGAGGCATAACCCATAGAGACTTCTGGAAAGAAGGAGGTATGCATTTTCATGGCACAGCTTTGAATGTTGCCATGATGATTGTGCTGTCTCTCAGACAGGGGATCTAACACAAACCGTTCTGTTTGATGAACTAACAAAATCTTAGTAGTATGTTTGTCTATCTTTCACACTTAAACATATATTGTTTAGAGCACTAAAGAAAGGTGATTTTTTTTCTTGATCTCATTACTAAAATCCAATGAATGCATGATATTTAGTCTTCTAAGGAAAATAAAATGATTAACTTGTTGAGGTCATTCATGGGCTGTTGATGTTTTCCCTTCATTATGTTAATTTTGTGATACTTTTAAGTACACAGTGAGGCAGCTGGAAAAAATGAGATTTTGTTGAACCATGGCAGCCCCCAGGACGAGGGACTATTAATGTCTGCATGGCATGGATAATGGTGAGGAGTGCTATAACCAGACCCAGAACTGCTATAGACAGAAATGAGAGAACCCACTGGCTGGATGTCACATCTCATCTCTCATCTCAGTGACTGTGGTCCTGTGAGCCATCATCTCGTTACTGGCTGCTTAGGTTTACAAGCTCAGATCCACTTGTTCACCAATGAACAAATCAAAAGAAGCCACTTATTTGGTAAAAATAAAAAGATGTACTCAAAGGTAACTTCAAGGAGATGGGATGGGGCATTTTCCTCAAATTCTTCTCATTCCTGCAAGTGTATTGGGCACCTTAATATCAAGAAATGGGATTGCAATACAATGGAAAGATACACAAGTTCAGGTTTCTTGCATCCTTCCCAGGAGCTAACTTCTCCCTCCCTTGCCTAGGGGAATAAAACTGGGCTTGATCTTGGATGCCAAGATCTACATATTCCATCCATTCACAAGGGCTGGGAGTAGGTGTTTTGCCCTAGGATGGAGAAAGCTTTGTGGGTGGAATATAATTTAAATTTCTCTGTGCAGTGTCAGTTACTATCTCACTAAATGCTGACACCAAGAACTGACAACTGAGATAGAATGCTGGAATGAGACACACCCACCCTCATGCAAACTGAAAATGAGATGCTTAACATCTCAGCCACTAAAGAAATGCAAACTACAAGCACAGGGAGAGTCTCCTTTACTCCAACTTTAGCCCCTGTCATCAATGTAACTGAAGGAAATGAGTGAGGGTAATATTGCAGAGAGACTGTGGCCACTACTTGTGGTACAGAATCTGTGTGAAATACTTTGGCATTTCTGAAAAAAACTGAATAGATTTGCAGCCAGCACTAATCATATATATATATTTTTTTTTCCTTTAAACAGTCAGTTTTGAGGACTGGGATATAAACACTTTCTCATACCATCTCTCAGTTGCAAAAAAATGGCGAAATATACAGAAAGGCTGAAAAAGATGGCACAACCTGATGAAGCAAGAGCGAAGGCCCGTGTTCTCTCTCAGTCCTCCCTCACTCCTTAGTATGGAAAACCCTTGCCCACCTGGAAACAGAGATGGTAATCTGAGGCAAGTGGGCCTCTCCATCTCCTTGGAGGTAGCTTTAAAAAAAATCCTTTTTCACCCACTTCCATGTCTTCTTTTGGTTTGGTCATTGACAAGCATAGAAACTTGCACCTTTAAGCCTAAGTGGCTAGTAAGTTTTGGTGACCATGAAGGGACTTTAAGCAAAGCCCCTGAGGCCCCAGCCTTAGGGAAGACACTGCCTACTCATGGCTAGCTGAATCTAGAGTCCATGTGGGTATTCCAGGGACATTCCACAGCTGCCAAGGACACTTTGTACACTGAAAACTTTATCTCTGTTTTCTCTCCTGCTGCCTACAAATGCTTCTGTTGGTTAAAGGAAAAAGGCTTGGGGAGCTGGGGATTTAGCTCAGTGGCGTAAGCACCTGCCTTGCAAGCAGGCAGTTGTGAGTTCGATTCCTGGTACTGATAAAAATGAAACAGACAAAAAAAAAAAAAAAAAAACGGCTTGGGAGCTCTGATCTGGTCAATTTACAAGTTCCAAGTTCCACCTGACCTAGAGCTCACAGCCTCTGCCCAGTTTCCCACTGCAAAGGATGTTCTCTCTCCACATGGACCTCAGCTGTGCCATTTGGGTGAGGTAAATCCCATCATTATTTGGGGCCATTCAGACCTGATGTAGGTCATTTTGGGGCACTGATCACTGTAAGAGATTCAAAGGATAAGAAAATTTCTAGACATTGAAAGGTTTTGGCCCAGATAGGACACTGTAGCCAGGAAAGCCACAACCAGAAGCAGGAAGCCCCATCTTGCCCTGCCCCTAGGAAGTTACCTGTGACGCCATCTTCCCGCCCCTGGGAATTTACATATGGCGCCAAACCTAGGACCAATGGGCTACCTGTGTATCCCTAATGCCCGCCTTAGGTTCCACCCCAAACCGAGGCTATTTACAGGCCCCCACGCCGCGTGTCCACCGGAGAGATCGCCGGATGCCAGCGGTGGGGTGCCGGTCATCTCTCTCCATGTTCTCAGAATAAAGGCCGCTTTTTATTTTATATTTCTCATCTTTTGTTAATATTTTTCATCTTTTGGAAATAACTCTATCATTTGGTGCCGTGACTCGATCAGCAGGCCACTGACTCTTGGGCCACATACCCAGAGTTTCCTCGCCGATAACCAGATAACATCCTGGATTAATCCCGAGCTTTTTCCTCTCCCGAGACGTTCCTGTCGCCAGCCGCCTGCACTCCGCATCGGCCAGACTGATTTCAGGTGAGCACTCCCCGGGGAACTTTTCGCACTGGGCAGCCCCAGTGGAATGTTCTCCCCGTCTGCGTGGGTCTGTGCATTTTCACGTCCTTAGGACCTCCCAGGGCAGGGTTCTTCCTGGGCAAACCTGTGCCCACAAAATCTCTCACGTTCTTTGGGTTCGGATAGCCCAAAGCAGAGATTTTTGGAACCGCCCACACTGAAAGAATGCCTCACTTCTCTTAAAGCCTTGCGCTTTCACGGCCAAAAGTGTTACTGACCCCACGTAGACTCCATTCGTAAATCTCTCAGTGACGACTGGAGTTTAGGAGTTTTTGGAACCGTAGCCGCCGCATGGTACCACAAATAAGTGACGACTTTTTCTGGACCTCCGGTTTTTTTTTCTTGCCTGAATCAGTCATGGGGAACGTATTTTCTAACTCCCAAAAGACGCCTTTACAATGCCTAATTTCCAATTTACGTACTCTAAAAATTAAAGGTACCATAAAAACTAAACAACTAACTTTTTACTGCCAGGAGGTCTGGCCAACCTACCCGCTTATCGGCAAGCCATGGCCTCAGCAAGGAACATTTGACCCCTGCATTCTCAGGAACTTGTATGATTTTTGTCAAGCTGGCAACAAGTTATTGGAACTCCCTTATGTCCAAGCCTTTCTTATTCTGAGAACACGCCCATCTCTCATTAAGTCTTGTGCTCCCGCTGAGATACTTTTAGCTAACTCTACTGTGCAGCAAACTTTTCCACCCTGCCCTCAGGATTCGCTTGAGGACGTTCCTCCGGTGTTTTCCCGGCCGCCGCCTGCCTACCACCAAACTCGTTCCCTGCCGTTACCTCCCACCGGGCCACTCTCCCCTCCCTCTACGCCTGATTCTCCCAGCAGCTCTAATCCCTCTCCGTTGCAGATACCTCCCGCCGTGCGATCATCTCCCTCTCTGCCTTCCGGGACCCATAACTCTCCCAGCAGCTTTAATCCCTCTGTTAGCGCTTCCTCGCAGTCTCCGACTTCCTCTCCTGAGAATTCTGTATCCCCTACAGCATTCTCACCGCCCGCCCACCATACTAGGTCTCAGTCACTATGTCCTTCCAGCAGGTCGCGTGATTGTTCCAGCTTGCGCGGGGAACAGTCGCCATGTTGCAACCCTCTGCCACGTGGCATGGCGCCGCCATGTTCCGGAGGGCCACATGGCGACAGGGCGCCGCCATGTTTTGGGTCACGTGACAGGGCGCCGCCATGTTTCCAGGGCCTTCACTGTCAGCAGGCGTCTCCTTGTGGCTCCTCTTGTGAACTACAACAGCCGCCCTGTTGCAGTGCACATGACGCTTCATTGTGCTGCCAACAGCAGTCCTCTAGCTGCAAGGCACACAGTGAGACGCCATCTGCTCATGTTTCCCAGGGTGACCGGCAGCAGCTCTGTAGCTGCTCTACAGATGATTGCTCACATGCGCCTACCGGAAGGATGGCTGCTCAGTGGCCCTCTGCTCCAGAATCTCCTCAGGCTCTGCTACCTCTTCGGGAGCAAGCTGGCTCTGAGGGACTTGTTAACATCCATGTGCCTTTTTCCCTTTCTGATCTATCTCAGATTACCCTTAAATTAGGTAGCCTCTCTGTTGACCCACAGAATTATATCAGGCAATTTAAATTTATTACTAATTGTTATGATTTACATTTTAAGGACGTTTATAATGACTCTGGGCCTATAGCTGTGCCAGAGCAGGACAAGCATACTAACTATAACAAATTTTTAAAACAGGTCCAGGAAGCTAATCAAAACCCAGCTGTGTTCCTAAATTGGCTTTCTATTCCTCGCGCCCTGCGAGCAGTTCCAGCTTTGCACTCTGTGTCGGGCCACCTCCCAGCCCCTCCCCCATGCGCCGTCCCAGCCCCTCCCTCCCCCATGCGCCGCCGTCGCCGCCGCTGCCACCTTACACGTTTCCGGGGGCAGTCTGAGCCCGCCCCTGTGCGCTACATCCCAGCGCTTGCCCCACCCACAGGGCGTGCTCTCCTGGAGCGCCGAGAAACAGCAGCTCAGCGGCTCTGCTCAGGCATGCTTTTTTTACAATTTGGCTCCGCTCAAAAGATGCTTTTTTATTACAATTCTCAAACCATTTAATCAAGGTTATTGGCCACCTGATAATTTTACCAGCCTTGTTTATCAATCAAAGCCTTCACCAATCTCCTGTTTAACAACTAAGGTTATAAATTCCTTTTTGCTGGGAACCACTAGCTCTATTTCAAGACAAGGGTTTTCTTCAAAGTTTTATTTTATTTGTCTTGGTTCATACTACTACAAATAACAACTTTAAAAGTAAATGTGTTCAAATTTGACAGTATTAGATCAGTTTTGATAGATTTATTCATAAGATTGCTAAACCTTTACTGCAAATGTTTCCATTAAAGCCTTGTTTGGCAGACTAAAGCCATTTTTTGTTAATTCCATGTGGCACCTTAAAAAAAGCAGTGTGCCATCCAGATAAAGCCTGCTCTCTGATCTAAAATGTCAATATTAAATTCCTGCATACTTACTTAATTCTACTATAGTCCAAATCCCAAACAAAAAGGCAAAACTTGACCTTCAAACCTTAGAGAGATCTTAATATGGTTTTTCATAATTTTAACACTTGTGACACTTGGAGTTCTGAGACAGGCAAACCTACACAAGGTGGAGCTGCCTGCCCCCTCCATGGACCACGCTCAAAGGCAGCAGAAGACATTGGACAACAAAATGCGCCATCCTAGCATTCTTTGAGACCTTACTCCAGGGCTACTGGACTGTCCTAGCCACCAGAGAGTGGGTAAGTCATCCTAAGTAATAGCCCTCACAGGAAATGTCGACACTGCCAGATTCGTCACTGACAGAAAATCGCTGCTGGAGGCTGAGGGGGTTCAGGGCAACAACAGCCCCCTTTGTGGGTGTCCGTCTCAGATTCCAAGTCGCACTACCGTCTCAGGTAAGACATTCTCTATATTTGTGGACATAGAGGCCATATATACAGAGGTCTTCCTGAGTATTCAGGCTGCTATATTAAGTCCTCAATCTCTATGACAGGGTATTGATGGTCCACCTATGCCATTTACAAACAGGGCCTATTTTGTGCAGGTCCCAGTCTTCTCACTTGGTTTATACTTTTTCAGGATACATAAAAGCCTTTCTCATACTTGCTAAAGTTCTGTTACAGCAAATCATTCTAAGGACTACAACCAGGTTACAGTGACCCATGCCTAAATCAAAGTTGCTAGACTGCCATCCTGGTTTCACATCACTCAGGCTAAGAGGTGCCCTTCCAGCCCTAAATCTGATCATTCTCAGTGGTCATCTCATCTTCTGTCGCCTACCTGTCTCCGTCTCACAAAGGCCTCACAGCCACAGTTAACAGGCTAAGTCATGTTTTGTTATCCACTTTGGTTCCTAATTTCTTACATTCTATTAATGATCATTTTTACAGCAGGACTCTTTAACAGTATTGCCTACAGACTCCAACATCATGCATACCAGAGACAAGCTTCACCAACCTACCGTCTTAACTTTTATGCTTTCAGATGGGGGAGTAATCACCTCTCATAACTCCACTCCTCCTAACCCCACGTTTAATTTTCAGAATTCTGCCTTACTGTGGAAATGTTTCTACCTCAACATGGTCCTGATAGAATGATATGTCTAAATCAAAGGCACCTTTCCTTCTACCTCACCTGGGTCCTTAAATATGACAGTGCCATGTCTCCTCATAACATCTTGTCTCTTTGTTTTTCCAGTCTGACATATGTGCATTCACCAGTGAAGTTGTCCTGGCCAAAACACCTGGCACCAGCGTCTACCTGGGCATCAACCTTCATCCCGTCGACTCCCCTAGGCTCCAGTACAGCGCCCTTTGCCAGCAGGAAGTAGTTAAAGAGAGAAATCTTCGCCCCTTTTCATAATAATAACCATAAGACGGGATATGAAAGGTTTTGGCCCAGACAGGACACTGTAGCCAGGAAAGCCACAACCAGAAGCAGGAAGCCCCATCTTGCCCTGCCCCTAGGAAGTTACCTGTGACGCCATCTTCCCGCCCCTGGGAATTTACATATGGCGCCAAACCTAGGACCAATGGGCTACCTGTGTATCCCTAATGCCCGCCTTAGGTTCCACCCCAAACCAAGGCTATTTACAGGCCCCCACGCCGCGTGTCCGCCAGAGAGATCGCCGGACACCAGCAGTGGGGTGCCGGTCATCTCTCTCCGTGTTCTCAGAATAAAGGTCGCTTTTTATTTTATATTTCTCATCTTTTGTTAATATTTTTCATCTTTTGGAAATAACTCTATCAGACATATTTTTTTCTTCTGGCTTAAAATACTCCTCTGTTTTGATCTGCCTTGATACACTTGTTGGTTTTACCTTTCTCTTCTTATAACCACCTTTACTCTGGGGGAGCAGCAAAGGTTTATTTCAGTACCATCTAAAATTGTGGGAAATTTCTCAAGCCAAGCCAAACCAAACCAAACCAAAAGGTAGACTCTGCACAGAGGAGTTAAGGCAGCATTTAATCTTTACACCAGCAGACTGTTGGGAGTTCACATCAGTGGACTGTTTGTAGGGATAATTGGTCTCACACAACCACCCTGAATCAGGAAGGAGTTTAGTTTATATGGAATTAGAAGTGGGAGGTATAAAGCTAGTGACCAAATGTTACATGATTGGTTACATACTTTGAATCATATATTGATAGACAGGCTAGTCCTGAAACAATAGAAACATTCTAGGAACCAGGGGAGGAGGCTCTTACAGAATGAGTATACTTAAGGGCATTACCATAGGAATTGTTCTGGAGAGCCTGGACTGAACAAGAGTAATTAAGGACATTACCATAATATAGGAATGTTCTGCAGGCTGAGAGAGAGAGAGAGCTTTTACTGAATGTGTATGTTAGCCCAAGTTGCCTTAAGGTATAGGTAATTGCTCTGACATTGTCCGGGTCAACTGAATTTACCAGAAACAGCAGAGCAGCAACTTGGTCATAGTCCTCTAGAGAATCTATAAATTTACCATCTCATTAGTGTGCTTTTACATTATAAGTGTGCACCAACAAAATTATACAAATCACAAGAGTTTCAAGTTATTCCAAGGCTGCTTTGTGAGCCAATACAGAGTTCACAATTCTTGAACCATTTGTCAGTAAGAAAAATGTTTGGGTTTTTTTTGCTTTTAGTACCAGGAATCATACTCAGGACTTTGCATTGGCAGGCAGACACTTATGCAACTGAGCTACATCCTTAGCACAGGAAAAAGTTTTTAAATTTTAAAAGGCTTTTAAAAATTGCTGGTGTGTTTAAAAAGCTCTGTTATGAACTGCTCAGAAATGAAGATGTGCATGCTATTTTGAAGCTCCCTAATATGATTTTAGTTACCTGTGACTTAAAAGGGTGATTTTATTGTGATACACCATGGCCTATATAACTGAATCACACTCTGATTTCATCGGCTGTCCTTAGAGAGATCTATTAAAATAAGTTTGGCTAAGAAACTGATGTTTTGACTTTTTGTTTTACTTAGTGAAAATATTGTTTTTAAACTGGATTATTTACATAGTAAATAAAACATAAATTTATGACTATCAATATCTAAATTTCAGCACAATAAAAAATCTCATAAATTGAACAAGTTAAGGCAAAAAATAAAAGCTTCATAACTCCTGTTAAAAGGTGTATTTCCAACTTTATCACAACCTCAATCCTGCCTCCAATATTAAGATTAAATATTGCTTCAGACTATTAAAAATCATGAAAATAATGTAATTTTTTAAAAGTTAATAAATTATAACTTTAGGTCTTTGTCCAATTATGTAAGCATAAATGTATATATTGTTTTGGCTATGCATATGCATGTATTTATACACTAAGATTAATTTTTAAAAGATACTGTTGTACCCCAAAAATAAGACCCCGAGATGTCAAAAAAAAGGGACAAAAAGTCTTTGAAAAGAAAATGGAGAGCTTTATTTAAGCTGGCACCAGCAACACAGTGCAGTTGGAGTTTGCAAAGCTGTGTAACTGGGTTAAAATTCTGACAGACTTTCATAGAAAGAACAATCAGAAAGTAAATGTTAGGTGGGGGAACAGGAATGAGGAAGACCTTTGTTTCCCTTTGCTTGAGGACAGAGAAGTTTCACAGGAATTTACAGTCCTTTGTCAGCTAATTTCAGCACTTAATTTTTAAATAACACCTGTCCCTTGCAGAGGGGAACAATGGTTAACCATTGTTAACATATCAATCAGGTCACCCAAGAAGATGACACATACAGAACAGTATGGCAGTGCCACAGTTAGCTTACAACAATGTGGTCAGTGCTCCAGGGTTTCCAGTTGTAGAAAATAGCTGTATTTGTGAAGGGAATTAACAAGTAATTTGGTCATATAACTTGGGCATTGGCAAACATAGCACAAGTTGACAAAGCTCTTTTTTGCTAGTGCACAGCATTCCCCATTGATTTTTGTCATTGATCCTAATCATTGGCTCATGGGGTTTTCAGATATAGGTATCTTGTATAATCTTGTATCTTTAAAATCATGAGCTTTATAGTTAGAACCTGATCTTTGACATAGTTTACCAATTTGTTTATAATACAAGGTCCAATTGTTACACAGGCAAGTAGGATTAACAGAGGTCCTACAGCTGCCATAATTAACGTTGTCAACCAGGGAGATAGAACCATTGTTCAAACCAGTTCTGTTCAGCTTGTCTAGCTTGTTCTTGTTCCTGTAGCCACTTTTTAAGGCTGGCCATATTTTGTCAGATAACCCCAGAATGACTGGCATACAAGCAACAATTTTCTCCTAAGGCCAGACAGAAGCCTCCTTCCTTTAGGAACAGGAGATCTAGACCCTGCCAGTTTTGTAAAACCATCTCATCCAGTGAACTTAAAGACTCTTCTAATTTGGAGACAGAGTCACTAAGGGCTGCTAGATCTTGGTCGATGAGTGCACGTAGTATCTATAATTTTGGTCTCCAATTATTAGGCTGGACACTCCTAAACCTATTGACCCTGCCATCCCAGTTCCCAGTAATACAGGTATGAGTACAGGATTTCTTTTTAATCAAATAGGACTTTGCACATCAGAACTGGGGAACCAATGACTTCTACCATTATCTCTAAAGTACCAATATACTTTGGGAACGATATGAACAATCCATAAAGTTCAGGGTGCTGGGTAAATAGGTGATGCATAGAGCAAGGAGTTATACAAGAAGTACAAGCAAACCAGGTCCCACTGGGGGCAATAAGGTGCTGGTTAGTGGGACAGGAGATATTGTGAATCAAAGCTAAAGAGGTAAGATTACAGAGTGCAGCATAAAGGGAGCTACACAGGGAGTAGGAGGCAGAGTAAACATAGGTTCCCAGAGCACCTTCTATATTGTCCAGTGTGAGCAAGGGTCTAGCACCCCACCAGCAAGTGGAATCATCTGCAGAGGAATTTAAAAGCTGATTTACCATAATAGATACAGGGGTGACCGTATAGAAGGAGAGTCAAGATGGGAGACATAGCCAACAGTCAGTAGTAAGATTTGGAGCACTAAGATTGAGGAACTGATAAGCAATATCTAAGGGCAGAAAAGGATCCAGAGGTAGCGCAAGAGTGCCAGACAGCAAAGGGTGGGGAACTGCCGGGAGAAGATCTGGGGTGTCACAGGGAGAGGAAGGAAGGTGTGTAGTGGGAGGAAGTTGAGGCAGCTAGGGAGCTTGTGGGCCTATGGGTCTGACAGGGGCTGTCCAGATGGGCCCAGGAACAAACTAAATGGTAAAGGTGTTTCCTGGATTATATCCAGAGACCTCTAACCTAATACCATAATGTAATCCCACTTTCCAAACAGGATTGGTTGGAATTTTGGGTCTGAAAGTCATAAGATTACACTGGGTGAGAGCACAGGAAGATGGGGTTTCCCACGTAAGGAAAAGATAATGATCTTCTTTATTTTCCTGCCAAAGAGATATAGATTCACAATCCCAATATCTACAAAAATACTCTGTCTCTACAGACTGTGAATATCTACTAGTGTGATGATCATTAGATTGCTTTTGTGGGCAAACAAACCAACTAGTGGACTGTAACTTCTTTTGACCATATAGGTCCCAGCAACGCCTGGTTGGTTTCCCTTCCATCAGCAGTCAATCATGCTGCATGGCATGCTGACCCAACAACATTCTCTTCTAATTTTTGTTGGGATGTTATTTAATAGGACACATGAATCTATCTTAATTATCCCATGGACAGTAGCATTGGCCATCAATAATTCACCAGTGAAATAGTCAGTGATGCTCCAAGTTCCAAATAGTGGATTATGAGGTACCTCCTTGGGTTCTCCATAAAGGAGAACACATAAGAACAAGATTATCAAATACATTTGGCCATCTTATACTTTAAAGAGTCCTTGGAGGGAACAGCAGTCCACTTATCTGTAGGTTGATTGCCTTCGGAGGCCGGAACTGGCTTGAAATGGTAATGATGAATCCAGGCGGGCTTTCCAATGACTTTGACAGCAGTTGGAGTGCTCAGAACCACAACGTAGGGACCTTCCCACAGCAGCTTGAGAGATTCACGGTGATATCTCTTGATGAGGACTAGTGTTCCAGGTTCCAAAGCAGGGCGTTCATTTTTGGACTGCAGGCAGAGGATGTCGTTTTTGGAATAATAGGTGGATGGAAGTCAGAACTGGCTGGAGGGGCTGGAGGGACTTAATGAGATCTTGATTATCCAGATCAGCTAATTTTTCTTCAGAAATCTTAGTAATAAGAGGAGGAGGTCTCCCATATAAAGCCTCAAAAGGGGAAACACCTGCAACATAGGGGGTACATTGCACACGCAAGAGAGCAAAAGGAAGAAGACTCACCCAGTTTTTGCCAGTTTCCAAGGCCATTTTAGTTATTACCATTTTTAAGGTCTGGTTCATCCTTTCTAGTTATCCTGAACTTTGAGGCTGGTAAGCACAAGGGAGTTTCTAATCAATCTGCAAAGCTTGGGTTATTTTTTGAGTTATCTGGGCTAGAAAAGCCAGGCCATTTTTGGACCCCATAGATAAAGGGAGGCCAAATCATAGAACAACCTTATATAAAAGCTTTTTGACTACTATCAGAGCTGACTCAGATTTAGTGGGAAAGGCTTCTACCCATCCAGTGAAAGTGTCGATCACCACTAGCAAATACTTATACCCTTGAAGTCTAGGCTTTCCCATCTCTGTAAAGTCTATTTCCCAATGTTCTACAGGCCTAGTCCCATGATAACTAGTGGTTTCCATCTGCTGTAGTCTCTTTGGGTTTCCCAATTGGCACTGAGGACATCTAAAGCTCACAGACTGAGTAAGCTTCAATAACTGAGGGATAAAGAAATGATCTCAAAAAAGAGCAGCAAGTTTTGATCCTCCCATGTGAGTGGACTGATGAGCTTGTTGGATGAGTTCTCATCCCAAGGCCTCAAGGAGGAAGATTCACTTATCAGGCAATTGGTACCAACCTCCAGGGATATCAGGCTTTGCTTGGAGGTGAGCTGCCAAATGCAAGTCTTTTCAAGTGTAAAAGGTCTCTGACAGAGTAGGTGGGATCAGCAGCAATGTCAGGGCTGTTTCAATTCCCATTGATTTTGTGGCCACTTTTCAGGCAGATTGTTTCCTCGTATAACAGGATCATCTCCACTTGATGGCTTTGCAATGGATAATAGCCATCTCCCTTGGCATCCAAATGGCAGCCAACAAATCCAAAATTTGGGGAGCAATTTTGATCTTGTGGCCCCCTAAAGTCAATAAACCTCGTTCCTGATAAATAGCTCCATGAAGATGGGCAATAGCAAATGCATATCGGCTGTCAGTATAAATGTGTATGTCCTTTCCATCTGACAACTTTAGGGCCTCAGTAATGAGTTCAGCCCATTGAGCTGATGTTCCTGGCTCCAAGGTTTGTTCCCACAGAATCTGAGAATCTGTAGTGATGGCAGCTCTGGCAACCCACTTACCTTGATAGATATAACTGCTTCCATCAGAGAAATAAGATGAAACTCCAGGTAGCGGCTCATCCATCAAATCTGGTCAAAGTCCTGTGAAGTGATCAATAACCTCATTACAATTGTGGACAGGCAAGGAGGGGTCATCATCAGGCAGCAGAGTAGCAGGATTTAAGGCTTCTGTTTCCTTGAAACTGGTAGTAGCGTAATCCAGAAGCAGTGCCTGATATTGAATAACTCGGGAGTTAGACAGCCATCTATCTGGCAGAGCCTTAATAAGAGTTTCCAGTAAATGGGAGGAGACAATTAAGGGTTTTTGTCCAAATGTCAATTTTGGGGCCTCTTTCACCAGGAGGGCCACTGAGGCAATCACCCATAGGCAAGGCAGTCATCCAGATGCCACATTATCAAGTCTTTTGGAGATATAGGCAACAGGCCTTTGCCATGGTCTTAGGCTCTGAGTTAGTACTCCTTTTACTATCCCTTGTTTTTCATCAATGTAGAGGAAAAAACGTTTTTGCAAATTTGGCAGAGCCAGAGCCAGAGCTTCTGTTAAGGCTAATTTTATCTGCTTAAAGGCCTGGTCTTGCAAGTCTGTCCACTCTAGAGGGTCTTGAGTGGCTCCTCTCAACAAGTCATAAAGTGGATGGGCTATTTCAGCAAAGTTAATAATCCAAAGCGAACAATATCCTATGGCTCCCAAAAATTCTCATACCTGCTTCTTTGTCACAGGGAGGGGGAACTGCTGGATAGCTTGGATTTGCTGAGAGGAAAGAGTCTGCTTTCCTTCATGGATTTGGTAATCTAAGTAGGTTACCTGTTTTTGGCATAGCTGAGCCTTTTTAGCTGAGATCTTATAGCCCAATTCATATAAGGTATTTAAGAGGGCTCGAGTGGCACTTGCATAGCTTTCCTATGAATCTGCTGCCTCCAGAATGTCATCAACATATTGTAAGAGTGTCACATCTGGGTAGTCCTCCCTGAAGCCCAAGAGGTCTCTGGCTAGGGCCTCATCAAAAAGGGTGGGCACATTTTTAAAACCCTGTGGCAAACATGTCCAAGTTAACTGCTCTGATACTCCTGAAGTGGGGTCTGTCTGTTCAAAGGCAAAACTGGGTTGACTTACTGGAGTGATAGGCAGAGTGAATAAGGCATCTTTCAGATCTAACACTGAGTACCAGATCTGTTTGGGGCTTAGTAGTCTCAATAACGTGTAGGGGTTGGGTACAGTAGGGTGGAGAGTTACAACTCTTTTGTTCACTTCTCTGAGATCTTGCACTGGCTGGTAATCCTGGGTTTCCAGGCTTTTGAACAGGCATGAAGGGGGTATTCCATGGAGATACACAAGATTTTAGTATACCATGCTTTTTAATCTCAATATGTGTCTGGCTATACCTTGGTGTGCCTTTAGACTGATTGGATAATGCTTGAGCTGAATAGGAATGGTTTGAGGTGTGAGCTCTGTTACCAAAAGAACCTGGTTTACAGCCAGACCAGGAAGGTTATGTTCTGTCCAGACCCCAGGAATTTCCTGAATCCAATGAAGTAATAACTCCTCATCATTGGAGACTTTAGGAGTATCCAATAAAAGATATCCCTCGTGTTCAGGATATAGGGCAAAAACTTTGGTACCAGTGGGTTCAGATGAGCCATTATCCATTTTAATTTCCAGGGTGGCTGATTCAAAACTAAGATGAACTTTTATTTTATGAGGGAGGTCTCAACCAAGCAGGGGATCTGGACATTCTGGGACCCAAAGGAATTCATGAGAGATAGTCTTTTGTCCTGGTCTGGCTAGTTGAGCTTGGAATTTCAGATATGTCTTTGCACTACCAGTAGCTCCCAATACTTTTAATTTATTTCCCTTGGGGGTTCCTATGGGTTGAGCCAGTACTGAGTGAGCAGCTCCTGAGTCCACTAAGAAGTCAACTGGTTGGCCCCCCACAGTCAGAGTTAGCCTGGGCTCAGGGGAGCATGAGAGCTCTGACTTCCCTAATCATGGGATAATAGAGCTTTTGTCTGTCTCTCCAATTTAGCCTTTAGTTTGGGGCAATCCTTTCACAAGTGCCCCATTTCCTTACAATAAACATATTGATTTTTATCAATAGGTGGGTGAGGTTTTACATTAGATTTGGTAACTTTCTCAGTCAACACTTCTAATACCTTTGTTAATTTTTGGTCTTTGGGATCTTCACAGTTGTCAAATACCTTCTGAGCTATTCCTAATAACTGGCTAAGAGGCATTCCCTCAAATCCCTTAAGGTTTTGCAATTTTCACTTAATGTCTGGGGCTGACTGGGTGACAAAGGTGATATTAATGGCCCTTGCATTTTTGGATATCACCAGATCTATAGGGGTATAAATGCGAAAGGCCTCCTGTAGCATTTCCAGAAACCCCGAGGGAGACTCATTAGCCGATTGACTTACCTCTGAAACTTTGGACAAATTGGTGGGTTTTCTGGCTGTGCCTTTAAGGGCTTCTAGGAACAACTGGCAATACCAATTGAGGGCCTCCTTACCTCCAGTTGTATTAGGGTTTCAATCGGGTTGGGACAAAGGGAAATCACGATTAAGGCATTCAGGGTCAGAGGATGAGTTCCCTTCAGGATTGCGCACTGATTTTCATCCTAGCATGCAGATGCATTCTCTTTCTTCTGGAGTGAACAAGACCTGCAAAATCTGCTGACAATCATCCCAAGTGGGACGGTGGGTGTAAAAAATTGATTACAAAAGAGAAATAATGCCTTGAGGGTCTTTAGAAAAAGGAGGGTTCTGCTACCTCCAATTGTAGAAGTCAGAAGTAGCAACCGGAACATAGGTAAATATTGAGGCAGAGGGATCTTCAGAGTTAGGGATTTCACATAAGGAAAGAAGGGCAGAGGTTGGGGTGGAGAAGTCAGGGGATTCTAAACACTGATAACTTCTGGTTTGGATGGGACTAGGAGGGCGAGAAGGGGCCTCTGGTTCAAGGGGAGTAGGCACTGGTGCTGAGGGTCAGTAAGGCGGCAGCAGAGGTTCTTTCTAAGCAGGGAGAATTTGGTGTGGCTCAGGCTCAGGTTTTGGTTTCACTTTCAGAGGCACCAGGAGAGAGAGTTTTTTCAAATTGATGATCAGATTCATTGAGAAACTTTTTAAGCCAAGAAGGAGGATCACAAATGAAATCAATCCAAACCTGAAGGTACACAATCTGGTCCGGATGGGTCAGAAGTCCAAAGATATATTGTCAGATGGCCTGAGCTGTAGATAAGTCAAAACTACCCACTGAGGGCCAGTTAGGAACCACGGCAGGTCACTCGAGCTCACAGAAAATACAGAGTCTCCCAGAATGTATTGGTTCTCCATATCACTGGCCTCAATCTTTGAAATCTCTGAAATAATTAAGAACCATGGTCAGGGGAGACAAGGCTTTGATGATAATGCCTGGCCCATACTTATCAATAACCAGTCAATGACAATAAAACAACACAAGGCACCACAGAAGACAAGAAAAATATAAAACATGCACATGAAGGCTTCTCAGTGCACAGTCATCCAGTGACCTATAGGAAAGCAAATATCTAAATCCAAGAAGCCACAGGGAATCTGCAATAGTAGTTTAAGAAAAATAGAAGAAACCTTAATTTTAGCTCAGAGGTAAGAGAGCCAAATCAGCAGATAGCTCCAAAGTACAAAAAAAAAAAAAAAAAAAAAAACTAAACATAAAGACAAATGGGCAAAAAGCCCCAAATTACAAACAGGCAAAGAGCCCCCAGAGGGCATCCCACCCTGGTGCAGAAGGAGCACTGGGCTGATCTGTAAACAAATGTACACACTCAAACGGGCAAAGAAAAAAAAAAACAAAAAACCAAGTACTTGCAGATGTTAAGCCAGTCGGTGAAAAATAACTTGGGAAGTGGTCCTCAAGGTATCCCAGACAAGCCCCCAAATGCTGTACCCCAAAAATAAGACCTTGAGATGTCATCCAAAAAATGGGGCAAAAAGTCTTTGAAAAGAAAAAGGAGTGCTTTATTTAAGCTAGGACCAGCAACACAGTGCAGTTGGAGTTTGCAAAGCTGTGTAACTGGGTTAAAATTTTGACAGACTTTTATAGAAAGAACAATCACAAAGTAAATGTTGGGTGGAGAAACAGGAATGAGGAAGACCTTTGTTTCCCTGTGCTTGAGGACAGAGAAGTTTCACAGGAATTTACAGTCCTTCATCAGCTAATTTCAGCATTTAATTTTTAGATAACACCTGTCCCTTGCAGAGGGGAACAATGATTAACATATCAATCAGGCCACCCAGGAAGATAACGTATACAGAACAGTATGGTGGCACCACAGTTAGTTTACAACAATGTAGTCAATGCTCCAGGGTGTCCAGTTGTAGAAAATAGCTGTGTTTTCAAAGGGAATTAACAGGTAATTTGGTCATATAACTTGGGCATTGGCAAACATAGCACAGCATGATAAAGCTCTTTTTTGCTAGTGCACAGCCATACCCAATACCTAAAGAAACTTAAACACAAATATCTTTTTGTTACATGACATTTTAAAAAATTTTAAAGGATCCAGGCGTGGTGGCTCACACCTGTAATCCCAGCACATGGGAGGCTCAAGCAGGAGGAGAATCATAGTGAGCTTGAAAGCAGCCTGGGCTGTGAAATGAGCACAAGGCCAGCCTGAACTGCATAGTGAAACTCTACCTCTAAAAGACAAAAAAAATTTAAAAGTTACAACAAAAGTGTCCTCAGCTACTAACATAAATTTTCCTTTGGGCTGGGGATTTACCTCAGTGACATAAGTGCTTGCCTGGCCAGCACCACGAGGTCATGAGTTCAATCCTCAGTCCCCCCACACACACCTTAAAAAAAGATTAACATAAAATTTTCCCTGCATTAGCCAATCAAATTTATATTTGATTTTTTTTTGTACTGGGATCAAACTCACAACTGCACACTTATGACGCAGACATGTATGCTGCTGAGCTACATCCCCAGCCCTTTGAAGTTTTTTATTGTTGTTTTGTTTTGTTTTGTTGAGACAGAGTCTCATTATGCAGCTCAAGCTGGCATTGAACTGACTATGTAGCCGAGGCTGGACTCAAACTCAAAGTCATCCTCATGCTTCAGCCTCCTGAGTACTGTGATTACAGGTGTGCACCACTATGCCTGCCATATATGAATTGCTTTAAGTTTAGAAAAAAGTTTCAGTTTCACAAAAGTTAAAAAAAATTAATTGCCAGATGTGAAAACATACAACTGTGATGTCAACACTCCAAAAGCTGAGGCTAGAGAATGGCTTCAAGTTCAAGATCACCCTGGGCTACATAGTGAGTTCAAGGCCCATTACATAGTAGAAATCTGTCTCAGAAAATAAAGAGAATTTGAAAGCATAAAAATGTAATTATAGTGTTTAAGTTTGCTAGCATTGATAGATCCTGCTAGCCTGGGATTTAGCTACAGCCTCTCAACTTGGTACCAGACCCAGAGAAACAATTTCTCTCTCCAAGAATAACTTCTACCATCTCCTTCTCATGCCAGAGTTAAACCTCCCACTCTCTTTCTGTGCAAAAGTTGAGCCCTTTCCAATCCCAAGACTCCATAACCCAAACCTCCAACTCCAGCCCCTAGTAAATCTTTGTCTCCAGTTTTACATAGGCAGATGCTCCTTCAAGTCAGTGGTTAATATGTCATCTTGCCAACCTCTCAAACTCTTCCCCCAGCCAAAATTGATAAAAGTAGTTCCACTTCTTTGTTCTCCTTTGAGAGCCTTTGTTCACACTGACCCACCAAACTCTCCCATGTCTGCATTAAAAAACTCCTCCTTATCTCTCTCATTTTCTCTATACTGCTTCAGTTTTAGTTCCAAAAATACCCAATTAAGCATCATAAAGATTTAAATATTATAGTCAGTTAAATATTGAGATAATATAAATATAATAGTCTTTAAGGGTTTAAATTATTTAGTTTCTCAAACAATGATAAATAGCAATAGTCAATATAAAGTCTGTTTCTTAGTGCAAACTAGGGGGTCCTATTTTTTGCTAGACATTAGTTTTTAAAAAAGAAATTAGAGTAAAATGCAACAATGTCTTGCTAGACATCAATTGAGAAAGTTAGAGTTTATAGCACATGCCATTGAATCCCTGTTAACAAGATGGAAATCATGTTTTCCATCTTGCAAGTAAAGACCCAGGTCTATCTATTTTTAACCTCTATAGTGGTCTGAAGGACATGACTACATGAGTTTCAGGATTAGCTTGTTCTAAAATGTTCTCAAAAACTGCTTTCTTAACCATTACAGAACCTGACAGCTTCTACTTGGCTATTTCACTAAGCAGAAGTTGAATTAGAGACTGGAGGAGGCACAGGAGATCCTGCAGACCTGACTGGGCCACACCTAGCCACCTCCATTCAGTCTGGGAGCTGAGGGCACCTGAGATGATTTCTAGCATGCCTGCACTGTGAGAGAGCTTTGGACCATCACTCCCAGTGGTTAGGAACCTGCCCAGAATCCTAGACAACTGAAGGAGACATGGGAGGTCCCCATAGGCCTGACTGGGCCATTCCTAGCAACCTCCACACAGTCTCAGGGGCTGAGGGTATGCAAGGTGATTTCTATCATGCCTGGGGGAACTTTGGAAACACTGCTTAAAACGCAGAATTATAGGAAAATTACAAAACAAAAGACCAAAATGCAATCTCAAACCTCCTGCCCTTCACAAGCAAGCCTAGGAGACATGTACATAGAAGAAAATATAAGTCATACACCTGAAATGCCTGAAATAATAACAACTGAAATAGAAAAAGCAACTCTGGGAAGCTATGAAAGAATTCAAATCATAAACAATCTCCCAAATAAAAGAAGAAATGATAAATGTAATGAAAGAAATGATGAACACATCTAAAGAAGACATAGTTTAAAAATTAGAGGAACAATGCCAAGAAGATGGAAACCTTGAATGAGCAATATAAGAAACAAACAGAATGCATGAAGCAGATTTAAAGAGATATACAGGAAATCAAAATTTCCATTGAAAGCTGTAAAAACCGCCTCAATGAAAGTGAAGATAGAATTTCGGACCTCGAAGACAAGATTGCAGCTAGTGAACAGGAAATGAAAGATCTTTTAAAAATAACAAGGAATCAGGAAATAACAATTCAATAGCTGCAAGATGATGTTTTAAAAAACTCATAAGATTGATAGGGATAAATGAAAAAGAAGGGAACAACACAAATGATATCAAGAGGCTATATATACAAAAGTAATAGCTGAAAATCTCCCAAACATGAGAATGGAAACTGACCTCAGGATCAGTGAAGCATATAGAACTCCAAATAGCCATAACCAAAATAAAACTACACCCAGACAGATAATAATCAACATCCAAGAAATCCAACATAAGGACAGAATATTAAAAAACTGTTAGAGAAAAAAGACATACCACCTATAAAGGCAAACCTGCAGAATCACATCAGACTTCTCAACACAAACAATGACATCATGAAGAGCATGCAGTGAAGTATTTCAGAGCCTAAAAGAAAAATGACTTCCAAACTATACTGATGTACCTTGCAAAATGGTCCTTCAAAATGGAGGAGAAATAAGATACTTCCATAACGAAGTATCAACTGACCTTCATAATCACCAAACCAACTCTGCAAAGAATACTGAAAGACATTCTAGATAGACACAGGAAAAAAAACACTAAGCAAGGCAGACAATTAAATAGAGTGGAAAGATAAAAAAGCAACAGCAGAAAGATAACATGTCAAAAATAAACCAATATATACCAGTCATAACCATTAATGTAAATGGCCTCAATTCACCAATTAAAAGAAACAGACTGACAGAATGGATCAAGAAACAACATCCAACCATATGCTGTCTACAAGAAACCCATCTAACTCAAAAGGAAACTCACAGACTGAAAGTCAAAGGATGAAAAACAATACTTCATGCAACAGGAACAGAAAAAAAGCATGGGTAGCTATTCTGTTTGCAGACAATGTGAACTTCAAACCAACAATGATCAGAAGAGATAAAGATGGTCACAACATAATAGGGGAAAACTTCAAGAGGAAGAGATAACAACCTTAAATATATATACATAAAATTCAGGAGCACCCAACTACATAAAACAAGACCTTAACATGCCATTGACACAACGGGACAGATGAAGCAGACAGAAAATCAGCAAAGAAATAACAGAACTGAATCACACTTGTGAACAAATGTATCTTATAGATATATACGGAGTGTTGCACCCAACAACATCAGAATATACACTCTTCTCAGCAGTGCATGGGAAATTCTCTAAAATAGAACATATACTAGCCCACAGAACATACTTAGGTAAATGCAAAAGAATTGAAATTATTCCATTCATGGTATTGGATCTTAGCACCATGAAACTAGAAATTAATGATAAAACAAACTGCAAAAACCCCACAAACACATGGAAATGGAATAATACACTCTTGTGCAATCAGTTCATCACAGGGGAAATTAAAGAAGAAATTAAACAATATCTACAAGCAAACAAAAATACAATACAACTTACCAGAATCTGTGGGATGCAATGGAAGCAGTCCTCAGAGGAAAATTTATTGCAGTGAATTCCCACAGGAAAACAGACTGAACACAAATAAACAACCTCATGCTACACATAAAACATTTAGAAAAATAAGAGCAAGCCAAGACCAAAGCCAAAAAAGGGAGGAAATTATAAAGATCAGAGCAGAAATCAATGCAGTAGAGACTAAGAAAATTAAAAAAAATCAATGAATCAAAGAGTTGGTTCTTTGAAAGAATAAATAAAATTGATAAACCCCTAGCCAATCTTATTTTTAAAAAAGGAAAGAAAAAACTCAAATACAAGCAATAAGGAATGAAAGTGGTAAGATCACTACAAGCCCTGTGGAAATACTGAAGATCATTAACAACTATTTCAAAACCTCTACTCTCATAGGTTTGATAACATGGAAGAAATGGAAAGATTCCTAGAAACACATGAAATACCAAAGGTGCGTCAAGAGGATGTAAAACTGCTGAATAGCCCAATTTCTATTAATGAAATTGAAAATTTAAATAAATGCTTACCAACAAAGAAGAGCCCAGGCCCAGATGGATTCACTGAGGAATTCTACAAGAAATTCAAAGAAGACTTAATGCTGACACTCCTCAAACTCTTCAATGAAATTGAAAGGGAAACAATTCTTCCTAACTCATTCCTGGAAGCAAATATTATTCTATTACCAAAACCTGAGAAAGACCCAAGAAAAAAGAGAACTACAAGCCAATCTCCCTAGTGAACATAGATGCAAAATTTCTCAATAAAATATTGGCAAACCGAATGCAGCAAATCATCAAGAAGATTTTACACCACAACCAAATGGAATTCATCCCAGGAATGCAGAGATGGTTCAACATATGTGAATTAATAAATGTAATTCATCATATCAATCGAGCCAAAAATAAGAATCACATGATCATTTCTATAAATGCAGAAAAAGCTTTTGATTAAGGTCCAACACTTATTCATGATAAGAACCTTACAGAGAATTGGAATAGATGGACTTTACCTCAATATGATAAAGTCCATCTATGACAAACCAATAGCCGAATCATATTACATGACCAAAAACTGAAAACCTTTATGCTAAAGTCAGGCAAAAGACAAGGATGTCCATTATCACCATTCCTATTCAACATAGTGCTGGAAATATTAGCCAGATCAATTAGAAAAGAGAGAAAATTAAAAGAGTAAAGAAGAAGTCAAATCATCATTATTTGCAGATTACATGATACTCTAAACAGAAGACCCCCAAAACTCCATTGAAAGACTCCTAGGTATAATGAATAAACTCAGTAATGTAGCGGATACAAAGTCACACTTAAAAATCAATAGCATTCCTGTACACTAACAACAAAATCACTGAGAGAGAAATAAGAGAAGCCACACCCTTCAAAACAGCATCCAAAAAAATGAAACACTTAGGAATCAATCTAATGAAAGAAATAAAAGATCTATTCAGAGAAAATTATAATGCACTGAAAAAATAATCAAAGAGGACCTCAAAAATGGAAAGACATCACTTGTTCATGGATAGAAATAATAAATATTGTGAAAATGGCCATTCTCCCAAAATTATTATACAGATTTAATGCAATCCCAATCAAAATACCACTAGAATACCTCATAGATCTAGAGAAATCACTTCTAAAATTCATCTGGAACCAGAAGAGACCTAGAATCACAAAGGCAATTCTAAGCAAAAAAGGCAAGGCAGGAGACATCACAATCCCTGACTTGAAGTTATACTACAAAGCTACTGTAATAAAAACAACATGGTACTGGAATAAAAATAGACGTGAATATCAGTGGAGTAGATTAGAAGATACAACTACAACTACATACACACTCAGCCACCTTATCTTTGAAAAAGGGGCCAAACACATTCCCTGTAACAAAGATAGTATCTTTAATAAATGGTGCTGGAAAAATGGTCTCTTCATATGCCAAAAACTAAAACTAGACCCATCTCTATCACCATGTACTAACTCAAATCTAAATGGACCAAAGATCTGAATATTAAAACAGAAACACTAAATATGTTGAAAGACAAAGTAGGTAGAAATCTTGAAGACATAGGGGTAGGTAGTAAATTCATGAACAAGAATCAAACTGCATGGGAAATACTTCCCAGAATCAATAACTGGGATCACATCTTATTAAAAAGTTTCTGCATGTCAAAAGAAATCTCCAGAATGATGAAAAGAAAATCCAAAATTTGGGAAAAAATCTGAACTATCCCTCAGACAGTGGACTTCTGTCTAGAACATATGAAGGATTTTTTAAAATCAGACCCCTGAAATTCAAAGACCCAATCCAAAAATGGACATCTGAGATGAACACACAATTCTCAGATGAAGAAATACAAATGGCAAATAAATACATGAAAAAATGTTCATCATCATTACTCATTAGAGAAATACAAATTAAAACCAGATTAAGATTCCATCTCACTCCAGAAAGAATGGCCAGAATCAAGAAAATTACCAACAACAAATGCTGGAGAGGCTGTGGGGAAAAGGAACTGAGGAATGGATAAAAAAGATGTTTTATTTTTATATACTGGTGTACTACTCAGCTATAAAGAATGATCATATTGAGATATTTATAAATAAATGGATGCAACTTGAGACCATACTCATATCTGAAATAAATCAAACCCACATGTATAAATATCATATAGTTTCCCTAATATAAGAAATCCTAAGAGTACATAAGATTTTAGTGTAATCATGGTTTCCCATTACATTGCTTTGAAGTCTTACAATGTTTTCATGGATAGGTTGGAATGGTTTCATTCAATTTTATTATATGTGATGGTATGAACAGCTACTTTGAAGAAAACAAGACATTATGGCAGCCATAGCTGATTTAATATCACCTTGCCTTGAAGTCCTACCATGCTTTTATTCTTCTGTTTCCATTGGTTCTATCCTGTTGTGTCTTACTGGATTTTAATATGTGTGATAATATAAACAAATTTTAAGGAAAATGAGATACTATGGTAGCAATTGTTTGTTTTCTGTTATTTGGTTTTGAATGTCTTGTAATACTTTCATTCTCTTGAGTGGTTTTATGCTATTTTGTTATGTTCGATATTGTGTGTGAAGATAAGTTCAACTATTTCTAAGAAAAGAGACATTATGGTAGCCACTGTTGATACCTAGTTGTCTTGATGTAAAGTGCTATGTTGCTTGCTTTGTTGTTCTGATTTGCTTCGTTCTGGTCTCTTTTGTTTTATTCTCTTTGAAATAAAAAATAAAAAAGAAGTTGAATTAGATAGTAGATATCCCTATCATTTATTATAATTTTTAAAATGGGAGCAATTTTTAAACCTTCTATTTACTAGACATTATCTAGTAAAAGTCCATTTGAAAGTTTTCCTATTAAGTCTACATTAAAAATAGTTTCTTCTTATACATCAATTTGAATCTAAATAACCATCATTCAACCATGCTGTACTTCTTCCTAATTTCCTGAGAAAGCTAAGTCCATATTTACTTACTTAGGTAACAACTCCATCAACTCTAAAATGATGAAGCCAGGAGGAGCTAAAGCAAAATAAATATTTCTCCCTACCTTTTTTTGATGTTTCTAAATTTTCTGAGCTTTTCAATTTTCAGTGTTAACAATAAAGTTCCTTTTATAGTGTTTCAAGTAGATTTGTGTATGGGCATTCTTGAATCCAAAGTAGTTTGCCTTTGGACTCATAAAAATTTAGTAAGAAATTAAACCATTGTGGGTCAATATAAAGACCCAAGTTCAAAAGCCCCTCCCAAAAAAAACCCTTCAAAATGTTCAAATAATATTGCTACAGTGCATATAAATGAAATTTTGATATATTAATATATTTTAAATTTTTTCTCAACAAAAAGATTTTTTAAGGTATTAATTTGGTGGCTGGAGTTTTAGCTCAGTGGCACAAGCACCTCCTTGGTCAGCACAACGTCATGAGTTCAATCTCCGGTACAAAAGAGTATATATATATATTTGAGTTTTTCAAATAGTGTACATTTCAGACAATATAAAACTTAAAAATTAAATAAAACCTCTAAGCCATTTATAATTAAATTAAAATACTAAAGATATTCTAAATATAAATGTATATATTCCTTGATTAAAATTTATAAATAAGGCCAGGGATTTAGCTCAGCAGTATAAGCACCTGTGTGGCAAGCATGAGATTGTGAGTTCGGCCCCAGTACCAAATACAAATAAATAAATAGAAAAATAAATAAATAAATAAAATGTATAAATAACATTTAAATATTAAATGTTAAATGTATTTTAAATATTAAATGTATTTTGTAGATTGTTGATATATACATTTGATATGTATATATCACTAATATAAGATCAAATGTCTAAAAATAGACTTTTATCAAGCCACAGGTCAACTAGTTAAAATGAGCTTAAAAAATAAGTCACAAAGCAGCCAAGGATCATACCTATACATCATTTTAAGACAAGTTATTTACTAAGTACAATTTAATATTCTAATAACAGTTTTTCTACTCTTTAAAATTCTATTGCTACAAGGAGTTAAGGGGCCAGGGATATAGTTTAGTGGCACAAGTACCTGCCTGGAAAGCACAACGTCCTCAGCTGCATTCCCAGTACAAAAAAAAATAAGTTAACAGCTATAAGTTACCTGGTCTATTAATGGGTTTGTTTATGCTGCCTAATGCTAACAATTGTAAGAGATATTAAAAGGCTTGCATTCCCCTATATAATAAATGAATAACTATTTTTATTGTATCTCTAGCCTTTGCTTAAATTAAGTACTTAAAATGATTTTTATTTTTAAATCACTCTATTTTTACTAACACTTCTTATAAGTTTCTATTTTTAAAAAATTAAGATAAAAGAGGACATAAAAAAACAGGTCAGAACAGTTTAAACAACATAGTGTTTCACCACAAGACAATCCGACGTAACAGTAGCTACCACAGTATGTCTGTCCTTGAAATAATTGAGTATACCTTCATATACTATAGTATCAAACATAAAAACACAGTGTAAAACAATTCAAGAGAATGAAAGTATTACAGGCTATTCAGAATCAACTAACAGAAAATGAACAACGGTTACTATATTACTTCCTTATCTATAAAATATTATGTTTATACTATCACATATAATAAAATCCAGTAAGAGACTACATGATAACAGCAATGGAGACAGAAGAACAAAAGCATGATGGGGCTTAAAAACAAGCTGATACTAAATCATCACTAACTACTATAATGTCTTGCTTTCTTCAAAATAGCTGTTCATACCATCACAGACAATAAAATCAATCAACCCAGAATAAAACCATTCCAATTAATGAATGAAAATATTATAAGGCTTCAAAGCAATATAATGGGGAATCATGATTACCACATAATTTTATGTATTCTTACCATTTCTTACACTAGGGAAACTATTAAGTAATCATACGTGTGAGTTTGATTTATTCGCTTATGAGTATGGTCTCAAGCAGTGCCCACATATCTATAAATATCTCAAAGAGCTGACCCTTTATAGCTGAATAGTACTCCATTGTATACAAATACCACAATTTTTTATCCATTACTCAGTTGATGGACATTTAGGTTATTTCCAAGATCTGGCTATTACAAATTGTGCTGCTATAAACATGGGTGCACATATATCACTGTGGTATGATGTTTTCAATTCTTCTGGGAATATCCTAGAAGTGGAATAGCTGGAACAAATGGGACCTCCAATCCCAGGTTTCTGAGAAATCTCAGACTGACCTCCACAATGGTTGCACCAGTCTACACTCCCACCAACAGTGCAGGAGAGTTCCATTTTCCCCACAGCCTCTCCAGCATTTGTTTTTGATAGTTTTCTTGATCCTGGCCATTCTTTCAGGAGTGAGATGGAATCTCAGTGTGGTTTTAATTTGCATTTCTCTAATGACTAATGATGAGGAACATTTTTTCATGCATTTATTTGCCATTTGTATTTCTTTATTTGAGAATTTATTCATCTCAGATGCCCATTTTTGGATAGGGTCTTTGAATTTTGCAGGTCTGATTTTATTTAATTCCTTATATGCTTTAGATACAAGTCCTTTTACTGAGGGACAGTTCACTAGGATTGTTTCCCAGTTTTTAGGTTTTATTTTCACTTTTCTAGAGATTTCTTTTGACGTGAAAAAACTTTTAATAAGACATGATCCGAGTTGGTGATTCTGGGAAGTATTTCCTGTGCGATTTGATTCTTGTTCATGAACTCTCCACCTACCCCTATATCCCCAAGGGTTTCACCCAACTTGTCTTCTAATAGATTTAGTGTTTCTGTTTTAATATTCAGATCTTTGCTCCATTTAGATTTTAATTTAGTACATGGTAATAGGCATGGGTCTAGTCTTAATTTTTGGCATATGGAGAGCCAGTTTTTCCAACACCATTTATTAAAGAGACTGTCATTCTTCCAGTGAACATGTTTGGCCCCTTTATCAAAGATAAGGTGGTTGAGTGTGTTTATAGTTGTGGTTGTATCTTCTAACCTATTCCATTGGTCTTCAGCTCTGTTTTGATTCTAGTACCATGTTAATTTTACTAAGGTTGCTTTGTAGTATAACTTCAAGTCAGGGATTGTGATGCCTCCAGCCTTGCCTTTGCTGCTTAGAACTGTCTTTACTATTCTAGGTCTCTTCTCGCTCCAGATGAATTTTAGGATTGATTTCTTGAGATCTATGAGGTATGTTGATGGTATTTTTATTGGAATTGCATTGAATCTGTATAAGTTTTGGGAGAATGGCCGTTTTCACAATATTTATTCTTCCTATCCATGAGCAATGGATGTCTTTCCATTTTCTGAGATCTTCTTCAGTTTCTTTATTTAATGTATTATAATTTTCCCTGCATGGGTCTTTCACTTCTTTCCTGAGAGTAATTCCTAATTATTTCATTTTTTGGTTGATAATGTGAAGGCTGTAGCTTTTCTTATTTCTGTGTCAGTGACTTTGTTGTTAGTGTATAGGAATGATATTGATTTGTGAGTATTGATTTTGTATCCAGCTACATTACTGAATTTATTTATTATATCTGAGAATCTTTCAATAGAGTTCTGGGGGGTCTTCTATGTAGAGTATCATGTCATATAAAAAACAATGATAATTTAACTTCTTCTTTTCCTACATTTACCCCTTTTATTTCTCTCACATGTCTAATTGCTCTGGCTAGTATTTCCAGTACTATACTAAATAGGAGTGGTGTGAAGTGATGTCCTTGTCTTGTGCATGGCTTTAAAGTAAACGCCTTCAATTTTTGGCCATTTAGTATGGCTGTTGGTTTGTCATAGATGGCCTTTATTATATTGAGGTAAAGACCATCTAGTCCAATTTTCTGTAAGGTTCTTATCATAAATGAATGTTGGACCTTATCAAAGGTTTTTTCTGCTTCTATAGAAATGATCTTACTTTTGATTTTATTGATATGGTGGATTACATTTATTGATTTACATATGGTAAACCATCCCTGCATGCCTGGGATGAATCCCACTTGGTCATGGTGTATAATCTTATTGATGATTTGCTGCATCCTATTTGCCAATATTTTATTAAGGATTTTTGCATCTGTGTTCATGAGAGAGACTGGTCGGTAGTTCTCTTTTTTAGTTGGGTCTTTCTCAGGTTTTGGTACGAGAGTAATATTTGCTTCCAGGAATGCCTTAGGAAGGATTGCTTCCCTTTCAATTAGTTTGAGGAGTGTCAGCATTAAGTCTTCTTTGTATTTCTTGTGGAATTCTGCAGTGAATCCGTCTGGGCCTGGGCTCTTCTTTGTAGGTAAGAACTTAATTTCATTTTCAATTTCATTAATAGAAATTGGGTTAGTCAACAGTTTTGCATCTTCTTGACTTAGCTATGGTACTTCTTATGTTTCTAGGAATCTGTCTATTTCTTCTGTGTTATTCAACCTATAAGAGTAGAGGTTTTCAAAATAGCTGTTGATGATTTTCTGTATTTCTATAGAGTCTGTAGTGATTTCGCCTTTTTCATTTCTTATTGCATGAATTTGAGCTTTTTCTTCCCTTTTTAAAATAAGGTTGTCTAGGGGCTTATCAATTTTATTTATTCTTTCAAAGAACCAATTCTTTAATTTATTGATTCTTTGGATTGTTTTGTTAATCTCTGTTGCATTGATTTCTGCTCTGATTTTTATAATTTCATCTCTTCTTTTGGTTTTGGGCTTGACTTGCTCTTCTTTTTCTTAATGTTTGAGGTGTAACATCAGGTTATTTATTTGTATTTGTTCTGTTTTCCTGAGGTGGGAATGCCGTGCAATAAATTTTCTGCTGAGGACGGCTTTCCATTGTATCACACAGATCCTGGTAATTTGTATTTGTATTTTCATTTGCTTTTAGGTGTTTTTTAATTTCTCCCTTAATTTCCCTTGTGACCCACTGATTATTCAAGAGTGTGTCATTCAGTTTCCATGTGTTTGTGCAATTTTTGTAGGATCTTTTATCATTAATTTCTAATTTCATAGTGCTATAATCCAATATCATGCATGGGATAATTCCAACTCTTTTGCATTTCTTAAAATATGTTCTGTGAGCTAATACATGGCCTATTTTAGAGAATGACCCATGTATTGCTGATAAGAATGTATATTTCGACGTTTTTGGATGGAACACTCAGTAAATGTCTATCAAGTCCATTTGTTTACAGATGTGATTCTGTTTTGTTATTTCTTTGTTGATTTTCTATCTGGTTGACTGTCCCTTGGTGTCAATGGTGTGTTAAGCTCTCCTGTTATAATTGTGTTACTGATAATTTTTGGTTTTTCATTTCTGTTAATACTTGTTTTATATAACTGAGTACTCTGGAATTTGGTGCATATATATTTAAGATGGTTATCGCTTCCTCTTGAAGTTTTCCACTAACAAGTATGTAGTGACCTTCTTTATCTCTTCTGATAATTATTGGTTTAAAGTTCACATTGTCTGTAAAAAGAATGGTTAGCCCCACTTTTTTGGGAGGGGCAGGGGAGTCCTGTCACATGAAGTATTGTTTTCCATGTTTTGACTTTCAGTCTGTGAGTATTCTTTTGGGTTAGATAGGTTTCTTGTAGACAGCATATGATTGGATGTTGTTTCTTGATGCATTCTGACAGTCTGTTTCTTTTAATTGGTGCATTGAGACCATTTAAATTAATGGTTATAGCTGTTATATGTTGGTTTATTGTTGACATGTTCTTTCTGCTCATCCATCTTCATATTTCTGTTCTGTTTGTTTGCTTTGCTTAGTGGTTTTTTCCTCAGTGTATCTAAACTGTCTTTTAATATTTTTTGCAGGGTTGGCTTGGTGATTATGAAGTTCTTCAGCTGTTCTTTGTCATGGAAGTATCTTATTTCTCCATCCATTTTGAAGGACAGTTTTTCAGGGTACATCAGTCTAGGTTGAAAATCATTTTCCTTTAGGATCTGGGATACTTCACTCCATTCTCTTCTTGACTTTATTGTTTGTGCTGAGAAGTTTGCTGTGATCAGAATCACAGATTTTCCTTTATAGGTTTTCCTTTATAGGTGATCTGTCTTTTGTCTCTGACAGATTTTAATATTCTATTCTTATGTTGGATTTCTGGGATGGTGATTATTATATGTTTGGGTGTAGTTTTATTTTGGTTATGACTATTTGGAGTTCTATATGCTTCACTGATTCTGATGTCAGTTTCTGATCTCGTGTTTGGGGAATTTTCAGCTATTACTTCTCTATATATCCTCTTGACATCCTTTATGTAGTTCCCTTCTTTTGCATTAATCCCTATCAATCTTATGTTGTTTTTCTTTGCATCATCTTGCAGTTGTTGAATTGTTATTTCCTGATTCCTTGTTATGTTTAAAAGATCTTTCCTTTCCTGTTCACTGGCTGCTATCTTGTTTTCAAGGTCTGAAATTCTATCTTCACTTCCACTGAGTCGGTTTTTTATAGCTTTCAATGGAATTTTTGATTTCCTGCATATCTCTGCATCTGCTTTATGTATTCTGTTTGTTTCTTACATTGCTCATCCAGGGATTCTATCTTTTCATTTAGTTTCTCCAATTTTTTATCTATGTCTTCTTTAGATATGTTCAGCATCTCCTTCATTTCTTTTATCATTTCTTCTTTTACCTGGGAGATTATTTCTAGGTTGAATTACTTTAAAGCTTCCCAGAGTTGCTTCTTTATTTCAGTTGTTATTATATCCGATATTTCAAGTACATGGCATATATTTTCTTTTATGTACATCACTCCTACGGCTTCTTTGGATGGGCTGGAGGTTGGAGATTGTAATTTGGTCTTTTGTTTTGTCATTTTCCTATATTTCTCTGTTTCCGGTGTTTAAAGTGTTATTCCCAGGCTTCCCCAGGATCTGTTGGAGATCCTCTTCTATGCCCTCATTCCTGAGACTCTGGCCACCCAGCTCCCCAGATTGAGAGAGGGTCACTGGGGGTGGGGCAGGCCAGCCTAGGCCCAGGCCCTAGAACTGATGGTGCTTGCTCACCCAGAATTCCAGAGTTCTCAAAGCACAACCGAAGTGGAGAAACCACTGCAGGGTTTCCCAGGACCCATACACTGGTCCAGTGCAACAGGAAGCCATAAAATTCCCTCTTTGGGGCTGAGCGAGGGTCCCGAACGAGTTAGACATGGGGGAAAGTGCATGGTGCACTTACACCAGGCCGCCCAGCCTCTGGAACCGATGGTGCCTGCTTGCCTGCTCAGAATTCCAGAATCCACCAAGCACCCAGTTTTACACCTTCTTGACCTAGGTTTGGTTCTTCATATAATTCTAGGAATCTGTCTATTTCTTCTGTGTTATCAAACCTATGAAAGTAGAGTTTTTCAAAATAGGTGTTAATGGTCTTTTGTATTTCTACAGAGTCTAGTGATTCCACCTTTTTCATTCCTTATTGCATGAATTTGAGCTGCTTCTTACCTTTTTAAAATAAGATTGGCTAGGGGCTTATCAATTTTATTTATTCTTTCAAAGAACCAACTCTTGGATTCATTGATTCTTTAGATTGTTTTCTTAGTGTCTATTGAATTAATTTCTGCTCTGATTTTTATAATATCCTCCCTTCTTTTGGCTTTGGGCTTGACTTGCTCTTCTTTTTCTAGATGTTTTAGGTGTAACATCAGATTATTTATTTGTATTCATTTTGTTTTCCTGATGTGAGAACTCAGCACAATACATTTTCCTCTGAGGACAGCTTTCATTGCATCGCACAGATTCTGGTAAGTTGTATTTGTATTTTCATTTGCTTTAGGTATTGTTTAATTTCTTCTTTAATTTCCCCTGTAACCCACTGATTATTCAAGAGTGTGTTATTCGGTTTACATGTGTTTGTGGGAATTTTGCAGTATCTTTTATCATTAATTTCTACTTTCATGGTGCTATGATCAGATAACATGCATGGGATAATTTCAATTCTTTTGTATTTATTTAAATATGTTATGTGGGCTAGTATATGGTCTGTTTTAGACAACGTCCCAAGTACTGCTGAGAAGAATGTGTATTCTGATGTTGTTGGATGGAACACTCTGTATATGTCTATCAAGTCCATTTGTTCACAGGTGTGATTCAGTTCTGTTATTTCTTTGCTGATTTTCTGTCTGGTTGATCTGTCCCTTGGTGTCAATGGTGTGTTAAGGTTTCCTGTTATAACTGTGTTATGGCTAATTTGGTTTTTCATTTCTATTAATAGTTGCTTTAAAGCACACCACAGCTGCCAGCTGGAAGAAGAGGGCACAGCCAAGCAGAGGGACTCCAGTCCAGCCCCACCCTCTGCCTCTCCCGCAGGAGGAGTGCACCACAGCTGCTGGCTGGAAGGAGAGGGCACAACTGAGCAAAGGGACTCTGGTCCAGCCCTGCTCACCCCCTCTCCCGCCGGAGGAGTGCACCACAGCTGCCGGCCGGAAGGAGGGAGCTGGGCCGAGCCGCTGGAACCTGCACTGGCCTCGTCAGCAACCTTCTTTTGACCTGGAGAGCACCAGCACTCCTGCCACTGCCTGGAGGAGGGAGCAGCCCTGCTGAGGAGGTTTGAAGCATACCTAGGCCATAGAGGGACCCTCTATCAACCTGGGGAGCTTTGCCATCCAAGGAACTGGATGACTACACAATATCCAATCTTTGGGAGAGTATGAAATCCTGGCTTTAGGGGGTTGGGTTCTGCTGGGCTTGCAACCACACTAGACTGGGCTTAGCAGGATTTGGGATTTCCTGGACCACACCAGGTGGCCAAAGATCAGTGGAATAGATTAGAAGATACAACCACAACTACAAACACACTCAACCACCTTATCTTTGATAAAGGGGCCAAACATGTTCACTGGAAGAATGACAGTCTCTTTAATAATGGTATTGGAAAAACTGGCTCTCCATATGCCGAAAACTAAAACTAGACTCATGCCTATCACCATATACAAAAATAAAATCTAAATGGATCAAAGATCACAATATTAAAACAGAAACACTAAGTCTATTGGAAGACAAATTGGGCAAAAACCTTGAAGACATAGGGGTAGGTAGAGAATTCATGAACAAGACTCAAACCACATGGGAAATACCTCCCAGAGTCAATAACTGGGATCATATCTTATTAAAAAGTCTCTGCACGTCAAAAGAAATCTCTAACATAGTGAAAAGAAAACTCACAGACTGGGAAAAAAATCTTAGTGAACTGCCCCTCAGACAAAGGACTTCTGTCTAAAACATATAAAGAATTAAAAAAAAAATCAGACCCCCAAAATTCAAAGACCCCATCCAAAAATGGGCATCTGAGATGAATAAACAATTTTCAGGTGAAGAAATCAAACAGCAAATAAATATATGAAAAAAGGTTCATCATCATTAGTCATTAGAGAAATGCAAATTAAAACCACACTGAGATTCCATCTCACTCCTGAAAGAATGGCCAAGAACAACAAAACCATAAATGGTTGCCATGCACCTATCACCATTGGGCATCATTTTTTCTGTAGAAGAGACTCCCTATCAAGGTTTTGCTCACTTGGAAGATGGCGCTAAGCTGTATAACTGTCTCAAGCTTGTTATGCAGATGGAGATGACATGAGTGTGTATGGGTGGTAAACTTGCTCAGTACTGCCGTCAAGAGACAGGGTCTTGGGGCTGGGGATTTAGTTCAGCGGCATAAGTGCCTGCCTTGCAAGCAGGCAGTCGTGAGTTCAATGCCCGGTACAGATAAAAAGGAAAAATACAAAAAAAAAAGAGAGAGAGAGAGAGAGAGAGAGAGAGAGAGAGAGAGAGACAGGGTCTCACTAGCCCACACTGGTCTTGACCTCACAGCAATCCTCCTGCCTCAGCCTCCCAAGTGGTAGGATCACAGGGATTGAACTATCAACCTCTCAAATGGCAGGCAGGCGCTTGTGCCGCTGAGCTAAATCCCCAGCCGCTCTGTGCTGTTTTTCGATACACAGGTATTTCCAATTCTTGAAAAATTCATTTATGAGTTCTGGGAGAACATGGTGGATAGATAGTAGCAGCTTTGGAGGCTCTCTGACAAACTGCACTTAAAATCCAGGAATGGTGCCAGGCGAGAAATCCTAAGCAAGGGGAGATATACTTTGCCGACACAGGAACGAACTAAACTAAGAGAAACCAACTGGAAATGCAATCCCGGTGATATAACAGGAACAGATAAGGTCTCAGCGCAGAAGCTGGACCCCACGCCACTGGAAGCTGTGATTTGAATTTCCTGCAGCCGCTGCTGCATCCCAATCAGCATGGCAAGGAGAGAGGCATGAAAGCTCTGAGAGTAGGAAGCCTTGAATGAAGTTGAGAGCCAGACTGGGCAGGAGGCCTCCATCGACCTGCAGTGAGTGAGCGGATTGGGGACCCTTCCGTAGAGTAGGAGAATTCAGCAAAGGACATACTGGAACCAGGCAGACTAGCCAGAACACGTTGTTGCAGTGACTTCAGTCACATATTCCCCTCTCAAGTGGGATTGGTGGGCAGTGCCTGGCCTGTGTGACACAACTGACTGAGACCCAGTATGTTAGCCCAAACCAGGTCCCAGCACCTGAAGGTGCACCCTAGCGGTGAAGCCTTCAGTAGGTTGACCTGGAGGGGCAGGCCCAGCATAGGCTGCCCAGGTCTGTGTCTCCCTAGTACACTGCAGTGGGCGGGAACACCTAGCTGGCAAAATTCAAACAAACTGTATCTGACAAAGAAAGAAAATGGGCCTCCTATCTTCGCTTGTATAAAGAGAACAAAAAATACGGGAAGGGGGAGCAACAAGAAAGGGTCCTCGGCCCCCAATCCTGAGAAACATGCAATATCAGACACGGCACCAATAGACATAAAGCGCTATCTCCAGAGTCTCATAGATGAGTACAGGAATGAAGTTATTAACAACCTGAAGCAAGATATAAGTAGAATAGTTAGAGAAATGCTAACCACCACCCAAGAAAAAACAGATGGTGGAATGGAAGAACAGAAAAAAAGGGGAGAATTGTTTGATGGAGAAAATAGAGACAACATAGAATATGTGAAGCAGGTTCAAAGAGATTACCAGGAAACTAAAAACTATCGAAAACTGGCATAACAGATTGAAAGAAACTAAGGATAGATTATCTGACCTGGAGGGCAGATTTGTAATATGGGAGCATGAAATGAAAAACTTCTTAAAAATAACAAAAAAAAACAAACAGCAACAATACAAAGGCTAGAAGATGATAAGAGGACCTATAACTTAAGAATTAAGAACATAAAAGAAGTAGGGACACAAACAAATGAACTACAAAAGCTATTCACAGAAATAATCCAAGAGAATTTCCCTGATTTAGAAAATGGTAAGGATGCTCGGATGTACGAGGCATACAGGACCTCAGCCACCTACAACCCAGACAGAGCTACACCCAGACATATAATAATCAAAACTCCAGAAATCCAATATAAGAACAGAATACTAAAAGCCATCAGAGACAAGAAACAGATCACTTACAAGGGAACACCTATCAGAATTACAGCAGACTTCTTGGCACAAACCATCAAATCACGAAGAGCATGGGGTGATATAATTCAAGCTTTGAAAGACAATAACCTCCAACCAAGATTGATATATCCTGCACAACTGTCCCTAGAAATTGATGGAAAAACGAGGTGCTTCCAGGATAAAGAGGAACTAGGGGAATTTGCAACCACCAGTTCAACTCTATAGAGAATACTGCAGCATATTCTAAAAAAGGAAAACACCAAGACTTCAGAAACAGTGGCAGAAAGGCCACAATGAATGGAGCAGAAAGCAAAATGAAGACAAATTGACAACAAACGACAGAAAAAGAGCTCAACAGAAATGAGGTGGAGAAGATCGGATGGTAGGAACAGCTATTTTGGAGAAAACAAGACATCATAATAGCTAGTGCTGATTTAGTATCATCTTGTTTTGAAGTCCCATCAAACTCTTATTCTTCTGTCTCCATTGGTCTTAAAAGGTTGTATCTTATTGGATTTTATTATATATGATAATATAAGCAAAAACTTTTATAGACAAGGAGATTATACAGAAACCATTGTTCATTTTCTGTTAATTGGTTCTAAATACCCTGTAATAATTTTATTCTCTTGAATGGTTTTATACTGTCTTGATATGTTTGGTGCTACAGTATGTGAAGTTATACTCAAAGATTTCAAGGAAAGAGACACTATGGTAACTATTTTTATGTCAGGATATCTTGTGGTGAAACACTATTTTGCTTAAATTGTTATGTTTTGACCTGCGCTGTTCTGTTGTTACGCCCTCTTTTATCTCAATCCCCCTTTTTTTAATTTACTTTTTTCTTTTTATCTTTTTAATTAAGGGAAAAATAAAAAATAGCAATATACATTATAGTAACCTACTTTGATTTCCTATTAACTTGATTTGAAATCCTGTATTGCCCTCACCATCTTGTTTTGACTGAGTTTCCCCTATTCTGCTTTGCTTGATAGTACCAAGTTTGAAAGTATAGGCAAAACTGTGAAGACAGTAAGATTCATTATGACGCCCATTCCGGTTGACTATTATCTTCTTTTAAAGTCCTGTAATGTCTCCAATGCTTTGGTTTTATTCTTTACTGTTTTGTTCAATTTTATTATAACTGGCAATTCTTCTTAAAATAGCAAGAGGCAGTATGGTAACCATTGTTGATCACCTTGTATTTTGTTTTTACATTATCTATTATGTCCATCCTCTTGATTTGACTGACTCTGTTCTAATATGTCGCATTTGGTTTTACTCACTTCAGAAAAAGTAATAAGAACTGTGGGAGTAATAAAACCCAAAATGTGTAATTGTATTGTACAAAAGAAAAGAAAAGAAAGTGCTCTAAAGGTCATAACTGCATATATGTTTAAGTGTATGAGATAGATAACCATATTACTGAGTTTGTTTGGATCATTGAACAAAACTGTTTGCAGTCTCACTGTTTGAAAGTCCACTTTATATCCTTCAATTTTGTAACTTGAACAATTTCTAAGATAACAATATGTAATCTATTAACTAGTGATTTCTGTTTATTTTTTAAATTTTGTATTGCTTATATCCTTTTTCTGTTTTTTTTTTTTCTTTTTCTCCTTAAATAAAAAGAAAGAAAGAAAACCATCAACAACAAATGTTGGAGAAGCTGTGGGGAAAAAGGAACTCTCCTGTACTGTTGGTGGGAGTGTAGATTAGTGCAACCATTGTGGAGGTCAGTCTGGAGATTTCTCAGAAAGCTGGGACTGGAAGCACCATTTGACCCAGCAATTCCACTTCTAGGCCTATTCCCAGAAGAACTGAAAGCACTGAAAGAACAGAAAGAACTGAAAGTGATATATGTGCACCCATGTTTATAGCAGCACAATTTGTAATAGCCAGATCTTGGAAACAATGTGTCCATCAACTGAGGAATGGATTAAAAAGTTGTGGTATTTTTATACAATGGAGTACTACTCAGCTATAAAGAATGATCACATTGAGACATTTATAAATAAATGGATGCAGCTTGAGACCATACTCATAAGTGAAATAAATCAAACTGACATGTATTAATACCAAATAGTTTCCCTAGTGTAAGAAATGATAAGAATACATAGAAGTACGTGGTAATCATGATTCCCAGTCACACTGGTTTGAAGCCATATAATGTTTTCACTCATTAATTGGAATGGTTTTAATCTGGGTTTCTTTATTTTATTGTCTGTGATACTACGAATAGCTGTTTCAAAGAAAAGACAGCGTAATAGCTAGTGTTGATTTAATACCATCCTGTTGTGAAGCCCCATCAAGTTTTTGTTTGTCTATTTCCATTGGTTTTATCATGTTGTATCTTATTAGATTTTAATGTATGCAATAGTATAAGCAAAATTTTTATAGGCAAAAAGATAATATAGAAACCAATGTTTGGTTCCTGTAAGCTGGTTCTAAATACCCTGCAATGCTTTCATTCTCTTGAATGGTTTCACACTGTCTTGATAAGTTTCATGCTATAATATATGAAGTTAGACTCAAATATTTCAAGGAAAGAGGACTATGGTAACTACTATTAATTTCAGGCTATCTGGTGGTGAAACATACTGATGCTTAAATTTTTCTGTTCTGACCAGTGTTGTTCTATTGACATGTTCTTTTTATCTCAATCTCCCCCCTCTTTTTTTTTCTTTTTTTAAAAATTAACTTATTTCTTAGTATCTTTTAATTAAGGGAAAACTAAAATAAAATTAGTGGGATATATTATAATAACTTTTTTGTTTTCCTATTAACCTGATTTGAACCCCTGTATTGTTCTCCACATCTTGTTCTGACTGATTTTATTATATTGTTTTGTTTAATAGTATCAAATTTGAGGGTATAGGCAACCACTTTGAAGGCAACCAGATATTCTATGATGCCCATTATGGCTTGACTATTATCTTCTTTGGAAGTCCTGTAAGGTCTCCAGTGTGGGTTTTATTGGTCTTTTTCTGTACTGTTTTGTTCAATTATTTTATACCAGCTGATATAGACAACTCTTTTAGGATAACAAGAGGCATAATGGTAACCATTGTTGATCACCTAGTAATCTCTTTTTGCATTATATACTATGTCCGTCCTCCTGTTCTGACTCTTGTTTTGCTTTGTCACATTGGGTTTTTCTTCATTGTTTTGTTTTGTTTGGTTTGGTTTGGTTTTCTTCTTTTCCTCTTCAAAGAAAAAGTTATAAGAACTGTGGGGAGTAATGGAACCCAAAATGTGTGATTGTTATCGTAAAAAAGAGAGGAAAGAAAGTGATCTAAAGGATACAACTGCAAGTATATTTAAGTGTGTATGATAGAAAACCGTATTACTGAGTTTTTGTTGGATCATTGAACAGAACTGTCTGCAGTCTCACTGTATTAGTCCACTTTGTATGCTTTAATTTTGTAATCTGGACAACTGTTTCTGAGATGACAATATGTAATCTATTAACTAGTGAATTCTTAGTGTATAAAAATTTTTTCTCTTGAAATTCTGTATTACTTGTAGCCTTTTACTGTTTTGTTTTGTTTTGTTTTTCTCTTTAAATAAAAAAATAGTTGCTTTGTATAACTGGGTGCTCTGAAATTTGGTACATATATATTTATGATTGTTATTTCCCCCTCTTGAGGTTTTCCCCTAACCAGTATGTAGTGACCTTCTTTATCTCTTCTGATCATTCTTGGTTTGAAGTTCACATTATCTGCAAACAGAATAACTACCTGGCTTATTTTTGGGTTCCTGTTACATGAAGCATTCTTTTCTGTCTTTTGACCTTCAGTCTGTGAGTATCCTTTTGGGTTAGATGGGCTTCTCCATTAATATTCAATGACAGTTTATCAGGGTACATCATTCTAGGTTAGAAATCATTTTCCTTTAGAATCTGAAATACTTCACTCCATGCTCTTCTTTTTCTTTTTTTTTTTTTTTTTTTGGCCTTTTTCTTCCTTTTTATCGGTAACAGTGATTGAACTCACGACTGCCTGCTTGCAAGGCAGGCGCTTATGCCGCTGAGCTAAATCCCCAGCCCCTCCATGCTCTTCTTGACTTTATTGTTTATGCTGAGAAGTCTGCTGTGATTCTGACAGGTTTTCCTTTATAGGTGATCTGTCTTTTGTCTCTGACAGATTTTAATATTCTATTCTTATATTGGATTTCTGGGATGGTGATTATTATATGTCTGGGTATAATTTCATTTTGATTATGGCTATTTGGAGTTCTATATGCTTCACTGATCCTGATGTCAGTTTCCATTATCATGTTTGGGAAATTTCCAGCTATTACTTCTGTATATAGCCTCTTGATATCATTTGTGTTGTGCCCTTCTTTTTCATTTATCTCTATCAATCTTATGTTGTTTCTCTTAGCATCATCTTGCAAGTGTTGAATTGTTATTTCTTGATTCCTTGTTATTTTTAAAAGATCTTTGGTTTCCTGTTCACTAGCTGTAATCTTGTCTTCGAGGTCTGAAATTCTATCTTCACTTTGAGGTGGTTTTTACAACTTTCAATGGAATTTTTGATTTCCTGTATATCTCTTTCCATCTGCTTCATGTGTTCTGCTTGTTTCTTATATTGTTCATCCAGGGATTCTATCTTTTCATTTAGTTACTCCAATTTTTTGACTGTGTCTTCTTTAGATATGTTGAGCATCTCCTTCATTTCTTTTATCATTTCTTCTTTTACCTGGGAGATTATTTCTAGTTTGAATTCCTTTAAAGCTTCCCATAGTTGCTTCTTTATTTCAGTTGCTATTATTTCAGGTGTTTCAGGTGTATGGCATATCCTTTCTTCTATGTGCATAGGTCCTATGTTTTCTTGGGATGGGTTGGAGGCTTGAGATTGTATTTTGTTCTTTCATTTTGTCATTTTCCTATATTCCCGTGTTTCAAGTGTTATTCCAAGGCTTCCCCTGGGCCTGTTGGAAATCCTCTTCTATTTTCTCAGTTTCTGGGACTCTGGCTGCCCAGTTCCCCAGATTGAGAGAGGGTCCCTGGGGATGTGGCAGGCAGGTCCAAGGCCTGCTGTGCCAATCCAGTGTGGTAGGAACCTGCAAAGTTTCCTGGCCAGTGGGAACAATGATCTTAAAATCCCTCCCAGGGGTTTGGGATGGTGCTGAGATATTCACCCCAGGCCTCTCAGTCTCCAGAGTTCAGATCACAGGGAGGCAGGCCCAATTCCCCGGAGTTGGTGGAGCACCCCAGGAAACTGGAAAGTTGGTGCAGCCCAATCCAAGCCCTGCTGAGTTGGTTCAGTGTGGCAGAAAGCCGTAAAGTTCCCTTGTTGGGACAAGCTAATATCTTAAACTACCTCCCAGGGGCTCAAGATGGTGCGGGGACACTCACCCCAGGCTGTCCAGTCCAGAGTTCAGGGCACAGGAAGGCAGGCCCACTTCCCTCAAGCTGGCCAAGCACCCCAGGAAACCAGAAAGTTGGTGCAGACCAGTCCAAGCCCTGCTGAGCTGGTTCAGTGTAGCAAGAAGCCATAAAGTTCCCTTGTTGGTGTGAGCTAAGATCTTAAACTACCTCCCAGGGACTCAGGATGGTGCAGGGACACTCATCCCAGGCCACCCAGTCCAGGGTTCAGGGCGCAAGCAGGTAGGCCCAATTCCACAAAGCTGGTTGAGCATGGCAAGAAACCAGAAAGTTCTGGTTCTGTATTTTTGATTATTGTCTGAAGATGTGTTTTCAGAAGCAGATTCTCTGGGCTCCATCCATGGTGGCGGCTCTGTGTGGTTCCGGCCACATACCTGCCAGGGGACCTCAGGGGCGCTCTGGGAAGTCAGTGCCACTCAGCACTGGTGCTGTAGGCTCAGGTCCTTGTGCAAGCGGCAAGGCAAAGGCAGTCATGCATCCCAGAAGGTCTGGTCCCCCACCCACAGTGCCACAAAGTGCCCTCCTGGCCCTGCGGCCAAGATCTGGGGAGGGGGCAGAGGTGGTGGCGGCGGCGGCAGTGGCGGCAGGGGCAGGGGCAGCCAGCAGGTGCTTATAAGTTTCAAAAGCAACATTTGGGCATTTCTAATCTCAAATATGTTATGGGCACATCCTTTTTTAGGTATACAGGGCTTATATGAATATATGACAGTTTGAGACACAAACATGAATTAATAACATAATTTTAAAATTCTGATGACCTATCATGGAGGGTGTAATTTTATAATAACATAATCATGCTTATTATAAATTTATTACATAGGGCTGGGGATTTAGCTCATTAGTATAAGCACCTGCCTGGCAAGCTCAAGGTCATAAGTTCAATCCCAGAACAAAAATAAATAAATACATACATATATGTTTTATATATGCTAACATATGTAACTTTTAAATAAAACATTTCTAGAGACAGTTTGTTCTAAAAATGTTTTTAAATTGTAATACATAAAAATGTCAAAAATCTGTTTAAAAGAATGAAGTTTACAATAGTGATCTGTTCTTAACAAAATTTAAAACTTTTTTAAAGGTTTCAGATTTGTCAAAATAATCTCTAGTGTTCTAAAATTTCTTGTTAAAATGAAATGTTTAAAAAGCAAGTCTTAAATTCATTTCCCTTAAACATTATGCAGGGCACTTCCCACGTTGTCAGCAAGGGACTTTACAATAACTGATTTTCTGTTTATACAAGAGGCACATGAAACTGAAATTATCTTCCCACTTTTATTTAGCTACTGTCACATTCCTGCGAGTGCTCTAAGTTCCCAGGGAAGAACGATGAGAGGATGAAAAAACAAAAATCAACACAGAAAGCTGGGGTCCGCAGAGTCCTTGTTCCAGATGGGGGGAAGAGACTGCTCAACCACCGCAATGCATTTATTTATGCACTTGCACACCACACCCCTTTGCTTAACCAGCTGGCTTCCTAAGAATGCCTGGTATTCCCTGGCTGGAGCACCTGTTCCCCTCCAGCACTCCATGCCCTTAGGGCAATCTGTTTTTGGCTCCATGGAGTGTCAGCCATCACCAGCTCAGCAGCTCCCAATGAGCAGGAATAATAATTCAGCACAACAACTGGGAATTGAGTTAGTAGACATTATTTATCTTTAGTAGATAATCATCCTTATAGCCTGAAAATGTTGACCCAGAATATATGACCTCTACACAAACAATATGAAATTCTGTATGATAATCTTTGATTACACTACAAAATTTATAATAGAAAGTCACTGTGTGAAAGTTTTCTGCTTGACTCTCCTGACAACATTGATTTGTGAACTAACATTTATATTTAGTTCAGCCGCACTTATGAAGCCAGATCCCATTTTAAAAATGGCATAAATTTTTCTGAGTGTAAGAACTCTATTTTTAGCAGCTATTATACCTCCTAAAGGTTAACAATTTATAGAACAAATGTTTTAACTACTGTATACTTTTCCCACTCTGCACTCCCTAGTTGTAATATTTGCAAAAGGCTAATGTCTACACTGAAAATTCTTCACTTGCCCAACCCCACATCTTAATCAGTTTTCCTTTCTCTCTCATCGCTGACCTCACTGGAGAAGTGTGGGAGGTTGAGACAGGATATGTACACACTTTACATGGGATACTCGAATTTAAGTGGGTATAAAAACAAGTAAAAGATGAAATGATTCTTTATTCAGGTAATTCCAGTGCCCCTAATTTTTGTGAAAACCAGTACTTGCTGACATCCTAAAAAGATGAGACATTCAAAGATCTAACAATCTTAGGCCCATAACAACTAAATGGCAATGACATTTTACTATACAGTGACACAGTCTTCACTGACTGGCCTTGAAGATTTGGCTTCAATCCTGGGGTCACTGGTCAACAAGACATTTAAGCCAAGATTAGTGGTACATGCCTATCATCTCAACTCTCCGGAGGCTGAAGTAGAAGGATTGCTCCAAGTTAAAGGCCTGGGTTACATAGGCCATCCTGAACTACAAATTGACACTGTCTCAAAAAAACAAATGAAAATAGAAACAATTTAACAGAAAAGGTCACATAAAATTAAAAAACTGAAACTATGTTTCAACAGCAATTTGTGCTGAAGGAAATATAGTTCTAAGACATTCTATGTAAAGAGAGATTATAGATAAAAGAACTGGAATATGCAAAATAAATTCCATGAAACAGTTTTCAAGATAATGTACTACCTGAATTTTTCTAATAATATTTCCCAAAATATTAGCAACTGTATAATTACATTTCATTTTAAAATACTATTAACATTTAGAGGAAAAAGCTGTATCTGAGTGATGTTACATAATATCTCTTGTGAAAACTCAGACAAATGAGTTGACTAATTTCCAATCAGCTAATTGAAGTTCTTTGTTAAAACAGAGAAAAACATACAGAAGTAGACTGAATCTGTGATTTATGAATTAAAGTTTTCTCCAGGCGGGGCAGTTGGTGAAATTAAAGTGGGCCTAAGAAGTGCATTAAAAAACATCATTGATTTCCCAACAGAGCTATCCTACTTACCACCAATAAACAATGATATGTTGACCAGCACTAGAAACTCTAACATAAATGATTATTTACAACACCAAAATTAGTAAAAAAAAAAAAAAAAAAAAAAAAAAAAAAAAAAAAAACTAGCTTGAATCCAACCAACACCCAATATCTACTCTTAACAACTATTCACTCTAACCCAACCCTAGTACTTGACTATGGGGTTCCTCTCTCCAACAGCTTCCTTGTCTCTCCTGGCCCCTTCTCTGCACATCCAGATACCTCCTTGCCTTCTGCTATCACATACCTTCTGCTGAGGTCTGAGGAATGCCTAAAGTGGGTTTTGGTGGAAAAGTGAGGCCTATAGTTGGTAAACCAGGGGGGATTTTGGTGTGAAGGCAATGCCAGGGGTTGATGAGGACTGGGGCAGGTTTGGCAGGAAGATGAGGCTTAAGGATGTTTAGTTGGATGGGTACTCATATCCCAACTTACCTAGAGACTAAGTCCTGGATGAAGGCAGATGTGTGGGAAGGAGATTTTCCTACTCCCTGCTGAGGAGATAGGAACCAGCACTATGTATGGACTCCCCTAGGCAGCTGTCTGCAGGACATAAAGCGAGACCAACTGCAGCATAAGCAGGGATGGAGTGAGAAAGGTTAGGAGAGGAGGTGGTATACCAGCGGCAGAGCCTGTTTACAGAATGAGGACAAGTGTGGCCAGGACAACTCAGCTGTGTGTTTCCTGGGGCTGGGTCATGGGAGGGGCACAGCCTGATCACAGTAGGGTTCAGGAAGAAGAGGTGCATAGCCAGGGGCTTCCTGCATGGTACCAGAAAGGTACCCGTGCCCCCTACCACAAGCACCAAGTTACCCAAAATCTTCTAGATGCATTCACCTGTACTACAGGAACTCTAAGTATCCATGGCTCCCTTCCAGGATGACCAGAAGATTCCAGAGCCAAAGAATTGCAGCACCCAGAAGCTCCCTCACCAACTGTAGGACCTAGAGTCCTCTGCAAGGACTTGCTCTGCAAGGACTAAGTACCTAGAATGATCCTCAAGGACTCTGCTACCCAAAATCTTCAGTGTAACTCTTACAAGTACTGAAATACTCAGAAGTATCTAAAGAAATAATGATACCATGATACCCAGAATCTTACACAGATCTTTTTTAGTCTTCCTCAAAATCCAAAAAGGACAGTGAGAGTAAAGACACCAAGACACATTCCAAGTTTAGGGCAGCCAAGGAGTTCAAAATCCAATCCCTGTGAGGATGTGGACAAAGGCCTCGATCCTAAGCCTCTCCCAGAATTTACTATCTTGTGAAGAATGGGGTGGTTTGAGGATGCGTGACAGTAAAGATGGCAGGAATTATGTGAGTAACTTGAGCTGGCTACTCAGGTAAGGATAAAAGCATCTCTGCAAAATGCAGAGGTAAAGATATGCAGAAGGATCAATTTGCATAATTCCCAAGCAAGACACACCCTAGAACCATGGTACCCAAAATTATTGGTATTTCTCACCCCTCCCTCCACTATGGAATACAACATCCTGAAACCTCAACTTGCTTCTATGGGATTACAATTCCCAGAACTTTTATAACCCACCCCTTCTGTACTACGTTACCCAGAATCCTCAATGTGGCCCAGGACTACAGAAAACATGATTTTTGGCCATTCCTTGAAGATTCACTGTCCAGGACCTAAGGACAGCCATCTATTCCTCACTGTCCAGGACCTAGCCCTCAATGAAAGATGTAGGAAGTCTGAGTCCCTTGGTGTAGTAGGGTAGCCTTGTGATAGACCCTGGTCTTGATATTTTTAGGAGCATTATGGATACATTGAGAACATTTGCCATTTCTAGGCAACAGGTGAAAATTTTCCCCAGTGCTTTTGGACCTCAGTCTTACTATTTGTGCTATATACAAAACTTAATTTTCAGTGGTGATGCATGCCAGTGTTCCCAGAACTTGGGAAGCTGAGGCAAGAGATTTACCATGAGTTCAAATCCTGCCTGAACTGCATAAGTGAGTTCAAGCTCAACCTAATCTACACAGCATTTTAAAATTAAAATTCAAAATTTCTTATCAAAGGATTGTTACACATACTTTTTATAATTCTGTATTTTACATTATAGTTAGGAAAACACTTCTCTCAATGCTTTTCTCTGCAGTCCTTTGTCTTTGATATCTACATCTCTCAGTGCTTTAATTTCTGTTAGGTTACATATGATGCCAGTACAAATTCAGTTTACATTTTTTCTACTTTGAATCCATTTTCCAAGTTTAAAGCACAGGCTCTCAGGAGAGACACAGTGGCAGAGGGGATCAGTGGACTGGAAAATTGCACTAGCTGGTGGGGAGTGTGGGGGACTCAATCCTCCCATGGGAGTGGGCAATTGGCTGGCAGCCATTTTGGAGTCAGGCAGGATAAGCCCAGAACCAGGACTGCAGCCAGCTTCCTGCAGCCACTCCTATCTTGGAGCAGACTGATGGAAATTGCTTGGACTGAGTCCTGCCCCTGTGCACAGTCGAAGAGCCACTGCTAAGGTTCCCTAAAGCTATCCCCAAGCAACCCTACCAGCCTAGTACATACTAACGTGGTGAAGACTACCTGTGCTTAACCAGCTCAGAGACGAGGGGCCAGCCTGCCCCACGCCTGCTTGCACTCCAGTAGCCACCAGCAGACTGGGGAAAACACTAAACATCAGAAATACCTAGCCAACATGCTTCAGAGTAATTATAACCAACACAGGAAGTGCTGGGGACCCCACTACCCACTTGTCCAGAAGAAACCAAAGACATAACAAAAGGAAGAGGCAAAAAGCAGTCTCTGGCCTCCAACCCAAGCAGTACTCATCCAGGAGATGTAAACATGGAAGAGATTGGCAGCTACCCACCTGAAGTTTCTGAAGCAACAGCAACTGAAATAAAGAAACAACCTCAAGAGGCTATAAAACAACATAAAACAGAAATACTATTACAGGTAAAAGAAGAAATGAGAAACATAATAAAACAATTGCTAAGCACCTCTAAAGAAGACAAAATGGAAGAATAGAGTAGCACAGAAAAAGGAGGTAAATCTTCAATGAAGAATATAAAAAATTTAGAATACATGAAACACATTCAAAGAGATTACCAGGAAATTAAAAACTCCATTGAAAACTGGCAAAACTGCTTGAAAGAAACTAAAGATAGACTATCAAACCTTGAAGACAGGTTTACAGATTGTGATCTCAAAAGGAAAGATCTCTTAAGGAAGTAACAATACAAAGGCTAGAAGATGACAAGAGGAACTATAACTTAAGAATAAAAAATGTGAGTGAAGAATCAGGGGTAAACAGAAATGAAATACAAAGGCTATTTACAGAAATAGTTAAAGAAAACTCCCCAAGCATAGGAAAAGGAAATGATATTCAGATAAGTGAGGCATACAGAACTCCAGCCAGCTAAAACTAAAATAGATCTACAGCCAGACTTATAGTAATCAAGATCCCAGAAATTCAACACAAGAATAGAATATTAAAAGCTGCCAGAGAAAAGAAACAGAATATCTATAAAGGAAAACCCATCAGAATCATGACAGACTTCTCTACACAAACCATCAAATCAAAAAAAGCTTGGAGTAAAGTATTCCAAGTCCTGAAAGAAAATAACCTCCAACCCAGATTGATGTACCCTGAAAAACTATCTCTCAAAATTAATGGAGAAACAAGATGCTTCCATGACAAAGAGGAACTGGAGGAGTTCACAACCACCAAACTAACCCTACAAAAAATACTGAAGGACATTCTAGAGAAAGAGAAAAAAGACCACGGTTTCAGAAACAGGGGGCTCACTGAATGGGGCAGACAGTGGAATGAAGGGGAAAAGTAGGCAACCAACAGCAGAAAAATAGCATGGCAGAGATGAAGCAGAAAAGGTTGGCCATAATCACTAATATAGATGGCCTCACTACAGTAACAAAAAGAAACACAGGCAGAGTAAGTAAGAACATAGGGTCCATCGATATGTTTTATACAAGAAATACATTGAATCCAAAAGGGGATTTAGAAAGTGAAAGTCAAAGATGAGAAAACAACGCTCTATGTGACAAGGAACCAGAAAAAAGTGGGGGTCACTTGCCCATCAGCTTCAGATTGGTTAGAAAGCCATGGCACTTTTATACAATGGAAAACTACTTAGCTATAAAGAAAGAAAACCTTGAGGCCTTGTAGACAAATGGATACAGCTTGAGCTCATGCTCAGGGGTAAAAGATTCAGAATCACTTAGGTGAATAGTGGGTTGCCTCCCTAATATAAAAACGAAAAGAGTTAGTGGGATCCAAAATGTACAAAACATTCCAAGAAAGTGAAAAGGGAGGAATTATATAGAAAGGGAAGGCAGTGGCCATTGTTAATCTATTATCATACTTTGAAACCTACATGGTTTTCATTGTTCTGTTTAGTTTGGTTTTATTCTGTTTCACTTTGTCTACTTAGATTTGATGGCATGGACAGCTATTCCAAAGACAGCAGGATATGTTATAGTAACCATTTTTATTTCCTATTAGTTTGATTTGAAGCTCTGTATTGCTTTCACTATTTTGTTTTTACTGACTTTATTCTATTCTGTTTTGTTTGATAGTATCAAGTCTGATGACATAGGCAACTACTTTGAAGACAATAAGATACACTACGATACCCATTCTGGTTGGACTATTATCTTCTTTTGAAGTTCTATAATGTCACCAATGTTTTGTTTTTATTGGTTTTGTTCTGTACTGTTTTGTTCAATTTTATTATGCCTGATGATTTGGGCAATTCTTTTGAAGATAACAAGAGGCATTATGGTATCCACTATTGATCTCCTTACATTTTGTTTTTAAGTCATGCACTATGTTGATCCTTTTGTTTTGATTGACTCTATTTTGTCTCATTTGGCATTATTCTCTTCAAAATTAAAAAAAAAAAATACTATAGGCAGTGAGACAGGGCTAGGTCCTCCAGGAAGCCAATGCAAAAGCCCAGATACTTGCAACTATGGGGGAGACAGATACCTCCTGCTGTGGGCAAGGCTCAAGACAAAAGATCAAATAAATGCATCCATATCCTAAGGACTGATATTCTAAATAGTTTCCTATCACCCTGAGGAAGTCAGGAGTCACCATCCCAGCCCCATAAGGAAAGAAGCACTGCTCCCTAAGAATGCCCACCTTCTATGTGACTCACTTTCCCATTTGTCCTTAATGTAGTCAATTTTACCTGAACTATTAATTTTATTGGCTAACCATAGTTCTGTCCTACCTTATGCCCACCTGCCTTGTGAGTTTCCAGTTTTCCCCACCTTGAACCTGTCTCACCCCATGATTTTACTCTATGAAAGTCTTTGGAAAAGACAAAGTCCTTGGCAAGCCACTCAGGATCCCTTCTGTCTCTCTCAGACAAAAGTTTTCTTTCTCTGAATAAATATATTCTACTCTTAACCTCTGTTGTTCCTAAAATTCATTCTTCAATTTTAGAGAACACAAACTCATATCAGACATAGTAGGTTGGGAGTTTCATTTCCCTATATCACTCTGACTTGTGATTTTAGCCACTGACTTAAACACAGTGCAATAAAATATATAATACACCATTTATATTTATGCATTCATTTATATTTGCACCTAGGTAGATTTTGAAGATTTTTTGCTTTTGTTTTTGTTTTGAGATAGGGTCTCCATATGCTGTTCAGGTTGGTCTTAGACTCACTATGTAGTACAAAGATGCGTTTCAACTCATAACCTAACCCTAACCCTGCCTCAGTCTCCTGAGTGCTGGGATTACAGGCATGCCTGGATCTAGGATTTCTTTTTTACTTTAGTTTATCTAAGGATGCACCAATAGCACCATAACCTTTTCATTATAGAGGGTTTATAATATACTTTGGGGCTAGTTGAACTACATCAATTTTATATTTCAGAGTTTTACTAGCTACATTTACTATTTCATTTTTTATACAATCTATGGTTTCTATATCAAAATTCATATTAAAATTTAATTTTCTTTGGAAATATTAAATACTTGGTAGTGGAAATGTCCTTAAGAGGGGATTAAGCTATGAATGGAGTAGCCAGTCATATATTAATGTTTTACCGAGTCATCTGTCAAGTGGCACTCTTAGAAAAGCCACTTTGGCTCAGTGTTTGTATGCACCTCTATCCTCTCAACGCTGCCATGAGGCTCTGCAGAGTATCCCCACCAGGAAGATGGCGGTCTGCTTACCAGATGGGGCCTCTTGACCTGGGACATCTGGAACCCCAGTCTGAATAAACCTTTATTCATTGCAAATTATCCAGCCTGAGGCTCACAGTTATAGTAATAGAACATAGATTATCACATGAAGCATAGAAATGAACTTCTTTACCTCCAGAAAATAATTAAATCTATTGACTTTTGGAATCACATTAAAATTATATTTTCATGGCATGGCATTTAAATAATTCTATTCTTTTATATGTAAAAATATTTAATATAATCTCATTTGAATATAAGTTTGTAAATGTTAGGGATAAAGAAGAAAATGTATTTACAAGGGTTTTAAACACCAACTGGACATAAATTGTGGAAACAGTCACACAATGTCAAATACTTCAGGACAATTATCACCTGGTATATGATCACCTGAATGTTCCCAGATACTTAGAATTGTATATAAAACACATGAAATTCATAACCAATGCAAGCCAGGTGTATAATGGGTCCCAAAACACTTTAATGATAGTATTTCCAAGCTAAGGTCTGGGAGACTGGTACTGCACATCAGCTCTGGATGGCTGGAGGAGATATTGTTGCTGCTCAAGCAGCACAATGACCATGCCTCCTGAGAATTTTCTAAGAGTACTTATGTTGGAACCACTGGCCAGACTAGCCTGGTTTGTCCACAGACTGAAAATGGGTGGGTGAAGCCCTTCTAATTGGATGAACCTAGACTCTTTCTGTTATCTTTTATGTGAGACAGTTTTTTTTTATTTAAGGAGAAAAAGAAAAAAAACAGAAAAAGGGTACAAGTTATACAGAATTTCAGAAAAAATAAACAGTAGGAAATCACTAGTTAATAGATTAAATATTGTTCTCTTAGAAACTGTTGTTCAAGTTACAAAATTAAAGCATATAAAGTGGACTTTCAACAGTGAGTCTGGAAACAGTTTTGTTCAATGATCCAACAAAACTCAGTAATATGGTTATCTATCTTATACACTTAAATATACATGCAGTTATATTCTTTAGAGCACTTTCTTTTCCTTTCTTTTGTACAATGACAATTACACATTTTGAGTTTTATTACTCCCACAGTTCTTATTACATTTTTTTTGAAGAGAGTAAAACCAAATGTGACATAACAGAACAGAGTCAGTCAAATCAAAAGGATGGACATAATAGATGATGTAAAAACAAAATACAAGGTGATCAACAATGGTTACCATACTGCCTCTTGCTATCTTAAAAAGAATTGCCTATATCATCAGTTATAATAAAATTGAACAAAACAGTAAAGAATAAAACCAAAACATTGGAGACATTATAGGACTTTAAAAGAAGATAATAGTCAACCGGAATGGGTGTCATATTGTCTTTACAGTTGTTGCCTATACTTTCGAGCTTGGTACTAATAAGCAAAGCAGAATAGAGGAAACTCAGTCAAAGCAAGATGGCAAGGGCTATACAGGGTTTCAAATCCAGTTAATAGGAAATCAAAGTGGGTTACTATAATGTATCCTTTTTTATGTTTCCCTTAATTAAAAAGATAAAAAGAAAAAAGTAAGTAATTTTTTTAAAAAGGAGACTGAGATAAAAGAGGGCATAACAACAAAACAGCACAAGTCAAAGCATAACCATTTAAGCAAAATAATGTTTCACCACAAGATATCCTGACATAAAAGTAGTTACCATAGTGTCTCTTTCCTTGAAATCTTTTAGTATAACTTTGTATACTGTAGCACCAAACATATTAAGACAATGTAAAACCATTCAAGAGAATGGCAGTATTACAGGGTATTTAGAACCAACTATCAGAAAATGGTTTCTGTATAATCTCCTTGTCTATAAAAGTTTTTGCTTATATTATCATATATAATAAAATACAATAAGATACAATCTGTTAAGACCATGGAGACAGAAGAATAAAAGCTTGATGGGACTTCAAAGCAAGATGATACTAAATCAGCACTAGCTATTATGATGTCTTGTTTTCTCCAAAATAGCTGCGCCTACCATCCAATCTTCTCTACCTCATTTCTGTTGAGCTCATTTTCTGTCGTTTGTTGTCAGTTTGTCATCTTCATTTCACTTTCTGCTCCATTCATTGTGGCCTCTCTGCCACTGTTACTGGAATCTTGGTATTTTCCTTCTTTAGACTATCCTGCAGTATTCTCTGTAGAGTTGAATTGGTGGTTGCAAATACCCCTAGTTCCTCTTTATCCTGGAAGCACCTTGTTTTCCATCAATTTCCAGGGACAGTTGTGCAGGATATATCAATCTTGGTTGGAGGTTATTGTCTTTCAAAGCTTGAGTTATATCACCCCATGCTCTTTGTGATTTGATGGTTTGTGCCAAGAAGTCTGCTGTAATTCTGATGGGTGTTCCCTTGTAAGTGATCTGTTTCTTGTCTCTGATGGCTTTTAGTATTCTGTTCTTATATTGGATTTCTGGAATTTTGATTATTATATGCCTGGGTGTAGCTCTGTTTGGGTTGTAGGTAGCTGGAGCCCTGTATGCCTCATATATCTGAGTATCTTTACCTTTTGCTAAATTAGGGAAATTCTCTTGAATTATTTCTGTGGATAGCTTTTGTAGTCCATTTGTTTGTGTCCCTACTTCTTCTTTTATGTTCTTAAGTTATAGATCCTCTTATCATCTTCTAGCCTTTGTATTATTGCTGTTTGTTTTCTTGTTATTTTTAAGAAGATTTTCATTTCAAATCTGCCCTCCAATTCACATAATCTGTCCTTAATTTCTTTCAAGCTGTTATGCCAGCTTTCAATAGAGTTTTTAGTTTCCTGGTAATCTCTTTGAACCTGCTTCACATATTATATGTTTTCTCTATTTTCTCCATCAAACAATTCTCCCCTTTTTTTCTGTTCTTCCATTCCACCATCTGTTTTTTCTTGGGCGGTGCTTAGCATTTCTCTAACTATTCTACTTATATCTTGCTTTATTTCATTAAATACTTCATTTTTAAACTCATCTATGAGGCTCTGGAGATACTGCTTTATGTCTGTTGGTGCCATGTCTGATATTGCATGTTTTCTGTCTTCCTTTGCGTTTCCCTTTCCTGGATCAGTGTTCTCAGGATTGGAGACTGAGGACCCTTTCTTGTTGCTTCCTCTTCCCATACTTTTTGTTCCTTCCATACAAGTGAATGTAGGAGGCCCAATTTTTTTCTCTTTTTTGGTTACAGTTTATTTGAATTGTGCCGGCTAGGTGTTCCCACCCACTGCAGTGTACTAGGGAGACACAGACCTGAGCAGCCTCTGCTGGGCCCGCCCCTCCGGGTCAACCTACTGAAGGCTTCACCACTAGGGTGCACCTCCAGGCGCTGGGACCTGGTTTGGGCTAGCCTAGTGGGTCTTAGTCAGTGGCATCATGCAGGCCAGGCACTCCCCACCAATCCCACTTCAGGGGAATGTGAGACTAGTGTCACTGCAGCGCCCTGTTTCAGCAAGTCTGCCCAGTCCCAGTATGTCCTTTGCTGGAGCCTCCTACTCTGTGAAAAGGTCCCCGTTCTGCTCACTCACCGCAAGTCAATGTATGGCTCCCTGCTAGTCCCGCTCCCAACTCTGTTCGCATGTTTCCAATTTCAGAGCTTTTGCGTGTCTCTCTCCCTGCCCTGCAGATTTGGATGCAGCAGCGGCAGCAGGAAATTCAAATTGTGGCTTCCAGTGGTGCGGGTTCTAGCATCCATGCTGAGATTTTATCTGTTCCTGTTATAGCACCAGGATTGGATTTCCAGTTGGTTTCTCTTAGCTTAGTTCATTCCTGGGTCGGCAGGGTGTATCTCCCCTTGCTTAGGACTCCTCCAACCGCATCATTCCTGGATTTTAAGCAGAGTATCTCAGAGAGCCTCCGTAGCTGCTGCTATCTATCCGCCATGTTCTTCTGGAAGTCTCGACAGTTTTCTTTAATAGGTTCTCATTACATAGTTCAGGCTGATCTTTATTAGAGTTTTCTGATGCAATAAAGGAGCAGAGTATAAGAAAAAATAAAAGTGATCTTTTAATTAATTTATTTTTTGATCTTTTTATTTAAAGGAGATGGAGAGAAGCCCACAATCAGCAAGGGTTTTGCTTTCTCCTCTGCCCCAGCGTGGGGATGTGGGGTAATGTGACCTTTGACCAGATGTGGTGCTTGGGGAAGGCATTGATGATGCACGAGGAGCTGATTGGAATTTTCTTCACACATACTGGAAAAGGAAGGAGGAAGTTGTGATCAGGGAAAAAGGAGGAAGTGGCCATCAGGGTAAGCATCCTTGATTTGGCCTTCCAACATGTCCAACTACCACCATAATGTCCTGTAATTTATTCTACAGTAAAACTCTTTCAGTCTTGAGTTCACTAAGTAACCCAGGCTGGCCTAAAATTCACGGTGATTGTCCTGCCTCAGTCTCCCAGTTTCTGAGATTACATGCATGCACCACCATGCTGATGTGAGCCAATTTTTTTGTCTTACATTAAAAAGGAAACAAAACTGTGCATCTGTTTTAATCCAGTTGGACTTGAGTACTTATAAAAGACACACTAGTGGTGGACATAAGAAGGGCCATGTGAAGATATGGCTAGGAGTCAATCATCTTCAAGTCAAAGAAAGAGGATTTCAGAGAAATTCTATAGGCTGTTGGGAGCTGTTGGGCTAGTGAGCATTCACTCATGCAGAGCAGAAATCAAAGTGTGCCCAAGGAATGCTCAAAAAGCATAGGAGCACCTAAGGAATGCCCTGAGGGGATGGAGTGCAGAGGCCAACAGGTGTTTCAGCTCCAGAACAAGGGGCATAAGTGAGCTGGTTAAGCAAAGGGGCATGGTGTGACAAGTGTATAAATAAATGTATTGTGGTGGTTGAGTAGTTTCTTCCTACCATCTGGAGGAAGGGCTCCACCTGACCCTAGCTTTTTGTCTCTATGTTTTCTTCATCCTATCATCATCACCACCACACCACCTCTCTTGTGTGCTTAAAGAACCCTTGTAAACACAATAATAGACAGCTGTTGCTTGTATTTCATTCCTCAGGCCTGTGAGAACATATTTTTAAGCCAAATCTTTAACATAGTTGTTAGAATTAGCAAAACAATACATTATGCATTCTTGGACTAAGTTTTGTTACTTCGTTTATGATTTTACAATGTATATCTTTAATCTACCACAATACACTTGGAAAACTAACTGATAGAATATAAGAGAATTCGAGTGTAATTTGAGTCTGCCTTCCTTAACTTGGCTTTTAGTCAATAAAGAGATGTTATTAGCTGCTCTTTTTACAGCCAGTAGACTGTTATCACCAGCAATATGGTAACAGTGAGAACATTCAATGGCTCCTTCTATTGAGATTGCTCCTGTAGCATGCATAAGACCAGTAGATTGAGATACACAGAGCCTGAGCATCCCATAATGGAGAGCTGATCTAAGAGTTGTAGATCCAAAATGTGTAATGTTTCTCTGGTGAAGACTCTCCTGGGTCAGTGCAATGCCTACAACCATTTCACTATTATGCATATTCAAGAGAACCTCCACATCAGAATCAGTCATGCCAACCTTAAACTAGAAAGATCTTGAATAGCACCCCAAAATCTCTCACAGCCTCATTTGAGGGGTAGCAATGCTTCTTTCCCACCCCATTGCATGTGACTCTAAACTTTACCACCTGAGGCTCAGTTCATCATTCTCCATTTTGGAAGATGCCAGCTCATCACCTACAAATGTTGATATCTCAGGGATGGTTCAACATACACAATGCTCATAACTGAAATAAACAAGACTCACATTAGTAAATATCACATTATCTCTCTATTGTAAAAAAAAAAAATAAAAACTGAAAAAGTAATAAGACCCAAAATGTAGAGTATATATTGTAAAAATTAATGGGAAAAAAGTACTCTAAAGGATATAACTGTATATATAAGTGTGTAAGACAGATGACCATATTACTAAATTTTTGGTGGATCATTGAACAGAATGGTTTGCACTGTCAATGTTTGAGTGTCTATCCACTTTTTATGCTATGACTTTGTAACTTGAACAATTATTTCTAAGATGGCAGCATGTAATGGATCAACTAGCAATTCCTTAGTGTTAATTTTTTGTTGAATTCAGTATTATTCTACATTTTCTGTTTTGCTTTCTTTCTTCTTTCTTTCTTCAAATAAAAAAATTTTTAAAAAGAAAAATTACCAAAATTAAAAGATATATATTGGACATATATTATTAAACAAACTGAAGATTTTTTCAAAAAAATGTAATGTACCATATTAAGAGAATCAAGGAGAAAAACCATATAATAATCTCAATATATGCAGAAAAGGCTTCTGACAAAGTCCCACATTCACTAATAATAAAATAATTACAGAAAATTGGAATAGATGGTAGCATGGTTTATGTCAGTGGCCCCCAGGCCTCATGCATTTGCACTGTACATCTGTGATTGGTTTATTGTCTAACTTAGATTGACAGTGTCAGTGCTATACCCATCTAGGGGTGGAGCCTGTATGTAATGTAATGGCAGGAAAAAGGTGTGTCTTGCTCTCTTGCCAGTTTCTGCCTTGCTGTTTGCAGCTGCCACAAACTGCAGCCCCGCCATGCCACACTGTCTTGAAGCCAACTAAATATAGACTAAAACCTCCAAAAACTGTAAGAAATAAACCTTTTCTTTCCCAACTTGGTACATCGGGTGTTTTGTCTCAGCAACAAATAAAAAATAACTGTGGTAAAATTTGGTACCAGTAGTGGGGTCATTGCTGTGGCTATACCTGGCCATGTTTTTCAAAAGGCTTTAAAAATGGCTTGTAGGCAGAGTTTTAAAAGGTTCAAACATGTTGCCTAGATGCAGAGAGCTAGATTCTGGTCAGAGGTCAGGAGACCAAAAGGCTGATAAAAAGTCTGATGGTAAAGACCAGACCGGAGATTTCTGCTGAAAAAAAGGACTACATTGGTTATTGAACTCCCTGTGATGTGTGTTACGGCTTAGCAGAAAGTTTATCTGCATTTTGCTCCTGCCCAGAGACTTTGCCTGAGACTGAAACTAAGGGCAATGGACTGATTAATCTGGAAAAGGAAATTTCAAGGCAGTCAAATGTTGAGTTTGTGACATGGCTATTGTTGGGAGCTTTTAGCCAACTTTATGTTGCAAATCAAGAGCAAAAAGCCCAGCAGGATAATTTACAATTCTGTGAGTTTGGCCAAAAGAAAAATTCCAAAATTATTGTGAATTGTAAAGACAGAGTTGAGACTTTGATTGCTGAAGAAAAGCAGAGAGATTTAAAAAAGATGGCCCCAGGGCATCCCAAAAAGCAGCAGGTGCCTACCCTTTGCAGCCTCAAAACTGTGAAAGTAAAAAAAATTTGCTCAGAGAAAAAAGCTGCAGAGCACCATGCTCCAGAATGGTGACAAGTCACATGAGGTTCCAAAAAAGGCAGCAACATAGAAAAGTCTTTCTTTACAATCAGATTCACAGAGCCCAGTGATCCAGGAAATCGATCCCTACAGCCAAGAAGAAAAAAAGTCTGGCTACTGCTCCAGATGGCAACAAACCTTGGCAGCATCTACATGGTACTGATTTTAGGTGCAAAAAAATGCAAAAATTCTGAGGATAAAAGGGCTTCCACCTCGATTGCAAAGGGCCTGGATGGCCAAACAGTGTGCCTCTGAGTAGGCAATTTATAAAGATATAAAGGTAAAGCCAAAAGTACATTAGAGACCCCAAAAGTTTTAAAAAGCCAAAAATGTGTATTATCCAAAAACAGCTGCAAAAAGCGAGCAGAGAGGATTTTTTTTTTAGACTAGTCAAGTGCAGTAGTGAGAAGGGGGGAAAGAGTAGAACAAGGAGTTCAATCTGTATTGACTGTGAACAATCAATTGAGATAACTCACTACCTTCAGACCAGCCTAGAGAGGATTTTTTAAAAAGCTGTGAGAGCTAAAATCTCTAAAAGTGCCACAGGATAAAATCACCCAAGCCTTTTAGAGTTTACAACCAGATTACTTCAAATGCTAAACATAAAACTCTAGGACTTAATGTTCGTCTTGCTGGATGTTGGACTTGCTTTGTTTCCAATGCTTTATATTCCCCTGTTTGTAACTTTTAAAATGGTAATATTTATCTTGTGCCTTTGCATTTCAGAAATGTTTAACCTGTTTCATTTATACAGGGGGTTACAGTTAAAAGTTTGCCATAATTATCATCAGAGACTTAAAACTTAAGACTTTTCAGCAATGCTGAAACTGTTTCTGCCTTGCTGTTTGCAGTCACCATAAACTGCGGCCCTGCCATGCCATCCTCCCTTAAAGCCACCTAAATATTAGACTAAAACCTCCAAAAATAAACCTTTCCTTTCCCAACTTGGTGCATCAGGTATTTTGTCTCAACAACAATAAAAAATAACTTAGACAGATGGTCTTTATCTCAATCTGACAAGAGCCATCTATGACAAACCACAGCCAACATCATACCAAACAGAAAAAAACTGAAAGCTTTCATTCAAAAGTCAGAAACAATACAAGAATGTCCACTATCACCACTTCAATCAATATCATTCTGGAATCATTAGCCAGAACAATTAGACAAGGGAAATAAATAAAAATAATAAGGATAGGAAAGGAAGAAGGTAAATTATCATTATTTGCAGATGATGATACTCTATATAATAGAAGACTCCCAAAAAGCAATCAAAAGACTCAGATTTAATAATCAAATGTAGTTGCTAGCTGGATACAAAATCAATACTCAAAAATCAAGACTCCCTGTCTATGCATAACAACCTCACTGAGAGAGAAATTAGGGAAACAACACCTTTTACAATAGCACTCAAAAACTGAAATACATAGCAGTCAATTTCATGAAAGAAAAGATCTCTACTTTGGAAACAACAAAACTCTGATAAAGTAGATTAAATAGGATATCAGAAAATGAAAAGATATCCTTCACTCTCAGGTAGGAAGTACAAATATAATAAAAATGGCCATACTTTCAAAACTGTTACTCAAATTTAATGCAATTCTGATCAAAATTCCAACAGCACATATCACAGAATTAGAGAAAACAATTCTAAAATTCATTTGCAACCAAAAGCAACCTAGAATAGCTAACATAATTTTGGGCAACAAAAGAAATACAGGAGGCATCATAATGCCTGATTTGAAATTATACTAGAAAGGTACTATGGTAAAAACAGCATGATATTAAAAAAAACAGGCCTGAGGATCAGTGGAACAGATTAGAAGATACAGAAGTAACTCCAGACATACTTAGTCACCTTATCTTTGACAAAGGAGCCAAACAACTTCACTGAAAAAAATAGCCTCTAATAAATGATTTTGGAAAGAAATAGCTTTTAACATGCCAATGATTAAAGCGAGACCTGTATTTTTCACCATGCACTATACTAAAATAAAAACAGCTGAAAAATCTACATATTAAAGCAGAAACACTAAATATGCTAGACAATAAAATAAGTAGAATTCTTGAAGACATTGGTGTAGGCAAAGACTGTTTAAAAAACTGATCACACAGGAATTATCACAAAGAATTGACAACTAGGATCTCACTTTAGGTGGAGTTTCTTTTTGAGACAGGGTTTCACTATGCAGTTCAGGATGGATTTGAACTCATTTTGCAGCCCAGGCTGGCCTTCAATTCATAGCAGTCCTACTGCCTCAGCCTCCCAAGTGCTAGGATTAGAGTCATACACCACCACACCGGCTTTGGGATCTCATCTTATTAAAAACCATTTGAAAATAAAACTTTTTGCATAGCAAGAAAAACTACAAACAGAATGAAGAGAGAACTCACAATGTGGGGAAAAACTTTTGCCATCTTTCCTCAGACAAATAACTTCTATCCAGAATATATAAAGTACTTTTTAAAAATTCAGACTACCCAATTTTTCTCTTTTTCCATTTTTAAGTTAAATTTACTTATACAATTGGGATATGCATGATCATCACAATAATCACAAGGAATTCATACCTGCACATGATATACTTAGAATGCCACCTCCCAAACTTAAAGACCCAATCCAAAAATGGGCATCTGAAATGAATAGAAACAGCATATAAATACGTGAAAAAATGGTCAACATCACTAATCATTCAAGAGATGCAAGTTAAAACAACACTGAGATTCCATTTCACCTCAGAAAGAATGCTATTATCAAGAAATCAACCAATAACAAGTGCTAGAGAGGCTATGGGAAAAAAGAAACCATTCTCCACTGTTGGTGAGAGTGTGGACTGGTGAAAGCATGGTGGAAATCAGTGTGGAGATTCCTTTAAAAACTAGGACTAGGACTAGGATCTATTCAACACAGGTATTTCCTTTCCTGGTATCTTCCAAAGAATTAAATGCATCACATCACAACAATATATGCACATCCATAGTTACAATGGCTCAGTCTGTAATAGCTAATTCTTGTAGACAGCCCAAGTACCTATAAACTGATAAATGGATAAAGAAGATGCAGTTTTCTTAGACAATATGAGTACTACTCTGCCATAAAGCGGAATAAGCTTGAGATACTTTTAGGTAAATGAATGCACTTTGAGACCATACTCTTTAAGTGAAATAAATCAGACACGTGTAAATACTGCATTGTTTCTCTGGTTTGAGAAACCAAAAGTGTAAAGAATGACCAAAATATATAATAGCTATTGTGAAACAGGAAGTAAATGTTCAAATGGGAGGGGGAACAAGGGACAGGGGTTGGGAAGATGAAGGAAGGAAAAAAGAAAAAGAAGGAAAATGGAAACAAAGCTTCTGTAAGTAAGGAGGGCAAGAGAGTTTAAAGGCAGAGTGGGGGAAGGTAAAGAAAAAGAATCAAGTTATATCATGTGCAGGGACAAATTCTGTATGATGGAAGTGATCGTTATATATACCTCAGCTGGCTCTAAGGCAGGGTGGCATGGCTGAGGAGCAGCCATACATGGTGGCTGCAAGAGTCACGAGTAAAAAGGGTAAAAGGGAAAAGCATGCCTCCTTCCCTCCCCTATATGACATGCCAGCTCCCCAGACCCTGGGGTAGGTACAGCACTCACACCACCAATCCCAGCTCTAGACAATGAACCAATCACAAATGCTAGATTTAGCCACCTCCATGACTGCTTGAGGCTTTGAGGGGACACCCAGACACAAACCATAACATTCCACCCCTGGCCCCCTAAACACTAATGTATGTACATCTTTTATGACAAAGACATTTAGTCCATCTCCAACAGTTGACAAAGTCCCAACAGTTTCAGCATTGCTGAAAAGTCCAAATCCCAAGTTACCTCTGAGATCTAAGGCAAACTCTTCACTGCAAGCCTCTGTACAAATGAAAACAAAGTTAAACACACAATGGCACAAGATAAGCATTATCAATCCAAAAGGTACAAACAGGAGGGATACAAAGGAATGGAAGTAAAGGAAGTCCAAAATCCAGCAGGGAAAACACCAAATCCTGGGGTTCCTAGCTCCTCATCTGAAACAATATGGCTGTGAGCACCAAAGAACTTGAGTGACTCCAACATTACAGCACTTCCAGTGGTTGTAGCTGCCAGGGGTTCACTTTTAGGCCTGCTTTGCTCCCTCCCTCCAGGTTTCATTAGACAATCCACTCTCCTGGCCCTTCCAAACTTCTGAGTTCTCCATTGTACTTTTGGCTTCACACTCACAGCTTCACACAGTGCCCTCTCAGGGGCACACTGCCTGGCCTCCCATTCCTTGTGAAATTGGGGTGGAAGCCTTTTTTAATCTCAGAACTCTTTCATCCTGTATGCATCTAAAATCATTACTGCATGGATGATGCTGAGGTCTGCTGCAAGCTGAAGCTGTAGCCAGGCTTTCCTCTCTCTTAGCCACAGGGGTTGAGTGCCTGGATTGCTGAGCTCTCTCATCCTGATTCTGAGGATCAGATTCTCTATGCTACTCTATTCTGGAACATGGTGCATCCGCTCCCATTCTGGGACCTTGTGTGGCCTCTGACAGCATTCTGGAACATGGTGCTCTTCAGCTTTTTTCTCTGAGCTAAGTCTTGCACTCTTTTGCAGTTTTGAGGCTGCAAAGGGTGGGAACCCACTGCTTCCCAGGATTCCCCCCAGGCCACCTTTTTGCATTCTGTTCCTTCTCAGAAATCAAGATCTCACTTTTATCTTTACAGTCTACAGTGTTACTAGAGTTTTCTTTCTGGCCAAACTTGCAACATTTTAAATCATTTTGCTGAACTCTTTGCTCTAGATTCACAAGATAAATCTGGCTAAAAGCCCCCAACAGTAGCCATGCCACTGCCTCAACATTCAACGGTCTTGAAATTTCTTCTGTCAGATTAATTAATCCACCGCCATTAATCTCAGTCTCAGACAAAGTCTCTGTGCATTACCAAACTTTCTACCAAGCCATGATATATATCGTCTGGAATCCAACAACAAATGCAGTCCTTCTTCACATCACAAATCATCCAAATCTGGTCTTTACTGGTTTTCTGGTCTTCTGAACTATGACTAGAATCTCCCATACAGAACAGCCTCAGGTGCTCCAGTTCTACTCCTTCAGATGATATCCCTGAACATTTCCAAAGTCTTCCCACAAGCCATTTCCAAAGGCTCTTGAACCACATGGAAAAGTATAGTTACAGCAACAACCCCTCTTCTGGTGCCAAATTCTGTCTTGGTTACTTTTCTTTCATTGCTGACACAAAATACCTCATGCCCAAAATGAAGGAAGGAAAGGTTTATTTAGTTTAGGTTTGTGGAGGTTTTATTCCATAGTTAGCTGGCTCCACGGCAAGGTGGCATGGCTAAGGGGCAGCCATTCATGGTGGCTGCAAGTGCCAAGAATGAAAAGGGTAAAAGGGAAAACATGCCTCCTTCCCTCTCTTACATTGTATGCTAGCTCCTTACCCCTGGCTGGGTGCAGCACTCACACCAATCCCAGGACTAGGCAATGAACCAATCACTAATGCTACATTCAGCCACCTCAATGACTTCATGAGGCTTTGGGAGGACACCAAGACACAAACCATAACAGATATTGTTAATCAGGAAGAAAATGTTCATATGGTAAAGAAAACAAAGGACAGGGAAAGGGGAAATGAAGGAAGAAAAAAGCAAAACAAAATGATAAAAGAAGGAAAATGGAAACAAAGCATTTGTAAATAAGGAGGGGAAAAGGGGTTGAAGGGAGGGTGTGGGAATGGGAAGAAAAAGGAATCAAATTATATCATGTGCAGGTACAAATTCTGTATGATTCTTATGTATACCTAAAATGTACCAATAAATTTTTAAAAACCCAACTGTTACTAAAATATTAAATAAGTTGTGTTTATACAAATTATTAATTTTAGGCTATCTTAAAATGATGAACAGGTGCAGCCCTCAATCACTTTGACATTTATTCTTTTTGAGGCCTATAGAGACAGGATCTTGTTATGTAGTTCAGGCTGGCTTTGAACTCACTACGTAGCTAGTCTGGCCTCAAACACACAGTGATCCTTCTGTCTTGGCCTTCCAAGTGCAAGGATTACAGGTGTGTGCTGCCATGCTTAATTTGAAATTTATTCTTCAAGCCTCGGGTTTAACCAACCAGTAGTTTAACAAGATCTCATTTTCAGATACATATTGCCTTTCTATCACTATTACTCTGAAGCTTATCAAAAGGATCATATATCTTTTTATATCAATGTTATACTAAGAGATACACCAACAATCTATGAAATAATTTTGATAAACAAATACATCAATATTTATAATTTTAGGAGGCAAAGAATATATAGATTTATAAACAGCAAATATCTTTTGTATTTAATTACAAATAACTTAGACATTTTACTTATATATTTAATTTTTACCAACTACCACCATATTGTCTGCAAAATGTAAAACATCTGATACAGATTAATATACCAAAAGAATTATTTTGCTGAAGAAAATTTATTTTTCAAAATTGTAGTCAATACCTCAAAACTGTATTTACACACAATACAACAGAGTGCTATCTTAAGGTCCTTGAATGGTTTCCTAGAGTCTTAAACCTGACAATTTACACTGAACCCAGTGAATTCTTTTCAACACATTTTATGTCACCAAAAGCGAACTATTCCAGATAATAATGAAGCCCATAACTGAATCTTCTTGGAAGACTATAAAAGGAAATTTACTAATCATGGGCATTTAAGATGGCAAAGCTCACAAGATTTAGAAAGGTCCGAGAACTGCAGAGAGAAACACTCATCCTGCAACAATGCCACCTACCTTCATCATTCTAGACTTGTGAAAGGGATTGCTCACTGAATCATGGACCAAGCTTGTTCAGGAAATTAGGAAGAAGCACGTGATGGGTGGACAACGCTTACTCAGACACAAGTTAGGACATATGACAACACTGTCTACTTCACATAGACTCAGTAAGAAAGCTCTCAAGTGGACTTTTCATTAGATAATGTTTTAGAAATGGAAACTTTTAATTGCTCACACTTTTCTACTATAATAATTAATGGGGATGTCTCTCATCTAACTCAACTTGTGCCAATCGGAGTAACTAAGCAGAAACTGTCAGGCCTCGGAAACCACTCTTCCTTAAGAAAACAACACTGCCAGATGTGGTGGCTCACGCCTGTAATCCCAACACTCGGGAGGCTGAGGCAGGAGGGTTGTTGTGAGTTCAAGGCCAGCCTGGGCTACAAAGTGAGCTCAAGGCCAGCCTGAACTGCATAGAGACTCTGTCTCAAAAAGATTTTTTAAAAAAGGAAAATAAAATAACCCTGAGAAGACTGTGGAACAAAACTAATACTGAAACTGATGCAGTCATGACACAGAAACCCTAGTAGGGAGTTTGGGTACCTGCTAATCATTAAGAGCAGAATTTGTATTTTTTATCAGAGACTTAAGTGATTTTTAAATATTATAACTCCTTACAAATGTGCACCAAATGTTACCTCTTAGGATCCTGTTATGATTTGTGACTGGGTGGCACTCTAAGCTTCAAGCAGTCATAAGAGGCAGCTGAATCTAGCATTTGTGATTGGTATGTTGTCTAGTGCTAGGATTGGTGGCATGAGTGCTGCACTCGTGCAGGTGTGGGTAACCAGCATACAATATAGGGGAGGGAAGAAGGTATGCTTTTTTCCTTTTGTCCTTTCGCTCTTGTCAGTTGCAGCCAACAAAAATAGCTGCCCCTCAGCCATGCCACCCTGTCTTAGACCCAGTTGAATACAGACTGAAACCTCCACAAACAGTGAGCTAAATAAACCTTTCCTTCCCTCATTTTGGCTGTCAGGTAGTTTTGTCCCAGCATAAGAGAAAAGTAACCAAGACAGATCCCTTCTACTACTACTACAAGGAGACATTACATGTATTACTACATAACAGTTTCTGAAAAACCAAACATTTAAAACTTTTAAATAAGCTTACACAGCCTGTCTCTACCACTTGAGGCATCCAGTAAAAAAAAAGGAAACCAGTTTAGGAATAGTTGGATAATCCACTCAGGACCCTGGCTAGGACCCTAACCCTGTCTTTCAGAGAGGCTTTCTTTCTCTCAATAAATATATTCTGCTTAAAAAAAAAAAAAAAGTACATGCCATGAAAAAAAACAAAGGCAAAGGATCTGTACTGAAATTTTGATTTCTCTAGTTAAGGCCTGGAGGGGGCAGACAACAAAAATAAATTTTCAACAAACAAGTTAAAACAAATATTTTGAAACAAAATTCGTTTGAAATGATTCAGGTACAACTAGCCGAAATGAGGGAAAATTTCAATCCCAACAAACCGTCAGACTTTAGGCAAGTAGCTGCATGGAGAGCAGGTACAGAAGGCTCTTGCTTATTATACTTGTCACTAATCTCGAAAGAATCAAGGAAAGCAGTCGAGGAAATTATCTCACCCAAAGTTATTCCAAAAAGTCTTCCTAAGGACAGTTCCATGAAATAAGAGTGTGCTTTCAGTTACACAGAGCATGATATACAAACTAATAAAATCACCTTTTTCGGAGTCACAGGTAACTAAAATGGTTCTAGAGAGCTGCCAAGCAGCAAAAACAATTTTACTCCTAAGCAAAGTACAACAGTTCCTCAAACAAACCATCAGTAATTCTACACTCTTAAAATGTCTAATCCCAACTTTTTTCCAAACACACGGTTTGAGAACCTTAAATTCCACATTGGCTCACAAAGAAGCCTCAGAACACAGCGAAGCCCCGGCTGGCTTACATAATTCTGGAAGGTACTGAAACCCTGGATCCATCTAGAACATAGGCAATGAAAGCAAATAAACCAAAACAAAACAAATGCTTAGAAACCCTTTATACCTGTGAACCTCTTCTCACACCCATCACTGCCACGCAAAATGACCAATCAGTACATGTGGCCATAAAGGGCCAAGTCGCCTTGCCTCACCACGGCACTGATGACCTACTCCTCACAGGACCCAAATGACCCGCAGTGGGTCCAAAAAGTGAAGGTCCTTACCTCACCCAAATGTCACCAATAAACAACCCAAATTGTGGAGAGTGGGGCCCAGGCATGCACTTTTCAGGGGGAGGCCGTGGGGCCTGCGGCGGGAAGGCGGACCTGCAGGTCCCCCGTGGGTGCAGGCAGCCGATGAGAGTCCGGCGTGCAGGTTCCTGGGGCGCGACCAGCGCTCAGCAGGGCGCCTCGGTCCTCCCTCCAGCTTCCAAGGACCAAGCCTGGTCCCCGAGCTTGCGGGACAGCGTCCCCGGCAAACAGCACCTCCCCTCGGCGCCCTCTGTGAGTAACACACCAGCGGTCGGCTGAGAGCGCTTCCAGAGGCGACCCAGCCCGACCCATCCCGTACAGACGAGTTCTGGGGGATGCGATCCGGGCACTGGTGAGCCTTTTAGAAGCTCCCTGCGGCTCTGCCGTCCGACAGTTTCGCAGCCACACCGGGTCATGCCGTCCCAGACAGGGGGCCAGGCGTAGGGAAGCACTCGGGGGACAACCGGGAGAAGGAGGCAGAGAGCGTCCGCGGGCCCGCCCTCGCTCTCCTCCGCCCGCACCCGCGCGCCCCTCCCGTCGCGTCCCCGCGTCCCGATCCCCTGCGCGGGGCCAGGGGAGCTCTCCCTGCAGCGCCGCGCGACGGAGGGCGGCGGAACTGCGCCCGGGACGCGGCGGCGCCGCTCGGCCTGCAGGGGGCAGCACGTGCCCGGCTCACCGCGTGGCGGTCGCGGCCCCGCGCTGGAGCTGGGCCTCCCGGGAGAACACGAAGACTTCGCGCTGAATTCCGGGCGGCTTTGCGACCAATGATCGCTCGAACTCGGCGCACCGCGGGCTGTGCGGCCGCTCACGCGAGGCCACGGCTCCACCTCCGGACGTTCACAGGAAAAGTTCTGCCGCGGGCCCACTCACTGGCCGGTGGTGTGGCCCCGGGTTCCCCCGGGCCTGTTCCGCCCGCGGACACGCAGCCATGCGCGCCCCAGAGTGCGGACTGGCCGGGACGCAGCTCTCATGGCGCGTGATGTGGTTGATTCTCAGCTGCTCTGTCTCTTCCTCTGCCTGGCTCTTCCTCTGTGCCGTGCGGTCCATGCACACACACATACACCAAGGATGCGCTCGTGAACACACACTCCAAGGACATGCACGCACACCAGCCCCACCAAGGACAAGCGTGCACACTACTACTCCAGGACACGCTCGCTAACACACAGATGGTTCTGATCCTCATAACCCTTAGATGAGGCATTCGCTGTCATGTTTAATCATCCAGTTGAACTCATACAGCTAGAATGATGGGTTAGTTGTGTATCTAAATCCGTCCGTCAAGCATGCTGCTTTCTCTGTGTTTTTAGTTTTAATTCATTTTTGATTGACACAAAGCTAGATTTTTGACATAGAAAATGATGAATGAGTTATGGAGTGGCATGGGAATAATTAGTGAATCCATTACATTGAACTTATATCATGTATGCCATACATAATGTTTAAATTCATCTTATGAAGTAAGCAGGTATACTTAATATATCTTGATTTTTTTATTCCCGTTCCCTAACCCGTTCTCCTCCCTCCCTCTGTATGTCCTCTCAAGCACGACAATTGCTTTTTCTTTTTGTTGGCCTATATTTGGGACACAATGATGGATTTGTGTACAAGTTCATGACATACATAATATTTTATGTCTCCTTTCTCTCTCTCCTTTCCCATCTCTTGGTCCCCTCCTATTTGCAAAAGATCTAGTTCCCTGTTCCTTCCATCAGACTTTGGTTCTGCTGTTTGACTTTGTTAACTTTGGGAGTCTAGTGTTTGAGTGTTGAAAAGCTTGTCTTCTAAGTACTATGGGACACACAGTAAGTTACAACACCTGAAATTGCTCCTCCTAGCTAACTCTAACGTTATAGGCATCAATACGTCCCTGTGGTGGTTGATACATTGTGTCAACTTGCCAAGTTTAGAAGTTTAACTGAGAGACTCAGCAGGAAGCTAGATTCCTTACTCTGTAAATATACCCACAGTGTGCAAGAGGAGGGCATTGAGATTTTGTGAGTGCTACCCTCAGCGTGGTGATGGGGTGGTAAGGTGTTCTGTACAACATGAGGGAAGAAAAGAAGGCTGCTCCTCTCCCTGCCTTTCTGGCTGCTTTTTTCTGACAGCAGTTGGGCTCTGGAGAACTCCACCAACACAAGACCAGTGTCTCACGTGCCAGCGTCACCTATATTTTCAGTTAGAATGGCAGTTATTATACTATAAAAACACAGTTACCACAGTCAAATGACCCAATGAAACAGGCAGGTTAAGGCACAGCTGACAAAATTTACTTTTTGATACAAATCCTACAGAATAAATAACCACGTGATTCTTTAAACAAGGTGAACAAAGCCATCAAAACAAAAGAGCACAGGAAATCCCCCCACACTTCACCCTGTGCTTCTTATCAGAATGGCCTTTGACTGTCAAACTCTGTGAGTCTGCTTAAACTTTTGGTGAAGTCCTTTGCTATTAAGAAATGCTTCAGAAACAAATCCAAGAAGTAATACATTGCAAAAGGCCTTCCCTGAGAGAGCAGTTAAACATTTAATCCTGTCATCATCCCTGTGAACCTGTGTGGGTGTGTGTGGACCAAGTGGTGGTTTCAGCCACACAGCCTCAGAAGGGACACCTGTTGGCTGCCACTCTTCCATTCTGGAACATGTGGTGTCTCCAGAAAACACTGCCGCCGGTCAGCACTAAGTTCTGTGAGGTCTGTGGTCCTGGCTAATTTGCATCTGCATTACAGGGCTTGAAACAAACTTAAGAGAAAGGAAAGTAATAGATATTTGCTGATCAAATGAATTTCTGGAATTCACCAAAGGCCATCTGCTAGATTTTAATGTGGATGGAAATGTGAGTTGAAGGAGCTTAGGTGTCAGGAAAACTTACTGGCTAGAAAGAGATGAGTAAAGATGAAGGAGAATGAAGATTTTCATTTCTGGAGCTCAACTTGATATCTTTGAGCTTATCTGTAAGGTCCTTAATCCTCATTATCACAAAAGGCCACAGGGAACAGGATTCTGAGAAAGAACTGACGCACAAACATGTTTGCAGGCACTAGAGATAGGGAAGGACAGCTTTCCGATCTTTTCTTAGCTATCTGTCCTAGCCTTTCTTTTTTTGTTGATTTTGTCTGACTTCTGAACTGACACAAATGTTGGGAGAAACCTTCCTGTGTCACGGAGTTACTGCTTTCTGGGTAGGATCAGCCTTTCTTGGTTATTTAGCGCAGATGTCTACTCAGAGCAGGTTAACCTCTCCTGTGCTAGGAGTTGTGTGGCTGGGCTGAGGACAGGTAGCAAGAGTGATCCGAGACAGGGTCAGCACACAGGCGGGGGCGATTATGGTCCCCGTAGCCTGGATAGCTACGGTTTCAGGCACCAGAGGAGCTAAGAGCTCACTACCAGGCAGTCAGGGGTGAGGCAGGCCTTGAGAGCAGGGCTGCAGAATGCAGGGCCACATGGGTCCGTGTGCCACCTCAGAGCTCTGGATGCTGAGGGCCTGTTTCTGTGCACTGAGGGCATGCAAAGACATTTTTCATGCTGGCTTCACCTTGACCAGATAATCTTAGAAAAGTTGAGAGCAAGAACTGCATTTTCCAGAGACAATCTCCTCAGCATCGGGCTGAGTGTGTAACCTGTGTGGGAAATGGTAGGGCGGGTTCCTGTTTACCACAGCACCCTTAGGCAGGTAGCATCCCCTGGATTCGAACTGTGGACACCAAGGCAGACATCTCCCACGAGAGTGGTTTCATTAGTGGGACAAGAACAATGACACAGCAAATCCTAGCCCTAAGCCAACACAGTCAACTGTGAAGTTTAGATGGACAGCTGACAGGTTCTGTTGAGGCTGGTAAATATCTCTGCCCTCTGCACCATTGCAGAGGAGAGGCGGAGATGGCAGAAATGTGCTGGAATGTCTCAAGAGGGCTTTATTTCGACTATTTCAGCAAGGACTTAACTAGCTCAGTCCATGTAAGGAGCCACTCCATTCGTCAGCAAAGTCCTGATGGTCACCCTTGACCCTCTGAAGCCCAGGATCAGGCCACCTAGGGCAAAATGACACAATAGCTCTTGCCTCCAGACCCCCACACCAGCCCATGCATGTCCTGAGCCTGCGAGTTGTCTCATCCTGAAGGGCTCAGATAAGGTCACATTTCCCCTTCTCTTTCTAAAGAATTCAGCTACTGGGACTGGCATAGTTCAGTGGAAGACTGCATCCTTAGCATTCATGTCTGGAGTTCAGGCCTTGGGATCTAACAATATAACAAGAAAATGGTCAACTTTATTGGCTGCTCACTGAATGAAGTCTTCCAAGGTGACAGTTGCCTAATCAGCGAATATAGGAAGTCCTCACATGTTTTAACCAATTTCTCTCCACTCTTGCCTGGATTCAGCCTGCCTTTGGCCCACCATGCAACATGACTCAGTCCTTTTCCTCCCCTGTCTGCATCTGGGAAGTGCTGGGCCCAATGGACTGGGCCGTGGACTGTCGCAGGGAACCTGCAGGAGGGCCTAGCTTGGGACTGGGATCCTGCACCAGGCTCCAAGGAACCAGACTGAAAATCAAATCGGAGTCGAACGTGTTAAACTTTCTCATCACACAAAAGTGCAGCTCTCTGCCAGGTTAGAGAGGGGAGCCAAATTATCCAAGTAGGCCGGTTCCTACTGTTACAATAAGGCAGCCATTAGGCCTTAGTCTGTGCATGAGAAACTTAACCGGAGGTCTCCTGAGGTGAAGCAAGCAGCCCTTTGCTATGCCCTGTCCCAGGCTTAACAGCAAGGGAACTTGGAGCCGACTGGCCACCTTTTTGCTTTTTCCCTTTAGAGTTCTTCAGACTTTGCCTGTCTATCGAACCAATCTTAGTGCCCCAGGTCACAGCAATGTGCATTCATTTGTTGAAAGGAATCATGCCTGATTCTAGAAGAAAAAACAAAGCATATTCAGACCTCCAAATTACTTGGTGTAGTTTTTGTTCTGCTACTTCCGAAGCACCCTTCCTCTACCCTTCTGACTCCATCACCGTCTGGTGCCTCCCTGACTGCACCAGGCCTTCCCTGCGAGGCTGGCGACTGCTCAGGGCCATTCATTTTCCCGTGCTACAGAGTCCTGCACAAGGCATGAGGCCACAGCGGATCCCACACCTCCTCCGAGGCTCCGGTGGCCTCACTGTGCTTAAATGTCAGGTATTGACAAGATCGTAGTTGTTTATGATCAAATATCATCTAACCCCAAAGTGGCTTCTAATCACCACCAGGAGCTGCACTGCGTTGCTGTGAGGCAGACAAGTCGGTCAACAGTTGCATGAGGAGTGGGGCCACAGTTCTGCCAAGCGCTGCCCAAGGCGATGCGAGGCTGGGCCCTGGGCTCTCCCTCCTTCCTGCACTGCATCCCACCCTTCAGGTCCAGCTCCTCTTCTGAGAGTCCTCTCCTGTCCTGTGCACTGCCACCTCTCCACTCCACAGTGACCTTTGGAAAATGCAAATCTGCATGTCACCTCCCTCTGAAACCCCTCCATGGGGTTTACTGTGCCTGGGTCTCTCCTCGCCCCTGGAAACTGGCCTCTCCCAGCTTAGTCTTCCCTTCAACTCCCTCTCCACCTTACCAGGATGGCCCCACATTCCCGCAGTTGGAGTGTGAAAACGTTCCTGCCTCTATCCACAGCCCTCTGCCACACCCTGGTCGCTTCCCCAGTTGCTGTTTTCTTCAAGCATCAGGAAATTTAACCCCCATATCTTCTGCAGGTCTCCTGGAGCTGCTTTCAGGACAATCGCCCCGTGTGCACCCACGTTCCTGAGGACAGGGCCCTATCTGTCTGTGTCACTGCCATCTCCCCTGCAGTGCATGACCCAGGAGGCTTTTCAGTAGGCATTTGTTCAGGGAACTTGTCAGATAAATCTAGCCAAGAGCCCTGTGAAGGAGCTTCTTGAAGGACTGATGTCTTTATGGCAATAAATGAGCATCATATTCCACTGTCACTTCTCCTTGTCTGTTTCTTCCACAGAGGGGCCGTGACTCATCACCGACATTTCAGAATGTGAGGGGGGCAGGAGATCATTGGAAGGTCTTTTGTCCAGCGAGAGTGTGGAACCTCGAGGTTAATTCCAGTCACACCGTGTGGGCATGGCCTCTGCCTGCCATTGCTCTCCTGCCACAAGTAGCCAAGCAAAAGGGGCCACAGGGTGAACCCTGTGAAGCTTTCATCCGACCCAGCAAATCATTTGCCAGCTGACCTTAGAGAAAAGTTTCTCAGTTTCTCCATGTTCAGGTAATGTCACAGTGTGAGCTTATCTCACCAACAGGATAACAGTAATGACAAGCTGGTGATACTGACTATTCTCTGTCATTTTCAGACACAAAGTATTTTCTGAGGTGAAATTAAGATTAACTGAGACATTGGCACATGCCTGTAATTCCTGCACTTGGGAGGCTGACGCAGGAGGGTTGCCGTGAGCTCGAGGCCAGCCTGAACTGAGACCTTGTCTCAGAAACCTAGGGGTAAAAAAAGATTTACATTACTCCCATATTCTCTGAAATGAAAGTACACCATATTAGTCTTTCACTTCCTTTCCTCTACCTTTGTCACTTCCCTCTGCTTCCTGTGTGCCTTCCTGAGCAATTTTGACCCACATGAGATTAGGAAGACAGAGTAGGCCTCTCCTTTGTGTTAGCTGGAGTGTGGCAGAGCTTCCCAAGTGGGGAGCTGCAGTCTGACCAGAGCGGTGCTGTCAGCTCAGGCTGCCTGACACAGGGTGCTGGAGGGGAAGGGGAGAGAAGGCACCCATGTTGAGATTGCTGCCGAGGGGAGTATTGCACCCTGAGTGCAGTGAGGGCTGTGATATGGGGAAGAACGGGGTATTCACTACATCAAGGTATCTCTCTCTGGAAGGTGCTAGATGCCAGGGCTGGTAGCCAGCTCATCCCACATCAGCATGCTCTGTTTAGGATCTCTGAGGGATCTGAGGATTCCAATCATGCCAAGCCTTCAAGGGGAAGAAGGCTCATGTGTCTAGGTAGCTGCAAGGAAAGAAAAGGCACATTTCTTCCATCAGTGTGGTAGCCAGCTTTGTAGATTCAGGCTGGGGTTTCCTCACTTCTCTGGCAGGGCACTGGGAGTCGCAGCACAGGCCTGTTGAACATCCCCTGGGAAGCTGGCTTCTACGTAATTACTTTTAAAACAGAAAGCAGGAAAAAAGGGTTTTTGTGGCTGCTGCTGCAGTGTTACAAATGGGTGGTAAACACGTCATAAGTCAAGTTGGCACAGGGAAAATTCAGCTGTAAGGACAGTGCCAAGCATTTGCTTTACAGCCAAGTGTCAGCTGCAGCGATCCCCAACATAGCCACCCTGGCCCCAGTGGCCCAAGTTTCACTCTGGGTGTGCCAGTGTCCTGGGTTGAGGACAGGGTCCTGTCAGGTTGGTCTGTGCAGAACGACCTGCTCCTGCTCATCTGTGCCTCCAGGTGGGTTTTTGCTCTGCAGAGACTGAGCTGTGGTGTGCAGGGTGCTAAAAATTGCTGTTCCCGGACTGCCCAAAATTGTTTGCTGGAAAGGTGAATTTGAAACCACCTTGATTCTCTTTCTTTTTCCTTCCCTTCTTTCCTTTTCTCCTTTCTTCACTCCTTCTGCCTTGACTGACAGGGTACATAGATGGCTATTGTCAGGGAAAGAAACTTAGTACTCTTGGAAAGCAGGCCAGCTGCTTAAGGTAGACAGTGGGCTCCCGTGTGCACCCAGAGCCCAAGACCCCTTCCTGCCTCCCCTGCCTAAATGGCCCCAGGCCCAGCTTCCCAGGGGACCAGACCTGCCTCAGACCTGGCCTCTTGAACTCAGGGGCTGTCTGCATGAGCCAGCAGAGATGGAAAAGTACAGAGCTTCAGGGGAGGGAGCATGTTTTATTCACGAGACCATCATGAAAGCAGGGCACTGTGACGAGACAAATGTGGGTCACAGAGGGCATCTGATCCCAGTCGCATCCACGCATACATGAAGTTCTCCACTAGTGCTTCACAGAGGTCACCTGGAAAATGTGGCAGCACCTGATGCTTACTTCACAGGGAAAGGGACAGCTCTGTGAAAAAGTTTCCTGGGTCAGTCTGTGGAGAAAGAGTCCTTCCAGGTCTAAAACTCTGGAGTTTCATAAGGCCCCATTGTCTGGGGTGAGCGATGGGCCCAGGAGCCAGGAGTCAGGAGCAGCTGCACCCTCTGTCCCTGGGAGGACCCCCACACAGCTCTGTGTGGCCCAGGTAGCACTGGATGACTGGCTCACTTTGGGGTCGTGTTCACTGCAGTCACACAGATTACAAACACGGGATTTTGAAACAGGCTTCCATTGGTTTGGATGAGCATACAAGAACAGAAAGTATGCTTTTCCCTTACATCCAAATGAGTCTGCGCAATCCTTTTTCTTTTACTGAAGCACTCATCCCAGTACCAGGTGGGGGGGGGGGCAGTTGCGGGCAGTGGAGGAGGAAAGCCTGTGGGTCCCTGAAGCCCTCAGTCCTTGAGCTGCACCCTCTGTGGTCCCCATGCAGGACTCCTGAGGCACCTGGCCCCCTGACAGGGGCGGGACAGGCTCGGGTGCAGAGCGCTAAGCTGGGCCGAAAGGCAGCGCCCCCAGAACAGGGCAGCCACATCCTGCAACCTGTGCCCAACTCTGCCCACTGGACCCCTGCCCTTCTGAGCTCAGTGCCCGCTCTGGACGGACTTGCCTGGCTTCTCACCCCAGAGACCGCCTAGAACTTCTGTCCGCTCACCTGTGGCCCAGCGTAGCAGGAAATCTAGCTTCATAGCTAGAGCCCCCCATGGACCCCTGCACGTCTCCTCCTGCTCCTCAGGGTAGCTGAGGTGTTAAAAAGATCAAAATGGGCAGCATTTGGTGGTCCCCATCAGGGAGACTCATTCTATGGAGCCCTGTGGGTCACGGGCCTCTACCACCTCTGCACCCACTCCCTTCTCCACCCTCACAGCTGCAGCACCAAGATGCGCACTGCTTTTCACTGTGCTGAAGGCCACAGGCTCCACCATTCACTGGGCGTGGGTATTCTGAAACACAGCAACCTATTTACTCCAGAGCAGGACGTGGGCATGGATATGTGCTCATCGTGCCAGCACTTGGGAGGCGGAGGCAGGAGGACCACAGTGAATTTGAGGCCAGCCTGAACTGCACAGAGAAACCCTGTCTCAAAAACTAGAAGAAGATAATGAACAAAATGGAAATGGAGAAGAGGGAAGGAACAGGAGCAGGAGGAGGAGGACAGGCGAGGAAGGATAAAAGGATGAGGAAGAAGAGGAAGAGGAAGAAGAAGAGTAGGAGGAGGAGGAGGAGGAAGACAAGTGGATCTGAGATCACCCACCGATCAGCCAGATCACTCAATGTTGCACCAAAGGCATAGTGAATAGGGAAGGCGACTTTAAGAAGGGACTATGGTGTGTTTTAAGTCTTTCTGTTAATCTGGTAATAGCTAACAGCACCCCTAGTTAGCAATTTTAAAAGGTTTGAGGAGTCCAGTGTGTGGAAGAAGAGGTGATGAGGTCGCCCCTTAGGCTTTAATCTTCGTTTCAGCAGCACTCACTGTGTGCATGCTGTGTCTCAGCCATGTGGGAGATGTGAACGCGTCCAGGGGGCTCAATACACAGATGGAGAGATGGTATGGTCAGATAGATAGATGATAGATGATAGATGATAGACAGATGAGAGATTGCATACAGACGATTAGCACAGCACTGTCTCCAGGCATGAGCAGGACAGTGTGTGGGCAGCTGCCATTGGGCTGAGCATGAACTGAAGGAGGAGAGGCCATAGTGCTCTCAGCAGAGGAAAGTGCAGAGAGGAGGCCCAGGGCCTCTTCTCTGAAGCCTCCCTCCCGCTGTGCTCCCTCTCTTCCTACCTCCCTGCAATGGACTCTTGCTGCTCCTGTCTCCTGGGGCACTGTGATCTGACTGCCATGTTCTATTGCTGGTGCTGCTGTTTCAGTCTGGCTCTTTGGGCGGGCAGTTCCTCTGGGGAAGGAGCTCTGCTGGCTCGAGTTTTCCTAATGTTCAGCAGGATTCTGCATGAGTGCGCATTTTCTAGAAATCTTGAGGGAGAAGGGAAATCAAGTACCAAGGTACACTAACACACACACAGTCTACAGACACAGAACAGCACACACACACAGAAGGACACAATCACACACACACACACACACACACACACACACACACACACACATGATTGCCATTGTAAGTGAAATACCATTTCAGTACAGTATGGAAAGAGGGTAAAAATCTCAACTGTTCAGCTTGGTGGAGGGTAAATGGTTGTTCTGATGTGTTATTTGTTTTTTATTTTTTGAGACAGGATTTCACTATGTAGTTAGGCTGGCCTTGAATTCACTTCGAAGCCCAGCCTGGCCTTGAACTCATAGCAATTCTCCTGCCTTAGCCTCCCAAGTGGTAGGATTACAAGAGTGTGGTATGTTATTTTTGATGTAGTGTGTGCATCTTAAGTGTTTCTTAAAAAGCTTTTAAAAGTTAGCTAGATCGATGTTGTAGTAGGGCTGAAATTTCATGTTAAGGAGAGTAGGTGCTATTTGGTAGTTTGTGAAAAAAATTTTGTAGGCTCTCTAGCAAGTAAGAGATCACATGATTTGTGTGCTTTGGGTCAGCTTAAAATAGTGTTCATGCACAAAATGTTAGGTAATAGTGCTAATAGTGCTGGTATTGTGGACAGTGAGTTAGGCAGTAAGACAGAGCTGGAACCTCGAGGGACCTGTGCACAGATGAGAACGTAGCACACCTGTAGCTGGCGGTGCATCTGTCAACGGCCAGGCCTCCAGATAAAGGCAGAATGACCCAGCCTGCACACCTCTCTAAGGGATAAGCAATAACTTGACGACTGTACAAATGGTATCACCTGGTCCAATAAAATCTAGATAGGCCTCGTCCAGGTAGGTGAGCAGGACCTCCTAATCCATCCCTTCCTTAAAGATCCTGGTTCTTTCCATGTATACTTGCTATGCGACTTGCTTCCCATGGATAAATGTTACCTAAATGGCTATACTAATAATCTTACAAGTTGATCATACTTTTGACCCATGGTGTATCCACTTCAACGTTTTGAACCCACCTCATGAATTTGCTCTGTAAAACTTCCTTTGAGAGGGTGGAAGGAGTTCCAATTTGACTCAGAATGTCAAACATCAGTATGTCTCCATATCACTACCTTTTCTAGAGTTTTAATCCAAGAGGTCCAGACTAGACCATAACTACATGACAGTACTCAGAAGAGGCTTCAGAACAAGGGTGATACTGTCTCTGTGTAATGCAGAGAGTATGTTATTTTTTCTTGAGCAGAAATGAAATTATACTATACATGCTATATTACACCTTTTAGTTTTGGCCTCAAATCAAGAATCCCCCAATTAGCCAGGTGTGGTGGCACATGCCTGTAAATTCCAGTACTCAGGAGGCTGAGACAGGGGGATTACTATAAATTCTAGGCCAGCCTGTGCTACAATGAGTTCAGTAGTGAGACCCCATCACAAAACAAAACAAAACAGTGGGAACTACCATATGCATTCTGTGCAGATAACTGAGATCTAGAATGTTTCTTAAACAGCTTTTGCAAAGATTGTAATGCATGCCAGACAAGTATGAATTCAAACTGGACTTGGCCTTACTCTGTAGACAATAGATTCTACATGGATGTGACACTAATGTGTTACCCCACCACTCTTACTCCTTTCATTTAGGAACTCTGTCTTTCTTCCCAAAAACTAACACAGGCATTTAGGAATGCAGGTTTATAAGGCATCCTTATAGCCAAACTCTCTTCAAAGAGCTTAATATCAGAGTCAGAAGATGCATTGTAAAAGTACTTGATAAACTCAAAAGATCTTTGTGGTCAAAGATGTCTTCATTTGGTGTGAAAGGGACAAATCAAGCACCATCCCTAGTCGGCTGTGGTGTGCACGTCTGTTAACTCCTTGGGAGCAGAAGTAAGAGGACCACAAGTTGGAACCCAGTCCCAGCTAATCAGCAAGACTCTATCTCAAAATAAAAATCTTTCAAAGGGCTGAAAGTGTAGCTCTGTGCTAGGGCACTTGCCATGCTTGTTCAAGGCCTTGTACTAAAAAAAAAAACAACAACAAAACAAAACAGAAGTCCAATAACCTACACTCTGACATAGGTGACTCCCAAAAAACGAAAAAAGTCACATGCACAAATATGTCACCTTGGTGATTTATAATATCAAAAGTTGCAAGAAATCTAAATATTCTGCAGAAGGGCAATGGTTAAGAAAATTATAACATCATCAAGCCACTTAGTGGAGTAGATGCAGCCCCTGAAATGACAAATAAAAAAAGAACTATTTTGATGCTATAATTACAATTAAATCTTCTTTAAAAATGCTACCCATGAGATTTATGAATATAGCTCAGTGGTGGAACTCCTACCTGTCATGCATGACACCCTCAATTTCATCTCCAACACTGAAAAATAGGGGGGAAACCCCCAAAAGATTAAAAATACTAAGTATGTAAAAATTTTAGGGGAAAACTGAATGAGAAAATAGAACCTCAGGCTCAGAGTTGTAGGGCATGCCTGAGTCAGGAGGATCACCACAAGTTTGAGGCCAGTTTTGGCTACATAATGAGTTCAAGGCCAGTCTGAACTGCATAGTGTGCCCCTGTCTCAAAAAACCAAAACCAAAACCAAAAAAGAAAAAAACCAACAAAAACAACAACAAAAAATCTCAAACAACCCCATCCCCCAAAAAACACCAATACAAAAATAAATAAGTCAGGGACAGTGGCTTACTCCTGTAATCCCATCTACTTGGAAGGCCAAGGCAGGAGGATTGCAAGTTCAAGGCCAGCCTGGGCAATTTAGTGAGACTCTGTCTCAAAATAAAAATTTAAATCAAGGCTTGTAGCTCAGTGTTCCTTGGGTTTAATACTCAATATTTTAAAAAAAGGTGATATAATAGGTGGACTTTATTTCTGTTTGTGTTCTGTTGTCATGAAGCTCAATTAATGCTATAATAATAATGGAAAATAAAAATAATAAAAGCATTTGAAAAAACTTTCTACATACACATTTCCTAGTCACAAGTTGAAATATCCAAATGTGAGATTCTATGCTGAACTTTGCTAGTATTTCCTTAAGAATTCATCCTGCCTCTCCTGGTTGGCACCATGCTGAGCTGGGCTGTGGGTCTCTCATGATGAGCTCATCTGTTGTCAGAAGCTAAATCCAGCCCTGCCTCTAGGACCCAGATGGGAAGCTCAAGCCAGAGCAGATCCTGAAAGCTCTTTCCTGGCAGCACTGCAGTTTCAAGGGATGAGCACGCAAATCACTTCTGGAATCATGTCACACTACATGGGATTAGGAAAGCTTCAGAAGAGTCAGGCTAGGCTGAAACTCACAATGCCGCTGGCAGAACTGGAGAGCAGAAGCACACAGACTTTTGGTGATGACAGTAAGTCACAGGTTTGCCAGCCCTGAACCTTGCTCAGCTTTGGATTTTTGTCAATTAAACAGTAAGTTCTTTTGTGGCTTAGAGCAGTTTTCACGGTGTTTTGCTTCCTTGTAACACAGTCCTTATGTATATAGAAACCTCAGCATTTTAAAACAGATTACCCTTTTCCTCCACAAAATTGAGCAAGAAGAGGGAAGTACTGGATGATGGTATCAAAAATCTGTGCCAAAATCTACATTTATTAAAATAAAGTTTTAATCGTGGTGGTACACACCTGTAATTCCAGCGTGTAGGAGGCTGAGGCAGGAGGATTATTGCAAGTTTGAGACAAGCCTGGGCTACAAAGTGAGCTCAAGGCCAACCTAAACTGCAGAGTGCATACCCTGCACATATATATATATATATCTCAGCCATATATATTAAAAACCATATATATATGGTTTTTAAAATGTATGGCCTTACTGTGTATTAAAGAATGCTTGCTGACTAAGTTCCCTGATTATGATATTCTAGGAATATGCCAACCACTAATTCCTCTAAGCTTTGTTTCTGAGTAAAACCAGATTTCTGCAGTGTATCATGGTGCCACATATACTACACATATCATTTTTACCCATGTACACATATATGTATATTCCTCACTTGAAAATTGTCCTTTAGAAAAAATACTTAGTATGGATTGAAAAGGAGGAATATATGAGAAGTAGTCAAATGAGGGGTTTAGGACGTAGTCCAGTGGTGGGGTGTGTGCTTAACACATACATGTTCTAGGCTCTATTTTAAGCACCAAAAAGAAAAGCCAAATGAAATTACCTAATTTTTTAACATTGCTGTTGTCCTTATGTACCTCATGTGCCTTTCACAAAAACCAACAAGGCCAGTGGCTTCTCAAGTTAACATCTCCTGACTCCCTGGTGAGCTTTTCTTACATGGGAGCTAGGCGACCATCTCCTGTGTTTTAATTTGTGCTAACTGCCAGGAACCTCAGGCTTTGTTCTTATTTACAGTGACTTTCTCACATTTTCTAGTATAGGTTATCTTTCCCCTTCTTTTCCTACTCTTTTTATGGTCTTCTTATTGTGGTTCTAATGACTTATTTTTTATTATACCTATATTTTTTAAATGCAAGCTGGCCTAGATCCCTTTTAGAGCCAGGTGGGGCAAAAATGTACTGTTATTAAAGGAGTGTGGCAGTTATAATTAATATGAATCATCGTCTTCATGAGCGTGGTGCTAACCTGGTTTTAGTCATCCTGTGCTTGCAGTAGAGACTGAATGGTCCTGCCTTCGCTTTTGAACTTGTGCCAGTGCTCCCCAATTCACAGCCTCAATCAAAGCCAGCACAATACTTCCTGCTTTTCCTCTCCCAAGAGACTGATGCGCACATTCATTGCCCCTGGTCACAGTTGTCCTTTTCTGGCAGCACCCTATTTGGCCAGGAAAGGGATTCTTTCCCTCAGCTAACTGACAAGGAGCTGCAGAGATCTGGGTGCTTCTGCCAGGAAAGGCATGGTTATTTTAATGCATCTGCACTACTCTGGTGTTAGAAACAGTCTACCTTCAATATCTTGACACTCAGAAGCCAACTACTCCTTCCTGAACACCAAAGAGAAGCATTGCTTTGATCTTTATGCTGTTCTGTATGCATTGAGGATGCTTCCTAGTTATCTGGGAATCTCTTCTACCCTAATCCCAGCCCTAATGACCACTGTACAAATATGGTGGCACATTCCCCTCAATTCACCAAATGTTGAAAAGTCAGAAATTTCTTGGGCAACCAGTTCTATAAACCAACCCGGCAACCTCTTCCATGGCTTCTGCTTGATCCTCTGGAACAAAAAGGTAGGGCATAGTAAGGCTGGCTGGGGGAGCAGGAGTGACCTGTTAACTATAAAACCCAGGACATGCCTGCAGGATGGTTTCCAAAGGCCTGCACATGGACTTGACTGCAAATACAAGTGCGTTTTCCACAGGCCCTGACATCAGCTCAAGGAGTGGGTGATGTAAAAAGGATGGTCCATATTGAGGCTTTGCTGTTATGTTCATTTAGCATGATGGCCACCCTCACATTATGGGGTGCACGTCTATTCCTACCTTTAATAAAACTTTGCTACCATTCTTGACCAATTCTTTGCTCAGGACAGAAACAACTTAGAACCCACCTCCAGAAACTCGCCCAAACCTGGTATTTACATATTACTTAGCTTGTTGAGAAGTTCTCTGAAATATCCTTGCCCAGTTTTTGGCACATTAGGGGGTGGAGCAAAGATGGCAGATAGATAACAGCTGGCTACAGAGGCTCCCTGAGATATAATACAGCGTGGGGAACCCCGAACAGAGGGAGTTAAATTCTCTCCTCCCAAGTAGAAACTCAGGTGAGAAGAACCAATCAAACATACAGTCCAGGTACTATTATTGGAACAGCTAAAGGTTCAGTGCTCCCAATGCGGTGGGTGACTGCCAAGCCATGGGAGGTCCTGCCACTTCCACTCACTGGAAGCGCAGTCACACTGAGGTCGGGTCAGCCAGCCCAATGGAGAGCTGAGCCGGTGGGGAGCCTGCATCGACCTGTGGTGAGTGACGAGAGTGGAGCCATTCCACAGAAAGCGGGGCCTCTGGCAGACAACATTCTAGGACCCAGCAGGACTGGTAAGTACAAGGGTCAGCGGTGACTTCAGTCAGTTGTTCCCTTCCCAAACGGGATTGGTGGAGTGAGCTATGCCTGGGTCACGTGATCTGGTTGAGCCCCAATAGGTTATCCGAAATCAATTCTGTATGGCAGTGGAGCACACTAACGCAGTGAAGTCCCAGAAGTTTGACTGACCCAGAGGGGAGGCAGTGCATAGTAATACAGTGCAGGCCACAGAGGCTTGACTGATCTGGAGGGGCGGGGTCAGCATATGCTGCCCCTGTTTGCAACTCACTAGCACACTGCAGTGGGAAGGGTCACCTAGCCAGCCTGCTTCAGAAGAATTGTAACCAACAAAGAAAGAAACTAGGGCCTCCTGGAAGAAACAAAAAAGATGGGAAGAGGAAGCAACAACAAAAAGTCCCCAGGTTCCAAGCCTGAGAACATCAATTCAGGACAGGTAAATACAAAGGAGAATGAGAACAGCAAACATGCAATATCAGACACGGCACCAGTGGACACAAAGAGATATCTTCGGGATCTCATAGACGAGTTCAAAAGGGAAATATTTAGCCGAGTAAAGCAAGATATAAGAAGGTTAATAAAAGAGATGCTAAGCACCCCTCAAGCAGACACAGACGGAAGAAGGGAGGAACTCAAACAAAGGAGAAATCCATTTGATGAAGAATACAAAGAAAATATAGAATACATGAAGCAGACTCAAAGAGATTGTCAGGTAATTAAAAACTCTATGGAAAGATGACAAATCAGCTTGAAAGAAACTAAGGACAGATTATCCAAACTGGAGGACAGTTTTGCAATGTGGGATTATGAAAGTTTTTGGCATATTAGATGCTGCTCTGTTTGTATGAGGAATCTGGGGTGAGGAAAGATCTATGGTTATCATTGTATCTTTAAATACAATGTTTGAATCTATCCCTTTTTATTCCCCTCCAACAGCCACTCATAATAGCTTTGCCATCGCTTAGCTAAACACAGTGGTATCTTCTGGTCTGCTTATATCACTCTCTCCCATGATTTTATCTCAGGTAGATTATTTCAGGCAGTGCCTTGGTTTTTCCAGGTACCCCTTGTCAAATTGTGAATAAATGTTGTTTTGCTTCATCTGACATAGCTGCTATTTAGTTGTTCCCCAATACCTTTCCTCCCCTTTGTTATAGCAGTATATTTTGGGGCAAATTTCTGTCCAACTAAACATCACATTATGCAGTTTCCTTTGGTACTAGGTAGGGTGGCCAGTTTAAGTTCTATTCCCTGAGATGGGGGAAGAGTGATAGGCTTTCACTTACCACTTCTAGCTCAAGTCCTTAAAAGGAAGGGACATGCCTTTATCTCTGCTTTCCTACTTCCTGGCAACTGGAGCACAGATATAGGGCAACAGAAATAGAAGCCTCATGTTGTAGGTGGCAAAGAGTAAGGCATGACAAGCCCAGGCCCTGTGATTATGGAGGCTGTGTTAGCCCATGGCTTCTTACACTCTAGAATGTCATGCAAGAGAGGAATAGACTTTTTTTTTTTAAAAGCAACTATCTTGCTATGTATTTAAGTTTGGCCTTGAATTCACTATGGATCCCAGGCTAACCTCAAGCTCATGGAAATTCTCCTGCCTTAGCCTCCTGAGTGCTGGGATTATACACAGGCATCACCACACCTGGTTAAGAGAGGAATAGACTTCTAATTTATTTAAGTCATTGTTATTTTGGTTTTGTCGTTATAGCTAAATCAGTATCCCAACTGATGATTTTACATGAATATGTTATGTCAGATAGGTACTCTACAAATGAACTTTTTTAATTCTATGAAATAACAAAACAAATTTTCATAATCAAATAATAAGGGAATAACAATAGTTACTACACCATGTATTGTTATCTTCAAAATATTTACTTAGATTGTAACTGGTATTAACACACCAGTTAATACTCTTTCCTCAAAATCTTTCTGCAAAAGTAACTTTTCCAAGAAAATCAGAATAGGACCAGAGAGAGAGAGAGAGAGAGAGAGAGAGAGAGAGAGAGAGAGAGAGAGAAATAAAAACCAATAGAACAAAATTCTTACACTTAGAAGAGTGAAGTCTAATCATAGATCTTTCAGTTAAAATCACTTACTAGGTGTGCATAACCTTTCCTTCTCTTAGTAGACAGTGCCCTCCCCTACTCCTCAAAAGAATTTTCATTGTTTTTTCTCTTCTTCTTCCTCCTCCTCCTCTTCCTCCTCTTCTTGGGTGATTTCTTCTTCCATTTCTTCTTTGCTGCTATCCCATTCAAACACTCTGGTTAATGTTATTGGGTCATTCCAAGTTGGATTTCAGGTAATTCACACATCTTGTCTACTGTCACGCAGTAGACAAGAGAAGGTTGCAACCTAGAAATGAGGGAAAGGTTATATCCTCAGAGTATACATTGGGAGATTATAGAAAACCAGTAGTTTCACAACAGAATGTCCCCAGAGATGACAGCTGAAAGAACTAGGTCACTCACACCTGCCCCAGAATCAAATTGTATGAGCATTATCATGCCTTTTGGGCTTACTCTCAGAAGACTGAAGTTCAAGAGAGCCTAGGATCTGATTTGTTCTCAGGGCCAAAGAGTTTTGTTACTTGCTTCTGGCGGGAACTCTTTAATTTCATCCATGACCTATAGGTTGTTCATAAGGGTGTTACTTAATTTCCATATGTTGTGAAGTTCTTGTGATTTCTTTTGCCATTGGTTTGCAATTTTATTGCTCTATGGTACAATAATATAATAGGATAATTTCAAATCCTTTGAATTTACTTGAGCATGCTCTATGAACTAGTCAGTGGTTTATTCTGTAGAATGTCCCATGTGTAGCTCAGAACAATGTGTATTCTGATGTGAGGTAGAACACTGTAGGCATCTACTAAGTCCATTTGTTCAAGCTTCTGGTTCAGTTATAATATTTCACTGTTGATTTTCTGTCTAGTTGATCTATTTGTGACAGTGGGATATTGAGCACCCCAATACAACTGTGTTAGAACTATTTGATTTTTCATGTGCGTTAATATTTGCTTTATATTGTTAGGTATGTTGGTATTTGGTTCATATATATTTATCATTGTTATTTCTTCCTCTAAAACAGTTCCCTTTACAAGGATTTAGTGATGTTTGTCATCTCTCTTCATCAGTCATGGTTTAAAATCCATTTTTTCTGTAAATGAAGTAGCTACCCTTGCTTTTTTCCAGGCTCCTGTCACATGGAGTATTGTTTTCCATCCTTTGACTTTCAGTCTATGAGTTTCTTTTTGAATATAAATGTGCTTCTTGTATGCACCATAGAATTGAATCTTGCTTCTTGACCATTCTGCCAATCTATTTCTTTTGGTTCGTGAATTGAGATCACTACCACTGATGATTATAACTGATATGTACTGGCTTGTCCTTGTCATGTTAGTTTCCTGTTGTTGGCTCCCTGATTTTTCCCTGCTCTGTTTGGCTGCCTTGCCTGGTGAATTTGTTATGTTGTGGTTCATAGAGTTGTAATCTTTGTCATTTCTTTCTAGAATGTGCTTCAGAACATCTTGGAGTACTGGTTTGGTGCTCATAAATTTCCTCAGATATTCTTTGTCATGGGTGTGTCTTATTTATCCATCAATTTTGAAAGATATTTTTGTAAGGTACATCAATCTAGGTTGGAGGTTATTTTCTTAGGTCTTGAAATACTTTACCTGAAGCTCTCCTTGACAGGAGGATTTGTGTTGAGAAGTTCACTGTGTTTCTGATGGGTTTCCTTTATAGGTGATTTGTTTCTTTTTTGTATTAATATTTTGTTCTTGTGTAGAATTTCTGGAGTCTTGACTGTTATATACCTTGGTGTAGATTTTTTGATCATGGCTAATTTGAGTTCATATGCTTCTCTTATCTGTATGTCAAATGCTTTTTCCCTGCACGGTAAATTTTCTTTCATAACTTCTGTGAATTGGGTTTTTATGTCATCATCTCGCTGAAGCTGGATTTATTTTTTGTGGCCCCTTACTATTTTTAAGAAATCTTTCTTTTTATGATTGATAACTGCAATCCTTCTTATACACTTGAAATTCTGTTATCACATTGGCTCAGTTTGTCACAAATACTTTCAATGGAATTTTTAATCTCCTAGATATCTGTCTGAATCGTCTGAATCTTTACTGTATTGAGTGTTCATAGTTCCAACCATTTTCCTAAGTTCCTCTACTTTTTAAAATAACCTGTTGTCTGCTCTAGAGTTGCTAACCATGTCTTCAGTTATGGTCACCATCTCTCTAATTATCTGAGAAATTATTTCTGATTTGATTTTTTTTCTAGAGCTTTGTTCATCTGCATTGTTATTTCTGCTGTTACCACTTCAGAGAGTCCAGGTGGGTGGCTTTTGGACTGTCCTACCACACTGCTCCCTAGATTTATCTGTGGTCAGCTGGGGGTCTGGGGGTGCATCTTGTTTAAGTGTCTTCTCATTTTTTAGTGTAATTCTGGGTTCCTGCTTGTAAATTGTCTATGGCTGTTGCCTAATTGGCCCATCCACTGGGTGTTTGGCACTGGTCCATAGTATTTTTATGATCCTTAGGCAATTTTTGCCTTGGCATTCCATGAAGAACAACTGATTACAACGATTATGTCACTGTGGCTAAAGTGTAGCAATCAGCAGTAACAATAGTATCAAATACAGCCTAGAAAGTAACAAACTGAAGTAACTGTTAATTTTCCACCTTTAACTGTATTAGCTAGAATTGTGGTCTTATAACAAAATCTAAAACAAACCAGAAATATATTTTTATTTCAAAGAGAATAAAACAAAACAAAACACAATAAAGTAAATCGGAACAGAACAATGCAAGCAATACAGGACTTCAACACAAGATAATAGCAAATCAACAATGGCTACCATAATGTCTCTCATTTTCTTCAAAATAGCTGTCCATACCTTCACACATAATAAAATCAAACAATACGAAACAGACTAAAACCAATTGAAACAAAAGGATGAAAGCATTATAGGACTTCAAAACCAGATAATAGGACAATAATGGTTACAACAATATACCCTGTTATCTTTAAAATAGCTGCCAGTACCATCAGATACAGTAAAATCTAACAAAACACACAATAAAACCAAACCTAAAAATTATGCAAATGACACAAGAATTCAAAGCAATATAATAGGAAATTAACAGTGGTTACCACTTTCCCTTTTTAGGTGTTCCCTCCCTAACCTTCATAAAATCTGTTGTGCTTTTTGGATCCCACAACTCCTTCAGCCTTTTATGCTAGGGAGATAATTTGGTGTTCACCTGTATGAGTCCAAACCATTTCACCCACAAGCATGATCTCCAGTTGCATCCATTTATTTATAAGAGGCTCAAGATTATCCTACTTTATAGTTAGCTTTCCAGTGTATGAAATTATCATATCTTTCATATCCATTCTGCAGTACATGGGTAAGTTACCTTTCCTTTTTTCTGGTCTCCTGTCACATGAAACAATTGTTTGCTATTCTTTGATTCTCAGTCTGTAAATTTCCTTTCAAGTTAAATATGTTTCTTGTATATAGTATACTGATGGATCTTGTTTCCGGATTCACTCTCGCTGTGTTTCTTTTTATTGGTGAACTGAGACCATCTACATTAATGGTTACAGCCGGCATGCATTTTTTCATCTCTGCCATGCTATCCTCCTGTTGTTGGCCGTCCACTCTTCCCCTTCATTCAATTGCCTGCCCTGTTTGGCAGTCCTTCTCTGCTGCTGTTCCTGGAACCATGGTCATCTTTATCTCTCTCTAGAATATCCTTCAACACTCTCTGTAGGGTTTCAGGGTACATCTATATGGGTTGGAAGTTGTTTTCTTTCAGGATTTGACACACTTTACACTTTACAACAAGTCAACTCTTCTTGACTTGATGGCTTGTGTTGACAAGCCTGACATTAATCTGCTTGGTTTTCCCTTATAGATGTTCTTTTTCTTTCTTTAATAGCTTTTAATATTCTGTTCTTGTGCTGAATTTCTGGAATCTTGCTTATTATATATCTAGGTGTAGATTTATTTCGGCTATAGCCAATTGGAGTTCCATATGCCTTACTTATCTGCATACCAGATCCTTTTCCCATGTTTGGGAAGTTTTCTGCTATTACATCTGTAAATAATCTTTGTATTTCATTTGTGTTGATCCCTGCTTCTTTGTTGATACCCATCACTCTTAAATTATTTTTCTTTGTGTCGCCTTGTAGCCATTCAATTGTTATTTCTTAGTTCCTTGTGATGTTTAAGAGCTCTTTCCTTTCATGATCACTAGATGTGATCCTGTCTTCAAGGTCTGAAAGTCTATCTTCATCTCTTTCAGGTAATTTTGCCAGCTTTCTGTTGATTTTTAAAATTTCCTGGATATCTCTTTGCATCTGTTTCATGCATTGTAATTCCTTCCTATATTGTTCATTCAAAGTTTCTATCATTTTCCTATGCTCCTCTTTTTAATCTATATATTATTTAGATACGCACAGTAATTCTTTCATTATGTTTGTGACTTTTTCTTTTATCTGAGACATTATTTCTAATCTGATTACTTTTTCAGTGTCATGAAGTTGTTTCTTTACTTCAGTTGCTATCCTCTCAGAGATTTGTGCAACTTTCATTTTCTCCCACGACTGTGTTTCCCAGACTTGTTCTTTGTGGGGTGGAAGTCTGAAATTGCCTTTTGCTCCTTCATCTTGACATTCACCTAGGTTCCTCCCAAAAAAGTCATTAATGGGGTCCCAGGCACTTTCCAGGTTGGCTGTCTTCTCTGTGGTGTAAGGGAATGGAACAGGCACCTGGGTTTCTCTGAACCCAGGTTCCCAGGGAGGTAGCAGGGCATGGAGCAGACTTCTCCAGACCTGTGCAGCTACACTGAGGCTGGTGGCACAGCTGCTTTTCTCTTAGCCTGCATGGCTACACTGGGACTCCCCCATGGCAGCAGGCATACAAGGGTGTGTTTTTCTGATTTTCTTGGTGGGCACTACCTTCATGAAGAGAGCAAGGATCCCCAAAGGCAAAATGCTGGTGCATGGGGCATATCTGACTGCATGTACCTGTCTACACTGGCTGCCTACAGGAAGAAAGCTTTCCAGTGGCAGCAACAGGCATGTAGGGGTGCTCTGGCTGTCTGTCCCTGCCTGTGCTAGCTGCCTGCAGGAAGCTAGCTTTTCCCCAAACCAGAAAGTTAAATGCACTAAATAAACCCTATAAACCCTCAATATGCCAATTTTACCCTCAGTGTAGAAAATTCAAAAGAGTCTTGGTGGGAAAAAATAGAGAAATAGAAGAGGAAGAAGAAGAAGAAGAAGAAGAAGAAGAAGAAGAAGAAGAAGAAGAAGAAGAAGAAGAAGAAGAAGAAGAAGAAGAGATCAGAAACAAGACTGGAGTACAAAGAAAGAATACACAAGCCCTGGGAAACTGGTGAAGAAGACAGGAGGGAAAGAAAGAAGAAAAGCAAGAAGAGTACAGAACAACAACAGAAAAACTGAAATCCATGTTCACACTCATAGAAGGATGAACAAAAAATCCAGAAAAAATAAAACAAAAACAAGAAAAGAGAGAAAAAAGAAAAAGAAAATAAATAAAAAATGTCCACTTCAAGCCATGTCTTTTGCTAGATAAAATGGACAGACAGAGTCTAGATTTGTGTTGATTAATTCCAGAAAGCCAGTAGTAGCTTTGTGGTGGGTCAGGAGATAATCCCAGTGAGCCTGTACCTCTGGTTTTACAGCAGATCAGGCTGGTCTCTGTCTGTCTCAGACCCACTGAGAATGTACCAATCTGTCAGCTTAAAGTTGGCTTTCTGATCTGCCAATTTGAACTCAGCTCCTTCACCTGACACTGAGAGCCACCAGATAGGACCAGCCCACAGCTGCTCTGATTTCCAAACTCAGTTGGTCCCCTTCTAAGATGGCCCCCTGCCAATTCCCTTCTCCTTGAGCGTGTCTGAAACTGAATAACTCACCAGCCACTCCAATCCACTGTATCCACTCCATTACACTGGTGTGTTTCTCCACGGAGGCCTCTAGAGTCACCAGTAGTCACAAAATGTGTGCAGGTTGGAGCATGCAGTGCGTTTGGGCCCAGGGAGAAAGTACCTCCTCCTTTCTTGCTGAAGTCTCTCTCCTCACCTTCCCTAAGGTTCCCAACTCTCACCTCAGATCCCTGTTGTGTTCAAGGACTCCTTGCTTTTCTTCCCTCCTCTCTTCCTCATGCTGTTACACTCCAAAGCTGGATACCAAATCCCAAAGAGGCTCCCTTCTCTGCCCCTGCTGCCCACCACTCCATCATCTCCTGGGAAGTCTTGTTATTAGGAACTCAGCCAGACTGAAGGAGATCACTTTATAACATGGAAAAGGAATCCAAGAACTTGTTAGCAATCTTCCAGAAATTTTTTGTAGCCAGGAGATTTTGGCACAGCAGGAGGAGTAGACCTGTATAGGCTGGTACATGCTGAATCAGTCTAATGAAGACTGGCTGAAGGAATGGAACATTGAAACTAGATGCCCAAAGACTGGAGACAAGACTAGGGAACAAGGCACAAGGGTTCATTTGTGATCCATTGCCAAACTTCTCCATTCAGTTCTGAATGCTGTGTAAGGGGACCACAGCTGTTGACTAGGACAACTTTAGTTGGTGGTTTAAATCATTTGAAGAGTTTGATTCAGCAGTAAAAGCAGGAGTTAGAGGTCCTGTGGAACAAGTCTTCTTTAGCACTATTCTGGAAAGATACTGTCCCCTAAATAATATCATTTTGTGTTGTTCAGAAGCCTCAAGACCTAGCACGATTCCATTCAATGTCATGAGACATGCCTAAGACTGTTGATTTCTGGGAAGGAGGAGTACTGCTTAGTACTGATATGGGTATAAGCCAGAGTAATGCCATTTGAGGTCTCAGCTGACATCTTTGCTATAAAAAAATGTAAGATCCTGTTCCCACAATTGTTTCTTGCAAAAATAACCTCGAGGGTCAAACTGTGAAACCTGACTCTTGCTTCACACTGAGCTGTTATAAGATGATTGGTAACTCCCTGCCCTCCAGCCCCAATGAAAATTACCTTCTGTGCCAGCTAGATTCCAAGCCAAATCATATAATATATCCTTACCCATTTCTGCCTGAAACTAAAACTGTGTATAAACCTAACTTAGTTGCTGCTGGGGGTTGATGTCCCAGTAGTTTGCTGGATGCTGTCTATTTGCTAATAAAGTTTGCTTGTACCCACTCTGCCTTGTTGGGTGACTTCTCACATTTCACTCTCTGTCATAACAGTACCAACTCAAGCACACTAAGAGACCTCTGTGAAGGCAAGAGTTCTCTGGCTACTGCTTGTCCATGTGCTCCCATAGAGGGTTACAGAGAAAGACTTGAGCTTGCTCCCCACTGTGTTCCTTGAAGTATTTTTCCCAGGATGTCTCAGAAACTGATCATCTTGAAAAAATTAAGCCATGGAGAGTCATATAGAGCCAAGACCCAAAGACTGTATGTTTCCTGTATAGATTTGAATAAAAATGTGTTTAACACTAGAAACTGGTGAAGCATTGGAAGAAGAGTCTTTGATGTTAAAGGTCTGTTAACGCCAGTGTCCTAGAAAGTGCAGACCCAAAAGGTTAGGAAAAGAGGTAGCCACCACATATTTAGGGATCATACCAATTAAGGTGCCACAATAGTATGCATTATTTTCATAATGACAAAGAAGAGATGCCTTCATTAATAGAGCTGGCAATGGATGACTTCACTATGTAAAAGCCCTGGACTTAACCTATAACTGTGCAGTCCAAGCTCTACATGGGTCACAAAGGCTCTGTGATGATTCTAGGCTAATCTATACATGACAACACCATGTGTTTGTCAAAAGTTCTAGGTCTGGTGGGCAGCCTCATCTTTTTTTTTTTTAAGGGAGTAAAATAGAACAGTATAATGAAACAAAACAAAACAGTAATAGGACAATAGGATATCCACAATTGTTACTATATTACGTACTGTTATCCTCTGCATAGTTACACAGACTACCTGCCCTCGGCCTGCAAATTCAATCAGAATCATAAATGTCAGGCTGCTTCCCTGCTTCAGTTATTATCATCTCAGCCTGTGTGGCATCCAGGTGCTTATGGGTGAGAGGGGTGGGAGGTTACACAGCTTCCTTGCTGCTTCTCCCTGGCCAACAGGACTCTGCTGACCCACAGGGAGGCGGGAAGCCTCATCTTGATTGGATCATAAAGTTCTGTGTTGGAAAAGAAAGACAGTCCAGGAAGAGTACATGAAGATATCTTTGATCTTTCAGGAGAGTCACTTCTCCTCCTTCCCTGCAGAACATACTCACTGAGAACACACCAGGAGTTCTCAAATGGTCCTTGTGGAGGGAACCATATCTCAGTAACTGATACATTGATTGATTTTAAAATAAACAAACTGGCCATACCACTTTGAGGAACATGAACTTCCTGGAGCTCTTTGTTAAGCTTTCCATGGGGTTCAAGAAGTAGACATGGAAAATGTTTCCTGGAGTTCCCAGCAAAGCCCCTAAAAGACCTCATGAAGTCCTCAGGCTGTGTCAGTAACAGGAAGACAGGATGAAGGCGTAAAGAGCTGAGGGTGGGGAGTGAGTGAGTGGCCAGGACCTGGGGGAGAAGGAGCCCTAGAAGGAGAGAGCTAGCAGAGCAGGCCAGGGCCTACAAGTGTCCCCCCAACTCCTCAGGGAGGTTCCGGATCTGGGCCTGACTTCTGGCAGTCCTGAAACTATCTAAAATGTTATTTATATTCCATAGAGTGGCCCTGACGTCCTGCTCTTACTCTATTGCCTGTCAGCTGTTAATGTTGCAGGAGACTCCACACTGCTTCTACTGCCTCCAAAAGCCATCTGTCTCCCAAACTCATGCTTCTGTTCCGTGCACCAAAGTTTCACATATAAAACACAGAATAATGTGCGTTTAGAGCATGGCTAAGAGGGTACATACCAGACTGTAACACTGATTACTTGGATGGTAATTCTCTGTATTTTTTGACTTTTCAAAAGCTGGAGGATGTATTAGGTGCAATCTTAATAAAGACTGAAACTTATCTAAAAATAAAGTTTTTGGAATTTAGCTCCTGGCAAGTGTGAGGTTCTGAGTTTAATTTCTGGTACCCTCCCTCTAAAAAATAGAGTTTTTTGCCTGGTGGTTGCATGTCTGTAATCCCAATACTCAGGAGGCTAAGGCAGTTGGATCCCTGTCTGAGCTACACAGCAAGACACAATCTCCAAGAAAACAAGTTTTAAAAAATTATTTTATAATACACTAAAGAGAAGCACTGTCCAGTATTTCTCCCTCTTACTTGCCCTTTGGAACTCTTACATATTTACTGCCTGTAGCCTTGGTTGGCCAATCCTTCTTCCTCCAAACCCTGGCTCCTCTGGGCTGAGATCCCACAATGTTCAAACAAACAAATGACCTGAGTCTGGGCCTCCCTGGTAATGACCCTGGGCCTTCCCAAACCCAAGTGGGCACTGTGCTCTGATACCTGCCAGGATCCCCACGTCACCACCTCATCTCCCCGCGGTCCTAGAGCATCCACTGTTGTGGTGCCGAGCACACATCACATCACTGTCCACACTTGGCCTCTTGTGCTCCTCTAAGGCAGAAGATGGGCCTCACTGATTTCAAAGCCCTGCACTTTAGACCGAGGGCCTGGCACACAGTGAGACTTTGTAAATGCCTGAGTAAGTGAGTGTGAATATCCCGCATCAAATCCTGAGGGTCGAATAGATGAAATAAGGGTAGGTAGAAAGAAGATAAGGAAAGTCATTTTAAAATTGCACTTTTAAGAAAATTGCAACTTCAGGATGCAATTACCCAAGGCTGTGCATAGCAATGCTCTATATCTTTGCTTGGCATGCTTTATGCTCCCTAGTATTGTTTTTTTTATTTGGTTGGGGTTTTTTTTTTTTTTTTTTTTTTTTGGTTTTTTTGCTTGGAGCCCCATCACATCCACAACTCTCACCAGTGCTGTAGATTCATCAGTCAACTCAGTTGAGAAGATAAAGGGCAGCAGCCCGATTTAAAATGGAGAAACAGATGCAGTTGATTCAAAGAACTTTTTAGGCAAAACATCCTAGCTCGTGCATTGTGAAGGAAACCTCCCAAACCAGATCTGTATCTCCAGCCTCAGACGGTAGGACCTTTGCCCTCACTATTCTATTTGCAATCGTGAGAGTTGCTGCTCGTACTCCGCCTGACACAGTCTGAGTATGCCTCTTGGTGACATGTTCTGAAATTCTTTTCTGTGACAACAGTCAAACACCTACTTGGCAGGGAGCTGAGCTTCCCTCCTCTCCTCTGTGTGGGCCCCTCAAAGCCTGTCTGCTGACAGTGATTGTCTCCTGCGCTCTTTCCCTCCATACTACTAAATCATTTCATTTGAACAGCTTAAACCCGGTCTCTGTGCCACGGATTCTCAAATGTTTTGTTCTCATGGCATCTTTATAACTCCTGAAAATTTTGAGAACTCTGAAGTTTTTATTTATTTGGGTTCTCTCAATCATTATTGCATGATTAGAAATAAAAACTTAGGAAATTTTTTAAAATTTTATTAATTAACTAAAAAATAATTGCAAAGCCAACACAGATAAATGCAAACAACATTTTTATTAAAAAATGTACACTAAAACAAAACAAGCCAGGGTCCTGAGAGATGTAGCGCTGCGTTACGTGTTTGTAGCCCTTAGTGAGTATCTTAGGAGACTGCCAAAGTCTCTTATCTGCTTCTGCATTTAATATGTTGTAATCTGTGCTTTAGGTGAAGTAGATAAAGGAGCTGTGGCCTTCACAGATACTGCATTACTGAGTAAAGAGGGACCTCACACCTTCCCTAAAGATTGCAGTTAGCCCTGGGCCCCTCAGAGAATGCTTTGAGAACTATTGCCTTGTGCCTTCTGAGTGTCTGCCCAGTTGTGAGGTGAAGCCTTAAGGTAAAACCCCGTACTGCCACCGCTAGCAGTTTAGTATGGTGTTCAAGACCTTTCCACAGAGGAGCCTGTCTACAGCCCGCCAGACCTGCGTGATGATTGCCCTTCACCCGTGAAAAATACTCCCTGTGAATCATGAAGTTTGGAGCTTCTCTGGTTTACTCAGGGTCAGTCAGTGGTGAGGGGCAGGGCAAAGGCTGGGAGGAGCCCCCACTTTCTCAGGCAGCTACACCACAAGGCTACAGCTTGATTTCATCTACAACAATCCAGAGTTCGAGGCAATGCTCAGCACTTTCGTGATTTGTACCTTGATGTGGAATAGCAACTGATGGTCACCAAAGCCTATTACAGGCACCGCGTTTCCCACTAACCTTGCAAAGACAGACAATGTCCTCTCTGGAGCAGGAATCGAGCTTCAGGCAGATTTGAGTACATTGGTGCATTTAGCCGAAGAAACCCTGCCAGCTTCTGGCAGCACCTTGTCCAGGCCCTGTGCTCTCCATCCGGCCACTCCACGGCCTCCAAGCCCTGGCTGTTTATGTCCAGTTACTCCCTGCTGTCACAGCAGCCTCACAGTGGCTCCTGCGGGTGGTGCCTGGACTGCTGACACTCTGCTTGTATCCTTGCCAATTTTAAAAATGCTCAGTCACAAAGGACAACTTCTTTTTAATTACCAAGTTCTCTTATCTTTTACCATTTTTCACCCCAAACTGGGTCCTTTCCCTTTGGAATCTCAAAAACCAAGAAACAAGTCCAAGAAACATTTGAGTGGTGAAGGAAACTGTTGTTCTTGGCCAAGAAAGAAAAAAAGAAAAGAAAAGAAAGAGAAGAAAAGAAAAGAAAGGAAAAGAAAAAAAGAACATCAACGTCTCCACCTTAACCATGGGCAGACTCTCTGGAACTTTGGGCATCATGTCTTTTCATTCCTTCTGTAGTTCTTCTTAACCTTTGCTGTGACAGTTGGTAACTGACACATGCCAGGGAGAGGGCTTGTCATTTAGCAGGCAGGTGGTACTGTGGTGAAGTTGGAGGCTGTCATGCAGTCACCCTGGCAGCTGCCTCAGGTGTCAGCTGGCCTACCCAAAGAGGGATAGCTGTTCCACAAACACCCTGTCATCAAAGATGAGCTTAGGATGGGACAGAAGGCCAGTAGGGTCCTAGAAGCTACATGGGCAACACACCTTCTCCTGACAATACAACATTCCACCAAACTCGGGAGGAACCTTGAAACTGCTGGGAAAAAGTAGAATGAAGACAGGGAGGCATTTGTTTATAGCCAGGGATGGACAACCAGCATCAAATTACATGGTTCTGGTGGTGCACACCCATAATCCCAGCACTTGGGAGGCTGAGGCAGGAGGAACATCATGAGTTTGAGGCCACTCTGGGTTCCATAATGAGTTCAGTTTCAGCCTGGACTACATAGCAAGACCTTGTCTCAAAAAACAAAACCAGAGCAAATAACACACACACACACACACACACACACACACACACACACACACACTTCAAACAGCACCCAATTGATACTGATTAATGAGTAGACATGAGTCACCAAAAGTGGAAGGTCTCTGCTCTCCTCCCTACCTCCTTGCTACCCACACCCAGTCCTGTTCTGGTCAGTTTCTCCTGTCTTTCAGATAACAATAATATCCCCTAAAACAAATGGCCATTGTTTCTACAGAAAGACTTTCAACAAAAGGCAATAGCCATCCCTCCAAGAAGACAAAGGCCTGGAGTGCTGCTCCTCAGATGGTGTGGTGGCATGGAGGAGTAGGACTGTGGCGGGTCCTCCAGGACTTTCCATGCCAACCAGCAGGGGCAGGACTGGATCCACCCATCAGAACAACTCCCAGTGATGGACAATTCCTGGACTCTGTATGATGACCAGAATGACATTTTCCGTATGTATCCCATATAGGACAGCCGCCAGGATGCCATGAGGGCGCAAGTGCGAAGCTCCTCCTAAGGTTTCAAGGACTGCATGGGTGATTGATGGTCCCCTCAATCCACACATCAATCCTGTGAGGAAGAGAGCTCTGTTCCAACTAGAGGAGCTCCAGATAGCCCTGATTTCTGGCCCCAGCAAGTTCCTAGAATAAAGCATAAGGGAGAACAAACAAGGTCAGTGTGACCAATGGTGACAGGTCACTGACGCCTGTCACAGACCAGATTGCTATGAAGTGAACCCCACGTCACAGGACCTTCCTTCCATTTCCAGGAAACTGGATGTGGGAAGTGGGAGCCCTACAAGGAGGTTCACCACCAAGGCCCTAAGGGTCCCATTTCCCTGAAAATTCTCACCTTTTCCCTGCCCCGTCCCTCTGAAAGCTTACAATTTACACAATATAGATATGCACTATAAACTAAAACATGAGAAAAAACCAAAGCCAAGAGAATGAAAGCAAAATGTACCATTGTATACCTAATTAGTACTAAAAATTTTAAGGAGAATATCCAATTTTTATGAAGTTATGATAAAATTAATGTGATGTTACAGTACTAGTGGCATGATAAATACATATAGTGGGGTATGGTGGTGCATGCCTGTAATCCTAGCACTTGGGAGGCTAAGGCAGGAGGATCACCAAAAATTCAAGACCAGCTTGGACTGTATAGTGACATCCTATCTCAAAAAAAAAAAAAAAAAAAAATCCTCAGAGGGAGAGGGAGGAGCACATAGCAGGTACTAAGTAACTATTCTTGTCTTTTGGCCTAGTGATCTCTCTTCTTGGAAATTCTCCCCAAAGTGTTAAAAGTGTAAAAATAGGTATACATAGACAAATATTGCAATAAATATTTTAGTTAATTATAGTATAATTGCAATTGTTAAAAATACATAAACTTAGAAATTTAAGGACTTGTTAATGATGCAATTGCTCATAAAAGTGTTCAGTATAATACAACTAATTAAAATAGGTTTATAACTTGCAGGAGAACATGGCAGATAAATAACAGCAGTCATGGAGGCTCTCTGAGATTACCAGCTTAGAATCCAAGAGTGGTGCCGTGTGAGGAGTCCTAAGCGAGGGGAGATGTACCCTGCCGACCCAGGAACAAACTAAGCTGAGAGAAACCAACTGGAAATGCAATCCTGATGCTATAACAGGAACAGATAAAATCTCAGTGCAGAAGCTGGAGTCTGCACCACTGGAAGCCACGATTTGAATTTCCTGCTGCCACTACTGCAATCATCAAGGCAGGGAGAGAGATGCACGAAAGCTCTGAGAGTGGGAATCGGCGAACCAAACAGTGTTGAGAGCAGGACTGGCAGGGAGCCCTGCATCGACCTGTAGTGAGTGAGAGAAATGGGGATCCTGTCATAGACTAGTAGGCTCCAACAGAGGACATTCTGGGAATGGGCAGACTAGCTGGAACAGGGACCTGCAGTGACTTTAGTCACATACTCGCCTCTCAAGTGGGATTGGTGGGGAGCGCTTGGCCTGGTGACGTCGTGGACTAAGATCCAGTAGGCTAGCCCAAATCAGCTCTCTGCGCCTGGTGGTGCACCCTAGCAGTGAAGTCTTCACTAGGTTGATCTGGAGGGACAGGCCCAGCAGAGGCTGCCCAGATCTGTGTCTCCCTAGTACACTGCAGTGGGCGGGAACACTTAGCCGGTGCAATTCAAACAAACTGTAACAGACAAAGAGAAAAAAAAACTGGGCCTCCTACATACACTTGTATGGAAGAACAAAAAGTATGGGGAAAGGGAGCAACAAGAAAGGGTCCTCAGTCCCCAATCCTGAGAACAATGATCCAGGAAAGGTAAATACAAAAGAGAATGAATACAGAAAACATGCAATCTCAGACACAGCACCAATAGACATAAAGCGGTATCTCCGGAGCCTCATAGACGAGTTTAAAAATGAAGTATTTAATGAAATAAAGCAAGATATAAGTAGAATAGTTAGAGAAATGCTAAGCACCGCCCAAGAAAAAACAGATGGTGGAATGGAAGAACAGAAAAAAAGGGGAGAATTGTTTGATAGAGAAAATAGAGAAAACATAGAATACGTGAAGCAGGTTCAAAGAGATTGCCAGGAAACTAAAAACTCTATTGAAAGCTGGCATAACAGCTTGAAAGAAATTAAGGACAGATTATCTGAACTGGAGGGCAGATTTCTTAAAAATAACAAGAAAACAAACAGCAATAATTCAAAGGCTAGAAGACGATAAGAGGATCTATAACTTAAGAATTAAGAACATAAAAGAAGAAGTAGGGACACAAACAAATGAACTACAAAAGCTATTCACAGAAATAATCCAAAAGAATTTCCTTAATTTAGCAAAAGGTAAAGATACTCAGATGTATGAGGCATACAGGACCCCAGCCACCTACAACCCAAACAGAACTACACCCATGCATATAATAATCAAAATTCCAGAAATCCAATATAAGAACAGAATATTAAAAGCTGTCAGAGACAAGAAACAGATCATTTACAAGGGAACACCTATCAAAATTACAGCAGGCTTCTCAGCACAAACCATCAAATCACGAAGAGTGTGGGGGGAAATAATTCAAGCTTTGAAAGATAATAACCTCCAGCCAAGATTGATATATCCTGCACAACTGTCCCTAGAAACTGATGGAAAAACAAGGTGCTTCCAGGATAAAGAGGAACTAGGGGAATTTGCAACCACCAATTCGACTCTACAGAGAATAGTGCAGGATATTCTAAAAATGAAAAATAGCAAGATTCCAGAAACAGTGGCAGAGAGGCCACAATGAATGGAGCAGAAAGTGAAATGAAGAAGACAAACTGACAACTAATGACAGAAAAAGAGCTCAACAGAAATGAGGCAGAGAAGGTTGGATGGTAGGAACAGCTATTTTGGAGAAAATGACATCTTAATAGGTAGTGCTGATTTAATATCCTCTTGTTTTGAAGTCCCATCAAGCTTTTGTTCTTCTGTCTCCATCAGTTTTAACCTGTTGTATCTTATTGGATTTTATTATATGTGATAATATAAACAAAAAATTTATAGACAAGGAGATTATACAGAAACCATTGTTCGTTTTCTGTTAGTTGATTCTAAATACCCTGTAATACTGTCATTCTCTTGAATGGTTTTACATTGTTTTGATATGTTTGATGCTACAATATATAAAGTTATACCCAAAGATTTTAAGGGAAGAGACACTATGGTAACTACTTTTATGTCGAGATTGTCTTGTGGTGAAACACTATTTTGCTTAAATGGCTATGTTTTGACCTGTGCTGTTTTGTTGTTATGCCCTCTTTTTTTAAATCTCAATCTCCTTTTTATTATCTACTTTTTCATTTTTACCCTTTTAATTAAGGGAAAAATAAATTAAAAATAGCAGGATATATTATAGTAACCCACTTTGATTTCCTATTAACTTGATTTGAAACCCTGTATTGCTCTCACCATCTTGTTTTGACTGATTTTCCTCTATTTTATTATGCTTGATAGTACCAAGTTCGAAAGTATAGGCAACAACTATTAAGACAATAAGATTCATTATGACGCCCATTCTGGTTGACTATTATCTTCTTTTGAAATCCTCTAATGTCTCCAATGTTTTGGTTTTATTGGTCTTATTCTTTACTGTTTTGTTCAATTTTATTATAACTGATGATATTGGCAATTCTTTTTAAGATAGCAAGAGGGAGTATGGAAACCATTGTTGATCACCTTGTATTTTGTTTTTACATTATGTATTATGTCCATCCTTTTGATTTGACTGACTCTGTCCTGTTATGTCACATTTGGTTTTACTTTCTTCAAAGAAAAAAAGTAATAAGAACTGCTGGAGTAATAAAACCCAAAATGTGTAATTGTCATTGTACAAAGGAAAGGAAAAGAAAGTGCTCTAAAGAATATAACTGCATATATATTTAAGTGTATAAGATAGATAACCATATTACTGAATTTTGTTGGATCATTGAACAAAACTTTTTCCAGTCTCACTGTTTGAAAGTCCCCTCTTTATGCTTTAGTTTTGTAACTTGAACAACTATTTCTAAGATGACAATATGTAATTAACTAGTGATTTCCTATTGTTTATTTTTTCTGAAATTCTGTATAACTTGTACCCTTTTTCTTTTTTCTCCTCACAAAAATTTTTAAAAATAGGTTTATATATGGATATGTAGATAAGGACCGATAAGATTGAAATCTTTTCTGTGACAATGAATTATATACCAAAACATTCTTCATGCTGTTTTTGTTTGCTTGTTTGTTTTTTTTGGTACCAGGGATTAAACTCATGGCCTCATCACTTATACCAGGCAAATGCTCATGTTGCTAAGCTAAATCCCTTGCCCTCTTAGTGCTTTTATGTCACTTTTTAAAAGGTTTTTTGAGGTAGAGTCTTACTTTGTAGTTCAGGCTGGCTTTGAACTCATTATGCAGCCCATGCTGGCCTAGAATTCATGTGGTCCTCCTGAGTGTTGGGATTACAGATGTGTGCTGCCATGCCCAACCTTGCTTTTGAATTATTTTAAATTAGACCTAATATTTTAAAAAGCAGTTTTTGCTTACCACAAAATTAATGAAATGTACAAATTTTCCATACTTTCTCTATACTCACCGAGGCACCAAAACGTTCCCTACCACCAAAACCCCACATGGAAAAGATACATTTGTCACACAGTGAACCTAAATTTTCCATCTTTTTCACTCAGAGTACATTTGCTCTTGGCATTGTGGAGACTGTGGATGCAGACGAATCACAATGCCATGCACCTGTTGTTAATCTGTCATACGGAAGAATTTCACCCTTGAAAATCCTGCACTTCACTTACTCATCCCATCCTCCCCGCAAAACTCCTACAACTGTTATTAGACCCACAAAGAAACCTCATGCAGCAGGAGAATGATGGGGAGAAGGGAGTTGTATTCAGTGGCCAGAGAGTGGAGAAGAGGGGATCTGCTCAGAAATCAGTCTCTTGAGTCGGGGGCACTAAGCAGTAGCAGGACGGGGTGTGATATTGGCCAAGACTGGCTGAAGATGGGAGCAACCTTCTTCCCCGTTCCCAGCCCAGGCAGAAGTCTTCTGGGAACTGGGTGTCACCTCCACTTGCTCCTTTCACAATTTGGTGTCTCAAGTCTTGGCAGCTGTCCTTAGCTTTGAAGTGGGAAAGAGTTACTAATCCTGTGTTACGGCTCTCAATAAAATGTTTCTTAAATGGCCCACATTCTTACACGCAGAGCTGAGTAGAATCTAACTCAAATGCTAAGGAAACAAAGGGGACAGACACAAGGCGACAGTAGATGGCCAGTGCTGCTCCCCCCCCAGACACGTGCAGGCCCTCATGAGAAAAGAGTTTTTTGTGAAGGTGGCCTGAAGCCCCCTGAGAAGTGACCAAGGGCACTACACTCAGCAAAACATACATGGCAGGGGTGCTATACACAGAGAAGTTCCCGGGAGGGCCACGAAGCACTGCTGGTGTGGTCGCCCCAAGTGTGTGCCCCACTGCCGTCTCTTCATCATAGCCCCTCCTGTACTGGAGGTGTATTATTTTTGGAGGTGTATTTTGTATAATCAGGGTGGCCTTGAACTCACTATGTAGCCCAGGCTGACCTCAAACTCAAGGTGATCTTCTGCCTTGGTCTACTAAGTGCTGAGATTACAAGTGTACGCCACCACCTGTAGGTTGGCCTAGAAGGTATATTTTCATTTTTACTTTTTTCTACTTTTACTTGGCTCAAGCTTGCTCTACAGAGCCCATTTATTCCCCCTAGACCTATGTTTTTTCTCTAACTTTAATAAATGTGAAACATTGCCATCAATACACACACACACACACACACACACACACACACACACACACACAGAATTAGTGCCCAGGTCAATCAAGCACAGGTTAATCCAGGCGCCCACCAGGTTTTCTCTTGGTGACATGACCACTGGGACTTTTCCTGTCTCTATTGTTTAGCCTTTCTCAGAACATCACTCACAAATTTTCAATCAACTGTTCACTGTGTAGCCTTCTCAGATTGGCTTCTTTTCTTTTATTTCAAAGTCATTTTTCTGTATGAGTCCGTGTTGGCAGCAGAGAATGCTCACATCCTTGTGAGGAGTTGGTGCATGCACATAAAACTTCTTTCCCTTTGCACACCCTCTCCATCCCAAGCCATCCCATCTCTTGATCCCCTTCTCATTTGAGAAAGATCTATTTCCTTACCTCCATGTTATTGATTTTGTATTTTGCTCTGTATTTATGCTTAGGATTCTCACGTAAGAGAAACCATGAAGTAGTTATGCTTTCTGTCTGATTTATTTCACTTAACATTATATCCTTAAGGTGTACCCATCCTGCAAACGACTCAAGTCAATCCTTTTTAGGGCAGAGTAGTGCATCATTGTGTGTAAATACTACGTTTTGTAATCTATTCATCTGTTGAAGGATGTGTGGACCACTTCTAACATTTATCTACTTTGAATTAGGCTGCTATAAAACATGGATTTGTATTGTTGTAATATGTCTTTCACTGTTTCAGAAAGATAACCAAAAGGGGAATAACTGGGTCAAATGGAATTTTTAGATGTTAGACTTTTGTGAAATCTCTACACTGATTTTCTTTTTTCTTTTTTTTTTATTTAAGGAGAAAAAGAAAAAAAAAACAAAAAGGGTACAAGTTATACAGATTTTCAGAAAAAATAAACAGTAGGAAAGCACTAGTTAATAGATTACATATTGTTATCTTAGAAATAGTTGTTCAAGTTACAAAATTAAAGCACATAAAGTGGACTTTTAAACAGTGAGACTGGAAACAGTTTTGTTCAATGATCCAACAAAGCTCAGTAATATGGTTATCTATCTTACACACTTAAATATATATGCAGTTATATTCTATAGAGCACTTTCTTTTCCACAATGACAATTACACATTTGGGGTTTATTACTCCCACAGTTCTTATTACTTTTTTTTGAAGAGAATAAAACCAAATGTGACATACCAGAACATAGTCAAATCAAAAGGATGGACATAATAGATAATGTAAAAACAAAATACTAGGTGATCAACAATGGTTACCATTGTTGCCTCTTGCTATCTTAAAAAGAATTGCCTATATCATCAGTTATAATAAAATTGAACAAAACCATAAAGAATAAAACCAAAACATTAGAGACATTACAGGACTTTAAAAGAAGAAAATAGTCAACCAGAATGGGCGTCATAATGAATCTTATTTTCTTTACAGTTTTGCCTCTACTTTCGAACTTGAGACTATCAAGCAAAGCAGAATAGGGGAAAATCAGTCAAAACAAGATGGTGCTACTGTATACAAAGTTATACTCAAAGATTTCAAGGAAAGAGACATTTATGTTAACTACTTTTATGTCGGGATGTCTTGTGGTGAAACACTATTTTGCTTAAATAGTTATGCTTTGACCTGTGCTGTTTTGTTGTTAACGCTCTCTTTTATCTCAAGCTCTTTTTTAAAAATTATTTACTTTTTAATTTTTCTTTTAAATTAAGGGAAAAATAAAAAAATAGCAGGATACATTATAGTAACCCACTTTGATTTCCTATTAACTTGATTTGAAACCCTGTATAGCCCTCACCACCTTGCTTTGACTGATTTTCCTCTATTCTGCTTTGCTTGATAGTACCAAGTTGGAAAGTATAGGCAACAACTGTGAAGACAATAAGATTCATTATGACGCCCATTCTGGTTGACTATTTTCTTCTTTTAAAGTCCTGTAATGTCTCCAATGTTTTGGTTTTATTTACTGTTTTGTTCAATTTTATTATAAGTGATGATGTAGACAATTCTTTTTAAGATAGCAAGAGGCAGTACGGTAACCATTGTTGATCACCTAGTATTTTGTTTTTACATTATCTGTTATGTTCATCCTTCTGATTTGACTGATTCTGTTCTGTTATGTCACATTTGGTTTTACTCTCTTCAAAAAAAAGTAATAAGAACTGTGGGAGTAATAAAACCCAAAATGTGTAATTGTCACTGTGCAAAAGAAAGGAAAAGAAAGTGCTTTAAAGAATATAACTGCATATATATTTAAGTGTATAAGATAGATAACCGTATTACTGAGTTATGTTGGATCATTGAACAAAACTGTTTGCAGTCTCACTGTTTGACAGTCCACTTTATATGCTTTAATTTTATAACTTGAACAACTATTTCTAAGATAACAATATGTAATCTATTAACTAATGATTTCCTATTGTTTATTTTTTCTGAAATTCTGTATAACTTGTACCCTATTTCTGTTTTTTTTTTTTTCATTTTCTCCATAATAAAAAAAAATAAACAAACAAGTCGGTGGGGGCAATACAGGGTTTGATATCAAATTGATAGGAAATCAAAGAGGGTTACTATAATGTATCCTGATATTTTTTCCCTTAATTAAAAAGATACAAATAAAAAAGTAAATAATTAAAAAAAAGGAGACTGAGATAAAAGAGGGCATAACAACAAAACAGTACAGGTCAAAGCATAACCATTTAGCAAAATAGTGTTTCACCACAAGATATCCTGACAAAAATGTAGTTACCATAGTGTCTCTTTCCTTGAAATCTTTGAGTATAACTTCATATACTGTAGCACCAAACATATCAAGACAATGTAAAACCATTCAAGAGAATGACAGTATTACAGGGTATTTAGAACCAACTATCAGAAAGTGAACAATGGTTTCTGTATAATCTTCTTGTCTATAAAAGTTTTTGCTTATATTATCACATATAATAAAATCCAATAAGATACAACCTGTTAAGACCGATGGAGACAGAAGAACAAAAGCTTGATGGGACCTCAAAGTAAGATGATACTAAATCAGCACTACCTATTATGATGTCTTGTTTTCTCCAAAATAGCTGTTCCTACCATCCGATCTTCTCTGCCTCATTTCTGTTGAGCTCTTTTTCTGTCATTTGTTGTCAGTTTGTCATCTTCATTTCGCTTTCTGCTCCATTCATTGTGGCCTCTCTGCCACTGTTTCTGAAGTCTTAGTGTTTTCCTTTTTTAGAATATCCTGCAGTATTCTCTGTAGAGTTGAATTGGTGGTTGCAAATTCCCCTAGTTCCTCTTTATCCTGGAAGCACCTTGTTTTTCCATCAATTTCTAGGGATACTTGTGCAGGATATATCAATCTTGGTTGGAGGTTGTTATCTTTCTTTCTTTTTTTGTCTTTTTCCTTTTTATCGGTACCAGGGACCGAACTCACGACTGCCTGCTTGCAAGGCAGGAGCTTATGCTGCTGAGCTAAATCCCCAGCCCCGAGGTTGTTATCTTTCAAAGCTTGAATTATTTCCCCTCACGCTCTTTGTGATTTGATGGTTTGTGCTGAGAAGTCTGCTGTAATTCTGATGGGTGTTCCCTTGTAAGTGATCTGTTTCTTGTCTCTGACGGCTTTTAGTATTCTGTTCTTATATTGGATTTCTGGAATTTTGATTATTATATGCCTGGATGTAGTTCTGTTTGGGTTGTAGGTGGCTGGGGTCCTGTATGCCTCATACTTCTGAGTATCTTTACCTTTTGCTAAATTAGGGAAATTCTCTTGGATTATTTCTGTGAATAGCTATTGTAGTCCATTTGTTTGTCTTCCTATTTCTTCTTTTATGTTCTTAATTCTTAAGTTATAGATCCTCTATCATCTTCTAGCCTTTGTATTATTGCTGTTTGTTTTCTTGTTATTTTTAAGAAATTTTTCATTTCATGCTCCCATATTACAAATCTGCCCTCCAATTCAGATAATCTATCCTTAATTTCTTTCAAACTGTTATGCCAGCTTTCAATAGAATTTTTAGTTTCCTGGTAATCTCTTTGAACCTGCTTCATGTATTCTATATTTTCTCTATTTTCTCTATCAAACAATTCTCCCCTTTTATTCTGTTCTTCCATTCCACCATCTGTTTTTTCTTGGGCAGTGCTTAGCATTTCTCTAACTATTCTACTTATATCTTGCTTTATTTCATTAAATACTTCATTTTTAAACTCGTCTATGAGGCTCTGGAGATATCGCTTTACGTCTATTGGTGCTGTGTCTGATATTGCATGTTTTCTGTCTTCCTTTGCGTTTCCCTTTCCTGGATCTGTGTTCTCAGGATTGGGGACTGAGGACTCTTTCTTGTTGCTTCCTCTTCCCATACTTTTTGTTCCTTCCATACAAGTGAATGTAGGAGGCCCAATTTTTCTCTCTTTTTCGGTTACAATTTGTTTGAATTGCACCGGCTAGGTGTTCCTGCCCACTGCAGTGTACTAGGGAGACACAGACCTGAGCAGGCTCTGCTGGGCCCGCCCCTCCAGGTTAACCTACTGAAGGCTTCACTGCTAGGGTGCACCTCCAGGCGCTGGGACGTGGTTTGGGCTAGCCTACTGGGTCTTAGTCAGTCTACACTGATTTTCATATTGCTTGTACTACTTTACATTCCCACTGATGATGTAGAATTATTCCTTCCCTTTCCACCCCACACTGCAGCCTCACCAGCATGTATTACTATTTGATTTCTTGATGATAGTCATTCTTTCTTAGGTTAGATGAAATTCCAGTCTTGTTTTAATTTGCCTTTCTCTAATGGCTAGTGATGTTAAGGACTTTTTCACGTATTTATTGATCATTTACTCTTCTGAGAAATGTCTATTCATTTCATTTGTCTATGTTTGATTGTGTTTTTTATTTTAAGTGAGTATCTAATTTTTTTAGTTCTTTATATATTCTAAATATTAGTCCTCTTGAGGCAGGTTAAAAAAATAAAAAAATAGGCAAATAGAACACAAGGAATTCAAGATTTTACAATTATACTTTGGTACAACTTCAAGACACAAAAGTTACTCATGCCTTTCCTGTGGGGGTTCTGCAACCAAAGGGAAAATAAAGGGTCACACACACTCAGAGTAAGCAAAGTGGCTGCCACCCGGCCAGCCTAAGCAAGTAGCTTTTATTGAGATAAAGAACAAAAAAACCCTCAAATTGCACATGTATTGTAAACCCAAATATCGAGTTTAGCCACCCAAGTATTGTAATCTTCTTTCTAGCTTTCCTCACAATCCAAAAAGTTATATTTGTAATCCCAATGAGATGTTATTGGAATCCTACGGTCAATTTCAATCTGCCACCACTAATGCAACCCACATCGAGTTAAAGACACCAAGACATATTCCAAGTTAAGGGCAGCTAAGTGGACCCAAGTCCATTTCCCATGAGGACATTTGGACAAAAGCCTTGATCCTAGGCCTCTCACAGCATATATTCTCTTGTGAAGAAAGGGGGGGGGGGTGTTGCTCAGGGATGAGTGATAGTCAGGATTTCAGGGATTACTGAGTAACTTGAGCTGGCTGGCCAGGTGCAAGGATGGCATCTCTGCAATTTGCAGAGATAAAGACATGCAGAAGGATCAATTTACATAACCTGATTAAGGTAACAGTGGAATTGTTTTGGGGGCCACTGCTTTGATTTGTGATATGCAAACTCTTGTGCCCTGGGGAGTTGTAGCCTCTAATCTTGAGGCTCATACCCAGTTGACATTCCCGGAGCAAATTGCCCTACATCTCACCAGCTCTATCCTGTAATGTGGAGCACCATGGGAGGAAACAGGACTGTCTGATGGTTAGACTTTGCACTTTGGCTAGCCTTATTTGCAATGCTTAGAGCCAATTGAAGAGAGAAGGAAATACCCTAACCAGCCTTTCACATATCAGTATAAGGAAGTGAGTCTCCAAGTAATCAAAGTCACAGCAATTGTTTTGCATTCACAGGGAGTCACTGGAGTTGTCTCTCACATCTGTCATGGCTGCACATTAGCACCTGGGCTAGCCTTGTTTGCCATGCTCAAAGTTAACTGAAGAGAAGGAAATACCCTAGCCACCCTTTTACATATCAGTATAAGGAAATGAGTCTCCAAATATTCAAAGTCACAGTAATTGTTTTGGATTCAAAGAGAGTCACTGGAGTTGCTTCCCACACACATGCTCAGATTATATAATTTGTTTGCTTCTTGTCCTTACAGGACCTCATGTTTTTATGTTAGGGTGGGGGTGATGTTTCAAGGCCTGCACTTTTTCCTATAACATTGTGGACCAGATGTGTCCGGGACAAAATGGAGTCGGTGTGGCCTCTCTACATTTATCCTCCCAAAAAACTCACACCTAAAGCTATTTGGGCACAGTGGTGCATGCCTGTTATCCCAGCACTAGGCAGACTGAGGCAGGAGAATCACTGTGAGTTTGAGACTACTCTGGGCTACATAGGAGTTCAAGTTCTGCTTGAATTATACAGTGAGACCCTGTCTCAAAACAAACAAAAAACGAAAACAAAAGAGAACAAAAAATGAAACCAAACAAACAACCCCCCTCAAACAAAAATGAATTCCTAATAGTCTTAAAGGCACAGTAATCTATAAATTGGGCTCTAGTCCTTCCTCCACCCTCCAGGAAGTAGCAGTATTGGTAGGTGGCATATAGGAAGTTCAAACACATGTAGATCACTTGCATTCTGACATATCTTGGCTGATGGGAAACCTGACAGACAATAAGAATTCACATCCTAGATCATTCATCTTGAAAATACTGGATCAGAATGCATCTCATATTTCACTGTGGGCCTACACTTCACTGTTAGATCCATCCTAAACTCTGATAATGCCTTTTCATGCTTCTTATTAACACATCCTAAGAATTGTTTTTCTGTGATGAGAGTCAGCAAATCTGCTACCAGAGGTGAGAATTTCTTCCTGTATTTACTGGTACTTTTTCTTTCATGTGCCTGTTCATTTCCTTATTTCAGTTTGTGGGAACTTCTCAGACCCATCTTGGTGATACTGTCTGATACTCTATCCTACACTCTCTGTAGGGTATTTTTTTTAATGCTCTGTCGGTTGTTTCTTTTGTTATATGGAATCTTTTTAATTTGTTATGATCCCATTGAGATGGGAAGGTAGTGGGGTGGCTAAAACTGGCTGGGAAAGAAGGCAAAACAATATCTGGAACAGGCACAGGAGGTCCCCAAAGCCCTGCACTCAGACTTCTCACTAGCACTCAGCAGGTTTTCAACAGGACAGCAAGCCCCTACTTCAGCCCAAGGAGTGGGTGATACAAAAAGGGTGGCCCACATTGAGTTTTTGACACTGTGTTCGCTCTTGTGTGCACACCTCCTCATGCTGCAGGGTACACTTCTTTTCTTACTTTTTCTTGGTCCAAACTTGCTCTGCAGAGCCTCTTTTCCTACTTTTATAAAAATTTACTACCATTTGCCTTTGTCTTGACCAATTCTTTGCGCAAGACAAAAAAAACCTAGAAGTTACCTTCAGAAGGAAATTCCAGCACCCCAAAACCCATTTGTTGGTTCTCAGTACTATTTCCTGTGCAATTGGGGTTCTGCTCAGAGAGTCATTGCCTACACCTGTGACTTCAAGAGTTTTACCAATAGTATTTCATCTTCTAATGAGTTAAGTGTTTCTGGTTTAACATTTAGTTCTTTGATCCATTTTGATTTTAGTTTAGTACATGATGAGAAATATGGGCCTAGAGTCAATCTTCTGCATACGCACAGCCAGTTTTCCTAGCACCATTTATTAAAGATGCTATCTTCCCTCTAGTGTGTGTTTTTCACCCCTTTCACAATGATCAAATAAGTTGAATGTGCTTGGAGTTGTTTCTGCATCCTCCGCTCTGCTTCACTAATCTTCATGCTTGCTTTGTGCCAGTACTGTGTTGCTTTTATCACAGTAGCTTTGTAATATAACCTCAGGTCTGGGATTGTAATGCCACATACTTTGTTTTTGTTACTCAGTGTAGGAAATAGTTTATATAGGTAGCTTATGAATAAGTTGGTTAGTGGCAGCGCCTGAAATAGGGCCAACTGTATTGATAAAAATTTAGAATAGACAGTGAAGTAGGACTTTGGATCAGAATGAGTTTCCTGAAGAGAACAGGAAGTCACCAAGAAGCAAGCCCTCCCTGCAAATAGACACCATGAGTGGGCCACTGAGGGGACAGGCAGATGCTAGCCTTTTCCTGAAAGTCAGAACCATTTGCAGACTGCTGGAGAAGAGAGAATAAGGAGTAACCAAGAAGCAAGCCCTCCCTGAGAATTGGCACCATATGTGGGCCACTGCACAGAGAGCCAGATGCCAGGCCCTTCTGGCACACAGGCTGAGGAACAAGAAGAGCCAACACACCCTTCGTGCTATAAGTGACCGGCTGATCTCAAGAAACACAGACTGTGATGATGGCTATTTAAGATGGAATACAGTTTAATGCTTGTAGTGTTTAGTGTTTCACTGACTTTGCATGTCTAAAGCTGGTGGTCTGATTATTTATGCAGAGAGTGGCAGTATGCAGTATACCATCTATGAGAGATCTCCTTCTGAAGGTAGTATCCCTTGTTGATTTCCTATTGTCTTGTTTTGAAGTCCTGTATCATTTTCATTGTTTTATTGATTGGATTTTGTTCTCTTTTGTTTTGTTTGATTTTATTGTATCTGATGGCATGGGCAGCTATTTCAAAGATATTAAGATATATTATGGCAGCCATATTGGATATACTATTATCTTGCTTTGAAGTGTTTTATTGCATTCATTTTTTTGTTTTTATTGGTTCTATTTTGTTCTGTTTTGTTTGAGTTTTACTACATCTGAAGATATCTGTAGCTATTTTGAAGACAGCAGAAAGCATTATGTAGCCATTGTTGATTTCCTATTGTTTTGAGGTCCTGTATGTCACTTACACTGATTTGCTGTGATTAGCCTTGTTGCTTTGTTTTGCTTGGTTTTATTCTCTTTAAAATAAAAAAATTAAAACAAGAATGGGTTTCCTCAGGCAATATGGGATGCATCCCATTCCTTGTGAAGCTCCTGAGTTTTGAAGATTTTAAATGCATTGAACTTCCTCAGACAGCATGGAATACAGTCTATCACCTACTAAAAGGAGCTATTTTTCTGAATTTTGAAGAAATTATAATACAATCTAACCAGTTTTTTTCTAAAAGCCTAATTTCCTAGTTTCCTGCAAACTATATGTGTTGAATAGCTGAGTTAAAAACCTGAATTTCAATTAGTCATTTTAAATCCACCAGTGGTAGGTGGCCACTGTTAGGTCTGAGAGAAGAGGGGAGAGGGGAGAGGAGCCGGGAGAGGAAGAGGTCCATGGAAGGAGTGGAGTGGACGCCCGTGAAAGTAGTGGGCGGCGGTGGCTTTATTTCGGGAATGCGGGGAGAGACACCCCCCCCCCGCCCCCCACCCCCCCACCCCCTCCCCCGGCCCGGGGGCGCAGCATACCCACTGCACCTGGGGCCGTGGTTATTCTGGGAACACGGGGAGAGGAGACTGGCTCACTGGCCGCTGGAATCTGGCGATCTCTCTCCCGGACACGTGGTGTGGGGGAATATAAGTAGCCTAAGCTTAGGGCAGTGCCCTAAGGCCATTAGAGATGCACAGGTATTTCATTGGCAAACGTTTAGCGCCAGAAACAGGTTTCTAGGGATGGGGGTATAGGGTTACAGTTAAATATATAGGGGGCGGGGGAGGCAGGAGTCCCGTAACTTGGCTGCCGCTTTTCCTGGTTAAAGTGTCCGGTCCGGGCCAGCAACTCTTTCAGCCACTAGTGGCCCTTTTATCTATAATTAGCTCTGATTGAGGTGGGGGATGCAGCCATCCCATGTGGGACCTCTTCTGAAAACCCAGGAGCTATTCTCCTCCTTATTCCCCCAAAGATTCTCCTAACTTTTATCTTGGCTCATGACTTCATTCTTCGGTATTTGCAGAACCATGAGCACAGTACACATGATATCATCAGGGTTAGCTTTTGCTATTGCATCTTTTCCGATACCATATTAATGTTAGTATTGTTAGTATTGTTTTCTTCAGTTCTATGAGAAATGCTGCTGGTATTTTTGATATAGGATCTCCAAAAGACATAGGGAAATAAATGTAACTTCCAACCAATACACTAAGTTCGTGTTCTCTGAAGTCAAACAATGAACTCTAAGGAACAACAGAAGTCAAGAGTAAAAAAACTTATTGGGAAAAAGAAATGGGGAGTAGGAATAACTCCTGAGATACAGGAGAGGTCCTGAATGGGTTGCCTGTTGGAGACCACCACAAAGCAGCTCTGAGCAGAATTTAAATTTTACTAATTGGCTTTCTATGTTTATCTGTGAGTGTGTCCTAGGCCTCAGCCCCTTGCCTGGCACTGGGAGCTGATTCACAGTAAGTGAACCTCTGTGAATCACTAGTGCTGGCTGAGCCCCATAGTGGCTGTGAAGCCAGAGATACCTCAAAGGGCAAGATAAGGCCACAGTTGAAGACACCCTGGCTCCAACAGTAATTAGTAAATAGAGACTGCAGCTGCAGGCATCTCACTCCTGCAGTCTCAACCCTAATATAAATGTTATCTTAAAGATAAGATAGTTCTCCTAAATTGGCTTAACCTACTACTTGGGGAAGTCTTTGAAGTGACCCTCTGAGGTCCTGCTCATTTCCTGTGCTTTCCTCAGTTTCCCCACCTTTTGTCTTGGTCCTAATAAAAATGGGCTAATCCAGAAAACTTTGTTATAGCTCTCGGAGTCACAAGCTCAACTAAAGGGTTTTAACCCTCCTAGAGCCCTAAAAAATCATACAATTTGTCTCTTTTTATTTAACCTCTGCCGTAGACTCATTTGGAAGATCAGAGATTTAGGTCAGGACCCAATAGTTGCCAATGAGCCCACTTTTCAAAGAAAGTTTTATAGAGCAAAATCATGAGGTAGGTACCACGTGGGACAAAACTATGAGCACCCAATAAGGTTGCAAGTATAGTCGCTTAGGTAATGTTGATCCAATGGCAAGAAGGTCACAGAGCTACTGAACATCATTAACCTTAGTTGATAATCTACGGTCATAGTCTTAGTCATTCTACTCCTAGTCCTAGTCTTAGTACTAACCCACCCCAATGAGATGATAGTTTATTTGTACAGGAAATCTCAAAAAGGTGATAGCAATGACCTCAAATTACCACTTATCCCTTAGGAAGGTTGTAAATCTGGACACTGTGACTTTAATCTTCTTCAAATATGACTCCAGCCACAGTTGTGACACACTGTCATCTTCTGTATTGACTCCCTTGAGGGAGGGCTCAGCCCTGTCTGACTGCCTAGAATATTTCTACCTCACTTAGCTGTCCACAATATCCCTCCTTTGAAGAAGTACACTTAACTGCCATGAGGAGTGAGGGGCAAAGACTGGTCTTGTAAGCTGAAGGGGTTAGTTAAGATCCACAGTCAGAGATACTCCACAAAAGGTCTGTCTAAAGGCCCTCAATAGATTCCAGGCATTCTTGTCTTGGGTAGGCATATAGCTTGAAGTCTGGAGAAGTCTTGAGAAGTTCAACGAAACAGTAGAGTGTGCATAGGCCAAATAATAATATTCTGAAAGATTATTCTGAATACAACCAACAAATGTTTCCAACAGGAAGAGCAAGTAATAGCACCCACAAAGAGGGTAAGGAGGAAGTCCACGGAATTTCGGGATCCGACATGGCATTGAACTGTCATTTATTATCTTGAACAGCCTTTGAGGTAGCACAAGAACTGAAATGTTACACACCATTCAGATTTTGAAGCTGTACAAATATGCCCTTTGGCTGTTGTTAGGATATCTAATGCCATCTGATTTTGAAGGATGGCTTGCCTCATAAATTTTACTTCTTCATTTAGGAGTGAGAAAGAAGTTGAGGGATCATTTAAGGCCTGCTGAATATAAGCAAGGCCTCAATGAATTGTGTGACATCCTCTAAACCTAGGGAAGGTATAAAGACGGAAGTCAAATGATGATTATACCTGCAAAACATACTTCTAGACTGTCAGCGTTGAAGATGGGGTAAGTTTACAGGTGTATCAGTACTTTTGACACTCCTGCCTTATAACTACACAAGTTCCATCCAGGGATATCCAGGGCCACAAAATGGTTCCACAGAAACAGTGCATGCCACTGGGGCTTCCCATCCAATTCCAGGGTGATTAAGTCAGTCTGTTGGAAACTATTCTTCAACCTGTAAAGTTATGGTGTGCATATGCTATTCAAGAAGTGTCCATTCCATGTATTTAGTATAGTCAGACCAATGAGAATAGTGTGATTTCTCTAGCTCTAACATAAGGAGGTCTTTCTACTAAGGTATCCTGTAGTGGAGGTTAACTATATAATCCTCATCAGTATAAATATTAACTTTCTGTCCTTCAGTGAGTTGTAAAGATCTGGTCAGAACTATAAGTTCTGCTAGCTGGGCAGCAGTCCCAAGGGCAGGTGAGGAACTTTCAAGGATCTGATGTAGGGTCACTACTGCATACCCTTCCTTGCTTGCCCCATTTTCCATGAGGAAACTGCCATCACAGAAGGTCAAATCAGGGTCAGGGTCAGGAAGTCTTCAAGTCTTCTTTGGCCGTATAAGTCTCAGTCATGTCTTTAACCTAAATTTTCTCCTTATTTCTCCATCCTCTTGCCATCCTTCCCCCTAGGAACTTAGAGAGCTGTGCTGGATGTGGCAAATTGGCCTCCAAACAGGGAGTGGGGTAAGAAGAAATAGTAGGTGAGGGGACACTTCTCATTGTGCACACTGAAGGGGGAGAGGTGTATGATAACATCAGTATTGATTACAGAGATGTATTGATATTGATATCATCAGGTGTAAAACATGGGGCAAACAGATTCTCAAGAACCACAGATATATATGGAAGTGTTTGTTGTATTCTTGATTCCTGTGCTTACTTCCCTTTTGTGGATTTGTATTAAGGAGTATTTTAATGGTCGTAAGCTTGTTGAAATGATCACAAAAAATTTGGCTCAGAGAACTACTTTAAAAACCAAGTCCTAAACAGAAAAATGATAGCAGAACAGTAGACCCCCCCAATAAAGCTTAAATCCTCCGACTTTGCAAGTAGACAGGAAAGGAGTGGTGGTAGTAGGTGCGGTGTGTGTGGGGGCAATAACTTTCCTCACTGGAAGAGTATTTTGTTGCAAATTCTATTTTACAATTCCTGATAAATTTAGCTGATCCATGAGCAAAGATTTCTGCCTTTTCAGAAAAGGTTTGCTGCGATGCAGGTTGAAAGTTTCTCCTCTCAGGGAGTAGAGCTGTTTTCTCTATCTCCCTTGCAAATGGCATTAAAAGAAGCCAGATGGGAAGGAGAGCCATTGGAGGATTTTTAACACATCTCTGTTACTGAACTTTGAATCACCAATAATCCAGAACAAGTTGTGCATCTTCAAGAGGTGGTACCCTTTAAGACCATAAAGAAATTAAAACAAGCTGCCACTACCTATGGTACTATGGCTCTTTTTATCTGAGGTTTAATAGAGCTCCTAGGACAAGAGATTATGGCCTCAGATGATTGGAAAAGAATAACTAAAATATGTTTAAATTAAGGGGATTATTTATTGTGGGAAGGAAATTTTTTCCAATTGTGCACAGATTAGGCCACACACAATGCTGCCCACAACACAGCCATTACAAAAGACTTGTTAATCATACAGAGTGCCTTTGCCACTGCAGATAATCAACTTACTTTTGAATTGCAAGCATATGAGCAGGTTAAAATAGCTGTCACAGGGCTTGGAGGGAAATTCCTTCAAAGGATGAGACATCTCTGGATATGACTTCCATTTGTCAGGGTCCCGGTGAAACTTTTCAAGATTTGGCAGCATGCTTATCACAGGCTAGTGAGAGAATTATAATAAACACAGAGGCTAGTAAAGTGATTGTTCAGCAGTTGACGTTTGAAAATGCAAATAAATGGTGTAAGGAGGTTTTTAAAGTTCACAGAAAGCGGGTTATTGGCTGAAATGATTCAAGTTTGTGTGCACATTGGCCCCTCACGCATGCAGGAGGTGCCTTGGCTGTAGCTCTGTTGTTCGCCAGCAGGATAGAGAAAGGGGAGGGAACAGAGTCACTTGTTCCAGCTATGGATTCCAGGGACATTTTGCCTGAAATTGCTCTGCTGCATCTGTGAGGGCAGCACAGCCATTATTGTTCCTCTAACAAAACCTGGTGTCTTTACAAGAGTATCATTGTGCAAATGAGTGCAGATCCAAAAGTGCTGTGGAAGGCCAACCCATTCCAGGAGACTTCCAGCAGGGCTTGTCTGGGCCCCGCAGAACAGTGGGGCACTTTCCCTAGTTTCCCCCGGCCCTACCCTCCAGTGCAAAGCACATTTCTGATCTCTGGTGAGACAAAAACAGCTTAGCCTTAAACCTCAGTCCCTCCTCCAAATTCATAATAACTCTTAAAATAGGACCTTGAATTATTCTTGTGGACCTTGGCCTCATGGAACTCTCCTGCTAGGCTGCAGCAATCACACTTTTAAAGGTCTCCAGGTGTTGCCTGGTGCCAGCAGTGCTGACTATACAGGGGAAATCAAGGTAATGGTTCGATGTATTAGAAACACTGTTCAAGTCACATCGGACTCTCACATTGCTCAATTAGTCTTTCTTCTTCTGACAAAAACTGGAATCTTCTGATATGATTGGGTTCAACAGATTAAACAAAATTGTCCTGAGATGGAATTGATTATTAAAGGGAAAATATTTAAAGGACTTATATACACAGGAACAGATGTTTCAGTTATTGCCCAACACCACTGACCTACAGCATGGCCTCTGGATGTGGCAACTACAGATCAATAGAGTGTGAGCAGTGTTTCTCACCCTAATAGAAGTGCTCAGTTGCTCAGCTGGAGGAATGCAAAAAGCCATTCTGAATATTCCTCACCTTGTGTCCTCCTTATATACCAGTCAGTCTTGGAGTTATGACATACTACAGGATATGGGGCATTTTTGGTTAAGCAAAACTCCATGATGACTCATCAGATGTTATAGTAAGGCTTTCTTCTCCCTCAAGGGCTTGATAAGTATAATCAGGAAAGAAGAAAATCCCATCCAATCGATGCTTAAAAAGGCCATTTTAGCACAGAATATTCATCCTCACATTTTCAAGAGGGGTCTTGATCTGTTCTCCTACCCCATGGATGGCATCCAAGATAACTTGGAGTCTGAGGATCCTGTTTGGGTTGATCAGTGTGGGCCTTCACTCAAGAGAAGCTTACAGCAGCTCACACACTGGTTAATGAACAGATGTTGGTGGAGCATCTAGAATCCTCCAGTAGCCCTTGCAATACTCTAATTTGCATAATAAAAAGGAGTCAGGAAAGTAGAGATTTTTACAGGATTTGCATGTTGCTAATCATACCATGGAACCTCTGGGCGCATTTCAACCAGGATTGCCCAGTCCTGTAGCAGCTATCCCTTTACGTTTTCCCTCATGATGATTGATTTAAAAGACTGCATTTTTAGTATTCCACTCTATCCTCAAGATAAAGAGTGTTTTGCCTTTAGTTTACTCTCTATTAATCATCAAGCTCCTATGTGCCATTTCCAATGGTGATACCTACTTCAAGAAATGGCAGACAAATAGTCTAGGTTTGTGTCAAGAATTTATGGCTGCAGCCATTTTGTCAGTCCTTTGTTCATTAATAGGACATCCCAGTGATCTTCAGAACCTCATGGGAGACACTCCAATAAATATTATTAAAATATATGATTATAATATGTTTGCATTACTCATTCATCAAAGGTTTCAGTTTTCCAGAAAATAAGGTTTTTGATTTAAAGATGCTCTGGTACAAAGGTTTTCAAATGGCTATGATAATTGATTATGATTATTGATATTGTAGGCATTGAATGTATTCATGCTTGCAGATGTGTGGGTCTTCTGAAGTGCGAAACAAGGAGTGTTTATGGTGATAGACTTTTCTTTCAGATTCAGGCATCTGCCTTTAATGAAAACCTATGTGATGAATATGTGTATGTGCCTACATACTAAGAGATGCCTCTACATTGAGCAGTCCAGACAAGGTCACAAATTTCTTCAGTGAAGTCCCATTAAAGGTCAACAAGTTAAGCAAAAGCTTCTTATGTACTTGTTAGAGATGACTGACTGAAAAAGCTGTTTTATGTCAAAATAGAAATCTAAGTGCATTACAAAAATATCACCATGATAGTCAGGTCACAACATTATATATGGCTTTTGATGTCTAATTTTCTGTGTAAAATGTATAACTGCTGTCTGTTAACATTCTGCGGGGATTTGAATGCTAAAATATCCATAGTTGGTAGCAAATAATGGTTCTTTTTGTATAATAATAAGTTCGTTGATCTTTATACAATGTAATGTCATTAGTCTCTTCTGGCTGTTCAATAACTGAAGTTTGGAGACCAAAGACTAGAAGAATAGACATCCTAACAGGAGAGCCAGTGTTTTGGCCCAGCATTCAAGGCCAGTGAGGACCTAGGCTATAAGAGAACCTCTTCTGTGACATTCTATAACTTGGTAAGTCTCTGGTCTTTAGATGAAGGAGATTGTGGGACCACAGAGGACAGTGATCAGTGGTGTGCCTGAGACGAGTCACCAAGAGAAAAAATTCTCCAAAGCTTTCACAGAAAGCAACTTGACTAAACAATGGCTGTGATTCATCCAGATGGCTGACACTAACAGAAGTACTAAGAGGTACTGTGCATGGTTCCCAGGTAATTCCTGAGGAGACTTGACTTTGATAGATAGCAAGAAATCAACTGTAATTAATGCAGGTCTTACTTTGATTTGGCCTTAAACATCTGGCAGAAAAGTATAAGGAAGTATAAGGAAGACAGTTGTCTACAGAGCCTTTCAAATATAACTCCTCCAACTTCACCTAAATACTCATTGATTACAACCACAAAAAACGAAAAGGGGGAGATACTGGGAGTGGTTGAGCTAATGATCATTCACACATGTGAAACTGAGAGCCCAAAGTACCTGAGAAATACCCTGAGGGCATGGAGCATCCCAGATGAACAGGTGCTCCAGCCCTTAGAATACAGTACATGAGAGGTGAGCTAGGTAAGCAAAGATGTGTCACATGACAAATGTACAAATAAATGCACTGTGATGGTTGAGCAGTTTCTTTCCATCTGGAGAGAGCGCTCCACCTAACCTCAGCTTTCTGTATACTATCTCCTATCTTTATTTCTCCTTCCTCTCACTGTCCTTCCCGGGGTGAAGGAACACAAGAGGATGAGAAAATAAAGAAGAGACAAAGCTGGGGTCAGGTGGATTCCTTACTCTCCAGATGGGAGGAAAGGAACTGAGCCCTCACTGCAGGGACATTTATTTATACCTTTTAGGAACTTAATGTTATGTGGTATCCCTTTGCCTAGAAACCCATTGCTGGGATTGTCTAGGGGCTTGGTATTTTTGTGGCCTGGAGCAGCTTCTTCATGTGGTTTGCCCCAGACACTCTTTGTTTTCCAGTTGGCCTCTACATGTGTGATCAACTTCCAGCTTCAACGGCTCCCTACACATGTCCGCTGCCAAACCTTCATGCCCACTTTCTAAAGTATTTTGTATCCTAAAAAGCTTGTCTTGAATAGGGTGGGGACCAATGCCAGGAATGGACACCAAACACAGCTGCCTCCTCTCCAGGCCCAGCCAATGGTGTCTCAAGGTCCTTCAGGCCCCTCCAACTAACATCAGGTGAGTAGTCAAGGGTGGCTCCCTCAGTCACCCCAGCCCAGTCCTTACAAAAGACAATGGCAGGAAGAGCCCCTGTCTCTGACCCTGATGTGAGCAGAACAGTTGCCAGTGCAGCTCGCTGGAACCCTGAGGTTTGCCATCGTGGCTATGAGTGGTACGCACCCATGGAAAGATATTCCCTGAGACTGGGGGCTCAAGGGCTTGGGTTAGGGAAAGATTGTGTCCTGCTGGGTAGAATGACACCAATAGCATGAGGAGACCTAGACTCAGCTGAGCTGCCCAGGTTTTCCTATGGCCCTGCTCAACAGAGGGCTGGGAATTGTAAGCCTGAGTGTGGAACAAGAATATGAGAGATATTAAGATTGGTCTGCTTTCTTTATACCTCAGTGTCTTAATTTTCTCATTGCTGAAACAAAATACCCAACACCCAAAGTTAGAGGGAGATAGTTTATTTAGCTCACAATTTGTAGAGGTTTCCCTGGTGAAAGAGAGCAAAGCAACAAGGGAGAAATAAGACCCTTTCTGTTCCTTATAGAGCATGCAGGCTAACTGCCCTAGGGTGAGGGTAACTCTCACAACCTAATCCCAGCATCAGACCGTGAATTAATAAACTCTAGCTGTAGCCACCTATGAAAAGCCTGCCCTCCCAAGAGTGTATGAGGCTTTGGGGGACATCTAGATACAAACCATGACATTCAGTCTCTGACTAAACTCCTCGTATGGGCCCCCAAGCACATTCATGCCTGTGCCAAGCTCCAGCCTTTGGTTACCTGTCCCAGTCACCTGTGGGCAAGAGCTATGGCCTCACTGATGCTGAGAGACACCTTGCAGTCCTGCATCTCAGCTGGCTGCAAGGGGCTGTCCTCTTCCCACCTAGGACTACTCTGTAGCTGTACAAACTGAAGCCCACCTTCAATTTCAGCAAAGCATCAATCTGGTAGAGTTGTCCAGTCTAGAGTGCCCCTATAAGGAGTTCCTGCTTCCAGACTACCTCCAGCTCAGCTGAGCCTCACGATAAATCAGTGTACCATGGCCTATAAATCGAGTTTGGAAAAGTTGGAGTCCCATCCTTGTGTCAGCCACTAGAAAAGGGTAAACTCCTGGGCGTCTGGAGCTGGAGACTTTTGGGAATCTTCCTGGGTGGCCAAGTGCCTGTCTCTCCTCTGTACCAGTGGGGTGTACTCTGAGACGCTTGCCTTTCTGAGGGGGAGTGAAAAACTGTACCAGTGTTGATTGCCTGTGTTTAAGCAGCTCAGAAGGAAAGCAGAGCTATTGTCTTTTACCCATAAGACCTTTGAACAATTGTACAAGGGCACTGAACTTGCAAAACTGGACCTCAGGGCAGACGTGAGGACCAGAAAGCCAACAGTGTGGGCAGAAGAGTCACAGGAGATGGTTTCCCTTTGGGTAATTCTGATTTTGGGGGGCAGTGTGTGGTCAGTAGGGCTTTCAGTGGGCTTGGGAGGTTCAACATGTGACAAGTCTCTACATCCCAAGAGCTCAAGGCCAGGCCAAATTGGTCACCTACTGGGCTAGGATGCAGCCTGCTGTTTTTCTGTTCCATGTTGAGCGCTCGCTTCATGTGTGATCAGCCCATATGTCCCCAGGAGAAAGATTATACAAATGGTTTGAATGTCCTCAGCATTTCAATGACGTTTAAACTTCCCCTGGAAGTAAACACTATGGTAATTGTGGAGTCTCCCTGATAATTTTGTGTCCAGTACTTCTACACATCCTCTCGCCTTGACGGGCTTCTTTTCTCCCCCTCAGTACTGAGACTCAAACCCATGGCTTTCACACTGAGGTCCAATTCCCAGCCCATTATTTATATTTTTACTTTGTCATTAAGTCTGAAAGTTCCATGGGTGGGGCTGGGACCTGCTATCTGTCCCTGCCTCATCCAAGAGTGCAGAAAAGAGGGCTGTGTGGCTATGCTTGGCTTCCAATCTCAGGCTGTTAGTTTTTCCTGTTGAAAAAGACAGACCATGTCAGGAGGGACCTGAGGCTTATGCTGCCTCCTCATCATTTCAGTGAAACCTCAGAGTCAGGACTTCGAAGTTGAATTAAACTCATAGGTTTAATTCAACTGTTGGCTTGGTGACTTACTAGTGATACACGGTTCAGGACAAGTTGCTTTTGAAGCTGTTCTACCCATCTGCAAAATGTTAATGGTAATCCCTGTCCCAGTGATCTTAAACACTACTTCAAGATTAAATTCTAGAATATATAAAGCTTTACAAAACTATATTCGCCAAAGCACAAGCATATTTAATTCAATTATCTTCCTATAACATCTGTTGTTTTGCTGGCTGCTTGTGGCTCATGGTAAAGTAAATGTCTTCAGGCAGGGTTCTGTTGGCACTGTCACTGGGACATGGGTTGTTGCTGTTAAACCAAGAATGACACAAGTTTGATACATTCACTCTGTGAGTGATTGCATAGAAATTAACACTATTTTAAATGTTTAAATGTTTAATGAAAAAACACTCATTGCTGTGGCATGGAAATTTCTGGCACTGATACCTATAATGTAACAGAATCCACTTTATGCATATGTTATACTTATGTACACGCATAGAAGAAAAGGAATTTAAACAACAGACTATTACAGATGCTTTTCCATCTCTTTTTTTCTAGTGATTATGAGTACTTTCATATTCACCCAAAAATATTATGTCTAAAAGCCCCAGACTCAGAAAACTTCGCAGCTAGCTGCGTTCACCACACTAGCACTCTGCCAGGGCAGCAGTCATGGCATTTCATGCAGGATTTATCAAACCTGTGTGTAGCTGTGGTGCTGGTTTTAAGCAAAGAAATTCTGAGTGTTAAGTTTTGAGGTCAGCATTCCTACTATGTCTGAGGGAGAACTAGAACCACAAACATCAGAAAAAAATCCTCACATCTGCCCTCTCCAGCCCAATCTCACAGCATGGCAAGCCACGTAGATGCTGTGCCTGCCACGACCACAAGGTGGCAGCAGGACCCTCGCATCATCCCCATAGAGGTGGAGGACCCCTCTTATCAGCGGCGGGAAAGCGGAATTGCCAGTGTGGAGGGCTGTGAGCTCAGGGGCTATCCAATCTAGGCACAGTCTGGCACCCCAGCCCCGTCCTGGATTTACTCCTCTGCTCTTGGTAACTCTGTAACTCACATCCGGCCCTTCCAGCAGGCCCTACGGCACGGGTTCCATCAAGGTAGAAGCCTCATAAGTAGTCTGGTGTGGGAAGCTGGGTCTTCTAGGATAGATACCAAGGCCAGACAAGTGTGCTAGGGTTTCAGGAAGGGGAACAGTGGTTTGAGGACATGAGTGGGGATGTCAGCCAGGATCTGCACCTGACCCTGAGTGAACAAGGAGAGGTGGGAGTGAACCACTGAAGCTTAAGGGAGGATTGCTAAGACTTTTGGAGTGCCATGACCCATGGCTTTTGGAGGGTCTCATGTTCTTCAAAGAACCAGTGTGTCAACCTCCATTATTGGCTGGGCTGCTTTGGGTGGGAGGTGCAACTTCAGGTGGCTGCTTTTAGCCAATGACATTCCCTGTGTAGATGTCTGGGGATGGAGCCTCGATGTGACCTCAGGCTTCCTTTAGAGAAAGGGGTAACCTCAGCCTTCAGAAGTCTTTGCCAAGAGCCCTGTCTGCTTCCCCCTCCAGTCTCCGTCCTGTGCTTTCTCCCAATCTCCCCAGTGACAAGAACATGAACTCTGCCCTCCCCTGGACAGGACTGTGTTCCTCCTCTGCTGGATGAATCAGGCAAGCACTAGCTCTTCCATCTCTCTGCCTCTGCCTCCTTCTCATGTAAGATCTGAACTGGCTGTTGGCTTCTACCCTATCCACAGGCCAAGTGCCCCTCACCTGGCAGGACTATGAAGCACCACTGCCTTCCGAGGGCCCTGCTTCTCAGAGGCCCTTTCTGGCACCTGGTTCATCAGTTAGGTTGTGGCTTCTGCTTTGCCAGGGCTGGGTGGCTCTTGTGAGTCAGGAAGAGGATGCTGGCAGCTACTAGTGGAAAGTAGAAGCTTGGTGACCAGGATGTCAGAGAGGCAGGGATACTGGATGTGGCACATCCTGAGCAATGACAGATTTCTGGTCCCTTTGGAGTACCTGCAAGGCTCTTGAGGCTGGAAGAACTGAGGTGGGGCTGAAGGCTCTGAACTTGAATTCCTGCACCTAGCTGGCCCCTCGGTGAAAGGGGATGGATTCTGTTAGCTTTCTGGAGAAGAAAGTAGGATGTGGAGAAACCAAGGCCTCCATGGGCATATTCCCCAGTGAGACAGCATTACAAACCCAGAGAACCCCTGATAGGGGAATAGCAGAGAAAGGCCCAAAAACCCATTGGGATTGCACTCACTTACACCTTGGATGCCAGAGGCAAAGCTGAGGACCAGTGTAGGATTTTTCCATTTGCCCTCTTGGGCCAGGAGAGACCAGAAAGAAGGTGGAGCTGAGCATCAGAGTGAAAAAAAGATGCCTGGTAGGCCTTCCAAACAGCACTTAGTCTGCAGCCAGGACCACAGTTACCACCAGCCAAGAGTGGAGCTCCGGGCAGGGATGGGCGGTGGTGGGACTGGCAGAAGTAAAGCTGGGTGAGTGTGCCTCCATCTCCCTGCTTAGCATGTTTCTTCTGTGGTTGGAAAGAGCTACTTACCGGGCAAGATATGGGCAGTTCCTGCTCACACTTAGCAGGTGGCAGGTTCTGGTATGTTCCCATTAGGCCCCACCCTGGCAACCTTTGCTGAGCCTTGGAAAGGAGGGTGTGAGGGAGATAAATATCACTAGATTGGCAGCGCATTGAGCATAGTCTACATAAGTAGAATTTAAAAACTACTGCTATGTTGCTCTGCTCAAGCTATTCTGTTGTTCTGCCCAACACTAGGCACTCCCTTATTAAGAAGGGCTCCTCTCCCTTCCTGAATTCCCATCCCATCTAATATTACCAGTCTGCGCCCGTCAGATGCTGGCCTGTGTTCTTTGCTATTGTGCTTTGTCCCATTTCTCTTAGAAATGTGTGTGCTCCCAGAGGGGCAGCAGAGCTTGGGCTGTGTTCTGCACACAGAGTGGAGCATTGACTTTCTGATGAGCATAGCACAGGCTCTGTCAACACTCAGTTCCCGGGTGGATAGCTTGGCACCTGGGATGGGATGAGGGCAATACAGGCCCCTGGCGGGAAAATGCTCAGGGGCAGCAAGGCGTGGGCATGGCCAGCTGCCCTCTGGACTATGTAGCCTTGCTGCAGCTGGCTCAGTGCCTTGTCAGTGCAAAGCAAGGGTGACATCAGTATGAGCAAGGTTACTTTAGGGCAAAGGGAAGGTTGGGGAGAGGGGGATGGTGGCTGGTGTTCCTTTGGCAGCTGAATCTAGATGGATGCCTTGTAGGGAAGCAGCTAGAGAGGGAAGAGAGTGGAGAGGAGCAAGAATTCGGACTGAGGCGGCGAGAATGATTGGGACTTGTTTCTTGCACCCATGGAGGGCAGAGAGGCAGTGCTTCAGAACTCTGCAGGACAGCTGGGACCTTCCTCTGGGTGCTCTTGGCCTCTCTGTGACCATAAAGGCAGAAGTGGGTGAGTCCCCTCTGTCCTTACTTTGGCCCAGAATTTGAGTCAGAACAAGAAGGACTTTCAGTTTATTTGCTGTCATTTATGGCAGTGGGCCTGGATCTGCCTGTCTTCGCTGTGTCCATCCTCAGTGAAGCACTTGGTGCAGCTGGCTCTCCAGGCTGGGGAAAGGTTCTAGCAGGACTCCTGAGAAGAGAGAGAGAGAGAGACTGAGGTCTATAAAGAGCTGTCTTGCTAGGTCAGGTCACAGTGGAAATCTCCAGCCTTGGGACTATCATGAAAGCTTTGTCCTCAGGTCCCACCTGTTTAGGCTGCCATCCTGACTCACAGCCAGGCCCTGAGACACTAGCTGTCCTGGTCATGCACTCTGATCTGCAGAGTAGTTACCAGATGCCAAAATGGCCCAGTAGAAGCTACACTCTCGTTCACATCATGTGCCTGAAAACAAGGCTGTGCGCACACACGTGTGTGCTTATACACATGCACACCTGCACACTTTGGTTCTGTGTACAACAGGGAGAGGAACTGGAATGCACTCTGTGTGCAAAGGCACACATGTCTGGCCACCTAGAGGAGGCTGGGGTGGAGGGGGAGGTGAGCACTTAGTCTCTTCTGGATCAGAGTCACCCAGCAGGAGACCCACAGTGCCCACCCTCTTGCTTGGGGTTCAAGAACAATGGAGTCAGGGACAAGGGTCCTCACTGGTGAAGCATCACCCTAGACAGAGTCACCCTTAAGTGAGCCTCTAAAGGGTCACCTGCTTTTCTCCACACTTGACCTCAGTGGTCCTTGGGATTTCATATCATCATCTTCACCAGGTAGTTTTCCTGCTTCTCCCTGCTCAGTCTGGCCTCTCTGCCTTCCCTCCAGAGTCTAAGGTGCCATACTGAGTTCTGGCAGTTGGAGACATAGAGATCTCCTCTATGGTGTAAACTGCCCAAGAGAAGCTCCCGTGACTTCAGCTCTGACCCTGAGCCTGGGACTGTGAAGTGTTCCATAAACGTGCTGAAGGCTGGCATGGCAGTGCATACCTGTAATGTCAGTACTTGGGAGGCTGAGGTGGGAGGATCACCATGAGTTTGAGCGTGGGCTATATAGTTAGTTCAAGACCAACCTCTACTATGTAGTGAGACTGTCTCAAAAACAACAAACAAACAAACAAAAAATCCCATGTGCTGAATGAGTGAATCCATGTTCACAGCAGCAGAGGTCCCATGGTTTATTTTTCCCCCTCTCCTCTGAAAGCCATTGATGCCCAGACAGGCTGCAGGAGGGCAGATTAGCCTGGGGTCTAGCATGGGCCAGGAGAGGGAGTCCACTTGCACCATCTTTCTGGGTTCCTGCTACCTAGGACTCAGCTTGAAGGCCAGGACAGGCCAGAGCCGGCAGGTAACTGGCTGGGGCCCTGCTAGGACATGAGCAGGTGCTGGCTTCCCTTCTTCCCTCCCCAAGTCACCCAATGTCACAGGAAAGTCTGATGATAGGCCTACAGTTGTGAGAATGATTTCTGCAGCTCTGATCTCCTGTTCCAGTACCACCATGCCATGCACTGCATGGATAGACAGGTTTGTGAGGCTGCTTACATAACCACATGCCTTAGTATGCATGTTTAATTAGGCAAGATGACCATCTCAGGATCTGCAGTGGCTCACAGCACCAAGGATAGAAGGATTTCTGAGACACATGTTTTATACTACACAATTCACTCTTTTAAATCACATAACTTAACGGCTGGTGGCATACTCCTAGGTAGTCACTAAAGTCAATTTTAAAATCTCCACACCAGTCCTGTGTGCCTTAGATGTTCCCTCCCTCTTCCCTCTTCTCTTCCACCTCTGGGCAGAAACAATCTGCTTCTGCCTCCATAAAACTTCCTACTATGGATATTTCACATAGATAGAACTATGTAATATGTGGTCCTTTGCAATTTGATTTTTTCACTTGGAATTCTATTTTCAAGATTCACTTCTGTTGTAGGACTACCAGTACTTTTTTTTTTTTTTTTTTTTTTTTTTTTTTTGGTGGTGCTGGAGATTGAACACAGAGCCTTCACCTGTTTTTAATTTTGAAACATCACATTTCCCAAATGGAACTGGACCTTGTGATCCTCCTATCTCACATTCCTGGACTGGTAGTGCCATTTCCAGCTTCCATTCTTTTTTGTTGCTAAATAATACTCCACTTTGTGGCTATGTCACTTCTTATTTATCCATCAGTCATGGATGTTTGCATAGTACATTTACACTTTTGCTGTTATAAATAAGCACTATGAATTTTATATTCAAGTTTGTGTGCACACCTGCTTTCACACTTTTAGGTATGCATATAAGAGTCGAGTCACTGGGCACATTTTGAAAGGGAAAGTGCAGCAGAAGAAAAATTTGTGAGGACAGAGCATGTTTAGAAATCGGTAGGAGTTGGGGTTGAGGATTTAGCTCAGCGGCATAAGCGCCTGCCTTGCAAGCGCGTGGTCTTGAGTTTGACTCACGGTACCGATTAAAAAAAAGAAAGAAAGAAAGAAATCCGTAGGAGTTACTGCCGCTTGAACCCGTGACGAGATCAAGCATCGGAGTCAGTGAGAATGTAATCTCGAGGAAGACAGAAGTTAGACTGGTAAGATAGGGAAATTCAGGCTGGAAGAGCGCATTCACAGTAAAACCAAGGGCAGCTCACCTACTGATCATCTTTTTGAACTATTAAACATTTGCAATTATCTGCCAAAACAAACATTACCCCCATTTTGTAGACAAAGCAATTAAAATTCACAAAATAAATTAAATTGCCAGCGGTTACCCGGTGTCTATAAATTTCAGCAGCAGGATCTCAGCTTAATATTTTCCCTCTCTTCCATAATATGGTTTCACCCTGTTGAGATCACATAAGGGTATTTCTTCACCCTTATATGTAAACAGCAACACAGTACAAACATATTCCAATATAATTAGAGATGCAATATACTTTTTCCCCAAAGTGCTCCAGCTGGAATCCGGGACTTCCTCATGCCTTGAAAGCGTCCACCGCCACTTTTCAATCTGTTACACTACTTATTTTTGGTGTTGGGACATTATGGTAATAGCATAGAAACTTACATGTATATGTGCAATAAATATATCCAATAGAATATGATATAGCTGTATCATAATCTGCCATTATTGATCATTTATATTGTTTTATTAATGTAATAAAATATTGTATATTTTACAATATTATATATATGAAGTGGTGAATATGCTTGTGAATGTTTATCCTAGCAGTAAAGGTTTATCTCAACTCGCTGGGTGTGGTGGTGCATGCCTGTAATCCCAGCACTGATAACCAGCGAGTTCAAGGCCAGCCTGGCCTAATAGCGAAACTATGTCTCAAAAAAAGAAAAAAAATTTTTTTGTCTCAGCTGATTGTAGTGGCACCCGCCTGTAATCGCAGCCAAAGCAGGAGGATAACAAGTTTGAGCAATTTAAGTGAGCAAAACTCTGCCTCAGAATAAAGAGGGGATAGGGATGCCGCTCCCTGTGAAGATCCTGGGTTCAAGCCCCACTAGCGCAAAAAGGAAAAAAAAAAGTTTGCTCTTCCCACCCTTTCCAGCACTATTTTCAAAGTCTTCGGCAGTGCCAGCTACCTATCCTTTTTCTTCCCTCTGGGCAGTGTCGCGCCCCAAGGGCCCGCGGCGGCAGAGCGTGGAGCGGTGCGCGCGTGCAGGCGCTCACGTCGTCCGTGGGCGCGAGGCGGGTTCGGGCGCCCCAGGCCGGTGGGCGGGGCCGCGTCGTAGGTTGCTGTGCCCGAGCCCCTGCTTCCGCCGCCTTCCAGGGGAGGGCGGCCTCCCTCCCACGTGTCTGGGATGGGAATCCCCGATGCAGCGCTCCTTTGCTCGGTTCCCTGTGAAGTCTCGCCCCTGCTCACCCTTGCGCCTTAGGCGCGAATGGAGGGCCGGTTTGCTCTCGGGCCCCTGCCCAGCCGACCGCTCCCGCGCAGGGACCTCCAAGCGCCACAGGCCGCGAACCGGGGCCGCCGCGGACCGCGGGGTTTGGAAGTAGACAAGAAAAGAGGGGAGGGGAGCGAGGAGCCGCGGCAGAAGAAACAGCAGATTGCTCGGAACCAATGGCAGCGGCGGAACGAGGTGGCACCAAATTCCCCTCGGCCAATGGCAAGCAGCAGCTTTCCCGAGTCATTAGCATTTCCCCGGAGGCAGGGGCCGAGGCGCGGGTGTTGAGGCCGCAGCATCCCGGCTCTGCTACGGTCGGCGCGCTCCTGAGCTCGAGGTGCCATCTCTCCCCCTCATTGCACGCAGGGTGCCCGAGCCGGCCAGTTCTGCACACTTTGCCCTCCTTGGCAGCCGATAAAGGAGGTCTAAGGAAATTCGGATTTGCTGTCGCCAGCGCTGCCCTTTAAATCCCCGACCCGAAGGCCCGCACACAGGCGGGGCAGACTCGGGCCCGGCCGCGTGCAAGGCGCAGCAGCTCGGCGCACGGCTCCACCGGATCGCCTCGCAGAAGCGGCCTCTGGAACCGAAGTCCACCCTCAGCCCCTAGGTACCACTTTCCGCAGCCTCAGCCGGGGGAGGCCAGCCTAGCAACCGAGAGCTGAGATGCCAGCCCACATGCTGCAGGAGGTGAGCTCCCCGGGACCGAGCCGCCGAGCGGTAGCAGGCTAGATGGTGCTTCTGCTGACTCGCATGGGGGCGAGTCGGGAAGCACTGGCGAGCATTTGGACATCTTCGGAGCTGTACGGCCTGCCGCGGTATGGTATGGATTGTAACTGGAAAGGCTGATTCCCCAACCCTTACTTTTTGAGTTTTGTTGTTTTGAGGGTCTGTCGTGTAGTCCTGGCTGGCCTTGAACTCACTGTGTATCCCAGGTTGGCCTCGAACTTATGGCGATTCTTCTGCTGCTGAGATTACAGACATGTACTGCCACGCCCAACTCTTAAGGTTGAAAGTACAAAAAAATGCGGTCGTGCCTGGACCTTTATGTACACTAGATTTCCTTTGTGCCTTGCTAAGGCTCAAGACTTTCAGCTTCACTCTCTGCCTCTTCACCTTAAGGTTTCACTCCTAATCTCTGCACAGTGCCTGCAACATTCCTTCTCAGGGTGCACCCCACTCCTAGGTAACTTCTGTCCTGGGCAGGACTGTGCCTTAGCACCCCTCTCCCAGTAGCAGCACCCAGCTGACTCCCTACCTTCCCCACACTTGTTCACCCTCTCCCAACTCTTCTCCTTCCAGATGTCAGGCTCCTACACCACCACCACCACCATTACAGCCCCTGCCTCTGGAGGCCTGCAGAATGGAGTGCAGAAGTTGGAGAAGGCTCCCCAGTACATTGGAGCAGAAATCCGCCCTGAAATAAAAGATGACATACACGACCCCAGCTACCAGGACGAAGAAGGTCCCCTGCCCAAACTGGAGTATGTCTGGAGAAACATTATCCTGATGGCGCTGCTGCACATGGGAGCCCTGTATGGAATCACCCTGCTTCCCACCTGCAAGTTCTACACGATCCTGTGGGGTAAGCAGGTGCCCTGTTCCCCAGCCAGTACCCAGAGTTCTGGCTGCTATTGATAGGTGGGGTTCCCAGCCATGTCTTTAGGGTGGCCTGAGAATACAGTCCGGTGGGGTAAGGGTACAGGCGTGTCTGGCTTAGGGGACCCTTAGCAGGAGTGCTGAGGAATGAGTCCCAGGCCCTGCGAAGGGCCTTTGAGGTAAAGAAGCAGCTGTGCTTGGAAAAGCTCTGCTGACTGAACTGCTGGCAGGGCTGCCTGTCCCAGGTGTCTGCCGAAGAGAACCAAAGCCTTTCCTGTGGCATATGCAAGAGGGGCACTTGGTGCTAGAGTGTGGGCTTCACAGACTCTATGTGGAACCAGTCAGGGGACAGTGTGAGAGGAAACTGCCCAGAAAAGGAGATCATTGAAAAGAACACAAAACTACACTATCTGATGATGGGCATGGTAGTGCATTCCTACAATCCCAGCATTCAGGAGGCTGAGGCAGGAAGATTGTCTAGAGGTCGAGACCAGCCTGAACTACATAGCAGACCCTGTCTCACAACTGTACACTATTTGGGCCTGGCCAGTTTGTCACAGAGGGAGATGATAACAGCCCCTGTATGACCCAATTGCACAGATGTGTTGCTCTGCCACTGCCGGCAGGTCTCCACAGTACAGCACAGTCAGGTCTCAGAGTGAAACTGGCAGTGTCTCCTGTCAGCTCCCTAGCTGCTGGCTCCAGCCCCTTTCTCTTGAGGTTGCAGCCTTGCCAAGGCCCCAGCACTTCTGTCACCTGTCCTCTCCATCCACACACACCCTCTTAGACAGGGGCAGCCAGGCTGGAGAAGAGAGCCTTGAGCAGTTCTGTTAGTGAGGCAGATGGTCCCTACCTTGTCCTGACCTGCCCATGGTGCAGCTCTGGCCGGGATCCCAGGTGTGGTGCTGGCATCTAGGAGCCACACCTGTGAGCTACAGGCTGGGGAGAGGGGGTGGAGAACTCTCCAGGCCCAGGCCCCTCCCAGCTCTTTGAGGTCCCTGAGCAGGACACCCAGCAGAACATGCCTGGAAGTCTTTTACATGAGTGCTGCAGGGTACTTCTGTAAAAGTGGGTGGCACGGGGTTTGTTGTCTCTTGGGCATTTTAGGTGTTGTAGATAGCAAGGTCTGGCCCCTGGAGCTCTGGGCTGGGAAATTTCCTAGAAGCAGGAAGCCCCTTTTTCTCAGAAACCCCATTTTAAGTGTCCCAAGTGAGGATGTCACTACCTTCTGTAGAATCAGAAGGGTTATTCCTCAGGTAACTGTGTTATCTCAGCGTTTCTCCTTCTCAGCTCTCTGGGAGTTTGATGTTTTGTAGACTCTACAGGAGCCTTTGGGACAGGGATGAAGTGATGCCCCTCCCTGAACTGATGGTGTTGTGGGGAGACCCCTGTCTTCTCCACAGGGAAAAGCTGTGATGTGGTGCTTTAACAGTTCTTTCCTGAGGCAAAGGGAGGATGTGTCTACCTGACCCAAGTCTTCTGGACAGAACCAGCAGTGTGGGTTAGAATGGAACCAGTGTGCCTGGATTCTTTTCCCAGTGTCCCTATTCCCCTGTCAGTGTGGGGTCCAGGTACTTACAGAGCCAGTGCAGCATGAAATCAATGGTTGTGTGTCCTTGGCCCTTGAGTGCTTTTGCTTCACCCAAAGCCTCCCCCCACCCTTTTTTTTTGTTTGTTTGTTTGTTTTGTTTTGTTTGAGATAGGGATTCGCTGCATAGTTCAGGATGGTCTTAAACTCACTGTGTAGCCCAGCTTCCTGCCTAGCCCAAAGCCTTTTCCTGGAGATTCCAGGGCTCTGGCCCCTGGCAGTTTTTCAAGAACAGGTGCAGCCAGATGCTAAAGATCAAGGCTGCTCATGGCTTGTCAGTCAATGGACGGCCAGGTTCTGTCAATCACCTGCGCCCTTGAGCCCAGTCAGAGGAATTGTGCCACAACTTGCCCTGGACGGATGTGGGCACTGGAACTTTCCTGGGGATCCTGTAGGAGGGACAGAACCAGGTACAGAAGGGAAGAGGGAGAGAGGAGGCTGTTTGAAAACTTATCTCTGTCCAGAGAACACAGAACAGTTTGTCACAATGTGTGGTGTGTCTGATCACAACTAAATTCTGTGGCCACTGAGGATCTATTGTTTTCAGCTGCCCCCAAGGAATGACACATTATTATTAACAGTTTCCAGTAGGGCCTCACCCCCTGCCTCTGGTGACCAATCAGAGGAAGGGGTGGGTATACCCTGCATGCCTTTCCTGTTAGAAAGGGCAGGGTACCTCTTGACTGCAGACCTGCAGGGTAGTGAGGCAAGACAGTGTCCCAGAGTTGTCTAGGACTGGTGCTGGGCAGTTGGCTGGCAGAGGGATGAGGCAAAGGAGAGGCCTGGGAACTGGGCAGAGGCTGTGTAGGGTGTGGTAGGTCTGCAGCACGAGCTGGATGGTTGCAGAAAACCTAGGTTTTTTAGTTTTATTCTGTGATACCAATTACACACATCATCTGTTTCCTTGACTGGGATGTGTAGTATTATGAGCCCCTAACCCATGCAAGGTGTGTAGTGCATCCGAGAATATAAGCATCCTTGGTGATGCTTCAGCCAATGGAAACATGGCTGTCAGCACTGTGTTCCCTGTCCAGCCACGCTGCTTGCTGCGATACCAACATGCTTTAACCAGCTAATAAATCACCTCAGCATTGTGTCCCTAGTGTCTTCCCCCACACAGGGCTCCTCCACTTGGTCAGTGCCCAGATTTCTTGAGCTGTCATTTTCAGAATGCCTTTGCTCATTGCTTTCTAAACTCTGCCAGAGTAATTTGGGCCCTGAGCACCTTAATGACAGTCAAAGGAGAAAGGCCCTGGGCCAGTGCCTCTGCAGACTGATAAGTGGCTCGGTGGTGAAAGCCTTATTCCCTCAACCCCTTTCTGCCTCCTTCATTACTGGCATTTCTGAGCTTTTCTCCATTTGCAGGTAGAGAAGCTGAGAGGTGATGGGGGTTTTTCTGGGTTTATTTTTTGTTGTTGTTTTGAATGCCAACAGCTTGGGTTCAGGGGAAAGGGCATCTTCAGCCAAAGCATGAAGAAGACTGTGACATGAGAAGCATATCCTCAGGTTGTTCACCCAGGTGGGCTTTGTGTATTGCTGACTCCCACGTCTTGTCCTGGCAGCATACCTGTACTATGTCATCAGTGCCCTGGGAATCACCGCAGGAGCCCATCGCCTATGGAGTCACCGAACTTACAAAGCGCGCCTGCCTCTGAGGGTCTTCCTGATCATTGCCAACACCATGGCCTTCCAAGTAAGAAGCTGGCACTGCTGAGCTGTCCTGCCCCACCCTATTCATGGCACAGGAGAGGGGATCAGTACTCAGAGAGGAGTCCTGATAGAGTGGCCATATCTTTTCTCATCTACTGTGGTCACCTCAGCGCTGTGCTCCATCAATCCTTGGGAGCTTTAGAGTCACTGGGATGGCAGATGTGCAGGGAATGGGCCATATCTGAGGTACAGATTTATTTTTACCCCGATGTGCATTTGTTAGCACAGCATAGCTGCTGTCCTCAGTGTAAGGGCCAAGTCATAAAGCCAGGTGCTGAGTTAGTTTTCCTGAACAGAAAGTGGGCACCGAACTCACATCACAAGAACTCCTAGGACCATATACACACACAGGAGCATAGAAGGTGATGTATCACAGGTACGAACAGCAAACAAACACCTCTGCTGCACCAGCCATGTGCCAGGTTCTGTGCTAAGCACTTGCTGTAGGCTGATTCTTCAAACATTCATGCCATTTTGGGAAATAAGTCCCAGTGTTATTTCCATTTGAGAGATGAGAAAACTGAGTCACTGAGAAGTTGTGACACTAGTGTTGTGCTGTCTGGGTTGCCACTTTGGCTAAGCCAAGCACTAGGCTTGATTCAAACTACAAATTTGTGAGAGACGGTTGAAGGGGTTCAGGAGGACACTGTCACAGCTGCAGGGTCTAGCGGTGGACAAAAGACAGCTCCTGGCTCAAAGCTTAGCTTGCTGCAAGGGGAAAACAGGAAGCCAAATCAGCCCCTTTGGACTGGGTTCCCAGAGCATACCACCTTTACATACTCACCTCTTCCTAAGCAACTTTAAATTGGAGGCTGACGATGGTGTTCTTGTGAGACACGGAAAGAAAGAGATATTGGAACATTTTTGAATGGAGGAAAAAATCCCAAATAAGCCCCGAAGTCCTTGTGAATTACCTACCCATAGCCTTGTTATGGGGTTGGGTGAACTCAGGAGGGCATCGGGACGGTCCCGTTGGACCTTCCGTGCCTGCCTCACTCTCCCTATGCCCAGAGAGCAGGGGCCCCGTGAGGACCTGTCCCACATTCCAGAGGGTTCTTTCCTAATGCAGCTGAGTGCTGGATTCACCTCCATTTTCCCCACACACAGCCTTGAGAATGCAGCAGTGCTGTTCCCGTGGATGTGGGCTATAAGGTGCTTTTCCTGTAAACTTTCAAGCAGGCATGCAGAGTCAGGCATCTCCTTTGTGCCCCCTCTGGAGCCAGACTCTTGGGGATGCTGCAAGGCTGGGCCAATGCAGTGAGCCCATGCAGTCTCCTGGCATGTGTCCTCCCTGGAAGACATGTCTCTTCAGGCCTCTGTTCTCCTTCCCTGCCCTCCAGAATGATGTGTATGAATGGGCCCGAGACCATCGTGCCCACCACAAGTTCTCAGAAACGCACGCGGACCCTCACAATTCCAGGCGTGGCTTTTTCTTCTCTCACGTGGGCTGGCTGCTTGTGCGCAAACACCCAGCTGTTAAAGAGAAGGGCGGTTTGCTGGACATGTCTGATCTAAAGGCTGAGAAACTGGTGATGTTCCAGAGAAGGTGAGTGAAGGCAGGATGGCATGGGGACTGTAGCCTTGGGCACCCAGGCTGGGGACCCAACCTTTTTCCTCAGGACTTGTAAAATAAAAGCTGAGGAATGTATTGGGTTTGCATGTTTAAAATCATATAAAACCCCAGTTTTTAATAACTTACAGGCTCTCACCCTTAATTTATTGTTCTGCCCCTTTCTCTGAGTTACCTTAATGAAATCAACTAACACGACAAATGCTCACTGTCTTAGAATAGTGATGGACACAAAAGTGAATATAGTTGAGTCCTTCCCTGCAAGTCATCTGTAGCCAATTACAAGTGGAATGATAAGCCCAGGCCCAAATAACCACAATCCAGAATGCTCTCTGTATCCTGAGGGGTTCCGTGGAGAAGGATCTCCATGGGCAACTCGGGGAAAAGATTTATGAAAAAAATAGCATCAGAATCCACAGGCTAGAGACATTTACATGTATGTGGGCAGGGACAGTGCAAAAGGAAGAACAGAATGAGCTATCACGATCCAGGAGCTAGGCCCGTCTGCCAAAATAAGGGCCTTGACAGGGAAAAGACTGCAAACTTAGGCCATCACAGAGAGTCCTGTGTGCAGATCAGGATTTGGTTCAGTTGTGACAGAAGCACTGTGGGTTTCTCCTGCATGAAAATGTGCTGCACACAGGCTGCTCTCAGGACAGGGATGGTGCTGCGGACATGTGGTAGAAGGTAGGGACATGCCAGGCTGAGGAAGCAGAGGCAGCAAGGGAAGAAGCTGGACGCAGGCAGTAGCAGTGGCATCGGCGTCAAATGCAGGAGAGATGCGGGCCACTGGTTCCCTTGCAGTGTCAGTGGTCAGCTCTGTGAGGGTGGTGAATGGGCTGGGACCTGTGGAGGGACTGAGGCCTAAAGGGATGTGGCATACTCTGCCTCTAAGGGAAAGGTAGGGCAAAGGGAACAGGCAGAACACTTCCCACACTCTCCAAGGAGGGGAGCAGCAGTTTAGGCAGCAGAACTGGGCTGGTGACTCTGATTTGACCAACCTGGGTTTATACTCTTGTGAAGAAGGAGAATGTATTTCAAGTCAGAGGACAGGTATTCCTATCACTCTTCCATTGTTTCCCAGTGGAGTGACCCTAGAAAAGTCACTAAACATGTTCACATTGCTGCCTCTGTGAAACGTAAAGAATGCTATGTCCGAAAGCTTTTCCACCCCGTCTTCATGTTGGTTTCTTCATGTTAGTTTTCTGTGCTCTTTTTGGTGGAGAAAAGACAGCCCAGGCTAGTGGGAAGGAGCCCTCAGAGAAGTGTAAGTGTCCTCCCTCCACAGATTCTGCTGATTCTTCCTATGTAGGTACTACAAGCCCGGTCTCCTATTGATGTGTTTCATCCTGCCCACGCTAGTCCCCTGGTATTGCTGGGGTGAAACTTTTCTACACAGCGTGTTTGTCTCCACCTTCCTGCGCTATGCCGTAGTGCTCAATGCCACCTGGCTGGTAAACAGTGCTGCCCACCTCTTTGGATATCGCCCTTACGATAAGAACATCGAGTCTCGAGAGAACATCCTGGTGTCACTGGGAGCTGTGGGTAAGTCAGCTGTCCACAGCGAGACTACGTCTGGTGTCTGGTGACCACGGTATTTGACTGGGAGCCATAGCATCAGAAAGACCTGTTTTTAGGGCTGGCCTGTAGCCTAGTTTTTCACTAAGGGCATCAATATGTAGAGAAGTCCTGAGGAGAGTTAGGCAGCCACTCTTCTGTAAAATGGAAAGGGTGAAAATAATACTACTTTTGATTTTTAAAGTTGTGAAACAGCATGCTACTGGTTATCTCCAAGCAGGTTTGTAGTCTTACTTGGGGCCAGAGATGCATAACTAGAAAAATATGGTCAAGTAGGCAGCCTGTAAATGCAGTGTTGCATATTTAAATGTGTCATGTAAAATATAGGAAGTTACGTAAATTATTTAGTTCAGCAATCTTCAAGCATGAACATTTATAGTATTTTCATGTCCCCATTGTAGCCAGATGTACCATGTTTTATTACGAGCTGTACCTTATTGTCTGTGATGCCACTAGGAAACACATCAGCACACTTCTTGCTGCCATTCCCCCATTGCTTATCCTTTATTTTTTTGTCTTTTCCTGTAGTCTGCTAGGAACTCTCCTTTCCCTAACATCACTTTGGGAGTCTTATGATAATGCATGGTTTCCTCAGAGGTAGTATTCTAGGATCTGATGTTGACTATTCCTAAGACCGCTTTCTATAATTCAAGTCCCAATTGCTATATCAAAGAAAACAGAGTTCTATCATCTGTTCCCCACCCCAACCCCTGTCTTCTTGCCAGATGAATGCAGGCTTTGACAGTAAAGTCATCTTACTGTATAGGGCCAGGGCCTCTTCTCAGCCATCGGAGCTATTCATCCTGTAACGCCCTGCCAACCGTACTGCTCCCAGATGTACGTACACATCTCACAGTGCTTGTTCTCATTAGTATTTTCCTTTATACTCTCATCCTTGCTATCTTTATTTGTGTTTTAAACATCCCCTTCATCTTTCCAGGCACCTTCTTCCATTGTGCATGTTTGTATTTTGACCCATCTTTGAAATAAATGACCAACACTGTACAAATCTGAGGTTTGCATAGATGTGGGGTGATCCAGACTGAGATGTCTCCTGTGTTATTGATTGAACTTTGGTGATATTTCCTACTTGTATCCTCTGTGACCATCAGTTCAGAATAGCCACCAGCCTCTCACTTTGTCACTGACTTCTACAAACCTACTCTTTCCTTTTACCTTGCCCTTTTTCTTCTATAGTTCTCTTTGCTTCTTGAATTTTCTCCCTCAGAGTCCCATGCTCATCTTCTCTGACACAGCTCACTGTCCCCTCAGCCTTCCTTGGGCTGTCTCTTGCCACCTGTGACCCTCCTCTCCCCAGAGCCTGCCTCTGAGAGGTCATGTGGAAGCCAGCCCTGCTCTGTTGGCTCCTTGGCCTTGGCATGATTGCACAGAGCTCATACTGTGAGCAACCCATATGCAGGGTGAGCTATTCAAAGCCCTTGGTGAGATTGTGCTCAAGTGAGACTTCCTTCCCTTGCTTGTTAGTGATAGCATTACTACCCTGTCTTGGATGATGTTATCTACAAAGTGTCCAACAACTTCATTAGTTGCTTTTTAATCTGTTCTGATAAGTCAGTATTGTTAGTATTGGAATCAAGTCAGAAAGATGTGCCAATAGTTGGCAAACACTTAACCAATGACAGAAAATTTTTCTCTGCAGCACTATGAAGCATTCATACCAGAGTTCTCAGACTCTCTGGGAATCTCTTTAAGTATTATTAACACCTCCCCCATTTTAGGGTCAAAGTTTAGAGACTTAGAAGCCAGAAGAACTCACTGTGAGCCAGCAGTGACTAAGTCAACCCAGCCCCTCTATGGGCCTCCTTCCCTCTGGTTTTGCCAGCTGAGGCCCATTCTCCCAAAACCTCCCACCCTGGTAGGAGAAAGGAATTCCTCCTTTGGACTCTGCTCTCTCTGCCCCAACACATGTACAAGAGCCTGTGGAGTCTTGGTCCAGTGTTCTCTTAAAATTGAAGCTCTGTTATTTCCCACTATAAAATTCTTTTCCTGTACTATCTTCTGAGAGAAACATCCTCTCACCAAGGCCCCTACACAGTCAGGGGTGAATATGCCTCTGAGGATATTTGCTTCAGAACTGAAGACAATGGGTTCATCAGTTCATTCACTAACAGCTGTTTTCTCTGAGGTTTGAGGTACCATGCCAGAAAATAGGTCTGCCAAGATGAGGAAGAGAGCAATGAGCTCCATAACTTCTCTCCTTGCTTTGTTTCAGGCGAGGGCTTCCACAACTATCACCATTCCTTCCCCTATGACTACTCTGCCAGTGAGTATCGCTGGCACATCAACTTTACCACATTCTTCATCGATTGCATGGCTGCCCTTGGTCTGGTTTATGACCGGAAGAAAGTGTCCAAGGCCACCATCTTGGCCAGGATTAAAAGAACTGGAGATGGAAGCTACAAGAGTGGTTGAATTGGGTCATCTGAGTTTCTTTTCCAAAAGCCAGGCTGTCAGAGGCTTAATGTGTTAATTAACTACTGAAAAATGCTACCAGGATGCTAAAGATGATATTAACCTGTTCCAATACAGTATTCTTTAAGATGGGAAAGTTTTGATAACTTTTTAAGGTAGTAGATATTTTAATTAGCCAGATTTAACCATATCACGATATATGTACAAACCTGTTGTACATGAAAAATACATGCAATTTTGTGTCGATTTTTAAAAATAAATAATAAATTGGAACATTCTTTAAAAAGAGAACTCAAAGCCAACAACTATGCTCTTATTATGTTAAATAGATTCTCTCTTCTGTCTTCTTTGTATTGTACTTTGCACTGTTTCTGTCACCTTTTCTCTTCTTATAGCCTCCCAGGCAAATCGCTGGTCAGTCACCAATCTGTACCCACCTTGTAAAGTGTAGACAGCTTTTCTAAAGCTCTAAAGGTGATGCTTTTTCTCCATGTAACTGTTTGATCTGACTTGAGCTTCAAGGTAGGTGGCTCAAGCTAGAGATGAGACTTTCTGGAATGTCCCTCTGCTAACTATCTTCAAGCCGGGCATTACTTGATGGAATGGAAAAATGTCTGGCACACAACTTGTAAAGCAGGTAGATCATCAGGAAACAGCTAGCCGTGGGATATGGTTCATGCATATGTATAGGATAGAGATGGGAAGTGGGAAGAGGTGATGGGGTTCAGCTGCCTGGCTAGCAAACACAGGGAGCCCTCCATACAGGGCACTGCCTTTCTCTCCGACTCTGCCAGGAGTTGGGTGAGCACAGTTGGGTAGAGCACAGTAGCAAGTCTGTGATTAAAGATAAAGATGAAGCATTTATTTTGTAGAAGCAGCCTCTGCTGAGAAGCATTTTCTAGTAATAAGAAGAGTTCTTCCTAGAAGTCTTCAGGTTAGGTGTGACCCGAATGGGTAGATATGACAGCTCAGAGTTTTGAGCGTTCCATGAGCTGCTCATCTAACTCCTTTGATATTTCTGCTCTCCGTTTTCAGGATATTTGTTGTTCCCTCCCAGCAATAGGATTTCTATGACATTTCTACACGTCCAGAAATGGGAGGATTTTAGCAGGTGGAATTGAGTCAAACAAAAATATTTAGACATATAGTCTTTCCTGGGAACATGAAAGTAATTAACATTTCCTTCTGAAAGAAAAGCTAAGGAAACTTAGAGAAAAGGAATTAGCTGCTTGTCCTTCCTCCCATCACTGGAGAGAAGACAGGAGCAGCCTCTCCAGAAGCTCCTTAGATAACTTTACAAAGGGCTCTGAGAATAATTCAGAACTAAGTTAGTATGTATTCTAATGGATCAAGTTCAGTGATACCTCTACTTACTAGTCCCATTTGCTACAGATTGGATACAAATTAGTCGTTTCTCTAAGGCAATCCACCCTTTCACTCATTCCTTGCCCTGGGACCATCAGCCTATATATGTGACTGCCTGGGAGGAGGGTAAAAATCATTAACTGCCCTGATTCTTGGTTCCCCGATTGTCTCTTTCTCTGACCTTTGCTTCCTTCTGTGCCATTTCAGGCAGCCCCTTTTTCTCCAGACATGATGCTCACAGGCTCTGGGCTTACAAGACTTGCTGATGAAGGTGGCTGCCACTTTTCTGTGAGCTGCTCCATTTCCCTGCAGTTTCACTATACCCAGCCTTTCCCCCGCAAACCCCCGTGACTCCAAAAGAGATTCTGCACAACTTGCAGAAATGTCAGTGACTTGGAGAGGCTCTCTGATGGAACAAGGCCAGTGAATTGGCTTTGGCACTTATATTTTCCATGGGTCAAAACAGGATTCTTAGTTTCCTATATGCTCAGCAACGCTCCTTCATTTGAGCAGCAGTTATCACTTATCAGTGTAATGGTTGTAGAAAGCAACTGCAAGGGCAAGTTCCCAGGTGCCTCCCACTGAAATGAAACCCCAGTCTCTGCGGCCAGGCTGTGCTACTGGTCTTTGAGACACTGGAGCTGAGATGCCTTGGACTTGGCTGAGCATTATCTGTTTTGAAGACCTGAGACCTATCCTGTTTCTGTACTGCAGATGTCAATGTGGGAGCCCGGCTCTGCTCTGTAGGATTAGCAGTGCCTGCCTAGTACCAAATGTTTTGTCTACTGTTGACCCCAGGGGTGGGAGGGGGCAGTTCCCATGTCCACTGAATAGAGGCTACAGTCACCAGCCTGCACTAGGGGAGCCTTGTACTTGTTCATTAAAAGAGAAAAGCGTCTCATGGAAGTTCGCTGTAAGTTAGATCTGTTGACCTATGTGCTTTGCCCATTGCCTGTTAGGTGGATTTAATTATAAAGATCATCAGATGCCTGCTTTATAATATAAAGACAATAAAATCAACTTTCTTTTCTAATCCTGTTCCACGATCCAAGCTATGTCCCTACATAAAGGCTGGAGATGGAGATCACAGAACGAGAGCCTTAGCATATATATATTTGGGCATGTAGGTAGGGATGTGTCTATTCAGTGAGGAACACTTCAGTGAGACTCTAAAGCTCAATTCAAATGGTACATTAATTAGAAACTGATCTTGAGAGTGAATTTCTAACAGACCGTATCATGTTGATGTACTGTCAACCTACCCAGTGCCTTACCTGTTTTCTAATCCCACTGAAGCCTGTAAGCCTGGCCTCACTCCGTCTGGGGAGTTCTTCACCACCTTGGAGCCTGCAGCAGGAGACTGCACAGAGAATTATCAGTACAGTGATGAGCAGGATTCTTTTCTGGGTTTCATTTTGGAAACTTCAGGGCTCTTTTTACTAAGAGCACAACAGTGATGAGGGCTGGAAGTGATCTGAATGTGTGATTTATGAAATAATGGTGGTTAAAATGGAAAGTTTTCTCCTTAGCTCGCAAGTATCCTAAGTGTATTCTCTGTAAGTGTAACTCACATGGGTCACTGTGAAAGGCACACCAAGCAGTGTGATCATGTTATACTGGTAGCTAAAGCAGGCCTTTCCTACCACAGAGCTACTCACTTCTATCTAACCCTCTGTTTTATAACAAACATACTTCTGAGAAAAGGTCATTAATCTCTTTGAAACCCTTCTGACGACTCGCCTCTTAAATGTCCTACCTTTCAAAAACTGTTGCACTGGGGGTGAACTTTCTAACTCGCACACATGAGGGACACAAACCACTGTACTAGGCAAATCACTTAACTGCAATGTGCCTCACTTTTCCTTCTGTTACAATGGGGTAATCATACTGACCTACCTCAAACAGCAATTCTGGGGTGTGACTAAGCGTCTATCAAGCATTTTGGCATCCTCAGCCGAGGAACTGTCAAGTCATGCAGACCTTTATAGTAGTGTCTGCCATGAATGTGACTTGTCTTTATGTTTTGGATACCATCATTAGTCTACATGGTTCTTTCAAGGGATTCAGTACTTCCATTGGTGAAGTGGTATACAACAAAGACATTTGAGAAAGCACACTTATTGCCATGAAAACATAAGGTAGTATACTTTTTCCTTGCCTGGGTGTGATTTTTTTTCCCTTTTTATGTGAAATAGTTATTTGTAACCTGAGAATAAATTTTGAAATGACTTTCATTAACAGCAATTCCAAAGCTAGCTGTACTGATCTGAGATCATGTTTGTTCATAATAAAAGTGAAGTGAATCTGACTGCACTGTCTGGAAGCTTTTTGGCTGTGATATAGTTTCCTGGGGACTGTCTATGGTCCATCACTGTAGATATGTCCAGTACCTTTAAGAGTAAAATCTAGAAGCTGCAAGGGTTGAGTCTTTTCTTAGTAACCTGCCCTGCCCGCCCTAGGGTAACTTTCGGTTAAATGAGGCAGCAGGAAAGCAAGGGCAGAGTCTGCTGATGTTAAATCAAACACAGTCCCACCAGCGGGCATCTTGGCTTGTCAGCTTGCTAAATGCCAGGTTTCCTCACTTGTCACGTCACATGGTCTCCAAATAAAAATTTATAGGGAGAGCTGGGCATAGTGACTCAGGTCTGTAATCCCAGTACTCTTGGAGCTGAGGCAGGAGGATGAACTGTTGTAAGTTTGAGGCCAGCCCGGACTATATAGTAAGTTTAAAACCAGCTTGACCTATATTATAAGACCCTGCCTAAAAAAAGAAAACAAGAAAATTGAAGGTTTTTCACTTTTTGATTTCTTTCTTTATGTTTCTGATTTTAAAATTACTTAACAGTTCACTGGATATGATGGCACATGCCTGTAATCTCAGCCCCTGGGAGGCGGAGGTCAACCTGGGCTTCATAGTGAGTCAAAGAGCAATTCGGAATTCATAGTGAGACCTTGGCTCAAAAAACCAAAACAAAACCCAAAAACCAAAAAGACAAAGTTATGTAAAGGGTCAATAAATAATAGATATTGATAAATGGAATAGAATTGAGTATATAGATGTTAACTCATATATCCAGGGTTAATTGATTTTTGACAAGTAACTTGACAATTCAGTAAGGAAAGAACAGTTTTTCCAATAAAGGTTGTTGGACAACTGGATATCTACATGCAAAGGAATGCTGGTCTGCTACCTCATACTGTATACAAATATTAATCTAAAATGAAGTAGTTAATGCCATAAAACCCTTCAGTGAAAACATAGGGAGAAATCTCCATCAACAGTGAGGTAAGGACTTCTTAGATACAAAACATAAACAACAAAAGAAACACAAATAGCTGGGACTTCAAAAGAACTTTTATACTCCCAAAGATGCTATTCAGAAAGTGAAAAGGAAAAATCACAGACTGGAAGAAAATATTAAAGGATCACTTAGCCAGGCATGGTGGCACACATGTTTTAACCCAATTATCAAGAGGCCAAGGCAGGAGGACAGCCATGAGTTTGAGGCCAGCTTGGCCTACATAGTGAGAGGCTGTGTCAACAAACAAATGCGTACTTATGTACATACATATATAAATAAATAAAAGAAAGGAACACATAACAATAAAAAGAACCTAATTATAAATTAGGAAAGTATTTTTGCAAAGAAGATACAGATATGCCTAAAAGTGCATAGTTGGTATACCTCATTAGCCACCCTGGGACCCCAATCAAAATCATACAAATATTGGGGTGGGTGTTTAGCTCAGTGACACAGCACCTGCCTGACAAGTGTGAGGTCCTGAGTTCAATTCCTATACCCTGGCCCAAAAAATTATACAGACATCACTTCACCTATAAGGACCATAACCATTGGTGAAGACATAGAGAAGCTTCTTATATGCTGGTGGAGATGCAAACTGGCATAGCTGCTTTATACATGTTTGACAAAAGGTTAAAGATGTAGAGGGATAATATCATGTGACCAGCAATCTACTTGTAAGAATATACCCAAATGAAATACATGTCCACAAAAAAATGTGGATATGAGTGTTCATAGTTGTATTATATAAGAGCTAAAAGGTGGAAACAATCTATGTGTGTATCAATGGATGAATTACTAAGCAGAATGTTGTATGTTCATTGAAAATACTATTCAGCCATAAAAAATGAAATACTGCTGCATGATATCACATGGGTAGGCCTTGAAAACATTAGACAAAAAATATATACTGCATGATTTCATTTTTATTGAATGTCCAAAATAAGCCAGGCGTGGTGATGAATTGCCTGCAATCCCAGCCCTTGGGAGACTGAGGCAGGCGGGTTCACGGCCAGCTTAGAGTACATATTGAGACCCTGTCTCACAAAAACAAAAACAACAAAACGTCCAAAATAGGCAAATGCAGAGCCAGAAAGCAAATTGATACTTGCCAGGTTGTATAGGGAGAAAATAGGAAACCACTGCTAAAATGCCTAAGCTATGTGGCATGAAAACTATTCAAAAGCTAGACTATGCCATTGCTTACATAAATTAAAAATGTACTAAAATAGCTGAATTATACAATGAAGAGTAATTTTGAGGTATATATTGTGTATCTCTAAAAAATTATATGAGAAAAAAACTTCATGTATTTCATTTTTACCAGTAGTTGTAGCAAAAGGTTACAGATTCAAATATATGGGGACTGGGGGTTTAGCTCAGTGGCACAAGTACCTGCCTGGCAAGCACAAGGTCACGAGTTTGATCCCCAGTACCAAAAAAAAAAAAGATTTAAATATATTAAACTCAAACATATTCAAGTACATTAAGGGAGCAGTGAAGAAAGTACCCAATTAAAGGAAGCCCTTTATGTTCTCTTAATTATACAGTGATATATTCTCTAGCCTCAAATTTCCATAGGGACACATGGCAAAAGGTAGCTCCTATAATTAGAGTCTAAGATGATAATCTTTATATACCGAATTACAGTCATGGGAAGGAATCCAGATACTGTGTGCTACATTAATAAAAGAAGTTTAGGTCATTGCACAGATATAAATCCAACTTCCTTCAGATGAGAAATTCAAGTTCTCAGCCCACTAAACTGGTGGACAAACAGTACAGAAGTAGCAGCCTGTCTCTAGGCAGGCCTTGCATTACTGCAGGACAGTGTGTCAGAAGCACACACTCTTATTGCCCAAGTTTGACTGACATGTTGGTTCACTTGGAGAAAACAGTGAGGTAATGAGCATCTTGTGGTCTGGCTCCAGAATGGAGGCCTTATGTCCTGACCCTTCTGGGTCTGGAGCACAGGACAAAAAGGGACCTAAATGTCTCTTCTTTCTACCCAAGTGCCTGCGGCTGACATCCAGTTATACTCAGAAGTGAAGCCTGGTGCTTATTACTGGGTTGAGTCTGCGAGGTCACCAAGGCTGAAATAAAGTACCTATCCCACTCTTAAATTAAATTTGCAGATTCACTGAGTCTTGTCCTGGAAAAATAATTTTCAGGATGTGACCATAAAATACAGACGGGAGAAGGGTGTATTTGGACGCAATCCCTTGGAGTGCAAATGCTCAGAAAAATGAGAACTTCGCAAGCTGAACAAGCCACATTTAAGCTTCAAGCTAGGAGATCTAGGATGTGTATTCTCACCCTCTGTTGGGTTACCCTGCAGCTGCAGTCTACCACAGTCTGAAGTTAGACATGAGGACCCAGTGCAGCTGCTTCCTGGGGTGGAGGAAAGGCAAGCTGCAGGCACAGTTCACAGGTGAGAAAGACAGGCCCAGTACCCAGGATTTATATGCTATGGTGAAAGGACTTTTAGCAATTTAACACTATTCTAAGGATGAAAGGATGGGGCCAGGGTCACAAGCTAGAGGAACCTCCAGAAGGGTGGGGGGCCGCTTGTCTTGAAGGTACAGGTTTTTTTTTTTTTTTTTTTTTTTCTTAAAAGTACACTCTTAAACTTTCCATTTGCTTGTCTCCTTTCTACCTACTTTTTATTTTTTCTGTCTTACCTCAGAGTGGCCTGTGGCCTGGCTAACAAAGGCAGGGAGCTGAACTTGTGCACAAACAACAGCTTTCTTTGTTCTGAGTTCAACCCATACCATCTCATGATTCACCATTCAAATGCACCTGAGTTGTAAGATCACGTCTTTGCCACAAAAGATCTGACATTTCCTGTCTGCTTTTCCAGTCCTACTTCAGCCTTCTGTAAAGTGGTAGCTCCTTCAAGGACATCTCTCTTTATTGTAACTGTCTCCCAGCACCTGAACAGTCAGTATTCCATGGAATGATGAAAAGATCTCGCACCTTTTAGATCCTGTGTCTGCTACAAACCATGGGAAGTGTCACAGAGAGGGAAAGCGCTATTCTGTGACCTATAGTTAACTTTCTGTATCTGCAGTTAAGTGCTGACTCAACACCGACTTTAGAGCAAATTCTGGGGGCTCTCATCACTGTAAGGAGCTAAGCAGCTGAGGAGCTGATACTCCTAGGGTGCTGGAGCAGAACCCTCCAGTCATGAGCCTCAGGTCTCCCTTCCCCCATGATCCTGCCAGGCCTGCTGTGCCCTTCAGGCTTGCAGGAGGGCAGGGTAGGCGCGGCCGAATACAGGGCTCCCTGTGATCAGGGGCAGCTGCAGAATACCTAGGGCTGGGCCAGGGCCAGGCTTTCCAATACCTTGCCAACCAGGCCCAACACTGAAGGGAAGCAGGAAAGTGGACAGAAGGCTCAGGCTTCTCATTCTTTTCTTAACAATGTTCTGCACAGCAAGAAAAATCCCTGGTAGACTGTTCCTTTCATCAACACACACATTTCATCTGAAAGGAAATTCACACACAAAATGACTATTTTAAAGTAAATAATTCTGTAGCACTGAGTACATTCAAAATATTGTGCAACCCTCCAAACACTCAGCACTCCGCAGAAAGCCCCGTGCCTCTCCCGCAGGGACCCTCCGGCCTTCACTCGCGGGGCCAGCCGGAAGCCACGCGGGGGCAGGCGGAAGTGCTATCGCAGAAAGGCGCCCCGCGAGACCTGTGTCTGCCTCTGCCTCTCTGCTGAGCGCCCCAGCACCCTCGCACTGCATTCCTTTTTGATGTTGACTAACGCTCCACTCTGTACGTGCACACAGTTGGCTTATCAGTTCGTGTCCCCTGAGCGTCTGCGTCGTTCCGCCTAGGGCCCAGGGCGTAGTCCGCGCAGACCCTGAGCCCTCTCCACTCGCAGGGGGCGACAGGGGGCGACGCGGGGCTGGCAGGTCTGCGGGGAACCCCGCCCGGTGTCTCTGCAGTTGCTTCCCACAGCGACCGAATGGTACCCCTATAGGGCGTCGTCCTTTGAGGTGCGCGCATCCCCTCCGTCGTCACTCCATCCAGAACGCCCGCCGGGACACCGAGCCCCGGGCTGAGTGGGGTGCTCTCGGGGGTGGGGGGCAGGCGCTGAGCTCGGGCCCAGGGGTCATGCCTGTCTTCTCCGCGAACGGCGGCGCAGAGGTGGACGGGAGGGAAGTGCCCGCCGCAGTCATCATGCCACCTCAAACGCCGCCCCGGCCGCCGCCCAAGGCCCCACTGACCCGAGCCGCGAGCGGAGGCGTTGGGAGGTGGCAGCTGGCCTCGCCACAACAGCGCGTTTCGCCCCGCCCCGCCCCGCGCGGGGTTACTACCGGTCATAGACCAGCTTCGGGGTTATTTACGTTCACTCACCCCACAGGGCCTGACCTAGCGCAGCCAATCAGCGGCCGCCTCACGTGTCTGCCGGCGTCCGCACCAATCAGACGGCGTCGCCTCTGCATCCCTGGCCCTGCGCCCGGCTTCCATCCACCGCGCCTTGGGGGCGGCACCTCAAGCCTGCTGCTCTTTGCCGGCCGCCGGGCGCCGCTGAGCCGGGCCTTGCTGTCCTGCAAGAGGAGACTCGGAACCCCGCGCCCCAGCCTGTCCGGCTGCGCAGACTGGGGTCCGAGAGACTGACACCCGAGGCCGCGGAGCAGCCTGTCGGGGCGCGGGCGAGCGGGCGGCGTTCCTCGCTGCGAGGAGCTGTCCGACGTATTTGGGAGACCAAAACGCGCCTGTTTCGGGAAGGTTCCAACGGAGTGGAGGGCCCATGCCAGGAGCCCAGCCGCATGTTCAGGCGGGGTTTCGCGCCGCCCGCGCGATGGGCGCCTCGCGAGGCCCCATGGCCAAGGTCGCAGTGGTAGGGGCGGCTCAGCTTTGGTGTAGAATCCGCCGTCGGTCTAATACGAGAGCTGGAGGAGGGGAGCTATCGGGAAGGTAAAGAAGGCACCTGCTCTTCTCCGCTGCGGATGAGAAGAGTTTCAAGAGACATGCCGCCTATAATCCTAGCTCTGGAGGCCGCAGCTGGGAATCCGAAACCAGCCAGGGTTAGGTCAAGACCAGGCTGAACCTCGCAGGGTGGGCCCTCTCTTAAAAACAAAGCAGCAGGGAGCAACAACAACAAAAATATTATCAATGACACGATGCTGGGAAGTAGTAACCTAATAGGAAGAGGACACTGTGACAAAAAATAGAAGTAAAAGCTAGGATAATGCAATTGAAAATGAGAGAGCTGGAAGGTGTAAATACTCTTACACGAAAAAGGACTTGGGTTAAATTTTGCCTTTTTGTTTGTATGCTCCACTTCCCCTCTCCTTGCTTTGGTAAAATAAATTGGAACAGCCATTTGAGGGACGACTACACAGCTGTTAAAATATGTTGCAAGACTCGTGCTATAACTCCATAGTAGAACATATGCTTAGGATGTGGAAGGCCTGGCTCCAAATCTCATCTCCTAACAAAAAAATTCCCCACTGAGGGGCTGGGGATTTAGCTCAGCGGCATAAGCGCCTGCCTTGCAAGCAGGCAGTCATGAGTTCAATCCCTGGTATCGATAAAAAGGAAAAAGATAAAAAAAAAAAAATTCCCTACTGACATGGAAATTTACTAATTGCCTAAAAATGCACAGTACCTTTTAAGAGAAGCATTTGGGTTACAAAGTAGTATGTACACAATTATGACATTTTTAAAAATTACATACATGACTGCAAAAAGGCATGAGAGAATTTTAAGGACGAGGGACTTGTTCTATATTTTGATTGAGGTGGTAGTTACAACTGCAAATCCTCAAACTGTTGGGTCGATTTAAAAAGCGAAAGTTGTCGTTAGTTCCAGCTATATAGGGCTGAGTTTTATAATGTAACAGTGCAGGAAAGGATTAAATTTGCATATGAGGTTTTACAAAATGCACCAGGTACTTAAGAAATATACTTTCTCTATTTGGGTTTTTGTTCATTTGATTTTTGTTTGCTTTGATACAGGTGTCACTGTGTAACTCAGGCTGCCCTTGTACTCACAGGGATCCTCCTGCCTCAGCATCCAAAAACGGATTGTAGTAGTGTACTGGGATTATATGTGGGCTATTTTCTGTATTTGTAAATATTTATAATAATGGTAAAGTTTAAGTGGTTTCTGCCAAATAGAATTTCTGAAGAACAGAATCACAACTGTATGTTTACATAATGCATTGAATTGATTTATGCAGTCCACACTTGTATTTCCAGTGGGTTTGCTGTGGTGCCTGACATGAGAAATGCAGACAAGTAAGAAAGACATGGGCCTTGCCCTTAAACAAGAACTTCCCAGCCAACCAATCAGAGAAATTTGAGAGAACAAAAACAAACTCTCCTTTTGAGAGAAAGCATAGCTTCAAATCCAGATCAGTGGAACAGTCTGGCCCCACCTCCACATTGAAGTATTCTTAATGCCCACAGATAACAAGGCTGGGGAGGCAAGATTAAATGTGCAGGCTTTGGAGCTGGACAGGCTGGTTTTGACTTCAACCTCTAGCATTTCCTTGGTGAGGAATATTCTGAAGCAAATTATGTCTAGGCTACACAGTGCGTTCAAGGCCAGCCTGAACTACATAGTGAGACCCTCTCAAAAATCAAAAACAAAAACAAAAAGACAAGGCTTCATAGAGGATGTAACTTTAGGAAAAATTAAAGGCTTAGAATTAGGTGTTCCAAAATAAAGAATAATAATAATAAAAAAAAAAAGGGTCAGGAACCAAAACTAGGAAAATTGGACAGTGAGCAATAAAGGGATTTTATGAGAACAGATGTAATAGAAGACAAATGCCAAGAGGTAACAGAAAAACAGAGTAGCAGTCGATTAAAAAGACAAATTGTTTGCTTATTTTTTGGTTGAGACAGGGTCTTACTAGGTAGTTCAGGGCTTGCCTTGAACTCATGGCAGTCCTGTCTCAGCCTTCCAAGTGCTGGAATTACAGACATGTGCTACTACAACCAGCAGAAATTCTAGAAATAAGAGTAACCTTACTGCAAAAGAAGGTAATAGGCATTAAAAAATTTAAAAGAGTGGTCAGAAAAGTAAGGGGAAAAGGAGGGCATCACACATCTAGTGATGCAGAGTTTATACCTTTGTGTTTTTGCCTGGTATCTTATGTAGCACTATCTTATCTGACTTAAAGCACATCTTGTGATCATATTTTTTTAACCTGCTCCTGAGTCTACAAGAATTTGGTTAACTACTAAACAATATCTAAATTCCTTGGCATGGTATTTTATCCCTGATACAATGAGATGTAACTTTAAAACGTTCTATGCAAAATTTAAGGAATAAATAGATACATAAATAAGACATAGTGGTAGTTTACAGCACTGACTCTGTACATAAAAATGTAACAGGAATTTTCTGGGTGCTTTGGGTTTTCTTCACTCATTACATTTGTAATATTTTTCACGTTGACAAAGGTGTGTATGGCCATTCATTCCACTCTCCAGTGAATGAACATTAAGTCAGTTTCAAACTATTTAATATGAATATTGAATGTCTGTTGTCTTGTATACATGTATAAGTTTCTCAAGAATTGGACTTTTTGCTGGGCGTGGTGGTGCACGTCTCTATCCCAGTATAAGGGAGGCTGACAGTAGGAGAACTGCTATGAGTTTGAGGCCAGCCTGAGCTTTAAAGTGAGTTCAACCTGAATTGCATAGCTAGACCGTGTCTCAAAAACAAAAATAAAAACAAAACAAGGAACTGTGGGTTTTTTTTTTTTTTTTTTTTTTTTGGTCTCTTTGAGGCAGAGTCTTGCCATGCAGTTTAGGCTGATCTTGAGCTCACTTTGTAGCCCAGGCTGGTCTTCAATTTGCAAGATTTCTTTATTTTAGCCTCCTGAGTGCTGGATTATAGGTGTGCGCCACCATGCCTAACAAACAAGGAAAGTTTGGAGGACACAATATAATGTTGATGAATTTTTCCCCAGCATGATTACTGCAATTTGTTGTCTCATCAGCAATGCATAAAGTTATACTGCTCCACTTTTTACCAATACTTGATTCTACCAATGACTTACCTACTGACTTACTTTCATAGATTTCACTCTTTTCTGTCTGTTTGTCTGTCTCTGTGTCCTCCTCTGTCCCTCCCCCAGCTCTCTTATTTATAGGATAGCACATCAAACCCAGGACACTCCACCATGGAGCTATAGCTGCAGGCACCTTTGAAAGTCTTTCCAGAAAGAGTCCTGCTCAATTACCCAGGCTATCCTGGAATCTGATCCTTTTACATCAGGCTCCCCAGTAGGTGGAATGAAAGGCATCTACCACTATGCAGCTCATTTGTGAATCCTGCATTTAGGCAAAGTGTCATACTCACTGATTCTTCAACATGTTCCATGAAAGATTTCCTGATCCACAGAGTATTTGCTGGTAGATACCCCTGTTCAAACCCAGTTCAGTATTAGTAAAAAAAAAGGTGAGCCAGCAGAGCTCCTTCCCCGGGGGAACTGCCCACCCGTGAGCATAACCCTAACCCTAACCATAACTATAACCATAACCCTAACTCTAACCCAAAGCACACAAATCATGTTATCTCTTACCTGCTAGAAAGCCTACAAAAATTTTTTCACAAACTACCAAATAGCACCTACTCTCCCTAACATAAAATTTTAGCCCTACTACAACATCGATCTAGCTAACTTTTAAAAGCTTTTTAAGAAACATTTCAGATGCACACACTACATCAAAAATCACATACCAAAGCCCGGCGTGGTGGCACACTCTTGTAATCCTAGCACTTGGGAAGATGAGGCAGGAGAATTGATGTGAGTTCCAGGCCAGGCTGGGCTACGAAGTGAATTTAAGGCCAGCCTGAACTACATAGTGAAATCCTGTCTCAAAAAATAAAAAACAAATAACACATCAGAACAACCCAAGCGGAACAGTTGAGATTTTTTTTTCCCTCTTTCCATACTGTACTGAAATGGTGTTCAATTTACAATGGCAATTGTGTGTGTATGAGTGAATGTGCCCTGCTGTGTGTGTGTGTGCTGTTCTGTGTCTGTGTGACTGTGTGTGTGTTAGTGTACCTTGGTACTTGATTTCCCTTCTCCCTCAAGATTTCTAGAAAATGCGCACTCATGCAGAATCCTGCTGAACATTAGGAAAACTCGAGCCAGCAGAGCTCTTTCCCCAGAGGAACTGCCCGCCCAAAGAGTCAGACTGAAACATCAGCACCAGCAATAGAACATGGCAGTCAGATCACAGAGCCCCAGGAGACAGGAGCAGCAAGAGTCCATTGCAGGGAGGTAGGAAGAGAGGGAGCACAGCGGGAGGGAGACTTCAGAGAAGAGGCCCTGGGCCTCCTCTCTGCACTTTCCTCTGCTGAGAGCACTATGGCCTCTCCTGCTTCAGTTCATGCTCAGCCCAATGGCAGCTGCCCACACACTGTCCTGCTCATGCCTGGAGACAGTGCTGTGCTAATCGTCTGTATGCAATCTCTCATCTGTCTATCATCTATCATCTATCATCTATCTATCTGACCATATCATCTCTCCATCTGTGTATTGAGCCCCCTGGACGTGTTCACATCTCCCACATGGCTGAGACACAGCATGCACACAGTGAGTGCTGCTGAAACTAAGATTAAAGCCTAAGGGGCGACCTCATCACCTCTTCTTCCACACACTGGACTCCTCAAACCTTTTAAAATTGCTAACTAGGGGTGCTGTTAGTTATTACCAGATTAACAGAAAGACTTAAAACACACCATAGTTCCGTCTTAAAGTTGCCTTCCCTATTCACTATGCCTTTGGTGCAACATTGAGTGATCTGGCTGATCGGTAAGATCTCAGATCTACTTGTCTTCCTCCTCCTCTTCCTGCTCTTCTTCTTCCTCTTCTTCTTCTTCTTCCTCATCCTCTTCTCCTCCCTCTCCTGTTCTCCTCCTCCTGTTCCTGTTCCTTCCTCCCCCTTCTCCTTCCTCTTCTCCATTTCCATTTTGTTCATTATCTTCTTCTAGTTTTTGAGACAGGGTTTCTCTGTGCAGTTCAGGCTGACCTCAAATTCGCTGTGGTCCTCCTGCCTCCGCCTCCCAAGTGCTGGCATGATGAGCACACATCCATGCCCACGTCCTGCTCTGCAGTAAATGGGTCGCTGTGTTTCAGAACGCCCATGCCCAGTGGATGGAAGAGCCTGTGGCCGTCAGCACAGTGAAAAGCAGTGCGCATCTTCATGCTTCGGCTGTAAGGGTAGAGAAGAGAGTGGGTATGGAGGTGGAGGAGGTCCATGACCCATAGGGCTCCATAGAATGAGTCTCCCTGATGGGGACCATTGAATGCTGCCCATTTTGAGCCTTTTAACACCTACAGTGGGCTTATCAATGACCATTTAGACTCGGGGAGCTGAAGTCAGTTTTCTTACCTAAGACTTGCCAAAGGGCGGCCATGGTTCCTGTCTGCAGGAGCACCTTGGATAGTGTGGTGCCCTAGGAAGGGAGCTGCCAGCTGAGCCCCACAAAGCCCAGCTGCCTGACACACAGGCCTGGAGAGAGGAGGCCTACTGCGTGCCTGGCCCTCTCCCACACTAGGCATCGGTCTGTGGGGATCGAGGCATGTACTGGGCTCCAGCCTTCTGGGAGGGGTGACACTGAACGGCAGGCCTGTGTGGGGTAGGCTTTGTCCTTGCGTAGCTTCCTAGGCACAGCTGCTCGATGGCACTGCCTGTAAAGGTGAGGCATGAAGTCACAGAGTCTGGGTGGAAAGCTCTGCAGGTTGCTTCTGCAGCACTGCTTGTTCCAACCCAGGTGGAGGTTGGCCAGGGTAGAGCCAGCAGCAAAGACACTCTAGGGTGCTGGCCATCCCCTGGGAGTCAGTCTCATTAAGGAGGGAGGGCGTGGACAGGCACATCCCAGAGAGGATGCTTTGGTCCCTTCCCAAGGGAATGCATATGCATGCAGGCTGAGGACTTGGAGTAAGAAAGGAAGGATTGGTGATCTTCCTGAAGACCTTCACAGAAAGGCTGCGGGGTGTTCCCATTTTGGAAAGATTTCACAGAAACGTTCTTCTTCTGGGCAAAGGCCTAGCTGCCTTGAGGAGCACGAAGAGACGTGCAGGGGCCCCATGTGGGGCTCTAGCTATGAAGCTGGATTTTCTGCTCCCCCCGCAGGGCCACAGTTGAGCAGACAGAGGTTCCTAGGCGGTCTCTGGGATGAGAAGCCTGGCAAGTACTGTCCAGAGCGGGGACTGAGGCTCAGAAAGGCCAGGGTCTGGTGGGCAGAGCCGGGCAAAGGTTGCAGAACGTGGCTGCCTGTTCTGTGGGCGCTGCCTTTCTGCCTGGGGAGACGCCTGTGGCCAGCTCAGCTCTCTACACCCCAGCCTGTCCTGCCACTGTCAGGGGGCCAGGTGCCTCAGGAGTCCTGCATAGGGATCATAGAGGGCTCAGATCAAGGACTGCTGGCTTCAGGGACCCACAGAGTTTCCTCCTCCACTCCCCGAAACAGCCCCGCCCTTGCCTGGTACTGAGATGAGTGCTTCAGTGAAAGAAAAAGGATCGAGCAGGCTTCTTTGGATGTAAGGGAAAAGCATATTTTCTATTCTTATGTTCAACAAACAAAGGAAAGCCTGTTTCAAAATCCCATGTTTGTAATCCATGTGACCACAGTGAATACTATCCCAAAGTGAGTTAGGCTTCCAGTGCCACCTGGGCCATGCAGAGCTGTGTGGGGGTCCTTCCGGGGACAGAGGGTACAGCTGCTCCTGGCTCTTGGTTCCTGGGCCCATTGCTCATCCTGGACTCCCGGGCCTTATGAAACTCCAGAGGCTTAGACCTAGAAGGGTTCTTTTTCCAAGGACAGACCCAAGAGACTTTCCACAGAGCTGTCCCTTCCCTGTGAAGTAAGCATCAGGTGCTGCCACATTTTTTGGGTGAATTCTGTGAAGCACTAGTGGAGAACTTCATGTGTGCATGGGATCAGATGCCCTCTGTGACCCACACTTGTCTCGTCACAGTGCCCTGCTTTCATGCTGGTCTCATGAATAAAACATGCTCCCTGCCCTGAAGCTCTGTACTTTTCCATCTCTGCTGGCTCATGCAGACAGCCCCTGAGTTCAAGAGGCCGGGTCTGAGGCAGGTCTGGTCCCCTGGGAAGCTGGGCCTGGGGCCATTTAGGCAGGGGAGGCAGGAAGGGGTCTTGGGCTCTGGGTGCACACGGGAGCCCACTGTCCACCTTAAGCAGCTGGCCTGCTTTCCAAGAGGACTAAGTTTCTTTCCCTGACAATAGCCATCTATGTACCCTGTCAGTCAAGGCAGAAGGAGTGAAGAAAGGAGAAAAGGAAAGAAGGAAAGGAAAAAGAAAGAGAAGCAAGGTGGTTTCAAATTCACCTTTCCAGCAATACAATTTTGGGCAGTCCGGGAATAGCAATTTTTAGCACCCTGCACACCACAGCTCGGTCTCTGCAGAGCAAAAACCCACCTGGAGACACAGATGAGCAGGAGCGGGTCCCTCTGCACGGACCACCCTGACCTGGACCCTGAACTCAACCCTGCACACTGGCACACCCAGAGTGAAACTTGGGCCACTGGGGCCAGGGTGGCTATGTTGGGGATCACTGCAGCTGACACTTGGCTGTAAAGCAAATGCTTGGCACCTGCGCACTCTCCTTACAGCTGAATTTTCCCTGTGCCAACTTGGCTTATGATGTGTTTACCACTCATTTGTAACACTGAAGGAGCAGCCATAAAACCCGCTCTTTCCTGCTTTCTGTTTTGAGAGTAATTAAGTAGAAGCCAGCTTCCCAGGGGATGTTCAACAGGCCTGTGCTCTGGCTCCCAGTGCCCTGCCAGAGAAGTGAGGAAGGCCCGGCCTGAGTCTACAAAGCCGAATACTACAATGATAGAAGAAATGTACCTTTCCTTTCCTTGCAGCTACTTAGACACTCAAGCCTTCTTCCCCTTGAAGGCTTGGCATGATTGGAATCCTCAGACCCCTCAGAGATCCTCAACAGAGTGTGCTGATGTGGGATGAGCTGGCTACCAGGCCTTGCCTTTAGCACCTTCCAGAGAGAGATACCTTGATGTAGTGAATACCACGTTCTTCCCCATATCACAGCCCTCACTGCACTCAGGGTGGGACACTCCTCTCGGCACCAATCTCAACATGGGTGCCTTATCTCCCCTTCCTCTCCAGCACCCTGTGTCAGGCAGCCTGAGCTGACAGCACCGCTCTGGTCAGACTGCAGCTCCCCACTCGGGAAGCTCTGCCACACTCCAGCTAACGCAAAGGAGAGGCCTACTCTGTCTTCCTAATCTCATGTGGGTCAAAATTGCTCAGGAAGGCACAGAGGAAGCAGAGGGAAGTGACAAAGGTAGAGGAAAGGAAGTGAAAGGCTAATATGGTGTACTTTCATTTCAGAGAATATGGGAGTAATGTAAACCTTTTTTTACCTCTAGGTTTCTGAGACAAGGTCTCAGTTCATAGTTCAGGCTGGCCTCGAGCTCACGGCAACCCTCCTGCATCAGCCTCCCAAGTGCAGGAATTACAGGCATGTACCAATATCTCAATTACTCTTAATTCACCTCAGAAAATACTTTGTGTCTGAAAATTACAGAGAATAGTCAGTATCACCAGCTTGTCATTACTGTTATCCTGTTGGTGAGATAAGCTCACACTGTGACATTACCTGAACATGGAGAAACTGAGAAACTTTTCTCTAAGGTCAGCTGGCAAATGATTTGCTGGGTTGGATGAAAGCTTCACAGGGTTCACCCTGTGGCCCCTTTTGCTTGGCTACTTGTGGCAGGAGAGCAATGGGAGGCAGAGGCCATGCCCACACGGTGTGACTGGCACTTACCTCGAGGTTCCACACTCTCACTGGACAAAAGACTCCCCGATGATCTCCTGTGCTTCCATCCTGCCCCCCTCACATTCTGAAATGTCGGTGATGAGTCACGGCCCCTCTGTGGAAGAAACAGACAAGGAGAAGTGACAGTGGAATATGATGCTCATTTATTGCCATAAAGACATCAGTCCTTCAAGAAGCTCCTTCACAGGGCTCTTGGCTATGATTTATCTGACAAGTTCCCTGAACAAATGCCTACTGAAAAGCCGCCTGGGTCATGCACTGCAGGGGAGATGGCAGTGACACAGACAGATAGGGCTCTGTCCTCAGGAACGTGGGTGCACACGGGGCGATTGTCCTGAAAGCAGCTCCAGGAGACCTGCAGAAGGTATGGGGGTTAAATTTCCTGATGCTTGAAGAAAACAGCAACTGGGGAAGCGAACAGGGTGTGGCAGAGGGCTGTGGATAGAGACAGGAACGTTTTCACACTCCAACTGCGGGAATGTGGGGCCATCCTGGTAAGGTGGAGAGGGAGTTGAAGGGAAGACTAAGCTGGGAGAGGCCAGTTTCCAGGGGCGAGGAGAGACCCAGGCACAGTAAACCCCATGGAGGGGTTTCAGAGGGAGGTGACATGCAGATTCGCATTTTCCAAAGGTCACTGTGGAGTGGAGAGGTGGCAGTGCACAGGACAGGAGAGGACTCTCAGAAGAGGAGCTGGACCTGAAGGGTGGGATGCAGTGCAGGAAGGAGGGAGAGCCCAGGGCCCAGCCTCGCATCGCCTTGGGCAGCACTTGGCAGAACTGTGGCCCCACTCCTCATGCAACTGTTGACTGACTTGTCTGCCTCACAGCAACGCAGTGCAGCTCCTGACGGTGATTAGAAGGCACTTTGGGGTTAGATGATATTTGATCATAAACAACTACGATCTTGTCAATACCTGACATTTAAGCACAGTGAGGCCACCGGAGCCATGGAGGAGGTGTGGGATCCGCTGTGGCCTCATGCCTTGTGCAGGACTCTGTAGCACGGGAAAATGAATGGCCCTGAGCAGTCGCCAGCCTCGCAGGGAAGGCCTGGTGCAGTCAGGGAGGCACCAGACGGTGATGGAGTCAGAAGGTTAGGAGAAGAGTGCTTCGGACATAGCAGAAAAAAAATGACAAGCAAGTGGGAGGTCTGAATTGACGTCGTTTTTTCTTCTACAATCAGGCACCACTCCCTTCAGCAAACGAATGCACATTGCTGTGGCCTGGGCATGAAGACTGGTTTGATAAACAGGCAAAGTCTAGGAAACTCTGAAGGGAAAAAGCAAAATTTTGGCCAGTGGACTCCAAGTTCCCTTCTTGGTAAACCTCTGACAGAGCATAGCAAATGGATGCTTGCTTAACATGAAGATACCTCTGGTTAAGTTTCTCATACACAGACTAAGGTCTCATGGCTGCCTTGTTGTGTGTGATAACAGAAACTGGTCTACTTGGATAATTTGGCTCCCCTCTCTAACCTGGCAGAGAGCTGCACTTTTGTGTGATGAGAAAGTTTAACACGTTCGACTCCGATTTGATTTTCAATCTGGTTCCTTGGAGCCTGGTGCAGGATCCCAGTCCCAAGCTAGGCCCTCCTGCAGGTTCCCTGTGACAGTTCATGGCCCAGTCCATTGGGCCCAGCACTTCCCAGATGCAGACAGGGGAGGAAAAGGACTGAGTCATGCTGCATGGTGGGCCAAAGGCAGGCTGAATCCAGGCAAGAGTGGAGAGAAATTGGTTAAAACATGTGAGGACTTCCTATATTCGCTGATTAGGCAACTGTGGACTTCATTCAGAGAGCAGCCAATAAAGTTGACCATTTTCTTGTTATATTGTTAGATCCCAAGGCCTGAACTCCAGACATGAATGCTAAGGATGCAGTCTTCCACTGAGCTACACCAGCCCCAGTAGCTGAATTCTTTACAAAGAGAAGGGGAAATGTGACCTTATCTGAGCCCTTCAGGATGAGACAACTCGCAGGCTCAGGGCATGCATGGGCTGGTGTGAGGGTCTGGAGGCAAGAGCTATTGTGTCATCTTGCCCTAGGTGGCCTGATCCTGGGCTTCAGAGGATCAAGGGTGACCATCAGGACTTTGCTGACCAATGGAGTGGCTCCTTGCATGGACTGAGCTGGTTAAGTCCTTGCTGAAAGAGTCAAAATAAAGCCCTGTTGAGAAACTCCAGTACGTTTCTGCCATCTCAGCCTCTCCTCTGCAATGGTGCAGAGGGCAGAGATATTTACCAGTCTCAACAGAATCTGTCAGCTGTCTATCTAAACTTCACAGTTGACTGTGTTGGCTTAGGGCTAGGATTTGGTGTGTCACATTTCTTGTCCCACTAATGAAACCACTATCGTGGGAGATGTCTGCCTTGGTGTCCACAGTTCGAATCCAGGGGATGCTACCCTGCCTAAGGGTGCTGTGGTAAACAGGAACCCGCCCTACCATTTCCCACACAGGTTACATACTCAGCCCAATGCTGAGGAGATTGTCTCTGGAAAATGCAGTTCTTGCTCTCAACTTTTCTAAGATTATGTGGTCAGGTGAAGCCAGCATGAAACATGTTTTTGTATGCCTTCAACATACAGAAACAGGCCCTCAGCATCCAGAGCTCTGAGGTGGCAAACGGACCCATGTGGCCCTGCATTCTGCAGTCCTGCCATCAGGCCTGCCTCGCCCCTGACTGCCTGGCAGTGAGCTCTCAGCTCCTCTTGTGCCTGAAACAGTAGCTATCCAGACTGCAGGGACCAGAATGGCCCCCGCCTGTGTGCTGACCCTGTCTCGGATCACTCTTGCTACCTGTCCTCAGCCCAGCCACACAACTCCTAGCACAGGAGAGGTTAACCTGCTCTGAGTAGACATCTGCGCTAAATAACCAAGAAAGGCTGATCCTACCCAGAAAGCAGTAGCTCTGTGGCACAGGGAGGTTTCTTCCAACAGTTGTGTCAGTTCAGAAGTCAGACAAAATCAACAAAAAAGGAAAGACTAGGACAGAGATAGCAAAGACAAGATTGGAAAGCTGTCCTTCCCTATCTCTAGTGCCTGCAAAGATGTTTGTGAGTCAGTTCTTTCTCAGAATCCTGTTCCCTGTGGCCCTTTGTGATAATGAGGATTAAGGACTTTACAGATAAGCTCAAAAATATCAAGACGAGCTCCAAAAATGAAAATCTTCATTCCCCTTCTTCTTTACTCATCTCTTTCTAGCCAGTAAGTTTTGCTGACACCTAAGCTCCTTCAAATCATGTTTCCATCTACATTAAAATCTAGCAGATGGCCTTTGATGAATTCCAGAAATTCATTCGAACAGCAAATACCTATTAATTTCCTTTCTCTTAAGTTTGTTTCAAGCCCTGTAATGCAGATGCAAATTAGCCAGGACCACAGACCTCACAGAACTTAGTGCTGACCGGCGGCAGTGTTTTCTGGAGACACCACATGTTCCAGAATGGAAGAGTGGCAGCCAACAGGTGTCCCTTCTGAGGCTGTATGGCTGAAACCACCACTTGGTCCACACACACCCACACAGGTTCACAGGGATGATGACAGGATTAAATGTTTAACTGCTCTCTCAGGGAAGGCCTTTTGCAATGTATTACTTCTTGGATTTGTTTCTGAAGCATTTCTTAATAGCAAAGGACTTCACCAAAAGTTTAAGCAGACTCACAGAGTTTGACAGTCAAAGGCCATTCTGATAAGAAGCACAGGGTGAAGTATGGGGGGATTTCCTGTGCTCTTTTGTTTTGATGGCTTTGTTCACCTTGTTTAAAGAATCACGTGGTTATTTATTCTGTAGGATTTGTATCAAAAAGAAAACTTTGTCAGCTGAGCCTTAACCTATCTGTTTCATTGGGTCATTTGACTGTGGTAACTGTGTTTTTATAGTTTAATAACTGCCATTCTAACTGAAAACATAGGTGGCGCTGGCACGTGAGACACTGGTCTTGTGTTGGTGGAGTTCTCCAGAGCCCAACTGCTGTCAGAAAAAAGCAGCCAGAAAGACAGGGAGAGGAGCAGCCTTCTTTTCTTCCCTCATGTTGTACAGAACACCTTACCACCCCATCACCACGCTGAGGGTAGCACTCACAAAATCTCAATGCCCTCCTCTTGCACACTGTGGGTATATTTACAGAGTAAGGAATCTAGCTTCCTGCTGAGTCTCTCAGTTAAACTTCTAAACTTGGCAAGTTGACACAATGTATCAACCACCACAGGGACCTATTGATGCCTATAATGTTAGAGTTGGCTAGGAGGAGCAATTTCAGGTGTTGTAACTTACTGTGTGTCCCATAGTACTTAGAAGACAGGCTTTTCAACACTCAAACACTAGACTCCCAAAGTTAACAAAGTCAAACAGCAGAACCAAAGCCTGATGGAAGGAACAGGGAACTAGATCTTTTGCAAATAGGAGGGGACCAAGAGATGGGAAAGGAGAGAGAGAAAGTAGACATAAAAAATTATAAGATGTGTGTCATGTACATGTATGAAAGAGTTGCTGGCCCAGACCAGACACTGTAACCAGGAAAAGCCTCAGCCAAGTTAGGGGGCTCCTGCCTCCCCCGCCCCCATAGATTTGCCTGTAACCCTATACCCCCATCCCTAAGAACCTGTTTCTGGCGCCAAATGTGTGCCAATGAAGTACCTGTGCATCCCTAATGCCCCTTGGGGTCCACCCCAGACAGAGGCTACTTATGGGCCTCACTCCACGTGAAGAGAAGAAGAAGAAGGAGAAAGGGAGAGTGTGTTCCAGAGAGAGACCACTGGCCCCGGGGTGGAGATGCTGCGCCCCGGGGGCCGGGGGGGGGTCTCTCCCCGCATTCCCAAAATAAAGGTTACTTATATTTTATATTTTTTATCTTTGCAGCCACTGCGGCCCACTACTTTCACGGCAGTCCACTCCACTCCTTCCACGGACCTCTTCCCCTCTTTCCCTCCTCTTTCCCTTCCTTCTCCCATCCTCCTTCTTCTCAAACCTAACAATGTACACAATGAATTCACCATTATGTGTCCCAAACATAGGCCGACAAAAAGAAAAAGAAAAAAGATATTGTGGTGGTTGAGAGGACCTACAGAGGGAGGGAGGAGAATGAGAGAGGGAAAGGGAATAAAAAGAATCAAGATATATTAAGTATACATGCTTACTTCCTAAGACGAATGTAAACATCATGTATGGCAAACATGATACAAATTCAATGTAATGGATTCACTAATTATTCCCGTACCACTCCATGACTCATACATCGTTTTGTATGTCAAAAATCTAGCTTTGTGTCAGTCAAAAGTGAATTAATACTAAAAACACAGAGAAAGCAGCATGCTAGACGGACGGATTTAGATACACAAATAACCCATCATTTTAGCTGTATGAATTCAACTGGATGACTAAACATGACAGCGAAAGCCTCATCTAAGGGTTATGAGGATCAGAACCATCTGGGTGTTAGCGAGCGTGTCCTGGAGCGGTGGTGTGCACGCTTGTCCTTGGTGGGGCTGGTGTGTGCCCTTGTCCTTGGTGTCTGTGTGTGCACGCGCTTGTTTTTGGTGGGTGGGTGTGCGCGCGCATGTGCTTGCAGTGTGTGTGTGTGTGTGTGCGCGCGTGCGGGTGGGCGTCCTTGGTGTGTGTGCATGGATGGGTACTGCACAAAGGAAGAGCCAGGCAGACGAAAAGAGACAGAGCAGCTGAGAATCAACCACATCACGCGCCATGAGAGCTGCGTCCCGGCCAGTCCGCACTCTGCGGCGCATGGCTGCGTGTCCGCGGGCGGAACAGGCCCGGGGGCACCCGGGGCCACACCGCCGGCCGGCGTGTGGGCTCGCGGCAGAACTTTTCCTGTGGCCGTCCGGAGGCGGAGCCATGGCCTTGCGTGAGTGGCCGCGCAGCCCGCGGTGCGCCGAGTTCGAGCGATCATTGGTCGCAAAGCCGCCCGGAATTCAGCGCGACGCCTTCGTGTTCTCCCGGGAGGCCCAGCTCCAGCGCGGGGCCGCGACCGCCACGCGGCGAGCCGGGCACGTGCTGCCCCCTGCAGGCCGAGCCGCGCCGGCCGCGTCCCGGGCGCAGTTCCGCCGCCCTCCGTCGCGCGGCGCTGCAGGAGGAGCGCCCCTGGCCCCGCGCAGGGGAGCAGACGCGGGGACGTGAAGGGAGGGGCGCGCGGGTGCGGGCGGAGGAGAGCGAGGGCGGGCCCGCGGACGCTCTCTGCCTCCTTCGCCCGGCTGTCCCCCGAGTGCTTCCCGGAGCCTGGCCCTCTGTGTGGGACGGCTGCCCCGATGCGGCTGCGAAACTGACGGATGGCAGATCCGCAGGGAGCTTCTAAAAGGCTCACCAGTGCCCGGATCGCATCCCCAGAACTCGTCTGTACGGGATGGGTCGGGCTGGGTCGCCTCTGGAAGCGCTCTCAGCGGACCGCTGGTGTGTTACTCACAGAGGGCGCCGAGGGGAGGTGCTGTTTGCCGGGGACGCTGTCCCGCAAGCTCGGGGACCAGGCTTGGTCCTTGGAAGCTGGAGGGAGGGCTGAGGCGCCCTGCTGAGCGCTGGTCGCGCCCCAGGAACCTGCACGCCGGACTCTCATCGGCTGCCTGCACCCACGGGGGACCTGCAGGTCCGCCTTCCCGCCACAGGCCCCACGGCCTCCCCCTGAAAAGTGCATGCCTGGGCCCCACTCCACAATTTGAACTTTTTTCTTTGGTTGTTTATTGGTGACATTTGGGTGAGGTAAGGACCTTCACTTTTTGGACCCACTGTGGGTCATTTGGGTCCTGTGAGGAGTAGGTCATCAGTGCCGTGGTGAGGCAAGGCGACTTGGCCCTTTTTGGCCACATGTACTGGTTGCTGGTCATTTTGGGTGGCAGTGATTGGTGTGAGAAGAGGTTCACAGGTATAAAGAGTTTCTAAGCATTTGTTTTGGTTTGGTTTGGTTTATTTGCTTTCATCGCCTTTGTTCTAGATAGATTCAAGGGGCTGGGGATTTCGCTCAGTGGCATAAGGGCCTGCCTTGCAAGAACGCAGTCGTGAGTTCGATCCCTGGTACCGATAAAAAGGAAAAAGACAAAAAAAAAAAAAAAAAAATAGATGGATCTAGGGGGTTTCCGTACCTTCCAGAATTATGTAAGCCAGCTGGGGCTTAACTGTGTTCTGAGGCTTCTTTGTGAGCCAATGTAGAATTCAAGGTTCTCAATCTGTTTGTTAGGAAAAAAGTTGGGATTAGACATTTTAAGAGTGTGGAGTTACTGATGGTGTGTTTGAGGAATTGTAGTTTGCTCAGGAGTAAAATTGCTTTTGCTGCTTGGCAGCTCTCTAGAACCGTTTTTAGTTACCTGTGACTCTGAAAGAGGTGATTTTATTAGGGTATATATCATGCTCTGTGTAACTGAAAGCACACTCTTATTTCATGGATCTTTCCTTAAGAAGACTTTTTGGAATAACTTTGGGTGAGATAATTTCCTCAACTGCTTTCCTTGACCCTTTCTAGATCAGTGACAAGTATAAGCAAGAGCCTTCTGTACCTGCTCTCCATGCAGCTACTTGACTAAAGTCAGACACTTTGTTGGGACTGAAATTTTCCCTCATTTTGGCTAGTTGTATCTGAATCATTCTAAACGCGTTTTGTTTCAAAATATTTGTTAAAACTTGTTTGTTGAAAATTTATTTTTGTTGTCTGCCCCCTCGAACTCCGCTGGGCCATGCAGCAGGAGCAGAGCCTTGCTTTGGTCCTACCTGCACACCTTAAGCTACTGGAATAGTGATTTTAGTCAGCTTTTAATCATTTGCTCTTGAATAAAATTCTCTATTTCCCTGGGTTCCATGGGGTGTAAGGACATGCAAGGTCCCCATGTGACAGTGAGTGTTAATTATCACAAAGGACAGCAAATATCTTATAACCATCTAATGAATCATCTCTGCTACAATTAAGTAAAAATAGGCAAAAGGTTCAGTGATCTTTATGCACAGCTCATTAGCTGTGAGACAGCCGGCATCTTCCTGGCCTCTCTGAACCTTTCCGTGACGTTCTGAGCTACTTCACGAGATGACACGCCCAGGGAGCCTCACCTTAGCGTTTCCTTGTCCGAACTTGGGGGAGCATGGTCTCCTCAGCAACTTGTTCCCGGGATACTCACTCCACAGCCTTCAGGGCTGCGCAGACAACATGCAAGAGGCAGAGGACAGGAACAAAGGATAGGATTTACTGAACAGCCAGGAGCTGCGTGCCGCCCATCTCCTTTCCCTGCATGAAATGCGATTTAAATGCACTTGAAACAATTTTCTGGACAAATAAAACTTGCCATTGAGCCCAGAGAAGGCAAAGGGCTTGCTCAGTGTGATTCAGGCCACCCCGAACTCAGCTGGGGAAACAAAAGTGCAGCGCTAGGAAACCCAAGGCCAGAGTGTTGGTTCACCTTCACTGCACACCGAGCAGGCTTTGTGCCACCCAAGGCCTGCGCACGAACGCAACGCGCACCTGTTGTGGGCCTGTGCTCGAGCTATTTCAGGCACTGGGAGCACTTGCACCCTTGTTGGAGGATTGCCCACTCAGGACTGTGGTCAGTAGCAGAAGCTCTTGGATTGTACCAGCCTGGAGAGGCATCCCCTAAGTGGAAAAAAAAGCCGCGAGGTGGGCCTCTTGGCATGTTGGTAAAGGACACATTGTAAGATATGAAATGCTGTAACCACTTTGGAAGCCTTGGGCGCCTCTGAAACTCGGCACACATATTCCAAATGACCTGTACCATTTCAGTCTGTCCAGAGCCATGCCCGCGTCTGTGACAGCGGGGACCTTAAATCTTCCAAAGGCCTGACTTGGTCCCCAAGTTGATGCTACTGAGTAGTGACAGAACTTTTAGGAGTTGGGACCATTTTAGGTCGATAAGCTCTGATGGAGAGCTAAGCTCAAAGGGGAGTAGGGGACTCATGCTTCTTACTCGCTCTCCTTTTGTTCCCTGCAGCGAAATGATGGACTTTGGTTTTCTACACACTCCTGCCATCGTGTGCTGCCTCATCTCAGCCCAGAGCAAGAGGGCTGATCAATCACAGACAGAAACTTCTGAAAGTACAAACCAGAGCAAAGCTTTTCTCTTTATGAATTTATTCACTCGGGTTTATTGTATAACGGGATAGCACAATATCCACTTGGCTACACTTTTTTTATTTTTACTTTTATTTTTTTGAGAAACAGTCTTGCTGTATAGTTCAGACTCACCAGGCCCCAGGTTGGCCTCGAATTCACAGTGATCCGCCTGCCTCAGCCATCTGAGTGCTAGGATAACGAGCCTGGGTGACCACACAGTCCTGCCCCTGGTGCAGAGACAGTGTCTAGTACCTCATAAGCTGAGCTCTGCAGAGAGCAGATGACTGAACCACGTTCAAGCAGCCTGGAAAGAGAGCAGCCTATCCTCCCAAGACATCTCTGGAGAAAAAAGGTGTCACTTTTCTGACAATGAAGCCCAGTCCCAGTCATTTTTACCTGTCAGCAAGGTCTGTCCTCACAGCCTGGTCCTCTGTGGAGCCTTTCAGTCTTCACTGGACCCTCTTGACACAGTTGCTGCCTCTCGGGATTCAGAACATTGCTTTCCTCTTCTGCTCCTTGTCAGAGCTCTTTGTCTTGAGCTTCATTTGTGAAGTCCAACATTCACCCAAATATTCTCCCTCAAAATAATGATCATGTAAGAAAAACTGCACTTACAAGTGCCTCCCTTAAAAAGAGCAGTTTTTATGTCACCTCAGCTTTTTATTAATCTCTTTTCTATGGGTAGCACATGTACTTTCCTAGTGGTCTTTTAAAAATGCTTGAATCATCTCAAAAAGTCTCTGGGTTCAAATGTGGAGGAAGTTTGAAAGATGAAGAAAGCTGGATGCGGAGGTGCTGTAATCCCAGCACTTTGGGAGGTGAAAGCGAAGATTGTGAGTTCAAAGCCACTCTAGGTTACATAGGAATAACTCTCCAGAAACAAAACCAAACCTGTGGACCTCAGAAAAGCTTCTCAACAGTTTGGCCCCTCTGCCCACAGCAGTCACAGGGAAGTCCAGTGGCCCTCTAGTGTTGGACTAATAATTGTCCAACTTTGGGGGAGGTTGTTAGAAATAAGTGTGAGTTTGGGGTATGTATCTTTTCAGAGGGCAGAGGGGAAGAGTACACAGGACTGAGGATCTTTCCAGGCACTTTCCCGGGCTATGATAGAACTCAGTCTACCTTACAGTGTGGTTAGAAAAGGCAGTCCGGAGCCAGGAGCACTCTTGGGGTGCTAACATGGGGTGCAGCAGGTCACAAGAATCCTTGGTGCAGCGGGTACTCTTAATCCTTGTGTGTATGCTGTAAAATGCATACGCAGATATCAGCTGCAGTACGTAGCCAGAGATACACAGAAGTCCAGTTGAGCAAAAAGAAACTGTCAAGTCCTGAAATGAGTTCACCAATTTTCTCGAGTTTAATGGTAACAGGGACAGAGAGAAGTAAACGTTTTATCTTAGTGAGTAAGAGCAAGACAAAATGTGAATGTAACTCTGTAATTCACAGTACAGTACTTGCCTAACATTATGAACATTCATACTTATAAAATCTTTAAGTGATAAGGAAACAAGATCTTAGGAAACAGATTTGCAAAGATAAAAAGATAGTCATGTGGAGATGGTTAAAGTGGGGATGGAAATAAAAGCACTCTAAGGCTCATAATCTTTTTCAGAAAAAGCAAACAGAGGTTAGTTTTGGGAGTTGATAAACAAATTAGACATGGCACTTAAAATTTAAGAAACTGGACATGGTGGCACAGGCCTGTAGTCAGCACTCTGGAAGCTAAGGCAAGAGGATCACCATGAATTCTAAGCCAGCCTGGGCTACATAACAAGGTTAACACCAGCCTGATCTACATAGTGATATTCTGTCTCAAAAAAGAAAATTTAAAATTAGCCATTGAAGAATTAAGATCTATAATTCCTAACAACTAGATACAAACTGTGGAGTCAGCATCTGATAGAAGTGATGAGGATGATGAAGGCGATAAAAGAACGCAAGCAAGTGGAGAATGTGAAATCAACTAGGTGGAGACATCAGAAAAAACATGACTGAGTCAAAGCCTCTGTGGTGGGCTAATACAGAAACTAATTGACAGCCATAGACAATTTACAAGATTCATCCCTAGGCAAATTCTTAAAAAAAGAAAAAACCAAGAAATTCTGGGAAACCTCTTTTCTGTACACTTTCACACAACACTTCTGACATCAGATATATGGGGTTTTTCATACCACATAGTTCTCTGACTCTCTAAAACCGTTAGAGATGTCTTATAATTTAATTCAGTCCTGACACATTTAACTGGAATCAGTGTCAGCTAACTCCTATGCTGACTTCAGGTGCCAGTTCCAATCCCAGGCCTCTGGTATTTCTAACTCACCAGCTGTGACCCAAGCATGCCCAGGACCTTCTCCAGGGCTTTGGTAACCCAGCAGGAGTGGCTCAGAGAATTCAGTACACACTTCACGCACATTTGCTGGTTTATTCTTAAGGCCACAGCTCAGGAACAGCCAAATGAAAGCAGTAGGCACAAGGCAAGGTCCAGAGGCAGGCAGAGCTCCTCCGCCCTCCCTGGCTGCACCTGTAGCACCCCCATGTGTTTGGGAACCCAAAAGCTCCTCGAGTCTTAGTGCTCAAGGGTTTGTGCAGAATTTCCTGTGTGGCCCACTCGCAGAGACCAGCTCTCAGTCATCTGTTCTCTTCTGGGTGACTGCTCCATCCCAAAGGTATTTGGTACCCCATCCTTAGTAACTTCATTCATATAAACTCACATGTGAATCAAAAACATTGCTGTTATAAGAGTCCAAGGAGTGCAAAATTTGTGTACCAAAAACTGGCATTGAAGACTAAATATATTTCTTGGTCACACATATGATAACTATGGAAAGAAGGTCAAATGTACTATATTTAAATGTGTTAAGTGGATATGGATTTTGAGGCTAAAACTTTACATGTGACAAAGAAGAACATTTCACATTAATAAAAGTTCAAATCATTCTAAAGTGATGACCATTTCAAAATTCCGTACATTTAACTCATAGCTTCAGAGTTTATCAAGGAAAAAGAAATATAAGGAGAAATTTAAAAGTACATGATCATTAATAGATGTGTTAACCTATTTCTGAGAAATCCATAAACTAAGTAAGTTAAAATACATAAAAAGCAGTGTGGACATAGACACACATGGCCATATTTATAAAAATGCACAGGCCAAAAAATACGCACAGGTGTAAGGATATGCATTTTAGCTAATCGTATGTGTTTCCTTGCTCTTAGCACTGAGGAGGCCTGGGGGCAAAGACATCTTAAAACACTGGCCACACATAGTGCCAGGTCTTGGTTTTTAATCCCATTCTGCAGTGAGATGAACCAATACTACTGGAAGAAATGGCCAGTTTTAGAAGTGGGTCAGGAAATATGTAAGATAAACCTGGATCATCTTGTAGCACCAGAAAGTAAACTGTGCTGAAATAAACAAATCAGAATAAGGAAGAAAACAAGAGTCTACAAGGGTAGAGGTATGTAAAAGAGACACACAAGCCAATCAGCAGAGTTGCTCAGGGCTAAATCTTGAAAAACTTGAACAATAAAGAAAGCAATAACGAATCATAATCATATATATAAAGTAAATATCTGTGAGTTCGTACTGAGGTAAATAAGAGACTGAATAAATAAATGGAGAAGAGAAAATTCTCGCATGTAGAATTCCAAATGGTTTATGAGCTCTTCCTTCTCCTGAAGGCAGACAACTCCCCACTCCTCAGGTGCCAGCCACAGGCAGCAGAGGGAGGATGAAGAGGACCTTTATATTTGAACACAATACTTCTGAGAATGGGACCTCAGCCAGTTGGTCAAAGTGCATCACCAGGAGTGGTGCACACCTGTATCCCAGCACTCAGGAGACTAAAGCAGGAGGATCATCATGAGCTCAAGGCCAGCTTGGGGTATATAGTGAATTCAAGGCCAGCCTGAATTATGTAGTGAGACTCTGTCTCAAAAAACAAAGTCTGCATCAATGATTATAATATTGATAATATACACTCTTAATAGGATAGGATAGAGTGGAACTTAACATCTGTGGTGTTCTTCCCCAGAACCAGGAACTCGAGGCTAATCAGAAGTAAAACATTAGACAAATCCTAGTTGAAGATCAAGAATACTTGACCAGTACTTCTCAAACAGGTAAGACTCTCAAAAACAAGGCAAGTGTGAGAAACTCTCAGAATCAAGAGGACCAGAAGGAGATATCACAAGTAAATACAACATGGTATTTTGGTTGGGACCCTAAATCAGAAAAGGGACATTTCGATTAAAACACATGAGTAACCTGTGAGCTTTATTTAATAAAAATGTATCATTATTGATTATTTAACAAATGTATTTCATTAACATAACTTGATAATATTGGGGAAAATGAATGCAGAGTATGTAACTCTGTATAATATCTTTTTTTCTCTCTTTGGTACTGATAATTGAACACCGGTCCTATGGACTGAGCTACATCAGCAGCCTGCAGCCCTCTCTTTTTTTTTTTTTTTTTTTTTTTTTTTTTGGTGTGAGGAATCGAACTCATGACCTTACACTTGCCAGACAGATACTTGTGCCACTGAGCTATATCTCCACCACCCAGCCCTATCTTAAACTAAATTTTGAGACATTTCGCTAAGTCAGTAATTTACCCAGAGTCACCCAAATTTGCAGTTTTCCTGCCTCAGCCTCCCAGAGTGCTGGGATTACATTGCCACTGCCACTCCTGGCTTGCAGTTTTTTTCTTTAAAACTCCTTTAAAAATAAAATTATTGGGCTGGGGATTTAGCTCAGTGGCATAAGTGCCAGCCTGCCAAGTGCTAGGTCATGAGTTCAATCCCTGGTACCAAAAAAAAAATTATTTTAAAAATAAGAAATAACAAACACATAAGTATGTAGAACAAAAATTTCATAATACAATTAATAATCTCAGTCTAGAATTTCCACTTCTAGTAGCATGGCAGACTAATACCCTAAGCAACCAGCTTACTGAAAACACCTTTAAATGCTGGGTAAAATCTTTACAAACATCTTTATTAAATTCAGTAAGCTAACAAGATAATAAGGAACAGTCTGAGGCCCAATAAATAAATAAGCAAAAGCATTCACCTAAAAAAAGTAAGTTGACTATCAACCAGCTTTTGCCCCAAAGACATTTCCTAAACTTTGACAAATGCAAATTTTGTTTTTCAGAATTTAATGGATTACTGAGAAAGGATACAAAGGCTGGGGTCTTCTGACAGTGGAAAATATAATTTAAAAAGCAAAAACAAAAACAAAATCTCCTTCCTTCATAAGACTGGGACTACTGAAAGATTGTACCCCCAATATAAAAGTAAATTAAAAGTAAAAATCAATCCCCCTTTTTGCATTGAAAGAAAATTTCTCTGTCTGAAACTATAAAAATGGAAATGGTTTCCAATGCAGTATAAATTTACCTATTTAGGTTGGCCATTAAATCTGAAGTCAAAAATGTGTTTTATTGTTGTCTCTTTTTTAATTAAAAAAATAAAAACAACAATAAAACAGTTTCAAAACAGGCTAGTAGGACAGCAAAAATAATTAATACACTGCATATTGTTATCCTTTAGAGCACTTTCTTGTCCTCTCTTTTTTTACAGTAGCAATTACACATTTTAGGCTTTATTACTCGACAGTTTTATTACTTTTTACACTAGAGATGCAATGATATTTATAAATATGATTCTTGAAAGCCTCAAGATCATCTTTTTTATATCTGAGTAATATTCTATTGTACAAAAATGTCACATCTTTTTTAAAATAAAGAGAAAAAAACAAAAAGAGTACAAGTAATACAGAATTTCAAAAAACAGTAAGAAATCACTAGTTAATAAATTACATATTGTCTTCTTAGAAATAGTTGTTCAAGTTACAAAATTAAAGCATACAAAGTGGACATTCAAACAATGAGACTGTTCAATAATCCAACAAAAACTCAGTAATATGGTTATCTATCTTACACACTTAAATATACATGCAGTTATATCCTTTAGAGCACTTTCTTTTCCTCTCTCTTTCTTTTTTTTTAATATCACATCTTTTTCATCCACTCTGCAATTGATGGGCATTTTGGTTATTTCCAAGATTTAGCTATTACAAATTATGGTGCTAAGATTTTTCTATTACTTGCTAATTGTGCTGCTATGAACATGGGTGCACATATATTGCTGTGGTATGATGTTTTTAGTTCTTCTGGGAAGATACCCACAAAGGGCTGAATAAGACCTCTAATCCTAGTTTGTGAGGAATCTCTACACTGATTTCCAGTGGTTGCACCAGTCTGTGCTCCCACCAGCAGTGCAGAAAGGCTCCTTTTTCCTCACCACCCCACCAGTATTTGTTATTGGTTGATTTCTTGATGATAGCCATTCTTTCTGGGGTAGGATGGAAACTGAGTGTTGTTTTAATTTGCATCTCTTGAATAACCAGTGATACTGAACATTTTTTCATGTATTTATTTGCTGTTTATATTTACTCACCTGGGAAGTATGTATTGATCCCAGATGTCCATTTTTGGGTTGAATCTCTAAATTTGGGAGGTCTGAGGGTTTTGTTAGTTCTTTATATGTTCTTGATAGTAATCCTGTCTGGGGAACAGATGGCAAACATTTATTCCCATGTAGTGAGTTGTCTCTTCACTCTCTTGATGGTTTCTCTTGCTGTGAAAAGATTTTTAATTAGGTAATATTCCATTTGTTGATTTTTTGTAATATTTCCTGTGTGGTCTGGGTTTTGGTCATGAAGTCTCTACCTATATCTACATCTTCAAGATTTCTAGCTATTTTCTTTTTCAGTAAATTTAGTGTTTCTGTTTTAATATTTAGATCTTTGATCCATTACTTTTTACACCATTTTTACTTTAGTTTAGTGCATGATGATAGATATGGGTCTACTTTTAGTCTTCAGCATGTGGAAAGCCAGTTTTTCCAGAACCATTTATTAAAGAGGCTAACTTCCGGGGCTGGGGATTTAGCTCAGCGGCATAAGCACCTGCCTTGCAAGCAGGCAGTTGTGAGTTCAATACCCGGTACCAATGAAAATGAAAAAGACAAAAAAAAAAAAAGAGGCTAACTTCCTTCAGGTGAACATGTTTGACTCCTTTATCAAAGATCAGGTGGCTAAATATGTTTGGGGTTGTGTCTGCATCTTCTATTCTGTTCCACGATTTTTAGGTCTGTTTGTTTTTTGTTTTGTTTTGCCAGTACCATGCTGATTTGATCACAGTAACTTTGTAGTATAATCTCAGGTCAGAGATTGTGATGCTTCCTGACTTGTTTTTGGTGCCCAGAACTACTTTTGCTATTATTCTAGGCCTCTTCTAGTTCCAAATGAATTTTAGGAGTGTTTTCTATAGTTTTATGAGGTATGATAATGATATTTTGAATAAAATTGCATTAAATATGTATAACAGTTTTGGGAGTAAGGCCCAAAACTGTTATACATATGTTGGTTCTTCCTATTCATGAGCAAGGGATACCCTTCCATTTTCAGCTATTCACTTCAAGCTCTTTTTTCAGGTTACTGAAATTTTCAGTGTTTACATCTTTTACTTTGTTAGACTGATTCCTAAGTATTTCAGTTTTTTAGATGCTATTGTAAGGGTGTGGTTTCTCTAATTTCCCTCTATGTGAGTTTGTTGATTTTGTACAGGAATGCTATTGATTTTTAAGTGTTGACTTCATATCCAGCTATACTGCTGAATTTGGTTATTAAGTTTACAAGTCTTTTGGTGGAGCTTTTGGGGTTTGCTATAGAGTATCATATCATCTGCAAATAATGACAATTTAACCTCTTCCTTTCCCATCTTTATTCCTTTTATTTCTTTCTCTTATCTAATTGCTCTGGTTAATGTTTCCAGAACTACATCGAATAAGAGTGGTGATAATGGACATCCTTTTCTTGTTCCTGATTTTAGAGTGAAAGTTTTCAGTTTTTCACCATTTAGCAATGTTAGCTATTTGTTTGTCATAGAAGGCTTTTATCAAATTGGGGTAATAACTATTCCAATTTTCTGCAGGGTTTTTATCATGAATGAGTGTCAAACTTTGTCAAATGCTTTTTTGGTATCTATTGAAGTGATCATGTGATTTTTGTCTTTGGTTTGGTTAATGTGATGTGTTACATCCGTTGATTTATGTATGCTGAGCCATTCTTACAATCCTAGGATGAACCCTACTTGGTCATGGTGTATAATCTTTTTGAAGATTTGCTGCATTCTGCTTTGTTAAGTGTCTCTTTTTTATTTTCAAGAGAATAAAACCAAATGAAATAAAACAGAATAGAGTCAAAACAAAATAGTGAACTTGGTACAGGACTTCAAAACAAGATAAAAGGAAATTAATAATGGCTACCATAATGCCTCTTATCTTCAAAATAACTGCTCATATCATCAGGCATAATAGAATCAAACAAAACAGAACAGAATAAAATCAATGAAAGTAATACAGTGCTTCAAAACAAGACAACAGGAAATCAATAATGACTACCATAATATATTTTGTTATCTGTGAAATAGCTGTCCATGCCATCAAATATAATAAAATCAAACAAAACAGAATAAAACCAAACTAAACAGAACAATGAAAACAATATGGGTTTCAAAAGACAATAATAAATTAACAATGGCCACTGTCTTCCCTCTTTAGACATTCACATTCCCCTTTCACTTTCACAATATCTATTATGCATTTTGTATCCCACTAACTCCTTTAGTTTTTCATAAGGGAGACAACACAATGTTCACCCATGTGACTGAACCATTTCATCCACAAGCATGATCTCAAGTTGTATCCATTAACCTACAAGAGCCTCGAGGTTATCTTTCTTTATAGCTGGGTAGCCTTCCATTGTATAAAAACGCCATGTCTTTCTTATCCATTCTGCAGTTGATGGGCAAGTGGCCCCTACTTTTTTCTGGTTCCCCACTTTTTGACTTTCAGTCTATGAACTTACTTTTGTGTTAAATGTTTCTTGTATAAAACATGTACATGGATCCTGTCTTCTGGGCCACGCTGCCTATGTTTCTTTTTATTGGTGAATTGAGATCATTTCATTTATGGTTATGGCCATTCATTGGCTTATCTCTGACATGCATCTTTCCTGCCATTGACTCCTTACTTTTCCCCTCCACTCAGTTGTCTACTCAGCGTGGTAACCCCCTCGCTGCTATTCCTGGACCATGGTCATTTTTATCTCTCTCTAGAGTGTTCTTCAGTATTCTTTGTGGGGTTGATTGGCAGTCATGAATTCCCGCAGTTGTTCTTTGTTGTGGAAGTATCTTGTTTCTCCATTAATTTTGGAAGATAGTTTTTCAGGGTACATAAATCTGGGTTGGAAGTTGTTTTCTTTCAGGACTTAAAATAGTTCAGCTCGGATTCTTCTTGACTTGATGGTTTGTGCTGAGAAGTCTGCAGTGATTCTGATGGGTTTTCCTTTATAGGCGACCTATTTTTTTCTCTAACAGCTTTTAATATTCTGTTCTTGTGTTGAATATCTGGGATCTTGATTATATGTCTGAGTGTAAATTTATTTTGGTTATGGCTAACTGGAGTTCTACATGCCTTACTTATCTTATCAAATCTTTTTCCCATACTTGGGAAGTTTTCTGCTATTCCTTCTCTAAATAGGCTTTTAATATTACTTGTGATTATACTGATACCTATTTTTTTTTTGTACCAGGGATCAAACTCACGACCTTGCACTTGCCAGGAAGGCGCTTATGCCATTGAGTTAAATCCCCAGCCCAACACCTATTATTTTTAAATTACTTTTCTTTGCATAGTCTTGCAGCCATAGAATTTTTATTTCCTGATTCCTTGTTATTTGTAAGAGATCGTTCCTTTTGTGATCACAAGTTGCAAACCTGTCTTAAAGGTTTAAAATTCTACCGTCAGTTTCCTCTAAGCAGTTTTGCCAGCTTTCAATGGAGTTTTTAATTTCCTGAAATCTCTTTGAATCTGTTTCATGTATTCTAAATCTTTTTTATATTATTCATTCAAGGTTTTCCTCATCTTCCTATGCTACTCTATTTTTTAATCTATGTCTTCTTTAGAAGTGCTTAGCAATTCTTTTATTATGTTTTTCATTTCTTCTTTCATCTGAGATAGTTTATCTGTTCTAATTTCTTTTACAGCCTCCATGATGTTGTTTCTTCAGTTGCCATCACTTCAGAAACGTCAGGTGTGTAACTCCCAGTCTGTTCCATGTTTACATTCCCTGGACCAGTACTGCTTGGGCTGGAGGCCAGAAACTGCCTTTTGTTTCTTCATCTTGATGTATTCCTGGGTACTTCTGGACAAGCAGGTAATGGGTCCCAGGCACTTCCCACACTGGCTACAATTTCTCGGAAGCATGACCATTTGGTTTACCTGGCCAGTCAGTGCCGGCTACAGGTATCAAATGTTAGCCATTGGGTGCAGTGGCGTAAGGCTGGATGCTGCTTTTCCCAGTCTGCACTGGCTCCCTGATGGCCCCTAGAATGCGCCATGGGGAGAGGCTTCCAGTTGCCTCCTGGACCTGAGCTGGTTATCAGTGAGAGACCTCCCCAATGGTGGCTGTTAAATGTCTGTTAAGTTGAAACTGCTAACAGCTGCCTGGCAAAAACAAAATAAATTCTTTAATGGAGATACTACTTTTAACTAAGCCTCAAAGAATTTCTAAAAAAGAGCTCCAAGAAATACAAGCTCACATTAAAAATTCACAAAACAAAACAGGTGTGGTGGTACACATCTGCACTCTAGCCCCCAGGTTAAGGCAGGGGGATCATTAGTTTGATGCCAGTCTGGTTTACATAGAGAGAACTTCTCTCCAAAAGCCAAGAAAAAGAAAAAGAAAGAAAGAAAGAAAGAAAGAAAGAAAGAAAGAAAGAAAGAAAGAAAGAGAGAGAGAAAGAAAGAAAGAGAGAAAGAAAGAAAGAAAGAGAAAGAAAGAAAGAAAGAAGAGAAAGAAAAGAGAAAGAAAGAAAGCAAGAAAAAAAAGAAAGCTACAAAATAAAGCAGTGCAAGTATGAGCTAGAAATAAAAAATGAGAAACTGATTAAAAAGAGTTTAGATACTTGAATTATCTAGTGCAGGATTCAAAATAAATATCTTAATATGCTTAAAAATCTGTAAAATTACAGCAAAGTTTTTAAAATAAATATATAAAACCATTGAAGTAAAAAATGTACTAGTTGAGGGCTGGAGATTTAGATCAGTGGCATAACCTGGCAGATGTGAGGTCATGAGTTTGATTCCCAGTACCCCCCCAAAAAGTATATATATATATGATTTGAAATTTAAAGCTCAATAAAAATGTTCAACTGCAAATGCCAGGAAAAAGAGACCCAGTGAACTAGTATGTCGATGTAAAGGAATTACTCAAAATACAAACAGACGATTATGAAAAAGAAGAAAAGGAGAGCAGAGTGAGGAAGTAATGGCACAAGTCCAATCACAGTTCCAGAAGAAGAGGGGTAAAGGGGTATGGAAAATGCAGTTATTTGAAAAACAAAATGGCTGAAAATTTTCTAGAACGAATTTTTTAAAAACCAAAACCACAGATTCAGGAGATCTAACAAATCACAAGAAGTGAAGTAAAAATAAACCCACAGTCCCATTATGCCACTAATGGGACTGTGGAACACTCAAGGCAAACAGAACGTCTTGAAATCAGTAAGACAGGAAGTCGGTACTTTCAAAGGAATGGTTATTAGACTTACAGCTGACATTCAGCAGGTGTGACAAAAGTTGGAAAACAGTTGTAGGAAGAGGGGAAGAGGAAGGGATAAAAGAGGACAAGGAAGGGGAAGACTGAGAAGAGGAGATGGAAGAGAGAAAGTAACCCATGAGCTAAAATAGGATGCTGTGCAATTTAACATGTTAGAAAGGAACTTAGAATAAAAACAAAAGAACTAACTAAAAGTAAGGAAATAATGAGCTAAATCAGAAAATAAGACAATCATCCCAGCATTCAATAGGCTGCAGCAGGAGGATTGCCAGTTCAAGACCAGCCTGAGCTACATAGCAAGACCTTGTCTCAAAAGAAAAAAAATCAGAAAATAATGCTTCTCCTACAATGTTATATCCACCACACAACGTTCTCAATCTTACAATTTATTAGCTGAAAAACATCATACAACAGCGAGGGTTAACAAAACCAAATTTGGCTTACTAGGAAAAATCGGGCTGTAGATGTAGCTCAGTGGAACTCCCGCCTAGCATGTAGATGGCCCCGGGGTCTAGATACAGTACAAGAAGAGAAAAAATTATTCTAGTTGATAAGAATTCTATGGGGTTGCCTCTGTGCATTTTAGTGTAGGAGATCAAACGCAAGGCCTCACACATTTTAGGCAAACATCCTGCACCCCTGACTCCCAAAAAAGAGCTGAGAGGGGGAAATATGATGGTAGAGCAGTGTAGCAAAATTCAGTCTCTACAAATTCTAGAATGCAGATACCCGAAAATAACTTGTGGAAGAATGAAAGAGAAAGCAGGTCACCAGGAATCAGGAAGGAACTGACAGGAAAAAATTAGAAGCTACAGCAAAGTTTGAAAGGTGGTCACAAGACAGAAAAGACAGAAACAATTTGGACTTTCTCCCCAGTTCTTACAGCACACCAGATTTGGTGTTTGAGTATCATTAGGCCAAGATAATCTGGAGTTATTTGGAGATGAGTTATTCTTTTGGAGGGAAGGACAGGAGGAGATAAGATATGATTACATATTTTGGTTTGTCCTTGAACTCATTGTGTATCCCAGGATGGTCTCAAACTCACAGCAATTCCCTTACCTCAGCCTCCTACACTCTGGGATTTCCGGATTGCATTACCTGGCTTTGGAGACTAGATATTGTAAATTCTATATCAGATATCTTATTGCATGGTAACATGCTAAAATCATTCCCTCTAATTTCATGAATAAAAGTTACTATTATCACCACTTATGTTCTACATTGAACCAGCAGTCTTAGCTGACACAAGAAAACATGAAAAACACCAACAGGAAAAGACAATCAATATCTTCTAATAATATGCAACAATATAAAAATGCCATTAAGTTAAGATGGATGATATTTCTAGATATAAATCCAACATTAAAAAATTAATTGTGCTATCAACAATCAATTAGAAAGTACAATTTTTATAAAATGCTTTTGGGCTTAGGAATACAGCTCAGTGGTAAAGCATTTACATAGCAGACATGAGTCACTGGGTGGCACTGCCCAAAAGGAAAAGGCATTTTCTTTTTTTTTTTTTTGGTCTTTTTCCTTTTTATCGGTACCGGGGATCAAACTCACGACTGCCTGCTTTACAAAGCAGGCGCTTATGCCGCTGAGCTAAACCTCCAGCCCGGAAAAGGCATTTTCACCTCCAGTAAATATGAAGTACATAGGAATAACCCTAATACAATAAACACATCTTTTACAATGTTTTCCATCAGGGTTTCAAGACTCGTATTTCCTTTTTCTAATGGAAGCATGTCACCAGGGATGCTCAGCAGCAGAAGCACCTACCTGGCAAGCATGAGGTTGTGAGTTCAATCCCTGGTACCAAAAAAAAAGTTCTATGAAGTAGTCAGCACCAATAATGCCATTAGGAGCATGTCAACAAAATATTTTTATTTTCCAATATCTGAACTCCAAATCTTGGAGAGGTTGAATTGTTGCTGTTTACTGCTTGCCATTTTCCACAAGCCTCTGCAAAATATTTTTGACAATAACCAGGGCATATGGCCCTCTATCATAAAGTTTTTAAATAACTTTTCATTTGAAATGTCAAGAGATTTAAATTTTCCAGTCCTGAGATTGGAATCACAACCAATTCCTAAACACATGGTAAGCCTTATCATGATGCACCACCCGGATCTGGGGCTATATAGCTCAACAGTTGCAGTGGGCACCATTTTGGTTCCCATGGCTTTTGTAACAAATTACCACAAGTATGGTGGCCTGAAACCACACATGTTTCTGTCTCACAATCCCAGAGGGGCAAGTCTCAGATCAGTTTCGCAAACCAAGGTTAGAGTGGCAGTGGGGCCACATGCCCTTGGAGCTTTAGGGGAGTCTCTTCCCTTGCCTCATACAGATTCTGGAGCTGCACATCCTAGCTCATGCCCTGCTGTCATCTTCAAAGCCAATGTGTAGTACCTGCCTGCTTCTCTCTGCTTCCTATGTCACAGTGCTTCTCCCTCTGTGCTCAGCTCTCCCTCTGCCTTTCTCTTACATGGACATCTTCACACTCATCAGGTTGAAAAAACTTAAACATAAAGATGTGGAAAAACCAGGGCACCCATACATCTTGTGGGAATATAAATTTGTGTGAACACTGGGGAAAGACATGGCTGAAACTGTTGCAGAAACCCAGTCCTGTACCAAAAGGAACACACTTGGCACCCAAACATTTGGAAGGCAGTGGTCTTTTATGTAGGTGGGCTGGTGGGAACCAATTCCAAATCACCAGCCTCAACTGAGTGAAACAGAAACTTATATATATTGTAAGCAGGAAGTATAAAACTTGATGGCAGGTTATCTTATAATTGGTTACATGAATTAAGTCATACATTGTCAGGCAGAATTAACTAAAGGGAATTGTTTATTACGAGGCAGGGAACTTCTGGAAAAGGAGGTGCTGAGTAGGACAAGTAGAGTTAAGTGTGTCCTTGTTCCAGGTAGAAAGATCTTGAAGCATATTAGAAAAACAGGCTAATTCTTAGGTGGGGAAATATAGTTCTTATAGCTAGACTAGGGCAGGCTAGTCTATTAGAACTAGACTATTGACAAAAAGCAACCAGACACAGGCAGACAAGGCTGACTAGGTTTAGCAGTCTAATTATGTGACAGGCAGGGTGAGTACAACTTGTCTCAATACAATAACAGTTTACTGATTTACTTTTAAATTTTCTTGCTATAAAATTTCCATTATAGAACTACTAAAGTTAAGACATTTTTTGATCAACAGTTCCATTTCTAATTATGAATTCCACAGAAACTCTGTTGTAAGTTCCAAGAGACAAGACTATTTGGGGAAAAGAAAACCTATATAAATATACTACATTCATAAAAGGACTGTTGAGCTCACTTTCATGTGTCTACACAAATAAATATCAAAGGAAAAATAAGTAAGGTACAGAGCTACACAACATATAATTACAGTTGTATAAATTTAGAAAACATTTAGAAAACATTTCCAGTTACTCAGTGCTACCCACTGGTTATAAAGACATATACAAATGGCATGTGACACATGCACAAGACTGTGAGAACCACATTCGGCCGTGAGCACCTGGGGAGAGGACGACAGGGGCAGAGTTGGGCTGGAGAATGCGTCAGTATATTTTATATCAATTTATAAAGTTATATCAATTTTTAAAATTAAGCAAAATGTTTAGATTTGATGAAGTTGGGAATGATGGATTCCGGCCATACGAAGCTCTGTCAGGCCCAATGTGGTGCCTGCCCAATATGGCAGTGGGCTGCAAACAGCAGCTGTCCCTCCAATACTGATGCTGGCTCTTTTGTCTGTCTCAGAGGGATCTTATGCTCTTCTGCAGCCCTCTCATGCCCACAATAAAGGCCTTTTTCCTTTTATGCCTCAGTTTTTCCACCTTGCCAAAGAAACCTAACAGGTTAAAATATATGTTATATATAAAAATATATGTTACAATTTAGAGAGACAATGTGCATTTATGTACCATTGTTACCCTGATTGACGTACTTTAAAATTTTGTTGTAGTCTTTTCTTCTTTTTCTTTCTTCTTCCTTTCTTTTTGTTATGCTCTATGCTTATTGCCCTAGTAATCATGTATCTGGAGCACCGACCACATTGTTATAAATTAGTTATAAATTAACTGAGGTCTCACCATACTGTTCTGTATGCATCAACACCTTAGTAACCTGTTTGCTGTGTCAACCTTTGTTCACCTTGTGAGAAACAAATGTTCCTGGAATTAGCAGACCAAGGACTGTAACTTAAGAAAAAAAAAGGGCTAACCACCAACTGCGAAATGTCTCTGACCTCAAGCAAAGGGAAACAAAGGCCTTCCTAATTCCTGCTCTGTCACGTCACTCGGTTAATGTGCTATAAAAATCTGTCAAAATTCTGACTCAGCTGCACAGCTTTGCAAACTCCATCTGCTCTGTGCCGCTGGGTACCAACTTAAAGTGCTCTTTTACAGTCGTCTTGCCCCCGCCTTCTTGACAACAGACAACATCACGGGGCTTGTTTTTTCGGGAGGTGGGGGGCTTAACACTTTTTACATATGAATAAAATGGATTTTAAAAATATTCGTTACATATTAGTTTTGAATGATAAAATATTTTATAGTGCTTTAAATTTCTTAAGTTTTCAAGTAGAAAACCCAAAGAAACTAATATTTACAGAAAAAGTGGAAAAGGTAACAAAAGCTTCACATTCTTCATAACAATGACATCTGACTCAGTGTTATGGGATTTCTTATGAATTCTGGAGATAATTTCAGAATTATAAAGTATTTCAGGGCTTAGAATAGATGTTCACTTAAAAAACTAGCATATTACTACAGAAATGAAATAAAATATCTCAGATAATATGTTAGTAAGTTAATCCAGAAATAAGTAATAACCCCAACCAAGAAAGGTTCTCCCAGGAATCCATAAGTGGCATTAAATTAGGAAATATATTAATATAATTTGGGAAATTGTCATATTAAAAGATAAAGACATTATCATCTCAATTAATACCCCAAAATATTTAATGATACTAAAACCTCAGAAAATATTTAAAAATTTTGTCATCCTCATAAAAGATACTAATTCACAACAAACATCTTGTGTAATGCTAAAATAATAGAAGAATTTCCACTATAATAGAATTAGGTTAGGAGATCTACTACAATTACTGTTATATTCAAGTTTCAGCAATGCAACAAAAAAAAGAATCAAGAAATAGAAATATCAAAAACTTGATGCAATCTGTCAGAATATCCAACATGATGGATGTCTTTATAAGAAGGAAAAAGATGGGCTCACAGGCGTATAGAGGACAAGGCCTGATGATGCAGAGGTGGAGCATGGAAGGGCGCTGTAAGCCAAGTAATGACAGAGCTTGCCAACAAACAGATGGCCAGGCAAGGCACTAGGACAGCTTCCTCCCCGAGCCCCAAAGAGGAAGAGGAACCAGTCCCACTTGCCTCTTAATTTTGGACTTAGGCCTTCCAGGTTGTGGTACTTTGCCATAGCAGGCTTAGGAAGCAAACATACCACCACAAATGAATTTTTTAGATTAATTTTCCTTTCTCAGTCTTGACATATTTCTTCCAATCTCAGCATCCTTGAGAGCCATGGAAACAGAACATGTTATGGTTTGAATTGGAAACATGCCCCACATCTCATGCCAGCAGGTGAACTTTTGTGAAAGTGACTGGGTCATGAGGGCTCAAGCTTCATCCAGCGGGTTAAGCCACTGATGAGGTCATAAACTGATGGCATCCTTGAAATCTGATGAAACCACACATGGGGCCCAGGGGGAGGGAGTGGGTCGTGAGATGGCCTAGGGCCACACCTTGGCCTCACCCTTCTCTGGCTCTTGCTCTTCTCTGCTTCCTCTGGGCCACACACTGGCTCAGCTGCTCCCATGGTCTCCTTGCCCACAGCCCATGGTCTGGAACCTCTGAAACATGAGCCAAAACAAACCTTTCCTTCTTTAAGTTGCTTTTCTTGGGGATTTGGTCATGGAAGTAAAAGGGAATGAATTAACCAGGAGCCCTCAGCTACTGATTAGTTCCTTCCTGTACTTTCCTTGAAAGAGGATTTTGAGTCAAGGTCATTGACCATGAAAGATCATTGTCACAGTAACGCTGTTCATTATTGATTTCCAGCATTGCTTTGATTGAACTAAAACTTATGCTCAGTTTTAATGCTATCCACCCAATACCATAAACCCTTTTGGTTTTCATAAGTTTTTCACTCCTTTCTTTCTATTTAAGAAAGTGTTCTTCCATCTTGTACTTCTTTTCTGCTCTGGGTAGTCTTCTCATTAGCAAAAGCATACATGGAGTAGAAGGAATCACAGCAAGCTGATAGTGGCAGAGACACCCTCTCTGCTACTCCACTTTGCCCTGACTGGCCCAGCTCGCTGAGGAACAATTTATCACAGCCTTTGTTCTGAGGTGGGGTCCACAGTTCAACATCAGTGCTGAAGGTCTCATACTACAGAAAAGTCACCCCTTAAGAGGGGGGCAATGTGGGCTTGAGAGACACTAAATCTGCTCTACTAGAGCTGTTATTTATAATTCAATGAGTGATCTTATATATACATTTTGATAAATATTATTCCTAAAGGTGGAATTACTGGTCAAAATATATAATATGCTAAAAGTCTTAAAACTTGTGTCACCAATTCATCTCGAAAGAAGTGTATTAATTCACACTTCTACCACACTTCTATATATAAAATGGCCACTTTTGTCAATATTGGATTTCATTTTTAAAGTTTTTCCACAATTTTTAAATTTTAACTTGACTGGGGTTGGGGATTTAGCTCAGTGGCATAAGCGCCTGCCTGCCAAGTGTGATGTCATGAGTTCGATCCTCAACACCAAAAAAACAAATTTTAACTTGACTTTTTTCTCTTGCCTTTTTCCTGTGACTGCAAGAGTTTAATAGATGACAAAATTTAGGACTTTGGGGAAGATGGAGCAGTAAGCAGCAGAGAAAAGAGACTTTCTGAGAGTCACCGTCCAGACACTGAATCATAGCATTGTGAGGAAGACAAGAAGGAGGGAAGTGGGCCCCTTGGACCCAAGAAGAATATGAAGTGTGAATTGAAGCCCAGAAATAAAAAAGAAAAACTTCAATGAAGAAGAAGGTGCCAGCTGGCAGCGCCTTTGCCCTGAGACAGGACTCTGTGCAAGAGGAGCTGTTCGAACCTGGGGATGGTCATGGTCACAGGGATGGTTGGTGACTCCAGAGGCCTCTGCAGAGAGACATAGCAGTGGAGGGGAGCAGCAGATGTGGAGGACCTTACTGGCTGGTGTGAGTGCAGAGGACTTAGTCCTCCCATGGGGAGAGATCGATTAACCAGGAGCTGTGTTGGAGCTGGGCCAAATAAGCCCAGAACCCAGAACTGATGCCACCTTCCACTAGAAACTCTCATCCAGGTGCAGATCCATGGAAATTGCTTGGACTGTGGTGAGCCCAGTGAGTCTGGCCTCAGGGCAGGCCTGCGGAGGTTATCTACTACTCTGCCATAAAGCAACTTATGGCTTTCTGGGATACACTGACACAATTAGGAACTCTGTCTCCACAGGTTGTCTACTAGTGAACCCAGAGAGAATCCTGGAAGTAGAGTGTTTGTTTTTCTTTTCTTTTTTTCTCTTTCTCCTTCATTGTTTTTATGAATGTGAAAGTGATTCCTAACCTCTTTGTAGGTGTAGCTGTGTTTTATTCTTCCTTTTATCTCTTCCATTTTTCTTTTCTTTCAGTCTTCTGCACTAGTTTCCCCAAATTGGTATGATTCTGCTTTGTCCTCCAACCTTACTTCTAATCTCTTCTGTTTTTGTATTTCTCTATTTTCTCCTTAATCCATTCTAACTTTTACCTTTGAGGGCAAAATTGACACATCACAGACTTATATATTGCATAATTATCTGGTTTGTATTACATTTTGTTATATAATCACAAATCTAGCTCATGTTGAGGGGGTTTTGTTTGTTTGTTTTGTTGTCTTTTTGAGACAAGGTCTCTCTATGCAGTTCAGGCTGGCCTTGAGCTCACTTTGTAGCACAGGCTGGTCTTGTACTTGCAGCCATCCTCCTTCCTCAGCCTCCTGAGTGCTAGGATTACAGGTCTGAGCCACCACACCCTGCTCTCTAGTTCATATAGTTAAAAGTTGCAAATTAAGGGATAGTTCAGTTTGTTGTTTTTTAGGCTGTGTTTGATGCTATTGGTAGCGCTAAGCCAAAATTGACATAATTGTTCTAAACAGCTGTTGGTCTTTGTATTCCATGACTGAGATTAACTAAGGGTCACAGAAAATACCATGGCACAGTGTCAAAGAACCAGGGACTAGGCAAAACAAGCAATGACTTCTCATCTGTAACAAAATGAAGAAGATCTTCCAAAACACTCAACCCCAAAACGAGCTACACCTGGAAGGTACCTCAGAGACATTATCATCACCTAAGGTTCCAAAATACTACCAATAAAGCCAGCCACCATAGGCAACCTACAAGCATCACCCCAGGAATTAAACTAAAAAAAAGAGAGAAAGTAAAATGAGAAGACACTTGAGCAAAATGCAACCCCAGACATCCAGTTCGCCAAAGGCAAGTGCGAGGGTCAATGAGGTGAGACAATCTGAAAGCCCCCTACCAGATCTCTCTGAAGTGCTAACAACAAAGCAATGAAATGAGGCTCTAGGAAAAATGAAATCAGAAATAATCTCTCAGATAACTGCAGAGATTACCAAAATACACACCATGCTTAGCGACATTAGAGCAGACATAGAAAAGACAGGGAAAAAAAAGATCAGCTTAAGAAAATTATGGAAGATCAGCATAGGAAACACATGGAGTCCACAAAGCAGATTCAAGCAGATATTGAGGAGAATAAAAGCTCCACTGAAAGTATTTGAGCAGATTAGGCCAATATGAGGACAGGATCTCAAATATTGAAGACAGGCTTGCAATTAGCAACCAAGCAAAGAAAGATGTCTCAAAAATAACAAGGGACCATGAGAAATCAATCCAGAAACTGCTAGATGAGACAAAGAAGAATAATTTAAGATTAATTGGAGTCAAAGAACAAGCAGGAGATACCACAATGACATTAAAAACATGTTCACAGACATCATGATAGAAAACTTTCCTGTTAGAGAAAAACAATTTGACATACAAGTAAGTGAGGCATATAGAACTCCAATTAGCAATGATCAAACAAAATATATTGAGCCATATCATAGTCAAGATTCTAGAAATTTAAAACAATGATAGAATCCTAAAAGCTTATAGAGAAATCACCCATAAGGGAAAACCCATCAGAATTACAGCCGACTTCTCAGCTCAAACTCTCAAGTCAAGGAGAGCTTGGAGTGAAGTACTCCAAGTTCTAAAACAAAACAACTTTCAACCCAGATTGATGTACTTTGCAAAAATATCTTTCAAAATTGATTGAGAAATAAGATATACCCATGACAAGGAACATCTGAGGAAATTTATGACCACAAAACCCACACTCCAAAATGTTCTGAAGGACATTCTAGAGAGAGATAAAAAGGACTACAGCTCCATGAGCCCCAACAGAAAGAATCCACCCAGAAAGGCAAATAATTAGAGGAAGGGGAAAAAAGGGAGGTGAAACAACAACAGTGGAAAATAACAAGACAAGGATAAGTCAGTGTAGTTGTCATAAACATCAATATTAATGGTCTCAATTCACCAGTCAAAAGTAACAGACTGGCAGAATGGACCAAGAAGCAAGATCCAAGAATATGGAGCATACAAGAAACACATTTAATTCAAAAAGAGATTCATAGACTGAAAGTCAAAGAATGGAACCTTGACTCTATGCAAAAGGAATACAGGAAAAAGCAGGGGTGCATATTCTATATGCAGAGAAAGTGAATTTCAAGCCAAGATTAATTAGGAGAGATAAAGAAGGTTGCTACATGCTCATAAAGGGAACAATCCAAGAGGAAGAGATAACAGTCATAAATATATATGCAACAAATACCAGTGTACCCAATAATATAAAAATTATTAACAGACATAAAAAATCAGATGAGCCCGAATACAATTGTATTGGAAGACCTCAATATCACGCTGTCACAAAAAGACATATCAACTAGACAAAAAATCCACAATGAAATATTAGAACACAACCAAACTTTTGAATAAATGGATTTGGTAAATGTCTATAGAGTGCTCCACCCCACAACATTAGACTACATTCTTCTCAGCTGCACATGGGACATGACCATATACTGGCTCATAGAACATGCATAAGCAAATGCAAAGGAAATGAAAATATCCCATGTATACTATCAGAACACAGTTATAACCATTGGAAATCCATGCCAAAGGAAACCACAAGAACTTCATGAACACATAGAAATTAAATAGCAGACTACTGAACAACCAATGGGTCACAGATGAAATTAAAGAAGACATTAGACACGTTTTACAGTTGATAATGACAATACAACATACCAGAACTTGAGGGACACAATGAAATCAGTATAAAGAGGGAAATTTATAGCAGTAAATACCCATATCAGGAAAACAGAGTAAGTGCATATAAACAACTTAATGTCAAACTTCAAGAATCTAGAAAAAGAAGAGCTAAACCAAAAGCTTGTATGAGGGAGGAAACCATAAAGATTGGAGCAAACACACTGGAGATTTAAAAAATACAATGAATCAAAGAGTTGGTTCTTTGAAAGATTGAGTAAAACAAGTTGGGAATTTAGCTCAGTGGCATAAGCACCTGCCTGGCAAGTGTAAGGTCCTGAGTTCAATCTCCGGTACCAAAAAAAAAAAAAAATGGCTTTCATTAGATAAATGCAAATTAAAACCACACTGAGATTCCATCTCACTCCAGAAAGAATGGCCAGGATAAAGAAAACTACCAACAACAAATTCTGGAGAGGCTGTGGGAAAAAAAGAACTCTCCTGACTGTTGGGGGTATGTAGACTGGTGCAACCATTGTGGAGGTCAGTCTGGAGATTTCTCAAAATGCTGGGATTGGAAGTCCCATTTGTTCCAGCTATTCCACTTCCAGGCATATTCCCAGAACTGAAAACAGCATACCGCAGTGATATATGTGCACTAATGTTTATAGCAACACAACTTGTAATAGCCAGATCTTGGAAACAACCAAAGTGTCCATCAACTGAGTAATGGATAAAAAAGTTGTGGTATTTTATACAATAGAGTACTACTCAGCTATAAAGAATGATTGCATTGAAATATTTATAAATAAATGGACGCAGCTTGAGACAATACTCGTAAGCGAAATAAATCAAACTCACATGTATGAATACCGAATAGTTTCCCTAGTGTAAGAAATGGTAATAATACATAAAAGTGTGTGGTAATTGGGACTGGGGATTTAGCTCAGCGGCATAAGCGCCTGCCTTGCAAGCGTGTGGTCATGAGTTCAATCCCTGGTACTGGTAAAAATACAAAAAAAAAAAAGTATGTGGTAATCATGATTCCCCATTATATTGCTTTGAAGCCTTATAATGTTTTCATTCATTAGCTGGAATGGTTTTATTCTGGGTTGTTTGATTTTATTGTCTGTGATGGTATGAACAGCTATTTTGAAGAAAACAAGACATTATAATAGCTAGTGCTGATCTAATATCATTTTGTTTTGAAGCCCCACCAAGCTTTTGCTCTGTCTCCATCAGTTTTGTCATGTTGTATCTTATTAGATTTTTATTATATGTGATAGTATAAACAAAATTTTTTATGGACAAGGAGATAATATAGTAACCATTGTTCATTTTCTGTTAGTTGGTTCTGAATACCCTGTTATTCTCTTGAATAGTTTTACACTGTCTTGTTATGTTTGATAGTATAGTATATGAAGGTATTCTCAATTATTTCAAGGAAAGAGACACTAGGGTAGCTACTGTAATGTCAGGTTGTCTTGTGGTGAAACACAATGTTGCTTAAATTGTTCTGTTCTGACCTGTGTTGTTATGTCCTCTTTTATCTTAATCTTTTTTTAAAAATAAAAAAAGATTGAGTAAAATTGACAAACCCTAATCCAATCTTATCAAAGTAAGGAAAGAAAAGACTCAAATCCATGCTATTAGGAATAAAAAGAGTGAAATCACAATGGACCCTGCAGATCAGAAAATCATCTATATGAACTTGGAAAACTTATGTTCTAATAAAATGGAAAACAGAAAAAATAGACGATTCCTAGATACATGTGAATTACCAAAGTTTGATCAAGATATAATAATTTTAAAAATTTTATTTTTAAATTTTAAATTTTAAAATATAACCCAATATCAATAATATCAATAAATGAAATTGAAGATTTAATTCAAAATCTGTCAACAAAGAAAAGCCCAGGCCCTGACAGTTTTACTACTGAATTCTATGAGAAATTTAGAGAAGAACTAACACCACTACTTCTCAAACTCTTTAATGAAATTGAAAGGAAAGCAGTATTCCCAAATTCATTCCTGGGAGCAAGCATTACCCTGATACTAAAACCAGAGAAGGACCCAACTAAGAAATAGAATTACAGGCCAATCTCCCTAATGAACATTGATGCAAAAATCCTCAATAAGATATTGGCAAAGAGACTGCAACAAATCAAGAAGATTGTACACTATGATCAAGTGAGATTCATTCCAGGAATGCAAGGATGGGTTCAACATACAAAAATCCATAAATGTAACGTACCATATTAACAGGGCCAAGGACAAAAATCATCTGATCATCTTAATAGATGCAAAAAAAGCTTTTGACAGAGTCCAGCACCTATTCATGATAAAAACCCTACAGATAATTGGAATAGATCATCTTTATCTCAATCTAATAAAAGCCATCTAAGACAAATGAACAGCCAACATCATACTAAATGGACAAAAGGTGAAAGCTTTCTCTCTAAAATCAGGAACAGTACAAGGAGGGGGGGGACAACAAGGTCCTACTCTTATTCAATATAGTCCTGGAAACTTTAGCTGGAGCAATTAGAGAAGAGAGAGGACTAAAAAGAATAAGGATAGGAAAGGAAGAAGTTAAAACTATTGTTATTTGCAGATGACGTGATCCTCTACTTTGAAGACCCCCAAAACACCACCAAAACACTTCTAGATTTAATAAGCAAATTCAGTAATGTAGCTGGTTACAAAGTCAGCACTCAAAAATCAATAGCCTTCCTGTACACAAATAACAAACTCACTAAGAGAAAAATCAGAGACACAATACCTTTTACAATAGAATCCAAAATTTGAAATATCTAGGAACAAACCTAACAAAGCATGTGAAAGACTTCTACATTGCAAACTATAGTAGAAAAAGATTGAAGAGGACATAAGGAAATGGAGAGATATCCTGTGCTCTTGGGTAGGAAGAACCAATATAGTGAAAATGGCCATACTTCCAAGCTGTTATACAGATTCAGTATAATTCCAGTCAAAATTCTAATAGCATATCTCATAATTAGAGAAAATAATCTTAAAATTCATTTGAAAGCAGAAGAGACCTAGAATACTAAAGGCAATGGCAACAAAGACAAGACAGGAGCATCACAATCCTGACTTGAAATTATACTATAAAGCTACTATGATAAAAAAAAAAACAGTATGGTACTAGGGGAAAAACAGATCCAAAGATCAATGGAACAGATTAGAAGGTGCAGAAAAAAACTCCAGACCCACTAAGCCACCTTATGTTGACAAAGGAGCCAAACACATTCAGAAGAAAGATAGCCTCTTTAATAAATGATGCTGGAAAAACTGGCTCTGCAGATGTCAAAGATTAAATTGGACCCATATCTTTCACCATGTACTAAGCTAAAATCAGAATGGATCAAAGAGCTTAATATTAAAACATAAACATTAAATCTGCTGGAAGATAGAATAAGTAAAACTCTTGAAGACATTAATGTAGGCAAAGACTATGGACAAAACCCTGATTGCACAGGAAGTATCACAAAGAATTAACAACTGGGATCTCACTGTACTGAAAAGTTTTTGCACAGCAAGAGAAGCCACCGACAAAGTGAAGAGACAACGTACAATGTGGGGGAAAATGTTTGGCAGTTGTTCCTCAAAGGATTACTATCGAGAACATATAAAGAACTCAAAAAAATCAGTCCTCCCAGATTTAAAGACCCTATCCAAAAATGGGCATCTGAGATGAATACACACTTCTCAGATGAAGAAATATGAACAGCAAATAAATATGTGAAAAATGTTCAACATCACTGGTCATTTGAGAGATGCAAATTAAAACAACACTGAGATTCCACCTCACCCCAGAAAGAATGGCCAGTATCAAGAAATCAACCCATAACAAATGCTCGAGTGGCTGTGGGGAAAAAGGAACCCTTCTCTGCTGTTGGTAGGAATTCAGACTGAAGCAACCACTATGGAAATCAATGTGGAGATTCCTCAAAAAAACTAGGATTGGAGGTCCCATTCAACCCAGCTATTCCCCTTCTAGGTATCTTCCCAAAAGAATTAAAAACATCATACCACAGCTATATATGTGCACCCATCTTTATAGCTGCACAATTTGTAATAGGTATGTCTTGGAAACAACCTAAATGCCCATTAACTTAGGAATGGATAAAAAAGATGTGATATTTTTCTGCAAAGGAGTACTATTCAGCCACGAAGAAGGATAAACTGGACACTTATATAGGTAAATGGACGCAACTTGAGATCATACTCATTAGTGAAATAAATAAGACACATGTGTAAACATATTGTCTCATTGTGAGAAGCTGAAAGAAACAACATGTGTACATATATACACACATATATAAAATAGTTAAGATATTTATACTAGTAATTTCCTTGAGTTCACTGAAGAAAAAGATTTGTGCCAGTATCATTTGGAAAACTGAATATAGATGTCTTGTGCTCTGGGTGAATGATTTGGGGAAAACAATATGCGATGTTTGTACCATTGTTGCCCCAGTTGACTTGTTTTGAAATTTTGTCTTTTTCTTCTTCCTCTTCTTCTTCTTCTTCTTCTTCTTCTTCCTCTTCTTCTTCTTCTTCTTCTTCTTCTTCTTCTTCTTCTTCTTCTTCTTCTTCTTCTTCTTCTTCTTCCTCTTCTTTTTGAAAAAAATTCAATTTGATAAGTGAAAACAATGTCTCATAGTTTTGATCTGTGGTGGGTGTGAGTGCTGTTTGCACGTGCTGGGAATTAATGTCAGAGCTTGCACACTGAGCTACAGCCCCACTCTTTTTTTGAGACAAGATCTCACTAAGTCACTAACTTGCCCAGATTGGGCTCAAACTTACAATCTTTCTGCTTCGGTATCCCAGAGTTCTGGGATTACAAGCACATATCACCATGTTCACCCTAAAATTTCCTTTCTGTCACAGGTTGGAAAACCTGGCCTGGGGACACAGCTCAGTAGTGTAGCATGTGCCTGGAAAGTGCAAGGTTCTGAGTTCATTTCTGGACCAAAAACAAACAAAAAAGTAACACAATTAAAAATCTTCCATTTTTGAATATTTGTAGTTTTGCCTTTCGAAGATCCCATTCCTAAGAATTGGCCATTTTGGGGGGCTGTTGTGATTTTTTGAGACAGGGTCTCATTATGTAGCCCAGGCTGGCGTTGAACTCTTGGCTACCTCCTCTCTTCACCCCCAAGTCCTGGGGTTTGCCACCACACTTGACAAATTCCCTATTTTTAAAATCTGAGGTAGGGTCTCAGTATGTTGCCCAGGCAGGTTTCCAAGTCCCAGAATCAAGTGACTCTCCCATCTCAGCCTCCCCAGTAGCTGGGATCCAAATAGCTGGGATTATGGGTACATAGTGCCAACCTGTCGGAACTGTTTTGTGTTGTTTTGTTTCTGAGACAGTGTCTTGCTCTGTAGTCCAAGCTGGAATTATCCTCTTTTTTTCTTAATAATTATACATTTTTAAATTGGATTTTTCTTCATCCTACTGGTTTATAATAGTAACTTTGTGTAATTAAAGACACTTATTTTTAACATATATGTTGAACATATTTCTATTTGTTTTGCTTAAAGTGTGTTTTTGGATGCCTGATTAAATTTAACTCCTGCTTGTATACCTAAGCATGGTGTCACAGCCTATAATCCAGGCACTCAGGAGGCTGACACCAGAAGACTGCTGCAAGTTCAAGGCCAGCTTAGTGAGTTCAAGGCTATTCTAAACTACGTGACAAGACCCTGTCTCAGGACAAACAAAAATATGCTTGTATCTAGATATCAATCATCCTTGGGTTGACTTTAGTACCAATTTTTTTTTTTAAATTCTGGAGAACAAGTACATACTAACAAGTCAGTCTTGAACACTTAGAGTCTGAAATGCCAAGCTAATCTTTGGCCACTGCCCTCATTCAGCCTGCATCTTCCTTCACCCAGATCTCTGCAACTGGACTAAGTTGCCTCTGCCTCTGGTCTCACGCTCATGTAAGCCATCTTTTCATCACTGCCAAAGTACAGCAAAGTACAGCCTCTAGTCTACAGTGTTATGTCGCACACTTGTTTCCAGTTTAACTCATGGTGACAAAATCCAACTCCTCAGCGCGGTCTTCATGCCTCCACCCTGTGTAACTTTCCCAGCTTCTTGCACACTCAGTGCCACAGAGCAGCCACTGTGGCCTGGTTATGGTTCTCCAAAAGCACACCACATCTTCATAGGCAGGAGTAATTCTGCTGTGCCCTGACTGTGGAGCCCCTTTCTTTTCCATCACTGCTGATGAACTCGTATTTAAGTTCTTCTCTTTAAACTCAACCAAATCTTGGCACTTCCCTGGAAGCTTCTCGGCTTCTCTCCATTCCGGCTGCTTCCACGCTGTCACAGGCTCCACGCATCTCCCCCCTGTCACTTCTGAGCCTCCTTCTGTCTGTCCTTCCAGGAGACCATGAATGTGGTGGCAGCCTTCACTGGTGCTTCAGATCTTCTTGGTTTTGTTCTGTTTGTTTTTGTGGTGCTGAGGACTGAACATACAGCCTTGCATTACTAGGCTTGCACAGTGCCCTAAGCTGCATCCCAGCCGCATAATTCAGCATCTTACACAGAGTAGATGCATCACAAAGCATTTAGTTTTCAGTAATTAAATATACAGACAAATTAACATTTCTATATTCCTTAAGAAAAGCACAACAAAAACACTATCAAACTCTTCAAGATTAAGCAATGTAATATCAGGGCATTAATAATAATTTAAAAGAATTCCATTTCTAGAAATATTGCTTTTCTTCTCTGTGCCTTAATTTCCACACTTTGAGATCTAAAATAACATTACCAAGTAAACACCTTCAGAAAATAAACTAAGACTGAGACAGCAGGATCACGTTGAGCTGAAGGCCAGGCCAGGATGCATAGTAACACCATGTCTCAAAAAATAAAACAAAATATACAAAAAAGGACGATAAACTAGTGTTACAGCTTGTGTTTAGATGCCCCCCAAATTCTCATACAGTCATAGCTAGAGCTTTTTCAGATCAGGCTGAGTCTAGAGTGAGTGACATCAGAATTGATTCATGATGCAGTGCTAGGATCAAAGGTGCTAGGATGAAAAGAATGAGTGCTACCCACCCTAAGTAGCCTGGATAATATTTAAGGGATAGAAAGAGCTGTGGCCACTTCTGCCCACCATGAACTGTTTCTCCTCTGAAATGCCCCTCTGCCATACCAATCCTGCACTGGAGCCAGCCGGTTATAGACTAAAACTTCTACAAACTGTAAACTGTAAATAGAGGGTGCCAGCTATTTTGTCTCAGCAATGAAGAAAAGAACTAAGAAATGCTAAGACCACTAGGATAGAAAAAAATTAAGAAATTTGGTTGCAAAGTGTTTCCACACATAAGTTGTTGGTATAAAATCCCAGAAGGTCTAAGAATATCTTATTTTTGAAGATCTACACTTGTAAAAGTGATTGAATAGTGTACTATGGCTCATTCTTGGAGGAATGATTCAAAGGTAGTTTATTGTTAGGTAGAACTGCTAATTTGAAGGCACCATGAAATTCCAAACATAGGATTTGGAGATGATGAGAGGAAATTAAAGGGTTATAAAATTGAAAACAAAATACAGTAGAACTGTGGTTCTACTTCTAACCTTTGTACCTAACCCAATGAAATGGACACTTGTTTCTATTATTTATTCTCCAGTATCAAAGTGATTGAAATGGCAATAATTAAATCAAAATTGAAAAACCTAAAAGATTTTCAGTTCCTTCATTAAGCTGAACACAGCCTAAATGTTTAACAAAATATTAAAATTACTTGCATACCTGAAAGTTTATACTATCCCAGTCTTCTTTTTTTTTTTTTTTTTTTTTTTTTTTTTTGGTCTTTTTCATTTTTATCAGTACCAGGGATTGAACTCATGATTGCCTGCTTGCAAGGCAGGCGCTTATGCCACTGAGCTAAATCCCCAGCCCCACTATCCCAGTCTTTAACAGAGACAGAGAAAGAGAGAGACAAAGAAAGAGACAGAAAGAGGAGATTGATTTTTAGGCCCTAATATAGAAAGCTACATATAACTATATTATTAAGTGAATAAAAGTATTTGCAAAATATAATCTATTTAACCTCATTTCTATAAACATGTTTATACACATATTTATCTATACATATTAAAAACTTGAAATTTATCAGTTGCTCAGGGGAGAAAGAGTGCTCTCAGTATATTCTTGGCATGTTAAAGATTTTATAATGAGATTTATTAATTTTGGATAAAACAATAAAAATATTAATTTTTACTCTGTGGAATAAATTCTAGGAGAATGGGATATTACTCCAAGGAACTCATTTTATTTTTTAATTTTAATTGGTATATTTTAACCAGCTCTTTCTTTTCACACAAACATTGTCCCAATCTGCCCAACCTCCTACAGCTTCCTCCATCTCCCAGGAATTCTCTGGTCAAGTAAGTGTTGAGAAACTTTCTGAAACACCTTCCCTTCCAAAGACTCAGCTTTGAGGCTGGGCTCCATCTGTGCCCGCCATTCAGCAGGCAGAGGCTGCAGACCCAGAACCCTTAATCACAGGCTCACAGCTGACTGAACCCTTCTTATGACAAGGCCAGGAAGCCCAGGAAGGAAGTGGTCTGGAGGACTCCAACTGGACAGCAAAGTCACCCAGTTAAAATGCTGAGGGCACAGCCCCTGCCCCACCTGGCTGAGTAACCGAGACAAAGAAACAGTTTAACCACTACGTTCTGGCTTGGGCTGGCAGAGCAGATATGGCCAGAGAGGATTCTGGAGCAACACGAAGAGATCAAACCTGGGGAGCCATTAGGAATTAAAATAAAAGATGCAGACACATAGAAGTAAGTTCTGTGCCCTCAGAGGAGCACCCACACGGTGGCAGCATGACCTTTCCTCCCAGGTCAGTGGAAGGGACACATAAGTGTGAGAAGTGGCCTCAGGTGCCCTCCTGTTTCCATGGTGGGTGTTCGAGTGAGTGGGATTCTGAGAGCATTATATTCTGACTTTTGAAATGTCACCCCTTATTTGAAACCCAAGTGCCACTTTCTCCAGAACATTTTCCCTAAATAAACCTGAATGATATATGTGCCATTTGAATCAATGTAATAGTTTATTAAACTACATCCTTTCATCACCTCCTTACTAGACGACAAGCACCCTTAAGGAAGAAATCATGTTTTGGTTTGTAATATTTTCCACAACACCTGGTATGAGACTGAGAATGTCACACATCTTCAGTAAATAATTGATTGAAGGAAAAGTTGAAAGGAAGAAACCATCAGGCTTCTTAAAGTTTCCTAACATTCTTCCCAATTTAGACCATATATACCTGCCCTTGTTCTCAAATCACAGGGCCTCAGCTTCACCTCGACCTGGTATCTTTTCCAAGCAAAGCTATCCTGAATGCAAATTCAGTCTCAAAGCACCACAAAGAATGATCAAGAAAGCACAATTCCCTCTTTGGGTACCAGGCTCTTTCTGTTTGTGTGTATGGGGGGGGGGGTTGTGATGTGGTGGGTGGAGAGGAGAGAGAGGAAAGAGAGACTGCAGGCAGTGATTATGTGGAAGGGATTTGTTATGTCCCCCCCACCTTCTTTGTCCTCTGTCTCCTCGTCCCCTTCTGCATTTGTCTGGGAGGATCCTGGAGTGTTCTTTTGATCGACTCAATCTTTCTCTGGCACTTGAGTTCTGATTGGCTGAAGGACTTGGGGCGAAAAAACTTTAATTAAGTAGATAATCTCTTTTTTGGACGTTTGGCAGCTCCATTTCACCTCCCCTTAACTCTGTTTGGGATCACTTACACACCAAGGAAGTCGGGCTGAAGGAGAATTCCATCCCCCTGCCACTGAGGAGAATACTTCCCATCTTCTGTCTCCCAATTTCTCAGGAGTTTTTTTTTTTTTTCTGTTTCTCAGAAGATTATGTTTCTTATGAAGCCTTCCGTGTGCATCTTTCTTTTCACCTGTGTCTTCCAACTCAGCCACCCCTGGTGAGTAACCCGGACTGCTACCTGGGCCTGGGAAGAGGTCAGGGTATATTATTCATGGGACAAACTCATTTTCATTTCCAGAAATGAGGAGGCCTTGAGATTTCTCCCACGAAAAACCATCCTATGGAACAGGCTCCTCCTAAGTCAATGGCTGGTTTCAGTAAATTTTTAGGACTCTTGCCAATGAAAGGCGTAGATTAGAAGATGAGAGGGTCCTTTTATGAATTATAATATTCCAAGTGATTTTTGGAGAAATGGATAGGAAACCCGTGTACCAAATCCTGATATCAGCATTGTGGACAAGAGGAAGTGCTTTAAAATAATTTTAGTATGTGCTCAAGGTAAATGCTGGAGACAAAATGTGATTTTCACTTTCCAACTTAATTCCAATTTCTTCAGAATACTTTAAGTAACTGTTTATGTTGTCACTTCCTAGACAGTGAAAATATATTTGAACTACCAAATTGGTATTGGGCAAACAAACATGCGTGAAATAAAACATTTTAAAAATCTAAACCTTTATAAATGTATTTAATTTATTTAAAACTGTTTTAAAGTCCTCAGACAATGAGACAGTGTGAAGATATGAAAGTGTTTTTGCAAACTATGAACCATTGCTTAAGCCATAGGTACTCTTTCCTTCCTCAGTTAGCTCTTAGAAACTACATACACTATCTACATACACGTCGCAATTAATGAGCAGGCACACAATAACAACCAGAAGCACGACATGTGAGAGGCATGTTTCTGGAGTGTTTGGAGTTTCCCTTCCAGTTCACATACAAGTTCAGCCTTTCACATCAGTTCTCACTTGGACCATCCACCTAAGCAACATGCAAATACAAGTGCTTCGTAAAATGTCCAGGAAGCTAGCAGAAAAATTCTTTTGCTGAAATAAGCTTCCAGTGGTACTGAGGGCATATTCTTATCTTAACCATCTTTATTAGAGGGTTGATTGCAGAATAATGTCAACTTGGTAAGCCAACTGTAAGAAAATGCAATAATTTGCAACATTTCCAGAAGCATAAAATAACTGATAAATGTTTAAGAGTCATTCTAATTGAATATTTCAACCTTGAAAAAAGCTCTCTTCTCTCACCCTCATGAGAACAAAAAGACAAAAGGGACAGGCAATTTCAGAGCATTTCTACTGATGCTCACGGTATTCTTCAGCTGACTCAGTATCAGCAAAAGGGAAACACGAGATTCCTTCCCCAGTCACCAGGGCAGTGTGAAGAATTGCTCTACAAAATACCTTTCCCGTGCGTTCCCTTCCCTGCTGGAGGGGTCACGTTCACTTCATTCCCGTCCTGACACAGCCACCCTGAAAGGTGGCCGGGCTGCTTGTCTGTCCAAATTCAAGTGTCTGGATTCAAAAAGAAAAAAGAAAAAGATGTGAAAGAAGCTCTAATTTAGAGACGAGGTCTCAGAACTCCCTCTTGCCTTGCCTGAGTTGGAGCAGAAAATGTGCAAATTTCCTGTGTAATGCAATTAGATTTTAATTGCTTTTTCTTGTAAGTCTCAATTTGAATTAAACATTTGTACTTTGCACAAGATTATTTCTTGGTAGCAACTGAAATGTGAGTTTCAAATTTAACACTAAGTCTTGGTTATTCTTATAATGAAACAATCAAGGTTTTGCATAAGGTCATCTCTTTGTGTCTGCAGAAAGTTTGACCAACTACAGACTTTAAGATGTTGCTCTTAATACTTCATTATCAACCTTTTATGTGAGGACCTCAAAAGCCTTTAACCATAGAGAACCATGGTTTCTGCTGGGCTGTTCAGCGTAGGCCTGCCTGAAATTGCTGCCTAAAAGAGTCCAGCAATAGCAATCCCTGAGCTTTAAAGGGAGTGGATAATGATGACATTCACCCACAATATGTGGTTCACTGAGCGATTCAGTGCAAGATTTATTATTATTACAATTGATAGAAGAATTTGCCACAGTTTCTTAATGGTAGGATACTTCTGAGGATTATCCTTTGTAACTTGAAAAAAATCTTTCCTTTGTTTTTCTTAATCTTTATGGCTCCTAAAAAAATAGGATGGGGGATCCATGAAACAGCCAAGAAGATGGTAACGGTTAGAATGTGGTCAGAGATGACCCACGTGATTTTCACTTGCAATACACATACTGGTCTGGAGTGGACAGGGCTGTATGTGATGTTTTTCCTGGAACACTGAGCCCATTTTACTTGAAATGGTGTCTTACAATGCTAGAGATCTTACCCAGCTCTCTCTCTTGCTCTCTCTCTCTCTGTTTCTGTCTCTGCCTGTCTCTATCTGTCTGTCTCTCTCTCTCTGTCTCTGTCTCTGTCTCTGTCTCCAAGTCAGAGAGACGTAATAGGATGTGGAGGTAATCTATGCCTCATTCTTGTTCCCTCTTTTCTTTCCAAAGAGTGTATCAAGGGTTTCAAACAGGGTCAGTTTCTCTTCTGCAGTAGAGCAAAAATTTGTCTGAAATGTTTGGATTTTTAAGGCAATGTTTGAAAATCCTCACTGGTTTGGCTGTCAGTATTTAGGTTGAGTAATCTGTCTACAGATATTGAAATTTTATCTGATAAGAACATGCTAGAGACTTGATTAGTGAAGGAGTTTTTGGCTGTGTTGATTGCAGTGCCAGAGAAGCACCCAGAATCTTCTGCACGCTAAACAAATGCTCACTGCTGTGCCCCAGCACGGGGGTCAGTCATCCTAGGCAGGTCTTTACATCCATGTTCCCTCCAAGTACTACTTGTAGATAAAACTATTGCTCTCCATATATACCTGCTACTCTTTTCAGATGCGTGTGGTGAGTGGCAAAATGTGAATTCATTTAAAATTATCAAATTCATAAGTTTTTTCATGTAAATGTTTACTGCAGATATTAAAAGAGTAAGTTCAAGCAAGTGATAGTCCACTAAATTCGCCCCTTTAGTAAAGAATTCTCCTTCTCAAAGAGGCTGTGGTCTCTAAAATTAGGGGGAAAAGATGTGAGAGGTTACTTTGGAATTTGGAGAACAGTAGACCAATGTAAAAGATGACTCATCTAATGACATCCTGGGTCCGTTAGAACCGAGGCGAGCCTGGAAATGAAAGGCAAGAGTGGGCCTGAGAGGAACAAGAGAAGCAGTGGCCTGCAGCCAGGCAGCCAGGACTCAGGGCCGGACCAGGGCAGCTCTGACCCTGGTCTCTGTTCCTCCCATCCTGGGAGACATAAAGACTAATTAACAAAACCAGTTCAGCTTTGCCTATGAAACTGTTGTGTAAGTGATGCTCTGAGGCACATCCTCTCTCTCTCTCTCTGTGTGTGTGTGTGTGTGTGTGTGTGTGTGTGTGTGTGTGTGAGAGAGAGAGAGAGAGAGAGAGAGAGAGAGAGAGAGAGATACTATGACATACAGCGGTATCTCCAATTTGCGATGCTCCACAGAGAGAAACAGCACTGGAAAAGGGAGCAGAAGCAAAGGAGTTTTGATCCAAATACTTCCTCTTCCATGGAGATTACTCTTTTCTTTTTCCCAGCTGGACATTGGTTTAAAGTCAGCTCTGTATCCGGTAATACTATTCTTCCATGGGTTTAAAATAAAATTCATTTATATGAGGCTCAAAGGACTCATTTCTATTTCTATCGAAAAAGTCAAAGAGAATTCATATGACTTAGAGAGTGAGATCAAGACAGTTTTACTTAGGACAAATCCAATTTTTCTGAAAAGAGACTTTTCTTCCTAAGCAGAGGATCAGGTCCTTTCCTGGGTGAGCAATTGGGAGAAAAACTCCCAGCTTGGTTCCCATCAACAGTGCCACCCCTTGCCTCTCATCTGAAATACACCTAGACCCCGTAGGCTCTCTGTCCACTCTGAGGACATTCTGCAGTCTCATTAGGAGCCAGACTTCTGCTGTTTGCTTTTCTCAGTCTGTACTGTAATCCTCACTATTGACAGTATCACTTCTGCGGATGCTTCTTAGGTGAGAGCTTTTACTGGGCCAACAAAAAACCAGACACAGGGACTCACTTAAACTCACCACTATCTGACCAGACCAAGACATCCTTCTACATAAGTCATGTCCCCAATTCCACGGTCCTCTGGTGCCAGCACATAATGAGGCGATGTCACAGGGTCCCAATGGGACTCCATAAGAGGGTTGATTGCTCAGTCTTTCTATCCAATTCCATGAATAAAATTCTTCTCTTCTGCAGGCCACATGTAAACCACCTGCATAAGGAGGCGTTTCCCTGCCATTGGTAACTGTGGCTTCCCTTTGCTGTCACAAACCTCAGTTCCTTTCCTGCACCCGGGCTCTTCAGGCCCATCCTGTCCACCTGGGAAGGTTCCATTTCACATGGAGATCAGGGGAAGGAACAGCCCCCCACCCCCAGAGCTTGACAGGCACTTCCCTTCATCCAAGGTGGCCATGGAGCCCAGATTCATGTTTTGGGGTTGTTTTGTTTGGTTTTAAGTCTTGCATTATGAAAAACATCATTTTTTTTTTTTACAAAGACAGAGCAAACAGTTCTATAGTGAACCCCCTTAGCTTGGCTTCAGCCATTATCAATCGTGACAAATCATGGTTCAGTGTTTTCAAATGTACTGTATTGTTCTCTTAGTTTAAGTCATCCAAACACTCCCGAGGCTGAGAACAGAAAGACAAGGGAGAAGAGGACTCTCCTTGCTGTCTGCGAGATCTGGGATGAGGAAGTAGGATGAATCTTGGGAAATGCACCACAGAGATGATTGCCCCTGGGGTGGAGGTGGGGAATCAGATTACAAATTAGCCTAGGAAGGTGAGTTATTGGATTACAGGTTTGAGTTTCTTTCTGCTTCAGCAGTAGTTGGTTAGCAAAGGTGACAGAAACTGTTGGATGGAAAGGATGAAGACAGAAATTTTTACTATCCCATTTGTTCCAATAGGTACTGAGAATGCTATGAAAAGGTCAAAGCCTGCTGATTTTGTCGACCTTGAACTGCCCCAGATGCTTTACAAGATAATTCTTAGGGTTGCCCTGCACACCCCACTCCTGATACAGAAATAAACCGGTATTCAACCATCAGTGCAATGGGGAACATGTATTCTCAAAAGTCGACAATACAGGATCTGAGGAAATGAAATTCCCTGCCTCCATAGAGACTGTGGGAGCCAGGTCCTTGAAGCCAGGCTTCGCAGAAGCTTGCACTGCTCCTTAGCAGCTTTCACTGAGGGACCTCACCGCCCTGACAGGGAGTGAAGCAGTTTGTTCTCAGCTAGCGCCTTCATTTAAATGCTAAGTGCTGAAATGCCTTTCTGTAGCTCAGTGTTTCTCAGTAGAGTTGGTATAATACACAAAGAATGAAGGAAATAAGGGCAAGGAAAGACATCCCATAGTTCTGGAAATATTCTGAAATACAGATACCACATCCCTTTCAGAAGAAAAGGCTATCCCTGGAAAATGGACCACTCACTTGGGAAAGATCTGCCCGAAAGGACTCTGCAGAGATCTGTGTTGCATGGTGGTCCCAGGGGTATTTCTGAGTCTCTGTCAATGGTTGGTAAAGGCTGGCTCTGAGATGAGGTGGGACTTTAATAGACTGTTAAGGTAAAGACTGTTATAAAATGGACATACCTCATAAGCTTTTCTTTTTTAGCTAACTGATTTACAAGATTTTTTCATATATTAGTGTACTTCATTATTATATAGAAAGTTCACATACATAAGGCATTAATTACGCCTGAATTATGTGCGGGGGGGGGGGATTCCCTTGGAAGAGAGAGTTTGAATCAGTGTGCTACACAGGGGACCATGACCCAGAGCCTCACATGGCTCCGCCTCCCTTTACATGCGTTTTGGAAAAGCCTTCCAGGTCAGTCTCCATCACTGTCTCCATTCTCTCCTCTGTTTCCTCTGGGGTCCACACTAACTGCTTTCCCGTCCTAATTCTACACTCTTGGAGGCTGAGCTTCCTGGCACTCCAGAAAATCTTTGCTGATACCTGTTCTCCTAGACATTTTGCCATGTAGGCACGAATTGTCTTTGGAAATCTGAATGCTGACTTCTCTTTCCTGCAAGATTTTACATGTCTGCACCTTCTGTGTCCTGCTCCCTTTGCCCAGATACACAAGAAAAGGCCTGTTGGGCATGAGGGCACACACCTTAATCCCAGCATTCGGAAAGCTGAGGCAGGAGGATTGCTGCAAGTTCAAGGCCAGCCTGGGCTACATAGTGAGACCCTGTCGGGAGGGGGGGCCTAATTTCAATTATTTGTAATTTACAATGGATCACAATCAATCACGATGTTCACTCACAGTAAAAATCTTTTATTTTTTGTATCAGGAATCAAACTTAGGATTGTACTTGCTAGGTAACTGCCTTAGCCACAGAGCCATATCCCTGGCCCATTGCTGTTGGGATTTTTGTGTTGTTGATGTCGTCGTTTTTTTTTTTTTTTTTTTTTTTTTTTTTTTTTTTTTTTACTTGTTTTGAGTCAGTGTCACCATGTAGTTCAGACTAATCTTGAACTTACTACAGAGCCTAAGCTGGTTTCAAACTCTCGGCAATTCTCCCCGCTCAGCCTCCCAAGGGCTGGGAGTACAGCCCAGCACCACTACATGTGGCCATTAACAGAAATTTTGCCTTTAATGAAAACTCTTTCTCAATGTACTGTGGGTTGCTCCCAGTTTAAACACCTTGGGAATCACAGGGAAGGGCAGTGAAGAAAACTTTTGGGAACCCAGGATTCGGCTTCACAGTTATCCATTCCATGAGACCCTCCAACTGTGTAATTTGTGTGTGTGTGTGTGTGTGTGTGTGTGTGTGTGTGTGCGCGCACGCACACAGCTGTGAGCATGCATGTGCTCCTGCAGTCCTGGAGGACAGAAGTACCTGAAATCTCACAGGTCTGGCTCCAGGCTCTGTAGGCCAGGCATGGTTAGGGCTCTGAGGAGCTCTATGGGCTCAGATGGATTGTGAGAGAAAGTTGCTGTTTACACTGTGGGCTGTCCTGGGCTTATTCTCCTGCCTCCCTGGAGTCCCCTGTGTCCATCTCCAGGAAAAACCCATAGCCCACACTCTCACCACTCCTGTCCCCAGTGCTGCCGCTCATCACACCAACCTGAGGGTTTCTCCAAAGGGACGCCAAAGGATGCCTCAGGACCCTGAGATTTGTGTAGATGTTGACAGATTAGGAAGAAGCCATTAAGTATCACTCAAAGACTTGTAGGGAAAGCAAGGAAATGCAGAACAAAAGGAAACAGGGTACCAGGAGCAAAGGCCTAGGTATTTCAAGAAAAACATCAAATTCTGGAGATTAGTACTAAAACCTTTGCTTTTAAAAAGCATGGGTGGGCAGAGAGAAAGGGGCTTAACTCAGATCTAAGCTGCATCAACCTCTGAACTGAAACACATCTGTGCAAATCTGGAAACTCGCAAGGAAGGTCTCAGCGAGCTTGCTGCTTTAGGAGACCAAGCAGCCCCCTGGGAGGCAGCACACGTAGGGAGAGAAGAGGGAGCCCAGTGCTCAAGCTCAGCCCATTGCTATGGTGCAGTGCAGACAGGGATGGTGTTCGCGGAGCTTCTGCTTGTGTGCCTGGTCCAGGGCCTGATTGTGCTGTGGGCAAGGGGAAAGTGAGTGTGAACACAGCATCACGGCTGGCGTGCCTGGTCTGGCGCCTATCGTCCATACCAAGGTGACCCACATGTGCCTGCCGCAGCTGCTCACCTATTGGCCACAAATCAATGTGACCTAAACCACCTCCTGTGCACCACAATCTGGAGAATCAGTCCAAAAAGGGAGACACTGTTGAATTAACTCGTTGACAGCTCAAACCCTGTCCACAATTAGATATACTCAAGAGAGAATGGAAATTGCAATTCTCTGGGGATTCCTTAAGGCAGTAAAATAATGTCAACTTTTCAATGGCATCAGTGAGGGAGGCTTGCATTAGTAATGTGTATATCTCTGAATATTGAACGTTGTGGGGGGAGGGGCCAAAACATGCAAACAAAAGTTAACTTGGAGCCTTCCCAGGAGCTAAAAGAGAAGCAGCAGCATCTGTGCTTGGGTGAACCCAGCATCCCTCCCCTGCTGCCCCAGTTCCCTGGGAAAAGCTCCATGTGGTGACGTGGGTAACTGTGGAGTTAGGAATCAGGAAGCAGCAGCACCCACAAGACAGGCGCAGCACATGGGAGCCACAGGCGCTTGAGGAGCTGCCGTGGCGCAGGGAAAATCAAACTCCAGCCGCAGAGCCTCGCCAGGGAAGAAGAGCAGAAAAGCAGGGGGAAGCGGGGTAAAGGCGGGAGGGCTCTGGTGTGGAGACCACCACAGCTTCAGGCCGGATCCACTGGGTCCAAGTGGGGTCAGCCAGCGGCCGGGGCGGGGAGTACAGCTGAGCAGTGGAAGCACACTCAGTGAAGTACAGGACGCTGGCCACTGCCCTCCCAACCCGTTGAATGTAAATTAGCTTAGGCCCACGGGTGACACTAGAAGCTTCCGGAGACAACTGCAGTACCAGAGTAAGTTCAGACCCACTTCTGGCACGGTGGCAGGTGTGCGAATGAGCAGTTGCCCAGGGAAGCGCTGTGAGTGGAGATTAGAGGACACGGGCTGGAGGGCAGACAGCCCCGCTGGAAGCCTGCGGGAAAGGAAGGGTGCAGCAGTGGCTTCTCCTCCCCGCCCCCCCCCTAAGGTTCACAGAAAGGCCAGAGACAGATCTGGGGGGGAAGTTGTCACCAAGGCCACCTCTTCAGGTTCCCAGGGGCAATGGCAGGACCAGAGTTTCAGAGTCTTTTTGAAAATTATCCTGTTTATCGGGTGACTGGAATCCATGAAATGCGAGGATTAGATAATAACGGCTGAGAGATGATCCGTGCATTCGGGGAGTCCTCTACTACTGCTTCTCCCCCACAGCAGGCAAAGGCCCTGCACAGGTGAGCTGACAACGGCCAAGGCCACAGTGCACTGTGTGCCGGGGAAGTAACCCCAAGGGCCGAGCCCTGGACACACAGGTCTGAGACCACAAGACAGCCTTTCCCACTCCCCACTTCCTGTGCATGGGGAACAGGCCCAAAGATGTTCTGTACACGCGACACTTTGGATCACCTTGTGGAAAAGGAAAATAGGCTTGGAAGACACGCTCCCTGCTTAAGGTTTTGAGATTTACTTTCTCAGAATCCTGTTAGGCTCAGAGCCGCTGACTGAGAAGCACAGCAGTGGTGCCTCTTCTCCTCCACAGCTGCACCCTGCGCCCTGACCTTCACACAAAGCCCTGAGAATGCCCCTCTCCAGAACCCGGGGAGTAAGGACAGTCGCTGGCTTTCTCCCCAGGCCCTCAGAGGGTGCCTTGCGGGGTTTCAGGAGTCAAGGGTCCCAGATCAGCAGGCGGAAGCCAGGCAAGGAAACGTGGGCTGCAGAAAGGCGCAGCTGCTATGCGAGGCGCGATCCCACTGCTGCTGTACAGCGCCTGCCAGGGCGCCCAGCCTGGCCATGCAGGGCAAGTCAGGTTCTGCAGCCGCAGATGGAGACAGAGTTGCTTCTGCCTCCAGTAGGTGCTGTGACAACATGGAACTTCACACTTGGAAACACCTAAAATAAACAGTGACTGTGAAGCGTGTTATCTACCATACTGAGTGTTTTGACAATTTGAAAGCATGGTATAGGTAAAATACTTTGGCAAATCTCTGATGAACTCCATAGGTTTGGCTATTATTATATGACATTCATTATATTTTATAAAACATCAATCATGCATATCTGTTATAAGACTAACAAAAGCAGAAGATATAATTATGAAATACTTGACAAAAATTTTTTAAAAATATTAGCCAGGCATCATGGTGGCATATGCCTATAATCCCAGCACAAAGGAGGCTGAGGCAGGAGGCTTTACATGAGTTCAAGGCCAGCCTGAACTGGATAGTGAGACCCTGTCTCAAAGAACAAACAAACAAATTTACTTGGCAATATAAAAGCTAACCCAAGTACAGTTACTTATATAAATTACAGATCATTCGTGTCCAAACACTAGGAAGCACGACAGTTATGCATAGCGTTAAGGGTCAGACTGACTTTGCTAAGGGTTTAATTGCCGTGCTAACCCCCCTGTGCACATGCGCAGTGCTGCCTCGCAGTGTGAGCATCTGCGAAGGCAACAGAGACATCTGCTCGCTCATTAAAATGGCAGCAGGAGCCCTGCCTTCCCCAGACTTGCAACAGCCCCTCAGGTTGTTTGTTTGTTTGTTGTTATTTTTTTTTTTTTTTGAGACAAGGTCTCGCTATACAGTTCAGCCTGGCCTGAACTCACTATGTAGCCCAAACTCACATCAATCCCCCTGCCTCGGCCTTCTGGGTGCTGGGATTACAGGCGTGCACCCAGCTGCCTAAAATTTTTTATTCAGTCATTAATCTTTTAGAATTTTCGTTTGGGTCTGATGATTCACTCCCCCTACCCTGAAACATTGTAATTCAACCTATTTGTCTAGAGAACTTCCTATGTTTAAGGCAGTGCAAGAGGGCAAAGAAATATGGCTGTGGCAACCTGTAATTGTAGCCCAACACACAGTAGTAAAGGGAAACCTTAGCACGAGGCAGGGAAAATTTGCTGTGATGTTTCAAGAAGTTCTAGCTGTGGTTTCTGTGCTGTTTAAAAATTTTAAAATAGTGGTTCTACTGAAATACAGTGCCTCGCACATACCATGAAATTCATCCCTTTACACAACGTTGAGTAAATTCACAGATGTATGCACCCCTCATCACAATTGATTCCATCTCTCCAAGAAAAAGCCTTTATCCACTGAGTCAGTCTCCTTTTCCTCCTCTGACAGTTACCTACTGACTTCTGTTTCTGGGGAAAGGCAGTTGCCTTTCCCAGCCATTTCACATAGATAGGATCAATTTACGAATGATCTTTTGCATCTGGCTAGAATAATTTTTCAAGGTTCACCCATGTTGTAGAATATGTCAGTACTTTATTTTTATGACCAAATAATATTCCATTACAGATAAGCCACATTTCATTTACTCATTCAACTGAGAGACATTTCAGTTGCTTTGCTTTGGGCTATTGTACATAGGCTGCTGTGAACACTAACATACAAGCTTTTGCTGGCATGTACTTTTAATGCGTATATGTATACCTGGAGAAGAACTGCTGGGTTATGTGGTGATTCTTTATGTAACCTTTTGGAGAATCCCCAGACAGTCTTCAAAAGTTTTTGCTCACAGCAGTGTATACCCACCAAGATTTCTGCACCTCCTCCTCAACACTCGCTGCCTGAGCTTTGTTAGTGATCCTAATGAGTGCAGATTCTTGTTGTGTCTCTCTGATGGCGAAGGATACTGAGCATCTTTTCATGTGCTTATTGGCACTTGTATATCTTCTGTAGAGAAAATGGTTCATGTTCTTCTTCCATTTTTTAACAGAGTTGTTTTGTTTTTCTTAAGAACTCTATATTCCTGATATTCTCTACCAGACATATACTTTGAAAATATTTTATCCCACTATCTCCTCTTTTTCCTCTTCTCTGTTTTGTTTTGTTTTTTGCGTGGCTGGGGATTAAACCATGCTAAATTAGTACTACACCCCTAAGATATATTCCAGCCCCCGTACTAGGATTGAACCCAGGACTCCACGTGGTGCTACATCTCAACCCTCTTTTCACTTCTTGAGACCGTCTTATTAAGGCTGCACTCAAACACAGTTCTCCTGCTGCAGCCCCCCATGCCTGGATTTCAGGCATGTGCTTAGCACGCCTAGCTCTTCTCCCATTCTGTGAGTTTCATCCCTTTCTTGATGATGTTTGTTTCGTTTGGTTTCGTTTGGTTTTTGAGATAGGGTTTCACTTTGTAATGTAGGCTGCCTAAACTCACTATGTAGACCAGGCTGACCTTGAACTTGCAATGATCCTCCAGCCTCAGCCTCCCCAGTGCTGGGGATCATAGGGATGCACCACCACATCAGCTCTTAAAGGTAGCTTTTGAAACATGCAAGTTTTTAGTTGGGATGATATCCAATTTATCTGTATTTTCTTTTGTCACTTAGGCTTTTGGTATCACATCTTTAAAACATGGTTGTAACACATTCTGTTTGTAGAGAAGCTGTAATTTTATTAAATAAATTTTATGCCTTTCACACTTGATGGCACCCTTCCTTTGTCCCACACCTGCCCCATGTGACGCCCATGCTAAGGTTCTGACTCCTGCCTGTTCTCACCGCATCCTCTGCAGTGCAGTGCCTGTGCCTTCTGCACTGTTACTTCACGCCACTGTCTCATTAATCCAGAACAAGACCTCCCCGCCGGTACTCCCCGGGCTCTTCCTAATGCAGGGTTCTGGGGACACAGCCTGTCACATGGGCCAGGATGTCTGCAGGTCACTCCATGGGACTGTCATCTTTTCCCACCACAGGTGCCAAACTTAATCTGCTGCATTAATGTCTTGGGGCAGACCAATATATTACACAAATCTGTATGTATTTTACAGTCCCCCAGGAAAAGAGGGTCTTCAGAATCACTGCCTCCACTCCTTGTCATCCTAACATAGAATCTACTCACGCCAAGAAGCTTTACCTCGGCTGCGGCAATGTTCTTTGTCATTCGCTTTATGTCCTTGTCTGCTTTCTTCCCAACAACATCTGTCCTGTGGAACGTGAACTCACTTCCTTCTGACTTGGTAACGTCCAAAACCTTTGAAAGTGATTCCTAACACAAAGATTGCCCTAGAGTCAGGGCAAACTCAGGTTCCTCTTCCCAATCCACAGTCTTTAAAGATCAGAAATGTATCTCCAGTTGAGGGTGGTGGCCCACAGCTGTAATCCAGCACTGTGGGAGGCTGAGGCAGGAGAATCACAAGTTCAAGTCCAGCATGGGCAACTTAGCAACTTAATGAGAACTTGTCTCAAAACTAAAAATTGAAAAAAAAAAAAAAAAAAAGACTGCCAATGTAGCTTAAAGGCCCTGGAAAAAAAAAAAAAAAAAAGTGGCACGGCGGGCGGTGAAGGGTAGCAAGGAGAAAAACAAAAGAGAAATGGATCTCCAAATGTAATGGCATTGGCAATTGTGAATTCATTTAAATCATCATGAATCTGTATTTGTCCTTTGCTGGTACCACCAACCACTTTGCCTGCCAAGCTGTAAAGTAGGTGCCCCTTCTCCTGAGTCTTTTATGATCTTCTATGGGTTTTCTCATCAAAACCTTTTCACCTTTTCATATGACAGAGCCCAGTTTGTTAGTATTGCTGTTCAGATATTGTCCACGTCTTTCTTAGGTGCCATGCGTGTCTCTTATACGAAGGGAGTCACCACGCCCTCGTGAGACTCCACATTCTCCATCATTTCCCACCACCTTCCCACTGATGCATACTCTCTTCTCAGCCCTCCAGACTGCAGGGCACCCAGCGCTCAGGGGACAGTAGTCAGTGATTCCCACATGTTTCTCACTCTATAATGGGAATAAAGGTTATGATTCATTCCACACTCTTCAGAAGTCAGTCTCCAGATCTCTAGCACTGTAAGTCATACACAAGCCTCTTATTTTTATGTAATTATAGACTTTCAAAAGTTGCAAAGAAATGTAGAGACGTTCCACGCACAAGTGGAACAACTTAGAGTTACTGCACAGTGTACATACCACACGGTATCATACAGAGTTCACCATGCTTACCTATACTTACAGATACATGTAGTGTGTATACTGCTCAATGCAGTTTTGCCACGTGTTGTTCTGTGTAACCATTAACATAGTTAAGACATTTAATCATATCATTACCCCCAAGACTCACTTATGTTACTTTGGGGGTGGGGGCTGTTGAGACAGAATCTCCCTTTGTCACCCAGGTTGGCCTTGAACTCATGGCAATTCTCCTGCTTCAGCCTCCTGAGTGTTGGGATTACAGGTGCTTGCCACCTGGCCTAGCCATCCCTCAACCTTGAATCACTGGCAACCACTCATTTTTTTCTTAGCTCTATAATTACTATACATTATTTCACTATTGTTACATAAATAGAACCATGCAGTATTTTTCTCTTTGAGATTAACTTTCATCACTCCATCTAATTTCTTTGAGGTTCATCCAAGCTGTTGCTTTGATCAATAGTTCGCTCCATTCTATTGCTGAGTGGTATCTCATGGTATGGAAATGCCACATTGTTGTCTTTTTTTTTTTATTTGTTTTTTATGGTGTTTGAACTCAGGGCCTTACACTAAGTTACATCCCAACCCTCTTATTTTGAGACAGGGTCTTGCTGAACCACTAAGCTGCCCAAGTGGTGCTTGAACCTCCCACTACACCCTCCTAGAATGCTGGGGTAACAGGTGTGAGTCACCATGCCCAGCTCGTGCCACATGTTTATGATCTTTGGGTCATTTCCAATTTGGAATTCTTAAGAATAAGGTATCCATGGGAATACAAATTCCTGAGTGAAAATAAGTCTTCATTTCTTTGTGATAAATACCCAAGTGAACTGCTGATTAGGGAAGATCCATTTTTAGTTTCTCTGTGTGTGTGTGTGTGTGTGTGTGTGTGTGTGTGTTAAGACAGGGTTTTTCTATGTAGTTAAGGCTGCTCTTGAACTTGCAATGACCCTCTGGCCTCAAGCCTCCTTAGTATAATTATAGGCATATGCCACGATGCCCAATCACTTTTACTGTATTGTTGCTGGTTTTTGTGGTACTGGGAGTAAAACTCAGGACCTCACACTTGCAAGAGGAGTCATTGTGCTGCTGAGCTATATCGCTGGCACACTTTTACTTTTAAAACACAAAACCAAGCCATTTGTCAGAATCAAATTTTTTATTTTTGGAATTTCATTGATTCAACCCTAGACAGATATTCTATTTATCTTTTTATTACTAAAGAACTATCCCTCTAAAGTCCCATGGAATCAGATGAACCCAGATTCAAATCCCACTCAAGCAACTTTTCTGCTTTTTATTGAGTCTCTGCTTCCCTACTTATAAAAGCAATAATAATGCTCACAATAGTAAGGAAGTAAGATCAATATGCAAATGCTAGCGTAGCGTGGCCACTACAGAGTCACAAGTTTATGCTATCTCCCTATTCCATGGCAAGATAATAATCAAACATTATTTCCCATTAACTGAGTTATCTTTAGAAGATTATACATAATGATGCCTTGATAAAACTAGTTTCCAGGGCTGTGGATAGCTTAGTAGTACTTGCCTAGTATGTGCAAGGCCCCAGGTACAAATCCCAGCACTGAAAAAAAGTACAATTAGTTTCTCTTTCTTCCTACGAAGTATACTTGCTAAAGTAATCATTCTTCCTGGAAGCAGAAATGAGGTGATGTCTCTCTGTTATATGCTGGTTGTTTTCTCTCCTAGGTCAGTGAACAATTTCCTGATGACCGGTCCAAAGGTAAGACAAAGTTATTTGATTAATACGGATTTCAATAAGCTTGATGACTAAAATATATGCCAATTTCTTTTCATTATATCTACATCTTTTATTACATTGTGCTACATATTACAGACAGAAAAACTGAAGCACAAGGAGAGTTAGGATATACCCAAAGCCACTCAGCAAATTAACGTCAGAGCCCTAAAAAGTACTCAGGAGCGACAATTCTGAACTTCTGGTTGGAACTTCCAGAAATGTCAGCAGGCTTGTGTGGGTATCAGGCTACAGTCACAAATTCTATCCACTGCAAATGCTGAAATTGTACTACATGAGTTCTGCAGAAACGGGCATTTCCATATTCAGAACATTTCCTCTTTTACTTATTATTTATTCATTTACTTTTCAGTACTGGGTATTAAACCCGGACCTCATGCACGCGGGGCCAATGCCTACAGCTGAACTACATCGCCAGCCTATCTTACCTCTCCTACCATCGCCCCCAATCTCCTCCTTCCCCTGGTTTCACACTTTCGGGGGTGTTCAATGTGTGTGACCTATTTTGCTCATATCCATCCCTCATTACCTGCCCTTACACTCTGTATCTCTTGTCTTCCCTCCCTCTTCTATCCTCCTGCTTCTTTCTACTTTCTTGTTATATTTCTTAGATTCCACATATTAGGGAAAACAAGCAACATTTGCCTTTCTGTGTCTGGCTCACATTCAGGTAACATAGATTAACATGATAATCTCCAGAGCCATCCATTTTCTTATAAATGACAGAATTTTGTTTCTCTTTGTGGCTAAATAACTTTCCACCACATTTTATCTGCTCATCTGCTGATGGGCATTGCCTCAGTTCCTTTCCTTGTTGCTGAGACAGAATACCCTACACCAAGGTTAAAGGAGAAAACTTTTATTTAGCTCACAGTTGGTAGAGGTTTCAGTCCATAAGTGGTTGGCTCCAAGGCAGGTGGCATGGCGGAGGGGCACTGCAGAGGAGAAACGGTTCCTGGCATGGCAGTACAGGCAGAAGGCAGCAAGCAGCAACATTAGCAGTAGAAGCAGCAGCAGCTCTTGCTGTTTCTTTCTGTTCCTCTTATTCCAAGCTGCCCACTTGGGTGGTATCATCCACATCCAGGGTCGGCCTGCCCATTCTCTACACCCAAAACTATGCCAAACCAGCCAGTAGCCTCATTAATAATCACATACCCTTAACCCCAACGTCACCCACCCTAGACCAAGGAATCTCCAAAAGCCCCACCTTTTGACACCACGAGCTTTAGAGGGACATCCAGATACAAGCCATCACAGGCATCTAGGCTGCTTCCATGTTTTGGCTATTGTGAACTGTGCCACCATAAACATGAGCATTTAAATATCCCTATGGTATGCTGACTTATACTGCTTCAGGAGGCGATAAAACTGTTTTCAGTTTTTTGAGGAACCTCCATACTGCCTTCCACAGTAGCTGTACTAATTTACATTCCCAGCAGCAGTGTACGAGGGCTCCTGCTCTCTAACACACACCTTCACCAGCATTTATCATTTTTTGTATTCTTGATGATAGATATTCTGATTTGGGTGAGATAGAATCTCAATACAGTTTTGACTTGTGCTGTGATTCATATCTAGATGCTTCCCAAGTCTCATATACTCATAGGTAGAACAGGTAAATGGCTTATGGGCGTGCCGTAGCCAACTTGCTGTTGGGAGGTGAGATCTGGGCAGAAGAGGCAGGTGTGAGCTGAAGGGTTTTTCTCTTTCTCCCACTCCTCCCTTCATTCTCTCTGCTTCCCAGCTGCAATGAGATGAGCAGCTCCCCTCTGCTGTGCCCCTATGCCATACCAACCCATAGTGCACTTGCCAGTTATCAACTGAAACCTCTGCTCCTTTAAATTGTAAGGGTTGTGTATTTTGTAACAGCAATGAGAAAAATGACTAAGACAATTGGCACTTCTCTAATGGCTAAAGATATTAAGCATTTTTCATATACTTATTGGCTATCTATATTTCTTTTGAAAACCATCTATTCAATTAATTTTCCCATTTGTTGATTTGGTTATTTGATTTTGTGTGTGTGTGTAAGTTTCTTGAGTTTTTTTATATATTCCAGATACAGTGGTTCCTCAGTTCTCAAATGTTTCTGTTTGCAAACAATTCAGTTCATGAACAGAAGTGGTCAGCAAAATTTTGCTTCTGTGTAGGAACTCATCGGGTGATGTTGAACCTTCTGAGGAAATCTTATTCAGTTTGTGACCAATTAGATTCAAGACCAGAATCACAGAAAGAATTTAGTTCATGAATTGAGGTACAACTGTAGCTGGTAAAGATTGCCTGCCACTCTGTGGGCTCTCTTCACTCTGTTGGTTGTTTTCCTTGCTGTACAGAAACTTTTTAACGTGGTCTAGTATTTTCTTTTTGTACTGGGAATTGAATTCAACTTAGTGTTGTCTTCTCTGTTGATTCTTCTATTAATTCCTGGGTTTCTGGAGTCTTGGTCAGCGAGTCTTTGCCTATGCCTATGGCTTTAAGAGTTTCCCATATGTTTTCTTGTAGCAGTTTCCAAGTTTTACGTCTTAATACCCAGGTATTTGATTAATTTTGAATTGATTTTTATACAGAGTGAGTTAGGGATTTAGTTTTAGTTTGCTACCAGTGAATATCCAGTTTTCCCAGCACCATTTGTTAAAGAAACTGTTTTCTCCAGTGTATATTTTTGGTTCCTTTAAGACAAGATCTTACTAAGTTCCCCAGGCTAGCCTCAAACTCTTGATCCTTTTGCTTCAGCCTGCTGGGTAGCTAGAATTACAGGTATGTGCCATCATGCCAAGCTCAAGATGTTATTTTCTAACACAACAATGGGATATGAATAGCTTTAAAAAAAAAAATCCATGAGTTACATAACTGTGACTCATTTTGGAGAGGCGGTTTATATAACCAATAAAGGCTAGTGGGAGTTGGAGACCAATAAAAGCTTCTTTCCTAGTTCTGCCACTTGCTAGCTATGGAACTTGAACAAGTTAGTTTACTTTTCTGCTCTCTATGCCTCGGTTTCCTAATCCATAAAATGGGCCCTACTTTACAAGGTTATTTGTAGTGTTAAATGAGTTATCATATTTAAAGTGCCTACTCCATCACTATTTGGGAGGGATAGACAAAAAGTATGGGGCAAATACCTCCTAAGTTCAGCCTGAATCTTTTTTTTTAATTTTTTTTTGTCTTTTTCCTTTTTATTGGTACCGGGGATCAAACTCACAACTGCCTGCTTGCAAGACAGGCGCTTATGCCGCTGAGCTAAATCTCCAGCCCCTCAGCCTAAATCTTGATCCTCGCAGGCTTACCTGATTTACTCCAGCAGTGTGGCAGCTGGTGCCCAAAGTGGAATCGAAGAGTGCAAATATCAGTTTGCCTGGGACCGCTGGAACTGCCCTGAGAGAGCTCTGCAGCTGTCCAGCCATGGGGGACTTCGCAGTGGTAAGGACAGCATTGGTCAAACTCAGCAGGTGTCCTGAGCCCAGGCTGGAGCCCTGGAGATGGCACCTTTCCTCCCCTGCACCTCTCCTTCACCTCCCTTCTTCTCTCAGGACATCTCCCTCCTCTCAGGTCTTTTTTAACCTCCACTTTCCCACCTGTAGAGTGGTTTTCTTTCTACCCCGACACACTTACTGCTCAACAAATGGACCTGTCTCACCTTCAATCCCATTCCATCCCTGGCTGCCAATCAGCTGAAGTTTCCCAACAACAAAAGTAACCTCAGAAGGCAGATCAGGTCATAATTACTCATATCTTTTAGTCCCTTCTTTCAGCAGCTTTGCTAGGCCCGCAGGAATTTGGGCCAGGAAACCAGATTTTTATAGAGATGATAAACAGGGGTCATGCCAGCCAATGAAAGAGCTGCCCAGCACAGGTTCTTCACATATCAACTGAGTGTGCTTCCTAGACTGGTGTCCCAGGAGGGATGAAGATGAGTTCTTTGCAACTCAGCCTTCACATTCCTCTCCATCCCTCTCCCCCCAGGTTCTTTCCCAACTAAGTCCTTTATAATTATGTGTGTCAACCACAATATGGCCACCTAGTCATAAAATGTACGACCAGAAAAGAGAGGGAAGAAGTATAGAGCTGAAGCCAGGGATGGAACAGAGCCTGGAAGAGGGCAAGGACCAGGGATGGAGCTGGGAAAGGCACTGAAATCAGCTCGAGTTTCTTTGGGATGTGAGGCCTCCCTAACCCACCGGCTCTTTGGCTCCTGCCAGCTAACCGAGAGACCGCGTTTGTACACGCCATCAGCTCTGCTGGTGTCATGTACACTCTGACAAGGAACTGCAGCCTCGGAGACTTTGACAACTGTGGCTGTGATGACTCCCGGAACGGGCAACTGGGTGAGTGGCGCTGTTGGGAGAAGTAATCCAGCCAGGTAAACTCACTTCAAAGGGGACAAGCCCGGTGGGAAGTGGCTGGGGTAAAGCTGTCTCTTCTAACAGCGAGGTAGTGTGGGGCACTTTTGTGATCCCAGGACACAGGAGGCTGGGCAGAAGGTGGAGAGTTCAAGGTCAGCCTGGGGTACACAGCCACACCGTCCCATGATGAAAATCGTGCTGAGTGAACCAGTTTGAGCCTAAATCCTACACTGAAAACCCAGACTAACTATAGCGTGGGAAAGGCCCTTTTCTCCCACTGAGTGGTTTCTCTCAACACAGTAACACCCGACGATAGCTCCAGGAACAACGCGCCCATAGCCCGCCCTCATCTGCCCTCCCCCACTGGGGAGTTCCCTGCACCTCTGCCTCCCACCCACACCTCCCAGCAGGCTGCGGCCCCAGGCCACCAACTCAGTTTTCAGCCTCCTCCCCGCCTGCCTGCTGAGCCAAGGATCTCCAGGATTGAGAGGAACTACCCCCCCCCCCACACACACACACACGCAGGGCCACCCCATCTTGGGCCTCCCCGGCCCACCTGCTCCTGCCGGGATCAGCGCCCCAGCCGGGGCTCGGCTGAGCCACGTTTCCACTTTTTTAGGGGGCCAAGGCTGGCTGTGGGGAGGCTGCAGCGACAACGTGGGCTTCGGAGAGGCAATTTCCAAACAGTTCGTGGACGCGCTGGAGACCGGGCAGGATGCGCGCGCCGCCATGAACCTGCACAACAACGAGGCAGGCCGAAAGGTGAGCTGCGCCATCCTCCCGGGGCTCATTGCCCACGCCCCCTGCTCACTCCACTCTCTCCTCAGGCGGTCAAGGGCACCATGAAGCGCACGTGCAAGTGCCACGGCGTGTCTGGCAGCTGCACCACGCAGACCTGCTGGCTGCAGCTGCCTGAGTTCCGCGAGGTGGGCGCGCACCTGAAAGAGAAATACCACGCGGCACTCAAAGTGGACCTGCTGCAGGGTGCGGGCAACAGCGCGGCGGGGAGGGGCGCCATCGCCGACACCTTCCGCGCCATCTCCACGCGCGAGCTGGTGCACCTGGAAGACTCCCCCGACTACTGCCTGGAAAACAAGACGCTTGGCCTGCTGGGCACGGAGGGCCGCGAGTGCCTGCGGCGTGGCCGCGCGCTGGGTCGTTGGGAGCGCCGCAGCTGCCGCCGGCTGTGCGGGGACTGTGGGCTGGGGGTGGAGGAGCGCCGCGCCGAGACGGTGACTAGCTGCAACTGCAAGTTCCACTGGTGCTGCGCAGTCCGCTGCGAGCAGTGCCGCCGCCGGGTCACAAAGTTCTTCTGCAGCCGCGCGGAGCGGCCGCGGGGAAGCGCGGCGCCCAGGCAGGGGCCGAAGCCCTGAAGGTCTCTTGCCTGCCTCCTTTCCCCTTTTGTTCTGGGTCCGTTAAAGATTCCAGTAACAGGGGAACCGCGGGATGGGGACCTGCACTAAGCCCCGAGATCCTGAGGGAAAGTGCCACTTGCCAGGGGGCTCCCCAATTCCTATGCGCCCTCTTCCCTGGGCTGAGTCTGCTGCGTCCTTACAGCCCACAAGCAGGTCCGAGAACTGTGCTAAGATAACCGTGGTACACTGATCTTCCTTGGGCCACGACCTCCCTAATGTCCTCCGCCTGAGCTCACCTGTCAAGCCCGCGGAGAGGAGGGCACCCTTCTGGGACTCGCAGGCACTGGTGCAGCCATGGCATTGCTCCTTGCCTGCCGTCTGCCCCAAGCCTGCGCACTCACTGCCTCTGCTCCTCCAGAGCCAGAACCCTTGCTGCTGAGTCCCAGCTGCTGCCAGACTCCACAGGAATGCCTAACTTTCCCTCCTTCACTCCTACACAAAAACCATGAGGAAACGGACCTGGGTGTGGAGCTGGCTCCAAGCCCTGCTCCTGGGCCCCCTTCCCTGAGAGACTTCCCCAGTGGGCAGTGACTGCCTGAATCACCCAACCAAGCGGTCCAGAGACTTGTAAGGTCAGGGGACCAGGCATTTCCTACCCTTCCAAATCAGCATTCCCTGCTCCAGGCCTGCTTCCCCCTAGCAACCAATCTACCTTTTTTCCTTCCCCAATGGAGCCAACATAGAGATAAATAAACCTGAGTTCCCTTTTGGACCCTGGTTTGCACCAATGAAGGCAGGCCGCATGAGGGACAAGCTGGTTCTCAGTAGGCACTGGACACTTTCCTTCATCAAGGAAACTTCCTGCCCTTAAGCTGATGCACCTTGTCATTTACTGAAGTCACTGGTATGTGCCACCCTCCCACCACAGGTACTGAACTTACTATACAGGACAGGGGAGTAGGATAGGGTGAAAGGTACAACCTCTAGGCTCTCTCCTCCCTTCTCCTCGGCAGGATGGCAGGATGCCTACTTCCCTGATGGCCTATGCCAGTTAGCCTGACTTGACTGAGGCTGATCTGCCAAGGAGTAGTGAACCGTGCACATCATCATCCCTTGATAGATTCCCTCTCATTCAGGAGCTAGAGTCTTCCAGTTCCTTTCTCAGAAGGAGGCAGTTCAGCAGAGACCTGTTTATGGAGCAGGGCTCCAGGGAAGAGAGCATCACATCCTGCATCCCAAGCCCCTTCCTGCCTGCTCCCCTGCCAAGAAGCCAGCCATCCTGGCCTCCAGGCAGCTCTTGTACAGATCTGGCCTGTGCTCTCTTCTCCCAGGGTAGGAGAAAGTGCAGAGGCCACAAAAGCCATGCTCTGGGGGCCGACCAGGATGAGAAGGGCTCCCACACTGAGCCAGTGCTCAAGCCAGACCTCAGGCCCCCGGCTCCCAACCTCCACAAATTCTGGTCCTGCCAACACTTGCTCAGAGAGGCTCCCCTCCTTACCACGGGTGCCCTTCTCCTCAGGCTCCCTCAGTGCTGTTTCCAGCTTTATTAGCAGAAGGTCTTTCTTCATTCCTTCAGCTCTTACTGGGCCTCTTAAGCCACTTCTTCCCTGATCAAGCTGCAGCTTCACCAAGCTGTCCCATCTGCCAGGGTTAACTTGATAGTGTGCATGAAGAAAATGTGGTAAGGAGGCTAGAAAATATAAAAGTGCACTGTGGCAAGCAAAACTGAATCTTTGCATAAAAGTGGACTTACGCTCCACATTTCCAGGTCAGCACTCTAGATCTGTCATGCTGCCGGAAAACTCTCACTGTACCCCCACGGAGGATGAATGCCAGACCCAGCTGAGCCCCACAAAGAAGAAGTCACAGAACTACCTTAGAACTGTAGTGCACCCCGCTTTATTCATTGTCTGCTCAGGCACACTGAGTGAAGACCCAGGGAAAAACACACCTGTCCCTTGCACTGTGGGTCCTTTCTCTCACACAGCTGTGTCCCTTGCACTGTGGGTCCTTTCTCACACATAGCTGTGTCCCCCTTCAGTAACATGGCCAACCCCAGAACTGTGGGAAGAGACCTTGGAAATCTGGCCATCATATCAAGTGTCTCACAGGTTTAGACTCAGCAAGGGACCTGGCCCCACCCTCCTCCCAGGTGTCTCTGGGAGCCCATCTGTCTCTGCTTTGGGGCGGAAGCAGAGGGAGGTTCTGAGAAGTGACAAGAACACGGGCTAAGGTAGGCAGAGCACTGTCTCCTCCCTCCCCGGCCTGTGAGCCTGCATGCGGGTGGAGCTCATTCTTGTGAAAAGAACCCCCACCTTAACTGGCCTTTGCGTGGTCAGGGCAAAGACAGACAGGTCGGCCTCAGCACGCTGGTGGTGCTGCTGGTGGTGAGGGGAGGGCAAGCTAGGGCACTTGCCTATTGTGGGTCTGGATTGGATGCTTCCACTCATTCATTTCCTTTTAATTAACCCACATTCCTGGAGGAGAAATATTTATGTTGGCTCCCATAGAGCCAATCCTCAGACTGGAAAGAAGGGAAAAGAAAGCCTGTCTTAGCAAAACAATATCTCTAAAGAGCTCAAGGAAAGAAAATAGGGGAACAAAACGCCATTAAAACAGCCTTCTACCCCTGCTGGAGTCAATGAAAACTTCATTTCACATGTTAATCCGCCGCTCCGCCCCTTCTCTTCTCACAACACCACTTCGGAAAGTGTTTGGGAAAAGTCTTCCCAGTTAGCAAGCAGCTCCCTGCAGCTCAGACTTCTCCTTGTGTTAGTTCAGGGCCCCAAGCGGAGCTCTAGCTCCAGCAGCGGCTTTTTTCTCCCCCACCCTTTAATTTAAACAAAGACCTCAGAGTTCATCAACCTCCCACTGAAATTCACAGCTGCTGAACAAACTAATCCCCTCTCCCAGCCTTTCTTCCCTTCAATGGGCTCTTGGCTTCAAAGACACTTTGGGAAAGGACTTTGCAGGGGCTCACACTGCTTCATCAATAGAAGTTAGTGCAAGTATTATCTGAAGAGCAAGTGGCTTTACAAACAAATACTGCCTAACAATCCTTCCCTCCCAAACACAGGCATCCAGCCTGCAGACATGATGGGATCCACAACAGGATTAGGCCCGGTACCCCCTGGCGTCACACCCAGTGCTTTTGTGCAGCTCAGCCCTGAAGTGGTATGGAGAAAACTCTGAAGCTAACATCAGGCACAGGTGGACACAGGGACACATACCCAAGCATGCACCCATGGCATCGCGGCAGGCAAGTCCAGCAGTGGACTGAAAAAGTTCCCTATTTCAACGCTACTGACCTTTTATCTCTCCCCAGCCCTTCCCCTCCACCCCAACTTACTGGGTGTGGGGAGCAGAAACAGAGACTCTGAAAGCCAGGTATTGACAAAATCAGCCCTAGAGGAGGCCGCCAGTGGGAGACGACAAACAGACCAAACCACAGCAGATTTATTGTACTGTTAAATACATGGGTGCCTCAAACAGAGAGCTCACAGAGAAAGCAGTCCTGAGTGTGGCAGGCAAGGGGGAAGAAGGCCCAATCCATGAGAAGCAGTGCTGAAAGTCAGCCGTCAAACGTGGCACCTGTCTGGTGGGGCTTTTCACCACAGAACCATCAGCCCAGGCCTTGGGAGTCAAGCGCCCTTCCCAGGAGGCTGGCGTCCCTCTGCTGCCATCTTCTAAACTAACAGCTCCTAGCAAAAGGCAGTTCTCCCCTTTCAGCTGTCCTCTCCCCTAGACCCCTTTCGTAATACTGGTGCATGAGAAGTTCCATTTAAAAGGGACCAGAGTTTCCTCTGGTTCTGCCCAACTCCAATCCCTTACATCAAGGCTTGTTCATAGGGTGAAAAGCACCAACTCTAGCAGCCCTCAGGGCTACAGAAGAATATAGGTCTAAAAATATAAGGTCAGAGGCAGGGTGAAGGTAAGGTTAGACTCATAAATCCTGGAAGGGAAAAACAAGACCTGTGAGATGGGTCACAGCAGAGGTAGATTTGGAAGCAAAGACTCAGAGCCACTTGAATGGAGTATGCTTGGGGTGGGGGAACAAGGAAAGTAAGGCCTGGCTCTCCGCCCTGTCCCAGGACAGGGACCAGGCCTCCTTGGATGGACCCTACCTAGGTCCCAGGCACAAGAGGGTGGAAAGCAGGCCCTCAGTTGGCTGGCACTGGCCCTACAACCCCACAAGTTGGGCCACAGGGGAAGGAGCTGGGAAATAAACTCCATCTGGAGGAAGCAGAGGTGGCCTCTGGCACGAGGTTGCCTGGCTCAGCCTTGTAGTTTATGCGCGATGGTGAGGACAGCTTTCAGGATGGGCATGAAGCTGGATACTTCGCTGAAGCTGCTGCAGCCCACCACCTGGGCGTGGACCTCCAGGCTCTGCGCGAAACTTCCCACATCCACACACCGGGCAACTTCGTGGAGCCCCGCCACAACATGCGGCGAGAGCTGTAGAGGAACCGAGCCCAGGGTAGTGAGCTGCCCAGCCCCACCCTGGCAGTATGGGGTGCACAAGACAGCACTCAAGGCTGGTGCACAATTGTGCCTGTGGACAGGAGAAGGCCACAGTGGAGAGGGAGAGGACAGGGCAGGCACACTCAGGACATACCGTCCCCTCACGTAGCTTCTGGTAGAGACCTTCCAGGCGCTGGGCCGCCTCATCCAGCTTCCTTTTGGTCTTCTGCAGAGAGAGAAACAGATCCTGACCCAGCCCCTATGCAGGGGTTGAAAGCCAGCAAGGCTCAATGCTGCCTCCCTCCTTTCACAAACAGGAGAGGAAACCCAGGGAGGTACTGGCTCCTAAGCAAAGGAACAGCAGCATTCAGTTCATCCTGCAGACCAACACTTCTTCCTGTGCCCCCCACTACCCATAGGTCTCCATGCTGTTGGCTCCTGTTATGCAGGACTCAGAACTCAGAACCCACTCCAGCTGCCTCCCTACTCTCTACGGACACCACAGAGGATGAGCTTCAGTCAGCATCTCCAGGAACAGGGAGAGGACTGGTCTATCTCAAGGCACCCCAGAGTCATCTGAAGGTGTGAGGAGGGCACTGCAGAAGGTCCATGCTTACCAAATCAGCTGCAGACAGGGAGCAGCGCTGAAGAAGTGCCTTGAAGCTGGCTTTCAAGGACTGATGCTCTGGAGGCAGCTCCTTCCTTTCCATCCTTGTAGGAGGCAGGTGCTGAGGCTGTTATTGCAGGGAGGGACAGGGAGAAAAGACAGGTAGCCAAGCTGTCATTCTCAGGCTTCCCTGAGGCCCAGTCCCCAGTAACTCAGGCCATCATGTTCCCACCCGCGCAGGGCAGAGCTGGCATCAGAGCCCTTCTCCTTCTCTGCAGTAATGATGCCTTCATCTCAGAGATGAATCTACTTTAAAGAATAAGGCCCAGCTCCGGGATCCCCTCTCTGCCACACCTAAGGAGGGCCAAAATTTTTCCCCAGGAAGAGAAACACACTGTCACTGTCACTTGCAAGCTGAGTTCCTTGGAGCTCGGGGACAGGGGGTGTGACTCACACTGGAGATGGGGAGCTGTGCTGGAAGGAAGTGGGGTGGCTCAGGGCTGAAGTTCCTAACTGGAGCAGTGATTGGTGCAGGAGGCATAAATGTATCTGGCAGCTGAAGAGAGAATGAAAAATACAGGAGACTAGGCTGAGAGACTGCAAAGGTCCTGGTTTTGGACAACTGTGACAAGAGGGAGGTCACCCCAAGAACAGAAAAGGGGGAGATGGGGGCTGGGGATTTAGCTCAGCGGCATAAGCGCCTGCCTTGCAAGCAGGCAGTCGTGAGTTCGATCCCTGGTACCGATAAAAAGAAAAAAGACAAAAAAAAAAAAAGAAAGAAAAGGGGGAGATGAATTCTGTATGGAACCAGAAAGTGGATCACTGGTAGATGTGTGAAGAAACACGCACTGACCTTTTTACTCTGAAAGCGTCCCCTGGGGGCTGAGGAATCTTTCCAGGAATCCTGAGGTTCTGTAAAATAAAGAATAAGGGGGGCTGGGGAATTAGCTTAATGGCATAAGCACCTGCCTTACAAGCAGGCGGTTGTGAGTTCGATCCCCGGTACCAATAAAAAAGAAAAATAATAAAGAATAAGGATTTTTAGGGGTATGGTCAGGAACACTGGAAAGTTGTGGTTTGGAGACTTAGCAGAGACCCCACAGGTCCAGCAGCATTCTCCAGACCACAGGCCCCCAGGTCCCTGGCTTGAGAAGGAGGACTCCCTGGATGGTGCAGGAGAGGAAAGGAAAGGGAGAGAATGACCCACACAGGGAAGCAGGACAGGGAGACTGACCTGGGGGAGGCGGGACACCAGCATGTCGGAGGGCAGCAGAACACAGAGACCCTGGCCTTCCAGGAGGGTGCAGCAATGGGGAGCCAGCAGGAGGGGCTGGGAGTACAGGAGCCAGAGGGAGCAGTCGCGGTGTATCAGACAGAAAGGCAGAGCCAGGCAGAATCACGTCTGGGGGTGTCACTGGTAGAGGGGGACCAGGAAGTGACCATGTTCTAGGAAACCCCACAGGCTTTGAAACTTGAGGCCTTTGCCCTCCTGACAGTTGCAGCTGAGATAAAGCTAAAGCAGAACACAAACAGGTCATTTGCCACCAAATTTCAATTTGGGAGATATTCAGGGCACAGGAGGAATAGGTCAGCAATAACAAAAGAAGCCAAATATGGTGACATGGTGACACATGCGTGTAGAACCAGCCCCTTGAGCCTGAGATCAAGGACAACCTAGGCACCACAGCAAGATCCAGCCTCAAAAAAAAAAAAAAAAAAAAAAAAAAGTCAAGCCAGGCACAGTAGTGCATGCTTGTTACTCCCAGCATCTAGAGGCTGAGGTGGGAGGATTACTCTGAGTTCAAGGGCAGCCTGAGCTGCATAGTGAGTTCAAGGCCAGTCTGAACTACACAGCCAAGACCCTATCTCAAAACAAATGAAGAAACAAACAAAAACTTCAAGCCAGACACCTAAAACCCTGGCATTCAGGAGGCTGAGACGGGAGAATTATGAGTTCAAAGCCAGTCTGAAGTACATAGAAAGACCCCCTATCTTGAAACCTCCCACTTAAAAAAAAAAGAGAGAGAGAGAAAACAAAAACAAAACACTAAAACTGATAATAATAATTAACACATGTATATGGAGATCTACAATTTAATAAGCACTTTTAACTACATATATTATTTGACCCCTCAAGATAATACTATAGGATTGAAATGATATACTTATGTTGGTGTATTGCCAGAAAGCACGAAGGCTTTTACCTAGGAAACAGTATTAGAAATTTAGTGCAAAATAGTATTAGGAATCCAGACCTCAACTTCTCTCAAACATTTTTTTCTTTTATTTTTAATTAAAAAACAAAACCCAAAAATGAAAAAACAAACATCAAAACCCTAAGTTCTCTTTGGTATGAGCAGCACAGGTGGAGGAGCCAGAGCTCCAAGCACTCTTAGGAAACACCTTCTAAAATTTTTTTTGTTTTTATCTTTTTGAGACGGGGTCTCTCTATGCAGTTCAGGCTGGCCTTGAGCTCACTTTGTAGCCTAGGCTGGTCTCAAACTCGCAATGATCCTCCTGCCTCAGCTTCCCAAGTGCTGGGATTATAGGTGTGAGCCACAACACCTGGCTAAAACACATTTTTATGTCAGTTGTGAGTGCTTGTGTGCGTTTGTGCATGTGTGTGTGTGTACACGCACATTGCTAGAAACGGAACCCAGGGCCTCAAACATGGCAGGCAAGTGCACTACCATTGAACTTTCAGCCCTCAACCTTTCAAGCTACTAGATGAGAGGAAGACAAGTCTTCCTTAAACCTCTGACTTCTGTGCTTTCAGCAGTCTATGGTGACTTGGGGGGTCAACGATAGCCTTCTTGAGATTTTTACCTTAATAACTTTTATGCCTGGATTCCATATCCATAGATTGAACCAAGCATGGAAAATAAGCAGAAAAAAATTGTGCTGACCAAATATGCTTTTCTTGTCATTTTCCTCAAACAATTCAGGATAACAACTAATACAGCATTTATTGTTTTAGGCATGGTCAGTAATCTAGAAATGACTTAAAGCACACAGAAAGCCATTCACTAGGCCTTGCCCTAGGGCCCGCCGTACCACCAACAGTCTGGTAGGGTGCCGAGGGCATCAGGGATGACTGAGGTATGGCCCATGGTCTTAGAAATGGAGCTAGAATCTGTGAAGAGAAAAAAAGTCATCACTTAGAAAGAGAAGAAAGGAACTGAAATCAAAAAACAGCATAAAAAATTAGTGAAACAGAAAATAGTTCTTTAGAAAAAATCAGTAAAATCAGTGTATCACCATTCAGACTGATAAAGATAGAAAGATCCAGCCAGACATGGTGGTACACACCTATGCTTGCAGCTACTCTGGCTGAGGCAAGAGGGTTCCAAATGCAAGGCCAGCCCAGTCAATGTAGCACAATCCTTTCTAGAAAGAAAGAAAGAAAGAAAGAAAGAAAGAAAGAAAGAAAGGAAGAAAGAAAGAAAGAAAGAAAGAAAGAGAAAGGGCTGGGGTTACAGCTCCGCTCTCAGTATCAAAGGGAAGAAGAAAAAATGGAAAGATAAAAGATACAAAGATGAAATAGGGAATCTTACAACAGATCCAGAAGTCATTAAAAGGATGATAAAGAAATATTCAGATTACATTCAATTCATAAACTTGACAACTCAGAAGAAATGAACCAACTCCTCAGGAAAAACATACCACCACAACTCAGCCAAAATGAAAGATAAGCTGAGTTGTCCTATAATTATTAAAGAAATTGAATTTGTAATTTAAAAATTTACCCCTCCCCCAGAAAGCATCTTTGGCCTTGCTGGTTTCATATTCAAAGAATTAATACAAAGTTGATACAATCTTTTCCAGGACATGTCCTAACTCATTTTATGAAGCCACTACAGGTATTACTGATACCAAAACCAGACACTATGCAATAACAGAAACTTAGGAGGCTAAAGTGGAAGGATAGTGGATTTGATGATAGCCTGGACAACACAGACTTTGTTTTTCAAAAAATTAAGAGCTTTGGAATGGGGATTTAACTCATTGTAGAGTGCTTGCCTAGCAAAAGGCCCTATGTTTGATTCCTAACACCATCAAAAAAAAAAAAAAAAAGCCAAAAACAGCAAAACACTACAAATCAATACTCTCATAAACTTAGATACAAAATTCCTTAATAAAATTTTAGCAAAACAAATCCAACAATGCATATAAAATATATTCGACAACCAGGTTGGATTTATTCCGGATTATATAAGGCTGATCTAATATATTTAAAATCAGTGAATGAGGCATGATAGCATACACCTATAATTCCAGCACTCAGGAGGCTGAAGCTGGAGGATTGCCATGAATTCAAGGCCAGCCTGAGCTGCATAGCAAGATGCTATCTCAAAAAAATCTATATATGTATATGTGTGTGTGTGTGTATATATATATATATATATATATATATATATATATATCATATCAACAAACTGAATAAGAAAAATCATATAACTACACAAAATACGCAGAAAAAAAACCTGACAAAATACAACACTCACTCATGAACCAGTTCAGCAGGTGCTATGTGTGAACATTTCTCCCATAACGCACGTGTAGGGACCCTAATTCCCCATGGAACAGGGGTGACGGCAGGGTAATGGAGGACACCCTGCACCAAACGCTGTCAGGAGGGAGACTCTTTCTTGCTTGTCCACTCTGCTGCAGGAGGCCCATCCCCTGGGCTTCAGCAAGCACCAACACGGAGCCTGTGGCTGCCGACTCTTGCACTCGGCTGCTCCTGCTCTTTGTCATCCCTCCGGTCAGCAGTGCTTCTGCTGTAGCAGCGTCCCTCAGCCTCGCAGAGAGCATCCACCAAAAACCTACACCTAGGAGCACACTCAGTGGTGAAGCACTGAATGTTTTCTCTCTGCGACTGGAAGTGAGGTGATTATTTAACCTAATGCTGGAAGTCCTAATCACTACAGTAAGGCAAGAAAGAAATGGAAGGCATACAATTTGGAAAGAAAGAAAGAAACAGTCCCCAGTTTTCCCTCTATGAGAAGGTGCCTGCATAGAAAATTGCAAAGAATCTACACTCCTAGAACTAGTGAGTTAAAGAAAGTTACAGGATACATGACCAACACAGGAAAATCAACTGCATTTCCATTCACTGACTATGAACAATAGAAACCAAAACAAAAGGTGTAATACTTGATTTCAAGTTGAAAACAATGAGGGGAAAAACCCTAGACCTAAACTTATGTCAAAAAATAACTACAAAATGAAACATGTCCTTAATATGTAAAGCACAAAATTATAAAATTTCTATAAGGAATATAGGAGAAAACTTAGAAGACGTGGGACTAAGCAAAGACTTGATATCTAAAGCACCATATGTGAGAAATTTTATAAACCAAATCTCACAAAATTAAAAAACCTTTTCCTTTGGTAAAAATATGAAAAGACAAGCCAGGTATGGTAATCACAACACTTGGGATGCTGAGGCAGGAGGATCACCTGGGGTACATCTTAAGTTCAAGGCCAGCTTGAATTGCATAGTGAAATCTTGTCTCAAAACCCCAAAAAGAAAAAAAAAAGGGCAACACAAATTACCATCTGGGATAAAATATCTCGAAATCACACAAAAGACTTGTATCTAGAAAATATAAAGAATTCTCAAAACTCAACACTAAAAAACACAAAAAATCCAACTAGAAATTGGGTAAAAGACATTACAGTCTTTTCACAGAAGAAGATACAAAAGTATAGACAGCAAAAACATGAAAAAATGTTCCACAATGTTAGCCATTAGAGAAATTAAAATTAAAATCTCACTGAGCTATCATACATGTATCAGAATAGCTAAAGTGAAGGGCTGGGGATTTAGCTCAGCGGCAAAAGCACCTGCCTGGCAAATGCAAGGTTGTGAGTTCGATCCGCAGTACCAAAAAGATAAAAAGAGAAAAGCTAAGGTGATAACCAGTGATAACAAATGCTGATGAGCATGTGGGAGAACTGAAATGTAAAATGGTGCAGCCACACTGGAAAATAGTTCAGCCGGCTGTTACTTTCAAAACTAAAAGTGAACCTGTAATATAACTCAGCAATTGTATTCTCATATTTACTCCTAGGCATTTATCCCAGTGAAGTGGTGACTTTTTTTCCCTTAAGAAATTGTACTCAAATGCTCAAAGCAGCATTATTCATAAGAGCCCAAAACTAGGAACTACTCAAATGCTCTTCTAAGGGTGAATGACAAAAATAAAAAAAGCTTTGCTAAATGCATAACCCAGACTCAATAATGAAAAAAAACTAGTGGAACATGCAAATGGTTCAGGCTGAAAGATTGAATGCTAAGTGAGAAAAGCTAATCTGAAAGGTTATATATTCATAATTCCATTTATGGGACACTACTGAGATAATTATAAAGCTGAAGAAGGTGAGGGATATAGCTTAGCCGCACAGTGCCTGCCAGGCAAGTGTGAGGTTGTGAGTTCAACTGCTGGTACCAAAAAAAAAAAAAAAATTTCTTTTAGGTATAAAAGAGAGTCCTGTGTTGGTATTTTTGCTGTGATGGGGTTACATAAGACTACAGGTATGACAAAACTACATGATTCTAGACACACAAATGAATACATGAAAAACTGGTCATGTCTCAATCTATGGATTATAGTAGGGGTCTCCAGTCATTATAGAAATTGTCTCCAGGTCTGCTAGGAACCAGGCTGCACAGCACAAGGTTAGCAGAGGGCAAAAGTGAGCAAAGCCTCATCTATATTTACAGGTGCTCCCTACCCATCATTCTCACCTGAGCTCTGCCTCCTGGAGATCAGTGGTGACATTAGATTCTCCTGGGAGATGCATCCTGCTAGGAGCTGCACATGTGACAAATCTGGATTTCAAGCTCCTCATGAGAATCTTTTTTTTTTTTTTTTTTTTTTTTTTTTTTTTTTGTCTTTTTCATTTTTATCGGTACCGGGGATCTAATGCCTGAGGTGGAGCTGAGGCAATGATGCCAGCTTCGGGGAGTAGCTGAAAATGCAGATTAACAGGAGCAGATTGGTTTGAACAGAGACCATAACAAATCAATGGCTTGCACAAACTCATATCAAAACCCCACCAGTAGCCAGGCACAGTGACACAGACCTGTAATCCTAGCACTCAAGTTCAGGCAAGAGGATCATCATGAATTGGAGGGCAGTCTCGGATACATAGTGAGTTCAAAGCCACCCTGAACTACATACTGAGATGCTGTGTTAAAACACACACACACACACACACACACACACACACACACACACAACTTTTATCAGTGAGTAGCAAGTGACAAGCTGATCTGGTGGCAGGCTTTATAGTCACAAGTGACCTGACGTAGCCAATTGTACAGCTTTAAGTCAGAATCTGACACTTATTTTACTCTGCATGTGGCCTGCCATGATCTTTTTTTTTTTTAAGGAGAAAAAGAAAAAAAAAACAGAAAAAGGGTACAAGTTATACAGAATTTCAGAAAAAATAAACAGTAGGAAATCACTAGTTAACAGATTACATATTGTCATCTTAGAAATCGTTGTTCAAGTTACAAAATTAAAGCACATAAAGTGGACTTTCAAACAGTAAGACTACAAATACTTCTGTTCAATGATCCAACAAAACTCAGTAATATGATTATCTATCTTATACACTTAAATATACATGCAGTTATATCCTTTAGAGCACTTTCTTTTCCTCTCTTTTGTACAATGACAATTACACATTTTGGGTTTTATTACTCCCATTGTTCTTATTACTTTTTTTTTTTTGAAGAGAGTAAAACCAAATGTGACACAGCAGAACAGAGTCAGTCAAATCAAAAGGATGGACATAATACATAATGTAAAACAAAATACAAGGTGATCAACAATGGTTACCATACTGCCTCTTGCTATCTTAAAAAGAATTGCCTATATCATCAGTTATAATAAAATTGAACAAAACAGTAAAGAATAAGACCAATAAAACCAAAACATTGGAGACACTAGAGGACTTCAAAAGAAGATAATAGTCAACCAGAATGGGCGTCATAATGAATCTTATTGTCTTAATAGTTGTTGCCTATACTTTCGAACTCGGTACTGTCAAGCATAATAAAACAGAGGAAAATCAGTCAAAACAAGATGGTGAGAGCAATACAGTATTTCAAATCAAGTTAATAGGAAATCAAAGTGGGTTACTATAATATATCCTGCTATTTTTTATTTATTTTTCCTTTAATTAAAAAGATAAAAAAGTAAATAATAAAAAAGGAGATTGAGATAAAAGAGGGCATAACAACAAAACAGCGCAGGTCAAAACATAACCATTTAAGCAAAATAGTGTTTCACCACAAGATATCCTGACATAAAAGTAGTTACCATAGTGTCTCTTTCCTTGAAATCTTTGAGTATAACTTCGTATACTCTAGCATCAAACATATCAAGATAATGTAAAACCATTCAAGAGAATGACAGTATTACAGGGTATTTAGAATCAATTAACAGAAAATGAACAATGGTTTCTGTATAATCTCCTTGTCTATAAAAGTTTTTGCTTATATTATCACATACAATAAAATCCAATAAGATACAACATGTTAAGACCTTTGGACACAGAAGAAAAACACCTTGATGAGACTTCAAAACAAAATGATATCAGCACTAGCTATTATGATGTCTTGTTTTCTCCAAAATAGCTGTTCCTATCATACAACCTTCTCTGCCTCATTTCTGTTGAGCTCTTTTTCTGTCATTAGTTGTCAGTTTGTCTTCTTCATTTCGCTTTCTGCTCCATTCATTGTGGCCTCTCTGCCACTGTTTCTGGAATCTTGCTATTTTTCTTTTTTAGAATATCCTGCAGTATTCTCTGTAGAGTTGAATTGGTGGTTGCAAATTCCTCTAGTTTCTCTTTATCCTGGAAGCCCCTTGTTTTTCCATCAATTTCTAGGGACAGTTGTGCAGGATATACCAATCTTGGCTGGAGGTTATTATCTTTCAAAGCTTGAATTATTTCCCCCCATGCTCTTCGTGATTTGATGGTTTGTGCCAAGAAATCTGCTGTAATTCTGATGGGTGTTCCCTTGTAAGTGATCTGTTTCTTGTCTCTGACGGCTTTTAATATTCTGTCCTTATATTGGATTTCTGGAATTTTGAGTATTATATGCCTTGGTGTGGTTCTGTTTGGGTTGTAGGTGGCTGGGGTCCTGTATGCCTCATACATCTTTTGCTAAATTAGGGAAATTCTCTTGGATTATTTCTGTGAATAGCTTTTGTAGTTCATTTGTTTGTGTCCCTACTTCTTCTTTTATGTTCTTAATTCTTAAGTTATAGATCCTCTTATCATCTTCTAGCCTTTGAATTATTGCTGTTTGTTTTCTTGTTATTTTTAAGAAGTTTTTCATTTCATGCTCCCACCTTACAAATCTGTCCTCCAGTTCAGATAATCTATCCTTAGTTTCTTTCAAGCTGTTATGCCAGCTTTCAATAGAATTTTTAGTTTCCTGGTAATCTCTTTGAACCTACTTCACATATTCTACGTTTTCTCTATTTTCTCTATCAAACAATTCTCTCCCTTTTTTCTGTTCTTCCATTCCACCATCTGTTTTTTCTTGGGTGGTCCTTAGCATTTATCTAACTATTCTACTTATATCTTGCTTTATTTCATTAAATACTTCATTTTTGAACTCGTCTATGAGGCTCCAGAGATATCGCTGTATGTCTATTGGTGCCGTGTCTGATATTGCATGTTTTCTGTCCTCATTTTCCTTTGCATTTACCTTTCCTGGATCAGTGTTCTCAGGATTGGGGACTGAGGACCCTTTCTTGTTGCTCCCTCTTCCCATACTTTTTGTTCCTTCCATGCAAGCGTATATAGGAGGCCCAGTTTTTTTCGTTGTCGGTTACAGTTTGTTTGAATCCGCTGGCTAGGTGTTCCCACCCACTGCAGTGTACTAGGGAGACACAGACCTGGGCAGCCTCTGCTGGGCCTGCCCCTCCAGGTCAACCTAGTGAAGGCTCCACTGCTAGGGTGTACCGCCAGGTGCTGGGACCTGGTTTGGGCTAGCCTACTGGGTCTTAGTCAGTGGCATCACCCAGGCCAAATACTCTGCACCAATCCCGCTTGAGAGGGGAATATGCGACTAAAGTCACTGTAGCATCCTATTCCGGCTAGTCTGCCCAGTCCCAGAATGTCCTCTTTTGGAGACTCCTAGTATATGGAAGGGTCCCCATTCCTCTCACTCACCTCAGGTCGATGCAGGGCTCCCCACCAGTCTGGCTCTCAGTTCCGTTCGCCGATTCCTGCTCTCAGAGTTTTCCCCTCTCTCTCCCTGCTATGCCGATTGGGACACAGCAGTGGCGGCAGGAAATTCAAATCAGGATTTCCAGAGGTGCAGGTTCCAGCTTCTGTGCTGAGATTTTATCTGTTCCGGTTACAGAACCAGGATTGCATTTCCAGTTGGTTTCTCTCAGCTTAGTTCATTCCTGGGTTGGCAGGGTATACCTCCCCTTGCTTAGGTCTCCTCATACCGTACCATTCCTGGATTCTAAGCTGGGTATCTCAGAGAGCCTCCATAGCTGCTGTTATCTATCCGCCATTATGTTCTCCAACCATGATCTTATTTACTACTTTGATCTGTGCCTCTTTCTTCCACTATGCACTAGTCTCAGCCACAGTTTATGACAACCCATGAGCTCTTGCAAAAAACAAACATCACTGAATAGCTTCTTTGAAAACAAAGGCAGACCCCATGAGGAGACAAAAGACTAAGACGCCAACAAAAAGAAAGTGCATTTAGTTGTTTGTTTGTTTTTTATCTTTTGAGACAGGGTCTCACTATGGAGTTCAGGCTGCCCTTGAACTCACTTTATAGCCCAGGTTTTCCTTAACTCACAGCAATCCTCCTGCCTTTGCCTCCCCAGTGCTGAGATTATAGGCATGTGCCATTACACCTGGCTGAAAGCTGCATTTAGATTAAAAAACAGAAGTCCTACTTAAAGTTATAGGTCCACTGCAACAGGTGATCCACATTTTCCAAGCCTACTTTGTGTAACATATAGTGACAGCTATCCAATGAAGCCATGAAACCTTCAGAACTACTTCACCACACAGACATCAAGCACCTTGCATTAAAAGATAACCCTTTGGAGTTTCTAAAAAACTATGAACACCAAGAACAGAAGCAATTATTGAAGGCCACTTTATCAAATGTGTCTACACTGAGAGCATAATTATTAGCAGCTAATAGCATTGCTGAAGTTTAAGTAGAGTTCATCCTGCCTGCTGCTGAGGACACCTGTCATAAACTCTTTAGGAGAAGCTACAGTTCAAAAGGTGGTGAGTCTTCCTCTTTTGGTTAGACCATAACTATATGAAATCAAATCAGATATTGAGGCACAACTGTTAGACAGAAGTAATGAGTCACCATGGTACACAATCCAGGTTGATGAGTCTACCAATGTTGATAGCAAGCAATGGCAAAACGGAAAAGCAAAATGCAATCTCAAACATCTAGTCCACCAGAAGCAAGTACAGGAGACATTGAAATAGAGGACTTAAAAAGTAACACACTGGAAATCTCTAAAAAGATAGCAAGTAAAATTTAAAAAAAAACTATGAGGCTATAGAGGAAATCAAATTAGAAATAATTCTCATGTAAAGACAGAAATAACAACCTTAGTAAAGGAGCTGCTCAGTGTAGCTAAAGAAGAAATTTTTAAAAAAAAGTACAGGAGTATGGGAAACTGATTGAAACCTTGAGTAAGCAATATAGAAAACAAGCAGAATTCATGAAACAAACTCAAAGAGACATCCAAGAAACAAAAAATTCTATTGAAAGCTGGCAAAACCATTTAAATGAAGCTGAGCATAGGATTTCGGACATTGAGGACAGGATCACAATTAGCAATCATGAAAGGATAGAACTTTTAAAAATAAAGCAGCATGAAATGACAATCCAGCAGTTTCAAGATGATGCCAAGAAAAACAATATAAGACTACTAGGCATCAGTGAAGATGAAGGAGTCAATGCAAATTACATAACTAAAATATTCACAGAAGTAATGGCAGCAAATTTCCCAAACATGGGGGAAAAATCTTATATGCAGATAAGTGAGGCATATAGAATGCCAAACAATCACAACCAACATAAATCTACACCCAGACATATAATAATTAAGATCCCAGACATAAAACATAAAAACAGAATACTAAAAGCTGTTAGAGAAAAGATACAACTCACCTATCAAAGAAAGCTCATTAGAATCACAGCAGACTTTTCCAGCACAAACACTCAAGTCAAGACAAGCTTGGAGTGAGGTATGTCAAGCCCTGAAAGGAAACAACTTTCAACCCAGACTGATGTGCCCAGAAAAACTTTCATTCAAATTTAATGGAGAAACAAGATACTTCCAAGACAAAGAACAACTGAAGAAATTCATGTCCACCAAACCAACCCTAGACAGAGTATTGAAAGACATACTAGATAGAGATAAAAATGATCACAATCTCCAGAACAACAACAGAAAGAAAGCCCCAGGTAAGATAAGCAATTAAACAAAGGGGAAAAAGCTGAAAGCAAACAAATAGAATATAACATGGCAAAGTCGAGCCAATACATATCAGTTATATACATAAATGTAAATGGGCTCAATTCACTTATCAAAAGAAATAGGTTGACAGAATGGATCAAGAAACATGATCCCACAATATGCTGTATACAAGAAACACATCTGACCCAAAAGTAAACTCATAGATTAAAGGTCAAAGGATGGAAAACAGTATTCCATGCAACAGGAACCCAGAAAAAAGCAGGGGTAGCTATTTTGTTTGCAGACAATGTGAACTTCAAACTTAAAATGATTAAAAGATATAAAGAAGGTCACTACATACTCATTAGTGAAGAAATTCAAGAGGAAGAACTAACAATTATACATATATATGCACCAAATACAGGAGCACCCAACTATTTTTTTTAATCGGTACCGGCAATTGAACTCATGACTGAACGCTTGCAAGGCAGGGAGCACCCAATTATATAAGACAAATACTAATGGACATGAAAAGTCAAATACACAAGAACACAATTATAACAGGGGACCTTAACACCCCATTGTCACAAAGAGATAGATCAACTAGACAAAAAGTCAGCTAAGAAATAATAGAACTGAATCATACCTGTGAGCAATTGGATTTAGTAGATGTTTACAGAGTGTTCCATCCAATCACATCAGCATATACATTCTTCTCAGCTGTACATGGGACATTCTCCAAAACAGACCACATATTATCCCATAAAACATTCTTAAGTAAATGCAAAGGTAATGAAATTATCCCATGCGTAATATCTGACCATAACACACTAAAATTGTAAATTAATGGCAAAAGAAATTGCAAAACCTGCGTAAATACATAGAAATTAAATAACAACCTTCTGAACTACCCAGTGGGCTACAGATGAAATTAAAGAAGAAATAAAGCAATGCCTACAATTCAATGAAAATGCGGAAACAACATACTGTAATCTGTGGGATGCAATGAAAGCAGTCTTAAAAGGGAATATATAGCAATAAATTGTCATATCAAGAAAACAGAATGAGCACAAATAAACAACCTAATGCTTCATCTCAAGCTTCTAGAAAAAGAAGAGCAAGTTAAACCTAAAGCTCATAGGAGAGAGAAAATTGTGAAGAACAGAAATCAATGCAATTGAAACTAAAAAAAAAAAATACGAAGAATTAATGAATCAAAAATTTGTTTTTTTTGAGAGAATAAACAAAATTGACAAAGCTCTAGCTAACCTTTTCAAGAAAAAGAAAGAAAGAAATCCAAATTCACGCAATAAGGACTGAAAAAGAGGAAATTACTACACATCCCATGGAAATTCAAAAGATCATGAATACCTACTTTGAAAATCTCTACTCACATAGAGTGGAAAACACAGAAGATATGCATAGATTTCTAGAAACATAAGCTCAAGAGATACAAGCAATACAAGAAGATATAGCAATTTTGAATAACCCAATATCAGCTATTGAAATTGAAAATGTAATTAAAAATTTACCAAAAAAGAAAAGCCCAGGTCCTGATGGATTCACAGCTGAATTCTACAAGAAATTTAGAGAAGATCTGATGCCAATACTCCTTATACTCTTCAATGAAATTTAAAAGGAAGCAATCTTCCCTAAATCATTCCTGGAGGAGGGAAGTATTACTCTCATACCAACGCCAGAGAAAGACCCAAACAAAAAGAAGAACTTTGGGCCAATCTCACTAATGAACATTGATGCAAAGATTCTCAATAAAATTCTGGCAAATAGAATGCAGCAAATAATCAAGAAGATTATACATCACGACCAAGTGGAATTCATTCCAGGAATACAGGGAGGTTTAATATGTGCAAATCAATAAATGTAATACACCACATCAACAGAGCCAAAAACAAAAACCACATGGTCATTTCAACAGATGCAGAAAAAGCTTTCAATAAAGTCCAACACATGTTCATGATAAAAAACCTTTCAGAAACTCGGAATACACAGTGTCTGCCTCAATCTTATAAAGGCCATCTATGACAAGCCAACAGCTAACATTATACTAAATGGACAAAAACTGAAAGCTTTCACTTTAAACTCAGGAACAAGACAAGGATGTCCACTATCACCACTCCTATTCAATATAGTTCTGGAAATACTAGCCACGGCAACCAGACAAGAGAGGGAAATAAAAGGAATAAAGATAGGAAAGGAAGAAGTTAAATTATCACTATTTGCAGATAACATGAAGACCCAAAAACTCCATTAAAAGACTACAAGAGGTAATAAACAAATTCAGCAGTGTAGCTGGATACAGAGTCAATGCTCAAAAATCAATAGCATTCCTGTACACAAACAAAAACTCACCAAGAGAGAAATTATGGAAATATTGCCCTTTACAATACCATCTGAAAAAATTATCAACCTAACTAAGAATGTAAAAGACCTATATATTGAAAATCATGCTATGCTAAAAAGGAGATTGAAGAGGATATTAGAAAATGGAAGGATATTCCTTGCTCTTGGCTAGGAAGAACCAACATTGTGAAAATGGCCATATTCCCAAAACTGTTATACAGATTTAATGCAATCCCAGTCAAAATACCAGTAACATACCTCACAGATCTAGAGAAAACATTCCTAAAATTCATTTGGAAATAGAAAAAACCTAGAATAGCAAAGGCAACTCTGGGCAACAAAAGCAAGGCAGGAGGCATCTCAATTTGACTTGAAACTATACTACAAAGCCATAGTGATAAAATCAGCATGATACTGGCAAAGAAATAGACCTGAGGATCAATGGAACAGATTAGAAGATGCAAGCACAACTACAAAGACACTCAGCCACCTGATATTTGACAAAGGGGCTAAACATGTTCACTGGAAGGATAGCCTCTTTAATAAATGGTGTTGGAAAAATTGGCTCTCCACATGCCGAAGACTAAAACTAGATACATGCCTATCACCATGCACAAAACTAAAGTCTAAATGGATCGAAGACCTAAACATTAAAATAGAAACACTAAATCTATTGAAAGACAACGTAGGTAGAAATCTTGGAGACATAGGGGTAGGCAGGGAATTCATGAACAAAACACAAATTGCATGGGAAACACTTCAAAGAATCAACAACTGGGATCTCACATTACTGAAAAATTTTTGCACTTCAAAAGAAATCGCCAACACAGTGAAAAGAAAACCCATAGAATGGGAAAGAATTTTAGCTAGCAGCCCCTCAGACAAAGGACTTATATTCGAGAACAAAGAATTGAAAAACATCAAGCCCCCCAAATTCAAAGACCCTCTCCAAAAATGGGCATCTGAGATGAATGCACATTTTTCAGATGAAGATAAATAAATGGAAAATAAATACATGAAGAGATGTTCACCATCATTGGTCATTCGAGCAATGCAAATTAAAACAGCAGAGATTTCATCTCACTCCGGAAAGTATAGCTGCCATCAAGAAATCAAATGATAGCAAATGTTGGCGAGGCTGTTGGGGGGGGGGAGGAACACTGCTCCACTGTTTGTGGGAGTGTAGACTGGTGCAGCCACTATGGAAATCAATATGGAGGTTTCTCGAAAGACTAGGGTTGGAAGTTCCATTCAATCTAGCTATTGCCCTCCTCTGTATTTTCCCAGAAAAACTGAAAAGGTCATATCACAGTGATATATGTGCACCTGTGTTCATAGCAGCACAATTTGTAGTAGCTAAATCTTGGAAACAACCAAGATGCCCATCAACCACAAAGTGGCTGAAAAAGATACGGTATTTTTATACAATGGAATATTACTTAGCTATAAAAAAGGATGATCTTAAGGACTTCATAGGTAAATGGAGGCAACTTGAGACTATCCTCCTAAGTGAAATAAATAAGAATCATATTTATAAATATCACATTGTGTCTTTAGTGTAAAAAGTAATAAGAACTGTAGGAGTAATAAAACCCAAAATGTATAATTGCTTTTATAAAAGAAAAGAAAAGAAAGTGCTCTAAAGGATATAACTGCATGTTTTTGGGGTTTTTTTTTTTGTACCAGGGCTCAAACTCATGACCATGCACCTACAAGCCAAGCACTTATGCCACTGAGCTAAATCCCCAGCCCTGCATGTATGTGTAAGTGTGTAGGATCAATAATAACCATATTACTAAGTTTTGGTTGGATTGTTGAACAGAACTGTTTGCAGTCTCACTGTTTGAATGTCCACTTTGTATGTTTTAATTTTTTAACTTGAACAACTATTTCTAAGATGACAATATGTAATCTATTAACTAGTGATTTCTTACTTTTTTTGAGATTCTGTATTATTTCTACCCTTTTTCTGTTTTGCTTTTTTTCTCTTAAATAAAATTTTTAAAAAAGAAAAAAAATAACTGAATTGATGCTGTAGAAAGTCATGAATTTTCACTTTTTCATCATTTTCATATTAATACTTTTATTTGTTTGCTACAAATTAATAGCCCAAGTGCTTGCCACATAACTGTTTCTGAGTGAATAAACAAATGAATTAACAAACAAGACCTTACCTGGTGAGAAGACTGGGACCTCGGTGTGTAATGAGACATGTCTGTAGAGCAAGAGGCAGCTCCCACAACAACCCGGGGGAAAGGAAACGGGGGGCATGGCTGGCCAGTGATGGCAGAACCTTGGGCATGAAAAAGGCGATCTCTCAGCTGTTGAACTGGTGGCTGTAAGAGTTGTAATAAAGAAGTGCTATGTTAAATTAAAACAAGAAAACATCTCAAGACTTTCAGCGGTCAAAGTTTCTTTTTCTGTTTATTTATTTATTTATTTATTTATTTATTGGTGAGACAGGGTCTTGCTGTGCAGTTCAGGTCTGGTACTCACTTTGTAGTCTTGGCTGGCCTTGAACTCACAGCCATCCTCCTGTCTCAGCCTCCGAAGTGCTGAGGACACAGGCATGTGCCACAAAGTCTGGCCAGCAGTCAAACTTCTAATGACCTCTGTACTTCAAATGACTCAAAAGTTCCCAAGTCTCTGCCTTTCATATCTCCCTCTTGGCTTTCTATCTGGAATGTCTTACATAGGCTAGGTAGCCATTTCTTTTTAAAGATCCAGCTTAACTGTTTTAACCACAGGAAAACCATCCTTGACTTCTCCAGGCAAAATCAGCTCCTTCCCCAGAGTCCTGTAGTGTTTTATTTTGTTGTTGTTATTCTTTCAATAAATGTTTACAGGTATGGTGGTGCATGCCTGTAATCCCAGCACTCAGGAGGCTAAGGCAGGAGGATCCTTACAAGCTGGAGACCAGCCAACAAAATGAGCTCTAGGCCAGGCTGAACTGCATAATGAGACACTGTCTCAAAAAGAAAAAGCAACTATACTTCTACTTCATGGTAATAAAAACAAAACACATCAGTTACAAGAGTATTAAAATACAAAATAATGATAAACCTCATTGCAAAATTTACAAGACCTATAACAGAAAGCTAGAAAACATTACAGAATAACTAAAAATTTCAAGAAACATTTTAAGGTGAAACATTTGAAGATAACAATTTTCTTTAAAAATTTAAGACATGTAATCATTAAAATAATTCTGAAAAGGAAGAAAATCTTTAGAAGGCTAACATGACATTATTTCCAAAACTCATACACATTTATTTACTCTTTCGGCTTCTCACACTAGGGAGACAATCCAAGGCTTATGCATGAGTCTGATTTATTTCATTTATGAGTATGATCTTGAGTTGCATCCATTTACCTATAAAAGTCTGCAGCTTATCCTTCATTATGGCTAAATAATACTCTATTGTATTAAAAAAAAAAGCTGTATCTTTTAAATCCATTCCTTTGTTCATGGGAATTTGGGTTGTTTCCAAGATTTTTCTATTACAAATTGTGCTGCTATAAACATGCATGCCCATATATCACTGTGGTATGGTTTTAAATTCTTCTGGCAAGATACCCAAAAAGGGAATAGCTGGGTCAAATGGCGCCTCCAACCCTACATTTTGAGACACTGATTTCCACAGTGACTGTACCAATCTACACCTCCAGCAGCAGTGGAGAAGGTTTCCTTTTTCCACCACTCAGCCCCACCAGCATTTGTTATGGGTTGATTTCTTGATAATAGCTGTTCTTTCTGGGGTCTCAGTGTTGTTTTAATTTGTATCTCTTGAATAACCAGTGATATTTAGCATTTATTCATGCATTTGTTTACTGTTTGTATTTCTTCATGTGAGGAGTGTGTATTCATCTCAGATGCCCATTTTCAGACTGGATCTCTAAATTTGGGAGGTCTGATTCTTTTTTTAGTTCTTTATGTGTTCTTGATAGTAATCTTGTCTGAGGAACAGATGGCAAACACTTCTTCCCATATAGTGGGTTGTCTCTTCACTCTCATGGTGGTTTCTCCTGATATGCAAAAACTTTTTAAAAAGATGAGATTCCACTTGATACTGTGATAGTCCCTGTGCAATTGGAGTTGTAGTCAGAAAGTCTTTGCCTCCACAAATGTTTTCAAGAGTTTTTTCAATTCTATCTTCCAGCAGATTTCATGTTTCTGTTTTAACATTTAGATCTTTGACCCATTTCAACTTTAGTTTAGTGCATGTTGAAAAGTATCGGTCCAATTTTAATCTTCAGCCTATGAAGAGCCAGTTTTTCCAGCACCATTTATTAAAGAGGCTATCTTTCTTCCAGTGAATGTGTCTGGCACCTTTGTCAAAGACAAAATAGCTTAGTTTTTCTGGAGTTGTTCTTGCATCTTCCAATCTGTTTCATTAATCCTCTGGTGTTTTTTGGTCAGTACCACACTATTTTTATCACAGTAGCTTTACAATATAATTTCAAACCAGAGATTATGATGTCCTCTGCAGTATGCTTGTTACCCAGAATTGCCTTTCTATTCTGGTTTCCTTTGGTTGCAAATGAATTTAAGGATTACTTTCTGTAATTCTGTGAGGTGTGCTGCTGGAATTTTGATCAGAATTATGTTAAATCTGTAGAACAGTTTTGGAAATAGAACCATTTTCACTATATTGGTTCTTCCTACCCAAGAGCAAGGGATGTCTTTCCATTTCCTGATATTCTCTTTAATCTCCTATTTCAGAGTATTATAATTTTCAATATAGGGGTCTTTTATATTCTTTGTTAGATTAATTCCTTGGTACTTCTTTTTTTGGACACTAATGGAAAATTGTTATTTCCCTAATTTCTCTCTGAGTTTGTTATTCATTTAAAAAAATTATTGTTTTTTGAGTGTTGATTTTGTATCCAGCTATGCTGCTGAATTTACTTATTAAATCTATCAGACTAAGCATTCGGAAGCTGAGGCAGGAGGACTGCTGCAAGTTTGAGACCAACCTGGGCTACAAAGTGAGTGCGAGGCCAGCCTGAACTACATAGTAAAACTGTCTCAAAAAGAAAAAACAAATTGAGCAGTCTTTTAGTGGAGTTTTTGGGGTTATATATATACAATGTCATCTGCAAGTAGATAACTTCTTCTGTTCCTATCTTTATTCCTTTTCTTTCTCTTGTCTAACTGCTCTGGCTAAAAATTTCCAGGACTATGTTGAAAAAGAGTGGATACAATGGACATCCTTGTCTTGTTCCCAATTTTACAGAGAAAGTTTACAATTTTTGTGCATTTAGTATAATGCTGGCTGTTGGTTTCTCATAGATGGCCTTTATCAGATTGAGATAAAGAGCATCTATTCCAATTTTCCATATGGTTTTTACTGTGAATGGGTGCTGGACTTTGTCAAAAGCTTTTTCTACATCTATTGAGATGATCATGATTTTTGCCCTTGGCTCTGTTATTATGGTGTATTACATTCATTATGAATGTTGAACCATCCTTGCATCCCGGGATGAATCCCACTTGGTCATGTTGTATCTTAACAATTTGCTATATTCTGCTTATCATTATCTTCTTGAGCATTTTTGCATCTATGTTCATTAAGAAAATTGGCCTGCAATTCTCCTTCTTAGCTAGGTCTTTCTCTGATTTTGGTTTCAGGGCAACTTTTGCTTCCAAGAATGAATTTAGGAGTGTTGCCTCCCTTTCAATTTTGCTGAAGAGTTTAAAAAGTAGTGGTATTAGCTCTCTAAATTTGTTGTAGAATTCAGCAGTGAATCTGTCAGGGTCTGGGTTTTTCTTTGTTGGTAAATTTTTTAGATTTTTCTATCTCATGTGCAGCTGAGAAGATGTTGTGGGGTAGAATACTCTGTAGATATCTGTTAAGTTCATTTGTTTAAAAGTTTGGTTCAGTTTTAATACTTTATTATGGATTTTTTGTCTAGTTGATCTGTCTATTCATTACAGTGGGGTATTGCAGTCCCCTTTTATAATTGTATTAATCACAATTGTGATTTTTCACATCTGCAATATTTGCTTTATATAGTTGGGTATGCTGGCATTTGGTATACAGATATTTATGACTATTCTCTCTTCCTCTTGGATTGTTCCCTTTACAAGTATTTAGTGACCTTCTTTTCTCTCTTACTCAGTTTTGGCTTTAACTTCATTTTGTCTGCAAATAGAATAGGTATTCCTGCTTTTTCCGGGTTCTTATCATATAAGAGTATTGTTTTCCATTCTTTGACTTACAGTCGAGACTTTTTTAGTTAAATGTGTTTCTTGTATGGAACACACTGTTGGATCTGGTTTCTTTACCTATTCTGCCAGTCTGTGTCTTTTAATTGGTGAATTGAGACCATTAATGTTGATAGTTATAACTGATATGCACTGACTTAGCCTTGTCATGTTATTTTCCTTTTGTTGACTCCCTTTTTCCCCATTTTTTCTTTTTCCTTCCTTTTTTCCCCAATCTGTTTAATTGTTTGCCTTGCCTGGTGGATTCCTTCTGTAGGGGTTCATGAAACTGTAGTCCTTATTATCCCTTTTTGAATGTCCTTTGAAACTTTTTTGGAGTGCTGGTTTGGTGGTCATATATTTCCACAGTTGTTCTTCATGGAAGTAGCTTAATTCTCCATTAATTTCCAAAGGTAGTTTGTGGGGTATGTTAATCCAGGTTGGGGGTTGTTTCCTTTTAGAGCTTGAAATACTTCACTCCAAGCTCTCCTTGACTTGAGGGTTTGTGCTGAAAAGTCAGTTGTGATTCTGATGGGCTTTCCTTTATAGGCTTTTCCCTAAAAACTTCTAATATTCTATTCTTGGATTGAATTTCTGGAATTTTTACAATATGCCTGGCTGTAGACTTTTGTTATCATGACTAATTGGATTTCTATAGGCCTCACTGAACTGTATTTCAAATTTTTTCCCTACCAGGGAGGTTTCCTGCCAACATGTTTGTGAACAATTTTGTTATCATTTGTGCTATCTTCTTTTTCATTTACTCCAATCAATTTGATGTTATTCTTCTTTGCATCATCTAGCAGCTGCTGGATTGATTTCTATGCTCCCTTGCTATTTTTAAGAAATCCTTGCATCCATGATCAGTCACCACAAGCCTGACTTCTATATTTGAGATTCTGGCCTCATAATGGCTCATTCTGCTATGGATACTTTCAATGGAATTTTTATTCGGCCATAATCTTCTGTCTTATGGATTCCATTTCTTTCCTATGTTGGGCATTCATGGCTTCTATTATTTTCTTAAGCTCTAATTTTTTTATCTGTATCTGCTCTAGAGTCACTAAACATGGTTTTCATTGTGGAAATCTCTGCAGTTATCCAAGAAATTATTACTGACTCCATTTTTTGTAATGCCTCATTCAATTGTTTTGTTGTTCCTACTTCAGAGAGCTAGGTAGGTGTCTTTTGGAATGTCTGACTTCACTAGCTCCCAGATTTGCCTGCAGTGAACTGAATGTTTGGGGTTGAGTCTTGTTTTAAGTTTCTTTCTCTCTCTCTCTCTCTCTCTCTCTCTCTCTCTCTCTCTCTCTCTCTCTCTCCCCTGCCTTATTCATCACTGAAATTTCTCTCTTCACTCTCCCCGTGGGCTTCAATTCCTGCTTCAGATCCTTCCTGTGTCTAGGGGCCACTTCCCTGCTTCTTGTCTTCCTCACATTGCTATATTCCAGTGTTTAGACAGCAACTCTCAGGGAGACTCTTTCTCTGTTACTTACCACTTGATCATCTTCCCAAAAGTCCCCCCCAGTGCTTAATACTTGATCGCCCTCAATAGATTGTGAGCTGTTTGAAGAACAACACCTTCCTTATTCTAGGAGCCGCAGCATCAACACAGTAACTGAAACATGGGCCTCATGGTCAGCATTAATGACTGAATGAAACAGTTTGCTCTCTCGAACAGCCCCACTCACCTGGTCACAGTCACTGGGTAGGAAGCTCATGGCGGTGGCCAGCTTGCCCTGGGAAGCCAGGAAGTTGGCATACTGGGTGAGCTTGTTGGTTGTGATAGGGCCTGGGATCACCCTGCCAGAACCCTGCAGTAGCACCAAGCTCCTGTTCAAGACCATAACCTTCTCCATCAGGTCCTATAAAGATGACAATATGAGGGTAGTCAGACTCTTCAAAGCACATCTTGCTCCTAAGACCAGGAAGTTCACTAGTACTACTACCTACTACTGGCAGAGAAGAGGGCACCTGGAAAAAGCAGTAGGTGATGATATACGAGCAGGACACAGAAGAGCTGAGCAGCCTCACCTCCTATGTGGCTAATACTGGGTGTGAATGGACCCACTGGATCGTAGATTCTTACAGATCTCTATCTCTTCTTTTTGCTTTCTCTAACTTTTCTGTTGGTACAGTAGCAGCCACAGACTCTCTTATATTGTTTCATGTGTGACTTTTGTTTCCTTATAAGTCTGTGACCTTGACCTTCTCTGGTCACCCCCAGAGCACTAATTACAGCTTAGATCCATAGAACTTTTCTTAGAAACTAATATAAAAGGTAGGCACACAACTATCCAAATATAGAATAAACTTATATAACTAAACCTGAAATGGAAAAAATTGACAACAGTTAGTAGCCAAACACCTGCTGCTCAGTCTTTGCTGAGGGAAGAGGCAGTATTTTACTCTTAGGAAAAGATTCCAAATGCTGAGGATCCTCTGTTCCTGCCTGACACGTTGGCAGAAGACTCACCTCTGATATCTCTGCACACCTGTACCACTAATCTCTCCCAAGAGCCTGCTATGGAGGAGCCAGACCTACCTACAGAAGAGGTACCTGCAAAGCCAAAGGGGATGAGGCCTGGTGGCATCTTGCCCAGCTCTCTACCAGCTGCTCCACGTTCCCTGAGCACACATAACAGAGTCTGGCTTCAGAAATTAGTGCCCTGCCGCCCTCCTGTTCCATGCGAGTTCCCAGCATGCCTGTAGAGAGATGCAGACTTCATTAATGGCACAGCTTTCTTAAGCTGCTCCTCCTTTCCTTGTTTGGAAACAGGTGGAGGACCATGAACTATGGGATAAGTAATCATAATGACTTTAAAACACACTGAGGCTAATCCTGCTCTACAATGAAGGACAAAGCTCCTTCACCAAGATGTGATGCAGAAAAGTAAACACAGCAATACACAATCCCTTCTGAGAGCAGATGCACACATTGTAATCCTCTTTTCCCAGGTGAGCTGATCCTAGCCCTCACAGCAAGGCCTGGCCTCCCAAAGCTCAGGCTGCCCTTTGCTTCCACCTCGAGTGTCCATGACTCCATGCTAGAGTCACATCACTCCATTGCAGAGTCTAGGTCATACCTACCACAAAGCTCAGCAAATTTCTCCGGCTCTGAGTATGTCAGGAGCAAGGCCAGTGCCTCTCTCCAGTTCTTTAGGCTGCATGTATACACCAGTTCCTTCCACTTCTTCTGTACAACACAGGAGAGAAGCTGTAATGAGCCAAGAGGGAAAGTGAACCTCAGCTATCTATTTAATAATGTAGCAGGAGTCACAGGGATGTGCTAAGAAAGTTGCTCATAAGTAGACCCCTTCTTAGACCACTGAGTAGGGCCAGCAGGGAGGGAGGGTGGTTAAGAGTAAAAAGAGGGAGACGGCAGATTAATATCAGTCCCAAGGGTGGCTGGGCCTACCAAGGTCCAAGTAATCCTCTCCCCACTCCTCTGCAAAATGGGCAGTTACCGAGGAGAGCTTGGTTCTTCTCTTGGCAAAGTAGCACTCCTGTGTCCGCTTCAGCAGATCTGTGCCCCCAGCCTGAGCCAGAATGACAGCATCAGCAAAGCGCTCTTCCTTCAGACATAGCTCCACAGCAGGACCCAGTTCCCCCAGCAGCAGGGCCTGGCTCAGGATTCCATCTGTGTCTGTGGGCAGAGGCAGCCTCTCTACATTAGCTTACCTCAGATTCTTGCTTCCTGTCCCTGCAGCCCCTCTATATCTTATATAACTCAGCCTTCCTGGCTCCTTACCTTCAAGTTTCATTCCTTAGCAATAAAACACAGAGGGATGTCCCAGGGGTAATCAGGTTGAGCAGTAACTCTCTGAAGGCAGGACTCAAGATAAGGGCGAAAACTTGTAGTGATATCATGGATATAGTATGTGCTTGCTCAGTAGAGGTAGGGTCACATGGAGACACAGGATAGGAAAAAATACCCTGGTAAAAAGCCTTCCAAGAAAGGACCCACTGAGGAAAATCATAAGCAAAAGAGAGCTTTAACTAGTATAGATCCCACACTATTGGAAATGGTGGAGAGGCAGACAGGCAGAAGAAGTGAGACTGTCTCAAGTCCCAGAACTCTGGGGCCACTGTTCCCAGGCAGATAATTTCTCTCACTTAGGGCCTACAAACCTTCTGTGACAGGGATCTCCCACAGAGTCATGTTCTGAGGAATAAGCTCATCAAAGAAGGCTGAGGATGAAGAGTCTTCCTCTCCCATGTGTTTGGAGACCTATATAAGGAATGACGGATGTGATTACGTAGTAAATGACCCAGAATAGAAAAAGATAGCTTAGCATTTCCCTACCACCAACTCAGCTCTACCATCCAGCTATTAGTGGATAAAACTAAAAGAGTAACCAAGAAAGACTTGGGAAAGGCCCCAGTTCATGCTGTAGGCACAGTCCCACTTTAGACAAATTTTATTATCTCTGAAGCACAGACCCATGTCCCTCTTGGACCCCAGGACAGCTGTGTCCTCCTTCTGAGCTCTTCTCTATAATCCCATAGTCTTTCCACTGCCTGAACAGTCATTTCCCTCGTGTAGCATATAGGTGCGTCACAGCAGCCCAAAAGTTTAGACTCTGTCCTACTCTGGCTTCAAGAGAGTGAGAGGTGTAAAGCCTTCTACAGAAGCTGAGTATTTACTGACAGGTAAGCCAAGAGAGCAAGGCAGGCTGCCTGCACTATCCTGCATCAGGTTGCCTGTGCTCTCACCATACCTGGCTACAGAAGGCCTGGCAGCCATCGTTGTTGAGGGCGTCTCCCTGGGGCTGAGGGTTCTCCACTGACCCCAAGCCACTCTTCAGCTGTCTGGCCACCTGCAGGGAGAGACCTATGAGTACTGCTCTCCCAGAAAAAGCTCAAATAAGCCTTATGCTCTCTTCCATCTCCACATGCCACCAACTACTTTCCAAGGAAAAGGCCTAACTCCCAGAGGTAAAATGTTTATATGTGCACAAGACCCAGGAAGAGGTATTCTGAGATGGTTTCAAGGAGAATATCTCGAGCCAGAGATTTAGCTCAATGGCATAAGTGCCTGCCTGGCAAGCGTGAAGTAGTGAGTTCAATCCCTAGTACTGAAAATAAAAAAAAGAAGATTCTCTCATTCTCTATAGCACATCCACATGTCAGATAGTAAAAGCAGCTTACCTTCTTCTGAAGCTCATCTTTATTGTACCCTAACAGCTTCAGAAATTTTATTCTGGAGTCTTCCTCTAAAGTCACCTAAGAAACCAGAAAATACAGAGACATCTCCATTAAACGACTGTAAGTGACCCTCTCCTGAACACATTGGAGTACTGTATCAGTGTACTCTCACATATGAGCTAGGTGCTATAAAAAGTGTCCCCCGTGGGCAATTTAGTAAGACCCTGTCTTAAAATAAAACATCAAAAAGGGGCTGGGGAATGTAGCCCAGTGCAAAACCAAAGGTCCGGTCTATAGTACACCAGTGCAGTCAGAGGCAATGCTCCTTCTTCAATTTGATTTATTGGTGGGAAGTGGGCAGTCTAAATATCCTCTGCATTTTATATATGAAAACTGGAGCTTCAGTTGACTGTCTCACTGCTAGTGAGATAGATAGGAGTAAAATGTCAGCTGTTTCAAAGCAACACTGCTTGTGATTAGGCTGCACCTGGCCTGGAACTATGTAAACTATAAATAACTGATGTGGATGTCATACTCAGAGTTTTGCTGGTTGTAATGACTCTTGTTACTGGACATGTGTCCTCTGCAGGGACTCTGGAAACTATGCTGTTGGAGCTGGCACAGAGATACTGGCTCTTGTGGACAACCAGATTCTAAGCCAGAGCACCTTACGTTCATCTCCCTACATCCTAGCTAACATTGGGGCAGCTCAAGAAGTAAACTCTGAAATGCAGCAGACTACTGAAAGGACCCCTTGACACTGCGCTACTGATAACCACGCCCCATAACTGCTGAGGAGACGGGGGCCAAGTACAGCCTACAGTAGTCTTGTGAGTTGAAAAGATGCACAGTAGAAGCTGCACAGACAAGAATAAACAAAGTCAGCTTCTTACTTAGTGAGAATAATGAGAACCAAGAAATCTTGAAACTTTCATCCAACCTAGGTGAGGTGGCCTGGGCACTTTATTCTGTGCTGAACCACGACCTCTAACTATAATCTTTCAGAGTCTCCCTGGACTTCTTCCTCCAAGGCTTCCCTTAGCAATGCTCCTCCACACACAGCCTCAGAAACCATGATGCGGACAGCTCCTAGAGGGTTTTGAATTCAGGTTCCCCTCTGTCCTACAGACTACCTGCTTTGCTCAGCAGAGTGAAAAGGCTGTCCTTCTGACCATCTCACCATTGCTGGAATATGTATCTCCCTTGAGCCAAAAGCATCATTTCTTACTCTTCTTCCTACATCATGCTCAAATCCTTTTCTCTCTCTGAGAAACGCCTGCCTAAAGTTTTACTACTTCTGAAGCATAGACCAAATCCCTCTCAGAGCCTGAGACAGGCCCTGTCATTTTTGCATTCTTCTCTATAATCCCAAAGAGCTGGACAGTCTTCCCACCCTCTGATCAGTCAGCTACTTCCTTTTCTTTTTTGCAGAGGTCTCATTTGCTCATTTGCTCTGACACAGCATTCCTGATGTCACAAGCAGCTTAGAACCACAGCTCTGCCCCTACAGTGGAGTAGCCCTTACTCTGGGCCCACACACAACTTGCTCTGGGTTACCAAAAACAAATTCAAGGCCTTCTTATGATGATGTGCCATTGCAGCTAAGCCTTTCCTCTATTCTTTTTCTTTCCTTCCTGTCTTCTTCCTTCCCATCATCTTATCTACCCTTTGGCATGACACTGTAAAAGGATTCACCATGGCCCTGGTAAAGGGCAAGAACATCAGCCACAGCAGCAAGAAGGAAAATATCACTTATTCTCCTCATGTTCACAAGTATCTATTGAGCTTCTGGCCAAGGGTGAAGACTCTGTGTCTAGAGGACACAAGGAAGAGCGGCTGGGGGTTAGAGCCTCTGTAATCTGTGTGACTATACATGTCCTGAAGTTGACATGGCTGGAGTTCTGGGATTTAGGGAAACACAGGTAAGCAGTCAGCCTGTAAGCTTCCTACCTTCAGAAACTGCCAGAGCACCTTTTCACTTGCCAGTGAAGCTCGCTGGCTCTGCTTCTTACAATAATTCAGGAGATTTTCTGATCCCAAGGCCTCCTGCAGTTCAGCTGATCGTGTCAGGAATTCAGATTCTGTGGTGACTTGGCTGATGAAGACAAGGCGGGGCCAAGGCTGTGGCACATGCTGGCCAGGAGTGCTGGGAAGGCCGAAGGTAACCAGCTTCCCCCCAAACTGCCAAGAAAAAGTAAAAAGGAAGAAGAGTAAAGGTTATAGCTTCAGGTCAAAAGCTGACATTAACTCAGGATCACAAGAAAGTGACCCAAAGGAAATCAATACAAAGAGCTGAGAAATGGAATAGGCTCAGACATTGGAGAATGTGCATCATACCAAACTCACTTATACATTCCAAAAACCACCACCTGCCAGCGTACCACATAGAACTTGTCTGGTCTCTCCTGTGCCAGTACCTTCATTCGCCTTAGCACTTGGCCCAAACACCTCAACATTATCACAATCTACACTCATTTCAGTCAAGCAAAAATTCTGTTCAGTGGTTCAATGTCTCTTGTCTCTTCAAGGTCCCTCCTATTCCATTCCCAGTGTTAGCACACCTAGATTACCAAAAGAGTGTGCCAGCCTTCGTTTCCTGGGGTTTTTGTTTTTCCTTTCCCTCCTCTAACCTATTGCTTGTGCCACCCAGTTGCTACTCAGGATCTTTAAATGGATTCACAAGCTTCAGGATAGCACTTATACTTGTCTACCTAAAAACCCTAACTGCACAAATCCCACAAAGTCAGCCAAGTCTGTCTTTCCCTGCACTTCTTTCTCCCTGATCATTTATGTAACTGCTCCCCATCCCTAAAATGCCCAGTCATTCTTGCCTCTGTGCTTTGACCTGCACCCCCACCTGCAGTGTCCTTCTGAAAGTTTATGAAAGCTCCTGGCACAAAGGAGAAACCTGAACCATCTCCTTCCTCCAGCAGTTGTCAGCCACAGGAACACATTCACCTCAAGAGACCACCAGGCCCACAGGCACACCCAAATGATAAAATCACAACATCTGGGAGGGTGGGAAGTACACATCAGGGTTTTTTAAATCTTCAGGTCATTCCAGTGTGTAGCACAGGCTGACAAAAACCACCTCAGCTTCTGATTTATATGAGAGTTTTACAAAGTGCTCACATCTTGTCTCATCTGAGGCTCATGACAATTCACTGATGCCAAATAGATATTACTATGTCCATTTTACAGATGTCTTGGTTACTTTTCTCTCATTGCTGTAACAAAACAACCAATGACCAAAAGGAAGGAAGGAAAGGTTTATTTAGCTCATAGTTTATAGAAGTTTCAGTCCATCATCAACTGGCTCCAAGTCAGGTGGTATGGCAGAGGGGCACAGTTCATGGTAGCAGAACAGCAAAAGCAGTAAGAGCAAAGAAGACAGGCAAGCCTCTACTCTCCCTTATATTGTATGTAAGCTGTCTGCCCTAGGGTGGGTCTTTTATACCCACATTTTCTCTGGTGTCTTGGTTACTTTTCTCTCATTGTTGAGACAAAACACCTGATGCTCAAAGTGAAGCAAAGAAAAGTTTACGTAGCTTACAGATTTTTTTGGAGGTTTCAGTCCATACTCAGCTGGCTCCAAGGCAGGGTGGTGTGGCTGAGGGGCAACTGTTCATGGCAACCACAAGTGACAGAAGCAAAAAGGACAAAAAAGGGGAAAGCACGCCTCCTTCTCTCCCTTACACTGTATATCAGTTACCTGCCCCTGGACAGCACAGCACTCACATTGCCAATCCCAGCACTAGACAATGAACCAATCATAAATGCTGGACTCAGTAGCCTCCATGACTGACTGAGGTTTTGGAGGGACATTTAAACAAACCATAACATTTGGTGTTTCTCTTGCACAGGCTGAGGTTGTTTACAAAGTGTCTTAAGTTATTTTTTCTTATTGTTGAGACAAAATACTGGATGCCCAAAGTTAGAGAAGATTTATTTCTTATAGGTTGGAGGTTTTAGTCTGTATTTAGTTTACTCCAGGGCATGATGGCAGGGCAGGGCAGCCGTTTATGATCACCACGAACAACAAGGAGTGAACCAGCAAGAGAGAGAAACACCTTCTTCCTGCCATTACACTACATGTTGGCTCCACTCCTGGGTTGGTGTACCATTCACACCACCAATCCAAGTGCTAGACAACAAACAAATCATGAACGCTAGATTTGCATGATTGCATTTCTAGATTTCTACAATTGCATGAGACTTGGGGCCACCACTGACATAAACCGTGACACAAAGTGAGGACCCTGGCCTGGCGCTGAATCATTTAAACATCTAAACTTCTTAAGCTGACACAATGAATCAACCATTACACCATCCTGGAATGTAAACAGCCTCCATAGGGCATACCCTCTACACCCCAGCATGTAGAACTACTGAGTTACTTAGTTATATTTCTAAACTTCTCAAGTTGACACAATCTATCAACCATTACAGATAAGAACACCCAAAAAAAAGAACATCAAAGTTCTGAGGGGTTACATGTCTTGCTCAAGGTTATCCTGCTTATAAATGATGGAGCTGCAATTAAAAAATGGGCCTCTTGACCTCAGGGTTCTTCACTGCACTACCCTTCCTCCTCTTTTTCTCATAACCTCTTAGTCTTAGCATCTCAATGAAACTGTGGGCTCTAAAAATAAGAACCTCTACTTTTATGCATCTGTTTTCAATTCAAACCTAATATTTAAAGCATTGTACTAGAGTAATGATGGCAAACCTTTTAGAGCTTTCAGCGATAGCAAACAGCTGGCTGTAGCATATATGCCACAGGTTTGCCACCACTGTACTAGAGGCTTCAGGCCTCAGACTAGCAGCAAAAGTATCATCTGAGAACTCAGTGGAAGTCAGAATCTTGAGTGCTACCCCAGAGCAACTATGATCATTATGTGTATGCATATTAAAGTTTGAGAGGCACTATTTTAAGGCTATAAAAATAAACAAAATATGGTACCTATCCTTACAGAGTTTATTACATAGTATGGCCCAGATATGTATAGAAATACAGTATAGACAGAAGATACCAGAATATAAATCTGTGGATTACAGAAGAAGGTTAGTTTTGATAGGATTAAACTCAAGGATCATGGAGGAGATATTATGTAAGTGGGAGACCCTCAAAGCTACAGTAGGATTCAATGAATCAGGAAGGCAAGGTACAAGCAGAAGCAAGACAGTGGAGGAGCTAGTCATGGAATTAAAGGAGTCATGTGTAACTGGAATGTAGGGAACACATAAGAATAAGATGGCAATCAGAACTGGAAAGGTAACCAGAACCCTGTATACACTCAGCCTTGAGTCTACAAAGCAATGGGGGACCCAAGTTGCAGGGGAATGACTGGATAAAAATCTCCATTTGTAGACGTCTAAACCAGTCATTGAAGATAGGCCTGGCAGAGTAGGTAGAGTGCAGGATGGGCAGGAGGAAAGAGAGAGCAGCTAGAGTAACTGTTTGAGAGATGGAGAAGGGCCTGATCTCAGACAAAGGTAGTGGAATGGGTCACCTATGAACTTAGCTTCATGCTGAGCACATGGCAGTTTCACACACACAATCCTACCACACACCCGTGATGCTTACAGCAAAAGAAACACCTGATGGCCTTCGAATCCATCTGGGGGGCTTTTTCAGGGGAGGTATCCGTGATGCTTGGGCCACTTGCTCTGGCACCTGCAGTAGTGGGAGAGGCTGGCCTTTGCTGAAAGAGGAAATCTGAGGAGAAAGGATAGCTACATCACTAGCCTTAAGTGGCAGCTTCACCAGAATTTCACCTACAAAGTCCATTTTGGAAGGAATCCTCAAGACCTAGAAAGGTCAGACTTCCACATTATAAGTGATGGGGTAGTGAGGCACTGGGAATGAGGGTGGGACTCCCATGCAGTAGGCTCCTAGAAAGCCTGCTCCACTCAGAGTCTACAAGGACCACAGGAGAAAGGGAAAGAAAATAGTCCATACTCCTATGACAAAGACCTAAGCATAGAGGCTCAATGTCCCTGAAATGCCTCAGCGAACATCCAGTAAAGGGATCAAGGTGAAGAATCTTGTCATGTCAGAAACTGACATCCTCCCAGGAAGATGAGCCCTGGACTTTCTCCAGCCCTCCAAACCCTAGGGCTCTAGTAGCCCCATTATCCCCCAACACACTTCTTCCCAGGCCATGTGTCCTCCTCTCTCCCCCAAAATACAGGCAGCCCCTTCCCTCCATCACCTTACACTGAGCCATTCAAACCTTATCAGCCTGTCTCATGTGCTGGACTTCCCAGCTCCATTCCATAACGGAGTACAAACTGATCCAGCCATCAAAGGAGGCAGCAGAGAACACTGAAGGGTCTTGAGGGCACCACTGCACATCAAAACACCAGCTGCTCTCTGTGGGTAGTTTATATACCACCTGAGGGAACACAGCCATTAGGAACCACAGAGTCCAGACACCCTGCCCAAGGAAAGGCAATGTAAACACATAGTTAGGGTCCCTCTGCCATCTCATTTCCATTCCACAGGGCCTGAAAACCAGTCATCCTACCTCACTGCTTCCCACGTTCCAGCACAAGATCTGGTTGTCCTTGGCACTGCTGAGTAACAGCTCAGCATCAGCATGGTTCCATGACACTGACAAGATCCCCCTAAGAAGGAACAGAAAGAACAATTAATATTTGCTAAATGTCCACTCTAGTAAAGTGCTTTATGTATCTCTGATAAATCTCAGTGCCCATTGGATGGTCTGATTTCATGACAAATGAAGAAAATGAGGCTTTGAAAAATTAAGTAACTTTCAAGAGCTCCACACCCAGAACTCCAGGGCACTGCAGATTCTGCTTCCATAGGTCACTGCTGAAATGCCTGCTTTTCACCAGTTAGAGCAGGATCATCAATCTGTAGAAAGTACACAAACACCCATCCCTGTGGTACTTTTATTGAAGACCCAACCCTCAAAGTACCTGAGGAGATTTAAGGCATCATGGCCCTTTTGTCGAAAGAACACCTCAAGAGCTACAGCTATAAAGGCAGAGCTGGTCACTGGACCATATGAGCCAAGCTGCTCTGCAGGAGGTCTTGGAGGAGGTGACCTTGTCACTCAATGAGCTTTCCTTCAGATCAGAGCCTAGGGACCCTCCTGGGGGATGCTTACTCTGAGTCCATTGTTACAGACTTGGTCCTCAGAGTACTGCTGAGAGCCACTGAAACCTTTAAGAACTGGGCCTACTGGGAAGTCTCTGATTGTTGAAAATGCTTGGAGAGGACTGTGGAACGCTGATTCTTCCTCATTCTCCCATATTCCAGGACCATGGGATCAATAGTTTGCTCTGCCACAAGTCCCTGCCATGGTGTGCTGCCTCACTGCAGGCCCAAAAGCAGTGATGTTAATCAGTCATGAAATGACACCTCCAAAACCTTGAGCTAAACAAATCTTCTCTCCTTTAAGGTATTGTCTCAGGTATTTTGTTACACTGATGACAAACTGACTAACACAGGAATGATACATGGGCTCAGGTACTTCTTACAACCCCAGCCTCACTCTCTGACAGTAGGTTGAATCACAGACTCTCCTCCATAACTTCACATCTCAGTGAACTCATCTTGGTTCAAATTCGAGCTAGCACTGGCCATGTGTTCACTGCAGTAGGCTAGAAATCAGGATGCTTGGTAGCTAAAGTGAGGCATTTGCTGCCTCTGTGCTGGTCACTTGTATCAAGATGGGGTGGGTTTTGAGATACTACCTGCTGTGGCCATCTAGCACCTGCAGAGGTGAGGAAGCAAAGCGCAAATCCCACAACTGAATCACAGGAAGGCAGTCATCCTCTGAGCACAGCACTAACTGGGTGGCTACATCTGGATGCCAGGCCAGGCCTGAGCAATGCATCTGTGAACAAAACAGATCTCAATGGATGACATACCCTGATTATTTTAGTTATGAACTTCTTCCCAATTGGACTGGGACTACTCTGTGGGCAGATTTTGTATCTCTTCCATGTGACTGGGAAGACTACAGCCATCACTCTTAATAGGAAAACTATTAAGAGGCTAAATCCACATATTCCACAGTGGGAAATGCTCTGCCCTTGGCTGGGCAGAGCAGCTCTGACTGCTTGGCATAAGAAAGGCAGAGTCCAGGCCTGGGCTGTGGCTTCTACTCCTTACCCTATGGCGATGGTCACTGACTTTGATGATAGGCTCATTCTTCCTGAGATCCCACACAACTGCTGTGCCACTGGGGTGAGCAGAAGACAGAATGTGCTGGACTTGCCGGTTCCAAGACAGTGCCCTGATGTCTTCTGAGGGCTGCAGAGACCGGGTAGTAGGACAACTCATCATCCCATGGACCAAGTGACATCTGCTGTTCCACTGCTCCCCACCCTCACAGCAAGCTCAAGAGCACACCTGGGGCTCCCCACACTAGGACATTCTTAGGGAGGTGGGGCTGGATTTTCCCAGGAAGATTCTTTAGGATCCTGGTGTAGACACTGGGGAAAGGCAGGCATGCTTGAGTTTTACTGCTACCCTAAAGTTCTCCTGAAAGCATATAGTCAAGATTTACAGTCCTCTTGTTTAGATAAAGAAAGAGGGACAGAAGGAGAAAAGTGAAAGAGAGAAGGAAACATAAGCTACCAAAGGCCCCCAGATAATGTTAGACAGAAAGAAAAACCAATGCTACTTTCAGAATGAGGTGCTATGAAATTTATAACTAATCTACCACAATACTCTAAGCAGAAGACAGAAAAAGCTATGAAGAAAAAAGTGGGGGAGGGGTCATCAAATGTACAGAAAGGTACATTCAGAAGACACACCAGACCCTGATTGCATGGAAGTCACCCATGCAGATGACCTGGACCTTCGCACACAGAGGACAAGAGTCTTCCCTGAGCCCAGGGCTATAACCACACTGTGATAGCAGCACTCCAATTTGTTTCTCAGTGTCCTTTGTTTTCCCTCCCCTTTATCTTCCTCCCAGAAACTCAGGATGAGTAAGGAGTGCAAACTGATACTCAGCACACAGCCCAGCCATACTCCCTGTCCCAGTTCTCATCTGGCTAGTAGCATGTTAGTCTGTGAATTTTTTTTTTCTTTTTCCTTTTTATCAGTACCAGGGATCAAACTCATGACTGCCTGCTTGCAAGGCAGGGGCTTATGCCGCTGAGCTAAATCCCCAGCCCCAGTCTGTGAAATTTTATTGCCCTCTGGCAGTGAACCCTGAAATCTCTTGTTCTCTGGCTCGCTCTGGAATTCAAGACTGGGTCTGGGAAAATCAGCTGTACACCCTAAGCAACAGCCAAGTTGAGGGAAGAGCAGTCACCTGTAACTTGGATCCTAGCGTCATTGGAACACTCAGATTACTCAAATCCCAGATGAAGATTTCAGCATCACTGGCCCCGGAGGCCAGGAGGTTGCCCTGTATGAATAAAAGGCACTTGGAGACACACTATCCTGGAGAGAGGGGTCATCAGGAAGAAGGCAAAGAGGCCTGCATGTGGGTTATCCAAAGTCCCCCCAGAGCTTGGAAAAGTTCAGAGGCCACAAGGGAGTGCTTCCATTGCGGACCTGCTGCTCGCTGTCTGGTTGTACCTGATCAACTAAAATGCAGTACCTGGAAAGGATTGAAGTCAAGGGCTCTCACAGCCCCTGTGTGCTTCTGTATCTCAGAAATCACAGGCTCCTTTCCTGAGGACAGGATGTGAGTCACATTGTACAGAGTAAGCATGCCACTATCCCCGCCGCCTGCAATAACCCCGGAGCTTTCCAGAAGGCCACTGCCAAGGCTCCCCCAAGTCAGCTTGTGAAACCTACAAAGAGGGGTAATTGGCATCAGTACAATCTTAGGTCCATGTCACAAGCAGAGGGTAGGTATATTTGTCAGCCTCTGCCATCAGGTAAGCATCCCAACCCACACTGCAACCTGCCTGTCACAATTCCCCAGGCAGAAAGGGAGGTCTCCTTTCCCTGGTCCTGTCCTTCCCAAAAGGAATAGTCAGTAGCATTATATGAGAAGTCAGGAAGCTGTTTTCAATGTTTTTTAACTGGGTTACAGGGGACCTGTGATCACTGACAGGCTTTTCCCACACAAACTATGCTGAGTCATTATGGCACTGGTACAAAATGGCGAAGGAGCCAACAACAATACCTTTATTGATCTCCTTCTTCTTCTTCCCTCGCCCAGGATAAACTTCCTTCCTCCCAATCCCATGCATGCCAAAGTGATGCCCAACTTGATACCTATGTAACTTCCCCATCCATCTGCAAACTCCTCCCCTAACCAGCAATGATTAAAGTCCCCGCACTCCTTTGTTACTGTAGAGGGTGTGTGCCCCCCTTCTTCAACTCTTCTCTGCCCCTATTAAGGGCCTCTTTTCCTTCTTTCTCCTTTCTTTCTCTATCTCACCAATAGACCAAATTAATCACTACTTCAAACAGTTAACATTCACAAGTCAAACAGGTAATAATAAACAGCCTCTGCTTCCTAACAACACTCATTCTGAGTGCTTTCCAAGTACTAGCTGATTTCATATTTCAATAACTCTCTAAGATATTACTGTTGTCCCCATTGCTATCTAAGGAAGCTGTAGCTCGCAGAAGATGCAAAATTTTTACATACAGAGCTACTAATTTCATCCTCATTTTAGAGTTGTGAATTGGGTGGCCAGACCAGTCTTATTTCAGAGCCTGAACTCTTTACATCTTAAAATACTGCCTCCCACTGAAAAGACCCACGCTCTCTTGTAATGATTAAAAAGCAGGCTCCCTAGGCAAGCAACTACTATCCCCTTCTCTCTCAAGCTGGAAAGAGAGAAAAAATAAGTGGGACTTCCCTGCCACATATCTCTTCCATGTGGCTGCTGCGGGCCAGCCCTAGAGATGGAGAGACACACATGATAAAAGCCCCAATTGGGAAGCTGGCTTTCTGAGAGTGCATTAAAAAAAAATACTGGGGCCAGGGATTTAGCTCAGTGCCTGCCTGGGAAATATGAGGGTCTAAGTTTGATTCCCAGTACTCAAAAATAAATAATTAAATTAAACTAAAACAAAATAAAGACTGACCCCAGATCCCCGAAGGGAGTGTGTGAGCTCCCTGAAGCCTGACAGTGGGAATCTGTCTCCCATTGCACAGCTGCTAGCTATGGGTATTTCCACATCCCTTCGGAGAAGGCAAATTTCACAGCACATGATGTCACAAGGTCCCTAGGTATAGTGAGATACTTTCACACACTGGAAACAACAAAGAACCTGAGCAGGGTGACCAAGCAAGAACCTGACTGTTAGGCATTCAAGCAGAGCCACCCTGGCGGATCTGCAAGCTAAGCCAGTCAGAGGACGGCCAGCAACTGAAGGGGAAGGACAGCTAGCTATGGTAGCTCCAAGGCTATGTGGGAACAGCAGCTTTTGAAAGTTGTACTGATCTGTCATGCGGCAGAAGAACATGTCTATACTGGCTCAAGAAGTTGCCTTTTCGTTCAGGGTGACAGCAGAGGACAAGCCATCTAAGTAAGGAGAGAAGCCCATAACAGGTCACAGGAACCAGAGGAGAAAACAGCCAGAAAAGACATTCACAAGAATGGAGAGGTCGGCTGACCTCAGTATAGCCAGAGCACATGACATGTGCTCTGAGCCCTCAAGGGGGAGTCAGCAAGGAGTGAGAGATGGGAGCAGTTACATCACAGGGCTGAGCTGCAGAACGCCAGGTGTGATGAAACGGTTGTCTTTCTACGCAAGTGTAGGAAATGCATTCTGTTACTCATCACCTGCCTCATAAGGGGAGGTTGGCAACTGCAGAAGCTGCAACAGGAAGCACCTACAAAGTGGGAGCACTGAACTGAGTTAAACAAGGAAGGAGACAGGCTTTGTCAGTATTCTCGATCTTAGAACAAAATCCCAAACACCTGCAACCCTAAGGAGCAGAGGCTTATTTGGGCTCACATTTCAGTCCACAGTCAGCTGGTTCCACTGCAGTATGACACAGCAGAGTAAAAGCTGCTCACTCGTGGGGCCAGGAAGCAGGACTCAAAGGAAGAGCCAAGAAGGCAGAAGGACCCTGCCAGGCCACACCCCAGGGCCTCCTCTTCCAGCCAGAACCCCACCTCCATCAGCCACGACCCAGTTACCTCCCAAACACACCAGGCTCTGAGGGCCATTTTTGACCCAAAACCAGGAAAGACTTATCACTCCATGGGCTCAAAAGTGTCAACCAGGGACTGGGGATTTAGCTCAGTGGCATAAGCACCTGCCTTGCAAGCAGACAATCGTGAGTTCAATCCCCAGTACCGATAAAAAAAAAAAAAAAAAAAAGTGTCAACCATTTCTGGCCTGCCAATGGACAAAAAATGAGAGACAACCATTGGGGGCACAGGAAGAGGGAAGTAACATGAAACTAAGTGGACAAAGGATGTACCTAAGTGAAGGGCATGTGACTGTTCATTATGGTCTTTCATAATCTTTCACAGTTTTCTTTTTGTGTCTGTGTATGGCATTGGGAGATCAAATCCAGGGGTTTTCTACCACTGAGGTATATCCCCAATCCTTTTTCAAAAATTATTTTTTGAGAGAAAGTCTTGCTAAATTGTTCAGACAGGGCTTGAATTTGCAATCCTCTTACCACCGTCTCCCAGAGTGCTAGAATTACAGATGTAATTGCACCACTGGGTGCACCACTGTACCCAGTTTTTGTTGTGCTATATTAACCATAATTTTTAAAAATTCAAACTTAAGCTGGGTGACACATGTCTATGTTCTCAGCACTGCAGGAGACTGATGCAGGAGGATGGAAAGTTCAAGTCTGTCCTAGGAAATTTAGAGACCCATTAGGACTTCAACTCGAAAAAGAGTTAAGACATACAGCTCAGTGGAAAGGCCCTGGGTTCAAGCCCCAGTACCACACACACAAAACGAGAACCTTTATCCTAAAAATAGGGGCAGAGAAATTTAAGGATGAGGTATAGAAAAAAGAGTTAAGAGTTTGTTTAGGGTAGAAATTCTCTGTGCGTATGTGTAGTTTTTTTTTTTTTTCTTTTTTCTTTTTATCCATAATGGGGATTGAACTCACGACTGCCTGCTTGCAAGGCAGGCACTTACGCCGCCGAGCTAAATCCCCAGCAATTTTTGAGACAGGGACTCACTATAATTCAGGTTAACCTTGGACTCACTCTGCAGACCAAGCTGGATTTGAACTCATGGCCATCTTCCTACTTCAGCTTCCCGAGTACTGAGGCTACAAGCACACCTCACCATGCTTGGCAGGAATTATTTTAAACATGAGAGTACAGGTGGAATTCTTTGCTAGAGAGGTTTCAAGGATAATGATGGCAGCAACAGAGACAATGGCACCATGGAATAACGATTGGGAAAATGGCAAGCAGTGGGAAGGGGATGATTTTGATAAGCACACATAGTTAATAATGAAGAGACGTAGGAAGGGGTTAAAAGAAAAACAAAGGAAAAGACCTGAAACTACACAGAAAAAGAGAGGACTAAATATAAAACCTGAATTTGTGTCTCAGCAGGTTCTTAGAAATCATTTTCTATGACTTCTTCATACATGTGAAAACCTAAAACTTAACTTACACAGAGCCACAGATCTACCAGCTAACAGTATACTTAACACAACAGAAAATTCAAAGAAATGGAAACCACTGCAAAATAAGGGATGCTATTACAAAACAACCCATGGACTCAAAAACAAGCAAACCATAACCAACCTTTATCATTAGGTTAAATCATGAAAAGAAAAGCAAAGGCTTCTGCTTAAAAATTTAATCTCTCAGAGGCACCAAGAAAGACACAAAAGGTCCATCCATCCTCTGCTGGAAAGAAGGCTACCTTCTAGACCAGTTATCTCTAAAGTAGGATAAACAGGATCACTCAGCAGACTCTAAGAAAAACAGGGATATATTGAATTTGAAAATTTGTAGAAAATATACTTCAGGGCAGAGATATAGCTGCCACAAAACACAAGCACAAAGTCAACTCCTGGTACAAAAAAAAAAAAAGAGAGAAAAAGAAAGAAAGAAAGATACTTTATAAATAATATAGTAATATATGTGTATTGTTTATATTGAATATATAATAAAATATTCATATTTTGTCTAATGATGCAAATATCTATAATTGCTTCAGACTAAATTCCATCTTTAAAAAATATTTTAAAAGGCAGTGGAAAGACGGAAGCTTTGGACTGAAGTTTCAGTTCACTCCTACGTAAAATGGAAACAGCGGTATGTGTCACTTAAGCTTATTTTGAGGAATAAATAAAATGTGCATGGCCCTGAGCATAGTGTCTGACATATACGCATAACTGTTCACTACACCAGAGGACCTGGACTACCAAGGTTTATGAAATCTCCTAGCTTTTTCTGCTAACAAGAGAATCAACAACCCTGTTTTCATTGCTATTACACACCAAAATCCACAGGTACCCAGCCTGCCAGAGCCATGAACTCCATGAGTACCCAAATAATGCCTAACAGCAATGAGGAGAGGATCATTTGTTACTCTCATTGTTGGCAGAAAGGTGATACAGTGTAAGGTCACTAGCTTCACTTTATTCAGGGAGGAGAGTGAAGGGAGGCAGGAGGTAACATCTCTAGGTACAAAGGGAGATGGAATACTTGTTGGTTCCAGCTCGAGCAAGGTATCTCTATCACACAGCCTCAGATGGTGTTACTGCTATTGACTAGAAAGGTGGGGCAAGTTAATTTTTAAGTCCTTTTGCAAAATAAGGTCAAAATTAACTTGTTTCCTATTTGGTGGAGCTCCTTCTCCTCTCACATGCTGCCTCCTGTACACACTATTTCCAGGATTCCTCATCAGCACCTTCCACAAGTTCTGTCCTATACACCCATTAACAGTCCAGACAGTACCTGCTTGAAGCAGAAAGGACTCCTTTGTGTTTCAAGTCCAGAGAAGGGTCCCTGAAATCAACCTCAAAGATTTCCAATGTGCCATTTGTGCTAAAAGAGGCATCCAGCTGCTGGGCAGATGTTCCTAGGCACAAGAAAAAGTCAAGAAACAGCACATGATCAACAATAGATGCAGGATAAATGGGTTAGAAAGTGAAGAGTGAGAAGAGAATTGAGGATACTTCTCTCTTTCTCAAAGGGCAACTCCAAGAGAGGGAGGGGGAGAGAGAAAAAGGGAGGGGAAACGGGTGACAGAGAAAGAGGAAGGGAGAAGATCCCTAGATTTGAACCATAGTCCAAGATGGTTCCCATATACCTAAAACTCACTATCCCCTAGTTTATATTGTGAACTGTTACTATTTCCTATGGTCCAAATGATTTGATGCTCAATAAAGAATTTTAGCTAAGTTATCCCTCAACCTATGCAGATCTAGTATCACCATACCTGTGGCCAGACACACAGGGTACTGGCTGGCTGGGCTCCACACTTGAACAGCTGGCTGCTTAAGTTCCTTCAGCTTCATGGTCTGTCCTGTAGGTGGCAGAAAACTGACATGCCTCTCAGCCCCACTGAAAAACTAGCAAGCCTATGGATCAGATCCAGAAAATCATCTGTGGACATGAGATCTTGTTTTTCTTTCTCTACCACAAGGCAGGGTATTTCAGGACAACACAAGACTGACAAGTACAAGATACCTAAGGACTGTTCATTTACTGAGACCTAATTCTTTAAACCCCAAACAATATTTAACCGCAATGATTGCCTCAGGCCCAAAAGATGAGAACCATCAAGCCAGATCATATCTCAGTGATTCTATCCATTTCCTTGACTTTAAATACTGCCCATATGCAGACAATCCCCGTGTTTGTAACCCTAACACGAATCTGTCATCTGAGCACTGTTATTACTTTTTTCTGAGCACCAAATTCTTATATGTACTTGTTAACTAAGTAGTTCTTTTTGGATATAACAAAGTTTCCTGTTAGTCTGTCTAAATTGGAATTATCTATTCCAACATCTCTTCCCATGCTATTCTGTTTTCCCTTCATCTTTTTTCACCTTGGTAAATCAGCCCATAAACCTGAATAATCCTTGTTATATCCTTCTCTGTCATTAACCTCTTCTAATTTATCACTTAATCTTCCTAATTTTGTCTCCTTTTGTCTACTTATCTTTAACTACATTGCCACCAGCAGTGTAGGTACTAGAACATCTCACCCGGATTCTTGCAATAGTCTCCAACTGGGTTGTCTCTTTGCTACTCATGCCATCCTCCAATTTACTCTCTACATTAAAGCAAGAGTTAAGTTCTAAAATAAAGAACAGATTGTGGCATTCAATGCACAAAATATTTCAATACCCCAGAACAAAATTAGAGCTCAGCTTACAGTACAGCTTTTGCAAATTATATGGGGGTGGGGGAAATAGTAAGTACAAGAAAAAATTGAAAGAAAAAATGTAAACAAAGCTTGAAAGAGGGGTTGGAGGGGAAAGAAAAGGGAATAAAAGCAGCAGCAAGATGTACAATGTACAGGTACAAATTCCCTAAATTGAATGTTATCACTATGTATATCTAAAATATACCCACAAAGTAAGTCTATAAAAATTACATTTCCTACACTCTCAATACTCTCCCTTTCACTTTCTGTATGACTGGCTCTTTATTACATCTTTCTGGGCTCAAGATCTGACTTCTTCAAGAGGTGACTCACTCAGAAAACCTCAATTCTTTTTGTCTAGCAACTTATATGTGTTTACATTTACATTGTTGGTCTCTGGCACTAATATGTAAACTCTGCTTTGTTTTACCATAACACCGGCCCGCTCTGGGGCTGGCGCTCAAGTACCACACTTGAGAAACAGTCTCTGATCACTGCACACTACGCAGTCACCAGTGCCACCTGCCGGTCACTGCCATTTAATGTTTCTTAGGAGACTTCCAATATCGAAAACAGATGCGGCACACAGCAACTGTGCATTGGACTTGCAGGTCTGTGTTTCTCTCAATGGTTCTCTACATTAAGCACTACTTCTACCCCTGCTCTGCTGAGAGGACAACCGGCCAGGTCGAGCCACAGGCCGGCAGGACCCCCCTGGAGTGTGTCACATGCTTGCAGTCTGGGGCAGAATACTGGGCCAAATACTCTGCTGGGGGGGGGGGGGGCACTCAGCACACGGTCAGTCGGGGCACTGTCCCGGAGCTCAGGGTGGTAGCTGGCGATCCCACGCCGGCGCTCGTGGAAAGAAGCGGCGACCCGGGGCCCTCAAGGCTTCGCCCAGACCCTGACCTAGCAGAACCCACCTGCGCGCCCAGCTGGGACTCCGGGAGCTGTGGACGGTGGCTGCCGAGGTCCAAACTACTTCTGTCCCATTAGGAATAGTCTATACAGAACGCTCCCGAGGACGGTGAGACCACAGCTTTTACTCCGGGGGCCTCCCTTACCTACACCTTTGCACAGTCCTGACAGAGTCAGCTCCTAGACCAGTAGATTTATTCACGTGAGCCAGGCTGCCGGACTAACCCCTACAAAGGGAAACTACTAATCTTATTCACTATCTAGCTGTTAAAGCACAGAAGGCAGCCCTGGCACTGGGGCTCTCAGTGGACTCTCCTTCCTTAGAAAGGTAAAAAGCTCTAGGCAAACAGCAGAGGGCAATGCACCTGCACCAGAGCTAGGCCCTAACCCGGACTCCACACTGCAGGCCTTCTTCAGGGCTACAGGTATGTGGAAAGCAACTGCATTGGACCAGGAGCACCCTGGATTTTGGCACCCCATTGCTGTTTCTGCCAGCAGCGAGGGGCCCAACCCACTGAGGCACACTGGTATTTTCCACACCTGGAGTGAAACAAGGCAGAGGTCCAAACAGTCGTTAGAATACCTATTTGATTCTGCACGTTATTGAAAATCATCAGTATGGATGCGAAAAGGTAATGATTCTATTTTGTATCTAACAACATGCAAGCCCTTCAAGACAGCAGAACTTGCTAGAGGCAGGGACTCAAATTAGGAGACTAATAGAACCCGGGAGATGAAAGCTTGGAGTGAAGGGTGTGGTTATGAATAAAAGCTGCACAAACTCTTGTGACTGATAAAGGAATTCAAGATCATTATGCCTGCAAGGTAGGAGCCTGAAAAAATACTGCTGCTAGTGGTGGAGCTCCAGAACTTGAGGATGTGGGGAGGGGATGTGAAAATAACACTTTTTTTTGTTAAGGCCTTATGTTATTTCCATATAAATACGTTTTGTAAGCAGCTAAAGTCCTTGGTCCAAGTCTCACCCAATGTATGAACACAGTAGACGGCAATCCCGTCTGATGTGACTCCAAAGCTGAAGCCCTGGTTAACTGAAGGTAGGGCTCACCTCATTCTGACACACCTCTGGAGTGCCTTTTCATATAGATCTGGGAGTTCCGAGGTCAGGCCCAGGATGTCTGTGCTCAGAACACCCTTTTCACCTACTGAGTTTTTCTTGAATAGTAGTGGATGAGACCTGAGAAAAAGCAAGCAGGGTTAAAAACTGAACCTGAAGCAGTGGGCAGAATTATGGAGTGAGACAGAAGTGCCATTGATGGAGTACTCCAACAGAAATGTGAGAGAGACAGGATCAGTTTCAAGTAAGACATGACTAAATAAAAGTGAGCCTTTTTCACTTCACACATCTCTTAATTATTTTCACATAGTAACTGCTGGACTACTCTTCTAAGTAACTACTTGTCCATTTTATCTTGTTAAATTTTGTATTTCCAGGGTGTACTAATGTGTGATATGTATTTAGATACATGTTTGCTAAATGATCATTGCTGGACATGGTGACACACACTCAGGAGGACTGCTGAGGTCAAGGCCAGCCTGGGCTTTATAGCAAATTCAAGGCAAAAAAAAAAAGCAGCTTTGCTGGGTGTGGTGGCACACTCCTGTAATACCAGCATTTGGGTGGCTGAGGCAGGAGCATTGCTGCGAATTCAAAACCAGCCAGCCTGAACTGTACAGTGCAACACTGTCTCAAAAAGACACCCCCCGACAAAGTAAATGGTTTGTTTTTAATTTTCTGAGACAGGGTTTCACTGTGTAGCTTTCAACTCAGCAGCTGTCCTGCCCCAGCCTTCCAAGAGCTAGGGGTTACAGGAATGTGTCACACTTGTTTTTTTAAAATTGGAAATAAATCTTTCCAACCTGAGAAGTTAGGAAGACTATGTCCTTTGATTCTGCAGATGAAAAAAGGAGTGATTTTTACCACCTGCTACACAACTGAAACTGTCACCTCCCCATCCCAGTGAAGTTAACAACTCCTTCTGCTTAACTCCCTGTCCTTCTACTTACACTGACAGAAAAGTGGGAAAGGAAAAGAGTAGGCAGGGAGGGGTGATGAGGCATTTCACAGCAGTGACTATTCCTGGGGAAATGAAGCACAGATACCAGAGCACTAAGTTTTATTGGGCATTTCATTAAGGTTAAATCTCTAGGAATGAGGAATCCTCCTTCGAGGACATAAGAGTCCAAAAAACCTCAGATCTCATAGTGAACCACTGGCTCAGGTTCCTTGGTGGGATCACCGCCTCGTTCCAGGTACAGATTATTGTAAGGATACTGCTTTGGCCCCTAAGGAAAAAAACACAGGTCAGCAACCAACAACAACACACTGTCATCCAAAGCCTGGCAATACCCTACTCTGAGTTAACAATCATGCATGGGAAATGGGTGTGTGACAGCCCCTGGTCAGCCCCAGCTGGGCTGGAACAGCACTTCTCCCCCTACTCAGCCCAAGGCAGAGAAAAAGCTTAAATTATAATAGAAGAGGTACCTGCACAGTGAGGGAGAGTAGGATATGCAGGGGTAGGGGAGAAAAGAGAATCAGAGTCAGAGCTTTCTAAATGAGATGATGCATCCATCCATCCCGTTCTCTCTCGAGGTCGAGACAGACTCAATCTCCTTTAAGTCACTCAGCCTCTAATGGTTCCACCACTAAAGTGGCCCAGCAAATGAGGCGTGCAGGAGCAGCAGTGGGGGAAGCACAGAGGAGACAGGGCTGGGATGTGCTTCAGGGGCTGCCGGCTTTACCAACAAACAGCTGTCAAAGAACACAACTCAAGCGGGGAGAAGAGGGTGATATGCTTATAGACCTGAAAAATGGAAGAGCCACACTGTGTCCTGTGCTCCTGAAGTGAAGTTAGTGCTCACCCCAACCATACATGCACTCTTCAGCAAGGAGCCCCTGCGGCTTGGCAAGAAGGCTCGTGTCAGTGCACACAGACATACTAGCCACCTTCAGGACATTATCTCTGCAGAGGTGGCGCTGGGCAGCCAACTGCAAACACAGCAGCCTCCCTGCCTTTGGTCTCTCTCATTCCAATCCGTCCTGGAGACTGTTCCTAAATTCATTTCCTAAGAACCTAACCTTCATCATGTTACTCTTCTATTCAAAAACCGAAAATAGTTCTCTGCTACTGAAGGCAGACCAAGCCATCACTGTACCACCAAGCCCTAGCATGGTCTGCACCTGGTACACCGCAGTGGCTGCATTACTGTGTATTAAATTAACACATCACTGTACCTGCACATTCAAATTCCTCAACTGTACAATAATAACTGCCTTGGAGCCAGGGGTTTAGTTCAACAGCACAAGCACCTGCTTGGCAAGCACGAGGTCCTGAGTTCAATCCCCAGTACCAAAAAAGAAAAATAATAACTGCCTCACCTAACTAGATCACTTCCCAATATTTTTTTACACAGTGACTTCCAAGTTGACATGCACATCAGAATTACCTGGGGGACTGTTGAAAATACTGATCCTAAAATTCTACCATGCAGCTACTGAATTATGAACTCTAAAAAGTGGAGCCAAGGAATGTGAATTTTTAGCAGCTCTTAAGGAACCAATGCAGCTTGTTATCTAGGAACTATTTAATATATCTATCCCACTTTCACTAAATCACTCCTTTTCCTTTTTTTCCCCCTTACCCTAAATCTTTTATCCAGCTTCACCACCCAAATCCCATTTTTAGCATCTAGCATTAGCCCTACTTTCTGACAGCAGCTCATTCCACTTTGCATATACCTTTACTACATAGAAATACACACACCATATACATACACTCAAATCTAACTTCCACATATCTGTTCACATGCTGTGCATGTCATTTATCTAAATTTTCTTAAGTTTCTTTAACATACCAGTATACTTTCTATATCCTTTACATTGTTCAAAATATACCTAAGCTTAAAAATAGATGCTTAATTGCTTCCAGTACCCTACAGACAATGCCCTTTACATGTCCAACAAGTATAAAACTTTAGCTCTAGATTCTTTGATGCTACCATAAAAGGTCACTCCCTAAAATATAACAGTTAAGTATAAATGGCAACTCTAAACATTAGCTGGCTTCCACATTCTCATTCCTCACCTAGTCCTAAAGTGTGTCTTCTCACTTAGATTAGTCCAAGTAGGGGTGAAGCAGAACTCTGATACTTATTCAAGCCAATGGGTGAAGCGTCTCTATCTTCTACAACTCCTGAAAGCTAAGCTTGGTATTGACTGGCTCCTTATCCCCGAGATTTAATTCCCCCAGGAAAGCAAGTAATGTGCCTGGGGTACATTACCTCCAGATACTCACCACGGGCTGGTAGCTGGGAAATATTTCCCCAACCCAGAACATGAACGCCATGAAAGCCACAAAACCAAAGAGATGTTTACACATGGTATTCCAAGAAACAGGTGTGGGAGATGTGTCCACACGATTCCGGATAAACATATCTAGGTGCCAATGAATCTGGAGCAGAAAGCAGGCAAATATCACAAAATGCTCTTCCCACAAAAGCCAAGCAGGCAATGCAGCATGACTGAAGCTTGACACAAGGCTGAGCAGCATTCTGCAGTCTAAGAGTAATAGTCTGAGCACAGGGCTGGCTGTTGGCCTCTATCTAGGCTCTGCTCACTAGAGCCAGGTCTATCGTAAAGTATACAATTTCAACAATAAGAACTTTAATTATTTCCAGAAGCTCCATTCCATGTGCCAAATGTGGAACTTCAAGTCTTAGGTTACTGGACCATGTGTCTTTGAGCACAAAAGCTTAGTATTACTTGGACACAGAAGTGCCACTTCAGCTAGAGAAGGTCTCAGAAATAACATAGCAAGTAGGAGAGATAGAAGGTTAAATGAGTTTTCTCACCGGTTCACCCCAGTTCAACCTCAAGTCTGAGTGGTCCCATTCATACCATGGATCTCTTTCACTCTGTGAGCGGTCAGGCAGCTTTGGGTAGTCACCATACCTGAAAAATAAAAAGAATTTCTGGAATTCTGTGAGCAGTGTCAGAAAATGCAGAGTCTCATTTCAGAGATGAGAATCAAGTAATAGATACAACCACTCTACCTAAGAACAGAGGAAGTGACTCTTAATTCAAGATCTCAAGTTCTAATCACTAATCAGAGAACTAACCAAATTGTAATTAAAAGGTCATCTCAAGGAAAGAGGTCATAGCTCAGCGGCCCAGCATCTGCTTGGTAAACAAGAGGCCATGAGTTCAATTCTCAGTACCAAAAAAAAAAAAAAGGTCATGTCAAACTCTGACACATTACAATATATAAACTTTCCTGCCGATGGTGGTGGAGTACACCTGTAATCCTAGCATTTAGAAAATTGAGGTAGGAAGACTGTGAGTTCAAGGCCAGTTTAGGGTACATAGTGAGACTCTGTCTTTAAAAAATAATGAAAATTATAACCTAGTCTTACCTACTTAAAAGTCATATACTTAAAAAGTCCTGAAATACCTCTGCTAAAAGGAAATTTAGTAATTATTCTGTTCCTTCATCAGATAAAAAATAAAACAAAAACTTAAGGTCTGAATCCAAGTCATCTAGCTAACCTGAAAAAAAAAAGGGTACAAATTAGAAAAGCATTCTTTTCATAGCAACTATTTCTCAATCAGAAATTGGCACACATCTCTGTGCTTCAAACACTTCTTGGGACATCTTGCTTTGTTGGGTATTCTTCCCAACAAATCCACATAAATCTTAACAGACTGTTAACAGGGCTGCTCCTACCCACAATAGTTTAAAAAAAAAAAAGGAAATGATGATAACTAGACATATGTCACAGACAATGATGGAAAACAAGAATAAGAAGTGCTGAAAACAAGACTGAAAGAATGATGCTAGGACAGAAAATAAAGGTGATGGTAATCACTACACATAAGTAACCATCAGTACTGGAGATATGGGGAGGTAACATCAATTGGAGAATGGAAGTTAGTTGTTTAGTTTGCCTAAAACAGTGTTACGATTTCCTCAGCCCTAACAGAAAGGGAATGAAGTTAAAGAGATATAGAGTACTCCGTCTACAAATAAGACTCTAATGACAAGAGTCCAGTTCCAGCCTAGTCATGTGTTTGGATGTCAGCACCTGAGCCCAGCAGATGCTCAGTCTAAATGAAACCCAGCGCTGTGCACAGAGCCAAGGAAGGTTCCCGCTATATGGGAGTCCTCGAGGGAGTCATTAAAACCTCGGCTTCCTCATTTGAGAAAAAACAGCCTGAGCCAAGGAAAAAATTAAAGTCCTCTCAGCTGCAGCTGCTCACCCACATACTCCCACCTCCCTCCACCAAGAAAAGCACCCACACCGATGACGCTGAGGCGATTCCGCAGCAAGGGTCAGAGTAAAGCGTCCGCCCCCCCCCCCGCCCGCCCCCTGCCATGTAGCAGTGTAGCAATGTGTCTCATAGCGACCCGGCCGGCGAGCAGACAGTCTCCGCCTCACCCCATGCCTTCATCCGGGTAAGGCTCGTAGTCTTCCACACGCATATTATACTTCTTGGCGGCGGCCGCCCGTTCCTCTGGGGTCCTAGGATAGGGGCCCGGCAGCATGTCCTTGGTCATGTGGGAGGCTGGAGCGAAGAAGAGGGCAGGTCAGACAGTCCCTGTTCTCTGGGTGCCTGGAAAACTTAAGGCTTCAGGAGCTGCAGAGTCCCACCTGGGAATTTGCCTGACCCGCGCGACCTTTTCATCTCCCAGTCCCGCGCCGGGATCCCAGCCACTGCTGGGACTACTATCCCCCACCCGCCCATGCATCATATTTTAGTCACCCCTCCTTCCCAGAATGACGCCGCGTCCCTTCCCGCGGACCTGTCCGTGCCCCCAGCGGCACCACCTGCCGAGCTACGCTTTGAAGCCAACGGGCGCCCAGAGCCACTGCCTGGGGCCGCGCCATTTTCACCTTCTTTCCAGTTCACTCTGCGCGTGCGCAAGGACTGGAACGGCGGCTGCGCCGGGCCAAACCTACTCACAAGTCGTAATGGGGACGGCGAATCTTAAGGATTCCATCTGGTGGAGTGGATCAAGGAATCCATTTGGAAGGTGAATGGAGACCAGGGGCTAGGAAGGACAGCAGAAAGGAGAAAAAGCCAGGGTGATTACTCTGATAGTTCAGGCTGTTGTGTAGGGACTGAGTATTTCAGGTAGACAGATGAGCCTTCGGCTCCAAGCACACACTAATAAAACTTGCATTTCTTTCCTCGCAGATTGCTTGCCTCTGCTGTACTTCACTGACACGTCTTCTATCCTGAAACGTACTCATTTTTCAAACCCAACCCTCAAGTTTGCTTGTTTTTTTTGGTTTTGTTTGTTTTCTTTTTATTCTGTTTCTGCTTCTGCTTCTCTTCTTCCTTCTCCTCCTCCTCTTTCTTTTTTTTTTTTTTTTTTCCTATTCTCTAAACTAGTCCATCTCCTGCGTTAGATGCTCTGCGCGATTCACAACCTTTGAGTTGCCTCCTATTTCGGTCCACGTTTGCATCCAAGTCCCAGTCACCTCTACTCAACAGCTGTAATCCTATCAGAGGCAGCCTCCAGAAAAAGCCCAAAACCTTGGATTCACCAGGACTTGGATGCACAGCTTGCAAACCAGCCCATGATTGGCAAGCTCTAACTTAATAGAATAGGAGACATTATGTTTGCGCATGAATTTGTTTTCACACAAGTAAGAGTTGAATAATTTGCACTAATTTCCAGAAACTTTAGGGTTATCACTCACTGTTTTGAAGCAATTTTTTTTTTAGACAGGGTTTCAATATATAGTTCAAGTGGCTTTGAACTCACCATGTCATCCAGCGGACTGGCCTCAAACTCACGGCAATCCTTCTGCCTCATCCTCCTAACACTGATTGTAATACTGAGATCACAGTCGAACACCGTCTCACCAGTTGCAAAAATCATTATTATAGACACTCTCAACTATATATCAGAGCAGTATAAACAAATATATACTGGTCAATACATAAATTTTGGAAAAAATTACTGAACAGCAACTTTCCCTCTTATAAATGAGCATCACTAGTTGAATAATGTCAAAATAATTGGATTACATCTACAGTCCACTAACAGTACACTGGATCTCATCTTGGATCAAGAAACAGTTGATCTTGTTTATTTATTTGTGTATTTATTTATATTGCAACCATCACCACTATGCAATTCTAAAACATTTTCATTATACCCTAAAATAAATCTCATACAATTGGCATATTTCCTGTACTTCCACGTACTGACAACCATCAATCTACTTTCCTTCTCTGTAGATTTGCCTACTCCAGTTATCTTATATATGGCCTTGTGTGTGTGTGTTTTTCAATTAGTTTAATCTTTTCAAAGTTTATTCATGTTTTACCACATATCACTCTTTCCTTGTTAGGGCTCAGTGATATTCAATATATGGATGTACAATATTTTATTTATATATTTATCAGCTAGTAGACATTTGGGTTGTTTGCACTTTGAATAATGCTTCTACAGACATTCGTATACAATTGTCCTGTGTGGATCTATGTTTTCAATTCTTTTGGATATATACCTAGAACAGTTGCTGGGGCATTCAGTAATTCTATTTTCAACCTTCCAGAAAAATTCTCAGATTGTTTTGTAAACTAGTTATGTTCCTGCTAGCAGCATATGAGTGTTCCAATTTCTTTTCGTCTTTTTTTAAATCATAGTCATGATAGTGGGTGTGAATGGTATCTGCTTAGGATGATTTATTTTAAAAAGTTCTTTTAGTTCTAGAAGCTGGGAAACCCAAGGTTGAGGGGCTGTGTCTGATGAAATCCTTCTTGCTGCGTAATTCCATGGCTAACAGTATAAGAAGGGAAAGAAAGCACAATCAAGAGAAAGCAAAAGATCAAACAGCCTCAAGCCCTCGTATAGTGGGCATTAGATCACTTAATGAGGATGGGGCCTGTGGTCAAAAACCCCCAGTAGGTCCTATACCTCAATATTATTACACTGATTATCACTACACATTTGTTAGGGGACCTACTGAAACCTCATTGTCATTTGCATTTCCATTACCTTGATAATTAATGCTAGGTACCTTTTGTTTTTTCTTTTTAAGAGCCTATAATCCTAGCACTGAGAAAGCTGAGGCAGGATTGCTGCAAGTTCAAGGCCAGCCTAGACTACAAACTGAGTTCAAGGCCAGCCTGAATTACATAGTGAGAGCTTGTCTCAAAACACCAAATAAATAAAAACAAAAACATAATTTTATTAGGAAGAGTAAAAATGAATCTGTTCTAACTTGAACATTTGGGGTATACTAGGAAGAACCTGAAAATTCCCTTTCTAATGTCATCTGAGACTTTTATTACATTTATATGTACCTTGATCTATCATCCAACTTGGATGTTTTTTGATTCTTGATGGTACCTTATTATAGGTCTATTCAGATTTCTCTGTTTCTTCTTGAATCTGTTATGATAGTTTGTTTCTTTCTAGAAAGTTCTCCATTCCATCTGGGTTCTCTAATTTATTGCCATACAATTGTTTATAGTATTTCCTTATATATTGCCTTTTATTTCTGTAACATTGGTGATATTGTCTTCCTTCTTTATTTTAGTTTAGTCTAGCTTTATCTTTCTGAGACAGAATTTTGCTATGCAGATCAGGCTGCCCTCGAACTCACTTTGTACCCCAGGCTGGCCTCAAACTCTCAGTGATTCCACCTCAGTTTTCTGAATGCTGGGATTAACCACACCCAGCCAATTCCTTATTTTAGTGATTTGAGTCTTTTATGTCTAATTTATTTTTAATTCTCAAAATTATAAGTTTACATATTCTTTTTTGATGCAGGGTTTCATTATATGTTTCAAGCTAGTCTTGAACTCATTTTGTAGCCATGTTGACCCACAGTAACCCTCCTACCTCAGCCTCCTGAGTACTGGATTACAGGTGTGTACACCACACCTGGCAAATTTATATATTCTTGTAAAAATCCAAACATTGCAGATAAAACAGGTCTTAATTGTCATCCTTTTTATAGAGATAATTGTTATCAGATATATCATAACTACTATTTAGCATAATTATATAGTTATGCCAGTGTATTGGTTTCTATTGCTGCATAACAAATTTAAAAATTCAATATGCCATAAATTTAGCAGCAGAAACAATACCAATTATCCTTTCTTTCTTTCTTTTTTTGTTTCTCTCTCTCTCTCTTTCTTTGTTTTTTGATTTTTGAGACAGGGTCTCACTATGTCTCCCAGTCTGGCCTTGAACCCTGTGATCCTTTTATCTCAGGCCCCCAAGTCCTGGAATTACAAGTGTGCACCACCATACTTGGCCAGGATACCACTATTATAAACAGTCAAGTTAGGTAGACAACAAGCAGTTACAGAGACACTGGGTCTAAAACAGAGTCAGGATAACCAGGCCTTGGTCAGATAAGCAGGAGCCGGAGGTCAAGAATTAACATAACCGCGTGAACAATTAAGTCCAGAAACATAGCAAGCGAGGTGATGGATAACAACTTTTGCTCCTACGTCTGGAAAATGATTTTTCCTTCTCATTTTATTCTTTTAATAAACCACTTGGGTAGGATAGAGGCCCAAAGGCACATGCAGATATCTATTTGCTACCTGCCTCAACTGCTCATAGGCCCATCTGTAGTTTAAATAAGCTTATTTTAGTCCTATAGGTTGACCTTAGTATGACTCAGACTCTCAGTCCTGGTTACTTTTTGGCATTAAAAATTCCCAGATGAAGAGTCCCCATGGCAACTGTTATGATTTATATCTAGTTGTTCCCCCAAAACCTTATGTGGTCATAGGTGGGAGTTGGCTGGATTAGGGTGTGTGGATGTGGGATTAAGGATGTTGTCATGGTTTATGTCTGCGTCCCCAGGCCTCATGAGTTTGCATTGTGCATTTGTGATTGGTTTATTGTTTAGTGCTTGGATTTATGGTGTCAGCGCTACATCCACATAGGGGTGGAGCCAGAATGTGATGTAATGGCAGGAAAAAGGTGTGTCTTGCTCTTTGCCAGTTCCTGTTTGCTGTTTGGAAGCCGCCATGAATGGTGGCCCAGCCATGCCCACCTGCCTTGGAGCCAACTGAGTGTGGACTAAAACCTCCAAAAACTGTAAGAAGTAAACCTTTCCTTTACCAACTTGGGCTTCAGGCATTTTGTCTCAGCAACAAGTAAAAAGTAACTAAGACAGATGTGGATTAAGGATAGTGGAAACTCTGCCTTGGGTGTGGGTGGCACCAACCAACAGATTTACAGCCCAGACGGAAAATAAAGGGAGAAAGGAAAAGTAGGCTTGTTACTGCTGCTGCTGCTGCTGCTTTGTTGCCTCCTGCCTGCTTTGCCCTAGACTATTTCTCCTCTGCAACCCCTCCTCCACACCAGCTTACTGTGGAACCAGAAGACTATGAACTGAAACCTCTTAAACTGAGTTAAATAAACCTTTCCTCCTTTAACTTGGTGGTACCTAGTGTTTTGTCCTAGCAATGAGAAAAGGAACTTACTTTTGGGCTACTCCGCTCTTCTTAATAAACACTGCTCCTGTCTACCTCTTTCATCCTCAACTTCATGCTTTGACTTAGTGAGACACAGACCCAGGTTACACAGTTACACTACTAGGCTAAAATCAAGGTGCTGTCTTGGCACCTGAAACTCAGCCTTTCTGTGCTCAGTGGTCATTGTCTGAATTTGGTTACTTGCATTTGGAGGACTAAGCTCTTTACATGCTTGGTGGCTGTCACCTGAGTCTGTATCAGCCCTCATAGCACCTGTCAGTCCCTGCCATGTGGCCGTTGGCTCCTTCAAGGCAAACAGGACAGAATGTGCCCTGTGTCCTGGCTTCAAATCTTCCAGTTATGTATCAGATGTCTGCACTGAGATTTAAAGGGCTTAAAGCAGTAAGAACTACTCTTGTTAACTCAGTTAACTGATTTGAGATCTTAATTACATTTTTTTGATGTAATGTACTCTTTTTGTGTGTGTGTCTTTTTCGTTTTTATCGGTACCAGGATCGAACTCACGACTGCCTGCTTCCAAGGCAGGTGCTTATGCCGCTGAGCTAAATCCCCAGCCCCTGATGTAATGTACTCTTAACTGCAGGAGTGCTATTCTATCACATTCACAAGTCCTGCTCTTATTTAAGGGGAGAGACTTACACAGGGTATCTACACCATGGAGTACAAAACTTGAGGTCTATTTTACAATTCTACCTTTCACAGCCAGCCATAGGAACTGTGTAAATAACCAACAGAGGCATTAATAGTCTGTTATAATCAAGATTGTTTGAAAGTGTAGAATGCCCATACTAGTATCATGGAAAGAATATATACGAGCCGGGGAGATGGTGCCAGACAGAAAAATCAAACGACACTAAAAACAAAACGAAATAAAACAAAATAAGAATACCGCCCCGATTTTACATTTTATTTAATGTCCTGTCACGGCCTGCTGAGATGATAGGTGCTCCATCGCGCCCAGCTCTTCCTTTGATTTTAAAAGAATTTAACTAGCCCTAGATCAGGGCTGGGGATTTAGCTCAGCGGCATAAGTGCTTGCCTTGCAAGCGTGTGGTCATCAGTTCGATCCCTGGTACTGGTAAAAATACAAAAACAAAAAAATAATAATAACTTGCCTTAGACCTTTTGCCTAGGCCTTCAAAGCTCCTTTTGTTTAGCATCTATCAGTGTGATAACTGCTTTTCCTTTGACTTCCTTAGGGGAGTCGCTTTTGCTTCTCTCCCCTTCCAAGGGCGAGAAGTATAACCCTTGGCTAGACTTGCCTCCTTTGCCTCCTGTCTTTGCCTGGGTACCTGGAGCACTAAGGGTACGTCGGTTTAGCAGGAGGGACTTAAGTCCCGCCCCAGTTCCGCCCAGTGGAGGTAGCCTAAGACGTAGCGCTGTATGCCACCAGTAGGAGGCGCGCCCAACCCTCGGCCCGACACTTGAAAGTGTCCGCACCGCTCTCTTCCGGCTCCTCTCTATGGTTGCCGTTGTGCTTTTGCCCGGAATGGGCGGGGCTCCTGCTTCCGGAGGGACTGTCCACAGCGGCGGAGATGGCGACGACGGCGGCGTCGGCTGCGACCTCCAGCACTGGAGAACCCCGGGAGGCGGCCGAAGCGCTAGGCCCCGGCTGGGATGAGTCCCAGCTGCGCAGTTATACCTTCCAGACGCGCCCCATCCCACGTCTGAGCCAGAGCGATCCCCGGGCGGAGGAGCTCATCGAGAATGAGGTGGGGGCGGGGCCGTGCGGGCGGGGGAGGGACTGGGTTGGGGAGAGGTCGGAGGGCGGGGGAGGGGGGAGGGGGAAGTGGGGGAAGGGGAGGAGAAATGGGATCTGAGGGCTCTGCGCTGCGGGACGGGGAAGAGTGTTTTGAAGTTGGGAAATAGTTGGAGCCCTGAGAGAAGAACCCAGTTTCTTGGGATTGTGTCCTTTGATTTTTTTTTTTTTCACCTGATGTTTTCGCTTAGGAGCCTGTGGTGCTAACCGACACAAATCTTGTGTATCCTGCCCTGAAATGGGACCTTGAATATCTTCAAGAGAATATTGGCAATGGAGACTTCTCTGTGTACAGTGCCAGCACTCACAAGTTCTTGTACTATGATGAGAAAAAAATGGCAAATTTCCAGAACTTTAAGCCGAGGTCCAACAGAGAGGAAATGAAATTTCACGAGTTTGTCGAGAAACTGCAGGATATACAGCAGCGAGGAGGGGAAGACAGGTAAGTGCCAAGACCTTGGCTTTTCATTGGATTTAGGGCATCCATTTTTAAGGTTCGGGCAGAGTTGGTTGAGCAGGATTAGTATTGTGCATTTCTGAATTCCTGCTGAGGAAATTGTCTGTTCTTCTCTAAGGGGCTGAGTCTGCTTATTCCATTTTAGATGGCAGTCAATAGTTACTGGACATTTTGATTTTCCAAAAGAAGCTCAAGATGAGGAATTAATTAAAAATCTCTTGACTTATATGTGAGCTGCTGTGTATTTCACATTGGGGAAGGGGTTTGAGACAGGATCTTACTTACTGTGTAGTTCAGGCCGCCCTCGAACTTTGGGTATCCTCCTACCTCAGCTTCCAGGTTCTGAGATCACAGGTGTGTGTCACCTTGCCCAGCTCAGGCATTTTTTTTAAAAAAGAGTTAGGAAACCAAACAGTAAATGCCTGTCACTGTATCTAGCTCTAAGATTGCCAGTTTACAGCCTTTGTCCTGGAGTATCATGGTGAGTGGGGGCAGTTTCGATTGAGAAGCTGTATAGTTGTGATTTGGGTTAGAGAATACTGGTATGTTGTAAGCCTAGAGAAGATCAGATCAGCTTAGGTTGAAAGTGGGACAGCTGATGTTCTGTGATGTACCAGGGATAGCAAACACAAGGTACATTTGGGAGAATGCTTTTTCCTGGGCGGCCCTTGTGTAGGTCCCAGACTGCATTCAGTCTCACACTGTAATGTTGTCTCTGAGGACTTTCTTTCACTGAGTACTTCATATTCATGTTTGGGGAATGTTCTTGATTCAAAACGGTTACATAAATATGTATGTTACCAATGTCTAGGGAGAATCCCAATTGTTGCATTGGAGGCTTGAGGGTTCCTAGTAGCTAGTGTTTCCAATTTAATCACCATTTCTAGTAATATTACCTTAACTGTTACCATTTTGGGCAGTGAAATGCCATTGAGCCTGTTGAAGTAGGGTTCTTAGACTAAGATAGGGCTATTTGAGTCTCTTGTTCAAGTTTGCTCCCTTACTGATGTCTCTTGCAGGGATTAATTAAGTATATCTGGGTTTTCCTGTCCCTTAATTAATTTGTGACCTTCCTCAGGTATGTTAGGGTCCTGGGGCGTGCACCTAACGAGGTGTCTTTTGGTGTCGAAGACTGCTATAGGTAGATTGCTATACCTGTACCAGTTAAGATAAATGAGGCTTCAAGCAAGTACTCATTGGCCCAAAAAATGAAGGCTTATTACTCACTGTCACTATAAGTTCATCACTGATCATGTCCTCTTTTTCTTTTTGGGTTCCACCCTGTACTCTAGTAGCTACTATCTGCAACTTTGTTTTTGTTGTGGCAGGGAGAAAGATGGGGAGTGTGGACTGTTCCTTAAAATTAAAGGTAGGCATAGCGGCCTGCACTTGTGATCCCACGTACTTGGGGAGTCTGAAACTAAAAGCCTGCGAATTCAAGGCCAGCCTGGGCAGTTTAGTGAGACTCTGTCTCAAAATAAAAAATTAAAATGGCTGGGGATGTGACCCAGTAGTAGTATACGTGCCTAACATAGGTCCAGTTACCAGCACCACAGAAAGTGAAAACAAACCGTTCAAACACAATTCACGTCAGTGGGTATTTCATTGGCCAAAGTAAGTGAAATAAGCCTGGCTTTAAGCAGGGATGAAAGAATAGGTTCTCTGGGGATAGACCAGCTTTTGGCAGGTGAACAATGTTACAGTCTATGAGAGTGGCTATCAAGGGCCAAAGGAGGTATGTTAGGCCTTGAGAATCTGGCTAATTTACCTTTCTAGGCTTTTGGTGAATAGTCTTCCAGGAAACTAAAATTGTGTAGAAATTCAGTATGTATGTACACTTTTAAGAGGTATTTTGGATTCTTAAGGGGTTTATTCTATGACCCAGAAGGATAAGAATCTCTTCTTTAAAAGTTTAGTGTTGAATAGAGTTCAGGGAAGAAGAGATAAGACTTTAGTTCTCAGCTGGATGGAGTGGTGCATGCCTGTATTCTCAGCACTCTGGAGCCAGGGGCAGGAGGCCAACCTGAATTACATAGTGAGACTTGTCTCAAAAATGGGGAGAAAAAGAATTCAGTTCTGAGTTGGGTGTGGAAGTGTACCACTGTGGTCTCAGCTCCTTGGAAGGACAAGGTAGAAGTTCAACACTAGCCTGGGCATCACATTGTGACCCTGTCTCAAGAAAGAAAAACTCAGTTCTGTGAGAATTCTTGTTGGTTATAGATTTACATGACCATAGCTATTTTCTATGGGAGATGCTGAAGTGGATTTGAGTTTGTATTTCCAGATATGAGGAACACAGGTCAGGGGCTGTGTGCATGCATTGATGGAATTTTCTTCTTGGGGAATGTAGGTTGTATCTACAGCAAACTCTCAATGACACCGTGGGCAGGAAAATTGTCATGGACTTTTTGGGTTTTAACTGGAACTGGATTAATAAGCAACAGGGAAAGCGCGGCTGGGGACAGCTAACCTCTAACCTGCTGCTCATTGGCATGGAAGGTAAGAACTCTTTCAGAAAGCAGCATGGCTTGGAATCATACAAAATTGATTTCCAGTTTTGTCTCTATCAGTAGTTAGCTCCATGACTCTGAGTAAATCGCTGGGTTTTTTTAAGTGTCAGCTTCCTCATCTGCAGAAGAGACACAATAATATCTCACAGATAACTGTGAGGATGAAATGAGATAATGTGTGTTCCACTGGTTTCATGCACTCTAAAAAAAGTTCCCTGTTCCCCTTCTCAGCTGCTGTGTGAGGGCATATATTGAAATGTTGGGGACCCCTCTGAAATGCCCCGGCTGTCCATTGGATCTGTCTGTATCCAGAAGATTTGCATCTCAGTAAAAAAAAAAAAGGGCAAAACTTACAGATTCAACCTTATTTTTTAAATGGGTAATATATTTATGGGGCACAAAATTAAAAAAGTGTAAATAGGTATGTGGCTGTGTCTCTTCCACCTCTGTATCTCCCAATCTCCTGGTTCCCTTCTTTCAAGGGGCTGCATTTACTGCTTATTTTTTTTTGCTAATAAATGTTATGTATACACAAGCAAATATATCAATATGATCTTCTGGGTTTTGTTTGTCTACTTTTGAGCAAGAAGAAAAAGTTTTTTAATTCCATTAGGAGAAGGAGAATTACTAATGGGGAGGGTCATTGTCTTATTTTATTTCTAGCATTAGCTCATGGCGGGCTCCCAGTTGGTGCTTAGTAAATCGTGAATAGACTTTGTTGAACAAGGAAGGAGAGTGATTGTTCATTGTCATTCACTCCTGAGTTCTGAGTCTCTTCAGTTACCCTTTCTCCAGGTTTGGATCCTTTGTTGTAGATTAATAAAGTTTTCCAGCAGTGTAGCTTAGGAGTTAACACCTGTCCTTTGAAGCCCATGGTTGATTGGCCCGCCAGGAAGGAGCCACTTCTGGTTTCCTTGAGTCTTTCTCCATTGCTTTCTTTTCCTGTAGCAGGGAGATGGATCCTTCAGCTAGAGATAAAGAACAACTGTCTTTTGAAGGCACCCATGTACTCAGCACGTAAGAAGGTGGCTTTCTTGGCACACCCAAGTGAACTGGGGAAGGTTTCCTAAACTCCATGCCCTACAGAAGTGTGCAGAGGGCATAGATGTGGCCTGTTACACAGAAATGAGGTAGAACATACCTTAGGGCAGAACTGTGGAAGGTAACATTTAAATAATGTGTTAAGGTTGTTTAAATTTTATAATACTCCCTTTGTGCTTTATGCTTCTCCCTGGAGAGAGCCAGCAACCCCAGTGAGTCTCATGCTGCTATGAGAAGTTCTGTGTCTCACAGGTGCGGTGAAATGGGAACACAGGTTGAAAATCTTGGGCTCTGGGAGAACTATAAAACACAAGGACATATTCACTCAACTTAAAATGACTAACTCTTCCAGAAGATCATGTGTTCATTGTTGGTAGTAGTCATTTCAGTCATTTCTGACTTGCTTCCCTTGAATTGTTGCCACAGTCAAGGAGAGTACAAATATACACAGTATCTTCTCCTGTGAGACTTGAATCTGTTTTGTGTGCCCTTGATTCCAGGAAGGACAGCAGCCATCATTTAGGAAAGTCTACAGTACTTTGCTAATTGGTCATGAACCCTTTACAATGAAAGTTACTATAATTACTGCCCATAAAAATGTAACCCATAAGCCTGGTGTGGTGGTGCATGTCTGTAATCCCAGCACTCAGGAGGCTGAGACTGGAGGATCACTGTGAGTTCAAGGCTGTCCTAGGCTAAGTAATGAGTTTAAGGCCAGCCTGAACTACACAGCAAGACCTTGTTTCCAAAAACAAGTAATGTTTAATTTGCTAAGAGTTGTAACTGCAGTATCTCTGATTCTGCGTAAAATTTGACTTGAAACCTTTAGCTGGGAAGGCATGCTGGGTTTCCTCTCCAGGGCTGTTGAACCTGTGCAGCAGATGCACTACTTTGGATAAAGAAATGTCTTTTTTCCTATAGGAAATGTGACACCTGCTCACTATGATGAACAACAGAACTTCTTTGCTCAGATAAAAGGCCATAAGCGATGCATCTTATTCCCACCAGATCAGTTTGAGTGCCTCTATCCATACCCTGTCCATCACCCATGTGACAGACAGAGCCAGGTGAGTTCGTGTGACCAAAAGAGGGCGTGGAGCTCCAAATTCTAGGGATGCCTTGAAAGCAGTAGCCGCAGCAGTGTTCCTCTTCCCTGTGGTGGTAGGCGAGGTTTGGATTACAGATTGGTTGGTTACTTTATAGGCAAACCCAGAGTCACTCAACATATTCCAGGCTCCTCAAGTGGTCACCATGAAACAGCCCATAGAGCTCTTCTCAGGAGCAGGCTGTCACTGATGCTGGTGGGCTCTGGTTACTCTGGTTGGTTCGCTTACAAGCTTGTGAACAGAGTATATATGTCTCCATTGGATTTAATCATTGCTTTTTGTTGTCATGTATTCTGTTTTTTTTTTTTTTTTTAATATAGGGAAAGGTAAATAAAGTATGTTACTCGTATTTCCTGGATTTAAGTGAGGCTTGGTTGACTGCATGAGTAGCAACAGACATCCTCTCCCTCTTTGTAGGAATCTGTTGGTTAGAATTTGTTGTGGGAGGAAAGTTTCTGAAGGTTTAGGAGATGGATGAGTTCTGGTTTCTCATCCTTAGGTCATTGAGTAGTCTTGAGATACCACACACACTGAAGCCTTGGACTCTTACTCATGTAACACTCAAGCCTGGACTGCCTTACGTTGTTCTCTAAGAGCAAAACATGCATTGCATTTTCTGCTGCCTAGCTAAAGATGTTTCCAGTTTGATACTTAACATATCAAGGTGTAATAGTACATGGTTGTTTTAATGACAGTCTGGTGATTGACCTTTTTTGTTTTTCTTGAATCTCTTAGGTGGACTTTGACAATCCTGACTACGAGAGATTTCCCAATTTCCAAAATGTGGTTGGTTATGAAACAGTGGTTGGCCCTGGTGATGTTCTTTACATCCCAATGTACTGGTGAGGAAGAGGCTATGGGTTGGGCCCTCCGGGAGCTAACTTTCTCATTCCCTGGAAAGCTTTATTTGTGTGTTTTCTGAGTTGAGACAAGATCGATAATATGTGCAGTAAGGTTAATATTCAAATGTCAGCATACTGACCATGGGGGAGATGATAACCCCGTCTCTTAAGAGAGGAGGACAGTTCCTCAAATCCCTTGAGATCCTGGAGACTGTCCATATCCTTTGGGATTTGACAACTGAACGCTGCTGCCAGTAGCCCAGTGTGTTCTGCAGGATGAGCAGAGCGATACTGTCTTTATTCTGTCTCTCTCTTCTCTTATACTCTGCTTAGTTTCCTGTTCCTCCCTGGGAAAAGTAACCAGGGTCTGTTTGTTTCTTTGCAGGTGGCATCATATAGAGTCATTACTGAATGGGGGGATTACCATCACTGTGAATTTCTGGTATAAGGTGAACATGTTTTCTCAGTTTTTTGATAAAACTATGGCTGGGGTGAGGTAAATGTAATGAATGATTTTGACTGGCTTGGGGTAGTTGGCCATCCCTAGAAGTGATCCAGGGTCTTTGGGAAAAGATGAAAAAGAAGAAGATTGAATCAGTTTCTTAGAAAGGAGAATGGTACTAGGAGCAGTCAGCTGACACTGAACACCGCTGCTGAAAACATTTTCTGACCTTCTGCTTTCTTTGTAGGGGGCTCCCACTCCTAAGAGAATTGAATATCCTCTCAAAGCTCATCAGAAAGTGGCCATAATGAGGAACATTGAGAAGATGCTTGGAGAGGCCTTGGGGAACCCACAGGAGGTAAGTCAGAGCTAGTGCGGCACCTCCTTACCTTCTTCGTCTCGATGTCTGCTATGTCCTCTCTCTCCACAGAGGTTATGGGTATGTTTTTAAAAATTCTTGTTTTCTGGTAAGAGCTGGATTTGACTGGCGGATCAATTATAATCTGTTCCGAGCTAGTAGTAATATTCCCCTCGAGCCTTATGTGCCAGCTGGGAATCCCCAAGGGGATTCTTTTGGAATGGGAAGTGTTCAGTAAAGCATCTCTTTATATTCTCTCTCCCAACTGGACCAGGGCTGCGCTCGGTCACGTTGAGACCTGCTTTTCACACAGGTGCATCACTGGTCCATTGGGTAAATGGGAGATATGTGTATTTGAAATGCTCTTGCTTCCTCCTCAGGAGCCTCAGTAGCCACAGGTGCCTCTGAGATTGAGAGATGGCACCAGGCCCAATTGCAGAAGGCCTTTTGTTGAGGCTGTAAAAGTGTTCGACATTCCTTGGGGACATCAAGAAGCATGCAGGCACCCGTGTGTGAAAACTTACGAACTCCACTGGCCTATGTTTTTGCTGCTGCTTGCTCAGAGAGGGTATTGTGAAAGGGAAGATAGTACAAGATGAAACCACCATCCTCACCCCCGCAAGGAAGGGCCATGCTCCAGAATACTGGATTGACCTTCAGGAAGAACATTGATTAGAGGGTTCACAAGATTGAATGAGAGCTTTGTCTCCGTCTTTGGCTGGACATTGAATGTGTCTAGGTACATCGGGTCCAATTGTAGGACAGGGAGCAGGAGTTCTGACTGGCTCCTCATGTCTCTTTACAGGTGGGGCCCTTGTTGAACACAATGATCAAGGGCCGATACAACTAGCCTGCCAGGGGTCAAGGCCTCCTGCCAGGTGACTGCTGTCCCGTCCACACGGCTTCGTTGATGAGGACAGGAGACTCCAAGCACTAGTATTGCACGCTGCACTTAATGGACTGGACTCTTGCCATGACCCCGGAGCCAGGTGTTTGGGGCAAGGCAGGGTGATTGCACTCCACTCCCATTCGGAGGGACTTCTCACCTTTGCCTCTAGAGCCCCAGCACCTTTCCTCGCTGTCCCCTCAAGTCCTGCATTCAGTGTGTGGAGTCCCAGCTTCTGGTTGTCATCATATCTGTGTGTGTTAGTATTGTCAACTTCGGGTTGTGTGTGCGTGCACACACATAGCTATCTGTTCCTTGTTCCTTCCCTCTGGGCCAGGGTATCACTTCTGGCTATTTGCCCTGTCTCCTGCAGCCTCAGTGCCTCAGCCTGAGAGAAAGGAGATGTTCTTGGATCCCCACTACATGTTAGGCTGCAGAGCCACAGCAAGTCTGACCGTTAGGTCAGTGTACCCTCTGCCAGATTCTGCAGAGCCAGGTTCCAGAGGCTTGCCTTGGAGAGCCTCAATGGCTTTCCAGTGGGAGAAGAGAAGATACCGTTCCATCTGGGACCTACAAGCTCAAGCCATACATAGAGAGGAACCTTGGAGCATATGAACCAAGGTTGTGCATATGTTCCAAATTAGGAAAACATGCAGCTTTTCTCTTTCAGTACAAGCCCTTGCCCATGTCTAGGTATCAAGGGAGATCTCCTAGCTGTGGCTTCTCTAGGCTCTCGGAGTGTGAGCCACTGTACATGTGTACACTTTTATGTGTGTGTTCACATTGGCCAGCCTCCCTGCTTGCCAGGGTTCTCCACTGCTTGCCTTGTCCAATGTTACACTGCAGTGTGACCCCTGGAGGTACTGCCTGACTTAGCCTATAGCTTTTTAACTCTGATTTTAGCCATGGTATGTTGGTCAGGTCTCAGTGCAACCTGCCTGAGGCCGACTGGCTAGAGCCTCTAGGCCCTGTGCCCTCCTGTCTGGGCCATATCCTCTACTCCTGTTGAGCTTCCTGACTGAGTAGATGACATGGGATCGGGCTTAGGCAGCTAACTCACTACAGTTCATCCACCTCAGGGTGAGGGCAAAGATACAGCCCTGCCTCTGGTAGAGGCTATAGCCAGCACCTCTGCTAGAATCTGCAATAGCATTATATGACACTCTGGCAGGGCAGTGGCAAAACAGGGAAGCAGAACTTGCTCTTCTGTTAATGCTTATGGGAACCTGTCTTGGGGCTGTAGCTTAGAGCTGGGCAGATGGTTTTTGCACAACAAAGAGGGCAATTATTCACATCTGGTCAGTAAGAGTAGGCCCTTGGAAGTGGGCAGTGGTGGCCATGCATCTACTCACCTCCAGTCCCTCCATCATCTTTTCCTCCCTGGAAAGGAAGTTGAAGTCTTTGATTTTACTTCTACCCGTATTTTATTTTTTGACCAAAGGTTTACTTCCAGTATCTGAGCTGTGGCTCTCACCCCCAAAGCTCAGTTTACAGTGCCCTGATGGACTGAGATTTGTGTGTATGCATGTGTGCACCTGTATGTGTATTTTGGGGAGGGGTGTTCAGTACTCCATTCTGGGGTTCTCTGGTGCAGTGTGGCTGTGCAGAAATGGTACCTTCTCAAGTATAGCTCTTTGAAATACAGCCAATGCCGGGAAACGTGATTACAGTGCACTCTGTACCTCCATCTCTTTCAGGAAAGAGAAGCACAGCAAAGAGAGTAAGGCAGATAGAGGCCGAACTTGGCCCAGTGGCCCTTGGGGGGAGCTGATACTTTCATGCTCAGGAACTGATCTGCACTCCTGGCCCAGCCCTCCCAAGATGCCGGTGCCCTGCAGTAGGGAGTTGGGTGCCACTTGGTTGGTCCTTCCAGGTTGCTGTAGCTAAGGAAAGGAAGGGAGGAGGAAACCTCAGGATTGGTCCTAGTCCTTGGGTAATAACTAGCCACCCTGAGTTGTAGGCACTTGCAAGGTAGATGTTCCTATGTAGCAGATGAAGACATGGGCTTCCAGAGAATAAGTGATTAGGGTTAGTCAAGGTTCAGACTAGTGCTGTTTGACTGCAAATCCCCTGCTGCTTCCTCTCAACCAAACTGTTGGTTCTCTTCCCTCCCTGCCTTGTAGCACAGGTCCTCTCGTAGGGCCATATCCGTGGGATGGTATCTGCAGGGAACAGCCCAGGAGGATACAGAAGTCCAGCTCCAGTGAAAGCTCCTCTAGTACAGCTAAAGACATCTGGGGACTCTGCTTGGGGAGCCATGTTAGGAGTTAAGGATACTGGGGTTGGGGATGTAGCTCAGCAGCACAAGCACTTGCAAGTGTGAGTTCATGAGTTTGATCCCCGGTACACATCCCCCCCCCCCCAAAAAAAAGAGTTAAAAATATTGAGAGCAGTTTCAGAACTGAGCTATAGGTCCTGTTGCATTACTGTGTGCCCTTTAATAGGTCCTGTAGCCCTCCTGGGGTGCTTCCACATCAGGGAATTGAAGCTTTAGTTGCTAAGATTGCTAAATCCTTTTTAAGACAGGTTCTCCCAGTGTAATGCAGGCTGACATTGAACTCATTTTGTAGCCTAGGCTGGCCTCAAGGCAACCATGTCACAGCCTGTCATGCTAGGATCACAGGTGTATGCCACCACGCCTGGCAGAAGTCCTCATTATTCTGCCACTTCCGTGGGGTGAGAGTTGTTGGTTCCTTCCTTTGCTTACCTAAGGGTAAGGGTGAGGCTTGTGACAGGAAAAACTGCTGCTAGCATACTTGCTTAATATCCTGGCTGGCAGCATGGAAGGTGGATGTGCCAAGACAAGGTGGGAACTTGGGCCTGTTCAGAGATAACTAAGTTGCAAGCTTCTATTTTCACATCCAGGTACAGAAGACACTGTTACTTTGTAAAGTCAAATATTTGTTGGGGGGTGGCGGTCCAGGGGTGGAGGAGGGGCTGTTCTGGGCATCAGTTGAGCAGATGCCTAGGATGCCTGGGGGAGACCAGCTTCCCCTACAAATCAGAGCTCTAAATTACAAGGTTTTTACCAATGTGAACAGTTGGGGGAAGTCGTCTGCTCTCATTTGCGTAATGGTTTCTGTCACTGGTGATTAGACACAGGATGAAGGAAAAGAAATTTGACAATTAGGAATGAGCAATCATTAATCTGAATCTGTTAGGAGATAGGGGAAAAGATTCTTACCAATGGGCTGGCCCAATATTGGTGGCGGGGTGGGGGGAGGGGACGACGGACACATTGCTTCTGCTCCTTGGAGACACCTGGGCCAGATACACTGAGTGTTTTCACTAGTGGATGGAGCTTTTACTTCTGAACAAAGATGAGTCCCCAGTCTGAGGTAGATATGGCAACAGTCTTTGGGCATGAGCCAAAAAAGAGACGGGTGGTGTCAAATTTACAAGCCTTAGGGCAAAGAAGAATGAGGGTAGTTCTGACATGTGTTTGCAGTTTTGGGGAAATGTTTCTGTAATAGTCAACACTTAGGATCCTGCAGTCCTGACAAGTATTTGTTGCATTCTACCACTGTGGTGTGAAGGAAGCCTGGTCTTAGACCCCAGGAGCTTGTGCTTGGTAGGAAAGGAAAGTTTGAGGCACAGCAGAGGGTGGCACCCTCCATCTGATAGGTTGGGTACACCAAGGGTAGAGACTAGAGAGGAGGAAGTTGGGGGAGAGCTCAGCTTGCTGTTTCCAGGCTGCTCAGAGCACCTTGGGTCTCTAGGGAGGGACAGCCACTCCGTGCCTCTCAGCAGCACTAGGCTTTCCTAACACTGGCACACTGGCGACTGTACTCAGCATCGAGCCTGGTGGCCCCATGATGAGGTTACTAATAAGCTGAGTCCACCAATAAGCTTAGATCTTCCTTTGAGTTGTCTTTCCTCTCCTGTGTCTGTCCCTTCAAACTTCAAGGACAACATTAACTTGCATCATTTGTTCTTCAGTTTTGTGGCATGTTTATAGAAGGTTACTTAAAATCAGAGCTTCCCTCCAGAATGGAGAGTGGTGGTAGTTCTCAGAGTGTGAATTTCTTGAGGATAGGGCAGTCTCCTCCTACCTCTGGGTATCTCACTCTTCAGATTCTGGTGCAGAGTTCAGCAAGGACTAAGGCGTTGACCAGTTTTCCCAGGTGAGGCTCATAGTGGAGTTTATCTGGAAGTGAGTAGCTTGTGGCCCTGTGCTTTGAATGCATGTCTTCCCCTTTGAGCCCTCCAGCTGCTTGTCCTTTAGTCTCTTCCCCACTGCTTTGAGAGTCCTCTCACACTTTGTATTCTGACATGTCCAGCTTCCCTTTTTAGCTCTTCCAAGTTTCCTGTCATCGTTCGCCAGGGAGCCCTTCCCCAAGGCCTGTTGTACTCAGCAGTTCAGTGAAGCTCCATAGATGCAAGTATTTGGACACATTGGCTGTGTCTGAAATGACACAGGAGGTGAAATGAGACAGGAGGTGGTGATCTGAGCTGATGTCTGGAAGATACAGAATTCTTACTCGGGTTAGGAAGAAGCAAAAAGTATACATTTCTCCTCTGGCTTCTCTTTCTCCTGGTCCAAAGATAAAGATTGCTCCATTCTTAGGGGTTATGTGAATTATCCCAGGGAAAGGACCAGATGATGGATCCCAAGAAGACCCTTTAGACACAGACATCTTTGAAAGTCAGTTTTGTTGCTGACTACATTTATCTTGAAGTGCAGATGAATTGGACTCGCTTGTTTTTAGCCCCTTGGCATTCTGACTTCTGGACCAAACCCTGTTGGAAGAGGATGAATCAGGTCACTCAGATTTCAGACAGATGTATGTTCTGGCTAGCTGCAGTTCTCAATGGCCTTGGGTCCCTCTGATTGAAGGAACTGTCCCGTCCTGGCCACCTCCTTTGGTCTCCACTACAAGCCAAGACTGTGCAGTTCCCCTTTGGTGCCCCCAGCACTGGCCTTGGAGTGAAGAAAATGCCTTGGGCCCCGTTCTCCCTTGGCTGCAGGTTCTGGAGTCACTGTGCTGTCACCCTTTTTTGTTGGTGGCTGGTTCTGGCCCTTAGGTGTCTACTTTTTGGCCTTTGACTGTACTAGTCTTTTTTTTTTTCCTTTGGTATGGGGATTGAACTCATGACTGCGCACTTGCGAGGGAAGCACTTATGCTGCTGAGCTAAATCCCCAGCCCTGGCTCTTGCCAATTGTGGGATCCTACTGTGTTTGCCTAAGATCTATTCACTTGGTCACTGAAGTCAGTCCTGCTTGCTCCTTAATGAAATCTCATGTATACCTAACCTGAGTTTATTCCCTCTGGACTATAGGATATAGTGCCAAGCGGGTAGTGGTTGAGAAGGCTTTGCACACTAGATCTGCCATTCTGTGTGTCCTTGAGCAACAGACAAAACTGCCTGAAACTCAAGTTCTTTTTTTTGAAATTCAAGTTCTTTTGCATGGGGATAACATTACTTACCTTGATAGGATTATGTGAATGAATGTTTGTAAGGTCATAACCAGCTGTCATCCTTAGCTTTTGGAGGCCTCAGGCTTCTCTCTCTCACTGTCTACTTCATCGAGGTTTCCAGCCAAGGCCCCTTGTCCAGTCTTGGGGCCCATCTTGTCCAGCAGCTCCTAGCTCTTCTCAGTGGGCTCTCAAAGCACCCTATCATTGCTGCCATCAATAGGAGATGCTCTTTCCAAGTTCTTTAATATTAAAAATACCTGAAACATTGATGGTAAAATACCCAAACTCCTGCCCCTGCATGAGTACAAGGACAGATCTCAGAAGAGGCACATGGTGTGCAGGTCAGTGGTAATGGGACAGGAAGGAGGTGTTGGGCTGCGTGCAGTGAGCCCAATGGGTAGGGTGCAGGAGGCAAGATTGGCACCAGCTGCCATGCTGCTCACAAGCAAAAGACTAAGCTTGAAAAGGCTGCTTCCATGTACTTGAGTTGCACTTTTTTGTTTGTTTGAGATGGTCTTGCTGTGTATTTCAGGATGCCCTTGAACTGGGGGTTACCTTCCTGCCTCAGCCTCCTGAGTGCTAGAATTACAGGCCGGCACTTTTGACCATGTTACTTGAGCAAATCCCTACAGTGGGCATGGCCATTTTCTCGTGAGGACTTGTGTGACGGCATTGACAAGAATGGAGGCTTGAAGGTGATTCCAGGACTTGAGTCCCCACTTGCTGACCACGCTGCAGCCTCAGGTAAATTAATGTACAGGTCCTCGGTGTCTTTGCTGTGAGAAGACCTGTGTGTCCGGCAGCGTTGTTAGGAGGGTCCCAGAGAATGTTTCTCAAATGCCAGCTAACAGCCCACAAGAAGCAGGGTTGCACTCCATGCAAGGGCTGGCCACAAGACTCTTCTGACGCTGTGTGGACTCCCAAGCCACTGTGGAGTAGCAGAAGAGGTGACTGCAGATGAGGGACACAAAATGGAAAGAAAAAGGGGTGGGACTGAAGTTCATGAAGAGCAGGACTGAGGATAGAGATGGTTTTGCTAGAACAGAATCGGGTGCTTGAAGAATAGGAAGAAAGACCTAGACCTAGACTCAGTTACTGTCTCATCCCCAGAACAGGAAATGAGGCTGGAGAGTAAATGCAGTTGCAGAGTAGAAACAACTCCAGTTGGGGACCCAAGTGGAATGCACATGTACTCCATGCAGGTTGTGTTGGTCAGGCATGTCATTTTGCTACGCCCCAGTCCCCTGCTGTGTGTATATACATATATTTTGGTTTTGATTTTTGAGACAGTCTCACTATTGTAGTTTAAGCTGGACTGGAACTCACCTTTTTGAGTTCTGGATCACTATTAAGCCTGCTTTTATCTTTAAAGTTGGTTGTAATATTCCCTTCCAGAGTTGGTAGGACAATACACGTGAAAGTGCTACACTATGAATCAAATGTCAGTGGTCGGGTATTACTGGGAGTGGGAGCATGGAGAGCTTTTCCAGACAAATTCGGGGACAGAAGTTCCGAAGTTCCCAAAAGCTTCCCTGCTCCTAGAAACTATTAAAGCAACGTTTTCCTCAAAACAGTCACTGCCTGTACTTGACTAGTAGGAGTTTCGAGGTAAGAACGTAAAGCAGAGTGGAGAGCAAGAGTAAGTTTCAAAGTGGTGTGCCTTGGCCCCTGTTAATCTGCTCCCTGGCATGCATCTTGGCTATCATGATGGGACTGAGACAGTTCAGGTACTGCCGTGGATTGGTAGGGTGCATCCCAGCTCCATGGGTGCAGGGCATTTCTATGTTGGATGCTGTTTGCTGTAGGGCTGGTTGTGGTCTTGTGGCTAGGCAAAGATGGGCAAATCCTTTGCTTTGGTTGAAATATGAGGATGATGTTAGGCCATCAGCTCAGGTTTCAGTGACCTGACAGCAGTGTCTGTCCTCAAGCATGGGGATAGTCTTCTCTGGCTGACCTGTTATGGTCATGAAAAGTTGGGTCACAGTGTCCTGAGATACAATGAGCAGTGACTTCTTCCACCTGCTCAGGAGGAGTCGTTTCTTCGCTTGTGGGTTTCATATATGTCTCAGTGAGCTCAGCGTGAGTAACATACAGCTTCGTCACCATCTCCACAGATGTCATGTGGATCTCCTGTGTTGGATGAACCATCGTGGCCCTGCAAGGGTGTGTATCAACAACTTGAGCGCCTTGAGCTTGGGTTGGTGGAGGTGTAGCTTCCAGATGATGCAGTTGGGTCTCTGAGCTCCACTGTGTGATCAGAACATTGGACAGTGTTGTGTTTTTTCTGATTCACCAATGTGAGGGCCTAGTAATGGGTTCAAGATGCTGCAGCACATGGAGTTGTGCAGTGATGGCACCTGCCCTAGACTGTGACTGGAGTTGCTTTTCGCTCCTTTGTTATTTGATAGGTGTCCTCAGTCACTGTCTCATCCTCCTAGCCATCATCTTTAGAGAGACTAGAGACTGTCCTGTGTCTAGTCTGTAGATGTGGAAGCTAGCCCTTGGTTGTTTGGTAGTCTAGAGGAGCTGTTGGTCTTTTGCTCATGTGCAGTGGCAACCTTGGGTCTGGAAGCTTTGCTGGTGCTATTGGCCTTCAGCTTGAGCATCCTGTAAAATGGAAGCACATATCCACTATGATACTCATTAACCCTCTACACAATCGGGCATGAGAGGCCAGTCTTGTGGCTGACTGCTGGCAGGAGAACAGCAGATCCAAATAGGCCTTTTGTGATAAGATGCAGAGTCCTCTCATAATATGTTGCTGTAAGCTTGAATCAGCTGATGAAGGCCTGCCCAGTGGCACTAAGGGGTAGATGGACTGGACCTAGCATACCTTGGATATCTTTCAGATCAAAGTCCTCTATTGAAAGCCATGTCATTGCTTCTGTGAGGCCCAGAGTGTTACCAAGGTCAGCTACAGGAACCAGTGCTACAGATCTGACTGCAATGAGTGATGTTATTGTGCCATTGGATTTCAGGAGGGTTCACATATAAGGTCATAGAGTAAATGCCAATGTAATGACCTTGCACTTGGCTTCAGACACCACTCATATACCTGCTTTCCATCTCAACCTGGAATCTGCTTCTGTGGGGATACCTCACCTCAGCTGGAGCTTTCAACTCATGCACTACCTTGTATGTTCCAGGGAACGTTGCTGCCAATGGGTTGAGGGACATGGTGGGCCTCCAAAGGTCAGGATGTTTGCTGCTTAGGGAAGGCAAAACCTGCTGTTTTGTTTTTTGCTTTTTTTTTTTTTATTTATTTAAAGAAAGATTAAACAAAACAGAAAATAGGTAGAAATAGTACATACATTTAGAGAAAAAAAAAAGAGTAAGAAATCACTAGTTGCTGTTGTCATTTTAGGCAGACTGGTGGTCTGCCTTCTGCACAGTGTTCCTATCGGTTTCTCCTGTCTCCAGAGACAACAGCTACACAGCAAGTATTTACTCTTGTTCCCTAGACTAGCTTTGAGCCTTGGTTTTACCATTCCTAAGAGTGGGTCTGTCAGATTCCTGTTTGTGATCTCTGAGTGTGGGTTTCTTAACAGATCCCATCACATGGCTGTTGGGTATGAAACCATTACATTAGTGCTCAGTAAATATTAGTTCCCTGTTTTCCAGCTCTTTCTCCATAGGAAGCATCCAGTTTACTCAGCATGAAAAGAAGGTCTGTGTCTCAGTGTGAAAAGTACCAGCCTTCCCTTCTTTGCCAGAGTGACACTAGTGTCCCTGAGGAAATGTGTGAATGGGGAAGAATCGCGAGAAGAGGCAGGCCTGTACAGGAGGAGTACAGGACTCAATGTGGAGTACAGCCTCCTCTTCTAGTCGTTGTGGGTGGGCTGAGATGGAGCATCGGTTTTGAGAAAGCAGGTGAGTGCTGAGTGCTGGAAGAGCCAGACCAGAACAGGGCATCAGGGTGAGGTCAAGAAGACCAGAGTTCTGTCCATAGTACCTTATGAACAGTGACTACAGGTCAGAGTTGTGAAAAATCTTGCATTCAGTCCAGTATCATCTTAAAACATCAAAAATGGTGGTCCAATTAGAAAGAACAGAAAAAATGGGAATCATAAAAGTCAACTAATTATTTTTGGAGCCAAGGAAATAAACCACCAAGTCAAGGTTATGATATATTAAGTGGGGCTCTAGACTTGTATGAGAGTGCTGTTAGGTGCTGGAGCATATCAACCCAGAATACCTGCTGACAGAGCATCACAGCATATAACGGAAACCCTGAGATAAGCTTTAAAGGTTTTAGACCAGAGTTCCTGGGTCCCTTTAGAGCCTAGGCAACAGTGCAACCAGTGTTTCTGGTTGATTTTCAACCTCAGCCATCTGAGAAGGTAACCCGAAGTAGACAAGGTTCTTGGTAGATAAGTATCTTTTAATTATGAAGACCTTAGAACAAAGGATATGTTTAAGAACATCAAACCCACATTAGATTTGCTTTATAGAATCTATGCAATTGGTTTTCTGAGTCCTTGACACATGGAAGAGATTTTGTTTGAGAAACAGGTTTGCCTTGTGAGTGCAACTAAAAAGTGTTGGGTATTTGTACTTGAATTTTTCATTGAAATCTTGCTAAGTTTTTATGTAGTTTTGAAATCTTTACACTGATTTATGATTTATTTATAAAATTATTAAGATAGAATTACATAAATAAGAAATTTGTTTTTGTCAGGTAAATTTAATACTTAAAGAAATTGAATATTTTAACCTTATAAATTCCATGTAAGTGTTTAAAGGAATTTAAATGTAATAGATCAAATATTACATCAAACTTCATTTTATAAGCAAAACAGATTTGTAAGCCAAATTTAAGAGCTTAGAAAAGCTACAGTTTGGGATTTGTAACTTGCAAAAAATCGAATATGTCTTTAAAGCCAAAGTACTTTCCGAGTGATTGTTCCGGTATTTGTGCTGCTGAATCAAGCACTGATTGTTTCAGTAGAACACAGAAACTCGCATGGTGAGCGAAGCGCTCAGAGTCTCCTAACCCAAGTCACCCCGCTTTTCCAAGGACCTGGCGATTGACTGCCAGCAGTTAAGAATGACTGCTGCTGGTCAAATTAGAGCCACAAATGTGTTTGCTTGAACAAGTAAAAGTTTTTTTAAAAAAATACTAATCTATGGGCTGGGGATTTTAGCTCAGCAGCGTAAGCGTCTGCCTGGCAAGCGCTAGGTGGTGAGTTCAATCTGTGGTACCCCTCCCCCCCAACTAAAAACCTAATCTGGAATGTTAAAGGTCAGAATTTTCCGTCTAAAGAAATTTTGGACTTCACTAGAAAATCAGACACTCTGGCAGCATTGAAATCACATTTCTCATGACAGTCGGTGCTTTGTGCTGATTGCAGTGGTCACTTCTTCTGTTTTCGGGTGCACACCTGTCATGTCTCATGTCACCTGGAGAGACACCCCTGAAGTTGGGTCTCTAAGGTTCCTCATGGCTGATACCATGTGCATGTGCGTAGGATAAGGGCTCAGAAAAAGCACGGGCCCAGTCCTCTCTGCTCTCAACACCCACACTCCTGGCACGCATCTTCCAGTCCCTGTGGAAATGTGCGAGATTCTTGGGCTCGTCGCTCCCCAGGCTTGTGCTCTTCTGTGACCATGCACTTTGGCTGACCCTAACTTCAAGTCTAAGTTCCCGTGAGCTTTCTCAGGAACACAGCCCAATTTTAGTCTGTGAGGAGTCCTCAGGTCTTGCTTTGTAAAGTGTGTATATCCAGTGTTTCTGGACTGCATGTGACTCTTTCACCCCTGTCTCCACCATCACCTGCTGCCTGGGCAGAGTGGTTACTGAGATGAGGGGTGGAAACCAGATTATTGAAGGTTTGAGAAACATGGGAAAAGAGTTTGAAAGTATTTGGGTTCTCAAGGATGGAGGCAGTGGCCAATCATAGCTTTGAGGCAGATGGTAGAAGGGAAGAGAGGCCCCTACACAACTAAAGGCCAGAAAGTCTCCATGGAGCCACAGATTGTAGCTTATGGACTAGCAAAAATGGTGCATCTGAAATACTGCCTCAAGTTTTGCAGAAGGGGGCACCCCTGGAAGTCTGTAGTTCCATAAGGTTAGGGGTGGACATGTGACAATAAAGGTCTGAATGGGTGACAAGTATGGTATTGGTGGTACCAAGTATGGAGACATACAAATGTCTCCTCAGGGAGGAAACATTTCCAGCAATGGCAGCAGACAGAGCCCCTCAGAACCCCTGTAAGTGTGGCACAGACGTGAGCCAAATGGCTCTGAAGCTTGGTGAAGAACCAGGCCCAGTGAGGCTATGTGCGGGTCCAGGTCATCTGGATGAGCCCAGTCTCGGAGGGTGCTTCCAGGCTCCGCCGGGGCCCTGTCCTGTCTGACACTTCTATTGACAACTGACCAGGCAGCAGGCTCATCAAGTTTGCAGGTGATCAAGTTAGGAGGGGCAGTTAATACTTTGCATGAGAGAGTCGGGATTCAGAATGATTTCAGCAGACTAGAACACTGGGCTGGAACCAACAAGATTAAATTTAACAAGGATAAATGTAGAGTCCTGCACTTAGGTTAAAACAAAATCAATGATAAGCACCGCGTGGGGGAGGGTGGGCCTGGCTTGACAGCAGTTCATGAAGGAAAGACCTAGGGGGTTAGTTGACTACAAGCTCAATAGGAGTCAGCTGTGTGATGTGACTGCTAACCCTGGTAAAACTGCATGTGACGGTAACCCAGACAGCGCGGCCACATCAAGGGGGGCGTTTGCCTCACTGCCTGAAGTGCTGAGCCTGCCTGCTCTGAACGGTTCTGCCATTCTGAGGGGTTTTGTTTTGTTTGTTTGCTTTTAGGCTTAGTAACAAATGACATAATATGACAGGTGACCGCATGGTAGTAAAAAGACTGTCAGATGTGTACCAGAGTTTCTAGGATACTGAGATTTCTGGAATGAAGGATTGGGGGCAGGGTATAATTTGACCTCAGGCAAGGGCAGTGGGAGTGAAGCGTTTTAAGGGATTTAGGAGACATATAAGGATCTGCATTCTCCCAGTTCCTGTGGCTCCCCAGGGACATGAGTGCATGACTCATGGCTTCTGATGTCAGTGATTAGCAATTAGGTAAAAGTGGGTCTAGGATAGAGGCCCATGCCTGGCAAGTGTGAGGTCATGAGATGGATCCCCTGTACCAAAAAATGATGGGGGGTGCCTAGAATGAGGATCAGCATAGGTGTGGGGAGAAAATGGAGCAAACGGGGCAGTAAGGTAGCAGGGAACCTGATTCCCTGGACCTCCAACATGCTGTCCCCTGGGACCTGCTGCCCCTGACTTGACCACAGTGTGGCGCCCTCGCTCCACATAGGGATCCTGAGCCAGGGCCTGCTGGATGGGTGGCCAGGCCACAACTGTTTGCTGTGCTACCCACTGCCTGAAGCCTGCTCCATACCCAGGGCCAGCCATCGAGTCCTGGGGAGCAAGAAGCCTGAAGAATAATGTGGCCAAGTTAATAGAGTTGCTAGTAGTGAAGGGCACTGAATCTGAATTATTTATAAGCATCACAAGAAGAGCAAGCTAGAAACGCGTATGCTAGCTGATAGGGAAAATTGTTTTGTTCTAGGAGGGGCCTAGGAAGTATTTTGGATCAGTTTCCTGAGGGAGCCTGATGTCCAGGATCCTCGGCCCTTTGAGAAGCTGACATAGGCCCCGCGCGTACTCTTCATGAGCCTGAGCTGCCTAGAGCTGGCAGGCGTGCTCTCCAGGTGACTAACGTGGTGCAGGGTGGAAACTGTGGGGGTGAGAAGGCAGCAGCCTCCCGGTGGATGCTGGGCCCTGGCCATGGAGTGCACTGTGGGCCATGTGGGGTTTGGGTGTTGGCAATGGGGTATGGACAGTGGTGCGGGGGTGGCAGTATCAGTGTTGAGTTTACAGAGTTGCTGAGTGGCATGGCTCAGAGTATGCTGGGTACAGAGGTAGAAGGGGTCAAGGTGCCTGCAGGATTTTCTCAGAGGCTGGAGATGGGGGTTTCTTGTATCCAGTGGAGCCAGGAGAACCAGAAAGGGAGCACATGCTGCTCAGCCAAGCCCCACAGGGCAACTGTGCATTGTGGTCTGTGGTCAGGTGTCAAGTCCTGGGACCAGACTCCTCTGCTTTGGACGGAGAAAGAAGAGGGCTGCTGCTTAAGGGCTTCTAGGAAAGCTCCTGGTTCACCTGAGGGCGGGTATGTTGGACAGGACTATTAGATTATGGGGGGGGGGGTTTTCAGAAGTTCGTCCTGGATTCCCAGTGAACTGGAGGAGAGGGCATCCCCTGGACCTGCTCCCATTCACCCTCCCTCACACAGAATATAACTGAGCTCTCATTCTGGGGGGTCTCAGCTTGCTAAAAGGGGGTGTTCCTGCCAGTAGCTCGTAAACACCTGGCTGTCTGCTAACTCAAGACATCTCCAGGAAACTTTGAAGATCTCCCCAGAGGAAAGAATCCTTACATCTCAAACACTTGAACACTGGAGCTGAAGGACTTCATCATCCAGTGCCATATCCCCAAGCCTAGTCCTGCGGGCGTACACCTGTGTGAATGTCAACCCTGTACACCTCAGGCTCCGCTGCATGCATCACCCAGAGAAAAGGGAGCTGCCAGAGTGAAGAAGAGGCAAAGGCCGTGCAGTTGTGCTGGCAGGCAGCTGGGAGAGAAAGATAGCTAGAAGGGGCATCTAGGACCACTTAACAGAGTAGAGTTTATTTTTTAGTGATTTTATTATTAATTTGTGAGAAGTGAAAACATTATCAGGGTGGGCGAAGATGTCACATTGGTCTACAAGGGAGTACAGCTGTCCTGCTATGAACTTGGCATTCATTGGAGAAGCCTAGATTTAGTCGAGGTTTGGAGGATGGTGACAAGACCAGCTTGGCTAGAGGGCAGGGACCACTCTGGGTCAGAGCGAGAAAGGCAGAGGGGTCTGCCTGCAGTAGGACTATGGGCCTGGGCCCAGCTGGGGTTTGAGGACTGGGCGGAGAAGGAATGTTGGGGGTAGCCGTGAACACACCCGACAGAGAACATGTCGCAGGGAAGGAGTGAAACTAGCAGTAGGAGCTGCTGAAAGGGAGGGAGGAAGTGCAGCCGCGCTTTGTTAGAGCCACTGGAAGAGCTGAGTTCCAGAAGGAGGAAGGGAAGAAGGATCGGAAAGCTAAGCCCTGGAAGAAGTTCGAACCAGAGAGACAGGAAGAGAGATGTGACAGGTTGGACCCAGGTTTCAGTCTCCTAAAATGATCAAGGTCAAGGTCCACTCCTGCAAGTCATCTGGAGATGGCTGGGGGAATGCAGAGCAAGGGAAAGAATTGCTGTGGTGGAGGATTGGACTGGGAGTTCAAGGAAGAATGGAGATGTCCGCCTCCTTGGGGGGCGAGGCTGGGACTTGCCATTTGTGTCTGGGAGTGGGATGGAGCCAGCCAGCTGTGGTCTGCACTGTTAACAGCAGGCTCGATGCCATCCTGAGGGCAGTGGGGAACCTTTGGGGGAAGAATGGACCCTGGTTTGGGCAGCTGTGCAGCACAGGCTCTGAGGACCTGAGGTCAGGGTGAGCTGCTGGGAAGAGATCCGAGCCTCTGATCCGAGCTCCTGGATGGAGCAATGGCAGTGAGGTACAGAACAGAGCACCCACTTTATTCCACACGCCACTCTCTGCTCACTAATTCCCAACAGACTTCATAGACAGCATGCTGCTTTGCCATCACCATTTTACAGATGAAGAGCTTAAGGCTCAAAGAGAAGAGTCATTTGGCCAAGATTGTACAGGTTATTACTTGAGAGTTGTTTTCTCGACTCCTGCATCGGGCTTTGAGCTTTGCCTTTTTACCAGCTATTTGTTTGGTAGGTGACCTGGAGTGGTAGATTAACTAACAGTCAATTTGGAACACCCATGATCTGAGTGAGTGTGCTGGGTGTGGATGGCCTATCTGAGGTTTATTGCCAACAGCTTAAAAAGAGAATTGGAAGGGAAGATGGTGTCCTAGTTGATTCTTTTGGAAAATTTTGTCTCACTGGTTATCCTATACGAACTTGTCTGTTCATTGGAGGAGCTCGAGTCCTCAGCATCACTGAGGACGGCTGCAATTTTCTTCGGGGAAGCTCTGGTGCTTTGGGTGTCACTTCCTGGCTCCAGCGCAGACCCCTCAACCTGCTGGCACAGATCCTTCATCTCGCTGGTGCAGACTTTCTAGCTTCTACCACTGATCTCTGGGCCTTTCCAGAGCAGATCCTATACAGTCTTGTATAACACATTATTGTGAGCTACAGGCCTCCAGCTGGACTCATAGAAGACATTGCCATGGGCTCTAGGTCTTTAGCTGGACTCGTGCAGGACAATGCTGAGGGATCCAGGCCCTCACCTGGATTCTTTGGATCACTAGTTCATGGACAGGTCTCTTGCACTTTGTGCATTTGATTCTTTGGGTGAACATTACAAAATAATACTATAAATTGTGTGTCCTGTATTAAATCTATTCTCTTGTAAGCACTGACTACAACACCTGAGGACAGTAGTTCTCCCTTGAGTTCCTTATAAAAATAACTATCCCCTGGGGTTGTCATGAGCATCCCATAAATTAATGCACAGAAGGACTTGAAACAGTGACTAGCACAGTCCTACAGAGGAATGCCACTGTTGTCACTGTCAACCCCTTAAGCCATCAGCCAGAAACTTAAGGCCTGGGAGGCCGGTGAAAAACATCCTGGGGCACATTAGTAACCCAAAGAGGGTCACAGGGAGTGGTGACAGAAGAACATCCACTGTGGTGCTAAACCAGGTACATTTTTACTTCATAGTAGCCTGGAGGAGCTTTTAGGGGTTGGGATCCAGGAATCCTGACAACGGTCAGTTGTACCCTAGTTGAGATGTACAGAAGAAACAGCCAAAAATCACTCTTCTTTCTGGAAGAGTAGCAAGCCCACAGGTTTGAGTGGCTTGAGTAGGTTACGGCACTGAAGTAAGCTTGGAATCTGTGAGGGGTAGGGAGAGCTGAACCTGTTGGAGCCAAACTTCCTGGAGGGGATGGCAGGGCAGATCCATGAAGGGAGCTGGGTTGATGTTGGCCTCTGAACCACACTGGAGAGCCCAGGCTTCTGGATGCTGCTGTAATGCTTTCAGGAAGATCACCCATGCAGTCAAGGGAGAGGATGGGGTAGATATGGGACCTTTGGAAGAAGCAGGTCCTCACCCTGGAGGCAGTGCATAGATGAGACAACAGTGAGGTACATTTGAAGGAAGATGCCCAATGTGAGGGCAAAAGAATGGAGAATAGGCCAGGCAGATCTGTAAGTGCATGAGTGGAAGAGGATTCTGAGAGGTGTGGGCTGGGTTGGGGCCCGAGACGACTGCTGTGAGCCAAAGGTACTGATGGAGACCCTGAGAGCAGATACCTGCTGTGGCCTTGGTGCTGTAGATTGGAAGCCAGGACCACAGTGGTGATTTGAGTGTCATCAATCCACATTTGTTGAGTATTCAATGCACATTTAAATTAGTGCCCCTTGGAGGTCCACTCCTATGGGGTGGAATCTGAGGTCCTGCTTATAGATGAGTTTATCTCAGGGGACAGAGGAGACGAGGAGTGCTGAGAAACTCTGGGCAGAACAGGGCCAGCTCTATACTTGGAGGCTGGAGAGGATCCACTGGGGACTCGAACGCTTCTGGGGTTGCCAGTGCCTGTGCTATGGGCAAGGGGCCTAGGAACTGGCTGCTTCCAGAGCTAGTGATGTGACAGCAGCAGGGGCAAAGTTGGAAGCAGTACAGCCTGAGTTCACAGAAAAGTCTGGGCAGGCAGGATGGAGAGGGGTGTGAGAGCAAGGATGCTGGGCTGATGGGGAGAGGGTCTCTCCTTCAGTACACAGGCTCCCAGGACCCTCCTTGCCGGCTCTGTTCTCTGACCTCTCTTCAGTCCCCCCCAACACAGGCACACATGCTGCTGGAGACCACTTCCTCCCTTCTCAGAGAACTTGAAGATCCACCAGTGGCCTGTGGCCAGCCTCCCTCCTCAGGCTTCCTCTGGGGCCTTCCCTGACTCCATCCTTGGCCTCCCTCTCTGAGAATAAAGGTTGGCTCCCCAGGGTGACTTGAATGAGAGCTTGTCCTTTGTTCCTCTCACTGTCCTCAGTGTGTGTGGCCCCTGCACTCTACCCTCGGCCCAGCTTGTGTTTCCTGGAATTGTGTTTCACAGTCCCCCTGGGCAGGGCTGCCCTGCTGCCTCGCCAGCAGGCCCTGGGTCCCTTTGAGTCTGTTAACAAGTCCAGGATCGGCAGGAGTGTTGCAGACGCCTCTCCTAAGACAGCCTCTCCTAAGATACCGGCTGCAGTCGGGGTGGTCAGCTCTGACTGCTCTGTTCTGCTGAACCTGCCGATGGGGATCTACTGAGATGGCCCTGCGGTAAAAAACAGCTCATGCTCAGGTATAAGAATGTCAGAGCCATTCCTGCTTCCGTTCACCGTGATATTCCAGAAGGAAACCAGAGTTCACCTAGCCAAGGGGTTTTGAAGGATATTTTGATGCTTTGAACCTTCTGTTCAGTGATGGTACACAGACACACAGCTGAGAGCAGAAGTGCTGTGGCTGAACTTTGTACTTCCAGCCCTAAGCCTTGCTCAAGCAGCCCTCAGTGCTCCTGAGGCCCTCTGTTCCATAGAGTACACGCTGAGAGCCGAGCCCTTCGCTGAGAGGCCAGGAAAGAGCCCAGAGAGGCGAAGGGACCCATTTCAGGTCACAAAGCAGGAGCCAGAGCTCAAGATTGCCTGTGGCCCCCTGGTTCTGCCATCCCAGCACTTTTGAACCCCTGACTGAAAACACCCTTTAGCATTCTCTTACATGCTTTGTTTGCCATTCATTCATATAGCAGCTATCAATCAAATACCTACTATGTGTCAGGTATGCAGTAAATGCTCAGGACTATGAGGTGACAGCCAGGGAGACTGGCAAGAAAAGAGATGTCCTGTGCCTTCACGGGCTTCAGGGAGGGCGTGGGGAAGGGCAGCAAAGCCAGCCATGGGCACAAAAGGCATGCAGAAGGAGCCTTCTCAGGCAGGGCTAAGCCTCACTGGGACTGGGGAGCCAACAGCCAAAGGTACACTAGAAGACCAGGAGGCAACAGTGTGTGCCAAGGCCCTGTGGCAGGGGGAGCAGGGCAGGGCCAGAGAAAGGATTGCTGGAGATTCACTCCAGGATTAGATCTGTTAAAAAAAAAAATGATGTCTCTGAACTGAAATCTAAAACAGAGACTTGGGTCTTGGCTCAGCCTGCTGCTCCCAGGTGACTTTGCGCAAGACATTTATCTGTCAACCTTGTCACCTCATCCAAGGTAGAAGTGAGTTTCTGATGCTTGCACAGGACGGTTGTGAGGTTTAAATGACAGGAACGACCAGCTGGATGAAGCACACACACAGTTTCATTGTTAATAGCTGTGTGTGGGGTGCTGTGTGAAGCAAAGAGTAACATTCTGTCCCCATCCTCATCTGAGCTGGGTTCTTTGCATTCATTGTAGTCTTCTGTCTGCTTTTCTGACTTTGGTCACATGCTACTTGGGTGTTCTTAGCTGAGTTTGTCTCCACTCTACAGTATATGTTCTACTTGTGAGGAGTGTATATGTGTATCATAGTGTATGAATGTGCATATCATGTGTCAGTGTGTTGCTCGTGCTCATTTACTTAAAAATATCAAAGTATTGGGACCAGGGATAAAGCTCAGAGGCACAGCACTTGCCTGGCAAGTGCATGGTCCTGAGTTCAATTCCCAGTACCAAAGATAAATAAATAATATCTGAATATTTAGTGCCACTTTGATCCAGGCCCTACTGTTCCCATCGTCACTGTGGTCCACCCACGTTGCTTGGGACTGTGTGTCCATCTCCATGATGCTGGTGCCTTGGGCCATTCTGTGCATGAATATGCAGACCATGTCCTCTGAGTGACTGCCCCGTGTTCTTGTGTGACCATGTCTTTGCTGGTGTTGTGACATGTGGTGGTGTGGTACAGGTGACAGGGTCATGTGGCAGTGGAGTGCTGCGTGGGCATGTGTGCTGTCTTGCTGTGTGAGTGTGTGGTTGTTGGTGTGTGGATGTGTGCCCTGACCCAGCAAGGATAGGTTGGTGTGATGTGTCCCTCTGCCTTCTGGTGGGGGTGGTGGAGGAGAGAGAGACCAGGTCCCTTGCTGTGCATCAGAGGAACATGAGCAGCTGGGCCTGTTGGGGGCGCTCTCTCAGGGCCCGGAGGGTAGGGAGGGATTCGAGTAGGCAGTGGAGCTGCTGCTAGTAGCTCAGGATGTTGGGGAGTTGAAGGGGAGAGGGAAAATAGGGACTGGCAGACGAGTGGAGTAATAAAGGGGTGGGGGGAGGCCCGGCAGGCAACAGTGGCAGAGCCGGCAGAGATGAAAGTGGCCGGGCTGGCGGGCAGGCAGGTGGCCTCTCCCTTGCCCTGTCAGCACTTTTTAATGTCCCCTTGGTTAGAATGTGTGGGAGGACTGGGCCCAGAGAAACCAGAGTTCACCTTTCTCAGGCCCCAAAGGAGAGTTTTCTGGGTGTGGTAGCCGAGAAAGAACACAACGGAGATGCTCCGCAGCTGCAGCCGTAGGAGGCCCAGGGTGGGAATGGGGACAACTGCAAAACCCGGAACCCAGAGGGACCACGGGGCACATGTGCACGCGCACAAGCAGGTTACTTCTCTGGCTGTGTCTGAAACCCCGGATCAATTCCTGAAAATGTTCTCTGTGTGTGTGCTTGGCCAGCCCTGTGCGTGGGAACTGAAATCTAAAACAGGGACTTGGGTCTTGGCTCGGCCTGCTGCTCCCAGGTGACTTTGCGCAGGACATTTATCTGTTAGCCTTGTCACCTCATCTAAGGTAGAAGTGAGTTTCTGATGCTCGCACAGGACGGTTGTGAGGTTTAAATGACAGGAACGACCAGCTGGATGAAGCACACACACAATTTCATTGTTAATAGCTGCAAGTGGGGTGCTGTGTGAAGCAGTGGGGGCTCCGGGAGCCTAAAGGTCCCTTTGGGTAAGCCAGGCTTGGTGGGTAGTGAGCTGAGGGGACAGGTGCTCGGGAGTGTGACTCTGTGACAGGTCTGTTGTGAGCACACAGGTGTGAGACGGGTGTGATGAAGAGCATGGACCCGGTGGTGGGCCACATGGGTCTGTGGGACCGAGATGCGTGCTCTCATTGTGCAGAGCTGCTTGCCCTGGCCTCTTTGTGTCTCTCAGGTTGCTGGAGCTGCCTGAGGGAGTTGCGTGCACCTCAGAGCACTGGCCGTGCAGGGGTGTGTGGATTGCTGATATGTCTTTGTGTGACCCATCATGAGACTGAAGTGCCTTTGTCTTGGTGGTGTGAGTGTGTTGGTGGTGTGTGGTGCTTGGTGTGACTATTTGTGTGACTCTGTGCGCGTGTGCAAGCGTGTGTTTGGTGAGTGGCTCTGCTGCCTTAAGCACCTTTCGAATACATTGGCCACAGCTCATTGAATCCTTTAACAATCTGACTCTGCTCTTCCTTCCCCGTTTTTTCTAATTCAGTTCCTCTTATTACAAAAATAAAAAATAAAGCACTGCCCCTTTCCAGTGGCTGGCCCTGCGGAGCCCCCGCCTCGGGACCAGCCTCGTTTCACTCCATTTCGGAGAAAACGGGAAGTCGGTAATTTTAAAAATATTTTCTACTTTATTTGGGATTTAATGTTCTTACAGAATCCTGCTGCCTCCCTCTGTCCCCCCATCTACCCCCAGCCCTGCATGCAAGAGGTGTAATGGCCCGTTCAGCATATTAGGGGAGCCAAGTGCGTGCGTGAGACAGAGAGAGAGAATAAAGAGACCCACGGTAGACGCACACACAGATGCACAGCAGCGCAAACACCCAGACATGAGCCCAAGCACCACACACACACCAGCGACAGAAACCCCCTCTCAATCCATAATCACACTGCAGGAAGTCGGGGAGACTTTCCGGGGATACACGGGTAGTCAGAGATGGGAGGAAGGAAGGAGACACGGTCACGGTGAGAAACAGAATAGAAGTAACTCTGGCGCCTTAGAGGGTTGTGAGAGGAGGCGCAAAAGAGGATGAGAGAATTTCTGGTCATTGCAGTCCAGATATTACCCTGTCTGTACAGGGGCACTGCATGGTCAGGAAACGGTCACTCAAGGGCATGCAAGGAGCCACAGCTGCATGTGGGAGCAGAAAGATTCCTGTGTCACTGCCCTGTCCCGTGCTGTTGGGGACTCAGAGCAGTGAGCCATAGGTGTGTGTAGGGTGAGCAGCACTAACTTAAGAACCATTCATATTTTAGGCCCAACAAAGGTTTGCCAAGGCTGGAAGAGCCCGAGTGTGTTCGTGTGTCTGTGAGGACACATGCAGGGGCACCTGAGTTCACCCAGTGTTCCTGCCACTGAACAAAGAAAGGGCTTGCAGCATAGGGTACTCTGCAGTATTAATGGAGGATGGATGAAGAGAATCTCGATGGGAGTCCACTATGAGCTCCCTCGTGCAGGGAGGGCCTGGCCACTGCAAGTGGTGCCCATGAGTACCCACCTCCTCCGGAGCAAGACCTGGGAGCGGGTCAGATCGTGCACCTGAGGGTGGGTGCCAGTGCCCGTGACCTTGTCATCCTGCTGTCCTTCCTGCTGTGGCACTGTGGTCCATGCGTCAGGCAGTGAGTTTCGTGGGTTATTTCAGACTATTCTGTATGGGGAAAAAGAAACCAAAAAACCATCCATTTGTTAAACATGGGATGAGAAAGTGAGGAAAGGGCCGTAGTGAACAGAAACGGGAGATGGATAGATGGACATACTGACCAAGCACACCACCCACCACCTGATAAGTTGATTTATTTCTAGACTGAAAGCCAAATAGAAATGTGGGTAAGTGGATGTGCAGATAGACACACAGACTGACATGAATCAGCAGGCAGGTGGGCGGTCCTGAGAGGTGACTGACAAATAAACCAACAGACAAGCAGACCAATCGATAGACAGAGGGACCACTGCTCAGAGGTGATGGACGGACAGCTCAGAGTCCAGAGCAGCTTTACCACCATTCCATTTTCTTCCTTGCCAGTGGAACCCACTTTTGCTTGGTGTTTTTTTAAATTTATTTTTATTAGCACATGTTTGCAAAACATAATGACTGTGCACATCCTGGGGGGTTGGTACATGTACATAACACATCTCCATTCTGTCTATCTCTCCTCCCTCTTCCCCCTTCCCTGGTGTTTGGAGCCCAAGTCCTTTGGGGAAAGTCGAACCATTCCTTTACACCAGAGGTGAAACCTAATCAATCCATTTTCCTTGCTGCAGACTGATTTAAGAGTGGGTTTGTGGGGCTGGGGATTTAGGTCACTGGCATAAGCACCTGCCTTGCAAGCCTGTGGTCGTGAGTTCGATCCCCGGTACCAGTAAAAATACAAAAAAAAAAAAAAAAAAAAAAAGTGGGTTTGTAAGCCTGGTGTGGTGGTCTACATCTATAATCCAGGGAGGTTGAGGCAGGAGGTTTGCTATGCATTAAAGGCCAGCCTGGACTAATAGTGAGACTCTGTTGGTGGAGGGGAGAAGACATACAATAGAATTCCAGTGTTGAAATATGGCAAGTGATCTGTTTAGGAGCCCTTTGAAAACATTTACTTCAGTCTTAAGTAGGGTCACGTGGAAGCACATGCCCTTCTCTCCTTCAGTTCTGTGCGTTGCTAAGTGAAAATGTAGTGTGTTGAGATGCTGCAGCTTTTTTGGAATCCTGAGTTCAAAGCTGAAATATGAAGGTTAGTAGAGAAGTTTGTGAGTGCCATGCCGCTGGCCACACCGATCTCCTGGGGGCTCCCTACCCCAGAATACTGTGTACATGAGGGAACATTTTTTCCTATTGCCTAATCCCCTCTTGGTAGGGTCATCTGTTGTTTGTGGTGAGTTGCTAGACAAATCAACTAAAACTTGCCAAATAATGGAGAAATGGAGAGGTGGATGAGTGGAGGGAAAGTACAGAGAAAGACGTACACATACGAAGATGACCAATAACAGCCTAACTGATAGGTTGACAACAGCAACAGTAATGAAGATCCTGTAACACATTCTTCAACGTGAGAAGGCTAGGCAATCAGACAAATGGGCATAGGTGGATTAGGCCAGCGGAAATGGGATTGGAACATGGGGGCACTGATGGGAGGACTGGCAGGCGGACACAGCTGGACACACCAGCACTGACACCTGTTACAAGTGACTCCAGTGTAATGTGGATTCTCCTCAGTGTTCTTGGGACCAGCTGCACATGAACTCCCTCAACCTTCACTCGCTGTGCAATGAAAATTGGTTTCCTTGTCACTCTTTGTCATGACCAAGTTTTGTGGGGCAGGAATCATATCCTACTCACCTTTAACATCCGCAGACTAGCACAGAAACAAGCACATAGTAAGTAACCAATAATACTTATCTTCTGGATGAATGGCATAGTGTAGGCTGTAGATGAAAAGACAGAGGGACAAAAGGAAAGAATGGCAGGAGGACCAACAATAGGAAGGTAGACCAAATTTGGTACAAATAATTAAATCATATAACAAGTCAGTTGATGGGCCATCATGGAGCAGATGAGTAGCATGTTCATGTGGAAACCAACATGCCTGTTTCAGAAACAGGTGAACAGGGAAGCAGTGATCAGTAAACACACAAATCAGCCGTATGTGCCGGAGAGGGAATGAAATGAATGTGGATGACTCCATCACTAGCAGGCAGGCAGATATATTATGGATGGATGGGTGGAGGGATGGCCAAATGTTAGATCAAAAATAAGTACAATAAATGGGCAGGTGAACGAAGACAGATTTGTAGTCAAACTTAGGAATGTAGATATATGACTAGTTTAAACCAATTAAAAAGCTGGGCATGGTGGTACATACCTGTAAGCATAAGACTTGGGAGGCTGAGGCAGGAGGATCATTGCAAGTTGGAGACTGGCCTGGGTTACAAAATGAGCTCAAAGCCAGCCTGAACTGCATAGCAAGACCCTGTCTCAACAAGACAAACAAAATGAAAAAATCCAAAACTGAAAAAAATCAAAAGGAGAGAAATGGGTATAATAGATGATAATAATAATAATAGTATTATTAATGGGTATAATGTATAATAATAATGGGTGTAATGTTCAAAAGTGAACAAAGATATAAACAGATAAACTGAGGAGCTAATGGGAAGATCAGCAGTGTTGGACACCTATATGTCTGTGCCTGTCAGCTGTCAGATCAGTATCTCTACTGATGACACAATTTTCTTGTTTGGGGAGCATCCCTTCTCCCTTTCTCCTCTCCTCCTCTTCCTCCTCCCCTGTCTCTGTGTTCCCACACCCTGTTATACTCTGCCCCCCACACACACACACACACTGAGGCATCTTTTGGTTTTGTGCATGACAGAAAAAAAAAAAAAAAGTAGAGCCTGGATGCAAGGTGGTGTGGAGCCTGGAGCCATGGGAGGGCAGAAAACCCTGTCTACCTCCCACCCCGCCTCCCAGCCCCCAGTGCAGCAACTGAGTCCTGGTGCAGGATTCCCTTCCTGACCACTCACCTCTCTTTGCTTCCTGCCAAGCTTCTGAGGACCTGGGATTAGGTCAGTGAAGTAAGAACCTTCAGATCCGCTCACTCCCAGAGTGGGGGCAGACTCAAAACCAGCCATTCTGTTGCAGGCATGGAAACAGAGGCAAATAGGTGGCAGCAGGAAGGAAGCCACCAGGTACGCCACCCAAAACCTTGATTCTTGTGTCCATCTCAGTTCTCAGCCGCTTTGTGACTCACCTGTAAGCCTCTCAACTCAGAAATGGCTGCACCTGCTGAGGGCCAGGTACCACCTGTGCTGCAGGGGACAAACCTCTTTTCCAGGGGTGTCTTCTCAATGGCTTGTTCCTTTGTCCTGACCCTTCCTGGGTCTCATCTTTCTCCTGGGCATGGTGAAGGCATGCTCTCATAGCAGCCACCACATGTTCTGTGTCCAGCTGTCTCCTCTTCCCACTCTGCCTTCTCTGTGCCCTCCCCTTCCTGTGCCAGGACAGCCCACTTCCCCCTGGACTACAGCATGATGATCGAGTTTCATTCTGTGTAGCGGGCACTTTCCAAGCACCAGGAGGAGCTGATGACTCTTGGGTGGCCCCTTGTACTCCACAGGGAAGCAGCCTTTCAGTGCCAGGGGAGCAGTGGGGAAGATTTCACAGGGGTGCAGGCAGAGGGTGACCCATGGTGTTCATGCAGGCAAGGGAGCCTCCCAGCCCATCACCACCCCTCGTGATCTGCCCGGTGGTTCTTTCCGGAGCACTGCTCTGAACAAATGATCAAAGATGATTTAGTGTGGCCTTCAGAACTCTTCCCAGTATGACCTTGATTCCCTCCCATCCCTACAGGCCTTCTGGATGGCAACCAACCCGGCCAGGTGAGAAGCTCCACGGTTGGGACCCAGGCTCCTCGAGGCTCATGGAAGACTCCCCACTAGACTCTCTTGCCTGCTGGGTTCCACACTCTCCAAGCAGGCCTGATGTGTCCACTCAGCCTTCCCACACCTACCTGGATATCCAACTCTGCCTCCTGCCCCTGCCCTGCCTCCTCCACCTTCCTCCTCTTTGTCATGACCAAGTTTTGTGGGGCAGGAATCATATCCTACTCACCTTTAACATCCGCAGACTAGCACAGAAACAAGCACATAGTAAGTAACCAATAATACTTATCTTCCTCCTTGAGAGCTCATCGTGTGCTGGGAGCCAGGCTGCTTGGGTGCAAGGCTCTGGCTCTGCATCTTCAGAGCTGTTGGCCTAAGACGAACTACTTGTCTGGGTCCCATTTCCTTGCCTCCAGGACTGTTGTGTGTGTGTGTGTGTTGGGGGGTGGGGGAGGTGAGTCAGTGTGAACAGGGTACAGAACGGCCTGGCTCTGTCTGTAGAAGAAGGTGAGGGTTACTGTTCTGCTGTTCTCCTGACTGGCCTCAAAATTCTTGTCCAGAGATTCCAAGATTCTTGAAGACCCTCAAGATTCTTCAGGGAGCAGCCATCAGGACTGAAGGGCTCACCTGCCCTGTCTTAAAGAAAATAAGACCAAATGCTTAGGGAAGGTGCTCTCCAGCTTTTGGAATGAAAACCTACAGAAAGGAGAGAGTGGAGTTAGGGTTAGTGGCCCCTAGTTGCATCTGCCCCAGTTGGCGCCAAGAGCTCAACTTCTGTGCCCCACAGCCTCTGTGACACGGCCCTGCAGCCCACACCCTCAGGCATCAGGGTGAGTCCCGTGGAAGGGCACCTAGTAGAGCATTCCGGTAGCTGCCAGGGGAAGCTGTTCGAGGCAGACACAGTGAGGAGCAGGGCAAGAGGGCAGAGGGAGCGGCCCCTGAGGCACAGAGGCTGCCGGAGGGGTGGGCCAGCCTGGGAGCAACTGGGCAGCGTGGGTTTGGGTTTTTAATGGATGGGACAAGGATTCCACAGAGGGTCTCAGGACAATGTAGGGCACGGCTGAAGCTGTATTTCAGGGCACTCCTGGTGCTGCCGTTTACTTTCTAGCTGTGGTGCGGGCACTTTGCTCAGTGTCTCTGTGCCCCCATCCCTTGGTGAGGTGGGAACACCACAGTGCTGCAAAGAAGTGTGAAGTGGGGCCGTGGAGGTCGCAGGGTGGCAGCCCTGGTGAAGACTTCGACCACTGCAACCAGTTGTAGCAGGGGATGCAACAGGGCCAGCTACAGAGGAAGTCGGCTGAAGAGAGGTAGAGCTCACAGGCCACAGCCCCACCTGAGGAGAGAGGCTACGCAGCAGGTGGGTTCCTGGCTACCTCGAGTCTGTGGCCTGAGCCAGAAAAGGAACAGGCTGGCAGGAGAGGGTGAGCTCCTCGTGGGTGGGTTACACTGAGATTCTTGTGGGACTTCTGGGAGGGGAGCTGATCGGAGATCGATCTGAGAAAATCTAAGCGTGCATGGCCTGGGCCAGGGAGTGGAGAGGAAGCATAGCGTTTTGGGCAGGGCCTGTGGCAAACACAGTGCTACAGAGACCCTGGGAGGGGAAACAGAGGCCTACAGGGATGACTGTGACCCCGAGGGTGGATGGAGGCTGGAGGGAGACCCAATGAGCACACCTGGGTGCCTTGGAGAGGCGATAAATGAGCTGACTGGAGGACAGCACTTACCAGTGTGGTTGGTGGGAGGTGGTTGTGATAGTTTGAAGAAAGAAAAGGAAGCTGAAAATTGGCATCTCTGACGGACATGTGTGTAGGGAGATTGCCAGAGTCCACACAGAGACCAGTCCAAACACAAATGGTTTTTTTGTTTTGTTTTTTGTCTTTTTGAGAGAGTCTCACTATGCAGTTCAGGCTGGCCGTGAACTCACTATGTAGGCTGGGCTAGCCTTTAATTCGTAGCAATGCTCCTGCCTCAGCCTCCCAAGTGCTGGGGTTACAAGTGTGCAGTACCACACTGGACTAAACACAATCCAAACAACCACTGTTTGTGCACCTCCTTTTCTGTTTCCAGACACACTCTGTCTTGTATGTGTCAACTCTGACTCTGCCCTGCCTCCTCTCTCAAGGTAAACTCTTTCAAGGTAGAATCTGCATCTTTGTTGGGTCCATTTCTGTGCCCAGCACTCACGTGTTAGAGTGAGTGAATTATCAGAGGTGAGAGCATCAGGTCTCTGGGGGTGCAACCTGGCAAGTCATCAGAGGGGCAGTGCAACACTGTGTCCTGGCAGAGGCATGATGGGAGGGCCGGGTGGGAATGCCAGACTCCACACATGCATTGTGTCCTATCTGGATCCTTGCTCAGCGGGAAAAGCCATGATTCTCCCCATTCTGCATATGCTTCCGGGATTCTGCAGCATCCCTGAGGCTCATCCTGGATCGCTCAGCTGTCTGTTCCGAGTAAACAGTGGGCCTTCAGGCACGGAGTGTTTACCAGTGCTGTGACCTTGGGTTCGCAGGGTACCCTCCCGGGGCCTCAATTGCTTTTTCTGTAGGATGAGGAGTCCAAGGTGGAGGTGCAAAGCATAAAGAAACTAACAACTCTGTCATCCATTTGGAGCAGGATTTTATGTGCCACAAAGATTCTACCCTGTTGGTGGGCAGCATTTATCCTCATTTTCAAAATAGAGGAATAGGGTCTTAGTTTGAGAGAGCTGACCACATACATGAGTGGGGGAAGAAGCAAGACTCTGCCCACTGGGGCTCCTTCCTCCAGGGGTGCTGCCCACTGGGGCTCGCCCGCCTGTGTCTGTGTGCCCCTCACGGTGTGGCTTCTGCACTGACAGCCGCAAAGACTGGCTGGACGCTGGAAAGCACAGCATACATAGAAGAACCACACCACGATCATCATTCCTGGCCACGCTGAATTTTCAAGTCCCTTCTTTGGTATCTGTTAGACCCCTTTCTGTAGCCTCAGACTACTGGCACCTTACGTCTGCCACTTGTTCCTGTTTCCTCCCATCTCCCGAGAGTAGATTTTCACTAAGTTCCCACCTATTCCTTTCTGTTCTTTGCCATTAAATCTCCTCTTCCTACAATTTCACTTTCCTACAACTTTAAGCTGTGACCTCCAAGCAAGTGACTCTCAAATGTATAATCCATCCCAGAGCCTTATTTCAGCTACCTGATGGGAATTTTCCGCCTAAATCCATGGTTTTCAGACTTTGCTGTGTATCAGAATCACCTGAAAATTTGTCAAACACAGAGTTCTGGGCTGTACCCCCAGAGTTTCTGATTCAGCCAGTAGGCCTGGGGTGGGGATGAAGAAGTTGTTTAAAGCATGATTGGATATCAGTGAGCTAAGTTGCACGTACTTAAATCATCCTTTTGATGAGTTCTGAGATGCAAATGCTCCCATGAATATCACAGTTGAGACCATGGACGTCAGCCTCTGCAAAGCTCTTTGTTCCGCTTAGAGTCTGTTCTTTCCTCTCTTCAACACCCAACCAGTACCCAGGTAACTGTGACCCTGTCTTTATCAGTATGGCTTACTATGCATTTTCTAGAATTTGTGTAGCTAGATTATATGATATGTCCTCTGTGTTGTTTCTGGCTCAGCATAGTTATTTTGAAATTTACCTATATTGATATATAATATCAATAGCTTATCCTTTTTTATTAAAGTAATAAGTAATTGAACAAATATATAACAATTAGTTTCTCCACTCACCTGCTGATGGACGTTTGAGCTGTTTCCAGTTTAGGGCTATTACAAATAAAGCTATTAAAATCACTGTGCTATTCTTTTGCTTGGGAGTAGATAGCTAGGTCCTAGGGTAGTGTATGGTCCACTTTATAGAAACTTCCAGGCTGTTTTCTGAATGGTTGCACCATTTTACATACCCACCAGCACTGTGTGAAATTCTAACTGCCCTGTGTTCTAGCCAGCATCTGTCTAGTGGGACCGTCTTCTTACCCTTTGCCGTTGCTGTGGGAGTGTGGTGTCTCGTTATGGGGTACTTTCTGCTATCTTATTGACTAATCATGTTGAACAATTTTTTAGGTGTTACTTATCATCCATTTTATCTTCTCGTGTTATGTGTCTGTTCAAATCTTTTCTTGTTTAAAAATTGGACTGTTTTCTTCCTATTCTCCTGTGTTCTTTATATATTCTAGAATACAAGTGCTTCATTGGATATCTACACATTTCTCAAATAATTTCTTTCTGCCTATAGTTTATTTTCAAAAACAACATAATTTTAATTCGATTAAGTCTAGTTACTGACTTTTAAAATAGTTCGTGTTTCATTTGGTCTCACTTAAGGAATCTTTGTCAAATGCAAGTTGCTAAGGTTGTCTCCTGTGCTTTCTTATGGAAGTTTGCGGTTTTGACAGGTTCTGCCAGACATGTCTAACACGACGTCCACCCAACTTGGCAATGGCTCCGAGAAACAACTTACCTCTCCACAAGTAACTTCCATGTTCTTCTTCTAGTTCCAGAAATAAACCTCCTGCTCCCTTTTCACGCGTGTGCCAAGCCTTCTCCAAGACTCGACAACCAGCCAAGCCTTCACACCCAGTGCAACTCTGTAAAAGCTGTGCCCACCTGCCCCTATATTGAGGGATTCTTGCACTCTTCTGCAGCCCTCCCGTTCCCACAATAAAGGCTCTTTATCTGTCTCTCTCCCTTTGTCTCTCAACCATGCCAAAAACCTAACAGTTTGAGCTCTTATGTTGGGCCACTGATCCTTTTCAAGTTAATTTTCATATAAAAGGTATCAGGACATGTGTAAAGATCATATTGCCTCATTAGTGTGAGAAGCTGAAAGAAACAACATATGTATTTGCATATGTATATGTATATAAAAAATAAGATAAAAATAACTAAATTGAAAAAATAAGATGTCAGGGCAGGGCAGGGTTAATGTTCTTTTTGGGACATCCAGTGACTATCCAGTGGTTTCCACATCGGTTGCTGAAAAGATCAGCCTCCCCGTGATTTTGCCTGACCCTTTTATCAAAAGTCAGCTGACCATGTATACCAGGTCTATTTTTGGACTCTCGATTCTGTTCCATTGATTTGTCTGTCTGTACACCAGTATCCCATTGCAGTACCATATCTTGAAGTCTTACTTAGGTACTGTAAGCCTTTCAATCACCTTCTACGTTTGTTGTTTGACTATTCTAGGACTTAAGCATTTCCATATGCATTTTAGAACTCATGTGTCAAGTTCTTTTCTTTTTTTTTTGGTACTGTGGATTGAACTCACGGTCTCATGCTTGCCAGGCAGGCACTTGTGCCACTGAGCTACATCCCTGTCCCCTCTGTGTCAAATTCTGTGAATAACAAGCCTGCTGAAATTTTGCGATTGCATTGAAGTCACTGAATCTATACATGAACTTGAGGATTATTGACATCTTAATAAAACTGGGTCTTCCAATGGATGAACATAGTGTTTCTCAGGTTATTTGGGTCTTTTTCATTTCTCTCAGAAGTATTTTATGATTTTCAGAATATGATTCTTATATATCTTTATTCAAATTAACCTCCAATATTTAATATTTTTGATGCTCTTGTAAGTAGTAAATTTTCATTTCCTATCATTTAAGGCTAACATATAGAAATCCAGCTATGTTTATAAAAACACAGATTTCTGTTGCAGTGGGATTGGTATGTGGTCTATGAGTCTGCATTTTTAACAAGTGCCCAGGTGGGCTGGTGCACTTTGGGAGTACACTTTAGGAACCTCAGTATTCTGTCTGAACTTCTCATTCTAAACCATCCTCATCACCTGGCCCCAAATAAACTCTGCTTCTGATTTCTGTTTTTCTAAAAATGGCCCTATAGGGGGCCAGAGATTTAGCTTAGTGGCCTAAGTGCCTGCCTCACAAGCACAAGGTCATGAGTTTGATCCCCAACACAAAAAGAGAAAAAGAAAAAAAAAAAAAAATCACGAGTCTTTTTGAGCTCTGTTTAAAAAAAAAATAAAAATAAAAAAAAAAAACAGCAACAAAAAAAATGGCCCTACGTCCAATTCCACATGCTTTAGTCAGCTGTCAGTGATTTCCCATTGAAACACCAATTTAGGGAGCACATCAACACCCTCACATCCAGTCAGCTGCTGCCCTGCACTCCTGGAATCAGTCTCTCCTTCCTCTTGGCATATCTTCATCTCTTTCCTCCTTAACTGATGAAACTTACCTCTAACCTCCTAACTGGCCTCTCAGCTCTCATCCTCTCCCCCTACAATCTGCTCCACACTCCCAGACAAAACAACTTGGATTGTGTCTCCCTCCCACTAGAGAATCCACCCCAGGGCTCCCACTGCCTACTGAACTTAGTCTGAACTCCTTTCTCTGACAGCACAGAGAGTTCTAGTTTTCTACTTGGAGCCATTCTGTCTTTTGTCTTTGATAGTAAAACTCATATCTTATCTAGAGACAAATTTGCCCGGATTTTTAAAACTCTTTTTCTCAGCATGCCTTGCAGACAAGTGACCATGTGACTAGGTTCTGGCCAATGGGATGTAAACAGGAGCATTCCATGGAGTGGGTAGTAACTAGGTGGACGGTCTATCTTCCTTTCTTCTTCCTCCATGTCTGCTATATGCAGGAGCTCCAGTGGACATCTTGAGCTATGTGGCAAACAAAGATGAGCACTTGCTGAGAATATAAGGAGCCTAGATCTCAGAGGAGCTGCCAGGCAAACCTGGATTTTCAAACTCTGAAATTATCTTACTTGGAAAAATAATCGTACATGTATAAGCTACTGTAATTTGATGGCTAATAGCTCTAATCTGGACTGCTATACCTGACATTGAAAGCTCTTAATATTAGTTGCAGCATAGAAAGTATGACTAAAACATATGGTAAATACTTAACTTTTTAAATTTAGTACAGTAGAAAGTACATGGCTATTAATTCCTCTTAAAATCCTCCCCTCACTGTGAGTACACTTATCCCATCATTCTTGGCCCTTTCTGCAGCAGTTTTGGATACGGTGGATGAAGACACATCATGATTTTTGTGAGGCTGCCTTTCCACTGGATGGCACACGGTAGCTGCATTCACGGAATTTTTTTTCCAAATCCATTTTATTTCAAGGATAAAAACAAAAAGAAGAAGAAAAACTCCTAAAACTAAATTTCAAAACATGTCAACTGCGAGTAACAATGTATTACACTGTGCATTGTTATCCCCAAATCATTCACGGAGCACAAGACATCTGCATTCAGTTACGAACAACACCAGCACAAATCTTTCTCACAGTGAACTCAGAGAAAGAGTACTATAACTATCTTAACTATTTTTATATTTATATACATATACATACCTTGGTTCTTTCAGTTTCTCATGCTAATGAGATGATACAATGTTACACATGTGTGTCTTACTTATTTCACTAATGAGCATGGTCTCAAGTTGTGTCCATTTACCTCTAAAAGTCTCTAGTTTATCCTTGATGGCTGAATAGTACTCCATTGTATAAAAAGACCACCTCTTTTTTTTTTTTTTTTTTTTATCCTGGGAATTGAACTCATGACTTCATGCTTGCCAGGCAGGTGCTTATATCACTGAGCTAAATCCCCAGCAACCACCTCTTTTTTTTATCTATCCCTCAGTCAATGAGCATTTAGGTTGTTTCCAAGATCTGGCTATTACAAATTGTGCTGCTATAAACATGGGTGCACATACATAATTGTGGTATGATGTTTTAAATTCTTTTGGGAAGACACCCAGAAGGAGAATAGCTGGGTCAACAGATTTTTGAGGAATCTCCACATTGATTTCCACAGTGGTTACATCAGTCTACACTCCTAGCAACAGTGGAGAAGAGTTCCTTTTTCCCCACAGCCATTCCAGAATTTGTTATTGCTTGGTTTCTTAATTATAACTATTCTTTCTGGGGGAAATGGAATCTCAGTGTTGTTTTAATTTGCATCTCTTGAATGACCAGTGATGTTAAACATTTTTTCACGTATTTATTACTGTTCATATTTCTTCATCTGAGAAATGTGTATTCATCTCAGAGGATCATTTTTGAATTGGGTCTTTAAATCTGTTTTAAAGGACTGATTTTTTTTTAGTTCTTTATATGTTTTTGATAATAATCCTTTGTCTGAGGTACAGCTGGCAAACATTTTCTCCCACGTTGTGGGTTGTCTCTTCACTCTGTTAGTGGTTTCTGTTGCTGTCAAAAGCGTTTCAGTAGAGTGAGATCCTAATTGTTGATTCTTTGTGATAGTTTCTGTGCAATCAGGGTTTTGTGCGTAAAGTTTTTGGCTGCACCAATGTCTTAAAGAGCTTTACGTACTCTATATTTAATGTTTCTGTTTTAATATTAAGCTCTTTGGTCCATTCTGATTTTAGCTTAGAACATGGTGAAAGATATGGGTCCAGTTTTAATCTTTGGTATGTGCAGAGCCAGTTTTTCCAGCATCATTTATTAAAGAGGGTATCTTTCTTCCAGTGAATGTGTTTGGCTCCTTTGTCAAAGATCAGGTGGCTTAGTGTATCTGAAGTTGTTTCTGTGTCTTCTAATCTGTGCCATTGATCTTCGGATCTGTTTTTTGTTTTTGTTTTTGTTTGTTTTTAGCCAGTACCGCGCTGTTTTATCACAGTAGCTTTACAGTATAATTTCAAGTCAGGGATTGTGATAGCATGGTCTTATCTTTGTTGCCCACGATTGCCTTTGCTATTCTGGTTCCAAATATAGTTTAGGATTGTTTTCTCTATTTCTGTGAGATATGTTATTGGAATTTTGATTGGAATTGCATTGAGTCTGTATAACAGCTTTGGAAGTGTGGCCATTTTCACTATATTGGTTTTTCCTACTCAAGAGCATGGGATAGCTCTCCATTATCTAATATCCCCTTCAATTTCCTTTCTCAGAGTACTGTAGTTCTCAATGTAGAGGTCTTTTACATGCTTCGTTAGATTGATTCCTAGGTATTAATTTTTTTGGATGCTATTTATAAAAGATATTGTTTCCCTGATTTTTCTCTCAGTGGGTTTGTTATTTATGTACAGGAAGGCTATTGATTTTTGAGTGACTTTGTAACCAGCTACATTAATGAATTTGCTTATTAAATTTAAAAGTCTTTTGGTAGAGTTTTTGGGGTCTTCTAAGTAAAGTATCATGTCATCTGTAAATAATAACAGTTTAACTTCTTCCTTCCCTATCTTTATTCCTTTTATTTCTTCCTCTTGTCTAATTTCTTCAACTAAGATTTCCAGGACTACATTAAATAAAAGTGGAGACAGTGGCCATCCTTGTCTTGTTCTTGATTTTAGAGAGAAAGCTTTTGTCCATTTAGTATAAATGGACAGTTTTTTTTCATTTAGTATAAAGTTGGCTGTTGATTTGTCATACATGGCTTTTATAGATTCAGATAAAGACCCTCTATTCCAATTATGGGTAGGGTTTTATAATGAATGGGTGATAGACTTTGTTAAAAGCTTTTTCTGCATTTATTGAGATGATTATAAGGTTTTGTCCTTGGCTCTGCTAATATGGCGAATTACATTTATGGATTTACTTGTGTTGAACCATCCTTGAATTTCTGGGTTGAATCCCACTTGATCATGGTGTATAGTCTTCTTGACAACTTGTTGTAGTCTGTTTGCCAGTATCTTATTGAGGATTTTTGCATCAATGTTCATTAGGGAAATTGGCCTGTAATTCTCTTTCTTAGTTGAGTCCTTCTCTAGTATTGGTATCAAGGTAATGCTTGCTTCCAGGAATAAATTTGGGAGTATTGCTTCCCTTTCAATTTCATTAAAGAGTTTGAGAAATAGTTCACCATATTTTTTATTATACTTATTAAAGACACTCATGAAAGTAGACTTCCAGAACTGCTTCAGAAACTGGCAAGAACAATGGGATTAAACCGTGTTTAAAGGGAGGGTATATTGAGGGGGATTAATGGCAATGTACCTTTTAGTATAATAAAAATTTAAACATTTACCTCATATTTCAGTCACCTGGCACAGTTTTTAATTTCTCCTCTAGTTCCTTATGCAGTCACGTTACTATTTTCTGCTTTCTAGGGACAAGTCATACCTTCCTGTGTATTCTGTGTTCATCTCATGCCCTTTTTCCATGCCTACGTATTGAAATCCAACTCACGTGCCCTCTCCTCCATGAATCCTTTCCTGAGTCTTCTCTCTAAATGTGCTTTATCCCTCTTTGAGGGTTTTGACTGTACCCTTCTTGACAGTTAGAGTTTGCCCCAATTTGTCATTACGTAGATGCCTCTTCCACTAGATTGCAAGCTTCCCCCATGATGCCAAGCACAGGGTGAGCAGTAAACAGGTATTTGCTGAAGTGGTGCATGAATAAATAAAGGAAAGGAGGAACAAGAACAGCATTTTTTCACCTCTTATCTTATGCACCCACCTTGACCTCTCCCAAAAGACATGGGATAAAATGGTTTCCATGGTAGATCATGGAAAGAGAAAGGCTGTAGGCACAAAGTGGGTCAAGAGGCAGCCTCCATCTGGAGCAGACAAGGCTAAGGGAAAATTATTAGACTTGGCACAACCTGCCTTATGGGAACAACCACAGCCGCTAACATTTACTAAGCACTTGCTATTTGTTGACATTATACAAAGTGATTTACACACACTATTTCATTTAATCACCAGCAGTCTATGAGACTGACAGTAATCTTTCCCCTATTTTGCAAATAGGGGGAGATTAGTTTTAGAGGGTTCAGCTAACTTACCTAGGGTCATGGCGCTTGGAAGAGGCAGAGCTGGAGTTAGAAATAGGTTCCACTTGATTCCAAGGCATGTCCTCATCATATGGCAGACTACTGAGCATGGCTGTGTGTCCTGCAGAGTGACGAGGGCCTGGTGCACGGAACCTGTGATCTGCTTATTCCTGCTCACCCTGCAGAGGCCACATGGTGCCTGCTTGTCCTGAAGATTAGCAGAATGTTTGAATCAAAATGATCAAAAAAAGAGTTTCCATTCAGAGATGGAGTAGACATACTTTACTTTTCCCACAAATTACAACTAAAACCCCTGGACATATAAAGCAAGTATAAATTCTGAAATATAAACCCAGGAAATGACCTGGCAAGGAGTTTCCGGGGTTTCCTTGGTGACTGACCCCAACATCCTAGACTTAGAGCTAAAGAAGCCAGTAAACTGGAAGTGCTAAGTGCAGACCAGAAAGCAAAACTAAACTGCCCCAAGCCTTCTGTTCTAATCAAAAGTTTAGGAAATGAGTAGCCTAAAAAGACAACTTTTAGACATCAATCACTACTCCAGCCAAACACCACAGGCAAAGCTACGGTCTAGTCCCAAGGAAAGCTGGGAGCAAGCCCACACTTCCGTCCTCATGGGCTATACTGAGGCACCTCAGCTCCCACAGGGAGGTCAGGCCCGATTGTTTATCTCTACTGGAGATAATAAATAGCACAGATTAGGGCTGGGGATTTAGCTCAGTGGCATAAGTGCCTGCCTTGCAAGCCCTTGGTCGTGAGTTCGATCCCCGATATCAATAAAAAAAAAGTCACAATGAATAGCAGAGATTATGTGGGAAGCCTGGATCCACTCCGAGCTATCAATAAGAAGGCACCCCTTCCTCCATATACTGGGGAGCATCAGGAGAGGCTGTTATGGCTGATACATTGTGTCAGCTTGAGTTTAGAAGCTTAACTAAATGACACTACAGGAGGCCAGGGCCCTCAGTAAACATCCTGAGCCTGGGCAAGAGGAGGGCATGGAGATGATGTGAGTGCTGCACTGCCCTAGTGCAGGTAACACACAGTATAAGGGAGGCACAGAGGTTTGCTCTCCACCCCCTTTTTGCTCTTGTTGCTTTTGTGTCATCTGCCACCGTGAACTGGTGCCATCTTGCTAGTTATGGACTGAAACCTCCACAAACGATGAGCTAAAATAACCTTCCCTTCCTTAATTTGGGTGTCAGGTATTTTGTCTCAGTAATGAGAGACTGCCTAAGACAGAATTTGGTACTAGAGAAGTGGGGTTGTTGCTATGACTGTACCTGACCAAAGAGCCTTTGGGAATTGCTTGTGGGAAAAGATTGGAAAAGTTCGAAGAGGTCACTTGAAAGAGTAGTGCTTGAACACCTTAGGCTGCTCTGTATGGGAAATTCTGCGCAGAGCTCAGAAGACCAGAAAACTAGTAAAGACCAGGCTCGGGAGGTTTCTTCTGGGAAGGACTGCACTAGTTGTTGGACTCCAGATAATGTGTACTATGGCTTGGCAGGAAGTTTGTCTGCATATTGCTCATGTCCAGAGACTTTGCCTGAGATTGAGACTAAGGGCAGCAGACTAATCTGAAAGAAGAAATTTCTTTTTTTTTCTAATTTTTTAAACAGAAAAAAATAAAATTTCAAAACAAGATAATAGGAGGGTAGCAATGGTTAATACATTTTGGATTGTTATCTCTTTTTTTCCCCTCTGTTTATTACAACAAAATTTATACATTTTGGGTTTTATTGCTCCCATAGATCTTATTACTTTTTTTGTAAGAGAATAAAATCAAACATGATAAAAACAAAGCTGTCAGTCAAAATCAAGGATAGACATAGCACATGATGTAAAAACAGAGTTCAAGGTATCAACAATGGTTACCATAATTCCTCTTGCTTCCTTAAGAAGAATTGTCTATCTCATTAGGTATTATAAAGTTGAACTAAACAGTAGAGAATAAGACCAATAAAACCTAAACATTGTAAACCTTACAAAACTTCAAAAGAGGATAATAGTCAAACCAGAATGGGCATCAATGTGAATCTTATTGCCTTCAAAGTAGTTGCCTATACTCTGATACTTAATACTATCATACAGAGCGGAACAGAGTCTAATCAGTCAAAACAAGATAGTGGGAGTATTACAGGACTTCAAATCAAGTTAATAGGAAATCAAAAAAGTTACTATAATATATCCTGCTAGTTTCTTTGATTTTTTTCTCCTTGGTTTAAAAAAGAAAAATTTAAAAAAATTAAATAATTTTTTAATGAATAAGGGAAAGGTTAAATTACTTACTCAGAATACAAGATTTTGGCATTTAATTGTTCAAACAGTATTAGCACAAACCTTCCTTTTCAATGAACTGAGAGATATCTTAACTATCCCACGTGCACACGTGCACACACACCCACACACGCACATTTTTGCTTTTCTCTTCCTTTTCTCCATTTCCCCATCTCAGTATCTCTTTTCTTTTGAACAGTTCCTTCCCTTTTTACAATATCTATTGTACATTTTGGATCTTATTTACTCTTTCAGCTTCTCACACTAGGGTAACAATATAATGATTACATATGTGCATCTAGTTTATTTCACTTATGAGTATGATCTCAAATTTTATCCATTTACCTATAAAAGTCTCCAGTTTATTTTTTAAAAAGCTTCTAGTTTATTGTTACTTATGACTGAATAATACTCCATTGTATAAAAAGACCACATTGGTTTTTTATCCTTTCCTCAGTTAATGGGCATTTGGGTTGTTTCCAAGATCTGGCCATTACAAATTGTGCTGCTATAAACATGGGTGCACATATATTGCTGTGGTATGATGTTTTTAATTCTTCTAGGAAGATACCCAGAAGGGGCATAGCTGGATCAAATAAGACCTCTATTCCTAGTTTTTTGAGGAATCTCCATATTGATTTCCAGAGTGGTTGCACCAGTCTACACTCCCACCAATAGTGGAGAAAGGTTCCTTTCTCCCTACAGCCTCTCCAGCATTTGTTATTGCCATTCTTTCTTGGGGGGAGGGGGTTGGAATCTCAGTGTTGTTTTAATTTGCATGGCTCTTGAATGACCAATGATGTTGAACATTTTTTCATATATTTATTTGTTGTTTGTATTTCTTCATCTGAGAAATGTGTATTCATCTCAGATACCCATTTTTGGATCGAACCTTTAAATTTGGAAGGTCTGGTTTTTTTGAGTTCCTTATCTGTTCTCGATGATAATACTTTGAAGAACAGATGGCCAATGTTTTTCCCACATTGTGGGTTGTCTCTTCACTCTATCTCCTACTTTTTCATTGACTCCAATCAATCTTAAGTTAGTCTTCTGTGCCTCATCTAGCTGCTGCTAGATTGATTTCTCATGGTCCCTTAATATTTTTAAGAAATAATTCTTTTCATGGCTGTCTTCTCTGTCTGAGATCCTCCCTCACAATGGCTTAATCTGCTGCAGATACTTTCAATGGAATTTTTATTTTCCAGGATGTCTGCTTGAATCTGCCTTATGGATTCCATTTTTTATTCCTATACTGAGCATTTATGGCTTTCTTAAGCTCCTTGCTTGCTTTGTCTGTATCTACTGTAGAGTCACTAATCATGGTTTTATTTATGGACAAAATCTCTGCAGTTATCTGAGAAATTATTCCTGATTTGATTTTTTTTCTAGAGCTTTAATCAATTGCTTTGTTGCTACTACTTCAGGCAGGCCAGGTAGGTGGCTTTCAGATTGTCCCATTCCCCCTGGGTTTGCTTTTGGTGAACTGGGTGTCTGGAGTTGCATCTTATTTAAATGTTTTCTTCTTTTTTCTTTTTTTAGTTTATTCCTGGGTTGATGCTTGTAATTGCCTATGGTGGGTTGCTTTATTACTAGTTTTTAGAACCCCCAGGAAATGACTACTTCTCTGAGGTTTCTTCCAGGTGTAGCTGGCTTTTGGGTTTTGAGTCTGTTGTAAGCTCCTACCTCTTCAACTTGTTGGAGATGAGAAGTTGCCATCTGTTAGCCCAGACCCTGGTTCTTGGGCACTGTGCCACAATATCTTCTGTGACCATTAGTCAATTTCAGTCTCAGAACACCAGGAAGAATAGATGTTTAGAACAAATGTCATAACACAGCCTAGAAAATGATAAACTAAGCCAACCATTTATTTGCCACGTTTAACCATATGAACTCAATTTGTAATTATATAACCATCTAAAACAAACCAGAAAATTATATGCAGTGTATAAGTCCTTAATATGTCAATTTTGCCTTCAGAGGTTAAAATTTTAAGTGGGTTAGGAGAAAACAGAGAGGGAGGAAGAGGAAGCGATTAGAAGTAAGACTGGAGGACAGAGGGGAATCACACTAACTTTGGGAAACTGGTGCAGAAGACTAGAGGGAAAAAGAGAAGGAAGAGATTAAAAAGAAGAGCACAACAGAACCACACCCACAAAGAGGCTAGAAACTACATTCTCACTCATACAAAAACAAGATGAAACAATGAAGGAGGAAAAAAACAAAATCATAAAACAAAAATAAAACCTTCACAACAACAAAAAATAAGAAAGGAGGGAAAGAAGGTCCACTTCCAGGGCTCTGCTGTTGCTGGAAGACAACATGTGGGAACAAAGTCCTGATCCATGTAGATTTACCCCAGCAACCCAGTAGCAGCTTTTTGCTGGGGTAGTGAAGGAACTCAGTGAGCCTGCACATTTTGGCCAAGACCAGATTCATTCTGCCTGCAGCAGTCAGCACATTTTCCATGGGGCTGAGGCCAGCTGGGAGCCACTAGATGGAGCTGGCAGCAGCTCTGAGTGCTGAGCTCAGCAGGCCCCTCTCCTAGATGGCTCCTGCCCAATCTCTCTTTGGTATGGGATGACCAAGCCCTCAGCACTCACTGCCACTAGTGCAGTCCTTCACGTCTGCAGCTGCCTTCCACTGTTGCATCTCTCCATGGAGGCCTCCGGGGCCATCAGCAGTCACCTATGTCCTCAGGTTTGAACTGCTCCTCTTGTGCAGTGAGTCCCATTTCAGGGAGAAGGTGCTGCCAGCTACCTCCTTCTTCTTCAGTGAAGTTTTTTTCTTATCTCTCCAACTCAGACTTCAGATCCTTCCTGGGTGCAGGGGGTCTACTTCTCTCCTTCTTGTCTTCTTCACATTGCTATAGTCAAGCATCTGGGAAGTGACTCTCAGAATGTCTCTTTCTCTGCTGCTTACTGCTCCACAATCGTTTCTCCTCAGGACAGAAGAAACTCCAAGGTAGTCTAATGTTGAAGTGGTAGCAAAGCTATTGTTGGGGACTTTTACCCAGATCTATGTAGACAATCAACAGCAGAGAGCCCAGAAGAGTAATTTAACTTTGGCCAGAAAGGAAGCCCCTGTAAAGCTGTGAACTATGAAGATGGAGTTGAAGACATCTCAGTTGCTGAGAAGGAACAAGAGAATATTAAAGAGGGCCTGTGGGTATCATAACAAGCAGCAAGTCGCCACCCTTTGTGGCTTTAAATCTGAAAAAGTGAAAGACTTTGTTCTGAGGAGAAAGCTTCAGAGCACCATATTCCAGAATGGTGGTAGCATAGAGAATTTGTTACTCAAAACTGTTCAGACTTGGGCAACTCTTAGAGATGGACTAAATGGACTAAATGCCTTTTGCATAAATGGATGTGCATGAGTCTTTAGGGATCTTGGAACTGAATGTTTGGTTCTAACGTAATATAATGTTGATAGACTTCATAGTGATTTTTAAGAATTGTTAAACCTGTGTTATACTGTTCAAATTGTGAAATGGTAAAAATAAGTATGTCTTTGTATCTGGAAACTAGTTCAAAGAAATGTGTCTGGCTGCCAAGTTGACAAGCAGTGGATTGTAATGGTTAATACATTTTGTCAACTTGGAAGTTTAGAAGTTTAACTAAGTGACTCAGCAAGGGGTGAAGTTCCTCACTTTGTAAACACCCTACACCTGTGCTGGAGGAGGGCATGGAGATGGTATGAGTGCTACACCCCCCGCCCAGGGCAGGTAGCCTGCATACATGATAAGAGAGGAAAAGAGGCCTGCTCTTCTCCTCCTTTTGCTCTTGTTGCTTTTGTCTTCTGCTGCATTAAACAGTTGTCCCTTAGCTGTGCTATCCTGCTTTTGGAGCCAGATACTATTATGGATTGAAACCCCCACAAACTGTAAGCTAAATAAGCCTTTACTCCTTTAATTTTGGGCATTGGGTATTTTGTCCCAGCAATGAGAGAAAAGTAACTAAAACAGAAGCATAACGAAGTCAGGAATTTTAACTATCCCCCATGGTGCAACTAGAGATCACAGGGGCAGCAGCAACCAGGCACCAGTACCCCTTTTAGCTGGTGAGGTGGCATCAGAGCCTACTGAGGAGCTAGAACTCCACACCTGCCAGCAGTGCCTGGGGAGAGTCCAGCTGGGAAACTGCTTCACTCTGCAGGAGTGTGATGGTGCCTTGCCCCTTCACCTGCTAGAGCACTGTTGTCGGGATTCAGCTCAAAAAGGAAGTTCAAATAAGATCACAAGTCTCATAATGTGGCACCCAAAATGTCCAAGTTTCAGTTGAAAATCACTGTTCATATCAAGAACCAGGAAGATACCAAACTGAATGAATAAAGACCAGCAAGCTGACTCCAACACTGAGATGACAAAGACATTAGATTTACCTGGTAAGGATTTTAACGTATCCATCACAAAAATGCTTCAGAAATTATCAACACACCTGAAATAAGTTAAAAAGTGTGGTCTCAGCAAAGAAATAGAAGATACAGAGAAGAAATACAATAACAGAAGTGTCTGCTTCAACAGAGGGGCTTAAAGCAGAGTGTAGAGAGGGAAAAAAATCAGTAAATGATTTGAAGCTAGAGTATATGAAGTTTTATCCAAATATTTCAAGGAAAAAGACAGACACTATGGTAACTACTATTAAGTCGGGTTATATGGTGGTGAAGTACTAGGTTGCTGAAACAGTCATGCTTTGACCTCCATTGTTATATTGTTATGTCCTGTTTTATCTCAATCTCCCCCTTATTCTTTTAAAAAAAATTATTTAGTCATTTCTTATGTTTGTCTTAATTAAAGAAAAAATTTAAAAAATTAGGATATATAAATAGTAACTCTTTTTTATTTCCTATTAACTTCTTTTGAAGTCCTGTAATACTCCCACGATCTTGTTTTGACTGATTAGACTCTGTTCCATTCTATATGATAGTATCAAGTTTGAGGGTATAGGCAACTACTTTGAAGGCAATATGATTCACTAAGATGCCCATTCTGGTTTGACTATTGTCTCCTTTGGAAGTCCTGTAATGTTTACAATGCCTCAGTTTTATTGGTCTTGTTCTCTACTGTTTTGTCCAACTTTATAATATCTAATGAGATAGACAATTCTTTTTAAGGAAACAAGAGACAACGTTGATAACCATTGTTGATAACCTTGTACTCTGTTCTACACCATGTGCTATGTCTATCCTTGGTTTTGACTGACAGCTTTGTTTTGCCATATTTGACTGTATTCTCTCCCCCCCCCCCAAAAAAAGTAATAAGCACTAAAGAGTAATAAAATCCAAAATGTGTAAAAAAAAAAATCAGTAAGTGGGAAGGTAAAGTAAGAGAAATTATCCACTTTGGACAATAGAGAGAAAATACACTTAAAAGAGGCTGTGGGACCTTAGTAAAAGATCTAATATTTATGTCATTGGGTTTTAGAAAGAAAAGAGTGGAGCTGAAAAAATAAAGAATGGCCAAAATCTCCCAAAGTTCACAAAAGATATACAGAGCCAAGAAGTTGAGTAAGTTGAGGGTAAACTCAAAGAAATCCACCCCAAAAACATCACAGTCAAATTCCCGAGCAATGAAGATAAAAAAATACACTGAGAGAGAAGCAACACCATGTTGGTGGGAGGAAGTCCGAATGGCACAGGCTTCTTGTCAGAAACCGCAGGAGCCAGAAGGAAGCAACTTGAAGAAAAGAACTTTCAATCCAGAATATCCAGCAAAAATGTCTTTTAGGAGTGAAGAACAGAGCCATTTTGGAAGATACTTTGACAGTTTCTTACAAAAGTAAACAGATTATCAAACATTCCAGCCATCACACTCCTTCCTGTTTACCACAGGAGTGGAAAACTTAGCCATGCAAAAAATCCTGCATCAAATATTTATAACAACTTTATTCATAATTACCCAAACCCTAAAGTAACCAAGATATTCTTCAGCAGGAGCACACAGAGTCTTGGTAGGGTATTTTTTAGTATTAAGAAGAAATGTACTAATATGCCATGGAAAGGTATGGAAGAAACTCAAGTGCGTAATACTAAGTGAAAACATCAGTCTGAAAAGACTAAATACTATCCAATTCCTGCTATATTGTATTCTAGAAAAGGCAAACCTATGGATAAAAGGATGAATAAAAAGTTGACTGGCTTCAAGGGTTGGTGGAGGGGCGAGCAGAAAAGCATTCGTACAATGTTGTCACCATTGGTACACGGCGTTATACATCAGTCCACACTCAGAGTATACACCAGAGGAGTGTACCCCAGAGGAGTGTACACCAGAGCGAACCTGTGTGCAAATGATGGGTGTTGGGTGATAACTCTTATCAGATGGGGGTGGATATCAAGATGAAGAACAACTAAGAAAATGTGTCACCAGCAGATCTAGGCTAAAAATGGCTAAAGGAAGTTTTCTAAACAGAAAGAAAATGATAAAGGAAAGAAAAGAAAAGAAAGAAATGAAACGAAACTTGGAACACTAGGAAAGAAAAATAAACAGTGAGCAAAACCAGGGATAAAAGCAATAGGTTTCTCTTCTCCTCTTAAATATCCCAAAGTATTCTTAACTGTTGCAAACCAAAGTTATAATACTGTCTGATATGTGTGAATGAAATATTTAGGACAGTTATAAATGGTCAAGAATAAAAAGATTTCAAAGGAGATAAAATTTCTTTTTTGCTGTGTTTGGTTTTGGTGCCAGGAATTGAACTCAGGACCTCTTGCTCACCAGGCAGGTGCTGTACTGCTAAAGTGTATTCCAGGCCCCAGAAGGGCTAAAATTTCTACATTTCACTTGAATTTGTAAAAATTATGATGGCCAATAGACTGAAAAGATATAGGAAGGCAGGTAGAAAGGTGAAAGATAAACAGAGATAGAGATCTGAGTATATACTTGACAGTAAAAAAGCTATACAAAAAGATACCTTCAAAACACTATAGAAAAATAAGAGTAGCATTCTAGAAAAAGTTAAAGTAACACTCAGAACATCAAGAAAAATAAAAGATAGAAGAAGCAAGCAAAAATTGCAGACCTACGCCCTTTCATATTAATAATTACAGTCAATGTAAATAATATGTGTACACAAACTAAAAGACAGAGCTTGTCAGAATTGGTGACTTGGTTGACATGGCTTGGAGGTAGAACGCCCACAATCCTGCCCTGAGTTCCATCCCCACTACTGAAAAAAAAGGACCCAAGAATCATCTACAAAAAACTCACTTCAAACATAGCAGTGTAACTTATAAGCAAGTTAAACATAAATGAATGAAAAAGAGGTATGGTGAAAACATATTAATCAAAAAAGTCCAAAAAGGCAAGTGTCTACAATATCAGATAAAGCAGACTTTCATAGTGAAGAAAATTACCAGAGAGAGGATCATGATATGATAATAAAAGTGTCAGTCCACCAAGAAGACGTAACAATCCTGTCAAAATATGTGAAGCAAAACTGCATAGAACTGAATGATGAAGCGAATGCACAATTACAGTTGAAGACTTCAAACCCCCCTTGCAACAACTGATAGGAGAATTAGACAGAAAATCAGGATTCAACAAGACCTAATCAAGATTTATAGAACACTCCATCCAACAATAGTAGACTATGCATTCTTTTGAATTTCCTACAACACATATATCAAGATAGACCATTATCCACAAAACAAGCTCAACACATTTTAAAAGAATTAAACTCACATTAGGCAGGGTGTAGTGGCACATGCTTGAATTCCAGTACTCAGGAGGCTGAGCCAGGAGGATCTCTGTGAGTTCAAAGCAGCCTAGGCTACATAGTGAGTCATATGGAGTGTGCTATCTAACCACACATGGAATTTTTTTAAATGGCCTTGATAATGAAAAGCTAAAAATAAATCTTTAAACACTTGGAAACAGCACAATTGTAAATCACAGGTCAAAGAGAAAAATCACAGAAGAAATTTTCAAATATCCTGAGCTAAATAAAAATAATACAACATATCAAAATTTATAGGTCACAGCTAGGCAGTGGTGGCAGGAAAACTCATAGCACTAAATTCATATATTCAAAAAGAAAAAAGAATCTCAAGCCAGTACTCTAAGCTCTTGCCTCAAGCTTTTGGGGGAAAGAATAGTGAAATAAATACAAAGCAAGAGAGGGAAGAAATAAAAACATGAGGGGCTGGAGATTTAGCTCAGTGGCATAAGCACCTGCCTTGCAAGCAGGTGGTCCTGAGTTCGATCCCCAGTACCAATTAAAAAAAAAAAAGAAATAAATAAAGACATGAGAAGTGAGTGAAACTGGATATAAAAACAGTCATGAAAGTTAGTGAAATAAAGAACTAGTGTTTTTGTTTTGCTTTGTTCTTTGTCTTTTTGAGACAGTTTCATATGCAGTTCAGGCTGGCCTCAAACTTGCAGCAAACCTCCTGCCTCTGCCTCCTGAGTGCTGGGATTACAAGTGTGTACCACCACTCCTAGCTAAGTACTTGTTTTTTTGAGAGGTCAGTTGACAATCCTTTGACAAGACTGACAAAAAAAGAAAGCATAATTACTAATGTCAGGACTAAAACAGGAATCATTACGATCCCACAGACATTAAATGGATAAGAGTATACTACTTAAAAACTCTCAACTTTAAATTTGACAATTTATATGAAATGGACAAATTCCTTGAAAAAAACCAAATTACCATGAAATAGATCATTTGAATAGCCCTTTAATTATTAAGAAAATTAGGCCAGGATATAGCTCAGTGAAACAGCCTACCTGGCAAGCACGAGGTTCTGAGTTCAAGTGTTGGTACCAAAAAAAATTTTAAAAGGCCACACATGGTGGCACACCCCCAATCCCAGCACTTGGGAGGCTGAAGCAGGAGGATTATTGCAAGTTCAAGACCAGCCTGGGTTACCAAATGAGCTCAAGGTCAGCCTGAACTGCACAGTGAGACCCTGTCTCAGACACACACACACACACACACACACACACACACACACACACACGAGAAACATAAACTAATTAAATTTTTAAAAAAGAAAATTGAATTCACAATTTAATACCTTCCAGAAAGGAAATCTCCAGGATCACGTGGCTTTACTCAAAACTCTCACCAAATGTTAAAAGGAGAATGAACAGCAATGCTCTGTAATTTCTTCCAGAATACAGAAGAGACAAGAATGCTTCTCCATTAGTTGCATGAACTAATATTACCCAGGCACCATCAAACAAAAATAGTACCACAGATTAAAAAAAAAAAAACTAAGACAAATATCCCTTGAGATATAGGTGCAAAAATCCAGCAAACCAAATGCAGCATTATATAAAAAGAACTAAACACCATGATGAGCTGGGGAACATTCCAGGGGTGAAAGGCTGGTTCAATACGCAAAGCAGCTGCTAACAGACTGAGGGAGAATCAGTGAACCACTTAAATGTGTTTGAAAAAATCCAACTAAAAGTTTTAGCCAGAGTCATAAGGCAAGAAAATGAAATAAAAAGCACACAGATAAAAAGAATATGTTATTTTCTATGTAAAAAAAATCTCAAATTAACCCAGGCTTGGTGGCACACCTGCAATCCCAGCCTCCATGCAGGATCTAAGGCCGGCCTGGACTCATGTAAGTTCAGGATGGATCTAAACTGCACAGTGAGACTCTACCTCAGTAAACAAAACAAACAAACAAACCTCTAATTCTCTTGTTAGAAAAAGTAGAATAATGTGTAAGTTTAGCAAGGTCGAAGTGTAAAAGATAAACAAACATACAGAAGCATGAGTCGTGCGTCTATATATAGGCAATGAACACATGGATGCTGAAATTTAAAATTAATACAATTTATAGTCACTCAAAATGTTCAGGTATATATCCAGCAAGCATGTGCAGGGCTTGTATGCTGAAAACTACAAAATGCTGAAGAAAAATCAAAGAAGCCAGGCATGGTGATACACGCCTGAATCCCAGCTAGTCAGACAGGAGAATTGGAAGTTCAAGGCCAGACATCATCTAAAAATAAGTAAATAAATAAGGAAAAGTCTAATAAAAATGTTGCATATCATGTCAAACTGAAAAACTCAATATAAGAAATGTCGTTCTGAAGTTGACATACAGATCTAACACAATTCCTTGTGAAAATCTCAGCCTGATTTTTTTATGTGACTATAAATAGGATCATTCTAAAATTTAAAGGTAAAAGAGTGAGAATAAATAGTAACAATTTTTACAAGGAAAATAAGGCGGGGGGATCTACACAGTTTCCAGGTTCATGTGACTGTACCATCCAGGGTTATGCGATATTGACACACACTGACACACACATCAGTGGACGCACACAGAGCCCAGGGGTAGAGCCACACAAATATGTCAGCTGAGCTTTGAGGTACAAAAGCAGTTCAACAGAAGAAAACAGTCTTTTCCACAAGTGGTGCTGAGCAAGTGGATATCCACAACAATATAAAAACAAACAAACGAAGGAAACACAAGAGGGGCAAGCTCGCACTAAGGCTCTGGTCTTCCTATGAGAGGAGAGTGTGGAAAGAGCTGAGAGGCCAGGAGCATGGCTCCTCTGCCCAGGAAGCCAAGCTGGCACCTGCACTGGGTGCCCCTGAATGTCACCGGCCACCCTCAATAACTTTCTTATCTGTCTCCCCCTTTAAACTCTGTTTTTTGTGGGCTGTGAAGTTTGCCGTCCTATGAAGGTTTTTTGTGTCAGCTGAGAACAAGTGCAGTATTCACATTTCACTGGGTGGACGGAGCCTTCCCAAGCCCTGCGCTGGTGCTGGGATGCCTCTGCCCATCTGTCCCAGGCTCTGACCATGATCACTGTGGCCTCACCTTCACCTGAACCTTGCTGGAGTTTTAAAATCATAAATACAAAAGGAGGGGACATTTCTGATGGATCTGTGGGTTGGCACTCCACTACCACGACTCCATTAGCTTATACAGAATCCTCGACTGTTGGTTTCAACTTTGCTTTCTTTAATAGAGATGGAGAAATGAGACATCTTTAAGAAAAACTACAGCATCCTCAATTCTGTATGGTTTTTCCCTTTTTTCTAGTTGTCTCACCAATATGTAATTTTTTTTTTTTTTTTGGTCTTTTTGTCTTTTTGAGACAGGGTCTTGCTCTGCAGTTCAGGCTGGCCTTGAGCTCAGACGGATCTTGAACTCTCAACAATCCTCCTGCTTCAGCCTGCTGAGTGCTGGGATTACAGGTGTGCACCACCACATCCAACTACCAATATGTAATTTGATAACAAAAATTCTAAGAAACATGCTGCTATGGAATCTCTCCAAATAACAGCATTAGTCTTTTTGCTCATATTTTACTGGTTTATGTAACATTCAGTTAAATTATGCAAGAATAATATGTGCAGCTGGTATAAACAGGCTGAGTTAAGCACAAATGACTCGCGGTAAGCATGCACCTCCACCAAGTAGGGGAGCAGAGCCTCACTGCATCGTACTGTGCACATTCGATGAGCCAGGCATGTAAACCAGTGTGTTCACAAAGCATTGATACTGTCCCTTTTGCCAGTGAGCCAGGTAAATGCAGGCTATTTTAAATACTGTCTTAATATCAGAAATAGTAAGTAAAACTTATCAAGTGCTTTCTTGTGCCAAGCACCTTGCTAACTGCTTCTAAACATATCTCAATCATTCCTCAAAGAAAATATGATCCCATTTTACAGACAAAATTGCAAGATAAAGGGTAGATGCCAAAGTTACACTTTTAATGTCTGGACTAACACTACCAGTGTAGTAACAGCAGAGTTACAGAGCAGCTAGGCTGCTCTGGCCAACTCTTCCCACCACTGGTCACCTCAGCCTCAAGTGGACTGAGTGTGGTGGGTTCAGGGGTCCCACGGCTGAGCCAGGGGTTCCTGTTCCCAGACTTCCTCTGCACTGCCCTTTCTGGCAGCCATATATCTGCACCTCAGAGCTGCCAAGCGGAGCCCTAGTATCTTGAGGAGGAAGAACCGTCCGGGCCAAGCTCTCCCCTGCTGGATGTGCTCTACACACACACACACACACACACACACACACACACACCTATCTGCACCTCACTTTCTCACCTCCTGGTGACTCTCAGCCCTAGAAGAGGCTGTGTTCCCCTGCCACCCCAGGCTTATTTTGGGCTGCTCATGATATCCCAGGAAGCCCTGCTTCCTGAAGCACATCTGCTCCTTCAGTGCAAGGCAGAAGCCACTTTTTTGGGCCCCCACTCCGGTGGGGACTGAGATTGGGTGCGCTCTCTCCTCTGCCCCCTGAACACTTTGTCTCCTGCCCAGCTGAGCAGAGTCCCCACTTCCTGCCAGTTGTCCCCTGCCCGGCACACCCTTCCTTGCTGTTCTCATCTGGGTCCGAGCTCCATGTCTCTTCTAGAAAGCTCTCCAGCTTCGTGTCTGCATCTGGTGTCTTTCCAGTTCTTCAAACTCTATAGACACGAACTCCTCACCTGCTGGTCTCTGCTCCAGACACTGAGCTTCAGAGCCAAGCTCTGTGCCCTGAAGTGCTTTCTGGGCTGTGGGTGCTCAGTGTATGCTGTTTGTGTAATCTAATCAATGCTTAGAAGTCGACTCAAAAGTCAGCTTTCTCCTCATGTCTCATCTGCTGCGTAGGACAGTTCTGTCCTCCTGGCCATGGGCAGAGCAAAAGGATGCTCATCCCCTGGCCCTTGGGAGCATGAAGGTGCTGCCTCACCCCCAGCTCGGCTCTCCAAGTGGGTGACATCACTGCTCACGAGGACAGGCTGGCCAGGCAGCTGCCACATGCCGATCTCAGGCTGACCCTGAAGAAGGCTGATTTCTCGCCCTGTGCATGTCAGGCCGGCTGCTTTGCAGTATCATCTCTCAGGGACCTGGGTATCACTCTAAGTACTCCTCTGGGTTTTTTGTTTTAATTTTGAAGGTTAAAATCTGTTACATTTGTTTAACCTTCTGTTCTCTGAACTGACTGACTCTAGAAACCTTTTCTTCATGTAATTACTTTTCTTCTCCTGCTAATAGGGATTGAACCCAGCACTCAGCTACATTCACAGCCTTTTAAATTTAAGACAGAGTTTTACCAAGTTATACCCAGTCCATCCTTGAACTTTTGGCCCTCCTGCCTCAGCCTCCCAAGTAACTGGGGTTCCAGGTATAGCCACCATCCTTAGAATGTAACACCTATTTATATCCAGCAGGCTTAGGCTGGGTAGTTCATGAACCATAGAAATGCATTGCCAGGGGTGAAGCCATGCATCCTAGGTGAATGTGCCAACAAATTGTGTTGTGAGGGTTGCTCTTTCTGGTCACATGGCAAATGGGGAGAGCAGTCTCCTTTCCACTTCTTGTAAGGATGCCAATCCATCCCCAAGGGCACAGCCACATGACCTGATTACTCCTCAAGGCTCCACCTACAACTGCCATCAGGAATTTGTAGTCAATATATGAATGGGGCACACGTTTAGACCACGGCACACTTGCCAGGCCTCGTCTTGCTCCTGTAACTGCAGACTGGGTAATTTGTAATGGACAGGAGTGTGCTGGCTCGTGACTGCGAAGACTGGTAAGTTCAAAGGCAAGGGCTGGCATGTGGCAACAGGCTTCTTGCTGTCATCCTATGGTGGAAGGGCAAAGAGAAAGGGAAGAGCGAGAGAAGGGGCCAAGATGAACCAAGCCCTGCCACGGGGCTTTAGTCCATTCATGAGAGCAACCCAGTCTTCCCCAGCACTGCCACTTTAGGTGCCAAGTTTTCAGCACATGCACTTAGGAGATACAGTCAGACCATATACAGTCAGACCATAGCCAGCCTCATGCTCCAAAATGCCCGTCTGAGGGTGGTTACTGCATAACAAGCTTTTGCCATACAGTTAATTGGTGCTAAAATATGAGTAAGGCAGTTTCTGTTCGCATTCACTGACTTTTTAGAATGCGTCCAACAGGTATCTGTGGAGCCTTTGCTTTGTGCCCAGGGCACTGCCAGAGGCTGGAGCTGGAAAGACACTCACCACCCCAGAACAGCCGTAATCATTGGATGCAGAAAGCAGACGGTGCTGGAACAGAGCTGTGAGGTTGTCTGAGACTACCCCAGTGTCTGATGTGCTGGCCACAGGAGGAACAACTCATCGGGTAGAGTGTGGATGAAGAGTGGGGCTGTGGGTGCACGTGGGAAGTGGTCCAGGCAGAGGTAAAGCATATGCAAAGGCCCAGAGGCAGGAACAGAGGGCTCAGTAAAGTTGGAATACAATGAGAAAAGTGACATCATGCTTGTTGGCCTCACAGATCAAGCCCACACTTTGGGTTTTATCCAAAGAGCAATAGGAGCCAAGGAAGGGATTCCCGACCTGACAGGGAAAATGCAGACACAGTCAGCTAATCAATTATATGGTTTCTGTAATAAGCCATTTCACTGGTGCAGCCCCTCATGCTTTACAAAACCCTTCCTCATCGTTAGTTGGTCTCCTCTGAAGCATTCCTCTGAGGAAGACTGGCCAGTTTTTGTACTGATGGATGTCCCGAGGTTCGGAGAACTAAGCGGCTCACCAAAGGACACATAAGGATGACCACTGTGCTTCTCAGGCCAGTCACACAGAGCAAGAACCAGCACTGTGGGACTTGGGCCTGGGGCCCTCGAGCCTGTCAGCAGAGTGGCCACTCACGGGTGGCTGCACAGGACAGTGGTCAGTGCGAGGGCAACCGTCTGCTCAGCTCCCAGTCGGCGACCTTTCATCAGGGAGGTGAGTCTAGCACATTATTTAATTTCTTTGGCCCTCTCACTCCATGCTTGTAAAGTGGGATAACCATGCTCACCTCATAGGGCTTCTGTGATGCTTGAAGGAAATAATGGCAGTGAAAGCATCTGACTTACAGCTGGAGCTTGACAAAGGCCATCTATTTCTATTTTTAAAGAGAAGTATTAGGTTGCTGATTTGTATTTCTTTTCCCTTCGGTACTAGGGAGCCACATACCCTCCCCCCTTTTTTTCTTTCTTTTTTTTTTTTTTTTTTTTTTTTGTCTTTTTGTTTTTTATCTGTACCAGGGATCGAACTCACGACCACACACTTGCAAGGCAGGCGCTTATGCCACTGAACTAAATCCCCAACCCCTCCTCGGCCCTTTTAGTTTTTTATTTTGAGGCAGGATCTTGCTAAGTTGCCCAGGTTGGGTTCAAGCTTCCGATCCTCCTTTCTGTTCCATGTGGCTGAGATTACAAGGATGCACCATAGCCCCCAAGACAGACTTTCTTTTACTTTGGAACTTGGAATACACTGACCATGGAAGTTAAATGAGGCTCAAATCCCTTAATAGTAGGGTTCATTGTTTCTGAAATGGGTTGCACCACTGCACAATCTGCAGATGTTCGAGATGGCACAGAGGAAGACAAGCGTGGGTTCTCCTCAGTAATGGTATCTTTACAGTGGTTGCTTCTTCCTTCTGGGCCACAGGAGGGAGTTCTACAGTGGCAGCTTCCTGGGATGACAAGAGCAGGGAGTGACTCCAGAGGTGGATGTTACATGGTGGCCTTGAGAGCCATGGCGAGGAGCTGTCTTGCAGACCGAGACCCTAGGGAGCTGTACCAAAGGGATCCAGAGACTATGCGTTGGCCAAAGCTCGTTCAGAGAGTAGAGGAGGGCGTGACGGGTGAGTACAGGAGCTTGGAGCAGAGCACAGGGAGCTTCTGTGAATTGTAATACTCAGTGGGCTCGCTGAGTCCTTGGTGGGTTGCTGTGCTTCCAATCTAGGTCTTGACAGTGCTCTAAGAATTCTGGGAGGAGACAGGCTGTGAGTTTTCCAGGCTTAGCAGGTCAGTTTTGATCCTAAAGACTAGCCTGCTGGAAATGGGAGTGGGTTGAATGGGGGCTCGGGGTTAAGAGAAAACCAGCTTAATTAGTGACTCTCAGTCTTACCCAGACCCACAGCCAGAAATACACATTGTACAGTGACCAAGTAAACATACACACATGCACGCATGTGCCTGTGCATGTACACACACCTGAGATCAGTTTTATTAAGCAGTACCTATGCTCATGTGTGTACCACACACTAATATTTTATGTTCTATTTTGTTCTATTTCATGCTAATGGATTGTAACTTGCACTTTTAGAAACATTGGTCTAATAGATGATAACTTGTCCTTGAAGGTGATTGAAGATGTTGTCCATGAATAATGAAATTCGGATGAGCAATGCCAAAGGCTGAGCAGTCTGATTGTGTACTTTAAATGCCCATAGCAGATCCAGAATCTGGTTTTCTGTCATCCTGAACACTGAGGTTGGAAATAGTGAAAATAGTTACAATATGAAGAATCGCTGCAGCATTTACTAAGCACCCAGTTGGCGTAGAACTGGCCGAGGCCCTCGAGAGATAAAAATCTAACGCACAAACATCGTCCTCACAGGAGTTCATGATCTAAGGAGGCAGCGACTGGATCCCAGACACAAAAACGTGAGAGATTTCAACCATGAGGCACCCTGAGCTGCTGGGGGGTGACATCACCCTCTAGAAATAGAGATTTTATAACAATTACATGGGATAAATTTTAAACCAGGAAGTAGAGAACCACACTCTAAAATAGTACCAGTGAGTCTCTAAGTGCCAGGAATGGAGGGAAACTCAAAGCCCAAGTGCGCGGTGGGAGCTCTTGGGCCTGGACGTCAGTGTCCATCACAGTGCTGGGGTTATGGAGGGGGTGACCACAGTGGGAGCAGGAGCCCAGCCTCTCCAGCAAGTGGTACTAGGATGAGCCCTGTGTGACATTAGGGGCCATGGAGCGCTGCCTGTCCACATGGGAGCTGGAAGTCTCCACGCACTGACAGGTTTGGTGGAGAGGCTGTCAGCTTGATAGCAGAAAAAGAGCCAACCTTGAAGACCTGTGTCACTGGTGAGTGAGGCTTGCATCATTGCCAGGAGCAGGAACTTCAATTCAAGAAAATAGCCTGGGCATGGTGGCAGATACCTGTGATCCCAGCACTTGGGAGGCTGAGGCAGGAAGGTCACTGGGAGTTTGACCCCAGCCTGGGCTACATAATAAGACCCTGCCTCAAAATGACAAAAAAAAAAAAAAAAAAAAAAAAAGAAAGAAAGAAAAAGAAAAGAAAATGACAAACTAGTTCAGAAATGGTGAAACCCACAAAGAGAGAAAGAACAATACTATACTGGAGAATCCAAAAAACTATACACGTGAAGACTGCAAAAATATATGTATTGGGGTGTTTTCATTTTTCATTTTTGTATCGACATATAATAATTGGGGCATTTATGAAGTATGATGTGATTGTTGACAAATCAGAGCGCCTACAGTGTCTGTCATCTTACGCTTACTGATTTGGAGTGAGGACATTGAAAGCTTCTCTCCTGACTCTTTGGGCTCTGAGCAGGGAGCCCCGGGACACACTCCTCTTGTCTAGCCGTAACTTGGTACTGGGGATCAATGACACACAGGCGCTGTGCCGCTGAGCCGTACCCCTGACCTAGCTGTAAGTTTGTGTCCACTGACCAGCTTCTCCTCCCTCTGCCCTCCTCAGCCCTTGGCCACTGTGTTCTACTCTCCACTGCTCTGCAGGTAACTGCATTAGATTCCCCATGGGAATGGAACATGGAGAGGATGTCTTCCATGTCTGGCCTACTTCACTTACCATACATACTCTAGGTTCTTCCATTTTGTTGCCAGTGACAGGATTTCCTTCTCTTTCATGGCTGAGTAGTATTTAATTGTGTATATGTGCATGTTCTTTATCCAAGAATCTGTTGATGGGTTACTCCATACCTTAGGTTTATTCTGTATCTTAGCTATTATGAATGCTGCTAATATAAATATGGAAGTGCAGATGTATCTTTGTTATAATGATTTTCTTTTCTTTTTATTTTCCTTTCTTTTTGAGACAATGTTTCATTGTGTAGCCTAGGCTGGCCTCAAATTCACAGTGATCCTCCTGCTTCAGCCCCCCAAGTACTGGAATTACAGGGTGCACCAACAGACCTGGCCTTGTTATACCCTGATTTGGTTTCCTTTGAGTATATGCCCAATAGTGAGATTACTGGATCAAATAAATGTATTTAGCTGGGGATGTAGCTCAGCACCACAGTGCCTGCCTGGCAAGTGCAAGATTCTCAGTTTGATTCCCAGTACAAATAAATAAACAAAATGTATTTAAAGTGTTCTCCAAAAAGGAAAGGAAAGAATAAATCTAAAAGGTAAGAATAAGATGTAATGGGAGAGAAAACACAGAGCTTAGAAAGAACCACGTAGAATTTCTAGAAAAGAATGTTAAAAATAATCCAGTGTTGAAGGGTTAAACAGTTGACAATACTACTAAAGATGAAAACTGTGAATTTGATGACATATTAGAAAATACCCAAAATACAACTCACATAGTTAAAGTCATGGGTAATATGAAGGAATTCAGAGACATGAGGAGTAGATAAAAGGGCCCGGCAAACATTAGAAATCACAGAAGATGAAATATGTGAAGCTAAGATGAGGGAGAAATTGTCAGTACTGAATGTAGAAATGTATCAGGGACCTGGCCAGATCCCCAATCTCCCAAATGAGTGTATGGCAAAGGTTTAAATAAATGAGATAAGTGGTGTGATTTTAGGGCTCCAGGAGGATCAAAACCCTCTGCAGTTCTTGACTGGTGGCTAAGACAAGGAATGTCTCTGGGCGGCCTGCATTTATTTATTTTTTTCAAACAAGGAAGGGGTTAGAGTAAAAAATGCAGGAAACTGAATAGACCTTGGGAGTGGTTCAAGGACTTTGCCAAATAACAAATTATGTTTAATTTAGGAGAACTATCTTATGAGAAGACCTCCCTGCTGAATTTCACTACAAGAGTGAAATGCTTGTAGCTACAGTGAAGTGGGAGCCTGGTGTCCTCAGCTGTGACCTTATCTTGCCCTTTGAAGTGTCTCTTTGTCTCAGGTCAGCCAGGCCATGCCATAGCCCTGCACGTGTGTTCAATCTCCAGTTTCAATGGATCCCAACAGAAGTGAACTCTCAGTGAGAAACACAATTGGATATCTGAGAGGAACACACAGAAATACGCTGAAACCTGGACACCTTGTGTTAAGACTGGAGCCCATCAGAGACAGAAGCCTGGAAGGCTACCGGCAAAAGACCAGCAGCCGGGAACAGCCTTGTAAGGAGCTGTGGCAGTCAAAAAAGCTGAAGGAAATAAGTGCTTCAGAACTTAAAGTCTTAATATATAGATTTTTACACAATCTGAGTAAAATACCAAATGAACTTCTCACAGGATTAGGGAAAAGATGGGGCCACAGATATAGCTCAGCAGCATAGTACCTGCCTGGCAAGTACAAGATCGTAAGTTTGACTCCTGGTACAAAAAAAAAAAAAAGAAAATTAGGGAAAAGAATTCCAAAATTTATATCAAACCAAAGAAGACCCAGAATAGCAAAAGCAACCCCAAGCACAGCAGTAGGCATCACATCCCAGAATTGAGTTTAATTACAAATCTAACAGGAGCAAAACAGCATGGTACTGGCATAAAAACAGACACGAGGATCAATGGAACAGAATAGAGGATGCGGGAGGGACATATGGTTATTTGATCTTCAACAAAGGCGTCAAAAACGCATACTGGAGGAGAGACAGCTAACTTGGTACTTTTCTCTCATTTCTGGGACAAAATACCTAACACCCAAAATGGAGGAATGAAAGATTTATTTAGTTCACTGTGGAGGTTTCAGTCCATAATCAGCTGGCTCCAAAGCAGGGTGGCGCGGCTGAGGGGCAGCACCTCAAGATAGCAGCCAGTTAAAGCAGCCAGAACAAAAGTGGGAGAACAAGCCTTTCTTTCTTCCTTATATTGTACACAGGCCACTTGCCTCCACAGCCCTGGGTAGGTGTAGCACTCACAAAATCTCTATGCCCTCCTCTTGCACAGGATGAGGATATTCACAAAGTAAGGATCCTGGCTCTCTGCTGAGTCTCTCAGTTAAACTTCTAAACTTCTGAAGTTCACGCATCGTGTCAACCATAAACCACAGTCTCTGTAACAAATGGTGCAGTGAAACCTGGCTACGCACCTGCAGAAGATTGACTCTACACCCATGTCTCTCACTGTGTACTAAACTAAAATCAAAATGGATCAATGATATAAATGTTAAAACCAGAATATTTAATCAGCAGATAAAATAGGCACAGGCAAGAATTTTCTGAACAAAACTCAATGGCACAAGGAATAGTATTGAGAATCAACACGTGAGGATCATATCAAATTAAAAAGCTTTTGCATTACAAAGGAAACAACCAATAGAGTAAACACACGACCTGTACAATGGGAAAACAGTGCCAGTTATTTCTCAGAGAAAGGGCTAAAATCTAGAATATATAAGGAACTCAAAAAAGTTAGCCTCTCCAAATAAAAGACCCCAAAAATGGGCAAGTGAAATAAATGCACATTTCTCAGAAGGAGTACAAATGGCCAATAAGTACATGGAAAAATGCTCAACACCTCTGGCCACTAGAGAAATGCCAAGGAAAACACGAGATTCCATCTCACCCCACAGAGAATGGCTGCCATCAAGAAATCAAACAACAACAAATCTTGGAGGCGTGGTATGGTTAGGGGGCTCTTCCACTTTGTTTGTGGGAGTGTAAACTAGTACAGAAATAGTATGGAGATTCCTCAGAGAACTAAAACTAGAAATGCCATTTGACTCAGCTACTCCTCTTCTAAATATCTTCCTGAAGGAGTTAGAATATCATATCACAGTGATACATGCATATCCATGTCTATAGTAACAATTCATATTAGCTAGATCTTGGAAGTAGCCTATATGTTCATCAGTCAATGAATAGATGAAGAAAATGGGTAAAGAAAACTTATATACAATGGACTACTACTTTGCCATAAGCAAGGATAAACAAGTCATTTGTAGGAAAATAGATATACTTTGAGATCATGATGTTAAGTGAAATAAATCAGACACACAAGTTTAACTATCACGTGGTTTTTCTTACATGAGAAACCCAAAATATAAACAAAGAGTAAGATAAACAACAGGCAACAGGAAGTGGAGAAACATCTTTTTCAAATGGGAAGAGAATCAAGGGACAGGGGGAGGTGGACGGAGATAAAGGGAATGAAGGAACTGACGTGTGCTATGTATGGATTCTGGGTCACTCACAGGAACATGCTCATCATACCTACACACACACACTAATAAGAAATAAAAACAAGAAAAGAACCTAAGGTCTTAAACCAAGATCATTATCAACTGATAGAAAAGCCAATGCCACCCATGGTGGCTGACACCTGTAGCCCCAGCTTCTTGCGAGGCTGAGACAGGATGCTGATGAGTTTGAGGCCAGGCTGGGCATCTAACCCAGACCTTGTCTCAGAGTAAATTAAAAAGGGTCGGGCATAGAGCTCAGGGTGCGGGAGGCCCCAGGTTCAATCCCACAGTACTGGAAAAAGAAAAACATGGAGTGAAATGAAGCCAAAGAGAGTTTACAGCTTACAGATTCTGTTGAAAGAATTCCTAACACATGCATTTCAGCAAGAAGGAAACTGAGCCCGAAGGGGAAAAACCAGGCAATAGAAATAATATTAAGCAAAAAAATTGTGAATATATACATAAATTCAAATAATAATAGTCATGGTGACGATGACTATTTTGAAAGCGTATAAGAGGATGGGACAATTAAAATACTAATTGAAAGGTTCTTGCCCCAGTATAAATTATTGTACAGTTATGGCAATGGTCTAACATGGCAGAAGGCCAAAGCAGGAACGCTTGCCCTGGCGGCCACTCCCTGCTTCCCCTTTGGACCAAATTGTTACTTTCTCTCCCGCTTACGCATGAAAAGAATTCCAATTAGTTCCTTGTACATCATCAATGCCCACCCCATGTACCACTTCCAGTCAGAGGTCGTATAATCCTGTGTCCCTCTGTGTCCCATTGGCAGGAAAAAAGCTAAATCCTGTGGGTTTTGGGCCCCTCTCTTCTCTGCATCCTCAATAAATGGCCACTTTCACTTTTTCTTTCCTTCTGCTTCTCTACTGTGCCAGAAAACTCTAACACTAATCAAATACCACACAAATGGGAAGGATCAGGCTGAGGATTTAGCTCAGTGGCATAAGTGTCTGCCTGGCAAGCACAAGGTTGTAAGTTTAATCCCCAGTACAAAAAAAAAAAAAAAAGATGGAAAGGATCTGTTCACATTCGAAGACACTTTTACCGTTAAAGAGGAGAACAAAAAGGGGCTGGGGGTTTAGTTCAGCGGCATAAGCGCCTGCCTTGCAAGCAGGCAGTCTTGAGTTTGATCCCTGGTACCCGATAAAAACGAAAAAGACCCAAAAAAAAAAAAAAAAAGGAGAACAAAAGTACAGGCTGATCTTAGCCCTTACTAAGGCAACTAACTACTTGTGTTTTTTCTTTAAAGTTAAAATGGATTCGTTTTTCTAGAACTAAAGTGTCTAATTTTTGTAAAAGGTTTTTTAAAAAGAGTAAATAAAAGATTATTGTTGCTATAGAAAGCATGAACAATGAACAAGCAAAGAAGGAAAGCAAAACTGAGCATGGTAAATAGAAAATAGAAGAAGAGATGATAGAGTACATCCAGAAACATGCAGCACGATACCTGCAGACATTAAGGGCAGCCCAACAAAGGAGACTTTCAGGTCGGATTTCTGAAAAATCCAGGTCTAGGCTGACCACAAAGATTTGCAGAAAACACAGTCATGTCACATGTCACATGTCCTGTGACATGAAGTCACAGGAAGGAGGAAAATGCAGATATAGAACAAGATCTGCTAGACAAATATTAGCCAAAGGGCAATCGGGATAGCGATATTGATATCAGACGAATGTTCAAATGTTTATTTGTGAGCCCATGTTTGCTGTACATGGTGCTTACATTCATCCTGGGGCGTTGGTACCTGCATGGAAGGCATCCTACTTACTTTCACATTCCCTTTCCCACTTTGGCCTTCGTCTCTTGGCCTGCTGCCCATTCTGATAAGATGGTAAGAGCAAAGCATTCGAGGGTCAGGGAAGTGCTGCTCACTGATGAAAGGACAGGTTCTGTGAGAAGCTCCCGCCTAGTGGCCAGGCCGGGCCTCTGCCCCAGCTGTGAGAGCAGCACTGGACTTGCCTGTCCTGTCTGGGCAGAATGCCCCACATCGGAGAGCCCAGACAGGTGCTGATGGGGTCCTGTAACCTCTTAGCACATTTTGTGACTGTGGTGTGGCTCTGGTGCGTGCAAACTTTTAGTTTTGGATTTTATAAAATCTAGGAAGAGAAAATGAAACTATTAACCAGAGCTTCCCAACAGTAGGCAAGGGGAAAAAGAGTCAGCCTGGAGAATCGCTCAGTTCTCTGTAGTGGTCAAAAATACCCTGGATGGGCCTCAGTGGGGGTGCACACCTGTAGTCCCAGCACTAGGGAGGCTGAGGCCAGCCTGGGCCACATAGTGAGATCTTCCCTCAGAAGATCAAAAATAAACAAACAAACAAAGCACAACAACCCACCACCACCAAAAACCCAGAATGGCTGTTGTGTTGTGGTGTTTCCCCCAAACTCATTGCTCAGGTGGGAGAGACTGAAGGGGCCCTGGAACACAAGGGCAGAGTAGAGAGCTTGTGTGCTCCTTTAGTGGGTCAAGTGTCAGGAAAAAAAAAGTTGGGGGAAACAGAATGAGGCTCACCGTCCACAGAAGTCCCTACTTCTGAAGACAGACCAGACTCGTGTCTGCCACTACCCAACCAGACATCTGCAGACATCAGAACTGGGTCTCTGGGAACATTCCCTTGTCTGCATTGTCCTTCCTGACCTTGTACACAGTGGTTGACCCATGGGAGTTGGTAACATGGCCTTTTTGGTCTCATCCTTCACTTCTGGCCAGCACACCCCAGGACCAAGGCCGTTGCCTTGATAATACAACTGTTCCTTGTTTGTTTGTTTTTGTTTCTTGGGACAGGGTCTCACTGTATAGTCCAGACTGGTCTTAAACTTGCTATGTAACCCAAGCTGGCCTCTTAACTCAAAGCAGTCTTCCTGCTTCAGCCTCCTGAGTGCTGGGATTACAGGTATGTGCCTTCATGCCCAGCTAGAGCAGTTCTTCCAAAGCACCCCTGTATACTCATCCTTGGGAGCATTCGTGGGCTTATTCCTGTGGTGTGCGTCTCTTGAAGTGTCTGTCCAGCCAGGCACACCCAGCACCTCTGGAAACTACTCTTCCCCACCCCCAAGGATGGGTTCCTCAAGCCACATTTGGCCACAATTGATTAAAACAAGGACAGATACCTTGTAAAAAGTGAGCCAATCAGATTCCTGACCTCAGGATGGAGAATTTAAACCAGTGGGGCCTGAGTTCTGAACACTTACAAGTAGAGTTGCACTGATGGCATCTCAAAGAAGCCCAGTGCCACCTTGGCTCTTGCTGTCCTCAACCTTGGCAGTGGAAGATAGTCATAGATATCCTCAGTCAAAGCCTTTTTGTGTGTAAGCTAACCCAGTTACTTTCTGCCATTTGCAGCTTTGTTAATGTGAATCAGTTAAGGGAGGGATTGCCACTCAGGTACAAAGTGTCATCTAGCGATTTTTCCACTGTCAGACTGAACTGGTTCACTGTGGCCTGACAGCTTCGATGTAGTGGCAGGCCCGTCCCACGCGGAGCAGACCCTGAATCTGCCTGTCATCTGCTGCTCCCCCCAGGGGTCATAGCTGGAAGGCTCTGACCTGGGCTTTCCCTGTTTGAGCAGGCACCATGGGCTCCTTTTAGACCAGAGGCACCAGGAACACCATTAACAGCACGAGACTACCTGGTAAACTATGCATGGATTTTAAACGTGTTGAAAGAACAAACTGAGGCATCAAGGCAAGAACTAGAATGAGTTTTTGTGTACTCTGGAGGTGCACCAGGGGCAAGGCTCTCAGGGACACTGGCTACAGCTGATTCTATGGAGGACGTTCCTTGTGGACTTCTGGTGTGCCTGGTCTTGCCGCTACCTATATTCCCCTGGTACCCTGAATTCACCTGTTCCCTTGGGTAATATTCTCATGAGCACAGAGAATATTGTCTGATCCAGGAAACCAGAAACCATCAGGTCACATGGGGTGGGGTCCTGTATAGCCTACACGGATGCTTGGCCTTGTGGTAAGTGTCGCTGAGAGCCACAGGTGCCCCTGGGCTGCTGCTTGATGTCACTGCTTCTGTGGGCACCGTTCTTCTGACCTAATCAGCACCTCATCATCATTCTTAGCAAGGCTTCCTGTGGGGAAGTCTCCCTATTTACAGATGAACACTACTGCAGAAGGGCACCGGCTAATAAAGTTTCCCACACTTGTAGAATTATAAAATTCATCACTTTGTAATCACTGTAGTTATCACTAATCCTGACAAGATCATTGGTGGATGCTAGAACCACTGAATGAAAGATACCCATGTCCACAGGGTCAAAAGTCCCCCTCTCCCGGAAGCATGTTACCCATAAAAAAGAAAAAGTGTTGCTACAGTGGTGAATCTAGTTGATGCCATCTTGAAAGTGATCAAACTCCTTCACCAGTAACGGCAGAAACTGATGTCCTGTCCTCTGTGACGAGCTAAGTAGGACGCATCACTGACCTGAGGAGATTCCTGCCCACAATGCTTAGCTTGAATTTAATCATGAGGAAGCTCCAGATGGGTTCACACTGGAAGATATTCCACCAGAACTTCCTAAATTCATGAAAGAGAGGGAAAGAAGAAAGGGAGAGAGGGAGGAGAGAGAGAGTAAAAGAGAAAACAAAAAGAGGGGGAAAAAAAAAACCTGAGGAACTATTCCAGGATGAAGGAAATCCATGAGACAAAATACCTAAACACAGTGTGACATCTTGGACTTGCGTCATGGTAGCTATGAGGGATGCTATTTTGGGGAAAGGTGGGGTTTTGAATATGGACTCTCTATTAGATAAACGTTAAATTTCCTGAAATGCAGGAAACATTGCTTCCTTAAAGAAATAAATGCTGAGGTATTTCGGGGTGGAATGGCATTTGGTTGGCAATTAACAAAGCAATGTTTCAGAAAGCAGGAGAGCTCCAGTGAGTATGGGAAGTGGCTGGGGATCAGTGAATTGCAGCAAGTGTGTGAATGTTCATTAAGATAGTGAGCTATGGCTCAGGTTTAATCTTTTCCAAAATAAAAAGTTGGGGAAAATAAAAAATTTTAAAACAAATCCAGCAACCCACAGTAAAATAATGGATTTCATCAGTGGTAGTAAATGTCAAATCAGTGGGTAAAAAAAAAAGGCTGCAGAGAACTTCATAATGGATCAACCAGGCTGATGGCAACTAAACCCACTGATAAACCCTAGTATTATGAAGACACTGAGAGAACACACAGTCCTGATGTGATGCAGAAGAATGTTCGTACCACTTATAAAACAATCTTGTCAAAAAAATAAAAAGCAGGCCCGATACCATGAACTCTGGAATCTACCAATTCAAAGGGACAGAGAAATGTATTAAATGATGCCACAGGGGTACAACTGGTAAAATCCAAACTGAGGGAAATTCACCGGACAAACGGGCCACATTTTCTTCAATATACTGCAGGACAATGGAAGCCAGGCCCAGTAGCCCAAGGGATTGAGGCCGATGTAGGAGAATCCCTTGATTCCAAGAGTTGAGACCAGCCTAGCCAATATAGTGAGACCCTTCTCGGAGAAAAAAGAAGGAAGTATATAGCCTATGGAATAAAAGAAACTTAACACCCACCTCAGTTACATACAATAGGTAGGCTTCGATTAGAACTCCATTTAGGGGCATTTGAACACTGAATGGGGATTTGATGAAAGTAATATTTACACTTAATTTTTCATTATTCTTTTAAAAAATTTACACATAAAAGTGTACATATTTCCAGGGTAACATACCATGTTTTGATATATGTGCACATTGCATTATATTCCAATCAGAGTAAACATACCCCATTAAACATCAGTTCTTTGTGGTAAAAACATTCAAAATCCTGCTAGCTTTTTGAAAGACAAATAAGTCAAATATTTATTGGTAATTTTGCTTCATTTTGTTTTGTTGAGACAAGGTCTTCTCACTATGCAGTTCAGAATGGACCTGAGCTCACTGTGTAGCTCAGGCTGGCCTTGAACTCATAGTGGTCCTCCTGCCTCAGCTTCTCAAGTCTTGGAATTATAGCTTTGTGTCAGCATACTCAGTTTATAGATAATTTTTATTAGATAAAATGATGGTGTTTTTGTTAAGGATCTTTTATATATATATATATATATATATATATATATATATTTTTTTTTTTTTTAGGCAGAGTCTCACTCTGTAGTTCAGGCTGGCCTGGAACTCACTGTGTAGCCCAAGCTGGCCTGGAACTCAGGGTGGTCTTCCTGCCTCAGCCTCCCAAGTGCTAGGATCAGAGGTGTGCACCACCACAGCTGGCACAAGCTCTTAACTTTTAACAACATATTGAAATGCTTGCAGACTGTGCAGATGAATTAACCAATGTCTGTGATCTGTCTCACCACCCCTGGAGAGGGAATAGAGGCATAGATAAAGGAGGTCAGTTACATATTGAGCATTACTGAATGATAGATCTAGGGAGGTTGTAGAAAGTTTTTAAAACAAACAAACCCAAAGCACTTCCCTATTTTCCCAGTATGTTCTTCAGAAGCAGGCTCTCCACCGCTGGGAAGAGTCTATCCCTTCCCAAGCACGGCCATATGCAGCAGAGCCAAGGCGTAGAGCTGCGAGCAGGCCCGAGTCCTCTGTGAAGCACAGCGCCACAAACCCCCAGCATCCACCAGCACGCAGCCCACATTCAGGATAAGAAGTGGGGTTTGCAAAAGTTACAGTGACATTGCTCCATCTTCGTCTGCACCTAGGCCTACCCCCCCGCCGGCCCAGGGCCCTTCCTCCTCGCTGTCCTCAATTCCCTGTCCTCTGTGCCCCCAGCCACCCCAGTTCAGGGTCCAAGAGAAGGACAGCTTTTATGTGCCTTATAAAATTCTATTATATCTGTATTCAAAACCTAGCAGCTGAGAAACACTGGTAATAAGCGTGTTATTAAGCGTGTAAATACACTTCCACTCCAGGGCCTCCAAGGGAAGGGCGGGCTCCCAGCCGGGCTTCTCCAGCACATGAGGTGCTTCCCTCCCAGGCTCTGCCCCATAACCGGACCCTCACCATCCTCACCCGCCTGACCTCCTCCACCTCCAGCCTCTGTCATCCTACAAACCTGGTCTCTTGGAGAAAGGGGGTGGGGGAAAGGGCCGAAGAAAAAAAACATTAGGAAAAAAACTTCCACCCAGAGAGCATTCTTTTTGCAGCACTCAGGAAAAAGGATGTCTCACAGGGGACGGGAAGGCGAAATTTTTTCACATCCAAATGGATTGCAATTTCCCTCCATTTAGCACCTGAAGGTAATTAGCTCGAAGAGACTGCCGAGTGCGAAACACGTTCACGGAACATTAACTCTCACACATTCTCCAGTTGCAGGGAATTAATAGGAAAGATTAAAGTTTAAAGAGAGCAAAATGCCATTACCTCGCCAGCCACCTCTCTCCGCGGCAGCATCCAGCCCCGGAAAACCTCAAGCCACTGCTTGGGCCCGAGGCTTGGGGCTTGGCCTTCAGCCTTGTGGGTTGGGGACCTGGGTATGCCCGCCTCTAGTGTTAGCATACACTCCTATACACACATGTGCACAACAGGCAGCTCAGGCCTTCTCATGATGTCAGCTGACACCCCCCCCATGCCTGGTAGTTCGGGGTGCACAGAGGTGGGCAGTCCTCAGGGCTGGCACCTATCACGGAGATTTGTCAAGCCTCAGGAAGGAACAGGCCAGCAAGAGTCACTGCAGGTGTGCGCCCGTGATGGGCGAGAACTCAGTGTGGCCAGCCAGGGAGAAACAGTGGGTGTCACTCCCTCCCTGGGTATGCGTGGGCACTGGGAGGCCGTGGGGGAGCCATCTCCGCGCCCCACTCTGGCAAGATGGGCAGATCCACGCACGCACACCCAGACAGCCTTTGCCGCTCTGCTTTTTCAAAGTTTTCATAGGCTTCAAATTCTAATGGTTTCTGTATTGCTTCAAGATTTTGGGAAAAGAGACAGAGAGAGCAAGACAGTACAGGAGGGAGGGAGAGACAGAAAGAGAGGGAGGGAGGGAGAGAGAGGCAGAGGCAGGCAGGCAGGAGAGAGAGAGCACACGAGAGATGAAATTGAGACATGGAAGAATTTATTGCCCAGAAAATTCCATTCTGCTATCTGATTCAAAAAGTCCAGTCCCCCCAGCTTCGGAAAATCTATTTTCCACATTTTAATACCCTGCAGAACAGTCCTCATAACTCATCCGAGTGTGTTAAGCACAGTTTTATTAGATCTGAAACAAATTTTGGTGGGGAGATACTATAGGTCATTAACCATGGAGTAATTTTATCCTTGTTTCCCTAATGATGCCATAATGGCGAGCGAATTTCTTAACTAAAGACCAAAGAACATTTTGAAGGTCAGTTTCATCTGTGAGCTCCTTCAAGCGCTTCTCAGAGAAGATTGGAAAACTCGCCGATTTTTTGAAGAGTCATTAATAATGTGAAAGCTGAAAGCACCCTCCATTTGCGTTCCTGCTTTTTACCTTTTAATTTTATATCGTCCCCGCTCAGAGCCTCGCTCCCACTCCCTCACCCTCCTCTGGACCTCCCACCGTCTGCCCACCCCACGCAGGGAGAGCTGCGGCCCAGGCCCAGGTACCAGGCTGCTGCGGGGGACACAGGAATGCTGCAGGCCAGAGACTTCGGAGGCCAAGACTGTGGAGCGGGGAACCCTGAGATGGGGCGACTTTGCCGTGTTCCCAGAGCATGCAGCACATGCACAGGCATTGTTACAGGCCTCGGGCGTGCAAGCATGCTGTTGGGGACTGAGGTCTCTGGATGGTGTCCTGGCAGTGAGACCTATGAGGACCAGTGGGGACTTGGTGGCCGCTAGAAAGAGGTGTCCCTGTTGGAAGTAGGCTGGAAAAGGGACCAACTCAGGCCCACTGACTAGGAACAGGGTACTGGTCCATCTAAGGGTGGGGTTTCCCTACAGAGACAGATGCCACACAACAGTCATCATGTGCTGTGAGCCTCGTGCATGTGTGCACACGCATGTGAGCACACTTTACACATCTGAAGGTGGTGCAGTCAGGGCAAGAGCCTCAGCCCTCCTGAGCAGGACAAGCCTACACACTCAAGCCAACTGCTTCCCTCCTTGACCCAGCCTGAGCCCCTGCCAAGGGTCAGCCCAGCTGGATCAGCCCCACCGGCTTCCCTGGCTGCCTCCCTCTGGCTCTGTTGTGTCACAGCACAGGGTGCCCAGCTCAGAGCCGAGCCAGGGTGGGACAGCACTGTGTGTGTGGGTTTGGGAGGAGGGGCAGTATGGTGACACTCCGTGCTCCCAGATGTGGTGGCAGCGATAATTCCAATTTTATGCCTTTGTTATGGCTTTAATCACTTTCTTTATGCGTTTTGTTCCAGTGATCTGGGAGAGACACCTGATAGGCAAAGAGGATACCAGGGGAACCATTTTTATTTGGAATGTGGTGAGAAGTCTAATTAGAATCTGAATTCTGCTGAGCCTTGAAATGGCCAGCACTTTATCCTGATCGCCTTAGATATTGTTTCGAGTCAATCATCTGTCATGGTGCAGTGCCAGGCTCCCTCCGCAGCACTCCCTCCCACCACGGGCCTGGGGGCTTGGGAGGCGGGCTCCCTTGATCTGTGGGTGCTGCTCGCTCCCCTGCAGCCTCTCCTTGGCTCCTCGTGGTGGCTGCAGGAGGAGGAGGTGTGCTGGAGTTTGAATTCAAGTGAAGAAGAGCAGGGTCAGGCCAGGGTTGGAGCAGGGTCAGGCCAGGCCAGTGCTAGGCACCTCCCAGCTCTTGCATCCTGAGTACCCCAGGCTTTCCAGTTGGCCTTTGTTCACTGTGCACCAACACGTCATCTCCCCACCTGTCACTGGCCCAGATGCCTCCCATTCCAACCACCCCACCCAGCACTGGCCATGCATCCAGCACCATCTCTCTGCCTTCGCTTGCTCTGCTGCTGCCGCTGGGAATTGTGCCCCGACTGCTTCTACCACCTCCAGGAAGCCCTTCCTAACCACCTAGCTCACAGTGCGGGAGTCCTGAGATCTGCACCAATCCCAGCTCGAGCCAATGCACCCCTCCACTGCACTGCACACGCATGGGTGCACACACGTGTGCACGTGCACGCACACAAGCTCCCACCAGGTCACCTGGTCTTTGATCTCTCTCTTGCCTGAAGTGCTTGGTAAAGTGCTCTCCTTTTTCTTCAACTACTTTGGTATATGTGTGTCTGTGTGTTTTCTTAAACCCCCTCAAACTCCTTCAAATATAGTAAAATGCAAAGTTATATTAGAAATAAATATTAATGCTAGGCATGATGGCACAAACCTAGAACAACATCCATTTGGAAGGTTGAGCCAGGAAGATCACAAGTTTGAACCCAGCCTGGGCGATTTAGCAAGACCCTACCTCCATAATAACAAGTGGGTCTAGTCCTCAGTATCAGAAGTGGAGAGGGGGATGGGAGAACAGGAAAAAGAAGGGGAAGGAGGAAGAGGAGAGAAGAAGCGGAAGGAAGGAAAAGGAAGATGGGGGGACTGTGGCTCCTACTGGCAGTTTCTTTCCATGCCCACCCCCAGTGACACCCGGTGACCACCCCTCCTCTGTCCCTACTCCTTCCCACCACTGTAACTGTGAGCACAGAGAACCAGACCTACAGTGGGAACTGCACTGTCAGCTCCAAAGAGCCCACTGTTACGAGGCATTCAGCCTCCAGCTTCCCTCCATGCCTCTCGGCTGCCCCACTTCCATGCACAGACATGGGCAGCATGGCACCTGGGATCAGGTGTGTGCTGTTCCCAGCATGGGTGCTGTGTTTCACAGGAGATGCCTGGACAGCTGGCATTTCCTAAGGGGACTGCCACAGTGTCAACATCATGAGAACCTTCTAGATGGTTGAGATTCTTGGTGTCCACCTGGCTGGCCAGAGTGTCTCGGGCAGCAGAGGGTACTAACAGACCAGCAGGGTCATCATGAGCCTCATGGATTGATGGCCATGGCCCTCTGAGGATCGTCAGTGTGGTGGGGTGCCAAGGGCAGTGTGGCCAGAACTGCCTATGGAAAGACTGACTTAGACCCTTCTTAACTTCCCCTTGCCGTCTCTGTTTGGACATCATTGCAAATGCTACGTTGGCTCATCCCGTTCCTGATGCCCTCTGTTCCTGCCTACCCCTCCACTGCCCTGACCATGGCCAGCAGTGCAAGTAGCACTTGCCATGGTCTAGCAACATGGGGCTCGTGCCAGGAAACTTGCAGGGTCCCCTGGAGTTCTCCCTCCCTCCTTTAAAGCAGCCCTTCCCAGGAGGCCTAGCAGGATGGGCACCACACTGCTCCAATGGATGGAGAGGAGAGCTGCTGGAGGCAGAGGGACAGGCTGGAGCAGAGTTGGAAAGGAAGAGGGACGGCGGCTGGGAGCTTTAGGGGCAGCTCGCCAGTGGGAAACTGTGATCAGCCACTAGCGTCTGGGCAAAATCAATGCTCAGAAGACAGGTAGACAGCACAATGGAAGGCAGTAGGCAAGGGCCATGGTGCAGGGCTCTGCAGAGGTGGGCTGTGCACCCCATCTGCATGGGCAGAGAGTGTGGGCCATGAGGTCCCCGTGGGTGGGGGGCAAAGGTGCCCATGTGGGGCAAGGCTGGCCTTTTCCTGTCCCAGCTCCACGCAGTGCAATCTTTTCTCCACATTCTGAGCTTGGCTGTGGTGGGGTAGATGAAAAGGAGGAGAAACTGTTGGATGAAAAGAAATTTGAAAAAAAAGTAAGTGAAATATTCAAACTGGAAAGTGATATTATAGAAACTGCAGCCCACGGCTCAGTGCATTCAAATTTATTCAAACTCGGCGCCTGACAGTGATGGATGTGGCAGCTTTTCCCACAATATGGAGAAGGCGCGGGGGCATTTAGGACTGCAAGTCCCCTGCGGGAGGGTGGGGGCCCACACCACCTCCTGCGCCTTGCCCCTCCAAAACAGGAGCCAGGCTCCGAGTCCCATCCCCGCTGCTCCCTGATCCCCAGCCACTTCTTGCCCCCAGGGTTTTGGGAGTGAGGACCCTGGCCATCACTAGCCTAGGTACCAGGGTAACCAGAGGACAGAGGCTGTGGGCCATAGATCAGAGGGACCCTGCAGTGCTGGCAATGAGGATGGAGCAGCATGTTCAGGGACAGCTGGAGCTCATGCAGCTTGCATCCGAGAGCAGAGCACACGTGGCTTTACAGCCCCTCAAGGGGCCCAAGGTGAGCTGAGATCTGAGTGTGCTGGGTTCTTGAACCCATCACTTCCTCCCTAGTTAGCCTGGCAGCCTGCCTATCCAGACAGAGTAAGGGCAGGTCACATTTACATGTGCTGATGTCCCTGCACCCAGAAGCACCCCTTCCTGCCCTGCTGCCTCCTCCAGCTCCTGGCTCCCAATCCGTGCCCTGCCCCAGACTTCTGAGCCCTCAGCCCAGCCCAAGAGACTGGGGAAACCATCATCCTTGGGACTGAGCCCCCGTGGCTCACACTACTGTCTGTCTCACAGCTTCCCACGCACGGCTATCCCAGGGAAGAGGCAGTGCGGCCAAGGCGTCAGCTCTTGGCTTCCTACACTCAGCCTCCCAGGAACCCCAAAGCCCCCAGCCTCACTGCTACCCATCCATGCTTTCCCCAGTCCTGAGCCGCCGCATGGGCAGAGCACAGCCCTGACCCCAGGTTCGGAAGCTGCCTGGTGGCACATGGCCCAGACCCAGTGTGTTGTCAGTAGCCTTGTTCTGCACCTCCATCTCTTCCCCCCTCATCCTCACCTTCAACTACTGAACAACTTCAGAGGTGCCTCCTGCCATCTCTGTACCCACCTAACCTTACCAGCACACTGCAGCTGTGAGAGCCCGGCCCGGCTCTCCCGGGCTGCTTCAAGCCAGCCAGCACTTATGCCCAGCACCAGGTGAGGCATCTGCCCCTGCCTTTAAGTTCTACTGTTCCCACTCTCTCTGCACGTTGCTGCCAGATTAATTTTCTAAAGCACAGCTCTGATCATGTCACTCCCTTGCTCAAAACCCCCTCAATGGCTCCCCATTGCCTACTAAAGAAAGAACAAACTCCTTACTCTGATATTCATGGCCCTCTGTGATCTGGCCCTGCCTGGTGCTCCCTTCAGCCTTCCCATCCCTCTCCTCCAGGTTCACACTCGCTAGCCAACTTGGACTTGCAGCTGTGAAGAGGCTCCTCCCCAGCCTCTTCCTTGCTCTGTGTGCCTACCTGCACCCCCCCCTGCCTGCATGCTCTCCTTCCGGCTGGCAGCACCCTCCGGTCCCCACTGCATCATGTCTGTCCACACTCTGCTCGGCCAGACGCAATCTGACCGAGGCCACCTTCTGAGCATCCCTGCAGCTGCTGCCCTCTGCCAGCCCCGCTTTCACCTCCACAAGTGGGCTCTCTAGGAGCCTTTCTGCCCCTCTCTGCAGCCCTCCTGGCTCTGGGTGTGCCTTTCCTGATACAGCTTTTGTGGCTATGATCACCACACAGTGGCCCCAGACTATGATTTCTTGGAGCCAGGATGAAGCAAGGTCCATTTGTGTCCACTGGGGCCCTTGCCCAGGAGGCTCAGCAGCCATAAGTGAGACAGTGAGTGAGCAGACGAACCTGCCCAGCAAACCTGGCTAGGACCTGGCCCTGCAACACAGACTTGCCTCTTCTAAGCATCCCACCCTGTACAGTGACACCTACGAGCCCTCTGACATCACCCCTGGCCCTCTGGCACCCCTCTGTGGAGTGGGCAGGAAATGTGGCAGAGTCCAGCCTTCCTAACTCATCCGTCAAGGGCACCTGCTGAGTGCCTGAGCACCAGCCCTGGCCCAGGGGGCAGAGCACAGGTAAGCGCTGCCCTCACAGATGCAGACAGGGCCTCGTATCCTCCTGCAGCCCTCAAGTCACCACAGCAGCCACTGATGGGTTAACCAGGCACCAGCTGCTTGGCCCACAGCCACATTTGGACTCCCTGCCCCACCTAAATTGAGCTCCTGTTCCCGGCTGCAAATTCCACAGTGGAGTCCAGAGCCTAGTGGCAGAGCTGCAGACCGAAGATGCAGAGGGGCAGTAGGCCCAGCGCTCACAGCCTAAGCAAGCCCTGATGCCACTGACTGGTACATGGGTGAGCAAAGGTGGGCAGATGGGTGGGCAGCCATTCTCTGGATTCACTGAACTTGGTGAGGTGCTCTTCCCTTCGAACCTACACAGGAACTGTTAAAATCCTGTCAAGGAAGGGAAACTGAGGCTCAGGAAACACATGATGCCTGTGAGAGCATACTGCGTGGCAGAGGTCTGTAGGCGACTCTGGGCGGGAGGATCACTGCCGGGTGGGGAGCACTGGCAGGTTGCATCCACACATGTGCCCTGAGGGAGAGCTGCTCAGTGCAGCAGGAGAGTTTAGGCCACCCTGGAGATGGGGAAAGCCCAAAAGAGACCCATCTGGGAGACTTTGTTTCCCAAAGAGGAATCTTCTGGGCCTAGTGGCCCTGGGTATTCAGGGGACAGTGGCGCTGGTAGGCCTACAGCCCATGCGGCGGGGTCAGGCGAGGCCCCTCCTGCCATGGCCTTTGCTCCCCCCGCCACACACAAACAAGCGCGCTAAACTCCAGGAGATTTACAGCGGGCGGCCGGGTGCGGGCTGGGCCGCCGGTGAGATATCTCTGAACAGCGCACTAACCACTTTCCATTTTATACCTCACCAGCTTTATAGCATCTTAAGGATTTCTGTGCACGGCTGGCTTCCCGCCCAGGGAAAAACTCAGCCTTGTAAATAAATACTAAATATATATGAACAGAGACGACAGCGGGCATCGCGGAGGAGGAGGGTGGGCGCAGGCTGCTAGAGTGGGGGCTGCGCCCAGGGTCCCTGAGCTTGGGGAGGGGAGGTGGTGATGAGGGTGTCCAGACAAAAGTGACAACCAGAGGGAGGTCCAGGGGGCCACACAGAAGTGGCACCATGGACCCCTGACCCCGCACGTGTGTGTGTGCATGTGCATGTGTGTGTGCGCATCTGCCAGAGGGTCTGGACAAGCCATGAGTGTGTGTGGGGTGTGAATAGGGTGTGAGCAGAGTGTCTTGTGTTGGGGTGTCTGATTTAGCCTACATGGGGGAGGGGGCGGTGGAAGAGTCCTGAGAGCCTGTGGCTGGGGGCTGAGCAGGAGACACGAGGGCAGCGCAGGTGTGGGAGGGCTCCTGAGAGCCAAGCCTGTAGAAGGACAGTGTGGTGCCTGGAGCCGCCCAGGGCGAAGAGTGTGGGTGCTCAGGCCGGGAAGCTTGGCACCTTCTCTGTAGCAGCCTGGCAGGGCATGCCCACACTGCCTAAAGCCGATGGGTGTTACCCCAGTCTAGGGTCTCTGGACGGGAGCCAGTGAGACAGGGGCAGGGGGACCATCCTCTCCCTCTCAGGGGACCCAGCGATCTCTTCCCATTCCCCACTTGTCTTCTATATTAAGTATTCAAACCTCATTTACATCCTTATTTTTCAATTTGCTGCCACAGTAGTTTAATTTATTCGATATAATTTCTTTTTCTGAGGGGACATTAATCATTGCCCTGTGCTTTTGGGCGCCTGTGGGATCTCTGCTTGTGTGTGTGTGTGTGTGTGTGTGTGTGTGTGTGTGCGCGCGCGCGTGCACGCACACACACGCACACGCACATACATGCATACCTCTGAGGGGGGCTGTGTATATTTGTGTGTGCACATCTGTGCCCATCTGTCTGTGCTTGTATACAGCTATGTAAGTGAGGCATAAGTTTGTCGTGTGAGTGTGTGGTAGTGTGAGTCTTTGTGAGAGATTTTTATGAGTGTGAGCTGGGTGGTGCGTAGGGGTGGAGATGACCTAGGTGTGCTAAACTGGTCCAGTCCTCTTCGGTAGAACCCTCCTGGCCATCCCTGGATGTCAGTAAGGAGGGGAAGTGGGCAGAGCTCCGGTCTCCCTTTGGATCCCCTGGCCAGGCTCCTAGAGGGAGGGTTCCTTCAGCACCCCTCAGGGCTCAGCTGGTTTTCCTTTCCATGGTTTGCCCTGGCAGCCATACCCACAGAAGCAATCCATGGTATTTCAAGAAAATTCAAAGGCAGAGAGAGGCAGAGATGGGCTCAGAGATAGAGAAGAATAGAGGGAAGAGCTGGCAGGCCTTGCAGGGAAGAAAGAGGGAGGCAGGGACGTGAGGAATGATGGAAAGAGGCGCGAGAGCGAGGGAAAAGTGAGCAAGCCAGCAGCCGCGTCTCAGCCCATAAAGTCCCCGGAATGGGAGGCAGGGGTGAGGGAGACTCTCAAATCGCATCGGCTCAGGCCGGTCACAGCTGAGTGCAGCAAGCGGGGTGTAGGTCAGGCCGAGATGAGGGAAGGGGCTGGAGGGAGCCTGTTTGGAGAGAGGAGGCCAGAGGAAGGGAAGGGGAAAGCCAAGCCCCTCTGGGGATATAACTCAGGGAATGCCAAGAAAGAGCTGGCCAGGGGCTGGCCAGGGTAAGAGAGGATGCTCTCCATGCTGGCAGCTCCACAGCTGTCCCCTCCCCACCCTCAGACTAGCTGAGACCCTCGTTGGTCTTTGTGGGGGTTTTTTCAAATCCATTTTATTCAAGAATAAAAAGAAAGAAAAAAAAGAAGAAGAAAAACTACAACAAAATTTCAAAGCACATCAGTCAGGGGCAACAATAACACACACACTGTGCGTTTTTTTTTTTTTTAATCGGGTACCAGGGATCTAACTCACTACCACCTGCTTGCAAGGCAGGTGCTTATGCCGCTGAGCTAAATCTCCAGCCCCAACACTGTGTGTTTTCATCCCCAAATCGTTTGCCCGGAGCACAAAACACCTGCATTCAGTTGCTGAGATGCTCTTTAGGCCCCCGCCCCCAGAAGTCCTTGGGTTCTCAGGCACTCTCTTGGCCTGTCTCTTCGCTTGTAGGGCCTTGGCAGCAATGGGGCAGGGCTGGCAGGAAGACCAGCAGCATGCATGCCAGGTGCTGTGCCAGGTCTGCCCTGCAGCGCCCCCTGACGTTCCATCTGCCCACTGCAGTGAGGAACACACAGGAGGCTGGGAGGCCAGCATCACGACTTGAGTCCGGCAGCCTGGGTGGGAGGCCAAACCTTCCCATGTCCCCTGCTGCCTCCCAGGCTGTGTGTGCTCCACATCTCCTGTCCTGGTGGCCTCCTCAACACAGGCACACTCACATGGGCCACGACCACAGGGAGAATAGTGCTGTAACTGTTTTCCTGAGCACACCCCCCGCCAGCCAGTGAGGAGGACCCTGAGCCCCACTGCCCCTTTCATCTGACCTGAGACAGAAGAAGGAGCCCTTCTGAAGGCCACAACCACACCCCAGGCTCAGGGAGAGGGGCTCCCACCAGACCTGGCTTCTCCCAGAATGGGACCAGATTCTAGCACCCAAGCCCCACTCACTGCAGCCTCAGCTGGATAACAGCAGAGGCCCAGGGTTTGAGAATCTTCCTTCTCTTGGTCTAAAATAGAGCAATTAGACATCATGGATCTACCAGTGTGATGCCACCCCAGCCCTGAGCCTCCCAAAGCCAGAGTCTTCTGTGCTCTGCAGAGTCATATGTTCTCCTGCTAAACATCCACAAACCTGAACAAATGCCTAAAGGTCTGAATAACCCAGGTGTGCGGCACCCAGCAGCCAGGCTCACAGGCCACCGAGCTACGGACCCTGTCTGTGGCTGGACACCTGGCCTGTAGGGGGCTGGATGGGTCTGCACCCTCCCATGGTGGCCAGGCTCCTTTGGGCCCTCTGTCTACCTCTAGCTTCTGGTCCCCTCTGCCTCCACCGACTTGCAGTGGCCACTGTGCCCCCCATACACCCAGAGGCCAGCTTGGGGCTCACACGCAAGTCGTTCACAGAAGCGGCCCCTAGATCTCTCACCACCCCCACTCAGGTCAGGGCCAACAGGAGGATCTCAACAGGGGTCTCTGGGCACTTGGGGGAGGGCGAGTGGGGCCAAACCCAGGCGAGGAGAAGGTAGCGCGTTCATTTGAATAATGGGCAAAATCAAATTAATTCTACATTAAATAGTTGTGAATAAAGGGTTGAAGTCAGCAGTTTCAAACTTGTTTTCCTTAATTACTTTCCGTGTTTAATGTCATTAAGAAGATTAAAAATTCATTAACAAGAGTACTAAAGTGGCAAATCAGGAAAGTGATCACTCCAGGTTAGAAACTCGACTGAGGCCGTACAGCGAGCCTTCGGCAGGGGCTTCGGCAGGGGGTGGGGACGGCACGCGCAGAACCCACACACCACACACCCCATATCACCCTGGAACCCACACGCTCCCTGTGCTACACTTGCAGGAAGAGGTGTGTTAGAGACCCTTGCTAATCAGGCCCCAGTGTTACAACCCTTTCTCCTAAGAAGGGGAAGCAAAGATCAAACTGGTGTGATGGGCCATATCCCCCAGGTGTGATGCCTGGGAAGTCCGCAAGGCTTGAGGGTATATGAGCTGAGTTTCTGCTCCTCTGGTCATCCCTGCCTTCCCCTCCTCTCCTTTCCCTGCCCTCTCAAACCCAGGGCTCTGCCAGGGCAGACCCGATCAGGTTCCTGGGAGGAGCTGCTGGCTTTGAGGTTTAATTATTGCTGAAAAGGATCCTTTTTGTCTCCTTAGCATGTAGGGGTTGGGGGTACAGAGCGCGGAGGGGTTGGGTTTCCTGGGGGCAGGGGCAGAGAACAAAGTCGCCCTGGTTAGGTGCAGTCGCTCGGATAGGGCAGGCATGGATGGGGAAGTGGGATCGCAGAGTCCTGTCCAGAGCCCTCCATCTCTAGCCCCTGGCCTCTTCTCTCCATCGTGGTGGCTGACTCCCAAAGGCCCACATTCAGGTTTCACCCCTTCACCATGACAGGGTGGGATGCTCTTGCCCATCACCATCACAGTCATCTCCATCTGCTTCTTCAGGTCCTGGTCCCAGGTCCCTGATGGGCTGATCAGTTGAGGGGACCGCACGTATCCAGTGGCCCTGTTAGCAACTGTGCATGCATGTGCGTTTGGCTGTGTGAGAAGAGCTACAGTCCCTGCTGGCAGAGGCCACACACACTCCCATAAACAAATGTAGCTGAAGGAGCCTGTGAGGACCCTGTGAAAGGGACTCTCTTATTCTTTTTTTTTTTTTTTTTGGCTTTTTTCATTTTTATCGGCACCAGGGATCGAACTCACGACTGCCTGCTTTCAAGGCAGGCACTTATACCGCTGAGCTAAATCCCCAGCCCCGGGACTCTCATATTCTACAGCAAGGAAAGCCAGAGTCTGGAGAGACAGATGGGATTCCAGGGCTAGGGACAAAATCAAGAGCAGTGAAAACCTATGTGGCCAGGCATGGCTCTCACTTGCAGTCCCAGCACTCAGGAAACTGAGGCAGGAGAAGCACTATGAATTCAATGCCAGCCTGGGATTCACAGCAAGCTGAAGCCATCTGGAATTACATAATGAGACCCTGTCCAAAAAAAAGTACAAAAATGTACATCATAGCCAGGTATGGTGGCAAATGTTCGTAATCCCAGCACTCAGGAGTCTAAAGCTGGAGGATCTTGAATTCAAGGCAGGCCTGGGTTATAAATGGAGGCTCTGTTTGAGAAAAACAAAAACATATAAAGCAGTACTTCCAGAGAGTCAAAAAGTAGGAAAAGGACAAGGAGTGCACCTCGGTGGAGAGTACCTACTTTTCCCACAGGAAGCCCTGGGTCCCGTTTCCAGCCCTGCAAAAACAAAAACAAGTGAATGAAGACTGCAGTGTCCATCACCTGACAAAGGTATAAATAAAGTGTGCTTGGCCGCATGGTGGAATGCTGCTCAGCCAAGTGGTGTTCTGACACCTACCACACCGTGAGATGAATGCTGAAAACATTACTTCGGGGACAGCTCAGCCTGGCACTTGCTGAGCATGTGCAGGGCCCAGGGTTCAATCCCTGGCACCACAAAGGAAGAAAACTATATGTAAAGTGAGAAAAGTCAATCACAAAAACATGCATGGCACGATGCCATATATATGTGATGCCTACAATAAGTGCACATATAAAGACAGAAAGTAACAGAAAATAAACCAGCAGCTGCTCAGAGCTGGGGTAGAAGGGAAAGATGGTGGGAAACAGGAGAGACTAAAGGGAGCTTGGGGGGGTAAAATGCTCAAGGCTTCCCTGTGGTGAAGGCTGTACGACTCTATGGACATACTAGAAGTCATCGATTTATCCACTTCAGGTGCCTAGCACGGCATGTGAGTTATATTCTAATAGAATGTAACTTCCTTTAATCATGACATGGTTTCTCACAGCCCAGTAGCAAGTGAGGAGCAGAGCAGGTTCTGGCTCTAGAGCCTGGTCTCTTGGCACTGAGCTGAACGCTGTTTCTGCAAGCCCACAATGCCCCAGGTCCTACGCCAAGAATCTGCAGGTCGAGTTCCACGCCTTGTGCGTATGTGTGTGCACGCAGCGCCTTGGCTTCTCAGTAGGCTACCGAGCTTCTATCTGCGACGGTTATACGAGTGCCCATCTCCGAGACCACGTGCACCCAGCTCGCGTGGACGGAGCCACCACGTCCTGGTCCGTGCACGTCTGCAGGAGGTCCGGCTGCGCCTGGCTCCGTCTGCGGTTTCGCCCACGCCTCTGTGCATCCACCGTCCGTGCTGTCGCTGTCTCTAAGGATGCCCAGTCTGCCTGCCTCTACTAAGCCATGTGACATCATGGAAGCGGTCCACGTGCTCACGCGTGGCGCGTGTCTTCCAGAGACTGCATCTCAGGTGCTGAGCGTGGCCTTTCCTCGGGGTCTCTACCCGAGACCTCCATCCACCAGACTCCACGCAAGCCCATCTCGCAGCCTGCGTCTCTGGTGTGGATCAGAGCCTGTCTGGTTGAGTCTGTGGGTCCCAGTCCCTGGTCTGGGCTCCAGTCCCAGAAGGCACCCCCACCCCCACCCCAGGGAGAACATCGTAGCGAGTTCATGGCTGCCTGGCCAGGAAACAGGCGGCTGCAAGGGAAAGGAAGTGTGGATTTGCATATTGAATTAAAATTAAGAGCTAATTATGCAAATAAATTATGACATTTGGCAGGAGAATTTGCTTCAAGATCATTTATTACGTTCTTTTTATAACAGTGTGAGCATTTAACGGTCAAAGACAATATTTTAAGGGAAAATTAACACAAGATTATTAACCTAAAAACAATTCCACATTAATGAGATGGTGAGAGGGTCCCCCACACACCTGGGCAGTTCTGGGCCCAGGCCGAGAAGGCCTTCTCCTCTTCCCCTCCCTCCTTGCTCGGTCTGCAGAAGAGTGAGCTGGGGGGCCTGGGTAGATGGGGAGCCTCCCTAGGTTATGACTTCTTGGTGAGGGAGTATGTGTCTGAGCTGGAACACCTGCCAGAGTTCAGAACCCTTGGCTGAGTTTAGGAGTTCAGAACCCTTTAGGAAGCCACGCAGGGCAGGTGTTAAGGCCCCCTGCTGAGACCCTACTCTAAATGAGGACAGCTGTGGTCAAGGCTTTGGAAAAATGCCTGTGGGTCAATACCAGTCAGGATGGAACCTAGAAGGAGGGCTTCACCGGCCTGGCTCCATTCCACCTTCTTCCCCAAAGGCCCTATCTACTCCCGTCTCCTATTTTTCCCAGGCCACAGGAGCTCAGATTCCCTGAGTCCCCAGGCTCAGGATGCCCCTCCTTTTTGGGTCACACTGTCTCCCCTGGGACTGCCAGTCTTCCTGCTTGCAGGTCTCCAGGTGTCTGTGCAGCTTTATATGTTGGTGTGGTCTCTGTGTGTCTGCACTGTAAGTATCTCTGGCCTAGCTTCCCTTTTGAGGGAACAGCCAAAAAAGAGACCCTAATCTAGGTTTCCCCAGGACTCCCCAGCTCATCTTACCTCAAGGCAGCACTGAGCTCAGGAAAGGATGGTTGTTTCCTATTCCTCTGCTGGGATCTGTCAGTGCCCCAAAAATTCATGCTGGTTACAGTAAGAAGTGGGCCATTTGGGAAGAGCTTAGCACCCTGCTCAGAGAGGTCAAAGGCAACTATCTTGTCCCTTTCACTTGTGAGGACAGTGAGAAAGCATCACCCTAGAAACAGAGAGCACACCCTCCTCAAGCACCCCATCTACTGGCACCTGACTCAGACTTCCCAGCTCCAGAACAAACCAAGCAACAGGTTTCTGTTGCTTGTGAATTACTCAGTGAGCTTGGTACAGAGCCACACACTTGGGATTCCAGCACCTGAAAGGCTTTAGCAGAAAGAGCACATCGAGTTGGAGGCCAGCCTGGGCTACATAGTGAGCTCAAGACCAGCCTAAACTACTTAGAGAGCTCTTGTCTCTAAATAAATACATAGCCCAGTAAGGTGCTTTGTTACAGCAGCCTGCATGGAGACCTCCCCGAGTAGGGCATCTGCACTGTTTAAGCTTTGTGCTGGGTCTGAGTCTGTGGAAGTGTAAGGCAGATCTTTGTCTCAAGACTTCTCCCTGGATGAAGCCTTGGGTTTCCAGAAGGCTCTTGCTTTGGTGCACCCACGCCCCTTGGGAAGCAGGGTACTGCTGCCTTTCCTCATCACTGGGAGAGACTTATTTTGCCTCACATTTCCAAGCAGTAGCTTGCTAGTTCCAAGGCAGGAAGACACAGGCAGGGTCTGAGCCGAGGAAAGCGGCTCACATCGTGGCAACCAGGAAGCAGAGTCAAGAAACCATCAGGAAGGGAGACAGACCCTGCTGGACCAGGCCCATGGTGAGCGCCTCTTCCAGCCAGACCCCACCTCCTGACAGCAAAACAGCTTCATCGTCCCACGGCACAGGCACTTTCCAAAGGTCCATGCCACCTGTCACTGTTAGATGCCAGTATTTGGTTCCTCCAAGGTAGCCACAGAGAAGGGAAGTGCTCTGCAGGCTAGGTTACACCTCAGCCTGGGCTTCCATCAGCAGCGCTCATGACAGGTGGGGACCAGGTACCAGGGGGGAGGTCTCAGTCTCAGCACACCCTTCGCTGCCAGCATGAGCAGGTGTCTACCCCTCTCCCCAGGCTGTCTGTCTCCTCACGGCAGTCTCCAGCCACTGCTGGGGCCCTGCGAGAAGCACCTCGCTGAGGTGCTCCCTTGGTATTAACCCAAAGAACTCTTCCCTCCTGGGCTTCTGCAGGTCAATGGCATCGCTTACCTTTCTCCACACAGAGCTGTCTCTTGGTCCGGGTAACTTCTCTCCATTCACTTCTGTCCCTTTTAGACTAGGCTTGGGCATGGCTTCCTGCTGTCACTAGCCACAGGATGACTCACTGTGCAGCCGGGCTGGCCTCATGGTGATCCTCCTGCCTCAGCTTCCCAAGTGCTGGGACTACAGGCGTGTACCACTATGCCTGGCTTCCGGCACTTTTCTAGGTCACTACCCACACCTTGCAAATACTCTGCTCGGCTCTCCTCACGTTGCCCAACAAAGTACATCACATGCTTCCTGCCAAGTCTCCAAGAGGTACAATCCAAGAGAGCCTCAGTTTCCTGCCTATAAGACAAGGGAATAGTACACAGCTGATGTGTATTGGCACACAGCCAGGAGACAAGGTGTAGCTTGTAGAGCCCAAGGCCAAAGGCTTGCTTCCGGGTAGAGAACAGACTGCCTCTGCTGAGATGGCCCCAAGTGACCTGGCTGGGCCCCTCCCTGGCCTGTTGCTCTCGGCTGACATCTTGGGCCGAGTGCTCACATTAATAGCCAACTCTGGAGAGCACTCACTCTGCCAGTGGTGGCTTTGTTGACAGGCTCACGGCCACCTGCCTGGAAGTCTATCTGGGCCTGGGGACCTGGATGGGCCCCACTACTGGCCAGGGCTGTGGATACTGATGGGGCAGACAGACTTGGCCAGGGTGTCCTGCCTCCTGGGTACAGAAACCATGCTGGTAGAGAGGAGGAGGGAATATTAATACAGTGCTAAAAAGAGAGAAGAAACAAAACCAGCAGGGCCTGAGCATCTTTTAAATAAAGAAATTTCTCTCATCTTGTGGTTAATTTAGAAGGTTTATTTCTTGAAATGAATCCTCTTCATCAAACCCCTAATCCTTGAAGATCAGAGGCAACTGTGAGAGCAGTAATGAATTGATTTGTAACCTGCGCAACAAGACACCCTCCGCCTGTGCCCACTACAAGTCCTCGTCTTCAGTGGATCTGAGCAGCAAGCTGCTCCATCTTCTGGCCCGAAAGCCAGCATCTAGTCGCACAGCCAGCAGGCAGGGCCCAGGCTTGTGAGATGCCCACTGAAGCATTTACCCAGAGGCCACCCATCTGCCTCTCAGCACTGCTCTCCCTCCCTTCAGGAGAGGGTGACAGGGTCCTACAAACCAACACTACTCAATGCCGACCTGAGCCTTTCACAGCCACACAGACCAGGGGTCATCTGAACATGACCACAGGAGGTCACACTGCCTGTATGCCAGCCAAGTCTGGACTTGGCCACACAACACCACAAGGCCACCAGCAGCCTCCCTTGGGCATAAGATTCACAAATACGATTACACAGACCACCTAGACTTCTTCCTGGAGCACCCAGCCACAGAAGTGCTTCAAGGCCAGGGCATCACCCAGGAGCCCTCATCCTGGGAGGAGATAGGTGTGGCTTCTTAGCCATGTGGGGCAGGACACTATGATGGAAAGAGAGAGGCCTAGAGCCACAGAGCTGGCTTGAAAAGTAAGTCCCATTCATCCTGTCTGACCCTGCTCGGTCTTCGTTTCTTCCCCTCAGCACAAGGGCAGCACCCTCCCTCAGGGGTTCAGAGGGGTTTTCTCAAGGGCAATGTAGATGCCATGGGGACAGCTTCAGATGGCAAGGGCCTCTGTGAATGATGACATCGTGGAGTATTTAACAGAACTTTAGCTAGAGAGGGGATCAATAAAAGTTGAGTACCATCATAATTGTCTCCCACTAATATGTCCTCAGCACCTATTCTAGTGCTTTGCATTTATACAGTTTAGAATAAGTAGATGTTAAGCTACGCTAGCATACAGCCAGCAATAACAGAATGGTAGTTATAAAGAAGGAGGACTAGAAATAACTATCAGTATTTGCAATGTGCCAAGAACGTGCTGCACAACTATGTCCTGCTATTTCTGAGTCCTCACAGCAAGTCAGCAAGAACTTTGTAACATGTGCTCAGTTTTCAATGCATAAATTGAGGAACAGGGAAGCTCAGTGTTATCCCAAAGGGTACATGGGTAGAAGGTGGGGGAGAAGGGATGCAAACCCAGGTAATCTGACTCCAGACTCCACTCAAATTATGGGTAATGAGCCCAAATTATGGGTAATGAGCTCCTGGGCCCTTGGGACTAATGTGGAAGGTCCCCTAGTCCTCTCAGAACCACAGAGACTGGGAGGTGACTCCAGGGCAGGTCTGTGCCAGGCAAATGGGCAGTGCCAGCTAAGTGCCTCCTGCCGGTGTGGACAAAACCTTCACATGAGGCTTTTTATGTCTCAGCTTCACCATCTCAGCCTCTGACTAGTCTGTGGCACAAATCTGGACTTTCACGTGGTGAAATACCTTTAAGGCAGGTGCCCCCCAAATCCAAAACGCCCCTCGGCACACTCACAGTGGCTAAATTCTGCCTCTTGCCTTCCAGCTTCCCACTGGGGCTGGGTACTGTCATTTCTTAATCCACCACTTGGGGGCCAGGAGGGCCACACTTGTCTTGTTTCCATGGTAGTTGGCCCACTGAGAGAAGCTTATCACAGGCAAGATGGTGTTGGGGAGACACAGCCCAAATATCCAAGTACGGGGTTATCTGCCCAGCTCTCCTGCATTTCTGGTGTTCAGTCCCCTCATCCCAGCTCTAAAGACAGGGAGGGCTTGCATAGCTTTGAGACAGCCTTCAGGGCTCACCCAGCCACACGCTCCCAAGGCAGCGCTGGGGCGTGAGGCACCCCAAGGCCACCTGGAGGACTCGGGGCCCTTGCTCCTTGTCCCATGATACACATCCACATCTTCCTCACCCAGAGGTATGGTGTCTGGTGGGCACACAGCAGGGGCACAGGCATCTGCTTCTCTCCTGCAACTTTCTAGAAGAAAATCATTTTTTATAACTGTTGGAATCCTGATTGAGCTGTCAGAAGTACATGAAACCAGCTACATAAATGGTAAACTATCCATCAGTCACGGGCCTATTTGTTCTGAGACAGTCTAAACATCACACATTTTTCTTCAAGATAAAAGGTAATACTTACCCCTTGCAGCCAGGTAGCTTGGCACCCACCCAAAAGAAACTCAGTCATACCAATTTGATCCTTTTTGTTCCCCAATATTTTATTCTTTGACCCACCATTCTCATCCTCTTTGAAGCAGCAACTCGGCTCAGCTGTTCAGATCTCTGTCTAAACTCGAGTTAGCAGCCCCTCCAGAAGAAGTGAATAAATGTGAAAGAGGAACCTACAGGAAACACCTTGAAGATACCAGCTCCTCCAGACTTGGATAGGCAAGTGCCGGCACACACAGACAGTGCACTCTTCTGGCCTCTTGGTGCCCCACTGTGAGAGGAAATGCCCATCCTCTGGGGGGAGGCCTCTCTGCCTACACTCCAGGAAGGCCTCCTCCCTCAGAGGCACTCTGAACTCCAGGGAGCACATCCCAGGACCTGGAAAGAAACGGAGCACCAGTCCTGAAAACGTCGCAGGGCAATGACCCCAGCTGCCAGCGACAAAGAGGGGTGGATGGGCGGGCAGATGGACAAAGCGTTGGGTAGATGGACAGAAACAGGCACAGATATGCAAACACCACCACATACCGATCACCGCACAGAACATACGGATGCATCCATGCAGCTCACAGTTGAGCGAGAAGGCCCTGGTGGCATCACTCAGGTGCTCCCGCTCTTCTCCACTCATCTCTGAGGTGCGGCCCGAGCCCCGTGGTAGCCTTGCTTGGTGCTCCTTGAGGCTGATTCCTGTGCTGCTATCACTGCACTGTGCGTGCTTCACTCACACTTACCAGTTGTGACACCGACTGGCCTCTCTGCTGCGTTCGCAGGCGCAGGTGCCAAGGCACCCACTCACACGGGTTTATGGCAGGCGAGGGCATGTCACGGCAGAAACTGAACCTAGGACCTAGCTGTGTGATTTTGAGAAAGTTATTTAATCTCAGCTTTCCTGTCTTTAAAATAGGAAAAAGAATAACGTAAGCTAGTCTTTCCTAGGATTGCTGCAAAGGATAAATCGCTTACCTGTTAAAAGCCCTAAGCCACTGTGTAACATGTAGGAAACACTTCCAGAAACAAATCCCACATCCTGGTAAACGAATTCCTGCTAGCTCCAGAGGCTGCACAATGCCTGCATTAACACACCTGTGTTTTCTTCCTAGAGCTTCTCCAAAGCTGAGTTGGGGTTGTCACTACCCACTTCTCAGATAAGGAGACTGAGGCTGAAAGAGAACTGCAGTCTATGTCCAGCCCGGCGGGTGGTGGGTGGGTGAGTGTAGAGAGCCGGGACCCTAACTTCATGCTCTGTGTCTTCTTCACTGACCAGCACATACCCTGGGTGTGTGTGGCTGTGCAGTGTAGGCCAAGAGGCTTTTCCTCTGTCCTGATCGGGACTGCCAGACCCACTCTGCTCCCGCTGCCACCCCTGAGGATCCCCAAGCTGGTGGCTATCAGGTTACGGTCCCAAACCATGTTCTCCACAGGGACCTTGGTGGGGGGCGAGCTCTTCCATCCCTCAACCTTAGAGGCAGAGGCCCAAGAGGGCAGCAGCGCGGTCAGAAGGCAAGGGCAGTGGGGAAGCTTCTGGAAGAGGAGAAGCTTGGTGGGGAGCAGAGACAGAGGTCCCCTCAGACAACAGGGATCCAGCTGTTTGAATGAGGGTGCAGGATCTGAACTGAGCCAATGGCATGGGTTTGTCTTTTGGTCTTTCCTAGATGCTGCACCCTGCAAACCAATCTGTCCCTGAACACGTGGAGAGAGGCTCTATTACTAGAGCTGGGGACTCCCACCTACCCCTTTCCCCCCTGAATTTGCCCCCAGAGTGGCAGCCTCCAGCCCTGAAGAACTGAGGAGAGACCTCAGCCTATTCCCATCAGCTCAGATTTCTAAGTATGGAGGTTTGGCAAGGGGTGTGAGGGTTGAGCCAGGGCCACTGAGGCACCCATGTGACTGAGGCTCTTCTAGCATGGTGCCCATCCTCAAACACACTCCAGGGCTTGGGCTGAGGCTCCAGGCTGGGACAAGTCCAGGGTGAGTTGGCCAGGCCCGGCCAGGAAGAGCAAACAGCATCCCAGCCCCCTGTGTCTTGCCCGGGGCTACCACTAGGAGGCTAATGAAAAGGGAAGATGCAGGCGGGGGCTCGGGCCAGCAGGAGACAGCAAGGGACAATGTGAGGCAGGAGGGAGGAGGCCCGCAGGCAGGGACAGACCATGTTCCCATATGGGAAGCAGACGGAGCTGCCCTGCTCCCCTCAGTCCTGGGGCCCTGCTGCAGCAGGCAGCACCATCAGCTGAAGCCCAGACCCAGCCAGGCAGCTCATACCCAGGAAGGCCCAGCTGGAATGGACCCAGGAGGAAGAGAGCAAGAGCAAGACAGAGGGCCATTGAGGGCAGGAGGCGGTAAGCAGGAGCACACACATGCAGCAGAGGGACTGCTTTTCCCAGGTAGTTTTAAATTATGCCATAATATAAACTCAAAGTGAAAGGTGACAATACAGAGAAATCTGCAAAGCAAAATATGAAAACTCCTCCAGAGCCAAAAACTCGTTTCCTTTTTCAGAGGCAATTAGTTTTAATTCCTACCTTGCATGGCAAGTCCACTGTGAGTCTGTCCCCATTCGGCCACGTGGATGTTCCTGGAGCACTGCACCCCAGAGAGGCCATGAATGACAGAGACGTGGGGCACCTCTCCCCACTGTGACCCCAACTGGGAAATGTCAGCCATGGTCCTGGCTTTGAGATCGTCTATCACAATTCCCTTCCTACTCAAGTTTTTGTTTTAATTTTTTCTTATTTTAAAGAGAATAAAACTAATCAAAATAAAACAGAATAAAGCCAATCAAAATAAGACAGTGACACAGGATTTCAAAACAAGATAATAGGAAATCAACAATGGTTCAGTAATGCCTCTTATTGCCTTCAAAATAGTCACTCATACCTTCAGACACAGTAAAATAAAACAAAACAGAAACAGAATTGAACCAATAAAAGCAAACCAATGAATGCAGTACAGGACTTCAAAAACAAGATAATAGTAAATCCAAAATGGCTACTGTAATATATCTTGTTACCTTTGAAATAGCTGCGCATGCCATCAGCTATAAAATCAAACAAGATAGAATAAAACTCAACCAAACAAAACAATAAGAATGGTGCAAAATTTTGAAACAAGATGATAGGGAATTAACAATGGCTATCGCCTTCAGAAGGAGACCCCCATAGATGCTACACTGCATATTGTTATCCTCTAAATAGATGACCAGATTACTGGCTTTGGGCCAATAATCAGTGAAACACTCAACACCACAAGCATTAGATTGTATTTTGCTTCATTAGCTATCATCACAGCCTGTGTTTCTCCAGAGCAGCTGGTTGCTTGGGGTGGAGGTGGAGCGTGGGGACGTCGGCTCTTCTTGTCTCACTGCCCACACGCTGGAAGGGGCTAGTATCAGTCAGCTCGTGCATGGCGCCAAACTCACGGGAGCCCTCCTCAAATTTATCACCTCCCATAACTTTAAAAAATTTCCTTCTTTATCTCCCAATACTAAACCATATTCTTGGTTTTATAAGTTTCTCTCTTCCTTTAAACTTTAGCTCAGCTGGTTTTTGCTTACGGCTTATTTTTGCAAGTAATCACATGATAGGAAAGGTCTTTTATTCTTTCATGGTAACATGCAAACTGGGCCTTTTCAGCGGCAGGCCCAGCCAGGCTGTCCGCCTTCATCCTGACCTGATAACCAAGCAGCAGTTCTGCTCCTACTGGGGATGAGTCCAAAGGACACCCTGTCAGGGACTCAGGGGTCACATGAGTGTCTTCCTCACTCATGGGGAGTGTCTTCCTCACTCGTGGGGAGCTGGCAATTATTGGGCCCCACTGTGTGTCAGCCCCTTTATATGTTGGTCAGGACTCATTTGGTGAGTGACAGGAATGGGGCAGGAATTCATTTAGGCAAAGCAGGGAGGGTCCACTGGAAGGATGTGGACGTCTTGGGAAGTACAGCTGGGTTCAGGAACACACGGCACAGGACCTGCATGGTCACCCAATGCTTTTTGTGAGGCTTCCCCTGCAGCCGCCAAACCAGGAAAGATCAACACTCCTCTCAGTTGCCTTTTAGCTCAAAGAGGGTCAGGACTGGTGCCCTCAGGTCAGCTGTTAAATCAACTGAGGCACACTGGCCAGGGGTGAGGGGGTGGGAGATACTTCCCAAAGGCACTTTGGTTCCCAGGAGAGGAGACGGTCTTGCTCCATGGTACTGGCCAACTATACAAGGGACTGCTGGGACAACGTCCATTTCTCCAACCCTCACACTTCCACAGTGTAAGATCTGCTGTGGCTCCCAAGGAATGAGTCCACTGAGACTCGGGTTGGTCAGTCAGGAGCCTGAGTCCAAAGCCCATGCCTGTGACCTATGTAACACCAATTTCCTCAAAAAAAGGTGGGCCTTTCTTTTTTTTTTTTTTTTTTTTGGTCTTTTTGCTTTTTATCGGTACCAGGGATCGAACTCACGACTGCCTGCTTGCAAGGCAGGCGCTTATGCCGCTGAGCTAAATCCCCAGCCCCAAGGTGGGCCTTTCTTAAATGCCAGGTGCTGCCATGCTGCATCCGGCTGTCAGAGATGGTCAGATATCAGCAACGAGTGGAAGGAAGGATCTTGAGGGATCACTTCTCATGAGAGGACATGAGGGAAGTGGCACTTACTCTGCTCCTTCCAGGAGCAGCAGAGAGACCCGTTTGGCCAAAGCTTAGGATGTGAGCACAAAGAGGACTGGAGATTCTGCCAGAACAATAAATTCATGGCTGGTCTGAAGCCAGACACAGTGGTATGTACCTCTAACTCCAGATACTTGGGAGGCTGAGGCAGGAAGATTATAAGTTGGAAGCCAGCCTGGACAACTAAGCAACAGTTTGCCTTAAAATAAAATTTTAAAAGACCAGGATTATAATTCTATGCTCCTTGAATTCAGTCACTGATACCACATCCCAAAACCTTTTTAATATGTGTGGCCAGTCTAAACTGGAGACATACTTTTATCTGGAGGTTAAAAGTATGGACTTTAGGACCTTAGCCCATAGACTGTGGTGCTGCAAACCTGTTTAGGCTTTCCTACCTCAGTTTCCCCTCTCCAAGGAGGGCACAGCATTGCATAGGTTCCCAGAGCTGAGGTAACAAAGTATCACAAAGCAAGGTGTGACACAACAGAAAGTCATCCTCTGGCGTTTCAGGGGCTCCCAGCTCAACATCGTTGAAGCAGGGGCAAGGATTGAGCCCCTTCAGGCTCTAGAAGCCCCTGCTTCCCTCCAGCTTCGAGGAGCTCCTGGCACTCCTGGCTGGCAGCAGCCCACTGCTGTCTCTGCTCTGTCTCCGTGGCCATCTTCTCTCTCTCTCTCTCTCTCTCTCTCTCTCTCTCTCTCTCTCTCTCTCTCTTTCAGGGCAGTGGGGTTTCAGGCAACGTCTTGCCATGGAACCCATGGAGCCCAGGCTGACCTTAGACTCCTGCCTCAGCCTCCTGAGTGCTGGGGTTTCCAGATGGTGCTACTCCCCCAGCTCATGTCCCCTTGTGTCTTCCTGGGATGGTCTCTTCTTACAAGGACACTGGCATGTCGGCTCCAGTATGACCTCAGCTTAACTCACATCATGATTATATCTATAACGACAGTGTTCAAAAAAATCCAGAGCACAACCGTGGGCCTCAGTTATAGTCAAGGCAGAGAGAAAGCGGCAGAGTTGGTAGGAGGCCAAAGGCACCTCAGAGAAGAGGCGGGAGCAGGAAGGTGCAATGTCATGGAAATCAAGAAGGAGACAGTTTCAAGGAGGAGGGGTGGAGCCGCTGCCAAATGCACAGAGGTGAGGGAAGAAATACTGAGAGGAGCCTGTGGATTCGCTAATTAGGAGGCCGGCAGCAGTGTCCCCACTTGGTTAGGGCACAGGATGCCAGAGGAGCCAACTCCAGGTGGAGAACCGAAAACCAGGGGCAGGTGCCCTCCCATGTGCAGCCCTTGGCTCTTCACCCGCACAGACTATGAGACCGGAAGGAAAAACAAAATAAGACACATGGTGGGAGGGCTGGGCAGTCAGGACTCAGAGTCTGCAGGCAGAAAGGACGAGCCACAGGGGCACAAGAGGCCGTCAGGAAAGTGAGAGACCTCACACAGCCGCAGGGGTCGTCATGGAAGACGAGGGACCGCTGGGTGGAGGAGAGGACACGCCAGCCCCGAGGCCCCTTATGAAGGGGTCCACGGCACCTGGGGACCAGTGGGGCCGGAGTGGGGCCAGCCTCGCCCTCATCCCTGAGGTCCAAGGGAGTCCCCACTGCTGCACTCTGGCACAGGGAAAGCCCTGAGCAGCACCGAAGATCGGGAGCAGCGGCATCCCCGCCCGACCGCGAGGTGCCTGTGCCTGCGCCTGCTCCGTGCCAGGCACCGGGCATTTTTATCCCGTTGATTATAAGACATTCACGCTCCATGTGTCGGCACTATTATTATTCCTTCCTGGGTAAAGAAACAGGAAATTCAGTTGCTTCAGTAAGTTTCTAAAGTTCACAGTTAAATTGGTAGCACAGAAATTTGAACCCAGTTCCCTGTGATTCTAGAAAAATCTCCCTCCCCCTCTCCCCTTATTCTTCTTCAAGAGTGTACAAGTCTGGGGCTGGGTGAGTGGGGAGTAGCCGTGTCTGTCCGCAGCCTCACGCATGTTTGTGTGTGTGACTGTGTGTGCCGCCACTGTGCACAGGTGACTCCATGTCTGTCCTGTGGGTGTGAGTGCCATCCGTGCCCATGCCTGTGCCCAGGCCTGAGCACACCCCGTTGTCTCTGCTCAAGGCAATGATGGTCGAGGGGTGCCCTGGGGGCTCAGCTCTGGGCCCACCTCCCGATAAGAAGGCCCGTGCCAGGGTCCCTGTCCCCACAGTCCTGCCCATCATTCTCCTTCCTGTTGAAAGGGGCCAGTGGGTTTAGGGTTAGTCACCACCTTGTCAATATTCTCACCTGGGAGGAGGATGGACGCTGAGGTGCTGGCCCCACCCCGTACACACATGCTGTGGCACAGTGAGGAAGAAAGGGCCCTTTGCTAAGGGATGTGGAAGAGGGCAGTGCTGGGGGACCCTCCAGCCACCCCTCCCCCAGGCCCGCCTCTGGGGTCCTCCAGTTTCTCGGTGGCCACAGGTCCCAAGGCCGTCTCAAGGTAGAAGAGTATGCCTGCTACCGCGCTCACCATCATGTGCTTGGAGGGGTCCTGTGGCCAGGTGTCCATCTCTACATGCTTGGGGGACCACCATCCATGTACCCACATGCATGTCTACATGTGTGTGCTGGGGCCTTTACGCTCCCTTGTGATGGTGTGGCTGTCTCCTTACTGGGGTGCACACATGTCTGTTGTGCTGGTGTGCAGGTGCAGGTGTGTGCATGCGTGCAGGGCGGGAAGATCTGTCCTGTTGCATGCATTCTCATCCTTGGCTTTCATAGTGTTCAAGGCCCTGTGGTCCTGCCCTCCTTTGAGTCCCGGGAAGGGGCCTGTTGTCTCTCCCCAAAGGGCTCTGAAGAAGCTTCCTGCCCCTCTTTTCCCTGGGCTCAAAGGTGGAGAGTGGGGCCTCAGACACCGAACCATGCAGCCCCTGACCCCACCTCTAGTCTCGGCTCGCTAGGTCCCTCCCTGCTGGCCCCTGTCTCCTTTCCATCTTGGACCTGCTCCTTGCTCAGGGGTGTCCATGCTGCCTTGCCCCTAAGCCCCTCTTCCCAGGTGTCACTCCAAACAGAAGCTCCATACATCTACTTCCTGATTTGCCCTACACTATTAATGTTTTGGGGGAAATCCAAAGCACACTCTTTTCATAGCTTCTGATCCCTACCTGACCCCAACCTCCAACTCTGAAACCTCCAGACCTGTGTCATCTGCCCACAGCCTAACTCTGCCAGGTTTACCTGGGAAGAGAGGGGGTGAAGGGACCCTGGAGCTCAGGTCAGGACCAAGCCTGGATGGCAAGAGAGGCAGGGAAGGGGAGCTGAAAGGAAGGGCAAGAAGGACTCATGAGGAGGGGCTGAGCCCAGCAGAACAGAAATGCTAGGAAACAGACAGGCCCATCCTCCCAGGCCCTGCCCCTGCCACACACACGCACACACTCATACACACTCACCCTGTCGGAAGGTGACATTTGCTATTAACCTTATATTGGGCCATTTTGTAAATCAATGTCACTTACATTTAATAACAAGTGTAATCAAAGGAATTATGCAAATTTAATTTGATGCTTCTCGAATTATGCAAATCTGCAGTGCACATAATGTTCTCTGACTTGTGCCAGTCAGGGAGAGAGAGCAAGGGAGAAAGCAGGAGAGGGGGGTAGAAGGGGCAGGCGTGGGACTGCAGGAGGGGGCAGCCAGGCACTGAGACTTGGTGCCAGGGACAGACAGAAGAGTGGCTGGGGCCAGAGGCAGTGAGGTCCTGCGCCTTACTTCTCAGCTCTGCTTCTCTCCCTCCCCCTGCCCAGACCGCCTGACCTTGGTGGCTGCATGACCTCAGTGTGTCCTTCTGTGAAATGGGACTGACCAGAAGTCGCTGACTGCTTATGGAGCAGGATTCCTGCTAGAGCTAGGTCTTCCAAGAGGACAGCCTCAGGCTCTGACTCTTGGCCCCACCAGGGAGACCAGTGGTAGCCCTGGGAAACATGCTGAGTTTTTTGTTATTGTTGTTATCATTGGTCTCAAGGTCCCACCAGAAGAGACTGCGGCATGTGATGACAAAACTCTGCTGGCCCCCTCCTGGCACATGGCGTGACAACCTCAACAGTGTGTGGTACACACAGATTTGCACAGGCACCTTTATCTGAGATGACATGGCCATCTTTTTTTTTCCTCTTTTTGGTTTTTTGAGACAGGGTCTCACTGTGTAGTTCAGACTGGCCTTGAACTCACTATGTAGCCCAGGCTGACCTCAAATTCATAGCAATCCTCCTGCCTCAGCCTCCTGAGTGCTGGGATGATAGCCTGCACCATGCCCTGCCTAACATGGCCATCTTAAAACTGTGTAATATGCACAGAATGACAATCAAAGTTAGACCTAGGTGCTCCCAGGGAGCCCATGTGAGGGCCTTGCAGATGCAAACATTTGGTGCATATGCCATGAATATTCCAAATGTTTGCATGTACAAGACCTTGGGTTGGATCCCCAGCTGGGTCCAAGGGGCATGATAGTATACAAGTCTCAGCCTGTCTTGACTGTGATCACAGGACACTGAGACACTGGGAGGGGCACCAGAAAGGTACGTTCCCCGATGCACTCATGACCTCCTGCCACTGCAAGCCTCTCCAGTGGACTAGGGAACTCCTGGCAGAGCAAGTGCCCCTCGCTGGGCAGACCATCATCTCCTCTGCTAGACTGAGCCCTACTTTCAATCTAGTCTGAAGCAAGGCAAAGAGGATAACTGGTTCAGAAGGTTCTACAGTGTGAAGACATCTGGCGAAGAGATGGGGCAAGAACACCCAGACCACAGAACTGTCCTCAGCTCCTGGATGCTGGTTGGAGTCACTAAGCAGCACCTCAGGAATTCACATGAAGGTTCCAGGTATGGACCAGCTCCCCTCAATGCTCTGTGTAGATGCAGCAAGGCCCTGGTAGGCTCCACTTCCTGAGCTGGGGTGCACAGGAGAGCTCTGTGCCTTCCCCGAGGAATCTGCAGGAGTCTATTCTGGTTCTAGGAAAGAATGGCCAAGCACTCTGGAAGTATTAGCCATCATGATTCATATTATTCTCCTTGGCGTAAGTTTTGAGTTCTGTCTGGGATTCAAGAGGATACTTCATACTGTGTCCTCCTTTTTTTTTCTTTCCTTTTATTAATTTTTTTTTTTAGGCAGGTTTCACTATGTAGCCCAGGCTGGCTACTTACAGTGATCCTCCTGCCTCAGCCTCTCAAATGCTGGTCTTACAGGCATGTGTTGTCATTCTCAGTTGTCTCCTTCTTTTTCAGAGTTCTCCCCTCCTACTTAACAGAGCAATGTCACCAAGACAGCTTCTGTCCTCTTGAGGAGACTGTCTCTGGGGAGTCGGTAGCTTGGAGGGCCAGAAGTCAAGGGCACATCTGCTAGTGATGGTCTGGTAGCCATGGTGTACAAGTGTCAACACTTGTCTGCTATAAGAATCACTGCATCTCCTTTTCTTCTTATCATTTAGTTGTCACTGGGTCATTTGCATATCTATCAGTTAAAATTTGTGTTTACTAATTATAATTTCTGTATCAAGGTGGAGTATTGTTTTGACATTGTATTTGTGTATACCATGTCTCACCCTGTCCTGTGTCTGAGTGGTCTCAGAACATGTGTCACTTTGACTTCATATGACATTGAAATAAGTGAATATTTAATAGGTCACAACTCGAATATCATCATTGTAAGCTTTACAAAGTGATCTGTGTTACAGTGGAATTGTCAAGATGTGTCTTGTGTCTGAGCTATCAGGACTTGTGTTGCTCTGTGTGTCCATGTGAATCGCAGTGTTTCAATCTCATGTTGTATGAGTGTCTGTTATCATGTATGGGCTACATAACTGTATTTATGCTACAGTGTTAAAATATGTGTCTGTGAATATCATGTTTAAGTTGTCACATGTGCACTGCCATGTTTGAAATGTTACCAAGTCTATTTGTCACAATTATTAGGTCCTCATAATGGCATTAACGTGTCTGGCTTGTCAGGGTGTATTTGCGTGTTGCCATGCAGAAGCATCAATGTTTCTGTGTGTGTGTGTGTGTGTGTGTGTGTGTGTGTGTGTGTGTGTGCCTGTGCAGGCTTTGAGGTGTTACAATACTGGTATCATCATGTTTGAAGTGTCTCTGAAAGGAAATGTGATAGCCCACTTCTCAGCTGGGTTCCAAAGCAGAAGACTGGAGATGTGGGGTAGAGGAAGCTGGGGAGGGTGGTAGATGCCCCATTACCAAGGGGTAGGGTGAGGTCTGGTAGGGGTTAGGACAGCAGGCTCTAATTGGCTCGAGGTGAATTAGTCACATGTATAATCCTCGTAGAATTTCAGCTTGGGCAGTGCCAGTAAATGCTGTGCATGTTTAAAAGTCATTTCCATAAGTAAGTGCAATTTCTCTACTGTTTGCCCCTGTTTAATGAAGTGAAATCTTGTTTGCATTCCTCCCAATTTCCCAACGAAAGGCGCCCAACCGTTAGCACCAAAATTACACCGCCCAAATTAAAACTCCAAGGGCTCCAAGGGAGGTGAGGGACAGCGGCATGGGGCCCTTCAGGGAGGCCTGTGCAGGGGTGGGGGGCGGGCAGGGGGCTGGCCTGGGCTTTTCAGCTCATTACTTCCCTGGAGTTTTACAGCTTTGAGTGCTCCTGGACATGTTCCCTATCCCACTTATCCCCATCAAACCCTTACCCTCTTTTGCTTACCGCTTAAGAGAAACCCCTCAGGTACTGGAATGGGATGTTTTTGTTCATATATATTTAAATGGACACTGTATGCATTTATATTCATGTGTGAGCTGGTGAATACTTGTGGGACTGGATACAATCAAAGGCTGTGACTTAAACACGGTGAATCCCACAGATATACACTGTGACAACAAATATAAGTGGTTACAAACCTGCATTTACTCTGAGTCCCTGCCTATGGACATGTGCATTTGCTGCATGTGTGAGGCATACTGTGCATGTCCAAGATGAATGACCAGATGGGCCACATGGAGAGAGAGAGAGGGAAAAGAGCAGTGGACAGCGGGTGCTACGTAGTGCTGTCTTGCTAAGGCCTCCTCTTTATCAGGAGGGTGCATGATCCCCTCAGCCTCCAAAAACTGGTTACACTGTGACGGCACGCTTGAAGGAATGGTTGAACTTCCTGTCACTCTGTCCCAGATATCGCCCTCTGACCCAGTGTGGGCCTGCAGGATGACTGACCCCTACAACTCCAGCTCCCAGAATGGAGTGTAAACAAAGGTGCTCCCCAGTGGGCCGGCAGGAGACCCCCTCAAAGCCACCCTTCTATTTCCAGATGACCATCCCTGATGGTCACTTTGGTACTGAGCCCAGAACCTAACTCTGTATTGCTTTTATTTGGATTAGCTAGAAGAGCGAGGGACTGGGGTAAGATGGGGTTCAGGAGAGAGCAGGAAAAATAGGCCACCACCAGGGCCTCCCAGTAACACTGGAATGCCCACCAAGGGATGTGGCTCAAGGAAAAAGAAAGAGTGCCACGGATTCCCTGGTGTGTCTACAAATCTGCCGTATTTGTGCATATAGCCACCTTCATCAGTATGATTCACTCTTTGCTGCCCCCTTCTTTAGGCAGACCACTCAGCCTGTGCAGGACACAGTGAAGAAGTCCCATAGCTACAGTGACACCTTCCCCCACCACAGGAAGCCTCTGCCCGCTCACCACCAGCTGACAGGATCACTGACACAAGCTCCCCATGTGCAGAAGGTCTGGGGGGAAGTCCAGAGAAAGAGAAACACAGGAGACCCAGTTACAGAGAGTGCAGACTGCCTTGGAGAAGTCCTCTTCTTGGAACTAGGGATTTAGCTCAGCAGGCATAAGCACCTGCCTTGCAAGCAGGCAGTGGTGAGTTCGAACCCCTGTGTAAACATGCCAAGCCACAGCTCTGACATCATCCCCACAATCCAGAAGCCACCCATGGCTCCCCACTGCCCAAAACCCCAGTCCAGTCCCCTTTTGCTGAGGGCAAAACCACATGCCCCCACCCCTGGTCCCTCGCCTCCCCACCAGGCAGTGTTCTGGGCCAAGCTCCTGGACACCTCATGCTGCATCCAGCCACACAAGGGAACTAGAAACTTCCCAAATTCCCTTCTCTCTTTCTTATCCTACTTCCTACCTGTCAGAATCCTAAATGACTACCACCAGTAAAGCAATGATTCCTGGATGTGATTTCTCAATTTCTCCACGGCCAGTAGGGAGCTCTTGTCTCTTCTCCTTGCCTGCAGAGGACCAGTTTTGCTAGATACCTTCCTCTTCAGCATGAGGCTTTGAACAGCCCTGAACAAGGGGAGCAGTGGGCAGCTGACAGGCAGCTGACCAAGGCTTTTGATGCTGACAGCAGAGCCTGTGGAGTCTCCCTGGGCATGGGTGCTGTGTCCTGAAGCAGGAGCGGGCAGCATCTGGAGTCTCAACCAGCCCAGTGGCTCCTTTCCTTGGGTCATTTCTCTCTGAGACCACAGGAACTGTTCACCTCATTCCCTGGGCAGGAGAAGCTTGGGCCTTCCCGCTACTGGGGAGGCCCCATAGGCAAGAGGGAGACTCTAGATGGAACTGACACTCCTCCATGCTGTGCTCCTGGGGGAGCTCCGAGCTCCGACAGCAATGCAGGCTGCTACTCATTATGGAAGGCCTTCCCCCTTAATAGGGGAGACTGCAGTTAATGTGCTGACACACCACCTCTCTCCCAGGCCTTCCTCTGGTGTTGGCACACCGGGGCCCCTCCAGGGCCTCTACAGCCTTCCCCAATTAACCACTACCGCCCCGCCACTCCTCCCATTTAGCCCAACCTTTCATTCCATATTCGTAGATATCCCACTACCAATCTCTATTAACCTTCTCAATTCCTTCTCGTTATTCTCCAAATGAACCCCCCCCCATCCCGATGCGCCCCGTCAGACCTTGGCAGATCTGCACCGGCGTCAGGAACCCCCCCCCCCCAGAGAAAGCCTGGCTCCTCACTTCCCCCACTCATCTAGACAGCCCTGCCTGGTGCCAGGGTCAGGGCCCAGGGCGCGCCGGGATCCGGACAGAAAGGCATGGACTACGACCTGGAGGTCTCCACAGAGCCCCTCCCCAGCCAGTCTGGGAACCCAGCTCCATCCGGCCCTGCTCTCCCACCCTCGCCTTCGCGCTTTCATCAGAATTCAATTTCCGCCCCTTAAGTGACTCTGCGGGCCCCTGATCCTTCCCGTGATGAATGAGCCGCCCAGCCCGGACCGGCCATCACTGTCGCCCCAGCCTCGGCCTGGGCCCTGCAGCCCCATCTTCAGCCCCTCCAGCGGGGTCCCGGCCGACGCCCCCCCCCTTCCCGCCCGCCGGGTCCTCCTGGCCTTGCCTGGGCCCCCACACCGCCTCTCCCTCCTCTCTCCTTCTTTCCTCCCTCCCTCCGTCTTTCTCCCCCTTTCTTCCCTCTTCCTCCCTCCCTTCTCTCTCTCCCTCCCCACCCCTCCTCCCTCCCTTCCTCTTTTTTCCTTCTCTCCCTCTCTCCCTCTAACACCTCTATTCATCTCTGGGAGCAACATCATTTATTTTGCACTTCCCAGATAATTTACTTTTTTTCCTTCTACAGGAATTCTCCATTTCCCTATAAAATGAAAATTCATCTAGAATTACATCTTATGTCATCATTATGTTTATTAAGCGTGGATGATGTATATGAACAGGACGGGCTTGCTGCTGAGTGCTTAATGGTGCATAAGATTAAGCCGAGGCTCTCAGCTGCGCAGCGACTCCCCTCCGGTTCCCCGTTGTCGAGGCATGCTGGGAGTACAAGTTCCGAGCGCACGGCCAGGTGAACGCGCCCTGCCCCCGCCCACGCGCGCCCACCCGCGCCCGCCCCGGAGCAGGCGCCGGCGGGAGCAGCTCGGTCCGCGGCCCGGGCGCCCAGGCCCAGTCCCCAGCCCCCCAGCCCAGTCCCCTCCCCCGGCCCCTCCGCGCGTCGCGGGGTCCGCGTCTAGGCCTGGCCGGGCCTCTCCTCCGCGCTCGCCGCCCTACACCCGCTCGGCGTCCCCCGTGGCTCCCGCCTCCCGGGCTGCGTCCGTCTGTCCCGACCCGTCCCTCTCCCTCTCCCTCTCTCCCTCTCCGGCACTGGCGGCCACCGCACTGCAGCGTGGCACCAGCAGTCTATGACAAAAACATTATCCTTCTGCTGCTAAACAATCCAATAAACCTCTCCACAGGGAGAAAGTTAACCTCTTGTCTCTTCGGCTGATGCCTTCCCGCCCACGTGACTGCTGCCACAGTAAATTCAAATCATTAGTCTCCTCACCCCATCAAAAAACTTCTATTAGTAATGGAGACCTCGCCGGAGACCTTCCGCGGAGAGCGCTGCCTTCCCAATTCCCAGTGGAAAAATTCTGCGCGAAAAACTAATTCTACTTTTAATAATCTGTCATCAGGACCAGAGGCAGTCATAAATTATATGGGAGCGCGTGCGAGAGCGCGCCACAAGAGGGAAATCAGGGCGAAAAATCAAAGCCCAAGTTTGACAAACTTTCCTGAAGATAAATAATAACTTACAAACAGGATTAGTTGTAAAGTCACGCTCCGGCGCGCAGCCACGGCGGCAATCACGTCTGCGAGGCCGCGCCGCCCGGCACCTGTCACTGCCGCCCGCCGCGAGCCTCGTCCGGCCTCCTCCTCCTCCCACCCCCTACTCTTCCTCCCCCTCCCCCTACTCTCCCTCCCCCTCCCCTCCCCCTCCCCTCCTCCCCCCTACTCTCCCTCCCCCTCCTCCCCCTCTTCCCTCTCCTCTGCCCGCCCCCCTCGCCCCTCCGCGCCAAGAGGCCTGGGCCCCGCCCGCGCCCCTGTCCTCCCCGGGAAGGCGCAGCCTCCCCTCGCTCCCTCCCACCCCCAGGTAGGGGGGACCCCAGGATTCAGGGGCCGTGACCTCCAGCGGGCACCATCCCGGGCCCTGCCTGCACGTGTCCGCTTCTCCCCGACCCCACCCGGGCTGCCCCGCGCTGACTGTGGGCGCTGGGGTCGGGGTTCGCGCCCCTCCCCCGCGCCGCGCCTCGCCCCGCACAATCTCGGCGCTGACAGCCGAGCGGGTGATAAATGCCGGCGACGCGGGGAAGGAATTGCGCAAAATAAAGAAGCATGTTCCAACAAGTCCTGTCAGGATTGTATTGATTTAATCATCTGCAGAAATACACATTCTGGACTACTGTAGCGTGCCGGGCCAGCGCGCGGGCGGGCGGAGCTGCGGCGAGGGCTGGTGGACGCTGGCCGCGCCCCCGCGGCAGGCCCCGCCCCCACTTTGACTGGGCCCCGCCCCGGCCTGGGGCTGGCGGGACACCGTGGGGGATGGGCACGGCGTGGGCGGGGCTGCAGGAGCAGAGAGTGTTTAGCTGGAGCTGTCAGGAGGCCGGGCGTGCCCCTGGACACCTGTCCTGCACCAGCCCGACGAGCCAGGCCTCATGCTCCTATCCTCAGTGGGGCTGCGTGGTCACTCAGGAATCTGAGTGTTGGTCGCGCCCCAGGAGGCCGGGGCAGGCGAGGGCACGGAAAGGGCAGGGCCCCTCCACTTTGAGAATCCTAGATGCAGGCTTCGGCCTCATCTGATCTTACCCGATCCAGAGCTCTGCATCTGTGGGTGCTTGCAGGAGCCGGGGCATTCCAGTACCACTGCCTGGTGTAGCTGGCCCATACCCTAAGCACCTTCCAGGTTGGGAATAGCGTAGCTGCCCACGGCTCCACTCACATCGCGGAGGTGCTCAGTAAAATTTAAAAGAACTGACGGGCAGCCCCAGCCTGAGTGGCCCCCGGGGTGAAGATTTGGTGCTGGACTGGATTCTTTAGTTGGAAAACCTGGATCTTTGGAACAAACACAGGCATGGCAGGGTAGTGAAGGGCTGGAGACACTGAGCAGCCGCAAAGGGGAACCCAAAGGAAAATAGAGGAGGAAGGAAGTCTAGATTTATTTAATACTGGTTTCGCCTAGCGTGGTGGTGTGCACCTGTGACCCCAGCACTCCAGAGGCTGAGGCGAGAGGAATGCTGTGAATTCAAGGCCAGCCTGGTCTACATAGTGAGTTCAAAGCAAACCTGAACTACACAGAGGGACCCTGTATCAACCCCAAGCCCGCAACTGATTTAGCACATTAAATCTCATAGGTCCTTCCCACAACCTGGATCGGCCACTGTAATGTCCTGCAATCACAGATGAGAAGAGCAAAATCAGAGGTGGCATGATGCTCTCGGGGCATGCTGGGTGGTGGGTTGGGGAGCTCAGCTTTGAGGCCTGGCCTGTCACACTGCACACCTCTCACAGCTGAAGAGTGTGACAGAGAGGATAGGAGATGCGCATGAGGAGCCCAGCCCTTGTGAGCACACAGAGGCCTGAGAGGAAGCCAGCAGAGAGTGAGGGCACAGCAGAAAACCCTGGGGTGAGGACAGAGGAGGAGGCTCAATACAGGACCAGTGGCCATGTGTGGGGTCAGATCATTCTGGGGGCAGAGGGGCCCTCACCAGCAGAAAGCCACAGGATGAGCAAGAACAAGGGAAGATACTCATGGGACAGACCCTGGGTCCCAGAACCAGGCCGGGTAAGAGCAGCGGTGAGTAACTGCGCAGCGAGACTGCAGGCAGGAAAAGAAGTCCGATTCATGTCCTTGCATTGCGGGAAGGGCTGTGGAACTCGGCCAATAGAAAGGGATGAAGGGGAACATGAGAGCACGGGCTCCCTCTGAGGGAGCCTCACGGAGAGGATGCAGCTCTCCGCTTCTCCCAAGCTGCACCCATTCTTCCCCCACAGAGCCTCCAACTCCAGGGGAAATGTCTTCAGCCCTCACTCTCCGCAGGGCACTATAGTGAGCGCTTCACGCACGTTAACTCAGTCCGCATGACAGGCGATGAGTGGCCAACAGAATGCCTTCCTCTCACAGAACGGGAAACTGAGGCCCAGAAAACTGTGGTGCCTGCTCCAGGTCACAGCAAGCGGCGGTGGATGGCCCGGCTCAGCTCCAAACCTATCCCTCCCACGGAGCCCTGGGCCGGGATCTCAGTCTGCATGTCTGTAAAGTGAGCGGACTGGGGCCATGCTCCCCACACCCCGCCCAGCCCGGAAGGCAAAGACCCAGCGGAGGTCCGGGCCTCCCACGACAGCCGCCCGCCCTCCAGGTCCCAGCGGCCCTCGGCCGCGCTCCACGCCTCGCTCGCGCTCGCTCCTTCGCCCCACCGCGCCCTCCCCGTGGGCCCATGCGTGACTTTAGCGCGCGGCACGGCGCGGTGCGGCGCGGCCCGGAAGGTGACCTCCTTCATCAGGGATTCTATTTGCATCCGGAATCGCATGTACATGAAAAATGTGTCCGCGTGCGGCCCCGACTGCAGACGCAGATGAAATTCTGTGCCGAGCCTGATGCGCGGTAACCTTTGCAGATGGCGCCGCTATTGCTGAGAAATGGATTGCTTAATAAAGCGTATCATCCGGCATATTTGCTGCTTGGCTAGCCAAATAGAAGTTGTTTTTTGCACAAATTTCCTTGTCAAATTTGTCAATGTTCATGTCATTTTTGCTTTAGGTCACAGAGCAAGGTGCAAATTCCTGGCATCTTTACTAGTTGCAGCCAATTTCGGCGATTTCGGCGGTGAGGAGGATTCTCCGAGGACTTGCGTGCGAGCGCGCTCACCAGGCTGCCCCAGATATCTCAGCCCTGACACCTCCTCCTGGAAGCCCGCCGGCCCAGTCCTGGTTTGGACGGAGAGAAGAAGCTCAGGGTCCTAGCAATGCGCCCATTCTGGTATCCCCTCCCCAAACGTGGGGAAGGTGCGAATGTGGCTGGGACGCTTTGGATGCAGGGCTCTGTGCTGCCCCACGGCCCTTTCTTCCTTCTTCTGCCCCCCTTCTTCTGTGGCCTCCTCTGACTTCTCCACAGAGGGCGGGGAGCCATCTTGTCCTTTCTTAATAAACTTTGCCTCCTGGTGCTCTGAGGTTGCCCCACATCCAGCTCTGGAAACAGGCTGTCCTCTCCCTGCCACAGAAGAGAACCTGGAGGAGGCCAGGGGCTGGGAGAGGAATGCCCCACATTCCCTGCGACCCCCTCCACAGCTCCACACCACTCTGAGGGGTGCCAGGTATCCCTGCTTCCCCTGGGTATCTGTGAGCTGGAATGCAATCTCTGGCCCACATCTCCTAACAGCTCCACAGGCAAGGAGGCAGGCAGAGCTCAGTGCGTGCGTGCGTGCATGCGTGGGTTTCAGTGTACAGCAACAGCTAGCACTGGAGTGCAGGAGGGCCAGGCTCTGTGCTCCTGGGTTACCTCATAGCATCAATGCCTAACAGCCCCACGGGGGGGCCTCAGTCCTACCGCCAGCCCCCAGTTTACAGGGGCAGGATCATCTCCAGACTTCAGACCCACACTGAGCGTTCAGGTGAGTGCCTGGTAAAGAGGAGAGAAGAGCAGGAGGAAGGGATGATGGCAGGACTGGAAGCCAGTAGTAGGCTAGCAGGGAGCAGGGTATGGACTCTAGGGGAGCAGCCCATGAGGACAGGCAGAAGAACATGTGTGCAGGGAAGACATGGGCAGGGTGCACTGTGGCTAGGAGTCTGAATGGGACGTGAAGGGATGGGCGTGGGAAGCTTCTGACAACACCGGCACGGAGCAGGCCTGTGGAGAAGTCAGAAGCCTTCTGAGGCCTGCCACGTGTCTGTCTGCCCTCCCAAAGCCTATACAAAGCTGGAACTCGGATGTCCTGCCCAAAGACTGAAAGGGAACAGGGGTCAGTTGTGTGCAGGTGCAGACCCAGGTATGTTATCACGGGAGAATGGGTGGGCAGATTTATCACAGCATTCTAGGAGGGCCTAGGTTCTATTCCGGGAAGCTGTCAGAGCTGCCCCCTCCCATGGGAGACCAGGCTGGGATGGGATCCCAGTGAACTGGGGGCTGCAAAGCCTTAGATGCTGGCTAGTGGGGTGGGGTGGGGGAGGGCTGCCGTCAGATTATTAATGGCCATGCGTTGACTCAATTAAATCCAGCCTGCTTTTGTTGGCAGGCCTCCGCAATTATGCATCTCATTACGGGCGGCCGCCCAAATGCATCCTGGGAGGAGACCAAAACTCCAAATTAACTTTTCTTGGCGCTGCCGGGGCTGGTTGGCCAGCACTGCCTGCGCGGCAGCCAATCAGTGCTGGCTCCAAGGGAGGCGGGGTCAAAAGAAGGGCGAAGTTGGGGGAGGGTAGGTGAACCGGCTAGGAGCGGGCTAGCCCGGCAACCACGTGTCCTCCCACGCTGACCCTCAAGCTTACCTCCCACCTCCCACGAGGAGCTAGCGGATGTTTGGGCTCCACTTTGGAGTGCATGGGGCCCTTGTCCCACCCCTCTGAGAAGGAAGGACACCTCAACCCGGTGCAAAGAACTGTGTGACACTGAAGGCGCCGCAAGGGATACCTGGCAGTGAGCTTAGTGTTGTGGAGCAGGCGTTTTCCAGGGTTCGAGCCCACTCTGAGGCTAGCGGCCTGGCTCCTGCCTTGCCGCGTGTTGCCCCTCAGTTTTGTGTGTGTGTGTGTGTGTGTGTGTGTGTGTGTGTGTGTGTGTGAGCGTGAGCCCTCTCACAGCCTGCCTCTGCAGTTACACCAGCAGTATAAAGCGCTTCATTAACCTGTCCATCAAAGCCCAGTTCTCTCCAGCTCTCCTGCTCTCCTTCTGCATGTTGTGCTTCTTCTGGGCTGTCCTGAAGCCTCAACTCTCCCCTTGGGAGTCTGGCTTCTGCAGCCTTCAGGCGTCTCAGAAGGGTCTGGGGCCCGGAGTCGCCAGTGTGTGGTGTGTGCATTCACAGGACGCTGCTGTCTTATCCTATATGTGGCACCCAGCTACAGGCGTGCCTGTGACAGAGACCCTAGGCTAGTACCAGTTGTCAACTATGTGACCCTAGACTTGTCACCTTCCCTCTCTGGGCCTGAGTGTCCTCATGTGTTAGGTCACATAGGTCAGACGAGGTGATCTCTGATGTCCTTCTCTCAGGTCTTTTGAGTTCAGGTGAGCGTGACAGTTTGATCCTTTGAGTTGTGTTGTGTGTAGGTGTGTGCAGGTCCTCTCCTGGATGGTTTCCCTCCCAGACAGCCAAGATGGAAAATGCAGAGGTTGGCAACCCTGCCCACATAAGCTCTCCTGACTTAGCAGTGGGACACCTTTCTGAGATTCCATGGGCCACCACCCATTCAGAACCACTGTGGCTCAAGGTGACCAGCGCCCACAGGGCTGCCAGGTATGTGCCAGTGGGAGGTGCTCACACAGGGCACATCAGGCAGAAGTGAGCCCAGGCAGTGCCCATCTTACACAAGGCATCCAGACATTCTGGATCCACTGAAACCCCAACCCCATGATGGGAACTGGCCTTGTGCCCACTTGCCAGGCTTATATGGGGCAGAAAGGATTCTTCCTTGACAGGGGCAGGCTCTGTGCACCCCACTTGAGTTTCTTCATTGTATGCTAATGAAACCCTGTTTCTTTTGGGTGTTTAATTCTTTCCATCTATTATGTTTAGACAACTCATTAACAATCATTCGTTATAATTAGACTTCAATTTTAGGCTCCTTTCTCAAGGGAGGCAATGCAGGGCTCTTACATGTATTTGCATCATAAACAGCTTCCAAATCTCTGGGTGTCACCCTCACCCTTCCCACTCTAGCCATTGTCCCTCCCTTTCCTTCCTTCCCTCCTCTGTGCCTACCCCATACCTAAATAGAAGGGTGAGGATGGAGAGAGGGGACCTGGGTATACTACAGAACCCCAAATCCTGTTGCTCCTGAACTTCCCCCAGCCCAGGCCTGGCCCTTGCTGAATGAGTCTAGTGGGTGGCATGGAGCTGGTGTGTTTCTCTCCACCCCAGGCTCTCTGGACTCTGGCATCTCAGCATCCCAGGTATGCATGCATAGCTACGTGTGTCCAAGTAGACACGTGTACACACATATAAACTAGACATGCAAACCACTTTAGGGTATGTCAGGGCTCTCTTGTGAGGATGTTTTTTCCCCAGTTCAAAGCTGAGACCCTATCTGGACATGGTGGCACATGCCTATAATCCCAGCACTCAGAAGGCTGAGCCAGGAAAATTGCCAAGAGTTCAAGGCCTGGGCTACACAGTGAGTTCAAGGCCAACCTGAATTATACACTGAGACGCTCTCAAAAAAACAAAACAAAGGGCCAGGGGTTAAGCTCAGTGTCATAAGTGCCTGCTTGGCAAACACAAGGTCGTGAGTTTTATCCCTGGAACCAAAAAAAAAAAAACCAACAACAACAAAAAATCGAGATCCTAGTTCCTACTGCCACACTTCCCCCAAATTCTTTCATGCTCAAAGGTTCCTGTCCCCTTCTGGCTTTACTTGCAATATCACAGGATCTCAACTTGATGAACGGATGCTTGTGGAGAGATTGAATGAATTTTAATGAAGACGGCATGAATGTTACGGTCATGATGGGTCTCAAATCCCAGTTATGACTGACCTCCAAGTGATATGGCCCTGGTATAACCTTTCTGAGCCTCAGTTTACCATCTGTAAGATGTGAATAATGAGTCAGGCATGATGGTACACACCTGTAACTCTGGCACTTGGGAGGTTAAGGCAGGAGGGTCACTGTAAGTTCAAGGCCAGTCTAAAGTACATAGCAAAACCCAGTCAAGGAAAAACAAAAAGATGTGAATAACATCTGCCTTTCAGGGGTTCTGAGAGGATGAAAGGAGATAACTAAAAATATAGAGAACCTGGCATTTGATAGGTGCTTGACCTGTGTTAGCTGTAACAATTGATATCAGTAAATGCTTTCATTCATAATTTATGAGCAACTATAATAATCCCAGAAGATATCTCAGAGGTCATTCTGTGTGACTTTCCCTGCTGTGGGGACTGGGGCCTTCTCAGTGATCTGCTTGCAAATATCCGTAGGGGCCAGGGACCCTGTCCTCTCTGGATTGGATAGAGCTCTTCAGGGGAGTGCTAGCCCTTGGACGCAGCTGCTGTCAGCCTCTCGGGACTTTCCCCATCCCATGGGTGCTCTGGCATCGCTTGCTGTGCAGCCACAGATACCTAACCAGATCAGCCTCTCTAGGGAAGTGGAGGGGAAGGTGGAAGGGATGGCAGATGCCTGGCAGGGAAAGGTCCCTGGGGGAGAGGCAGTATGGCTGGACTCCTCAGAAAGGAAGCTGCAGGAGGGGAGACAGAGACAGAGAGAGGACACCAGGGGAGATGGATTTTCTATCAACAAAACAGCAGGACAGATTCTGGCTGGTCTCTGGAAACATCTTCATCCAGTGCCTGAGGCCAACACTGAGCTCCTTTTAGCTCATTACCAGCAATTAGTCCTCTGGGTCCAGCACAGGGGAGGGCACGATGAGCCTGTACTCCCCTGGACATACACTACACACCATGACTCAAGTTGACAACCTTTCTGGGCCTGCTATCATGCTCTGCTTGAGTGCATGTTACAGGGGTGTGTGCACATGCTCGTGTGTGTGTGTGTGTGTGTGTGTGTGTGTGTGTACAGGGAGGACTGTGGGAGCAAGCAGGCAGTGTATATGCACCTCCAGGTGATATGTGTGCAGGCCCTGTGGGGGCTGTGCAGATGGCGCCTTGGGTGGGGACTAGCACTCCTGCTCAGACTACTGGGTGTGTGCCTGCGTGGCTGCATCTGGGGCTGGGCTGAAGGAGGCACGAAGAGCACAGTGGACCCCAAGACCCCATCTCAGCTCGAGCTCAGAAGGGGGTCCTTGGGAAGCCCCTTTCACTGAAGTGAACACTAGGTGCACTGGGGTGGCTCCCAAAGCGGGAACACCCCTTCTGTGTTCCTCATCCTCAGCCCCTTCCTCCTTGGGCACTGTTGCCCAATGCCCTCCAGTATGAGGGCAGTGGAGCCACTGATGCGGTTTAATGTTCTCTAGTGGCTATGATTTTTACAAAATAATAAAAGAAAGTAAGTAAAATTATTTTTCTCAGTATTGAGGATTAAGCCAGGACCTATATACTGGGTTACATCTCTGTTTTTGTTTGTTTGTTTTGGTACTTGCGACCTCACGCTAACCAGGCAAACCCTTAAGCCCCTACCAGGCAAGCCCTTGAGCTACTAAATCTCCGGATCCTGTTTGTTTGCTTTGTGACGGGAAGTTGAGACAGGGTTTCACTGTACCGTGCAAGCGACTTCCCCGCCTTCCTACTCTGCTGTCTGGGTACTGGGATTGCAGGCATGAGGGCCCAGGGTACAGCTCAATGGCACAAGCACCTGCCTGGCAAGTGCAAGATCCTGAGTTCAATTCCTGCTACAAAAAAAAAAAAAAAAAAAAAAAAAAAAAAAAACAGCAAGCAAGAAAGAAAGTGTCCAACTTATGGTCCTGCCTCAGTGCCCCAGAAGGCTGGGATTACAGGTGTATACCACTATGCTGGCTGGAAAAATTAATTTCTTTTTGTTTTTTGTTTGTTTGTTTTTTATCGGTACCAGGGATCGAACTCACGACTGCCTGATTGCAAGGCAGGCGCTTATGCCGCTGAGCTAAATCCCCAGCCCCTGGAAAAATTAATTTCAATAAAATATTTTACTTAAACCAATCTCGCCATGATAATACCATTTTAACATGCAGTCAATTTCTGAAAGTGTTGTAGTTAGGTATGGGAATGCACCCTTGTAATTCCAGGACTCGAGAGGCTGAGACACGATTGCCATGAGTTTGAGGTCAGCCTGAACTACATAGTGAGACCCTGTCTCAAAAAAAAAAGTTTCAACGTGACATTTTACATTTTTCTGTACTAAATCTTTAAAATCTCACAAGTCTGTTGCATCTCCATGTGGACTGGCCATGCCTCAAGAGCTCAGGAGACACAGGCCACCAGGTTGGGCAGAAGGGGTCTGGAGATGGGTGGCCTGGTTGCCCCCATGAGCCGGTGTGTGTTGGTGGGAGTTCGCAGGGATGAGCCCACGGGGCAGGGCTGTGCTCTCTGGGCCTTGTGCTTCCCCTGCAGAGCCTCGGGCTCCCAGCCTTCCAGCAGCCCCAGCCCCAGTCACAGCCCCACAGGAAGCCTCACTGCCTCCTGCATTTCCTTGACAAGGACAACCCCATCCGTGTCACTGCATCCCTCCTCTCTAGTGGCCCTCCCAGTAAACACGTGGCGGGAGTGGGCTAGGCAGGTAAGACCACTGGGAGAAGGCGGGGCTGAGGGCTGAGGAAGGTGGGCAGCCTCAGAGCTTCAGCACGCTGGCCCTCTGAGCCTTTCAGATTCCAGTTCCTCACCTCTTAAAGGACCCATCGAGATTCCCGCTGTGTTCACCCCATCCCTTGGCTCCCTCAGATTCAGCCCCGCCCCTCTCCCTCTTGGCCTTGTTAGCTTTCTCTAGGTCTCCTCCACCCTCAGCCTCCTCTCTTGCTTCCTGTTGCTCGTCCTCTCCCACTTGATCCCCTGTCTAGGATGCTGAGACCTGAAGAAACCAGGCCCTGTGTGGGGTGTGGCCCTCCCGGCAGAGCTCAAGAGGGGGCAGGGCACTACCTCCACCCCCACTTTTCCCTTCCACCCTCCCCCACAAGGCTGCTGCTAAGCCCGTCTCAGGCTTGAGGGTCTGGGGCCCCTCGCTAATGTAAGGTTATTGTAATTGATATGAAGGTAATTGATAATGTGTTACGGTGAATAATGTCTTCAATTTTCTGCTAAATCCCATTTTTGTAGCCATCTGGGCTCCTCCAACTGCCCCCCTGGGACGCTGGGTAATAGAGAGTAATTATTCTCAAGTCATTTACTTTTTCAAAGTGTTTAGTGCTTATCTGTTTTACAATTAAAATGGAAACGACCCTGATTCACTTCCTTTCTTTTTTATTTAAATAGCACTCACCCCCCCACCCCCACCACACTCTTAGCCACACACAACCACACTGACACACAACTCTCAGACACACAGGATCTGTGATGTGTGTGCTCCCATCCTAAGACACACAAATGCACACGCATTTTTTTTTTTTTGTCAGTCATACCAAAAACACATTGCACAAGCTCAGTACACAGGCCCTTACAGCCTCTGGGCCCAGACAAGCCAACCCTGTGCCACTTCCCCAGAGTAAGAAAGAAGATAGGGTATGTGTGTCAGGGGGCAGGAGGCGGGAGGCCCCTTCTCAGGACTCACCTTCGGAGGAGGAGTGTGAGGTGGTGGTGGAACTGGGGCGTGCTCTGGATGGTGTGGACTGAGAGCAGTGTTGTGAGAGCAAATTCATAGCCTTGCTTCTGCATTCAAACGCAAGTGATGGGATGGGCAGGTGTGTCTAGATGGGTGTTCACACCCAGCTGCACAGTGATGAGGGCCTCTAACATGCAGCCCACTGGCACACAGGTTTGGCAATGATGTGAAACCAGAGCCACCATCTCATTGAGGTGGGCCAGGAACCCCAGGACTGCTCCAGGATGGCCGGGTTGGGGAACTCTCACAGCATGGCTCCTCCAGGGTCCTGACTGTGTGTCCAGATCCTCTGACCTCCTGCTGATCTCACACAGCCCCTAGAAAGCCTGGCTGGAGGTGACAGCTTCCTTCCTGCCCTGCTGCTCCCATGGACAAGCAGCTCACTCTGCCTTTCACTGGGACCCTTCTCTGCATGCTACATCCCCAGGGAGAAGGCTGAGCCAGGGCCTGCACCGGATGCACAGGTGACCCGTGGAGCTCCCATTTGTCCAGATGAAGAAATTAAGCCACCTCCTGGGCCAGGACGGTCTAGAGGCTCACAGCGATTCAGGTCACAGTAGAACTCAGGGCCACCTGTGTGGTCCGTGCAGCACACCTTGGGGGAGAGGATCAAACGTGTCTGTGTGTGTGTGTGTGTGTGTGTGTGTGTGTGTGTGTGTTAACGTTTATGCCTGCAGTGCATAATGATCGTATCCACTGTAGGGTGGGGCGTGAGCATCGCTTCTCCGGAGTGGGGGGTGGCTTTGGCCGGTGGAGGACGCTTCCGCCCACCTTTGCTGCTTTCCTGCTCAGGGCTTCCTGCCTCAGTGTCCACTCCCCTCGTGGCGTCTGTCCCCCCTCGTGTCTTTCATGGTTTTGCGCCTGCTCTCCAAACTCGCCTGCGCCCTTGCTGTCCTCTGTCCCACCAGGCCCACCCCCCTCCCCCATCCCGGTCCTGGTCCCAGGTCCGGTCCGCAGCTCCTTCCCTGGCTCCCTGGCCTCCCCCAGACTTCAGCTCCCTCACCTCCTCAGAAAAGTAAACATTTAATTTTTTTCGCTGTTAATAGATTTAATGTTCATTTGTTGGTAGCCCAGGGGCAGGAGCGCGTGACATTTCAAATAATTGTTGTTTCGGTGAGGTATCCTCTGGGGGACACGCGGGAGAGCGCGAGAAGAGTTAAGCAAATGCCAGCGTCTGCTCCCATTTGCAGGACAGCTCCGCCGGCCTGGCCCGGCGGAGTCCCCCGTGGGCGCCGCGTGTCCGCCAGGGGGCGCCCGGAGGCCCTCACTCCCCGCAGGGGCGCTGGGCCCTGGGCCTGAGAGCCCAGCACCTCGCGAGCCGCGGCCTTTGTTTCCACCCCGTGGCTGGCCAGGCTGTGCCTGCTCTGCGAAGGTGAAGGCTTGTTCGGGATGAGCCCTGTCAGGCAGAGAGCGCTCCAGTCGCGCCTCGGGAGGGACGGTGGGCAGGGCAGCCAGAGGGACCAGGAGTGGGGACCTCCTTCCCCTTTGGAGGTCACCCGGTATATTTATTTTATTTTATTTTATTTTTTGAGAGAGGGTCTTTCTGTGCAGTCCAGGCTGGCCCAGACTAATCTTGAACTCACAGTGATCTCCTGCCTCAGCCTGTAATCCCTCAGGGATGGGCTCACAGGGTGCAGACAAGTCTAGCTCTTTCTCTTTCTTAAAGAAGAGAGACAGAGGCAGAGACAGAAACAGAGAGAGATAGACAAAGGTGAAGTGAAGCCTTCAAGTCCCTAAACGTATTAAGAGGCAGTGTTGGTGAAGACCCTTCATGCAGGTGTTTGGCGCTAACAGCTACGTCAGCCTGTGGTGACAGGGTGAACACAGCAAGAAGGGGCCAAGTCACAGGAGAAGCAGCAGGGCCCAGGCCGCACCCTACTAGTGTGAGACTAACTGAGGTGGAGGCCCAAGCTGCCTCAGGCCACCTCTCTGCCCTGCTGAGCTCTGGAACCTAAGGCAGACTCCTGTCCTCGAGTGGCCTGTGTCTAGTGACCAAGCTCTGCGAGTGAGGCAGCCAAAAGCAAGGGCAGGACGGCGCCCTGAGAAGCTCTCAGCCGGTGCTCTGGGATAGCAGATGTGGGGTCCTGGGTTGGCAAACCTGGCAGAAGGAGCGCTGGCACTGGGAACTTCAGGCAGAGGGACAGCAAGTTCGAAAGATTGGAAACACGGGACAGTGTGGCCATGGGTGTGCGGCAGCAGAGCGGTGGGGACAGAGGGGCCCAGGAGCTGGGGAGGAAAGCTTGGATTATTTGCACTGGGTGAAATCAGGCCAAGGGAGGGATTTGTTCAATGGCATCTCAGATTCAAAGGCATCTCGCTGTGTCTTTCACCAATAGAGACGGGGCCAGCAGACACCCCATAGCTCACTGACCCGTGCTCTTCCCTCCTGCAACACTGCTGGGATTGCCTGCTCTTTCCCCACAGTGCTTTGCATGTCGGCGTGCTGGCAGGGGAGAGCATGGTGGTGGCAGCTGGATTGGCCCTTCTTTGCCCTGTTGGGGCTCCTTTGACCCCAGGGGATCTCAATGGACACCTCTACAGCTTTCCTTACGGCTTCCCTTTGGAAGTGAGGTGCAACCAGGTGCCACAGACTTGGTGGCATACAAACTGAAATTTATTTCTCACAATTCTGGAGGCCAGAGAGTCCAAAAGCAAGGCCCTGCCATACACCCTGTCTAGCAAGGGCCTTGTGGACATCTTCTGATGCAAGAGAGGACAGACAGACCACCACTGCTTCAGGGCAGGTTAGGGTTTCAACATAGGAATTTGTGAGAGATGTAGCGTTCAGACCATCTTTGAAGAATCTCTCTCCCTGGCAGGGACAGAATGACAGGTACCTTCAGTTGCTCAGATTATTTATTTATTTGTGACTTTTTGAGACAGGGTCTTCAACTCACTGCACAGCCCAGGCTAACCCCATCCTCAAGGCAATCTCCTGCCTCAGCCTCCTGAGTGCTGGGATCACAGGCATTCCACCCCCTCCATGCCCAGCTAGGGGTCTTTCACCTTTAAAGACCTTTTCTTTGTTTTTTCCCCTTTTTGTTTCCTTTTCTTTTTTCTAGTACCGGGGATCAAACTCATGACTGCCTGCTTGCAAGGCAGGTGCTTATGCCACTGAGCTAAATCCCCAGCCCTGTTTAAAGACCTTTTAGTCCTTGACTCTGCCAGAAACAGAAGCCCCTGCTATGGAGCAACTGGAGGTGCTGAGGCTCCCCCAGTGGAACTGTTGGGGAAGCAGTGATTTCTTTGGCTGCTAGAATCCCTGGGAGCCTCAGGGTTTTATGACATTTGTCTCTAGAAGAGAATGACTTCAGGCACTTTCTGAGGGGTTGTTTTGGTCAAGAAAGAGAAAAAAGCTTCAATCTGGACACAGGCTGTGCTCCTGTATTACAGGGAGCAGCACCAAGGACAGAGGTGGTGACAGGCTCTCCCCACAGCAGGCTGCCCTAGGATGAGCCCAGAGCCCCCTCAGGTGACCCGCCCACTCCTGTGCCCCCAGGACTGCAAACAGGCAAGGGCAGGCAGGGGGAAGGTGCCAGAGCTGACCTGGGGCCCTGTGGCTTGGAGATGAGGGTAACTTCAGTTAACCTAAAGTTAGGGGGGCTGGCCTGTCACTCTACCTTACATGCCAAGCACAGGGGGACAGAGAAGACCTCTCTTTATAGCACCTTAGAAAAGATACGTGCTCATTAGAAAAATCATTAACTATACAGAAAAGTCAAAGAGCCAAAAACAGAGCCCCTGGAGTCACATAACACTATTGCTGTTGAGACACCTCTTTCTGCTTTTCAGTAAACAGATCCAGGTGTGGCTGTAAACAGGAGCACATTTATGTTCTGCAGCCTGATGCTGACACCACTTTAGTAAAAGCACACCGTGCTCGACCCTGCTCCCACAGGCACAGAGCGGCCGGAGTGCTTCACAGCTGCATCCTGGACCCTGAGCTGATCTCCCGTTCTAAGATGTTTAGGTGGTTTCTAGTTTCACACTGTTTTTAATACCCAGAGATGGGGGGACAGGTGTTTTTGCACTTATACAATTATCCCCTTACTGTAAATTCTTCAGAATAGAATTTTTTAAAATATATACATTTTGTATTTGGGTACACATTGTCAAACTGCCGTCTCAGAAGTTGTACAATGTACATTTGTATCCAACGAAGACACTGTTAGTCCTTTGCCCTTTGTTGTGAGCTCTACACAGCTGTAATCCCTGCACTCTGGGAAGCGGAAGCTGGAAGATGGCAAGTTTGAGCCCAGTCTGGCCTTAGCCACTTGGTGACACCTGTCTCAAAATAAGACATAAAAAAGAGGCTGGTGGGGCTGGGGATTTAGCTCAGCGGCGTAAGCGCCTGCCTTGAAAGCAGGCAGTCGTGAGTTCGATCCCTAGTACCGATAAAAACGAAAAAGAAAAAAAAAAAAAAAAAAGAGGCTGGGACTGTAGCTCATTATGAAGGTCTAGGTTCAGTCCCCAGGGCTGGAGAAGGGGAAGATACAACAGTGCACAATGGCTTTGGGGCCAGGGAAGTCACTCCGTGGTATTTGTAGCAATTGCAAGGTTCTGTGTTCAATCCCCATCATGGGGGAAAGAAATCCAAACTGGTTCTTCCAGCCAGAATCTAAGTACTGCACATGGGATTGTAGCAAGGCCTGAATGTGTGTCTACTCTGTATCTTATCTGTATAGTTCAGGCAGGGTTTGAACTCATATGTAGCCAACCTGGCCTCAAACACACAACAATCCTCCTGCCTCAGCCTCCTGAGCTCTGGGTTACAGGTGTTCACCGCCATATATAACCCCCTTTGTTTTCACACAGAAGATACAGACAACTAAATAATCTGAAGAATCACATTGGATTTCTTTTTCCAGTGTTGGGGATTGAATCAGGGTTTTGAAGTTTCTAAGCAAGTACTAAGCTACTTCCCCAGCCCAAGAATCAGTCCTAGTTGCTGTTTCAGCCTTCTTGGCCCCTGGGATACTCACCCACTCACATTTCTGAGGGCTCCTGACAGAGCTTACCCATGGGGAACCTCAGGTATCCACCCAGACCCTGTCCAGACCCTGTGTGTGGGAGCAGTGAGAGCACTGTCCCAGGGTCGAGGGTTAGGCTGGCCGCAGTCACCAAAGGAAGCATATAACTGTGGGAAAGGAGAAGGGCCTTGAGGCTGAAGTTCTTCCTGCATGTGGTGCCTACGTACAGCATCCTCCGTCCCAGCCTTCTGCTCTGTTATCCCAAAGCTGGTCTCCCTCTCACAGCCCACTCATGCTGCCCACTCCACCGTGGTCATGTCCTCATGGAACCTAATAAATGCTCCCCATGCCAATATGCCCACATCCTTACATATAAGGAATGTATTTGCCATACACCCACCTGAGACACACTCACCTCACCAGACATGGCAGCAGCTAATTTTAATCTCAGCATTCTGGGAGGCTGAGGCTGGAGAATACCAAGGTTGAGCCCTTCCTGGACACTTTGATGACTTAGTAACACTCAAATCAAAATGAAGGCCATGGATTTAGCTCAGTGGCTCCAGCACTTGCCTGGTAAGCATGAGGTCATGAGTTTGATCCCCAGTACAAAAAAAAATGAACCAAAGCAAAATGAAAAGGAGGTGATGGGGTAAGAATGAAGCTCAGCCCAAAGGTCCTGAGTTCAACGTCATACAAACAAACACCTACATAAACACTGCCCTCACTCAGTGCTCACTCCTGTGAAGTCTCACACAGCCCATCAGCCTCCCTTTTCATTGTACAGAAGGAAGGCGGCTCACACCCTGTTAGTAATGGCACTCCAGGGCGTGAACCCCACACTCTCAGCCCCCACGCTGCTGCTCTTCCCCCCAGGCACAGCCCTGACACCTCCCTTAGGTCTCCTATGCCAAGCCCCTTCTACTGACTTTCAGAAATGCTTGGGTAAAGCAGGCAGCTCATGGAGAGGAAGGTAGCCGGGCCAGTGGAGCAAGCATGAGTGGAGAATATAGGGAGCCTGAGTCAAAACACCCACTCTCCTACAGTCAGGGCTCAGAGAGAACATCTGTAAAACACCGGGCAGCAAGGAGTCTGCTAACTTTTATTGGGCACGTACTATACACTAGGCACTCTGCCAAGCACTTTTTACACGATCTCATCTAGGGTTCTAATAATCTTTTCAAGTATGATTACCTCTTAGATGGATATGGAAAGTGAGATCCAGACAAGGAAAGGAACTGGTCCAAGTTCCCTCAGTGAGTGAGTGTGGAGACCAAGACTGTGCTCTGCCCCATGCCATTAAGTCATGCTCTTCTCTCCACAATAAAGTCACTCTTAACTGAATCCTTACTCATCCAGACACTGCTGTGAATGTGCAGTTGTGTGCATCCTCACAGCTGAGAAGACAGCTGCCCGGTGCTTAAGAGATGGTATCTTACATCATAAAGGGAGGGAAAGTCTACCTACAAAATCACAGTGAGCTCCATTCTGCGCCCAGGTAAATTCTCCAGATCACGTGAGTCTTTGGTATGGTTTTTAATTCCCATTGATTGGTTTGAGTCCCATATCTGCTGCCTGGACAGGACATCCTGGGACCACACAGTTCCCTTCTCCCGCCAGGTGAGGCACACTCAGGCATGAGCCTGTCGCACACTAATAAGGCCACTGTGGTTTAGTCAATTAGCAAGAACAGTAGGGAAGGGAGTCAGTGTACCTGGGCTGCACTCCACCCTTCCCGCTGTGAGACCACAGATAATTACTTTCTCTGCCATGGCTCCCGCATCTGCAACACCAGAAAGCAATTCCTCCCTTCCATGGCTGTGCTGAGTTTAAGATGTCACAGGGCATCATTATAAACAGTCTGGCTTTCTGTAGGCATCCCTAGCTACCTACGTGCTCGCTGAGATAGAGAACCAGCACTTAGGCCAGCACCAGCAAGCACAGCTGACAAACCAGCACCCAGGCCCATGGACACACCTGGCTACAGACACGCTCAGCTCCACCAGCTGTGGGCATCCGAGCAGTTGGAAAAAGGGGCTCTTTGAGGAATCCTGGAAAGTCACTTAATGGTTCTTTTCAAGACAAACCCCTAACAGTTAAAGGCTGGATCCATACTCATAATCCCAGTACTTGGAGGGCTGAGGCAGAAGAGTCACTTGTGTGAGACCAGGCTGGGAAACTATGTGAGACTCTGTCACAAACTGAAATTTTAAAAAGGGTCAGGGGTGTAACTTAGTGCTCCTTGGCTTCAGTATCAGATAAAGGAAAAAAACCCCAATAACAAAGACTTGAACATTTTAACCACAGCACCATTATCACACCTAACAAAATATCATCAAATACCAAGGGTATGCTCAAATTTTTCACATCTGGTTTGTTCGAGAAAAAAACAAGGGTCATTTACCAACATACTCAGTTGTTTATCCCTCTTTTTCTCTTTTAAAAAGTGTGACTCTTTTCCCTTTGAAGAACCTGGGTGGTCATCCTAAAGAATGTTTCTGTCATTTGACAAGAAAGTGGTCTCTTTCAAGTTTCTTTAATGCACGTGTGACGCGTGAATCTGTTGTTGGTCTAAGGGAAGAGAGAAAGAAATCTTCCCCAGAGTGTCTCCCTTGATGTCCACATTCTGGCACCTTCCTTCCTTAGTTTTCTCGGCTCTGAAATGGGCAGGCCCCGCCCCACAGGGCGCTGGATGCCTGTGCTCTGGCCATACGCCATCCTCCAAGGCCCGGGTCCAGCACCCTGGACAGCGGCAACGATGCTTGCTGGGTCCTTCTGAGCCAGCAGAGGGGACCCAATGATCCCAGAGCCGCGCCTCAGTCTCCCTGGCTGCAGTATACGGCCACAGGGAGCCCTGAGGACCACGCCTGGCATGGTCCCACCACCCTGGAGTCCCCGCTGGCGCCAGAGGCCGGGCGGAGACACCAGGAAGGCCAATTTAATTTGAGCCTAGGCAGATGTGGGGCAGAAGAGAGCAGGACCAAGATATTTTGTGAAAGTTCATTCAGGAGCACTGTTGCTCCCCTGGGCTCCTTTCCTGCCTGGGACTGTGATGGCCTGAGAAAGGGACCCCGCAAAGGGGAAAAAAGCCCCCAGCATACACACAGCATTCAAGGGCTGGTACTGGAAACCTCCAGTACCAGCTGTCTGGTCTTGATTGTTTCTACTCTGTGCCTCAGTTTCTGCACCCATAAAATGGCAAGGACCCTTCTAGAGTTACTCGAGAAAAAAGGAAACATCGTTTACAGCTTTATCATTGTTAATATTCGGTCTCAGGTAAGCTGTCCACCTTTCACCCCAATCCGCACAGCAATTTCATGCTGGAGACAGTTCTCCCCATTTTAAAGATGTGGAAACTGAGCTCTACTGAGCTCAAGATTGCTTGGCTTTACAGTCTATGTCTTTTCACCACCCCACTGCCTGGTGGCCACAGTCACTCTCTCGTGGCCTTATCTCAGATGACCTTATTGGCCTGTATCAGGCTATGTCTGGCCCAGCCAAGCCTCAGAACCCATTTCTGTGGCCCTGAGTCCAAGGAAACATCAAAAGACACACCCAAGTGGATCCTGAAAAACAGTCGAGCTGTATCAGCCTCCTAGAGAAAAATTCCAAACTTACCTCCTTGTTCAGAAGTAGAACAGTCTGCACACGAGTGCCAGCCTGACAGTGATCACAAGCAGAGCCCCTGTCCCCAGAAAAGGGCTGTCATAGTGAGCCACAGCCACACCCCACATCAGAGGATGGATTTGGTGACGCACAAGTGCACAGACACACAGGGCTCGGAACACTTTCACACCTAAGTGCACCCAGACAGTTACACCCAGCCACATACACAGGAAAGCAGGGACTCTTGTTGGTTTGCTTGTTTGCTTGTTTTGTAACATGCCAGTTATGCAGACAAGCCAGGGGCAGCTAGGACAACATCAGCGCACTGTCACACACCAGCTCGCAGAGAGGCATGGCCACACACCCACAGCCACGCACTCCACACACACTTCGGAGGTGTTGTGGGACATGGCTCCACACAAAAAGAAAATCAAAACATAGCACTCTCTCTCTCCCCCCCTCTCTCTCCCTCCCCCCCCCTCTCTCTCACACACACACACACACACACACACACACACACACATACACACACACACACACACACATACACACACACACACACATACACACACACACACACACACACACTTCCCAAACACACACACATAGACCAATGGAGGTCAGAAGCCGTAACTCACAGGCATGTGCCCACATGCACACAAACACAGTCCTGGCTTCTGCCCAGGACTGCCCTGCATCACCCACAGAATTTTCAGGACACAGAGGCAGCTAACTCCTGTAACCCGTTTCCCCAGCTGAGCCCCGGGAGCAGGAGGACACCTCATCTAGCCTCACATCGAGCCCACACTGGGGCTGGCCACTGGGCCCGGGGGAAGGTCCTTCCTTGCCCGAATGCACTCCTACCACCACCCTAGCTTGTGGCCCAGCACCTCTGAGGAGCAGCGCAGTGGATGTACCAGACAGCAGCCTCCCTTCCCGAATGCAGAGCCAGGCCGCTCTTCCCAGTCCTACCCCACCTGTTGTTGCCTACCTGAGCAGATGCTATGTCTCAAGGCTCCAGAGCTCCACTGGACAGGGTCCCAAAGGCAAGTGGGTGAAGCCCGGCTCCTCCACAGCCCCACCCTAGCTCCCTTGCAGCTGCCCCCTCCAGCTTGCCCCCAGCCCCGCCTGCCCTGCCTCCTGCTCACCCAGCTTAGCTCAGTGCCTCTCTGAAAACCAGACCAGGGACTGGGGGAGGGGAGGGCCCCAGGAGAGGAAGTGGCATCTGATGGTCCCAGCACCAAACCTGGGGGGCTTCAGGGGGAAGGGGAGGAGCAGAGAGGCTTCTCATTGTGTGAGGGAAATTTTATTTTTAACAGATGCTAAGGCAGATGGCGCAGAATTAACAGAAAATGGGAGAGGAAAGAGAGGAAGAACATTACTGACTCCGGAGAGAGTGGACATTAAAAAAATAAAGAATAAGGGAATGAAAACAAGTTTAAGTGCTCTCTCCGGGGGGAGGGGGGAAGGGAGGGGAGCTGAGAGGCAGAGAGGGACGAAGCAGTGTGGTGATAACCAGAGGCGTGAAATTACAAAAGTAAAATTTGTGGGACTCGGGAGGGGCTGAGAAGGCCCCAGTTTCATTGCAAAAACTCACTCAGAAATTACTGATGTGATGTTTGAGCCTTTATCATTAATAATCATCGAGAGGGGAAGGGAAGACAAAAGGACTGATGGGCTGGTGGGCTCGAGGCACCAGGAGGGAAAAAGGAGCTTGAGCCAAGGGGGAAGAGGGAAAAGTCTCTGCTGATGGGAGCCGGAGGGGAGGGCAGGGCAGGGCGGGGAGGAGCAGCGGAAGCTGAGATGCCAGAGAGGCAGAGGCAGAATAAAGCAAAGGAAGGAGAAAAGAGAAAACAGAAAGGGCTGGGAGTCACAAGGGGAAACTGAGCACAAGAAAAGCAGCTCTTGAGACAAAGATAGAGACAGCAGAGACTGGGAGACCAGGGCCGGAAACAGCATTGGAAACAGCCACAAACAGGCCGGCTCCCTGGTGGTGGCCAAGGGAAGTCGTCCCAAAGACACTGAGCAGTGGCCACAGCACCAGAGCAGGGAGCGACAAGCCTGAAGGGCAGAGGACCCAACAAGTAGAGAAATGGGTGAGGAAAAGTGGGAGAAGGGAGAAAGACAGAGAGCCAGCACAGAGACAGGCAAAATGCAGAGAAGATAAAAACTACGACAGACTTTGAAAGAGACGCAAGAAGAGTGGGAAAAATAGAAACTTCAAAAGACAGACTTAGACCTGAAATAGATCTACACAGTCAGGACCAGAAAGAGGGAGCCAGAGAAGGTGGGGAGTGAGGCTGAGGCCGAGGCAGCCTGGCAAAGCGGCTGGCTGTAGGGGACGGGCCAGCGGGAGGCCGGGAGGGAGACAAAGAGGAAAGGCCGTTTATCTCTCCTCCCAAATTAATTGAGGCTACATCAGCCCGAGCCACTAAAACAGAGTGATTATGAATGGGTTAGTCACAGGTGGAGTTAAAGGCCTTCAGAGGGATATTAGCCAAAATTGAGTGGCTTTTAATTTCTTTCTAACGAGAAGCTGTGGCTGGGGATCCAGGCACTGCCTCCGCTTGGCTCCACGGCTGAGCGCGGCGTGGGGGCGGCCGGGCCACTCGCCACCTGACCTGTGTGGCATAGCCAGCCGAGTGGAAATGGCCATGCCTGCCACATGCCTGCCACACGCCTGCCACACACCTGCAACACGCCTGCAACACACCTGCGGGAAGGATGGGGCCGTGAAGGGGGAAGGAGCCAGAAACCATGAAAGACCAGGCTGGGCAGCCCAGGAACAGGGGCCATGCAGGCTGGAGAGCAGGGAGGGCATGAGGGGCAGAGAGGTCACAGGTTCCCCACTGACCCCCAGCAGCGCCTGGAAGCACAGACCAAGACTTTTATCTGTTACCAAGGCCTTGAGGTTAAACATGCAGCTCCAATTTACACAAATACAGCCTTGGCCTGAACCCCCGGGGGCAGATTGGCAAGGCCAAGAGAACACTGAAAGTCAAGTCCAGACACCCAGTTGTGAGCCTCAACTGCCAGCCCCGGTCACAGCAGAACCTGGGCACTGCCAGTGCTGCTGGCGCTCAGTTCCCCACCCACAAAATACAGGAGTTGAAGTCTCAGCACCAGCTTGCCGAAGTTCTCCACAGGCTGACTGCCTGCCTTATCCAGGATTCTCCGCTGCATGCAGGGGACATGCAGGATGGGACTGACCCAGGTGAGCATCCCTGACCACTGGGGAAAGGTGCATGAGCTGAGCGGAAGGCCCCTGGCCCAGCATGGTAGTCAGAGCTGGTGCAGTGCCTGTCTCAGGCAGTGGGGAAGCAGGTGACAGACAAACACTGCACCAGCCCCTGGAGAGGCCCAAGGCAAGGGAAGACTCCAGCCAGGTGCAGCTGGCCGCAGAGGACATTTCCAGTGGTCCCACCAGAAACAAAAGCACAGAGGCACCCCTGGGTCTGCAGTTGGTCCTCTGTGGACATGTGGTGGCCAAGGGAAGGGACAGCCACAGGCAATGTTGACTCGTGGGCACATAGGACACACCACCCAGTGTGTTGGTACGGAGTGGGTTTCTGAGCACAGGCAGGAGATCATCATGGATCTGGGGTGTCTGGGAAAGATCATGGGGCAGGAGAGGAGAGAGAACATGGATATAAGGGAGCATGGGGGGCCCACATGGAGAGGGGAGGGCTGAGGCCATGGAAGTGCTCAGCTCCTGGCAGGTGTGGGCTGAGGCAGGGCACAAGTAAGATGACCTTGGTGTCAAGACTGCGCCCAGGAGAATGCCGAAGTCCATGGCAAGGTGGGCGGGTTTCAGCTTCCCACGAAGGCAGCCAGGGCTCTGAGTGAGGCCGCACATCCTGAGGGCAGGACTCCCAGCTCCAGACTTCCGCTGCCCATCTGTCAAAGAGGGGCACTGAACTGGGATTCTGTAAGGTTCCCTCTGGGTTTGTAAGTCTGAGACTCAGAGACCAAACTGGGAGCAGAGACCTGGGCAGGGACAGAGACGGGGCCTAGAGAGATGGTGCTGGCACCCCTAGCTGCCCTCTGCCCAAGCCAGCAGCTGCGCCCCTCTCTGGGCAACCTCATTAACACTCAGTTAGGGCCCAATGGGGCTGGGCTTACAGAGCCAGCCTCACTGGAGGACCTGATGAGCCCGTGGGGAGGAGGCTTCACGCAGATTTACAGCTGCCCCCTGAGCTGCTGCCCTGGCTTCCTCCCAGGTGGGGCTGGGCCCTAGCAGGAGGGCGGGGCAGGCAGGCAGCACTCAGGAGCCAGAGCTGGGGTGCAGCAGCGCCCTGGAGCGAGGAAGTGGGAGGGGAGAAGCAGGAAGAGCTGGAGAGTGTGTGAGAGAGAAAAATGACAGGCCCTGAATATTGGGCGCCCTCACTTTAAATCAAGATAAAAGACTGAAGTGGAAAATGAGAGTCCGGAGAAGCCCCGGACGGCTCGGGGCGCTAATGGAAACACATGGCTGCCGGCTGCGGGCTTGTCAGCTTCCCCGCGCTGCCATTCCCGTCTGATAATCCGGCCTGCCATAAAATTAGACTAGCAAATACCTCCTGACAAAGATGCATGTTTCTCTCTATTGTGCCATCATAAAAAAAACTCCGCTGGTGACTCGGGGAGCCGCAAACTTCAATTTAAATTTACAGTGCTGCGGAAGGAAAGTGATATGCACTCAAAAATTTTAATAACCTATTAAGTTACGACTTCAATTTCATTTTATGAATATTTTCCTTGGGGAGCACGGCTATCACAGAGAAAGATAGAAATTTAAAAAAGATAAATAGTGCCATTAATCTCCAACATTTCTCTTCCATTATCCTTGAAAATTAGGAGTTATTTTTGTTCAGATCTTCATGTAATTAGCTCCCTCCACTTGATTCACTAGCCAGAAAATGACCATGTTCAGAAAATTAAAAATTTGTCATTAAGTGGAATTTAACATAATATCATTTATCTTTATCTATTCCCCAGCTGACAGCAGGAAGCCTTGGCTGCCTCACCGGCTGGTGTGTCAGAGTGGGGGGGACGGTCAGGAAGAGATACTGGGAGAGACAGAGATGAGGTCGGGGGAAGAGAAGGCCAGCGGGCAGCCAGTCAGGAGTGAAGAGGGAAGGGCAGAGGCCCTGGCACTGCGGGGTGCAGGGAGGAGGAGGTGGAGCCCAGGCTGCTGCTGTCTGGCCCAGAAGTGGGGCAGAGAGGAGTCAGGGCAGAGAAGCCTAGAGGGCCAGCTGTGGACCCAGGTGCTGTGCTGAGAGGAAGGCGGCTTGCTCAGGCCAGGCAGGAAGTGACTTGGGAAGACTGAGACCCAGCAAAAGTAAAGGAACTTTCGGGAGCAGGAGGCTGGGAGTGAGTGGGAAAGTTTGGGAAGCACAGCTCTACTCATCCAGGGGGACCTTGACCCTAGAAGCCCCGCCTCCGCCTGGCTGCAGGGAAAACAGAAGACAGTCAGAGTGTCAGAAGGGGCTGCAAAAGCAGTGAGAGCCAGGAGGTGGGCGGAGAGTGGGTGCCTATCAGCAAGGCCAGGGAAACCCAAAGGGGGAAGGAAATAGGACACAGATAGAAGGGCCCCCTAACAGGCTCTGGGAGGAGGGCTCCCAGACAAGCCCTGATAGACCTCTCTCCTCCCCACTCCTGTAGAGCCCCCACCCCGCTTCCCCCACCGCAGGTCAGAAACAGTCTAATAAACCATCCAAGCCCAGTCCTGGGTGGAAAGAGCAGTGGCCAAGCCTGAGAGACTGAGAATTGGATAAAGGGATTAAGCGGCAGCACATTAGTGAGAGATTTAGAGTGTAATAAACCCATTTCATAATAATATGTGCGTTGGGGCCAGTGATCCATCATCGCAGGAGGCTGTCCGCGGCGGGGGGACACTGACCTGCGTGCGGGAGGGGAGTTGGACAGATGGCTGAGGCCTTTTCTCAGGGCCTTGGGATTTGTGCAAGGGGTGCTGACCAGCCTCTTGGGCCAGAAGGGGCCCAGGGAGGCAGGGGCCTTGGGCTCAGATGTCTACCAATCAACCTGAGGAGCTGAAAACCTGGCTCCAGAGATGCCCGAGCTTCTGCCCGGGCCCCTCAGTAAGGCCAGGAAGGTTGGGGCAGGATTTGGATCAAGTCCCTCTCTCCCCTACTGGCCACCCATGCTCTCCTGGAACTCCCCCAGCCACGAGGCCACATCCTTTGGCACGTCTTCTCTCCCCCAGCCCCCGAGCATGGAAGTTCTCCTGGCTAGTACTTAGGCTTCAGAATGAGGTCTGGATGTGAGTCCTACTTCTGCCACTTGCTAGCTATGTACTCTTGGCAAATGACTGTCACTTCTCTGTGCCTATTTTCCATCAACCAAATGTACATAATTAGAACACCTCATGGATTATTTTTTTAATTATTATTGATTTTTTTGTTTTCAGTATTGTTTTTAAGACAAGATCTTTCTATGTAATCCAGCCTGACCTTGAACTCACTACATGGCTGGCCTCAAACTTGGGATTGCAGACATTTGCCACCAAACCCAGCTCTCATATTCTGAGGGCCAACTGAGACTACGGGTTTGAAGTCATTCTATAGAGCAGAGAATCCTGGGGAAATGTCACTGCTGCTGACTCCCAGCTTCCCAGTTCATTGAGTGTTGCTCATTTCATTGTCAGAAACAGTTCCATCCATCTCCCTACCTGGACCAGCTCATTGAAGGCAGTAAGAAATGACATGGTCAAGCACTTGGGAAGCTGAGGCAGGACGATTGCCCGGAATTTGACACCATCATGGGCTACCTAAAGAGTTCAAAGCCAGCCTGAACTACACAGTGAGACCCTGTCTCAGAACTAACAAAAAGAAATGGCATGTTCAGTATTTAACCATTTAAAGCCCTCTTTAATACAGCAGAGGACAACATCTTCTGCCATTCATTTCCACTAAGGAAATAAGCATTAGAGGTAAACAAGCCAACTGGTCCCTGCAAGAGGGATTGAAGGATAGAAATGGTTGGTTAGGTCTCCATCATCTGTCTTAAAATGATGGGGAGCTAGGGGAAAAGACCTGCAGATGCTGAGAGCAGACAGAGATGGGCTCCTAGGAGGAGAGAGACCTGGGGAGTTTAGGGCTGCCACAGGAGACAGGCCGGGTGGCCCAGAGGTGGAGGAGGCCTGGGGAAATCAGAGGCCATTGCTCTGAAACCCAGGTACACTGCAACTTTGGTCCTCCACTGGCCTGGGCACTTTATCCCCCTGCCCCTCTCTAGACCCCCAGGCCCCACCTGTCACAGCTTGGCTCCTGCACAGGCAAGTGTTGAGGGGGCAAGGCCCCCATGGCAGCTGCAGTGCAGAGGGTTCCCCAAGGAGGCCGCTTCTGTCTTCTCCAGCCCTCAATCTGCTCTCAGCATGACTCAGCTAATTTCCTGAAACACAGTTTCTCCATGGTGACCACACTCTGGCTGTCACTTTCCTTTACCTCTGCTCCAGCCCAAGTCATCGCTGATTTCCAAAAGTTTTGCACTCCCCAGGTGAACTGGGCGAGGGCACCGTGCATCTGCCTGTCCCTCCACCATTCAGATGTCACCACTAAGTTCTGTGGCTTCTGCCACTGGTCTTCCAGATCCCACCAACGAACAGGGGATGAAGTTGGCATTGTACGTTTTCCCAAGGCCTACATGAACACCCTTTCCTCCTTTTGGCTAATCCTCCTCATACACCTTCTAGAGCCAAGCACAAGTACCTACAGACTCCACAGGAATAATCCAGAAGGGTACACAGCTCTGCAAGCTGGCAGGGCTGGCAGGCGGATTGGTGAAGTACCATCGGTGCTGGGCAGGGGTCTCCCAGGACCAGTAGCTGGCTGAGCCAGAGGAAAGAGCTGCAGAAATAGAGGCAGAGAGGAAGGAAACCATACTTCAGGGAGCATCTATTCTGCACCAAGATGCATGGCCAACCAGGCGTGGTATACACTTCTGTTATCCCAGCACTCAGGAGGCTGAGGCAAGAGGATCACTGTACATTTGAGGCCAGTCTGGGCTATAAAGTATGTTCAAAGCCAACCTGAACTTCAGAGTAAGACTGTATCTCAAAAAAAACAAAACAAAACAAAACAAAACAAAAACCAAAAGCGCGGATGGCTTCCATCCATATTATCTTAGTAGCTCTCTGCTACAACTGTAGTGACAGGTGTTACTGTCTTCATGTATGTAGATAGGAAATGGAAGTCCAAGGAGGGTTGAATACTCTCCTGAGGTCACACAGCTACTAAGCCTCAGCTCCTGGCTTGGAGCCTCTCAGATTCGGGTTCTGTCCTGTGTGGGGTGTGCTCAGGAAACAGGAGCAGCCCAGTTTGTCTGGAGCACAGGGTGTGTGGAGGGAGGTGGGACTGTCCCCCTTGGTTGTGCCCACACTGTCTCTGGAAACAAATACCATCCCTCCAGGAGGCTGGGGGCAAGGAGCCAAGCCCTTAGGACTTCAGGACAACTGCACACTCATTCAGTGAGCACCCTTCCTGCTATTCCCAGTCCTGCCCTCTCCCTTCTGAGCCCAAGAGTCTCCTGCTGCCCCTAGAATCCCCTCTGGCTTTGCTCCTGTCCTCTGTGTGCCACCTCCCAGCTGCTGCCTCTCTGCTCCCAGTGCCCTCCTCAGGAAAACATCTCCAGTGACCCTGCCCAGGCTTGCAGCCTAACTCCTTTGTCTACTGGTTTGGTTGGGATTTTTTTTTTTTTTTTTTTGAGGTGAGCTCTCACTGTGTGGAGCAGTTCAAATGGCCTTGAACTCTACATAATGCAGGCTGGTCTTTTTTTTTTTTTTTTTTTTTTTTTTTTTTTTGTCTTTTTCATTTTTATCGGTACCAGGGATTGAACTCACGACTGCCTGCTTGAAGGCAGGCGCTTATGCCGCTGAGCTAAATCCCCAGCCCCGTGCAGGCTGGTCTTGAGCCAGCCTCAGCTCTTGGTTGTCACATTTAGGGACTCCATGGTTCTCTGGTCCTTGAAGCTCTCTCCTCTGCATGTATCTGATCTTCTGCCCCCAACGTCTCCCTGGAATCTTCTCTGGAAATCCTAGACCAGTGATGGCGAATCTTTTAGAGATAAGCACCCAAACTGTGACCCAAAACCCACCTTACTTATCACAAAGCAACAACTTCTGCATTAAGCCTAAATATCGAGGTTTTAGGTTAGAAAAAAAGACTCATACGTTAACATCTTTTGTCTTAAAAGGAAAGCAAATAACACACATGCCATAGGGTCGCCCCCACTGTCCTAGATTGCACTGCTCTGTCCCATCAGGCCAGGACTGGGTTCCCACCTCTTTCCTCAGCACAGTGCAGGCTGGAAGCTCAGGGCAGTCTTCCGAGGTGCGACGTGGGCTCTAAGTACAGCAGGCTGAAGAGGCCCTGCACAAATCTATCCTTTCATTGTGTAATGGTGAAGCTGAGTCCCAGGAGAGTGAAGAATGCTATATATCTGAGGTCACATGGCTCAAAGGAGGTCTCCTGGGTCCACATTCAGAAGTTTACCCATGCAGTAAGTATATCTCAAGAGTTACAGGTGGGTACAGCTATCAGGTCCCTGATGCATGAGAGGGATAAACACATGCAGTAATCACACAGATACACAACTGCTCACCATGAGCTGTGCTAGGAAAGTTCTTCTTTCAATTTTATTTTTATTAGTCCATGTTGCAGTACATATGATTGCATTCATCGTGGAGAGCTGGTCCATGTGCGGCATACAGCTTAAATCCTTTTGCTTCTCTTTTCCTCCCTTCCTTCCATCCTTCCTCAGGAAAGGAAGTTGGATAGAGTGAGCCATGGGCGTGCAGGATAAGGGACCTCTTCTAAGCTGGAAAGTCAGGAGAGGCTTCTCCAAGAGATGACCTTTGTCATGAAAGGTAAATAGCAGCACACAGAGTTAACTAGATCTTTCTAAGGAGGAGGATAAAGGTCTTCTAGGCAGGAGAAATCATGAGTGAAGTAGGAACAAGACAAGCTCAGAAAGAAGTCTGGATGCCTGCAGTCAGAGTGACAGGGAGATGGGGAAGAGTCGGAGGCCATGGAAGTCCACAGGGCCTGAGCCCAGGGCCAAGAGGCCACCTTGGGGTTCTGCCTGCAGTCTCTGTGGCATGGAGAGCCACACAGAAGGAGAGCAGGACAATAATGGGATGCCTCTGAACATTCCATTCCCACCTCCAGGCCTTCTCTTACCTCTCTGGCACGCTAGAGATCATCATTAGGGGAGTTTTATGCAGCTCTGCATTCCTCTCTGTAGCTAGCCCTGTACAGAGTGGTGCTTCATAAATACGCATTGATTAACCTCTCGGTGCACAGCCCTGCTGATTGCACGCTCTCCGGAAGCGCCCTGTCTTTGGCTTCCATGCTGCTTTGCACGTCAGCTCTCTCACATTCTGACTCCTCCACCCTTCTCTTTCCCACTGTTTCATGCTTATCTGCTTTTTCATCATTGGTTTTTTGTTGGTCAGTTGGTTGGTTTGCTGTATCAGGCATCAGACTCAAGACTTCACACATGCTAGGCAGGTACACTACCACTTAGCTACAGCCCTGGTCCCTTTCTAAATTTTCGAAACTCACTAAGTTGCCCGGGAGGGGCTCAGGTTGACAGTCTTCCTGCCTCAACCTCTTCTGTCACTGGGGGCTACAGGTGGACACCACCATGCCCAGCTTCTGCCCTCTTTCTTCTTTTCCTGATCTCCCCTGGGCTATCTGGTGACCCCCAACAGTGGGACTCCCTTTCTTCTGGGGCAAGTTGTCTGTCATCACTAGACCTGGCCCACAGAAAGCACCCAATGCGTTTCTTTCCTTGGTGCTGGGGCTTGAACTGCATGCTAAGTGCCTGTTTTACCACTGAGCTACATCTCCCACCCATCACCAATGATTCGATGAGACTTAGACTTACATATCATGTGACTCCAGATGAATTTCAAATTAGTCTGCAATGTCAGTCTACTGTGGAGACTGAGGTCGGGACAGTAGTCACCTATGGGAAAACAAGAGGGACAGAGCACCGGGAGTCTGCAGCAGGCCATCTGGAAATGCTCATCTGTGGTAGTGGTCCAGGCGTCAGCACATGAGAAAATTCCTGAGACTACTGCTCTCACTGTGCATGGTGTGTCTCTACGCAAAAGGAGACAAAAGCAGTGTCCCAGCATCACTCTGCTGAGTGGAGGGGCCCCTCTCTAACCACTTTACCTGTCCACCACAAGGCCCATCTCATCCACTGCCCGATACTCTGTTTCTAGTAGCTTGGTTCCCAAATCTCAGGCAATCTGCTCCACAGCATGGCCATGGTCCCTCATCACACAGCCTCCCAAGACCCAGGAACACAAACTGTGGTCACACAGAATGACACTGATCCTCGAGACATGTCGCCCTTGTGACTATGCCACACGGCAAAAACAAGGTGAATCGGGAGCTCTTTTTAGGCAAAGAATTGCAAGTTCAAGGCTGGCTAGCCCCTGTCTTGAATATACAGACAAGCAAGGAATTTTCTCTGGCTGTGGGTGGAAGAGGAAGCTGGAGGCACCTGAACATAACGATGGTATGCTGCTCTGGGTTTTGAAGACAGAGAGGCCAGAGGGCAGTTTCTAGGTGTTGAGAGTGACCCTTCATGACAGCCCACAAGGAAACAGGAGCCACAGCAAGAGACTGAATTCTAATAACAAAAATGAGGCTCTGCCTGGTGGTGCATTCCACTAATCCCAGCACTCTAGGAGTCAGAAGCAGAAGGACTGCAGGTTCAAGCCCAACCTGAGCAATTTAGTGCCTTAGTGAGACCTTGTCTCAAAATAAAAAAGAAAAAATGTCCTGGGGATAGAACTTTGTGTGAAGGCCCTGGGTTCAATCTTAATACAGAAAAAGAACACAGGAACAAGTGTTAAGCACCCCCCTGCAGGGTTTAGGTGTAGACTGGCCAGTGCTTTGATTTCAGCTTTGTGAGACTAAGAGAAAAATCAAGCATGCCTGCATTCTGACCTCCAGGACCATGAGATTTCAAAATGGGTGTTTTTTTTTTAATCCACTATGTTTAAGGTAAATTATGACAGCAGCCATAGACAACTAATACACATCTTAAATTCCATCCATGCACGAGCCCTTCCTTAGGGAAGGGCTGCATTTCCATCCCTTCCTTACCCTTCCTCTTCTTCCACGGTGGCTCAGACCCCTGACCTCAGTCTAGCCATTTGAAATATTCACCTGCAAACCTCTCTCCCTAAACTCATCCATCCTACTCCCTGCCACCAGAATTATTTTCCAGTCACAAACTTGCCCACATCCTTCTCCTGCTCAAAAAGCTTCCATGGCACGATAGCTTGGTGGTTATATTCTGGAACCAGGATGAGGTATAAAATCCACTCCACTTCTTAGTAGTAGGTGATCCAGAGCAAGATGGTTAACCCCCTATCAATTGCAAGTAATAGTACTATCTTCCTATGGCAGCTTCATAGATTAAATGAAGTAAGCACGCAAAACGCAGTTAAGACCGGGCCCAGCACAGACAAGGACTACACTATGTGAAGGTGGTGACTGATGGATAGCAGCAGCAGCGTCTGTCTTCCACCTGGCCAACAGAGCCTCCCGCAGCTGCACTTCACAGCCTCAGCCCCGACACACGGCACACGCCTCGCCAGCTCTCTGTCTCGCCCTTCTCTGTTCACCTGCCCTTTTTCCTTCTGTCTGCATCAGCAATCCAATTCACTGATTCACAGGGTCCAGGCTCCACAGCCTCAGGGCTGCTAATGACACAAGCTAACTTATGTCACACATGGGCTTAGCCCTTCCTATGGCTCTCACAGCTCTCCAGATACAACCCCAGATTACTTCCAAAGGCCCCAGGGAGCCAGGCCACCCGGCTGCTCACATCCCCAGCCTGTGGCACTCTGGCCTCACCATCCCGACCCTCTGTCCCGGGCTGCCCCCTACTCTCTCCTCTCTCTTTTTCTTCATACTTAGTGCCCACTTGTCCTTCCATTTCCTGCCTAACTCCCCGGAGAACTCCTAGCCTCCTGACCAGGCCAAACTGCTCTCACTGGCTCTCAGAAAGCTCCTGCAGGGCAGATCAGAGGAACAAGTCACACAGCCCGTGGGCTTCTTTACCACCGTGAGTCCCACACACCCCGCCCCCCAGCGAGAGCTCCAAGTCTGGCTAGAGCCTAAGTGTCTGGAAAAGGAATGAACGAATAAAATGCCCAGATGAGTTGCTTTGTCAGCTCATCTGGACTTTCCCCCACCAAGGTGGTCTGGCCCCACACTGTGGCTTGTGTACCCCACTTCCCAACGGGCTTTCCTGCCAACTCCATCCTGTGAATCCATCCAAACACAGCAATCTTGGCCACGGGTCATCTTGACCAAGTATGAGCCACACCTCTCTCCTTGTCCCACAGAAACCATCTGTGTGCTACACACTTCCTTTCTGACTGTGAAAATATCACATGCACGTTGCAGAAATCTTAGATACCATGATGATGTATAAAATAGGAAATAAAAAATTAAACACTTCAAATGTTACAACCCAGAGATAATTGCTACTTTTAATATAGAATACATCTACCCATTTTCCCACATGTAACTATGAAAACATTTTTAAACCTCATAACAAATAAATGTGGTACATATTAATCTCCCCATTTGCAAAAGTTTAGACAAAAAGTTTAGATGAATTTAAGAACTTGTTTAAAGAGTCAATAATCTGGAGCTTTGGAGGTACAAGTACAGCCAAAAATCTTCATTAAGGGTAACTCAAGTTTCAGTCTACTCAAAAGCTCATGACATAGCAAAAGATTTTGTTTAGCAACAAAAATTGTTGAAAGAAGAGAAACCAAGCAAGCCTTCCCTTGAAGCAGGCTCTGCCATGCGGATCAGACAGGGCCTCAGCCAGAAGAGAAACCACTCCTTCCTGTGAGCCAGCTGGAGTGGGCTGAAAAACCAGAAGAGCATCCCCTCCGCTGCTGATTGGGAAGACTCAGGGTGAGATGTTGGCGACTGAGAGAAAGGGGACAGCTCCATGCGTGTGTGGGTTGGTTGACTCTGCAGGCCTAGGGCTGGTGCTCTGGGCATCCACCTGAAGGATGTAGTGTGCACTGTGTCAGCTGTGGGGATTTCCTGTTGTGTTTCTGAACTCCAGTGTTTTGCTCCATTGTACTGTTTTGTTTTATCCCTGTCCCTGTATCTGGCAACCTGAGCAACTATTTTGAAAGTACCAATGTGCAGTACTGTTCATTGTTTTGTTTTGTTCCAATTTATTGTTTTGTTTTATTCAATATTGTGTTTTTGATCAGTCTTATTGTTTTGTGCTGTTTGACTTTGCTACATCTGATGGTATGGACAACTACTGTGATGATAACAAGATACATTATGGTAGCCATGGTTGATTCCTATTTTCCTGTTTTGAAGTTCTGTTCCACTCTCACTGCTTAGTTTTGATTGACTTGATTCAGTTTTGTTTTGTTGGACTTTATTCTCCTTAAAATAAAGTAAAATAAAAAGAACTTGTGTAAAGCCAAAAGACCAGAATAAAACAGGACCATGGCTGTAACCCAAGCTGCTACCTCCCTAGCTCTTCTGCTCTTCGTGGGTATATCACATGCCCAGGTAGGTGCCTCTGCCTCTGCCTCTGCCTCACTCTTCTGACAGCACTGCTCTCTCCCCTCCCTGCCCAAAAGCCAGACCCCTCTGACACAGTCCCTTTAAGCCCAGCAATGCTGCCTCCAGAATAGACACTCTGGCAACCTTGTACACACTAATATCCACTCAGTGAATAACCAGCACATCCGCAAAACATGATGCTGCACCGTTATGAAAAGAACAAGAATACTATACCTCCAAATAGTTGTGGTTTGTTTTATTTTGTTTGTTGTGCTACTGAGGACTGAACTCAGGAGTGCTTTAGTACTGAGCTATATCCCCAAACCTTTTATAATTAATCAATTAATTAATTAGAGCCAGGGTCTTGCAAAATTGCTTAGGCTGGCCTTGAACTTACAGTTCTCCTGCCTCAACCTCCAGAAGAGATAGTTGGGTTTGTTGTCATTTGAAACAGAATCTCACTCCATAATCCAAGCTGGCTTCGAATTTGCTCTGAGGCCCAGACTGGCCCTGAGTTCATGATCCTTTTGCCTCAGTCTCCAAAGTGGTGAGATAATAGGCATGCACCCTCATGCCAGCTGCTAATAAAAAAAGATGTAGAAAGACATGAATAATTTACTACCACTTATGAATGTAGAGTATTCCCATAAAAACACACAAATACACTAGTAGTTAGTTTTAGAAAGGAGACAGAAAGTGAAGGATGTGAGGAGTCTTGATTTGCATCTTGTGTCATGCTTAAATTTTTCCATATCCACATATAAGTGAAAAAAAAACCAGGCCATCCCCTGTGTGTGTGTGTGTGTGTGTGTGCACGTATGTGTCTGTGTGCACACTTATGGCACGGGGTTCCCTGCTTCCCAATGAGGCTCATCTGTCTCCTGTTTGTGGGGTCTGAAGACCTTTGCTTCCCTATCAGGCAGGTAAGATTCTACAAGGCCAAGGACTTTCCTTGTAGCCCCAACCCGACCACCCACTACCTGTGAAACTTCGAACAGTCACTTGACCTTCCTTGGCAGGTGATGAGTTCTCCACCAGCCTGCTAGCTTCCTGGTCCTCCCCCACTCTGTGCCCTCTGCCTGTTCTCTCTTCTGTCTTGACGGTTCTTCCCCCATGAACTAGCTTTCCCATCATCCTGGAAGAAAGAGCTGTCACTTCTTGGGCCAGGCTCTTCCCCTTGCTCTGCTCTCGCAAGCCCATTGCCTTGGCAGGAACAATTCAGCCGCTGTGTACCCTCCCAGTCACCACACTCTGCAAAGGCAAGAGCCACATGCCCATCACTCAGGTGCAGGACTGGAGATGCCATGTGAGCTCAGTAGTTGTTTTCTTCCTGACTAGACAGTTGCATCTCCCTGTCCTGCTCCTGGGTCTGGAAGAGCACTAGTGTGCTCCCCTGGGTCACTAATGAAAGACAGATGTCACTGGGGAACAGGCCCCTCCCTTCCTATGCCCAGAAAGGCCCTTCAGCCACTTGGACACCAGAACCTGAGATCTTCCCACTGTCACAGCCATAGTCTCAAAGCAAAACCCTGCAGGTCCCAGGCCAGTCTAGGCATCTTCCTCAAGGGAGGACCCTATTCAAGCCAAGGCCAGGACCATGCCTGACAAGCCGAGCCCCGCTCCCAGCCCAGCCTGGTTGACCAGCCCATCAATCCTGCTCCCAGGGGTACAAGCCAATCTCTCTTGCTTTCCTAAACCCGTCTCCCTGGCAGAGCCTGGAGGAGCCTTCAATCGAATTAATCCCAGCCTGGCGGCAATGACGAAGACAGATTTCTCCACCAAACGATCCATTTGTATCTTGTGCGCACTCACTTGGTTTTTTTTCTGTGTGGATGTTCAAAATATCATGAAAAAGGCGTTAGCTGGGTAGCTGTGGCGCAGCAAAATAATAGAGTGATCTGGCAATGCGCTCCTGACCTTGCAGGACAGCTAATCCATCCGCACATCTATCTTAATTATTCCCAGTTACAAAAGAGAAACTCCACCATCCATTCATTTGGGGATGGCAATTCCATCTTCCACCCCCCACACACACACTCCCCACCTCGTCTCCACTACTCCCCTAGCCAGGCTTGGGCTCTACACCCAGCCCCACCTAGTCTACTGGATCCCTGAGGTCCCTGGTGACCTCTTCTCCAGACCCCAAGGAGGCCTGTGGAGGAGGTACAGGGGCACACAGGGCAGGGGCTCCTCAGGACACACACACTGGTGTCTTCACACAGGCAGCCCACAGCTCTGCCTCAGCCAGACAGTGGCTGTCCGCCCTTCTCCTAGAGAGGCCCATTTCCACCCTTACCCCAACCACTGTCTATGCACTTCCTGCTGCCCTGCTGACACTAGGCAGGTGCTGGGATGGGTACTCCAACCAAGAACAAGTTGCCTCAGAGCTTGACCTGTCTATTTCCCATCCCCAAAACCCAAGGACCTATTGGGCACACTCCACCTCTCAGCCCAGGTGCTGGGGATTGAACCAAGGCCTCAAGCACCCCCAAGGTGAGCACTCTTCCACTGAGCCACAACCTCCTGCTAAGTTGCCCAGGCTGGCCTCAATTTTTCAGTCCTTATGCTTCAGTCTGCTGAATAGTTGAAATTATAGGCACACACCGGCAGGCCTACTGCTTACTATGACCCAGGAATCTAGTCCTGGAGGGCAAAGTTTGAATTGTGAGAGGAAGAGAGGGAAAAAGTGAAGGACACAAGGGGGACCACTTTATGCAAAAATTTTGCAAGCAGGAGAAAATGGAAGAGGGAGTGGGTGTGCAAAGGTCACTGAGAAGCCCAGTGAAGAGCCTGCTTTCAGAACAGAATGGAGCTAATTGTGCCAGCTGCACCTTGGGGATGGCTGTGTCAGTCTCGGAAGCCCTTTCTAATTCTGCCCTTAATGTATGATTTTTCAGATCCCTCATTCTAATGATTTTAATGCAATCAGTAAAACTAGGCATGTAATTGTCTTGGCTCTGTGCATGGCCACGGCTGCTCCAGGGAGCCCCATGCTCCTGGCCCTGTCACCCTCCTCCCCCAGCTTCCAGCAGCTCTATCAACAAGTACACAGCAGACTCCCCCTGCTCTTAGGGTCACACAGGACACAGGAGGTTCAGGCCCTGCCTGTGAGAAGCAGGTGTGGTGGCAGTAGGCATGCTCTGGGGCCCAGCCTGGCTGGACTGCACGGGCCAGAGAAGGAAGAGGAGGAGGGCAGTCATCCCGGAGGACTCAGTGCCCCTATGCCCTTCCAAAGCAGCAGGCAGCCGGGCTGGGCCTTCGGGGTAGTGTGCAGGGGAAAGGCCATTTGTCCCGAGACAATGGCAGAGAAAGGGTCTCCAAGAGGCTGTTGAGAGCCAATTTGTAGTGGTGACTGCGGAGGTTGCTCCAAAGGCTGAGAACAGCTGGAGCTCCGGGTGACTGATGGGTGGACCCAGGAGGGGGACCATTGGTCTGGCAAACACAAAGGCTCCGATGGTGCGCGGGTGGGGCCCGTCAAAATCATTAAGTGCTGAAGATGGGAGCCGGCAGACTTCAGATGGGACCAGTGTGCCGGGGGAAGAGGTCAGGAGCTCTCCCCGCCCTCCCTGCGCCCCTCCTCCACTCTCTACCCTGCACTCCGCTCGGGAAGCTCCATGTGCTCCGACCTGCACAGAAGCGCTGCGCCCAAGCCCAAGTCCCTGCTTTCCTTGGCGGGGAGGAATGAGTTTGTAGCCCTGTTGGGGGCGGGGGGGGGGGAAGGGGTTGTCTGGAGAAGCTCCCCACCTCTCTCTCCTCTCTGGAGGACTTGATCTCAGGTCTAGCATTCCCTTTCCAGAGAACAGAGCATTCCTGAGTCTGGACCACGACAGTTCTCGCCCCACTACAGTGGGGAAACTGAGGCCCAGGATATTGGATGCTGCTGCTTCTGGGTCTCTCCTCCCCAGACATGGGAGATGTTTCTTTGCAGGCCTTCCCCACTGGGTGTCCGGGTGCTGCAGAGGCCTGGTTCTCCCGCCCCAGCAGCCCCCACCACGCGCGTCCGCTGGAGAGCAGGCGCAGTGACCCGGCCAGGTGGCGATGATGCGGCCGGCCGCGCCGGTCACTCTTGGCCGCTCCCCGCGAGCAGCCCGACCCCTCGCACGGGTCACGGCGCCGGCAAAACTCCCTGACACAGAAACGCCGCAGGGCCTGCGTGTGTCGCCAGCAATCCTCCTTCTGATGGGAAGCGACAGCTCAGTTCAATCCCCTCCCACCGCGTTTGGCTGCATCCCTCCGCGTGGCAGGGTGGAGGAGGGACACCCGCGCGGACACTGCACGACTCCTCACTGGCTCTACAAGATCGCTAGGGAAGGGGAGGACGGAGGGGGGTGACCACGCGGGGCTATGGTGGAGCGAGTTGGGCAGGTGTGTCTCGGGCACGTGTCAGCAACAGACAGCCTGCTGTGACCAACCCCACTCGCGCCCCAAAAGCCAGGGCACAATGTGAAGGTGGTTGCCAGAGCACTGAGGGGCACTGGCATGCCTGCCAGGCCCCAGAGCGTCCCTCTGCCCTCTCCCTGCGGGTTGAACGCAGAACCCTCTCCACTCCCTCACTTGTGTGGGCACCCGGATTGGTGGCACACACACACACACACACACACACACACACACAGCCTCACAAACACTGCCACGGCCACCACCCACGAGCGTGGGAGAGCCAGTGCCTTGTGCAGAAGCAGGCACACTGCGGTCTGGTCCTTTAGTCGGTTGGTAGCAAGCCTCAAGGATTCGAGGCCACATCCTTGCCTTGGGCCTGCGGAGGAGTTGGCCCTTCACCCCACTCCTCCTCCGACGTTCCTCAGCTTGCTTCCTCCTGCACCTTTGGACTCATCCTTATCTTCCTGGCTTCAGAGGGGCGAAACTGGTGTTGAAAGAGAAAGCAGAGATCCTACCCCTCTCCACGACCAGGGTACCCTGCAGTCCCTGTGGGCTCTTGGTGCCTTGAGAGAGGGGCACTCCCCTCCTCCAGAGCTGCTACTGCCTGGCTGGCAGGGACCTGACTCTTTCCACGACAACCTGGCCTGGAGCACAGCCACTCCAGGAGCCCCCTCCGCCTCTGTGTGTGTGTGCCTCACTGCACTGGCCTTCCTGGGCGGCTTGCCACCGGCCTTTAGGAGTCCTGGGAGCCCACATCAAGCAGGCAACCTGTTCACCCTGGTCCACCCAACCTGTGTGCCACTGATTCCTGATGAATGAATGAAGGACGTAGGGGGGATGCTGTGGATGTGCTCCTGTCTCTGCTGCTGGGGTAACTGTGGCGGCCAGGAGGAGGTGGGAGCAGAAACAGCCCCCAACATTCCCCGGTGTAAGTTCCAGCAAAGTGCCCACCGCTCTCAGCTGCCTAACAGGGAGGCATCCACTTGATGAGGAATGAGACTGGAGGCAGCATGCTGGCACACACCATAACCTCAGCACCTGGGAGGCAAAGGCAGGCAGATCATAAATTCGAGTCCAGACTAGATAACCCAGTGACTTGGTGAGAACTCCTGTTTCAACATCAATAGTAAAAAGAGTTTGGGGTATAGCTCATGCAGCTCAGTGCAAAAGCTTTGGGGAGAGGGGTCACAGAAATGAAAGCACAGAGACGTTATGCTAATTCCCCAGGGTCACAAAGCTTGCCAGACTGTTGGACCCTAAAGCTGAGGGTGCTGACTGCTTCTGCCTCCCTCTTCAGGGATCCAGAGAGTACAGTGAGGACCATCTCTGGTAGCCATGCCACACCTCTCCAGTGAGGGAGCCTCTGACCCCATCTCTAAGAAGGGCTGTAGGTCACACCTCCCTTCCAAGCCCTTCTTTACCCCTGAGGCCCCTCCCTCTCTGTTGTCTGTGCTGTGTTGCTCTGCTCCTCATCACTGTCTTCTCAGTATCACTAGGGCCCTGAACACTTCCAGGAAGCCAGAACCATGATCTTGGTCTCACCACTGACTAGCTGGTGGCCTTGGGAAAATCACAAATCCTCCCTGTCCTTGATGTCTCAGAATGTGTGTGTGGATGGGGGAGCTTGAGTAGATGACTTCCAGTCGCCACCAGCGACCCCAGCATGGGCACTCTGGACACTAATCCCTGTTGAGACAAGGTTGGAACCTCAGCACAGTCTGCCCCAGGCCCCCCAGGAGGACTCTGGCTCAAAGAGGGCTGGGAAATGCTGTGAATTAATCACCATCAGACCTCTGGTCGCTGTTCATCTCTGTAAACAAACATTTTAATATGCTGTAATTAATTACATCTGCCACACCGACCCTCCTCTGGTTCATCCTTCTTTAGCTTTTCTTCTGTCCACCCTAGACTGAATCCCTGCTCCACATCAGGGCCTGAAAACTAGGCAGGGTCCCCTGAGCCCAGCTTTCCTGCCTCCGCCCCCACATCGGCTGCAGGGGCTCACATCTGCCATGCCACTCTGCGGCTTTTTGTTCAGTTTTCTGTCTCTCCAATGCCCGTCTGTCTTTCTGGTAGCCCTTTGTCTCTAATTCTCTCTGCCTGGATTTCCTTCCCCAGGGACACATTCTGGAGAGAGCCATTTATCCCAAGTGCATCCTCCAGGGCTAGACCCGGAGATTTACAGGGACGGTCCGGGACCCTCTACTCCCTGTCCTAAAAACCGCCGGGTGTCCTCCCACCGAGTGTCTCTTCCCATCCCACTCTCCTCTCCAGCAGCAGCTCACAGTGAAAACCAAAGAGGGGACACAATTTCCCAAGTGAGTACACCTGCCTATGCCACAATCACTTTTCTCCAGATCCAGGAGATGCACCTTGTGCGCCTCAGCACCGTGCCCCACCCCTAGCGTCCAGTGGTATCATTAGAGGGTAGGCACCTGGGTGGCGCCCCTCAGCTCAACTCGTGGAAGGAGCAAACTCTTTCTGGGGTGGTTGGGGGGGGGGTCCAGGGGTTCCCTGGTCCAGGGGAGAGGGCGGGAAGTAACTGGCCTCATCGGGAAACAGGAACCCTAGACAGGACTAGATGACGCTCAGGCGCCTGGAGCTCTGGGCTGCAAGAGGACTGCAAAGCCCCAGGCCGCGCAGGGAGAGCCGGGAGCTGGGTGGGCGGGGTAGCGGGGCGCCGCCAGGAGTAGCGCAAGGAACGAGCAGAATGAAATGCAGATGCAAAACGTGCTCGTAAGAGTTTCCTCTCTCTCCCCATCTGCCAAAGCCGAGATTTTAATCTTTAATCCATGAGCAATCAGCGAGCAGCGGCGAATGGCACATTACAGATGTTTTACTGTCGCGTGCGCTCGCAGCCTCCACGCTCGGCACAGGCGCGCCGGCCCCGCCCTCCCCGCAGCAGGTCCCGGGAACCCGGCCCGCGCCTGCCCGCGGCGGCCCAGTGCAGGCTGCGGGCCGCTCCAGGCAGGGAGCGGGCCCTCGCCTAATCCGGCCTCCATCCGCCCAGGCGGCGCGAGCGGGGACATCCATGGGGCCAAGGCGGATGCCGACCTCGACCAAGCAAGGGCCTCAGAGTCCCGAGAGCCGAGCCCTTCCATCTCGCTACCCCTCCCATCCCCATCTAGATGAGCGCTCCAGATGTTTGGCGGAGCTGGGGCTCTGTTTTCCAGATGCTGGCCAGCCTTGCTCTCGCGTGGTGGGACCGCCACCCTTTCTGCAGGGGAAAGGAGCAGGTCAACGCGGTGGGATTTGCTAGGGATGGAGTCTCAAAGCACCGCTGGTAAAAATCTCTCGCGGGGGGGGGGGGGGGTCCGCAACCTGTAAAGGGGGAGGAGGGTGTTATGCGCAGGGAGGGAGGTGGGAAGCCAAGAATGTGACAGGGAGCCTCACAGGCTTGGAGCCACAGAAGCTGGGATATATTCTCCAGCTCAAAATCCTAAGTAACAATGATGCCAGTTTTCAAAGACATATTGAGATGACTATTTGGTTAATCTCTGTCACTTCCACCAGCTCATAAATTCTTCAGATCCAGGATTGTGTTTCACAAATCATGATGCTCCCTGGGTCTAGCACAGGGCCCGGCACAAGGGGAGATGTGCAATGAAACTCGTTGACTAAGTACATCAACCCTGCTAAGCTCATGGGCCACGTTTCCTTGTGTTATCGCAGATATAGAAGGGCATCGTCCAGGTGCAGCACTCGCCTGCCCCATGTCTGGGGGACACCACTGCCCAGACTGCAGCCTCCTTCTCAGGTAGCCGCCCTTCTTCACAACGGTCCTTGGGTCTTGCTCCTTATACAGCAGGGAACCCAGGGCAAGAGCCTGGCTGCCCAGATCCTGAAGCTAGGCCCTGACTCAGTCTCCCCCAGGCGGGCCTCCAACCCCTCCTGGCTTCCCAACCCCGTGCTTCCAAATGCACCCCAGCGCTAGCCCGCAGGCACCGCTCTTCTGCGGGACTCCCACTCCCTCTCAGATGATTTCCAATCTCCTGAAGAAGGAAAAGAAAGACTGTGAGGACAGAAACTGCGGGGGACACAGAGATGGAAAGAGACATGGCTGAAAAGGAAGAAGTCCACAAAAGGGGCAGGAGTGGACGCTGTGTCCTGGAGCCTGGGGAGGGAGCAGAGGGCAGGGAGGGCGAAGCCGCGGGCCTGAGGAGGAGGAGGAGGAGGAGGAGGAGGAGGAGGAGGAGGAGGAGGAGGAGGAGGAGGAGCGGGAGTCTCACGGAGACCAGGCCGAGCTGGCCTTTGAAACCCAGGCCCGGGAGGCGGCAGCGCGAGGGAAGCTGGGCGAGAGGCGACGGAGCCGCGTGTGTTTTTATTATTATTATTTCTGATTAAAGAGAAATTCATCTCATCTCTGCCTCCTGCCAGGGGCCGAGGAGCCGCCATTGGGGTTAACGGTGCGGAAGAATACAAAAAAATTTCATTGAGGAGGATTATAAAAGTTACTAGCTGGAACATTAACAGAAGAGTAACTTGTAAAAAATGCAGTATTACAATATTCACAAGGACGGCAGAGCGTGGTAAAGCTATAAAATTCAACATTAAAATCTTCCACAGCCTAGATAACCTAGTTAACAAACATGTATTGGAACTACTTTCTATCAGGCCCGAGGTTGCCAGCCTGAGGCCCATCACACCTCGGCCGCAGTTGGCCCCGCCCCCGCCCCCTCCGGGAGACTGGGTCCAGTCCAGCCCAACCTGGGCAGAACGCACCCTGCCCAGGGAGGGTTAGGGTTAGGCGGGAACCCCCGCTGGTCCCGCCCCCAATCATCTCACAATCACACCGAGGCCGCATGGGGAGGAGCTGCCGGTGGCCCCGCCCCCCGCCTCCCTTTTTTGCGGAGAATGGGTCCAGCCCAAGCCCGGTCAGAACCCAGGCACACTCACTCTTGAAGTAGCCATCAAACCAGAGAATTTAGCGTAGATTACATTTCTGTAAATGCAGGAGGTGTATAAACTGTATTAGAGGATTCTGTGTGTATTCAGAGTCCCACATGTGTGTGCAGTGTGTGCCCAGGAACCCTGTGTGTATGTGCACAGTACTTGAGCACATATGCATGGTATCTAAATATGCATGTGAGTAGGAGGACAGGGCACAATGTTTCCATGGTATCCATTTATGAAGAGCATGTGTGTGTGTGTCTGTGCAGGATGCACGTATATGTAAGCTATGTATGTACAGAGCACGGGTATTTACTGAATGTGTGTGTGTGATGTGTTATTCTATAGGCTCACTGTGTCACTTCAGGCATGACATATTTTTTGCGAGGCATATTTAAAAGGGAATATAAGTTTACATGGTTCTGCAGAGCATGTATCAGAGGGCATTGTGTGGTTCTTAGCACCAGATATTTGTGGGTACAGTAGTATCAAAGCACATTTGCTATGTATGCACAATATTAGTTTATGAACAATTGTACATGACATAGTATATATAAATAGTGTGCATGGCATATGTACCAGTGTGCAGTGTGAGTGCATATAAGCATAAGGGGTGTTGCTGGATGCATGTGCCCAGGTATTGTGTGTGTATTCATATATGATTAGTTTCTGCATGTTTGAGCAGAATAGACACACATGAAAGGCACACATATATGTATGTGATAACAAAACACATGGACATGGCTTGTACCTGCCAGCCCAGCGTCTCAGGCTCCACACATGTGGTGGTCATCACGATAGACTCAGGGGCTGAGTTTTGGGAAGCTGAACTGTAGCTTGGCTGGGTACTGAGTCTGTAATTTTGGGCAAAGGACTTAACTTCTGGCTTAGTATCTTACTTTGCAAAATGATGACACTGCCAATTTCAGAGTTGTTATTAGGGTTAGGTGGGTTAATGCTTGCTACATTAAGCAGAATAATAATCAGTCACTGGCACCCAAAATCTTAACTCCCAAACCTGTGATTGTTACCTTTCTGCAGCCAGGGATATAGCTCAGTGGCACAGCATCTGCCTGGCAAGTGTGAGGTCCTGAGCAAGATTCCCCGATACCAAAAAAAAAGTATGTTACCTTTCTGGCAAAGGAAATTTTGCAGATGTGATTAAGGATCTCGAAGTGATTATCCTGGGTTATGTGTACAGACCTAAGATCATCACAAAAGTCCCTTAGAAAGAAGCAAGAGTATCAAAGTCAAAGGCAGAGTGAGAACAGAGGCATAGGTGACCATGTAGCCATGAGCCAAGGAATGTGAATAGCTTCCTAAAGCTGGGGAAAAGAAGGAAACAAATTCTCCCCAGGGCTTCCAAAAACAAAAAAGTGCCAGGTGTCATGGCACACACCTGCAATCCTAGCACTCAGGAGGCTGAGGCAGGAGAAGCACCATGAGTTCAAGTCCAGCCTGAACTGCATAGAGACCCTGTCTCAAAAAGAAAAGGAATAAAGCTCTCCCGCCCCACTTCAAACTTCTGAACCCAAGAAGCCTATGATAACAAATGCATTGTTTTAAGTTACTAAAATGCTGATAATTTGTTATAGCAGCAGTAGGAAATTAACACTTATAAAGTGCCTAGGACAGTGTTAATCAAATACATTACCAGCAAGTACTTTATAACTATTTGTATAATAAATCTCTTGAAGGTGACACTTGAAGCCTTAGGGGAGGCCTGATTGATCATCCAGTTGCCAGATTAGCCATCTAAGGCTGCACTGAGCCCCATGCCTTCCCAGAGTCTGAGTCCTGCTTGAGCCTGACCTTTGCCCGCACAGCACAGACACAGTGCTCCTCCTGTATGTCTGCCTGCCTGCCCTCCCTTAGTCAAGCACAGGGCTGGGATCCAGGTCTGGGGCTGAGATGATGGGGAGCAGCAGGTCGAGAATCTTGTGTTTCATTCCCTTTTTGTCCAGGTTTGGCAGGAAAACACAGTTGTTATTAGAAAGGGAAAGCTGTGAAGGAATGCGGTGCCTTGAGAGCCCTTAGAGAATATACATGTTCTATGCACAGAAAGCTCAGCAACCACCAGGCTCTAAATCACACTGGCCAGGGCTCAAGTCACAGAACTCCAGCCACCAATGGATGACGTTTTGTTCAAAGGTCATGGCTGTTCTGTTACTTCTGCCTCCATCTCCAGCTTGGGGCCCATTTGAGGTCTTCCCTATGGTTCTCTAAGGAAATGGAGAACTCCTGGAAATGTTGAGGTTGATTTGCACCACAATGTGTGCCTCAGTTGCCTCATCAGCAAAAGGAGAATCTAAGAATCAAACCCTTTTCTGCCTTCCTCAGAGGGGATTTTATTTTTTTTTTTTGTACCAGGGATTGAACTCGTGACCTCACGCTTGCCAGGCAGGTGCTTATGCCACTGAGCTACAGGCCTGGCCCACTCATAGAGTATTTGAAAGAGAATTTGCTCCATATTCACTTACTGTTAATGCCCTTGCTCCTGGAGTCAAGTATTCATGTTTATTTGGAGAAAAGAGATGACTCTTCTTGCTCTTTGGCATAAGATCATGCAAGGGCAATAGGGAGGATGGGCACAGGGAACCTGGAACCACCTACTGTTGGAAGCTAGACTTCATTTCTCACATGGCAGATGACCTGCGGAGTCTGTCCCTCCAGGCATCTGCTCTCTTGCTATGCAAGTGTATTTGACAAACACACAGGTATGTTTATCCATGTTAGAGAGCAGTTTGCACACTCCTGGAGGGCCCCAGAGAGGAGTGACAGACACTTTTGGGAAGAGTTCACAGTGAGGTACAAAACAGGACTGAGCTGTAGCTCGGCAGTAGAGCGTACACCTAGCATGGATGTGGCTCTGGGTTTAGTGCCCAGTACTGGAAAAACAAAAGATTACAGAGTGTACTATGTGCACTGAAATAGGTAAGGACCACACTGGGGAGTGAGAATACCCAGATAAGACTCTCAACTCTGCCACTTCCTAGCCAGTTTATCTCTGGGCACCATAATTTACTCTTCTGCTTCAGCATTTCCATCTGTAAAATGGGATAATAACAGTACCTGATTCATAAGCTCTGAGGATCAAATGTAACCTGAAGTGTCACATTGCCTGGCACAGAACAAGTTCTCAATAAATGCTGTTGTTGACCCCCGTGGCATTACGATCCTGGCTCCTTTCTCTGCTAGGAAAAGGCAGTGTGGTGTTCTTGGTCCATGAGCCAAGAAAGCTCCCTCACTAGCCAATCATGTGGTGCCCAAAACCTGGTGCTGCTGGTCTAGCCAGAAGCCTGCATACGCAAGGCATGTTACCACTGAGCTGGCGCCAGCCTCCCAGTGGCTCAACCTGAGCCATCTCATGAATGCAAACAATGAACCCAACATCGAAGGGACACCTATAAAGAGCCTATAAACGTGTGCCCCAAAGGCTGCAGCTGGCCCCTAGCCAGGGTTCTAAAGACCCAAACTGTGTGTGGGTAAATGACACAGTTGCACAACAGAGGCTGGACATGTAGCTTGGGAGGATAGCACAGGGCAAGTGTGCACAAGATTCCAGGAACAAACAGCAACAATACAGGGGTAAAGGGGAAACAACAGTTGCCCTCCCAACCTCACCACTTGAGGCGATCACCGATTCCAGCTTCTTGTGAACCACCACAATGCGGGTACATACGATTGTGCACATGTAGGTATGTTCACTTCTTTTATCCTGTGAATGACACTCGTCATTTCATGCTTTTGTTTCACTTTATTTACTTTGGAGACCTTTTCACACCTGTACATTTCAAAGGTAAAGTACATTGTTACAGATGATGCTACTTCCTGAGGAGTCAAAGCTAAACGGGTAGTCGGCTGGATGGCTGATACCAGTCATTCCCCCAGGCTCCGAGACGGCTGTTGCTCCTGGGCTGTCTTATGCTGAAAAGCAAGGTGAGCTGCCACTGTTTTCCAAATAAATAAATGTGAACACTTGATTCCAGAAGCCAAGGCATCAACAGTAAGTGAACATGGAGCAAATTCTTTCAATTCTCTTAAAGCCCTACAAGGCAAAAAAAGCAACTGAGGCCCACACTGTGGTGCACATCAATCCAGTCATTCCAGTAACTCCAAAGATACTTCTGACCTGCAAACAGAGCTGCAGCAACTCTTTTTCTACATCTGTCATTTTTCACCTGCATAAGTAAGTGGTTTGTTTTTAAATTTTTAATTAATTTCCAATTTTTTTTTGAGACAGGGTCTCACTATGTGATTCGGACTGGCCTTTAACTCGAAGTGATCTTCCTGCTTCAGCCTCCAGAGTGTTGGCATTACAGGAATGTGCCACCATGCCCAGCTTTCAAAGAATTTTAAGTAAATCTTTGACCCACATTTAAAAATATTGGATAACTCACATGTAATCCCAGCACTCAGGCTGGGCAAGAGAGTCACCACAAGTTCAAGGCCAGCCCATGCTACACAGTGAGCTCAAATCCAATCTGGACTATATAGCAAGACCCCATTTCCAAAAAAAAAAAAAAGAATTAGACAACTGCTTTAGCATGATGGCACACACTTACAGTCTCAGCAAGCTAGGAGTCTGAGGCAGGAGGATCTCACTAGAATCACTGGCTCCTGCTTCCGCAGGGCAGCAGTCTCCACAGCTGAGGAATCATGCAGGTGGGGGGCATCGCTCCATGGCTGAGCATGACTTAGCATGCAGTAGGCCCTGGGTTCAGTCCCCAGCACAAATGAAGAAAGCAAGAAGCCTTTGGTTGCTCAGATTCCTCCTTCCTTGCTTTCATCCCAACTTTTCTCACCTTCTAGGTGTCTGAGCCCCTGGGAAGAGCACTTACAGATGGTCTCTGCAGCCAAAATAAGCACTCGGAGATCCTTTTGTCACACATGGCCTGCTCAAGGACTTGGGTTTCCTGCCATACATGTCCTAGGGGTTGCATTCTTAAGGAGCTGGGGAGCTGGCAGCTGGGGCCAGGAGGAGTGAGGCCTCTGTCCCCTCTACAGGACTGCCACAGCTCTGCAGGGAGGGGTTCTTTCAACCACATGAACACTAACCTGCCTGCCAGGGCTGTGCCAGCCAACACAGGAGCCATTAGCCACAATCATGCCAAATACACTAGTTTAATTAAATAAAAAATCAGTTCTCCACTCACACTTGATGTTTTTCAAGTGCTCAGTAGCCACCTACAGCTAGTGTCAGCACAAGCAGTGCAGGGACAGGACACCAGCATCACTGCAGGAGGTTCTGCAGCATACTCTGTTCTGGACTGTACCTTCCACGGAGGCAAGGGCTGCTGTGCCATCCCCAACGAAATTCCCAAGCTAAGCCCAGCGCTGGCCCCCTGGCCCTGAGAAGGTCCTGGGGGAAGGTTTCTGAATTAACAATCCAGGAATGAATGGAGGAATAAGCATATCAGCGGTCCACAGGGAGCACATCTACAGAGCCGTCTGGGGCAGTTCAGGCTGTGGCATTTTGCTGGGGGCCAGGTCTAGGACCTGCAGACTGGCTGCTGTCAGGGGCCAGCCCTGCGACTTTGCTGCTGGCCCCTGGGAACCTTGCCTCCCTGAGTCTATGAGCAGCCCTGGGACCCGGAAAAGTAGTGATGGTTGGGGGTGGCAGAGCAGGCAAGACTCTTCCAAGAGCAGTGAGATGGGCAGAAGATGTCCCAGACTGCGTGCGTGCGGTGGGTGGGGCCGCCGGGGAGTCAGGAGAGCGGGATCAAAGCCTGGCGCAGTGGTGCTCAGAGCTGAGCGCAGCTCCCCGGGGAGAAGGCAGACACTGGCGATGTTACTCGGAGTTGGAGACGATGATAAATATGATAATTTGTATAAAATCTGAATGGGTCTTGTTTTCAGGGAGAATGCCTCGGATGATGAATGGGCCCGGCTCTCAGATAGATGGCTGATAAAAAGTGTATTGGATTGTTGAGAGCGATTTTAATTCTCAGTCCATACCTGCAGATGCCGGCCCGCGCTGGCCTCCACCTCCTCCTGCCCAGGGTGCGGGGCAGCGGGCAGCCCGGCTGGCCTCAGCGGCTCAGGAGGCTCCCGAAATGACTCTAATTACAGAGTTATTAATTTTAAGAGGAGGGTGAGCGAGGGGTTTATGATTATTAATCGAGCGCTGGCGCTTGGTGGGCAGGGCGGGCAGGGCAGCGCGGAGCGCACAGGGAGCGCAGGGATGTGGGCAGCCCCAAACTAGGCGCGCTCTGCGGAGGCAGTGGCTGGGCCCTCCCGAGGCGGGATGCAGGCGGCAGTCTCCCCCCTCCCCTCCCCGCACTCATCCAGGCGACACTCGCCTCTGCCTCGTCTGACCCAGCTGGCCAGCCTGTGGCCCTGGCCTGTGCAGTCCTGAGTTCCTAGGACGCCCTCTTTGCTGCTCCCAGCTCCTGGCTCACACAGGTGCCTAGGAGCATGAGAGCCTGGAGCCTGTGATGATGGGCATGTGACCTTGCCATTGTCATTCAGGGCGTCCTACTGTGTGTGGAGCTCTGGCATGCAGGCACTTGGAGGCTTCCATTTCCCAGTCCACAGGCATGCGGCTGAGTGGAGATAGTTTACACGTGGATGTCGTGGGCCACGCACACCCCAGTATACTCAACCTTCCCTTGGCAGGAAGGGCTGGGTAGCCGCAGGAGAAACCCCTATCTCTAGTTAATGTCCATGCAGCCCTTCTCCTGCGCCTGCTCCCCAACTGAGTCAGTTGGTGCCTAAAACTGTTAGAGGAAAGGAACTGCGGGCTGGGGATTTAGCTCAGGGGCTGGGGATTTAGCTCGGCGGCATAAGCACCTGCCTTGCAAGCAGGCGGTTGTGAGTTCGATCCCTGGTACCAATAAAAATGAAAAAGACAAAAAAAAAAAAAAAAAGGAAAGGAACTGCACCCTGGGAAATAAGACCCTAAGAGGAGCCCCTCAGTGTTTTGGGCACTTTGCAGTGGATATCTGCTTAGATACAGTGCCTGTTTCAAAGACTTGGAGATGGCCTGCAAGAGCGGCAATTGAGTGCTTGGGAAATGGTTATTCTGGAAAAGAAAGAAACAAAGAAGAGAGAGGGGAGGGAGGGAAGGTGGGGGAGGGAGGGAGAGGAGAGGAGAGGAGAGGAGAGAAAGAAAGAAAGAAAGAAAGAAAGAAAAGAAGGGAAGGGAAGGAAAGGAAAGGATCCTCTCCAGACATCCCCAGACCTTTCCTCTCCTGTGCACAGGGAGGGACACACACACACACACACACACACTCCTAAGACTGGAAGAGCAGGAGGGAACCTCAGAGAGGGACAGTAGCCTGTGGCCTCACAGTCTGGGTTGGCCAAGTCCTAGTGGCCAGCTCTGAGTTCTCAGACTTATCCTGGGCAGAAGAGACAAAAGAGGAGTAAGGTGGTGAAAGGGGACTTTATGGGGCCTGCAAGGGAGAGGGACCAGGAAATGATTTCACCAAAAAGAAACCCTAAGAGTCCTGTGAGGACTCTCTCAACCAAAAAGCCTTCTTCCCCTCTGCCTTTGGGGACCAGAAGTTTCTGATGTACCATATGCTTACCAGTGTAGGTCACAGAGTGCCTATCTGGCACAAAGCCTGACGCCAGCACCTATTTACAGGAGTTGAGGAACAGTTACAAAACACTGTGTTGCAGTTTCCTCACCTATAAAATGCAACTCACAATAGTAGGTGACCCTTGAGGGAACTGCTGGGCCTGAAGCACCTGGGATGATGTGGACACACAGTTAATGCCCTTGAATATTGGGAGTACAAACTCTCACCCCTGGATTGACAACTCCAGGTCATTTTCTTGGCACCTCTGACACCCAACACCTGCATGGAGACAGAGCCTAAACAATGACAGAGAAGTCCAGGGCTGGTGGGGATTCGAGTTAACATGGTCAAATGTCCACAGGGATATGTGAACTTATTAACCCACCCAATAGTTCTGTAAGGCAGAAATTCTTGTCCCCATTTTACAGATGCAAACATTTAGGCACAGTGTATTCACAAGATCCACCCAAGTTCTGCTCCTGCTTTCTCCGACATCTTAGGAGGTGGAGAAAAAACTGCTGCCCCAGGATGATACATGTCTCCCACATCAATGACCTCTACAGGAGTGGGCTTGCCAAGGAAGAGGGGTAGATTAGAGCACACCAAGGAGGGGCCAGAGTTGAGACTGAAGTTACTGGGGAGCCAGCTTTGGTGGCACAGACCTGGTAGATAGAAGCAGGAAGATTGCCACAAGTTCTCAGTAAATAAAGTTATCCAGAAAGCCTTCATCTCATCCCAGCACTAATATGTAAGTGCCCACATATACGTGTCCAGTCTGCCACCAACCTGCCTCTCATATCTCACCTCTCTTCTCTAACTCCCCAGACTGTTTTGCTCTGACGCTTCATACCACCTCTCACAGAGGCCTTCACCCAGTCTCCTCCCTTGCTCCCCTGCAATCTGTGGTCCGGATCTCCAGGAGGCCTCCTCTCCAAATCCTTCCAAGGAGTCTCCACAGCAGAACTCCTTCATGGCTCTGCTTGCCTCCCTGTGCTACTAGCCTTGCCTTCAGGTTGGCCTCAAGGAATCCTTTTCAGGTTCCCAACTACGTGGGCTGTCCCTTCTTCGGGGAATACATTCCCCATTTATCCCCTGCATTTAGGTTCTATCTAATCGTCTCGCAACCCCATCTCCTTCTACAAGTGTTCTCCAGCACCCTGGCGTGTTCCCCTGCTTTCCAGTCACCAATGCAGCCTGCACCGTGAGGCTTTCAGCAGCTTCTCTTTGCAACCAGCTAACGTTCTCCTTGAAATGCCAGCCATCGTGGAATTCATCTTAAAACCACGGTCTGGCACGGTGCGGACTCGCAGCGCCCGCAGCCTTATGTTAGCCGGGCTCCTCGACGCCTTCGGCCGAGGGCAAAGAGCTCAGGTTTAGGTGTCAGCTGTGCGCTGTCTGCATGGAAGCGCCCCCGACGGCCTTCTCCACTCTCCTCACTCCGCGCGGGGCCGCGTCACTAGCGAAGTCTGGGGTTGTGGCGCGACCCAGAAGGTTCGAGGACGAAGGCTTCCCCTGGGCGGACGTTTGTCACCCCAGGCCGAGGCAGCGCTCCGCTCCCCCAGGGCCTCCGGGGCTCCGCTCGGCCTCCTGGGGGCGCCAAACCGCAGAGGCCGCCGTGGGCCATGAGGCCAAGGCAGGGCCAGCGTCCGTTCTGCCCGCACCGCGACCTGGCCCGCCTGGCGGGCCCCACCCTGCCCCCTGCTCCTCGCTCCGGCCCACGTTTCCGCTTCTCGGCCCCTTTCCCACCCCCACTGCTCCTCCCTCTCGCGCCTCTTCCTGCCCTTCCTCCCTCGCCCTGTGGCCCGAGTTGGCGCGGGGTAGCAGGTTGGTGGCGGCGGGAAGTGCGCCCTCGGCTGGCGCGGGGCTGGCGCGGGGTCGCGGAGCTCGCAGCGTGATTTGCCCTCGCTCGCTGCGGCTCTGCGGGGTGACGGGCGGGGGCGTCTCCGAGCGCCTCCACGCCGGGCGGGAAGTTCGGGAGCCCGCGCGCGCCCGGGGAGCCGTGCGCCTTTCATGCACTCACCCCGCCTCCCGCCCTGGGCCCACGACACTGTCCCCCACCGGCACCCCTTCCAGGGGCCTGCGTGCACTGCGCCCTGGTCTCCAGCCCGGAACCCAGCGCGACCTCCCCGGCTGCGGCGCCACGCGAACCCGGCCGCCGCGGGCCGCGCCACAGGACTCGGGCAGAGACCCAGGCCTCTGCGCCCCGGGCCGTCTTTTATTCCGCTTCTTCTCTGACTCCTCCCTCTTTCTGGTCCTCTCCTCTTAACTTCTTCCCCTCTTCAGCTTCCCTCGGTTTCCTCCGCTTCCATCCTCGCTCCTCTACTCCCCGCCCGACTCCTGCACTATCTTCGCGGGTTTAGCCTCTCTCTCCGCGCGCTCCCTCCCGGCCTCTGCCTGGCGAGGGGGCGCCGCGCCCTCCTCCTACTCCGCCCCACCCGTCCTCCTGCGGCCCCGTCTGGCGGGCCCGGGCCGGCTCCCCCGCCGCCGCGGTGATTTATTCGCCTCACCCGGCGGAGTCAGGTGCTGAAGCGAGCCCCGGAACGAGGGAACAGATTTTCTCCCAGGAAGGGTTTTGTGAGCTAAAGGACGCTAATTACCGGGCGAGGGCCGCGCGATGCAGAGGGGAGGTGCGCGGGGCCCAGTGCCTCTGACCGGAGCTTCCCCTGGAGCCTCGCGCCCCCGCACCCCTCGCCTGGCTTTCGCTCTTCCCTGGGAACTTTCCTGTCTGAGTTAACTATTAACCGCTGGCGAAAGGCAATTTTCTTCGGAATTTCAGCGATTTCCTTCTGGAGGTGCAGGCAGATTAACATGCAAACGGCGGCGATGCTGGAGCCTGCGCGCAGGCAGGCGAGGATGCCTCTGTCCCTCCAAACTGTCCTGGGCACAGCGGAAAACTACCGCCCGGGCCCCCACCGCGGACTGCGCAAGCGGGCGTGACCAAGTGGTGCCGGCGGGTGCTTGGGGTGAGGGTGGAAAAAGCCGCGCGCTCTTGGCAGGTGTGAGATGGGCAGCTTAACCTGGGGTAAGCCGAAGGCTCAAAGCAGCAGCCCATACTACCAGGCAAGCAGCTGGTCCTTGCTGGAACCTTGGTGCACGGGGCCTTGTGTTGGCATAGGCAAACTCAGGGGAAAGCGCTGCCGGGCCTGCAGAACCCCACCCTGTACCTCTTCACTGTAAGCCACAGTCAACAGACTGAGCCTCACACACTCATACTCTCAGCTCTGGCCTGAGCCAGCTGTGGACTTTACCCAACTTGAGCTGCTGGGCACAAACTCCTAGACTTTTTCTCCTTTCTGGCCCGCCCTGGTCTTTCTGAAGCAAAGAAGAGATTAATGCTTGCCTCCAGAATCTCCCAAAGTGGCCTCGCTTTGCTGGGACATTAGTCCTTGGCCACCTGCCATGCAATGGGCAATGGGCAAATTCTTTGCTGAAAGGCACTGGTACTTGCAGCAGTGAAGTTGGCAGGGCCATGGCCACTCATTGCCCTGCATCTGCCTGGCCTGGTCTGGCCTGCCGTAGTGCCAGCCTGGACCCCAGTTGATTGTCAGGTCAGTTGCTGGGTTTTGTACCTGCTGGAGTTGTGAACCATTAGCCCTTGGAAAGGCCCAGCACCCTACTTTTACCTGCCACACTGTGTTCACCCACAGCAGGGCTCCTTCTGCTTCTGCCTCCATCTCTGTCTCTGTCTCTCTCTCTGTGTCTCTGTCTCTCTTGTTTGTTCCGAGCAGGGACACTGATTGCGCCTTATGAAGTTCTAACTGGTTTTGTGTCAGGAAGATCTTTCTCGCAGCTACTCAGCCTGGCGTGACGGATTAAACATCAACTAGTTAAATAAAAATTAATATCAACTGCCTCCTAACTTCTAATGTCATGTTGTTTATAACTAATGAACTGATTAGGGGATAAACACATCACAGACATTCAGCTCTCCTGCTTGGGCTCCTCTGCAGCCCGCTGCCCACTGCCCACTGCCCACTGCCAGCTGCTGGGCCAGGAGGGGGCTGTGCCGGGGTCCAGGCCGACTGTAAGACCTAAGAGCACCCCAGGGCTGTCTACTTTGGTCTTTTTCATTCCCTCCCTCTGTCTGTTCTCATTCTCTTCCTTTGTGTACTTTCTTTTCTCATTCTTCCCCTTCCTGTTCTTTATTTCTACTGCTTTCCTCCCTTCCCTTCCCTTCCCCTTTTTCCTTTTCTTTTGCTCCTTGGCCTCTGTCCATCAGACTGTGCCCAGGTCGTCTCTCTTCTGTCTCCACAGTTACTCCTTCTTCCTCACCCACTTTCCCTCTTTCTGCCAATTTAGCCTCCAATCCATCCCCGAGTCTGTCTTCTCCTCTCCTCCCTCCTTTCTGCCCCTTCTTTCCTCTCCTTCCTCATGTGGATCCACTCTGCCCTGGCCTGTGCAGAGCAGTATTTCCAATTTTCTTGAGTTCTTCCCTGCTAGAAAGTAGGAGGCTGTGGCCTCTGCCTCAGCACTGTATTACACACACACACACACACACACACACACACACACACTCATTTACACACACACATACTAGCTGCTTAGTGAGGAAGAAAGAGAGAATAAGTAGTGGTGAATTTCCTGTTTGTCCTCTGTTTAATCAGAAGAGTAAGGACATAGAAGGGGTTTTCAAAATCTTTTGTCTTTTCTCTTGTCCCAAAAGCATTGAATACAAGTTCAAGTGTTAAATTTAATTTCAGAAAAATAAGATGGGGCTTTGGTTCCCTCACCAGCCAACCCCATCCCAATGTAAGTGGCTCCTATATGGCCCTTCCCCTAAAGATACTTAAACCAAATCACAATTGTCATCATGAAAATGTGTAATCACAGACCCAGGTCTAGTGATTTTTCCCCCCTAAGAAGCCACAACATTTAAACTTGGTTTGCCCTGGACCTCAGGGTCTGACAAGATAATAACAACAGAAAAAGCTTTTAAAACCAATTTAGCACACATGAAAATGTAATTCTAATGAAGAATCAATAGGCTGGTGGATCATTTTTCCTGGGACTCCTTGGAGAACCAGAGAGAGACTTACAATCAATGGGGCAAGCAATGAGCAAAAGGGCCCATGAGACAGTGGGACAAGGCTGAGGGCCAGGACACAAAGACAAGCAGAACCTGGCCTGCTGAGAGGGCTGAGACAGAGTCTGCATGTGGGCCTGGCATCACCCTGCAGCTTCCAGAGGAAGAGTGGCAGAGCCTTGGGCTGAGGCATCTCATTCTTTCTGGGGGAGGGGGCCCTCCAGTATGTTGTAGGCTGCTTAGCACAAAGGCTTCCACTGCCTCCCCTGGGCCCAGGCCTTGGCTCTGGCCCTGCCCCAACCTTGGGTCCTGTGTTCAGGGAGCTGTGACCAGCAGGTTCACAAGCAGGCAGGGGACCTGAGCCAAGTATGTAAGTCTCCATTTCTAGCTCTGGTACCCCAGGGGTACCTCCCCAGCTGTGTGCCTAGCACAGTTTCTGTTACCTAGCACACTAGGAGGCTGAGGCAGAAGGATTAAGCAATTTAGTGAGACCTTATCTCAAAAATGTTTAAAAATGTAGCCAAGCATGGTGGTGTACATCTGTAATCCCAGAACTTAGAAGGTTGAAGCAAGAGGATCAACGTGAGTTCAAGGCCAACCTAAACTACATAGTGAGACCCAGAATCAAAAGAAAACAAAACAAAATCTGTCTTTTAAATTTAGGAAAGGAAGGAGTTGGGGACATAACTCAGTGTGGAGTTCTGATTAGATCCCTTGTGTGTGGGGGAGGCATCTGGTGTATGCGTGGTCTCACTCCACATTTCATCACCCATTTGTACACACATTATTTCCCCAGAAACTTGTGAGAAGGGCAAGAATTATTATCACCACCCTAGAGAGGAGGAAACAAAAACACAAAGAGCTGTGCCTTGAAGGTATGGCTCACCCCACACACATCATGTGTCCCTGGGTGTGGCCTGAGGCAGTGATAGGGACAGGCTAATTTCGCACAGTACTGGAGCAGCTACACGGATGGCTGTGTGTGACTAGAGTTCAGTAGTGCATATTACCCTCCTACCCCTAGAAATGTTGTTCTGTGTATAACAAAAAGAAAAAATAGTTTTGCTTTAAGTTTCTATGTACTTGGGCTGGAAAATCACTAAAGACAAAAAAGAAAAGAAAATCCAACAAGGTCTGGGATGGGGCTGGGAGGAACTCAGTGTCTTGAGATCCTAGGTTCAATTCCCAGCAGCACAGGAGGGGAAAATAGTTGGTCAGATCATCAGCTGGTTGTGACTGCTCTAAAAGAGGAGAAAGTCAGATTCTTGTAGGAAGATTTCAAGAGCTTGCTGAGGAGCTGTGATGATGGCCCTTGTCACCCTGTCACTAGGCCCTTGTCACCCGGCAGCTTTGTCACTACATGCAGTGGGTAACCCTTCTGGGGGACAGGCAGCGAAGTGTCCTGAAATGTCCCGGGGGAGACTTCCAGCCCCACCTAGACCTGGGTCAACCCATGGCCTGTCTTCCTGGGGCAGAGGTGTCTGTGTGCCTTCTCTGCCTGCCATCTGCAGCCTGAGCTTCCCCAGAGGTCTTGCCTGGACAGCCTAGGTATGAGGGAGGTGGTAAGGTAAGGAGGCCCAGGGTGAGCAGGAGTCTGAGCAAAGTGAGTAAAGGGGAAAGGGGACAGTGGGGAGGCAGGTGCTCATGAAGGCTGTGTATGCTCACACGCATAAGAAGTAGGGTGCAAGCATGCACATATGAGAAAAGTGAAATATGAGAGATTTGAGAATTTGCAAGCAGGGTGTGAGAGGCTGGCCTCCAGGCTGGAAGAGCATGAGGCAGGGCAAACACCAGGGGCTTGGAGAGGGCATGAATGGAAGGGAACAAGAGTCCTGGGCTGGGGGAGGCAGAGCTCTGCCCCTGGCCCTCTGCCCCTGGCCCTTACCATTTCTTCTATGTGAGAAAGCCAGGACTGTCTCCTTTTATTGAGTTTTTAAAGAGGTTCCAGAGCAGAGAGCTTGCAGAGGGACACAATGTGCAATAGCGATCGCATGGGTGACAGGAACCTCTGCGAAGGTCTGTGTGTCCTGCAGACGCTGGGAAGCATCCGTGGAAATCACGAAGACTGATCCTGACCCAGAGGCAGCCAAGCTGGCTGTGGAGCCTAATGGTCGGATAGAGGGGTGGCGGGAAAGGTCGCCGCTGGAAGTTGGGCAGTACTCTGCAGTCTACAAGAGGGGCGCATACACAGTGGAGAAGGGGTGGGGAGAGGGTGTGCCGGCGTCTGGACCGGGATTCGGTCTCTGAGTGCCTCCGGCAGCCCGCGAGGGTGTCGCTTGCCTGCGGCTGGCTAGGATCTCGGTGCGTGTGCGCGCGCGTGCGGGGCGGGGAGCCCGGGGCTCTCGGCGGGCTGTGCCTGGTGCGGCTGCAGGGTGTGAGCACGGGCGGCGCGAGCCAGCGCACCGCCACCGCCGAGGCAGCGGGCGGCGGGGGTTATCTGAGCCGCTCGGTCGTGGGTGGCTGCGCCCAGATCACCGGGCGGCCGGCGGCGGCCGAGGCGAGACGCGCTGAGGGGCCGCGGAGCAGCCGGGAAGCAGACGCAGGCCCGGCGGCGGTGGCGGGGAGCGGAACATGGATCAGCGAGCAGGCCGGGCAGGTAGGAGCCAAGCGGCCTGGAGGCGCCAGGCGCCGGGGAGGCCAGGCCAGGGCGGATCCCACCCTCCTTTGCCGTGCTTCGTAACTCGCGCCCGGGCCGGCGACCGGGGCCGCCGGGGACAGGGACGCCTGCCCGAGACCCTCCCTGCCGCGGAGCCTCGGTGCCTGCCCGCCGCCCAGGGCCCATCAGCCTTCTGATGAAAACTTTCCACCCAGAAGACTCGAGTTTTACAGCTCCTCCTGCTCTTGTTTTAGAACTTGCCTTTTGCTTTGGGTCCGGCGTTTAGGGTTTGAACTTTCCACTTTCTCTCGGGGCGGACATGTTTTGTGTAACTTCCTCCGAGTCAGAGTTCCCTGAGATGGGCGTGGGACTATGCCAGTAGGTGAGAACTGGGGCGCACAAGCGTGTGCACACGCGTGTGTGCCTTGTGTATGGACTTATGAGCCGAGTGTACATGTGTCATCTGGGTGGGGAGCAGGCTCTGATCTCAAAATCAAGACAGGCCTGGGGACAAGGAGGCAGGCTCCAGAGGACAGAGGAGTAGGAGAATCTGAATCTGTCACCAAGGGGCTCTACTCTTTTTTCCTCCCAACACCCACCCACCCCCCCCACACACACAGCCCATTAGGTGTGTCGTGGTGTAGTGCAAGGTGGCAAACCAAGTACCTAAGTTTAGTTTGGAACCCTGGGAGCCTTGGGTCAGGTTTCCAGAATTTTCCAAATAATTGCATAGAGGTCAAGGCCTAACGCTGGGTGCTTTTGGCCTCACTCCTCACCTTTCCTAAATCTCATTTCTCTCCTCTCTGCCCATGCAGCTCAAATTCCAGCTCTTTCAGCTGCTAACTCAGGTCCCACTCCAGCTCTGCCCTCTCTGTTTTCTTGGCTCAGTCCCTGGGTTGTCCCCATCCCCCCAGGTCCTGGGGCCACAGGGGACCTGAGCCCCCAGGAGCCTCAACTGTGGCCTCCTTAGCTTTTAGGGCTTTGGGCAGACCCTCACACCAGAGGTGGAAGTAGGGAGATCAATAGCAAGCAGTTGTAATGATCTAATTAATTATGGCAAAATTAAAAGCGAGTACAAAATCAATCTCTGATGGTGTTGAAGATGGAATTCATTTGAGTCCATCTGTGTACCCCCTGGACTGCATAAATACGCAGCCCAAGGACCGACCTAACGGCTGGGCCTTCCCAGGAACCTCTCTCCCCACTCTGCTTTGCTTAGAGCCTATCCTGTCTCTTGCCCCACTCCTTTCTCTGTCCCCTTTGCGCTGGCTCCTCATACTTCCACTTTCCCTTTTTCTCCCCTGGCAGGCAGTTCCCCGTGGCTTGTGAGGTGCTTGGACTGGGGTCCCAGCAGCCCACCCAAGTGCCCTCCCCAGGACCTAGGAAGGGGGGCAGACTGAGGGGGTATCCCTATGTGCCTGCCAGGGTCTTCATCCCAAGAGGCCTGAGTTGTTTCTGAAGAGCCCAGGACTCTTCCTGCACTGCAGGGGCACTGCAGCTGGGAGGGCCGGCTGCGTACTACACTCCCTTTCCCTCCCCTCTGTCCATTCCCACAGCCAGGCTTGGCTCCTGGCAGGCATGGCTTGAGAGAGGACCTAGGCAGCTGCAGGGCAGTGTCACAGAAGAGGAAGGGAGCGACCCTATCTTCCAAGAGGCCCTGGAACAGACTGGCAGAGGCATATGCCTCCCCACAGCCTTCCCTTTATCCTTTCTTTTTCCCGGTCTCCTGCGCCCTGCCCTCAGGTTTCTGGAGCTGCATCTGGCCAGGGCACAACTCCCTGGGATCCCTGTGTCCCCACCATGGCCGTGGGCCCCTTTTGGCCTCACCCCTTAGCTTAAAATAACAATAACAGACTGGAGAGCCATGCACCTGCATGACTGCACCGGCATAGCCGCTGCAGCCAGGTTTGCGAACAAAGCGGGTTTTATTTAGTCTGTAGTCTAGCGGAGCCATTCTGAGCAGTGAAAACTGTCAGCAGAGAGAGAGGGAAGGGGAATATTGCATCAGTTGTGGTCTTCAGCTGTCACCGTCTATGGCTCCAGAAACATAAAAATAAGGCACTTATTTACAGTCTCCCTGCTTTCGCCCTGGCCTCCCGTGGGCTCCGGCTCCGTGGCCTCCTTGTCCTTGGCCCCCTGCCTCTGCAACCACCCCCTGGCTCACGGACTTCCCAGGTTTTTCTGTCCTCTTGGGAAGCTACCCGTCTCCCTCGAGTCTGAGAAACTGGGGAAGACACAGCCTGTCACCTCTATGCCCTTTTTTGCCAGGCTCCTCACCCCGTTATTAATTGCTGTGTTGACCTGCAGGATTGATTGGCGGCCCTGCTGAAAGAGACTGTGGAGGTCTTGGCCTCAGAGCAGCCTCTCGGAGGGCTGCAGGAGGAGGGTAGGCGATGGACTGGACACAGTCCGCCTGGGACGCAACTGTTTGCCTAAACACCCTAGGTCACACCCACAAGTGCACTTTTTACACACACTCACATTGTCCCGTCACTGAGACACTGCCTTCAAGGAGATATAGCAAAAGTGCTCCCAAGTGCCTCGGAGACGAAAAGGGTCTTCTGCCCCATCAGTTAGCAATCAATCAGCGTATGCCAGCCGGCTGTTCACGAGCCACAGGTCTCGACCTCCAGTGGATCCAGACCTGGTGACATGGCAGAGTGAACTTGGGGCCTGGACCTCCTTTTAAGCTAAGATTTACTTGGCCCCTTTTGTTTCATAGGAGCACTTACAGAAACCTAAGAGATTATGTGGAGGCAAGTGACCTCGAAAGTCTCAAACCAAACACTTTTTTTTTGTCTTTTCCAGAAAGAGACCTTGCCCTGGCCCCTGAGGAACCCAGTTCAGGCCTTTTGTTTAAGTGTGAGAAGTGGACAGCTCTGGTCACAGAGAGTGATAGGTGGGGGTTCACGCCAGGATCAGGGTTCGGACACTGCAGCGCTGCCCTCCCCCAGCCTTCTCCACCTACCTGAACAGTCTCATGAGCCTGCACACACAGCCTGGCTGCAGCAACTCCTGCACAGCCCCTCTGTCCCACCAGAGACTGCAGGATCCCCTGGGGCGTCCTGCTCCAGACTGGGCCTTACTGGAGGAGGCAGCACATGCTAGCCTTGGCTAGGCTCCTGAAAGGGCCCTGTCCTTGCTCTCCCACCTGGGGCACCTACTGCCCCTTTCCCTCTCCCCTAGGCTGTGGTCCTTTGTCTCTGCCCCGCTTCTCCTCCAGTTTTTGCTGGGGGGTCTCGGGTCTCCCCTGTCTTACCTACTGGCCCGCTTGCTCAGGACTCTGGCATGCTGTCACCCTGCTCCTCACATCCACAGCAGCTGGAGAGGAGGAAGGGAGGGAGGGATGGGTCCGAGACCTGTGCATTTGGTGTCTGCTGAGAACTCCAGGGAAACTCGGCCTGGGGCCCCATGCCCTTCTCCAGCTCTTTCTCTTCTGAGAGTGCTGAGAGTGCTGGCCCTGGCCACAGTGAGCTGGCCCCTCTCTCCCCCGCTGTGCATTGGCTGTGGCTGTGGTGGCTTTCCCTGCTCTTCTCACATCTGGAGTTGCCTCCTCTGCCCCACACTGCGCTCCCTTTCCACCACCTGCCCCACCCTGGTCACAGTGGCGGTAGTTGTGGTGGTGGTGGTGCTAGGGATGCCCCTGTCAGCACTGCGGTCAGGGCCAGGGCCGGGCCTGGCTGACAGGAGGGTTAATCATTTCTTCCCCACTGCGGCTCAGCCCCACCCTGCTCTCCATGTGGCTTGGGCAGAGGGCAGGGGCCAGCTGGCCGGTGGAGACTTTGGCTTTGTCCAAATCAGCTTCTTCAGGCCTTGCAGAGCAGGTGCCTGAGTCCCCTGGCACATTCACACCTCTTCTCCTCCTCTCTCCTCCTTCTCCTGCCTGCTCGGCAGGGCCTCTCCCTCCACCCCCACCTCATCCTCACTGGCTGGGGCCAGTTAACTGCCCATCCTGGACCACTGTCTTTGTTTGGAACTGGACCTGACAGGATTTCCTTCCCTAAGTCTCTGCAAGGGACCAGCTCCACCCCAGGGTTTTAGCAGACTGGCTGGGGGCCTGTGGTATGGAAAACTTGCTCTGAGGAGTGAGGAAGTAAACTATCTTCAAGGGAGGAACTCAGAAGGGGGCTGCCAACTCTGCCTCCAAAATGAAAAACACTGCATTCCCTGCCTCCCTGAGTGCTCAGTTCCCTCCCTTCCCTTTATGGAAGGTCAGGTGCTCAGAAAGCTGAGCAATGATTCCATAAACCATGAAATGTTTGGAGTTTTTTTCCAAAATGCCAAATGGTTAGTTCCGTAAAGTAGACAAGACAGGTGTTATTCCCATTTCACAGGTGAGAAAACTGAGGCTTACACAAGCAAAGCAGTTATGCAGGTACTGGCTGCTTCTCCATCTTGGGGCCTATGGGGCGAATGGCCCTGGAGCTGTACAGAAGTCCCTAGCAGTCTGGTGAGGAGGCACCAGGGTCCTTTTCTCAGGCCAAGACCCTCTACTTGCACCCTAAGGACCTGCCAGACTGATTTTTCTTGGCTCACTTGAGTGTTTCTTCAGCTCCTAGTCCAGCAGCCCACAGGCAGCAGCCACCTGACCTGTGTCTCTAAGAGGCCGCTTTGGTGGCCAAGTGGTTTGCTTTGTTTTAGCCCTCAGAGGGCCCTAGAAAGGCCGGGCAGGTTGCAAGGGCCTCTTGTGCTTTCAGGAGGAGAGACCAAAGAGGATAAAGGCCCAGCACGTGCGCTGGCCCAGGAGAACAACAGACCCCGCGGCTGGGGTGACAGGAGTCAGATCCCTTCGGGCTTCACTGGGGGAGGGGCGGGGGTGTGCCCAAATATTGGGAACAAAAGCCGGAAAAGGAGAGTGAGAGCAGGAGGGAGGGAGGGAGTAAAGGAGCCGGCGAGGAAGCAGAAATTAGGGGGTCTTAGATAAAAAAAAAAAAAAGAAAGTAGCTTTAGGGGGAATGTGCTGTGGAGTGTGAAATTGCAGCCCATGGTGCTCCATATTGTACCAGAAGCTCTTCCAAAAAAAAAAAAAAAAGCCATCCTCCAACGTGACCAGAGGGCTCGGCAGGGGGGCGGGGTAGAGCGGGAGGGGGAGGGGAAAGGGCCAGTCGCGGCGGCCCGGACCTAGGGCCAAGGGTGTGCACTCCAGGGTGTGCCTGGACCAGGCTAAGTGGGTTGCAGATGTCTGTCTTGGAGTTTTTTTTTGAAGAGCTCTTTTTGTCTTTTTGGTGGTGGTGATTTCCAAAACTGGGAAGAACGCAGGAACCGAGCTGGACTGCGAAGCAGCTGCTTGACTCCACCCTCATCTCTTCCCTCAGTCCCTGCTTCTTTCCCTTCGGACTAGTTTTCCCCCTTTGATTCTCAACTGCCCCCCTCCATCCCGAACTTTAATGCGTTTAATTTGGTCCTCACTGTGGGAAACATTTCCTAGGGAGATACATTTAATTTCGGAATTTCTAATCCCTTTCTCAGAGCCAGCCCCTGCTCCCCTTGGTACTCCATGGAGGTGGCAGGAGGAAGGCGGGCCAGGCCACAGGAAGGGGGCATGGCTGGGCGCTCCAAGGCCCTCCTGGTCCAGCTGCGTTTCCAGCCTGGGCACCTGGGCCTAAGACAGAGCCCAGTGGGCTGAGGGGCGCCAGCTACATCTCTGTCTTTTCTGGCAGGGGCAGAAAGTGCAGGGCCAGGGTGCAGCAAAGGGAAAACAAGCAAAAAAGTGGGGAAAGGAGCAGGCATAAGCCAGGCGGTGGATGGGTCTATGCAGGCCCTTCACTTCTGCAGTGTTCTAGAAAGTCATCGGGACCTGGGACTGGGATTCTCACCTGACATGAGCACCTCTGCTTAGACACATTCATGAGGGGTGCTTATCAAGGAACCCCCGTGTTGACACCTACTCCCAGGCATGGCAGGCACTGTCCAGCTAAAAACCTAGTGGCCCCAGCCTGGCTGGCCAAGAAGGGGACCTGCAAGGGGATCTGCCAGGCGCCAGGCAAGCTGGCAGGGAAGGGAGCAGGCAAGCCGAAGGAGCTAAGATCCACAAGGAAGATTTATTGGGCAGATCAGATGCACAGAGGCGGCTAATGAAGCAAATCCAGAGATGGGTATCAGAGCAACTCCCCAAAAGTTTATTTGCCTTTAAATTTCCGCAGGGAGGCGGGAACCTTGTTTGAAGTGTAAATGCCCCTAGGTTGGGGGGTGGAAGGGCCGCTTTGAAAACACCACAGAGAAAAGGTTCATTTAGAGGCAGACGGGAAAAGCAACCAACCCTGACAGGTCGGAGCCGGGCTGTGTTTGGGGTTGGGTTGTTTTCTTTCTTTCTCTTTCTTTTCCTCTTTCCTCCTCATTCTTCCTTTTTTCTTGCCTTTTTTTTTTTTTTTTTTTTTTTTTTTTTTTTTGCCCTTTACTACACTCTATTGAGGAAGAAAAGGAAGAGCAGGAAAGGGAAAAGCGGAAGGAGATGCCAGTGAGGAGAGAAAAACCTGCAGGCCAAGCCTTCCTGCTGGAGCCCGGACTAATAAGGCTTCCAAATTATCGAGGAGCACTGCTTCTGACTCCACCGCCCTGTCAGGGGGAGAGGGAACTGGACACGGAAGGCTCTTTCCTGCCCAGCGGGTCCATACAACTCACAGGTGCATAAGCACAACTTTCAGCACATTTTGTGCACTACGTCAGTCCCCTCTTCTACAAAATGCAAAATTATCCGTTTGGCCCGATATGTAAAAATGCCTGTGGTCCAAGCACACTGGCTGCGGTGTATGTAATGTAGAGATGTATCTGTGGAGTGCTAGAAAAATCTGAACGTCTCTGTGAAGCCGGAGATTCTGCCCAGGCTCGTTCCTCCGGTGGCTCAGACTTAATTTACAGGATCACCAGCACAGGGAGACTCCAGACAGGGGCTCTCTCCAGGACCCTTCTTCCGTGCCCCGACCTGAGATTCTGGGTTAACTACCTTCCCAAAGGAAGCCCAAGGCTGTGTACCAGATGATAGCACCTGAGAGTTCCCTCTCGCAGGCCTGGAAGCTGTTCTGGGTAGGCTGCAGGAGCTCTTTTCCTCCTTCACTTCCCACTTGAAGTTAGTGCGTGTTCGTGGGGGTTGCGAGGCCAAAGCAAACCCGGGAGCGCCATCTGCAGGCACTGAGAGGAAGCGACTGACCTTCCAGAGGACCCTGCGTCTTGGGCCTCCCTCCCAGGGGAATCTGCCCAGCTGCCCCGGAGAAGCAGAGGCGAGAGCGCGCGAGGTGCGCACGTGGAGGCGAGGGTAGGGGGACAGATGTTAAATTGTTTTGTTTTCTTCGTAGAAGTTACTTTGCGGTGACTTAGGCGAGTCTGGCTCAGGACGATCCGGGAGGGAGGGTAAATGCCCCGATCTCAGCGGACCCAGCCCCTCAAGCAGTGAGATGCTCAGAACCCCGGCAGGCTGAATCTGGCCCGAGACCCGTGCCAGGAGAAAGGTTGCCCCGAAAACCAGGTTTCCAGACGCCCGATAGGAGTCAGTCTGAATCCGGCTGAGTCAGGCAGGTGCGTGCGCCATCCTAGCTGCTACCCAGGCTTTGGCCTGCGGGTCAGGAGCAGAAGTCCGTGGTCCTCACCCTGCGGCGCCGGACTGCAGACCAGGGCGGAGGAAACAAGCGCAACGCAGCGCGGGCTTTGCCCAGGCGCCCTTCGCAGGCCCAGGGAAGGGGGGAGGGAGTGAAGGAGGGAGAGTTAAAACATCAGCTGAAGTGCCAAGATGATTTATGAGACGAGGGAAAATATTTCATAAAGATCTCCCGGATATTCTGTACTTAACCAGTTAGAAGACAAAGGGCTGCTCCTACCTCGCGCGTGCGAGCGGACCTGGCGCGGGCTGCGGAGGAGCGGATCCAGGCCGGCGTGCGGCGCCGCCCGCCCGCGCAACCCCGGACCGCAGAGCGGCAGCGGCGGCGCCCCGCGCGCTCGCCGGGCCTCTTCTTCCCAGCCGGGAGAGCGCGCCGGCCTCCCTCCGCGTCTGCTGCGCGCCGCCGGCCGCTCCGCGCGTCTCATCCCCGCCCCTCCGCTCCCCCAGGGTCCCGCAGCCCTGGCTCCGCGCTCCGCCGCCGTCCGTCGGGTCCCACCCAGGCAGGTGGGCCCTCGCTGCAGTCTCGGACGGGGCATCCTGAGCGCCCAGACCCGGGTGGCGCGGGGCCCAGGGAGGCCCTGCTCCCAAGTGCGCGCGGGACGGAAGGGGGCAACCTGCGGGTGCTTCGCCCCAGAGGGGGGACCAGGTCTTGGGCAGGAAGGCACCTGAGGGAAGAAACCTAAAGCCAGGGCTGGGGAGGGGAAGAGGGAGAACCTGGGAGGAGCGAGGGCGACTCGGCGGCGCCGAGGCAGAGCCGGGACGCAGGGCGCAGGCCGGGCCAGCGCAGGTTCCTGCGGGCCGGCGAGGGGCGGGAGGCGCGAGGCGGGATCGCGAGCCCGGCTTCCGCGCTCGGGCCTCGCCGCTGCCGGAATATTCATTAGCCTGGCCGCCCTTTATCCTTATCTAACGTTTATCTTATCGGCGAGTTTCGCTTCTCAGTGTAGTTTTAATCCCGGGCTCCCGGCCCTCCTCCCCGGCCCGCGCCCCCTCCCCCTCCCCGCCCCCTCCTGGCACCGGAGTGACAGGCGCGGGGCCCTCCTCGCCCAGCTCGGGCTCCGGCGCTGGCGAATCACAGAGTGGTGGAATCTATTGCCTTTGTCTGACAAGTCATCCATCTCCCGACGCGGGGAGGGGGGTCTGGAGGGGCTCTGCAGCTTTTAGAGAGACACACGCCGGGAGCCGCGGCTCCAGTCTCCGGCCGAGGCTTCTCGAAGCCGTAGCCCACCCGGGGCCAGTGCCACGCAGCCGTCGCGCTCGGCTTCTCCTGCTCTCCGGCCTGCGCCGGGCGGCCCTTTCCGGGCGGGGGTCGGCCGGCTCCCCCTGCGGGCACTGCGGGCAGTCCGGGGACTGCTACTTCTCCAACTTCGCCAACTCGCCGCGCTCGGCGCGGCCGCGCTCCCCGTCCTTCTCCGACGGACGCCGCTCGGATGACAGGGCACCGGGGTCGCTGAGCGAGCCATGCGTCCCCGGAGCCTCCCGGCCCGGCCCGCCGCCCCGGGGCCACACTGCTGACCGCCCGGTCCCCCGCCCCGACGGTGGAAAGTTGCGACCGCCGCGGTTCGCGAGCCGGGTGGGCCAGGGAGTCTCGGCAGGGAGCGCAGCGCGGCGCCCCCGCCTCTGCCCCCGCGCGCCCCGCCGCAGCCGGGCTCTCGCTCACCTCCTTCCCCCACCGTCCCTCCCTTTTTTCCTCAAGTCCTGAAGTTGAGTTTGCGAGGCGACACGGCGGCGGCGGCGGCCGCGCTGCTCCCGCTCCTCTGTCTCCCCATGGATATGCACTGCAAAGCAGACCCCTTCTCCGCGATGCACCGTGAGTACCGCGCCCGGCCCCTGTCCCGCGCTCGGCCCTGCTTAGACCCAGTGCGGCCGGGTTCCCGCGCGCAAGTCCCATACTGCAGCCAGGAGGGGCTGGCTTCTCTGGTCCCTCTCTGCCTCTTTCCCTCGCCTGCCGCTTCTAGTGCCTCCAGCCTCTCTTCCGTCTGCCTTCCGTCACCCTGCTCACCGTTCTGTTGGCCTTTCTCCTCTCTATGCTGGTCACCACCTTTGCTCCTTGCACCTGCTTCTTCCTAGGTCATGGGGTCCACAGAAGGGTCGTGCTTGCCACCCACCCCTAGCCGGTCTCTTGCCCTGAGCTGGAGGACTATTCGCTCAGTTTTCAGGCTGTTTGGTCGCTGTCTCCTCCCTCCGCACCTCTCACCTTTCTCAAACTTAAGAGTTGTGGGTTTCCAGGGGGAGACTCCTAGCCTGGGCCACCTAGGATAAGGACGGCTGTGATAAGAGTATTCGGTGGGGTGCCCCCTTCTGACCCCGAGCTCTCAGCCTCTCTTAGCCCTTTCAGCCTGGGTTAGGCTTCTTGTGAGCTGCCCTGAAATATTTTCCTACTTTTTCTTTCCCATGTCTCCTGTCTCCCTTCCTTTCCCTTTGAGTTGGGGCTCAGGGTTGGCAGGGTACAGTGGTCATCTCTCCCTGCCTCTGCCCTAAGAGATGCTCTAAAAACAAAGAGGAGCCCAAGGAGAAATCAAACGGAGGGAGCAGCAGAACAGCCCCAGGAAGAAGCAGTGTGCTTCCCATCCTGCAGGCTCCCTGCCACCTCCTGGTGCCTGCAGAGGACTGGGCAGTCAGTGCCCTGGCCAGGAGGTCAGCAAAGAGCGGAAAAATGAGAGGGAAAGAACAAAAGAAAGGCAAATGCCGACGACGCTGGGGAGCAGGGAAAGAAATCAAAACAAGGGGAAGGAAATCAAAGGAAGAAAATTAGAATGACTTTACAGAAAAAGATGGAGAGAAAGGAAATAGGGAAAGAAGGAATTATTTTAATAAAATTTGAATTTATCTCATTCATGTTAGTTAATTCTTTACCTTGGAAAACTGTGAGATTTTCAGCAGGCACTTAAGACAAAAAAAAAAAAAAAAAAGAAAAAGAAAAAAAAAAAAGAAAGAGAGAGAGAGAGACCAATAGAATTCTAAACAAAAACCCCTTCCCATCTGCGGATTAATGAATTGAGGATTATTTTGTAACTTTTCACAAGGAAACTTTTTAGACCTGGCTCGAATCTGTGCTTAAAATGAGAGCGCAAGGAGGAAAAGGCTTCGTATTTCTCTATGCATGTACTTAGCTTCAAAGGGGCCTTTAAAAACTACTCCTGCGATAAACATGTTTCCCTAAATGATTCCCAAGCTCAGGCAGCCCGACCTGGAAGCTTTGGCCGCCGCGGATCTCCGCGGCCCGTGCGGGGAATTGCTCCTTTTCGGAGGCAGCGAGACCCGCCAGCACCGTGCTACCCAGCTGCCCACCTCGCGGCCGGCTCCGGCTCTTGCTCTCCTGCGGATGGTGCCCGGGGCCGCCGAGGCCTGGCGCCCACGGGAGCCACCTTGAAACCCACAGGGCAGCGAGGCCGGCAGAAGTTGGTCGAGGCGGGCACACAGCCCCAGAGCGCGCAGAGCAGCCGCGGCCGGGCGGGCGACCGCGGCAGTGGCGCATTCGGGCCGACTCCGCGCGGCAGCAGACCATGGCCCTGGACCCCGCCAGTCCCCAGCCCTCAGATTGGGGCCGAAGGGCCGGGCCCAGAGCCCGGGGAGGCTGAATTATTCATCTTTAATCTGCCCGCAGCTGCCGCCTTTTCGTCCGGGTAACGCGAGTTCTCCCGGGGCCTAAATTATTGATAGTGGTGGTCAGGAGGGAGGGGAAGCAGGAGGAGGGGGCTACCCACGGGGAGACTCGGGTGGGGGTAAAACTAAGAAATCCTGGGCTCCCCAGCAGCCAGCTCAGACGCCCTTCCCAGGGGTTTCGCCCAAGCTCGCTCTCATCCTCCAGGAGATGGGAAGGAAACGCAGAGGATGCGCAATGTCCCGCGTTCGCCGAAACTCCGGGGCTGCGGGCCGGGGCTGCAGGTAGCCGGCCAGGCCGGGCACCGGAAGCCAGCGGGTAGATTGCTCCGTTACCGCGGAGGCAGGCTGGGTGCTAGGAAGCAGGATTGCTGGGCTGCTGTAGGCCAGGGAGCACCGGGCACCCGCCGCGCGTTCCAGCCTGGCATCGGGGCCGCCTGCTCCAAGGTCGGGAGCCCGGCAGGCGCGGATTGGAAACCAGCGCGCTCCTCTGCTCCAGGAGCCAGCGTGTTGGTGCCTGGCTTTACCTGGCGGCTGCCGAGGTCTAAGAGGTCAGGGGAACTCGAGCTGGCGTGGGCCGGCTGCATAGGTTGTGTCCTCCGCCGGGAGGCTGTGCCAGGAGACCTGGGCGGGACCGCGGGCCAAACCGGCTCGATGGGCTGGCGGGAGAACTGAGCAGCTCGCGGTTCTGTTCGGTTGGTGCGGAACCGAGCGGCCAGAGCCGCCTCAGCTTCGCCTTGGTCTGGCGGCGAGTGGAGCGGACCGTGGGTCCTCCTCTCCAGCGCTTTCCCCTCCCTACCTGGCTTTCCCCCTGCTTTAGACACTAGGGAGGTGAGAGGGAAATATGGCTCCCGAATAGCCAAAGATGAAAAACATCAAGGCAAGAAAAACTCCTGATCAAAACCAAATCAAACCAACAAAAACCCCACAGGGAAAGAGGCAGCGCAATAATGACTGAAAACAAACACAAAGAGGTGTGGAGCTGAATTGGGTGTGCGAGGATGTAGCCCTGCTATCCCGAGGCTCAGCTAGGCAGAGTGAGGCTGGTGGCCCCCCAGAACCATCAGCTTCCCAGCCCTGCACCCTGAACCTGCCCCTGGAGCGCCTCAGCACCCATCACCCCTCATGGCTCATTCCTGCACCTTCTCTCCTGTATCCCTTCCCTGGCATTAATTCCCCACGCCTGTTCTTCCTCTTTCCTTTCTTTTCTCTCCAGGCTTCTCCATTCATCTCTCACTTTTCCCCTGCAGATCGCAAGGGTCTCACTCACATTCTTTGCCAGCCCTCTGCCCAGCATCTGGGCACCTTCGTCTCTACCTGGCGGTTCCAATCCCTAATCTTCGCATACTGACCAGCCCACCACCATCTCCGAGAGTTCAGGGACCCGCCCCTTGGCCCTGCCTGCCCCTCTTGCCATTCCTAGTATTCCGACCCTGACTAATGGCTGGTCCCTGCTGTGTGTGGGGTGCTGTCTTTTTCTTGTCTCTCCCCAGCAGGGCACGGGGGTGTGAACCAGCTCGGGGGGGTGTTTGTGAACGGCCGGCCCCTACCCGACGTGGTGAGGCAGCGCATCGTGGAGCTGGCCCACCAGGGTGTGCGGCCCTGCGACATCTCCAGGCAGCTTCGGGTCAGCCATGGCTGTGTCAGCAAAATCCTGGGCAGGTGAGGGCTGGAGCCTTGGGGAGGCACCCTGTCTCCTTCTCCAGGAAGGAGTTGGCTAAAAGTTGAGGCACTGGGTAGGAGAGAAGGAAATTCTTCAGCTGGAGGGATCCAGGCAGCTACTGAGTTCGGGAAGGGTGCTCACTTGGTGGCAGAAGAGCAGAGTCAGCCCAGTGCCCACCCTGCTCCAGGGCCCTAGAGGACTTCTTCTACTCCCAGCATCCGGAGGGAAGAGCTCTCTTTCCAGTGAGTTATTGTGGTGGTGGTCTGAAGAAGTGCTAGGTCGTAGCGCATGAAAGCAGATCCCCAGGAGAGATAGCACTGGGCAGGCAGAAGGAGGGTGCTGGTTCCCAGAGGGGGCCCCCTGCAGGAGGCCGGAAAGGGCTGGAGGCGGTGTTTCAGCCCCAGGCTCTCCTTCCAGGGGCGCAGGTTTTGATGACAGGTGTGCGCCCAGCCCCTGCCGTGGCTGTCCTTCCCTGCCTTCCTCCTGATGCCCTTCACCTTAGCTCAGCACCCTCCGGAAGTTGGCTCAGCCACTCTGGCCCTTTTCCTTGCACTCTGCTGCTAAAGTGGGTGGGTGGGCGGGAGAGTGGCTTAGTGGCTTTGCAGCCTGCAGCCCCCCATCCCAACATCAGCCACCACCTGCTTCCACTGACCCCGCCGGCTTCCCGGCGCAGGTACTACGAGACTGGCAGCATCAAGCCTGGTGTGATCGGTGGCTCTAAGCCCAAAGTGGCAACGCCCAAAGTAGTGGACAAGATTGCTGAATACAAGCGACAGAACCCAACCATGTTTGCCTGGGAGATCCGTGACCGGCTCCTGGCTGAGGGCATCTGCGACAACGACACAGTGCCCAGCGTCTCTTCCATCAACAGGTGAGCAAGCTCCCTGGGCCTGGGCAGCAGGACTCAGCTCCTGACTCCTGCATGCTGAGGGTGTCTTCCAAGGTGTAGGCTCTGCCCTTTATCTGGCCTTTGGCAGGGAGAGGATACCTACAGGGTAGAGAGATGGACAGACAGAACTGTATCCGGCTCAGCACTGGGTATTCCCTGCCAGGCTTCTCCCCACTGGTGTCCTGGAAATGAATCCAAGTATTTGTGGTAATTAAGTCTCCAAGATTACATGCCTCGGGATCTAGCAACAATCACGGCCCATAGTGAAGCCTTTAAAATGACCAGTGTCTATTCATGGCTTCCAAACAGACTTCCTTTCTTAAGGCATGCTCCTGTCTGGGGGCAACCTCCAGTCCTGGCTCCCTCACCACTCCCACAAAGCTTCCTTCCCAGGAGCCTCGGTCCTGCTAGCCAGCTCTGAACAAGTTTCCAGGCTAGAACCACTGGCATCCAGGCTCCTGGAGCAAATGCCAACCGCCAGCCAGCCATTGGCAGGGCATGAAGGAGCTGGACAAGGAGAGAGGTGCCAGGCAAGGGGGAGAACTGGGAAGCTGAGAGTGAATTTTGTGGGATGCTCCTCACAGCTAAGGTGTTGGTTTTGAAACTGAAGTCTTTGCCCTGATGACAAGTTCAAGTACACGGAGTGACACAGGCCAGAGTCAGTCAGCTGGACATCCAGGGTAGTTAGGTCCCCAGAGGACAGAGTTAGGTCCCTCTGAGAGAATCCATGGGCACCTCCCACGAAAGCATCCTGACTATGTGCCATATGCTTCTCTGGCATCTTTGAGCCTGTCAAAGGCTAGCATGACCCGTTATGCTGGGAAGTTGGCCCTTGCTATACAGAGCGCAAAGCAACAGGTGGACTAGGAGCCCAACCCAGCTTCCTGACTGCAGAACTGTATAGCCCAACCATTGTAAGACACCCTGTGTAAGTCATGGCCTGTTGGAGTCAAGTGCCCCACTTTAAAGCGCCCCCAAATGAGAAAAGGGCTGAGCGTCACACCATTATTCTTTGTGCTCTTTATAAGCTTGTTATTATCAGGACCACCAATAGTTCGGGTCGTGCTTTTTGCTGCAATTGGCATCATTTATTATAGGTTTTTTAAAAAAATATTTGCAGATGATATGAAATTATCCCAATTATCCTGAAAACAGCAAGTAAAATTAGCTGATAGAATTTACCTTGGCTAAAGAAGATTCCCTCTACCACACTCACACTGTAATGTACTGCGAGGCAACCCCAGAAATTATCCCAGTGTGTGCCATCTGTATTAAAATAGTTATTCAGTTATGAATGGGGTAACATAATACTGATCAGCTAATTACGCACCCTCTGGAACCCTCCAGCTCCTTGGACCTGGCTCAGCCAGGTCTGAAAACTTGTTGGTTTGACATTCAGATACCTTCCAGAGGAGCTGGAGAAAGATTCTGGTTTGGGAGGGGGGAAAGGATTTCGTATTTCAAAGTTGGGAGGAAGCTAGGGCTGGAAGGCAGCAGGGAAGTAGAAAGGGGAAGCGCGCTGCTTTTGGAGTCATCCTTAACCGTGCCTCCTGGCTGCTTGCTGGTTGGAGCTGGGGTCTTGTGGAGAGAGCATGTGGAGCCACAGGGAGCTGGCAGGAGCAGTGCACTGACAGGGGGGCAGTGTTTTGGAGAACATTAGAGAGAGCTGCTCACCACCCAGGATGAACTTCGGCAGCCTTTGGAGGACCCCAATTCATCTATAGCTGAGGCAGGTGGGGGCAGCCAGGCCTATCACCCTTTGTTCCCTTTCCCCCCAACACACACCCCTCACTGACAGAGCTGTTTTGGAGAGCTGCCTTAGAACACAGTTTGAGGATAGAGAGCAGAGACAGGTGACTCCCAACCAAGCTCTAGAGATCATGAGCTGCACCCACCAGCCTTGGAAGAAAGTACCTGTGTGAGCTGCCCAGCAGATGAGCTCCGGGAAAGGAACAGCCTTGGGTGACGGCTCCCACAGCTTCGGAATGGGCCTGGCACAAGCCCTGCTGCCCGTAGAGGACAGAGGCCTCCTCTGACTGTGGAGAAGTAGCTCTCTGTGGGCAGGTTCAGCCACATTAGGAGAGGACGTGGATCCACAGTTATGCTTCAGAGCCCGCTTGGTCAACAGGGCATGGTCATGTTGTCCTAGGTTTTGCTTCCGGCAGAGCCTCCCATGGTTCATTTTAGGAAAAACTCTGTGGGGCACCCCACCGTTAGTGTACTTCCTTCTCTGTTCTGGAAAGAAAGGGATGATGGGCATCTTTGAGCCTATCTAAGGCTAGCATGGCCGGTTATGCTAAGAAGTTGGCCCTTGCTCTGTTTTGAAAATCCTACTGGAGCGCTTCCTCACTGTGCAAACCACAGTGTGGCGGGAAATGGGGAGTTTCTGAGTTTGGAACTTTGCTGTTGGTGAGGTGGTCTGTGCTCAGGTCCTTTCTAACAGTTGTGAGTCAGGGTGGCAGGAGCCTGCACTGGCAAAAGAGGAAGTCCACACGCTCGCCCAAACATTTCTTCCCCAAACAGATGCTGTTGCCGCACTTGAAATATGCTGTTATGGCTATAAACTAAATTGCTTTTTGTGCTTTAGAAACAGTTTCGGCACTCTCCAACCCTGTCTCGATAAAGGCTTGGCCAACCAAACTGCATTCTCCTTAGCAAATCCTCCTACTGGTAGAACTCCCCCCTGGGCTACAGGAGCAGGTCAGGAAGCCTCTCGAGACCATGGCCAAAACCCCAAGAACTGACTGGGTTATCTTAGCGTGTGGGATTTATATGAGTCCTCCCAAATACTGGGTTCCCGATCACTGCGCTCTGGGCTGCTGCTCAGGGAGTTGCTGTGGAGGGCAGTGCTTATGAATAAGCGGCTCCAGATTGAACTTGGTATGGGGATGGTCTGGAGGAGGAGAGATGGAAAAAGATTCAAGGTGCCAGAAAGGAGACAAGTCACCTACATAAGGGGCTGAGAAACTGATTTTCCCGCCGTCTTCCAGTTTGGCTATTGCTCTGGGCAGGGAGTTCCACTTCTTTGAGAAAGCAGCACAAATTTCTGCAAAGTCAGGGTTACCGAAGACCCCCTGAGGATGGCCATGGATGAGCCGTCCAGAGAGGCATCTCCTTCCAGACCTGCCCCACACTCCCCACCCTCAGCTCTCCAGAATGAACCCTTCCGGAGCCTGCTGCTCACAGTCACTGTCCCCTGGTCTTCTCCCTCAGCCTGGGCGCATGCCTTCTCTTCCTGCAGCAAGGACTGCTCTGGACTAGGACCTATTTCTTTCTTCTGAAGCTGCAGTTCTAGAAGGTTCTCTGATTGGCTCTTGGGCTTAGCCCAAGAGTGGGATGGAGAAGTGGTGTTGCCTGCCACATCTCACATCCATGTAGCTGCTCAGTCTCTGGGCCCAGAGCCAGAGCAAGCTGATGACTCTACCACCTAAGAAGCAGGACAGAGTATTTGCTTTTGGACCCTGGGCTATGCAGACTGGGGCCAGAAATGGCAGCCCTTTGTCAGCTGTTTGCTGTCCAGTACCCTTGCTCGGCCACCCTTCCCCAGACAGGGCTTCCTCTACAGGGGCTGTCCATCCTAGGAGGAGGCATGAATGTTGATCTTGTTTTTTCACTCAAGCTAGACTTCCCTCCTAAGGAGTCCCTTTCTGTTTCCGCAGCAGTTTTAGCCTGGGCTTGTTGGCCAGTAGTCACACTGGTCTGATGCCTTCCTGGTGTATGGCTTGCGAGTGTCTAGACCACACGAAGGCCTCAGGGAGGGTGGTGGCTGGTGGCTCTGAGTTCCTGTCTCTTGAAAAGAGGCAGACAGGATGGCTTGTTCCCGACCAGAGCTCCAAGTCGGTTGCCGAGGGTGCTGTAAAGAGGAGGAAAGGAGGGGAAATCCTAAATAAATAGGATTCCAACTGTCTCGAGAACTGGATAAAACAATCACACTAAATATGAAAAGGCATAAATCTTGTGTCTGCACAGGTAACCTACTCAATTGCTTTTATTATTGCTCAAGCAGCCTCCATTTATTTCCGTCCTGGCCCGGGCAAAGGAGGCTGCGTGGAGGGTGGTCTCCAGTGCAATCCTATACCCAGAGAGGCAACAATCAGCCCATACAGCCAGGGGTTTCCATGGGAGCCCAGGAAGGGCCCATCTGTCTGCATGAAAACCAATCAATAACTCTGTAACCAGAGCCCTTGTCCCTGGGAAATGGACAACAGGACAGTTCAGTACGGGGCCTTGAGGGGAATTGGCCAATTGGGGATGGGGCCAGGCAGGAGTGGACCCTGGAGAAGGGAAACAAGGGTGACTGGAGAAAGGGAGATAGGGGAGGCCATGGGCATGGCAGGGAGGGCAGTGGCTTCACACCTGTAGGCATAGGCACAGACCTGTGTTACATAGTAGACCCAGGCAATCAGAGGCAACTCAGGAATTCAGGGTGGTGGGAACGTGTGTTTTGAAGTGCATATGGCGAGTGTTGTAGTGGTGGTAGGATGGGTTGCTTGTGCCTGTGAAGGGACGTACTTGTGGGCTGGACTAGTGGTTTGGAGACAGAGTAGCAATACTAGTAACTGATGTACAAGATCAACCAAACTCCCTAAAAAGCTGAAGTAGGGGCTCCCTCTGAGCCCACAGAGGCTAAGGCCCTGCTTCCCAGTTTTCCCAGCAGGCCTGACAAGGAAACGCCTTAATCCGGGGGCCCATTGTCTGCTCCCAGCACCCCAGATCTGCAGCTCTAGCTGCTTTCAGCATTGCCTGTCTGTCCCCAGTCCCGCCTTACTGCTGCCGAGGGTTGCAGTTTTTATTTGAAAAGGAGAAAACATGCATAGCCCATCCTCTAGCTGCAGAAGCTGTGGGACCCGTTCCTGCATTTCCTGAAAGATAATATGATGGGAAGATAGCTTGTATTTTAAGCTCAGGAGGTGTTCTCCTCTGAAGAGGTTCAGGTTTATGAGAGGGGGAGAAAGCAGTGCCCAAAGCTCAGCCTGGTGTTTGCCAAGAGTCAAGTCAAGCACAACTATGGCACTGTGGGGTACAGGCTTGTGAGCCCAGTGCTCGGGGAGGCTGGGGTGGAAGGGTCATTTAACTTTGAGCTCAGCCTGAGCAAACAAAATAGCAAGATCTCTTTCAAGATAAAAAAGGACGGAAATGTAGCTCAGTGTGAAGGCCCTCAGTTAAATTCCTAGTACGGCTAACAAAACAAAACAAAACCCATAGCTTTGGACCTGATTCTGTCCTGGCTGGCAGGTGACAGCCCCTAATCTATGCATCTCAACACACCAACCTCTGTTTTTGGCCAGAACGGTAGTAAGTACTTAGTGTGAGCACCAGAGCCCCTTAGTGCAGAGGCTCCAGGGAAGGGAAGAGAGGAGAGTAGAACCCACTCTGGCCACAAGGGAATCTTGAGATGTGCCTGGGTGGGAATGGGAGGTGAGGAGACTGCAGGAGTGAGGAAGGCGAGAAGCTGAAAAGTGAAAGGGCAGCTGGGTTGCTGGGACCAAGCGCACAGCAGGGTGCAGACAGTGCAGCTGCAGAATTCCAGGTCAAGGTTGGTCCTGCTCCTCTGAGTCAAGCCATTTAGGGCTTTGCAAGGTCTCAGAAGGCAGCTGTAGTGCAGGATGGTGGGCACCCAGCAGAAGCCCAGTTGCTAAAGGAGAAACGGGAGATCAGTCAGGGAAGAGGAAGAGGAACACACTTCTGAGCAGGGAGTGGAGGCAGAGAAGTGGGCTGGGGGTAAAATCTCAGGGCTGCAAGCTGCGCATTGCTGCCTGACAGCTGGGGCATGTGGCTGCAGGGCCTGTCAGTGTCAGGCTGTGGCAGCCTGGGTGCTGCGGGCTGGCCCCAGCAGCCCTGAGTGAGCAGCAGCAAGGGCAAAAGAAAAGGAGGGAAGCCCTTGCTTCCAGGGTGGTCTGCGTTCCCACCCTGCTACCTGAGCCTTTGGCTGTTCCCTGGGACGCCTGGCTCTGCTGCCTCAGTCCATCGGTGATCTCCCTTGGTTGTGACTCAGGGCCAGAGAAATCCAGAGGACGGCTGGGAAGCTCCGGGCCTGGCAGGAGTTGAGGCGGCAGGCTAGAGAGGGATGGATGTACCTGGCAGGCACGGTGGCATCAAGAAACCTGAAGGGAGGCTGGAGACCCCAGAATCAAACAGAGGAAGTCCATGCAGAGGACAGGCTCCCTGACCCCGGTGCTCTTCCTGGGCCCCCAGAGTTTGTGGCCCTGGCTGCTCAGCTCATACCTGGCAGTGCCCAGTGCTGGGTTGGCAGCTCGTCTGGGAGGATCTGGTGAATGTGTAGGCAGGAGGGTCTGCATGGCTGTGAGAATGCATAGCTGGGTGATCCAGCTGAGCCTGACCTTCACACCCAGGGTGCTGTCTCATGCCAGGGGGTATTTGGAAGTTAGGTGCTGCAGCTCGCTCAGGATTCTGACTAGGGGACAATGTGGCTCCTGCCCAGAGCCCCTGTGCCCACTGGAGCCTGTGTGTTGAGGGGGTTGTTATCCAGAGGGCGCAGAGTAGAGAGGACCACAGATGCTGTGATAGGCAAGGGCCAGCCCGTGTTCACCACAGGCCCCAGTGCAGTCAGTTTGCTGGCACACGAGTGTCTGGAGATGTGGCCACAGAGCAGTGTGCATTTGCTCCGCGGGAAGTTGGTGTAATAGCTGGAGTGGAGGGCATGTGTAAATCACACAAGGAAATCCAGTGTCAGTCTCTTCCTTTTTGTTTACCTGTGTCCAAAAAGCGAGCCTGTGTTTGGATAGGATCAGAAGCCAGGGCGGTGATCTCCTGTCACCTGCAGAGGGGGCACCCCCAGTCCGTTCCCCTCCTCCTCCATCTCTTCGTTACCACTCAGATCAGCTGGCTGAGGACAGGAGACCAATCTCAGCAGACCTGAATTAAAGAATGAGGAGAAATAAATGAGATAGGACCAGGCTTCCTCAAGCAACCCATTGAGTCAAGGTTTCGTGTTCCTGCTTCTCCAAGGACGGTGGCTGTCTGGCCTCCTGGACAGGAAGAGGGAAGCGGGCACGCTGGGGCTGGGACTCTGAAGCCTTCCAGCCAGACTACGAAGCTCAGCCCCCAGCCTGGGCCAGCTCTTCCTGTCTCACTCCAGCCCTGTCCTCCCTCCCTGCGCAGGCATCTGCTGCTTCCCCCACCCTCGCTTCCCTTTGGCTCAGCTCAACTGCCCCAGGGAGACAGTGGAAGGTCATACAGACTCCTTAGGGGATGACCTCCCAGGATGGGGACAAAAAAAGTTGAGAGAAATTCATTTCATGGCCAGTGACTGCTTAGAAAAGGTGATTCCAGCATACCGACGTGATAAATGTTAACTGAGCATTAATCGCATTAAAGAGGGCCCTATAAACTTTTCATTTCTAATTAAATTCATCCAGTGATCCTGCCCAAGTGAGTACTCTGGGCCTTTGTTTATGTGGAAAATTAAAATGCAAATACAATGGGATTTATCTCTAGGAGTGGTGTGATGGGCTGGCCTTTAAGCTACTGGTTTCCGGGCTGTCAGGTCAGGTAACTGCTTCTCTGCAGGTGCTGTCTCCTGAAGACTGAGTCCCATGTGAAGAGAGAGGCCAGTTAGGGATGTGGAACAGGTGTGAAAAGGATAAGAGAAGGAGAAAAGGCAACAATAGCCAAGGAATATGAGAGGCAGTGTCCTCTCCCCACACACACAAACCAAGCCTCTTGGGGACTGGATCCCCAAAACTTGGTGGGCAAGCAGTACCCCAGGCCTTCTCTGCAGCTCCAGAATGAGAGTGTGCGTGGGAGGGAGAATTCAGAGGAAGTGTCCCACTGGGCATATGCAGGCCTGCTGCTAGAATTGAGCAGCATTCACAGGGAGGGGCTGCAGCCTGGATTTATCTCCAGCAGTTTGAGGGTCAGCACTGTCCACACCAGGCCTTTGCCGGGCTTGTCCTGCCTGTGCCAAGTGGCACTGACACAGGGCAGTGGAGCGGAGAGGCACAGGCTAGGGAGGACGTCGCGCATGCCCGCCTGCATGCGCGCAGCCTTCTCACACATAGGGAGAGCCGCTTGCTGGTAAGAAAAAACAAATGTCCCTTACAAGGAGTCCTTTAGTGCCACAATCCCTTTGATAAGAGCAATAACCTAAATGCTATTAAATGGAATGATCTAAAGTCTCTATTTACTAAAAATAAATTAAGCTGAGAGGAGAGGAAACTTGGGAAACAAAAATCATTTGGATGTATTAGTCAGAGACACTAAAAGACAGCTATGCTGCTGTACATAAGCCAGTTGTAGGTATTATTAAAACTCAGGCAGAGAAAAGATGTGGAGGCAGGAAGGAAGGGAGAAGGCAGCCACAAACTAGATTTTCACCCAGCTTTGCACGGTTGGCAGCCTGGACTGGCAGTTGGTAAAGACAGCCAGGGCCCGGGTACTCAGGCATCGAGAGCATCGGTGTGGAGAGGGTGGGCTGGTTGCACAGACAGACTGTGAGTGGACTGTTGGCTCTGCCGGACCTGGGGTTGGTCATCACTCTGTTGTGTAGGGATCTGATTGGCTCATGTCTGTAGACAGTCAAGGGTAGAACCGTGTGTGGTTTTTAAAGGTCTGTAAATACATGAGTCTCTTATGAACTGGATCCACATTCTAATAATGCGTCTTGAAGATAGTAACCCCTTCCCAGAGGGCTGCTTGCCTGGCTGACTTCGAATAGCTCTCCCCCATCCTTTTTAGTCTGTTTTATTCTGGGTTATTCTTTTCCTCTGTAGTATTCACTTATGTGTCTTGGAAATGCATGAGCACCTGCTGACAAATAGGTTAATGACCATGGCAACTCCCAAACATCTGGATAGAAACCAAAAATTTTGGTCAATCATCTCTAAAGGTTGTCCCTATGATGCCAAAAATCTGGTGATTTAGATATATCCACCTAATGGATTGGATTTCTCCATTTTCATTCAGGCACAGAGTCAACACATTGGGAAACATTTGTTTCCAGAGAAAAATATTCTTAGAAACACTGTTGCAGTTAGAGCAGTGTTTGATGATGCATTTGGTTCTGAGTTCCCATGGCAGAGAGGCTGTGCCGGGCTGGGCTGGTGCGAGGGTGGAGATGCCTACAGAAGCACCGCCCAGAGCCCTCTTCCATCCCTGATGCTGGTCAGGAGGGAGGTGGCTCCATCCAAGTAAATGCAAGCTTTCCACTGGGCTGGCTTCCCTCAGGAAGTTCACTTTGCCATCTTAAGGGAAAAACATCAGGTTCTCAATAGACATGCCTGTTCACTTATTTTTTCATTTATCTGATCAGCAAAGCTTTAGTAAACTCCTACCGTGTGCCAGGAAATCCACATCAATCTGTGTGTCGTAGTACAAAGCTAGAGGGAGGCTGTGCATCCAGCCTCCTACCCCCGGTGCACACAGACCGACCTCGTGGGCCCTGCAGACCCAGTTTCTCCACTCTTGTAACACGGGGGCAGTTGTGTGGGGCTTATCTAGGTTCTCTTGAGAGTTACATTAGCCGATCCATGTAAACTTACTTGGAATTGTACCTGACAGATATTAAGGGCTCCATAAAGCCTAGTGATTCTTACTGCAATAGTAATAGTCAAATGTGTGCTTGTTATTACATGTCTATGTCAAAATGTGTACATAAACATTGAAATCATTTAAATAAAATAGCGTAAAGAGCTAAAAGGATATCTTTGAGCAGAGATGTGTAGAGGAACATTAGGGAGGATGACAGTGTCTTCAGGGCAGGGTTTAGGGAAGGAGTCTGCTCTCTGCATTTTCCAGGAAACTCCGTCCTCTCATCACTGAACAGCATTAGTTGATCCACTTTGTAAACCCAGCCTCTTTCCCTCTCTCTTTCCTGTGTGTGTGTGTGTGTGTGTGTGTGTGTGTGTGTATTGTGTACCAGGGCATACCCTTGCTCTAGGATGAGCCTGCTGTTCCTTGAGGAGCTGAAGGTTGGCATTTTTCAGGCTTCATGGCATTTTCATGGTTGTGGTGCTTTGCATTTTGTAGCTTCTTTGTACAGATAAAATGAAATGGTAGGGGGGAAAACTCCTGTGATAGGTTTGAAGGGTCCTTTGATTCTTAAATGTCATAGAGTAAGAGGCAAGAGAGAGAACAGGAAGAGGTAGGGATGGGAGGAAAACATGGAGATGAGACAGAGAGGATGAGGGAGCTGTGAGCAAGTACTGGGCAAATTCAGAGCACTCCGTAGCCATGGTCCACATGCCTGGATACACCCAGGACACATGGGTGTTTGATGATCACGGTAGCTACTTCTACTGCTGAGGAAAAGCGACTTATGGAGGAAATTTAAGAAGGAAAACTTACTCTGGGCTTAACCTAGCCAGTGCACATCTGAAAGTAACTGGACAGTGATACAGTTATTTATCCATTGACTCGGAAGAGCAAAGCTGAAGACTGCAGGACCACGCTCGGCGACAGTGTGCCTCCCGTCCTCACAGGAGGTCCCATTGGCGCCTTCCACGGCGAGGGTCTAGTCCCATTTTGCCTAAAGTTTTCCCTGCCCTGTTGATTTCATTCAGTGAACACGTCCAACTCAGTGACCTTGACTCTCACTTACCCGGCAGCTTGCAGTCACTGTCTTACCCATCCTTAGTCCCCAGCTTTAGTACCCACACCTGCTACTCCTTGCCTACATGCATTAGCTGCTAAAGGTCCAGATTTTTTTTAAATTATAAGGGAAAATTTTAATAAGCTAAATGGGAATCCTGAGAGCTCCAAGTTTGTTTTTTTTTTTGTTTTCCAGTCAGCGTGAAACTTGCGTGAGGGCTGCAGTCTTCCTCTGTGCCTGTGCATCCCCACAGAGCTGGCTGCCACCTCGAGGTGGAGATGGGCAGTGGGGTCTCTGTCAACCTCTGCCTCTGCACAAGTGGACTAGCTCTAAGGAAGGAGCTGCCCCCAGCCCATGCTGCCTGACAGCATCACACATGTACATACACCTTGATTGATTGATTGATTGATTGATTGATTGATTTGAGACAGAGTCTCACCGTGTAGTTCAGGCTGGCCTTGAACTCAGTCATGTAGCCCACATTGGCCTCAAACTTGCGGTGGTCCTCCTGCCTCTGCCTCTGGAGTGCTGGGAGTACAGGTGTGCCTGACCAATTTTTGGATTCTAATATAGCACGCTCTATATATGTATTAGCCTATCGTGGCTGCTGTATGTAATAAACCCTTATGTTCATCACCACCATCATTACAAGCATAGCTGACCAGTGCTGACTTCAGTAGAAGCTACTAGAAGCATGTTTTGTGTACTGATTGATGTAAGCCTCATGAATAACCACACAGAATTCTACAGGATTGCTCATAGATGAGGCAACTGGCATGCAGAAAAATTAAATAATTTGAGCAAGGTCCCAGCTTTTGAACCTGTACCTACTGGCTCTGAAACTCAGGGTCCCATCTGTCTGGACCCAGGGAAGTGCAGGCATGTCTGTTGTCTTGGAGAAGTCACATGTGGTCACTAGGCACATGCAGTCTAGTGGCTAGCCAGGAATTCATAAAAAGGAATTCATGAAAGCACAGATCAAGGCCCCCACACCCTGGTGGATGGTCACAGCCATTACTTGTACCTGCACTCAGCTGTGGTGTGTGACCTCATGTGGCTGCTCCTGCGACATGTCATCAGGGGACCCTGGGAAGGAAGGGCAGTGGTTGGCCAGTGCCGCTAAGTGGAGAGGGCAGGGAGTCTGGTAGCTAGAGTTTGTGTTGTCCCCGCTAGGCTGGAGGTGTCTGCTCCCATCCACCCCCTCTAGTGCTCACTGGGATCTGAACACGCTTAGGCAATGCCCTGGACCTCCACTCCCCAGATAAGGTAGGTACAGGGAAGGTAGCCAGGACCCACATGGTGGAGTCAAGGCGCAGTGGTAGTTTGGCTCCAAGAAGACTAAGTGTACACTGAATCATCAGGAAGTGATTGATTGTCATGCATCTCTGGAACACCCACACCCCCATCTCTTCACCTCTCCAAATGACTGGCTCGAGTGAGCCAAAAAGCCAGAGGATGGACACTCTCACTCACAAGCACACCAGGAGGGCTATTAAAGCAACTCCCAAATCTTACACTGTCACCCAGATCTGACATCATTGCTCAGCCACATCACTAAAGAGACACTCATTAACCCAGTCTCTGAGACAGGCATTATGAATAAAAAGAGGCCGATATGATCAATGATCACTCAAAGCAGAAGCACAGGGTCTGCCTCCAAACAATACTCAAATTCCTGCAGCTCAATGTCACACACAGTGCAAGCACATTGAGGACACAATGCCACGAAACAGCAAGTCCCGGACTGCAGCCAGAATGTGTCAGCACAGCGTGGTCCACAGTGGCACATAGCACAGTCCGCACTCCCTATTCCCTAAGCACAGCCACGTACAAAGGCTGAATCAGGAGGCACAGAGGCACAGCCAGCATTGCAACACTAGGCCCACTGCACGCCTAGGGCACTGCCCCAGTCTGCCGTGCCTCAGGGCAGGTGGACAACTCCAGCCATCTCCCCCATGAGGCTTCGGGGCTCTCACTGCTAGTGAGAGTAAACTGTCCCCTGAGCCTCTTTCTGAGACAGGACAAATCAGCTCTCTCCTGGCTGGGATTTAATAAGACTTGGCTGTTATGGAAAATGACAGAGCTCCAGGGAGGAAGGAGGGCGGGTGGAGACTCCTGCCAGGCTGGGCGCAGGAATTCCCCTCCGACTCCGGCCTCTGTGGCCGCTCCTTGAGTGGAGGCCTTCTCGCTGGGTGTTCACTGAGTATCGATTCAGTCTGCAAGCAATTTTAATATTTCTTCAGGGACTTTCCAGCAACAGCACAAGTCATTAATTCACCCTCCCAAATTGCTTATTCAATAGCAGGAACATGGCTCCTGAATAAAGTCCCAGAATTTATGTGACTTGCACGAGTCAGGAGGTCAAACAACTGTTATGGAGTGAAGTTAAAAATCCAAATAAAATATTGACACTTTTTTGGGGAGGGGGAAGGAGGAAGCCAAGGTATTTAAAATAGGTTTTTGTTGCAATGCCCCCAGGATAAAGAATGGAAGGAGACTGAAGACAAGTTGGAGTTTATAAAATCAATGGAATTTATTGCACATCTACTTGGCATTTAATAATTCTCTCATTTCCACACCCCCTCCCCCACCCCATCCTGGCGTAGACAGAGAGATACACAGATATACAAATGCACACTTACGTGCATCTACACTGGTGCACGGGCGAGTGAAAATGTGGTTGTGATGTAAGACTCAGACACCTGAGACAGGGCAGAGATGGGTGGAGAGCCTCCCTGTGACTTAGATGTTTAACAGCGATAGGCATAGTTTGGCAGATATTCATCAGACTTTTGTCAATATCTCCACTGTCACAAATCTTGGATCAGTGCATTAAAGAAGCATGATGTATACACTAATTATAGAAACAATGTCTAAAAGCATAGAAATTGAGAGGCATATCTACATGTAGTATTGTTATATTGTGCACATGATTTAAAATTATGATTTATTTGTAATAAAACATGATGTTTATCTCATAAACTGGCACACACGGGAGAAGGTAAGCATGTTAAGAATCAAAGCCATGTAAGATCTCTGCTAATTGTCTACCTATATATTTGCTCAGCTGTTCAGATCATGGATATGAGAAAACTAAATAGAATTTGTTTGGCAAGAGATATAGCTCAGCAGCATAAGCGCCTGCCTGGCAAGTGTGAGGTCACAAGTTCGATTCCTGGTACCAAAAACAAAACAAAACAAAACAAAAACTTGTTCATCCTGGGAGTGGTGGTACATGCCTATCATCCCAGCATTTAGGAGACTGAGGCAAAAGGATTGCTTGTAAATCCAAAGCCAGCCTGAACTATATAGCAAAACCCTGTCTCAAAAAGACTAACAAAAAATTTGTTCATGCTCAAATAGGTAATAAACACCAATATATTAATATAAATAATATTAATACACAAATGTCAGCAGAGGTCACATCTTTCAGCCCTCAGATGCTAGTCCCAGGCCAGCATCCGAAATGTGGCCCCAGTGCTACTAAGCATGTGACCTGGGGCAAGTTGTTTACCCTTCCTGTTGTCTCCCAGGTAAGCTAGAGAGGAAGCCTATCTTACAGGTTAGGATCTGCAGAGAGAATGCATTTTATTGCAGTGCCTGTCATACACTGAATATGAAATAAATGATAGTTATTAGTTTTACTACTATTTTATGCTGCTCTTCAGCTGGGCCTTAACATCTCCTGGATCCTACCATCTGTTGTTGATGTGACTGGCTTATTCTACAAGGTGGTTAGCAGCACAGGTTCTGCAATGAGACAGCCAGGTTTAAGTACCGTCTCTGGGTGCAGCACAGCGGTACACTGGCCTCTGTTATTTAACAGCTGTGTGACCCAAGGCAAGTTGTAGAACCTCTCTGAGCCTCAGCTGCCACCTCTGTAGAGCAGGGCCACAGTCTTCATAGGTAGTTATGAGAATTAAATGATCTACATAAGCGTTCAGCACAGTTGCTGGTACATAGCGGGCGTATGTTATTGATAATAAAAATCTTCACTTGTTACTCAACAAATAGCTAGTAAGCTTGTTACGACGGGCCTGGGCTCCAGGTGATGAGAAAAACAGATGCGGCACCTGTGCTAGGAGAGCAGGCAGAGGCGTGAGCCAGCTCTGCACTGGACTCAGGAGGGAAGAGGGGCAGGCAGGTACAGGTGGGAAGCTCGGGGAGAGCAAGACGAAAGGTTCCGAAGGCCAGGCCCAAGGCCTGTGAGTGTTTCCTGTGAGTAGTAGGAGTGGATTGCAGGGTGTAGCCACACCACACTCTTTCAGGAGGCAGAGCGGGACTGGTGGGCCCTTTCCAAATGCTGGAGTAGCTACCGGGCAACAGACGGCAGGCTGAGGCAGGGCATCCAGGCCGTCACTAACGGCTTCTATGTCTGCTGCCACAGCAGAGGTGGACATCGCACACCTGTGGGGGCCGGGAAAGGGCTTGGTTTCGGCAGTGAGTCCACAGCTGCACCTGTTCACCATCACGTGGGAAACTCCCAGGCAGGACCGTGGGGCAGACAACTGGCCACCACGACTCTATCCGGAGCCCTGACAGATGAGGCCAGGGTGGTGGTGAGAGGAGCTAGTCTGGTCACGCTCTGGGCTTGGCACGCACCGCGGACTGGTTTCCAAATGGTTAGTTAAACACATTGCCCCTTAATTTTTAAGCCTATGCGTATCTTGAAGTTAAATCAATCCATATGCTTTCCATTCATCATATAAACCATCACTATTGCCCCCTTGGGCCAGTCCCGTGGCCCATCCAGCCTGGTGAATTGTCTCTGCCCTGGGTTCCCAGGGAGGTCTGGTGGGAGAATTATCACCTCAGTGCTGGTTTTAGAAGACTAAGTCAATACATCAGACATGCCCTGTACCTGTAGACTTGCCATCCTAGGATGTATGAAGACTAAAGTGATTTTTATTTTTAACCTCAGCCTTAGTTTCACAGAGAAACTAATAATTTCTTGAATTTGGGTGACGGTCAGTTGGACTCAGGGTAAGCAAATGAAGAAAAGTGTGGACTGATGGAGGGACTCTTCCTGCCCTCCCCAAGGCCTCATCCACGTCTCTTAAAGGACCCCTGGGTGCTGACAAGCATAGGCTTGTGCTCCCCTCCCAGCTTAAACGACTCTTCTCATGGGATGTTAGAAAAGAAACCCTAATTCGGAAGATCACAGGAGGGGCTCAGGGCTTTGCATTTTAGTAGATACCCTAGAGGATTCTAGGATTTAGTCGATACCCTAGAGGATTCCAGTGCAAGTGGTTCAAGTACAGTAGTTTGAAGACAGCTTTCTGCAAAATTTTTATGAGGTTCTCATTTCTTGGAGGCTCCCCTCCTTTAGTTCTGAGGCTTTAACCCGGGGCCTTGCACATGGTAGGTCCAGCCATCATTTCTTGGGATTTAATTGTGACTTCTGAGAGGCAACAACTGAGGCAGTAGCCTCTGATGTGTTAGGGAGGAACCTGTTCAGCAGGAACCTGTGTGTTCCAGCTGTGTCCAGATGTCCTGGCTGTAAGTCTGTTTCTGTGCACAGAACCCTGGCCACATGCCAGTTGTTGATCTGAATGGCAGGACCTGTGAGAGAGCCTGGGCAGACACTTCTAACCTCCATATAAACTGCCAGCACCCACAGAAGCAGGACATACACCATGCCTCACAAGGCTGCAGGCGTGAGGCCTTGCGTAGAGGGGCTGCCCTGTCCTACAGTCTCTGTAGGCAGGAGGAAGTAAGTTTTAGTTTTCAGTTCCTGGGATGTAGAGGGGAGATGACAGTTTCTTAGCATTTTTAAGAGTAGGGACCATTTTTAGGAGAGTTAAAGAACTTCCAGGATGGTCTGTAATATATCACGTGAAAGTCTGCTATGAGAAGTCTTCAGCCTGTGGCTGACTTGCCTCAGGGCTCAGCCAGAGATAAGTTCTCAACATAGACAGCAATCAAAAACTCCAGTTTAAGCAATTACTCGCGTTAATTGGGCAAAATGTCCTTTGCTGAAGCAAATAGTTTTTGCTTTCTAGGATTATTCAGCTTATGATACCCAGGCAGCTTGAAGTCACTGGCAGAGAGGCCTTAGCACTACCCCACCGGTGCAGTGTGCAGAGGGGCCTGTGCCCCAAAACATCTCCACCTCAGAGTTCCTCTGATTCATCAAATCAAGACAGATCTTTCCCATGCCAGGGCTTTCTGCTGACTTTAATATAGGCAGGCCACCCCAGGACTACTTAGGATTATTTGAACATCTTCACACATGTGTTTAGTAGATACTTGACATCTTTCTTCTAAGGCCTTTTGAGCAAATGTGACCAGGTTGAGGTCAGCCTGCCATTCCTCTGGGAAGTAACTCCACAGTTGGGAAAGAAGTTTGTTCTAAGTGGTCAGATGTGATTGGTTGATTGATCATTTCTTCTCTTTCTTTATTAATTTTTAATGGTACTGAAGATTGAACCCAGGGCTTTCACACTGATCTATGTCCTCAGCCCTTTTTTATTTCCTATTTTCAGAACAGGTCACTAAGTCTCTAAATTTCTCAGATTAAGCTCTCTAACTTCTGCCTCCTAGAATTCTGGGATTGTGGGCGAGGTTTATGGAGACACGCCCACATGCTTAGATGGGATCCTAGGTACATATACTGTCAGTAGCTGGTTGAAGTAAATATTACTCCCTTTTTCTACTGAGGAATTCTGGGGTTCTAGGCAGTTTGTTATGCTTCTTTTCACACAACATGGAACTGGAAACAGACCCCAGGAGTTTAGATTCTGAGCTTTTGGACATGTTTTCCTGTATACAAGTACAGTCTAGTGATTAAAGGTAAGGGCCCTTGGATAGTCCCTTGAATTCAAATCCTAGATTTGGAATTTATGAAATGAATGAGCTTGGGCAAGTTATATAGCATTCCTCATCTGCAAAATGGGCTACTGAAAGAATGAAGTTAAATGCTCATTTGAAGCACCGAGAACATTGCTTAGCACATAGCAAGCACTCAGTAGACAGTGGTTGCTGCTGTGGGGGCCTCTGCTGAAGGACAGGTCCTAGAAATCCTGAGCAGCCCAGTCCTGGAAGTACACAGCCTTCTTCGTATCCTTTCCAAGGGGAGCTGTCTGAGGTCACCTCAATGCTAATAGGACCTCTCCTGTCTCCACCACAGGGGCCATTCTTGCACACCATTTGTTATTGTATAATATAATGCAATATAATATCATACATAACACAATATGATGGGGAGGCTAACTGGGAAACCCCGTGGCAGACCGTGGATGGATGGATAGATGAATAGATACATTTGTACTAAGTATACATACATTATATCATTCTATTGATTTGTAAAAAGTTCCCGGTCTGCCTGGCTGTAATGAGATTTTTGAACTTTGCGTGGCAATCAATGAGAGGAATATTATTGGCCTGGAGAATTGATATACCTGCTCTCAGTGGCTTGTTCTGCTCCCAGCTGCCCCGGCCCCCCAGGTGTACGATTCCAGCAGACACTTAACCTTTTTTACAGTGTCATCAGGCTAAAAGGAATCTAATAGTGACACAGGACTTGTGCTCAGCACTCTGCCACTATTGCTTTCCTGTCACAAATAATTTATAGCCTTCTATTTCCATCCCTGAGTCTGCACCCCAGCCCTGCCTCTCGCTTCCCCCAGCTCCCAGGGATCAATAAACTCACACAGCCACAGTGGGACTTCAGGGTGCAAGGAGATGGACAAACAGACAAGGGGTCAGAGAAAGACAAAGAGGGAGAGAGAGAAGGAAGCACAGAGGAAGAAATGGGAGAGGGAGGAGGAAGAGGGTGGAAGTAGAAGAGGAATCAGGGTCCTCAGCCTGTGCTTTCTTGGGAGGCTGAGTGCCTCCTCTCTGGGAGACTCTTACCGAGCAGGGAGACCTCTGCAGTCCCAAGGTAGTAGAGGGGCCTCCTGGGAATTTAACCAAAGAGGCAGTGACCTCTCCATCCACGTCTGCTTCTCCATTCTTTGCTCTAGAGCCTGCCACACCAGGCCATTTTTCATATCCTTTCTGGAGCCCTCCTACAAGCCCCAAGTGGGGCTTGGTCCAGTACCCAGTCTATCTCCTTGAGTCTTTATGTGTAATCTCTCCCTGGCATGGTTCTGGCTCTTCCTGTATGTTCAGTGCTCTTTCCAGCATCTCAGTGGCCCCTGTATTGACCAAGCCAGGCCATATTGAGGGGAGGACTCCTGCCTACACCAGGCTCTGCCCCTAAATTGAAAGCAGCCAACCCCGGGGGTTCACTATAGGAATAACAATGCTAGTGGGCTCTACCAAGCCAACAATCATACTCGTCATTTCTATGTAGTGTCCCACTGAATCCTCACTGTAAGCCCTGGGAAGTGCAGAATAGCATTATCTTGTTTTGTAGATGAGGGAACAAATCACCAAGGTTTCCCAGGCAGTAAGTAGTAGAGCTGGGATCCAACTTGGGAAGGCTGAGGCGAGAGGCCAGAGCTCCAGTTCCCTGTACTATTCTCACACCTTCTTGTACGGGAGAGTCTGAGAGCCTGGGAGCCCTGTGCTGGACACAGGCCTTCCCCTGGGAAGGGCGGTCTCTCCTCTGACATGAGGAGACAGAGCACCCTGTGGAAGAAGCCTGCTGAGGCGGGAAATGGGGAGCAGCACCAGCCCTTCCATGAAAATGCAGATGATAACAAGCACCCAGGTAGGGATGTGACATCCAGGTCCATACATATAGATTTGACCTCTGTCTGAGGCCACAGAGGACATAGGTGTGTCTGGCCAACTTGTGGGGCCAAGCACAAAGACGGGGTGGGGAAGGAATGTGGGAAGCAGCATAGTCAGGCGTTCATCCTCCATAGCTGTTTGTCGCATCCTCCAGCCCCTCCGTGGAAGACCCATGAGCTGCACAGTTATTTGCAGAGTGCGGGAGTCCATGGGTGCCCATCAGGCCTCCAAGAGCCCAGTTCTGAAATTCCTTGCGATCCCCTCGGATGTGAGAATGCCTGCTGCCCAGAGTCCTGGGTGGACACAATAGCAGGTATAACTTGCGGCAGGCGCCCACCCAGCTCCACTCACATGCACCAGCAAATCGCTGTCAGGAAATAGTGATTTTCCATCACTTGCTGCCTCAGCTAAATCTGCAACAGTGCCCCAGGGGTCAGAGGCTTCCGGGTAACAAAGATGGAAACTCCAGGAGCCATCCAGTTATCTGTCCCACCCTGCCCCAGCCCAGGGCTCTCTTGGTCCAGAGCCCACGCCCTTAAGCGGAGCTTGCACTGCCAGTGATCAGAATAGCTGCTCTGCGTGGGTCAAGACTCTTCCAAACTGCCCTCAGCTATTGCTTGATATTTCCCATGGTGCTTGTGCTCCAAACTTTCTCCCCAGCTCTTCAGAGATGGCCCCACCTTCTGCTTTCCTGAGAGCTAAAAACTGCAGAAGCTGTTTGTATGTGGGGATGGGGATGGGAAGGATTGGGGATAGAACCATTGGGTCCTCACTGAATCTCAGTAAGTCCCTAAATCGCCAAGGATGCACTCAAACTTCCACTCCTCCTGCCTTAGCTTCCCAGAACCCTGACCGCCTAAGCATGCACTGTCAGCCCTATTGTAAAAGCTCCTCTGCACTGTCTCCAACCAGCAGGAAACCGCACCTTCCCCGGCCACCACCCTGCGCGCTCCATCTGCCCCTCTGACTCTGCTCTCCACTTTTCTTCCTCAGCCTCCAAGCTCACCCAGGTCCCTCCTGCCCTGGCTCACCTTTGCTCCTCCGCCAGGTCTGTCCCTGACTCACATACCGACTGCTGTTGGTCACCCCAACTCTTGTCCCACCTGGCTCCAGCGCTGCCAGTCTGCTGGGACCGTTCTCCTGAGGTCAGCGGCTCCCAGATCCCCAAGCCCCGCAACCTGCATTCTTCTTTTCATCAGCACCCCTGTTTACTACGTGACACTTACAGACTCTGAGGAGTCAGTCCCTGTGCATAGCACAGCTTGTTCTTCATCTTCCTCTCCTCCCCTCCTTCATCTCTCAGTGTCCTTCCCATTTGAGAGAGATTTACTGCGTCTTTCTGCTACTTATTTTGCTCTTTCCTTATATTTTTACATTTCCCACAAAAGAGAAGCCATGTGATTTTGAAGGTTGCATGTCTGATTTATTTCACATTATGTTTTCAAGGTGCACCCATTTTCCTATAAATGATTCCTCACTTTTCTTGATGGCCCTGTAGTCCTCATTACCCCATTGTGTGTAAACTCCACACTTTCTTTATCCATTCATCTCCGGTGTTCTTCTTAGCATCTTGTTCTCCGGACCTGGGTGAGGCCACTCTGTACATAATATAGGTTTTGCTATATCCATGCCTGTGGCCTCTGAGTCCTTTCAACACACCTGCCCAGAACATCTCCTTGGTCCCTCTCACTGTCCCAGCCAATGCTTGTGTGTCACAGCTGGCTGTGTCTACTTCGTGTGCTGCATGTGCAAGACCCACAGCATCACTTTCGCAAAAACCAGTCACCTCCCCATCACCAATACCGTGACACGGGACAGAGATTTCACAGCCACGGTTAACCACCAGTAGTGGTCAAATCTGACCATTTTGCCCTAATAGTGTCTTGCAAATTCTTTCTCTCCTTTCCTGAGTCCAGCTCTTTACCTTCACTGCCTGGACGCTGCTTCCTGGGACTAGTTTCCTTGGGATTCCTTTAGTTTGAGGCAGTGCTCTGATTTAAGATGCCCTAAGCCTGACTTTAGGAGGAAGGAGACTGAACTCAGACTCTACCCTGAGCAGCAGCGTGAGCTTCAGTGAGTTGTGGAACTCTCAGTTGTCTTGCTTTTCAACCTGTGAAATGAGGACAATAGAACCGACTTTGCAGGTTATTGTGAAAATCAAGAGGAGTGTATGTCAATAATATAGAGTGTACATCGTATTGGCACGTAATAGGAGTTCAGTAAATGGGGGACAGCGGTTTTCATCATTGCAACCTGGTTTGCAGATTTGCTGCCTCTTCCCTCCATGCCACATCCCTGGCAGGCTGTGAGGCCTGAGCCCTTCAGCGTCCAGCCCATACGGCTCCAGGCTGGACCTCTGCTCTCCCTGGCACCTGCTCACACTGCCTGCCTCTCCCTTGTCTGCCCATCTCAGAACCATGTCACTCCTACTGGAGAAAGAGACCACAGTGGTCCAGCCCCTTGCTTTAGATTTGAAGAAACTGAGGCACAGAGAAGTTGAATGAGGAGCCAAAGGCTATGGGGTCTCCCAATGGCAGAGGCAGGAATGGGGTGCAGGGCCCTGCCACACAGAGGGGACCCTCTCTACTGTGCTTCTTGTGCACCTCAGTGCTGCTTCGGAGCTCTGCCAAGCCTTGTCCTTGCTGACCTTCCCAGCCCTCCTATTTGCACATTCTGTGCCGCTGACCACCCGTGCTCTGACACTTAGCTCTGCTTGGTAGTGAGCCTCGCCTCCACGCTCCAGGACTGGCAGGCAGGGGCCTCAGCCCTCCTGCCAGCAGGTTCTTGGCCAAGTCAGTCAGAGCTTCATTGGCTCACAGCTGGCAGCGCACCCGGCCTGCTAAGGTACACCTGGCTCGAGTCTTCACTGGGAAGGAGCAGTGCGGCTGGCAAGGCTGTGGGTGCAGGGCAGAGGAAGCATTCTCAACCCTGGCTCCAGTGTGGACCCTGCACGTCACTAAGCCCTAGGTTTCTGGCATCCCTGGAAGCCAGGCTCCTCCCAGCTGTGCAGCGTGTGGTTTGGTCCTGCCCTCCTCTATAAAGAGGCTGTGTCTAGAAAGGCCCTATGGTAAGGAGCCATGGAGCCAGCGGCCATGCAGGGCCGGGCTGTGGCTCCTTTCAGAGCAGAGTGGGCCCAGGAGGAGGGTGTGTAAGACCTGACTGTGGCAGAGGACCACATGTGGTGTTAGAGGCTTGGTGACAAGAGTGTCTCCTGGGCCCAGCGTTCCTCTCGCTCTCCCTAGTTCAGGACATGGGGAAAACACCCCTCTCCCCTCAAATCTGGAGGAGCCAGCTCCAAAAAGATCTCCGGACCCAGGAAGTTGTGGCACCCAGGCACATGTGTTGATTTAGGAAGGAAGGTGAAGGTCCAGTCTCCTCATCCCAAAACAAGAGAAGGTGCTATGTTCCCTACCTTGCTGCCAGAACTCAAGCTACAATTCAGATGACACATGGGGAAGTGGGGGCAGAATGCCATGCGCAGCTCCGCCCAGAGCTCACGGTGAAGGCAGGCATGCAGAGGGAAGACGCTGAGGACAGTGCTGAGGCCGGGTGTGTGACACATGGTGTGTGACACTGTGTGGTGCCATTGCAGGATCATCCGGACCAAAGTTCAGCAGCCTTTCCACCCAACGCCAGACGGGACTGGGACAGGAGTGAGTGCCCCCGGCCACACCATCGGTAAGAGGGATCAGGGGGGAGGGGGCTGGCCCTGTCCAGGGAAAGCCCTGGAGACCATCTGCTCCAACAAGGCCCAGGGCCCCATGCTTCCAGTCTGTCTTCTCCTCGAGTGCCTAGAATCATGGTCTTCCTGAATGTGATTACTTCACACAGCCCATCTCTGCCTCTCACGTGGTACCAAAAACAAAACAAAACAAAACCAAAAAACCCCATTTCTTCTTCTTGTTCTTTCCTATCTTTTATCAAATTCTGTCTCCCTATCTGTTTCTCTTTCCTTCATATCTAGTCTCTTACTCTTTTTTTTCTTTTTTCTTTCTTTTTTTTTTTTTTTTTTTTTTTTTTTTTTGTCTTTTCGAGACAGGGTCTCACTATGCAGTTCAGGCTGGCCTTGAGCTCACTTTGTAACCCAGGTTGGTCTTGAACTCACAATGATCCTTCTGCCTCAGACTCCCAAGTGCTGGGATTACAGGCATGCACGATCATGCCCAGGTTTCTACTTTTTTAAATTTTTTTAAAAAATTATCTTTCTTCCTTTTTCCCTCCTTCCCTTGTCTTTCTTTGGTCTGCCTCTCCCTTTCTCTCCTCTCCTCTCTCATACATGGCTCTGAATCTATCCCTCTCCTCTCTCCTTCCCTCCTCATCTATGCTGGAGCTCTCTGCCTCTCTCTGGCCATGCTCACGTCTCTCCTAGACCCACCCAGGCCTGCCCCAGGTTCACACAGGCTGACTTCTCTTTGGCCTAAGGATACTCAGTGACACTGCACCCATAGCTGAGGCCTGGGGTCTAAGGGGCTGGAATGTGCTTAAACTTTTCCTGCTACCCGTCTTAACCACCATCCCCCTTGCTCTTGACCAGCAGGAAGTGGAAGTGGTGGCCCAACCCTCCTGGAATTAGCAGGTGCTATTGTTTCCCAGGCCTCGGTTAAAGTGTGTCCTGGGGTCAAGGTGGAGTGACACCATAACAAGCTGGTCACTGCACAGTCAATGGGCTCAGTGGTCCATGCCCTGAGAGGAAGCCTAGGACCTTCCCTCGTGAATTCAAGACGAGACACTCCCGGGAGAGCTGCAGCCCAGGAGCAGCCTGCCCCTCCCAGAGAACCTGAGAGGTCTCTAAACCAGGAGTGTTAAAGGCTGTCCTCCAGTGCCCTCAGAGCCCTGCTCTCCAGATCGCTGCCGAGGTGTGCTTGGGAGGGAGTCAGCCTCGGTGCAGAGGAGGCCTGGGCCAGCAGATCCCACTCACCTGTGGGGCTGGAAAAAGTGTGAAGGACCCGGTGTATGTGGCAGTGTGATCACCTCGTACCTTGAGGGCAAAGGGGCGTGTGTGGAATTGCTTTGCTCCTGCCTTGGGCTTGGCCTGTAATCAAAACTGCTGTCCTTACGGTGTCTCCTCCTTACTCTGGTCCAGTTCCCAGCACGGCCTCCCCTCCTGTTTCCAGCGCCTCCAATGACCCGGTGGGATCCTACTCCATCAATGGGATCCTGGGGATTCCTCGCTCCAATGGTGAGAAGAGGAAACGTGATGAAGGTAGGAGGAGGGAAGCGGTCTGGCTTCCCCTTCGCGCGCTTTGTCCCTGGGTTTGGAGCTCCGGTTTCCGCTGGCCTTGCAGCTGCTCTGCTGGCAGATCAGTTTTAGTGGCAAAGCTCAAGTCCCCCCACTGCCCTGCTGGCTCCTGGAGAGAGGAGGGAGGCTGCTGGTGGGGCTACCAGCTTCACCATCTGCTCAGCCCCATGGCCTCACCTTCCACTGGGATTCACCCCAGCTAGCCCATCAGGGTGCCAGGAGAAGGCCATTTACCGTGAAAAGGTTTTAGAGGCTAGGTGAACAACTGGTCTCTGACCCAAGGGTAAAAGGCCACCCCGCTGTGTCCTCACCTGATCCCAACCATCTGAAGATAAGGAGCGATGTTGCATGTAGCTGACTGGTGTCCTCTCCCACTGAACACTCAGCGAGCTGAGCACGGGACCTTTCTGGACACTGCTTCTCTGCGAGAGCAGACCTCCACGCGTGCTTCCTGCTGGCCTTTGCCCTGCTTCCCTCAAGGGCAGCCAGGCTGTTAGCTGGGAGCTAAGGGAGTAAGAAATGCAGGGGAGGTGGTGGGACAAGCTTGGACAAGATGTTCCTTGAATTCCTTGGCGTTGGGGGGTTCCCATGGTGACTTCTGGTTCCCTTCTGGTACGTGAAGCCAGCAACCGCACTGGCAGGCTCAGCCAAACAGACTGAAGTATCTGAGATGTGCTTTCTGCCTCAGTTCGATCATGGTCCCCGCTGGGAGAGGAGTAGTCTGCTGTCCTTAGCAGGATATGGGGTCCCGTGAAACAGAATCCCATAAAAGGAGGGACTAGAGCCCGTTAGCCCAGGGCAGTCTTGGTTCACACCTGTTGTCTCTGCATCCTGGCTGGCAGCAACTCTTACTTCCCAGAGTGCACTGAGGGGCGGGCGGTAGGTCTTATGGTCATGCCATACACAGTTGTGCCCCGTTGGGGAAATTGTAAGGCAGTAAAGAGTGGAGAAGAAGGACAAAGTTGAGGGTCGAAGGGCCACACTGAGGACCCCTGGGACCCAAGCAGAGGGAAGAGCGCTGAGTCTTGGCCTCCAGTGTAAGGGACAGAGTGTAGGAGAAGCCTCGGCCTGGCAAGACAGTGATGACCTGGCTCTGGCCTCCTTCCAGAAGCCCTAATGGCCTCGTTTTGCAGGAAAACAGCTTGTCTGGCTCTATTTCTCCTTCTTCCAAAATATCCAAACCCATTTGGCTGCCACGGCCTTTGCCACTCACTAAATTTCATTGTGGTTGTTTTGGCGGCAGCCCCTGATGGGCAGGGGGAGACTTTGTGAAAGGCCCTAAGTCCAAGCTGTCCCTGGGGCTTCCTCCACTGCAGCTCAGCCAAGCTCCCTGGCACCCCGAGAGCTTCGGTGGAAGCTGCCGCAAACCCAAGGGTTTCTCTTTAATCACCTGCATCGTTTAGACTGTGACAGAGCCGAGAGTCCAGGGAAGCCAGAGAAGCCTCTTTACCCTCTCCCCCACTGGCCCAAGTAGGGCCACTCCTGCCTCCCACTGCCTGAGCCCTGATGGTGAGCCAAAGGGGAGACCAGGGTACTGGGCGCTGGCCCGAGGCCATGGCCACCTGGGGCATGGCCTGGCAGGCCCAGGTCTCCTTCCTGAGCACTTGCTCACATGCACTGTTTGGAGTCAGTTCCGCCAGGGAAGCTTTCTGCACGTCAGCAGCAAGGCTCAGTGGAGGAGATTTCCAAGCAGAACAAATACAGCTCTTGACCTTAAGTAGCTTACAGTCTAATGGGGCATGTAAAGCCCTGAGCCCACAGCTCAGAAAGGCATGTCAGACACCATTCTTGATGGTCACCTGGCCATGGGCCCTGGCGCCTCTCTGAGGAGGGGCCCTGGCGTGGAACAGCCAAGACAATGGCAGCCTGAAATTCTACCTGATATCATGACCTTGTGACCAGAAGGGCTTGTGGCCAGCAGCACAGGACAGCTTTGGCAGGGAGGTGTGGGCAGGAGGGAAGTGGCAGACCTAAGACTAAGTAGCTGGGTCAGGTTTGCAGGAGAGCAGGCCAGGATTGGCCAGGGAAGGAGGGTGGAAGTTTTGGTTTGATTTTTGGTTTTTGGTTTTTGGTTTTTGGTTTTTGGTTTTCCCTAAAAGCAAGAGTAGCCTCTGAAGGGGTCTGGACAGGAACATACAGTACAGGAACAGGGTTGGGTCTGGACAGCATGGCAGCAGGGAGACCATGCAGGGAGCCACCGAGGTCTGCAAGAGAGGGTCATGGGATCTTGAAGTTTCCTGTCACTGCTGGGCCCAGCCAGGTGGTACAAGGACCAGAGGCCTGCTTAGATTGTGAGGCTTCTCCTGTCCTGACTAACCTTCCTCTTGACCAGCCCCAGGCTGCATGGAGCTGTCCTTGTTCTGGCTCCAGGAGGCAGACCATTCTCTGACCATTGCTCCACGGGACCCAGGTGGTAAGGACAAAGGACAGAGGAGAGAGGAGAGAGCAGAGGTAGACCTCAGGAGCCCTCCTCCCCTCCCCTGCCCCATGCCTCTGAGCAGCCAGACCCAGTTTGCATTAGGAAACAGCTCAGATGATTAAGAACAGGGAGATAATTATGTGTCAAGATGATGTAGCCCAACTCTGCAGTCAGGCCAAGGTAGCAAAGCAGCTGGCAGGCCCATCGGTTGCAGGAGGCGGCCTTGGGCACAGGCTGCACAGACACCTCACTGTGTCCTTCAGCTCTTGGGCCAGGATAGCAGAGGGAAGAGAAGCTGACTTGAGGAACTTGCTGTGCGGGGTGTGATGGGGGATGCATGGCCAGGGACTTGGCCCTAGAGAGAGTAGAGGGCCAGAGATAGGAGGACTTTGGCTGTCTCCACCATCTGGCCCTCTTGTGGCCTTGGGCCCTGGCAGCTCTATGAAAGTGTCATACCCTGAAGGCAAGACAGACACTTCTCTGCCCTCTGGGAGACGGCTCCAGCTTCTGCCTCTGGAGACAGCATGGCCTATTCCTCTACTCTAACAGGGGCACAGTGGTGGGCATTAGTGAGGACGATCACCGCAGCGTGTGCTGGCATTCGTGGAGACAACCTCAGCAGTAGTTACTGGTGTTCACAGCCACAATAACCAGAGCTTGGCACCAGCGCTCAGCGTATTCTCAGCATTCTGAGTATCTGCAGCAGTGGTATCTGTAGGGATATTCGTGAAGTGCGCTCAGCTGTCCCCCAGAGGGGAAAGCTGACAGTGATCACAGGCTGCTTGAGACTCCTTGCCTTCCTGGCCTGTGGCAGTGGGGAAACCCTGGACTTCCCTTGGAGAAATAGCTTCACTTTCCTCCCAGGAGTACGGGCGGCGAGCCTGGAAGGAGGTAGGCCAGGGAAAGATGAGCAAATCATGTCCCAAAGCATCCAGAAGGCAGGCTGTGCACCAGCCCCCATCCTTTCCCTTTCAAAATCTTCTTTTCTTAGCTACCCAGTTCTGGCTGGGTAAACTAGGGCTGGTTTCCCCAACACAGACAGGACACTGGTTCCCTGAATGTTCATGCCCTGGAGATCTGTGCTGCCCTAGCCATAGTCTACTAAAATCCAGGCTGGATGTGTGGGCCAATGATAGAGTGCTTGCCCAGCATGCATGAAACCCTGGGTTCGATCCTCAGCATGACAAAGAAACAAACAAAACCCTTTACCTTCTCCCTATTGATTCTGGCCACAGCCCAGAGCATCCCTGTCCTTCGCCAGGGTGTTGGAGTGCAGAGCAGTTACATAACTTGTCCCAAACCCAAATGAAGTCACATGGTGAGAGTCCATGGCCTGTGTGAGGGGTGTGCTGGCATCGTCTTCTGATGTGTGAGATTACAGGGGCTATGATTTTGCATTTCATTAATTAGGTGCACAATGAATTGTGCAGTTGAGTGGCGCCAAGCTGGTGCAGTTGTGCATTTGTAGGCAGGACAGGTCGTACGGCTGAAAATGGCCCAGTCCTATCACTGCCTTTACTAGCTTCCTTCAGCTTCTGTAACTGGAAAAAGCAGTTTATTTCCTTACTTGGTTTCCCCTGGAAGTTCCCAAGAGTATTGCTCAGGTTGGACTTGGAGCAAATGAGTGGAATACGCTGTGGAAATAAGCAGCACCTGCCCTTGTCTAAGAACCCTGGACCCAGGAGAGAGCAGGCTGCAGAGAAGGGCTGGTTGCTTCCTGCAGGCAGAGAGCAGGAGGCGATGTAGTCCCAGGAGCCGGCTACAATGGACAGTGGCTTAGCATGGCAGAGTGAGTCCCACTCGCTAGCTGTGTGACCTTGGAAGGCCACTTCGCTTGTATCACTTGGTCTTCCGCTATATAAAGTGGATGAGGTAGCAGCCCTTCCTCCACGAGGACAGTGGAGAAGAGTCCTAGAGTGTGGGGCTAGCCATGCTGGAAGGTGGGCTGGGTGCCTAACGCTAGGTTAGGTTTCTCGGGAAAATGAGGTTGAGGTAAGTTTGTGTGGTGCAGGCTCCCTACCCTTGGAGCTGTCCTTGTACCCATGGTGACCTTCACCGGATGCCGGGATAAGCTAGCCTGGAGGAGGCCAGTACAACTGTCCTCTCCTCTACGCTTGGCAAAAACTTCACCTGTCTCTCCCTGTTCATTTGCTCTTTGGTTGCCCATTGGGCCACATATCATCCATCCACCTCCACAGGTGTTGTCTCTGTATGTGAACAAACAGCAGAGCCCCTTTTTTCTCCGGGAGAGGCGCACCATACTCCCTCTGTCCATCTGTCCATTCCTGCCCTCGTGCACAAGCTCATCTCTTTGCCTTGGAAAATGCATGCTTGTTTTATGGACCTACGTGTAATTTTCCCCATGGTTTGTGCACGTGTGAATATATGTATATTCTGTCCCTCTGAGGTCTTGGGTGTAGGGGTGCAGAATGTCCAGCATTGGGGATGCCTGCAATTTTCTAGGTAGTGTACAGACTTGGAGAGAACCAAGGTGACCACATGCACACCCACAGGCATCAGTGAGCCAGGCCTGAGCATGACCAGGAGATGTGGTCCTGGGCACAGGCATGCATTTGGTTTAGCCCAAGGGGCCCCTTACCCTAGTCTGCTGGCAAGCTGACTGCAGGAAGCTGGGGCTGGAAACTCTTCGCTCAGGGCATGTGGGCTTTGATAGGCGCCTGGCCCCGTGTTCTACCCACCTGTTTTTCAGAATCTCTCAGTGTTTGCTGTCTCTCATCTGTGCTAGCCGAGGCCTACACTGATGTGACCCACATCAGAGGTGCAAGTTTGCATCTGGTCCGGACTTCAAGCAGTGTGAGGGCCCGGGGAGTACAATGTGGGGCTCAAAGGGAACAAGTAGCCTGGAGGTGGAGATTAGAGACTGTCCAGAGAGAGGCTGCTTACAGAGGACAGAAAGGGGCAGTGGCTCAAGCTCCAGTGGGGAACCTAAGAGGCCAGCAGAGCCTCGGGGGCCTGAATCGCTCCTCCGTGAGCGGCTGAGGGAGTTTGGGACTGAGGCCCTGCTGGCCCTGCGGGTCAGGCGCTCAGTGGATGGGGCAGATTTTCCAGCCCTTGGAAAAACAAAGAGTAGATCGGGTAGTAAAACAAAAGCAAAGGAGACCTGGAAGCACCTGACAGCCCTAATTCATCACAGCCCAAGTTTTTTCCTGTGTTCCCATTATATTTGTTTGTAAAAGTGGAAATCAATTTTGAAGGTAATTTTCTGGAAAGAATGGAAGGGAGGTGGGAGGGCCGGATAAGGCAGAGATGGTAAAAGGAAAAATTTAGGCCAGGCACAGCCCAGGGGCAGCTCTTGGCAAGGTGAAAGAAAATTGCATATTCAATCTCCATCCATGAATCTCCCTCACTGCTGCCCGCCTTCTGCTTGAAAACAATGAAGGCTTTTTCCCAACGCTGGGCAGGGCCTGGGTATCAGCCTCACTTTAACTTCAGGGTCATTAATTCCCTGATTATTGAAGAAGAGAGGGTTGCAGCAGCGCCGATTCCAAATGCACCCCAACATGATCTGGCGTGGTGGGCGCGTGGGGGGCAGCCAGGGTGTGGCAGGGTAGTGTTTCTGGAGCCTGGGCCGGGGGAGTGGGGAGCCACCTGGCCTGGGGGGCAGGAAGCCGGGAGGAGGATGGAAGCGGCAGTCATTACCGCATACCTCCGTTGTGTTGTTATTGCAAATTAAAAGTAGCATGTTCCACTCCACAGCGATCTTTGGGGAGGGAGGGGCTATGAGGGAGGTGGGGGATTTTATCATTGCTTCTTCAGCAGACCAGCCATGGTGTCACCGTGTGAGGTGACATTTGAATTTACAATTCCGCTGAGAAAAGCCATTAATTCACAAATTAACATTTCTCCCTCTCCCTCTCTCTTTAACACTCTCTCCCTCTCTCACATGGATGTGCAAGCAATTGAAAAGACAAAGGAAATAGCCTTAAGGAAGAGACTTTACTGCTAGTCTGTCTGTGCTGAGATTGCTCCCCCTGCTTCCAGATAGATAAACCAATTACCTGAGCAGCTCTGCTCCTGGCCCTGCGATCCCCTCCTTTTGTAGGCTGCCTCGGTGGCCGGATTTCACTCAGCGCATCTCATTAATGGACAGCAGGCCCGCCTTGGTCACCCAGCTCTCCTCCTGGATAGGGCAGGCCTGGGCTGGCGTCCAGAGGTACTGCCCAGAGCCCAAGATTGACTTTCTAAGTGGTCTGTGGCCCCAGGGAGGAGCTGGGGGTTTTGCTGAGTCCTTACTGTTGTAGTGGAGTAGGATACACAGCAGAGGATGCCGCGAAGGCCCAGGGGACACGGCCATACTGTTCTGAACAGTGCCGGTGTGGCACCAGTTCCTTCCTGCAGTCCAGCGGTGGGCACAGCTATGTGTGGCTCACCTCCTACCCCTCACCAACACTCACCCTCTGATTCCCAACCCAGGCAGCCCAGCAGACCTTGTTCATGGGGAGACCAGGGCATGCACTGTGACAGTACTCAGCCCCTGGCATGCTTTGTTTCTTTCCTTTATGTGCAGGTATATGATAAAATGTAATTTATAGATTAGGTACAATAAGAGATTAGCAGCAATAACTAATAAAATAGTATAATTATAGCAATATATTGATACCATGACATTAATCTGGTAACCAAGACAGCTATAAGTGACTACCAGTGCAACACAGAACAAGAGGGCGATTTGTGTATGGGGCAGGACAGAGGAGGATACAGGATTTCATCACGCTACTTAGAAAAGCGTGCAATTCAAAATTTGTGAATTGCTTGTTTCTGGAATACCCTCACTTAATATTTCAGACTGTGGTTGACCGCAGCTCACTGAAACCACAGAAGCAAAACCTCAGATGGGGTAGGGTGCTTTGTGGGTTGTTGTTGACATTACATATGCTACCATCCCAATTCCATAATTGGTACGCCGTGCAGCTGCATAACACACATCACAGATGCTGCCCCACAGGACAGGTCCTGTGAAATTCTAGAGAGCAGAACAACACAGAGGCGAGTGCCTGAGTTTAACTGCAGAGTTCCGCCTGTGGTCATTTTCCAACTTATATTCAAAACCTGGCTCATGTCCACTCATTTCAGTTTAAGAAAAACTTAAGGTTCAAAGGTCAGCATTCACTAAGGCATCCGACAAAGAAGCCAACTGAAGAAAGCAGAGTCTCAGTCGTGGTGGTATCTTCCTAGCACTGGGGAAATGAGGCTGCTCATACCTGGAGGGGATTTCCTATTTTAGTTGGAGCGCAGTTTTAATCACACTCTGGGTGATGTTGGCCCCACCTCTGGTGGCTGGCAACCATATCACTCCACAAGGTGGATGTAGGTCTCGTTGCTGCCACATCAGGACCTGTGCTGCGGCTCCGCCTTGGTGGCTCATGCTTTCTGCAGGAAGTTTAGGCTCAGCTGCATGGCTGACACAGGATCTGGAGTGCACCTGTCAATCCCTGTGTTCCTAGGAGAGGCAGCACCCGAATCGTTAGCTGTCTTCACCTCCCAGCCAGCTCATGCTGTTGTGGGTAGAATGGGTTGTTCAAGGAAGCGTTTTTCAAGTTTTCCAGCAAAAGACATGTATTTTTCGTGCAGCTCCAGAAAACCAGACTGGCTAGCTGCACCCCAGGAGAGCATGTTCAGGTTTGCCTTGAAGGGGCTGCCTTGGGCACGGGCAGCTTTCCCAAAGCACTGGGTATTCTTTCTCCAAGGCCCAGGCTCTCCACCCCTCCCATGCAGGCACCTAGCAGCAGTTTGTCGTGTCTGACAGTTTTGGTCCTCCCTTGGCAACTGCCTTCTAGCCCTGCACATAGGTACCTTCTCCTTCCCCTCCCAGCAAGGGCATGAGCGAGAAATCCGCTGCCTCAGCTCTGCCCTTCTCCTGGTTTAGGCTGTGGATGCAGTGGGAGGAGCCAGGCTAGGGGCTGTCCCCAGCCTGCCACTGTGCCTCCTTAGTGCCTCCTCACTGCAGCCCAGCTTGAGCAGCAGAAAGGAAGGCAGAGAGCTACCATGGGGACCCTCAGGAAATGCATTTTGGAGAAAATGGAGGCTTTGGGAGACCTAGGATGGCTGCCTGCAGGACACAGAGTCCTCCTGGCTGCCTGGGCTGTGGAGCCCTAGGAGGGACCTGGCCCCAGTCTGGCTCCCTCAGGGCCCTCTGGGACCCTCCCTCTTTTCTCTTGGGAGTGGGAAAGCCTAGAGGGCTGGGGGAGGGTGGGGCCTGGCACAGGGGCTGGGAGACAGCCGCCAGCCTCAGAGCCTGAGCAGCAGCAGAACCAGTAATTCAAACCACCCTGACCCTCCAGTGAACTCAGGCCTGCTGACCTTGACAGCCCCAACAAGAGAGGCCTCCCAGACTTCAACCTGCGCAGGCCTGTGCTTCTGCCCCCTCTCCTGCAAGCCTGCACCAAGCCTCCAGGTGGCCCCTCCACTGGCCATCCCCCGCTGGGGCCACTTGCCCACCTCCAAACACCTTTTGTGCCATCTCCACTGGAGACAGACTGGGCATCTCCTGGGCATGCCCAGGTGGCGCTCTTACCCCTTCCCTTCTCCACAGCCCCAGGCTTCATCTTTTGAGAAGGTCTGACAGTGTGCATATGTGTGTCTGTATGTGTGTGTCTGAATGTCTGTCTGGGTCTGGGTCTGGGTAAGTCTGAGTACAGGCAGGAGCAGGGGTGGACTGCAGAGTGGTGGAGTGGAGGGAAGGCTGGCCAGAGGAATGCAGCCCCAGCCTGCACTACAGTCAGTGCGGTCCATGAGGCATGTGCACTGCTCCTTGGGAGATCTGTACTCTGTCCAGCAGCCCTCGGAGCAGACAGCCTGGGCAGAGAGCAGCGCCTTCACAGAGGGAAGGCTGCATGCTCATTCCCTTGCTAGCGCACACATCACCTGGGCCTGGAGAACACAGGGGAGGAAAACCACCTGCAGGGGAGAGTGGGGCAAAGGCCTTTCCCCAAGGGTGGCTCGTGCCTCCGCTGGGACAGAAAGCAAGAAAAACTTCGTTCTTGCCTCCTCCTGAGAACTTCCCGTCTCTACTCCAGATTCCCCAGGAGCTGGGACAGAGATCAGCAGAGCGGAGTCAGCAAGGGCAGGGTGCAGAGGATGGAGAGGGCAGGTGGAGAGGAGGTCGGGCAGGGGTCGCCCATGGTGGGGGTGTCCTGAAAGCCGAGGCGCCAGGCAAAGGGAGGGGAACCCACCTGGCCAGCCTGCAGTCCCCTGGGCCCTCCGTGCCCAACCCATGGCCCCCTCCCTCAGCACGCCTTTATTGGCTCTGCTGATGGTGTTGATTTGCGTGTCAGGAAAAGCCTTGCTACACACAGAAAGAAAACCCCAGCCGAGGCAGTGTGGCAGTGTCAGCTCTCGCTGTTGTTCGACAGTGTAAAATTAAATTAATAAAGCCCCAACACAGGAAAACATAACAGGAAATTAATGGCCTTTACTGTCGCTCTGATGCAGTCATTTGCAACCCTGCTTTCCGCACCAAAGACTTCATAAATGCAAGCAGTTTCTCTAAACAAGCATACTTAGGGCGGCCTAGTATGTAATTTTTCGCCTTGCTTGTGTCCTTTGAGCTAACAAAGCCCCCTTCCCTCCTGGCTGGAGAGCTTCCTAACTGGTTCTAGCCCTGGCTAGAAACTGGGCAGGGGCAGCACCAGGCAGGAGGCCTATGCCTCCCTGATAGCCCAAGGAGGACAGAGGAGGCTGGTGTCCCATCAGAGATGCACAGCAAGCCTGCCTGCCCATGGGCAGGCCAGCAGGAAGGCTGGTCACCCAGGACACTGCCCCTCCTGGTCAGGGCCCACCACCACCTTCCTACTGCCAAGGCCTTCACCTCCCTTTCCCTGGTCCATACCTATTCAGCATCTTTAATTCCTCACACATGGGCCACACATTGGGCTGGCTGTGCCTCAGCAGTAGATAACCTGGTGGTTTGAGGGGACAGAGGGAGTTAATTTATTCAGTCTGGGAACATTATGTGAATGTGTTAGTACACCTGTAATCCCAGCACTCAGGAGCGCAAAGTAGGAGGATCACAAGTTCAAGGGTAACTTACAGGGACCGTGTCTTAGGATAAAAATTTTAACAGGTGGGGCTGTCGCTTAGCGTCATTCTCCTAGCATGTGTGAGGCCCCAGTTCTCTCCACAATACCACACACAAGATAAAAGGAGAAAAGTAACTGCCAGTATAATTTCTCAGAGTTCTGGGTTCCCGGCTTTCTCTGTCTTCATGACAGAATGGTTAGGAAATATAAGGGCCCTCATGGTTATTTACCCTGTCCTGTCCTGGCGGGTGGATTTCTGAGCTGGGAGTTGGTGGCGTCACCATCTGCGTTGGTGGGTGTTGAGAGCTCTTAGCTTTCCTCTCGGGGTCTTCGGGCCAGCGTGAAGCCTTCCCACCATGTGGCTCCCTGACCGCTAGTGCTGGCCCATGTGGCCGTGTGCTCAGCAAGCATCCAGGAGGACGGGAACAGAGCAGGTGGGAGGTGACCTGAGCCTAGGGATGGCTGAGATTGGGACCAGCCGTCCCTTGGGACTCCTGGCCTTCGGAGGGAGGTCAGGGACTGGCTGAGAATAGTGAGGCGCAGTCTTGGGATCTCAGGGTCATCTGATCTTCCCTGCCACTCACACCTGTACTCTGTCCAACAGTTCTGTTGGCTAGCTGCTGCCTCTGCCTGGATGGAGATAGGGAGGGACAGTGACCACATCCACTCTTCTGCCTCTGTGCAGAGTCAGTGTGGAACTGGGGGCAAAGCATGGGCCTTGGAATTCAAACAGGCTCTGGGAGCTTCCACCAGTTACACAGTCTCTCAATGCCTCGGTCCCCCATCCTTAAAATACATAAGAGATCAGGAACTTTACTGTGCAGAGTGCTGGGTGGCAGTAAAGGTCTCCATTCAGCATCCCCTCTCTCTCCCTAGCTCTTTCCCTCCCTCCTTCCCTCCCATTCATTCAGCATAACTGGCCCAGCCTAGGTGGCTTTCAGCTTCTCACATGATGTGATTTCTGCCTCTGTGGAAGTGCCCTTGCCATCCTGGTCACCTGTCGCTGAATTCGTTCTTGCAGGCTAATGTTCCTTTTAAGCAGACCCCAGACCCCAGAGACAGTCCAGCCAGTGCCAGGCACGGTGACGCCACTGCCACTGTCCCTCCTGGAGACTCTGTGCCCGTGATGTAGCCTAAGATTACATTCGATTTTTTAGCAGCCGTGTCAGACTCAAGCTCATATTGAGTCCGTGGTCAACTAAAGCCTCAAGATCTTTTTCACATCAATTGCCACCATGCCGTGTCTACCCATTCTGCATTTGTGTAATCCATTTTTTTTTAACCTAAACATAGGGCATTCCATTTATCCTTGTTGAATTTCATCTCATTGGTTTGGGTTCTTAATTCCACCTGATTAAGGTCACAAGGATGTCTTCTGTGTCATCCAAGTCATTTCTTCTTCTTTTTAAAAGATACTTTCCTTTAAAATAAAAGAAAGCAAATGGCCCACCCCCCTCCTGGTTGCAGTAGTGAATGATGAGCCCACCAATCTCCAACCATTCTTTACTGGCCATAGGCTGGAAAGGAGATTCTTTGTGATGTGTTAACTTTTAGGACAGCCACATAACTCCCTCAGTCAGTTGATGAAAACTTCAGCTTAACTTGCTGAGTGAATTGAGTTCCTGCTATGCAAAGTCTTGGTCTCAAGAAGCTTATAATCCATGCACGTCCAGACAGACAAATATGATAAGGCTGCGGTCAAGGCTGGAGAGGCAGTGATGGAAAAGAGGAAAGGGGGCTGGGCTCTAAGAGGAGCACCGGGCCAAATTCCTGGGGACACCATTCGACCTGTACCCCGCTACTGGGTCAGCTGCCACAGCTTACTCTTGGCCAGAACTGCAGATTCTGGGCTATCACGTTTTCTTTTCTAGTGCTCTCAAATTAGCTGTAATAACAATCATGTCTGAAAAATATCCAGAGTCTGATACTGGATTTCTTTAGCTTCATTCACATAATCCTACCTTTCCCCTTCCCTTCGAGGCAAGACAGTGTAGGATTTGTCACTCCTTTCTCTTCCCTCACAGCTTGTCTTGGCTCAGTGATTGTCACCAATCTCAGCCCTCCCAGCATGCAGGCCCAACTGCCCATGGGCTGGACTGGGGTGCCAGTGGCCAGCGCACCTACCATGGGCTAGGTTTGGAAGGTTCCCTCCTTGGGTGGAGAAGACAGAATCAAGCTGAGGGGCGAGAGGCTCTGCTACCTCTTCTTTCCCAGGATAAATGTAAACCTGTCTTCTTTTCTGTTCTTTCTCCAAGTGTAGTGGCCAAGGCCCTTTTCTGTCATCTCTGCTTGCTCTGATGAGTCTTTGTCTTCCCGATAGCCCCAACCTACTTTCCTATCCAGGTCCTTCATCATGGGCCCCCTTCCATCTGTCTTGTGTTCTTTATGAAATAGAGACAGAGATGGATGAATGGATGGGTGGATAGATGGGTGAATGAATAATTTTTGTCTGATCATAAGCATATTATGTGCTCACTGCAAAGTTTTGGAAGAAACAAATTTCTTTTTAAAAAATCCATAATCTCATCACTAAGAGATAACTACTACTGAAATTTGATTTTTTTCTATTTTTTTCCTATTCATGGGTAACCTTATATATGTAATTTTTAATCAAAACTAGAATGATATTATATAATACAGTTTTGCGTCCACAATTGCCTCTTCATAGTGTAGAGGATCATTTTCACATATCAGTACATATTCTTTGGAAACATGATTTTTTAATGGCTGTATAATCTTCCACTGTTTGGAATACATGTCCTTTTAAGATCCAGGCTCATCTTAGCTGTCTAAAATGGGGTGATTTTCCTTCAGTGTCTTCTCTCCCCGCTCTTCCTCTGCTCCCATGCTCTTTGCATAGTCAGGTCAGTCACTTGAGCTTCTGAAGCTGTTTCCTGCTAGTTCACTGTGCTTGTGTTTGGCCCTGAGCCTTTGCTGTGGTCTCATGCCCACTTTCCCTTTTGTGTGCATGGCTTGCTGACCTGGCCACCTTTCCCAGAGCCCCTTCCTCTCCTCCAGGCAGTGCTGCATGCACTCGCTCTCTCCCCACATCCCCACTGCCACTTTTTTCTGTTTTCTTTCTTGGTCAGAAGTAAGCAACTTGCAGTAGTGGAAAGGACGAAGCCTGGAACCTGAGGCCTCCTTCTAACAATGGCCGGCGCTGTGACATAGAGCATTAACTAAACTCCTTGAGCCTGGTTTTAGTTTGAGTTGGTTCTATTTGTGTCTTAATTTTAAATATCTCAAGAGGGAATCAGATTGAATTATCTCAGGATACTTCCCAGTTATAAAATGTCATGATACTGAACCCAGCAGAACAGTGTCTTTTGTTGCTTCTTTTTCCTTCTGAAAGGCGTAGGGCTGAACAGGGAAAGCTAAGAATGTATAAATCTTTGCTTTTAGAATTCTGTTCAACAAATCAGCCAACATTTGGAATCATCTACCAAGTAAGAGGCCCCATGCTAGGTTTATAGATGGGAATGTGGAGTCTTTGCTTGCCTATGAAATTCATAATTTAATGCAGAAAACAAGCATTAAGACATAACTGTGCCTCGTGCAGAGTTTGTAGCTGGCTGTGCCTCTTCCTGGTTGTAGTAAGTAGCTTCGGGCAAGTTACCTAGCCTCACCCGTCCTCAGCTGCGCCAAGTTACATGGGCTCAGGCGCCAGAAGAGGGTGTCCCAAGCCTGGCTGTGCACCCCGGTTGCCCATTAGTTGCGTCTGTGTGACATCAGGCACATTCCTTAGCCCCTGCTCATCCCTATCCTCATCTGTGACATGGGGATGACCGGAGAAGCTTCCTGCTCATGTTTTGTGTGAAAATTACATGAGTTCACACACATAAAACCTTACATGAAAGCCTGATATATAGTAAGTGCCTAATAAATGTCAATTGCTGCTCTGCTAAGGATTGAATCCATGTGTGTACATTAAACATCGTGTCTGGTACCGTAACAGGAACCAGGGCCATTTTAGTTACTTTTATTCCTACAGTCAGGTGAATAATGGTTGGAACAAAGAAAGGACACAGCAGTCTTGCTGGCCGCCTTCTTATGTATGTCTGAGGGGATTCACTCTGGAGAAGCTCACAGGACTTACCCCTGGCGGCACAGAAGTGAGCAGCCCACCCAGGATCTGAGCCAGGGAGGGGTCCCTGCCAGGGTCCCTGCCAGGGTCCCTTGAGGCCAGTGGTGTGGGATCCAAAGGCAGGGAATGGTGAACTTTTGGAATGTTTAGAAGCTGGGTTTGGTGGAGGATCACAAATATTTTGCCAGGACTGGCAGGCTGGGCAGACTTGGTCTTGCCCAGAGCCAAAGCTCTGGGTTGCCACCAAGGTTGGCCAAGGGCTTATGCGCCAGAGGTTGTCCAGTTCGTTGCTGGAGACAGTAATGTGATCCGTGATCAAGCCGTGCTCCACCCTCCAACCCCAGCCGGCCCTCTCTCCTCCATCTTCCTTTGCTGTCTCTCTCTCCCCCTCGTCCCGAACTTGCCCACCCTCTCTTCCTCCCATCTGTTCTCCATCCCTTTTCCTGTCTCCCTGCCCCTCTTCTCATCCCCTCATTCTCCCTCTTTTTATTCTCTTCCACCTCTCCTCCTGCCCTTTCCCTTCCCATCACATTGGCCCTCCTCCTTTCCCCTCTGCCAGGCACCAGACTCAGGGCGGTAGCCCCATTTGTTTTCAGCATCTAGAACCTCCTGCTCTGGCTGGCTCCAGGTGGCAGCCCCGACCTGCAGCCTGGCGAGCCGCAGTGTGGGGGTGGGGCTGGGGCTGCACAGGCCGCTGTCCTGCATGACAAGCGGGGATATTGATCGTGTTCTGAACTCAGCCCAGCCGATAGAAGGTAATTAATGACTCCATTTGCCTCAGTACCGGGGAGAACAATTGAGTTTGAAACTGCAACAACTGGCAGCTGGGAGACTGGGGGCAGCAGGGGTGAGCCCCTCAGAGAGGGAAGGTGGTACAGCCTCTAGCCACAGTCCCTGACCCCACTTCCACCATGCTGTCTCTTTCCTTCCCATGCCACTTTTCTGCTTGTGGTGAATATTTGTTTTCTTCCCAGAAGTGTGATCACACAAGGGTTTTGCACTCTCCTGACCCATCTCCTTTGCACACTGATCTAAGGGTGTCTCTCCTGGGAGGCCCCAGCAGTGTGTGAGGCACCCAGTCCTGCCTGGGACTCAGCCACAAATGGTGGCTGGGATGGTGATGCCGAAGGCACAAAGGGCAGACTGGATCCACACTCTACTTCGTTGGGATCCAGGCTTTCTGCTTGCTGTTGATGTTGAACAAGCAATTCTGCCTCTCCAAGACTATTTCCTCATCTCAAAAATAGTAAGAGTAACTATAAGTACCTTGTGCGAGCCTTCGAGGAGGATGAGGATCACAGGAGGATCGCCTGGGCCGAGCTCAGCCTGGGCGACTTAGTGACTTCACGTGGCCCTGTCTCCAAGATAAAAGGGGCAGGCGGTAGATCAGTGCGAAGACCCTGGGTTCAGTCCTGGGTAACCTTACCAACAATAACAATGATAATGATAATGATGGGGAGTGGGAGGAGGGTCTCTAAAGTTAGCAGATTTAGTCAGGGCAGACAGAACCCTAATAAGTGTCTGTTTCCCTGTGGATCTTTGGAAATATCTCTGCGTATTTGTATTTGGGTTTAGAATACTAAAGCAATTTGTGAATATTTGTACAGTGACTTAGAACATGGAAATTAATGTGGGCTTTGGGTACAATTTTAAAAATTCCTCTCAATACCTAGCCCTGCTCACTGGGCTGGTGGGCGGACCTGCTCTTGTCTCCTCCTGATTCTGTAGACTCGGAAGAGCCTCAGGCTCCTGGGTCCCTCTGTATCCCTGCCCCCACTATTTTTTGGTCACTCCATGTCACTCCTTCTGCCTCTTAACCTTTGAGATGCCCACTTGGCAAGTGGAGGTGGAATGTAAACACACGAGAAAGAAAGCACTCTCCATCCCCTGTCCCCAGCCTGAGCCAAGACATGCTGCCCACTGCCCACCCCTGCCCCAGCTCCAGAGAGGTCTGCACCCACTGGGAGGAGCAGGGGCTCTGCCAGGGTGAGGAATGTGAGGCCAAGCTCCGCCCCAGGGGCAGGTGGAGGTGGAAAGGGCTGAAGGGATGAGATCAGATCTTTCTACTGAGGAGAATAAGGCTTCACATCCATTTATTTTTATTAATGATGCTGAGATTTGAACCCAGGGCTTTCGGTGTGCTAAACATGCACTGTATCGCTGAGCTACACCTCCGACCTCTAGGCATTTTGGGGGTGCGGTACTGGGGATTGAACGCATGACCTCAGGCTTGCCAAGCAGGCGCTTGTATCACTGAGCTAAGCCCCCAGCACCCTAGGCATTTTTACTAGTGACTCTTCAAGTAGTACATGTTCACTACACAAAGCCTGGACAGTATGGAAAAATTTAGAGAAGAAGAAAACAGAACTCACTTATGGTCAGGAAGTAACCACTGTCGCCAAGTTGGTGGCCATCTTTCCAGCCCATCTCTCTCTGTCTACAGAGAGGCCAGCGCCCTAACGGCGACTCATGGGCACTGCTATTGCCCATTGGCTCATCACCAAGTACCTTCCCTTCTGGGTGTGCCCTGGAGCCAGCTGCTCCCCACCCCACCTCATCTGCACCTTAGTGGCTTTGAGCCTGTCTCCTCCCCAGGAAAGGGGGCATTATAATTCCAGCTCACTTTGGGGAGTGGTCAGAAAGCCCAAAAGACCTCAGGTCTATGACGACAGTATTAGGCACTATGCAGATATGAAGCAGGCAGAGGAGATGATGAGCTTTGCTCCCCTTGAAAGAATAGATGACAAAGTTGGCTTGTTTGTTTGTTGACTGATTAGTTTATATCCTCTTCACATTGCTAAAAAGGCCTTGTGGAGCTTGTCCTCTGCGTGTGCCCTTGCACTGCAGGGGACAGAGAGCCTGTAAGCTGGCTCCTTGTCCTCAGAGTCCTGCTTCCTGGTGAGCCCTAGCACAGGCGGCCTGCCCTCCTCTCACCCAGCCAGATAATTTCCCCTGCTCTTACCAGACATGCTGTCGTCCTGCAGGGTGTGGGAAGGTGTGCGGCAGCGAGCGGGGGGATACCCCCCGGGGCTGCAGAGTGAAGCAACACAGAATCTCTGGAGTCAGGCACACCTGGGTGCCAAGTTCGGCTCTCATTTACTAGCTGCATAGCTTTCGATAAACTACTCAAGCTCTCTTTGGCTCCTTATCCTTAAGTGGGTATCAGTACTTCCCTTAGAGTTGTTGGAAGGGTTACAGAGTCAGTGAAGTATAGCAATGACATGTAAGGTGCTCTTAATACCTGTCTGCCACCCAGGTAGCTGGGCAGGGGGCAGAGAACAGAGCAGGGTCCTCCAGAGATAAAAACTATTAGATTAGTATGGAGCCCTTCCTGGCTCTAGTAGGTGGCCACCCTTGCTACACCTGCAGTAACCCGGACTTCTGAACTCCACCTAACAGCAGGACCTGAGCTTGGGGAAGAATATTGGAAATGAGAATGTTCCAGAAAGCCAAGGACTTCCGGGCTCCTGGGCCCCATTTCTTTTTTTTTTTTTTTTTTTGTCTTTTTCCTTTTTATCGGTACCAGAGATCGAACTCACGACTGCCTGCTTACAAGGCAGGCACTTATCCCTGAGCTAAATCCCCAGCCCCCTGGGCCCCATTTCTGAGAAGCCTCTGTGGTCTGCTTGCAATGGCAGCTCTGTGGCTCCAACTCTGGGTCCCACTCCTCACTGGGAACCTCTGTTGCCCTGAGGCTCTGATGTAACCTGGCAGGACAGGGTTGCTGGAGATGAGGAGAGCCCCAAGGGATGCAGGGACACCGTTGGAGGCTAACTAGACAGACAGCTCATCTCAGAGCGTTTGGGGCACCAGGCCAGTCAGGTACACGATTCCAAAACTCCTGCCCAAGGTCTGACTGTGAATTCCACCAAGAGGGTCTTACTCTCGCAGTGAGCAATTTACTGGACAGCTGCAGTACCATGCCGGACACTGAAGTTAGGAAATGCATCAGGCTGTGGCCCTTGTCCACAAGGACTGTACTGCCTAGCAGCCCGTGGCCAGGGCTGCCAGGTGGGCCTCTTCCTTGGGACAGGTACTGCAATATGACTGTCCCTGTGCCTCCTTTCCTTCTTGCTCTGAAAGCTACACAGGGACCTGCTCCCGCCCCAGCTCTAGTCTAGCCCTGCTCTGCTGTGAGCCCTCTGACAGCCAGGCCTCTTGGGGTCTCTTCGTCTCCCTTGCTGTGGCCTTGGGCTCTGCCTCTGGGAGCACTGGCTTGAGTACCTCTCATTACTCTGGGGCCAGCACTGTCCGCAGTTACCTGCTTTCTTTCTGTGCTCTCTTCCCTCTTTCTTTGCTACTCTGTTCTCCTCTGTACCTTCTCAGCCCTCTCCAACCAACCCTGCTGCCCTTCACAGCTGGATGTCCAGGCATCAGTGACAGAGCTGCCAGCTGGCTCCATCCCATGCCAAGTGTCCTCGTCCTGTCCAGGGCCTGGCTTCTTCTCTCCACCTTTGCCCTTCCCGTGCTCCTTGGCTTCCTCCTTCCAGAAGCTTCTCCTGGCTACTGCCCACCCCGACCTCTGCCACCCTCCGCTCCTCCCCACTCTCTGCCCTCTCCCTCACGACCCCTCCTCTGGAGAGAGACAGGTATGGATGGCCCTGAGACCTGCAGTGGGGGACCAGAAGGAGTGCGCTCCCAGCCCCTGCAGTAGTACTGTGCCTCACCCAGCACACATAGCCCGCGTTGTGCTGCTTCGACACCTATGGAGACAGGACTGTGACCCATAGCCCTCCTTCCCCTCCTCGGGCCTCCTCCCACCCTGGAGGCCATGCCTGCTCCTGCCATCCACTTTGTTGTCCTGCTCCACTGGCCTTCTTGCTACCCACCCTGTCTTCCTTGTCCTCTCCCCCAGTCTCCACCTCCCTTGGCCAGTAACAGGCTGCCTCCAGTAACAGGCTTCCTCCCGCCCTCCCCCTTCTCTCCATGGTGCCTCTGTAACCTGTCTCCCCACCAGGGCAGGGAAGACAAAAAAAATAAATAAATAAAAAGGTCAGTGAGTGGAGGGAGCAGCAATAACCCCTAAAACAGTACTATCAGTGGAACATGATTGATCAATTGAATTCCATAGCGGCTGAAAAATGTGGGATTAAGTAGTGTATTATACGCACAATGAGTTGAGGCATGATGTTCATTTCAAGTTCATTTCGCCGGCCTCTGCCACCAGATCAGGCAATCAATAGGGGCAGCAGATATCATATATCACCTCTCTGCAGGCTAGAGAGAGAGCACCATAATCTCTCGCAAATTTAGAGTGACAGATTTGTCAAGATCTGAAGGGCCTCTGAATAAATGAAGGCAAAGAGACTCCTCCAGCCAGTGACCTGAGGACAAAGCTTCAGTTCAGTCTCTACATACACACATGCACACACACACACACACACACACACACACACACACACACATATGCACATACACATACACATGCATGCACATGCATGCACAGGGTGAACCAAACCATATACAGGCATAAACACAAATCTATACTGAAGAGAGGTGTGACAGGAGCCTGCCACACTTACACATGCAAACATCCACAAAAATCATGTGTTAATATTGGTCTGAGATACATGGACATTCTCTCCCAGAGCCCACTTGGTGACAGTCAGCAGCCACAAACAAAGACCATGGATGCCTCCCTCGGCCCTAGTAATAGGGCTTCCCTAAGAGGTGGGAGTTGCAGGAGGAGAGGGCTCCACAGCAGCACATGTAGAGAACCACTGGGAGTGGCTTTATGAAATCAAGGTGCACACTCCCTGGAGAGACCAGCAGTCACAGGAAGCTATGGGACTCGGGCCCTGCTTCTGCGTAGCCACAGAGGTCCTTGCAGAAAGGGAAAGGCCCACTCTGTCATGCAAGCATGCACAAGTCCAGAGAAAACTCACATGAAAGGAAAAAGTGTGCCACACCCCAGTCCCACCCAGGGATCTCACATGATGGGATGCCTCCACCCACTAAGACTGAAAAATATTCCAGAACCTTATGCTGAAAAACACAGCAACCAGGCTCTGTGTCCACTGGAACACCAGACCATCGCACTACCCCTCACCTCTTAGACTGGATCCTGCCCATGCACACTTGCTTGTCCCAGCCCTTGCTGTCCCCTGTAGAGCAGAGTGTGGAGAAGAAACAGGGTCCCTTCAGGAAAGCAGAGCCCTGGGTGCCTTCCAGGAGGCCCAAAGAGGGTGGATGGCTGCAGGATGAGGTTAATCAATATGTAATATTTTCTACAGTCTCCCAAATGATACCGTATGGTGTTACTGTATATAATGCAATATTGATTATATCATATCATATAATCACCTATAAACTGATATATATAACAGCCCCAGAGGAACACCAGGCCTACAGCATGGGCTGGCCCCAAGCCCACAACCCCTCAGCTGGTCCTAAGCCAAGGTGATGAGCTGGGGCTGGGGCTGGAAGAGCTGCGGGGTAAGGCTGAGGGAGAGGCAGCACCGGGCTCTTTGCCCTCTTACTCTCCAGGGGCCCTCATGCTGAGAGACTTTGAGATGGGAACAGGGATAATGCCATGGAAGGATGCAGGGCAGAGCCTGACCTGGGGACAGGATGGGCTGTGGCCCCAAGGGAGTGGGCACTAGCAGGGCACCAGCAGACCTGTCCTTCCCAGGGCAGGGCTCAGCCTCTCATGGAAACCCGCAGCAGCATCAGGGGACAGAGAGGCGGGTTCAGGATGAAGGCCAAGCCAGAGACCTTCAGGAGAGGGGCACCCCACAATGTGCCCACATGGATGATCCCCAGCCCACGTGACGCCTCTGAGAGCCCCAGTCTTGCTCTCAGAGGCCTCTCCTCAGGTCACAGCTAATCATCCCACCCAGCCCCATGTTACACTCAGCCCTTGGAGACTTGATTTTTCAACCCATGGACTCAGTGGAACTGAACTCATCTCAGAGCCAAGTTCATTTCTCCACAAGCTCCGTAATGCCACCTGAGACCCCAGCTCCCGGTCAGTGCTCACCTATCCTGGAGCCACAGGCAGCTGGGAGACAGCTCCCTAGGAGGCAGCCCCAGGGAGTCCCTCTGGCTCCACCTCTTCCAGGCCTTCCTGCACCCCGGCTGTGCTCCTTTCTTCCCTCCCTCAGTCCTGCAGGGCTCTGACTTCCTGGCCAGCTCTCTGAGGCAGCCTGCAGCTGGAGGAAGAGGTTTGGGCAGGGCCAGAGCCAGGTCCCCATCTACTTCATTCATTCTCCCATTCCTCTGCTAATGTCCAGGCGTCCATGTATTCCCCAGATGTGTCCGAGGGCTCAGTCCCCAACGGAGACTCCCAGAGTGGTGTGGACAGTTTGCGGAAGCACTTGAGAGCTGACACCTTCACCCAGCAGCAGCTAGAAGCTTTGGATCGGGTCTTTGAGCGGCCGTCTTACCCTGATGTCTTCCAGGCATCAGAGCACATCAAGTCCGAACAGGTGAGGGCATAGCCTCCGGCTCGCCGAAGTAGGGGAGGAGGAGATGAGGTCTGCCATGAAGACTCAGTGGATGTCTGCAGGGCGCAGGCTCTTGCGGGTGTTGTGTGGCACTGTACGCGTGATTACTGAGGGCCACTGGCCTACAGTGAGAAGAAAGCACCATGATAACGGGAGTTAGCAGTGAGTTCTGGGGCAAGCCTTCCACAGCCTTTCTTTCTTTTTATTTTCTTTCTTTCATTCATTCTTTTTTTTGAAGAGATGAGTTTATTGGTAAATAGATAAAATCAATGTCTATTCCAATATAACCCAAATCCATCCTTGTATATATTAAGGAAATTCAAATTTAAACACCAAAGCAACATAGCCAACTAGAACTCCAATCTACAATGAGCTAAGTGCCAAAAGTTTACCTGAACAGCAGGTTCTTGGAGTTTTATTTCAAAGAAATTGTGCTGAAGAGAGCGCGCAGAACCTGGTTCTTATCCGTAGAATGAAGGCTGTGAACAAAGGCTCTATCAGGTCCCTTCTCACCATTACTCTGCAACCTAGTGTCCTCATGCCACGTCCCTTCTCTATTCGCTGGTCCTGTAGAAAGTCTGTGCGAGTCTGCGGCATCCCCCACTCAGCCTCATCACAGGCTGCCCATGCCACCTCCTGCTCCTCCACCCAGTGGTGCGTATGCCCCTATGCAGGCTAGTAGCGCCTCCCAACACCCAGGCCTCCCACAGCCCTGGAGCAGGACCGTCTCCAGCTCCTCTCCTTCCAACGGCTCCACCCCAGCACCCATAGCCTTTTCCGCCCCCACCCCTTGCATCTGGCAGGGTGGGTGTTCCCCAGGGAGGCCAGGCCAGGCCAGGATGCGTGCACTTCCAGGACCTGCTCCCACTCACCCAGAGGGCGTCCCCCACGTGCCTCCCCTAAGCACACCACCATCCCTCGAGGGCTTGGGGTCTCGGTCAGGCCGCAGCCCACAGCACTTGCACACGAACCCCAGCAAGGCCCCTGGGGCTCCAAGCCACTCAGTGCCACTCTGAGACTCCAGCATCTCCCAGCCACTGGCCTTGCTCCCCGCCCGTCCTTTTATCCTATAAGCTGTTTGTCTTCATAAAACAAAAATCAAAAGTCTTTTTAAGGTGCCCTGAGCCATAAACCAACAAAGGAGGAGCTGGCCGAGGCGGGCGGCTCCATGCACCCTCCCGAGTCCCCGGCTGTATTACAATGAATAACCTTTATTTACTTTCATTAGACTATTAAACACCAGCACAGTCATTTTTCCCCCTGAAACTCGGAGCAGGGCCCATAAAGCAAATCCGAAGCCTAATTGAGTTCATTTTAATTTCTCTCCGATCACAGCGAATTACTCTGGTGATAAATCAGGGGGCAGCTTCACCCCCAGTAGAAGGCCTAATTTGCAGCTAATTACAAAACTGATTTCTACAGGAAGATCAATACGAGAAGGAATTGGAAATGACGAGGCAATCCCATCCAGCCAGGGAGGGGAGGGGTCCTCTGGGGGGGCCAGGAAGCGGAAGGGAAAAAAACAGACCCGAAAGAGCAGAAAATCAGTTTTAATTTAAGGTAATATTAATCAGAGCAACTTTTCCTGCTTTGTGCGGCTCCTGGCCGGCCCAGCTCCGGGGTCTGGCTTGGCAGTAGCTGCAATAAAAAGGCAATTACCCGAGTGTTCCGGGCAGGACACCCTTTCAGAGTCAATGACTGGCCCCCTCCCACCCTTCTGTTGGGCATGTGGACTCTCCCCCTCCCCAATTTCATACCCCAGTGCACAGGCAGAGAGCAAGGGGCCCGTGGGGCTGTCTTTGTTTGTTTTTTAAGAAGGGGCACCCACACCCTATCAGCCAACCCAGCCATGCCAGGCTGGAGGCCTCTCAGCCCCTTCCCCCGCTACTGCCTCTGCCCTCCTGAGGTGGTCCATCTTCCCAAGCTCCTGTCCCAGGGACACCTGCACATCCAGCACCTGTCACCAAAAGGCATCCAGTGCTAGGCTCCCCTGGAGCTGCTTAGGCAGGAGGTGCTACCAATGAAAGGCCTGGGAAAACGGCCACCCTGTGTAAACGGCACCCCTGCCTCACCGTGTCAGGTCTGCCCCATCTCTGTGCAGCTTTCCCTCCCAATCTCCCCCTTCTGCCCCATCTGGGGGAGCCCTGTTCCTCCTCTCCATCTGCACACCAAGCCCTTTCTCTGTGCACACATCAATAGAGGGCTGTCTCTTTTCTCTGGCCTCACAGGGGAACGAGTACTCCCTCCCAACACTGACCCCTGGGCTCGATGAAGTCAAGTCGGGTCTGTCTGCATCCACAAATCCTGAGCTGGGCAGCAACGTGTCAGGCACACAGACGTACCCCGTCGTGACTGGTAAGGGGCTTCCAGGAGGGTGGGATCACTGCTGTCTGTTAGGGCACCTCAGCTGTGCCATCTGGGGCCCACTGTGACAAGTGGGTGCCCTGCCTGCCATGATATCTGCAGAGAGAGAGAGAGAGGGAGAGAGAGAGAGAGAGAGAGAGATTGAGAGTGTGCCTCTAAAAACCAGGGTACTTTCTGAACAGATGTGTGCAGACATGGGAAGAAAATACTGGGCAGGGGACTTGGGTGTCAGCCTGGAAAGATGGACCCTAGGAAGCTGCTTCTGGCTGCCTGTCCTCCTGCTTGGCCTCTGCCTTTTCACTTACCTCCCCCAAGGTGCCCAAGACTTCTGAGCCATTAGTTACAACATAGGCCAAAGAATGCAGAGGGCAAGTAGGTCAGTAGGCACGTGTATAACCTCCAGAGCCCGCATCCCCAAGGCTCTTTCCTGGGGAGCCCCTTTCCTGTCACTTTTGGCAGCACAGAGGACTGTGACTTTGTACTTGAGGGCCTGCCACCCAGCTCTCTGCAGTCAGAGTGGCTTCAGCCTTCTCTTGTGGCTGGAAGTCTCTGGGCCCAAGGTTGGCCCAAGGTTGGCTGGGGTCAAACACAGCAGCTCCTGATGCCCAGCAGCTCCCATGGGTCAAGCCCTGTGGGGGCAGCTGGAGTCGCTATGCAGTGAGTTCTGTGAACAGAGCTCCAGATTGCAGGGCTGCAAACTGTAGAAGGTGCCTGGTACTGCAGCGGGTTTCTGGACCAGGAAAGCACCCAGGCAGGAGAGACACACATGGAGGTGTTATTAAAATTCACCTGATTATTCCAGGGACGCTGAAGGAAATGTGCCATTGTTTCTGGAGAGTCAGGGTGACTGAGAAGGGATGAGGGGATGCTGAGGCAGCCTGGGGAGCTGGCAACAGGACCCCAGGCAGTCAGCAGCACAGCCAGTGGCAAAGCAGGCAGGTGCTGCACAAGACAGGGCTGAGTGTGGCCCAGGCTGCAGTGGCCTTGGAGTAAGCGTGAGCCTCCTGGGGGTGAAGGGATCCCCGGGCCAGCTTCTCCAGGTCCTCCCGAGGAGGGTGGTGGCAGACAGTAGGGCCCAGCCTTGGGCAGGAACCCTGCAGTTAAGTTCCGAAAGTGCTATGGGCTGTGGGGAGTGATGACTCTGCCTGGGATACAGCCTAGATCTGCTGGCCCTGGGCAGGATCCCTCTGCAGCAGCTTGGGAGCTGTTGGACCAGGCCAGGCCTCCTGTCTCCTCATCTGTGGAGAGGCGCAGTGGTCACTCCTAAGGTGCCTGCCCGGGGACCCAGTAAAAGAGCTCACAGGAGCTCCAGGTCCACAGTACTCCTGGTGCTTGGCCCATGATTACAAGACAAGGACATCCTGGGAGTAGTGATATGAACCCCTGGGTGAGGGCGTCTGCCACAGTGCATGTGAGGGCTGCTGTGAAAAGTGCCTCCACCTTGGGCAACCCCCACCCACCTCCCCCCCATGGCCCTGGAACGGTCCCAGCTCAGCCTGGGAACATCTCCGGCTGATCCATCTGGATCCAAGTGTGAGAAAAGTTCATTTCAGACCCAGCTTGACATTCCCAGGTGGCAAGTTAGCACTAACATCTCAATCTGTATGCGACATTTCAATCAAGCGAGGAGTAACAAAAGCAGAACCATTAACATTCGGAGCTGTTCACCAGTGGTAATGACGGGGAAACTCGCTCAGAAACTGGAAATTACCAAAAAGAGAGGAGTGTGGGGAAGCGTGGGGGAGGGGTGGCACAGGGGTAAGGAACAGTTTTCCCTCAGTTAGGCCAAGAACTAATGTCTGGATTAATAGTGCCATTACCCAAGGAAAGGCTGCAGATTATGCTCACTCTTAAAATGTTTTTCTGGCAATTAAACTGCTGCAGCTATTGATCTTTGTTGATTTTATGTCCTCCTAATTTGCATAATCTATTAAAGATGAATGATTCATGACATGTTTATTATGGGGACAAACCAAATTTGCTGGCAGTACTGTCAAGGTGAGACTCGGATGCTGCGTGGAGTCTCCGTAGGCCACTGAGAGAGGACTCTAGCCTGCAGCCTTGAGTGGGACTCTGTGGCACCAAGACCGCAAGGCCAGCCAGACAGGGTGGGCTTTGGGCAAGTTCTTCTAGAACAGCGTTGGTGTCTGTGAGAACTGGGTTTCAGGCTGGAGAGACTTTGGTTATGTTTGTAGAAATCCCCCAATGTGCTTTAGCAGCTCACTTCATTGGAGAATATCAAGAGCTTTGGCAGAGAAAGGAAAGGGAGGTCTTTCCTGGTAGGTAGGTGACTGTGGGCAGGTGGGAGTGAGACTGACAGGATGGCAAGGTCACCCTGGGCAGCATCGTGGCTCAGGTGGCCACACATTCCCAAAGCTCTTTTCACCCCTGGGTGGCCTGCATCCAGTCCATCCTCCTCCCTAAGGATGCGCAGTGGAGGCCACAACAGTTTCAGGTGGGTCCTCGGGAAGCTGCTGGGATGGCCCTCACCCCACCTGCACAATCAGGCCTTATTGATATTCCTGCCACCTCCTGGCTCTGGAGGCCGATTTCAAACTTCACCAGCCACTTGATGCAGCCGTTCCACAAGGTCAAGACTGAGAGACCACTGTGTAGAGAGGGGAGTGGGGCCCTGTGGGCCAGGATGCAGCTGATCACGTTGCACTCAAGGTGCTGCCAGAGGCTGCCGCTCAGCCCCCGAGCTCTCCACGCCCCCTTCTAGTGTGGAACCAAAGCGAGACACCGATTTTTCTTGGTGGTGTTTGCAGGTTCTGCCGAGATTTTAATTTCACTGCATCACAACTCAGCAAGCTGCCAAGTCAAGCTGGTTATTTAAATTTATCACCCGCTCTCCCTTCCGCCGCTGGGCTGCTCCGGCTGGATGGCATCTCTTCTCTCCAGCCCACTGCTCTAGGCTGCTGGTCTGGAACTAAGCCGAGTCCCTCCTTCAGTGATAAGGAGAAAGGGACCTGGCAGACGGAGAACGGCCGGGGCACTCTGGCCCCAGGTGTCCCTAGGTTGGCTTCTGCAGCTGCCTCTCATCACACCTTACCTCTCCAGGGGACCACACCAACCCCTCAGCAGCTCCAGGGCCCTGATCACAGCCTGGGCAGTGTGAACTCTGGCTAAAATTGTGTGCTGGAGTTTTCATTCTTAAATTGCCCATCAAAGGTAGAAGCAGCAGCCTCTCCTCCCACGGCTCCTGCAACTTGCCCCCTACCTCCCTGGGCCTGGCCAGGTTGGAGCAATAGGGGAACCTGCAGAGACCCCAGGGGGATTGCTGATCTGGGTGGAGAAAGTGAGAGTGAGCTGCAGGATCTCCAAAGTCACTGAAGATGCTCCGAGGTCTCTAGAGAGTTCTTTGGCTTGGGGAAGGCCAGTGTAAGGAGCGGGCAGGCCCCTAGCCAGAGGCCAGATGGGTCAAGACAGGACTGAAGGAAGTCAGGGATTTTGCAGCCCACGCTTTCTTTAGAAGCCTAGAACACACCTGTCCTGGAGCAGGGCACACAGCGGGCATCGCTGGCCTCTAGTGGGCACTGGCCAGTGTTGCGAGGGCACCTTCTTTTCATGAGGAGCTGTAGTGGGGGCAGAAGTTGGTGTCAGATACAAGGCAGGCTAAGTGCAGCTCAAGTAGCTGGGCAAAACAGAACTGCAGAAGTTGTTACTGCAGCCCAAACCTCCCTTTCTCATGCTAGAAACAAAGCCATAGTCAGGGCCCCAGCAAGATGTGAGAAACACCAGACCCAAGATGCAGCCTGACTCCAGAGAGGCAGGAAGCTAGAGCCAGTGCTGTCTTGCATCAAGCCAGAGTCAGCCTTGTCCAGAGAAGAGAAGTACATGTGCTCATGCCACCGGCCCAGAGAGCAAAAGAGACACAGAGCCCGGACCCCAGCCTGATCCAGAGTCTGAATTCATAGCAGGAGTGTGTCATAGGAACCCTAAGCCGAGAATTTACATAGCAACTCACCGAGATAGTAACCCACTCGGACACCCCCAATAACAGCAAACCTGTCTGTGGAGACGGCCTACAGTAACCCAGGACACGAAGAACTCCCCAGGGCAGGGGAAGCCATCTTTAAAGGCTACCCACCGTGGGAATAGGAACTATCATGAAGAAGAGTTAGCAGAAGCAATATGTAAAGCTGGAGATCACCGAATAATGTAAAAGCAGCTATAAACTAAACCTGTTTGATATTCCAAACAGATCACAGAGAAGTAACAGTTTCACCTTTATCACAGATGCAGATTCCGGGGGCCCCTTCCCCACCACTGCTCAGCAAATTGTGGGCCAATAGAAATAAAAAGGGAGAGAAAGAAGTCCACACCTTTAGCTTATTGTTTTGGAGGCTAGAGCCCCTGGGAGAGCTCAGCCTCGGGCAGCTCAGAAAGCAGAGCTTGTTCCAGGCATATCTGAGCTCACAGACTGCTGAATCCTAGCAAAGAATCTTTCCTTTTCTTTGGGAAAATACTTGAATGTTGGTGAGCTTGGGACAGAGAGCATGTGAGTGCCTCCCCATGCTAGCAAATGCTTTTGTCTAAGTGGTTGGGAGAGGCTTGCCTAATGCTTAGAGCCTGCAGCTTTGGAGGAAGCTCTGATAGGGCCCAGAGAGGCTGTGGATGCTGCCCAAGGGGAAGTGTCTGAGACAGGAGGTGCTGGTCCTCTCCTGGATCAGGTCTGACAGAGGCCAGAAGGCTGAGCAGAGGGCTGGCCTCTAGAGGTGAGGAGAGCAGTGTAGGCTCTGCTTGGAAAAGAGGTGCCACCTCTCAGCACCTTGGACTCCTTCCCCATCTCTATGGCAAGCAGCAGAGTGGCCTTTAAGCAGACAAACAGAGCATAGACCCTGGGAAACCTCCTCCCCCTCAGGGAGTCCTGCGACCTCCAGGGTCCGCCTCTTTCCTGTAGTTAACAGCCCCTTCCCATGCAATCACACTTCCCTCCATAAAACACTTAGCCTGTGGCTCGCCTCTGGGGGAGGAGAGGGCAATAAAGGCCAAGAAGTGTTTCTGAAGGAGGCTGAAGTCTCCTGGGCTTGTCTGTCAGAGCAAAGCCTCTGATTAGCTGGAGGAATTTAGGGTTCAGACATCAGAATTCTTCTCCAGCCTGAAAGGAGCAGTCAGAGCATGTGACCACCAGTTGGGGAGTTCTAGCAGGGGCCAACCTGCTTGATGGCTTCTCCACACCCATGAGCCTGGACCCTGCCTTTAAACTGAAAAGGCCCCCAAAGAAGGGACTCCCTCCTGGAGACATCCTGAGGCCTCCACTACATCCCCCAAGGACTTCTGGTCCCTGAACGCACCCTGATTTAATTATGGGGGCATTTCCATAGCAATGAGACAGTGACAGATATGCGGGTGCCCAGGCCTGAAGACTAGGGACTCACTGCCCAGGCTGCGGTCCCCTCCTTTTCCCTGTCCTCCTTTGGAAGGGAAGGGTAAAAGCGAAGAGGCATTTACCCACACTAGGACTCAGAGAAGCCAACTTTGGAGCACAAAGAAAGCTGCCTCTCCAGACGCCCATTCCCCACTCGGGGCCAGGTCAATGCCAAGTGGCCATGTTAGCAGGGCAGGCTGCCATCCCCAGGGCACATGGGCAGATGACACTAAGGAGGACAGAAGGTATGAGGGGCTTGGGGCGCCTTAGCAGAGACGTAGTTCTTCCGTCTTCTAAGCAAATGCCAATTGGACAGGGCCATGAGCCTTTCTGCCTTTTCTTCCCTTCATCTCTGCACCATTGGTGACACCCGAGAGGCAGAGCATGCCAGCTAGCTGTACTTGCTCCTCCAAATATGGTCTCCCTAATCCATTTAGGGGCCAGGAACAGAGGCCAGTCCAAATCTGAACGAAAGTATTTTCTAATCGTCAACAATGTTTATTGCAGTCATCTACAGTAGACATCTGAGGCTAAAACAAAGCTTGTCCCAGTGAGCTCACTGGGCACTGTTGTCACGACCGGCCAGTTGGAAAGGGTTGGCTGCTGCTTGGCTGTCATAGATGCATCAAGCTGCTTAGAGTAACCAGAGTGGAACTCTCCAAAATGGGGACCCCTCAACACTGCGCTTGTTTCCTGCATTACTTGGCACTTTCTATGAGGAAAAGGTGGACTAAGGAAGCCGCGTCTGTCTACTCGGTCTTTTCTGAATAACCAAAAGTTCTCCATAGTGGCGTCCAAATGACTCTTACAGGTATATACGAGAGCTAACAGCTTGAAAATGTGTCAGGAGCTTTAAAGCCATCTAGGTAAGACCTGAAAACCTGTTATTCTAGATCTACCCTCAAGGTGACAAGCAAATCCCCTCATGCTTCCTCTGGAAGATCAGAGCTCTGTCCTCCACCCCCACCCCACCCTCAGCCTAGTCTCGGGGGGCAAATGGGCTAGTGCTTTTGTAACCCTGAGCTTTGGGTGGCAGCTCTGCCACCACTGTCACTTCTGCAAGGACTTTGCTTGCCTGGAGCCTGGAATCACCCCCTCTCCTCCGAGTGGCGGCTGGGCTGGCAGGTGGGGTGGGAGGATATCCTGCAGCAGCTCTGAGAGCAGCCTAATGCTCCAGCAGCTTAAGTGCCCGTTTTCCTTGGGATTAGGGTTTCACTTACACAGAGAGCCTGAAAAACGCTGCGCTTTCAGAAGGATTAGAGCTGACAATTCAGTGCTCTCAGAAAACAAAATAAAGCCGGAGAGGAACTGGGAGACCTGGAGTATCAGGAGACTGTGCAAACAGGCTTAACCTCTGCCCACCCAGCATGAGGGTCTCAGCATGCACTGAGCCCCTGCTGAGCCTGGTCCTAGCCTCTGGTACCAGCACCTGCCTTTAGCTCTGCTCTGCCTTTGCAACTTGCTGATGGAGCCCGAGAAAGCGCCATCTGAGAGCGAGCTGAGGTGAATGCTGGAGATTTCTTCTCTCCTCACTAAGCCTCAGTCTCATCCTCCATAAATGAAGGAACCAGGCGCCTTTTCACCCTGAAAACACAGTTCTCATCTAGTCTTGCCTTGGGATCCAGAAGCACCACTCTATCTGTTGTCCACTTTCTTTGGGGCCCTGGGCTGGCAGGCTCTCAACTTGATGAGGGTCACATGCTAGGGAGGAAGGGGTGGGGACAACATGACAGGTTGTGACCAGCTGTTTGGCTGTCAAGGAGATTTTACTGAGCCTGTGCAAATGTAGGAAGCATCCCACACCCCAGGGACCATAGGTCCTGCTGTCAATGGGTGGCACAATCAGCTAGAGCAGCTACCCTTCACTGTGGGCACAGCCCCCTCTGCTGGAGCCTGGAGCAAGCAAGTCCCCAGCTATGCATCCACCCAAGTCAGCACCAGGGCCGACGTTTCCTCACACAGGCACCTATGCCCCAGAGGACAAAGCCCCGGGGAACTCAGAAACCCGAGAAAGATAAACAAAATAGAACGTGTAAAAACTCTCTCCCACTCCTTTGATGCAAAGATTCAAAGATTGTTACTCTATTGTGCATAACTGGGATGGGTCATAATGGAATAGTAACTGGTATATTAATGCAAATATAGAGTACATTTAGGCAGAAATTACCAAATTTAATAATTATATTCCTGTGTTATATATGCTTGTGTCAATTGCAAGCGCAGATTGCCAACCTTGAAGAAATCTAATGTCTTCATTTCTACCACCTTATAAGAAGCAGACAAAACTTGAGGACAAGATAGTAAAACAAGAGTTATGTTTTCTGGCCTTAGGGTCCTCCACAGTGTCAAATGGGTAGCAAAAGTGCTCATTTTCAGAGAAATATGCCAAGAAAATGTATCTCTAAAGTCTTTGAGTATAAATTTTGCTGTATAAGTCTGTGTCTGGTAAGTCTTATTGCTGAGGCCATCACTCGCAGCGGTTTCTGCTTCTTGGGCAGCTTCCTTTCTGTTATTTCTTTGGTCTTCTGAATGCCAACATCTCCCTGAACTTGAGCTAGGCCTCCCTGCTGTACTTCACATTTTGCTGCTTTGTTGCTTTTGCTTTTTGAAGTCCCGGGGTGAACTTGTGCATGCAGGGCAAGTGCTCTACCCCTGAGCTGCATCCCTGGTCCATGTTTTGCTGCTTTCTGTATGGCCTTGTTTATTGATATTATTCAAGTAGTTGCAGACAAACCAATGTCTTTTGCCAAAAAATAGACCTCTTGGTTTTTTATAAGCACATTTTATTAATTTTTGAGTCATGAATGCTTTTAAAAATAACAGAAGCCATGTGCCATCTACCCAGAAAGATATGCTTTTATAGGGTCTATAACATTTCATGTCTGGATTCCTATGGACCCCTATCTTTGTAGTCCTATGGGATCAAATGAAAACCCCGATGTAGAAAAAGAAGCTGAGGGGGCTAGGGATTTAGCTCAGCGGCATAAAGCGCCTGCCTTGCAAGCAGGCAGTCATGAGTTCGATCCCTGGTACCGATAAATAGGAAAAAGACCAAAAAAAAAAAAAAAAGAAAAGAAAAGGAAGCTGAAATGTGAGAAGCAGTGGCCACAAGATGCTCCTCTACAGGAACGAATAGCTTAACATGATCCCAGGTTACACACCTGAACCAAATAACATTTTTTCTAGCTGTGTGGTATTTGAGAACATCATTCCAAAATCATTCCCAACTGTACTGTGTGTTCTGTATTCAGGTGCTGCCATCTAATCACTGAAATCTTGACTATACTTAGCTCATTGGAATTTCAGTTTCTTATGTCTGAGACAGGGATTAAAAACAGGTCTACATCACTGAAGTTGATGTAAGGGTTAATACATATAAAATAATGGGAGAGGCTGTGGATTTAGCTCAGCCGCATAAGCGCCTGCCTAGCAAGCATCAGGTCATGAGTTTGATCCCCGGTACTCCCCCCACAAAACAAGACAAAGGAATAAAATATGACAGTGCTTAGTACATAGTAGGTGTCAACAAGGTGAACAGAGAAATATAACTCTGCCCTGCGGTCACACGCCTGATGATTAAAGTAGCAAATTATCTAATGGCTTAAATTTTCTAATTTCTTTTTTTTTTTTTTTTTTTTTTTTTTTTGTCTTTTTCCTTTTTACCGGTACCAGGGATCGAACTCATGACTGCCTGCTTGCATGGCAGGCACTTATGCCACTGAGCTAAATCCCCAGCCCCAATTTTCTAATTTCTTAAGAAAGTGTCTCACTTTACTTTTCTCTGTACTTAGATTCTCCAAAACAGTTGATTTGCTCTGGCCCATTTGCTAAGGAATGTCTGACAAAAGTGCACTGTCTGATTCAGATGTAGTGATTGCTGCAGAAATTGGCTTTAGAATCTTCAGGGACTTCAGCAGCTGAACTGAGAAGACATCCTCTCAAGTACAGTGCTTCCAACACTTCTGAGTACTTTAAGCTCTCAACTACTACTTTTTCTTGAAGTACTTTCTTTAGTGAACTCTCAAAGGAGATTAATATTCCACACCATGGAGTTTTACTACCGACCTCCCGTGTCAGTTTAGTTTTTGTGTCCTCTTTTGGGCTCAGCTTCGCAGCAGTGTGACGGTGTGTGATTTTGCCAGTCAGCTGGCTCCTTTGCCTTTTCTTGGGCTCTTTTGTGGAGTGTCTGGTCCATGCTCTCGCTAACAGCAGTGTGGTATAGACACGGCTTCGGACTCCGGCTCCATCATGTGCTGGTCCTGTAACCACGGGACCATCATTGTGCCTCTCCGAGGCTTCACTTCCTCACTTTTAAAACAGGACATTAGTTGAAGAAATCTAATGTCTTTAGATTGGAAGGCACTGCTGTCTTTAAAAGCTTTGTAACCTTAGCAAGCAAGCAGGCACAGGAAGTGCCCATCCTCTCGCTATAACAAGGGTTTTTAGCCATTTGTGATTCCTGGTGCTGTTTTCATGTTCCTGGCCTTGTCAGAGAGCAAAGCCAGTACTTTACTGCTTGCCGTCTTCTGTCGGCTGGCACCTGTTTTATAAGGGACACGTTCTGCCATGTAGCTGTTTTCTGCCGTTTCTGTGCTTTGGCTCATTTGTGTAAGAGAGGTGGCTGCTGCAGTTTGAGAGTCCACTCTTGTCTGTCTGTCTGTCTGTCTGTAGTACTTCAGTGCCCACTTCCCTGCTGACTGTTCCTTGCACAAGTCCCACTGCCCATTCATATTCTCTCATAGAAGGAGGCTCGCTCAGAGAATGCTGCTGGGCAAATGGTGTGATGATCTTAATAATCTGAAAACTTCCTGCAGTATGTGTTTTCCATTATTGACAGTGGCATTGCAGCAGGATATATGGCTCTGGCAAGGGTTTGGTCAATTTCCCCTGCTCTCCAGGTAGCCCCTGTGTACTAATGAAGCCATGGAGCGTGTTCTGTGCGCAGTGGCTTATACCTGTGTCTGCTCAAGGGTCCTGGACAGGTCATCTCTATAATGACACTGATGTAACAGAACTATGCATAGCTGTGTACCAAACCCAACAAGTTCAAATGCTTCTTCCTCAGCATGGGCTCTTCTCCCACAAATTTTAAAAAATTGGTACACAGTGCTTTCCAGAATCAGTTTGTTTTTAAAAATAGAAATTGGAAACGTGTCTTCCAACCAACAGTTCAGGGGATGACTTTCAGCATGTAAAGGTTTCTACCTGCTGGAAGCTGGCCATACCATTTTACAAGACAGAAGGTTCCTTCAGTGGGAATAGACCACAAGAGGAGGGTTGCCAGATTAGCTATAGACAATTTTCTAGGTGCCTAGCTTGTTTTCTCTTTCCTGAAATAGGGGGGCAATTGTGTGAAAAGACTGAAGTTTGAGGGACTCTTTATGAAAAGACTTATGGGAGCTATGCCTCTAAAACCCAGAACTCAGATGCATTTAAATTTGTTTGTAAGAAAAAGTCACATTCCTTTTCCTGTTTTATGATTAAGACCACAAAGTCAGGAGAAACTTGGCAGGTTCAAAACCTCCACATCTTCCCTAACTCTCCTGTGCTGGGCATTTTTAGACCATAAGTGTCAAACTATTGATCTCCTTAGGAATCGAAAGAACCATGTAGTGCTTCCCTGCAGTCCCAGCTACTCAGAAGGCTGAGGCAGGAGGCTCACTTGACCTAGGCATTTGAAGCTAGCCTGAGCAACACAGTGACAGCTGCATCTCACAAAAACCCAAAATGTTGTCATTGCCCACTTTGGGTCCACCACACTGAGAGATCATCAGAAAATGTGCACTTTTTATTGTCAACAGAAGAACTGACAAAAAAAAATCAAAGACAGGTTCTTCGATCTCATAGTCAGAAGTGATCTTTTGTTTGGCTGTCCTACTTTGTTGCTGAGTTTTAGGGAATGTAAAATTTCTAGCTACTTTGGACAGGTATAGAGGAAAATCATTTTGCTGCATGTTAAAGCTAAGTGACAACACAGTCTTTCACTGTAGATCTTTTGCCTGCCTATAAAAATTCATAAAATACTGTATAGTTTAAATTGGTGTCAAAGAAAAAGCAGCTTGATTTACATGCCATCCCAGTTTTACCTTTTAGTGAGAGATCAACATTTATGAAACAATTAAAAAACAATTATAACCCTGTAGGAATTGGCTGTAAGTGCAATGGAGAGACAGAGAATTAATCAACAAGTGTTCACTGAATATATACCATGTTCTCATCTATGCAGGATAGAGCCAAAGACAGGTCCTGCCCTTGGGTTGCCTACAAAGAAACAAACCATGATGTGAACAGCAGGGCTGATTATGCACTACACTGGCATGGTACATGAGCTCAGATGCTATATAGAAAAATTAAAAGGAAGTTTCCTAATAAGTAGGACAGTAGCAATCTTGAGGCTTGAGCTGGAAGAAGAGGGAAAGGTTACAGTGAAGCACAGGGCGTTTAGGACACACAGATTAAAGGGTCAGTGAAACCAGGCAGGGTAAGAATCAGAGCTGAAAAAGTTGAATGGAGAGTTCTGAAAGCCTGTAGAGGTTTGATTCAGACTACAGTCTCTGGAAAGTCAGTGATGATTTTTGAAGGGAAATAGTGCAATAAGAGCCAAGAACTACCCAAGCAGTCACATCTGGATGGACAAAAGGGAAAAGAAAAGGAAAGTCCTTGAGGTGAGCCAAGGTTAGGTACCTGGATGCTGAGTTATGAAGGTGATAAAGGAAATGGAAACCAGGCAGATGTAGAAGACTTGGCTACAAAATCAACAACACTGATGGCGAGCTTCCTATGGGGGGCACTGTCAAGATTCCCAAGGTTATTGGTCTTTTAGTCTTCAAAGACCTAGTAGAAATGAGCAGGTAGAAATGAATCTGCCTTGATTTGATTAGGTTTGAGGTACAGTGGAACAGCTAATGAGAATGTTCAGCAGGCAGCTGAAGACGCAAAGGCCTCTGCTGTAGCTGTGTTGTACACTTGGAGAAGGATGAATCATTCCAATGTGTCACAGTAGGGATGAGAAAACCATACATTTCAGGAAGGCAGGAGGTGAGGTCACCGACAAGGGAAGAGTGTTGGAGAGGGCAGTCCAACAGTCATAGCGATGATGAGCAGGGCCTGGCTGAGGAGAAGCAAACTGGGAGGGTGTGGAGAGTTGTTTGACTTCCTCCAGCCACACACTGTCTTCAGGGCTGGAAGAGGCATGAGAGGAGTGGTGCGGTGGCCAGCAGCTGACTAGGCTGAGGAGGATCTGCAGGGGACCCACAGGCCCCCGGCAGGATGGAGTAGTCTGCCATGTGCAAGTGCAGGAGAGGGGAAAGAGCAAATATTGTCACTAAAAGATGCAGCCTGCTTAAACATTGCAAAGGGAGATGCTGTCCCCTCCACAGCCATGGAGGGAGCAGGAAGGGAAGGGAAGCCAGTTGGTCAGCTGAGGACCGGGGAGTGTCTGCACATGAGAGGCACCTCCCCAGTTCTACTCACTGTGCCTTCTGCAGGAAGGACACTATCGAGGAAGGCCCTGCCTCCCACACTCCAGAATTCCAGCAGCTGCTAGAAGCAGGAGGGTGGAGTCTGCTTACTGGAACTTGATCTGATCCACTTGCATTGTTGGCTCAAAGCTCCTGATTCACTTCAGGAATGGTTTTTTGCCATTTAAATGCCATAAACATTAACTGCAAAATAGCTCACTGGCCCCGCACACCTGCCAGGCCCAGTACCTGCAGCTTCCCTCAGAGAAGATAGGGCATCCTCATCAGTCCCTGGAGTGATGGTAAGCCTGAAGGCAAGATAAGGTGTCAGGGAGTGGGGAGGTTAGCAAGACAAGAAGAGGTCCATTTGGCTACAGGAGAGACCATAGCAGAATACCTTGCAAAGGAGTAGTAAAATCAGGTCAGCTCTGCCCCCTTCCATCTGGGTTTGCAATGCAGAGACACAGACTAGGGCAGGACACACAGATACTCAGACACAAAGAAGTGCACAGAACTTCGCTGTACACACACAGCTGATGTAGACATAGGTATCTGGGCAACATGCGGGGGACCCAGCCATAGGCACTTCCAGTCCTGCTTGTCCAGGAGCACTGAGCTCCTTCTGCTCCAGGAGTGTCCTGGTGTGAGCATAGCTGAGCCTTTGTCTTCCAGCCCTCACTCCTTCCCCTTTGTGTTTTTCCAGGTCGTGACATGGCCAGCACCACTCTGCCTGGTTACCCCCCTCATGTGCCCCCTACTGGCCAGGGAAGCTACCCCACTTCCACCCTGGCAGGCATGGTTCCTGGTAGGTAACAAAGCTGCTACTGCCTGAGATGGTACAGTGGGTGTGCTTGAGTGCTCTGTAGTTGGGAATGGAGTGGAGGACCCAGACCAGCTCCCTGCAAACTCCCTGTCCATTGGTTCTTCTCATTGCCTAGAGGCTGCAATGGCCCCTCATCCTCCCTCATGAACAACTCAGACAGGAAGCTTGCAGAAGTGCCCTTCACTTTACATCGTGGCCCCTCCCCAGCGCCCACACCCCAGGAGTACTGGCTCAGCCCATCCTCTGCTCCAGCCAGCTCCAGCCAGCTGACTCCACTTAGAAGAGCCTGCCCTTGTTTCCATGGAAACTTGGAGCCAAGAACCATTTCCAGGGCCATGTTATTCAGTCAAACAAAGCCACCCCGGGCCACACCAACCACAGGGAAGACCAGTGTGGAGGACCAACCCAGTTCAGAGAGAGGAGGGAGCAAGTCCCTTAGAGAACAGGGACAAGCTATGGCAGGGGCCAGAGAGGTTGACTTCAGAGAGCTGAGCTAGAGCATCCCCATATTGCTCCCAAGGACCTAGGCCCTTGCTGCTCTTCTAGGGCCCTTGCCAGGGAGGTGTGGTATCTGTGTTGTTCAAATCAGAGAAGCAGAGGCTGCTGCCTGAGGCTGGAATACACTGTCTTAGCCCTCTCTCAGACTGGGAGCAGGACTTGAAGCCAGAGACCCAAAAAATAGCTGCAGAAACCCCAAAAATTTTGTCTTAAACAGGGTAAGAATCAACCCAGCCTACAACCCCAGTGCCTCTAGAGATGGTCTTGTGTGCTCTGTCCCTGAAGTTCAACTGTCATTGGTAGTGGGAGACAAGGCTGATTGGCTGCCCCTACCCAAAGACAGCTCTGAGTAAACAGAGCTTAGGGTGCTGGGAGTGGGGCAGGGTGTTAGGAAAGGGGGCAGAAAGAAATGGGAGGTGTGAATGGAAGGAGTTCTGCCCCGACTTGGGGAAGTAGAAACATTGTTGAAGGGCAGACTCTTGGGGGAAGGGTGCAGCATCTAGCAGGTGGAGGCTGGAGGAGGTCTTGGGGGACAGGGAAAATGGGGAGGTGGGTGTGGGGAGTTTGCAGGGAGGTGGGGATGAGGGAAACTGCAGAGAGCTCATGATGGCACGGGGGGAGTCGTTAAACAGAATCTAGTGCTGATGAGGAAATTACACTTGTTTCATTAGCGATGGGGAAGGAGATAGCTCAGTTCCTCTTGGTCACAGTTGAGCTCAGAAGCTCATTATCCTGCTGCACGCATGCTTTCCCTCCTCGTCAATAAACAGGCTTTCCAGTGGCTGCATCCCCCACCCCCACTCAGCTCCCTCTCAGAGAGGGGCCCTTCTCCTCTACTTAACCCGCGGTTAGGGATCACTGTAAACAGTCTGGGGTCACCACACAGGAGAAAGGGCGAGGGGAAACCTGGAGGCCTGGACTTTCTGCAGGAGGTGGGGAGAACGCTACCAATCGCTCCAGGCCCAGGGGCTCCCCTCTGGGACCGGACGCGCGCGCAGTCAGTAGGTCCCTTTGCTTTCTGCATGCCCTCCCCTGCAGCGTGGCCCACGCGTCTGAACTCCGGTGAGAGGCAGCGCATCCCACACCTCGCATTGGCACCGCGCGATGACGCTGTTCTTGGGGTTTCTGGGACAAAATGTCTCAAGGGTGGCCTTTTTGGGCTACCTTTCCTGGTCCCACCCTGTGTGGCGATGGCTACTAAAACCACAGTGTCCACCACAAAAGCCCGAATGATCAGGGGTAGATGCCCTCGGACCAGAATGAACCCTTCCCGGAGGGCCAAAGGGCGTTGCTCCGGAGCCAGGCGCGCGAGCCATCCCCGACCATCCCTTCGAGTGCGAGACAGACGTGGCGCCCCCAGCCTTCCCGCCTCTGAGCGGACCCGCGCGCCGCTCGACCTCTGCCCAGCTGGTGGCAGCCAGGCGGTGGCATTTGCCTCAGTTGCGGACGGCGTGGAGCGTGCAGCCCAGCGCACAAGCTGACGCCACCCCGCCCTCCGCAGGCAGCGAGTTCTCCGGCAACCCGTACAGCCACCCCCAGTACACCGCCTACAACGAGGCCTGGAGATTCAGCAACCCCGCCTTACTAAGTGAGTCCCCGCGCGGCCCAGGGCGGCCTGGCCTCCGGGCCCAGGGACGGGCTGGCTCGCGCGCCGCAGAGGCTCGGCTGCTCCTAAGGACGCACACTCTCCCCTGTCCCCGGCCGCCCGCGGACCCCCGAGGGGACTCCCGGCCCGGGCCCCATCGCTCCTACTCGTGCCCGCGGTCTCCTCCCCACGCGCCCGACCCCGGCCCGACCCGCTGGACCCGCTGGGGAGGGCGCGGCCGGCTGTCTCTCCTCCTTGGTTCTCCTTTGTCCTCTCACCCAGCCCATTCTTCTCCTGTGTTAACTTCCAGGTTCCCCTTATTATTATAGTGCCGCCCCCCGGGGCTCCGCCCCTGCCGCTGCTGCCGCTGCCTATGACCGCCACTAGTCACCGCGCGGACCACGTCCGGCTCCAGGCCGACGGCTTCGGCCTGCACATCGTCCCCGTGTGACCGCCGCCGAGGAGCGCCCCCGCCCGGACCCCGCGCCCCGCGCCCGGCCGGCGGGACCGATGGGACCGAAGGCGCCACCCTCAGGCCCGGCTGCGCCGCCCCGCGGGGCGCCTCTGTGACACACAATCAGCGCGGCCGGGCGCGGGGCTGCGCCGCGGGGCCGCAGGGGGCACAGGGACGCGGCCACCGTCCGCAGGCAGGGACCCCGCTGCGCCCTACCTCAGCGTCCTGCCCTCCGGCTCCCCCGCGCCCGCCCCGCTCCCCGGCGCCCGCCCGGCGGGGACTGAGCGAACCGCGGAGGGCTGCGCTGGAGCCCGCCAGGGGTGCGCCCGCGCGGAGCCGGAGAGTCGCGGCTTGCGGGAGGGGACTCAGCTGCACCCCACTTCAAGCACAGCAAGATCGCGGGCAGGGGCGTTTTTTACGTTACAAAAAATTAAGAAAGAAATCTCTATGCAAAATGACGAACGTGGTCCCGTGGACCCCGCCCGCCCGTTCCGTTGGCCCTTCCTCTGTAATTCCGCGGTTTCGCTCTGCTCCCCGCACCCCTCTCCCTGAGCCCCGCGCCTGGCTGCCCGGCCCGGCCGCCGGGAGCCGCGCCCCCGCCCCGTAGTTGCCCTCGGTAGCGGCGATGCGCCCTGCATGTCTCCTCACCCGTGGATCGTGACGACTCGAAATAACAGAAACAAAGTCAAAGTGAAAATAATAATAATAAATAAAAGTCCTTGAGCAAATCCGAAAAGGTGTGGAGTCCTCTCCCGGATTTCTCTGCCTTTCGAGCCTTTGTATTTGAAGTGGGGGAGGAGGGACCCGCGGCACGCGCAAAGGGTGCCGAGGCTCAGGCCCTGGCCCCGCCGGCCCAGCCCTGCGGCCTGATGCCCTTGGTCACCGTAGCCACTTTCAGCGCGTCGGTTCGTTTTCTTTTTTCTTTTCTTTTTGTGCACACGAGAAATAAAATAATAATAATAATAATAAAATTTTGTATGTCACTCCCCACGACTCCAGGGTTGTCTCTACCTCTCTGGCACTGGTCTTTCCTTACACTGGTTGATCCCCAATAATCCTTTCCACTATGTCAACTGCACTCCTCTTGTTACCCAAGCCAGTGGTGATGGAGACCCCACTTCCGCACAGGGGCACCCCGCCCCAGCCCTTGCCCTGCCCACCCTCCTTGGCCAGAAGCTCTGCGCTCTCCAACTCCAATGCCTGGCTCGTGGGCTCTCTGTCTCTGTCTCTGTCTCCTTCTCTCTGTCCGGGCGGTCAGCAGTCCCCAAGCCCATGAGGTTGCTTTCCACCCTGCCCAGGAGGCTGCAGTTTGTACTGTGCAGTTTACTTCCAGAGGGAGGATGCTGGCCTGACTCAACGGCACCGGATCTGGTTCAAGGGGCGTAGCAGCAGCCCTGAGTCTGGCAGAGTTCCAGCTGTTTTGTGCCTAGATGACAGCAAAGGATCTGTGTGTCCTCAGCCCTTGTGTGTCTCTGTTCCTGCTAGGGGAAAGGATGCCAAGATGCCCACAGTGGAGCTGCTGCTGACCAGAGATGCTCAGACCCTCCCTCTCTTGTCCTCCCTAGCAGCCTCAGCCCTGGGCAGCACCCTCCCTCTCTGGCCAACGGAAGCCCCAGCTTCCTCCCTCTCAGCACCCTTGGAGTCCTTCTTTTTCAGCTTGGAAAGCCTCCCTGCTTGGCACTCATCCCCTCTCACCTGACAGACCCTGGCCTTCTAGGAAAGCCCTCCCCCAGGGGCCTGGGGCAACTTCAGAATGACCTTTCCCTTTGGCTGGGGCAGTGTCTCCTGACACCTACTTCCCACCAGGGCCCAAAGGCCTTGCCCCAAGCTGGTGTGCCCAGCCTCTTCCCTTTTCCATTCTACATCCCAGTGAATGGTAATCCCACCTTCCAGCTTCCCTGGTGTCAGCCCTCTAGAGAGGAGTCTTCAGGTTTCCTTGGTCATATGTTCTGTCACCAGAGGATTATGAATTTATATACTCATTCATACACACACACACACACACATTCCATACATGTACTGCTGGACTGACATGAATCTTATAGAGAATATAATTGGACTCCATAGGAATTAGAACTTCTGTTCTCATGATCTCTTCTCACACTCATATGGATTATACTGTGCCCCCTGGAACATGTGCACCCCACTTTGGAATCCTGTTCAGAACTCACAAAAATCTAGGCTGGCAAAACTGGTGGTTCTCTGTGTGCTGTCCAGCAGGGAAGCTCCTGAAAGCTGCCAGGGCACTGCGCTGGCCCAGGGCACTCCACTGAGTGCTGCCCTTGTTACATACAGCAGGTTCTTGGCCCCTTGTGCCTAGCTTTGCCTCCAAGTCCGCCAGACAGTCTTTTCCTGCCCAGTCCACCAAACTGGGAGCCATACCACTTATGTGCCCCCCAACCTCTTTCTGTCTAGTCTCCCTCCTACTGAAGTGGATGGCAAGGGCTGCACCATTTGTAGTAGTGACCACTGCAAAGAACCCTTCAAGCTGGGTGCTTCTTGGGGGACTTGTTTCAGCTTGGATCAGCCTGCAGACCTCCCCAACCTGTGCCTGTGTCCCCTCCGACCACAACTTCTTCTCCCATCCTAGCAACACAAAGGCCTGTTTCCTAGTTTCTGTTCACTTTCCCCAGATTTGTCTGGATTCTGCTATTCTGTTCTGCTTCCCACAGAGTCCCTGGCTGAGGTATACTAAGTATGACAGCTCAGAAGACATGGCAGGGGACAATAGTAGTAAAGGTGTAGAAACAGGCCAGATAAAGTGCAGTGCCTGGGGAAGGATGGCGATGGGAGACGGGTGGGAGGAGAAGGTCAAGTTGTGGCTAAGACACTGTTGCAGGAAGACTGTCCCAACTCTGCCACTCAGCTGCTCTAAGAAAGGCCTCCCACCCGTAGTCACCTCCTGCCCATAGAAACTAGTTTGAACCAGTGACTGTGTCACCAATTCAGAACTGGACTTGTGCATAAGTCCATGATGAACCAATCCACCCTCCTTTTTCATGAAACAGAAGTAGGAAATGTAGAGACATTGAGGCCATTCCCCAGAGAGGTACTGTCCCAAGATCTTGGAGAGTTCCCCGGTTGTCCTTATATACTGAGGGGGAGCTCCGTTACCTGAGACTTGAGCCCTAAACCCAAGTCTTCTCAACTCCTCCTCACTTTTGCATCTCATGTCTAACCCATTGGCAAAACCAGACTCTTCCACCTTTAAATCAGATCCAAAATATCACCTCTTCTTCCTCACTGCACCACGCAATCCCTTTCCAGGCCACTGTGGTCCTTTACCTGGACTTGCAAAAAAAAAAAAACAGTGCCAATTGGTCTTCTGCTTCCACCTTTGTCTCCTTCCAGACACCAAAGTGGTCCTCCCAGATGTGGAGCTGCTCACAGAGCCCACAGAGAGCTCCTTGCTCCCCTCAAAGTCAAGGCTCAAACCCTGAGACTTGCTGCCAGGTTCTCCCTGCCGCGGTGTCCACCTGCACTCCCAGCTCCACGACTACCTGGGCTCTCCCCGTTGTCTCCCTCTGTGCTGTTCTCTGAGCCTGCTGTCCTTCGGGCTGTGCCTGAGTCACACCAAGCGTGTCACTTCTGAGAACACTGGACCTGCGGTGCCATGTGCCCCTGCACAAGCATGGGATTGCCTTTCTTTTCCTTTAGGTCTCTACCCCAGTGTTTCCCACCAGAGAGGCCTTCCTCAGCCTCTGAAATAAAATAGCTCACATAGCCACCGCTCTCTAACCTCTTCCTGTGCTGGTCAGAGGTGACTTGTTCCATTGTACTCTCATCCAGTCCTCCTGCCGCAATGGGTGCTTAGAGGGATGCATTTTGCTGTTCTGACTGCTGCGCCCCCATGCCTGGGATGGCCCTCAGCATACAGTGGGTATTCAGCATGCATGCCATGGGTGCACGAGCAGAAGGAGGAGTGATGAAGAAGAGGAGGAGTAAGCAGAAGCCTGGGGCAGGGACAGAGGTAAGGGACACTGACACGCTAAGTCCTGTGAGGAAGAAGTAGCTGAGTTGCTGAGATGCTGTTCTGCTGCCCCTGCAGCCCAGTGGCTTGAGATCTGTAAACCCTGAGCTCCTGGAATTACTTCCAACAGCACCTGGAGGCTCTTTCCTTCCCAGCCAAACCATCAGCCAGAATTCTTCCCCTTCTTTGCAGAGCTGGTGGGAGTCAGTCCTGGCCACACGTAGGAGCCTGCATCTGGCCAATAAGGACCCCAAATTAGACACAGTGGGGTGCTAATGGGTGCCAGAAGAGAGCAGGTCTCTTTATTTTTATTTGGGCTGTGAGCTGCAATGATGAGGGCTGAGGACTCCTAAAGACTCACCCCCTGCATGGAGGCGTCTGCCTGCAAGGAAAGTCACTGGGAGGCAGGTGGAGACCAGCAGAGGAGAGAAAAAAGGGAGAGCAAGCTTGGCAGTATCTTTGGGGCCTCTTTGGCTGGGTAGACCTGAAGAGCTATTTTTGGATTTTTCGGGATCAGAAGCCAATATACCAATATATCTTCTCTTTTTTGATTTAAGTAAATGTTTTGTGTGTCTGACACTCACCAGCAAAGTTCTGATCTGAACCATTCTGAGAGCTCAAATGCCCGTTAAGTAAGGGCTTTGGTGATTTGTTTTATTTTGTTTTATCTATAAGTAATGAGAACTAAAAATCTTATGCAAAAGAGAGCAGCTTAATGCTCTGCATTTCTGGAAGCACACTCTGCCCATAATTTGAGGCCAGGAGTCCGAGCAGAGACAGTAGAGCAGGGAGGATTGCACCTGGCCACCACCAAGGTCCACCCAGATGATGGCAGTCCGACAGACAGCTGGATCAGCTCCAGAAGGAAACAGGTGTGGAAACATGGCAAGGTTCTATTTTTAAGTAAAAAAATAAAGTGAAGAGTAGAGGGCACATTGTGCGAGAAAGAGGGAAATTAAGAATTTCTTCACGTTTGCACGTGTATACATGGACAGAAAGGTAAGCAGCAATCTAATAAAAGTCATCTCGGAGCAGGAGCAGGGTGGGTAGGAACAGCAAGAGGGAGATTTCTATAAGTGTGTTTTAAAAAGAATATAACTTTGACTGTATTGAAAGTAAGTTTCAATACAGTCTCTAAAAAGTAAAGAGAAAGCTAGATTGTTGACACATAGAAGCACACGTGTTTCACAAATAAACCAGGTTGTCATGCTTTGGGTTTTGTGGTGGAAGGAGAGGCCGTTGGGTTTGGGGCCAGTGGACACTGGTGACCTCCAAACTGGGCTTTCAGAGGGTCACGGAAGGCCGCTGGCCTCAGGGTGTGGCAAGCAGAGAAGGTGGTGCAGATGGCTCTTTTGAAAGTGGGAAGAGAAGGGTCAGGAGCATGGTCCGTGTGCTTCGGAGACATGCTCCAGGCCAAGGGCTGTGCTATGTGGACAAGCCTGTGGCTGAGGCTGCAGCAGGACACAGGAGGATGAAGAGAGGCTGCTGAGATGTGGACACCAGGGTCTTGTGAAAGAGGCATGAAAGAATGAGGTAGAGGCATAAGGCTAAGGGTGAGGAGGAGCGAGGAGCCCTACTAGGGACAGATCACAAGGCAGGGGCACCTGGGCTGCACTGGGGAGACTGCAGGAGGCACAGCTGCCGTCCTGCCTTGGCGGAGACAGGACTTCGGAGATTGTCTCCTAGGGATTCAAAAAGACAAGTGTGAGGGCAGAAGAAGGTGCTGCTGGGCAACAGAGGGAGGACATGAGCTGGGCAGATCCTAGGGTACACGTGCTCTGCCTCCACCCTTCAGGGCACAGCAGCCAGGTCCCTCACAATTGTACTGCCCTCCCCACACAACTTTCACCACCTCCCTCACACAACCCCACCTCTCCTCATGGGCTGATGGTTGTTCCGTTCCAATCGCCCAAGGCCCAGGCCAGCTTTAGCTGCCGTGTGTGAAGAGTCCCACCCCAACATGAAGGAATACCCAGTACCCCCCAGAACCTTGAAGCAGGATGAACAGTGTGGGTATGGAAGCTGCTCCCAGCCAAGGGCAGAAGGGACCTACAAGCTGACTCTCAAGATCACTGTGTGGCCACCAACAAGCCCCTCCCTGCCTTCACACCTCCGTCTCCTGATATGTAAAAGTAAGACCTCTGGGCCCCTCCCACTTGGGCATCCTAGACTTCTGAGATTACATCTGGTGGGTGCCCAGCCCGTCTCTGTGTGCGGGAGAAGTTCAGGAAAGTACCGTTTCAGTCAAATGGGTGCCTGTGATGAGGGAGAGATTGGGGGCTTTTTTAAACTAGAGCAGGAGGGCACAGTCGCCCCCTGAGAGTTACTGCTGCACCACCTCACCCCCAGCTGACACTGGAGATCTCTACAATAGTAAAAATGAGGCAGATGAGGGTGGCTTGAAGGGACCTTGGAGGGTGCAGAATAGGGTACTGGGGAGGGACACAAAGGAAGCAGTCATTCGAGGCCAACTCCATTGCCAGCCTTCTGCCCCCACCCTGCCTGCCCAGTACCCTAATTAGCCAGTCCCTCAGGTTCCTGTTAGGCAGGCCGGCTGAGCGCCTAGCTCCCGGGGGACCAGCCGTCTCCCCCACCACACTAATCAGTCCCTGGATCCTTGAGAGCATGAGAGTTCTCAACACACACACACACACACACACACACACACACACACACACACACACTTCCCAGAGCCCCAGAGCTCTGGACCCCATTCCAGCCTTGGGAGGTTAATGTAGGGTGGTTCTGAGTTTCCCCCAATGAAGGTGACCCCATTTGAGATGACTGGAGAATTGAAGAGTGACCAAAGTTTAGGAAGTCTCTCCAATTTGGGGTTTTCTCTCAACTTGTGAAATCAGGGTATATAGCAAAAGATGAAGCCATTATTGGGGTGCTCAGTGGTACCCAAAGCCCTTGGTTTGTGCTTCTCCGGCCCCTACATATGGTCAATATTCACCCCAACCCAGACCTCTTCCTCTCTGTCTCCCCATGTCTGTGCTATCTCCCCACCCCCTACCCCCCGACACCCGCACTGTCAGCCCAAACACATGATAAATTGCCCTGTCAACAGAATTCATTCAGGGACCAATTAATTCCACAGAAATGAACCAGGAGCCATCAGTTGCTGAAAAACTCAGAGTGCAGGGAACACAGGGAGGGGTGTAGGCAGGGGGCGGGCAGCAGGGGAGGGGACAGGGAGGCTGGGGAAGTTAGTCTGACAGAAATTGGTCATTTAATGCTTAAGTGCACGCTAGACAGCCCTGTCATCGCCTGCGGCCCCCGCACGGGATTAATTATCAGAGGAGGCGAGGGCAGCCCAGTCCAGCCCAGCCGTCTGTCACCAAGGAAGGGTGGAGTCACCCAGGCCGTGGGCCACCCTGGGTTCACTTCCAAGTCTGCAGGCCTCCTGCTTCTTCAAGTCCAGACCCCCAGGTCCTAGCTCAAGGCCTTGCCACCTGTAGTCACACGGTGCCATTCTCAGGCCCAACCAGAATGACTGCCTCGCTCCCTGCGCTGGGCCAGGCCAGTAATGCCTGTACTCCCTTATCATCACCTGTGGGCACCTGGGGGAAGCACAGGTGTCCACTCCCTGATCCTCATCTGCAGGAAGGAGCCTTTGTCCACGCAAAGCTCAAGCCAGAGTCCCACCAGTCATGCTGACTCCTCCTTCTTTTTACCTGCTCATCCAATCAGAAGCCAAGCTTGGGAATGCACCCTCCCAGAAGAACATCAGATCCAGATAGAGAGGGGCTTCTACCTCTCTACCACCACTCCAGACAGAGCCACTGCTGGCTCTGCCTGCTCTCCTAACTTAACTTTTGTTCATAGCAAATATAATCCTTGAAAATGTAAATTTCATCCTGCAGTTTCCACCCCCACCACTGCATGAGCACACACTTGCGTGCACTTCCAGCTTGATTCTCTGGTACACCTTTACAGGCCTTCACAAAATCAAGCCCAAAACCTAAGTCAGTGATGCTGAACTGTTTAGAGACCAAGTGTCCAAACCACAACCAAAACTCACTTACTTATCTCAGAGGATGAGCACTGCAATTAAATCTGAACACTGAGGTTTTAGTTTAGAAAAAGTCATACAATTCATGCATTAATATCTTTCATCTTAAAAGAGAAATAAATAGCACTACCCTAGGGATTTACCACTCTAATGCTCCACTCTAGTGGTGGAAAACCTGGGCCCAGGGGCCTAGCTGCCTCTGTGGCACCGGAAGCTCTAAAGGTCCAACACCACTGCTGCAGTCCACACCTCAGCCCACTCTCCTGCCAGTGTCTCTGAGCCTGCCCCAGCCTGCTGGCCTTTGCACACCCTCCTGGCTCAACATGAAGACCTCCCTTCACCTGCAGCTCCCACCAGTCACTTCCCAGCTCCTTTGGATCTCAGATAATCCCTTAATGTTTTTTTTGTGCCACTCCCCAGACTTCCCCATTTGTCACCATGTTACTCTGGTCTATCTTTCCCCAACATGTTAAGTTCCATGAAAATGGAGTCCATGTGCTTATTCTCAGGCCTGGCACTTAATGGACACAAGGAAATCCTTGTTAATGAGTGAGTGGATGAATAAATGCCTGGCTCTGTCTTGACTCTGCCCCTAGCCTGACTGTGAGGCCAAGCTCCACAGAGGCAGAACTCTCCCGGCAGTCCGAGAGATGAGAGACTTCCAGAAAATACAGCACCTGGTTGCTTGTGAGCCCATCAGATGGACTGAGATGAGGCAGAAGCTGCTGAGACCTTGCAGTGACAGTGGTGGAGAGGGGCTGGGGAGGGGCCCTTCTTAGGGGTCTGGGAGAAGGGAGCTCTGCTCAGAACTTAGTGCAGGCTGCCAAGGCTGCTCAGGGCGGGGACGCACAACTGGAAGGGATCTTTCCAGACTGATCTTGGTCTGTTCACTAGAGGTTGAGCTGACAGAACTTGGAGAGTGACTGGTTGAGAGGGAGGAATGAGAGGAGACCAATTTGGAATGAGAAATGAATGCCAGGCTGAGCCCACCCTTTTTCCTGCCCTGAATGTGGAGTGAGGGATATATACTCTGCTTCTAAGGATGGCCGGATGCAAAATGTTATTTTCAAAGTTAATTCTGGCTGCTAGATAGGGTTGGTGACAGGAAAATTGAATCAGAGAGACCACTAAGGTAAAGTGAGAGTGAGAAAGAACGAGGAGGGCAGACTCTGAGGCGAGTCTGGGGAAGGAAGGCCTGGATAGAGAGGTCTCCAGTCACCGTGGGCCCTAATGAGAAAACCATATGATCATGGTACTGTGGACCAAGACACAGAACCCAGCATGCAAGCAACAGCCTGACAGTGCAATCCTGGTAACTTAGTAACGATGTCCTGATATGATGGCAGCTACGACGGCAGGGGGTGGCAGCAGTGCCACACCACGACAGCTCAAAAGCATTAGAAGGGAACGTGGAGACCTTAACCTAAACCACAGAACCTGGAAATAAAGAAAGCCCTTTGAAAGTCTGAAAAGAAGTTCCTCAGGATGTCAAAGAGGCCTAGAAGCAGCTTCTTGAGGGAGGCTACAGTCCAGAGCAGGAAAGAGCTGAGCCAACCAGGAACACTGGAAGGTGGAAGGACCCAGCTCTGTCACGGTGGGGGGCCAAGACTGGAGGTAGAAGCCCTCTGACTGTGAATAACACCTCAGCATCCTTGGTGACATTCAATGTTCTAATTGCTCACTGGGCCCAAGAAAGGCCTGGTTTTTCAAAGCTAGAAAATGGGGGAAATCACACTCAGTACTTGTAAGATCCTTGAAATCATCAGATCAATAAGAATATGACAGAACCCAGCTGAAACAACTGAAAATGATTCACATGTGTCCAACATTTACCCTGTGCTGGCACTCTGTGAAGTGTTTTTTCTGAATCATGCACAATAAATAACTTGGTGAAGAAATTTTTATTATTTCAGTTTACAGATAAAGATACAAAGACCCAGAGAGATTAATATATCTGGTCAAAAAATATCTATCCATAGTACATAGCAAGAAAGGGCGAAGCTAGAATTCAAACTCACATCTATGTCCCTTTAAACTGCCCCTGTGTCCTTACCATGGGACGCTTGAGTTAAGGAGTGCTGAGAGGCGGGGTGTGGTGGCACAGTCCAGTAATCCTAGTACTTGTGAGGCTGAGGCATGCAGATCACTGTGAGCTTAAAGCCAACCTGGGCTATTTAGTGAGTTCCAGGACAACCTGAGCTAGATAGTGAGACCCTAACATAACAAAACAACAAAAAAATGTGGTAGAAGACAAACCAGGAAGCGAGTTGAACCACAAGATAACTACGTAACATATTCCTTCCCAGTTATTTTATTAAAAGGTTAGTACTTGAGTGGGTAAAATGTGTGTAACTGGCAGCTATGCACACTTAACTGGTACATAAAAATGAAAGCAGAAATACAAATATATATGATATACATGTATTTATTTTCTTACATTTCACAAAGTAGAAAGATAAACAAAAAACATTTATTAGAGAAGAGAAGAGACAAAGTAGAGAGGACAGAGCAGAAAGTTGATATTAGTGAGTATAACTAACCTCATAGACTTGAACTTAAAACTGTGTGAATACTTTATGTGACACAGCAAAATCAGGTAAATAAACAAGTGACCCCTAGACAGCAAAAGCAAAATTAAACAGATGAACCTAACTTCTGCTGAGCTCATGTCATCCCACATAGAAATTTCATGTAATTTAAAATCCAATAATTGAATCTCCATACATCCCTAGTGGGATATATACTAACAGAGCAAATAAGTAATGATATTGATGTTCTTGGAGGCTTTTGGTGGAGGAGAAACAAACAAAAACAGATGGTAGATCAATGAAAATTAGCAAAATTTTATAGCCCTGAATGTCTTAGAAGAATCAGTAATATCTCTAGATGCACTTGACCTCTTTTTTTTTTTTTTTATCAGTACCAGGGATCAAACTCATGACCACACACTTGCAAGGCAAGGCGCTTATGCCGCTGAGCTAAATCCCCAGCCCCACACTTTACCTCTTAAAATACACATTTTGTGGTTCTTTCCACTGCAAAGGACAAGAAACTAACCAGCTCAGTAGCTGTAAGCACCTCTAGCTACTAGATTATGTTCTTTAAATACCACTTGGCACTAAAATGAACCAGACTGTTTGAGGGAAATGGAAGATCCCAAGTCTAAAATCTAACTATAAGATGAGCCTGGAAGTTGTGCTACATCAGAAAGCAAAGAAACTATCAAAACCTGATAGAGGTGCATAAGAAAGGGCTTTAGTCAAAGATGAGACAACTGAACATAAATGGGAATATTAACTGCAACTGAGACTCATCAAACGTATTCAAATCCCCAAGTACATAATTAGACTTGAAGAGGAATTCTACTGATCATCTTTGAAGGATTCTAGAGAAACAATTCATTTGAAAAACTGGAGAAGAGTCAGACATGTCTGCTGCCACCTGAGGCAGATGTTCACAGCACAGAATGTTCACACACCATGCGTGGAATGATATATGTACGCAACACGTTTTAGATCTCTTTCTCATCTCATTTCTTCACTCCCTTCCTCCCACTCTTGAGCACGTTCCCATTTAAGAAAGATCAATGTCTTTACTTCCCATTACCAGTTTTTATTTTTCTCTATATTTATATTTCGAGTTTCGCATATAAGAGAAGCCACGTGATCCTAAACTTGTGTGTCTAACTTATTTCACTTAACATGCTCTCAGGTGCATCCATTTTCCTGCGAATGACTCTGGTTTGTCTTTTTTATGCAGATCAGTGCTCCACAGTGCACCATATTTTCTCTGTCATTCATCTCGTGATGCACAAATAGGCCATCCCCAAGAGCTAGCTGTCATGAGCTGTGCTGCTATAAACAGGGGCACGCATGGATCACTGTAACATGGTTTCCTTAACTCACATCAGCAAGATACTAAAGGGGGAACAAGTGGCTGAAACAGAACTTCTAGTTTTAGTTTTTTGAGGGCTCTCCACTCTGCTTTCCATAGTGAATGTGCTAGTTTACACTTGTATCAGCCATGTGGAAAGGGTCCTTTCCCCACAGCCTTGCCAGTATTTGTTATTACTTGATCTCTTAATGGTGGCCATTCTTTCTGGGCTGAGCTTAAATCTGGGTTGTTTTAATTTGGATTTCTCTAATGATCAGTAATGTTGAACAAATATTCTTTTTATATTCAATGTAGTGTCTATTTCACTTGCCCATTATTAGAGCCTTCTATTTTGGGGGGGTCTAATTTATTTTAGTTCTTTGTATATTCTAGCTATTAGTCCTCTGAGGAATAACTGGTAATACCCGCCCCCATTCTCTTGTCTACCTCTAGTTAAATAAACTATACCTCTGAATAGTCAAATAATGAGTAAGGAGAACTCTCTCTCTTTGTCTCTCTGTCTCTCTCTGTCTCTCTGTCTCTCTCTCTCCTCTTGTATCTCTGTCTCTCTCCTCCCTTCTTCCTCCACCCTCTTGTCTCCCCCTTTCTCCCAGGATGGTGCACATGCTAGGCAAGCACCTTACCACTACACAAGACTCTCAGCCAAGACTTTAAGGAAGCTGATAAAACTTTATCAAAGCTTTCCAACTAATGAATGAAAAACAAATAGGTAGAATTAGAATAACATCACTTTGCAATTCTTAATGAAATAATGAAGCCAGATAATGATTATAGTTAATTAATGAAAAAGAGAGAAAGAACAGAGACTTAGATGCCTCATAATGAAAATTCAAAACAAAACGCTATATGCAGTATTTTTTTAAAAAATCAAACCTGCATCTAGTCAAGCCTGTAGATGTAACTACTGTTTCAAGAACAAGAATGGCACTGATACAATTCACAAAAATCCAGGCTGTGGGAAACTATAGGACAAACAATCTGGCTTCCTCAGTAAACAGGAGGGAAACGGATAGAGTACAACAAACTTAAGGCTGTTAGCATTATGTTTGAATTCTACAAGTAGTAAAGAGGAGGAAAAGGATGAAGAAGAAAAAGGAGATAAAAAGGAGTGGAAGTTGTGAGACATCAGGAATATGTAAGCCCTGCATTAACTGGACAGTATGACCTTTCAGGTGTGTTAGTAGTATTATGGCTAAGGTCCTTTTATTTTATTTTACTTTATTTTTAAATTTTATTTTATTTTATTTTTAGGTCCTTTTATTTTAGAGATAAACTAAAACATTAGTAGATTAGATATATGTAGTATTTGCTATAAAATAATCTGAGGAATGAAGTTGGTTGAGTGAATATATGGAATAAAACTGATCACAAATTGATAATTTTTGGAGCTAACCTTTTTACACTAGTGTACTATTTTGTGTATGTTTGAAGCTTGCAATAAGAAAGTATGCTTAAACGCTCATTATGTTGAAATGAACCAGTTGAACTTTAGGGTACCGTCTCCCCATCTAGACTTCCAGGAAGTTGGCATGTGCCTTCAATCATTCAACCTCCAACCTGCAGACTCTGAAGAAACTGGTCCAGATTGAAAGCAAAGGTCTCTAGTTGCCGACAGTTCTGGTGTCCTCTCCCACAAGATGTGTGGTAACAAGCCCCAAGCATGAACAGAGCTTGCTTTCACGTGCTGACACACAAGTGTTAGTCAGCTTCCCGAGGCAACAACTAAACATTGGCAGAAAGAAACAAATAGAGAAACATTTACTTTGATTCGTGGTCTCAGAGGCTTAGTCCATGGCTGTCCGCTCCACTGCTTTCAGGCTTAGGATGAAACAGAAACATCATGACAGAAGGGTCTGGTAGAGAAAATCTGCTCACCTCAAGGAAGGCAGGGAACAGAAAGAAAGAGAAAGAGCCAGCGAGGAAAGGGCTTAGGATTGGATACAGTCCTCAAACCCCATTATCTGCTCCTTTCAACTCAGTCCCACCTCCTGTTCCCATTACTTCCCAGTAATGTCATCAGATTATGAACTCAGTAGTGGATTGACCTACTGATGACTTAGACCCCTCACAGTCCATTGCTTTTCAAAAGCCATCAGCAATCAAGCTTTCAATACAGTGTGTTTTTGGAGGGAATTTTGGATACCAATCAAAACAGAAAATATTAGGTTACTAATGATTTAAAACAGGGTTTGTAACATGAAAGATAGAGGCTTGAATTAAATACTGTAAGCAAAATAACTTGAAAGAGTCAAAGATACTTCAGGGAAGAATTAAAACTTTGTAAAAAATCTGTAATTTAAAGAAACATTCATAAAATAAGTACAAGACACATTTTTAAGAATATCCAAAGAATACATTTTAAAGCTCCTAGAAATTAGCATATATATGTTAGAAGAAAAAATATGCAAGATAATATTGAGAAAATCATGAAAAAATAGAACAGATAATCACAGAGATAAAAACTAGGAAAAATTTTAGACTAGAGGATAAATAAAAATTTAAACATCTGATTAGACAAAGTCTCAGAAGAAGAAGACAAAGAAAAATGGAAGTGAGAAAATTATTTTAAAAAATAATTCTAGAAATTGCCTAGAAAAGAACAAGATGAATATGTGGATTGAAAGGGCCTATTAAATAACCAGTATAATTGATTTACAAATTCTCACACCAAAGCCTATAATAATGAGATTTTAGAACACCAAAAAAGAAATAAAACTTTCCAGGATAAAAAAAAAACAAGGGAAAGAAAAATCAAATATGACAATTTGGGAATAAGAATGGCAGCAGACTTTCAACAGTGACAATGGAAACTGTAAGGTAATGGAAGGACACAGCCAACATTTTTAAGAAAAATGGTTTCAAGTCTGAAATTTTATACTCAACCAAAATAGCCAATGTGAGATTAAATAATGTCATCACACATCCAACATCCTTAAAAACTTAGTGCTCAAGTTATTTTTTCTTATAAAGTTACTAGAGATTGTCCTCCATTAAAAATGAAGGAATAAATCAAGAAAAATTAATACTTGAGACCCCAGAGGCCCAAGTTGTAACATAGGTGACAGGAAGGGAAATTCCCACAATGATGGAGAAGGAAAATTCCACAACAATCGCTGTGCAACACAACCATGAATTTACCAGTGCCAGATGGGAACAAGAAGGGGATATCACATTTACACAGGTCTGTTCCTGACCTGAAGGTCTGACTTGGGGTCTTGAATGAAAGCTGAAATATGCTGCCCACATCACAACCCTAATGAATGATTGTATCAAACCTAGAGGAAAAGGAGTTTCTTAACAATTAGTCTTCCTACAGAGAGCTCTGTTTTATAAGTTGTCATCCTAGGAAGCACCTTGTTAAAAGTCATCTGTCCAGACTAAGTGCCTTTTTCTAACTCATTTGAAAGTGAAAATTCAAACACACACACAAGTGGAAAAAACAGTATGGTAAACACTCATGTTCTAATCCTTCAGACACAATAATTATCAAGATTTTGAGCTACTTGCTTATGTAAACATTAAATTTTTGAATTTTTAAAACTACTTAGAAGTGTACATGGTAAGTTAATAACATAATTACTCCTAAAGCCTTTGATTGATATAACAAATTAGAAGGTGTGAAGAAAAGATAGAAATTTTTCTTTTAAATGTGTTATTAAAGCTGGCCATGGTGGCACATGCCTAAAATCCCAGAAACTGGGAGGCTGAGACAGGAGGATCATTGTGAGTTCGAGACCAACCTAGGCTACAAAGGGAGCTCTAGGTCAGCCTGAACTGCGTAGTGAGACCCTGTCTCAAAAAGGCAATCAATCTATCAATAGTCTTATTTTATTTTTTTAAGTTTTATTATAAACTTAATGCAAACATAAATTATAAACATTTTAAACTCAGATAATAATATTTAGGAACATTTTAAACTCATAGTGGGAGGGAGGAGAAGGGAACAGGACAAAAAGAACTTGTGTTATGTACATATAACTTCCCACAATGAATGCAGTCATTATGTACTGAAACATATACTGATAAAAATAAAAAAATTTAAATTAGTGGATGTGGTGGCACACACAGCATTCAGGAGGCCGAGGGAGGAGGATCCACAAGTTTGAGTCCAGTATAAGCTACATAGTGAGTTCAAGACCAGCCTTAACTTCATAGCAAAACCCTGTCTCAAATGAACAAACAAAAAAATTATCTTGGTAACTGCACAAAGTGTATACTATTTTTATCCATATTGATATGAGAGTTAGTTGTACATAATTTGAAATTTTTTCAATGAGCAGGTATTTCTTTTTAAACAAGAATTAAAAGAATAGCCACAAAACATGTTCCCTTTCATATGACAACTCTTTGGAAATGTTCTTTATAAAGTCTTTTCCCCTACAGTCTTGCTCCTAAAAGGTGTAATTCAAAATTAATGTTATACATAACTCTCTCTCATGTATATCCCAGTGAGTGATAAATTTTATGGTTACCCTATTTGTATAGCTTTATGCTATAGATTCCTCACCTTTAGAGGCTGGTCTCCTCTGGGTGTTGCTTTTAAGGATTTCCAGCACTGAACCTAGCAAAATATGGGGTCCAGTGAGACCCTTAACCTTTCTTATTGCAGGATTTCTACATCTGCTGCCGCAGACTGGGAGTCACCAGGCTCCCACACAACCGACTCACAATGAGTTGGGTACCCAATAAGCTGCCCATTTCACATGCTCATTTCTGGGGCCACAGCCATGGGTTCACACTTCTGGTCTCAATCTGCCTGCAGGACTCTCTCCAGCCCCTCCGAGTGTCACCTATTCAGTAAGACCATCCTTCCATCCTGCTGAGAGCATTTCACAGCTCATTTTGTCAACCTCCCCCTTGGTGTCCTGGGAGTGGGCTGAGCTGGACGCTCACATCTTTGTCTGAAGAAGCATCATGGAGCTCAGGGCTGACTCACAGCTCAAAAGCATCCTGCTGGCAAGACCCGAACCCATGTCAGCCTCTTTGGCTGTGTGTCTGCTCCTTGCTGGGTACAGTGACAGATCTGTGTAGCTCTACCCTGTAGCACCTCTCCCACCCACAGCCCTCCAAGGTCCCTGTGCAGATTCCCGACCGCATGCAATCTTGACACCTATCTGGACCTTTGTACCATGATTTTTCATGGAAAGTGAATCCGGTATGAATTCTCCAAGCAGGACCATCATGCAGCCCACATTCCTCCATCACGTGCAGCAGGTAATATGACAAACCGCCAAGCTGAAAGAAAAAACCTAATCTCTGTATCACTCCCCGAGGTTCTCCATTCATTATCCTTACCAAGCAGAGAGCATGATATTTGGTTCTTTGTCATTTGCGCATGGAGTATTCATTCTGGCTTATACTAAACATCATTTTCCTGGTTAAGTATGGCCAGACCCCATGTATAATAGTTGCTTTAAGAATTCTTTCAGAGCTGGGCATGGTGGCTCATGCCTGTAATCATAGCACTTGGGAGGCTGAGGCAGGAGGATTGTTTTGAGACCAGCCTGGGCTACAAAATGAGCTCAAAGCCAGCCTGAACTGCATAAAAAGACCCTGTCTCAAAAAAGACAAAAAAAAAAAAAAAAAAGAATTCCTTCAGGAATCAATACCAAACTTGACAATCTGTAATTTCCAAAGATAACATGTACTCCTGGCTGGGAGTACCTCTGCCACCCTGCATGGCTCCCAAGGACCCTGCCAGCAGACTCCTGATCTCATAGGATTCTGACACCTATCTGGAATTATGACTATGATTTTTCCCTACTATTTCTGATTTGAGGTCTTTCACCTTACACTCTGGAAAGAAGGAAAATGAAAGATAACAGGTCTTTTCTTCACCTTTGGTTAATAGTACATCATGGCTTTCTATCCCAACAGCTTTTCTGGGCATAAAGCACATTTTGTGTACTTATTATTTGCTACCTCTTCTAATTCTAGTCCTCTCTCTTGTTACTAGTTTCATGTATATGTTCTTTGTTCCGTGTGTGTGTGTGTGTGTGTGTGTGTGTGTGTGTGTGTGTGTGGTGCTACAGACTGAACCCAGAGCCTCATCCAGGCTACTTCATCAGCCTGTTTTCAAGTCTTTTTAGTGTGTTTACACACATAGACACACAGAAAAACACATGTTTTGGCTTTGCCTTTTAACTACCCTGGCAAATCCTGTAGAATATATTCTCCTATTAACACTTTTCCAAAATAACATTACTGGGTTTTAATACCCAACCTTTACAGAACACATGTATCCCTCACTAACATTTTTCAGCTGTTGTTTACATAGGGAAAATGGATGCAGTAAAAGCGTTCCCCAGACTCAGTATGGTACTGTAAACATAATGGGGTACAGGAAGAACCCCAAGTTACATTTCAAAAGGAATTGATTGGGTGTCAGAATTATTAACAGAACACAGTGGTACATGCATGTAATCCCAGCCACCTTGGAGGCTGAGGCAGGAGGATCACAAGTTTGGACAGTTTAGCAAGATCCTGTCTCAAAATAATAAGTAAAAAGGGGTGAGGATGCAACGCGGTGAAAAGAGCCCAGGACTCCGTCCACAGTGCAGGAGCGACATAAGCCTCACTACTGCGAACAGAGATCATTTGTGGCCACCAGATTCATCGTTTAATATCCGGGAAGCATTGCTTTGAACACCTTACATCCTGTCATACTTTGTTATTTATCTATATGCCTATAGATTTGTTGAGTTTAGTTACTTTGGAGGAAACTGGCTAGGGGATTTAAGTTAACATACAGTCTGTTATCATTTTTCTCACTTGAAATAATGGCCAACAGGCTCCCCTTAGCATTTTCATGCAGAACACCTGATTTGCAGGAATAGATTTAAACTAGAAAATGCCTGCATATCAGCAAATGGAGGAATAAGCAAAACACGGCACTGACAAAGACTGTGGCACCACAGACAGTGTGGCACCCGCAGGGGTGCTGAACAGAAAGGGAGGGAGCGTGGGTTGTGCTCCAGTGGGTAAACCTGGGTATCATTATGCTGAGTGCGAAAAAATCAGGGACAGAAGACAGACAGCAGGGATAGAAGACAGACTGCAGTATTTTTTTTTTCAGACTGCAGTATTTAGAATATATGAAATACTCAGGACAGGCAAATGCATAGAGAATAGAATGGAGGAAAGATCATCAGAGGCTGCTGTGGGAAGCAACAGGGTGTTCCTCACTGGTACAGAATTTCTGTTTGGCATTGTGGAAATTCATTCAAAGTAGGTTGTGCAATGTTGTGAGTATAATAGCTGCCACTTAATTGTACACTTAAAATGGTTAAAATGGTAAGTTTATTGTGTTTTACTACAATAAAAAGGAAAGATACAGTAATTTATTTTTTAAACTCTTCAGCACTGAGATTCTTATTTACATTGAGTCCTATAAACAGTCCAAATATACACAGGGAGGTGTTCGTGGGGAATCTTGTCTTCATCTTATTAAACTTTTAATTTTCCTTTAAAAAGGGGGGAGGGAGTTATAAGCTTGCTTTTCTTATTCAACAGTACCGATAGGTGACCTCTCTGCATGAAGACCCAGCACCCAGTATGCAGCTGCCGCAGAGCCCCCTGTAGCTCAGGAGCCCCTGAGTCCAGGAGCCAGCCCCTGCCCTCCGCTCTGACCTCGCAGGGGCTTCCTGGTATGCTCCAGGCTGGCACCTCCTCTTCATCCTTCTTCTCTCCCTGCAAGGTACAGACAAAGCGTCGGTCGGTCTGTCCTTAGCAAATTGCAGGGCATTCATGCCAGTGCCCTCCTGTTGGGAGCCACCACATTGCCGAGCCACCGCATATAGCGATCATGCGGCCTGTGGTAAAGAGTAAAGCCTGAGTTAGATTACCCCTCCCATCGAGCACGTTAGTTTCCTGCTTACCGCGTAAACAACCCGCTCAATAATATGTTAGCCAATCAGCTTGCCTTGCTTACTTTAATATGATTGGACACTGTATCCGTATATATACTGGTGCCACCCCTGGGGGGAAGTAGAAGCCCGGAAGGAGCCGCGGAGAGCGGACCGGTAGAAGCTTCGGAGCGAAGCACGGAAGGAGCCGCGGGGAGCGGACCAGAGGAGGCTTCGGCTGGGAGCGATCCCAGGGCAGGCTGTACGGAGAGAAAATAAAAGAAAAGGTTGTCCACTGCCAGACTTTGTCGTGTGTCCTTCCTGCCGGCTGGGAGCGACATCGACACCCTCCCCTGTCTTTCTTAGACTCAGAACACTACCAGCTCAGGAACATTCCTCAAATTATTGTTCATAAAAGTGGATGGTAGGACACAAGTCCATCTGCAGCAATTAGCCAACAGCTCCCCTCACACTCGACCACTAACAAGGTGATTTATAGGTTACAGAACTGACATGAAAAATGGCCCAAATATTAAGTGAAAAATAAAGTTCTCGATGCAATATACATATAATTTCATTTTTATTAAAAATAATCAAGTTGATTATGTACACATAAAGCAAAAGCCTGGGGGCTACAGTTCCAACATGTTAACGGTGGTCGTAATGTGGTGGATGACAGGTGACATTTCATTTGCATATGGGCGTCTCCCAGGTTTGCAGCTATAAGTCGAATCCTCTAAAAACCCCTGAACCAAAATAACTCCTCCACTGAGCTGTGAGTGTCAGGTGTTGGTCGCGGTGACACAGAAGTGACTAGGATGGGGGTGCTGTATTCCATCCACTCCCACCCTCCCTCCCTCTTCCATTCATCTTTTATTCAAAATAGCTGTTCAGGTCTGAGGCCGACTTGCTAACGCCACTGCATGGGCTGCTTTGCACTCATAACTCACGTAATAAGGGAAAACAGCTTTTTAAAAAGTCGGAGTCAGCCTCCAACCCCAGCAATTACACAGAGCCATCCCAGAGCACAAATACATTCCCCAGGCCCTTCTGTCTCTTGAGAGTTTTGGTGTCCCCTAGAGAACAGGAAGGATAAAGGAGTAAGGGGTACTCAAAGGAGCAGGGCCGACTCACAAGCCAGGGATTTCTCCACTGTTTCATTTCATCCTTGAAACAACTAAAAGGATTGGATATTATCCTTTCCACTTTACAGATGAAAAAACTGAGGATCTGATGATAAACAACCACTTCCAACTATGCAGTTAATGAACAAATTAAAACACAAGTCAGCCTGCCTCCACTTGCCTTCTCCCTGGGTTTCACTTAAAATTTCCCACCAAATCATCCTTTTTTTACCTTTCTTCCATGAAAAGCCTGTCCTCAGAGGCTGAGAGGTAGGCACCAGGTGGTGACACTTACTGCTGTTCCTAATTGTCCCCCGCTGACACAACTGTTGGGCTCCGTTCCACGGAGTACTTTCTGCGTCCCAGCCCATCGCACCAGGCCCGGGAGATTTGGGGTGCACCTGGCAGAGGCGTCCTCGCTGCACCGAGCTCGCTCTTTGCCTGGAGCTGCAGTATCAACAGTGCAAGGGGAGCCTGCATGCAAAGCAGAAACCAGGCCAGCTTCACTGAGAACCAGGGTCCACATGGAGAAGGCGCTGGAAGAGCAGAAGTGTGTGAGTGCAGACAGAGATGTCTGCAGTTTTTTGTTTTGTTTCATTTTTTTCTCCATAATGCTCTCCTCAGCTCTAATTCCAGCTTCTCTTAATGATCTGCAGGCTCCTCTGACCATCAGAAGATATGAAACTTGTTAACTGGCAAGGGCAAAATGTGGGCCTCCTAGAAACCATGGTCAAAGCAACAGAAAGGAATGCAGGAGGAAAGTGTGAAAAATGTGTGGGTTTGTTTCACAAATCGACCATCCCTGGTGCACTGGGATGGAGGGCAACTCATGCCCGTGAGCTTAACGATGTCCACAAAGCCAACTGGCTATGGAAAAGGCAGGCTGCAGGTGCAGGAGCTCCAGCGGGGCTCTGTGTGGGCTGGACGCTGTCCGCAGACTCCAGTAGCCGGCCACCCTCCTCACAGGGCTGCTGGTGTTAAGGAAGAAACATATCGTCTCCATGTTGCACACCAGGCTGAGCACCTGGGCACCTTCAGTTACTCAGCCATGGGCTGAGGCCCGGAGGGGGAAGGCGGCATCAGAGCCGGAAGGTGGCATCAGAGCCAGGTGGCTTTCGGTTGCCTTGAACAAACGGAGAGTGAGGGAGTGAGGAGACAATACCCAACACCTACAACTTGACAGAGGACAGTTCTATTTTGGCTCAGGGTTTTAGGGGACTTGAGTTGGCTCTGAGGTAGGAAGCTCAGTGGGCAGTCTAGAGGAGGCGAGCCCCTGGTGTCCAGTGACCAGGAAGCAGAGGCAGAAGCCAGAAGCCCTTCCAAGTCACATCCAGCCATGGCTGCCTCCCAGCCAGACCCTGTCAAGAGTAAGTCAGCTCTGTGGCTCCCCTGCAGCCCATCTAAACCCCAGCAAATGTGAACGTGGAGACCCAGCGCGTCTCTGAGGCAGAGCAGGAGTGAGTCACCCGTTTGCCTTCTGTGTGGGTTTCCTGTGCCCACCCACACCCAGAGCCTCTGCGTTGGCCCCACAGGCTCTCCAGTCAGCCTCAGGCTGGTGCCACACCCTGGTTCTTTCTCCTCCTCCCAGGACCCCTCTCCGACTGGGGGACAGCAGAGGCTCAGGGCTGGGCAGTCACGCTGAGGAGCAGGGGCCCAGCATCAGCCCCTGTCTTACACTGTTGCACCCCATCCTCAGACCCCAAGCCCAGGTCCCCCCACCTCTGGTCTCCATCATCATCTTTGGAGAGTGAGGCCTGTGTGTCATCATTAATGGGCTGAGCAGTAGCTCAGCGAGGCGGGGAGCATCGAGCTTGGCAATCACGGCTGCGCCTCCATCGTGGCGCCTTCGCTCCCAATCCATCTCCCCTCATCACCAGGCGGCCGAGCAGGCCCTGCCTTCGCCACATTAATCAGGTTAATTTGAAGTTAGAGTTCACATTCCAATCAAAAGGCAACCAACAGGGCTGGGTTCAGGGCCAGGGGAGAGCTGACCTCCCCAGCTGCAGGCTGCCCTGCTCTGCCCAGGCCTTGTGCCTGGGCCCCTCGCACATCCTGGGTGCAAGCCAAGGCTCAGGCTCTGGAGCTATGGGGGGCAGAGGCAGAGTGACCCTGACTCCCTGTCGCTGTGAGCAAAACAACCGCACTATGGCTGTGTCCACCCCCCTCCCCTCCCCCACTGGTCAGGGCTGGATGCTGGCTGCTGAGGAGTGTGCCACCGTTGTCACCGACGTGCTGTGCTCTGCATGAGGAGTAAGCCCAGCAGCACCCTGCAGGTCACCTCCTAAGAAACCCAGCCTCTGAGGAAGGTAAGAAGACATGGAGGAGAGAGGGCAAGGCACAGAACAAACACTGAACTCGAGAAGCTCGCCAAGAGGACACAGCATACCCTCCGCCAGTGCAGCACAATGGCACCCCCAGTCCTGTCCTTATCCTGCTGGGCACCTCACAGGCTTGGGCTGCTGCAAACACTGGCGTGTGATGAGGGTCCACCCCTCCTAGATCTTCCCGCACACTGGCTTCCGACCCTGCACAATGGCCTGGCTCCAAGTCCCTCCCTGCTGTCCCGCAGAGGATCTAGTGAAATAATGGAGGCTTCCTTCCCAATTCACCTCACTTTCCTTTCTCAACAAACTCGTCCCTGGCTAGCCCAAGACAGAAATCGTGGAGGTCATTCAAGAGTTCCTTCTTAGACTTTTTCTTATTTCTTGTTGCTACTATACCAAGTACCACCAACCGAGTGGCTTAAACAGTACAGATTTATTATCTTTCAGCTGTGGAAGTCAGGAGTCATGGGTGGGCATCTCATCTGTTTTTCAGAAGTCAGGGAGAGTGCATTCCCTCACCCTTTTTGACTTCTAGAGGCCACCTGCCTGCCATGCTCAGGGCCCTTTCTCCACCCACAAGTCTCCCTCAAACTCTGACCCTCCTGCCTCTTGCTCAACATAAGGACTCTCACGTGTACACTGATACATTCAGACCCAGTATAAAGCTGCTAAAGCTGAATGACAACCTCGATTCCCTCTGCAACTTTAATTCCCCCTTCACTCTGCAACTTATTCCCAGGTTCCTGGGAACAGCATGTAGACATCAAGTTTGTCTATAAGTCCAGCTGATGGCTTCTGCCCTGGCCTCCTTTCTCGATCTCCATGCATTCGCTGGTATCAGGCTCTTTACCACCTCCACATGCTACAGTCCCCTCATTTCATCTACAGGCCGGTACTCTCTGCAGAGGTCCCCCCATGCTCAGCTGTGTGCTCGGTGCCCTGGCCAGACTGTCTGTCCCAAGCAGCTTGAATTCCATATGTTCAAGACCAAGTCACCCGCAACTTACTCTTCCTCCATCTCATAAGGAGTCACCTACCTCACTCTCCAGAGCCTTCACCTTATGCATGGCCCTCTCTGCCTGCAGGTCCTGCCCCCTCGGCCTAGTCTAGCCTCTTATCCCTTGGGCCTTAGGATCTCTCTCCTGCCTTGAGCAGTGGCTGCAATGGTCTTGCTTCTCCACCTAGCAGCCGGAGCGGACTTTCGGCAACGCACAGCTGACTGTTACTACTGGGGATCTCCATGATCACAGTCCTCTCTGCTGTGGGATTGGCTCCCAGACGCTGCACATACTGTTTGATCTGGCTGCAGTGCCTTCCTATACCCAACTCCAGCAGCCCTTCGATCTTTGGAAATTTCTTCTCTTTCTAGGACACCTTCCAAGGGAACCCACGCAGCACTTGTTCAGGCCGAGCACTATCTGCCAGGCTGTCTCCTTTGTTAGACTCTGAACCCCCAAGGCAGGGACCATGTCTCAGTCATCTTTGCCCCCATAGCACCGAGCCTGGCTCTGAGCTGGGGCTCATTCAGCGCTTCCTGAGCAGAGGGAACTGGAAACAGCCTGTTGCCTCCCAGCCGGGGCAATTCTTACCTATGCAATGACACACACATCGTCACTGCATTCATGGTTACATGGGCGAAGACAGTCATCCTCACCCCCACTGTCATTCCAACAAAAGCAGCATCTTTGACAGTCAATCACATGTCTCCAACGTCACTTACCTGTGGCCAAATGCCAGCATTCCCCGCATCCTCACCTCACGCTCCGGCACACCCATGCAAACATGCACAGTCACAAACTCCCACACGACCCAACACGCAAGCTCACACAAAACCACACAGCGGTGCACACAGCTCCAAACACCTCCAGGGCACACTTCATCTCCAATTGTGAGCAAATGCTGTTGGTTTTCATTAATCTGCAGACTCTGTGTTTGCCAGTCTCGCTGGCTCTCTCTCTCTCCCTCTTCCCCGCTCTCTCTCGTTCTGCTCCGAGGCAGGTGAGCGCATCAATTTTCTCCTCGTCTGTGGCAGTTAAATTAAATGGAATCGGCCTGATTGCTGAAAATCAAAGGGAAGGCTGATAAAGCAATTAAATCCCTCTAATTCCTCGTCCTGAAAGGTGCAGCAGCTCTGAAGCTAATTAACTTCATAATGAAAATCCTTCTTCACCCTTTTAGGCTCTTCTCCACGGGTCTTCTCTACTCTCTCTCCTTCTGGGGAGACACTGGCTACTGAGGAAGCGCTGGGTCAGCAGTGTGGGGAGTCAGAGCTCTGGAGAGGTCCTGAAGCCTCTGCTCTCTTCCTCAGCTCTGCCCCACTCACCTGCCCTGAACACCATGTCCCTTTGATAGCCTCAGTCGCCTGCTTAGCATTTCTGACACCCACACAGAGCCAGCACTGTGCCCACCCCAGCCCTGCCCTACACCGCCTTCCTCCCCACCAGCCCTACCACAACAGCCACACTACCCTAAGACCCAGCTTCCTGGTCAGCCCGCCTCTGACACCAGCCCACCCAGCACCCAGCTCCCTCCAGCTGCAGCCTCCTCCAGTGCGCCACCTGATACAGTCCTGAAACTACTTAGGCTGAAGCTATCAAGAGGGCAATCACCAAGCCCCCCTCACCAAAGGATTTCCTTATCTAGATGTAGACACAGTCCAGCAAAAAGACAATATGAGTTAATAAGGCTTTTTTAAAGAGAAACTGTAGCTGGGAATAGTAGCACATGCCTGTAATTCAGTTCTTCCAGGCTGAGGCAGAAAGATCCCAAATTTGAAGTCAGCCTGGGCAACTCAGCAAGACATCTCAAAATCAAATTAAAAGGATACAGTTCGACACACCCTCCTGGTTTCAAATCCCAGTAATAGGGAGGGGGCCTGTTTTAGTCTGTTTATGACAAAATATAAACTGGGTATTTTAGAAACAACTTAGAAGTCAATTTTCCCAGGTGCGGTGGCACACACCTATAATCTCAGCAGTCAGGAGGCCAAGGCAGGAGGATTGTTGTGAGTTACAGGCCAGCCTTGGCTACAAAGTAAGACTTGATCTCCAAAAAAAGAGAAAGAAAGAAAGAAAGAAAGAAAGAAAGAAAGAAAGAAAGAAAGAGACAGGCAGGAAGGAAGAGAGGAAACTCAGTTTCCCTATTAGGAAGGCTGAGTGTCCAAGATCAAGGCATCTGCGATTCAGTCTCGCCAGGGCCTGCTTTCTCACAGATGGCGCCCTCTTGCTGTGCTCTTGCGGTGTCCTTCATAGTGGACAGGACTCGCTAGCTCTGGGGTCTCTTTAACAAAGGAACTGGCCTCTTTCCTCCACCCTTACGACCTAATTGCCTCCCCATTCCTCACTCCTAATCCCACCTTCCTGAAAGGAGGGTTTCAGAGCAGCTTTGAGGGGATAGGGGACTTCAGACCACTGGAAAAGCCCTGGAGAGGACCCCAGGGCTCTAGAGAATGGGGAGACTCCCTGACCACTGGTGGCTGGGACCGAGAAGGAGAGCCTGCAGGCAGGGGGTGTCCGGAGCACCAAGCTGGCACGGGCAGATTCTGCAGGGCTCTGAAGATCCAGGCAAGAAGCTCCATGTCTTTCAGATAACATCACTGCACTGAAGGAGGATGTGTGCCCTGGGCAGAAGCAGAATGTGTTGGACTCCTCTCCCCACCTCTCCGGGAGAGCAGCCTGACACAGGCAGAGCACAGCGGCTCCAAGCCTTGCAGGAGAGGCAGGGACCCCAGCAGGGACCTCGGGAGCTGCCCAGCCAGGCAACCCGGGAAGGGGGCAGCCTGGGCACCAGCTGGCCTTCGGCCACCTCACACTCCACAGGATGGAGTCACCTAATAATGAGGCTCAGCTGGCTTCCACCCGCCCGCCCAGCTCTGCCTCCAGCCTCTCTGCTGAGCAGGCCAGAAGCCTGGGCTTTGCAAGGCGCCTCTTCCCCATGCACTGTCCCCACTCCTGGCTCAGGACTTCTTCACGACACCTCAGGCCTTTGCTTACCCTCACCTCTCTGTCACCTTCTAGCCAGTCCTTGCTTCAAGTCACCACCACCTCCAACACCTGCTCCAAAATAACTGTTCTAAGGTAGAAAAATACTCACACCACTCTGCTCATGACAGGCCCAGGAGGCTGCCACCCCAAAGGTCCTGAGCTTGGACAAGGGCCCTGCCTCCACCTGCTTCTCAAAGCCCCACCACACTCCAGCTTCCCCTCACCATGCTGTTCATCCCAGAAGACTTTGTGATCTCTCACAACTCACTGCAACTTAATTTATGACTTCTATATTTTTGTCTCATTTTCCTTTGAGCTTTGCAGTGCTTTCTAAGTATTCTGCATTGAGCAAGTATTATTATTCCTCCCTATTTTATTTTATTTTTTGAGACAGGGTCTTACTATGCAGTTCAGGCTGGCCTTGGGCTCACTATGTAGCCCATGCTGACCTCAAACTCATGACAATCCTCCTGCCTTGGCCTCCCAAGTGCTGGGATTACAGGCATGCACCACCACCCTCAGCATAAGTGTTATTTTTGGCAGTAGAAAAACAAAATATTTTTAATGTACCTGATAATACCTCCTCCCTTCTACTTCTCCCCAGGCTCCTACACTCTGACCCTTAGAATGCAGCCCACCTTGGGCCTCACTGAAGCCTCTTTCCCACCTGCTGGAGGACCAGCCTTCTACCTGCTTGTACACTGGTCTCCCTTACACGTCGAGGCCCTGGAAGATGAGGGTAGGAAGCATGCTTCTCTTGGCTAACACAGTGTTAGGTTCATCTGCTGTACCCATGATTATTGATTGAATGAATGAATGACCAAGTGGCCTGGCAGTCGAGCTGTTGGTGGGACATGTGCCTTTCCCTGTGTGGGGACTGTGTCCTCGGCCTCTGCCCACCCTGGGTCGCCCTGCTGTTTTGAGGGGAGAGTGAGGCCTGTGCCCAAACTCCAGCTCCAGCCCAAGATGCCCTTTTGGAGCCTCTCAGAGATGCAGTCCTGGAAACAAGAAAAGAAAACAGAAGGAGAGAGAAGTCGAAGTGAAGCAGGAAGACAGAGGCAGAAAGAGCGCAAAGGGAGAGGCAAGCAGAGACGTGAGGGCTCATGAGCAGGTCCCCAAGCCAGCCCGGACCTCAGCACACACGAAGCCCACACTGGGGCCGGGGGACAGGTGTCCTAGGCCAGCACCCACCCGATCCAGAGCCTGTGGACAGCACCCAGCAGGGGCGGCTGAGCTGCACCATGCCTGGTGACAATTCGGGCTCCATCTGCTGCATGTGGGGCTGGCGCAGCTCCGAGGCTGGAGGGCGGGGGGTGCACGAGGTGACCAGCTGAACGGAGGCAGGGGAGCGGCATCTCTGGGGGGGGGGCGCCCGTGGACTTGGAGTCAGGACGGCGCACCACACCGGGCCGACTTCATGTTTTTTTTTTTTTTTTAATTTTTATTTTGAAAGTATACAACAGAACAAGTCAGAATAAAGCCAACTAAGATCATACAGTGAAACTGGTACAGAACTTCACAGCAGGTTACCAGGATAACAGTAATAGGTATCACAATATATTTTGTTATCTTTATAATAGTTGTTCTTTCAATCCCGTATATCAATGTTCGCACGTGCCATTTCCTCCCAGTCTCACCCCTGGAATAAATTTGTGAGCTGTCCGCAGCATGTCCTTAGCCACACTGTTTGACCACTTACTATGCACCACCACCCACCCAACCCACACACAACCCTCAGCCATACCAAGCCATCAGACACTGCAGACCATGGCCCATCCCACCAGGCAAGACACCTGGTCACACACTGCCACCAGAAGCCACCAGCAGCACGTGCTCACACCTTTCTCAGTTGCTCAGAGTAGAAGCAAAGCACAAGACAAAATCCTGCACACAGTCTCCAGGACATCTTGCTACCCACACACACACAGAGGGGCACACGTACACACACATGCAAGCGTACACACACACACAAGTTACTAGAGTCAGCAGAAGCGATGGGTCGGTTGCCACACAGGTCTATGTGGGTCTTGGTTCTAAAGAAAGCAAGTCAGCGTCAGGTTCCTGGGCTACTACCCCAGCCCTGTCAGCCCTAGGGCCCATGTCTGGGGATACCGCCCTTGCACCCTGGCTACGTGAGCCGTGCCCTTACTGCTCAAGAGGTCGGGGTCCTGCTGGGGTCCAGGCCCCTCGGTCCCCCCAACCACCCCCTCCCAGCCCTGCTCCTGCCGGCTCATTCTCTTTCCATCTGCACTGCTTCTCCTCCCCCAGACGACCCCCCATCCCCGCCCCCCAGCCTCGGTGATAAAAGAGCCAGATTGGAGCGGGTGCCACGCAGCTTCATTCCCCACCATATGGGCCCAAAAGCCAAATCGTCAGCTAAGCGATTAAATCAAGTATGTCGAACAAAATGTTATGAACTGACATTATGGGTATATAATTTTATGCCATTTGTTGCCATCTGTTTATCTAAACAGCCCCCATTCTACACAGACTCACAGACTCACACCTTCCTCCTGCCCTCCACCACAGGGCCCCACCCCAGCCAGGGTCAGGGGTCAGGGTAACAAGATGTGCCCTTGGGAACCCAGTGGAACGGGGACTTAGGGCACCTAGGGGCTGAGGAAAGGAGTGCACTGGGTGGGAGGTGAAGGCATCAGAAGGCCTGAATGTAAGGACTGCGGCAGGTCTGCACGGGCTATGGACCAGGACCAGGGACCTCCCTGGCAGGCCGCCAGCCTGGCACGTGTCATGTGTATACCAGGATGGAGGGACAGCAGCTGTGCACGGAGTGCATGTGGTGTCCCTCGGCCCCACAGGACCAGCAGGGGCCCCGCAAGCCCATGGGCTGGAAGCACCTGTGTCCCTCAGCCCCCAGCAGTTCAGTGCGAGATGGTTCCTTTGGTGGTCACTGGGACCTGGTGAATATGACCACAGGCTCCCAGCAGGGAGGTTCGGTCATCCTGCTCCTCCTGCCTCCCACTGCCACCTTCAACGGTGCCCTTGTCTCTCACTCACCTCCTCCCCATGGTGACTGCCCATCTCACCTCGGGTCACTGTCTCCTCCCCGACTGTCTGTGGTTCTGCTCCATCCTCTGACTCTCCGCTATCTAGCTGGAGGGGGTTCTCCATAGAGGGGTACAGGTCCCAGTCAGGGTGAGAAGCTGGCCAGAGGAAGGGAGAGAGAGGGAGGTGAGTGGGAACCCACAGCCTGGCGCTGTTCCAGGAGCAGGAAAAGCAAGGAAGGGGATGGTGGGCTCTGCTGTGAGGCTGGCCCAGCGGAGTGAGATGCAGGAAGGCCCACTGAAAAGCATGGCAACCTCTCCCCAGCTGGTTAAAACCTACCCCAAACACCTCACAGAGGCAGGTCCCGGCATGCACCTGTGCTCACTCACAGGGCACACTGCCACAACCCTGCACACAGCACCACTGACACTGCAGACCACACATTCCGGCCAGGGACAGAGTGCAGAGCAGGGCCACAGCCCAGCATCAAGGTGCCTGGCACTCCCCAGTGTGTGCACACAGCACGCCCAGGCCAAGGCTCACCCTCCACTTCTGGCCACACATCCACATCCTCTGACTCCTGCTCCATGAAGGGAAAACAGCAGTGAATGACAGAAACCCAAGAGAAGGACGGAGACGGGGTGGGGGATATGACACAGGCACAAGAGAGAGACAAAGAGGAGACCTAAAGGCCATGGGGAAAAGCAGGGCAGGAAGAGGCTGGAGGGTGCACTGTGGGCGGCAGGCGGGCGGGCGCCAGGACGTGGAAAGCCGGGCAGGCGGGTGGTGGCAGAGGCTGAGGCTGAAAAGCTCATTTTGCTAGTAATTTACTCTCCTGCTTTTGGGCTGCTCTGCCTGCCGCTGCCGCCCGCCCGGGCTGCCTGTTCCAATATTAGATATAAACAAGTAAACTGTGTAATGGATCACATTAAGCAGGCCTTGCGTCTTGAGGCAGGATTTAATTTGCATGGCAGATTAGCTTGTCTTCCCAGCAAGGCACCCCGGGGCACCCCAAGCTGTAATAGGATCCCGCCTCTTAGAGCCCATTAAGGCAATTGAGAGGCCTCCTAATCTCCCTCCCCGCCCTGCCCCAGAATCCCCTCCTGCTGGACTGGGAGGGCCTTGGGATGGCTGGACCCCACCTTCTGACCCTGGGTGGAGCCGACCTCAAGACCCATTCTGCCCCTAGACTGGCAAACCCCAAAATGTGTAGGTTGCCTGCTTTCCACCTCTCACCAGGGTACTGAACCTCAGAAAAGTTCCCCTCTGCACCCTCAACTCTGTATCTGAGCCCCCCAGATATCTTTACCTGCTCCCCACTCCAGGCAGTGCTATCATCCCCAGCTTCTCTCTTCCGGAATGCATGGCACCTTGAACCCCTCCGCCTGGCACACAGCGGAAAGTACCAGGGACTTGATGCCTGGCACAGTGGGCTGCTTAGCCAAGGTCCAGGTTAGGCTGTCCTCAGTGTCCTTCGGTTTCCCATCGACTGGCTGTTCATCTAGCACCCATTCACTGGGCAGCCGCTGTGGCGGGGGCGTGGGGGGGGCAGACTGCAGAGCAGAACTGTAAGACCTCCGTCATGATTTGGTTTCGGGGTGGGGGAAAGTGAGTGGTTATGACCTGTGTGGGGTGCCTGGTTTATAAATTACATACTTATTAGGTCACAAATCCTCAGGGGAATAATTTTAAATTAGTCCTGCCCTGAGTGTGAGGAAACTGAGGCTCAGAGAGGAGCAATGACCCAGGACCACACACCTGGCGGGGAACAGCCCAGGCCCAGCCCAGACCCACCATTCCTAATCTACGGTGGCGAGGGCTGCCCAAGGCTGGCCAGGGCCAAGAGCCATCTCAGATCTGCATCTGGGTCGACTCTGCCCCACCTGCCAGCCTGGGTGAGCAGAGTGCAGGCCTCAGAGGGGCTCCTGAACAGACTCACTGGGCACTGTGTTGAGGACACTGATGGCATCAGGCTCAGGTGGGCAGAGGTAGAACTGGAGGCTGTGAAACCATGCCAGGTTCCCTGAGCCACACTGGGCCAGGCCTGGCCAGGGAGGAGGCTGCCTCGGCCTCAGCCTCGCCTCTGGGAGATGGGGCCCTGTGGGTGGGAAACAGCCAGGCTGGTGGCAAGGGTTAGTTCAGCCTACTTGGCTGACAAAGGGTCCTTGTTGTGGGTAATGGGACTCCCCTGGCAGCTTTATTTGCTGTCAGTGGCTTTTATTAAAGTCTCCAGTTTCAGACCCTCTAACCTCCCGCCATTGTGTGAGCTCCCCCGAGCCCTGCCCCCAGCCCCAGGGAGGCTGACTCTAAAGGGCCCCCTGCCCTGCCTCCTGGGCCCCAGGACTACCACCCCTCCCCACCCCACCTCTGCCTGCCATCTCTGCCTCCCAGCTGGAGGGCAAAAGCTCTGCACATGGAGGGAGTAGCTCAGGCTTGTCCCTGACACCCAAAAGAACCCTGATCTCCCAGATGCTGTGGCTGGTGCTGGGAGAGGGTGAGTCAGGCCTGGGCAGGGTCCACAGAGTGTCACATGTGCATGTGTACCCACATGTGTCCCAAGGGATGTGCACCCATCTGTTCCTTAAAGCCCACATCTAACACAGACAACTACAACGTGTCTGTTCAAGGACTGAGAAGAGTTCCATACACATTTAGGAACACCTCCCTCTTGTTCCAGGCACCATGCCAGGGCTGGGGCAGGAGCATCCCTGCTGCCAGCTCTCCTCCCCAGGCAGGGAGAGGGCTTCCCCAGGGAGGAGGAAGGCAGGGGGAGCTAGGCTGAGACTGGACAAGGGATAGGTAAGCCACACCAAATACCAGTGGTCTGACCTGCTTCATCCTCAACCAGACCCCCCACAGCTCAGAGCATAGGACTAAATTCACAGCCCAGAACCCTAGACCCCCGCACCCCAGAATCCCAGCATCTGATTGCTGGTAGTTTCTACATATCCTTATAAGAGAAAGCTCCAGGATGGGGTGGGGAGGGCCCAGGCCAGGCTCCGGGTAACCCCATTAGCAGACATTTGGAGCACATGGTTACTTGACCCCAGGCAACCCTCACTGAGCCAGGAAAAGAGGAGAACATGGAGCAGGCCTGGGCTGCAGAGCTACTGAGGAGCTGGAGGACTGGCCTATGGCCTCTGTGGGGTCCCTGTCTCCCTAACACACACACACACACAAAGATGGAGGAAGAAGAGGAGGCAGCTGCTCCTCTCCACTCCCCAATTATGTGAGACCTGAGCCAGGCATAGGCCATGGTCCATGGCTGTCTGTATGCCATGGGGCATCTACACACACATGTACACATATGCAAATGCACGCTGCGTGTGAGTGGGGGTCAGGGGCCATGTGAGATGACCACTTGGAATCAGGCAGGGAACCAACTTGCATGTCTGTTCTCTTCTGAGAGAGCTGCTCATTAGGAGGCATGTGTGTGTGTGTGTGTGTGTGTGTGCATGGGTGCGCGCGCGCGCGCGTAGGACAGTGATTATGTGTTCACTGTGAGAATCTGCTCCTGCATTCGTGGTGTGGATAAGAGGGAGGAGTTCCCTCCCCAGGGTCTTCTGAGTTCCTGGCTTGGCCTGTGCCAGGCCATTTAGGGAGCGCCCGTGCGTTATGGTGCGCGGGTGAAAAATGGAAATGCTAATAAGTAGTCGTTAAGTTGTCTTGCAAAAATGTTAAATGATAAATTGGGTAATGTTATTGTTGAAATGAAATATGTAAAATAAATGAGTTATTTATTTCTAATAAATATTTTGTTTACGATATATTTGTGAGGGTGTTAATTATTTTCCCCCTCAATCCAGGCAACGTATAAATTCTAATAAAGTATAGGCTGCAGTGACGGCGACAGTGGCTCCTCCAGGTCGGGCTGATGGAAACCTCAGTGGAGCGGGCGCTGCAGTCCCAGCCACTGTTCTGCTCGCCAACCTTTCACCTCCACGTTCGGCCTGCTGTCTATGAAAAGAGGAAAAAGGAAGGAAGGAGGGAGGGAAGGAGGAAGGGAGGGAGAGAAGAAAGAAAAGAAGAAAAGAAAAAAAGCAGTCAGGGAGAAAACAGGTGGTCTCGCAGTGAGATGACTGCGCATCCTGGGCCAGGTCTCACTCCTGAGCTAGTTGTGCAAGCCCTGGATGTGCCCATCACCGTGGGAACCAGCTTCTAGGGAGAAGAAATAAATATGTAAGTAACCAAGCCAAGTCTCCCCAGACCCACCAGCACTACTGAGCACTGGCTGGCTTGGCACCAGGGCTCCCAGCTGAGGGTGTCCAGATGCACCTCCCCTTCTGTTTCCAGCTCAGTCCACCCAGACTTTCCTCCTCCTCCTCCCGTTGGAGGGAAGCCTCACTCTCCTGGCCCTGCCTCCTTCTCTGCCCTTTCGCCTCCAGCCTGACTGTGAGGCCCCACCAGGACTGGCCATGATCTCTCCTCCTTTGGGTCCATCAGACCAGGAACTGGGCTGGGCACTGGCCTGGCCCCGAGGCTGGAGTGCAGGGGAACATTCTCCTTGGCACAGGCTGCCTCCCTGAAGGGTGTTATCTCCCCACGGTCATAAAACTGCTGAGGCAGCACGGCCTGGTGGGCAGGGAAGGCAGAGCTGCTCTGTCCCTGCCCCAGGCGCCACCCTGCCTTTCCTCTAGCCCTGTCTGCCAGCACCTGCAGTGGAGAGGTGCTACGCCCTCACCTCTGGCGGGGTCTCACTGCCTAGCACTCTTCCTTCAGGCTGAGGGCCACAGTGGGGAGGCTGGGCAGATTCAGACATTCCCGTGGGTCCTTTAGAGTTGGGGTGATGAAGTCATCTTAGGCTCCCCCAAAGTCTGCCTCTAAAGAGACCTCTTTTACCTGCCTGCCACTGGCCAACACCTCAGGTGGGCCACTGCAAAAAGCACCCTTCCACACAGGACCTGTGTGCTTGTGTGTGCCCTGCCAGGGCTCGTGCAAGAGGAAAGCAGGCCAGCTCCAGGACCTTCGGCATGGGACAGGAGGAAGGTGACTGACAGGCAAAAGCAGCAGACATGCACAGCACACACAGTGTGCCCGCAGACCCATGGGAGTGGACGCTGTGCCCTAGTCCACAAGGCCACAGTCCTGCGAAGGGCAGCACTGCACAACTGCACTTTTGAAAGAGTTTAAATCAGGTCCAGGAGTTGTGAGGAAGGCTGACTAGACAAAAAGTGGCATGAAATCATTGCCCATCTATAGGCTTTGATTAGGCAGAGGGAGGGGCATTGATGGAGTGGAGAGGGCGCCCCCTGCTGGAAAGAGCAGCTGTAATTGCCCCTCCACCCCAGCCTTCAACAACTCACCCCTGGACATCCATACCCCCACACTTAGCTGCCACACTCCGGGCCAGTCCAGCCAGGCTACAGAACTCTGAGTTCTTTTCTAAACATGTAAAATCTTTGATCATCATCTATTTAAACTGCATAAATAATCCAGCAGGTTTTAATAGGGTTTTTCTCTGAATCGGCAACAAAGCATGAAATGTGATATTTTCACCATGAGTAGTTGAGAAATTAGTCACCTCTGTTCATGGCTCACTGCTGGCTGGAGACCCCATGCCGTCTGTCCCCTTCTTCGCCTTCACCACAGTCCATCCTGGGCCCTTCCCGTCCTCCCCACAGTACCCACCCCCCTCCCCAACCCTCCCCCCCATAATGGCATATCTTGGAGGAGCCCCTGTGGGCCTTCACCTGAGAGTGAAGACGGGGCTGCTCGGAGCCTGTGCCCAGAGTCTTCACCCCAGGTCAGCGCCTCTGGTTCTGAGTCCCATCATTGGGCTGGGCTGGGGTTTGGAATGATGGATGGGTTTAGGGATAGCTGTTTGGGGCAGAGCTGGAGCATTTACCATGGTCCCCAGCTCCCCAAAACTTGCCCACTCCCCCTGCTGTTGCACATTCACACCCACACGCTATTACAGGCGGCTGGGCCAGGCTGGGGACGGAAGATGTGGAGGCTGAAAGTAACAGCTACTGGGACAAGAAGGAACCACCTCGGAAACCAGAGCTGTGTCAAAGGCAGGCTTCCGGGAGGGAGGTGGTGGTGGTGGAGACGGACAACTCTGTGGAGGAGGCAGCAACTGTCCAAATATGCACAGAAGACCTCAAGCCCACCTGCGGATGCAGCAGCCAGAAGTACCCTGTCCCTGGGTACCTCAGGTGGGGCCGGCAGCTGGCGCGGGGACCAAGCCTTGGAACGGGACAGCCCTAGCCATGAAGCCTGTTCAGCTGAAGCCTGGGCATGAGCCGCAGCGGGAGGGGCATGGGTCCATCCACGTGTTGAGGCTGAGCAGGGCCCCTTTCCTTTCTGCTCCTTGCCTCTGGCCCCCACTGAATAAAACTCGGGGGGGGGGGGCGGCTATTCATGGGACCAGAGAATGTATGAGCTGCCCCCAGCCCCTTCTCATTAGGGAACCCCCATCAGGTGGCGCTCATTAACTTCAAGTTGTCTCTTGTTTTAAAAGTCGGGGGAGGGGGTCAGGGTAGAGGGGCACATTGTCTGGCTGCTGCCCCAGAGAGATTAGGCGCCCAGGAGGAGGGGGCAGGCAAAGGCTCTTTAATTAGTTACTTTCAAAGGTTCCCTGTCCTCTTTCTCTGGGTCCGCCTTACCCCCGGCTGGGCCCAGCTTCCAGGGGGGCAGCCTTTTCTGCTTGGCAGAGCCGCTTGGTCACTAGGCTTAAATCAGAAGCCTTTGTTCCCTCCTGGACAATGGGCTCAGTGCATCAGCCATGGAGGACACAGAAGCAGCAGGGCCTTCTTCTGTGAGGCTTGGAGCCAGATGAGCTGGGTACATCCTGGCACCAAGCACAGCCAAGGGCCCCAGCCAGGACCCGGGCATCACAGGCCCCATCTAGACTGAAAGGAAGAGGAGCTGGCCTCATATACAGAGGCACACATCTGCCTCACGAACTAGTCTAGCAGCAAGAAAAGGAAGGCCAGCCTCATCCCAGGGTCCCTTTCCCAGGGAGGATCATGGGGCTACCCAGAAGTGGCCTGAGGAGAGAGGTCCTCTTCCTTCCTCACAGGAAGAATGGCCTACAAGTCAGGCTAACAAGCATTCATCTCTGCAGCCTCTTTGCCTGTCTTTGACATGTGGGAAGTGTCGCCTCTGTAGTTCTGCAGTAAGCACCCAACACCACGTGTGCATTCTTCTCTTGTGGCCCTGCAGCCAGCACCTGACCCTGTTTTCTGGTGGTAAGGAGCAGGTAGGTATATAGGACCAGTTCCACTCTGGCTTGCAGTGGTGGACATGGACTGGCCTCTGGTCACACGAAGTTCCAGGACTCACACGGGGGAGACTTGGGAAGCAGTGAGTATGCAGACGCCAGCCAAGAGGAAAGAGGATCTCACACTAGGCTGATGAGATGAAGGAGGACATCCAACAGAACAGGCAAGTGGAGGAAGGGAGATAAGCCACCATCCCCAGGGGGCCTCCGGGAGGAGTGAGGAGCTGGGTTGCAGGAGAAGTCAGTGGTTTGCCTGGGTCAGCAGATTAATGGCACTAACGAAGTTTCAGTGAGCGTGGTGAGTTGGGGAGCCCAGGGCGTCCATGTGGAAAGGCACATGACTGGGGATTGATCAGGCTGAAGATGAGACAGAGAAAGCTCCCCGGGCGGCGGAGGTAAGACACGCCAAAACCAATTACTCCCGGCCCCTCTGGCCTCCAGGTCCCTCCCCCAGGGAGCAGGGAAGTGGGGCAGAAGCCCTCCCAGGCGCACATGGACACCGAATTCTCGGGGCTGGCGACACCCAGGGGGTGCGTGGAAAGATCCACTCCCCGTGCACTGTGAGCACTGCATAGATTCTGCCTTGTGGAGAGAGCTGACTTCTCGTGGAGTCCTCACATCCACCAAGCACAGGCACCACCGGCAGAACCAGCAGCCCACAAGAGGCCACAGAACTGTGGGTGGAGGTTTAGCCTGAGAGGCTTCTTTATTCAACTTCTTCCTTGAGTTTTTGAGCTCAAATCCTAAATCCTGGTCATAGCAAGCCTGGATTGCCATTTAGCTGATTAATTCTCGAGGAGATAATTGACAACTTATCAAGCTCCAGTTAAAAGAAATCTACCCCACTTTCAGAAAACCCACCCTTCCGGGAATAGTCAGTGACACATAGGTTCCTTTTAACAGTCTGTTATGTTTGTTGAATGAATAAGTGTGGCAGATTGGAAGCCTTTTGCAGTTTAAAGAATTCACAAAGGGTATCAAAGAACCAGATCAAAGGCCGGGCAAACATCCCTCACAGGACCAGCGAAGCCTGTGGTTAAAAATCAACAGTTTAGAGGTGATCACACATAAGATAAGGGCCCTTCAAACCCATAACACTGGCCCAAGGGCTGACTATGCTTGAGGTCAGGGCAGTTCTCCCACGGGAAGGGGCTGCTCCCTTTCATGTACAGTGAAGGTTGTACCCCATTCGTACCCTGGGTCCTGGGACAGGATTTGTGCTTCATGCTATATGTTGATCGATGTTATTATCATCATTAGCAATCTTGTTTAATCATAAAGTCACTTTTCCTTTAAATATGTGAGTAGAAAACACTGGCTGTTCTTGTAGTGGGTCCAACCCTACCCAGCTCATTCCTGCTGGAAAGCACCTCCAGTTTTACAGGTAGCCAAGGGTGATACGGGCTGGAAGCCCTGGATTCCCACAGGGGACCTTGTTCAGAGAGGAGCTGTGGCCGCGCAGCCTGGCCACACACTCGTCCCACCAGTGGGGTCATGTCCCCCAGAGCTGCAGAGTCGGCAGCACTCCCCAAGTCTTCACCTGCCCCCAGCCTCTGGCCTTGCCCATGTGCTCACAGGGATCCTGACCCAAGGATAGCTCCCTTTCCCCTTCCCCCACCTGCACCCTGTGCCCCCACCACCATGTCTAGGGGGAGACCCGCTCCTCTTGAGGCCTGCACGCTTTTGTCAGTGTTATGTGAGCTGCTAGTGACAAGGGCCCTGAAACCCAACTCGACCAAACTCATAAAAGGGGTCACTGTCTCTTTAATTAAAGTCCCCTGTTTAGAGGTTAAAGACAAACCCGTTTGAAGGTGCAGGTGTGTGGGGGGTGGAGGGTAGAAGGGCAGGAGGGAAGTGGAATTCTATCCTGAGAGGGGAGCCGGGGAGGCTCATGGGGAGACTGGCTGACTGGTGGGAAGGGCTGCTGGGGGCCCTGAGGAACCCTGGCCTAAGGGTCCTACAGTCCATTCTGCCAAGCTCGTCAGCTGCCCACCCCACTTGATGCCTTGCTGACCATGCCCTGTCCGCTCCCCAAGGCCCCTCTCACAACCCCAGAGTTCTCCACTCAGTGAGGGGCCAGGGCCTCATCTCAGCTCCACACACAGGCAACTTCATTGCAGTTTAGCATAAAAAGATCAGCTGGTATCGACCCCTCATTTGGACCCGTGCCACGCTATTGGCAGGAAGACAGAATAAGTTAGGGCGGCCATGTTTCAAAAATTCTCCATGCGCACTCAATCACGGCTGGGAAGGCGGCACAGCGCAATAACCCAGTGGCGCTCTCCATTTCCCCTGTAGATCAATGCTAATACCAGGAGGCCCTGCAAGATGGATGGAACCGACAGGAGCCTTGAAATCCCGACACAGGGCTGGTGCCTCGGCCGGCCGATAAAGGATTTCACTGCTGCCAGGCAGGGACACAGATGCTCTAGGAGCTGCGGGAGGGCAGGCCACGAGGCAAGTAGTAGGGTAGGCAACCCCTCCCACTCACTGACTCCCCATCACTCACCTGGCCCCCCTTCCGCCCACATGGCCAGCCCAGAGCACCAACACCTCCCAGGGAGGCTGTCACACACACTCACGCTCACATACACTCAACCTGTGCCCCGCAGTCAAGGGCTCTGCCATAGGTACATGGCCTGCCCTGCACAGATACCCAAGCAGCAAGTCCCATGCGCAGTCGATGCCCAGCCCTGCGTCCCTCCTTGCCCCTGCCCTCCTGGCTCTGTTCAGAGCCTCAATGCCTCAAACCACCAGCAGAACCCCACCAGCAGGAACACACCTGCCAGGCTGTGGACAGGAACCTTGGGTTCCAGGGACAGTGCAGCCCCAGATGCACAAGCTGCCTCCTCTCTGTGGGCCTCCGAATCTCGCTCTTGCCAAGAGTCACAAACACAGTTCTCAAGCGAGCACTTTCCAGCTTTGAGTGCCCACCTTACAGTAGCCTGAAGCCACACACACACCACACACCACACACATGCAATAGGAATGCCTAGAGCAGGGACAGCAGCTGTTCATCCTTCCCAGAAGCAGGCTGCCTGGGAGCCTAAGAAGCCACTCCTCAAGGAACAAAGAACTGAGGCAGGGCGAGAGGGAGCACAGTCTCCAGTCAGCGGACAGAGGGAGAAGCTCCTGGCTGTCTTCAAGTGCGGTTCAGCTTACCAACTGCGCTGAGCCGCAGAGCGGGAGCCATTTCCACAGCCTCACACTGACATCTTGTGGTCACATCTAGGGATTGCAGGCACCACGAGGAGGCCCTTGGTCCCAGGCCATGGTGGACAGTGGATCCCATCCCTGGACGCCTTGCCCCATCCTCCGCTGCTGGAAAAGGCATGGGGGGCTGTCATGCTCCTCCCAGGGGAACAGGTGGAAGGACAGGAGGCAGCCTTGGGGAAAAGCTTCAGACAAAAAGGGGTTGAAATAAAGGATGGCCCTGGGAGCTCCAGTCTGAGCTGAGAAGAAGCCATGCTCACCTCTGGCCCCAACCTCACATGAGGAACACTGCGCTCTGGGAGACTGCAGACTGTGGAGGACAGTCAGCCTTCCCTGGGCTCCCGGGCCACGGAGGAGCCCATGCTGGCCTCACTGGCATTGGTCTGGTAGTGAACTTCTGGCCTCCTCACACCCTTCTCTTCAGGGAACGCATGCCGACAGGACAGGTTCTGCCCTAGGGGAGTCTCTGACCTGGGGAAGGGAAAGGCTCAGCCACTCGCAGGGACTGGCTCTCTGCAGAGCTAGTGGTCTGGGGCCATGGGAGCCCCAACTATCCCACCTCTCCCGCCCGGCCTTAGGCAGAGCCTCTCAAAAGAAAATGATTGTTGCTCCTGCCTAGGGCTGGGGAGAGGCCAGGCGCAGAAGTCTGGGGGTAATGGCCCACCTGAGCCAGCCCCACCCACCCTGACAGATCTCCTGGGTGAAAGCACACAGAAGTAGCCTTGACTGGATTCCAGGATCTCTGGAGCCAAGCCTTCGACACCAAGACATGGCATACCACAGGCAGGGCAGAGGCCGTGGGTCTCGTGACTGGAACCAGGGAATCTTGGAGGTTCTGGGCTGAGTTTGTTATAAATTAGAGACTCGTTAAGAGAAAGTAAGAAGGGCTCAGGAAGAGCTTTCAGGGCCAATCTTTTCGATTTCTCATTCCATTTGTTTATTGCGAGTGTTCCTGTCTCATAAGCTTATTGCAAAACCAATAAAAATGATCTATTCAGAGTAAAGAACTGTTATTTTGACTGGAAGCTGCTGCTCGGCCCTGGGTCCCACCTTTTCCCCTCTGCGTGCTTGCAGTCAGGGCCTGGTTGACCAGCTGTCTCTTGCCTCGGGATCAGCAGAGGGTGCCAGACTCCTGTTCACTAAGAACTGCATCACCTGCCACACAGCAACCCCCTGCTGCCACAGGCCTCCAGACAGCGCACACCCCTCGCCTCTGACAGCCACACAGGCTCAGCTGTGGGGGCACACGAAGCCCAGAAAGGGTCCAGGACAGTCCCTGGAGCCTAGAATCTCAAGTGGGATTTTGGCTCAGCTTCTCCTCCATGCCTCAGGGAATCTCCCTTCAGCACAAGCTTCCCTGCCTAAGACAGCCCTGCAGGCTGATAGAAGGAGTGAAAAGGCCCAGGGGTTCCCAGAATCCAAAGTCCTGGCTTTGACCTTCAAAGAACAGAGGCCCCTGACCAGGCACTGGGAATCCAGTCATGGTGAAGGTGAGAGACAGGAACCCTACACCAAGTGCACTGGTTCGCAGCCCCAGGCCCATGTCGCAAATGACATCAGCTCTATTCAGGAACTGTAACATCCAAGATGCTGCAGGCTTCCGTCCTATCGGTGGTGCTCGGTGCTCGGTCTGAGAGGCTTTGGGATGATTACTGTGGGGGAAAAGCTAACACAAGTTTTTGCCAACTCAATCAGAATCCCTGAGGGTCAGAGTGTTCAGCTCCTTCCTGCCAAGGCCTGAGTAGCTCAGTCCGTCACACAGAGTGGCAGAGCTGGTGGAAGCCAGTGTCAGGCACCTGCAGCATTGCTCTTTGCTCTGTGCCTCCTCTCTCAAGATCCTGTCCCAGAGCCCTGCCCCTGCCTGTCCCAGAAGGCAGCTCAGGTCACAGGCCATCCTTCCCCTTGGGCTCCTCTTCCCAGAGGTAAGGTCATCTCTTTCCCCACAGCCAATGCCCAAGGCCCACAGGAGGGAAAAGTCTGGTTCAGAAAGGCGTTGGCATTTCTCCATCATTTAAAGAGTCAGCATCAACTGACTCTTCCTCCATTTATGTACTCTGGACGAGAAGAGCAAGAGATGAAGACAGTTGGAAGGCAGCAAAGGTTTTCAGGAAGCAGAGCATCTCAAGGCCACCTCAGGGATCCCAGCAGCATTTCTCTTGATCCTGTGAGTATTTACACTAAGGTGGCCAGATGATACACCAGGTACTATTCTAAGTGTGCTGTATAGTTATTTACTTATTTAATTTCACATTAGCTTATTGTGTATCACATAATAAAGAATAAATGAATCTTCTTAATAACCTCTGAAGTAGGTACTACCTACTTTATTAGTTCCACCCTTTCAAGGAGGAAACTGAGTCACAGAGAGGTAAGTAAGCAGTATGGGTCTCACAGGCAGAAAGTGGCTGGGCCTCCTGGAGGGAGGGTGGTGGGACAAGCTAGGAGACAGAGGAGAGGGAGCACAAACTGTCATCACACCTGGTGAAGTCTCTCAGGCACGATCCCTGAGGAGAATGGGTGACATCTCGTGGCAATCTCTGGACCAGGTGTCAGTGGGATCTTTCCTAGCATCAGGTGAGTCGGATGGGGAACCCTGTCAGCCTCATTAGTGGAGGTTTCCTCCATGGACGTGAAGTTTCTCAGAGCTCTTCTACACTTCAACCCCTCTCAGTAGCTATTTCCAAGCAGTCATCTGGATGCCTCAGGAACATGCTTGTTTCAGTCTCCATGTTGGGAACCTTCTACCATAGAAGCGCTAGTGCAAGGCCTGGTGGATAGGAGGACAGTTCTGAGCATTCAGAAGGGATAAACCACCCTTGGAGACCGGCATGGGGTCCCTTCAACTTATCTCTTGTTAACCTGCCTGCTTCTGCTGTGGAAGGCCAGTGCTTAGCGTACACTTGGGTGGCAAGGGGACACAGAGGCAACCTCTATTATGGCTCTCTCCCACACTGGCCCCTTGGGGAGGCTTCTGGAAGCCAGGGTGGGGGGCACACCACCACACATCCACCACCTCCTCGCTCACAGAGCCCCACTGCCCCCACAGCTGCCTGCACTGACATCTCTGAGAGGGCCTTTGATTAAAGAGACAAGTGACTTTGCCCATTCTATTGATCAGAATAAATTACTAGGAACTAATTTATGGGCCTCCCCACAGCCGATGACATGGTGGATTGTGCGCTATTGGTCAGTAAATTGGATTGTCAGGCTAGATTATTGGTTCGTATACAGTTATCTCTCATAGCAATATCAGGCAGCCCAGGTAGAGGACTGAAATCCTTTCTCTGCTGCCAGATGCCAGTATGTCACGAGGCCTTCTCCAGGAGGGCTGGCGGGGAGGGGTAGCAAGGGAGGTGCGGGGAGGGGAGGAGAGGCGAGGCGAGGCCTCTGTGCAGGACGCTTATTAATTAGTGCAGCATCACAGCATTAAAAGAACATTAGCGTGGAATCGTCTGCAGAGTGATGGGGAAATGACATTGTGGGCCTCCTCCTGATTCTCCAGCTACGGCTGTGCTGGGAAGAGGCAAGGAGGGGGTTGATGAGCAGACTGTGGGGGGGATGCAAAAGATAAAGAGTGAGGGGCTAGAAGGGCCAAGAGGAGGAAGGGAGAGGAGGCCACATCCCTGGGAGTCCGAGCAGCTCTGTAATCGGCAGAGCCCCACTCGGGGAAATGGAGCTGCTGTTCTGCTCTGTACATCACAGCCAACGATGAAAAGTTCTGGAGCTGGGATTACTCAGGCAATTTGGCCAGTGATGCATAGGGCAGTAGATCCTCGTGTGCTTTTCCGTGCTTCTGCCAAGCCAGCAATAACAAAAACTTATTTTTTGCCAGGGAAACGAATATGAGTCAGGCAGCCCATCAGGATAAGGGGGGCTCTACCAGCCACAGCAATTTGTACCACTTGACGGTTTCCCCAAGCTCTAAAGACCTGCCAGGAGGTGACAAAGGCAAGACAATTTCCAGTTCACAGTTCTGTGTCCTCAAAGCATAGCTATGCGCCACAGCAGGAGCTGAGGGTAGCAGAGTCAGCCGTCTTTCCCCCAGGCTCCTGAGGAAGGGGAAATGCACTAGGAGAGAGGAGAACACAGAGCCAAAGTGTAGCTATGAATTCGCTCACACTCTGTCCTCCCCAGACATGGTAGAAGGGGCCAGAAGCAAGAAGCCTTGCAGCACCAAGCTGGCCAAGGTGTCGACATCCCTAGGGAAGGGGCGCCCTCAGTGCCCCCTGCCACGGGTGCTGCCCACCAGGCCCTGGACCACGCACCGGGCTGGGTGTGGGGATGCAAGCTGTTTTCTTCCTCCCTGGGGAGGCCTGCCCTTTCTGTGAGACTGATCAGGAGCACAGAGAACTTGTCCTCCGGGCTGCAGGCCCCCGGGGGAATGTTTGGAGGGTGCACTGAGCCCTTCAGACTTGAGTCATCACTCATCCGACCCAGTGGTGACCCAGCGAGTAAGCCGCTGGCAGGAACCCAGGGCCTCCCGTGTGCCTTTGTGAAGGGTAACAAGGAGGTCAGTCCACAAGAAAGACACTATGGTCACCTTCTAACCTCAGTGCTATTTAATTTGCCATCCTGGTCCTGGGAAGAGGCTTGGCCCCACAGACCAAAATTATTCTATATATTCCAAAGGATAGAGATTTTAAAGATAAAAACCCCTATGTAAGCTTCTAGATTCCTTTTGTGCCAGTTCCACTTTCCAAAAGTATGACCTCTCCCTTTGTGCCCTTTGCTGACGAATGTTAAATTGAAGGAGGAAGCCCCTTGAGATCAAAGGAAAAGGGCTGGACCCCGACCCCCCCAAAACCGAGGTCATGGCCCCTGCACCTGCCTGGCACTGCTGCACCCTCACTTTCCTGTCAGCACCTCCGGAAAGGAGCACACGGAGCTGCCCAGCCTCCACGAAGAAAAAGTTTGCAAGCTCGGAAAAAGCAAAGTGGGCCTGTGAGTTGGCCTATAAATTAAAGACTCATTAAGAAGAGGCAGGAAGGGCTTTGGGGGCCTGTGCCTTTCGATTTCTTGTTGAGCTAGTTTATTGCTATTGTTTCTATTTCATACGTTTATTGCAAAACCAATAAAAATTATCTATTAAGAGCAGGAAACTCATCTTTTGACTTGTTGGTTGAGGTTTCTACAGAATAACCTTTAACTGTTCCATGTGTCTTCAGGAAGGAGTAGGTGCACCTCCATTGGCTGCCAAGCACACAGCAGGAATGGCCATTGCTGGGGGAGGAACAGAGGCTGCAACAATAAGGACACCACTCCATCCAGGCACGGCAGCTCTTGCCTGTATTCCTAACACTCAAGAGGCTGAGGCAAGAAGATCACCGAGAGTTCATAGCCAGCTCAGGCTACAGAGGAAAATTCTGCCTCAAAAAAACTAAAAACAAAACAAAACAAACTCAAAAATCAAGAGCAGCATGCTCAGAGCTTTCCGGCCTGCTGTGTATTTATATTTCCTACCTGGCACCACTGTTCACTGTGCAGGTCTACAACTCTGCCTTCTGAAGTCCAGCTTGGAAGCACAGGTAACTAACATCTACTTTATGGAACCCTTCTTGGAATAAAATTGCATAAGAATGCTTCCAAATCAGACTCATAAAATTTTTCTTCCCAGAAGAAAGGCCTGGGTCCCCCCCAGTCAGAAGAGAAGGGAGCTCAGGTCAGCTGCGCATGTTGTGCCAGGCTCCACACCCTTTTAAAGTGTGCAGTATCTGCTTACTGCCAGAAGGGCTGCTGAGGCAGGAGGTGTCAGAGATGTACCCCAGGCAAAGGACAGTGTAATCCTCAGTGGGAACACCGAGGTGGAGGAGCCCAGTGAGCCCTAGTCTTCTTTTGAAGAGAGAACAAGAGGCTCCTGAGTCATTCTCCCAGGCCTTCAGGGTGCCCTCTGGGAAGATTCACAACCAATTGAGAGAAAACCCACCCAACTGTGACCCAAGTCAGAACTTGCCTCCAGAGTTTCCAGCACCCCTAAATCTAGTGCAAAGGGACCATGGGGCCTTTGATAATCACTCTGTCAAGTCACGGGATGGTGACTAAAGGGCTGGAGGAGGGGATGTGAAGACACTCTAGGAAATAAATTTGGGTGATTAAATTTCAAGGCAGTTCATGGAACAGCAACCTGAGGCCTAAACTAAGCCATCAAGTTACCAAGAGGATCGAGACTTCAGTTTAACCATGCTGCCCAGGAACCAGGTCTGAATCTGCAGAATTACTAGTGGGTTAGGAGAAGGTGCCCCCAACACATTCTGAGTAACTGCACCTCCACATCCTCAGCCATTCCTTCCAAAGGGCCAGGTAGAAACAAGGCAAGCGGTACCACCTTTCCCTGCTTATTACACAATTCCAGTTTACGTACCCTCCCAGTCTCTCCTAGTTCCCCCCAGTAAGGCAGCAGGTGAGGATGGGAGGTCTCGAATCAGACGCCCATGAGAGCTAAGCCAATTCTTGGACAGACTCCCGGGCTGCTCGCCTAGGGGACAGGCCTGAATTCCTCCCACATTCTGCTGTGTCCAATGAAGGACTTGTGCCCTGACCAGACCTCAGCCCCACAGCCCTGGCTCAGCTTCAGTCACACTGTAGGCACTGTCAGGCATTGCAGTGACCTCCAACTAGCCCGGCTGAGAGCCCAGGTCAGGCCCTGCTTCCATTCTGTTCCTGCCCCATTAGGGTCCTGGGCATCACTCTGTTGCTTATTGCTTTTAAGCCAGTGTGGGGAGAGCCGGAGCCAGGGAGCCCCCAGGCCTCTGCGATGGAAGAGCCCAGGTGGGAAGAGTTAATGATGGCAGCTGTCCCATCTCTCTCTCTCTCTCTCTCTCTCTCTCTCCCTCCCTCCCTCTCTCAACCTCTTCAAGATTTCACCTCTCTCCATCCTGGCCCCACCAGCTGTTTCCTGCAAATCCAGCAGAGACAGCTGCAGGCCCTATGAGGCTGGATTTCGGAGGCCCTGGAGCCCCTTGGCTTCCTTGGCCCAGATGTGGGCTGATCTCTGGCATCCAGACAAGGCTGTGATTGTTCATAGCATCTTACTAGGAAACTAGAGGCAAAGCCCAAGAAAAAAATTACAAAAGCAGAGAAATGGACAATTTACAGAGCACAGATTCCTTCGCTAGCATGACACACACGTCCAGTTCCCCCAAATCCCCAAAATGCTGTTGCAAGAATAAGAGAATAAGAAGAGAAAGGAGGACAGATAGCGCTCGTGGACACAAAGGCCTCCCTGCTCCCTCTTCTTCAGTTCTCCTACCCATGCACCAGCACAGATGGAAGGCTGCCCACTGCCGTGCCTGAATGAGCTCACAGTGGCTTTCAGAACCTGCTCCCCAGGACTCTGTCGCCCTTTGTACGCAGCCTTGGTGCCCTGTCCAGGAGCCCTGACCATGCTCCATCCCCAGACAGGCCACTCTGCCAGGCTATCCCTACCTTCTCACACACCACTGTCTTGGCTTCCTCATGTGCTCAGCTGTCGGCTGCCTGGCAACATGGTGGCACCTTCTCCCAGGGCCCTTTCTCTCAGAGGACTCTGTGCAAGTCCCCTCAGGCAGCCCCTCTAACCCCATGCCATACCTCCTTGGTGCTCTAGAATTTTCACCAGTGTATTCTGTCACTATCCAGGGTGCATCAGCACAAACATTGGCCCACTATCAACAAGGCCCCCGGAAGCCCTCCTGTCAGAATACCTGGGGAAGAGGTGAGGCAAGACAAGTTCCCTGCTCCCATCTCTAATCCTAGGCTCCCCGAGTTCCACTTCCATGCGTCCCATTGGGAATGCAGAGGAAATTCCCATCTGACTGATGTACCCACACCTCCAACTCGGTTCTGATCTAATGTGTTGCTTTACCACTGTAGGTAGCTGGGGTCAATTAGGTCAGCTATGGGCTTTGGGTTCAAATCCTGCTTCCTTCACCTACTAGCTGAATGATCTCCATTAAGTAATTGAACCTGAACTGCTTTCTCTGTGATGAGGCTAAGCATTTCTTAGCTCCCTCTTATGGCTGATGTGAAGAATCAATAAAATTACATCTATAAACCTCACATTTTGTCTGGCACATGGTAACAATGTTAAAATAGACCTGACTATACAGATAAATCCCTTCTCCCATGCAAACTGGTGTCCATATAAACTCCTTAAATTTCTTCAGTGACTTCAGATACACCTGCAGGCTTATTCTAGGTCCATGTGACAGACTGCTCACTACAAATTAATAAATTCAGTGTTTCAAGCTTGGCCAATACTGTTTTTTGCTGTTTTGCCAGTAAGTCAAAGAATCTGTTTCTGGTTCAGAAAATACATTTTCTGAAACCAGAAGGCTGAGAGGGTCAGGCCTTGGATCAGAGAACATTTTCTAAGTTTCTGGCTTCCCAGAGAAGCCCCCAGGAGACGGCTTGCTTCTCACCTCAGCCACTGAGACCTCTGTGCCTGGCGCTCTGGCTTTCTGCTCTTTTCCTACTGGGAATTGCTACCCGCAGGACACAGGTTTTCAGAGGGTGTGTGGTTGAGTTTACTTGGTTTTTTTCTATTTTGGTTTGGTTTTTGTTTGTTTGTTTTTTGGTGGGTGGGTGGACAGATGGTTGAGGGGTCACTAGAAATCCGTACCTCTTTTTGAGGCCCAGAAAAAGCGATGGTGGCCTAGCAACGAGGGACTCTGCCTAGTGACAGGGTGGGAGGTAGTGTCAGCTGGAATTGTTTAGAATGCCTGGAGAGCAGGCAGATATGGAAAACACCTTTCTGGATTCTGTCAAGCTGGGGTTTCAGGCTAAAAAGAGAAGAGAGCCTCCCAAAGGATGAGGAAGAAGTGTGAGAGGCAGGATAAACACAGTGTGGACACGTTTGGAGACATCAGGAACCCAACCTTGGAAAAGCCTCAGGCCGTTTTGAAAGTGCGCCCTTCTGAAGTAAGCCTATGCAAGTGAGCAGACCCATTTGCAGCGACCACTTCTTTTTCCATATTCCAGTTTGGAAAGAAGCACGTTAATAGTTGAGTCTGGACTATGTTCAGCATGAGAAGACAGCACCCCTCGGAAAGGATAAAGCACACACTCACTTCAGGTGAAGCCATAGGCAGAGTGCATGACTTCAATGGTCTGTCTGGGTCAAGGGGCCGTTAAAAAGTTGGGCTTGCTGTGCCTTGAGCTCTTTGCAGCCCTCACTGCTTCTTCCCATCCCAGCACAGGGCCTGCACAGCCCTTCCTGTGAACTCTCAGACCCTCCCATGAAGAGAGGAAAGACTATCATCAGCCTTTGACCCGAGCAACAATTAAAACTGCTGAGTCTGAGCTGCCCCTAGCCAGGAGGAGCTCGAAAACCCCAGCAAACTTTAACAAATAACCAGCCTGCGCACGGGAGAAAGGAAGCTTTTTCACTAGACAAACTGACAATTAGCTGTTATTCAAATCCCCCTCCAGTCCTAGCATATTGGTTCTCCTTTGAAAGTGGCGCAGCATGGGGTAGAATTTTTGGCCTTGAGTTGAGAACTACTGTGCATAAAATCAAAGCAACGAAGCCAGCAGTGGAGAGAATAGAGGCTATTTGGGGATTAGCGATTTCGAGTTGGATTTCTAATAATGTGGTGAGTGGTGGGTTAGGAATGTCCTCCAGGAGCATCAGGCAGTCAGCACCGTGGGACTTGTCCTCACACTGAACTGGAGAGCAGTGAGTCACCACCCTAGAGAGAGGAAATACAAAATGCCATGAAATAACTGCAATTCAGCAGCGCCACATGGTAATCTGCCTGTTATGACTGCTGCCGGCTACATCTCATGCTAGCAATCTTGGGGTTACATGTGAGGGCCCAAGTTTTTTACTCCAAATTTTCTCCCCAAAGAGCCACAATTACAGGCGCCCCCACATTAGGGAACACATTGATGGAGAACAAAGGAAGGGTGGATGAGATAGGAAAGGAAGAAGGAGGGGCAGGCATTCAAACTGCTCATTTTCCCCTAGGAAGCATAAGGCCCAGCCACTACGGTGGGTGAGCAAAGCAAATTGGTACTGGGTGATCCAGATTGCACAGCAGAGGCTTGCCTGTTTCCCAGACAGTTACTGAAGTTTATAACTCTTTTGGGAGTAAGGCACAGAGACCCAGGTTTCTTATTGACCAGTTGGGGAGAGGGAGCCAGAGCACCTGGGCTGGGTCTGTTGTTCTTCACAAGACTATACTGCAGTCTACCAAGAGATGTTTGGAAATGAGATTTTTAAAGGTACGAGGGCTAGAAAATCATGGCACAATCAACAGCTACACCAGCTTCGAGACCAACATGGCCCAGAAACTCAGTCCTTCAGAGGCAGAGGCTAAAAGGGAGGTGAGCCCTTCTCCTAGGCGCCTGGAGGGGGGCAGGCAGCTTTGTGAGGATATGTTTCCTTTCCATTCTTTTCTTTGGGCTGAAGAGCAGCCAAGTGGGTGGCTCCCATGCAGCTTGATGGGTATGCATGGGCCCTGGTGCCACCTGCCAGGGCCAGGGCAAAGTCTACAAGGCTCGTCTGTACTCCTGGGCCCAAACTTCTCAGCCCACCGCTCTGGAGCAGCCACAGCTCCAGCCATCCACATCCCTCACCCTGGGCTGCGACAGAGTTTGAACTCAGGATGTCCTTTTGTGCCCATTTCTCAGCCTGACACATCTGCAAGTGCAATCTGTGTCAGCGGGGGTGCTGATGGTCCAGTCCTTGTCACTGCTGTGTGGTAACCCGTTACGTAAGTGTCCCACAGCTTACCCATCCCACTGTGGGGACATGTGTGCTACTTCCCTTTCTTGTCTGTCATGCACGAAGCCGCAGTGAGTATTCTTGTACATGTCCTGTGGTGAATGTCAGCACTCATTTCTGCGTACGTACATCTGGGAGTGGAATTGCTGGGCCTTTCCTTTTTTGTACCAGCAATCAAACTCACGACCTCGTGCTTGCCAGACAGGCACCGTGCTGCTGAGCTGTGTCCCCAGCTGGGGCATTTACTTATAAACAAAATAACCTGCACTCAAAGAGGGCAAGGACCCTGTCTGCCGTCTTTGCTGATAGACCCCAGGCCTTGTCCCAACGTAAGGCTCAGTCAGTCTCTGACAAGGATAAACAATACTCACAAATATGTCAGCTTTTCCAAATTAATGCATGCATTTGATGCAATTCTAATCAGATTATAAAGGTTTTTTAATGGAAAGTTGAATAAAATAATCTTAAAGGTATAAAGAAGGACACATGCTTTAGAATGGCAAATAGAGATGCAAAAAAGAAAGGTGAAGGGCGAGACTTGTCTTCCCAGATCTCAGGCTGTACTATAAAAGCACTGTAATTAAATCAATTCGGTATTGGCATGGGAATAGATAAATGGATCAGTGGAGTAAAATAGAGAACCCAGAAATAGACCAAATTTATATAAGAGAATTTATTATATGACATAGCTGGTATTTCAATTCCATGAAAAAGAATGGATTATCTAATAAATGATGCCAAGACAACTTTCATCTAGAATAAAATAAAACTGGACTCCTATTTTATACTCCTTACAAATATAAACTCCATATAGGTTAAAGACAAATGTAAAAAATAAGACAATAACAATCTTGAAAATTTAGGAGGCTATGTGTTCAATAGAGGCAAGGGAGGAGTGTTCTGTAAACCAAGACTGGAAATCCAGAAGCTATAAAAGAAACGTGGCATACTTTGCCTTGTAACAATGAAAAAAACTTCCCTATTGCAGAAGATAAAATAAGCAAAGCCAATAGGCAAACAATAGATGTGTATAGGAGAGATGGATAATTGGAAACAACAACAAACAAAAAGGTTTTATAAATAGACAAAACTAAGCAATTCAGTTGAAGATGGAGCAAAGGATATCAGAAGCCACCTCACAGAACAGTATATTTACGTCATCAACATGCTTAGGAAAAGAAGCTCAAAATTATTATTATTCAGAGAAATGCAAATTAATATATAAGATATTATTTTATACCTTTCAAACTAACAAAAATTAAAATGAGGCCAATTTTCATTGCTGGCAAGAACCAGGAAAACAGTTTTTACGTTTTCAGAGGAATGTAAATTTCTATAAACCTGCATAACTTGGCAACATCTTTAGAAATTGAAAACATGTATTCTTTTGACCTAACCCATCCCACTCCTTCATCACAGGAATGAAAACACTCATGCATACTGCATAGGGGTGTGTGTGTGTGTGTGTGTGTGTGTGTGTGTGTGTGTGTGTGTGAGTATACTGATCATTTCTCCCCTCTCTCCAGACCTGGAAAAAGAAAGAGACAAATTAAAATCTACTGATAGAGAACAAGTAGCATGCTAATTTAAAAAGGTGAAAAAAAAAAAAGCCAAGTGCAATGGTACACGCCTGTAATCTCAGCACCAGGGAGGCTGAGGTAGGAGGACTGTTAAGAGTTCAAGGCCAGCCCAGGCTACATAGCAAGAGTCTGTATCAAAAACACCACAAAAAAAAAAAGTTTTTTAAGAAGGGCACATCCATACATCCACACATTATTCCTGCATGTGTACAAGTTAAATCTTTTTTAATCAAAAAAAAAGAATGAGCCAGACATAGTGGCACACCTCTGTAGCAGAACTGCCGAGAGGTCAAGGCCAGCCTGGGCTACGGTGAGTTCAAGACCTGCTTGAACTACATAGGGAGACCTTGTCTCAAAGAAAGAAAGAGGGAGGAACCGCATTCTGGATACATGGCCAGTTTTGCACCAGGCAGGAGCAGTACAGAGGCACATGCAAACATGGTTTATTCTTTTAGTCATTGAAATTAACAAGCAAAGAGAGGGCCATATATGCCTCCAAGGAGGTGTCAAATAAGAACCTCACAGAGCAGCAAATGAAATAAGGGGAAGAAGGTTTTAAAATTATTTTTTACTAAGCCCAAGATCCTGTTGGATCCGAATGACCACCACCGCCACATGGGAGCCCTCGACCAGCCAACTCCTCCTCCTGCTTGGCTTTGCTAGTCTCCCCAGCTCCCCCTATGTGGCTGCCCTCCAAGATAAACACATTTTATTTTAAAGCTTTTACTGCTACTAATTTACTGATAATCACCATGGAAACGAGAATGGACAGCAGAAAGAACACAGCTGAGAAGGCTTTGCTGGTATAGCTGCTACAAGGCTCCCTCAACCCCTCTGGCCTGGGCTCCTCCTGCCCAGCGCTGGGTGCACCCTCCCCCTGCTCTCCCCTCCCCTCCTCTTCCCCCTGCTCTCCCCTCCCCTCCGTGTCTCTCTCTGTTTCCTGTCCATAATGCAGGTCCTTATCTGAGTTTTGTCATCAGCCTTCCCCAGTAAGTGGTCCTTCTCCTTCCATAGCCATTGTTCTCAGGGGCCACTCTCTTCTGAGGTTTCCATGTCCACATGGTTCACACCAACAAAGACAGCCAGACAGGACTCTGCGAGCCTCCAACCCAGCAAACCCCAGCTTGCTCAGTGATTTCATCCTCAGGAAATCCCAGCCCCCATGACCCTCCACCGAGAGTTTTTCAGCCTGTCCAGGACCCTTCACCCTGCTGGGCACCTCCCAACACTGCAGCCTTCTCTCTGCCAGCCGAAGCCACACTCCAGTGGTGTCACTGGCATCCCTAGTCTGCCAGGAAGCTGATGAACACCCTCCAACCTAGGGGGACTGGTTTTGCCACCTCATGTCCATACAGAGCTTTTTGAGTTTGTCTATAGGTGACTTTTTTTTTTTTTTTTTTTTTTTTTTTTAGTCAGAATTTTGCTCGGTAGTCTGGGCTAGTCTGGAACTCTCAGTTCTCTTTGCCTCGGCCTCCCAAATGGTTGCTGGGATTACAGGCATGCAACATGAAGCCTGGCTTCTGCACCCGTTTTAATGTCAGTTTCCTTTAGAGGTCCCAGATCTACATTTTCTGTCTGATAGTTTATTTGTCTAGATGCTCTTCAAATGAAGATTCATTCCTTATATTTTGCACCTTCCATTTCTTCTTGTGCTACTGTACCCTGTTTCCTCCCTCCCTTTTCTTTTTTCTGTTTTGGCCTTTTTGAGACAGGGTCTCACTACGCAGTTCATGCTGGCCTTGATCTCATTTTTTAGCCTAGGTTGGCCTCAAACTCAAAGCAATCCTCCTGCCTCAGCCTCCTGAGTGCTGGGATCACAGACAACTGCCACCTCACCTGGCTTCTCTCTTATTTTTTTCTTAAACTGCATTCCCTAGCCTGCTTTTGTCCAGGCTGTTCTCACATTCCGAGCAGCACCCAGCCCTGGGAAGAGGGAGCCAGAAACCAGCCACAGCGAGAGGGCCAGCTAAGCGCACTGATGCGAAACTCTGGGGTTTTGTTTTGCTTTTGGTCTTTTTGAGACAGGGTCTTACTCATAGTTCAAGCTGCACTTCAACTCACTTTGTAGCCATCTTGGTCTCAGATTTGCAGCAATCCTCCTGCCTCAGTCTCCTGAGTGCTGGGATTACAGGCAATGCACCACCACGCCCGGCAACTCAGTATTTTTAATCAATCCTATCTAAATTTTACATTTGTCAAGTCTCTCAGAACCTTAACATAAACTACTGACTCACACAAGAAAATGGCCAGAAGCCTGTTTATGCAAGAAAAAGAAGTAGGTTTTATTACAAGTCTAGTAATGTCAGTTCCAGGGGAAACTGGAAACAAGAAAAACAGAATGTTTTTTGTTTTGTTTTATAGGGGCCTCACCATGTTGTCCAGGCTGGCATCAAACTTTTGGGCTCTAGCAACCCTCTTGCCTCAGTCTCCCAGCAGCCAAGTACATGTGCCTCGCTCGGAGTTGGAATCTTAGTAGTCAAATCAATGCCTAATGAGCCCGGGTGGACCAGGGGGACAGGCACGGGATGGCCAGAAGTCAGAGGTGTGCGCACAAGCACACCGTGTGAATCAGCGGAGCAAGTGAGCAGGCCAGCCCTGCAGGCAAGGCCTCATCCTGCACCTGACAGCATCTCAGGTCTGAGACGGAGGGAAGGCCACACACCCAGCCTTGCAGGGTGAGTCACATTTCCAGACCAGAAGACCCACTGCCAGTGCTGTCTGCTTTATCTTGATCTTAATCTTGCTTTTTCAACTACAAAAGTAAACTCATAGGCATTGTAAACACATCAAAAGTTAAAGAAATGTGCAAGGTAGGAATCAAATTCTCTACTTCAGAGATGTTCAATGTATCAAGACTGCTTTCCCCACACATTTGAATGTGTCACATATATGCACATATATGCTAAGGTTTGCAAAGTGAGTTATCATAAGATCACGGCCACTTAAGCAACTTTAAACCTAAAAGAAGTTAACCATGTCCCTTACCTTACTCATGTGTAGTTTAAAATAAAAATACTAAACAATAAAATAAGAAGAAAGTCAAAGGTTTTTTTCCTTTAATAATTATTTTATCATTTTTAAAAATAATGCATTTTAAGATTTTTTCCTTAATACCCTAAGCATATGACTGGTTTGCAAATTAGACAGTCTAACAATGCGTACAATAAATTGTCTTGCAACCTTTTTTGTCTTTTTTCCATCAGAAATCTCTGAGGCCTCTGCCTGCTTTCACATCCAAGCATTACTGTGACTGGCAGGTGTGGGCCTTGCTCTGGGGTGACATCGTTCCTTGCATGCCAGTGCCTGTGGCCAAGGGTTAGGGCCTCTGAGGAACTAGCCTGGCTGTAATGAATTAGTGCGGCACCCACTGGTGGGACAGTCTCTGGATTCAGAATCCAGTCCACAAGCACCTTGGAACCTTCAGGGAGAGGTAAACTGTCAATTAACTTGCTCATTTAGTCACAGGCACTTCAACTCAGAAGCAGGGAATGCTCCAATTACCGTGAAGATTAAAACCCGAGAAAATTCACTGATACAAGTTTTCCTTCATGATCTCTGTGAAAGAATTCAGAATTCAAAAATGCTGCTATGGCTGAGAATATGGGCATTCTTTGCAAATATTTTCCCCCTGTATGAAATGGAAATTAATACTGCCTCAAGGGCCTCCCTCAGGTGCACACCCGGATCCTGAGAGCTCACATCTCGAGTGAAAAATAGTGTAAAAGTCCCACCATTACCACACACACCCTTCTGCATTCTGTGATTACTTACAATGCCTGATACAGATGGAAGCTCTGCTAATAGTTGTTACACTGTATGTTCGAGAAATGCGGACAAGAAAAAAAAACTGTGCATGTTCAGTAGAGACAACATTTTTCCCAGATATTTCTAATCTGAAAAAAATTTTTAATCTGTGGTTGACTGAATTCACTGGTATGGAAGCCAAATTGATTGTAAATCTTGGCGTTCCCTCACTGAAACCCTTGAAGGAAGGAGACACATACATCTATATGTAGATACATATATAATTTGTTAATAGTGTTTAAAGCATGGAAGCTGGTTAGGAGATTGCCAAATTGGAAGCAGTAACCCTCTGGCGGCAGCCTCCGAGTCGCAAACCTTGGGGGCGGCGTGGATAGAGGCTCAGTCCCGGGACTCCATTTCCGAGTCTGCTTTCACTTTATCAATGTTGTAAAAGCAGAGTTCACAGTAGGAACCAGGCTCCAAATCTTCTCCTGCAGCCAAGATATGCCATGCAGGCCTGCTGCTGGACACGTGGGCAGTGGCGGCCAGTGTGGGACCCGCTGGGATATGAAGGGAAGCGGGACGCTGAGCACGCTGTACTGTTGAGCTGCTATGTTCAGGAGCTGCAGTGCATGGAACACAACTTCCACTTGACGATATTTTCACCGTAGGGTGGGTTCACTGAGATGTGGCCCATCAAAAGTCAGGTTTCCAAAAAAAAATAAAAAAGTCAGGTTTCCTTCCAGACATTGTCTGTGTACATGTTACAAGAATATGTATGTAGCCAGTGATTTAGCCCAGCAGCATACGCTCCTGCCTGGGAAGCGTAAGGTTATACGTTTGATCCCCGGTACCCCCCCCCCAAAAAAAGTAAATATCATATGCCTATCTTTAACAAGAAAACCCATACAGAAATGGGATTTCACTAGACGCAGTTTTGTGTACTTTGCTTTTTTCATTTACTATATCTCAATATGTCTTTTTATCAGGACATTGATATCCTTACAGTCCTAAATGTGTATGGTAATCCATGATAAATGGCTTCCACACTTATTTAATAATCCCTTTTTGGTCAAAAGTTGCAGCTCATACCTATAATCCAAGCACTCAGGAGACTGAGGCAGAAGGATCAATATGTTTGAGGCCAGCCTGGGCTACCCAGTGAATTAAAGACCAGCCTGAACTACACAATAAGACCCTGTCTCAAAAACAAAAAATCCCTTTTGGTGACCAGCTGGGCTGTTTCCAGCTAACAGGCTTCATTCACAGGTGAGCCCAGCTACTCCTCCCACTGTGCACCTTCCTCCCCCAGGCCTCCTCTTCCTTCCTTGTGTGGACCAAGCATCCTCCTTCTCCCACTCCCATTGGGGACTGCTATCTTTCCTTTGGGGGGATCCTATGCCTCGAAGTCTGACTAAGAAAAAGCCTGCCACATCCTGAGATCCCGCTTTATTAATGTCCCTGTTGACCACCGCACAGGGCATTTTGACTTGCGTGTTTACGTGGTGCCTGCCACCACTCCAACAAACAGGGAGCAGCAATAAGAACAAATGTGGTAGGGCTGGGGATTTAACTCAGCAGCATAAGTGCAAGTGTGTGGTCGAGAGTTCCATCCCTGGTACCAATAAAAAAGAAAAAGACAAAAAAAAAAAAAAAAGAACGAATGCGGTGTGCTATAAAATGTAAAAGGTTTTTACTTTAGCCGTCCTTGCCTCTGCTCCCAACCTACCTTACAAAGCAGTATATGAAATGCGTACTTCCCAAAGTTTTCCAACATCATGTCCAATTCAAACACAAGGTAAGGCCGATAGATTCTTTTTTTCTTTCCACCATTTGGATTGATTCTTTCTTCCATAACATACATTCTTCCCTGGCCTCAAAGTGTTTTCCTATTTTAAGAAAGATCTCTGTGACTCAGAGGCTCCTAGGCTGGCACTCTACTCCACAGGTTCCTGTCCTTCAGTGGTGGTTACCCTGAGCATTTGTCTTAAAAGTGTTATGTAAGGGGCTGGGGCTTTAGCTCAGCAGCATAAGTGCCTGCCTTGCCAGTTTGTAGTCGTGAGTTCGATCCCTGGTACCGATAAAAAAAGACCAAAAAAAAGTGTTATGTAAATAGGTAGGCTGCAATGTTCTGTGACTAACAATGTGAAAATGTCAGAACTTTAAGTCCTGAAGCCAGCCAATCCTGGGTGAGTCACATGTAACCTATAACAAAGGCCAGCAGAATGCATAAAACTTCCGGAGAGGGTGAACGGGGGCTGCCCACAGAAGGGGCAGATTTCGAGGTGGAATTCAATTCCAAAATGTGCTTTGAGTCTTAAGTGCCTTCTGGGTTGCTGCATCTGTGGACACCTGTTGTTTTGCCATTTGTTCTGCTGAATCAGAAATACCCGGAATCCCGGATCCCTGAAGCTGATCCAGACTTTCACACATGTCCACCTCTGAATTTTTCACATGTCATTTCAGATAGCAGCACTAGAAGCACCTCTGGAAAAGCAGGTGTGGCATTTCTAAACTATGCTCTACAAAATAAAAACAAAGCATACTTTTCTGCTTCTGATTGCCCAAGAAAGGCTGGTTTCTGCTCTGGTCAGAAAGAAGAATGCCAAGCAAGGATTTTGAGCTCAGAAAGAGAACACTATGGTCAGGAGCATGTGAGACACCTGCAGTCGAGGCCTTCTCACGCTTGTGTTTACCATACACCAAGGCCGGGCCAGAGCCCAGAGCTGTAAAGCGAAGAAGCTCGAGGGCAGGTGCATGCATGGGGTGAGTGGCCTGGAGAGGACGGGTAGAGGGCATCCAGGATGGCTCAGCCAGGGCTTTTCAAGGCAAGAAGCTCTCAGTTCTCGGTGGGCTGTAAATGACAAGTTAAAGCAGGGCAAGGAGACCAGTTTGGAAACCACGGCCAGAGATGTCACAAGGGCTGACCAGGACCTGCTCATTCTGAGTATCCAGAATATGTATTTTTTTTTCCTTGTGCAAAAAAGCCTTACAGATGGTATATGTGAAACAATTTTAGTAGACATGAACACAGTAGAAAACTGGGCGACAGTTTAAAAGACCAATAATGTTATATTACAAGGACAAAAAAAGTAATTAGATTATAGGTTAGCGGTCTGAATTTAGAGGTGAATGTTTATAATGTTATTGTATTCATTTATGTTTTACATTTCTAAAAAGAATCAAGTGTGTGTGTGTGTGTGTGTGTGTGTGTGTGTGTGTGTGAAACAGAAGAAAGATACAAATGCTATTGTGCTGCCGGGGGTGCACAATCTTACGGCCTGGTGACTGGTAGCACCTGAGAGCAGAGGTAACAGCGAGGCGTCAATGCGCTGCCAGGTCTCCGGCTCAGACTACAAGTTGGGGAAGATGACTGAGACACTCGCTGAGATAATATCAAGTCGGAGTTTTGGAAGAAAAGCAGATACGTTTTGTTTTACACACATGGAGTTTAAGAACCTAGTGAGCTGCTGGGTGCAGTGACACATGCCTGTAACCCCTATACTCTAGGGGTCTGAGACAGGAGGGGCCCAAGCCTGAGTAATTTAGCAATTTAGTGAGTCTGTCTCAAAATTTAAAAAAGTTTAAAAGGGCTGGGGATGTAGATCAGAGCAAATACCCTGGGTTCATCCCAAATACCACACACACAAAAACTGCCTCAAAACAAACACCTCTGCTACATCACGATACCTGCTGCACCGCCCAAGACAGCAGTCTTTGCTGGAAACACCAAACATAACACTAGCACAACTTGTCATCTAAAGTCAATAGCCCTTTTTAAAGAGATAAATAAGACAGACCTAGATAGACACAGATATGTATTTCAAAAAAAAATCACATATGCACTTAATAAAACATAAATTTTACAAATAAAGTAATGTTTATGTCTCTAGAGGCAACTGCTGTTAAACTGTCCTTTTCCTATGAGCGAGCTGGTCTCTTAAAGTGACTGGGGAGCCAGGCAATGGTGTACACCTACCATAACCCCAACTCTGAGAGGTAGGGGCATGAAGACTGTAAACTCGAGCATAACCTGGGCAACTTACTGACTTAAAGAGGACCATGTCTCAAAACTAAAGGGGTAGGGGATGCGGGGGACATAGCTAGGCTCCAAGGCCCTGAGTTCAATCCCCACTAAAGAAAAAAAGAGAATGATCAGGTATGGTAGCAAGTGCATGCCTGTAATTCCAGCACTAGGGAGGCTAAGGCAGGAGGATTGCTACAAGTTGGAGACGAGCATGGGCTACAAAGTGAATTCAAGGCCAGCCTGAACTGCATAGCAAAAGAAAGAAACAAAAAAGAAAGAAAGAAAACAAAACTAGCTGATAGCCATAAAACAATAGGCATTAGGAGTAATCTCCTGGGTAGAAAACTTGTTTGCCATGTGCAAGATTCCAAGTGTGATCCTTAGTTATAGAATTTTTGGAGCGACTAGAAAGATAGAAATATGAAATAAAGTGGCCTTTATTTTAAGAACACAGAGAGAGAACCCCTGACCACTGAAGTCTGGCTTTTCTCTCTGCCAGGCATGTGTTGTGGGGGGCATACATATAGTTTAGGTTTGGGATGGTGCCTAAGGGGCATTACTGATGCACAAGTAGCCCATTGGAATTCATTTCACACGTCCCAGGTAAATTGCCTAGGGGCACGGAAGATCAAGATAAAGCCCCTTGGTTCCGCCTCCCAGCCTCCCACCTCTTCAGCGTCCAGGGCAAAATCCTTTCACTTAGCACGTATACATATCCTTTGACCCAGCACAATTTCCCTTCTAATGTGTTTTAGAGCTAAACTTCCATGTTCACAAAAAAGGATATATCGGTCGGGTGCTAGGCCTGCTACCAAGAAGTTTCAGAGCGAGATATGGCGAGCAGTTTTCACAGGGCTATTGCCAGTCAAGAGAGAAAACAGACTTCTGGGAGAACATGGCAGACAGATAACAGCAGCTACGGAGGCTCTCTGAGAAAGCCAGCTTAAAATCCAGGAATGGTGTGGTGTGAGGAGTCCTAAGCAGGGGGAGATACACCCTGCTGACCCAGGAACAAACTAAGCTGAGAGAAAACAACTGGAAATGCAATCCCAATGCTATAACAGGAACAGATAAAATCTCAGCACGGAAGGTGGAACCTGCACTTCTGGAAGCCACGATTTGAATTTCCTGCTGCTGCTGCTGCGTCCCAATCCACACAACACGGAGAGAGAGCACGCGCGAAAGCTCTGAGAACGGAAATCAGCAAACCAAATGGAGTTGAGAGCGGGACTGGCGGGGACCCCTGCATTGAACTGCAGTGAGTGAGAGGAACAGGGACCCTTTCATAGACTAGGAGGCTCCAACAGAGGACATTCTGGGACCCAGCAGACTAGCTGAAACAGGACGCTGTAGTGACTTTAGTCGCATATTCCCCTCTCAAGCGGAACTGGTGGGGAGCTCTTAGCCTGGGTGACGCCGCGGACTAAGACCCAGTAGACTAGCCCAAACCAGGTCCCAGTGCCTGGCAGTGTACCCTAGCAGTGAAGCCTTTTAGTAGGTTGACCTGGAGGAGCGGGCCCAGCAGAGGCTACCCAGGTCTGTGTCTCCCTAGTACACTGCAGTGGGCGGGAACACCTAGCCGGCAGATTCAAACAAACTGCAACCTACAAAGAAAGAAACTGGGCCTCCTATACACACTTGTATGGAAGGAACAAAAAGTATGGGAAGAGGGAGCAACAAGAAAGGGTCCTCAATCCCCAATCCTGAGGACACTGATCCAGGAAAGGTAAATTCAAAGGAGAATGAAGACAGAAAACATGCAATATCAGGCACAGCACTAATAGACATAAAGTGATATCTCCGGAGCCTCATAGATGAGTTCAAAAGTGAAGTATTTAATGAAATAAAGCAAGATATAAGTAGAATAGTTAGAGAAATGCTAAGTACCGCCCAAGAAAAAACAGATAGTGGAATGGAAGAACAGAAAAAAAGGGGAGAACTGTTTGATGAAGAAAATAGAGAAAACATAGACTACGTGAAGCAGGTTCAAAGAGATTACCAGGAAACTAAAAACTCTATTGAAAGCTGGCAAAAAAGCTTGAAAGAAACTAAGGATAGATTATCTGAACTGGAGGACAGATTTGTAAGGTGGGAGCATGAAATGAAAAACTTCTTAAAAATAACAAGAAAACAAACAGCAATAATACAAAGGCTAGAAGATGATAAGAGGATCTATAACTTAAGAATTAAGAATGTAAAAGAAGAAGTAGGGACACAAACAAATGAACTACAAAGGCTATTCACAGAAATAATCCAGGAGAATTTCCCGAATTTAGCAAAAGGTAAAGATACTCACATGTATGAGGCATACAGGACCCCAGCCACCTACAACCCAAACAGAACTACACACAGGCATATAATAATCAAAATTCCAGAAATCCAATATAAGAACAGAATATTAAACCCGTCAGAGACAAGAAACAGATCACTTACAAGGGAACACCCATCAGAATTACAGCAGACTTCTCAGCACAAACCATCAAATCACAAAGAGTGTGGGGGGAAATAATTCAAGCTTTGAAAGATAATAACCTCCAGCCAAGATTGATATATCCTGCACAATTGTCCCTAGAAACTGATGGAAAAACAAGGTGCTTCCAGGATAAAGAGGAACTAGAGGAATTGGTAACCACCAATTCAACTCTACAGAGAATACTACAGGACATTCTAAAAAAGAAAAATTCCAAGATTCCAGAAACAGTGGCTGAGAGGCCACAATGAATGGCGCAGAAAGTGAAATGAAGAAGTCAAACTGACAACTAATGACAGAAAAAGAGCTCAACAGAAATGAGGCAGAGAAGGTTGGATAGTAGGAACAGCTATTTTGGAGAAAACAAGACATCATAATAGCTAGTGCTGACTTAACATCATCTTGTTTTGAAGTCCCATCAAGCTTTTGTTCTTTTGTCTCCATTGGTCTTAACATGTTGTATCTTATTGGATTTATATGTGATAATATAAAAATTTTTATAGACAAGGACACAAACCATTGTTCATTTTTTGTTAGTTGATTCTAAATACCCTGTAATATTGTCATTATCTTGAATGGTTTTACATTGTCTTGCTATGTTTGATGCTACAGTATATGAAGTTATACTCAAAGATTTCAAGGAAAGAGACACTATGGTAACTACTTTTATGTCAGGATATCTTGTGGTGAAACACTATTTTGCTTAAATGGTTATGTTTTGACCTGCGCTGTTTTGTTGTTATGTCCTCTTTTATCTCAATCTCCTTTTTTTTTTATTATTTACTTTTTTATTTTTATCTTTTTAATTAAGGAAAAAATAAATAAAAATAGCAGGATATATTATAGTAACCCACTTTGATTTCCTATTAACTTGATTTGAAACCCTGTATTGCTCTCACCATCTTGTTTTGACTGATTTTCCTCTATTCTGTTTTGCTTGATAGTACCAAGTTCGAGAGTATAGGCAACAACTGTGAAGACAATAAGATTCATTATGATGCCCATTCTGGTTTGACTATTATCTTCTTTTGAAGTCCTGTAATGTCTCCAATATTTTGGTTTTATTGGTTTTGTTCAATTTTATTATAACTGATGATATAGGCAATTCTTTTTAAGATAGCAAGAGGCATTATGGTAACTATTGTTGATCACCTTGTATTTTGTTTTTACATTATGTATTATGTCCATCCTTTTGATTTGACTGACTCTGTTTTGTTATGTCACATTTGGTTTTATTCTCTTGAAAAAAAGGTAATAAGAACTGCAGGAGTAATAAAACCCAAAATGTGTAATTGTCATTGTACAAAAGAGAGGAAAAGAAAGTGCTCTAAAGGATATAACTGCATGTATATTTAAGTGTATAAGATAGGTAACCATATTACTGAATTTTGTTGGATCATTGAACAGAACCGTTTGAAGTCTTACTGTTTGAATGTCCACTTTATATGCTTTAATTTTGTAACTTGAACAACTATTTCTAAGATGACAATATGTAATCTATTAACTAGTGATTTCCTGTTTATTTTTTCTGAAATTCTGTATAACTTGTACCCTTTTTCTGTTTTTTTTTCTTTTTTCCTTAAACAAAAAATAAATAAAGAGGAAAAACAAACCAACAGACAAGAAAAACAAAAGCGACAACAACAAAAACCCAAAATCAATGGGAATTTCTTGTACTTTTAATAGTTGTAATACGGTAAAGAAAAAAGTCAGGTTTTTGCAAACATAATGACTTCATTATAAAGAATTAATCCGAAGAGATGCAAAGAATTTTTAAAACAACATCTCCATAAACAATCATTATCTTTAACATTGTTTGACTTTTTATGGGCAGGAAAATAATGTGATAAGCCTGGATTTATAAAAACTGGGCTGTGTTATAATTACTTTTTATTTTTAGAGTGTTCTCCTTAAGTTTTATACTGGAAGACATTCATATATTAAACTTACTTTTATTTGATTTTTAACAAACGAAAAAAAAAACCTTAGTACAATTTCAAGAATTATTGATATATTTCCTAAATGAGGTCCCTGTAGATTAGAAGAGGGATTGTGAAAAACATTGCAATTTGGAATGTTTTTAAAAATTTGGTGCTTCAAATTTAATATTAATGAGACATGAGGCCAATACGTACGACTTTTTAAAATTTTATCATAAATTGTATTAGGAAACTTCTTCAGAATTTGTAATGTTTAATCTGTTTATTAACCATATCTGTACTACTTCCTTCTATTTTATATCAAATTGAGTAAAATGCTTGCCACCAGTCTTTCCCAATTATAGCTTAATTGGCTAGAATTTTTTATAAGCAAATTTTCGAAAAGACAAGGCTTTTAAAAAACTATCTTTTTAGAAAAAGAAATCTTGACTTCTCAGATAAAATAATACTGGAAGTATCAAAGGGAGGGCTAACTTTATAAAATTAAAACATTTAGAAATAATATTAAAATAGGTTTAGGAATATGAAAATCTTCATTTTAGGAAAAAGAGTCACACTAAATTATTTAGCTCTTGTTTTGAATTTTTTTCTCTTTAACTGTAAATGCATCATGATCTTTCATAATGTAACATGGTTGCAAAATAAAGTATATTTCATTTTCAAAAAAAAACCGGATATATCAAAGTACTCACTCCAGTGGCAGTAGTACCACTAGTACCAAACACTGAAGGCGAACTAGTCCAGTCCAGATAAGGGATGAGTTAAATAAACAATAACCAATCACATGAGGCTGTGCCATGGAAGTACAGCACCCTTCTGGACACTGTCCTGGCAACCCAAATCAGTCCTTTTGTTTACATAAACACTAACAGAATACACTGCTCTGTGAATTATGTTTTCATTTAATATAGCACAGAGATTATGGCATGCCGGTTACAATAGCTAAAGCTTATACACTGCAGGCACTGTTGTATGTGTTCTACTTGTATGAAATTTAAAACTCAAAAAACACACAGCAGGTACTACCACCGTACCTTGTGCATATGAGCACAGTCTCACAGAGACAAGGTCACAGACCTGCTGAGTGTCAGGGCTGGGATTTAAACCCAGGCCGCAGGTCACATTTATCCACAACACAGCTTGTATATCTAACTTTAATTTCCTAAGCACTTGACAGTCTGCTGTGTGGATGCCTCACCATTTATGTAACTAGTTCCCTACCCCTGGACTAGTTGTTCCTTTGCAGTCTTTTGCCACTGCTAACGCTGCTGTGAATACCATTACACATCCACCTTTGTGAACTTGGAAGTAGATCCTAATATACTTTAGAAAGCAAATTGCTGGGCCGAAGGATGTATGTATTTTACATTTTTGCAAGACAATGGTCATTCGTCCTCTTGGATGTCCAGGGGCATTGCTCATAGGTAACATATGTCTCCAGAATATTTGTTGGTAGAACCTATAGCTATACCATTTACCCCAAGGTAACTCTTGGGAATACAGCCCTGACCTTACCCCCAAAGTTTGCCAAGGAACATCTTACTCTTATTATTGTTTTGCATCACTCTAGTGTATCAAGTCTTTGGAAACAAAATGCATCATTCTATGAACAGCATTGTTTTTAGCAGTAATGCTTCTATTTATAAAATGCAGTAATTCTCTGAACACTGAAAATTAGGTGAATGCTAGCAGTAAGCTGCAATTTTTTTTTTCCTAAACAGAAAAAGGGTTAAGAATGCTAAGTGAGAATCTTGCCAACTTCCTGTAACACTCCTCTGGCATCAAAAGCATTCACTCTTTCTTCCTCTTTGGGCTCCAAAAGACATCTGCTCTAAAAGAGTTGGTCTTGGCAGGGCATGATAAGGAATACCTGTAACCCCAGCTTCAAGGGAAGCTGAGGCCGGACTGTATGTTCAAGGCCAACCTAGGCAGCTCAGGAGTAGAGCACTTACTTAGTATGTGTAAAGCCTACGTTCAGTCCCCAGTACTCCAAGGGGAACAATCACATAATGCTGTCAAAACAAATGAGTGTCAAGGTAGGTGTCAGCCTCAATGACTATGTGTATTCACTGCAGGTCTTGTCCAACCACTCCCCTTTAAAAACCTCTTTGGGAGGCTGGGGATTTAGCTCAGCGGCATAAGCGCCTGCTTTGCAAGCAGGCAGTCGTGAGTTCGATCCCTGGTACCGGTAAAAACGAAAAAGACAAAAAAAAAAACCTCTTTGGGGGCCAAAGGACACCCATCTTCAGAGGCCATCTTATCATGATGGATAGAGGCTCAGTACTTCAGTGTTGATAAGGCTTAAAGATTGCAAATTGGACAGTAGGGAATGACCCTGAAGAGGCATCTTGGAACTTAACCAAGGGGTCTTGGCTGGGATGTAGCTCAGCAGTACAGCACTTGCCTAGCACGTGGGAGGTACTGTGTTCATCCCCGGCAGTACAAAGCAAAGCAAAGCAAAGCAAAACCAACATCCCGACAGGCATGCTGAATTCTGTGAAGAACTTTGCAGCGATGTGACATAATCCTGGCTCCAGAAGGCTCTCTTTAGTTCTTTCTCCCTCTTGTGTCATTTGCCTTTCACAACCATTTCTTACCAGCAGTCACAAAGAGGGCCACCTTAGCCCTCTCCATCTAGAAGCTGTTACAGTATGGAAAGGAAGAAGGAAATTTGCTAGAGAAAGACAAACTTGATTTCCCTTAGTATACTCTCAAAACACAGAGTGCAAACATGTGGGGATTTCTTCTCACCAGTGAGCAGCAATTCTATGGCCAGATGCTGGCTGTTGGTGCTGGTTGTTGATTGGACGCTGGTTGGATTCTTTAACTCAAATCAGTTCTAATGCCATGGCATCAGATCCTCCACACTGAGGAGGCAGTTCTGTAAGAATGTCCCGTACTTCAGAGGCCACTCACAAGTCCAAGCCTCCAGAACTTCTGACCAACCACATGTAAACACAAGTTGACTCCCACACTGAATCACTTCATTTCAAGAGTGGCTCATAGAACTCAGGAAAGCTGCTTACTGATTTACGATGGAGGTTATTTTAAGGAGTACAAATAAACAGCGAGATGAACAAATATACAGAACAAGATCCAGATGGGATCAGAGTGCAGGAGGTTCTACTGTTGATTTCCTCTCAGCACCCAAAAGCAAAGCATTCCAAGACCCTCTCAAGATACTGAAACCCACAGGTGTTCAAGTCCCTCATATAAGATGCCAGATCATATAAGATACTTTTAGATACATATCCTCTTCTATCCTTTGAACCATCTCTGCAGCCAGTACTTATGATACCTAATACAAGAAATGCTCTGTAGTCAATATTCTGTACTCTCCGGGGAACAATGGGGAGAAAACAGTCTATGCTGAAAGATTAGTATGGACACAACCATCCTGGGCTGAAGTGCACAGCACAGGAAAAACGGGTGAGTCAAATGCCGGTGAGCGCTAGAGGAAGCCCTGGGTCTGTAACTGGGCTGGCAGCTGCAGCAAGGTGTGCCCACGTGGTGCCTCTTTTCCATGGACTCAGCATAATACTTGCTTGAAGTACAAATTCAACTTTTGGTTTTTTGGAATTTTCTGAAATTCTTTTCAAATATTTACAATCCATAGCTGGCTGATATGGACTAAGAACCCCCAGTTACAGAGGGCTGACTATACAGAGTAGGAAGGAGTCGGGGTACCCATGGCACTCCCTCTCCAGCCTCCCCATCCCCAAAGGGGAGTCAAACCCATATCATGTCCCCAGTCCCTCGCCAGCTGGAGTGACCAAAGAAAGCCTAGTTCTTGTCCCAAAAAAGCTTGTGCTGTTTAGTGCCACCCACATGGAAAAGTATAGAGTATCAACACATGAAACAGCAATGCTTTTCAAACACTTCAACTACAAACCACAACAGCAGGGCTACAGAAACATTTATACCATCATCATCATGGAAAATTAATGTGCAACTGGATAAGTAAAACTGTTTGCAAACAACATGTGTTAGTGAATATTAGTATTCACTATTCTGTTGTAATGCCATCAGTACCATTACATCAGTTACAAAACCCTCCAGTAGCATGCTAACCAACGGTGAGAAACACCTGACTGCAGGCTAAGTCTCCCAAACCAGTATCTTCCTGTCTGTTCTTTTCTGTTTGTTTGGTTGGTTGATTTTTGCTTTTGAAACACAGTCTCACTGGGGCTGGGGATTTAGCTCAGCGGCATAAGCGCCTGCCTTGCAAGCAGGCAGTCGTGAGTTCGATCCCTGGTACCGATAAAAATGAAAAAGACAAAAAAAAAAAAAAAACCACAGTCTCACTACATAGTTCAGGTTGGCCTTGAACTCATTATGTAGCTTAGGCTGACCTTGAACTTAAAGTGATCTTTCTGTATCAACCTCCTGAATGATGGGACTACAGGAGTATACCACCATACCCAACTCATATTTTAGATGTACAAATAATCTGTTTATGCCTACTACCAGTGGCTAACAAGATGACTCGAAATTTGGATAGTTAGAGAGGGATAACATTTTTACCATTTATTATTTATTTGTTCTTATAATTATTTTCAATTTTAAAAAGGTGACATTGATTTTCCATGTATGTACATCTTAAAAGTTTTCTTCTAAAACAAAAATACCTAATTTTAAAAATAGTTTAAAGAGAAAAAGGTGGGCATGGTGGCACATGCCTGTAATACCAGCACTCAGGAGACAGGAAGATTGCTGCAAGTTCAACACCGGCCTGTGCTACAAAGTGAGCCCAAGACCAGCCTGAACTGCATAGGAGATCTGCCTTAAAAAGACCAAAATAAATTGTGGGAGATAACTCCAGTGACTCCCCTTGAATGCAAAACAATTACTGCACCTCTGATTGTTTGGATACTTATTTCTTTATACTGATATGTAGAGAGCTGGCTATGGTGTTTCCTTCTCTCTTCATTTGGCTTTAAGCATTGCAAATAAGGCTACCTGGTATGTAATCTCTAAAGCCAACAGACAGTCCTGTCTCCTCCTCCTCTCCTGGCATAGTGTTCTCTGTATAAGGATATGAACACGGTGGGATATTAGAGCTAATAGCTCCAGGAATGTCAACTGGGTGGGAGCCTCAAAGCAAAGAGGCTATGACTCTCCAAGGCACAAGAGTTTGCATATCAGAAACCAAAGCGACAGCCTCCCAAAACAATTCAGTTGCCACCTTAATTAGATTATGTGAATTGATCGTTCTGCATATCTTTATCTCTGTAATTTACAGAGGTGCCTTTCTCCCACCTGACCAGCCAGCTCAAGTTACTCACCTAATTCCCAGCATCCTCACTGTCACTTATCCCTGAGCCACCCCCCTTCTTCACAAGATAATAAATGCTGGGAGAGGCCTAGGATCAAGGCCTTTGCCTGCACATCTTCATGGGGATTAGACTTAGGACCCCTTGGCAGCCCTTAACTTGGAATATGTCTTGGTGTCTTTACTCTCCCTGTGGGTTGCATTGTTGGTGGTAGATTGGAATTAATTTGCTGGGATTCCATTAACATCTCAATGGGATTACAAATATAACTTTCTGGATTGTGGGGAAACTAGAAAGAGGATTACAATACTTGGACAACTGCACACAGTATGGGATTACAATATAAATAAATAAAATAAAAATAAAGTAGCTTAAAGAAAAACATTAACAGTATAGGAGATCTTTAGGTATGTCAAAAATCAGAAATGTTTCTTACACATGTGTGGGAAACTGTCCTATACCATTCCATAATGGAATAACAAGAGCTGATTTTTGTTAACATCAGATCTGCTTTTCCAGTTTTACTAATTACTCCCAGAAAGTCTGGACTGCCTGATATTATATTACTTTTGACACTTCTCCAGCAGCCCCTGAAACCGATCCAGGCTTTTTCTAATCATTTGTTGGGCAATTTTGAGTTCAGCAGCATTTGCTGTGAGCACACCTTCCCTTCTCCAAAAATTACATGGCCCTTTTCCCCATTAGGCTTTTAAGCTAATTCTTTAGTTTCTTGCATCTATCCTTGTCCCCTCTCGGCCACTCTCTATTACTGTCACCTACAATACACACACTCCTGTGCCTGCCCCTATTTCAGCCCTGCAGCAGACAGCTCTGTCCTTTGGCTTTCCCTTTAAGAGCCTTGGGCTTGAACCACAGTGTACTCATCTCAGAGCGAATCTGAAGTTACTTTTCAGATTCTGTGTTTTAGTAACATTCTTTGTAACTTACTGATCTGTTAGGTCCCACTTCCTGCATCCTAAGGTACAGGATGAACCCATCTGCCCAAGACACTTTCATCTTTGTGACTGCTGGCACTCTGGCAGCTGCTGTGCCATCACTCCTCTCCACACACAGCCTTGAGCTTGGCTCTCCCAGGGCATCTCCTCCAGTACTTTTTAACATTGTTTCCACAGTAGTCCACCCCTTCCCATCAGGGCCAGAAACCTGTCCTGTTGTCTTCCACAACTCAAGTTGGTAAAGGGTGCTGAGCTATTCCCCATAAAAGCTTAATGAAGCCACTTTAATCCTTTGGTCTTTGCTCCCTCATCCCCTTGCCCAAAAACCTTCCCAGACTTGACTTTATGATCACCCAGACTTCGTTTTTCCAATTCTTCTTTTTTTTTTTTTTTTGGTATCAGGGACTGACCTCATGACCTTGCACTTGCTAAGCAGGCACTTACACCACTGAGCTAAATCCCCAGCCCATTTTTCCAATTCTTGCTAAGGGTTGATTTCCAGTTTCTAAGTCAGTCTTGCTTAGATCCCTTTCCCCCAGGCTCACCTTTCTCCATGTGAATGCACACAACTCTTTGACATTCTTTACCTATGTACTTTCCTGTCATTTATTGCCAACCCACCATAAATTAAAGCATAAAACACCCTAACACAAGGTTGAGAGATAGTTCTGTAGTAGAGCGCATGCCTACCATGCTTCAGGCCCTTGAGTGCAATCCCAAGCACACAAAAAGAAAGGGGGTAAAAAAGGTCTTACAATTATGTTGTGCTTCTGTGGTATAATATGCACACTTAAAAGTGGGAGAAGGTGCATAAATACAAAATAAAGGTCAACTTTGTGAGAGAAGAGCATGAGATGCCACCAGCCATCCTTGTTAGCATGAAAAACGCATCTCACTCTGCCAACCAAATCTGTATCATTCTTCTACAGTTTAAACAAAGAAGAGCCTGGCTACTTAGTGAGGATTTAGATAACTACTTCCTTGTTAAGAAGAGATTTTTTTAAATTGTGTTTTCATTATGATTGTATCTCCATTTATTGATCAAAGGATTTCTTGCCTCACTTAACTCTATAATCTGTTGCTCAGATTAAGAAAATGTGAATACTATTGTTTGATAGCATGAATACAGACTTTAAAGTGATACCTTAGAGGTAGGATGATTCAAATACTATAATCCAAGAAAAGCAACTAATTGATCACACAGAACATGTTTTATGCATTATTCTTTTTATGGACTGAGCATGGAATGAAATGAATCTGATTAAATGTTTTGTAGATGTGCTCTGTTACAGAAGCAGGTATTTTCTTACATAGAAACAGCCAACAGAAAGCACTAAGTCAAAAAATAGGAAAACAATACAATCAAAAAGCTCTTAGCAAACCAATGTATAAGCCATTATTCATTTCAACACATTTCTAGCAACTATCATATTCCTTTTTATGTAGGGAATAACACTCATATAAAAGCAGCATAATAAATTCTCAGTTGCAAGGAGAAACATGCCATTTCAGTTAATCCTTTCTTGTACTACCACTGCCTATAGCTGTGCCTACAAACTTGGATGAATGACAGCTCTCTATGTTCACAGTTTCTTTTACCCTCTATTTTGCCAGCCTGTTGGCCACTTTATTCCTCATGAATTCTTCCTGGATGGCTACCAGGGGAGAAAAAGGAGATGAATTTCAGGGCAGTCCAGCATGCTTAGTGACAGAAGCAGTTCAATCTCAATACAGTACACTTAACAGATCTACCCGAATTCTTTTGTGCCATTTAAGATTTTTGCTCCATCCAACTAAATGAACACCCCTGTTCATTTAAGATTGGACATTCTGGAAATTGATATTTTGGTTATTAACAGTTGTTTAACAGTATCTGCCCTGTCCCTGGAAGACTTTTTGGGGAAGTTAAGTTCACTGCCAGTGTCTGGAGAATAAAGGAAAGGGTGCAATAATCAGTACCAATTACACGAGGGAAACTGAACTATCCAGTTCACACTGCTTTCTTCATTTACGGCTTATAATTGCCTGGAAAGTAATATACCCCTTATACAGACCTGGAAATTGAGGCTCGGATACAGTCTCTCAATTTATAGGGAAACCGGGTTAGCAGCCTCCAAGCACAAGCCTGCGGACTGCCGGTACTATACTAGGTACTATACTAGTCACTATGCATACTTGTAAGCTGATTCCACGTCCTTTCAAAAAATCCCCATGGAAGCCTTCGGTGGGGACATCACTGATAATGCAAGAAACAAAATGCTTTTGTGGTTTAACAACTGTATTTCAATGTCGGGTTTTTTTTTCCCCCCTTCGTATAAAGCTCAGACACACACGCGTAAATATTGCGTTTCTCTTATATGAACCTAAATATAAATCAGGCTGAAAATTGAAAATACAGTGAATAGGGAACAAGATCACTTGCAAAACGGAGAGGGAGGTAGAGAAGGGGAAAGAAAAAGAACTGAGATGTTTACATACAGCTTCTCACTTCCCACAGGGAAGGTGGCCACTCTGTATATAGTACAAATACGTAATAAAAATTAAAAAAGGAAAATAGCTGCGATTAACAAACCCTCACGGCCAGGTTTCAGATTGGCTACACAACCTCCCACGGACCCGGTGATAGCACAGGTTAGTGACAATGTAACCAGCAACTGGGCTGTCTGCGGCACAGCTGAAGGAACAGGAGCCCAAGCGCCAGACGCCCAAGCCCAAGGCCGCTGCCGCGGCCAGCTCGCCCCCACCGCCCCCACCGCCCCCACCACCCCCACCGCCCCCACCGCATCCTCGCGACCTCCGCACACGTGACGGGGCGGGGCGGGGCGGATGGGCGGCTTTCTCCCGCCCCTTCCCTCCCCCTCCTGAAGCCCACCTCCTCCGGAGAGGCTGCGGCTATTGCCCTACCACCAGGATGACTGTGGTGACAGCCAATCAGGATGCGGCTCTCCCATTAAGTCCCGCCTCCGCCGGTCCCCTCGGTCCTTCCCGCTCACTCTGGAGTCACTTCCGAAGAGTGAGAACCGCCATGAAGAGAGAAGCGGGTGCCGCCCACCTCTGCTCCCACAGCGTTCCCGGGTACCAGCGGCACGACGGCAACCACGCACCCAAGCTCTCCAGCCACAGCTCATGCCGCCGTCGCCAGCGGCGCCGACATGACAAGGCGCTGCATGCCCGCTAGGCCAGGTTTCCCCTCGTCCCCAGCCCCGGGGTCATCGCCCCCGCGCTGCCATCTGAGACCCGATAGTACCGCCCCTGCCGCAGCGGGAAAGAGAGCAAAGAGTCCTGGGGACAGGTACCGTGCAGAGGGCTGAGAAGGGGCCGGGCCGCGGGGGCAGGGCTGAGGGAGGCCGGGGACGGCGCTCGGGCTTCCGTCGTTCTCCGTGAACGCGGGCCTGCTTTCTGGGCCGCGCGCCCTCGCCCCGCCCCGCGTAGGGGGGCTGCCGGGAGCGCGGCTTCCGGTCCCGCGGTCGGGTCGCGCTCGCGCTGGGGCTCGGGCTAGGACCGCTGGCCTGCGCGGCGGCCAGAGCCCGCCCGGCGGACGCGATTATTGTCCTGGAAAGCTGGACCCGGGTCCCTAAGTGTTGACGCATGTTTAGGTGATTTTCTGCAGTTCTAAGGTCTGATTCTAGTGGGTTAGTAAGTTTTCAGTATTGCGAATCAAGTTATATAAGAAGCGGTGAGGAAAACCGTACGGATTTATAGTCCAGTGTACACGATAATTCATCATTTACAAGGAATTACATTTTTAAAATGTGATGGTTTTCTCTTTCAGTATCTATACCTTTCCAAGAACGCGGTTTTTTGTATAGCTTTTGTGGGAGCTATGTAAAGATGGAGAATTTGATGAAATGACATCCTTTGACAATAAAACATGTTTACATTCCCTACGAACTTGGTACTGTCTTTTTTACTTTTAAGTTCAAAAGCTTGTAACAGAAACTTAATAGTAAATGGATGTTCTAATATTGTGGTGCAAGTACACAATCCCGTATCTTAATCCAGAAAGCTATGAAAACCAAACGTGAATTTTCAGTGAGTTTAGCACCATGTCTGTCTTGGCAGCCAACCTGGCCGGAAGTAGTGTGAGGCTCTTTGTAGTGTTTAGTACTTTAAGTGTGAATATTCCTGTCTTGCTGGAGAAATTGTTACGCGTTTGATTACATGTTGCAGCATCAGGCCTTCATTGGGGGTTTACATAATACAGTTAGCAAATTATCCCCTTCCTAAAATATAGTGGCTTCAGAAGTCTAATGCACATTTGGCCCCAGAAGTTTCAGATAAGGGTTTGTGAAGCTGTTATAATTTTTTCTTAATGTTATAAATAGGTAATAGACATTTCTGTGCATGTGAATTTAGTGAACAAATGACATTTGAAAGTTATAATCTGTGGTTTGTGTGTTTTACCCAAAGCCACTTTTCTCTTCTGATACATTAAATGTAAAAGAGCTTAAGAACTAATACTTTAAGGAAGAGCTGGAGTATCAGTAATTAACAATGTAATCTTGCTTAAAATTAGCTGAATTTCCTACAGTAACAATGCACCAGAGTGTCTGGCATTTCTTCTGTTGCGCTGTGGTAGACTTCATTTTCCTAATGTAATTTATTTTCTATAAGCAGGTGTACATATTTTACCATAACCTGTTATTCATTCTCATCTCATCATCACTTAGATTATCTACCAACACCTCAGACAAACATTGTCGGCAGCCAGTAAGCTGCACAGCTCTTGTAATGTAACTGAAGTGTACATGAGGTAGACTTAACCTTAGATTTGGACTGTTAAGGTTTTCACAGTATTCCAACAAACATGGATTAATGTTTGGAGAAGCCAAACATTTCTTTCATCAAAAGTACGTTTTCACAGAATTTGCTAGAAAGTTAATTTTTTTCCTCTGTATATAACATCCTCCTTTTGTAGCTGACAATACATGAAAAATACAAGAATACAAATTCTGGTCATATGTTCCTATTTCATTTTGTGCCCACTTTAGGGAACTAAAATCCTTAGTAAGAGCAGTTAGCTTAGGGCTGGGGATTTAGCTCAGCGGCATAAGCGCCTGCCTTGCAAGCAGGCAGTCGTGAGTTCGATCCCTGGTACCAATAAAAAGGAAAAAAAAAAGCAGTTAGCTTTTTATTTTAACTTGGTAACTTCCGTATCTCCTTGTCTTGCGGTTTTCCTAGGCAGTATGTTATTTTTCTGTATCTTTAAGAATTCTTAGGTAAATTAGGGGCTGGGGATTTAGCTCAGCTGCATAAGCACCTGCCTTGTAAGCAGGTGGTCGTGAGTTCGATCCCTGGTACTGATAAAAAGAAAAAAATAAAAAAAAGAATTCTTAGGTAAATTAAAAGTTTAAGATTGAGCATGATGGTACACACTTGTCATCCTTTGGGAGACTGAGGCAGGAAGATTGCCATGGTCTTAAGGGCAGCCTGGGCTACTTACTGAGTTCAAGGCCAGCCTTATCACAGCAAGACTGTCAGAAAACAACAAAAATAAAAAATCTAAATTGAAATATTAGTTGTGAAGACTTAAGCCAATTTTTGTTAGATCAACATCTTTCCTTAATGTATACAGGATAGTACGCTTTGCTGTCTTTGGCTAGCACATTCTTCAGCTGCCTCCCAAGATCAGTCAAATCACTTTTATTGCCATTTCACCATCTGCAGTACTGTTGTTATCACTGTCTACTCCATTTTTACAGTCTCTATTTTATACCAATTCCCAGAAATAGCAACAAAAGGATTTAGCATCTATCTCTGAGATCCTTCATTCCACCATGTAGCTGTGTTTCAGTATTAAATAGCACTCTGCACCAATTCCCTGAATCTACACTCCAGTTTTACTATTTTAGTACATAGATTATATGAATTTTACTTTTGTTTTTATAAACCCTACAGAAAGTGATGAATTATACTTTCCATTTTTACAATATAGCAAAATCATTGCCATTGTTGGAACTTAGTTAAACCAGATGAGTTCCAGCCTATATTTTATAAATCTAGCATTCTCCATTTAATCTGAATTGAGGTTTCATTATTTTCTTATGTGATTCCATATTAGTTATGCTTTTATTTTCAGGAAGCAGTCAATTATAGATTTCTTCAAACCAGCTTCAAAACAAGGTATGCATATATTACATTTTTGTGGGCTATATTGGAGCTAAGAGATGGATTCAACTTATAAACTTTTTTTGATTATTATTAATTGAAAATGCAGCGTGGGTGTAGTGATACATACCTATAATCCCAGCAAATGGGAGGCTGAGACAGGATTGCTACAAGTTCAAGGTCAGCCAGAACTACAGAGTGTTCAGGCGTAGTCTGAACTACATATGGAAACTATCAAAAGGACCAAAAAAAAAATTAAAAATGCAGAGTTTTAATGAAGATGCAGTTTTTTTTTTAATAAACATGTCCTACACTAGTCTTTTTGCTGTTACATGTTCTTACATTTAAAAACTCCAATCCATAATGTTTAAATGCATAGTATTTTGGAGGGATTTTGTTTGTTTGTTTGTTTCTTGAGACAGGGTCTCACTGTGTCACTTATGCTGGCCTTGAACTCATGGCAGTCCTCCCATCTCAGCCTGGCACATAATGCATGTTTCGGTAATCTTAATAGTCACTTAAGAGTCACAGGAAAGTTCCATGCTATAGCAAAAGGGAGCTTTATATAAGACTTAATTTTTTTTTACTCTCAATATAGTGTGTATTATTTACCCATATCTTTTGTCTTAAAAATACATTTTGCTTTGAAAAATGATTGCTTTAATGTAGTTTTGTATTTTAATAATGAAGATCAATAATAATGCAAAACAGTTTGTTTCAAATAACATGGAATTTGTGTTTTAATTGGCTATTTAGAGAGACATATGTTGGATTCTCCACAAAAATCAGACATCAGATATGGAGGAAATGGATTGTCCATCACAGGTGCAGAGCAGTTACAGAGGAAACTGTCCTCACCAAAAACATCGAAACCCAAAAAAACGCCATCAGGAAAAAGCCGTATCATAGAATCTTTGATGAAAGGTGTTAAAGAGCACCATAAAGACCATGGTACGCACGAGTCCCGCCAGCCTTGTATGTCATTGGTGTCTGAATATTTTTCCAAAGGAACAAATTTCAGTGTTTCTCATTCATATTATTTGTCTAAAGAAATGAAGACACTGAAGAAAAAACAGTCTCCAGAAAGAAAGAAGTCACAGTTCATTCGTGAAAATAGCAGAGAGAAGAATGATAAAGATCGAGGAAAGGCTAGTGCAAATTCCAGAAAGCCAGCCATGGTGACAGAAGCTGACATCGTCAAGAGCAGCTCCACAAGTCTTAGCAGTAGGAGCAGCCTGTCCAGACACCACCTGGGAGAAAGCCCACTGGGAACAACCAGTTTCCAGAGGTCGCTAGCTTCGTACTGCAAAGAACGAGAATTAAAGAAACTGAGAAAGGAGCAAATGAAGCAAAAAATCAACTCAGAAAATTCTTTCTCAGAAGCAAGTAATCTTACTTTAAAAGCCACCAGTCCAGCAAGAAAATGTAAACCAAGCCAGGAACAAAATAAACAGAATGATATACCTGGACAAAGTAATCTTTCAAACTTGGTATGTGCAATGTTTACTAAATTAGTTTTGTCTTTTTTGTACCATTTAGAATACCAAATCTAAAATATAATGACATATTATATATTGATCTATTTTAAGAAAATATACAATTCGAAGGTGATCTTACTAGATTTCTTCCAACTTCCTTTCATTAAAGTCAGTGAAGTAGTGTTTTTTGGTTTTCAGACCAGGATAAAGATCTTGTTTAATCAGGAAAGTATTTGTCTTTTTAGGCAAGTATAGTCATTTTTAAGTTAGGATCTGCCAAAGTGAGATACTTGAAGGATAGAAGATTTAAAAGAGGGGCTGGGGATTTAGCTCAGCGGCATAAGCACCTGCCTTGCAAGCAGGTGGTCGTGAGTTCGATCCCTGGTACCGATAAAAAGGAAAAAGACAAAAAAAAAAAAAAAAGAAAATTTAAAAGAACAAAAATGTTTCAGAATAGTGTCTTGTCAGAATTGCAATCTCAGATCCCAGATACACAGAATCAGAGATAGTAACAGTAGAGACCAGCAATCTGCTCTTGATAAGCCTTCCAAATGATACTGATATATGTGAAAGCTTGAGAATTATTAAGTGAGATTATATAGAGATCTTAAGTAATTGACTGTGGGTCTTTGGAAACTGTCCAGTTACCTTAAACCACATCAGTTTAAAAAAAACAAAGGACTGAATTCCATATAAAAGTTGTCTCTCAGGGGCTGGGGATTTAGTGCAGCGGCATAAGCGCCTGCCTTGCAAGCAGGCAGTCGTGAGTTCGATCCCTGGTACCGATAAAAATGAAAAAGACAAAAAATAAAAAATAAAAAGTTGTCCCTCTACCTGGAAAGTCAGAGCAAATAAAGGAATGTCAGATGTCAAGAAAATACTATGAAATTTTAAAACTAGCTTGAAAAATTAAGCTAAAATACGACATTCTAGAGTGAGTAGGTTATAGCGTTGCGTATTACTGGAAGAATAGTTCCTGAGGCGTATTTATAAGAAGATGGATGCCTTTACCAGTGAGATTTACTAGTGAGAAATAGAAGTTAGTAATATTTGCTCTATTTTATTAATTTCAGTGTTGATGCATTTACCCTTAAACAGAAATACTAGAGTTCATATCATCTTTTAGTTATTAATACTAATCCCTACATTAGCATTATGAAAATGACTTAACTTTAATGATACTTTTTAATGGTACAGATATCTGACTGTGTGCATGTGTACGCACTGCTAGGGATTAAACTCAAGGTCTTGTGCATGTTAGGCTAGTGGTGTGCTACTGAACTGCACCCCCAATCATGTCTTTTATTTTATTTACAGTACTGGAGGTTGAATACAGAGAGCTGAGCTATATCCCAAACCCTTTTTGTTTTAAATTTCAAGGAATAGTTTCTCTGAGTTGCCCAGGGTATCTTCAGACTTGAGATCTTCTTGCCTCAGCTGCCTGAGTAGCTGGGATTAGGAGCATGAGCCACCATGCCTGCCTCCTTCATTTTAAAACTTAATATCTTCTAATATTAAGATATCTAATATCGGGGCTGGAGATTTAGCTCAGCGGCATAAGCGCCTGCCTTGCAAGCAGGCAGTTGTGAGTTCGATCCCTGGTACCGATAAAAAAAAAGAAAAAGAAAAAGACAAAAAAAAAAAGATATCTAATATCTTTTATTTTAGAATTTAGACTTTAAACATAGGTGATTTTTTTTAAATTTAGTATGGAAATCTATATTACATATTAAAGAAAAATTCATGTCCTTACTGCTTGAAATTCTTGGGTTTTTTTTCTCTTCCTTCATAGGAAAATGGACATCTCTCAAGAAAGAGGTCCTCTTCTGATTCATGGGAACCTACTTCAGGTAGAATCAAAATTAAATATATGAATTTCTAAATAAATTTGCTTAATGGCACTGCTCTTTAAAACATTTTTTAAAAATAGACCCTTCTTTTGTACACATTAATTATTTAAGATTAAGTAAGTTTGTTAAGAATTTAAAGATGAAATTAGTATCCCTAATCTGTGGATTGTCTTGACTTTATTCTGCCTTCAGGAGTTCCTTACAGTGTTTCTTATATTAATATTTAGTGTTCTACTTCTGCATCTTCAGCTACATCAACAGTATATAATGTTATTTTCTTTCATTTGATACCTTGTTATGCTGAAGATTCTTTAAGGATGAAAATGTTCACCATGATCCAAAACAGTTTTTCCTAGTATTTCAAATACAAACTATTTTTCAAGGACATCTGTAACATAATAATCTTTACCTTTAGTGTCTTGTCAGGGGTTGTGTGTTGTATTGTCTTTGTTGCTGTTTTCCCTCAGTGCTGCGGATTGAACCAGCATCCTCACACATGCTAGGCAAGTGCTCTGCCATTGAGTACCCGTGAGCTATATCCATAGTGCTAGTGAATTTTTAATAAATAATCAATGAACTATACTTTTAACCACACTATGAATTTTTAAAAATGGTTAACTCTGGGCTGGGGATTTAGCTCGTGGCACAAGCTCCTGCTTGGCAAGCACAAGGTCCTGAGTTCAATCCCCAGTACCAAAAAAAAAAAAAAAAAAAAAAAAAAAAACTGGTTAACTCAAATATAGGTGCTTACTGAAGTGTATCTGAACATAGTTACTAATAAAGAGAGCTTGGGGGCTGGGGATTTAGTTCAGCGGCATAAGCACTTGCCTTGCAACCAGGCGGTTGTGAGTTCGATCCCTGGTACCGATAAAAATGAAAAAGACCAAAAAAAAGAGAGCTTGGCCTAGTGTTATGTCCAGTGGAGCTGGGATCTAGGGGTCTGTCTCTCTTCACCATAGAAAGAAGAAAACAAGTCTGAGAAGATCAGTTTAAAGCAAAAGTAATTTTATTGTAGGAAGGGATATAAAACCACTCCAGAGAAGGAGTGGTGTTTCTCAGAGCTGAGACGCAGCCAGTCTGGGGCAGTGGTAGTGTTTTATGGGGTAGGGGTCCCATCTCTACCCCGAGGGTTAACGATTGATTGGATATTGGACTTACTGCTAGGGCTTTGGTCTTGTGGACTAGTAGGGGAATTTAAGTAGGCAAGGCAATCTGCACTAGGAGGGACAGTCTTACCTACACAAAGGCAAGGGTCAGAAAACCTGTTAGCTTCAAACCACAGAGTTGCTTGAAAATTGCTTGTTTGCTGCTCACAGCTACCAGAGTCTATACTTTGCAGCCTCTATAAAAGGCCTGTATAAGTTTGTAGCGTTATAGTTGCAGAGTTCCAGCACTGCAGCAGAAATCACTGCCTCACAGTTGTGGAAGCTTCAGTGTCCATAGGGCTTTGCTGCCTCTGACAGCTTAAGGGAAAATTCTCTTAATTCTCTTGGCTTCTATTGTTAGCTTGCAGTACTTGGAATTCCTTTACTTGTAGCCACATCATTTCAATCAGATGTTTTCCTTGGTTATCTTCACTGTTACCTCCCCGTGAGTCTGTGTCCAATTTCCCCTTCACATAAAGGCACCAGGCGTATAGCCAGACTCTAAAGACTTCAATTTAATTCAGCCATCCCTGTAGAGACGTTGTTCCTACTTAAGCTTACATTCAGTGATACAGGGATTAGAATTTGAGCATATCATTTTGGGGGCACACAACTCAACCCACAGATTTACAATGGAAAATGAGCATTCATCATTAGCTTTGAATTTCTTGAACACCACTACTTAAAATTTGGGAAGTAAATGACAGTATTTGTTCTCTTTCCTCTTTCAATATGTTACGAATAATCTTACTTAGCCTGAAATTTTCAGAATTTGATCGTTTTGTCAGAGTGTTATAGACACTCACTGAATAAGCTTTACTCAGATAAGACCATGTACTTTTCACTAATCTGACAAAAAATTAAATTTTACCAGGCTCTAAGCAGAATAAATTCCCTGACAAAAGAAAAAGGAACTCTGTGGACTCACATCTGAAAAGCACAAGAGAATTTGTGATACCAAGAGCAAAAGAGTCTTTCCTTGAGAAGCGTCCTGATGGATCACATCAGAAAGAGAAGTTTATAAGACACATTGCACTAAAGACCCCTGGCGACGTGCTGCGTTTGGAGGATATAGCCAAGGAAACAAGAGGTGAAGCCGATTGCGCCCCTCCAGGCTTGGTACCTTCTAGTGCTGGCCATCATTCTTCTAGGAATAATGACCAAATCCGTGTGGCAAGTACCAAAGAGACTAAGATACAAAAACCCCACCTATATTTACCTCAGGAAAAATCTGTAATTAAAAAAGCTAGCACGCTTCATAAAACTAAAACTGCTAGCTCCGAGACATCGAAAGAGACAAAACCTCTACCTTTACTTTCCCATGTTCCAAGTGCTGGTTCCTCCCAGGTACCATTAAGTGCTAAAAATTGTACTGTTCCGGTTCCTAAGAAAGATAAAGAGCGTTCCTCCTCTAAAGAATGTTCTGGGCATTCTACAGTATCCTCCAAACACAAAGAACACAAAGCAAAGACTAATAAGACTGATTCTAATTTGTCTTCAGGGAAAATTTCTGAGGGATCTTTATGTGCAGAATATGGCACTCCTACCAAGTCTCCTCTGGCTGCTTTGGAAGTTGTGCCATGTAATCCAAGCCCTGCAGCACCTTCAGATAAAGCCCCCTCTGATAAGGAGAGTTCAGGCAATTCTAATGTGGGTAGCAGTGCACTGAAAAGAAAATTAAGGGGTGATTTTGATAGTGATGAAGAAAGTTTAGCTTGCAACCTAGACAGTGATGAGGAAGAAGAACCATTAGAATCACTGGCAGAAATAATGGCCTTGAACTTCAGTCAGACTCCTGCAACTTCAGCAAGGCCTCCTGCTGTTTCAAAGAAGCTTCAGTCTCAGTCACCAGACTACAAAGTAAGTAGTTTTATGACATTTATCTTTACTTGAAGAGGAAAAAAAAATTGATTAATAAAAAAGGATAAATTTTTAAAACTTACTTTAAAATTCGGTATTTTTTACAATCCATAATTGGAATGAAAAGTAGTATAATTCTTGGTGGGTAAATTAATTTTCCATATCTTCAGTTTTATTACTGTAATCAGTGGTCTCCAAACTTTCTTGATCACACACACATTCCATGTTAAAAAATTTTGAGCATGTACCCCAGTTATGTATATTTGTAGATGTGTATACATGTACCACTATAATACTATGTACTTTCTAAAGCATATACAAAAAACAGGATTTAAAAAGGAAAAGAAGAAAGTGAATATTTTCCTATAGAAGTTACTATAGCCTAAGTTCTACTGGAGTTTCTATAGAAGTTCGACATAAATAGAAGTTCTATTATTTTCTTCCTGCACCCCATTGGATCACCTTGCACACCTCCTGCTTTGGAGACCACTGCTGTAAATGAAGGTAGAGTGTAGAAATGTTGTTAATTGTGGTGTGCAATTTTATTTGTAGAGTGCTTCATTCTTTCTTGGGAGTGAGCTGAATTAAAGCTTCAGATATCTGTAAAATTTGGTGGGGAAGATATACCATTTCATGGTAACAACTACAAATTACTAATTTGATTCCACTAGATTAGAACTCAGAAGTAAAGAGAGGGTAGCCACAGAACCCTTGGGTGTTTGCTGTCAGATCCCAGTGTTAGCAGAGTTCTAGAAGGAGAGCCTTTTCTATAGCAAAATCAAATTGCTTGCAGTACAAAATACTAGAGTTAAAGCATGATGGTGTAAATTCCTCTTAAAGAAAAGTGTCTTTCTAACCTTGGTTAATGAAATAGAAAGTAGTTCTTAGTACTCTAAATGACTAAAAGCACCCCAATTCTTCTGTTAAAACATGTAAAATATTCTGAATTTTCTTCTTTTAGGAACACATTCATAGTGGTACTTACACAAATACTTTGGAGCGTCTAGTGAAGGAAATGGAAGACACACAAAGGTTGGTTAGCCTCAGGACAGATTTGCTTGTTGGTATAGTTGGTTTTTAATTTACTTTCAAAATAGAAATTAGCATACATTTTGTGTTCATACTGTTAAAATAGTGGTCTGTTTGTCTTGTGATAGCTGTGATAGAAATACAGGTTGTCTTTTTTGTAGGCTGAATGAAAAGGTCTGGGTTTGGGGCCTGGCGATTTGCTCAGTGGTAGAGTGTTTGCCTAGTGTGTGCAGAGCCCTGGGGTTGATCTTCAGCACCACCAAAAAAAGAGAAAAAAACAAAAAGTTCGCATAGTAGGCAGTGTATTGCATTAACTAATGTTTCTTTCTGTTTATCACAACTCGTAGGTAATAATTTACATCCTTGACCAGAAGCTTGGGTAGAATTTATTAAGCATATAGTTTGTTAAGTACATTGACATTACTGTACTTCACATATGTGGGTTCATCAGTGTTTCTCCTTTTGTAACTGGCTTTTTTCACTTAGCATAATCTTAATTGTTCATTAATGGCAAGATTGTGTAAAAATCTCTTTTTAAGGTGGACTGTTCCATTGTATTATCATGTATATACCATATTTTGTTCATTCCTTCATGGCCACTTAGGTTTTATGTACCCTTGGCTATTGTGAGTAATGGTACATATCTTGAAGTCACTGCTTTTCATAATTTTGGAGGTATTACAATAAGTGCTTCATTTTTGGCAGAACTGTCACACTGTTGCCCAACAATAATGATCAAGGGTTGTCTTTCTCTGTGTATTCTCCAAGACTTACTACTTTCTCTTTTTTTAATAACTGTCCTAGTAGATGTGAAGTGGCATCATATGATGACTTTAATTTGCATTTCCCTACTAACTAAACATATTGGGTATCCATGTGCTGTTAGCCATTTACACAGCTGCTTTAATGGAATGTCTTTGCAGATTCTTTACCTATTTTTAATCAAGTTATTTAGTTTTGCTGTTGTTCACACAGGTAAAATGTTTTTAAACGTTAGTTCACTAAATCCAAGTTTTGAAAACAGTGTATTGAAAACAATGTAGACATGATATTTCTGTCAAGTTACTCTTTTGAGTGAAAATTTCAGAATTATGAACACTCACCTCATTCCACAAAAACATATATATCCAGAAAAATCAGAAGGTTCAGGGTCATAATTTCCCTCATGAAAGTTTTATGGCTGATAGTTACAGACCACTGATGGCAAACCTTTGAAGAGCTTTTGATACACACAGCCCACTGTGGCATATGTGCCATGGGCTTAACACCACTGTTACAGACCTTTTAGAGTAATAAGAGGGGGAAAAATAATGTTCCTCATTAATTCAAAGCATATCCATGAAACTAGCCCAGAGGACTTCACTAAAAGTTTGCCTGACTTGATTACAGGAAGTTGATATATATGTACATATCTCAAATTTGATGACCAAAGAGCTCCATATAGGAATTTTGTAGAAATTAGTAGATCAAAAGTATTTTCCTCTTTGATTTTATAATTAGAGAAATCGTCTCTATTATAAAATTCTTTAAATGTTTTGTGAATTCAGAAGATCAGGGATGTGATATCTGAAGTTCCCTATTTAAAATTGAACATTGCTCAGAGCAAAGGAGTAGAAGATAGTGTGATCTGATCATTGACCTTTCTGTAGGATAAAGCATATATTTAATAGAATTGTACTGTTCTGAAAGCAATGCTCTGTTTAGGATTGGAGCAGAAAATAACTTTGCTTTAAAAATGCAGTGATAAGAGGATCTAGAATTCAAGGCTAGACTGGGGACTTAGTGAGATCCTATCACAAAATAAAAGAGGGAAAGGCTGAGGCCCTAGGTTCAATCCCCAGTACCACCAAAAAAGTAAAAACAGAGGTAATGCACACCACATGTAGTGGCACATACCTGTAATCCTAGCTATTCAGGAAGCTAAGGCAGGGCAATGGCAGGTTTAAGACCAGCCAGGACAACCTAGCAATGCCCTGTCTCAAAAGTAAGAAATAAAAAGTACTAGAGATGTGGTTCAGTGGTAGAGTATTCCTGGGTTTGATCCCTAGTGGCTCAGTGGTAGAGTATTTCTGAGTTTGATCCCTAGTACTGTCAGGCAGGTGCTTATACAGCTGAGCTAAATCCCCTGCCCTATCCCTAGTACTATCAAAAAGGGAGGGGGCTAATAATTGATAGCAGGACCTTGATTTTTGCTTTTTTACGGTACCAAGGATCAAACTCAACCTCGCACTTACCAGGCAGGCACTTATGCTGCTGAGCTAAATCCCCAGCCCCCTTGGGCCCTGAATTTTAATTCCAGCTCTTCATATTGTGAGCTGCTGCGAGGTAGTTTGTTTCCTCATTTATAATACAGATAATATTAAACTACCAAGAGGTTGTTAAGGATTTAGTGGGTTAACACATAGAGCCCTTAGTACAGTGTTGTCCTGTGTAAGTGCTCAGTGTTAGATGTTAGGATGATGATGAACACAGAGACAGCAAAAGATGCTGCTAGAAAGCCTAGTTAAGGCCAGGCATATAGCTTAGCGAAACAGTGCCCATCTGATGAGCATGAGGTCCTGAGTTTGATTCCTGATACCAAAAAAAAGCCTAGTTAACATTAGCGGATTTTTACTCTGTTAGATCTCAAATGAGTATTAAAGATTAAGAGAGTAATAAAATTAATGGTATTATTTGCCATTTTTCTCTTCCCATCCTCTGAATGATTTGGACAGGTCATTCCCAAAGTTCTAACTCTTAAGTCTTATATTCAAGTCTTTTATGTGATGGCCTACTATTTTGAGCATGACATATATGAGAGATGTGATATAACCTATAGTATAACACAATTTGTCATATGGTAGGGTCCCTCTGTGCTGCTTTTAGATGTCAACTAACATTTTGGGGTTTTGTTTTTTTAATTCTTAGAGTAAGCTCTTAATCCTAGCATTCTTTTAATTCTCAGGCTAGATGAACTACAGAAGCAACTACAAGAAGACATAAGGCAAGGTCGTGGCATTAAATCTCCAATTAGAATTGGAGATCAAGACAGTACAGATGATGAGGATAACCTCTTGGAAGAGCACAGGTAAAATATTTTTCATAACTTATACATATAATTTACTGCTTTTATATTTAGTTTTTCTAAAGCCAACAGGCCACTGATGCCTGTATACTGAGCTTCAGGTCCATCTGTGATGACGCTGGGAGGCAAATGCTTAAGCCAGCTCTGCATATTGGCTTTTCTCTAGTTACTGCTCCTTTTCATGCAGACACGTTTAGTGGCTTTTGTCTATTACTAGAAAATGAGTCTAGTCTGGGATGGTAACGTTTTTTATACTCAACTTTTAAGTGCCAACCACATGTACTGTAACTATTCAGTATTCAATAACTTTTTTATTTCAGAGAATTTCTAAAGAAATTTTCAGTTACAATTGATGCTATTCCTGATCATCATCCAGGTGAAGACATATTTAATTTCCTCAATTCTGGAAAAATTTTCAATCAGTATACATTGGATTTAAGAGACTCTGGTTTTATTGGAAAAAGTGCTGTAGAAAAGCTTATTCTCAAGTAAGTGGAAAGTAAACACCTTGCTTTTATTCTGTATTAAAAATTAAGAGTTAGCCAGACGTGGTGGCACATCCCTGAAATCCTGTGCGTGGGAGGCTGAGGCAGGAGAATCACTGTGAGTTTGAGGTCAATCTAGGCTACAAAATGAGTTCAAGACCAGCCTGAACTGCATCATGAGACTCTGTTCCAGAAAACACAACCAAACAATTAAAACGCTTTTGTCTGCCAGGGATAGTAGTGCTTATTTCTACTCCCAGCTGCTTGGGAGACTGAAATGAGAGGATCACAAGTTCATGGCCAGGCTGGGCGATTTAGTAAGACACTGTTAAATTTTTTTTTTTTTTTTTTTTTTTTTTGTCTTTTTCCTTTTTATCGGTACCGGGGATCGAGCTCACAACTGCCTGCTTGCAAGGCAGGCGCTTATGCCGCTGAGCTAAATCCCCAGCCCAACACTGTTAAAATTAAAAAAAAAAAAAAAAATCCCCAGCCCAACACTTAAAATTTTTTTTAAAAAAAAATTTTTTTTTTTTTAAATGATTGGGTGGCCAGGGACATAACTCAGCAGCGCAGTACCTGCCTAGCAAGCACAAAGTCGTGAGTTGGATTCCTGTTACAAAAAAAAAAAAAAAAAACCAGGATGTAGCTCATGCAGATTAAGTGTGAGGCTCTGTCCTCTACCCTCAGTACCACCTGGAAAAAAAAGAAGGAAAAAGACCTCTGTCCAGCATGGTCTTCTAAACAGTTACTTTCCCTGAGTGCCTGTCTAATTTCCTAATCCTTTTATTGATCTTGCTGTTTGCATTTTCTTCAACACAGGTGTGAGCATAGTTGTTTAGCACCTCCCTCGCTTTTATTAGGATTAAGAACCGTGCAACAGGAACAGCTGTTCAAATGGCAGGGCCTTTTGATTATGGTTTAATAAGTGTATTTCTTTCTGATGTGGAAGAAGTGTAGAACTAGGAAGTTTGGGGCTGCTGTGATAGTTTTACCATGTAGTCTTCTTCATCATTTTTAGCACCTCACTACTTCAGTGTCACTGGAACTCCAGCTTTTATGTTAAGATAACCAGAAATCTCACACCACATTAGAATTTAGTCAACAGAGGGACATTTAGCAACAAAGGCTGCTGAGAGGTAATTCTTATTTCAGGCAGCCAATGTGTCCAGCTGAAAATTAGGGTTCGGTTATCAACAAGAAAGGAAAAAATTGATATTAAGAAGGGCAACTAGTAATTTTTATCCCAGTGCACAAGCTGATATAATTTCTCTCAGGATGTAATATCTCAGGTCTATAGAGAGATTGCATTAATTCTGTACTTGAGTGTACACCCCAAAGGTGGCAACAGCAGATGATGTGACAATACTCTTTTAACACTGCTAGCAAACATCGGTTTGGGGGCTGAGGATTTAGCTCAGCGGCATAAGCGCCTGCCTTGCAAGCAGGCTGTCATGAGTTCGATCCCTGGTACCGATAAAAAGGAAAAAGACCAAAAAAAAAAAAAAAAAAGCATCGCTTTGTCCACCAGATAGGTGTGGAGCTAACCTTGCAGATGGAGTAAGCATTGAGCCATCAGTTTCACTTCATTTTTGGAATAACACATCTGTATTAGTATAAAATCCACATCCATAGGTGGAAGGTAGTGGTTTTTGCTTATTCCTTGATGATGTTAGATGTGGTAGTAGTGGTGGAAATGTTTTGCCATGAAGGTAACATTTTGATTTTACTTTTTTTTCAGATCAGGAAAAACAGATCAGATTTTTCTGACAACACAAGGTTTCCTTACCTCTGCTTATCATTACGTCCAGTGTCCTATACCTGTATTAAAGTGGTTGTTTCGGGTAAGAGAAATACTTGGGAGATTGAACATTATGTTTTTTATGCATTATTAGTGAAAAAATTTGTATATCAATCTCATGGCCTCGGTAGGTTAGAGTAAGGCAAGAAGAGTCAACCTGAAGAGCTCGTGAAGAGGTAGGGAAGATCGTCTGTACGATAGTCAATAATGCTTAACACATTCATACATTCTTATCACACTAGTAACTCACTATTACAGGTAGTTTTAGAAACGGTCTAATGTTTAAGTATATAATTTCTTTGTAACTTTCCTTTTTTCATATTTATTGGAATACTTGCATAGATTGCCAGGATTTCAGTTCTAGTTAATATTTTCATGTAATTCCAACTGTTTCTTTTCTTCATTCATGTTTACTACTTAAAAAGTTATCTTAAGGACCAGGTATATAGCTCAGCAGCCCAAGCACCTGCGTGGCAAGCACAGGTCCTGAGTTCAATTCCTGGTACCAAAAAAAAGTTATCTTAGTGTTGTTTTATATCAGTGGTAACTGTGTACGTGTGCTTGTATGTGTCACTAAGAATTGAACACAGAGCCTTCAAACTAAGCAGTATCCCCAACCCTTTTTAAAATTTTTGAGACAGGATCTCATTTATCTGGCTGGGCATTGCAATTCTGCCTCAGCCTTCCAGAATGCTGGGATACAGGTGCGTGCCACTATGCTCAGGCCTAAGTGATAACTTATAAATATCAGTAGTGGCAAATCTTTGTAATCTCAGCACTTTGGAGACTGAGGCAGAAAGATCACTACAAGTTAGAGGCCAGTCTGGGCCACATAGTGAGTTCAAGGCCAGGTTGAAGTACACAATGAGACCCTGGCTCAAAAAGAACACATATATAACTATATGTGTGTGCATGCACGTGGTTTACTCTCCATCTGAGCAGGGGTTTATACTCTTATTCATTTTTCGAAAACCAAGGTAATAACCATTTGTGAAGGCTTTTGGGGTTTTGGGGGTTTTTTTGGTTTTTTGAGGTGGGATCTCACTGTGTAGTTCAGGCTGACCTGGACCTTGAAAGAGTCCTGTTGCCTCAGCCTCCCAAATGCTGGGATAACAAACGTGTGCCAGCACATCCTGCTCATGAAATATTTTCTGTGTACCAGATACCTTGTGTCATTTCTCATTGTCAATTCTAAATCCATTTTCATGAAGAGGTTTTACAAACTTGGATTTTTTTAGTCTGTCCAAATTTATTTTAATGATACTTGGTTAGCTTTTAAAAATATATATCTAGGGGCTGGGGATTTAGCTCAGTGGCATAAGCGCCTGCCTTGCAAGCAGGCAGTCATGAGTTCAATCCCTGGTACTGATAAAAACAAAAAAGACCAAAAATATATATATATATAGATATAGATATGTAGATCATACCATAGTGACATATGCACGCCCATGTTTATAGTGACACATTTTGTAATAGCCAAATCTTAGAAACAACCCAGGTTCGTTCCCACCAATTGGTGAATAGATAAAGATATGGTTTTTTTATGCAGTGGAGTAAGACTGCCATAAAGGGTAGTCTGGAGACATTTCTAGGAAAATGGATGCACCTTGAGACTCTGAAGTGAAATAAATCAGACACATACGTGAATATTGCATCCTTTGTCTGGTGTGAGAGACTAAAAGTGTAGATAAGGACCAAAATGTATTTTGAAATAGGAGGAAAATGTTCAAGTGAGAAGGGGAATAAGAAAGAGGGAAAGAAGGAAAAAGTTTTTTTAAAAAAGCAAGAGAGCAAAAGAAAAATATACAAACAAAGTTTTGTAAATGGGGAAGGGAAGAGGCACTAAAGGGAGGGTAGGGGGATGGGGAGAAAACGAAATTATATTCTATAGAGGTATAAATTGTCTGTGATGAATAAGATGAGATTTTGTTCCCTAAAGTTTTTCTCTGCATCTAAATTCATATATTAAAAAGCTGACTAGGTGAAAGTTGTAAGTATAGTGCTTTGCAAGAGTATTACTGAAAATTGCTTTAGATTTTTTGTTGTTTTGTACTGGGGATCAAACTCACAACCTTGTGCTTGCTAGGCAGGCGCGCTGAGCTAAATCCTCAGAATTTTTATTAAATTACACTAGTTAAAAGATGGATGGCTTGCCTCTTTTCTGTTACTTTTGAACACAGTATTATCACTATTGTGATACTTGCCAATTTTGAAGTCAGCTAATGGTAATTTATCATTGGTTTTCATTGCATCTCATTAGTAGTAATACTGAATATCTTTTTAAAAGTACTTTTTTTGCTGAGTGTGATGGAACATGCCTATAATCCCAGCCCTTGGGAGGCTTAGGCAGGAGGATCACCATGCATTCAAGGCAGCGTGGACTACATAGTGAGACCCTGCCTCAAAACAAAAGTGCTTTTATTTTTTTAATGCGTTGGTAACCTGAGCATAATGGCACTACTCTGGTGGTACTCCACCTACTGAGGAGGCTGAGGCAGGACAATCATTTGAGTCCAGGAATTTGAGCCTGGGCAACATGATAAGATCCCATCTCAAAAAAAAAAACAAAACAAAAACATTTTTTTAAAAAAATGCATTGGTATGTTGATTTGTGTTTATCTTTTCAAAAATTTTACGAGTGTGTGCCTTGTTGTCTATGACATGATCAACCTAAAAACCATTTTTTTTTTTTTTTTTTTTTTTAGTCTTTAGATAGGTAACTCCTTTTTTTTTTTTTTTTTCTTTTTTTTTTTAATTTTATTTAAGGAGAAAAGAAAAAAAAAGCAGGGAAAGGGTACAAGTTATACAGATTTACAGAAAAAAAATGAACAGTAGGAAATCACTAGTTAATGGATTACATATTGTCATCTTAGAAATAATTGTTCAAGTCACAAAATTAAAGCTTGTAAAGTGGACATTCCATCAATGATACTGCAAACAGTTCTGTTCATTGATCCAATAAAACTCTGTGATATCATTTTCTATCTTATACACTTAAATATACATGCAGTTATATAGTTTGGAGCACTTTCTTTTCCTCTCTTTTGTACCATGACTATTACACATTTTGGGTTTCATTGCTCCCACGGTTCTTATTACTTTTTTGGAAGAGAGTAAAACCAAATGTGACATAACAGAACAGAATCGGTCAAGTCAAAAGGGTGGACATAATAGATAATGTAAAAACATAATACAAGGTGATCAACAATGGTTACCATAATGCCTCCCGCTATCTCTAATAGAATTGCCTATATCATTAGTTATAATACAATTGAACAAAACAGTAAAGAATAAAACCAACAAAACCAAAACATTGGAGACATTGTAGGTCTTCAAAAGTAGATAAAAGTCAACAAGAATGGGCGTCATAATGAATCTCATTATCTTCACAGCTGATGCCTAAACTTTCGAACCTGATACTATCCAGCAAAACAGAATAGGGGAACATCAGTTAAAAACCAGATGGTGAGAGTAATACAGGGCTTTAAATCAAGGTAATGGAAAGTCAAAGTGGGTTACTATAATATATCCTGCTATTTTTTTTTCCTTTAATTAAAAGGATAAAGATAAAAAAGTAAATAATGGAGTGGAGATTGAGATAAAAGAGGGCATAACAACGAAACAGCGCAGATCATAACATAACCATTTAAGCAGAATAGTGTTTCACCACCAGATAATCCTAAGCTAAAAGTAGTTACCATATTGTTTCTTTCTTTGAAATCCTTGAGTACAACTTCGTATACTGTAGCATTAAGTATATCAAAACAATGTAAAACCATTCAAGAGAATGACAGCATTACAGAGTATTTAGAATCGACTAACAAAATGAACAATGGTTTCTGTATAATCTCCTTGTCTTTAAAAGGTTTTTGCTTGTACTATCGTACATAATAAAATCCAATAAGATACAGCCTATTTAGACCATTGGAGACAGAAGGACAAAAGCTAGATGAGACTTCAAAACAAGATGATACTAAATCTGTATTACCTATTAAGATGTCATTTTCTCCAAAATAGCTGTTCCTATCATCCAATCTTCTCTGCCTCATTTCTGTTAAGCTCTTTTTCTGTCCATAGCGGTCAGTTTGTCTTCTTCATTTTGTTCTCTGCTCCATTCGTTGTGGCCTCTCTGCCATTATTTCTGGATTCTTTGTATTTTTCTTTTTTTAGAATATCCTGCAATACTCTCTGTAGAGTTGAATTGGTGGTTGCAAATTCCCCCAGTTCCTCTTTATCCTGGAAGCACCTTGTTTTTCCATCAATTTCCAGGGACAGTTGTGCAGGATATCTCAATTTTGGCTGGAGATTATTATCTTTCAATGCTTGAATTATTTCCCCCCACGCTCTTCGTGATTTGATGGTTTGTGCAGAGAAATCTGCTGTAATTCTGATGGGTGTTCCCTTGTAAGTGGTCTGTTTCTTGTCTCTGACAGCTTTTAATGTTCTGTTCTTGTATTGAATTTCTGGAATTTTTATTATTATATGCCTGGGTGTTGCTCTGTTTGGGTTGTAGGTAGCTGGGGTCCTGTATGCCTCATACATCTGAGTATCTTTACCTTTTGCTAAATTAGGAAAATTCTCCTGGATTATTTCTGTGAGTAGCTTTTGTAGTTCACTTGTTTGTGTCCCTACTTCTTCTTTTATGTTCTTAATCCTTAAGTTATGGATCCTCTTATCATCTTCTTATCTTTGTATTATTGCTGTTTGTTTCTTTGTTATTTTTAAGAAGTTTTTCATTTCATTCTCCCATATTACAAGTCTGCCCTCCAGTTCAGATAGTCTGTCCTTAGTTTCTTTCAAGCTGTTATGCCAGTCTTCTATAGACTTCTTAGTATCTTGGTAGTCCCTTTGAACCTGCTTCACGTATTCTATGCTTTCTCTGTTTTCTCCATCAAACAATTCTCCCCTTTTTTTCTGTTCTTCCATTCCACCACCTGTTTTTTCTTGGGTGGTACTTAGCATTTCTCTAACTATTCTGCATACTTCTAGTTTCAGGTCATTGATAACTTCATTCCTGAATTGGTCTATGAGGCTCTCTATATGGTGCCTTATGTGTATTGGTGTGGTGTCTGCTATTGCCTGTTTCTCAGAATTGGGGGCCAAGGAGCCTTTCTTGTTGCTGCCTCTTCCCATGCTGCCTCTTCTTCTCTGTTCCTTATATATGCAAGCTTATATAAGAGGCCCAGCTTCTCTCCCAGTCAGCCACAGCCTGATCGAATTGCGTCAGTTAGTTGTTCCCGCTCACCGCTGCGCACCAGGGAGTTACGGACCAGGCAGCCTACGCGTCTCCCCTCCCGGCCACCTTCAGGCTCCGGGATCTGGGTTGGGACAGTCTACCAGGTCCGCCGGCAGCGTCACGCAGGCCAGGCACTTTTCACCAATCCCGCCCGAGAGGGGGATGTGTGACTGGAGTCGCCACCGCGCCCTGCTCCCGCAGGACTGCTCGGGCCCAGAAAGTCCTCTGCTGGAGTCAAACTGTGGTAGAGTGTCAGTTTCTCTCACTCACCTCACCTCAAGTCAGTGCACACCTCCCTGCCGTTCGCAGATTGCCGTTCTCAGAGCTTGCGTGCGTCTCTCTCCTTGCCGAGCTGCTGTAGAGGCAGCCAGCGCGGCGGGAAACCCAAATCGCGGCTTACAATGGCGCAGTTCCAGCCTCCACCCCGAGTCTTTTCTGTTCCTGTTTTAGCACCAGGACTGCATTCCAAGTTGGCTTCTCTCAGCCCAGTTCGTTCCTGAGTCAGCAGAGCATATCTCCACCGACTTATGTCTCCTTAGTCCGCACCATTCCTGGCTTCTGAGCCGAGTCTTTCAGAGAGCCTCCGGTAGTTGCTGATATCTGTCCGCCATGTTCTCCCGGAAGTCCAAAAACCATTTTTTTGGTATCTTATCTTGTTATGATATATCCTAGAAAGGCATGTTTTGACACATAAAGGAAAGTTTTAAAAGGCAAGCAACATGTTAGAGTAGGAAAGTCCTGACTTTGGAAGCAGGTCTGGATTTAAATTCTGACTCTTCATGTATCATCTGTCATGTTGGACACAGTATTTGGTTTCCCTGAGTGTGCTTGCTTACATATGTAATGAGGAACACTCATAAGATCATGGGATGCACATAAAACAACACCTTCATATGTGCCTAGCAGATGATGTATGCTCATTTCCCTTTCTAACACTGTCACTTGTGTACTTTGAACAGATGATGTCAGTTCACACAGACTGTATTGTGTCGGTGCAGATTTTAAGTACATTGATGGAAATAACAATTAGAAATGGTAAGTATATAAATTTACTGATTTATAGCCTGTATTATTACTATCTCATGATACCTTTCATACTGACAAACATTGATATATTTAGAAATATAGAATCTATTCTCGTAGGGAAACATCTTTAATAATGAAATGAAATTCTAGTACAAAATGAGTGTCTGCATTTTTCTAGTCATGAAAAAAGGGATATAAAAGATCTCACAAGTGGCAACCAGTGCCTGATGTTTATCAATGTAAGTGAAAATAGTTGCAAATTTACTAATGTTCTTATTTAGCAGTTTTATTTGGCTAGTTGGCAAGTAGCTACCTATCTATATATTTAACGGAAGCAAAGTAGATTTGAAAAAGTAAAAATGAAGTGTGAGGGAGAAACTGGCGCTGCAGAGTGAGCTTGGGCTGAGTAAAATGGGGAAAAGCAATATGCCCCAGAGGTTGCAGAGCAGGCTATTGTAAGGAAAGCCACAAGAGCCAGCAATATTGTATTGATGCTACACAGTCTAACAGTTTCTCATAATAAAAGAAGAAACCAGGCATGGTGGCGCACACCTGTAATCCAGCATTATGAGAGACTGAGGCAGGAAGATGGCAGCTTCGAGCCCAGCCTGGGGACTTAGGGACTTGGTAACAAAAAGTTTTCAGAGGACAGGAGGTGTTGTTCAGTGTGAAGATGCTGTGTTTAGTCCCTAGTAGAAAAGAATAGTAATGTAGTGATAGAAACATTATGGTGAGGGGCTGGGGATTTAGCTCAGTGGCATAAGTGCCTGCCTTGCAAGCAGGCAGTCGTGAGTTCGATCCCTGGTACCGATAAAAAGGAAAAAGACAAAAAAAAAAAAAAAAAAGAAACATTATGGTGGCCGGGCGTGGTGGCGCACTCCTGTAATCCCAGCACTTGGGAAGCCTGAGGCAGGTGGATCATTGCAAGTTCGAGACCAGCCTGGGCTACCAAGTGAGCCCAAGGTCAGCCTGAACTTCATTGTAAGACCCTGTCTCAAAAAAGACAAAAAAAAGAAACATTATGGTGACCTGATGATTTTTTTGGGAAGTTACAACTAAAGATTCCTCATATTATTTTTCCTATGTTAAAAGTCATTGACATTTAACCCTTGCTATCTTCATTTATTTCCAAGTGTGCTGCTGCTTTCTGAGTTACATGCCATCACTCAGATATTCACAAATGTTTCATTCACTTACTTTTCATTTGTAATTCAACTATGCAGTGGTACCGCACATTCACTGGTGAGGGTCAGTGTTGGCCTTTTGGGGAAATTTGATTTGGCTCCTTTCTAACTCAGTTTGTGACCAGAGTCATGGGAAGAATTAAGTTCCTGAGCTGAGTATGATTGTGTCGTTAACATATCATTAGCATGTGATTTCTATAAATAATTGCAATACTGTATGCTTCACATGTGGATTATCATCTTGCCAATGTGGGGGTGTGGGCTGATGATGTGGAATAACAGTTTTTCTATTAACCAGATACTTTCAGCGACTCACCCGTGTGGCCCTGGATCCCATCACTGTTGGACATAGCAGCTGTGTTCTTCAATATGGGAGTCGACTTTAGATCTTTGTTTCCTTTGGAGAATTTTCAGCCAGACTTTAATGAAGACTATCTAGTGTAAGTTTTCTTTTCTTAGTGGAATCCAAAAACATCATTGAAGGCGCTGGGGATTTTAGCTCAGTGGCATAAGTGCCTGCCTTGTGCAAACACACAATCGTGAGTTCGATCCCTGATACCAAAAAAATAAATAAATAAAACCAAAAACATCGTTGAAGACAACTTACACAAAGTCATTGTAAATTAATAAGTTCATTGTTCATTCTTTTTTTTTTTTTTGTATTGGGGATCGAATTCACGACCTCACACTTGCCAGGCAGGCGCCGCTTATGCCTCTGAGCTAAATCCTCGGCTTACATTGTTGATTCTTGATTTTTTAAAAAGTCTCTCAGAGTTGAGATCAGTCTTGAAATAGATACATTCTTTTTTTTGTTTTTGTTTTTGTTTTTTGTCTTTTTCCTTTTTATCGGTACTTGGGATCGAACTCACGACTGCCTGCTTGCAAGGCAGGTGCTCATGCCGCTGAGCTAAATCCCTAGCCCCTAATAGATACATTCTTAACATCTGTCTTAAATCTAAAAGCCACCATCATGTTTAACAGGGAAGTACAGAAACATTGCCATCAAGAGTTTTTTTGTTTTGTTTTGCTTAATAGCATGGTAGGTAAATCTGTAATCCCAGCACCCTAGGAAGTTGAGGCAGGAGAATCAAACGTTTAATCCTATCCTAGGGAATGTGAACACTCTGTCTCAGAACTTAGAAATTTTTAAAGGACTGGGGTTGTAGCTTAGTGCAAAGGCCCTGGGTTTACTCCCCAGTACCAAGGTTAAAAAAAAAAGTAAGGTCATTGTTATTTAACATTGTTTTTCTGGTGTCACCCAAGGTAATTAGACAAGATGAAAAGAAGACAGAAAAATTAGAATTTGGTGAAAGATTGTTTATCTAATATATTTAACCTATACACAGAAGCATAAGAATCAATTGAAAACTGAGAAGGGAGGGAATTTGGTACATGTGCCAGGCTATAAAATCCTAAGAGAAGCCAGTAACTACAGATACCTACCAGGTCTATAACTTTAATTACAAATGTGTGTGTATGAAGGAACAGAAACAACCTTATTAAATGGGATGCCTACCATGCTTTCAGCTAGGAAAATGCAGCTTTATATGACAAAATCCTAATAATATAAATGCCAGCAGGATTTGGGGGAGTTGGAAGGGAATTGGGGCCATGCTAATGATTCTGAAGTGATACAAAAAAAACAATGTCCAGGAAATCTATGAGGCAGGACTCACCTCATAGATAAATAGAATGCTTCGAGTGGGAGAATGCAAAGTTCATCAATGGAGCAAAGCACAGAAGTCCAAAGTAGACCCACATATGTGCAAGAATTTAATAATAGTACATCAGAAGTGAGGAAAGAGTGAGCTACTTGGTGTCTGGTGTTATCCAGCATTAAGAAAACCAAGTAGGGGGTGGGGATTTAGCTCAGTGACATAAGCACCTGCCTTGCAAGCAGGCAGTCATGAGTTCGATCCCCAGTACCGATTAAAAAAAAAAAGAAACAAAAAACAAGTAGCTATATGAGAAAATTTTTTTGATTTATACTTTTAAATTATAGATCAAAGATTTAAATGTATAGAGTAAAACAAAAGTAATAGAAGAAACTGGCATGGTTTTGTATATGATCCTAGAAGATGATTTTGTCTACTTACTAACAGCTTCCATTAAAGGGAATATTAACTTAGTTGGCCACATTTTAAAAAATCAGTATGACCATAATCATTGTAAACAACGAGGGGGAAAAAACACAGAAGGCAAGAAACAAATGTGTGAAAGGGGGTAATAGACAAAGGCTTAATGTCAAGTCAGTAAGACAAAGATCGGTGACCTAGTAGAAAAATGGCCAAAGGAAGGGAGCAAATTGATCACAGAAAAGTAGGTAAATTCTTGACGATTAGAATATATTTATCTTCACCTATGAGAAAGAGGCAAGTTTTACTAACTTGATATGTCCAAAACTCTTCGTTTCTCCTCCTGTTTTCACTCTGTGTAGCGCTCTGTCATAGTCACTTTCCCCATCACTGGGGCACAATACTTCATACCCACAACTTGAGGAGAGGTTTGTGTTGGTCTATTTTAAAAGTTTCGGTCTTTGCATGATCAGTGGTGAAAGAGCCTGGGCAGAGGAAAGCTGCTTCCTGCAGACAGGGAGCAGAAGGAGGGAAGAAGGCAATGCGGCCTTCCAGGCATATGCCACCAACCCACCTTCACCTTGGCAGAGGCCCTGCCTCTTAGCATCACCTCCAGTGACCCCATGACTGCTGCTGCATAATCCACTTACCTTTCAAAATCTGTGCCTTTGATCGCAGGAGGGTTTGGGGGAGGACATCCAGTTATAAGGCATAACTTGTGACTGGTAGACCACTTGTTACTCAGATGTAAATTGCCCCCTGAAATTTTATTGAATAGCAGATTGTTAGAGCCTGTGGTCCATAAACTCTAAATAGAAAAAAGTGCCTTCACAGCCCATCCAAAAGCCCCATGCATTTTCCCTGCATATTGTGAGGACACTCTTAAAATACCTGTGAATTATTAAAGTTAGCCCATAAAATACCACCTACTTTAATGAATTCACTAATGGTGATTTTATGTGTTGTAGGAAGCATATTTTGAATTCATTTTCACTAGTGGGCATGTACAGCAGTAGACATAAATGGTAAAAGCATATAATGATTATGTTAATACCTAATAAATGCAAATAATATTTAGCAGAATAAAATAGTTTGTATTGGTTACTTAGCCAGTTGAGGAGTCCCTTGGTCAGGTGTAAGAGCTAAACAGGTGGTTGTAGCTGCAGTCACTCTGGCCGGGTAGTGGTGAGTGAGACTTGCCTGAGTGACAGGAGTGGATGGTGAAGGAGCAGTTGCAGTGTGATGCAGTTCCTATCTAGACAATGCAGGCATGCACCTGGGGACTGTTGAGACCTCACAGCTCACTCGTGACCAAGACTGGCGTGTAACACATTTATTTCGCTGGGATGTATATTTGTATTCATTACAGCAAACTGCATATCATGTAGATTTGAAGTGAAGACATTTATGGATTATTAAGTATTCACATAGGAATACTAAGGGGTAGTGGTACAGTTCTTTTCTTGACCATTAGTCTGTTAGATGACACAGACTTTAAATTTGAGTCCTAAAATACGCCCTAATGTGTTTCGGTTCTATTATTTCATCAGTTCTCAAATCCTGTGTTCGTACCCCATAGCATAGCATAACTCATAGCTTTTTTTTTTTTTTTTGTCTTTTTTTTTTTTTATCGGTACCGGGGCTTGAGCTCACGACTGCCTGCTTGCAAGGCAGGCGCTTATGCCACTGAGCTAAATCCCCAGCCCCACTCATAGCATTTTTAACTAGTATGTTTGTAGTACATGATACGTATGGCATCGTAATTCACTTTATTTCCTCTTCTTCACCTCTTTTCCTCCATCCCTAGACCACTTCCTGTCTGTAAAAGATCTGCCTCTGTTTCCTGTTACCTATTATTTTGTTCCTTAAGTTATTTATACTTTGGGTTTCTCAGGTAAGAGAAACTTTACAATATAGTATTTAGCCTTCTGTATCAAATTTATTTCACTTAGCATTATAATCTCAAGATACATCTATTTTCCTGCAAAGACCTCAGGTTTATCCTTTATGACCTAATACTCCATTGTGTATATATCTATAACACTTTATCTACTCATCTGCTGATGGACATATGGACCATTTACAGAATTTATCTGTTGTGAATTGCACTGCTATAAGCGTGAGTATGCATATGTCACTGTAGTATGATGTCTTGCTCTTTTGTGAAGATACCCAAAAGAGATATAGCTAGAATAAATGAAATTTCTATTTTTAATCTTTTGAGGAATCTTCATACCAATTTCCTTTGGACTCCTACCAGAACTCTTCTAAGGCTTTGGACTCCACTAGCCTCTTCTAAGGCTTGGCACTGTCAGGGGTTCCTTTCTTTCCCTGTAGCATTGCCAACATTTGTTACTGAGTTTGTGATGATAACCATTCTTACTGAAGTAAGATGGAATCTCAGTGTTTTTTTGATTTGCATTTCTCTAATGGTGAAAGATACTGAGCATTTTTTCATGTACTTGTTAGTCATTTGTATTTCTTCTGAGAACTGTCTGCTCATTTCAGTGGCTTGCGTTTTAAAATTGGGTCTTTTATTTGGAGGAATCTCTTTTTCTTTTGAGTTCTTTATATATTCTAGATACAGTGTACCTCAGTTTAGGAGCACTTTTTTTGGCAAATAGTTTGGTTCACTAACAAGTGTTTGGCAGAAGTTTGTTTTGCAGAGTGTGCATTGAGTGGGAGACATGACCACAGCTGTGTTTCCCACATAGTTGTGCCTGTCTGTTCCAGAATTGTAGAACAGATTAAGTTTATGAACCGAGGTGCCGCTGTGTTTAAGTCTTCTAGCCCAGGAATAGCTAGGTGGTTTCCCCATTCTGTAGGTTGTCTCTTCACTCTGCTGGTTGTATGGAAGCATTTTAATGGGATATGAACCCATTTCTTGATTTTTAGTGGGTTTTTTTTTTTTTTTAATTCTGTTTGGGAAATGCTTGCCTGTACCTGTGTCTTCAAAGATTTTGACCTGTTTTGCCTTCCAGCAGATTTAGTGTTCTGTTTTAATATCTGGGTCTTTGATCTATTTTAGTAGAGGGTGAGAGAGATGAATATAGATGTATTCTGCATGTAGACAACAGTTTTCCCTGTATCTTTTGTTGAAGAGACTTGTCTTTTCTCTAGCCTTTGCTTTTGTTTGTTTGGCTTAGGTTTTTTGACACAGGGTCTCATTAGGCACAGTGCAGACTGGCTTTGAACTCATATAGCTTGGGCTGGCCTCAAACTCAGCATCACAAATCCTTGATTTCAAGTTCTGTTACAAAGCTGCAAGGACAAAAACAGCGTGGTGCTGCCATAAAGACAGACAAGCAGATCGGTGGAACAGAAAAGAGGATACAGAGATCTGGTGTGGTGTGCACATTTGTAATTCTAGCACTAGGGAGGCTGAGACAGGTAGATTGCCACAAGTGCAAGGGCAGCCTGGGCTCCACAGTTAGTTTAAAACCAGCCTGGATTACGTATTGAGACCCTCTCTTGGGGGGAGGGGGAGTACAGGATGCAGAAACAATCCCAAGCACTTTCAGGCATAAGCATAGGTTAGCTAAATGCAATGGCACATGCCTGTAATCCCAGCACTGGGGAAACTAAGGCAGGAAGATTGCCATGAGTTCAGTGGCAGCTAGGGCTACACAGTGAGTTCAGTGGCAGCCTACATAGTAAGACCCTGTCTCGAAAAAAAGATCTACTTTCTTGATTAGGTCGATTCCTAAGTATTTAATATTTTTTAAGCTACTATGTTGAGTTTGGTTTCCTAATGTCTTTCTTATGGGCTCATTGTTAGTTGTTGGTCTATAAGAATACTGATGATTTTTGTGTATCCTTCTGTCATGTAATTTTTCCTTCCTTTTCATTCCCAGTATCATCTAATTCAGATCCTTTCGTTCTTAGCCTAGCAAATCTCTTCACCTTCACAATGTTGTAGGAATAACTTCTTGCCCCTTTGCACTCCTATAGTTTAGGATTTACAGTTTCATTCTGAGCTGTTTTCTATTTTGTTCTCAGCCTTCTGTTGTAACCACGTTGGTCTGCAGGCGGCTCCTACACATCATGACTTCTCACCTTTATGTAGTGCTTCCTATTTGTGAGACACTCTTCTAAGGCTTGGCACAGTACCTCACTGCATGATAACTACATGTTTTTGTGGTATCTCTCATTTTTAAATAAGCCAATCCCTTAATAGAAAGGTTAAGTAACTTGCACAGAGTTAGGCAGCCCGGAAGGGGCACAAAGGACTGTCACTGGACTTTGAGTTTCCGAAACTTAACCCACCCCTCCAAGCAGTTTTGCTAGTGTCTGTCATGGAAAGTTTTCAAGACTCAATCAGAAAGAGACACAGTCAGAACTTGTCAAGCTGAAATAGATATTATAGGACTCTTGAAAGGAGTGTGGGCACTGAGAAAAACTGAGATGCATTGCAGTTTGGAACTAGAATCAATGGTACTTTTCTTGAGGAGAGGCCACTTATCCTCCTCCTTCAGAAGGACACCAGCACCTTCCAAAGCATGGGTGTGCTTTTTGTTTGATTTTTGATAATTAATTTAAACATTCTCTGGATTCACTCAGCCTTTTGTTTATTTTCTAAATTGAGTCAATTTATGGCCTTTTAGTGATAGGTCTCACAAGGAGTGAGTATAAATCTAGTTAAGAAATGTTGGCATAGAACTGTCTTGGGTGACTTTAACAAAGTCCTAGAAGTTGTGGTTTTTCAAGTACAGTTTTTAGTTTAGTTTTTCTTTTCTTTTTTTTTGGTACCAGAGATCGAACTCATGACCTTGATGGTTTCTAATTATAGAGGCCTGGGATTTAGCTCAGTGGTAAGCACAATTCCTGGTACCAAAAAAAAAAAAAAAAGTTTTTCTTTTTAGTTACAGTGTTCTTGTTTCCTCTGAACCTGTCTCTTATTTATTCTGTCCTACCTCAGGCCTACTAAGCAGCATTTTTGTTTTCTTTTTTTTTAAGACAGGGCTTCAGTTTGCAGTTCAGGCTGGCCTTGAACTTGCTATCTAGTTTAGGCTGCCTTGAACTTGTGGCAATCCTCCTGCCTCAGCCTCTCAAGTGCTGGGATTATAGGCATATGCTGTTGTGTCCAGCTAAGCAGGTATTTTTATTTTTTAATTTTTTTGAGACAGGGTCTCAATGTGCAATTCAGGCTGGTCTGGAACTCACTGTGTAGCCCAGGTGGGTCTCAAATAAGAAAGTTAACTCATGTAGAGTTATGGAAATTTCTTCAAGGTACATTGCTAAGTGAACAAAGTAAGACAAGAATAGTATCCTACCATTTGTTAAAAGTAGACCTGAAGGCCAAGCATGGTAGTACATACCTGTAGTCTCAGCACTCAGAAGGCTGAGGCAGGAGGATTGCTTTGAGTTCAAAGCCAACCGAGGCTACATAGCAAGAAAAAGAAAAAAGAAAAAAAAAAAAAAAAACAAAACAGGACCAGAGAGGGAGGGCATGGTAAATGATTTTTTAAAAGCTACTTTCTCAGGGCCGGGGAGTTAGCTCAGTGGTGTAAGCGGCTGCCTGGCAAGCACTACATTGTGAGTTCGATCCTTGGTACCAAAAAAAATTTTTTTTTCTCTACATTCACATTTCTGTTACCAAATACGTGAGCTTGCACATATTATAGATCTCTAGTTCTCTTTGTAGACCCCAACTAGATGTCCTATGACTTGATTAAAGTCCAAGACTACAGAGTTAGCACAGACTCCACAGGTGAAGGGCTGCATTTCCCCAGAGTACCCCACTTCCCGTGCCAGTTACAAACACAGACATCTTCTTTACTTGTGACCACAAGTGTCAATTAGGAAACCCACCATCCCTGACTAAGGTTTGATGATTTCTTAGAATGATTCACAGAACTTGGAAAAAGCAAATTATTTACAGTTACCAGTTCACTGTAAAGGATATAGCATAAGGAATAGCCAAATGGAAAAGACCTTAGGGCAGGATTTGGAGACGGGTGTGCCAACAACATTGGTTCCTTCTCCAGGTATCCCACTCTCCATCAACTCATGTGGTCCTTCCTTGGTCCAGCAGCTGTCCAGATGCTTGGGCTTTTATGAAGAAGGCTCCATTACACAAAGATGACTGATGAAAGCATTAACTTAATCTCTGGTCCCTCCAGGTGGGACTGCCCTCTAATTGCAAGTTGGTTACTTAACCAGTTAGCACAGACCCAGTAAGGCTGGAGGGATGTTACTGTGAATAACACCTTTGTTGATCAGAAATTGAGGCAGGTGTGTGTGTGTGTGTGTGTGTGTGTGTGTGTGTGTAGAACCAAATGTGTTTCTTATGCAGAGGTTCCTCATTTATCAAATAAGGTGTGTTCCTACCACTAGTCAATAATTGGTCGCTAAATGAGGAATTATATATGCATAGGATGCATGTTACAATATTCAGAACAAAGAAATGATCAAAGCAACTCTAACTTGATTGCTTTGCTTTTATTTGCATTACTCTTTTTTTTTTTTTGTCTTTTTCCTTTTTATCGGTACCGGGGATCGAACTCACGACTGCCTGCTTGCAAGGCAGGCGCTTATGCCACTGAGCTAAATCCCCAGCCCCTATTTGCATTACTCTTACGTACAGTACTGTAATGTATAACAACATAAAACTGCGGTACTATATAAACAAGATGTACTGTGCAAAAAAAAAAAAAAAACATTTAGGATCTATAAACAACAGAAGGTAGACAGAACTGAACCAAAAAAAAACGTATATATGGGTTCTAAATCTAAACATTGCTCCTTGGTCATAAACCCAGCCAGTCACTAGACAGGCAGGTATGAAAATAAGGGTGCAGTGCGTGCACTGTAGTTACCATGGAGACATGGGGGCCCCTGGAAGCTCACCAGTCTGGGAAGGCAGCTCTTCACAGTGCACCTAGTTATGTTTTGGTTTCCTTCGTCCCTGTAAATTTCCTTTTTAAATTTAAAAGCTCTTGATTTTTGAAAGCCAAGTCCATGCATCTCTTCCTCCATGAAGGTTTATTGATATCCTGAGCTACAGTTGGGTTACTTAGAATTGTTTATGCTGCTATGGTAGTTTCTTTTGGCCACTTAACTGTGAGTAGTTGTCGTCAGCCACCTTGTATGCAGCTTTCTAAACCCAAGAACACTGAGAACAGTGTCTTACAAGGAGCTGCTGTATCGGAAAAGGAGTTCACAGGGGCAGAGGACAGAGGAGTGTCTGCCTTGTAGGGGAGTAGCAAATGGACTTGGAAGAATTTTGGAATGTGTTGGAAATGTCATTTCTTGATTTGAGTAATTAATACATTAGTATACATGCTTACCAGTATTTAAAATCGGTATGTTCCTTTTATTATATATGTTACTCTTTAATAAAGCAGTTATTAAAAAATATTTGTAAAGCTTGGCATGGTGATACAGTCCTATAATCTGCTACTCAAGAAGCTGAGGCAGGAACATTTAAATTTCAAGGCCAGCCTGAACAACACAGACTTTGTTTAAAAAAAAAAAAAAAACATAAATAAGGCACAGTCCCATAATCCGCTACTCAAGAAGCTGAGGCAGGAACATTTAAATTTCAAGGCCAGCCTGAACAACACAGACTTTGTTTAAAAAAAAAAAAAAAAAAAAAAAAAACATAAATAAGGCCAGGGCTAATGCTGCAGCTCAGTAGAAGAGCCCAGTGCTTTCCAGCACAGGATTCCATCCTCCATGGCTCCTCACTGCCTGCACAGAGCCCCCAAAGTTAGTTGTTCGTTATTTCTTAAGTGATTATTTTATGCCTAATTTCATTTGCTTTATTCACTTCTCAATAGTTCTGGAACACAGATGACACTAGGAGGAACAGAAAGTGAAGACTCATCTTCCAAACCAATTTTTTCAGCTCTTCCCGAAACTAATATATTAAATGTAGTTAAGGTAGGTTAAAACTTCATTTATCTTTGGTACAGAATAATTTTAGTTTTTTTGTTAATGGTATTTAAAAACTAGTTTTCTACCAGATGGATTTACTAGTTTTTTACTAAGTGAAGTTCTTAGCAATAATCCTTTAAGGCTTTTACTGCTTTGTTTTGTGTGATAAAGTTTATTTGAAAAACTAAAAGTGAAGAGTGAGAGAGAAACTGGCTCTGCAGTGAGCTTGGACTGAGTAGAAGAGGAAACCACAGGATAAAAGAATGCCCTGGAGGACATAGGTGGGCTATTATAAGGAAAGTCAGGATAGCTTGCTGTTTTTATTTTTCATGAGGAGTGAAAGGGGAACTTTAGGTCAGAGTTTTATCATTAAAGTACTTTTGAAACCAATAATGTTTCAGAATTATCATGGATTGCGAGCGATTTAGCTCAGTGGCATAAGTGCCTGCCTGGCAAGTGTGAAGTCGTGAGTTCGATCCTCAGTACAAAAAAAAAGAAGTATCATTTATGAAGGATAAAAATATTACTTACAGTATAATTTTTATAATCAGGAATCAGGAACAATGCCAGGTGTGGTGGTGCACATGTGTAATCCCAGCATTTAGGAAGCTGAGGCAGATGGTCACCATTTCAAGTAGAAGCAGCCTGGGTTATATAGCAAGTTCAAGACTTGAACTGCATAGCAAGACCTTGCCTCAAAAAAAAAAAAAAAAAAGTGAAAAACTGTTTTAGTGGCTGTATCAAATCAATGATAGTGAATCATTAGTCTTAAAAGTAGAAAACCAACAAAAGTACTGCTTAATTCATCTACTAGCATGAGTATTTCTGGTCTTTTCCAGGCATCTGATACTGGTATCTTTTGTCAAAAATAACTTTAAAATTCTTGAAGTGAAACATATTTTCTTAACATTCTTTGTGCCTTTCTGTCAAAAGTTCCTGGGCTTGTGTACGTCCATACACCCAGAAGGGTACCAAGACCGTGAGACAATGCTGCTGATCTTCATGTTGTTTAAAATGAGTTTAGAGAAACAGCTGAAGCAGATCCCTCTCGTAGACTTCCAGAGCCTTCTGATAAACCTGATGAAAAATATCCGAGACTGGAACGCAAAGGTAATAAATACTACTCACACTCTCAGTGCTGTTTTTTCTGTACACCACAATTCCATCTCCTACTTGCATACAGAATTAAAGTCACTCTGATCTCAGTTACAACCTTTGATTGGTGAAGAAGGGAGTGAGAAAAGGACTGCTGGAACTGTTAAATTAGTGGTGCTCTTTCCTAAAACGGTGGCTCTTCATGCCACAATGCCTTGTGCATTGCAGGTCTGCTATAAGTGCTAGAGGCCAGCTGTGCTGAGCATGGTTGGCACATACTGGCTGAGGCGGAGGAGTACCACAAGTTTGAGGTTTGTCTCAAAAAGCCAAAAATAAATAAAATAAGTGCAAGAGGGGCTGGGGATTTAGCTCAGTGAAACAAGTACCTGCCTGGCATGAGTGAGGTGATGAGCTCGGATACCAATACCAAAAAAAAAGTAAGTACAAGAAATCCCACATTAGGAATGGAGATGATCTTGAGAAGCTCTCATTGCACACATTTGCCAGTAGTGTTTGTGGCATTCTAATGAGCATATAAATTTGGTACAAGGTAATTTTAGATAGAACAGAATCTCGTTGTATATTTTACATATTTTAGACTCCATGCTGTTCAGTAAATGAATGCAAATGTCCCTAATAATGCAAGAAAGATTACAGACTTGATTTTGCTGGCCTGTTTGGGAAGGAGTCCTGAGTGTTCTTTGTCTTTTCTTTCAGATGCCTGAACTCTGTTTGGGCATAAACAACCTCTCCAGTCACCCTCACAATCTTTTGTGGTTGGTGCAGCTCGTCCCTAACTGGACAGCACGCGGAAGGTATTTAAAAATGGGAATTAAGCATTAAGCAGTTTTAGGTGTTTTTAAGTTTTTAAGCTTAAAATCTTTTTAAGAACTGCTGTTAAGTTGTTTTTTTTTTTTTTTTAATTTCCATTCTTCACTCTTTGAATCTTAGGTCAGAGCCTTTTATATTGAGTTGAGGGTAAAGGACATTGATAGCCTGATTCTATTTCTTAATTCAGATCACTCTGCAGTATTCTTGATTTCTATCTTTAATTTATTTGAGAACAATATAGATGACACTAACCATAAAAATTAATGGATTTAGCTGGGGATTTAGCTCAGTGGTACAATGCCTGCCTGGCAAGTGTGAGATACTGAGTTTGATTGCTGGTATTATCCCACCCCCACCCCGTGAATGCATTAGCTGGGGACTCCAGGAGGCTGAGGCAGGAGGATTGTTGTGAGTTGGAGGCCAGTCTGGGCTACAAAATGAATTTAAGGCCAGCCTGGACTGCATAGTCAAACCCTCTCTTAAATAGATTTTAAAAAATAAATGAATTGAAATTTTCAGAGATTTACTATTCTAAACTCCCTTTTTGGTACCTGCTTATAATTCCAAGCTACTCGGAAGACTGAGGTAGTATTAGAGCTTTTTTGGGGTGGGGGGTACTCACAGCCTCGAACTTGCCAGGTAGGCCCTTATGCTGCTGGGCTAAATCCCCAGCCACTACAACTTCTAAGTCTAGGCTGGGCAAATTAGTGACTGTTTCTCAAAAAAAAGGGCAAGTTCTCCACATATAGTCCAGGCTATCCTTGAACTTGCTTGGTAGCCCAGGTTAGCCTTTGACTTGTGGTCCTCCTGCTTCTTGAATCCTGGGATGACCATCCATTGCTCTTGCAATTTATTTGTAAAATGGCTGAGAATGAGCTTTATGGCAGAGCGCTTGCTTAGCATGTATGAATCTCTGGGTCTGATCCCCAACACACGGCAAAAGAAGAAGGGAAGATTTTACTCTTCCTTAACAGTTTATGTATTCTTGTACAGCATCCTCTACTGTTGCCTGTATTTCCAGTTAGACCTGGAGCTGCTTTGGGATCTTACGTTTGCTTCTCAAGTGGTATTGATGAAAATTTTTTCTTAATACTTTTAAATTCTAATTCCAGGCAATTGAGACAGTGCCTCAGTCTAGTGATTATTTCAAAGCTTCTGGATGAGAAACATGGAGATGTCCCTAATACAAGTAATCTTCAGGTATAAGTACTTTTCAATAGATAAACAAGAGAGGTAGTGAGGTATGGGGGAGATCGATGGATTTTAAATCACAAATTCAAGAGTTAGATCTCAACTCTCAAGAATTACTACTCATGTAATCTTTAGCATGGCAGCTAGGTGTGGTGGTACATGCCTGTAATCCCAGCACTCAGGAGGCTGAGGCAGGGGGATTGCTGTGAGTTCAAGACCAGCTTGGGCTACAAAGTGAGCTAAAGACCAGCCTAAACTGCATAGTGAGACTCCGTCTCAAGAAGACAAAAAAAAAAAATCTTTAGTATAGCACTTCCTAACAAGATCCTGTTTCCTCATTTGTAAAATATAGTAGAGATGATGTTATAGACTCTACCATGTACAGTTGTTGTGGACCAACTGAGTTAATGTATAAATAAACCATTGGGAAAATCATAATGTACTATGATATGCTGTGACATTATTTATTGAATTTGCTCAACTTACCAAAACTAGCAAAGATTAGAAATTGTGGAATTAATACATTTAGAAGGCAGAGGCAAGATTGCAAGTTTCGGTCCCAGCAGGCTGACCTAGAAAGGCCTTGTCTCCAAAGAAAAAATAAAAAGGGCTAGGTTTGTAGCTCAGTGTTAGGTGTGCCCATAGGTTTAATCCACAGTACCACCCAAAAAAATTGCAAAACCATTACACACTCATTGCACCTCGTGCCTGTTTTAGTATTAAGTGATTTTTTTAGATGACAGAGCTTACACATGATTTCCCTCCAGCACGTGTTCAGTTGAGTGTACATCAGGGATACACAGCTGTGTATGAACATGCCTCGTGGAGACCCAGTTCTGAATCTCAAGGTGTTTTACATTGACAGCACTAGTGGAGCTCCTTTAGAAAACTCACCATAGAGCCCAGTGTGGGTGCTTCTGTGTTGTCCTTGTTTGAGCTACGTTTCAGTACAAGGAACTCTGCCAGGTCCTGAGGTATACAAGTGAATTAGAGTCTCACAGAAGACAGAAGGTAGTGGTTGGAACAGTAAACCAACCATCATAGGTTAGCGTTGTGAAAGGAGCAGTAGAGATGTGCGCAAGGTGCCATGGGGGCCAGAGTGATGGAGACAGCCAGTTCCCAAACCTTAGTTAGGTTGAAGTAGATTTGATTCCAAATATAAGTATCACTTCTGAGCAACCAGGGTTAACAAGTAGCTCCCACTCCTTTCCCTACCTCCAAAAGGGACCCAGGATAGGATTTATACCATGTGCCTGGTGACTTCTATTTAGTATTTTTCTATTTGCACCCATGTAAAATAGAACTGCATGAATAATTAGCCCTCAGATTACTCACCCTAGATGTGTTTTTTGGTTTGGTGTGTTTTGTGTTTTTCACATAGCTTCTTGTTAAGTGCTGTTTTTCAGAATTCAGTGACTTCTATCCTTGGGGAAATTCAGCTTTGCCAACTTTCAAGTAATTTCACAGAGAAACCATTCCTTATGGACTGTATTTGGTATCTTAACTGCTGATATCCCAAGGTTCAAGCACTAAATCTTTAACTCAAGCCCCTTCTTAAGCAATTGAAGACTTATCAAGAAGAAATGACTATCACTGGACTCTTAAAGAAGGCCACAGGGGCATAATTAGAGAAGGCAAAGCGAACAGTGCACCCAGAGGTGAAAAGTAGCCTGAGGAAAGCTGGTTGTGCTGCCAAGGGTCGCTCAGTGCTTCCTCTGTCTTTGGTAGATATCAGTCCTCCATCACTATCTCGTGCAAATGAAACCGTCTGATTTGTTAAAGAAAATGGTCTTGAAGAAAAGGGCTGAGCAACCAGATGGCACTATTGATGATAGTCTTCACTTGGAACTTGAAAAGCAGGTATCTTTACTTATTACTGTTGTAAAGTAATTCATTAAATGTGAGAGTTGGTAATTTAGGTAAAAGGGTGGTTGCTGGTAATTTTAATACTGAGAATATTTTTTGTAGCCCTGTACTAGGGCAGTCATGTGATAAAATGAATCCTCTTGATGTAAAATCAGAAAGCCTGGCTTAAAGGCCTGGCTTCTCTTTCTTTACTAGCTGGGTTAAATTAAATCCTTTATCTTTCCTATAGTACTTTCCTGCTGAATAAATTGAAATTACATCTGTTCCAACTAATTTTCGTGGATATTAATTTTATTTATTTCTCTAATAGGCATATTACCTGACCTACATTCTTCTTCATCTCGTTGGTGAAGTTAGTTGTTCCCATTCTTTTTCTTCTGGACAACGGGTAGGTAATATGTAATGTTATTTTAAACAGGTGTCGCTCTTGATGGAGTGAATGTACGTGCTTCAGTTAGGAGAGAACTTAATAGAAATTAACTGGCAAGGGAGGAGTAATCATAACCTGCAAACATACTGTATGGACAAAGGTTATTTATACTAAATGTTCTGTTTGTTGGAGTATAGCATACCCATCCTAACTTGGCAACAGTACACTGTATTCATAAGATAGCACAATTCCTAGATACCAAGTGAGCCAGTAGTTGCCTGTTTCTTCTCATCTTCTCTCCCATTCAGCTGTTTTGTTTTTTTGTGGTTTTTTTTTTTTTTTTTTTTTTTTTTTGGTCTTTAGAAGAAACATTTGCCTTCAAAGTTAAGCTACAATCAGGCTAAGCGGTATTATACATAGAACTATACTTACTTTCCTAATTAGAACATAATCATCATTTATTTATAATATTCTCACATGGCCTTTACATTATCTTTTCCCTAGTTTATGCATATACTAACAATTATTGTTTTAAAATGGGATCATACTATTCACATTATTTGCAATTTGTCTTTTTAGCGTGAGGTTTGTTGTTATTTTATTTTGTTTCATTTTGGTTTTGGTACCAGAAATTGAACTCAGGATCTTATACTTGCCAGGCAGGTGCTTATGCCACTGAACTAATAACTATAGTATTTCTAATAACTTGTAATACATATAGCACTTTGGACCCATTATGAGTAACATTTTTTTGTGATTTAAATACAGTAATGTAATGTGTTTGTTCATTTCTATCTGTCTACTTGTGCAAGCAGTCTGCACAATAAATTTCTAGAATTCTTAGATCAGAAGTTAAAATATTTCAGATTTTAATTACATAAAAATAGCTATTCTCACATTTCCTTCTTACAAAGTGTCCTTTTAGGTTCACCAACTATATAAGAAACTTTTGGATGCTTTAAAACTTAAGACATTTAATTTTTCAAAGTGACTGACTCTCTATTAGGAGTAGCTTAATCTGGGTTCAGTGGCACATATATAATAAGGTCACATCTCAGAACAATATGTTAAAAATCATAAAGTGTGTATTTTTTAATTAATTTTTAACAGTTTTGATGCATATTTCACTTAAATGTCCACTTGTAATAGATAAATCCAAACAGAAAATGCTGTTTGCTTGGTTTTTTGTTGTTGCTTTTGTGGTTCTCAAGATTGAACCCACAGCTTTCATACTGAGCTACATTTCTAGCCCTTCTGAAATAGGGTCTTGTTAAGTTTCTCAGGCTAGGTTTGAACTTGAATCCTCCTGCCTCAGCCTCCCAGAGTTCTGGGGTTATAGGCATATATCATCCTGCCTATCTAAAAATGCTGTTTATCTAAAAATGAGTTTAACTAGAAAATCTTATACTTCCATTTAGGTTTAGGCAATAACTTGACAGAAAGTAGACTAACTGCTATTTTATAAGCCCCTGTCAAGTATCTACACATAAGCAAAGACTTGAAATCATAGCCTACAGTTTCATTGCAGCTTTTGTACAAAATACTTTGCATCATCTGAGACCCAGGAAATCATCCGTGGTATCTTCCTATTAAGCTACAGAGAGTAGAAACACAGGTTAGTAGTTACACTTTATAGAGCCTTAGATGTCCCCTACCCCACTGCTGTGTTTGTGTGTGTGTCTAGTAACACTGACCTAAACCCTTTCGTTTTTATAGACATTTTAGCTCCAGCAGCCAGGTACACAAGGCAGCCCACTCTAAAGTGACAGGGTGACGACCTGGTGGGAGGTGGCGGAGCTAATCTGGATCTCATCCCTGCAGGGAAATTCACAAGCGCTGCCCACTTTAGTGGCCTTAAAAGCTTGAACCTGTGCTCCGTGGAACAACCACATTCCGGCTTGGTGGTCAGGAGGCCCAGAGCAGTTCTGTGCCTTAATCTCCAGGCCTTAGATTGTTTCCAATCATCTGCTCATACTTGAACTGTGGCCACTGCAGCATTCCCAATCCATTCCTTAGTCAGAGTAGAGGAGAACCTGCAGCTATACTCCTCAGGACTCTGTGCCCCTCTTGTTTAAAAAAATAAAATCACTGGACATGGTTGCACAGGTCTGTATTCTAGCACTAGGAGGCTGAGGCAGGAGGACTGCAAGGCATGGGGACATAGCTCAGTAAATAAATACAAAAGCTGATTAGTTTCTATTTGAATATTTAAGAGCATGTTAAAAGAAAGACTTCAAATTATCAGTACAACATTACCAGTTTGATCTCTGAGGTTTTATCTTCATTAGTATAATTTACAGCATAGCAAAGTATCATTTTTGTGGATTTGTTTCATTTGTTTTCCAGTGGTGGAGATTGAATCAGAACCTTGTACATACTAAGGTAGTATATAAATAAATTTCTCTGATAGGACTGCTATTATCATCAGAAATTGCCAATTGGGAGATGATAGATTTTTAAATGATTTAGTTTCTACTGTGCAATCTCTTTGCTAATCTATAATGTTTCAGAATTGTTTTGTTCCTTGCATTTATTTTGTTGTGTACAGAAACACTTTGTGCTGCTCTGTGGGGCTCTGGAAAAGCATGTTAAGTGCGACATTAGGGAAGATGCAAGACTTTTCTACAGAACTAAAGTAAGCATGTTTTTAACACTTTCTTTGTTCAATTCTGGTCATATTGATACTAAAGGGAAAGAATCATAGAAGCCCTCTTTTAAAGGAAATTTGTGTACAAGGAGTTGGGGTGCAGCTTGGCATTAGAGGGCTTGCCAGGTCCTGGTGTTTATCTCTTAAAACACGCGCGCGCGCGCACACACACACAATTAAAGGAGAGGACTTCTTTCTTTTATAGCAGACTGTGTTTCTGCTAAATACTGTACTTGTTTAGCAAGATTGGAAGTGAAAGGGAAAATTATTGTGAAACTCTTAATACTAAGAAGAAAAACTCTTTCTAGTTACTGTTTGTGATTTCTTAGTTTTTTTTCCCCATTGTAAAGATTAAACTCCTGCGCTTAAGATAGTTTCAAGAATTGAAGCACTATGAAATTTTATGATAGTTGAAAACTTGTTTTACTCATAAAGAAAAAATAGAGCCCCACATGGTGGCACACACCTGTAATTCCAGCACTCAAAAGGCTGAGGTAGGATTACCATGCATTTGAGGCCAGCCTGAACTACATAGTGAAACACGCAAAAACAAAAGCAATAAAAAAGAAGAAATAAATTAGCTGTCATTCTTTGACTGTTCCACTGAAGAATGTGTTAAGGACAGGCTCTTCAGGAAATCTCCCAAGTCCTGCATCACCCTGTCTGAGCTCTAGGATGGAATGTTCTCAATAACCTTGCTATGTCTTTTATTTCTTCAAGGTTTTATTTATGTAAAGACAGTCAAAAAACCAAATGTATGAGTATGTGCTGGGAAAACAACTTATGTATTAATAGAATGATTCAAGTTTTCCTGAAACAAAATTAAATAACAGATTTTTTAAAAATCTCAGTCTTTTAACTTTAATAATGTGCCTTATTTTGAATAATTATTAAATGTTGGGTCTCAGTTTTGTGATTTCTTATCTTACATTGATTAGCTGCTAAGACTGGTAATTTAAACAATGCCTTTTTGAATGTAATGTGGAAACTGTTTTGTTTTGTTCTGTTTTATTAGGGTCTTACTATGTGGTTCAGGCTTGATCTCACTATGTAGCCACAACCTGGCCTTGAACTGGCAGTTTTCCTGCCTCAGTGCTAGGGTTACAGGTATGCACCACCACACTCAGCCTTGTGTTCAAGAGTGTTGAGTTTTGCAGAGACCTGACTGAACCTTACATTAGAATATATCAAGTATTTGGAAGAAATTCAGGCCAGGAATGGTGGCCACGTATCCCAGTACTCAGAAGGCTGAGGCAGGAAGATCACAGTTTGAGACCAATCTGGCCCAGTAGCAAATCCAAGACTAGTTTGGCATACATAACAAGACCCTGTCTCTCAAATTAAAGTAACAGCCAGCTGTGGTAGCGCATCCTTTAAACCCAGCACTCATAAGGCTGAGGCAGGAGTATTGCTGTAAGTTTAAGGCCAGGCTGGCCTATAAAGTGAGTTCAAGGCCAGCCTGAACTATAAAATGAAACATTTTCTCAAAAAGACAAAAACTTTTTAATTAAATTAAAGGGCCTTCATAGTACTTCACAAAAAATATGGAGAGAACTAACTGAATTTTGGGTCTTCTGATAATGTGGAAGGAGCAAATGACAAGTATTTTTTGTGGTCTTGAGTCTTTTAACTTGACAGAGCACAGGGCCAAGGATTTAGCTCAGCAGCACAAGTGCCTGTTTGGCAAGCATAGGGTTGTGAGCTGTCAATAAAAATTGACAAAGCAAGGAACAGCCAGAACATTGAATCCTGTCGCACAGAACACCCTAAAACTTCTCTGAGTATTCAAAAGCCAGCCAGTCAAAAACATAAGCTTCAGAAACAGGAATTATGTTTTGGAAGTGACCTTTAATAACTAATGTAGTGGGAAAGTGGTTCCACACTGTCAGTATTTTAGATTAGAGGGGTAGATTTATTAATTACTACAATTTTAAAGTTCCTCCATGAGGTGAGTAGCCTGTTTCCGTTATTGACATACGGTCCTTTGGGGCTGGGGATGTAGGCCAGTGGCACAGCGCCTACTGGCAAGTGTGAGGTTGTGAGTTTAATCCTTGGTACCAAAAAAAGAGAGAGAGAGATGCCACTCATGGATGGGGATTTAGCTTAGTGGCACAGTGCCTGCCTGGCAAGCACAAGGCTATGAGTTTGATTGTTAGTACAAAAAAAAATGGTGTCATGGAATCTCCTTAATCATAATGGATATGACCCTTTGATAACTTTAAGATTTTTTTATGTTACATGTTAAATTGATTGTAGCTGAAGATTTTTTGAACTGATTCTTTTTCTTTTTGATTTTAAGGTGAAAGACCTGGTTGCCAGGATACATGGAAAATGGCAGGAAATAATCCAGAACTGTCGGCCTACTCAGGTGTCATTTTGTTAAACAGTTTTATTTATTTGTAATAGTTTTACTAAGTAAATTATATTCTTCATATTATTGGGAACAAAGAATAATAGAGTACTTGGCCTAAATAATGTGAAGATAAACTGAAAATACCAATATAATATATGGTTTCTCGGGGCTGGGGATTTAGCTCAGCGGCATAAGCACCTGCCTTGCAAGCAGGCAGTCGTGAGTTCGATCCCTGGTACCGATAAAAACGAAAAAGACAAAAAAAAAATTAAAAAATATATATATATGGTTTCTCTATATTTTTATTTGCCTTTTTTTAATTTTTTTTTTATTTTTTTTTTTTATTGAGACAGGGTCTCTATGCAGTTCAGGCTGGCCTTGAACTCACTTTGTAGCCCAGGCTGGTCTTGAACTTGCAAGCACCTGCCTCAGCCTCCCAAATGCTGGAATTACAGGCGTGAGCCACCATGCCTGGCTTCAATTTGCTTTATATTTATTAATTTATTTTTATTGTATAGCCAAGTTGGGCTCAGTGACACATAACCTATACTCCTAGCACTTAGGAGGTTGAGGCAGGATTATCACAGATTCAAGGCCATCCTGGCCTATATAGTGAAGTCAAGGCCAGCCTAGAATGTATTCCACAGTGAGACCTTGTCTCAGACAAACACAAAAAGATGTGGTATGGCCCATTTTAGAATTTTATGTGGCACCAAATGGAGGTTATTTCATGAGAAACATCTTTCTTAACAGGTCTATTAAAATTTCATCCATGTAGGACTGGGGATTTAGTGCAATGGCATAAGCGCCTGCCTTGCAAGTGTGCAGCCGTGAGTTCAATCCCGGCTACCGCCCCCCCAAAAAAACTTTCATCCATATAAAATACGTTTCACTCAGTTAACATACATGATACTTTTTCATATGTATCCACAGAGTAGTACACACCATCACCAGCCTAACTTTAGAATGTTTCTGTCATGCTAAAAAGAAATCCTCTACCACTAGCAGTCATTCTTCATTCCCCGCTGCCTGCCTTCTCTCCTCACTCCTTTAAGACTGTCTCTCTGTCTCTCTTTATGCTCTCTCTCTCTCTGTCTCTCTGTCTCTGTCTCGCTCTTTTTTTTTTTTTTGGTGGTATTGTTGGAGATCAAACCCAGGGCCTCAAACATGCCAGGCAGTCCCTTTACCACTGAACCCTATTTCTAGCCTCTAATTTACTTTATTTTTTGTATTATTTATTTTCTATCTATAGATTTGCCTATTCTGGACATTTCTCCCATATGAGATAGACTTTGTGGTCTTTTGTGACTATCTTCTTACCCCTAAAATAATGATAAGTGGATTTATGTTGTCGTATGTATGTCTTTTCTGTCCTCAACAATACCAGATTGTCTGGATGCATCACATTTTATTTATTGACATACTGCTATAGAAAGCAGGAACACCCAGACAACCCCTAGGATTTGGAGACAGTTTTATTCACATCGAGGAGCACTGATCAGGATTATTCCCAGAATATCAGTCCCAGATCTCTGGTGGTCTAGGATTTATATGAGATAAGCAAGCTAACGGGAAGTGCAGAGGCAGGATAGCTTGTCAATTGGGAAACTGAAGTGTACTGGCTGGAGAGCCATCTTCCTTTACAGTGTAAGATGGACATTTGAGGGGTTTTCCCTTGGTGTCCCCGTGAACATGTGCATGCGAGTCTTGTGTGAATGTATCTCCAGATGAAAGCATTTCAAGCATATATTCCTGGGGCTAGAACTGCTGGGCTTCACAGTACCTGTGCATGGTGTTTTCTGGAGCTGCCGAACTGTTCTCAGTAGTGGCTGGGCCGTTTTATATTGCATTAGTAGGGGTGAGGATTGTGATCTCTCCGGCACTTGTTAGTCTTCACTGACAAAAGCCATATTAGATGGTGAGAAGTGAGACTTCATGGTTTCACTTCGTATTCTGCCAGGAACCAATACTGGCTGTCCAGAAGATTACTTCTGGGCTCTTTGTATAGCTTCTTTGGAAAAATTTCTGTGTAGGTCCTTTGCCCACTTTTAATTAGGTTCTTTTTATCATTCAGCACTAAGAATTCCCCATGTAATCTGGAGATAAGTCCTTTATATATATAGTTTATAAATATTTTCTCTTGTATGTTGACTTTTCATTGTCTCCGTAGTATGATTTCTTTTTTTTTTTTTAAGACAGGATCTCACATGTCATTAAAGGCTGACCTTGAACCCACAATGTGGTCCACAGGGGCCTCAAACTCGGAATGATCCTCCTGCCTCAGCCTAGCAAGTTCTGGGATTACAGCTATGTGCCACCATGTCTGACATTTCATAGTATGACTTTTAGCACAGTATTCTTAATTTTAATTTTTTTTCTCACTTATGCTGTTGACATCAAAGTTAAGGAGAAGCTTTGACTAAGAGGACATTTTTTTTCTAACACATAATAATAAGTTTGCCATCCTATTTGTTTATAAGGTAACTGATACAGATTGTCTAAAATTGTACTTCTCAAATGTTAATGTACATAGGAACCAACCAGGAACTTGCTGAAATGATACTCTAGGTCACTACGTCTGGGCTGGGAACTGACATACTCTAGTTTCAAACAAGTTCTCAGATTGATGCCAGTGTTGTTGGTCCAGAGTTAAACTTCAGAGTAGCCAGGGTCTAGAAGTTGCTTGTGTTTTGTATCAAAGTAACAGGGCCCAGGGGTTTAACTCAATGGTGCAAGTGCCTTCTTGGCAAGGACCAGATCATGAGTTTGTTCCCTGGTACCAAATAAATAAATAACAGTTACACCAAGTATGAGCTTGGAAAAGCATCTCGCTCATTGATGACATTTTGACTCTTGCTATTGCTGTCCTTCATGAGATACACATGCCCTTTCAGAGTTTTCTGGAGTCTTAAATTTTCTCTTTGTTATTGTTTCAGTTTCTGACATCAACAGACCTTTTTCAGGCTGGCCATCTGTACTGATGTAGCATTAAAATGGAAAAGAATTTAATAGCAAAACTATATTAATCAACTTAACATATTAATCTTTTAAATGTGCCACTGTGTGAGTGTGAGGATATTGGGTCCTGACCTAGATCCTCAATCTCCCAAACGAGTATACAGTGGAGGTTTAAAAGAAATGCAACAAGTGGTAGGATTTTAGGACTCCAAGAGGGTCAAAACCCTTTAGATGAGCTCGAGAATCCAAGGGCTATGACAAAGGCTTGTCTGGACCTCCCACTTTATTTATTAGGTCCAACAAGGGTTGGGGAAACTGAGGAAAATGTAGGCAATGAACAGGACCTTGGGAGTCACTTCGAGGACATCTCCAAGTAATGAATCAAGTCAGTTCAGCAGAACTGTCTTATGAAGACATGGTAGGAGTGAGACTGTAGGAATAATTCCTGCTGCAGCTGCAGTCTATCTACTTAATTGATGTTTGAGCCAAGTGTCCGCAGCTGTGGCCTTATCTTCTTGCCCTTTGCAGTATCTCTGGCCTCACAGGTTGATATAGGCCTCGGTCAGGACCAGTGATTCATAGAGGTTCACTTACTGTGAATCAGTTCCCGTTGCCAGGCAAGGGGCTGAGGCCTAGGAAGACTCACAGATAAACATAGCCAATTAGAAGTCCTGTTCAGAGCCACTTCATTAGTGGTCTCCAACATGAGGATAAGGAAAAAAAAAATCCTGTATATATGTTACACTTTTTTTAAGCTGTTAAACCACAAAAATGAAATTTGAATCAGATGGCCAGAAGTTTTCAGAGAAATTTATAAAGATTAAAGCTGCTTTCTGGGAGTCTAGGCCAAGAGGATTATAAATTTGAGCCAGGCTGAGCAAGATGCTGTCCAGAAATTTTAAAAAGAACTTGGAGTGTAGAAGGGGAAAAACAACTTCAGTGAAACATGGTGGTGCATACCTGTAATCTCAAACCTGGAAGCGGAAGGAAGGAGAATTACAAATTCAAGACCAGCCTACGCAGCCCTGTTTCAGAATAACCAGGGCTGGGGCCAGGTGTGGTGGTACATACCTGTAATTCCAGCACTTGGAAGGTTGGGGCAGAAGGGGCTGCAAGTTCGACGCCAGCCTGGGTTACTAGTAAGTTGTCGCCCTGAACTCCATAGGGAGACCGTGTCTCAAAACATCACTTGTTAAATGATAGGAATTAGTTTACTGGTAAAATGTCCCCTGGGGACATTCCCTAGTACCAAAGTACCCTAATACCTAGTACTACTCAATCCCTAGTACCCCCCAAAAAAGTTTTTCTTTCGTTATCAATGCCCCATTGTCTGTAAATTAGTAGTTGTATAATGACTAATTTTATAATCTGATTAAATTTACCTTTATTTTTCTCTCCTTCATTTTTCTAGGGGCAACTCCATGACTTCTGGGTACCAGATTCTTAACAAAAGTCACAACAGCAAACATACTAACTGAGAGAAATTCACTAAGAACCTTTCCAAGATGAGTAGGAAGTATTTCTGCAGAATCCAGGGGATGTTAAGAAACTGCAGCAGATGTACCGCTTGAAAACTGAATGTGAGCTGGTGAAGAAATGGCTTAACTGTTACAGCAGCTGACCTTTTACTAGAGTGGAGCCTGTGAAAGGAGGAGAGGGATGGAAGCAGTAGTAGTCACGTGTATGAGCTGCCTGCCCTCTTACTGTGATACTGGAAGCCAGTTGCCTTTTTCAGATGGTATTTGTGGCACCTGGAAGATCATAGGAAGGATAGAAGAAGAGTTGGGACCAGCTTGAGTTGGACATTAGAAACCAAGACTTAAGTTTCCACTGGGTTTCATTTGTCTTGGTTATTTTAGGGTGCAAAGGAAAAGCTTATCACATTTACTAATAAAAGTATAGATCTCTTCTGTAACTCCTATAAACCACAGGTCCTACAGTTTCCTTCACTATTTAGGGTTATAAATGTTAGGTTTTTAAAATGTATTTGGGCCACGGATATAGCTATGGCATAGCACCTGCCTGGCAAGTGCAAGGTCATGCATTTGATTAGCAGCACCAAAAAAATAAATGAATAAAATACACTTAAATGCCAGGCGTGGGTGGCACACACCAGTAATCCCAGCACTCAGAAAGCTGAGGCAGGAGGATTGCCACAAGTTTGAGGCCGGCCTGGGCTACATAGTGAATTCAAGGCCAACCTGCACTGTGTAGCAGACCCTGTCTCAAACCATAAATAAACAAAACATTTAAAACAATTAGGAAACAAGTTTGGTGTATTTTCAAGTTCTCCCTAAGTGAAAAAGAGTGAGCTATAAAATAGTGGCTCTTTTTAAAATGCCAGAATATTCATAGGTAGTTTATTTCAGATTTCTTTTAAGTACTTGCATCTTTTTGAAATACTGGTTAAAATCTTAGAATTCTGGCCCTTAATAACAGTATTACAGAAGTCTCTATTATAAAAGCTTTCGGATCTGGAAACATTTTCAAACAGCTTGTTTCCATGTTGTTTGTAACTTTGCAGAGGCCTGGATTGTGTGTGTTCTCGGGACACTGAAGGGCATTGACATGCAGGCATGCATACCTGTGTGTTCCCGTACCATGAGGTTATTGCACTTGAAACTAGAGCTGCTCTGAGTTCTTAAACACTGGAAAGTCGTCCTTTTAAGATGGCAGAGGCTCAGTAGAACAAGCTGGTTTTAGCCCAAAGGCCCTTAAAGCCTTTGGTGACAGACCCTTACTAACTGCCTGAAGAATTCTTTTGGTGGCTAAGTACTCCTGTTAGGAGGGTTTGGTTCCTGAAGGAGAACTCCAGCTTTTCTGTCGCTGTTCCTTCAGTGTTGGGTCAGGTGACTGGCTCTTTCCTGAGCATTGTGATGTCTCCAGTTGGCAGGAAGGAAAATGACAGGGATGGGGTTACGTACATGGTTTGAAAGGGGACAAAATAAACTTTGAGAACTTTCTACCTCAACTTTGAGGTGTAGGAGTAAAAAAAATGTAATAAATTTATCATTATGATGTCAATTAACTTTCGAGCTCATGTCAAGCATTGGGTAAGTTTTTATAGGCAAAATTAAAATCAGTTTCCAAAAAGCCAGGCCGAATGAGTCTCGAAGAGGCAGACCAACAAAAGTTTTATTCTGTGTTGAGTTTACTGGTAAGAATATTATCTTGATACTACCTCTCAAAGGTATTGTTGTAAAATGCCACTTTAAAAACTGCCACTTAAGGTTAAAGAGATAGATATAGCCAGGTGTAGTGGGACACACCTGTAATCCTGGTACTCTGGGAGGCTGAGTTAAGAGGATCACAGGTTTGAGCCCAGCCTGGGCAACTTAGTGAGAGCCTGTTTCAAAATAAAACATCAAAAAGGGGGCTGGGGAAGTAGCGCAGTGCAGAGGCCCTATCCCCAGTACCACACCAAAAAAAAAGAAAAAGAGAAATACAAAGAGTTATATTTGACAGAAGCTTAAAATTCATGTCTATCTGCCCAGCAGTGGGGTTTTCACTCTGTAATTTAATAATTTGTGGATACATTATTTGTGTGTAATTTTATAAGTGTCCATATTTTTCTCATTTTGCTTTGTGTAAAGTGTACAAAATTTCAAAGTATAAAATACTGCTTATATTGCTTGTAATTACAGTGTGTAAATATTTTCTAATTGTGTACATTGATGGGGCAGGGCAAGTGGGTTATCCAGGTTTTTTTTTTAAGTGACGCTTTTATATTGCAGTTTCAACAGATAACTGCCCATCAAATTTAAAACCACTTTGATATATTTTTATTTAGCAGTTCTAGTAAGAAAAATCTCTATTTTTAATTGTCTTTCTCCATTAAAGAAAAGTACTTCATCTGACCTTAAAAGTAAGTGGCCAGATACCTGTGTCAGGCCTGGTATTTATGACTCTAAAAGGGCCTGTCTCTGGGTCTGAATCCACTCAGTATTTCCATTTGGGCTCTCATAGAAATTTCATGACTTTTGTCTTGTAGCACAAGTAGCCCATGGTTTTTCTCCCAAATTAAGTTTTTCCTCTCCCTCTCGGGTCCCCAGGCCCTGTCTCCCTCCTGCTGCTGTTGCCTGTGAGTGGGGTGGTGGGGTGGGAGAGGCGTTCACTGCAAAGGCCAGCCTGCTCCAGGCTGGGCAGCACCACTGTGCCAGAAATCACTGCCCAGTGACCTGGAAGTGGGCAAAGCCTTGCTACCCTTTCTGCAAGCAGAAAATTAAGGTACTTGTGTTTATGTTTTTGTGTGTGACTGTTTGCCTTTTCTTACCTTTCCTTATTCTCTGAAAATAAATTCTGTTAGTTATATTAAGTGAAGAGACTCGTCGTATACAAAATGCACCCATGTCGCAGTAAAATAACAGTATCTGTATATTTTTTGTCTGTTTCCTTATGGTACCTTTGTCACCTTTTAGAAGGTTGGCATTTTGTTTTTGTTTTGAAACACAAGTAGCTTGCTTGGACTTCACAAAAATCTCCCCAGATGTAAAAGATAGACAATGAAGTGTTACCATCTCAGTCAGATTATTTGTATGTTTATATTTATCAAAACAGATGTAGTTGATGGGGACCGGCCAGTAATAATGTGTGGAGTCTTTAAACCAAGAATAACCTTTAAATTTAAAAAAAACTAGGATTTTATGAAGCACAGGGCATGGTGGCATACATCTGTGATTCCAGCATCTAGGAGGCTGAGACAAAAAGATCTAGGTCAACCTGGACTATATGGTGAGTTCAGAGCCAGCCTGGACTGTGTAGTGAGACTTGTCTCCAAAAACCAGAAAAAATTTTAAGAAATGACTACTAACATGCAGCTAGTTGGAAAAACTTTGAAATCACAGCCTGGTTTGCCTCTGGGGCAGTGAGGGTGAGGCCCAGGAGCTGGATGTGGAGCACTGCACTCACAGGGCTCACATCTTGCTGATTACCTGGCACTCGAAGGTAGCCAGATGGGCCTCACTCATTGTAGGTGTGTGTGTGTTTTCTCCAGGCCTTCCCATCCGCTCCTAGGTAGTAAATGCAGATTTCTCTTTCCTTTTCCTTTTTAAAAGATTTTTATACTACATCTTGTTAAGAGTCCAATGAATGTATGTGTACGTTATTAAACTGCTTTTTCTCAGTTGAAATATGTTTGGTAACATTTATTCAGGAGTGGGGGTAACATCTTGAACACCCTGTGTCTTCCTCTACCCTGTTCCCTGTTTAAACTGATTGCTTCCTCCCTCCATCTGGCTCTGGATTCTCCCATTTTTTTTTATCTTGATGTCTTGTTTAAATGTGGGACTGCACACAGCTCCCTTTTATATAACAAGTTAATAATTCTCTAATGTCACAGGAGTTCTGTCCTTGTCACCTCATTGGCCATGTTCATTCAATAGCTGCTGAGTAGCTACATGTTAAGCCACTTCAGGATCCAGTAAGGATTTGGGGCTCTTTCCTGCTGGTGTCCAGGTTAAAGTACTGCAGTGGGTTGGGCAAGGAAGCAAGGGGTGACCTGGGTGCTGAGCTCTGGAGCCTACAGCCAAGAAGGGAGGCCATGTGGTGCAGCTCTCGGTGCCACCCACTGGGGTGGCTAGCAGGCTGCGGAGGGGAGACTGGGACCTGGCTCCTCTGGACGCTGTTCTTGGTTACTCCTAGAAGGTGTGGAGCCCCAGATTCAGAGCCGTACACTCTCCCTCCCTCCAGGCAGTCTGGGTTAGAGGAAACTTCCTGTGAGCGCTCTTCTTGAGGTAGTGGGGTGAAAGGCTGGGAGCTGGGCCATCTTGCCAGGTGTTACTGGGGGATAACAGCATTGTGCAGTTCCAGAGAAAGAAAGGCCTTGACTTTGGCCCTTAGGCCCAGCCCTAGATCCCAAATTCACACACTAACCCTTTGACCTTGAGCAGGTTGCTGCTTCCTTTCTGATAGAAAGTGAGAACAGTGCACACATCAAAAGGGTTCTCCAGGGGTACCGATAAAAATGAAAAAAAAAAAAGACAAAAAAAAAAAAAAAACAAAAGGGTTCTCCATGCCTAGTGTCAGCAAAAGCAGTTGGGGTACTGCTGTAGGGAGCTCTTGAGACTCCTCTTGGGAGAGGGCAGTTGAAATTGTTCCAGTGGGCACCTTGGGGGTGTTGATAGCTGATCCAGCTTCCTCAAGCAGTGCAGCCCCGAGTCAAGCGTGTTGGCATACTCCTACACCCCTGGCACACAAGGTCTCCAGTCAGCCCTGCTCAGGCCACGTCTTAAAACCCTACCTCAAAAATTTAAAAAGACTGAGCATGGAACTTGGTGTGAAGGCCCTGGGTTCAGTCCTCACCAGAGGAAAAGCAGTTTTTGACTTTTAAAAAAAAAAAAGTGTGCTAAACTGAAGGAAACTGGGTGGTGGCTTTATATCATGTAATTGTGTACTGACATTTCCTTACTGGCCTGGAATGGGGAGATGGCAGGCCAAAGCCTGGGCTGACTGAGAGAACCAGAGGAGACAGGTTTCTCAGGCACAGAGCAACAGTGAGACTACCGCACTGTCACATAGGTCAGAGTCCCTGCTCTGTGTGTGATTCCACCTAGAGGGGGCAGCAGGCAGACCAACAGGCAATGTACTTGCAGAGCCCTGAGCCCCTTACGGGGGCAAGAACTCACACCTATCTAGGATCCTCACCACAGTAAGTAACTGCTCACTGCAGAACTTGGAACCAAACCAACCCTGAGGTGGAACTTCCTGAGGACAGCCAACATTTCCCTCAGGCCCTGTCTCACTACACAGCTAGGGAAAATAACCCAGCAGAAAACAAAACTTGTAGTTGGGCACCTGTAATCTTAGCACTCAGGAGGCTGAAGCAGGAGGATCACTGAGTTCGAGACTGACCTGAGCTGCATAGAGTTCAAGGCCAGCCTGCACTGAGAAGCAAGACCCTATCTCAAAGCACACAAACCCCCACTCGTGTTTATGTGTGAAGTATCCAGGCATTTCCAAATGAGAATTTTTTTTTTTTTTTTTTTTTTTTGTCTTTTTGAGATAAGGTCTCAATATGCGATTTGGGCTGGCCTTGGGCTCACTTTGTAGCCGAGGCTGGAAACAGAGATACATCTTTTGCAAGTAAAAAACAAACCAAGAAATGGAGAATCTGGAGCAAGGAAAGGAAAGGATGTACAGGTATCAACTCCACACAATGAATATAACCATGTCCTGCGGACATGCTAATGAAACTTGAATTACATCTGCTTCCTATAGAAAGTTCCACAAATTGCTTTCTGATGATTGATTAGGTTCAGAGATGGAAGACAGCAGAAATTGTGGTCCAAAGTAACTACCCATGACAGTGTAACAAGAGCTACACTGCACCTGGCATTGAAATTACTATTTTCCTCATTTAAAAATGTGTGAGGTAAAAAAAAAAAAAAAATGTGTGAGGTTCTGTCTGCCACCAGAGCACCTCTGAGACAGGAAGTCTTCCCTCAGAGCAAAGCTGAGAGATGCAAACCCATCACACTAGCCTGCTTGCTGCCTCCTGCGTATCCAAGTGGGTACTGGCACTCAGTCAGACCTTGAGGAGTCGCCCCCTTGCCCCACTTGCCCTGCAGCTTGTGCACTCTCCTGCAAGATACAGTTGGGCAGCTTTCCTGCTGCCCCATCCTGGTGTCACTTCCCACCCACCTGCCCACTCCGACTGCTGAATTACATCCCTTCATCATGTCTTTACTGACTTCTCACCAAACCATCAGCTCTTTCAGGACTTCAAGCTTCCGCCTGAGTTTTCCCGTGTGCTTCCCGGGACCTTCCTGTTGTATTGAGTCCCACTAACTGGCCTCACCCTACTCTCCCCAAACATGTTTGTGCACAAATTTGTACATTTCTACCCTTACTAGTGATATTTCCTCTTGAGTTTAACCTGTTTCTCCCTTCACTGACTTTTCCAGATTTTTTTTTTTTCTTTTTCCTTTTTATCGGTACCAGGTATCGAACTCACGACTGCCTGCTTGCAAGGCAGGCGCTTATGCCACTGGGCTAAATCCCCAGCCCCTGACTTTTCCAGATTTGATTGTCCTCTGTAAATAGAAGAATGAATGTTAAGGCAAGTTACTTAACCTGTTTCTCATGTATAAAATGTGGCTGGAAATTCTTCCGGATAGGCTCAGGGTGCAATAAAAGGGATGGAGCTGGGCACTCTTAATACTTCAGTGCACTTTCTAGTGCTTCTCCCAGCCCACCTCAGTCCTGTTCGCAGATTGCTGGGAGGTGTGTTTTGAGTCACACAAAGTGGTCCAAAGGGCAATACTGTATAGAGGTTGATGTGCCAAAGTGTGAGCTTTGAAGACAATAGAACAAGGAAGGTTCCTTAAGCAAAATGTTCAGATGCCCGGGCATATGCAAGCATCAGTTGCAGTGGTCCATGTTTTGATTTTCTGGGCCAACACCAACATAGCCAGATTTTAGCAGGAAGAGCGCAGTCTGGGTAAGGCCAGAACTTGCTTGTGGCAGTGCTCATTCTGCTGGACCGGTAGGAAGGAGGCAGAGTGTGAATGTTCAGGGAAGACCGGCCTGGTGAGAGGAGTTGGGGAACCGATCTGAGAAAGTTTCCAGATGGCTGCTGGGGAAGTGACTGGAGGTGGGGAGGAAAACATTATTTGCCTGAGATGCGCGCTGGAAATTTCGGATTAAGAATGATGTTCGAGAGAAGCTTGAGAAGAAAGGTATCTGAATGACCCGATCTGAGAGGTGAACCTCGGTTAGGGCTCAGATTTGGTGAATGAATGGTACAAAAAGCTCATTTATCCAGAACAGAACATCTTCTGTAAGCACTTCGTTCGGGTCAAGCTGTCACTTCATTCCCTGCAGGACACTGACTCGCTAGCTGACTTGAGCTGCACCTGCGATCGATCTCGGGGCTTGGTCTCCACCTGCCGTCGCCACCCACCTCCACTTCACCCACACCGAGGTTGAGAAACAAGCGCAGTCCAGATAGAGAACAGCGAGGGCTCCCTGAGAGAAACCCCCAGGACGAGTGGGCGACCGCAAAGGGCGCGGTGCCAGGGCGGCTAGGCTCCCGGGACTGGAAGGGGGCGCCACCCCACACGCTCGCCAGGGCCTACCCGTGCAAGGGTGGGGGCCTGCGTCCCGCCCCCGGCCCCGCCCCCGGTGCGGCCCCTTCCTCCCGCAGCGGCGTGTGCGGCGCTGAATCCGCCAGTCGCTGTCCCTGTGGCCCCGGATCGCGGTGCGGAGGTGAGCGAGGCCGGGAGTGCGAGCAGCCGGCGGAGCCGATGGGGCCGGGCAGGGTCCGGACAGGGGCCGGGCAGGGGCAGGGTCCAGGGCCGGGGCTGGCGGGCCTTCTCCGGCCCTCCCCACCGCCGCGCTAAGCCAGGCCTTCCTCACCGCCAAGACCCCCGGCCCAGCTTGTAGGCTCCCGGGGAGCGCGGGCCAGGCCTCAGTGCGCGCGGTGCGGAGCGGCCACCGCGGACGGGGACCGAGCGGGGCGTAGCCAGAGCGCCCCTGGATCTGGGTCACGTCTCCGCCGTGCGGCGGGATCTCAGGAGAGCCTGTCCTCGGCTGCAGCAAGAGAGACTGAGGTTAGCCCGGTTTGGTGAGCAAACCGCCGCGGGAGGAGGCGGGATGGCAGGGAGGGGTCTCGAGCCCAGAGACCGCCGTGCCGCCGGGCAGGCCCCAGCCGAGCCGGGAAGGGGCGTCGGAGGTGAAGGTCGCGGGCCTACCCGCGGACCCCGCGCGGATCCTGTCGAGGTCCCCTCCCTGTGAGATCTAACTGGAGAGATCTAGTTTTCTCCACTCCCGGGTCTAATAAAGAGCAGGCGATCGCAGAGTTCCAGGGGACAGACTCTGGGAGGACGCAGAATTGTACAGCTCGGGCAGTGTGGGGTGTGGACTGCAGACCTTGAACTCCTTTGGCCGCCGAGGGAGGTGGCATGCTTTGCCCCGCCCGCCCTTCTAACAGGTTAAGTGGGCACCTTGTGAGCTCCAGCCCAACTCCCCTTGTCTGCTCCTGCAGCAGCAGGTAGGGGCTGAGGGCTGCTTAGTTAGATTCCATTCCTGCTTTGCCCTGCTGGAACCGCGGTCCCTCCCTCGGGTTCACACACACACACACACACACACACACACACACACACACACACGCACACACGCACGCATGCACCCTTGCGGCATAGCCTTGACCGGCCCTCATCCCAGGTCAGAAGCCTCCCCCAGCCCACATGAGCATGCAGGGGCACACCTGGTTCCTGGCCCTTGACCTGGGAGGCAGGTTCTGCTCTGTGCCTCACCCCAGTGGACACTGACAGTCAGCGACCCCAGAGCAAGGAGTGGCCCCCCATGTGGAGGTGCACTTGTCTCTGCATGAATGTACTTGCATGTTTGAGAGCACGGAACATAACATGTTCCTGATACCTCTGTGAGCCCTACTTGCCTGAGCCGCTGGATCTGTGGTGTGGTGTGTGTCTCTACACAGACTGGTCCTGCTGTTATGAGGGTGTGCAGACTTCAATAGAAACTTACATATGTAAGTTATAACCCTGCTTGTCACTCTGGGCTGTGACCCACTGAATGTGAACAGATATGCACCCTGTCTCCAAGTCCTCTGCCTGCTTAGGACCTCCTTGTGGCTGTGTGACTGATGTCCCTGTGGATACCTGTGTTCACAACCCTCCTCACAAACATGTGTGCATATCTGTGTATGTGTACTTCCCTTCTCAGCTCATGAGACTTAGGTGAAACTGCTTTAAGTGTGCTGTGCACACTGAGTGGCTCTTATCTGGGGTGTGTTCTTCCTGCCCAATCCCAGGGACCAGCCCCTCCTAGCCATAAGGCTCCCCCTTCTGCTAAGCAAATAGGAGGCTCCAGAGGCAAACAGGTGTGCCCACGGTCTGGATGGGCAGCCTGCCTGGAGCCTCCTACTATCCCAGCCCCCAAAGTAGGATACTGATACCCTTGCTGTGCTGTGCCGAGACTCCTTTACTCCCTCTTGGGTTACACTCTGCCCTCCTATGATGGTGCTGACCTTTACCCTCCAGATTACTGTTTTCACTCTGGCTGGCTCCTGCTTCCTCCTCGTTTCAAGGCCAGGCAGTTAATGTTTGACTCGGAAGAGACAGGTGAGACCAGTGGCACCCTGACCCCTGCCTGTGGATGTCTGATGAGCTGGAGTGGGTCTGGCCTCCTCCACTTCTGGTCCAGTTCTGGAAGCCTTCAGAAGCCCCTTCAGAGTTTAGGGTACCTGCCACAGAGCGTGGGGGAGGCTGTCAGCCAGCCCAACTCATCCCCAACGGGTGGCTTACAAAAGACTCAGATTGTGAATTATTCTCAAGATGTCCTAGGGGAGGTGATCAGGAGCCTGGGGTCCCTGCGTTCACCTCCCGCCATACCACGTTGCTTAGGTCTCAAGCAAGCCTCTGGCCTTGCACATGCATCACATCTCTTGCTCTGACTTTACTGTGCAGGGAGGGGCACCCAGAGGCCCCGCCCAGGGTCCCACCCCTGCTGGGGACCCTGCTGGCAGGTAGGGGCATGTGTGAACCCCTTCGAAGCACTGGCTCAGCACAGGCAGGACAGAAATGTTCACCCCCTCAGCGAAGAATGCCTCTGAGAAGTGTCTAATTAAAGAGACATTCCAGAGGGAGCTCTCAGGCCAAGGAAAAGAAAAAAACAAAGGAAAAATGGGAGAGAATTAACAAAGGCCCATTAAATACCTCTGCCCAAGCCTTCCTGCAGAGGGCAGGCAGCAGGGCAGCTGGTGTTGAAGGCCCAGGCCTTGCCTCTGAGAACCCACACTCCTGCTCTGACCAGAAGAAGGCTGTTACCTTGGGCGTAAGAAGGGCAAGTTTCGCCCAGCCTCCTGCATCAGAGCAGAGATGCACACACTGAGGGCATCCTAGCGTGAGAGTTCTGTGGGTGCCCCTAAAATCTGGGTAAGGCCATCCATCTTCCACCCACACACAGATCAAAGTGCTTTCTCTTTTTTTCCCTCTTTCCCTCTTTCAAAAAACAGATCTCAGAGAGCCAGGACTAGCCCTGCCATCCAGACTGGGGTGACCCTAACGGGGACTTAGAAGCCCTCTGTGACTGTTCATCTCCCAATTCACTGTGGAGTTTGCATTTGATGCAGAGAGGCACGTGACAGATCCCTCTCCCTGACCCCTGAGCTGTGATTCCATGGCCATACGACTCTGTGGCTCCATGTCCCCCCCATTCCAGGATCCTCCCTGGCCCCATAAGTGCTTGACCCCCATGGCCTCATGACCCCTGACCTTCCACCTGACATACCTAAACTTTGACCCCTGTGACTGTTTTTCCCATACCCCTGTGCCTCTGGCCCTGGCTTCTGCTGGAGGTCTTGCTGGTCTTGACCTCCCCAGGAAGATGTGGGGGAGGCTCTGGTCCCTCCTCCTAGGCTTCCTTGCAGCAGCCACAGTCCCTGGGCCCTCCCTGCGGAGACCCTCCCAAGAGCTAGATGCCACCCCTCGGATGACCATCCCCCATGAAGGTTAGACTCTTAATCCTCAAAGGCCCCAAAGGCCCGTGCATCAGCCAGGGTGGGGGCAGATGGCAGTCCTGGAACTAGACTCACTACCTCCACTCTCCCCAGAGCTCTCTGGGACCCGGTACTTTCAGGCCCAAGCCCAGAACTACTCCACGCTTCTCCTGGAGGAAGCCTCAGCAAGACTGCTGGTGGGAGCACGAGGCGCCCTGTTCTCTCTCAGCGCCCGAGACATAGCAGATGGAGCTCACAAAGAGGTCAGCCCCAAGCCAGGGCTGCAGCCTGGTCCAGCTTACTGGGACCTTGGCTTCCCAGAAACCCAGCCGGTCTTGCACTGCCCTGGATAGCACTGTCCTTCCCAGCCTCCGGTGCCCACTGTGGAATTCACCCTTCCTGCCATTGCCCCAGCTCCCTGAAGTCCTGTTGCCTGATCCTATGCATAGTGGATTTTGGGGTCAGTGTGTTCCCTTTATTCCTAGATACACTGGGAGGCATCCCCAGAGATGCGAAGCAAATGTCACCAAAAAGGCAAGAACAACCTGGTATGTAGCCTGCCCTGTCCTAAGATCCTTACTTTTTTGCCTTTTCAATTTGGGATACCAGGGTTGGCAGGGCCACATTAGGGTGACAGAGGCTGCTAGCCAGTCAGACAGCCACTGCAAGCATGGTGAGTGCTGCCAGAGTGCTGGCTCTGGGGCCCCTTCTGATCAGCCTCTGGCAATTTATTAACCTGCCTGTCATGGCCTCCTCACCCCCTTGGGTCTCCCAAACTACAGTCATGGTAACAATTAATAATCTATTAAGTGCTGACTTTCCTATTCTCTTCATTCACTTCTAAGAAAACTATAAAGTCATAGCTTTTCCCATTTTATAGATGAGAAAAATTTGGTGGAAGACTAGCCCAAGTACCCAGCATTCCATGGGGAGGAATCAGCAAAGTTTCAGTCCTTTCTGGCTAAAGGAGATGATGTCTGCCGGGTCCTGTGGCAGGCTGTGTGCTAGACCCATCTGGAGCTGGGCCTAGGATTCTGCCCGGGGGTGTTGGGGCACTGCACCCCTCTAGAGAGTCTGTCAAAGTCTGCTGCTGAGTGGGGTCAGTGAGGGTGGAGGTGGCACTGGGCCCCTAGAGGGTTTGGTTCTTCCCTGTGACAGTTTGATACCTGAGCATGCATGGGATTCATGGTACAAATGCAGGTGCTACCTAGGAACTGTTTGGGAAGGGCATGGGCTCCACAGTTCTAATATACTTGCAGGCGAAGCCGGGACAGTGGTTCCCAGGTGCACTTTGTTCTCCAGGCTTTAAAAAATACCTCTCGGGCAGTGAGGGCCATCTGACTGCCACATCTGTAGCCCAGTGAGCACCAGGGTTGGTTCGGCTGGGTGTGCTGGCTGGGCAGGGTCGCCTTCCATCCTCACTGTTCTGTGTGTGTCCCAAGCTGCGTACATGCTGGGTGGCAGAGGACCAGGACTGGACAGAAGAGGGTTGAGGACAATTCCTTGGTCTAGGATGCATGGGTAGCTGTGCTCCCTTCTGGAACCTCCACACAAGCTCTTAAGAACACCTCCCAAAGTGTGTTCTGAGGAACAGTCATTTTCAGAAGAGGTTTAATGGTCAGATTCATTTGGGAAGCACCCCAAGCACAGTAACTTCCTTGATACCCCAGATAAAGACAGTTTATCTACTGTTTCCAAACTTATTTGAGCACAGAATTCCTCCTAACCACCACCCTTTTCTTGTTTTGTTTTTATTTTTTGAGACCGAGATTTTGCTGTATAGTCCAGGCTAGCCTTGAATTTGTGGCGATCCTCCTTTCTCAGCCCTTTGTGCTGGTATTATAGGAGTACAGCACCACATCCTTTGCTCCAGTTCCTGTTTTTAAATCTGAACATTTTAAGCTAAGTGTGGTAGTACACACCTGTAATCTTAAAATTTGGGAGATTGAGGCAAGAGAATCACTGTGAGTCCAAGGTCAGCCTGCACTATCTAGTGAGACCGTGTCTCAAAAAGTTGAAATAAATAATTAAATATAAACGTTTTTGGGAATACTCACTGCAGGAATATTTATCTGACCAGGCACCAGACCTGAGCATGCTGAGAGCCAGGGGCTGTACAGTGAGTGCACAAAGCAGGAGATAAGGAAGCTGTGAGGGCTCACACCTTGGAGCAGGAGGAGGGTCGCCAGTGAAGCAGGTAGCAGGAGCAGAGAAGGCGTCACACAGGCCCAGGCATGCAGGGCTGTGTTCTAAGTGACTTGCTTTGGAAAGTGGACCTGAGGGCCCTGCGCATGAGCACATGTTGGAAGGAGGGCACCTCTGGAATGGGCCGTGGATGGCAGCAGTGGCAGGCCCCTTTCCAGGCCCCCAGGACACAAACCTGGGAGGCTGTTTGCCATGTATCCCTTTATATTGTCTGAATTTTATGCAATTAGAAGTATTCCTCCTTCAATGAGTGGTTTTGGGAGGGTGGGCAGATGGTCCTGGCACTTGTTCAAAGGAAATATGATGGCTGATTTGGACTGGGGGTGGGGTGGGTGGAGGAGACCACATTCTGCAGCCATTCAGGACAAAGAACAAGTCATGCAGTGGGACTGGGTGTGGGGACAGGAGTGGGAAGCCCAAAGGAGCTGAGTCCTGGCTTCTGGAACTTCGAAGGCTGCCGGGAGTAAGTGGGAATGGCTGGAGGAGCAGGTCTGGGTGGCAAGATGTAGGTCAGGGAGGAGGCAGTAAACTGGCTTCCCGAGGAGGTGAAATGGATGTGTCTATCCCTGGGTGGGGGTGGCAGGCTGGGCCTCCTGGTGTCCTCCAGAGAGGATGTAGGAGCTCCGGAATTGGGGGCACTGCCAAGAAGGAGCTCAATGGGAGAGGAGCACCTCAGGCTGGTGGGAGCTCTGGAAGTGGCTGAGCTGGGCACAGCAGGGGCTGCAGAAGAAGCTGGCAGGGTAGTGCCAAGGCTGTGCCACTGTATGGCCCAGAAGAATGAGCTCCACAGGACGGCACTGTTCAGGCAACAAGAAGTCCATGAGCATCTTGGAAAGAACTGTTCTATCCTGAACGTGGACGCAAAAGTCATACTACAAAGTTAGACTAAGGCAGGCATGTTGGCTCCCTCCTGTAATCCTAGCACTGTGAGGGGCAGAGGCAGGAGGGTACTCAGTTCAAGCATCGTCTGGGAATCAGCAAGACCCTGTCTCAAAGTTGCAAAAATAGAGTAAAAAGGGCTGGGAATGTAATTCAGTGTGAAGCTCCTGGGTTCAGTTGCTACTTTTAAAGGCAGACAGGAAGAAGGAAAAGATAAGAAAAAAAAGCAGGGGAAGAAAGACAGGCAGAAACAGAAAGGAAAGAAAAAGGAGGGGTGAGAAAGAGACAGGAAGGCAGGAAAGGAAGGAAGGAAGGAAGCAGGCCGGAGGGGCGCCTGGGGCCTGTGACACTCACCCCTCTCCTGCTCCCTGTCACACAGACCGAGTGCTTCAACCATGTGCGCTTCCTGCAGCGGCTCAACGCCACCCACCTCTATGCCTGCGGGACCCATGCCTTCCAGCCGCTCTGTGCTGCCATCGTGAGTATGCCCGCCCAGCCCTGACTGCCCACCCCGGCGGCCCGAGCTTGAGTTGTGATGCCCTGCCTGTCCTCAGCACCACTGACTGCTGCCCATGTCCCCCAGGATGCCGAGGCCTTCGCCCTGCCAGGCAGCTTTGAGGAGGGGAAGGAGAAGTGCCCCTATGACCCAGCCCGGGGCTTCACAGGCCTCATCATCGGTGAGTGGGCGCCCCCATCTGGCTGCTCCTCCGCAGGACCGGGGGCGGGATGTGTGTCCCCTGTACGACTTGCCACGTGTGTGTGGTGTGCCCTGTTAGACATATGATGTGTCCATCACGCCCGGCCTGTCCCTCCCCAGATGGAGGCCTCTACACAGCCACGAGGTACGAATTCCGGAGCATCCCTGACATCCGTCGGAGCCGCCACCCGCACTCTCTGAGGACCGAGGAGGCCCCGGTGCATTGGCTCAATGGTGAGGAGGATGAGGCCGGGTGGCTGCAAGCTCTGTCCCTCACTCACCCTTCCTCAGGCAGCCACGCCATCCCCAGGTCGCTAAGTGAGCCTGGCCACCCCACTCCCGTGTGCTGTCAGGGGAGGGACGGGGCCAGGCCGGGTCCTCAAGTGTCTGAGGAGCCCCCAAATGCCTTAACCCTGCAGATGCTGAGTTTGTGTTCTCAGTGCTGGTGCGGGAGAGCGAGGCCAGCACTGTGGGTGATGACGACAAGGTTTATTACTTCTTCACGGAGCGGGCAGCTGCCGAGGAGGGTTCCAGCAGCTTCGGGCCAAGCCGCAGCAGTCACCGAGTGGCCCGGGTGGCCCGTGTGTGCAAGGTGGACAGGGCTGAGGCTGGGACATGGGACAGAGCCTGGGCTTCTGGCCCTGGCTTCTGACCCCTGCCCGCGCCCTTCCCTCTGCAGGGAGACCTGGGAGGAAAAAAGATCCTGCAGAAGAAGTGGACCTCTTTCCTGAAGGCCCGGCTCATCTGCCACATCCCCCAGTATGAGAAGCTGCGCGGTGTCTGCAGCCTGGACACCGAGCACTCAGCCCGCACGCACTTCTACGCAGCCTTCACCCTGACCACGCAGTGGTGAGTGCAGGAGCAGCAGGGAGGCCAGGAGCTGGGGGCAGCAGCATGGGAGTGAAGCTAAGGCCAGTGAAGATGCAACAGGATCTGTCGTGGGGAGACTGGGTACAAAGTGAAGGCATCATTGTATCAAGCTAGCCTAGGGCTGGAGGCCACTGACCCTCAGATATGGCCCTGGGGACTGGAAGTGGCACTGGCCAAGGTAACCATGGCTCCAGGCTGAGCACAGGTCACGGCAGCTCATTCTGCGACTCAGCCCCTTCCCCTGCGTCCTCTTCCTAGGAAGACCCTGGAGGCCTCAGCCATCTGCCGCTATGACCTGGCTGAAGTGCAGGCTGTCTTCTCAGGACCCTACATGGAGTACCAGGATGGTGCCCGGCGCTGGGGCCGCTACGAGGGTGGGATCCCTGAGCCCCGGCCTGGCTCGGTGAGATCCCTGGCCAGGCTGCTGTGGGGCAGACAGGGCCTTGGCGGGGGCTTGGGGCGGGGCCGGAGGGGAAGCAGCTGACGGAGGCTCGCCCCACCCCACCCCAGTGCATCACAGATTCGTTGCGCAGTCGTGGCTACAACTCATCCCAAGACTTGCCATCCCTGGTCCTGGATTTTGTGAAGTTGCACCCGCTGATGGCGCGGCCTGTGGTGCCCACCCGTGGACGGCCCCTGCTCCTTAAGCGCAACGTGCGCTACACACATCTCACAGGGACACCAGTTACCACTCCTGCTGGGCCCACCTATGACCTCCTCTTTTTGGGCACAGGTGTTTCTGACCCGAATCCCTGCCCCCCCCTCAGTGGATCACGGGTGCTCCTGTACCCCATAACCCCGGGCATGACCCTCTGGAGTTCCCGGTGTCCACGGGATGACCCTTGTCCCTGGCCTCATGATGCCTGAACCATTCCCGTTAAACCTCTTGTGGGGTGCCAAAAGCAGGTCCCTTTGTTGGGATCTGACCCTCTGTCCTTTCCATGCCAGCTGATGGCTGGATCCACAAGGCTGTCGTCCTCGGCTCTGGGATGCACATTATTGAAGAGACACAGGTATTCAGGGAGCCCCAGGCAGTGGAGAATCTGGTCGTCTCCCTGCGGCAGGTAGGTCTGCTTGCTGACCCTCAGTGTGTGCTCGCTATATGCACAAGGGACTGGCCAGAGGCCCTGCATCTGCACATGGGAGCATGGCCTGTAGCCAACCAGTTGTCCTTCTTGGCTCCCAGCACAGCCTGTATGTGGGTGCCCCCAGTGGAGTCATCCAGCTGCCGCTGTCCACCTGCTTCCGCTACCGATCCTGCTATGACTGCATCCTGGCCCGAGACCCCTACTGTGGCTGGAGCCCCAGCAGCCATTCCTGTGTGGCAGCCACCACCACAGCAAACAGGTCCCAGGGTAGCAGGAGGGAGCAAGGGGAGGTCACCTGTGGCCGGAGCAGAGTAGGGCTTGCTGTGGGGAACGTGGGGCTTGTTACATACGAAATGACCCTATTGACCCTTTCCTCTTGTTCATCAATCCTGATCTCCTGTCCCCAGAACATCACTGATACAGGACATAGAGAGAGGAAATCGAGGCTGTGAAGGCAGCACTGATGTAGGTAAGCGACTGTTATGGATGTCTGTGGACCTGTTCTCTTGCCACTCATGTCAGCCGCAGGGCCAGGCTTCTGTGCTCTTTTTTTTGGTGCCGGGGATCGAACCTATGACTTTGCGCTTGCCAGGCAGGCGATTAAGCCACTGAACTAAATCCCCAGCCGACTTCTGTGCTCTTGGCAAGGCTGACCCAGGATGGGGGGCTGTGTACAGGGCAGCTCTGTAGATATTTCCTGCCCAGACAAATTATAAATGAGTAGCCAGGGGGCTGGGGATTTAGCTCAGCGGCATAAGTGCCTGCCTTGCAAGCATGAAGTAATGAGTAGCCAGCTTCAAGGTGTTAACTGAGGGGGAGCTTAGCAGGGAATCACTTGCCTAGCACGTGCAAGGGCCTGGGTTTGATTTCTAGCACCCCACCAAAAGTCAAGTATTTTGTCACTTTTGGAACTTATAGCCAAGTATGTGGGATGGGGGGGTGGGGGGAATGGACAGGGAAATGATCACACATGTAATTAATTTAATTAATTTAATTATTAATAATTACAACCATGTCAGGGTTCAGAGGTATAAGTTATTTTCCTGAAGAAGATCAAGTAACTGCACTGATATTTAAAGGGAAAATAAAAGTTAATAATTACATGTACTGAGTCCTCCTAATAAGCCAGGCACTGAGCAAACACTCACATGCCCTGCCGTGCGTTTATTCTTTTTATTTTTATTTATTTATTTATTTATTTATTTATTTATTTATTTATTTATTGGTACCAGCAATAGAACCTAGGTCTTTGCATTTGCCGGCAGGCGCCTCTGCTGCTGAGCTACACCCCCCAGCCCCATTGGTTCTCATAGCTCACTGCAGGCCTTGATACACAGATGAGGAGGACGGAGAGGCAAGGTCGACTGCCAACCCTGACCTGGGCAGTTCTCGGGCCCTGGTGTAGTTCAGGAGCAGGGCGCAAGGCTTTGGCCCAGGCAAGGGGCCCGGAACCTCTTATGGAGCACTCAGTACACTGGAGCCTGGTACTCAGCCGAGGTCTGTGTGGGAGCAGCCTGGCCGTCCTTGGCAGATGGCAGGACACCACAGAGAAGATGGTAGTGTGGGGATAAGGGAAGCGGGCTCTCTGGGAGCCAGCGTGACCCTCGCTCATGTGTCTGGACTTGGCCAGTGGTCCCTGCTGGCTCACCTCGGGCTGGGTGCTGGGCTTACCAGTGAGTGGTGCGCTTGCACTTCCGGTGCCCTCCCTGAGGTGGCAAGTTCTGAGCTCTTCGACTTCTCCCCAGGGCCACCACCACCCCTGAAGACCCGCTCTGTGCTCCGGGGCGACGATGTCCTCCTGCCCTGTGACCAGCCGTCCAATCTGGCTCGGGCTTTGTGGTTACTCAACGGGAGCAAGAGCCTGAGCGATGGGCAAGATGGCTACCGTGTGGGTGTCGATGGGCTGCTGGTGACAGACACCCAGCCCGAGCACAGTGGCAGCTACAGCTGCTTTGCTGAGGAGAACGGCCTTCGAGCCCTGCTGGCCTCCTACAGCCTCGTTGTCCGGCCAGCCACGCCTGCCCCAGCTCCACAAGCCCCTGCAACAAAAGGGTCCCAGCTGGGCCCAGACGTGCAGCTGCTCTACGTGCTTGCCATTGCTGCCCTTGGAGCCCTCTGCTTCATCTTGGCCTTCGCCCTCCTCTACGTGGCTTGTCTGCGCGGAGGTGGACGAGGACACCAAGGAAAGTACTCACTGGGCCGGGCTGGGGGCTCTGCCGTGCAGCTGCAGACAGTCTCAGGCCAGTGTCCTGGAGAGGAAGATGAGGGTGACGATGGGGAGGGGGCTGGAGGTCTGGAGGGTAGCTGCCTCCAGATCATTCCTGGGGAAGGCGCCCCGGCCCCGCCGCCCCCACCGCCCCCGCCCCCGCCGGCCGAGCTGACCAATGGGCTGGCAGCACTGCCCAGCCGGCTCAGGAGGGTGAACGGCAACAACTACGTGCTCCTGAGGCAGGGCAGCAATGGAGTGCCGGCAGGGCCCTGCTCCTTTGCTGAGGAGCTCAGCCGCATCCTGGAGAAGAGGAAGCACACGCAGCTCGTGGAGCAGCTGGATGAGAGCTCTGTCTGAGCCTGGCTCCCCGTCTGCCCCAGGCTGTGCAGCTGCTTCCCCACCCTCACTCCATGCCTCTTCCCAACTCTGTGCCATCTTAGTAGGGCTAGCCAGTTAGGCCCAGCCAAAGCCCCCTCAGCCTCCAAGACCCACACGGGAGCAGCCCAGGCTCACCGGTGCTCCTCAGAGGTAGGTGCTCCCTTGGGGCCAGGTACTCTGCACACCCAGACCCAGTTCCTATGCCCTTAACCTGTTGCTTCAGAGGCCTCCATCCTCCTGTCCTATCTGCCCAGGCTTTCCTCTTGCTCCCAGGTAGGGCTCTGCAGGCCCAGGTAGCCTCTGTGTCACCACCCTCTGCATGTCCCCATGTGCTAGGTACTCCTGAAGCCACCCAGAACCCCAGCCAGCCACTGGAGCCCCACATACATTCACAGCAGAACACATAGCTGGACCGTAGGGCCCATTTCCATGCTCTCCCTGGGCACTCCTGTTTCATACTTCTGGATTTAGGGTTATCCTCCCAATTGCCATATCTGTCTAGTGCTCTTTCCCTGTCCCTGTCCTGTGTATGACCCCACTTGCAAGAGCTTGGGAACAGGCCAGCCCAGGAGGTAAGGTGGAATCATTTCCTCTTCTTCCTTCTTGTGCAGCCTTTGCGAGTCCGGCTTACCTATTCCCCTCGGTCACAAGGAAGAGTGGCAAACAGACCTCCGGGCATGTCCCTTCCCCATGCATCTGTGGTACATGTGCTAACACTTACACCCATGTGCATCTTCTGAGCCCCCTCCTTGCTGCCGGACTTGTGTCTGTTGGGTTAGGTCCGTGGACATTTCAGAGGGAAACACCTACTCCCGTTTAGCTGTCCTTGGAGACCCCTCCCTGGATAGGTGACCAACACTGCACTCAATGAGCCAGCCTTTTGGGGGACCAAGCATTTGTTCCCCCTAGACCAGAGCAGGGGAAAGAACTCTCACCTGGCATACAAAGCCCGTCCTTGGAACTATGCAAAGGGCAGAGGCTGGGAGTTTGTATGTGTGGCTCCCATTCCTGTCCTACCTCACCGGAGCACTTTCAATGTCCAGGAGTCTCTGAAGTCTCTAGGCCCATGTGGGACAATCGACCCAGACTGAGCTCCCGTTGCCTTTGGGTGAGGACGACTGTTATTTTTGTAGCTGAGAACGTGGAATCCCACGAGTTTTTACTGCCCTTCACCCAACTTCTCCCACCTCTCCCCCACAATGAATGTATTTATTGTGAGAATGGCTGCTCTTCTTTAGGAATGCCCTCACTCAGCCCCAGGTGGGTGGAACAGGCATGCGACAGTGGGGAGCCTGGGATCAGCTCCTCCCCCGATGTTGGTAATAAATACCTTCTTTCCCCAATGCTCTGAGTCTGTTTGGTCTAAATGGCCTACCTGGGCCAGGGATGTAACTCAGCAGCACAGCACCCGCCTGGCAAGCGAGAGGCCATGACATCAGTCCCTGGTACCAAAGTAAATAAACAGCCTCCCTGGGTCACTGGAAGCAGGGACTTCTACACCCAGAGCTGGCTCTGACCTCCATGAAACCACTTAGAGAGCAAACTGGGTCCTTACTTCTGTCCAGGCTGTGCTGGCAGACACATAGCCTGCCCTATTAAGGCTCAAGTTATTCATTGATCATGGTGGTAGCAGTATAACAAGTCAGAACTAAGTTTCAATTCAATAAGTTACAGGAGAGGGGCTGGGGATTTAGCTCAGCGGCATAAGCGCCTGCCTTGCAAGCAGACGGTCGTGAGTTTGATCCCTGGTACCGATACGATTAAAAAAAAAAAAAATTCACAAGAGGGCTGAGGGCGATGGTGCAGGCCTATAATCCTAGCAATTTGGAGGCTTAGGCAGGATTGCCACAGTCTGAAGACAACCTGGGCTACATAGTGAGTTCAAGGCGAGCCTGAACTTCATAGTGAGAAACACACACCCAAAACCAAAGAATTCACACAGAGGTTCCTAAATATTTTGCTTTCCAGTTCACTTCCTCAATGTCCCTGCTTAAGATGGTCTTACTGTGTGCCCATCTTCCTGAGAAACTGGGATTACAGATGTGTCTATGTGTGCTATCATGCCTGCCTTTTAAAAACTAGGCCCAGAAAAAAAAAATGCTCACATTTATCAGCCCCCTTTCCTATACAGTTTACCACCTCCTGTCCTCAGGTACAATGAAAGACATGGATTTATTTCTAGACAAAGCTCAGTCTTAGGAGTGTAGCTGGGGCCAGGAGAGCTTGTCTGTTACCAGGACCTGGTCTGAGAATTCCTTCCTTGGAATCGGGCCTAAACTCAGCACACTGCCTTTAATACTACTCTAAAGGTTTATATGCTACATCTGGTTTTATAATAATGAAAAATGGGCTTATACTTAAACATGCACACATTTGGAAGAAAAATTTACATAAGTTTAATGACATCAGTTTTTTAATCTGTTCACATTCACATAGTCTTGCTCAATGTCAGGTCACAGCAGTCCACTCTAGCTCAAGGGCTGTGGCAGAACATCACGGATTCTGCGAAGCCAGCCCAGAGACAAACCCCTCCCCACTAGTGTTTTGAAGTCAGCATTATCAATTTGGATTTTTTTTTTTTTTTTTTTTTTTGACACAGGATGGCCTCAAACTCACTATTTCCTCCTGCCTTGGCTTTCCAAGTGCTGCATTTACGGCTTGTGGCTTCAGTTCAGTTTTTGGACGACAAGCACCTCTCATCTCAGGTTTCAGGGATGTTCACTAATTTGAATTAGGAAACAAAAGGTCCTGGCTCTTAGCACAGGACATTGGCACCAAACAGGCAGTTCTTTATCCCAAGCAAGACTATGTGCTTGAGCTTGGAATCCTCAGGGGAAGAAACATCTCTATTGGGCAATAGTCCAACCTGGGTGGGAGTAGGTGGGACGACTCTTCACTGTGCTTGCCCCTGGGCTGAAGCACAATTCTGGAGCTCCCGGGGGCGCAGCCCCCGGAACGTCGTGGACTTGTTGGTGAAGGGGTGCCACTGGCCCTGGATGCTGGGGTTCTCCGTGTGGAAGGGCTTGCGGATGCGGATCACATCCAGGCCTGACTGGTCTGCCAGCTTTTGCACCAGCGTGGCGATCTCCTTAACCGACTTGCAGTGTATGCTTTCCTCGCGCACCGCCCCGTTCACTGGAAAAAGAGAGGCGCGGGAGTGAGAGGAAACAGTCGAACCGGTGGCCGACGCGGGGTGGGGACCAGCGCGCCACGCCCGGCCCCATTCCCGGCCCCACTCACAGTATTCGGCCACCACTCTGGGCACGCAGCACGGTCGGGGGTTCACGTACACTACGATCCCTGGGTTGCGATGGGCGAAGTGGATCACCTCCCTTTCCACGAACTCCCTGAGGGACCCAGGAAGGACGAACTCAGAGACCATTGATGGGGCAATACCCCGCTCCGGAGCCCCCGGGCTCACCTAGCGCCGCGGGACGACGGAGCATCGCGGCTGAGACTGAAGCTGAGACGCTGCAGCTGCTGCACATAGCGCCCCAACCCGTTGTGTAGGACGCTGGTCAGGAATCGGCTCGCAGTTCCGCGCGCAGTCATGGCAGCGGACCCAGAGCGCGGGGCAGAGCGGCGCGACGGAGCAGAGCGGCGCGACGGGGCACGGCGGGGCGGGATGAAGCCCGAGTTTCCGGTTCCGGAGGTCTCAGCGCCGGAGAGTTTTGTTTCCGAGGTTACAGCGCCAGGCCCTTGCTGCAAAGCACTTTGCTAGCCAAGGACCGAGGAGGCGGTGGCGGCTCCAGGTCTCGGCAGGAGCGGCCCGAGAGGACAGGGGCGCCTCAGGCTCGAGGCGGCAGGGTTCCAGGCAGGCGAGGGCGCAGCGAGCGGACACCCTGGCGGGGCTGGTGGGGATCCTAGGGAGGCGGGAGCGGGGAGATGACCCGCGGGACCCGTGTCGTGTTACTGCTGGAGCACTGGGGTTGAGCGGGGGAGAGCGGCTGACTGTAAGGGAGTCCTCGCAGAGCGACAGAAATGTGAAAGGGTCGCTTGGATGAACAGAGACGTAAAGCAGCAGTGTCGAAGGGCTGAGGAGGGTTGGTTGGCTTTTCCTTGAGACGGGGTGTTTGAATGCATCGATGTGTACAGTTTTCCCGCGCAGGTCCTTGAGTCGGGGGAATCGTGGGCGAGCACTGGCGCGCCCGGCGGAAACAGGTTGAAACTCTGGAGCTTTGTGTGGAGGATTTCTAGGGATTTCTGGCTTAGTAAGGGCCCCTAAATTAGCCCAGAGGTGACTTCCTGCTGCTTCAGGAATGTGGAGCCTTCTCCGAGGCGGGTACCCTTCCCGGGTCTTGCTGCAGCTGCGAGGGGAGTGGATGGGCCGCAGGGGCCTGCCCCGAAGCTTAGCCCCAGGCCCTCCGCGGAGACGGTACCGGAAGGAGGTTCTCTCGGCCTTGGAGGCCACGGTGTTGCCTGTAACGACAGCCGAAATTCGCCAGTATCTGCGGACACGCGGGATCCCCTTCCAGGATGGCCACAGCTGCCTAAGGGCCCCGAGCCCCTTTGTGGAGTCCTCACAGGGCAAGGATCTCACCAGAACTAGCACATCTTTCAGCCTCTTCATTGACAAGACCACAGGCCGCTTTCTCTGCATGACCAGCCTAGCAGAGGGGAGCTGGGAAGACTTTCAGGCCAGTGTGGAGGGGCGAGGGGATGGAGTAAAAGAGGGAGTCCTGCTTAGTGAGGCTCCAGAAACTGAGGGCAGCGAGGAGATCCGGAGGATTTGGGACAGAGCGGTACCTCTCTGGGAGCTGCCTGATGCAGAGGAGGCCCAGCTGGCTCGAGTAATGTTTAGCCTAACCAGAGTGACAGATGACACCCTGAAGCGGTTCAGCGTGCAGTACCTGCGGCCTGCCCGCAGCCTTGTCTTCCCCTGGTTCTCCTCTCAGGGCTCAGGATTACGAGGCCTGAAGCTGCTAGGAGCTGAAGGCCAGGGGGATGTTGTGCACTATGTGGAGACCACCATTCCCCGCCCTGGTGCCTACCACAACCTGTTTGGGTTACCACTGATTAGCCGGCGAGATGTCGAGGTGGTCTTGACCAGTCGTGAGCTGGACAGCCTGGCCTTAAGCCAGGCCACAGGGCTTCCCACTCTTGCCCTGCCCCGAGGAACGCTCTCCTTACCCCCTGCCTTGCTCCCATACCTTGAACAGTTCCGCCGTATTATATTATGGCTAGGCGATGACCTCCGGTCTTGGGAAGCTGCCAAGTTGTTTGCCCGAAAACTGAACCCCAAACGATGCTTCTTGGTGCGCCCTGGAGACCAACAACCTCGTCCCCTGGAGGCCCTGAACCAAGGCTTGAATCTGTCACGTATTCTTCGTACTGCCCTGCCTGCCTGGCACAAGTCAATTGTGTCTTTCCGGCAGCTCCGGGAAGAGGTGCTAGGAGAACTCTCAAATGTGGAGCAAGCAGCTGGCATCCGCTGGAGCCGCTTCCCAGACCTCAATCGTCTCTTGAAGGGGCATCGGAAAGGCGAGCTGACAGTCTTTACAGGTGATAAAGGGGCAGAAAGTCGGGACAAAAGCATGAGGGTTTGGGGCCCCTGATCAGTGTCTAGGTTCAAGGGTTGGACTTTCCTCCTTACCTTGGGCTGTGTTCATCTCCTTGCAGGGCCGACAGGCAGTGGGAAGACGACATTTATCAGCGAGTATGCCCTGGATTTATGTACCCAGGGCGTGAACACACTGTGGGGTAGCTTTGAGATCAGCAATGTGAGACTAGCCCGGGTCATGCTGACCCAGTTTGCTGTGGGGAGGCTAGAAGAGCAACTGGACAAATATGATGAGTGGGCTGACCGGTTTGAGGACCTTCCCCTCTATTTCATGACTTTCCACGGGCAGCAGAGCATCAGGTGAGGTCTTCAGAGGCCAGCCACTTTACTTTCCCAGCCAGATACCAGCACTGTGCATATGTGGTTCCCCTTTCAGCTCCAGTCGGGACTCCTTCCAACTCTTCTTTGATGGGTTTGGGGTTTTTAGAGAATGGGAGGGCAGAGAATCAGGTGGGCAGCAGTTTTCAGGATCTTAGCTTTTAGGCTTATGGTGTCAAGAAGACTGCTTATAATTGACTCTTTTTTTTTTTTTTTTTTTTTTATCGGTACCAGGGATTGAACTCACGACCACGTTGCTTCCAAGGCAGGCGCTTATGCCGCTGCGCTAAATCCCCAGCCCCTTTGTAATTGACTCTTGAATTCATTGCCCTTTTTTCTAGGTCTGTAATAGACACAATGCACCATGCTGTCTACGTCTATGATGTTTGCCATGTGGTCATTGACAACTTGCAGTTCATGATGGGTCACGAGCAACTGTCCACAGACAGGTGACATCCTCTTGTCTAATTGGAATATAGATAATCTTTTCATACAGCATCTAGGCATAATATTGTAATTATTTTCTGAGAGGTGGGAGTATGGCCGAAAGAAGTGTGGACAGGGGCCACCTGAGAGTGGACAGGGGAGGTGTAGAGTGGGATTGGGGGGGGGTCTGTGGGGAGATATGAGTGGACCAAGAGCATGTATATGTTCGTATCATCCTGACTGTCCAATGACCTGTTCATGTTGTTGGGCTGGGGACAGGATTGCAGCTCAAGACTACATTGTTGGGGCCTTTCGGAAGTTTGCAACAGACAGTAACTGCCATGTGACCCTGGTCATTCACCCCCGGAAGGAGGATGATGACAAGGAACTGCAGACAGCATCCATTTTTGGCTCAGCTAAGGTGAGTAGGCTTTAAAAGAGCTCCAGCTTTGGAGGGTCGAGGGGACAGCCATCAGTCAGCCTTAGAGCTCCCCGACGCTTCTGGCAGCAGTGTGTCTGGACCATGACCTGGGGAATACATGCACTGGGGTGTAGGCTCTGGTAATAGTTGGTTCTTTGCCTTGCAAGAGCTCATGTCCTATATCGAGGTAAACACTGACTGCAGCTCACTGTGACGAGCACAGTGAATTTGGGCAGCAAAGAGAAAAAAGGCTGAGTCAGCCTAGAATATCTGGAGAGGCTTTCCAGAGAAAGTGCCAACACACTGGGCTGAGTTGTTAGTAAACAAGGCAGCCTACTGGGCAGCAGGGCCACCCAGTCCTAAAGCGTGCAGTGGTACACTGGGTGCCTGTGGTATGCCAGGGAGGGGCTGAGTACAAGGAACTCAAGGCAAGGAGCACAAATTATGTGCCACACTGGAAAAAAAAAAGACAGTAATGCAGAAGTAAAAAAGTGGTAGCACATCCTTTATGCTGTCAAGAACGGTTTCTGATGAAGTGTGACAGTCAGACCGAAGCCTGGAAGTTAGCTGAGGCTGGGTGAAGATGACCCGCTGTGGAGGACAGGCATCGCAAGTAGAGGGAACAGCATGGCCAAAGTCACTCATTCATGTCAGGGAACCCCAGCATAGTGTCCAGAGAGCTTTGTTCCTCCCTTTCCCCAACCATTCCTTCCTGACCATCAGCCTTCCTTCCTGCTTTACTCATACGTTTTTTATTCCTGCCTTCCTCCTGTGTCCCTTATCCCCTAGGCAAGCCAAGAAGCAGACAATGTCCTGATCCTGCAGGACAGGAAGCTGGTAACTGGGCCAGGGAAACGGTATCTGCAGGTGTCCAAGAACCGCTTTGATGGAGACATAGGTGTCTTTCCACTTGAGTTCAATAAGAGCTCCCTCACTTTCTCCATCCCACCAAAGAACAAGGCTCGGCTCAAGAAGATCAAGGATGACAATGGACTAGTGGTCAAAAAGTCCTCTTCTCGCAAAAAGGGGGCTGTGCCCCAGAACTCTGAGACCTGCTCAGACCTTTGAGCCCATCCCTTACTAGCCAGGCAACTCTAAGCCTACAAGGTACAAGCAGTCCAGAGCTGACCCCTGGAATGTGCTTCATGGAACAGGCTGGAACGTGGACTCTTTCTTGTCATCTCTGCCAAAATTCTAAGCAGTGGCTCCTTCTCAAACTGGGGCAAGGCTCCATAGGAAAATCAGCCTAGCAGCTGTTTAAGGACTTTATGATGTGATCAGATTTGTCCAAGGTCCTGTATGTGCAGCACTGGAAAGACACACAAAACTGAAAAGTCTGTAAGGAAAACACACGTGGTACAGTGTGCATGGGCTGTTTTAGGTCTAAAGAACAGCAGGAGTGTGAGTTGGGGCCTCAGGCACTGGAGTAGAAGGTTCTGTCGGTGTCTGGAGAAGGGGATGTGGCCCAGAGCGGGGATGAGCACAGCAGATTCAAGGCTCTGGGTGGGTCAAGGGTGCTCTGGCACCCTGAGCCCAGAGTGTAACCAGTCACTTTGGTATGAGTCCAGCCATTAGGCTTTTGGTGACATGAGTATGGGGCATCTCTGCTGTCCACTGGAGAGCCAGGCACAAGGTGGTAGCTGCTAGAATTGGATTCTGAGTACTTAGCCAGTAACGTCAGGCCTCTGTTGGAAGTGTCCTCCCATTGGGTGCTTAGCTATAGAGCCATGGAGGATGCTGGAGCCCTGCCTGTGGACACTGGTCCATTGCCTCAAGGAGCTAGAGGTAGGATTTGTAGACTTGCAGTTTTCATGAAAAAGTTTTTCCATTGCCTTTGTTTCTGTATCTTTGTTTCTTTGTCCACCAGGTGTCTCCCTAGTCTACCTGGACTTGTGAGTAGGGGTTGGGACTGTGAGCTGTGGGCTCCTGAGGAAACAGGACCTTGAAAGGCCTTGACTTCCCACCTCTCTTTCCACTTCTTGGTCTAGAGAGACCGGGTGTGTTGGATCCATGTGGCTCTCCCATGAGTTTCTGGAAGAGGTCTGGGGCCCTGGGCCCGTGCCCTGCCTCACCAACAGTTCCTCTCCCCTCTGCTATGAGCCACTTCTCAGTGCAGTCTCAAGTGTCCTCCTATTCTTATCTCTGTTCCCCAAAAGTTTCCCTCCTGCTGTGCCCTCGCCCATGTTCCTCTTCCCCACATAATATGTGATGTGGCAGAAACCCTGCAGATTTGTTAAAAATGCAGGACCCAAGGCCCTGCCCTAACCCCCTTCCCTGGTCCTGCACAGACACTTCTAACTCTGGAGTCTGAGGCTACAGGGATTTGTATTTTAAGCCCTGCAGGAGATTATGACATAGGTCCCCCAGATCCTTTCCCAAATATTCTTGCATGATGATACTCATCTCACTTCCTCTGGTATCTTAAAATCCTGGCTTCCCTTGCCTGAAAAAATGGTGAGCAGCCATGCTCAAGGTTCTGAGGGGAAGGCCTTTGTACCAGCAAAGAAAGTTTCCTGCTTCCTGGAAAAGATCCTGCCTTTCAAGGTCTTGCCATCTACCCAAGAGGGGCTATAAGGAGCCTACTGAAGGGGTCTGTGAGAGGTGTGGCCACGAATAGCTCCGGAACAGACCTTGGAGCAGAGCTGTGCGGGGGCAGGGGGGAGAGCCCGCGGTGGGGGTAGCCCCCCTCGGGGCCTGCGTTCTTGGGGGTCTCCTAGACTGGCTGGAGCCAGACTTCCATAACTGCATAATCACTCCCAGCCGAGGCTAGTTTAGGCCCCATCCCAGGCCTGTGCCGCAGACTGTCAGCTGGGCCTTCCAGATGTACAATGCCCTCTCAATCCTGCCTGGGAGGGCCTGGGCTCCACATACTGGCCTCAAATGTTGCAGGGGTTTCCAACAGGGACCTTTGTGAGGGCTCCATAAGCGGGGGCTGGACAGATTCTACAGCTGCCTGTTTGTTTCGCCCCGCCCTCCAAGCACACTCCCACATAGCACAAACCTGAAGGATGAGATGGGATTGTACACGCCCCCCACCTCACCCCCTGTGCAAACACTGCACCCTAGCTGCTCGAATAATGCATACTTGCTCAAAGTGTTTTGGGGAGTGCTGGGGTCAGAGGGTGGTCTAGATCCTTAAATATCCGGGACTTGTCCATGGCTCTGCCTACGTGGCCAAGGCAAATTACCTGGGCTAGAACTGATCCACCGTGTGTGTACCTGGTTAGGAAGCCCGGGGGGGGGGGGTGCTCAGTGAGGGCCTGGCTAGGTAGGGCAGAGTTGGGTCTGCTGCCGGATTCTCATTAAGTGTGGACACGCGTGGCTGCCAGAGTGGCTTCCCCACTGTGGACGCCTGGAGAGGAGTTAAACTCTCAGGAGTCTGCAGCCCTGTGCCTTCCCACCTAAGGCGTTGAGGCAGGGAGGCTGAGAGAACTCCGTGCCTCCCTGTGCAGCCGACTTCCTGTTTGCGTCTGTGGGTGGGACTTCAGGAGTCCAACCTTGCGCGGTGGGGACCAGCACCGGCAGCTGGTTCCCCAGGCAGACATCTACTCAGGGAAGAAGATGGTGCTGGCTGCTTGGGCAGCCCCATTCCCACCTGTGGATTTGAGTGGGGGCGTTCTGGTGAACTTCAAGCTCCCTTTGTCTACTTCTCAGAGGTTTTCCTTGACTTTAGGGCGCGGCCCCAGCTGGGCTCCCTACAGGGCCCGGCAGGGTGTCTGGGTCATGCCTTGCAGCCCCTCATGGCAGCCAGGTAGCGTAGATCGAGGTCACGTGACACCCGCCTCTTTCCCCAGGTCCTATTGCCTAGTCGGTAAACTATGTAGTCGCCGGCCCGCGGGGCAGTCTTGGGCTGCAGTCGAGTTGCTTTTGGGCTGGGTCTTGGGTCCGATGCTGCTGGGTGCTGGGCAGACCACTCCCCTCCCAGGGTGGGGGGCGCGGCCTCAGCTGCCCCGCCCCTCCGTGGGCGCCAGGACCCAGGAGCCGAGAGCGCTGAGCCCAAAGCCCGAGGTGGGCTGGGGGCCGCAGTTCTCTTGGCGCCGGTGTAGGCGCGAGAGCGGGCGCGCTGGAGCCAGAGCCTGGCCCGAGTCAGAGCTGCGGAACGGCGGCATTGGGTGAGTGGCGAGGCGACAGGGGTGCAGGAACTCCCTCCTCTCACATCCTGGCTCCTAAGAGAACTGTGCGCCTAGGGAAGCTAGGGTGGGAGTGAAGAGGAGTCCCGCCAGGCACAGGCAAAGTCTCAGCAGTGAAGCCATCTAGAAATTCGTGTCAACGGGCCGGTAGGCACGCGCGCACGTACACACACACGCACTTGGGGCATACTGACACACGTGCACTCGGAAAGGATGCGCCGGGGGTGTACCCCGGGGTCTTGGGGCAGGGCTCAGGCTGTCTGGACTAGGGTAGAGAAAGGGACCGCGAGCGGGGAGAGGTCAGCGAGACGTGTCGGGGTCTCTACTTCACCGCCGCACACTTGCAGGTGAAGCCTGCGGCGTCTAGAAGCACCACAGACGTGAACGCTCTGCAGACCCCTCCAGGGGCGAGCTTGCGGGGTCCTCTCGGCCTGGGGTGGTGATAGCCTTCTCCTTAGAAACGGGAGAATGACGTTCCCTGGAGCCAGGTGGCACGGGAGACCTGGAGGGGCTGGGGTGGCGTGCCCTTGGGCTCCTTGCTTCCGAGCACATTCTTGGAGTCTGCATCCCCGAAGGAATGGCAAGGGAGGGGACCCTTGGTGGCAGACTACAGCTGCCCCTTTCCTACTACTTCGCTATCCCAAGATAAGCGAAGAGAGCCTACCCAAACGAGAACGGCAGCCCTCCTCCGGAAGTCATGAAAGTACAAACCCCTCAACATCTGAGGGGGTCGACCTCGGTCCATAGATGGGAGGACAAGCCCCCTCTGCCAGGGAAGAAGGAAGGGGCTGCAACCGAGGCCTCCCGCCCCGCCCGCACTCCTGCATACTGGAGCCCAGCTGCTGCCTGCACTACTAGGCAGGCTGCCAGAGAGGGGAGGTGGCTCTTGGTGCCCGGGAGCAGGGATCAGGGTCAGGCACAAGGAGGGGTCTTTCCTGGAGAGAGGGGTGCAGTGGACTTTGGGGAGGCCGGGATCTGCTGGGAGCCCAAGGGTGGCTGGGCTGTATTTTCCCTTTCCAGGGAAAAAGAAAGAAAAACAACCCTTTCCATAGCGCTAAAAATAGAGCAGAGAGCCGGCCAAGCGGTGGCTAGGAGGGGACGCGCCTTCTTGGGGCTGAGCCCGGCGCTGGCAGGCCTGGTCTGGCAGAAAGGGAGCTGACGGCCTAGGGGACAGTCGCGGAGACCCGTCGGCAGGGCAAGTCTGTGTGGTCACGTAAAGTGGGGTGTAGGAAGTTGTCAGTACTGGAAGATGGGCTGGAGGCGAAGTATATCGCAGTCCAGGACTGGATGCGAGGTGTGTGCGGCTGCCGGCAGGAGCGCAACCGTGGAGATGGCGCGGGACCACGTGACGCCTGAGCGTGGGGCTGTGGCCTCCCGGCACAGTGTGGAAAGGGGCACGTGGGCGTTCAGCTTGCTCTGTTTTTGGGAGGTTGCGTTTGACCCCGAAAGACAGTGAGGCGCTATCTGCCTTCCGGCTCCATCGGCCTGAACTGTCGTGTGGCCGCTCCGTCCAGTGACGGGGCCCGACGCAGCCTCCGAGCGGTGACCGCCCGGCTCACCCTCCCCAGTGGCGGGAGGCGGGTGGCGGCCTAGAGGGTGGCTGCAATGACCAGGATGGCCGCTAAGAGGCGCAGCCGGGGGTGGGCGGGGGCAGCCCAGGTCCTGGCCCGCTGGTGCCGGCGCGGGGCGCAGGCGGCCGAAAGGGTGGCCGGCTTCGGACACGGGAGGGGGAACTCCGCCCAGGCGCGCAGAGGCGGAGCGCGCGCCCGGCTCTTTGTGCGGGAACAATGACCAGCTGCTGCCGGCCCCCGGGCCGGGCCGGAATGGGGGGGTCTGCCCGCCGACCCCCGCCGGACGCATCACCACGCGGCCTTACAGCGGAGAACCCCACGCGCTGTGTCGGCCCCTGCGCGCGCCCAGGCGGACACGCGTGACGTGGGCGCCTGCGCGTGTCCGCGCCTGGGGCGGGTCGCCCCTCGGACCCCTCCCCGCCCCTCCCTCCGCATCCCCTCCCCGCCCACTCGCTCGGGCCGGCCGGGTCGCTGCGAGGGGCCGTGCGGGCAGAGCGCCTGGGGCGGCCGGGCTGAGCATGGAGCAGCGTCGTGGAGGTGAGGGGCCGGGCCCGGGCGTCCCGACTGGTGGCGCAGCTTGAGGGGGCGCATTCCACAGCCCCTTGCTTCCTGGGAGGGTGCTGCTCGGGGAGGGATGGAGGCTCCCGGCTTCCGGTCGCGGAGTGGGGATCCGTGATCGTAGAATTTAGTCCCGACGGACGGTCTTTGGAGTTTGGGAGGGGGAGACTTTGCCAAACTCTACCCCGAAGCCGAGGTCTGTGCAGTCAGGCCCTGGGTCAAATGCCTGTGTGGCCTTGGCTGAGCCTCAGACTCCCAAGTTCCCGGCTCTCTAAGGAGAGTAGGGTCTCTGCCAGCTGGGGAGAGCCAGGGGTTCCTTGTTCCCACAGCCACGACGCATTTCTCAAAATGGAGCCTCACTTGCCCCTCCTTCTGTAGCCCCGGAGAGGGAGCCGGCTGGCCAGGGAGCCGGCTGCCCGGCAAGGCCTGACTTCCAGGCCTGACTTCACCCACCTGGCAGCCCTGTGGATCCGTGGGCTTTGGCCGCGTGGGTCTGGCCCGGCCGCTGGTCTGTTCATCCCCTCTCTCCCGAGTGGACCTCCAGACTCTCCGACTCTTTGTCTCTGACTTCTTCTGTCGACAATCACCCTCCCCAGGCCGCGCTCTGGGCCCTCGCAGCCCGGAAGGGCACACAGATCTCCCAGGGCCTGGAAGGAGGGTGACCCAGAGGCCCTTTGCTCAAGCCTGGTGTTGTGTGGTGGTCCCAGGTCCCAGCTCTGTTGGGACGCCTGAGGATTCACTCTGTAGCTGACTGACCTCCTGCATCTCCACAATGTACTCAGCCTGCACCTCCAGGGCCTCCGTGTCCATCCACTGGAGGGTGGGTAGACTTCCTCTAAGAAAATAGGGAGTCATGCATTCCCCGTTACCCCACTACCCAGTGTGAAAAACCTGTGCTCCCTTCACCCTGCTGACCTGGGTACCATCCCTCTCAAAGAAGTAGGTAGGCTTCACCACCCTGCTCATGCAGGCACAAGAGCAGTGCCCACAGACTCCCCGCATCTGGATGGAGGTGGCTAGCATTTTCCTAATCATCTCCTTTACAGGCTGGTAGCTATCACTTGCAGCTGTCATCCACTGAGACTTCTTATTCACAATCTTGTAAAATACACTAATGTGCTGGTGCATTTGTCCCAGGTACACATCACACACTCCTTTTTCTTTTTTCTTTTCTTTTCTTTTCTTTTTCTTTTTTTTTTTTTTTTGGTCTTTTCCCTTTTTATTGGTACGGGGGATCTGCCTGCTTGCAAGGCAGGTGCTTATGCTGCTGAGCTAAATCCCTAGCCCCTACACACTCCTTTTTCATACTCCTTTTTACACATACTCATTTTAGGTTGTTTTTGTCCTTGTTTGTTTGTTTTGTTTATTTGTAGTGCTGGGGATTAAACCCAAGCCCTACTTTGTGTGTTAGACAAGTGCCCGGTTCTTACCTACAGACATTTTCACATGCACAAATAAGTAAACATGCACCCCTCCTCCCCTGAATATTTCTCTCCACTTCTAGTCTCCTGCTCTGCATGATGACTTCAGCAGATGCCTAATCTCTGGTCACGGTGGCCTTGGACTGGGAGGGAGTTTCTGGCAGAGGCTCAGGGTCCCCTTCAGGAAGGAGCAGGGCTGGGTGGGTGGAGCCCTCAGCCTGGGGTGCCAGGCAAGTGAGCCTCTGTAGCTCCCAGCCTGGTCTCTGCTGTCTTCCCCAGCAACCCCAGGGAGCACAGCAGAGGCTAGGTGTCACAGTGCTGGGGCAGGGCTCCTGGGCTCCTTTAGGCCTGAGTGCTGGGGTATAGAGGGGCTGGGACCACAGTGGCAAACCTGTGTCATGTGTGCAGCAGTGGCTGCAGAGCCCTCTCTGCCTTGATGTCACAATTTGTAAGAGTTATTTTTTTCTAAACCAAAACCTCAGTATTCAGGTTTAACCGCAGTATTGGCACTTTGTAATAAATACATGGGCTTTGGGTTGTAGTTTGGGCACTTGGTCCCTAAAAGGTTCACCGTCACTGGGCTAGGAGTTGTCTTGGAAACAAGTATGAGCTTTTATGCATCTCCGAGAGGTAGGAGACTCTGGAGGACACCTGTGACTTTCCTAAGAGCTGTGGGGTTCCTGTCAGGCAGGCTCCACCCTTGCCGCCTCTCTGTCTGGGAGAAACTGAGGCCCAGCGGGGGAGAGACTGGGCACCACCCCGGCCTTGGCTTCTTATTTCCTAATTACCATCTGAGTTACTGATTGCATCCCCCAACATTTCCTCTGCCCAGGAGGGCCTGGACAGGTGGTTGGACCTGGGAGAGGAGACTCCTTGCCTTGCCTTGCATCCTGGGCTCTGTGGGGATGCAGGTGTGGGCTCAGGCTTGTGTCTCCACAGCCAAGCAGCCCCACGTAGCTGTGCCGGCCTCCTGTCCCCTACTCAGCCCTCTGCTATGTTCAGACAGAGTTAGGGAGTGGTGGAAGACCGGAGAATTGAGGTCCTTGGAAGTACTTGGGAAACACCAGAGCTTGTTTCCGATGTACAGGGAGTTTGTGGCCTGGATCTGGGGATTGGAAAATGGAAGGCCTTATGCACGGAGAGCCTCAGGTAGAGGGACTCTAACACCACTGTCCTGTTTACAGGTTGCCCTGGAGGCCCCTGGCCTGGCCTGAGCCTCAGCCACCATGGCCATTGTGCACACTGTACCTATGCCACTGGAGCCCACTCCTGAGGCTGCCACCACCCCACAAACTCCAGCCATGGGCAGTGTGAGTAGTCTGATCTCCGGCAGGCCCTGCCCCGGAGGGCCAGCTCCTCCCCGCCACCATGGCTCCTCAGGGCCCACCTTCTTCCGCCAGCAAGATGGGCTGCTACGGGGCACCTATGAAGCACAGGAGCCTCTGTGCCCAACGGTGCCACCCAGGAAGGCCATCCCTGGCCCCAGTTTTACCTACATCAACGAGGACTTCCGGACAGAGTCACCCCCCACCCCAAGCAGTGATGCTGAGGACACCCGAGAACAACGGGCACGGAGCGCTCACCTCTGCGGCCCCCCACCCAAGCTCATCCCTGTTTCTGGAAAGTTGGAGAAGGTAAGGACCGCCTCTTTGGGATCTGTGTAGACTCAGAAGTCCCTGGGGAAGCTGGAATTCAGGAGTCTGTTTAGAAGGGAGTTCACCCACAGTTTCCAATCCCCTCTCTACCTCATCCTGGCTGTGCCACCTCAGGGAAGTCACTTCACTTGTCCGAGTCCCATTTTGTGTTATCTGTATATTCTGGATAATAGGCCAGCTCTTGCTAGAGGCTTTTAGGAGAATTAAATGAAATTAATGCTAGGTATTAGCAAGTACCCATAAATGTTGGTTGCTTGAGTTACTATTAAATGACCCCTATAAGTCTGACTCTGACTTTGGGCAAGGCTTTATGCAAAACCTCCATCTCATCTGTGATGTGGACACAGTGGCCATGTGTGTCACTTGTATGACTGGTGTAGTGACTAAAAATGAACTTGGATTGCTGGACATGAGTTGACACTCAGGAGGTCCCCTGCCAGAGACAGCAAGTGATGCTGGCTTGGGACCTGGGGTCATAGAGGGAGGGCAGGGAGTAAGACAGGGGTTTTGAAGATGGGCAGCTCCTCAGTGTCACATGGCGCCTCATTTCAGAACATGGAGAAAGTCCTGATCCGCCCCACGGCCTTCAAACCAGTGCTGCCCAAGTCTCGAGGGGCCCCCTCCCTGCCTGGCTTCCTGGGTCCTCGGGCCACTGGGCTGTCTGGGAGCCAGGGCAGCCTGACACAGCTGTTTGGGGGCCCTGCCTCCTCATCCTCTTCCTCCTCCTCATCCTCCTCGGCTGCTGACAAACCCTTGGCACTGAGCGGCTGGGCCAGTGGCTGCCCATCGGGGACACTGTCTGACTCGGGTCGAAATTCTTTGTCCAGCCTGCCCACCTACAGCACCAGTGGTGCTGAGCCAGCCACCAGCTCTCCAGGCAGACACCTGCCCTCCCACGGCCCCGGGCGAGGGCCACTGCCTGGGGCAGCCCGAGGAGCCCCTACTGGGCCTTCCCACTCGGACAGTGGCCGGTCTTCCTCCAGCAAGAGCACAGGCTCTGGTGGCGGCCGTGTAGCTGGAAGTCTCCTGGGCAGCGGGCCCCAGGCCTCCCCTGACAGCAGCTCCTGTGGGGACCGCTCCCCACCACCCCCTCCCCCACCCCCGCCATCGGATGAGGCCCTGCTGCACTGCGTCCTGGAAGGGAAGCTCCGAGACCGGGAGGCCGAGCTGCGGGACAGTCTGGATGAGAGCGAGGCCACCGTGTGCCAGGTGTGGTCATGGAGCTGCCGGGGTGGTGTGCCTGGTCTGGAGGGAGGGTGGGTGGTGGGCAGTCGCAGTGTGACCCAAGTTGCCTGGCTTAACCTGTTAAGGGGCAGAGTAGTGGTGCACTGCTGGGCACCAGGTTTTGGAAGGTGACTTTGTCTTACTGAGCTGCAGTTTCTGTCTACAAGTGGGAAAGTTCCTGACTCCGTAGGGCTCTTCCAGGATTAATAAAGCAGTGAGTAGAAAGTGCTCCTTGGCACCTTGTGCCAGGTGGCACCTTGGCAGTGCCAGTAAATGCTTGCTATTCCTGCTAGAAAAACCTCAATGCCAATGTCTCCCTAATCATCGCAGGTTTGATGGCCTCTCCTACCCCTCTGCTGGGCAGCAGGTCCCCGGAGCTGTGAGCACATGGGGGTAGGCAGCGGGGGCACAGTGATGGAGGGCTACAAAGGACCTGGGGGCCTTCTCACCCACAGGCATTCAGTGAGCAGTCACGGCACTGGTGGAGAGAGCGCGAGGCCCCACGGGAAGACTGTGCAACCCAGGCACAGCGGGCCAGGAGGACCCAGCAGCTGCTGCAGCTGCAGGTGCTCCAGCTGCAGCAAGAGAAGCGGCAGCTGCAGGACGACTTTGCCCAGCTGTTGCAGGAGCGGGAGCAGCTGGAACGTCGGTGTGCCACCTTTGAGCAGGAACAGCGGGAGCTTGGGCCCCGGCTGGAGGAGACCAAGTGGGAGGTGCGCCAGGCCAGGTGGGCGGGCAGGAGAGCCACAGTGGGGTATACCTAGGACAGGCCCAGCCATCCCTGGGTTCCTGGCCTGTGTAATGGAGACCCTCCACTTTTCCTCTCTGGAGATTCCGCGTTGGGCTGGTCTGATGCCCATGTAACCAGTGTCACTGCCATCCTACTGCCTTCCCTGTGCAGTGGGTACTGTTAATAATACCAAGTTCATAGGTGAGGAAACTTCTCACACCCTCCTGATCTTTTCCACCTTAGGTGTGCCAGAAGTCAGGCGAGATCTCCCTGTTGAAGCAGCAGCTGAAGGAGTCTCAGGCAGAGCTTGTCCAGAAGGGCAGCGAGCTGGTGTCGCTACGGGTGGCCCTGCGGGAGGCCCGGGCTGCCCTGCGGGTCAGTGAGGGCCGTGCACGGGGCTTGCAGGAAGCGGCCCGAGCCCGGGAGCTGGAGCTGGAGACCTGTTCAAAGGAGCTGCAGCGGCACCGCCAGGAGGCTGAGAGGCTCCGGGAGAAAGCTGGGCAGCTGGACCTGGAGGTGGCCGGACTCCGGGAGCCCTCTGTGCCGCCTGCCACTGCTGACCCATTTCTCCTGGCCGAGAGTGATGAGGCCAAGGTACAGCGGGCAGCAGCCGGGGCAGGAGGGAGCCTGCGGGCCCAGGTGGAGCGGCTGCGGGCTGAGCTGCAGCGGGAGCGGCGGAGGGGTGAGGAGCAGCGAGATAGCTTCGAGGGAGAGCGGCTGGCCTGGCAGGCGGAGAAGGAGCAGGTGATCCGATACCAGAAGCAGCTCCAGCACAACTACATCCAGATGTACCGACGCAACCGGCAGCTGGAGCAGGAGCTGCAGCAGCTCAGCCTGGAGCTGGAGGCCCGGGAGCTGGCCGAACTGGGCCTGGCTGAGCCAGCCCCCTGTATCTGCCTAGAGGAGATCACTGCCACTGAAATCTAGGGTGCCACCTCTGCAGAGAACTCTGCTTCAGGCCCTGGGGTCCACCGAGCATCCCGAAGTCCAAGGGACTCCAGAGCCACTCATCTCCTGGGAAACAGGCCTGTGTGGCTCTGTGCCCAGGAGAAACAAAAGCAGACCACTCCACAGCTACCATTTCCACTGTCCCCCAGAGGCTCCTAACACTCCTCTCTCTCTCTGTCTCTCTCTCTCTCTCCCTCCCTCCCTCCCTCCCTCTACACACACACACACACACCCCAGCTGCTGCCTGTCCTGTCAGCCCCCAACACTTGCCCACCCACTCTAGCCCAGAAGCTGGGGGGAAGTGGGGGGTGTCTCATCTTCACATGCACCCTACCCCAAAGCTAAGAGAGCCAGATGGCACCAAATGTGCCTGCCCCTGCCCATGGCGGGGGACAGGGCTGGGACTGGGCCTGATCCCCAAGTCCCGGCTCTGCAGCCTTTCTCCTGGGCGGGAGGGGGCTGAAGTCAGACCAAAGGAAGAACTCAGAGATGTCTTGTTTATTTGTGTTTGTGACCTTCCCAGTACCCAGATTTATGGCCTCATTTTCACTTGTATATTTTTCACACTGTAAATTTCTTGTAAAAACCCAAAGAAAAAATTTTTAAAAAAATTTTTTTAAAGTGACCGTGCTGGAGAAAATTTCCGTGAGCTCCGTCCTTTTATCCTTTCCTGGCCACTCCCCTGTGACGGAAACCCAGCAGTCAGGTCCTGGCAGACAGGCCTTGAAGTGACCTTGTGGTCTAAGGAAGGAGAACAGCGCTGTCCTGTCCCTCTCATGGACAGTTACCTGGCACGGGACATCTGCATCCCTCAGTGCTGCAGGAGGAGCACGCTGAAGAAGTGCCTGCTGGTCCTGTGCTCTTAACCAGAGTTCCTGACCCTCTTCCCTGAACCCCCTTCAGTCAAGGAGTGGTGTATGCAGCTGACCAAGCTTTCCCTAGCTCCTATCTGGACACCAAGCCGATCTGGTAGGGCAGAGTCCTGGTCACTAGAGGGGCACCAACATGGAAGAGTTTACCACAGGCAGGACGAATAGGACTGAAGTTCCCAAGCCCCAAGAGGCTCACAGGAGAAGTCACGGAAGCCAAGGCACCAGCGGGTCAGTGAGGGTTGTCAGTGGGAAGGGCCGAGGGTTGGTGGGGAGAGGGCCCAATGACCTGGGGAGTCTTGGGGGTCGGGGAAGGGGCAGTCCGCTGGAGGAGCCTGGCCTCCAAAGGAGGTTCTGGAAGCCAGCGAGAGGGGTCTAGAGCAGGGTCAGGGGGCTGGGGGACAAGAGGACAGCCAGCAGGAAGATGTCCATCAGTGAGGGCTTGTGGGTTGGGGGATGAGGTGGGCAGGCCAAGCACAGGGACCCTGACCACCAGCTGCATGGGCTCCTGGGCCTTGTTGCGGTAAGCTCTGCGGATGGTGTCTACCGCACGCTGGTGGGTCACCTGCTCCAGGCTCTCCCCATCTACTGCCACAAGCTCGAAGCCAGCCTGGAATGGAGGTGGACAATTGTAGCCCCTCTTCCCATGTCACCCCCATCCAGTCACCAACCTGAGGGTAATAATGCCTCTCACCTCCAGGCTAGGCCACTCCTCCCCCAGTTGGGTGCAGGGGGTGGACAATAAGACTTTTGTGCCTGGAGCCGTTGGGGGTAGGGTGGGGCCAGACAATGGCCCTTTGTCCCTTCAGGCTCAGGGCAGAACAAGATGGGCCACCATCAGGCCTGGCTCACGGAGCAGACAGCTTCTCCCCAAGCCTGCTCATTGGCTCTCTGACCTCAGGCTCCTAAGCCACCTCCTGCAACCTGGCCAGAGCCCATTTAGCTGGAAGGTGGACATGGAGCTGCCCCATGCCCTGCCAGTCCTTGGCTAAAGCCCTGAGTAGCCTGGTGCTTCACCCACCTGCAGTGCCCCACTGAGGAAGGCAGCGCCCCCCGGAAAAATCTTCTCTATCTTCACTACCGGCTGCACTTTGGATTCGATGCCCCCTGAAATGCTGATTCCTGGGAAGGCAGGAGTCCTGGGTGAGCATGCAACCACACCTGTAACCCTGAGCTCCCAACAGGAGCTTAGAACCCCATCTCAAGAATCTGGGCCCCTTTTCTTCCAAGCCTCAACTCTCAAATCCTCCAGATCCCAGTTTCCCCAAATATAGCTGCCTCCTCTGTACTCCACCCTGCTCCCAGCCAAGCAGCCGGCCCTGTCTACCCAGACTCACCCAGGGATGGCTTCATCTTGGAGAGTGTAACCGTCCTCAGCTCCCCACCAGGGGCTTGCATGGCTGCCGCCTCAGCTGCCCTGCCATCACCATTCTCCCAAGGCCCTGACCGGGGCCCAGCCTTGGCCGCCTGCCCACCCAGAGGTGGTGGCAGAAGAGGTCTGGCCTTCCGAGGCTTGTGGTGGCGCCCACTGGCTGCGCTAGCAGTGGAGAGAAGCACCGGGGATGGGGAGCGCCTGCGCCCAGGGGACTTGCTTCGACCCTGGCTGCGGCTGGGGCTGCGGGCTGGGCCCTGGCTCAGGCTCTGTTGAGCCTTCTCTGGACTCAGGGCTGCAGCGAGCAGCCAGTTGGGCTGAGGTAGCCCAGGTGCCACTGGGGACAGCAGGGCAGGTGATGTTCCCAAGACTTGGTGTGGGGTATAGACATCGACTGGCACATCTTGGAGAGGTGGGACCCCTTTTTGAGGGTAGGAGGAGGCAGAGGCACTTGCAGAGACAGTGAGCCCCCCCAGGCGTTCCTGCAGCTCTCCATCCTCCTCCTCAGGGAAGCCATTTGCGGGCAGCAAGTAGAAGCCTCCTCGGCTGTCTGGGGAAGAGGCCAAGTCAGGGCGCCCTTGGTGTTGCACCTACCTTGCTCCTGACCCTGTCCCCACCTCGGGGTTGAGGGCCTTGGAGAATCAGGCCTGCACTCCTCAGCCCCCTGCATTCTACCCTGCCATAAGGACACTGTCCTCTGGGACAGGCGACACCCCTGGTCTGTTGTGATGGTATTTCAGTTCATTCTATTTAAGACAGTCCTATTTTAATGTCTCTAAGAAAAAATATGCCTGCCACATCAAAATGGTGATTTGTCCCAGATCATTACACAGAATGAAACTAGATTTTACAGAGCAAGCTGGGCATGGTGGCACACCCCTGTACTCCCAGCACTCCGGAGGGCTAAGGCAGGAAGATAACAAGTTTGAGCCCAGCCTGAACAATTTAGCAAGACCCTGTCTCAAAATAAAAAGGGCTGGGAATGTTGCTCGGTGCAAAAGCCCTGGGTTCAAGCCCCAACATGGCAAAAATACATACATGAAAGCCAAGTGGGTTTAAACCCAGCTATGGGCAACAGGACAGGCAGTGAGTCACTGTGATAAAGTGGCTTGGGTGAGCCAGGGTCCCTTCAGGACCTGCAGAATGCCCATCCCCCCCAGTACTATCCCCCAGGTGTGGCCCCCTTCTGGGCCCTGGGAGTCTGACTGACCAGGCACAGGGGTGATGAGATGGCGCCTGGGCGGGGTGTCCTGCCGGGCTGGTCTCAAAGCAGGCAGCCGCACTGGTGGAAGATCACAGGTCGGAAGTCAGGCCTCTTCCCACCAGCCCCCCACTAGCACCCTTTGGGCTCTGAGACCTCTGCTGCCCTCTCTAGTGCCAGGGTCCAGAAGTCCTCCCGTCCCCACTGCTGACCTGCCCTGCTCTTCAGGGCCTCAAAGGCCTCCAGCTCTGCAGGCATCACCATGCTGTCGAAACGGCCCAGGTCTGTGGGGGCCACCACACTTCTAGGGCAGGAAAGAGGCGAGGGGCCAGGGCTCAGGGCGGATGGGCTCTGCCTCTGGGACCTCATCTCCGCTCCACCCCACATCCTCGCTCACCTGATGTCCCTCAGCAGCAGCAGCTTCTCGGGCCTGTCCAGGATGGCCAGCAGGGGCCGCACCAGGTCCTCTACACCACCCTCATGCACGTACTGGGGAGACAGGCATATGGCTCAGGCGGCCTGAGGGGCCAGGTCCACCCACTCCTCTAGGACACGTTCAGGACATGTTCCCTCCATCTCAGGGCCCAAGGTGGTCTTATGAGGTGTAGAACTGAGCTGCCCAGGGGAGCCCATCTAGGGTAGACAGGGAACAACGGCAATGATGGCTTTGGGACTAGGTGTTTTGTTTTGCTCTATAGTGAGGACTTAAGGGGACATCACTTAAAGTGAGTAAACCCTCTGCCACCGACCTACATCCCTAGTTCATTTGATTTCTGAGATGGAGGCTTGCTAAATTGCCCAGGGTGGCTTTGAAATTATCTTCCTGCTTCAGCCTCCCAGCAGCTGCGATTCCAAGTGTGTGCCTTGCACCAGGAAAACATGTACAGGATGAGCCTCTCCAACATTTTCTCCCTTTATTTTTTATTTTTGTGCTTAGGCTTTGAATCCAAGGCCCTGTGTACATGAAGCACATATTCTGACACTGAGCCTCGTCCCCAGCCCACAGCACATCCTCGCAGCCACCCTGAGATGTGAGAGCTATGCACAGGGCCGCTTGGGCTGGCGAGGGTATGCGAGCAGGGCCGGGGCTTTGGCATCTGGCTCCCCAAAGGCAGGCTCTGTCCTACGGAGAGGGAGCTCGGGGAGACTCGGCCCCCAGCTCCTCTCCCGCAGATGGACACCAGTGCTTTGTCTGGGGCTGGGATGGGGAGGGGGCAGGGACGGCTCCACAAGAAGCCCTTCCCATCCGCGGTCCTCTGCCTGGCACTGCCCGGATGCCCCACCCTACAGACGCTGGAGATCCGGAGCCCCATTTGGACAGCACACTGCCCCCTGGTGGCGAGGAGGAGCCGAGCGTGTGCGGCACGCACTGAACGTCCCCTGTGGGCACAGACACAAAACAGTGCTGGTTCTGGTGTCCCACTGCGTCTGGAACCAGCTGTGTGCACACTACAAACTCACAGATCTGCATTCAGCACCCTCTGAGTGCCAAGCTTTCTACCAGCAACTAGGGCACCATAATACAGACCCTGTCCCAGACCCTCAGGAGCTCAGCCTAGTGAAATGAGGGCAGAGGAGTCACATCAAGCAGGGGCCATGGGTCACTGGCAGAAGCACAGAGGGGAATTTCAGAAAAGCAGGAGGTCAGAGTATGCATCATGGAGGTGGTGATTTGTGGGCTGACTCTCACAGGACAGGTGCTGGGCCGTGTGACTGTGAGGAGGAGGGGCCCCCCAAGTGGTGTGGATGCTGAGCCTGCATGGGCCTTGAGTTGGTGCCCCTGAGGACTGCACATTCTGAGCGCCTGGGCTGGGGCCCCTAGATGTGTAGTTCACAGCCTGGATGAGCCGGGGTGCTGGCTGGCAATGGGGAGACGGGAAAGGTGAATGGGTCAGGGAGTCATGTGGAGGGGGCTGAGGGTGGGGGTAGTGGTTCACACTCCCTCTGGGAGTGTAAAGTTTATGATTCCAGGTCATGCGGCCTGGAGAGAGCCTGGCGCAGGGCTGCTCCTCCCAGTCATCTGGGCAGCTGCACCAATCCCTCAGACCAAGGCTCTGTTCCAGAGGGTTCTGGGAGCGCTGGGGTCTGATCTGAACTGTATGTGGGGGCCACAGCAGACTCAGGGACACATGAAGGAGACTTCCCGCTTGAGGTGGGGCAGAAAGGAGAGCAGCCACAGAAACAGACACTGAGCCCCACCTAGTGCCCAGATCCCAGAGTTGCAGCCAACCCACTGAGTGCTCAGAGCTGGGGCCCCCCAGCTCTATCTCCACCTTGGGCAGGGCACACACAGGGCCACAGTTCTGCTCCCTTGGCATTGCATGGCCACGCTGCACGTTCACCAGCCAGATACCCAGAGCTCACGCATGCCGGGCCACACTGTCTGGTTGACACTAACCAGATATGCAGAGACATGCGACCCACCTGTCCCCTCCTGACTGCAAGTTCAGCCTGTGTGTGTGCCTGTGCTGTGCATGTGGACAGATAGACAGATGGACACTGGGGGTGGCAGTGCACAGTGGCCTGAGTGAGAGGCCAGACCAAGAAGCACAGAGGTTTGCTTACCCTGGAGCAGTGGCGAGCGACAGCCAGCACCTCGTCCTCAGTCAGCAGCCGGCGGGCCAGGTCCTGGATGAGGGGCCGTCGGCTGTCCCAGGCCTGCACTCGGTCCTCCACACTGGGCAACTGGCTTGAGGGACTCCCAGACCTGGCCAACAGAGGGGCCCGGCCCCTCTCCCGGTCTGCAAGACAGGAGCACACGGGTAAGATGGAGGAACCAGAAGCTGCCGGGTGATGGGCTTCTCACATTGGCACCAGGCCCCAAGCAGGTCAGGGTGAGCCGAAGTTCCAGGACTGAATATGGGCTCCCCAGAGTGGTGTCCTGTGGTGACTTGCTCACAACGGAGCCCAGCCCCAGCCTGTCACGTCTTCAGCGCTGACCCCATGCCATGACCCCATGCTCCTTTGCGTATCTGGCTTTTTTTTTCTTTTCTTTCTGGTACTGGAGACAGCAGGGGCTTCACACTGAGCTACATCTCCAGCGCTTTTTATTTTTGATGCAGGTTCTAAGTTGCTCAGGAGGCTCTGAACTTGCCGTCTTCCTGCCTCAGCCTCCTGAAGTGCTGGGATTACAGGTGTGCACAACTTTGCCTAGATCCAATCAGTTCCTTCATGGAGTCAGCCTAGTGATCCCTGTGTCTCCTAAAAATACATCAGTCTGTTCCCACTGCTGCCCCCAGATTTGACTTTAGAGAGTCTCAACATACTCTCAGAAATGTACCCCATACCTGCCTGCAGCCCTGTGCTTCCTAGAAAGCTCAGTCCAGTCTTCATGCTGTCCAGTAGGCCCCTCCACCAGTCCCCTCCTGTGTGTCCCTGCATTTAGCCCACAGCCACTAAGCTGACCCCAGCACATGTCTGCCTGCTGCTCCACTGTAGGCCAGGTTTTGGGGAGGGACACAGGACTTACCTCGCCTCAGTCTCCAGGTGACAAACTTCTGCACCGGCCCCATGCTCCCTGCTGAGGAGAGAGGGCTCAGCTTCGGGTTTGGGGCTGAGGCCTGGAAGTAGAGTGCTGGGATCGGACTAGACAGGGAGCTTGGAGTGCAAAGAGGTGGGACAGGAGGCAAGAGACCAGCAAGGGCCTTCACTCAGAGGGAACGCAGGAGTCAGAGAAGCTTTGAGTAGACGAGCTGCCCATGGAGATGCCCTCCACACCACTGTACAGTGGGAAGGGCCCCAAGGGAAGTGCATGGAGGACCTACCTTCAAGGATCAGAGGGAAAGGGAGCCTTGGGAGGAGAGATGGAAGTGGCCAGAGAGGCCAAGGAGCAGGAAAGCACAGAGCCGCAGGTGCTGAGGGAGATGGAGGCACGAGGGGTGACCACCTCACTTTGGAGAGACGCCTTTCCTGTGGACTGGCACATGGCATCCCGAAGCGAGAACCCTAGGGTGGGAAGCATTCAGCTCCTCTTCCTCCAGTTATTTCCACCTACCCAACACCCGCTCCCTTCTCAGCCTAGGTCCTGGGTACCCATGCCCCAGCCTGGCTTATGAAGCACCCACAGCCACCGTGGAGTTGTGAGATTGAGTGGGAAGGATGTAAGACCACCACCCCCGGGCTGCTGAGCGAAAGCCACCGCTGCACCTCTGTACACGACGGCAAAACCACCCAGCAGAATGGGACCGAGGGATGCGGAGGACCAGAGGTCCGGAGATAGCTCCCGGACCTCAGGCCAGCGCAAGCCGGCAGCTGAGCCCAGAGGTGCTTTTCAGAACTGGCTGGAATTGAATCACACGCAGTTCCATCCTAACTCATCAGCTCTCGGTCTAGATTCCAAGCCTCCAGAACAAATGTGGCCTCCGCATGAAGCCTAGGCGGGTCCACCTGCTGGGCTGATCTGGACATGGCCTTGCTCAAGCATGGCCCCAGAAGTAGATTGGGCACATGAAGCTCTGGCCAGGGGGTGTGAAGCCAGATGCCTGGACAAAAGCAGGGCTCACTGTCACTACCATCAAGGTCCAAAGCTCTGAGCACAGGTCCAGGGTCCTGGGCACATGAGGCCAATGCGCCACCTCTGAACTGTGCCTCACCCTCTTATCAACTATGTTTTTTTTTTTCTTTTTTTCTTTTTTTTTTTTTTTTTTGCGGTACTGGGGATCGAACTCATGACCTTGTGCTTGCCAGGCAGGCACTTATGCCATTGTGCTAAATCCCTAGCCCTTATCAACTGTGTTTTGAGGCAAGGTTTACTAAAGTTGCCCAGGCTGGCCTCAAACTCAAAAGTCTCCTGCCTCAGCCTCACATCTAGCTTGGATTACAGATGAGCAGCACCATGACCAGTTCTACCTCCCTGCTGTGCCTCTACCATTTTCCTTTTCTGGAAAGTGGGACAGAAGAGGGGTGACAAGGACCATGTGCTCTGAACACCTTCCATGTGACTGACAGGTAGTGTGAGGCCTCTACCGACTACCCTATCACACTCCTCCTTCACCAGTGTGGGGCGGTGAGGGGGACTGGGTATCACCCCAGGACTACAGCGTGTGCCGCTGATGGACCTGGCCTCGAACCCTCCTCCCTACCTTTCTCCAGGTCCAGGCGAGGGCGGGCTTTGGTTGGGCTCTCGCCGTCCAGTGTCCAGGCCTCTTTGTGCCTGTCCCCTGCAGGCTGCCCCTGCCACCTTCCCTTGAAAAAAAGGTTCATCAGCGTCTTGGAGCGCTGCAGAGCCCCCTTCTCCCCAGTGGACCCCGATTTTTCCTTCTTCCGCTGCCTCTTCTCCTCTGCAGAGACAGGGAGAGCCAGGAGCTGAAGGATTGGCAGGAGGAAAGGCTGAGGGGCAAAGGCGTGGGCTGGGGGACAAAGGGGAGCCAGGCAGATCTGTAGCTGGCAGGCGTGGGGCTCCATGTCCTCTCCAGCAGTTCACTGCCCCAGTGCACAGCTGCAGCTGTGTAAGGGGTCCGTGGGAAAGGAGAGGGAGAGACAGAATGCATGCAAGCTGGGCACTTCAGGCTGGAGGATGGGTCAGGTTTGGGGCTCAGAGCAGATCAGAGCTGGAGCTAGTACTAGGGTGGCTTGGGGCCCTGGCCTGGTTTAAAATGGAGCCCAGAGCAGGATCTGAGAATATTCTCCACTGATTCTGGATCAAGGCTGAGGCAAGTGGAGGTTTGGGCCCAGGACCAAGTAGGAGGCAGGTTTTGAGCAGGGGGTTGGGGAGAGTGGCTTCCCCTCTCCCACGTACCCCACAGTGTCAGCTGGCTCCGGGAGCGTGTGATGGGGGGCCGGGGCCGGCTGAGGGCCAGCAGCAGAGCAGTCTTGGGGGACTCAGAAAGGACGGTGTTAAGGTGGCGGGAGGACAGGGAGCCGTCAGCACGGATGGCTGTGTCCCTGAGGACGACCGTGGGCCGCACGCTGCACCAGGTCTTCACATGGCCACCCACGTCAGGGTCTGTCTGCATGGCAGTGTCTGCCCGGCCCCAGCCTGGGCCCTGGCCGCTGGGCTCCTCGGATCCCAGGCAGGCATCTGTGCGGTCAGAGGGCAGGGAGCCCGAGCTGTAGGGGGCGCTGGAGGCATAGGAGGAGACGCTGGAGCTGCTCTCAGAGGCGGAGGCGGAGGATGGGTGCTGCGGCACCCGGCCGCTGGCTGCAGGGAGAGCGGAGGCAGTGCCACCTCAGGCCCTGGCTGGTTTGCTCCAGGGCCTGAGACTTCCAGGCCAATGGGGCTCGGGCTGGGGAAGGACCATCAGATTGCAGTTCAGTCACAGCTACTACAGGCCTGTCCAGAAAGCCACTTCTTGGTTCACAGGGGCTCCAGGCACAGAGCTGGGATTGAGTTTACACGTCCTCAGAGGGGCTCACAAGTAGTCTTGGAGACTCTGGGCTATGCCTTTTCCTTTGCCAGAGATCTGACAACCCCCTTGCCTCCACCCTCAGGTACCTGAGCCACTTACATCGGTCCAGCCAGCAGTATTCAGAAACCATTTCCTTGTAGGCAGGGTACCGGCCGGTCTCCTGGGGTGGGCATAGTAGAGCAGGAGGGTAGGAATGGGGAAGGAACAGAATGGGAGTAAACTTCTCAACTCCATCTCTCTCTCCTCTGAGTCCTCTGTGCTCTGGCCACATGGGCCACTTTATTTCAGAACATGGCAAGTTCCTTGCACCTCAGGGCCTTTGCACTTGCTCTTCCTGCCCCTGATTCTCTCCTCCTTCAGCTCACGATGCAGCTAGCGCATGCTTGTGCGTTAGGTGTCCCTCTCTCGGAGGGGCTGCCCTGATGCCTGGCCTTCCTTACTCCATAGTGCCTTCACAGCCATGTCACAGCCTGCAAGAACCTCACCACTGCCGCCCAGGATCAGAGATCCTGTCCACCCTATTCACTGCTGCAGCTGGCACAGTGGCCAGCACACAGTACATGCTTAAAAATACCGCCAGACAGGGGCTGGGGATTTAGCTCAGCAGCATAAGCACCTGCCTTGCAAGCAGGCAGTCGTGAGTTCGATCCCTGGTACCGATAATAACGAAAAAGACCAAAAAAAAAAAAAAAAAAAAAAGAAATACTGCCAAACAATAAGTGAGGGTCAGGAAAGAGTTTGCAAGGATGTCTGGGTGACATGAGGGGAGGGAGAGGCGGGGAACAGAGGCAGCTAAGGTGGAGGACACGAGGTGGCAAAGGTGTGGGAAGGAGAGGGCAGAGTGGGGCCCTGGTGGGGACTGGGAGGGAGGCATCAGTCCCTGCAGGAGCCAGGGGAAACACCTAACCCTGGGCCCTCCGAGACGCGCATGAGTGAGGAATCCAGCCATCTCCCCTGAGATCCAAGCCCTGGCTGCAGCCGGCCCTCTGCCCCACGCCCCAGAATGCCCACCGCCAGGTCCTGCCCTAAACTGCAGGGGCCCCGCCTCCTGCGGGGTGGGGCCGAGCTTCTCCAGTCCTAGGCCCCACGCAGAAGAGGCGCACGCAATCTAGGGGCCAGGCTGGGGCCAGGGGCAGCAGAAGCACTCACTGATTCGCTTATTGAGCCTCTTTAAGCCTCAGCTTCTTTTACTGAACAGGTGGAGAACCGTGCTCAGCCTCCTTCCCACAGCTGTGAGGATGGCACCAAGCACAGCTGAGGACAAGGGCTGGCGGGCCCCCACCCCCACCCTCCCCTCCCTGGCTCCTGTGGCCCCGCCCACCTTGATGGTTAGCATGATGTGTGTCTGGCTCTTCAGCACCTCCACTGCCTGGCTGTGGCTGATGTCGTCAAACCGGACACCATTGGCTGCCAGGACCTGGTCCCCCACTTTGATGCCGTTCTCCTCGGCCAGCCCACCATGGTCCACTCTGGGATCGGACAAGTGTCGGCTGTGTCCTCAAACTAGCGTAGGCCCTTTCTTTGAGCACCTCCGCACCACGCAGCGCCTTGGCCCCTTCCCAAGCCCCTCCTCTGCCCTGGCCCTCACTTGGACACGTAGATGCCCAGGCCAAACTCCTTGCCCCCACGGATGTTGAAGCCCAGGCAGAAGTCGTCAGAGGTCGTGTACAGGTGGACGATGCGCCGCATGCCGTCCTCCGAGCCGCTGTCGGATGGCGACGAGCTGCAGCGCTCCACCACCAGCCTCCGGTTCACCACGTCCACCCTGCACAGGGCACAGAGCGAGGGGTCTGCTGGGCCATTCGCTTCCCAGCAGCCCCACAACGCCCGAGGAAGGCAGCTGCGTGAGCCAGGCCTGGCAAGCTCAGCAGGACCTAGGGCTCGCCGGCTGAGCCTAGGTTGGGGAAACGTCCCACTCCCTCTGATCACTCATTTTCCTCCCTTCCTCCTTGCTTCTTCCTTCGTCTCTCTCCTCTCTTGTCCTCTTTCTTCCCTCTCCTCCCTGGGGATTGACCCACGGCCCAGAGCACGCTAAGCCCTTGCTATTCCACCAAGGCAGCCCAGGCTCCGTTTCTAGCCCAGTGCCCACGCAGAAGTTTCGCCCTGGGCCTGGGTCCCAGCAGCAGCGCAGAGGGTACAGGGCTCTGGCCAGACAGCAGAGCTAATGGTAGAGGGGCATGGCTGGGGCCGGCAGGCGCTGCTCACCACGTGGTCTTCTCCTTGGAGAACTTGATGCCTGGCACGCGACCCATCCGCCGAACAGTCATGTGCAGGCAGCTGCTGCTGGTCAGTACTTTTACAGCGCTGCCCATCGTGGTGCTTTCCAGACTCAGCCCATTCACCTCGGTGATCTTGTCCCCCACGCACAGGCCAGCCCGCTCTGCAGGGACGAGGTGGCACCAATCTCCCTTCCCAAGGGGTTCCGGGGGAACCGTTGTGCTCTTCCACCCACCCTGCCCGGGGCGGCCAGCCGTCAGCTCTGGGCTGCTCCAGCCTCTGCTGTGGGGGGTGGCACCTGCACTGGGCCCCTGACCCCACTCACCTGCACTGCTCCCCTCTTCCACTTTGCTGACAAAGATCCCCAGCCCATGCTCAGAGCCACCGCGCACACTGAACCCCAGCCTCCCGGCCGGGTTCTTCTCCACATGCACGGCATGGATGATGTCACTCTCATCGCTGTTGGCTGTGGGGGACAGGATACAGGTGGGAACCCGGTTCAGTCTGGGCACAGAGGCCCCGGGTTCCCCAACTTGAGGCCTGTAAAGGCTGGGCTATGGGCAGTCACACAGCCCTGATGGGGTGTGCATGTCAATTCCCATTGCCCCACGGGCCACAGAGATGTGGGCAGGTGAGCACGGCTGGAGAGTGGGTGCGTGTATGCGCATACGTATAATTTTACAGTGCCCACATTCTGAAAAACTCCTGCTACTCTGACAGTCAGATGCATAGAAAGGAAGTTGCAAGGTTCCACTTGGGGGCAGCTGAGGGAGCCCCACCCTTTCACTCACAGCAGAAATGAGTGCACCGGGACTGACTCCAAACACCTGGGGAGCTGTCCTGGGGAAGGCATGACACATGGTCCTGACCGCGTAACCTAGAGGACAGAACTGAGCCCACATAGCCAGACAAGGAGCTACAGAGCTTGAAATGAAAGTTTTCCCAAGCACTCTGCTGTCAGTGGGATGGGTTTTCTTTTTTTTTTTTTTTTTTTTTTTGTCTTTTTCATTTTTATCGATACCGGGGATCGAACTCACGACCGCCTGCTTGCAAGGCAGGTGCTTATGCCGCTGAGCTAAACCCCCAGCCCCAATGGGATGGGTTTTCTGGGAGAGAGTGAGCTTCCCATCTCTGGAAGTGTGTGGGCTGAGATGGGGGAATCCTGCTGTTAGGTCTGAAGGGATCTCTGAGTCCTCATCTGTCTCTCAGCTGTGGTTCTGGGGCTCGGGGCTAAGGGCTTCAGGAATTGCATGGCTGCCTGGAGAGAGCCCAGCCAGCACCTACCTCCCTGCCCGTGCTGGGCAGGGTGGAGGAATAGGTGCCTCTTAGCCAGATGAAGAGATGGGGTCAGGGGGAAGAGGGAAGGGGGACCAGCCCAGAGGCCTCCTGGGTAGTGAAATTCAAAATTCCAGGAGAGATGGTAAGTTGGTTCCCAGGTGAGAAGGTGAGATTTCTTCTCAGGCCAGGCTTACTCTAGAGGTCTTAGAGGGAGAAATCACACACACACACACACACACACACACACACACACACACAGCTATATACACTTCAATTTGATCTGGCAGAAATCAGATTACAGTGCATGGCCAGGGCAGCTCAGACAGGAATGCCCAAGGCAGCCAAGGAGCACTGGTGCAGGGCAGACACCTGGGCAAGCCTGGGGCAGCCAGCCAATTGTGCATCACACAGACTGGGGACATGCAGCTCATCCAGGGGCCACTCCCCCCCCCCCCCACACACACCTCTTTCCTCTGAGTCCTTCCCTGGGGTCCTGATCAGGCTGTGTCCATGAGGGCAGGCCCTCCTCTCCTGCTCCACCCTCCAGGCTCTCCACAGCTCTTCTCAGTTCCACCCCAGCAGTGTCCCCACCAGCCCCCTGCCTGCTCCTCCTCCATAGCCTCTTCTGCTCACTCCTCTTCCTCCCTGGGCATTGGCTTCCCTGACCCCCCGCCCCCGTGCTTTCCATCACACAGGCCAGCACTTGGGAGTCCCCTCTATCTGCAGTGCACTCATGCTGGCATTTCTAAGGCCACTCCTTTCCTCACAGCCTTTGCTCCTGAATATCACTATCTCTGGAAGCCTGAGCTGCCCATCGTAGGGCAGCCTTTCTCAGGCATGCAGCAGGGTCCGCAGCATTAGCCTTCAACTTGTCACAGAGTGCATTCCTGGGCTTCACCGCCAACACCCAGGACCAGAAGCCTGGGAGGCAAGGTCCAGGGAGCCTGGCCCACTCTGGAGTTTGAAAACCAGTCTGTGTTTCGCAGTTGTGTCACTCCAATTGTCCTTCTGGACTCTCCCATCCTTTGCTATCAATGGCTATTCATGTCTTGTTCATTACTTGTCTCCTTTCACTGAGCTGTAAGCTCAACTGTGGAAATTGCACATGGATTTTTTTTTTCCACTAGCACTGCCCCAGTATGCTGCATAGTGCTTGGTAGCTAAATTTTTTTTTTTTTTTTTTTTGTCTTTTTCGTTTTTACCGGTACCAGGGATCGAACTCATGACTGCCTGCTTGCAAGGCAGGCACTTATGCCGCTGAGCTAAATCCGAAGCCCCGAGTATTTTTTGAGTAAAGAGAACACATAGATGACTGAATGAACTAGGAGAGGAGAAAGTGCTGGTTTAGATGAAAGATCATGCATTTTCTTTTCTTTTGTTTCTTTCAAGATGGAGTCTTCCTAAGGGGCCTAGGATGACCTTAAACCGATGATCCTCCTTCCTCAGCCTCCAAAATAGTTGGCATTATAGCCACATACCACAGTACCAGGTTAGAGCATGCATTCGTTACTCTGGGACCAATTGAGTTTTGGTGCTTATGGGACCTCTGGGTTTCTCCCATCGAGAGACAAGTCAAGGAGGCCCCAGGTCTCCTTCATCAGTTACCTTATTGTCCTGGAGGGGTGGAGGTAGGACCATGGGGTAGGAGCTGTGTGAGTGGGAGATGCCTGTCCCTATGATGCAGGGAGGATTCTGCACTCGGGGTGGGGCCTGGTGGTCAGGTCGATGGCCCCAGCCTTTACTGCTACAAGCTGCTCCCTGGGAGCCCACTGCAGGGGTAGGTAGTGAAGCAAGTAGCCCAGAGCTTTTAGTAGCACCTCTCCTCAGGGTTCTGAAGCATGGGCATGGGGTGTGTGGAAGGGGAGGTACGGCAGAGCTCTTCTGACAGTCAGGGTGCTGTAGCACCTCCGGCCACCCAGCTCCTCTGGGACTTCTGTCTCCTGACAGAATGACAGTGGTGACCCTCAGTAGTGCACACCTGCAGTGGATGACAGGGCACACATGCCCACCTCGGGCAGAAGAAAGCCTGCTCCCAGAACCCCTACCCTAGCTGCCTGGCGGTGGGCAGGCCAGAGGGCCCTGGGGCCTACTGGAGACCCAGCATGGGGAGTTTCACTGAAGAAGAAAGAGGAGAGGAGCTGTAGATTCTTATCTGGTCCTGCCCACAGAAGCCCGGGGGGTACACAGGGCCCCTCCCCTCCCGCTCCATGTGGCATTCAAGGTCTTGTCTAGTTCCAGTTCTCTGCGATTCACCATCTGTTGCAGCACCAGGATATCTCCCAAGTGCCCTCCCCTGTGTGCTGCACTTTCTGCTTCCAACGTTTGTGGGTGCTAGTTGCACCCTGACACCAGCTGCTCTTGCAGGGGGGTCTCTGAGTCCTGGCGCACTGTACGGTTCTAGAAGGTGGAGACTGGGTATTGTCTATGCATGTCCCGTCTGAGTCAACTAGCGAAGCTTAGAACTGGTCTGCAACACGGAAGTGTCAGTCTCATACACTGTCCTGCCTTCAGGGACTGGACCTAGGTGCCCTCCCTGGCCCTCTGTCCTCCTGTTCTCCTCTTCTAAATATCTGCTGCTAGGCCTGCAGGCTCCTGTCCCCCCCCCCCCCCAGCCTGGGGACAATACTGGTCACACTGCTCTCTGTCCTGCCCAGAGGCACACCCCAATGGACCCCTTCCCAGCTTCCAGTCTGGCCTCCCGCTTCTGCCCCTGCTACAGTGCAGGTCTCTTTCTGCCCCACCAGCGCCTGGGCCCGACCCACCTTCGATGGGGGAGTTGATGAGGATCACTCGGCCCATGGGCGATGAGGCTCGGATTCCGCGGGGGGGCCCATTCAGCAGCCGCTGCTGCTTCCTCAGCAGGTATCGCGTTGCGGTGGAGCCTGAGTCGCTGCCCAGGTGGCCCCGGGAGGACAGGGAGCTCAGAGAGCCGGAGTTGAGTTCTCCCAGGCTCAGGGGGTCGAAGCCCGCCACGAACCCGCGCGCCATGGCGTGGCGGGGCCGGTGCGGCGCCCTACTGGCCCAGAACGGAGGCGGTGGCCCTCCAGCGACTGGCCCTCCGCTTCCCGCGCCCCATGGGCCTTCTGTGTCACCGGGCCCTTTCCAGACGGCGTGCACTCAGACCTGGGCAGGGCGCGCAGGAATTGACAGCGGATGTGAACGCTGTGTGCATCGTGTCGCCCCAGCCCCGGCGGCTCCTGCCTTCTCAGGCCCTAGGCACGCCTTTCCTACCCTGGACCAACTTTGGGTCCACTCACTGGCTCGGACCTCTGGAGCCAGTACATAACAAAGTGGATGGGGAGCCCTTCTGCACCTCTCATTTCCACTCTCAGCAGTCATCTCCCCATCCCCCGTGCTCTGCAGAGGCAGAGCTGAGTACGGAGACCGCAAGACCCTGGGCCTTCAAGCGTGTGAGAGGATGTGGGCTCAATCCCCAGAGACACCTCTCCCGCTTGTACGAGGAGGGTTCAGCCACGGGACAGAGTTCAGGACCCAAGATCCACGGGCGCAGGCTGCGGCGCAGGTGTGCAGACGCAGCGTGAGCCTCTCCTCACGCACGGGCGGAGGATTTGCTGGCGAGGACCCCACAACGCCCTGCGCAGACCCGCAGCCGAAGCCAGCGGAGCCGTTGCGGGACCCTGAGTGCAGCGCCCACCCCGGCCCTGCTAGACCGCCAGGCCACCGCCCTCGCGCTCTCACCTGCTCGCTTGCGCCTACCTCGCCCTTGCATCCCTGGCTCTGGCAGTCACCGCGGGGGACCCCGCCCCGCCCCGCCGGTGCAGGAGGGCGGGCCTGGGTGTCCCGAGCCCCCATTGGCTTGCGGGGCCGTCAGTCACTCCCGCTCCCGACCTCCCGGTGGGCGTAGGGAAGGATTGGTTCCCAGCCGACCCGCAGGCTCAGCGGAGTTCAGCGCTCCGTGGGGCTTGAGCTCGCAGGGCTAGGAGCGTGTGCAAACGGCGCGGGGCGGTGACTGGGTGAGTCGCGTGTGCTGTGTGCTGAGGGCGGCGGGAGGTCGGTGTCTCTTTGGACCCCCGTTCTGGAGAGGTGATGCTTGGTACCGCGGTCCCGGGACACAATGCATGTCCCCTCACGATGGCTCCAGACACAGAGGTTGTTCGAGGTTCCTGCCCTGCAGTCACTCAGTGTGTGGTCCCGGGTAAGGGCTGGGGACACCCGAGCCTGAGGACCCAGTGCAGCCGGGACTGCAGGGGGGGGGGAGCAGGAAGAGCCAGACGAGACAGGAGCTCGGCCGCGAAAGAAGGCGATGCCGAGGGGCTGCGTCGCGAGCTGGGAGTTCGGGGGAGGAGCCCGGGAGACTGGCAGGCAGACGGCGTCGCCGAGGCGTCACGCGGCAGACGGCAGCAACCGGAGCCCACAGCCACCCACCTGCGCGCCGCTCCCCGGACTCTCGCTGCTGAAGGGCGCTTCTAGCGGCCGGCGCAGGCACTGCAGGCGACGCTGCCGTCTACGTCCACTCCTCTTCTGCCTCACTGTGAGAGACAGGAGGCGAGAGATAATCCCCGCCTCAGAGACGATCTGGAGCTCGCAGGACCGAATCCCGAACTGGGGGTCTAGCGCCGTGACGCCCACCGACCCAGCCTCTGCAGAGCTTCGGCCGCCCCGGCGCTCCGCCCGCATCACGTGACAGACGGGGGGGGGAAGGGGGCGGAGCACGGCCCCGGAGAGCTAGGAGGCAGAAGCCGGGACTGCGTGAGTGCGGGCTGTGGGCTGTGGGCGTCGGGGAAGGGAGGGTGCGGGACCGTGTTTGGGAGGTGCTCACTCTCGGCCGTGGCGAGGATGTGGCCAGACTCAGTACACGGGACCCGTGGGAGCCCACAGGGGTTGGGTTGGTTGGGAGATGAGTGTGGGGTGAGGCTCCCTGTGGTGGCATTCAAGTGTTTGCAACCCACAGACAGGGGTCGTGTGTGTGTGTGTGTGTGTGTGTGTGTGTGTGTGTAACGGTCTTTGGTGTATGGGCATGGTGTGTAAAGGGTGTGGCCGTCTGTTTGCATGTTTGGTAGAGCTGTGCCTGTCTCTGTGTGGGCTGTGAATGTGTGAGGCGGGTGTGTCTTCTTGTGAGGGAGGAAGTGAGGTTGGAGGGGATTAGTCATTCTGCAGGATTTTGCCTAGCATGGCCAGATGGCTGCTCTGGGCTTTCCTCTCCGTGCTGGGTGGAGGGAGCTTCCACTGAACCCTGCTCATTCCGGAGGTAGGTAGTACCGAGAGAGGTGGATGGGTGTCTGTGCCAGCCCTGCCTAGCCAGGGAGCAGGGAGAGCCTCCGGTCCTTAGTGTGGATTGCAGGAGAGGGTCCTGGAAAGGGGCCCAGTGCATGCCTGAGTGCAGGGACCTGAATAACTTCTTCCTGAGCTCCAAGTATATACACCGCAGGGAGTCCCAGAGCCCTTGCTCTACTCAGTCAAGGGCTAAAGTGTGGGAAGCTTACCCCAACAGCCTCCAGGGTCTGTGTCCGGGTCTCAGAACAGCTTTGGGCTGCAGGTAACATGGGCATGGGTGTGTAATCATACGTATTTTTTTTTTTTTTATCGGTACCGGGGATCGAACTCACGACCGCCTGCTTACAAGGCAGGTGCTTATGCCGCTGAGCTAAATCCCCAGCCCCCAATCATACGTATTTTTGACCTTCCAGTGCTTATGGGTAGCTGCTTAGGATTAGTTGTTCATGCATGCATCAATCATGCACAGTTAAATCCCGTCCTGAAAATCTGCACCAGGCCGGAGCACAGGGAGATCTGTTTTCCTGGTCTGGTCTTCCCCTCCTCCTCTTCCAGTGGCTATAGGTCCCTCACCAGGGCATTGCCTAGGAAATTACTCCTCCACCTTGGCTTACCTACCTGCAGTCTCCTTGAGCTCTGGAAGGGACTGATGATAGGCTTAGGGACCAGGGGAAGCCAACAAACTTCCTCCAGGTGAAGCCTTTGGTCTGTCTTTGAAGCCCTCTGGTCCTTGTCCTTATCTTGCAGAAAATGGGTGAACTGCCCTTAGATATCAACATTCAGGAACCTCGCTGGGACCAAAGCACTTTCCTGGGCAGAGCCCGGCACTTTTTCGCTGTTACTGACCCCCGAAACCTGTTGCTGTCTGGGGCACAGCTGGAAGCTTCCCAGAATATTGTGCAGAACTACAGGTGATCCTTCCTCCACCTGACCCTGTCACCCCGGGGTTCTCATTCCTTTACATAATCTAGAGCATTTTGTACCTGCCTCCACAAGATGAGGGTGACCCTGCCCCACATCCCCCTGCTTCTTTGGCCCTGCCAGCCGGCATCTCAGACACCTATAGCACAGAGTTTAACTCAGAGAATTTCATCGTGTTTGGGTTGAAGAGGCGGCATTGATCTTTATGGGTGGGGGTGGGGTTGCCCATGCACTGCACGAGCCCTCTCCAGGGATCTTGGTCCCTTTTGCAAGACTGTAGGGATTCAAGATCGATTCCCAAGGAAGCAGGAGGGCACTCCTCTTGTCATCATGAGGAAAACTCTTTGATGCCTCTACTCTTTCCTGATCTATTAGAAACTACCATCACCTGTGACCCAATAGAAACTGTGTGGCTAGAAGGAAAGTGGAAGTGGAACCCCTATTTCTGGGGAGCTTTGGCTCTCCCTTCTAGTGATCAGTCTGCTGGAGACAAAAGCCTCCTTTACCCTGAGGTTGGGAACCAGAGTTCCTGGTCTTCTGCTCAGAGTTCCCTGGGAGGCAGATGAAGCCTGGGAATCTGCCCGTCAGTGCCATGTCAACTTCTGCAGGGCTGGTGTGGTAACCCCAGGACTCACCGAGGACCAGCTATGGCAGGCCAAGTATGTGTATGACTCTGCCTTCCATCCAGACACAGGAGAGAAGGTGATCCTCATTGGCCGGATGTCTGCCCAGGTGCCCATGAACATGACCATCACGGGCTGCATGCTCACCTTCTACAGGCAGGTCTTCCTCCCTGTCCGCTGCTGAGTGTTGTGCGCTGGAACATGCCTGGGTGACTGTGGGCTTCTCCCTGGGCCAGTTTGTATTAACAGTGGCCAGGGGAGGAGAGCTACTGCAGCCCCTTCCACCCTCAGAACTCAGCCTGAGAGAGGGGAGTGAGGGAAAAGCAGAGGTGAACAGAGGGGGTTCTGGGATCATTGACTAGGTCCCTCTGAAGCATCTAGGAATGGTCCCTGGGGTTTCATTACAGAGGCTCAAGGATGGGGGGGCACTGTACAGGGGGCAGGAGCAAATACTGAACTCTGGTTCCCCCAGGAAGACCCCCACTGTGGTGTTCTGGCAGTGGGTGAATCAGTCCTTCAATGCCATCGTTAACTACTCCAACCGCAGCGGTGATGCGCCCATCTCAGTGCGGTGAGACTCCGTCCCCGGGAAGCTGTGACACCCCGCCCAGCCCATGTGCTCTTCTGGCTGCCCCCCATGCCTGGGGCTAAGCTTTGCTGCAGCGTGCAGACCCTTTCTCTGCCTGAGGCCCTTTGGGAACCCACTCTCCTTCAGAGGGAGTGAGTAGGTATCTGAGTTTATGTGGGTGCTGCAGGGAGGGCCCCTCGGCCAGAGCACCTCCTGCACTGCATGTCTCTGAGGCATCTGAGCCACACACTGGACTTCATTTCTCCCTTGTGACCTGGTTCTTCTGCCCATAGGCAGCTAGGCACTGCTTATATGAGTGCCACCACAGGAGCTGTGGCCACAGCTCTGGGACTCAAATCTCTTACCAAGGTAAGCCCCCATAGGTCCTTTATCCAGGGCTTTTACCCCATTATCCTCCAGTCCTGGCCTGCAGCTCCCCATATTACTCCCAGGAGTCCCTCCACATCCCATGGCCCTCAGGGCACTGAACAACACTTTTCTTCCCCAGCACCTTCCTACCTTGGTTGGCAGATTTGTGCCCTTTGCGGCGGTGGCTGCTGCCAACTGCATCAACATCCCCCTGATGAGGCAGCGGTGAGTGGCCCTGGCCCAGTCATGCCAAACAGCTCAGCATGGGGAGAGCCCTCTCCCAGGCAGGAGCCTGTGAGCTGCTGGGCCTGCCTCAGTCTGAGCCTGTGTTCTGGAACAACCCTGTCCCCACGGATGAGAACCGGCCCTAAGGCGCTGTGAGATGGAAATAGAGCCAGGTCCAGGGATGAACAAGGTGCAGTTTACTGGGGACTCAGGGCCTAAGTGTGGTCTTACAGTAGCCTGGTCAGCAGATACATGATACAGAATGGTAAGGACAAAAGTGACTGATGGAAGCCAAAATATATTTAAGCTGTTATTAAAATCGGGCATAGTCCTGGTGTCTGGATATGGGTGGTAACACTCCACACCCCATCTAGTGTCTTTGCTTAGGATCTTCTGAGGGAACTGCAGGGAAAACTGGGCAGTACTAAGGGGCAGTCATGGTGGTCACTGCTTAGGATGGCTACAGTCATGGCAGGCTGGCCCCATGCCTTTGATCCTGGGGTGGGAGAACCAGCCTTTGGGTGTAAGAGTGTGTGAAGGGCTCTAAGGAACAAGCTGCTCATTTGGGCTTTGAAGGGGCCACTTGGGGCCTATCATCTGACCCCAGACCCCTTCTTTTCCTAGGGAGCTGCAAGTGGGCATCCCAGTGACTGATGAGGCCGGACAGAGACTGGGCCACTCGGTCACTGCAGCCAAGCAGGGTATCTTCCAGGTGGTGATATCAAGGATTGGGATGGCCATCCCTGCCATGGGTGAGGAGTTCTGGCTGGGACAGGGGAGGGCATGGAAGGCTTTGAGACAAGAGCTTTGAGGTTCTTGGGCCTCTGGAATCAGGCAGTAAGATTCTTGGGGGAGTGAGAGGATGCATGAAGGGGCCTTCCTCCTTTGGGGTTGACTTTTCTTCACTAAGTGCCTCTTCTGCCCCGCTCTGCCCTTAGCCATTCCCCCAGTGATCATGGACACGCTGGAGAAGAAGGACTTCCTGAAGGTGGGTCACTCACTTTTCCCGTTGTGGAAGCTCTGGGGGTCATCGAGGAGTGACAACTCCCAGCCCAGCCTGAGTCTGAGACTTGCCATCCCCTCTCCCATCCTGCTCCTTCCTTCCTTCAGCAAGAATGAATTGGGCCACAGGGAAGGGCATTGACAACAGGTAGAAGGACATGGCTTCTGTCCTGACACTGCAGGCTTCTGATGTACCAATGAACTGTCATTGTTATGCTTCATATCTTACTCATGCTGTCACTCACGGCGTCGCCTGCTAACAGATGCACACCCACACCCATGCACGTGGCACAGGGAAGACAGGTTCAGGAATACAAGCTCTGGCTGTGAAGGCAGCACAGAACGCAAAAGTCACAGTTCCTGTCCTCATGGAGATTATAGTCCAGTGCAGAAACCAATGAACACAGCAACCAGTAAACATAGCTTTGAGTTGTGGCTTTGTAGGAACCAGTGTGGAGCAGCTTGGATAGGCTGATTAGAGAAGGAGGTCTCTGCAGTCCCAAAGGATGAGAAGAAGCTAGCCAGGCAGAGAGGGCAGAGAGGTGTGTTTCAGTAGAGAAAGCATCCAATACGGAGGTCCTGAGACAGGAGTAGGCTTGCACACTTGAAGAACAGAATGGTAACTCTTATGACTAGGAGTGGAGAAGAGCATGTCAAGCACACTTGTGTTTGGAAAGGGACAGATTCATGCAGCTGGGATGAGAGGAAGTAGGGGTTCAGGACTGTTTCTTGGAGACAGCAACTCCAGCAGGAAGAGGAGGGGCCCAGGGAGCACCCTGGAACCGGCTGTAATAGTGGGAATGTGTGGGGATGCTGCGAAGTAGTGTGGGCCCGGCTAGAGGGCCAGCTAGGAAGAGGCTTGGAAGAAAGCAAAGGACCATGCGTCCTAGGGCTCAAAGGCAGGCTGGTGAGCATGAGCTGGAGGCAGTGGACAGCAGAGGTAGGGCTCACTCGGAGGAGGTTGGTGGGCACAGAGCCCTCCCATTGTTTCTGTCTTCCCACAGTGCCGGCCCTGGCTGGGGGCGCCCCTGCAGGTGGGGCTGGTGGGCTTCTGGTAAGTGCTCAGGGGCCAGCTGGGGGTACAGGGGAGTGCCTTGTCTGTAGCAAATGTGGGCAGAAATTTACTGCCTTTAAGATGATTCTGTACATAATCCACTCATACATTCAGCTGGTGTGGGGTATACTGTGCATATTAGGGGTGACCCCTGACCTTAAAGGTTGAGTTTAGTGAAGAGTTACAGTCTTCATCCACCAGAGAACCATAGAAATGTCCCTTTGATACCATCCAGAGCCTCTGCTCACTTAATTCCTGTTTCTGCCACTTTTTGGCTTGGGGGCCTCGGATCAAGACCTTGGGGACTCTCCTCAGCCAGACACTCATATCAAGGCGGGGTTTAATGTTCTAAAAAGGTTTTCGGGCTTCATTAGTCTTCACCATTAGGGCTGGGGATTTGGCCCAGAGCCTTTGCTTGCATGTGTGAGGCCCTGGCTTACACCCCCTAGCACCATAAAAGAAAAAAAAAAAAATCAACCTCCACCGCCAGGGCTGTTGGTGCTTCTGTGGGGTGGGGTGCAGGTGGGAACACTCTTCAGCCCATGTTCCACAAACTTTTCTAACACCTTCTTCCTCAGCCTGGTATTTGCCACCCCTCTGTGCTGTGCCCTGTTCCCCCAGAGGAGGTAAGTGTTACCCCAGCTGGGCTGGGGGTACTGCTCATCTCAGGACCAACTGGCCCTTTGGAGTGTTCTGGGGAAGCCTAGCAGGCCCTACACTGATTGGGGGCTGAGAAGCCAGCAAGTCACCCCTTCTGGATGCGAGAAGACTCTGGCCTGAGAGGAGCGTGTAGTCCAAGGCCATTAAGCTGTGCTCTTCTGTTGCAGCTCCATACATGTGAGCAGACTGGAGCCGGAGCTGAGGGCCCAGATCCATGAGCAAAATCCCAGCATCGAGGTGGTTTACTACAACAAGGGGCTTTGATGAAGCTCAGTCCCTTCCTTACTCCCTGGGCTGCTGCTTCAGGCCCACTTTGCTGTCTCTGCCGCTTGCCCATCTGCCTGGTACTCTTCAGCGAACGTGGTAGGACAGTAGCCATCGAGACCAGCCGTCCAGTAAGCTGAACAAGGAACCCTTTTCTCTCTCCTCTCTGGTTTCAAAAAAGCAGAGTCACACGATCCTTTCTGGACTACCTATACACATACGATCCTTGTATGTGTTTATACTTTTGGTCCTGGCAGCTAAGAGCAGACATGCCATCCTTGGGTAGTCTGATTGTCTGGCTTCCCAGGTTACAGGTGGGACTTCTTTCCCTAAACCATTCCACTGGCCATGTCACTTCTGACAGCATGGCACCAACATGGGCTGGATCATTCAGGTTTCTGATAACCTGGCTTCCAAAACTGGCTCAAGACCTGAGCTAGCAGAGGAAGGCAGATTGGGACCAGGAAGTGGGGGGCTTATGCACCCCTCAGTGCCACCCCACATATCCTGGAGTAGCTCCATCTCTTCTGTTCAAAACAAAAGAGCTGTATCCACCTGCCCCCCTACACTGCCACACGGCATCTGCGGCATAACTGTAGAAGTTCTCAGCCTGCTCTAGCACTGACTCAAGGAGCCCAGCTCCTCTGTCAACCTGAAAGCCACACAGGCACACAGGCAGAGTGAGCATCCTCTCCAGGAGCTGCCGCTGTGCTCCCTGCCGAGGGACTCAAGTGGGAAAGGTGCTCCCCCCCAATATCCCACATGTGCAATCTAGCGGTGGGTCATTGTCCCATCTGCCTTTGTTGGACATTGCCACAGCCCTCGTCTTAACCCCTTCCCTTCCTTTCCTTTTCTCTCACTGGGTGCTGGGGACAGAACCCAGGGCTTTGCATAAGCTAGGCCAGTCTTCTACCACTAAGCCCCACCCCTCGTCTGGCCTGCTCTCTTGGGGCTTGGACCTTTTCCATCTGCTGTCATCTCCAAGGGGAGGGCTGGGGCCTCGATGGATAAGCCAAATGGAACAGGTAGTGGTGAGTCCGGAGTGTAGCCTGGATGATCGAGACTCCAGTTCCTATTCCCTGTGGCAGAAGACCAGAGTGGGGCACAGCAGAGGCCCCCTGGGAACCTGAGAGATCACTTCCTGCTTCTGTAACCACTGCCCTGAAGGCCAACAGCTTCCACACGCTGGTCAGTCAATAAACTGCAACCCTGTCTATCTGCTGACCTGTGCTTAATTCTATTCCCTGAGTGCCCAGAACAGTCTCCTGCCTGCAGGTCTCTGAGACCAAGCCCTGTCTGCAGGGAGCCTCATTCCCCAGCAGAGGGTGCTTTGAGCTTAGATCAGCCTTGTCTGGCTCCCTTTTTATTCCCTCCAGAGATGGCGCCCTGCCTTCATTTCCACCTTCACCAGGCTGTGGGCTTTTTGGTTTCCTGCAGGCATATGGGATGGGGTGGTCACCTGTGGTTAGTAGGAGAGCCTCTGGAGAGAGGGAGGGGACAAGCCAAGGACTGCCCAATTCCATCAGAGAGAAGCTTTTAGGGGACCAACACTCCAGCATCCCCGTCATCAGTTTGCAGGCAAATAGGCCTATAAGAATCCCAGACAGTTGCCCTTCCCACCACCCCAGACCCCTGTACTCCTTTCATACTTCTGCAATCTTTTTTTTTTTTTTTAATAAGGTTGAAAGGTCCTGCCTGTGGATAGCTGGTAGAGCTACTATTTACCAACTTATAGTTGCCTCTCTTTCCTGAAGGCTTAGCTTTGGTAAACACAGGGCAGTTCTCTGCAGGGAATCAGCCCTCATCAGCCCTTTCAGCCCAGAGTTCTACTGGGTGTTGGAGATAAACATTGAGGCCATTCTCTGAGCAAATCTTAGTCTGTGGTCAACCACTCAGACCCAAGGTTAGCAGAAGTGTACTTGTTGGGGAGCCAGCGATACATGGGACCTGTTCCAAGTCCTGCCTTGTGACACCAGGCTCACAGGAGCCAAATGCTTTCAGTCTGTGCTCTCTTGATCTTTACAGCCACACCTGTGAGGCAGATGTGCTAAAGCCCATACATTTTTACTGAGCCTGGGGATTGCTGAGCTACAACTCCAGCCTTTTACTTTTTATTTTGAGCCAGTATCTCTGAATTGTCTGAGATTGCCTTGCACTTGTGACCATCCTGCCTGGGCTTCTGAAGTGGCCAGGATTATACATTCTGCCACACCTGGGAGGTCACGACCAGTGTTCGCAGAGACACTGGCTTGGCACAGGAAGAAAGCTGTCCACAGCTTCCCCAGTAGGAAGTGGGGTATGAGTGAGGCCTGAGACTTGGAAGCCATTGAACCCTGCTCTGTATGGCCAGCTGCCAGCCAGGCCTGAGGTTACTTTTCTGGTCCCTTTGACATTCTGGGTACTCTCATTTCTGGATCCAGTTTGTTTACACAACAGCAAAATCAACCCATCCCAAGTATACACAAACCTTTTCCTAAAGCCACTAAGGATTTCCAAGTCCAAGAGCACATAGCTTGCATATAAGCAAAGATTCGCAGCCTTGACTAAATATGGACAGCACTCAGCTGACCACTTGGCTCCATCGCAGTTCCTCCTTATGATGCTGGTCTGAGCAGTGCCTGGTGCCAGCCCCCTGAACTTCTTGACCAGTGCTGAAGCTGCCTTTGCAGCGAAGAAGCCTTTGGTGATCCCTTGTACTTTTCCTGGAGAATCTGTGTAGGATGAACCCATTTGCGCAGTAAGGTGTAGGAATCTGCAAAGCAAAACCTGGTTGTTTTATAAGAATTACCTATGTTCTGAAGACAGTGCTAAGCCACGTGAGAGAAAGCGGGCAAGGCCCATCAGGCTAGCCACCCTTCCTCTCTTTCCTACTCAGGCCCCACCAGCTTCGAAAATGTAGCAACAAGGCACTTCACAGGCTCTCCGGGGACAAACTTTCAACAGGCACGCTGTACTATGTCCACGACCCGCAGTTGGCCTTAGAAACTAGCATGGGGGTTCTCCCTGACTAGGGTCGAAACAAACCCCTTTTGCTTCTCAGCTTTGCCACTGCCCCAGAGCCGATTGTCCACAGGCAAGCCACGCCTCCTGGAGGAAGTGCCACGCCCTGCTGTGGCTCCTGTCACTCTAAACTAAACTAGGTTCAGCTCCAGTTTCCTGGGGAACAGCTTTAGAGCTACGGGCTGCTAGGCCAGCTAGGTCCACCAGCCCTCCGGGGTCTGCACCTGAGACCTACACTTCTGATCCCCGTCTTCTCTTACTTAGATCTTTGGCTGCGAAATCCTCCAAATCCCCTCCTCCTTTCTGCTAGGATTATTTCCAAAAGATGAAAAATATTTCCAAAAGATGAGAAGTATAAAATAAAAAGCGGCCTTTATTCTGAGAACACGGAGAGAGATGACTGGCACCCCCACCGCTGGCCTCTGGCGATCTCTGGCAGACACGTGGCGTGGGGGCATGTAAATAGCCTCGGTTTGGGGTGGAACCTAAGGCGGGCATTAGGGATGTACAGGTAGCCCATTGGTCCTAGGTTTGGCGTCATATGTAAATCTCCAGGGGCAGGAAGATGGCGTCACAGGTAACTTCCTAGGGGCGGGGGAGATAGGGGCTTCCTGCTTCCGGTTGAGGCTTTCCTGGCTACAGTGTCCTGTCTGGGCCAAAACCCTTTCATATCCTGTCTTATGATTATTATTATGAAAAGGGGCAAAGATTTCTCTCTTTAACTACTTCCTGGTGGCAGAGGGCGCTGTACTAGAGCCTAGGGGAGTCGACAGGATGAAGGTTGATGCCCAGGTAGACACTGGTGCCAGGTGTTTTGGCCAGGACAACTTCACTGGTGAATGCACGTATGTTAGACTGGAAAAACAAAGAGACAGATGTTATGAGGAATCATGGTACTGTCATATTTAAGGACCCAGGTGAGGTAGAGGGAAAGGTGCCTTTGATTTAGACATGTTCCACGGTAAGGCAGAATTCTGAAAACTAAGTGTGAGGTTAGGAGAGATGATGTTATGAGTGGTGATTACTCCCCCATCTGAAAGCATAAAAGTTAAAAAGGGTAGGTGTGTAAGACTTGTCTCTGGTATTCATGACATTGGAGTCTGTAGGCAATGCTGTTAAAGAGTCCTGCTGTAAAAATGATCATTAATAGAATGTAAGATATTAGGAACCTAAGTGGATAACAAAACATGACTTAGCCTATTAACTGTGGCTGCGAGGCCTTCGTGAAACGGAGATGGGTGAGCGACAGAAGATAAGATGATCACTCAGAATGATCAGATTTAGGGCTGGAAGGGCACCTCTTAGCCTGAGTGATGTGGAACCAGGATGGGAGTCCAGCAACTTTGATTTAGGGATGGGTCGCTGTAACGTGGTTGTATCAGCAGTTTACCTGGTTGTGGGAAAGGCTTTTATGTATCCTGAAAAAGTATGAACAAAGTGAGAAGACAAAATGTATCTGTCAGTCTTGACCAGGGTTGTCTGACAAATTGGTGAATAAGAAAGGAAGGGGGTGGTCTTATATCACTGAGGAGAGATTTACTAGCAATAACAGGTAGAAGCTGTTGAGGCCTCAGTGTGTCTAAGTCAGCCTGTATAAAAGGCATTTTAAGATTTAGGACTGAGACCTGCACGAAATGGGCCCTGTTTATAAATGGCATAGGTTGACCCTCAATATCCTGTCATAGAGATTGAGGACTTAATATAGCACCCTGAATACTCTGGAAGAACTCTCTATATATGGCCTCTATGTCCACAAATATAGAGAATGTCTTACTTGAGACTTTAGTGTGACTTGGAATCTGAGACGGACACCTTAAAGGGGACTGTTGTTGTCCTGAACCCCCTCAGTCTTCAGCAGCAGTTTTTTTCAGCAATGAATCTGGCAGTGTACACATTTCCTGTGAGGGCTAGAAGTTAGGATGGCTTACCCACGCTTTGGTGGCTAGGACAGTCCAGCAGCCCTGGAGTAAGGTCTCAAAGAACACCAGGATGGGGCATTTTGTTGCCCAATGTCTTCTGCTGCATTTGAGCATGGTTCATGGTGGGGGGGGGGCAGGCAGCTCCACCTTGTGTAGGTTTACCTGCCTCAGAACTCCAAGTGTCACAAGTGTTAAAAAATATGAAAAACCATATTAAGATCTCTATAAGGTTTGAAGGTCAAGTTTTGCCTTTTTGTTTGGGATTTGGACTACAGTAGAATTAAGTAAGTATGTAGGAATTTATTTCAGATCAGAGAGCAAGCTTTATCTGGATGGCACACCACTTTTTTTTAATAGGGTGCCACGTGGAATTAACAAAAAAGGCTTTAGTCTGTCTAAAAAGGCTTTAATGGAAATATTTTGCAGTAAAGGTATAGCAATCTTAGGAATAAATCTATCAACAATGATCTAATACTGTCAAATTTTGAACACATTTACTTTTTAAAGTTGTTATTTAGGGGGCTGGGGATTTAGCTCAGCGGCATAAGCGCCTGCCTTGCAAGCAGGCAGTTGTGAGTTCGATCCCTGGTACCGATAAAAACGAAAAAGACAAAAAAAAAAAATAAAGTTGTTATTTGCAGTAGTATGCACCAAGACAAATAAAATAAAACTTTGAAGAAAACCCTTGTCTTGAAATAGAGCTAGTGGTTCCCAGCAAAAAGGAAGTTATAACCTTAGTTGTTAAACAGGAGATTGGTGAAGGCTTTGATTGATAAACAAGGCTGGTAAAATTATCAGGTGGCCAGTAACTTTGATTAAATGGTTTGAGGATTGTGATAAAAAAAAATAGCATCTCTTGAGCGGAGCCAAATTGTAAAAAAAACATGCCTGAGCAGAGCCGCTGAGCTGCTGTTTCACGGCGTGCCGGCAGAGCACACCCAGGGTGGGGGTGGGGCGAGTGCCAGGACGTAGCATGCAGGGGTGGGCTGGGACTGCCCCCGGAAACGCGTAAGGTGGCAGCGACGACAACGCACAGGGGAGGGAGGGGCTGGGAGGCGGCCCAACGCAGCACACGAAGCTGGAACTGCTTGTGGGGTGCGAGGATTAGAAAGGCAATTTAGAAACACAGCTGGGTTTTTATTAGCCTCCGGGACCTGTTTTAAAAGTTTGTTATAGTTAGTATGCTTGTCCTGCTCTGGCACAGTTATAGGCCCAGGGTCATTATCAGCAGTGTTTACCTTATGTCTGTGATCAGCTTCTTTTTGAGCTGCTTGCCACAGTTGATTCTGTTCTTGTGAGCTGAGAGTGGTATTTAGAATCACATAAACATCCTTAAAATGTAAATCATAACAATGTAAAACATAACAATTAGTAATGAATTTAAATTGCCTGATATAATTCTGTGGGTCATCAGAGAAGCTACCTAATTTATGGGTAATCTGAGATAGATCAGAAAGGGAAAAAGGCACATGGATGTTTTTAAGTTTCTTGGGGCCAGCTTGCTCCCGAAGTGGTAGCAGAGCCTGAGAAGATTCTGGAGCAGAGGGCCACTGGGCAGCCATCTGTCTGATAGGCGCGTGTGAGCAATCATCTGTAGAGAGCCTACAGAGCTGCTGCTGGTCACTCTGGGAAACACAGGCAGATGGCATCTCACTGTGTGCCTTGCAGCAAGAGGACTGCTGTCCGCAGCACAATGAAGCATCATGTGCATTGCAACAGGGTGGCTGTTGCAGTTCACAAGAGGAGCCACAAGGGGGAGCCCATTGATAGTGAGGGTCCTGGGAACATGGCGGCGCCTTGTCACGTGACCCAAAACATGGTGGCGCCTGTCGCCATGTGACCCTCCTGAACATGGCAGTGCCATGCCACGTGGCACAGGGTTGCAACATGGGGACTGTTCCCGGCGCAAGCTGGAACAATCACGTGGCCTGCTGGAAGGACATAGCAACTGAGACCTAGTATGGTGGGCAGGCAGTGAGAATGCTGTAGGGGATAGAGAATTCTCAGGAGACCAAGAAATCGGAGACTTTGAGGAAGAGCTAACAGAGTTATTAGAGTTGCTGGGAGAGTTATGGGTCCCAGAAGGCGGAGAGGGAGACGATCGCACAGCAGGAGGTATCTGCGACACATTGGGACCAGGACTGCTGAGAGAATCAGGCATAGTGGAAGGGGAGAGTGGTCCGGTGGGAGGTAACGGCAGGGAACGAGTTTGGGGGTAGGCAGGCAGCGGCCGCACCAGAGAGCAGGATGGAAAAGTTTGTGGTGCAGTAGAGATAACTAAAAGTATCTGAGGGGGAGCACAAGACTTAATGAGAGATGGGTGTGTTCTCAGAATAAGAAAGGCCTGAATATAAGGGAGTTCTAATAGCTTGTTGCCGGCTTGACAGAAATCATACAGGTTTCTGAGAATGCAGGGGTCAAATGTTCCTTCTTTGGGCCAACACTTGCCGATAAGCGGGTAGGCTGTCCAGACCTCCTGGCAGTAAAAAGTTAATTGTTTAGTTTTTATGGTACTTTTAATTTTTAGAGTACGTAAATTGGAAATTAGGCATTGTAAAGGCATCTTTTGGGAGTTAGAAAATACGTTCCCCATGACTTGATTCAGGCAAGAAATAAGCTGGTGGTCCAGAACAAGCCATCACTCATTTGTGGCACCACACAGCGGCTATGGTTCCAAAAACTCGTATATTCCAGTTGTCACTGAGAGATTTACAAGTGGAGCCCACGTGGGGTCAGTAACAGTTTTTCCCATGAAAGCACAAGGCTTTAAGGGAAGTGAGGCGGTTCTTTCAGTGTGGGCAGTCCAAAAATCTCTGCTTTGGGCTATCTGAACCCAAAGAACCTGAGAGATTTTATAGAGTGTGGACACAGGTTTGCCCAGAAAGAACCCTGCCCTGGGTTGTCCTAAGGACGTGAAAATGCACAGACCCACGTGAACGGGGAGAACAGTCGACTGGGGCTGCCCACTGCCAAAACTTCCCTGGGGAGTGCTCACCTGAAATCAATCTGGCCGATGCTGAGTGCATGTGGCTGGCGACAAGGATGTCTCAGGAGAGGAAAAAGCTTGGAATTAATCCAGGATGTTATCTGGTTATCAGCTAGGGGACTCAACTGGGTGTGTCCGAGGAGTCAATTGCCTACCGATCGAGTCATGGCACCAAGTGCTAGGATTATTTCCAAAAGATGAAAAATATTTTCAAAAGATGAGAAGTATAAAATAAAAAGCGGCCTTTATTCTGAGAACATGGAGAGAGATGACTGGCACTCCCACCACTGGCCTCTGGCGATCTCTCTGGTGGACACATGGTGTGAGGGTATGTAAATAGTCTCAGTTTGGGGTGGAACCTAAGGCGGGCATTAGGGATGTACAGGTAGCCCATTGGTCCTAGGTTTGGCGTCATATGTAAATTTCCAGGGGCAGGAAGATGGCATCACAGGTAACTTCCTAGGGGCGGGAGAGATAGGGGCTTCCTGCTTCCGGTTGAGGCTTTCCTGGCTACAGTGTCCTGTCTGGGCCAAAACCTTTTCACTTTCCAAATTCAAAACCCAATAGCTGCATTGTGCCCTCCCCTTAGACTTCTGCCCGGAAATCATGAAGCCCTGATTTTGGCAGCTGTCATCAGTTCAGGAAATGTTTGCTGAACCTGTGCATGCCTGGCTGTGTTCACCCCAGCCTGCAGGCTGTGAACCTTCCCATCTCCAGGGACACAGCCCAGGCTCGACAATCACTGAGGCATCTCTCCATCTCAGTGGGGTCACGAGCTGAGCCACCACACCTTTGCGCTGCCTTTTTAGCAGTTCTGAATTCAGGGGACAATGTGGGGAAGAGTCCTGTATGTAGTCACAACTGCTCTCTCCAAGGCTGTTGCTGTGTTTCCAGCACATGCCAATGGCAATGCGCTGTGAGGTGGACCTACCTCTCTGCCTGTACACCGCTGAGAGCTGGCACCAAACTGCCACCATTTAAGGCTTGCCAGAAGAGAGATGCCTGCTTTTATTGTTGTCTAGTTCCTAGACAGTGGCCCGGAGCTGTGTTTTTTGGGCCTTGGTGCTAATGTTTCCTGGCCAGGACACCACAGCATGGTAGAGTTGGGTGGTGGTGCCAGGGGGCAGTGCCACGTTTTGGTGGTGTAAGATAAGACATCACACTGCAATATGCCTGGAAGCATCACTCCCTACGATTTTTAGGCCTTCTGCAGAGTCTGGTTCACCCTGCTAGTGATTTTCTCTTAGTGCCCATTTCTGTAAGCTGGCTTCCCACACCTGAGCTGCAGGCTATCAGACTACTGACCCCACGTTTCAGAGAAGATTCAGTTTTTATTCCTTTGTCTAAATTAGGAGACCTCTGTTCAGTTGTCTCAGGCTTTCCACACACTTAAAGAGACTTTGTACTCAAGGAGAGGTAGATTCCCTAAATCTTCTGCTTCCATGTTGTGTTCTGAGGCACCCCAGACTGCTGAAAGGAAGACACAGCTAACTCAACATCTGTTGGAGGCTGCATGAAGTAATTAAGACTCAACATCAGATTGGTCTGCATTTTACTTAGCTGTGTCTTTGCAGAACTGGGCTTTTGATGATTGCTGTGATAAAAAGCAAGAACAAAAGCCACTGTGAAACAAGAAGTGAGGGTGGCAGGGTGTAAGGTAATTAAGAATTCTGAAGTTATGCAGAACCCAACAGGTGTATATATTAGTAACTAGATTTAAGAATGAAACTTTAAAAGGAAAAGCAATTGAAATAAAAAAAAATTTGCAGTAGTTGGGATTGAGTTAATTTTTTTTTTTTTTTTGGTGAAATTGGTGGTTAAACCCAGGACCTCACACAAGATAAGCAAGGGTTCTCTGAGCCATAGCCACAGCCCTGAGTACTGTGCATTAAACCTAGAGGTGTCCTCCTACTGAGGGACATCCTCAGCTTCTTTTATTTTTATTTGAGATAGGGTCTTGCTAAGTGGCTCCAGCTGGTCTTGAACTTGTAATCTTCTTGCCTCAGCTTTCCTAGTAGCTGGGACTACAAGTGTGCACTGCACCCAACTCAACATTTCTTTTGACCTAGAATGCCAGCAGGGGAAATCCTGAAAAATATTCAATGAATTTAGAAAGTTTGAGAGCCTGTGTCCTGAATGAACAAAAGAAGAAATGAAGTAATGAAAGACTATCACTGAGGTGGTATTTGGGTCTCAGGCTTGTAAACTCACTGGCTAGCCTTCCTTTCTAGGGAATTTTCCCTGGGTTCTTTTTTCTTGTCTGAGGACTGGGGATGAACCTGACTGCGTGCTAGTCCAGTGGTCTGTCCATGAGCTGCGGCTCCAGCCTCTTCGGGGATTCTTAATTCCTCCCGGGAAGGTGTCGCCTTATTCCAAGGGTCTAGAATAATCCAAGAGTAGGTAGAGACTGGGGACGTTGGAGGCGGAGGACAGAGAGGCCCTCAGTGCCCACCCCTGCACCTCTGGCTGGGTTGCCTGGGTCCGCTGACTCTTGGGCAAACTTGATCAGGTGACCCGCTGGGCGCTGCGCCCCCTGGAGGCCGCATGGGTCTGTTGGGCGGGACAGATGACCCTCCGAGGGGCTTCCAGCAAGGGCGCCACCCCGGGAAGGGAGGGGGGCTGCGCAGGGTCAGCTGGTATTGCGGGCGGCCCGCAGGCGCCGTCGCGGCTCCAGGCTCATGCATTAAAGATGCGGAGGCTCCGGGCCCGCGCGCGATGCCACCAACGCGAAGGCAGATTTTAATCCCGAGCTGTAAGATGCCGCGAGACGGGGTGGGAGCGAGAGAAAAATGAATTAGGTTTTTATTATGTGTTTTATTATGCTGCAATTGAACAGGATTAGGTGAGAATACAATATATTTCAGATGTGGCTGGAGGCAGGAGCGGCTGGCGCCGGCGGAGGCGCGGAGCACGGGGAGCGGGCCCAGCAGCCGCCGTCCCCGGGGATCCGGGGAGGGCGAGGGGCGCGGAGGGGACTGCGGCCCGGGAGTCCTCTCCGCTCCTCACACCGCTCCCAGGACAGCCAGGCCGGGCTTTCCGGGTCACTTTTCTTCCGTCCCTACCCTGTCTCGCGGCATGTTGCAACTGGGGATTAAAATCTGTCTTCGCGGGTCGGGGATTTAACTCAGCAGCATAAGCGCCTGCCTTCCAAGCGCAAAGTTGTGCGTTCGATCCCCGGTACCAAAAAAAAAAAAACCCAGAAGTTTGTGGCACCGTGTTCCGAGTCCGGTCTCTGTTCATTGCAGAGCGGCCGGGCGGCCGGATCTCCGGGCCTCCATCTCACCGACTCCCGGCACCCCCGCGGGAAAATCCCTGTCCACGCAGATCTGACCCAGCGCCTTCCCCACTCACCCCAGACTGCGTCCCAGACGCTTCCTCAGGTAAGGGGCGCCTGTCTTTCTCCTTACCTGGAGCCGACTCCTCCCCTGACTCCTCGCCGTCCGCTGCAGTCCGGGGCTCCATTAAGGGCCGGCTCCGCGCCCACCTGCCCCGCGTCTTCGCGCTCCGCCGGGGCCCGCTCCTGGCGGTGATGGAGAGGCCCATTAGCCGCCCCTACCTTTAGGGCGGCTTGGGCCGTTCCCCCCACCCCTGCCTCCCAATTAGGACACAAGTAGCAGTCAGCAAAGATTAATAGAGGCCCGGCTCCGGGGCAGGGAGGAGAGCCCAGAAGCCAGGCCGGGCCGGGCGCGCCACCTACCGCCCTTTCTGCGACCCTCCTCCTTTCCCGCCCAGCAAGGCTTTCAAGGGAGCTCCGTGGTGAGTCGTGAGCTCGAGGAAGCTTCCGGAGGAAGGCGCGGTTCTCCAGGGTCAGTTTCTGGCAGCTCAGGGTTCTTCCCATTCTATGCGTTTGAGGACTTCACGCCCAGGGAAGCCAATGGCTTGCTTGAGGTTACACAGCCAGCCAGAAGCAAAGCAGAGATGAAAACAACTCCTCTCCTCAGCGCACTGACTTCTCTCCAGCACCCACGCGTCTAGGGCCCTGTGGAGGCCCCTCTGGCTTCTCCAGGGTGGTCCCTGGGATTGGTGATAGTAGCGACCAAGAATCAAGCCTTTCCCCTCCTGTTTTGGGCCTTGGGAGTCAGAGATCCTTTGTACCCTGTGTTAACAGGAGCACATTCTTTCTCTGAAGTCTGTGTTCTGGCATGGCCATGATTTAGCCAGTCTGTAGTGCCAGCTACTCAAGAGGCTGAGGCAGGAGGATAGCATGATTCCAGAAGTTCCGAGCCAGTCTGGGGAACATAGGAAGCCCTATCCCTTAAAAACAAAATAAATTCTGCTTTGTGTTATTTGCGTGCAATTAGGGGAGTCCCCTCTCTCTCCACCCCACCCCAGTAGCATCAGAGAAAAATATGAATTTGGGACCATAAGCTGAAAGAGGAAGGAATGAAAAAGAAAGTACTGAGACAAGAGTAGGGGCCTAAGAGTTGAATTCACCTCAGCACACCCCTGATGTCACCTTTCTAGAACCCACTTACGGGGTGGGGTGGGACACTGAGTGGATTTGGAAATGAGGGGCAAGATCAATACATCAGTGGATTTTGATGACCTGCAGGCTTTCACCTTGCAGATAATGGGGTGAGCCGAGGTAAACTCTCCCCAGCAGAGCGGGCTCCCCCGGCCTTAATGAGATAATCAATACTTGTTCTCGGCTTAATTTCCATCTAATTGCTCTTTAACGACGCAGGATAATGGGTCGCCTCCTGTGAGAGGGAGCTGGCTGGGAATCCGACCTGCTCGGACTCCCGCCTTTCCTCCCCTAGGCGGGAGAAATCGCCCGGCGCAGATGGGAAGCCCGCTCGCCTCACCGCCAGTCTGCAGTGCTCCGGGCGCCGGCCGGGGGTGCTCCAGTCCTCTAGCGCAGAACCCGGCCAAGTATCGGGCCTTCGGACACGGAGCCGCCGCCCCAGCATCCCGCACGCCGCAGCCAGTCCCTTTTCTCCTTCTGCTTGGCGTGGAGTGAGGAGCGCAGGGCGGGGCTCTGGGGGCTTTGGGCCAGGCTCGGGTGTGTTTCTGCCCCAGGCTCTGGCCGTGTCTTCCCTCGGGAGGCGGCTGGGCTGCCTCGCACAGAGGGACTTGGGTGGTTCCCACACGGGCACTCGGACAAGGGGAGGGGAGTAAGAGTGAGGAGGGCTGGGCCCCGTGGCTACTGCTCCGCAGCTCAGAGGACCACTCGATTCCCTAACACACACACACACACACACACACACACACACACACACACCCACACATCCTTGCACACTCCTGCAGCCGGAAAGTTCCTGCCAAAATGAGCAGCTCAGGCATTAACTGTAACTTTGCTCCTCAAACCTCCTGGCCTTCCAAGGAGCCATCTGCCTTCACCCACGTGGACAGGCGCCATAGCTCATCTCTCCTCAGTGCTTTTGTTCTGCTGTTGATCAAATCTGTGGTCTTACACATGCTAGGCGAGTTTCTACCACTGCTCTACATCCCCTGCTCTTCTGGTCTGCTCTCAACACCAAGCACTTTGGCCAAGGTGCCCAGTGCTGTTGTCTAGAAGGTTCTTCTTTGTCTCCCTACCTCCTAATCTTGTGTCACCTGGCCACAGGCTACCCTGCATTGCTACAGTTTGGCTTCCAAACATGAGAAATTTGCATTTTAAAACATCTGCTGCACTTTTGACTAAAGCTGCAACGACAGGTTGGCAAAGATACCATACCACCTGTCACCACAGGAGTGTGGGACAGTGCAGTGGTCACAGACAGGGCCTGCACTATGTGGCCCCAGGTTTAAGTTTTAGCTGTGTTGCTCACTGTGCAATGTGATGCTGTGCAAACTTACCTGGAGTTCTGAAGCTTTTTCATCTAAAAAATAAGTTAATAATCCTCCTACCTTACAAATTTTTTAATTCTGAAAGAAGATAATGTGTGCAAATTGCTGACCACGTTGCCTGGCACACTGTAGCCATTTGGTAAGTGCTAGCCATTATCACTGCAGTGAGAGCTGCAGGAACCATCTCGTTCAAGAAATATAAACTGTAAGGCTACAGGGGCAGCTTTAGAATCTTAAATGAGGGAAGAAGGCCTGGAAGGGACTGTCGAGGGGGGCGGGGACCAGGCCTGTCCAAACAGCCAGTAGTCACCTCCAGTTCTTTTTTTTTTTTTTGTCTTTTTCCTTTTTATCGGTACCAGGGATCGAACTCACGACTGCCTGCTTGCTTATGCCGCTGAGCTAAATCCCCAGCCCTCACCTCCAGTTCTTATTAGATGGAAACTATTTCCCATTTTTGCTTGTTATTTGTATTCAAAGCGATCTGGATGAGCGGTCACATAATAGCTCTATTTTTAACACTTTCCTAGCTAGGCACTAGCTGGCAGTTCTTCTCAATACCTCTCTGAATATCTTTGCCTGATAATTCTGACCCTGAATCTGGATTTTCATAGAAAAATTCTCAATGTGTAAACATTGGCAGTTAAAGAAAAACTTTAAACCCTGTGTGAAATGCCACATGTCTGAAGGCTGAATTTGCCACTGTTTCTGAGAAAAAAACTAAAGTTCATATGAATCATGGCTGCTGGCACAGCTGGGATTAGAAGCCTGGAGACAAAAGTCAAAATGAAAACTTCTAGAAGGCCTTTGCTGGGTTGCAGTGCTTCTGTGGCTGCGCACTGCTGCAGGTGCTGCCCCACTCAGGTGGTACCTAGTGGCTGAGGCAGCGTAAGCGTTTGGCAGCTCTGGCACTTCAACACATGGGTTACAGCAATGTCGTGATACATACAAATTCTTTTAAATGTTGGAGAGGGGTGTGTAACAGTAAATCAAGTCCCAGGCCCTAGGTCTCAATCCCTAATATTCCCTGTATTTTACAGGCCTACTGAGCAGATCAGTTTCAGTGTGATTCTACTCAAGTCCCCCATGCGCCTCCTTAGCTCAGGACGTAGCCTGCAGGAGGTTCGCTGAATGTAGTTCTTCTGACTCCTACCCTTTGTTCCCTGTCTTCTCTTGCCTTATGCTTGGGGAAAATGACAGACAGGGAGGCAGGAATCTGGGGTTTTGTGAGGTTGTGCATGTTGACATGGAAGGACTAGAAACTTGTGAACAGGCTGAGCTTCCTCTTATCACACTGTGATGCTCTACTGGGCCCCAAGACTTTCCCTGTAGCTTGGTTGCTGAAAAGCCCAGCAGTTTGTAGGTGATGGGGGACTAATCAGTTGTCTTTATTTTTCCTCTTAGCCATTGAGAAAGCATTAGCTGTTTTTGGCTTGAAGTTCTGAGGACACATTTATCAGGTTGTCCTTTGATGTACCAGTCAACTCTGTTGCTGGGACAAAATACCTGATACCTGAGCCTCAAAGTAGTGGAGGCTTATTTTGGCTCACGGTTTCAGTTCATGGTTGGCAAGGCAGAAATATCATGTTAAAGAGCAGAACAGAGGAAAACTCCTCAACTTATGACTTCTGGAAAACAGAGAGCAGGGGAAGAGTCCCCGAGGAAGGGGCTGGGGATCAGATATAGTTACTGAGGTCATACCTATAATCCTCCCAGACACACACACATAGATGTATGCTTTACTAATCTAGGCATCTCTTAAGCCAATCAAACAGAAAATCAGTCCATTTTGATACTTAAATGCATCTCCTTAAATCATCCATAATCTCCAAAAGGAGCCAATAACAAGTCATATTTCCACCTAACATGATGTAACTATTCTGCATTCCACTGAAAACACACTAATTTCTTCCCTAAAGTTTCATCAGTTCCATCATTGCTCAAAAGTGTAATCTTTGTAACACTAGTATTCTAGGAGGCTGAAACAGAGGTTTAAGCTTAGCCTGGGCAATTTAGTGATTTAAAAAGACCTTGTCTTAAATAAAAATAAAAAGGATCTGGGACTGTACCACAGTGCAGAGGCCCTGTATTTGACCCCTACTACTGGAAAAAAAAAATGTCCAAAGTCTCCTTTGAAGCTCAAGGCAAACTTTTTGCTGTGAATTCCTGTAAAAATAAAAAAGTTACATAATCTTAAAATACAATGGTACAGAATAAACATTCACATACCAAAAAGAGGAATAAGGGAATGGAAAGGAACTGGGCTAAACAAACCAAAATCGAAAGGGCAAACGTAAAGTCTGGTACAGCATCCAGGGCACATGATAATGAGATGTGAGTTTCAGAGGATTTGGGCAGCTCTGTCCCTCTGGCTTTGTGGTTTGCAGCCCACATGGCCTCTCTTAGGTTGGCTCAGCTCACTGGATGAAGTGAACAGATGGTTTACATTCCTGACCCATTCCTAGGCTCTCCAATGCAGTGGTCTTACTCTGATAGCTTTCTGCATCAGCCTTTTAGGAGCTCCAGGCAGGAACTTCAACTTTATTACATATTTCCTGGCCTCCAAGATCTTCCTCTGAAATCTAGGTGAAATTTCTATGACCCTGTAATTCTTGTATTCTTCATGCCTGAAAAATTAGTGTCACATGGCTCACACCAAAGTCTGCCATCAGTATGAGCAATCACTTGGACCATGGCTGCAGTGGCATCTGAATGTCTAGCTAGCTGAACAAAAGAAAACACTTCCTTAGCCCCTGCCCATGACAGGGTGCTCTGCTGTCTTTTCCTCAATACAAAGTCTTCAAAGGAGTTTATACTTTTACACCTTTGAGCCTGCAGTGGATGTGATCTTGCTGTTTCTTCCTTTTTTTCCTTGCTGATTCTTTATTTTTTTTATTTTTTATTTTTTTGTCTTTTTGAGACAGGGTCTCGATATGCAGTTCAGGCTGGCGTTGAGCTCACTTTGTAGCCCAAGCTGGTCTCGAACTTGCAATGATCCTCCTGCCTCAGCCTCCCGGGTGTTGGGATTACAGGCATGAGCCACCATGCCTGGCTTCCTTGCTGATTCTTGAGGTGCTGGTAAGCCATCACACTTTTTGTTTTGGTGCAAAGTACTTGGTTACCTTTTGTGTGGTTTTTTGAGATAGGGTCTCATTACACAGTTCGGGCTCATCTTGAGCTCACTTTGTAGCCCAGGCTGGTCTTGAACTTGCAACAATCCTCCTGCCTTTGTCTTCTGACTGCTTGGCTTACAGGCATGCACCACCATAGCCACCTCTTGGTAACTTTTTAATGGAACTAATTTCTTCAGCAACCATGCTTTCTTTGGTTTCAAATTTACATGTTCTTATCTGGACAAACCACAAACTTTTCAAATGTCATGGCTGTGTTTTTTACTCTATTTCTCACTATAAATCTGGCTAAAAAGCAGCCACAGCCTGGGGATGCCTTGAAATCGTCTCTGCAACATCACTTAGGCTTTTGATCTTAAGTTCAGTCTCACACGAAGTTTTATGGCATGACAAAATGTAGACAAGTTCTTTGCCAGAATGTAATCTACATGGCCTGTAGTCCAGTGCCTAACAAAGACCTCATTCCCATCTGCAACCTCATGAGCAGTTTTTACTGACTAGATTTTATTAGCAGTCTGATCTTTTGAGCTCCCACCAGAATTTCCCATCAATCCATGCTTACAAGGTTTCTCTAGCTAGCATCTCCAAATCTTTCCAGATGACTCCCACAAACCAGGTCAAAAAGCTTCTGAACCACAGGGTCAGGCGCACTCACAGGAATAACCTCACTGCTCCAGTATCAATTTCTGTATTGGTCAGCTTTCCATGGGACAAAATATCTAACACCTACAAATTAAAGTAAGACAGGTTTCTTGGAGCTCATGGTATCAGAGGTTTCAGTCCGTGGTTGGCTGGCTCCACGGAAGAAACATCATAGCAAAAGGACATGGCAGAGGAAAGCTGCCCAACTTATGACATTTGAAAAGTGAGAGCAGAGGAAGAGCTCCAGGCAGGGACTTCAACTGGCCTATCCAGATGTGATTTGTTAATCCCCTAGGCACCTCTCATGCCAGTCAAGCTGACAATCCAGATTAAGCATCACACTTGGTTTCAGCCACTGGTCAGTTCAGGGAAGACTTGAGTGTTAATTTATTTCCCACTCTCTGCAGAAGCCCACATTACACTATATTATGTCTTAAGAACAAAGTTTCAAAGTAGAATGTAAACAAGGACATTGTCACAAACAGGTGTAGTTTAGAATCCAATTTTTCCCCCTTGGTCTCTATAGTGTTAATAATGTTCTCAGGAAGGTGGCCTCCTTCCTTTTACAGAGAATCTCTTAATTTTGGCTCCCCAAAAGCAGATCCTGAGTGAAGAATTTGGGTACTAGTAGTTTCCTTGGGAGTTTATCCCAGAAAATACAGTGGGGGAGTAGGGAAATGAGAGAGGTAGGGAAACCAATAAAAAATGAGTGGGTTACCACTGAGGACACTAATTGGGGGCCTTCTGCAGGACTCTACAGAATGTATCTCAGAAATACTCCAGGGGCTGGAGATTTAGCTCAGCAGCATAAGCGCCTGCCTTGCAAGCAGGCAGTCGTGAGTTCGATTCCCGGTACCAATAAAAAGGAAAAACCAAAAAAAAAAAAAAAATACCCCAGTTAATGGCAGGGAAACACAGATATTTATCCTCCAACTTTGTCCCTCTGTTGATGGGGTTTTCTGAGCTAATTTAGTGATTGCATTAACTTGTCCTGAATGCCAGCTGAGAGCTCCTTCAGGGTGCCAGGGAATTCTTTCATGAAGAGAGACCCATGAGATTGGAAGGCAGCTGCCTGAAGCATCCTCAAGTGTGAGCTGAGAACAGGTGCGTGAGGCCCTGACTGCATTAGACACAGGACATTTGTGGTCCAAAGTGGTCGCTCTTTAACTGACTAACTGGGCTAAGAAAATCATCCAAGCAAAGCCAATAAAAGATTTCTGAAGATAAGTGAGGTACATAGGACTCCAAACAATCATAACCAAAATAAATCTATACCCAGACATATAATAATTAATATTCTAGAAATTCATCATAAAAATAGAATACTAAAAACTGTTAGAGAAAAGATACAACTAACCTATCAAGGAAAGCCTATTAAAATCACAGAAGACTTCTCAGCACAAACCCTCCAATCAAGATGAGCTTGGAACGAAGTATTTCAAGCCCTGAAAAAAACCCAACTTTTAACCCAGACTGATGTACCCTGAAAAATTTTCTCGGAAAATTAACGGAGAAGCTGGGGATTTAGCTCAGGTGCATAAGCACTTGTCCCGCAAGCACGAGGTCATGAGTTAGGTCCCTAGTAAAAAAAAGTGGAGAAATAAGATACTTTCATGACTAAGAACAGCTGAAGAAAATCATGTCCACTACACTAACCCTAGAAAGAGTACTGAAAGACATACTAAAGAGACAAAAATGACTACAATTCCCAGTACAATAACAGAAAGAAACCAACAGACAGGGCAAACAATTAAACAAAAGGGAAAAGTGGAAACCAACAACAGGAAAATAACATGACAAAGTTAAGACAGTACATATCAGTTATATCCATCAATGTAAATGACCTCAATTCACCAATTAAAAGAAATAGGAAGGGGTTGGGGGTTTAGCTCAGCAGCATAAGCGCTTGCCTTGCAAACAGGCAGTCGTGAGTTCGATCCCCGGTACTGATTTAAAAAAAAAAAAGAACGAAAAAGAAAAAGATTAAAAACTTACCAACAAAGAAAAGCCCAGGTCCTGATGGATTCACAGCTAAATCCTACAAGAAACTTGGAGAAGATTTAATGCCAATACTTCTCAAACTCTTCAATGAAATTGCAAGGCAAGCAATTTTTCCTAACTCATTTCTGGAGGCAAGTATTACTCTGATACCAAAACCAGAGAAAGACCCAACTAAAAAGGAGAACTATGGGCCAGTTTCTCTAATGAATATCAATGCAAAAATTCTCAATAAAATACTGGCAAATAGAATGCAGCAAATCATCAAAAAGATCATATATCATGACCAAGTGAGATTTATCCCAGGAATGCAGAGATAGTTTAACATATGCAAATGAATAAATATACCACATCAACAGAGCCAAACACAAAAATCACATGATCATCTCAATAGACACAGAAAAAGCTTTTGATAAGGTCCAACACCTATTCATGATAAAAAAAACCCAACCTACAGAAACTTAGAATAGATGGTATCTAGCTCAATCTGATAAAAGCCATCTATGACAAACTAACAGCCAACATTATACTAAATGGACAAAAACTGAAAGCTTTCACTCTAAAATCAGGAACAAGACAAGGATATCCATTGTCTCCACTCCTATTCAATATAGTTCTGGAAATGTTAGCTAAAGCAATCAGACAAGAGAGAAAAATAAAAGGAGTAAGCATAGGAAATGAGGTTGTTAAATTATCACTATGTGCAGATGACGTGATACTCTACATAGAAGACCCCCAAAACTCCATCAAAAGACTACTAGAGTAAATAAGCAAATTCAGTAGTACAGCTGGGTACAAAGTCAACACTCAAAAATCAGTAGCATTCCTGCACACAAACAACAAACTCACTGAGAAAATTATGGAAATAACACCTTTCACAACAGTACCCCCAAAAATGAAATACTTAGGAATCAACCTAACCAAGGATATAAAAGACTTATACATTGAAAACTATAATACTCTTTTTAAAAAAAAAAGGAGATTGAAGAGAATATCAGAAAATGGAAGATATCCCTTGCTTTTGGTTAGGAACAACCAACACTGTGGAAATGGCCATACTCCTAAAACTGTTATACAGATTTAATGCAATCCCAATCAAAATAACATTAACATATCTTACAGATCTAGAGAAGACATTCCTAAAATTCATTAGAGACCTAGAATAGCAAAGGCAATCCTGGGCAGCAAAGGCAAGGCAGGAGGCATCACAATCCCTGACTTGAAGTTATACTACAAAACTACAGTGATAAAATCAGCATGGTACTGGCAAAAACAAAACAAACAAAAAACACCTGAGGATCAGTGGAACAGATTATAAGATGTAGACACAACTACAAAGATACTCTGCCACCTTATCTTTGACAAAGGGGCTAAATATGTTCACTGGAAGAAAGACAGCTTCTTTAGTAAATGGTGATGGAAAAATTGGCTCTACTCAGGCTGCAGACCTTTGTCTGTTACAGTGCATTAAAGTCAAAATTGCCTAGCAAATTCAAGGTCATGAATTCAATTCCTGGCACCAAACAAACAAACAAAACAAAACCAATAAAAACTAAATTAAAGTCAAAATGCATCAAAGATCTAAATATTAAAATAGAAACACAATCTACCGGAAGACAAGGTAGGTGGAAATCTCAAAGACATAGAAGTAGGCAAAGAGTTCATGAACAAAATGCAAACTGCATGGGAAGTACTTTAAGGAATCGATAACCGGGATCTCATTTATTAAAGACTTTGGCATTCAAAAGAAATCACCAGCAGAGTGAAAAGAAAACCCATAGAATGGGAAAGAATTTTAGCCAGGTGTCCCTCAGACAAAAGACTTATAACTAGAACATATAAAGAATTGAAAAACATCAAAACCCCCAAATTCAAAGACCCTCTTCAGAAATGGGCATCTGAGATGAACATGTACTTCTCAGATGAAGAAATATAAATGGCAAATAAATACATGAAGATGAAATTAAAACAACACTGAGATCTCACTCCAGAAAGAATGGCTGACATCAAGAAATCAACTAGTAACGAATGTTGGCAAAGCTGTGGGGGAAAAGGAGCACTCCTCCACTGTTGGTGGGAGTGCAGACTGGTACAGCCACTATGGAAATTAGTGTGGAGATTCCTCAAAAAGCTGGGTTGGAAGTTTCATTCAATCCAGCTATTCTGCTTCTGGGTATTTTCCCAGAAAAACTGAAAATGTCACAGTACAGTGATATATGTGCACCTATGCTTATAGCAGCACAATTTGTAATAGCTAAATCTTAGAAACAGCCCAAATACCCATCAACTGCAATGGATTAAAAATAAGTGATGTTTTTATTCAATGGAATATTACTCAGCTATAAAAAGGATAATCTTGAGACTTTTATAAATAAATGGAGGCAACTTGAGACAATAGTCATAAGTGAAATAAAAACTCACATGTATAAATATTGTATTGTCTCTCTAGTGTAAAAAACTAAAAATAAAAAACTAAAAGAGCAACAACATCCAAAATGTACAACAGATATTCTAATAATGAAAGGGAAAGAAAGTGCTCAAAAGGACAGAACTACTGGGTTAGGGGAAAGGAGAAAAGAAAGAAAGGAAAAGATTATATTTATGTAGGTATGCATATACAAATGTATATATTTATATGTATGCAAGATAGAGAATTACACTATTGATCTCTGTTAGCTATTCAAAAAGAACAGTTTGTGCTATCATTTTGACTGTGATCATTTTTTGTGCCTAGATCTTATAACCTGAACAACTACTTCTAAGATAACAGTATGCAATATGTTAATTAGTGTTAATTTCCTATATTTTTGAAATGCTGTATCATTTCTATCCTTTTTTCTGTTTTGCTTTAAAAAAAGATTTCTGAGATTTGATACACTGATGCTTTTTCTGGGAGCCAGAGGTCTGAAGCAGACTGGATCCTTTTATAGCCATCTTCCCTAGCTTCTGGGCAGAAACTATCAGAATCAGCTAATTAGCTTGAGTGTATTGGAGTGCTATTCAGGTGACAGGTATGGGCAGGGGATAAGAATCTGGGACGGGGGGGGGTAATAAAAAAATTTTAAAAAAAAGACTGTGGGACAGGAATGAGAAAGTCTGCAAAGGTGAAGGCAGGGAGCTAGCTCGTGGGCCTTCCCTACATACACCGTCTTCAGGTAAGAAGGGAATAAAGGGTCGGACCAGCTGTGCCTGTTTTGTGTGCCACGATGAGAAGCCGACTCCCACGGGGGACCCTGGGGCTCCACCCAGACTAGGGTTACCCTGACAGGTAGGTGCAAATTTTAGCTACAGCTACCAGTAACTTTTCCCATCACTGACTTGTGAAAATAATAATTTAAAAACAACTCATATATTAAATGACACTCTGCCTAGCATGGATTCCACTGACCTTTCTTTTGGTATCAGTTTCTGTCCTCCAAAGGATCATTTACTCATTTATGGTCACACAAACCTAAACCTGTAATGACATTTCAACTAAACATATGCATGTGTAAGGTAAAAACTGATCAAATATGAATAAATCCCCTAGTAATGATATTACAGTAATTCAGTGTACTGGTTTTAATAATTATGGTGCCGTTATACACTGCATTATCATTAGGAGAGGCTCTCAGAAGGGTATGTGAGAATGCCCTGTGTTATTTTTGCAACTTCTATGCAAGTCTAAAATTATAATATTTTTTTTTTGTCTTTTTCCTTTTTATCGGTACTGGAGATTGAACTCACGACTGCCTGCTTGCAAGGCAGGCGCTTATGCCGCTAAGCTAAACCCCCAGCCCCCTAAAATTATTTTAATAAAACGTTTTTTTAAAAATCTAAGGGATCGGGGCTGGGGATTTAGCTCAGTGGCATAAGTGCCTGCCTTGCAAGCAGACAGTTGTGAGTTTGATCCCCAGTACCAGTAAAAAGGAAAAAGACACACACACACACACACACAAATCTAAGGGATCCTGGCAAACATGAGATCATGAGTTCTATCCCTGGTACCAAAACAAAGCAAAACAAAAAATCTAAGGGAGGGCTGGGCATGGTGGTGCACACAAGTAAACCTAGCCCTCAGGAGGCTGAAGCAAGAGGATTTCTGTGTGTTTGAGATCTGCCAGGGCTACACAATGATTTCAAGGTAAGCCAGAGCTGCATAGTAAAACCCTGTCTCAAAAAGGCAAAAAAATAAAATAAAAAAATCTAAGGGAGCTGGGTGTGGTAGAGGCTGAGGCAGGAAGACTGCTGCTAATTCAAGGCCAGCTAGTCTATAAAGTGAGTTCAAGGCCACCTTGAAATGAATAGTGAAACCTTGTCTCAGAAAGACAAAAAACAAAAACAAAAACAACCTAAGGGAGGCCTGTGTTGTGGTGCACATCTGTTAATTCTAGCACTGGGAGGTTGATGCAGGAGGACTGTGAGTTTGAGGCCAGCCTGGGCTACAGAGTGAGACCCTATTTCAAAAAACAAAACAAAATGAAAATCCAAGGGAAGAAATCCTTGTAAAACTGACCATATTATCCTAAATTATAAAGCTTTTTATGATGTTCAAGCCAGTTAAAAGGCTGGGCGTGGTGGTCATGCCCATGTTGCTGGTAAGGTAGGAGGATCGTAAATTCCAGCTCAGTCTGGGCCACTGAGACCACACAGCAAGCTTGTCTCAAAAATCAACAGATAAATAAAGGCCAAGCATGAAAGCTTGATCCCCAGTAACACACACACACACACACACACACACACACACACACACACACACACACAGAGTCACAGTATGCAGTTAGAAGCAGGTTATTTAGAGCAAGAGAAGGAATAGTAATTCAGGTGGTATGGTAGGGCTTCTGGAGTTGTTAGCAACGTCCTCATCCAGGTCAAAAAGTAGAACATTCATTCTGTGAGCATTCATTCTGTGTGAGTTAACTGACGTATATGTTGATTGTGCTTCTTTCTCCATTTGTCTGCTATACTTTGTGGTTAAAAAGTTAAAGATAGAGCAGAAAACGTAGGATGTTGTCTACAGAATGCCTTAAACATCCTTTCTACACTCATCTTCACAAACATTGGTCACCAGGTTAGATGGAGTTACAGTGCCCATCCTAAGGGCAGGTGGGGTGGTGTGAGTACGACATGGGCAGGGACAGAAGTTGTCTTCTGAGACACAGGCGTGTGCCACCATGCCCAGCCTGCTGGTGTAAACGATGCCGTACCACGTATCAGCTGTATCACACTTTTAAATGCCATTTCAGTATTTCCCGTAAGCCAGTGCCTTCTTCTGCATTGTTATAATTAAGGACCCTGGGGAAACAGCACAAGCTGCTCAGTGGGGCAGTCATGTATGTAGCACCAGCAGCTCAAGCTGGCAAGAACAACAGGGACCAGATCAGAGCTACCAGGCAGCTGACGTGGATCATGGCCGCCTGAGGACCATGTTATAGCTCAGTCACTTGTCTCCAGTTGTCCTTGAGAGCCAGTTCCTGGCAATTCCAGTCCTCACTGTTGTTATGGTTTGGATGAAATATGTCCCCCAAAAGGCTCACACGTTCAGAGGAAGGACTGCATGTGTTTGGATCATGGGATGCTACTCTTCTTGTGATTAGTTTATTTATTAATGTATAGTGCAACAGTTGGTTAGGAAGTGAGGCCAAGTCAAAGGGAAGTCTTGGGGCTGTGCCTCATACCGGGCCCCTCTGGCTGCCATGAGGTGAGTGCGTTTCCTTTGTCACCTTCTCCACCATGATGTTCTGCCTCATCTCAGCCCAAAAAGAACAGAGCCAAGTGACCTTGGACTGAGCCTCTGAAGCCATGAGCCAAAATAAACCTTTCTTCCTTTAAACTGTTATTCTCAGGTATTTTGTCATAGTGACAGAAAGTTGAGTAACATAATTTTGTAACATTATTTGTAACTGAATTATAATTATTCTCCTATATGGCTGTCCCAACTTTCTACATTTGTCCCAATCTTTTACTAATTTACCTTAAAAAGTAGCCTCTAGACTTTTATTATGAAAAATTATTTTACAAAATAAAGGGCATGAGCATTATACTCAGCTATCGCTCAGCCTCATTCCAATTTCTTAAGCATTTATTGATGAGAGAATATTTATACAAATGTGATCGTTACCTGTATACTTCTCTTACCCTTATTTTTCTGTACAGATTTCTCACTTTGAGTTCATCCGTTTTTCATAGTAGGTGGCTGTAAAGTCGTTCACCTTAATTATCTGTTAAGCCTTTTGGCTTAACTGATTTTGACATTTACAGCAAGCAGTTCCTTTGTACCCATCTCTAACAAGTTAATAGGCATCATTTATTTTATTTCTTCCTCAAAGCTGCAACTTCACTGTTTTCCCCAGCTTTGTCAAAACTGGATTCATGAACTAAAGCTTATGATGTATGGGTCCTCCCAAGTAATTTCTTGCTAAATTTAAACACAATTTTTTTTTTGTTTCTGAAGACAAAAGTCACAGTATGTAGTTAAGGCTGTCCTTAAACTGACTATGTAGCTTAGGCTGGCCTCAAACTTGTAGTGATCCTCCTGCCTCTGCCTCCCAAGTGCTGGGGTTACAACGATGCACAATGCCTGGCCACATGGACTCTTTATGCCATGTTTCATAAGTTTTATATTGTTCATTTATCAAGAGATCTTTTCATTTCATTATATTTCAGTTATTTCATTCACTGGTGGCTGAAAACAAACTTCAGGCTATAATTCACAGTTGGACAGCAAACTACACATTTCACCCTTAGTACAGTAACATGAAAAGTACAAATTTTAACTTCACCCTGTTCATCTGAATCTAGCCTCCCTGCCTACACATGAAGGCTCCTCTCCTTGCAGTACAGCACTCACACCACCTACACTACAGAATTCTTTTCCTCTGGCCCAACAGGATGACCCCACTCAAAACAGGTGGACTTTTTTGAGAAGGATCTTGCTCTGCAGTTCAGGCTGGCCTCCATCTCAGTCAGCCTTCTGCCTGCCGGCCTGTACCACCATGCCTTGTTTTACTAACACGGAGATATGCAAAATCCTTAGCTATTTCTTTACTATTTATGCCACATACAGCTGCTACTGAATGTTTTGGAACCTTGATGGATTAAGGATCAGGTAAAAGGATCTGGGAACAAATTAGGCTTTCCAACTGTATTTTATGCAAACAATTCCTCCTTAACGCTTTTAAATTCCTTACATACGCTTTTAAAGCTACAGCCAGGCTGGGGATGTAGCTCAGTAATACAGTACTTTCCTAGTATGTATGAGGCTCCGGGCTCAATTTCTACAACCACAGCAACAAAAACTAAGATAATGCGTAAAGCGCATTCCTTTATCTATAGGGCCTACGATCTCGTCACCAGCCGCAAACCAGCAGAGGGCGCTCATTCCCTGTCGGTCCAGTTTCCAACAGCGACTTAGAAAATACAAATTAAACTTGATTTTGACACTCAGGAAGTCTTTCACATTTACTGCACAAATATTTGCCGAGAATCGACTCTGCTGCCAGTCCCAGAGCCAGGCTCTACAGCCGCAGCCTGGTTCAGAGCCCGACAAAGACTGAAGAGCAGAGAGGCGGGACCAGACTCCTGGGTTCTGGGTTCGCGAGTCTCACGCCGGCCTCGAGCCCTGGCAATTCACTCAGGGATCTAAAGCTGCCTCGGTTTGGTTCGGGACTGCACTCGTCGCTGGAGCGGGGATCCTTGCCTGGGCGGCGCAGTAGACCCAGCTCTCCCTGAGGCCTTCTGCGGCTCCGGGGTGTTCACGTCCATCGCAAAGACCGGGGACCGCGGGAACTACCCGCTTCCGGATTAAAACCCGCGGGCTTTTCCTGTTCAGGATGCCTAGAGTTCTCGTACGAATTCTCGCGAGAGTTCCCAGGGCTCGCGAGAAGTTTGCTTCTAGTCCAGGAATTGGAAGCCAGAGTGGATGAGGGTGGTCGCTAGTCGCCCATCTGGTTGGGGCACCTTGCATAAAGTTGCGTCTGCACAGCTCAAAAGCCCCTAAGGGCTAGTCTTGGCTGCGTTCTGCGGTCCGAGCCCCCGGGGCAGAGCCTGGCAGTGCCTCCTTGCACTGGCTGCGGTGGAGGCGGGCTGGCGGGTGCGACCCCTGGGATGCGGCTCCCTCCCAGCTCGCAGTGCCACGGTGGCGCGGGGGGAGGGGCGGCCCTCCGCGGCGCGCAGCCCAGACCTGCGGCCCCGGCCGGGGACGCGGCCTACTCCCCAACCCCGGTCGCCCGCGGATGCGGCACCTGTCGGGCGTGGGAGGAGGGGAAGATGGCTGCGCCCCGGGGAGAAACTGGGTGTGGCTGGCTCGGGGCGGCGGCCTTGGCCTGTGGGGGACCCTGCCATCCAGCAGCGCCCCGGCAGCGGTGCAGACTGGGCGGCACCGGAGCACCTCCTCCATCCCTCCAGGCCGCTGCTGTGGTCTCCCTCGAGGCCGGACGGGGTGGGGCACGCCTGGCAGCCTGGGTCCCCGAACTCCCCCACGCGGCCCCAATCTGCACACTCCTCCTCTCCCGCCTCTGGTGTTGGGTTACGGGTCCCCTGCGCCAGCCCAGAAGAAAGGGCCTGGGGAGGATCCCTGGAGGCTGCATAAATTGGCGTTTCAGAGCCCGGGGAAAGGGGATACGACTGTGGGGGACAGGAGAGGGCGACGGAGCTGCCTTTGAGTCCCAAGTCCGCGCTCACTTAGGTCCACAGTAGGGAGCAGAGGTGCTCGGCCTAGCCCGTGGAGCCCTCTGCTGGCTTCCCCCGCTTGTCGGCCCTTTCGTCGGTGAGTCCTGGGCCCTGGACGACCCACAGAGCCACCCCATCCCCGCCCAGTCCTTTCACAGCCTCTTAACTCCTGTAACTGCCCACTTCCCCAGCTGTGGGTACAGGAGCACCCAGGCTGTATGGCATGTGAATATGTACTCGTGTGTGTGTGTGTGTGTGTGTGTGTGTGTGTGTGTGTGTGTAAGAGAGAAGCTGGAGCCTTGGGACCCCTGCCCCTCCAGGAAGCCTGATTCATTGACTGGCATAGCTAGGGACCCCTAGGGCTTCCTGTTTTAGGGGGTCTTCCTGGCTCCTAGGTAGCAGGGGTGGGGGCAGTGCTGGATCTAATCCGGTGCCAAGAGCAGTGAGGTCTGTGTTTCTGCACAGACCTTGTTTCTGACCTCTCGGCCCCGTTTCCCTCCGGCAGTGTGCGATGCCCCAGGTGCATGCAGGGCTCCCAGCCATCCGTGCCACGGCGGCCTCTACTCGGCCCCTGATGTTGCTCCTGCTGGGGTTGTGGACACTGGCTCCCGCCCGCGCCAAGCCACCCCCTGCTCCCGACCCTCTGCGGCGCGGCTGGCAGCGACTCCTCGCGGAGGGCGAGGCCTGCGCCCCCTGTCGACCGGGAGAGTGCGCCACGCCTCGGGGCTGCCTGGCGGGCCGGGTGCGAGATGCTTGCGGCTGCTGTTGGGAGTGCGCCAACCTCGAGGGTCAGCTCTGCGACCTGGACCCCAGCGCCCACTTCTACGGGCGCTGCGGCGAGCAGCTGGAGTGCCGGCTGGACGTGGGTGATGCCCTGAGCCGTGGGGAAGTACCGGAGCCGCGGTGCGCCTGCAGAACCCAGCGCCCGCTCTGCGGGTCGGACGGCCGCACCTACGCCCAGATTTGCCGCTTGCGGGAGGCAGCCCGAGCTCAGCCTGACGTCAACCTCACCGTTGCACACCCGGGCCCCTGTGAATCGGGTACGCTCAGCACGGGCCCCACTCTTAGGACAGGGGCTCCCAAACCCCCAGGCGATGATCTCTGACTGATAGTGGAGCACTGACGAGGTCGGCAAGGTGGTCTGATGTCCCTTGGGGACCTGCTCTTCTTCAGTTCCTCAGATGCTGCCCCTCAGCCCCACGCTGCGGCCCTGAGCTTGGTCTGTCGGTTCTTCCCAGAGCCGCTGGATCTGGCCAATGGCTGGCTCAAAGTGGGGAGATTCCTCAGTCATTGCCCAGATCGCTGGAGCCCAGTCAGCTGGACGGTCTGCTGAGAGATCAAGTTTCATTTGGGCAAAATCTTAGAGCCATTTGTTGACCAGCCCCCTCCCCCCACCACGTTTGGGGATTACAGAAAAGGGCGGCAGCATTTTCACTCTCCCTGCCCTCATGCCTGAGGAACAGGGTCCATTTCAGCCCCCAGTTTTCTTTGGCAACTTATAACGTTCACGTTTTGAGGTCTGGCTTGGCTGAGGCTGCTGAAGAAAACAAATGTGCCAGCAATTTCCCCCAGTCTTCCAGGCTTCCGTGGACGCCTAATTTCAGGTTTTCTGCTTGGCTCTGTGTCCCAGCCTCCCTCTGCCTGCCTGCAGGGCTGGAGGTGGAGGGAGCGCTCTGCAGGCCTTGGGGAACTGGGCTAGGGTAGAAAAGGAGGGCGGTGTTGGTTACTGGCACAACAAGAAAACCCTTCCCCTCTCCGGGTGGAGTGAGGACAGGAGGGCAGTCAGGGACAGTGTCTGCCAAGATCAGGTATGGCACTGCATACTTGTTTGTACATGTTCTTTGCATGTGCCATGTACACACATGTGTGCATGTACATCCCATATCTTTTTTTTTTTTTTACATCCTTGTATCTTGTGGGTATCCTTGTGTGTGCCTGCATCTATGTCTATGTGTCTGTGTGTGTGCCATGTTCGGGAATTTATATTCACCTCAGCATAAAATGTGTTCCCATAAGCATCTCCAGTCACTCCTGTTCTCAGACCTCTCACCCCTCCCCTAGAGCCCCAGATCCTGTCACAGCCCCATGACGTTTGGAATGTGACAGGACAGGATGTGATCTTTGGCTGTGAGGTGTTTGCCTATCCCATGGCCTCCATCGAGTGGAGGAAGGATGGCTTGGACATCCAGCTGCCAGGGGACGACCCCCACATCTCTGTGCAGGTAGGTGCAGGGGCCAGCCTGTGGGCCAGCCTAGGGCTCTAAGGAATTACCCTACGGACTCAACATCTTGCTTCAGTTTAGGGGTGGACCCCAGAGGTTCGAGGTCACCAGCTGGCTGCAGATCCAGGCTGTGCGACCCAGTGATGAGGGTACCTACCGCTGTCTTGCCCGAAATGCTCTGGGTCAAGTTGAGGCTCCTGCTACCCTGACTGTACTCACACCAGGTAAGGGGAACACTGAGCCCTGGGGTTTGGGAGGATGGTGCAGGGTGAGGACGCCCCAGAGTGTAAGAAATGTGTACACAGGTAGGTGCACACTGAAGCACAACCTTCCATAGACTATTTTCTCTGCTGTGATGGTGTTTGCAGAGCAGCTGAACTCCACTGGCATGCCCCAGCAGCAGTCCCTGAGCCTAGCACCTGAGGAGGAGGCCGGAAATGAAGAAAGCGAGGATTACTACTAGGTCCAGCGCTCCAGCCCACAGGGTGGAAGAGTATTCTCTTGGAAGGGGCAAGCAGGGCCACTTCATGGGTTGTTTTGATGCTCCTAGGAGAGTGATCATGCTGGTGTAGTAGGGAAGACACAGGCTGAACAATGGCAGGGAGAGGAGAAGAAAGGAGAGGGGGTGGGATGCCAAAGGGCCTGTGCATAAGAAGATCTGGCTCAGAAGATCTCCAGCACAGGCCAGCTAGCTAGAAGGCAGCAGCTGCCAGCAGGCCCTGGATGGAGTCTGACCACTGCTTGCAAAGAGGTTCAGACTCCAGGATGCCCCCTTGTGTTCCTCAGCTCTTCCTCAGCCCTGCGCAGCCAGTCTTCTCAGCTGCCCTTCCCCACAGCCTCTCTTCCTCCTGCTATCTTCCTGGTAAGCAACTTTGGCATGGCCTCAGGTTAGCCTTCCTCAGAACTCATCTTCTAGTTTTCCTTCTCATCCCAGGCCTACTTACAACATCCTAACTGCAATTCTTCTTGCTGCTCACCATCTGCTCTGTAAGAACACAGCAGAGTTTAGTTCAGTGCAGGAAGGGGCTGCTCCTGCTTCCGTCTTATTCTGCTATGTAGTGGACCCCACACAAGACAGGCACAGTAGGCACCAATAAAGATGAATAAACCAAGCACACAGCTGCAGACTTGCAGGAGTGAAAGTGAAGCCCAGCACCCTGGGGAGGCCTGTGTGTGGAATTCCTGCTTTCTGGATGGGGCCTGTGGCCCTGTGTTAGGCCCCCTGGGGCTGGTGGAGATGGGAGTCCCAGGCCCCTATGCAGTGCACTCTGTCTCCTCTCTGGGCATAGTTGGGTGGGCCCCAATAGCAAACCTAAGGAGATGGAGGGGAGAGGTTGGACACATGCCCTGCGCCAGCTCCCACAGGAAGCTGCCCACTTCCTCGTGAAACCACAGCCCTGGAGAGCCTATTTCCATCTGTCCCGCATGTGACCTGACCTTGTGACGGTGGCTCCCCACATTTCTCCTTACCAAAGGGGGAGTAACAGTGTGAGTTAACGGGCCTCCCATGCCCAGGGCCTGCCCCAGGCTGGCGCCACTTCGGGGCCAGGGGAGGTAGGAGGACTGGGGGCCTGTGACTCCGTGTCTGAATTGTCCTTTGGGAAACGGGCACGTGGTCCTAAACCCTAACCTCCTCAGGCTTAGTCACCCCTCCCGCTGTTGAGCTCAGTCGGCCAGAGGCTGCTTCTGCCCGTCAACCCAGACTGGAGCCCTGCGGCCCCAGGAGTAGCCCCAGGAGCTGCACGCCACGCGGCGGCGGCGGCGGTTTGAGTCCTTGGGGCAAACTCCTAGTCGACCTTGGGAGCAAGAACTCGGTTGCGGTTGGGGTTGGAGTAGGAGTGCTAGGGTTTGGGTGTGTTCCGCGTTGGAGCCAAGCGAAGGTTAACTAGGCCTGGGCGCAGGGGATGCAGGTCTGGGGCCTGGCAACCCACCTGCGTAACCGAGGCTTCTCGCCGCCCAGGTCCTAGCGCTTGAGATCGTGACCCTTGTCCCCGGAACCTGTACGCCTCGGAACCTGTACTCCTCGATCGTGTTTGCAAGTTCTCAGGTGTTTTCCAAGCAGCCTCCTTGCGGCCTCAATTTCCCCTCTGCTGGCTCTGCCGCACCGCAGCGGGAGGAGCTTCTGCCGCCCGATCCCGCCTGCACCGCAGCGGACGGGCTTTAATAACGTCGCTGCAAAGTGACACGCGATTTATTATTAAAGTAATGCGGGCGCGGGGACGGGAAAGGTTTAATAAACGCGCCGAGATACCGAGTATTATTCACCGCAAATAAATGAGAGCTCGGCGGCGTTTTAATAAATAATTTCCTGCTGCTCCCTCGGGGGAGAGGGGCGGACGAGGCGGCGGCTGCCAGAACTCGACCCTAGCTCCCGCCTTCGCTCTGGGCCTTCGCGTGGGGGGGGGTTCTAGAAAAGCCCACCCAAGAGAAGCCCCTTCGGCAGGGGCAGGGAGAGGTCGTTCACGCCCCCCCCCCCGTTCCACCTCCACCTCGGGGTCTTGGGTGGTTTGTTCGTGATGCCCAAGTCTGCAGCCTTCTGGCTCAGATGAGTCCACACCCCATCAAGTGGCAGACAGGTTGGGAACCAGTTCCTCCCAGCTGAGCCCCACCACCAGATGGGAACCAGCTCCTCCCAGCTGGGCTCCCCAAAGACGGGAACCAGCAGCCCCTCGGCCCTTAGGTTTTCCAAAGCCCACAGACGGACCCTTCCGCCCATCCCACGGCTGGCTGGCCGGACAGGTCATGGTCTTTTCTCGGTGTAGGACAGGCTGTGAGGGACGAGATAAGGGGCCCTGACCCCGGCTCTGGCACCCTCGAATGCTTCAGCCGCGCCGGCCGGAATCGACACCATCCAGGGTTAGCCCAGCGGGGTATAGAGGCCCAGACAGATCCTCAAGGGGGCGGGGAGGGGCAGCGCCTGCAGCAGAACCCTGGATGCCCAAGAAAACGACCCTGACTTCAGAGTAGCCAAAACCGCAGACTTTGGGGACCGAGGACACTCGGGGTGGTGGGTAGGGCGAGTGCCCGTGTCCACCTGACTCCGCAGAAATTATGCCCTAGCCAAAGAAGGGTCTCTGGCAAGCCAGAAAGTACCGAGGTGGGGAAAGAGTGCCATCTGGTGGACATTTCTGGTAGTGGCAGGCTGGGCGGGCCAGGATCTTTGTGAGTTTGTACTTGATTGAAAAAATCGGTGTAGGAGAGGTTCGATTTCTGTTCATTTTAGTGCATGTGAACGTGCATTAGATATATGATAAACATCCACATATGATGTCTAAAGTGATGTCTATGACATGTGTACAGTGATTAGACGTATGTTTAGCTGTAATATATGTGTGTGTGTCACAGTATATATGCATGTGTAGGCACGTTGGTGGCATGTATGTGTTTGTATGTGTGTATGCAGAATTGTGTATGTGAACGTATCATTATATTTGTGTATATATGCATTTATTTGTCAGTATGTAATTTTAAAGAGGGTATAACAAAACAGAACAAAACAGATCATAAGAAAACAATTTAAGAAACACAGATTTCAAAGCAAGACTACCGGAAATCTTCACTGTTTATCATATTGTCTCTTGTTTTCTTCCAAATAGTTGTCGAATATACATTCTTTCATTATGTGTCATACAAATATTTGTTATAGGGCTATTTTAGGGCCAGGGCTACATCATGGAAAAGTTTGTCCCTGACTCTTGGGTTTACATTTCAGTGTAGGCTGTGCATGTGAGCATGTATATATACAGGGTTGGCAGAGTCAGACCCAACACCTGACCCCCAAAACTGAAAGGACTCAGTTTTAGTCCATGGTCACCTGGTCCAGGGCAGAACAGCAAGCAGAGGGGCCTCGTGGCAGAAAGCTGCTCACAACATGCGCTGGGGAGCAGAGAAAAGGGCAAAACTGAGGACAGAAATCTGCCCTTCCTGGTCATGTCTGCAGTGACCAGCTCTTCTCACCAGGCTACCTCCTAAAGGAGAGTCAGCCATAAGCCCTCTGATTGGATCGCCTTCCAAAAGATCCCTATTGTAGTCAGCGTTTTCAAGGAGAATAAGACAATATAGGACACAAAATTTATAGTATTATTTTATAATGGTCACCCAAAGAGTTAAATACAAAAGAAAGAATGCAGAAAATCTGTCCACACACTAAGACCCAAAGAATCAGGGTGAGGACCTGGATCCCACAGCAACATCCTGCATGAGTCCAGCTGAATTCCTAGAGCCCGTGACAATGCCCCTCCCCCCCAATAAATCCAACTGGAGGCCTAGAACCCACGACAGTGTCTCATGCTTCACTGATCTGTGCTGGGAAGGCCCAAAGGTCAGCTGTGGAAGCTAGAAAGCCTGTGCCAGTGGGATAAAGGAGCTGTGCTGGGAGGCTAAGGGATATGCACTGGAGCCAAGAAATGACACTCAAAGTAAGAACCAGGAATCCCCTGAAAAATACCACAGCCATCCTCAGCAACAAGAAGGTCTTGAGCTCCTCCAAAGATGAGAACAGCCGAGTTAGTATCGGGAAGCCAGCATAGCAAGCTTCTCCTGAAGACTGAACAGCACACATCTTCCCCTGTAGACCCAGGAAGCAATGCTCAAAGTAAAGACCAGAGCTCCCCCAAAGTGAACCACAGCCATTCTCAGAGACAGCAAGGCCCCAAGCTCCTCTTATGACAATGACCAAGCTCATATCAGGAAAGAAGCTCCACAAGCTTCTCCAGGAGAACCCAGGGCAACAGGAGAACCAACAGCATTATGGAGAACCAACACTGCTTCTTGATGGAGACCTCTCCAGGTCTCCTTTTTATGTTGCATGTTTTATGTTTTGTTTTATGTTATGATGGGCTTCAGGTGGACCATCTGCACCCAGCACCACAATGACTCTGTTCAGCTGGTGTTACAAGTTGGCCACCAGTGGTCAGTCCTCTGCATGCCCCACTGTGAGTGTATGAGGGTTTTGGGTTCTGTTCTTGGTCTAAACCGTAAAGGCAGGTGTACCTACAGGATTATGCATGTACACAGAAATGCATGTGTCTGTAGACCAGACAGACAAACTCTGGTAGGTCAGGAAAAACCTTGCTTTTTGTTTTTGGTTTTTTTGCAGGGTGCTAGAGATTTGAACCACAGCTTTATGCTTACTGGGCATATGTTCCATCCCTGAATACAACCTTTTTATTTTAAGATAGAGTCTTGTTAAGTTGCCCAGGCTGCCCTCAAATTTACAATCCTCCAGCCTTAGTCTCCAGAGCAGCTGGGATTGGAGGAGCTGTGTGTGACCCATTCAGAAGCATGGGTCCCGCTGCCTAGAACTCTACTCCAAGTGTGCAGACAGCTGACCTGGGGGAAAGGAGGCTGGAGATAGGCTAATGACTGCCTGGCTGCCTTCTGGCTGTGTCCACGGACCTCTCAATGACTACGTTCTTCCTAGGTGAGGAACAGCTAGGTAAGCAGCTGATGGAGAGGAGAGTTGCTGCAGCCCAAGCCCTCCCGTGTTTAAGGCAGAGCAGCTCTGGGGAAGCATGATAGGCTAGGTGCCCATAGGGATGGGAGGCGGGGGGAGCGGCGGGCTCCCTGAGGGCAGCATGGGCTCACTTAGAAATGGTCAGGGATCAGCCTGGGAGGTTGGGAGCCCTGGGAGTCACACTGTGGGGTGGTTTGAAGCAAGGGTAGAGGCAGAGACAGAGGCTCTGGTGGACATGGCTGTCTGGGGTGGAGGCCAGAAGTCAGCTCTGAGGAGTCATTCCACTTCTCTACTCACTCATCCTTGTGCTAGGCCCTAGTTTCTTTTGTCTTCTCTCTGCTTAAGCGGGGGTTAGAAGAGGGGAGCTTGGGTTTTGGGGCTCAGCCTGGCCTAGATGACTCACTAGTAGGTGAGGTGGGGCAGGTTCATAGCATCAGTGTCCCATGAAGCCTTGGCCCCACCACCTGGCTCATCGCCACGCAGCTCCTAGGGGTGGGACATGGTCCCAAAGGTCACAGAACATCAACCCCATGCATCTTCCCAGGCTGGAGTGCAAGTGTTGCTTTCTGCCCTCTTTCTGCTGGAGGGTTCTCAGTGCCGCCCAGTCTTCAGCTGGTGGCCACCCCTCCCATCTGTTCCCTTCTTTTTAACTCTTCCTTGCTGACTCCTTTACCTAAGGCCAGGGCCTCTTTAGGTTCTCTCCCTTTCTTTGGTCCCACTTTTCATCCCAGGACTGAGATCTTATGTGGCTGGATGGTATCCTTACTGGCCAGGAGGAGTCACACACACAGACTGGGTCCTGGCCTAGATTTATTTGTGACATTTTACCACCATCCAAGCTACTGAACCCTTTCTGGACAGAGCCACTGGTTATGAACGTCCAGTCTCCAGGACAAAAGTTACCCAGTGATCAAGTCTCGTGCCATCCCTTGGGTGGAAGGATGGACTTACATCTGGAGTCACTCAGGAGAAAAGGTGGGTTAGGGTTAGGGCTACCCTTTACACTCCTGATCCTCCTGCCTCAGTCTCCTGCATGCTGATTATAGGTGTGTACCAGGATACCTACTTTGGGGGGCCAGTTGCTTCACCTCTTTTCTGTGTCCCCCTCTATAAGACAGTGATAATACTTCCTTCACAATGACTACGGATCCTACAGGTAACACATCTCCAACACAACAGGCTCCGGTAGCTGGTCTGCTTCACCAGGGTAATTTCCAGGCACATGGCCTGCTTGGAGGGGCTGGAGTGTGCATGCTGGCCCACCCAGGCCACCTTGGGAAGAGGGGAGGTGGGGATGGGCAGGGATGCACCCCTCACCCTTACCCCTACTCCACAGGGAGCCCCTGTAGGAACTCAGGGCTCTAGGTCTGGCTTTCCGGAGGGGAGGGGAGGGGCATCCCCCAAACTCAGCTTCATCCATCTCTTTTATCTGGGTTGCTGAAGGGCTGGCACTCCAATGGGGCCTCTGATGGGGAACAGATATAGACCAGCAGCGGAAGCAGCAGGACAGTGCTGAGTGGAGCGGAGGACCAGGCCAGGGGTCAGTGAAGACAGATAAAGCTCAGAGCAGCTGGGGACCAGGGGGGCTGAGGACCGGCTGTGTTCTGAGAGGCAGGCTGGAAGCTCCTGATGGGGACCGTTGCCCATCGGGAGCCTCAGAGGGCTGGAGAGGGCCTTTGATGACTGGGTGGGAGGGTCAGACCCCCAGGTGCAGGCCCAGGAAGGTCAGGATGTGGGGCAGGACCAGGAACAAGGCTGGTCCTGAAAGGAGGGAGGCTTGGGGCAAGGAACCTTGAGGGTCTGCTAGCCTGAGGCAGGACTCTGGGGCTGTCTTACCTTGAAGGCAGAGATGGGAAAAGGGCTCTTAAGTGATTCTGTGATTTTAGTTCCTGTTTTAATTAACTTTGAAGGGCTCAGGGTCTCCCTGAAGGCCAGGGAGGGGAGTTGGGCACACGTTTATTTTTCTTTTTAAAGACAACTTTATTAAATCACTTTGTTTTCATTCTGGCTTGAACATGGGCCATTTAAACGGAAAAGTAATTATTTCACCTCATTTGCTTGTGGCGGGAGGAGGCAGGGAGGTGCACACACACACAGTGGGACGCAAGTCTGCAAACGCAGCCATGCTTATACTCGCACCCCACTGGCGCACAAAAGGTGCCCGGACTGGCCGACGCCTAGATTCCCCTTCCCACTTCCTGGACGCGGGCTTTGAATTCCACCCCCACCAGCCGTGTGCTCATGAGCAGGGGCTGCACGACCCGGCACCTCCAGCCCCTGCAGCACGCACGCGTGCGCGCGCGCGCGCGCACACACACACACACACACACGTGTGCACTTTCCAGACTGCCGGTGACACCAGCACAGGAGCACCCAGGCTCAGATACCTCTGCACACACTCCGATGGGGACCTGGGGACGCAGGCAGGGGCGGGCCGGCCGCTGGCGTCTCAGCCCGATATGGTAACGGGCCGGGGCCGGCGTCGACCACGGGTTCCGGTGGCAGCGGTGGCGGCGCAGGGGTTAACCCTGACGGCCCCGCCCGGCTCGTACGTCGAGGCCGGTTCGCGAGAGCCGCACCTGCACTTTGTCTTCATCTGTCACCCCTTCTGACAGTCAGATACATCTTGGGGAGGCGGGGAGCAATAATTAACCTCTCCGCCTCAGCCCCCAAACGCCGCTGCTCGGCCGCGGTTGCAGCAGGTTCTGCAGAGGGCCGGGGCTCGGCGGAGGCAGAGAGGAAGTGGGGAGCCTGGGGGAGGGGCTGGCTTGTTGGCAGCCTTCGGCCTCCCTCGCACCCCTACTCCCTCGCACCCCCACTCCCTCCGAGCCTGGGGAAGGGTGCGGGGGAGGCGGTCAGAGGGCTGGAGAAAGTGCCGCCCACTTTTCCCAGAGAGGAGGCTCTGGTCCCCTGCAGGCTGGGGCTGGGCTTGCGAGGGGACCCACCCTTGCTGGCAGCCGGCCCTGGCGGGGACCAGAGCCCGCCTGACCATCGTGCTTCTGGGTGTAGGTGGAACCCGGGAGCCCTGCTGAGGGCCACATGCTTCTCCAGTCTGCGAGTGGGAAGGGGGTGCCACCACAAGCAGTGTGGGTCAAAAGCGATTCTAGATTGAGGTGGGAGGAGAAAAATGACAGAGCCCCTGGGAGGGCAGGCCTAAAGACATCCAGCCAGGAGAGGAGCTGGGATCAGAGCGCGACCCGCTAGCTACTCCTAGCTGTGAGGCGTCCAGGAAGGAGGGGGCCCTGGGTTCTCTTGCTGGGGAGAAGCACTAGGAGGGACGCAGAGGCTTCTGTTGGTCTGTTGAGGAGCCCTGAGGTCCTAGGTTTTTCCACCTTATTGAGGAGTTGCTAGTACAGTTTGTCATCTTTACAGGGTTACTTAGGAAGAAGACCTTTCCTCCGAAATCTCTGATAGAATTAAGGGCAGTCTTGCCCGAGGCAAGATCCCTGCGTTCTGCGTGGCTCAGTCAGGAGCTGCGCTGGAAGAGAAGCCGCAGCCTCTTCGGACCGCAGGCTCCCACTTATCAACTGCAGAGGAGAGGGTGACACCGAAGAGAGGGGCCCTCAGACCCCAGACACTGACGACGTCCTCCTGTGAATTCTCAGTCCTGGGCACCTTAGGTTTAAGGACCGCTGTGTCTCCTCCAGGAGGCACCCACTCTGACCCCTCCCACCCTGGGCGACGGCAGACACAGCCAAAGCTGGGCTGCCCCCCCCACTCACACTCACACGCAGTCTCCTTGACCCTTGTACCGTACACATCCCTGGGCTCCCAATCATCTGTAAAATGTGCTGTGGTGGAGAAGGATTGCAGGGCCAGGATACCCAACAGAAAAGCTGACTTTATGTATTTCTGTTAAGAGAAGAAAAAACCGCCCAGCAGAGCTGGAAAGTGCGCGGAGACCGGAAGTCCGCCCCGGCGGGGCGTGCTCCGTGGGGGAGGGGCGCGGGGGAGGCTGCAGCCCCAGCCCTGGGCCTGGAGGGACAGGAGCCTGCTCGGCTCCGGACGAGCTGCTGAGCGCGAGGAGCCAGGAGCTGCCGGGCCTGTCAGAAGTCACTTGACGCGTCCCACACCCGCCTGTCAGCTTCCTTCTCCCCCGGGGAGGAGCTCCTGTGAGTCACGCTGCTGCCCGCCTCCACCTCCGCTCACCCGCTCAGCACGCGCGCACACGCACACGCACACGCGGCCTGGCGCTCGAAGACCGAGTGCTTTCTGGCTATGTCCTTTCCTCGACAGCACGGGGAGAGAACAGAAGTCTGGGGGCCTGGGGCGGCCGGCCGGGCTGGTTTTCCAGGCCGCGGTGCTCCCAGGGTGGGATTTTCCCCACAATGCAGAGCCTGGGGCGGCCAGGCGGCCCTTCAGACCCTCAGGGCCCAGGGAGGGAGCTGGAAGCATTGCTTGGAAGGCGGGATCGCGATCTGGACGGAAGGGCTGGGGCCACTGGTTGGTGCCGGGTCCCCAGGTTTTGGGGCCCGAAGTCCTTGCGCCCTCATCAGCCACACCCTGAGCTGCGCACCCCCAGGCTCTGCCCTCTTCGCTCAGCCTGCCCCTCTACGGGACTGGGTCTCAAGCTCCAGCCCATCTCTGCTGTCACCTTCACCGGTCATCCTTAGTTTGCCCTTTAAAATTCCTGTTTATTGTCCTTTACAAATGTAGTCTGTGACTGTATGCTTATAAAGTTTTGGTCTCAGAGGGTTGAGCCTGTGGAGAACTTTTCTTCTTTCCCTGCAGTCCTGCTGTCTGCTCTAAGATCTCTGCTCTTTGGGCCTTTTACCTATCCTCCCCCCACCCCCACCCCTACTCGAAGGTGTTTGAAAAATAACTACCTGTCTTTATCAGGCCATTCTATTATTTTCACTTTCCTCTTTTCAATTAAAAATGTGAGAGGTGAGCCGGGTGTGGTGTGCACACCTGTCATCCCACTCCGGAGACTGAGGTGGAGGATTGCCCTGACTTTGAGGCCAGCCTGGGGACCCTATTAGAGACCCTGTTTCAAAACAAACAAACAAAAAAAGTCAGGGTATTTTCTAGGTTGGTAGTGTGGATGGACCTCGACACAGGAAAATGTACTTCCCATTGCACCCAAGGAGAGCGGGTGTCCTTGGGTTCTGCAAACCATACCACGGTGAGCCTTCCTACAGCAAGTCATTTTGCACAAGAATGAGTATTTCTGGGATTCAGACTTCTAGAAGTGGCATTAGTGGGCCAAAAGATACACATTATATATCTAATTCTGACCTCTTGTTCTCGTTTGAGGAACATTTCCAAGCCACCACTCAGGCTGTTGGCAGAAGGGTGGCATACTGGCTGTTTGCAGGTGACTGCCTCTGGGTACCCTCACCTCAACTTGTCCAGTGCCAAGTCCATTGCCTCCTCTTCTGTCACCCTGCCACTTTGCCTCCTTCCCTCCTCACTTTAGTCAGCATCTTCTCTATAAATGCTGTCAGCAGAAGCACCATTACCTGTGTGCCTAGATTTGTGTTCCAGTTGTGGTAAAATTGCTGATTGGAGTTAGTGCATGCTCAAATGGTTCTAGACTGGATTATAATCTCTCTCTCTCTTTCTTTCTCTCTCTCTCTCTCTCTCTCTCTCTCTCTCTCTCTCTCTCTCTCTCTCTCTCTGTCTCTCTCTGTCTCTCACCAGGGATCACAAGCTCGATCTTGCCAGGCTGGCACTTGTGCTACTGAGCTAAATTCCTGGCCCCCACACATCTCTCTTTATCTCTGATTCTGATTAAATCCACCATCAAGCCCCACCAATTCTTTCTTTCTTTCTGTACTGGGAAATTGAACTCAGGACCTTGTGCTTGCCAGGCAGCTGCTATGCAACTGAGCTACATCCTCAGCCCCATCCCTTCATATCTTTTCCCAGGGTCCCATCACAAGAGTTGAATGACAACAGCAGGATCCTAATTAGGCTCCCCCATGTGCATCTCACCCAGCCTCTGCCTACCCTTCACTCTGCAGCTGGTCTTGTCTTTTTAGGCCACTACTTTGCCCATCTGGTTCTGTAGTTCTCCGTTGCCTACAGAATTGAGTCCCTTCATGATCTGTCATAATGCTACATTCATTAGAGCAGGATCACTGTCCCATGAGTCAGGGAACTGTATGCCGTTGTCTGACAAGGGAGAGTTCAGACACTGGAGAAACTTCCATGCTACCCCAACCTGTGAGATGGACTGGCGCGAGAAAGTCAAATTAATAAAGAGACAAGATTCCTTGGAGGGAGTTCAGAGGATACTTGGGAGTCTCTAAATTCACATCTGGAGAATCAACAGATAGAGGCCTATCTGGGCAATGCTTCTTCCAGCTCATGCTTTGTCTCCTGCCCTCTGCTTTGTCTCTTGGTTTCACAATCCCAACCAGCTTCTTCCACCTCTCTTGTTCCAGGGTCAGAGTCTTCAGGGACATCTGACCAGCCCTCTTCCACTGGCTGCCTACCCTCTGCACTTCATACTGACTTTACGCATGCTAAATATGATCATATATCCAGGGGTGTCCTATATAGTGTTGTAAGAATTGAGGCTCAAGTCACCCCCAGTCAGTCAAACCCTGGAAAGATGACTCCAGGGAATGTCCAGGAAAGCTGGTTAGAACCTCCTGTTCCTCCCCCACCCTGTTACCTTCACATACCCAAGTCTTTATGGGAAGACTGTCGAGCTCTTTTCCAAACCCGGGGGCACCTTCAGCCTCTCCACTCCCTGCCTTGGCATCTCCTCTCTTCACTCAGAGGTTGCCAAATGGATAGTGAGCTTGGATGGGTCCTGGTGGCTGAACTCCAAGCAGAGGGGGAGGCATCCTGGCCCTCTGCCAGGGTTCTGTCCATGGTAATTTGGCAGGGAAGAGCCAGCTGCATATATCTGCACATCTGTTTATGCCTCTGGCTTGTTATTCTCTGCCTTTCATGGGCAGCAGAGCCAGAATATACTTCAACTCTTCCCCCGTTAGATTAACTGGGGAAGAAAGCTGGGACATTCAGTCACTACAATTGCTGATGCCCTTTGAAGGATTTACCTTCTCCAGCAGCTGCTGTGCTTTTCATAGACAAGGGGTGGAGGGTGGTGGCGGAGTGGGGGAGAGGTTCCTGAAGTTAGGGCTGTAGTCATGCTAGGAGTAGCCAGGCAAGCTGATCCCAGCGCCCCTGGAGAGGGGAGAGTTGTCCAATCCTTCAAAACCAGTCACAACGATCTTTCTTCCAGGTCTACAGTAGACATCAGCGTGTGTCTGTGTGTTCTCTGTAGGGGTGGGGAAGAGTCAGTCTTTTAACAGAGCCCAGGGGTGAAGAACGGGAAGCCGGTGGGCTGTACCGTGAGATTAGGGACAAGAGGGGGAGAGGAGGAGGAGAAACAAGGGAGGGAGGGGTACTAGGAATGGAAAAAGAAAGAAAGATGTCAGAGAATCGGGAAACACGCTTAGCAGCAGGGAGGGGGGCTGTGCAGAGACCTGGAAGTTTGGGGCGCCTGGAAAGGACGCTGCCGCTGTCCTTGGTCCTGACCGACAGCGCCTTTGAGAGCGTGAGCACGCGCCAGGGATAGATCCCCAACTCCCACAATTTCTCTGGAAGGTGTCTGGAGGAGAACAAAGAACCGCAACTGCATCTGACAGGAACTAAAGCCACAGGTCCAACTTCTGTCTTTAACCCCTCCCTTTCCTGCCTTTCCTCAGCCAGCTGCTCCCAGGAGGCAGGCAGCTGGCGGGCTTGGAAGGATTGACAGGGCTCCTGGGGCAGGTACCTGATCCCCAGAGGACCTCTGGCCTGAATCTATCCTCAGGAGACAAGTGGACCCCTTAAGATGAGGAGTGCTGGATGGTTCCACTCAAAGCAATCAGATTCTGCTAAGAAACCTGGACTGACATTTTGCTTCCACTTGCCTTCCTGCTCCTTTGAAGAACTAAAGCATGAACATTATTTTTCCATCCTTAAAAAATTACATGTAATGAGCTAGTTCCAGGCAGGCCTGGCACAGATGGAGGTTTAATCGCTGTAGTCTAAACTCACAGGCATTCCAGCTTAACTCAATTCTCAACCATTCACTAGGGGAAATGTTCATCACCCAGAGATTACAGCGGGGCCAAACTCTGAATGGACTCTAAAGACCTGTCAGTGGAGTGGCATGGTGCCACCCTAGCCATTTCTGGGGCCACACAGGGCAGGAGCACCTGCCAGCCCTGGCCACGCCAAGGTCCCAGTCCTACCAGGCTATGTCACAGGAATTTTATTTTGGGAATCTCTACAGAATCAAGTACTGAGAGGAAGATAGAAGAGAAATATCGATGGCCTCTGAGAGCCCCTGTTTGGAGAGGGGATGCATGGCCCCTGTTTTTAGGGACTGTCCTGTCTCCCTGGAGTGAGTGAGGTGGGGCTCCATGCTGTAGATGGCTCCCTGAACCCTCTGAAGAGTACTAACACAGGAACGATCAGACATCTTAATCCTAGAATTTCTAACAAGAGGTTAGACAGTGTCTCCTCACAAAGGTCCACAGAAGCCTGACTCCTCCCAGCCCCTAAAGAAACCAGCAGCAGAAATTGGAAATAGACATAGGTACAGACCTCAGGCCATGGGGCACCACCGCCTCCCTTCTTGGTGGGTGGGCTGGGTCAAAGTGAAGCTGGGGTGCAGAGAAAAGGCCCCCTGGGAGCTCAGATCTTCCCAAACAGAGAAGGTCCACTGACGTCAGGCATTGACCTCTGGTATTGGAAATCCTGGGTTTCCCTGTGCACGGTTCCTGCCCAATCCTGTCTAAAGCTTGGAGAAGCTGTTTTCTTTCTCTGACTTTCCTGATGCCACTCTTGGCCAGCCATTTTCCCCTTGTCCTCCCTGGCGCAGGTGGTGTGACTTTAGGTGGCTCACACTCATTCCAGGGGTGTGAACCGGGTGCTCTGTAAGGCACTCCCAGGGTTAGTCTTTGGCCTTAACACCCACAGTGCTTCCTGCCACTCCTATTTCTTGGTCCAGTCCTACTCATGATCCTGACAGCTAGGCGAGCAATCTCCTCTCTCTGAGTTCACCCAGGCCAGAGGATGGGAGAGGGGGAACATGGGACCTGCACTTACTTAGGGGCAGGTGCACTGATACTGAGGCCAAAGGACCAGTGGAGGTACCCAGGTACATGTGCACAGCAGGGGAGGGTTCTCTGCCCCACTGTTTCCTGGACTCCTTTGACTCTTTCCTCAGAAGAACACAGTCCATACAAGCATGTACAATTGTATGAGGAAATTTCTCTCAAGGAGTTGGGTCATGCAATTATGAGTTGCCCAAACAAGCCTGAAGTCTGTAGTGCAGGCAGTGGAAAGGAAGCATCACGAATAAATTGGAACCTCCTAGGCACTGGGTGTGTGCGAAGGCAGCCAGGCTGAGAAACCTGGCTAGGGAAAGCAGCTACAGACCCCGCTGCTCCCCAAAATGTAAGTGAGAAAAAGCCCAGGCCTTTTGAAGGGCCTACCTGATGAGGCCAGGTCTGTAGAAAATAATCTCTTTAGTCTGAAGTCAACAGACTGGAGACCTTGATGGTATCTTCAGAATGCCTTGCCCAGCAAGGACGGAGTCCCCGCTCAATGGGGCTACACAGTCTAGGGACACAGTGTGTGTGCTGGATAGCAGAGGAAGTGTGTGTGAGTCCCAAAATGCGGCCTCTGCCCTGTTCTCTGCTCATATCACTGCTTAGCTTAGCCTAGTTGACACCCAGAACAGCAGGCCACCTGGTGAAAACTTTCATCACAACCAACAGTTGTACTCTCTTTGGAAAAGTTTAGGTGAGTTGACCCCAGCTGGCAGGACTTGTACTTCCATGTAGGTGAGATGTCTCTTCTCTTCGGGAGCCCGGGGAGCCCTGTCCTCAGCTTTCTGGGTTAGCAGTGAGGGTTTCCTTGGTGGAGCTCCTGGGGTTTGTGAACATGCAGGATGGGAAGGACCTCAAGATTAACCAGTACTCTAAGGGTTCCCTATTAGGGCCACCAGAACCAACACTACACCAGCTAGAGGACCCAGTGACAGTAACGGCCTCAGTGTCCGGTAGGGCTTTAGCAGGTAATTACCCAGCAGAAGCCAGGAACTGACAGGGTAATTATTAGCTTCTAATTGCAGGGCAAACCCAGGCCGGGATCCTCCTCTCCAAAGCAGAGGGCATTACTATTTGCATAGCAATTAATTACTTTGGGAGCTACGAAATTTAATTACCCACTTGTCCGCAGGAGCCAATAATTAAATTACTCTCAGAAATTATATTTATTGCCCAGTTAGGCTGAGCAGTAGCTCCAACGACCTTGGAGAATGCCCTTGGTGATGACCACTGGATGGATAGCAGGGCCTTGGCCTAAGCAGGCACAGAGAATTAACATCTATGGTACTCACACAGGCGAGGAGCCTCCTGGGACCCAGGAACACATAGCACCATGGCCCATGGGCTGCTGCCTCATATACAGTAAACATTCCATGTGAGACACAAGGACCCACAGAGGACTATACCCACGGTGAGGAAAAGGGCAAAATGGAGAGACCAAAGGGGACATTTGGACTCAGTCATTTTGACACAGTTGTAGCACCTAACTTGAGTCAAAATGTAAGTAAGAATGTCTTCTTGGCACTCCAAGCTCCAGATGACAGGCTGTGATTCTGGGCCCTTCTGGAATTGGATCCCTCCCCTTGCCTCTGTGGACTGGGAAGAACTCAGGACCAACTGGGATCAGGGAAGGCCCAAGAAGAGTCTCTGGTTGGATACCAGTTTTTAATAAAAAATAATTGTGAACTAAGCTTAGTGCCCCTGCATCAAAAGAGCCGTGGCAAAATGTCACATGCATCTGGGAGACCGCCATATCTGAACTCATATTAGGCTTTGGGGTTCAGGGGCACTGGGAGTCTTCCCAGTGGAAGCCAACCCCTCGGAAGAACAGTGTTGGACCTTCCCTGCTTCTCCTCGGTAGAGAACAAGGTCACAGGCGGGGTGCAGTGGTGAGAGGGCACTGAGGAGACTGGCAACTACAGCATGTGTTTGGTGGCTGCCCAGTGACTGGGTCCCCTTTTCCCCCAGGCCTGAGAAAGCCCAGAAAGCATCTGGGTACTCTCCCCCAGCTCTCCTCCACCTCCTTGCTTCCCACTGGAGGCCTGCTGTTTTCCATGCAGCCTGTATCCCATTCCCATGGGGGAGTGTGGGCTGAGGTCTTCAGCCTGGGTGCTGGGCATGCTAGGATGGGGCTGCTGCCCAGTGGACCCTGGGTCACAGTGCACCCCCCCTCTGGAGGATGAAGGAGTGAGCTCGCTTCCCTTGCTTGTCTTTCCCTTCATCCAGGGAAGGAAGGGCTTGGACAGAGCAAGAAGGTCCTACTTATCCTGCCCCAGTCTCTTCTTCCCTTGAGTTTCCCTGGAAGACTCAGGCCCCTGCTGTCCGAGGACCCTGCAAGGGCCAGCTGCTTCCAGATGCTGCCTCTGCTTGAGTTCCCAGCTGGTATCAGTCCCAGCCTTGGACCCTTGGAATTTCCCTCCAAAGCCTGACCTGAGCCCCTGCCCCCACCCCGGACAGGATCCTGTGGAGGCGTCTAATGAAGTCCTCCTGACTGTTCGAGGCACCCACCACCTGAGGAGAGGATCCTGGCTGGCCCTCGGACGCTGCTGACAGCGGCAATCCATCTCCATCACAGTAATGGCGTCCCCATTAATCGGCCATAAACTAATAAAGCAAGCACTTTCCACCCCTCGCGCCCCCCCCAACTTCATTAAGTCTTTAGTACATTAATATGTCTTACTTAGTGTCAGCTAAGCCTCTTTCTGCGTTTGGGGTGGAGTCAGTGAGGGGGGCGCCTTGCCTGGTAGGGGGAGATGTGACCCCTCCCCCGGTCTGGGCACAGGGGCTGCTGACTCAGAGCAACCCCCTCTTCCTGCTCCTAGCAGCTCCTGAAGGGCCCAAGAGGCTGGCAAGAGGAGGGGGGCAGGAAAGGGAGAGCCTGGAGCAAGAGGGAGGGCGGGAGAAGAGGAAAGGGGGCGGGAATGCAGGAGGAAGGGGCGGGGGAGGAGAGAGGAGGGACCGGATGGGGGAGGAGCGGCACACCTCCAAATTAAATTTGTGATTCAGGCATCAGATGGGCCGACAGCCAGAGATTAATTCGACTGATCGAGTTATAAAGAGCGGGAGGCCTGGGTAATCAATCTTGCAGCTGTCAGGCCGACAGGCAGGAGTATTAACCTGGCAAGACGGCGCGTACGGAGGACCTCATTTCGTTCACCCACCATGTCCCTTACCACCTCCAGCCTGTCTCTCCGAGTAACAATAATTGTGGCTGTTAACGATGACAGAGACAGAGACAGAGACCACCAGGGCCTGGCTCCTCTGCCAGGACCTCTCCTACTGAAGCCACAGATGGCTCAGCTTGGCTTCTCCCAGGAAGTTGAGTGCAGCTTCTTGGAGAGGAGAGGACTCCACAAGGACCTTTGGACAGGTCTGAAGCGGAAGTAGGAAGGTGCTTTGGGGAAGGCCACAGTGTCCTCAATCTCTCCACCTCGGGCTGAAGTATCACCCCGCACCTCGCTGGCTCAGCCCTGACCCTTGGCTCTGGTCAGGGAAGCTGGGCTCCAGAGGGCCCACCTGGTCCCTCCCATGGTGCTGACTCCACCGGGGCAGGGGGCAGAGCCTGACCAGTGGTGGAGTGTCTCTGGCTGGGGACTGCTCTGCCTGGCAGCTGCTTCCTGACAGTGTCAGTCCACACCTGGGTGCAGGCCGGATCTCCCTGCAGAGACTTGTGGAGACTCCACCCTTAAGGCAGAGAAGGGACAGGCACGGGCTCCCACTCAACTCCAGCTAATTTTCACATCCTTCAAACTCTGATGTCTTTCTCTCACCTTGCTCCAGGGAAAGGAGGAGCAAAGGACCAGCATGTGTGTGTGTGTGCGTGTGTGCATGTGTGTGTGCACGCGCGCACACGTGCATGCATGACTGTGTGCGTGCAAGATGGGAAAGGGCTGGGGCCACATCTTGGGTTTGTCAGGAGTTAGCCAGAATCTGTCAGGCCCCTGAAGTGGCCATTCCAGGTCGCAGGGCCTGGACTCTTTCCTTTGGAAGTCTGAGGGGAGTGAGTGTGATTCCTAACCTCTCCTCAGGAGAACCCGGGGTGAGGGCTGCTGAGGTCTGTGGTTCCTGTCGTGGTCCCACCATGCTATCTGTTCTTGTCATCACAAGGCCCAACCCCGGTCCCCTCCTTCAGTCAGAAAGCACTGCAATAGCCATGTCCCTCAGCCGCTGTGTTCTAAGTGTCATGGTCTTGCTGAGGGTCTACAACGTTACTAGTGTTCACAAGGAGGCTTATGAGGGCTTCATTTTGGGCCTCATTTTGTAGATGAAAAACAAGTTCAGAGAGGTTGGGAGACTTACTCAAACTCACTCAGCCAGGACACAGTAAATTCCTTGGCTGAGTCTCTGCACAAGCTAACTTTCCCTGCAGTCCCCAAATTCCACTTGCCCCACATGATCCCATCTTCTGCCAGAGTTCCCAGGATTCCTGGATGGCTGATTCAGCTTCTCCAGCCACAGGCACTCTAATGTAAGGAATGAGGGAGGGTGGAGCTCCTGGATGTGCAAGGGTCAGGTAGCTGGGTTGGAGGACACTCATCTAGGTGAGGGAAATGTGGCCCCCTAGAAAGTCTCCGTAACCCTGCTCTGGAGTAGCCCCAGAAGTGGCATCTGCTCTCTCCAGCCCCGCAGTGTCCTGGGGAAAAGAGTGCGGTGCTGACTGATAGCCCTGCCTGCTGCCCGCAGAAACCAAGCCAGTAGAGGGATTCCATGTGGGGTGTGTGCAAAGCTGGGGTGCAGACAGGAGGCTGTCTCTCACCTCTCGGCCCTTTTGGGGCTGGCGAGAGGGAGTAGAGAAGTTGGGGCATCAGCAGCTGGAGGCTGGCACCAGGCCAGCCCCTCTCCCAGGTTCCCTGGGGCCTGTTTCAAGTGGTGGCTTCCAGGGTGAGCCAGCTCAGGGAGGGGAGTGGGAACAGGGCCTCTTTCCAAGCCAGGGTTCAAGGGTCTCCTTTCCCTGCTCAGGGCAGCTACTGATTCTGGCCTGTCACTCTCTGTGTTCCCTCCCCATCCGGAACTGAGGCCTGTGGCCCTGGTGGGGGGGGGGGCGCCCTGGAGAGGGCCACTGCTGCTCTGTTAGGAGGTGAGGCTTATGCTTGGAGTGGAGATGGACAGAGTCCTCCAAACATGGCAGGCGTGTAACCAGCTGTGTTTGTGCTGCCCACCCCACAACCCACACAGGACCCTCAGCCAGGGTCCTCTTGTGGTGGAGCATGTCCTTTGGTTTCTTGTCTCCCCACCCCATCCAGGGTGATGTGGAACCTGAGCCCAGGGCTGTCTTTTAGGTTGTGGTTCTTCACCCCACATCTGTGCCTTGACTCTATCTGTACGTGAAGGAGAACAATTTCCTCTTTGTTCTCTGGCTTTTTGGCCACGGGAATGGAAGAGGCAATTTTCTGGAAAGGAAAGAAAGAAGGTCTTTTAAGGCAAGTCACATAGAACAGCTGCTTCAGACAACATCTCTCAGTGCCTCAGTTTCTCTATCTGTAGATGGGAAGAAATACAACCTACTTTCCTGGCTGGTGGTAAAGGAGGTATGAGATAGCCTCACTAGGGCTGTCTTGGCACCTTGTGGGTGCTGAATGAGTCTGGAACTGGTCAGCTGGAGAGGGGCAAAGCCTAGAGTATGGGGCGAGTGCAGACTTTTGGAGAGAACTCTTTCTTGTGCCTGCTGGACTTGCACTTTGTGACAAGCCCAGATGGAGACCCTGAACTCAAACATCCCTGCTCTGAAGAGCCCTTGGCGAGGGGACGCTGTGGGTGTGTGTTCTCAACTCCCTGTTCTGAGAAAGCTACCTGGACATCAGCCAAGCTGTGTGCTTGACAGGGGTTGGGGGGAAGAGAGAGAAAGAGAGAGAGAGAGAGAGAGAGAGAGAGAGAGAGAGAGAGAGAGAGAGAGAGAAAGAGAGGAGGCGAGCAGTGGCTGGCACCAGGATGTTTGCTGATCAATCTCTGTCTTTGGCATACCCAGAGCTGGTCCTAGGATGCTTCAGGGCCTAAGGTGGGATCCAGTGGGCCTAAAGGGGCAGAACGGGGCCCAGGAAGATGGATTTCCTTGTCCCCACAGCCTGTGCCCAGCAGGAAGGGGCGAAGCCTGCTTCATTACGTTTAATGGGATTATTGTAGGGGGACAGTAGTCATGGGGCATTAGCTGCTAATTGGGTCCATAATAAAGTTAATAAAGCTCTTATGGTCTTTGCCATTAAGTATAATTAAGGGGGTGCTCTGAGGCAAGGAGGAGGTGCTCATGGGGACCGGGCACTGGGCCCTCACTGGCAGGAAGGAGCCAAAACAGGAGCAGGTGACAGGGAAGCTCAGCTGTGTCAGAGCTGGGGCCTGCTCTAGCTTCCACAGCCACCCCAGATGGGGTCCTCTGGAGGGGGGATGTGGACAGGAAGGGAAGAGGCTCAGAACTGAGAGAAACGTGACTGCTGAGGATGGCAGGCAGGGCCAAGCCTAGGGCTTTGAGGGATGACTGTGTGAGCTTGGGCTGACTGCAGCCTCAGTTTCCCTTTCTATAACATGAAGGTCACAGGCTGGTCTTGGGGTTCTGGTCTGGGGTAAGAGAAAACCAGGCCGGTGACAGCAGCGTGCTTCCTTTCCTTTTATTGGGCAGCGCTTCAAGGGGTGTACGATGAAGCTTTGCATCTGTAGACACAGAAGGGCCCTTTTCTCCCGCCTGCCCCTGTCCCAGAGCTGGGGGGGGGGGTACTTATGCTAAATACACACAAATGCAGAAATTCGCCGTGTTGCTTTTTTCCATCTTTCTGCGATGGAATGGCCTTCCTCTTATGTTGGTCTTTGTGGTCTTTTTATGCCATTGCACATAGATGCCTGTATTTTTTGTCCAGTTGCCCAGAATTGTACCCTAGGGGTGCACCACCATTCAGTGAATCAGTTACCTGGAGGTGGGCGTTCAACTGGTTTCCAGGGGTTTGTCATTTGAACAGCAGCCCGTTCATCCTCTGCCTTTGTGCACGCCCCCCTCCCCCAACAGTGCTGGGAACTGAAGCCAGAAAATCACGCACACTGGGCAAGAGCTCTACTGCTGAGGTCCGTCCTCAGTCTGTTTTTGGAGATTGTGTTTTGAGCAGGGTCCTGCTCGGTGGCCAGGCTGGCCTTGAATTTGTGACTGCCCCACCTCAGTCTCCTGAGTAGCTGGAGGGAGTTACAGGTGTGCACCCCGCTCCTGTGCGTTCTGAGTGAGGGTTCTGGATAACTGGATAACTGAGGTGAGGCTATGTACACTGTATTTATTTTTGTAGGTTTAACAAACTTCTTTTGAAAGGTACAATTTTAAAAAATTGTAGCACAGAGTAGTTGAACTCCTCTCTAAGCCCTCAATTCCTTTTCCCAGGGATTACCACTTTCATTTCTGGAAGAACATTTTTGTCTTTTTCCTTTTTATTGGTACTAGGGATCGAACTCACGACTGCCTGCTTGCAAGGCAGGCGCTTATGCCGCTGAGCTAAATTCTCAGCCCCTTCTGGAAGAACATTTTAAAAATCTTTTCAAAACTACATGTGTGCTAATTTGCAAATTTTTCTTCTCCCCATTTCCCTGAAAGGTGTTCTGTACCTCTTTTTTTTTTTGTCTTTTTGAGACAGGGTCTCACTATGCAGTTTCCACTGGTCTTAAGCTCACTATGTAGCCCAGGCTGGCCTTGAACTCTTCCCTCAGTCCTGCTATCTCAGCCCCCTGAGTGCTGGGATTATAGACATGCCCCACCATGCCCGGTTTATACCTTTGTTTTTGGGGGGACCTTGCTAGCCTGTATCTTATAATAGCTTTTTTCTTTTTTCTTTTGGTACCGGGGATCGAACTCTCAACCTCATGCTTGCCAGGCAGGTGCTTACACCTCTGAGCTAAATCCCTGGCCCTCTACCCTGTATCTTGAAGATATGGGAAGAGGCTCACTGCTCTCTTGAATGGCTGCAAGGTGTCCCAGGTCATGGCCACATGCTAGCTGCTGAGAGTTTCTCTCACTGGAAACCTAAACTGCTTCTAATCTTTAACCCTCGCCATGCTACTTTAAGTGCCCTTCCCACAGTGTACACACTTTGTTCTTGAACAGGGCAGAACATATGCAGACAGATTCCTAGAAGCGCAATTACCAAGTCAGATGATATACTCCACCCCTGCTGCTCTACTGGAGGAAGTGCTGCCTCTGCGCTTGGCCATAGCCACATCCCCTGCTCAGGCTTTGGGGAGCAAGGACCCAAAGTGAGGCTTCCATCCAACCTGGAGTGCAGCTTCCCCAGAGAGAGGTGGGACAGGAAGGAAAGGATCAGGCTAGGTCCCTGTGCCTGAGAAAGCCACAGGGTAAACACAGTTGTCGGCAGAGCTGCTGTCAGGGTCAGGGGTTAATGCGGATGGAGCTACCGGGACACGCTTCACAAAGCAAACAAAACAAGTCAGGGGGCTGCCCTGCCGTGGCAGGGGGCAGTTGCTAGCCAGCCTTGCCTCTTCCCCAGGCAGCTGCTGCTGCGGGCACAGGCTCTGGGTTGCCCAGGGTCTCGTGGCAGGATGGCTGAGCCCTGAGGCCACAGGAGGGCAGCTTTCCATGTCCTGAGCCCCCAGGATGGAGCTGGCAGGGTGGGGCCAGGGCAGCCGTGCCACCTCCAGGGCCCCACCAGTAATCCTCCTGCAGCCTGTCTGGGAGCTTTGTGAGGTATTAGAGGTGAGCCTGGCGGCCACCCTGGAGCCACACATTGCTTTGAGAGCATTCTTAGGCATTAGGCCCCTGTCACCGCTCAGCCTTCCTACACCTTACCTAGCCCTGGGGCATCTCTGCTACAGCCACTCCTGGCCTAATTACAGGTGTCCCTGTCGAGGTCAGCTGTAGGGTTCACTGGGGCTTCATTAATGGAGCCCAAGGATGAGCCAGGCAAACAGGGGATTAGAGGCTTAGGAAGGTGGGGTGGGGGGCTGGATACATCAAGCGTGTGCCACACCTATGCTGGGGTGCTCACAAAGGCAGACGATACATGTGTGCTCACACACAGGTTCACCTCATCAGGACTCAGAGCTGCTGCCCAGGAAGCATTTTCCCTCCAGCCAAAGCTGCTCTGCCTCTCCGGCCTCCCCCCTGCTCCTTTCAGCTCTGCCAGGGCCATGACGTTCCCATCCCACCCCAAAACTGAAGTGCTGTGTGTGGGTAGATTCAAGCAGGGCAGCTCCCAGGCAGGCCGGAGAGGAGGGGTGCCCTCCTATGGCTTCCCAGTCTGGCCTGGCCCAGAGGGCTCCCAAGCCCAGCGTGAGTCCAGCACCCAGAGAACCCCCACGCCAAACCGGTTCTGAGGGCAGCCAGGGCCACACTGCCCAGATGTCACTAAGGAGGAACAAGAGGAAGAGGAGGAAGGAGCTGATGGGAGCCAAGGCTGGGAGGGGCAGGGTGAGGGGAAATCACTTAACCTCAAGGCCACCACCGAACTTTGGAACCTCGGCACTGACGGGGACCAGCTGGAGCTGGCCAAGGACCAGAGCCCCAAGTGTGGGAATTCAGGAAGGGGCCTCCAGGGTCAGCTGAAAGAGAGCACCCCAAGCTTTCTCCCAGGCTCGCCAGGGTATGGACACAAGCCTGACTCTGGCTCCCTTCTCCCAGTGCTCCCCCCAAGCTGGCTGGGGGTGTACTTCTCTCCTGGCAGTGCAGTACTGCAGCCTGGGCAGCAGGCAAGAGGGGGGCCAGAAACCAATCCTTCTGATTTTCCCAAGAGCACCTCCTTCCTGGGGCACCCAGCTGACCAATGTTTAGAAGTGACCCCCATTACAAAAACAGGCTCTATGCCACATCACAAACTCCAGTTCTGTCTGTAAAAGGGCCTCAGGGCCAGATGCCACCTGTTGTCACCTCATCCTTGATCCTAGGCACCCGCATTCCTGCTGTGTGCTCCCAGGCTCCCCTGGCCATCCCCAGACCCCCCACATACTCTACACCCATAATTGAATACAAAGGCCCAGAAGCCAGCGCAAGCAGCAAAATTAATCACCAGCAACCTGGCAGCCTCCTGCCATAGATCTTTTTCACACATAAAATAGCTCATGTTAATCATTGCTGCTGATTTATTGTCTTCTCTGCCTTGTACATAAATTATTCACTATTGCCAGGCTGCTTGGAGGAACTTGTAATGAGGACTTCCATCCTCCCATCTCTTTCAGCTCCACCTAGCTGTGGTGTTTATTGGCCTGGCAGAGGCATGCGGCATAGCAAGGGGACCAGGGGGTGGTGGGCAGCGGGGTCTGCCTCAGATGAGGCTCCATCCCACCTAGGAGCACCTATGGGAGCTCTTGGCCACAGGAGCACAGGCTGTGGTCTGGGAACCTCTCCCATTCTAGACAGAGAGCGAGCAGAATGGAGCTGGCTGCTTGGTGGACCTGCGCTTCTTAAGACTTCGTGGGCTGGAGCAGGCGGTGCCTTCACCAGGAGGTTCTTGCCTGCATGAGAGCCTCTCCCCCTAAGGAGGCATAACTCCCGGGGCTCCCCCATTCCTGGAAGCAGATGTGTGTGCGTTCCTTGTCTCCTGCTGCACCCCTACCTACCCTGGGGCTTGGGCCACCCTCTCCTGTCATCCTCCAAGAGGATCCTGGCCCAAGTTGCTTAAGGCAGTGTCCACCAGGTGGCAGCCCTGTGGCCCATCATGGGCCTCTGGTGAGCAGGGAGGAGACACCAGGAAAGGAACCCCCAGAGCTTGCCAAGGTGAAAGCACTAGCCTCTGTGGAATGAAAAGACAAAGCCCACCTCAGCCTCAGACTCCGAAGTGCCACCCTCACACGGGGTCATCTAGAACTGGGAGGGCACATGTTGTGGGCCGTGAGAATCGGCCTGATGTCACTGGCCTGGCCAGCTTCCTCAAAGTGCAGCAACCTGCAGGGCTTCCCTCCTCAGTGCAAATTCATTTCTTCCATGGAGAGCCCCAGAGGCTACAAGAGGGAGTTACCAGAATAAGGTGGCCAGTGGGGTCAGCCACAGCTCAGCCGCTGGGAGCCCCTGTGAACAGGCCAGCCAGAAGTGTCAGGAGCCATCCCACTGCAGATGGGTGCCCTGCAGACACTGCCTTCTCCTCATCTCCCTGCCCCCAGAACAGTGGTGAAATGCCCAGATGCAAAGGGGCCTGTGATCCAGGAGGTGGCTGCTTCAGCCCTGGACTTGCCAGAGGCCCCCAGCCTGACACTCTGCAAGCCTCACACATGAAGGTGCAATCTTGCAACACCCACTGAGGCTGGGCCCACCCAGCAGTGAGACAAATGCAGCCCACAGGTAGACTCTGGCTCTGCCACCTAGCAATAGGCCACTTGCTTCCCCCAGGAGCACAGGACTCTGCCCTTTAAAATCTGTGAGCCTAGGGATGGGACTGGTGAACTGGGCTCTGCTTGACAGCCAGGCCTCATTTAGGCCCCTCTGCCTTGCCTGAATCCTGAGAAAATATCTGAACCACATGTCCCCATGGCCATTCTTGCCCAGAGGATCTTGCTGTAGGCTCAGGCCCCCTGAAATGTTTTGTCTTCCTGGCTAATAGCAGGCCCCCCTCTGGGTGCTGAGCCCCCGGGCCTGCCTTCTGCCCCCCCGCAGGCTCTCCAGAGCTGCCCTATCCGTCCCATCTGTGAGGAGCAGTGCTTTTTTGAGTGCAACTCTTCCCCTGGCCTCAGACATGTGGCAGGATCCAGGCAGCTGCCCTGCCACTGAGTCCCTGCAGCCTGTGAACATGCATGGGAGACTTTACAGAGCCAAGCTGAGGTGTTTGGAGCTCCGCACTTCCTGGGGAAGCCAAGCCAGGCCAGGCAACCGACGCGTTCCGGTGGGTATCCGAGCTCTGAGCTCCAACTTCCAGAAGAGGGCATGGCGCCAATCCCCTCCCTCCCACCAGCTCTAGCCCCGACACACCCAGCTTGCCAGGCTCTCTTCACGTCTGTCTTCACATTTGTTTCAGGGCTGCCCCAGCCTCACTTGTTTATCCTTCAGGGGGTCCAAGTGAGTGTCTCAGCCCCAATTATGCTCTGACCACAGCTATCACAGGTACCAAAACAAACGTGCTGGGCGTCAGAGGAGGGGGAGTCTCAGACAGGCTGGTGCCAGGGGGCCTGATAGAGGGGAATCTGCTTGGGCTCGGAGGTGATGAGAGCTTCTCCTAGTGATGGGACTCTAGGGAGCAGGGGTTCGTGGGTAATTGGCCTCCTCAGCAAGGTCCAGGCCACAGAGGGTACAATGTCTTAGTCTCAGTGCCTCCCCTCCGCCACCTTCACCCCCATAGTCCCCCTGGCCTCCTCTAACAGGAGCCTGTCCAGGGGCCTCTTGAGCTGCTGCCTTACCTTCAGAGGTTGCAGATTTGACCTCTCCGCCCCATCCAATCCATGGAGACCTACCCCACTCCAGATCACGGTCAGTGTCTGGAGTGAAAGTCAGGGACTCTGGGCCCACTCCTGTGGCTTCAACCATGGTCCTCAGGCCCTGTGCCTTGGTTTTCCACCTCCAGGCCTGAAGGAATGGTCCCGCACGAGACAGCAAGACCCTAATGCTCTAAGCTCCCTGGGGTGCCCAAAGAGTACCAGGACCCTGTCTCTGGGAGCAGTGGGAGAAGAGTGAGGTGCTGCTGGGATGCTGGGCACAGGGCAGAGGAGAGCAGGGGTGTTGCATGTGGCTGGTCCTGGCTTTTGCCTGGAGTTTTGAAGCCAGGATGCCAAGTATCTTATCCCTAGGAAAGGAGCCAGATCCTCTGCAACTGTGACAGGAACCAGGGGACCCAGCAGAGGCCACACTCAGCACCTCTCCAGTTCTGCTGGTCCCTGGCTGAGAAGGATTCCCCCTTGCTCCCCACCTCCCCGCTGCCCTCTCTGCTTTCACTCAGTACCTACTTCTACCCTTACTCTGGCTTGCTGCTCTGCCCTGGAAAGGCCACTGGAGTGCACCTGCCCATTGGCCATCACTGTGATGGAGCTGCACCTGGGAGCATCTTTGATGAATGGGATGACAGGGATAATGGAAAAGCAGGTCTCCAACACTTTCCATGTGTTTTATGTGTGCAGTTTGATCTCTGACCAGTCCTTAAGGTGGGAGGACATGGCACTCTGCTTTAGAGGTAAAGCTCTGCTTTGTAGGAAGCAGAGCCTTTGGGAGGTTAATTGTCCAAAGCCAGAACACCAAGTAGGGTTAGAACTGGGTTCAAACCCATGAAGTCTGACTTCAGAACCAAGGGTGCACACAGGCTCCAGTCCTGGAGAGAACAGGGTTTGCTCCGGGTCTGTGGAAATGGCCTCTTGAGTGTTAGGGGCCATAGCCTCTGGGGCATCTCTCTGCCTTCGGGTTCCACACTGGGACTGAGGAAATCCTGTGGCCACTTGGGGCTTGGGATCCCAGGAATCCCACCGGGACCTGGGGAAGGCAACTCTGAGCTGGAAGCACAAGAAGTGTCAGCCTCTAGTGCTCCCTGCTGGCTTTGCCATAGGAAGGCAGGGGCCAGGTCTGTTGCCCCCTCGGGGTCTCTGGATGAGGGCAAGTTTCGGGTTCTGATCACCACCAAAGCCTCACTGCTGCCCACACGCAGCAAGTGGAGGACCGTGAGGTGGGCTGTCTGAGCCAGACATCTGCTTCCACCCACACATGGAACACAGTCGGGAGGTGTGGTAGGAGGTGCAGTAGGGCAAGAAGTCTCTGGGAGAGGGACTGGCACAGGCCCTACAGGGAGTGAGCCTGGGGCAGGTGTCTGTGTGCGCCAGGCCAGGCTGTGTATGCTGCACTGCGTGAAGGTGTGTGCCCATGGTGGAAGCCAGGCAGAAGAATTTGTACATCAGTGTGTGTGAACATGCATGAGTGTGACTATGCACATGAGCTAGTATAACCAGGCAGTGTGTGGGTGTTTCAGGGCATAGCTGATCATGCCTGATGAGACAGCCCGACTGAGTGCAGAGGGCAGTCACTGTCTGAGCACCTCAGAGGGAAATCCCTGAAGTCTGTGCTCTGCTCTGGCTGTCCTGGGGCTTTGGCTGTGTTCATTCTCAGATCCTCCGGAGCCACAGATGGTGAGACTGCCCACTCCTGGGGCAATTGTGGGGACTGAGCACAGGTGTGTGAGGGGAACATTTTGTCAACTGTCCAATGCAGGCACCTGGGAAGGTCAAGGAGCTGCTCTGTTGTCTGCTGTCTCCCCCACTCTCATGTTCATGCCCTGGCCAGGTGAAAGCTGGAGTCCGGTAGTGCCCCAGAGTTGTCACTCACATGGCAAGATTTGAGTCCCAGGTGTCAGAGACCTGGTTAGGCAGGGGAGGGTGAGAAAGTACAGCTGTTGCAGCTGTCTTCCAGGTCTACCAGTTGTCCCAGGCTGTGGCTCACCAGCACCCACCACCCTGGACCTCCTTGCTCTGCTCCTACCTGAGGGCTGCTCCTTTACTCGCCCAGCTCCACACCCTGCGGGTTCTGCCACCCTCTGTTCTCCTTCTGACCTCCTCTTTCCCCCTGGGATTCCAGGGCTCTGAGCCAGTTTTATGGCCACTCCCAAATCCTCTGAGCTTCTCAGATGCCTCTAGTGCTGCGAGGCTCTGTGCTTGTGTTTGGAATCTATTTCCTAAATACTTTTCCTCAGTCATACCTGGAGCTCAGACAGGAGCTATCTGGAGAAGATCTGAAAACTCAGAGACCGAGGTGGTATCCTGGCCTGACGCGTCTCAGGCAACAGTACAGTGCCAAAGTCCCACTGGGCAATTCTGCCATGCAGCCACAATTTGCAATTGCTGCTGACTTTTCCCAGCCTCCCTGGGGAAGGAGTCACCTGGGAAGCGTGGTAAACAGGTAACAGCCCTCCCACTCCCAGGAAGATTCTGGCTGGTTATGTCCAGGATGGGTTTCAGGGATTTACTATTTTTTTTTTTGTGATACTGGAAATTGAACTCAGGGCCTCATACTTGCCAGACAGACGCTGTGCCACTGAACTACATCCCAGCCTGGGATTTGCTTTTTCAGTAAACATGTCAGAATGATTCCAATTTCCAGGAATGTCAGAGAGCCTAAGCCAAGAGAAGCACTAACCAAATTCCAATGTGCCTTAGAGTCTCCAGGGTATCTGCTAAGGTTCAAGTCTGGTCTGGTGGTCAGGAGCAGCATCCTGACCACCAGTAGTGTGAATGAGAAGGTGAAGGATAGGCTGTGAGTTGGAGAGGAAACAGCCAACTTGGGGACCAGGACAAGAAACTGGGACTGGACCGCAGGACAGTGAGGAGGCATGGGAGGATTTACACAGGGGAGGAGCTCATTCAGGAGCATCGTTTTTAAAAGGTTACTCTTTTGGCCACCTGGGGAATAGGTCAGAGGCTTCAGCTCTAGCCAGGAAGTTGTTGCTGTGGTCCAGGTGAAAGATAGCAGCCTGGGTTAAGGAGGGGAACAGGAAAAGGGAGATTAGTAGTAACCCAGCACCCCAGCTTGACTGTGCATCAGAGTCCAGCGAAGAGCTCTCCACATGTCAGCTGCTTAGAAAGCTTCCTTCCTGCTCTACTAGCCCTGGGGCTGGGGCTATGGGATCTTCTGGTCCTAGGGTAGGGAAGGCAACAGGAAGCCACCTGGAGGATGGTATGGAACGCGTGTCCTAGAGAGCCCTCCCTTTGACCTCCTGTGACTCTGGAGCTTCCCTGTGAGCAGCTGCTGTGAACTGAAGGCTGGGAACTGGGTTCTTCTCAGTGTCTTGGTTCTCCACATATCCCTCTCTAGCTCTCTTCCAGACAATGAAGCCCAACTGAAAGGAAATCCAGGTGCAAGAAGCATCTTTGCCCTTGGATCTCATCCAGTTAGCTTGTAGTTAACCACAAGCCCCCCCAGTTCCTTCACCCCAGTCTCTCCTCTTGGCACACTGGCCCAGCCACCTTTCCCATGCTGAGCTCTGACTACCTCTCACATCATCCACTCCAAAGACACGTGGCTTGTTTTCCTCTTTGGAGGCCCATGTCTCTCTCTTTATAGCTGATTCCTGGCTCAGCAGCCTTTCCCGCATTGCTCCTGTGGTTCCTAAGCTGCTCTGTCCTCTCTCAGATAAGCCTCCTCCTGTGCCCAGCGAGCAGCAAAGCAGAAATCTAAGTTTCACGAAGCAGGAGGAGGGGACAGGCTGTCATTAGCCTCTGCTGTCCCCATCTTTAGTGTCTAGTGAGACTTAGTAACATGCTGAGCACCAAATAAGGACTTTACATGCATTATCTCAGTGCATGTTCACAACATTGCCAACAGGTCATTCCTTTATTGTCTATTTTATGGATAGAGAAACAGAAGCCATGTTGTTAAGTAAGAAGGTCAGCGCACCAGGAATGGGACTCATGCACATGTAACACCAGAATCCAGGCCCTTCACCACCCAACTGTTCTTCCTCTCATGGTTTTCATTACCAAGTCAAGGCCTCAGTTAAGTCCTCTGCCTGGGATCAGCCTCACTGGATTGTTTCTAGAGTAAATTCAGGCCAGTCTAAGGCTCACACTCAGAAAAATCAAGGCAGGGAGCAGATGACAACCCCAGAGGGATTTAGCCAAAGGGCTGAGAAGTAGGGATCTAGACTCTCAAAAAATGAGATTGAGTCTCACTCTGCCTTCACCAGAGTGGATTTGGCCAAGTCTTTTTTTTTTTTTTTTGCCATCAAGGTTCACATATTGTCATATTTGTTGTCCTTTGGTGACTTTGGCCAAAGAGAGCTTCAGACTCTTCCACACTCTCTCCATCTGTGGAGAGCGGGTAGCTAGTCAGCAGGTCTCACCACTGAGATGCACAGAAGCCTGGCTGCTCTTGTTATGGACACCACAACTCTGGGCAGCTTCCCGAGCGTCCATCAGCCTGCAGTCACCTGACAGGACTGGATTATTAGGGGTCCTTGGAGGAGGCTCCTAGGGGTTTTATTTCATACGAAGGTGCTCATTCTCCTAGTAACAGGAAGCAAGGCCTAAAAGCAGGGCCAAAATCTGGTTCCACCACTTCCCAGCTAAGTGATCAGGATTAACACCCTGCATTTTTCATTGTAAAACAGGACTCATGAAAGAAAGAGTTGTCATGAGTTGCTGGGACTGAATCGCAGGGCTGTGCATAGTGCCGGGGGTCTCTGGGTCTGAACTTATCCCCAATGATAAAACACAAGTCAAATGGGAGTGCGGTCCACTTGCTGCTCTGTGCCTTCCTGAACACTTTCCTGAATTTCTGCAGCTATGATTTGGGCCCTGGCTGTCTTTTCATAACTTAAAGTGGGGGACTCAAGCACCCAATTTAACATCCCAAAGGTATAATGGAAAGAAGTCCTTGTGACATTTGTCCAAGCAGGATTGCTGCCAGAGAGAAGCTCTTATTTTGTACAGTGGGTGAAAAAAAAAATTTTTTTTTTTTTGGTCTTTTTCCTTTTTTATTGGTATCGGGAATAGAACTCAGGACTGCCTGCTTGCTGTGGGTGAAAATATTAGTCTCATGTCTGCGTCAGGCTCAGGAGACAAGAAGAGCAATTTCTTGCCCCCAGCAACCATCTGATTCCAAGGAACTCAGGCTGAGAGGAAAGCCACTAAAGTGAAAAACAATAATGCTTATTTTTTTTGGATTGACTTTGTAGGCCTAAAGCCGGTAGTCTGCGCTTTTATTTATTCCTTTACATGTTTGTCATAGTCACTTTAAATTTTGAAAGTAAGCTAAACATGCATTTTTTGCTGTAAGGAATTGAGATGAAACACCCCTTCCAGTTTCTGACTTCCCCAAAAGTGCCTGCTGCAGTCTGCTCACGGGGTCTCCTTTAGCATCATTTCTCATGCATTTACACACAGGTGTGTATTTTACAGAAAGAAATATATGTTTTTTTGGATGGCCTTATCTTTGTACATAATCGTGCTTATTTTTTTTGCAATTTGCTTTTCCCATTAAAAATACGGCATGGAATAAAATGCGGGTTGGATATTTTCCTGTATCAGTGCATATACATCTACCTCTACCTCATTATGTCAGACTGCTATGTATTAAGTACTTGATGGCATAGGGGCCACTGTTTTTCTGACCTATGGACTGTTAGTTTGCCTCCAATTTTATAAACAATCCTCTGTGAACTCCCTGGTATATTGTTCTGAGGGCAGATGTGGCTATTTCTTCAGGACAATGGATATGTAGAAATAAGTCACTAGCATGAAGAAGGACATGTTTAATTTTAATACAGATGCTGAAACACTTTACACGAAGTCTGAATGGATTGATGCCGCTGCCAAAGGCAGACAGCCCTGCTCACTCACCCTTCTCCCACACTGGAGCCTGTTGATACTTTGAATTTTACTAATATAATGGACCAAGCAAGAACAAATCCTGTTTTCATTTGCGTTTCTCTAGTTATGGTTTAATTTCTTGCCCTGTGTATATATTTTTCTAAATTTGTTCCATCTCTGTAAATTGCCTATTCATACACTTGCCCATTTTTTCTACTGCTTGTTTTTTGTTTGTTTGTTTGTTTGTTTTTTGAGCCAAGATCTCACTGTGCAGTTCAGGCTGCTCATGAGCTCATTTTGTAGCCCAGGTTGGTCTTGAACTCTTAACAATCCTTCTGCCTCAGTCTCCCAGGTTTCTATATTTGGTTTTAAAATTCTTTTTTTTAAATTACTATATTAAGATTCTTAATTCTAGGGGGCTGGGGATTTAGCTCAGCGGCATAAGCGCCTGCTTTGCAAGCAGGCAGTCATGAATTCGATCCCCGGTACCAATAAAAAGGAAAAAGACAAAAAAAAGGAGAACAAAATAGTTGCTCAGGTTACTAGATACAGGAATAAAGCAAAACAAAACATTGGATTTCAAAAAAAGATAGAAGGAAATTCCCTACAGTTTCTGTCATGCATATTGTTATCCCCCAAGAGAGGCTCAGACTATCAGCTTTGGGCCCACAAAGTCAGTCAAACATTAAGCATTATGTTTTTTTAATTTTTTTTTTTTACTTCAGTTGCTGTCTTCTGAGCCTGGGTTCCTCCAAATCAGCTGGAGGCTGGGGGGGAGAGGATTGCTCTTCTTGTCTCCCAGCTGGAGCACACAGCTGGTTCACAGGAAGGTGTGGTTTGGCTTGATTCTACTCCTGGCCCCCATTTATGATTTTTTAAGGCACAGAAAGTTTATATTTAATTATATGTTTCACTGTTTTTCTTTTTGAATTCTTATGGTTAGTGTCTTATTTTATTTTATTTCTTTTTATTTTTGTACCAGAAATCAAATCAGGACCAGGCAGGCACTGTGCCATGGAGCTAAATCCCTGGCCCTGTTGTCTTATTTTAAACAGACTTTTCTGACATGAAGCTGTTTAATTTTAGATCATACTTTCCTCAGTATTTTCAGAGCCAGCTATTTACTTCCTCTGGAATCTATTCAATGAGTGGTGCTATGGAAATAATCCTTGTCCAGTTGAAAATCTGGAGATGCACCATCCCTGCCCTCCGCCACAGGTATTTGGACTGGGAGGCTGATTTGCTAATACCAAGGAATGCCACGGTGCAGCCATGATTTAGAAGTGAGAAGATTTCTGAGCAATGGCCAGAGTGAGGTGAGGTGAAGGAAGAGTGGGGTGTCAGGAGAGGACCCCAGAGTAAAGGCCAGGGGCACACTGGCTTGGCTCTCCCATCCCCACCCTCAGTATGAGTGTGGCTTCCAGCTAGGAAGCCACAGGTAACACTGTGGGATGCTGAGAGCTGACCCATGGTACCTAGTGTCCAAGGTCTCTGGGACAGCTGGTCACACCCAGCCTGTGTGCCCTGTCTGCGGGTGCAGGAAGCTAGTGCCTCCCTTCTCACCTCTGCTCGCTTTCCATTCTCGGCTTCTGGATCATGAGTCTTCCTTTGCACGGGCAGGAGTCCTGTGGATCAAGCCTCATAGTTTTCTCTTGGAAAGCCTCACTGCCCCCCTTCCCCTTTTTTCTGTCTCTCCTTCCTTTTCTCCCTACTTCTCAGTGGTCCCAGTCCCCTTTGGGAGGGAGCTCGGCTGAGCTCAGCCTCTGCTAAGATGGCCATTTGGGCCCATTAGCTGCCTGCTAATGAGTGGCTGCACTTGCTGCCCCTCCTCCCACCCCACCTAGGAGGGAGAGATCAATTAGCTGCTTCTGTGTACACACACACACACACACACACACACACACACACACACGCGCGCTTCACATGAATTCAGGTCTCATCATGTGTGTGTATCACGCACTCAGAATAAACACACACCTCCTGACCTACCTTCTAGAGGTCCTGCTCAGCATCTAGAAAGCAGTCCTGCTCTGTGCCGTCCACACTCCAGCTCACCCGTGGAACCACATTTTCATATTTCACAGGTGAGTGAACTGAGCTCAAAGTGGGGAAGTGTCACCTGGAGCCTGTGGCCTCTGGCTATCAATCCAGTGCCAAGCAGTCAGGAGAGAGACAGGCCAACTCATGACTGCGCATCTTGGCTTCCTGGAGCTATGGGGCTTCAAGGTGGCTAGTCCCAGGGAATTCTGGTTTGTTTAAAGAAAGGAGACGAGAGAAGCCTGCCTTATCCTGCAGGTTCGCGGAAGGGGAAGGAAGTCTTACTTCAGCTCCTACTTTGGCTCCCACAACCTTGACTTGACATCTGTCCTGCCTGAGGAGCTGACCCTTGCCTTGTGCCCTCTTGTCCAGACAGCAGGGGACACCTTGCAAGGCATGCCAGGGCCCTCCTGAGGACTGGGGGAGTGTGAGTCTTTGTTGCCCCTGCCCCTGGCCTGTTCTCCAGATACCTCGTGAGTTGGGAAGGTAGAAAACTGGGCCTAGGCCTGAGGCATGCAGGGCCCTAAAGGGGCAGCTCTGCAGCCTGTGTCCTGTCTCCTGGCATTCCTGTGACCTTGCTTGGGGAAGCCTGGGAGGCTCGGCAGCTGGGATCACAGCTGAGGTGTGGTGGTCTGTGCCTCCAGTGGCCCTAGACCTTTCATGGTCTAGATCTTGTCCCCAGGCTCAAAGAGGACCTGAGGACAGGTCTGGGGAACCTCTCTGAGCATTACCTGACAGGGGTCAAGCAGGGGCAGGGGCAGGGGCAGGGGCAGGATCTTCCAGAATCTCCCCACGCTGGGAGCTAGTAGCCATTCACTCCATTCCTTTCCTCATCCTGAGACTCTGGTCAAAGGGTCTGGCTGCCAGGGAGACCTGCCATGGACTTGAGGCGTAGCCTGGGAACCTTGCCCCAGGCAGGCCCTGCAGCCTTTTGGTCAGCCCCTGCCTCCCTTCACAGGGCTTGGAGCAAGGCCTCCGCCCACTGATCCAGCAGCACACCCGGTCCTGACCTGCTGTAAAGGTGTGGAGTGGTGGCCCTGGCTCTGGTGCAGGTAGAGCCTTACTGTGGGGCCATCCTATGCCAGCCTGGAATGGAGTGAAGGGGCCTGGGGACAGGGGAAGAGGGGACGCGGACTCTGGTCAGGGAGATGGGCTGGAATTCTAACTCCCCAGTTTAGAGCTTGAAGACTTGGGAGAGCTACTGCATCTATGAGGTAGACTGTGTGGCCAGGGTCACACACCAAGTAGAACATCTGACGTGATTGGAAGTTTCCAGAAAGAGGAGAACAGGAATGAAGTGGTAACTGGCTACCCCTGGGGTTGGGCGTGCTCAGGGACAGAGCTCCAGCCCAGCACAGAACCCCAGCACTGAGACTGAGCATATTTGATGTTTATTTGAAAAAAGGGAGGCGAGAGAAGCAATGATGAGCCACAGGACTATCAAGCGGCTAAGCTTCTTTTCAGTGGGAATAGTGGTACTTTCATCACTATCTGTGAATGTGTGATAATTCCTCCATCCAGGGTACTGCTCTAGGTGTCAAAGTGATTTGTAAATAAACTGCTTGATAGATAGTGGTTCTGATTAACATATAGGTGATGATGTCTGTGCAGAATGAAATGCAGGAGCCAGCTTGACCTGCCAGGGTAGGTGTGCATCCCTGAAGGGCAATTATGCTAGTGTCATTGGGTGCTGACACCATACCCAAGCCACTGGGGCAGCATCTAAACCTGTTTACAGGAGCTGTGACCTTGGCCAGTACACTTCTGGGCCTCAGTCTTCCCATCCTTAAAACGGAGATACAAACGCACCTACTCTAGAGCTCGGCTGTGACTGAACAATGTTATGTAAGATTCCTAGAATAGCCATGAGACTGGGTGTGGAAGCACCTGCCTGTAATCCCAGTGCTTGGGAGGCTGAGGCAGGAGGAACACCATAAGCTCGAGGCCAGCCTGAGCTACACCGTGAGATTCTGTCTCAAAAAAAAAAAAAATCACAACAAAGCCGTGGCACACAGTGAGTGCTCAACAAACTACACTGTATTTTGGGCCTCCATGTGGTGTGGATGCTTCTCACCCTGGGAAGGGAGCACTGTCCTGGCCCTTCATCCATCCAGGGCTGAGAGGTCCACTTCTGCAGTCCAGGGCACTCTCGGGGGCTCTGCACACTGAGGCAGGGAGTTGTCCAGGCAGCATCAGGTCACTTCCCTCCCAAGGGTGAGCCTGTCCTGTGCCTGTCCTGCCCTGCGCCTGTTGATGCACGGATGATAGCCATCCAGTCCTGCCTGCTTCACCTCCAGGAGATGCCAGCTGAACTGGCTTGGGACGAGCAGAAGGGACCTGGCTGAGTGCCAGGGGCAGCGGTGGCCTTAGGGGAAGTGGGGTGCCAACTGCTGCCCCTCCCAGGGTAGAAGGCACAGACCTTCCCCAGTAGAGCCCTGTGTTTGTGGGGACCTGCAGAATCAGAGTCTGAGCCCCGAACTGGGACCTGGGGCCAGTAGTGGCCTGTGTGGGAGCTTGCAGGACAGTGGGTCTGAGGTGGGATGAGTTTCCTGCAGCTTCTCCGTGCAACAGGAGCACCCTTCCCGTGGGCTCCTGTGCATCCTTGGTGACCCTGGCACAAGCCACACGGTCATACACACCAGCTGGGTACACACACGTGCAATTGTATACACACAGACTCAGCAGGCACAAAGCCCAGGGAGCCTCCTGAGCTGGCAATACTCCCCCAGCCTCACAGTCTGGGACGCTGGGGCTGGGCCGCTGCAGGCACCCTTCCTTCTGACATATGCTTTGCTCTCTTGTCCAGGAGCAGCTTCTGGCTCTAAGCTTTTGTGGGCAGACCCGAGGTCTCACCCCTTCCAAAGCTGAGGGGGGATTCCTGGGGGTGGGATCTAATCCTCCCTTCCCTGAACACTGCCTCTGAAGGAGGTCCATGAGGAAAGGAGGCTGAGAGAGTTGAGATGGGTGAGCAGAGGCCCTGGTGAGGAGGACTGGCTTTAGGCCGGCATCATACTCTAGGGGTCACTAGCCATGCAGCCAGGTTTGCCTGCAGGTGTGAGGTGGGGAAGGGTTCGGGTGGGTACTTGCGAGAGCCAGGAAAGGTACAGGGGTGGGGGTGGTCTTCACATGCTGTTTCTGTGGTGGATGTTTTATTAAATTATAGCACGGTGCAGCGGCACACAAACTTTGAATGTGCTTTCCGATTTGCACCTAGATGTAAGTATGGGGGTCAGTGAAGTCTCACAAAGCATACACCAGTGTCAGCAGACAGCAGCAGCCCATTGCTGGACCCCAGGAGCCCCTTCCAGGCACAGTCCCACAGGGGTGGCCCTATTCTGGCCTCTTACACCAGCTCTTAGTTTGTGTTCAGTATTTCATAGAAGTGGGATCATAGGGTGGGCTAGCTTTTTTGTCTGGCTTATGTTGCTCAGCGTTAGAGGTCTGTGGTCCTTTCATGCTGTCTAGATAGGCCTTGTTAATAATGCACCTGGGTGGACACCCTTCCTTTTTCCCTAGGGTTACATCTTCAGCCTGCTTATTTATTTATTTATTTATTTATTTATTTATTTATTTATTTATTTGGTACCAGGAATCAAATTCAGGACTTTGTGCTTCCCAGGCAGGTGCTGGGCCATTGAGCTTTGTCCCTGACCCTATCTATCTATCTATCTATCTATCTATCTATCTATATATATATCTGTTTTTAAGTTTGAGACAGTGTCTCTCAGTCAGTTGCCTGAGCTAGGCTAGAACTATGATCCTGCCTCAGCCTCCAAGAGTGCTGGGATTACAGGTGTGTGCGACCATACCTGGCTTATACCCACACTTATAAAAGCTCATACCCAGTCACCCGGCTGGGGGCCAGCAACCTGTGCTGTGAGCTTGGCTGAGTCCCTGAGCTACCTGTCATTTACTCCATCCTTTATAGTGAAACATTGGTGAACAACTCAATAAAGCATATGAAGCCTTTTGACAGGCAAGCATGGATAGAGATACTGCAGTAAAAGAATTACAGCAAAAGACTGAGAACTATGAGCACAGAATACGTGAGCAACAGGAACAGCTGTCACTTCAACAAACTACTATCACAGTTACTTCTTGTGAATTCGTCGAGATAGCAGTTGTGGCTGTGTTCCTCTGCTTGATGATGGTGAAACCAGGGAAAATAATCTGACTCTTAACCAGCCACATGATAAAGTGAAATCAGGAATATCAAAAGACAAGCAATCAAAGGTAGACAGTACTGTCATATTCATTCCCTAAAGGAAATAAGAAATAAAAAGTTAGGTTTCCTGGTTTCCTAACCTACTTAGTCAGTATACCCTCACAATTTTGGTAAACAGAGCATGGGTAGAAATTAGATAAGATTTTTTCCAATCCTAATGTTGATTCTACAGAAAAGAGTACTTAAATGCTGATACATAATACATCTTCCTTTTTTTAATTTCCTGAGGTGATAACACCACTAGAATTCTAAAACTAAGAAATTCTGCATATGCAGACATATGACATATAGGCTCCTAAATAGAATTATTTTCAAGGGAAAAAAGGGCTTCAGTTTCAGATTTCTGGGTTTTTTTCTCCCTGTATCACAAGTATTTAACAAAGAGGTAAAAGACCTAAAATAAATAAAAATTTAAGCTAGACAGTATGACACAAATGTTATGCTAGAGAACGACTATTTTTATCTTTAATTTCATATGTTTAGTTGAAAGATTGCACCTACCTGGGGCATGGTGGTGTGTGCCTGTTATCCCAGCACTGAGAGGCTGAAGCACAAAGATAGTCGCGAGTTCAAGGTCATCCTAAACTACATAGTGAGTCCAGGTCCACCTGAACTCTGAATGGAGAAAAACGCTGTCCTTAAAAAAAAGAAAGAAAGAAAGAAAGAAAGAAAGAAAGAAAGAAAGAAACTGAAATTGTACCTAATTAAGGAAAAGTCTTCATTGAAGCAATATAAAAAGAAATACATCTTCAAAGAGGTATATACAAGGATGTTCATGCCACACTGGTTAGAAACAACCTAAACATCTATCAAGGGCAGAATAATACATTTTTAGAAGCAGCTTAAAAAAACTTAAAAAACTATTCTTCTTGTTATTGTTTGAGACAGGATCTTAATATAAGAGTGGCTTTGAACTCACTATGTAGCCCAGGCAAACCTTAAAATTGTGGTAATCCTTCTGCCTCAGTTTCCCAGGCACTGAGATTACAGTTGTGTACCACCATGCTCAGCTCAAAATAAATAAATTATTATATATCAATATTCTTAGATTTCAAAGGCATTGTTGAGAGAAAAATGGAAAGTACAAAATGATAAAATGGGCACAATTTTTGTAATATTTAAAAACATGTTGTAATGACATTAATGTTTATGAAAACATATAGTAAGTGTATATGACTATGAACAGAAAGTATGCATATTTTCTTTAGAAAAAATAATCACTTCTAGTGTGTAGGGGAAAATGTTATAGTGTCTAGAAGAAGAATAAAGGAGGCTTCAGTTGTACCTGCAACTTTTTAAATAAAAAGTAAAGCAAATATAGCAAGAAAAAAAAAATAAAAGCTCATACCCACGAACCCCCAGCCTCCAAGCAGGGCAGAGCACACCCATGAAGGCTGGTGTAGCTGTGGTTCTGCCACAGGTGTGCACTTAAAGTGCTTACGTGCAGGCATACACACAGACACAAACACACCAGGGTTAGGGACACACAACCATGTCCTCATGCACACGGGTGCACCAGGCACACAGACATTCATATACACGCAAGCACAGCCCCGCAGGCATGGCAGCCCTGCTTGCACGAACCACTCACCTGCATGTATACTTCACTCTGCCCACTGTCACTGGTGGCGATGTGCTTGTGTGGTGGACACTGGCTCCCCAGAATTCTCCTGCTTCTCACGTACAAAAACACTCTCAAACGCCATGCACCTCACGTGTCACATGCCGAGGCCACTCATTCACACGCTGGTGGCTCCTTGTTTCTCTGACTCAGGCTCTGAACAGACAGCAGAAGGCGATAAAATTGACAGCTGAAAACTGTCCTGGAAGCAAAGCTACACTTGGGAAATCTGAGCTCTTACTGGAGGGACTCAAGTGCCTGTGTCTGGGACTGGGGGAGAAGGGAGGCCATGGGGTGTCTCCTGGGGCCTGTGGCCATCGGGCTGTTTCCATTATAAAGAATGATGAAAGGGCCGGTGCGGGAGAGTGAGGCTGTGAGTACACAAGGCTGGCACCTCTGACCCCTGGAGGTCAGAGTGCATGGGGAGGAGCTGCTCAGCCAGCACAAGTTCTCCAGCAGGAGGCTGGCTAGACTGGCGGGGGTGTTGGGAGCCCTAGATGAGGCCAGGGGACTGGCAGGGAGTAGGGATTGAGAAGGAAGCAGGGGCATGGGAAGGCGCCAGGGACATTAGGGAGGAGTGTGGGGACATGCTGAGCAGCGCTGGCTCCCTGTCCCTGAACTGCTCTCTAGGACTCTTCCGCTCCTGGGGCCCTAAACTCAGGGTACATTCCCCTTCTCCTGTTTAAGGCTTGATTTGCTTGTTTTTCTAATCACTGGGAACTATAGGCAAACAGGACTTGGCAAAAATAACAAACCCAGGGCATGCTGCAGTCTGCAGGCATCCCAGAGAAGCCAAGGAGTGGCCGTTCAGGCTTTGATTCCTCGATGAGAGAGGCTGGACCTCAGGCCTGTGTGCCCCTCCGGAACCCTCTCCTAGCTTGGCACTAGCACACTTGGTTTGTAGCCAAGCTTGGTGGGGTTGGCTACTAGGGAAAGCAGGGTGTGAAGTGTGGAGAGCCCCATCTTGGGAACCCACCTCTCGGCTCTCTGATTCCCACATCTCCAGACATGGCACTGGTTTGGCTGGTCTGAGGAGCCAAGTGGGATGGAGCCCTTCCCCTGCCTCTCCTCCTCCCTACAGCTGCCCTCTGGCTGCCCTGCTGGCAGGGCCAGGATTCTCTATTCTGTAATCACCTTGCCTCCTGAGGGTTCAGCAGGTTCAGGCCCTGGAAGACAGAGCTGTGCCATCTGGCCCCCAAAGGGTCTGTGCTTGTGTCTTTGTCACCATGCTGCATGGGTCCAGAGGCCATGAAGTGTTCACCAAATAGGTCCCAGCAAGGCCAATCCTGGAAAATTATCATTAAAGCACCATAATCATTAAATACAGCAGAATTCAAACTTTTCACCAAAGGAAGACTCCCAGGTGTCTATGTGAAAATGTCCAGGCGAGCCGACAGGAAACGGTATCACACCTCCTGCCCACAACCCATCTGCCCCAACTCATAAAAGGAAGAGGACAGAGTTTGAAGAAAGCATGTCCATTTCTGCAAAGCCAGCAGGTTTGTGTCTGGGTGGAAGTCGCCTCTCCCGTCCCCTAGTATAGGGGAGGTGTGTGTGGGAAGGTGAAGCCCAGGGCCTTTTTAAATTTCTTAATTGGTGAGATAGGGCATTTTTGTTGCTATTTTGTTTTGCTTTTGTTTTTTGAGACAGGATCTCCCTTTGTAATTCAGATTGGCCTTGAACTCACTATGTGACCCAGGCTAGCTTCCTGCCTCAGCCTCCCAAGTACTAGAAGCATAGGTGTTCACCACCGTCCCTGGCTGAGACAGGGTCTTGTAAATTGCTAAATTGTCCAGGTTGAACTCAAACTTGTGACTCTCTTGCTTCAGCCTACCAGAGTGCTGGGATCACAGGTACGAACCACCCCCAGCTTGGGGCTCAGACTCATAGGAAAGAATGACCTTGTGGAGGCCCATAGCTGTGACCAGAGCCCTACAGGTGGAGCTGCCCCACCTGGCAAGACATGGCCAGCAGCTAAGCACCCAGAATCCAGCCCTCTGTGCCCCAGCAAAAGGGTCTCCCTCCAATCCCTGATGCTGACCTGTTCTCCATCCCTGAGGGAAGGGGCATCTGAGCCCATAGTGGGAGCAGGAATCCAGGCAGCCGAGTCCTGTGTTTCCCTGGCCAAGTCCGAGAAGGCAAAAGTCAGGTGGGCTTAGTTTCAAAACCAGCCAAAGACCCAGGAGACCCAGGCATTGAGGAAATCAAGCTCCAGCTTCTGCCCCCCGTTACAGTCAGTGCATCAGCTCCAACTCACAGCCAGCTTTTTTATTTTTTTTGGTACCAAGGATTGAGTTCATGACCTCGAGTTTGCCAGGCAGACACTTACACTGCTGAGCTAAACCCCGGCCCTTAAGCCAGCTCTTACTGAGAAGGTACTCTGGGACAGATAGCATCCTGTGGGCTTTGTATGAATGAACTGACCTAATCCTCACAATAGCACCATGAGTAGGTGCCATTGTTATTCCCACTTCACAGATGAGAAAACTGACATCCAAAGAGGTTAAGGTACTGGTCCAAGGTCATCAGGTTTTAAGAGAAGCATGGAATTAGAACCCAGGCAGCCGGGCTTTTAAGTGGCTGGCAGTACCTGAGTCTGGCTTGGGACAGGGACAGGAAAGCCCAGGGCCAAGGGTCAGGCCAGAAGGTAGGGACCTGTCTGAGCCCTAGCCTCTCCACACAGTGCCAGTGTTGCCCTGCTTTGGTACAAGATAGAAGCACTTGTAGCTCTCCCTGTTTTCCCACCTGATCGAACTCCTACCTTCTCAACCACCCAAAATTCCAACCGTTTGAAACATCAGCTGTTTATAGAATCATAATGCTTCATCCCTGGGTCTTTATCAAGGTTAAAAAAGAAACTGGGCTTTGGGCTGGTGACACAGCTCAGTGATGGAGAACTTGCCTGCCATCTAAAAGCACCAGTTGAAATCCCTAGTACAGGGCAAACAAACCAAAGCAAAAGACCTGAGCTTTTGTGAGCTGAGGTTACTACTTTGGCGGTGATGGAAACCTAGCCTGCTCTTTGCACATGCTCAGTACAGGCTCCGCCAGCAGGTCACAGCTCCAGCCCCGAGGCTGCATGCCTTTCAAACTCACCTTGCAGTGCTCCAGTGCATCTTTACCTCCTGATAGCCACCAGCTAATTATCTAAGCTAACTGCTGTTTATTTTCTGTGACATACAATCAACCTATTTTTAAATGTTGAGGCTTCCTCAAGCCATCTGTTGGGCAGTGAGTGCCCCTTGGTCCCCCACTTTCTCCTGCCATAGGTGTGGCTGTGACGATTTCGAATCTCCATTCTGTCCCCATGATTTGAATATCTATTTCAGTGCCTTGGTCCCCTCATTTTCTCTTAATTACCCCATGATGAAATGTTTGATGTTCAGGCTTGCTCTTCTGTTATTTGAAGAGGTTATTTGATGTGCTCACCTATTTACTGTTCCACCTGAAACTTAGGATCATTTTCCCCGAGTTTCAAGATTTCTAGTATAACACTGATTAGCAGGGTGCTAAGCTTGTCAATTACCTTGAGAAAAACTGCCATTTGGGCAGGTCTTGGCATCTTGGCCTAGGAATGCAGTGCCTGTCACTGTTTCTGTGTCACATTCAACATCTTGATGGCTGCACACAGTTGCTTTGGGCCGACGTCCCCTAGAAGGGTCAAAGGCCTCCTCAGTGTTGGATATCGGGGTTGCTTCCAAGGTCAAGCTACTATGGAGAGGGAAGCTGCAAACATCTCTGCATAAATGACCTCTGTATCTCCTTGAGGCATGGCTCCAAAGTGTACTTATCTGATCAGAGGCTATGAGCAGCAACACGGTTTTTGTTACATAACCCAGAGAAGATCACAGAAATATCCACTGACCCTAACAAAGCCTGGAGCAGCTGTAGAGCAGAGAGTGACCTGCTCCTGAGCTACAGAACAGCCCTAGAGGGCGCAGAGGGAATTTGGGGGAGCAGTTCTCCCTCACAGCCAGCAGTGGGTTCCCAGCTCCTTCTGCTTCTCTCGCTGCCCTGTGTCCTGCTCAGAATTGGTTCCCTGCCCACCTGGAAGCCCAACACATTCTTATGTTTTCACAGACATTTGCACAGGAATTCTTATGTGGAGGGCACTAGTCTAAGCACCTTACAAACATTAACCCATTTGCTTTTTAAATGTATTCACAAGATTAGGCTGGGGTTTAGCTCAGTGGCACAAGCATCTGCCTGGCAAGCACAAGGTCATGAGTTCAATCCCTGGTACCCAAAAACAAAACCAAAAAATAATGTATTCACGAGATAGAGCCTCTTTTTAGCATCCCTATTTTGCAGGTGAGGAAACTGAGTCATAGAATAGCTTGTAGATTATATATCTAGAGCTGAGTGTGGTGGCGTACTCCTATAATCCCAGCACCCGGGAGGCTGAGACAGGAGGATCGCTGCAAGTTCGAGACCAGCCTGAGCTACATAGTGAGCTCAAGGCTAACCTGAATTGCATAGTGAGACCCTGACTCAAAAAGACAAAAAATTATATTGCTAGAAAAATTCAAAGTCAGTCAGTCTGACATGGAACTATTAGCTGCTGTGTAGTGCTCACTTGCCAAGGGACAGTTAACTTGAAGTTATCCTTTTTTCTGGGTGCTGTCTTGGTCCCAGAAGCCTCAATTCTAAGAAAAAAGTCCTAAATCTTTATGTCCTGGGTCTTGGACCTTCTTACATTGCCTTCCAGTTACCTGTTCGTTGCAGTCAAGGGTTGCTAGGAGAACAATTACATACATATGACATCACCCAGAGATGAATATCAGAAAGTGCAGGAAATCTGTGCCCAACACTAAAGACCTAGAAAATCTAGCCACGGGCTTGGATGCCACAGCAATGTCCTGCGTGAGCCCAGCTGAAGACTTAGAGCCCATGGCAGTGCCTCCTACGAGTCCAGCTGGAGGTCTAGAGCCTACAACAATGACTCATGCAAGTCTATTTTATGGATCGGGAGTGGGAAGACCCAAAGGTCAGTGGTGGAAGCTAGAAAGTCTATGCCAGTAGGGTGAAGGAGCTGTGCCAGTAGGCTGAGGGTTCTGCAGTGGAGCCAAGAAGAGATGCTCAAAGTGAGGACCAGGGTTCCCCTAAAGTGAATCACAGGCACTCTCAGTGGCAAGGTCCTGAGCTCCTCCGATGATAACATCTCAGTACACATCAAGGAAGCCACTAGGACACGCTCCTCCAGGAGAACCAATGGCTTCAAACCGCAACACTTAGGAGCACCTGCAACACCCCGCTCTTCCGCTGCAGTGTCCTTTTATGCTGGCAACTTTCCTCAGGCGGGCCATCCACACTCAGCACCATGCTGATTCAGTACAGCTGCTGTTAAGCTGACCCCTATTTTTAATCCATAACATCCTTTCTCATCCACAGACAACCCTGCCATGGGCCAGCAGTTGGGCTGAGCATGTTTTTCCGTCTTTTTAAATCTTTACCACAATCATACAAAATGGTAGCATACCCCATTCTACAGAAGAGGAAACAGACCACAGAAGTTAAATGCGTTACCAATACCACAAAGGCAGTGCAGTAGAACAGGAGAATTTGAATCTCTTCAGTCAAACAGCAATGTCCCTGATCTCTCTATTGTCCCTGGCCCCTCTCTTGCCACCCAAAGCCCCCCCTTTACCCCACTCCATTTCTCTTTGCCCTGCTTGGTTTCCTGGAGCACACAGAAGTGAAAGCAAGTCACTCTGTGTAGTGCGGCCGCCCTGCCTGCCTGCCTGCAGTCAAGCTTCGTGGCCACTCTAAGGAAGCTACGTAGCATTTTGCCTTCTGTGTTTTGGAACTGAGGCCACTCCCTAAGTGAGCCCCAATAGCCATTTCCCTTCGGGCCTCAAAGCCCACACCCTTTGGGAGCCCAGCCATCACTCTCCCACTTCCAGGCCTAGGATCTGCACTGGAGTCCAGCGCAGACGATGGGATGGGAGGGTTCTGATTCCCTCTCAGCTCATAGTTTTCTGTTTCCTACTTCTCCAGGTCGTCTGGAGTGACTCATAGCTCAGGCACCTTATGGGAGTGGCTCCCTCAACCCCATCATGCAATGGTGTGAGCTCCAAAAACCCTGGGCCCACATTATGTTGTGTACACAGAATCCCCACCTAGGATGAGTGGAGCCATTTTCCTAATCCCTAGCAAACTGGAATACTGGAGACTGTGCTGGGCACTTAGCTCAGCAGCAGAATGCTTGCCTGCTATACCCAAGGCCCTACCCCACCACACACACGGAGAGGTGAGGTTGGTGTATTGACTGTCATGGTGTCTGAGCGTGCTTCTGAATGGCGGCACACACTTGCCCTGTGTTACACATTGCTCTGAAGTGCACCCTTTGCGGCAGGAGAAACAGCTCTGTATGAGGGACCCACAACTTCAGTGACAGCTCAGGGCTGTGCTCAAGGGTTCACATATAATCCGGACGTGGGGGTGTATACCTGGAACCCCAGCACTACAGGAGGCCAAAGCAGGAGGACAGCCAGTTCCAGCTCAGCCTGAGCAGCTTAATGATTTAGTGAGATCCTGTCTCAAAAGAAAACAAAAAGGGCTGAGGATGCAGCACACACGAAGGCCCTAGGTTTAATCCCAAGTAGGGGGAGAAAAACAACTCATATGTAAACATCTGAGAGTGAGGTCTCTGTTTAGTCTTCTGTGTGTGACTTGTGTGAGTGTGCTTGTGTACTCACACACAAGTTGTATAAAAGAACTGGTTAGGAAGGTCTTTGTACCGAGAATACTAAGAAAAGAGGATCAGGTCTGAAGCTTCAGGAAAAGCAAAGGGATGTTATGTTATGGTAAATCAGAAATGTCCCAGACAGCCAGGCCTGGTGGTACCTGTTGGTATCCCCAGTCTGTCGAGAGGCTGAGGCAGAAGGATCGTAAATCCAGGCTCAGCCTGGGCAACTCAGTCACTTAGTGAAACCCTATCTTAGAAAAAAATTGAAAGGGCTGGGAATAAAACTCAGTGAGATGGTCCTGAGTTCAATCTCTGGTTCTTGAAAAGAAAAAGTTGTAGATAGATTCCGACAGGTACACAGCATTCTCCAAAGCTCCTTGCAGCCCGGAGAGTGACAGCTGGGGTCAGCACAAGAGCACGCTGACCTAACCTGTTGTCATCGCTGTTCAGGAGCAAGGGGTTGACTGAGCACTATGTAACGTGCTCTTTGTGCCCAACCTGACAATCTGTTCCCACAGACCCTATGGCCTCTGTGAGGCTGGTAAAGAGGAGGGAGGCACTGGCATGAGCTTCAGGATGCCCGCCCACAAAATAGCCAGGCCAGTGCTCCTTACCCCCCCCCTTCCCTGGGTGAAAAGCCCCCTCCTCCCAGAAGCTGTGGGAGGGACTCGCTGACTTCAGAGGGACAAGGAGGAGGGGGAAGGGAGGAGGGAGGCTCTCTCTGAGGCAAGGCTGCTTTTGCTGAGACTGCAGCCCCCTAACCCTTTCTTGGCCTCATTCCTGAGGGCCTTGGGCAGAACTGTCTGCTCACGTGAAGGCTGAGGAGTATCAGAGTTGGTAGTGACCAGGGCACTAGGCCAGGGCTGGAGGCAGGCACAGACTCTCCTGACCTTGAAGGTCTGTCTGCACTTTTCTGCCACACAATGTCCTATTTTTCCAGGTGCTGCTGCTGCTGCTTTGGCCCTGCCCTCTCTGGGCCCCTATGCAGGTTTCCAGGCAGTCAGGCAGGCAGTGAGGGCATCTGCTCTGTCTGGGTAAGTCATCCGGGGAGTGGGCCTGGACAGCTTTCAATTCCAGAGGCTCCCCGACCAGCAGGATGAGGAACCAAACACATTTTGCATAAATGTCAACATTGTTTCATCTTTGTATGGATTCTGACAGGGCTGGATGAACTAGAGGGCAGACTCTCCTATGCTCTTCCATAAACAAGAGAAGTAAAGGTCAGAGGAGTTAACTGATCTGTTCACCTTCACATAAGCCCAGCAGGCCAGGGCCTCCAGCTCATCTCTCTGTGCTTCAGATCTCTGACCACACACACACACACACACACACACACACACACACAGAATTTCAGAAGCACATTACACTATTATCCACTTGGGAAGACTCAAGAGAGTCAGGACAGGTAGGGCTTTGAGGTAGTCATGAAGTAAGAGTAGGAAGGGGAATTTTTTTTTTTTTTTGAGGATGGGGGGTGAGAGGAATTGCTAGGGCTTTGCAACAGGGGTTGGGGAAGGTGTGAGGATTTATATCCATCCCGACACCACTGAGTTAGCGGTAGGCAGTGACCATGGAGGGAGACTGAGTGACACAGAAAGCTCGTCAGTTATGAGCCTCAAATGGAGAGACAGCCTTTGGGCTTCTCCCCTGTAGAAAGTGCAGAGCCATGATTTCCTAAGCTGGGAAAGACAGACCCAGTCCAAATCAGCGGAAGACAGAGGGAATCCCGGGGGATGGATTCAGGAGAGAGGGTAGGCATGAGCTGGGACTGAATTTCCCTGCAATAGAAATACAATGGCAGAGAAGGGGACATTCATGAGGCTCCTCTCTTGGGCAAAGCCACCTCTCGGAAGAGGTCTGCAAGGGAACTCCAGGCCCTCACCACCAGCAGATAAGGGTGCAGGCTAATCAGCACCCCCAAAGTGGGGGCAGCTGCCCCAGGACCATTCTCACTGAGTGGGTCACCAGGTAACTGCAGGCTTTGGATCCCAGCCTCGCACCTCATTGAGAGGTTATTAATAGGGAGTTTGCCTGGTGTCAGAGCGTAGACATAAACTGCATTAGCATCACCCCATAATCTTATTTAGTAAACGCTCATGCCGTTCAGTCTCCTGTAATTGCATTGGGAAGATGCAATATTTATGAAAGGGGAGAAGGGAATGTCACTGCTTATCTCTGTGCAGCAGTAAAAGTCCCAGAGAATTTTGTGTGGCTATAGGTCTAGGCCACAGTTTGCCAGCTGGCCAGTGTTGCTGTCTGTGGTTCTGAGTGGCCCCACTGGCTGCCCTCCCTCAGAGCTCTCCCTTCAATCTTTCTGGGGCCTGGAGCAGCAGTCCAGGTGGGGTCAGCAGGGGCAGCAGGTACTGCTACCCTTGGCATGCACCTGGCAGGCACACTGGGCCCTTCTGCTGGGCGCAAGACTACCGACCAGCTTCACCTCTGTCCTTAGGTGGAACTTCTTTTGCCAGGAGGCAAACCTAATACAAAACTGAACAAAGGGAGGGAGAGAGGGGCTCACTCTTCTGCATAACCTGGGTTAAGCAGAGCTAGTGGTAGGGAACACAGAGCAGGAGACAGGGAAGAGGGAGCTGGGGTCCTGGCATGGGACTGTCTCCAGAGTGGTCCCCAAAGCCCATTGTAGCCCTAGGGTCCTGGATGGTAGCTTCTTTGGCCCTTCTGGGACCTCCTCCTGACTCGGGATATCTTAAGCAAGTCTCTTGCTTGCCCAGAGGGTGGCAGGCACAATGTGCCTGCCCAAACTGCACAGCCTGGTCTCCACTGCCAGGGAGGTGTATTCACTGTTAGGGCACCTACAGGTGGGTTTCAGGGTTGAAAGACAAACTGGGACCTCAGTCTGCTAGCATGAGTTTCAGGAAACTTGTAGTTTAGGAGTGGGACAGACACAGATTTGCTCTGCCCCTGCAGTCACAGGTCACCTAGAGAAAGGAGCTGCTTCCCAGCCATGTCTGAGGAGTTTCTATGCTAGGGTTCTGTAGTCAGAGCCTCCAGGTGTGGCTGGTACTGAAATGGGTGAGGTGACTACGGAAATATAGCTGACAGAGGGGCAGGTGCCTGAGGAGGATTTCCTGTCAGCTAAGCTCAGGCCCAGCTCCCTGCTCTTGGAGACAGAGGGCCCCAAAGGTAGGGCGTTGATCTCACTGCACGCCTCAATCATTCCTCCCTACCCACTCCACGTTCCTGCCCCGGAAGCTGTCCAGAGGCCCCAGAGTAGGCCCCACTTGTGCACAAGCTTGGCGCTCCGGATGCATCTGCACCCTTCCCACCCCCACATTCCACACCCGATACTCCCACTTCGCTCCCAACCCACAGGGTCTAATTCCTATCAGCCATGGCCTCTCCTCCGCTGCGCCCTTGATTCCCCAGTCCAGAGTGGAGAAGGGACACCTGAACCCAGGGCAGCTGAGCACCGGGAAGCAGGGTGGCCACGGCCCCTCCCCGTGTCATCCCCCTCCCGCAGGCCCATTAATCACGAGTCCTAGCCTGTCGGTGACCATCAGCGCCCAGTGCGGCGGGACAATGGGACTATGGGGGGCGGGCGCCTGCGGCCAGGCTCAGGCGGCAGCGCTTCCTTCGCTCACTCTATCCGTCCCTTGGCATTGGCGAGTGCCTGCGGCGGCCGAGACGGGAGGCAGAGCGGCCGCGGGTGGCGCGCGGGTGGCAGGGCCGGTCGGACCTAATTGAATTAGCTGGGCGGCCGCCGCCTTGCGTGAGTCCGGGGCCGCCGGCCGGCAGCTGCGCTTCGTGCTGGGCGCATGCATATGGATCCGCCCCTCTGCTCGGCTCTCCACCCCGCTCTGGCACCTGCGACCCCCCTTCAGGGCCCTGGTCTCCGGGAAAGCGGGGAATAGGGACGGCCTGTGGGCCTGAAGTGCGGCAGAGAGGGAGCCGTCTGGGCCAGGCGTGTGCACCCGTGGGCCGCGGGAGCCCAGCGCTGGGCCCGGCCAGGCGGTGTGCGCGGCCGGAGAACGTGGTTCGTCCGGTGGTTCCCCGGCGGCGCTGCGCCGCCTGAGCTAGCAGCCGCCCCGCAGTGTGACCGGCTGAGGGGGGTTGGCGAGACACACGGGGAGTGTCCGCGTGTTTGTGTGCGTGTGTTAGCGTAGGTCTACGCGTGAGCGGTGTGGCCCTGCCAGCGCAGGCCAGAGGGCCGTCTGTGTTCTCTCCGGAGCGCTGCCCGCCAGGGACCCTACTGCCCCTCCTGCTACACCGATTCAGCCCTTCCTGATGGAGGAGGAGCCTGGCGATTTAATGCAAACCGAAACTCCAGACTCAGCTCATTTACTTTGAGAACCATTCTGGATCCATCAGGCCCAGGCCTCTCACTCTCTGGCTGGAACCTCTTGGCCTGCGTTCCACTTCCAGCACAGCCGGTCCCTGCTTGCAAAGTGAGATTTGAGCACCCAGAAACAGCCAGACCTCTCCACACCAAGCAGCCCCAGCACCTGGGGTGAGATTGGCACCACTACCTGCCTGTGCTCTCCACCAGAGGCAAAGCCGGGCTGCCACTCTCCCAGGTGAAGGAAATGAGCAATATGGATAGGTCTGGGCTCCGCAGGGCTGTGCCCCAGAGTGAAAGCTCACTTGGTGCTGGTAGGGCTGGGGAGCCTGCACACCTAGAATTCCCCTGTGGACCATCAGGGGAGTCTGCCAGCCAAGAGGTCCCAGAAGTAGAAGTGGGGTGCTTCCTGGAAGACTCGGTTGTTCTCAGGCCCTGGCCCTTACTAGCTTGTTCTCCATCTGGAGGTCCCCAAGGTGCCCTCTGTTGCCAAAACTCCTCCAGTCATAGGATATAATCACCTGGTCAGTGGAATACAGGGCTCACCTGCCATCAAGGATAGGAAAATCAGAGGCCAGCATTTAGTCCTGGGTGCTAGGCTGAGTTGCCCTCCTGGGGTCCAGGGTGGGGGACTGAACTCTGCTTGGGGAGCTGTCCGTGGAGTGCAGAGCCTTGGAGTTTGGTCCTGTGGTTCTCTCAGTTGACCTCCTGCTTGACCCTGGCTGGCTGGGGCTGTGGCATCCTAGGAGGAGACTCAGCACCTGAGATTCCCTAGTTAAAGGCATTTTTGTCCAGATGCAGGCTGGGTGGTGGGTCCCAAGAGTCTCTGGAGTTCCCTTGGTAGGAAGCTGGTAAGAGAGAGGTCTGAGCCTTGGCTTCATATGCAGGGCTGCTGGGGCATTCACAAGCTGAGGGACGATGAAAGGACCTATATCAGAAGCTTTCACAAGATCATGGGACTGGGTGGGAGGAAGAGAAATTCTCTGGTCTCCTATAGCAAGTGACAGAGGCATAGCCTCTAGCAGGGAAGAATCTGTCCTGTCCTTTTGTTCTCACTGCTCAAGGTCACTCCACCACTGGGGACATGTGTACCTATGCCCCAGTACTGGAGAGGTTTCTGTCTCTTACAGAAGAGAGCGAGTAGGAGCATATGGGGCAACCTAAAAATATCCCCTGGCCCAAAGAAGTGTCACTGAGTTGTGTGGGCTGGAGCAGTCTGACCTCCTCCTGGCTGTCTCCTTTCCTAATCTAGGCCTTAGGAACACCAAAGCCCCAGCAGCACTCCCCAAGATGAGAATGCACTTTGCTGGGCCTTTGAGTCCCTGAGTCACCAGCTTCTCCTGCCTCAGTGGAAGGAGACAAGTGGGTGAGGAAGAGGGTGTTAGAAATGCAGACCCCACATGACCTCACCATGGGCCACTTTGTTATATACCACCTGCATATTTCTCAGGAGATGCCCTTTCTCTGCTCAATACCCAGTAGACTTACCCTGTCTCCTCTCCCCAGCCACATGCACCAACCCACATTTCCCTGATGGCTATACTGGAATACAGGACACTCTCCCACAGATGCACACACATCTTGTTATTTGCACACTTTCACAGGCACGCACACTTAAGGAAGAACAGCTGTAGAGACACTCTCATCCTGTTCCTGAAAACACCCATTCATTTACATTCATACTGACACACCAACTCCTCCACTCCTTGTGGCAATCCTAGAAAACTTGCAGACCCCTCTTTCCTCTCACCAACACGTGTTTCACTTGCAGTTCTATTCCAATAGCCTAACACAGTGCCTAGTGTGTACCAGACACTCAATAAATATTCATGGAACAAATTTCTAAAATTATTCCTTAAAGACTTGCCTGGGACATCTGCACAGCCCCGCCCCCTTACTGTCATGCAGGCTTTCACATCAGGCTTTCTCCCTGGTAGACACACAGGCCCACAAACACAAAGTAATTAAGTTACCACACATACCCCTAAGCTAAAGGACATCCCTGGCCCAGGGTTCTCTCCCATGGGGGTGAGGGGGGTATGTGGGATCCAAAGAGGTCTCCCCCTGGAGCCTCCAGCTTCCTCTCCTCCTCCCCCAGCCCAGGCTCAGCCCCAGCTGGTCCTCTTTTAATTGGAGGCACTTCTGTATTCTGAGAGGCTGGAGAGATGGTGCTGGGGGAGCTTACCAAGTGGCCTTGGGACAGGAGAGAGGGGCTCACCTAGATGACTGTGTGCAACATACTATGACAAGGCAAGAGCCAAGCTTGGGGTAGAGGAAGAAGCTTCTAGTGTACAAAGTCTAACAGAAATGTAGGGCACCAGTCTCTGCCCCTTCCTACTAGCTTTCAGCACCTCAGTTTTTTCATCTGTAAAGTGGAGATAGCAAAACAACAGAATCATTGGAGCACGAAAGGAAAGACAATCCCTGAGGTTGAAGGCTGCTGGGCCAGCTCATGTGTTTGAGTCCTGCTTCTTTTCCCTCCATCCTGTTCCCAGCAAGGCTGTTCTGGGGGCAGGCTGAGTGCACTGGACACACAGATGCTTTGCTGCACAGAAGCTGTTCGGCCTTCCCCATTTCAGAAAATTTTCAGCCTGCAGGTCATATTCAGATTATATCCAGGCATATCCAGGAAAGCTTCGGGGGGCCAGAGCCCAACCAATCATGACCTATCACTGTAGGAGGGGACAGAGAGTGGCTGTGCTCCATTGGAAGACAATTGTCAACCAAAACCAAGTGGACTTGTAAAATCCCAGCACCTCAGAATTGGATTGGAATAAAAGTAGACTCAAATAGGCAAGAGAGTCCAGGAAAGGGCAGAAGAAAAGGACAGACGACATCCCTGTGCTGCTGGATTTTAAAAAGACCTGGAGGATCTCAGTGGGCCACCAGAAGGTGAAACCTCTGCCAGTAGAGCCTCCTCCCAGGAACCTGGACACCGGCATGCCAGATTGAGGAGTTAGGAGGGGTCAGGCAGAGGCACAAAGGGTGGCGAAGAGGAATTCTGGTGATGGCATGGAAATGCAGGGTTCCAACTGCAGCAGGCTAAGCTCAGCCAGAAAGGACTAAGGCCACAGGGATCTTTTTTCTTATTTTAAAGATGAGATACAGCTCACCACAATATTCAGCAGCGAAAAGTGTACATGTGGTACACCCCTCATCACCATTCAGTTTCAGCACACTTTCATCATCCCCAGAAGAGTCACTCCCCATGTTCTTCTCCTCCCAGCCCCTGGGATCTCAAATCTGTTTTCTGCCACCATGGATTTGTGCATCTTGGACACTGAATAAAAAACGAAAACATAGAATAACTGGCCTTTTGTGCCTGGCTTCCTTCACTTAGCATGGTGTTTTCTAGGCTCAGCTGTGCTGCAGCACAAGCCAGCACTTTCTTTTTGTCTGTAGGGCTGAGTAATGTTCCACTGTGTGGGTATCCCACATTTTAGATGTTCATTCATTGATAGATAACGGAGCAGTCTGCACTTCTATGATAACACTGCCATCATTCAGTTGTATTAGTGACAAAAATTGGGATCTTTCCAAACTTCACAGGGCTGTGTGAGTCTTAAAGGAGATGTGGTACCTGGCACCTAGTGATTTCTTAGTACACATTTATGTTTATTTCTACTTTAGTTCTTTTAGGAAGGAGATTCATTCAGGTTCAGGTGATTTCTAAAGCAAGCTCTGGAAATCAAAGGTCGGAGCTCCTATCTGGATTGGGCGGGTAGGGAGGAGAAAACTAGCAAGACAGTGAACCTCCTTCTTCCCTCTTAAGCTTGCTAGTGTCTACAGACCAACACCAGCTTTATGTCTTCCTTTGTCCCAGTAGGAGATCAAACTCTTCCCTGTGCAGAGAGAGGGCTTCCAGTCAGCTGCAGGTGTCCAGGCCAATCCATCAAAGCAAGCTCAGTCTAGCTGCTCTATCTTAACCCATATCAACTGTAGCCTCTCTGAAGCCTCGTTTCCTTCCATCTGTAAAGTAGGGATAATACTCAAAGGGCTGGCATGGAGTTTATATTGTTCTCCATAGTACGAACATCTGGCTTATTGAATTTGTTTATTGTCTGAACCACTGTACAGAATGTAAGCTCTATGAGGCTGGGAACTTTTGTTCACTGCTAGGCCTCAGGTGCCTTGAATAGCGCTAGACACACACTAAGTACTCATTGGATAGTTCTTAAGGAAGGACCATTTATTCATTAGTCACCCAACATGAGCATATTTCATTGGCTGGGGTTGTGTTGGGAGGAGGAGAAAGCAGAGATTAGGAGATCTCTTCAAGTGGAGGTGCCAGACCCAGCCAGACCAGGTTACAGTGAGACCTGGTAAACAGAACCCTGAGCCTGTACATTCTAGCATCTTGCCTGGTAGAGAGGGCACTCTCCAAAGGTGGAGCTTGAAACTAACCAGAAATAGATCAGTAATGATACCCCATGGCATTGGCAAAGCTTGGCTCCTAGAGGAGAGAAGACCTTCCCCTGCTGGACAGGGAGGAGAGAGGAAGCAGAAAAAGGGAGTTTCCTCCTTTTTTTCTTGGGCTCTAGCCAGGCAGCCACAGACAGAATTTTGGAAAGGCCTGCATTTGCACTTCCCTGGTTCTAGCCCCACCAGCCACAGCCCCTGTATCTTAAGCCCCTAGACTTCCTCCCCAAGATTCCAAAGGTAATAAAATGACTCCTTCCCTTCACAGTAGTTATAGCCATCTTGCTCAGAAGAGCCACCCCTGCGCTGGTTGCTAGGTGGAAAGCAAAGGGAGCAGGATGGAGTCATCCGAACACTGCAGGAACTACTTCTGTTTACCTAGAGGAAAAGGGTGTCTTGAGCACTGGGCACTCTGGCAATAAGCCCTGAGCCAAATCCTAGATTTGGGCCTGCCTTTCAGGAAGTCTTCCTGTTCTTAATTTCTCTAAAGTGCCTGAGTTGAGTGCTTGCTGGGGTTTTATAACAGCAGCACACAGCTGATTGTTCACAGGTCCTGTTTTAGAGAAGGACAAGCCTGAACTCACCGTCCCGCCTCGGGGCCTGGGCTCCATACCTGCGGAGTAGACAGTCTTCTGCTTTTTAACAAGCTGGACTTGAAGTTGGAGTAAATCGCCTAGTTGAGTGACAGGTGCTTCCCAGGTAAGCCCTTGGGGAGATTCTCCAGTTGGGCAGGACACCTGTCCCTAGAGGCCTGACAGGATGGCTTGCTTTGGCATAGTCCAAAAGGAGGGGGCAGCTAACGTTCCCCTCTTTGGGTTGGCTGTCCATCTCTGGACTGGCCGGTCCCCGTTCTTGTTCTTTTTTCTTTCTCATTTTAAGCCTCTTGCTATTTCCCTCGTGTCTCTCTGCAGGGGCTGCTGGAGTCTCCTCTCCGGCCTCTCAGCGAGCGCAGGCTCTGGCTCCGGCATCTGTCTGGGCTCCTGGCCTCCCCCTCCCCCTCCCGGCGCCGTCATTCACCCCGCTCCTCTCGCGCACAGCCAATGGAGAGACCCGGCCGAAACGGCGAGGCTCGCTCGCGTAGGGCTTTTTCGCCGGGTGATTGATGTCCCAGAGTCAACAGCTCGCGAGCAACTGGAGAGGGGAAGGAGAACCCGGAGCGGGGAAGAATACGGCTCCCCTCTCCCTCCCCTCCCCCGACTTTAGCCCTTCTGCGCCCTTCGCCTCTAAGTCTGGGCGCAGCCCCGAGCACCGTCCTCGTCGCCTCCGCGCCCCGCTCGCTACCTGAGAAGCCCGCACCGCGCGCGCCGCCGCCCCGGCCCCCGGGGGACGGGGACGGGGGCGGGAGGGGGCGGCATGGAGCACCTGGGTCCGCACCACCTCCACCCGGGCCACGCGGAGCCCATCAGCTTCGGCATTGACCAGATCCTCAACAGTCCGGACCAGGGCGGCTGCATGGGGCCCGCGTCGCGCCTGCAGGACGGAGAATATGGCCTCGGCTGCCTGGTCGGCGGCGCCTACACTTACGGCGGCGGTGGCGGCGGGGGCTCTGCTGCCGGGGCGGCGGCCGGGGGCGCGGGGGCCTACGGCGCGGGCGGCCCGGCCGGCGGCCCCCCGGGAGGCCCCCCTGGAGGCGGCGGCGCCTGCAGCATGGGCCCGCTGGCCGGCTCCTACAACGTGAACATGGCCTTGGCCGGCGGCCCCGGGCCCGCGGGCGGCGGTGGCGGCGGCGGCGCGCTGAGCGCCACGGGAGTGATCAGGGTGCCAGCGCACAGGCCCCTGGCCGGAGCCGCGGCCCATCCCCAGCCCCTGGCCGCCGGCTTGCCCACCGTGCCCACCGTGCCCGCCGTGCCCGCCGTGCCTGGCGTCAACAACCTCACCGGCCTCACCTTCCCCTGGATGGAGAGCAACCGCAGATACACAAAGGACAGGTTCACAGGTGAGTCGGCCCACGCGCGCCGCGGCCGGCCGCGGCCGGGCTCTGTGTTTCCCTCTCCGCCGGTGGCCACGAAGCCCCCTCCGAGCGCCGGGTCGCTGGCTGCCCCCTCGGTGTTCTCCCAAGTTGGGAGCCCGCCCCAGGATCGCCGGGCTCCCAGAGTTCTCGCAGCTTGGGCCCCTCGTGGCTCCTGTAGGACCCCTGCTCAGAGATGCGATCCTTGGTCCCCTCGGGATCCCGGGCCAACTCGGACGGCAGGAAGAGGGCCATAGCTTCAGCGACACTTTCCGTCAATACTTGAGGCTCAGAGATCTCAGAGAAAGAGGTGTGCTGAAAAAAAAGTCCCTTCCCTCCCGGCTGGCGTTTTCTGATGAAGTAGTGAGGCCCTGGATCTAATGCAAGAGAGGAACGGGCTCCTGGCCTACGCTTCTCCTCTGAGCTCCGGGACCTGGCGTGCTGGACGCACCTTCCCGGACTGTGGGCTCCGAGCGCTGAGCGCCGAGCTGCCTGGCACCGCGAACCTTATTTGAGTTCTGTCCCTGCTCGGCTGGGCTGGCATCTTCGGGGCGAATAATGCACCACAGGCCAGTGATCCGCAGCGGCTGGAGGATGAGTGCGCCCGCGGTAGCGACAGTTTCTTCGCTAGGCCGGCGCTCCCGGCTCCCCTCCGCACCTTCCGCTCTAGGCGTGCATCCCCGCCTCTTCTCCAGGTCCGCACTGCCCTCTCCCCGCACTTTCCCCGGATGTGAGACCATACTCTTCCAAGATTATCCTGCCCCGCTGGGAAGCTACCGGGAATTGCGTGTGGGTTCACCAACTGGGCCTAGGAGAGGGGTGGCAGGAGGCACAGCCAATGCTAGGCTCCTCGGAGCTGGGGGCCAGGGCCCAACTGTGAAAGGGGTGTGCGACTCTGTGTGTGTGTGTGTGTGTGTGTGTGTGTGTGTGTGTGTGTGTGGTGCATGCAGCTGTGGAGAGAGCCAAAGCTTACCGCTAGCCTCAGCTAGATGACCCCAAGGCACACCAGGAGCTGCTCTAGGCCCCAGGCGCTACCCTGATTCTGGTGCTGGTGTGTGTGTGCATGTGTGTGAGCACGCACCTGTAAGGTACTCTGCACTGGGCCTACTCTGGGTTTCCAGCCAGAATGGGGTTCTGAGGGAGGGTATGATTGTGGCCCCGTGTGCCTGTGCCTGGCTCCCCTAGGTGTGCCTGCCGGTCGGGTGGCACACACACTTTGCAGGCCTGCTCCTGTTGTATATTGTAGGGCTCTAATTGGGGGTGCAGGTCTGGACCTGGAGTCAGAGGCCTTGGTGACTCTGCCTTTTACACTGTACGGAGGAACTGAAGGGGAGCAGGACGGGAGCCTCAGGCGGGTTAGGGAGGCTAAAAGGAGGGCACAGTGAAAGTCTAGGCCTGGAGGAGGCCCTTCCATGCCTCGGGTTTAGAGCGAGGGCTGCTGGGAGGAGCAAGGCCTTTCTTAGGGGTCCCGCCAGTGTGCTTGCCTACTCGCGGGTGTCGGGCTTGGGACACCTCCTGACGCTCTGCCGCTTGCCTCTGCCGTCTGTCTGTCTCCCGCTCCAGTGGCCCTCTCACCCTTCACTGTAACACGTCGTATAGGTCACCCCTATCAGAACCGGACGCCCCCCAAGAAGAAGAAGCCACGCACCTCCTTTACGCGCCTGCAGATCTGCGAGCTGGAGAAGCGCTTCCACCGCCAGAAGTATCTGGCTTCGGCCGAGCGCGCTGCGCTGGCCAAGGCGCTCAAAATGACCGACGCTCAAGTGAAAACCTGGTTCCAAAACCGGCGGACGAAGTGGAGGTGAGCACGCAGGCCCGGGCTGCTCGGCCTCTCTTGAGAGTGCACACACCTTGCCGCGCTAGTCCTCTGCTCATCCGGAGAGGGCTCCTGCAAAGCTTTTGGGGAGCTGGAAGCAGTCATGGCTGGGTGGGGCTGGAAAACCCTTTGTCCCCAGAGGTTTCAGGGCTTTCGGAACAACACATCGCCTGTGTAGATGCATCTGGTCTCTTCTGCCACTTGGGCACACAGGTGTGTAGCACACTGTGGGATCCCGACTTCTAGGTTCACGGGGTGGGGGCGGGGGAGCTCAAATCTGCGTTTACCGGGAGACCCTCCTCTGTCCTGGAGGTCCGCAGGCAGGATGCCTGCGCCTTGTGCTCCAGCGATCCGCAGCACGCCGGGCCCCAGGCTGGGCCCCTTGGCCGCTGCTCCCCAGGCGCCCGGCCACTGCACAAGATCCCCGCGGTCGGAGAGGGCAAAATCAATCCGCGCCGGCTGTGGCGGGGTTTCACGAGTCCCACTGAAAAAGGGATCAATTAGGAGCAGATGGGTGTGTGTGAGAGGCATTTTCCCTCCCGTTGTGAGAGCTACACTTAATACACACTCAGTTTTGTTTATTCACATACGTGTACCTTTACCTCCAGGTTTCGCTTTTGGCTCTCTCCTACCCTCACGCACTCGTAAGCAGCCCGCTCTGTGCACGCCTGAGCGCCTGCCCAGGGGCATCCCAGCACCCCCCTCCCCGGGTATTCACCCTTGATGCCACACCACACACACACACACACACACACACACACACACACACACACACGCACATGCCTTGGGGGAGAGGGGGCTCGAGAGTCTGAAGAAGTCTTCGGTGCCGGGCCGGGCGGGCCTGGGGCAGGAGGAAGGAATTGGAGTTTCCTCTTTTTCTGAATGAAGGCTAGGAATCTGCCTAGGATTCCGCCTTCGGGGCCACAAAGGAAGCGGCAGCCCCGCAAGTCTACCGCCCCCCACCAGCATTCCTGCTGCCGGGGAAGGGGCGGGGAACGCGGCTCCAGCCCTTTGGAAACTGGTAAGAAAGAGAGCGCAAGGCGGCCAGGCAGGAGGGGTCGCTGGTATTTTCAAGATTTATTTGGAGTGCGGCCTAGGGAAGGAGAGTAGCAAACCAGCCTCCTCCCTCCAGGGTTTACAGAAAGGCTGCCGCAGGCAAACAGAAATTGAAACACAAAGAATAGAGACAAAGGTAGATTCCCCTTTCCTGCAAAAAAAAAAAAAAAAAAAAAAAAAAAAGCCAGACCGAAGAAATCGTATGTGTCCTAAAGGAAAGCTTCAGATGATTAAAACCAACATTTTCTTTTTTTCTTTTTTCTTGCTCTTCAAATTCCTTGAGATAAAACCAACATTTTCGTTTCAAACGAATTCTCTTACTTTGGAGAGAACTAAGGGGGCAGCGATGAGAGAAAACTAAAGAAAGATAGGAGCTCGGTGGAAGGGAAACATTCGTGCAGTTTGAAGTGCAGGGAAGGAGGAAAGATGAGAGGCGGAGAGATACTCGGGTGTAAAGGCCTGGCAGGCGGCCGCTGGTTGTCGCCCTCCTATTCTTCGCGAAGCATCTTCATCGATCGATCGTCAACAAATTGCTTCTGGAGGCCCCGGGGGCTCCCATTAGGTCTGTCCACCTTAGAGACAGACGTTTGATCTCAGTTGACAGGGTGGAGGGAAAGCATTAAGTGGAATAATTGAGTCCGGGCAGGCCAGATCACCTCCTCCTCCTTGTCGGAGGAAGCTGGTACTGGTGGGAGTCCCAGCAGGGCATGGGGTTGGAACAGGAGGTCCGGGCCCTGGGAGAGATTCGCCGAGGAAATGAGGCAGGGCTAGCTGCTGACCCTTGCCTCTGCGCCCTGTTCTTGAGGGCTGGAGAGGGGCAGGCCTACACCAGCTGCCCGTGAGGTGGCGGCCAGGGAGACCTAGTTTGAGCCTAGCAGGCTTTCCCATGGCTGTATACCCTCTGGGACACCTCAGCTGTGTCCACTTTGGGGGTTCCCAGACTCTGTGAGAGTCTAGGACCCTCTCGAAGAGGGTCTGAGCTAATGGGCCCCAAACTGGTGATGGGACCAGCAAAACAGGAGCGATGTCGACAAGGATCCCTGCCCACCCTTCGGGAGGGGGTGAGTAGGTGCCCGAAGTAACGCTTGTTGCCCTTGTGCAGGCGGCAGACTGCGGAGGAACGGGAGGCCGAGAGGCAGCAGGCAAATCGCATCCTCCTGCAGCTGCAGCAGGAAGCCTTCCAGAAAAGCCTGGCCCAGCCGCTGCCAGCCGACCCCCTGTGCGTGCACAACTCTTCGCTCTTCGCCCTGCAGAACCTGCAGCCCTGGTCTGACGACTCCACCAAGATCACCAGTGTTACATCGGTGGCATCAGCCTGCGAGTGAGCTTAGCTTGTCCAGGCACCCAAGGGGACCTCAGGCCAAGTGAGAGGTCCTGAGGCCCCAGGGCCAAGACTGTCCCCATTTCTCTCCTTTGAGAAGGAGGGGAACTCAGAGCCCTTGCACCAGCCTCACACTCCTGCCACCACCATCGCCACTGCCACTGCAGATCTGCCTCAGTGGAAGTCAAGGAAAGAGTGCTGGGGACAGGGACACGACATGCCTGCCCAGGAGCCTACACATCCCATGCCTGCTGAAACCGTTCAGAGCCCCTCGGCTTTCCTGCATTTCCTTTCATTCTGGTTTTCACAGGGACCAAGAGGTGAGGGCATAGTGGTGGAAGGGTTTCTGGGATTCCCACGGCTGCTCTGAGAAGCCCATGGTGTCCCACTCAGCATCTGCACCAGGCACCCATGCAAAGGTGTTGTCATTGTCCCCCCCATGTCACCCCAGAACCACAAAGGATGACCTGTGGCAGAGTGTCCTGCAACACAGGGTCATGGCTTAGATACTACTGGCGCTCACTACTGGGCACAGCCCGAGGGTAACCTATACTCATTCTGAGCAGCATGGTCCCCTCCAATACGAGTGACAGAGTGCCCAAGACACACAACAGCCTCACCTGGCCTCCATCCCAGGTACGATAGACAGGTTTTCACCCAAACTCAACCCATTCTCCAGATCCTGTTTGTAAGGGAGGGGGTTTAAATTATGCACTTATAAGGTGTTTTCTGTGTACCATTTTATAAAGTGCTTGTGTAATTTATGTGGAAAAATAAAACCCTTCACACCCAGAATCAGGGCTGCCTGCTCTTTGCCGAGCCTAACATCTTGCTGCTACTTGAGTTTGGAGGAACTGGAGTTTCCGGGGTAGCACTGGTGCCTCAGTAAGAGAGATGAACTGGGGGTTTAGCGCCTGCCTTGCAAGCGGGCAGTAGTGAGTTCGATCCCCGGTACTGATAAAAAGGAAAAAGACAAAAAAAAAAAAAAGATACTGGGGAGCAGCGCTCTCAGGCTTTGAAGAGGGGCAGCCTGCCCTAGAATTGCTAGTGTTTGTGGGTTGTATGTGAGCATGTGGTATGTTTGTAGTAGTATGGGCAATCAGGATGTTACTGATAGTGAATGTTTGTGATTATGTTTAAGTGTGCAACTGGGTTTGCAATTCTTGCATGTAAATGCTTGTTTCTGTTTAAACTGAAAGTCGAAACTGTTACTCAGGGCAGTGTGTGTGTAACCATGTGCCGACAGGGCTTTCTGTGTGACTGGTCACCCATTTTCTGAATTTGTGAAAGCACATACTCCTTTCTGTGAGTCTATTTTTGTTAAATGTGTGAATGTTTATGATTGTGTGTCATTGTGGTGGGAGCCGTGCACTTGTGTGTGTGAGACATAATTGGGGCAGTGAAGGTAGGGAGGGGTATGGTCACTGGGGAGCTGTCCCTGTGGATATGGGTGGTGGTGGGTGAGTACAATTCTGCAGTGAAAATATAGACAAGGGCGGAATCAGAGGTGGGGATGCAGTGTGCTACGAGGAACCTGCTGTACCAGGAGTTCTGGGACTCTGCGTCCTCCATTTCTGGCAGGCTGCAGGGACAGTGGCTCACCAGACCAGGAATCAGAGCCAGGATTCTCTCTGGTGCTCCCAGTGGGACTCTCCAGCTCCCAGTGTTAGCCTGGCCTATGGGGGATCCGCTCCTGACCAGACTAACTGCAGTGAGGTACTTGACTTCTTTTCTCGAAGAAGCTGGATGCGGGTGGATCTGCGGAACCTGTGGCTTAGGGATTAGTTCAGTCCAATTGGGACACAGGATCTTTTCTGTGGGGATTGGAGAATGAGCAAACTTTGCGGCTAGGAAGTGGAGGTTAGTGGGGAGCAGAGCATGTGCAGGCTCGCAGAGTTTATGCTCTGTGACTTATGAAAACCCCCAGAGTCACCGTCCTAGTCCTGCCCTCACAGCCACTAAAGGCTGATACAAGGTTGTGATACGGGGATAGCAGGCACAGCAGCCCCCACCCAGGGAAGCCCAAGGGAAAATTCAGCTGTTTGGAACTTGGAGCCCCTCATTCATGGTGTCTTTCCTGCCCTCCTTCTTCAGAACATCTCAGCACCCTGGTAGGAGATGGAGGGACAGGCTCTGGTGGCAGTGCCCAGTCTGCAGTGGGTCTCTGGGGCGGAGAAAGATCTGGAAATGACCTCTCAAACTACAGAATTATTCTAGCTGTGTGGGTCTGGCTGTTCCCAAATCCTGACAGGATGGGGCGACTGAACCCACATTTTCTTGGCAGGATCCGGTTTGTCTTCTCCATTTGCATCCTTAAGACTCAGGATCAGTGTCAGTCCCAGCAGCCAACTCCTGGAAGACTGAACTTCCGGAGTCCCCGGGTCCCATGAACCTGCTGTGTTCGGAGGACGCGGGATAATTTGTGGTCACAGACTACTAACCTAAGAGCTGGGGTAGAGGCAGCGAGTAGCTGAAGGCCCAACACCACCACCGCAAACTGGTTCCAAAGCCCAGGTCCTCACCCTCATCCATCCTCTCCTGAAATACAGCGAGCACAAGTGCGCACTCCTCCTGCAGCTCCCCCAACTTTAGAACCTTGCTGCAAAGTCTTGGAGCACCTCAGTCCTGCAGTCGGTCTTGGTCTTGGAGCACCTCAGTCCTGCAGTCGGTCTTGGACCCTGCCCGATGGATCAGGACTTGAACAGAAGCGGGCATCTGACCTCCTCGCACCATCGAGCTGCCCCACTGGCCTGTCTACTTTTGCACTCACTCACCCGCCTGGGAGGCGCACTCCCCCGCCTGGGAGGCGCACTCTCCCGGCCCTCTGATCCACCGGGGCCCTGGACAAGGCCTCCTGGCAGCGCCAGACTCTTGGGACCCATGGCACTGAGGGACTGCACAGAACTGCTAGCTCTCCCCCCAAAATTCGTTGTGATGGAATCTCAGCAGATCCCGCATCAGCCGTAGGCTGAGAGGTTGGAGACTCACAAACCCCAGGGCCCCAGGGAACACAGGACAAGATCCTGGTCAGGGCTGCAGGTGGGTGGGGACAGCTGAGCAAAGGAGCTGGAACTTGGGGGCTATGAGCCTTAGAGTCAAAGCCAACTGTTCCAAACTCCAGGCTTTACACAGCGCCTGCCGGAATGATCGCTCTTTGATCACAACCAGAAAAGAAACAGATTGTCTGAAGTATTGCAGGCAAGGAGAGGAAAAGAAGAATTAACCAACCTGTCGGGGCAGAAAGTCCCCACTTCCTTCCTCAGCTGGAGTGAGCCCGTGCTGCTGCCCGAATTCCCACTGCCCACCCAGTCCTGAGCAAGGCAGAGCCTCAGCCAGCCCAGTGGTGCTTAGCGGTGGCAGCATCCAGCACAGGCTGGGCAAGCAGGACCGTGGGAGGCACAGAGAATCTGGCTCAACCTGTTAACTATAATAGAAGCTTTGTGTGGCCCATCTGTGCTTGGGGGCCATGGAGGCACTGCCTGAGAACTGATGTCTGTGATGCCCCCCAGGAGGCAGCAGGTGGGGTTCTCTGGCCCAGGATCCAGACAGGTGCCCTGTTTGTGGTGTAAGTGACCAGTAGAAGGTAAAGTGGGTGGTAGGCCCATGAAACTCCTCCATTAGGGCTCCCTCTGGACAGTACAGAGGGAGCCCCTGGTACTGTACCCCAGCTGTGGCCCCTCCCTCCAGATCTGCCTAGGGCACCCATTTTCACACAGTCCCTCAGTCCTGCTTCTTCCGAGGACTTCTCAGCGGCCCAACTAGGCCTCCCTAATCTACAGGCGGCGGCCCACTCCAGTCCTGGCCCAGAACTGCTGCAACTTTCCCGGCTGGTCCAGTATGTCCTGGCCCAGACCAGTCCTGGCCCAGTTGGTCAAAACTGGCCGGCAGGCACTGCTCACTTGCACCTTCCCCTAGATTTCTTGTCCTGGAGACTAAAGACAGGAACGGGAGGGAGGAAGGGGCGGAAGCCAGACCGGGTTTTCCAAGGAGCTCGCAGCAGACTTGGAAAGGTGCAGGGATATGGGTGTCCCTACAGTGCCAAGGAGTAGGTACAAACACTTGCACCCACAGGCCACCTCCACTGCCCTGTGACCCTCAGGTGGCGCCTCTAGCTACACAACATCTAGGGGGAGCACCAACACACAGGGAGCTACAGGTGTGCGGTGTCGGGCATGCACAAACCCCCAGTGCCGGTGCACACTGCCTACAGGGCCCCCAGATCCCTGCCCCTGTGGGGAGGTTCCGTCCCTTCGCTCCGCCTCCGTCGCCCAGGCCCTGCGGAAGGAAGGACGAGGGACGATCTAACTCGACTCCTGGGGCCGGCCGAGCTTCGGCTTGCAGCCTGGCCTTGGGGCCGCCGGGCCGCTCCTGGGTCCGGCCCAGCATCGTATCAAGGTTCCGGACCCAGCGGGCCCCCGCCGCCTCCGCGAAGCCAAGGAAATCCGGGTCCCATGAGAGGGCTTGGGCTGGGTGTGGGGCGTGGGCGTGCGTGGTGCCCGCCCCTGCGCCCTCCGAAGGGAAGGCCCCGCCTCGCATTTTCCACCAGGGGCCTCAGCCGGGTTTTCTTCGATGGATGCGGCAGGAGCCTGAGACCAAAGGCTGCAGATATCCGTGCGGGCCTCGCTGCCGAACACCGGACGCGTGAGTTCCGGGCGCCCTCTAGGGGCGGCGAGCGGAGGCGTCCAGGCACCGGCGGGAGCTCGGGATGCGCGCTGCGGCGGGGACTCTGCTCTGCTGCGGGCCGGGGAGGGGATATTGGTGCTCACACTGAAAAGCAGCGTCAATAGCGTTTTCCAGGGCCCAGCTGACCGGGCTCCAAGAGCACCTTCCTTCCTCGCCGCCACCCGAGGCCGGTGCTACTGCTGTCCCTACTTTGCAGGCAAGCAAAATGGAAACTCAGAGACCTTAGGCCACTTTGCCTAAGAGCGGTACAGCTGGTACACCGGGAGGCCTGCAGAAAGGCCTGGCGACCTCAGCAAAGGCCAGGGACATGGTAGATTGCGACGTGTGTGCCCTGTGGGGGTTCGGCATCGTGGAGCCCAATGGCCTGAGCTTGGCTGGGGAACTCCCCTCCAGTCTGGTCCAGGCTCTGTCCTGCCAGGCGGGCCACCTCCTCCCAGCGCTGCTCACATGCACACCCCCTGCTGGCTTTCTCCTTCCAAAAGGCCCTGGAACTGGAAGGGGCTTCTGTTCATTTCTGCTTCTCTGAGGCCTCAAACTAGCAGAAAGTTAAAATGAGAAGTGAATGAATCACATTATCAGACAAAGGAGTGGAGAACTAGGAAAAGAAATCTCGCCTCCCCTTTCCAGTTGCTTCTGCAAAGTCTGTAGCTGGGGAAGCTGCTCTTGGTTGTAGGATAGAGGTTTCCTTATGGATCTTTGACAGATTCAGTCATAACATGCCAAGCAAAGAGAGGCAACCCACCCTCCTTCTTTCCTGGTAGTAGAGGAGGCAGGAAGTGGAAAAGTCCCTGGAAAGCTCTTTTATATACAATGTAAGATGCATTCGTTTATACACAGTCCTTACCGACACCTTAGACTTCCTCCTGTGCAAGAAACACTGGGTGTCTTGTTAAAACAGGAACTCTCTTCCTAAGATCCGGAGTGGGGGTTGAGATACCATAGGCAGAATAAGCCTCCTAATGCCTGGCCCCCAGCATGCAGGCCCCCAGCTACCTCACCAGTTCTGAGACTCAACGACCAAATATGGGGAACCCTCCTGTCATATTTGCTCAGGAGCTCTTTCCTCATTTCATTTAAAGGAATGAAAGGTAGGGGCACAGTGGGAGACCCTTCTGTTAGGATGCATACCAAGGCTTGAGCCAGTCCCCGCTGACAAGTTTAGGGCCAGCTGCTCTCGAAGTTACCCGCAAGGCCCCTCAGATCTGGGCTGTCTCTCCCTCTGCACCTGCTCTCTCTAAAGCTCTCTTTCACTCCCAGGCAGCTGTTTAAGTGTCTTTGGATGTAGGCCTGTGTGTTGAACCTCATTTCTCTACTGTCTGACCTCAGGCAAGTTAATTACATTTTAGGAGCTTGCAATTTCCTTGCACCTATGATAGGGCCAATCCTTCTCTGGGTTACCAAGAGGATTAAGGAGATAATTTAGGTAAGAGTGCTTGGCTCTTAGAAGGAGCGCCAGGAATGGTGTACAGTGCATAGGGTGGCAAGATCCGGGCTTTCCAGACTTAGAGCTGGATGAGCGTGGGCAGGGTGGCTCCCACAGCCTCAGGGGCTCTGTCCTCCCCTGCTCACTTTCAGACTCCATTTCCAGGGAGGGAAGTCAAGCTCCTGCTTTTGTGGCTGGGAGCTTTGCTCCACATACTTCAAAGGTAGGCTGTGCATATGGGGTACAGAGTCTAGCCCCTCCTTAGGGCAGGGGACAGATTAGGGAGTCACTGCATTCTCGAAGAAGGGGCCTTAGCAGAGGTTCAGAGCTCTAAAGGGCTCCTGTAGCAGGGTGGGGCTGCCACAAACCAGTGCCTGCCACCCAGCACTGCACACATGCTCACATGCACACTCACACAGTCCCCTCCCTGTGTGCTCACAGGCATGGTAGCTGCGTCTTTTTTTCAGGCTGACCTGGCATCTAACATGGGGGAAGGTCGTGCTCTGGTGGGCACCTCTGCTTCTTCACTCCCTCTGAGAGCCCCTGGTTACAAACCCCAACTGTGGGTGAGAGCCCTTGTGCCCAGCTCTCTAACGTCTCCCTCCCAGCCAGCAAAGTGAGGTCACGTGCACTGACTCACCGTTCCTCGGTGACCATGTGGCCATTCCTGACTACACAGACACTCCTGCAAGGCCACTCCACAGACTTGGAAAATGCTCATGGCTTTGACTCCTGTGTCCTGGGTACTCCTCACCTAAGCCTGCATACCACACCCCCAATTCTGGCCTTATAACAATTTCCTTCCCCTTCCTGTCTCAGCTCAAAGCTGAGGATGTGCATTGGGTAGTGTGTGCTGATCTGAGGTCTGTCCTCCTGCAGGACAGGGCTTCAGTAGCACCTGGAAGGCCCAAGTCAGTGTCGTGTCCTGTAGGTCTCCACTGTCTATGGGGCACTGCCATCCACAACCCCGGTGGACAGCTCAGGAGGGCAGTAAGGGAACCACTCAGAGCACCTGCTGGCTTCAGAGTCTGTCCGGGCCCAGAGAGCAGTGGATACCAGAAGATCCTTGCACCAGAAATGCAAAGGGCTCTCATTTTGAAGCCTTCCCTCTACTTCCCAGAATCTTGAAGCAAAATGTAAGCCATTTCCAGAAAGAAGGGGATCTTATATCGTTGACCCATAAATCTCTTCCTCTAAAGGTATTGAGGAGTCAGGCCAGCCAGGAAGCAAAGGTGGAGGCCTGCTGACACCTGCCTTCTGCCAGCAGGTGGCACACACTGACTATGGGGCCACCATGGCAGCAGGAGACTCTGGGCATCTCTGGCTTCTGTCCCCAGCGAGCTCTGTCTGGGCTTGACTGCTGCGTGGCTCTCTGGGACTGCAGAGGCCTGAATCCTGAAGGCCCTGGGTGCTGGACTGTAGTGAGGTCTGCATCTGACCTGCCTGTGGATTTAATCACTTGGGGGAGCAGCTTGCCCCACCCGGGGTGTCCCCCTGGAGATGGGAAGAGGCCGGGCTGTGTGGAGGCCTCAATAGGCTCTGAGGGTACTCCCGGGCATGGCAGCCCTTCCCGTTCAACTAGGAAACCCAGGGCTTGCTCTGCAGGTTGCACTTAGAGACCCACCACAGCACACACACACCCTGGCCCAGCTGTAGAAGGGTGAGCTCTTGGAAACCAGAGAAGCATCAGGGTCCTTTGGGTCAGGACTCACCCTTCTCTTTGCCCTTCTGTGTGCTAGGAGGACGGGGCTCAGGGATCCAAGCCTGGAAGGAGAAATTGCACTTTCCCACGCGAGTGCAAGTGAAGCGCCACCAGAGAGAACTTCTTTTCCATCACTTATGGGGCTCAGGAGGTGGTGACACCCCCAGGACCCCCAGAGAACCAGCTGGCTTTACCCATGTGACTCACTAAGTCCTCCCCTCACCAGGCTCAGCCCACTGCAGCCAGGGAAGGACAGATGAGGTGTCGGGAAAGGCCAGGTGCAGCTCCTCTGGGCAACCTAGGCAGCCTCTGTGGCTCTTCTGTTGTCCAGGGGGCAGCTTGGCTGCTCCTCGGAGAGCCACCTTCCTACAGCTCTGTCCTTACCATCCTTGGAGAAGGGGAGGGTGCAAGAAGACTGAGTCCTCTGGATCCCTGGGTCACAGGTGCTGTGGCCAGCAGAGCAGTTGAACAAACAGGAGCAGATAGTGGACCTGCAAGACACAGATTTCCAGGCCTATGGAGCTCACACCCGCTGCTGTCACATGGACCTAGGCCAGGGCTCCAGCCCTGCAGCACAGGACATGGACCCTGCGAGAGCAGGGTGAGCTCTCGCCTTCTGGATATGTTCAGTGTTTTGAGTGGAATACTGGGTCGTTTTCATAAACAGAAATGTGCCCGTACTCAATATCCTCAAAGCTCTTTGTACCTTTCTGATTCAGGAAGTAGATTTTCTGTCTGAGCAGTTGAAACTCCAGGGTTTGTCTGTTTGTTGAACCTGGGGCCTCCTGCCCACCAGGCAAGCGCTCTGCCGCAGGCCTGAGGGAGCCTAGGCCCCTGCCATTGCCCGCTCCTCCCACAGGGCCACCTCAAGCCACACAAGGGGAACAGAGGTCCCTGAGTGTTGCTGAGAGCTCGCATGCCTTACACCCAACGATTAACGAAAGCTTCTCCCTTTCTCTGCCAGGACACAGCTCAATTCCTCGGAAGTACTCTGAGGTGGCAGCCTTTTCCTCCTGCATTTTCCTGGTGGATCAGCATGGCGGGGTGAGAAGGTGGTGGGTGGGAGGTGGACAGTGTGAGGGTTAGTGTGTTCTCCTGGAAGTGGCTCCAGAGAAAGTTGGCAGGTCCTCAGACCCACTTTGGGGAGCCGCTTAGCTCAGTGGGGTCCGGCTGGGGGAAAGCTGGGGTTTAGGCAGTCTGAGTCCCCTGCATGTCCTCTTCACACCCCATTCTCATTTCTTAGAGTTCTGCTTTTCCTAGCTAGGGTCTGAACTTCATGGGACTGTGATTTTTCTCATAGAGTTCAAGCATCATTTGGGTCACATTTTAAGATTGGTTTCCATTTGTGTGGGCTCTAATGCTACAAGATAAATACTATGTTTCGGCAGTGAAAGCAAGGCTATAGGAGTCAGTCATAGCACCACACGGGCAATCCCAGCAGTCTGGGAGGCTGAGGCAGTTGGATGAAAGTTGGGGCCCAGCCTGGGCAAACTAATGTCTTGGTAATACCTGTCTCATAAAAGACAAAAAAAAAAAAAAAAAAAAAAAGGCTGGGGGATATAGCTCACAGCAAAGACTCCGGGTTCAATGCCTGGAGCACACAGACAGACAGACAGACCACATATACACACAAAGAAAGTGCATAGATTTACCTTGTTGGGCCAAGAATATAGGATTTGACCTTGCTATCTAATTCTATCTAATTTCTTTTTTTGTTGTTGTTTTTGTTTTTGTTTTTGTTTTTGTTTTTTTGTTTTTTTTTTTTTTGAGACAGGGTCTTGCTGTGCAGTTCAGGCTGACCTTGAGTTCACAACGATCTTCCTGCCTCAGCCTCCTGAGTGCTGGGATTACAGAAGTGCACCACCGCATTCAGCTTTTGCTATCTAATTTCTTTCTTTCTTTCTTTTTTTTTTTATCGGTACTGGGGATCGAACTCATGACTGCCTGCTTATAAGACAGGTACTTATGCCGCTGAGCTAAATCCCCAGCCCCTGCTATCTAATTTCTATAAATTATTTTATAATTTTAGAAGCAGGCACCCCATCTCATATGGTCTCCCAAAAACTTATCTTTCATGAACACTTTATTCTAGGTGACCGTAAATAATCTAATTATCTGGTTTGGATCAAAAGGCAGAGGCTACAGAAAACCAATGAGGTTGAAGAATCCCTGCATCTCACTAGACCTTAGTCCTAACTAAGCCAAATTACCAACCGTGGTTTCTCTTATTTCTCTGATAATCTTTTGTCCACCACGATTTATCTCATACAATTTATCATTTAGCGATCTCACCAGCAAGCCTTATCTATTCTAAAGCTAAATCAGCCTTAACTATTCTAAAGATAAACAAGTAAGGGACTTGGGGAACATGTTTCGCGACTCCTAGAAACCAGAAATGCCCAGGAACCAGTATGAGGAACTAGCAGCAAGTCAGTCAGGGAAGCAGAGGCCAAGCTGTAGGGTAGATGAGCAGCAGGGTCTGCTGCTGTCCCTGCTTCCAGGGCTGGGCTGCTGTGTGACCAGGGTCTTTGGGTCTGAGAGAGAAGTGGCTGGGGTCCTGGCCCACAGATGTTGAGAGTCTCTGGACCCTTCAGGTCTGTCTGGAGGTGAGACTCTGCCTCTGTGCAATAGACAGAAGAGGAGGGTCCACACCAGTGAGAGGGGTTCAGATAGAGAGAGCACATGTGCGCACATGCACACACACACACACACACACCATTCACCACGGCTACTGAGAACTCTCTGGCGCTCCCTTCCTCCTCCACAGCCTGCGCACCATCTGCCCCAACCCTCAAACCCCATGTCTGGAGTGGCACCATCACCTCACCCCTCGTTTCTTCTTCAGGACACAGAGCTCAAGGTCACAGAGTCCAGGTTTTGCTGAGTCTCACTCAGACTTAGAAACCCTTTACACCAAATGTCATAATATTTACCTCTTAAGACCCCAAATCCTTTGCATATGTGGCTGAAATAAGCAATAATTCTTTAATAGCATCTCATAGCCAGTTCACATGGCAGCTGTTCTCTAAGTCTTGTGAAACAGATATTCCTGCAAGGGGGTTTGATTCTGTCACTGGCTTCAGGGCACCACTGCAGGATGCCAGGACTCTGAAGCTTGCACATGCAGGCAGAACAGTGGTCTGGGATCAAAGGGCTTTTGCTTTGCCCGTCCCCTTACAGTCTAGTCTGCCTTCCTGGAAGCATGAATTGCTGATTTCATGTATGGACCTTTTGTCACCTGGCAGACATGAGATGCAGGCATGTACAGATACAGGTACGTCCTTGACTCAGACCCAACGTGACGCTTTGCTGTGACTTTCTTCCTTCACTGGATGTCTTTTTATATCGGTAAAAATAAATGTTACTGGCTCCCTCACACTCAGAACCCACATCTCTATCACAGCTCCAGTGTCACTATTTTAAGTGCAAAGTCTTCAGCCTGGGGCCCTTTGGGAGCTCAGGGAGGCTCACTAAGGCCACAGAGTGGTCCTGTGATCGCCTACTGGGGCAGTCCTGTTTCACTGCAGTGAACCTTTGGCACCGTCTCTAATCCTCTTTTTTTTTTTTTTTTTAAATCAGTACCGAGATCGAACTCACGACCATGGGCTTGCAAGGCAGGCGCTTATGCCGCTGAGCTAAATCCCCAGCCCCATCTTCTTCATCTTTGCTTTTGGTCTCTGAATTTTCATTCCTCAGACTCCATATCTCCTCTCCTGACTTCATACTCTAGAATAGGGGCACAGACTATCCCCAAATTAGACCTATGCTCTTCTGTGGAGGTGGCAGGCCTCTGCCATTTGCATCTGTCATGTTTCTAGCTAGAAGCCCCCAGAGCCTTATGCGGTCAGGGAAGACGCTTGGGGCTGCGCTTGGATTGGAGTGGACCGGCGCGGTCTCTAGGACAGCCCCGCCCCACCCCCGCGGGCTGCAGAGCTAGCTCATGTTAGGAAGAGGGTCTGGACGGAGGGGTAGGCTCCTGGACTGCAGGCTGGCTCATCTCTTCCCCGCTCTTTCCCGTCACTGCCCGCTTCGGATCCAGCTGCCTATGCACGAAAACCTCTGCAGCTGTGAGCCAAGTGAACCTCTTCTCAGCTGTGGGTGCCCAGAGCTGTGCCTCGGCGAGAAGGTAGATGTGATCAAGGCAGCATCTCAGGACGAGGCGGAATGGGCTCGGAAGTAGCTCAGGAGTGGAAGAGAAGCCCACGAGTGGGGTACTGGGATCCATTGCTCATATGGAGGGAGGGAGGAAGAGAAGGAGGGGCGCTCCTGAGCTCCGAAGACCCCTGCGGACAGGCAGTTGGGGGTCTTCCCATGCTGTGCCCGCAGAGGCCCACAAGAGGGCGCGCTTGCAGCCTCGCAGGGCGGAGAGTGGGTAGAGTCTCTACCGCGTCCATTCAGAAGCTGCCCGGGTGGCGATGGAGAATCGCGGCTCAGAAAGAGTCTGTGCAGCATGGGGGAGCGCGAGGCCTGCAGGGGTCCCAGGAGCCACTGGAGCCCGGAGAAGCTGGGACATTAAGCCACCCGCAGAGGCGCAGCAACGTCCGTGCCCTGTGGGCGGCGCTGCGCACTGCACATTGCGGGGCACAGGAACCGAGCGAGTGGGCACGGCTGAGCCCGGCGCGCATGGGTGGGGCCTCTGGCCTGGGGCGCTGCCTCCGACCTAGGTGGGACCGGAGCACGCCATACGAGCCCGGGGGCCGCGCAGCGAGTGTCAGCAACCGGGCGGGCCCCCAGAGGCCCCAGAAGCCACAGCCCCGTGGTCGCGGTTGGGGGAGGATGTGCTACCCGTCAGGTTGCTGCTTCTAACGGTTTGAATCGTGAGTTGTGCGAGCTTTATCTTGTATCCGAAGGCATTCAGGGGGGTACATTTGTAGCCGCAGCCGTGGAGGCCACCTGGCCTGTGAGAGTGCTGCCCCCCCCCCCCCCCCGTTCCCTGGTGCTGTGTGCGGACGCTGCTCCAGCAAAGCCCTGGAGAGGCCAGGGTCGCCTCCAAATCCTACACGATGCAGTGCATCTTGGGCACAGTGTGACCACTGGCAACTCAAGCTGCAGTGACGCTCTGGGCCCCAGCTGTTCGTGCAGGAATACGCCCTCGTGCATCATTTATTCATTTGACAGGCGCTCCTTCAGCCCCTCCTCTTTGACAAGATGTAAAGGACAGCGAGCTGCGCGAGAAAGTTGTAGTCAGATGGCAAAGACAGACAATCAGATAGTCTCCTCGGAGCAGAGGCGGGAGAGCCAGCAAAGAGAAGCCCGTGTGGAATTCCAGCACTTGGGAGGCTGAGGCAGGAGGATCACCACTAAGTTGAAGGCCAGTCTGGGCTACTTAGCGAGACCTTGTCACAAAGCAAAACAAAACAATGAAAGAAGCACAAAGCAGAGGCAGAGGGTCGGGTTGGCGACCGGGCTTCTGCAGGGATTCAGCTGGTCCAGCGCTCAGGATTGGGATGCACTGGTGCCAGCGCAGCGTGCTAGTGGCTCTTGGCCGGCCCGCGCTTTCCCGCAGGTCCGCGTTCGGGGTGCGGCGCCCGGAGTGGCCACACGGGGGTGCGCGCGCCCCGCTGCAGGCGCCTTCCTGGCAGCGCCCGCGCCCCTCCAGGCTTGTCGTTTACACCTGGGAGCCAGGGCAGAGCCCCGGGTCCCGGCCCCGTCCTTTGTGCTGCAGAGCGGAGCCCGGGGCCCCTCTTGGCCTTGTCCTGCGGGCTCTCCGACAGCCACACTCAGTGACGCCCTGTCCTCCTCTCGGTCCTCCCGCCAGACCGTCGCGGGGCCTTGGAGCTCACCTGGACCTGCAGGGCTCCGCGAGGCGCGCGCCGGCCTCGCCCTGGCTCTGGAGGGGACCTGGCGGTCGCGCTGCAGACCTCGCGCGGTGACCTAGGCTTGCGGCTCCCCCCAGGAACAGAGACAGCAAGGGAGGCGGCGTCTGTCCTAAAAGGAGGGCTGAGAGATCCGTGTCTCCGGAAGAGCCATCTGCAAGTTCAGTGCTTGAGAGCTCCAAAGTTCAAGCCCCCAACTGCGAAACAGCGCTGCACAGGCTCGTGAGGACGTTCCGGCCAAGGACCGTACGGAAGACAGAGCCCAGGCCAGAACGACCCAGGTCCCCTGGCTTCCCGAGGGGTGGCGAGCTGAGATCTGCCAGGTACAGGGTCCCCCCACTCCGTGCTTTCCCAGGTGGTCCACCCCGTCTCAGGGGCACGGCCCCCATGGCACCCACAGCAGCCAGCTGACGCTCTGGCCTTCTCCGGGGCGGCCCATGTGAACCCCGGATCACTGTGTGAAACGAGAGGCAGGCCAGCGGCAAGTTTGCAGGGACACGCTGAGAGGTGACAGATTGAGCAACACATGCTCCAAGCCCCATTCTTGCCTCATCGGACAGGCTCCTAGAGGGAAGACAGGAAGGAAACAATGAAGAAATCTGTACTCCTGATGTGTGGCATTGTAGTCAGGAATACAATGAATGACCCGCTCTGCGGGCAAAAGGACAGGGCGCCAAGCGCTCGCCTCCCTGTCAGCCTGCCTCCCTAGTTTGCTGTCCGAATGCTTCCTTCCTCCGTAGAGCGCACTCTGTTCGTTGGATGTGGGTGGCGTGTGTGTATGTTGTGTGTGTGTGTGTGTGCAGGGGAATCCAGGACTTGAGCCTGGTAGGCCAGGGCTCTGCCACTGAGGGCCAGCCCAGCCCAGAATTCTTATAGGAGGAATTACACTGCCTGCATTCCTTCGTGGCTTGCTCCTTTTATTTTTTAAAATTTGTTTTTATTTTTTTAGGTATCTGGAATTGAACTCAGGACCTCACACTTGCCAGGCAGGTGCTGTGCCGCTGAGCTATATCCCTGGCAACCCTGCCTTTTGGTACTGTGGGGAATTTTAAAGATTTTTATTGTGGTAAAGCACACAACATAAACAAAATGCATACCTCTTTTTTTCAGCTTTAAGGTATACTTGATAAATGAAAATTGTATGCATCTAAAGTGTAAGCTTACTTTTTTGTTTTGCTTTTGCTTTGCAGTCTGAAGATTGAACCCAGGTGTCACACATGCTAGGCTCGACCACAGAGCCACACCCCAGCCCACAACTTGGTGAGTGTACAGGTATCATATGCCCTGTCATTTACACATGTGAAATCATCACAGCAAAGCCATGCAGCACACCCATCAGTTCATGCCACTACCGTCTGTGTGTGTTCTGTGTGTGGAGGTGTTGAGGGCTCCGAGGATCTAACTGCTTGGCAAATTTAAAATATACAGCATTGCTTCTGTTTTTGTTTTGTTTCAGGCTAGCTGTGAACTTGCTTTGTAGACCACACTGGAGTCAAACCCAGAGTGATCCTCCTACCTCAGCCTCAGCCTTCTGAGTGCTGGGATTACAGGTGTGTATACCACACCTGGCCATCATTGTGAGCTGTAATCACTTTACTGTACATTGAAGCAAGAAGTGTATTCAGCCTGCAAATTGAAGCTTCTTCCCCTTTGACCTACACCTCCCAAATCCCTCACCTCCTACCCCTGAGCAACTACTGTCCTTATTTACTGCTTTTGTGAGACTAAATCTTTTAGATTCCACATATAAGCAAGATCACAAAATATTTGCCTTTCTGTGCTTGTTTTATTCCACTTAGCATAATGTGCTTCATAGTCATTGTGTTAGAAATGACGGGGTCTCTCTTTTTAAAAAATGTTTATTTTTTGTGGGTACCAGGAATCGAACTCAGGACCACACACTTGTCAGGCAGGTGCTGCACCACTGAGCTCTGTCCCTGGTTAGGGTCTCCTTTTTTAAGGCTGATGCATACCTAGGTGTATTATGGTTTCTATTTTTTTTTCTGGTCTTTTTTTTTTTTTTTTTTTTTTTTGTCTTTTTCCTTTTTACCGGTACCAGGGATTGAACTCATGACTGCCTGCTTGCAGGGCAGGCGCTTATGCCGCTGAGCTAAATCCCCAGCCCCCTCTGGTCTTTTTGAGACAGGGTCTCACTATGCAGTTTAGGCTGGCCTTGAGCTCACTTTGTAGCCTAGGCTGGTCTCAAACTCGAAACAATCACCCTGCCTCAGCCTCCCGAGTGCTGGGATTACAGGGGTGAGCCACCACACCCGGCTATTGTTTCTATCTTGATGTCCCCCCAAAGCCTGCTGTGCTCACAGCCGGGCTTTGGGGGAATGACTGGCTCGTGGGGCATGGTACGCATTGGTCCATTGATGAGTTCATGGCTGGGTCTGATGTTGGGAGGGGAGCTCTAGGGAGGGTGCCTGGGGGCACAGGCTGGGAGGGTCTGTCTCCCCTCTTCCTGTCTCAATCGCTCTCTGCTTCCTGCTTCCATGCCAGGAGCTGTTTCTCCTGTGTGACGCCCCTCTGCCATGTCTCCCTGCCTTGGAGCCAGCAACTGTGAACTGAAGCCGAAATAAACCTTTCCCCTCCCACTGTGGGTATGGGGTATTGCATATCAGTGATGGAGGAGTAGCTAGGTCATATTTGTTTATATGCATCTCACACACATACACATCACAGGCTCTTTATCCAGTGTGAACCATCTTAAGCTGTACAAGGTGGCGGCATTAAGTATGTTCACACACTGTGCAGACTTTGGTTCTGTCCGTTCTGGAACTTTCCCACCATCCCAGTTGGTAACTGCGTTCAGTAAGTGACCCTTCCCCATTCTCCAGTCTCCATCCTGCTTTCTATCTGTCTGTATTTGCAGGGATGGCACCTGGGGTCATCACAGTGGTTATCCTCTGGGTCTTTGCGAAGTGCTCGTGTCATGTTAAGACACTCTGCACTCTCAGGGCCAACCCCTTCCTTTGAGGCTGCACACCACCTGGGTTTGCCCTGGCACCTGCTGAGGGGCCGGGCCATCTCCATCTTCCTGCCATTGTAGGCCCACTGCTCTGCATGCGGGAGACCCATCTGCTTGTGGCCTTGTGCTTGTCCCGTGGGGCATCTCCTGTGGGCCGATGGCTGGGGCACGTGGCTCGGCTGTGTAACATCCAGTGCTCCTGAAATGGCCACACTGTGTCCTGGTGAGTGCCTATTTTTTTCAGGTTTGTTTACTTATCTGTCTGTTTAGATGGAGTACCCACTGGTACTGGATATGAAGTGGTCTACATTCATTTAAGATCCCATTGGAAACATTTGTCCTGGGTTACCTAGTGAGCTTCTGTCTCAAAAAGTATTGTTTTGTTTTGTGATGCTGAGGAAAGAACCCAAGGCCTCATACACACCAGCCAAAAACACTGCCATGAGCTACAGCCATGGTTCCAATGATTTTTCTAGTGCATGGATTTGACAGCGTTATACTTAAGAATTTTGTTCCCAAGAAAATCACATGTAATGTGCGCATGATGCCCCCAGGTACCATGTGATGAATGAGACTGGGAGATTGGGAGAAGATATTTGCACAACATAAAACTAACAAAGGATAGTACTTACAGTATACAGGGAACTCCAGAGATGGAACGAGAGAGATGGGGAGCCAGGATTGGTAGTGCACACCTGTAATCTCAGCCCTCAGGATGCTGAGGCAGGAGGATCATTGTGAACTTGAGACCAGCCTGGGCTAAAAGTGAGCTCAAGGCCAGCCTGAACTGCACAGAGGGACCCTGTCAAAAAGACAAAAAAGTTTTATTTTGCTATGCTCTGCATCAGTCACTTTGTTTTGTTCTTGCTAAAAAAAAGGAAAAGAAAGATACAATCTCCTGTTGTTGGTTCCCTTTTCTCCTTCTGTTTACCTGCTTGCCTTGCCTGGTGGATTCATTCTACTATGACTCTTGGAATTGTTGTCTTCATTGTCTTTTTCTAGACTATCTTTCAGAAATTTTGGAATGATGGTTTGGTTGTCATGAGTTTTTTTTTTTTTTTTTTTTGTCTATTTGAGACAGGGTCTCGGTATGCAGTTCAGGCTGGCCTTGAGTTCACTTTGTAGCCTAGGTGGTCTCGAACTCGCAACGATCCTCCTGCCTCAGCCTCCCGAGTGCTGGGATTACAGGCGTGAGCCACCACGCCCAGCATGTCATGAATTTCTTCAGGTGTTCTTTATCATGGAAGTATCTTACTTTTCCATCAAGTTTGAAAGATAATTTTGTGGAGTATATCAGTTGAATTAGAGGTTATTTTCCTGAAGGGCTTGAAATGCTTCACTCCAAGCTCTCTTTGAATTACAGATTTGAACTGAGAAGTCTGCTGTGATTTTGATGGGTTTTCCTTTATGGATGACTTATTTTTCTTTTTTTCTAGCAGCTTTCAGTAATATATTGTAGTGTTGAATTTCTAGAACAGTGACTATTTCATGCCTTGGTGTAGTTTTTTCCTGTTCACACTGTTGGAGTTCTATATGCCTCACTTATCTGAATCTCAAATTCCTTTTCTGTACTTGGAAAGTTTTCCACTAATGCTTCTGTGAACAGGTTTTTTAAAATGTCCTTTGTGCCACCTTCTGATTCTTTGCGGATTCCAGTTACTCCTATGTTAGTCTTCTTTGCAGTGTCAAGCAGCTGGTGGACTGATGTTTCCTGCTACCTTGTTTTTCAGAGACCTTTCATTGGATGATCACCAACCACAGCCCTGTCTGGGTTGTTTTTTCTTTTCTTTCTTTCTTTTTTTTTTTTTTTTCTTATCTATCTTCTTAGTGTCCTGTTTCTAATTCTGAGAATTCTAGGAATTTAAAAAACATGAAAGAAAATGTTAAAAGGTGCTTGCTTCATGCATGCTACACCTTCAGAGCCTGGGAATTCATGTGGTTATTATTTTCCAAATATTTACTTCCAGACTTTCTCCTCCTCTTCCGGAACTCCCATTTTGGAGACTGATCTTCTGTATTTGTTGTTTACTCTTGAGCTTTTCATCCCTTTTTCCTCCCTGGCATGTTCTGGAACGTGTGTGCCTGACCTCCCAGCTTATGACTGTATTCCTAGTCCGAATGTATTCACCACTGCACTTACACATTGACTTTTGTGTTTCAGCTACACTTTTACCCTTAATCACTCCTTCATACACTCGCATTCCTGCTCCAAAGAGATAGTGATTTCCCTTTTCTCTTAGAGGATTTTTATTATGATTTTTTCAAACTCTTTTTCTCACTAGCCCATTAATTCTCGTCCTCTCATCTAGCTGTTCATTTTTTTAGATTTTCTTTTGCAGGGATCTCATGACTCAAGTGCCTTCTCTTTATTTATGAGCTCATATTCCCAAGGACTGTTATTCCTTTGTGGAGTGGCGTGTATCTGGAGAGGGAGCTACTTTTGAGTGTTTTTCTTTTCATAGTAATGGGGACCACACACATGCTAGGTGAGGCTTCCACCCCTGACTGCCCTCCCCCGCCACTGCTTCTACTTCACTTAGCAGGAGGGGGCCTTTGGAAGACCTGCAGGCTCAGGCCTGGGCTCTGCTGCTCCTGCAGTGACCACTCCCAAGGCTGACTGTTCCCTCCAGGAGGGCAGGTTAGCCAAGGACAGGATGCCTAGCAGTGAGCTGTGAAGAGCCTGGCCCTTGGCAGTTTGTTCTGTGCAGCCATGGTTAAACTGGAACTGTACTTTCCGGGACACTCTCCCCTAGAACGGAGCTGCCCTCCGGGGACTTGCTCAGATTTCGAAGGTAGAATGAAGCAGCTTTGAAATTTGTGGTCAGAAGCAGCTGGACAGATGCAAAGAGGCCACAGTTTCTCTCTGTCTCTCTCTCTCTCTCTGTCTCTCTCTCTCTCTCTCTGTCTGTCTCTGTCTCTCTCTCTCCTTGTCTCTCTGTCTCTCTCTGTCTCTCTGTCTCTCTCTCTCTCTCCCTGTCTCTCTCTGTCTCTCTGTCTCTGTCTCTGTCTCTCTCTGTCCCTCTGTCTCTCTGTCTCTCTCTCTCTGCTTCTTTGCTCATGAAGATGTGAGCACGAGGTCCAGCACATGCTCCTGCTGTGTACGATGTGCTTCCCAACCAGTGGGCCACTGGGTCTCAAATCTGAGCCTCCAGAAGTGTGAGCTAAATAAACCTTAAACCTAATTTTCCTCACTACTAGCCTGCCTGTCTTTGGTATTTCATTTCAGTATCACAGAGCTGATATACCAAACCGGACCATCCTTGCTGAGAATTGCCTATTGAGCCCCTTGCTGCTGAGGAGCGAACCCAACCTGGGGTCACCCACTACCCTGTGGAGCACTTGCATAATGATTAGGGAAATGTCCCTTTCTCAGCATGCTCCTTGCCATCTGTTAAAATTATGATCAGAGGCATTGGCAGCATCTGTAATGTGACTGGGCCTTTGGAGCACATGCACGGCCCACAGAACCACGTGTGGGGACACACAACCCACTAGCCTCCCGCCACTGAGCAGCACCTTGACACCCGGCCTTCTTCCAAGGCGCAGCCGAGTGGGCCAAGAGAATGTCTAACATGACCCAGGCATCTGAGGTTGGTACACCGAGTGTAGTGTGTCACTACTCACTGGGAGAAAATGCCAGCCAGGCATGGGCATGCACACCTATAAGGCAAGCTACCCAGGAGGCTGAGGCAGGAACATCACAAGTTTGAGGCTACACAGTGACACCCTGCGTCAGAATAAAAATAAAAAGAGCTAGGGATGTGGCTCAGTGGTCATGTTTTGTGCTTAGATTTCCCCTCAAAGCCTCATATAATCACGGGGTAGGGTTTTTGAGACTGCTGAATCTGGAGTTGTGGTTGATTCATTGTCTAGCGCTGGGCCTGGGGGTGTGGGTGCTGCACCCACTCAGGGGCAAGTAGCCCTCATGCAGTATAAGGGAGGGAAGGAGGCTCGCTCCTCCCACTTTTGCATTTAATGCTTTTGTCATCGTCATAGCCATGACTGTTGCCCTCTGCCATGCGACACCCTGCCCTGGAACCAGCTGATTATGGGCTGAAACCTCCACACACTGTGAGCGAAATAAACCTTTCCCTCTTTACTTTGGGTGTCAGATATTTTGTCCCAGCAACAAGAGAAAAGTAACGAAGACAAGTGTTTACCCAGCACATGGAGGCCCTAGGTTCAGTCTCCAGTACAAGAATGATGAAGGAAGGAAGGGAAGAAGGAAGGAAGGGAGGAAGGAAAGGGAAGGGAGAAAGAGAAAAGAGAAAGAAAATGCCACATCATGGCTGGGATAGTGGTTTCCTGATGTGTCAGAGTTCCCTGTTTGTGAGCAACAGAAATCAGTTTAAACTGAAATGAGTGCTGAAGATGGAATGCTCTGGAAGGAGTCTCAGAAAGCCGGAGATCAGGGCCAGGACAGAGGAACAGGGGAGGCCTCGCACCAGAATGGCGTGCCTAGGCCTCCATAGCAGCAGTGCCTCCAGCGTCTCCTCCTCTGGGTCTGTCTGGCTCCTTCACTGAGCTGCTGCTGCTGCACCCTAGCCCAGGCTCCTGGGCTTCTTCCTCTGGCATCCTGTTGACTCTTCCTGCCCACGCTACCCTGGAGGGCAAGGCTTCTTTACATGCAGTGACTTTCGAGTCCACTGTGTCTCCCCCGGTATACTCTGGGCTTCCTGGTGGAGAGAGGGCAACCTTGGAACTTGGGCTCGCTGTCGAAGTCTAGCTTCCTCCAAAGAACTGATCTGTTCCTCAAGCCAGTCCAAGTACATCCTGCTCCTGCAGAACTTGGCACCCACACAGATTGGTTGCAAATTCTAAGGGCACCTGTGAAGGTCAGGCACCTCCTGCCTCCCCGGCCCCTTTTTGTCCCCTGCAGGGCAACTTGTTCTCTTCTGTCCTTCCAGCTCCACGATGAGCTTTCCAGCACCTTAAGATGGTTCTCCTTCTGCAGAGTGAGGTGTTGGTAAGGTCCCCTGAGCAGTGAAGCCCACGCCGTGGACATGGGTGAGCCCACGACCTTGCCTGGCAGAAGTGGCCCCCACCCCAGTCCTGCTGCTCCCCTTCACACCTGAATCCCAGCCCCTAGTTTAGGACCTGTCATCAGTTTAATCTTGCCTTCCAGACCCTCTGCTCCCTGTGGGGAAGGTGTCCCATTACACGGGAAAGCAATTTAAGTAGCTGGGAGGAAGTGTGTCAGAAAGTCTGTCAGAGTCCAGCTAGACTTGCCAGTGAGCTAAACTTGCCAAAACTTGGTGTCAGAAGGGCGGCTGTCAATGTCAGTGTGTGTGCCGTGCCTGGAAACCTGAGCCAGGCTGAGGCTGGGGCAGGCAGGAAATAGAGAGGGGAGGGTTGGGCTGAGCTCTGGGCCCTTGTTGCCTGAAGAAGAGGGCTCCCAAGGCTGGGGACCGAGCCTTCCTTGTCACTGGGCTGCCAGACAGCAGCAGGTGGACCCTCAGGACATTCAGACTCTTTTGAGTGGGGAGGGGCTGCTAGGCTGGCAGTGGGAGGCAGGAGAGTGGAGTGGGAAGGAGCTAGGATGTCCTCCAGCGCAGTCAGACACCTGGGAGGGTGAGAAGCCCAGTTCAAAGGAGAGATCCAGCCAGGACGGAGGGGCGGTGACCACAACACAGCTCACACCACGGCCAGCAGCCAAGCCGAGCAGGCCCCAGAGATGGCGCTGCCAGTCCGAGCCTGCACTTTCCCTCCCTTGTCCCTGGTCAGGCTGCAGCCTCCAGTCCTCCAGCCCCTCCGTCTGGTCCATGACCTTTGGCCACAGTCAGGACTTGGTTTGCCTTCCCTCTGGACCCTCATCCCTAGCAACTTCCATACCCCACACTGTGGGACCTGCTCCTCACCCCCTGAGTGAATCCAGGACCTGCCAAGTTGGGCCAGCCTTGCCTGGGCCAGCCGGGATGTGGCTTTTCTGTCTCAACAGGCTGAGGCATCTTAGGTGTCCACTAGAGCCACTTCGAAGGCTTTCTAGGAGCAGGCTTGAGGGACAGAGTGTAAACGAGTGAGTTATCTGGGCCTCCCACGCTGTAACAGGAGTTCCCATCCTGCCCAGGGTCTAAGGTGTCCATCTCAGAGGCAAAATCAAGGCCTAGAAGGATAAGGAGCTCGTCCAAGGTCACCAGGCTGTGCTGGGCCTAGAGTCCCCGCTCCAGAGGTCATGAGGCACGGTAGAAAAAATAAAGATAGGTAAAAGGAGGACAAAGGAAATTGTAATTTAAAAATTGTACTTCTAAGAAAAACTTTAGCTTTTGGATACAGTTACCCAAGGTTGCAGAGCCTAATTCCCCTCCGGGAGACTCACTGTAAAGGTTGCTAAGGAGCCCTGTCCACTGGCCCCTGCTTCTCATCCTCAAGGAAGCGGCTCTGCAGAGGGCAGCACCTGATGAAGCCCAGAGATGGAGGCGTGTGCCTTGTGATGCTCTTCCTTGAAGATACTGAGGCCGCGGAGACCCCAGCCTCACACCACATGGCCGGCGCCGAGCACCCACCCTCCCTCTCCACCTCTCACTGACACCTTTCTGTGGTTCCTTCTGTGACACAAGTGAGTGAACCTACCCCATGGGTGAGTGTGAAGAGTTCTCCATCTCCTCCTGGACTGGGTCTGATGACATCCTGACTCCATAGCTTCTCAGCCAACATCAGCCTCAGGCGGAGGGAGAGGAGAGAGCCTCGGAGCTGTGTGTGTGTGTGTGTGTGTGTGTGTGTGTGTGTGTGTGTGTGTGTGCGTGTGTAGGGAGGGGCAGGATAACCGAAGCAAATTTGCTGCTGGGGATCAAACTGGGCCTCAGGCTCTCTGGGCAAGCACTCCACCTCTCAGCCTCTCTGCTGGACTTCTTGCTGACACTTTCTTTTCTTTTCTTTTTTTCTTTTCTTTCTTTTATGAGACAGGGTCTCCCTATGCAGTTCAGGCTGGCCTTGAACGCTCTGTGTAGCCCAGGTTGGCCTTGAGCTCAGGGTAAGCATCCTGCCTCAGTGGGACAAGTAGACTCACCATGCAGTATCCCTGTCAGCAAGGCACAAACTGCGTCCCATCATGAAGAGGCATCACACAGCCACACTTTCCTGAGATGCTCCTGTCATAAGAAATAATGACAGAAAAGAACTTTCCAGATTAAAATAAAGGTGATCTAATGGCCAATCATAACACAAATCCAGGACTGGACTCCTGGTTAAGAGGAAACAAAATTCTCCAAAAGACAACTTTGCAAAATGGGTAAAATCTGAAATGGACGGTCTGTCAGGTAACAACACTGTATTAATGACAGTCCCCTCATGAGATAACTGTCCTGAAGCCACATGACACTGCGTGCCTGCTCTCAAGAGGGACAGGCTGAAGCGGCTGGGATGGAGAGTGAGGTGGCTGGACACATACTGCAGCGCTGTGCACAGAAAGGCAAGCAGTCACAGCTCCGTATGTACACACGTTCACACACATATGTCAGTAAAGAAGGCAAGATGAGAGCAAAGGTAGAAAAATGTTCATTATCGATGAAAAAGCATCTGGGAGTCCATTAATTTTTCTGTAGGTCTAAGTTTTTTCAAAATAAAAAGTTGCACCAAAAAGAGTTACTGCATTAACACACGTACGAGTCCAGCCGGGCACTCAGGCTGCCTCAGGACAGCAGCTCACCTCTGTGAGGCGCTGGGCCCAGGATGTTCAACCCAGGCTCCTTCCCCAGCCTCATTTCCACCATGGGCTTCAAACTTCAGCCTTCCTGGCCACTCCAGGACTCTTCCTGGCCGGAGCCGAGGAGTAGGGGTAGGAAGTGAGGCTGGCAGGGCGGGGCAGTCTCCTCTGCCTTCACACCCGCAGAGGGTGTGTTTTGAAATCTGGACAGATTTGGCCACACAGGTCAAGTGGTTTGTGCAAGGCTTCTTCGATCAGCAGTGATACTGGGCAGCAGGAGGGCTCCTCAGCTCCAGACCAGGCTCCTAGCGCCTGAGGATCCTAGAGCCTGGGGGTTTCGATACACAGAGCCCATGGGCAGCACAGGGCTGGGAGAGCCACCCACTTGTCAACACCCTGCAGAAGAAATGTGGAAATGCAAGTCTGAAGCTGTCTGAAGACTTTCGGAGGAGACAGCAGGGCCTCAAAGTAATCCTGGCGTCTCACATTTCCGCTTGCAGGCAGGGCTCCCTCTGACCCTGAACATCCTATTATTGTTAGCATTTGACGGATTGACAGAAGTCAACCCAGAAAAGTTCTTATAATCACTACTATAATGCTACTTTTTGTTGGTTTTTTTTAAGACAAGGTCTCACACTATGTTGTCCTGTCTCAGCCTCCTGAGTGCTAGGATTACAGGTGTGTGACACTCAAAACCTGCCTTGGCACAGAGCCAGCTGGGCTTGGAATCCTCTGGGACTGAGGCCTGGGTCCATCATGCACTGACCATTGCTTCCAGGAACTGCCTGCCCTGGCCTAGCCACCAGTGAGCCACAGCATCTCACCCCACTGGCCAGTGCCCAGCCAGCAAGGGAGTGTTCCAGGCCCTGTTCTGAGCCTGTTTCAGGGACCCTCCCCAGTTGGGCAGAATGACTCAGCCAGGAGCCTATGGTTTCAGAGCATGATGGAGGCCGAGGGGCTCCCAGCAGCATGGCCCAGATGCACAAAGGCAGGCCTCTGGGCAAGAGTGACCCCAGAGGAAGGACCAAAACCCCAACTGTCACTGTTCTCTACCTGCTTCCTTGCTAATGTAGCTGCCACACCCTCTCCCTGAAGGGGTCACACTGCAGACCTAACAGTCCACAGCACCCTCCAATCTGCTCTTTTTTTTTTTTTTTTTTTTTGGTACTAGGGATTAAACTCACAACTTCACGATTGCCAGGCAGGTGCTTATGCCACTGAGCTAAACCCCTGGCCTTCTGCTCTAGCTTCTAAGAAAACCCCCTACCTGGCGCAGGCAGTGAGAGGCTGCAGTCACAGAACCCAGCACCCTTTGCTGCATGAGCAGCCTGGGAAGGACACATGGCTCCCCAGCCTGCCGAGCTCTTGGCCTGGGATTCGCACACGGTCACAGAATATTGGGGTGACAGGGTCCCAGAGTGCTGGCTTCCCTCCTCTCCCACAAGAAGGTCGACACAAGGGCAGAGGCCAGCACAGAGGCGAGGGGAGCACAGTGACCTCAGCATCTCTGGATCCAGCTGCCCCTGAAGCCTTCTCTACCCCAAGTCGTTTCTGCTTTCCCCCTTAGACCAGTTTGAATGGGGCTCTGTCAACTATTTGGGCCCTGATCAATGCACTGTGTGAGCCTCCTTCACCCGCAGAGTGGGCAAGGCTAGGTAACTCGCCAGGGAGACCAGGGCAGGGCTTAGCTGAGCAAAATCAGTCTCTCTTTCTCCCTCTGTCTCTTCCCACCAAACACACATAAGGGTGGAGCTTACAGCACAATGGCTAGAACCACATGTTTCATAGATCCAGGATTAAGGAAACCACTTCTTTGGGGATTCATTGATGGAAAGAAAAAGAAAAAAACTAAAGCTGGGTGTGATAGCACATGCCTGGAAGCCCAGCACTAAGGAGACTGAGGCGGGAGGATTGTTGTGAGTTCAAAACCAGCCTGGGCTACAAAGTGAGCTCAAGGCCAGTCTGAACTGTATAGTGAAACCTTGTCTCAAAAAGACAAAAAAAAAGAAAGAAAGAAAGAAAGAGAAAGAAAAGAAGGAAGGTGGTCAGCTGAGACTGGAAGGAGTGAGAAGAGAACCATGTGGGCAAACTGAAAAAAGGGAGACATGAGTAATATCCCCAGTTCCTAAAACCGCATGCATCCTATCCTTCCTTTCTGAGCCCCTGAGATACCCTTCCTTCGTTTTAATTTTTTTTATTATTTTATTTTATTTTATTTTTTTGGTACCGGGTACTGAACTCACGTTTGCCGAGCAGGCACTTACGCCACTGAGCTAACACCCCCCCACCCCCCACCCCCGCCCAACTAAACTCCTGGCCCTACCCTCCAGTCTTAAGCCCCTGAGGCTGGAACTGCAGAAGCCTGTCTCATCTAACTGTGGCAAAGAGTCATCATCTTAAGGCTGTAGGTGTTACCTGGAACCCAGGACAGATGGCCCCTCTGGCCTCAGGGTGACTTGGAAGCCAGGCAGCAGCCCTTCCCCAGGCCCCTGGGCCCGCATCTTACCCACAGCCGACTCCCTTCCCTCTCCAGGGTTCAGAGCCCCCAGGTGGCCCAGGCCCAGCAGCCATAGAGATGCCCTGATTGCTCCTCCCTGTCCCAGTGCCCAGGGGAAGGCTCCGGCAGGCCCAGTCTAGATCGGTGTCTGCCTGCTCTAGCTGGCCCTTGCCGGGTGGCCACCTCGGGGAAGAGCCCAACAGTGCTGCCTCTGCCTCCAGTCCACGGAGCCCTGGGTGGGAGCAGACACGCTGCCAAATGTCAGCAGCTGTCAGTGCAGGATTAAACAAAGAGGAAGAAGGCGAACAATGATGCAGCACAGCCTGTCTGGGTCACTTTCTGCTCGGCTCTAATTACCTCCTTGGGTAAAGAGAACATGCCAGAGAGGCTCACGCCCCTGCATCCTCCTGAATGTGTCTCTGCCCCTCCATGCTTGCCTGGGGTGCTGCCTACCCCACGGGCAGCTCACAGTTAGGAGACACCAGACTGAGTGAGCCTTCCCCGGTCACAGGCAGAGCAGCAGAGCTTCCTTGGCATCATAGGGTGGCTGGTGACAGAGCACCCAAATGGACCACTAACTACTAAAATAACGACGAGGGTTACAGGAAGGAAACCTGGGAAGGAGAGAGGCCAAGAGGAAGGCAAAGCAGGCCCCAGGCCAGGTGCCCAGGGTCCTGTCACTCACTGTGAGCCACGATGCTATCCTGCCCCGCTGTGCCATTACCCGGCTGCTGTGGGTAAGAAGGGGTCTCCACTGCAAACCACAGCTCCTGCAGCCGGTCAAACCACCAGGCAAAGCAGGAAGAGGCACCGTCTCCAGATTCCTTGTCGGAATTAGAACTAGTCTAAGAGCCTGACCCTGAGACAAGCAGGTGACACGAGGCCTGAAGGCAGCATGCGGCCCTAGATGGAAACCTGAGGTGCGCGGTGGGGTGAGCGCCTGCAGAACGACCAACCCCCTGGCATTGCTGAGTGAAGAGCGCTCACAGCAAGAAGGCGCTCCTGAGAGGTGCTGGCGAGTGCTTTGCTCTGCCGATCAAGGGGCGGGGGTGGGGGGGCTGCTGCTAACGGTAAGGCAGGGCTCCAGGCTCCGGGCTGCGTGTGGCCAGCCTTACTGTTTTATTTTTTGCTTTGCTTTGCTCTGCTCTGCTCTGCTCTGAGACGGGGTCCTGCTCTGTAGTTCGGACCAAACTTGGACTTGCTGTGTAGCACCAGCTGGTCTCCAAATTGAGATCTTCCTGCCTTGGCCCCCGAGTGCTGACACTGTATGTACATGTCACCACCTCCCAGTTCTCCCTTCACTTCCCAAGACGTCTCATTGTCCTTATCTTTTTTTTTTTTTTTTTGTCTTTTTCGTTTTTATCAGTATCAGGGATCGAACTCAGGACTGCCTGCTTGCAAGGCAGGCGCTTATGCCGCTGAGCTAAATCCCCAGCCCCTGTCCTTATCTTTTAATGTAGGGAAATTTTTGATGAGTATAACTCCATAAACTTTAAAAAATACTGAGTGCTGTGTCATAAGTATATGACAGCTACTAAAATGCAGAGAGTTTTCAGAGGATTCCATTAGAAGCCACAGTGTCTGGGGCCTAGCATTCCTAAGTATTGCTTAACTGTTCCTACAGTCTCCACCCTCTCATTTTTTCTAAAAATCGAGCAATCACCATTGTTACAAACACATCATTAATTATGATCTGTTTTTATAGGAATATTGTCCAAATTATTTTACATATCAACTAGCATTTTAATGTTTTATTTTATGAAAATGCATGACTCACTTTACAATAGAAGTTAAAATGTCTATAAAAGGGAACCAAAATGAATAAACATGTTTCACATAGAACTCTTTGGTTTGCTAGTTTTACCAGTACCTGCCTTTTTAAAAAAATCCCTATAAGGCTTGATTTTTACTGAGAAAACACAAACATGAAAGATTCCTCCTTTCACTCAGCCCCCAAGATTTTCAGAGCAGTGAGTTTTTAAAATTTTCAGCTCTTCAGTATAGAGTTTAATGGCCTGATTCCTGTCTACTGAGTCTCAAGTTTATCAGACAAGTTCGATTCCACCACCTTCTGCAGTGGATTTTTTTAAATATTATTTATTTATTTTTTTACAGTACCATTTTATAGTCCAGGTTGACTTCAAACACACCTATAGTCCAGACTGGCCTCTTACTCACAGCGATCCTCCTGCCTCACCCTCAGAGGGCTGCGATCACAGCGAGTGCCACCACACCTGCCTTCTGCAGCAGAGGTGAGCCCAGTCTTGGAGCTCAGGCAGAGCTGAGGCAGGCTTTGCCCACGGGGCCGGTTCCTTCTGCTCATGCCCTCCTCAGGAGGGTTCCAGGGTGGGCGGTGCTGGAGGCTTCGCGCTGCACAGCACTGGACCGACCCTGATTTCCCCGCTGGGCGCCAAGCAAACCCTGGCAGCTGCGCTCCTCTCCTCGGGCCTCCCCTTTCCAGGGAGCCGGTGCTCAGTCCCCACCTGCAGGAACGACGTTATCTTCAGGGCTACAGCTTTCCTCCCTGCAAGCGGGATAAGCAAGTGGGGCTCAGAGAGCACTAGGCAGCCAGCAAGGGGCGCCTCACTCTGGGGATGGCTGATGGGAGTACGTTACCTATAGCTTGCACTTTCCTGAGGATATGAAAGAAATAATGCGAAAGGGAAAGCGTCTCTACTAATCACAAAGTTGTGTGACATCAATGTTAGGACTAGAAAACCACTGAAGGCTTGTAAACTGCAGTGTTACTTTTGTAAATCAATAGAAGAAAATCATCTGTAGGCGGGCATGGTGGCACACTCCTATAATCCCAGCACTCAGGAGGCTGAGACAGGCGAATCCTTGCAAGTTCAAGACAAGCCTGGGCTACAAAGTGATTTCAAGGTTGAACTGTGTGGCGAGACCCTTTCTCAGAAAAAAAAAAAAAATCATCTCTTAAAATTGCAGTGTATTCTTTGTCTTTTATATTTTTTTTAATCCATTGTATTTCAAAAAGAAAAAATAGAACGAAATTTCAAAACATCAATCAGGGGCCAACAATGGCACATACACTGCACACTGTCATCCCCAATCATTCACCTGGAGCATGAGACCTCTGCATTCAACTGTCCAAGCAATGCCCACACAAATCTTTCTCTTCAGTGAACTTGGAGAAATCAGTAGTGTAACTATCTTAACTGTCTTTTTTATATACATATATATACACACATATACGTTTCAGCATCTCATATTAGTGAGACAGTATGATATTTACACATGCGTGTTTTATGTATTTCACTATGAGTATGGTCTCAAGGTGCATCCATTCACTCATAAAAGTCTCCAGTTTATCCTTCTTTATGACTGAGTTGTACTCCATTGTATAAAAATACCACATCTCTTTTATCTATCCCTCAGTCAATGGGCATGATTTTCCAAGATCTAGCTATTACAAATTGTGCTGCTGTAAACATGGGTGCACATAGATAGCTGTGATATGATGTTTTTAATTGTTTTGGGAAGACACCCAGAAGGAAAATAGCTGAGTCAAATGAAACCTCTAGTCCTAGTTTTTTGAGGAAACTCCACATTGATTTCCTTAGTGGTTGCACCAGTCTGCACTCCCACCAACAGTGGAGAAGGGTTCCCTTCCTCCACAGCCCCCCCACAGCATTTGTTATTGGTTGATTTCTTGATAATAGCTATTCTTTTCAGGGTGAGGTGGAATCTCAATGTTGTTTTAATTTGCATCTCTTGAATGACCAGTGATGTTGAACATTTTTTCATGTATTTACTTACTGTTCATATTTCTTCATCTGAGAAGTGTGTGTTCATCTCAGATGCCCATTTTAGGAGTGTTGGTTCAAATTTTTTTTTTTTTGTCTTTTTTCTTTTTATCGGTACCAGGGATCGAAGTCACAACTGCCTGCTTGCAAGGCAGGCGCTTATGCCACTGAGCTAAACCTCCAGCCCCTATTGGACTGTTGGGTCTTTAAATCTGGAAGGACTGATTTGGTTTTTTTAGTTCTTTATATGTTCTTAGTAGTAATCCTTTATCTTAGGAACAGCTGGCAAATATTTTCTCCCACCTCATGTGTTGTCTCTTCACTCTGTTGGTGGTGTCTCTTGCTGTGCAAAAGCTTTTCAGTAGGGTGAGATCCCAGTTGTTGATTCTTTGTGATGGTTCCTGTACAACTGGAGTTTTGCTCATAAAGTCTTTACCTACATCAATGTATTCAAGAGTTTTATCTACTCTATCTTCCAGTAGATTTAATGTTTCTGTTTTAATATTAAGATTTGATCCATTCTGATTTTAGCTTAATACATGGTGAAAGGTGTGGTCCCAGTTTTAATATTTGGCATGTGTAGAGCCAATTTTCCAGCACCGTTTATTAAAGATGCTATCTTTCTTCCAGTGAATATGCTTTATCAAAGATAAGGTGGCTTAGTGGGTCTGGAGTTGTTTGTGCATGTTCTGATCTGTTCCATTGATCTTCAAGTCTGTTTTGTTTTCCAGTGCCACACTATTTTTTATCATAGTATCTTTACAGTATAATTTCAAGTCAGGGATTGTGATGCCCCTGTCTTGTCTTTGTTGCCCAGGATAGCCTTTGCTATTCTAGGTCTCTTCTGGTTCCAGATTGATTTTATAAATGTTTCCTCTTGATTATACAGAAACCATTGTTCATTTTCTGTTAGTTGATTCTAAATACCCTGTAATGCTGTCATTCTCTTAAATGGTTTTACATTGTTTTGATATATTTGATGCTACAGTATACGAAGTTGTACTCAAGGATTTCAAGGAAAGAGACAATATGGTAACTACTTTTATGTCAGGATTATCTTGTGGTGAAACACTATTCTGCTTAAATGGTTATGTTTTGATCTGCGCTGTTTTGCTGTTATGCCCTCTTTTATCTCAATCTCCACTCCATTATTTACTTTTTTATTTTCATCCTTTTAATTAAGGGAAAAATAAATAAAAATAGCAGGATATATTATAGTAACCCACTTTGACTTTCCATTATCTTGATTTAAAGCCCTGTATTACTCTCACCATCTTGTTTTTGACTGATGTCCCCCTATTCTGTTTTGCTTGATAGTACCAGGTTCGAAAGTTTAGGCAACAGCTGTGAAAATAGTGAGATTCATTATGACGCCCATTCTCGATGACTTTTATCTACTTTTGAAGACCTATAATGTCTCCAATGTTTTGGTTTTGTCGGTTTTGTTCTTTACTGTTTTGTTCAATTTTATTATAACTGATGATATAGGCAATTCTATTAGAGATAGCGGGAGGCATTATGGTAACCATTATTGATCACCTTGTATTATGCTTTTACATTATCTATTATGTCCACCCTTTTGATTTGATTGACTCTGTTCTGTTATGTCACATTTGGTTCTACTCCCTTCCAAAAAAGTGATAAGAACTGTGGGAGCAACAAAACCCAAAATGTGTAATTGTCATTGTACAAAAGAGAGGAAAAGAAAGTGCTCTAAATGATATAACTGCATGTATATTTAAGTGTATAAGATAGAAAATGATATCACTGAGTTTTATTGGATCATTGAACAGAACTGTTTGCAGTCTCACTGTTGGAATGTCCACTTTACATGCTATAATTTTGTGACTTGAACAATTATTTTTAAGATGACAATATGTAATCCATTAACTAGTGATTTCCTACTGTTTATTTTTTTCTGTAAATCTGTATAACTTGTACCCTTTCTCTGTTTTTTTTTCTCCTTAAATAAAATTTAAAAAAAAATAAATAAAAAGAAATGTTTCCTTTTAACTCTGTGAGATATGTGGTTGGAATGTTGATTGAGATTGCATTGAATCTGTAAAACAGCTTTGGAAGTATGGTCATTTTCACTATTTTGATTTTTCCTACCTGAGAGCATGGGATAGCTCTCCATTTGCTAATATCCTCTTCAATCTCCTTTTTCAGAGTACTGTAATTTTCAATGTAGAAGTCTTTTACATTCTTTGTTAGATTGATTTCTAGGTATTTCTTTCTTTTTTTTTTTTTGGGTGCTACTGTGAAAGATGTTGTTTCCTTGATTTCTCTCTCAGTGAGTTTATTATTCGAGTATAGGAAGGTTATTGATTTCTGAGTGCTGACTTTGTATCCAGCTACATTACTGAATTTGCTTATTAAATCTACCAGTCTTTTAGTGGAGTTTTTGGGGTCTTCTAGGTAGAGTAAAATGTCATCTGCAAGTAACAATAGTTTAACTTCTTCCTTTCCTATCTTTATTCCTTCTATTTATTTCTCTTGTCTAATTGCTCCAGCTAAAGTTTCAAGGACTATGTTGAATAAGAGTGGAGACAGTGGACATCCTTTGTCTTGTTCCTGATTTTAGAGAGAAAGCTTTCAGTTTTTGTCCATTTACTATAATGTTGGCTGTTGGTTTGTCATAGATGGCTTTTATAAGATTGCAGTAAAGATCATCTATTCCAATTTTCTGTAGTTTTTTATCATGAATGGGTACTGGACTTTGTAAAAAACTTTTTCTGCATCTATTGAGATGATCGTATTTTTGTCCTTTGGCTCTGCTGATGTGGTTGTGCCACATTTATTGATACACATATGTTGAACCATCCTTGCATCTCTGGAGTGAATCCCACTGATCATGATATGTAATCTTCTTGATGATTTCCTGCATTCTATTTGCCAGTATCTTATTGAGGACTTTTGCATCTACATTCATTAGGGAAATTGGTCTGTAATTCTCTTTCTTAGTTGGGCCCTTCTCTGCTTATGATATCAGGGCAATGCTTGCTTCCAGGAATGAATTTGGGAATATTGCTTTCCTTTCAATTTCATTAAAGAGTTTGAGAAGCAGTGGTGCTGCTCTTTTCTAAATTTCTTGTAGAATTCAGTAGTGAATCCTTAAGGGCCTGGGCTTTTCTTCGTTGATAGGTTTTTAATTACATCTTTGATTTCATTGATTGATATTGGTTTATTTAATTTTTATACTTTCTTGTTTCAGCTTTGGTAATTCATAAGTATCTAGGAATCTCGCCATTTCTTCTGCATTTTCCATTTTATTAGAAAACAGGTTTTCAAAGTAGATGTAGATGATCTTTTGGATTTCTGAAAGGTCCATTGTAATTTCACTGTTTTCATTTCTAATTGCATGGATTTGAATCTTTTAATTCCTTTTCTGATAAGGCTGGATAATGGTTTATTAATTTTATTTAATCTTTCAAAGAACCAACTCTCCAATTCATTGATTCTGGGTTTTTTTTAGTGTCCAGTGTATTAATTTCTGCTCTGTGTTTATAATTTCCTCCCTTGGATACGCTTTTGACTTAGCCAGCTCTTCTTTCTGTAGAAGTCTGAGATTCACTATTAAACTGTTTATTTGTACTTGCTCTGTTTTCCTGATACAGGTATTTACTGTTGTAAATTTCCCTCTTCGAACTGCTTTCACTGTGTCCCATAAAGTTCTGGTATGTTGTACTGTTGTTATCATTCAATTGTAAAAACTCTCTGACTTCTTCTTTAATTTCATCTGTGGCCCATTGGTTGTATACCAGGGTGCTATTTAATTTCCATCTGTTTATAAAGTTCTTGTGGTTTCCTTTGGCATGGATGTCCAATTTTATTGCACTGTGGTCTGATAGTCTGCATGGGATAATTTTAATTCCTTTATCTTTACTTAAGCATGGTCTATGGGCCAGTATGTGGTCTATTTTGGAGAACATTTGTGTGCAGCTGAGAAGAATGTGTATTCTGATGTTGTGGGGTGGAACACTCTATAGACACCTACTAAGACCACTTGCTTAAAAGTTTGATTGAGTTCTAATGTTTCATTATTGATTTTTTTTTTTTTGTTGATCTGTCTTTTCATGATAGCAGGGTATTGAGGTCTCCCAACACAATTATATTAAGGCTTATTTGATTTTTCATGTCCATTAATAATTGTCCATTAATAATAACTGGGTGCACTAATATTTGTTGCATATGTATTTACAATTGTTATCTCTTCCTCTTGGATTGTTCCCTTTACCAGGATGTAGTGACCTTCTTTATCTTTCTTAATCAGCCTTGGATTGAAATTCACTTTATCTGAAAATAGAATAGCTACTCCTGCTTTTTTCTGGATTCCTGTCACATGGAGTATTGTTTTCCATCCTTTGACTTTCAGTCTATGAATTTCTTTTTGGATTAAATGTGTTTCTTGTATGCAGCATATTGTTGGATCTTGCTTCCTGATCCACTTTGCCAGTCTGTGTCTGTAGACTGGTGAATTGAGACCACTGACATTAATGGTTAAAACTGATATGTATTGATTTATTCTTGTCCTGTTATTTGCTATTATTGGCTCCTTTTCTCTTTTTTTCTTTTCTCCTTTCCTCTAATTGTTTGCCTTCCTGGCAGATTCCTTCTGTTGGGGCTCATGGAGTTGTAGTTCTTATTATCTCTCTCTAGAATGTCCTTCTGTTGTACTCTACTCAAAAAACAGGGCTCCATGATGAAAAACAGGGCAAGACCCCAAGATGACAAACGGGGCAAGATGTCTTTTTTAAAAGAAGTGCTTTTATTTTAGCCGGCCCAGCGACACAGTGCAGATGGAATTTGCAAAGCTGTGCAACTGAGTTAGAGTTTTGACTGATTTTTATAGTTCATTTATGATTAGCTCATTGATCATTAAGTACATAGTGATGAGAAACAGAAATAAGGTGGGCCTTTGTTCCCCTTTGCTTGAGGTCAGAGGCATTTCACAGTGGGTGGTTAGCCAATTCATAGCCCTTGATCTGCCAATTCCAGGAACATTTGTCTCTCATAAAGGGAACAATGGTTGACACAGCATCATTTGTCTCTTACAAGGGGAACAAAAGTTGACATAGCACACAGGTCACTAAGGTGGGGGGGATGATGCATTACAGAACAGCAGAATGACGTGGTCAGTTAATTTATAACTATGTGGTTGGTGCTTGGTTACTAGGGTAATGAGCTCAGTACATAATGACAATATTACTAATAACTATCTTTTTAAGTAACTATTTTTGTTAATTATCTTTTAATCAATTATTTTAATTTTTAGCATCTTAGTATAACATTCCCCACTGATTTTTGTCAGTGATCCAAATCATTGGCTCATGGAATTTTCAAGAAGTGGTATTTGTTCATAAACTTGTGTCCCTAAAACCATGAGTTTTATTGTTTGAACCTGGTCTTTGACATAATTTACTAATCTGTTTATAATGCAAGGTCCAATTGTTAAACAAGTAAGTAAGATTAACAGAGGTCTAGAGGCTGCTATGATTAATGTTGTCAACCAGGGAGATAGAGAAAACCATCGCTCAAACCAATTCTGTTCAGTTTGTCTGGCTTGTTCTCGATCCTGTAGCCACCTTTTAAGGCTGGCCATACTTTGTCTGATAACCCCAGAATGATTGGCATACAAACAACAATTTTCTCCTAATGCCAGACAAAGGCCTCCTTCCTTTAGGAACAGGAGATCTAGACCCCGCCAGTTTTGTAAAACCATCTCAGTCAGTGAACTTAAAGAATCGTCTAATTTGGAGACAGAGTCACTAAGGGCTGCTAAATCTTGGTCAATGAGTGCATGTAAGTGTCTATAATTTTGATCTTTTGACTATTAGGCTGGACACTCTTAAACCTATTGACCTTGTTATCTCAATTTTTAGTAATACAGATAATAATACAGGATTTTTTTTTTTTTGTTCTTACTAGACTCTTTAAGTCAAAGCTAGGGAACAAGTGACCCCTACCATTATCTCTAGAGTACCAATACACTTGGGGAAAGATATGGACTAATATGTAAAGCTCAGGGCACTAGATGAACAGGTGATGCATGGAACAAGGAGTTATATTAGAAATACAGGCAAACCAGGCTCCATTGGGAGCAACAAGGCGTTGATTAGCAGGATAGGAAAAAGTATAAATCAAAGCTGAAGAGGTAGGATTACAGAGTGCAGCATAAGGGGAAGTGTGCAAGGAGTAGGAGGCAGAGTAAACACAGATTCCTGGAGCACCCTGTACATTGTCCAGTGTGAGCAGGGGCTTAGCATCCCACCAACAAAAGGTGTCGTCTGTACAGGAATTTAAAAGTTGATTTGTCATAAGCAATGTCCAGAGGCAAGAAGGGTCTAGAGATGTCACAGAAATCACAGAGGGCAAAAAGGTCTCAGGAGCAGGAAGTCTAGTGGAGGAGAACAGAAGATTGGGTCTCCAGAGTGAGGAAAAAGGTAACGACCAGCTTTATTTTTCTGTCAAGGAGATACAAATTTACAACCCCAATGTCTACAAAAATATTTCGTCTCTACGGACTGTGAACACCTATGATCAGAGGCTGGCTGTTTGTTTTGGGGGCAAAGATACCAGCCAGTGGACTGTAATTTCTTTTGAATACATAAGTCCCTGTCAGTCTCCATTAGCAACCAATCAGGCAGCATGACAGGCAAACCTAACAACATTTTTTTGTTTATTTTTGCTGGGATGTTATCTAACAGGGAACATAAATCTATCTTAATTATCTCATAGACAGTAGCATTGGCTACCAATAATTTACCAGTGAAATAGTCAGTAATTTTAAGTTTTAAACAGTGGGGTTACAAGGTATCTCCTCGGATATCCGTGAGGAATAACACCTAAGAACAAGATTATCAGATACATTTGGCAATCTTAAGCTTTAAAGAATCCTTGGAGGGAACAAGAGTCCACTTATCTGTAGGTTGATCACTGTCAGAGGCCAGAACTGGCTTAAGTGGCAATGATGAATCAAGGCAATGACTTTGACGGCAGTCAGAGTGCTGAGGACCACGGTGTAAGGTCTTCTCACCATGGTTTGAGAGACTCACAGTGATGTCTGTTGATGAGTAGTGTCCTAGGTTTCACTGCAGGACGTTCATCCTCAGGATGGGCTGCAGGCAGAGGTTGTTGTTCTCAAAATAACTGGTGGATGGAAGTCAGAGCTAGCTGAAGGGCCTGGAGGAACTTAACAAGATCTTGATTAGCCAGATCAGCTAATTTTTTTCCTCAGAAATCTTAGGAATAAGAGGAGGAGGTCTCCCATATAGAACTTTAAAGGGGAAACAACTGCAACATAGGGGGTACATTGCACACGCAAGAGGGCAAAAGGAAGGAGACTCACACAGTTCTCGCCAGTTTTTAATGCCATCTTAGTTATTACCATTTTTAAAGTCTGGTTTATCCTTTTTACTTGTCCTGAACTTTAAGGCCAGTAAGCACAATGGAGTTTTCAATCAATCTGCAAAGCTTGGGTTAGTTTTTGAGTTATCTGGGCTATAAAAGCTGGGCCATTGTCAGACCCCATGGGTAAAGGAAGGCCAAATTGGGGAAACTGCTATCAGGGCTGACTCAAGACTTAGTAGGAAAAGCTATCTACCAGTACTCATTCCTGTAAAGTCCAGGCTTTTTTATTTTTGTGAACTCTATTTCTCAATGTTTTTCAGGCATAGTCCCACGATACCAAGTGGTTTCCATTTGTTGTGGTTGCTTAGGGTTTACCAACTGGCACTGAGGGCCTCTAAGGCTCACAGACTGAGTAAGCTTCGATAACTGAGGAATAAAGAAATGATCTCAGCGGCTGGGGATTAAGCTCAGCAGCATAAGCACCTGCCTTGAAAGCAGGCAGTCGTGAGTTCGATTCCCGGTACTGATAAAAAGGAAAAAGACAAAAAAAAAAAAAAAAAAAAAAAGAAATGATCTCAAAAAGAGCAGCGAGTTTTGATCCTCCCATGTGAGTGGACTGATGAGCTTGTTGGATGAGTTTTCATCTCAAGGCCTCGTGGAGGAGGACTCGATTATCAGGCAGTTGGTACCAGCCCCCAGGGATATCAGACTTTGCTTGGAGTTGAGCTGCCAAATGTAAGTCTTTTTGAGTGCAAAAGGGCTCTGACAGAGTGGGTGGAATCAGTAGCAATGCCAGGATTGTCTCAATCCCCACTGATTTTGTGGCTGCTTTTTGGGTAGCTGCGTCTGTTATATTATTTAATAGCCATATTTCTTGGCATCCAAATGGCAGCTAACAAATCCAAAACTTGGGGAGCATTTTTATCTTTTGGCCCCCTTAAGTCAATGAACCTCATTTCTGATAAATGGCCTCATGAACATGGGCAGTAGCAAATGCATATCTGCTATCAGTCTGACAACTTGAGGGCCTCAGTGAGGGCAATGAGTTAAGCCCATTGGGCCGATGTTTTTGGCTCCAAGGTTTGTTCCCATAGAATCTGAGAGTCCATGACAGCGGCTCCCATGACCTGCTTACCTTGATAGATGTGACTGCTTCCATCAGAGAAATATGATGGAACTCCGGACAGTGGCTCATCTGTCAAGTCTGGTCGAAGCCCCATGAAATGATCAGAGGGGCAAGGAGAGGTCATCATCAGGCAGCTGAGTATCTGGGTTTAAAGACACTGTCCCCTTGAAACTGATGGTAGTCAGATCCAGAAGTAATGCCTGATAGTGCATGACTCGGGAGTTAGGCAGCCATCCATCCCGTGAAGCTTTGATGAGAGTCTCCAGTGAATGAGAGGAGATAATTAAAAGTTTTTGTCCAAATGTCACTCTTTGGGCCATTTTCACCAGGAGAGCCACCGAGGCAATCATCTGCAGGCAAGGCAGCCATTGGGCTGCCACATTATCAATTCTCTTGGAAAGATAGGCAATAGGCCTTTGCCATGTTCCTAAACTCTGGGTCAGTACTCCTTTCGCTATCCCTTGTTTTTTATCAACATAGAGGGAAAGAGGTTTTTGCAACTTTGACAGAGACAGAACTGGAGCTTCTGTTAAGGCTGATTTCAATTGCTGAAAAGCCTGGTCTCGTGAGTCTGTAATCTAAAGCAGGCAATATCCTATGGCTCCTAGAAATTCTCATATTTGCTTTTTAGTCACAGGAACTGGAATCTGTTGAATGGCTTGCACCAGCTGGGAGGAAAGAGTCAGTTCTAAGCAAACTCTAATAACTAACTGAGGGGCATTTCTTCAAATCTCTCAAGCCTTTACAATTTTTGCCTAATATCAGGTGCCGACAGTTACAAAGGTATTATTAATGACCCTTGCCTTTTTAGGTGCTAGAGGTATACAAATGTAATAGGCCTCTAGCAATCTCTCCAGAAACCCCGAGGGAGACTTATCATCTAATTGTCTCACCTCTGCTACCTTGGACAAATTGGTGGGTTTTCTGGCAGCCCTTAAAGGCTTCTGAGAACAACTGGCGATACTGAACGAGAGCCTTCTTACCTCTGGTTGTTCGATCGGAGCAGGACAAAGGGAAAACACAGTTTTGGCATTCGGGATCAGAGGACAGGTTTTTATTTGGAATGCACACTGCTTTTTATCCCACAACATGAATTTTTTTTTCTCTTTTACTGTAAACAAAATCTGCAAAATCTGCTGGCAGTCATCCCAAGTGGGGTGATGAATGGAGAAGACAAATTCCAAAAGAGAAATAAGGCCCTGAGGGTCCTGAGAAAAAGTGGGGTGAGGAAGAGGAGTCCAGCAATTCTGAACGCTGATGGCTTCTAGTCCGGATGGGACTGAGAATTACAGTCCTTTTTAGTTTTTTATTTTCATAGGCAAATATATTTTATATATGGTCAACACTGACTTTTTACCATTATATAAACTTGGGATGACAAAGGGCTCCAGTTTGTCCTCCCCTTTTTAGAATATAATCTCATATTAATGGAAACATTTTGCAGTAAAGATTTACTGATCCAATACTGTCAAATTCTGAACACATTTGTTTTTCTGTTTCTGTGTATTACCCATCAGTTACATTTTTTGTAGCTTTTTAGACAACATTAAAACTTTTAACAAAATCCTTGAAGTGACCTTCTTAGTAGTCTAAAATATATTAAATCATTTTATGTCTTTTTACCACCTTAAAATGTTACACTTTAAAAACTGTAACTTTTTAAACTGGCTCAATAACAGTATGACCTGGCTTTATTTGGTAAAGCCAATATGATTTTAAAAACCATAAACATATATATATATATATATATATATATATATATATGTGTGTGTGTGTATAAATATATATGTATTGTTATATATTTACATTTTAACCAGAAAAGTACTTTTAAAGGCATGCCAAGGTTGTACATAATCAGTTGAGGACTAAAACATTAAACAAGGCGCCACAAAAGACAAGACCAACATTAAAGACACAAACAAAGTTTTTCTGTCTGTGGTTCAGCAACCTAAAGGGAAATAAATTTTCATTATGACCCTTAAGTCCAATAAGCCGCATGGAACCTGCAACAGTAATTTAAGAGAAAAAAGAAATCTAAATGTTAGTACTGAGGTAACAGATTCAAATGAACAAATGGCTTCACTGTAAAAATATACCAAGCACAAAACCAAATGGATAAAAAATTCCAAATCAAAAATGGGCTAGAAGCCCTGTCCCGGAGGGCATCCCGCTCCGGTGCAGAAGGAGCCAGCCAAGCTCCTCTGCAACTTCAAAGGTGCGCACTCAAATTACAAAGAACAAAAGATCCAAATACTTACAGATGTTTCAAGCCAATCAACCAGTGAAAAAATGTGGGGAGGGGTCCCCATGTAATCCCGGACAAGCCCCCAAATGTTGTACTCTACTCAAAAAACAGGGCCCCATGATGAAAAACAGGGCAAGACCCCAAGATGACAAACGGGGCAAGACCTCTTTTTTAAAAGAAGCGCTTTTATTTTAGCCGGCCCAGCGACACAGTGCAGATGGAATTTGCAAAGCTGTGCAACTGAGTTAGAGTTTTGACTGATTTTTATAGTTCATTTATGATTAGCTCATTGATCATTAAGTACATAGTGATGAGAAACAGAAATAAGGTGGGCCTTTGTTCCCCTTTGCTTGAGGTCAGAGGCATTTCACATTGGGTGGTTAGCCAATTCATAGCCCTTGGTCTGCCAATTCCAGGAACATTTGTCTCTCATAAAGGGAACAATGGTTGACACAGCATCATTTGTCTCTTACAAGGGGAACAAAAGTTGACATAGCACACAGGTCACTAAGGTGGGGGGGATGACGCATTACAGAACAGCAGAATGACGTGGTCAGTTAATTTATAACTATGTGGTTGGTGCTTAGTTACTAGGGTAATGAGCTCAGTACAGAATGACAATATTACTAATAACTATCTTTTTAAGTAACTATTTCTGTTAATTATCTTTTAATCAATTATTTTAATTTTTAGCATCTTAGTATAACACTTCAGAACATTTTGGAGTGCTGGTTTGGTGCTCACAAATTTCCTCAGATGTTCTTTGTCATGCAAGCATCTTATTTCTTCCTCAGTTTTGTGGGATATATCAATCTGGGTTGAAATTGTTTCCCCTTAGAAGTTGGAGTACTTCACTCCAAGCTCTCCTTGACTTGAGAATTTGTGCTGAGAAGTCAGCTGTAATTCTGATGGGCTTTCCTTTATAAGTGATTTGTTTCTTTTCCCTAATAGCTTTTAAAATTCTGGTTTTGTGTTGAATTTCTGGAATCTTGACTATGATATGCCTGGACATAGTTTTTTTTTTAATCACTGCTAATTGGAGTTCTATATGCCTCACCTATTTGTATGTCAAATTCTTTTTATCTACCAGGAAAGTTTTCTGTCATGATATCTGTGAAGATGTTTTAATGTCATCTGTGGTTTCTCCTGCTTATTCATTAACTCCAATTAATCTTTTTTTTTTTTGGTACCAGGGATTGAACTCACGACCACATGCATGCAAGGTAGGCACTTACGCTGCTGAGCTAAATTCCCGGCAACTCCAATTAATCTTACGTTATTCTTCTTTGTCTCATCTAGCAGCTGCTGGACTGATTTTCTATGGTCCCTTGCTAGTTTTGAGAAATCTTTCTTTTCCTGGTCACTAACTGCAAGCCTGTCTTCAATATCTGAGATCCTGTCCTTACATTAGCCTAATCTGCTTTGAATACTTTCTCTTTTTTGTGTGTCTTTTTTTTAGACAGGGTCTGGCTTTGCAGTTCAGGCTGGCCTTGAGCTCACTTTGTAGCCCAGGCTGGTCTTGAACTTTCAATGATCCTCCTGCCTCAGCCTCCCAAGTGCTGGGATTATAGGCGTGAGCCACCACGCCCGGCCTCAAATACTTTCAAATGCTCTATCCCTAAGCTATGTCCCCTGCTTCGAATACTTTCAGTGGAGTTTTCATTCTCTTGGATGTCTGCTTGAATCTGCTTTATGGATTCCATTTGTTTTCTGTATTGTGCTTCCATATTTGCTTAAGCTCATCTATTCTTTAGCCTGTGTCTTCTCTAACATCACTAAGCCTGGTGTGTATGTGGGTAATCTATGTAGTTATTTGAGAAATTATTTCTGATTTCATTTTTTCCAGAGCCTCATTCAATTGCTTTGTTACCACTTCAGAGATACCCGGTAAGGGGTTTTCGGATTTTCCAGCCTCATTGCCCCCTGGGTTTGCCTTTGGTAAACTGGATGTCTGAGGGTGTGTCTTGTTTAAGTGTCTTCTTATATTTTTTCAGTGGAATGTAAAACAGTTATTTGTAATATATAAGACTGTAATATATCAATTTTGCTCTCAGGAATTAAGATTCAAAATGGATTAAAGAGAAAACAGAAAATTGGGAAAAAAGAAAGAGATTACAAGCAGGTTGGAGGACAAAGATGGATCCTACCAATATGAGGAAACTGATGCATAAGACTGAAGGAAAAGAGAGCTTGGAGAGATAAAAGGTAGAACAGAACAGAACCACACCCACAAAGAGGTTAGGATCCACACTCACACTCAAAAAAAAAAAAAAAAAAAGAGTGAAAGAGAAATAAACAAACTGAATAAAACAAACACAACTAAAGAACAAAAGAAAAATAACAACAAACAAACAAAAAATAGTCCATTTCCAGGATCTTCTTTGGATTCACTGGTAGACAGCCTGCAGAGACCACCCCAAATCATGCCACTATATCCCGGCAAGCCAGGAGTTGCTTTATGACAGAGTAGCAGACAACCTTAGCTGGCTGCCCTGGGACCAGACTCACTGGGCTCCTGCAGCCCAAGCAATTTCCAAAGGTCTGCAACCAGCTAGGAGCTGCTGGAGGAAGCTGGCAGCCGTTCTGGGTCTGGGCTTATCAGACCCAACCCCAAAAGGCTCCCGGCCAATCTCTCCTTCCTGTGGGACAACCAAGTGGTCTGTGAAAGGTTTGGCCCAGACAGGACACTGTAGCCAGGAAAGCCACAACCGGAAGCAGGAAGCCCCATCTTGCCCTGCCCCTAGGAAGTTACCTGTGACGCCATCTTCCTGCCCCTGGGAATTTACATATGGCGCCAAACCTAGGACCAATGGGCTACCTGTGTATCCCTAATGCCCGCCTTAGGTTCCACCCCAAACCGAGGCTATTTACAGGCCCCCACGCCGCGTGTCCGCCGGAGAGATCGCCGGACGCCAGCGGTGGGGTTGCCGGTCATCTCTCTCCGTGTTCTCAGAATAAAGGCCGCTTTTTATTTTATATTTCTCATCTTTTGTTAATATTTTTCATCTTTTGGAAATAACTCTATCAGTCTGCAGTCTTCACCACCAGCAAAGTCCTCCATGTCTGTCACTACCCTCCAGCATCGAATTTTTCTGCAGAGACCTCTGTGGTTGCCAGCTGCTACCATCACCATGACCGTGTCTCTAGGTTCCAACAGCTCCTCTCACAGTGAGTTCCGCTCTGGGTGAAGGCACTGCTGGCTACTGCCTCCTTCTTCACTGAAGTTTTTCTTTTTACTCTCTCTGTGGGCTTTGATTCAGACTTCAGACTCTTCCTGGGCCCAAGGGACCCACTTCCTTCCTTCCTGTCTTCCTCACAATGGTATATTCCTGTGTCTAGGTGGTGTCTCTCAGAGAGGCTGTTTTCTCTGCTGCTTACTGCTCTGCCATTTCCCTGAAAGTAGTAGCCAGGCTTCCCTCTCTTTTTGGCTACAGGGGTCGAGTGCCTGGGTCACTGGGCACTCTAATCCAATTCTGAGAAACAAATTTTCTGTCTCTGCCATTCTGGAACATGGGGTTCTGCAGCTTTCTCTTCTAAGCAAAGTCTTTCATTTTTGCAGTTTTGAAGCTGCAAAGGATGGAGACCCTCTGCCTCTCCAAATGCCTTCAGACCATCTTTTCTATTCTGTGCCTTCTCAGCAATGGAGACCTCAGTTTTATCTCTGCAGTCCACAGCTTTACTGGAGCTTCCTTTCTGGCCAAACTCATGTTTTAAATCAACCTGCTGGGCTCTCTGCTCTAGATTCACAACATAAATCTGGCTAAAAGCCCCCAACAACAGCCATGCCACAGCCTTAATATTTGACTGACCTGAAATTTTTTCTGCCAGATTAATGAGTTCATCATCCTTAATTTTAGACTCAGACAGTTCTGTTCATGAGAAAAATGCAGACAAACTTTCTGCCAAGTCATAACACACAGTGTCTGGAGTCCAACAACCAATGCAGTCCTTCAACCAATGCAGAAACCTTCCAAACCTGGTTTTTACAGGCAGAATTTCTATCAGCCATTTGGTTTTCTGAGCTCTGACCAGAATCTCCCATATTCCAGGGCTACGCTTCAGGTGACATCTCCAAACCTTTCCAAACTCTTCCCAAAGGCTCTTGAAACATGTGGCCCTGAAATAGTCACAGCAACAACACCAATCCTGGTATCAAATTCTGTCTTGGTGACTTGTCTCTTGTTGCTGAGACAAAAATACCTGACACCCAAAATTAGTGAACAAAAGGATTATTTAGCTTACACTTTTGGGGAGTTTCAGTCCCATACTTGGCTCCAAGGCAAGGTAGCATGGCAATGGGCAATACTTCAACACAGCAGCAAGAGCAAAAAGTGGGGAACAAGCCTTCTCTCCTCCCTTCTACTGTACACATGCCACATGGTCACAAAATCTCTGTGCCCTCTTCTTGCACAGGATGAGGATATTTACAAAGTAAGGATCCTGGCTCCCTGCTGAGTCTCTCAGTTAAACTTCTAAACTTCTCAGATTGACACAATGTATCAACCATAACATGCCTGGCTGTAGAATTTTTTTGATCATGGATAATTGTAACTCTATACGCCTCGCTTATCTGTATGTTAAATTCTATTTCTCTACCAGGGAAGTTTTCTGTCATTAGGTTTGTGGACATTTTTAAAATTTTATTTGTGGTATCTCCTTTTTCATTGACTCCAATCAAATGTAAATTATTCTTTTTCATCTCATCTAGCAGCTGCTGGACTGATTTCTCATGATTATTTGCTATTTTTGAGAAATAATTCTTTTCCTGATTGTTAACTGCAAGCCTGTCTTCAATACCTGAGATCCTGTCCTCACATTTGCCTAATCTACTTCGAATACTTACATGGAATTTTTATTCTCCTGGATATTTGCTTGAATCTGCTTTATGGATTCCATTTCTTTCATATGCTGAACTTGCATAATTTTCTTAAGCTCATCAATTTGTTTTGGTCTGTATCTGCTCTAGCATCACTAAGAATGGTTGTTATTCAAGAGACTATTTCTGATTTCATTTTTTCCAGAACCTTATTCAATTGCCTTTTTGTAACCACTTCAGGGAAGCCAGGTGGGAGATTTTCAAATTGTCCAACTTCACTGCCTTCTGGATTTGCCTTTGGTGAAATTGATGTCAGGGTTGCATTTTGTTTAAGGGTCTTCTCATTTTTTCCCTTTTTTAAGTTTAAATTCCTGGGGTGATGCTTGTAGGTTGCTTATGGTGGGTTGCTTTATTGCTAGTATTTAGGATCCCTACATGATGACTACTTCTCTGAGGTATCTTGCAGGTGTAGCTGGTTTTTGGGCTTGAGTCTGTTGGAAGATCTGACCTCTTCAGTTTGTTGGAGATGAGAAGTTGTTGCTTATTTGGCCTAGTCCCTGGTTCTTTGGCACTGTGCCACTGTATTTCTGTGATCCTTAGTCAGTCTCAGTCATGGAATAGCAGGATGAACAGCTGTTTAAAACAATTACGTTAATTTTGGTGATAGTGATATCAATAGCATCAAACACATCCTAGCAATCATAAATTAAGCTAATCCTTTATTTGCCACTTTTAATCACATGAACTAGACTTGTGGTTATATAACAGAATCTAAAACAAACCAGAAAATGATATGCAGTATGCAAGTCAATTTTGCCTTCAGGGTTTAGGAATTTAAAATGGCTTAAATAAAAAATAGAGAAGTAGAAGAAGAGGAAGAGATTAGAAACAAGGGAAGAGAGCAAAGAAGGATCACACCGGGGCTGGGGATTTAGCCCAGTGGCATAAGCACCTGCCTTGCAAGCAGGCAGTCGCGAGTTTGATCCCCGGTACCAATAAAAAGGAAAAAGACAAAAAAAAAAAAAAAAAAAAAAAAAAAAAAGAAGGATCACACCAACTTTGGGAAACTGGTACAGAAGACTGAAGGAAAAGAGAGATGGAAGAGAAAAAAGGAAGAACAGGACAGAACCACACCCACTAAGAGGGTAGAAACCATGTTCACACTCATACAAAAACAAGATCAAACAATGAAAGAGAAAAAAAAGGTAAAGAAAAGAAAGGAAAAAAGTCACTTCTAGGGTTTTGTCTGCTTTTACTAGTAGACAATGTGTGGAGACAGAATCCTGATCTGTGTCGATCTTTCTCAGCAAGCCAGCAGTATCTTTCTGGAAGAAGAGTGAATAATCTCAGCAGGACTGTTCCCAGACCAGACCTGTTGGGCTTGCCACCTTCTGAGCAATTTCCATAGGTCTGAGCCCAGCTGGGAGCCACTAAATGGAGCCAGCAGCAGTTCTGGGTTCTGAGCTCAGCCGGCCCCTCTCCAAGATGGCTCCTGGCCATTTGCTATCTCCCACAAGAGGACTGAGTCCTCTAAACTCTCTGCCAGCAGTGCAGTCCTCCACCTCCCTGCTCCTCTCCACTGCCGTGTCTCTCTGCAGAGGCCTCTGGGGCCACCAGCTGTCACTCTGGCTCTGTCCACAGGTTTGTACCACCCCTACTCCTCTTGTGCAGTGAATCCCATCCCAGGGAGAAGGCACTGCTGGTCACCTCCTTCTTCATTGGAATTTCTCTCTTTACTCGCTCCCTGGGCTTCAATTTCCTTTCTTTTATAATGGATTAAGTGAACAATAAAGCAGGAGCAGCCGTCAGTGTCAGTGGGTGTCACTAACTAAATGATTTTTGTGCTGGGGACTGAGCTCAGGGCCTCTCACATACTGCATTCTTTGTCTTTCCAAGTCACCCATTTTCACTTCATTTGACCTCTGGCTGGGGTCCCCAGAAGAGAGACTGAAAACTCCCACACCACACAGTCACCTATTTCTCTTTCCACGAAGCAGAGAATGGCACTGTGAGTCCCCAGCTGCTCTCCTCCTGCATGACAACTGCCTCTTTCTCCACCTACAGGGCTCTCGTTTGAGCTTGGCCACCCCTGAAAACTCCCTCGAGGGGCAGGGACTGAAGAATCCTGGCTCCCCTTGAAGCTTAACTTGTCCAAATAGACTTACATGGTCACACAGGCTGAGTGGGTGAGAGCAAAAGAAAAGGAGTTTATGCTACTGACTTCTGTTGGGCCACAGACTCCAGGGATCTGATAACCTATGCTGCCTCCACCCAGGAAAAAGCCCTTCAGCACACTTCCCCAGCTCTGTTTCCAGCTGCATGGGGTTCTGGAGGCTGGATTAAGGGTGCTGGATTGCAGCCAGGGTGGGGCTCGGTGTTAGTGGGCTCACCTGCCCAGCAAGTATGAAGTCCTGGGAACAAGTCCTTGCCCACACACATACAAACATACACACATGTGCACAAGCACATACGTGCACACATGCACATGCACACACAGGCACATATGTACACATACATACAGTGCACACACACATACCCACATGCACACACATTGCACATGCACATATATACACAAGTGTGCATATGCATGCATGCATGAAGTACACACCCACATGTGCACACACACAGAATGCTGGCTCAAGAGGTCCCCTGTAAGCCCACAGACCCCAGGGCAAAGGGACAGGGACAACTTGTCCTCTCAGCTCTCAGTGTCAACAGTACCGTCCTCGGAGTTTCCAAGCCTTAGGATGCTCTCTGCCATTCTGCATCCAGGTCAGGGCCTGTCAGCCACATCTCCCGGGACAGCCAGAATCTTGTTGCACAGTGCCAAGGCCCAGCATCCCAGAGCCACTGTCGCCCCTGCGACTCCAGAGCACGGCACTTGATATGCTCAGTCTTTGTCCTTTCAGCTCAGTCCGGGACAAAAGCAGGAGTGCACCTGTTTTCTTAGCACAGAGCTCTGATCTCTCCCTGGAACCCAGGTGAGTAGAAAGCTGTGCCCAGGATATTCTCCTGGGGCACAGGCTGCCTGCCCTGGGTCTCTCCCAGGTCCTTTCCCTTCTTCAGGACCCTTGTGTCTTAAATGAACCTGGTTTGCTGTCTGTTTCTGCCCCTGCTTCTTAGGAGCTGTCTGTGAGAAAGCTATGACATAGAGGTTATTTTCCCCAGGGACTGCAGTCTCTGTCCTGAAAGAAACCAAGATAGGGCAGCTCTGGGAGGCTTTCACAGAGCCTTGCTGCCTGCCAGGACCCACCTCCAATTTCCAGCACAGTGCACCTCACACTTGGAGACAAAGGAGGTCCCACCACCTGAAGACCATGATAAAAATTCACATGGATCAGCTTGTGTTTTTAGCTTCTCTTCAGTATCTAGGATGAAACTCAGGCCCTGTGCATGCTGGCCAGGCACTGAGCTCCACTCCCAACCTCTTCTCACGTTATTTTGAGACAAGGTCTCATTAAGTTGCCCAGGCTGTCCTTAAACTTGCAATCCCTGCCTCAACCTTCCAAGTAGCTGGCATACAGTAGAGCTGTATGTCACCATGCCTACTCAGGCTGTATAGTTTTACTTTTTTAAAACAAAACAACCACAACAAAAAAGAATAAAAATGATGATACAGAATTTAAAAACAAAATAATATGAAATTAACACTAGGTTAAAAAAAAAGAAATTAACACTAGTTAATATGTTGCACATTGTTATCTTCAAAGCAGTTGTTAGGCTGTGTATTTTTAATAGGTTCCCTAGGATATAAGGTACAGCCACTTCCTTGAAGTCTTTATGACTAAAATTGACACTGCTGGGCATGGTGGCATAATCTGTAATCCCAGCACACAGGAGTCTCGCACAGGAGGATCACTGAGAATTCAAGGCCAGCCTGGGCTACATACCAAGATGCCATCTCAAAAAAAAACAAAAGAAAAAAAAGAAAAATCTGACACTTGGTAAATCTAATTCGTTTGTGGGGGTGGTAGTTGCTATGGCTCTTTCCCCCTTCGTTTCCATAGAGATCAGTTAGATTCCTTTGGTGAGGAGACAGGCTAAGAAGTGAAGAGTGGGGCTGGGGATTTAGCTCAGTGGCATAAGCGCCTGCCTTGCAAGCAGTCAGTCATGAGTTCGATCCCTGGTACCGGTAAAAAAGGAAAAAGACAAAAAAAAAAAAAAAAAAAAAAGAAGTGAAGAGTGGCTAAGGCTAAGAAATGTGAGAGCCCCAGGAATTAGAAATCTAAAGGCAGGCTGGCCTGCCAGCTGCTTCTCTGGGGACTGCCCTCCCTGTCCCCAGAGCTCACTCCTTAGGTCTGGGTCACTGATGTTCTTGCATGGCAGCCAGAACTGCTACTGAAATGTGTCTTTTGTAAAGCATCTCACAGGGACATTAGCTCATCTGGTCCTCAGTATATTGTACTCCTGAGACATGAATTGCTATCCCTGATCCACAGATTAAGAAACTGAAGCTTACAGAAATAAATTAGTCAGGTGTGGTGGCACAGGTCTGTAATCCCAGCACTTGGGAGGCTGAGGCAGGAGGATCCTTTTGAGTTCGAGACCAGCCTGGGCTCCAAAGTACGCTCAAGGTCAGCCTGAACTGCATTGTGGGACCCTGTCTCAAAAGACGAAAGAAAAAGAGAAATAAAGTGACTTGCCAAAGTCTCACTGCCAGATTGCAGGGTAGATTTCCTCCCGTGTGAGCCACTGGGGTTGGGGGAAGAAAGGTGATTGACCTTCACAAGTGACCCAGTGAAAGGCTAAAGAAGAAGCCAGCTGCTCCATCAAAGGGCCAGTTTCACCTCCAGCCTGGTCCTGAGCTCTGGAGTGTGATCTGAAACCCACACTTCCTCCAGCTGAGACCAACCTATGCCAGGCCTGAGGGGGAGGAGGTTGCACACATCCTGACTCTAGGACAGTAACCACATCCTGAGGTGTCCATGCTGGGGAGAGGAGGAAGCACCCCTGGAGACCCCCAGGGGAAACAGGCAGGAAATGACGGGAGGGCGACCACAGGCCCCCTTGACTTTCTCTGCCTGTGCCCTGAGGTTCAGAATTCCCATGTTTTCAGGCCTTCATGGAGCACAGGGGTTCTCTGCTGTGCCCCACTCCTGCCGTGCCCCACCTACAGGGGGCCACCATGAGCCCCTGGGTTCCTAGTTCCTGCAGAGCAGTGCTTCAAATGCCTATCCCTGTCACTTACTCTGAACAGTCTGGCCCAAGGCCTAGGGGCTGACTGGGTTTGCAGCTCTTTTCCTGAACTTTCCAGCTGTAGTGTCCCAGCTGAGGACAGACTTCCAATCAGCTTGATGGCACCATGTGGAGAAATTCCTTTGGTGTAGATCTAAAAATGTCCCCCGAAGTCTCAAGGGGTTGGAGGTGGAGATCTTGGCAGGTGATTGGATCATGGAGGTGCTCTCCTCCTCAGTGTGCTCATCCATTGATGAGCTCGTGGCTGACTGCAGTTAGACGATAGCACCTGGCTGAAGGTAGATCAGTAGGGCTGTGACCTGGAAGTGCATATTCTTGCCCCTAGCTCCTACCTTAACTTCACTTCCTGGTTTCCATGAGATGAATAGCTGTCCTCCACCATACCCTCTGCCATGCAATTTCTGAAGCCAGCCAATCATGGACTGAATCCTCTAAAACTGTGAACAAAAATAAGCCTTTCCTTCTTCAAATTTAGCATGTTGGCTATTTTGTCCTAGCAACTGGTAGGCTAATGCAGAAAAATGATACCAAAAGTGGGGTCACTGCTGTACCTGTATGTGACTACATGGTTCAAAATGCTTTGGAAATGGTTTCCAGAAAGAGCTCAGAAAAATTTGGATAAGTGGACTAGAAAAGCCCTGGATTGCTGTAAGCAAAGTTTGAAGGATGATTCCCATTGGAGCTCAGAAAACTACAATGCTGATAGGAATGTGGACAGTAGAAGCCAGGTTCAGACAGGAAACTAGACTACAGGTCGTGCATGTTACATTCTGGCAAGGAACTTATCTGTATTTTGCCCTTGTCCTAAGGCTTTGTGAGGGTGAATTTAAAGATGGTGGACTAATTATTCTGTTATTTCCAGACATCCCAATGTTCAGACTGTGGCATGGGTACTACAGGCTGCTTTTAGCCAGATCAGTGAGAATCAGATACAAAAAGCAAATGTAAAAATCTTACAAATTTCAACATGGTTGCTAAAAAGATTAACATTAAAAACAAACCAAGTATTTTGCATCAGAACAATAAAGAAGATGGCTCAAAGGCATTGGTCAGACCCTCAGACATCATGGGTTCAGAGATGTCTTTAAAAGGTAAATATCTTTCAAAGACTGCTTTGAGAAGAGAGCCCCAGGGCATCCTGCTCCTTCAGGGCCACCTAGAGATGATTCCCTGAGTGCAGCTATCTAGGCACTCAGAGACCACTGCAGCCATGGTTTATTTAAGAAAGCCAGGCTATCGCTTGAACTAGCAGCAAATCTTAATGTCATGCATGTGGTGCCTTTCAGGAGTGCAAAATTCAAGTGTTATGGGGTTATGGGTATTTTCACCCAGATTTCAGAAAAAAGCCTAGTAGTTCAGCTGAAAACATCACAGGATCATAGTATCTGGCAGTAATCCCTAAGAGACTGATGCACGAAGCTGCAAGAGTAAAGCTAAAGGTTCTGTGAAGATCCCAGGAAGTCAGAGATGCTAGGAATGCAGAATGCTTGCCAAGGAGAACCACAACCCAAGAGAGATGCCGTGTGGCCTGCAACCCACAAAGCACCAGGCAGGGCTTTCCAAGCTCTTTGGAATTCACAGCTCACCACCACCTGCCCTGACCAGACACACAGCTATAGGGTTCAGTGTTCACCTTGTGTCAGAATTGTTTTGATCTGTTTGTTTATTCTCCTGTTTCTCCATTTTGGAATGGGAGTGTTTACTCTGTGCCACTGTACACTGGCAGGTTGGAAATATTTAACTATTTTTACAGGGCCTTGTAGCTAACAGTTCGCCTCGAGTTTCAGAGACTTTGAACTTGGGCTTTTCAGCAGTGGGGAAACTGGTAAAACTGTCAACTCTTGGAGATGGTATAGATTCATTTTGTACAAGGAGACGACTGGAGTTGTCCAGGGGCCAGGGATAGAACATTATGGTTCAAACCTAAAACGTTCCCCAAGAGCCTCTTGTATTCAGTGACTTACTATACTGATTGGACCGTGGGTGCACTAAACTCAACAGTGTTATAGCCCAGTTCTAACCATTGTGCCTCATTCCTGTTCTGTATGTACCGCTCAGCCCCCGCCCTTCCTATCTTTCTAGGTTAAGTTTCTGTTTCCTGAGAAAGCTGTAAAAGCCTTAGGTTTCAGTTTCCTGTGATCCCCTCCCCTACCGCTCATCTGGCTATCTGTAATAAAATGTGTTGTTCTTTAAGAAATGCTTAACTTCAAGGAAATTACAGGAAGTTCTGTAAAGCCCAGATGCTACCTAACTGTGTCAGTGATTACAACATTCCTGTGGTTTTCAGCTTTAAAAGCCTAATCTTCCAGCTGTGAGGCACACAGTCTCCAAATTGGCTCCTGGAGGCTGTGTTGCCAGGCCTGGCCTAAAATAAAGCCTTTGCTCCCCAAATTTTAATTTCTTGCTTCCTTGGGTTTTATTCTGGGGTCCAAGCTATCGCAAATACTGGGTTCACCTATTGATAGGCCCATGACTCACGGTGGAAAGTGACCCCTCCCCTCTCCCCTCTCTCTGCTTCCTGGCTGCCATGGGGCCACTGTCCTCTGCCATGCCTTTCCACTGTGCTGGGCCCATCATGGACTGGATCTTCTGAAGCTGTGAGACAAAAATAAACTCTGCCTTTAAGGTTTGGGTGTTGGGTACTTTGTCTCAGCCACAAGAAAGCTGACACATACATACCTATATATACATACATATACATACATACACATTTGTAATATATACATATTTTATGCTTGCTTAAATTTTGTTCACTGAAAAATGAAAATCGGGTGTACTCGTGATGTGTGCATTTATGGTGTTTTGGTGTACGCATGCATGGTGTGTACTAACATGCAGGGTGAGGGCACAGCAAGAGAGAGAGGGTAAGGTTGGTGCAGAGCTGGGGGTAGACCTCAGCAGCATGAGTTGTGCCTCCCCTGTGCAAACGCATGACAGCTGTGAAGCCCCTTCTGCGGGTTTGGGAAAGGGACCTCTTTCCCTATGGCCCGCCGGAGCTTGCTCAAAGGGCGGGCAGGTCAGATCCAGAATTTCCCAGCCTCCAGCCAGGCGGCCCCAACAGTTGTAAACCGTAGACAGCAGAGGGAGCTCTTGCCTAACCTTTCCCACATCGAGGCGGGCGAGAGGACCTGACCCGCTTGCTGGGAAGGTTCAGCTTTTGCTCCTAGTTGGGGTAAGTGCCTCGGGGCTGGACTGGGCCAGCAATAGGGATGGCTGGGGACTCATAACTTCCCCTTAGGCACTCTTGCAGCAGGCACTCTTGCAACCACGAGTGGCCTCTTGCAGCAGACCAAGGGCCCCAGACCCACCCCCTCTACCCACCAGCACAGACGCGGAGTCCTCTGCACCTATAAGCACCCTGAAGGTGCGGCCTGGAAGTCCCAGCGGCACCCTGCTGTTCCTCTTCCAGGGCTCCGTGCTAGGAGCAGGGATGAAACAGAAGCTCATGTACGAGCTTCTGGCTTGAGACTGAGACTGCAAACGGGTGGTCTTTGGGGTTCTGGGTTGGGTGCCGCGTCAAGATTGAAAGGCACGTGCTGCTGTTGAAAGTCGCTACAAATGCCACAAGGTGGCACTCGAAGCTCGTGCCACCGAGCAGCGGAGATTTTGGAAAGGGGCAGGCCTGAGCGGAGCGAGGGAAGATCTGGGGAGTCGAGGGGCTGCAAGTCTTCGCCTAAACTGAGGGGAGGCCGGGGCACGCTGGCGGCCGGGGAGGCGCCGAAAGAGCCCGCGGAATGAGGCCAAGACCGCGCGAGAGCGGACGGGCGCCAAGGCCTATGCACCGTGGAGCTGAGATCCTCGGGTCGCGCTGTCAGAGCCCAGCGGCCTCTTGGCTGTGTATGGTTTCGTCCTGAGGCCAAGGAGGATACAAGGCCCCCAGGAAGGTGTGGTCTGTGTGTGCCACCTGGTCTGACCCTGCCTGCTGGCCACCTTTGGTTACGGAAAACCGTGCGGAGGGTGTGGGTCTCTGGTCTCTCGCTAGCTCTTTCTTGGGACACCTTGACGACTTCCATCACGCTGGGGAGGGGTGGTCCCTGCCTCAATCCTGGAGGGCTGCCCTCAACTCTGCCACAGAGGCAAAAGGAAGGGGCGCCAACGCCTTATCTCAGATTGCTTCTCAGCGCAGGGTTAGACCACGGACGGATTCCCTCCTCTTGCAAGGCGAAAAGCCTCTGCACCCAGACCTGTGCGCACTCTCCAGCGAGTCCTCCGCCCTGAGCCTACTTAGCCCAGGCGGGGTCCGCCCAGGCTCACACTCACCTGAGTTGAATCGGGACGGGACCGGCTTTACCTCCAACCACGCTAAAAGCACCAGCCCCTGGGCTCCTCATGGGCCGGGGCCAACTGGCTCGTCCTCAAAAATAGTGCAGAGTCTGCGTTCAGAGAGAGATCTGAAAGAAGCCGAAGGCAACGCGCACCGGGCCGCTGGAAGGCGCTCCCGGACGCCCCTACCCACTTCCCCAGACTCGAGCTTAGTCCAGGCTGAGCTCAGAGGGCCTCTGCGCCTGTCTGCAGGTCCGCCTCTCTGTGCCAGCGTGCGCGACCTCAGAGCCCAGCACGCGGTGACGGGCTGACCCGGCACAGCGCGCGCCCCAGGCACTGGGAGACGCCGCAGGGCACCCGCCCGCCTGTTACTTGGGTAGGCCCTGATCGCCGCCAGGCCCACGGGGAATGGATCGCACCACTGAGATTCCCGCCTCTCCCCAGGCCGGAGGTATTAGTGCTGCTTGATCAGACCTCATTTCCTGCGAAAATGGAAACATATCCAGCGTCCTTAATAAAGTGAATGACGAGGCTTCGGGTGTAATTGGGCTTCGGATCTGTGGCTATTTTCTTAAACTGACAGCGGGGGAAAAAAAAAAACCCACAGCGCCCACATGTAATTATACGACTATAAGAAGGAGTTCCGGGTGGATTAGCCGAGACCCAGACTACGACCTGCGGTCTGAGTAATGGGCACAAACGCTCACCCAGACCAAGCGACTCAGAAGGCCGGGACCGCGCCACCCTCTAGGCCGCTAGAGGCCCGCCCTGCCGCTACCATGGAAACCTCGGCTCGGGTTCTGGCGCCAGTGTGGGTCTTGCTAGCCGAGGAGGCGCTGCTCAGGGCAGGGGCCGCCTAGCGGCCGGTACCCTGGCTGGCCCAGTCCGTCCACGCCGGCTGAATATTTCTAAGCATAATCCAGTTTTCTCCATGACTATCTAGTTAAACTCTTTAACAACAGCTACATAATTAGAATTTGGATTCCCATTAATTTTCCCTGGGCCTCGAACCATTTGCAACTCACACTGGTAATTAATGCGATACATCACTAACTTTACCCCGCGCCGGCCGGACCGACTCAGGTCGCTGGGCCGCGCCCGGCGCCCCCACGCCCCCGCGCGGGGCTCAGTCGGGCCCGGTCCCCTCCTCCAAGCCGATGCCTCAGCCGCGCTCACCCAAAGCCTTCTTTCCAGGAAATTTCACAATTAAAAATATTTATCGGGAGCAGATTTACGTTTCTGGGTTTCCAGTCTCGGGGCGTCTGGGTAGGCTATTAAGAGTAATTAGCATCTTTTGCGCATGCAGATTTACTTCGCTCATTGCCACATAACTCATCCCTAAAAGCCGGCTCAGGCGAACGCAGGCGCCTCCGCCAAAGCCGCCGCAAGAGCTTGCGCCGCTGCCCGCTGCCTGGACCCAGCTCGGCGCTCCGGCCCGCACCTCCAGCGCGCTGCGGGCTCTCGTCTCTGCGGTCTCCAGGTCACTTCGGGCCGGACGCCGAGCATGGAGGAGGGAAAAGGCTGCCGCCTGGGAGCCGAATGAAAGACTTAGGGCGACCTCCGGCGGCAGGGGCGGACCCAGGCCAGGCCCTCCAGGCCGCGCAGTCTGATTGCAGGCGTGGAAACCGTATCCGTGGATGCACGCACGAGTGTTGTTACCGTGCGCGTGTGCACACTCCTGTGCTTGAGAACGCACAAGCAAGTAGTTGCTAGCACGCGTTCCCGGGAGTGCGCAAGGGCGGTTGTGGCAAGACAGTCTTCTCTTTCCTCCCCCTTCTCCCTAGCCCACTGGTTCCCAGGAAAGTAGCTCAAAATGCTGCCCAGCTAAGGCCTCTACCTTGCCTCAGTTTCTCTTTTAAGGAGCCAGCCCCATCTGCCAGACGACCCGAAGCACTGAGTACCCGGCGGGGGGGATTCGGAAGCCAGCCGGGCCGGGTCAGAGGAGCAACTGCTTGCCGGAGAGCCGGCGCGCAGGCTGGGCTGAGCAGTGATCACTGAGCACAGGCTTTTGCCTGAGACGTGGGGTAGGGGGAGCAGGCAGGCTAGTGAGAGGAGTCGAAGGGGCAAAGTGGCAGTGGAAGGGCCAGGGACCGGGAGCGCAGCGTGATACCCGCGCTGTAGGCCGAGGCACCCACCCTGGTTCGTTATTACCGCGCTGGGAAGTCCTCAAACCGCCCAACTTTCTTCTCTTTAATGAGCCTAGAAGAAGAGGCTGCCCTGAAGGGGTTTGTTCATTAAAGATGTAGCTGGAGGAATATTGTCTCATTAATTATCTGGTTTTAATTACACTCGTACCCTTTGAATCCGGAGATGGGAAAAGTTGATTTGGTGATACCACCCCCTTTAGCTTAAAGACTCGGGCATGGCTATGGCACTGGAGGTGGCGAGGAGGACCCCTGGTGCTGGGAGGGTGTGGGCAGGTGTCTGGAATATGGCCCAAGGAGACTCCTGTGCCAGGGCTCTGAGCCCGTGTGTGTGGACAAGGTCTGCCTGTGGATCTGAAATGTGTGCATCTGAGTGTGTGTGACCACGTGTGCCTGAAAGACTGTGTGGACGTGACTTGGGTTGCCTATGTGTGTTTCCTGCCTGTGTGGGGTTCGGTGCGTTGGGGTGCGCTTCTGTGGGTAGCTGAGTGTGTCTGTTGACAGGCCTGAGAGTGGTGGAGGCTGAATGAACAGGAGTGTGACTGGGTGGCTGCCTCTGTATATGTCTGGGGCAGTGGCTTTCCTGCCCGATAGTGCAAGTGAGTGTCTCTGGGACTCTGCGGTGCCCACAAGAGCCCCCGAAGTGGGGTGTGTGATGGGGTTGGGGTCCCATGGCTGGAGGATCCCTGGAACTGCACTGCTCCAAGGATGAGATCCAGCCTCCGAGGGTCCCTAGGCTCCAGACACCACTCAGAAATCAAGGTTCTTTAGGGGGAGTAATTTAAGGGGGTGCTCATGTCCCTGCCTCGTCCCTTGTCAGGCTGGTGCGGTGCTAAAGTGGGGGCCGTTTTCCCTTTAAATCGCGGACACTTTGACAGGGGACATTAAGGACCCGGCTGCTCAGGCTGAGCAGATCATAAAACCGGACAGGCAATTTCTGCTCCCGCCAAATAGCCGGGCAAACTCGTTCTGCATCTTTGGTTTTAATGCACTAAACTGGCAGCTAAGCAGGGAGCGAGCAAAGAAAGGGGAAGTCTACCCCCCCCCCACATACACCGGCACATGCAAAAACACCCCTTCACACCCTGTGCCCCACACCCTGCCCTGACCCCCCCACCAGTGGAATTATCAACTAGAATTTGATTAATATGCAAATCGCAGGCAAACAGCTCCATATAATTCTTTCAGTGGAGAGTAATTAATCACCAGTTAAAGCAAATTAATACATATATCAATTTTGTCAGAAACATGCTTAGTTCAATCGCCCGTAAAATTGAAGTTTGAAGTATTAAGAGGCTCTGCAGAAACGCCAGGACTAAAACTTTCAAATTGATCCTATTTAGTAATCAATCAGGCTCTCCCCTCAGGTTAATCTGCCTAATTTTTCATCTCAAATCATACACTTTACTGACACGCCATCTAGCAAACAGTCGATAAAAAGTTAACAAAAATGATAACGACTCCAGCCAGAGCCATTGTGCAGGGCGGGTGGGCGGCAGGCGCCTTTGATTGCATTTCTAGGGTGGTTGAGGATTTGGTTTTTGCCTGGGCCAATGACTAGGAGCTCCTCCAGATAGCCAAGCCTGTCTGTCCCTCGCCCTGGCCTGCTGCAGGCTGCCCTCTGCTCCTGGACTCCCTCGGAGCATCGGAACACCGGTGCTCTCACCAAAGCTGCTCAGCCTACTCCCTCCTGAGTGGAGCTCTTGCTTCAGCCCCAACAGAATGTCAGGAAACCTATGACTGTGTTTTTGGTAACACTGATCTGAACCTCTGTTCCCATGCCTGCACTGTGTGTTGATCCCAGGTGGACGTTGTGTATCTGCTTAATTCCTGCCGCAGTCTGTATTTCCATAGGGATGCTGGATTGTACCGTCCAGGCATCCCCTTGTCTGTCCCCCGTGGGTATATCTTGGGCTTCTACATTTGCAGGTCTGTGCAGGGGAGTGCCTGCTTTGTGTATATCTGCCTGTTTTCTGGGATGTTGTTTGTGAGGCTGCATTTGTCTGCTTATGGGTGCTCTGGCTTGGCCACGTGCCTGTAGGCCTGTGACAGCCTGCCCTTCCTCCATGCTCAGGAGATGGGGATCAATAGACTTCTCACAGAAGAGAAGAGAGTCCCTCTTGAGATTCACAGGCTTCACCTTGAACAGCCTCTAGGAACTGGGAGGGGCCACACCTTCCCTTCAACCCCCACCCCAGTGTCTGTGTTGAGTAAGTGAGGAAGGGGAGGAAGAGGCCCCCACCTCTTGTCAGAGGAGATTTCCAGCCTTGGATAGCACTTGCCACAGAGCCCTGGCCCCACTGTCCCTGACTTGGGCCCTGAATTCGGGAAGAGTAGAGGTGCAAGTGTGGTGTTTAGATGTTACATCCACACCGTTGTGGCCATGACCCATCTTGAAGCCCTGGTGTATATGCCTGGTAATGATTAAACCCTGCCCACGTCTCAGGTGTGCACAGGTAACCAATCTTCCTTCTCCACAGCATCTACCCCACTCACTAACACCTACCAACCCCAGCTTTCATGGGCAGCCCACATACATACCCACAGCCTTGCACCTAACCTTAATGCTAACCCTGCACACACAACATATGTATCAGCTTCTAAAGTAGGCAAAACTCATCCATCTCCACACCCCACCCTGCTGGTGCATGTGTGCCTATTACCATTCAGCCTCCCCTGTTTGGGCAGAGCTGAGCCACAGAAAGGAGGAGCTTCCCCAAGTAAAGTGGGGAGGCTGGGCCTTCAAGGAGCACCTAGGACTGGTACAGCCGAAGGTGGGTTTGTATCACTCCAGAGACAAAGTCTTGCATGCAAGCAGGTACACAGGGCACCCAGGTCATTGCCCAACAGTTCAGAAAAGGGTACTTAGTCTTTCCCCAAAGTGTTCCCAAAGAAGCAGAGCCCAAGTCTTCATTCACACAGATTCTGCTACCCTCAGAACCAACCCTCACCCTGCTAAGGTTCTCCATCCCACCATCTGCCCTCCTCCTGTAAGCAACCTTCCCTTCAGGCAGGTGCTCCTACACACACAATCACTGTCAATTTGAGTACCCAGCTTTGCGAGCTGCTGGGAGCCAGGAATCCAGTCATCTGCCTGTCATTCTCACATCATGTTCATGCTCCCAGTTATTTGCTCACACCAGCTCCCTAACAGCGTGCGCCCCAAGACTGCTCACCCATTGCTGACCCCACCCCAGTGATGAGCTTACTCTTTTCCCCTCCACTGCACAAATTTAGTTACACCTAGTTGCACACACTAGCTTTCCACAATTGACAATCAAGTTACACAGAATGCAGCAGCACACACCCAGTCACCCCCAGTTGCACATGCTCTGTTTCCATCAATCAGCTGCACATGCTCAGTCTCTCAGTTGCACACACTCAGGAACTCACCCTAGTCAAACCCACACAGCTTACCACACTCAGGTTCCCAGCCCCAAGTCTCTCCAAGGACTGGAGTCTGGAGGGAGGAGAGTGTGTGGCTGATAGCCACAGAAAGGCTGAGAGCACAGAGGTTGGCCTTGGAAGGAAACTGAGAGTGAAAATTCTTCTCCTGCCAAGGGAATACCCTCTCACCAGCACATCTGACAAAGCCAAGGAACCCTTCTCTTCCTTCTCACCAGTGCCCCAGCAGGCCTGTGGGAGACCCGGGCCTGTGGGCATATGCACACAGAGCTTTGGCTTGCCCAAGGGGAGGTGTCTGCCCACCTCTATTCTAATGTACCCAAACCCTAGCTCCCTGGCCCATGCATTAGGACCCCAGACAACCAGTTCTACCCCCCCCCCCACTCACACCTACTAGGTTCCAAGCATACACCTCTGTTCTGGAGCAGCAGCAGCATTCTACCTTCTAGCTCTCCCGCTCTGGCCCATTTGGGGTCCCCCTCCTTTCGGGACAGACCATGCAGCCGCTGACCTGACTCGCCTTTACCCTTGTTCTGGCCTCTCCCCTTACTTTCTGGGTCTAATAACTGCTTCTTGCAGCCAAGTGCATACCCACCCGAATATTGGCACAGATTGCTTTTCGGGCCCCCAAGAAGAGGCACTGTTGGCTGGGGGTGGGGTCCGCCTGGGTTTGGTGCCTGGGAGTGAGGAGGACGGGTGTGTGTGGGGGGGGGACTGTGCAGACCTAGGGGGCTCAGAAGAGTGGGGAGGAGGGGTCCCCGCAGCGACGGGCAGGGACGGAGGGGAGGCATGCAGCCCCAGTCCGTCCCTTTCAGGGGGGACTCATGCATCAAACTTCAATTTTCCGGACGATTGAATTAGTGATTTTTTTCCTCCTGAACTAAAATACACTTAAGTCTTTGGGATTAATTACCACGTTCTGGTCCCTCAGACTGGAGTATTACTTATCGGAGCTGCGTCTGACACCGGTCCGACACCTCGTAAAATAAGGGACTGCGCCTCCCGGCCTCACCCGGCACCGCCTACCTGGCAGCCAAGCCGGGAAGGCCGAGCCAGGCGGCCCCAGGATCTTCCGTATGGCCCGGCCTGTGGGGGTCCAGTGGTGCCCGGCGGCCATGCAGGTCGGTGCTCGGGGCGAGAAAGAGCCACCCCGGCCCGGCTTCCGGGTCGCAGAACCAAAAGTGCCCGCAGGGCGCCGGATTCCGGAGCAGCGGGACGATCTGGGGCCGGCGGGGTTAGAACCTGACCGAGGCCGAGTCCGAATGAACTTCGCCCCAGTGCACGCGGGGCCTGCAGCGCCCAGGCGGCCCACGCCGCGCTAGGACGCAGAAGGGCGGACACGCGGGGCACGGCCCGCGCCCACGAGCCACTCGGCGCGGACCACGGCCAGAGCCGACGCGAGGGGCCGAGCCCGAGGCCAGGTCCAGTGGCATCGCCCAGGGGCTGAAGGCACCGCGCCTTAGCAGCGGTCCTGCCGCGGCCGCAGGCTCCTCCGCCGCCCATGCGCAGGGGGCCTGGGCTCGCCCGGCCTTCCGGCCTCCCGCGGGGCCGAGCCCCAGTGGCCCGCGAGGCTCAGAGTCCCCGGACGGCGCGGGGAAAGCGCGAGCCCGTTAGGGCCTGGGCCTCTCCGCTCGGCCGGCCCGGCCTTGCGCTGTCACCGCGCGCCTCTGCCCCGGCGCTTCGAGGGCCGCCCGGGTCGACCCTCCGTTCCAGGCTGCGGGATCGAGAAGTCGTTTCTCGACCTTCGAGGCCGGGTCCCGAGTCGCTTTCTCCCAGAAGCACTGCCAGCCTAGGCCCCGGCCCTCCGGGCACCCCCGCCCGGGCCCGGCCTGCTAGACTGGGAGCTCCTTGCGGGCAGGAACGGGCCTTGCCACCAGGTTCAGTTCCGCCAGCTGTGCGCAGTGAATGTCTACGAAATCGAATGGATTCCTCCTTTTATTTTATTAATCCTTCCCTTTCCTTTTTTCTTTCTTTTCCGTCTTCCTTCCTCCCTCGTTATTTTTTATTTCTTGGTTATATTCAATTGTCATGTTTTTCAGGCTCATTAAATCCATTTAGAGACAAAAGAATAAAAGGCAGAAGGGGGAGGGCCAAGGAGGAGGGGGAGGGGAGGGAGGGGAGGCCGGAGAAGCAAACAAATAACCCGCTTTAACTAGACGGGCGGATAAATGGCCCCGCTTCTCCTCAGCCCCGATGCGCCTGCTTAGCCGTGCGCCCCGCGGGCGCCGCAGCTCGGGTGGGCTCGGCCCAGGGCCGCCGCCCCCAGCCCGAAGGGACCCAGCGGGGCCCGGCGCAGGCCCAGAGCTGGCGCGGGCGCGGGGCCGTGCGGGCCGCTTCATTGGGATTCATGGGCGCGGGGGGCGGGCGGCCCGGGCGCGGGGCGCGGGGGGCGGGGGGCCGGGGTGCGCGCGGCGGGCGCAGATGCCCGGGTGACCGCCGCGCCGCGGTCCCTGCGCCGCCTTTGTGCCGGGGAGGCGCGCGCGGGGACCTAATCCATCAAATTGTCTACAAATTGTGAAGAAAATTCAAAAACCATATGGTCGCCAGCGCCGGCGCGCTCTGGGCTGCGGAGGGCCGCGGCCGGCCCGCACCAGGAGCCGCGGGGGGCTGGGCCCGGCTATTGTCGCCTGTCAGCGGCTGCCCGGGCCCATTCGTCCCGGCCTTCATGGTCCGCGCTCCGAATTACAGACCCATCCATCCTGAGAGGGCGGTTTATGTCCCCGGGAGGCACCGGCCGCAGGCCCGCGAGGCTCCGCCGCCGCCCGCCGCGGCCCGCGCGTGTCCCTTCTCCTCGTCCTCCTCCCGGTCTCCAGAGAACCCTGCCTCCTCCCCGCGGCCCTGCTCCCCTCTCCCCGCGTTTAGCTGTCCGCCCCCGCTGCTGGCCGCCCCGTCCTTCCCTCCCGGACACACGCGCTCCCGACTCAGGCCCGGGGGGGGGGGGCGCCGTCGCCTGCCCCGGACCAGATGCGCGTTTCTCACATCAATTTTGCGGAGAAAGAGCCCAGTGGCCGGAGGCGGGACCCTACTCCGGTGACAGCGGCCACTCGCCAGCCCAGAGACAACAAAGCCTAGAGAAACTCGCTCAGTTCGGAAAATGGAAGCGGCCGAGCGCCCTCCCCAGCCAGGCTGGTGCCCTCCAACCCAGTCTCGGCGGGATCCAAGCCTCAGCCGCCCGCAGAGTTCGGGCCTACAAATAAGGAAACATTAACAGAAATTTACCCCAGCCCAGGTCGCTTTGGGCTCACATCCCAAGTGAGTGCCCTTGTGTTCTATTCGGTTTGCCCTTTTTGCCTTTAGTCTTATTATTTATCACCTGTGCCCCAAGGACGAAGCCCTCCAGGCAGGTAAATTTGGGACCCCGCAGACCCCACCCTCTGTCTGGCTGAGTGACACCTGCCTGCCAATGCGCCAGGGACGCAGCCCAGGCCTTAGGGAGCGCAGGTAGAGCGGGCTGGGCCGCAGGCAGGACTCCGGGAAATGCCAGGTCAGGCTCTCCTCCCCACACTCTGCCCCAAACAAAGGATTTTGTACTGCGGTACCCGGGGGAATACACTCCTTTCTCCCAGTATCACACGCCCTGCTTTTTACCCGGACCTGGCGAAGCCCGCTTCTTTCTCCCATTTAGTAGCTGCTGCATGTCCACAGACAAGAAGCACCTCCTCCTGCTGCTCCTCTCTGTCCCTTGCTCTCCTGCCTGCCCTAAAATGCCCCCCAAATCTTTAAGCCTGGGGTATCTATCAGGCCAGGAGCAGTGAGGAAAGATCAGCATGCCCGCTGCTTCTCGGATGGCCCATTCACTCAGACACGAGTGTCATCGCCGCTTCTAGTAAAATGGCAAAGACTTTATTTATCGGAGAAAGAGACCTTGGGTACAGTCCGCAGAGGAGAGGGCCGGACAGAGTAGGAAGGGGCACACAGGACCCATCCTCATCAGGCCACCCTTTCCCGGCCAAGTCCAGCTAGGAGTAGGGTGTTAGAGACGGCAGGAGAGATTTGGGCTGCAGAGGAGGTTGGGAAGAAGACTTGGGTTGGCTTCCTCTCTGTCTCTGTCACATGCAAAAAAATTCTAAAAAGAGTAAAAAATAATTCTAGGACTTTGGGTTCTGTTTCTGATGGATGGTAGATTGAATGTCCCCCTGCTTTGTCATTAAGAACCAGACTCCAGCAATCAGTCTGAGAAAATGCAGGAAAAAGGGAAGAATCCTAAAAATAGCGTTAGTGGGCATCAGGAGGCAGAAATGGCATCGAACACAGTTCTCTGGTGTGGGGAAGGAAAGATCGATTTTGAAACTTGCAAGTCGGGACCTGGCTGCCCCCTCACTCTCTTCCTGTGCAGGGAAAAAGGGCAGAATGAAAGAAAGGGCAGCTGCCACAGGCCAGGGAGGAAAGGAGGGAGCCGGCCAGTGCATTCGTAGCATGCAGAGAAAAACCGAAACAGCCAGCACGGCCCCTTTTCGCAGTCGCAGGGTTTGCATTCCCGTCCCGTTCTCAATTCTGCCTCACCCTCAGCCAGCCTGGCAGCCAAACAGCTTTACAAACATCGAAATATCTGGTATTTAAAAAAATAAAAGAAAGAAAAAATCCAGGCTGTGGCGAGAAGAATCTGCTATATAGGTTTCAATATTTATACAGACGCCATACAGATTTGCACAGCGAGGGCTCCCAGGACGGCGGAGGCCTCTTGCAGCGGCCAGCCGGCCAGCCGGCCCAGGTTTATTGCTTCAAGAGGGAAGAGGTGGCTGCAGGGAGTCCAGGCCTGGGGACAAGGAAGGAGACAGGCGCTGCGGAGGAGGTCCCAGCTCCCCTCAGCTGTCAGGTCCGGGAGGCCGTTGGTGCTCGGGCGGGCGCTAGAGGATCGGGGTGGCAGAAGATGGGGCGCGACTCAATCGTCCACGTCGATCTCTTCATCTTCCTCGTCCTCTGAGCAGTCCTGGCTGCTGGCCCGCTGGTCTGTGAGTGGAGAGGCAGGGGAGAGCTGTAAGGGTCCAGCACCAGGGGCCTGCGGGGGGCCTGGGGGGAGCACTGGGGAGTTTGGCCTGGACTTGGCCCTGCCACAGCTGCTGCCACCACCACCGCCGCCGCCGCCTGCGGCCTCCGAGTTCTGCTCGAGTTCGGCCAGTGCTACGATGTCCATCTGCCCACTGGGCCCCAGTTTCTTGGCAGACTCTACATCGGCCTTCATCTCCTCCAGGTCCCGCTTGAGCTTGGCACGCCGGTTCTGGAACCAAGTGATGACCTGGGCGTTAGTGAGGCCCAGCTGCTGCGCGATTTGGTCGCGATCTGCCGGGGACAGGTACTTCTGGTACAGGAATCGCTTTTCCAGCTCGTAGATCTGGTGGTTAGTGAAGGCTGTGCGTGACTTTCGCCGCTTCTTGGGGGTCTGGCGCTGCCCAAAGATGGTCATCCCATCGCGGCCTGGAAAGAAATGAAGGATAGACTTCTACAGGAAGAGTGGAGGGGACTCACCCCAGAACTCCACACCCCACATAGGCCCATGTGGCCTGGTGCCTACTGCTATTCATCCTCCCAGACTGTAGTAAACAGAGGCTATGACAAACCTCTAGTCTCCAGGAAGTCTCTAGGAAAAATTGTTTCGGTCTCTGTTCACGCAGTAAGAGTTGGTTTGAATCACCCAAAGTCTGTGAAAGCACCAGGAATTCGGACAGGACTCCTAGATTGCAGCATGAATGTTGATTCCCTAACCCTTGCAAACTCTAGTCTACCCTGAAGGTACCAGCAAAAGATTCTGTCGATTCTAACTCCTCTGGGTCGAAGTGCCTGGGCCGCTGGGAACCAGAGGGAGCCAGCCAAAGCAGACTGACTGATGAAACGAGCTCAGGTTCCCACCACCCCTCAGACCACCCCAGAGCATGGCCAACCAAGAGGTCCCTAGGACACAGAGACTGGGTCCTGGCCCGCTCCCTCTACCCAAAGCACGAGGCTGCCGCTGGAGGAGGAGGAGGAGAGCAGAGGCATCGAGTGCGCGGAGCGCTGAGCGAAGGGGTCCGGGCGACAGTGCCTACCTTCGGCCGCCTGCAGGACGCTGACCTCCAGCCCCTTAAAGGTCTTGCTGGCGAGCTCCTCCAGCGCGCACAGCGGCGAGGTCTGCGAGAGAAGCGCGCGGCCCGCCAGGGGCAAGCCGCCCGGTGCGTGCTTGTCTGCAGCGGCGAGCAGGTGCGCCGCCCCGCACAGCGAGTAACTTCTCCGCACGGACGGCTTGTTGAGGATGTCCTCGATGCTGAACGGCGTCAGCGGCTTGTTGGAGTTGGCGGGCGGCGGCAGGTGGTCCAGAGGGCTGCGCCGCCGCTCCTCCCCCGGCGCCGCCTTGCTGTCCTCCTTGGAAGTCATCTCTGCCTCGTTCGGGGGCCCGGCCCAGGCGGTTCCGACCTCGGGGACCCAGACCGCGGGCAGCTGGGGCGCCAGGCGGCGAGGATGGGCGGCGCGGGGGGGGGGTGGTGGTGGCAGGGAGGCCGCCCCTGGGAGGGCGCACGCCGGGCACCGGGCCGTTTAGCGCGGCGGCCGAGGCAGGCAGAGCCGCGCGGGGCCCAGTGAGGAGCGCGCTGACGCGGCCGCCCTCGCAGCCGCCCGGGCTCGCAGCAATCCGGGGCTGGAGCCGGGGCGTGCCGCGCGGGGCTCCAGTTTCGCCGGCCCCGGTGCTATTTAAAGGTGTCAGGTGGCTCGGCGGAGACTCCTGGCCCCGGCTCCTGGCGGCCCCAGTTGGAAGAGCCGAGGCAAGGGCGCCGATCCCGGACTGCGAGGGGAGGCGGAGAGACGGGGCAGTTGACTATTGCTAACAAGTTAGCCTTGATCGAGGAGTAATCAATTATCTGCAGCGGCACTTCTGGCTTTCTCTCTGCCTTCTCCAGTGTTTCGCCGCTCTCTTCTTTCTGTTCTCTCCCGTCCTCTCCCTCTCCACCCTCCCTCCCCTCCTGTCCTCTTCTCTGCTTTGCTCTCCTCTCCGCTCCACTCCCCCCGTCTCTCCCTTTCTCTACCTCTCCCTCGCCCTCTTTCCCTCTCTGCCTGTCCAATGCAAGCGGCTCTAAGTTGGGAAGCTCATTAATTAGCGGGCCGGGGGTAGGAGGAGCCGGCTGGAATTAGCCTTCCTAACGCGCCTGTCAGTCCGGGCGGTGCCGCGCCGGGCGAGCTGTTTGTAAATGACATTAACCGCGCCTTTATTGTACTCCAACCTCGGGCGGCCGAAAGCCACCGCCCCCAACCCAAACAAGAGCCGCCTTCCCGGCGACCCGCCTCCCGCCGAGGCCCGGACTCCGCACCCGGGATTTGGCGTCCAAGGGGTGGCGGGAGCCCGCCGGGAGGGACGCGGCTGCGGCGCGGGCCAGGTAAGAACCGGATCCCAGGAGGGCCGGCTGTCGCGAGCGGACGATGCGGGGTGCGGGAAAGAGCCCGGTGACCTGTTCCGGACTCCGGGGCCCTCACCCCAGGCTCGGGCCACGCTCCTAGGGAAAGGAATCCGAAGCCCCGGGCTGGCCTGCGGAGGGAGGTCGGAGGCGGCTCCCAGCCCGGGGCGCACGACGCGGGACAGGGGTGGGATGGGGCTGGGGGAGGAGGCCGAGGGCGGGCGCGCAGTTGGTGGCTTGAGGCGCCGGTTCCGGGTCCCCGGCCTGTGCCTACCTCCTCGGCAACCTCTCACTCTTGTTCTGGCCGCGGCTTTCCAGGGCCACAGCCGTCTGATGAGCGGGGTCTGGCCGGCAATCGGGCCTGATGCGGCACCGGCGCTTCCCCGCAGTGCCGTGCTGGGCAGGGCCGCCCCGCCGCGGGTCCCACCCGGCCGGCTGCTCAGCTGCTCCAGTTGCGGAGCCGGCTGCCTTCGGGAACTCCAGGGAGGCCTGGTTCCCATTGGGCAGGCGGCTGGGGGACCCCTCTGGCCTGGGATATGCGAATATTAGGCGAGCATTGTTATGGGAGGTGTTTATTTTTTAATCTGTGTTTTGGTGTGTGGTTCTCCTTGTATGTGTTTATGTGAACGAGTGTGACTCTCTAGACACATAGGTGTGTTTGCACCTGAGCTACATGTTTCACTTCCTGAGGCCCCCAGCGGGTTGCACACTTAGGCCCTCTTCTCTGGTTTGTGTGGGGCTCTAACATTCTGTTTCCACCCTTGGAGATAGGAAGGAAGAAGAGGGGCTGGGAGGAAGAAGAGCCCCATCACTGCCATGAGACTGGCTTTGTTTGTAAACTCCCTGGTGGGCAGTGTGGCCAGGCAGCTCGCTTGGGCCAATGAAGGGCCCAGAGAGGAGAGTGCCAGGACTGGCAGCCAGAGCAGAGGTTGGAATAGGACTTGCAGAACTTCTGGCCCCTACTCCTGCCCTGGAGAGGAGTAAGCTCAGTTGGGCTGGGGCAGAGAGCAGATCCCCACCCACGCCCCCAGAAGAGGAGTCTCTGAATGCCAGTTGTTAGGAGTTGGAAATCATGCCTTACAGCTCTCTCTGAGTAAAACCAGACGAAGCAAGAATAAAAGGATTATTGTATAGGGTCCCGGTGCCAGGCCTGGACCTACTTAGGAACATTCGAAGCTCTCTCCGTCCTTCCTGTCTGTGCTCTGCATTTGAGGAAAGGGATGACAGACCTCGGAGTCAGAAATAGTGAGGATAGTTTCCCTCAGAGCTGAAGCTCTGTCCTCAGGGCCGGCCTGTCTTTGAGAATGCTGGGCCTAGCAACAGTGGAGTCCAAGAGTTTAGGGGCTGACATAGAGGGTCCCAAGAGGGAGGGTGCCTGAGAGCGTTTGATGCCCATGTGAAGCTGCCCTCTCCTCTCCTGTCCTTCCCTCAGGATTCTGCCTCAGCCCTTTCTTATCATACATAACACTGAAGCCCTAACCAGGCAGGCACCTACTGCATACACGCGCGCACACGCACACACACACTAGCAGGGATTTCTCTCCAGACCTGGGAAGCAGGTCCTTTACATCCCTATCATAAGACAAAGGGAGAAAAGGAAACTCCCATGCCCCCAGTACATTCCCGGAGGGGGGGGGCTGCTAGGACTGGACCTTCAGAACAATCCATCCCCATTGCTGCTCAGCTCTCAAAGCCCTCAGAGACCAGGGGTTAGGTTCATTGGGAAGTTGCCAGCAAGAGGGGAAATGTGCACTGGGGAGCAGCAGGCCCTGTTTCCCAGACCCTCCAGTCTTCACCCCTACCATGGCAAGGTGGGGAGGGTATTTCACAGTCATCTGCTGTGATTAGGGAAACCCCCCTTCCCTAGTCTGGCCTGTGCCTGCTGCCCAGTCTCTTGGTTTTGCTGATTTGGTCTAATTGGTTGGCCTCTCAGTCAACAGATTCAAGAGGACTGTCAGTTTGAGCATCTAGAGGACAGGTGGTACCTCCTAGTACTTTGTCATTTCAGTTAATTTTGCCCAGACTGGCTCATTCAGGGCACCTGCAGAAAGCAACCCAGGGCAGGTTGTGTGGCTCAACAGTGGGGCACTTATCTAGCACCTGTGAGGTCCTGGGGTCCATCCCCAGTCCCACAAAAACAAACAAAATAACAGAACCAACCCAACTGTCCCAGCAACCTTGTCAGCTTCCATGTCCCTACCTTGAGCCACACTCACCAAAAATGAAAAACATAATGAGTGTTTGGCTAGGATATTCTGGACTCTCAGGATCCAGTCTGCTGGCCTTTGGTGTCATCCTGTAGAGCAATGGATGTGTTCTGGTCAGCAACACACACACACACACACACACACACACACACACACACACACACACTCCAGGAGACTTTGGGCTCTTTAAAGGCAGGAGCCTGGGTCCCAGGTTGCACCAGGACAGAGGACCTATGGGGCTATGGGGATACCCAGCTCTCATGGTTCAAATGGACATGCATAGAGGGCAGTAGCTCAGGCCCAGACTGTGCCCCTAGGAGAAGTTTAAAGACTGAAACTCTAAGAGGAGTGGAGCCCAGCAGGGAATAGGGGTTGACCAGAAGGAACCCACTCATCAATCTCTTCTCTCTGAGCCTTCCTGGTAGCCACAGTGGAGCAGGGGAGACACTCAGGGATCCCCCTACTGCTACTCAGCTGGACCAGGGTCTTTTCCTGGGGCTGGAAAGCAGCTACCCCTGTGGTCTGCTTCAGATTTAAAAAGGCTCACTTTTTTTTTTTTTTTTTTTTTTTTTTTTTTGTCTTTTTCCTTTTTATCGGTAGCGGGGATCGAACTCATGACTGCCTGCTTGCAAGGCAGGCACTTATGCTGCTGAGCTAAATCTCCAGCCCCAGGAGGCTCACTTTCAAAGCTGAGTCTGTGCTATAACCTGACTTGAATGCTTGTTCTTGACCTGTAGGGCAGATGTGCAGCTGAATTCTGCCTCCAGTGACAGGGGAAGGGATTATCCTACAAAAAGTTTGCATGCCCCAAGGCCAGTTTAGGGAGCATTCCAGACAAAGTGGGGGGGAAAGGCACATTGCAAAAGTAGCCATGCAAAAGAAGAAGAAGAAGAAGAAGAAGAAGAAGAAGAAGAAGAAGAAGAAGAAGAAGAAGAAGAGAAAAAAAAAAAAAGGTTGCCATGATCAGTGTTCCCTGCAGACCTAAACAAAAGGAGTCACTCCATGTCACAAGTGAACATTTCACTTAAGGCCCCAGTAGCTCCATCAGATTCAAAATGGGAAATTGGGGGGGTGGGGGCGGGAATCATTCAACTGCAGGTTCTTTGTGGAGCCATTGCCCTTAAGCGGAATTCTTAGAGTTAACTTGCCCACAGGTCTAAATCATTTGGGCCTTGAAGACCCGCCACCGCCACCGTGACATTCCCAATGCAATTCACAGAGTGCTTCTTCCACTAAGTATGACTGTGTGTGTGTGTGGGTGCACAACAGATGGCCTCCCGCCACCCGGGCTGAGCCAGGACTGCCTGTCTGGTTTTTATGTTCTGCCCTGGGCCACTATCTGTAACAACAACAACAATAACCATGACAATAAATGCCATAAGCTCTTACCTCACCTGGCTTGGGCTGAGTTTTATTCATTTTATTTATTACCACAACCTCTTGAAGTAGCTACTGCTGTTAGCACAATTTTTCCTATAAAGAAAATGAGACCCAGAGAAGTTCATTAATCCATCTAAAGGCACACAGCCTGTTTTGAAGTAATCAGGTTTGGAACACTTTTTTTTCTGACCCAAATCTGTCCCCTTAATCCCTATGATTTCCTCTCTCTCTTTTTTTTTTTCCAGTACTGCAAATTGAACTCAGAACTTTTGCACCAAGTTACATCTCCACCTCTTTTTTATTTTTTATTGTAAGACAGTGTCTCACTAAATAGCTAAATTGCCCAGGCTGGGCTCAAACTTGTGATCCTCATGCCTCAGCCTCTAGGAGCACTGGGATCACAAGTGTGTGCCACTGTGAACTATGAGATTTTTAACCCCAGTCTCCAAGGGCTCTTTGAATGGGTTTCAGGAGTTCTTTGGACCCCAGAAATTGTGGGTAAAAGTCATAATTGAGTTCGTGTGGGCATGTTCTTCTGGAGTGGTATTACATAACACACTGGATTCTCAAGGAAGTTGGAGATCCAGAAGCAAGAATTACAGGCTAGACTCAGGCCACTGGTGGAAGGGAAAGAAGTCATTCTAGGCCTGGGGAGCAGGAAGCCAGCTGTTCTAGCACTTGGCCAGCAGCCAGCGGGCAGCGGGCAATGGGAAAGCTTCACCCCACCAGCTCTTAACTCCCAGTGTTCCCCAGCCAGGCCTAGCTAAGTGGCTCATAGAACCTGGTATAAGGAAAGGGTGGCAGGTGTGAGGCCAGGCACTCCTTTGGAGAGCTTCTCCCTGTGCCTCCTGCTTTCTTCTTTTGTGAGCTGAATTCCTTCCCCGTTTAGTGTCTCCCACCCCTAAGGGCCAACCTCTTCCAGGCACTTCTGCCCCAAAGGTGGAAGGCACTGACCACTGAGCGACAGTGACAGGCAGGACGGGAAGCATTAGGGGTACTCAAGGCCTGGGTTCCCTTTCTCTGAAAGCTTCCTGAGCAGACTACTCTTTTGGTCCCAAACACCTGCTGTCCTCATCTGGGCCAGAATGGTCTCAGCTCTTCTCTTGGGGTACTTTCCTTGTCCAGTTTCTCAGCACCTACCTGGGAGGAGCTGTCACATTGCCAGGAATGTGCTGGTTTGTCTGTCTGCCTCTCTGCCTGTCCTGTCCATCTGACTGTGAATGTGGGGAGACTGAGACCTGAATCTCCTCTGGATGCTTCTATGCCAGCATGGAATATACTAAGGGCTTCCCAAGCATTTGCTTAATGAATGTATAAATACTTAAGAGACAAAGCAGAGCCTTGCAGGGACTCCACCTGTGCCCCAGAGAAGTCCGAGTCTGCAAGGGAAGGGTAGGCCCAGGGTTCCGCCAGCTGTATACAGATGTGGGAGGCACCCAGCTGCTCAGACCTTCAACCCCAGAGACCTCGTTCCTTACTGCTTGGGACTATGGGCTACAGCTCAGTCAAGAATAGGGTTTTTTTTTTCACATTTTTAAAAAACAGAACTGATCCCTATTCCAAAATGGAGAGGAGGAACAGCAGAAGGTGGGGCTGAAGAGCAGGCAGAAGTCCTAGAGCACAGACACCCACCCAGGGCTCTGGGAATAGGGTAAAGGGACCTGACTGTGTGTGTGTGTGTCTGGGGGACTGGTTTTCTTCGCAGCTGATGGTGCATCTGAGGGGAACTTGGAGACATCAGAAGTATTTGGATAAATGTAGAAGCAGAGACCAGAGGAATCGCCAAGCAAGATGTGAGATTGGAGCCAGAGCATCCCCATGCTCCTCCCTCTGTTGCCCAGGGCAGCAGGAAACCCCTGGATCCCCGCAGTTTGACTTAGGGGCGGGGCTCATAGGTTGGCAGGTCCTTGAGAGGGGCTGCCCTTGAGAATAGGTCAACAACAGGAGTCCCTGCTCCTTGCCAACTCAAACAACTGAGTTGCTCTCTTGCTAACCCAGTGGCCTTGGGTCTGCCGAGTCAGCACCTCCATTCCACAGAGGATCTGTCTTCCAGAGGAAGCCACACACCCACTGGCCAGCAGTGGGGTCTGGACTAGGGCAGGTGGAAAGGCAGGAGGGGAGACCAGGAGCCTGAGCAGCAAGCTTCCCTGGCTGGGCAGGCACAGGAAAGGCCTGAGTCAGGCTTCTTGTAATAAACTGCATGTGAATAATTCAGCAGTCGAGTAGGGGCTCATTGCATTAACACTGTGTGGTGGCTCGAGCCGCCCCTGGCATCCCCACTGAACCCAGGTGAGGGGCCACCAGCACGCATGAGGGAGGAGCTGGATAGAAGATCCCTTGTCTCTGTGGATTCAGGGTACTCCAGGCCTGGTCCTGCAAGCCTCCCTCCCCAGTCCTCTCCAGCTCCTGCCAGTCAGAGGTTTCCTGCTGGCCAGGACTGTCTTTCTGAATATTAGCTGCCCCAAGACCTCTGGCAAGAGCAGACCAGAGTGAGGCCAGAGGGTGTGCAGGAGCCTGATTCACATAACATCTGGTAGCTGAATGGAGATCAATTGTGGGCAGCAGTGTGGCTCGGTCCATGTTCAGAGCTGGATGGGTAGGGGCTGCTTCTCTGGGCCAGGATTTGTCTTGCAATAGAGGTGAGGCCCTGGGAAGCTGCTAGCCCTCTGTCCACCTTGGATCCCCAGGCTCCCTGGCCTCTGCCTTCACCTTGCCTCTCTGGGATGTGCAGGTCTAATTTCGGGGCCAGCAGCACTCACCCCAGTGCAGGAAAGGAATCCCAGGCTGCTGGGTCTGGAAGGAAAGTTAAGTCCTTTGTGTCTGCAGCCTTATTTCCTTTGAATCTAATCAGCTCCCTTTGGCTTTGCAGGCTTAGCACCTGTCCAAGGGTTCTGGTCACACCCACCAGCTCCCCCTGCCCAGGACCTGCCACTCTCTCCTTTCCCTGTGAAACTTTCCTGCTCTGGCTTTGGCCCAAACCTCGAGACTCTGACTGTCCTAGCCACCCTGAAAGGGGAATGAGCCAGCGAGCAAACACTCATGGAGGCTATCCAGGGATCCTCCTCGAGGAGCCCGAAGCCCCTGGGGCACAGCTCACCCACAACCCAATCTTTTTCCTCCTCCACCTCTCCTCCTCTTCTTCTTTCTTGTCCCTCAAGCTCTATGGGTTTCTTGCCAGTATTCCTTTCTCTTCTTTGCCAAGGTAGGGTCTTGCAGTCCTGGTTCTGGGAGAACTTTGACTCAACCTACGCCTTGGGCTCTTGGTGGTCAGGGAGTCTCGGCAGACGCAGGAGAGGCAGGCTGAGAGTGTCTTGACTTCCCACGGTTCCTTCCACCACTGACCAGGCCTGTGACCTAGCATGAGTCTTTTAAAATCTCAGACCTTGGAGGTGGCAATAGAAAAGAGGTTGGAGGAGCATGAGGAGACTAAGGGTTTTGTTTTGGGTTCTCATTTGGGAAAAGGCGCTCTCTGCAACTGGACCTAAGGAGGAGGAGCTGAGGCCCCAAACATCCCAGGCCCAAAATGGCCAATGATGCTAAGGAGTATTTCAGGGGAAACTGACAGCTGCTGCTTATCTTCCTCTTTTACAGCCAGGGGTCTGAGTTCTCTCCAGTCCTCTCCATTTCTCCATTTCTCCATTTTGCGGAAGAGGAGACAGACTGCAGTGGTCCATGCACTGCTCAGCACCACAAATGTAATTTGAACCGGCGGGAGCCGCCCTGAAGTCTCCCAGGTGAATTTAGCTTGTGGTTGGCAAGGGAGCAGAGGGGCGGGACAGCCAACTGCTCCCTTTGAGATAGGCTTGGGGTCACATTCCCAGGGAAACCACTTTGGCTGCGCCTGTCGGAAGGTGGACATAAGACCCGGACAGCGACCTCCGGCAGGTTCTGGAGAGTCCCAGGCTGCAGGGACAGCGCAGAAACCATCCCTCCCTGACCTGTGTGCCCCACAAGCCTCTCCCTCCTGTCCTCCATGCAGGGGCCGCCCGGGTCTGGTGGGAGGAGTGCAGGACAGTGACAGTCCCTCCCTCTGTCCTTGTGGGTCCCCTTGTAGGTATCAGCTGCAGAGAAGAGGCTGCGGGCTGGGGCTGGACCCTTGGCCCGGTAGGGAACCAGCAGGGAGGGGCCGAGGGACTAGGGTCGCCATCCCTCACCACCAGTCCCATTACATTGTATTTATGTGTCACTTTATTGTTTTTTCCCCTCTCTTACTGTGGTCTCACTCTGGGGGAGGCAAAAGATATAATATATTCATCTTTATTATACCAAATCTGTGTGAAGCATTTAATAAAGCACTGTTTCCACACAGCCAGGGACGTCAGCGCGGGTCGCACCGAGTCTGTGTCCTGTGCTAAGGCCTTGGGCCACAGCGCCTGCTGCCGCAGTGGGGGTGCCGGCTTGAGCCCAGCCTGGTAGCTCCTCAGCCCTGCTCCGGCCTCCAGGGTGTGCTGGTGTGGCGCCTTCTCAGTCCTCAACCCTGACCCTCTGTGTGCCTCCATCCATACAGGGTTCCATGGCAGCCTTACACATGGCGCTCAAGGAGATAGGATCCACGGTGAGAGTGGTGGGTGTCAGAACCAGGAAAGCATTTGATGGGACTGGGATTGGCCAAGGCCGGGCCTCCTCTGGGAATGAAGATGGTCTGTTCCAGTCAGGTCAGCCTTCAAACAGTCCTTTCTTCGTGCAGGAAAACAGTCACTGTTGTCTTCCTGCTACACACACACACACACACCTGGGCACAGCTGTGGGAAGGAGAGACAGCCTTAGGACTTTCTACCTCCAGCCCCACGGTCACTGTCCTCCAGAGCCCACTGCCCAGGTGCTTTGAGGGTCCCACAGTGGACACACTGTCTGATTCACCCTGTTTATCACCAGAGAGGGCCTGGCCAGCAGGAGGACTTGTGTGGGAGAGGCTTTGAGGGTCCCTCTGGGTAGGATGAGCCCCATGGTGCTCAGTCTTCCTGTGTCCCTTCCCCTCAAACTGAAGGGTAAGGGCTGGGCCAGCTCACTCACATCTTGAGATCTGCTTTGGGGTGCTTCTTTGGGGGCATCTTCAGGTATTTGAGGATCTAATAGGACCCCATGTTGGTGAGGAGCATGGCACAGAGCAAGCTCTGAGACCAGTGGGATACCCAGGGCACCACATTTTTTTAATGTTTCCAAGATATAATTTGTTGATTAATGGAAGGGCTGGGGTTTGAACCCAGGGCTTTATCAGGCAGGTGCTCTGCCACTGAACTACACACATCCTGAGTCCAGGGCACCATATTTAAGGAGATGTTTGCTTATAAGGGTGTACAGAGCCCTTACATTTCGTGACATAGGCATCTCATCCTCTCACCCACATTCCTGCTGTTTGTTGTACGGTCCCAGGAGACAGAATCACAACTGGTGAATTGCTGAGAGGTTGAGGAGCTGAGGTCCAGTCACCTACGTGAATGGCCTGCGAAGGGTGGGCATGGGAACAGCAGAGGAAGAGCTTTGTGTGGCAAGGGGCTTCCCCCAGTGCTGGAGTACGCAAGCAGAACTAGCACCTGAAGCAGTGTCATGGTCATTGTCTTCTTTTTGACATTTTGCTGTCACTTCCTTTGTGTGGCGTGAGAGCTCATCCATGGACCTTCAGTGTACAGAACCGCGTCTTGGCCAAGGATGGACGTCAGAGGCTTTGGGGTCCTTCCAGCTCTGAGAGTCTCCTGCCACAGAAGATGGACTGCAGGCTGCTGGATTTGGTTCATTGCATTGTAGTTACCGTACGTAGAATTGCCTCATAGCTAAGCATTTTGAGGGTTTAGCCAGTCTGTCTGTCTCTCTTTCTGCCCCCAGGTTCCTCACCAATTCCATATCAATCGCAGGCCTGAGCACACAGCAGCAGCAGCATTTACAGTAAATGTGTATTAAACTCACTCTTTTGCTTTGTAGTTCAGACTGGCCTTGAGCTGTGTATCCCAGGCTGGCCTCAAACTCACTGCAATCTCCTGCCTCAGCCTCCCAAATACTGGGATTACAGGCATGTACTGCTAAACCTGGCCTCATGAGTGTATTGAATAAACAAATGTCTAAAATAACTAACATCTGCCTCCCAGGCCATGGGGGAGCCAGTCACTGTCCTCCTCCCCCACAGCTGAGCCGGGTTCAGACAAGAACTTCGAGCCCAGTGATGGCTTTTGGGTAAAGCAGGGCCAGCCCAGGTTCTGAACAGCCCTCATGTGATACCTGTCAGAGTCGGGGAGGACCCTGGAGCTAAGTGGCCTGCTTGGCACAGCTGGGTCTGGAGCCAGTCCTCGGAGGATGGGAAAGATTGAGCAGAGAGGAGAAACAGCAGAGTTGTAAGGTGGGTGAGGGCAGGCTGTGCACAGCTCGGAAGCAGCCATGTCACTGTGGCAGTCGGGCCTGGCTGGGCCACCTGGGGTGGTGCATGAGGAAAGAGCTTTGTGGGGTGCTTGGGCTGCCCAGTCCTAGAGGTGGAGATGCGAACATGGAGCTTGGACATCAGAGTCTGCAAGCAGGGGCCTAGAAGCCAAGGTCTAGAAGATGGGGCCCAGGGCAGCAATGCAAGACCCTGACTCATACAGTGTTCTCTCAGTGTTGTAAGAGGCCACCTGGGGACTCCCAGCTCAAGGTGCAGAATCTCACTGCAGACAAGCAGGATCCTTCTGATGGGCACCCAGGGCCGGCACAGGCCAGCCAGCAGTCCGACTCCTAGGCCCAGTGTGACTATCTGAGCCCAGAGTTTGGTGTGGTCTGCAGCCCAAGCACCAAGAGCTGAAGCAAAAGTTGCCTGCTGCATCCCTGGCCTCCGCCACCGTGCCCTCCACACTCTGGGACTTGAGGTGACGACTCACTCAGCTGGGCCCGCCACTGAGGCCGGGGAGTGGAGCTCAGTGCCTTCAGTGGTGCCAGAGAGGCAGCATGGAGGCATCGCTGTGCCGACCTGCTCAGAGCTGGAGCTGCCAAGGAGCCAGAGTGCTGCGCCGCGCGGAGGGTGTCAGGGGTGGTATTGTCAGCGCACAAATGCTCAACTTTATGTACTTTTAACTAGAGGTGTAACAGATGGCCCCGTTTCTGTCCAAGCCAGGGAGACTGGTGCCCATTCCTGCTGCAGCCAATCAATCCCTCCACTCTGGGGGGAGCTACAAGCTGGGCTGGGAGGCCTGGAGCCAGCAATCGCTGTCTGCTTGGGCTGGCCCACTGCTGCCTCTGCCAGCCGTTCACCGGCCCTGGGAGGTAGGAAGGCAGGCAAGTGGCCATGCTGCCCAGGGCCCAGTCAGAGGCCTGCCCAGAGGGAGGCCTGGACTGCTCACAGGCTCCAAATGGTCAGTGTAGACAGTCAACCCCCAACTTGCCCTTCTTTGTCACTGCTCTCCTGTGGCCCCTGCTCAGCACCTAAGCCCCCAAATCTCGAGCTTCAAGGTGCTCCAGATCCATAATTTTGCTGTGTCCCTCACTGTGGACACCAGACGTTATTTGGGACTCAAAATGGGCAGCAGTGCATTGGGAAAAGTAGTCACAGGACCATGAAGGCCTTCAAGGAATGCCCAAGCCTACTAGAGAAGAGGAAAGAACAGCAGGCCTGAGGAGTCCCAGAGCCAAGAGGAATATGAACTAATGTTACATGGATACAGTCAGGAAACGGTGACAGCCTCCTATGGCCATGTCCTTTGTTAAACATAAGACACACTTCTGTCCTTGAGACCTCCTGGGGGGAGGCACATGGGCATTTGGAGTAATGAGCCAGGACTCATAAAAACCTGCAAGAGGACAGAGAACTACCTAACCAGAGCACCTAACCAGCCTGGGAGAGCCAGGGAAGATCCCAGTGGCTGGCTGCTCTGGGTGGGGTTTAAAGGAGAGGTAGGAGTTTTCAGCACACACAGAGCTGTGGGAAGAAAGACTGGTGAAGGTGAGGTCACAAAGATGCAGGCGTGACAGGGCTACAGTATGCAGAAGAAGAGGGTATAAGGCTGAGTGGGGAAGGGACAGGCCTGGCCCAGTAGGTCTCTTCCCTCAGCCATCCTCTGGCACCCACTGCTTCTGATCCTGGGGAAGAAAAGAAGAGGCAGGGGGGCTGGGGATTTAGCTCAGTGACATAAGTACCTGCCTTGCAAGCAAGCAGGCGGTCATGAGTTCGATCCCCAGTACCGATAAAAAATGAAAAAGACCAAAAAAAAAAAAAAAAAGAAGAGGCAGGGACCAGTGGCCTACGGGCAGGGCTGGCACCAGGCAGGGACCCAACCCATAGATCCAGTGCTGTCCTCCCTTCCTGCAGGAAGGTCAGGACCACGAAACCCAGGCCAGTTAACCTCACACTGCAAGCCCCTCACACTGCACACCCCATGCATCTCTGAGGCTTCTAGAAGCAGCCTCCCCCAGCCTCTTACAGAGGGTTCAGACGCTACTCAGTTGGTTGGCAGCCAGTGACTGAGTGTTGAGTGTGCACCGTCTCCAGGCCGTACTGGGAGCTGCTGTCCAGGCTGGGAGGGCTCCCATCCACACAGGTGGGTGACCTCCAGGCAGGGATCAGAGGGTCCCTGGGCAGTCACAGGAGGAGGGTGAGCTGTTCTCGGCAAAGCACACGTCGGTCTGTGGGCTGGGGCCTGGGAAGCCTGCAGAGGCACAGACGGCCCCGGGGGCCAACTTCTTTCCCAGGCCAAAGCCCAAGGCGCCCGATGGGGCCTCTCTTCTCCGTGTGTCTCCTCATCATGAGGAGCAAAGTTAATAACAAGCATTGCTATCACCCTGGGAGGAGGAATGACCCTGACAAGTCCCGAGTCAGATCTGCTGGTGTCCATGCTCATGGCAGGTAATTCTCCTGAGGACACTGCTGGCTTCGCTGACCTCAGTATCCCCATTCTACACATGAGAAAACTGAGGCTCCAGGAGGTTGAGCCACGTACCCACCAGGAAGTGACAGAGTGGGATTCTCACTGGGGGCTGGCCTCCAGAGTCGCAGCTCTTAGCTGCCTCTGACCCCTGTGTGGCCCCAGAGCTTCCCAGCTTCCTCATAATTCCTCATAACCATGGCCTCTCTGAGGCTCTCTCTCCATCACCTCTGCTAAGTGCTCCGGAGCTCCCAGGAGAGGAAGTCGGACTGGCCCAGCTCATCTTTTAATGCCAGGCAGCTGCCCAGCCACAGAGCTGGCGAGGAGCGAGCCGTGTGCACATACTCCATGGCCAGCAGAGAGGTCAGAGCTGCAGGCGCTTGCGTGGTGGCAGTGAAGGACATGGGGAGCCCTCCTGGAAGATCCGCGGGCAGAGATAAACAGAGATGGAAAAAAAGGAAAACCAGCAGGAACCGGAAGGGAATAGCACGAGTCATCCCCAAGAACCAATATGTGATTCAGCTCAGGAGACCAGGGTCTACATGGGGGCAGTGCATGGAAGGCTGGAAAAGGAGGGCTCGGCAGCGTTGGTGCTCACTTGTGATCTCAGCTGCCGAGAGGCTGAGGCAAGAGAACTGAAAGTTCAAGGCCAGTTTGGGCAATTTAGTGAGACCCTGTCTCAAAGCAGAATACAAAGTACCAGAGGTGTAGTTCAGTGGCAAAGTGCTTGCCTAGTGCTTGCAAGGCCCTGGATTCCATCCCAGTACAGGGAAAAAGAAAAAAAGGACTTGCATGTCAGCAGGAGGAGAGGCGTTTGAACACAGTCCCATGGTAGCCACAGAAGGTCCCTGAGCAGGAGAGGAAGGTGTTGTAGTCAGGGGTTGTGCAGAGAACAACTAAAATCAGAATATGGAGTTTATAATATTATTTTATGATGGTCACCCAGAGTTAACACAAGAAAATGCAGGAAATCTATCCACAACACTAAAGACATAGAATATTTAGCCAAGGGCCTGAATCCCAGATGAGTCCAGATGAAGACCCAGAGCTCATGACAATGCTTCCCATGCGTCCAGCAGGAGGTCTAGAGCCCAAAAAGATTCACACCAGTCTCTTACAGATCCGTGCTGGGAAGGCCAAAAGGTCAGCGGTGGAAGCCAGAAAGTCCATGCCAGCTGGGTGAAGGAGCTGTGCTGGTGGATTGAGGGTTCTACGCTGGAGCCGAGAAGTCATGTTCAAAAGAAAGACCAGGGCTGTCCTGAAAAGCACCACAGCCATCCTCAGTGACACGGAAGCCCCGAGCTCCTCTAACGATAAGCACAGCCGAGTACGTGCCAGGAAGCCAGCGTGATGAGTTCACCCTGGAGACCAAGCAGCACATGTCTTCCCCTCGGAGCCAGGAAGTAATGCTCAGTGTGAGGACCAAAGCTTCTCCAGGAGAAGCAATGACTCAGACAGCAACATGTAGGAGAACCCACAATGCCTCTACGTCTCAACGCCTCTCTTCTCCTTCTGCACGTCTCTATTTATGCTGGCAGCTTTCCTCAGGTGAAATATCTACACTGTGTGCCATGGTGATTTAATTCCACTGGCGTTAGGTTGACCCCCAGTTTTTAATCTATAACAGGAAGTGATCCTGTGTGCATTAGAGAAGGTAATTCGTGCCCAGGACAGTTCCAGCTCTTACTCCCCTACAGTAATCTTTTTGTTATTACTGTTTCTAAGAAGAATGTTGCTATGTAGCTGAGGCTGGCCTTGAACTTACTACATAGCCAGACAATACTCCTACTTCAGCCTCCTGAATGCCTTTTTCAAATCTTAAATTATTATTATTTTGCTAACAATAAAAAGGAGAAAGGGCAGCCTCCTTTCACCCTCAAAAGTGTCCCAGTTAAAATAACAGATAACCTGGCAATCCTGGCCTCAGGGTCCACAGGCTGCTGTGCTGACAGGGCTGTGGCACACACAGCTCGGGGAAAACAGGATGGTGGCAGGGGGGGGGGGGCACCATGTCCAGACAATGAGGGCCAAGGAGGGCAGGACACTGGTGAAGGCAAGAGACAGTGTCCTCTGGACCCAGCCATATCCAAAGGTGGAATGGACTGGGGAGACAGGAGAAAAGGTGGAGTCCAAAGGCCGCTGGTGTCAGGCTTGACACAGAGGAGAGTCTGAATGTAAGGCTTGCTGGAGCAGGTATGGAGGAAATCCACCCATAATCTCAGCAGGAAGCCACACAGTCCAAGGCAGGGCTCAGAGCTTTTTTTTTTTCTTTTTGAGATAGGGTCTCACTATGTGGTTCAGGCTGGCCTTGGGCTCACTTTGTAGCCCAGGCTGGTCTCAAACTTGCAAACAATTCTCCTGCTTCAGCCTTCCGAGTGCTGAGATTACAGGAGTGAGCCACCACACCTGGCTATAAACAGGGGTTGCAAGCATTAAACATATGTCCAGTGGACCACACAATGCTTCTAGTGCAGTGTTTCTTTTCTTTTCCTTTTTGTTGGTCCTGGGGATTGAACTCATGACCTTGTGTTTGCCAGGCAGGTGCTGTGCCGCTGAGCTATGTCCCCAGGCCAAGGTTCTCAGAGCCATTCGATGGCTAGTTGAGCCCAGGAGGGTGGGGAGCTTTCCAGGGAGAATGCCGGGCATGAGGAGACTAGAAACAGAATCCTGGAGCTCCCACTATTTAGGAAGCTGGAGCAAGGAAAGAAGTCAAAGGAATGTGAAGAGAAGTAGGTGGAGAGCTAGGAGGAGAGTGAGGGGAATGAGCGCAGGGAGATGGCAGAAGACTTGGGGAAGGAAGGGGATCCTGCAGAGCTCAGTGAGGAGCAGAGCAGAGCAGTGGGCTGGGCTCTCTGTAGGCTGCAGGTACAGGAAGAGGCGCATACAGCACAGGGGCCCTGAGGGAAGCGTGGCTGGGAGACCGGGAGGTGCTTACAGCGACTCTTCCTTCACCCACTAAGCTTGTCCAGAGGAAAGGAAGGAGGGAAACCCAAGAGGGACACTGTGTGGGAGGCCACGCTGATAGAGCATAGGCTGGGAGAACCCAGAAACAGAAGGGCATGGAGCCTTGATAGAAAGAGATGGGAGGGAGAGTCTGAGGCCAGCCAGTGGGTTTGGGAATGGGTGGAGAGGGCAGCACTATTTCAGGCACGACCCTGACACTTGTGGTCAGATCAGGGCGACAGTCCCTGAGGAGGAGAGAAGGCAGTAGAAGGCACGGACTCCTAGTGGCAGGTGGAGACCTAGAGTCCTTCACTAGCTGCTGCTGGAGGACAAGCAGCAGGGGTGGCCATCCTCAGTGGATCCCAGGAAAAGGAAGCACAGTGTTGCTGAGGACAGGGTGACAGCAAGCCCAACGCTGCAAAGCTCAATGCACATAGGGGCAGGAAGGGAGGACGCCAAGCCAGCGTGGGCGCAGCGGACAGGGAGCAGGCCCAGGGATGCGGGGCACAGAGCAGACGGGCAGGACCAAGTGAAGTACACAGGCAGAGATAGGGCTCAAGTCCTGGGGTTCCCCGGGGTGACAGGTGGCCGTGGCCATGCGGCTTGCGACCAGACAGGAAGTGAAGGCCCCGTGCGGACGGTGGAATGAGACCCTGAGGTCGCAGCTACTACATACTGGGGACAAGGCTGGGAGGGGAGGCTGGGGGTGGGGCTGCCCGCAGCATCTCTGGCAACTCTTGGGTTTCAGTTTCTTCAAGTTACAACAGTCGCATCTGTTTCTTCATTTTAAACAATGAAGCATTTGAGTAACAAAAATAAAAGAAAACAATCCATAACTTCAACCCTCAGAAACCACAAAAGGTAATGTTGGTGAATCCAACATCTTGAGATTTATATTTTTGGTTGCTTTTTTTTTTTTTTTATGTTTTAGCTTATAAACCACAGAAATCTATTTCTCACAGTTCCAGATACTGGAAAGTTCATGGTCAAAGCTCTGGCAAATTTATTTAGTGTCTGTTCCTCATGGAGAGTAGCTCCCAGCTGTATCCTCTTATGGTTAATTACACAATTCAAAAAAAAGTAGGAGTCAGGTGCGGGGGCACACGCTTACATCCTAGTACCAGGGAGCTGAGGCAGGAGGATTGCAAGTCTGAACCCAGCCTGGGGAACTTGGCAACTTAGTGAGACCTGGCTCAAAACTAAAAAGAAGAACTGGGAATACAGCTCAGCGGTACCTGGCTGGCAAGCACAGAAAACTTGCAAAGATAGTACAAAGATAGTTTCATTTACCTTAACTGGTGTCTCCTATTGTTAGCATTTTCCCTCATCTTGGTTAATCGGTCACATCTAAGGAACCAGCATCCACACATTATTACTAACCAAATTCCAGACTTGGCTTTCTCTAGCTTTTCCATTTACACCCCCTCTTCTTCCAGGACCCAATCCAGGACACCACACTGCATTTAATGCACACACTGCTTTGCAACCTGCTTGCTTTATTCCGTGCTATGTGGTCAGTGCCTTTCAACGATGCCGAACATTCTTTCGCATCCTCATTTGATAGCAACATGGTATTCTGTTGACAACTGTACCATTGCCAATTCCTACTGTGGGATACTTAGGATGTTTCCAATTTTTCACTTTATAAACAAGGCTGAGATGAGCCCCTTGAAGCTAAATTGCTTGGCCTCTCTCTGTTTGTGTCCTTACAATAAATTTCTAAGCATGGTATTGCTAGGGCGGAAGGGCTGCCCCTACCGGAGGGGGAGAACGTCCTGCGCAGTGTGCTCCAACTCACCTTCCATGCACATTTGGCTTTTTAGGTTTGTGACGGGGAGGGGAGGACACAGACAGAGCTCAGGAGGGGCTGTGCCTTCGTGTCAGACCCTCCCTCTCCACCCTTAGCTCTTCTCAGGGCCCTGAGTGCAGTCGGCAGCTGGGGTGGGGGTCGAGCATGTCCCAGCCATGGACAAGTCCTGAGCTGGGAGCTGGGGAGGGGTGCAGGGCAGCCTGGCTTTGTTCTCTTGCCAGGAACTGAGCTGAAGGGGAGAGCAGGGGCGAGGAGAACGAGCCCTCCTCTCCCCTGTGAGAGCTGAGAGGCAGGGAGGCAGCTCCGGAGCCAGCCGGGGGCCAGCAGACGAACTGGGAGAAATGTAACCTGGAGACGCATGCTCTGGTTCAAGCAGGCGGCATTAAGGATGAAATATCTCCCAAGCAACAATTCATCTCTAACTGGGAGGAGAGGGACTCACTGACATTTAGCTGTGATCAGGGGCTGTGCACGCCTGTCTCCAGAAGCCTAACAGGAGTGTGGCCACCGACGTGTATGAGAGACTGTGCATGCATGTACCACCCGTGTGTGCCACAGGGTGTGCAGGACTGTGTGGGGCCACCATGAAGCAGAGGGTCTGAGGGGAGAGGGTGTACGAGAAGCCACGTGCATGGTAGGTAGAAAGGCTGTGTGTGAATGTCTTGAGACTGTGCATGCACGTGTGACAGGACATGTGCAAGAATCTGTGACTGAGAGTGAATGTCACATCCGTGAGAGGGCACCAGAGCCGATGCATGCCTATGTGTGATGGTGAATACACATGCATGCGGGTGATTGTACAAGTAGTACTGGGTTGAGACAGTGTGGCCCTGGAGCAGGCCGGACACAGCCCGAGATTGGCATGGGAGGTGATGGGCAGGAAACCGGCCCAGACACAGCCAGTTGGAGGCGCCTGTGGGAATCAGAGTAGCACACTCCTGCACCACCGACACCCAGCCGCAGCCACCCTCCCGGAGCTTCTCTGGCAGTACACAGGCCCCCAGGTTCTGGGGCCTGCAAGACCCCTGCTTTCTTTCCTCACAGCCCACAGGGGCACTTACCCAATTTTAATGCCTAGCCCCATTTGGGGACAATAGGTGTTGGATGTCTCTCTCCCATGAGGCTGCAGACTCCAGTGAATCCCGTACGACTCCGGGTCTATCTTGTCCATGGCTGAAACATCAGCTTCCAAGCAGGGCCTGGGGCAGAGAAGTTGCTCTCTAAAAGTTTGTGACCGACTGATTGAATGAATGAGGGTGCTAGAGTTCACACGTGCGTATGCACAGAAGTGTGTGAGCCGGAGCACTTGTGTGCATCTGCGTGTGTGTGTGTGTGTGACAGTGTCATCATCATTCCCAAAACACCTGAGTTGCTACACCCAGACAGACAGAAGGCAGGAGCAGTCTGCAGCCTGAGGAATGTTAGAAGAAGTGGGGGGACAGGGCTGGAAGGATCTGGGGCAGGACTCACCAGCTGGAGGGTCAGCCACATGTTCCTCTGCTCCCCACGCCTGCCCACCTCATCTTCAGGCCAGTTAAGGCCCTTAGAAAGCTTCTGTTGCTGGACAAAGTGGTTTGTGCCTGTAATCCCAGCGTTCTACGAGGCTGAGGCAGGAGGATCACAGATTCAAGTTCAGCCTGGGAAATTTAGCAACTTAGTGAGACCTGGTTTCAAAATAAAAAATAGATGGAATCATAGCTCAGGTCAGTACCCAGTACCACACAAAAGAAGAAGGAAGAGGGGGAAAGAGGAGGAGAATGAGAAAAAGAAAATAAAGAAGAGGAGGTGGGAGCAGAGGAAAAGGAAGAGGCAGAGGAGGAGCGAGAACTTCTATGAACTAGGACTCTGGCTCGGGAGAGTTCTCCAGGGCTAAGCCCTCGGCCCTCAGAACTGGGTGGGGCCTGGCAGGGACTTGCAGAGACCATGCCCCATGTGACAGAAGATACCTGGCACCCCGTGCCACACCTCCATGACAGCCGCCCCTCAGAAGGCGCACCTGGGCCCTGAGACCAAGGATTTTAGGAAGACCAAAAGGGGATGGAGATGCAGGGTTGGCGTGGGGCAGGGGACAAAGGCAGGGAGGTTGGAGGAGAAGCAGAGAGGAAATGAGCTAAGGGGCAGAGAGGTGAAAGTGCTGGTGGCTGCCTGGGCTGGGGGCAGTGGCCCGAGCTTCAGTGCTCTCAGGGCAGAAGCCAGTTTGCTCTGCTGGGAAGTGTGCTCAGAGCCAGGCAGAGATGCTTGTTCTGTCAGAGCCCAGAGGGACCCGGGCTCGGGCTGTCCTTGCATAACCCCGGCCTCAGTTTCTTCCCCTGCAGGAGGGAGGGTGACCCAATGCTCTGCTATGTTTCCTCCGGCTCTGGCTGATGAGGGACCCTGACTGCTGCGGCAAAGGCCAAGGGCCGCTCTCAGTGACTACCCTGGTCTCTGTTTCTCCAGCAGAGGCCCAGACACAGGTCTTGGGGAGGAGGACCCTTCCAGTAACCCAGGGGATGCGACCTTTCACCCTGCTCTCCAGGCCCCAGCCCCTCTGAAAAGGTGGCCAGCCCACTGTTTGCTCTGGAATCTGACCGCAGGAGCAACAGTGCCCTGCCTCTGGCCTCTGCCCTCTCTCCTAGGACCCGAGGAGCTTCCTCCCTTGGGGTTCCCAGCCCTCGCAGAGACCCGCAAAGAGCAGTGGAGCAGCAAAGGCATTTGCTGTGCTCCTGGTCTTAGAAACCATACCTTCCTGCCCTCAGGAACGGCATCGGGGCCTAGCTGGAGATGGAGGGCGCTGCCAGCTCTGCTGCATCATCCGCCCCTGGCTGTGGAGCTGTTTCACTCCATATACGACTGGAACCAATTGCAGGTAATGTCCCTGTCAAGGCAAAGCTGGGCTCATCCATTACCTGCTGGGACCTTTCGCACTGCCTTCTCAGGGGATCAGCTTCTGAGGGCGGATCCTCAGGCATTTGGCTGACCCTTGACAACTGAAGGGCCACGAGTCTTTCCCTTCCTCCCGTCTCAGCCCAGCATGGTCAGGCTGCAGGCTCCTTTGAGATAAGAACCAAGTCTTGTTTATCCCGCGTCCGCGTTGCTGAGGTTGAGGTCAGTGCCTGGCAGTAAGGTCTGTAGTGAGTGAGGAGGAGGAAGGCTCTCGCTCTTCTCTTGGGCAGTGGGAGGGAGGAAGAGAGTGTGCTTGCCACTAGTGTGACTGTGACCACAAGGTCTCCCAGTGGTGGCCAAGGGCAGCTTCCTCACTACCTTTCACTTTGCCTACCCCAAGTCTCGCACTGAGCAGGGGATCAGTCTTAGTGGGTGCTGGTCTGCCTGAGGTCCAGGCAGCCTGCGTGCATCCCGCAGTCACCGGCTCTGGCCTCTCTGATGACAGAGACCAGTGCTGGGCATTGGGTAGGTGTGTGGTCTCACAATGCATGAAACCAGAATCTGTTCTTTTCTCCCTTCTTACCTCCAGCCCGCTGTACATTTTACTTGGAATGAGGGAATCGAAACTCACTTCTTTTGGGCTACATGATCAGGTTGAGGGCACAGCTGGGGACCCGATCAAGCATAGATGTACATCCTGGAACATGTCTGGGTCCTTTCCTTCTCTGTGATGCAAGGCTGGAGAGGTTGACCTGCATGCTCGTGTGCCCCTGGGATAGTGAGGGAGTGACAAGAGTGACCGTGATCAGAGCTCGGGTGGGGACAGGTGATGGTTCCTGCTGCCTGTGATATGTCTACGCTGTCAGTAACTCTCTCTCCAATGCTCCAGACTCCACCATCTCACTGCCCACGGAAGAGACACAGCATCCAGGGTTTCTCTACAGTATGCTTTCCACAACAGCAAAGAATCCCTCCTCTTTGGGAACAGCATCTGGGCCCAAACTCTGATCTCCTCCCTCCAACCTTTGCTTCTTTCTCTGCTGTCCATGCGTCAGATTTTCTACATGGACAGGTTTTGCCAGGAAACACCTTTCCTCAGCCTCCTTTGAGTTTAGGAGTCCCAAACCAGCCTTCGGGGATGAGCTATGCATACTCCTGCCTGTTATTGCTCAGCAAAAATCTAAGAAAAGCTTCTGTCAGGACGTCCCCCCTGAGAGGCAGGGCACTGCCAGGCTCCCAGGCCACCCAAAGGGCCTCTGTGATTGCAGCTGGTGACAGGGTAGCCAGCGCTTGTAGCTGTGAGGTAGATCTGAAACAGGTGCAGGCTGAAAAGAGTAGTAGGTTTCAGTGGACCCTGGCCAGAAGGGAAGAGCCAATAAGGTAATGGGGACTTGATTTGAGGCAAGAGTGCAGGGTCACTGGCAGACAGGACACAAGAGATCATGCTGATACGGTAGAAGAGAAGCAAGATGCACGTTGTCAAGGTGGGGGTCTGTGACACTGCAGCTCAGAGTAAGAGGAACAGTCATTCTGGATGGTGATAAGACAATGGTGACAATAGTCATGGCAAGGGGAAGGACGGCTGTGAGGCAGCTGTGGTGTGGTAGAGATGCTGAGTTACTGTCCAGATGAGTGAGTTGGTGGTGAGCTATACTGGTAAACAGAGGCTCTTCCTGGGGTAGGGTGTGCTTTGTTTGCATTTTCTGATCTTTTTAGTTACCTGGTTGCTTTGTTTCGCTTTATTCTTTGGTTCTTGAGATAAGGCTGGCTTTGAACTCATTGTCCTCCTGGCTAAGCCTCCCAAGTGCTAGGATTACAGGTGTGCACCACCCTGCCTGGCTTGTCCAGTGACAGCATGCGAAAGCTTGCTCCAGAAAGGAAGCCCCAGAAGGTCGTGGCATGGCCTGGGGTCCCTGTGTCCCTAACAGCTCTGTGATCACATGGTACCATCTTTCCTGCTCCACTCTGTTCTGGTTAAAAGCAAAGTGAGGATTGGAGAGTAGCCCACATGCCAGCTTTCCTTCTCTTTTCCTATTTTCCTCGGGGTCTACTTGCTTCCTGAGATAGTCCTGCTCTAGGGTCCAATGAAGGAAGCAGAGGCATTGAGGATTTCCTCATGGGCTGAAGCCAGAGCATGGTCCGTGTGCCAAGCATGCAGCTAGAAATGGCAAATCTCTGCCAAAAGGCCTTCCTGCAGTCATAGGAGCAGTGGTTGCCGCGGCTGTTACTCTTAACTCAGGGCTAGTCCTCAGTCCCTAATTGCTTCTCAGCCTCTAGCAATTCCCTTAGCTCTGCGTTGGCCAACCCTGTTGCCGCTGGCCAGATGTGGCTCCGGAGCACCTGAGATGCCACCAGTGCAACTGAGGTCTGAGTGTGAAGACTGTGCTGGATTCTGAGGGTGCACTGTTATACTCTCTAATGATTCGCACATTGTTCACATGTTGAAATATTTTGGAAATATCAGCTTAAATAAAGTATATTATTAAATTTAATTTCATCTGTTCTTTTTTTATGCATCTACCAGGATATTTTAAACACCTGATGTCGTTTCCATTATCCTATGTAGAGTTGCCTTTGGTCACTTGCAGTTCCTTTCCCTCAAGAAGCAAAAGGAAAGACATGAAACAAATGCCAAAATTAAGGGGATCAGTACACATATGTTTGTTTCTCTTTCCCACTCAGAATCCAAACAGAAGCTCTCAACAGGGGCCAGCGAGGGCAGATCCACTCCAGTGCAAAGATGCATCCTCCGTCTTTGTCATGACTCCACCACCCTCAACATAGACAGCTTTCCTCTCCCGCTCTGGCTCCACACCCATTTGCACCAGCAGAAAGAGAAAGGCACAGTAAGGTGCACACTGCTTCTGCTTGCTCCTTGTTGACCAGAGCCCAGTTACCTGGAGGTGCTTAGCTGTAAGGGAATCTGGAAAGTGTAGCCATGGAACATGGCTGGTCATGTTCCCTCTAGCACCTGGACATTGTGCTGGCCTGCTTTCCATTGCTGTGACAAAACACCAGAGAACAATTTAAAGGAGAGGAAAGTTTATGTTGGCTCATGGCTCTAGAGATTTCAGTCCATGACTAGCCAGCTCCATTGCTCTGAGGTTGTCATGACACAGAAAGACCATGGCACAGGGATGTGACAAAGGAAAAGTGCTCACCTCTAGGCAGCAGGAAGCAGAGAGGAGTGGGAAGAGCCAGAGAGGAAGGCCCTAAGCTAGGGGTAGTCCCCAGGGTCATGCACTCCCTTCCAGTAAGGTGGGTCCCTCAAAGCTGTTTCCATCACCTCCCAGTAATGCTATCATATTACGACCCCATCTGTAGACCAACCCACTAAATGAAGTTCAAGCCCTCACAATCCAGTCACTTCCACAAAAGCTGTTTTGAGAGTGTTTTGAATCCAAACCACAATAGGGAACTTCATAGTTGAAAGGGGAGAAAATGGAGAAAGGGAGAATGAATACTGGGGGCAACCAGATGTCCCAGGTACACTCAAAGAAGGGTGATCACCCAAACCTCAGACACCACTGCTCAAGGTCTGAAGAGCAACAGGAGAGGGGAGCAGTGAATCTCAAAGAAAGTCAGCTCCTGGCCAGATTGGTGGCTCACCCTTGCAGCCTCAGCACTCTGGAAGGCTGAGGCAGCAGGATGGCATGTTCAAACCCAGCCTGGGCAACCCAGAGATTTAGAGAGACCCTATCTCAAAACAAACACTGGAAAGGGGCTAGGGATGTATTTCAGTATGAAGACTGAATCTCCAGTCCTGGAAAGACAGACAGACAATCACAAAGCAAGATTTATTCCTCTTAAAGAGACGTCTTTAACAAGTTGGGTAGTCCCAGCTGTCCCTTGGTCAGGTGAGCTTATAAGACAGGAAAGAAGAGACAGTCGGACACGGAAGGACCTGAGCGTGAGAGCAGAACTCCCTTGGAAGGACAGTGCCTGTGATTCTCCTGCTTTGAACAATTATCCTCAAAGTCTTCACTGGTCACATGGCACAGGGACAATGACCCCGAGTATGTGGGAGGTTCTGGCTATGAAATGTTGTCTGCGTGCCTTCCTTCCATCCACCCAAGCACTGTCTCACGTCTATCAGAAGCCCAGAGCTGGCAGGGAGATGCCAGGAAGCCACTGTCCAAATAGCCAGGGTGGGCAACAGCTGGGTCCAGCATGCTGGGCCTAGCACTGACTTTCTTGGTGATCCAGGCTTCTCAAGAAAGCTGTACAGATTGGACCCTAATCTGCCACATTCCCTGGTGTATTTCCACTGCTTGGAGCAAGGGTGTGAGGAACATTTGCTGAATGGGTACATGAGCCGGGCTGTGTTTCCTCTGGAGTGAAATCCAGAGCTGAGCTTCCGGGGCCCTCTGGGAGGTGCAGGTTCCGGGAGCTCCAAGCTGCCCTGGAGTCAAAGTCGCCAACCCTGGTTCTCAGAGGCTCAGGCCCTGGACCTGCATGCCCACAGTGGCCAGGATCTTTCCCTCCAGGGCTGCTGAGCTGGTCTCTTCAGGGCAGAGTGGGTTGAGCCTGCTGGGGGACAGGGCAAGCATGGACACATTCTGGAAGGCCGCCCTCCCTGGGAACCGCCTCCCTAGCTGACCCAGACTCTACCAGGGCCCACAGCCCCCTCCCTGGCCCCCCCACCCCACCCCGCCTGCTCCCATACATCTTGGTGTCAAACACATTTTATTTCCTCACGTCTGGGGACCCAGGGGCTTCCCCTCCAGGATTACTTCCTCTTCTGGTTGTTTTCCAGCTGGATACTCTAGGAGCCCCACGGCAGGGGGCGGCTCCTCCACTGAGGCCCAGGAGGCTTCAAAGGGCCCAGTGTGCAAGGCCAGCTGGGAGCCTGCTGGTCTGGGAGGAGGGGCATTGCCCACCCCAGCTATGGGGCTCCAGACAGGGTTCCCCAATATCTTCCCCTCCCTTGTTGGCTGAAAGGCTATATCTATGGGTAGACGGTAACTTCAAAGGTCAGGAATGGGGACTCCTTGCCACCCCCACCCTGGGGCTCCGAGGGGGCCAGGAAATGCACCCCCATGATGGATTAGGTGCCTAAGAGCCATGGAAAGCTCATGGATGGAGACCTTCTCCCTTTTCATGGGGCTCAGATTTCATGATTTGGGGAAGGAGGAGGGGTGAAATAATTAGTAATTTGTGATTAAGTCTTTTCATGGATATTTTGTTTCTTTGTTCTGTGATGTTGCCCGGAGCCATTTAAAAAATGACTTAATGACAAAAAAAATAATTGCTCTTTGTAACTAATGACTGTGTCAGAACTTGGAAATCACCAAACCTCAGAAAGTAGAAACTGAGACAAGGACAAGGATGGGGGTGCCCCTTTCTAAGGAGCTGGGCCAGCACTCCTAAAGTGGCGTAGGAGCCTTTGCACCCAGGGCCCCTACCCTCCTCTGGAGAAGCTGCATCCCCTCCCTTCCCTCAGCCGGGGTACAGGGCACAGTGCCCTCGGGTAATTTGCCCCCGTTGGGGACAGGATGCCAGCTTGGCCTAGTTTCAGACACCACACCTAGGTGTGTGGGGTGAGAGGGGTTAAGAAGTGTTCCTGTCTCTTCTCTCCACTCCTACACCCCATCTGGAGCCACACGATTGCCTGGAATTGTGAATTCTTCTGCAATTAAAAAATGTTCAATTGTCAAGTACAGATTGAACAAGGTACACAATGTGATGATTTGATAGATTCTTCTGGATCTTTGTTGCTCTTGTCTTCCCAACAAGGCTGGCAGTTCTTGGGGCCAACGGGAAGCCTGGCTCCTCCCCAGGTATTCCTGCCCTTCCTCCCTCCAGGTGTGGAGAATTGACACCTGGCCTGCAGCACTCTGGGCTCCCAGGCTGGGAACAGCCACGGGTAGGCCCCAAGGACTCATCACAGCTCCCCACGCCTGTCCCCAACCCGGGTACCTCCTGCAACCTCTGGGGACCAGGCAGGAGCCAGGGAATTGCTCACACAGCAGATTCCACTCCGGTTCCTCCTGGCCCTCGCTCCAATCTCTCCCAGGGGGAAATACTGGGGGGGATAAACCCGTTAACTTGTGCCTTCTATTTGGTTTTCTTCTGGTTATTGTTTAAAATGCAGAGATTATGAGGTCAAACTCTCCCAGCCAATATTTTTCTAATGAAAAATGTAGTAAGGCACGACTGAGTAATCTAATCTATAAGTTAAGCGTTCTACACCACAGCGATTTTCACCGACAGAACTTCAATAAATCTTGTTTTGAGAAAAATGATATGAGGCTGATGTTCTATTTTTGTCAATTTGAATGGACTCCCCTGCCCCCCAGTCCCCAGATATACTGCACTGCACCCAGCCAATCTCCTGCTTGGGCCCCCAGAGGGGGATGAAGTGGACAGAAAGAGGCAGCGACAGACTGGAACGCTGAGCCGGTCAGCTCCGCAGGGTCTGGGGCCATGGCTCCGTGCGAGGTCAGCCTGTGCTTTGCAGAGATGGCCCTGGGCAGGCCATCTCCACCCACTGAGGATCAGACTGGGGTGCTGCAGTCTACTTCCCCAGCCAGGAGCCTGGGTGGCCCACGCAAGCCTGTCCCTCGCAGTCACTCAGCAGTGAGCAAACAGCAAGCCTTGCTCGTGCCTTCAACCCCTGGCAGACCTGGCAAGAAAGACCTCACCGCCCAGAGCACTCTTTCAACCCTTCGAGCTGCTACTCCTTCATGTCTGACTTGAACATGGCAAAGGAAGCAGGCATGATAACTCTGCTTTTCCCATGGGGTATGAGTGTGTGTGTGCATGTGTGTGTGTGCACGTGTGTGTGTACCTGTGCTCATACCTGTGCGCAGGTTTCTGGGAAGGAAGCAGAGCTCGCCATGGATACGAGGGGCATCAGACTTCCTCAGAGCTGATGGTGGCCAAAACCCAGAAAGATATTTTGAGCCTGGGGGATATGTGGGAGGCCGGGAAAGAGACTAGAGAGGAGGCCATTTAAAGAAACTGGAGAAGCTGAAAGGGCAGCCGAAGAGGATTACAGCACTCCATTGGAGAGAAATTAATTAGGAGAGGTCTGCAGATGAAGTGGGAGCTCCCCTTCCTTCCTCCCAGCAGCAAGCCCGGCAGCTTGGGGTCCAGAGGAGCCAGAGGCTTCCACAATTGAAAGCTGCAGGTGTGAAAAACCCAGGCCTAGGGACCCTGATCCCTCAAGCCCTAGGAGAGCTGAGGATAGGAGAAAGGGCTGGAGCCAGGCTTCTGCAGAGGGAGGACCTGAGTCCAGCATCACCGCCACCCCACCTCAGGGCTTGAATGTTTTCATTGGCAAGATGAGGAAATTAAGGCCAAGCCTACTCACCTGAGAGCGACATTAGTTTTAAGACTGGATGAAAAGGCTGGTACAATGGCAGTGGGTTATCAGAACTTATTAACATTAGTGTCACTAAAGTTGGTATACCACCCCCCCACACACACACTGCTAAATTTGACTGGCTTAAAAAAAAAAAAAGACTGGATGAAAAGATCCGTGCAGGGCCAGGGATTTAGCTCAGAGGTGCATCGACTCTCTGGCAAGTGTGATGTCCTGCATTCAATTCCCGATACCAAAAATAAAACATAATATAAAATAAAGAAAAGATCCGTGCAGATGCCCCTTACAGTATGGCATAAGCTGTGCTGCAGACACTTTGGGCCACCGTTACCACTCAGAGCCGCACTGGTTTTCTGAGTGGGCCTGCCCCAGCTCTGGGCTTGTTGATGTCCTTGGGCGAAGAGCCGCAGGAGTTTGCAGGTTTCTACCGCTGCCCAGGTGCCCAGGTGTCTTTCCAGGGAAAGACCCTGGAAAAGGCCAGGGACAGGGACGGTGGCTGGGAAGAGGCCCAAACAGGAGGTATTCTGGAGGGCAGGAGGAGGCAGAGGCTGTGCCCCACCCCTGCCCACTGTGTGTCTGGAGTAAGGAGCTGCCCACTGGGGAAGGTGACTGGTCTAATCTCATACTGGCCACCCTCCTGCCTCAACCTCCCCTTCCAAGTAGCCGGATTCAGGCGTGTGCCACTGCCTTGTTTTCCCGGACTTTTAATCACACCAGAACATTTTCATGGCTCAGTAAGAAAAACAGAATACAAAGCACTGGGTATAGAATGATCCTGTTTATGAGACAAAAATAAATCCATAGATTAAAAAACACTGATATAAGATTAGCAAATTATAGATAGTGATTATTTCTAGCTGTGTATAAGATTTTATTTATCCAGCTCCAGTTCTCTGATTTTCTATCGACATTTATACTTAGAATTAAGAAACGATGACAACAATTAAGAAGATGATGCTGGGATTAAGCTGGATCCTTGAAGGCAGACCAGGACCTTCAGCAGACCCCAGGGCTCTCCACGCCCCAGCTCTGCACTGATCTTGGGGCCCCCACGGCAGGCCCTGGGGAGGGGCCGGCAGCAGCTGAGAGTCTGCTGCGGCTGGAGCCCATCCGTGTCCAATGGAGGTGGGGCTCATTTCTGAGCTGGATGAGGGCCAGGCTCAGGGAAAAGTGTGCCAAGCAGCAACCCTAGACCAGCACTCCCTGTTCCTCCCCCAGAAAGAAGGCAGAGAACTCAGAGTCAGCCTCTGCCCAGAGGGTGCTCTCCTCACCTGCCCTGTGACCATTGTGGCCTGTGCTGCAGGAGTTGGGGTGACGGTGGCCCCATCTAGTGCTGCAGTGAGTGAGGATTTATGGAGATGTCCAGGCCCACAGCAGCCCCTCCCCACTTCCCACTCATACCCAGTCCCAAGGCACCGGGTTCTGTCAGAAGAAAGTGGCTGGTCACAGCTGGGGAGGCCCCCCAAGGCTTTCAACCAAGGAGTCTCAGTGAATCCCAGCCAGAGCTCGGTAAAAATATGGAGAAGGAATTCTAGCCCACCTTCAAGTATTGTGTTATGCTGAAGGAGAAAACACAAAATACGTAAAAAAGGCTTTTTAGACAATTTATTTATGAGCATGTGTCAAAGTTTTATTTCAGTCTTGCTGCCAGTGAAGAGACCTGCAAGAGGGCAATGGAGGATGATCTCCCAGGAGACACAGGTGGAGGACAGAAAAGGGCTTAGAGCCATTGTACAAAATAACAGCTGAGAAGACCATCGGTGACGTGCCTCTTCAGTGGGAAGCTGATTTCTGAGAAAAAATCTAAATGTTAGTATAATTTTTATCAGATTTATTGTTTTAAAATGTAATTTTATGCTGTATCATTTTTATCAAAATGCCGATTTCTCCCCAGAAGGAAATCACAGAAAACACCTGGCACCAATGCTGTGTCCCAAACAAGCCAGGGACACTGTCCACTTCCTAGGGAATTCGGCCCCAGCCAGAGGCCAAGGGGTGCCACACCAGGTTCCTCGCACAGCTGTGCAGCAGCTGGAGCAGAGAAGGCGGCAGGAGGAGCCAGAGGCCACATGGCCTCACTCAGGGTTCCTAACCACAGGGGGACCCTCGTTCAGGGTTCCTAACTTCAGGGGGACCCTACTCAGGGTTCCTAACCACAGGGGGACCCTCGCTCAGGGTTCCTAACCTCAGGGGGACCCTCGCTCAGGGTTCCTAACCTCAGGGGGACCCTCGCTCAGGGTTCCTAACCGCAGGGGGACCCTCGCTCAGGGTGCCTAACTTCAGGGGGACCCTCGCTCAGGGTTCCTAACCTCAGGGGGACCCTCGCTCAGGGTTCCTAACCTCAGGGGGACCCCCGCTCAGGGTTCCTAACCTCAGGGGGACCCTTGCTCAGGGTTCCTAACCACAGGGGGACCCTCGCTCAGGGTTCCTAACCACAGGGGGACCCTCGCTCAGGGTGCCTAACCTCAGGGGGACCCTCGCTCAGGTTGCCTAACTTCAGGGGGACCCTCGCTCAGGGTTCCTAACCTCAGGGGGGCCCTCGCTCAGGGTTCCTAACCACAGGGGGACCCTCGCTCAGGGTGCCTAACCACAGGGGGACCCTCGCTCAGGGTTCCTAACCTCAGGGGGACCCTCGCTCAGGGTGCCTAACTTCAGGGGGACCCTCGCTCAGGGTTCCTAACTTCAGGGGGACCCTCGCTCAGGGTGCCTAACCTCAGGGGGACCCTCGCTCAGGGTTCCTAACCGCAGGGGGACCCTCGCTCAGGGTGCCTAACTTCAGGGGGACCCTCGCTCAGGGTTCCTAACCTCAGGGGGACCCTCGCTCAGGGTTCCTAACCACAGGGGGACCCTCACTCAGGGTTCCTAACCTCAGGGGGACCCTCGCTCAGGGTGCCTAACTTCAGGGGGACCCTCGCTCAGGGTTCCTAACCTCAGGGGGACCCTCGCTCAGGGTTCCTAACCTCAGGGGGACCCTCGCTCAGGGTTCCTAACCTCAGGGGGACCCTCGCTCAGGGTGCCTAACTTCAGGGGGACCCTCGCTCAGGGTGCCTAACCTCAGGGGGACCCTCGCTCAGGGTTCCTAACCTCAGGGGGACCCTCGCTCAGGGTTCCTAACCGCAGGGGGACCCTCGCTCAGGGTGCCTAACTTCAGGGGGACCCTCGCTCAGGGTGCCTAACCTCAGGGGGACCCTCGCTCAGGGTTCCTAACCTCAGGGGGACCCTCGCTCAGGGTTCCTAACCTCAGGGGGACCCTCGCTCAGGGTTCCTAACCGCAGGGGGACCCTCGCTCAGGGTGCCTAACTTCAGGGGGACCGTCGCTCAGGGTTCCTAACCTCAGGGGGACCCTCGCTCAGGGTTCCTAACCTCAGGGGGACCCTTGCTCAGGGTTCCTAACCACAGGGGCAATCCCAGGCTAGCGCTGGTGCAGGTGACTGAGGTGGGAGAAGGGGCAGCCTCTGTCCCAGTGCCCGCCTGCAACCTCCGGCCAGGGCCAGGTGCTTTTTGGTGGCGTGGCAAGGCCGTGTGAAGTCCTGCTCAGTCTCACAGTGATAGGCTTCTGTCTTCGTTGGTTCTCTTTCTCTCTCTCTTCCATCGCAACTTCGATCCACAGACAGGATTAATCATGTCTGTTTCTGATTCACAACACACTCTCACTACTGGCTCGTGAATGGAACACTTCATTACACACGTATTTAGCTTTCTTTAGGGCTTGTTTAAGAACAGCATTGTGAGCTCTGAGCTCAGGGCCTCAGTTCCAGCCACTTGGGGGCTGACGAAGGAGCGTACTGGATCCCATCCCCAACCCGACAGCTTAGCAACTTAGTGAGACCCTGCCTCAAAATAAAAAAGGGGGTCAGGGATGCAGCTCAAGGTTGTGGGTCTGGATGCAACCCCAGTATTAAAACAAAAGAACGTCCCCACAATTTATCACCTGAAACAAAATCTTGACAAAAACTAACAACTGGCCAAACGTCCCATCTTGTTCCTGGTCTCCAGCCTCAGGGAACTGACACGCTGGTCCTCACCCAGGGCTCCCTTGCCTTCACATTAATGTGGTTTATGATGCTTATTTTTTGAGTGCATTTTAAATTTTAACTGTATGTAGGTTTTTATGCTTATGGGTTCACATCATATTGTCCAACCCCACACTGTTGCATGTCATGTAAGATATTTTGTCTTGACTATAGTATATTCCATTATGTGAGGTTACCTCAGGCTATTGTAAAAAAAAAAAAAAATCACTTTCCTTTTACCCACAACAATAGCAGCATCATTTTCAGTAGCCAAAAGATTAGAGGCAGCCACAATGCCAAGCAAAAGACAAATACATGGTCAAGATGTGGTATAGACATACACTGGAACATCAGTCAGCCTTGCAAAGGAAGGACACTCCTCAGTGTGCTGTCCCAAGGATGAATTCCAAGGACCCTGCGCTAAGAGCAGCCAGTCACAGAAGTACAAGCACTGTGTGAGTCCACTTGTCCTGAGTGTCGAGAGAAGCCTAGTTCCTAGAGACAGAGGTAGAGTGGTATCACCAGAACTCAGGCAGGGGAGAGATTAGAGGTTATGTGTCCATGGTACAGAGCTGCAGTTTAGGAAGCCGAGAGGAGTTCCAGAGATGGATGGTGCTCATGGCTGCGTGACACTCAACTACAGACTTAAAAATTGCTAAACCGGACATTGTACACACCTATAATCCCGAATGTTCAGGAGGCTGAGGCAGGAGGATTGTAAATTTAAGGCCAATCTTAGACAATTTATCAAGAAATAGTTTGTCTCAAAATGAAAATAAAAGGAGAGTATAGTGGTGCACACTTGTAATACCAGCATTCAGGAGGCTGAGGCACAAGGATTGCCATGAGTTTAAGATCAGTCTGGACTACATAGTGAGTTCATAGTAAGTTTAAGGTCAGCCTGGACTATATGGAGAGAACTTGTTTCAAAAACAAACCAAAAATAAATATAACTCAGTAAATAAAAATAAAGACTGTGGGGATATAGTTCAGTGGTACAGTGCTTCCCTAGAATATGTGAGGCCCTTGGTTCAATCTTCAATACTATAAAAAAGTTAACATAATAAAAATTATGATATGTATATTTTATCACAATTTTAAAAAGAAAGATATCAAAGCAGGGTACAGTGGCACACAGACATAGGATGTCAAGTTAGAGACCAACTAGGGAAAATATAGCAATATCCTGTCTTAAATTTTTAGCAAACAGAACGGGGTGGGGATATATCTCAGTGTGAAGTCCTGGCTTCATCCTCAATACTGGAAAGGGGGGTGGGAGAGGTCCAGGGCGGTAGGGGTGACCCACCTCTCACCATTTTTTCATTTGGGCTGTTTGATTCTTCCAGTTTTATTAAGGAGAACGTCGCAGTGTGGTGTTAGTATATCTTTAACAGCCTTCTAATATGCATTCCACCTCCACTTTTTTTTTTTTTTTTTTTTCTGTTTTGAGATGGGATCTCATTAGGTATGCCGTTCAGGCTGGCCTTGAACTCACAGCAGTCTTCCTGCCTCAGCCTCCTAAACACTGGGATCACAGGTATGCACCACCATTCCTGGCCTCTTCTCTCCCTTTTTAACAGAGAGAAGGAAGGCCTTAACCTCTAGACATCTCAGCCGACAGTAGTGTCTCACTAAAAGCAAAAGTATTGTGTTTACTTTACTTATTTTTACAATTAGTTTCACTTTTTTGGCAAATGCTAGTTTTGCTGTTACTATAAAGCTATAAAATATTTTATAAACATACTTGGTATATTATGTACAAGTACAAATTCTCTGTGATTAATGTGAGCCAACATGTACCAATGAAAATTAATTTAAAAATAAATAGCCTGGTGTGGAGGGGCACACCTTAATCCCAGCAACTCAGGAGGCTGAAGCAGGAGGATCATGGTGAGCATGAACTACGAGACCTTGTCTCAAAAAAAAGACCATACTTGAGTGAAAAACAAATTCGAATGAAAAAAAATAGCATGGATGCAACAAGGATGTGGTATGAACTGGAAAGCTGCTCCTTGATGCCAGGGTTGGCAAAGGTTCTAGAGGGTCTTTTGGAGGTTCACTGTCTCAAACCCGGGTGTAGCCCCGCGGGGACCCCTTTCCCAACCTGCACAAGACCCTGGGTACCATGCCCAGCACTGCAAACACAGCACACAAGCTCAACTCTCCAGTCCTCTGGTGTATGAAGAGCTCGGTCTGTGCTGAGTAAATATGATAGAAAACAAGAAATTTGCAAAATCTGAGAAATCCAAGAAACCCTAGACTGCTATGCACTCTCACAGGACACAGGGAGCCACAGAAAGTTTCCAAGCGGGCAAGAGACACTGGGACAGCAGTCAGCTCTGGGCAGGTGGCACTGATTCTGATGAAAGTCCCTGTCCAGCCTCCCCGGCTGCCGACTTAACGCTCCCTAACGTTTCCCAAAGGACCTGGGTATGGACACTGCCCCGAGGCTCGGGGGGCCCAGAAACTCTGCCCCGCAGGGGCGTAGTTAGAGCCGCATTTGCCCGGAAAGGGATTCCTGCAGCGCGCTCCTGACCCCCGACAGGCAGCCCGAGGCTCACTCCGAGGGCAGGCCCCGCTGCTCTGGAAGGAGGAGGAGGTCGGGGGACGCGGGGCGCAGGCTGATGGCCTGCAAGGCTCTGGCTGCGCCCCGGAGGCCGAGGCTGCCGGCCGAGGACCTGCAGGACCCCGAACAGACCGGCGGCGGCTTGAGCAAGCCCGAGCTGGCCTGGGCCGGGGGCGCGCAGGGCGCCGCGGGAGACCGGGCCCGGCGGCGGCGGCAGTGACGGAGTGCGCCCGGGAGAGGGCTCCACCGTGGGGAACGCGCCCGGGAGAAAGCTGCCGGCGTGGGGCCTGGTGGCCGCGGGAGCCGCGGGAGCCGGCGCCGGCTAGAAGCGAGCACGGAGCTCCGGGGACGCGGGGCCGGCTCCGCAAGCCCGGGAGCCGCCGGGGCGCCGCCCTGGGTTAGCCTTTCCCTGCGCCCAGACAGCGAGCGCCAGAGGCCGAAGCGGGCTGTTCTGGGTGGTTGGCAGGGTGGTGGGGAGAGCGCTGAGCACCGTTCTTTCTGAAGGTCCCTGGGCTGCAGAAAGGTAGAGACTAAGGAGAAAATTCGAAATGGAGCCCGACACTGTAGGGGAGAGGAGTGAAGGGGAAACCTCAACAAAAACCCGCTAGTTTGTTGTTTTGTTTTGTTTTTGTTTTCCAATAGTGGGAATTGAATCCATGGTCTCAGCACTTTTATATTTTTATTGTTATTTTGAGACAAGTGTTTGTTAGATTGTCCAGGCTAGGTTTGAACTTGTGATCCTGCTGCCTCAGCTCCTGAGTGCCGGGATTACAGCTGTGCGCCACCATACTGGTCTTCAGTATTTTTAAGATTATGGAGAATGCGGTGGAAACCAGGGCGTGTACACCCATATATACGCACGCGTGGGCGCACAATCTGACTCAGGCACACTCCCACACATTTACACACACATGCACTCACACAGCACTCGTTCACACACCCATGCTCTGCACGAGTTCTCTCCTCACCCTCCACCCACACTTCCTCGCGAGATCCTGGCTGTGCCACGAATGAGTCTCCTCGGTGCTCCGTGCGTTGTCTGGAGAGCTGGGCAGGAGGATGCGCCGCGACGGCGCGGGCATCTGTAGAGGCAGAGGCACCGGTTCAGCCACTGTGTGCCCTGGGCTCCTGCTCAGGGCCTCGAACACAGTGCGCTGCCTGCCTGTGGGAGCAGAGAAAGGGGTGAGATGAGCAAGGGTGCTGGCCCAGGCCTCCTGGAGGTCAGCTGCAGCTGCGCTGCCCCAGGCAGCAGAAACTTGGCCAGATGGAAGGGGAGCTGGGGAGCGGCACCGGCAGGCACATAGGACGGAAAGACAGGGGTGTGTGTATCGTTACCAGAATTATTAGAGCAAACCACCTCTTTATTACGCGTATAATTTCCCGTGTCCTATCAGGTCCCTCTGCACAGCGGGAGCTGGGTGTAACTAAACAAATAGGGGACTTAGCAACTTCTGAGGCTGCTGCAGTTTAAAGCGCTGCTGATGGATGACTAGGCAGCAGGGTGGGTGGATGGGAGTTGGCTGCCATGGCAACGGAAGAAAGCAAGGATGTGATGGGGGTGGGGTGGGGCCTGGTGCCACCTTCAAGGAAGTTTGGGGCCAAGTCCAGGGACAGGCAGTGCCCCGGAATTAACCAGGAGGAAAGAAGGGCTAGGGACTTCCTGGTGAATATTATCATTATGTGCATGTAATAAAGTGTACCAATGACTAAGAAGTAAAAAAAAAAAAAAAAAAAAAAAAAAAAAAAAAAAAGAGGAAGAGGAGGAGGAGGAAGATGGCTGGGGTGAGCTGGGCCCAGCCCTGCACTCTTTCAGATGTTACTTCCTGTGTCTCTCAGGCAGAAATAGCCTGTGAGAAAGAATCAGCTCACCCTGAGCTCAAGTCTCACCTTTGCAGAAGGGCCTGGGCAAATGACTTCTGGAGTGGAACCCTAATCGAGGTGTTAATATTATCCTCCTTGGTTGGGGCCCAAGATCAGTGATAACACCTGAAAACCATTATTTTTAAAACTTGTTTTAAAAAAGTCTACTGTTTTTCAACTTCTCTTCAACTCCTCATTGTTATCCTGCTGTCCCCAAATTGTACAGGGAAGGGAGAGAAGACAATGATGACTTGGAACTAAAGATATGATGGAGACAGACAGCTTGAGCAATAACTCAACATTCAGCATCCAATGCTCCCAACAGAATGGGACATGAGAGAGGGATTCCTTCTGCCACCCTGAGATTACCATGGTTAATCTAATTTTGCTATAAGAGGCCCAGCTTACTTTGTGTCCTAATTACATTCAGTACAAATACTTCAAGGAATCCATAAGATGACACACAAAACAGTCTCTCCTGTATGTCTTCTATTCTAGAATGATGGCTTTGGGTTAATGATGTGGAATCAGCTAGATGTGATGTGCACCCTTGTAATCCTAATTACTTGGGAGGTTGAGGCAGGAGGATCGAAAGTTCAAGGTCAGCCTTCATAATTTAGTGAGAACCTATCTCACATTTAAACAGATGTGGGTGAGCTCAGGCTCCCTGGATTTACCCTAATACCATTACAAAAATAAAGATGCTCAATGAGTTATGTCATCCACCTGCATCTCTCCTGTGCTTCAAGATTCAAGCCCAGCCCTTCTTCCTGCCTGGGCCCATGGACATAGGCCTTTCCTCATGCTCTGGGGCTAGAGAAACATTTCTGAGTAGCAGGGTTGATCTGGTCTAGCTTCCAAGCATGTTTCTATCTCATTTCTTTCTTCCCTCTTTCATTTTATTTTTTTCCTGTTTAGCCAAGGAACTCATGCTCATAGGAAATACATAGGAAAAAATAAATAAGTGTAAAGAGGCAGGAGAGGGGCTGGAGATTTAGCTCAGCGGCATAAGCGCCTGCCTTATAAGCAGGCAGTCGTGAGTTCAATCCCTGGTACCGATAAAAACGAAAAAGACAAAAAAAAAAAAAAAAAGAGGCAGGAGAAAGAAACTCTTATCCTACCACTCAGAAGCCTGTGTCATACGCAGGTGCCAGCTTCCCACCATGAGGGTGATCATTAGGCACCGCAAAATGGACCAATGACAAGAGCAATATTTTAAAACACTAACATCGGGGCTGGGGATTTAGCTCAGCAGCATAAGCACCTGCCTTGCAAGCAGGCAGTCGTGAGTTCGATCCCTGGTACCGATTAAAAAAAAAAAGAAAGAAAAGGAAACACTAACATCCCCTGAGGCTCCGTGTGCTTTACTCCTTCTCATCATCACAGCACCCTGGGGACAGGCACTGAGGTACACCCCTTCGCATGCCGTCGCAGCACTCACTGGAGAACACACAGCAGGTGAGCCCATCTAGGAAAGAGGTGAACGGGGCCAAGGATAGAACTCAGCCTCACAGTGCCGGCCTGCAAGTACAGGTCCTGGGTTCAGTTCCTCGTACCAGAAGCAAAACAAAAAATCAATCAATCAATAAATAAAACCAAAAGATGAGAACTCAGGCGAGCAAGACCTCCTCACCAGGTATAGTGGTTCTGCTTTCTGTGGACTCTTACGGGTTCCTGCAGCTACTTACTATCACAGCTGAGTGTGTGCCCATCACTGCACACACCATTTCCTACTCACCTCTGCCTCCCCAGGCCAGGGCCCAGTCCGGGGCAGGCGCCAGGTACCAAGAAACAGTGAGAGTGTCCAGCTGCCTGCAGCAAAATTGCAGCACGCAGAGCAGGCGCCATGGGCCTAGGCCTGGGCAGGACCACCCTGAAGACTGTACCCTGGGGACCCTCCCCAGCATTGACACAGGTCCCCTTGCCAGACTAGTGCTGCTGCCACCAGTTGCCAGGCCAAGGGCACACTCCATCATGTTTCATGCTGCTCCAAAGCGTGGCACCCAGATAAATGCAAACTGCTTACCTGGCATTCAAGGGTGCCCTTGCTGAGTACCTCTAAGCTGTCCTCTCAGCCTTATCTCCCACCACCCTTCACAGAATGACACCACAGCTGAAGCCCTCCCTTGCTTCTTCTGCTGCTGCTCTCCACCATTCCCTTTGGCCCTGTGGCCACAGCCTCCAGTTGGCAGCCTGCCTTGCAAGCAGGCAGTCGTGAGTTCGATCCCTGGTACCGATAAAAAAAAAAAAAAGAAAAGAAAACACTAACATCCACCCTCGCCCAGCTCAGCAGTGCCCCTCTTGTGATGAGTCCCACAATCTTCTGTCACCTGCGATGGTATCGATCTTAGTCTGCATGATCGCATAACAGTTTTCTTGTCAAGCACAAGGTCATGAGTTCAATTCCCGGTACAAAAGGAAAGAAAAGCATAACAGATTCCTTAACTGATGTGAAGTATAACTGATACACAGTCCAGTGCAATAATCATAAATGAATTGTAATGAATTTCTACACACATTTGTGCACACACACACACACACACACACAATCCTCTACCCCAATGAAGGCTAACATTTCTAACAGTCCCAAAAGATAATTTGTATCCCCTCTTCTAATTTATACCATCATACATTAATTTTGTTTATTATTGAATGAAACTTGTAGTACAGTATGAATGAATCATATAGTATAAACTGTTTTGTGTCCAGTTTATTTAATACAGTATTTCATCTGTGAGATTTCCCTGTACTGTTGCATTTCAGCTGTCTATTCCTTTTCCTTGCTTTGTAGTATTCCACTGTGCAAATATACCAAAAAATATTTGCCCATCCTGTTATAAATAGGCAAACTGGGCTGTCCCATCTTGGCATGCTTACCAAATCAGCTGCCATGGACACTGGTACATGCTTACACTGGACATAAGCATCCATTTTTCACTAGAATGTGTCCAGGAGCAGATCCGCCGAGGTGAAGGATGCACACATGTGCTTTCAGTAGAGCTGCCAAGCACTTGTCCAGAGTGTGATTTTACTAACTTACACTCGGTGATATCTGTGCCTACTAATGGCTTCACCATTACTGGTCTTTTTAACTTTTGCCATTCTAGCAGGTGTTGTGGCTATTTCTTTTGTTTACTTTGGTTTGGTTTCACTGGCTTTGAACCCACTATGTAGCCCAGACAGACCTTGAACTTACAGTGATCCTCTTGCCTCAGCCTCCCCAGTGCTGAGATTACAGGCGTGGACACCACACCTGGCTATTTCTTTATATGTCATAATAGTGATGGCATTTACCACTTACTGTTCAGCTGTGGCACGAGCAATTTAGCACCTGTTGCCTCTAATTCCATTAACTTCAGAAAGGAAGCATTTCTCCCCTTCACTCCGTCCCTCTGAAAGGAAGCATTTTGATGTTTTTCATGTGTGTTGGTGCAGGGATGAAACCTGGACCTTGCACGTGTGAAGCACACAGTACCCGTCCAGCTCCAAAAGCAGGCCTTATTATTTCCCCATCACTGGTGAGGCTGTGAGTGACTACGGAGCTGAAAAGGTGCTGCGGATGATAACAGCAGAACTAGAATACAGATGCCGAACAGTCACACCAAGGACCCCGCCCTACAAAATACGTCCCATTGCCTTTCTGTGCCATGCAGCAGGGAGCCGGAGCCTGGGCTCACTCCTGTCTGAGCAGGAACTCAGTCAAGTGGTGTTAAATTCAGTGAGTTCAGGGCTGAGGATTTAGCTCAGCAGCATAAGCACCTGCCTTGCAAGCAGGCAGTCGTGAGTTCAATCCCCAGTACCAATAAAAAGGAAAAAGACAAAAAAAAAAAAAAAAAAAAATCAGTGAGTCCGTGTCCACCAAGGGCTGCACTTGGAGCAGACCATGCACAGCAGGGAGCTCTGGTACCAGGCCAGGGCTGGGCAGTGCCCTGAACCCCAGTCACTGAACAGTTGCAGCTGAAACCAGGAGATCTGTTCTTTTTTTTTTAAAACACCAAATACATTTATTAGAAAAAAAAAAGTTATGGAACATCTTCATATCTTTCCTTAAGAAATCAAAAATAAAAGACAGAATAAAACCAAAAATGAATAGAAGAAAATAATAAAGATCAAAAAACACAATCCCCTACCAAACTACCAACATCATTTTGCATAAAGATTAAAATTTTTTTTATCTTTTTCTTTTTTATTGGTACCAGGGATCGAACTCATGACCACACACTTGCAAGGCAGGTGCTTATGCCTCTGAGCTAAATCTCCAACCCCAAGATTTTTTTTTTTATCGAAACCAGGGATCAAACTTACAACCGCCTGCTTGCAAGGCAGGTGCTTATGCCGCTGAGATAAATCCCCAGTCCCAAGATTAACATTTTGATAGGAGACCTGTTCTTTGAAAAAGAAAGAAAGCAAGAAAGCAAGTCAGCCAGTCATTACCCTTAATTAACTTAGGCCTCAATTTCCTGATCTGTAAAATGGAGACAATGATACTGTCCTGGCTAAATGAGAGGACAAGAGGCAGTGCTTTTTCACTTGTAAGCTGCATTCATTTTGTTTTTGTCTTTGGAAACATGTTCTTGCTACACTCAGGCTGGCCTTGAACTCACTGTGTAGTCTAGGCTGGCCTTGAACTCACAGTGACCCTCCTGCCTCCTGGATGCTGGGATTAAAAGTGTCTGTCACCACGCCTGGCATCATTTGTAAATTATAATTTTTTTGGTGGTACTGGGGTTGAACTCAGGGCCCTGTGCAGGCCAGGCAGGCACTCCACCACTGAGCTGTATCCCCAGCCCTGTAATTTTTAAATTGATAGACTTTTCTAACTTTTCTAACCATAGCTATTTCCTGTGGAGCTTTCTTTTTTTTCTTTTTTTTTTTTTTTGTCTTTTTCCTTTTTATCGGTACCAGCGATCGAACTCAACGACTGCCTGCTTGCAAGGCAGGCGCTTATGCCGCTGAGCTAAATCTCCAGCCCCATCCTGTGGAGCTTTCTAAGCTGTTTGGATTTCAGTGTCCCATCCCTGAGGATCCATGCTGGCTTGATCAAGTTTAGGACCTGGGCATGTACAACTTTTAAGAACCTCTCTGACTGATTCTGACATTCACTTAAGGGAGAGAATTTTTGGGATAAAAATTTAAGCTATTTGCTGTTGTCTTTCTGGGGGTAGAAATGAGGAAACACTTTCTAGAGATTTCTGTAAAGCACTGGGGTCCACTGTCGTAAGCCTTACTGCCAGTATCTTTCTGCCCTGGCCTGGAGTGTCACAGGAAGGCTCCAAAGCATGCTTGGGAAGGAAGGGCAGGAAGAAGAAAGCAGATCAAGACGGGCCTGAGGTCAGGAAGAACAAGCAGCCTGATGCCCAGGGCTCTGGCTTATGCTCCTCACCTCAACAAACAGCAACAGACTCAGGTGCAGGTTTTTGAGAAGCATAGCTTTCCTGTCCCCCGTTTTGGCCACAGGTGCCATGTCAGTTTGCCAGTTCCCACCCATTCCTGACTGCTGAGTTGGGTGAGGCATACACCCTCAATCAAGCCTAGAAGCCAGGACACAGCATCTTCCCCTATTAGCTCCCTACCCTGTGTTGGGCACTCCAGGTTACTGAGATCCAAGAGGTCAAAGAGGGCCAGAGCAGGGCAAAGACTACCCTGCCCACTCCCACTCTGCCCAGCCCTCCAGCCCCCCAGGGCCGCTGTCTCTAAGCCTTTAGGCCCCTTGTTTCTCCACTGCTATTCTTGGTACTTAGTAGGGGACCTGGGGATGGCCCTAGCTAAGCTAAGGACCCTGAGTTTTAGAGTGGGAGGGACTAGAGGTCCTGCTTCTGCTCAGAAAAACACGTGGGAAGAGAAGAGGGGAAATAAAATAGAGGGCAGGATTAATGAAGTGGCTTCAAAAGCTAATAGTGCATTTACCAACATCTCCTCCTCTGAGTCTCCCATCTCAGGGGAAGCTGGCCCAAAGCGGAGGATCCCCAGTCCTCCTCCTGGGGATCCTAGTGCTGGAGGGAAGCTGGCAGCCTCTTAGCATATAGGAGATGGTCTCTTGTCTAGTACCCCAACCCCTGGTGATGACATGCAGATGTTACACCTCCTGGGAAGGACAGGCCATCCCCTGAGCCGCCCAACTGCAAGTAACCAGTGGGAGGCATCTTATCTGGTGGTTACACCCCTTCCCAAATCCTAGCACCTTGCACAGCTTCTCTCATTTCACATCTTCCCTCTCCAAGGCCTCCTCCCAAGAAGCTGACCTGGAACTGGATTCCCAAATAAACAGTAACTAATTGGATTAGGAGCTGATAATATTGTTGACCTTTCTTAATGTCTACTGGCTGTCTTTCCACCACACTGAGGCTTAATTGTACGGGATGGGGGCTTCCAGGAGTGAAACCTGACCCCTGTTAACCTCAGCTAAAATGGGCTCAGCTTCTTCCCAACCGTCTGTCATCTCCCATGGAGCAGGAACACACACATGCTCCCTTTCCCATCAAATAATTACACAGATGATACACACATGCACAGGCATGCGTGCAGAGAGGCAAACCCTCCCAAAGGCACCTTGCACGCACATATGCACACACACGACTTTGAACCTGTACCACATATGTGCACAAGTCATGCTTGAATGATGCTCATGCAAAACTACACAATGTAAGATACACAAGTAGATGCATAAACACAGACACCCATTTGCAAACTGCAGGCACAGAGCTACACACATATGTAATTGTGCATATGCTGCAAATGTACAATAGATGCACTCACGAATGCACACAGATACACACTCACGCATGAAGACACACCGATAGGTGTGCACACACTCATATACAAGATCCTTGCCTCAGTGAGCACCTACCTTTGCTCTGTCCCGCCCTGGCCCCCTCATCCGCAAGGGCAGTTTGCCCCTCCAGGCGCTCCAACTCTCTCCCAAGCGCTGCTGCTTCCTTCCCTATTTGTCCCTGGCTTCCCCGGCTGTGTCCTCGGATCTTGAGTTTATGGGTCTCCTGCAGCTCCGCGGTGCCCCTCCGAGTGCTTCCAATTTCTAATCTCTGCGGATCGCACTCCTGACTGTTGACATGGAATAAGACCGAGCTAGCTAGGGGAGAGAGTGAAGATGAACAGATCCCAAGGGAAGGTTGGAGAGGGGTGCCCGAGACAGGTCGAGAGGAGACTGAGGAAAGGCTGGGGAAGGGGTACAGCGAGGGGCGGGGGCGGGGCGCTGCCCGCGCGCAGCAGATGTGCTCCTCGGATGGAGCTGTTAATGTAAGTAGGGTTTGTGCAGTGGTAATTAGGAGGGTCCTCATTACTCCGGCAGAGCCGGCTGAGCGCCGATAAAGCTGAGGGGGAGAGCGGCCGACATCAGGGTAATAGGGGAGTGGGGCCATTGAGGAGCTGGAGAGGCAGAGGGGGGTGGGCTGCCACCCCGGCTGCCCCGGCTGCCTCCGTGGGTTGGGCCTGCCTTTGGGGGTCCCGCAGGGCAGGGAGGGGTCACCCTCCCTCCAGAGACCCGCCCCTATGTGAATGTGGGGAATCGGGACAGTAGTCCAACGGGGTCAGCAGGGGACTCCCGAACAGTTTGTGGGAGCCTGGCGCGCGGTGGCCCATGCCTTCAGTCTCTGCATCGGAAGGCAGAGGGTTGTGAGTTCGAGGCCAGCCTGGGCAACTTACGGAGTGTCAAAGCAACCTGAACTGTGTAGCAAGCCCATCTCAAGAAAACAAGAAAGAAAGAAAGAAAGAAAGAAAGAAAGAAAGAAAGAGCAAGCCAAATGGAAGGCTCCTCCAGAGTTCAAGTTAGACTCCAGAGGAGACAAACATTCAGAGGTGGAGATCTAAATTCTTAATTCTTCTCTCATGGGGTTAAGGCTCGTCTCCCCTCTTCCCTTCGCACTGGCCCCTGTGCACACAACATCCTCCCTCTCTAGACGCATTCCCCAAGCACCTTGCTTCCCCTCAGGGCAGCTCTGCTCCCTGCCAGGAACTGGGGAGTCTCTCCCAGAGTGGGGTCCAGGGCAGGCGTTCATCTGCACCCTCAGACAGTCCAGGACGGCCCCTCCTCCAGCTTTCCACCTGCAAGGTGAATGAGCCAGGCTTCTGTGTGAACTGAGAGCTGCTGCTGCAGAAGAGACCTGGCCACCCCTTCCCCCTGTGCTCCCTGCCCCAGGCCCCTGAAAGACAGAGAAGGCATTGTGGGGGTCTTTGTAGCAACTGCCAGCCAAGGCCCACTGCCCCCTCTTCACCATCCATCACCCCCCATCTTCAGTTCCTTCCAAGCCTGAGGTTATGGACTCCTACCATTGTGGTTTGCCAGCTTCCCAAGGACAGGCACAGAAGGACAGCCAGAGGCTGCCTTCCCTCGGTATTGGGGAGGGCAAGGGAGGTAACTATCCCCAAACGACTCAAGGGACTGGGGTCTCCAGAGAGTTCAGGCCAAAGAGGGTCCCAGGTCTGAGGAGAGTTTCAGGCTGGCAGGCCACCTTGCAGCTGCTCAGTACAGCTGGGGTTAACCGGAGCGGCTGCAGCAGGGCTGGAGCAGGCAGCGGCTCCCCCCACCCCCAGAGTTGCTGACTCTTCCTTTTTGTTCGGGCTGACAGCAAGCACCTGGTGTGCTCCCGCTACAATATTGCTCCTGCCTCCTCCCCCAGGCCCCCAGCGCCTCAGCCTGAGGCAGCCTCTCCACCCTCCCCAGCACTCTTGCCTGGTGCCCCTCCCACCACCACCACAAGCACCGACCCTGCGGTGCTGATAAACACAACATATGCTGCCATTACTGTGAACACTGTGCCCTCCGCTTGTTCATCCCTCAGCCTGCCCACCCGCTGGTACCAGGCCAGGGAGAAGGTCAAGGCAGAGCCACCTACTGCCCTCCTTCTCAACCCGACAGGTCCCAGCGACCCCAGGCCCCACAAAACCCCAGCCCTTGGGCAGCCCGCTGAGGACTGAAGCTAAATGTGGAGGGGTTTTGGAGACCCACTTCCCTAACAGGCCTGCCCTGCCATGCCCCCGTGGGGAAACAGGTGACAACTTCCACTCCAGAGCAGCAGCCAGGCCTCCCAGGACAGCCATGCTACTCAGCCTTCCCTGAGATGGAAGGCCCTGGGGGACAGGGGGGTCATTCTCTGGCAAGCTGGACAGCAGGCGCTGCTCTGCACATTGCTGTCTGTTTGTCTGTCTGTCTGTCTCCCGACTATGAAAGGAGATCCAGAAGCATTGCTAGGTGGGCTCCTCGGGTTTTGGAAAACCCTACAAAAGGAGCCAGCCCAGTGCTTCAGAGGGAGTGGCCTGGCTTCCGTCCTTCAACTAAATCATCAGTTCCAAGACAGCAGGGAATAATAAAGATAAAAATAATATAATAACCACAGCTAACTTGTATTGAGGACTTATGTACCGGGCATTGTGCTAAGCACTTCACAGGCTTTATCTAATTTGTGCCCCGTAAGACCTCTATGGGGAAGTTACAACGGATATTCCCATTTCACAGCTGAGGAAAACGGGCTCCACAGGAGTAGCCAGCATGTACTGCTGGTCACTTGCTCCCCGGACCCTGTGCTGAGCCCTCTAAGCCATTGTTGATGACCCCAAGAAGTCTTCGACTGTACTGTTGGTGCCATCTTCTAGAAGAGGAAACAGAGGCCCAGAAGGCTCGGTAACTGGCCCAAAGTCACCCAGGCGGGAAGCAGAGTCAGCCACGAAGCTTGGGACCTGACCAGGGCCCTCTCCTTCCAGCCTCCTCTTTCTTTTCTCCTCTGCAGTAGCCTCGGAGTCCCCACCCCACACACAGGGCTGGTCCCCCGCAGTGGGGGACGGGATGGGGAAGAAGAACCCAGCGCAGGGCAGGGTGGGGGGCGCCTGCGCAGGACACCAAGAACCAAGACAGCCGAAGCTCATTCTCAGTAGCTCCTCCCGGTGGCACCCCGACTCTGCTGCCGCTCAGCTGTGCCCGCCCAACCGCGTGCCCTTCCCCGCGCGTGCCGACCCGCCCCCCCCGCGCCTCGCTCCCCCCCCCCCCAGCCCTGCTCTGGGCGCTGGCTGTGGGTGGGCCCAGCGCCCTGTAGGCTCAGGGCACAAAACCATTGTGCTGAGGTCTGCAGCGCCTCACTCCTGAGGCTCCAGTTGCTTTATCAATATTAACTTCACCCCAAACCTCCGCTACTGCTGCCCCACCCGCCCGCCCCGCCCAGGCTGACAGGCAGAAATCTGCTGCCTGGGCACCACCCTGACCTCTCTTTCCTCTTTCATTATCTGCTCCGGCACCAGGGAGCCAGCACCAAAATTAAAACAATAACTAAGCCCCCTCCCATCCAAGGGAGGGGAAAGGCCACAAAAACACCTGGAGAGGAGAAGATCAGCTAAACTGGGGACACCGTTCCCACACCAGCACCCCCGCCTGCCTCGCAGGTCCCTGCTCCGCACATCCCCTCCTTTTCCCTCTCAGCCATCTTAGAAGCCAGCAGAGTTTGGCAGCTGCTCGGCCATTTCGTCCTTGGGGTTTGGGTAAACCGATGGGGGAGGGGAGGCACGATCCGGGCATTGACCCCAGGCCTGCCCCAGTGGGCATTTCTTTGGGCAGCTTCTGGAGAAGAGGCTAATCCCTCACTCAGTTACGGAGTAATTCAAGCCTCAGAACCTCCTAAGCTGTCCCGCCTTACCCACTCTCACAGCAGCCCCGCCAGTTAGTATGTTGTTGTTCCCATTTTTCAGATGAGGAGACGGAAGATAAATAAACCGACCAGCTGGAGCTTATACTCCCACCTGGTGATGGCCTCAGCTTTCACACTCACACTGAGGACCTTATTTCCAGAGCCTCTGACTTAGACCCTCTGGTGGGCAGTCTGCACAGGTCTCTCCTGATATTATTAAACTCTGCCTGAGTTGGCCTAGGGCAGGGGTCCTCCAGTCCTCAATTTCCCAGGCTGTAGAATGGGCTGGCTGTGACCTGGAATCTCAACTCTGGCTCTGCTGGCTGGAAAGCTAGAAGACAGCACTCCAGCAGAGGGGGCTGCGCAGCTAAGGTCAAATGAAGTCAGTCCAAAGGTCCAAACTGACCTAGCGAGATGCAGGTGCTGAGTCTCAGGTGTCAGAGGCCCAGCACTTCGGGCCAGCAGCCCGGACCAGCAACTCCAGCAGGGTGTTCCTCTGGGGAGCTGGGCCAGGCCTGCTGCCTGCTGAGCTCTGCCAGAGGCCCTCTTCTGGGCCCAGACTTTTCACAGTCACCCTCAGGCCCGGGCTACACCCCTCTGTGGCTGCCCTCTCTCCATGTCCACCCTTGCAGGGTCTTCTAGTGCCTGGCATCCTCTTATTTGTGCTGGTACAAGGATATACTACACTAAGGCTGTAGTACAGTAGAAAACAGACACCAGAAGAGCCAACACCGGTTATCATGACCCCTGCACTGTTCTTAAGGCCTTTTGTACAAAGACCCTAAGAAGTAGGTCCCCTATTCTTCAGTGAAAGGAAGGAGGGTCAGAGCATTCATCAACTCAGGATGATGAAGGACCTGGCCGAGACTGCAATCCAGGCTTTATGCTCTTACTTTTTCCAGGGGAGGAAACAGCTTAAAGTTACTCAAACTCATGAGTCTTCTCCAGTAGTCTGTAAGCTCCCTGAGGACCTTCTCACCATCACTGCACTTCTACAGGGTGAGGTGAGCTGAGCTACCCCGAAATATGTACCCAGGGAATTCTGAAGCAGGCCTAGGCCAGAGGACTGCCTGCCTGCCACAGCCCTGGCACACGACCCTGACGGGCTTGGATGCCAGGACCTTTGCACAGGGGTCAGCTCACACCAGGCCAGGTGTTGTGAGGTCCTCAGGCCTTTCCAGAACCTGTCCACCTTTTCATTGGTTTTCCTGCAGGCATAAGCCTAGGTGCTGGCTCAGGCTCAACTCAGCAGCCAGTTCTCCGTGTGTGTGTGTGTGTGTGTGTGTGTGTGTGTGTCTGTCTGTCTGTCTGTCTGTGTGTTAGTGGAGACTGAGCCCAGGACCTTTGTACTGACCTACATCATCATCGGGTATATGAGATTTTTGGTTTGGTTTAGTTTGGGTTTGGGATTTTGTTTTGTTTCAAGACAGGGTCTCACCAAATTGCCTGGGCTGAATTCAAACTTCGGGTTCCCCCTGTCTCTGTCTCCCCCAGAAAGCTGGAATTTAGGATGTGTACCCCTATACCTGGATTCCCAGCAGCTAGTTCTTATATCCTCCAAATGCCCATGCCACCTCCATCCAAGTACTATCAACCTTTATGAGGGCCTCTGCCACGGCCAGCCCGGTTCTCTCACCTCTACCTACAATTTTAGAGCATATTTTGGTTAGGGCTGGCTCTGCCCTTCAAAAAGAAGCTCAGCTCCCTCACCATGCAGCCTAGTTTCAAGTTGCCCCGTGGACAGATACCCTGTGCCCAGGGTCCCTCTGTGGCATACTTGCCTTCTGCTCTTTGCTTTCCCCCCTCCCCCAACATAAGCCCTCTATTGCTCCCGCTCCTGACACCAGTTTCCTACAAATCCCACACTGCCTCCGGTGACCCACTTAGAGTCCTAACTCCCCGGACTTAAAATAGAAAGCACTCAACACCGGCTTTTACACTTCTGCTACAGCTACCCGCTGAATAAAGGCTTTGTCTTCAGAAAAAACAGCCATAATAGTTGCCCCAATTCATACCAGGCGGCCACTGATTTGTCTGCTCCTCCCAAGCCCATGCCTATATCCCCAGGCAGGGAAAGTGCATGTGAGTCTCCTGCAGTGTGTGACATGCGTGTGGCTGTGCACTGAGGCCCCCCCCCCCCCGCACCCACCCAACAACTCCAAAGTGACCACTTGCCCTGGGCTCATCTGTAATCTGGGGCATTGATCTGGCCCATTGATAGCTGACTGTTTTCACACGTGACTCGATCACATTCCTCTAATCTCCATCCTTCTGCTCAGTTTGCATGACAAGAAGCGGCCTCAGTGGGGAGAGGTCACTCACCTCTGACCAGGATATAATTGGAAAAAGAAGGTCGTTGCCGCCTTTGCTTCTGGGGCAGATCGGCTTGCTTCCATTTGTGTCACAAGCGTTTGCCAGCACACACTCTCAATGACATGGAGACAATGGCTATGCCCCACAGTGGAGCCGGAAGAGATGTACTTGACGCACGCGACAGAAGCCCACCGCACTAGCGCTCATCAGGACAGGCATGCACGGTGACACACACACAATAGGTGGTCTCAGCAAACGCGAATAAACCAGTGACACCTAGGCCAGTGCACGCCTCGTGACAGTCACACAGAGACTATGAAGCCATGGTCGCCCAGGGACAACGGGTACTCGGGGACACGAGCACCCAGGGACGCACTGCCACCACCGGGGAAACAGCTCCACCTGGGCTCCCACACCCAATGTGAGCAAACAGCGGTGACACCCTTCTCCCGGCGCTGCGGGGCAAGGTTCCCAGCTATCCAGCTATCCGGAACCTCATCCTACTGTGAACCCCCAACGTGCACACACGCCTTACAATGAAGTACTGGACTGATATTCACTCTATGTTGAAAAGCCCCTCAAGCAATCCTGATGGAACCTGAGGCTCCCCTCTGGCAGGGGTGTTGGCTGTGTCTTACTTGCTCCCTGGATTTAGGTGGGCACGGTCTCGGCGCCGCGAGGATACCAGTGGGTCAGACAATGGGAGCACGAGAAAAGTTAAACCTGGCCGTGACGCTGCCCCGCAACGACCTTGGCCGGCCACGTGCACAGCTCCCCGCCAGGGCGCGGGGGCCAGGACGCCGCCGACTAGGGCGCCACCCCAGGCCTGGGCGCCAACCCGTCCCAGGGTCCAGGACGCCCCGGCCGCCCGACGTTGTGCGGGGCGAACGCCGCGCTCGCGGGGCCGGGCGGGAGGGAGCCTGGGGGGAGAGAAAGGAGCCCCTGCCCGCGGCCCCCGCCGCCGCCCGCCCTCGCCCCGCCGGCAGCGCGCCCGTCGGATCGCGCATCGATCGCTCGCAGCCGGCCGCAGCCGCCCGCCCCGCCCCCACTCGCTGGCCGCCTCCCCGCCCCCACGGGCGCGCGGTGTCGCCCTCGCCAGGGACCAGAGCAAAAGTAATTAAAGCGGCCGGGGAGGGGCAGCCCGGGCCGGCCGGCGCGGGGGTCCCAGCGGCCGCCCCTCCCGGACCCCGGAGCGGGAGCCGCGGGCCGAGCGCCTGTCCTATAAATCCACGCGTAATTCTCGCCTCTCCTGTTCAGCTAAGGAAAATAAACGTGTAAGGCTGTTTCTGGGAGCCCAGCTCAGGGACCGCTCTAAATTCTGCTCTTATTGAGTCGGGGCTGGAAATCATTCTGCGCGGCGGCGGCGCGCCCCGAGCCCCCCGCCAGGCCCGCGCCGGCCCCCGCGCGCCCCCGCGCGCACACGCGAGGCAGGCGCCGGGTGTATAAATATCTCCCGCTCTCCCCATAGCCGGGCAGATTTATTCCGCTGCCAAGCCTGCAGAAAATTGACTTGTTCATGGAGGCGGCTATTGACACATCGCGGGGGGAGGGTGAGGGAGAAGGCAGTGGAGCCGGCGCCCCTCCATTATACGTTAATGTAATCAGCAGTGTGCGAAACGGCTGCGCGGAAAATAGCATCACTGACATTTATATTAGAGGATATTGATGGCAGGAGCTGTGACCGCATCACTCTGCCTCCCGTTTCCACGGATTGACACAGGAGCCTCTTGTTGGCTCCGTCCACGCTTGCCTCCCCTCCCCCGCCAGCCTCCCTCTCCCTCCCCCACCGCGTCCGCAGCGTGCCCCTCCCCCACACCAGCTCTTCCCAGCGTCCATTCCCGGGATAACTCTTGAGCACCTACTGAGTGCACTCTCCAGGGTCGCTCCCCTGTGCCTCTTCTGCCTGCGGGCCCCCCTCCTTCGCCCCCGCCATGCCCTTGCCCTCTTCCTGATCCTCCCCAGCTCTGCCTGCCCCTCCCCCTGCCTTGGCTCCCTGGCTGGACTGCTGCTGTCACAGCAGATAGATAATTGAAAAATGGGCCTCACCTTTGCGGCCGGCAGGCAGGATTGGTTCAGGACGTTACCGCCGGGGTTACCTACTCCATCTCAGGCCCAGGCTCCAAAAGAGATTCTGAGGAAATTGGATTTTACATGGATGTTTTATTCGGGTAGAGGCTTCAGTGTATATAAATACAGGTGAGGAACCTAGGCAGTCTGGAAGAGAGAAGCAAGGCCGTCCTACCCAGGCCGAGGCCTAGGGGAGGCAGGCAGTCCTAGCTCAGCGGGGGTCTAACCTGGCCGGTCCCACTGCCCCAGCACCTGGGATTGAAAGGAGCCAGTGTCCCCCAGCAGCTCCTCAGAAGCTGCTCTGAAAACAGGAACGCGTGCCTGGCATGACTGCCGGGTGCCTGGCAGGAGTGTGTGCTGTGGAAAGAAGGGAACTGGCTGGAGAAGTTTGAGCTCAGGCTTCTTTGTAAACATTATGGACCCTTTACCTCTGAGGTGCTGTGTTCAAGGTGCAGGAGTGGGCGGGTGAGGCTTGGCTGCTGTCTTCAAGGGCAGTCTATCGGAGAATGATAGAGTGGGATTTCAGGCCACGGACAGGAAAGGGAAAAGTGGACAGTGGAGCTTTGATTCCTTCCCCGGACCTGGGCAGCTAGAGGGCTTGGATGGAGAAGCAAAGAGAATTGGTGAGGCACAGCAGTGAGGGTTCTGCTGTCCCTCAGACCCACATTCTGGGACACTTGGGCATCAGTGGCCACTGAGTCTGTGGGTCAGTTCACGGCCAAAGTGTCTGCAGGGAAGCCTGGAGAGGATGATGGGCATGAGGAACCAGGGTGAAGCTTTCCAGAGACACCAGACACAAGATGGGCAGAAGGTGTGAGTGAGGAGCCCTGTGGGAGAGGCCTACAGGGAAGGCCCAGGGCGGTGGGAGGCTGGCATGGAGAGCATGTTATTCTCCATTAATGCTGTGAAATACCTGGGACAATCAGCTCATGAAGGGGCTATTTTGGCTCACAGTTTTGGGGGTTCCATCTGTGATCAGCTGACCCCTTTGCTCTGGCCATGTGGGGAGGCAGTGCTGGAAGGTATGGCAGAGCAAAACCACTGCCCTCCTGGCTAAGAAGCAAGAAGGAGAAAGGAGGGCAGGGGTATAGTATAGTGGCAGTGCACTTGCTTAGCACACACAAGGTCCTGATTTGATCCCTAGCTCGGATGGGGGTTAAGAAGGAGGAGAAAAAGGGCTGATCCCCTAATTTCTACCAGCTCGGGATCTTGCACCAGGTTCTGTCTCTGTGTTCCACCTTCTCCTGGCAGTGTAGCTCTGGGACCTAACCATTAACATATGGAGCTCTGGAGACCTTCAAAATCCAAACTACAGTGGGAACAGAGCTTGGGGCCCAGGATAAAACACTGTGCTGTGTCTGAAGGTCCCCGTTCTTGTAGGAAGGCCTCTATGAGGGGCAGGATCTTTTCTGTATCACATGATCTCTGGTTAGGATCTAGGTGGCCTACAGGGGCACCCCAAATAATTCCTGTTCCTTGGAGGGAGAGCTCTTCTCGAGCTGTCACATGACTGAGACTCTGGATAAGGGTGAGTGGACCCAGACTCAAGACTTCTCCCCAAAGGAGCAGCGGCTGCTTCTGAATACAGAACAGGCAACAGCTGCCTTATCCCAGCCACACTACTAGAGAGCTGGACCAGTCCTCCCCCAGAGCAAAGCTCAGGCCCCCCACTGGGCCACCACATGGTAACACTGTGATGTCATTCGCCTCGCCTCAGGGCAGGGCAGGTGCTGGATAGATCACAGCTATCCCTCCAGCTGCCCCCAGAGTCTCAGCCTTTTCCAGATGGCACCCTGGGACGTGTGACCTCGCTGCGGGATGCCAGTATTCTGGGGTAACTGGACTCCCTCCCAGAGCTCTCAGAGCTCTTTCTACTGGACTGCATCAGCAACTGCCCTCTTGTCTTTAGACTGAACTTGTCCTACAGGTATCAGCCAGCCAGGCCTCTGCCACTTGCCTTAGTTACCTGTAGCCGCCCCCCCCCACCTCTACCCTGTGTTCTCACCATTCATCACCCAAATGGACCTTGTATGTGTCTTCCCTACCTTGTGACTTATTTGAAAAAGATTCTGGTGTCCCTTTTAGTTTAGGACGCTGTTATAGTTCGGCCGTCTGTGTCCCTCCAGAATGTACACTGGAACTTAATCCTCAATGCTCCAAGGAGTGTTAGGCTTTTAGGACGGGATTAGGTAGGTGACTAGAGAGCTGCCACTCTTATGCAAGGGCCCTTCTCCCCCTGCCATGTGGGAACACGGCAAGAAGGCTGGGGCCAGTGCTGAGCTCTGGTACAGGGCTTCCTAGTGTATCTGAGGCCCTGGTTCAGTGCCCAGCACACACGCACATAGGGCCATCTAAGAAGCAGCATGCGTGCCTGTCTGGCAAGCACGAGGTCCTGAGTTCGATCCCAGTACCAAAAAAAAAAAAAGAAGCAGCAAGCAGGTCTTCACCAGACACCAGCTCTGCTAACATCCTGACCGTGGATTTCTCAGCTTCCATAGCTATGGGAAATAGATTTGTTATTTATGCCTCCCAGGCTAAGGTATTTTGTTATAGCAGCTGAAGAAGACAAAGTTAGACCTCCAGAGCATGGTGGTGATGAGAACATGAATGTGGACATACAAGCATGTGTGCAGGCATGGGCACTTGGACGCTACTGCACAGGGCGTGGGGAACATCACTTATGTGGTATGGTACCATGGTCCTTTCCTGCCACCCAAAGTAGGCAACTGACAGTGAGAAGAAAACCAAAACGGCCAGGGAGATGACTTCCCTCGGCGGGGAGGAGCCTGCCCTCCTCCAGGAACTGGAACAAGGCTCTAGAAGTCTAGGACCATCCGCCAGTAAGATACCAGAGGACCTAGGGAAACAGCGGTTAACCGTTCATCACACTCTGAAAGGAGGGCTGGAGGTAAGGAATAGGCCTTTGGAAGGTAGGAGGTCTGATTCTGGGGAAAAGGAAGTCGTCAGGAGCTGGAAGGTTGACAGTCTGGATGGAGACGCCAAGCTTAACCGAGAAGCATTTCCAGCCTTTACAGCCAAGCCACGCTCAGCTGCGTGGCTGAGACCAGTTACTGAGCCTCTCAAGGCTTGTGGTTCTTCATCTGCAAATGCAAACATGGCAATCCCTTTCCACTCTAGTTTCCATGATTCTAAGCTAGTGAGTGAACATGTTTAGAGAGCCCAAGTGGCAAGAGAGAAGAGATTTCGGGACTGAAGATTCATACTCTTACAAGAGAGATGAAGAGGGGTGACCGTGGTGCCTGGAGGGCCACAGTTCCTGAAAGGACTTAGAATCCGGGGCCAAGCTATGTGCGGAGCAGAAATGCAGCCCTGGGGCAGAGGGAAGGCCATGTGGGTCCAGAAAGCAGCTTTGCCTCCATGAGAATGGAGCGCAAGCTCATTCTCTGCCCAGGATCCAGCTTGCACAGCCCAAAGATAATGGGTAGAAACTACAAGTCACTGGACAATGATCAGTCAATATTTTTTTAAATTTTTGAGACAGGATCTCACTCTGTAGCCCAGGATAGCCTCAAATGCTCGGCAGTCCTCCTATGTCAGCTCCCTGAGTGTAAGGATGATAGGTGTGCACCACCATGCCCGGCTAAGGGGGCTTTTATGGAGGGGAAGGTTGAGTTCAGGCTGGCCTCAGACTCACTGTGCTCCTCCTGCCTCAGCCTCCCAGAGTGCTAGAATTATAGGGATGTGAGATTATGCCTTACAAGCTGTCAAATGACATGAAATATATGTCAGGAAATCTGCACATTTATGTCCTGTGCATGGGCAAGGAATGTGTGGGAGGTAAGGGTCTTTGTTGCTTAGTAAAGTCTCTTAGTAAAATTTCCTAGTTTAACAAGCTCAGAAGCACTTCTATTGTTAGGATGTAGAAAGGACCAGGCACCCCCAATGACCCCCAATGGTGGCCCAGGCTGGTGGTTGTTAGAGGCAGCACCTCTCCCGATTTGCCAGTGGGCTGGGGACAGTGTGAATCGGGTGGAGGAGACAGCCCCTCCTCCAGCTTGACTCAGGACAGGGTGGAACAGGGCTGGCAACCGAGAGCAGAAGCTGCCCTGATCATCTCCTCCAGGGGGAAAGTCTAGAATTCCACAGCAGCCAAGAGCCAGCAGGAAGGGGAAGAGGGGTGAGGAGGGGAGAAGATATCCTCTTCTACGGATGTGCCTTGGCCCAGGACCAGGCAAAGGGGCAGATTTCCTGTCTTGTCCCAGGCCTCTGCATCTGCTACCTTGTTTACCTCTTGTCTATTTATAGTCACGGGCGCCAAGCCTGGCATGGGACTCTGCAATTTATATGAGTGTAAACCTCCAAAGGGCACGGAGAGCTGGCATCCATGGGTAAAGACAAAGGCAGCCTCCCAAGGTCAAAGTCCACCCTCCCACTTCTACGGACTTCATTTCCGAAGGGCGAGAGGTCACAAGGCCAGGCTTAGGCAAGTAAGTGACAGGCAAGCAGCCACAAGCTACCTTTGGACTCTTCTTACCCTGGGCTTCTCTGGATTAGGATTTGGGGCGGGGGGGGGACAGAGGGGACCCACTTTGGTCCCCCCCAGCTTTGGGAGGGAGCAGAGAATCTCAGTGTGAAAGAGTGGGTCTCACAGGGTGACTGAACTGGGAAGAACAGGTAGATCCGGCCTTTTGAGGGAAAGGGGGAAGTAGAGACAGCGAGCCTGATTCCCATCTGGCCTGCCCTGTCCACTTCCAAGCAGAAGGGGAGAGGAAGCATGCCTGGGCCTCCTGGTACCTGGCTTCCTGCTGGGGGTCTTTGGGAAGCTGCATGGACCTCTCACCCAGGACCAGGAGAGTCAGGTGACCTGGGTACCCACTACATGGCCTCCATGGCCTCCTGCTAGGGCAGTGCACAGCAAAAGTCCTTCCCTCCAGGGGCAGCTGTTGCTCAGGCTCAGGCCAAGCCTCCACCTCCAGCGAGATGCCTTCCTGGTCTCCTGCCCTTCTGCTCCTGAGTGCTCTCACCCCATGGCTCCCTGGCAAGTGCCCCAGTGGGCCCACTCTCTGCCCTCCAGCTGACAGTCCAAACTGCTTGCACAGAGGCCTCAAGGTGTGCATGTGTGTGAGTGTGTGTGTGTGCACGTGCATATGAGAACATGGTAGGCAAGAGAATCGATAGGTGTGAACATGAAGCCAGGAGGACACCCAGAATGACTTTTTCCCTGATGGTTTTATTTCCCCCTCATTCTGGCCTTCTAGACATGATCTGAGGACTTGCACTCAAATACCCCTCACACAGCCAAGGTGACCCCAGCCCCGCTTCCCACTACCACCTGGGGTTTCAGGTCTCTTGGAGCTGGATTAAACCTGGCAGGCAGGGGCAGAACTGAGACCAAACGCTGCCTAGTTAAGATCGACACTAGCCCAGGCATGGCTGTACACACATGGAATCCCAGAACTCAGGAGGCAGGAAGATCACTGTAAATTTCAGGCTAGCCCAGGCTACCCAGTAAGTACAAAAAACTTTTTAAAATTAACTCTGGGGTGAGGGTAGAAGAACTGGAGCCAACATCTATTTACTCCCTCCTGCTTGTGGGCTTGGGCTTAGCTCTGGGGTAAAGTCCTCAGAGAGAGGAGGCACCAGGGATGGGATGAGTCTCAGATCTACTCCTCTCTCAACCCAGTCCAGTCCAGCTCTGAGGGTGAGAGTGCAAATTCTGTCAGTCTTTTCCTTATCTGAGGAGGAAAAGTAGGGAATGGAGAACATTCTAAAATAAGCAGAGTGGTGCACCCTTGTAATCCCAGCGCTTGGGAGCCTAAAGCAGGAGGACTTGAAAATTCATGGCCAGCCTGGGATGCATGGCAAGACTCTGTCTTAAAAAAACAAAAACAAAAAAAAATTGAGACCAGGTCTTGTGGGGTAACAGAGAGACATAGACTGGTGTGAAGATGGTGTCTCTGAAGGTTGAATTTATGTGTCAGCTGGGCACAGTGGCACACACCTATAGTCCCAACTGCTTGGAAGGTTGAGGCAGGAGGATCACTTGAGACCCACCTGAGTAACAGTGAGGCTCCTTCTCAGAAAAGTATGCCACCTTTCACAATAGCACCCCCAAAACGAAATAGCTAGGAATCAATCTAACAAAGGATGTAAAAGACTCAAACACTGAAAATGACAGTACTCTGAAAAAGGAGATCAAAGAGGATATCAGAAAATGGAGAGATATCCCTTGATCTTGGGCAGGAAGAACAAATAAAGTGAAAATGGCCACACTTCCAAAACTTATACAGAGTTAACGCAATTCCAATCAAAATTCCAATAGCGTATCTCACAGAATTAGAGAAAATCCTGAAATTCATCTGGAACCAGAAGAGACCTCGAATAGCAAAGGCAATCCTGGGCAACAAGGACAAGACAGGGGCATCACAATAACTGACTTGAAATTGTACTATAAAGCTACTGCAATAAAAACAGTGTGATAGTGGGGGGAAAAACAAACCTAAAGATCAGTGGAACAGATTAGAAGATGCAGAAACAACTCCAGAAACACTAAGCTACTTTATCTTTGACAAAGGTGCCAACACATTTACTGGAAGAAAGATATCTTTGATAAACAGTGCAGGAAAACTGGTTCTACCCATGCCCAAGATTAAAACTGGACACATATCTTTCACCATGTACTAAACTAAATTCAGAATGGATCAAAGATCTAAATATTAAAACAGAAACATTAAATCTTCTGTAAGATAAAGTAGATAAAACTCTTGAAGGCATTGATGTAGGCAAAGACTTTATGAATAAAACCCTGATCACACAGGAACTATCCCAATGAATTAACAACTGGGATCTCATCTTATTAAAAAGCTTTTGCACAGCAAGAGAAACCACCAACAGTGAAGAGACAACCCATGATGTGGGAGAAAATGTTTGCCAGCTGTTCCTCAGACAAAGGATTACTATCAAGAACATATAAAGAACTCAAAACAATCAGTCCTTCCAGATTTAAAGACCCAGTCCTAAAATGGGTATCTGAGATGAATACAAACTTCTCAGATGAAGACATACAAGCAGCAAATAAATATGTGAAAAAATATTCAACATTACTGGTCATTCAAGAGATGCAAATTAAAACAACACTGAGATTCCACCTCACCCCAGAAAGAATGGCCAGTATCAAGGAATCAGCCAATAACAAATGCTGGAGGGGCTATGGCGAAAAGAAGCCCTTCTACACTGTTGTTGGGAGTGCAGACTGGTGCAACCACTGTGGAAATCAGTGTGGAGATTCCTCAAAATGTAGGATTGGAGGTCCCGTTTGACCCAGCTATTCCCCTTCTGTGTATCTTCCCAAAAGAGTTAAATTATCATATCACAGTGATATATGTGCAGCCATGTGCATAGCAGCACAATTTGTAGTAGCTAGATCTTGGAAATAACCTAAATGTCCATCAACTGAAAAATGTATAAAAAAGGATGTGGTATTTTTATACAGTGGAATACTACTCAGTCATAAAGAAGGATAAACTGGAGACTTTTACAGGTAAATGGATGCAACTAGAAACCATACTCACAAGTGAAATAATTATAAAACAATATTATCAATTATATATGTTAAGATAGTTACACTACTCTTTCTCTGAGTTCATTGAAAAGAAAGATTTGTATAATATTGTTTGATAATTAAATGCAGGTATCTTGTACTCTGAGTAGCTAATTTAAAGATAACAATATGGGGGCTGGAGATTTAGCTCAGCGGCATAAGCACCTGCCTTGCAAGCAGGAAGTCCTGAGTTCGATCCCTGGTACCGATAAAAAGGAAAAAGACAAAAAAAAAAAAAAAAAAAAAGAGGGGCTGGGGATTTAGCTCAGCGGCATAAGCACCTCCCTTACAAGCAGGCAGTCGTGAGTTCGATCCCCGGTATCGATAAAAAGGAAAAAGACAAAAAAAAAAAAAAGATACTATGAAATGTATTAACAATTGTAATCCTGTAATTATTGTTTTGAATTTTTTCTTTCTCTTTAAAAAAAATATCATCGTGACTAAGCAAAAGATGCCCATGTAACTGGTGAAACATCGTTTCAGGGAGTACCTGTGAAGACGTCCCGAGGAGAGCAACCCTGAAGCAGGGGACCAAGCAGGAAGGAGGCTCTGCGCCCGCCAGCGCGGGCAGCCCCCAGGGTGGATTCGCTGAGGCTGGGCCTCTTGGATGGTCTCCTGCCTTGTCGCTGGGCTCCGGCTGGAGCTGTGCAGCCGGCGCCCCGGGGACTCCCCGTGTCCCCCGGTGCCTTCAGGACGGGTCCCCCGGAGACCCGAGCGGCGCCGAGGCCGAGCTGCCTCCTGCCCTGCCCCAGAGGGGGGCAGCCGAGGACTGCGGGAGCGCTGGGTCTGTCCCTGCCTAGGTCCGGGCGGGCCCAGCGAGGTGCATCCCTCGGCCCGCCCGCCCCTCTGCTCCCCAGCTTCCCTGTCCCCCGCCGCGCACGGTCCTCCGGAGCCGCTCCTGGCCGCCCGCGCGGTGCTCCCCACGGGATTTCGTCCCTTTGCTCCCGGGCCCTGGGCGCCCCAGTGTTAGCTCCCGCTGGTAGGCACCTCCGGGCAGGAGGCTGGCGGGGGGGTGGGGGGCGCGGCGATCCTGCCTGCAGTCAGTCACCTCCGGGGGGCGCGCCGGCACTGGGGCCGCGGAGAGGAGCCCTGCGGGCCCCGGCGGAAGGAAAACCGACCTCCCAGTCTGGGAACAGCGTCCCGCCGGCGGAGCACCTCTGCGGGCCTCACCCGGTCGGAAGCTGGCTTTGTCTTGAGAAGACGTGGGTGGGTGGGGAGGGTGCCTGGCGGGGCACTAACGACTCCCCACCTCGATGAAGCTCCAGGTTAGGAAACTGGGATGAAGCTGGGGCTCCAAAGTTGGAGCCCAGGGCCGGAAGCACGGTCTTGTCTAAGATCAGAAAGGAAGGGAGAAGTAGCAAGTTATTGGAGACACCTACCTCTCCACTTACTGAGGCCCCCGCCCCCCCCACCTTATGTTTCTTTTCAGACAGGATCTCTCCAAGTCCTTAAATGACTCAAACTTACAGCTCTCCAGCCTCAGCCTCCCGGAGTGCTGGGATTCCAGGCCTGTGCCACTACACCGTGCCGCCAGGCAAGGGAAGGGGGACCCAAGTCCTGGGAGTACCGCTGAGAGCCCGCATAAAGGAGCGGTGTTAGTAACCAGGACATCAGGAAAGAGGCGGGGGAGTGGCAGGTTGCTTCTGGTCTCTCACTCTGGGCCTGCTGTTGGCTCCAAGAACGCTGGGGCTCAGAGAATCCAATATCTGAGTCAGACAAGTCCTTTCCAAGCCCTCTGACCTCGCACCCATTTCACAGATAGAGGAAGGTAGACCAGTGGGGGAGAGGACTTCAGCTCCTGCCATTACCACCTCAGGTCCACCAGCCGGGTTCTCAGGGCCCAAATTAGCCTCATCCTGTGGAGCTCCAGGCCAACCCTGCCTGGCTGCCCCCTAGATCTGCTGCTAGGCTAAGTGTCCCCAACCCTGCTGTTGCTCCTGTGTGGATCCTTCCTGACCTCTGGATGGGAAAACTTCTCCCCTTTTCTACCCCAGATCCAGGCTTCTTAGGGGCTCCCTTTGCAACTTGAGATGTCACTGTCTTGCTATTAAGATGTCTTTCCCACTCTGCCTCTGCCTCTCCCTCCTCCCTCTCTTCGCCAGCCCCCCACAACCCAACACTTCGGAACTGCTGAGATGAATCTCTGAAGCTTCATGGTTCTGGCCTGTGTTCCTGGTAATTGAGTTGTGCTCCCTAGTTGTTATAGGGGAGGGGCAGTGGCTGCCTGTGGCCCTCCCAGCCCAGACCCCCCCACCCCACCCCCACCCCGTGCTCCTACCAGGGTGAGGCAGGGAGAGCTGGGGAGGCCTCCTCTGCCCCAGCCCAGGCGCTGTCTCCAGCTCTGTCTCCCCCTCCTCCCTCTCCCTGCTTCATCTCTGGCACAAATCACATGGTGACAGCCCTATCCAACCTTTGGGGAAGGGTTTGTAAATGTGTCTTCCTTAGCTCTGATCTCCAAATTGTTCCTTTTATTGCATTTGTCACGGTGAAGATTAAAGTCCCTGGGTGGCCTGCACCACAAATCACAGAGTCTGCTCAGGGAGAGCTGCAGGTTGGAAACCAGCAGAGGGGCCAGGGCCCTATTACACAAACACATTCCCAGGAGTAATGTGAACTTGTACTTCTGAACAGGAAGAGCAGCCCTCGGTGTTGCCATGCCAAGGCATGGGCCCCCTGGGTTGGTGGTTTTCAGTTTTTGGCCTCTTCCTCTATGCCGGTTTCCAGGAACCTTCTGCCATCCGGTTGTCAGCAGCACTGCACTCTTCCATCAGGCAGGAGGGCCAACTGTGTTTGCATGGGAGGTGTTTCAAATGTCCCTGTGTCTCTGCCACAGTGACCTCCAGATCTCATCCTGACAGCTCAGGCAGAGCTCCCAGAGCGTCCACATGCAGGCCACAGAAGCATAGCTGACCTTTCCCCAGTCAAATCCTGACTCTTTCTCCTCTGGGACACAGCTGGGTGCAGAGTGGGCAGAGCTGAGACAGAAGAGACATAGCTGAGGAGCAGGAGGACAAAAGCGCCCTTGTACACAGGCACTGAAGAGCAGTCTCTTTCCTCCCTTCCAAGGTGGGCTTCCTGCCCGTCCTCATGCACATTCATAACATTCAAATTTATGCCGTAATCTCCGCCGCTCCATATGTATGAGCCTTTGATGGGTGTTTGGGTTTACGGGATGCACCCAGCCCTCCGTTCCCTCACCCGCCCACCGCCTCCAACCACTGCAAAGATGCTCGTACATAATTGACATCGGCAGATTCTTTCATTATACAAGATTTAGCATCTGCTCAGGGATCGCTCGCTCCTCACTCACTATAGATGACTTTTCCCCGCGTTTCCTATTATCAATTCAAATTAGCCCCATTTCCCCACCCGACCAGTGCAGCATTTACAGTTGACAGTGAGGAAACAGCAAGGCTATAATGGGCTCCTCAATTATTTAGACCCAGTTAGACCAGGACCTAGGAGGCCTCGAGGGGGTGCTGGGGTGGGGTCATGTAGGAGGGACAGGGCAGTGGCTCCAATATAGCCCTCCGCCCCTCACATCTGGGTCTCTAAAGGCTGAGCAGCCCCCTCCCCAGATTTGCTTGACAGGAGCACAATAAACCAAAGTAGCCATCACCTAAGGTGTCTCTCTGCTGTAAGGTCAGTCTCCCTGAAGATGGGAGAGGTGCCCAGGATCCCAGATATCTGCAAAAGATTGAAATCAAGCTCCTGACTCCTAGAAAGCAAGAGACCTCCAAAAGGAGACATGCTGTAGAACCCCAACGACCTAGTAATGAAGCAGGGCCTTGGGAGGGGAGGCCCCAAGCCCAGGGCCCGGGAGCAGCCCCTTCCTCCAGCCACAGGGCCCTGTGGGCTGTGCAGAGCTGTGATTAGGTCAGTGCTGCCCATCTACTGCTCTGACTCAGCCAGCCCCAACCTTCTGCAGTCACTCTCTTGAGCCCTCCTGAGCCCTCTAAATGGCCCAAATACAGGGGCAGAAGCTCCAGGTCAGCCCCACAGTCCCAACCCCAGACTTTAGCTCTCAGACCCTGGGGAGTCAGCTCAGCTCCCCCCAGCCTTGTGCTCCTCCAAAGGCCACACCTCCCCTCCCCTCCCCCTTTCCCTCCCGTTCCCTCCTCTTTTTCCTTGCCTCCCTGTCCCTTCCCCTCTCCTTTCTAGGGCCGCTCTAGGAGAGCAGGCAAGCAGGAGTCGAGTTGTGGGCTCTGGGATTAGAAGAGTCTTTCCCATGCCCAGCCTCAGCAGAATCAACAAATTCCTCCATCTGATTGGATTTACCCTAAGTCGCAGGCATGTGGGACCTTCTTTCCCCCAGCAACAGCTGGAAACAGCCCTAAATATGATTAATTAACGCTGTAAAAAGCCCCGGACACAATTAAGATTTATGTGTGTGTGTGTGTGCGTGCGCATGTATGTGCGCGTACACACGCACATGCCCTGGGGGGCAAGAGGATTAGGGCCGAGAGCGGATTGCCACCCCAGCCACAGGGCCCCTGGGTGAGCAGATAACATTTCCTCAGAGACATCCTGTTCCCAGGCAGGGTCGCCCCCCAGCGCCCGTCTTCCCAGATGAGCTTCCTTGGGCCCAATGCCCTGCTGTCCTCTGCCCTCTCTGATGGCCTGATGGCATGAGGTGTCCTGGGGCAGGTGCCTCCTCTCTCTTTTCTCCCCAAGAATAGAGCACTCTCTGCTAGCTCAGTAGGTCACTGCAGGGAGTGCAGATGGGTACAATGCTGTGATGCTGCTCCGACACAGTCCCAGGGAAACTTGAGAGGACTCAGAGGACTGAGGGGGAGTGGCAGCCAGGCTCCTGTCCTCAGGCTCCTGTCATCCGCAAGGATGGCCTCTACATCACCAGACAGACACCCCTGGACTCGGTCCTGAAGAGAGAGGGTGAAACCTTATTTTGGTGGCCATGTCCTGCTCGATGCCTAACTGTGTGGTGGGAGTGAATGCTCTGAGGTGCAGACTCCCAGGTGTGGGCAGTCATGGACAGGGAGAGATGGGAGCACAGCAACCCAGCAAAGCACCCAAAGATCAGTTCTCAGAAACCTTCAAAAAGCTGGGTGTGGTGGTGCACTCCTGTAATCCCAGCACTCAGGAGGCTGAGGCAGGAGGATCATTGCAATTGGAGACCAGCTTGGGCTACAAAGGGAGCCCCAGACCAGCCTGAACTGCATAAGGAGACCCTGTGTCAAAGAGACAAAAACAAAACAAAACAAAAACCTTTGAAAGCTGGCACTTAGGGAAGCTGAGGGAGGAGGCTGCGAACTGGAGTCCCTCTCTCAAAATAAAAAGTCAAATGAAGGGATTGTGGATGTAGTACAGCGGTAGAGCACCCTGGGCTCAATCCCCAGTACCACAAAAAAGCCCACAAAAATCTGTTACAAAGTAGTGATTTTAATTTTTTTTTTTTTTTTTTTTTTTTTTTTTTTTTAGCACCAAGGATCAAACTCACAACCTCGTGCTTACCAAGCAAGTGCTTGAACCGCTGAGCTAAATCCCTGGCACCAGGGATTTTAATTTTTTTTTTGGTATGTATTGCACCTGACCAACCTATTGCCGCAGAGCTGAAATGATTCAGCCTAAAGAAGTCTCCTCGGTTCTATCTCCAGTGGCCAAAGACAGAACGAGCTGGAAGAAATGTGGGAAAGCCTCCCTGGGTTTCTTCTGGGGTCACTGGCTTGAGGGCTTGGGGATTCTGCTTAGTGGCCTGGCCCATGGGATGGAACCAGAAAGTCTGAGGGTTTCACATATCCTGGTGGAATTCCTGACTAGCATGGGGTTGAACCTCAGAGATAAGAACCCCACTTCCTGACACCTGACCAGGAGTGTGTGGACACTCCTTGCCAGTGCCTTGGCTGGCTCAGGACCCTCAGGAAGACCATCACTCTTGCCTGGAGGCTAAGGGGTGGCAGCAATGAGCTGAGATTTTAGGAGCTTTTGTGGGTTTCCTGAATTCTTAGCTGGTGCCTGAGTGGGGAACTGAGCATGGAGGCTCCTGAGTAAAAGCAAGTCGAGAAAGAGAGAAGAGAAAGAAGAGAAGAGAAGAGAAGAGAAGAGAAGAGAAGAGAAGGGAAGGGAAGGGAAGGGAAGGGAAGGGAAGGGAAGGGAAGGGAAGGGAAGGGAAGGGAGGGGAGGGGAAAGGAGGGGAGGGGAGGGGAGGGGAGGGGAGGGGAGGGGAGGGGAGGGGAAGGGCGGGCAAGGAGCAGGAGACAGTCACCAAATACAGTTGTACTGTCCTCCCCAGAAACCTGAAGCAGGAAGAGCAGGTCCTGAGGCCTCCATGGCCTGTGAGGTGGCTCCACACTACCCACTCCCACCCACTCTGTTCCTGCCCTTAGGGCTCCACCCACCCTACCCTGGGCAGAGGGGGAATGGCAGATGGTGCAGGCAGTAGACTCAAGTGTGTGGCTGAGCACAGAGCAGCGGCAAAAGGCGGGCAGGAAGGTCACAAGTGCCTCCTCTCCTGAGGGGCCTGGCACTGCTGTGCGCACAGAGGGTTCCTCGCATCTTCATGGAATGTCGCTACTCTGTCAAGTCTTGACGATCTTCTGGCAAGGGACAGGTGTGTCCACAGAAAGAACAGGAAGCAGGGAGCAGGCCAGAGACCCAAGTGGGCCCACCTGGGTGCCTGACCTGCTGAGTCAGTGTGAGACCCATGTCTTTAGGAGATGCTTGCACTTCTGAGATGCAGCCACAGGCCCTGCCACTCCTGGTGACAGTTCACGTGTGCACACCCCACCTGGCAATGAGGGGAGGGTGGGAGCCATACCCTCAGCTGGAGACTTGCCCCCAGATGAGTAGGGCCAGACACAAGAGCCTGGTGGCTCCAGAGCTGCTTCACTCCCACTCCTTCCTTTCATGCTGTGGGGTCCTGACTGAGAGGGAGGCGGGAGGCGGACCCTGTGTCATGTGTCCTGAGTGCTGTGCTTTGGCTGTGGGCCTCTGCCAGAGGCTGGAGTTGAGGATGAGCCTGACCCATGGCAGGGTCGCTGTTGGGCAGACAGAGGCTGCCCTTCCCCAGGGTCACATCACCACCACGCCTCCTCTCTCTACTAGGCAGCTTGGAGGTCAGACAAGTGATGGGTCCCACGTGTTCTGGAAGCCTGGAGAGGCGCTTGGGAGTGTGTGGAACTAGGCTTGGGCCCGGTTAGGCTTTTTCTTAGTGGCTGCAGTCACTCTTGCAGTTAGCTCTCCAGCACTGTCAGCCACCTTCCCCCTGGCCTCACTGGGGGGCCCGCAGGATGTCCCACTCTGGTAGCTGCTGTCAGGGTAGTAATAACCCTTCTATTTGACAACAGGAAACCTAGGATAGAGACCGGGAGAAAAGGTGACTGAGGGGGAATGTAAGACAGTGATATTTATTCATTTCCTATTTTGCATCTGACAATGGACTGATTTGTTTTGTTTGGTTTTGTTTTTTGTGTTTGTTTGTTTGTTTGTTTTTGTCCCTTGTGCTGGCAATAGAAGCCAGAGCCTCATAAATGCTAGGATATCAGGATTATTATCTTCTGTTACTGGGATAGACTGAGGTTCTAGGAGGTGAAAAGCTGGGTCAAAGTCATGTAACTATTACGAGGTGAATCTGGCTCTTTCACTTAGCAGCACTTTCCTCCTCAGAAATTGAAACAAAACCAGAGATGAGCCTGGAGTGGTGGCACAAAGCTGTGACTCTAGCACTCTAGGAGGCTGCCAACCCAGCCTGGCAATTTAGTAAAACTGTCTCAGAAGAAAGTATAAAGGGTTGGGGAAATAGCTCATGCAGAAGTCTGGGTTCTGCCATGAGTGGTACGTGCCTATAATCCCAGCACTCAGGAAGCTGAAGCAGGAAGACTCAGATGAGACTGAGGCCAGCCTACACTACATATGGAGGTCAAGGCTGGTGTGCCCCTGTCTCAAGCAAACCTAAAAAAGAAAAAAAGAATGAAAGAAAAAGTCCTGAATTTTTGAATCCCCAGTATAGCAAAACAAAATCACTGAAAAACTGAGATTATTGTATAAGGTTGCCAGGTTTGGCAAACAAAAATACAGGATTCCCAGTTGAACTTCAGATAGACAAGGAAGTTTTTTTTTTCCCTAAAGAGTATAAGTGTACCTCAGATATTGCATAGGATACACTTCTACCAAGAATCTACTTGTTTATCTGAAAGTTAAGTTTCAGCCAGTAGTCCTGGCCCGTCTGGGTTGAAGCCACAGGTGGGGCCCTCCTGCCTCTTCCCCAAGAGTGAAATGCCTTAGGCAGGAGGGAGACCCCCACTAGATGCTCCAGCTGCCCCTCAGCCCCTCTCTGCCTTCAGGAATGGGGCCAAGTCAGAGGTCTGGACCGCTCTGCTCCTGCCCAGCTCTGCACTGGAGGTGTCAGAGGTACCACCATTCAGTACCAAGCAGCCTTTGTCACCTTGCAGGGGTCTCCAAAAACTTGACATAAGGTGAAGAGGGAACTCAAGACATTAGATTGTGGGGTTGGGGATTTACCTCAGCGGCATAAGCACCTGCCTTGCAAGCAGGCGGTTGTGAGTTCAATCCCCGGTACCGATAAAAAAAAAAAAAAAAAAGACATTAGAATCACAGAGACAGTACCAAACACTGATCATAGAAAAAGATGAAGCCTCCCAACTTCCTGGTAAGTATGGCTCTATGAATTCACAATGCGGTGGAGCTAGATAGTCCACTGGAAGCCATAGATTTCAGGTCTGGTCCACCTATGCCTGGGCTTCTTTTCCCCCTTTTCTCCAACTCTGGGCAGGTTTGGAGGTGGGGGCAATGCCTCACCACTCAGTCCCCAAACTCTAGCCTGCCTCCAGCAGGCCACCTGCCTCGGTTTCCCTCTGGCTTCCTCCCTCTCCCCGCCTGGCAGCAGCGGCTGAGTTCTGCCTGGCTCCAGTGCCTGCTCCAACACCCGCTCAGGCGCTGCTCCCACCGGGTCCCTGTCCCCACTCCCACCCATCTTGCCAGCTTGCTCAGGGCGTCTCCCTACTGAAGAATTATGTTGCATAAAGCAGCCGCCACCATCTTGAACTGGCAGTGAACTTTGCTTTCTACATATAAATACAGATAGCAATCACACCCCAATCAGTGCAGAGGCTTCAGGGCATCATCTCAGCAACTCTAACTTTCCCATTACGATAATGTGATTTTCACTCAGTCTATAATATCACCAGCCATGAATAAAGCAACTGGCTCTGTGTCTCTCTCCTCCCTCCCCCTCTCTGCCTCTCTTCCACCCTCCTCTCCTGCCTCCTCACTTCTCTCTCTCCTGTCTTTCTCTGCAGCCCCTCCTGGTAACTGTCTCCTTCTCGGTGTCTGCAGCCCAGAGCAGCTTCCTCTAGCAGTCTTTCATGCTCTCCTGTTCTCTGGGACTCAGATTCCCTAAACACTCTGGCGGGATGTGCTGTGCCCCCAGCTCTGCCATCATCTGCCTTTGCCTTAAGGTGAGAGTCCTTGCGACTGGGGGGGTGGGGCTTGCTGGGCTCCCCAGAGGCTAGGGAGGGGAGGCTAGGATTGGCTCCTTCCCTCTTTCTTGCCCTCTGCCCTTAGGTGCTAGGATGTCTCTCTTTGAGGACTCCCATCAGGAATGCCCAAGATAGAGACTGACATCAGAAACTCCAGCTGGAGAGGGCCCTGGTGGCTCTGTTTTTCTGGGTGTTGGGGAATGCAAACCCACTAGGTTGCAAGCATCATACTGTCCTAAGTCTGTAGAGCTGGTGAGAGGTGCTCCAGAGAGGCCAGCTCTGTCCCAACCTGATGGAGGCTTTGGGGCTGCAGTGGCCTTTGGCAAGACATGGAGATGGGGCCCACAGATGCTTGATCACAGTGACGGCACCTTGTTGGAACTCCTGGAGAAGGGTCTTTGGTCCTTGGACACCCCCAGGTTGCTCACAGAGCTAGTGGAGATTGTGCTCCCATCGTTCATTTACCCCTCAACCCCAGGCTTATTCCCCAGTTCTTTCCCTATTAGCTTTGGTACCTAACTTCTCAGTGTCCTTGTCTACAAAATGGATGCGATAATAGCAACTACCTGCTGAGTAAACCCATGCATATAAAATGTATTGCTCGGTGCTTAGCATGTTGTCAAATGTCAGCTACCAGGCGACCACCAGCGAATGTTGAATAATGACCAGCTTTGTGGGTGTAGAAGGATGTTATGGAGGTTGAAGGCCTGGGGTCTTAAATTCACATTGTCAGACTTTGAATCCTGGATCAGTTGCTTAACAGTTTCACAGCCTTGGGGAAGTAACAGCCTCTTCAGGACACAGTTTCTGCCTCCACAGAGGAATACCGGCATTCCTGGTTGGCGGGTTGTTGTGAGGATTGCTCAGCATGATCAGGCCCTGCATACAGCAAGGACTCTAGCAATGGTATTAGCAGGGAAGTGTCAAAGGGGGGCCCTGTGCAGCAGGCCACCCTGAACACCTGCAGACCATCTTCTCTGTGGGGTGGTGTCCGGCCCCAATTCTTCCATTGCCCTGTTCCACTGATGGCTTGACCCTTCCCTCCTGTGCAGAATGAGGGCTCACTTCAATCTCCCTGGCTATAAGAACTCACCTTTACAGTTGCCCACCTGGTGGGGGGGAGTTGGACTCCTGCACAACCCCTTCTCCAGGGAAAGAGCAGGAGGAGGAGGAGCAGGAGATGGGAGGACCTCCTGAATCTGCTGTCTGAGGCAGAGAGGACAATGTCCAGCCCTCCTCACTTATCCTATCCTGTTCCCTCTTCCCTCCCACTTCTTCCCTCTCTCCCTCTCCCTCACCTTCTTTGGGGATGGTCTTAAATATACAGGCCGGGCTGGTCTCGAAGTCAATTGCATGGCCCGCCTTCTGTGTGCATGTGTCACCAGGCCTGGCTAGAGGGCAGGTCTTGGATGTGCTCCCATAGGCAGGGCTGACCAGTAACCATCAGACACCCTATTCTGTCCATCTGCTCATTGCTGAGCTCTTGCTTGCTTGCTTGCTTTTCATTCTCCTGGTTTCTCCCCACAGGCTCCTCTGGAGGGTTCCAGCTGTTCTTACGTGAGGAGACGGCCTCTGCCACCTCAGCCAGGCCGTGAAAGGGCCTTGGGCTGTGCTACTCAGAACTCTGGGGCTTATGGAGAGGAGTCACTGAGGCAGACCCAGGGAAGGGCCCCAGGGCAGCGTCTGGCCAGATGCTAATATGGGTCTCTTCCTTTGCTCTTCACCCTCTGTCTGGACTGTGGGAGGAGAGACAGAAGTGAAGTCAGGCAAGTGGGAGCACCATGTGACCTGACAGGGAGCACTCTATTGAACCAGGAAGGCAGACAGGTCCTGCAGAGGACCTAGTGCCTGTGTTAACTCGTGAGAATGAGAAACGTGGAGGCCAGGGGAAGAAGGGCTTTCTGTGCAGGGAGAACTCTGCTGGAGTGCAGCAGGTAGGCTGGCAAAGTCACTTTAGGAGGGAGGCCCATGGGCAGGAGCAGGTACTGAAGGTCTGAGCCTAATGGCCAAGGGTTTTATCTTGTGAATTGGGGACCATGGAGGTCCCCTTGTAGGTCCTTTTGTAGCAGTGTAATTTGCATTTCAGAAAAATATCTCTGATGACAATGCAGAGAATGGGTAAAGAGTGCAGTCCAAAACCCCAAGTGGAAGGAAGACAGTTAGGAGGCAAGAGACCGGGCAGCTGTTAGTCCAGCCCGCTACACAGCCACCCAAATGCAAGCAGACAAAAAGACTGAAGATGTAGCTCAGTGTGTGCTCAACGCAGCCCAAGGCAGTAGGGTCTACTCCCAATATCAATCAATCAACAAACAAAGAGGACCTGGACATAGTGATGATGCTGGGAACACAGGAGTGACAGGCCTGGGAGTGCTAGGAGAGAAGTCATGGGAGTTTGTACTTGGAGGTGACAGATGATCCCCCTCCACATTCTGGTTTTTTTTTTTTTTTTTTTTTTGTCTTTTTCATTTTTATCGGTACCAGGGATCGAACTCACAACCGCCTGCTTGTAAGGCAGGTGCTTATGCCGCTGAGCTAAATCCCCAGCCCCTTCCCTCCACATTCTGGCCTTGGCTCAGTGGCAAAGGGTAGGGGTGGTGAGATAGGCCTGGGGCAGTGAACTCTGAGCTCTGACTGGACGCACACCTGCAGGGTCGGGGCCTGTCCCAGCAAAGACGGGCAGGAGGCTAGGAGAGTGTGAGGGCAACTTCACACTCAGAAACCAAGGGGTCCGCTGGAGGACTGGGGCTGCCCAGTGTATAGCACATGCTCAGACGCACGAAGCCCCGGGTTTGATCCCCACTACTGCAAAACTAACAAACCTCAAACAAAAAAATTAAATGAAATGTCTGAAAGAGAGTTGGAAATGCTTCTAAGAGATTTGTCGGGCCGTATACATTTGAGAGTTGCCAGCAGAGGAACAGGGGTTCTGGGCACTCTGACAAGTGAGGAGCGGCTGGGGAGGGCCTTCAGCCACCAGCCCTCCGAAGAGTGGTTCTCAGCCTTGGCCTTGAGTCAGGGTCGCTGGGGAAACCTGGAAAACACCAGCATCCGGGTGTCATATAACTAGTAATGGGGATTCCTATCAGGGCAAGCACTACAGAGTCCTGTGCTGTGCAGCTTCATCCTGCCACCGAGGCCCACAACATGAGCACCAGCCGTGGGGCTCTGTGGCGGGAGCCACTGTCACCCCTCTTCTCCTGCTTGCCTTCCTCTAGCCCAGGTCACCAAGGCAGCTGCTGCCTTTTGCCACTCTTCTCTAGCACGGGGCCCGGTGCAGCCTTCTGCACCCAGGAGGGGCTGCCTTCTTGGTGGGAGACCACAAAGTCTTCCTCCTGGTGGTAGTCATGCCTAGTACACCTTGCTGGCACCCTGAGCAGAGTCTGGCTGGGCAAGACCCTTTGAAGTCTCTGGATCTTGGCTGAATGGGGGGGGAGTCGGGAAGAGGTTTGAGAGCAATGCAGGCCCCAGCCCTCAGAGAAGAAGTCTGGACCCTGAGGTGGAGATAGAACTTGAGGAAGGGCTTGGAACCCCAGTGTCCTGGCCTCAAGCCCTGGGGCAGTGGATCTCAGCTCATCAGAGCTCCCAGGGCTCTAGAAGAACAGAGCAGTGTCTCTGGGCAGCTGAAGCCCCTCCCCATCCCCCCAGATTCTAACACAGCCCCAGTGTTGGGAACACAGTTTGAGAAAGGGGCTCTGGACAGCTGGAAAAAGGCATTGAAACCTGAAACCTGCCGCTGCCTTTCTGGGTGGTCCTGGGCCCCATCAGCCCTTGGAGAGCCTTGGCTTCTTCACATCTGTGAAATGGGCATCTGAATCTTATCTGCTTCCACAGATTGTTACACTCAGTTAGACTGTCAGATGGGATGTGTGTTGTTCATTACACAATTATCCTATTTTACTGACAGGGTGCTATGTGGAAGTGAGGTGGAATTAATCTATACAGTAAATAAAAAAGAAAAGCATGTGCTCACCTTGCATGGGTGGTGCTCTTGAGTGAACATGTACACACACACACACACACACACACACACACACACACACGCCTCAGCCTCTGGATAAGCTCTAAGAGCAGGCTACGATTTTCTTTTCTTTCTTTCTTTTTTTTTTTTTTTTTTTTTTTTTTTTTTGTCTTTTTTCCTTTTTATCGGTTCCGGGGATCGAACTCATGATTGCCTGCTTTACAAGGCAGGCGCTTATGCCGCTGAGCTAAATCCCCAGCTCCCATATGATTTTCTAGACGAGCTTTTACGTTTTTAGCCTTCAGAATATGCCATTAAAATAGGAGAGCTGAACTGGGTTGTACGTGTGTCTGTGTGTGAGTGTGTGTATGTGCGTGTGTGTTTAAATGATGGCTAAAGTGCAGCATCATTTGAGCTCGCCTGTCAGCCTATCAGAAACGTCATCTATAACCTTCACTGTTTGCAGTTTAATCTCCCTGCCTCCCCTCGGGCCCTGTTCTGACATTTTAAACCCCATAAATGACAGTAGTGCTCCAAGCCATTTTGAAAAAAGCCAAGCATTTGGAAAAAAATACACGAGAGTTAGCCCCCTAAACTCCCCTTTCCTGCACACACAGGCACTCGCCTCAGAAGTAGACTCACATGCATGGGCACACCCCTGCCCTGCCAGGCTGGGGGGCAGCATAGATACTGGCACCCACCCAAACTCCATATGTGAGGCAGGACACAGACACACAGAAGCAGGCCTGCATCTGTGTCAGCACGAGGGCTCTCATGGTCACACAGAAGCAGCACCTTCCTGCCCTCATCCTCAATCTCTATCTACTTCTCTGGAGACCTATTTATCCCATTGGGCGTGGTGGTGCAATCCTGTAATCCCAGCACTTGGGAGGCTGAGGCAGGAGGACTGCTGAAAATCTGAAGCCAGCCTGAGTTACAAAGTGGGTTCAAGGCCCACCTGAACTGCACAATGAGACACCGTCTCACTGTGTTTGAGACACAACAAAGGGCCGGGGATGTCGCTCAGTGGTACAGCACATGTCTGACAAGCGCAAGATCACGAGTTCAATCTCTGCTACTAAAAAAAAAAAAGACAAATCAAAACAAAGATGTATGTATTATTCTTTTGTCCATTGGTCTTGAAAAGAGAGTAGAGTCCAGGCGCATGCAGAAAACAAGGGGTGACATGAAGGCTGAGGGACCCAAATGTTAGGGCTTAGTGTCAAGCAAGGGTAGGTAAGGGCGAGCATGGGGGTCTCCTCTAGGAAAATCTGTGAGTGTCGCCCCCTCCCCCCCAGCAGTGGGAGGAGCATGTTTGGAAGCAGAATGAAAGATGAACAGGTGAGCATAGAAGGGGGAAGTGCCAGATGCTGCCTATGAGCCCACTCTGGGAGGGTCCATCCCTAGGAAATAAGGGAGGGCTTTTCAGAGCCCAAGTGCCTAAACTGCAACCCCAAAACCACTTATTTATCACACTCCAATTAAGCCTGAGTACCCAGTGTTCAGCGGCTGGGCGATGCCAGGGACCTTGCTCACGTGCTGACAGGGAGGGTTCCACATGCCCACCATAGTGCAGGTCGTCAGTTCCCCGCTACTGCCTGGGCCTGGCCCCGGGTCTGCAGACTCACAGAGGTGTGTCTCTCAGTACTTGCAGAATGGAAGAGTGAATGAGCCAGCAGGCTCCAGAGCAAGTGGTAAGGGGAGTATGCGTATCCATGTGAGCACACACGTGTGTGTGTGTGTGTGTGTGTGTGTGTGTGGGTGCACATTCCTGTGGGCGATGTAGACAGGACCAGTGGAAGAGATGATTTCCTATCTGGTACTGGAGGAGAGAGGCTGTATCACATCTGATATCTACTCGTTACTGGGCAAATGGCTGATTTTCCCCCTTAGACCACCCACCTTTGGCTTTGCACCCTGATCTCCCGACTCAGGGATAAGACAGGAACAGCATTGTGAAGAATATGTCTGCTTTCTGCAATCCTGGCTAAGGACCTTGTTCTATGCCTGAGGCACTTCCTTGAGCTGGTAACTCTTCTCTGTGCACACTGTGTGTGCTCCGGCAGAGGGGAGGGCACTAGGGAGGATGCTGGTTTCTGAGGCGATCTGTGTGTCCTTGGTGGCGGAGCTGGCTTCAGCACCTCTTCTTCCCATTCTTCTGAGTCACAAGTCATTGTGCTCTTTTGGGAATTTGGTTCCCACGCAACCAATTAGTGTCAGGAAGCAAGGTTAAGTAAGGTGGAAGGTGGGGTGAGAAACTCCACCTCCCATCTCCTGGGCTTCAGTATGGTGTCTGCAGCCTTGAGGGAAAGCCCCAGAGGAGGAGGCACTGCTGTTCTGAGGAGCACAGCTCTGGGCCAGAGTCCAGAAGCAGACACCAGCTTGGAGGCGGCACGCCAGGTAGGAGCCTCCACCCACCACCCCTCCAAGCTGCTGCTGAGGGTGCAGAGCAAAGCAGCATGAGCGCAGAGCGAAGAGTCACAGTCATCTGGACCATGGCTGTCTGCGCTGGCAATTTCACATAGATGGCTGATCAAGAAGGCCCAGAAGAAGTCCTGGCTCAAAGTGGGGAAACCTTGCTCCCAGGCCTCCTGTGAGACTGTCTGCCTCCACTGGAGAGAGCAAAGTATGCACTTTCAATTAAAGAACAGGGAGCCAACTAGCAATGCCTGCAGAGAGAGCAGGGGAGGAAAGCCAGTGGTGTGCAGCTCACTGGTTTGTGCTTAGGACAGAGAGTGAGATATGGGTAACAACTGTCAGAACCCCCAAATCTACTGCAACATGGTTAGGTGTGCTGAGCAACAAGTCTGGCCACTTTGGGAGGATTATTCTGTCCAGACCATAAAAGGCAAAATGGAAGAGACCTTGTCCTGGGGGTGAAATAAGAAAGCTGAGTGTTCCTTCCCTGGACCTTGTGGCTGAAGTTCCCAACCCTATAATGCCAGGCCCCGCCATGAAAATGAAGGCGATCATCAGCCACATGTTTCTTGGCACGACATGGTGCAGACTCCGTCATCTTTGTGGTAGGATTAGCAGGCAGGGCAGGCCAGGTCCCCAGGGTAGGCCTAGAAGCACATTGAGATGGAGAACTCCATGCAGGGTCGCTGCCAGGGAACAGGACAGGTAGAGGGTCAAGCCAGGTGTGCCAGTTTCCAGGAAGACTCTAGCTGACCACAGGGGCACTGAAGCTGAAAGGCCTTTCAGAGTTTTCCCAGGCTAGGGGAAGGTGGCTGGCCTTCGAGCTGGGGGAAGGTGGGCTTTGGTGTGCAGTTGCTGTGTGTGACGAGGGCAAGAGGCAATCTCTGGGGGAAGCTTCTCCAGGTTTCAGGCAGGACAGCCAGTTGGGGCTAAGAGAGGTCCGGAGGGGAGCCCAGTTGGCTATTCCCAGAAGAGGCATCAGGGTGCGGAGACGAGAGGGCATGCTGGACTCTGTAAAGGCCTAGGAAGCGCCTCCCTGCTGGAAAGTACTGTCAAGACTGACCTTCATCCCACCCAGCATGGAAGCCATAAATGCAGATACCTCTGACCCCCAAAAGAAGCTTACTTGACAGATTTGTCAGACTGACCAAAAGGCAAGGCACTTTGAGGAAATTATGCTATCTGCATGACAGCCAGCCCTGAGTCCCAAGAGTCTCACTTGGGGCATCTGGAAGGAGCCAGAGTGGTCAGTAGAAGCCTGGCCATGGTCAAGCCTAGCCACAGCAGCCCCAGGAGCCACCCACTGCCTCAGAACTGGGCAGAAGGTGACTGCAGAAGGGTCAGCAGGGGTGAAGAAGGGAGCTGACATGATGTGGAGGATGGCGGCCAGGAATAGGCTGGAGCCTGGCCGTCTCATCGCCCTTCCCAAGAAAGTACTGAGGGAAGAGGATCCCAATCAGGGCTTATCTGTAGGCCACCGGGGCTAAGCACTTGGTCCTGTTAAAGATGGGGCGTCACTACCGAGGGTTATGTTTATGAGTGGTAGGGCCAGGGCTGGAGCCACTGTGTGGGGGAAGTGAGGGGAGAGAATCCATTCTTGTTCCTTGCCTTCCATTGGAGCCCCAGGCCCGCAGGCCAGGCATGACAGCCATTCTTGTTCTTATTTATCTCAGCTCTCTCTGGCTCAGAGGCAAGAAAGGAGCCTGGAGCCACCACAAGAGAAGGACCCAGAGACAGAAGAGGAGAAGGGACAGGAAACAGATGATGGCTTCAGAGTCAGTGCTGGTGACCCTGGGCCTTCTTGCCTGTTCCTCAGGGACCGTATGAGTGGCCACAGCCTCTGGCCAGGAGACCCCGATTAGAAAGAAATTGTTTTCGCTTTTGTGTTTAGCTGTACCTCCGTGGCCCTCCCAGCACACACATTTCCCTTCCTGACCTTGTGACTCCTCCATTAGGACTGCTTTCTTCTTGCTCAGAGAAAGAGCCAGGCAGGAGGGCCGGGCAGGGTGGGCTCGGGCCAGGGCCAGGCTGAGCCAATCGTGGTGTCTGCGAGGTGCAAAGCAATCAGCAGAGCCGCTGGTGAGCGGGTCACTCAGTAGTGTGCGCATCAGGGTGAAATCTTTTCCGCTCCTCGCCAAACCCCTAGTGAAAGACAATCAGGCTCGCTGTCACCGAGCTAATTCTGTCTATATAAAAGCAGTAATGAAATTCACGGCAGGATTACCCTCTCCATCCAATGGGCCAGCGTCGTGGTGACATATCTCTCTTATTGCCCGAATGTAACACACCATCTAATTTACGTCGTGTAGCGAGCAGGAATGAAATGTTCATAAAGAATTGCTGCATCTCGTCACCTTAACTGCGGCCCGGGGCTCTGAGGCATCTGTCAGGGAGAGGAGCAGGAGGAGGGGGTGCTGGGGCTCAGGGAGCAGCTGCCGGGGGCAGGGTCTTCTGTGGGGTGGTTGTTTCTTAATAGGGTGAAGGGAGGGAGGCGGGGGCTAGAGCAGGACTGGGAGGCCGGAGGAAGACGGGAGAGCCAGAGGGCCTCAGGGAGGCGGGGTAAATAAGGGCAGGATGGAGTGGTCTGTGGGGAGCATTTGGACAACCCCAAGGTCGGAGGAGCCCGAAAGCCTAGGATGTGTGTGTGTTTGGGCCTGAGTGGGCTTGGGAGAGCGTGGTTGGGAAAGTGCCCCTCGGGATGCCTCTCAGGTTTTGCATATCCCTGGTCATCTCTTTGGGCCCTGGGGGCAGAAATCCATCTATCTCCCAGGACCAGCATAAGCAAACTCTCCAGCAAATGAGAAAGAGCCTTTCATAAAAATAAAGAAGGAACAGATAGATGCTTGGAACAAATTCTGTAAACCCAGGCACTGGTGACTCCTCCCTCACCCGAGCCACCCGTGAGCACCATCACATCACTCAGAAGAAGGTTTCGCATGCACTCTTGTCTCTGAGCAGCAGTGCTCCTTGCCCTGGTCCCAGTGCAAGGTCACTGCTGTCTGTTGCCAGGGAACTCTGTCCACGACTTGGCCCCTGGTGATCAAGTCACCACTACCATTCCCCCCAACCTGCAGCCCGGGAGTGGCATCCCCTTGCCCTTGGATGCAGTGTAGGACCCCCATCCCTGCCTAGTGCTGCAGTAGTGTTTGCCTTGCCCTCATGCCTGGACATGCTGTGGTGGAGCCAGCCAACAGTCATGTGGGTCCCCCATTATTGGAGGATGCCCCTTGGCGAAGCAGCCATACCACAATCCTGGCCCGGTGCTACCCTAACTCCTGCCTGCATTTCAGAAGTCCTGGCAAGGCTTCCTGAGACTCCTCCAGCGTGGTTACCAGCTGGCAGGGATCACGTCTGTTTTACTTACAATTGTATCCCTAGCACCTGGTATGATACCCAAGGACATCAAAGCTGTTGGGTAAATGTTTGTTGAATGAACCAATGGAAGCCCACAGTCATGTAGCACTAGAAGTCCTGCTTCTTTATCCATTCAGCACACATCTGTTGAATGGCTTTTGTGTGGCAGGCACTGACAAAGGCACTGTGGACATTGTGCTGAACAAAGTTAGTTGTTATTAGACCTAATCTTTCCACCTGGGCCACTCACAGTTGGGGGACAGAGATAGATAAGCAAAGAAGACAGTAATGGTGGCAGATCTATCATGCTAGAGAAGAGTTTTCTGTCCTCATCACAGTCAGTGTCACCCATAAAAAGTAGCTGGTCCTCGAGGCCAGTGTACAACTTTCCTCCAATTTCTCCCAGATACAGAGTAGCCACCTTTGAGGGGAAACATCAGCAAATGACAGACTTTATTAGAGTGCCCTTTGGAATAATGATAAGAGCAAGAAGCATTTATTGAGTGCCAGCTGTGTACTAGCACCTTATCCCATGCAATCCTCACAACAGCTATGGCGCCTAGGAATGTTAGACCACCCTGGAAGTGGGAAACAGAGGCTGACAGACTTTAGGCAGCTTGCTCCCCAAACCTGGCCTGCAGTGACCACTCACCAAACATTTACTGAGGGGGTGGATGAATGAATGGCTATAAGCGGAAAGGCAGGGCTCAACCCCAGTGTTACAGTTCATATCTAGATGCTGTCCAAGAGCCTCACACACTCACAGACAAGGCTTTCAGAAGAGGCCAGGGCACTGTGGCGGGTTTGCCGTCAGGGGCTCAGCCTCCACGGGGAGGCAGGTCACTGGGAGTGACCTGGAAGGTGCACTAGCACCCAGCTCCTCCCTGCCCGCTCTGCTTACGGGCTGCTGTGATCAGGCAGCTGTCCTCCGCCATACTGCCCACCGTTGTGAGGCTGAAACTCCTATAGCGTGAGGCAAAATGAACTATTCTTCCTTTGAGTTGCAGATATTGGGTCCAATATCAGTGACAAGAAAAGTGACTAAAACACTCAGGTTTTCTGGCTCCAAAGCCCTTGTTTTTTCTACTTTTTACCCCAAGCAATTAGTTTGGAACCTTCAAGGTCAGTATTAGAAAAATACCTCTCACTTTGGACTGTGGACCTGGGTGTCCCTCATTCAGACCCCCATTTCTCTACCCACAGCCGCCCACAGATACACGTTACATCTGAGATACCAGGCCTGGCAGAGGCAGGAAGATCAGGTCTGAAGAAGCCCAGACCTGGCGGCGTAGATGCAAATCAATCATAGAGAGAACCCTGTGTTTAGCATGCATGAGGCTCTGAATTTCCCCAGCACCAAAAGAAAAGAGGAGGAGGAGGAGGAGGAAAAAGGAAGAAGATGTGGAGGGCAAAGAAGCTAATGTTTTTCTTTATCAAAGAGCAAATGCATGAGTACAGAAGAGATAACACCGCCTAGCACACAGGAACCTCTCAAATCTCGTCAGCTATGGGTTTGTCCTCCCTGACCAGAGGGTGGCCCTCTTTTTACCCACAGCAGCCCGTAGGTTGGAAGGATAGGTGCCCACACCCACTCCTTCCACAAGGCTCAGGCTTGGGAAGTTCTCTAGGGCCAAGGGCTCTTAGCTGTCATCATGCTGACCCCTCAGAGGAGATAGCTTGGCACCAGGACCTGCTCATCTTTTTTCAAAATCCCTCTTAAGTCAGTCTCAGGAGTCTCTTCAGATATTGCATCCAAAGGCACCTCTAAGACACAAGTGCTCCCCCTAAACGCATCCTCAACAGTAGACCCCTTTCCTCCCGGGCCAGTCTGAGGCCAGCTCCACTGGCCAAAGCTCACCCGAAAAATGCAGTTGGGGTCAGAGTCCGGGCTCCCTTCCTACTCTCCCAGCAGTGGTGGTCGTTCTGTGACTCTGTTGACATTTTAAACCAGGTCTACACCTCCCGGTGAAGCAAGGTATCATTCAGGTTGGACAGATGCAAAGCATCACATGAGCGAGGCCAGGGGAGCGGAGGAACGAGAGAGAGCATTGTTGTAAAGAACCAGCATCCCCCAGTAATATCTGCCCTTAGACTGGCACGAGGCTCCCTGCCCCCAGGATCCACGTAAAGCCAGGGTCTGTGCCTAGAGCTCTATTAAGCCTAAGTCTTATTTGACTGTCTGGAGAGTTGAGGGAGAGGGGAAGATAAACCAGAAGAGGTTGGCTGTGGTTAAATATCGGTTCCTATGGAGAGAGGTGTGCTCAGCAGCACGGCGCCCACCTAGTGCATATGAGGCTCTGGGCTCCATCCTCAGCACTGCCTCCCAGTTGTAGCACAGACCTACTACAGTCCCAGCTACTTGGGAAGCTGAGGCAGGAAGATCATTTGAGCCCCTCCCCACTCCATTTCAGCTGAGAAACACAGTGAAACTTTGTCTCAAAAAAAAAAGTATCTAACTCTGTCAGTGTGTGTTTCTGATTTCCACATTTTTCTACTCCCTTTTTTCTCACCTTCCCCTGCCTTTTCCTTATCTCTAGACTGACATTAAATGATACACTGATGACTATTTTGGCTGCAACCCTATATATCCAAGGAAGCCTGAGCTCCCAGCTGCCAGCCAACTCTGATCCCCTAATCCAAGCGGGACCAGCTGGTCAGAGTTCTCAGGGATAGCAGACCCCCAGTGCAAATGTGGCCTCTGCTGCCACAATCGTGGTCAGGTCATTTAGCTGCTCCGAGTACACTAGTCTTAATGTTAGCCTTCTGCCCACTGGCACACACACCACCCTGGATGATGGAGGCAGCCTGAAGTTGTTGAACGACTATTCTAGAAATTTACTTTTTCATTTCCCACAGTCCCAAAAGTGTCCTCAGGAGAATTAGCTTGATCTTGGGTGGCCCAGGGGCTTCAATGCTGGTCGGACAGCTGTGCAGTCATTGGTCCCTAGGAGAAAGTGACAGTGGCTCGGAACACTCAGCCCCACTTGCTAAATGTGTCACCAGTTATCTTAGCAGCAAATATCATTTCCCGGACACCAGGCTTGTCTGAGGTCGGTTTTATTTTTGTTCTTTGCTTAGTCTGTGGTCCTGGGATCAAATGAGGGCCTCACAAATGCTAAAAAAGGACTATAGCATTGAGCTGCCTTCCCAGCCTGTGTGGGGTTTTTGTGAGCACCCACAGTCTTTTTCAGTGGAAAACAGCAACCAGCATTCAGCCTTCCTAGAGTTTGGTATGGTGGTACAGGGACCCTGGGGTACAGCTAACCCTGGAAGGCTCCTCAGATGACCTGGAGAAACAGGCATAAATTCCTATCAAGCATAGTCAACTCTCTTGTTCTCCAGGCCTCCTGAAGCCAGACACGAAATGTGGTGGCAGTGGCTGCTCAGTGACACTAAATTCTCTGATAATCTGCAGGGATGTGTAATTATGCCGTGGTTAGTGACTGTTCTCTAAGTAAACCCTTGGTGTAGTTACCATGTAAGTCAACGGTATTTACAGGATATTTTTTCTGCCTGTAACTCAAAGCCTTACCGAAACAAATTGGAATTGCCTTCTGGAGGCCGTTGTTATAAATTACAGACCCAACATCTGTCCACATCTGCAGTGTCTAGACAGCCTGTCTCAGCTACAAGAGGAGAGAGAGATGAAAGGGGGGAGTGAGAGAGCCAAGAGGACGGGGTGGGGGGAGTAAGGAAAGCTTAGGGTCACTCTTGCAGGCCTCTCCAGGAGGCCACCTCTACGGGCACTGGACTGACTTCTGAAATGGACCAGAGCCTGCCTGGCCCAGCACAGGGTTTGTTGGTCCACAGGGCCTAGTCAGGGTCCCCAGATGTGTAGGCAACCCCGCCACTTGTGTGTGTAGAACCGCATGTCTGCCAGGAAGACTCTGGAGTCACAGAGGGACCTGGCAGATGGAGTTAGATGTGGAAGCCAACTAGAGCCAGCTCTAGAGAGGCCACTGCTTCTCCAGCCTCCCCTGCTGCTCCCACCCGCCTGCTTGCTGGCTGAGTCGCCCCTACCAGGCTCCCTTCGCAGAAGCAGGGGAGGGAGTCATCTGCCCACCTTTCCTGTGGTCTCTCTCCTGCACCCACGATAAGGAGCCTGCCGTCAGCTGAGTGATTGTATTTTTTTACAGTTCCTAGCACAAACCTTCTCATTTATATGTAAAGCAGCCATTAGTCATAGCTCCGTTCCCACACACTGCCTGATGTACAATCACATTTTGCAGCGGATGAATCTTTCCACACAGCTGCTCTGCTATGAATAATCCGTCTCCAGGCCCATAAATCAGAAAAAAATCATGCCCCTCATTCGCCTGATCCTTACACAAAGTCATATATTTTACATGAGGACGAGCTAAATATTCATGAGTCTTGAAGGTTTTTTTCATAGGCACTTGTTGGGGCTGTTTTTACTGTAGAAGGGGTGCCAAGATTGTATCGGGGGAATAGGGTTTGGGAGAGGAAGAGGAGGAAGGAGAGGAAAAACTGTATGTGTGTTTGGAAGAGAATAAAAAAGATAAAGAGGAAAAATGAGATTGATTGAGACTCTGAGCTCATCTCTTGGACTATGAGTCAAGTGGGGCAAGGCGTGCTCACATGAGGCCTTAAAAACATGATAAATACTTGTTTACCTGGGCTTCTGCTCTGCTTAAGCCATAAATTTCTTCCCCTTGATTTTCAAGGTCATTTCGTGAACCTTTGCCCTCTGGCCTTGGAGCAATGAGTTTGGCCTTCTCTGTGCACAGAGGTATCTCTCAGCAAAAAACAAAACTTGGGGTGAGGAAGGGGAGACATAGGGAGATCCGAAGGCATAAAGAAAACCACTCCGACACTGCCAGGGAACCCCAGCTGCATGCAGCCAAGGGCCGAGGACCCCTCCCGATGCTCCCAGTGCTCCCTGAGTGCCCAGCTCCAGAGCGTGCTTTTGGGCTGCTTCCCCCACCCCCCCACCCCCCAGCACTTTACTTCCTCCAGGTCTGTTTCCTGCTGTCCCTCCCAGCCTCTCAGGCCTCTTCCCCACACTAGCCTCGGCTCCTTAGGGCTTTTCCTCATCCAGCACAGGCTCCCTCTACATCTCCTCAGCTTCCCCTCTCCTGAAATGCGGTCCAGGAAATCGAATCCAGGCCTCTGTGTTTTTACCAAGCTGTATCCCCAACCCTTTTTTGGTTTGTTGGTTTGTTTTGTTTTTATCTTGCTAAATTGCCCAGGCTGACTTGTTCCTCCTGCCTTAGCCTCCCAGACACAGGATTATGGGTGTGTGATACAGACCTCACCCCAGTGCAAGGCCTCCCTCTGCTCCACAGAGGCTGGAGAGTGCCACGACCTGCCTTGTGAGCCCCCACTAACCCACTCTTCACACCCCTCGGCTGCTGGCAGGCACTTTTTCATTTTACCCTGGCATTCGCTCAGCATTTGTCTGTGCATTCAGCGGCTCTGTCTGGCTCATTACTGCAACGGACTGTGGTGGTGACTAAGGTGAGTACTCACTTCCCTTGAGAGGGAAGAAAATTCTCCTTGCCAGGTTTCACTGACAAGATGAAGAACGGATGTTTAGGTAGTGGTTTCTTGGCTTTAGCTCAAGATCTGGGATTGCACACAAGCCTCAGACCTCAGCTTACAGAGTGGTTAATGACAGGACCTTGGGTTCAGGCAGCTGTCCTGGAAGGCGGAGTTGGATGGAAACAATGAGGGCACCTCAGGGGGCTACTTCTTCATTTAGTGTCACCTCTCTTGCCTACCATGCATGAAGCCTTGGCTTGGATTCCCCAACACCGCAAAATAGGGATTTAGCTCAGCAGCATAAGAGCCTGCCTCGAAAGCGTGCAGTCATGAGTTTGGTCCCCAGTACCAAAAATACAAAAGAAGTTTTTTAAAAAACAGACAAGCAAACAAACAAAAAGAAGGGTAAACTGAGGAATAACTTAGGTAATTACTTTCCCAAAGTCACATCAGGAGGTGATGACAGAAAGGTGAAATTGTGTAGAAGCTGACCTGTGACTTTTGACTCTAAGCACCTAAAGTTTCCCATTAACCTCCAGAGTGAAAGGCCAAAGGTCAAAGCCTTGGCTCCCCGCTCTGGGTCTGTGGGCTTCACCTGTTGTTCTGCTGCTCCTCGTTGCTCCTCGAGCCTCACCTGCTCCCAACCTGGCTTGCTCATGTTCAGGGAACATTAAGTCAAAGAACCGCCAGAGAAGAGAGAAAAGTCCAAACAATCACAGATGGCAGACTCGAAAATTTAATTTAAAATCATTCTTTATCATCCAAAATATTAAAATTAAAGCTATTATGCCCAGAGGAAAACACAGATTAAAATCCCCAATGTTTCACAGCCTCTTCCTCAGGGGGTCCCCCAAAATACTGAGTGGAATGCTTTTGAAAAGAAAGCAGGCATGCTGGAGCTAAGAGCCAGCTGTAGATCACAGAGCCAAACGCTCGGTGACTGACCCAGTCCTCTCTGCTTAAAGCCAAACACCAACTGTTTCATATGCAATTAATGATTGCCCTGCCAAATTAAAGTGCGTCAAGTCGTCACAGGCGTCACTGAATGGGAAGACACACAGCAGCCACAGGTATCTCATCCCTGGCATCTACATAATGATATCACCAGGCTAATCTCAGCTCAGAGATGTAATTCTGCAAAACCCCATGCATGAAATATTTATATTCATAAAGGGTGTAAAGATGCCCACATGCTACCTCTAGGCTCCCCATTTGTCTAGCATAGGCTGCTGCCTCATTTGCTTGGGTCTAGGATTGGGGCTAAAGCATCAGTCAAGTGTCAGCAGAGTTCCAGTGCCCTGCTTGACTCTTAAAAAGGGCTCCTTATTGGATTAAGTAACCAAAAGTACCCAAGAAACAGCAATGCCTCTTCCTTTTCTAGAGATCCCACGGCAGGAGAGGAGGCCCCTTCTTAATTCAGGACCACAAACGGGGCAGCAGGATGGATGAGGATATCTGCTCCCCATTCTCTGGAGCAGGAAATCACAAGTCCAGAGGGGACCAGAGACCGCGACTGTCATTGTGTATAAATTCAAATTTTCAGAGAATCGCAGATCTAGCTCTGATTTTGGACGCCACTGCGCTTGAACTACGAAGCTGAAGAACAGGGCCTCCCTGGACTGTCAGAAACAAACCGGTCCGGATGGAAAGGAACGGGTTTGTTGGAGGTGTGCTTCATGTTCTTCTGCATTAGACTCGGCTTCCGAAACTGAAGCCTAATTCGGAGTTTACGGCCTTTCCTGGAACAGTTTTGCTTGCTGCTAGCAGGGCCTGAGTACCAGGCACGTTGGCTCCGAAGTTGCGGGATCTCTGCAGACTCCTGTGCTCACTTACGCTCACTGGGGTGCCGGAATCACTTCCGCGTCGATCGGGGTATGCTCCCCTCACCCCCACCTCCATCTCCAGTCCGACCCCCACTCGCGCCCCCACCACCCCCCGCCCTGGAGGAAACGCAGATGAGGGCCCTGTTTGTTCACTGTGCACACCTTGAAGCCCTCAGCACTTTTCCAGGGCTCTGCGTGTTATAATCAAGATGGGATCGGCTTATAAAAATCATACTAGTTACAATCCAAAAAGATTAACCAGCCTTAAGGGTTTGGGGGCAATGCAGTACACTTCTCAATTTTCCTACAATTAAACTAACAATGAATACTGTTGTCCAGCAAACTGCCAGAGCTAGCGGAAGCCCTGCGGTGGAAGGGGCAGTGGCTCCGTATGCCTCAGGGTGGCCCGTGAGTCCCAGCCTTGGCACCAGAGCTTGCTCCTAAAACAGTAACGGCCAGGGATTTAGCTCAGTGGTATAAGCACCTGCCTAGCAAGTGCTAGGTTGTGAGTTCAATCCCCAGTATCAGAAAACAAATAAATAAAATTAAACCGAAATGACAATCTGCCTCAGTTTCTCAAGGGCCTACGCAAAAAACCATAGTTTTAGGCTGGGTGTGGTGATACACTCGTGTAATCCTAGCATTTGGGAGGCTGAGGCAGAAGGATCTATACAAATTGAAGACCAGCCTGAACTCCATGGCAATACTTGCTTCAAATAAAGAAAAAGGAAAAAATCTTGACTCCTGAGCTCCTTCCACCTCTGAGAAATCTTCCACTGATTTCTCCGCCTCCTGCTGGAGATGGTCCACAGGGAGACTGTATCAGGCACAACTCTATCAGCTCATTCCTAAATTTGGAGTCACGAATCCAGATCCTAAAGTCAATGAGAGGCAGCACTGGGTGATATGGGGGCAGGGAAGGCCAAAGATCTCCGTGGAAACTCTCAAACATACCTGGTGCTGCAAAGCTGGGCCCGGAAGGCAGGTGTGAGGCAGCAGGCTGACTCTGTGAGAGGAGAGGGTTTCTCGAGGCTGAGAAGTGAAGGCCAAATTACTTCTCCAGAACCATCATTACTCAGTGTGGGAAAGAACTCAGCAGGAGGAAGGGCTGGGAGAGAAGGCATACAGAGGGAACAAGGACCAGCAGGGTACGGTGGTGCAAACCTGTGATGCCAGCACCGAGAGACCAGCAGGAGGATTGTCACCAGTTCAAGGCCAGCCTAGATACAGTGATTGTTGCCATCATGGAATCAGTTCTCTCTGCCACGCACTGTGGGAGGAGCAATCATGCATCAGTTTAAGCTTTATGACAACCCTACAAAGTAGATCGTATTATCTATCTCCATTTTACATGAAAACTATTAAGAAATCCAGTCTTATTTGTTTTTGTTTTTGTTTTTTTTTTGAGACAGACTCTGCCATGCAGTTCTGAACTCACTTTGTAGCCCAGACTGACCTTGAGATTGCAGCAATCCTCCTGCCTCAATCTTCCAAGTGCTGGGACCACAGGCATGTGCCACCAAACTGGGCTGAAATCAAATCTTAGAGAAGTTAAATAGCTGGCCTGGGAATTGAACCCAGATTTTAAGCCTTTGCTCTTTTTTTTTTTTGTCTTTTTCATTTTTATCGGTACCAGGGATCAAACTCACGACTGCCTGCTTGCAAGGCAGGCACTTATGCTGCTGAGCTAAGTCCCCAGCCCCTAACAGGGCTAATTCTTTTTTTTTTTTTTTTTTTTTTTTGGTCTAATCCTGGCCATTTCTGAGGCTAGGTTACGAGTAAAAGGTTTGTTATCTTATGCTCTTTACCTTTCTCTACATTTGCAAGTTTACATAATTCAAAGTTAAATACACACATGTGTATGTGCTCCTACACATATATATCTTGCTATGCTTTTGTTCCTTTATGTGGGTATAACTTTAGGTATTTTCATCTTTTTTGTGTTGTTTCTGCTTCTGCATTAAGGTGCTTTTTATCAAAAACAAACAAAAAGCATCTATTTTAATGGATCGTGGTGGTGCACACCTGTAATCCCAGCACTCAGGAGGCTGAGGTAAGAGGGTCACTTGTAGTTCCAGACCAGCCTGGGCTGCGTAGTAAGTTCCGGGCCAGTCTGAGCTACATCATAAGACCTCATCTAAAAAAGTCATGAATTTAGCTGTAGTAAGAACCAAACAAGTCAGATGGGCTTCATTTACATGTGGGCTGGTATGAGAAAGCCATCCCTGGAGCTCCACGCTTCAGAGAAGAGGAGTAACCGTGGTAGAACCCTGTTGTAGTCAGGGGTTGTGCGGAGAACAATTAAAACCAGGACATGGAATTTACAATATTTTATGATGGTCACCCAGAGTTAACACAAGTGCAGGAAATCTATCCATAACACTAAAGACATAGACTATTTAGCAAAGGGCCTGAATTCCACAGCAGTGTCCCACATGAGCCCAGATGAAGACCCAGAGCTCATGACAGTGCCTTCCACAAGTGCAGCTGGAGGTCTAGAGCTCACGACAAAGACTCATGCTAGTTGATTACAGATCTGTGCTGGGAAGGCCCAAAAGTCAGCAGTGGAAGCCAGAAAGTCTATGCCAATGGGATGAAGGAGCTGTGCTGGTAGGTTGAGGATTCTATGCTGGAGCTGAGAAGTCACACTCAAAACAAGACCAGGGCTGTCCTGAAAAGCACCACAACCAGCCTCAGTGACACAGAGGCCCCAAGCTCCTCCTCCTCCAAGCACAGTGGAGTACATGCCAGGAAGCTAGCGTGAGTTCACCCTGGAGACCAAGCAGCACATGTCTTCCCCTCTGGAGCCAGGAAGCAATGCTCGATGTTAGGGTCAGAGCTTCTCCAGGAGAATCAACAGCTCAGAGAGCAACACGTAGGAGAACCCACAATGCCTCAGTGCACCTTAATGCCCAGCTTCTCCTTCGCCACGTCTCTATTTATGCTGGCAGCTTTCCTCAGATGGGACATCTATACTCAACACCATGGTTATTTAATTCCACTGTTGTTAAATTGACCACCAGTTTTTTTATCAGTACCAGGGATCGAACTCAGGACCACCTGCTTGCAAGGCAGGTACTTATGCCGCTGAGCTAAATCCCCAGTCCTGACCATCAGTTTTTAATCTATAACAAACCCTAAGCAGATGGAGACCCTGAGGTGTGAGTGCAGGCTTCGGCAGAGCTGCCAGGCTCCCCGCCTCACAGTACTGCCCTTTCTCTGAGACAGTTCTCTTAAAAACCAGGTTCTCCAAACCTGGGCATGGTGGCACATACTTGTAATCCCATCACTACAGGGAGGCTGAGGCACAAGTACTGCGAGTTCAAATCCTGCCTAGATACATTAGCAGCATGTGAAATCGTGTCTCAAAATAACTAAATGAGGGGCTTGGAAGGCAGCGCAGTGGTAGCGAAGCCCTGGGCTCAATCCCTAGTGCTACCCGTGTGTGCAGCGTACAGCTTGTTAACGTACAGGGGATTCTCTGCGGTCCAGCCCTGCGAGCTCCTCATGGTGAAGCTCCTTCCAACTAAAAGACCCCAGTCCTGCTTTTGGGCTTCACTGGATGCCCTGCCCTACCCTGCCCTGCAGGTCTGTCCAGTCCCCGGACCTCAACCAGTCCGGAATACTAAAAGCAAAGGAGTAGAAATGCTGCTCATTTCTGCCAGATAAAGTGCTAATGATGAAACATTAAGCAAGGTATCAAGTAACTCATCTTCTTCCTTTGGAGTCCAGATCAGATATCACTGTTTTTGTGTCTGTTCCTGTCCCCAAGCAGAGGTCCTTAGCATCCTACTTCCCTTCCCCAAGGGCAGCACTTGATACAAACTATTTATTGTAGGTTTGGTTTGGGTTTTTTTGGTTTTTTTTTTAACCTTAAGTTATTTTGTTGCATTAGGACTTTAGCAGTTCAGGTTGGCCTTGATCTCATGGTGATCCTCCTGCCTCAGCTTTCTGAGCACTGAGAGTGCTTGTTAAGCCTCTCTGCTTTTTTTTTTTTTTTCTTTTTTTTTTTTTTGAGACATGGTCTCATGAAATTGCTAAATTGAATTTGAGATCTTCCTGCCTCAGCCTCTGAGAATGCTGGGATTAAACGTGTACATAAAGCAGTTTGTTTTGCTTTTGTTTTAGTTTTTGATCCAGGGTCCTACTATGTAGTTCAGGCTGACCTCAAACTCTTGATCCTTCTTGTCTTAAGCTCTCAAGGGCTGGGGTTACAGGTCTGTGCCATTCACCTACCACCACACTTTTGGTTTTTGTTTTTCTTGATGTAATATTTTATGAACCACTGGCTGTCATGGTTACCATTATGCCATTAACTTTTTTTCTTTTTTCTTTTTTGGTACTAGGAATCAACTCACAATCTTGTGCTTGCCAGACAGGTGCTTATGCCACTGAGCTAAATCCCCAGCCCTGTTTTTGTTTTTCTTTCCTTCTAGTTTTCTTTGTAGAAGATGCAAAAGAGAATATCTCTTATTTTTCCACAATGATGAACACTTACTGAGTTCTTCCTGTGTACCTACCAATATTCTAAATACCTCCCATGTATTACTTCATTTCATTCCTACAGCAACCCTATATGAAGAAATTTCGATTACAATCCTCATTCTCCAGGTAAGGAAAATGACACACAAGAACCCGGGCCAGATTTGGACCCTGCCAGCTGAGTTCCAGAGCACACGGCTGCTGACCACCAAGGTGCACTGTGTGGAACAAATTCGTAAATAGATGAGTGAGGAAGTGAAGGAATGTCCAGCCGTAATTCTTCAGGCACTTAAAGTCACCTAAGGCACGAGTAGCATTTGTTTGTTTGTTTGTTTACTGTTTTTTCTTGAGACAAGCTCTTGCCTGAATGGAACCCTGACCGTCCACCCACCTAAGTCTCCCAAGCGCTGGGATTACAGATGTGCACTACCATACCTGGCATGAACAGCACTTACGTTTAAACACATAATTGGTAAGTTTTTGGACATTTTTGGAGGAATGATAATTTCTCACCTATGATCTTTGTTTGTGATATGATCTTCCTTTATAACCCAGGATGACCTCAAATTTGTGATCCTACTGGCCAGGCACAGGGGTACGTGCTTATAATCCCAGCAGCAGGATTGCTGGGAGTTTGAAGCCAGCCTAGGCTACATAGTGAGTTCAGGGACTGCCTGAACTATATATAGAAAGCCTGCCTCAAAAAAAAAAAAATTCTTTCTTTGTGGCTCTCCTGCCTCAGCCTCCCAAGTGATAGGATGCTAGGAAATTCTTTGAGGTAAGAAACATCTCTGGCCACTTCCTAAGTGGTCTCCAGAGATAAAAACCATAGTCAGATGAAAATTTCCAGTCTAGAACAACATTAATTTAAGAACTGGGTATGGTGGCATATGCCTATGATCCCAGAACTTTGGAGACTAAGGCAGGAAGATTGCTATAAGCTCAAGGCCAGCCTGAACTACAAAGCGAGACTGTCCAGAAAAAAAGAATTTACAAAAAGCTACTTTTTGATCCAGCGATCACAGTTCTGAGTTTTATTGGAATGAGTGAAAACAATTGCTTCAAGGGTGTCTGGACTCCCATCCCTATTGCACCAGCACTCACAGCAGTCAAGCTATGATCAGCCAGGCACAGTAGCACAGCCTGTGTCCCCACACTTGGCTGATATGTGGATGGCTGAGGCAGGAGGCTGCTGATTTCCAGGCTGGCCTGGGCTACAAAGTGAGACTATATTTAGAAAAAAGATATGAAATCAGCATTAAACCTGTATTTACACATGATCAATTTGACACACACACAGAGGATGTTATGCAGCCTTTCAAAGGAAGGACACGGACACAGCTGTGTGGGTAGCATTGGAAGACACTGCTGAGTAAAGTAAGCGGTGCAGAAACAAACACAGCTGCCTGAGCAAGAGCGAGGGCATGGGGCGGGGAGGAGGCACCAGGAGAGGTGCAAGGTGTCAGCAGGAACGTGAGGTTTGGGATCCATTGCACACCCGGGGACTCTGCTCAGTAATCATGTGCATTACAGAAGAACCGTGTAAATTTCAAATATCTCACCACAAAGAAGGCCAGACCGCAGCCGTGTGAATTAGCTGGGTTTAATCATCCTGCATCGCACATACAGCAAATCACCGCTCTGCACAAGTGTGATTTCTCAGTGACAAACCACATTAAATAAAAGCAAAAGCTACTTTTCGGTCGCTTGTATTAATGAAGGAAGAGGGGAGCCGGGCCAGGTAGCACACGCCTGTAATCCTAGTAGTCAGGAGGCTGAGGCAAAAGGGTCACCATGAGTTCAAGGCCAGCCTGGACTGCACATAGTGCGACCCCACCTGGAAAAAAAAAGGGAAAAAAGAGAAAGAGGCTAAATAATCCAGGTGGGCAAAGCAATGCAAGACTTTCATCTCTCTGCATGGTAGGCATTGCTGGTAGCCTATCCTGACCTCTGCTGGAAAGGAACTTCTGAGCCTTTCTCTCCAGCTGCCCCCTAGTGCTGCAGTGTACCCCTCCCCACCTCCTTGCCACCAGAGGGCCTAACCCTCCACCTGTGCCGGATCCCAGCCTGTCCCATTTTCTTGGGGACTATTCCATCATTACACTTTTTCTTTTTTCAAAAAAGTATTTAAACCAGGCATGGTGACCCACACCTATAATCCCAGCACTGAAGAAGCAGAGGCAGGAAGATAGTTTGAGGCCAGCCTGGACTACATAGAGAGAATCCCTGTCTCCAAAAAAAAAAAAAAAAGCAAAAAGTATAAGTAAATAAAATAAGTAAACTTATTAGTAAGTGTCTTTGAGACATAATGGCTACTTTCATTGTAGGTGTTTGGTACATGCCATATCTTTTTTTTTTTTTAGAGGGGTACTTGGAGTCAAAGTCAGGACCTTGCACTTGCAGGCAAGCACTTATACCACTGAGCTATATCCCCAGCCCTGGTATATGTCATATGTCGCTTTTTTTTTTTTTTTTTGAGACAGAATCTCACTTTGTAGCCCAGGCTGGCCTCAGACTCATAACAAACCTCCTGCCTCAGCCTCCCAAACACTGGGATTAGAGGTGTGTGCCACCATGCCAGATGGTGTTTTTTGATGTTCTCTTTCCTTCCCCCTCACCTCTCTTCCTTAATCTCTTGGTGCCTTTCCCATTTGCAGTAGATTCTATTTCTGTTTTCTTTTATCTATCTTTTATTTTGCCCTTTATATTTTTGATTTCTCATATAAGAGTGACCATACTGTCTTAGTTACTTTCCTCTCATTGCTAAGACAAAATACCTGAAATCCAAAACTAAAAGAGGGAATGTTTATTTAGCTCACAGTGTGTGGAAGTTTCAGTCCATTATCAGCTGGCTGCAAGGCAGGGTGGCACATGGTAGAGGGGCAAAAGTTCATGGCAGCAGAAGAGAGCAAAAGCAGCAAGAACAAAAAGGCGGGGATCAGCCTCTCTTCCTCTCATGTTGTAGACAGGCTACCACTATTTCCATGCCCTCCTCTTGCACACACTTGGGATATTTACAGAGTGAGGACCCTGGTCCCCTTGCTGAGTTGCTTAGACTTTAAACTTCTCAAGTAGACACAATGTATCGATACATATTGTATTTATGGTGTGTCTGATTTATTTAACCCAACAATAATCTGAAAAGTATATTCATCTCAGATGCCCACTTTTGGACTGGGTCTTTAAATTTGGGGGGGTCTGATTTTTTAAAGTTTTTTATATATTCTAGATATTAGTTCATTGCCTGAGGAGTAGGTGGTAAAGTTTTTTCCCATTCTGTGTGTTGTCTACTCACTATTGGCGGCTTCTTTCACTGTGTGGAAGATTTTTAATTTGATGTGATCCCAGTTCTTGATTCTTCGTAGTATTCCTGTGTGATCAAGGTTTTGTTCATGAAGTCTTTGCCTACTCTTTATCTTAGAAAGAGTTAGCTATTCTATCTTCCAGCAGATTGTTTCCAGCTTTATAGTTAGATCTTTGATTCATTTTTATTTTAATTTAGTGCATGGGGAGACACAGGGGTCTAGTTTTAGTCTACTATGTGGAAAGCCAGTTTTCCCAGTACCCATTGAAGAGGCTATCTTTCCTCCAGGGAAGGTGTTTGGTCACTTTTTCAAAAATAAGGTAGCTAAGTGTGCTTACAGTTGTTTCTGCATATTCTGATCTGTTCTATTGATCTTCATGTCTGTTAGTGTTTTATTTTTGCCTGTACCATGTATTTTTCATAATATTGCAATTATTTTGTTTATTTTAAAGAGAATAAAACCAAACAAAAGAAAACAGAATAAAACTAATCAGAATAGAACAATAAAAGCCATACAGGACTTCAAAACAAGAATATAGGAAATCAACAATGGCTACCACAATGTCTCTTACTTTCTTTAAAATAGCTGTCCATACCATCAGACATAATAAAATCAAACAAAACAAAACAAAAAAAGTGAAAGCATATTTTAAAGAGAATAAAACCAAATGAAATAAAACACAATAAACCCAATCAAAGCAAAACAGTGAAAGTGTTACAGAATTTCAAAACAGGATAATTGGAAATCAACAGTGGCTACCATAGTGCCTCTTGTCATCTTCAAAATTGCTGCCTATGCCATCAGGCATAATAAAATCAAGCAAAACAAAACAGAATAAAATCAATCAAAACAGAACATTGAATAAAACAAAACAATGAAATGGAACAAAACAAAACAAAACAGTGAGAACAATATTGGATGTCAAACACAAAAGAAAATCCCTGATATTCACTATATTGCATGTACTTATCGTCCTAATAGATGCTCAGACTACTGGCTTTAGGCTTGCAAAGTCAATCAAACAATACAAGTGTTAAGTTGTCTTGGTACTTAGGTTGTTATCAACTAAGTCTGTCCTCCAGCTCAGCTAGTTGCTTGCTTGGGGTGGGGACCTTTTTGTCTCCCAGGCTGCGTGCTAGTTGGCTCATGGGAAGGGTGAGTTGGCTTCTTGTTGCTCCTCCCAGGTCCAGCATGGCTTGCCCATTTCTGCTTTGTTTTGTTTTTGTCATGGTAGCTCTGCAGCACAGCTTCAGATCAGGTGCAATGATGGCCCTGCCTTGCCCTTACTGCCCAGAATTATTTTTGCTTTTCCAGGTCTCTTATGGTTGCATATGACTTTTAGGATTGCTTTCTCTAGTTCTGTGAAGTATGTCACTGGTATTTTGATTGAGGTTGCATTAAATCTGTGTAACAGTTTCAGAAGTATGGTAATTTCCACTATATTGATTTTCCCAATACAAGAATAGGGATGTCTTTCTGTTTTCTGTTACCCTCTTTCAGAGTACTGTAGTTTTCTTTTTCTTTACCGGTACCAGGGATCAAACTCATGACCACGTGCTTGCAAGGCAGGCGCTTATGCTGCTGAGCTAAATCCCCAGCCCCTGTAGTTTTCTTTTTCTTTTCTTTTTTTTTTTTTTTTTTTTTTTGTCTTTTTCATTTTTATCGGTACCAGGGATCGAACTCACGACGCCTGCTTGCAAGGCAGGTGCTTATGCCGCTGAGCTAAATCCCCAGCCCCTCCCCTGTAGTTTTCAATGTAAAGGTCTTTTATTTCCTTTGTTAGATTGATTCCTACGTATTTCATTTTTCTTGATGCTATTGTGAAAGGTATTGCTTCCTTGATTTCTCTCAATGAACTTGTTATTCACTGATTTTTATTGAGTTTTGAATGTGAACTTTGTATCCTGCTATAGTACTAAATTTAATCGTTAATTCTAGGTGTCTTTTGGTAGAATTTTTGGGTCCTCTATGTAGAATATCATGTCATCAGCAAGTAATGACAATTTAGTATTTTTTTCCTACCCATTTTCTTTTCTCTTCTTTCTCATGCCTAATTGCTCTGGCTAATGTTTCCAGAACTATATTGGATAGGAGTGGAGACAGTGGCCATCCTTGTATTGTTCCTGATTTTAGTGAAAGTTTTCAGTTTCTGCCCACTTAGTATGATACTACTGCCTATTGGTTTGTTATAGAGAGCTTTTATCAGGTTGAGATAAAGACCATCTATTCCAATTTTCTTTCTTTCCTTCTTTCTTTCTTTGTGGGTTTGTTTTAATACCATGAATAAGTGTTGAACTTTGTCAAATGCTTTTTCGGTATCTTTTGAGAGTACTTGTGGCGTTTCTCTTTGGCTCTGTTAATATGGTGTATTTCATTTACCGATTTACATATGTTAAACTATCCCTGCATCTCTAGGACAGTGACAGTCCATCTCACTGCAGAAAGAATGGCTATCATCAAGAAATCAAGCAATAAGTAATACAGGCAAGGTTATGGGGAAAAAGGAACCCTTCTCCACTATTGGTAAAATGTAAATTGGTACAACCACTATGGAAATAAGTATGGAGATTCCTCCAAAAATTAAAGCCTCCATTTGACCCAGCTGTGCCCTTTTAAGTATCCTCTTGAGAGTTGAAAACATCATACCATAGTGATACATACAGCCATGTTTATAGAAGTGCAATTCATAATAGACAAATCTTGGAAACAGCCCATATGCCCATTAACAGATGAATGGACGAAGAAAATGCAGTATTTGTAGATGATGGAGTACTACTCTGCCATAACGAAGGGTAAACTGAGCCATTTTTTAGGTGAATGGATGCGCCTTGAGACAGTAATGGTAAGTGAAACAAATCAGACAGACACATTGTTTAAGTATCACAGTGTTGGGCTGGGGATTTAGCTCAGTGGCATAAGCACCTGCCTTGCAAGCAGGCAGTCATGAGTTCGATCCCTGGTACCGATAAAAACGAAAAAAAAAAAAAAAAAAGTATCACAGTGTTTCTCTTGTGTGAGAAACCCAAACGGGAAATGAGGAGGAAAATGGAGAGAGACACTCGGGAGTTGGAAGAACATGTTCAAACAGAAAGGGAACCAAGGGAGGAGACAGGAAGAAGGGAAGGAAGGGAATAGGGGAAAAGGGAGGGACAAAGCCTTTGTAAAGGGGAAAGGGGAGCAGGGTTGAAGGGAGGAAAGGGGACTGGGAAGAAGAGAAGAATGAAGAACAACAGGATTACACACAGGCACAAATTTCCTCTGATGGTTGTTGCTGTTGTTGCTGGGACAGAGTCTGGCCTCCAACTCCTGGAGATCCTCCTGCTTCAGTTTCCAGAGTGTGGGGATGACAGCATGGGCTCGCACTCCCAGGTCCTACCACGTCTTAATTCCATCACGTTGAGTCCGCTCCCTCCTTTCTTCCCTCTCTCCACTTTCCTTTCCTTCCATCCCTACTCACTTCAGCTGACAGTTTTGCTAGCTCACCTTTTTTGCTAGGACCTTTCGGACCTTTTGAGGCTCCCGGCACCCCAGCTCTCTCAGCTCTTCTCAGAAGCACCCCAGCTCTCTCAGCTCTTCTCAGAAGGCCAGGCCCTCTGATTCTCATACTCTCATGACTCTCATCACTCCCACAAACTTAACGCCGATAAAACACTGGTATCTGATAGGCAGCCCGCAGCAGTCCTTCCGTGCTTATTCCCCCAACGTCTTCACCGCTGCCTTCTCTGGGGTATCAGTGCATGTGCTCTGTGTTCCGGGGCCAACTGGGGATCATTCATTGCACTGAGCTGTGTCGCTTCTTTCGCTCCCTCTGAATTTAAAGTCTGATTTCCTCTAAACAAAACAAGGAATAGTTTCCTCAGGCCCCTTGTATTTCATTCTATGTTTGGTACTGGGGTTGAACACAGATCCTTCAAACTGAGCCACAGCCCAGCTCCCCACCACACCTTTTTTTTTTTTTTTTTGGTACTGGGAATCAAATTAACAACCTTGAACTAGCCAGGCAGGCAGGCACTGACTGTGACGCTAAGCTGTAACCTCAGCCTGGCCCTGCCCTCCCCCTCCTTTTCTTTTTTTTTTTTGTTTTAGTACCAGGGTTCAAACTCATGACCTCACATTTGGGAAGCAGGCACTTACACCACTAAGCTAAACCCCTGGCCCTCCCCTCCTTTTCTTAAAAGTTCCTAACCCTTTACAATTTTTTTAAAAATTATATTTTGAGGGACTGGGGATTTAGCTCAGCTGGCAAGCGCAAGGTCCCAAGTGCAATCCCCGGTACCAGAAAAAAATATATATATTTAGGGGCTGGGGATTTAGCTCAGCAGCATAAGCGCCTGCCTTGCAAGCAGGCAGTCGTGAGTTCGATCCCTGGTACCGAAAAAGACAAAAAAAAAAAAAAAAAAGTTAAAAAAAAATATACATATTTTGAAACAGGGCCAGTGTTAAGTCACTAAATTACTCAGGCTGAGCTTAAATTTACAGTTTTCCTGCCTCAGCCTCCCAGAATGCCAGGACTGTAGGCACTATGCTCTAGCACTGTGCTAACTCTTCTTAGCTTTCCTAACAGCTATGGGGTGATTTGTTCTCTTTTTCCCTCTTCCTCCCCCTCCCCTTCCCTCCCCTCTTCCTTCCCCTCCCCTTCCCTCCCCTCTTCCTTCCCCTCCCCTTCTCCTTCCTCTTGTTTACAAAGGGGTTTGCTGTGCTGTCCAGGCTGGCCTTGGACTCACTGTTGTAGCCCAGGCCCTGTGACAGTCACATGTTCATAAGAAGAGATTCACCATCTTCATTTCTCACCTCTGTTGTTCCCTCACTGCGTCATAGTGCCTGGCTTCTATCCAGACCCAAACCCCCATCTCCAGCCAGCTCTTCCTGGGGTGCTAGCAGGCCCCTCCTCCTCCATTCATCCTGTAAATTTTTGTGCTCTTCAGACTCCGTCCTGGACCTACTGCTCTGGCCATCGCTTGTGCTTCGCCCCAGGCAGCTCCATTCTTCAGGCGGGGTGGGGGCTTCAGTTGCTGTTTGCAGTCTGGTCCAGAGCCACCTGTTGCAGACCAGGCCAACCCCTCCAGCTTCCCAGGGACTGAGGCCACCCACAGGCCTCTCGGATACCTGGAAGCAGTCTGTGCAGAAGAGAATGCATTGTGCCCCCCACCTGCTTCTCCTAGTGTGCTGTCGCATCATGGCACCCCTCATCTGTCCAGTGTCCTGAGACACTGGACAGACCTAGCAGTCATCTTCAGTGTCATCGACGACACAGCCAATCCGTCACCAGGCCTTGCCAACTCTATCTTCTTAGCGTAGGGATCTGTCTCCGTTCTGCTATCCCCCTGCCATCACCATGCTGGGAAGATTCCAGTGGCCTCGTGATCCCATTCCCAGCCTCCAGCTGTGCTCTACCTTAATCTATTCTGCACTCAGGGCTCTGAGTGATTTCTCCAGCTCTAAGCCTGACTGTGCTGCTGCAGCCCTGTTTGACCTTGTCCAGTCATTCCCCACAGCCCTCCGGGTCAGTTCTGAATGCCTTCCCTGGGCTGTAAGTAGAGTGTGTGTGCAGTGAGTGTGCAGGTGTGAAAGTCATGTGCTCTCTGGCCTGCCCAGCACAGGCACTGATGTCCATTGTTAAGGACTTCACTGGCTCCCCAAGCAGAGTGGGGTGCGGGTGTCAGCTGGTCAAACCATGGCTTTCTGAGGAGCCCTCACTGATGTCCTCTGCAGTCTCTCAGGGTCACTCCTCTCTTAAAGTCACACTGGTCTCATCATAGTTCCCAGAATGCGCTATCATATATGCAGTTCATTTACTTCGTTTGAGTCCTCTTTCCTGTGGCTTCATCCTTGTACTGCTGTCCCCAGCATGTGGAGCTGCTCCAGCAGGAGAGGACAGCCAGCCCGTGACAGAGGGAGAGTCCCCTGAGAGACCCTAGCCTGGCTCACAGTTCTCTGTGAATAATGTCACCTTCCATTTAGGCACAAGAGTCGATATCAGCAAACTTTCAGGAGAAAAACCAAGAACCGATTCAACTCATGCAAGGACAAGGAAGTGAGAAGGGGAGAAGGTTCTTTCTTTAGCCATGGCTCAAACAGCATCACTCCTGTCAACTGAAGTACAGACCACCAGTCCCACTTCCTTTGGCCCTCTTGACCTTAGGATTACCTAGCAGACAGTCCAAACAATTATTGGGTGGCCAGGCACGGTGGCACATGCCTGTAATTTCAGCACTTGAGAGGCTGGGGCAGGAGAATCACTGAGAGTTCAAGGCCAGCCTGAACTGTGTAGTGAGACCCTGTCTCAAAAAGCCTAAGGTACAAGGGCTGTGGATTTAGCTCAGTGGTGTAAGTGCCTGCCTGGCAAGCACAAAGTCATGAGTTCAATCCCAGGTACAAAAACAAAAACAAACAAGGGCTGGGGATTTAGCTCAGCGGCATAAACACCTTCCTTGCAAGCAGGCAGTTGTGAGTTTGATCCCCAATACCCATAAAAAAAAAAAAAAGAATGAACAAACAAACAAACCCCCAAAGAGTTGATAGGCTTTTGTCAGTTAATCAATGTCTTTGCTTCCACTCAGCCTGGAGTTTGGACTAGCTGTCTTTGGAAAATAGTGGAGACTATTTTGGGGGGAAGGAGGAAAAAGACAACATTTTAGAATTTGGAGGGGTTAACCGTAGATCAGCAAGAAGGCACTGGGATATAAACTCCAGGGCAGTGTCTCAAATCTGGTTAGAACACTGGGGGACTTTTGAAAACTGCCACTTCCCAGGTCTATGACACAGCTTTTCAATCAGAGTACGGGAGAGACACTAGAGCTGGAGCTCAATATTTTTGATAAAACTCCTTAAAGGACTCTTCTGTGCAATAAGGCTTGAGAACTCTTCTGATACAAGAAATGGGGATGCAAGACTGACAAAAAAAAAAAAAAAACACACAGGCAGGTGTGGAATATGTCTGGTAGACATTGTGGCGATGGGGTTAGAGAAGACTGGTGAGTTCAGAGCAGCAGTTCGCAAAAAACAGAAATAAAAAAAGAAGCCGTATGGACTGCTGATCGCCTAAAGAAGGTAACACTTATAAGCTGGTCCCCAGCAGCAGAAAGCCAGATGCTGCCAAGTGTGGTGGTGCAAGGGGCAGATATGGAAAGTACCACAGGTCACAGCCACTGTCAAGGATGAGACTAGTCTCATGTGTTCCTGCCTGTGGAACAGGAGCTGGGTGTCCTGCACAGATGCTACAGTGCAAGGAGCCAGAGCTGCCATCACTGTGTCCCTACTGCCCTGCTGCATACGGTCACATGTGGATCTAAAATTCAGAAACAGCTCATTGCAAACTGGCCCTAATGACACCACTGACTTCCGTGTTTGTTGTTTTTTTGCACAGGATCTTGCTAAGTAGTTCAGCCTGGTTTTGAACTTACTGTGTTGCCCAGGTTGGCTTCAAACTCATGGTGATCCTCCTGCCTCAGCCTCTGATTTCCAGGCATGCACTCCCATGCCCGGCAGCACTACTCACTTCTGTGCTGCGTGACAGAAAATTCTCCAGCACAGTGACATGTAGCCCTGGCTGTTCTTTGGATGAGTGGCACCTAGAAGTGACTACTTGAAGCCTGTCTTAGTAGGAAAATCAATGTGTGGTAGAGAGCATGGCTCACATAGAACTGTTTTTTTTCCTGATTGTCATTTTATACAGCACAGCCTGAAAATGGGTGTCCTGAAGTACACTGGCATTGCTTGGCGGCTGGAGCCTCTGTTGGTGTGCCCTGTCCTTGTCCTCATACCAGCACCACATCACTCCTGTCTGAAGCAGGCAGAGCGTCATCCAACTGCATTAGTGCTGGGGACTGAGTCCTGGCATCGGCATCCTGTCGGGCACTCCCTCTCCCCTCTTCCGGTTCCTGCAGACCCAGGGAACACCCACCTCCTTTGGGAGGGTTCTCTAGGTCACTGCACAAATGCACCTGCTTTCCCTAAGTTCTCTAACATTGGATTTACCACTCTGCCTGCCAGTACTTATCTAATGCAGTTATTATTATGTGAAACAGAAGAATGATTAGTACATGACAATTTAGTGTTAATTTGTTCCCTGCGTGTTCTAAGGTAGGTTTAGTGTTATTAACTGCTTAACTACTGAGAAAAGAAAAAGTACCACACAAAACAACATCACTTTGCCAAAACCATACCCCCCCCCCCAAAAAAAGAGGCTAAGTGTAGTGGTGCAAAGTCTATAATCTCAATCCTTGGGAGGCTGAGGCAGGAGGGTTGTTGCAAGTTCAAGGCCAACCTTATCTACATATCTGAGACTCTGTCTCAAAAACAGCAACAACAACAATAAGCCTTGCCTGTGTGGAAGGAGAAGTGGGATTGGGCTGTGGTAAACAAGGGAGTAAATTACTAAGCAGTCTTTCTTTACCAGTGCTGGCCAAGCACAGGGCCTTGAGCACACTGGGCAAGCCTGTACCAATGAAGGATACTCCCAAACTCAAGGTAAGTTTCTGTTACAGTACAATTTTAATTGAACCTGGAAAGATGAGTAAGAAGGCAGGATAAAGGGAAGCCTCCGGGACCACAAAGCAACTGTCACAGCTAAGGCAAAGAGGCAGAAGTGTGCTGTGAAGACGGAGGTGAGAAACAGCCATTGACAGAAGCAGAGAGCTCAGTGAGTCTAATGGGATCTGGTGAGATTCGGTGGGTCCTGAAAGCCAGGCAAAGGGATTTCAACCAAGCCACAGAAGGGCCCAGTAGCAGGGAAATGGGATGGGCATAAAGTCAAAGGCTATCAGATGAGATGGAAGCCAAGGAAGGGAACTTGAGGTGACTGTAGGGAGCCAGGAAACTAAGTCCAGAGGGCAAGCATGGGAGGTGGGAGCCAGAAGAGGCGTTGCACGGGCACTGCTACACTCAGACACAGAGACACGACTGAGTCAAGACGTACTCTGTGCTCAGGGGACCAGGGAGTAGGGGATAAATTAGGCCCTGTAGGAGCTGGGATTCCCATGCTGGCAGTCCACTTTTACAGTACGCAAGCTTTAATTGTTCTAATAAGTATTTTCCTTGAGTAACTAACTATGCTGAAAGGGGCTCAGAGTTATATTTTTTTATTCCCTCTCTCCTTCTTTCCTTCTTTCCTCCCTTGGGGTAACTGATCAAAGTAATTTTGTTAATTGGTGACTAGATGTACTAGATTTGGTCTCGCTCTTTTTTCTATCTGTTCACGATCAGGGATCCCAGCCAGGGCCAGGGCCTCAACCAACATTCATGTCTTTCAAAACCTGCTCCAAGAACTTTCCTAGACCATGCTGGATACAAGAGGCTTAAATATCAAAGCAGTTCTCAGTGTGGATTTCTCAATTTGTCTGACCATGAAAGTTTTTTTTTTTTAATGAGTGGATAGCCTTTTTGTGAGCAGCCCCAGTAAGTTCCATTTCAATCCATGTGCATATGAACTGTCTAGCTGGTTGGGTTTCTAAACAAAACCTCTGGCGTTTTATTAATCCTCACCTCTAGCTGGGCATGGTAGAGCACATCTGTAATCCTAGCATTTGGGAGGCTGAGGCAGGAGGATTCCCGTGAGTTTGAGGCCAGCCTGGACCACATAGTGAGTTTCAGTTCAGCCTGAACTACACAGGGAGATCCTGTCTCAAATAAAGTTAAGTAATATCTCAAAGCATAGAACTTTAGAGTTTGAAAGCTCTTACCTCCCACCCAAATTGAAACAGCTAGACAAAACAGGTATTGTCCTGCCTCTGTATGTTTGCAGACAATCAGGATAGCTCTGACTACTACATATTTCTTATCTCACTTTCTGAGTGCTACCCTCACTTCAGTGTGACCAACAGGAATCGCACAGGCCTTGGAGTCAGTAGAATCGGGTGAGGAGTTACATAAATGCACCTTCGGATTTTTTCTTTTTTTTTTTTTTTGTACAGAATCAAACTCAGGACCTTGTGCTTGACAGCCAGGCGCCTATGCCACTAAGGTGTATCTCGCCACTTTCAGTTTTTCAAATACTGAAGTTAGTTGTGGTATTACCCCAAGTGTTCTTTAAAATTTTTTTCAATCAGATTTTATTGATACATTTTGGATATACATAATGATCACATTCATCATAGATATATGTACATTATATAACTTTTTTCCATCTCCCTACCCTGTCTTCAACCCTTTCCCCCTCTCCATTTACAAAGCTTTGTTTCCATGTTTTCCTTTTTTTTTTCACTTTTCCTTTTCTTCTCCCCTCCCTCTTCATTTCCCTCTGCATTTGAACATTTTCTTCCTATTTCACAATATCTATTATACATTTTGGTTCTTATTTACACTTTTGGTGTCTCACATCAGAGAAATGATGCTGTATTTATACGTGTGTGTCTGATTTATTTCACTTAAGAGTATGGACTCAAGGTGCATCCATTTTCCTACAAATGTCTGGAGCGTATCCTTCTTTTTGACAAAGCAGTATTCCACTTCATCAAAAAAACCACATCTTCTTTTTTTTTTTTTTTTTTTTTTTTTTTTGTCTTTTTCGTTTTTACTGGTACCAGGGATCGAACTCACAACTGCCTGCTTGCAAGGCAGGTGCTTATGCCACTGAGCTAAATCCCCAGCCCCCGAACCACATCTTCTTTATCCAGTCACCAGTTGATGGGCACTTGGATAGTTTCCAAGATTTGGCTATTACAAACTGTGCTGCTGTAAACAGATGTGCATACTTTGCTGTAGTATGATGTTTTTAATTCTTTTGGGAAGATACCAAGAAGGGTCAAATGGAACTTCTAGTCCTTTTTTTTTGAAACAGGTTTTCACTATACAGTTCAGGCTGGCCCTGAACTCATTTTGTAGCCCAGGCTGGCCTCAAACTTGCAGTGATCCATCTACCTCAGCCTCATGAGTGCTGGGATTACAGGTATGTGCCACTATGCCCAGCACTGTCTTAGTTTTTTGAGAAATCTCCATGTTAATTTTTACAGTGGTTGCATCAGTCTATACTCCCACCACGAGTGAGAAGGGTCCCTTTTTCCCCCATATCTCCACCACCATTAAATTTATTTATTGAGAGTGTGTCTTGCTATGTTCCTGGTTGGCCTTGAATTTTTGATCTTGCCTCAGCTCCCAAATTAAGATTACAACTGTGAGCAAGTGAGCCTCGCCTTAAGGTGTTCTTTCTCAAGGGTGAGAATCCACCAGCATTTTCTCTCTCAGCCTTGGTGTTCGTCTTATGAGCATGGTACCCATACCTGAACAAATTATCCTTGGGAAGTCCCGTGCCTCTGCTACACGCACTACTTCTCTTCCCCAGGTCCAGAGTTCTTCCAGTTCTTTTCGTAGCTATATAACATTACTTCTTTGACTCTATAAAGCTTCCCCTATACATTTTCTTTTATTCTTTTTTTTCTTTTTTTGTCTTTTTCCTTTTTATCGGTACCAGGGATCAAACTCACGACTGCCTGCTTACAAAGGAGGCGCTCATGCCACTGAGCTAAATCCCCAGCCCCCCCCAATACATTTTCTAAGAAACAAAGGTTATATGCTTTACTTGCTAGATAGTCACTGGTACATTCTATCAAAGAACTTTTCTTTTGTTTGTGGGGGTTTGTATTCATACTCCACAGGGTCTTGCTCTGTAGTTTAGGCTAGGCTTGAATTCATCACCCAGTCCAAACTGGCCTTGAAATTGAGGTGATCCTCTTGCCTCAGCCTCCGGAGTGCTGGGATTTATGGGCGTGCGCTGACCACGCCCAGCCACCACTTGAAATATTGCTTTGGTCTGAGTTGCCTTGAGTTTAGGTTGCTCGGTGGGCCTCAGTTGCAAGCCTCTCTCAGGTGCATGATATACGAAATTTAGGGGTGTCCATTTCTTTAAACTTACCGGTAGGAAGCATGAGGACCGCTGGGTCCGCTCTATTTTTAAGTCTTTGGGCCACAGGTGAGGTACGGTCCCCTGCTGTGCTCAAGGAAGAGACCGGGCGCCACTGGCGTCCTTCGGTAACCAAGGAGACCCACCCTCCGCCTCTGGTAGTGGCTGTAAACTACAATTCCCATCAGCCGATTGTATCTCCTGGATCGCCAGTGGTCAGGAAATGGCCTGCGGATGTCTGCGGTCCTACCGCAGTGACCCTTGCAGTTGAATTTGCTGTATGGCCTCACGACTTCTCGGAACTACAATTCCCGTGAGCCCAGGCTGTGCGCAGGCGCAGAGCCGCCGGCGCGGGGTCCCTCGGCTCCTCGGCCCCTTGGCCCCAGCAGGAGCGGGAGGAGGGCGGGGAAGGAGGAGGAGGAGGACGAGGAAGAGGAGGCGGGCTCGGCGCGCTGCGTTGGCTGCAGCCCGGCTCTGGAGGGGCGGCCCCGGCGGCGGCCCGGGTGACGATGGACCCCGCCGAGGCGGTGCTGCAGGAGAAGGCGCTCAAGTTCATGGTGAGGGGCCCACGGGCCGCGGCGCGACGGGGCGCGGCGTGTAGCCTGGGCCCTGGGGAGCGCGGAGCTCCACCGGGCCCGCGATGGGGTTGGGACCGGGTGCGGTGCGGGCCGGGCCGCGCCGGGCAGGGCAGGGCAGGGCGAGGCGGGGCGGGGCGGGGGCGGCCCCTCCGCCATCTTGCGGGCGGCCGGCGGGGGCGGAGGCTCGCGCGGGCGCGCGGGGACGGTTGTGGGGCGGCGCGGAGGCCCGCATGGTCTAGGCGGGGTCGCTGTGGGGTGAGGCCGCCCGGGGCGGGGCGGCGCGGCGCGGAGCGCAGCGAGCTGAGGACCGAGGCTCGGCCGAGGGCGGCCGCTGGCTTCGGAGGAGGAGGAGGAGAAAGTGGGGCTTTTCGCCGTGGGGGTGGAGCCGCAGCTCGGCCGACCAGTGTTGACGAACTCCTGGCGGCGGGGCCTTCCTCAGGGCTGGAGGGCGGCGGACCGGGCGGTAGGTCGGGGCCTGCCAGCCGGAGTGGAGGTGTCCGAAAAAGGGGTGTCGCGTGGCCGCTCCCCTCCGGTGTACGAGGCCAGGCGAGGCGACCAGAGGTAGGCTGATGGTGAGGGAAACGGGCACGGAAGGTCGGGGTCAAAGTGAATACGGAAAACTAAACAAAACACAGCAACTGAATTGTGTGGGGGTCCCGGGGAAGGAAAGACCCTGCAGATCAGTCGTATAGTCCCAGCAGAAGTGAGGAGATCGGTGGAGAAATTTAGGAGGGAAGCGGGGCTTGTAGGTAGTAGGGAATGTGAGCTTTCAAGGTTGGTTACGCATCAGCTTTGGGTTGAAGTGTGATGTGAACTTGGTTTAGATTTTGTTACGTTTCAACTCCTTGGAGCCTGTTTAACTTTGTATCAACCTTTTTTTGTTGTTGCTGTATTTATTTTGGCAAATTTGTATAGTCTTGACATTTAATGCTTTTAATCTTATGCTACTTAGGTATCCCAGGTATGAAACCAGACTGTGATTACATTAAAGAATGATAGAGTGCATAAACGTTTAGTTTTAACGCCTTAGGGATGTTGGTATTATTTGCAGTCAGGTCTTGCTTTTGCTTCGTGGGGGAGGGGGTTGAGATAGAGTCTGTTATGTGGCCCAGGCTGGCCTCGAATTTGTGATAATTGTGCCTCAGCTTCCCCAGTGCTGATATTACAGGCCTGCACCACTGTTCCCAGCAGGTCTTGCTTTTACAGAAGTAACTGTGACCTGTTACTCCAAACTTCATTCCTTTGTTAAATAACACCAAATTGTATCTTTGCCTAAACTACCATGTGCGTTATAAACCAATTAAGTTGGGCTTTAAACTGCCCCAATTATGAGAGTATTTTTGTAGAAAGTGGTCAAATTTAAAACTTTATTTTTTGACAGGGTCTCACCATGTAGTTTGGGTTGGTCTTGAATTCACTGTATAGCCCATAGTGGCTATGAACTCATGGCAGTCCTCCTGCCCTAAGCCTCCTAAGTGCTGAGATTATAACATTGTTAAAATTCTGTAACATTGAGAGGAGAACTTGAAATTTTTTGATTTTAGAAGTGATAATTACCTTTTCCTCTAGCCAGCATTTGGATTTAAGTTAGAGAAGTGGTAACTACTAGTTGGGCATGGTGGAAGCACACCTGTAATCCCAGCACTTGGGAGGCTGAGGCAGGAGAATCACTGAGAGTTCGAGACCAGCCCGGGTACACAGTAAGACCGTGCTTAAAAATAAAACAGCCAACCAACCCCAAGAACAGCAAAAAACCAAAAACAGGAAAGTAGTGGCTGCTCATTTTAGTTTTCCAATGTAAAGGTTTGACTCTTAACTCTAACTCTAATCCTTGTGTCAGATTTATGGGGTATGATTTACAGATCATAATGAGACATTGTGAGATCACCTTCTTCCATTGCCCATTAGACCTCGGCTTCAGAACATCTTCAACTTGTTCATGCTGCTTTGTACCACTGAGCTGTGGTTGCAGGGTGGCCTCCTGCCAGAGTTAAAGCAGACCTGGAGCGTCATGTAGTACTTTGTCACTTTTGGGGCACCACACATTATTAAATGCCAAGTCAGTTGCCATTGGTTGAAGCCAGTTGTTTCTTTAATTTTAGTTACTTTCATTTTTACTCTTGCTTGCTATTGTGGTTGCTGTTTGAGAAAAGGCCAGTTTCAGCTCCTAACAGACTCACTATGAATCTCAGTAAGTCCCAACTTCCATTGGCCCCATTTGCCCTGCTGTAATGTGTCCATTTTTACAGAGTCAGTTTTGAGATAGGAAGATACTGTATTTGAGCTTATATTACCAGTGCACAGTATACATGGAAGTGCTTTTAATCAGTTGAGTTTTCTGTTTAGTGTTTGGTTTTATTTTGGCTTTAGCTTTAACTTCTGTTTGTGAATTGCTAATAACAGCCTTGATATAGATATTCTGATCCATACTTTAAAAAACATAAAAGTTTGTTTGAATGGATGCTGTCATCAGTGTATTCTTTGATATAGTACTTTAAGGCACTTTAAATAAAATCTTATTAATAAGATTGCTAATTTGGAGTTGACCATAACTTCACACACGGTCTAGTTTTAAGTCTTACTCTTGGATACTTATGAAAGGTACTTTAAGCAGATTGTTTACTTCTTTTTTTTCCTTCCAGTACTGGGGATTGAACTCACGACTGCTTGCTTGTAAGGCAGGCGCTTATGCCGCTGAGCTAAACCCGCAGCACCAGATTGTTTACTTCTAAAAATAAATAATATGAAAGCTATGGTTTACATGAAATACTTACATGCTTTTGGCTCTCATCTAGCTTTAGCAGGTCCTCAAGGACCTTCCCTAAAAGTACTTCCTTCAGTCAACAAAATTTAAATCAGTAAAAATAAATAGGGATGTACATACAGAAAATACAGGCCTTTTAAGAGCAGCTTATTTATTGAGAGATAAATAAGCTGAGAGAGAGACAGAAGGGGTCTCAAGTGAGTTGTCAAGGACCTTGCCTTTTCTTTTCTTTTCTTTTCTTTTTTTTTTTTTTGTCTTTTTGAGACAGGGTCTCGCTCTGTAGTTCAGGCTGGTCTTGAGCTCACTTTGTAGCCCAGGCTGATCTCGAACTCACAACGATGCTCCTGCCTCAGCCTCCTGAGTGCTGGGATTACAGGTGTGAACCACCATGCCCGGCTGGACCTTGCCTTTTCTAGGGATTTTTGTAGAGCAAAGCCATAGTGAGACTGGTCCAAGGTTCGGAGAAATGGAAACTTGTAAGGTGAGCATAAGGTAGGACAGAACAGTGGTCAACTGGTATGATTACAAATGTAATTGCTCAGGTAAGATTGATTAAATCGGGATCAATAGGAAAGGTGAGTCATGTAGCAAGTGGGCATGAATACTGAATAGGGCCTTTTCCTGAAGGCATTGGGTTAGTGGGTCCTTCTGGCTTCCTCCAAGGGATCCGATCGATACCTATTTGTTTTTGTTTTTGTACCAGGAATCAAACTCATAACCAGGCAAACCCTTGAGTAACTGAGTTTAATCCGTGGCCCCTCTGATACCTATTTGGAATATCAATCCCAGATATTTATCCTTAGGGGCATTAGCAATACACATTTAGTTTAAAAAGCTAAGGAAAACTGGCATTTACTTTTTTTTTTTTGTCTTTTTCCTTTTTTATCGGTACCAGCGATCGAACTCATGCCTGCCTGCTTTACAAGACAGGTGCTTATGCCGCTGAGCTAAATCCCCAGCCCCTGACATTTACTTTTAAAAATATATTGTTCACTCAACACATAGATTTTAGAAAAAAATAAATAAATAAATAAAAATATATTGTTCAGCCAGTGACAGAATCAAATGAGAGAACACTTAAAACTTAGGCGAAATAATTTTAGGACATATAGAGGGTGTTCTGCTTTTTGAGTGCTAAGGATGAAAAACACAGGGCTTCCCATGCTAGGCAAGTATCTACCACTGAGGTACACCCCACCCCTCATGCAGTTTTTTTTTTATTGTAATGGGTAAAGAGTTGGTAGGTGAAACAGTATAAAAGATAAATATGGCTATGTAACAAACTGCAACCTCAAACTTATTATTTTTTGACCTTTTGAGACAGGGTCTTGCTATGCAGTTCAGGCTGGCCTTGAACTCACTTTGCAGCCTATGCTGGTCTTGAATTTGCAACAATCCTACTTCATTCTCCTAACTGCTGGGATTACAGGTGTGTGCCACCATGCCTGGCATCAAAATTTAATAGTTTGAAAAAACTCAGTGTATTATTTACCTCACATTTGGTTTTTTTTTTTTTTTTTTTTCTGTCTCATTTGGTGTTGGCTGGGTTACCTGCATGACTAGGGCTAATTCACTGAGTGTATCCCTTCACATGGCTGACTCCCAGCTGAGAGTTCAGTTAGGGTTTGTCTTTTTTCACTGCTGAGACAAAATAAGCAACACCCAAAGTTAAAGGAGGAAAGATTTATTTAGCTCACAGTCAGTCCATAATCTGCTGGCTGCTAGGCAGGGTGCATGGCAGATTGGCACCAAAGAGGAGGACCAGTTCGTGGCTGGCAGGTGGTAGCAAAGCAACAAGAGGCAAGACAAACCTCTTTCTGTCCCTTATACTGTATCCAGGCTACTGGAATTAGGGTGGTGCCAAACCGATCAGTGGACTAATTAGTAATCACTTGCCCTTAATCCTGGCATTGCACCATGAATCAGTCACATTAGATTTCAGCCACCTATGAAAAAGCATGTGTGCCTAGGACTGCATGAGGCTGGGGTGGGAGGGCATCTAGACACAAGCCATAATAGGCCTTCAGTTCTGTGTGGCAGCCTTTCCTGCTGCTTGGCTTTCCTAAATGCATGGTGGTTGGGTTCTAAGGAATATTATTCCTGGAAACCGGAAGTAGAAATTGTCGATTCTCTTAAGTCCTAGATTTAAAAGTCCAAGGATGTCTATAGGTCAAATCTGGTAATGGCCGGCCCAAAGTCAGAGGGATGAGTATATGTGTGGGAAATAATTTCTGCATGTTCATGGAAAGAGTGGTGGCAAGCATCAGAGAGGAGGGAGCTGTGGGAGTCATATTTTGAGCCCTTTCCATAGCTGCTGTTCTATCGGATGTTCAGGTTAAAAATATGGATGAGATCAGCTGAATTTGCAGTTAATGACAGTAGGAATTCTTGCGAGGCATCTCTGGGGTTAAAATCTCAACTAATGTGATCTGCATGACTTGCCAAGTTTGTCACTGCAGACGTAAACTGGGTAAATGAATATGATTCAGAAAATAAGAAACATAGGTATCTAAAAACAAATTGTACTTTCTTTTTTTGGTACTGGGGATTGAACTCATGACCTTGTACTTGCCAGGCAGGCATGGTGTTGCTGAGCTATATCCCTAGCTCCACAAATTGTACTTCAAAATAAATAGCTTTTGAAGACAGACATAAGGATATAAAATCATAAATACACTTTTTTGTGAGAACTTTCTAGATTTGTGTGTAAAAGATGCTTGTAGTGTGTGTGTGTGTGTGAGAGAGAGAGAGAGAGAGAGAGAGAGAGAGAGAGATGGGGTTTTGTTATATGCTTTCCAATTTCTGGGCTTAATCCTGCTGAGGCTGAGGCTGAAGAAGGGGAATCATTGCAAGTTTGAGGCAGCCTGGGCTACAAAGAGCTCAAAGTCTGCCTGAACTACGGGGACTATCTCAAAAAGACAAAAACAAAAACAGCCTGAGGGATATTGCCTTTGGTTCCAAAGCCTGATTGGTATTTTATCAAATGGTGGCCAGAGTGGAAGAGTTGCTGTCTAGATGTGCATACAGATTTTCCCACCTTTTGAAGTAGGGATGAAAAAAATGACTTTACATTGTTACAGTGTCAGTGTATCAGTTAACTATTAGTATTTAATAATAAGTGCAAAATACTTTCAGCATACAGTGATAGACATTTTCATGAATTTGTGAGCATTCTGGGTACAATGAGTCCCTGGCTTACGAACATCTGAATTGTGGACTTTAAGAATGGACCTTATATTTGGTTTATATTATATATTTGTGTCAGAGATACATGAAACTCACTGTTAGACTTATGAATGAATCTGACTTATGAACGTTCTCCAGGAAGGGAACTTGTTCATAAATTGGGGACTTACTGTTTTGGATAATCTAGATGGACTTAATGGGGTTAGGGTTAGTCCTGTTGTATGTACTATTTTGGGGCTCAGATCGAAGAGGCAGTGACTCCTCAAGGAAAGGTCTTCTCTTAGTTACAGCAAAGGCACAGGAGAGGAACCCCAGTTCAGTCAAAGATGGTGTCACACCTGCTAACATTCCGTTTAGTGAAAGGAAGTCACGTGGTCAAGCCCAAAGTCAAGTGGGAGAGGTAGTAATTTGCACAATTACCTACCACAGCAGCAGTGTGCTACAACAATCCAGTGCAAAGTTAATTTTTAGATTTGTAAGGTGTTTACTTCGAGAGTTTTCGCTAGCTTTCACCTCCCCATTGTTCCCCAGTCAGTACCGGGCCTGACTGGTACGTCTCATGTCAATTACTGAGCAACACATGGTAGTTGGATACTCTCAGCCTTACAGTTTCATATAAGGGAGATCTTTGTATCATGTTATGTGGGGAAAAGTACATAGAAAATAATGAGAATCTTCACTTATACCACAGTGATGGCTTGAGAAGTTTAGCACTGTCACAGTATTGTTTGACTTTGTGAGGGTTAAGAATGATGTCATTTTCGGGGCTGGGGATTTAGCTCAGTGGCATAAGCGCCTGCCTTGCAAGCAGGCAGTCGTGAGTTTGATCCCCGATACCGATAAAAAGGAAAAAGACTAAAAAAAAGAGTGATGTCATTTTCAGTGACTTTGTAACAGTTTCACTGTAACAGTTTGTATCATAGGTTTGGAGCTTTTTTGCACTTTAAGGTTACAAACTCCCCCCCCCCCCCCCAAGTCTCACCATATAGCTCAATTTGACTTCAATTTTCTTTTGTAAATTTTTGACACAAAGTCTCACGGTCTCACCATGTAGCTCAGACTGGTTTTGAGTAGTCCAGGCTGGCATTGTGGTGATCCTACAGCCTCAGCCTCTTTAAGTGGTGGGATTATAGGCATGTACCACCATGGCAGTTTATTTTTGTTTCTGTTTTTTTTTTTTTTTTTTTTTTTTTGAGACAAGATCTTGCTCTCAGACTCTTTGTACCATCCTTGCTTTGAAGTCATGATCCTTCTGTCTCAGCCTCCTGGGTGCTTGGATTGTAGAGCTGTACACCACACTTGACTCTGTGTTAGTATTTATAGATGACTGGGGAACTTTCAGTACTCACTGAAAAGTTGAAATCCAGGAGTTATGTGGATAAATACAAATCTAGTATGTAGATAAATGTTTTTTATGGTATGGATGCATAAATCCTAGCAGTCAGCAAGTATGATGGTGTTCACCAACATAATTTGCTTTTATTATTTTGGAAAAGATGGCTGTGTTTGTGTTTGTGTGGGTAAGATACCTAGGGTCATGGAAACTTTCCCAAAAGCTTCTTGTTTTGTTTTGTTTGTTTTGAGGCAGGCTTACCATGTACAGGCTGGTTTTGAATTTGGTTTGTAGCCCAGGCCTCTTGCCTCAGCTTCCTGAGTGCTGGGATTATAGGCATGCTTGACTACGCTCTTGCTTAAATGCTTTTGTTTCTGAAAATTGTTTGCAAACAAAAGCATTTGTGGGCTGGGGATTTAGCTCAGTGATGCAGTGCCTGCCTGGCAAGCCTGAGGTCCTGAGTTTGATTGCCTGGTACCTTAAAAAACCATTCGTGATTCAGCACCACTGTCTAGTACATTGTTAAGTGCTTGTTTGTAAAACTGTTGGATTATGGATGATATTCCAAGATACAATGATCTTACTCTAGTAAATACATACAGAAAACATTTCTTCGGTGATTTTTCTTTTTGTTTAATTCTAGTCCCCTCTCCCTGATTACTGGGGATTGAACCCAGCAGTGCTGAACTATATCTGTTTTTTTTTTTTTTTTTGGGTACTGAGAATTGAACTCAGGACCTTCCACTTGCCAGGCAGATGCTTGTGAAACTGAGCTGTTTTCCTTGAACTGTTTGTATTTCCTTTCAAGGCAAGATCTCACTAAATTACCTAAACTGGCTGTGAACTTGGGGATCCTCCTGTATCAGCATCCTGAATAAGATTACAGGTGTATACCACCATAGTAGCTCTTTTTAAAAATTCTTCTTCTTCTTTTTTTTTTTTTATCAGTACCGGGAATCGAACTCACCACTGCGAATCTTGCAAGGCAGGTGCTTATGCCGCTGAGCTAAATCCCCAGTCCCTAAAAATTCTTTAATGTTTTCCAGATTCTTTTTATGATTATTTAATCAGTAAAACTCAAATTTAGTGTATTGGTTATATGTGTTTGTGGAACAAAACTAGAGTGAAATCCTGCACTTGACCATTGACTCAATGTAGTAACTGCCCTGGCCAATGGGCAGGTAGTGGCTGCTTGGATAGGATTCCTCACTCTGATTGCGAGTTCTCTTTTCTTTCTTCCTCTTTTTTTCTTCCTCCTCCTCTTCTCCTCCTCCTCCTTTTTTGTCTCTAGTTTTCTTAACTGGAAAATTCGGTATCGTTAGTCTTTGTCTTTTTATTATTGTTTTTTGTTTTTTTTCAGGCAGGGTATTGATAAGCAGTCTGGCTTTGAACTTGTTATGTAGCCCTGCCTCAGCCTCCCAAGTGCTGAGATTACAGGTGTGTGTCACCACACGCAGCAGATTTTACCTCTTTAAAAAGGATCTCCCTCCCTGGCAAGAGTATGGTCCTGAGTTCGATTCCTGATACCAAAAAGTGAAAAGGGTGTCTGTTTTTTACCCCTCCAGTTCATTTTAAATTGTAAATTGCTAATTTCATATATATATTTTTTTTTTTTTTTAAATTTTTTATTATTTTTTGTCTTTTTGAGACAGAGTCTCACTGTGCAGTTCAGGCTGGCCTTGGGCTCACTTTGTAGCCCAGGGGGCCTTGAATTTGCATGTGATTCTCCTGCCTCACCCTCCCAAGTACTGGAATTATAAGAGTGCACCACCATGCTCGGCAAATTGCTAAATACATTATATATATATATATATATATATATATATATATATATATATATTATATTTATATATTGTTGATTTCTACTTTACACAATATATAAAACATGCATGTGTTACTATCCAGAGTTCTTATAGGAAATTTAAGACTATTAAAGTGATACTAAATTGTAGCAGGTCACTGCATTTTCCTAATATATAATACTTCGCAATAAAGTCAGAGAAAAAAGTCAGTTGCTTAATAAACTGAAACTGAGGTCTTCTCAGCTGGCATGTAATGTGATTTGATTTTACAAGTGTGAGCATAGGGCTGGGTATATATATAGCTCAGTGGCACAAGTGCTTGCTGCCTGATGAGCGCCAGGTCATGAGTTCAATTCCTGGGCAGGAAAATGCCAGCATAAACTGAGTGCAAAACATTGTTACATGAGATTTAGGGAATCAGGAAGCCTTCTCTAAACTTCACAATCTAATGATAGGTAGGCATTTATAAATATCTCTTAGGCATACTTTGGTAAGTGCTAAAAAGGCATGAAGAACTATAGAAGGAAGAGAAGGGAAATTACCTTATTAGCTTTTTGTTTTTTTGAGACAGGGTCTCACTGTCAAGTTCAGGTTGGCCTTGAAATCACTCTGTAGCCCAGACTGGCCTGGACCTTAATGACCTTTTTGCCTCAGCCTCCTGAGTGAAAATAATTAGTTTTAACTAGAGAGATCTTTGGAAGCTTTGCAAACGAAAGGTTTGTTTTAGATCTTGAAGAATAGATTTTGACAGACTTGTGTCTGAAATGGGCATTTCAAGAAAGGAAGTGGTTTTGGTGAAGGCCAGAAGATCAGGAGGTTGGCAGCTCAAGGGTGAGTTTCCTAGTGAGTAGACAGGTATGACTTGGACATAAAGCAGATAAGACATATCGAGGGACTGGGGATATAGGCAGAATACAAATTTGATTAGATCTTGAGTATACTGATGTATTTTGTGTGTGTGTGTTTCTGTATAAACTTTATTGATGTAAAATATATATACATATATACACATGCAGCTGGAGATTTAGCTCAGAGGTATAAGCACCTATATATATATATATATATATATATATATATATATTTAGAAATTAGAAATAAAATATTATTAGAAATAAAATATTCCAAAAGTGTCCTTCATGACCTTCTTTAACAACTCCCTCTCATCTCAAGGACACCATTATCTTGACCTTTACTGTCTATGAATTAACTTTTATTGGTATTTAACCTCATATAGGTGAGATCACTCTATTATGATTCGTTTAGTGTCAGGCATTTTTAAAAAATTTTTTTGGTCTCATTGTAAGAAGATTGAGGTTTTTGTGTGAGGTGAGCATGCGCATTAGGGGTGTGTCATGTTCCACCATGTGAATAGACATTCTGTAAACTGTGTATTTATTTGGTACTGGGGAGTGAGCCGAGAGCCTCCTGCTTGCTCCTTCATTAAGCTACATCCCAGGGCCCAGTCATTCTGATTTCTTGGGTACTGGGGTATCGAACTCAGGGCCTCACGCCTGCCAGACAGGCACTTGTGCTGTTGAGCTATATTGGATTTTGCCCTAAAGGGGACGCTGTAGCAGTGGGAGGCTCTGGGAGGCAGAAGGTCACCTTCCCCGCCCCTAAGCAATTTACCTGTGGCTAGAAGTAAGTTCTAATGAGCTACCTGTGCATCAGTAATGCCCCTTAGGCTTCACCCCAAATCTAAGCTTTATGTATGCCCCCACACCACGTGTCCGGCAGAGAGAAAGCCAGACCTCAGAGGTGGTGGTGGGGGTTCTATCTCCGCATTCTTAAAATAAAGGCCACTTTACTTTATATTCTGTCTTCTAACTGTGACGAAAACACTTTCAGACCTTTGGGTTATTTTTAGATGTTGGCTACTTTTAAGTCATCTATTATGAATAATAAAAGTTTTTTTTTGAACATATGTACATATTTACTATTAGGGTTATACTACTGTATCTAAGAGTGGGATTGCTGCCTCATAGCAAGCATGTGAGACTGCTTAGCTTCCATTTTCTTTAGCAGTTGTCATATTCTTGCTATACTCAATTGATAACTGTTTTCATTGTAGCCATTGTAGTGGATAAATGGTACTATTGTACTATTTTGCGTTTTCTTCATGACTACTGTAACCTTACACCCTTGGATCATTGGCTGTTGAGACATTTTGTGGGCTGAGTCTTGAGCATTGCTTTACTTACTTGCTTTTTTTTTTTTTTTTTTTTTTTTTACAGATTTGTTCCATTTCTGTGAATATAAATCCTTTGTCAGCTACATATTGTTTTTGTAGGAACATATATTTTGTTTTCAGACTTTTTCATTTAACAGGTTAATAAAATATTGCAAGAGATTTTGCACTACTTACCCAGATTTACGAAGCTAACAAGTTTTTTTTCTATACATCAGTATGTAAGAAAGAATGATTACTTGATCACTTCCCAGCACGCCCACGCCCCCCCCCCCCCCCCCGAAAAAAGAAGGCTTGTTGGCACATACTTATAGTCCCAGCACTTAGGGAGGGAGAATGAAGCAGCAGGATTGCACTTCAAGCCCAGCCTGGGCAGTTAAGAGAGTTAGCAAGACCCTTTCTCAAAGTTCAGACATAAGAAGAATTTGGGTGAAGGCTCTGGATTTAGAACCTAGTTTTGCACCCCCTCCCCCTAAAAAAAGGAGAGAAAAGAATGATCACCATTAATCAAAAAAGAAAGAGGACTTTAATAAAACATAATCATAAAACACTTTTTTTTTTGGTTACCAAGGACTGAACTCACGACCTCATGCATACCAGGCAAGCAGTTGAGCTGCTGAGCTAAATTCCCAGCCCAAACCCCTCCCCCCCCTTTTTTTTTATTATATAGGTCTCTGCCCCAGCCCACAAGCCTGTAAAGGTCAGCTGACTGAGCTAGGTTGAATTCCACTCCTTTCAGTCCCAAGTGTCCCTCCATATGTAAGAGGAAGGTAGAAGACAGCCCATTATTTTGCCTACCTGCATGTGTGAAGCCAGCCTGCCTTGGCTGCCTTGGCTGCTGAGAAAGTGAGTTCGAGAGTACAGAGCCAAGAAATTCGAGCAGCAGGCTTTGGGATGGAATCAGACACAGCTACTACCCTGATTTAGCTCAGCAAAGCCCACTTCAGCCTTCTGATGGACAGAATTGTGAAACAAAATTATGTTACTACTAAATATGTGGTAATTTGGTACAGTAGCCATGGAGAACTAATGTTACTTACCTTCGTTATGTGTGCTTATACTAGATGGCTTAGGGTGTGTACATTCATGGGAATGTGTATATTCACTAGCCTGATTGATTAATTGATTTATTAATATTAATGGTATTAAGCATCAGAATTTTATTTTTACTTACTTTTGTTATTGGCACTGGAGATTGAACTCAGGACCTTGTGTTTGCCAGGCAAGTGTTTGTGCTGCTGAGCTATATCCCCAGCCCTATTTATTTATTTTTGAGACAGGGTCTCTGTAGTCTAGGCTGGCCTTGAATTCACTATGTAGCCAAGGCTGGCCTCCTATTCCAAGCGATCCTTCTGCCTCAACCTCTGGAATGTTGGGATTACAGACTCACGCCACTGTTGAGGCACAATTATAATGTAAGAACACATTTATAAAATAGCAAATTTATAGGTATTTTATGCTACAAATTAGAGAACAATTAGAGATCTTAAACCAAGTTTCTGCTACTGAATTCAGTTGACCGTGACAGTGTCTAAAGACCTCTGATAAGTACTGAGTCAAAGTAATTGTCTGTATCTTAAGGCACCCTGGGCTACTGAAGGACAATTTTAACAATGCTTGCCCTGTAAGGGCCCCCTCCCCTTGTTCCTGGAACATTTCTGTTATGATAAACACCTCCTTTGTTTCAACAGATCTTGAGACCAGCCTGCCTGTCAATATATATGACTCAGTACATGTAACCAATTATGTAAAATTTTGTCACTTGCTTTGTACCTCTCACTTTTAAATGCTACATAAACCAAGTTCTTTGTAAACTCAGTGTTGTTGCCTTTGGGAAAGATACCACCACAGCCCCCAGGCGTAAAGGTCAAATTGTGCCTCCTTATCTCCTCCATGCAAAGAGTCTTCTCTGTAGTTTGAAGTGGGAATTTTCGTGTAACAACATTTTTGTTATAATTTTGTTTATTTAAGGTGTTCTCTGTCAACTTTTATAATTAATGTCTTCCTCTTTGTAATTCTACATGTCTGATGGGATTAGCTTTTGAAACTGATAGGATTATTTCCAAAAGATGAAAAGTATTTCCAAAAGATGAGAAGTATAAAACAAAAAGCGGCCTTTATTCTGAGAACACAGAGAGAGATGACCGGCACCCCACACCGCTGGAGTCCAGTGATCTCTCCGGTGGACATGTGGCGTGGGGGGTATGTAAGTAGCCTTGGTTTGGGGTGGAACTTAAGGGGGCATTAGGGATGCACAGGTAGCCCATTGGTCCTAGGTTTGGCGCCATAGGCACATTCCCAGGTGCAGGGAAGACAGCATCACAAGTAAATTCCTAGGGGCGGGGAGATAGGGGCTTCCTGGTTCCGGTTGAGGTTTTCCTGGCTACAGTGTCCTGTCTGGGCCAAAATCCTTTCATATCCTGTCTTATGATTATTATTATGAAAAGGGGCAAAGATTTCTCTCTTTAACTACTTCCTGCTGGCAGAGGGCGCTGTACTGGAGCCTAGGGGAGTCGACCAGATGACGGTTGATACCCGGTAGAAGCTGGTGCCAGGTGTTTTAGCCAGGACAACTTCACTGGTGAATGCACATATGTTAGACTGGAAAAACAAAGAGACAAGATGTTATGAGGAGACATGGCACTGTCATATTTAAAGACCCAGGTGAGGTAGAAGGAAAGGTGCCTTTGATTTAGACATGTCATTCTATCAGGACGACGTTGAGGTAGGAACATTTCCACGGTAAGGCAGAATTCTGAAAATTAAATGTGGGGTTAGGAGGAGTGAAGTTATGAGAGGTGCTTACTCCCCCATCTGAAAGCATAACAGTTAAAAAGGGTAGGTGTGTAAGGCTTGTCTCTGGTATGCATGACGTTGGAGTCTGTAGGCAATACTGTTAAAAGAGTCCTGCTGTAAAAATGATCATTAATAGAACATAAGAAATTAGGAACCAAAGTGGATAACAAAACATGACAACCTGTGAGTCATGGCTATGAGGCCTTGGTAAGGCAGAGATGAGTAGGAAAAGGATGGTCAGATCTAGGGCCTGAGTGATGCAAAACCAGAATGGCAGTCTAGCAAATTTGATTGCTGTTGAGGTTGCCAAGAATATCAGGTAGGTATGGGTCGCTGTAACCTGGTTGTCCATACCACCCTGAACGCACGCGATCTCATCTGATCTCAGACACTAAGCAGGGTCTGGCCTGGTTAGTTCTTGGAATGATTTGCTGTAACAGAACTTTAGCAAATATATCAGCAGTTTCCCTGGTTGTGGGAAAGGCTCTCATGTATCCTGAAAAAGTATAAACAAAGTGAGAAGACAAAATGTGTCTGTCAACCTTGACCAGGGTTACCTGAGAAATTGGTGAATAAGAAAGGAAGGGGGTGGTCTTATATCACTGAGGAGAGGTTTACTAGCGATAACAGGTGTAAGCTGTTGAGGCCTCAGTGTGTCTAAGTCAGCCTGTATAAAAGGCATTTTAAGATTTAGGACTGGGACCTGCACGAAATAGGCCCTGTTTATAAATGCCATAGGTTGACCATCAATACCCCGTCATAGAGATTGAGGACTTAATATAGCAGCCTGAAAACTCAGGAAGAACTCTGTATATATGGCCTCTGTGTCCATAAATATAGAGAACATTTTATCAGAGAGTTTAGTCGACTTGGACTCTGAGACAGACATCCACAAAGGGGGCTGCTGGCCCTGAGCCCCCTCAGTCTTTGGCAGCAATTTTTTGTCGGCGACAAATCTGGCAGTGTCGACATTTCCTGTGAGAGCTAGAAGTTAGAATGGCTTACCCACTCTCTGGTGGCTAGGACAGTCTAGTAGCCCTGGAGTAAAGTCTCAAAGAACACCAGGATGGTGCACTCTCTTGCCCAATGTCTTCTGCTGCATTTGAGTGTGGTCCATGGCGGCGGCGGGGCGGGGACAGCTCTACCTTGTGTAGGTTTACCTATCTCAGAACTGCAAGTATTATAAGTGTTAAAATATGAAAAACCATATCAAGATCTCTCTAAGGTTTGAAGGTCAAGTTTTGCCTTTTAATTTGGGATTTGGACTACAGTAAAAGGTATCTGTAGAATTAAGTAAGTATGCAGGAGTTTAATATTGGCATTTCAGATCAGAGAGCAGGCTTTATCTGGATAGCATATTGCTTTTTTATAGGGTGACATGTGGAATTAACAAAAAAAGGCTTTAGTGTGCTCAAAAAGGCTTTAGTCTGCCCAAAAAAGGCTTTAGTCTGCCTTTTGTCTTTTAGAGTAAAATCTTAATGGAAACATTTTGCAGTAAAAGTTTACCAATCTTATGAATAAATCTATCAAAACTGATCTAATACTGTCAAATTTTGAACACATTTAGTTTTTAAAGTTGTTATTTGCAGTAGTATGAACCAAGACAAATAAAGTTTACATCCTCTCGAACTTTTTACAACTTTTTATCTTTCTCTCGAGCCTTTTAAAACTTTCAACAAAACCCTTGTCTTGGAACAGAGCTAGTGGTTCCCAGCAAAAAGAAATTTATAACCTTAGTTGTTAAACAGGAGATCAGTGAAAACACAGTATAATACAGGCAATAAGTTTAACATATAACATTACTGTTGGTCTACAGACATATAACATTACTGGTGGTCTACAGCAAAAGGAATTGATAAATATCTCTTAATTTTAGTCATTAAAACAGTAGATTAGTCAAGGCTTTGTTGATAAACAAGGCTGGTAAAATTATCAGGTGGCCAGTAACCTTGATTAAATGGTTTGAGAATTGTAATAAAAAAAAAAATAGCCTCTCTTGAGCGGAGCTAAATTGTAAAAAAAACATGCCTGAGCGGAGCCGCTGTACTGCTGTTTTGCGGCGCACCGGCAGAGCACGCCCAGTGTGGGGGTGGGGCGAGCATCGGGACGTAGCACACGGGTGGGCTGGGACTGCCCCCGGAAACGTGTAAGGGGGCAGTGACCACGGTGCACAGGGGAGGGAGGGGCTGGGAGGCGGCCCGATGCAGTGCGTGAAGCTGGAACTGCTCGTGGGGCACGAGGATTAGAAAGCTGATTTAGGATTACAGCTGGGTTTTGATTAGCCTCCTGGACCTATTGTAAAAGTTTGTTTTCAAATTGCCTGATATAATTCTGTGGGTCAACAGAGAGCTACCTAATTTATGAGTAATCTGAGATAAGTCAGAAAGGGAGAAAGGCACATGTATATTAACAAGTCCCTCGGAGCCAGCTTGCTCCCAAAGTGGTAGCAGAGCTTGAGGAGAAGATTGCGGAGTAGAGGGCCATGGAGCAGCCATCCGTCTGGTAGATGCATGTGAGGAATTATCTGCAGAGTGGCTACAGAGTGGCTGCCACTCACCCTGGGACGAGGAAACACAGGCAGATGGCATTTCATTGTGTGCCTTGGAGCAAGAGAATTGCTGTCGGGGCTGGGGATTTAGCTCAGTGGCATAAGCACCTGCCTTGCAAGCAGGTGGTCGTGAGTTTGATCCCCGGTACCGATAAAAATGAAAAAGACAAAAAAAAAAAAAAAAAAAAAAAAAAAAAAAAAGAGAATTGCTGTTGGCAGCACAATGAAGTGCCATGTGGATCACAACGGGGCAGCTGTTGCTGTTCACAAGAGGAGCCACAAGGGGGCGCCCATTGACCATGAGTTCCCTCCCAAGATGGTGGCGCGCTGTGATGTGGTGGAGGGTTGCAAAATGGTGACCATTCCGGGCGCAAGCCAGAACAATCGCGCGGCTTGCCGGAAGGGCACAATGACCAAGATTGGATATGGTGGGCGGGTGGCGAGAATGCTGTAGAGGTCAGAGAATTATCAGGAGAAAGAGTCGGAGACTTTGAGGAAGTGCTAACAGAGTGATTAGAGTTGCTGGGAGAGTTATGGGTCCCGGAAGGCAGAGAGGGAGATTGCACAGCGGGAGGTAACTGTGACACATTGGGACCAGGACTGCAGAGAGAATCAGGCATAGTGGGAGGGGAGAGTGGTCCAGCGGGAGGTAACGACAGGGAATGAGTTTGGGGGTAGGCAGGCAGCGGCCAGGAAAAGACCAGGGGAACATTGTTGTCACGCGAATCCTGAGGGCAGGACGGAAAAGTTCGTGGCGCGGTAGAGTTAGCTAAAAGTATCTGAGTGGGAGCACAAGACTTAATGAGAGATGGGCATGTTCTCAGAATAAGAAGGGCCTGAATATAAGGGAGTTCTAATAACTTGTCACCGGCCTGACAAATCATGCAAGTTTCTGAGAATGCAGGGGTCAAATGTTCCTTCCTTGGGCCAACAATTGCCGATAAGTGGGTAGGTTGGCCAGACCTCCTGGCAGTAAAAAGTTAATTGTTTAGTTTTTATGATACTTTTAATTTTAAGAGTACGTAAGTTGGAAATTAGGCATTGTAAAGGCGTCTTTTGGGAGTTTGTTCCCCATGACTGATTCAGGGAAGAAATAAGCCGTGGTCCAGAGAACAAGCCGTCACTCGTTTGTGGCACCACACGGTGGCTAAGGTTCCAAAAACTCGTATATTCCAGTCGTCACTGAGAGATTTACGAGTGGAGCCCACATGGGGTCAGTAACAGTTTTGCCCATGAAAGTGCGAGGCTTTAAGGGAAGTGAGGGTCTTTCAGTGTGGGCTGTCCAAAAATCTCTGCTTTGGGCTATCTGAACCCAAAGAATGTGAGAGACTTTAGAGTGTGGACACAGGTTTGCCCAGAAAGAACCCTGCCCTGGGCTGTCCTAAGGACGTGAAAATGCCACACCCATGCGAACGGAGAGAACAGTCGACTGGGGCTGCCCACTGCCAAGAGTTCCCCGGAGAGTGCTCACCTGAAATCAGTCTGGCTGATGGTGAGTGCAGGTGGCTGGCGACAAGGACTTCTCGGGAGAGGAAAAAGTGCAGAATTAATCCAGGATGTTATCCGGTTTGTGAATAGGCTCCGGGACTCAACTGGGTGTGTCCCAGGCGTCAGTCGCCTGCTGATTGGAGTCACGGCACCAAATGATAGAATTATTTCCAAAAGATGAAAAGTATTTCCAAAAGATGAGAAGTATAAAACAAAAAGCGGCCTTTATTCTGAGAACACGGAGAGAGATGACTGGCACCCCCACCACTGGAGTCCAGTGATCTCTCCGGCGGATATGTGGCATGGGGGATATGTAAGTAGCCTCGGTTTGGGGTGGAACCTAAGGAGGCATTAGGGATGTACAGGTAGCCCATTGGTCCTAGGTTTGGCACCATAGGCACATTCCCAGGTGCAGGGAAGACGGCGTCACAGGTAAATTCCTAGGGGTGGGGGAGATAGGAGCTTCCTGGTTCCGGTTTTCCTGGCTACAGTGTCCTGTCTGGGCCAAAATCCTTTCAGAAACCATGTTACTATTCTATTTGTGAGATTTTTAATGTTATGAGACTTATTTGATGGTTATAATCTATCATTATTTTGATGTTAAAATTGTTTCATATTTGGCTAATTGAAATGCTTTCAATCTGCTTCCTATTTTTTTTTGCTTCCTATTTTATTTTTGTTTTTGTTTTGAATGTATTCCCATCCTTTTGATTCGGGGCTTGGTGATCCCAACACATGGGAGGCTGAGGCAGGAGGATCACCATGAGTTCCAGTACAGCCTTGGCTACATAGCAATTTCAAGGTCAGCCTGAACTGCATAGTGAAATCCTGTCTCAAACCCTCCCAAGACAATGGCAACAAAACCTTCCATCCCTCACTGAGCGTTTTCTTCTTTTCTTTTTTTTTTTTTTTTTTTGAGACAAAGTCTCACCATGTAGTTCTGGCCTTGAACTTACTTTGTAGTCCAGGCTGTCCTCAAACTCCCTGCAATTTTCTTACCTCTGCCTCCTGAATGCTGGGAGTATAGGCACGTGTCACCACACCTGGTGAGCATTTTCTTGAAGATATTCCAGGTTCATCTTGGACTTTTTTTCCTTTGTCCTTAGTGACTTTAAGGACAGAGCAAAAAAACCCAAACCAAGTAAAAACAAAACAAAAATAAAAAGGACTAGGAGTGTAGCCTAGCGCCACACACACAAAACATTCTTTTTTAATTTAAAGAAAAAGAAAACAAAACAGTAAAAGGATACAAGTAATACAGAATTTAAAAAAAATAAACAGTAAGAACTCAGTAGTTAATGGATTACATATTGTCATTTTAGAAATAGTTGATCAAGTTACAAAATTAAGCATACAAACTGGACATTCAAACAGTGAGACTGCAAACAGTTGGGTTCAGTGATCCAACAAAAACTTAGTAATATGGTCATGTATCTTACACACCTAAACACACTTGCAGTTGTGTCCTTTAGAGCACTTTCTTTTCCTCTCTTTTTTACAATAACATTTACACATTTTAGGTTTTATTACTCCCACAGTTCTTATTACTTTTTTTTTTTTTTTTGGAAGAGAATAGAACCAAATTGACAAAACAAAGCAGTTAGTCAAAACAAAGGATGGACAAGGTATATGATGTAAAAACAGAATACAAAGCAGTTAGTCAAAACAAAGGATGGACAAGGTACATGATGTAAAAACAGAATACAAGGTAATCAGCTGGTTACCATAATGCTTCTTGCTACCTTAAAAAGAATTGCCTATATCATCAGGTGTAATAAAATTGAACAAAACAGTTCAGAATAAAACCAATAAAATCTAAACATTGGAGAGACATTACTGAACTTCAAAAGAAGATAATAGTCAAACAGAATGGGCATCATAGTGAATCTTACTGCCTTCAAAGTAGTTGCCTATACCCTTAAAATTGATAATATCAAACAGAACAGAATAGAGTAAAATCAGTCAAAACAAGATGGTGAGAGCAATACAGGGCTTCAAATCAAAATAATAGGAAATCAAAAAAGTTACTATGATATATTCTGCTAATTTAAAAAAAATTTTTCCCTTAATTAAAAAAATAATAATAAAATAAATTTAAAAAGGGGGGGAGATTGAGATAAAAGAGGACATAACATAACAAAACATTTTCTTAAAAGTAAAAATATGTAAACATGAATTTTGCTATCTTAATACTTTCGTTGTTTGTTTGTTTGAAACAAGGTCTTGTTTCATAGTTCAGTCTGGCCAGGATCTCACTGTTTAGCCCAAGCTGGTCTCAGCCTCCTAGTGCATGGATGATAGGTGTGCCCCACCATGCCTGCCTCTGTATTTTATTCATTGATTTTCTGGTGCTGAGGATTGATCCTGAGGATTTGTACATGCTCAACACATACACTGTAAGCCTGAGCTACAAGCACCCTCACTCCTATCCTGTGTTTTGTCATTTATCTTTCAGTGGAGACTTGAGCTGTTCATCCTAAGCAGCATTTTGTAATATAAAAAGCAAAACTAAATGATTGGTGATTAAATGTTTAGTGTTTATTTTAGTTGGTTATTAGCTCGAGGTTACATTTGTTTAATGAATCCATATTGAAGAAGTAAGCTTTTTACATTTCGAATGCATACTTGCTAATCATTGGTGTTTATTCCTATTTTCGGAAGCTGAAACATAATTTCTTTTTTTTTTTTTCACAATTACAGAGTTTACTGTTACTCTGGTATCTTGGTTTCAGCGTGGTATTGGTCATCTCAGTGCTTTGCTTGTAAAATTCTCAGGAGCTAGCTTCCCCATTGGAACCATTTCCCTGATCCTCCACTCTGAAACAGTCTCTAGTAATATATTGCTAGAGAAACAGATTTTCAAGCATTTGTTCAGGGATAGTACTCAGTGTAATTTAGAAAAGGTAACTTAAGTAGGGGTACATTGATGTATCTTTTTCAAATTTCAATTACTTATAATGACAGTTCACAAATTTACTTCATTCTGTCTTGAAATATTGCCTAATTGTACAAATTTTACATGATTTGAGTTTTTAAAATTTGTTTTCTGATCCATTTTATTTCAAAGAGGAAGAAAAACCCCACAAAATTTCAAAACACAACCATCAGGGGACAACAATGGTACATACATACATGGTGTACTGCCTTCCCCAAATCAGTTGCCCAGAGCTCAAGACACCTACATTGAATTGTCAGAACAGTACCAACCCAAGCCTTTCTCTTCAGTGAACTCAGGGAAATCAGTAGTATAACTAAACTATATTGTGATTTGAGTTTAAAACAGACCTTTCTGTTTTTTATGATGCTGGAAATTGAATGTAGACCTGTTCTACCACTGAGTACATCTTCAGCTCCTTTATTTTTCATATTTTGAGAGACAGGTTCTTGCCAAGACGGGTCTTGAATTTTTAATCCTCCTGTCTCAACCTCTTGGAGTAGCTGAGATTATAGGCCACCCTGCCCAAACAGAAAAACAATTTAAGACAATTTAAAGACATATCTAGTGGCACATACCTATAATCCCAGCACACTGAGAGGCTGAAGCAGGAGGATGGAAATTTTAAGTGGAGTCTAGGTAATTTAATGATTTAGTGAGGTCCTGTCTTAAAACAAAACAAAGGGTGGGCGAGGAAGCACATGCCTGTAATACAAGCAGGATTGCTGTGAGATGGAGGTCAGTTTGGGCTACCAGCTTAGTTCAGCGTGAGCCTGAACTGCCTGGGAGGGCCCTATCTCAGAAACAAACAAATAAAGAAGGTTGGCAGTGCAGCCAGTGCAAAGGCCCTGTTTTCACTCCCCAGACCCCCAACCTCACCACAGAGCAACAATAAAACCACACAAAAGTTGAAAAGAATTCTGCCACCAGCTGGTTTTCATATCCTCCATCCTCATCCAGGTCTGGCATTTAGAAAAACAAAATGAATTGCTTCAGCTTTTATCATAATGTGGAGGTATGTGTGTCACCTTTTATTGTGTGATAGTCTTCTGTGGCCCCTTAATACATATGTACTACACCAGCAAACTAATCCTTGGGTTCACTTGTGTGAAATGTGTTTGTTTTGTGGGTATCTGGTGGGAAGTTTTTCATGATTTTTTTGAACATACTCATGTTGAAGAGGAATTAGGAATGATGTACCATTTGGACCTATTATCTTTCAGTGTGTCTTTAAAATTTAAGTGTAATACAAAATTCTTATTATCAGGTCAACGGGAACTTTGATTTATATATGTTACAGATTGTAATATGGAAGCCTGAATAGAGACTCCATATTTTTTTTTTCCAAAGAAGCTTCTTTATATGGTTGTAAGTGTAGGAATGTTCTGATGATTATCTTTTTAATTAAAATGAGAAATCTTTGTTTAAAGTGGCATTCGTTTTTTTTATGGCCTGTTACAGTCTCTGTAACAATCATTTCTTAAGTCTGAACGTTTTATTTCCAGGAATCCATTTATATAAAACTATGTTTAGACTTAATTAAGGAATGATTCTTACAAAGCTTGTAAATAGCCAGGAAAAAAAGGACCGAAAATAAAACTGACATTCACAGTTAACAAAGTGGTTTTTATAAGGTATGTAAGAAGCTATAAAAATACAATAAAGCCCTTTTATAAGAGTTCATATTTTTTGATCCTCATTTTCAGAGGTATTTAAGAAAAATACCAAATCGCTGCAAAGTGGCATCTGTTTTTGTTGATGGACTGGTGGTTTCTTGTTTATAACTGACACTAGTTCTACCTGTCTTGTTAGTATGCTTTCCTTAAAATACCTTGTAATCGGTTTAGTTTAGAATGTGAATTTTACATTGTGCTATAAGGAAAATAAGACCTGGTTTTTCAGTTCTGTGTTCTGAAGTCACAAGCCATTGAATTAAGTTGCTTAAATGTCTCTGAGTCTGTTTTCTTCATCTAGAAAGCAAAGATAGTACCTAATTTAATTTATTTATTTAGAGATAAGGTCTTGCTGAGTAGTTCACTGTGTAGCCCAGGCTGGCCTAGAACTCACCAGGATTGTTCTGCCTCAGCCTTGTAAAATACTGGAATTACAGGTGTGTGCCATCATACCTGGCAATACCTACATTTTTACCAAAGAGAAACTATAAAGCACGGTGAGCATCTTAAGATTCTGTTTTCTCTTACAGGTGAACTAGGTATAACATCATTTTTGAATTAGCAAATTTGTTCATGGACTCAGTCAAATACGTACATTCATTTTGTAATGAGATTTGTATTATATTTCTACTTGGTATAAGTGATCGACAGAGTACAGCATTGTGAATGTTACCCAGGAGTTGGAGCCACAAGGCCTAATTTTTAAGTCCTATCTTCACTGTTACTGTCACCTGTCGGACCTTGGGTGGTGACAGTGATAATACAGCAGTGATAATGACAGTGTGCACAGTTCACTGTGTGCTCATAAGGATTCTAGGCACTGTGTATTTTTTATTTTATTTTATTTTGAAAGTAGTAAAATACAACAGATCAAGACAGAATAAAGCCAACTAAGATCGTACAGTGAAATTGGTATAGAACTTCACAATAGGTATCACAGTATATTTTGTTATCTTTACAATAGTTCTTACAATCATGTATATCAAAATAAAGTGAAATACAGAACATTATAGAACTTATCAAAACAGAATATTGAGTAAAGCAGTACCATTAATCAGAATAGAGCAAAATAGTAATAAAAATATTTGCCTTCAAAGAGATGGTAGAAGGAAATCCCTCTTATTTGCTATGATCAACCTCCCAGGAGATGCTCAGATTTCTGGTTCCTATTTGCTAATGGGGGGACAGGAGAAAGCGGGTAGGGAAAGTGGGATGTTTGACTCTAGGCCGTGCACCAGTAGGTTCACTATTGCTTAGCACGGAGGCAGCCTGGTTGCTTGGTTTACCCAGCTTCATAAGTTCCAACATGGTGTGGATCTCAGAAGACACTGGTGGTTCTCCCCCTGGAAGGGCCATAGTCTGCCACCCCGCAGCCACTTACCAGGGAGGGGAGCTGCTTGCTTGGTTTCCCAGGGTCCTAAGTTCCAACATGGCATGGATCTCAGGAGACACTGGTGTTTTCCCCCCTGGAAGGGGCACAGTCGGCCACACTGCAGCCGCTTACCAGGGAGGCAAGCTTCTTGCTTGGTTTCCCAGGGTCCTAAGTTCCAACGTGGCACGGATCTCAGGAGATACTGGTGGTTCTCCCCCTGGAAGGGCCGCAGTCTGGCACTGTGTATGTTAACTCACTTGATTTTCTCACTTTATTAGGTATGCAGTATTATAATCTTGATTTGCAAGTGTGGAAACTGAGGTACAGAGAGATTAAATTACTTTCTGGGAAGATCTTTCACTATAAGTGGCACAGCTGGTACTCCACAATGGCCCATGTGGGACCCAAACTTTTGATCTTTCTGCCTCAGCCTCCTAAGTCCCTGGAATTACAGACATGTACCTGTGGACCCAGCTTTTCTTTCTTTCTTTTTCTTCTATTTGAAAAAAAATATTTTTTGTGGTGTAGGTGTTGATCGAACACAGGGCACAAGCTACATCCAAGGCCTTTTAAGTTTTTGGTTTTTTAGTGAGATGAGAGTTTTGCGGTACAGGTTGGCCTCAAACTCACTGTAGCACAAACTGGCCTAGAAGTTGATGATCCTCTTGCCTCAGCCTACCAAATGCTGGGATTACAGGTATGTGCTTCCATGCTTGGCCCCACATCCTTTAATTTTTAAAATTAATTTTATTAAAATTTTGAGACAGGGTCTCACTAAATTGCTCAGACTCACTCTCCCAAGTAAGGGGGTGGGGAGCTACAGCTATGCACCGTCATACTCAGCAATTTTTCGTGTTCTTTTTCTTTTTTGAGGTGCTAGAAATTGAACCTAGCACTCATACACCCTAGACAAGTGCTCCTCTAGTGAGCTGCACCCCAGTCCTTTTATTTTGAAAGGGTCCGTCTGAGTTGTCTAGTGGCCACTGAATTGCAGACCTCTTGGCTCAGCCTCCCGCATAACTGGGGATACAGGTGCACTACTCTCCTTAGGGGTTTTCCTTTGGTTTCTTTCATGGTTTTGTTAATGTATTGCTATATCTTCCTTTCAAAATCATTTGAGTCACAAGACATGATAATTTACATCTACTTATGCTGTATTTCTTAAAAATACAAGTATGTACTAGCTTATAATCAATACAAAATCTCACTCAGGAAATTATTTAGAGAGGCTTAAAATGTAAGAAGAGAAGAACTGAAGACAAGACAGAAGATTTGGAATTGGAGGCCAGTACTGAATTCCCCCGGTGCTGGAGATTGAACCCAAGGCCTCATGCATGCTGGGGTAGGCATGCGTTCTATCACTGAGCCGCTGATCCCCTTTGTCGAATTTTTGATTGTTGAACTGGAACCCAGAGAGGTTTCTTTTGTGTGCGTGTTTTTGTTTTTCTGGTCATGCTGGAGATCATATGTGCTAAATACTCTACTACTGAGCTGCATCCTCCATTCCTAGAAATCATTTAATTTTGGTTTATTAGAGCCTTAGCACTGACCTAGATCCTTAGGCCTTTTTAAATTTTGAGACAGGTAGGGGCCGGAGGTTTAGCTCAGCGGCATAAGCGCCTGCCTTGCAAGCAGGCAGTTGTGAGTTTGATCCCCTGTACCAATAAAAAGGAAAAAGACGAAAAAAAATTTTTTTGAGACAGGTCTGACTAAGTTGTTAAATTGTTCAAGGTTGTAAGCAAGCCTAGGTTCTACCAGCCTCAGCCTCCCAGGGTACTGTGAAAAATTTTTTATTATAGAGTAAGACTGACTTTTATTAAATTTAGATTAAAAGTAAATGCAGTTATTTAGAAGAAAGCAAAGTCTTCTGTAAGTTTGCTATTTGCCTTCTTGCATACCATGTCACCAAAATTTCTTTAACTAATAAACTTAAAAATCTGAAGGGATTACCAGTTCAAACTTACTTTATTTATTTATTTATTTATTTTTGGTACTGGGACCACTTAAACCACTGAGCTAAATTCCTGGCCCCATTTCGAAGTCTTTTTTTTTTTTTTTTGTGGTGGACCTCACTGAAAATCTTTTCAATCCTGTAAGATCCTCTCTCTAATCATGTACTTGGGCATAGCTGAATCCTCGCCATAGTTGAGACCTCTGAACTAGCCTAATTTTTTGGTTGTTGTATAATGTATTCTTATTAAAAAGCCTTATTGATGATTCTTTCTTTTTTTTTTTTCTGCCAGCATCATAGCCTTTGTCATAAATACAGATTGACAGCCAGACTTAACAAGCCAAAAAAAAAAAAAAACCCATAAACAAAAACAAAAACCCCAAAAACATACACTGGCCCTGCTGGATTGCCCTTTTTTTCCTATTGTCTGTCTTTTATTTTGAACTTTATGTATTGGATTTCTCCTGTCAGAGAAAGTATGTGATATTTACCCTTATGTATCTTATTTATGTGATATTTACCCTTATGATTTACTTCACTTAACATTATCATTTTACTATAACTAACTGTGACTTTTAATAAGGGTCTGACTAAAGTCTGAGCATCATAAAATGTCATTTTGAAAAGTTAATGGTGTGTTGTTTGGTAGTGTCAGGGAAAGTGGTACAGAGATGCTTGGCTAATGGTTATTAAAAAAAGTCCTGCTAGAATATCCTGTTCTTAATATTCCCATTCTGCTAGCTACTCAAGCAAGCTGCCAGAATTTATCCCTGTCTGTGATGATACAGTTTTGCTTGTCACGGATATACAGTGTAGTTAAAATTTGATACACTTAAGACCTTTGATTAGTATCCTACTGATACTTCTAGGATCTTTCTGCTTCTACCAGTTTTATTTAAAAAAAGGTATAATGAAGCAAATGCTTAAGAAAGGTCAGTATACCCTACTCAGTGCACTCCACATCTAGAAGCATTTGAAATAAGCTCTGTGCTATCAAGGTCAACCTTAAACACTGTCCGCATGTTCAATTATTTTATTATTATTATTATTATTGTTATTTTTTTTTTGTTGTTGTTGTCTTTTTGAGACAGGTTCTCGCTATGCAGTACGGCCTGGCCTTGAGCTCATTTTGTAGCCCAGGCTGGTCTCGAACTCAAAATGATCCTCCTCCCTCAGCCTCCCGAGTGCTGGGATTACAGGCATGAGCCATTATGCCCCGCTCGCATGTTCAGTTCTTTATATGCTGTAGTCCTAAGAGACTTGGGAAACATTTATTGTCTCTTTCTGCATCCTCTTAAAGTATTAACACTGAGAAGGCTGTCCATCTACATAGATGATCCAAGAGAGTAGGTTGTGATCATTTTAAATTAAGAGTACACTTGACTAAAAGACTTAGTTAGAAAGTTTTCTTATTCCCATGGCACTTGGGGAAAAAAGTTATGAGGTATCCATAAAAAGTACTATGGAATACTTTTATAAAAATGAACAAGTGGAGACACAAACACATGTGACTTGTTCAAGGTCATAGTGATGACAGCCTCAATTAGAGACTACATTTCCAAAGTCCAAACGCAGCAGGTACTTTTTAAACTCTGTTTGTTTGTATGAGGTTGAGCTTATGTGTCTTCCACTAGATTTTTTTTTGCAGTTCAGGTTGGCCTTGAGCTCACTTTGTGATCCGTCCTGCAGATCGGTCCATGGGCCTCGCCTGGAGAAGGGACGGGGATGAAGGGCAGGGCAAGAGAAAAGAGAGACAGAGACAGGATGAGATTCCAATCCAGTCTAATTTATTCTTAAAATGGCTACAACTTATATAGGGTGGAGGTGGGCCAATGGGGCAGGAAGAAGGCACAGAGTGTTATCTGATAGGTCATTGTCACATCCGGATATATGACGTAAGCAGGAGAGAATTATGGATAATGTAGGCAGACATGAGGATCATGGGAAAAGTAGGCTGAAGCGGGAAGTTGCTCAGTCATGCGCACTGTAGGCAAGGTGAGGATCATGGGAAATGTAGGCTGACACAAAATGCCCTCAGGTGGGGGGGGCAGGGCAGCAGCTGCCATTCTGAGCCGCTCCCTACAACTTTGTAGCTCAGGCTGGTCTTGAGTTTGCAGTGATCCTCCTGCCTCAGCCTCCTGAGTGCTGAGATTACAGGCATGTGCCACCATGCCGGTCTTTTTTTTTTTTTGAGACGTGGTTTTGCTTTGTAGATCAACTTGGTCTTGAACTCACTATGAACCGTAAACTGGCCTGGAACTTACAGGGACCTTCCTGCCTCAAGTGGTGGGAATTACAGGGGTATACCACCACACCTGTCTTCACGGGCTGTGAATATGATGTGTGTGCATGTGTATATTTAGTGCTTCTGTTTTAAGAAAACCTTTCCTTACGTGTAGTACTGTAGTCTCTCTAGAATTAATTTTTTGTTTTTGTTTTTTGAGACAAGGTCTCACTATGCTTAGGCCTGCCTCAAACCCATGGCACTCAGTCTCCCAAGTGCAGGGATTATAAATAAACATGCACTACCATGCCCAGCATAAAATAATCTTTTTTTGTTTGTTTCTTTCTTTGTTTTCCCGAGACAGAGTTTCCTCAGGTGTATAGGGTGGCCTTTTACCCACTATATAGCACAGTCTGGCCTCAAACTCATGATGATTCTCCTGCTTAGTTTCTGGAGTGTTGAGTTTATAGGTGTGTGCTACAATGCCCATCCAGGGTAATTTTTAAAAGCTATAAATTTAGACCTCAGTGCTATAACTTCCTCATGTATTTAGGGTATGTATAGCAAAACTTCAGCTTTGTTTTGTCTGGCAAATCTTTGTTGTGCCAGTACTGCTTTCCATTATAGCTAATTTACACACAATTCCTGTGGCCTTTCACACAATTCCTGAAGAGCCTTTCATTTGCTGTTTTCTCCTAGTCTGGGTTTTCTTCTTCTTATATCCTGTGTATGTCGGTTTAAACATCACCTCCTTCAAGCTCACCATATCTGAAGCTAGTACCCTTTCCATTTGTCTGTGACTTTTAAGCCTCCTGAAAGTAAGTTTTGTTTTGCCCCCTCGCATAACCCAGTGCGTGACACATGGTAGGCAGCAGATGTCTGTGTGGTCACTTACCTTTCCTGGTTTGCCATCTCTGTATTCTGGGGCCTGATAATATACTGCCCCGCCTGTCTTACAGAGGCACTGTAGCAAGCAAATCGAGCAATATTATTTATCAGTTTTGCTGTGTCATATGATAATCTTGATAAATGAACTTCAGTTTTTAAGAAGATATTAGAACAAATACAAAGAAAATAAATTTTTTTTGGTACTGGGGATCAAATTCACGACTATTTGCTTGCCAGACAGGTGCGTACGCTGCTGAGCTAAATCCCCAGGCCCAAAGAAAATAAACTTTAAAAATACCAGGCCATCCTGTGCAGCCATTTAAGTATTATCAAGCACTCTTTAATTTTTCTGTCCCAAGCACCTTTCAAATACTTGTAACCGGTTTTATTGGTTTGAAGAGATTTTGTGTTTAAGCCCAGTGGGCAACTTAGATACATATTTCGATGGTTGGGTGGAAAAAGGTAAAATATGAATGATTAATGCATAGAAATTTATCTTAATAATTACTGGGTTTTTTTCCCCCAAATAACTACAGTTCTTATAAAAACGTTTCTGTGTGTTAACTTTTGGTTGCTATGACACAATAACTTGAGCACATCAAGAAAGGGAAAGTTTTTTTTTTTTTTGCCTCATGGTTTCAGAAGTTTCAGTTTCTGCTCACTTGGCCACATTGTTTCTGTCCTTGTTGGGGCAGTGTATCAGGGCAGCAGGGTATGGCAGAGGGGAGCTGCTCACCTCTTAGAAGCCAGGAAAGGAGGGAGAGGTGGGGAGAAAAAGTATGTCAGAGCCTGCACACTCAAAATAACTCTTCTTCCTCCTGGCTCTGCTTCCTAGAGTTCCCTCTCCCCGTGGTGCCATCAGTTATGAATGCATGAGTGGATTAATAAGTAATAAGGTCAGTGCCCTCTTTATCCAGTGCCTCGACCCATGTGGCCCTTGAGTTTCCTTGGTTGAAGGACTGACAGGATGAGAACATAAACAAAAGACACAGCTGGGGTCAGGTGCAGCCCTTACTCTCTGGGTAGAAGGAAAGGATTAACTCTTCACTATAGGGGCATTTATTTACACATTTAGCAACACAACATGGTACCCCTTTGTCTAGCAACCCATTGCTTGGATTGTCTAGGGTCTTGATTTGTGGTTTTTTTGTTTGTTTCTGAAGCAGCTTTTTCAAGTGGCTTGTCCTGGGAACTCTTTGTTCTTGGGACAGCCATGCTCAGGTCCTGCATGCATGATCAATTTCTAGCTTTCCAGGCTCCCTACAATCCAGTCCTTCCCTAACATCTCACCTGTGAACATTGCTAGATAGGGGATCAAGCCTTCAAGGCTTTAACTGGACATGGGAGCTTGTGCATGTAATATCAGCATTCAGGAGGCTGAAGCAGGAGGATTGTGAGTTCAAAGCCATCCTGGACTCTAGTGAATTCTGAGCTGTCCTGGATTACATAGAAACCGCCCCCCCCCAAACACCTTTTTTTTCAGTCTTTTTTTGAGGCAGAGTTTTCACTGTATGTTCAGGCTGGCTTTGAACTCACTTTGTAGCCCACGCTGTCCTTGAACTAGTGATGATCACCTGCTTCAACCTCCAGAGCACTGGAATTACAGGCATGGGCCACCACACCTAGCTTGAGAAACTCTTGTTTTTAAACAACAAGAACAACCCATCCTTTCCCAGCAAGGGAGTTAGAAATGAGGCATTTCCGATCCAAACCAGAACATTTGCCTAAAGAACTTTGCTGACACTGTTCTTTATCTAACTGGGATTTCTTCATATGGGATTACTGGGATTACTTCATAGTCAATAAATTATCTTTTAAAACAATTTATACAGATTACTATTTTTTCTGTTTGGTAACTACAGCACCTTCTGTGACTCAGATACTTTTAAGGATTTATAGGTTTGGAAAGTAGTATAGTTTAAAGGCATGGGAAGATTTTTTTTTTTTTTTTTTTTTTTTTTGTGCCAGGGATTGAACTCAAGACCTCTGAGTTTGCCAAGCAGGCACGTAAGCCACTGAGCTAAACACCTGGCCCTGTTTTGTTTTGTTTTGAGATAGGGTGTCATTTACTTAGAAGACCCTCCTACCTCAGCTCCCTGAGTATTTAGGATTATAAGCATGTGCCACCACACCCAGCTAGGAAGACAAATTTTTTTTTTGTTTGATACCAGGGATCAAACTCATGACGTCACACTTACCAGGCATGTGCTTGAGCCACTGAACTAAATCCTCAGCCTGCAAATAGAGTTTTATAATGCTAAAATATAGTACTATTTACATAAAAAATTATTTTGTGTTTCAGGTTAATTTTCTGAGTCATTTGCATTTGATAGTTTGCCTTTTTTCTTAGCATGGTTTCATTTCTAAGTTAAACTTTCATAAAGTGTCCCGTGCTTTATCAGATGTTAGTTGGAGCTGATTCAGAGATTTTAGTAAAATGAAGATTTAGGTATGTAAATTAGTTTACTAATGTTCTTTAAAAAAAATTCAAGAAACTTGTTATCTAGAAGCCCTTTAATCCTTCAGAAAATATTTGAAGCATTTACCCTATTTTTAGTAATTGATTTACAAATTATAAATTCATGTTTTACCATAATGAGCTACTTTATCAAGGCATAGTATATACTACTTAGGGCAAATGTAAATATATACAAACAAATGCATGTATAAATTATAACCAAGTAGTTGTATGGATTACAGGCATGTGCCACCATGCCCAACCAGGTAATTAATTTTTTTTTCTTTTTTGTCTTTGAGATGAGGTTTTACTATACAGTTCAGGCATAGTAGCCTTGAGCTCACTTTGTAGCCTAGGCTGGTCTTGAACTCACAGCAGTCCTTTTCTCTTAGCCACCTTAGTGCTAGGATTACAGGTGTGTGCCGCCACACCTGGCTAATTAATTTTTATAATCTTTATTGTTTTGTGTTTTTGAGACAAAGTCTTGCTGTGTAGTTTAGGCTGGCCTTAAACTTACCATGTAGCCCCATCTGGCCTGTAGTAGTGGAGATCAGCCTTGCCTCCTAAGTGTTGAGATTACAGGTTTATGCTATCACTATAATCATTCTTTTGAATTAGATGTTTCAAATACCAGTAGGATTATTTTCAAATAAAAGTTTTGAGATTGAATATTTTTAGATCTAAGTGGGTTTTTTTTTTTTTTTTTTTGGTACCAGGGATCAAACCCATGACTCTGTCCTTTCTAATTAGTTTCAATTCAGTTTCATTGCCTCAGATCATGAAGGCATAAGGGAAAGATAAGTGTAATAACTATGTGAAAATCTCTTTCTCTTTTGTATTTTATTGAGACAAAGCCTCAGTAGTGCATGATGGTCTTGTGAATTCATGACCATCTCCCTGCCTCAGACTCTTGAGTGCTAGGATTATAGATGTGTGCACCATACCTTTTCTTCTCTGTCCTTTTTCTCTCGTTTCTCTGTCAGTACTTACTTTTTATTCTTTTTCATACTTTCTTTTATCATGTTAGTCTTTAAGTGGCAAACTGTAACATAAACATCTGATGTTGTGTTGATGTATAAGTTGCAGCATTGTAATTGCACATAACTAAATGGATTTGATGGTAACTGGTAAGCATCTTGTAGGTAGGAAAACATTGATTTTAGCTCTTTTGAACAACTTCTGTAGTCAGAGCTTGTTAAATGTTAGTTTAAATGTCATCATTTCTTTTCCAACTTTTACTTGCTCATCAGAGAAAAAGGTTTCATCCCAGTGGAGTCGAGAAATCTTTGTAATTTGTCCAGCATCTGGCTGCTTGCACAAGTTTTTATGGTGATGAAATGGGCATCCTTGTATTAGGGTATTGGTCCGTTGATTGGTAGATCCTGTGTAAACAAAGTATCCAGGAAGAAAGTATTGAGTTTAAGAGCAGTTCATTGTACACATGCAGTAGAGAAGCATGGGTTCTGCAAGCCTTGACAGGTTCACCTAAAATCTTACGTCTAAATTGCCATATCTTCATTGACATTTGATTACAAATAATTAAACATTACCTAAGCATGAGCTGCCTACAGTATCGCCATGTCGTGCATAACCTTGCCCACTGGTAGAGTTTTATATTTACTGTTTTTTTGGGCAAGTGTTTTATGTTTAATATTCTTGTTTTGTAGTTGAAAACTAATGTGAAGTAAACTAATGCCAGTTCTGAGAATAGTGGCTTACTCTTGGAACAGGATTTTAAATAACCTCTTGAATTTAGACTTAACTTGATTTTGATAAATAGCCTCTTAAGAAAGGCATGGTTTTATCTGGCAAACCAAAGTCTGTCTGTCCATATTCAGTTTGGAGAAGAAACTGATAGGATTATTTCCAAAAGATGAAAAATATTTCCAAAAGATGAGAAGTATAAAATAAAAAGCGGCCTTTATTCTGAGAACAAGGAGAGAGATGACCAGCAGGCCCCACCGCCCCTGCCAACAGGTGGTGTAGGGGTATGTAAATAGCCTCGGTTTGGGGTGGAACCTGAGGCAGGCATTAGGGATGTACAGGTAGCCCATTCGTCCTAGGTTTTGCGCCATAGGTAACTTCCCAGAGGCGGGGGAGATAGGGGCTTCCTGCTTCCGGTTGAGGCTTTTCTGGCTACAGTGTCCTGTCTGGGCCAAAACCCTTCCAGAAACCTCTTGCTTACACTTTTTGAAAAAATTTATTTTAAAGGCAATAGAACAAAACAAAACAACAAAATGATGAAAAACAAGACAATAAGAACTCCATAATAATTACTGTATTGCATATTGTTATCCTCTGAATAGATGCCCGGAGTGCCGGCTTTAGGTCTGCACAGTCAATCAGACAGTGCAAACATTAAGCTCTGCCTTTACTTTAGTTGCTGTCATCTCAGCCTGCATTCTTCCCAGTCAGCCTGTTGCCTAGCAGAAGGGAGGCTTGCTGGGAGGTGGATATCTTCTCTCCCTCCCACCTCTAGTGGGCGCACCGGAGAGTTCTGTTGCTTCCTGGGTCCCTCCCTGTTGGCCAGCTGGCTGGATCTCTGCTGGCTCACGGAAGGTTGAGGTTGCTGCTGCCTCTTTTTTAAAAGTAGGGGAAAAAGTAGAAGAAATAGTGACTTTTTAAAAAAGGAACTGTAAAAAATAATTTTTCTTTATTATTACTTAGAAATAGTAATATATGCCTTAGGATGTAAGACATATGACGGGCTATTAAATGGTTCACATGCAGGCAGTTTAAAGATTGTATTAATAAGCTAGTAAACCTTTTATGAAAGATTTTAGAAATGAAAGCTGGCCAAATGCCTGTATAACATTGTACCTATATTGGAGCAGAATTTTGTTTTGTTTGACACAGTTTTGCTGAGTAATTTAGGATGTCCTAAAACTGTGTAGCCTAATATTGACTGACTTTCTTTCGTTTTTTCAAAACAGGGTTTTGCTGTGTAGTTAGGCTGGTGCTTAACTTGCTGTGGAGTCCAGGCTGGTCTCCAGTTTCTAGTGACCCTCCTGGGTGCTAGGATTAGAGATGTATGCCACCTTGTCCAGTAGAAAGAATTTTCTGAGGATAGTTTGGTGGACATGGTGCCATATACCTGTAATCAGAGCACTGGGGAGGCTGAGGCAGAGGATCACTATGAATTTGAGGCCAGTCTGGGCAGTGTAGTGGACCTTGTCCCAAAACAAACAAACAAGTCATTTTGCAATAGAGAGGCAAAAAAAGAAAAAGAGGCCTTTATTGAGGACGTTGAGACGAATACACAACTCGTGAGGCTGGGCTCTTCCTCTGGCCTGAGAGGAACTGGGCTTTGGGCTGAAGGTTATATGAGCTCTGCCAGAGCTGGAATTTGGGTGGGCATTCATGACACGTGAGGCACTGAGGTTGTAATAGAACTGAGGGGAGAAGGAAGAAGTGGTCATTAGGGAAATAAGTTGTTCTTTTTGTTTGGCTTTCTGCCATGTTAGACCACCACCATAGTATTCAGCAGTTTATACTAGGGAAAAATGTTTCACTGTAAAAGTGCTTTCTGTTTAAATCTGATGTGCTGATCTTTATTTTCTTATTTTATTTTATTTTATTTTATTTTATTTTATTTTATTTTATTTTATTTTATTTTATTTTATTTGAGATAGACTGATCTCAAACTCCCAGTAATCCACCTGGCCTGAACCTCCCCTGACCACATCTGATGGTGCTAATCTTTAGATTGGTGTCTAAAAGTGGCCAGTGTCATCATGTTGTGCATATGAGATTTATTAGTTTGCATCTTGGTTTGCAACTTATGATAAGTTGAGTTAGAAGATTTGATTTTTTTATTTTCCTTGAATAAGGAAAAATAGTATACTTATTCCTCATTTCATGATTTCTTGTCATTTCATGTACTTCAGAAATACTTATTTTGGATTCTTCTTGTTGAATATGTAACTCTTAATACTAATGTCCTAAGAGGAAGGAGAATTTATCTAACCTCATTAATAAAGGTACTCCCCCAGAAAAGGTCCTCATAGCACATCAAGCAGTCAGATAGCCAGTAAACCTATTCTGCTAAATTCCATAAACTAGATAGAGAGGGTAATGTTCTTTTTTGCCACTTACTAGGAAACATGACCTTGGTTTTTGAAATGGTTATTCATTTCATATGTTGTAACTGCCAGTCAGTCAGTGATTGGCAAATAGTGAAGTAAAGACACTGCTGAAAACCATTTTCTTCTCTCATCTCAGAAAATCAGATGTAAAATAGTTGCACTTATTTATGGCAGCATTTATTCTCTTTCTAACTGATGAGTTCATGTTCTCTAAATGATGAGTAGGAGTTCATGTTCTCTACAGTAGAAGAATGAATTTTAGGAACAACGAAGGTTAAGAGCAGAATATATTTATTGAGAAGAAAGCTTCTGTCTGAGAGGCAGAAGGGGTACCGAGTGGCTTGCCAAAGATTCTTGTCATTTCTAGGGACTTCTGTAGAGCAAAACCACAAGGTGAGATGGGTCCAAGGTGGAGAAAAATGGGAACTCGCAAGGTGGGCATAAGGTGGGACAGAGCTGTTGTCAATCAGTAAGATTAATTGCTGTGGTAAAGTGGATTAAATCAGGAACAAATGGGAAAGTGAGTCACAGTGCAAGCAGACATGCTTAAAGAACTGTGACTCTTCCTGGTGACGTCTGGCTTCCTCAGGGTGATAGAGACCTAGTTAGAATATCAGTCCTTAAGATGTGGGTGTATTTGCTTCATCTTTTGTCTTGAGATCTGGCCCACAGCAGGTGTCTGTCTCCTCCAGGGTTCCAGGTATCTGGTCTTTTGCACTGGCTCCTTTAAGAGCCCAGCCCTGTCTGACTTCGTATAATATTTTTAACTACTCAGTTGCCTGTACCATAAGGAGCAAGTAGTTTTCTTTACCGCTACACAGAAATTAAGGAGGACCCAAGGGGGCTGGGAGACTTGTTTGCAGTTGAAACAACATTTGGTATTTGAGGGAGCCTTCTAGAAGTAGAATGCCCCTCTCCTTAAAAGGAGTCCCTAGGTGGCTCCCTTTTCATTGTCAGCATCTGAAGAGGAGACTGATCCCTAAGTATGTGGAGGGTTTGCTCTTCTACCTAGCAAAAGATTTACTCTGTTGCTTCTTTTGCTCTCTGGCCGGAAGTGTGGGACAGGAGCTCTGAGAGCCTTTGTAGAATACTGTATGTGAATTTTTGAACATAACACCACTAGCGTTTGTTGATTTCTAGCAACCGCTCTGAACAAATGTGTAAATCCACGGAGGTGGGGAGTATTTGGAGAGGGAAAGACTTACTTGTTTATTCTTCTAGTTAAAAACAAGCTTCCCTCTTTTTTGTTTTCCCCTTCTTTTCTTTTTTCTTCTACTTCCTTGTTCCCCCTGCTCTTTTCTTTGCCCTTTCGCAGAAATTCTAATCTTTCCAGAAAGTCTAATCTTTCCAGAGAGCACTGCGATCATTTTAAATTTTTGTGTAGGCCAATTCCACATCATCAAAAATTGTTGTGTAACCCCATCATTCCCAGACCTCAGTTGATAGCTTAGTTATTTCCAGTAATATTTAGTGTAATAAATTCTAGTGCAATAAAATAATTTGGACAGTCTTTAGAGCTTACTGTAATGAGATTTGACTTGAATTTAATAGTTAAATTCCAGTATTAAGCAAATAGATTTTTTTTTTGTGGCTTGACTTAAAAAAAGGCCTTTATGTTTAGTTATAGGTTAGTGAGTTTGTAAAACCTAATTTAGTAATTCGCAGATTTACTGTTACCAAGAAAATGAGCACTTCAAAAATACAGAAATAATCCTAACATCAGGTTTTGGCTTTTGTTGTTGTTATTGTTGTTGCTGTTGCTGTTTGAGACAGGGTCTCACTATGTAGTTCAGGCTGACCTGCCTCACTCAGCCTCTGAGTGGTGGGATTATGGGAATGAGCCTCTGTACTTGGCCACATCAGGTGATTTTTGTTTTTGTTTTTGTTTTTTAATGCTGTGGCAAATAAAGTGTAAGTGACAGCCTTTTTGTTCTGATATGGGGAGAATAAAGATATACTTTAGCATGTATAATTGTATATAAATTTACTAAGTTGGTTGCTTTCCTTTGTATGAATATTAAAAATGACTTTTTGGTACAGAAAATGTGTTTCCAGGCATTATTATGATGCCCTGTTGCCTATTATTGTTAAATATTTTATGTGATTAACAAAAACTGTTCTTATTTTATTCTTTAAAATTTAGTAGTCTTATAGTGAGATCAGCCATAGCTCAGATAACTTACTGTGTTGAATACAAATGAAGGAAAAATAAACACAAATATTTGATAATTAAAAAACAACACAGAACCTTGATGTTAAAAATTGGGTTATAGGGGCCAGGGAATTAGCTTAGCGGTTTAAGTGCCAGCCCGTCAAGTGCGACGTCATGAGTTTAATCCTCAGTTTAAAAAAAAAATTGGGTTATACTCAGGAGTTCTTATCTCATACCAGTGACTTTTAAGATCTTTTGTTTTCTGTACTGAAGCATGATAGTGAAAATGTCTTTATATAGTTATGAAAAAGTCTGCATATTAATTTGCTTTGGGTCATTGTAGTCTCTCTGGTATATTCATAATTAGGAAAGCTTTTTTAAGATTGTGTTCTAGTCTCACAGGTACACAGCAACTCCGTATCTGGTAAATCTAAATTCATATATGAGGAGGTTATGTTTTTTAAAGCATATTATTTACACAATTCATTGAAATGGCTCCTTTGGAAGTTGGGTGGCTCTCTTATGTAATTATGTATTTAAGTAACCCTGCTCTACACAGCAATAGAAATTCAAGTAAGAATAATTTACCACTTATGCATAGTTATTAGAATTTTAAAGCATTTGTTTGTTCAAAATTCTAGTTTATCAGACTGTTATATTTGACTAATTACATACTTAATGAATAAAATTTGCTTTAGGAGGCAGCCAAGTTTGAATTTTAACAGTTCTAAGTAAATGTCAGGAGCTCCCTCCTCTGTTTAACAGGATTTTCATTCCTTTAAATTTTGTGGTAAAAATAATAATTCATACTTTAAAGTCTATATTAGAAGTATTGAAAATAGGCCTAAATAAAAACTGCTGGGATTTTATAGCTTGTAAGCTACTGTTAGAAATAGTTCATTGTGTCTTTTGTATCAGTGAGGAAGCTGAAGTGCATGGAAATAGAGGGAATTGCTCCAGGTCTTATGGTTGGCTTAAGGATTAGTGTTGTGTCTCCTCTCGGTAACTGTGATAATCCACACTTCCTTTCATCAGGGGTTTCTTGAGTACTTCTGCTACGTGTGTGGCAGTGGCTAGGCACACAGGACACCATGAGTTTATTAGGACACCATGAGTTTATATGGCCTGTCAACCTAGTAATACTATGTTTTAATCCTAATGTGCACATGTTTTACGTGTTTCTGTTAGGTTATGATCTCGTTAAGGGCAGGGGCTCATTTAGTATTTGGAGTTAATCCAGGTTTTTGTTTTTTTTTTTTTTTGTCTTTTTTTGTCTTTTTTTGAGACAGGGTCTCTCTATGCAGTTCAGGCTGGCCTTGAGCTCACTTTGTAGCCTAGGCTGGTCTCCAACTCGCAAGGATCCTCCCTGCCTCAGCCTCCTGAGTGCTGAGATTACAGGCGTGAGCCACCATGCCTGGCCAGTTTTGTTTTGAAAGACTTTAAAATCCACCCCCACCCCAGTTTGGAAGTGGATATAGCCCCTCTCCAGGAGATTTATTTTTCAAGCATATTCCAACCAATTGTTGGAATAACTGTAGTTTTTCCCATGGTTCTGTTCTGGAAATGATATTTTAAATTACATTTTGGTCTTCATCAGCTATTACTTTATTTCAAGTAACATTGTTACATTTCCCCTTTAAGCAACAAGGGATAATTATTTTAAGGGGACAGAGATATTTCATGAAAGAAAGGGGAAAATGAACACTCAGGCCCCACAAAGACCAGGGACCAGGAGTTCGGGTATCTTCAGGACTTGATGTAGTCACTTTGCATTCCTAGGATTAACCCCAGTTGATTGTGGTATGTGATCCTTTCAGTATGTTGCTGGATTTTGTTGAGAATTTTTGCCTCTGTGTTCATAGGTATAGGTTTATTTTATTTTATTTTATTTTTATTTAAGGAGAAAAAAAGCAGAGAAAGGGTACAAGTTATACAGATTTACAGAAAAAATAAACAGTAGGAAATCACTAGTTAATGGATTACGTATTGTCATCTTACAAATAATTGTTCAAGTTACAAAGTTAAAGCTTGTAAAGTGGACATTCCAACAGTGAGACTGCAAACAGTTCTGTTCAATGATCCAACAAAACTCAGTGATATCATTATCTATCTTATACACTTAAATATACATGCAGTTATATTGTTTAGAGCACTTACTTTTCCTCTCTTTTGTACAATGACAATTACACATTTTGGGTTTTGTTGCTCCCACAGTTCTTACTTTTTTAGAAGAGAGTAGAACCAAATGTGACATAACAGAACAGAGTCAGTCAAATCAAAAGGGTGGACATAATAGATAATGTAGAAGCATAATACAAGGTGATCAACAATGGTTACCATAATGCCTCCTGCTATCTCTAATAGAATTGCCTATATCATCAGTTATAATAAAATTGAACAAAACAGTAAAGAACAAAACCGACAAAACCAAAACATTGGAGACATTATAGGTCTTCAAAAGTAGATAATAGTCAACCAGAATGGGCGTCATAATGAATCCCACTATCTTCATAGCTGTTGCCTAAACTTTCGAACCTGGTACTATTAAGCAAAACAGAATAGAGTGAAAGTAATACAGGGCTTTAAATCAAGATAATGGAAAGTCAAAGTGGGTTACTATAATATATCCTGCTATTTTGTATTTTTCCTTTAATTAAAAGGATAAAAATAAAAAAGTAAATAATAAAGTGGAGATTGAGATAAAAGAGGGCATAACAGCAAAACAGTGCAGATCAAAACATAACCATTTAAGCAAAATAGTGTTTCACTACAAGATAATCCTGACATAAAAGTAGTTACCATATTGTCTCTTTCCTTGAAATCTTTGAGTATAACTTCGTATACTGTAGCATCAAATATATCAAAACAATGTAAAACCATTTAAGAGAATGATAGCATTACAGGGTATTTAGAATCAACTAACAGAAAATGAACAATGGTTTCTGTATAATCTCCTTGTCTATAAAAGTTTTTGCTTATACTATCATACATAATAAAATCCAATAAGATACAACCTGTTTAGACCAATGGAGACAGAAGAACAAAAGCTTGATGAGACTTCAAAACAAGATGATACTAAATCAGTATTACCTATTAAGACGTCATTTTCTCCAAAATAGCTGTTCCTATCATCCAATCTTCTCTGCTTCATTTCAGTTGAGCTCTTTTTCTGTCATTAGTTGCAGTTTGTCTTCTTCATTTTGTTTTCTGCTCCATTCATTGTGGCCTCTCTGCCACTATTTCTGGATTCTTTGTATTTTTCTTTTTTAGAATATCCTGCAGTATTCTCTGTAGAGTTGAATTGGTGGTTGCATATTCTCCTAGTTCTTCTTTATTCTGGAAGCACCTTGTTTTTCCATCAATTTCCAGGGATAGTTGTGCAGGATATATCAATCTTGGCTGGAGATTATTATCTTTCAAAGCTTGAATTATTTCCCCCCACGCTCTTCGTGATTTGATGGTTTGTGCCGAGAAATCTGCTGTAATTCTGATGGGTGTTCCCTTGTAAGTGATCTGTTTCTTGTCTCTAATGGCTTTTAATATTCTGTTCTTGTATTGAATTTCTTGTATTGAATAATTAATAATTTTAATTATTATATGCCTGGGTGTTGCTCTGTTTGGGTTGTAGGTGGCTGGGGTCCTGTATGCTTCATACAACTGAGTATCTTTACCTTTTGCTAAATTAGGAAAATTCTCCTGGATTATTTCTGCGAGTAGCTTTTGTAGTTCATTTGTTTGTGTCCCTACTTCTTCTTTTATGTTCTTAATTCTTAAGTTATGGATCCTCTTATCTTCTAGTCTTTGTATTATTGCTGTTTGTTTCTTTGTTATTTTTAAGAAGTTTTTCATTTCATTCTCCCATATTACAAATCTGCCCTCCAGTTCAGATAATCTGTCCTTAGTTTCTTTCAAGCTGTTATGCCAGTTTTCGATAGAGTTTTTAGTTTCCTGGTAATCTCTTTGAACCTGCTTCACGTATTCTATGCTTTCTCTATTTTCTCCATCAAACAATTCTCCCTTTTTCTGTTCTTCCATTTCACATCTGTTTTTTCTTGGGTGGTGCTTAGCATTTCTCTAACTATTCTGCTTATGTCTAGCTTCAGGTCATTAATAACTTCATTCCTGAACTTGTCTATGAGGCTCTGGAGATAGTGCTTTATATCTATTGGTGCCATGTCTGCTGTTGCCTCTTTCTCAGGATTGGGGGCCGAGGACCCTTTCTTGTTGCTGCCTCTTCCCATATTCTTTGTCCCTTATATATGCAAGCATATATAGGAGGCCCAGCTTCCTTCCCTGTCAGCCACAGTCTGATTGAATTGCGCCTGCTAGGTGTTCCTGCCCACGGCAGCACACCAGGAAGTTGCAGACCAGGCAGCCTATGCGGGCCCGCCCCTCCAGGTCACTTTCAGGCGCTGGGATCTGGGTTGTGCTAGCCTACTGGGTCTCAGCCAGCAGCGTCACGTAGGCTAGGCACTGCTCACCAATCCCGCTTGAGAGGGGGGTTTGTGGCTGAAGTCACTGCAGCACCCTGGTCCTGCAAGTCTGCCCAGTCCCAGAGTGTCCTCTGTTGGAGTCTCCTAAACCGTAGAAGAGTCCCAGTTTCTCTCACTCACCGCAAGTCAATGCACAGCTCCCCACCCGTCCTGCTTTCAACTCTGTTCACCGATTCCCATTCTCAGAGCTTCTGTGTGTCTCTCTCCCTGCCGAGCCAATGTAGACGCTGCAGTGGCGGTGGGAAACCCAAATCACAGCTTCCAATGCCGCGGGCTTCAGCTTCCACACTGAGGCTTTTCTGTTCCTGTTATAGCACCAGGATTGCATTCCCAGTTGGTTTCTCTCAACCCAGTTCATTCAGCAGGGCATATCTCCACTTGCTTATGATTCCTTACTTCGCACCATTCCTGAATTGTAAGCTGGGTCTTTCAGAGAGCCTCCGTTGCTGCTGCTATCTGTCCGCCATGTTCTCCTGGAAGTCTCAGGTATAGGTTTATAATCTTCATTCTGCTGCCATGGGGCTCAGTCCATTCACTTACTTAAAATTTACATTATTTTCAATTTTTAGATTTCCATTTGGGTTGTTGTTGTTTTGAGGCAGACTCTTGGTAGAGGAAATTACAGACTGACCTCAGACTCACTCTGTAGCCCACATGGTCTTGCTCTCTAAATCCTTCTGCCTCAGCTTCTTGAGCGCTGGAATTACACAGGCATGTCACCTCTTTATATCTGTTGTTTCTTCACTGTACTGTACTTTTTTGTTTTAGCATTTGCTCTTAGCTGTTAGAACTTTTTTTTTTAAGAGTAGGAAAATTTATTGGAGAAAAGAAATGGGGAATAGGAATAGCTCCAGAGAGACAGGAGGGGTTCCCAATGGGTTGCCAACAAGCCCACTTCTCAGAGGAAGTTTTCTAGAGCAAAATTAATGAGCCTGGTACAATGTGGGTCAAAATTACAATCAACCAGTAAGATTACAAATGTGGTCACTTAGGTAATACTGATTCAGTGGTAGCAAGGGAATATGGATGACATCACTAACCTTGGTCTTAGTGGGTAAGAGAAGACGGCCTGCCCCTAAGGAAATAATGGAAAGTGTCAAAGAGGTAATATCAGTACCCTCAAGCTTCCATTTATCCCTTAGGGAAGTATGCAAATCTGGCCATTGTGACTTTAATCTTACGAGAGAACATTTTTAATCTAGCTATAAAATCTTTGACCTTAAAGTGAATTCTAACATATGTGTGATTTTAGTATTGTTATTTATTGATACCAGTTGGAGTTTTCCCTCTTTTTAGTATGCAGATAATCTTGGGCTTGTGTCTTTGGTATTTTGGGGAAGGGGTTTGAGACAGGGCCTTGCTATGTATTCTAAGCTGGCCTTGAACTCACTGTGTAGCCCAGGCTACCCTTGAAATAGTGGTGATCCTTAGCCTCCTGAGTGCTAGAATTACAGCATGTGCCACCATGCCTACCTTTGTTCTTGGTATTTTTAATTACTTCGCAGTTTATTCTGAGCATCAGTGGTTATCAATATGTTCACAGACTTGTGCAGCTATCATCACACTCAATGTGAGGCTACTTTTAGTATTCTTTTTGAATTAAGTGTGTTTCTTGTATACTGTTGCATCTTGCTTCATGATCCATTTTGCCAGTCTGTGTGTTTTGACTGATGAATTAAGACCATTAACATTGTTGGTTATAACTGAAATGTATTGACTTATCCTTGTCCTTCTATAATTTTTTTAAGCTTGTTATTTTCCTGTTGTTGGCTCTTCCCCTGCCTCTTTTTTTCCCCTTCCTCTAGTTGTTTGCCTTGCCTGGTAGGTTCCTTCTGTTGGAGTTCATGGAGCTGTAGTCCTTATTATCTCGAATATCTTTCAGATCATTTTGGAGTGCTGGCTTGGAGAGCTCATATATTTCCTCAAATGTTCTTTGTCATGGAAGTATCTTATTTCTCCATCCATTTTGAAAGATAGTTTTGCAGAGTACATCAATCTGGGTTGGAAGGTGGAGTACTTCAGAAGTTGGAGTATTTCACTCCAGGCTCTCCTTGACTTGAGAGTTTGGGCTGAGCAGTCACGTGTAAATCTGATGGGCTTTCCTTTTAGGTGATTTGTTTGTTTTCTATAACAGCTTTTAAGATTCTATTCTTTGTTGAATTTCTGGAATCTTGACTATGATGTACCTGTCTGTAGAATTTTTTGATCATTGCTAATTAGATTTCTATAATGCCTCGCTTATCTGTATGTGCAATTTTTTTTTAATCAGGTAAGTTTTCTATCATGATATGTAAACATTTTAAAGAAGTCATTTATGATATTTCTTCCTTGTTCATTGATTCCAGTTGATCTTGTTATTCTTGTTTGTCTCGTCTAGCAGCTGACTGGATTGATTTCTCATGGTCCCTTGCTATTTTTGAGAAACCTTTATTTTCCTGGGTGCTAACTGCAAGCCCATCTTCAATATCTGAGATGGCCTAATCTGTTTTGAATACTTTCAGTGGAGTTTTTATTCTCCTGCTCGAATCTCCTTATGGGTTCTATTGGGTTCTCTTCATATGCTGAGCTTCTATAATTTTCTTTAGCTTGCCTATTTTTTTTGTCTGTGTCTGCTCTCACATCACTAAGCCTGGCATGTATTTTGGTAATCTCTGTTATTTATTTGAGAGATTATTTTTTATTTCATTTTTTCCAGAGCCTATTCAATTTTTGCTTTGTTGTTACCGCTTTAGAGAGACCTGATGGGTGACTTTTAGATTGTCCCACCTCATTACTCCCTGGATTTGCCTTTGGCAAACTGGATGTCTGGAGTTTCATTTTGCTTAAGTGTCTTCTCATTTTATTTTATTTTATTTTTTTCTCTCTCTCTGTCTCTCTCTCTCTCATGCCTGGGGTGATGCTTGTAGGTTGCCTATGGTGAGTTGCTTTATTGGTAGTATTTAGGTGATGACTGCTTCTCTGAGGTATCTTGCAGGTATAGCTGGTTTGGGGGTTTGAGTTGTTGGAAGAGCTGACCTCTTCAGTTTGTTGGAGATGAGAAGTTGTCGCTTGTTTGGCCTAGTCCCTGGTTCTTTGGCACTGTGCCACTGTATTTCTGTGACCCTTAGTCAATCTCAGTCATGGAACCCTAGGACCAACAGCTTGGCTATAGTGGTATAAGTAGCATCAGACACAACCTGGGGAACAACAAACTAAGCTAATCCCTCATTTGCTACTTTTAATGATATGAACTAGATTTGTGATTATGTAACAAAATATAAAACAAACCAGATAATTGTATGTAATATGTAAGTCCATAATCTGTCAGTTTTGCCTGTGAAGGTTCAAATTTAAAATGGATTAAGGAAAAAATAGAGAAGTGGAAAAAGAGAAGGAGATTAGAAGTAAAGTTGGAGGACAAAAGGGCATCATGCCAACTTTGGGAAACGGATGCAGAAGACTGCAGGAGAAGAGAGATGGGCGAGATAAAAGGAAGAACAGAATAGAACCACACCCCAAAGAGGCTAGGCACCACTACGTTCATGCTCATATAAAAGTAATGAAGGAGAAAAAGAACAAAACAAATGAAAAAAAGAAAAATAGTCCACTTCCAGGATTCTCTCTGGGTTCACTAGTAGACAACCTGTGGAGACAGAGTTCCTCATTGTGTCAGTGTATCCCAGCAAGCCATAAATTATTTTATGGCAGAGTAGTGGATAACCTCCACAGGCCTGCCCTGAGACCAGACTCACTGGGCTCTCCACAAGCAGTTTCCATGGGTCTGTGCCTAGCTGGGAGCTGCTGGAAAAAGGTGGCAGCAGTTTTGGGTTCTGGGCTTATCTGGCCCTTCTCCAAAATGGCTCCTGGCTAATAGTTCTCTCCCTGCAGGAGCACTAAGTCCCCTGCAGTCATTGCCAACCAGTGCAGTCCTCGACATCTGCTGTTCCCCACCACTGCTGCATCTCTCTGCAGAGGCCTCTGCTGCTACTAGCCATTACTGTCTGCATGACTGTGCATGCCCAGGTTTGAACAACTCCTCTCATGCAATGAGTTGTGTCTTAGTGCCAAGGCACCGCCAGCTACCGCCTTCTTATCTCTTCATGTTTTTCTTTTTATTCTTTCTGTGGGCTTCAGTTCACACTTCAGATTCTTCCCGAGTCTAGGGAACCCACTTCCTTTTTGTCTTCCTCATGGTGCTGTCTGCTTTTAGTGTTCTGCCCCTCTGTGTGCTGTCTTTGCCTTCCCCATCTCCCCACCCCATGAGACCTCTGTTCCGTTTTCTTCTCCATGAACTTGCTCCTGGAGTTAATCACTCAGCACTTACCTGAGTGCCACTTGGGCAGATGTTGTTTCAACCAGTTGGTTCTTGTTTGCACGAGATACACCTCTATGTCTGTTTATAGTGACTGTTTTTTCAAACTTTTATTTAGAATATTGTATTTGCGCTTGTTTCTAGTGAGGTCTTAGAATAAGTCCTGGTTATTTTCTTTTACTAATTCATATTTATTTGTGAAAACCTGAATTTTGTGTTACAGTCTATGAAATGTTAGTTATAATTTTGATACTTTCCCAGCACTCAGTGATACTGTTTTATAGTATAAAATGAACGTGTTTGGGACAGTGAGACTGAACAGGAAGGAAGTGCCAAAGATCTGCAAAAGAACACTGAAAAGGGGAGAAATGTTAGCAATCAGAGGGGCAAAACCTGTGTTTTGAAGTGAAAAGACAAAAAGACATCTCCTTATTGTCAGCTATTCATACATGATACAGAAGTCATAGAACTGAAAGGAAGAAACAAAACTTTAACAAGTCCAGTAGTGCTCAATGATTGTATTAATTCTATGGGTGGCGGTGACAAATTTGACCAACATCTAGCAAGGTATTCTGTAATGAAAAGCATGGAAAATATATTATCAAATATTTATGCACGTTCTGGACCAAACAGTATGGAACCTGTTATTTATTCAAAACAAGGGGTTCAAAAAGTCACAGTTTAGAATAGGTCTGATAGACCAAAGCATTGAAAATACAGGAGAGCAGAACCCCAGGCAGCACACCCATCATCGACATTTTCCTGTTAATGTTTAGTGTGGACATTTTATTGAAATGGTGCCACCCACAGGAAAAAGGAAAGGCCAACTCAGCAGAGTAAAATGTGTTTTTCAGAGAAAGAAGAACCTGGGAAGGGACTGGATAGACTGTCAGGTCACCGTGTGCATTGTGTGTTGAATGTTTTAAGATCTGCTATATATAGAAAAGTTATTGAACAAATTGGATAAAATTGTTTCATATTTCCTGTTATAATATAAAAATTAATGAAAAAAGGTACAATTTTTGGTCATCCTGTATTTACTTAGTTTCATCCTATATTTAAGTAACTAGATTGGTAAGTGGTTAATAGTGTAAGGCTCTGAGTTTTGTTTAAATCCTAGTAGAGAATTTTGCATTTGTATCAGACATTCAACCTAGTTGAGTTTTGCTGGAAGTTCAGCTTTCTGTGGGGGTTATGGTTTCGTCAGTGTCTCTTTTGAAAGGTCGTGTGCCATTGAGATCTGTTTCATGTTTGTGCTGTTCAGTGCCCTTTTGGGATCTGGATGGCAGTCTTGAAATCAGTTCTCAAATCCATAGCTCACTATTTTGGGCTGTGTCCATGATGCATGACTGGAGGGTGAGCACAGGTGTTGAGTGGCCACTCGATGGGGTTGCTTTCCTGAGATCCTCTTCTGAGATCCTCTTCTTGGTGATCTCCTCAGTGCTGTCTGCTTCCCTGGGGCTCCTCTTTTCAGTCATCCAGCCAGAAAGCTAGAGCTTTATTTAAAGCTGCATATGTTACTGCATCTGGAGCTAAGAGATGAGGGAATAGAGAGGGGAACAATGCAGTAAGGTTTTTCCTCTCCCTCTTAGGATCACAACCATCCTGATCAAAGAAGGTTTCTTATTTCAGATTTTAGGTTCCTGTGGGGTCTCTTCTTCTACGTGGCTTTCATGATGGAACTGTTTGGAGAGAATGGAGGAGTTTCACCATTTTCTTTGTTAGGATATTCCTTCACTTCTTGAGCTAGAACTACAAGGCTTTTCCTGGAACTTTCTTTACCTGCACCAATACTCGCTTTTGAATTTTGTGCTGGTAGACATTGAAGGAGCAATAAAAGATAAATTCCTTGTTGATTTAGGGCTAGATTGAACTCTTCCTCATCATGCATCTGATACTGTTTACTTATGAGTCTTCAACAGCTGACCTACACATTCTGTCTACTTTTAGTAGCTGGATTCAGTGAGTGATAAAAGAGGGAATATTTATTCCATCTTACCTGGGACCAGAACTCCATTTAGTTGTCTTTTTCTTACTAGTCAGAAATCATACTTTGTACATTCAGTCCTTTGAAAGTGCTTCATGGACCATCCTAAGGTCTATTTTAGTAGCAAATGTGCTTGAAAAGGACAGGTACTGTATGTCATTACGTCAGGTTCATTTGTTGTGTTCTTCATTTTTTCTTATTCTGTTATACCGGAGAGAGCTGTGTTAAAATCTGAAACTGTGAATAAGATTTGTATTTGTCCTTTAGTTCTGCATACTTCTTTGGGGTATGTGTATGTGTGTGTGTGTGTGTGTGTGTGTGTGTGTGTATTTGTTTCTGGGGACTGAACCCAAGACCACTTACGTGGAAGGTGAGCATTCTACTGCTGAACTATAACCCCTTTTCTGTCTGTTTGTTCCTTTTTTTTGAGACAGGTTTCATTATGCAGTTCAGGCTGGTCTTAAAGTCACTTTGTAGCCTAGCCTGGAACTTGCAGTGATCCTCTTGCCTCAGCCTCCTAAGTGCTGGAATTACAGTCATGTGCCACCATGCTTGGCTTTTTTGCTTCTTATATATTGAAAATTTGTTACTATTAGTACGTATACTTGCAGGATTATTCTTGATGAACTCACTTCTATCCTTATGAACTGGCCCTCCCTATTGTTTTTCATATTCTCTGTTTGGAAGTCCATTTTGATGTTAATATAGCAAAGTCAATTTTTAAATAAAACTTTGTATGATGTTTTACAATTTTCCCCATAATATTTTAAGGTTTTTGATGTTTAGATATTGTTTTAGTTGTCATTTCTCTGTTTTAGTGACTGCTTTTGCGGAGGAGAAACATACAAAACCAAACATTTCTTGTGACCACCCTCAGTCATAACCTTTGCACTAGGGATTACACCATATGGAGAAAATTCCGGAAATAGTCATCAAAATTACTCATATAAAGGTTAACACCCTTTGTCTGTCATATAAAGGTTAACACCCTGTGTCTGGTAATCTTGTCTTGCTTAATTTTTTTAGATCTGCTTAAGTTGTGCCTGCTGTTCTACTTTTTCTGAGCTGGACCAATGAAAATTTGTGTTCCATTGAACCCCTCTTTATTCATCACATGCACAGCTTTCTCCTTCCCTTCCCCCTTCCCATCTTCCCCCTTCACTCTTTAAGCAGATCTAGATTTGCCCAAAAGATTCTTTTGTGTTTTTTTGGGGGGGGAGTATCTAAATTTAAATAAATACTTTGTTACATGTTTGCAGTACATAATAATTACATTCATCATGGGGAGTTGGAGCATGTTCCTTTAACATATCTTAATTCTTTTTGCTTTTGCTCTTCCTTCCCTTAAAGAGAGCCTTAAGGTGCTCACTATCCATTGCTTCTCTGGAATTCTCCATGTAAATTTTGGTGAACTTCTGTACCTTTTGCTTCTGGGTCTTTAAATTGTTAAATAAATGCTCTCCTATCATTTAGAAGTATCTCATTGATTCTTTTCAATAGATCTTTCAGCTTCTTCCTGTGTCTCAAAATGTATAAATCTATAGTCCTTAAAATTGTTTTTTATCATAAACTAATTCATATGAAAAGATATCACTAAAAACAGAAATTGTAGCTGGGCATTATGGTTCATATGTTTTAAGTCCCCGCTCTCAGGAGGCTGAGGCAGGAGAGTCATCATGAATTTGAGGCCAGCCTGAACTACACAGTGAGTTCAAGCCCTGCCTGCACTACGTAGTGAGACCCCGTCTCCAATAAATAAACAAAGTAAAACAAACAGAAAATGTATCACACGTTGCATTCTCAGTAGATTTGTCCAAATTTTTAATGAGTATATTAAAACTGTTGTGAAGTGATGAGTCACACTGAGACCAGAGTGTATCCTGGCTCCTTCTTTGTAACATCAAAATTTACAGTGTGCAAAGCATGTGTAGTGTCCAGTGCTTGCTGGAAATCCACATAAATGTGTGCCGATGTTTCTGCAGAGTAGGTTAGAGAGGATGGGCTCTGTGGGGCTGGACTTGTGGTGCCAGGTGCGACTCCTACAATGAGGCTGTGGGGTAGCTGGGCACTGGCTTCATCTTGGCATGGTGTATGCAGGGCCGCAGGCCTGACTGATGTGTGTTGGGGAAGCACAGCACCGAGGGATAAAAATCACCAGGAATCAAGTGATAGGTCCAAGGAGGTTAGGCTTGGAGCCACAGAGGCTGCGGGTGGCTGGGTGGTCTCCACTGTTCTATTGGGTCATAAAAGAGGAAGAAGAAAGTCTGTGCGAGTGAAGATGTAGATTTCTTACCTTTTTCTCTCTTGGTTTTATTTTTGTGTTTTAGACAGGGTTTTGCTATATAGTTTAGGCTGGCCTTGAACTCACTGTGTGGTCCACGATAGCCTCAAACTCATCGTGATCATCCTGCTTCAGCCTCCTGAGTGCTGGGATCATAGGCATACGCCACCATGCCTGCTGTGGATTACTTTTGACTACTCCATTTTATCTGTTTGGCTTACTAGATACTTTGTTTTGTTTTCATGAGTTTACCATATATATGTTTTAGTCACTTTCCAGTTACTGGAGCAATGTGCCTGATGCCCATAGCTGAAAGGAAGGGAAGTTCCTTTTTCATTTTGGCTCACATTTTCAGTTCCACGTCTTCTGGCTTTGAGGCATGGTAGAAGGGCCAGGTCAGAGAGAGCTGCTCAAATGTGGATCTCCAGGAAGGCACAAGGAACAGGAGGAGCTGGGGAGGGAGATGGGACTTCTCAGGCAGGGTGCTTGCCCTGTGACTGGCCTCTTCCCACCAGTGCCGCCTTCTGTTAGCACCTCCAGAAATGAATGCATCAGTGAATTGATCCACTGGTGGGTACACACCCCCATGATCCCATCACCTCCAGAAGGCCCCACTCTGAATACTAGGGGTTCTGGGGGGATCATTGTAGATCTAAATCATAACAGTATGCATTTTAAAATATTAACAATGGTGGAATTCATATAATAAAATTAGGGTTTGTTTGTTTTGGGGAGACAGATTGCCACTGTGTACTGGCCTCAAACTTGGCGATTCTCCTGCCTCAGTCTCCCAAGTGCTGGGGTTACTGGCATGTGCCACTGGTTTTACTGACCAAATTACTGGGTTTTTGTTGTTGTCTTTTGGGGGCAGGGTTTCACAATGTGGTTCAGGTCGGCCTTGAACTTGCTTTGTAGCCTCAATGGCCTTGAACTCATAGTGACCCTGCTGCCTCAGTCTCCAGATTAACTGGATGTGCCCCAGCATACCTGGCCAAAGTTACTATTTCAAAGTGAATAATTCTGTGATATATAGTACATTCACAGTATTATAAATCACTGTTTCTGTCATTAAATTTCCATTATTAAATGAAAAACTTCTCAACTGTTAAGCAGTTTCTCTTCATTCCTTCATTCTTATCCGTGGCAGTTACCAGTCTATGTTCAGTTTATATGATTTTAATTGTTCTGAATATTTCATGCAAGAACCATAAAATACGTGACCTTTGTGTCTGACTTGTTTCACTTTAGCATTATACATACATATCTATATATTTATCATGTTGTAGCATGTATCAGTGCCTTGTTTTTATGGCTAAATTACATTTCATTGTATATATAACAAAATTTGTTCATTCGTCCATCTGTCCTGTAGTAAATATTTGGGCTGTTTGCATCTTTTGGCTATTTGGATTAATGCTGCTATGAACATATGTGTTCATATGTTCTGGCTGCAAGGCAAAAGATGGATTTGAGTGCCTCTTCTCTTTTTCATTTGCTTCACTTTGTTTTTCTTCCTTTCGCAATACTAAAGGTTGAATTCAGGGCCTCACCACTGATCCATAGACCTATCCTTTGTTCTGTTTTGAAACCAGTTCTTGCTACATTGGTAAATGACCTAGACTCAAACTTACCATCCTCCTGCTTCAGCCTGCTGAAGTCACGTGAGTGTTGGGAGTACAGACATATGCCCCCACAGGTGCTGTTTGCAGTTTTGGGTATATTGCTAGTAGTGGTCATATATTAATTATGTCTTTCACTTTTTGAGCAACTGGCGAACTGTTTTCCATATTTGTACATTTTTTTCTTTCTCCCTCCTTTCTGTTTTTTTTTAAATTTTATTTAAAGAATGAATAAACAAAACAAAAAGGGTAGAAATAATACATAATTTCAAAGAAAAAATAAACAGTAAGAAATCACTAGGTGATTATATATTGTCCTACAAGTTACAAAAGTGAAGATACAAAGTGGATATTCAAATAGTGAGACTGCAAACAGTTCTGTTCAACTATTCAGCAAAAACTTAGTAATATGGTTAACAATCCTATACACTTAAACATACATGCACTTATCCATGTCTTCATTATGTTAAGATTAAACCAAAGCAGGCTAAAATCAGTCTGAACAAAGAATAACAGTAATGCTGGATTTCACATCATGACCCTACAGGATCAGCACTGGGTACTGTAACATCTCTTTTTCTTCAAAGTAGTTGTTCATTTCCTCATGTGTTATAAAATCAGTCCTCATAAACTGTTTATAGGTTCTAGGCAAGCATGAGTCTCTATATATATTTCTATCCTTTCTGTATTAGAGGGAGAAACAAAACAAAGCAAGACAAAATAAAGCATATTGCTATAAACACATGAAACGAAAAAGTCATATAAAACCACAGTACACAGTTCTATAATGGTTACTGTGCTGTCTCTTGTTATCTTCAGTAGAATTCTCTGTATCATCAGGCATAGTATAATTGAATATAGCAGTACATAACAATATTAATAAAAATAAAACATTGTAAAACTTCAAAAGCAGGTAATAATCAAACCAGAATGGGTATTGTAGTGAATCTTGTCATCTTTAGTGTAGTTGCCTATACTCTCAACTTGATACTATTATTACAGTTCTGAATAAAATCTGTCCAGACCAAACAACAATCTAACAAACCAGATTCAACTAAGATCAGTCATGGTAAAACAGTATAAGCTATACAGGGCTTCAGATTAAGTTAATAGGAAATTAAGGATGGTTACTGTACTATATCCTGCTATTTTTTGGAATAGCTGTCTGTGCCCTCAGATCTAGCACAAGTAGACAAACTGGGACAGAATATAATCTAAACAGAGTGGTGTGAATAGTGTGGGTTTTAAATCCTGATACACTATTAACAATATCCTCTGCCTTCTTTTTTTAGATTATTCCTCCCCTTTCACTCCCACAGGGTGCACTGTGCATTTTTGGGTCCCACCAACTCCCTCAGTTTTTAGATTGAGGGGGCAACCTGCTAAGTGGTTCCCTTTCCCTCCTGGACTTGATCTCAAGTCCAACCCTTGTATTCCTTTACCTACAAAAACTGTCTTTTCAACCTATCTGCAGGTGCTTATCTAGTTGCCCCTATTACTCTGTGGTTCTCTGTCACATAGAGCATTGTTTTCTCATATTGGATTTTTGGTCTGTGAACCCTTTTTCAGGTTAATTATATTTCCTATATATAGAGAATCTTGGTGGACCCTGCCCCCTGTTCTACTCTGCCTCTGTTTCTTTTATTCTTTTCTTTTTTTAAAAAAGTATATCAAGGCCATCGATATTAGAGATTATAGCCAACCTTCTCTGCCTCATTTCTGTTGTGCTATTTTTCTGCCATTAGTTGTCTGCTTTTCTCCTTCATTCCACTTTCTGCTCCATTCATTGAGGCCTCTCTGCCACTGTTCCTGAAATCCTGGTACTTTTTTCTCTCTCTAGAATGTCCTTCAGTATTCTCTCTGTAGGGTTGGATTGGTGGTTGCGAATTCCCTCAGTTACGCTTTGTCTTGGAAGCATCTTTTTTCTCCATTAATTTCTAGAGACAGTTTTGCAGGGTACATCAGTCTGGGCTGGAGGTTATTTCTTTCAGCAGTTGGAATATTTGGCTCCAAGCTCTTCTTCATTTGATGGTCTGTGTCGAGAAGTCTTCCATGATTTGGGTGGGTTTTCCTTTATAGGTGATCTGTTTTTTTTCTCTGATGGCTTTTAATATTCTGTTCTTACATTGAATTTCTAGGATCTTGATTATTATATGTCTGGGTGAAGCACTGTTTTGGTTTTAGGTGGCTGGAGTTCTGTATGCCTCATACATCTGAATATCATTTCATTTTCCTATGCTTGGGAAGTTTTCCTTAATTATTTTTTGTGAATAGCCTTTGTAGTTCCTTTCTTTTTACTCCTCTTCTTCATTCACATTCTTTATTCTTTTTTTTTAAATTTTTTTGGTCTTTTTCTTTTTTTTTAATCGGTACCAGGGATCAAACTCGTGACTGCCTGCTTGCAAGGCAGGCGCTTATGCCGCTGAGCTAAATCCCCAGCCCCTACATTCTTTATTCTTAAGTTATAGATCTTCTTGTTGCTTTCTAGCCTTTGTATTGTTACTGCCTGTTTCCTTGTTACTTTTAAGAGATTTTTTCCTTTCATGAGCCCATATTGCAAACCTGTCTTCAAGTTTTGATAGTCTATCCTTAGTTTTTTTCAAGCAGTTTTGCCAGCTTTCAATAGAGTTTTTAATTTCCTGGTAATCTCTTTGAAACTGCTTCATGTATTCTAGGTTTTTTTTATATTCATTCAATGTTTCTCTCCTTTTTTTTTTTTTTGTTCTTTTCTTCTGTCTGTGTCTTTGTTTTTAATTTTAAGGAGAAAAAAGAAAAAAAACAAAAAGGGTACAAGTTATACAGAATTTCAGAAAAAATAGTAGGAAATCACTAGTTAATAGATTACATATTGTCATCTTAGAAATAATTGTTCAAGTTACAAAATTAAAGCATATAGAGTGGACATTCAAACAGTGAGACTGCAAACAGTTCTGTTCAATGATCCAATAAAACTCGGTAATATAGTTACCTATCTTATACACTTAAATATAAATGCAGTTATGTCCTTTAGAGCACTTTCTTTTCCTCTCTTTTGTACAATGACAATTACACAGTTACTTTTTTTTGAAGAAAATAAAACCAAATGTGACATAATAGGACAGAGTCAGTCAAATCAAAAGGATGGACATAATAATGTAAAAACAAAATACAAGGTGATCAACAATGGTTACCATTAGTGCCTCTTGCTATCTTAAAAAGAATTGTCTATATCATCAGTTATAATAAAATTGAACAAAACAGTAAAGAACAAGACCAATAAAACCAAAACATTGGAGACATTAGAGGACTTCAAAAGAAGATAATAGTCAACCAGAATGGGCGGCATAATGAATCTTATTGTCTTCACAGTTGTTGCCTATACTTTCGAACTTGGTACTATCAAGCAAAACAGAATAGAGGAAAATCAGTCAAAACAAGATGGTGAGAGAAATACAGGGTTTCAAATCAAGTTAATAAGAAATCAATGTGGGTTACTATAATATATCCTGCTATTTTTTATTTTTCCCTTAATGTCTGTGTCTTCTTGAGAGGTGCTTAGCATTTCTTTTATTAGTCTACTTATATCTTGCTTTACTTGATTAAATATTTCACTTTTGAGCTCATCTATGAGTTCCCAAAGATATCTCTTTGTGTCCACCGATGCCATGTCTGATACTGCATGTTTGCTGCCATGGTCCTTCTGCTTTGGGATTCCAGGCACATGCCACCATGCCCAGAAGTTGTGAACCATTCTGTACTCTTTGCTAGTTTTTCTATATTCTTAACAGTATTTGTTGTGGATTTATTTTGTACTTTGATGAAAAGCTTCTTTTATATCTGGGCCTATGGGCATGCTTCTGTTACGAAGTATCTCTGGATGGTTCTATTCTTTAGGATTTCATTTTTTAAAATTGTTATCTTAGTGGGTGTGAAGAGTACCTTTTGATCTTCATTTTCATTTTCCCAGTGACTGATGTTACTGAGTACTCTTCTCATCTGCTTGTTGTTGATTTGTGTGTCCTCTTTTGAGAAATACCTATTTAAATCCTTTGCTCATTTAAAAATTGGGTGTTAGCCTTATGTGATGGCACACACCTGTAATCCAAACACTGGGAATGCTGAGGGCAGGAGGATCACTATGAGTTTGAGGCCAGCCTGGGCTGCATAGTGAAACTCTGTCTAAAAAAAAAAAAAATTTTTCTTTTTTTATTAAAAGTTGGGTGTTACCTGGTAGCCGCTCCTAAAAGTGGCTCACCAACTAAACATTATGTGGTTCTGGATTGCTCTCCTCTCTCTCATGAGTTAGATTCCAGGTGTTTGTCATCTTCAACAAAGAATTGGATGAAATGAGCAATAAATAAATATAAATTAAAAAGTAGTAGAAAAGTATTCGAGAAAGTAAAAGTGAGTGAGCTTGAGCTAAGTAAAGAAAAAAAAAAGGTAAAAACAAAAGTACATGTGGGCTAGCATGGAAAGTTGTGATAGGGAGCTCTTCATGGCTTCAGTGTGTCCTTGTATGCTGAAGATATCCAGGAAGCCCAGAAGAATTTATACTGTATGCAGGTCCTGAGAGGCTATGCTTCTGCAATATTCTGCCTTACCCATCCTTATATCTGTAGCCTCCACTAGTTAAGTTCAGTTTCCTCTAGCAGTCCTGTTGTCCTATGTTGCCTAGGCTGACCTCTTCATTAAGGTGGTCTTCATACCTCAGCCCCCCAAGTGTTGGGATTACAAGTGGACATGACCATGCACAGTACGAATTTATTAGCATAAATGGAGAAAGTGGTTATGATGAAAATGATGACGATGTCTTAGTGAAAAGATTTCATATCAGAGGCAAAAAAACTATTAAAAGCCTTCTGGAAATAATCCATAGCATTGAAAATACAGTAGATAAAATGTTAGAAGCTGATCTAAACTTAGGCTGATTATTCAGCAAAGCATAGAAAATGTTTGTAGAAATTAGGTGATGATTGTCACCATTTAAAATTTTTTTCAGTACCTTTGTAAAATTTTATTAGTTCATATATAGTGCATAATGTTTACATTACTGGTGGGAAGTTGGCACAGATACATAACAGATCTTAATCTGCTTTTTTTTTTGAAACAGGGTCTCACTATGCAGTTCAGGCTAGTCTTGAATTCATTAACTCATTTTATAACCCAGACTGGTCTCGAACTAACAGGGATCTCTTGCCTCAGCCTCTCAAGTGCTGTAAGTCTTTACAGGTGTACACCACCATACTTGGCCTTCCCCATCTCATGATCTTTTTTTCTTTCTTTCTGTTATTCATGTTTATTGTTTATAATGTTTAATTTCCTTGTATGGGTCAAACATACACACCCCAATTCTTTTTTATCTTAATCTCTCTTCCCTTTCCCTTGCCTTTACCTCTTGATTTCCCTTCTTTTAGAGACTTCTGTCTCTACTGCCTGTTATCTAAAGAGTGCTTTAGTGCCAGTCAGCTTTTGCATTGTGAGAGTCCAAGCACATGTTCATTTTGTACTCTCATTTATATTTTTTACATCCTTTTCATTTACCTTTGGTTCAACACAGTGATCTTTTCTCCCCCACTCCCTGCCTTCCCGCTCCCTTTTTTTTCCTTCTCCCCCCTCCCTCTCTCCCCTTCCCTCCCCTCCTTTCTGGTTCAAACCCAGGGAGACTCTGAGGTAAGCCATTAGGTGATTTTCTACTGATTCTTCACTTGTTTTACATTTAATGGTCTCTTAAACCAATCTAATGATCACCCTCGCTCTCCCTCTCTCTGTCTCGCTCTCTCTGTCTCGTTCTCTCTCTTTTGGTACCAGGGATCAAATTCACAACCTTGTACTTGCCAAGCAGGTGCTTATGCCACTGAGCTGAATCCCTGGCCCCCAATCTAATAAATTCTTAATTTCAACTTTTATAAATTTTTCAAAGTTTATTTTGAAGTATATAGATCCCAGTTTTCTGGTACAACTCTTCACTTTTTAAAATCAGTTTTCTTGACTATTTTAAATATGATTATTTGACAGCCCATATCTTAATTCTGATACTTGTCACCACTTTAGGCACTGTGTTTTTCTTCCTTGAAAAATTGGGTTAATATATACACAGCATAAAATGTACCCTCTTAGTCTTTCTTATGTGCACAGTTCATTAGTTTAGCTGCATTCACACAATCCTGCAGCTTAGTCTCCAGCACCTTGCCTTTTGCAGAACTCCATACCCATTAAACAGCAACTCTGCATCCTCTGCTTCTTCCCATCATTCTGCTTTCTGAATTTGACTACTTTAGGTGACCGAAGTCATGTAGTATTTATCTCATGACCAGTGTACTTCACTTAGCATAATATTCTTGTCTTTTTGTTTTTGTTTTTTTTTTTATCGGTACCGGGGATCGAACTCACGACTGCCTGCTTGCAAGGCAGGCGCTTATGCCGCTGAGCTAAATCCCCAGCCCCAGCATAATACTCTTAAGGTTATCTGTAATGACCCTCATAGTGGAAAGGTCTAGTTTAGTATCACATTTTACATTTGGTGGTTATGTCTTTTTATTCTCCTTTACAGTTCTTCAGTGGTTCCTTGGACTTTCATGACACTGATGTCTTTAACGTTTTCAGGCTACATAGTTTGTAGATTTTTTTTTTAAAAACGTTTGGTACTGGGATCATATCTCTGGCCTGGCTTGTATGAAACACATGTGGTACCCTGAGCTGCATCTGTAGCCTCTAGAGGATGATTTTGAATTTGAATTGTTCTGATACTTTCTAATGATTAGATCTAGGTTTATGTACTTTTGATAGAAATAGAGAGATGATCCTGTATTCTTCCAGTATGTTGTCAAGTGAACAGGATTTTAATCTGCTGCAGCAATGGTATACTAATGTTGATCATTTGATTAAGATATCAGCCAGAAGCCTTTTCATTTTGTGGAAGGCATTTTGAAACTATGTAAGTAGCCTATTCTCATCAAACTTCTAGTTTATTTTTATATCATTAATGCAGTTATGAGTTTCTATTTTATTCAGTGGCTTATCGTACTATCTGTTACCACAAATTTAATGGTTTATAACACAACATAAATTTAATCTTATTTGGGTTTTTTTGGGGGGGGACAGGATCTTGATGGGCACTTCAGGCTGGCTTCGAATTTGAAGCAATTCTCCTGCTTCAGCCTCCTGATTACTGAGATTACAAGCGTACTACACCATCATGCTTGACTTGGGGGGATTTAAAGGACTGTTACATTAAAAGACTGCATGCCACAGTACCTGCCTGGCAAGTACAAAGCCCCGAGTTCGGTTCCTGGTACCAAAAAAGAAAATAATTTTTAAAAAAACAAAAGACTACGTGTGTATATATTGTTATATTTAAACTCTGAAGAAGCTGGACCTAGTGATACAGACTTGTAATCCCAGCACTCAGGGAGACTTGGGACAGGATGATAACAAGTTCAAGCTCAGTCTGGGCAATCTAGTGATTTCCCGGTACTGCAAGAAACAAACAATAACCCTTAAACAGTAAATAGTTATTATACACTGAGCATTCTTAACCAGAGAACCTGAAATCCCAAATGTTGCAAAATTCAAGATATTTTGAGCATCAGCATGGTGTCACCAGTGGGAGGTTTCATACCTGACCTCCTGTGCGGGTAGAAGTCAGATGGAGGCACTAAAGGTGCATCATGAAGTTTCTCTCAGGCTGTGTGCACAGAGTGCAAATCAAACACATGTGACTTTTGTATCTAGACCTTGGGGACCTATCCTTAAATTGTTTCATAGATACATGCATGCCAGATGTCAAAACACACATTTTAGATAAGAAATACTAAATAATGAGTATTCCAACTATTTAATATTAAGTTCTCCTAAAATACATAGAAAAGTGAAAACATCTTAGTTATCTTTACATTTTCATGAGTTCCAATATTTCAGAGTGTTGATCCCTAAATTGAAAGATGTTACAGCTTGACTTAGACCTTCTCCTAGAATTTTCTCCATCTGTTTTTTTTCCAGATACACACATTTTAGCCCACTGTGGTGGCACACATCTGTAATCCCAGCATATGTGAGACTAAAGTAGGACTATCACTGAAAGTTTGAGGCAAGCCTGGGCTATGTGGTGAGACCCAATCTTAAAAAACAAAACAAAAACAGAACAACCAAGTATATACATTTTTCCCTCCCCAACTTTATTGTGACATAATTGGCAAATGAAAATAACAGATATTTAGCTGGGCAGGGTGGTGCATGCCTGTAATCCCAGTATTCCAGGAAGCTGCGATTGGTGGACTGCAAAACCGGGTCCTGCCTGGGCAAATTAGTGAGACCCTGTCCCAAAGTAAAAAATACAAAAGCATTAGAGATGTAACTCAGTGTCAAGGCCTTTGGTTCAACCCCCAGTAGCATCCTCTCTCTCACAATAAAACAGAAAGGAAGAAGGAGAGAAAGAAGAAAGGAAACAAAAGCCTGCCTCAGTATTCTGAATAGCTGGGCCTATGGGCACATAATTCAGCATCAAAGGTTGTTTTTTATTTTATTTTTGGTTCTTTTGGAGATAGGGTCTCAGAATGTAGTCCAAATTGGCCTTGAACTCACCATGTAGCCCAGGCTGCCCTTGGATTTGCAGAGATCCTCCTGCCTCAGCCTCTTAAGGGCTGGGATTACAGGTGTGCATCACCACTCCCAGTCTGATACCACAGGTTTATACTGAAGCTTTTGTGTCATTAGTTTTACTCACTTGTGTACTCCCTACCCAAGCTAGTTCAGTTTACCAGTGTCTCTTTTGTTGCCATTGTAGTTATTTAAGTTGACACTTTAGAGTTATTCCTGACTCCCCTCTCTCTTTTCCTTATAGTCATGGAATCCTGTTCATCTTTCTTTTGATGTACCTGTCTTCTCTATGGCCATTAGTTTAATGTGGTCTTCCTTTCTTCAGTTTCTCTACTCAGTCTAGCACTGCTGTGGCATCTTTGCCCTGGCCCCCAACCTTTGAACTAGGGTCTAGCTACTTTGCTGTATTGCCTTGGGTGCCCTTGGGTTTGATAGAAGTGGAAACTTTTTTTTTCTTTTGAAAGTAGTAAACTACAACAGAACAAGACAGAATAAAGCCAACTGAGACTGTGTAGTGAAATTGGTACTGAACTTCATAGTAGGTTACTGGGATAACAGTAATAGGTATCACAGTATATTTTGTTATCTTTACATTTCTCATTTGCTAACGGGGGGACAGGAGAAAGGGGGTAGGGGAAGTGGGATGTTTGACTCTAGGCCGTGCACCAGTAGGTTCACTATTGCTTAGCACGGAGGCAGGCTGGTTGCTTGGCTTCCCAGCGTCCTAAGTTCCAACATGGTGTGGATCTCAGGAGCCGCTGGTGGTTCTCCCCCTGGAAGGGCTGCAGTCTGCCACACCGCTGCTGCTTACCAGAGAGGGGAGCTGCTTACTTGGTTTCCCAGCATCCTAAGTTCCAACATGGCCTGAAAACTTTTTTTTCCTGCCAAAAATTAAACTCAGGATCTTGCTCTTGCCAGAAATGCACTGTGCCACTGAGCTATATCTCCAGCTGCCCTTGAATTTGGTAGTCCTTCTGCCTCAGCCTCCCAGAGTGGTATAGTATGTCCCATACCCTGTTAGGCTGAGGCAGGAAGATCACTAGTTTGAGGCCAGCCAAGACTGCGTATAAAGAACCTGCACCAAAAAACTACTAAATAAATAAGTAAAATAAAATAATTTAAAAAACATGTAACTTCATGCTTGACTTACCATTTTAATGTAATACTTTCCCAGAGAGTCAGTGTATCTAGTTTTCAGTTTGATCTTCACCACTTATTAGGTGCTTATGTGTTTCTTCAACAATTCATGGAACCTTCTTGAGTATCATTTGTTACTTTACTAGATGTTTATACATGTCAATAAAATTTTTGTCTAACATCTAGCTTCCCATCTAGCTAGTCTCAGTTAAAACAACCAATAAATATTACTTTATCAATACTATCACTATTCCATAAGCAAACAATGCTTTTTTTTTCTTCATTTTTTGAGACAGGATCTCACTATTTAGTTCCAGTTGGCCTTGAATGTGTTTATATAGTCCATGAAGGCCTCAAAACTCACAACAATCCTCCTGTCTCAGCTTCCTGAGTGCTGGGGTTACAGATGTGCACCACCATGCCTAGCAGGCAAACAATGGTTTTGTCTCTTTCATATGTAATTTTCACTGAACTCTCTCTAAGCATGCTTATAGAACATCTATAGGGAGCACACATTGTAGATATCTTTGAAGAATAGTCTTGTAAGAAAGGCCACTATGTAATTTACTTGTGCTTGAACTTTACCAAATATTAGAAAATGTAACCTTATAGTAGCTATTGTATACCACAATAATACTATATTTTTCCTTGTAGTTATAGTTTGTGCTAAATTATCTCCCTAAAGTTAGAGTATAAATTGGGCTGGGTATGTAAATTCTGAGTTGATTCCCAGTACCACAAATACAAACAAACAAGGAATTAAACTATGAACTGCTTGAAAGCAAGTCTTTATAGTAGTGAGTCTATAGTTTTTGGAGATAGACATGCTGGGGCTTTATTTCTACTGTTTGCCCTTGAGTCAAGTTCTCTAAATCTACTGTTCTGTTAACCAGTGTTATTTATCCAAGTAAAATTTTGATAAGGTATTCCTCTTGTGAATGATTCGTGTCTTTTACTTTTACTATAAATCTGTATCTTTGCAGTGTGTGTTTGAGTTTCCTTCTTCTTACGATTGTAGTACTGTTCCTTATTCATGCATCCCATCAACTCTAATAACTAAGAATTTGAAAGAGCTTACCCTAGCCCCTTAAACTAAAATTCCAAAATAAAATTATGATCAATAATGAACTGCATATACCCAGGGAAGCCACAAGACACAGCAATGTGAGTTCCAAAATAACATTAACTTCCAAACACCACACAGAGGATGCATTCCTGATTATTACAAGACTAGTATGGGCATAGCTGCACTTGACTACAGTGAGAGCTACACATTACCATAAGATTTTATATATTATAACTCAATTTAAAAACTAATTTTCAAATAGCTTTGTATTGTAACAATTAATCTTACCCATACTGGTAAGCGCTATTTGAAATCTTTAAGGAAAAAAATGTAATTATGAAATAAATAGGGTAGACTATAACTTTACTTTATTTCTTTCCTTCCATTGTATCTTATATATAGGAGTGTTTTTCTAAATGAAGGGGGCAGGGAGAGTCAAAGGCAGTCTGGGCAACAAGTGACACAGTGGAAAGAGCTGCCATTTTGGTATTTATCCCTAGAGCTGTCTCGCTGTGCTTTAGAACCATTCTGTTCTGTAAGTTTCTAACACAAACAGAAGATTTTTTTTTCTGTCCTTCAGCATTTAATAAATAATAGCCTTTAAAATTTGCCTTTGCCATTAAAATATCTGAAAAGCACATGGTTCAAGCTCTTGCTGTTTCTCCTTGGAAACTACATGTAAATTCCTAAGATTTTCCTCTAAATTCTTATTACTATTTTTATTAGTGGTGATGCTGAGAATCAAACTGATAGTTTCCCGCATATTCTACCACTGAGTACTATATTAAAGGGGGGTGTGTCTAAATTCCAATCCAGCAATGACATCCTTACATTTAGACACTTATATAGTTTTTTTTAAAAAAGTGTGAATGACTTATTCCTTAAATGATTCTCCTATGCAATTTTAAAAGCTACAATATAGTGCACAGATGTGCCTCCATCTTACAAAAAGCCATCCGCAGATAATACATACTTGTTTCTTCAGCTCATTTTCTACCTAATCTACCCCACCTGGCTCTTCTGTGCAAATCAAAGCAAGTTGAAAACTGTAATTTATTATCACTGAAGTTTCCTACCCAATTAACCCTATGTTCACCAGCTTATTTAATACTGAAGGAGGAGGTCCTATATATGTTTCCACTAACTGAAAAAACTTGGGGAAAAGACTATTAAAGTGTTGTAATAAAGGACCTCCATCAGGCTCACTGCCACAGATTCACTTACACAGAACACGGAAGCTTCCCCCTCCCTCATCTTCTGCTGCGAGGATGAAGGTCACTGTGGTTACTGCACCTCCTCACGCACTGAGGGCCTACAGGCAAAGGGCTGGCCTCAGCATGCGCCACGAGAAGCAGAATGACAAAATTTACTCTACTCAGGTCCCTGTTGGTTAACCTCTAGAAGTAACAGGAGCTGTAATAACAAGAAAGACTGCAGCATTGAGAGTTTATGTATCCTTAAGCAGGAAGTAGAAAGCCCTTTTCAACTTTAAAAACATCAGGCTGAGAGAACCCTAGTATTCTCTAAACTATGCAGTGCAGTCAAAATCTATCTATACAAATCCAACAATCAACTTTTAAGAATCTATAGTTCTTCTTGTGTTTGCCAGGCAGGTGCTTAAGGTGCTGAGCTCAACTCCTGGCCCCAAGAATCTATAGTCCTTAACTCAGAAATGAAGCCCACGTGTTATAGAGGATCACACTTAATCTTACTGTACAAAATTTTGGGAAAACTAAGAGCTCTAAAATCTTCACAGTGTAAAAAGAAAATTAAAATAGTAAAGTGATGTCATTACAAAAATAAGTTTCCCACTAATGTCCTTTGTGTTTCAAAATGTTCAGGAAAGCTGTTGTGGTTTGTGTCTAGGTGTCCCCCCAAAGCCAACACTTTTAGACAGGGCTTTTTCAGAGGCGGCTTAGTTTCATGTGTATGATTTGAGTAATGGCTCGGTGTTGGGATTAAGGCTGGGTGATGACTAACTCAATCCACTTACTGGATCTCAGCAGTCTGGACAAAATAAAAAAGGGGCAGAAAGAGGCTTGTTAGACCATTTTTTGTGCTTGCTGCTTTTGTTTTCTGTCTGCCATGAACTACTGGGCTCTGCCTTGTGCCACCCTGTCCTGGAGCCCACAGATTATGGACTAAAACCTTCACCAATTGTGAGCTAAATAAACCTTTCACCTTTAAATTGTGCAGTGGGTACTCTGTCTCAGCAGAGAGAGAAAAGTAAGCAGAAGCCATTATGAACTTTAGATGATAAAAACAACAGTTTATCCACCAATCAAATAATGTACTTATTTTTTAGGACCAGAGTGGAAACAGATCAAGCACAAAAGGAGAACTAAAGTTTATGAGACAAAAGGAAAAGTTTATGGACGAGATGGCATTGTGCCTATAATGTCAGAACTGTGAAAGCTGAGGCAAGAGATCACTTAAGAGTTCAGGGCCACCCTGGGCTACAGAGTGTGAGCCTATTTTAAAAACAAAAAGTTGTTTGCTAGACACTGTCCATACCATGTTCATTTAATTATTATAGCCTTGTGGAAGAATTGTTATCATTGGTTATTTGTAACCAGTGTTATAAAAATACTCATTTGTATTTGTTTGGAACAAATGCAAGTAAGTGTGTATGTTTAAAAAAATAAAAAGCCGAGGTGTAGGTTGAGGGCTTCCCGCTTGGCTTCTGGATACACCTCACAGGGCTGCTGTGGTGTGGCCTAGTGTGAGCAGGAAGTGGGATGACAAGCTCTCCCCAGCTGCTCCCTTCTCCATTGCTTCTTGTTCCCTTTCCTGTGTTCTCATGCTCTTTCTTGTTTGCTCTCATTTTTTTCTACCTTTTCTGTTTTTCTTAAATTCAGTCCTTCTTTCAGGAATGACTGGGATTTTTTTCTACCCATCATACACTAAACTTTAATTAGCTGCTTAAAAAAGGACCATGAAAAAGTATTCAGCATGTTTGATCCTTAGAGGAACTGCAAATCAATGTAACACTGAGATTCCATCCTATTATAGAAAACATGACTGTCCTCAAGAACTGAAGCAATAAATGCAGGTGAGGTTGTAAGGGAAAAGGAACCTTTGCCCCATCTGCATTCTTGGTGGGAATATAAACTATTTCTACCACTATGGAAGTAAGAGATTCCTCAAAAAACTAAAAATAGAAATTCCATTCACCTCAGCTGTCCTTCCTTTGGACGTCTTTGCAGCAGATGCAAAAAATATAATATTCAGTGGTATATGCATATGCTTGTGTATAACAGCATACCTGACAATAGCTAAATCTTGAAAGTAGCTTGTCTGCCCATCAACAAATGAATGGATAAAGAAAACTGTAATATATGTATCACAATTACACAAATATATGATGAAGTACTACTTGACCATAAAGAAGGATACTTTTAAGTCATTTGTTGGAAAATGGATGCACCTGAAGATCGTGATGCTAAGTGAAATAAATAGGACACAGAAGGTTGCATACTTTCTCTTATGTGAGAAACCCAAAGTATAAATAATTTAACAAGCAAAAGATTATAAGGTGTGGTGGCGTGCATTTGTAATCCTAGTGCTCTAGGTTGAGGCAGGAGGATCACTGAGAGCTAAGGCTTGGGCTGCTTAGTTCAAGGACAGCCTGTCTCAGAAGACCAAACAAATGAAAGATTATAGGAAACAGAGTTAGACTATATAGAGATGAGAAAGGGGCCTCTACTAGGAAGAAGGGAGGGGAGGAAAAACAGAGATCAGAACAGAAGATATGTACCAGTCCCCATGTGAGTATGTCTGTATGTATTGCAAATATATACAGATAAAAAGAGGGTGGGGTAAAATGCAGAAAAACAAAATTTTTGAGGAATGCAAGTATTAATGCAAGGTATAATGTCTTATGAACTCTTTAAGGCAGTAGTGCTAATACTGTCTACTTAGTGTTTTGAGAAATGGTAATTTCTACTGGTTTTGGCCACTGAATACTCCAGTATTTATCAGAGATGCTTTTTTTCTCTTACAAGGTTTTTAATACCAGCAGCGTCCTCAGCCCTCCTTGCCTCCCTCCCTCTCCCATTTTCCCACTGCTTTACTTGGTTTTGTTTCCCCTTCTGTTTGAATAGTCTCTTGACCCCCTTTAGCACATCTGGAAAGATGAAGTTAGTTGCTATGGTAACTAGTGCATACATTTATATTGATAAATAGCAGATTAACAAGATAGGGCATATACAAACTGTGCCTAGTCAGTTGCTGTCAGAAGCTACAGGGATAGATACATTTTTTCTTTTTTCTAAAAATAACTTACCTTTTGTTTTCTAATTTACCAGTCCTGAATTGTAATGCTACCACAAAGTATTCTTCTTTCATAGATTATTTCACCCTGTGATTAATTTATGGGCAATGAATTGAGACCCATGAAGAAAACAGTCAGTTGGATTAAGAAGTAGGTTTCTTGGGGCTGGGGATTTAGCTCAGTGGCATAAGCACCTGCCTTGCAAGCAGGCAGTCGTGAGTTTGATCCCTGGTACTGATAAAAACAAAAAAGACCAAAAAAAAAAAATAGGTTTCTTTTACATTCATATATAATAGAACAGGGACAATTTTAAGAAACATTTGGTGTTTTTTGACCTATAATTTACTTCTCCTACTTTGCTTTTTGGCTACTTGGCGCCCTTTTAAGTTTCTCTTTGGGGTTAGACCCAGTGGAGTAGTGTGTTTCTGAAAATGTTTCTGTTATAAAGGGCAGCTGCAAATGGAATATTGTATTCAGCCATGCTTTGAAAATTCCTGTAATCTGTGCCATCCTGTCCCATATTGTCCCATCTCATAGTTGTCCTCTCTCTGCAGTGCTCTATGCCCAGGTCTCTGTGGCTGGGCTGCTCCAGCCTGGCGGACAGCATGCCTTCGCTGCGATGCCTGTGTCACCCAGGGACTGGCGCACTCACAGCTTTCCAGGTACTTTCTCTGTCTCTGTGGTCATTTGTGGTCATTTGTGTGTGTGTGCGCGTGCGCGGGTAGGTGGGCAGGTGGGCGTATATGCATGTGTGTCTAGTTTCTTAGTGTGTCCCTCCTTCCTTCCCAGTTTTTACTTTAGGCACACCTTTTCGCACACCTCACACTGCCTGTATTTCATAGCACTTAGTATTCCTTTAAGGAGAAACTTTTAATGTAGGACTGACTCACTCAAGACATTTTTATCATGCTTGGCTTGTCAGGCTAGATATAGTGCAACCTGACTGTTGGTTTTGAGATCTAGTAGAAGTATGATAGTAAATTATAAAAGAATCTCAGTGGACAGCAGTTCACTATGTAATGTTTGCTTTGCAGTGATATAAGCCAACTAATGTGATTAATTATAGTCAATTACCTGAACATGTTGTTTTTAAAAAATGATTACTAAAAATATAAATTACCTTGCTCAGGGTGTCTCTTGGTTACTATATCAGTATGTATATACACTTACAGTCCGTTTCTTTCTGGTATTAAAACTGGTAAAATGTGGTTCAGAAGCTGTCAATACAAGTCACCTCAGTCCAGTAGCTAAAGTCATAGGTAGAGACTGTCTGTCCATCAGGCAAGTTCCAAATACCTAGAGACCTCCACAGGAAGTGGCTGGGTTTCTCTTTGAATGAGGTTAATTCTTTACTACATCGATGTCACCAGTCCCTTTGAGAATCATCATTCTGGGACTGAGGGGAGGTAGTTTGGTACTAGAAATTGAACCTGGGGCCTTTTTAATAGGATCTTTATAAATTGCCCAGGCTGGGCTTGAATTTGCCCCTGCCTCACCTGCCGCCCCCAAATACTGAGATTAAAGGCATATACCACCATACCCAGCTCTCCTTTGACAAGCTAATGAGAACTATTGAATAGATCCATAAAATTAAAGTTACTTACATAATTATTATGTTTATTTTCACTGTAAACCACATAATCTCAAAACTGTAACTGAAAGAGTTTTCGGTGTGATAAGAGAGAATGTAAAGTAAAAATAGTCTTTACTCCAAGGATGTGGAGAGAACTCTATGACCGCAGGGGCTGGCTTTCTCTGCTGGAAATGTGGGGCATGGGATATCATAATTTCCGACTGCGGTGGCGCTTAGGGGTGGGCATTGCTGACGCCCAAGCAGCCAATTGGAAGAAGCAGGAAGTGGTAGATGGTCCTACTTTGGCCTTCCGCCTCGTTAGACCACCGCCATAATTTCTACTGAGGCAAGAACCTTTCAGTAACCTCCAAAATTGATCAATTCTATGAAGGAAATGTGCAGGGAGATGGCAGGATGTATGAGGGTCTTGGGCTCACTGGTAGAGCTCCTGCTTAAAGTTCTGAGGCCAAGCAACAAATGAATGAATGGAAAAGAGAAAAAGCTAGCTTGAAAACAAGATAAGGAAGATTAGGTAATTAGTGTTTTAAGATCCAAAGAAGGAGTAGGGAATAACTATAAGAGTGAAAAAGGGAAACATTGCAAGCCTAAAGAAGATCCTGTCCAAGACCCCTAAAGATAGGTATGGCTTGGGTATATTTGAGGGTCCTACAGAAAACAAGGCTGTTATTTCAGAGAATAAAGAGGGGAGAATGTAGTGAAAAAAGACCAGAGACGCTAGGGAGCCATGAATAGGAGGCAATGGAAAGGATTTGAATGTGAGTTTGACCTATTCAGATGTACATTACTCTGTCTATAAAAAGTTGGATTTAGATACGCTGGGTATGTCTTGGTTACTTTTCAAAAGGTACTTTTGTCAAAATACCTGACACCCGAAATGGAGGAAAGGAAGGTTTATGTATCACTGTTATGGAGGTTTTAGTCCGCTGTCAGCTGGCTGCACAGCAGGGTGGTGCAGCTGAGGGGCAGCACCTCAAGGCAGCAGAAGACAGCAAAAGCAACAGAAGCACATGAGGCAGGGGACGGGTTGGGACCGGACGGGACAGGTCAGACGTGACACAAACCTCTTTTTCTCCCTCATATTGTAAGCACCCCGCCCTTACCCCCAGGACTGGGGTAGCACTCACAATTTGTGTGCTGTCTTGCACAAGATGAGGATGTTTACAAAATAAGGACCCTGGCTCCCTGGGACTCTTTATTTTTATTTTGTTTTTTTCCCTGAGGTTCTTCATTAAACTTCTGGGGCAGGAAGAGGAGAAAGACAATGGCAGAGGAATGGAGCAGAGAGGTGAAAGCAGTTATATTTTGGCTTTAGGATCCCTTTTCAATCTTTAAAAAATTACCCTACAGTGCTTTTTATTTGTGTAGATTATTGCTATCCACTGTATTTGAAATTAGAATGTGCTATGTAAACATGTATTTATTAATTTAAAAAGTAACTATAACAAACCTATGCCATGTTAACAAACATTTGTATTAAAAATAACTATTTTCAAAAAAGTAAAGCTGGCATTGTATTATATATTTTTTTTCCCTTCAGATTTTTTGAGACAAGGTCTCACTGCATAGTTTAGGCTGGGTTTAAATTCACTGTGTAGCACAGGCTGGCCTTGAACCCCAGGCAATCCTCCTGACTAATCCGCCAAATGCTGTAAATGGATTACAGGTGTGTGCCACCACACCTTGCCATTGTATTACATTTTTACAAGTCTGATATTTAGATTAATAAAAGAACTGGATCTGCTTCTGCATTTTGTCAGTGTAGAAGTATATGAGGAATATCTGGCCTCATACATAGTTTTAAAAGAGTTATTTTAATACATATACTTTTCAGATAGTTGTTTCTAAAAGATAAGTTTGAGTGTAGAATCTGAAACCACATCAGTGACTTTCTGTGTAATTAAAATCCAGTGGTCTTAATTTTTCAATAAATCATGTTATAATTGGATATTCACATGCAAATCTGACTTTTGACAGTTAAATTGCACCATATGTAAAAGTTAACTTGAAAAGGACTGTAGATCTACTTATGAATGAAAATTATAAAACTAACAGAAAATTTAGGAGAAAAAGGGTTAGGCAAAAGACTTCTTGGATATGACACATACACAAAAAAATGAACCTTAAAGAACTAAATTGATAAATTGAGCTTTCTCACTGATTTTAAAATGTTTGCATTTCAAAAGATACTGTTTCAGGTTAAAGAAAGAGTTCATTGGTAGAGCAAAGCCCTGGGTCCAGTCCCCAGTATTAGGGGAAAACAAACAAACAAATAAAAAAAACCACACCTCCCCGGAAAGGAAGAAAAAGGGCCAGGGATTTAGCTCAGTGGTGTAAGTGCTTGCCTGGCAAGTGTGAGGCGATGAGTTCGATCTTTGGTTTTACCCCCACACACACATACACACAAAAAGGAAAGAAAAAAAAAAAGTCTTTTGAATAGGTAAGATAAAGACTGAGAGAAAATATGTATAAAATACATATCTATAAAAGACTTTGTAGGGCTTGTGATATGTACAGTGGCACAGTGCCTGCCTGGCAAATGCAAGTTCCTGAGTTTGATTCCCAATAACAACAACAAAACAAACAAAAAAATACTTTGTTCTCAGAATATACAAAGTGCTCTTTGTATTCTGTTCTGTGCAATGAGATAAAATACCCAGTATAATAATGGGTAAAAATTGAACAAATGTATCTAAAACATACACCTAGTTAGAACATGGAAAGATGCCCATTTGGTTATTACAAGAATGCACATTTAAAACCACAGTTGGAATACTGCTACACTGCTGCCCATATGCCTCTTCTCACTTCCAGATGTGGACATAGGAATTTGATAGGCCTTAGGTAGTCAGTATATCCTACTCTAATTTGAGAAATGTGTTGGAAGTTTTCTTAAAGGCAGAAGCAGTCTTATCTGTTGACTGCTAGTGTTCATAGAGTACTTAATAGTTGGGGCTTGCTAAGTATTGATAGTTTGATAAGTGACAAAGATAGTCATTCACAATTGAACATTATTCATGTTTAAATCTCCTGACCTGGACACCAACCAGGTTACTAAGAAAAATTCAACTCCTTGTCTGGCCTAAAGCAGTGTTCAATTTAATGCCAATGGGAAAGAATTGTGAATAAATTCATTATCACTTTTGACTTTCTCTATTAACATTAATCACAACTAAGCAGATGCTTATTAAAAAAAACCTACATTCTCCATAAATTACTGTGTCTAGAGTGTATTTGGAGAAAGGTTGTATCTTGGTTACTTTTCTCATTGTTGGGACAAAATACCCAACACTCAAGAATTAAAAGAGTTTGTAGAGGTTTCAGTCATAATTAGCTGGCTCCAAGGCAGAGGATAGCACATGGCAGAGGGCAACAGTTCATGAAAGTGGAAGGAAGACAGCAAAAGGGAGAAACAACCTCTTTGTGCCTCTTTTATTTTATCCAGACTGCTGGGATTAGGGTGGTGCTGATGCAGTCAGTGGACTGATTTAGAAGTTGCTCACCCTTAATCCCAGCCATGAATCAGCCACAAATTCTAGATTCAACCACGCCTGAAAGGTTGGCCCCCAAGACTGCATGAGACTTTGGGGGTGGAGAGAATGACATCTAGACACAAACCATAACAGGTTGATTTAGAGGTTTTATTGGAAAATTCAAGAAAACATTGGATGGGGTGTACAGGTCTTGAATTATATTGCAGGAGTAAAGTTATATAGTATAGATGAAAAGAGATCTTTGTGAAAAGCCTAATAGAGGAAGCCCAAGGATGAATGCATAGTATAGTGATAAGAACATGGAAAGGCCAGGTGTGGTGATGCAGGCCTATAATCCTAGTACTCTGGAGGCTGAGCCAGCAGGATCACCTCGTTTGAGGCCAGCCTGCACTACATAGTGGGTTCAAGGCCACCCTGAACTGCATGTCAAGATCCTGTCTCAAAAAAAAAAAAAGAAAGAAAGAAAGAAAAGGAAAAAGAAAAAGAAAAAATTCTGGCCAGACATGGTGGTGCATGACTGTAATCACAGCACTCTGGGAGGCTGAGGTAGGAGGACTGCAAGTTCGAACTCACCCTGAAATACACACTGAGACCCTGTCTCAAAAACAAAATACCATGACCCTAGGTACCAGATTGCCTGAGATTTGAATTCTGCTCTGTTGTTTTCTAGGTATGATCTTTGTGGAAGTACTTGGCTTGTTTACACCTCATTTTCCTATGAGAGTAATCATGCAGGGTTGAAGTTAGGATTAAATGAATTGATGTGTATATTTTTATACAGAGAAAGTTATTTTTGTCTTTTAGAAACAGGGTCTCCCTACAGAGTTTAAGCTGGGCTTGAACTCACTGTGTAGCTCAGGCTAGCCTCAAAACTTGAGGCAGTCCTCCTGCTTCATCTTCTGAGAGTGCTGGGATTACAGATATGCACCACACCCAGTACAAGAAAATGATTTTCATTGGTACATTTTAGGTATACATAGTGATCACATTCATCATAGGGAATTTGTACCTGTACATGATATAACTGGATATTTTTCCCTATTTCCGTACTCACCCTTCCAGTCCTCTTCCTCTCTTTATTTATAAAAGTTTTACTTCTACTTTTTCTTCTTTTCTCTTTTTTCCCCCCTTCTTTTCTTTCCCCCTCTCCTGTCTTTGTTCCCTTTCCCATTTGAATGTTTTCTTCATAATACATTTTGGTCCACTTTCAGTTTCTCACACCAGAGAACCAATGTGGTATTTACACATCTGTGGCCAATTTATTTCATTGAAGATTATGGTCTCAGGGTGCATCTATTTTACCTAGAAATGTCTCCAGCTTATCCTTCTTTATGGCAGAGTCATACTCCATTGTATAAAAAATCCACATCATGTTAATCTATTCACTAGTTGATGAGCATTTGGGCTGATGCCAAGATTTGGCTATTTTAAACTATGCTTCTAGAAACATGAGTGTGCATATATTGCTGTGGCGAGTCGATGTATATTAAGTTCTTGGTAGTGTAGCTGGCATATTAATGTTTTATATTAGAAAAATTTTGCACAGTTGTTGTGGTTACTTTTGTCTCATTACTGGGACAAAATACCCAATGTTGCCCACAATTATGGAAGAAAAGATTTATTTTTTAGCTCACGGTTTGTGGAAGTTTCAGTCCATAATCAGCTGGTTCCAAGGCAAGGCAGGATTGAAGGAGAAGAAAAATGATATTCTACCAGTAAGTATACAAGTAGATTTATAAACTTAGATTATTTTTAGTATCAAGTATAGCTAGTAATTTTGTGAATTTTTGGTGTTTTTTGTTTTTTTGAGACATGGTCTTGTTACAGAGCCTAGAACCTATAATAGAGCCCAGGCTGGCCTCAAACATGAATCACAGTGATCCTCCTGCCACAGCCTCCTGAGTGCTGGGATTACAAGTATGCACCATCACACCTGGCTTGGAAAATCTTGAGCTCTGTGAACCATTAAAATTAGGTTTTTCTTGTCCAAGGTTGAAATTTGGAGGGATTGAATTCAGGAGACCGTATGTTTTTATTCCTCAAGAATGCTTAGAGATCTATTAAATCTTGCCATCTACAAAGTGAAATGTTAACATATTATAATAATACCTGGAAAATTAAACAATTACATATATATGCATGTACATGTATATATATAGAAAACATTTTAATGTTTGAGATTTTAGAGAAATATGGATTATCACATTGAAAATAAGTTAAAGTTTCAATCCTGTAAAGATAATTATTCCATGGCAAAAATGCTTATTAAGCCCTCTCTGAGGCCTACTCACTGTCTATGAGTGGTTTCAGTACAGCACAGTTTCAGTATTTAGAAATGCTTTTTTTTTTTTTTTTGGTACCAGGGATCAAACTCAGGACTTTGTGCTTGCCAGGCAGGCACGTAAGCCACTAAGCTAAATCCCCCACTAGTTTCAGTATTTAAAAACTTAGTTGTTTTTGTGCATGTTAACATATGACATACCTCAGCTGCATCTCTCACATATTAGGGCTTTATAGGAAATGACAAAACTTTTTATTTACATTGTGGGGAAAGTTTTTGCTTGCTTGTATAACTTGTTTTTATTGTGGAATATGTAGTAAGTGATTTATATATTAAAAAGTATCTGTAAAAGAAATCTCCAGCATAGTGAAAAGAAAACCCACAAACTGGGAAAAAATCTTAGTGAACTGCCCCTCAGACAAAGGACTTCTGTCTAAAACATATAAAGAATTTAAAAAAATCAGACCCCCAAAATTCAAAGACCCAATCCAAAAGTGGGCATCTGAGATGAATAAACAATTCTCAGATGAAGAAATACAAATGACAAATAAATATATGAAAAAATGTTCATCATCATTAGTCATTAGAGAAATGCAAATTAAAATCACACTGAGATTTCATCTCACTTCTGAAAGAATGGCCAAGATCAAGAAAACCACCAACAACAAATGCTGGAGAGGCTGTGGGGAAAAAGGAACTCTCCTGCACTGTTGGTGGGAGTGTAGACTAGTGCAACCATTGTGGAGGTCAGTCTGGAGATTTCTCAGAAAACTGGGACTGGAAGCCCCCTTTGACCCAGCTATACCACTTCTAGGCATATTCCCAGAAGAACTGAAAGCATCATACCATAGTGATATATGTGTACCCATGTTTATAACAGCACAATTTATAATAGCCAGATCTTGGAAACAACCTAAGTGTCTATCAACTGAAGAATGGATAAAAAAGTCGTGGTATTTTTATACAAGGGAGTACTATTCAGCTATAAAGAATGATCACATTGAGACATTTATAAATAAATGGATGCAGCTTGAGACCATACTCATAAGTGAAATAAATCAAACTCACATGTATAAATACCAAATAGTTTTCCTAGTGTAAGAAATGATAAGAATACATAAAAGTATGTTATAATCATGATTCCAAATCATATTGGTTTGAAGCCATATAATGTTTTCACGCATTAATTGCAATGTTTTTAACCTGGGTTGTTCGATTTTAGTATCTGTGATAGTACGAATAGCTATTTTGAAGAAAACAACACAACATAAAAGCTAGTGCTGATTTAATATCATCTTTTTTTGAAGTCCCATCAAGCTGTGGTACATCTGTTTCCACTGGTTTTAAAATGTTGTATCTTATTATATTTCACTATATGTGATAGTATAAACAAAATTTTTTTATAGGCAAAGAGATAATATAGAAACCATTGTTGGTTTTCTATTAGCTGGTTCTAAATATCCTGTAATTCTTTCATTCTCGAAGGGCTTCACACTGTCTTGATATGCTTGATGCTATAGCATACGAAGTTACACTCAAATAATTCAAGGAAAGAGGCACTACGGCGACTACTAGTATGTTAGATTATCTGGTGGTGAAACATAATGATGCTTAAATTGTTTGGTTCTGACCTGTGTTGTTCTGTTACAATGTCCTCTTTCATCTCAATCTCTCCTCTTTTTTTAAATTAATCTATTTTCTCTCATTTTTTTAATCAAGGGAAAACTAAATTAAAAAATAGCGGGACATATTATAGTAACTTTTTTGTTTTCTTATTAATCTGATTTAAACACCAGTATTGTTGTCCCCATCTTGTTCTGTCTGATTATTCTATATCCTATTTTGTTTGATCATATCAAGTTTGAGGGTATAGGCAACCACTTTGAAGGCAATAAGATATACTATAATGCCCATTATGGTTTGACTATTATCTTTTTTTGAAGTCCTGTAAGGTCTCCAGTGTAGATTTTATTGGTCTTGTTCTATACTGTTTTGATCAATTCTATTATACCTGATGATATAGGCAACTCAATTTAAAAATAGCAAGAGGCACAATGGTAACCACTTTTGATCACCTGGTATTCTATTTTTGCATCATGTACTATGCCCACCCTTCTGTTCTGACTGACTTTGTTTTGCTTAGTCATGTTTGGTTTTATTCTCTTCAAAAAAAAGTAGTAAGAACTGTGGGAATAATAAAACCCAAAAAGTGTAATTGTTATTATAAAACAGACAGGAAAGGAAGGTGGACCAAGGGATATAACTGCAGGTATGTTTGAGTGTGTAGGATGGAAAACCATATTACTGAGCTTTTGTTGGATCATTGAACGGAATTGTCTCCAATATCACTGTATGAATGTCCGCTTTATATGCTTTAATTTTATAATTTGAACAACTGTTTCTAGGAAGACAATATGTAACCTATTAACTAGTGATTTCTTACTGTATATTTTTTTCTTGAAATTCTGTATTACTTGTACCCTTTTACTGCTTTGTTTTATATCCTTTCTTTTTTTTCTTTAAATAAAAAAGTATCTGTAATCTTTATCCTATTAAGACAATCATCATCATTATTATTTTGATTCACCTATGTAGTTCAGGCTAGCCTCTGACTCATTACTATCCTTGTGCTTCATTTTCCAGAGTGCTGAGGTCACAGGGGTATGACACCATGTCCAGCAAGGTGATCACTGACATGTTAGTTTCCTTCAGTTTGGAATGAATTACACATGTGTGTATGTGCACATACACAAGTATACCCAGACACATAAATTTCTTTTTGTGTATTTTTATTTCCATTTTTAATTATAAAATATAAAATGAAAATTTAATATTAACTATAGGAGAAACAAATAGCAGAAAGGAAGTGACTTCCTGTGTGTTACAGTTCCATTAAAACTTCTGTATCCATATTGTTCACTTACATTCAGTTATCATCTTATCCCACATTCTGTGGTCATCAACTGTTAAACCGATCTTGTCTGCTCTTTTTCTCATAGATAGTTCTTCGTGTTTTTGGATTGAATAAAGTTTGAATCTGGCTTATCTCCTAATCACTACTTTCCTCACATGAATTGTCAGGTTATTCAGAATTTATAGTTCCCTATAGTACAGTGGATTCCAACCATTTGAAAATAACACAGCATTTGACCAAAATCTCTCATACAGCTGTCTTTGCATATCCTGTCCTGCTAAAGAACAATACCCCAGACATCTATCCTCACCTATTCCTTGCTTCTTTCCTGCCTTTTATCTGCCTAATTCCTAACCTTTAAAATCTTAAAGCTGAAGAGCTAGAATAAAAGTTTTTCTAGATTTTTATTCTTTCTCTCAGAAACTAGTCAGAGCATCAGCACCAAGAATATGCAATAGACACCTGTCATGTGTTACAATTTGTTTCTAAGTGTCTCTCCAAAGCCTCATGCAGTCATGGAGGTGGCTCATTGTAGCATTTGTGATTAGTTTGTTGTCTAGTGCTGAGATTGGCGGTGCCAGTGCTGTACCTGCCCGGGGGCGGCGAGGGGGCAGCATACAGTATAAGGGAGGGAGGGAGGCATGCTTGTCTCCTTTTGCCCTTTTCTCTTGTCGTTTGTGGCTGCCATGAATGGATGCCACTGAGCTGTGCCACCCTGCCTTGGAGCCACAGCTGAGTATGGACTGAAGTCTCAAAAATGATAAGCTAAGTAAACCTTTCCTTCCCTCATTTTGGGTGCCAGGTATTTTGTCTCAGCAACAAGAGAAAAGTAACCAAGACACACAGTATTCTTATATTGTTGTAGTTGGATGAAGTTGTCTTTCTACCCTATTAGACGATGCGTTCCTTGAGTGCTAAGCTGTTTTCATTGTCAAATGTGTACTTTATACTTTTGCTGAATTAATGAGTAAACAGACTTCAGTGATTTGAAGAAAACCTTTGAAGCATGAATGGTATAGGAGAGAGAGAGTATTGCACTGCTCGTGGTACCTACATGTACATACATACAAATATTCTGTGTTGAGACATGATAATTAAATAATTAAGTATTCTGATAACCACACATTTGCGCTAGAAAATATACTGAGTTTGAGTTAATGGATAGCCTCAAAATGCATACATTTGGCTCTCATGCAACTCGCACGTGATGAGCCCCCTGAACTGGGGTCTGTATGCTGAATGTAGACTCTTGTGGAAAGCAGAGACACAATTCTAGCTCTTAAATAATGGGACCACCAACCAGCTGACAGCCATTTTCAAAGATGTCACTACCTTTATCTTCACAACAGTAATATATTTGTACAATTACTTGACTGTTTCATTGCACTTTACTCTTACTGTATAAAAGAATAAACTCTGGGAAAATTTAATGCTAATAGTGATAAGCAACATTCTGAGAAAAGACAGAAATCATTAGGTATACAGAAAATGACCTTTTAGCCTTGAAGAAGCACAAAATTAAAGCAAGTGTGCAGTCCTGGGACTACATTTTATTGAAGATTGTATCTTAGAAATAAGATGTAACTATGGATTTAGAAACATTTTAGCTAACATTGAACTATATTGTTCAGCTTCTCTATTTTTTTAAATACACATTTTCTGTGAGAAAAGTAGAGATGACCTGACATTACCTTAATGGAAACAAATGTCATCTTGGAGTGGCTTATCTTTGCAGTGGCCTACTTGGTTTTGTATGTACTTGAATCAGTTCAAGTTTGCAAATAGTATTTTCTTCTATTGTTAATTTTTTTTTTGTCTTTTTCCTTTTTTATCAGTACCGGGGATCGAACTCACGACTGCCTGCTTGCAAGGCAGGCACTTATGCCGCTGAGCACCCAGCCCCTTATTGTTAATTATTTGATGTGTCTTTGATACAGTTAATGTTTGTAAGTCAATATGTGATATTGTCTAAATGTTGAAGATAAATGATTTTTTTTTTTTTTTTTGCAACAAGGTCTCGCTATGCAGTTCAGGTTTGGCCTTGGGCTCACTTTGTAGCCCAGGCTGGTCTTGATCTTGCAACAGTTCTCTTGCCTCAGCTTCGTGAGTACTGGGATTACAGGAGTGCATCATTATGCCCAGCTAACAAACGATCTTATTGTGAGACAGATTTATTAAAATTTCTTTATTCTTCGTGATGCATCTGAACAATTAAAATCTTTACAAAGTGGGTTTGCTTACTGGGGATTTAGCTCAGTAGTATAAGCACCAGGCTGGCAAGCATGAGGTCGTGAGTTTGATCCCTGGTACCACACACACAAAAGAGGGTTTGATTGTGTTGTTCATGTCAGATGATGTTGGATTTTCCCTGGTTACTTCTCTAGTTCCCTAGTTGTTTTGTGCTCTTCAGGAGTCATTATTGGTTGTTTGGTGAATGCCATAGCCATTTGTACCTTCTTTCACTATTTTGCTCCATGTCATAGTGTTTCTATGGCTTTATTCTTCTTCCTTATGTTAGTTTCTAGACCTGGTGAAGTATTTTGTGTGGACTGCCAAGAGGACAAATGTTGGTAGATGAGCAACCCTTAGGTAACACTTTCCCTCATCATTTATTTAAGCCCAATTATTTAAAAATGCTTTATGTAAAACAGAGACCACTTTTTGGATAACTTTTACTGCAAAGAAAGACCTCTTAACTGCAAAACTGTTGCAAGCTAATAATATGAATTTTGTTTTTCCTGAGAGTAATACTGAGTAGTTTGGAGTGTGTATATTCTCATACCCAGTCCTCTGGAGATGAAGTCCGTTATATTTTGAAATTGTTACCTGGGCCTGGGATATAGTACATCTTGATGAAATAGGGTTATGCAGTGTACCTTATCCTGATGAGTTACCTGTCATCTGCCTTTTAAGTTCTGAAGTGTACCATTCAAATCTTTCAGACCTTTGTTGCAATCTCAGTATCTGTGGCTTGATATGAATTAAATTGGAATTCTGTATCTTGTAAAATTGACATAAAGAAAGGGAGTATTCATACATGATCCTTGAGCAGCAAGTTCAAGTCTTAGCCTGCTTGGCTCTAATTTTTGTGTGTGTTGGGTTAGGTGGTCCTAACAGAAGGGAAATTATAGAGAGATAAGCAACGTTTTTTTTTTTTTTTTTTTTTAATGTCATACACTATACTGTTTCAAACCAGTAAATACAGAGCTTTTGTATATGAACACCAAAAATTTTATATTTGAATGAAAGCACTTTATTTACTTTGCTAACATATAATCAGTGTTCATTGTAGTATCTATATGTGAATCATTGTTCTGAGTAGTATCAGTTTCTTAAATAAACCATAAGAGACAGTTCTGGTTTAATATTAGTATATTTCCTTCAGATTTTTTAACTGGCAGGTTATTAGTTAGTTTTTTTAAGCACTTCAATTGTAACCTTGTACAGTCCTTTGGGGGAAGTTGGTAAAATAAGGATATAGAACTTCAGTAGCTTGAAAATAAGGCAGTCTTTTATGAGAATGTCCTTTATATTTCCACTAGTCCTGAAAATGTGCCTGTGGACTGTGTACAGGGAGATTATAAAACCAAATCATGATTTGGTGACTAGAAGCCAGAGCATGTGGCTGCAGCACCCTAGCTGGCGGTAAACTCCCCCAGGTTATGAATGTAGTTAGATGGCCCCCAACTGTGCACAAGACAGCAGAGGTGAGATCTTTGATTGACAAGTCAGAAATACATTAGATCATTCTCTCTGCCAGTCTCTGGTTCATGCTGTTAAAAATGTCAGCCTCCAAGTTTGAATGGCAGCCTGAGGGCCTTAGAAGCTTTTTGTTTTCTGAGATGGAAACACAAATTGGATGTGTGCCTGAGCGCTTCATCCTGGGCTGTAATTTCATCTTTTAGCTAAGAACCACAAGGTACACGAGCAAAGCACCCTGTAAACAATAATACTGTGGGAAAAAAATAAACAAGGTCGTGTTTCTGGTACGTTGATCCGATGGTGTCCTGACCTCTATCACATTGAACATCTCCACTCTGATTGCTGTTCCCTTTGGCATTACAATGAGAGAAAGAGACTGACATGGAGGAAAAAGATTTAAAGTTGCAGTGTCATTGCACATTCCTTGTATTGGCTATGAAATATTGAACTGTCAAAATGTGACACTTGGTTTTTAAAGCAACCTTTCTTGTTTGAGGTGTGTGCAGTTCATTCCTTTCTCCCCCATTTTTCTGCTTTTGCTGATAGGGTTGGAAACAGTTGCTTTAAATGTGTGAAAAGGGACAATGTTAAAGAGAAATGGTACCAATAGAACCAAGTAAACATGACCCTCAAACATAAATGCAGGATGTGAGGTGTGGGCAAAGGAGATTGAAGTGGGGTTAATACATTAACATTGGGGTTTATGAGATACCTGTTTTCAAAAAGAATCACTTTAGGTTCCAGTTCTGTTTTTGTGGAATTAGGTAGTTGGAAAGCTGTAGTGGGTCAAGGTGAGAGATGCAGTGACATGGTTTGTCTGTCAAACTGATAGCCCCGCAGTATTGCATATCAAAAATCAGCCCAGTTTGATTTTATTCTCATTTTGTGTTGTTTGAGACAGGGTCTTGCTATGCTGTTCAGGCTGACCTTGAACTCTCCTTATAGCCTAGGCTAGCCTCAAACTCATGGCACTCCTCTTGCCTCAGCCTTCCGAGTACTGGAATTGTAGGCATGCAGTATCATACTTGGCTTCATTTTACTGTAATCAGCTAGTGTCTTTGACAAGTGATCAAATTGTGAAAAACTGAAATTTTAGAAAAATGTTTAAGTTAGCAAAATTTGTTATTTATAGTAAGGACATGAATAGTTAATAATGGAAAAATTATGCTTGTATTAGTACAACTAATGGCACATGAATAGAAAATTTTTTTCTAAAAGCCATCACATTTTTTTAATCAGATTTTATTGATACATTTTACATATACACGATATTCACATTCATAGAGAATTTATGGTTTGGTTTTATTTTCTTTAGATTAGGTCTTGCTCTGTAATTCAGGCTTGTCTTTGTTGGTAGGTTGTTTTTGTTTTTGTTTTTTTGGTACAGGGGATTGAACTCATGACCTTGCACTTACCAGGTAGGCGCTTATACTGCTGAGTTAAATCCCTGGCTCCATTGGTAGGTTTTTAATTACATCTTCAGTTTCATTGATTGATACTGATTTATTTAGGATTTTTTTTATCTTCTTGAGTCAGCTTTGGTAATTCGTTAAGTATCCAGAAATCTGTCCATTTCTTCTGCATTTCCCATCTCACTAGAATACAGGTTTTCAAAGTAGAGGTCGATAATCTTCTGGATTTCTACAGGTCCATTGTGATTTCACTGTTTCCATTCCTAATTGCATGACTTTGAATCTTTCTATTCCTTTTTTTAATAAGGTTGACTAAAGGTTTGTTGATTTTAGTTAATTTTTCAAAGAACCAACTCTTTGATTCATTGGCTCTTTGTATTTTTTTGGTCTCCAGTGCATTAATTGCTATTCTCACCTTTGTAATTTTCTCACTTGAGCAAACTTTTGGTTTAACCTGCTCTTCTTTTTCTAGAAATCTGAGGTTTACTCTTTTTTTTTTATCAGTACCAGGGATCTAACTCACGACTGCCTGCTTGCAAGGCAGGTGCTTATGCCGTTGAGCTAAATCCCCAGCCCCTGAAGTTTACTCTTAAATTGCTTGTTTGCACTTGCCTTGTTTTCCTGTACAGGTATTTATTGCTATAAATTTCCCTCTTAGGACTACTTTCATTGTATCCCATAAGTTCTGGTATATTGTGGTGTTGTTATCATTCAATTGTAAAAAATGTCTAATTTCTTCTTTAATTTCATCTGTTTAAACCATTGGCTGTTAAGAAGGGTTCAGGTTTGTCTTAAACTCTGTGTGGCCCAGACTGGCTTCAAACTCATGATGCTTCTTCTGCCTCCACCTTCTGAGCGCTGGAATTGCAGGTATGCGCCACCATGCTCAGCTCCATCATAGAGAATTTGTACCTGGATGTGATATAACTTGATTTTTTTTTCCCATTCCCCTACTATCCCTTCAGCCTTTCTTCCCTCCCCCCATCATTTATTTCTTGGAATATAATTTTTATAATGTGGCTTTTAGGCTGAGCATGGTGGTGCACACCTGTAATTCTAGCTAGTAAAGAAGCTGAGAGAGGAAGGTTACAAGACTGGGGCCTCCCTGGGAACTCTCTGTCTTTTAAAAAAACAAGAAAAATAAATAAATAAAAAGGGCTAGAGAGATGTAGCTCTGTTGTAGAGTACTGTACTTACTTATATCCACAAGTTCCTGGTATCAATCCCCTGTACCGGAAGAAGGGGAGAATGAGGTTTCTGTTGCTTGTTTTAAGTGTAATACTTCTTAAAACAAATACTTTGGTGTATTGGTACACAGACTAATTGCAGTACACCAGAGGCTGGGGCAGGAGGATTGTGAGTTTGAGTTCAGTCTGGTTAGTTCAGCAAGATTCTGTCTCAAAATAAAAGAAGGGCTGGGGATGTAATTTAATGCAAAGGCTCTAAATTCAGTTCCCAGTGCTGTAAAAACAACAACAAATCTGGCACTATTAATAGTCTTTTTTCTTTAAAAAAAAGTTTTCTCCTCTTCTCCCCCTGGTCCTCCAGTATTGGGGATTGAATGCAAGGCCCCTCTATCTCAGAGCTATTCCCCTGGACTCTATATGTATTTTAAGTCTTGAGACAGGATCCCATTAAGTTGCCCACCCTGACCTTGAAATAGGATCTTTCATTTCTGTCTCAGCTTCCTCAGTGTGGAAGTTACAAGTGTGTACCACCACATCTGGCTATGAGTAAAGTTTTAACTGAGAATGACCTATTGTAATTCTTCTGGAGTATGAAAAAGGTATTTTTGTTGAAAGTATTTCAGTTTGCTCTTACAGATGGTTTGAAAGGTTACTGATTTTTCCCTCATCTGTGCCAGTGCACAGGAATTGTTCTGTGTTATAAATACCTAGAGAAATGCACTGGAAAAATGGTACCATTTGTTGGTGACATTTCTTAATTCATGCTTTAAGAGGATGCTGGAAGGAGGGGAATAGTATTTGTAAAATAAAAGCTTTCTCTCTCCTATCCAGAATTATGTCCTCACTTAAAAATATAGTGTTCAGAAAGTAAGAGGGAAGATATGTTAAGAACTAGTTACTGTTGTTTTTAAGTATTGCTCTGTAGGTTTGATGCATAAATGTTGACAAGCATTTGTATGTAAGCTGTAAGAACCCACTGTCTTGACTCTGGGGGGGGAGTTTTCGAAAACTATATTTCTAGAAATTGATTTCTCCATTGGCTGATTTCCAGAGGATGAATGAAAACGAGGCATTCTTTTCAATCTTGTTAGAATAAAGAGGAGTGTAAGTGTTTATCTGACAAATGAGACTAGAAATATGTGTATTTTTGGAGTCTCCTAAGTCTGGTACCAAGAAGCCACAAAATTTCTTCTTCTCTTAATATATCACTAATACATCAGCTATGTCAAACATACATCACAGTCTGTGGGTTTGTGTACAGTCACACCTGCATAATAATGATTGACTTTATTACTTATACCCGACTCTTGCTTCATGAACAACAGTCGGTGTTTCACCACGGTTGTGGTGCATGTCTGTGATCCCAGCACTCAGGAGTCTGAGGCAGAAGGATCACTATGATTTTGAGGCCAGCCTGTGCTATGTAGTGAATTCAAAACCAACCTGAACTATATAGGAAGACCCTGTGGCAAAAAACAAAACAAAACAAAACAAACAAACAAACAAAAAAAACAGTGTCTTTATAGAACTGTAGTATTTCAGCTTTGGAAAGGGGATCAGAGGACCATCTAGTTAGATACATTTCATAACACAGAGACCCTTTGGGAAGGGTCATCTAATCTGTACTTGGTCATTATCATCGTTGGCGAGCTGAACTTCTTTAGGTATGTTATTTTGTTTTTGGTTGCTTCTGTTAGAAAGAGTTCCCTCAAGAAAGAGCCAACTTTTTTTCTCACTCTTGTATAGTAATATAAATAATTTTTATATACAGTTGGCTATCTTTTCCTTGGGGTCCATACGTTAGGGTTCAGTTATTTGCAGGTTTAAAATGTAGTTAAGCCTGTGATGGTTACATCTTCACTGAACATGTACAGACTTTTTCCTTTTTTATTCCTTAGATATTTAATATTGTAAAACATTAAATATATAATTATATTGAACTCTTTACATTAGTTATCATAGGTAATTAGAATTAAAGAGGATGTGCATAGGTTATATACAAATACTCTGCTATTTTATAAGACATTTGAGCTTACGCAGATTTTGGTATCTTCTGGAGTCAGGAGTGTCTAGAACTATGTTCCTATCGATACTGAGGAGTACAATCATTGTATATATAGTTAGTCTGATAGCTACAATATTTCTTAATCTTCTGTTCCTCAAGATCAAGCATTCTGATGTGCTTAGTGTTTAGAAAACATTGGTAATCATTTCTACCATTTTTATAACCTCCTATTTTGGTGCATTCTAATCGTCTTTTTGTTTTTGTTTTTTTGTTGAGATGAGATCAATGCAGGTCATGCTAGCCTTAAACTAAGTGTGTTTAAGAGCTCTGGCCTTGAGCTGTCAGTGACAGTCCTCCTGTCTCAGCCTCCAGAGTACTGGGATTACAGGAATACACCACCACAGTTCACAATAGTTGTCCTTTCTTGTGAACACGTCCACTCAAGACCTTGTCCTTATACAGAGTGATGTGCATTAACTAGGGGCAGTGCTGCAAAAGGTGTGCAGTAGAGACAGCTCAGTGACAGACAGCTCTCAGTCCTGGAGAGACAGCTCAGTAGTAAAGCTCTCTGGCCAGGTATGTCCAAGGCTTTAGGTTTGATCATGTATATCACTGTATTGGACATAAAATACAATTACAACTTGTGTAATCGTATAGAATGCAGTATAGATACATTTTGTTTAAACATAATTGGATATTATAATTTATTTACTGCAATCTGAGCTTGCATGTACTTCTTTGATGTGGATGATGGAGAAGTCTCTAGAAAGCTCACTTGGGTTTGTTTCCTTACTTTTTCTTTGAAGCCAGAAAAGCACATTGTAAGCACTTTGGCAGATGACGTAATGTAGCGGCTGAGCTGAGTGGTACAGGTATTTTAAGCCTACCTCCAGCTCCTGAAGACGGTGAACATCTGCTTAGAGGTATTGTGGAGCTCCACAATGCACTAATTGAATTACTCTTTTCTGGAGTTGCCAACTGCACTAATTGAATTAGAATCTGTGTGTGTGTGTGTGTCTGTGTGTGTGTGTGTGCGTGCGCACACGCACACATGCACACGTGTGTACGTGTGTGCATGTGCCCATACAACGTAATTCCAAGCCTAATGGGAGAGCCTGTGAGAGACATGACTGATGGCGTGTATTGTGCTGCTATCTAATGGCAGCCTACGGAACTACTACATGGTCTCTAAGGAAAAGAACACGGTCATCTGAGCTAGCGTGACCTCAGTCTAACCCCATCTGTTTAGTTCAAAAGGTTCTAAGATGTATTTCTAAATCATGAAAAGTTAAGGTTTTTTTTAAGATATGAAGATTTTTTGAAGTATTAAATTGCAGGTAATAAACAGAAGTAAAAATTGCTAACCTTTAATTGTTGAAAAAATAAAAACTGATAATGATACTGGGTGTAACAATGCACACCTGTAAATCCCAGCTACTCAGGAGACTGAGACAAGAGGGTCACAAGTGAAGGCTAATCTGGGCAACTTATTGAGACCTTCTGTCAAAATAAAAAATAGATTTAGCTGGTTCAATCCTTAATACCAACAAAAAAAAGACCATGACCATGTTCTTTCTCATTTTTCCTTTCACATGAGTTAAATGTAAAGAAGCAATTACGTGTTTGAAATGTGTGATATCATAGAAAGAATGAATGATACAGGGTTTATTTGTATTCCTACTCATGTTTGGTGTCAGAAATACTGAGGTCAGTTTAAAGAGGTTGTGAAACCTCAAATGTATATGATTATACTTACAGAATATGAGAAATTATCACACAAAAATATACTTCTGTACAACATTAGAAGCAAATACACTGAGAACAAATCAGTATGAACCATATTTTGGTTCATTTCTACTGCAGGCATCCTGACTTGTAAAATGACCTTAACAGGAAAAAACACGTGTATAATCATTTGATTTATGGACTATACGTGTGTATAGACTACCATGTCGATAATATGAGATCATTTAAAATGAACTTCAGTTTTGCCAAAGCAAAGAAGCAAATATAAAGTATAAAATGTTTTTATACTTATCTCATTTTCATGATTAAATGTTTGAGCATATCAGTGTTTTACAGGCAGATCTGTTTAAGGTTGTGCTCCAGCCAGACATGGCACATGCATGTTAATCCTAGCATTCTAGTCATCGGGGGCAGGAGCACAAGTTCAAGCCCAGCCTGGGCAACTGACCAATGTGATACGACCCTGTCCTAGAAAAGAAAAACGCCTAGGGATGTGGCGTGGGATGAGGGTCCTGGGTGCAATCCCCAGTGCTGTGTGGGTGAGAAGGATTGAGGTACTTAAGGTTCTTTTACAGATAACTGTCATTAAAATGACAAAAATAGAATGCAAATGTTTTATTTATTTTTTTGGATGTGAATTTTTTTACTGAGTTAGAAAATAACTTTGGTATCATGTGGATCTAGAGCTTTATAAACTACATTGTCTGCCTGCCTGCTTGCCTGCCTCTCTGTCTCTGTCTGTCTGTCTGTCTGTCTGTCTTTCTCTTTCTTTCTTTCTTATTTTCCTTTTCTGTGTTTTTGAGACAGGGTGTCGTTATGTAGCCCAGGCTAGCCTCTAAAGCCATCGTGAGTCTCTCGCCTCAGCCCCGAGTGCTGGGATTACAGACGTGCAGTGCACCATCACGCACAGTGTCAAGTGCCCTTTCTGTCACTAGGCGCAGCTCCATTTAGTTCTGAGTGCCTTCTGTATGCCAGTTACTGTACAGAAGTTAACTGTATGAAGGGTTGAGCATGAATAAGATTCAGACATTGCCCTCAAGTAACTTTTACTTATTCACTAGACATTTATTTAGAACCTATGTGCCGGTTACTGTGCATAATTTGGGGTGGAAACACTACTGTTAGTAACTTTCAACCCTCTTCCCCCTCACTGAGATTGTGATTTGGTTTAATTGTACCCCTAGGGAAGTACTATACTTACACATATCAGACATAGCTTATTTCAGCAGAAAAGTAATTCGACTGTTTTTGAATACTTAGTCTCTTAAACAGTTTTTCCTTCTGCCTTTTATACACCATCTAAAGAAGCAATATTGTTTTTAATAGCTCTTCAAATATAGTTTAAATGAGAGTTAATATTTCTTAACAGCATCTTCTACTGGTAGGTCATAGATTTTCAATCCTTGTCCCCACTATTTTAGTGCCCACTTGGGATTAGGGATTGGGAGTTCTCAGACTATCAGTGGGAAAGAATCAAAGGCATACAAGGTATAAAAGTACCTCTTTCTTTTTGTTGTTGTTGTTGTTGTTTTGTTTGTTTGTTTGTTTTTAGTTTTTTTGAGACAAGGTCTTGATGCATAATTCAGGCTGGCTTTGAACTCACTATGTAGCTCAGCCTGGCCTTGAATTCATAACAATCCCCCCTGCCTTAGTCTCCTAAGTGTGGGTATTACAGGCATGTACCACCATGCCCAGATAAAAGTACTTCTTTAAACATTCTATTTCTAGAACCTGAATTGTCCTGGGACGAGCTCTTGGTATAAAAATTCATGGAAACCTGTTTTTCACAGAATGTGGTAACTCCTTGCCATAGTGCTGTAGTGTTAAAATTCACATTGGCCAGGTTGTTCTGTAAATTAAACGCTGACAGCTACCCTCAGGGGAACAGCCAATGTATTTATGATGATGTGCTGATTACACAAAATACACTGCAAGCAGAAAACAGCTGCGGAGAATAAACCTCTTAAAAAGAATACAATTACAAATAGCATCCTCAGTATTTCTAGTGGTGAATGTAGACTACAGCATGCTAATGCAGGTTTCTTTTTTAGTCTGCCTGAAAACAAAAAATCCGGAGGAGATAAGTTAAATTATGGTTGAAGGCACATGTAGTGCCAACAGAGTAATGACAAATTTTCTTTCTGAAGAGCATGGCTAGGAGTACACGGATTAAGGCATGGAGTATAAATCCCTTTCTTTTTAAAAATAGGAGCTATATATATATATAAATAATAATATGTACATGTATATATGTATACAGGTATTGTGATAAGAGTTCTAGACACTTGAAGGCTATTACACAGTGAGTTGGGTAAGAGGATATTGAAATTGAGGTTTAAAATTTCTAGTAGAAACTATATGCTAGGATGGGGGGGGGGGTCTTGAGACAGGGTCACTCTATGCGCTTCAGAATGGCCTTGAGCTCACTTTGTAGCCTAGGCTGGTCTTGAACTCACAATGATCCTCCTGCCTCAGGCTCCCGAGTGCTAGGATTACAGGTGTGAGCCACCATACCCAGCCTATGCTAGGATTTAGATATCAACATTCATTTGAAAATACATCATTGTATTTTCAGTAATAATGATTTTGAATATTTGCTCTTGGAGTTAATAAAAGGTGTCATGATTATCTGTGGTATGGTCTTTCTGATTTCTTAGGTTCTGTTTTTTTTTAGGAATATTGTGGGTTAGAACTGGAATGGCTGAATGAGTACATACTTTTAGGAGAATAAGCTCTCACCTCTACTCCTTTTATTCCTGCATGTTATTGGTCACATACACATAAGTTAGAAAATTAGAAAAAAATTTAGTTGTCCATGTTTCAGTTTCTCTTTGCTAGAGCTAAGGGTCAATATTTATGAAATATATCTCAACTGCTGAGTATGCTAGTGTCTGTTTAAATCAGTAGAAAATATGTTGATCTTCCACAACATAAATTTACTCAAGCCAGCTGTAAGGTTTAGCAGAGAGACATAGTGATTGGAAACAGTTCACTTCACCTGCCTGAAACTAAGAATCAACTCTTCAGTATATGGATCACTGGTATGTAATAATCGACTATTATTGCTTTGTCCGTTGGTCTCTTTTTAAATCATTTTGGAACCTCCTGGAGTTATTTTCTTGCTCTGCTGACATCAATCCCATGTGGCAGAGGAATTGTGTATAATCACTTTGGTTTAATCAATAGAATAATTGATAAACCAGATAAGATTTAAACTGATTATAGCCCTTACAGAATTCCCCAGAGGCCTTGGGCTCTCTTAATTCTGACATGTGTGTTGTGTACCCTAAGGATGAAGTGCAGTTTGAATTATCTGTTTTTATTTGCTTAATGATGGGGAGGGTGTTAAAGTCAAATGTTTAATTAACCCAGCAATGGGCTGCGTTGTCACTTACACACAGCTGATTGAGATATCTCATGGAGAATACTGAATAGGAATGATAATGTGGCACTGGGATGGAAGATTGCTTTTTCAATCCATTTGCTGGGTCACTGCTTTGAATGTCTTATTGGATGAAAGGCATTCAGCCTGGAGAAAAAATTCAGCATTTAAGTACATTTTGTTCTCTTCTCCCCATCCATCCCCTCCCTGCTCAGAAGTGAACTAAAACAGATATGTTCTAGGTTTAATAAACCATTCATATACTAGTAAGAGATGAAGGTAGGTAAGTAGCCTCAAGCTACATAATTTCCCGTAGAAACAGAAAAACCCTGCTAACCTCCAAGGCATTGTAAATGTGCGCTCTCTTCCCTCACATCCCAATCCCTTGCCATCATTGTGAGGTTGTCTTCGGTCACTTGCCTTCCTGTGGTGTTTGCTAGATACGCAGCTATCTCCAGGGCCACAGGCAGATCTTTTTCTCCTAAAGAAGCAATTTTTTTTAAAAGTATTTTTAGTATTTTTGCTATTTCATGCAGCTGATTGCTATTTGGTTGTGTTGTCTAATCAAGTAATGTAGTGAAACTTAAACTTTCAGAGAGATGAAAATTTGAAGTGAGATTACGATTTCTTTTGCTACTGCTGTTGTATAAACAACTGGTGCTGTATGTGTTCCATTTTTGTTGAGAGACAGTTTGCTTTCTGTTGGGACTAAAAACTAGGCCAGGAAAGAGCCTAAAAGCTCACATCATCAAAAATGTAGTCTTGGCAGTTAGAATTTTAATGACGTACTGCGAAAAAAAAAAAAAAATACCCCTCGTTTTATAATTGCATGTAAAATTTTTTAAAAATTACAGCTTTTCCTTCTGTATAGTTCTTATGTTTCTTTCCTCTATCCCTTGAAGATCTAAAGTAGAAGTTTACAGTTTTTTCTTGATTTTATTTATTTGTATTCCAGAGAGTGCAAGAGGGAGAAGGATATAGGATTCTTTTTTTTTTTTTCTTTTTTTAGCCTGAGTCCCTCTTCTCTTGAGAGCATGGTCTGGGGTCTGACTGCTGGAACTGCTTACAAAGCAATGGAAGCATGCAGCTACTTTTAAGGTGCAGGTTGGAGTTCTTTGGGTCAAAGCAGAGCAAACAGGTCGCTTATCTTGAGGGACACAAGCAATAAGCTGAATATAGAGCAGCTATTTCAGGAATCATGTAGGTCATTTAATTATCCATTATGATTGAGTGGCTAATGCTCTTTTGACAATTATGTGACCTTTGTTATTACTGAAACCTTTCGGGGGTCTTTGTGGGTCAAATGACCCAGTCGTCAGTGCTACCAGACTTTATTCCACTCGGAAGGAAAGGAGATGTTGAGAACCACTGGCATTTAAAACGACTGCTTTCTTACTGACCACTACCCAGAATGTCCTTTGTACAACAGTCCTGATAGCAACTGGTTTTGAAGTCAATCATTTTTTATTGTCTACAGGAACAAAGGACATGCATTGCTTTTCACAAGAAGGAATTTTAGCAGACAGACTACTACCAAATTGGCCATTTGGAAATTCATAACTTCTGTAATGCAAAGAATAAGCATGCTGATATTAAAATTAATGTTTGATCTCTGTTATACCAATCATCCATTGTCAAACTCAGAAGTTAGTGGGAGTTTTTCAATCTCACAAAACAACCAAATGCTGTTGATGATAGTTAATAACAGATTTTGATTAAAATTAACAGCTTTTCATTTCAATGCTAAAATGATTGTTAATTATATAATTGCTTTAAAATTGAGATGCTGAGCAAAGACAGAATTCAGAAACATTATGTCCCTTATTTTTTTCTATAGTCAAAAAAGGTCACTAATATTTCCAAAGAAAATGTTTTATTCCTACCACTAAATGACAGTAAAACTTGCTTTTGATAATTGTAGTGACTTACAATTCTCAAGAAGTAAAATAATTTAAATTTCTTGTAATTCTTTGGATTGCAGACACTCACAGTGTAGAAATAGTGATAGCATAAACTAATTGTAGGATGTCAGAATTTAAATAAATTCTGTGTGGTTAGTAAAGTGGAAGATAAAGGTATACAATTATTTTTATCATTCCAAAACTACAAAATCACAATGCTATGGGCCTAAGAGAATAATATTCTTAGAATAATACAGAAACAGCCAGGTGGCATGGTGCACACCTGTAATTCCAGGAAGCTGAGGCAAGAGGACCACAGGTTTGAGGCCAACCTGGGCAATTTAGCAAGACTTGGTTTCAAAAACCGAAAGAACAAGGATCGGAGCTCAGAACTAGAGAGCACACCTGAATTCCTTACTCAGTACTAAGGGGTGAGGGGAGGAAGAGAAGAAACGTTGTCTATAAACATACTGTTTAAGAAACCTTTGCAGTGTTACAGAAAAAAAAAATTTCTCTCTGGAGAAAAATAAAAATCTTAAAATCTGTTACTCATCAAAAATCATTATTTTAAGCAACAAAAATCCTACATTGACATTGTTTATCCCTGGGGCGATGAAATTAACCCATCTTCCCAGATAACTTCTATTAAACTACTACATTTAGAACTCTAGTTTTAATCTGTTTTGGGTCTGTTTTCATTTTGTTGTTTAGTAATAACAGATGAAAATCAGAAGACATGAATTGCTGTAAGTACCCTTTGACCTTGCAGAAATAGAAGCCTTATCACTTAAATTTTAAATTCTTTAGGCCAGTGCTACCTGTCTTGAAGGCCTATAGAATACAGGCAGTAGAAGCTATAGTCATTGTTTTCTGTTTAAAGATTTAACTTATCTCATTTTAGGTTTTTGACTTTCTTGGCAGAGATAAAAATAAGAAAGTAGGATTTACAGTAAAAACAAAAGTTAAACTCCAGTGTTCTGAATAAGGAATACCACTAGTCTTTAAGAGTAAAGTGAGGGATATTAAGTGTGGTGTGCGCATGTGGCTTTTGCTTTTAAATACATGCTTATTCTTTAGTTTTGTAGAGTGTGTGTATGTTCTACTGTGGGTCCTTCCAGTAGTGCTTTATCTCCAAGCTAAGGCCCCTTTTACTTTATTTTGAGACCAAGTCACTAAGTTGCCCAGGCGAGTCTTGAACTGTGATTCTCTTGCCTTAGCCTTCCAGGTAGGTGGGGTTACAGGTGTTGGTCCTGTATCCCTATTCTTTAAAGCATATACTCAGTACCTATGTTACACTATGTTTTTTTGGCCTGGGAACCAGAAATTTATGTCAGTGAGGGGAATGGTATATGGAATTTTAAAGACCTGAAAAGTTGTTAAGAATATATCATTAGTGGAAAAGACCATAGGATAATAATAACATAATTTATAACATAACATAAGATAATTTCTTAATACGGAGAATAAAAGGAATGGCTAAATAGGGGGGAATTCACAATGGAAATGTGTATGTAAACACAATCTTAATCTGGTCTTGGATGATTTCCAGAAATACACTTACTTGAACAGGGTAGTTTTATTTTTGTTTGGTAATAAAAACAGCCTACCAAGTTAAAAGAACCTTACGTTTCTTTCAAGATATTGTTGAATTGTAATAAAATGGTATCTTCCAAAACAAGGAAGACATCTAAGATTAGAGGGAAAAAAAAGACTCAGAAACAAGGATGAGAGAAATAACAATTCATTCGAAAGGGTTCTGCAGTTCTCAACCCAGTTTTGAGAAATCAGAAAGATCTACATAATGCAAATGTCTTTGAGTTACAAAAATAACCAGATGTTCTTATTAGTAGAAGCAAATGTTTGCCTCTTAACTTACACAGAACTATATCAGGATTCTGGATGAAATATGTATAAATATGATAGCCAAACAAACAACAAAAATAATAGTGGTATTGCTAATAATAGTGGATCTGCTGTAAATATATAATCATGAGGGTGATGTCTTGAAGGGGAACAGCATTCCTTCAGATTCATGTAGATTTAAGGAAGCAAAATAGTTCAAGTTAATTATATTTTCATTCACATGATAGTTGTTTTTGGCTTTTTCAGTATTATAGCAAATTTATATTCATTTTACTTTCACTTTGGGCATTTTGTTATTTAAACCACTGTAAACATATATATGAAATTCTGTTGGTTTGACAAGAAAATCAACCTATAGAGATGTTTATTTTTCAAACCTATTTGAGACTTTTAAATATTAAGCCAGATTGTTATAAATAGATGTGATTTAGTGACTGCATGTCATGTTAAGCAGAATAAAACATATATATATATATATATATATATATATATATATATATATAAGAAAAATGTACACTTGAAAGGATAAGATGTAAAGTTTTGTTTTAAAGTCATGACTTTAGAGCCAAAAATGCTTTAGAATAATAGTAAATGGACTATTATTTCTGATGTGGAGGATATTAAGTTGTTGCTAAATTAATATACAAACCTTTGATTAAGAAGTCACAAAGCTGAACATGTTCAGACATGTGTGTAATATCTTTTTACAGAAAAGACAACTGTTTTAGCTATTTTTGTGGGGAGAGCATATACATATATATATATATATATATATATATATATATGAAAACTTAAGTTGCATAGCTAGACTTTGTTTTTAAATTTTTTTTTGTCTTTTTCATTTTTATCGGTACCGGGGATTGAACTCATGACCGCCTGCTTGCAAGGCAGGTGCTTATGCCACTGAGCTAAATCCCCAGCCCCTCATAGCTAGACTTTTAAAGAAAAAATACTAAAATGGTTTACTGTGACGCGCTTTGTGACTTGAAAGTTAACAAAAGCAACACTGCTCTGTTCATTTATGCCCTTGCTTTTTCACTGCCTGGTGCAGTTCATCTCCTGTAGTCTTATCAGAGTATCTCAGTGCTTAGTTGAGCTTGTTTATCTTAAAAGAGCAGAAGGCAGGCTTTTAGGGAGTAAGCTACATGTTCCAGTATAACAGGCACCAGAGCTGTTTGACTTTAAAAACATTTGATCTCTTACATGAACAGCCCGTGTCAATGTAATAGGCACTACAGCCAGGCTATTTGTTCAGTTTTCTATTATTTTAGCTTTGAAATAACTGTTAGTGCTGCTCCAAAATCTCCGTGTATAAAATTGTGTGTTGGCTGTCCCTCAAAGACTCGTAAGTAAACAAGGTGATATGTGTGGCCAGAGGGAGGATATATTGTTGGCTTTGTTTTAAATAATAACTATCCCTGTCTAACGATGATTTTTGTCTGATCTCTGATGGTGTGCTGCATGGCTTTCTGTGTATAAATTTGCAGAAGAATATCTGAAGGTAGACTTTTGTTACCAATGTATGTGCTCAGTAACTATCAATTATGAACTTTCACAGTATTTTCTTGTCAATAATGAAGCATTTAGAGTTTATGAAGCTTAACATCACAGATCTTGCACCATTTCCCTAGTTTGCATTATTATTGACTATGAGCAAGCAAAGAATTTAAGGGAATTTGTTCGTTAGGCTTAAATTCTTACTTTGCTTTATAAAATTACTCTACTTTTTCTGCTGGGAATAGTTTGGCATTTGGAATCAGGTATCAGTATTAAAAGAACAGAAAACGAAATTTGTAAAACTCCCATGGACGTTCTTTCTCTTTGTGAGTATGTCTTCTTTTAAAAGTAGTTGGGGGGGGGGGGATTTAGCTCAGCGGCATATGAGGTCGTGAGTTCGATTCCCAGTATCTCCCCCACCCAAATAAATAAATAAATAAAGTAGTTAGAATGGGAGTTTGTTATAGTAGTGATAGAGTGGCAGCAGGTGATTTTAATCCTTTTCTCCTTTGTTTTGAAGAATTCTGTTTGTTTCCTCATTCTTGTAGCTTTCTGATATTATGTAACACTACCAGGATACCCAGTACTTCTGATTTAGCCTAAAATACATTATATACATCAGCTAGCACAAACATAATTGTTTTGAAAGACAACCCTGTCTCTGTGGAGTGTCATGTGCTCTGACATGACATCTGTAATATCTCTGAATACATTAAGCACTTTCTGTGTTAGCTGTAGATGTTAAAGTAGTAGTGTGTTTTAAAGATTGTGTACTGTGCAAATTCTGGCTTGTGAGGAAATGACAAGTGTTTGCCTGCATAGGCAATATATTTTTCCCCCTGAGATCCCCACACACCTAGTTTCCCTCAAGCTCATCATCTCTGTCAGGTTAATCAATAGGCACCGTATGGCAGAGGGTCAGTAATCAGTGTCATCGTGCCTTTAAATCGTGTTGAAAATTTGCTTAAAGCCTGGGCCAATTAACATCGAGATGATGAATGGATGAGAAGATGGGAAGAGCCTGCCGCTCAGGGGCTTTGTGAGGAAGAGATGCTCAGCTGTTGAGCAGCAGACACCAGCGAGTAAAATCAGCCATTCATGTGAGCTCAGTCCACCCACTCTTAATGATAATGTCAATCTAGCAAAATATATACACATTGGAGTTGTCATGAGTTCATAAATCAAAGGAGTTTGTCAAAGGCATTCAGATTAACGAGGCAGCAGCAATAACAAGTCAAATTTGCATAGAGAATTGCTCAAATCTCAGTAAATTATGATCCTGTTTTTCATTTGATTATTTGCTAATGTCTCAAGAGGGAGAATGATTATATTAGCATGCAAAATCTACTCCAGAAGTAGAAATCCGAGGTATAGAGGACCAGCACACTATGACAATTAATCAGTTTCTGCATACTAGCATAAATGCACAAGGCCTAGAAATGAACTTCTTTTTTATTATTATTTCTCCTTGCTACTGATCCAAATGGTTCAGCTTGACAGAGACTTTATATTGCTTTAACAGTGTTCTGAATTGTGCCTGCAGGCAAGACATAGTTATGCAGCTATAACCAACCTATCCATCTGCCAACCAGATTGGAATTCTCCTATCCAAGGCTTCCATTAACCCCCACTGACAGCTCCAAACAGGATTAAGAATTTGGAAGCATAAAAAATAGTTGTTGTTTGCAGATATATACAGTTCCTTTGTATTTGGAGAAAGGTCGAATCTGTAATGTTTTATAATTAGTGTCAGATCATGTAGCAGAAGGAAAAAAACCTGGTTGGCAGTTTTTTGACTCCGATTACAGAGAGAACGGCAGTTCTAATGGCCAGTGAGTGCTTTCTATTCTAGATGGTTTCTAGCACTGTCCTTGACTTGGTATACTGTATTACTAAATAGCAGAACTCCTTGAAAGAACCGGTGAATCTGTTAAGAGTGTGGAAGTGTATGGAGACTTTGATGTGGTTGTGGTTTAATTACGTGAACTGCTATGCTGGAGAAACTGTACCTGAAAACATTATCAGGGCTATTATTTTATGAGGTTGTATACTTCAGATCTTCCCTGGTACTTGAGTAATAGGATTCTTTAGTCAGTTTCTAAACTTAAATGACCTTAGCTTTCCCCACTGTATCCTAAGGAATAATTAAAATATATTTAAACAGTTTTTGTCTTTTTTTTTTTTTTTTTTGCCTTTTGAGATAGGGTTTCATTATGCAATTCAAAGCTGGCCTCAAACTCACTGTGTGACGCCCAGTCTGGCCTAGTACTCACAGCAATCTTCCTGCCTCAGTCTTCTGAGTACAGGAATTACAGGCATGTGCCACCACCCTTGGGTAGATTTTGTCACTTTTTATTAAAGAGTTTGAATAATTTTATTCATGGAACTAAGTTACTTAAAATAATAATTGTTGCTATTTTCATAAATCAGCTAGGTGTGGTGGTGCACACCTGTAATCCTAGCACTTGGGAGGCAGAGGCAGAGGCAGAAGGATTACCACAAGTTTGAGGCTACATAGTAAATTCAAAGGCTGGCCTACATTGCAAAGCAAGACTCTGTCTTTAACGAAACAAAAGATAACCAATTTTTGTAAATTGCAAATATTTGGAGGCTATAATTAGCTCCAAGCCACATAACAAATTATTGGGGGGAAAAGTGTTAATCTAGTTACTAGCTTGCCTGTAAAGATGACTACATGATGTCTGCAGCTAGTTAAAAGAAGTGGACCCTGGGGCCGGAGATTTAGCTCAGCAGCATAAGCGCCTGCCTGGCAAGTGCGAGGTTGTGAGTTCTTCCCCGGTACTGCAAAAAAAAAAAAAAAAAGAAAAAAAAAGAAAAGAAAAAAAAGGGACCTCAATATTTGCCATTCTACCTGCTGACGAGCAGTTGATTCCATTTTTCAAATGGATTGAAAATCAGTTACGCTTCACCACGATTTATTTTGCTAAAGTGATGTGATAATTCCAGTTACAGAGTCCTTTGAATTCTTGCACTGAAGACTGACATAGGTGGAAAATGTTACTTCTAGTTTTGTAAATGTTAGTTTATGTATTTATAACAGACATGCTATTCAACACAGACTCAGACTTGAACAAAATACTCAGGATGCTTATAAGGCATTGTGAATGGTTTGACTTTCATCACTGAATAAATTAGACTTCCTTTAATTAGAGAATTCCCTCATAATTATCCATAATATCAGGAATTGTTTGTTCAAATAGGTGGCTGATAACAGTAAATACACTATTTACTGGATCTTGGAGAATATCACTTCATCGGTATGCTACCATCAAACATCTTAATTCTTGCTTTGGGCCAAAACAAAACCAAAAAACCTCTGGAAAGTTTGGAATGTCTTGGTTACTCACTGAAGAACTTTTCCTCATGAATCAAGAGTTAGCAAGCTTTTTCTACAAAAGGCTCGAATAATAAACAGTTGGGCCATGGACGCTCTGTTTTGACTACTTCCATTGGCTATTGTAGTGTGGAAGCAGCCTTAGGTAATAGGTAAATGAATGGGTGTGGTTGTGTGCCAGTAGAACTTTATTTGAAAACCTGTGCTACAAGCCTGAATTTGCTGATTCTGAATGATCATGCTGGCATTATTGGTACTGGGGACCGTCAGACTGTAGTGTTAGGCTCTTGTTGAAGTTTCTCTGTCTTGGAAACCAATTTTCAGATACCTGGATAGTGTGAATGTAAGATTTGAATTACTTATATTGAACATCTATTTGTGTAGAATGTTGGCAGGTAGGGGGAGCTACATGTTTCCCAATAAAGTTTTCTTCGTACTGGTTAATTTTAGAGTTAACAATGCAAAACTGTACCTAATTAAGTGCCAGATTGTGTGAATCAAGTTAAAAATGATAAGGAATTTCCAATAGAGTAATTTGATTAGATTAAATAATCTTCCTATGTTTGTAATTGTCAAGTGAACTAAATTGGAATTAAGGATCCTTCCAGTCTGAAAGTATTTGATCTTGAGATCAAATCACATGTTTATGGGGCTGATGAAGAGACTTGGTTAACTAGGACAGAAAATACATGTTGAGAGAAGTAAGTTGTAATATGACAGAAAATTCTGCAAAGTCCTGAAAACCAAGAACTTCATTTTTTTATATCATAGGTGCAAAGAGACATTAAAAGATTTTGATGATAAGACCATCATTACATTAGTGGTGTAAACATTAATCTGGCAATAGTTTTCCTCCAACAGAAATTTAAAGCCCACATACATTATGCTCATTTAGTGTTGAACTGTGTTGGACTGTGATTCAGAAAAAGAAATTGGCCCTGCTGTGAAGAAGAGTGGAGAGGACAACATGTTCTTTTGTCTACAAATATGACAGAACGTATCAGGTACAGGCTAGGCAAGGATGTCAGGGAGTTATCTCAGTACTGATAGTACTGTTAGAGTTGTTGAGGGCCTGGGAACGCAAAAAGTAGAGTAAACTATTAAAATAAGTGATTCAAAGGAGACATTTAGGCTGGAAATCAATTAAGAGATACTGAAAGAAAAAAGCTAACTCTTAGGATTTAAATCTAGGATTTAAAAAAGTTGGGAGGAAAATTTAAATGGTAAAATGTGTGAATTTTGAGTTTACCATTTGAATTACTTTTTATGTGATTACTTTTCTTTTTTAATTCATCCTTAGTTACTTCTGACAACCTTTTATCCAAAATGTGTCCCTCACATCTCATGCATTAGATTTAGCAATGTTTCATTTCTTAGCTTTGCTTTAACCAAATATTGTTATGGTCTGCCCCCGCAAGATTTCATTTTTTACTTTAACCAAATCTCTGTTATATATGTCTGCTGGTGTTAAAGCCTGAAAGCTTCTGTTTTCAGTTACTATTAAGACTCATTCTGTCCCTTTTAATTCTTAGCAGGAAAACTATTTCAGTTGACAAAAAAGGTAACAGATAACAGAATCTTCTGAAGAAGTATTTCAATATGATACTGCTATCTGTAGAATGTTGTTAGTCTAGAGTTACAACCACATTCTGTTGAAATATTCTGACTACTGGGAATGTGCTGTTCTCAGCAATCAGGTTAGCTTAGGGTTGGCCTACAGTTGAAGGATGAGGTATAGTATCTCTTAACTATATTTGATGTGGATTTAACTTTTTTTTTTTTTTGTATGGAGATCAAACTCACAGCCCTGTGATGCCGCTGAGCAAAAACCCTGGTCCTGATTTAGCTTTTACTTATCTGACTTTCCCCCATTTCTTAATGTTATTCTACATTTAACTTACTTTTGAGGGAGGGGTACCAGGAATTGAATACAGGACCTCACGCTAGGTGATGTGCCACTGAGCTAAATCCTCGGCCCTTTAACTTACTATTTTAATTTAATATTTGTTTTGAAATGACTTCAGATGTACAGAAGAATTGAAAGAATAGTGCAAAAAATACCTTTATGCCCTTCACACAGATGCACTAATGTTAGAAAATGCAGATATGATAACATTTGGGTTATATGTACACACAATCACATACTTTCATTTACTTATTTTTTTCTGACTCATTTGAAATCTACAGACATAGTGTTCCTTCAGTCTAAATGTTTAGTGCATGTCTCCAAGCAGCAAAGACCTTATTCTAAAAGCCATGGTATGAACTATCAAAGTCAGAAAATTTAAAGGATTATCCCTCTGCAGTGGAATGCTATGTATGCTATGTGTTGATAAAGGGAAATGTTAGTTTATTCGACAACATGAATAGATTATATTGTGGTAAGTGAACAAAACCAGATTCAAAAGTTTGCATTTTATACAAGTCAATCTATATGACATTCTGGAAAAGGCAAAAGTACTGGGCTTAGAGAAAACAGTCACTGACTTCCAGTGGTGATGGGAGATGCTGCCTATAAAGGAGCGGCACAGGGGTGCCAGGGCAGGACAGGCTGGTTGCATACTTGTGACAGAGTTATACCATTGTATGCTTTTTAACAATAATTGTGTACTTTTATCAAAACTTACATAGAACCATATACCAAAAAAGGTTGAATTTTCTTATATGTAAATTTTAAAAGTAGGGAAACAATTCTAGAATTTAATATGGATAGTGTAGTCAGTACATCTACTTGTGTTTCTCAGATTTTTTTTTCCAGTTGCCCCAATAAGTCCTTTTTATGGGAAAAGGAGATCTTAGATCACAAAATTGTTACATCTCTTTGATTTCCTTTGATCTGAAATGTTTTCTCTCGTTACTGTTGTTGTTGTTGTTGAAACTGTTGTGATTCTATAAGATATCCTTCATTTTGGGTTAGTCTCGTATTTTCTTATGAGTAGATTCAGATTTTGTGTTTATGGCTAAGGATACCAGAGAAATAATGCTATTTTCTTCTCAGTACACCATATCAGATGGCACATAAAGTAGTTTCTACCAGTTTCTCTGTAAAGTCACTGTTTTCCATTTGTAGTTATTAAATGTACTATGAAGAAATATTTTGAGATTATACAGCTATCCTACCACTTACCAAACTTACACCTGCTAATTTTAGCACCTAAAGATCATTTCTTGTTTGTATCACTAGTTACTCTTAAATAGAATTTAACTTGTTGACCCAGGCAACTAAGCACACTGCATGTTGGGATTCCTTACGATAAGGTGCAAGTAGTGACACTTGGTGAGCTCTCTTGAGTGATGCTGAAGAGCCTGTAGAACTACTAAGGTAATCACTTAGGGATAAATTGGTATTTCATTACTCCCAGCCACCCTTTCACTAGCATTCAGCTTCTCCTCATCACTGGTAGAAGCCTAGTGATTTCTTATCCTTGATATCCTGTTTAATGCTTCTACCTTTGTCTTATGTAACAATAGTTTTGGATTTTTTATTTCTCATGATGGATGGTCCAGAGTAAAAATGTTGGGTTGATCTGTTAAAAAAAGAGCTAGAAGCCAGGTGTAGTGGCACACACCTGAAATCCCAAGTGTCTGGAAGCCCAAGCAGAAGGATCGCCATGAGTTTGAAGCCAACCTGGGCTGTATAAACAAGTTCAAGGCCAGCCTGCACTATATAGTGAGACCCTGTCTCAAAAACAGATAATTAAAATAAGATAAAATGAACTAAGACTAGGTATAACAATGTTAATATTTTTCTTCCTTTTTCTTGTTTGTTGGTGTTTTCAACAACACCTTCTGTTTTCCTCATTTGTCATGTTTTATAGTCATTCAGGAAGGAAAAGAAGTTAGAACTCTGCAGTTCTTGGGTTTCCATCCCTTTTCTTGTCATATGATGTACTTTTCTTCATCTTAACTTTAGGGACTTTTACCATAAAATGGTCATCACAGATGTAAAATACCAAGTTAAGTCCTATAAGAGATTTCTGACCCAAAGGAACAGTTTGGGGTCCTGGCCTATCAAGGCAGCAAACAGTGACATACACAGCCAACACATGCTAGCCACAGTGGCAAAAGAACCTTAAACGTTAGTACATTTTCTTTTTTATTTTCATCTTTCAATATCTTTTAAAATATCATAGCTGATACAAGCCAGAAAAGTGTTAACTTATATTTAGGTTCAAAACAGTAATTATTAGAATAATTTCCTACTTGTATAAAAATATTTGATAAATATTCCTCACATAGGAAATAATTTCTGGGTCTAGAAATAAGTAATTCTTTAGTTAGAATGTAATGATTATATGTAACACAATTAATATGTCACCAGTAAATTTTAAAATGTTAGTTACAAATGTAATTGTGTAATTGTAATAGAAGCCAAATAATATGCAGTTTAAATTTTCTGTATTTTGTCTTAAAGGTAGTGATTTACATTATATAGACTAGCAGATTTTGAGCTCAATTTTTAATGACTTTTTTCACTTTTCATGGTATATAAAAATTCTATTGACATTTTAGGTTTTTTTAGTTACCATTTGAAGTAATAATGACAAGAAATAGACTTTCTTGTGCTAAGGACTGTGCTACCTTAATTTAAGAAAAGAAAATCAAATCTGAGTAGAGGAAGAGAAAACTATTTTTTAGGACCTAAACTTGGAGATCGATACACCCCAAACATTCACAGTAGTTGAAAACTACTTAAAAGAGAAGGTAATGATCCTGGTCTAAATTGTCATCAGCTAAGTGTGAGCTGAACTTTGTTGTGTCTAGTGTCTACCTGTGTTGAGGGGTGACAAATTTGACTTCCAAGTCAATAAGATGTCATGGGCAGGCATAAACAGATGAGATACTTCCATTCATATCTGACATACATTCATTTATATACATGGTATCTCTTTTCCTTTATGTATCTGTGGGTTGGTATCCATGTAAAACTTCAAATGAATGAATGCATAAATATACATGGTGATATAGCTTACAGAGTTAGAAATGTAATTCCATTTACTCCCGCAGAATAAGATTGAAGTTAATAAGAACTGAATTAAAGCTTACTTTCTTTCACAGAATTCCTCAGAGAGAGAAGACTGTAATAATGATGAACCCCCTAGGAAGATAATACCAGAGAAGAATTCACTTAGACAGGTATGAAATTCAGACTTACTTAAAAATAAAAGTGACCAACAGCAAAACAAGAGATAGGAAACCCTTGATTTGCCATTCTTTAAACACTGGAGCTTGAAGGAGAGCCCTGTGCTCTCAAGTTGGTCTGACCATAGCTGTCAGCTTCATTCAGGTGACACTGTTTTGCAGTCATTTCAAAAAATCCTAGGTGTGACAGTATAAAATAAATGGTTGATTGCATGTAGTGAATATTAATGAGAAGAAAAGGTTTCTTGTTTCAGGGAAAAGAACTAAAGTGAATTTTAAATACAGATGGTAGAATAGTTGGCTCTAAAACCTAATTTCCTGTTAAGATTGCTTATACATTTTTTAAAAAGTCAAAAAAGATTTGCCTGTAATTAGCTACTTTTATTTTGTTTGCAGTTAGTAGGAATAGAGGCTTTATGGCCGGTACTGGGGACCAAAACCAGGACTTTGCAAATCCTAGGCAAGCACTGTACCATTGAGGTATATCCCAGTCCTTTTTCAATTTTATTCTGAGACAAAATCTACATTGCCCAGACTGCCATCCAACTTGTGGTCCTCCTGCCTCAGCTTCCAGTGCAGTTGGGATTATAGGTGTGCTCCGTGACATCAGCGTGGCCACTGCTGGCTCATTTACAATATAAACATGCGTATATATCTGCCTTATTTCCAGAAAAGCAGCACATTTCACTGAAAAGGCTCATTCCATGATGCTCTTTTTAATTGAGTGATTGGTCTTTCCAGACAGGGTCTCACTGTGTAGTGCAGACTTGCCTTGAGCTCACTGTGTCACACAGGCTGCCTCAGCCTCCTGAATACTCGAACTATAGGTGTGTACCACCATGCCTGATTTTTTCTTTAATATTAAAGTATCCAAAATACTGGCCAGAAATTTTCCGTTTTCACTGTCTCTAGCTGCCTTTAACATCTCTCTTCTTTATTGAAAACAATGACAAGTACATGAGTTTTGCCAGAAATGAGCATGTGCCATCCACTTCTGTTGTTCTATTACTAGGAAGTAAACCTGGAACCCTCACACTGAGTTACTTTTTGAAATGTTTTTCAGCAGGAATGGTAGCACATGCCTATAATCCCAGTATTCGGGAGACTGAGGCAGGAGAATCACTGTGAGTTTGAGGGCAGCCTGAACTACATAGCAGGACCCTCTCTTACAAAAATCACTAAATTGCCTAGGTTGGGTTCCAGCTTGCATTTCTTCTGCCTCAGCCTCCCAGAGTGCTGGTATTTCAGATATGTACCACAACCCTCAGCCAGCCTATTCATTTTAAATGTAAATTGAGTAAAATCTACACCAATAACAGTAAAAATTATTTTAATTACTAGCATTTGGGTCATTGTTCTAGGACATCGAAAAGAAATATTTGTTGAGCACCTACCATGAACATAATACTTGTTTAATTCCCTCAGTAACCCTGTAAAATTGCTAGATATGGTATAATTCCCCCCCCCCTTTTTTTTCTTTTGTACCAGGAATCAGTCTTAGGACCTTGCCCTTGTCAGGCAGGCACTTGTGTCACTGAGCTGGCACTGTCTTAAAATAGGTTAGATGACTTTAGTAACAGAGTGATTTGAAGCTCAGAACTCACTGTTGCCAAAGTGTTTTTGCCTCTGCCTTCTGACTCCAGTTTGCATATGTTTAATTTAGGAAGAAAAGTACTTGAGACTGTGACCCATTCATTTTAAAATTTACTATGGACAGTATTTTCTCCTTTTTTAATAAAAATAATTGTTTTAAGTGGAAGTGAGTCAACTCAGGAAGCTTTGTAAATAAACATGTCAGTAATTGAGGTTGAAATAGTTTTAACTATTTAGAGATAAATACCTGATCTATAAATCTAAATCAGTAGGACACTACTGAGTAAAATGCATTTGGAAGTTGAAACACTGCCCACTGTACAGAAACAATTGTAAGAAAACAAAGACACAACAAAAAGTTTTGGCAACTTTATTTAAGCTAACAAACGAATTTTCACTCTGCAAAGTTATAAATTAATTTTAATAGGCTGATCCAGATGGTCCATTTGGAAAATGGATAGGCTGATCTGTTGAAAATTAAACTAAATTTATCTCTCTCATACTTCAAACTGAAGTGAGAGAGAGAGTTGTGCCTATTAAGTCCAGCACATGCAGATGGACCAGCAGGTCACACATGGGACTAATCTGATTCATTTTAAAAATAAATGCAAACATTATTGAATCACTTTATACTTACAAGATCTGTTGTGTGCAATATTTGAAAGAGATTTAATGCTGTTTTTTCATTGCTGTTTTAGCAGATTCTCTTCATCCTCTCAATTTTAATTTACCAACTTCCCCCTTCCTCTTGGTGCTCCAAAATGATTTTTATAATATCTGTCATTCAGTGTTCAGATCCAAACTCTAGAGATTAATTAGGTCAAGATCCCCCCACCCGAACCTTTCTTTGTGAATGGTTTTATCTCCATTCTTTTTGTGAAGAGCATGAACTCGGTTTTTAGAAAGAGAAATGGCCTTTAGAAACAGGGAAGGGGGAGATCCTCTGGGGCCCTCAGAGTCTTTTAGCTTCTGGGTGTTTTAATAGCCCCATAAATGCAGATTTGTAAATTTATTGCAGTGCCATCTGGTTTTGTGCTTGAACCAGATTACTGTTGGCTTGTGTCTGTCTATTGTGGTGGTCACTCCCTGGGAGTTTGCCCTCTCAATCTTAGGAGTGATGAATAGCAGGGGTCGATGCAAGCGGGTCACAGGGCAGCTGTTCAAGACTGCCCTGAACTTGATTACCCCACCAATGATGTTTTTTTTTTTAGGCTGGACTTAATACTATACAAACTGTTTAATCTCTTCCTTTTCTCATCTACAAATGACAGTAAGGAAAGGTCATTTGCTGCTTTGTTTGTTTGTTTCCCCTGTGGTCTTGTTCTATAGACAAAAAGGTCACCCACTTATATCTACTGTTGATGTGAGATTGGTGTTGTGAGAGTCAGTCCTTTAACTTGAGATTCTTTTGTGATATTTAAGTGGGATTTCAGAAATTCTTTTCATCATTGAGTCTAAAAAGTTCAGTTATGTTCTAACAACTTCATATTGTTTTAAACTAAGATATACTTTGGATTTTTAATTCTAAGTAGAGTTTTGCCATTGACGGGATATGACCACATGTTAATTTTGTTTTGGTTTGATTTGGTTTTTTAGGTACCAGGGATCGAGCGAATGAGCTTGCGCTTGCCAGGCAGGCACTTACATGCCACTGAGCTAAATCCCTGGCCCTCACATGTTAATTTGCAGAGCTATTTAAATATTGGAGGAGCTGAAAGAAGAGTTATCACATAGTTTTTACATACATTAAAAGAATAATAATGGGATATGTCAGAAATTTGTCAGCTAAAATAAAATAGACAAATTTGTTGAAAAATATAATTTAAAATTAACACAGAATGAGAAAATTAAAATAGCCCTATGTCTGTTGCATACATTAATTATCAAATGATCATATGGTTTTACTAGTGATTTCAACAAACATTTGAGAAAGGAGTAATAACAATCTTACACAGAATCTTGCTGAAAACAGAGAAGGAAAGAATACTTCCTGACTTGTAAAAACCACCATAACAGCAGTTCCAAATCTAACATAGACATTATTACTAGAAAAGGAAATATGGAGAAGATAGTTAGAACGTGTTACCTCCTATCCCCAAGTCACTTTATATGCCTATTTTTTCATCTTCCAGGGTATCAGGGCATGATGGGCATAAATTGTGCATCCTTATAAAGTGCATTTTTATGGTATAGAATAATCTCATCTTGGTATTAAGTGCAAACTTTTATTTAGAACATGGTACAGAGTAGATAGGGTTTTCCCCCCTACTTTTCTACTAAAATGCAAAGCCAAAAAAAATAAAGAAAGAAAGAATCATAGCTACTGTTATTTCATAGCTCTTACAGAGGGCAAAGGCCTGGCAGGATACATGAAAGTACTCACTACTTTTTGAAAATGTAGCATTACAACATGCAACTCTTCTTTGCTTCACATTGGTGCTAATGGGATCTGTCAGTCCAGCCTTTCTCTGTAATTGAGTAAATTGTGACCCCTGTCTAATCCTTCTCCCATCCCCCATTTCCTTTGTGTTTGTGTCCACTTTCTGTCCTGGGAAGTGGGCAGCGATAAATAAAGCATTGAGTAGAGCTCTCTGAACTCTTTGAAAGCAGCATGATGCCAGCCCTCTAGTTATATTTCTTTAAGTGTTTACATTTTTCTGTAGTCTCTCTCTTGTGTGGCTGGAACCCTGGGGATGCAAAGCCATGAGAAAGAGGCCAAGAAGCTAACAAAGTAGCTGTCTCTCTTGTTAGCTTGTTCCTTTATTCTTTAAAAACAAGATAAAAACCATGTGGCTCAGGGCATTACATTTTCCTCCCTTGTGCAACTCTATACAGGAAACTTCACCTGCAGTGAGGGTTTACATTGATTTGGGAGGGAGCAGTAATTCAAGCTTCCATCCTCTTCAAGGATACTTTGCAGTCTTAAAGGTGCTGACCCACCTAGTTAAAGTGTCAAGGGAGGATAAAAAAGTGTCTTTCTCCTAGAAGGTAGCAGCTGCGAGGTTTTCAGCACCTTGCACACTACTGGAAAAATGTCACAATTGTCAGCTGAAATAAAAATGACCCTGTTGTCATCTTCTGTTAATGACTGGGCCTTACAAAAAGAACAGCATTGCCTTTTAGAAGGAGCAAGAGGCTGTTTTCCTGCCTACTATATCTCCCTCCCCTCAAAAATATCTGCTGTCTGTTCTCACCTTGGAGTAGATTTACAAAAACCAGTGAGGTGCTCAAAGTTAAAACATTCAGGATAAGCATGACAGTCTAATGGACATAGCTTCTCTCTACATTTGGATGAGTTGGAGGAAAAAGCACATCACTGACACAGAAAATGACATTGTAGTGTGTATTAACAAAACAACAACAAAAAGTCATTCATAAGCCAGTGAACTGAGAGGAAACATACTGTATTTCTGTTCTTCAGAGGAAAATTTGTTTTCAGGTAGCATCCAGATGGGTAAATACCATGACATTTCCTTTTTTCAGGAGTGCCACTTCTTTGCTTTCCTAAAAAATCAAACCTCACAGAACTTACTTCCTTTAATAGCTAGCTCGGTAATGTTCATGTGTGATGACTTTCCCTTCTTTCTGATTTGATTGACGAGGGGAAAGGTTTAATGAAGTCCCTGCTATCAGGCAGGTGGTTTTTTCCTATTTGTTTTAGGCTAGTCATTTTAATTGTATTGAGTAATTAGAAGGTACACACAGCCAAGGGAGCTTTGTTCTGATAATTGCTCAAGAAAACCCATCCATCCCCTATCTGCTGTTGCTTTGTGTTGAAACACTTCTCCCTCTAGTGGTAATAGTAAGCACTTTGGCTTGGCAGTAGGCAAGGTGTAATTGCAATATGACAAACTATGCTTAGGGGACTGTGTTGTAAATAGTTTAGGGTTTGGCCGTATTTCATTATATATGTGTTTTTTACACTATGAAACTTCCTATCTCTTTTCTTTCTCTAGAAGGGCTTTGGGCTTTGGGTGGAAAAAAATTGCCTGAGATGCTTATTAAAAAAATCATAATGCATTCTGGGTAATGTTTTGCAGCTTGACTTAATTTTAGTCTGTTTTAATTACCTACTTATAAAAATGCTTTTGCATTTGTAGACATTATTTAATACTTTGGAAGAAGCACCTCATTTGAAATAAATAAATAAATTGTACATATTTTAAATAGTCCATGTAAAAGACCCTAAAGGTAATTAATGTGGATCTCTTAAGTAAGACAAAAGTGATCTTGCTGAATCTGAAGAAGTGATTTGTTTATATAACTTCCCACTTCTGCTGAATCCTTCAGAGTCTAATAACATTTTTTAAAAACCCCATTTTTGGCAATTTGTGTCTAGCTACAAAACCTTTCTTCAAAAAGCAGCAGTTTAAAAACCAGCTTCCTTAAAATTATTTTGAGAAAAGAAGATTGTAGAGGGGGTTGCTTTGTTTTATTTTTATTTCAGTATAATCATTCTTTGATAAATTGTGTAATCACTGACTTAGTAGAAAAAATATTATTGAACTCCTGGGTTGCAATGACCATAAAAAGTGTATTTTCATATGGAGAGTCGAAATACTGTAAATAAATTATAAAGGAAATGGCTTATATGCTGAGTCCATATGGGCCCAATTCATTTTGCGTTCAGCGCTTAATATGGATGTACCATTTTTTAAAAAAGAGGAAAAAAGGAAAAGAAAGAGGAAAGTGTGCTCAGCTGCATAAGTCCTAAAAAAAAATCTTCCCCAAGAACAACCAAGGAGTGAGGTGGGATACAGCTTTGTGTCTCTTGAATAAGACTCCATAAGCATCGGGGTGACTTTTTAAAGCTCAGGTCCAGTTTCCTTAGATGTGGCTTTGTAGTTTGCCTTTTCTGTTCCATATTCTTGCTTAGAACCATGATTATGATGTTGCTGTATGTCTGAAGGCTCCTGTTCTTTCCACCCCACCCTCAATGACTGGCCATTTTCATTATACTATACCTTGTTTTGCTATAGGGCTGTTGAACAGATTTCTTTAAGCGGTTTTTTGCAAGGTTAAAAGAATGCACCCTGGTAACAAGTTTGTGTCATTTTAAATATATACCTCCTAGTAAATAAGGAGAAGCCTGGCAATCAATCCGTTTTAGTGTGTTATATGTTTCACCTGACAACTAAACCTTCTATTGATTAGCCATTACTTTGTTAGATAATCCTGTGTCACTGAATCCATTGTAAAAAATTAAACTCTGTAAAATGTTTTACCCCAGCAGCAGTGTGAAAATTGAAAACTTGTTCAGAATTACAGCCTACTTTCACAAAGAAGGTAGTTTTCAGCAAGACATCTTCCTGGTTTATGCTTATCTGCTTTATATGCAATATAAAAACGTATTCAAGTCCCAACGCCAAACTTTCTCTGCCTCTGATTCTGGAGCGAAGCTGCCTTTTTCAGATGTTGCACAGAGACTGAGTCTGTCTTGCCTGAAGCTTTTCTATTCACTGATTTGAGTTCTGACAGGAAGGAGCTTTACAGTAGCAAAATGTTGAATGTTTTGGTCTTTGTATTCCAGAGTGATCAAAGGACTAGGACCAGTTTTAATCTGATGATCTTTACTACTTACTTGGCATATAAGAAAAGTCATATACCCATTTTATAGATAAATGTTGAAAAAATAAGAGCTGTCTCACTAGGCATTTTCTACTCTGCATACTCCATCAGGCCTAATGTTCCCCTAAAAATGTTATGCTCATTTATAAGGGGGGAGAGCATAATTCCGAAGGAAAATAGTTTTTCAACTTCCATAACTTGTGAAGTATACGTGTATGTGCACACGAGACTTAAACCCAGGTCCTCACGTATACTAAGCCTGTGCTCTACCACCAAGCTCTGAGAAGTGTCTTTTCCCCTGAGACATAGCATGATGTTTTTATTAATTGAACAAAGCATCTATTAGTACTTCCCTCTAAAATTATAACTACATACACTTTTTATATTTTGTTGAAAGTTTCATGTTTGGCTTACTGGCACTATAATTTTGTCTTTTGTGGAGTTTTATGTAAGAGAATCATATTTTGGGGTCTTTTACTCAGTGTAACATTCATGAGATTCATCTGTTTCTGTATATATTAGTAGTTCTTATTTTATTTAGTTCAGTAAATGTGCTGTACTCTTTTGTTCTTTTAGTAGGTACTTGAGCTGTTTCTGTATTTATAAATGAAATTACTATGAATATTGTACTTACTGGTTATTCAGCTACTTTTGTGAAGTAGCACAGGCGCCCCCCCCCCCCATAGTAATAGAGATTAAATCCAGGGCCTTTGCACTAAGTTATATCTTCAACCTCAAATTGCTAAATTTCTAAATTTCCTAGGCTGGACTTGAACTTGAGATCTGATTGAAGGCACTTAACACCAGCTAGCTTTTAGCCATTTTTTTTTTTTTAATTGGTACCGGGGATCGAACTCACAACTGCCTGCTTGCAAGACAGGTGCTTTTGCTGCTGAGCTAAATCCCCAGCCCCGCTTTTAGCCATTTTTAAAAATTGCACTGTTTGCCTTTTATTGGTGAGTTCTAGAACTCAGCTTTTGAATCCTGAATGCTAGTTTTTTTGTCAAAGGTTGTGTTTTGAATATTTTCTCACAGTCTTTGGCCTCCCTATTTATGGCATGTATTAAGAAATTTCTAATTGTTTGGATGAAGTCTGGTCTATGACTTTTTTCTCTGTTTACCCCATGACTATGAATATATTCTTGTAAGTTTTCCTATAGACGCTTTATAAGTTTTAGCTTTTATGTTTAAGTGTCTGATCCATCTTGAAGTCTTCCATGCACTACATAGCAGTGTTTGGGTTCATTAATGGCACCCTACTTTTTTTTTTTTTTTTTTTTTGTCTTTTTGAGACAGTCTCACTATGCAGTTCAGGCTGGTCTTGACTTCATTTTGTAGGCCAAATTGGTCTCGAACTCCCCATGATTCTCCTGCCTCAGCCTCCTGAGTGCTGGGGTTATAGGCGTGCGTAACCACGCCCAGCTTACTTCCTACTTTTGTTCATGTATTTCAGTGTCCATGTACTTTTCCTTTCCCCCACTGAATTACATGGGAATGGTTGTCAAATATCCGTTAGCTGTAAGTGCGGTCAGTTTCTGAATCTCTTGTAAGAGATGCTGCTGCTGGGCATAGAGCAGTGGGGCAGCTGTATCTGAGGTGCTGAGCCACTGCTACTTCAGTCCCTAGAGTTAGGACCAAAAATTAGGCTCTCTTTTTTCATACTCTTGATTAGTGAACCTTTACATCAAGTCTTGAAATCAAGTAGAATGTTTTGTTTTTAATGTTTTGATTAGTGTAGATACTTTGCTATTTGTTGGGAGAATACTGAGGCTCAAACTCACAATCTCATGCTTGCTGGGCAGGTGCTGTGCTGCTGAGCTGTATCCCCAGCTTACTTTGCATTTTAAAATAGATTTTAGAATCAACTTAACAGTTTCTATTAAAAGCAAACATCTTAACAATTTGAATCTTCTAGCTGGTAACTGTGGTTGCCACTTAAGCTTTTCAGACTCTCAGCAATATATTTTCGTTTTCAGTATACATTTCTTACATGTAGCTTCAAAATTTATTTCTAAATATTTAATGTTTTTCAGTGCTGTTACAAATTTTATTCATTCTCTGATTGTTGCTATAATATAGAAACAGTTGATTTTTGAGTATTGATCACATTTTCTGTCACATGAATAATGGCTTAACTTTTTGTCTAACTTATTTGCCTTTTGTTTCTTTTTCTTGCTTTTTTTGGGGGGAGGGGTTTGATCTCTAATGTGTTTTAACTAAAGTGATAGGAAAACATCTCACCTTGTTTCCACATTCAGCAAAACAATATTAGGTCTTTCCCAATCTACTATGATATTTGAAGTTTTCCCAATGTCCTTGATTAAGGAAAATACCTTTTATTCCTAGCTTGATGAGGTGTTTGGTTTTGTGTTTGTTTTGTTTGTTTGTGCTAGAGCTAAACACAGGGGCTTCACATTTGCTGGTGTCTGAGTGGCTCTACCACTGAGCTATGTCCCCAAGTGCTTTTGAAATTTTGAGGCAGGATCTTGCTAAGTTGCCCAGGCTGGGCTTGAACTGCAGTTTTTCTTGCCTCAGCTTCTCTTGTAGGTGGAATTATAGGTAGGCACAGCAGGCATTTAAAACCTTTTCTGGTACCCCTGTTTTTATCTCAGGCTGCAATTACACATTTGTTATATCACTGGAAATTGTCCCACATACAGTTTTTTTTTTTTTCTGCTTCCTTTTTGCTTGTTCTTCAGTTTATATGATTTCAGTGTTTGTCTTCAGCTCATTGGCCTTTTCCCAACTGGTTTTTCGGACTTATCCAGTGAATTTTATTTTATTTTATTTTATATTTTTTGTGTTTTTCATTTTTATCGGTACCAGGGATCGAACTCATGACTGCCTGCTTGCAAGGCAGTTCCTTTACCATGGATCATATTTATGTACTTTTTCACATGTCTAGTTCTTTTTATTTGGAAACAGTTTTGCTATGTAGCCCTGGCTGTCCTTGAATTAGTGATTCTCTTGTCTCAGCCCCCAAGTGTTGGGATTACAGGCATGCAGGTTTAACTCATATAGAAGGAAATTTAATTTAATAATATTAATAGTGATTATATACTGCCAATAATTTTTTATTTAAAAATAATTTACCTGTTTTCTTTCCAAAGAATGGTAGTTGGCCAAAAAACTCTGTACAGTATGTTCTTACTGTTATAAATAAATAAACAAGTGAGTAAATAGGTAGGGGAAACATCACAGTGCTTCTTCCAGAAGAGTTCCAATTAATAAATATAGAAAGATAAATTTTAAAGCTTCACCATTAGAACACCGTAGTAAAAATGATCATGGACAGGATCTACCAGTGGATACCAGAGTTAACAAACGTTAGTAGGAGAACAAAGTTTTTCCCCTGGTGTATTTACACTTAGCAATTCCTAGAGAAAAGTTTCCAGTGGAGATTCATGGTAGACAGGGTCTTACTTAGCCAGGCTATCAGGGCTGCCTGCAGCAGAGAGGAGCAGTGCGTCCCCTGCTGCCTTATTGCACTGAGAAGGGTGTCACCTCTGTGTGTAAGCTCAGTCATCACCGCTGTCTGATGGTGAGGAGTCAGATGGAGGGGATCCTCTTGATGAGCTCATCAGTGCTTTTCCAAAGGGTCAGTCTTCAAAGCTAGAGAGGGCTGAGGAGTTGTCCCAAAAAAGCCTGAAGGAGAATAAGGAGACAAAGATAAGAGTAAGGAGAATTAGTTCCTGAACAGAAAAAGGCCTTTAGAGAGACTACTGGTAAAACCTGAGTAAGGTCAGCTCTTCATATTTTACCACATTAATGTCTTAGTTTTGATAAATGTTTTTTTTTGAGTCGGGGTCTCGCTATGCAGTTCAGGCTGGCCTTGAGCTCACTTTGTAGCCCAGGCTGGTCTCGAACTCGCAACAATCCTCACACCTCAGCCTCCCGAGTGCTGGGGTTACAGGTGTGAGCCACCATGCCTGGCTCTCTGCAGTACTGGGGATTGGAACTCATGACCTCGCACTTGCCAGGCAGACGCTTATGCTGCTGAGCTAAATCCCCTGCCCAATAGTTCTTTAAAATATTAATGTAAGTGGAAGCTGGATAAAACAGTGTGTAGTTTTGCAACCGTTCTGTAAATCTAAAACTATCTTACAATTTTTAAAAGGATTTTTTCCTTGCTGTTTGTTTGCTTATTTGTTTGTTTGTCTGTGAGAGAGTGAGTGAATGACAGGGTCTCACCATGTAGCCCAGGCTGGCTTTGAACTCTTAGCAGTCTTCTGCCATAGCCACCCCAGTGCTGCAATTATAGTTGTGCACCACTGTGCCCAACTTAAATGGATTCTTTATAACTATTGATTATGAAAAAATGCCCCCCACAAAAGAAGAAAACATTGGTTATGAGATTGTTCTATGGATTAAGACTTCTTCTTAATTCCAAAACAAGTATTTTTCTGGAACATTGTGCCCTTTATAAGCTGTACTAACATCAACTGGAAACCTTTTGAAAATACAGATTAAGCCAGGTGTGGTGGTGCATCCCTGCAATACCAGCACTTGGGAGGCGGAAGCAGGAGGATCACTGCAAGTTGCAAATTCTGAAACCAACCTGGGCTACAAAGTGAAGTCAAGGCCAGCCAGAACTGCAGAGTTGAGACTCTGCCTCAGAAAACAAACAAGCAAACAGATTAAGTAGGTGTAGTGGCACATGTCTGTAATCCTGGCTTCTCTTTGAGGCCAAGACACATGCAAGTTTAAGACCAGTGTGGATAATTTAAGCAACATCTTATCGCAAAATAAAAAATGCACTAATGATGTTGCTCAGTGATGGAGTACTTACCTAACATGCAGGAGGCCCTGGCTTCAAGCTCAGATTAAAACAAAAAAAGAAAGCAAATCCTCAGAAGCTCTAGAAGGGAACCAAGCAATTTGCATTTTAGCAGTCCTCCAGATGATTCTGAGGCAAACTAAAGTTTGAGAGTCATGATTATACCACCTGTAAAAGTTTAACCCTAGTACTGTGGAAGGCTGAGACAGGAGGGTCACAAGTTCTAGGCCAGACTGGGCAACACAATGACTTACTAGAACCCATCTCAAAATAACACACCCTTTGCTTTTGTATCCACAGGCAAAAGGATATAAGCCAAAATTGAGAGCCAAATTTTAAAGAACATTTACCAATACTTACTCAGACCTTAAAAACATCTTTTAGGAATACCTTCTTCTTCCTCCTCTCCTTCTCCTTTTTTTGGACACAGAGTTCCATGCAGTTCAGGCTGGCCTTCAACTCACTATGTAGCCCAGGTTGCCCTTGAACTCGCTGCAATCCTCCTGCCTCAACTTCTGAGTGCTGGGATTATGGGTATGTGTCACCATGCTTGGCTTGCTTTGTCCTTTCTATCTTGTCTTTTATGTCTTGTAAATGTGGAATTTACAAATATTTGTGTATTGACTCTGAGAAATAGAGCTGATTTGACAGTTGCATATGACACTTTTTCAATATCTCAAAACTCTGAATTTTTGTGAAAATTCTCTTTATAGACATACAACAGCTGTGCCAGACTCTGCTTAAACCAAGAAACAGTATGTTTAGCAAGTACTGCTATGAAGACTGAAAACTGTGTGGCCAAAGTAAGTAATACTATTCACCAGTATATATTGTACCACATCAGAACAATGCGATGTCTGTAGGCATCTAACTCAGTATTGCTGCTAAATTACAGAAAAGAATACAGTTAGTGTTTTTTCCAGAGCATATTGTACGCTGGAATTTTCTTAGGTTCCTTCATGGTTTTTAAATGTAATTACAGAGAATCAATAGAAAAGTATAGAGGATAGCATTGCACAGTTGTGAAATATTCTAAAATGCAACTATTATGGCAGTAGTAGTTATTAAGTAGCTAATGTAGAAATATTTTTTTAGGTGATCTCTAGCTGAGAGCACAAGTATGTTTAGTCATGTGTATGGCCACATCTTTCGTGTAGAAATGTGTGTGCCATGTCTGTAGACTAGTACACAAATAATTTTAAGTATCAGATATCTGGAGCTTTTTCAGTCAACTCTGACTCAGATTTCCAAGTATCTCTGCTGAAGAACTTTGACTTCAAGTATCTGCCATTTGATTACCACAGGAGTGATAGTCAGCATGGGCTTGACTTCTAGACTCCTACTTTACTTATCTGCAAAAATAAAACTTGACTACCGTTTCGGGATTTGTCACTGTTAGAACTGTCTCAACTTTGTTTTAATCTGCTGTCTCACTCACAGGCTTTCAGTTACTTACAGTTTGTTATAACAATAGAGATAGGACTGGTATCACGTAGCCTTCGTCTTTGCAAAATTGGAGGATAGCTGTCCTCACTTTTCAGATTGCTGTAACAAGACTACCACAAACCAGATGTCTGATAAGCAACAGTAATTTTATCTCGTATAAGCAATAGTAATTTTATAGTTTTAGGGGCTGAGAAGTCCAAAGCTAAGGTGCTAATAGATTTGGTATCTAGACAGAGCTTCTTGTTGCACCCTCACTTAATGGCAGGAACTAGCTAAGGGTGCCCACTAATGCTATTTACGAAAGCTCTGGCTTTAGGGGAATTCAAATGTGCAAACCATAGGAATAGCAGTATTTTTTATTTTCACTTTAAGAAAAATGATTTTATTCACTGAAAACATGAGAAATATAACCATTGGGATGATCTTCATACGAAATACTAGAATTTACTATTATAAAAGGTAGAATCCATCAGTGTGCTAAATTCAGATCTTAACAATTTGCTGCAGAATTTTTGCAGCAAAATTATTTTTTGTTTTTTCAATCATTTAGTCAAAACTAGTCTAGTGCTAATTGACCTTGTTTTTTTTTTTTAAAAAAATTGTTCATTGGTACGTTTGCATACATTATGATTACATTCATCATGGGAAGTTGGTACATGTACATATACATCTTTATTCCTTTTTCATTCGCAAACCCTTCCTTCAGCCCTGTTTTATAGTACAGCATTTGTGTATGAATACATGGGTGCAGTTACGACCTTTTTTGGCCATACTGCTGTCCCTTTCATCTAAGTGGTGAAAAGGCTAAAAAAGGGCTGGGGATTTAGCTCAGCGGCATAAGCGCCTGCCTTGCAAGAGGCAGTCGTGAGTTCAATCCCCAGTACCGATAAAAAGGAAAAAGACCAAAAAAAGAAAGAAAGAAAAGGCTAAAAAGGCACAGTCTTAGCGTGCACACCAATCTAAGAACAGGGTGACAACTTGAGTGAGTTTTGTTGAAAGCTGGGCAAGCAAGCCCTGTGCCTTTCGTTCCCATACTCCACAAGCCATGGGCTCTGAGCTACATAGTCTTGTCAGTGTGAGTGAGTGTGTTGTGGAGTCCATTTGGGTTCTTTTCCTGTCCTCTCTTCCCAGACACATAGAAATGCACAGTGAATGGTATTTTCCATGCACTGGGGTAATGAAGTAAGTTTGCTTATTGCTTCTCATCAGTCTGTTTATTTGCTCCCAAATGATCACCCTTTCATCACATTCTTGCTTATTTTAACTGTCAGATAGCTACTTCCTTTTGTTTTCCTTTTAAGTATTCTAATAGTGATTTCTATAATTTACTGCTGGAATCCATCTAGCTTCTGGTTTCTTATTGGCCCCATATCCTGTCTTTTGGTTTGTTGCTTTTAGATTTGAACCAGTAATCAGTTGATGAATGGCAAATCAAAATATGTAGTCAAAAAGTTATTTATTGCAACAGCTTCCCAAGAGATACCAGTAGTGTGGGAGTAGGAAAAATATTTCCCTTTTTTTATTTACATGTGTTACATGTGTCTTGTGATTTTGTCCTGTTTCTCTTGGCCTCATTTGTTACTTAATCTTTGAAAGAAATGACTTGCCTTTTTTTTTTTTTTTTTTTTTCTTTCTTTCTTTTTGGTACCAGGGATCGAACTCACAACCTTATGCTTGCCAGGTGAGCGCTTGCACTGCTGAGCTAAATCCCTGGCCTCTTGCCATTATTGTTGTAGGTCTGCAAACTTGTCCTTGTTTCTCATACTTTACCTTTAACCCTTAACCGAATAATTTCATTTGCTACATTGATACGACTGCAATGACTTTTTTTAAAACTTGGTACAAATGTCTTTTGTTGATTCAGACTATACTCCATTGTACCCTGAATGTCCAACCATCTCCACATGAGAACAACTGTAATATGTTAACTATTTTATCCTGTAGTTCAAAGCAACAGAATTCTGACAACAATGATTTTTGTTGTATGGAGATACTTATTAGTCCAAAACCTTATTATTGAGTTTTGTTTATATAAGTTGTAAAGAGAATGTTAATACTATTCCTTAAATGCAGAAAACTTGTCTTGAGATCCTTTCTGTATGTGTTATGTAGCTCTCTGTTGCCAGAAATACTAGTCTTACTAGTCCTCTTTAAAATACAAGAAAATACACCAGAGATTTAGCTCAGTGGCATAAGCACCTACCTGGCAAGCACGAGGTCTTGAGTTTGATCCCTAGTTACCTCCCCCAAATGTGTGTGTGTGTGTGTATAAAATAAAATGTAAGACAAACCATATCTACTCTAGGTTGACAGTAATCTCAATCTTTAACTTGAAGAAAGAGGCCTATTTTGTAGAAATAAAAACAAGGGGGAATCATTATATCAGTATAACTTAATCTAGGCAATATTTACAAGCAATGAAATGTCCCCCTCCCCCCCAAAAAAAAGCTTTCCCCTTATTATAGTCCTGTAGTTTATGAGATCTGTGTTTGGAACATGATGAGCCCTGCATTTATTATAGCCTTAAATGGACAGTCGTTATTGACTATCAGTGTGGTCTTTAAAATCCATAATCTCCTTGTACCTAATTGTCAACCTTTGTAATTTTTTTTATAAAGGAAGTAACTGGAAAACTGAAGAACAGAATTAATTTTTTATGTTCTCTTTTTTATTGACTCTTTGAAGTACTGCTGAAATTTTAGTTTTAAGCTCTTCTATAGTTTACCCATATGCATAGCCACACATGCATCCACAAATACACACAGCTAGAGTCAAATTGTTTGAGTATATCTACCTTGATTTCTGGGCTGGATAGAAGTTATGCCTCTTATGCCTCTTTATGTGTGGAAAGTAAACCTCCTCATTAGACATGTGTAGATATTCTGGTTTTTGTTTGTTGTTACTGTTTTTTACTTGGGACTAATAATCTGCTTGAAACTGACTGAGACAGAAAAATGTGATGTTACTTCCACTTACTCCAGATTTTGATAGAAGACTTGTTTTATTTATTTCCAAAATTGTATCCGCAGGAAACAAGCTGTTTAAATTCAGATTATGCTCAAGCAAAATGGTCCTGGTATGAGAAGCAACGTGCTGTTTTACGAGCACAGAGTCCCTTTTCTCATAACTGATTGATAGTAAATATTTTCCTGAAGAATTATTGCCAACCATGAACAGTGCAACTGTTATACTTTTTTTTCTGTGCTACTTGCTGTACCAGCCATTGTCGGTAATTAAGATCTACAATTCACAATGCAGACGTTTGCACTTCCTCTGGGTCTGTGCTATTTATAAGGCATTTCAGCTGTTCAGAGTTTCTTTTGAGTTTTAAACTACATGTTAACAGGCTTCATTAATACACCATTGCACAAGTAGCATGTCAGATGGTCTGCTCTTCACACAGGCACCTCTGTCAGGTCCATGCATTATCTTTGTGAGGAACATTGTAAGATTTAACCATATCATTGAGGCCAGTGTGCTTCAGAAAGCTCTAGAATGTTACATGTTACAAATATTACGCTTATTGATGTTTCAGGAAAGCAGGAATGAAGTTTAAAAATAAAAATTTTCTTTCATCTTTAAATGTTCAAATGAATTGTTAATTGGATTACAAAGATTTTGAGAAACACACAATTAAGTGACTGCAAGGTGACCTTGAATTAAAAGAAGCATAGATTCCCTTAAAGAAAAGAGAGTGTGTTTGGCATATTAAGGATGTAGAAATACATTCACTTCCAGAAGTGCATGGTTTTTAATAGTACAGACAGGGGCACCAACATGGGCCAGCAAAGTGACTGCTCACTTGTATAACCAGCTTCAGGAGCCCTAAGAAGTGTGTGCCATTGGTAAGGAAAGCACAAATAGGGTTCTTGGTCTGGGTTAAAACTGGTAAAATTTCAAGCCATTTTCAGTACAGTAGAGAGCTTTGATTTTTGTTTTGTTTTGAAGGGCTTAATAGCAGAGCACTTGCCTAGCATGTGAAAGGTCCACATTTGATTCCCAGCACCACCACCACCTCCTAAAAAACCCAGACCCCAGCCCAGAATCTTCATGAAGTATGACCTAGAATTAAAGTAATAGCTTACCACATTTGCCATGCTCCCAGCACAGATTGTTAAACATACAAGTAAAAGAAATGAGATCCTGAAAGCTGTCAGTAAACATTTTGAAAACTGCCACAAGTGGGAATTGGACTGGCTGTATTAAGCCTGAAGCCCAGCTCTATCGATTACACATTGGCCATGAGCATCTTCCAAAAGAGCAGATCTGTGCAGAAAGGCAGGACACAGTCTCAAGTGCTGACTTTTGATAGCTCTTGAATATAGGCAGAGCTTTTAGTGGAGCCATTCCAAGTGTTGTTCTATTTGACAAAACCTAAAACTTTCCATAGTGCTTTGAACTGCGATGTTTCTATAAACTTCCTCCTTCTCAGTGAACTCTTTATGAACCTTTTTTTAGATAGCAACTGAGGTTCAGTTGTTGGGAACTGTTTATCTATCTGAGTGAGGCACTTCAATATGCTAGAACCTATTCACATTTCTATCCAGCCAGGGAGCTAATAAGAATGAGTTGTCTTTGCCGATTGATCTAGATTAGCGTGAGATGAGCCCAGTCAGTATCTTCCTCAGTGCGGAAAGAAAGGTTAGAGGAAAAGAGGGCAAAAGAAGAAAGTTCATCAAGAATTGACTGCAGTATTGCCTGCTGATGCATGTCAGATCACCCGCACAGAGAAATCACATGGCTTCTCCAAAAGTCAAACGATCAATTCGCCTCGTTTTGGCTCTGTACTTAATGCACAAACAGTGCGATCTGCGGGGCTGTAATTGCATTGTTAGGGCCAAGGAACAAGCCTGTGCCTTTTCAGCAGACAGCTGGCAGGGAGAGAGGCATGTTGTTAGGAAAGAGAGAGGCAAGGCAAATAAAATTACTGCTAACGCTCAGAGATCGGCAGGAGTCCTACTTGCCTAATCTTACCGGTGGGAGCAAGCGGCTGTTGTAATCCAATTATAGCAGCATAAGCAATTTGTTAGACACTCCGCATAATGTAACAATTTCCCAATAAACTCTGACTTGTAATAACGTCGGCAAGAGTCCGCATAAATCTGCCCGAATGGTGGGGGCTGGAGCTTTCAACTGGGGGCTTATAATTGGCGCCATCAGCACGTTTTGCAGAGTGCAGTATGGTGCAGTCTTTTAGTGCAGGAATTTTAAGGAGAAAAGCATGGCACACGTTTCTTAGAAAATGAAAGTGGCCATTAAAAGGGGAGCCGCAAGAAGGGCATACTCTTGCCTTCACATTACCTAGGAATTTCAATGTAGAAAGAAAACTGGAGGAAGCCATGTTTCCCTCTAACAGTAATGGGGAGACAGGGGGCAAAGTGTGGATTGGTTAAACTCTTTTATTTAAAAGGTGTTGATTTCTATGTTTTCCCTTCTCCAGCCCAAGGCTGTTCAGGCAGTTTTTAGTTACATTTTCACAAAATGTTTCTACCAGACAAGCCTGGAAATCTCAAGTTTGAATCTGTGTGGTTGCTTTTTTTTTTAAGTGTAACATTTTCTTTACAGCTTGAAAATATATTTTCTTTGTGCCTAGCCCAACTCTTTTAGTATTATCTCATTGAATGTCAAATCTTTCCATGGAGTTTTGCTCTCTAAAAGCATCATTTCGTGAAAGGTTTTAAACCCGGCTGGATTGCTTAGCCAGCTTTCCTGTGCTGCTTATTTTCTATTTTTGAAATAATTGTTTCTGTGGTGCTATTACCAATCAGCCTGGTAAGTGTTAACTTATACTCTATAAGAATAAAATCATATTTTAAACTGTGCCTATGTGCTCTTTGTAGATATAGTTTTGATTTCTAAGTAATATTTTGCTCTATTTTATAAAGATATGTTGTTGTGTAGGACGAATTAGAGCTACCCTTATTTATTGATTAGTGCTTGTAGTTACAGAATACGTCTCTCATTTACATAAGGTATTGGAGATGAGTGCTTGTAGTTTTATTAGACAGGATTTCATGCTACTACACATCAAATGTTGCCTACTTTCTTATGACAGTTGGACCTTTCACTGTATAATTTGTGTCAAAACTAAGCTTTTGAAATAGGAACAATATTCTTCAAAATACCTTTTTCTGTGGGTATTATTACAAATGAATATTTACTTTCCTATAAACATTTCGTTCTATTGAAGCAAATGCTGCCGTGTTTGACTGAAGCTACATCAATAAACCACAGTGCCTCTAATAAAGCCACTCAGTGTCTGGGTTTAACTAATGGCTGATTTTCATGGCTTTGACAGTGAGCTGTGTGCGTTATTTTCTCTTGATATTGTGAAAATAATGAGAGCAAATTAGAACAATCAGTTTACACAGATAGCTCCTGATTGGAGGCGATGGGCAATATGGCAGCGGGTAATCCATCTTCAGGCTCCTGTCACATTAACTTCAGCAGTGTGAAAAGATCAGGTGGGGTAAGCAGGGATCCTGCCCAATCAGAACACTGAAATTAATGAGAAGAGCATTGTTCTGTGATCAACCTTTTAATTAGCAAGACTGAGAACAGAGGGCACTGAAGGCAGCCCTGCAGCTGCACAGTGCCAGGCACAACACTGAAAAGGGACAGAAAATAAACTGCAGCTTTTTTATTGCCTTTTTTTTTTTTTTTTTTTTTTTTTTTTTGCTGGGTATTGGCATTGCATTTCCATTCTAGACCTGGTTTACAGACTTTAAGAAAGACCGCCTTCTTTGCAAACAAATGTCACAAATATGGTTGATACATTAATAATCTGTAGACCATAATTCTATCAGGGATCATTTAGGATTTTGATTACTAGCACTTTCTTTGGCATGTGCTGTGGGTTTTACATTTTGATTTTTTAAAAATCAGGTAACCATAGGAATTAAATTTTATAAAGTTCTGCCTTGTCAGCTTTCTCCTACCTTTTCCCTCTAAGAGTTTTTCTTGCAAGTAATATGAGGGCTTTGTGATTTGGAGTTCTTCTGTCACTTTGAATTATTTAAGAAAGGAGCAGAGTTCAGGCAGTAAGCAATGGCATATTTAAATTGAGTTCCTTTCTTAATTCTGTTTTTTAGAAAATTTACTATTTTTAAATGTTTCATATGTCACTGACTTCTCAGTGTAGAGACTTGTTTCAGTTTATATAATTGAAAACTGAATATCAATTAAGTAGTATTTATAGAAGGGAAAAGGAAAATCCAAGGCTAATTCATCCAATATAAAACTGGTTGTATTGAAATTGTAACCCTTATAACATTAGAAAACAAATCGTACAAGGCCGTGGAAGACTAATGAGCTGAGTTTTCCAGATCAGATCAGCCCATGTTTTCTGCACCTTTTTTATAAGGCTTTAACTTTGGAAGGCTTATGCTATCAGGTTTTACAGTGTTTTAGTCTTTATATTTTAAGTTTAGTGGCTTATTGTTAAAACAAGTAATATAACATAGACCAAGTAAATGAATTAAGATAGTTTCCAAATACATAAAAACTAATTTTTCTTGATATTAACAGTTGACATTCAGTCATTTGTTTAAGGTACTAATATGTAAAGGCTGATTTCAGGTACTCTTGAGTACAAAATTAATAGGAAAGTCTAAACATACAGTGTTAAATATTTGGGTTAGATAGAAGGCAATCTTTCTCATAATCAAATAAGATTTGTTTCATCATACTGGTAATTAACATGTATTAAACCTATCATAATATGTACAGCTCTCTAAGCCTGCAGCTCCACACACACATGATATGTGTAGCTCCCTGCAATGTAGAAACTTAAGCTCCTAGTGTTACACCTTTTAGCTAAAACTCACTCCTCCGCCGTTTTGTCACCCTTCTGCCCTTAGAAAACTTCAGAGTTTGAGATTCTGTCAGAGCAAGTTTTTTTTTGACCAATGGGGGCTTTTCCTGAAAATATTTAAACTTCCATGAAATGAGTCTTTTAGGATCAGTAACATGATACCAAATAATGTATAGGACTCGCCCCAACACACACTTTAATACACTGATTTTGTTGTTCATATTAATATTCAGAGATTATTTGTTACAGTTGTGCTGAATACTTTTTGTTACTGTTTAATCTGGAAGAGATTTTTATTCTTTAAACTGTTAATGGATTTTTGTGGCTGTCCATGATGTAAGCATTCTTCTCTTGGTTTGACAGTTTCAGAGGCCTGGGTTCATAAGCTGTCCATGAATAAATATGTTCTTAGTCATATAGTGTAAAAAGATCACTTACAAAGCCTGTGAAACCTGAGCCCTCCTTTTGAACTCATGAGCTCAGAATCCATACATGTGAAATTTTATTCTTGCATCGTGACTTCAGCTTGTAAGGTGAACAAGCTATGAATTTAAATGACTCTTCCACTCTGTACTAAGTTTCTACAAAAATAAAATTGTATTTTTTTTCTTTTTTAAGAATCTAAAGTTTTGTGTGACTTAGTGGTCCTGCTAATAGTTGTTCCTGTTTAACAGTGAAGTTTTATTTCCCCCCAGAAAGTTTTGATTTTTTAAATCAGTGTTAATGTAGCCCATTTTTAAGAGAGTCCTTTTTTTGTTTCTTTCTTTTTACTAGTAGTCTCAGAAATGTTGAACAGGCTGAGTGACCAAGAAACTCCTTTTTAATATCCCACTAGAGCTGAGATATTAAAATCACCTTAAATTCTCTTAATACCAAAGTAAATCATTGAATCACCTTAGAGAAATTTTTATCAGTCTTTTGTTGCTCACTCAGGATACCCTTATTTAAAGTACTTACATATGAATCAGATGCATCTATGAGGCTATTTAATCCTGAATTTTCTTCTTTCTTCTCCCCCTCCCCAATTTGTATTTTGAAATATGTTCTTATATAAAGATTATTAAATTATCATTTTCTTTCTTATGTACTTTAAAGATGGTTACATTTTTATTTTTCTTCAAGATGGGAAGGTACTTGTTTTATTTTCAGTGAAAAGTTTGAGAATACAGTAATGCTTACTGAGCCTGTGTTTAGTCACTGTAGCACTAGCTGTGTGTTGCTGTTTCAGCCCTCAATAAACTCATGAGATGGACATTATCCCTTTCTTATAGTTAAAAAGAAACTGAAGTTTAGAAAAGATAAGCCTTGCCTGTCCATCCGTTTCCCCCCCCCCCACACACACACACAGGGGCTCAAACTCCGCGCCTTACACATGCTAAGGAAGCTCTCTACCATTGAGCTATGTCTCTGGCCTAAGTTTCACATCTTTTAGTTAGAGAGTCAGGTATGAATTCAGTTCTCTCTGATTTCTCTGACTTCAGAGTCTTTGCTTACCAGATTTCCTTTTTGAGGGGCAGGGTCGAATTCACAACCTGGTGCTTGCCAGGTAGGTGCTCTGTCGCTAAGCTGTAGCCCCAGCCCACCAGATTTCCTTTGAGGAATGTTTGGAGGCCCCACATTATCTCTTTTCCCAGTCTCCTTGGCCCCTGTTCCATAGCATCTGTGATACTTTTGTTATCTAGCCAACATTACTGCTTTGTCTTATCCCCATATCCTACCCTTTACTATGTACTTACAGCACAGTAAACAGATCTTTAAAGAATCTAAGGTGACTGTTGACTCCATATTGCATTGTTCTGCATAAAAGATGGATGGGCAGTGTTATATCTGATTCAAGTTGCAACATAATTGTTTTTAAAGTTGTTTTGGAAAAGAGTTCTCATCCTGGCTGGCTATGTCAAGATTTGTGTAAGCATGTATTAGAAAACTTTTCATGTTTAAAAAATTGCTTTCCCACTTAGGCTTATTAAATTTGTAAGTTAAAAGCAATGTTTTGTATTTCAGTTCATACTTCTAGATAGTTTGAGGATTGTGATGGTGTCAGAATTTAGTTGAACCTGGAAGCTCACTGTCTCAGATAGGAGACCTGGGGCAGGGATGACCAGCTAAAAGGTAATAGGTTCATGAAAAGCAATTGAAAAGAAAAAGCAAACAAGCATGAATATTACTGTTTTGTTTGTCCCGCTCCCCACCTTCCCAGGGTATTGTTGACTTTTGACTGTTAAGGGTGACATAAATTTCCTGGACAGACTTATGAAAGTGTGTCAGAAGTACTTGCTTATTATAAAAAAAAAAAAAAAAGTACTTGCTTATTCTGAGCTCCAAGACTATGACAAACAGGAATGTTAAAATATTTCTAGAAGAATGAACATAAACTTAATTATGTTTTAATACCCAAATACCACTTCTCTAACATAATTCACATTTTCTAGGAATATCTAAGTGCATAAAAATTTAATTATATAGATTCTTTTTAAACCTGGGAGCAAGCCAAAAGGGAAATACAGAAAGCCATGTTTAAAAGGAAATGGTTCCTACAGTGTTAACTATGAAGTCTGTAGCGTGACTCTGTAATGCAATATCATGGCAGGGGGTATAATACTGTAAATAAGATGAATATGCCACTTGTGGATTAATGGGCAACCTAAAGAGTGGCTTTATTTACATCTGTATGTGATTCATTTTCAGTTTGTGTATTTTCTCATGATTGCAGTACTTATAAAACCTGATAAGGACTTTTTTTTTTAATCAGATTTTTTTGAATTTTGATTTACGTTTATTTTTTGAAGGATTAATATAGTGGTGGTAAACCTATGGCACTCATGTTAATTGTGTTTTTAAGACAAAATATGTTAACATAGAGTTCAGTTTTTTTTTTTTTTTTCTGAGCTAAAACCTCAGTACTGTATTAAGGCTTAATTGCAGTGTTGGCATTTTGCGCAATAAATATGTGTATTTTGAGTTGCAGTTTGATAACGTGGTCTCTAAAAGGTTCCCCATTAGTGTTTTAGACTTTAAAGTGCACAGACTAGAGGACTCTATACTTTTGTTTGGATAAAACTTAGGAAGACCGTGATTTCTGAAATTAAGTACATAAAATGTAGCTATTTTATATATTTTATTTTACAAGATAAAGTTATAGATATTACATGTATCCAGTTTACAGTAGATTTATTTGCATTGATGGTTTTTTTGGACATGGTATGGTTTCAAAGGTTTAAGAGCTGAGTAAAGTTGAATAGATTTAGCCCAGGACACTGTAGGATTCACTGTCTCATTCTGTCATGGTAAAATGAAGGTAATGTACTGTGTGAACTTTTGAGTCAAATGTTTAGGTTTTTGGTTACAAATTAATACTATTATTTAGCATTCTTAAATTTCAAAAGGTTAAGATTCAGATTGTGGTTACACCCCGCCTTCCTTCAAATGAAAATGTGTAATGTAAGCAAAAGTAAATGTTCTCATTGTAGAGCTCCTGTAGTATTAATTTGCACTTACACAAAATACATTTTCAACTTGTTGAATCTGAGTGACTTTAAAAGAAATTGTGAAATGATTGTGGTTGGTGGATGTTTTGTTAGTACCGGGAATCGGAACTCACAACCTCACACTTGCCAGACAGGGGCTACTCACAACCTCACGCTTGCCAGACAGGGGCTGTGCTGCTGAGCAGTGTCCCTGGCCCTTTGTCCTTGTTGTTGAGATGAGGTCTTCCTGTGTTGCCCAACCTGGCCTCTAATTGTCATTGCCTGACCTCAGCCTCCTCTGAATAGCTTGCTCAACTGTGAAATGTTTCGGGTTTTTTTTTCTGTCTTTTTCTTTTTTATCGGTACCCGGGATCGAACACACGACCTCACACTTGCAAGGCAGGCGTTTATGCTGCTGAGCTAAATCTCCAGCCCCTGAAATGTTTTTTAAAATACTAAAATCCACAGATTAGCTGGGCATGGTAATGTACCCCTGTAATCCCAGTACTTGGGAACCTGAGGGAGGAGTATCCCCTTGAGTGCAAGGCCAACCTGGGCTGCATAGCAAGACCCTATTTCCAAAAATAAAGTAAAATAAAATAAAATCAGACTAAAAAAAAATCAAGTCAAATCCAGAAATTACATATTAAAACTTGATAATGTTTTGGCATAATTATTTATTGATCATTTGTAATGTGCCAGACCTTGAGCTAAGGGTTTTGTGTACATCCTCACTTCATACAACCCATTTAACATGTGAGTAAAATAGAACTCAGCTTAAGCAACTTGCCCAAAGCCAAGTAGTAGTGAGATGCAGAACTGGAACCTGTGCCCAGCCTCATGACCTATGCTTTCAGCCCTGTGAATTTTCGTGCATAGAAATGAAGGTAGGTACAGCAAATAGGATTATCTAAAAGGTTCTCTGTGGTGCCTATTAAATGTTTTCTTTTTAATGTTAATAATTTACTAACAACTAGGCAGAATTTGGTTGCTAATCTTCTTTTGTTGTATGAGATAATAAAAATTAAAAATACCCCAATTAGCAACCACAAAAAGTACAACTGTTAATTGAACCTTGTAATCACCTCTTGATGTCTGTTAGGCTTTTCTTTTTCAGTTTTGATTGCGTGTAATAAGATTGTTGCTTAATTAATGCCACAGTTCTGAACCATTTGGATGCCACAGAAGAGAGTAAAATGGAGAAACCAAGAGGAAGAGTCCCATCACCTCCCTGTCGTGTTAATTTAGACCCATCATTGTTGTTCTAGTTCATGATTTACCGCTCCCAACAGATATTGTATAAATTAGAAGAAAAGCTGTAGGGAATTCTGTCGTAGGAAAAACACAGATCATGATCAGGGCCCTCAGTAGGTTCTCAGACAATGTTTCGCCCCTAGTTTGAGCTGCTCTTGGAATGAGCATGACCATGTTAATATAACCAGCAAGTGTAACACAAAACCAAATGAAGAAAGGAAATGCGTATCTTGGCTTTGTGATGTGTGCAGAAAGACCAAGGTAGTTCATGGTATATTATTTTTGGCAGAAGTTGCTTGTCCATAACTAGAGTACAAGAAAAGTCATACTGACTGGTATTAATCTTCATTTCTCATGCTTAAAAAAAATGAAATGAGAAAAATTTCTCCTAGGGGAAAAATTTTCCCATGGAAATTATTAAAGCTCCTTTTTGAAGGAATTTATATGTTTTAAATTTAAAAAATCATTGCTTCAATTGTAACAAAAAGTTCTTTTTTTAATCTTGGAAGTGCAGAAAAGCTGGGCATGGTAGAACAGGTCTGTAATCCCAGCACTCAAGAGGCTGAAGCAAGAGGGTAGCTGCAGGTCCAAGGCCATTTGGTCTACAAAGTGAGGATGGCTACAAGGCCATCCTGAACTGCACAGTGAAACCCTATCTCAAAAAAATAAAATAAAATAAAAAAATAGGAAAAGAAAGAAACAGGAAAGTAAAAAAAATTGAATAAAACCTAATAGTCCCGCCTAAATGAAGTTTTAGGTGACTCTACATTTTTTGTTTCCTTTTCTTTCAGTCTTTATTCTTTAGTCAAGAAACAGTAGATGGTTTTATATGTGTGTGGATTTTAACAAGTGTGTTAATATAAGCAGCTTTTTTGTTGTTTTTAAAAGTAGGGGAAACATTTGAAACCCAGCAATGAAGAATAAAACCCCTTTTGTGTCTGGCTGCATTCCCAAAGCAATTGTGTGTGTTACTATCACTAAACTCTCATACCTGCCTAGATTCTGCACTGACGGCATATAATTTACAGTGTCCTATCTAAGTTACACCTTTTGTGGAACCCAGATGTGAGTAGACATTGTTGGATGGGAGCACTGATGTCATCATACTTTGTGTGGTCACGATGCCATGTGAAGAAAGGGATTCGTGTTGAATAGGTCTCTGTTGTCCAGGGGGTTACCCATTTTTAATAAATCCGTGGTTAAAATGGATGGAACTAGATTAAGTGTTTCCAGATAACCTACCTATTCTCTTCACCAAAGAGCACGGGTCTCCTAACACTGACCTACTTTGCTCCACTCTAGTACTATAGGTACCTTGGTTATGCAGCCCCGAAGAAAGTCAATGGGATTGGGAAGATTTTTCAATGGGAAGTGCTTTTAGTAGCATGTTTCTTTGTTGGTGGGATATAATGTTGCTACAAATCATGAATAAATATTCTAAATTCTCTAATATTATAGCAGTTGTAACCATTTTTAAGCCTCCTTTCTTAGTAGATATTTCTCTCCTTGCTTTCTGTACTGTGAACTTTACTAAACTGGCAGAGGCAGCCTATTAATTATTCATATCATAGCAACAATTAAAGCAAATTAAAAATAAAAATCGCCATATTGCATTTGACCGTGGGCAGCACCAAACTGTGTCAGCTCTGTGAGGGCCTAAGATGTTCCTCAATTAAAAGTTCTAGAGGGAGCTCTAACCTTTTCAGAGCAATGGCATATGGGAACAATTGTCTGTATGTGGCCGTGGGGTTGCAAGTGAAGATAGAGCTCATGCTCTTTCCTGGCAAAAATTTAAATGTTTTAATGGAAGCCTGTTTCCTTTAGGTCAGAAAATAAGGATTAGGATGGTCTGTCTATTAACTAAATAGGGTTTCATTCACCTTTGTTTCTTTTGTATAAATATGACTATCTCACACAACATTCAGGAGGATCCTGAGTTTGACTCAGTGAATTTTGGCAAAGTAAACATGTATGTGTAACCAGATTATAAGAGAAAGAGAAAAGAAGAAAAAACATTAATAGAGCCGACTCCTGCCGTCTAAACCACTACCCTTTGAAGTGACCATTATCCTCACTTCTAACACCATAAATTAATTTTGTCTGTTTTTAAGCTTATTCTGTACCATTATGATACAGACCTACCTGTCTGACTTTATGGGTGTCATATTTTTGAGTGTCATTTATATTGTTACATAGAGTTGCGATTTGTTTGCTCTTGTTGATATGTAGTACTTCATTATGTTTATATACACCCCTCCCTAGAAGTTAGTATTCATTTTAACATATGTGAACATTTGCGTTTTGTTCACCTTTGAATAACTACAAAAAATGCTCACATATATCTATGAATATGTACAGTGAATGTATCCCAATGAGTATGTAACTAGGACAGGAACTGGAATTTCCAAACTCCTACCAATTGATACTCTAGGCAGTAGAAAATGAGAATTCATTGTCTGTTTTTCTGGCTAAATACTGTTTGAGGTTTCTGGCCTTTTCATTGTAGCATTCTTACAATATGTAGCCATAGTGCATGTTGTGGGTTATTTTTAATTGTGGATTTAAAAAAATCATGTACCTTACCGTTTCGCAGTGAACAGTTCAGTACCGTTAAGTTTGTCCCTAGTACGGTCACATTGTGTTTTTAATTTATACTTTCCTGAACTCTTAAAATTGGGTACTATTTTTTAAAAAAAAAATTTTTTTTTTTTGCTGTGCTTATTGCCCTCTTCAATGTAAAGTACCTGTTCAAGTCTTTTACCCATTTTTCTAGTGGGTTTTTCTTTGAAGGGTCTGCCAGTGTTCTTTATAAAGTCTTGATGCAAGTCCTTTCTGTGATGTGTGCTTTGCAAGTATATTCTCCTCATCTGTCCTTTTTCACTTTTTAAATCATGTCTACTGATGAACAGAGGTTCTTAATTTTAATGCAGTCTAATTTGTTGATCTTTGTCTTATATAGTTAATATTTTTACATCCTACTTAAGAAGTTTTATGCCATGAAGGTACTTTTTAAAATTGTCTTACCTTTCATGATTAGACCTAGAAGTGAGAATTCTCTTTTTTTCAATGTGATATTCAGTTGACCAAGCACCATTATTGAAACATGTATATCCCAGAGTACAAGGTTTTTTCCTTTATCATAAATGATGTGACCATATTATATGTGTAGTCTCTATAAGCATTTTACTGCTTTGGTAGTAAGTCCTCTACTCTTCTGTTGTTCTTCAAGATTACCTGGATTGTTCTCAGCCATTTGCATTTCATATGAATTTTAGAATCAACTTGTTAGAGACCTTCGTGTGACTTTTGTGTTGTCTAATACAACACTTGCACATGTAACGTACTGTTGTACTTTAAATATATTGAAATATCTGGTGATTTATGGAAGAAGTGAGAACCTCGTATGTGCGTATACATGCACACACACACACACACATATACACACACAATTCTCTAATTAGTCATAACCCTAAAATCTTTTAGCTTGCCTCCATCCACTTATGTCTCTTATGCGGGTAGAAAAAAAGGTTGAAGCTTAAAGAGGGTAACTAGCTTTCTCAGACCATAGTCTGTGGCAGTCAGGGCCTGCCCCTGGGCCTGTCTGACATTGCATGGTACTGTGTACTTTTGAAATAAGTTGGCTTTCTTCTTCCACTAACCAATGCCCTATAGCTCCTTGGTATTATTCTCAAGTCTGTTCTCCAGAATGGCTTGCACCGCTGTCCTCCTAGCCCTTGCTCCTGTCCTGTTGTATGTCCCTCCGGACATCAGCCTGCTCTTACAGCCTCACTTTGCACTTACAGTGTGGCCTCTCTAGATGGTCCACTATCAAATAAATGCCATTATGTGAATGCTGATGTGGTGAAGTCTGCTTATGGCCAGTGAAGTAATTTTTTCAAGTGGGAATTGAGGCTTAGGGCGTGTCCACGTTCTTTTATTTATTACAGTGGCCAATCTGCCACCTTGATCTTGAGGGCACTTTGGTAGCCTTTAGAATCCAAATGAAAACATCTCTTCAGTACTGAGACTGTGGGCTACCCTGCTAAAGACGAAACTGGCAGCGAATAGAAACCATCTGATTGTGATCCCTATAATCTTGAAAACAAAGTATTGTGAGGCTCTATTAAATGTTTCACGCCAATTTATAGACTCTTAATTTGTAGCCCTACTACTTTGATTTGGCCCTTCCTATAGTATGTATTTATCTTTATGTGAAAGAGATGTTTGTGTGTTTGTTTGTTTGTTTGTTTGTCATTTTGTGAGACAGAGTCTTGCTAAATAATTTGGGCTGGCCTTGAACTCAGTCATCCTGCCGCAGCCTCCAGGTATGCACCACTTATGCCTGACTAAAGGAGATTTTTAATAACGAGGCACATTTGTTGATGAGCAGTTTTGTTTATGAACAAATTTCTTTAATAAAAAAAACATGTTTTTTCCCCCCTCTCTCTTTTCTTTCCCTTTGTTTTTTGGTAGTACTAGAGATTGATCCAAGGCCTTGTGCATCTTATACATACTAAGCGTGTACTCTATTCCTAACCTATATCCCTGCTCCTTTTTATTTTGTTTTGTTTTGTAAATTTTGACACAGAGTCTTACTAAGTTGCCCAGACTGGCCTCAAACTTGGCAGCCCTCCTACTTCAGCCTCCCAAGTGGCTAGAATTATGTGTATATGTCACCATGCCTCACTTCTATCACTCTTCTCTTCTCTTCTCTTGTCTTCTCTTGTCTTCTCTTCTCTTCTCTTCTCTTCCCTTCTCTTCTCTTGTCTTCTCTTGTCTTCTCTTCTCTTCTCTTCTCTTCTCTTCTGCCTCCCTTCCCCTCCCCTCCCCTCTCCTCCCTTTTCTTTTCTTTTCTTTTTGGTGTTAGGTATCACAATCAAGGCCTTCAACCCCATAATCCTTTTCTTACATACTGAGAATAATAGAGAGGGGTGGGTGGGGAACAAAGAATATAAAGTGAAGAAAATGAGGCACATTGGGACAGGAAATTGCGAGGACATACTGCTAGATCCTAGTGTCATCATGAAGAAGTTTAAAACTTGGAAATTTTTAAAGTTTTAAATTACTAATTTTGATACATGATAAACATGTGGAAAAGTCAGAGAATAATATTTGATACATGTGTACTTGTCTTTCACAATGGTAGCATTTCTTTGGATTAAAAATGCAGTTATTTTAAAAATTTTTGACTTATCCCTGGGACTATGGAATATATTGGTCTAGTAATATTATCAAAATATAGTTCAAGTTTGAGGGTACATACTTAATCTCTAACATATTTATTTTCTGTAAGAAAAGGTAATGAATCTGTTAAGTTACCATGGAACCTGGATTATAGATTCAGAAGCTAAGACCCAGCCTTACATGGTTCTGTCCACCACTCATCTTCAGAGCAGGTCTTGTTTCAAGGTCACAGAGCTGGCAGTGGGAGGCCCAGCCTGCATCTCTTTTCTACTAGCTTGCCTCAGTTTTGCTGTAGAACTGACCAAAAACCTTTCTGTGAAAGTTTTGTTTTTAATACATGTATTCCTCAAACAAAAAATAAAAATAGAGTAACTTCAAAAAGGTTGATGCACAGAAAATTTTTATGGGAAAAAATTGATATCCTTGAGTTTCATTCTTACAAGTATTTCACATAAGCTTAAGCCAAACCCAAGTGAAGAAAAAGACTGGATAGTAAAGTAAAAGGTGTCTTTATAAAAATTACTTCAAGCTTTAAGAAACCAAGGTCTGCAAAGATTGAGAGAAACTCCCTCTCAAGCCCTCCTTCTCACCATTCCTTTCTCCTCCTGCCCCCCCATCCCACAATTGAACCCCAGGGCTTTAGGCATATTAGGCAAGAGCCCTACCACTGACCTACATCTCTAGCCCTTTTCACATTTTATTTTGAGATAGACTTGTGTTGACCAGTCTGTCTTCAAAAGTACAATCCCCTTGCCTCAGCCCCCCAAGTAGCTGAGATCTATCTGCACAAAGCCTATTGTTAAATAAAATTAATAGAGCCAGGCGAGGTGGCTCACACCTGTAATCCCAGCTGAGGAGGGAGGCTCATTGCTAGTTCGAGACCAGCCTGGGCTACAAAGTGAGCTCAAGGCCAGCCTGAACTGCATAGCGAGACCCTGTCTCAAAAAAGACAAAAAAAAAAAAAAAAATCAAGTTTGTAAATATTATGGAGGCAACCATCTTCCTGGTTTTCATCACCATATCCCATCTCCTTTCCCAGTATATGCAAATGCAGAAGCCCTAGTGAAATTTTGTGCCATTCTAAAGGGGAAAAAAATCTTGTGTGTGATGCTTAGAATTCAGTCTCTTCTCTGAAAAAGACAATTCTCTGATCCATGAAACCCATAAAATTGGTACATGCAAGGGGCAAATGTAAGTAAGTTTTTAAAGAAATTACAAGGTAAGAGTTGTGCTGCATTTTGAAAGAATATAGAGGTGTGTGCTAGTGGCAGCCACAATTTAGTCTGATTTCTGGCCTACGTTGCTTGTTTGCTTGTTTTCACTCTGCAGTTCAGGCTGGCCTTGAACTTCTTTGTAGGGCAGGCTGACCTTGAATTTACTGTAGTCTTCCTGCCTCAGCTTCCCAAGTGCTAGGATTACAGACATATGCCACAGGTCCAGCCTGGCCTATCTTTATCTTTGCTGGTGACTTTTGACAAAAGCAGAACATACTGTGTATGTTGTAGGATATTGGTTCTTTAGTAAAGTGGACTTTAAAAATTAATGCATTAAAGTTTTTCTAACACTCTGATAATTTCCTTATTATTTTTCCCTCACTAAATTTGAGTTCAGGGAAGTATGTTTTGGGAGTAGTTCTGAAAGGTTGACAATGAAGAAGTCTTTAAAATAACATTAGAAATGGGCTAAAAATTACCAAATTATCACTACAGTGTCCCATGGAGGGAAAAAAAAAAAGATTACCAAATTGACCTATGGGCAAAATATCAATATAGTATTAGTGGAACCCTCAGCGTTGAGTGTGTTCCCCAAAAGCATTATCTCCTCCATTTAGTGTGGATTAAAAATTCAGTTTACTAAACATTGTTGAGCTGCAGCTTTATAGATAGATCAAAAGGATCATGTCAATCTCTGCCCTGTAGGGATTAAAATCAATTTGAAGGTAAAGGTTTCTGACCATAAAATTTTGTAGGAACTGAGGAGATTGTATGTAATAAAATATTAAGCTAATTCTCATCAGCAGCTGTGTAAGTTACGTAATTCCTTCCAGTTAAAATCACAGTGACAATTACTGCCTTACTGATGCCAGATAGTATACTTAGTATCACCATTTTGCAGATAAGAAACTGGGCGCAAAGCGGTTAACTTGCCGAAGAATACACACCATCTAAGTGAGAGAGGGGGGACAGAACTGGTGTCAAGACATAATGGTTGGATTTTTTTGTTTTTGTTTTTGTTTTTACAGTATTCTATACATGTACACAGATTTCTATAGAGACACATTTGGGCTGGCATCAGTGTGATACCTTGTGGTCTTGGTGCTCATGTAAGCCCCTGCTGGTTGTAGAAGATTTATTTGTCCATCTGTGTAAATCAGTCCTGTTCTTCTGCATTTATTTACTGGCTTGGGAGCTTCCTTGTCATTAAGAAGAGAAAGAACGGGAATCTTAGAAAAACTGTACAGTTTATGCAACAACTGCATTTTGAAATTTAACCCAAACTCTGCTAATTTATGTAGATCCAAGCAAGTTACTTTGATCACCTCTGCTAAAAAAACAGATGCTGCATCCAAACTAAGCCTTTCCTGGATAAATTAAGAAAACAATTACGAAAGTATTCCAGAGAGAAATGTATTTAGTCCCTTGATGCTCCAAGTGTTATTAAAGTTTTACCTGCAGATAACCAACACTTCTAGAAGTTACAAGTCATTTACTTCATTCACTGCAGAAACGTAAGAAAGGCCTATGCTGCTGCCTCCTAGAATTATTTCTTGCTGCATTTAACATGCATTAACAAGCATTTAGAAAGAGTTGAATTTCTTCTAGAAAGCTGAGCTGGCTTCTTGAGATTCTGTCCCCAAAAAATAGGTTTTAGACCATGCTTTCATTAGAAACAAGTTTACCAAATCAAGGACCTTTTTATAAAACACAAGGACCTCTTTATAAAATAAAGAGAAGTATAGTTTTTTTTCACTTTTCATTCAAAACTGATCACTTTTGCGTGTACTCAGGTCTTTGTTTTCCTCTGGTAGAGAATGCCTCCATTATTCTCTGTTATTTACAGTTGAACTTAACTTTCTGATCCTAAATAAAGGGAGAATGTGGGGAGGGGAAGACCCTTAGTTTAAATTTTTTTACCATCACAGAAATTTTATTTTGGTGATATTAACATCTGGATGAACAGCTTCTACTGGAGGAAGTTATGCAGAAGGAATAACCAGATTCCAGACAATTAAACTTTATTATTCTACCTGAAACATTAAGTAGTGGTTTAAAAAAAAAAATAGTTCGGGGCTGGGGTTTTAGCTCAGCGGCATAAGCACCTGCCTTGCAAGCAGGCAGTCGTGAGTTCGATCCCCAGTACCGACAAAAATGAAAAAAAAAAAGTTCACCTCGGCTCCCTCTTGATGCTTACTATTTATTGTCTGGGGGATGACCTGTTTGTCTGGCAAGCAGTTTACTTATCTTAGCGCAGGAGAACTTGGTAACACTAGGTTCCTTTTGCATTTGCTTATACTCATTCTCTCTCCCTCCATTTCTCTCTACCTCCTTCCAACCCCTTTTACTCCCTGCTTCATCTTTTCTTTAGGCTTTCTGTCTCTCCCCTTCCCTGTCACTTCCTTCCCCATGGTTATTCCTCTTCCTCCTCTTTTCTGGCCTCTCTTCACTGTGTCACCTAATCCCAGTGTAGTCTACCTTCTCTGCTCTCCAATAGCTTTCATGATTCCTCTCCCTCTCTTCCCCAGCGCCAGCCTTTCTCTTCCTCCTCCTCTTCCTCATGCTGCTTGGGTTCCCATTCTTCCCTCTCTTCCTCTTCACCACTCTTTCTCTTCTCCTTCCCCCTTGTAACCAATTACCTATAATTCTGTATCCTCTAAGATCAAATGTTGACCTTTTGAAAATGGTCAGCAAAGGAGATTAATTTTGCCTGCTCTGATTAGTTTTGAATTAAGGACAACGAATCCTCTAGATAGAAAATCTCTGCAGAAACACTGCCCCTCCTCGTAGAGATCAAATAATTGACCAAAAAACCCCCAGCATACCAAACTGTGAATATTGTCTATTTTTGTTATATTAGTATTTGTTGTCTGTTTATTGATAGTTGAAGCTATGGATAATTTTTATGTTGTTTGTACTTTTTGTTATTTTTTTCATGTTTTCTAAAATATGTCTATACATGCTGTTTTTAAAAGAATTAACTGATCTCTCTTTGCTAGACCCCCTTCGTGAAAATAAAAACAAAATAAATTGGATTTGATTTTCAAATGAATTTTAATTTGGTGATTTTAATATTCAGTTTTCCACATCTTCTCAGCTCTCACAGTTTTTGCACTTTGGGCTACAACATTAAGCGTTTAGCTCATTGGTATCAGTGTTGCATATGACAGATGTTGAATATAGTCCACAAGTGAGTCTTCAGCTTTCTGGCCTTTCCCAAAATTTGGTTCATTTTTGTTCTGAAAGTTGTAGTGCTAAGAATGTGCTTGCTCTGTAGAATGTGCTTGGCAGTTTCTTGCAAATTTGCTCTCACCCCTGTTGTAGCCTTGGGGGGTCAGAGGAGAGGCACTGAGGAGCAGCAATTCCATCATTGTGGCTCACATTACATCTTGTCTGTTGTGCTTAGTACCATTGGCTGTTAAAAAAAAAAAAAAAGCAGTCATGCTACTCAGATTCAAACTTGACCTCTTTTTGATAACACTCATCAGACTGTTTCTTTGTGGATTAACCAACTAGCCTATGTGTAGAAGGTGAATGTGAGACTAGACAGAGTGTTCTAGATTAAATCATTAATTTCCTAGCTGTAGTATACTCAGCTGTTTCACAAAGGGATCACTTGTGTGGTTAGTGAATGATTTTCAAGCTGCAGGGGCTTTTGAAAGCGATTTAGAGATTCTGTACTTCATTGAGTCCTACAGGGGTGTACCCATAGGGAGAATCTAAGTGAGCAGAGCTCTCTCCCTTTGCTCTTAGGTCTATACCTACGGATGCTGGGTGGACATTTCTATATGATAAACATGACATTCTAAAAGATTTTACGCAATGTTTTTGGTTCCTCGTGTTGCCCTTCTTATTTTTTTCTTTTCTCACTTCTCCAAGTCAATGTAAGTGTTCCTTAAGTGTTTCTCATCTTGTGAGTAAAGTTTTAACAGGATGTGGAAAGTTAACTGCCTGGAGTCTTTTAAATATAAGTAATACGCAACCAGTAATAAGCTGTGGGTTGTTTTTTTGCTGCCTGCAAAGAAACATAAACACGACGCTCATTTCTGGCAGGTTTTTACTGTCAGAGTTTCTCCTATTATATTTATCTTACAATTTGCCAGGGGGTGAAGTTATTAAGTTTTAGCAGCAGCCATCGATCAAGTTCACAAGTTAACACGATAAAGGCTCTGTGCCGCTCTGATCCGGGGAAATGATGATCCTCACTCGGTAATTAACTAAATGAGAAAGTTAAATCTTACTTGAGAGCTGGGAGAGATGAAAGAGAGGTGTTTGTCAGTTTCTCAGTGGAAATTAGAAGCAGTTTTCTACAATTCCCTAAGCTGCTGCTCTGTCATATTTTACATAAGCACTGGGAAAATGTCTTGTAATTAGTGCTGTCATGGAGGATTTTTTTTCTCTCTCTTTTCTTTCTTTTTCTTTTTTTCTTTTTGCTGAAGGATGTTGAAATAATTCATTAAATTATCAAGAAAGAGTTGTGTCCTGAAATGATTAGCACAGTGAAATTTAAACCATTAACGATAACAAGTTTAGAGCTTGCTGCAGTGCAGAGGCACCTGAGGTATGTCTGTGCCTATTTTAATCATTTCTTATAATTAAACATTATGTCCTTCTTTCCCCCTCTTCACTAAGACCTATGCAGAATTCCTTGTAAGGTGGCACTGTCTACATCAGCGGCTTTACCAGCCTTGGAGGTATGTGCAGTTAGTAGCTAAAATAATGCAGCAGTAAATTAAAACGCTGTGAATTTGTTGGTTTAGAACAAAAGAATCTACCACTCTGGAAGCTATAAAGTTACACGAGAAAGCCTCTAAAAAACCAAGAGTTTCAATCTTGAAACTTAAAACTTACTATCTTGTCCCATTGATAAGCATAAAAATCAGAAAAATCATAATGACTTTTGCTTTGGCATTGGTGAAATCTATATATGACTTTTCCCACAGTTAGTATAGAAAAAAAAAGATTGGCAGATGTCTGGTCTTTAAATAATCCTATATGCTGGGGTGCTGTGAGTTCATTTCCTAGTGAGTTTTATTTAAGGGAGTTGGAATGATTGCAAGCTTTCCTTGTTGGCTATTAAAAACCAGTTAGAGTCATAATACGAACTTTATCTCTGCTGACAAACCTGCCCCTTCCTGTCTTCCACATTCACTAATCAGATCTGACATATTTATGAGTTCACCTAATATGTAATCATATTTAGTAGAAGCTGTTAAAATATTAATGCAGTGATCCCACAGAGAAATGTGGTGTTTACTTCTGATGAGATGTATGCCTCCTTCTCTGCATTCAGCCATCGTTTTCTTTCATTTAGACTGCCATTCTCCATCCTACTGCAAAAAGATGAAGGACTACTACTTGGTTACTGAAAGTTATACTATTTCTAAGAACTAAGAATTAGGACATTTTGAGTATGTGTTACCTTTTCTCTGTTTGTTCAGTTTTGGCCAAATTCTTTTCATTTCTCTGGAAATCCTCATGTGTGCCTCATGTATGTCAATGTGTCCCATTTGTTTTAGGCCCTGGCCCTGTTCTAGAGCTTCCTGGATCTTCTAATTGTCACCATCTCCTTCCCTAGATGTACTTACTATTTCAATCCCCAATACTGAAAAAAAATTTAAAACATAACAAAATGAAAAAAGACTGAGGATGTGGCTCACTGTGAAGGCCCTGCATTCAATTCCAGTACAAAACAAGAAGAAGAAAGAAAAGGGAAAAAAAACAGTCCTTGTACAAAAGGTTGGGAAAGCAATAAGGGAAAAAAACCTTAAAAACCATAGTGATCTTAGATTTTACTTACTTATGTTAAACAATACTGGGGATTGAACCCAGAGCCAGGCATTTTCATTTTCTGAAACAGGGACTCACTAAGTTGCCCAGATTTATGCTCCAACCTGCAACCCTCCAGCCTCAATTTTCCAGAACATTGGAATTTACAGGCATGCACCACCACACCCAGCTTGGACACTTGCTTTTCTAAAGCCTGGCAACAGCCTGTAAAGAGTGCAGTTTAGGCCCTAGAAAACTCTTTAACTCTTTTCTCTTTCAAAATTCTAGCAAGTTTTGCCACATATCTTCTGACTACCAAAGCAAGAACCTGGCTCTGTCCAAACCTAGGCTAATGTATTGACTAAATGAACAATTAAGGGCTAACGATTAATAAAACAGTCATTGTACTAAAATAAAATGTGTATTCTAGCACAGATTTGTAGTTCACAGCACGCCCTTTTTCCTTCCTCTTTTATGAGAGTTAAATAAATGTCTTTTAAAGACACTTCTAATCTACCTCTGGCTAAAATCACTTCTTGCTGGATTATGTTACCAGCCTTCTAATTAGTCTTCCTTTGCTTTCGCAGCTTCCTCTGGTTACCTTCCCTTACTCCCCCAGCTTTTTATGGTCCATTCTTTGTGTGGCATAAATATTTCTATGGTACAAGTCAAGTGATATCATACATGACTACTTAAAAACCTCCAAGGCACCTTTACAACTCAACTGAAACCCAAATTCCTTACCATAAGCCAGAGCCCCAGTCCCCTCATTGGTCACGCTTTTGCCATTACTATGCATTCTGCCCAGCCACAGTGGCCTTCTTTCTGTCTTAGACTTAAACAGCCTTTGCACAGAGTCTTCCTTCTGCCTGGAACCCTTTTCCCTCAGGACTTTTCATAGGCCTGCTCTCATCATGCTCAGCTCGGATTAGCTCAGATGATCTGAACTGTAGTGGCACAGCCTTCAGAACTGTTTGTTGGCCACCCCAGTTAAAGTGGGCTGCACTGTTTTCATTATATTATTTTATCTTCTTATCCTCACAGTCCATGGCTTCTGAAATTAGCATATTTCTTCCATGTTGTACCTCCCAGCATCCCTCCACAGAGAAGACAAAGAAGCTTTTTGTGCTTGTTCACTGCAGTTTCCCTCACACCTAATAAAGTGCCCAGTGCAAAGTAGTCACTCAGAAGATGGTTGGTTGGTTGGTTGGTTGGTTGGCTGGCTGGCTGGTTGATAAAGTGCAGGCTCCAGGCTTAATCAGAATTCTTGTCCTGTCCCTGGTTGGTATATCCTTACCCCCAGCATACTGCTTGCTCAATTTATTGTCAGTTCATCTTCTTAATCATTATGTCCACTTTCCTCTGCCTTATGTGCAATGCCAGAGACTTCGTTAAAACCAGACAGAATCCTCAGATGTCTTTTATCATCTGTGTCTCAGTCCATGCAAATCCAATTTCAAATGTGTCTTATGTTTGGAACAGAGTTCTTTCTCTACTTATCTCACTCTTCTTTTTGGCTAAATTGGAGTTTGCATTGCAAACTGAAAACAGAGATCTGTCTTTTCATCATCAAGTACAGCTAGTCTGCAGTGTATTTTCCAACCCGTGTATGATACACTTAGCAGAGTCAGCACATTTGATGTTACACTGGTAGTGGTCGATGGCTGGGCTTTCCCCTCCAGCCAGGCTGCAGCTTCAGAGGAAAGCATGGTAGTTTTTAAAGTGGTACATGTAATGGGGGCAGAGCCTGAGGGCTAAACTGGAGGACAGTGCTGTAAGTACTCAACTCCTTTCTATTGTGTGCTTGTCACCTGTGCAGACCCTTTCTTTGGGAGGCAGCAGCTCTCTGAACAGAAAAGCAGAAGAAGAGCCGTGCAAGAGTGGAAGAAAGCTAGTGTTACATTAAACTGAGGCTGTTTGTCAGCTTCCTAGACATTTATTAAACAGTAGTAGTTGAGTCATCGGGCTTTTGTTGGGAAAGCCAAATCAATTCTTCTACCACCAGTAATCATTACCCTTTCTCCCATACACTCTAATATACAACCTTTTGGTTTTTTAATAATTGAACTTTTCACTGTGCCCTTGTGGATTTTCACAGGTTCTCAAATTGAAATTTTGCTGTATTTACTTTGTACATTTGTAGAAAAATCTGTAGGGGTGAATGGTAGAGCATGGAGGCTTGAAAACAAAGACCTTTATCTTCAGAATATTTTACAAATGTAATGTCTTTTATTTACAGATAAATTAACATTACAATGACATTGTACAGTTTAATGAATTCCGTTAGTTGTATATGTTCATGTCACAAGATACATGGAACATTTTCATTGCCCCCTGAAGTTCCCGTGTGTTCCCTCATCTGACCCAAAGCAACCACTGATCTGCTTTTAATCACTTACCTTTAGATTTGCTGTTCTTACAGCTTAGCTTCTTATGGTAGCTTCTTTCATTCAGCATATTTCTGAGATTTATCCATGTCATCTTGTGTATCTGTAGTGCATTCTTTTTATTGCCAAATACTATTCCATTGCATAGATAGATTATAGTCAGCTTGTCTCTTGCTAGGCACATGTGTTATTACAGTGTGAGATGATTCGGAGTGAACCAGAAATGAACACTAATGTGCAAGTCTTTTGTGAAACTACGTGTTACATGTTGGAGGGTAAACACTTTAGAGTAAAACTGCTGGCTCATATCCTAAGTATATGTTCTACTTTATAAAGCACTTGTAAACCTATTTTCCAAAGTGTTTGTACCCTTGAACGATATAGCCAACAATATGTGAGACCCAGTTTCATCTCATTTTTGTCAGTACTTAGTATTGTCAGCCCATTTGATTTTAGCAACTCTATTAAGTATGTAGTAGTGACTCATGACTTTAATTTGCATTTCCATAAAGACCAATTATGTTGAGCATCTTTTCAGATACTTTTCAGCAACCCATGGCTGTAGGGGGTGGTTTGGAGGGAGGAGAAGGAGAGAGAGACATTGTATATACAAATTGTTTAAAAAAAAATAAGCCCCCATTATTTTCTTATTTTTTTAAAAGGATTATTTATTTTTTTAGTATAGAATCCTGAAAATTCTCAATATTCTGGATATATACAGAATAAGTCCTTAATCAAATACATTTCTCCCAGTCTATGCTTTAAAAAACTTTTGAGAATCAAGAGTTTTATTTTTTGTCACATGCCACTTGTTTTTTGTTTTTTTTTTTTTTTTCTTCTTTTATTAAAAAACACCTGCAGGGCAAGGGGTTTAGCTCAGCGGCATTTGACTGCTTGGCAAATGCAAAATTGTGAGTTCAATCCCTGGTACCAAAAACAAAAACAAAAAAACCCAGCCTGCAGCCAACTAAGATGGTACATGCCCCATTATCCCAGTACTCTAGAGGCTAAGACAAGATGGCAAATTCAGAACTCAGCCCAGGCAACTTGGTGACTTAGTGAAACACTTTCTCAAAATAAAAAGGCCAAGGGATATGTCTTAGTGCAGAAGTGCTGGTTTCAATCCCCAAGTACCCTGCCCCAAAAATGCTCATGTACTTTTATGCCCTATGAAATGTTTGTCTGTCCCAAAGATGCCAAGATTTTCTCCTGTTTTCTTACAGACGTTTTATAGTTGTACCTCCAGCATATAAGTTTAGGGTCCTCTTAAGTCTTTTTTTAAAGGTATGTGGTATAAAGTAAGAAACAGGTCATTTTTTTCCCTAAGAAACTCTTATAAGAAACTCTTTACCCCATTAATAATTCTAGCACTACCTATTGCGGTGGTGCACACCTGTAATCCCAGCACTCAGGAAGCTGAGGCAGGAAATCTCTGTGAGTTCAAGGCCAGCCTGAGCTACATAATGATCTCAAGGCCAGTCTAAACTACATAGGAGACCCTGTCTCAAAAAAACACAAAACAAAGCAAAACAATTATGTTAACACTTTTCTCAAAAATCAATTAACTGGGCCAGGGATGTAGCTCAGCAGTACACACCTGCCTGACAAGATGGTGAGTTGAATTCCCAGCACCAAAAAATAAAACAAAGCATCAATTAGCCATGCATAAGTCTGCTTCTAGACTCTACTCTGACTACCATTGGTCTACACTTTCATTGAAGCTGCAGCCTTGACTATTATAGCACATCTTGAAATTAAGTAGTCTTTTTTTTTTTAAAGATATTTAACTAAATTTAGGTCCTTCACATTTCTATACAAATTTTAGGATCAGTGTATCAGTTTACCTTCTGAGAGTTTGATTGGTGGCCTGGTAACTCTGTAGGTCAATTGAAAAAAGCCTCCTAACAATAGTGAATCCAATTTATGAACTTAATACCTGTCTCCATTCATTTAAATCTTTCCCTTCACACTGTTCTGGGGTTTACAGGTACTATGCATTTTGTCAAATTTAATTCTAAGTGGTAATTTTTGGGTTTTTTGGGCACAGATGGCTTTCAAAAATACTCTTTTTAAAAGTAAAATGAGTATATTGATTATTTTGAAGGTGGCTGGACCTGAAAAGGGATACAGAGGGGGCTTGTGAAGCTTGGGATGGCCTATTTCTTGATCTTGGTGTTGGCTACAAGGGTGTGTTCATTTCATGAATATTCATGGAGATGTACATTTAAGTTTGTGCTCTTTTATGTATAATGAAGGATGAAAATAAAAATACGTGTATACTTCATAATGACAAAGGATGTATTTGGAAAAGAACAGGTGAAAGGCCAAGTCCAGCAGTGTCATGAGTTCATTTAAGAAGGCTGATTTAGGACTAGGGATGTAACTCAGTGGTAGAGGGCTTGCTTACCATGTGGGATGTGCTGGAACTGGAGAAAAGAACAAATTGATATCTTGTATGCTAGCTGGTGAGTGAAACAGTTCCTGTTATTCATGGGCTTGTTTGTTTTTGCCACATGGTGCTGGGTCTCAGACCTCCCATGTGCTAGGCAGATGCTGTACCAGTGAGCTATGCCACCCCCCACCTCTAGACCTCAAGTCCCATGATTATTCCCTCCTTTACAGTTGAGGAAAACATCATGGAAAGTTGAAATTGCTTATTCCATGTCACACAGCTGATAAACTGAAGAGCTAGAATTTGAAACTAAGTCTTTTTACTCCAGGGCCAAAGCTTTTAAACAATATAATAAGAAGTCATAATTAAGACTAGCTCATATGGAAGTGAAGTATGTGTCTTTTACACAAGAAAATTATCTTATTTACCAGCCAGAACAGTACAGAGCAGTTGGCAGATAGATGAACTCTCAGTTTAATATTCATCTCTGATAGCCAGATCTTTTAAGTTTCATTTATGGTATGATCATTGAAAGTATAAGACTGTTTCCTTTGAATGTTAGGTCCTGCAGTAGGATAACCAGGCTTATTAAGTCCTTAGGTAGTTTTATCTAACAGTCTGATAGCTACTGATGAAAACACAGCTCCTTGCGATTGTAAAAATACATGGCTTGTTTAAAAGAGAAAAAGAATCATTTTATTAACTTGATGATTGTTCTCTGTTGCTAATGTTTCTGGACTTTAATCAGAAAATGTTACTGTGTATTCCCAAGCTGGGTGCTACCTTGTAGAAGACAGAAGAGAGAAACAGTGACAAGGTGGGAGGTTTTGATTGTGAGGATGTGTGTACCCTTTGTTAAGTTTATAAACCCCCGTGGTTGTTAGCACTCCAACTCTTACTCCTCATTTCATGACTTTTTCTTTGCTGAGATGCAAATAAATAACCTATGCAACAAGCAACCCCAAAGTTCCCCGATGCCTGTGTTTTACAAGGTTCTTATTAATCATTTTCAGTCTGTATCAAAGACAGCAATGGCATTTATGCTGAAAAACACTCTGCACACCAGAGCTTGATGTTTACAAGTGTCAGCTTTTTCCTTTTAAACAGAATGGCTTAATTCCATTCTTGAAAACATACGTTCATTTGTGTATCAGAGCTATTTATAAAGAGGTCAGTATAGAGGACTTAACATTTAGAAAGTAAGGTGAGCCAGAGTCTTAAATAGCAAATAGCAAATATTATCCAAATTCGGTACTGTTTTGTGGCCTATTCAAGTTTGTGTAGGCAGGTATGAACTCTTTAGTAACATGGGTCTCCTTGCCACATTGGGGTTGCCTTAGGCAGGTATGCCAGAGATTCATGAAATTACTTTGAAAGTACCCAGTTGTATAGACTTGTGGTTTTCCTCCATAGAAAACCAGGTTTGCTTCAGCAGAAGTTTCTATTGATTGCTAAATCTTTACCTAATGCCCCCTCCACTTCACTTCAAACTTGAGTATGGTCCTTGTCTCCTTTCCTCAGACCCTTAGAATCCAATCTATAAGCAGACTCTGTTAGATTTGCTGTCAGAATATACACTGAATCTGTGTCTTCAGAAATCTGTTGTCTCTTTTAATGAACAGTTGAAGTGGCCATGAACTGGCCTGCTTCTTCCGCTCTCGTGCTTACTCTCTCTGCTCACCTTCTCAGCCTCCACACTTCTCTTTCTGGCAGGGTAGCCTAAACTTACATGGCAGCTCAAGGCTCTAGGAAGAAGCTGCACAGGCTTAGAAGTTCCAGAATACAACTGTCCCCATATTCTGCTAGTCAAAGCCCAGATTCAAAAAATGGGACCCAGTTCTACTTCCCCCGCCCTGCTTTGGACCATACTGGGATTGAACCAAGGCTCTTGCACATGCCAATCAAGCACTTTACTTGTGAATTACACCCACAGCCCTTAAATTCCACTCTTGATGAGAAGAGCAAGCTTTTACTCAGGTTGAAAGACAACTAGTGTTTGGAGATAAGCCACCACCACTTAAGAGACTAGTGTTTGGAGATAACACACCACCACTTAAGATTACAATATGGCTCAGATTTGAATGTGTGAGGAGAAAAGGTATATGAACTGTATAACAGGACCATGAATATTGGGTTGGGATGTCATCTTAGAATTTTGCCTGTCGTGATAATATCCCCTTTGCCCCATATTTGTTTATTTGTGTTGTTGTTTTGTGACAGGGTAGCATGTTTCTATGTAGTTGAGGCTGCCCCTGAACTCACTGTGTAGTCCAGGTTGACCTTGAATTTGTGGTGATCCTCCTGCCTCAGCCTCCTGATTGGTAGGATTATAGGTGTGCACCACTATCCCCAGTGTAACATATACTTTTTTCTGTGCGTCTATCCAGCTTTTAATTTTCTTAATGACACAGTCAGTCTACCTTATATTTTCCATTTGTTTACTTGTCTTTAATATGCCTTCTAAGCTGGATGGTCATGATGTCAGTTTGTTCTTTATGGTATTCTTACCACCAAGGATAGTGTATGGCATATAGCTCAAATACTTACTGAATGAATCAACTAATTAAAAAACTTTATGGTATCTAATTCTGATGACTGTGGAGAAGGGAATTTGGGAAGGAAAAGCTTACTGAGCATGAGGGTTATTGAAGAAGCTTTATCACCAACATTACCGCACAGTCTCAAAATACTGTTTCCTTGCACAGACTACTACTTACTTCACTCTTAAAAAATACATTGCAGGGGGCTAGGGATTTAGCTCAGCAGCTAGGCTAGTAAGTGCAAGGTCATGAATTCGATCCCCGGTACCAAAAAACAGAACAACAACAACAAAAAAAAAAAACCCAGCATTGAAAGCAAGTAATTGTCTGAATGTTTAGTAACTACTGCACATTTACTTTTTGGTTCCTAGAAATGTGTTTTTCACTTTTCATTTTGGTATCCCTAAATATAAAGTGGTTTTCTTGTTTTATCTCTAATAATGTCTTGTGAACTTTTAGAAATGGGTGTTTGGTCTTCTTGCAGTATACCTAATTGTGCCACCTTCCTCTGGTATTTCTGTGGCTTTCATAAAATAATTGTGGTTCACAAATGTCCAAGTACTACCAAAATAACATTATGAGCTCAACCGTAAAGACATAGGATAGCATGGAGGGGGGTGAGAATGAATGGGAGAGAAATATATATAAATACATGAAATTTCATTCATTTTCAATAGGAACGGCTATATTTCTTTTAATCACACCCTTTCTGCAGACAAAACTTGCCAATGGCACTTCCAGTATGATTGTGTCCAAGCAACGGAAACTCTCAGCAAGCTATGAGAAGGAAAAAGAACTGTGTGTCAAGTATTTTGAGCAGTGGTCGGAGTCTGATCAAGTGGAATTCGTGGAGCATCTTATATCCCAAATGTGTCATTACCAGCATGGGCACATAAACTCCTACCTGAAACCCATGCTGCAGCGGGACTTCATCACCGCTCTGCCAGGTATGTGTGCCCGGATTTGCAGACCGTTCATTTGCTGCAGAACCTGATCTTCAGCCTGTATTTCTCTTTTGAGGTATTCATTAGCTTGATTCTTACAAATCAAGTCCCTTTTTGTACTTTGCTCATTAAAATACAAAAAACTCAAAAGGCTTTTTTTTTTCTCAGAAGGGCATAAGCATATGCTCTTAGGTTTACCCCACTTTTTCTTTTTTCAAATTCAGTAGTGGGACTTGTACCTAGGGAGCCTTTCTAAGATGTGATTTTGCTAAGTTGCACAGGGTGACCTCAAGCTTGCCATTTTCTTGCAGGTGTACATCACTATGCCTGGCTGTTGTTCAACCTTTTACTTGTTATACGTCCAAATCTTTTCTGAAGTGTCATCTAATTTGAGATATATCTTTTGAAATGTGTTTTAGTTTTTAAGATGTGTTAACTTACTGCTGAGGATATCACTGTAGGTGGTATGGTGTTTTGTTAGGACATGAGTTTGATTCATTTTTGAAAAAGAAAAGGTACATTAATTTGTATACTTGGGTTTGGATTTCTTTAGGAATTTATCCACAGAATATTCAAATTGCAGAGATGAGTAAGAAACATTTCTGAGTATTTTAGGAAACCCTTGTATGTATGTATGTATGTATGTATGTATGTATGTATGTATGTATTTGAGACAGAGTCTCAACTCTAAAGTTCAGGCTGGTCCTAAATTCATTATGTAGCCCAGGCTGGCCTCAAAGTCATGACAACCCTCCTACCTCAGCCTCCCATATGCTGGGGTTACAGGCATGTGCCACCATGCCTGCCTTATGTATTTATATTTAAAATATGCTTAAAATGCTTTCTTTTGGATGGTGCTGTAACTTTTCTGAATTCTTCATTGGTAATTTAGAATATTACAAAGACATTAGTATTGGGAAGAAATGCTAAGAAATATGTGAGCATTTTGTTCTTATATATGTTAAAAGATTGTTTCTTTGGGGGTTGTTGTTTTGTTTTGTTGGCATTTTGTTTATTTTGTGTTTTGTTTGCTTGTGACAGGGTTTGGCCTTAAACTCACAGTGTAGCCCAGACTAACCTCAAACTCATGGCAATCCTCCTGCCTCAACTGTTCAAGTGCTGGGATTGTAGGTGTACATCACCACACTTGGCTACAAGTTTATTTAAAATTAAAAAAAATAATATCAAGGCAAATGAGTGTTGACTGAAACACATTATGTTTTGAGAGAATTTTGTTTTTTTGATTTTGATTGTTGTATCCTGATTTATGAAAGTTACAGAAAATAAAAATAGAATAAGATCTAAAAAAAATTTTCTAGAACCATACCGCACAGAGAGAATTACTGTTATACTATTCGTATTTTGGCATGTAGCCTGTTTTTTCCAGAGAGAGACAGACAGACAAGCAGATAGACAGAGAGATTTCCCTATGAGGCTGGCTGGGATCATACATCATACATGGTTCACAGAATGTTTTGGTCATAGATTCCCACTAACTACATCAGGGTATTACATCCTCACCTGCCTTTCAGCTGCTGTATAATGTTCTTCATAGTGTTTTGAACACACAGACTCTAACCCCTTATTGAAAATTTAGGGTGAAGTTGGCAGTGCACTTCTGTAATTCTAGCTCTCTGGGAGTCTGAGGCAGGAGGGCGGCAAGTTCAAGCCTAGCCTGGACAATTCAGCAAGACCTTGTCTCAAAATACAAGATGGTGGGGATGCAGCTCAGTGTGAGGACTTCTAGGGGTCAGTCTTTAGTAATGCAGAAGGGAAAATTTTAAGGTCACTTCAAATACTTTCCCTTTTATAGATTATGCCATAATAGGATATTGTGAGCAGTATTCTTTACACAAATACTGTGAGCATCCTACAAAAACATACTAGAAGTAGAAATTCTATATCGGAGAATATAAATGTTTTTAATGCTTTGAAAACATGCTAGCAAGCTGTGCTGTGCTCTAAGAATAATAAACCAACTTGTGTCCTCAAAGTTGCATATCAATACTTTGTTTAATCTTTGCCAGTTAGAGCTCTTTAAAATGTTTATTTTTCTAAATTTGCAAATTTACCTTTAAAATTAAGTTATACTTAGAAATAACCACTGTGAAACTGAATTTTTACCTGTGGCTTTAGTGAAATTCTGCCCTCTCATAACACATGAGACTTTGTTTTAGCCGTGAGTAGACCGTTTTCTCTGTACGGTCAGAGTGTACCTAGTTATTGTGCTCTCCCCAGTTCCTGGGACATGGTCCTGTTTCCAGCTGATAGCTCTGGGAATTGAACAGGTACTGATTAGGACTGTAAATTTTGTCATACCAATCCCTAGTGTGTATCTGGTGACCAGCATATGAGGTATTAAATCATCAGGCTAATGCTTTACAGCCATTTAAACTTACACACCTATACTACCTGGAAACATTTACCAAGCTACTTCCAAAAATGCCTGCAGTCCATTAATGTAATGGTTTTGTTTGGAGCATTAGGTGAAATTACTTCCAAAGACTTTTTTAGGTACACAGTAAATGATCAGGGAGAATCTGATGATAGCTCTTAAAAACACAGGTACTCCTTTTGCAAACTTCTGATGGTATGGAAAGTTTTCAGTGAAAAAATTCAAGAATTATATCATCACCGTATTCTGTTGAATAACTATAATTATTATATCTTCAATTGGCTTACAGTCATGTTCCTTTAATAATAATTAAATGATGGATGCCTCCATCTGCTTATGCTTAAATATGAACATGTGATGCCAGCCAAAGAAGACCCATTTAATGCTTTCTTTCCCAAGTCTGCTGAGAAATGTGATCACCACACAATTCTTATAATTAGAATAATGTTTAAGGAGCATATTTCAGTTGCTGATAATGGCGCCCAAGTGTGTCCATGTGGTTCAGGGAACAGCACAAAATGGAAGTACAGTGTTCTCTTTCCTTTCAATTCTGTGCCCAGAGAAGGGAGTCTAAAAGAACGGCTTCTGTGTGTGTGGTGCTGGGGATTGAACCAGTGTCTTCACGCTTGTGACCTGCATCCTTAGCCCCCGGCTTCTTTGTAGCAAGAATCAAACTTGGCACATTATGCTTGCCAGTCAGGTGCTGTGCCCTTGAACTGTATGTCCAGCCAACCGTTTTCATTTTTTATTTTGAAACAGGGTCTCTCTGAGATGCTGGGCTTAAATTTGGAATCCTTCTGCCTCAGCCTCCCAGAGTGTAGGAGTTTTTGTCTCACTTGGGAACTTAGAACATTAGCCAAGAGAAGATTTCTAGTGCAGCCATCCTATTTTATGTGCTCTTTTCACCAGCATCTCAGTATAGATTTGGTAGTAGAACACTTACATTGGGAAACCCTTGTATTTACACAGTCCAAGATCTGTTTGCCTCTGTTTTTCTCTGTACTTGCAACAAAATAGTCTCTGAAATGCTAACAAGTTATCTAGAGGTCTATGGTTTTTTTCCATTTTTAGTCAGTTATTTAGGTTTTATAGCAGTAGCTATTCTCAAATATAGTCTGAAATTAAATTCATCCTTGAACTTAAACATAGCTCTCTGTCTTCCCTTTCGAGATGTTCCTGTACCAATCTGTGTTTCCTTCTCCTTTTTGCATGCCCCAAATTCTGTAACCCAGCACATTCTGACTTAGTGCCTCTCTCCTAGTAAATTTAAAGGATATTTCTTTTACTGAATAGCTTTGGAACTGCAGCAGTAATAGAAACAGAATGAGAAATGGACCTAATATAGAGATTTGGGGGTCTGAATCACGGAGTTTGCGATGCCATCCATAGACCATCCCCTAGTGCTAAAATCCATATAGATAAATGTGAATTGTTTGCTGGACTCCTTTTTATTTTTAATGTCTTGGGGGGTTTGCTAGTTGTTAGCTTTAACTTCTTTATCTAAAGGAAAATGGAAAATATGGTTCATTTCTGTAACATTATAGAAAAATTACTGACACTCATTTTACCCAAGCCTCTATTTGAAAAAGAAGCTGGACCACACTAGGGACCACACTAGGGACAGTGATGTTGCCTTCCTACCAGAACAAGTGCTGTTGTTTTAACGGACCTCTGTTTAAAAAAATCACTCACCACTCACTCTGTCTGCTCCCCTCCCCCCAAGCTCGGGGTTTGGATCACATTGCTGAGAACATTCTGTCATATTTGGATGCCAAATCCCTGTGTGCTGCTGAACTTGTGTGCAAAGAGTGGTACCGAGTGACGTCAGATGGCATGTTATGGAAGAAGCTCATTGAGAGAATGGTCAGGACAGATTCTCTGTGGCGAGGACTGGCAGAACGAAGAGGGTGGTAAGCGTTTTACCTTTCTTCCTGTTGGGAATCAGAGACCATTTAACACAGTGGTCTTGCTGATTTATAGTTAAAAGTGTAAAAGAGAATAGTTGTTTGTATACTCAGCAATTATTCTTCTGGCCAGTCACTCATAAAATGATAAAGTGGAAAACCGACCACCCTCCTGTTTGGCGTATTCTGCTATCTGGGCAAATTGGTATTCTGCAAAAGGACCAACAGGCAATTTATATGGAAAGTAGATGACTTTGAATCATATTGGAACCCTCAGACCCAGCTTTACCCAAAGATAATGTAGGACAGATGATTGCTGTCTCCTCCAGATGATTTCTTGCTGTTAGCCCATGCTTCTGTTTTATCACCTTTGTAATCCAAAATTATTTTTATGCCCAGCTGAAATAAGAACTATAGCTATCAGAAAAAATGAATATAAATCATTGTTAAGATTTTCTTACAGCACTCAGGAGGCTGAGGCAGGAGGATCACGTGAGTTGGAGGCCAGCGTAGGCTACGTAGTGAAACCCTTTCTCAAAAAAGAAGATTTTCTTACTTCATTCTGAATTCTCCTAAATTAGCAGTCTAAAAAACATTACCAGTTTTATTGTTCTTTTAACATAATGGTATTATTTTATGAAAGTTTCTACATGATATCTTTATAAAATTTTCTCTCTGTATGTCTCTAAAATGTCATTATTAAAAAGTCAGGTACAGCAGTTCATAAATAAAAGTAACATAGTGTTTTAATGGTAAATGATAATGTACTTCACAATTTTCTCAGTTTATGTAAAGATAAACAAAACAGCTAAGAATGGAGAAGACAAAAAGAATTTTTAAGAATAGAAAAGAGTAGAGAATGCTTAAAACATAAATGCATGGATTAGCTTTCCTTAGAATTTTCACACAAGTACAGTTAGCACCCTTTTTATATCTTTGAAATTTATTAACACGTTATTTTACACAAATATATACTAGAAATTAAAAAAGAAAAGTTTAGCACATAGTAAGTATAGTGGCCTTTAAGTATTCCACCAAGAACTTCAGAGATTTTGTTCATTCTATTAGGAAGACTTTAAATTTTCTTCTTCGATTCAGTAAAGGAACCAAATACCAGCAACTGTTTGGCTGTGTATCAATTGTATTTGAAATATTCTTACTTCTTCCCAAATATGTTTTTCCTTTTTCTCTTATCATATAGGAAAACAACTTTTCTTTCATAACTGACATCATACTTTGGAAAGAAACTCTCACAGTATGACAAAGCAAATGCTATAGAGTTGTGTGACATTTAAGTTCCTCATTTTGCCAAGAGTGCCAAGCCCAGCTGTAGAGATGGAGCAGGCAGATGCTGCAGTGGGAAACTTTTAGGGCAGCTAGGAAGATTTCTCTGTCCCTCAGGAAAAAGAAAAGAACTCTTCTCTAAATTAACTCCTGACCTCAAATTTTAGTTGTAGAGATTCATTCCCTTAGCGCTATGGTTTGCTTCCCTGTTAAAATATACTTTGTTCCCATTTGGACTATAAATGACAGTGAACCTTTGTCAGACAGTAGGAGTTGAGTAAGTCCTTTTTTGAAAGGAAAAAAAAGTGAGCAATTCTTAGCAAATGGATGTTAAAATCCAAAGGTAAAAGTAGGCTCCACAGTTTTGTTTAGGGTTGGAACTAAGCAGCAAGACCTTTTATGTTAGTTACAAAAAAAAGTTAAAAAAAAATAAAGGATAATTGGAAAGCTGAGTTCTGGGATTTTTAGAAGAATGTATAGAGTATATCTGAGAGAGATTGCAGGATGCAGAACTAAGGGGCGCCCTTTCCCCCGTCTCTTCAGCCGCAGCGCTGCTCCTTAATGCCCTTCAGTGCTGTGACTCCAGTCCCTTGTCTTTGGCCACACTTAGCCTCTTAGCTTGTGAGCACCCTGTGGCATTACCATTTACCTGCACACCTCATGTCAGCCTCCTTCAGCATCTCTGTGCCAATTGTCCTCCATTAAAAAATAATTGGTGACCAGTCTCTCATTCTCTCTTGAAATTATCTGACCAATCCATTGTGTCTATAAAGACTTCTAGTCATGTCTTTATCTGGATGTATCTTTGAAAATGTCTCTCATTTTTAACCAGAAATAAACAAGTAAATACAGTTTTGAGTCTCTTAAGATTTAACTTCCACTTTGCTGTTTTATTTTATATCTAGATGGATTTGACAGTCTGTCCCTAGGATATGAACTCTTCCATTTTCTTTCTTAAATAGTACTGAATATGCTCTCTTTGCTCAGTAATGGTAACTCTTAAAAGTCTAATAACAGACCATTTGGGAAAAGTCCATTTTCTTAATCAGCAGATCACATTTTATGGTAACATTCTGAATTTAATATTACACATTTATCCTGTACTCACACTTACAGGTATGAGACATTTCATGTGCAATTGGTCCCTGTTGTCAGAGAGCTTCCATCATAAACGATTTTGACTCAAAACATACTTAGAGGCCAGTTTTTAAAGCATATACATTCCTTTTTGTAGCATCTTTGATTTGGATACCATGTTAAAGCTGGTGGAGTATAAAATATGATTAGAAGATAATGCAAGTTCTCTTTTCTAGGGACATAGCAGTAGTATCATACCCCTTAATGGTTTGTCTAGGTGACCCCCCAAAGCCTCATGCACTCAGGAGGCAGCTGAGTCTAGTGTTCCTGACTGGTTCTTTGTCCAGCACTGGGATTGGCAGTGTGAGTGCTGCACCCACCCAGGGACAGGCAGTCGGCATCCAATATAAGGGAGGGAAGAAGGCTTTTTCTTTTTGCCTTTTTTGCTCTTGTCACTCATGACTGCCATGAACAGTTGCCCCTTAGCCATACCACACTACCTTGGAGCCAGCTGAATATGGACTGAAACCTCCAAAAAACCATAAGCTAAATAAACGTTTCCTTTCTTCGTTCTGAGTGTCAGGACTTTGTCTCAGCAATGAGAGAAAAATAAGACAGCTCCTTTTAAGATAACCCTGGAGTGCCTATATACGATTGCCAGAGGCTGAAAAGACAGACTGTCTCAGGAGTGGTGGGCACCGAGAAACAAATTAATCAGGTGTGGCTCTGGAGTCACACCTAAAATTTTCTCATCAGGCCAGGGATTTAGCTCAGCAGTGCTGTACCTGCTTGCTAAGTGCAAGGTCCTGAGTTTGATTCCCAATGCCAAAAAATAAATAAGTAAATCATTTGCCTGCAAAGTTTTTATAGAATAAGATTTTCCAGAGAAGTGTACCTTTAATCTGTAATTGCTTCATAATATAACTTGTTTGTCTTCTCCCTCTACCTCAGTGCTGGGGATTAAACTTGGGACCTTGAACATGCTAGGCAATTGCTGTACAACTGAACTACATCCCTGCTCCAACCCCCTTTTTATTTTGAAACAGATCTCACCAGGTTTCCTATCTGGTCTTGTACTTGGGGTCCTCTTGCCTTAGCCTCCCGAGTCACAGGGATCACAGGCAAGCACCACCACAGCTAGCTCAGCTGCCTTGTCCTTTTTGCCATTATGTCTGCTTCATTACTTTCCTTTTAAAATAGTTTTTGCTTCTTCATTTCAAATTTTCTTTACTGTATTAACACAAAAGTTAGCGCCAACTTCTTCTTTGATAGGAAATCTTCTCAACTAATTTTCAAGGTGTAAGACACAGGGCAGGGAGAAGCACTCCTAGAGACATGGAGCAATTAATTATGTAGTAATGGAGCTACAGAGGGAGGAGCAAATGACTGGCCCAGAGGAAGCATGACTTCTCTGGTGCCAGGACTGCACTTAAAGCTATTGCCGCCTGTCTCCACTCCACGGCGCGTTGCCAGAGATAGCAGCAGTTAGAATGCCCACAGCGAGTTTACTGGCTTCCATACCATGTTCGGTGAGTTCTTAACTTCAGGACGAGGAATTAAATTTTTTACCCAGCAGGAAGTGATTGCCATTTACTGATTTTTTGTGGTAGCAAAGATCTAACTTGGGATATGAGTATTCCAGAGATGTGCTGTCATAGGAAGGAGCTGCTAACAAATGCTGCTCATTGGAATGCAGGGAAGGCAGTAAAAGGCATGTGTGTGGAAACGTAGCCAGAAACACACCTGTGAAAGTCAGTTCCATACCACAGGCCTGCAGCACAGCACGCTCAGGCTTTTCTTTCAATCTTTCTTTCTCCCTTCCTGCTGTTGGATGCTCCTGTGATTCCTCTGTTTTCTGTTGAAATGAGCTGAAATGTCCCATTCAGACATAGCCACACTGGTCAGTAGCAGCTGGGGCAATGGGGCAGCAGCATACCTCACCCCACTAAATAAAGATCTGCAAAAGTAACCTCTCTGCAGAGGCATTGCTGCTGCCATGCTTGGGTCCTCTGACACTGGCACACCTTGACTCAAGGGAAAAACCAAAAACTTCCAAGACCTGTAGTAGCTCAAAAGTAATAGCTACCATTAACTAACAGAGTTTTTAAAAGATAGAGCCATTGAATCTATACAGTAGCCTAGCAGACCAGTAGATGAATTCAGATCAAGCATACTGTTGTCTGTTAACATTATACCATCCCAGAAGGCTTGGAAGTCTGGTATTTTGCACTGGAAATAATCATATTTTACCCAAAAGCAAATCAATGTCAAACTGCTTGGAGCTCAGAAAGTTACTGCTTGACAAGAGACTCCTGAAATCAGGCTCATCGTCACACTTCTCCAGGTTTGTCATGGAGACAAATCTGTGTCTGCATTGATACATTGGTCACCATTGATGTGAGTTTGGTTTGACTTCATTGCTAATTGGAATTGGAAACTGTGAAACACTTTAAAGAAATGTGTCACTCCTTATAAATGTATAATACTGTGGTTTTCATTGGGAAATATTTGGGTTTTTTTTTAGGGGACAGTATTTATTCAAAAACAAACCTCCTGATGGCAATGCTCCTCCCAACTCTTTTTATAGATCACTTTATCCTAAAATTATACAAGACATTGAGGTAAGACTTTCTGTATTGGGGGTATTTGCCAAATAGAGAATCATTAGCATTCTTCAGTTTCAGTATTGTTATAGCAAATCATTAAGGTTTACTGATGGATGTTAAAAAATTAGTGTCTTGGGGCTCAGTGGTACAGCGCCTGCCTGGCAAGTGTGAGATTGTGAGTTTGATTCCCTGCACCAAAAATAAATAAAATAAATAAATAAATACCTTTACAAGTAAATTGGGTAGGTAAAATACAGTAAATTTCCAAGCAAATTTTGTAAAACTTTAAAAAATTGGTTACTGATAAACAAATGAGAGAACAAAGAGATTGACTTTCTTAAAATAGCAGTAAAATCATTAAATCTGTGCTCCTAAGCTGATACGCAAATGTCTTTTGAACTGAGCCTCCATAGGAATTCAGTGGTCACATTTGTGAGAAGAGCACTGAGCACTCAACTTTTCTCCACGCATATTTTTAGTTTCCTCATGCATGTTTTAGTTTTCATTTAGTCCTGTATATCCCATAGATTACCGCATTGGCACATTGGTTACCACTGATATGAGTTTGGTTTGGGTTCATTGCTAATTAGCTCCTCTTCACCATTTGTTTCTCAGACCATAGAATCTAACTGGAGATGTGGAAGACATAGCTTACAGAGAATCCACTGCAGAAGTGAAACAAGCAAAGGTGTTTACTGTTTGCAGTATGATGACCAGAAAATAGTAAGCGGCCTTCGCGACAACACCATCAAGGTAAGGTCTCTTCAGTTGTGGGCAAGTAGCCAAGGGACCAGGGAGGACCACATTCTTAAGCCGTCAGGGTTGCAAACCCTTCTAGAAAGTAAGAATTTTAGGTTGGTTCCAGTTCCAAAGTTTCTTTAAAAGACTGATGTCTTCTCCTTCCCATGTAAGCATTCAAATGAATAGTCTCAGGGTTATCTTGCCTTCTTGAGTTACACTGAGGGGCTGTAACTTCTTGGATTGTTCAACATTTAATGTTCAGTGGTATTTGTGGAATGTACTAATTTACAGAAACTTAAACATTATACATGGTTATATCATTTTTAGGGTAAGGGAAAATTTCTTTTTGTATAATTATAGCCTGCCCTTACTGCTTAATGAAAAGAATAAAGTTTTTTAGGACTAAAGCCACATGTATATAGTTGCTTAACTGTACCTGCAGAAAAGAATGTGTTTCCTCACTGCTCTAGGCTTTGATTTTTGAGGGAATCAGAGCCAACAAGTCTCCACAAATCCATCATCACAGTGATCAGAAGGGTCTTGTTTGTCCTCTTAGATCTGGGATAAAAGCACACTGGAATGCAGGCGAATCCTCATGGGCCACACAGGTTCCGTGCTGTGTCTCCAGTATGACGAAAGGGTCATTGTGACTGGATCATCAGATTCCACAGTCAGGTAGGAACTTCAGTTGCTGAGTTTTGAACACTGAAACAGCTGATGTGCTCTGTTCTTTGTCATAGATAGTAATTTTGTACATCTCCTCATGAATGCAGTTCTGAAACCAAGAGGAAAAAAACCATCCATTTCCACTTTATTTGTGTCAATATAGAACCTAAAACATGATTTGGGAATGATTGGGTTAAATTTGTGCTTTGTTACATATAAGATACTATCCATTTTAATTTAGAAACCGTTCCATCCATGACAGAAATTTACCTTTATTGTAAACCTTGCATTCCTAGTGTCCCTTCAGAAGGAAGGGAGTAACATGAAAGGAAAGAAGCCTTTCTTTTCAAGTAGTTAAACTATATAGCACAGGCATTACCTCTTTAAAATATGGACAGGTAAGCAGTGCTGTCTTCCTGCCAGCCCCTCCCCTGCTGTCCTGGCAGTTTTTAATTGTGAGCTTCACTCAGGGAGGAAATTCAGTTTCCAGAGGCAGTGGTGGTTTGATGACACTGACATTATGCTGCTGGAGTCCAGTGTAGCTTGAGTTCTGGGTACCAGCAGCACTGCTGGAAGCCTCTGTTTGGAACTTGGCCTTAGGCTAAAGGGTTTAGCAAACATAATGCATCAAAAGTAACTTAAAAAAAAAAAAAACTAGTAAAAGCAGTTAACTCTGTGTTAAATTCTCTGAACTTACATGTTTGCCATTGGAAATTATGCTCTGTGACTAGAAAATGATGCCTCTACTTCTCATGTTTTTACTTCAAGGCATAGTAAACCAGCCCTTGCATTTGTCAACATTTAACATTTAACGGTGCTTGTGGAGTGCTTTACAGGAGCTCAAACACTGTACATTTGTAGGGTAAAGGAGAAATGTATTTCTTGTTTTTGTTTTTGTTGTTGCTTTGCAGTGCTGGAGATCGAACTTATGTGTGGTAGGCAAGTGCTGTACCACTGAGGTGTACCTCCAGCCCAGAAAAAAAGTTGTTTTTTTGTTTTTTTTTAAGAAGGAGGCCAAACTGTAAAACATAAAATATTATCAAAGCCACATTCATTATGCAGAAATAGAGTAACCAAAGTAACAGCAGAAAGTCTTCAAGCTGTCCAAGGGTCTCATGCTCTGCTTGAGAGCCCATAGTGGTAGTGGGAAGGCTTTTTTGACCTCCTTTCCTGCCACCCTGAGAAACGTGAAGTCTGGGCAGTCATGCCTCTGGAGCTGTGCATTGGGCCTGTAATCTTGGGCAATCACATCCACACCTACAGTAGTAAGTCTGTATCAGCAGCATCTTGGCCCATGTTGGTTCCAGTTCCTCAGGGTAGTTAATGGGCCGGTGCCAATGCTGGTGTTACTAATCAGACTCCTCATTTAAAATTTATCTCCTTAACAGTATCAAATTGACATCATTCATGATAACCTTGAACACTGGCCCAAATGATCAGGTGTTAGGAGCAGACGCTTCATCTTTGTCCTCCACAACTTTCCCAGATTTCAAGATTTAAGAGTACCACTAGGCAGCACCCCATCGTTATGCTTTTCCCAGTCTCTCTGTCCAGCCTCTTTCTATTGTTTCTGTATGGTCCATTATTACTCTACCTTAGTGCTGTAAAAGAAGATGAGAGTATAATACTTGCTCTGAAAGAATGGAGGGTATAGTGGGAGGCATTATATTCAAATATGGCTAATAAGTCATAGCTTTAGTACTGTCTTAACTCTCAGATATCCCTTCCAGAGTATGGGATGTGAATACAGGTGAAATGCTGAACACATTGATTCACCATTGTGAAGCAGTTCTTCACCTACGTTTCAATAATGGCATGATGGTGACCTGCTCCAAAGATCGCTCCATTGCTGTTTGGGACATGGCCTCCCCAACTGACATTACTCTCCGGAGGGTCCTGGTTGGACACCGAGCAGCCGTCAACGTTGTAGACTTTGATGACAAGTACATTGTTTCTGCATCTGGAGATAGAACTATAAAGGTAATAAGGCATTTTTCAGTAAGTCTCCAATTTAGAGTTCATGTAAAAATTTGATTGTTGATAGCTGCATTTATAGATATCACTGTAGGATACATTGATATTCAGTGTATCAGGGACAAGTGTTATATAAAAAGATGATGAGTAAGGCAGGTGGTAGGGTAGTTTTGGCTAGATACTTCATTCCTGTAAATGATGGTGGTGGGCTGGAGATGTGGCTTGCTGGCAAAGTACGTGTTTGGCATGCATAAGGCCCTAGGTTCAGCCCCCAACAACAGAAAATAATCATGGTGAGCATGAAAAGGTCAGGGGTAAATTTAAGTTCAAGAAAATGTATTCACAAGACCAGACAAACCGCATAGATCAGCTTGAAGAATTCCCATGTGATGCTAACCATTTTCTAATTAAACTAGTATTGCCATGAATTAAATGACTTGTTTGCTTTATTCTATATGTTTGAGAAATTGACTTCCCCTAGTGGTTCAGTCCTGTTCCTGCTTCCCTGAGACTCCATTCACCATAGATTTGACCAGAAAAAGAACCAAATCGCTCCTCAATGTCATTTTGTGCCTCAGGTATGGAACACAAGTACTTGTGAGTTCGTAAGGACCCTAAATGGACACAAGCGAGGCATTGCCTGTTTGCAGTACAGAGACCGGCTGGTGGTGAGTGGCTCATCTGACAACACTATCAGGTGAGCAGCAAGTGCCATTTCCAAGAAAAACCAGTGTTCCCAGGTTCAGTAAACAGATGAGATGGTTCTTCCGCTGTGGTGTTTACTATCAGGCATTTTCCTTTCTGTAGCTTCTTAGGGGTCTGCAGAGAGTCGGAGAGACAGCAGAGTAGTCTGTTTTGTATATATGTCTCCTTCCATAATAGTTTCATTCCCAGGTGGACCTGTTCCAGGTATACCCATCAATAAAGAAGTAACAAGAAGGCGACTGGGTTGAGGCAGAAGGCCAGGCTATGTAGCTTTGTCTGCAGTTGAAAGTACTAATAAGTAGCTGGTAAATGGTGTTAATGAATAGCCTTTTTTGTCACTATTATTTAAAGAAATAAATTTGTTTCTTTACTAAAAAGTGTGCAGTTTTGTCTTAACATTGCATGATTAGCCAAAGAATTAACCTGTCTGAAGATTTTTTTGGTTTTATTTTTTTCTTTTTATTTCATATGAAAATCATATGTTGGAGTACTTTGTTATATTTTTCCCCTTCACCAAAATGAATGATACAGATGTGTTTGGAAGAATTTGGAAGATTTACTCACCCTCTCCTTTTCTTCAGTGAATTACTGAGAAGATGCAGAGACCATTTTTTAAAATCAAGCAAGGAGTAAAGAAAAACAGATCATTTATACCTAAATTATCATTCTTGTTGATCACTTAGATTGGTCTGAAAGCAGACAGCCTTTTAAATCATCGCATGAAGGCTGGGGATTTAGCTCAGCGGCATAAGTGCCTGCCTGGCAAGCGTGCAGTCATGAGTTTGATCCCCGGTACCAAAACAAAACAAAATTATCATATGAAACTTTTTTAAAACTAGCTTTGTATGTCCATAACATGAAAGAAGACCGTCCTGGATGGTGAGTGAAAGAGAGGTGTCCTCAGAGCCAGCGGTGAGATGATGTGTGAGGACTGGGTTACCCAACGCTGGTCCCATTCCTTCTGGTGCTTTCAGGAAGCATCGCTCTCCTGGACTGGTCATTTCCTTTCCAGGAAACCGTGTGCACTGAGTTAGTCCCTTTTATGCTTGAGAGGACCTGGATATAAAGCATTGTGCTCTGAAAATACATACTACATTTGAGTTTACATCATATACTTGGGCAGAAGGAAAATACACTGATAACAATACACTTTTATATGAGTGATGATTGGTTTTATTTTTGTGGGATTTTTTGTTTGTTTGTTTGGGTTGGTTTTTTTTTGTTTTTTGTTTTTTGTTTTTTGTTGTTGTTTTTTTTTGTGTGTGTGTGTTTTTAGGTGTTTTTAAGGCAGGGTCTCCCTATGTAGTTCAGGCTGGTCCTGAAGTCACTAGGTAGCCCAAACTGACCTCGAACTCATGTTGATGATCTTCCTGTCTCAGCCTCCTGAGTGCTGGGATTACAGGTATGTACCACCACACCCAGCTGCTGTTACTAGTATTGTAATTATGGATTCTTAGAAGACATGTGAAGTATATTATTTTAAATGCCAAGCTTAGACAATACACAAAAAATTCACATAACTCAATTTTCTCTTCTAGATTATGGGACATAGAATGTGGTGCATGTTTACGAGTATTGGAAGGCCATGAGGAATTGGTTCGGTGCATTCGGTTTGATAATAAGAGGATAGTCAGTGGGGCCTATGATGGGTGAGTTCGCTAACACAGTTGGGAACGCATCTGACAGCTGGGGTGCAGAGGTGTGGCTCGGGTAGAGTGCAGGTTTTGCATGTATGAGACCCTGGTCACACACAACACACACACACACACACACACTATTTATACCATAATTCTTTCTAGCCTAACTAAAACCTTTTCTTATTTCCAAAAACTAACATGTCACAGAAAGAATCTAATACAATATTTCTTCAATGTATGTACTCACCTCTATTTTCTAAAATACTTTCTCATTTTATTATATTTTTTACACATGAATGTCAATTATTATTTTAGTTATTTGCTTGTAATATTGTCTGTCTTGCTCAATAAAGCAAAGAACCAGAAAAATCCACTTTACCAGGACCTATATATAAAATAGTAACTTATCAATAAATTGGAGACACTGGAAGGCAGTATCTTTGAGGCATAGTACATGGTAGCGTCTGGAATTTTGATCTCTTTGATTTTAATCTTGAGAGATTGCTAAAGTACAACTGTCTTGTCATCAATTCTAGCATTTCATTTTTAATGAATTCAGTAGTCTTTATTTTCCTGAGTCTAATTTCCAGAATAGAATCTATTCATGTTTTGAGCAGATCTCATGTCTAGCAACACTGAGTCCAGAGCAGATTCATACAAAAATATTTTCATTTCTGAAAAACACTATTTGTTTCTCATCAAAGTGCCTTATTTGTGGTGGGATAGGGGGAATGGAAGCTGCTGGCGGATGTTGGCGGCTTTTTAAATACTAGAAACCAACAGCATTAAGTTGGTTCCTGGGCTATTAACAATCCAGTAAACTGACCAGGCTGCAGAAGTGTATTCAGCTCACTTTCTTCTCTTGGAGTTACCCATCACTGTCAGACCCTTGGAAGGCTCTGCAGACTGTGTGGCATGTTCCAGATGGGTCAGTATTCTGTTTTCTGGTTTTGATTTGTCTCTACTTTTGGGGAGTTTTGTCTTTTATACAACTTGAGGAAGTGTAGGCTATATAGTGGCACCTCAGTTCATGAACTTGATTCTTTCCACGTTTCTGGTCACAGACTGAATTGGATAAGAACCAACTCAGATTTCCTCATAAAGTCAGCCTAACCACTGTATTTGATTGGATTCTAACCACTGTATTTGATTCGATTCTTATCCAATCCAGTTTATGACCAAAATCACTGTACTCGATTATAACCACCCTAACCACTGTATTTGATTCGATTCTCATCCAATCCAGTTTATGACCAAAATCATGGAAAGAAGTAAATTAATGAAGTGAAGTACCATTGTAATTGACTTTTAGAAGGGCATAACTATGCTAACTTCAATCAGAATGGGAGATTTGCTTGTTCAAAACGCAGAGCTCTTAAATGACATATAAAGGATCTTAAATGGATTCCAGATTTTGGTGCTTGAGATCTGGGCCATTCTCAGACTAGAAGGATGCCTGAAAAGTTTAGATTCCTGGGTCTAAGTAATCTCTTACCATTCAGAGTTCTCGTGGCCAGACACCACAGAGCACATCTGTAATCCCAGCTGCTGGAGAGGCTGAGAAAGAAGGGTGCAAGTTCAAGGGCAATTTAGTGAGAACTTGTCTTAAAACCAGCAAAACCAATTGGTTATGTAGCCCAGTGGTAGAGTATTTGCACAGATGTAGTGGCACTGGCGGGGGGGGGGGGGGTTGACGTTGCACAAAATCTCCACTTCCTTCCAGGCCTTCTACAAATTTATTATTAGCTATCTTCCATGTACTTAAAGCTAACCTGTTTCTTTTTCTTTCTTCTTCCTCTCGTCTTCCTCCTCTCTTCTTTTTCTTCTCTTTCTCCTTTTTATCCTTGAAATAAAATGGATTGGGGGGAAAGTAACCTGTTTCTTGATTTTTAGGATAGTCACATACATCCCCCTGCCCCATTAAGACCAATAACCTTGCCCAAGAATGATGAATACAAGGAACAGTTTTCCAAAACAAAATATATTCCTGTGAACTGGATTCCTAATGTAAACTCTTCACCATTCATATGTATTTCCTTGAGTTGCTGCTTTTCTTCCCCTGTATTTTCTATTGGAGAGGGGCAGATCCTTTACCTCAGACATTTATTGGTTCTTTGTATTTAGAATATGTTTACTAGCTGTCTTGGAATAGTCAGTCAGTTGTTGGCAACCATAGTTTTATTACCATGCTACAGAACATTAGAAGTTACTTCTCTCCAACTGTACCTGTTAATGATTCTCTCTCTCTGTCTCTCTGTTTCTCTCTCTCCTCACTTTGTTTTTGAGACAGAGTCTCACTATGTAGTTCAGGCTGCTTTGTACTGTAAGTACAATCCTCCCCCTCAGGTTCTTTAAAGTTAGGTTTATTGGTACATTTTAGATATGCATAACACTGACATTCATCATAAGGAGTTTGTACCTGCTCACAATGCAACTTCCCATTCCCCTCATCTCCCTTCAGATCCTCTTCTCATTTACAAAGCTTTGTTTCCATTTTTTGTTCTTTAACCTTTTATTTTTCTTTTCCTTTCCTTCCTTTCCCCCTTCTCTGTTCCTAGTTTTTCTTCCCATTTGAACGTTTTCTTCCTATTTCACAATATCTGTTACACATTTTGGTCCTTATTTTTACTTTGGTTTCTCACACCAGTGTGGTGTTTACACATGTCTAATTTATTTCCCTTAAGGGTATGGTCTCAGGGGCTGGGTATTTAGCTCAGTGGCATAAGCACCTACCTGCCTTGCAAGCAGGCGGTCGTGAGTTCGATCCCTGGTACCGATAAAAAAAAAAAATGTGGCAAGAGTATGGTCTCAGGGTGCATCTACTTAGCCATAAATGTCTCCAGTTTATCGTTCTTTATGGCAGAGTAGTATTCACCAAATGAAAGACTCACGTCTTTATTCACTGGTTGATGGGCATTTGGGCTGTTGCTAAGATTCAGCTATTAACTGAGTGTGCACTATAAACACGAATTTTCTTATCTCACTGTGGTATGATGCTTTTCATTCTCTCTTCCCTATATTTCCTTAATTGCGCTTTTGACTGAGGTTTTGTTCCGCTTTTTGATCATCAGAAAAATTAAAGTATGGGATCTCTTGGCTGCTCTGGACCCTCGTGCTCCTGCAGGGACTCTCTGCCTACGGACCCTGGTGGTAAGAGCCTTATTGTTGTTAAAGGAAGCCAGAAGGATAGTGGGTTAAATGTTCATATGCTGCAGATGTAGATCTGGATCAGATAGATCCTCACAAACCTGCTAAGCAGAAAGACAGCCAGCACACAGGAAAAAAACATGTTTATATAGTGCCTTTCATCCAGAGGTGCTTTCAAGTCTGTGTGAAGATGAACATGGTTTAACAGCTGCATGGCAACTCTGCGATGTTGTAGTATAGGAAGCAAATAAGAATGCTATACCACCAGGAGTCACAGAGTACTGAGGGAGAGGGAATATAATTACTCGGGTTGGAGCTTGTCCAGAATCTGAGGACCTGCACACCTGTTGCAAAAGTGCTCTGGGAATCTTGAGCACTCATGGTCAGTGCCTCAGTTCTGTATCACACTCGAGGGATGGTGCCTGCAGTAGCTCGGATCTGGTCGGGTACCCACTTTATGCACCCTCATGTGAGCTTCTTGCCATGTGGGGAAGGAAATCAAAGGACGACTGCAATTGGGGATACAGCTTAGTGGCAGGGCACTTGCCACCTGCCTAGTAAGCTCAAGACTTGTGGCCCTGGGTTAAATCCCCAGTATCACAAAACACAGGAAGAGGAGTGTCACCTCTACAAGCACTCGTGCTAGTCAAAGGCCCAGATCAGCAGCTGCTACTGCACATAGCAAATGAGCGGAGATGCCAAGGTGGCAGAATCTTCTGCACACCTCTGGAAAAGACAGGAGCAAGCACTCCAAGCTTAGTGTTTGAACCTGGCTCCTCATAGCTCGGCGCTCTTGGCTCAGACCTGTATGGATTTAGAGCATATTCTCTTAGAAGTGCCCCTTTGCCTGTGTATTTCACACATAGTCTTTAAGATACGTCCTGCTGTTTGCTTACAATTAATCTGACAAGTTTAATTGTCTGATGTTTTAAGGTACAGTTCACATGCAGGAAAACTGACCCTTCTTTAGTATGCTTCTGTGAACTTTGCAGCTGTATAGCATTTTTTTAGTTGTGTAATTCTTACTGCAATCAAGATACAGAACATTTCTGTCACCCCGTTTCATTAGGCTCCTGCATATCCTCACCTCCTAGCAGTTGTTAGCAGCCATTTGTCTGATTCCTCTTACTGCACTTTTGCTGTCTTGTGAATGCCATATAAATCAAGACCATGTGCAGACTTTTCTAACTTGGTTTGAGATATGACCATGTTGTTGTATGTGTTTGTACTTGGCTTCTTTGTATCCCTAAGTAGTATTTCAGTGGGGGATGAACCATTTTGTTTGTGCATCTGCCAGTTTAAGGGTGTTTGGGATGTGTCCCGTTCTCACTGGTTCTAAGTAAAGCCACTGAAAGTTTTCCTCTACAGGTTACTGTGTCCATACTTGTTTTCATTTCTCTCAGATAAATATTTTGGAGTGTAATTTCTGGATCCAGTGGTTTAAATTTAAAAGAAACTACCAGCTTGCTTCCCAAAGTAGCATATTAAATTTTGAAAAGGCAAAGCACTTTGCATTTTTACTGACTCTATGGAAGTTCTCTTTTTCCATTTCTTTTCCAGCACTTGGTATTGTCAGTAGACAAATCACAAACATTTGAGTGAATGTGCAGTTTGCATTTGTGTGATAACAGTAATAGCATCTTTTCATATGCTTATCTTTTGAAAAATGTCTGTTCAGACTTTGCAAACTGCTTGTCTGTCTGTCTTTTGCTGTAGTGTGCGTTGAACCCAGGACCTTTGCACTGAACTACATCCCAACTCTACTTGCAGTCCTCCTGTTTCACCCTCCGAGTATGCTAGAACTATAGATATATTCCACTACACCCATTTTATTAAATTATTTTTTAAAAACATTTTTGAGGTGAAATTAGCAGACAATAAAGTGAACATATTGAAAGTACCAGCATGATAAAAACGTTGACACAGGTGTACTAGTGAAGCCATGCGTGGTGATGTCCTCATCCCCATTGGTGATTCCTTCCCATCCTGCCTACCTCCAGACTCCCTTCCCTAAGCAGCCCCTTCCATCAAAGTTTGCATTTTCTAATGGTTTTATAAAAATGTACTGTGTAGTACATCCTCTTTCTTGCCTCTTTTCACTGAAAGATCAGTTACTTTTGTATATTCACCCTTGTTTTTGATGTGTATCAATAGTTCATTCCTTTTTTTTTAATCAGTACCGGGGATCAAACTCCCGACCACACGCTTTCAAGGCAGGCGCTTATGCCACTGAGCTAAATCCCCAGCCCCAGTTCATTCCTTTTTAAAATGTTGCTGAATAGGCAGAATGTAGAGGCACATGCCTTTAATCCTAGTACTGTGGAAGGCTGAGGCAGGCGGATCCCAAGTTTGAGCCTAGCTTGGTTAACTTAGCAAGTTACAAAGATGCTATCCTCAAATTTCTAAAAAAGTTTTTTTTTAAAAGAGCCAGAGAGGTCCTGGGTTTAACCCCCTAGTACCTCCCCTATTGCCAAAAAAGTTTTTATAAATATTTATAGACAAGTCTTTTTTTTTTTTTTTTTTTTTTTTTTTTTTAAAACAAAGTCTTGCTATGTAGTTCAAGCTGACCTTGAATTTACTGTATAATCCAGACTGGTTTTGAACTCAAGGCAATCTTCCTACCTAAGTGCTGGGATTATAGGCGTGCACCACCACACCCAGCCATGGGGTGTTTTTTTTTTTTTTTTTTTTTTTAATTCATTCTAATCTCCTCTGCTTTTTAATGGATATGTATAGAACATTTATGTTTAATGTAATTTTTATATGATTTTGAATCTATCATAGCGGTTTTCTGTTTTTCTTTATTTTTCTCCATTTTCTTGCCCTTTTGAGGGATTAGTTTTGAGGATTTTGTTTTACCTCCATTTCTGAGTTACTAGTTGCATGTAGTAGTCTCAGAGTGAGCAAGAGAATATGTATCTTCATTGAGGTGTAATAGCAAGTGATATTGTATCATTTCATATGTAAAGGAAGGGGCCGGGAATTTAGCTTACTGGCATGAGCGCCTGCTTGGCAAGCGCAAGGTCATGAGCTTGATCCCTGGTACCCGCCCCCTGCAAAAAAATCTATACAACATATGTAAAGGAAGAAACTTAAAACACCATATTTCCATTTTTCCTCTCCCATCCATGCAAAAATCTATTAGTGCCATGGATTTTATTTCTGTATACATCATTATTCCGACACCACATCATTTAAAAAGAGCTAAGATGAGGCCAGGGATTTGGCTCAGTGGTTCTAACACTTGCCTGGTAAGTGTGAGATCATGAGTTCAATCTATGGTCAAAAAAAACCAAAAAACAAAAAAACAGCTGGGATGGGGCTGGGGATTTAGCTCAGTGGCATAAGCACCTGCCTTGTAAGCAGGCAGTTGTGAGTTCAATCCCCAGTACCAATAAAAAGGAAAAAGACAAAAAAAAAAAAAAAAAAAAAAACCAGCTGGGATGTAGTTTCGTGACAGAGTACATTCCTGGCATGGTGGTTCTGCATTGGAGCCAGACAGCCAGGTCTAATACTTTTGAGACTATTATAGTTTGTTTTTGGACCTCCCCACCCAAGCCTCAAGCAATCATGGACCTGGCTGCATGTAGTGTTTGTGATTGGTTAGTTGTCTAGTACTGGGATTGGCAGTGTGAGTGCTGTGCCCACCCAGGGGTGGAACCCACAGTGTAAGGGGGAGAAGGCATGTCTTTCCTCTTTTGCTTGGTCTACTTTTACCGTTTGTGGTAGCCATGAATGGCGGCCCCACTATGCCACCATGCCTTAGAGCCAACTGAGTATGGACTTAAACCTCCAAAATTGTAAGAAATAAGCCTTCCCTTCCCTAATTTTGGGCATCAGGTATTTTGTCTCAGTGAGAGAAAAGTTACCAAGACAGAGACCATGAAGTAAAATAAATCTTTACTCTTTATCAAATTTTTATCAAGTTTTCAACATTGGTCACAGTGATGGAAAGGTGGTTAATATAAAGGTCTAGCAAGTTAATACACCATGCTAACTCTAGCCTGAAGAAAGCTGGAATACCTGTATTAATTTCAGACAGAGCCAACTCCAGAGCAGGGAATATCAGGGATAAAACGAGCATTGCGTACTGATACAGGGCCAGTATATATATATACTATACGAAGTATTGACATGAAATTCAAAACTAGTCAGCCCAAGTATGAGCCCAGCCCTGGCAACCTAGCAAAACCCTGACTCCAAAAAGCAAAAGAAATAGGGGCATTGAGAATGTAATTCAGTGCAAAGATCTTGGATTTAATCCCTAATGTGCGTGTGTGTCTGTCTGTCTGTCTCTCTCTCACACATACACACACACACACACAGAGTCTAAACAAATTGATAGCATGTCTTGGTTACTTTTCTCTAGTTGCTGAGACAAAATACCTAACACCCAAAATGAAGAAAGAAAAGGTTTATTTATCTTAGAGTTTTGGAGGTTTCAGTCCTTACTCAGCTGGCTCCAAAGTAGGCTGGCATGACTGAGGGGCAACTGTTATGGCAGCCACAAACAATAAGAGCAAAAAGGGCGGGGAGGAGAAAACACACCTTTTTCCCTCTCTTACATTGTATGCCAGCTCCACCCCTAGGCAGGTGCAGCACTCACACTGCCAGCCCCAGAGCTAGACAATGAACCAATCACAAACGCTAGATTCAGCTGCCTCCATGACTGCATGAGGCTTGGGGGCCCAGTACACATAAGCTATAACACAGTATTAAGAGTGGCTAGCAAGGGTATGAGAATGCCTTCTAGATCTAGGCTGTTGGAAGTCATCTGTGTCTGGATCAGGGCAGCAGTTAGGAGGAATCATGTACTAGATCTTACACCCATTTATGAAAGCCAGATGGTTGACTTTCATGAATTTTGCAAACTGGTTGATATGCCATGACATCTGTACAGTTGTAGTGTTACAAAGTGAGGAAGTTTAATTGGTAAGTAGTTTCTAGCATATCATTGTTAGCACTCTCCACCCTTTAGTTTCCTGACCGTAGAAGTAATTTAGAGATGGAAAGGAGATAAGGCAAGGGAGGCCCTGAAAAATGTGCTTCTCTAGCCCAAGCCACAGAATTGGTAGCAGGAAACTAGGGTATTGTTTTCCACTGCAGAATATCACTATTTTGTTCCTGAAGTCAGACCCTAGTATTTGACTTTCCATCCTACCTGTAGCAAACAAAATTTTCCTTCCATATTTGGCTGTGATAGCATGTTGTGTCCTTGTGCTTTCAAGTAGTTCAGATTCTTATCCTTTGCTTTCTCCTTTTTTAGGAGCATTCTGGAAGAGTTTTCCGCCTCCAGTTTGATGAATTCCAGATTGTCAGTAGTTCACACGATGACACCATCCTCATCTGGGACTTCCTAAATGACCCAGCGGCCCAAGCAGAGCCCCCTCGCTCCCCGTCACGAACGTACACCTACATTTCCAGATAGATCCCCTCCAGACCTTACTTGCCCAGGTAGGAGCAGCCTTGTGTTGTGGGGAGGGGCGCTGGTGGCTGCCACTTCCCCTTCTTGGACCTTTCTCACCAAGCCCTGAGGAGCAGGAGACACAGACAGAGAAGGGGCAGGCCGCAGAGCCGGGCACCACTTCCACCCAGGCACCCAGCCTGCAGTCCAGAGGGAAACCCTACATTTAGGGTGCCCCTCAGTAGAAGGCATTGTGAGTTCTCATGATTTTCAGAGCAGCTGCAGGCTTAGGCACTAGAATCTGTTCTCTGTGAAGGGCTGGGGAAGGGAGGGGGCTGTACAAGCTACAACAGTACAACAGACAACAGTCCATGTTTTACCACTGTAGCATTTGGGTAACCCACATTTTTATCACTGTCTCTAGCTGGTTGCCTCTGTCACTGTCCTCCTCTCACCCTCCTAAAACAGATGTCCCCCAGGAGTGTCTCAGGCTTTCAGACTAAGCTCCCTTCATGGGCTGATTTACCTTTTCTTGAAGCTTTCAGCTCTTGCTTCACATTTCTGTGTCTATGACACGGTTTATGTCTCCAGGCCTGCCATCTGCACATCTGTCCTTAGGGTTCCCAGCCACTGTCCACCATCCCCACACCTTCTCTTCTTGAGTGGCCCCACTGTGTCCCTGGCCACTCAGGCAGAAGCTCTAAGCCACCTGCACCTGTTCCACCCTCTAGGGAGCAGAGAGAGCTTGGCATCTTGGCCTCCAGTGCACCACTGCTTGCGCGCTCCTGTAGCTCCCTGGATGCATCCACAGCCTTGCCCTCTGCCAGCCCAGTCCTCCCATAGCCAGGGCAGCTAGGACAGAAGCCCCAGCACTGCATGTACAGGGCATGGCCTTGGGGAAGGTCCCCTGGGCCCCCCTTCTGGTTGATAGGCAAGTGAGCATTCTTTTGCTTCCAGAGCAGGGGAGATGTACGGGCCAAGGGGTGGTGACTGTTCCCTGTGTCTGCTCACAGGACTCATTAAAGTTGCGGTATTCAACATATCTGCAAACAGTAACAATCAGACTCCGACCTGGATCCCTGGACCTGCGAGGAGCAGGGCTTCGAGACTCCTGGTGGGAGACAGCTGGCCTGCGCTGACCAGGGCAGCCTGCGTGATGCAGCAGCTGCTTCAATGCTGCTATCAGAAGATGTCTTCTGTCTCAAGTGAATGCTGGGGACTGTTGCTACTCCCCTTGCCCTCTCCTGTCCCTCACACCTGTTCCTCCTCCATTGGGTTCCAGACAAAGATGACTTACAAATATATTTAGTGTTTGGACAGAATCTCTCTTGCTTTGCCACTAAGCAGAAGAACTAAATTCCCCACATAGCCCACTTCTTGGGACAGGAGGATGCAGCTTCCGGGCAGACAGAGCCCAGTGTCACCATGTTACTGCAGTGCCAGCTCCTGGCCAGAGCAGAGGAGACCGCACCCTGACAGCCTCTGAGAGAAGGGAAGAAAGGCCAAGTGCACGCCCCAGCCCCAGCCCCAGCCCTGGCCATGGAGGAGGCATGTGGTAAGTGTCCTGTCAGCCTGAGGCGGGCCGCTGGAGACATGTGGAGGCGCGCACCCATCCAGCACTGTGGCGGACCCAGCCTTCTGGCCGCACGGTCATCCTTCTTGAAACTCCTCCTCCTCCTCCCCTTCCTCCTCCTCCTTCTCCTCCTCCTCCTCCTCGTCCACCACCCGAGGGGAGGGGCAGGAGCTTCCTGGGCTCTATCAGCGCTGCCTCTTTCTGGACTCAGCAGTCTCCTGGATTTCATGTAGAGTGCAGAACGGAGTTGCTGATTGCATTCCTCTCATTAACACTTAGATGTGTAATAAAAGGCATTGTGCTTCATCTTAAATCACTGGTAAGGCTCCACCTGCAGAAGGGTTTGCAGTGGCTGGAGCCCGTGCTAGTGCATCCTGCGGAATGGTTTCGCCTCTGATGTCCGCCTCACAGCACGAGACCCAGGCACCTGCAACTGCCAGGACCACCAGCACTAAGGAGGCAGGCGGAAGTCAGAGCTGCTGTCTCTTTCCTACAGGCCAGTAAATATGGCTTGGAAATTGGTCTGACCAGCTCAGTCTTGCATTGCAGAACCTTGCTTTTGCTTCTTCCAAAACCAGTGTTAGCAAAAGGGCCACAATGCCAGAGAGGGGATCAGATTTAAGTTTGGCACACAGGGTTTATTGGTGGGGCAGAAACTGCCTTCTCTTTTCTTCCTCTTGCCTTTCATCTGCTCTCTCCTTCCCTGACCATTAAAATGTCTCTGGCAGTTGAAGAACATAAATATAGGCCAGGGATTTAGCTCAGTGGCACAGCACCTGCCTGGCAATCATGAGGTCCTGAGTTCAAGTTCCAGGACCCCCAAAAAATAAACCACGATGAATACTACAGGGTCAAGGCCCAGCTGGCCCCTCGGAAAGCAGCTGTGTGGGCTTCGTAACCAGTGGCTCCAGTGCCCAGGTGCATGTGCCGCTCCAACTAAGAGCATCGAGAACCCCAGCTTGATCGCTCTGGCCGCAGGGGCAGCCTGGCAGTGCCTGTGTGCTCCCTGGAAGCTGGGCAGTGAGGCCCCTCGTTCTTATCTTTGACCCATGTGGCTGAGCCTAGGGAAAACCCTGCTTACACAGTCACTGTAGGAAGAGCAGATGGGGACCAGCTGCACACGGCCTCCAGCCTAGCCACTGTGAGCTCATCAGGGCAGGTGGGAGAAGAGGAGGCTGCCTCTCCCCAGCTTGGAGGAAGATCCCGGACCAAGGGCAGCGCTCATGTGAGAGGCAGCCCGCGCGTGTGCCGTTTTCCCGTTCTGCTTTACAGCTGCTTTTACGCTTTCAGTCTCGAGTTGTAATTCCTTCTCAGCTCCCAAATGCTGCAGAGCCTTGCTTCTCCAGGGCTCCTCCTGGTCTATCGAGTTGTGTATTGATGGCTCCTTGATAGGTCAAAGGTTGTGCTGCAGATGAAGAGCTGTCGGGCCCTGACACCCAGGTCAGACACTGTAGAGGTGTGGGGTTCACGCTGTTGCAGTACTGTCCAGTAGCCGTACCTCCCTCGCCCTCTGCTGTGTGCTACTGTGGAGAGGGAGCAGGCCGGGGTGCAGCCTGCAGCAGAGTACTTCCTGGCGGGTGTGAGACCCTGGCACGTGCTGAGTGCCACCAAAGGGGAACAAGATATGGGGCGGTTGGGTGCCCATGGCCGGGACTCAGCCCTTGTCTGGGGTGCTCTGGAGGAGCACAGTGGAGATGCCAGTCCAGCATGTCTGACGGGGCGGGGGTGGGCCTGCAGGGTAGCGTCTGACACTGTCCTCCCTGCTGCCCAAGGGAGATGGGAATGAAGTTAAGTGGTCTGAAAACTGAATCGCTCGCCTTGCTCATCTCTGGGGGTCATTTACCAGTTCATGTAGGAGGAATAATCAGGTAAGTAGGAGTTCATTTCCAGAGAAGGTGAACCCCACTTACCATCTCTGCATGGTTTCAGTGGGAATTGATTATCACAAATCCCAGCTGGGGTTTTAAAACATGGAAAATTTGACCTTTGTGGAAAGAAAAGAAACAAAGACATCCTGGCACAGTTAAAGGAAGTAGGAAAAGAGCTCCACGTGTGAAGCTCTTTTTCCTGAGATTCCCTTGCACTGAAAGGACCCTATCTTTGAAGATGGGAGAGAGGCGCTGTGCTCTGTGGCTGCTGACAGCACGAGCTTTTCTCTGAGTGCAGTGTGAGAGTGCGTGTGCATTTGGAGGGACCGATGACACTTGTCCCACATGCAGAGCGAACTCTGAGACTTTACTCACAAGTAATAAAGCCTGGCTCTCAAAACTTGTTTTGGGGGTGGGCAGAGGAGGAAAAAGCCATCACTGGTCATCCTAACACTTGATTGTGTGTGGAAACAACTGAGTTGGGTTGAAAGTGAATATTGGCAATCATGAGGTCTATTTTTCCCTAGAATTGGATTAGGTTCCTTGGCATTATTGATGTTAGCATCTTCCTTGCACCTTATACCTGTAACCCAGAGGTAGACACAGCCCAGCCCAGAGTGGCTGGCCGCAGGTCAGGCTGTACCTTACCTCTGGAGTCATCCAAGGTGCTTTCGGGTAGTAAGTGGAGTGTGGAGATGCCCACCCTGTGATGGTCACCTCAAGTTGACCTCATGACCAGCTTGCACTACTGCCTCCACACTTGGGTGAGTGCGCAGACGGCCAGCTGGGTTTGTCCCCCTCTGCTGAGGTCCCACAGTGTGGCCAGGCTGGGCAGTTCAAGCCTCTTAAGTGCAGGCTCAGCTCAGCCACTCTTAGGGCAGCAAAGGCAACCTTCTGGAGCTTTCAGTGATGCTGCCCACTGCAGCACTCACGTCGCAGGGCCCACCAGTGTCTCGGGGAACAAATTGAGCTTTGCTTCTGGTTCTCTTTAATCCGTAGTCCATCTGTGGCACCAGAATCCTTGGAGACAGAAAACAAAGGAACATGATCATTTCATACAGAACTAAACTCCTCTGACATCTAGACTCCCTTCTGTCAGAAGTCGAGCACCCACAAACTAAAATTTCCTGGAAGCAGTGACCCCCTGAACCACCCAGCTGGCTCTCTTAACACCTAGCTGGGGTGGGTTGGGGTACTTGTGGCTCTGTGTGTGTGTGTGTGACTTGCTCTCCTGATCCTTCCTCCTCTTGGACACTGCAGAAAAAGACCAGCTAGACGGTTAGAGATGGGTCCCAAGAAAGCGAATGCCTTCCCAAATCAGTGGTTACGTAAGCCCAAGCAGCAGGGCCAGGATGTCCAGAGAGCGTGCGCCCTGGCAGTGGGGCTAGGCCAGCGCGCGGGTTTGTGGAGCTCTTGCGTGGGCCACTCTCCGTTCTGTCTGTCCCCGAGTGCTGACTGCTTTGACTTCTGTGATCATGTGACAGTGATGTGTAGTCAGTGTACCAGTATGTTTAGATTTTTTTAACTTCAGAAAAAAATAAATGACAGATGTATGATTAAAGTCAATTTCCCAATTGTGTTTTTCCCTGAGGTGGCCTGTTTCTTTGAACCAACATGAACAGGGCTGTAACTTTCTCCGTGAATGAGTCATTGCACAGATGTACAAATGTACGTGTGCACTGTGGATGAATCCTCCTGGGACGCTGACCATGAGATCAGGATGGACCAGGTGACTAAGCCTGGGTTCCCCATGGTGCACATGGTGTCTGTTGATCAAGGTGAAGTCATGGTGATGTCCATTTGCAAATCGGTCAGCCCAGCCCAGCCTGAACCCACAGTCTTAAGTTTCCTCTGCCACTCAGTAGGTGAGGGGACGCCACTTTTCCCCGCACTCCTTTCTCTTGCCTTTGAGCCTCTCAGGAGAGAGCCCAGGCCAGGGACCTGCAGAGACACTGCTGTCCCCAGGGGAGTCCCTGCCACCTCCTGCCCAGGGTCAGAGGGGCTTCTCCATTTCCTGCTCCTCCTGTGGTGCTGTAAGCAGGGCCCTTGGAGCTGACTCACGCAGGCTTCAGACCTTGGACCGAGACAGCTCTGGCTGCCCAGGCTCCCTGTTTGATATGAACACTTCTGGCCGTTTTTGTGGGTCTGGCTCTGGCAGTGCCCAGCCCTGGGTCTACCTGGCACTGGAGCTGGAGGAGTATTAGAGCGTTAGGTAGACCCAGCCTTTTGCCAGTGAGGGAACTGAGAAGCAAGAAAGAGGTCCAGCCAGGTGTGATACTCACATGTCATCCCAGCACTCAGGAGGCAGAGACAGAAGGGTTACCATGAATTGAGCCCTGCCTGGGCTACATAATAAGTTCAAGGCCAGCCTGAACTAGAGAGCAAAACCCTGTCTCAAAGATTCAAAGACCACCTTGGTGTCAGTTCCCCAGCAGGCCCCACCCCAAAGGTCAGAGCAGAGCACTGCGCAGCCGCCAGCCGCTCCTGCTGGGTTCCAGAGCACAGGACCAAGGAGCCTGACACTGAGGTGCCTGGGTCTTTCTCCAGCCTGGCACGGAGGGGACAGCCAGCTAGACACTGCCCAGAGGCTCGAGCCTTGGGTCCCTCCCCTAAACCTATAGCTGCCTTCAGCAAAGACCAAGAGGAGGAGACCTCTCTGCCGTCTAACTGGCTCTTGCCAATTAAGAGGGTTTTATTAGGCTGCTAATTAAAGGCACTTTGTTAGCAGCAGGAGAGGCTGAGTGGGTGACTGGTGTGATGGAGACAACACTGGAAACTTTCCTCCCCGTGGAAGCACAGCCCCTAGGAACTGCAGTCCCCAGCCTCTCCTGCTGCGCCTGCCACACCCCTTGCATTCAATTAGCAGCTCTGAGGAAAGCAGGTCATTACCAAGCCGGGTCAGAGCCCCCCACCATCACCGAAGGCCACAGGAGCACCACAAGGAGGGGCCCAGGGCCCCAGGAGGGCACCCTCACACCCCTGCCCGGGTACTGCAGGTGTCAGCAGGACCTGCCAAAGCACCAGTCACTTGGTCACACCGAGTCCCCGCTCCCCCTTCCCCGTGCCAGCCCTATCCCCTGCAGGCTCTGAGTGGGTGGCAGAGGAGTCGCAGGCCTCTAGCTCGGTGCCCCTGAGCTCGCAGGAGACCAGTGGCAGCTCCCTTGCACGTACAAAGACAAGGTCACTGCTGCAATCCTGGGGGCGTGTGGGGGCTGACAGGCGGGGTCACCAAAAACAACAACTCTCCACGGCCCTCCTCATCCCTCACTTAACTGCAGAATTAGCACCGGCCTGGGCTGGGTGGGCAGATTTATGGCAGGGCCTGCCTCCCTCCATTTAACCAAGGCCAGCCTGGGCTCCAGACACTAAATTAGATTTTTGACAATTAGAGAACCTAATGGACACACAGCCATCCCCAGAGCTAGATAGCCGGCAAGGCTGTCCTGAAATATCCACCACTGGCTGCTGGCCGTCCACCCCTGTGGTGCTGCACTCCCCTGGTGCAGCCGTCACCCTGCTCGGTGCCAGCCTGATGCCAAGACTCTGCCTTTGTCCAGGCTCGTGAGTCTGCTTCTTTCTGGTCCTCAGGTCACTCCCGTCCATCCCCACCTTCAGCAGGCCAGTCCCCTGTGATGTGTGCGGCCACCGGAAGCAGGTTCCAAGTCCCCTGAGGGTAGGGGCTGTGCTCGCTCTCTGAGCCACTGCCCATTCTGCCCCTTCCGGCTGGGGAGCGGGCCTGGCCCTGCTCTGCCCAGGCCGAGGCACCTTCCCCGTGGCCCCTAGCTCCACTGCGCAGTGGCCAGACTGTAATGAGATTGCAGTAAGTGGCGTTGGGGGGGCTGCTCACACTCACTCAGGCAGACTCATAGCTCTGTCAGGCTGATTGGTCCTGAGTGGAGGCGGAAACGGCCCCCCACGGACGCACTGAGATTGGTTATAAAATTACAAGCATTTGTCCTGCTGTCAGTGTCCTCCCTCCCGCCCTCCGCCTGCCTGCCCAGGCGCCCCTCCACCACCCAGCCCCTCTCCCCCCAGATTGGCCCACACCTGAAGGCGCCAAGGGGCCCAGGTCACCAACCTTCCTGGCAGGGCAGGCCTTCCTGCCCCGGCCCTTGGACAGTCCCAGCTCCAGCTGGCCTTGGGGTGCCCTGACCCTGTGCCCAGTTTCTTGTTCCCTCAGGGTAAACGTGGTTGAGGCTCCCAGGTCAAACAGGCCTTGGTGTTCTCAGGAAAGGACACAGTGTCCCAAACCCAGGCCTGCCTGGGACCACAAGTTCACAGCCCAAGCTGTGGGCTCAGGCAGGGACTGGGAAGTGAGGGCTGCTGGGGTCTGCCCTGCTGAAGGGCGAGCTACCAGCCAAGGAGCCCACCCCCCCTCCTCCCAGGGGGCCAGGTCGCAGCCTTGTGCCCTGAGCGCCAAGAAGGGACAGACCAGACAGCTCTCAGAGGTGCCCTCTGCCCCCAGCCGAGACTCCAGCATGCACCCAGAAGGCCTTGGAAAGGACTCCAGGGAGGTGTACCCTCAAGTCCTGCTCCAGACCAGCCCCAAGCTCCCCTTCCTCTCTGGAGGCAAAGTTAGGAGGTGTGAGGGGAGCAGTGTGTCCTGGCTGCCAGCTACACAGGGCCTTCCTGCCACCGGCCTTTTTTCACGCTCCGGCCTTTTTCACCTTGGCCACGTTGGCTGCGATTGCATCCTTAACTAGGGCGGCGCTGGCGCATTGCTCACCAATAGCGGTGAGTCGACTCATGCTTGCCGCAGACCTCCTGTCCAGCTCCTCCAGGTCAGTTCTCCCCACCTTCGGGGACAGGAAGGGTACTCAGGAAGCAGCGCCCTTCCCACAGTGGCCCAGGCACTGAGACCTGGCCAGCCAGAAGCTCTAGCGCACTGTGGGCTTCCCAGGGACCAATGACCCTATGCCTCGGCCCAGGGTCCCCACTAAAAGGCTGCAGCTCTCCTCCTGACCACTAGATGTCTCTCCAGAGCCCGCCAGCCAGGCCCCGCCTCCTCCAGATCTGCGTGCACAGGGCTGTCCCTCACACCCTCACCTGGGCTTTACTTAACCACCTTGGGCCACACGTTCCTGTCTTAGCTGGGAACACGCATAGGGTGATCCGCACTCCCACGAACTCACCAAGGTCTCTGACCAAAGTGGGGCCTCTATTCCCCATTCCTAAAACCACCCTAGCTGCAAGCCCAGGCCTGATTCTGCAGGCGGTGCCATGGCTGAGTGAATGGGTCAGTCATGTGAGGACATCACTGTCCCTTCTGCAGGCCATGTGCTGGCCTGGGCTGTAGGGATAGAGGGGCCAGGGTAGGCAGCGGGGTCTTCTGAGCATAGGAACTTTGATCTGGGTCGGAACCCCAGTGTGGACGTACTGGCTGTGTGACACCGGATGAGTTCCCTGACCTCCCTTCCTGTCTTTTATTTTATTTTATTTTATTTTATTTATTTATTTATTTATTTTGGTACCGGGGATCAAACTCATGACCTCATGTTTGCCAAGCAGGCACTTACACCACTGAGCTGAATCCCCAGCCCCCTTTCTGCCTTTTAAATAGGGTTGGGACACAGCCCCACCACCTACAGGCTTCCCAGATCCATGTCTGGAGGAAGGGCCTAGGGAAAGGAGGCTTGGAGCTGGGTGCTGTAGTGCATGCCTGTAATCCCAGCACTCAGAAGAAGGCCGAGGTAGGAGGACTGCCACAAATTTGAGGCCAGCCTGGGCTACAAAGTGAGTTCAAGGCCAGCTTGAACTCTATAGTGAAACTGCCTCACGAAAGACCAATAAAACAAACCAAAAAAAAAAAGTAGGGTTTGGAGACTGAAGAGCTAAACCCACTCTGACCAAGCCAGTGGGTGCCCAGAGCTGATAAACAGAGCCCTAGCTTGAGGCCACCTTGCCAGCTATGGGCCCTGCTGGGGGCTTGTCCCGAGGGCATGCAGGACCTGGCCTGGTAGCCAGGGAGGGGGTGCCAGGAGCCTGTACCTTTCCTTCTGGACACCTGGCCTGAGCCCCAGGGGCTGGCAGCCTTGAGGAGCTTCCATAAGGGTGGGACTTGTCTTTTGACAGCCCCTTCCTCAGAAGAGCCCCAGAGCGTAGCTCCTCAGTCCTCCTTCCTCCTGTGGCCCTCTGTACCCCGCAGGGACCCCTCCCCAGGTGACTGGGAGGCCCTGCTGGAAGGATGAGCAGTACCTATCGGTAAGTATGTGCAGCATTACATATGTATATTGGAGAGTAAATAACCCCAAAAAGCGCCTTGTAAATAGACTCCGAGTTTATCCTTTATTAATGAGGCACCGAGTGCCCCGCTGTTTTAGAGCAGCGAGACTTTCATAATATCAAACCTAAATTACACTTGCAGCTCTCGGCCTAGGACGAGCATTTTGCAGCTCCCTTTGCAGAGTGAGTAAGCAGGAATCCTCCCTTCCCCCCTGGGCTTTGTTGACACCTTTCTCCTGACAGGGGCGAGAGCGAGGGAGGGAGGCTGTGTGTGCAACATACAATCACACACACACCAAGACTTCGGGGGCAGAGGGCAAAGGCTGGTGGGATTCAGGTATGCAACCTGGGGAGAGCTCACAGGACTCAGGGGCACCCCAGGTCTAGCATTTGGAGGTTTGGCATGGGGGGTGATGGACACTGAGCAGCTCTGTGACCCAGCCACTCTACTTGGCTCGTCTCTATGATGGGTCCCTTCACCAGCCGCCTGTGTGGGTGTAGACTGTGCAGGAGCAGACTGGTTGGTGCAGAGGCTGACGGGTCACATGTGAGCAGTAGCAGGGCCCAGGACAGCAGTGACCAAGTCCTCCCTGGGACAGGACAGCAGCGTCTGCTGCTAAGTTCTGGAAGCGACCACAGCCCTTCCCACCCACATGCTCCACACACGGGTCCCGTGTCAGGCCTTGGACAGTGGCCCATTGAGCCTGGCTTTCCTAGTCCCTGGAGTCCCACAGCCAAAATCCTCTGGGCCCCCGGGGGCAGTGCCCACTGGGCCTTGGCCTGGCTGGGCTTGTTAAGAGGCCAGGTGGACAGGCAGCCACCGAGAAGGCAGGATTTATCACCTGCCCAGCCCAGGCCTGGTACTCCGTGGTACCCTGTCGATCTGTCCCATTATATGGACAGTTGGGTTTAATAGTCATTGTGCATTCACTTGGAGCCCAGCAAACATCACGGGGCAACACCCCCTCCACGAGAGCCGCCCGCTCCCCAGCCACACGGCCCATCCGTACAGTAAATTAAAAATATGAATCACTTCTCCCCACTGCCTCCCCAAACGCTCATCTTGTCAGCCTCTATGTTGCCTTCATTTGTATTACCTTAATTTAATGTTAATTATGGTCTTCATTTACAAGGAACAAGCCGGCCCTGCTCTGCCAGGGGACTCCCGCCCTTCCCCCTCAGCCGGGAGGGGAGGCTGGGGGAGAAGAGGATTCAGGGGCTGCAGAGGGGATGGGAGGGGAGTCAGAGGGAGGGTGTGAGAGGTGATCTGGGCCGTTCAGGAAGGACTGGAGGGCCCTACCTCCTCCACACTCCCTGTCTTCCATCAGTTATTCATGCAGCAGCTACTTACTGAGCACCTAATATGTGCCAGGTAACCAAGGGCCAGAGAGCCAGCAAGCTTCTACCTAGGCAGGGACAGTGGTGTTTGCCCCACCATCCTGAGGTCACTGTGCCAGGAAGCAGCTCCCAGAAGACACAGCCATGCCCCAGGTGGGCCGCCATTCAGCCCGCCCTGAGGGCACTGGGCCCACACAGGGGTGTTTTTTCCCTTCCAGGTAGGAATTTCGTTTTAATCTTTCCCAAGCCCCTCCTGCAGCAGATTGGCCAGCCTCAGAGTCCAGGGTAGAGAGGCCAGGAGAACAAAGGTGACTCCTTGTTCACTGTTCCCAGACCCCTCCTGACCCTTGTGCTGTCAAAGAAACGAAGTCTGTGGGGCTCCACACATGTCGGTGACCGATGGCACACAGGGAGCTGGTCCAGGGTCACCACCCACTAAGCGACCTTATCCCCTCGGCAGGGAGCAGGGGCTCCAGCTGCGGGTCTGCCTGCACATGGGGCTGTTCTGAGCACAGCACATGATGACCCGGGCCGGGAACCCAAGGCCCAGGGCAGCGTCCCCTCAGGTTCTGTATGCACGAGTGTGCGCAGCGCATTCAGCAGACCATGCGCACCCCCGCGCGCTGTCAGCAGCGCTGATGACATTGGCGCAGAGGAAAGCGATGACAAATGCCCGTTATCAGCGAACGAGGCCGATGACAAATGGGCGGGCGCCTGAGCAGCCCCATTACGCTGTAATAACAGAAGATGGATGGCCCAGCGCCCCCACCCACCCCGCGGCCCGCGCGGTAACCGGCCAAGCCACCGTGCCCGCTGGAGGGAGCTGCGCCGCCCGCCGCCCATCGCGGGATCCACGAGCCCGCGGCCAGGAACAAAGCGGTGGCTCAGCAGGCGCGTGGGGCTGATGGGGGTCCGGCCTCCCCGCGGCCGGGAGCGCAGCTGTGTGCACACAGCGGCCCGCACACTCCCAATCGCCTGTGGCCTTACACAGAACACCTGCCGCTCGCGTCAGGTTCCACCCTGACCCTACAGGACCACACGCACACGCATGCTTTTGCGCCACGCGAAAGCACACATACGACCCCAGAAGTCCATGCGCGCTCTGCACGCGTGGCCCCGCCCCTCCTGACCCTGCAGGGCCTGCATCCAGAAAGCACCCGGATACGTGCACAGGCCTCTCCCAACGCGGCTGCACACGCGCGGGGATGGAGGAAGTGTGCGCACAAGCGTCCCTCACCGCTCCAGGAACACAGTCCACGGCGCGCAAACGCATCCGCGCGAGACGCCCGCTGAGCAGTAGCGGATGCTGAGTCCTGGGGGCGTGATGACCACGGTGCCACCTCGGTTTTCCAGAGGCCAGGTTTACTGTATGGGTCCAGCAGACCATAGGGGAAGCCAGATGGCGACTCGGGCTTTGACCCAAACGCTGTATGTGACATGGAAAGTCGGCGTCCAGGAGATGTTGGCCAGAAGAAGAGAGAATTTTCTAAATGGACAACAGCAGGAGACAGGAAAACGGGAAGAGCAGGGAATGCGGGACCAACATGTCTAAGGGGTGTGGGTGCTCATGGGACCCTGGCGCAGGGAGGGCGGCAGCGCCAAGTGTGGGAAGGAGGAGGATGGCGTGTGGCCTCTGCGGTCCCATGAGCCTTGGATTTCAAAGAGGCCGGTGCTCCACTCAATGCTCCATTGTATGTTTTGAAATTCTTTATACTTTTAAAAATAAAAAGCCCTGTATTTTTATTTTGCACTTGTACCAAAAACTCTGTAGGCAACGTGGACGTGGGCTCCACGGCAGGAGCCGAGCGCAGGGGAAGAGGTGACTTTGGCTCGCACTGGGCTCACCAGCCTGTGGAGGACTGAGGGGTGAAGGTGGGGTTAAGAAGAAGGGTTCTTACCCCACACCGACGCCTTCACACCCCTAGACCCATGCATGCTCCTCCTTGCAATGCGCCCGCACACCAGCAGGAGCCTGGGCGCAGGGCGCTCCTCTTGTGTTCTCTCCTTGTTTGCCCCTACGACCCAGTGCCTAGTGCAGTACCTGTTTGCCGGACGTGTCTGAGTTCACTTGCACACACAAGGGTGAGGAGCATCCAGCGTCCCCCCAGGAGGGCCACCGGCCCACTGCCCTGGCCCATACTTCGTCCAAGGCCACTTCGTCACCGTGGTAACTGAGGGGCGCGCTGGGCCCGCCTCTGCGGTCTGCTCACTGGGGGCTCTCCTTGAGGACAGCGCTGTGCAGGAGCTGAGGGTGAGGCGATAAGCACCCATCCCGGGGCGGAGGCAAGGGGACTGCGGCCCGGGCTGTGAGCTGCCCGCCTGCTTGTGAGCTTCAGGTCTCTCATCGTGAGGCAGGACGAGAAGATGCGGAGCGCTAGTTCCAGCGCCTCGTGGCACTGGGGCCCGAGTTCCGGCAGGAGGTGCCTGGACTGGCAGGCTGGGAAGCGCCGACCCCGGGGAGCCCAGGGCGCCCCCGGCGGCTCTCCCTGCAGACTCGAGGCTCCGGCGCGGCGCTGTGGTCCCGTCCACAGAAGCCTGGCCTCCGAGCGGGGCGGCGGGACCCCTGGGTCGCGCTCTCCTGCCACGCCCTGCATACCGGGCGGCGGCTAGGAGTCCCGCGGACGCTCTTCCGCCCCAGGGATCGGGCCGGCGATCGGGCGGGTCCGGCCTCCAGCCCCGCCACTGGTCTTCCCTACCGCCTCCGCTGCCTCGGCCTCTCCGCCGGTCCTCGCGCGCCCTCTGCCGACCATTTGGGGAGGCGCCCCGTCGGTCCTGTCCCGGGTTGCCCAGCCGCGCCCGCCAACCAGTTCCGACGCGGTCCCCAGGGGCCTCCAGAAGGCTCCTCCCGTCGGCTCCTCGAGACACAGGGTGAGGGGGTCCAGCTAGGAGGCGGGATCCGTGACAGCACCCTACGGGCCGCAGGGGAGTCTGTCCCGGCCGAGGGGCTGTCTCCTCTGGCCCTGACGGGGGAGCCCGAGGTTGGAAAGAAAGGGGATCCCGGGCCGAGTCCTTTCCGGAGTGGTGATGATCCGAGCTGCAGCCACTCCCAGAGCGAGGCCAGCGAGGCCAGCTAGGCTTTCTGACTTACAGAAACCGGAGTGAAACCCAACTCGGAACCTCGCACGCTGTGTGACCTAGGGCGAGTGAGAGTACCTCTCTGTGCCTCACGAGGACACGCCTGCTGCTTGGAAGTGGCACGATCTACGCGCAGAGCTAGGCTAAGCGTGGGCTGACCAGGATCAGCTGTCAAATCCATAAATGTTGCTAAAGCTTTCTTGAAATAAACCCGACCTACTATGCAGCTAACCCCGGTCTCTTTCCGGGGCTCCCTCCTTAACCCTCAGTGTTAATCGGTTTCTCCAACGTCCGACGAAGTTGGCGCCCTCCAGTGGGGACCAAAAGCATCTTCCCAGGCCCCGGGCGTGCAGAGTTTCAAAGGCGCAGAGCAGCAGCCTGCGGGGCTGGAGGGTCAGCCTGCACCGCGGGCAGCCGGCCCCCCACACTGCACAGATCAGCGCGCGGCTCCCCATAACCCGGGGTCCAGACTCTACTGGGCAAGGGGCACCGATGGGGGAAGAAACACTTCCCCAGGTAAAACGGAAGGCCGCAGTGAGGGCTTCAGCACCTGGGAAGCAGCTGCAGTGGATTTGGAGCCTCAGACTTCCGGCTTTGCCCTAGGAGCTACCTAGCCCTCCACGCTGGCACCCGCCTGTCTGTTGCAGAACTCAGCTCCCCAAACTCCGCAGCAGTCTTTCAGGAGCCACACCTGCTTCTGTAGGGCGAGGTGTTGGCAGGTTTGTGAGCAGTGACCACCACCACCCCCCCACCGGCCGCCCGGGTCCTGCGTGCAGAAATCCAGGGCTGTCCTCTGGCCTCCTGGGAAGCATGGCTTCCACTCTCAGGCCACAGCAGGCAGACTTGTCTCAGGGGGTTGCAGGACTGCAAGCCCTGCTTCCTTGCTGGCTGGCAACCTGGTCTGCTCCTCAGCTACCCTCTCTCACCCTTCTGCTGCCAGCTCAGGAAAGCCCCCTGGGCCTCTACAGGGCTACACCAGGCTGGCCCAGAGCACCCCTTTGCTCCAACATACCTGAAGGCATCACCCCTAGGGGCTCAAGGCTGATGGCTTCATCCACACCCAAAGGGAGGTGGAGGGAGCTGGACCCCAAGCGCTAGGGCCATGCTGTGTGTCCTACCCTGTACCCTGCCCTGAGGTGGGGGATAGCATCCCTTCTAGAACCAGCTCTCTCGGCCTCTGATACCCTGCACAGTCACACCAGCCTCAGGCCCTGCTTCCTCATCTGTAAATGGGACAAGGGGCTGAATGAACTGGAAATTCCTCCAGGGTCACACAGAACTGTGATGCAGGAGGACAGGAACCCTAAACCTCAGCACTGAGGGCCATGCTTCTGCCAGTAAGGAGCTCCCCGACAACTCTCATGCAGCACAGGGCCCAGCCACTGCAGCAAGGCTATGGGAGAGTGATCACGGGGGTGCTGACCTTTCGCCTCAGTCCCTTCTCCCAAAGGCACCCTGTGTGGCCCCAGTGCCAGCCTCTGGGTCTCCAGAAGGTCTTCCAGGCTTTTCTGGGGCCTTCCACCAGCCTTGCTGGGCAGGGTAGTTGATCTCAGCTCCCCAGACCCTCCTGGGTCATCTCCCTGAAGGAAATGGAGCCCAATCTTCCTCCCAGGCACTCCTTCTGTTCCCCAGAGGCCCCTCTCCATTCAGCACATGGCTCCTCTTTGGGGATCTCTTGCCCAGACCAGCAGAGGGGCTGGAAGGAGACCCTCCCCAATTCCATCCAAGTGCGGGAGCTGGGCAAGAGGTGGGGAAATGAATATTAATTTATCATGATTAGGCAAATCCAGCAGGGAGAAGCCGATTCAGGAGGAGGAGGCTAAAAAGATGAATTTCAGCAATAAAATTAAATAAGGACGGACGGGGCAGCCCCTCCTCCCTCCTGCTTTGCTGATCTCTCTCTTTCTTACAATTTATGAGGCCAATTATGAAGATGAGGTTGGAAGTTCCTGGAACTTCACTAAATGCAAACGGCGGTCCCTGCTGTTCCCATCAAATTAATTAACCGCATGCTATTGATGGCCGCTCAAGGCTGACGCAAGCGGCTCACCCCGGGGCCTCCTCTGTGGACACAGGGCCTGGAGTCCGCTCAGCCAGGTTTCTCCACCTCCCACAGTCCCCACCCACACTGCTAGGGACCCACACCCTGCTCTCGGCCTGCCTGAGCCCTGGATGATGCAGAGACCCACATCTGAGGCCTGGATGGACACACAGACACAGGGCCCAGAGACACTGGGCACACAGATGACCGGGCAGCCAAGCACAGGCACATTCCCAGGCCACCCCCGCTTGTGGGTACATGAGGATGTCAGGGAAGGGCAAAGATGGTGGGCCAGGGCCAGGCGCTGGTCCAGCAGGCCCACTCAAATAATGAGGGATGGCTGTCGGGTCCTGGCTCTGGCTCGTCCTCCAGTGGCATCACCCTCAAGAACTCCTGGGGCACTCCAGGGATGACTCGTCCAGGTCTGCTTCAGACTCAACCTCAGCCCTGGCTGCCAGTGGGGAAAAGAGTGCCGGTGAGATCTGGCTCCGATCTGCAGCACAGCTCAGAACCAGGGCTGCTCAGTGTCCTCTGCAGGGCAGAGTGGACACTGGCAGAGGACTTGGTGCTGAGCTTCTTCTGGGTTGCACTGAGCCCAAGTGATCCTACGCTGTGGCCTCCACACGAGTCTCCCTGAGTGGGGGGACTGAGGGCTGAGGCCAGGCCTGCAAACCCCATTCTCTGTACAGCAGCAGGGAGACCACGACTCTGCAGTAACAGGACATGGTGAGGTGGGGACCTTGCAGTACCCACACTGGATGGGGCTGGGAGGCCCTGGCCCTGTGCCCATAGCCTCTACAGGTAGCCAGCTCCTAGGTACAGACCTGTTCTCCTTTCAGGGCAAGGCTGTGGCCAACCTTAGAAAGAGATCAGGCTGCTGGCTGCCAGAGTCAAGCTGGGACAGAGCACCCCAGGGAGGACATGTACCTGGGGTACAGGGTCAGAGGACCACTGAAACTATCAGAGGTATAGGCCGGGCCTGAGGCAGCCAGAAGAGAGGGCAGAGCCCGAGGCTCACTGCCTGCCTTTTTCCCTCCCCCAGGCATGAGGGAGGTGTCCCCTTGCTGCAGCAGCTGCACTTCCGAGGCTCTAAGACCCCAGTGGGACACATGCCCGCTGCAGCCCTCCTGGTGGTACAGCACTGGGGCGGCGGCGACACCGCCACGAGCTTAGTGGCTGACAACAGGAAGTCACCATCTCACAGGTCTATGGATCCAAAGTCAGACACAGGTGTCACTTGAATGAACCAAGTATCATGGGCCGGTGTCCCTTCTGGAAATTCAAGTGGAATGAGGCCTGTGTCTTCTCCCTCTGCCATGAACTGCACACCCAGGCTGCTCGCCCACTTTCTCCACTGGCAAGCCAAGAACATCATTCTCCAGTCTGTCTCCCCTACCCCACTGGGCTCCCAGACTCCTTTTTACCCCAGTCCACCAGATCATCAAGAGAATCACCTCATCTCGATGCTTAACTCTAACCGAAGCTGCGTCTCTCTAGCCAAGAAAAGCAGCATATTTACCGGCTATGGGGACGCAGGCAGGGACATGCTGGAGACCACTGTTCTGCCCACTATCTGTGCGGCCTGGCCAGGGACAGTCCTGGCTCAAGCACAGAGTGAGGAGGGACTGGGCAGGGTAGGAAGCAGGCTTGGTGCCTGCATCCTCCTCAGTGGGATCAGGTGGTAGCTGAGAGGTAGCTTTGTGGGGGACCAGCAGCTGGACAGGACTCAGGTCCCATAAGGGCTCTGACAGGGTGGGGCTGACAGTCAGCTCAGGCCTAACAGGCACATGCTGTGGTCTGGGTCCTAGGATCCAACCCTCTCCCCGTCCAGGCAGCCTTTCTGCAAACCCCGAGCTCCTTCCCCTCTGGCTCCAGGGCTGATAAGCAGCCAGTGGGTACCACTCCAGTGTGGGCCCCTGGAGGGCTGGCACACTCTCTCTCCCCATGATTTCCTGTTGCCCTTGCCAGGGGTTCGGTTTGAGGGCACACCCCTGAGTCTCTCAGGTAAAAGGTTAGGTAAAAGGTTAGGGCAGATGGGAAGGGTGTCAGGAACAGGGTCAGCCTGAGGCCGGTGTGCTGTGGGCTGAAAGTTTCCTGTGTGGGAAGAGTTAATCCGGCCAGGTTACCATCCCCAACACAGCAGCCCCCCTTCCCCCTAGCAGGTACCTGCTCCTCAGGCCTGGACATGAAGAGGGAAAAACAAGGAAGACACAGCTCTGAGATTTAGTCCAGTCTTTGGCTTCTGCTGATCCCAACCCTCGCTGGGGCAGTGGCAGGATGAGAAGCCCTCATAAGCCAGCTGTGGGGCCCAGCTCCTCTCCCAACTGTCCCAGGCCGCTGAGGCTTCCCAGGGGGAGTAGGTCTGCACTAGAGGCTTGCCCCTGCCCAGTGCTCTGGCCATGGATGTGGCCTCCTGACCCCAAGAGGAACAGCTCTCCAGCCCCTACAGCCCCTGCAGACAGGCTCAGCTGGGATCTGGGCTTCAGTTGGAGGCCCACTCAGGCTGCGAGGGCCACAGGCCTCATGTGTGCTTCTGTGTACGTTCTGATAGAGTCTGTCTAAACTGCCAAGGCTGGGCCCAGACTCTCAATCCTTCTGCTTCAGCCTCCTGAACAGCTGGGATTACAAACTGGCGCTAGCCAGCACTCCCAGCCAGGCACCATGGCTGGGCTCTGGCATCCCCACCTCACACCCAGCACACTCACAGTGGGCACCCACACCGGGCCCAAGTTTAGGTGGGAATCGCCCATGTCAAGTGGTATCCCAGAACCCCTGCATTCCTCCAGGCAGGCTTCTCTGCCCTCCCGGGCACTAGGCCCTGGTGTTTCTAGGCTGTCCCATTTTGCACCATTCTCTCTCCTGCCAAGGAGGAAGAGGTACGGGTGGAGGGGCTGTACTCACGCACACCAGGCAGGCTGATGTCCAGTATACTTTACTGGGCCCTGGGCCTTGAGGCAGAGTGGGGCACGCTTCCCAGCAGCTCCAGCTGCAGGGCAGCAACTAAAAGGGTGGTGGGAGGAGTGTCCTTCCACAGGGCGGGAAGGACACTCAGGAAGCTGGCCTCCAACCAGCCACCCTTTCCTGCCTCACCGAGGACAAGGCTGTGTGTGGTAGGGGCTTGGGCTGACCCACCCTGGACCCCAAAACATGCAGAAGTCCACAAGGGGTGGCCGTGAGGCAGGAGAGATCCTAGAACCCTGGAGCCAGCCTGGCTCTTTTCCCCAGGCCCAAACCCAGGCTCATGTTCCATGGCATAGCACAGCCGGTGGTGGCTGAAGCAGGAAGGTTCAGCTGGGGCCGGGGGTCACCAGTCACGCTCAGCTGGCTCACGGTAGGGCAGGCCTAGGAGCCGGAAGACGTCCTTCTCTGTGGGGGTGGGCAACACTTGGCCAGGCCCCACCTTCAAGCCCCGAGGGTTGCGGATGACTGTGCTGAGGGCATGCTCCGACAGGCTCATACCCTTGGTCTTGGCCAGTGCCCGCATGGAGCGGTTGAAGTGGGCAGAGCCAGTGAAGTAGAGCAGGGCACAGGCAAACTCGCCATAGGGCACCACGATGATGTCCAGGCGCCGGTGTCGCCGCCTGGGCCCCGGGAGCCGGCACACGCCCAGGTACTTCTGTTGCTGGCCGTTGTCCTCCTGGCTCACCAAGTCATCTGTGAGGAACCCTGGCAGCACGGGAGGGCTGGGAGGACATTGCCCCAGCCTGCCTCCCTCCTCCCAGCCTCCCTCTGGGGTGCCCATCACCTAAGCCGGAGTGCTGTGAGAATCTGCCCTCCTCCCTGATCTGCCCCTGGCCCCCGAGCTGCGCACCCAAGACAGCGAGTGTACCTTGCTGCCTAAGTCCATCCAGGAGGCGACTGAAGACACCCCGGTGGGACCTGCCGTCGGGGTGGGTGATGAGCACGTCCACGTCTCCGCAGGTTGGCTTCCCCCGGCGGTAGGAGCCACACGCCACACATAACAGTCCAGGATTGCAGGTGTAGGCTGCTGCTCGGACCTGGAAGAGGCGGGGAAGAGGGGCTGGGTCTCCCCGAAGAACAGGGCCTTTCTGGAGCCAGGGGGCTGCAGGCTGAGCGCCAGGGCCAGCAGTAGAGTGAGAGCCCAGGCTGCCAGCCTGCGGGATTGAAGGCACCGCTCCCCTCAGCGCGGCAGCTTCCGCCTGGGACCTGGGATGGGCAGATGCAGGGAAGCACTCAGCCGGCTCCTGGAGCCCAGCCTGGGTACAGCCCTGGAGCCGAGGGTAGAAGAGGTGAGTGGGGCTGGAGCCTACGCAGCAAGCCTGCAAGCAAATGGGGCTCAGAGTCAGAGCTGGACCTGTGGGAAAGAAAAGGGATGGACACAAGGAGGGGACCAATTGAGCACTGTCCGCATCCCACCTCAGACAGGAGCAGGGACAGGGGATGACTGAACCAGCCCAGTGGAGCCTGAGAACAAACCTGGAAGCCTCCAGCCCAGGACCCAGATTTCTGGGGTCCTGGATACCAGCCAGGGCACTGCCCATGACACCTCAATTTCTCTGACAGGTGGCTGGGCTAATCCCCTCCAGCCCTCTTAGGCCTCCTAGGAGAATGGGAGGAGGAGGCCTGTAATAGTAATTCCATTAAATCCCTCAGGCTACAGCCCCATGGGACGGGAAATGTGGGGAGCCTCTTCTGTCCCAACAGGCAGGGCTGCCGGCTGGCTAGGGCATTCTCCGTGCCTGAACTGCACGGCTGAGTGACAGTGTTGTGTCATTACCAGCCCTGACGCCTGGCAGACAAAGGGGCCTGTCCATCCCTCTAGCACCTAAGCCATGCTCCCAAGGCCGCAAATGGAGCTAAGCTGGGGCAGTTCCCCGGGGGAACCCTGCCATCAGGACCTTTGGCCAAAGCCAGCTAACCCCAGGCCCTAGCAAATGATCTGCCTAGCCTGAAAATACCTTTGTCTCCACTCTACATTTGACAGACTTAGTCTGTAACCTAGTTCCAAACCAACCCCTGGCCCAATCTTATTCATTACAAATCTCAATTCAATAACCACTAATACCAAAAAATTCCTGTTCCTGAGGCCCAACCTTACTACATCTTGAGGGCACTTTCCATAACCCCAACCAGTCCAACCAGCCCCGAATCCTCACACCAACCCAGCACAATCTGAGCAGCCTGTGGGCTTCCAAGAGAGGGACAGAAAGACACAGCTTTTGCTGAGCGGGTATGTGTGTGTGTGTGTGTGTGTGTGTGTGTGTGTGTGTGTGTGTGTGAGAGAGAGAGAGAAAGAGAGAGAGAGAGAGAGATAGAGAGAGAGAGACAGAGAGAGACAGAGAGAGAGAGAAAGTCTGCTGTTTTCATCAGGTGCTCAGAGATCTCATCAGAAAGCATGGAGTCCCTCTGCCAGCCCCGCCTACCCTGTGCCAACCCCGTGGACTACTTGGGACTACGACACTTGCTTACCCTCCAGCCCTGACAGCACCCGGCACCCACACTGCAATGCTGGGAACTCTGAATGAGGGGCAGGGCTACCACTCTCCCCTAAAGCCATCCACTCCCCTGGGCCTGCAGCTGTGGTCCCAAATTGCTCCCTCCCAATTTCTAGTGCCCGACCCAGTGTCCTCTGCCTGCTAGGCTTCCCACCTGACAGGTTAGGGTTTGGACCAAAACCTTATTCACTGGGCCTGGATCTCCCCACTGCTCTGGGACCCTTGCTTACTGTCTGCTCAATCTCTGCAGCTTCGTCTCTGGGCATGCGCTCCAGGAAGTCACTGTAATGCTTCAGGCCAATGGCTTGCTGGGCAGTCAGGGAGGCCAGGTTGCGAATGTCTTCCAGGCTCCGGAAGCCCTGGAAAAGGGCAACAAGAGGAAGCTTATGAGGATCTGAGATAGGAAGTGGGTGAACGAGAAGACACAGGGTGCTTCTGTTGGGCTCGTTTCCATGTGAGGCCTGAGGTGAGGCCAGTCCTGGAATGAGTGGGTCCTTCTTAGGGGTTTTGGGAAAGGCAGGACAAGAAGGGCACAGTACACTCCAGAAACACAGGGCCAGGGATGGTCCTGGGCCCCAGGAGATCCTAGGCAGAGCCTGGTTTTGCTCTGGCCACATAGCCGGGAGACCTGAGCTACCCCAGAAGGTCCATGCTGCTCTGCAGGGCAGAGAAACATACTTCCTGCTCCTGTATGCAGTTTGGGGGCACCAAGCCAGGGAGCCAGGAAAAGAGCCTGTGTAGGGCCTGTTCCTTTTGACAAGCAGTCTCTGATTAGCCTGGGTTCATCCCATGGGAGTGCAGAGGAGGAAACTGGAGTATCAGGAGAAAAGAACTATGGGGCAGGGCTCTGAGACACAGCTGCACCAAGAGGGCCACAACCTGATGGTACCACATCTGGGCAGTCTTGGTGCCGGCTCCCCAGATGCTGGAGAAGAGCTGCAGGACAGGCACACTCTCGCTGATGTGGTCCAGCTTCCGCAAATGCCCGCTCTCCAGGATCTCCTGTATCTTCTCAGCCATCCGCTTCCCAACCCCAGGGATGCTGCAGGCTTCCTGGAGGAGAAGAAAGGTAGGGTAGTGATGGCAGCAGGAAAGCTGGCTCCTTTGGGAGCTGTCTGCTTGGCAGCTGTGTGCTGTAGAAGGCCTGGGAATGGCAGAAGTGCCCCATGGCTGGGACATGGGCTGGGTAACCCGCTTTCCGGTTCCCGGCAGGACAGAGACAAACAGTCCTAACTAATCAAACCATCCCTGTCACTGGCATTACACTGCTGAGCCAGCATTGACTGAACGTTCCACGCTCCAGCAGCCATCTCCATCCTCCTCACAAGAGCATGGGTCACTACTGTTAATCTGTTTTTACTGATGAGGAAACTGATGCTCAGAGTTTATGTGCCTTGCCTAGAATCATACAAGAGTGATGATGGCTGTCTGAGAACAGCATAATGAGCCCTCCAGCACCCACCATCCACTTTTACCAGTTATCAAGATTGTGGCAGTCTGCCTTCCGGCACTCCCACTCTGCTTCTTCTAAGTTCTAGTGTTGTGGTTTGTGTCTAGATGTCCTCCAGGAGCCTCATGTGCTCAGAGGTGGGGCTTCTGGAAGTGACTGGCTGGGATAGCGCTGGCCCTTGCTGTTGGGAGGTGGGTCGATAACAAGTGGGTCATGGCGCATGACCTGGAAGTGGGTGTTTCCTTCCTGGCTTGTTCCTCCTTTCTCTGCTTCTTGGTTGTCATGCAGTGAGCGGGTTTCCTCTACTGGGCCCCTCTACCACCTATTACTGCCCTGAATCCAGCAGGCCATGAACTGTGACTGTGAGCCAACTCTTCTTATAAGTTGTAGGTATCAGGTATTGGGTTACAGCCATGAGAAAATGGCTAAAGACAGACTTTGTTGCCGGAGAAACAAGGTCATTGCTGTGGCGATGCCTGAGTAGAAGCCATTGGACCTCATTTGCAGGGGGAGTTTGGAAATAGAAATGATGGCTAGGGAAAGCTTAGAATGCTGTAAGCCAAGTTTGGCTCTGGTTGAAGTTCAGAAGACGGACATTCTGACAGGAATGCAGATGGTAAAGGCTAGGCTCAGGAAGTTTCAGTTGGGAACAAAACTCCATTGTCAGCTGAACTTGACATCATGGCAGAAAATTGGTCTACATTTGCTTATATCCTGGGACTTTGTAGAAGACTGAGACTAAGGGCATGGGACTAATGAATGTGGCAGAGAAAGTCAGAAGGCAGCCCATTGTTGAGGATGTAGTATGAGTACTATTGGTGAATTTTAGCCATATATACTGTGAGAAGCAGGATTAAAAAGCAGAGCTGAAGGGCTGGGGATTTAGCTCAGCGGCATAAACGCCTGCCTTGCAAGCAGGCAGTCCTGGGTTCGATCCCCAGTACCAATAAAAAGGAAAAAGACCAAAAAAAAAGACAAAAGAAAAAGCAGAGCTGAATAATTTCCAAAGTTTTACTGGTAACCAGAAAGGTAGGTTCTAGAAAGCTGAGGCCTGTAAAAAGTGAGGCCTCTAAACTTTTGGCTAAGGAAAGTTTGATTGTTGAAAATATTAGCATTAAAGTGAAGTCAAGTATTTTGTATCAGGATAATAGGATAAGATGCTTTGGGGCATAAGAGAAATCAGCAATACCTCGTCCTTCATAAGCTCCACTATCTAAAATGAAAGACTTTGCTTTGAAAAGAAAGCCGCTAAGCCTGGCAAGGTGACACACACCTGAAATCCCAGCACTTGGGAGGCCGAGACAGGACTGTTGAGAGTTTGAGACCAGCCTGGGCTACAAAGTGAGTTCAAGGCCAGCCTAAACTGCATAGTGAGACTCTGTCTCAAAAAGATGGGAAAAAAAAAAAAGAGTGAGAGAGAGAGAGAGAAGAAAGCCCCAAGGTCAGCTGCTTAAGAAGGCCACACTAGGGGCTGGGGATTTAGCTCAGCGGCATAAGTGCCTGCCTTGCAAGCAGGCAGTCGTGAGTTCGATACCCAGCACTGATAAAAAGGAAAAAGCCAAAAAAAAAAAAAAAAAGAAGGCCAGACTAGGAAACTGGTTCTCTGAGACTGACTGACAGTGCTCAGTCATTCAGGCACATAACGGCTTCTGCAGTCATGATTTAAGGGGCCTGGCTACTGCTTGAGCTAGCAGCAGATCTTGGCATTATCCATATGGTTAGGGTTTAATGAGCATGATGTAAGAATTACATCCAAGACTGAAGGCATCCACCTAGATTTGAGAAGGACTAAAAGGTCAGGAGTGTGCCCTGAAAGGGCAGTGTAGAAAGTTGTGAGAATGAAGCTGAAAATGCAGTGGAGATACCAGGAGGTTGGAAAATCCAGAACATGGACTATCTGCAGAGGAAAGCCACAGGTGTGCAAAGCCGTCCTGAGAGTGGCCATGAGGGCTACAAAAGACAATGTCATACCATGCCTTTTGGAATTTATATGTTGCCAAAACTCGCCACAAGTGCTAGACACAGACCTATCGGATTTAATGCTTTCCCTGCTGGGTTTCAGTCTTGCTTTGGTCTGATTTCTATTCCTCTAATAGTTTTAGAGTGGAAATATTTACTCTGTGCCATTTTATGTCTGCAGTATTTAACTTTCATTTTGATTTTTAAAGGGGTTCACAGCTAAGGTTTGCCTTGAATCTCAGAAGAGACTTTGGACTTGGACTTTTCAGTAATGCTGGGGCCACTAACACTTTGATGACTCTTACAGACTACATGCATTTTGCCTAAATTGATGGCTATGAGTCTTTTGGAGTCAGGGGCTGACTATTATGCTTTGTATCTAAATGTTCCCCAAAAGGCTCATGCACTCAGGGGCAAGGCCTTTGTAAGGTGATCGGATCACATGGACACTGAGCTGCTGTCAGGACACAAGCAAAATGGAAGCTGCTGGGTCTGGCTGGAAGAGGTGAGGGCATGACCTAGAAGGCTACATTTTTCTCCCTGACATGTCCGGGAGTGGCTGGGCCCACTGTTTTCCTCAGGTGTGGCAGTGTAGTGGCCACTGATCAGAGCTTCCAGATCAGCTGCAGTAACCTGGGGCCCTTCCATGTCACTGGTTTCATTGTTCCCTGACTTGTCCCTTCTCTCTCTGCTTCCAGCCGCCAAGATGTGAGCACTGTTTCCTCTGTTATGTCCTGAGCCGTCTGTTTCTGCCCTGGAGCCAGTGGGCCATGAAAGTAACTCTGAGTCAACACACCTCCCTCTTTCTTTAACTTGCAGGTGTTGGGTACTGTGTCTCAGCAGTGATAAAGTGACTACGGCAGCTAGCTGTCATAAAATCTTAACCACAAGACTCCAAGCCCATTGTTGGCTGGTGGCTAGTAAAGAGAAGATAACCCTGACACATACTCTGGCCCCCACGTACCTGGTAGGAGCTGACAGGCTTGTGGAAGCTCTTGAGGGCATTGATGGCTTTGGCATAACCCAGGGCTCTCCATTTGTCTCCCTGAATGTTGTAGGCATTCGCCAGCACTTCCAGCTTCTCTGTGATGTGAAGGTTATGGTTGGTCACCTTCTGGCTCGAGGATTGTGCACAGACCCACTTATCCAGGGTTTCTGTGGCTGGGCCAGGCCCACTGTTTTCCTCAGGTGTGGCAGGGTAGTGGCCACTGATCAAAGCCTCCAGATCAGCTGCACTAACCTGGGGCCCTTCCGAGTCACTAGTTTCATCGTCAGAGCTGGGCTTGAGGTAGGGAAGGAAAAGAGAAGATAAATTATTCCTTCCGTGAAGGGGGCTCCTTAAAAGTGGGTGTCAGCTGTGTAGGGAGTGACACAGTCAGACTCAAGGATAAAGCAGGGGCCTTGGCAGCAGAATTGCACATGCTTAGAAGCAGGGCCATGTTCCATGCTGCCTTCTCCACTGCTTGGCCCTAGGAGCCCCAGTGTAGTGGTGGCCGTGGCCTTGGAGAATGGAGTTATGGAGTAATGAGGAGTACTGGGAAAAGCTAAATGGGTTCTTATGAAATCTCCAAAGAGATTTCCTGTCTCGGGGTGTGGGACCTTCAGAACAACCTCTAGGCTCTTCGAATTTCTGTGATCAGGGGAAGGGAGCTTTGGGGCTAAGGGGGCTTCTGACCTGAATATGGGTACTTGATGCCTCTTCTGCCTTTTGGGGAAGAGATGCATCCCCACTGGGAGGACAGACAGCCGTTTTCAGCAGAACTTCGCAGGTTCCAGGAGAAGCAGAAGGAGCAGAAGAGTCTTGGTCTGTCTGACTGGACTGCGATTGGTTCAAGTACCTGGCAGGATGGTGACAGAGGTGAAGACACCAAAGGTCTCACCCTATTTCTGACCCTAACCCTTCTCTACTCCAAACGCTTGGTTTTCCAATGTGTTCAGTTTTAAAAGCAATACTTATTCTGAATAACTCAAGAAAAAGCTAAAGATGCTGCCACAGAACATTTGAGAGAAGACGAAGACCAGCTCACCTGCTGGGGATAAAGATACAGAAGCCAGCTGTGTCCACCAGCCTTCTCTCCTGCAGGCACAAGCTCAGCCAGGTTGACTTCACCAGCTGAGCACCGGGGGGCAGCTGAGGCAATCTGAGGAGGCGGAGGGCCCGCTCACAGTCCATGGCTTCATCCACCACAATGTGTGTGACACCCGGGGCCTGGGCAGGGCATATCTGCCCACCATGCTGGATAATCTGCTTCTCAAAGAGTTCTGCCCGGGCCCGTCCAATACCAGTGGGCACAACATGGGCTCTCAGGGAACTCAGCCATTCTGTGGAGGGGACATCCATGTGCCTTATTTTTACAACTCTTAGGTATGATCAGAATGAACCATTTTCAGACCTTTCTCCCCCAGACAATCATTTTCTTTGATCCAAACAACCTGCCTTCTGGAAGTTCTATGACAGGTACACAGCCCAATTTCTTCATGAGTCATCGCTTGAAAACAAAGCATAAACATTTTTACACGTCTTGTTTCCTACTGCAACCTGGTCCATTGTTGGTAACCTATAAATATTTGCTAAATAAATGAGTAAATGCATTCCTCTTCCCTCTGCCTTGAACTACTTTGCTTTACCATTCATTCTTTCAAGAAGGCATGTTTCCTTATTCCACAAACTGCAGAACTGATCCCTACTCCCATCCACCATAGTCTCAGCCATCTATGTGGTTTTTCAGATGAGACCTCACTATGTTGTTCAGGCTGTCTTTGAACTTTCCATCTTCCTGTCTTTTCTCCCAAGGGGCTAGGAGTACAGTCATGTGTCACTACTTCAGCCATCTGTTTGTCAATTTGATTGCAAAACAACTTAAAACAAGGATACCAAAGGGATTTCTTCTGCCCTTAGTACAACCTCTTGGGGGAGCAAAGAATTCTACTGGTCATTTCCAGGGACCAAGGAGAATTTTCTGACTTGTTGAAGTCAAAAGGTGGGGAAGAAGATAACACAGAAAGTCAAAGACAGGTGACCAGGGCTAGTAAAAGCAGGTGCAAAGCAACCTGTCCACCCTGGACAGACGGCATTAATTCCAGTGTCTGGTTCTGACAGGAACAATGTAGTGCTGGACAATGGGAGGGTCAAGGGTTGGAGTCATGAGTTCTGAGGGTGTAGCAGCTCACCTCCTGCTTCCTCTCTCTCTTGCCGCTTGGGAATCTTTGCAGGTGCATTTGATGGTGGGTTGGCATGTATTTTCTTTCTCTTGGGAAATGCTTTCAGGATGCCCCTGGGGTCCATTGAAGTATGACTGGATCCTGGATCTTTTGCCTACAGGTTGGTCAGGGCAGATATGGAGAAATTCAAAATTGAATCTCCCAACCCTTGCCTACAGAGATGGGGGTCTCTCTACTGATCATGCTTCAGGGACGGCAGCCTAGGAGGTCCCAAGAGTCTCTGAAAATCCAACTGCATTTCTGTGCCTTAAGTCTACCTCTATGCTCAGCAGCCTTTCAAAGGTAAGAGTACTGGGGAAGGCGAGCGAAAGAGTGGCGCTCCTGGGGGAGGAAACGATATATTTTTCAGAAGGGTCGCTCTGACACCCGGCTCAGTGTCTGCCCCAGCTGATCATACTTCCAAAGGCCAGAGATGCCAGATTCGAAAACGGGCCCACAGCATCAGGAAAGTCTACCTGTCCCAGAAGAGGGAGCCGGGTGCGCATCCCACAGAAACCCCACACAATCCTCTCACAGAGCCGGGAAACAGGAGGGCTTCACTGGGACACTGGGAACACCGCCCCCGTCTCTCTGTTGGGTGCCGGCGCGCAGCTGCAGATAGATGGGGCGCGGCCCAGCCGCTGCAAGTGTGGGGTGCCCTCTGGGACTGGGGAGCTTCAGCCTCGCAGCTGGATGCGAACACCAGTGCAGGTGCGGGCGGCCGCCGCGAGCGCAGCTGGCGCGGGCTAGGGCCTCCCTGCTGCGAGTCAGAAGAGGGCTGGTGTCCACTCACAGGTTCGGGTCCCGCATGGGCTCAACTTCTGGCCTAGCACTAAGCCGGCAAAGAGCCACTTACCAGGAGTAGCCAATAGGAACTGATAAGGGACCGGGAGGGAATGGCAAATGCCAAAACCCCTTCCGGGTCAGCCGGAAGTGACCCTCACTGGAAGAGTTACCATGGCAGCGGCCGAGCGCGCGGCCTGGCCTAGTGAAGATGGCGGTGACTGGTTGGTTGGAAAGTCTGCGGGCTGCAGAGAAGACAGCGTTGCTGCAGGACGGTAACGCGAGTTCCCTCGTCTCTTGCCCCAGGACCTGGGTCTCTGCGCTGGAGCCCCGAGAAGGGCGTCAGGGTCCGGAGTGGGCAGTCAACCCGCCTGCGCCTACATTTGCAGATGAGAAAACTGAGGCCCAGAGAGATGCCGGGACGGAACCCACTTCTCTAGATTCCCCAATTTTCCCTATACCATCTCGCCTCGCTTTGAATTTTGCCGCTAATCCATTTTCTCATTTGCGCCTTACTCCTGTCCTGAGAGGCTAATTTCACACCCTGTCCAACCAGTTGATGCTACAAGTGGGTGTTAACCTGGAGCCCCCGACCCTCAGTCTGGGGGTTCTGTGGCAGATGACAGCCTGGTGTCAGAGAGGTGGGAAGCTGGGCTCTAGTGCCTCTCTGCCGTTAAATGCTACCGCTGTTGTCGCTGAAGTCTGTTTCAACTGGATTGTTAGGTTTGTGAACTGAGGCTCTCAGGGTTCCTTGGATCTTCAGGGGAGAAATAATTGGCACAGGGTTATTAAGCCCAGGTTTTCTTCCCACACCCGAATTGGCTAGTGTAGCCCCCACCCACCTTTCAGGGTTGTTTCCTGGACCCAGCAGAATTGAGTCTAGTTTCTGAGGCTTTAAATCTACCAGCTGGGTACTCATGGGTAAGGGCCAATCAAGGGAGACTGGTGTTTGTGGAAATTACAATTAGCTGCTCATTTGTTTTTCTGTAAAGATTTAGGGAAACTTTCACTGTGTACTGAGCTCTGTGCTAGAACAGATAGAAAAGGACATGTTCTCCCCAGAGTTCACAGACTGGTCAGGAAAAAGATACATGGATGAATAACAATCTGTGTCAAATAGAGGTTGGAGCCTTGTGTAAAATGCCACAAGAGCAAGATGGTGGAAACGATCATCTCTTTGGAAACAGACAAGGTGATACTCTGGGTCCTGTGGAGTTAGCAGGTGTTTAATAAACGTAGATGGATTGCTGTTTGAGGAAGAAAGACTGCTGTTCATGTAAAGGCACAAAGGTGTGAAAGTTTACTCCTGGTTACTTGAGGAATAACAAAGTGTTTAGTGGCTTGAAAGCATCCACAGTCATAACAAACTATCTGCAGAGGCACGACCCTAGGTGTTAGGGTGCAGGGTGAGTCAAAGTGCTTTTCTGAAGAAGCAATGAGGAGAAATGGTGGAAAATGAGAAATTACAGATAAATTGGGGCTTATGGTAATCTCTTATGCCATGTAGAAGATTCTGGGCATTATCTCGTAAGATAGTGGCTTTGTTTTTTATTATGGTGAGAAGCACATACCATAAAATATACCAGACTAACCACTTTTAAGTGTGCTATTTAGTTGAACTGAGTCCACTCACATTGTTGTGCAACCATCAGCACCATCCACCTCCAGAATCTTTTCATCTTTCTCATTTGAAATTCTTGACCTTGTAACCCTAACTCTGCATTCCCTCCTCGCCAGCCCCCAGCTGGTAACCACCATTCTTCATCTGTATCTGTGAATTTGACTTCCTCGGAACCTGATGTAAAAGCGTGAAGGTGGAACTCATAACATACGGTATTCGTCCTTTTAGGACTGGCTTGTTTCACATGGTATAATGTCTTCAAGATTTATCTTTTAGCATATGTCAGAATATCCTTTTTACAGTTGAATAATATCCTCACTCTGTGTGTGTGTAATATTTCATTTTATTCATGCATTGGCAGACACTTGAGTGGCTTCCACCTTTTGAATATTGTGACTAATGGTGTGAATACAAATGTCCAAATATCTATTTAAGTCCCCACTTTTACTGCTTTTGGCCACAGGATAGCATTTAAACAAATGTTTCTTTTTTTTTTTTTTTTTTTTTTTTTGAGACAGGGTCTCATTATGTAACTCAGGCTAGCCTCAAACATAGTGATCCTCCTGCCTCAGCCTCCTAAGTGCTGGGATTACAGGTGTGTGCTACCATGTCCAGCCTAAACAAATACTTCACCAGCTAGGATGGATTAAATTCTTTTGTTTATAGCATCAAAAGTGATGTTAAGATTTTTTTCAAACCAAAAAAACAAGATAGCATTGAATATGTGGATATGCTTTGTGAAATCACCTGTAGACTTGCCCTCCTAGAGGTACAGGGACATAAACAGGTGACTCACTGAAAAATGTCCAGTAAACCATTGGAACAATATTTAACTTTACAGTTATTGAAAGCCGTACACATCATTCTGGTACGGTTATTAAAACCTGGACTTTGATCCCAAAAGAATTTAAGTCCCTGTCTGTTTTTTCCTAGCTTTACAGTCTCAGACAAGTTTCTTTCTGTTTTTTGTTTTTTGTTTTCTTTCTTTCTTGGGGGGTATGGGGGACTTTGTGCCTGCCAGGCTGGCGCTGCATTACTGAGCTCTGTCCCTGCCCTACCGGACAAGTGTCCTGCACTTTATGTCTCAATTTTTTCCTCATCTGTAAAATACAGGAGGCATGTTGGATAATTATAGACTAAAATTTGATGGAACATGTGATTTGCCCAGGTGACAATAGGTGCTGCGTTCTGCCTGAACACAAGACTGGATACCAAGAAGAAAGGATGCTTGGGCCAGACCCCCCTCAGCTGCTCACCAGCTGCACCATGTACCCCTTCCTTGTCAGGAAAACTCCTTTTAGCTCTTGGGAACATCAGATGGTTTAGTGTGAGGGATCTTAGGAATTTACCCAGAGGCTCTTCATATTTGGGGTGAATTTTCCTGAAATATAAATTAGGAACGAAGCAAGGGAACTGTGTCCCAGAGTAGTGACTTGGATCAGAAAAAGCCACCCTAGGGCTCTTACTCTTGCACCTTATCTGGGGTACGAATCTAGTAAGCATTATTGCCATTTGTTTAGTCTCTGAGTAGCCTCCCTGTATCTACTAACTCATCTGCAGAGAGGAGATAGAAATGACACAGCCATTAAGCAAATGCTACTGATTATACTGCATGGGAAGAGGAGTTGGGCTAGGTGACTTCCTTAGCCTGGTCTGTTCTTTCAGTGGATGTGGTGTATCCATGTTTATTCTTTCAAGGATGGCCCAGAAACCTGCCATGGTGACACATGCCCTGTAATCCCAGCAATTTGGGATGCTGAGGCAGGAGGGTTGCTGTAATTCGAGGCCAGTCTGAACTACATGGCAAGAGCCTGTCTAAAAAAATAAGCAATAGGGGCTGGGGATTTAGCTCAGCGGCATAAGCGCCTGCCTTGCAAGCAGGCAGTCATGAGTTCGATCCCCGGTACCGATAAAAAGGAAAAAGACAAAAAATAAAAAATAAGCAATAAATAAAGGAAAATACAAGAAAGGCCTACAGATACGCGGAAGAAGACCAAGCAGTGAGTGCTGGAGAGACATTCTGGCTCTGGATGCCCTGTTTGAGGTCCTGAGCATGTAGTCTGGTTCTAGAAACCAAGGAAAGACAGATGTTTGATGGTCACATTGAATGCCTTTAAAAATGTCATACTATGTGATAAATGCCTGACTGTGGAGGTGAAAAAAGTGGTAGGAAGGGAAGGGATTCATTCTATCAAGGTTGCTGGAGGTGATAGTTAAGGGAGACTTCACAGTGGAAGTGACAGGTGAGCTGGATTTCGAGGGGCAAGGGATGCTGCAGATGGGAAGAAGTGTGACTCTGAGGTGAAGCAGCTCTGCTCTGAGGCTCGGGAACGAGTGAGCTCAGGCGCGCGGCTTGTAGTAGCAGTGGGTGATGGCTGTCAGAGTTGGTGCGAAGCGCTATGCTCCCTGTCCCCGTGTAAGGCACCTCCTTCAGCAAAGGCAAGAGGAAGGAATGCTCTGAGCTGCGCTGCCCTCTGCTTTGCGTGTAGGAAGAAGAAAGGTGCATTACTTGTTCCCAGACGGGAAGGAAATGGCTGAAGAATACGACGAGAAGACGAGCGAACTGCTCGGTAAGTGGCTGCTGCTCCGATCCATCGGAGCCTGTAGGGATGTTTCTAGCCCTAGGGTGGGGAGATCCCAACAGGAAACACAGAAGCTGAAGAGACTGAGGCAACTCAGGCAGGACAATCCTGGGAGTAAGATGAGAGCCCTTGTGGCCAGTGAAGCCATCACCTCCCTCAGAGGAGGACAGGATGGAGGTTCGTCCCAGTGGGGATTCGGGATGGAGGCCGCAGACAGGGCGGTGTGGAGGGATCCATAGCGTAGCTGTGGCTCTCGCTTCTGGTTTATTTTCTGGAGCTGCTTCACAGGCAGCAGCTTCTGACCTCGCCTCAGCTCGAAGCAACACTGTTTGTCTGTGCCCTCAGCAGGCCTCCCACTGCCTGCCTGCACCCCAGCCCCCCGGGGCTGGGCAGGAGCATCAGAAGTTTAAGGGCAGCCAGGGCACCTTAGTAAAACTGTCTCAAAATGAAACTTAAAAGGGATGGGGGGTGTGCAGCTCCCTGAGGACCTTGCCAGCATGCTCAAGTCTCTGGGTTCGATCCCCAATACTTCGAAAAAGCAAGACAAAATTCTCATTTTATTATTACTATTAGTTTTTGTTAATACATGTCTTTGGTACATAGTGGATTCATTGTGGATAGTTGAAACATAAAAATTTTAATTCTTTTTACACCCCCTTCAGCAGTTCTTAGTTCCCTTCCCATTTGGCAAAGATCTGTCTCCCTATTTCTTTTCTTTTTTTTTTTTTTTTTTTTTTTTTTTTGTACCATGGATTGAACACACTGCCTTGTGCTTGCCAGGCAAGTGCTTACACCACTGAGCTACATCCCCAGCCCTTGTCTCCCTGTTTCTTATTGTCTAGTGTGTATTTTGCTGTTTTACTTATACTTCAGGCATTGCATATAAGAGAAACTGTGTTTTTTTAATCTTGTGTGTCCAATGTATTTCAGTTACCATGATGGATTCAGGGCACATTTGTTTTCCTACAGATGACTTAATGTTATCTGTCTTTATGGCAGAATATTACTCCATTGTGTGTAAACGCCATATTTTCTTTATCTGTTCACTGGTGATAGACATGTAGGTCACTTCTACAATGTAGCTGTTATGAATTGTGCTACTGTAAATGGGTGTGCATGTATCACGGTAACATGATGTGTTTCTCTCAGGAGGTGTGCCTGGAAAGGGAATAGCTGGGTCAAACAGAATTTCTATTTTTTGAGGAACCTTCCCACCAATTTCCATAATACACTAGTTAATTCTTAACAAGTGTAGAAGGCATCCTTTCCCCGCAGCCTCACCAGTGTTTGTTACTGTTTGGATTCTTGATGACAACTGGAGTAATTCTTTCTGGAGTAAAGTAGAATCTCAGTGCTGCATTAGTGTGCATTTCTCTAATGGCCAGAGCTGCTGACCATTTTCCATGCACTTCTGGCCATTTGCGCCCCTTCTGCGAAGCATCTGTTCATTTCAGTTGCCTATTTGGGCCTTTCTTTAGTTCCTTCTGTATTGCAGATACTAATCCTCTGTCTGAGTAGCTGGTGGTTTCTTTTCCGTTGGTAGGTTGTCTCTTCTTCGCTCCTTGTTTCCTGTGTGTGTAGAAGATTTTAATTTGGTAGGATCCCACTTGTTGATTCTTTTGTTGTTTAATTAGTACGCCCCCCACACATAATTAATGATCACATTCATCATGGGGATGGGCATGGTGTGTCTCAATGCGTTCTCCCCATTCTTCCCCTCCCTCCACCCCTTCTTCTCTTTCCCACTTATGAAAGCTTTGTTTCCGTTTTCCCTTCCATTCTCCTCCCCGCATTTCCTTTCCTTCCCTTTTCCCTCCCTCTACCCGTGCTTCCCTTCCCTCTCGAGCTTGTTCTCCCTATTTCTCCATGCCCTCTTCACTTTGCTCCATATTTTCCCTTGGAGTTTCTCACACATGAGAAACAGTGCAGTATTTAAATGTCATGTTATTTCACTTCAAACTGAGGTCTTGAGGTATCCCCATGAAGCACTCCAGCACATCTTTCTTTATGGCGGAGCTGTACTCCGTTGTCTATGAATAGCATATTTTCTTTGTCCATTCATCTATTGGTGGACACGGGCTGCTCCTGAGACCTGGCTCTTACAGGTTGTGCAGCTGCAAACATGATGTGCATATACTGCTGTGCTGCGAAGCTTTTCACTCTCTTGGGGCATACCTAGAAGGGGAACAGCTGGGTCAAATGGAACTTCTAGTTTTAGTTTTCAGGAGAACTCCATATTGACTTTCATAGTGATTGAACCAGTTTACATTCCCATCAGCAATGGAGAGGGTTCCTTTTTCCCTTCAGCCTCGTTAGCACTTGTTATTGATTGATTTCTGAATGGCAGCCATTCTTTCTGGAGTGAGATGGAATCTCAGTGTTGTTTTAATTTGCATCTCTCAAATGACCCATGATAGCAATGTTGAACATTTTTTCATATATTTGTTTTTTGTATCTCTTCATATGCAAAATGCCTATTAATTTCGGATGCCCATTTTTGGATTGAGTCTTTAATTTGAGAGGATCTGGTTTTTCTGATTTATCTATATATTCTGGATGTTAGCCTTTTGAGGGGTAGCTGGTATATTTTTTTCCCCATTGTATGGGTTATCTCTTTACTCTATTGGGTTTTCTTTTGTTTGCTTTTTGGGTTTTTTTGTGCACATTTGTTGATTCTAGATGTTATTTCTTATACAATTGGGGTTCTGTTAGAAAGTCCTTACTTATGCCTATGACTTCAAGAGTTTTACCTGCCTCACCTTCCAACAGGTTAAGAGCATTTGTTTTAATGTTTACCTCTTTGACCCATTTTTATTTTAGTTTAGTACGAGGTGGGAGAGATGGTTCTAGATCTTCTGCATGTGGAAAGCCAGGTCTCCTCCCACCATTTGCTAAAGAGGCCATCTTTCCTCCAGTGTTTGTTTTTGGCCCCTCTGTCAACAATCAGGTGGCTGAATGTGTCTTGGGTTGTTGCTGGAGTTGTTTCTGAGCCTCTGCTCCTTTGATCTACATGTCTAGTCATCTTTTTGTGCTAGTATTTTCTTTTTAATCACCATAGCTTTGTCATATAACCTGAAATTTAGGATTGTGATGCCTCCTGTTTTTGGTCTTGTTACTAGGATTGCTTTAGCTAATCTGAATCTTCCCTGGTTCCACATAAATTGTAGGATTGTTTTCTCTACTTTTGTGAGGAATGTTGTTGGATTTTGATTGGGCTTGTAGTAAATCTGTGTATCAGTTTTGGAAGGATGGCCATTTTAACAGTGTTGGATCTGCCTATACAGGAGCAGAAGTGTCTTCCATTTCCTAACGTCCTCTTCAGTCTCGTTTTTCAGGAAAGCCCTCATCTTGAAGAGTGAATCAAAGGCAGACACGATTGTGTGGCACTGCCGTTTCCCTCTGAGAGCAGGCTCGGGTTCCTGGGAGCTGCTGGACGTGTCTGTGCTCTGTTTCCAGGTCCGCACATCAGCATCACCTGCTTCCCAGAGCGAGGTGCCGGCTCTGTGACCCCAGTCCTCAGGCTGGAAGCAGTGGGAGTTGGTCTTTTTATTAAGCTGCACCTGAAATGCTGAGTCCAATGGTTAAATCATGGGCTGCATTATTTCCTTGTCATTATTCTTGACTTTAATTTCTTCCTGGGCCTGATTGACATGTAGTATTAGGGAGGGAATTTCTTTTTCCCTTTTTCTGACAGCTCATAAATGTCTCAAACTGACAACGTGGATTACACTGGTTTGCATTCCGGTAGTCTCCAGCCTTAAAATGTGTGTCCTGCGCATGTTCAGTTGCAGAGTGAAGTGTTGATCCCTCCTTATTATGAGCTGCTTGGGCTCTGGTCCCAATTGGTTTAGTCTGGTGCTATTAAAAATCTTGATGTGTTTAGCATATGACACTGATTCGGTGGAAACCAATACAGTAGTAATATCCTCACGATTGCATTGTAATTTATAGTGCTCCCAGGGGGTGACAGCCGTGGAATGCCTAACAGGGGAGAAGTCATGAAAGCAGGGGTCACATGGGCTAAGCACCACCAGAGCTGGGACATGGACTGGCCACAGCTCCTCAGTCCCGCCCCCAGGGTCACCTCCCTTCCTTAGCAGAGCAGCTACTGCAGCTCTAACTGCTGTGACTGTAAAAGCAAACAAACAAAACCTAGGCCTCTCTGTTATCCTTGGACGTGAAGTTAAAATTAAAACCAGCCCAGATTCATCTGCAGCTCTCTGTGCCCGGTAGCCCACATTAACCTGTCCTCCTAATGGCAGGTGGGTGAGTCATGGGCTCCGAACTCTTTCTGTCCAAGCAGAAATGCAAGCCCTGCTGCTGGTGGGAGATGTGGCAAGGACATTAACTCCCACTGGGCCGCAAGCCAAGTGCTTTACAGGAGTGGTCACATGTAGTCTTCTCATTAAAGCCCTATGACATAGGTCCTATTGTCCCCATTTTACAGTGGGAAGAACAGAAGCCCAAAGACCTTGTTCAGACTCACATAGCTAGTTATTTTCCAAGCCACAAAACCTAGGCACTGTTCTGTCTGACCAAGGGCTGTGCTGGCAGGAAGAATTATTAGATCCTACTTTCTTCTTACTAAATACTTCTTTGCATAGGATGGCCCAGGAGGAGTGACCCCTCTCCAGCCTCTGAGCCCCAGCCTGTGGACAGTAGATCCATTTCTTACTCTTTCTCCCCCAAACCTCTCAACTGCCCTTGCCAAATACTTACCTCTATTAATTTTATTGAGATAGGGTTTTACTATGTAGCCCAGGCTGGCCTCGAGCTACTGAGCTCAAGTGATCCTCCTGTCTCAGCCTCCTGCTTAGCCGGGACTGCAGACATGCATCAGTGTGCCCAGCTATTTCTTTTCAGGTATAAATAATCCAGGGGCCAAGCTGGCTTTTGCTTGCACATACTATGAAGTAAAATCTAGACATGATTTTTGTGGCAGTAAGTGGAAATAGTTTTGATTTTTATAACTAACTATACAAATTTGATAATTTTCTGTTACAGACCCTCAGAAGGTAATTTACAGAGGAAGAATTGCCATTAGGCATGTGTCTGTCTTTCTGGGACAGAGCCCCTCTAGCACGTGTTAATAAGCGTGTTAGTGTCATGTTTTCTGCCCTCCCACTCCCTGCAGTGAATGCTGTATGTATTCATGGAGGAGTAGAGTGAAGGGCCCCCTAACAATGATCGGAACATCAAACCAGCCCAGGAAGAACACAGTGTGTCAGTGTTGGAGGGCAGAGGCTGCAGGGCAGGCCATTCCCTGGCGATTACATTCGGATTACCTCTTAATCTGCTTTGGTATTTGACCGCCAGCCTACCCACCCTAGGCTGCATTCAGCATTGGAGGATATTGAGCACTTTCATCCCCAGGCACCGCAGCAGCTTTATAAATGACCCACTCGATTCCCTTCAGCCTCCTCAGGGATGGGCCTCGGCAGCTGCTTAATAGCCACATAGCAATGTTGCAGGGTTTCAGGGCAGAAAAGAAGAATCCTGCATCCACTTTGGGCTGCAGGGAGTGTTTAGTAAAGGGAGATGTAATTATCTGCCTTGGAAGTGGGCCAGCCTGGAGCTTGGGGAGAGGCCGCCCGGACCTCTACTTCTCAGCCCACCTGAAAGATAAGGCCCTTGCAGCAGTCTGGGGCATCCGTGTGCTTCCTCCTGACTGAGGAAAAAGCCCCCAGGCGCTACTCCTGCGCTCCCAGTCATTCTCGGTGCAGGGTTGTTGAAAATGTCCTTCCCAAGGACTCGCCAGGGCCCAGCCGAAAGAGGACAGGTCCCAGGGAGCTGCCTTGCCCATGGTTTGGCTTTAGCACGTAATCAGATCAGAGCAACAGCAGGTGGAAGCAGTCTTCTGTTGCCACAGGAGCTGTCCTTGAGTTCAGGAACAAAGACGGGAACGAGAAAAGGCATAGTGTGTGTTTGCATGTGTGTGCATGCCACACACATGAGGAAACAGGACTTCGCCCGAGTCGTTACTGGGTCCGGCTGAATTCATGAAGGGCTGAGAAAGAAAACTCTTCTGCAGTACTCCAACAAATTGCTTAATTCCCAGGGCGCTTAAAAAAGACGAAACAGCCAAGGTGCCACACTTCTGTGACCTGAGTGCCTTCTGAGGCCAGACATGAGGAAGCAGCAGGTTTGGGGACCAGCCATTCCTTAGAGTGGAAGAGTGGCTGGGAGTCCTGGCGTGGCTATTGCCTCTGGGGACTGCACTGGCACAAAGTTCTAGACATCCAGTTTACCACGCTTCGTGATAACGGGGTCATCACCTCGCGTCCTGGCCCCTGAAGACTGGAGTTTTCCTGTGATTAATACTTTTTCAGATAACTGAAGCTTTGCCTTTTGTTTGTTTGATTTTTGGAGACAAGGTCTCTCTATGCAGTTCAGGCCTGCCTTGAACTCACTGTGTAGCCCAGGCTGGCCTTGACCTCACAAGTGATCCTCCTGCCTCAGCCTCCTGAGTGCTGGTGTTAAAGGTGTGTAGCCAGGGATTGCCTGGCAAGTGTGGTCGTGAGTTCCATCCCCGGTACAAAAAAAAAAAAAAAAAAAAAAGGGCGTGTACCACTATACCTGGCTAGCTGTGCCTTTTAAAGGCCAGTGTAAAAAAAAAGAAGTAGGGCTACTTAAAGAAATACTTTCAAATATTATGTATGTTTGTTGAACAATTATAGATTGTAGTTTATCCTTTCAATAATGATTCAAATTCTGCATGTGAGGTGAGGAAAACTGAATTTTAACGATGTCCTCTGTTTGTTGGTACTTCCTTATGCTGTCTCCTAAAAGTAGTGGCAGGCTTGGAAGTAAGCAGGCAGAAAAGCAATGCAAGTTCTCGTGTTAAAAATGCAGGCATTGGGGGAACAGATGCAAGCACTGGACTGGATGCTTTCTGAGGGAATGTGCATCCTACCCCTGGGGATTGCGTTGTGTTGTCCTGAGACGCTTCTCGGGGCCACGGTGCCTGTGCGCCAGCACCCAGACGTCCCGGTCATGTGCAGTTCTGTCTTCCCATGTGAGCTGTGCTTTGATAACTTGTCATTTTGCCTAGGGAAAAATTAACTTCCTGCCTTTTGCTTTTCCTTTGTGGTACTAGGGATTGAATCCAGAGCCTTCACACTGAACAACATCCCCAGCTATGTTTTATGTTTTGAGGCTGGATCTCACTAAGTCTCACTAAGTTGCCCAGGCTGGGCTCAAACTTGTTGTCCTCCCGCCTCAATCTCCTACTAGAGTGTGCCATAATACCTGGCTTCCTGGCTTGTTTTACACATAGCTGCAGTTTTAGAGAATGAACTGAGGGCCTCACATGCTAAGCACCACCTCTGCCCCCAGCCTGTACACAGCATTTCCTTCATGATTCAAATGGGGACCCACAGTGATCTTTCCTATGGTATGAACAGGGGACATGGGTCTCATCATCACAGGCTGCTGCTTGGAAGTATCTGTCACTTCTGAGTTTGTGACTCACAATTAAGAGAAGTACGACAGTAAATGGGTTTGGATATATATATATTCTTGGTCACAGCCTATTAAATATTCATGGGGGAAAAGTCACCTATAAAATATATTTCCAAGTTTTACTCTTATTAATTTTCTTGGTAAACTTGAAACTGTATTTCTAGAGAGAACGTTTTTGCCCTAAATAAAATCACACTGCCAAATGCATCAGGCTTTATGAGAGCACCCATTCAAGGGCAAGTTTGAATTTTACAGCTCTCTTTTGTAACAGATAGCTCCTGTGCCTTGCTTGCAGCAACGAGGTGATGTAGCTGCTTGCCTGCCTGATGCTCGGCCTGGCCTGGTGCTGTTCGCCTGGCTCGCCCTGTCCAGGGAAAGAGCTGCAGGCGGAAACAGTGGCAGCTGCATGCAGGCACTTTTAGAAGGGTTCAGCTCCTTGCACTGCTACACAGGTCGCTGGTCAGGCTGCAGCCAGGGAATGGGGCCTCCGTACAGTAGGCAGTTACTAGGATAGGACTGAACAGGCTTCCTGGAGGTCCCAGCAGAATTGCCAGGTAATATCCACTGAACTACTGTAGTTTTTCAGTTTATAATTTTCTTAATGTATGTGTCTTTGTTTTTATCGGTATCAGGGATCGAACTCAGGGCTACCTGCTTCCAAAGCAGGCACTTGTGCCGCTGACCTAAATCCCCAGCCCCTTCGTATGTGTCTTTTTAAAAATATTATGCAAATGTCTGGATTTTCAAAAAGAAAAATAGATATCTTGCATTATAAATTTGCAAATGAACAACATTTTATAAAAATTCACAGACCTTTTATAAGTAGTGCATTTAAAATACAACGTGTGCCTCCGATTTTTTTGTTTGTTTTTCATTCACTTTTCAGTGCTCGGGATGGGACCTTGCTGGGTAAGGACTGTCCCATGGAGCTACACTGCAGTCCAGACTTGGTTAAATGTAGTTTCCAAGCTTCTTTTTTAAAGCTAGATACACCATTACCAGGAGCCGTCCCTAGCCCTCAGTTTTCCCCTGGCTTGTTCCTCGCAGGAGGGCATCTGGACTGCTCACAGAGCTTCTTCAAGCTTCTCTGCGCTGTCTGCCACAGACTCATGCTGTGCGGACAGATGCACAAGGCTCCCACTTTGGTCATGCAGCAGGGGCCTCATGAGATGCTGGTGGCGCAGCAGGATGGCAGAGACCATGTTTTCCCTGTCATCCCATTACTTCTCTCCCCAGTGAGAAAGTGGCGTGTAAGAAGTGCCCTGGGAGTCTTGGGCCAGTGGCAGCTCGAAGTGGGAGAGCCAGCGGCCCCTGGAGCAGGGAGCCTGAGCCCTGAGCTCATCAAGGAGAGCAGTGCCAATGTACGTCCGGGGTCCTGGGCAGGAGGCTGTGGCTCTGAGGCGGGGGCCATGATTTGGGTACCCCTCACCTCCAGTGTGTCCCCCCGGACACAGACACTGTCTGAGCGCTCACTGTCCCAGCTCAAGGCCTCCTGGCCTGGAATGTCCCAGAAGCTGCAGCCCAAGGGGAGTATGGAGAGCCAAGGGCTTCCCATCTGAATCTTGGTAGAGCTCTGGGGCAGGTGGGAGACATCCCTGCTCTTCCTTCCCCAAGAGTGGTTCTTGGGTTGGGTTTGCCTTCCATAGCCTATCTTCATGCGCAAGGATACCAAGAGGACCTTCCAGTGGCGCATCCGGAACCTCCCCTACCCCAAGGATGTCTACAGCGTCTGTGTGGCCCCAGAGGAGCGCTGCATCATCGTCAGGACAGCTAACAAGAAGTAAGCAGTGTGTGCACAGGCCTGGACAGGTAGAACGCCTCTTCCTCTAGCCTGAGGGAGGAAAGCAGCCGAGGGCTGAAGGCCAGAGGGCTTCTCTGCAGAAGCAGCCTGAGTAAGGTAATGGGCTCCATCTGGGTAGGGGACCTGAAATGCATGTCTACAGCAGCACCCAGCACAGAGTGGACTCAGTAAATGTTTGCTGAATGAATAAGGGGTTGAGGAATCATGGCCATTAGCTTATGATCTTGAGTTGTTCTGCTATGAGACTACTGTGACTGTGACCTCTGGCTGGATCTAAGCCATTGGGAGCTTGGCCTGGTGACATCACTGTCAGAGCTGGCAGGGAGCCATGACCTGAAGCACAGCTGAAGTGGCAGTGGTGGGACTTGTACTGGACTGCGCAGTAGTAACCTGGACCCTCCCTGGATTAAGGGACGGTGGGCAGATGCTTTGGCTTCTTGGAAGTCTCCCACATTCTACTGGGAAAGGTCTTCAGCTTCCCTTTGTGATCTGCTGGGGGAAGGCAAATCGTGGGCGTTACAAGGACCAAAGGTGGCTCCAGGATGATCACATTTGAGTTCCTGGGGCTCTGACTGTGGAAGAGCCCTAGCATGATGAGGCGTGGCTGGGGTACTGCAGTGAAAAGTTGGGGGTTTGGTTTTATATTGGTGATACCAAGGGTTGAACCCAGGGCCTTCACACTGAGCTACATCCCCAGTCCTTTTAAAATTTTTTAAATTTTAAAATAGAGGGGCTGGAGGTTTAGCTCAGTAGCATAAGCGCCTGCCTTGGAAGCAGGCAGTCCTGAGTTCAATCCCCGGTACCGATAAAAAGGAAAAAGACAAAAAAAAAAAAAAAAAAAAAAATTTAAATTTTAAAATAGAATCTTACTAAGCCACTAAACTGCCCAAGCTGGGCTCAAATCTGCAATCTTCCTATCTCAGCCTGACCAGGCCTGGCAAGTGGGAGTGTTTTAGTTATCAAACCTAAGTTAGGAAGTGCTGTGTGCCCTGTACCCTCCTGTCCCTCTCCCTCTCCCTTAGGTCCATGAGCCCACAGGAAAGCAGGCCAACTTTTAGGTTTCTCTAGTACAGCCCTGGGTTCTGCCCTTCTCTGGTGCCCCCCATACCCTCTCACTTTGGCAGGGTTAGGAGGCAGGGAAACGGGTGGAGATGAATGAATTAATTTCAAGATTATTGCTGTACATGCAGCCAGCGGCCCCTGCTGTGGGTCTTGTCTATAAATATAAAGTCATAATAATAAGGGTTTGCATTTATAAAGCACATTGAAGCCCTCGATAAAAGGCAGTTTATTCCCATTATTGTTCTCATCATTAACAGGAGTCAGTGCCTAAAGTGGAATTTAGCAATTTCAGACAACAGAGAAATTGCCTGTAGTAAAACAAACTCCGTGATTCAGCAAGCATTCCCTGGTGTAAGAAGCCCTGGGTCCAAACTGGGAACAAAAATGCTTCTGATAGCATTTGAATCTGCAGCTTAGCACTTAATGGAGCTGGCTGCTGCCTCCTTTCTGTCCCCCAGAGGTCACTGTTGAATACAGATATCAGGCAGAAATGTGATTACAAGGGAATGCCAGAAGAAAGGCTAGCTCACCAAAAACTTCATTGGTGAGCAGGTCCTCTGGGCCCCATCTCTTGCACGCATCTGACCGTAGGTGGCGCTGTTGGCCCAGAGCTTCATGGCTGGATGCCCATTCCAGCCCCAAGGGCAGGAGTCTGGACAGCACTCTTTACAAGGGGAGAAGAGAATTTCATTGCCTGGTTTTTTGTTGTTTGTTTGTTTGTTTTTGTTTTCTGAGACAGGGTCTTGTTATGCAGTCCAGGCTGGCCTCCAGCGCACACCACTCCTCTTACCTCAGCTTCCTGAGTGCTGGGATTACAGTGGTCAGTGCCCTCTTCGGAGCACACACTAATAGTGGCCCGATGGCTCAGCCCCTGCCCCTGCAGGACCTTGTAATGGGGGTAGGTGGGTGAGGCCCCCACACCCTAACCAGACCTTTCCTTAGGCTAGCGTTCTCACCTCTACTTGGGGTAATGTATTCTATCCCTCACATCAAGTCATTGAACAAGACTCGATGGCTGATCCTCTGAGCAGGGTTAAAAGTTTCTCAGGGTTCTTTGTATTTATTTATTTTTGGTCTTTTTGAGACAGGGTCTCATGTGTAGTTCAGGCTGGGCCTGAACTCACTTTGTAGCCCAGGCTGGTCTCGAACTCACAGCAGTTCCCTCAGACTCCTGGATGCATGCCTGGCTTCTTAGGGTTCTTTTGTAATCTGTTTTCTGATCTTCACACCATCCAGAGGTGGCAGGGTAGGGGTTTCAGTGTCCAGTGTCCACCTTGTCACAGCACTTTTCCCTGAGCCAGCCTTTCTTTACCTGGACCCCCCTGTCTCCCCCTCCAGAATGTAGCTTTGTCCACAGTGCCCTGTCCCTGAAGACCTGGGCTGGCCACTGGGCTTGAAGGAATGGATTCTAGTGTATCATAGCCTTGTCTTCAGGTAGTGCAGAATGACCAGGGAAGGAGCCCAGCACCACCTGGTCCTAATGAAAACACATGGAGCAACAGTTCCTGGACACCGGACACCGCAGTGGGATGTCAGGGTGCTGGAGCAGGGAATGTGGGCCTAAGTCTGGCCTGGCCGTGTAGAGCTTGTATCTTGGCAAGCTTCCTTACCTGGCCTAGGAGCAGGCTACACCTCCCTCACAGGCTATGAGGCTGCCCAGGTGCAGAGCCTCAGTGTCTTCTGGAAACTGGGATCTGAAGATGGCCCAGCTGATTAGACACTGCTGGTGGGTGTCACCATGGAGGTGTTAGCAGGCATTGCTAGACAAAGGGATTTTGTGGTCAAACACAGTCAGGACAGGGCTCACTGACTTCCCTTGGGTAGGCCCAACAGCTGGCATGTGTGCACTGTGACTTGGAGCAGGGGCACTGGGTAGGGTCGTTTGACCAGAACCTTGAGGCTGAAGATTTGGCTGCTGCTGTTTGGCCTACATCTGCCACAACAGTGTGCAGAGCAGAGGTGTGTGGGGCAGAGCAGCGCTGTCAGACAGCTCTGTGCCTGGCCAGGCCCTGCTCCAGGGTATTCGTGCTAAGGGGCCTGTGGAGGCCATGGAGAGCTGGGTGAGGGGCATGAGTTGGGGAGGGGATAGGAGAGAGAGGGGTGGAGGAAGGAGACCATCTCTGAAGTAGCCAGAATGAACAAGCTGTCCTTTGGCAGAGGAGTAAGAGGTTCAGAGTTGACCTGTTCTGGACCCTGGCCAGTGGCTCACAGTTTATTTACCGCAGCTCCCTGATTCAAGGAAGGAATTTAGAAGACACTGAGGCTCAGAAATGAATTAGCCTGCAGGCTCTGGAGTCACACTGCAAGTCTTTTGAAGACTGAGGACACTGAGAAAGGATGGCCACTGACAAGTTGGAGAGAGGGCCCAGCAGACCTGCAGAGGTGGATGCCCTGGGCAGCCAGGCCATCACTCCAGAGCACCCTTGCTTTCCCCCACAGCCCCTGTACCCATGGACTCAAGGTGCTCAGCATGCTAGAGAATTTAGACCAGTTGGGGATTCGCTGGTAAAGGCTTTGACCTGTAACAGTGTAGTGATTTGTGCAGCAAACCTAACTCTCTTTGCTTCAGTTTCCTCTTCTGCAAAAGAAGATAAAGTAAGAGTCACCAACCTAAGAGGGTCATTTGGAGGATTAACTCTGTGGAGCTGTGCTTCACACAGAATAAGCATTAAATTAAGAAATGTCAAAAAGGAAGGAAGGAAAGGAAAGGAAGAAAAAAAAAGAAAGAAAGAAATGCTGTGGACTGGCAGTGTAGCTCAGTGGTCAAGTATGTGTTTAGCGTTGTCAAGCCCTGGGTTCCATCCCTAGTACCAGGAAAAGTATCACCCAACTTTGTCTGAGACTGGGAATAGTGAAGAAGTAGAGGTGGACAGAGTCGGTGTCTGTGGGAAGCTGGGAACTAACTACCTTGCTTTTAGCAGAAACAAAAAGGAGGTCTATGCAGGCAGGCCGACAGTGGTGACACTTTTTCCACCTTTAAATCACCAGCTCGGGGCTGGGGATTTAGCTCAGTGGCATAAGTGCCTGCCTTGCAAGCAGGCAGTCGTGAGTTCGATCCCTGGTACCGGTAAAAACAAAGACAAAAAAAAAAAAAAAATCACCAGCTCACAGCTCAGGACACAGTAGGTGCCCAGGAAATACTACCTGCTTACCTAGGGCTGCCTGAGGCTGAGGATTCTAATTTTTCAGAAACACAGCGAGGTTCCCCTAGTGCTCAGGTAAAATGAGAAAGTGCAGATCCTGTCCTGGCAACCCCAAGGCTCGGGAGGATGCAGAGAGGGGAGGTGCCAGGCCACCCCCTCAGGAGAGAGAAAACAGCCATCCCATCCCTGCTCCCTGGATCTTAGGCTGTTGGAGTCTTTGGTTGTTTAACCTCTCCCAACAGCCAAATCCATGACAATAGACCATCAGCAAGCTGAGTCTGTGGCCTGGCTGCCTCTGCTCCGGGCCTGGTGATAGGAGTGGGACAAGGAAAGAGGACAAGCCATGCACCTCAGTTTCCTGTGATCCTGATGCTGGCAAACAAACCCTGAGCCTCTCTGCCCTTCCGACTGGCCCAGTCTGGGAAACGGTTGGGCTGGGCTGGGCCCGCCTGGGCTAGGCTAGGCTAGGCTAGGCTAGGCTAGGCTAGGCTAGGCTAGGCTAGGCTAGGCTAGGGTGGGTGCTACTTCTCTTCTGGTTCTGCTTTTTGTGTATATTTGCAGGGAAGATGTTAACACTTCCTAACAAGCCTTTGTGTTCACCTAATCTCTGCTGTTTAACCTTTGACTCCCCCCTATTATCAGTGTCTGCCACCTTTGCTGGCCAGATCAAGGGCCCCAGGAAGAGCCCTGCCTTGCTGGCTAGAGAGAGGATGCAGCAGCATTCCTCAGGCTAGCAGGCAGATGGATTGCCTTTCCCTGGGGCAGAGCTTTGGAAAAGAAAGCAACTTGTGGTGCCATTAGGGCCCCCCAGCCCCCAATTCTTTTGAACTGTCAGCCTCTAAGTAAACATTCTTTTCCTGCCGTGGGTTCCAACACCTTGCAGAGAGTGTCGAAGCTGGGAGAAGAGGGGCCCCAGCACCTCTACTGAACCGAGGGATTTGGGCAGGGAGGATGGGGGCAAAAGTGCTGAATTGATGTCAACTCTCAAGTCCTCAGGGCATTGTGGCCTTTGAAGTGGACTCAAGGTAGCTGTCACCACAAGGACCAGGCCCTGTGAAGTATTAAAAGCCATCCTTTCTAGGCTCCTCGAGTTTGTACCTGCCTGAGGCGCTTCCCTCTGCAGCCCACACAATCTCTGCTGCAGGAAGGGATGCCTCGCCAGGAGCAGGCCTGGCAGCCCAGCCAGGGCGCAGGCCATACATCCACCATGGAAAATGCCAAGTGGGCCTCCGGTTAGTGATGCACTGGGCAGGGACAGGAACTGCCCACTGACCCTGACTGGGAACCCGCACCTGGCTGCTAAGCGGGTAAGACTGTCTCCTTGACAAAGGGCTTGAGTCCCCTGAAAGCCCACTGGCCTATTTCAGGCTAGGTGTTGCTCTGCTTTTGTTTGCTTGTTTGTTTTACTAAAAGGCATCAATGCCTGGCCAGGATCTGAAGAGGACAGAGACCATGCTGGTGTGTAGAGATGAGAGGTGTGGCCCAAAGGCAAGTGAGGCACCTTTGGTGCCACCTGGGGTCTGTCCTCCCAAGGAGACCTCTACTGCAGGTGTTCTTTCTCTCTAGTCGTGAGGCAGACTAACAAAGCCTTTTACAAGACCTCTGGAGAGAAAAAGGCAGCTGAGGGCTTCAGTGGAAGTCCCACAGAGCCCAGCCTTGGGGGTAATCCCAAATACTGTGTTGATTGTCACTTGCTGGGATGTACCTCCTGTATTGTTGTCCATAAAGCTCGGGGTGCAGAGAAGGCCCAGGCTGTCTGAGCTCACCTTCGGGATTTGGAGCCCTGGTCTCACCGTGGAACCATTAACCAATCCTGCACTTCTGTGCTAGATGGGCCATACGGATGGCATCCTTTTTTCCCCAGAACCACCAGGCTAAAAGGCTGCTGTTCTGTTTTCCCTTCTGCCTTGGGTACATGATGGGGGGTAGGGGAGTGGCTGTATAGAAACTTGGTGGCAAAGGGTCTGGTACCAACTGTCAGTGGCCTCTTGGTGTCCTGACAGGTACTACAAGAAGTTCTCCGTTCCTGACCTAGACAGACACCAGCTGCCCCTGGATGACTCCTTGCTGAGCTTTGCTCATGCCAACTGCACCCTAATCATCTCTGTAAGGTTCACCCGTGTTCCTCTGCAACTACATGGGGTCAAGGTTCTTTCCCTGTCCACTTCGCAGTCCTCAGGGAGCCCCTACCCCAGGCTGCCTGTGGAGCTCAGACACCTCCAGTAAAGGGGGCAGAAGGGCACAGCTAGGTCACAGCCCACAACTGCACAAGGGCACAGGGAAGTGGGGACTTGGTGGAAATCTCAGCATCAGGAGCCCAAGGAGGGCTCCTGCCCAGCCACACATGCCTCAGTTTCCTCCCATACAGTACGAGGGTCAGAAGGGTCTAAGTGTGAGTGTGCAACTGAATGGCGTCCTCGCTCTGCTGCTTCCACAGTATCAGAAGCCAAAGGAGATCTTGGTAGCCGAGTCAGAGCTACAGAAGGAGCTGAAGAAGGTCAAGACTGCACACAGCAGTGATGGAGACTGCAAGACTCAGTAGCCGGTCCTACTTACACCTCCGGGGTGGGGGAGTCTACAGCACTCTCTGGCCTGGCCCTGCTGGCATGTGGCAGCCTCCTATCTCCCTGGAGCCATCCGGAGCTGTGAGACCTGGCCCAGGAGCACCAGTGCCCCATTCCCCGTTTCACTTCCCGAGTAAAGTCTTTTTTAGTTACTGCAGATGGGCTGCCCTTCTGTCCAGCTCTGTACTCCCTGCCCAGGGAGGGAAGGTGTGCCCTTCCCTTCTGCATCCTGAGGACTTTCAACATAAAGCCTTCTGCCTCAAGAAGAGGCCCAACTCATCTGTATGAGCTCTTGAGCGAATCTGGGTAGAAGGGCCCCGCACCAGTTTGGCTGTACAAGTGGCTCAGAGAAAGCTCCCGAAGGTAGGCGTGGGCAAGAGAAGTTCTGGGTACTGATATTGTGGGTGAAAAGCCAGAGAAAGGCTCTCAGTGTTGCAAGGCTGTGTGTGTGCACACATACTGGGGTGGGGTCGCCACAGGTGATGGCTGTCTCCAGAAATACTGCCCTCAGACCACCCACCTTTCTAGCTCTGGTGGGTTCCAAGGAGACTGGGATGGCTCCAGGCTGCTGAGGCGTTAATCTGCCGAGAGTGGGCTTTCCTTGGCACACGCCTGCCTGAGTTTGATTTTGTCCTACTGGCCTGCTCCAGCTTTTCTCCCAGCCTGATTTGGCCAGTGAAGAACCAGATCTGTGAAACAAGCTTTATTTTTACAGAAATGAAAGGTAGTAGCATGCTTTCACAGCCTACTAACGTGTGCCCCAGGTTAGTCTGAGGGCAAGCTCAGAACCCAAGGCAAAGCCAGGCCCTGAGGCTGGTCAAACGGAGGGGTCTAGGGAGGCAGCTGGTGCCACTGCAAAGGCAGCCCCACCTTCCCTCCTGCAGAGTACTTGGCCTTTCCCTCAGACTCTTTGTTTAGCACGTCCTGTCTGCTCACAGGCTCCAGCAGTGCCTGCATCTCCAGGGCCCCAGAGGCCCAGGAGACCTTGCCTCTAGCTTCAGGTGCCCGAGTACTGTGGCCACAGGTCCAGGAATACAGCAGGGGAGGGCAGGAAGCATACCCGCACACTGCGGGCAGAAGAGGTTCCAAGTTGCTGGTTCCCAGCCCACAGGCAGGGGCAGCCTGTCAAGGGTTTTTGAAGTCCAGGACGTGGAGATTGTAGGAGAGTGCGGCATAGAGATGCGTGGTGGTGAACCGCAGGCAGTACACAGGGCTGCTAAGTGGCGTTGACGTCAGTGGGAAAGCCTGGAGGGGAGGGCACAAGAAATGACTGCTTTCCGAGTGAGAACTGGGGCGCCCTGACCCACTGTAGGCCTCCTCCAGCCCTCTCCGGAACACCCTGGCACCACGATGCTGTGAGAAGACACTCACGTGCAGGCAGGCCCTCTGGCGCCGGTCCCACAGCCGGACGACACCATAGTAGGAGGAGCCTGTAGCCAGCAGGTGGTTGCCGTCTGTCTGCAGGCAGTAGAGGGTGCTGTCGTGGGGCTCCTCCCACTCCATGACACACTTCCTGTGAGGGGCACAGATGCAGGGAGGTTGGGGGGGGGGTCTTACGGGGGGGGGCGCTGTTGGGGGGGACTTGGACTCCTGGGTGGGGGGAGGTACACACTGAGCTCCGTTCCCACGCTAGCCCCTGTATTTTTTTATTTTGAGGTGGTCTCACCGATGAGTGGCCTGGGCTGGCCTTAGAGCTGCACCGCTCCCACCTCAGTAGGGAGGTCACACACACCAGGTCACCATTTTTACCGACCCAGCTTAACAGGAGAGGGTGCCTTCTGTAAAGGCCACTCCCCAAGCCCTCCACCACTGCAGACACGGGCTTCTTTCAAGGGCCAGCTCCCTGTCACAAGGAGGCTGGGAACAAACGCCTCGGAGGCTGGGCCTGAACTCGAGCTATGTGCTCTGCACAGCGATGTGCTCTGCGCAGTGCTTGCGCTGGTCTCCCAGGCCACGGCCCAGGGCTGCCCCTAGTGGGGCACCTAGCTTGACATGACCTTGTTGGACCCTTCCCTCCCAGCCCAGCAGAGAGCTCTGCGCCCAGGACTGGCACTGGGCTCCCACACTGCCCTCCCAGGTGGCATGCTCACCGGGTACTGGTTCGGAGATCCCAGTAGCGGATGTAGGTATCATAGCCACAGGACAGCAGTGTGGACGGGGATTCGTACATGACATCCAGCACCCCCGCTCCTGGGGGGAAGTCACTGCCCAGGTGCGACATCAGCTGCCCGCTGAGGAGGGCAAGGGCAGAGGTGAGCGGCTGCCCACTTTGGCCTGCAGATGGCACCATACCTCAGGGACGCGTGGCTTTCCTTCTGCAGTGGACAGACCCCAACCCCAGCCAGCCCCCACTGAAGCCTCACTGGGCTGGACACAGCAGTCCCTTGCCTCACACCTGCACACAGGCCGCCCACCACAGCCACTCAGCAATGAATGGACCTTGCTGAAGGGGTCAACCCCTCCTGTGCACACACTCAGTTTATGCTTCTTGATCCTGCAGGTCATGCAGTTCTGAGCTGCCTGAGTCCAATGCCTTAATTCCTGCCTGTAATCTGGGCTCAAACCTCGTTGGGAATAAAGACCACACAAAGGGGGAAGGGGAGTCCCAGGAGATGTTAAAACAAGCAAACACCTTTGTGTCTGGGGAGAGAAATTGCTGAGAAAGCAGCTTAGTGTGTTGGTCCCTGATGTTCCGGCCCTCTGGCCCCCAGCCCGGGGCCAGCACGCCTCTGTGATCACAGCCCCCGGCCTGCTGGGCTCTGGCCTGCTCCCCCACCCTCACCCCACCCGGTGGTCGAGAGCAGATTACTGAGAAGAACAATTTCTTTGTGACTGTAATTCCCTCCGTGACCGCGGCAGTGGGCAGACCCCTTGCCCCATGCCAGACCCCTAGCAACCATGTAGGAGGGCCTCCAGCCCTAGCAACTACCCCTCAATATCAAGTACACCCGGTAATCCCTGTGGTGAGCGGACAGGCAGAAGTACTGGTTCCTGCAAGGTGGGGGAATGGAGGGGACGGGGCACCTCTAGGCTCCTGCCTCAACCTCCTCTGCCCACGACAGGAAGAACATCACACCCTCAAGTAAGGCCCCAATACAGGGTGAAGGGGACTTCGTGGCCCCACAGCACATCTACAGCAGTGTTTAGCAAAAGACCAGAGGCTCATGGCCCCCACGGTGCGGTGCGCAGACTCTGGCTCTGTCACCTTCCCCACAGGCTGGGATCCCTTCCTGCCCACCTGGCCAGCTGGCCTCTCCCCTGCCAGCAGCACAACTGCTCTGCAGGGCAAGGTCTAGGCAGGCCTCAAGCCAGTGGCCAGCTGCTAGGGGGAGGTGGAGGTGACAGGCTCTCCAGGGGAGTTCTGAGGTTACTCACCTTGCTCCTCAAGCAGCTCTAGGACAGCATGGGGGTGGGTGTGTGACCTGGACTCCTCACAGTGCACACACACACACTGGAACATATGGGGTGGGGCTGCTGTTCTCCACAGTTCTCTTCCCTCGCCTTCTAGGTTTTGGGGCCCTACCCCCTCCATTAGTGAGGCCATAAGGAATGATTGAGGAGGAGTCCCCTTTAATCTGCAGAAGTAATTTCATGTTTGTCTGTTTGAAACAGAAGATGAAAGGCAGTGGGGGGAGGAGCACAGCATGGTGCTACCTGCCCACCTGGTCCCAGTGCTCCCCAGGAAGGAGAGCTGGGCACCTACACCGGCAGCTGCCGAGGCTCCACAGTACAAAGGGGCATAGCCAGACTGTGATGCTGGCCTAAGCCCGCCCTGATCCCAGCCACTGCTAGGAAACAGACCAGCCCGAGGGGTCCAGTCCCCAGGGGGAGATGCAGGGCCCCCAGCACCACCCACTGGGGGTCAGAACAAGCCCCACGTGCCCCTTGTCTGCCGGCCTGGCCTGGCTGAGGGCTGGCTGCAGAGCTTCTGCCAGGCGCTGTGCTGCTCTCAAATGGCCACACACACTTTAAATGGGCCAATAAAAGGATACAATTTCTTTTACCTCTCAGCCCAGGGCCCTCAAGGCTCCGTGCTGCAGAGCTTGTAAGGTTAAGTTCAGAGCATAAATGGACACACCAGGCTCTGGAAATGGCCTGTCTCTTCAAATAGTGGCCCAGCAGTGCCACAGAAGTCCTGCTGTGGCTTTGATTGGGGAAAACAAACAGAAGTGGCACTGTGGTCTCTCAGAGGCCCCCACTCCAGGCCCAATTTAACTAGAAAACTGGCTGCACTGCTATGGTGGAGGGAGAGACTGGCCCAACAACAATAGCCCAAACTTTATGGGGAAGGAGACAAAACCAGCTGTCTATCCGCTCATCCCCTCCTGGGCTCCTTTTCTTACTGCAAGTATGTTCTTGTAAAAACGATTAGATTGCAATTTGTATAATGTGACCCCCAAATTCAGACATTTCACCCCTTTTCTCTGGAAAGAATGCTAAGAATGCCTCTCGGCTCTAGCAGTAGGGGCACAGTCTCGGCTGTTGCACAGCTTGCGTGGGAACAGAGCTGCCACCCAGCGCCTAGCTGAGACAGTGTGCAGGCCAGACAAAAGTCCCTTCCCTTCCAGCCCCTTCAGTCCTCCCCAGAGATGAGCGACGGCCGGCACAAGCCTAACTCCAGCAACTCGCTCTTGACCCAGGGAAAGATCATGACAGGTGGGCTGCCCGCTGATGCACTCTGCAGGGTCTGAGGAATGAGCCCACTTCGTGGGGCAGCCTGTCCTGGGCAAAAGGAAGCATATGCAGTGCTGCCACACTGCTGTGTGGTCTCTGGAAAGATTCTCTGGTCCTCCACCCCAGTGATGGCAAAGCTTTAGGAACCACGTGCCCAAACTGCAACCCCAAGGCTACTTATTTATTGGAAAATGCCAACATGCAATTAAACCTGAATGTCCAACACATGGCTGCTTGGGCAACTTGGCTCACCTGGCAAAAAAGTGGACCCTGCATGCCCTGTGGCACATGTGCCATAGGTCTGCACCACTACCTTAGTCCAAGTTACCCTGCTGCCCTGGTACCTGGGGCTGGAAGAAGGAGAGGGGAACCTGCTGTCAGTCAGGAGGGAAATTTGGACAAAACAGTGGCAACCCACCGCCACTTCTGTGGGGACTGCAAACTGCAATTGGGAGATAAAGTTCTGTGGGGATAGACGGGGACGTTTCTGCCTGAGGGGAATGGCTGACTGTGGTGAGCAACAGGACTGGGCAGAGGTGACCAGGCTGCACTGGCGGAGGCTGGCAGTGTAAGGGGACCCAGACTGCAGCCCACGGTGCCTCCAGGCACGTGGCCTCACCTGGCCTGACAGCGGTGATCCCCAGGTTGGCCCTGAGTCGCAGGAAAGGAAACCAAGGGTCACAGAGGAATTAGCTCTCTTACAGTCATATAACAGGAAAGCACAGAGCTGAGAAAGCGACCTGGCAGCAGCAGCCAACCTGGCAGGAGCAGAGAGGTCGAAAGGCACCTTCTTTTGTACGTTATCTTGGGCCAGGCACCTGGTGACAAGGCGGTTACCGGCAGTAGCAGCTCACTTGGAGGAGCCTGTGGGTGTCAGGCAGTGTGCAGAGGGTCCCACAGAACCTGCTCACGGGACCCTCGTGACAGGCCTAGAAGGTGTCTGTTTTTGAGACAGGGTCTTGCAGTGTAGCTTGGGCTACCTTCAACTCGTGGTCCTCCTGAATCAGTGTTGGGATTCCCTGAGGTGTCACAGCCCTGCCTTATAAACCAGAGCTCAGCGACCCCATATCCAGCAAGCTGTGAATTCAGGTCTTCCTGCTGCACAGTGCACTCAGGCAGCATGGCTCATCAGTCCCCTGGACAGTCCCTTCCCCAGCAGACCCTCCCTCGGGCCTCACACACACCTTCCGCCCTGCCAGGTGCAGAGACTGGCCCTCCAGTGGAGCCAGCAGGAGAATCCAGGGAGCAGACAGTCCCAGATGGAAGGAGATAGGAGCGAGAGGAAGGGAAGCCCAGGGAACATCCCTCACCCCAGCCCCACCAGGTGAGAGAGAAGGGGACTCCTGTGTGCGTGCGTGCACCTCCAGCACCCGACCGTGCACACATGTTCCCACACAATGGCTCAAAGGCCAGGCGGCTGGGCAGTCCACTTTGTACTGCTAACAAGGGGACCGTAATTACAGGAAGGGGCAGCTCAGCAGATAAAAGGATACAAAATTTCAACATCTGTTGCCATAAAGGGATAAGGAGAAGTGAAATGCAAAGTATCAGTTTGGTGTTAGCAGGCAGAGAGCCAATTTCAAAGAGTTCAGGGAGACAGAGGGGACAAGAAAGAAAAAGGAAAGGGGGGAGAAAGAAAGAAAGAAATTACAGGGTTACTTAAAGAGGTAAGGAAAAAAGAGAATGAGAAAAGCTGTCAGTAATACTTTCAAAGGGGAAGGCAGGTACTTTAAAGAGAGGGGCAATCCCCATAATCACTCTGATTAAGGGCCAGGCCCCTGCGTGGGGTGGGGGTGGAGGCCAGGGGCAGAGACCACGCCACGCCTGGGCGAATGGGCACAAGGTGCTCTCGAAGCGGCTGGCCTGCCCGCAGCTATTCCTTCCTTCTCAGCCAGTGCTCCTCGCTGCGTCAGGGCCGTACACTCATGCCCTGTGCCCAGTACAGGAAGACCACCCCAGGGTCCCAGCTCAGAGCAAGTTGAGCTCCTGTGGCGAGGCAGGCAGCTCTCAAGGTTAGGAAGAGGCAGTGCTCCATGGGAAAAGGCCCCGCCCCCAGCCAAGGGGTCATATCCAGGAGCACTCTGTGAGGGCACTGCATGTGCAGGCGGCAGGCAGGTCTCCGGGGGCAGTGGCAGAGGCGGGTGTGCCAGGCATAGCCCTGGCTGAGCAAAGCCTTCAAAGGGAAATATAAAGCCCCTGCCAGGGGAGGTGGGAAGCCTGCTCCACACGTCCCCGGGTTGAAGAGATCTAGGGACTCGAGATGGAGGCACCATAGGGTTGGGCAGCGGCCCTGGTCTGCAGGGCATGCGTGCATCCACGTGACGTCCGGCAGCTATGTGTAGTCCAGGACTCTGCCCTTGCACGGTGGAGTCACCAAAGCCCCTCATCTCTCCAGGCCCACACTTCCCAAGAAGGCTCTGGGCTGGGGCTGAGCCGCTGTGATACCTTCAGGACTGGGGTCACACACTTCATCCTGAAGCCAACAGCCACCAGGGCCTCCATTGTGCCCTGTGCTAAATCCAGTTCAAGTGGCTCATGGCAGAAAAGGCAAAACCCACAGCAAGAGCGAGCCTGCAGGGCAGAGGGTGATGGTAGCTGAGAGTGCGTTCTCCAGAGCCCTGCTGAGATACAGCGGGTACAAGATGGATCCGGTCTCCTCCGGGGGCCCAGGGTTCTGCAGCTCACCTGATCCTCACGAGACCACAGAGTCTAGCTAGGGCCATTTCGATGGTGGGTAGTCACCAGACTCTGTCAAGGTGGGGGTGCAGGAGAGGCCACACTTGAGGGGTGGGGAGGGACCTGAGGACTACTGACCTCCACAGCACGAGCCCTCGAAGTGGGTAAAGGACCTCATCTTCCTCCTTCACAGTCCCCATTCTTGGGCCCAGCTCCCAGAGAAAAAGCCAGAAAGGGAGGGCGAGAGATGGGACAGCCAAGCTCCTTGCCACTCAGGCAATGGCTGTTTGTCTGGCTGCCTTCTGACTCCCTTCAGCTCCCCCCAGCTCTTAGGAAGAACAGTCCCCAGAGGTATTGGTGGATGAGGTGCTGAGGAGCTGGCACCCTGAAAGGGCTCTCCGGGCATCCTAAGTAGTACAGGCTACCTGTGGAGTGGCACCTGTGAGCCACAGACACGGGTGACAGTTCAGGAGAGTGCAGGTACCCAGCGGGGTACCTATCCTGATCTCTGAGGGTGCCCCCACCCGCCATCCCAGCATGACCCAGGTGCTCAGGGCACAACTGCCCCTTCGGTGCCCTTCCACTGAAATCACAGAATACACATAAAGAGAAAGCCAGGCACTGCCCAGGGTTCAGGAGTGACAGGTGAAAAGCAGGAATCCCGCCAGCCCTGCACACGTAGCCAGGCGAGCCCTGCCGGCTGGGCACTCCTCCTTGCAGGCCGCCTGTCAGTCAGGCTTTGGCATTATTGAAAGATCAAACTTGGCCCTGCCTGCTCATTACCTTAATCCTATTTTCTACATGGCTTTATTATCTGCTTGGGCTTCTCTGGGAAAGACAGCTCCAGAGAGCCATCCTGTCCATCCATTTCCTCCCACCAAGAGCAGAGGCCTCCACGGGGGCATCTCCCCTCACTGCCTGGCCTGCAGGGCCTACCAGGCCCCCAGGGCCCAGGACAGATGTTAACACCAGGATCTTCCCTTTCCAGGGGTGGGCGCGGGCCCAGGGCTGGAGAACAGGCAATACCAGCTGATGCCCTAGCTGATCCTGCCACCTGAAGAGCCTACAGGCTGGCCAGAACATGCCGTGGCCTTGTCTCCCAAAGAACCGAGACCACACTGTCTTATGCCCTTTCTCATCTGGTTTCATTCTAGGTTCAGCACAGACCCAGGGCTGTAGCTGGAGAGGACTAGGGGTTTCAAAGGAGAACCACTGTCCAAGGGTCTGTGCCTCAGCACTCCATCCTGACCTTAAATTCCCACCGAGGCTGCTGCAGACAGCTCAGAGCTCCTCCAGCCCTCAGGATGGCCTGGGTCACAGCAGTGCGCTATCCTGGGTCCAGGCAGGTGATGGTACCAGCTGATGAGATGAAACTGGCTCTTAGCAGCAATACCCACCTATGATGCGTGGCCTCACTAGCCAGAGCCTTGTTTGTGCCATGAGCCAGCGGACTCCTCTCTTACCTGTGGTATTCTGAGGGCTAACAAACCCTCCGGTACTGATGTGAAAACTGGAGGGGTGGGGAGCAGCTGCTTGGCTAGATTGGTGCCCAAGCTGTCAAGCAGTGTGTGGGGCACTTCCTCCAGTTATTTGGTCCACAATTTTGTTAGGGAGAGATAATTAACTCTCATTTTTCAGTTCCCACTATGGAAACTGAAGCCCAGAAGGTCCCAAATCATAGGGCTGATAAATGGCAGAGCAGCTATAGAAGCCAGAGCAGTCTGCCACACAGCAGCACCCCTGGAGTCCCTCACAGCTGCCCAGTACACCACCTCCCAAGCTTCTTCCCTCCAAGGATGGCTCCTCTGCCTCAGCCCTGCTCAAGAGGAGGAAAGGCTCATGGCAGGAGGTGATCAGGGCAAACTGATAGCAACAAGGTTCCTGGCCCACAGGATGCCAGCATCCCAGGGGCTTGAGACCAGTGGAGCCCTACATGTTGCATCTAGGCTGGTAACTATGATGTGACCAGCTGCTGCACTAACAAAAGTAGATCTCTGGGCTGGGCTGGGGATGGTGGCACATGCCTGCAATCCTAGCACTCAGGAGGCTGAGGCAGGAGGACCTTGTCTCAAAACAAAAATAAAAACAACAAAACAAAAAAGGGAACATACTTCTCTGGCCTGGGGTATAGTTCCATGGAATAGCACTTGCCCAGCAAGTACCCAGACGCACACACAACACAGAACAGAAGTAGATCTAAGATAAGATGGGATCGCATCTGCTCTTCCGCAGACCACACCTAGTTTGTTCATACGCAGACAGATAAAGCAGACACAGGAGTGAAGCCTTAAAGTCAGTAGGACCCATACTGCAGGACCCGCCCAGCATCTCCTCAGCATGAGTTCCTTCATGCTGACCAAGCCTTGATTCTGCACCACTGCCGCCCTCTTCTGTGCCACAGCCAGCACACAAGGCGAGCAGGACTCCTCATCGGGCCAGGGCGGGAATGTTGGACTGGTTCTGTTCTGGTGCCAATGCTTGCTTTAGAGTGAACCGGAACATAATTTTGGGTATTAACTGCGAGGAGAAGTCATTTTAGGGGTGCCTAGCAAAGGCTTTTTCACCCTAAGAGCCAGTCGCCAGCAAGGCCGCAGCTCCCTCTGTCCCTGACTAACGCTAGGTTCTTACTAATGCGGCAGTCACCTTCCGAGTTAGTGGAAGGGCTGGGGATTCCAGTTAGTGGAGCTACTCCACAGGAGCCTCGAAAGAGGCATGAATATAGCCACAGCATGGCTGGCAAGGGCAGAAGCACAGAGAGTGTGGCCCTCAGGATCCTGAGCAGGGAGCCGTCAACCCTGGAGTCACCGGCGCTCACCTTCTGGGCTCCATGTCATCTGAGATCGTGCGTTCGTTACCGTTTAAGCCTTCATGACTTAAGAAGCAGCCACAGATAAAACGCTGTGGATCTCCAAGGCTTAGGGGAAACAACTCAAGAACCTAGAACTGGGCCTGGAGCGAGCGAATGACCTGGAAGAGGAGGATGGAAGTGTCCCAACATGGAGTGGGGCTGTGCAGGGCAGAGGTATACCTGCTTCTTGCTCAGGAAACATGACCTGGGCACAGGGGGGGCAGTAGAGCCCTGAGAGCTGCCTGAGAGGCCATGTGCTGTTGGCTGAAGTCCTGAGTTTCCCAGCCCTCCACTTAGATGACACCAGCAGAGGCCACAGTAGAGAGAGCATGTGTAATGCAAACACCTCTGCACCAAGGCTGTGGAAAGACCAACTGTACAGAATGGACTTTTCAGGACGAAGGCATGGCAAACACTTTCCAAGAGAGATGGAGAAGACAGGGGAAGACACAGAGCAACTGAGGGAGGAGGCAGGCAAGGAACGCAATTTAGCCAGGTATGGTGGTGTACACCTACAATTCCAGCACTCGGGAGGTTGAGACAGGAGAATCAATAGGAGTTCAAGGCCAGGCAGGACTATATGGTGAATTCAAAGCCAGCCTGAACTACAAAGCAATACTCTGCTTCAAAAAGAAAAGAGAGAAAAAAAGAAAAGAAAGAAACTTTAGCCTCTACTAAACTGTTGTATTTACAACTGAGACTAGCTGAAGAGTTCTTAGACTTGATGCCAAAAGCATAAATGCTAAGAGAAACGTTGATAATTTGGACTGTTTCAAAATTTAAAATTCATAAAAGATACTCTGAAAAATAGTTTGGCAAGTAAAACACCAACATGTATTTATCAAATAATTAACTGGGCTCCTTAGTATTCATCCCAGAAACACTGAAACTTATGCCCTTATAAAAACCTATATACAGGGGCTGGGGATTTAGCTCAGCGGCATAAGCACCTGCCTTGCAAGCAGGCAGTTGTGAGTTTGATCCCTGGTACCGATAAAAACGAAAAAGACAAAAAAAAAAAAAACCCTATATACAAATATTCATAAAAACTTTACTTGCAATAATCAGAAATCGAAGCTGGATATGCTAACACACACCTGTAATCCCAGCAACCTGCAAGACTGAGGTACAGGGTAAGATCAAGGCCAGCCAGGGCAACTCAGTGAGACCCTATCTCAGAACAAAACAACTAATCCATGCACAGTGGCACACACCTATAATCCCAGCACTTTGGAGCCCAAAGCAGGAAGATCATAAGTTCAAGTCCTACTTGGGCAATTTAGTAAGACCTTGTCTTTAAAAAATAAAAGGGGCTGGTGGTGTAGCTGAGCTGTAGAGTGCTCCTGGGTTTAACCTGCAGTGCCGTAAACTACACTAAATTAAATAAAATAGATAAAAGGGACAGGGGACGCAGTCCAGGGGTAGAGCCCTGCTTAGCGTGCATTAAGGCCTTGGTTTCAATCCCTAATCCCAAACAGAGACAAACCAAACTCCTTCAGCGTGAATCTTCCTCAATGGGGACAGAAACACTGGTGCACTAATACCACAGAACATTCCCCAGCCACCAAAGGAACAAGCCACTGATGATTTGCCACTTCTGTGGGGCTCAAAGGCCTTATGCTGACTTTTCAAAAAAAAGTCAGTCTCCAAAGGCTGGTACTATATGATCCCATTTTGTCTTCTAAGTGACAAAATTATAGAGTGAGAGAAAACATATGTGGTTGCCAGACGTCAGAGGCAAGGAGGAATGGAAGAGGAGAAAGGTGGGTGTGACCGTGGAGGGGTAGGACAGACCTCTGCGCTAATACAACAAACCCTTCCACGTTCTGACTACAGGAGTGTGCATAGGCACGTGGGCTAAGATCACACAGAATTCCAAACACATTCGCAGTAAATGCAATCTGAATACAGGTCTGTGGACCGCATCAACATCAATTCCTGGCTTTGACATTTACTATATTATGTAAGATACTACAGCAGTATCTCTCTATCCTACTTTTATAAATTCCTATAAATCTACAGTTACTTCAAAATAATTTCTTTTCACAGCAGAAGGGGAGATCATCAATCAGATAGGAGTTTGCCAAGCCTGCCAAAGTAGAGAACTATGAATAAACCTGAATGTGTTAACTCTTAATTATTTTTATAGGTTCTATAGACCACTTCCAAAATTTCTTTATTTTGTAAAAACAATCTCCAAGGATAGACGAGATTTTTATGTCACATAGCCCTGCACTCCTTTAGAGAAAGGGTATCATAAATCCAAACTGTTATCCTAAATTCTGCATGAAACTATTTACCTGTTATTTGCCTAACTTCAACAGACTCCCCAAGCTAGCTCCTGGGGCTCTGTATGAGAAGGCGCCACAATGGAGACGGTCAGTGGGGTCCTGAGCAGCAGCCCCCTGGACCACCTGGCCAGCTCCCTTCCCAGGCTGCCCTGCGTCATATACCCTAGACCCTGGTGGCCTCAGGAATCTCTTACCTGTTGAGGTCCCAGATTCTCAGGGGTGAGAAGTGGCCACAACAAGCTGTTCCTGTCACAAAAGAGCTGCCAAACAAAGGAAAACAGAGTTAGACAGTTTGTCAGAACTTGTGGCGGAAATGGCTACACAATTGGAAACTGTGCTCATTCCTGGGGCGGAGGGGCAAAGCCAGGAGGAGAGAAGCAGTGGAGAGAATGACCAGAGCAGTTGAGGGAAAACAACCCGGGTGTGTGTAGGCTGCTGCCTCTTGGGGCTACCGGGACAACAGAAACAGGGTCAGAAACAGCTGCCTCTGCTGCTCAGGCCAGGCTGTGTCTTCCCTGCCCAACATGAAAACAGACCTGCAGGTGGGCAGAGCTGAGCCCACGGAGCAAACCTGTGGGACTGCGGCAGTACGAACCTGAGGACGCAGGCCTGCTGCCCAGCAAGGGCCACTCCTGAGCCTGCTGCGGGGCTGGGGTGACTCCCAGTCAGAGGTGGGCTGGCCTGGGTGAATCTGGCAATGTGGTAGACACACAGGGCAGGTGTGAACACACTGCTCAGAGAACAAGAGCAACAGGAAGGGGGTCAAGCTGAGGGGAAAGTAAATACTACCGTACATGGGGTGGGGACCCAAGGACCTGGGGCAGGGTCAAGGAGATTTCTCTAGGACACTGCCAAACACTGCCAAGAGGAGCTGGGAGGGACACACCACCATTTTTCTATAGCGGGTCTGAAATTCCCAAGACCCCAACACAGCATGCAAAGCTTCATTTAAGGGGAGGCACCGGGCTGGCTGCAGCGCCAAGACCGGAATGCGCAAGTCTGTGCCTGGCCACTCCTGTGATGGAAGGCTGCGCAGTGGTGGGGTGGGTGCCTTCCGGAAGGAAACCCAGGCCTGGGAAGCTGAAAGTTGGTCACCCCGAAGCAAGGCCAGGATGGTCCTGCCCCTGCATGCCTGGGTCGGAGGCAGGGCCTGGGCACACTAATGACGCAGTAGCAGAGTGACCCAGCAGTGCTCCCAGCTCTCCTGGCCCTCTCCCCGAGCATGGGGTAGAGACAGTCGTCCGCAGGGAGGGTGCTGAAGAAGCCAGCATCCTGGGCTGGGGTGGGACGCCGCTGCCAGTGCTGCCAAGGGAGACGCTAAGGACAGTCAGCAGCCAGACTGCTGGCTCAGCGTCGGACTGCAGGGGAGACTACAGGGGCAACATCCACTCGTCAGCCTCACGCTGGAAAGCCATGGTTCCCCTGGGGCTCTTGCACCTCAGCCCATCATCTGGCTGTCTCCTGACCCACAGGTCTGCTGAGCTGCTGCTCCTGCCATGCCCCAAATAACTCCCAGCCTGGACACTGAAGACCAGGACAAAGCCAGCAGGTATTACCCATGTCTCCCCTTCCCATATTTTTCTCTCTAGGGTCAACATTAATAATGGTGAAAGCCTATTACCTTAGGTTGCAGCATAATGACCGAGTTCTCCAGGTTTTTGAGGAGTGGGGCCCAGGTGAAGGGCACCCACAGACACATAGGCCTCCGACTGCCCATGGCCCAGGGGAAACCACCAGATGATGGAAGAGGAACCTGGAACTTTAATCCCTGCCATTCCCACAGCTCTGACCTCCGAGCAGGCAGAGTCCCAGGGGTGTAGGACACATACAGCCTTCCCAGGGATGCCTGTCCCCTGCCTGGTTCACCCAACCACCCCGAGGAGGCTTTCACTTTTACAACCTATAAACAACTTTCTTAATGACCTGGACATGAGACCCCTAAATGCTCCTCTCCAAAAGCGGCCCTATCCCTTGCTTGGCCACGGTGAAGCAGGGAGGCAGAGGAGGAGAAGCTGCAGTGTCTTCCTGGCACTTATTGAGGACCAAGAGTTTCAGGAAAGTTACAGTAACTGCCAAGCAGACTTTGAGTCAAGCCCTGCTGGGGGTACACACTGGGACTCAGCCCCAAGCCACGAAGACTGCTCAGGGTGCAGGGATCAGCTGGCTGGGCACAGTCCTGCACACCTCCAACCACTCCCAACTGCTAGGGGCCACGTGCAGCTCCACCCCACTCCCCAGTCACCATGGCTGTTAGGAAGAATGCAGCAAAAGCCACTGACCAGGTGGCAGGACCACCCAGGCAAGCGCAGTCTTCCAGAGTCTACTATTAACACTCAGGGCAGAGGAAGGGGGACCCAAAGGACACTACCCATACCATTCCATGGTACACAAGGGGACTAAGGCAATGGTCTCGCCTCAGTGACCCTACAGGATGCTGCTGCTGCATGCAGAACCATGGGCCCTACACCGTCCCCTCCCCAACACTGCACACGAAGTGCATGGGGAAGGGTCCTAAGCTCCCCAAGCTCATTGTCCTCATGCCCCCATGGAATACCATGGCCTGCTCTCCTGCCCCCTTGATGCCAGTAGGTTCCTTCTACCTCCTTCAACCGGCTGCATCCCATGCGAACATGGAGGTGCTCAGGAAATACCGACAGAGCAACAAAATGGAAACACACGTGTTCTTCTCATGACCCATCTGAGGTCTGATGGTGCTCTAGTGTCCAGCACACTGCTGGCCCCAGGTGGCCCCAATTCAGATCTGGGAAGCTGCACATAAAGGGCCTTCCATGGCTGGATACGTTGTCCCTTGGCTTCAGGAAGGAATGACCCTGAAGACAGTCACACTGTTGGAGAAGTGAGAAATCCTCTATATGCACAACAGAAACTTCCAACAGTAGATAAAAAGCAATGTTAACACATGCACACGTCTACAAACATGGCACCTTCTCCTCAACTAGAGGGGTGCAAAGTTATTCTGACCTAAAAATCTTACTCTTTCCGGATCAGAAAACCCTTACAAGACATGTTACAATTTCTCCCACTCTGTCCGAAATCCTGCCAAAACCAAGCTACCTGACTTTTCCCCTGGGCTTCACCCAGGCAAGTCTGGCATCACAGAGACCATCATGAGACCTGAGAAGCAGACACAGAAGCCTTCACACAGAGAAGATACCCCAAACACTAGAGATTCTGTACACAATTGAGCAGTAGAAGGTAGCAAGACACAGACAACAAGAGAGGGACATAAGAAGGAAAGTTAAGAGAACTCTGGAGAGCCAGCCATGATGGGACTCAGGCAGCTTATTCACCCGCCCTTTTGGTAAGTGTCTGCAGCGTGGGCCTGGAGGAGAACCATTACCTGGGAGCCTACTGCCATTCGGGCTGAAAATCAAGCACCCTTCCCCCGTCCACCCCCTCCCCACATAGCTACTAGGGATAGATGTCTCAGCATCTCTTGGGAGTATGACCATATGCAGTATAGCAAATATGGGGGATTTCCTTCTATTTTCTGTTTGAAGTCATAGGTGTTTTCACTGTTTTGTTATGTTTCCTTTGCTCTATTCGTATTCTCAATTGGTTTTATAATGTTCTACTTTTGGTTTGATTTTGCTATACCTAATTGACTGGACAACTATTGTGAAGTTAAAGAGATATACCATAGAACCTATTACAACTATCCCAGTATCCTACTGTGAAATCCTGTACCAGTTTCACTGCATTGTCTTGATTGGCTTTGTTCTGTCTTGTGTTGTTGCATTTTTACTACTTTCAAAATAAAATTTAAAAAAAAAAAAAGGAAAGTTAAAATTAGTGGGGCATGCTTGAGACATTTCTAGCTACATGGGTGCACCTGGAAATCACACTCCTAAGTGAAATAAACGGGACACATGTGTAAACATTGCTCTGTGCTCCTGGTGTGAGAAACCGAAAGTTTAAATGAGGACTAAGATGTATAACAGATACTGTGAAACAGAAAGAAATGTTCAAGTGGGAAGAGGCCCCAGGGCCCGGCAGGGGGGTAGGAATGAAGGGGTAAGAAAAAAAATGAGAAAGGAAGAAAACAGAAACAAAGTTTCTGTAAATAAGGAGGGAAGGCCGGTGTATGGTGGCCAAAGCTTATACCCCAGCGCTCGGCAGGCTGAGGCAGGAGGATCACAGTGAGTTTGAGGCTACTACATAGTGAGACCCTGCTTCAAATAAACAAACAAAAAAATGACAAAGAAAAAGAGAATAAGGAAGGAGAAAGGGCTTGAAGGGAGGGTAGGAGAATGGCGGAAAAAGACTCAAGTTGTGTCATGTACAGGTACATATTCCCTACAATGAATGTGAGCATTGTGGTCCCTAAAATTTACCAATGAACTTAATTAAAATAGTTAGTGGGCCATGGACAGACTGGAAAGTAGGTAGATCCCTCCTCACTGCTTTTCCATTGGCTTAGGCGGCCCTCTTTTTTTTTTTTTTTAAGACAGGGTCCTGCTGTGCAGTCCGGGCTGGCCTTGAACTCACTACATGACCCAGGTGGGCCTTAAACTCTGGGTGACTCTCCTGGCTCAGCCTCCTGTGTGCTGGGGTCATAGGTGTACGTCACCATGCCTGGCTGGTTTGGGTCCCCTTAACAATACTAATACACACTGCCCTCCAAATTCTGTCGGTTTTACCCCCATGGATTCAACTAACCTGGCCAAAACTACTCAGAAAAAAACAATGACCTCCTTACTGCTGTCGCTCTCTTTTGCTCAGTAATGCAGTGGGACAACTTCTTCCACAGCAGGTGCACTGTCGGGAAGCAGTGCAGGGCAGACCTGACGCATGGGAGAGGAGGTCACACACACGACAGGTCCCTTTATACCAGAGGCCTGAGCAGCTGCAGATTTTGGTACTGGTGGGCATGATGGTCCTCGAAAGCATTTTCAGATACTAAGGGTGACTAACTTGCTGAGCACGTCTGTGTCAGACACTGAGCAAACGTTCCAGAGCACTGTCCACTAAATTCTCAGAAGCTGTGCAGTAGGCACCCCTTTCCCCAGTTCACAAATGCAGAAACAGGCACAGAGAGGTAACAGACAAGCCAGTTCAATCACTAGCGAACTACCAGGGCTAGAACTGCACCCTGGTTGGCCTTGGTCTCAGAGGCCCTTGGCCCATAAGCGCTTATCTGGACGACAGGCCAGGTCCATCTGCATCTTTAGTACCTGGTGCGATGCAATGCCTGGCATATGCTGCAAACTCAGGTGCTCAGAAAATGGATGAATCAATCTCTCAATCAGCAAATGAACACATAAACAAATGACCCTACCTGGAAGAAGAAAGAGGCGCCTGGCACGGAGGTGGCATGGAGGTGGGCCGCACAAGTGGCATGCTCAGCAGCTGTATCCCAGGCTGGCCTGCAGCCGCCCACTGGCCCGGGCTCCAGCAGCCTCTGAGCCCAGGCTGACACACTTTGGCAAGAGAGACCACCAGAGCTGTCACATCATTCATCCACATGCCCATCAAGTGTATTCAGTCCTCTTCAACCCGCATTGGCATTTTAATTACTGTTGGGTAAACTAATTTGTACAAATGAAGGCCAGGCTGCCTAATAGAATATGCAAGCTCCCTGACCTCTGACAGGCACTGACACGAGATACAAAGGCGGCCGAGGAAGGCTTTTTATCTGAGCCTTATTACTCTCTATTACTCCAATTAGTCAGGCTCCAGTGCTCCTAATTGGAGGAAAAATTGCAATTAAATCAATTTTTGATGGGCTGCAAGTGGGCTCCCGAACCGCCCTGCTTGTGAAACACTGATATTATAGCAACAAAGGTCACAGGCCCCATCGGCACCTGGGGGCCCCTGATTTCCCTTGGCTCTCTCCTTAAATACCTCAAGGAAGCCCCTGCCCTTCCATCAGTTCAGCCAGCAAGGGTGGGAAGGAGGGAGTCATTAGAACATGTCAGGTCTCATTGCTACCACCACCATCTGCTAACCTCCGCCGCTGCCATCATTATGCGCCAGGTCTCGAGACATGAACACAGTGCGAAGGTCACACAAACTGGCTCGTGGGGAGGGACAGCCAGGGGCAGTGGCTACAGTGACAGCGCTGGCAGGGAGGGACCAGTGGAATGGGGACAGGAGGTCACAAGAAGTCACAAAGGGGAAGGACGGGCAGGGGCAGGTAAAAATGTAGGATGTGGCGTTTCAGGGCTCACTAACAGGGCACCCTGATCACCAGGTCTCCCTGGTCACCACTTAGAGGGTAAAGACTGACACGAATATCTTGTTCTCTTGCCCACAAACACTTCATCTTGTAGCTGAGGAAGCAGGACTGCACACATTATGTCCCCAGTGGGGGCCAGGAGTGTTTGTGGGACCTCATACACAGTGGCATCTAGGAAGGGGAGTGGGAGGCCCCAAGACCTCAGTGCAATTTGGTTCACGAACTAAAAAGAGGAAGAGCAAGAGACCTGCCCAAAGCTCGAATGAATAAAGTTTACAGCAAACAAACAAGCAACTGACACACCACTCCCTCAAGGACAGGAAGCCGACAGAGATGTCACCTCAGAAAGCCAGCCAGCTTCACAGACTGCACCACAGCCGGCTCCTCAGAGGAGATGGCAGGCCTTGCCTTGCCTGCAAGGAGCCAAGACCTAAAGCATGGGAGATAAATGGTACCCCATCTACCCTGGGAAATATTACACAGTAGAGGCCAGTTGGCACAATGTGTGCCCATAGTGGGAGGCTGAGGCAGGAGGATGGCTGGGAGTTTGAGGCCAGCCTGACCCTGTCTCAGAACAACAACAACAACAAAATAAATAAACAAAACAACAAAAGAGAAAGAGAAAAACAGGCTAGGTATGAATGGCATTTTATAACTTTTGTTGTTATCACCATTTTGAGGTAGAGTCTCAAACCTCAACCACCCTCCTCCCTCAGGTCCCTCAGCGCTGCGATCATGGGTGTTCGGCACCATGCCCGACCTGTGCATAAAACACACTAAGACACTGCAAGTGACTTTGTGAGCAGCAGAGCTGTAAGCTATTTTTTCTCCTGCTTAAAGCCTAAAGTTTTCTTTTCTACACCTTTTTTTTTTTTTTTTGGTACTACCTCACACTTGATAGGCAGGTGCTTGTGCTGCTAAGCTAAATCCTGGCCCTTTTTCCTACAGCTTCCTCAATGAGGATGTACGATTTTACACAGAGAAAAACATTGCTTATACTCTGTAAGAGAAAATAGAATCTGACTGCACACTGTGCTCATGACTCACACCAAGAGCAGGCAGATGGGACAGTGAGCAGCCTGCCAGGGCCAGGGTCACAGGGGGACCCTGCATGCCCAGCCAAAGCACTGGGAAGAAGCCCCTGATCTACTGGCCACTCTTCCCCCAGGGAGTCAGGAACCCAGTTACGCATGCACAAGTCTCACACAGAGCCTTCCCTGTCACCCCCACTAAGGACAGATGATGCAGGTGGCACTTGGAAAGACAGGCCCAGAGGACACAGCGAGGACCTCACTGCAGTTCAGGGGCAAACTGAGGCCATGCCCGGAGGGGTGCAGTCCTGCAGCCTGCAACGGCTGGCAGACACACACAGATGGCCACACTCATTCTAACAGACGGTAAAGGGACAGAAGATCATGGCCCTGGCCAGACTAAAGGCAGTGTGGGTGCAAAGGCTGCTCTCCCCAAACACACTCACTCCAGTGAGTGACAAAGTGGCAAAGAGACATTAAGGAAATAAAATCAAATACAACACAGGAGGACGGTACACGTTCATTCAATCTGCTGAATTTAACAAGAATGTACCGGGAGCTGACAGGAAAAGTTTCTCAGCTACATGTTCCACTCACACGGCCCAGAAATCCAAGCGACTGCTGATGTGACCCAAAGGGAAGAAGTGGCAGCGTGTCCCAGAGCTGAGGGAAAAGAAGACCAGAGCATGCTTCATGGGAACCCAGGTGCTCAAAAAGGAGGCACGAGGTACAGAGGGCCACACGTTTAGCCAGCGAAACTTGTCTACCTAAAAAAACCTGGCAGACTTAATGTTTAAAGGAAAAAGAACCACACTGACGCCCAGGGTTGGAGGAGGGCCGCGTGCCGCTCAGAATAGCACTGGGAGATGGTGGCATGCAGGTTTGGTCCTAGGCTCTGCCACCTGATCACAGGTCTCCCTGGCCAGTCACTTGAGCCTGCTGTGACATCCGGCCAAGATGTTCCCTACAGCTTCCTGCAGTCACAGGTGGGCTTTTTCAGAGGCAGCGGATCCAGAGCACGTGATGCTGGCAGGAAAGGTGCCTAGTTACTGAACCAGCCACTGACACATCCCACACTGCCCCAGTCCTGGCAGTGTGAAGGACAGAAAGAGGCTGGTCTTCTCCTGCACTCACCACTTTTGCTGTCTTCTACCAACCATCAACTTTGCTCCACTTCGAGGCCCCTCTGCAAGCCGTCCTGCCTTGGAGTCTGCCAGTTCCGGCCCGAAACCTGTCCACGCTGTGAGCCAGAATAAACTTTTCTCCTTTAACTCTGGGGGTCAGGGATCTTTTGGCTCCAGAACGTGAAATGTAAATAAGACTTGCTAAAGCCCAGTGCTATGACTGGAGTGTCCCTTAATGTTAGTGTTTTGAAATTTTATCATCATTGTGAGGTACTCAGGGGGTAGAAACTCAAGGATAGTGTTACAGATGGGGTCTTTTGTAGGCAATTAGGGTCATCAAGATGAAAGCTCCAGGACTGAACCTGAGGCCAAGAGAGACAAAAAGACACAAAGACCCACCCCATGCTTCCAGCCTCTGGCTATACGACATCTTGCCCACTCAGGACTATCATTAGCTATCATCAGCAGCTACCATCAGCTGCGGCTTCTCAACTCTGGGTCTCTAGGACCTGCAGGCAAAAGACACCTCTTTTTTCTATAAAGTCATACAGCGTCGGGTAGTTCATTATAGTAATGCAAAATGGACAGATACACTTCATTCTTTATCTGTGAAATAGAAATAATGATAGTACTTAAGCATAGGCTTGTAAAATTTATCTGGCATAAGGTGCTTAGAACAGTGTATGGCACACTGCAAATACCCACAGATACTAGCTATTACCGTGTATCAGTAATGACCAATTGAAAATGTAACTAAATATACATTCATAAAAGATTTTAACACTGTAAAATACCTAGGAATAAATCTAACAAAAGACTGGGAAAAATGAACAAACAAACAAAACCCAGAAGAGATCCATAAGAAAAACATAAAACTTAGCCAGGTGTGGAGATGCACACCTATAATCCCAGCGCTTGGGAGGCTGAGGCAGAAGAATCATTGTATATTTGAGGTTCAAGGCCAGTCTGGGCTACAAAGTGAGCTCAAGGAAAAGCCTGAACTGCATAGCGAGACTCTGTCTTAAAAAGACCAAGAAACAAAAACAAAAACAAAACAAACTAATAAACCATAAAACTCTACTGTCAGATATAGAGTAGTTGAGGGCAGAAATGTATCGTGTTTCTGGACAGGCGAAGTCTCAAGATCATAAAGCGGTCAGCTCTCCTCTAGTTCATCTATGAATTAAGTGCAGTATCATCAAGATGCTTTTTACTTATCAATTGATTTTAAAATTAGCAGGAAGAAGAAATGTACGAGAATAAACTAGAAGTATGTGAAATAGAGTAATAGTAAAGTTGTTCTATCAGATCAAAACATGTAAAGCTACAGTATAGTGTTCATACTGGATTAGCAGACAGATCAATGGATCAGAAGAAAGAACCCAAACCACAGCCATGTATTTGTAGAGAATTATTAGATCTTAACTGCAACCTAAATTTAAAGGGAGTGGGTAAAGAATGAGCCTATGAACAAATGATGCAAGGAATAATGGATACACATTTGGAAAAAATAAAATGAGAGCCTTACCTTCCAGTTAGACACTAATTTCAGATGGATCAAAAGATGGACTTCTATTTTTTGGTATCAGAAATCAAACTCATGACCTCATGCTTGCCAGGTGGACGCTGTGCCACTTAGCTATATCCTGGCCCTCAACCATCTCTTTTATCTTTTTCATCTTTTTTTTTTTTTAAGGGAGTGAAACAGAACAGTAAAATGAAACAAAACAAGACTGTAATAGGACAGTAGGAAAACCACAATCATTACTGTGTTGCATACTGTTATCCTCTGAATAGTTACACAGACCACCGCCCCAGGCTTGCAAAGCCAATCAGAGAACATAAATGTCAGGTCACTTCCCTGCTTCAGTTATTATCATCTCAGCCTGTGTGGTGTCTGGCTGCTTACGGGTAGGGAGGGCAGGGGGTGCAGGCAGCTTCCTCGCTGCCCCCCCCCCCGGTCATTATGGCTGGCTCATGGGGGTGGGAACCACATTGCTTCCTGGGCACTTCCTGCGGCAGCCAACCACAGGGTCTACCTGAAGTAAGGTATTTACTGTGGTTCATCTAAACCAGCTAATAAGGTTGGACTGAGGTATACCATCTTGTTTTTTAAGATTTATTTTTAAACTTTTTTTTTTTTGTACCAAAGATCAAACTCATTACCTCATGCTTGCCAGGCAGGTGCTTATGCCACTGAGCTAAATCCCTGGCCCTATTTTCAAACTTTTAACATAAATAATATTGTGTTTATCACTGAAAATTCCATTCAGCCATTGCAGGTATATAGGAAAAGTTAATTGCTATATACAGTGTTAACCCTTGTGTTTTGAAATCTTGCTACCAAACATATAATTAATTCTAGAAGGTTTTGTGTTGACTTCTTTGGATTTTCAACAATCATGTTGAAATCAAAATAAATAGCAATCATGTTATCTGTAAACAAGGACAGTTCTATTGATTCCTTTCTCATCATTACCCTTTCATTCTATTTCCTTATTTCATTCGCTAGTACTAATGAATAGAGGGTAGGTCTTTGCCCTGTTGCTGATGTGAGAAACAGCCTGCAGGAAACTAGCTAACTTCTTCCTCCTTTGGATGAACTGACCCGAGAGCACACATGGGCCGGATGCTCTATGTCTTGAAGGTTATCTGTTCAGTTGCCACAGTAGACGTGGGCCTACTCCTATTGCGTGCAGTCTTCCTCGGTGTCTGTGGGGAGGTGCTTTCACGAGCCCCTGTGGACTCCAAAATCTGTGATGATCAAGTTCCTTAGATAACATGACACAGTATTTTCATATGACATGCAAATCTTCTAAATCATTCTAAATTACTTCTTATACATATAAAGTATGATGTAACTATCATGCAAATGAACAGTTGTTACACTGTTGGGTGTTTAGGGCAGTGATGGTGAATCTTTCAGAGTTTTCAGTAACAGCCGGTTGCGGCACACTTCCCATAGGTTCACCACCACTAGTTTAAAGGATAATAACAAGAGGAAAAAGACCATTATGTTTACTCCTGACACAATTTTTTTTATTTCTATGTATTAGTTTTATTTTAAAGAGAATAAAGCCAAGGAAAATAAAACAATAAAACCAATCAAAACAAGCCGTTGTGATACAGGACTTCAAAACAATACAAAATCAATAATAGTTACCATAATGCCTCTTTTTGTCTTTAAAATAACTGCAGATACCTTCAGACATAGTAAAAATCAAACAAACAGAATAGAACCAAGAAAAACAAAACAATCAATGCAACAAAGGACTTGAAAACAAGACAACAGTAAGTCCAAAATAGCTATCATAATATATCTTGCTATCTTTAAAACAGCTGCCCATGCCATCAGATGTAACAAAATCTAACAAAACAAAACAAAGTATAACCCAACCCAACAAAACAATGAAAATGATACAGGACCTCAAAACAAGAGGGAATCAACAATGGATACAGCCCTCAGGAGGCAATCTCCCTACATACCACACTGCATGCCGCTTGTGCCGCTCGCCTCTGAATAGATGATTGGACCCCTGGCAGTGCACCTGCAAGGTCATGGTGACACCAGAACACTGCAGGCAGCCGAGTGTGTTTCACTTCCATAGCTATCTTTGCAGCCTGTGTTTCTCCAGATCAGCTAGGTGCTTATGGGGGGGTGGCTTTTGTTGTTGGCCAGCCTGCACCATGGAAGGAGCTGGCGGGCTGGCTGTCCCACTGGCTGCCCACGCACAGCACTGGTTCGCCAGGAGGGCCTGCTTCTTAGGGAATCCTTGTTCTCTCATCCTACAGTCTGCGAATGGCACTGACTCACAGGGAAGGCTGAGGTCTGGCTGTCCCCCGGCTGGTTGTGGCCCATGCATGGTGCTGGTTCGCAGGGAGGGAGGGCTTGCTTTTGGGTGAATCCTCTGACACAATTTTTTACATACTTCTGATCCATGGTTATTTGAGCATTTGGAATTTGACAGCTCAAACAAGTTACTTTGTGTGATCAAGTCTGTTTCAGTGCTTTCATGGACATTGCCAACTCTATATAGTTGTACACAGTATTTCTGTTACGCAGAGAACTTGTAGTGGTGTCTGCCCTTTGATTTCTGATGTAAGGTCTGTCCACTATCTTTTTTTCCTATTTAAGCTGTTACTTAGGCTTATCTTTTTTTTTCTTTTTAAAGTACTGTTTTGTTTTGTGGTTGTTTATGTGTATGTATGTACTAATTTTTCAATTCATTTTCATTAATTTCCATGCTTTCAATTTCATTAATTTCCATACTAATTTGGTATTTGGGATTCTTTTTGAGACAGGGTCTCACCGTGTAGTTGAATCTGGTCTTGAACTCACTATGGCCGGCCTCAAACTCATAGCAATTCTCCTTTCCCATCCTCCTGTGTGCTGCGATTACAGGCATGTGCGACCACACCTGGCTGCTCTTTTCTGGTGTTAAGGCTGGAGGACGTGGAGAAAACTTCACCACACTGTTGGCCTTTACACGGCTCCTCTCCAGGATGAATCTTCCTGTCTTCAAATGGCACTCAGACGTGCAAAGGAGCCTTACCATACTGTTTGCATTCCTAAGGTTTTGCCCACTGTAAATTTTGCAATGTCTAAAAGTACTCCTATGATTGGCGGCTTTATCACCTTGGCCACATTCGTAGGGGTTTTCTCCAGTATGCATTCTTTCATGCTCTTGAAGAGTGTGGAGAAATCTAAAATATCTCCCACATTGTTTATGCTTAAGGGGCTTCTCAGTATGAGATCGTTTATGCCGATGAAAGGAACTAGAAACCCTGAAGGCTTTCCCACATTGTGTACTTCACTGGGCTTCTCTCCAGTAGGAATTCTTTCATGTCTTCTTAATAAAGAGGGAAAACCAAAGCATCTCCCACATACCTTTCACGTAATAGGTCCATTTCCAGTGTGTATTATCTTGTGTCTTCTCAGTTGCTGTTAGAATAAAAGGCCTTCCCACAGTGTTTACAATCACAGGGCTTCTCTCCAGTGTGATGTTCTTCATGTATAGAAAGGTAATGTGAAGAACTAAACACCTTGCCACAGTGTTTACAGTCATATAGCTTCTCTCCAGTATGAGTCCTCTGATGCATTCCAAATACACTAGCACACAGAAAGGCTTTTCCACATTCCTTACACTGAAAAGGCAACTTTCCAGTATGTGTTGCCACGTGACTTTTAAAACCTACAAGCAAACGAAAGCCTTTCTTACACTGTTTACATTTATAGGGTTTTTCCCCAGTATGGGATTTTTCATGCCTTAGAAAACTAAAACCGCTTCTCACGTACCTTACCTCTAAAGCTTCCTTTTCCAAGTGCTTTACCATGTGGCTTAGAATCCTTGCATGAGAAAAGGACTCAGGGCATCGTTCACATGCTGGCTGTGAGAGCTTCTTCAAAGTATGAGCTTTTCTGTATCTTTGAATAGAACTGAGGTAAGTTAAGGCTTCCTCACACATACTTTTGTTTTGCTTTCCAGTATAAAGTATTATAGGTTGTTGAACACTTGTGAGAGAAATGTGGAACTTCCTATGTTTTTATTGTTTTTTTGTCTTTTTCTTTTTTATTGGTACCAGGGATCGAACTCATGACTGCCTGCTTTCAAAGCAGGCGCTTATGCTGCTGAGCTAAACCCCCAGCCTCCTTCCTATGTTTTTTAAATCCACAAGGCTTTCCTGCATATTCCTGTTTGAATATTTGGTGTTCAAAGTGAAGTATGATGTGCCTTAGATTTCTTGAAGCCCTTGTGTTCTTATCTTCAATGTTCTGATTACTTCCATTTGTTTCCTGGGGAAGTGAGGTTCTTGGAAAATTTCCAGCACCACATCTCTGTGCAGAGTCTTGTGGGAAAGATCCAACAGAGCCCACTCTTTGGGTCAAATTCACAGCCATATCCTCATAGGACACAGGGTCTATCACTGGCTTATGAGGTGCCCTGGACCCCTCCCCAGGAAAGTGCAGGGCCCGAATGTGACAGGCTACATTCACAGAGACACTATGGGACTGGATATCCTGGAGAAATCTGACCTTTATGAAAACAGTAGAAACCACGCATGGTGGCACAGGTTTAAAACCCCAGCTCTGGGAGGCTGAGAGAGCGTAAGTTTGAGCCCAGTCTGAGCAACTTAGGCAGACCGTGTCTTAAAAATTAAGGGGGAAGAGGGCAGAGGTATGTGTGGGGATGTAGCTCAGTGGAAAAAGTCCTCGGTTCAACACTCAGTACTGCGAAGAAAGAGGGGAGGGGAAGGGAAAGAGAGGAAGAGTAAAGAAAGAGAGGGAGAGAGACCCTGCTGCCCCATCTGCCTAATGGTCCCCCTCTAGACATGTGACTGCTGAGGCAGCTGCCATGTTCTTATGACTCTCCCTCCTTGGCCAGTTAACTGAATGAGAGGCACTCTACGGCCCAGGGTGAGCCAGATTCTCTGCGTAGGCCTTCCTTCTAAATCACAGTCACTCCACATGACTTACACAGCTCTCGGCAGCCTCATAGAACAAGCTGGTCAGCAGGGAGAAAGGCAAGAGCCAAGACCCAAGAAAAACCAGAGAGAAGCAGCCCCGTACTGCGCTGGTGTCGGGCTCCAGTGCATGAATTCTGGGGCAGAGGATAAACTCCTGTCGGTCCTGTGGATCTGGGTCTCCTGTCTTAGGTTCTTCCTCTGACTGAACTTCCTGTTTCCGGAATATCTTAAGTAAAAACCAGGGTTTTGTTCTTTCCTTTCTGTTGTTTGCTTTTTTTTTGAAAAAAAAATTTTTTTAAATTGGTACCAGGGATCAAACTCATGATCATGCACTTGCAAGGCAGACGCTTATGCCGCTGAGCTAAATCCCTAGCCCCTGTTTTTTTTTTTTTTTTTTTTGAAATGGGATTTTACTATGTAGCTCAAGCTGGCCTTGAACTCTTATTTTTTTAAAGAGAAAAAAAATAAAATTTCAAAACATGCTCATTAAGGGTAATAATGTTACATATATTGTGTATTGTTATCCTCAAATCAGTTACTCACAGCACAAGACATCTGCATCTAATTGTCCCAACAACCCTAGCACAAGCCTTTCTCTTCAATGAGCGCAGAGAAACCAGCAGTGTGTCTTAACTATCACATAAATACAGACAGTCTCCTTCAGCTTCTCACACTAGTGAGACAATACGATGTTTACACATGCGTGTCCGATTTATTTCACTTAGGAATATGGTTTCAAGTTGTACTCATTTACACAAAAAGGTCTCAGAAGTCTTTTTTTTTTTTTTTTTAAGTTTTTTTCAGATAGGGTCTCACTATGAGGTTCAGGTTGGCCTCAAACTTGTGAATCTACTGCCCCAACTTTCCAAGTGTTGAGACTTCAAATATGCACCACTTGGGCTGGAGATTTAGCTCAGCAGTATAAGCACCTGCCTGGCAAGTGCGAGGTCGTGAGTTTGATCTCAGTACCATTAAAAAAAGGGGGGGGGGGCTGGAGGTTTAGTTCAGCGGCATAAGCGCCTGCCTTGAAAGCAGGCAGTCGTGAGTTCGATCCCCGGTACCGATAAAAAGGAAAAAGACAACAACAACAACAAAAAAGCACCACCAGACTCAGCAAACTTGTGGGGTTTTTCTTGGTCTTTTTGAGACAGGGTTTCAAGATGTAGTTCAGCCTGGCTTTGAACTCACTTTGTAGGCCAGGCTGGCCTCAAACTCACAGTAATCCTCCTGCCTCAGCCTCCCAAGTGCTGGGATTATAAGTGTGCACCACCACACCTGGAAATTTTCTTTTTCTTAAACAAAAACCAAAATATGCATGCATATCTACAACAGTCCCCCCAAAACCTCTCACCCTTTTTTAAATGAACCTGGTCATAGATCAGAAAGACATAAAAAGAAAGTTATAAATCAAAAATTAGGTATAAGGGAACCAAAGTCCATCCATGGAAAACTACATTCTGGAATATGAAAATCATAAACGGTATCATACAGCATATAAAACCCATTATATCTATTTATATATGCATTTGTGTGCGCTGCTATATAGCCCACGAGTAGACACGTGTGTGACAAGGTATGTGCATCACACAGGTACACTACAAAACCAAAGGTAACCCTAACAAGTACCTGACCTCCGGCTTTCTGGAGACCCAGTGCCTCCCTCGCAAGGCGGCTGTTGTGTGGAAGCTGCCACTGCCTGCAGCCCCTGCCATGCCAGGCCACCCCCCAAGGCCTGTGCGTTCCAGCCTTCCCTTTCTCTCCACAGAGCTTCACCTCCACAGCCCTGCTCAGACAACTTTGTCAACAGATTTCCCCTCCTACTGCCAACCTGAAGGCACCAAATTTCACCTCCTGAGGTCCTTTGGTAGGCAAATAACATAGTGTATTTGATTTCTGGGAAAGGTCTACCCCTCGATGTTTAATTTCTCCTCTTTGGAACGCTGGAAAAAAAGCCAAACACATCATGAGCCCCAGGGAAACACTGGTGCCAGGGCAGGGCCCTGAGTCAATGCCATGCCCACCATCAGTGCCACCAGCCCTCCCTGAAAGCACCAAGATGTAGGGTGTGGGCCTTTGCCACCTGCGATCTGCTGCATATCCGCACATCTTCCCAGAACCAGTTACCGCCTGCAAACGTACAAGTCCATCACCCTTCCCATCACCCCAGAGAAGACAGACATCCTCATCTCTCCAATCTGTGCTTCTCCACAGACGGAGGAGGGCAAGGCTTTGTGTGCTGGCTTCCCAAGGAAGCGTAAACCAAGCTAGACACCGAAGGGCCTGCTCCAGGCCAGGCTTCTGATTTCTCAGGCTTTCCTGAGAATCCACACCTCATCCCCAACCAGACCAACCTGGGGACACCGTGGAGATGAACATGTCCAGCCTTTGCTCCCCACGAACCACTGCCAACCCAGGTCCAGGAGGTGGCTGCTGGCCATTCATTCAGCCTGCTGCTGGCGACAGTCTGAGGCGGAAAGCTATGCTATGGCTCAACTCCCAGGTGCTGGTATTTGGCACCTGGGAGGAGACAGAACACGGGCCCAGTCACAGTCTTGGGAGAGGTACATGCTCAGCTGGCTTGTCTTGACCCTGCCATCTTTTGCTGAGAAGGTACAGGGAGTATACATACATGCACACATACACGCACATGTATACTCAGAGCCATGTAGCCACACCACGTGGTGCTATGGTGACACACAAGTTGCTGCACACAGACACATGCACTACCCAGTACCCACTCACACTGAGGAGCAGATGTGGTCTGTGGGCACATGTGCACCCAAGGAGTATACCACACACACGCCCCAAGGACACAACGTGACTACGGAGTCTCTACCCCAGCTCACTGGACAGCTGTGATTCTGCATCAGCCAGGTGTTAAGCCCCTGCTATTTCTCCTGCTTTGGCCTGTCTGTCTCTCCCTCTCCCCTCCCAGAGTAAATGCTTTTAGGCCACACAATGAGTGGAAGGAGGAGAAACTTCTATTGAGAAGACGTTTTGTTGTTTCATCCTCAAGGGGGACTGGGGTAGGAGAGAAGGGGGCCCCACAAAATTTCTAATAAGCAGTTTCTGTCCTCAAAGCTAAAATTATTTTCTTTAATTGCTTGGTGGGAACAGTTTATTGTGGGGGTCTCTGCCCTCCCCCCAAAGCCTAATTGACTTACTGAAGTTTTAACAGGGGCTTTCACCTGGAGAGATTGCAATTATTCCCTTCATCCCACATTCGTACCTGGGCCCTCCCTACAGGAGGCCTTTGTTCCCCCTAAATACAGCAGTGACATAAATGTCCTCAGCGGCAGGGGAACACAAGGAAGTGGTAATTTTCAGCCCAATGCAATTAGCGGAGAGCTTTTCAGCCTTTGCAGTGAATGGCGGGGAGACTATGGCATGTGGGAACAGTGACCAGGCTGCTCTGTGCAAGCCAAACAAAAGAGGGCTCTGCATTGGAGCTATGGTGAGCCAAGCCAGGCCAGTGGGCAGCGGGGCTGGCCCGGTGAGGAGGGAAGGTGCTGCTGCCTGTCACCTGCACGGCTTTGCTTCTGAGCTGAGGTGGAGACATGGGCCTGTCAGTAGTACACAGCACCACAGCTTGTAGTATGCACCGAAGAACAGGGAAGGGCGGTGAAGAGGCCAGGCCAGGGCATGAGGAAGGTGACGGCTGGAAGGCAGCTGGCCACAGTGCCGTCTCCTCTTGGCTCAGCCCGGCAGATCTGGGCTGGAGCTCCTACCATGTCTGGACCCCAAGGTCAGGGAATGTTAGAAAGAGTGCTGGGAGTGTAAAACAGGAGAAACTGGGCCCTCTGCTGAGCTGTGGTGCCCAGGCCAGGGAGGGGTAGAGATGATCACAGGCTCATCTGGGGTCCACATTTTGCACAGACTGGAACGTGGGCCCAGTAGCACACAGGCCTGTGCCCTTCACACCCAACCTGGAGGTGCCCTGACCCAGACCCGGAGCAGAGAAGCACTTCTCTTAGAAAAAAAATACAAAAATGAACTGTGATAGGTGACAGAATGAAGACTTGAACTAATGACCAGGTGAAGATGCCTAGAGTCCCAGCCAGGGCAAGCTGGTAATGAGGGCACGCTGGCAGGGCTCCGGGCTGGTTCGGCTCGGCACTCCCATGCGGCCTGACTTTGGGCAAGTGCACAGCCCTGGGGTTTCACATTTCTTTTCTGTAAAATTGAAAACAGATGCACCATGACAACATTTTTCAACCTTTAAAAAAACACACTTTTATGAATTAGCATCTAGTAGGTTCTCTGGCCAAGTAGAGGGTAGTAGCTACTGGAGCCAACATTGGCCCTGTGACCTCCAACCTTCCTGCCTCTGACACAACCGCCTGAGTGCTGTCTGGAGATCTCAGAAGAGGATATTCTCCAAAGCTGCCCTAATCCTGTGTGATCCAGCAGCACCCAAGACTGACAGAACAAAACCGAGCACCCACGACACAAGCTACTATTCCAGTAACTGGGGCCAGCCTCCAGTTATACCAGCATAAGTGTGATGGGGTCTACCTGTCACCAAAACCTTCCCCATGCACCATGGCATTTCTGAGCGCCTAGGTGAGCTCCACTCAGGGGCACTTAGGCCAGGAGCAGCTGAAGCAGTTTGGCACATGGTCTGTGGGCAGTAGTCATATCAGACCTTCTGTCTGTTATCTAACATAAAAAGACCTTGCCATGAAAGTGACAACGATGTTCCTACCCCAACCTCTTCCATGCTGGGTGCTCTAGAAGGATCTGCAGAAGAAAGAAGGGCCAGTCCCACAGCCACAGGTCAGAGCTGTGAAACCAGAGCTTGCCCTCTTTCTCCTACCACTCTTGGAGGAGCCTCTTCCTCTCTGGAGCCAGCCCAGTCCAGTACTCTGCAGGTGACAAGCAGGCCAGCAGGCTGCCTAGGACACGGCCTCCCTGGTCACATCTGACCTGGACTTTCTATTCTTCTCGCTGCTCCTGCATCAGCCTTAGGTCCTCATTGGCCACCTTGAGGCTGCCAGTTGGACAAACAGACGTTCTTGCCCTATGACTGGTCATTCCTCTCACAGGACAAGGCCTTGCCTGGGCAATCTGAACTGACCTGAAGGCAGGCAGAGACAGGGGCTTCCTCCCTTCAACAGGTACCCATGGGCTCTCTGGGTCAGCTCCGCACTAAGGTGCTGCAGTGTGAGGAAAAGCAAATGCACACAGGCTTGCCCTGAAGCAGCTGAAGTAAGTCTAGGCAGAGAATCAAGTCTTGAATTTTTTTTAATTTGAAGCAATCCAAGATGATCAACAAGTTCTAGTTCCAAATGAAAGAGTCTAGCACAGCAGCTAAAAAAGCATGAACTCAAGATGCTGGCGCACAAACTCTAGGTAAATTAGTTTTCAGAGATGTGACTGTGGGCATGTTCACCAGCTTCTCCTAGGGGTCAGTTCCCTTATTTATAAACTGAGGATGATTCAATGAAAAATAAAGCATTGGCACAATGCTTGGCATTTAGCTGGCACTCTATTCTATATAAGTGCTGGTCACTGTCACCATTATTATCATCCTGGCTAGGCAATAGCGTCTCACTCTGGATTCCTGATCAAGGAAAAGTCCAACAAAGCAAACTTGTATTTCTCCTCTCTAGCTGCAGCAAGAATTAGGGTAAGAAGTGAGACCCTGAGTTCCCTGTCCTGTGGATGACTTCAGAAAGCCCCTGGCGATGCTGATGACAGACAGGACCAATTTAGCCTGGCCTGGGCCTCAGGATATCCTCAGCCAAGCTGGGGCCTAATGGGGCCCACTGGAATCTCAGCCCCCTCACGCTGACCACAGCCTTCTTAGCTGTCTGCCACCAACTGCCTACCATCAGCCTCTGGCTGGAATGTGGGGCCCACTGTGCCAGGAAGCCCTGGCCAGGGAGGAGGCTGTGGGGCACAGGTGGTTCTCTGAGGAGATCCCTGGGCTCCAGAAAGCATTTCCCCCACAGACACAACAAAGCTGAGCCTTGTTGCTGGGTCAAGACGCCTTTGCTTGTCTGGGCTGAGGTCCAGATGTTGAGGCAGCCTGGGCAGGCCAGGGGCACAGAGTCAGTTGGGACAGAAGCCACCCTTTTGGCTCCAGCTTCCTTCTTCCCTGGGTTTCTCACTTTGTTCAAAACGCAACCTCAAGGAGCCTAGGGAAAGCACTTTTCACTATCCAGCAAATAAAGCCACAAGGAGAGAGAGGCAGATGAAAGGTTTTGGAGTATTTAGTTTTCTTGAAAAAATAATAAAAAGAAGTTGTTTCTGTAATCCATTTAATTTCAAACCCAGGACTCAGATTGCAAACAGCTAGCAGTGATCTCACAGCACCTGATACCCTCTCTGGAGATTTAAAGCTGCACAGGAGCCAGAGGCTGGTCCCACAAGGTCTAAAGGGAAGTTTGCTATCTGCTGGCAGAGTTAGGGATGCTGGTGAGGGTCAGGTGAGCACACCTTCAGTCTGCCAGCCCAGCACGCCGGACTTCAAGCTCCCAAAGCCACGAGGGCTTATGCAGCATTGCTAGGCTGATACCTGAGCCCATTTATCCCAGAATCCTGTCCTCCTGGCCTGGGCCTAGTTGGGGAGGAGATCTTGATGAGGCCCTGAGCTTACTCCCTGTATCACTTCTGCTTATCAGCTCCTTTTCATTAGGGTCTGTACAACTGGCTCAAGCAGCGTGTGTGTGCACACGCACATGTGCGCGCGCGCGCACACACACACACACACACACACACACACACACACACGTTCCTGAAAACAACACTCCCTGCACGCTGCCTCCAGTGGGATGAGGATTCACAGGGAAGGGACAAGGAGGAGAATGGACAAAAATAAGGAAAGAAGTGAGTTAAAGAGTTTCTGGGAATGCCTACTTGCCAAGAACACAGCAAGCTTATTCTTAGCTCTTTCTCTATACTCCAGGGCAAAGGAAACGGTGGAACCCACACCCAGTCCCACACACTTTCTTCAAGCTTATCTTCTGGAGGGGACTCTGACCCATAAGCAGTGCACCAACAAAGTGATGGAGGAGTTGTGAGCAGGAAACATGGGGCTCATCTCGGGAGCAGCTGTCCTGGCTGGGGAGGTGGGCGGCAATGACCTGCAGCCTGATGCACGCACAGGTGCAAGGGCACAGCGCAGGTGGGAGATGCGCGCGCAGGGTGGGGAGGGTGGGGAGCAGGCCCTGGGTTCCCGCTCAGCTAATATTCACGAGCCACTGACTGCTTCTGCCAACCATGTCTTCTCCTTTGCTCTGGGGGAGTAAAATGTGCACAGCAGAACCCTTTCCCTTACCATGAGAAGAAGGAAGACAGGGAAACAGAAATGAGCAACCTCCTGTGAGCACCCCATGAGCTCTAAATTCCAGGCCTGCAAGCCACTGGGAAGTTCCTGTTCTCTGTGGGTTTCCGTCTCTGTGAGGGCTGAGGTCTACCACCCTACAGGCGAACACCCTGTGTGTGTGAAGCCTCTGGCCAGGTGTAGACACACTCACCTGCAATGCCAGCACTCAAGAGGCCCAGGCAAGAGGAGTGCAAGTTCAAGGTCAGCCTGGACTACACAGTAAGATCCTGTCTTGAAAAATCGAAATAAATAAAGTCTCTGATGCTAAGGGAGGCTGTACCAAGTACAGACTTGTAGGAAAAGCAAAGGATGGTTTGAGTGGACAGAGCAAAAACTCTGGGGCTCTGATGAAGTCACAACATGAGGTTTTGTTCATAGAAACAAGGCCTCACAACAACACCTTTTTAAGCATTCCTGAGAACACTGCACACGAGATCATCTAAACAACTCAACAGAACTCCAGCTTTTTTGAGCAAGCACCCTGGATCAGAGTTTTCTGGGGGACTAATTTCATTTAGGGTGTGAGTTTTGCAGCAACTGCTGCAGGAAAAAGAGAAATTAGCCCTATAAACCCAAATGCATCATCTGAATCAGATACTCTTACAGCCTCCACCTAGAAGAAAGGAAGTCAATACACATCCACACAGGCCCAGGGAAAGGCCACCTAACCCAACCCTTCCTTGACCACGGGCAAAGGTTCTCGTGCATGCTGTAGAACCATGGTTTTATAAGGCCATCACACTGTATCTGTGCACCACAACCCGGCCTATTAATACCAAAGGTAAAATAGTCAGATGTGCAGCAGGAGTGGGACTGCACTTGCCTAATGGGGTGCCTGGGGTGCTATTCCCAGCATCATTAAAGGGGGAAAAGGGAAGACCAAATATCAGATCTTCAAGGTAGTCATGTTTTCTGGCCAACATTGTTCCTATCATGTCAAATTCTTCAATCTTGGTTTCAGAAGTGAGATTCGGCCAGGAATGATAGTACACACCTGTAATTCCAACACTCTGGGTAGCCGAAGTAGGAATTTTCCAAGTCTGAATACTGCCTAAGCAACTTAAAAAGAGATTTCACTTCAAAATTAAACAATAAAAATGGGTGGGGATGTAGCTCAGTGCAAAAAGTCCTGGGTTTAATCCCCAGTACAACACACACAGATACCATAGCCTCATTAGAGTTTTTGGTTTTGGGTTTTGTTTTTTTTTTTTTGCCTTTGCTTTTCTCTGGTACTGGGGATCAAACTCACAACCTCATGCTTGCCAGGCAGGCACTTAAGCTGCTGAGCTAAATCCCCAGCCTCATTAGAGTTTTTATCACTCCTTTTACTGCCAACCAGTGAGACTTCTAAACACTTAAAGACCGCTCCATCTCTTTCTTTTCCTTGCTCCAACTATGGTTTCAAACTGCTAGCTGATCTGCAAAGTTATGAAAAGCAATTCCTGTTTCTTTCTCCATCCTGAATACAATTAAACACTTAAAAGGAAGAGAAAGAAAGAAAGACGACAGACAGACAGACCGACCCTGGGGAATCCCCAAAGAGGCCCACTATACCCTTCTTTGCATAATGAAGCTTAATAATGAAATGCCCCGCACTCTAATTAGTAAGAAATGTTCGTTTTCTCCAGTTGAACACCCCCCACAGGTATATCTAATTTGTTTCCATGCTTGCTTCTCTCCTCCATGGCGTTTGCATTTATTGGTACGATGCTTTTGTGGCCTCCCAGTCAGCTCCTAAGGAACAGCCTAGAGGGAGGACCGGTGCCTGCTCTAATCCTGGAGCTCCAGGCTGACCATTCCTGACACTGTAGCACATTATCACACGCACATTCACAGTCTTTCCCAGGCTGTCTGCAAAACAGAAGGGAAGGAAGGAACAGTACTTGGAAAAATTAAGGAAAAAGGAGCAGTAAAAGGAGGAAAGGAAAGGGTGGGTATTACTGGGAATGTCTATCACTTAATGAAAGAAGTATCCTTGCAAACAGTGGCCTAACACAGGAGCTGCTGCTTTGGTGTGCCCCTCAGAGACCTGAGTACCTCAAAGCTTTTGAGCTCGAGCTTCTCCCCCTTGCTGGGGCTGGCAGCAAGGCCAGCATCAGTGCCCAAGACAGTCTGAAAAGCGCCAACAGCAGCACAGAGGGGCCACTGTGCTCGGCAAACCCTGAGGGCACCTTCCAGGGCCATCTCTGCCTTCTGATCTGTATGGGAAGGGAAGATATATTCCTGTTCTGAATCCCTGCTCCTCAGAGGAAGGTCTCCACAACAGCCTCCAGAAGCATGGCCTGGCCACAGCTGGAGGCCAGGTCCCAGCCACTGACAACTTGATGCCCAAGGCTCAGAGGTTTCACTCTTCCCAGAAGCAGAGTGCCAGACCTGGGCGGAGGTCCCTAAAGTATCCTGCCAAGTCACATGTTTGTACCTTCTCTCCTCGCAAGCTTAGGGCTCACACAAGGCACAGACCCTGTCTGCATGAAAAACAAGACATTCTGCTCAGCAGTTCCCCAAAGTTTCACCTGTCACTGTGCCCCGCTCTCCTCATAGAGGAAAATGCCTCCCATTCAGCACCTACTCTCCAGGGACTGTGCCTTCCAGGGCTGCTGACTTCCCAAAGCTCCTGGGCCACTCTGCCTTTTGCTGCAGGGCCCGCTGGTTCCTACCCCTCACCACCGCTTCAGTCTTGGTCTCCATAGCTGACTCACGATCTCCCAAGACCCTCCTGCTTGCCCCGCCTCCTGAACCCCTGCAAACAAGGCCCTGCCCTGGCTTCCTGAGGCTCACAATCTGTGCTCTTGCCAGACTTGGGCACAAGGGGGGTTTAACTCACTTCAAGCTGACAGCCCACAGGGTAGAACTAACTGCCCCCCTCAAGGGGTGGGATGGTGCCAAGCAAGCGTGTGCTGGAGTATCCCAAGGTGCTCTTGTTCTCGAGGCACCCCACGGTGGTCTGTGACAGACGCAGGGACAGGGGATCCTCTGCCAGCCAGAGTTGGCATCCTGTCCTACCTCTCAAATCTGCCACCAGCCTCTAGGGCTGCAGACCCTCCAAGAAGAGGCCCTGTAAGACAAAGACCTGAGGCCCCCCCAGCCTGGCCTCCCAGGCTAACACAGGCCCGCATTAAAATCAACACTCCGTGAACACACAAAACTGACAGGACAGAGGGGGAGTACGCATGGGGTACAAAGATCAGGCTCTCAGGAGACGCGGCCTGTTGGTCTCCCATGTTAGCTCCAAGTGACTAAGCTCAAGCTGGGAAATAACGCCACCGCAGCGGCCGGGGTCCGCCTGGGCTCCAGGCCTGGTAGTCTTTTACAGAAGATGCCTCTGCCTGGAAAAAAAACTGCAAGCATTGTAGGGGACCATTAGCACACAAGCCCCTGCACATTCCTCTGAGAAGCAAGAGGTCCCTAACCCCTGCTCTGTCCCACAGCGACCTCACGCACAGGCCAGGGGCACACTTCATATGCCACCTGGTCCTTCCCCCAGGGGCCCCCAGCTCTGTGAGCGGTGGGAAGGGGCCCGCCAAACACCCTGGCTTCATTGTGCCCCAGAAAGAGGGGACTAATTACTTGCCTACACTCGGGAGCATCCAGGGAAAAAACAGAGGCCAGTGGAGGAGAGAAGGTGGGAAATTTGGGTGGGGGGAGAAAGCCACAGGATACATTTCAAAGTTTCTCTAACAATTTGGAGGTGGGGCAAGAAGCCTGCTCCCAATGTGAAATCATACAGAGGTCAGAGCAGGGTCTCCAACCCTTGTGAGAAAGTGGTGAATTGGGACGGTTTATCAAACGATGATTTTTTTTTTTTTCTTTTGAAACCAGAAGGCAGAAGCTTGGACAATTCTGCAGATGTGCTTGATGAGTTAGGGACAAAAATGGCCCTTCTCTGCCCCCGCCTCTCCTCCCTCTGTAAGGGCTCCCATCGGGGGTCGCTTCTCCCTCCACTGCCTCTCAGGGCCTCCCCTCCCCTCTTCAGTGGTCAGCACAGACCCCCACCCACTGCTCGCTATTGTACTCTTGGCCTTTGGACATACTGACAGGGCCTTTATGAGACCCCAATCAAGACCCTCATGTCACAGGTACCTAGTAGAGACACCAGATCTTTTGAAACAAGGGACAACAAGGAAAATCGGCTGGCCCATTGTCTCCGCTTGGTGCTAAGTGAGATGAAAGGGGCCCAGGCCCCTCCTCACAGCCCGCCTGCCAATCACCTCTAGTTATTAAGGTCACAATGTGTAAATTCTTTTGACCTGCATCTAATCAAAGATTCACCGGCCCTTTCAAACCCGAATGGGGAGGAGGAGAGAGATTCCCTCCCATAAACCTAGCAAACTCTCCTTCAATAAAATTTCTCCCTCTGATTCCTCCTTTGCTTCTCATCTCCACCCACTCGCTTTCCTTACTCCGCCCTCCTCACCACTAGCTTCAAACGCAAATGACAAGTCCTATGGAATTACTACCCAAAGGAATCTGAGAAGGACTAGCAAGTTTTTATTCAAGTCTCTCTTTACAGAAAAGGGTTTCAGACAGGCATAGCTGCCCAAGCAAGCCCAGAACCTGTGCAGCCCATGGCTTGGATGCTGAATATCTTCAAAAGCAGTAGGCTCAGCAGTTTCCTCCTGGCTCCAAACCGGCCCACGGGCCTTGCCTACCCTCGGCAGTGTCTCTGGAGGAAGCGGTGGGGTGAGGAGCTGCTGTCAACCTCCAAAACTGCTCTGAGACCCACTGGCTGGGTGTGTGGGTTGAGGGGGGAAAATACCAAGCTCAAAGTAGACAACTCTCTAGGAAAAAGAAAATCCACAGAATAGAACAACAGATAATGGAGAAAAAGCCAGAGGAAAGAACTTGAGAAAGAGCAATTTCAAACTAATTATAGTTTGAAAACAAAACGCTGAAATCACTCAAGGAAAATGAAATGCTTGCAAACCTTCTACATCTGTATCAACATTGTGCCTTTCTACCTGTATGTGCTATCTAGCAGTTGGAGCAGGGAAGAGGCCTTACCAGCAAGGCAGTGGCCAACGTATTTATGTAAGACGCCAGGACATACTCATCTGCCTACTGTCCACTCGTGCAGGTGCACTGCTCCTCCCCAGCTCTTAGCTTTCCTGCTGCCCTCTGCTTGGCCCCTTTGCCTCTTTTGATTTGTTCTGTGCCACTGTCATTATTTCACTCTGCATTTTCTTTGGTGCTAACCCTCAACATTGTCTCCACACTGAGACCTTCTATATCTGGACCCCATGGCTGAGACCCAAACTGCCATGCAATCTCTGGACATTGCCACTTCATGTAAACCAGAACTGAGTTTCCCAAACTGGGATTCTATCTGCTCCCAGGCCCACAGAGTACTCTGGATCTTTTCCCTCCCTCCGTGTAATCAGGACTACCTACCAACGTTCTCTGGGAGCCAAGGCTGTCTTCCCATTGCCCCTGCGGGGCCAGCCCTCTCTCACTGCTGAGGAAGAGGACTCCTGAAAAAGGCTCCAAACAGCCTCAGTCTCCTCCTCCAAAGAGTCCTACACCCTCCACCATGGTAATCATTTAACTGCTCCAGTCTGCTCAGAAACTGTCCATGGTCCCTATTTTCCAGGGAAGTCAACCCAGCCCTTCAAAGCCATCTAAAACCAGGCCCCAGACTTTCCCTCTAGTCAGCCAAACTGTCTACTCTGAACCTACTTAGATCTTCTGCATCCTCTTTCTGACTTTGCTCGTGCCAGTCCCTCGCCTGAATTTTCCTTCTGCAGTGGAAACAGGCATGTCGTACAAGCCTAACTTCAAACTCGTGTCACCCATGAAGCTCCCCTGACTTAACAAGTCCACTGTTTTTCTCCAATTTCCTGCCAAGAACCACAGCCAATGGCACTCAAGCTGTTTCCACCAAACACAGTACATTGCTGCTGAGTACACACACCGTGCTTCAAGCTCCTATCAACCACTTCCTGGGCTGTGCCACTCTGGTGACCTCCTGCACAACAGCACCCAGTATACCTGTGAGAAGGCACTGAGAAGGGTGCACGAAAAAGAAAAACATTTAGTGCTCTACACTGGGCTAAACCTCTAGCTAGGTTTTGTTTTGAGTTTTGTTTTGCAATACAGAACTGGGGATTGAAGGGCTGCCACACTAAATTACGTCCCCAGCCCTTTAAAAAATGTTTACTTTTCCTTTTTTCCTCTTTTTTCTTTTTTGGGTCTTGGAGACTCTGCTGTCTCCCTACATAGTTCCCCAGAGGCTAAAATGACTTCTAGTTCCCACAGTGTGTGGGCCAGAAGCACAGTTCCAGGACCAGCTTAAGGCGCAGGGGTCTGGTGCAGCCTTTCCTGGGTGTGCGAGATACCCTTTCAGTGGCCCAGTACCCCTCTTGCTACAAGGTTAAGACTGGCCTTGAACTTGCTGTGTAGCTCAGCTAGCTTCAAATTCCTGCCTCAGCCTCACCATGCCCAACTGTCTGTGTTTCTCGAGACACATTCTCACTTGCACAAATACTTAGACTGGCCTTGAAGTATACAACCCAGGCTGGCCTTGAACTCACACTGATATTTCTGCCTCAGCCTCTCAAGCGTTTTGATTACAGGCACACTTAAAATTTTTATTTTGAGACAGGCTCTTACTAAGTCGGTAAATTATCCAGGCTGGGCTTCAACTTGCCATCTTCCTGCCTCAGCCTCCTAAGTAGCTAAGATTATGGGCATGTACCACTACTTGTAGCTCATCTTGTTTTAAGCCAGTATTTTTATTTATTGCTTTCCCCCAAAATGGTCCCACACGCAAAACATGTTTAATGGTGCAAAAATAAAAGTAAAGAAGAATCTTTTAGGAGCTATGAAAATATTCTACGAGCTGAGGATTTGGTACATGCTCGTAATCCCAGCACGCTGGGAGGATGAGGCAGAAGCACCATACATGTGAGTCCTGCTTGGGCAATCTAGCAATTTAGCCACAGCTTCCTTATCTATCTATCTGTCTGTCTGTCTGTCTGTCTGTCTATCTATCTATCTATCTATCGGTAACTTTTTAAAGGGGCCAGTGATGTATACAGCTCCAAATCCCTGGGTTCAGGCCCCAGTACTGAAAAAAAATCTTACAACTGAACTGTGGTGACAGTTGCACAACTCTAAATTTGCAAAAAGACAAGCAACTGCACAGAGAAACTGCACATTCAGAATCGGTGTGCTTCCTGGTGTACAAGGTATAATTCATTAAGCAAAGCTCTTTAACAATGTAAATATAGATTTGTGTATATTTTAAAGCAGTGACAAAGTTTATTTGAAAAAATGAAAGTAAAATGTGAGGGAGAAACTGGCTCTGCAGAGTGAGCTTGGAAAAAGTGATATAAAAGTATAGCCTTGGAAGACAAAGGTTGGGCTTGGTGAGGAAAGCCACAGTAGCCAGATCCACGTATCCTTAATTTAAATAATTATGTAAGGAAAAAAACTAAGTTGCCTGATATTGAAATAGACATTTAAATGTAACTTATATTCTTCTTAATTATAAAACAGGACCATTATAAAAAATTTTAAAGTTTCTTTTTAAAAAGAAAGTAAATGTCAACAGAAACCTACCACGTAAGAAACAACCATGAGGAGATAGTCAAAGAAACTATTGTACTATTTTGTGATTTTTGCTCATTTTGCAGTCTGGTATGACATCTTCCGGGTCCAAAAATATGCATCCATGTCATCTCTTAATGGTTACACTGCACTCCATTGAGCAAATGCACTAGTAGGAAATGCACTACTAAACTAAACTCTTATTAAAGAACACCAATAAGTTCTGATGGTAATCTCACACATACATCTTACGTCCTTGTTTGGGTACCTCCTTAGGATAAATTCCTAGAAGTGGAATTTATGTGTTAAAGTTTTTCATGTTCCTATTTTGATACTCAGTGCCAACCTAATACAATTTTAAAATTCACATTCTTGGACCCATCCATACCAATCTGTAAAGAAGGATTTTCCTGACCACAGACCTTTTTTGCTTTTTTATTTTTTCTTTCTTTTTTTTGTCTTCTTGAGACAGGGTTTCACTATGCAGTCCAGGCTGGCCTTGAATTCATTTTGTAGCCCAGGCTGGCCTCAAACTCACAGCAATCCTCCCGCCTTAATCTCCGAGTGTTGAGATTATAGACATACACCACCATGCCTGGAAGGCCACAGACTTCTAACAAGTAGAAGACTCCTTTGAATAATATGGGTTTTTTTCTATGAATTTTTAAAAAATTATCAACCACAGTTTACCCAGCACTCTGGTAAGGGTCAAATCAACAGGGAAAGGAGAACACTTCAGATGCATTAACTCAAGTGTTCTTTCCCCTTTGCCAAATGTTACAAACTCACCTCCAACCAGGTTGACCCTGGTGAGTTAGCAGAGGATCCTACTTAGTTACCCGCTGGCCTTCTCCCAGGTAGGGACTGAGATAAGAGACCCATGGTTGGCCAGGTCAGCTAACACTGCAGCTTCAACAAGGCATACAACAGCAGGAGAACAGCAAATACTCTGCAACAGCACAGTCCTCAGGAAAGAGATGGGGTCACTGCTCTGCACCCCAGAGGCCATGGTGCAACGAGCCTCATAGGAGGAGTCTGTCCCTAGGCTGGCCAATTAAATCTGGACAGAATCCTACTATGCTTTGAGAGCTACGGAGCTGTGCCCAGGCATCACAGGCCTGACTGGGGCAAGACCTGGACTAATTTCTCTTTTAAAATCTCTTAATCTGGCTGATGCTAGAGCATCCCAGGGCTCTGGATTTCATTCCCAAGATTGAGAGGGAAAAAATCCATGTAGGGAGGGAGAGATACTTTAGGTAGCCACAGGCAGAAGTAGGTACATGATCTGACACATTTCAGCCTTTCCCTCAGCCAGTGCACATTATGGGCAATGCAGCCCCACACAATGGAGGCAAAGAAGGTTTTTCAGTTACTCAGTGGTCACTGCCACTGGGTACGTTTATGCTGGAAAAGCTGTCCTCCACGTGGCCCTCTGGTTTTTCCTTCACATTTCCCCATCTAGCTCAGCAGCTACGGTCAGTCTGAAGCTTCTCACCTGATCTCCTGCTATGCCAGCACAAGGAAGGAGGAAGCCAGCCCTTCCAATCTTTGCCTCTGGTATCATCAAAGCATCCAGAGGCAACAACAGACATAAGTATCTCTACCCTGGAAGCAGAAAGCACAGGAACCATGGAAAAAGGCCCGCTGGTCTCACATTCTGTTTATCGATCCTACCCACTAGTGTTGAGGGATCAGAAAGAAGCATTAGATGAAGAGCCCTGGTTTTACCACCTTCCCAAAGTGGCCAAGTCCTCACCCAAGAATTAGAAGCTTTAGTCCCCATGGCCAGCATTTACATTTTCTAAAGTGCACTGACTAAATGAGGCTGCTATTTTTCAGTTTACTGTGCAAGTCAACATATCACACCCTGGCTTCCATGGCCCTTGTTTACAGGGTGGATTATGGCTTTGCTGCAGGAAGAAGTAGAGGAGATGGCAGGGCGAGCAGAGCAGGACCACAGACAAGTCTGAACAAGATTATCTGGAACACATGCGGAAGATCACAGCAAAATGTGATTTTAAGTTATTCTGCTCTACTAAAAGCTTCTCTCTCATTACTTGAGATTCTCACCTGCAAATTATAACACTGTTGACAATTTTGGATGCTAGCACATCCTAACTAGCACCCCACCTGTCCCCTTTATACTTCTGGTACCTGCTCATGTTTTTAATTTGCATTGCAAAATCTGAACAAGGAAAGCTTCTGAAAAAAGTAATTTCCTGGGCCAGTAGCTCCTGGACTAATATTCGCTTTGCAATTACCAACACTTCTATTTGCTTTGCGTGTCCTCACCTCCTCCTTCTCATCCTCCTGCCCTTGTCAACACCTTGGAGGCCTGAACCAAACCTCTCTCTGATGGGGCGCCACCAACCAGGTCACATACCATCCCCTGCAAAAATGTCCCGGCCAGAGAGGAGCAACATCAAGTTTAGAAAAGAGGCAAAAAATCTTGAGTAACTGGCTTAATAGGCCACCCTACGGGCACCGGCATTGTGCCTGTAGCATACAGATATGTAAACCTCACACAAAACAAAAGAAAGCCTCTGGTCCCAAAAGTTCATGCTATAAAACTTCAAAAGAGTCCTAGTTTAAAAAAAATGTTAGAGAAGCATAGGGCTAAGCAGATGTCCAGTCCTCAGAGCCGGAGGCTTTGTAGCATGGGCCTAAAGGAATACCCACATATATTCAAGGGTTTGCTGATACAGAAGCGCATCTTCTTTGTCATCTTGCACAGAAATTCTAGTCAGTGGAGCAGAATATAGCATTTACACAAACTTCCATGATTCACAGTATCTTTTTTTTTTTTTTTTGTCTTTTTCATTTTTATCGGTAACAGGGATCGAACTCACGACTGCCTGCTTGCAAGGCAGGCGCTTATGCCGCTGAGCTAAATCCCCAGCCCCTGATTCACAGTATCTTTATCAGATTTTCCTTATGCTGATGACGCTAACATATTCCACTGCTGATGGTAAGAGTGGGCAACTCTTCTCCTTTATGTATGCGGAAAATGTCCCCGGTTCTTGGGTCCCAAGCCCCAACTGCCAAACGGAACTACATAATAATGAAACTCACTGACACTCCCTGACACAGGAAAACTGTCATGGGCCACAAAACTTCCTTTCTGAGGGCTGAGGCCCATAATTAAGAAGAACCACACATGTCTGTCCTGAACTCAGGGAAGGGAGAAAAACGACTGGCACCACAGACTGGCACCTGGAGGTCACCGGAACCAAGACTGCAGGATGGAAGGGTGAAATTCCTTTTTGAAATAAACGGGGAAACATGGAACCTGAACTTGAACCCAAGTTGAAATACTGAAATCTGTTTCAGAACAGCCTTAGAGCCACTGAAACACTGGTGGATGGGATGGTCCTTCCACTTCTAGCATGACCTCCTCCCAAAACATACCTTCTGCTGTTAAGCCACAGCCCCACTGTTTCTTTTACATTCATTCCACCACAAACCCCACAATAACCCAAGTCTACTTGGCTCAAAACACCAAAAGCAAACATCTGTCTTGAAGATCTCCCTTGGCTGATTTGAGCTTTGCAACTCACCAGATGGGGAAAGTCTTAAGTACGTGAGTGCTGTCACGACACGGCCACTGGAACAGATCTGTGCCATAAGTCAGCCGAGGATAGGCGCTTCCGCTCCACCATCAGGTCCCTCTTTAGCCTTGACAGATCAAACCCAAGCCGAAGCAAGCTCGAGATCAGTTCAGTCTCTGAGCCAAAGGTCTTCACAGTGAGGGACCAAAGCTACCCCAGCTGGGCCTCCGCTGCCCGTGCCCCAGATTAATCACCACCAGGCGGGACCTGGACAGCAGCCTGCAACCCGAGCTTTGCAGCACCTGCAGAGAGACTGCCCTGGTACCTCCCTCACGTCATGGGCAGGACCCTGGGGCATGAGGGTGTGCACCTGTTGACAAGGTTACCTGGGACAGGAGGGCAAAACACTCAGCCATCTTCAACCTGGCAGATAAGTCATGGATGGTTTAGTGGCTTAGTGAAGGAAGGAGAAAAAGTGGTGATTTGGCCAATGAACAGAAAAGGAGAAGGTCCCAATGCCACCCAGAAAAGAAATCTAGCTGGAGTCCAGGAGTGGGGAATGATGCCCTCAGAGGTTACGAATGTGTGAGATGTGTGTGGTACCAATCTACAGATCCACAGAATGCTGATGGGATGGAGAGAGACCGGAGCAGAAGTGTCTTTTCAGAACATCTCCAAATGCTGCCAGATATACCATGCAAAAGGAAACTTAGAAACAAACTGATTTTTTCAGGGTATAGGGAAGCTCACTCTAAATGCCAACCTGGGATAACAGTTTCTCCAAATGATCTCACGCATGGGTGAGCTGTTTTCAGCACACGCTCATGTGGAGCCAGTGACTATGTACAAATGCATTTCTGGGGAGCAAAGAACTCTATTAAATTATAAATCCTTCACAGATGATAATCCTTTGTATTTTGTCACTTCCCCAGAAATGAGCAGAGTAAAATGTTCACGAGGCTAAAAAAATAATCATAGTCAAAAGGAGGAAGACAAGCACAGACATCTGTATCTTACAATGCCTGGTTTCATCTCTAACCTGTGCTCCTGGGATATATGACATGGCTCACAGGAAGGAAAAGTGGGAAGGAAAGTGGCCAGAATCAGATGGAAGGATGCTCTTTGAAGGGCAGAGAAAAGTACTAGTCAGAGAAGAGGAGATGGAGCCCTGTGGCACCTTCATCTGAAGAGTAACACCCCCAGCCTGACAGTTTGTACCTCCGTGGCTTCACCCCCAGGACTCCCTTTGAACCTCTGGCTGCAGCCCACAGTAAGGAAAGAGCAGTGGCTACAATTACACACTTGCTTAGGGAGGGGGAGTGGGTGCTGTATGTGACAGGGCATGAAAGGTCCCTGCCTATAAAACAGGCTGGAAAACAAACCCTTAATTTAAATGTTAATGAGAGTGCTGTGGCGACATCAGAGGCTTCCCGGCTGCCCAAAACAGCAACACCAGGCCCAGAATTTATGGCTCCCCTTCACCCTCCTGCCTCCTGCTCTGCTTCATCACCCACTGAAGTTTAAAGACAAGACAGGAAAAGAAGAGAAGAAAAGAAGAAAATGAAGAAGGAAGGAAGGGAGGGAGGGATAGAGGGAGAAAGAAAGCAATCCCTACCTTTAACATAAAGTCCATGCTTCCACTCTGGATATGACTGGTTCATTGTGTGTTGGCAGAACAGTGATCAAAGGTGAAAATGCAGGTGCGCTATACACACAACCACAAAAGTCAGTAGCACAGCAAACGCCCCTCCATCCAGAGAGGAGACAGCAGTACAGGGGGGAGGGGGCAGTGGCTGGGCAAAGGAGAGAGACTGAGTGGCCCACAGCTCTCTTTTTTACTGTTTAATTAATACATTGTTATTTGTATTTATGGAGTATAGTATAACAGTTTGATACACATACTCAGTGTTTTGTGATCAATCTGAGCATTGTAATTAGCATTTCCGCCTTCCCAAACACTTATTATTTCTGTGTGTTAGAAACCTTCAGGCTTCTTTTATCTTGAAACGTGACCTAAACTGTTGCAGGCTGCAGTTACCCTACTGTGCCGCAGAAGCCACAGCTCACTCTTCCCCCTCCACTGTTACCCACTTTACTTGTTTGCTTCTCCTGTCCATCTATGCCCCTTGGCTCACAGTAGTTTCCCCAGTAACTACAGGGGAAGATCAATGCTTCAGCAGTATCTAGTGAAAGAAAGAAGTGGAGGAGAGATGGGAAGGAAGACAGAGAGAAAAAAAAAGAGAGACAGAGTCGGAATCAAGTCAGAGGTGGGAAAGGAGTTTCAGTACTGAGATCGAGGGATGGCAACAAATCCCTTCCAGCAAGGAATCCTGATGCATTGACTCTGCACCCACAGCATCCGGCCCTCCGCAGTAGCCTCTGCTTCTACTTGTGGTGTTTTAAGTCAGCTCTTGACAGCTGAGCCAGCTGTACTGGCCAGGGAAGCTGCTCCCACAAATGGGTTCTGGGCCAGCCAGAGATGGAAGGGTGCTGGTCTCAGGCCAGCGGCTCAGCACATGTGCCCATCTTACCTTGAGGAATGGCTAAAATCCAAAGCCTTGAAGACCTGAAATCCACCTCTGTGGCATTTGGTTCTTGCTACTGATATGGCTGTCTGGGAAACTTGGATCTGCAAGAGCAGTGACTGCTAGGTGAAGGGCACTGGACTGGGATTTAGTAGGACTGGACTTCAATGTCACAGCACCTCCCTCTTATGCCTTTCCAGGGTGACTCATTTTGGCTCCGCACGTGGGCCATCTAGCACTATCTAGAGTCTCCATCTTTCTCCACTATGCCAGCCCTGCCCCTCTGTGGTGTCCTGTGCCTCTGACTACTCTGTCCAGGGACCAGGTATAGGATACTCCCTCTTGCGTTCTACTGTCTGGCAAAGGGGGCACTTTGCTGAGCTCTTCATGTCTCCTTTTTCCAGACAGGCCTCAGAAAGGAGGACAGAGCTCTCTTCCAAGACAGCCATGGCCCTTCTGTCACCAGGAGGACATCAGAGAGAGTACTACAAAGCTGAGTCTTTCTTCAAGTGATCAAGGCTGAGGCTCCCCTTCACAGGCAACTATCCACCGCCAGCCAGAAAGAACTCAGAGACACACTATGCACTGCTGATTCTTCTTCCCGGAAAGGTACTGAGTGAGTTATGAAGCCCAGGGCCACCAGACTGCTATACGTGGGAACCAACAGAATCTTCACTGAAGGCTGCCTGCCTCTTCTTCCAGGCCTTCGGCCTCTCTGAGTACACTCCACATGCAGTTACCTCTCAGTAAAGAAAGATGCATTTCAGCAGGCTGGTGGACAGTGCCCACCACACACAGCACACGGCAGCTGCTGGAACAAACATCCTGTTCTCCCAGAAGCCCCCACTCCTGACCAAACAGTGTAATGCACAGTGATCGCTTTCCTTCCAGGCTCACCCTCACCGCTGGGAGAAATGAAGCAAGAAGAGGCACCTCCTCCACCAAAACCCCCCAGAGGCCGCAACTCACTTTACAAATTTGAATTGGTACATTTCATGCAGACTTGGACTAATTCCCCCCAAAACAAACAGGTCACCGCAGTAAGCAAAGTTACACAAAATTATATTGTATATTTAATAACACAGCTAAGTTAAATTTCTACAACTATATTACTCATATATTTCCCTGATGACAGAAAGGGGAGAGAAGGGATTAAAATGCAAGAATCCAGGAAGACTCCCTGATCACACTCACCCACACCAGGGCAGCACTGCCTGAGATGGGCAAGGGCTCTGCTGAGCAACTTCTTCTTGCAGACCAACAGACACAGAGCCCGCAGAGGAGGAGGGCTGTGTGCTCCCCTTCCTGCCCTTCTCAAACAGACAGGCCTGGTCTCTCCAAGTACCCACTGCAGGCTGGACAGGCTCAGGAAACTGAAGATCTCCGTGCACACGCACTCCCATAACAGTGCAAGTGTCTATGGCTCCCTAGGTGACCTGGCTCCTCCTGTGTGCTGCCTGTCACCTCTCCCTGCCTTGGCTCTGCCCTACAAGAGGACAGACTGCTCCCCAGACCCCACACAACCTGCTGGGGTGACGGTTACCCTCCAAGATGCTGCAGATGAGCACAACAATGGCCCAGAGGCCTCACAACAGGCTGGAAATGACACAGATTATGGCCTCGGTTACCAACCAGACACACCGCCCTGCACTGATCATCCGTGTGCCTCGATGTCTCCTTTTGTCCAAAAGAAAAAAGACACTGTCTCCCCAGCCAGAGAGCCTAGCTGGTGGCACTCAGGCTAGCCTGCTCTCACAGTGATGCCCCATCCTCTAGCTCACTGAGGAAGCTGTCACACAGGAGCAGGGTGGGAAGCAGGTGGGAGAATCAGAGGAGAGGTGGAAGGGAACAAGGCCAAGTCTCAACAGCCTTGTTCTGAAGGACTTACTTTATCCAGCTGGAGGAAACTGTAAAATGGGAGTAAAAAAATCACATAGTCTTGCTTTTAGCGGGTTTGTTTTTAGAGTTTGTGGCTAGCCTCAAACTCCCAGCAGTCCTCCTGGTTCAGCCTCCCAAGTGCTGGGATTATGTGCCACCATGCCTGTCTGTTCTCAAAACCCTGCTTTTTTGTACTACTCACTAGTAAGGGTTCAGAATTCAATGTGACTTTAGGAGGCTGCATCTCTGAGACCAATACAGCTGGACATGTTCCTGCCTCATAACTACCCTCAACAAGGCCTTTCACACTGGGCCCAACACGCCTCTTTAGTTTCCTCCTTTCACTCATTCCACAGCCGCAGGTGGGACTTTCTCTGAGGAAGAAGGCCTCATGTGTATTTACAACAAGATTATTGGTGGCAGAACAAGAAGATGGGTAGCTGGGCACATGGAGGCAGAAGGCAAGGTCTTTGGCTGCCACCTTCCTTCAAGCTTCCTGTCTGCTTCTATACTTTTCAGCATCTGAACAGGCTCTGAGCACATAACTGGAATTAAGTATCATCCTCCACAACTGTCTACAAAGCAAGAATTCAAGATCTCCAAAGAAAAGGAAGGGAACATGTGGACACAGGACAGAATGCGTGCCTTCTCCTGGACAACGGAACCTCCTAGTAGGCTGAGGCCTGGAGGGTCCCTGTTTCATATTACAGGTGTCTGATTTCATACACAAGAAAGTAAGTTAGAAAATCCCTAGGAGCAAAGTTAAGTTAGATAAACTGATCTGATAAATTGTTGCAAACAAACAAAAAAAAGAGCTTGAGGAAATAGCAGTGCCAGGTCTCCTAACTCCCCAGGATTTGTCTACCTACGCCAGGGAGCACCATGGGCCTAGTAAATTGACAGGTAAACGAGAAATACTAGCCCTTGAGAATGCCTGCTTTCCAGGATCACAAGACATTTATGATACCACAATCACACTCAACAGCAATGGTGGCAAACAGACAACAAAAGGCACCCATCAAGGGCAGGAACATTCCAGGGGGAAGAAATAAGAGAACAGTGATTTCGACCCCACCTCAAGTCCCCACCTCAAGAAGATTAAAAAACAGAATTATAACTCCCCAAGGGCCAAGAAAGACCCAGAAAGCCCAGGGAATTGGCTTGAGAGCGTTTAAAGCCACAAAGGAAACAGTATACACGATAAAAAGTAAATTCTGTCAACACAATGGTGTAGTTATTGTACCTTTCCAGGGTCTTTTCAGGCAGTACATTCTTTCAGCCATCTTCACAATAAACTAGTAAGAGCTACTAAGAAAACAATCCTTGCACTAAGGGGATGAGGCCATTCAGGCTGGGAGGGCATGGTCACCGCGGATGCCCTGTGAGAAGAGGGCAGAGCAAGCTCATCTCCCAGAATGCTTGAAAGAACAGGCACCGGGAGCCAGTGCCCACCAGAGGTGGAAAATGGATGCGTTCACTGAAAGGTTCAAAGCTTAGACACAGTGAAAAGAAACTGATCTACAAGGAAACATCACATCAGGTAAAGGACACTCTTCAAAGTAGAGGGGAAAAAGGGAACAGAGATACCAACAGCACATGCCCTAATCATTGAGCATAAAGAAAGCACCCCCAAAACAAACTTTGTACAAAGACTCCAAGACACCACCTGTGGGAACATCATCTCAAACCACACAGGTCAAGAGCTGAGCAGCTGCTCAACTATAAGCAAGAGAATCATCCAAGACCAAGAAAATATTCCAAGAAGCCAAGAAGACTCTGAAGATTGTGAGGGAAATGCAGGGCCAGCTCTCCACCAAGCACAAGAGGTAGTAAGGGCTTAGCAGAAGGTCTGCTCGGAGCAGTGACCATGACTAGATGTTGCTAGAAGTGCTGTCACACAGTAGTAAAATATTAGAAAGCTAGGTCCTCCCCTGAAGCCAGTCTCCAAACTGTGACCCCAGATCCAACCTCGCGCTCACTGATCTCAGGTGCTCCTAACGAGGAGGGCAGACACTGCTCTTACCCTCCTGCCTGGCAGTGCCTTCAGCAGGTTCCTGCTCTCTCCGGTAAGAAGGGCCTGACACTCCAGAGGAAGGAGCGGGGAAGCGGGGTGGGACATGGGTCATCTCCACTTCTGTCTACCCTGCCACCACCAGCCTCCAGAAGTGGGCAGAAGTCTACAGGCGACTACTAAGACACGGTAACAGGCACCCTTGTCACCTCTACTCCCTGCCCCGCCTTCCTCAGTCTTTACATACACGAGCCACAGGCTCCCAAGCCTGGTTAATATGCTTGAAGAAGGGCAGTACTGGGGAGGAGACACAGCTCAGGGGCTCCATTCTCCACTCCCCACCTCAGCCCCCTGCTTCCACACATTTAGCCTCTCCACTCCCTGCTGGTCTTTCCTAGGATTGCTAGAATGATTTGTTCTGAACAGGGACAGGTTTATAGGTTAGCCGACACCTCTGCTCTGTGGAATTTTAATTAACTTCTCCCATCGTCAATATGCTAAGGAACGGTCTCCATTCCTGGGGTCAGCAATGTGTTTCAGGTCTTGCTATATCAGCCGTCAAATTGAAGAATTAATGACGTGGCTAATCGGCTCTAATTCTTAGGAAGAAAAAATCTGAAAGGGAGTTACAAGAGGGAGCAGGAGGAGGGGTGCAGGCTCCAGGAGGTGAGGAGAAAGGGGGTTAGGGACTGAGCAAAGGGAGGGCCAACTTGCTTATAAAACAAGTGACAGACTCAACCCAGCACTGGACAGTAGCATCCTACAACTGGCCCACCTCCATCTGGGTGGCATGAGGGGTGATGGAAGTAGGCAAAGACCCTGCTTATACCATGACCTGGGCAACATGCTGTGTACATGGGCTGAGGGGCTTGGCCATGCTTCAAAGAGTCCAGAAAGCAGAAGTCGGGGTGCAAAGCTCACATTCATATTTCTGGCAAAGGGGAGGGTAAAGCCACCATCAAATGTTTCTGCTCCTCCACATCCATATATGTGGATACATATCCAAGCTTTCCTGACAACGCCAGCCTGTAAGGGGCTACTCCACAGGACATCTTCCAGAGGGAACAAAACAGGGATGGGAGTGGTAAGAGCAGGTTACTGATCCTGTAACCTCCCAGAGATGCTGGCAGGCCTCTCCTTCGGAGCAGCCCCGAAGGCCTTCTGCTCCAAAAAGGACACCCTTATTAAGAGCTGCACTCAGTTATAAGAGCTGGACTCTTACAAACTAGTATGGTTTCTTTTCCTTAACATTTCTGAGGTTGGGTGCTTAGGAGATCAATCCCTGGAAAGTTATCCCAATCCCATGAATATATGAAAAGACTTCAAGTCTCTACGAGAGTTTAAAAATCTCCAAGATGCAAGGTCCTAAATTCGATTGCCAGTACCAAAATAAAATAAAATCTCCAAGACAGTGGCTCAAAGCAACCTAGAATATACAGGTGAAAGATTTTCTAGCTTATCTGACATAGTAATATAAAAGCATTGCAGAAAGCCCTCTATTTACAAACACTCAAGTTGTGAACTTCACAGATAAAAATGGACCTCACATTACAAATATTCTTAAATGCAAGCAAATTGTGGAAGTCACTCCCGTGTCTGCCAGGCATTATCACAGTTGTACTGCTGTGTGCTTACTGTACCGCTCGAGAGTGTACAGTAGTACAGGGCTCAGTCAGAGCCCAGGATGCCCAGAAGGAAGAAGACGACTAGCACTGATGGGGAGGAACTGCTAGGACGCATTGTGTATCTGTGTCAGACTCACTTTGTTGGGCTTATGAATTAATCTGGTTCATGAACATTCTCCTGGAACAGAACTCATTCATAAGTCAGGGCTTACTGTATACAGAACAAATCACATCCAAAACGGCTCCCTTACCTGAGTAATGGGCTGATAGCAATGGACCAGACTCGGTCTTCAGTCTGGATGGCGTGTAAGCACTGCCCTAGTTGGCCTGAGGCCAAAGACCACACCTGGAAACAGGAAAGAAAATGCTCTCATTGGCATTGCCTGGGACTAGGGGGAAGGAAGAAAGATGCATCAGGTGGGTGAGCACACCCAAGGAAGCCAGGAAATGGGGCGTTCTCTCTGTTCTGCACACACAGAGCTCAGGCATCAGCAGAAGCAGCTCTACAGCTTTGGGCTTTGCTAAACTCAGACGCACCCTGACTCTCAGTCCTAACCACCCTCTGCCTGCCACCAAAGGCCATCAGGTGTCAGGCAGTTTCATACTAGGGAATTGGAGATTCCATGTTCCTCGCCTGAGACCTGACTAACAGGGACAGGACGGAGCTCGCCTCTCACAGCAACTTCTCCACGTCTGAGAATCTTCCTTCTCCTGTCTTTTACCAAGATTTTACTTTCAGCAAGCAGAGAGAGAAAGGTGGAGGTGCAGCAGAAGACTAAAAAAAAAGCTGCAAGAGAAGAAGAGAATGGAGGAAGAGGAAAAGAGCCTTCAAGTCAGGGAGGAGATCATTGTTTGTTTGGTCATATTGCCCAGGACCCAATGCTATTCATGTCAACAGGGAATTTAGCACCTAGCATCACCAAAAGTAGCAGAAAAGCTTAACTCTTTTAAGCTTCCATATCTCCTACAAGTTAAAAATATTGCTTAGAGCACATTATCTGGACCCTATCAGTCAGGAATGTACATTAGCAGCGACTCTGGCCTTAAGTCTAATCAACACTCACAGAGCCCTCTCAGCAGTCAGTGCATTTAGAAATCTTCCATTAAGCACTGTTCTCCCCCTTACCTCACCCTCCTCCAGATGACACACGAGGGATATAGGTCTCTAACCAAACAGAAAACCTCAAATGCACAGGGCTGTCCCCAGACAGTAGCCACAGAGGGGTCCTAAAGCAGCCAGATGGATCGGTGACCTCTCAAGGTCCTGCAGTGCTATAAAAGGAACACGGTGAATGCAGGGAGGACTGTAGATAGAAGAACTTTAAGGAAACATTCCTCCAGTTTAAGGAGTAGGTGATGGAGTGGGGGTGGGCCTGCCATCTTGAGTCACACGGTGTCTCTTTCCTATGAAAGGGAGAGACAGAGAGAGAGTGACTGTGTATGTGTGTGTTGGGTTGGCTGTGTGAGTATCTTTGTAACTTTTCCAGAAAAACAAAGCAAATTTAACTAGAAGATCCTGAACAAGAAGAGGCAGAAAGCAAAGGTAAACTGCAATTCTCTCTGGAATGCCAAGATTCCACTTTACTCTGGCTCTATAGTGGGCCTCTCTGTTAAAAACTACATGCACTTCTGATTTCCTCCTTTTGACTGCACAGCTTGGAAGACACCTTTCCCCTGTCCCTGATATGAACTCCCTGAGGGGCAACTTATTGCCTGTAGGAGGGAAAGGGGCAAAAGGAAGCTGATTTACAAAACCTCTGGGGACAGCCTAAATTCACTAGTGCCCTATGTGGAGAGGGCCAGTAGATTCCTCAGTTCTATAACCACAGCACAAGCTCAGAAAGCTGAGAAAGCACGTGGCCCATTGCAAGTATGACCTGAAGAGCAGCCCTCCAAGCCTGCACCACAGCACCACATACTCCAGCAGCACGAGTGTCCTTGAACCGGAGATGCAATAACTGACACAGTGTGGTGGGTAGACCTTTACCTTCGGGGTCTAACTCCTAACAGACCTACCTTGGCAAATAAATGTGCAGTGGCAATGGACATTAACATAGCCCTTTTCAAAAAATGATTAGGGAAAGCAAGACCCTTAAAACGACCAAAGCTCTAAACTCAGAATTCTAAAGCTGAGCACCCATGCTAAGAAAATATTCCTAAAACAAAGAAAAACCTAAATAGCAAAATATTCCCTGTAGTTGCTGCAAAAACACAGAAGGGCTTTGGGAGCCAACCAATCTGGACCATCATTTATCGTCTCTGATCTTAGGGATGCTTCATAATTTGACAAGAAATGGCCTCAACTGCCTGTCATTTGATTGGCTTGGGAGCTGTAAAGAGGCTTAGGAAAGCACACTCCTGGGAGTGTCTGGCTACCCAGGGCGACCTGGGAACTGTCCTCACCCTTCCTCCCCGGCACTGTTCCTGGGCTCTGCTTCCCAACTCCACCGTGCCTCTCTGCCATGGTGTCCCCTCCTTAGCATCAGCTGAGCAACTTCGGAACCCCCTGAAGCCATGAGTCAAATTAAACCTCCCCCTTTTTATTTATTTATTTATTTGTCTACCCACTGTGTAGTTCAAGCTGGCCTTGAACTCACTATGTAGCCCTGACTGGCCTCAAACTTGTGGTAATTTTCTTGCCTCAGCCTTCCAAATGGTGGGATTATAGCCAAGTGCCACAATGCTCCAGCATCTCTTCTCTTTCAAGAGTTGTGGGTGTCAGGTATCGTGTTTCAGCCACAGAAAGACTAATACAGTACCCCAGAGCCAGGCCAATCCTGACAAAGTCCAGAGAAGCCATACAAAGCAAGGCACAGTAAACCTGAAACTGGGATTGGGCAGAAGGAAAGGAAGAGGGATATTGCTGGAAAAGGGCCTGGCTCAGAAGTTTTGCAAAGAGAATGTTTTGCTCCCTTCATCACATAAAATGAACATCTCTTTCCTAAAAGACAGTACATTTTTGTGAAACTTCCAAAAACATAGGTCATAGAAGTTTATGTCTATAACATTACTTGTAAGACCTGCTGTAGGCTTAGGTATATTAGAAGTCCACAGAAACAGCTGTAGAATTGATGGCACTGTAAAGAATGTTAAGTCAGTTATAAAAGACAAATTGTGTGGAAATGGGCCAAGAAATAGACACGTGGACAATAGCAGAGAGGGAGGAGACCTGGGCCACATCAGGAACACCAGAAAGGATGAGCCCGCAGAAGGTCCCAGAGAGCTGCAGAACACCGCCCAGGAGGTGAGGAGAACTGAGCAGGGAATTCTGTCAAAATCTGAAGGAAATCCTCAAAGGAAAAGGGTGGGCTGTAGCACAACTTTTAGAAGTAGAGAGTATATATTTTAAATATTTTTTAAAAGCCACGCTATTAAATAGAGCTGAATTAAATGTATGAAATAAATCTAATACCCCACGAAAAGTTGCTATCATTCTTCAATTAGAAGCAGTCTGCGCCCTCAAATTGCTACATGTGGTTAAAAGCTTATACTGTAAGAGATGTCAGAACACAGAGAATAAGACAGAAGAAAAAGCTGTCACTAAAAAGGAGGAACCAGGAGGTGCCAGAAGTCATGACAGGAAGATGCCATCCTGAGATGGGAATATGAAGGTCACATATGCCACAAAAAGTTTCCATAAAAACTTCCTTTTAGGGCCGGGGATTTAGCTCGGCGGTATAAGCACCTGCCTAGCAAACACGAGCTCATGAGTTTGATCCCCGATACCAAAATATAAAATTTCCTTTTGAGCAGAAGGGCAAGTTATAGCCATTATCTTTGCAAGGACTGCCATAACGGCAGTACCCAATCAGAAACCTGAGGTACTGCAGAGGAGACAGAGAAGCAAATAATAGGAAACTCAGTTTCCATGTTGGTCCAGAACACTTGCAGGTGAGTTTCTGGCTTCCTGTGCTAGTGTGCATTCCCTGACTCAGTATAAAATCTAAGACAAAAAGCAGCAAAGTCAGAAGCTTTCATAAACAGAAGGGAACCTAATTAGTCCTTTTTACATAAATTAGCAATAGGAAAGAGTAATCAGAGTATACGGAGCCAGAAAAGTTCTTGATAGACTGTAATTTCCCCCTGCTGAGCCCTTGCCCTGTATTTTTAGGAGTCCAACAAGCGATTTGCTGCTTTTAATGCTATGGGACCTCTAGATGCTAGCAAGGAGATAAGTGAAACACTGCTGGGCCTCCTGTACACCAACCCAACTATCAGCCAAGTTCCTACAGCAGCCCCAAAGGACCAAGCTTACGTCCTAGTGGGGGCTGATGGATGTGGGCATGGAGAGCTTTTTCTGTCCCACACGTAGATGAGCCGAGTCCATAAAGCAAGAGTCACACTGTTTATCACCCTCATTCTCTTGTGCCTTAGTGGGCATCTACAGGCCTGGCAATGTGGCAGTGATGCCACCATTACCACTTTTCTCCCTCATTTCCACTACTCACTGATTGCATCACTTTCCAAAGAAGCAGTAAAAACACGTTTTAATTATCAGCCTAATTGCTTATAAACAAGGTGGTGAAAATTAACCTCCCTACACAGACAGCAAGCAAAAGAAGGGAGATTTTAAAATAAAATATTGGGGTCAGAACTCAAACCACAAATTTGAGGAAACATCCCTGGCCCTCTGTTTTTGAGTTCACGCCACATTTCAAGTGAGTGGCAAGCTTCCCGGCTACTGTCTACACCTTTCCCAGCCCAGCTGGCAGGGACACAGCCTGGCAGGGCAAGCTGCATGCCACAGGCACATAAGTGAGCTCTGTGTTGTGTCATTTCTCCACTGCCCCCACCCAGTGTTCTCAGCCAATCCTGGGATGCAAGGCCTACTTCACCTCTCCCACCCACAGACAGAGGGAACAGCAGTATATAAGGGGGAGACCATCTCACCTTGGCTGTCCTGTCCCTGGAGCCACTCACAATGATGCTCCCTTTGCAGTCCACACAGTTCACTTCCTGCTCATGAGCTGAGAACTTGACAGCAAAGGTGCTGTGAATCTTATGAACACCAATCTTCCCATCTCTAGGAGAGAAGTAAGGAGCCCACCCCCCCCAAGAGCCAATTACTCTCTGTAGGAAGAAAACCCCACATTTGTAAAGCATTAGACAAGTGCAGAGCTTCTGGATACCTTTACTTCATCAGCACACTTAGCACCGAACAGAGCTGAGAGAAAACAAACTTCTCACTGGAGAGCATCACAATCAGCTTCATTCTGCACTAAAGGTACTTGCTGTAATCCTTCTTCAGCTAACCTTATGAATGGCTCTAACTAACTCTGTTTTAAACAGAAAGATTAATTTTTAAAAATACCATTCCTTCTTCTAGTCTCCATCCTCATCCTTGGGGACTGAGACAGCAAAGTCAAAGGCAGACATGAGGCTCCCAAAGAGTATAGGAGAAGCATCCTCCAGCACTTACCCTCCTGCGCTGACAATATGTGAGTTGGCCAACACGAAGTGACAAACATCCTCATCATGCCCGGCAAAGACTCCCAGGGGCCGATGGTTCAGGCTGGCACCATCTGGGCGAAACTGGTAGGCCAGGATGAAATTAGCCTGGGATATGTAGAGAGAATTATCCTCTAGTTGCATCCAAGGCATCTGACTGCAGAGATGGAAAAGAAAATGTAAGACTTGACTGCAATCTTTAAAAAGGCTGACCAATCCCCAGTTAGCAAGGCTAACCTGCGAAGCTCCAGTCTACACTGCAATCCCTGCCTTCCAAGTTGCCTACTTTCAGTTTCCCTCAGGAAGCCAGCAAGACTGAGCTTTGTGGTGATATAATCTTCAAACTTTCTAAAAGAGAATTGAAATTGTAAGACTAACTAAATATGGCCTTTAATTGGAGAATGTTTAATATTTGAATTACTGGCTACCTTTACTTCTCAAATGTAGGCAGAATTTACAAAGTTAAATGGTTGACAGCCAGGAATCATGGCACATGCCTGTAATTCCAGTATTCTGAAGCAGGAGGATGGCAGGTTCGAGCCCAGCAAGGACAGGTCAGCAACTTAGTGTGACACCATCTCAAAATAAAACTTTTTAAATTTCAAAGTGCCAGAATGTAGCTTAGTGGAAAGGCCTTCAACTTAATCCCTAGTACTAGAATGAAGAAAAATATTAAATAGTTTAGGAGTAGAGAGGATCAAAGGAAATCTTCTCGTCAAGCGAAATAACATTCTCTCAATCTTCAAACCCAGTGAGGTAACTTTCTTTTGTTCCACATCCTTAGACACCAATCAGTCAGAATCTACTGGGAAATAGTAATGGAGAAAAGAGAAGAGTGTGTCCTGGGAAGCCCCATTTCTTTGTCCTACTAGAGCAAAAGGACCATTTGTAAGTAAAGAAATAAGGTCCTTTAGGAAGGGATGCTAACATACTGACTGGATGTCTAGATTGGCCCAGAGATATCCATGTATCTGTACTGGAAGGTAAGTTAACAATGGAAAAACAGCTCCAGAGCAGCCTGCTATAGCTCACAGCTGCAAAGAAAGCCAGCTGCCACAGCAATTGATAAGAGAAAGCCACAGATGGTTAAAGATTTCCTCTGCAGCCTGCAGGAGAAAGAAGGGTTGGAAGCCACAGGCTGCTCCCATGGCACAGACGTGAGCCTTCAAAAGAAAGAAGACCCTGCAGGAGACAACTCTCTCCAGTGGACTGTAAGCCCCCTTTTCAACACAGAAAACACCTGTTTTATGCTCCCATGGGGCTCTGGAGCTACCAGGTCCCAAGACAAGCAGAGGAACAGCTGACTCATGGCCCAGTACCCATTGCCAAGCCTTTCTGAGCAAACTAGGCTGTGTTTCTGCCCAAGCTCCTTCAAACAAGCATCATGGGAACTTGGAAAAGTTCTGCAAACTGACTTGACGGACCATTAAATGTAGTTTGGACTTGGTAGTAACTGACTTTCTGCCCATGAGACCTTTTGGAGTGTGTGCATGTGTGGCAGGGACATGTACAATGTGTACAGATGCTTACATCTGCACTCACTATGTACACTCCTCTTCAACATTCTGCACGTAAGTATGTGGCATACTCAAACTGGTAGCAAATAGGCATTGGCATTCGGGTGTTCAGAACCATCTGGTAAACAGCCATTTGCCTACACAAGACACAAACCAGGTTCATACCAGGTGAACAGTGGAGACTCCCAGAGCAGCCCGGTGACTGTTCTATGTGTTTATTTGCCAAACTGCTTGAAACTGGCCCAAAAAGACATTAAGGACAAAAGCTTGATACAGAAATGAACTCTACTCTCTGGTATTAAAAAGCCAAGTGGGAAGTGAGGATAAAGTCCTTCATCATAAAATCCTATCCTGTTTCCCCATGGTTTCTTTGCCATCTCCACCACCCCACAATTCACAGCGGCTGATGCTAGTGAAACCATGGACCCTGGACGCAAGCAAGAGAGAAAGGCTCGGCAGACCCGGCTCAGCAGATGCCTCCAGCCTCCACACGAGGATGTGTTCCTCCTGGAGTGGGGAATCCATAAAGTTTTCTGTCCACTGCAACCAACCAGTGAGCAGCACATTTTAGATGGGGAGCCAAATGACACCCATGAAATACTTTAGCATTGATGAAGCATATAATCTGTGGCACGAGCAGTATCACAGCCATTGTCTTCATCACTCCTCTCATCACTAGGACAAAATACCCAATACCTATAGCTAAAAGGAGCAGAGGCTTATTTTGGCTCACATCTCAGTCCACAGTCAGCTGCTTCCACTGCAGTATGACACAGCAGAGGGGTACGGCAGAGTAAAAGCTGCTCACTCGTGGGGCCAGGAAGCAGGACTCAAAGGAAGAGCCAAGAAGGCAGAAGGACCCTGCCAGGCCACACCCTGGGGCCCCCTCTTCCAGCCAGAACCCCACCCTGCCATGAACGGCCACAATCTAGTCACCTCCCAAACACAACAGGCTCTGGGGCCATCTAAATTTTAATACCCATCATCTTAATTTTCTAGCACTTTGTCCATGTTCTAACCCTGTAACACAGATATTCAACTGCTTAAATCCTATTTTCCCTTTTAACAAAGTAGAGGCAATGGCTGTGGCAATGTAGCGCAGTGACAGAGTGCTCACTTGGCGAGCGTGTGCAGGACCCTGTCTCGAGCTCACCATGCACACACACAAAGAGAGAGCTGAGGAAATCAAGTGGATCTAAAGAAAAATAATTATAAACCTACATTGGAACACTGGTTTCATTTACCTCTTTTGAGGGATTAGCACAGTTTACCTATCACTGGTGTAAATTATAAGTTTTTATTTTCTTCTTTAAGAACTCTTTTTCAAATTTTTATAATAAACTTTATCTGTTTTGTCTCTTTTTTTTTGGAAATAGGGTCTAGCTAGATAGTTTAGGCTAATTCTGAACTCACGGTGTAGCTCAGGCTGGCCTCGAACTGGCAGTGACCCCCTTGCTACAGCCCGAGTACTGTGATCTCAGCCGTGCACCACACTTGGCTTAATAAACTTCTTTCTATCATAAACACAAAGAATTTATTAAAGTACATTTCTTATAACTCTTTTTTTAAAATGCAAAACCAAATTGTCCCTCGGATTTTCTGTCCCAGAGCTTTGAAAGAGTCAGTCTCTGCTCACCTGCAACGCCACTTCAGCAGAATCCCCTCTCGGCAGCGCCCCAGCCTCCAGTTCTGAGACACCTTCACCCGCTCCTTCACCGGGACACTGTTCATCCTATGTCCAAAAGAACAAAAAATCCAGTCACTATAACTCATTACCAACAAGAAAAAAATGCCATGGGTTCGGTAACTCAGAGCTAGAAACACCTAGGATATAACCAGACATAGGTGAAAGGATTAGGAGGCAAGCAGGCTAACTCTCCTCTCTCCACACCTGGGTAGGTAGGAAACCAAGGAGAAAAGCTTGTCCTTTAAACCACTAAATGTCTATACTGATGCCAAAGCAATGTAATAGAAAACAGACCATTAATAGTTTGGGAAACTCTGAATGTCCATACATGAAAAAAATGAACCCTGGCCCTACACCTCATACCAAATAGGAAAAGTACCTCAAAACAGATAAGCCTAAACATGAAATCTAAAACTAGAAAGATATTAGAAGAAAAGAGATAAAAGCATCTCTCTGCCTAGGGGGTTAGGCAAAGTTTTCTTAGGACACAGAAAGCAGTAACACAAAAGAAAAGTACAATAAATCAGACTTAATCAGAATTTAAAACGTAGGCTCACCAAAATGAATACACAAACCATACACTGGAAGCAAGTGATATATATATATCTGGTGAAGCATGTATATCCAAGATGAAGAAACCTTCTATTTAAGTATTTTCTAAAGACCAATAAGGAATTTTTCTACTTCGGTTGTGGGAAAGCAAATGGTACAGTCATTTTGGAGAAAAGTCTGGCATTCCGTTATAAATCTAAACACACACCTACTCTATGACGACCCTGGCAACATAAAGCATATATCTACAAAGAGACTTCCGTTAAGAATGTTCAGAGAAACTTCAGTCACAACAGCCAAAAGCTGTAAACATCTCCAGCACCCATCAACAGAAGCATGGATATATGCACAGTGATAAATTCACACAATGGATAACACTCAACAATAAAAAGAAGTAACAGTAATACCAATCAATCTCAAAAACATCTCACTGAATTTTAAAAAAGCTTACACAGAAGAGTTCATACTGTGTGATTTCATTCACACAAGAAAGGTTAACTAACCTATGATCTAAAAATCAGAATATCAATTATCACCAGAGTGGGAAGAGAACTGATAGGGCAGGCACAGGCAGGAACTTTCTGCCTTTACATTCAGAATCTACATCTTGAAGAGTTTGGGTTGCACAGAACATATGTACCAGTTAAAAATGTATTAAATACAGGCATGACAGTATACACCTGCAATCCCCAGCACTGGGAGGCTGAGCCAGAAGAATCTACACAAGTTCAAGGCCAGCCTGAGCTACATAGTAAATTCAAGGCCAGTCTCAACTACATAGTGAGACTTCATCTTAAAAAAAAAAAGTATTAACTTATCTACTTAAAATGTGATCATTTTGCCAGATACAGTGACACGCACCTGTAATCCCAGCACTCTAGGAAGCTGAAGCAGGAGGATCATAAATTGGATCGTAAGTTTGAGCCCAATCTGGACAGGTTAGTAATAGTCTACCTCAAAATTTGAAAAGAAATTTAAAATCAGTAAGTTGTAGCTTAGTACAAAGACCTTGGGTACAATCACCAGTACCAAAAAAAAAAAAAAAAAAAAAAAAAAAGCATTTTACCCAAATGTAAATTCCCTATAAACTTTTATTCTCTATAAATTTTTCTTTAAAAACATAATACACTTTAATCAGTGACAGGCAAGCATGTTGAAATAGTTAGGGTTAAAGTATACTGGGGCTGATATTTATAACTTACTTTGAAAAGTACAGTTAAGCAAAGAATTCTAGAACCTAGGGGGTGAATATAAGAATGTTCACTGCAAAATGCATTCAATTTTCTTTTTAACTTTTTGACTTAAAACAATGCTGGCTAGGGATATAAACAGCATTCCTTGAGAAAGACAACAGCCACAAGAGTGAAGCCTGTGCATCAGCAGTGAGATGGCACCATTTGGGCTTGGCTATGTAGGGAGAAGAGTCCAGAGCCTCTCAAGAGTGCACCTTTGGACAGAGTTTTGAAATCATGGACAAGAATTTGAAAATTCCATTCCCAGGCTGCCATAACTCCCCTCTGTCTTCTTGCCTTGCTCTGCTGGATAATACGAGGTACAGTGTTTGAGATAAAAAATGGTAACTGCAATGTCAGACTACAAATTCTCTACCTCAGGAGAGGGAGATTTCTCCCAGCCTCTACTTATACTATCGCACTCACCACCCTTTAGTAAAGCTGGGATTCCTGTTTTCAAGATTCTAGTGGAGGCTCGTTTGCAAGTGGGCTACAAAGTGAGCCCAAGGCAGCCTGAACTGCATAGTGAGAACCTGTCTCAAAAAGACCACAAAAAAAAAAAAAAAAAGAAAGAAAGAAAGAAAGAAATAAAAAAGAAAAAAATATTCCAAGGAAGGGCTGGGGATTTAGCTCAGAGGTATAGTGCCTGCATGATAAGTGTGAGGTGCTGAGTTCAATTCTTGGTACAAAAAAAAATTATAATGAACACACAGTTAGAAAGAATGATTTTTGGCAGGCAGAAGGATACCCAATCCATTCTGGCCTTATTTTATTTGCATTGAATAATTATTTTTGGTTACTAAAATAATGAATGCACAGGGTAAGAAAATACATAGTACAGAATGTTAATGATACAAAAGTCAACTCTCCCTCCTCCTTTCTAGAGGCGTGTGTTTGTGTGTGTGTGTGTGTGTGTGTGTGTGTGTGTGTGTGTGTATTACTGTTATGTGTATCCCCTAATCCCCTCCCCTTTGCAGTACTGGGAATTGACCCCAGGTCCTTTACACTGAGCTACAATCCCAGCATTTTATTTTTTATTTTGAGACAGGGTTTCACTATGTCACTAAATTGCCCAGGCTGAGCTACAGCTTGTAATCCTTCTGCATCAGCCTCCCAGAGTCCTCGGATTGCAGGCATGGGTCACCACATCTGGCTTCTCCGTTTAATTAAAAAAAAAATAGCATACTATTCCACTCACTGCTTTCTTCATTTAACCATATATGCTGAGAATCACTCCAATAAATTTGGATCATCTCACTCTCTTTAATACTTGTATAGAATTCCACTGTGACTCTACTATATTTGATATAATTTCTTTACCAGTCATCTACTTATTGGTATTTTGTGCTGTTTCCAGACTTTTGCCATTATAAACAATGCCAGAATAAGTGCCTTTATTTACATGCAATAAATAGAAATGGTATTGAACCGGTGGAAACAGTACATCTGTGATTTGGTAAGTATGGCACTGACAGATCATCAGGAAGATGATAAACCAGATTTCACTTCACCCTGCCTATTTCAGTGTTTATTTCTAAATACCTTTGATTTTTCTTTCTTTTTTTTTTTAAAAAACACTTTTTAAAGTTTGGGATAACTTTAGATTTTAAAACACAGTAGTCACAATTGTACAGAGAGAGAGAGTTCTTATATACTCTTTGAGTTTCCCCTAGATTTGGAATCATCTTTGATTTAGTTTGATTGAGTGATTGATTGGAAACAGGATCTTACTACACAGCCCAGGCTGTCCTTAAACACACAATCTCCTCACCTCAATTTCCAGTGCTGAGGTCATAGGTGTGCACCACCATGCTCTGCCTGTCTCTGATTTTTAAAAAAGGAAGACAGAATTACCCAAACTGATATGAATTTAATTTGTAATAAGCCAAGTAAAATTTTAAAGAAAAAAAGTCACTACTTAATTACTGCATATTTCTGACTTCGCTAGAAGGACTAAAAAATTGGAGAAAGAATATACATGCTAAGAAAAATATTAGAAAGATAGTTAATTCAGATAGCCAACTTTGGATGTCTTAGTCTTCTTTGTGCTTTTATGTATTTCCTAATTTTCCACAGTATAATATTAAAAAGAAAAATATTTCTTAAAATAATAGGTGTCGAGGAATGTAGCTCAGTGATAAACACAGGTTTGCCATCTATCTGGGGCCCTACGTTCAATTCCCAGCACCAAATACCCACAATGATAATAATAATAACAACAATAAAACATTGATAAAATGAGTATCAATAATGTAAAAAAACCTAATTTTTTTCCTAAGCTTGGTTATTTACTACAGGTAGCACACTCAACTGCCACAATCTTTAAGAAAGGAATCCTAAGACAAAAGTCATTAAATGATAGCTCCCAACCTTTGATTCCCACTTTAGGTACTACTTCACAAAGAAATAATTCAAAAGGAAAAAATATATACATATATATAGAGTTTTGTGGGTTTTCCCCCCCTGGGGCATGGTCTCGCTATGTAGTTCAAGCTACCTTCGAATTCACAATCTTCCTGTCTCAACTTCTTGAATACTAGAATTATAGGCATCACCAAGATTAGTCCAAAAAAAGTACTTTTACAAAAATATTTATAGCTGAAGCTATATATTAGCTAAAATCTGGAAACAGCCTTAATACCTGTCTACAAAGAAGAGCAGTATACTAATGTAATTAAATATATTGCCATGAGAAATGATAAATGTGAAGGAAGACACTGCAAAACATTTTGCAAAGAACCACCATATAGCAAGTCATGGTAATTTTTTAAAAATTAAGTCAAATTTATAAAAGGAAAATGAGGAACACTAAAAATTCTGTTTCCACAGTAACAAGTCATGAGATGAAATGAATAGTACTTTAGGATGTGAGCAATTTTCTTAAAAAAATACATCACATAGCTATTGACATGTCTACTTTCCTTTAACTAAACAGATTAAATAGTTACAGAAAAGCACAGCAGGGCCAGGCATGGTGGTGCATATCATTATAGCACTCAGGAGGCTGAGGCTGGATGAGGTAAAGACCAACCTGGGCTCCATAGTGAGCTCATGGCCTGCCCGAGCTACATAGGAAGACCCTGTCTCAAAATCACAAAATGAAAAACAAAAACAGAATCCCCCTCCACCAAAAGAGAAAGGTGTGGCAGACAGACTCAGGAACCTGGAATCCGTATTCTAGTTGTATGCTTCACACCTCTAGGTAACTAACCTCTCTAACTGCCCGTTTCTTCACTTATGAAATGAGAATAGCATCTCACACAATTGTGCTGTTTTAAAGATGACAGGCCAGGCATGTTGGTACACACCTGTAATCCCAGCTACTAAGAAAGCTGGGACAAGAGGGTCACAAATTTGAGGCCAGCACGGGCAACTTAGAAAGACCTTGCTTTAGACTTTAAAAAAAAATTTTTTTTTAAAGGTGCAAGGATATAGTTGTTTTGAAGAGTATTTGCATAGGATGTGAGAGGCCCTGGGTCTAGAAAAACAAATACAAGTACCGCAAGTAATACAACACACTACAAAAAGGTTGTTTTTACATAAATAAAACAGGGCCGGGGATTTAACTCAGCAGCATAAGCGCCTGCCTTGCAAGCATGTGGTTTTGAGTTCGATCCCCAATACAAAAAAAAAAAAAAAAAAAAAAAAAAGAAAGAGAAAGAAAGCAAAACAAATAAAACATAGGTGCTGGGAACCCTGCCTATCTATCCACATGCAGAAGACGGAATCTAAACTTTGATCTCTCACTATGTACTAAACGAAAATCAAAGTAGATCTGACATCTGCATGTTAAAATAGAAACAATCTGCTGGAAGATATAACAGGTAAAACTCTTGAAGACACAGACACAGGCAAGGACTTTCTAAACTGAACGAGAAACAACCTCATAAATCAACAAATGGGATATCAAACTAAAACCTTCTGCACAGCAAAGGAAACAAACAACAGAGTGAAGACAGCCTATGGAATAAAAAACCATTTTTGCCACTGTTTCTCAAACGTGGACTGATATCTAGAATATACAAAGAACTAAAAAAAAGTACCTCCCCAAATAAAAGACCCAATAAAAAAATGGGCAACTGAAATCAACAGGTATTCGCATAAGTACAAACCATCAATAGATATACGGAAAAATGTTCAGCCTCTCTGGTAATTAGAGAAATGAAAATTAAAACAATGCTGACACCAGGTGTGGTGTCACACACTGTAATTCCAGCATTCAGGAAGCTGAGGCAGGAGGATCACACCAAGTTCAAGACCAGCCTGGCCCACATGTAAGTTCAAGGCCAGCTTTAACTATATATGTCTTAAAAACAAAAATGAACAAGAAAACCCCGCTAAGATTCTATCTTATTTAGAAAGAAAGGCTATAAGAAATCAAATGATAACAAACGGTGATGATCAGAACAAGCATCCTGTATGTGTGTCAAAAGATGGATAAAGACAATGTGGTATTTATATACAATGGAATACTACTTCACCATAAAGTACAAACCTGAGCCATTTGTAGGAAGATGGATGCACCCTGAGAACATAATGTTAAGTGATATAGACACTCGAGCTTAAATATTTGGGTTGGTTTTTTTGTTTTTTTTTTTTTTTTTTTGGTACCAGGGATCAAACTCACGAGCTCACGCTCATCAGGCAGGTGCTTACACCACTCAGCGAAATCCCCCGCCCCTTGAGCTTAAATATTGCATGGTTTCTCTTATATGAGAAACTTAAGATATAGAGTAAAATAAAAGTTAGATAACAGGAAGTAGGGAGATATATCTTTTGCAAATGGGAAAGGGACCAAGAGATGAAAGGGGAGCCGAGAAAGAGGATGAAAAACAGGAATTACGATGTGTTGTGTACATGCACCAACTCCCAAAAGGGAGTATGACCATTATTACCACACACACACGTGTACTAACACACACTAAAAATGAGAAAACACATGTGGAGTTAATGCTGTGAATGGTGCCATCACTAGAGCTAAGTGAATAACCACTCATTTTTCTCAAATTACTTAGAACTTCTGGAACTTGCTCCCCTAGTACCAATTTCATCTTCTAGGCTGAACAATTAGGACCAGACACACACAGGCACCGGGATTTTGTTGTTTCTACCGTGCCAGGGCCCTTGCACACACAAGGCAATCACACAGCCCAGACTGCGTACACACAGACACAGCTGAACTCTTGCACTGAGCTGTCCTGTGTGGTAAATGTGGCCCTCATTTCCACCCGCACACCAGATGGAAGAAGAAGTGAAGACAGGAGAGTTAGGGTGGACCTAAAGACCTGACCTCTAACTGAGAAAAAATGGACGACCCTGCTCCCTCGAACTGCAAATCCTGCCTAGTAATGAAGAGTGATTGTGTCTAGTTACACCTTTCCTCTCAAGCTATGTCTAAATTAAGAGGTGACAGTAATACAAAAAGTGGGGTATTCTAGATCATAGCAGAAAGAAACAAAAGGGAAAGAGCGAACATGTTTCCTGAAGAAGGGTAAGGACATTTCTTTTTCCCCACTCACTTAACTGGTGACACTTCATTAAGGGTCACAGCACTCCCCTGTGGCCTGATCACAGCTGATCACAGTGGCAGGAAACTTTCAAAGTTGAACTTTAGAAGCTGCTACCAAACAGCAGGTGCAGGCACCCTCTCCCAAGGTGAATGTCACTGGGCTGCGGTGCCTCAAATCAAACTCTGACTTAAGTTATTCCACCGGGCTTTGACTCCAGAAAGGTATCACTTTGTTAAAAGCATCTTAGCTATTTTGGCCCTTGTCTGGTCATCTTTGAGGGTCGCTTCCCCTACATGGCAGCCAAACTGTATGTATATTTTTACTGGCTTCAGCACATGAAAAATCAGTAGCTTTTTTTAAAAATCTGCTTTCCTGAAAACAAGTATCTCCCTGAGGACCCACCACTATCCAGTTAACAGCAGTCAGCAGCACCAGCAGTGGGAGGAAAGCACCCACAAGGCCAGCAGCCAGGGCTCCTTGGCAGCCCACGGACACACGACCTCCCCCGTGTCAGCCTGCATCCCCTCCTCCCCGTCACTGATGTAAAGTGAGGGTGCTCCCTTTCAAAACAAATGGTTCGGCCCTGTATACAAATTCCCCATGGCTGTTTAAGCACAGAGAAACCTCTAACCTGGCCTATGGGCCTGACTGAGCCGAGGTTTTCCCAGCCCTGCTTCTCTTGCCTCAGGCTCATTTTTCCACTTGGCTCCCTCCCTCTCCGCTTCCCAGCACTCAGTCACCATTGGAGTCTGACTGCATTCCTGGGACCATAGCCCTCTTTTAAACAAAAACAATACAACATGCACCCTTGGTCAGCTATCTGGTCCCTCGGACCCCTGACAAGTAAGTCCAAGGGAACAGAAATCAATCTAGACAGTTGTGTTAGGGCGTCCTTTCATCTCCCCTCTCCTCATCACAACCCAAACCAAAAGCAAATAAATCAACCTGATCTGAAGAATTACAGTTGGGGCAAAGGGGAAGAAATATGAGTATCAAAAAAAAAAAAAAAAAAGAAAGAAATATGAGTATATCTGAGAGTACTACAGAATCTCTTAGATCAGAAAACTCCCAGAACGCGGGATTACTGAAGCCAGGCCCCCTTGATGTCACAGATGCTGCCTAGTCATATGACTGGTACAGCAGCCACACACCTCACCACCTGCTGACCTGCAAGCAGGGAAAGTGCACAGGTGCAACACCAGATCCCGTCACAGGGTGCAGCACCACGCAGAGTGATGCCCGGGAGTTTGGGGTTTTAATTTAACATGTTTTAATTTCTTGATTTCTTTTATCTTCTTCCTCTCCAGAAAGCAGATTTATTGCACGTGCCCACCAGCTCTCCCAACACTAAAGGGTTAGTTTTAGAACACACTACTTCAGCAGTGCAAGAGCAGAAACTCCTAACCCGTCATTTATATTTGCTTTAACCTCCGCAGCAGAGGTCTAAAGTCAAGGTACCCCAAACATCAATGAAAAATCATTAAACTGTTACACTGCTAACCCCTATGCCAAGGAGCAGGAAACACAGTGAAGTAAGATAGTAGGGAACACACCAGCATGAGGACAGGAGGACACAGGGCTGAAAGGACTGGGCTACAGCTCCCCTGGCTAGTCCCAAATGCCAACCCACTTAACCCACCAAACTTACACTCCATGTTCCTAACTATGCAACCAGACATCAGCCAAACCTCTTTTCTACATTCAACCTTATACCACACCTTTCCCTACAGGACCAGCGCCAATCTACCCCATCCCTGAAAATGCTTGCTTCTCTCTTCTATGGACTGCAAATTCAGCCATTCTCCAAGATGGGCTGACATCTCTGCTTCCTGACTTCTCCAGATATTCCCCTGAATCCTTTCACTGAAGCTACCATAAACCTAGGCATTGCTGGCATTTCATGGATAAACATCTTCTTTGTTCAATTAGTCATAAATTTCACAAGATCAAGTCCTAAGTTTTTGAGTGTTTCTAAAAGTGGCTCTCAGCACCCTGCAGACCAATGTTTGAGAGCCCCAGATACATGTGCCATCAGACTTTAAATGATCTATAGGCCACAATCCCATGCCACAATCAATATTGAGATTTCTGGCAGATACTAAGACACACTGTGACAATTTGCTGCAAATATGAGAAAGACTGCATATTCAGGAGAACATTTTGAACTTTTTCTCAAAGGATATAAAAGAACAAGGTCAGGCCACTAAACAGTTCTATTCAAACACCAAAATACCCAAGGATGAGCAAGCAAATAAACATAAATAATCACAGGCAGCGCTTTCAATTTTATGAAACACTTTTCCTCTCTAGGCAGTAAATTGCCCATGGTAGGTTCAGACTTAAGAACCTCTTGCCTCAGCCTCCCAGAATGCTGGGATTACAGGCATCTACTACCATGCCAACCCAAAGCTTGCTTAAACAAAAAGACTCTCACCTTTAATCCTTTAATGTACTATCAAATTCTAATATCATATAAAACTATGCCTCAGACCCAAGATATAAGAACCACAGTCCTAGCAGAATAGATATTTTGATAGCTATTGCTTAAACAAGAACTGCTTAAGAGTTCTCAAAAGTATGGTTCTTTGACAACTCACACTTCCAACAGTATCTGCAGCTTCAAAGACTCTTTCTAAAAATGTACACTATACTATAATGCATCTTTAAGAATTCAGCAAAGCCTCCAAACTGTTATGCTACAGAGACTCAAGGAAAAAACTAAGCAGGTAAGTTTCGGAAGGCATCTGCTCACCAAAGCAGTCCAGGGCAGTTTTAGAAGCACAGGGCAAAACCCTGGTTCTCTCTGTGTGTGGGAGTTTAGACTTGAAGAGTTGGGCTATACTCATACCCATTTCCTCCTGCCATTGGCTAGGTTCTGTAATTTGCAAGCCATCTGACTTGTGTGTGTGTTCCGCAAGACGTGAAGAGTTCTGCAGCAGGGGAAAAATTGTGACAGCCAAGACACTTGGGATGACTCCTCAGCGCCGTTAACTTACCATGGGCACTGTGATCCCTAAGAGAGGGGCGGTGGCACACAGCATTCTTCACACTCACTGGCCTACAGAATTAACTCTTCAAGAATTACACAACATCCCAAAAGGCCGGGCTAGCACTTTGTGAGAAGAAACCAGTTCAGGAAAGATGTCGCTATTGTTCTATGAACAGGCTCCCCTTCTGAGCCATGAATTAAGCACCAGCAGGCTCAGAGGCAGACTTTGTTCTCTTACCTTCAAAACGACTTTTCCCTGGACTCCCCAGCTGGAAAGTGAGGAATAATTACACTGCTCTGCTTCCCAGGGTTGCTTTTATTGTTTTTAATACTGAAACTGAGTTTCCTATTAATCACCAAAACAGGTTCTAAACCCAGTGGCCAGACTTCAAAATCCCTGGTGTCCTCCCAGCCTGGATGAAGGGACGGAGAGAACACGAACCAGATGCCACCCAGTCGGTTTTCTCATCTCCAGTTTCCAGGTCCCTATGATAGTCAAAGTATAGCCAAAACAAGGGTCACAGATGTCGTCCTCGCAGCCACCAACTCTGAAGGATGTTGAGTGCACTCTGAGTGCACAGCACCCAGGTCCAAATCCTGACTCACCCTTTCTTTTTTTTAATATGAACTTTCTAAAGGAAAACTGAAAGAAATACCAGGTCAAGGCAGGAACTCCAGGTAGGAAAGAAAAAGAAGTATTCAGAGCCTTTTCTCTAAAGAGAGGGACTCATTACAGCTAGCGAGCAGGGGAAATATCATTCCTTTCAGTGGTGCAGCTTTCCAGGAAAAGAATCTCAGTGTATTTACTATAAAACAATTTAATTTCCCTGTCCCATCACCTGCCACCCCATCCCCATCCCCCCCCAAAAAACCCACAGATTGTGGATTTCCTCTCATTCTTGGCAAAGTTACCAGAAGAAATTTAATACCCCCTTTGGACTGCTCCCAACAGCTGCTGGAAGAAGAGGGGGAAGCTGGGGTATCCCTCCAAAGCTGCCTCTAAAAATGACCATTCCCCCTTCCAAACCACATAGCCAGCGAGCATTAAGACTTCTCTTTATCACCTTCTCAAAGCAGGGAGAGACCACAAAAACAAGGGTCCCAGTCCATCTATTCCTCTCAGTTTGACGCAAGCTGAAGTTTAGGTACAGTAAGCCGTTGCTCTATTTCTTGCCTAGTACATACTTCTAGAATCAACCCGCTAATTCAAAGGGCTAGCAAATTTTTGTTTGCTTAGGTTTGTTTGTTTGGAGACAAGGTCTTGGTGTATAATCTAGGCTGGCCTTGAACTCACTGCAATCCTCCTACCTCTGACTCCTGAGTGCTGGGATCAGTGGCTATTGGCTTGTTTATTCTACCAATCTCCAAATAAAACTTATCAAACTCTTGTTGTTTAATTTCCTGTCCACGCCCCCCCCCCCAACCCAACACCACCTACTTTTGCATACACAAATCCCTTTCAGGTCAAGAGACCTGAGAAAAATCTAGGAATAAATTCTCAGTGTCTCCATAGTACTCCAGCCCTCATCCATTGTCCAGTACTATCCTATACTAACAATGTAGCCTTTAGCTCTGTCTAGCAAAGCCCACCATGGGGCCACAGAGAGATCCAGCAAGCCTTCAGCCCTCAGCTGAGAGACCACCAACAGAGAAGTTCATGAGTGTCAGCTGGGGGCAGAGGCAGTATCTCTTTTTGCCAGAGGGAAAGTGGACAGAATCCCAGCATCTTTTCCCAAAGGTGACGCCTGGGGTTGAGTAAAGACCGTGAAAACTGTACAAAAGCCAGGGGAGAAAATATAATGCAAGGAATGATTTGGAATCAGGAGCAGGAGAAGGCGGAGGCATGAACTGGCTGACCCCAAATGTCTTTTCCATCTCTTACTCCTATGATTCTTTGACCTCCAATTTTGTGCTGTGGACAAGGAATGGAAAGTCAACAGACATGGTGATGTTTTGAAAGAGCCTGGCAGTCTGCTCTTGTCATTTAGGAGCCTTTCGATGTATTTTTTAAGGTGTCTCTAAGCCCTATCTTCATTTCACAGTTGTCACCTTTCTCAGCAATTTGAGCGCATGTCAAATACCAAAAAAAGAAGAACAAAAAGAAAGAATGTGCTGGCAATTAATTGTGGGCAAAAGAGGGGCAGGCAGAGGGCCCAATGGGTGGCCCAGACTTCAGGGAGGGCAATGTGGACAGTTTGGAGAGAATGAAGAAGTGACTCAAAGCTGAAACAAGGCATCTAACCCTCTAATGAGAGGTCAATTCTTTCTCCAGACAGTCTCATATTCAGCTTTAGATACGATTCCAGTAGCAGGATTTGTACACATACTCTTTGGGGTGAGGGAGGCCTTGCTAAGTAGCTCAGGTTGGCCCCAAATTCACAATCCTCCTGCCTCAGCCTCCCAAGTGCTGGTATTACAGGTTATGTGCCATCAACCCTGACTCACACGCACACTCTTAATTAGCACAATCATCTTACTCCTCTTGATCACAACTGGAGTTCCATCTGAATCCTGTTCAACTTTCAGTAAGACTTCAGAATAAAAGTATTTTCCTCAAAAGAAAACCAAATCTTTGTATTCTCAAACTCTTCTGTTGGTTGATACCTCTGAGAAATGTTTGTGAGGAATCAGTTTCTACAGATGGGAGGAGGTAGTAACGTAAGTTTTCACTAAAAATTCAAAACCCAGTTTTCTATTTATCTTTCCTCATCCTAATTTTCAAAATTTATTGAACCTGGCATCAAAAAGAGTATACCTGGATTTCTCCTCATTGCATGCCAGGCATCAGGACCAGAGAGTAAGCCAGTGCCAAGTCAGCCCAGAATTAAGGCGTCTCACCAAAATTACTCTTTTCTATGTCCAACTCAGTAATTTTGAAAAGAAATAAAGAAATATGTAAACTTACTCAGTAACCTCACTGCCAGCTGGATTTCAGCAGCTCAGGCACAATCTTTACCTAAGGTAATATTCTAAAAACAAAAACTGAAAGCATGGAGTAATGAAATACTTTCAGAGACATCTTCCCAGAAGAAATTCCTGAAGGCTCTGGGTTCTGCCTTGAGAATCAGGAACTTCATCCGCAACCACTTAACTTGGATAAGCCTGGGAAAGCCACGGCAGCTCCCGCACTCCTGCAAGACTCCTGCAGTCTTGGAGGAGACCTTCCACTCCTCCAGCATGCACTGAAGGCAGGACTTCTCTAGAACGCTTCCCGTTTCTGCAGGTGTATTCTTTGTTTTGAGCCTGTAAATTGAACCGTATTTTTATTAACTCGCAGAGCCATTAAAAATAAGAGCTTTCCAAAACAACTGAAGAGAATATATCCACGGATAAAAGTTTTCAATAAACTAGGCCATGTAAATGCCTCTCCTTCCTAGCTACTACAGAAAAGGGAAGCAGAAAACCTAAGCTACTCTGAGTTGCTATTTTCTAAAGATCACAGGTTGGGTCTTAAATGTAACCAGTCAGCAATGTCCTCTCCACTCAGGAAAGGAAACTTAACGCTTTCTGAGAGAGAGAGAGAGAGACAGAGAGAGACAGAGAGAGACAGTGCTCTTAGGTGCAATCATTTTAAAACAAACAAACACATTCCGCTTATCTGTGTCTATCTCACCACTCTGGATGTTAATCATCACTGAAATGGATACCCTGGCCTGGCCTCAAAGAGCTCCAAGGCCACAGCCACAGGAGCCAGCATGCTTGCCACGGCAGTCACCTCAGCAGCTCACTCTCCAAGCACCCATTGTTAATTCCAGGAGAATCTAATACAGGCAAAAGCAAGGGTGCACCCACATGCTGCTCACAGGTTGTTTAACATGAAATTTCCATTTAAAAATACAGTAAGTAGCACTTGATTAGGGAGAGCAAAGAAGCCTTCTTTACATAGGAATAGCAAAAATATTTTTAAGTTTGTGTATTTTTTTCTTTTTCTGCTCGTTAATTTTCAGCATCAGAATGTGCAGAGAGCATGCCTGCTCTTTCCCATCACCCACTACACCCCGGCACACAGCCTGCACAGAACATCAAGCAGGCTGTACTCCACTGTTTTAGTCCTGCACGTGGATCTAAGTTAGCTTTCCCCTACTCTTTAGGGAAAACTTTCAAACACTGCTGCAGGAAACACTATCTTGATTTTTATCATTTTATCCAAGTTATTTCTATTCCCTCTAGGCTTCATAAATCCTTCAAACTGATTTTTCATCAGATGACTGACTCAAACTATCTTTGTGTCCCTTTAAAAAAAACTCAGGGTACCTATTAGTGTTCACTGTTTGGGCAAGAGGCCTAAAGGGAAGCAAATTATTTGCTGGTGGTTTTAAAGTGGCCTAAATGCCTTCAAGCACAAGTATAAAACCATTAACAAATCACAAGGAACCAAAGCAGTTCATCTTACTCAACAAAGCTATGATCAGTTAGGAAGAACCTAACTGAATGGGGCTTGCCCCAGACCGGAAGGTCAGTAAACCTTAGCAGCTTATGTTTCCAAGAATCAGAAGACTCTTACGCAGCAAGCGCAGGCCCTAAGCCTATAGGTCCTGCTGTCATGCTCATGAAAACATTCAGGACATGTGAAAGAAACCACCCTCTGTAAGTGCGTGCATGCGTATGCGTGTGTGTGTATGTGTGTTCTCCCTCCTGTGTGTATGCAGAAACCATCACCACTCTTGCCATATACAACCTGACTTGAGAAGCCAAGCAATTTAAAAGTTCTCTTTTATGACAATCTGTTGAATGCCTACAGCTGAACACTGTACCAGCCAGCATCCTACAGTTGGGTCTCACTTTACTATACAATGTCATTCTTTATATATAATAAAGCTCACGAGCCAGTGAGGTTATGTGACTTCTAACAAAATCAAGTTTTGTGCTGCACTTATAAAAATGTATCCCACTTATTCAGTCTGCAGTGAACAGCAAAGCCTGAGCAGCCACCCCACACTGTCCAAACAGCCACACTCCTGCAGTACTTTGGGCTAGGGTCCATACACTCAGAGAACTGGGGTGCACAGCCTCTGTTTTCAGGGATAAAAAAATACACCACCTCTCTCAGTAGTGCAGTATCTGCAGCTGTCCAGAGCAGACCACACTGGTAAACACTCGCTCCACCTGCTCTAACTTGTATAACTTGCCCCTCAACGCAGAAAAGCGAGCAGTGATCCTGTTTTGTCAAGTACTATGACAAAACTACTTCTGGAAGGCAGGTGATATCTCACATGAAAACAGTAAAAAACCAACACATACATGCCCAATAAATAGTAAAGTCATAATATTGTTTGGCAGTCTCAAAGCACTTCACTATAAACTTATTTTCACTTTGCTGTTATTATTTCCACTATGAGAGTGTAGACGCATTCCCACTACCTCTCTTTCAGAACAGTTAAAGAAAAAAAAATTCATCCACCCAAAAATCCATCCATTCAATCCCCATAAGGAGCAAAAGAAAGCCATACTTTGCCTTGATTCAGTTGGGTTTGAGTCATTCTAATCAACTTCTCTTACAAGTCAACTGATAATATTCTGTGAAAGCGTGATTCTCGTAAGAAAAGTAAAGAAAAAAATACTATTTTTGCAGATAACAAGATTGTATCCCCCATGCCAATCCTAAGAAATCATCACCAAAAAAATCACACCAGAAAAAGTTATGCAAAATAATCAGTTTCAAAATTTACAAAAGATTACAGTAATCCTGTAAATCAGTCATACTCTGCTGGAAAACACAAAGATTGCATTTGCAATAAAAACAAAATGCACAAGATATTTAGAAATCACAAGAATAAATTCAGCAACATATTTAGCAACTACAGAAATAGATTCAGCAACCACAGAAATCTCTGAAAAGGTACACTTTTTGTGAGAAACTGAGTAGACATGGGCACACACACATACCCAACAAAGATACAGTAATCTAACCCTAACACATACCAGACTGTATTAAAAAGCAACAACTTTTAAAATAGTATGAAAATGGAAATATATCAATAGAACAAAATGGACAATGTAGACATAGACCAAACACACATACGTAACATACTTATGAGTATGTATGTATAACCTTCATACATGCAAAGTTAGCTTCCCGAATCAAGAGAATAAAAACTACTTCACAAAAGGTATACTAATAACTAAGCAACCACTGGGGAAACACGGTTAACTGAATTCACTTTTTGCACCAAAACAAGTATTAATGAGACTATTAACTATTTTTAAAAATCAAGTTGTAAGAAAACCAGAAGGAAATCTAAGAGATTTATTGATCTGTGATGAGATCAATTTCTCGGCTTTGGAGGAAAAGGGAAAAACAGCAACAACGACTAGCAGATTCTATTAACACATAAAAATTCTATGGTATAAAAACAGTAAAATAAAAATTGAAAAAATACTTGCACCAAAGATGACAGACCAGACTAATATCTATGACCCACAAGGCTTCTAAACGTATAAGAAAAACATCAAGAACCTAATAATAAAACGAGGCAAGGGGAGAGACAACCTCACAGGTTAAACAAACACATGGTGGGGCTGGAGATTTAGCTCAGTGGCATAAGTGCCTGCCTTGCAAGCAGCTTGAGTTCGATCCCCGGTACCAATAAAAAGGAAAAAGAAAAAAAAAAATGGGAAAATATTTATCCTGGTCTGTAGTAAAAGTGGTGCAAATTAACACAACTCCGACATACCACATAATCTGCTAAAGTAGCAAGTGTATTTTGAAATATCTAGATTGCTTCCATCATTTTTTTGCAGGTATACTGTAACTTGATCCAACACCATAACTTTTGATATAGTAACACTAGAGATTTTATCCTAAGAACTAATTCAAAAAAATAAATGTGTGGCATGTGGTGACATATCTGAATAAAGCACTTACTCGGAAACGTATCAAATTATTCACTACGTACTTATGCCAGAGTGACAGCAACCAGGGGGAAGTGCAACTGAAAAATTTTTAAATGGAAATACTTTTCTTGAGTTGATAACATTATGGGCCTTCATGTCAACTTCAATGTTACCATACTGTATCTGGCCTGGGAGGGGTGGAAATCAACCTGGAAGCTTGCACACACACACACACACACACACACACACACATCCCCAATTCCACCGTGTAACAGCACGTGCTTGAGCCAAGCCCTGGACTCCCAGGCCTCAGCTCCTACGAAGGTCAGGCCAGGCCAGAGCCAGGCACACCCGGCTGCGGCCTGGCCCTAAGTGGCCTCTGCCTCGAGCGGGCATGGAGGGTCCCTTGCACGTGCCAAGCCATGAAATACGCCAAGGCCTTTCTCTAGGGCCTGAAGCCGCACAACTTTATTACAGCGAGGGGAGGCGGCATGCTGGCTGGCTGTTTGGTGGGCGGACGCCTGGGATGCTGGGGCCGCCGCAGCGGGCGCTTACAGGTCTGTGCCGAGCCGCGAGAAGCCAGCGTTGAGCGAGGCCCGCGCGATGCGGCGCCACGGCAGGTCGTAGCTGGTGACGCGCCGCAGCGTGCGGCACACTTGGGCCAAGCGGCCGAGCGCGCGCGCGTCCAGGTAGGAGCAGACGAGCAGCAGCAGCTCCTCCGGCAGACGCCAGAGTGAGGGCCCCGCGGCTTCCTCGGCCGTCGCCATGGCCGTCGTCATGGCCGCCTGGGAGCCGGCGACGGCGGCCTCCCGCGCAGCCCCGGCGCCCTGCTCGGCGAGCCCAGCGTGGGCCGCAGCCCCGCGGGAACGCGGCGCCCCTTCCGGTCCGTGCCCGCTTCCGCTGCGCGCCTTCCCCCGCTTCCTCCGCTTCCCCTTCCCCTTGGTCTTCCCGGGCCGGCCCTCGCTCTCGCCCTCGCCCTCGCCCTCGCCGCTCGCGGGCGGCCCCGAGCGGCCCTGGCTGCCCATGATGACGCGGAGCCCGGCCGAGACACCGCGGCCGCGGTGGAGGCGACACCGCCCCGCCCCGGGTCACATGGGACGCGGGTAAGGCCAGCGCCGGCACAGTGCGTGCAGCCGCTCCTCGAGCGTGGGGCGAGGCCGCCGGAGGCCCCCAGCATGGGCTGCGCGGCGCGGAGAGCCGACGCCAGCCCGCTCCGGCGCCTGCCCAGGTGTTGCCTGATCGCCGGGGCGCAAGCAGAGCACGGGGGCCGCGACCCCGGAAGCGGACGGGCCCACGGCCCGATCTCGCGTGGCGAGAAGGGGTCTCGCCCGCGCCGCACCTGTGTGCGCGTGTACTCCAGGGTGAGCTGCGGCCCAGCAGACAGTACAGATGCGGAAACGGCCGCATAGGCTTCTTGCCGGCCACCTTCCAGAAACAAGTTGTTTTTCCAGAGTCACCCAGGCTCCCTGTCGCTTGTCACCCATGGGATTCTCCTGGCACAAAGCTGAAGGGAGAGCTACAGAGGTCTAGACCTGTGCTGGCCCACACGATCAGCCCTGATCACGTGTAGATATGAGCATTTGTGCTGTAGCCAGTCCACAACGGAGAATGAATGCTCTAGACATAAGAGCAATACCAGATTTTGAAGATGTAAGAAAAAGAATTGAAATAGCTCATGAATTTTATTATAGTCACCATTTCAGCTCTGTTGGGTTAAATACAATATATTTTCATGTAACTAGTAGGAAATTTAATATTATACATGTCGCCTGCATTTGCCGCCCACTTTTTTTTCTGATAGCACTGAGCTACACTAAGATTTGGTATCTTCCTGCCTCTATGGATTCTGTCACCCCCATCGAAAGGTTTTCATATTTATCATTATCTTAACTATTTTTAGGGAGTAGGAATGAATGAGAAATCAATTCTGAAAATGTTTCGACACATAACATAGCTAAGGAAGAAAGAGCATCATGTAACAAGGTCAGACTGGAATCTGGCTTTGCCCTAGAATTACTTTTTAATCTTAGCAAAACAACAACAAAAAATCCCACCTATCTTGGCCTTTTAGTGTTCTGAGTCTAGTGGAGATAATGTCTTTGCCTTACTTTCGAAGGATAAATGAGATGATCCCTGTAAAATGCTTTGAACTCTTCTAAGAAAATTCTCAGTAATAGTTACAGGTCAAATCCTGTTACAAATACACACACACACACACACACACACACACACTACAACAAAGGCTTTGTATTTTACAAAATGATTTCCAAACTCCATGCAGGGGTTTGTTAAAAGCAGTGGGCTTTTTTACATCTCAGTACAACCAAAGAATTGCAGCCATCTCTTGGAAATCACTACTAAAAAGTTCACTTACTGTAGAATTCGCTAGCAGACCACTGCGTTAGGAACATGTCAGTTAAGGTGATATCATCAGCAATTCAGTGCTCATTGATCCTGCTCCATTTGTGTGCCGTGAGTCTCAGTTCTGGAAGGAAAACAAGGATAAATGTAGCATATAGTTCTTCCGTTTGTGTCTCAGGTCTTACTATTTGACTTTTGTTTTTCTGGTACTGGGGACTGAATCTAGAACTCCGCACTAAGATACCTCTCTGGAGACAGGATCTTGCTGAGTCCCTAAATTGTCCAGACTGAGCTTGAACTTGTGATTGTCCTGCCTTAGCCACTCACTAGCTGACAATTTTTTTTAAGCCTTTCTTTATACATACTAAAGTTATACCTAGTTTTTGGTGAGGAATATGAAAAATTATTTTATTAATCTAATATAAATTGTCAGCATTAAAACCACTTTCAAACAGGCATAATTTATCCAGTATACTATGTTGGCTTCATTGATAGAGGAATTAAAGCAACATTTTAAAATATCTGAATGGAGATGAACGTGCTGTGGTGGCATTCACATTTGTTTTTTATTTTAATTTTTTTAGTTTGCAGATTAATAAGTACACTGAAAACACTGGAATACTTTTAAATTACAATAGAAAAACTAAATCATAATATATTGAAACTTAAGACTCAGTGGGAGTTTTATAGGGGTATTTAGAAGCATTGATTACTTCCTTTTTTTAAAAACCAGGGTCTTGGGCTGGGGATTTAGCTCAGCGGCATAAGCGCCTGCTTTGCAAGCAGGCAGTCGTGAGTTCAATCCCTGGTACCGATAAAAACGAAAAAGACCAAAAAAAAAAAAAAAAAAAAAAAAAAAAAAAAAACCAGGGTCTTAGACAACATACTTTCTGGGTTCCCTTTTGTCTCTTTTAGACAGAAGCTATCTTTCCTCAATAAATATTCCCTACTTAAAAAAGAAAAAAAAAAAAAAAAAAAAACAGGCTGTTACTGTGTAGGAGCCAGGCTAGTGTCAGACTCCTAATCCTTTTGCTTCAGCCTTTTGAGTGTAAGGATTACAGGTGTGCACCATCACTCCTAGATAGATGCACTGAATACTTTTTAAAGAATTTTTGTTTTGTGGGGGGCAGATATTGGGGTATTTTTGAGACAAGGTCTCAGGCTAACCTCAAACAGCTATCCCCCTACCTCTGCCTCCTGAGTGCTAGGATTACAGCTATGTACCACCACACCTGGACTTTTCTCTTGTTTTTTTGATAGAGTTTTGCAGAATTGTCTAGGCTATCCTAGAACCCCCAATCCTGGAAGCTAGAATTACAGATGTGCACCAGTATATCTAGCTTTGTCTTGGTTACTTTCCAAGAGTTAATCATGCAGACCCTTAACTTCCTAGTGCTTTTTATAATCTCTTTGCAAAACTTTAAAGGAATTTGTAGGGACTAACATATCTTGCCAAAGAACACTTAACTTTGTAAAACACACACACACATTCATTTCCCAGTTCTTCCGCAGAATTCCAACATATACTTCATCTTCAAGGAGATAGAGTGTAACTCGTCACTCCTGATGGGGACCGAGTAGAGGGACCTCTGTGCCTTCGTTCCAGAAAGTGCGACAGAAATAGGAAGGAGCAGCTTGCCGTGGAGAAGGCTTTGCCTCAGCCAGGGGGTCAGTGTCAGCATCAACTGTGAAGTCATGTTGGTGGAATGGGCCTTGGCATGGTGTAGACAAAACTGACACTTTGCCCCTGTAGTCTTCCTCCTCAGAACCCATAATCTCAGGCTAATAATGAGAAAAACACCACACCAATTCACCAATTTCAGTTAAGGAATGTTCTACGAAAATACCTGATCAATATCCTTAAAATGTTTGCCAAGGGGCAACCCGCTCAGGACCCCTTCTGTCTCTCTCTCAGACTGAATATATTCTTCCTCTCAATGAATATATTCTGCTCTTAACCTCCACTGTTGCTAAAATTCATTCTTCAATTTTAAAGAACAGGAACTTGCACTGGACATGTAGTAGGTTGAGAATTACTTTCCCCTATATCAATAGCAAAATACTTTTGTGATCTGAGTAAACAAAGATACTATATGGAAAGTAATAACCACCAAAAAAAAAGTGAGTAGACTAAAAATTCATCAAAATTAAAACTTCTTTTAAAAATGTTTTCCAAGAGCATGGTACATGCGTATAATCCTAGCACTTAGGAGGCTGAGGCATGAGGATCACCACAAATTCAAGGCCAGCGTGAACTGCATAGTGAGAACGTCTCAAAACAAGGGAAGTCTGAGAAGCTGTCACCGTCAAAGAAGCCAAAGGAGACATGTGGGACTAAAGCTGCTGGCTGATGTGGTGTCCTGAGCAAAATCCTAGAACAGAAAAGAAAATGGACCTTTGCTAAAACCTAAGAAAATCTGATCAGTTCATTACTGTTAACAAATGCACATACATGTAGGTACTCTCTGTACAGTCTTCACAATATCCTGTAACTGTTATTAAAAAATAAAGTTTTCAAAAATTCATTTTGGCCTTTTGTGACTTTACAGGTAAGTTGGCAAATATCGACTGTCATGCCCATGAAAACAATATTTTTCCTGAATTATACAGATTCATAGTATTATGAACTTTATTCTGTTACTGCAGATGCAAAAGAAACCAGTAAAAATAAATCACTTCCAACAAAATGTAAGCTTCTGCTTAAGATTTCTAATCTATGGCTAAGAGTGTAGCTCAGTAGCTTAGCATGTGTAAGGCCCAAGATTTGAGCCTCAGCATTACAAAATAAATAAATGAGTAAAGATTTCTAGTTATTTAAATTAACAATTTCTAGGAAAATTGACTTTCCAAAGGTCAGGAAACATCATTCCAAGATACTGTCCTGAATTTGTAACTGTGAGAAAAGAGACATTTCTGATCACTGATTTTATATAAATTATATGTATTTAGATATATATTATATAAGTATACACCAATGCACACAAAATTTAAGGCCTGTCTATGATGAATCAAAAAGCAAGAAAGGAAATATAATGTAACTTTTGAGCCAGGTGTGGTGTCACAGGCCTGTAACCCCAGCACTTGGAAAGCTGAGACAAGAGGATTGTTGCAAGTTCAAGACTAGCTTGGGCTACAAAGTGAGCTCGAATTCAGCCTTGAACTGCATAGTGAGAGCCTGTCTCAAAAAAATAAAAAAAGGGGGCTGGGGATTTAGCTCAGCAGCATAAGCGCCTGCCTTGCAAGTGTGCAGTCATGAGCTCGATCCCTGGTACCGATAAAAACGAAAAAGACAAAAATAAATAAATAAAAGTAACTTTTGAGGGAAAACAAAACAAAACAGATTTCCAGGAGACTTGCCTGTTATATAATGCCATCATTAGTCAGTTTGTAATACTCTCCTTTTTGTCAGTGGGTAATGTTCAATGAAGTTTCAAGAAACTATAAAACCCTCAGAATTAGGATTTAAGATCAGTTCTTGTATTGCCATGTGGCATCAGGGTGTGTGATTTTTTTGGCTGAGCCAGTCAGAAGACTGAGTCTTGACAAGTGCTGGAAGATATAAAACTTGAAGAAAACAACAAAACCTTGTGAAAGCTTCATGATTGCTAAGGATTTCTTACCATGCTTTCAGATTCTATTTTTTAAAAAGAATCAGTAAATAAAGCCAGGGGCTAGGGATTTAGCTCAGTGGCATAGCGCCTGCCTGGCAAGATGAGGTCGTGAGTTTGATCCCCGGTACCAAAATAAATAAATAAAGCCAGTCAGTCACCATTAAGATAAAATTTGTATAAATGTGATGTTGTTATTTTCTAAGAAATAATTAAAAATTAAGTTCCAGAAAATGTTTGCTCTTTAGATATCTTTAGCTGTCCTAGAAGAAAGTTCTGGGTTAAATATAGAATGCTTATTTCAGATTCCATATTATTAATGCTATGCAATAATGCCTAACTTCAAATAAATTTTTTCATTTAATACCTTTGTTACACTGAATGAAATCACAAAATATCATTTATTTACCTTGTGATAGGCTTGGGGTTCTATTAAAAACTTAAAAATGCAACCCAAGCATGGTGACATAGCCTCTAATTCCAGAACTCTGGGAGGCTGAGGCGGGAGGATTGTAAATTTGAATCCATGATGAGCAATTGAGCAATTTATCAAAACTGTGTCTCAAAGTAAAATATAAGGAGGACTAGGGATATGGGTCAATGCAAAGGCCTTGGGTATAATCTGCAGTGCTCCATCATAGTTGCGGGGGGAGGCATGAAAAATTCAAAGGACAACGGTCCTGAAGTATCTATCCTGCAGTTACATTATCTAATACAGATGTTGGACTGTGTTGTTAAATATAAACACAAATTTGGGTGTTGATCGAGAAAAAACAGATCTTAATTTTTTAACCAAGATTTATGTTATCTTTTAAGAAGCTCCCAGACTCTAAAACATTAATCTGTGTTATTTCCCCTTTCCTGTAGCAGCTGTTTCAAACAGACACATGAACAAGAATCGGCCCCTGGATTAGGAACCTGCCGTGGAGAAGTCCGAGTTAGGCCTCCAGGGTTTTCCTGAGCTCTCCTGGAGCAGCCTGGGCTCCAGTCAGGAAAGTTCCCAAATATATGGAGCCAGGGAGACGCCTGCTCCTTCCACAGTGGACTAGGTCACCAGCTCTGCTGCCTCCAGGCAACACAGCTCTGCTTTGCAGCAAGTGAGAGGCCTTTAGCTAGAAGACATTCCAAGAACAGTAAGCAGACACCTGTAAACTTCCCACCTAAGAAGCACCCAAATTAGGAGGGAAATGGAAAATCAAAAAGCTGAAACTGAAGTTCACCTGATAACAGAATCAAACAATGGTAACATTGGTATCAGTCCTCAAGCCATAGTGTTAAGAGTAGATTCTCTCCTGGTCAGGGTGTGAGCCTCGACCAGTACAGAGCTACTGAAAGTAGAGAGGAACTTTGGCCCAGATGCTACTGCACCCCATGTGTGTGGCAGAATTCTGGAGATTCAATCTGTACTCTGTCAAGAGCTTCGTCTTGGTCATGCATAATCCCAGCTACTCAGAAGGCTGAGGCAAGAGGGTTATAAATTTAATGCCAGCCTTGAAAATTTAGCAAGACCCTGTCTCAATTTATAAAGGGCTGGGGAGGTAGCTCAAAGGCATAGGGCCTGTCTAGTTTGCACAAGACCCTGGATTCAATCTATAGTACTGCAAACAAACAAATACACACACCCTTTTTGGACCACAGGATGGTCAGGCTCCAAAGTTTGCCTAATTTTCCAGGAAAAGTTGAGGCCAACCAGAAGATAGTGTGTTGAATCCTGAGTTTAAGTATCAGAATTAGAGATGTGCAAAGCAATAATATTTATTAATATTTCATAGGGTTAAAATATTAAAACCAGCTGGTAGAAGGAAATTATTAATTCAGTATCCTGTGTTACAGTAGCCCACACTAGAGAAACCAATGAACAAGGGAATTTTCAAAGTTTAGGCAGTTGTATCATGACAGTCTAGGTGGAATGGATCATACCACTTCCATAATGCTGCTTTTTAAAATTAAAAATAAACCCAATAAACTTGAATTACTTTTTTAAGGTGTAAGAAAATATAAGCTTTCAAGAGCCTTCGTGTTGTATTTATTTACAGCAGCTGACTCAATTGTACCAGCGACAGAGTCATAGAGACTCCCTGGGAAGAAATCAGCCAGTGCTGGGGTTCAGAAGGGTTCAAATCCAAAGCCTCCCACCTACTGCAACTGACAAGTCCTATCCACAGAAAAGAGTAACAAGCATCTGTTAAAAAGAATGAGGGAAACGTGAAGTGCAGAACTGTGTGTGTAACGTAGTGTGAGTAGAGAAATCACCTGCGTGCTGATTTCCGTGCACCAAAGACCTCAAAAGCATGCAGAGAGCGAGTGCCAGTGTTTGCCTCTTGGAAGTAACCTTGGTGGATTTTCCCTATGTTCCATTTTATACCTTTTGAACGTTCGGCTGTTAACTATTTACATGTGCTTCCTATCAAAGTTTTATCTCCAAAAAAGGGCATTCTGAAGAGTGAGACTGTGTTCCTAGAGCAGGTTTGGCTATGCGGAAGAGGCCGTAATGAAAGGAACTGCCACTAAAGTTTTGCAGCGAAGAGTCAGAGTAGAGCAGAGGCATGGGCACTGCGTGGGCTGACACAGGTGTTCAGGGTTCAAGACCTAAACCGAGAGAAAAATTACTGAGAAAGAAAATCATCTGTAGAATAAAGCTTCAGAAGGTAACAAAGAATTTTCAAATGAATTCCATCGTATCTGCAAATCCGTTAAAACAATCTCAACTTTTGAAAGCTCTGACACAGACTTCCTCAAAACACACACACACAGCAGCTGAGCAGACTATCAAGATAGTTCTGAAGTTTTATGGTCATCTCTTTTTTTTTTAGGGGTCATTCTTTGCATTTTTACTGCCCTAGATATACCTCTTCAAGGCACAGCAATGCCAGTTAAATTTTTTTTGTTTTGTTTCCAGCCAAATCTTTTGTACATTTCTGGAATTTAAGCCACCTCAGTCACTGCTGCTTATCTATAACACCATTGCTTTGAGGGATTAAGGTAGGTTTTTTTTCTAATACACTTAGATCAAGAGTCATCTGCGTTGAGAAGAATATCTTGTTTGAATTAGGGATGGAGAATCTTTTATTTTTTATTTTTGTTTTTGTTTTTTGATCTTTAGTTTTGATTTCTCCTGAGAGTAGTAATCTTCAGCAAGTGATATTTTTAAAAAGCCCCAAACACACCACAAAACATTCCAAGTGATTTTAACTCCCGAATGAGGCTGGGCTACCTGAGTGATTCTCTCTCTTCTCTTGTTTGGCAGAAAGGATTAGAAACCTCCACAGAACTTGCTCTCTATTAAAGTGGAGTGCTGTGCATTCATTGGCAAGAGGTGAATTGTTTTCAGATTACATGTGAGAGAGTGTGTGTATGTTTCTTTCCCACATCAAAGACTTGGATGGAAGCAGTTCTGAGTATTGCCAGGGATGCAAGAATTGGTGCTAAAGTGATTAACAAAATTGCTTTTCTGCAAAAGAAGCACAAAACATTACCTAGGGATTAGAGGAGGAGAGGGCAAGATTAAAGGTGATGTTGAATTTTGGGTAGAATATCTTATCCATCTTTTTCAAATCATGCTTCAAGGATTCTGCAGCCCCTCCTTAAGGAAACCTGAACAAATCAAAGCCCTGCTTTCTCAGATTTTGTAGACAGGGACATTGACAAGGTAAAATTAAAACTGCTAACACAAGAACGCTCACTAAGCCACTTTGATATCTTTATCTGTGAGCACATTTAAATGTGTTTTATTTAGCACACTCCGATGACTCCATTGATCAAAAGTGCTTTCATTTGTAATTGGTTTGTGTGTCCACCTGTAGGGCTTAAATGACAGTGATTTATAGAATTTCTGGGCTGATTGTTCTGTTTCAGTAAATCTTGATTGAGTAGCCTAACATCCCTTTTTAAATGTATCTTTCTTTGTTGAAATCCTTGTCTAGCCGAAATGTTAAAAAACAAAACAAACAAGAAAGCTACAGAGGGCTGGGGATGTGGGTCGGTCTGTGGGTCGGTCATGGAGCACCTGCCTAGCATGTGTGAGACCCTCGGTTTGATCTCCCGCACTGGAAAACTAAACAGAACTTGCATTCTAAAGAGTGAGGGCAAGACCATGTCTCAAACCTCCCTGGGTCTGAGCTGGGAAATTGTTTTAAGAATTATCTCTGAGATGCCCCACAGAATTCTCTGTGCCTCTATACTTTTTCAAGTCTTTTACAAACCAAACTTGGCCCTTTGTTGCTTCCGTGAAGTCCTCGTGACTTTAGTTTCCCAACTATGTGGGCAGCAACATATAAACACATGTCACTGTTCTCGATGAATAAAGTTCTTTCTCCTTGGTTTCTTCCTTTAGAGTATTATCAAAACTGTAATGAAACATCTATGTGGACAGTATGGCGTGAAGACACAAAGCAGACCATATGTATACGTATATATATGGTAATACAAAAGCAATGTCATAATTCTTTTAAAATTGTGTGTATAAAAATGCAAAAACAAAACAGAATCATACCTGTCAGACGCGTGAGAGGCTTGCCAAGGGAAAAAGGACTGGTGGTAGTGAAAGGGGGTTTTAGTTCCATCTGCAACCTTTCTTTTTTCTTAAAGGAAAAGAGCCACTAAGCTAAGACTATTGACTTGGGTACAGGAGATGCAAGGAGTCACTGAGATTCTTGTGCAAAGCACAGCAGAAGTTTGGGCTCTCTTTTTGTCTTCTCATGAATTGTTCTTTCATTAATGTGATGATTTTTTGGTCAGACCTAGCCATGTCTCCTTTTATCTACAGGATAGTAAACATCTGTTTCAAATCGATTCAGTAACTCAGAATAGACACTGTGCCCCCTTTTCCCATGATAAAATTTTCCTGGCTAACAGGCATTCCCTGCAGCACGAGACACACACTGTAGCCTTCCATAAAAAGAATTAACAGACGAATAAATGAGCACTGTTCGCCACAGCTCGCATTTTCATTTTGAAACAGGCTTCTCCAGGTTGCCTCTTTGACTTCTTCACTCTCAGGAACTTGTTGACAACAATCATTTTTTCTCTGTCTTTCCCTTGGGGTCCTGTAAGGTCACTGGACATGAGATAGCTGTGAAATTTGACATTGTTCCCATTTAAATGCTTTCCTCCAACAAGTGCCAGACTGCGGCTGCTTGGGTGTGGGGCCGGCAGACCAGCCAGGCTCCGGGACCGCCAGCCCTCCAGGCTTCAAAGCCTGCCATCCTTGATCTCACTAAAGAATGTTTTTGAATTCTATGTCCATCTAGTGGTTGCCTGCAAAGATCTACTTGGCTCTTTCTTTCTTCCTTTTCTTTCACACTTGATCAGTGAGATTCTGTTTGTGATGGGGGTTTTGCCCCCCTTGGTCTTTAATTCTTTCCCAGGTGGTTTCAAAGTGTCTGTCCTCAGCCCTGCTTTCTATAAACAGGCAGGAATTCGAGAGCGCAATGTCCTGCTCTCCTCCTAGCACAGCCCTTCTGCTCTTACTTTGAAAACAGACTGTTTTGTGGACAGTAGAGTACAGTTCTTTTTCACAGATGAGATTAGAGGCTTGAGGGGGAGTCTGAAGGGAGGGGAGTGTTTTTCTTTTTTCTTTTCTTTCTTTTTTTAAACTGGAGACTCTTTGTGTTGTGACTCATGTTAGCAAATGCAAGAATTTTACTTATTTTACACTCAGTTGCACCTTTGGTTAAGGATGACATGGCACCAAGCAGAAGGTGCTGGGAATTTGCTGATTTCCTCACCAATTTCTTCTCCAGCATCTCAAGGGTACCCACGAGAGATGGCAATCAGGTGGCAACAGCAGCTAATGTGACTGCATATCCAAGGAGTTGAATTAAACAGATTCTAGCAGAGGATTCTGATGTACCCGTGGGGTTGAGATAGCAAGCCGATCTCCCGCTTTCTAGGAGCTGAAAAGTCTCTCTCCAGGTCTCAGGTCCTGTATTGTTTTTTGTTGTTGTTTTTTAATCAGTACCCAGGATTGAACTCACAACTGCCTGCTTGCAGGTGCCTATGCCACTGAGCTAAATCCCCAGCCCCGGTCCTGTATTGTTTTAAAGGAGGGAGTGAAATGCCTATAGCAGTTGTCAGTCTTTTTCGTTTTCATGTGGATTCTGAAAGTTGGGGAACTAATGTATTTATATCCATACTGCTGTGAATTCTGTTAGAGGAAATTGCTGATGGAGACCAACTGTTATCTTGTTCCAAAGTATGACAGGGCAAAGGCATTCTGTGTGTCTCAGGCCACCTTGACCTCTAGGAAAAGACAGGAGCACATGAGTTAATATCTAAAGGTTGCTGCCTTTTGTTCAGCTCAAATTAAAACAAATATTTATAGTCATTGAAAATATATTTTTCTGAAGTTGGGTACAGTGGGGCATGTCTGTAATCCCAGCTATTCAGAAGGCTGAGATAGGACTATCACAAGTTCAAGGCCAGCATGAGCAACTTGGATTATGTCTCAAAGGAAGGGTAGAAGCGGAGGATGGGTTGTAATTCAGTGATAGAATCCATGGCTTGTGTGGGCCCTGGGTTCAGTCCCTGCGCCACAAAAGGTGTGTGCATGTGTGTGTATGTGTGTGTATGTGTGTGTGTTTAGACACAAGGTATGATCATAAAATACAGCATATGTTTACATTTTTAATAATTTATTGCAAAGTTGGACATACTGGCACACACCTGGATTCCCAGTACAGGCGGCACAGAGGCAGAAGGATCACCACGAGGTCAAGGCTGGCATGAATCTCATCGTGAGACCCCATCACAAAACATCAAGAAGAAAAAACATTACAAGCAGAGACACATTGTCACACAATCCCCTCAAAGTCTTCGTCTCATTTTGGACACATTTATGCCACTGCTCCGGCCACTTCCCGAAGCCTCTCTCACAGCACGGTCACGGCTGCCTTGACAGCCTGACTCAATTCGAACGTTCGCCTTTCGTGGCATCTTGACTTTGGGGCAGAGCCAGAAGTCACACGGTGCCCGGTCTGGTGAGTGAGGGGAGGAGGGCGCACTGGTGTGTTGGTGTGGTCTGGTCTTTGTGTCAGTGTCACCCAGCAGAGGCCTTCACTATTCTTATCACACCTCACAGAGACACAAAGAAAACTCTAGAACTGTTTCAGGAAAGGGTGAGAGAAGTGGGCTCAGTGTGTGCAAAGTGAGGGGAAATATTCTGGGGGCCAATGGCGATGTGTCTTTCACTTCGTGCATTTTAACATTTAAACGCACTTGAGCTCCTGCCCAGCCCTTGCTAGAACACTGTGCTAGAACCGATGTAAAACCATAACCACTGGACTCATGAGCATTGTTTACAGCAGCAAAGTGAGCAATTGGGGAACAACCATCTGTGGGACAATATGTAATTTAAAAGAAGCTATAAAACAGAAACACAGGGACATGGAAACATGTCTGAGAAATGGGTAAGTGAAGTGAAAAGCTGAAAAAATGTTTCAGAAATGACATGTACAGAGTGGGTTCATAGACATATGTATTCCGTATGCTGAACAGGAATATACAGTATTGAGGGAGGTGGCGGGAGAGCCCTCAATTTTATGTATAATGTTTTCCTTGTTTTACGATGCATTTTTATGATTCACATGTAATTTTTTTTTAAATTTAAGTGATGTTTTATAAAACCAAATAGAAGCCAGGCATGGTGAAACAAGCCTGTAATCCCAGCTACTCAGGATGCTGAGGCAGGAGGATTGCTAGTTTGAGGCCAACCTGTATAACTTAGTAAGATCCTGTCACAACATTAGGGAAAAGAATACAAAAAAAAAAGGGGTGCAGCTCAGTGGTGAATCCCCAGTACTACACACACACACACATACCCCAAGATAACTGAAAAGAAAAAAATCACTTATAATCCACTACACAGCTTACCACAGTCTTTTGTGTATATATTTTTATATTTCTGTTAGTTTTTGCTGTGCTGAGAGCAAACCCAGGGCCTCATGCATGCTAGGCAAGCACTCCATCTCTGTGCTACCCAGTGTTTGGGGGCTTGTTTTGTTTCTTTGAGACAAGGTCTCACTATATTGCTCAGGCAGGATTCAAACTTGCAAACCTCTTACCTTAGCCTCTTGAGTAGCTGGGATTACAAGCACATGCCGCCATACCAGACTTATTTATTAACTGACAAGCAAAAATTGTATATTTTGTGGTGTGCAGCATGACTTCTTAACATGATGCTTTGGTATATGGATACTTTGCAGAATGGCCAAATTCAGCTACTTAACATGCGCCTCCCCACACATTCCTACTTTTCTGTTCTCTTGGCAATCTTCAAGTACATGATGTTATCAATCATCACCACCATGACCTTTTTCCTCCTCTCTAATTGAAATTTCGTGTCTTTTGGCCAGCACCTCCCTCCCTAATTCCCCCAATCCCCCTGTCTTTGGTATCAGTGTTTTACTCTCTTTCTGAGCTCAGTTTTTATGTAGATTCCCCATATAAATGAAGCTATGCAGTATTTGCCTTTCTGTGCCTGGTTTATTTCACTTACTGAGATGTCCTCCAGGATTGTCTGTGTTGTCACAAGTGCTGTTACCCCTGCCATCTGTTCGTATCACACTTCTCCACCCATGCCCAGCGGCTGCTCGCTGGGCCTTGTGAACGGCACCGCAGTTACCGAGGGTGCACACGTCTCTGAAGCACATGGGTTCCATGTCTCTGGACCCACACTCAAATGTTGGATTTCTGGATCATGTGGCAATTCTATTTGTAATTTTTGAGGCCCCTCCATCCTGTTTACCGTAATGGTTTAATTTACTTCCCTATCAGAGTACGCAAAGGCTCACCTATCCATGTTCTCAGTGAAGTTTGTTTCTGATAGTGATCATCGGACAGGTGTGAGATAATATTTCATAGTGGTTTTTGCTTGTTGCTTTGCTTTTAATTTTGATTTTTGCACTCAGGGAATTAAACCCAGGTCTTTAAATTTTTTATTTATCTTAAGACAGGCTCCCTAAGTCACTAAGTTGTCAATGCTGGCCTCAAATTTATGATCCGTCTGCCTCAGTCTCCTGGAGTGTGGGATATAGGCTGTGCCACCCCACCTGGCTCATAGTGGTTTTAATTTGCATTTCTCTGATGATTAGCGATGGTGCGTGTACCCGTTGGCAGTTTGAGAAATGTCTGTTCCTACCTTCATGCTGATTTTCTCATCAGGTTATTTCCTCACTATTGTGTTAAGTTCCTTGTATGTTTTACATATTAGCCCCTTATCAAATGTATAGCTTTCAAATGTATTCTCCCAATTCATAGATTCTTACATCACTGTGTTGTTTGCTTGCTATACAGAAGATTTTACTTCAATGTAATCCCACCTGTCTATTTTACTTTTGTTGCCTAATTCATATATATATATATATATATAGAGAGAGAGAGAGAGAGAGAGCACCCTGGGGATTCAACCAAGGCCTTCATACTGAATTATATTCCTGCCCCTTTGTGTTTTTGTTATTTTGAGACTTCTTTTGCTAAGTTGCCCAGGCTGACATCAAACTTGTGATCCTCCTGTCTCAGCCTCCCAGAGTGCTAAACTTGTTCCCTATGCTTTTTGAGTCCTATCCAAAAATATCATTGCCGGCACCAGTATGACGGGCTTTTCCCTTACACTTCCTTCTAGTAGTTTTACAGTTTCAACACTTATGTATAAATCTTGAACCCATTTTGGGATGCTACTTGATGTGGTTTGAGATGAGGGCTAGCTGGGACCTGCAGTCCCAGACCCTGGGAGGCTGAGGTGGAAGCTCACCTTGATTCGAGGCCAACCTGGGCTACACAGTGAATTCAGACACAGCCTGAACTGCACAGCGAGAACTTGTATCCCAGCACCCCTCCACACACAAAAATCTAACTTCATTCTTCTGCATGTGACTGTCCAGTCTCCTCAGCGCCATTTGTTGAAGGGTCTGTCCTTTTCTCATTGTGTATTCTTTTCATCTTCATCAAAAATCAATTGACAAATGTGTGCACCTATTTTTGATCCTTCTATCCTGTTCCATTGGCCTCTGATGTCTGTTTTATGCTAGTACCAAGCTGTTTTGATGACTGTAGCTTTGTAGTAGATTTTGAAATCACATAGCATGATGTGGTGATTCAAAGCTTTTCACAGTTTCAAAGAAATATTTTCTATTTCTGTAAAAAAAAATCACTGGAATTTCAATAGGGATTGTATTGAATTTGTAGAAGGCTTTAAGTAACATGGACATTTAAAAAATATTAATTCTTCCAATCTATGAACATAGGACTTAGGCATTTGCAAATGTTTAGTATTATAAAAAGCACTATGTATTCCTAGTCTTTTTTTTTTTTAATCTGGGATCAAACTCACGACCTCACACTTACCAGGCAGGTGCTTGTTCTGCTGAGCTGAATCCCTGGCCCCACGTACTCCTATTCTTGACTTGACTTTACATTTACTTATAAATTCCTACAAGTGATATTTCTGGGTCATAGAAGCTTGAGAACAATGTCCAATTTCTTTCTTTCTTTCTTTCTTTGGAGACAGGGTCTCATCATGTGGTTCACACTGGCCTAGAGTTCACTGTGCAGCCCAGGCTGGCCTTGAACTCAGAAATTCTCCTGCCTCTGCCTCCCGAGTGCTGGGATTACCAACATGCACCACCACACCCTGCCAATGCCCATTTTTCAATGCAGTCAGAGAGAGGCCAAGAGGATTGTAAGAATTGCTACTAATGCCACAGACTGAAGATACCCAGGCAAACTGCCATGGACCCAGTAGAGATTCCCACACACCGCATGGAGAGCAGGCCTTGTCTGGAGTCCTCAGCAGTCTGTCTTCTTCCAGCTTAGAAGGATGAATGTGAAGTTTCTCGGTGGAGGGAGGCTGGGGCCAGTGGTACCCCATGGTCAAGAGGCCCATCTGAGCACTCCCATCACTGGACTTGTGCACCCAGAACCAACCCAGTCACTGTATAGTCACTTTGCCCACTGGTGAGACATAGCACCATGCTGGGGTGGAGTCATTTAAGAGCACACAGGAGTGACAAAACAGAGGAAATGAAAAGTAAGTTCAAGGGAAGGAAACCTCCAGGACTACATGCAGGGCCCCCTTTCTTTCTCCTGAGCTGCTTGGTTATTAGCCTATGCAGCCTCCGAAATAGGAGCCCCCACAGTGCGAGCTGAGTCTCTGCGTTACCCCAAGACCTTTGGGGCGCTTTGCCTGGCCTCTGATACTTTGGTTCCCCTGTCTTTCTCCCCCCTGTTGCCCTAGCACAAAACTTTCCTTTTTGTCCAAACAGGCTTTCCACAGCCCAAACAAGCAATGTGTATTGTGGAAAGACCCGGGATTTGGAGTCCTAAGATAACAGATTCAGACCCTGGGTCTGCCATTGTCTTAGTGGGTAATTTTGGGCAAATACTTAATAGTTTCCTCAAGTATAAAATAAAAATAATATATAAGAAAAAACCAACCTGATTCACGCTATTGTCATACAGATGTTAAACTAGACACAGAAGACATTGGCACAAGGCAGAGCATGAAGGCGGAGCTTGCAGGAAGGCCTCATTGGGCCTAGCCTCTGAGCCTTTGCTCCGACCTGCTCTCTTTCTAGAAAAGGCCTCTTCACCTGAATTCTACCCATCCAGCAGAGCAGGTTCATGTTTTACCCTTCCAGAAAGCCTTTCCTTGCAGATACTAAGTGTTACCACTAGACTGTTCTTTTGACACTTGTTGGATAAAAATGTGTTACCTTTATACAATGCAGTATGCCTCAGACATAAAGAAGGATAAGCTGGAGACATTTCTAGCTAAATGGATGCACCTTGAGACTGTACTCTTCAACGAAATAAATCGGACACACATGTGTAAATACCACATTGTTTATCTGTGGACCAAAGAGATAAGAAACTGAAAGTATGAGAAACCAAAAGTGGACCAAAATGTATATAGATATTGTGAAATAGGAAGAAAATATTCAAACGAGGAGGGAAAACAGAGAGGGGAGGGAAGAAGGGAAAAGAAAAAGTGAGGAAAGAAGGAAAAAATCTAAATAAAGCTTTTGCAAATAAGGAGAGGAAGAAGGGTTGAAGGGAGGGGAGGGGAACGGGAAGAAGAATACAGGTATGTCATGTACAGGTACAAACTCCAGATGATGAATGTGAGCATTGTGCAGACCTAAACTGCACCAATCAGCTTAATTTTTTTTAATCAACTTAATTTTTAAAAACTTGGCATTTGTCTATACCACCTGGTGCTGGCCGTGATGTCACTGTGTATTTATTTGTCTTGTGAAAATACCCTGCTGAAGGGCAGAAACCAGCCAGGCAAGGCATAGACGTACTACACTCGCAGCAGCCTGGGAAGCTGAGGCAGGAGGTTCAAAAATTCAAGCCCAGCCTGGGCAACTCAGCGACTTAGTGAAACTCTGGCCTGAAATAAAAAGTAGAGAACAGATTGGGAATGTGCCTTAGTGCAAAGGCCGTGGGTTCAACCCTCAGTAGGGCCGGGGAAGAGAGAATAGAAACCAGACTTGCTGCTGCTTTTCCTTACTCACACTTTGCCTCTTGCAATCAAGCATACTTTACATAGTCACGTGTGGTGGCGCACACCTGTGATCCCAGCACTCAGGAGGCTGAGGCAAGACGATCCCCAGTTTGAGGCCAGCCTTGGCTACACTGTAAGTTCAAGGCCACGCGCTGGTTACATAATCCACACTCTTGGCCTGCTGAGTCCTGAAACCTCTCCACTTCTCACTGTGAATGAGCATCCCCTTCTCTATGGCAGTATGACCACTGAAGTTGAGATTCTTTGCCTAGAAAGAAAATGCTAGTGTTTGTAGACATGGGAACCACCTAGAGAAAACCGTTCTGTTTCTGGAAGCATGAAAGAAAGGGATATGGCATGATGATTCCAGGAGAAGTGACCCCAGAGAGACCTTGGGTAAATTCTTTCTTTCTTTCTTTCTTTAGTGAGACAAGGTCTTGCTATGTAGCCCAAGCTGACCCAAACTCTCTGCAATCCTCTTGCCTCAGCCTCTTGAGTGCTAGTATTACAGGCAGGCACCACCACACCCAGCAACCTTGGGTAAATTATTCCTCTGACAGAATGAAGTCTCGGCCTGGGGGGGGGGGTGTCATTTCCCTTATGTCTTCATTGATTGATGCCCTGAGCAGTCCTCTCCGAAATGGTGCCCTCTTCCCTCATGACCTCCTTCTATCCCCACCCTCTGAACCTCTAAGACTTTTGCTAGCAAAGCTTTTCAGTGTCTCTCCAGGTGATGCGACCCCGTCACCCTCCAGGAACTAGCACCTCTTAGCAAAAGGCTCAGCTCTCTCCATAGCTAAAGCACCCTGGATCCTCCAGCAGAGGAGTCCTGCAGGCTCCTCCTCACCTGCCCAGCTCCTCACACTCTGCCTCTGATTCAGGGACAGTGACTTCAGAGCTCACCCGTGTTTAAGGAGGACTTACATCCCTCCACCACCTTGGTCACTGAGGGGCCTCGCAGCCGCCAACCTGCCTGAAGCAGGAGTCGACCCCCAGCCCCTAAAACACTCTCGGAGGCTGCGTGAATCCAGACTTAGCTACAGCCCGGATCCCGCCAGCAGCAGCTGCTGCACCTCCACTCTGCCCCACATCCTGGCACATGGGGTGCAGTCCACCTTGCTGGCCACTCCTAGACTCACCAACTATATTTCTTGTCATTTTTCTCAGCCCACTTCCCACTGAAAGCCGTGCTTTCTTACATCAATGGGCCACTCCCGCTGGTCAACCAGACCCCAGTGGCCCTGGCTCAAGTATTCTCAGTCACAGGGCAAAACAAGTGTTAGCAGAAACTAACACTTAGAAGTAACCCAGTCCTACGCTGAGTATTCTGGGACAAAAGTGGGCATCTGGTCTCAGTTCATGCCCTATTTTAGTAGCTTGTTCACACTGTTGCAGGGTGAATGTGGTTCATTTTCAGCAGGGCTCTGTCCAGGGCGAATGTGGTTCATCTTCAGCAGGGCTCTGTCCTCCTGTGCCCCTCGGGCGGGACGTCCTCACCTGCTATCTACTAACAGCCCCCCACATACACACATACACTGTTGAGAGTTCAGACACCTATCTAAAGATCTTAACCTTGGGACTTCTGCGTTCTTCCTGATTTCTCCATGCTCTCCCCAGCTGTTCTTTAGCATATCATCAACTTGGTAAATGAAATAAACAAATATTTACAGAGCAAGAGTAGAGGGAAAGATGGGGTGACGGACAGCTGTGATTACTGACCTTTCCTGCCCCTGTCTCCCTCAGTGCTTGTGGTTTGGGGGCCAAACTCATAATCAGAGAAGAAAAGCTTTGTTTCTTACACCTTCCTAAAGATCAGTCATGAACTTGAAGTTTAAAAAATATATATTTACAATAGCATCAAGAGAAGTACAAATCTAACAATACAGACAGGATCTCTATGTGCAAAACCACTTAACACTGGTGAAAAAATCTTAAATAACTGGAAAGACGTTCCACTGTTACACAGCCGGCATAGAAAAACCAATTGTTTTCCTGTCTACCAGCAAGAAATGACTGGGATCTGACATTTAAAAAGAGATACCAGTGACTCATAAGCCTTAGCTTTTCAGAGGCACATGGCCCATGTGAACGCCTCACACAGTGATTCCCAGATTCAACCTGGAAGTTCCCAAGCAGGAGCCCAGGTCCCAACCTCAATTTTGAGCCCAAATGGTGCTTCAAATGCCTCCGATTATCCCTGGATTCCCTTAGGCATCATAGGTACTGTTGTCAGTCTTTCCTGTAAGCCTCTTTTATTCCTATAGTCTTCCTTTCCTCTTTCTTCTCTTCTTTCTTCTTTTTTGTTTTTTCTTTTTTGTAGTACCGAGAACTGAACCCAGTCCCTTTGCACTGAGCTATGTCCCCAGTACTTTTCATTTTATTATTTTACCTTATTTTATTTTAAAATTTGAGACGGGGTCTAAGTCACTGAGATGCCCACACTGGGTGTAAACTTTTGATCTTCTGGGGCTGGGGATTTAGCTCAGCGGCATAAGCACCTGACTTGCAAGCAGGCAGTCGTGAGTTCGATCCCTGGTACCGATAAAAATGAAAAAGACAAAAAAAAAATTAAAAAAAAAAAAAAAAACTTTTGATCTTCTGCCTCTGTCTCCCAGAATGCTGGGATTACAGGTAAGCGCCACTACGCCCGGCTCCTTCCTCCTTTCCTGACCTCCCCATCTCCTTGACACCAGCTGGTCACCTTGCTTTGGTCTCGCGGCACCTCCAGCCCACCGCACACCCTGCCCTCCGTGGCTGCGGTCTGCACCGTGGCGCTCTCCTTTCCCCCTTCCCTTGGCTCCTCCTCAGCCCTCAAACCTCCCCCTGCACAGGCCGAGCCTCTGAGAGCACACTCATGGACCATTCTTGCTTAAAGTGTTTTCTGAGACTAATATTTGTGTATGTGAAGCCCACATTTGCCATATGGCTTTCTTACTTTCCAGTGAGAGAAACTCTCAGATTCATATATTTTGGGGGAAATGAAGTTTTCCCCAGATGGCTTCTCCAAAGCACCACAGCAAGGTCAGGGTTTGTGTGTTCCTTCAAAGGTCCTGGGCTGGGGTTAGGATTTCTCATGTTTCCTCCTCCCACCAACGGTCATTCTGTCCGTGCACCTGACGGTGGGATACAACCTGAGTCTCAGCTAAAAACACACCAGAACATGAGGGCGGCCTGGAGTCATAAACTGGCGCCCCCAGGGAGGTGAAGAAACCTGCCCAGTTGCTTGAATAATTTCAGACCAAAGGCGGAGAGGAAAAGCAGGAGTAACAGCGAGGTGATGAGCCAGGTGTGTGACAAGTTTCTCCAGCCAGCCCGAGCCCTGGAAGGAGAGGAGGCAGCCCTGCATCTCTGCTGGGAAACGAATTTCCCCTTTTAAATTAAGAAAGAGAAAAAACCAACAACAACAACACAGCCCCAAATAGAGAATGTTTTCCTTTGTAACTGGAAGCAAACAGTGCTAATGGCTTTCACAGCTGCCTGCCAGCAGAGGAGCAGCAAACACAAACATTTTGAGAGATGGCCACGTGCAGGGACGTATGGACATACAGTAGACTGGGGCCCCTTATAAATCGAGGAATAAAAGAACAAATAAATAAGGTTCTGCTTTTTCTAGGTTTCTGCATCCAACACCAGCTGAATTAAGCTGGTGAATCAAGCAGAGAATTCTGCATTCCAAGAAAGCATTCTCCGCAGAGCGAAGTAAAAATCTCCCTCTGGTAGGAAAGAAGGTGTCATCGTGGATTAACTGGCTGATGGCTGACCAGGTCCAGGCCACCAGGCGAGGCCTGGCTGAGGCTTCCCCCTTCGTAGTGAAGCAGACTCCCAGGCTGTGGCAGGTTCACTTCAGGCCTGCCATTGACTCGGTCCTTGACCCCAATAAATCATTTACTGTGCTATGTGCCTTTGTCCATGTGTTAATGTGGCGTCATTGGAATGAGAATCCCAGCGAGTGGGGGCCTGCAGCCTGAGGGGTTTCCCCATGGAGCTCCTAGGAAGAGCCTTCCAGTCAGCAGCACCATGGAGGGCGAGGGCTCTGGAGGACCCAGGCTGAGGGAGATGCCTGCAGATGGTCAGCGCAGCCTTGCCTCGGCTATGGCTGCGAAGGAGAAGAAGGAATCTGTTCTCAGTGAGCAAAACTATCACACAGCTTTGCAGTGGGTTTACCTTGGGCAAGAAACCCCCTGCAGAGTGTAGTCAGAGAAGAACCCTGTATCCACCGTCACACTAATGATGAGACTTTGAGCAGGTCACATAGACCAAGCTGGCTTCATGACATCACTGAAATGGCTGGAACAAAAAGTTTTTTAAAATTATTCTTGTTTTGTTTTCTTTTTTTTTTTTTTAACTCTCTTTGAAATAAAATGGATTTATTTATTATTTTTTGTCAGTACCGGGGATTGAACTCATGAGCACGCTTGCAAGGCAGGTGTTTATGCAGCTGAACGAAATCCCCAGCCCCCAAAATAGATTTTTTAATAGAGTGAACAGAATAGAATAGTCCTTAATGAGGATTACTACATATATGTGCATTGTGTTCCTGGAGTCACAATAACAATAAAGTCCCGCAATGGGTAAAGAGTTTTCAAGCCAGCAGCTTAACCATAGGGTATGATTTTCTCACCAGTGCCTGGCTGCAAGGTCAGATCAGCATCCCCGGGGAAGCAATGAAGGAAACACAGAATAATATCACCGAGAACTGGGAGGCCTCCTTCCAGATGGAAGGGCAGCAAATGCGAGAAGAACTGGCAAAGATGCCTGGGAGGCTGGGTGAACTGACAGTGGGGCCCCTGGAAACCAGAGAGAGTGATTCAGATATGGCTCACAGCCAGGCACGGTGGCACCCACTACAATCCCAGGTACCAGGGGGCTAAAACAGGCGGGTCACAGCCTAGAGCCCATTCTGGGTAACACAGTGAGGCACTGTCTCAAAATAGAAAGATTAAAAGAGCTGGGGCCCTTTTATCAATATCCATTGATTTCATGGTACCCTGCCCCTTGGTCATCACCACAATGATGACTTCCAGGCCAGCCCGGACCACGTAGTGAGACCTCCTCCCCCATCTCAAGGAACAGAACAAAGGACAGCACAGCACTGTTTCGAAGAGGAAGTACGGTGCGCCCCAGTGATGAGCCCCATTGTTTTGAGCATCCATTCAATGACAAAGTTGCCGGATACTGTTCTAGGTTCCAGGCCACAGCAGTGGATGCCCAGGATACCTTCCTCTCAGCCAAGGCCATCATTACATAAAACTGGTTCCAGAGCACAAACAATGCAACAGAGAAAAATAAGGAGAGGAGGACAAGGGGATGGTGGAGGTAGGGGGATGTGCTAGGCGGAAGCAGGGCCCTCTCACAGTGCAACCCTGAGCTCTCTGAGATGGAGCCTCCGATATGTCCCCTAGTCTCCAGACTGTTCCCACCATTACAGGATGCTTTCTCGCATTTCACATGGCTCTGAGGAGGAGGAAACGAGAAAAGGAAGGGGCAGGAGGTCGGCAGCACAGCACTGACCAGGACAGTGTTAAGGAGTAAATCTTGGGACAACTGCTAAACAGCAGGATATCCACTGCCATGTTAGTAAAGATACTGGAAATATATGTAGAAAGATTTAAAAGAAAGAAAAAAGAAGAACTAACTGGGTGTGGTGGCACACACCTGTAATCCCAGCAGTCAGGAGGCTGAGGCAGGAGGATCACTGAGTTCAAGGTCAGCCTGTGCTACAAAGTGAGCTCGAGGCCAGCCTGAACTGCACAGTGAGAGCCTGTCTCAAAAAGGCACACACACACAAAAAAAAAGAAACAAAGAAAAAAAGAATAGGAAAGAGAAAGTGGGGTTTCTACTTTCAGACAGGCTAAAGGAACCCCTCCGAAGAGTCTCCATTGATCTTCAACTCCATCAGTGTGGCCCTCCAGGGAGCAGGTGTTCAGACAATGAAAGGTTTAAGTAGCTAGGGGTGAAGGTGGCACGGGAGGAGTGAGCAATTCAAGAGAGAGGAAGCAGAACTGAGAAGGGAAGTCCTCAAACTTGTGCTGTGGCTGCATGTGTGAGATGTCCTTTTAAAGCCTGAATAATTTTCCATGAGATGAGTGTACATATTTCATTTATTATATAACTGGTCTTCCTTTGCCCATTTTTTTTAACTGAGTTGTTTGTTTTTGTTGTCATTGCTATTATAGGAATTATTTATATAGTCTGGATGTTAGCTCCTTAGCAGAGATGCACCTTGTAAATATTTACCAGTATAAGACTTTTTTTTTTTTTTCTTTTTCATCGGTACCAGGGATCGAACTCACGACTGCCTGCTTGCAAGGCAGTGCTTATGCCGCTGAGCTAAATCCCCAGCCCCTTAGTATAAGACTTTTTTTAAAAGTTAGAAGTACCGGGCATGCTGGCACACTCCTATAATCCCAGCACTCTGGGAGGCCGAGACAGACAGATGGGAGGTTCAAGCCTAACCTGGGCAGTTTTGTGACTTAAGACACTGTCTCAAAGTTAAAGAGGAAAGCAGGGGAGGTAGTGACTCTGGAGACCCTTAGCTCAATATATGCAAAGTTCAGGCCTTCAAAAGCCAGCTCTGTGACTAAACGGATGAAGTCTTTTGCCCTTTGCTAGTTATAGAAGCTTAGGTTTTTTACTTAAGCTTTTTAAGACTCTGTTATTCATCTTTAAAATGGGAGCAATGTTAGAGCCCACACTTACAAGGCTCACAGAAGGATTGAGACAACATGTGAAACATTCTAAGTAGCATTCAGAATGAAGATAGAACTCAAGACAAGCTGACAAGGCCCCTGCAGGCAGGTGCCCACCCCCTCACCCCAGGAGCAAGCAGACCTGTACTGGGTGACCAGCCACCCTCCCCCAACAAGAGCAGGTTGCCCGTGCTGCAGGGGTGCCCCCACTACGTGAGCAAGCAGCCCGTGTGGGGTGCCCCTTCCCACGCAAGGGCCAACAGCTCAAAGCAGGCTCTACATTTCTCTTCACCTGGGCCTGGGACAGCGACCTGCTCCAGGGAGAGAAGGGGCCAGCAGACCCAGGATTACTGGCAGGAAGGTCAGCGACCCCCTGCAGGCCCTCCCCGTAAACCTGCTTTCCTGTAATCCCCGCAGGTGGCACCTTGGACTGGGCAGTGACTCCAGGCCGGGGTAAATGGACAGAGGGGCCTGTGGTGCAGGCTGGGCACCTCAAAACCTAGGCAGGTCCTAAATCTGGGTGGAGACCACGCGTTCAAAAACACAGGGTTGTTTTTTCCTTGACTAAATCTTTTTTATTTTACTCTTTTTTATCTTTCCTTTATTGGGTTTTCTAGGGGTGGACATTTGTGCTCCCCCTCTTCTCTCTCTCTCCCTCTCTCGTTTTTTTCCTTGCATTTTCTCTTTTCCCCTTTCAACTTTTTCCTTCTCTTTTGGCTTTGTTTCACTTGCTGTATTTTGCTCTCTGATTATCTTTTTTCTTCTTTTCTTGTTCATTTCCTGTGATTGTTTTCTAACTATTAGTTTTGTTTTACTCCTCAGTAGGAGCCCATATCACTTTCCTCTCCTCCTTCTCATTTCCCTCTGATTAATCCCACAAATTTTTCTTTTTTCACTGTCCAGTTCTCCATCCCTCTACCTTTATTAGTTTTATGAGTATCTGGAGAGCTAGAGCTAGACACTATTGCTGTAGGTGCTGTTTTATTGTTAATAGGTAAAGCTGCTCCATTTAGTAGGTATTTACTGTGGGTCATAGTAGGCACACTCTGGGTCATACTTGGTTTGCCTTGGTGTGTACACTATAAGTATACATCTCTACACTATGGTTAAGGGTGGTATATTATTGGCTCTTTGAATTTGTTGATACTCAATTTATGATATAATTGATGTTAAAACTGATTATATAATTAATGCTGGTTTTATTACTATAGCAAAGGTGATATAGTTGTTAGTATTAATTGGTTTTCTTGTAATGCAAATAATCTGGATTGTCTTGGAATCATTCACAATACTAGGTCCCATTCCTAGAGAACTGGGGAATGGGCCAAATATGCTGCAATCTCCCAGCCCAAGTAAATAGAAGTGCTTGATCTTGTGTGCATTAGTTACGTTTCTCATTGCTGAGACAAAATACCCAAAATCCAAAGTTAAAAGAAGAAAATATCTTGATTCCTTTTCTCTTGTTGCTGGGACAAAATACCCAACATCCAAAATTAAAGAGGGAAAGGTTTATTAAGCTCACAGTTTGTGGATGTTTCAGTCCATAATCAGTTGGCTGCAAAGCAGGGTGGCATGGCACAGAGGCAATACTTCAAGGTAGCAGAAGGCAGCAAAAGCAGCCAGAGCAGAGGGTGGGGGACAAGCTTTTTCATCCTTGTAAACAGTCCCCTCCCCTTCTCTCGCACAGGGTGGCAGGTATAGCACTCACACCATGTCCCTCCCCTCCTCTCGCACAGGATGAGGATGTTTACAAAGGGAGGGCTCTGGACCCCTGCTGAATCACTAAATTAAACTTCTAAATTTTTCAAGTTGACACAGTCAACATCCTAGAGCTCTAAAGGCATGTCCTCTATACCCCAGGATGTAGAACTGCTGAGTTACTTAGTTAAATTTCTAGACTTCTCAAGCTGACACAATGTATCAACCATTACAGAAGGGCTTCTTTTAGCCTGTAGTTTGTAGAAGTTTCAGTCAATAGTTAGTTGGCTCCCAGGCAAGACGGCATGGCAGAGAAGAAAGAGTCATAATGTAGTAGGTGGGGGTCCACTACCAGTAGAAGCAAGCCTCTTCTTTCCATTTATTCCTTTCAGGCTACAAACCTATTGATTGGTGCCACCTCCACCCAGGGCAGGCCTTCCCATTATCCACATCCAGAATATGATAAACCAATTAGTAGATTAACTTAGTCATCATACACCCTTGATCCTTATCACACACCCTAGATCCAGCCATCTCCAAAAAGACTCACCTAAGCACGTATGAGGCTTGAAGATATCTAGAAAATTCAACAGAGATAACAGTGATTAACATATATGCTCCAAACAACAGTGCACCCAACCTCATAAAACAATTACTACTGGAAATAAAAGACCAGATAATTTCAAACACAATTATAGTGGGAGCTCAGTAGCTGACTGTCATGAACAGATAGATCAATTAGACACACAAAAAAAAAATTAACAAAGAAAATCAGAGTTAAACAAAATCTTTGAAGAAATGTACTTAATAGATATGTATAGAGTGTACAATCTAACAACAACAAAATACACATTTTTTCAGCAGCATGTGGAACTTTCTCCAAAATAGATTACATACCAGCCAATAAAGCAACCGCAAGTGATTATAAAAGAACTGTAACTATACCATGCATATTATCAGATCATAGTGCAATGAGACTAGAATCAATCACAAAAGAAAATACAGAAATTATGGAAACTAAACAATACACTTCTAAGTAAACTGTGTTACAGAAGAAACCAAGGAAGAAATGACAGGTTCTAGAGCTAAGTGATGATGCCAGTACAACCTACCAGAACTTATGGTGGGAAGCAGTCCTAAGAGGAAAGTTTATAACTATGAAGGCCCGTGTCATAAAAACAAAGTGAACCCAAGTAAATAACCTAATGCTGTACCTCAAGTTCTGAGAAAAACAAGAACAATCCAAATCTAATGCTAATAGAAAGAAGGAAATCATAAACATAGAGTAGAAATCAATGAAATTAAGACAAAAAAGTACAAAGAATCAATGAACTAAAGAGTTGGTTCTTTAAAAAAAATAAACTAAGCAGAGAAATCCTAGGAAAACCTAACCAAAAAAGAAGGGAAAGACCCCAAATTTTTAGAAATGAAATGAACAATACAAAATAAAAAAAGATTAACAACTATTTCTTAAGTCTGTATGTCAATAAATTTGAAAAAACAGGGGCTGGGGATTTAGCTCAGTGGCATAAGTGCCTTCCTTTGCAAGCATGTGGTCATGAGTTCAATCCCTGGTACCGGTAATAAAAAAAAAAAAAAAAAAAAAAATTGAAAAAACAGATGAAATGGATACATCCTAGCTGTGTATTACCAAAAGTGAGCCAAGGAGATTTTAAAACCTTGAATAAGCAATAATAGGCAATTGAATTGATGCAGTAATAAAAAAAAAATCTAACAACCAAAAAAAGGCCAGGCCCAGATAGAGTCACAGCTGAATTTTACAAGTTTGAGGGAAGACTGAATATCAATCTCCTCAAGCTCTTTAATGAAACCAAAAAGGAACAAAGTCACTCCTGGAAGCTACCATTACCTTGACTCCAGTGAATTATAGATGCAAAAATCCTCTACAAGATACTATCAAACATGGGGCTGGGGATTTAGCTTAGCAGCATAAGTACCTGCCTTGCAAGCAGGTGGTCGTGAGTTTGATCCCCAGTACCGATTAAAAAAAAAAAAGACACTATCAAACTGATACTATCAGAATGCAATGAATCATAAAAATAGACTTCATCCCAGGGATGTAAGGGTGGCTTAACATATGCAAGTCAATAAATATGATTCATTGCACAAACAGAACAAGAACAAAAATTGCATGATTATCTCAAGATGCACAAAAAGCCTTTGACAAAATCCTTTAATGATAAAAACACTGAATAAAATATGTATAGAAGGATCTCATCTCAATCTGATAAAAATCCTTATGATAAACCTACCGTCAACATTATATTAAATGGGGAAAAATTGAAAGCTTTACCTCTATATCAGAAACAAGACAAGGATGTCCACTGCCACCACCCAGTTAACATGTTCATAAAGCGGCCATCATTCCTGTCTTGCGGTCAGGTGGCTCTGATATGAATTTTTTTTGATATGAAGTTGATCATTCCTGCTAACTTGAACCATCAGTGGTAGATAAATGACTTTCCCACCAAGTATTAATTAATATTTATTTTGGGGCAGTAATTATTCAATTTCAAGAAACTAACTAGATTCAGTCCATTTATAAGCTATTTATCAATTTTATTTTATTAAAAAGACTGATAAAAGTGACCGGATCCATTTGTACCATGGTGGTTCAAGCTGGCGGGAATATGTTACACACGGTACTCAATATGTGGGCAAGAGCAAGTGCTGGTCATGAAAAGAAATAAAAGGAACGTGACAGGAAAGGAAAAAGTCAAATTGCAGGTGACATGATCCTCTACCTAGAAGACCAAAAAAAAGGAAATTGAAGAGGATGTCAAAAAGTGGAAAGATACTCCATTCCCAAATAAGCAGAACGGATGTAGTCAAAATGATCACACTTCCAGAAGTGATAAACATTTAGCATCCAATCAAAATGCCAACAACATTCACAGACTTCGAAAAAACAGTTCTAAAATTCGTGTGGAACGAGAAGAAATCCAGAATTGCAAACACAGTCTTGGATAACAAGATCAAGCGGAAGTACCACAACCCTGGAACTGAAGTTATACAGTTATATTACAAAGCTACAGTGATTTTAAAAATTAAAACAGCATGGTACTGAAACAAAAACAGACATGAGGATCAATGCAATAGAACAGGGAACACGGGAGTGACCCCAAACACAATGAACCACCTGGTCTCTTACCAAAGGGCCAAACACATACATTGGGAGAAAGGCAGCTCTTTAATAAATGGTGCCAGTCACTGCAGGCTGCAGATCGAATCCAGGCCCATGTCTCTCACCATTAAACTAAAATCAAGACAAGTCAAAAAACTAAACGTTGAAACAGAGATACTTAACCTGCTGGAAAGAAATAGATACAACTCCTGATGGAATAGACATAGGCAAGGACTTTTGGAACAGTGCACAGGAAATAGTACCAAGAATCAACAAGTGAGATCACAGCTTTTGCACAGCAAAAGAAACAAACAACAAAATGAAAAGAAAACCCAGAGAAGGGAAATATTTTAGCAGCAATTCTTTAAAGGACTAGTACCTAAAATATATAAAGAGCTAAAAAGAAATTAGACCCCCAAAGAATAAAAGGCTCAATAAAAAAATACACAAGAGGGGCTGGGGATTTAGCTCAGCGGCATAAGCGCCTGCCTTGCAAGCAGGCAGTTGTGAGTTCGATCCCCGGTACCGGTAAAAAGGAAAAAGACAAAAAAAAAAAAAAAAAAAAAAAAAAAAAGACAAGAGAGATTAACAGACACTTTATAGGGAAAAAAAAAAGAACAAGTGGCCCATAAATATAGGACACGGAGAAATGTTCCACATTTTGGGACCTTGGAGACATGCAAAGTAAAGCCGTGAGCTTCTGTGTTACTTCATACGCAACAGCTATCACTTAGAAGTCAGACACGCAACAACAAAGGCTGGCGTGGCTCGGAGAAGGATCTCTGCTATCTGTCGGTGGGGATGTAACTTGGGACAGCTGCTGTGAACATCAGTATAGTGATTCCTCAAAAACTGAAACTAAAAATTCCATTCAACCCACTATTCCCCCTCTGATATCTCCCTGAGAGTTACAGACATCATACTATGGTGACCCACGCATGCCTGTCTGTGTTTACAACAGCACAGGTCATGACAGGCAGCCTGTGTGTCCATCAGCAGATGCCTGGATAAAGAAAATGTGGAATTTAAACACACGGAGCACTCCCCTGGCGTAGAGAAGGGTAAACTATGTCGTGTGTAGGAAAATGAATGCACCTTGAGACCATAATCAGACACACAGCTTAAATACTGTAGTGTTTCATCTATATGAGGGACTCAATTATAAATGAAGAGCAAAATAAAAATAGATAATAGGAAATATGGACATTGATCATTCTTTAAGGGGAAGGGGACCAAGGGGCGGGGGAGAGGGGAGGGAAAGGAGATGAAAAAAAGGGATTAAGAGAGGTACGTGTACCAACACCACACAGGATTTGCAACATTCTGTACTGTAAATATACTAATAAAAATAAGTAGGGAAGCTCTATGCTGGAAAGAATACCAGCAGCACTCACTCCCACCCCAGTCCAACTGGAGGAAAAGTTATGTGACGTTTTCTTTTCTCTGCAGCAATGGGCAAGCTTCCAAGACAGTTTTTCTACTTTCAAACTGTACCATAAACCAGGCATGGGGACACACACCTGTAATCATATCACCTGGGGAGGCTGAGGCAGGATTATCCCAAATTCAAGCTCAGGCTGGGTAGAGACCTAATTTGACAGTCTCAAAACAAAAATTAAAAAGAGCTGGAGATAGAACTCAGTGAGAAGGCTGTGGTCCAATTGCCTGTGATATACACGCATGCACACCTAAGCATAATGGCTAATCCTTGTCATCCCAGCCACTGGAAGGTTGAGGCAGGATGATCGCTTGAGCCTAGGGGTTGCAGGCCAGCCTGGACGACACAGCAGGCCCCTCCTCACCTCAAACTTGAACTAGCTAGTGATGCTCTCTTGGCAGCAGCTCTTAGCCATGGTCTCTCCCGGAAGGAAGGACAGGTTGGTACGGGATGACCCAGGGAAGGAAGTCCCAGCATCACAGATGCATCTTTCCTCTCCCTCACCCCAAAGCCTAGGCTACTTCCGCTCAGGTTGTGCCAGCCTCCTCCTCTTCTTTCTTCACATCCCCCCTGTCCCTATTTCAAACCCAGGGAACAAAGCGAGGAGAAGCACCAACTACGATGCCTGGTGCCTCACTGTTCCTCAGCCAGACCTGAGCCCAGGCTTCGCAGCCCTTGCTGGCCACCCGCCCTGCTCTTCTTCTCCATTCTCTTTCCTTCCGTTGGACTTCTAAAAAGCAGTTTCCTCCCAGCAGCTTGAGGACACAGCAGCCTTGGATGACAGGGCAAAGCAAGCTGGCTGTGGCAGGTTCGACCACCGCTGCCCCGAGCCAACCCGGCCACTGGGCTAGGAATTGACCAGATGAAGGAGAAATACGCCTTTTCCATTTTCAAAGCAGCCTCATGGGATTTTGTTTTTTCCAGCAGAGTAGCTCCAAATAGGCAGGGGTTTCAGAGTCACACATTTCCGTGTCCTTGGTCCTCTCGAGGAAAAGTTCCCGGCGAAGCTGGCATGTATGAAGAAGTGGCACAGTGGCACAGCGCGAACTGTGAGTCAACAAGTGTGCGCAGGGGTCTGGAGGCCCGCTGCCGCCTTGGCCCTGAATTCCAGCTGCTGTTTCTCAGGCGCCCAGTTCGTATCTGAGCTCTGGGTTTTAGTTACACTGACTCACTTTGTTTTCACAGCAGTGCAAGGTAGGAATCACTCATTATTTACACAGCAAAGTGAGGCAGTTTCCCAAAGTCACCCATGAATGTGTGGCAGAAGCATCTCGATCGCCAGACAGGACAAGGCTCCCAATCATCAGGTGGACGGGAAGAGGCCGGGAGAGGAGCACTGCAAGTTCTGTGCCTATCAAATGACAGGAAGCACACGGAAAGGGACGGTCGCAGAAAGGTGCACAGAAATCCCAAGAGGTCCACCGTCCTCGTGAAACGTGTGCAAGCTGGTGCGCCCCAAATAGGGTTGAAACAAAAGGAAGACCAAGCCCCCAGCAAACCCTTCTGCTAGTGGATGTGCTCTGTGGCCCTGCTGGTGCCCGGGACTAGGCAGGACCCAGGTCCTGGCTCTCCACTCTCTGCTGTCTCTGGGCCCTGCAGGGGCAGAGGAGCTAGCAATGAGGGCTCCTCTCAACTGAGACTGCTGATGCAGGTGGAGACCCTAAAAACTCTCCTCACCCCTCAGTAAGTCTGGTACAATACCGATGCCGAGCAAATGCCAGACCAAAGCAGTGGTTCTTGACTTTGGTTTTCATGTGGGTTTTGGTGCTGGGATTGAACCCAGGGCTTCAAGTGTGCTTCACCGCCGAGCTGCTCCCCTGCAGTAGAGATGAAAACTGAGACCTTTAAGATAGTTAATTCATGTTCAAAATAATAAAGCTATTAATATGACACAAACAGATATTTTATGTGGAACTGGGGAAGAACTCAGGGCCTTCACAAAGTTTTTTGGTTTGGTTTGGTTTGGTTTGATGTTGTTGTTAATGTTTTATTTTTTTATTCTGAGCCAGAGTTTTTCTAACTCACCAAGTTACCCAGGATGGACTTGAATTTGCAATCCTCCTGCCTCAGCTTCCCATAGTGCTGGAATGATAGATATGCAACACCATGCTCGGTGAAATAGCGCATGTTTATGAAACACACGTTTCATTTTTTAGAAAAGGTAAAAACTGTGTGGAGTGGTGCACATGTGTAATCCTAGCACTAAGCAGGCTGAGGCAGGAGGATTGTCTTTAGTTCAAGGCCAACCTAGAGCACATAGTGAGATCCTATGCCCGAAACAGATAAACAACAACAACCAAAAAAAGCAGGAAAAATACCATTGGTTTGCTTTCTTGCAAAGCTATTTAATTTCAAACATCATTTTTAAACTCTGGGCTGGGGATGGCTCAGCAGCACAGAGCCTGCCTGGCAAGTACAAGGTTGAGAGTTTGATTCCTGGTATAAAAAAATACGTACAATTTTCAATCTGTTGCTATCACATATTCCATAACAAAAATTTCTCCATATACTTGTGAGAGAATGAGCATGGAAAAGACAAATAGCATCTTACTGTTACTATGAAAATATTTTTGACCTTTCAGACCCCTGAAAGGATCTTAGGTCCCCACACTACGCTTGAGAACTGTTTGATCTAATGTGTTTGGAACCATAGAATATTTATTTTAGTTCTTCTTCTACCTCTTCTGCTATTTTAGTCTACCCAAGGTTGAGTGTGTGAAGTCGTCAGAGGGAGGGAGACAGAAGGTACCGAGAAGCGCCAGGTGGAAACTCGTGCTAAAAATGCCCTCGGAGCCCTCTGCTCCCCGTACACCGGGGACACGGGTGCTGTTGTAGCTTCTTTCTCATTGCTTCACAAAATTCCTGATACCCAAAGTTACGGGAGGAAAGGTTTATTTAGCTCACAGCATGTACAGATTTTAGTTTGTAGCTGACTGGCTCCAAAGCAGGGTGGCGTGGCACAGGGGCGTCGCAGAGGAGAAACAGCTCACAGCAGACAGAAGGGAGAAGGCAGCAGCTGCAAGCAGCAAGAGCAGCTTCTTTCTGCCCATTTATATTCTGTCTACCCACAGCCAGAGCTATGCCAAGCCAACCAATGGGTGAATCTACTAACCATGCACTCTAGGTCCAACTGCCTCTGAAAAATGTCTGTGGCCACATGAGGCTTTGGAGACCCTACACTTAAACCATAATGAGTGCTTTTCTTTGAAACAAAGTCAAGAGCATCAGAAGCTCTAAGGGCCTAACTATAGGGGATTAGGGACTAAAGCGCTGTAGCTGAATTGTCAGAGTCTCCGCATGACCGTCCCACCGAGAGAGGGGCTGCTGCTTTCTCTTGGGGTTTCACTCTGCTTCACCCCGTAGTGGGCATCAAGGAAGAGCCTGGGCCCTGAAGACCTCAGTCCTGAGCTCTTACCTGGTGCCTAAGCAAGTACCTGTCGCAGGAACCCTTAATCCCGACCAGAAACTTTGCACCAAGCCTGGGGGTGGGGGCAGGCAGGGCTAAGCTCAGGCGTCAATGAGGTCCCGTTTCTGCATTTGTTCAGTGCTGGGGGAGGAACCTGGGGCCTGGCATGTGCTAAGCAGGCGCTGTGCCACTGAGCGACACTCTTGGCCCTCTCCTTATAGGCTATGTCACTTGGTAGATGACCAGACTTTTCTGAAGCTCATCTTCTTCATCAGTAAAAGAGAAAAAGTGTCCTTCAGAGAGGATTGCTGCCCTGATCCAATAAAACAGTGACGTCCTGTCCGTGAGGCTCCCGGCAGATGGCGCAGGATGGGCGCTCGCTCTGAGCGACTGTTACACCTTGACAGAAAAGCAGGCAACGCCATGGAAGTGACCACAGCTTCTGGCATCGTGCAGGTCTGGGTTTGAACCTAGCAATTCTGGATTTGGGTGAATCTCATCCCCTTGCATCAGTACTGTGAGCTGACGGAAACAATGTCTGGAAGTTGCCTGCACCCTAGCCCATGCGCTAGAGATGGGTGCTGTTCCTGAGTGCCATTAATCTCCAGGGGAGCCTCCCGTTCCTTGGGACAGTCCCTCCGTGCTTTGGCCCCTGGGGTCCCAGAGACGGGCTGGGGCAGCTGGCTGCTGGGAATGGAGGTCGGTGGCAGAGTGCTTGCATAGATGTGGGAGCCTGGCTTCCAGCCCCAGCACTGAGAAGGAAAGGAGAGTAAATGGTCAGGCCTGCTAGGCGGTTTAGGCTAGACTAAAACCCGCCACCTAGGGGTGGTGCCAAGTCCTCAGGGTGACACAGAGCCGAGCCCTGTGCCTGTGGTGGGAGAGGCGGCTGGGGCTCTGCAGTCAGACTCCGATTCAAATCCTGACCCGTTCACTAACCAAGGACCTGGTGCACAGGACTAACTCCTGAAGCCCATGCAGTCCTGCGACTGGGATAAAGACAGCACCAGCACTGAATGGAGAGGCTTTAGTACACGGTGCCTCGCACAAGCAAAGACACAAGCGCTTCTGCTGCTGCCTCGGCTTCTGTTGCTGCTGCAGCAGACAAAGTGTTGTGACAGGGACTTGGGCTCTGAGCTCAGGAGGGTGGCACGGCTTGGCAGACACAGCCCCGCATCTTCCATGTCCTACCAGAGGTTTCTTCAGCCAGCACTAAGCCCAAGGGCAGTAGGGAAAATTCTGAAAAGGGGAAACAGAGGGGAGGGAAGAAAAAGGGGAGGAGGAAAGAAAATAAGAGAGGGAGATGTGTGAGAGAAGCTCTATCCACCCCTTCAGAAGGGAGGGGAGCAGAGCCTGGGAGAGATGGGAAAAGAGTGTAGGTGGGAGCCAGGATAAATTAGTTGCCAGGGTTGAGAGAAATAAGCATGTGGGAAGCTGAGGCAGGAGGATTCCAAGTTTAACCACAGCCTGGCCTGCTTAGCAATTTAGTGAAACTCTGTTTCAAAATGAAAAATAAAAAAGGGGCTGTGGATGTGGCTCATGACAAAGGCCCTGGATTCAGCCCCCATGTGTATGTGGAGGAGTCAAGGCCTTTCTAGTTTGTTCTTCCCAGCTGTGGTGGCACACAGGTATCGATACCCACGAAGCTACTGGCCGTGCACGTGTGAGGGAGGGACCAGCCAAGGCTGCGCTCACGGAGGTCCAGAAGTGGCAGTGGCTGGCAGGGGCTGAGCTGGGGTGCACACCCAGGCCACTGCTATGCTGGCCGAGTCGCCCAGCACAGCGCCACTGAGACACCAGTGGTTTCATCTCGAGCTCTTTCCCTTTAGACTGTGTGGTGGTTTTTATAAGACTTTGGGTTTAAAAATTTTGTCTGGATCTGCAGCCTGGGTTACTCAGGAGCTGTGGAGGGAAATTCAAAGCCCACCTGGGGAACACAGACAGCAGGGTAAGACTCTGCCTGTAAGTCGATCACCAATAGATGCATTTCCTCACTAATATGACAGTTTCACAGTCTTTATGTTGCTTTTTCCTCTGAAAATCTGAATGGATCCCATGTTTGATCCTAAGCATTATGGATCAGGAAGGACATATTTTTTTTCTTTCCTTTTCTTGTGTGGGACGTGTGTGTGTTAGTGAGGATTGAACACAGGGCCTTTGCACATCCTTCCTACTTGCCCATTTCATTTAGTAAGTTAGTTAGTTAGCAGAACCAGGGTCTCAGTAAGTTGCTAAATTGCCCAGTACATGCTTTAACTTGCAGTCTTCCTGCCTCAACCTCCCAGAGTCCTGAGACTGCAGGCACACGTCACTACACCAGTATCAAGCTCTTGAAGGAATGTTATTTTGGAAGAAAATTTACCAGAAATTTACCAGAGCTGTGCTCTTAATCAGCAACTTAAAGGAATAACTTCTTACAACTGGCCTGAGGTAAACCATAAAAATGGTTCACTACTCTCTTAATCCAGGAAATCCCACAAAGCTGTGCCATTCACGAAGTTCACATCTGTGTGTTCATAGTAAAGACACTGTGACACTCACTGCCCAGGCCACCAAGAGTGAACATACGCAGAAGGCCAAGTCTGGAAGCTCTCACCCTAAAGAAGCAACATATGCCCCCATCCCCACCCCGTGTCACTGCCGCAGAGGTGGCCTATGCCCAGGCCAAACAGTGGCACTGGACTCCGTGCTGGTAGCCAGAAACAGGGCTGGGTTTCTGCTGCATGAGCTTGAAAATGCAGAGTAGGGCTGAGCTTGAGGGTCCAGCTGCAACTCGGGTCACTGGACACACATGATGCTGGGCACACGCAATGCACAGAGCCCCATACGGGCTGCAGCAGATACTGAGCTCAGGCTGGCTTAACCTACATGTGTGCACTGCATAGAGAGGATCCTTGCAGAACAGGAGCAGATTGTTCCCAAATCAGAAGAGGTGGCTGCACAGAAGGAAAAGATGCTCCAGGAGGGATGAAAAAAAGCTATGAGACAGAAATTCTCCATAAATACCAGGCGCAGTGGCCCATGCCTGTAATCCCAGCACTCAGGAGGCTGAGCCAGGAAGATTGCCACAAGTTCAAGGCCAGCCTGGGCTACAGAGTGAGTTCAAGACCAGCCTGAACACCATAGTGACACTGTCTCAAAAACAACAACAACAAAATCTCATAAAATAAACACAAGTAAATGTTAAAAATAAACTGAATAATGTTAAAAATAAACTGAAGAACAGTTAGTGCTACCACTTGGCCTGACCTTGAAAACATGCCAAGTTAATGAAACCAGTCATAAAAGACCACACTCTGCACCGCTCTGTTTAGATTAGCCACTTACCAGCTGTCTTAGTTACTTTTTACCCTTTGCTGAGACAAAATACCTGAAGCCCAAAGTTGGGAAAGGAAAGGTTTGTTTTTTTACAGTTTTTGGAGGTTTTAGTCTATATTTAGTTGGCTCCAAGGCAGGGTGGCATGGCGGGGCCACACTTCATGGGGGCTGCAAACAGCAAGGCAGAAACCAGCAAGAGAACGAAACAGGCCTTCTTCCTGCCATTACATTACATCCTGGCTCCACCCCTAGGCCAGTGTAGCACTCACACCCCCAATCCAAGCACTAGACAATGAACCAATCACAAATGTATAATGCAAATGCTTGAGGCCTGGGGTCCACCAACATAAACCATGACATTCCACTTCTGGCCCCCAGGACTCATACATCTTTTATACAAAAGACATTTAGTCCATCTCTAAGAGTTGTCAAAGTCCTAATAGTTTTAGCATTGCTGAACAGTCTAAGTCCCAAGTCTCCTCCGACTTCTATAGCAAACTCTTAATTGTAACCCCCTGTACAAATGAAACAAGGTTAAACATTTCTGAAATGCAAAGGCACAAGATAAACATTATCGTTCCAAAAGTAACAAACAGGGGAATATAAAGCATTGGAAACAAAGCAAGTCTAACATCCAACAGGGAACATTAAATCCTGGAGTTCCATGCTTAGCATCTGTAGAAATCTGGTTGCAAGCTCCAAAAGCCTTGGATGATCCCACCCCCATGGCACTTCCAGGGATATCAGCTCACGAAACTCCTCTCTTAAATCCTCACTGCTCACTTTTTGCAGCTTTCCTCAGATGATCCACATTCCTGGCTTTTCCAAACTTCTGGGGTCTCCATTGCACCTTTGGCTTCACCCTTACGTCTTTACAAACTGCCCTCTCAGGGGCACAATACTTGGCTTCCCAGGCCCTTTGCAATCAAGGTAGAAGCTGTCTTACCCTCAGAATTTGTGCATTTTCCTTGCACCTAAAATCAGCACCATGTGGATGCCGCCAAGGTTTGCTGCCATCTGGAGCAGTAGCCAGGCTTTCTCTCTCTTGGTTGTAGGGGTCAATTGCCTGGATCATTGGGCTCTGTGAGCCTGATTGTGAAGAAAAGCTTCTCTATGTTGCTGACATTCTGGAACCTCATGTGGCTGCTGCCATTCTGGAGCATGGTGCTCTGCAGCTTTCTCATCTGAGCAAGTTCTTTCACTTTTGCAGTTTTGAGACTGCAAAGGGTGGAGACTCACTGCTTCCTGGGATGCCCTGGGGCCATCTTTCTTTCTGTTTCTCCTCAGCAATCAAAGCCTCAGTTCAAATTTTACAATCCACAGCTTTACTGGAGTTTTCCTTCTGGCCAAATTTGCATAGTTGTAAATTATCCTGCTGGGCTCTTTGCTCTTGATTTGCAACATAAACCTGGCTAAAAGCCCCCAACAATAGTCATACCACAGCCTCAACATTTTAATGCCTTGACATTTCTTTTTCCAGATTAATCAGTCCATTGCCCTTGGTCTCAGTGTCAGGCAAAGTCTCTGGGCATGAGCAAAATGCAGACAAACTTCCTGCCAAGCCATAACATACATTGTGGGGAGTCCAACAACCAATGCAGTCCTTCTTCCCAGCAGAAACCTCCCAAGCCTGGTCTTTACCATGAGGCTTTCTATCAGCATTCTGTTCTCCTGAGGTCTAACCAGAATCTCCTCTACAGAACAGCCTAAGGTGCTCCAACTCTATGCATCCAGGCGACATGTCTGAACCTTTCCAAACTCTGCCCACAAGCCATTTCCAAAGCCTCTTGAAAAACACGGTCAGGTATAATCACAGCAAAGGACCCCACTCCTTGGTACCAAATTCTGTCTTAGTTACTTTTTACTTGTTCTGAGACAAAATACCTGAAGCCCAAAGTTGGGAAAGAAAAGGTTTATTTCTTATAGTTTTCCATATTCTTATAGTTTTCCATATTCAGCTGGCTCCCAGGCAGGCGGGCATGGCTGGGCTGCAATTCATGTCGACTGCAAACAGCAAGGAGAAACCAGCAAAAGAGCGAGACACACCTTCTTCCTGCGATTACATCACATCCTGGCTTGACTCCTAGGCCAGTGTAGCACTCTCATCCCTGATCCAAGCACTAGACAATGAGCCAATAACAAATGCATAATGCAAATGCATGAGGCCTGGGGGACACTAAACCATGACACCAGGACAATTATTTAACTGTGTAGTAAACCAAAATTGCCTACTATCATTGCTTTTTATAAGAAATATACCAGGAAATATAAAAATGACAATTTTATCAAATTCCATGATTCCATGATTTTGTGTCGATGGTATACCTTAAAACAGTCCATATACATTGAGGCTGAGGATGTAACTCAGTAGCACAGTGTCTGCCTGGCAATCGTGAGGTCCTGAGTTCAAGTCCCAGTACCCACAAAAAATTTTTTTAAAAAACACTGTGACCTGACAGATTATCCAGTCCCTTCCCAGGTTCTTCTTGTGTTGCTATGTTTCTCTGAAAAACACATTTTACTCTGCTGAGTTGGCCTTTCCTTTTTCCTGTGGGTGGCACCATTTCAATAAAATGTCCACACTAAACATTAACAGGAAAATGTCGATGATGGGTGTGCTGCCTGGGGTTCTGCTCTCCTGTATTTTCAATGCTTTGGTCTATCAGACCTATTCTAAACTGTGACTTTTTGAACCCCTTGTTTTGAATAACAGGTTCCATACTGTTTGGTCCAGAACGTACATAAATATTTGATAATATATTTTCCTTGCTTTTCATTACAGAATACCTTGCTAGATGTTGGTCAAATTTGTCACCGCCACCCATAGAATTAATACAATCATTGAGCACTACTGGACTTGTTAAAGTTTTGTTTCTTCTTTTCAGTTCTATGACTTCTGTATCATGTATGAATAGCTGACAATAAGGAGATGTCTTTTTGTCTTTTCACTTCAAAACACAGGTTTTGACCCTCTGATTGCTAACATGTCTCCCCTTTTCAGTGTTCTTTTGCAGATCTTTGGCACTTCCTTCCTGTTCAGTCTCACTGTCCCAAACACGTTCATTTTATACTGTAAAACAGTATCACTGAGTTCTGGGAAAGTATCAAAATTATAACTAACATACTTATGGTAAGAGTTTTCATAGACTGTAGCACAAAATTCAGGTTTTCACAAATAAATATGAATTAGTAAAAGAAAATAACCAGGACTTACTCTAAGACCTCACTAGAAACAAGTGCAAATACAATATTCTAAATAAAAGTTTGGAAAAACAGTCACTATAAACAGACGTAGAGATGTATCTCATGCAAACAAGAACCAACTGGTTGAAACGACACCTGCCCAAGTGGCACTCAGGTAAGTGCTGAGTGATTAACTCCAGGAGCAAGCTCATGGAGAAGAAAACGGAACAGAGGTCTCATGGGGTGGGGGGCACAGGGAGGGCAAAGACAGCGCTCAGAGGGTCAGAGCTCCCCCTCAGAACACTCATGCGGATTGTGACAGTATAGCACGGCTCTGAGATCATGCTAACAGCCCTTGAACTGCACAGTTTAAGTGGATAGGATGTATATGATAAGAATCATATCTGAATGAAACTTTCCTGGGGGAAAAAAGAGAGACAGCAACACAGCAGAGGTGGGCTATTGTCCCTGACTGGGGATCAACACGGGGCCTGCTGACTGCATTCAAGGAAGTGGCCGGTCCTGCAGCAAGGCCTAGAGTTCCAGATGGAAGCATTCAGGGCTCAATCGTAGAGCTCCAAGCTGGCCGACAGAACGGGGTGACTGCTGCCCCGAAACACGGATGTCACTCTGCAGTGGGTCGGGCTGTGTGACCAGATATGTCATTTCTGCACTGATTACAGGTGTAAATGATAACATTCTGGATTTGTCGGCTTGAAAAAAAGGTATTAACAGTGTTACTTTTGTTTTTTGAATTCTTTGTTTGCACTGGTACATGTTTGCAGTATGGAATGGCTACCATCACGGAGAGCTGGGATGTGTACACATAATACCATTGTTTTCGTTGTTCATTTGGTTTTGTCGTACAGAGAATCAAACTGATGGCCTCACACTTGCCAGGCAGGCTCTGTGCAGCTGAGCTATATCCCTGGTCCCTTAGTGTTACTTTTAAAGATCGTGTTTATTTCACTTTTTAACACAGCAACTGGAAAAAACTTCACTACATGTGTGGTGTGTGTTCCATTCCCACTGGATGGCGCCATCTGTCGTGGGTGTGGGAGCCGCGGAGGGCTCCTCAGCCAGGGCAGGAGTGGGCAAACACTCTTCGGGAAAAGCCAGTGGTAACTATCTAGGACTGTGCTGTCCCTGCTGAAATTCTGCAGCACTACTCACAAAGCATAAGAACCCACAGACATCCGTAAACACTGTGTGTAAATAGCTGCATGACTGTATTTTATTTGTGGACACAGAAATTTGAATCTCATAGAATGTTCATGTCACAAATATTCACATCATGAATCTTCTTTGATTTTCTCCCAATCATTTAAAATGGAAAAGCTGGGCTGGGGACATAGCTCAGCAGCACAAGCACCTGCCTGGCAAACACAAGGTCATGAGTTCAATCCCCGTCACCAATAAATAAATGAATAATGATGGGTGGATTATCAACCTCCAAATGAGAAAATCAAGCTGGAGGTTCTGAAAATTCCCTTCCAATGGGAGCTCCACTGGCTGGCTACTCACACAAGCCTGATCGGACACCTGGCTTTGCAGAGCACTGGGTCTGGAGAAGAGGGTAGGAGTCAAGCGCTGCCTTCTGATACTACATCTGAGGAACCTGAGTCTCAGAGAGGTCACATTGCATCATGCGGCAATGAAGAAGTTCCTGGACAAAGAGCGCCTCCAAGGGAGGCTGTGCTCCACGGAACACCTGATCCCTCTCAGGGCTCCAGATCCCAGCTCCTCCCTTCATTCATTTATTCCTTTGTTCACCACTTATTTCTTGGCTGCATAGGAGGCTCTGAAGAGTGAAACACCAATTAGATTTGGTCCCTGATCTTGAGGAACTCAAAGTACAAGAAGAAAAGATATTTCAAAATGGATATCCTGAGTGAGAAATCCAAATACACATACCTGAAAGAGGAAACAAAAGGAGAGATGGTAGGAAAGAGTGAGGTGGGGAGGGGATGTAGAGAAGAGAGAGAAAGGGGAGCAAAATTGACCAAGGTGCAATCGTATTTGTGCACGTATTGGTTCCCCAACACGAGTGCAGTTATTATGTATCACAAACATACACGAATAAAATTTTAAAAATAAAACAAATGAAGAAGAAAAAGAAAACAAAAGCAAACGGCCGTTGCAGGGGACCTCCTGGACTGGGAGAGAAAGACTTCTGAGGGGGTGCGGCCCAGGGCGCAGATCAGGACAGGTGGGAATTGGCCAAGCAGACAAAGGGGAGAAGAGGATGCAACAACAGGACCAGCACACACCAAGGCCGGGGTGCTGAGGCGGTGAAGCAGTTCTGGAGGGTGGAGGGTGGCTTTGCAGACGAAAGAGGAAGAAGAGCTGAGCAAGGCCATTGGCAGGCTACATCAATGTCAAGACCCTGGCTGAGCTTGGGGTAAGTGGAGAGGAACACACACAGGCCCCAATAGCCAGAGTGAATCTGGGAAATTGCACTGTACCCCTCCAGGCAGAGGGGTAAGCAGAGATTCTACGAGGCAGACACTGTCCAAAAGAGCACAAGCAACCATGATAGCGCCTGGGCCCATGTCACCAGCAGGCCTTGCTTGACCTGAGAAGGAAACATGAGGGAGGTGTGGAGAGCCCTCAGCTACAGGCCCTCTGGGTGCCAGACAGAGACCAGCAAAGGTAGGGCCAGACCTCAGGTCAGGATTTCCCAGCTCTGCCGTTTCCTGCTCAGCCTTGGTCTCTCAGAGGTGCAGAGAGATAGGCGGCTCCAGGGTTTCCTGTGCGAGGAGCCTAACACACCAGACCTCAGCTGTGAGCTCTGAACCCTGCCGGAGCACGCACTCTATGGGGCACTCACATCCCTATTCAAGGGTCCCAGCCATTCAGCTCAGGGCCTGGACTCTGGGCCAGGACGCCCCTGCCCCTTTTGGCTGACATAGTCTCTCTCTGGCTGTGTCCAGTTTTTCTGTGTAGTGCGATGGCTGCGGCTGTGGCTGCAATGGTGGCTGTGGATGTGACTGTCACCGTCTCACTCACTCATAGGTTGCTCCCTGTGAGAAGCGGCAGCACCAAGCCCAGCTTCCTCCCAGGCCCTGCACAGGATATCACAGTTCTGCCATGAGGCAGGGAACACCCAGCTTTGAGAGTGCTGGGATCAACCCAGGACTTATGCTCACCCTAACCCATACCTCCCCACATCCGTGTGTGCCCTGAACAGAGCCTGGCCTTCCCTGGGATCGGAAAAGAGTGTGGAGGGACAAGGTGACAAGAAACCCACTTCCTATTCTTCTGTACCTTTTAAAAGTACCAAATGTCCACAACACCTATTTTTTTAGGTTTAAAAACGATGGGGCATGGGGCTGGGGATTTAGCTCAGTGGCATAAGCACCTGCCTTGCAAGCAGGCAGTTGTCAGTTCAATTCCCGGTACTGATAAAAAGGAAAAAAGACAAAAACAAAACGATGGGGCACTTCTGCTTTTCTATAGCCAAGTCCATCGTGGACTCAGCACCATGCACATTTGTCCAGGTCTCTCTTTCCACTCCTGTGGACTTAGAGCCCTTCTGCGAGCCGGTCCTCCCAGCTGCAGGACGAGTGGCCCTTGTCACCATCCCCACAGGAGAAGCTCTAAGAACCGCCTATCTACTGGTAAAGGATTTCAGGATCTGGGATGAAAGAGAATATATTAACACAAACTACTCCTGCCCATTAAACCACATACTTCTGGGGAAATCTAATACAGAGGCATCAGATCCATTTACAGTTGCTGCACCAAAGGGCAATGTCAATTAGTGACATTAACAATTGTCATTTTCTTTGTAAACCTACTTGATGACCGGAGGCTGCTGGAATCATGCTATCTGAGCCTTCTGTGTTTGAACCAGGACATCTCAGCCTGGCCCACCTGGAACAGACAGGAGAGCTGCCCACCTCGGTTATAGGTCTTGGCTGAGGGCTGGGACCTTGGTCTCCGGGCTGCCGGGATGGTGTTGGCCTGCCCATGTCCAGGGCTGAATCCCGTCTCAGGCTGAAGACAACCCTTCCTCCCCTCTCGTCCTCTTGCAGGCTGGGGTACACAGACAGACAGACACTCAACATGACGGCAGAGCAGCAGCCACCTGGGTGCATCCAGTGATCTCAGTGTGAGGTGGGGAACACAGATTCCAGCACAGAAGGAGCCTCGTGCCAGACAGGAGTTCCAGCCAACCCCTACCACATGTGTCCCCACTATCTGAGCGGAGAGTGCTTAGGGTTACTCATCTGCAATTCCTGCTTCAGAGGCGGAGAACTGGAGAGCCTTGAGTTTTAAACCATCTGAGCAGAGGATTAAGCCTCCGTCCCTCCCCAGCCCGGGTCGCAACACCTGGGCAGAACTCAGGTCCTGCAGCTGCACTCCCTCTGCTGAGCCCAAGAGTGTCAAGGGGGTGCTGTGAAGCTGGCCGCCCTGCCCGAGGCTCGCCCGCCCAGCTGCCTGGCTGCCCCATCTCCTTGCAGTAACCAAGCCTTTCCTCATTGTTGTGCCGGTTCCATTTGCTCCTTTTATTCTCCAGGTTTTCCTTGACTCTGATGTTTCTCCCCCTGCCGCACAACAAGCCCTTCTGATCTCTGTGAAAGGCAAACCCATGTCATTCTTCCAAATCATCATTGTATGACATGTTTTTATATCAGCCGGACAAAGGAGCTATTTGATCAAGGGGTATGGTGTGTGGCTGTAAGAAATTCAGCTGGTTGGTGGCAAGCATTGTTCCCAGGCGACTCCCTGACCCCATTCTGTGCCTGGAAAAACTCCCTGAGAGTGGCCTTTATTCATGGAGTAACCCCGTCGCCAGCGCACTCCCAGAGCATGCTCAGTTCCCCTCGGTGTCACCGATAGCTGCCCCGGCCACCCTTTCACTCTTGCATCAGCATCAGGTTTCCAACCCCACAGCTGTTATCACCGCAGAGCTCAGGGGTTAGAGATACAGGTTGCTCTCTACTCTCCCTCTTATCTTGGAGAAATTCAACCTTCCTTTGAAATGGTCATTTGGAAATTACCCGTCTGCTACTCTCTGTGCAGCAGGCTGGGCTTCCTCTTTTGTCCCCAAGGACCGGGAAACCTCCCTAGCTCACCACCTTGAAGGCCCTTTTGACTGGCTGCAGCGCTAGTGGTGGTGTGCAGGCCTCACCCAGCCCCCCAGGCTCATGGTACCCTGAAGTGAGGCTCCCACATGCTCCCTTTAACACTCACAGTGAGGGCTGGGGATTTAGCTCAGCGGCATAAGCGCCTGCCTTGCAAGCAGGCAGTCGTGAGTTCGATCCCCGGTACCGATATAAAGGAAAAAGACAAAAAAAAAAAAGAATGAAAACACTCACAGTGCACCCGGGTCCCTCTGTGTGGAACACCTCCACCCACCATGGGATATGAGAAAGGACCATGGGTCTGCAGACAGGTCCACTGCATTACCACGGCTTCATCTGTGACCCCAGGCCACAGAAACACTGTGAAGCCTGCCCAGACCACGCGGGCCTGATTAGCCTGTTAACGGCCCAAGTGGCTAGGACACTCAAACCAAACCAACCCTTTAAAAAGTCCAGTTTGTCAGTGGCAGTGTTAGGAACCTGAGATCCCAGCACTCTAGGAGACTGAGGCAGGAGGATCACAAGTTCAAGCCCAACCTGGATCATTTAGGAACAATCCAGAGAATACCGGAAGATTCGAGTGTCTTCAAACCAAACTGCTTTGGGACTCTCCTCATTATGCCTGTGCTCATTAACAGAGACAGACGGCTCAAGAACACTCAAAACCAGCGCCTCACTCTGAAGTTTCTGGTTCATTTTCCCCCTGGCTCATTTTTAAATTCATTAAGTACCACTTTTCCCTAAGAAGCTGGCATTGGATTAGACTGTGGTAATTTGTCTGCAACAACTGTGTGGAAGTCAGGACCTCAAGCCAAGAACTGTGCCAACCCTAGAGTCCGAAGTCCAAGGGTGCTTCTCGGCCCACCCCATGCCAGTTTCCTGTGCCTGGAGCCAACAGAATGGCTTTTCCAGTGGGAGCCCCATGTGGCTTCTCCTGAGTGAATTCTCTGGCCCTGGGAACACCCCCAGTGCAGTATCAGAAACACAAGGAGTATGGCAGAGAGCTTGCTAGTGTGCACAAGGTCCAGCTTGGAATCCAGCACCACAAAATAACAAACAGACAAACAGAAACCGCAAAACAGTTCATGTCTGCTAGCAACCAAAGGCACCATGGTGTGGCTCCGTTCACAAGTCTAGAAGGGGTCACCCAGTGTAGCCGGCAGGGCAGTGGTGGCCAGGGTTTAAGGAAAAGGAGGGATACAGGTTTCTTTTCAGCATCATGAAAATGCTCTAGACTGACATAATGGGGCTGACCATGCAACCTTGTCAATATACAAAGACGCATGAATTGTACATTTTAAAGGGATAAATTTGTGATGTGTGAATTCTATATCTACATCTACAATGGAAAATAAAAAAGCGGGGGGTGGGATGCCACCTAAAATGTTTGTGACGAAGTGGAGCGTGGTGGTGGTGCCTGTAAATCACAGAGCGCAGGGAGCTGAGCTGGGGTATTCTGGGGCCAGAGTGGCCCGGGCCCTTATGAATTAGGGTTCTCATCACTGCCTGCCTCTTCTGTTCCTGCATTTCCTAAACCGCTTGGGTCCTACTTGGATGTGCCCCTTCTTTTGTAACGCGCTACAAAGGTGCGTTCTCCCCTGGGGTCGGGCCTGACCACCTGAGCTTGACTTCTTCACCCGCTCTCTCACTTACCAAACAGTTGCAGGGTCCCTGATGATGCCCCACAGTACAGCAGCTGAGGAATACAACTAGAGTTTTCTGCCCTGCAGGTCACCATCCAGGCAGAGACCAGCCCTGAAGTCTAAGGCCTTGAAACCCTGAGTGGTTTAGGACCATGTGCTGGGTAAAAGGGGGCTGGGAGTTGTGGGGCACTGGCCACCTGATGCTCCCTCCAGGGGGCCCTGCTGGGCTACTCCAGGCATCTCACAGAGTACAAGCTGACAAGCAGAATGTTCTCTTCTTCCCGGTGACTGCCTTCAGAGTCCCACCCCAGCAGCCCCTTGAGGGTCACCGCCTCGGCTCCAGAGCCTCCTGGCTGAGGCAATGCACAGCCCGGCTCAGACTGCTGGCCCTGGGTGCTGTCTCGACCTTTCCTCCTAAGCACTGTGTTCTGCCCACTTTTCTGCCCACTTACAGAGGCTTATAAGGTTAAGCCCCTCGCCCAAGGTCATACAGCTGATTAGTAACAAAGGCGGGCTAGAAACCATGGGTCCAGGCCTCAAAGTATAGTCCTTCTGAGCTTCCATTGAGGGGTTTATTTTCCCAACAAAGTGCCTGTGACCCAAAGAGGGAAAACCCAGGTAATCCCAGGTCAGGCTTTTTGTTTTGTTTTTACTTTGTTTTTGCAGTGCTGAGCATTGAATCCAGGGCCACTACCACTAAGCCACATCCAGACCCTTTTATTTTTCATTTTAAGATAAGTTCCCACTGAGTTGCTCAGGCTAGCCTGAATTTGTGATCTTCCTGCCTCAGCCTTCCAAGAAGCTGGTTTACAGGGGTGTGCCACTATCTCCCGCCCCCAGGTCAGTGTTTTTTTTTGTTGTTGTTGTGCTATTTTAAATTATTTTTTTAAATTTTGTTTTAGTTCTCAGCCTAAGTCAGAGGGGTAGAGGTAATAATGAGCCAACAGTTGACAGTCTCTCACCTCCTTCGAGGCTGCACAGCCAAGGGTCACGGCCAAACACGTCAGCTGGCCTGTGGAACCGCAGGCCCAAACCCATCTGCCAACGATAACTGAGCAGGGAGCACAACAGGGTTTGGGTCTTCTGTGATTAGGAAGAAAAAGTCCACACTTTAGGGAATCAGTGGGAGAAATGTGCAGAGGTTAAGAACTCAGCTGTAAAAGGCCAATAGATCTGGATTTCAATTCTGGCTGTGTATCTTTGGAAGAAAATTTCATCCCTTTTCTGAACCCCATGCTGTCTCCTCAGTGATGAATGAGCGTTCACAGCTAATTGTGAGGGTGTAAGTACTCACCATGCTGCGTGCTGCACCATTAGGAGGGTGAAACAAGTGGTGCCCCGAGGCCATCCCTGAGAGACAGCAAGCTCTTAGTAACAACAGTGTCCCTGTCATCTTCCTGAAATGATCTCTACTCTTTGAAGGGTTTAAGGCTCTGAGGTTGCTGACCAAGTCTCCTCAAAATATGTTTGCAGCCTCCTATTGGCCCTATAATGAAGGGCAAGACCAAGCACTATGGCACCCAGACTGGCCTTCATTCATTCACCAAAATATATGAAGTACCCGCTAAAGCCCAAGAGTGCCTGAAGAACCTGGTGATAAGTAAGGAGTGATAAGAGGATAATGAGAGAGACTACAGAAGACTACCTGGGAGACACTGGAGAGAGATGACCGAGGTCTTGAAGGATGTGTAGGAGTTCACCCAGGCAGAGGGGTTAGCATGTGGAAGAGCCTAGAATATTTGAGAAATGGTAAAAAGATGTGTATTACAAGAATATTCCAGATAAAGGGAAGGGAAGTCTGGAAAGCCAAGGCCAGACTGTGAAGGCCCCATAGACCTGGCTACCAAGTTTGAATTTTGTCCTGTGGACAAAGAGGATGGTTTTGAGCCTGCAGGAGGTTTTGAGCCTGGCCTGACATACTCCTTGGCTTTGTTTAGAAATGTTGGTTCTGGCTGCTTTGGAGTGGGATGACCACAGCACGGGCCGGGCTCTAGGGCAGGGTGAGGGTCCTGACCACCAGGAAGGGGACGTGCTGTTGCCACCCTACACTTTCTGCTCACATTTTTACTTTGCCTGAATTTCACAGAGACTCTGAGGTGCCTTCATCTTAATGAAGCAGGGCTGTGTGAGTGTCTCCTGAGGCTCCTTTGTCGGTACAATTAAACCTGGCCTTGGAGTCTGGACGCCTGACTTCCCCTCTGTTTCCTGACTAGTCAGCTGCACGAGCTTGGGGACCAGGCTCTGCTCCTCGCTGCTTCGCCCCTCGCTCAGGTGGGGACCTCCCCTCGGAGAGCCTCGCACCGAGCTGGCACCTGTTAGCGGTCACTTGCCCACTGCCCGCTGCTCTCCACTGTTAGAGGCTTCAGGCGCTGCTCGGCCCCTGATGAGTTGTGTGGCTTGGAAAAATTAACCCACCCTGCTGGACTCTGATTTCCTCCTCTGTACGTTTGGAATACTGATAAGTAACACACTGGGTTATTAGAAGGTCAACAAAAGAAATATTGAAATAAAGTACAGTAGTACCTTGGTTCATGAGCTTAATTCTTTCCATGACTTTTTTTTAATTTTAAAGAGGATAAAACAATAAAGCCAATCAAAACAAACCAGTGTAATCGATCATGAAACATAATGAAATCAACAATGATTACTATACTGTCTTTTTATGCCTTCAAAATAGCTACAGGTAACTTCGAACAAGGGAAAATCAAACAGAACAGAATAGAATAGAAACAATAAAAACAAAACAGTGAATGCAATAAAGGACTTCAGAATGAGCCTAGAGTAAATCCAAAACAGCTACCATAATATTTCTTGCCATCCTTGAAATAGCTTCTCCAGCCATTGGATTTAACATAATCAAACAAGACCAAAGAGAATAAAACCCAACCCAACAAAACAATGGAAACAATACAGGATCTCAAAACAAGACCCTAGGGAATCAACAGAGGCTGCAGCCATCAGGAAATCCCCCTAGATGCCACACTGCCTACTGCTGTCCTCTGAACTTGTGATCAGAGCCCTGGCCCTGGCTCTGCAGTGTTAGTGAGACACCAAGGCAAGGCAGGAGTCCAGTTGCATGTCACCACCATGGCCGTCACCACCATGTCTCCGGATCAGCCAGCAATTTACAAGGTGGACGGGGGTTGATACTTCTTTGCCAGCCCGCATGCCAGAAGGGGCTGGAGTCTGGCTGCTTCTGGTCCACCAGCAGCCCCGCATGGCGCTGGTTCCTAGATTGGGCTTGTTTTCCTTTCCGAGATTCTTAGTCCAGAATTCCGCTGTATGTAAATCCAGTGCCCAGAACCTGAAGTACTCACGAAAAGCATTGCTGTAGACTAAGGGTGATGGCAAATCCCACCTCAGGGTTTCTATCCAGATGCCCCCACAGCCTCATGTGCTCATGGTGACAGGCCCATGCGTGTGTGATACTGGACGTTGGCCTAGAACACTCCATTAGTCCACAGCCGGGCTTCTAGCTGGGCACAGTGCCAGGAAAGGCCTGCTGGGGGGAGGAGGTTGCGAGGCTGTGGCCTGGAGTCTATGTCCCTCCTCCTCCTTGATCTCTTGCTGCTTCCCGTGGCCATGCCAGGAGCTGTTTCTCCTCTGCCACATCCCTTTGCCATCCACGCTGCCTTGGATCCAGCATGCTACCAACTGAAACTTCTACAGACTGTGAGTCGTACTAAACCTCTCTCCTTTTAACCTGTGGCTGTTGGGTATTTTGTTCTAGGAGCAAGAAAGTAATTAAGATATCCCATAATTCCAGCAATTTGGGAGGCTGAGACAAGAGGACTCAAAGTTCGAGGCCAACCTGGGCAACCTAGGAATATCCTGTATCAAAATAAAGTACAAAAAAGGGCTGAGGTAACTAAGTGACAGAACACTCCAGGTCCAGCCCCCAGTACCACACAGGAAACCCTTGAATATACATATGTGAACACACTACACACATACACAGGAGTCTTGGTGCCTAAACACTTAGCACAGAACACTTGTGTAGTGTGGATTCATTATGAGTTGATATTGCACGTAGGTCTTCATCTTCTTATCTTTACAGGACAATGGTGCTAACTCGATTACTGCACTAAATAGTTGAAATAAAATTGAACAAACACACCTACTTCTAATTGTCTGCAGAGCATTTATCACTCTTACACAGCAGTCACCATTACCTGCAGAGAACAAGTTCCAAGACCCTCAGTGGAAGGGAAACCACAGCCAGTACTGTACCCTTCATAGTATGTGATTTTCCTGTACATACAGGCTCAGATTCAATGTTTTTTTTTCCTTCTAAGTGAAAGAGTAAAACTAGCATGAGTTTCTTTTTCCTTCTTCACAATTTCACAAGGAGAAGATTTGTTTTTATCAGGGTTGGAGATTTAGCTCAGCAGCACAAGCGCCTGCCTTGCAAGCAGGCAGTCGTAAGTTTGATCCCTGGTAGCGATAAAAATGAAAAAGAAAAAAAAATTTGTTCTTATCATAGATCATAAATGGGCATATGAATTTGTGTGCGTGCATGCGTGTGTGTGTGTCTATGTGATACTGGGGTTTAACCCCAGAGCCTTCACACTAAGTTACATCCTGAGCCCTTCTTTCATTTTTTAAGCTTTGAGACAGGGTCTCAGTCACTAACTTGTATTGGCTGGGCTGGAATTTGTGACCCTCCTGCCTCAGCCTCTCAGAGAGCTGAGACCATAAGCATGTGACACCACACTTGGTTGGGTTTTGTTTGGTTGGTTTTTCTTGGTAAGTCTGGAGATTTCACCTTTCCACTTCAAAGAAGTATTTTATGTCTTCTCTTTGGTAGGTCCAAATTGGCAGCATCAGTACTCCCATACTTTCAGTCAATTATCCAGTGAAAGAAATGGCAGTGACTTGAGCAGGCACTGTGATGCCACGACAGTAGGTCTGATAGCCACCAAGATGGCCACCGAGGGGCTGATGGACCAAAGAATGGCTGCGTCATGGAGAACAGGCCGGGATGGTGCGGGTTTCATTGTGCTGCTCGCAGCACTGGAATCTGGGGCCCTGCAACACACAAGCATGGGTCAAGAGGACCACTTCATGCAGCTGCCCTTAGGCGCCTACAACCCTGCTGGGAACAGGACATGGCGTGGGATAGTGAAGGAAGTGGCTGTCGGTGGGGGCCCTTTATGAGCCCCACATTTTGCACAGAGCCGGGCCCCAGCTGGCTCTCCCACCCAGCCCTCTTCCCTCATCATCAATGCTTTAGCGACATTTATATGGTCACTGTCGAAGTTACTTCAGGCTTGTCTTGAAGACAAGCGTGTGCTGTGCTCCTGAGCCCAGGCCCTGGACACAGTGGCAGGCACAGCTTGCCCTTGGGACGCTGAGATGGCAACAGCAGAGTCCATCTGCAGAACAGAACCAGTCTTGGAACCAGTCCTCTTAGCCGCCTGAGTTGGGGACTGCAGGTGAAAGCTACAGAGAGGCACAGCCTGGGAAGAAGCACCAGGCCTAACCCTTACCCAGCGATGTTACTTGGCGTCCAGAGCCAGGGGCTGACTCCATGGTGACTAGGAGTCCACTTCGGGCAGCAGCCGGCCTCCAGGTCTTCTGAGAGGGCTGGGAAGCGTAGGTCACCTTTGAGCCAGGACACTGGCTCAGCTGCTGTAGGGCCAGTGCGGCCTTGGGGTGGGCATGGAAGACGCCCTGTTGGCCCCAGAGCCCCTCATGGCCCTGAGGCATCCTGGGCTCCTGCCAGCCTCCTGGCTCCTCCAAGGCAGCGCCGAGAAGTTTAATCCATGCTGTGTGCAGCGACCCTGGGTTTCCTCCTCATTTGGGGCTGTCTGAGCAAAGGGGAACTGGAATGCTTTGGACAGCAGCAGCACCTGCCTGGCACTGCCTGGCACCCTGGGCAGGCACTGCCCTCTTGCACGTGCCAAGAAGCACAGCTGAGTTCCAGGGTACAGGAGAGTACACAGAGCCTGAGAGGTGACGTCCCTGCTCAATGTCCCAGGATCTCAGCTCAATAAATGAGCGCCCCTGGTGGTCCTGTGTCCCCCCCATGGTTGGAGGGGGAAGGAAAACTTTGTTTTTAGATGAACTGGGCTTTGAGGCTCCAGCAGGAGATGAGTGAGTTCTCTAGGGCCCAAAGCCATGGGTTCAGATCCCAGCCACTAACTGGCTCCAGCCCTTGGGGCAGATACTTAGCACTCTTTGCTTCCCATCATAAAAAGCAGCTGGCAGTGAGGACGCTGCAGGCCACTGTGTGAGCTGGAAATGACCCATCAGCTTGCCTGGCACCCAGGGACCTCAGCTGCTGCCCTTCCCTGCCTGCTGGTCTCAGGTGCCCGCTGGGGAGATGGAAGCACCTGGGGGAGTGGGGAGAAGGCGAGGACTGCAGAGAGCCACAGCCCCCCTCTGCTGGGCCCTGTGGGTCCCCTGAAAGGTGGCAGCTGTGACCTGCAGTTCAGCCCCTTTCCAGGAGGGCAGAGCCTCCCCAGCAGCACGGGTTGCATCCCCAGGAGCTTTGCCCCACGGGAGCTCCTGCTTGGGATAAGCCTGGTGTGAGCGGTCAATGCAGGAGGGCAGAGCCAGCTGGGGCACTGTGTGGAGAGCTGGCTTCCCCACCCTCGGGCAGCCCGGCCCTGGGCTCTGCCCTGGGTTTCCCGTGCCAGCGGGACAGAAGCCCAGCGTGCTCGGGCCTTCCCTGTCCTCTGCCGCACTACAGCGCACTACAGTGCCAACATCAGGCACAAGGGAGGAGACGGTCCTGCGCCTGAGCCCACCGAGGCAGAAAACAGGTTACACCCGTTTTCTCACTCAGGCTCCCCATAGCTTTTCCTTAGGAAGAGTTCTGTTGATGAAGAAAATTTCTAAACGAATAGTCTAGTTCAAAGCCTTCACTTTCTGGATGATGAGGCCATGATTCAGAAGAGGACTGTCCCTGGAGCACCCTGGCCACTGGGGCATGGAGCTCCTGGCGCTGCAGCTGCAGCCAGAGGTTTGCCCCTCTAAGGGCTAAAAGGGACAGCAAGGCCAGTCTAAGGGCAGCCAGGAAGGCCTTGCACACTGGCTCCAGAGCAAACCGGACAGTCTCCCTTGCAGGCTACATGTGGCCCTGGCAATTCGCTCTTGTCCTCATGGTCCAGGTTTCTGGTGGCCTCACCTGCTCCAGTGAATGGAAGTCGGGGGAGAGGCCAGGCCTGCATGATGCAGGCCACTGCCCATGCCTTTCTGCCTTTCCAGAGTTCTCAGGCCTCCAGTGGCCTCCGCTGCCTCCTCAGGGGACTCTACCTTCCTTGGAGCTCCTCCTAGGGTCATCAGGTGGACCCTGTGCAAACCTCAGGTGGCTCAACTCCTCCCCGAGACCCTCCCCACAGTCTGAACCTCTGAGAGAGGCTGTTTCCTGGCACTCACTGGACACTTTACAAAACCAATCCTGACCACTCTGGGAGGTAGTTGTGGTTCAGATTTGCACAGGAGGACCCTGGGGTCGCAGGGTTGGAATGTGATTTGCATGGGTTGTATAGCCAAGAAGGGACAGAGCTGCCTCCAAAGCCAGTGCTGTGGCCTGTGCCCCGAGCCCTCCTACCTCCAGCTGCTCCCATCCGTGGTGGCAATCTTGCCTGGCACTGCATTGAGGCCCTGGCCACGCCAGCCTCAGGCCAAGTGCACGAGGGTGGGGCAAAGGAGCCCTAGAAAGAGCCTGCTCTACCCCCTGCCTTGCCCATACTCCTGACCCTGGTGAACCTGAAGAGAGCTACTCCCAAGTCGAGATTCTCCCAGCCCCACCATCTTGCACACCTGCTCACACTTTTGCACACCTGTGCACACTCCCATCATACCAGGCTCCCGAGTCAAAGCCAGTTTCAGGCACCACTAGCTTAGGCTCTGTCCAGCCTCACTTTCTAATTTTTTTCAGCGCTGGGGACCAAACCCAGGGCCTTGAGCCTGCTAGGTAAGGGCCTATCACTTAGGCACAACCCCAGTTTTTTGTTTTGTTTTAATTTTGCAATAGAATCTTGCTAAGTTTCCCAGACTGGCCTCAAAATTGACCCTCCTACCTCAGCTTCCTGGATAACTGGCCTCTGCCTTCGAGCCCAGCTAAACCTCAGCTTCCTGAGCCCTGTACTCTCTCAGCTCATCTGAGAGTTTTCCAAAGTTTACTCAAGAGTCCCAGTTCCCAATCCCACCTCAGTCTACAGCATCCTTGGGAGCTGTGCCCCTCCCTGGACTGCCAGCGCCCTTTCCCAGAAGCCCCTTTTGCTTGGTACCCAGAGGCCTCTTCACAGCCCTCCAGGAGGATCAGGCCTGGTCTAAGGGAAGTGACTGGAACTTGAGCCCAGCCTGAAAAAGCTGGGCTCCAGCTTGCTGCTGACCCGACTGCTCCATCAGAACTCAGATCAGGCGGATCCTCCATGGCAGTTTATCCACCATGAATGTTTTATGAGTCCCTCTGCATTACTGAGGGCCAGTGCAGCAGGGGTGGGGGTGAGGAAGCCCAGGACTAGGTGGGAGGTGAGCAGGAGGGTTAGCTCTGGTGTTCCCTAGGCCAGGACGAGGGATCTCTTTGCAAAGGAAGATTGCAAAACTGGACTGGACTGCAATTGGGGATGGGGCTCCATGGTACGGTGCTTGCCTGGCATGTGTGAGGTCTTGTGATCCATCCCAGTTCCTCACCATCCCACACCAAGGAACAGTTGATTGGCACAGGGAGAAGTTCAGACCCAGGAGGTCTGGGGATGTGCATGGTCAGAGTGTAGCAGAGGGACAACTTGTAGTGGCCCTCAAACGCCCTAACTGGCCTTCAAGGAGCTGCCCTGGGACTTGGGACCAAGATGCTGGGGCTCCCAGGTGTCCCCCAGCTGCCCTTGGGGTGCAGGGAGGGAGACCTGCAAAGCCCCCAGAAAAGCTCCACCCACTTCTCCTTTGCCTGGCCTCTTGTGCTGTGCGCCACCCTCAGGCCTGTGCCTGACCTCTGGTCCCGTGACTGGGGTCCCCCACAGCCCCCAAACACAGATACGGAAACCTGCTTGGCCTGGGTAACCCCACTCTACCCCATGCTGCTGCTCCTCCTCTGCATCACCGAGGCAGGACAGGAAAGCGAATCCCCCCAAACTGACCAGGGGCTCCGCTTCCCTAACCCTTGCCGAGAGAAAGGCTGGGGAAGGAAGCCTGGCTGCCCCACAGCTCTGAGCCTTGGATGGGCCTGCCCAGGCCAACAGTCACTTCCCGGGGGTCCACAAGAGTTCCAGACAGAGAAGGAATAACCACAGGGCTGCTTCTGGCACTTCCCTCCAAAGGAAATAGGACACGGGGATCCCCCTGGAGCTCCCACCACTCCCTCTGCCCAGCTCCCACCAACTCCTTCTCTCTGCTCTGCTGGCCCCAGCTCTTAATTCTTCTCCATTCCCTCCTTTGAAGTCCCCCTGGTTGCTATGGAAACCTGGTGGTGGCAAAGGAAGCAGAATTTGGGGAGGTTCTGGGATGTGCAACAGGCTCTGCTTGGCGTCTGCCTGCGCAGGCATGGGGACACTGCTGTGGCTTGAGGAAGCAGACCTCAGGCCTCCTTCCCTGAGGGATGGCGCTGAGAGGTCATATCCCCCGTGCCCATTGCCCTGGGTATGGAGCCCCTCTCCTGCCCCTGGACTGTGTGGTGGACATTCACTGGATGCCCACAAAGTGTCAAGCTCTGTCCTAGGCATGGACTGTCCCTCAGTGAGTGACACCTGCAAGGTCCCTGCCCTCTTAGGAGGCAGACCAGAAGCAGGAAATAGATGAAAACAGAAAGTGTCAGACAGTGGTCAAACAGAACAGAAAAGCAGACCAGAGTGACAGCAGAGGGCCTCGCTTTGCAGGAAGCTTCTAGGGGCTGGGCATGAGTAGCCAGAGCATGACATGAGCCCACCAGGGCCACAGGAGCCCAAGCTTAGTCTAGGCGCAGTGGGAGAACCATGATCCGATGCCCCATGAAACTTCTGGCTCCTGAGTGCAGAGCGGACCGCAGGGTGGGAGAGAAGAGATGGCCATGCTCTAGCTGCAAAGCCAATGGCACAAGCCAGCAGTGGCCGGAGGCAGAGGGTGGGGCAGAGGGCTGGGGGAGGCCAGGGCCTCCGACAGGAACCTCGAAGGCTCCCACCACCGGTGTCAAAGCAGCTCTGTGTTTGGCTGCTCCCTCTTTGGGCTGGGGGGTGGTGATGAGGGAGGGTGGTGAGGATGACAATGACCTTTCTCCCCTACAGCTGCAGGCTCAGGGGTGGTGTGGGGTGGGCCCTCCTCCATGATCAGTGCACAGACTCTCCCACTTTCCTCCCCGCTGGACCACAGCTCTGCCGCCACTTTTAATTTACTTTTTGTACTGGAGATTGAGCCCAGGGCCTTGCCACTGAGCTGCATCCCCAACTCTTCAACAATTTGTTTTGAGATGGGGTTTGTTAAAGTCTCTAAATTGCCCAGGCTAGGCTGGAACTTGTGATCCTCCTGCCTCAGCCTTCCCGAGTGCTGGGTTACAGGCAGGCACCCAGCTGCTGTCTCTGTCTTCTCTGCCAGTGCTGCCTCTGTACTCTACCCTTCCTCTGGAGCAGACCAAGGCTCAGGCTTGAAGCTCCCTCTGCCTCCAGGGCTCCTCAGGGAAAGCAATGGTGCCGTGGCCAGTGCTTTCTACCTTCTCAGGGCCCTTGCCCACAGTGCCCCGCCTTGCCTCCTCTTGGGTATTCAGTCAGCCCAGCTTCATGTATCCAAACCAAACTCCCGGTGCTGCCCTCCTGGACTCTCCCCAGCAACTGGCACCTCCATCTTCCACTTGCTCGGGGCAGGATTCCTGGGCTCCTTTCATCTCACACAAACCACACCCACACCCATCAGCAAACCCTGTCCTCCCTGCTCGCCAAAACATCCCTAGTTCCAGTCTCTTTTACCTGCTCTCCATCTGCTCCTTTTCTTTGCTTTGTTTTTGGGCTAGGGTCTTATTATGTAGTTCAGGTTCACCATGTAGCCCAGGCTGGCCTTAAATTTGCAGTAACCCTCCTGCCTCAGCCTCCCAAGTGCTGAGACTACAGATACACAATGCTGGGCCCCCAATCCACTCTTGGCTCTCATCTAGATTACTGCAGCAACTTCCTAACCCAGCTCCCTCGTCCACTTTGTCAGTTACACTAAGTTTTCCTTCAAAAAAAAGGTTCCCTTAGGGGCCAGGGATTTAGCTCAGCGGCATAAACACCTGCCTTGCAAGAGCACGGTTGTGAGTTCGATTCCCAGTACAAAAAAAAAAAAAAAAAAAAAGCTCTGAATTAAAAGCAGAGAAGGGGGAAAGGAAGGGAAAAGTAAAAAAAAAAAATTAGAAAAGAAACAATAAATGGAAACAAAGTTTTTGTAATCGGGGAGGGCAAGAGGGGTTGACAGGAGGGGAGGAGAGGGAAAGGAAAAACCAGTCACATCTTGTAGGGGTCCAGCATCTCCATGACAAATGTGATCATTATACATATCTAAATGCATCAGTAAAATCTGAAGAAAAGCAAACATCAATCTGACCTGACCCTCAGTGGCCACCATCTCACTGAGAGCAAAGCTGGAATCTTTCACGTCCCACATCGACGACCTACTTCACCTGCTGTCCTCCTCCCGTCCGCCCCCCAGATCCCACCTGTGTCTGCCCATGGCCAGCTCTGCTCTGGCGCCCTGCCCTCCCCATTGACACCCATCTCTCGACTGTGATGATTGGCCCTGGGACCTTCGGACTCTGGGCCTTGTCCTTGGGGGAAAATGAGCTCCTTCAAGATGGTGTTGGTTTTGTTTCCTTATTTCTGGTTTTTTTTTTTTTTTTTTTTTTTTTTTTGTCGTTTTCATTTTTATTGGTACCGGGGATCGAACTCACGACCACCTGCTTTCAAGGCAGGTGCTTATGCCGCTGAGCTAAATCTCCAGCCCCTTCTTTCCTTATTTGTGCCCAGAACGTGGCTTGACACCTCACGGGCACTCAGTGAAGGATTTCTGAATGAATAATGGAATTCGTGTGAAGCCTTCAGTCCTTTGGAGGTAGCTGAGGTCTCAGGACAGAGACAGACTCCTAACGTCAGCTTTGACTCTGTCCATCCATCCAGTGGTTCCTGGCCCCCGGGGAAAGCAAGACCCTGATTCTTTCTGCAGGTTCTACAATGAGACCTGGGCTAGGTGTGGCGTACATCTGTAGTCCCAGCCCTTGGGAAGCTGAGGCAGATCGTTCAACATGAGTTCAAGGACAGCTTGGACTACATAGCGAATTTAAGCCCAGCTTGGATTACATAGTGACAGCCTGTCTCAAAAAACATATATAAAATAAAATAAAACACTAAGTTAGAACAATGCCCAGCGGGAGGCAATGTCGCTCAGAGGCAAAGAACGGCCCCTGTGCAGCCTCACCCCTGTCCCTGCAGCACAGGCAGCAGGAGCCGGTGCGCCGGAGGAGGGGTTCTGCTCCTCCAGCTGAGGCCAGGACTGCTCTTCCCAGCTCTGAAATCACGATGGTTCTGGTTTGGACTTGGTTGGGCTTGAGGAGCCCCATCTGTTGGGTGAGGATGAGCAGAGGGCTGGCCCCCGGCCTGGTGCTGCTGCCTGGGTCACCTCTGTTACCAGAAGCATTACGAGGAGTGCAGCCGATAGAAGAGGAGCGGCCAGGAGGACTCTGAGACAGGACGACCAGGAAGGTGGCCTGTGCTCTCTTCGTGGACAGCCAGCTGGCCCATGGCCCTCAGGGTCTAGTGTCAGTTTCCACACACACCTTAGTAGCCCCCAGGCCCTTTGAGGCCACTCAAACTCTGGGGCAGAGTGGCCATCCTTTTGGCTGAGGACAGATAGCACAGTCCTGCTTCCCTTTCTAGGCCTTGCTATAGCACCTTGCTTGTTTTCCTCAGAATAAATGGGTTGAGCATATTGGGCCAGTAATAACCCCTTGAAATCAGTTGTTATCACGGTTAACAACCAGTTTGGCTTCAGTTCAGGCTGTTAACTATCAAACCACTAAGTGCCGGTAATGATTGATTCTTGGCCAGTTGCAGCTTGAGTGGGCTGTAAAACCCCGTTGGCGAGGGCTCTGGAGGCAGCAACTCGAAGGTAAACAAGGTGCTGGGTGCTCGGGCTCAGCCTGTCCCCTGGCCTGGGCTCAGCTCCCATGGGCCTTGTCCTGGAAGTCAGCTGGAGGTGGTCCTTCCCCAAGCCTCAAATGGACTCACAGACCCAAATGCCAGCCTTGTGTCCCCCTGTTCCCCACCCTCCAGGGCATCACTGGCCTCTCTGGACACAGCTCTGGAGCTCTACACAGTTCTCCTCATCTCCCTAGGTACCAAGATGGGGGCAAGATTCCAACCCTGCACCGAAGAGCTCCAGCATCCCCAGCCCAGGTTGGAGGTTTAGCTTTGGCCTAGCCAATGGCCAGCCTCAGTCCAGTCCTGCTCCACTCTGTGGCCAGTATCACAGGCAGAGAGCCTGACATTCCAGCCCACCCCAGACTCCCTCCTCCCCTGGAGCTTCCCCCAGGAACTGCTCTCAAACAAATGAAATGTGGGTAATTACGGGGCAAGGGGCTGGACAGGCGACCATGCAGATGAAAGCGTTTCCTGGACAGTCTCTTCATTTGCATGGCATCAGAAGCTGCTCAGGAGGTGTGACTTTTCCCACAGTGAGACCTAGCTCCTTGCACAATAAAGCCAGGCTGCTCACTCAGAATTAATTAAAGGGGGAGGGGAGCAAGAAGGCACCAAGCGCTGGAAGAGAGATGTCTAGAGCCCCTCCAGGCCCCTTCCCTTCAGAGCCCCTCACCATTCCTGTAGGCCACAAGAAGGGGTGGCACCCTGACCTGTCCACTCAAGTCTTTCCACCGCACCTGGACTTCCTGCTGCACCCAATGGCTGAGCCTGGGACCTGGGCGGCATGAGTGCCAAGGGAGAATCCAAAGACCTCCTGTAGGATAGGAGTGGGCAGCTCCTACTCACTGGGCCATGGTGCAGTCTAGGGGTGGCCAGACGGGAGGCACAGGTGTGCAGACTGGTGGTGTGACACCAGCCTCACCACCTTCCCCACACCAGTGCTGTCCTCCTGCAGAGCTATGCTTCCTGGCAGCTTAACCTCTGGACATGGCCACTGCCTCTGCCCCTGGCCCTGCCTGGGCTGGGCTCTGCCCTGGGGACTTGCCTAGCATCAGGCTCCACTCTCAGGTGGAGCTCCTGCCGGGACCTGTGCACTGGGCCCTCCTCACGCTAGCACCCCTTCCCTGTTGCCAGCGTCCACCCGGCCTGGGTGATACCTGCCAATATTGCACACCCTGGTCCCTGGCAGCTGCTGGTGCTTTCTGGAGCCTGATTCTCAGAAGGAACGGTCCAGCATCCCTCACGTACGCCAGGCACTGAGAGGGGTACTTGCTTAAAGACTGGAACCCACCCCATCCTGGGCCTGGCTCTTGTGTCTGGCTGAGGTGGCTGTGACCAGGGAAAGCCTCCGCAGTGACTTCTGTCAGGGGCCAGCTGACAGTGTCCAGGACTGGCCCCTTTCCTGCTCTGTCCTCCCCAGAAAGTGCTCCAGTGATAGTGACAGTGACAGGGGCGACTGAAGGCAGGAGCCCTGGTCAAGCTGGATGATGTCACAGTCTCCTGCTGCCAGCCACCAGGGCAGCGGGGTGAGCAAGCACATGTGTGTGTGTGACTGCACCTGGTACGACTTGCCCTCCCACAGACATTTCCAACTTAAATGAGCTAAGTATTTTGGCCCTCCAGTAGCAAGGAGTAACAACTACCCCCAGGAGCCCTGGCCCCGAGAGCTGCCCAAGACTGCCACCTGTGCTGCCTGGCCAGTCCTCTACAGCTGCTGTGGGGCCTGGGACACCTTAGTCACCCCGCAGCTCGACCCCAACCCTGGGAGCTCAGGCTCCTGACGCCCTTCCTAAGAGCTAAGAATACAGACACCACAGCCAGTGGAATACAAAAATAGATCCTCTCTTTTGTTTAAAAAAAAAAAACAGCAATAAAACCCAACAGCAAATGATATCAACAACTAGAACGTGAACCCCACTCCCCCACCTTCCCTCACGGGGTCCCTGTGCTGCCCAGGGACAGGGCAGGGCGTCTACCGGGGCTCAGGCGCCCAAGTCCTCTGGCTGCCACGTAGGCTGCGCGTGAAGGGTGGGTAGTTGAGAAACTCGAAACGCAGGCTCTGCTCGGTAGTGTGGTGGCCCCGTGGCAGCCGCTTCATGAAGTGCACCTCCCGCTGGTGCTGCCGCGTCCTGGAGCCCTTGCGGGGCCGGCCCTTGCGGGTGAAGGCCATGTACCAGGCCTCATACTTGGCGTTCTGCAGGGCTGTGTAGTTGTTCTCCAGCACGATCTCCGTGAACACACAGTCCTTGCCCTTGCCGTTGCTCTGCAGGTCAGGGGGCAGACCGGGTAAGCAGCCCCCCACGGGAGGAAGCAGCCAGTGCCCGACAGCAGGTGCTCCCCCAGCAGATGGTGAAGGCGCAGGACCCCGCCACACCCCCTGCCCGGGCACCCGCTCTAATCCCTTGCAGCCTGCGGCCCACCCGGCCACTTCCTGTCCTCCTGGGCAGCAGTGACACATGGCCGGGCCCAGGCAGGGGCGCAGAGCGAGGGGCCCGGAGCTGGCCTGTCTGGCCTGCTGCCCACCAGCCTGGCCAGGCCCACTGCTCCGCCTGCTCCCCCAGTCCCTAGGACTCCGCTCCCCACCCATGGTGGCCACTTTGTGGGGGAGGGGAGGCCCAGGAAGAGACTGAGTCCGGAATCCGAATCCCTTGAGCCCAGGAAGCCCAGGAAGCCGGGAGCTCCAGGCCAGAGCAGAGCCGTGACTAATAGGCCCATTCCCGAGTGCGGCTGAGGGGCTGGGCCTGCGGCTTACTGAACATTCCAAATACTGGTACCATGTAATTGGACATAATAGCAAAGCAATTTGGCGATTTGTTAAAAAGATATATGGAATTTACCACCACCCCCCACCCCTGTCCAAGCCCTCCTTTTTTGTCCTCCTTCCACAGCTTTCCGACTCTCCAGTGGTTTGCTTCTCCCAGTTCCACCCTCACCCAGCTGTCAGGTGGCCCTGACACAGACAGAGCCTAGGCCTCGGAGGCAGGGGAGGGCATCAGCCAGGCTGTCCGGCGGCAGCCCTCCCCACACCCTTCCCAGCCTTACCTTGGCGATGAGCTTCCCCTTCTTGTTCATGCAAATGTAGAGACCAGTCTCAGCTCCACGGACCCGAACCCGGCTCCCAAAGGTATCTGTCTCCACGATGAGCTTTGCTGTCGGGGAAAGGTGCAGGATCGTCACTGGGAGGAGCCTGATTCCGCTGGTCCCCAGCCCATGCCCTGGGAGTGGCCCTACCCCCGCAGCAGCAGCAGCTGCCGCTCCAAGGGCTGGGCCTCCACATAGTGCCAAGCCTTGACAAGCTGCACTACAAAGCCCTGATGGGGTCTAGCTACTTTTCTGGGTGCAGATCCCACCTTGGGTTCACAGTGGGGCTTGGACAGGAGCACAATTTACAAGATGGGGCCCACAGGAGGGGACCGAGGCCGTCATACTGAAAGCGCTGAGTCTGCATTCTTTCTGCCCTTCTTTCATATCCGACAACGGTAACTTGTGTGTCACTATCCTCAGAGTGCAGGTGCAGCCTTCAGTCCTGACCCAAAGGGACAGCTTTGAGTCCCCTGACCCAGCTCACAGCCCTGGCCACCCCTGCTGCACTCGGAGGTGACAGAGACGGGGATGGCTCTCCCTACACATAGCTGGGCACTACTTTGGGGACCTCAGATGCCAGCTAGGAGGATCCTGCCTCTTTCCCTGACTTCCCGGGTACAGGCCTCAGCCACAGTGTCCACAGCCCACAGCCCAGCTATCTCCTCACTCAATCTCAGGCAGAGCCGGACTGCTCAAGCACCCTCACCAATGCCACCACCACCACAGCCAAGCACTTTCTGTGGTGAGGAGCACAGAAACTCGAGGACCAGAGGCAGGGACGGGACTCTGTCCCATGTGAGAGGGCCAGGCCTGGCCTGGCTGGGGGACGGACAGGCTGAGTTCCTCCTGCACCCCAGCTCTCCAAATGCCAAACAGCAGAGCCCCAGCTTTTTCCTCCCTAAGAAAGCAGCTCTGGGATGCACTCTGTGCTGACACCTTTGTGACTTTTCTGTCCCCAAAACCAATCCCAGGGACGGGAAACCCTGAGGCCAGCACAGCAGCCTCCACTGCCTATCTGCCCTCTTCACACAGGAGGGGGCCAGAGCTGGAACATAGGGGCCAAAGGCCCCTGCCCAGCCCAGTTTCCTCCTGGAAGCCTCCTGTCTGCTCCTCCCTCTCTGTCTCCCCAAGCAGCTGAGAAGGGGCAGAGGCACCCACCCTGAAGGTTCCGGCCACATAGGGCAGACAGGAATAAAGTGGGCCCTTAGGTTGCTTCCTGAGCCCCTCAGGAGGCAATCCGGACCACTTCACTGTTCTCCCCAGACTGCTCTGGTCCTGCCCCACAGCGCCTGTCTCTAGCCCTTACCCCTGCCTTGCAGGCTGGGCCCAGGGCACCTGGGAAGCCCACCCTGGATCTGAGCAGATTCATTCTCCCTGGACCTTCTCTGATGTCTGAAGCCCAAGCTGCCTGCTGCCAGCTTGGCTTCTTCCTGCTTCCCCAAATCCAAGAATTCTGGGCCATTTGCTCCAATCAGGTAAACCCTGGAGGAGCCAGGACTTCATTCCCTGCTTTGGAAGCTGAGAAAGGAGCAAGCAGCCACTTTGGAGGGACAAAGGGACCACAGGCCCTGCTCTGCCAGCCCAGTGGGGGGGCTTGACCACCAGGCCGGCAGCCCCCACCCCCACCCAGAGAGCCCCTTCTCTCCTTCCCCATGGATGGGAACCTGGGGCTGAAGTTTACAGCGACTTTCCCAACCAGGCTTCTGCAAAGCTTAACATTTTCAAACCTATTCTTCCACCCCAGTGACAGATTTATCCCAGGAAAATTATGTCTCCTCCTCCAACTTTGAAGGAAGTCAGCTACGTCAATGCAGAAAAAATGCAGCGAGACATACTCGATCCCCCAAACTGGCTTGAGAAGAGGAGAAAGTATTCAGGAAATGTTAAAAAAGGTGAAAGTAAGAAGAGTTTTAATCGCTCTGCCAGACGCGGGGGTCTCTCTAGAGATTCACAGAGAACAATCCTCAACCTCGTTTTTAACATTTACAGACTCACAACTCCTTTCAAACTCCACATCTGAAAAAGACTGGCTCTTTTTCTGTTTTATATCATTCTTCATTTTTCTTCTTAGCTCTTAAAACGCCTCACCTTTTTATTACATTTTAATAGAGTCTTCCTCTCCCCTTTCATGCTTGTTTAACTTGGTCATTATTTAAAGATTTTTAAACTCACAATAACCGCTCTCTAAAAACAACACCAGCCGCCAAAAGGGCTTGCTTCCCTCCTGGTACATCTAGGACTCTGGAAATTGGCCCCGTTTCAAGGTAGAAATATTGAATGTTTTAGAAATCAATCAGTCCTCAGCCTCTCTGCCCGGGAAGTAGCTCCCTGCCTCACCATCCCACAGGGAGCCCCCGGGCCTGGTCCCGCTCACGGTGCATGGGGCCCCTCCCGCCCTAGCCCCCAGGTGTAACTAACCCTTCCCATCAGAGCAGTTGGGGGTTCACAGCATCCCCCTCTGCCACAGCGGGCGATCTCTCCCTGCCCCTTCCCACTCTCCTTTCCTGGGCCCTGGTGACATATTTGCTTTCTAGAGCTTCCCTGAAACCTGGGCCCCCTCCTCCACCTGCTGCAGGGGCGGGGGTATCAGTGGGATTCCTAGAGCTGTCTCAGGCTGGGTAGGGAAGAAGCACCTGCGGCTGCGTCCCGGTCCCCAACCTGTCCCGCTGAACTCGGTACACCTTGCTGCTTTAACGCCTTCCTCCCTGGGGACTGCGTCCTCGCCCCTTACCGAAGGGGTCCCCGTCCTCCGCCATGGCGTTGATGCGCTTGTTGGCCAGGACCTGCACGTGCTTCCCGCTGGTGCGGCTGTAGAGCTGGTAGGTCCGGACGAGGCGGCGGCTGAGCTGATCCGTCACCAGGCTCTGCTCCCTCACATGCTGTGTAAAATTAGGTGAGGACTGAACAGTTACCTTTGGGAAATTGAAAAATACACAGCACGGCATTATAACCCTACTCCGCCCGGGGACCCAGCGGCCCGCTCACCCCCCACCCCGGCCACCCCCGCCCGGGACGTCGCTCGGACCCAGCCCAGGTGCAGGCGCCCGGGACGCGGAGGTGCGGACCCACCTGCTGGGGAGCGGCCCGAGGCTCCCGGCCGGCTCGGAGCCGGGAAGCGGGCTCCCTGCCCAGCGCGGGCCCCGCGCCCGGGCCTTCCTGGAGGAGCAGGGCGCTTTTAAGTGGGGGGAGCAGCGCTGCCGCCCGGACGTCGCGAAGGGACGGCGAGCGCGCGCCGATAGCCCGGCCCGGCCCGGCCCGCCCGAGGCCTTCGCCGCGGCCACCGCGGCCCAGGTGCGGCTCCCGGAGCCCGGCCCAGTCCCGCAGCCCAGCAGCCTCGGGCGGGCGCTGCCTCTCCACCTCCCGCCCCTCGGGCGGCGCGGGGCTGCGTGGCCGGGCTCCGTGCCCGCCGCGCCGGCCCCAGGTCGGTCACCGGCCCGGCCCGCCCCGGCCCGGCCCGTGCCTCACCTGGGCTCGGAGGCAGAGGACCAGCAAGTGCAGCAGCCTGGGGAGACAAAAGCGGGAGAGCGTGAGCGGGGCCGGGGCGCGAGGCGGGGCGGGGGCGGCGGTACTCACAGGCAGCGCAGCGCGCGGCGGGGGCTGCCCATGGCCGGCCGAGGGCGCGGGGCGCAGAGGCGAGGGCGCGGGCGCGGGGCGCGGGTCCCGGAACGTCGTGCTGGCCACGCCGCGCTGGATCCTGTGCACCGCTCTCGGAGCGGGGCGCACGGAGGGGTAACGGGCCGCGGGGTGGGTGGGTCGTGGGGAGCCAGAGAGGGGCGGGGCGGGGGGGCGGGGGGCGCCGCACCGGGCGCGGGGGTGGTGCGTGGGGCGTGGAGCGCGAGGCCGAAGCCCGCAGCCCCGGGCTGGGAGCTGGGGTCGGGTCGCAGCCCCGGCGGGGGCGGGGCGGGGCGGGACGGCCGACGGGTCTGGGATTGGGGGTCTAGGCTAGGGGAGGGGTCTGGGGACCCGGAGAGGGGCGGGGGCGGCTGGAGTGGAGCCCTTCGCGGTCCCCAGTCCGTCCCCTCGCGCGCGTCTGGACCCTGGTCGCGCGGGAACTTAGTGGCGTCCCGAGGCCTGGGCTGGGGCTCCCCGGGGCGCCTGAACCCTGCCGCGCCGCTCTCCGCGTGGGGCTGGCTCTGCGGTGCCCCTGTCCCGACGGCCGGTCCCCCGGAGTTTCCGACAGACTGGCCGCGGAGCGCAAGGCCCGTGTGGCCGGGGACCTGGCTTGCTGCGTGCTCAGCCCTTCCAACTTGCGGTGTCTCTAAGGAGGCCCTGGGCGGTAGACCCCATTACCACATCCTTCTGCCCCTTTCAGTCCGAAGCTCCGAGGGGTCATGAGCTACCTTTGTGAAACGAGGAGCTCTGAGGTCCCTGCGGGACCCAATTAGCTGCCCCCCACCTAAAATCCAGCAGCCTCAGGGGCAAAAGTAGCTCTCTCTGCAGCTCGTCCTAGAGGAGGGGATCTAGAGCTCAGACACCCGCCCTTCCCTCTCCAAGTCCCGTGGCTTTTTAGTTAAACAGGTGTTTATATTCGTGTACTAGGCAAGGGCTCAGAACCTTGTGTGGCTGGGAGGGGAGAAGACAGAGACTTGTTTAAAACTCTCCCAGCCCTTTGCCTCACTGCTTCTCTTTCCTATGCGTGGACACCCTGAGCACCATTGTGCTTTCCTAGGAGCAGCCTGGGCGGGTGAACCAGAGGTGCCCTGGGACCAGTGTTTCCTGGGAGCAGTTGGGGCCCCAGATGCCCTTCCAGCTCCTCCTGCATCCACAACCCCGCACCACTGCAGATGGGGCTGGAGGGGCCAGGATAGTCTGAGAACCTGTTTAGGCCAGAGGCACAGCAGCGAGGTTTGGCCCACCCCTGCCCTTTTCTGTGTACCGCTCTTCCCCACTCCTGGCCACACATGCGCGCACTAGCCATAGCCAGAGAGGGTTGGTCTCAATACCTCATCTCTTCTCAGAGAAACAGAGTGAGCGCCCCTCCAGAGGCTGTTCCCTCTGCTCTTGCCCTCAGAGCCTGGTGGCAAGCACCATGCTTTACTAGCAAAGAAACTGCAGCTCCTGGCACAGCTGAACAGAGCCCTTCTGCACTTAGAGTTCCTGGCATGAATGAATGGATGGATGGATGAGGGAGAAATGGGGCGCTTGGTCAAAATTGAAACTTCAGCTCATGGACAACTTCGCAGGAGGGAGGGGGGTTCCCTACCCAACAGATAATAATCTTAATAAACACCACCATTTACTGAGCACTTCAGTTAAAGCTGAGTCGGATCTGCTCTCCACTCTGTTGGGAAGTGAGCCCGTGGGGAAGACAGGGCAGGTAGGCGTCACTGCCCATGGCCCAGGCCAGTGGGTCACCTTCACTCTGCTCTGCTAAAGCTGCTGCAACTCTTTGTTATTTGCTTCTGACTCTGCATTGCTCCAAGCAAGCAAGGGTGATGCCTCTTTGCTCACAACTAACTTAATTCCTGGACATAGTAGGCCCTGGAAAGGTGTATGAAAGAACGAATGAATGAATGGAAGAATGGAGGGGCCCAGGGAGAGGGAAGCAGGCACTGCTCCCCACCATGGACACAGCCCTTGGAAGACAAGTCTGCCAACCCACCAGGCAGTGTAGTGTGACCCGGTCCTGTAGTCACAGACACAGCATGCTGGGTACCTGACCCTCCTGGAATGGGAGTGAGGGGCAGAGAACCTGGTTCAGACCAGTGTTCCACCCTAGTGTTATTCCCCCCCCCCCCCCCGCGCAGGTCCTGAGGACGCGGGCTGAAGCTCAGTGATCTTTGCCCGCCTTCTCCCTCCCCAGAGGAGAGGGGCTCCTGGGGCCTAAGGGTCAGAGGTCAGCATTTTGGTCCTACTCCCACCTCTGCCAGGGCTCCCCCAGGACTAAATTCCTTCACACGAGAAAAGCTCCCAGGAGCCTGACCCTATCCTCCATGGAGATTCTTCCCGTTGCCCCAGAAGTCTGTGTCTCCAGGGACCCCGGGCAGATGGGTCGCCCCAGCAGCAGGCACCGGTTCGGCCCGGCGCGCTGGTGACTGACAAACGCAGACGTCCCGCCGCTCGCGGGCCGCCCCTTGCTCCTCCCTAGCGCGCGCCTCCCGCCGGCTCCCTCCTTCCTTTATCTTATCAAAGCCCCGTAATTACAATTGCTATTTTGTTTCCTCGAATCTGCAATCAGAGCTCCCGGGCCCAGAGGAGGGAGCGCCTGTCAACCTGATCGCTGAGGGACAGTCTGGCCACCTTTCCCAGCCGCCCCACACCACACACGCACGCACACACACGCGCACACTCGCACACGCGCTCCCTCCTTCCCTAGCTGACAGGAACACGCGCTCCTCAAACTCATTCTGGCCGGGGCTGAATGCGCCGCTCGCCCCGCCGTCCATCCAAAGGGGCTGCGGAGGCTGCGTCCCGCGTCGCGCGGGGTCCGGGTCCCTCCTCCGCCCCTACAACTGGCGCTCGAAGTCCAAGGTGCCCCCTGCTGAGCGCGGAGTGCAGAAACCTGTGGGGGCAGCGCAGGTAACACCCAGCGGGCTCGCGGCCGGCCGGAGACTCAGGAGCCGGGAGGCTGATGTGGATTGGGCCCTCGCCAAGGGCAGAAGCGCGCTTCCCGCTCCCCGGGGGTCCTAGTGAGCAATACAAAGGGCGATCCGGACAGCGCGGGGAGACCCTGGGGCGGAGCCGTGCTCACGGGCGGGTGGGCGGTGGGAGGCTGCTAGGACGTGACGCGAGTGCACCCGGCTGGTTTCCCGCTCCCCGAGCCAAGCACGTGCCAGACTTTGAGGCTGCCCCGAGAAAGGAAGAACAGCACCGCCCAGGTCCTTCCTTTGTGAGCATCTCTCTGAGCACACGTATGTGTGCAAGGGTAAAGGACTTACTCCCTCGCCTCCGCTTAAGCATAGTCGCTGGGTCCCTGTCGGGTTCGCAGGTCCCTTCGCCGTTGCGCTGGTTTAGTCTGCGCTCCCAGATGCACCGCGCGGCCCAGATGTTCCAAACGCGGCCACTAGAGGGCGCCAGTCCTCCCCTCCCTGCTCCCAGGCTTTCCCGGCCCTCTGCCCGACGCTTGGGTGAAAAGGCGACCGCGACTCTGACCACTGCCACGCAGAGAGGGCGCATCTCTCTCTGTCCTCAACTTGAGGAAAAATGGGAGCCCACAGCTCCGCACCACAGGCGTGGGGAGACTGCTTTTCCGTATGGAGGGTCCCTCTCTTCAAAGCCACACAAACAGCCTTATCTGGGCCCCTCCTTCGTGCCCACTCACTTGCCCAGCATCTGGTGTGGAACCCGCCTCACCCCCACCCCCATCCTCTGTCCATCCACAGCCTGTCTGGCCCCAGGCTGTCTGGGGAGGTACTATTGTTTGTTTGTTTGTTTGTGGGCCACTGACACCTCCTATCAACACAACTGCTGAACTACTGACCCCAAAGCTGGTCACACTCGCTCTTGCTCTTACACGTACACCACGGTGCAGAAGCCACACCTCAGAACCCGACTCCAGGCACCTGAGACCCCCACACCGGGTGGTGGGCTGGGGGTAGGGATGGTAGCCCAGGAGGCTGATTCCCAGGGGCTCCCTTCTGCCCCCATATGCCAGGCCACCAGGATTCTGGTTTCCTTGTCACCCAATCTGACCAGTCCCCTCCATCTGGCCCTGGGAGTCAGGTTTCTAAGGGCCAGTCTGAAAGACTGAAGGAGGAGCACACTGCTTCCTGCCCACCTCTCACAGGCCCTTTCTGGGCCCGAGCCCCTCAGAGCTAGGGATACACATTCCTCAGGCTGCTTAAGCCCACTTATCTGTCCCCTGCCCATCAGCCTGAGTGCTGACAGAGGCCCAGACTCCTTGTTTGGACCCAGATAACCTCCTGCGATGGCCTCCCCCACCCGCAGGCCCTGGGAATGAACAGTGCAAAGGGAGGACTCCCTCCAGCAAGGCAGCTGGGGCCTGGGGTTGGTGGGATCCCCATTCCTTTACCAGTCCCCAGACCAAGGCCATCCTTTACGTTGCCATAGTGCCACCTGGTGGTCCCTAGGGAAACATCACCTGAGCACAGAAGAAGGCACACAAATGAGTTGCAAAAAAAGCCATATCACTTTATTTCAAACTTTATCTAAAACTGTAAAAACTGTTAAAAATGTAATTCTGAGCTTCATAAACTTGCGATTCAAAGGCAGGTGAGGAGGAAGGGTCAGGATAGAAGTTCAGAGTCCCTCCTACCCTGTAGAAAAAGGGAGCCTGGGGGTTGGTGGAGGCCAACCCAATTCCCTCCCTCCGGATCTCTCATCCAGAACTCTCCTCCTCCTTCTCCTCAAGGCAGAAGAAACATTTCTGATTCTTGAAACCTGTCCAGGAACTCTGGGCATGGTACAGGTAGCAGGCAGCTCCTGGACCTGAAAAAGCAAGTAAGGGATCAGTGTCTAGGCTCTCACCTGCCCCTCCTGTCCCCTCCCAGAAAAGCTGGGCACCCCTCCTTTCCACTCACCAAAGAGGACTAGGGCCTGGTCCCCTGCTTTTTAGCAGGAAGGATGGGGCGCAGCTCTGCTTCCTCCTCATCCTCCTCTTCCTCCGAAACATCATTGCTTATAGTAACTGGAGGACATGCATGTGCAGGAGAGTTGTTAAAGGCAGGCATTCTTTAACACTGCATGTCACTTATTTATACCCAGAGTGCTAGGCTGGTGGGGACTCCGCCTTCCTAGAGATCACAGTCTAGCTGGGAAGAAGCTCAACTACTGAACTAGTTAAGACAGGGCCAAAGGAGTTCACAGGCTTGGGTGGGACCGCACAGAGAGCACGCTAAGGAGGGCAAGCAGGTCTGGATGGGGATACCCTGGGACTAAAGGCTGGGACAGGGCAAAAAGGAGGAGGGAGGGAAAGGCTGGGTGGAGAATAACAGACAGAGCAGCAAGCCTCCTCTCTTCTCACCAATCTGGTGCCGCCCGGTGACCCGCACCGGGCCGGAGCCCGATTTCAGGCGGAAGGTTACAGGAGGCTGGAGCTGGAAGTCATCCAAACTGAGCTGGGAGGAAGACAACGATGAGGCCTGCCCGCTCCTGCCCAACCCATCTGGCGCTGAGTACCAAATCTCTCGACGCCCACACGGCCCCGACGCGGCTCACCATGGGTTGGCAAGACAGCTTGAGGTTGGCCACGGGGACTGCGATCTCCTGGTGGTCATGGTTCCGGGCCACCACTTCCACCACATTACACTCGTCCTTCGCTCCCTCGGTGAGGCACAGCTGGGGAAGGCACACGCGCGGCCTCAGCGTTTGCTCACGCAGGCTGCGCACCCCCTCGACGGAACCCCCTAAACTCGGCCCAGCCGCACAAGTCCAGGGTCTAGGGGAGGCGCTTCCCGCCAAGTGTGCGGGCAGCAGCCGGGCTCCTCCTCACCATGGTCAGCGCCAGCACGTGCTCTGCGTCGTCCTCCTCCTCGACTTTGAAAGTGAAGGATCGGGTATGGCTGGAGAGTTCGCAGCCTGCGAGAAGAGACAGAGGCACCCGCCGCGTGTGTAGCTGGCGTAAGAGGGGGGCGGCGGGGGTCTGTCCGCGCGTCACAGGCCGGACCCGCACAGGCAGGCCCCGAACACGCCCACGATGCCCGTGGCTCGCCTGGGGTGGCTCGCATGCCCCAAGCAAGACTCACGCTCCGACTCCGGCGACCGCGGGCGAAGGCCCTTGGCGCGGACTTTCAGGACCCTGCACCCACGCCCGCGGCGTGCAGTCCTGCGCACTTCAGCTCCGCTGCCCTCCCTACTTCCACAGCCCTCTCGTACCGAAAAAGAAGCTGTCCATAGTGACCGGGGCCGGGACCCGCAGGCCGCTGACACCGCCGGCTCGGACCCGGCTCTCTGGGCTCAGGAACGCGGCGGCGGCAGCGGCGGCCATGCTGCGAAGCCGTCCTTAAGCCCCACCCCGACGCGTGCGGGACCAAGCGGCTTCCGGTCACGCCCCTTAAAGGGGCCAACGCAGAGACTAGCGAGTGTGCTGTACAAATCCGTGGAGGAAGTTTAACAGGGTAGCTGAGGATTCAGTGTCACATTCATTCCCAAGACCAAGTAGGCGCCTCTTTTCTGCAGCTCACCGCAACCTCCTCTAGCGTGTCACCCAGAGCAAGCTTTCCTTAAGAGGTGTAACCACAACTGTACTGTACTTCCTTTTCCAGTCTTTCACCAACATGGGGTTCTGTGTTTCTCCATATTGGGGACTGAACCCAGAGCCCTCATACTGAACTACACTTACGGACTCCATTGTCCTCCCCACCCCTTATGTTTGCGCCGGTCTCCCTAAACTGCTCAGATGGTACTATTTGTGATGCTTTTGCTTCAACCTCCCAAATCTGGAGTCGTAGCACGGGCCATTTACCGAAGAAAAGAAAGTGCTAAGCTTTGCCATTGTGTAGTTTGCAGGAATACTCTGGCCTCTTTAAGTTCAAGCCCACACCCTTCCTGCCATGACCTTGTGGCACCGGTTCCTGAGGTGCTTCCACCATTCTCCACCGGCCTTCAGAGTGGCAGGATGCTGATGCTTGCTGGTCAGCTCCGATGGGGGACTGGGACTGCTACTCCAGGCAGATCCACTTTAAGTTTCTAATTCCAGATCAGCCCAAGAACATCCTTGTGTTTTAAATTCTTTTCTATTTCACACCATCTAGTACTTTTACCCAATCTGTCCCCTTCTGACTACACAATTGGGCAAACTATTCTCTTATCCTGTTAGATGACAGAAATTTTCTGAGCGGCTACCCTATTTTACACTCATGTTGTATCTTGAAAAGGGAGGTTTGGCTAAAAACATAAGTCTGCTTTTCTTAGCTTTTGCCTTGCCTTCAAGATCCAATCTAACTCGCTCACAGGTGAGGGATTACAGAGCAAAGGCAGGGGGTAGACAGGGAAGTAGGTGCACGAAGTACAACACAACACATAATCACTTCAAGTTTTATTTTGCCTCTTACATGGTCTTCAGATAGTTTTACAGTTCGTATTCTACAGGAACTGAGCTGTGATCTAAACAATGAAATGTCATTCCAACCTTAATAAATACTCATAACCATGGAAGAACACGGCATAGCACTTTACAATCCTAGAGTGATGAAGGTATAAGTATAGACCTGGATATCTGCTTCACATTTTAATACATGTGATCAGAAGACCAGTCAAAGTAATTAAAAGCCAAGATTAAAACCAAAAGGAACTTGTTTAAAAATCCTGATTCCGTATGAAATTGACCCCGAAAACCTCCAGATAAAATAATGTTGCAATACGTAGTCTACTAGTGCTTGAGATATATTAAAAAAGAAAACTGAGTAACATTCAATTGTCTTTAAACATTATTTAGTAGGGATCTTCTCTTCACCTCAGCCCTCAAAACTGTGAACTTGGTCTCAGCTTTACAACACACCACATCCTGTTCAAAGATTTGTACCCTACGAAAAGTAACATCTTTCTCCTTACCCATTCAACACTCCTATGCCTTGGGTAGAAGTCACTAGGTACAGTGCTGTAAGACTAGATATCCAAGTCCACACTAGTGGAGCTCTACACAAAGGAAAATAGTTCAGTTTTCCTTCACACAGCTCAAAGTTAAACAGATGATGCAAAGCTGTAGGTAAGCAAGGTAACAAAACAGTGATATAAATCTAGGGAGAAATCAGCCAGGCATGATGAAAAAACTGAATCCCGAAGAGACTACCTTCCAGTCTCATGCTTAAAACCCTTGCAAACACCAACGCTAAAATACATGAAGCTTTCAGAATCTGTGATTAAAGAAAAAGAAATGGTTGTAACCATAAAGTGTTCATTCTTTAAAAATTAGATAAAACATGCAAGAATTAAAGACAGATTTAGTTAAACCAGTAGTAATAGGTGTAGAGATTAAAAAACACCTGATCCAAGAGCAGTTAAGACCAGTCAGTTCCCTTATCCTACTTGACAGATGTCCAAACTAACATTTAACACACTGATCTTCAAATGAGGTTAATTTTCAGAAGCAACTTCATGTTGCAACAGATTGAGTCTTACGAAGTTAGGCTCTCGTACCCAAAATGGTCATAGCCTATCCCTAGTGTGCAACACATTAAAAAATAAAGCTGCTCAATACAATGGGGAAAAAATCCACCTTCCACTAATTTACAGTATTCAAAGTGCCATCCTAAACCAACACCTTTCCATTTTAAAAGAAAAAAATTACAAAAATGGTCAACAAAAGATAATCAGGTTACAGCTAGTTTATATACAAAGAATTTTACAAATTATCAATTTTAGGCTTTTGCCAAAAACTGCACTGGCCCTATGAAGCACAACATGCCCAAGCCAATGGTCACAGGAGATTACCAGCCATGGCTTTACGAAAAGCAGAAATATTGCCCCAGATTGACAATTGTTTATTCAGCTTAAACTAATGCCACAACCATTTCACTTTGAACATCCAACCTGAAGTCTCTGGAACCCACTAAGTCTTCTTTCATCTCTGTTCTGTCTCCAAAGAATGAGACATTTAATAACCAAGGAGGATGACAGAAGTAATTCTGATTCTCTTAGGTGAGAAATCCAACCACACTGGATGCAGAAAATAGTGCTGACTACATTTATTCAAGACCCTTCTCCCTACAAAAGCCCACATAAGAGGTCTTGGCACCCAAGATGAGATGTAAAACCCGAAAGAGAAGCCCAAATCTGTTTTATACAGGACTTGCAACAACACTATCTTCCTCCATCCAGAGTGGTCTCAGTGTGCGATGGGTAAACTTCAGGGTGGTGTTTCCAATTCAATTGTTGATCTGTTGCCGCTCCAGACGCTGAACAGTCTGAAGACCCCAATACCAACCACACGGCGTTAAGACTGACAGTTCACAGAGCCAACGAAGGTCACAGGCTCCGACCAAGTATAACCACATCCTTTGGAAATCCTTCCATTTTTGCAATTTCAAAACAGCCTAACTTGCTGTAAAACTCCAGAATTCTTTTATCATCTGGTCTCACTTCACAGAAAGCCCCGCGGGAGCCTAGAAATACCAATGTTCAAAACATCAATGTCCATTACAATTAAATAAATAAAATTAATATAAAGTATAACAATATACATAATAGGACCTTGTCTTTAAAATTTATGCCACAATTTAAAAATTCTTACTAATATTCAACAACTGAAATTCTTCCCCCAAAAGAAAATCTTTTGGTAAGTAAGATGTACAAGAACTCAAGGTAAGGACCAGGGTTTAGCTTAGTGGTTTAAGTGCCTGCTTGGCAAATGCAAGGCTTTGAATTCAATCCCCAGTACCAAACAAAAAAGAACAAGAAGAAGAAGAACTCTAGCATTCTGGCTGCTGATGCAGGAGGACTGCTGAGAGTTTGAGGCAAGCCTCGGCTACACAATGGAGTTCAAGGCCAGACTGAACTACATAGAATCTGTCTCAAAAAAAGAAAACTCAAAGTAAAGCATGTATCTGTTCAACATATACAAAGAACCTTTTAGGGACCTACAGGGCACAGCCTGTCACAAGTCATACAATCAGAATGCTATATATTCAAAGATGAATCTCACTTATTTGTTGTAATTCAGTTCCGAGTGTTGTACACCATTAAGGATTATCTTTTCTTACCAGGTGTGGCGGCATACACTGTCATCCCAACACTCAGGAAAGAAGCTGAGGCAGAGGGATGCAGCAAGTTTAAGGCCAGCCTGGATAACACAAAGAGGTACTGTCTCACCCATTTCCCCCAAAAATTATCTTAGAAGTTAATTAAATTATTCCATCAAAAATATATGAGGGGCATTTTCATGGATCAACAACTCTAAGGCTGGCAAATAATTAGTTGTGTAAGGTGAAAAAATTTTTTGCAATTTTCAAGTGTTTTAAAAGAGAATATGTAATGGAGACCTTAAAGAATAAAGTATTTACTCTCTGACCCTTTAGAGAAGAATTTCTCATAATAATGTTGAGAAGAATTTCTGAAGTTTAGCGCGTGCGTGCGTGCGTGCATGTGTGCGTGCATGTGTGCGTGCGTGCGTGCGTGCGTGTGTAGTACTGGAGATTGAGCTCTGGGCCCCGTGCATATTAAGCAAATGCTCTCCCACCTCCAGCCCAAAGACCAAGTTTAAATAACAAACTTGTACACATTACATTCCTGAAAGAAGTTTCTTCCTGAGCAGCATTTTTCCTTTTTTCTATTTTTGAAGTATCAGTGACTGAACCCAGGAAGCACTAAAAACTACTTCCTATTCCCTCTTATAAATTAAATTGCAATTTTCTTCCCTCAGTCTTCCAACAAGCTGGGGTTACAGGTATGCACCACCACACCTAGCCAGAGCGTTTTTTTCAATGTTAATGCAAATGCGATTTTTTTTGTTTGTTTGTTTTGTTTTGGTATTGGGGATGGAACTTACAACCTCACGTTTGCCAGACAGGCATGGCACTTATGCTGCTGAGCTAAATCCTCAGGCCCCTACAACTGCGATTATTACACTGCTAACAATTCAGAAAATATGAGAAAAGCTGGACACAGTGGCATGACATGTAGCTTAAGTTATAGCTGAGAGGCTGAGACCACTCAAAAGGTTGAGGCCAGCCTCACAGATTCTTCCTAACACACTCTAATACACATAGGAAGTTTAAATCACAATTTGCTTCTTTGCTTTTTGAGCCAAACACAGTCCTTGCTCAAACAATGCCAACTCCATAGATACTCACCATTAGCCTTCAATGAAGACAGGAGGCAAGCCATCATACTTTTAGCCACACTTGGATCAGTTACTTTTTTGTGAATATCCATCTTTATCAGAGAAGGGAAATTGGCAAGGAAAGTTTCTGGCAATACTTCTTGTTCTTCATGGAAACTCAACATTATTTTCTGCAAAAAAATTAATCTTTTGAATTTTGGCAGTTATCCAGTATCAGAGTATAGTACATATATACATTCAGTAACTCAGTAAAAGGGGAAGCAATATTTAACAACTCTTCCAGTCATTAATTAACAAAGAATTTAGTAGTATGTGATTCTAGCCTAAGTGTTTTCATTTTTAGTTAAGTTTACCTCCAGGTAAACATATACTCAGTGGTTACAGCACTCAGCTAGTATGTATCAGGCCCTAGGTTCAACCTCTAACGAATACAACAGCAGCAGCAATATAAAAAAGCATGCATATAATGTAGTAAACTAGACTGGATCTCAGAACAAAGGACACCAGTGGTAGAAATACTAAATTTTGGAATTTGTTAATATTAATGAACCAATGATAATTTCTCAGACTTGACAAATGTGGAAAACAGATTAAGGGGTGTAACTCAGGAACTCTGTATTAATTCTGCTAGTTTTCTGTAAGTCTAAGATTATAAAAAATTTTAAAACTTTGGAGCCAAGTGTGGTGGTGATGGTGGTATAAGCCCACAATGCCCCCCCCCCAAAAAGTAATAAGCACTAAGGAGTAATGAAATCTAAAGTGTGTGAATTTTGTTGTAAAAAAGAGAGGGGAAAAAAAAAAAAAAAAGAAAAAGAGCTCTAACGGATATAACAGCAAGTGTGTTTAGGGGTGTTAAATAGCTGACTGTATCAATGTTTGTGGATCATTGAACACAGCTGTTTGCAGTCTACCTGTTTGAATGTCCACCTTGTATTTTTTGATACTGTGATTTGAGGAACTATTTTCAAGATGATAATATGTAATATACTAACAGGTGATTTCTTACTGTTATGTTTTTTTTGTTTGTTTGTTTTGTTTTTTTTGTTTTGTTTTGTAGTTCTGTATTACGTGTACCCTTACACCGCTTTGGTTTGTTTTGTGTTTTTCTCTTTTTCCTCTTAAATAAAAAAAAAAAAAGAGAGAGAGGAAAAAAAAAAAAAAAAAAAAAAAGCCCACAATGCCACACCAGGGAGGTTGAGGCAGGAGGATCACAAGTTCAAGGCCAGCCTAACTACACAATGAGACCCTGTCTCAAAAAAAAAAAAAAAAAAAAACGAAATAATTCTAAAAAACGTACCACTTACTTGATTTTTTTTTTTTTTTTTTTTTTTTTTGTCTTTTTCCTTTTTATCAGTACCAGGGATCGAACTCATGACTGCCTGCTTACAAGGCAGGCGCTTATGCCGCTGAGCTAAATCCCCAGCCCCGTACCACTTACTTGAACTATCAGTGCATATAACACTAACATATACACAAAATGGTTAAGGTTAATCAGACATTAACCAAGTGTTAATTCTAGCACCCCAGGAAGCTGAAGCCAGAAGATCACAAGTTTAAACCTAATGTGAACAACTCAGTGAGACTTAGTCTCAATATATGTAAAACAAGGGCTGGGACACAGCTCAGTAAAAAGAGCCTGAGTACTATGATAGACAGACAAAACAATTATATTTTAATGTAAATATAGTCTGGAGCCTATAATCCCAACACTCAGGAAGCTGAGGCAGGAGGATGCACAAATTTGAGGCCAGCCTGGGGTATACAGATCCTGCCTCAAGTAAATAAATAAAGGAAGGCTAAGTGAACAAGCAAAAAGAAATTTGACTGGCATTAGCATGTATAAAGCCCTGAGGTTCAGTCTCCAACACCATTTTTTAAAAGCGTGTATGCAGAGTACAGTAATCTCAGCTACTTGGCAGACCGAGGCAGGAAGAACACAAGTTTGGGGCCAACCTAGGTAATTTATCAAGACCCTGCCTCAAAAAAAAAAAAAAAAAAAAAAAGAAATGTAGTTCAGTATAGGGCACCCCTAGTTCCTGATTTCAATCCCCAGTACAGTAAGGAGAAAAACATTGGTAATAAAGACAATGGTCCACTTTTATACATTCACATAATAAAATCTGTCAGATGTGGAACACAGCAACACAGCTGTGTTGCTAACTGACCGGCAAGCTACAGTGTCTGTGTAACTCCATGTAAGCAAGGCCACTCCAAGCCAGCTTTCTATTACACAGCTAATGGCAGAAGGCAAAAAGTAATACTTAAAAACTGTAAAGAGAATGTGGCCAGGAATGGTGGTGCATGCCTGTAATCCCAGCTGACACGCTGGAGGATCACTGCAAATCTGAGACCAGCCTGTGCTACAAAATGAGCTCATAGCCTGTCTCAAAAAGACAAAAAATAAAAATAAAGCAAATATGAATGCTTCAGAGGGAAGACAGGTACAAAATCTTAGAAGAGAGAAAAAGTAATATGAGAAAGAAAAATACAGTGCCGCGGATTTAGCTCAGCAGTATAGCAGCGCCTGACTGGCAGGCCCAAGGTTATGAGTTCGATTCTCGGTATCAAAGAGAGAGACAGAGAACAGACAGAGAAAGAAAGAAATACAATGTCATAAAAGACAGCCCGGGTCAGTTTACAGCTCAGTGACATGGTGCCTGTCTGCCAAGCACAAGGTCCTCAGTTCTATTCCCAGACCACCCACCCCCCTCTTCCCTGCCCCCAAAAAGACAACCCGAATATACACCTGAAAATGTGATCCTTCTGCCTCAGCCTCTGAAGTGCTGGGAATACAGGCTTGTACCACCACACAGTTGTCTAGTACTTTAAAACACAGAACGAGGTGGGACGTGGTACAACTTGCCTATAATCCCAGCATTTGGGAGGCTGGTTTCTGTTTTTCTGACAGGGTCTCAGCTCTAGGGCAGGCTGACCTTACACTCCGTATGTAGCCTGCCTCCTAAGTGCTGTGATTACAGGCATCCATTAACACTCCTGATCAGACGAATGAATCTGAGATCAGCCTACATGCTAGCAAAGTCTTAGGCTAGCCTAGTCTCAAACAAACAAAAGAAACAGGAGGAAAAAAAGCTTTTTTTTTTTTTTTTTTTTTAAACCGGTCCAGGGATCGAACCCAAGACTGCACTTGCAAGGCAGGCACTTCTGCCACTGAGCTAAATCCCCAGCCCCGAAAAAAGTTTCTTTAGTTGTATTTGTGTTTCCACCTGAAGAAAGATGATGGGATTTTAATGGGGTTTACGCTGAAAATACTATAGTCAAAACTGCATTTAGTCTAGTCACAACTGCTTCAAAAACAAAACAGAATAGAATAGCTGGGGATCTAACCAAAGAGGTTAAAAAACTCTACAACTTCCATGTTCATGGATTGTCAGAATTTATATTGTTAAAAGGGCCACACTACCAAAAGCAATCCACAGATTCAATGCAATCTCCACCAAAATACCAATGACATTTTTCACAGAACTAGAAAAACCTAATTCTAAAGTCATATAGAAACACAAAAGACCCAGAATAGCAGAGCAACCCTATTACAACAAAGAGCAAGGATGGAAGCATCACAATACTCAATATAAAATTATACTATAAAGCCACAGCATTAAACAGTATGGTGGGGCTGGGGATTTAGCTGAGTGGTGTAAGCACCTGCCTGGCAAACGTGAGGTCATGAGTTCGATTCCTGGTACCCCAAAAAACTAAAAACGAACAAACAGAATGATGCCACTCGTGGTGGTGCTCAACTAATCCCAGTATTTGGGAGGCTGAAGCAAAAGGATTGTCATGTGTTTGTGGCCAGCCTGGGCTACATAGCAAGACCCTATGGGAGGGTAGAGAGCACCAAAAACAACCAAAACAAAAAAACCAGCATGTTACCTACATAAAAATAGACACACAGACCAATGAAATAAAGAACAAAAAAATCCATATAACTATTATCATCTGTTTCTGGACAAAAGGGCCACAAAAAAGCCTCCATTAAATGATGTTCAGTAAACTAGATATTCACTTGGAGAAGACTAAAACTGTCTCTCACACTGTATAAGAAAATCAATTCAAAATAGATCAAAGAAAAAAAATGGATCAAAGATCCAGGCAAAGACCTGAAACTCTGAAAGTGCTAAAAGAAACAAAAGGCACATGCACTGGCAAACACTTCCTGACCAGGATTCACATAGTACAGGAAGTAACAGCAAGAATCAACAAATGAGATTACATCAAATTACAAAGTTTCTGCACAGCAAGAAAAACAACCAAAGCCTGGCCCCTCTTCTTCCCTGAGACCCATGCAACACAAAGGGGCAAGAGTAACTGGAGGTCGCAGTTGACACCTTGAGCCTCCACAGCAAGCCCAATAAGTGAGATGATCGCAGAGGAGCTGCAAATCGGGAGGAGGAGGAAAAATTTTTTTTTTTTTTTTTTTTTTTGTCTTTTTTGTTTTTATCGGTACCAGGGATCGAACTGACGACTGCCTGCTTGCAAGGCAGGCGCTTATGCTGCTGAGCTAAATCCCCAGCCCGGAAATTTTTTTAAAGGAGAAAAAACACCAAAGCAGTATAAGGGTACAAGTAATACAGAATTTCAAAAAAAAACAATGGTAAGAAATCACTAGTTAATAGATTACATATTGTCATCTTCGAAACAGTTGTTCAAGTTACAGGATTAAAGCATACAAGGTGGACATTCAAACAGTGAGACTACAAACAGTTGTGTTCAAATGATCCAACAAAAACTTAGTAATGGGCTGGGGATTTAGCTCAGCGGCATAAGCGCCTGCCTTGTAAGCAGGCAGTCGTGAGTTCGATCCCTGGTACTGATAAAAACGAAAAAGGCAAAAAAAAAAAAAAAAAAAGCAATAACTTAGTAATATGGTCATCTATCTTAAGAGGAGGAGGAATTTAACACAGGTCTGCTCTCTGTGCCAGCCCAGTTGCTCATGAGGTGCTCATCAACTGCCGCAACAACAAAAAACTCCTCAGCCGGGGGAAAAGTCTGTGACAGGCCCTGCACCATAGTGCTGGAGAACATGAAGGAGATGTGGACCAAGGTCCCCAAGAGTGGCAAGGGTAAGGAGTCCAAGCCAGTCAACAAGGACCTCGATGTCTCCATGACTTTCATGCACAAGGACTCGGTCACTGTGGTGCTGCAGAACCACTCATCACTGGCAAGTAAGGGCCTCTTTTCTGCTGTCAGGACCTGCTCCCCACACCATGAAGACTCCTGGACAGCCCACAGAATGGCAGACAATCTCTACCAGGCACTCTTCTGACAGGCTAGTATCTAGAACATAATGCCAAAAATTCAAATAGCCCAATCAATAAAGGCACAAAAGAAATGGGCATTTTTCAAAAGTAGTACAAGTGGTAAGTATATAAAGATATGTTCAGGAAGTTTAGTTACTAGGGACAGGCAAACTGAACTGGGATATGAAGGCGCCTCAAAAAACCATCTGATCCAGTTGTGTTTCTCCTTGCATATACCACAAGGAATGACAGTCAGCACACAGAGGGATACCTAAATGCCCATTTTATTATGGCACAATGTATAACAGAATATGCGATATCTAAGATAGGGAACCAGCTAAGATGCCTATCAACAGATAAACAGATAAAGAACATGCATACATACCCAACAGAGTACTGTTCATAAAGAAGAACAAAATTTTGTAATTTGTAGAAAAATGGATGGATCTGGAGATTGCATGTTGAATGAAATAAGCCCCAAGCATGTGGAATCTAAAACTATACTATACACATTGAAATCTCCCCAAATGTGAAACGAAAGCAGGCAGGGGAGACACAAGATGGGACAGGAGGGATGACTATAGTGCTATATGCACCTGCCAAAATAAAACCCACTAACCTATATAACCAATATGCACTCATAACGTGGGGAAAGTTTCACCATGTTTTTTTCAAAAAGCTTAAAATGAATCTGAATATAGCTTATTTTTAAAAACTGCATTTAATACACCTTTCCCACTAAACATCATACATCATAATTTAGCAATACAGCAGTCACCCTTTGCATCAGTGACTTTCACATCCACAAATTTATAAGGATCAGAAACACTTGGGGCCAGGCATGGTGATGTAATTCTAGCACTCTGGGAAGCTGAAGCAGAAGGATCAAGTTCAGGCTCAGCCTGGGCTACTGAGACCCTGTCTCAAAATAAAAAAGGACTGGGGGGATGGCTCAGTGTGAAGGTCCTGGATTCAATCTTGAGTGCTGAGAAAAAGTTGAGGGGACAAGCCAGGGATTTAGCCTAGTGGCACAGCACCTGCCTGGCAAGTGTGAAGTCCTAAGTTTGATTTCTGACACACTTCCCTCCCCACTAGCCCCTCAAAAAAGAGGGGCTGCATCTGTCCATAACAAGTAATTTTCCCCTTCTGATTACTCCCTAAACGTAACAGCCTGACAATGTGCCATTTACACTATACTGCATTAGGAGTTTTTAGTCATCTAGAGGTGATACAGAAGTTTATCACAGGAGTGATAAGATATGTACAAGGCCACACGTGTACAGCATACCATTCCATGTAAGAGACCTGACGATCCTCAAATTTTGGTTTCTCCAGGGACTGGGGCAGCCCTGAAACTACAGGTATTGATGGGTGGCCAGCTGCTGTAGACTGCGTTACCACCTTTACTCTTCCTGTTCAGGTGGTAAGCAATGACTCTTTGCCGCCATGAGAGTTTGTACTGCACACTGCTAGCCAAGAAAAAACAAAAAAACCAAAAAAAACCCACTCCAAGTTCAAAACTGGAAGTATGGTTTCTATTGAATATATATTGTTTTGCTTTGTGAAGATGAAGAACTGCAACTGCAAAGTAAAATTTAAGTGGAACGATCTGTATTACAATAGTACTCTCAAATCAAAACCTTAGCTAACAGAGAACAGTGGAAAACGTCATACTGAAAATAAGCCCTATGAGCTGGCAGAGTGTGTAGCTCAGTGGTAGAACACTGGACTAGAATGTTTAAGGCCCTGGGTTCCACCTCAGCACTCGGGGAAAAAGAAATCAAACAGGCATATACCACTTAGCAAAATTAGTGAATGCCACGGTTTGTTAAGGCATATCAGTTTCTGATTTAACAGTCAACCAACGAAACAGATAATACAGAACACAGCTGGAAATGGAGGCTAAAGTCACAATTTAAAAACTTTTATGTTCCAGGAGATGTGTTACATTCGCAGGAAACTATAAATTGCAGTCTACATTCTGACTACTATAATGTATTCTTTCACTTTCGTTTTACTTTGTGGGCTGGGGATTAAATCCAGGGGCTCTGCACAATGTGAGCTATTCCCCCAGCTTTCCCGTTTCTTAATTATACATAAAGTAATTGGTACAACTACACTAAGTAGGCAGTTTTGTTTTTTAAATTAAATTTCCAGTGATTTGTTTTGTAGTACTACTAAATCAATACCACAAAAACACCTGTCTTTTTTAATCTCTGTAAGACAGGGTCCCACTAAGTTGCCATGGATGGGCTCAGAGTCTAGCCTCCTGTGCATGAATACAAGCTGAAACTACAGGTGTGCACCACTGTACTACCTGTTTTTTAACGTATCAAGTAGAGATGAGGGAACACTGGCTTTAAATAAACTCTTTTACCATCACTAGCATGCTCATTCAGCTTTTTATTCTGCTGTTGTAACAAAAATTCTTGCATACTTGTTTTTGCAGGGGTGGGTAGTGGAGATTGAACCCAGGGCCTTTATGCTTGCTTTACACCACACTGAATTCCTAGGAACCCAATGGCTCTTGGAGACAGGCTCTCACTATCTAAGGATAGTCTCAAGCCAATTACCCTCCTTCCTCCTGAGTAGCTGGTATTATAGCCTTGTACTTTCTGTGGTCAGCTACAAACCTTATTCAAATTCCCCTACCATTTTAAAACCAAGGTCAAAATAAACAAACAAGCTTATATTTTATACCTAATTTGTACACATAGTTGCTACATGTAAGATAGTTAGGGAAAAATTACCAAAAAAAAAAAAAAGGGAGAATTGAATCGAATCCTACATAGCTTTCCAAGACAAGCATCCTGTTAAATAAACTTGTTTACAATGAAAAGGTGACACACACATACTCACATATGTTCATAGAAGCACAAAGTAATAGCTAAATCTTGATTTAAAAAATGTGTTTATATATAAAGGAGAATACTACTCGGCCATGAAGGGTAAATGAGTCATCTGTAGAAAAAATGGATGTACCTTGAGACAAATGTTAAGTAAGACATGCAAGCTCAAATATCACATGATCTCTCCTATATGAGAAACCCAAAACACGTGTAAGTTAAAAAACAAAATAAAAAACAATAGGGCCTGTAATTCTACCACTTGGGAGGCTGAGGCAGGAGGACTGCTTTAAGTTCAAGCAAGGCCAGTTTAGGCCACAGAGTGAATTCAAGGCCAGTCTGAACTATACAGGGAGACACTGCCTCAAAAAGAAAACAAAGATAATAGGAAACAGAACTTTTCGCACATGTGAAGACAATCTAGAGGGGGAGGGAAAGGGAGAATAAAGTAATTAAGGTGTGTTGTATATACGTACCAGCCTCAAACAATGACTGTAATCACGGATTGTAAACATACACTAGCAGAAATTTTTAAAATGAAGAAACAACAAAAAGGCTCTAAGAATTCTTTTGTCAGAAATTAACATAGAAACTTCTAAAATTTTATGATGTTTACTTTTATATTTTAACAAGCACTTTTCACACTTTTTTTTGTTTTGTTTTGTTTTTAATCGGTACCAGGGATTGAACTCACAACCACCTGCTTGCAAGGCAGGTGCTTATTCTGCTGAGCTAAATCCCCAGCCTCAACAAGCACTTTGTAGAAAAACCATACCTCAGCCTCTGAGAGTTCTTTGTCACCATTTGGCTTTGTGTATTTTTCCTGCATGAAAGGGATCCAAGATATTTTGCACTTTTTAATGAAGGGGGTCACATCCACAGTGCCCAAGGCATAGCCACATATGCCATCTTCATCTTCAAGGACAAAACAGTAATCCAGGCTGAGGGAAAGGAGCCCTCCTACCAATCTGCTCAGAAAAACAAAAACCAAAACCAAAAAAAGGTGAGCTTACCAACATGAATTCAGGGTTCAGTGATGCAAGGTCCAATGTACTTGAATAACAATGGAAATAACAGTTGGTGCAAAACCAATTAGAAATGCACACATACCAATTTTCAGATTTTACTAAAACTAAAATGGAATTTAAAAAATACATTTCTTTCCAGTCACCATCTCCCCTTAACCTGATAAAGCCTGGCTATGAAAAGTATCTGCTCCCAAATCCAAACAGTGATCACATACTTGTCTCCAATAAGGTCAGGCTGACTCTGAAAAGGTAAACCCACTCCATCATCATACATCTCTCTGCAAATCTTGTACACAGAAGCCTGAAAATGTAACAAATTTTTATGTATTATTTTGTATTTTATCCAACTAGAGTTTAGCAACACGTCAAAACATGGCAACAAAATATCAACAGTATCAGGCCATCAATATAAGTGTGGTCCTGAGTTCAATTCCCAGTACTAGAAGGAAAAAAAGAGTAACAATATTAGTAGTATCAAAGTGAATCTGAGTAAAGAATAACAAAAAGGTCTGTCAGACACGCACAATTTACTTTGCTAAATAAATATCTATTCATTGGGTTAGATCTGTAGAACCAGTGTAAAACAGCAAGATTCTGGTCAATACTTATTGCAAGGCAGTTTCTGGTAATAAACTAAGGATTAAAAAGCCAGCAAATTTTTTAGTTTTGGGGGAGTTTTCATTTGTTTTTTCCAAAGTCTTGTTTGTATAGTTTAGGCTAGCCTCAATCTTGCAGGTGATCATCCTGCCCAGTCTCTTAAATGTGCTGGAATTATAAGTGCCACCACACCCAGCTAAACTCACATTCTTTCTCTGAGTTCTTTGTGCTTATTTCCTCCTCCTGGGTTAAATGTATTTGGCATATTTCTCCAACAGAAGTTTGAATATTTTTGATGTTTCATTTTCAGTACTGGGGACTGAACCTTGGACCTTTTAAAAACTGACCTATACATTTCCCAGCCTTTTATTTTTTTATTTAGAGACAAAGTCTTGCTATTTCACTAAGCTGCACTGGCCAGACTCAAATTAAATCCCCCTGCGTCAACCTTCCAGAGTGCTGGGATTACATGCATATGCCATCACCCTAGGCTTTAAATTTATATTGTAAGTAAGGATAGCTCAGTTGTAAAGTGCTTGGTTACAGTAAGGAAGGCTCAGAGTTTTATCACCAGCAGTATAAAATAAAATCCATAAAAGTTAAGATATTTAAAGACACTAAAGGAATTCTTTTAACCACTGAGTTCAAAGCAAAGTTCTAAGTACACACATTACCACTCACCAAACTGATAATTACCTCATCTTTAGGAAAATACGGTCTGATAGTATAAACTTTGGAGGTAGGAGTCAGTGGGGGTGGTTGAAAAAAGAGATCATTTGCTCCATCAATTGGCAGCAAACGCTGTGAGGGGAAAAAAAGGAGATGAATTAGTAGCAGGAAGGTATCTGTTTCTTTAAATGAGTGTGCACTGCAGATTACCAACTTAACATTAACTGGCTACTGCAGGCAGACCTAAAGAAGAGGGGCACACTATGCTTTACTATACTAATATAAACACCTCTTTGCTGGGGGAGGGGAGTGCTTCTGAATAGAAATTACCCAAACTGAGTTACACAGCTTTAGAGGTATATTAATGGGAATTCAAAATTTATAAAAACAAAAACAAAAACAAAAACAACAACAAACTATTCCAGTGATGACAATGTTTTTTAAAAACCAATCTTAACTAGACCATCTTTCTACTAAAGATGGCAGAACAGAATGTCAGGAGGAGAGGTTTGGTCTGAAGAGGGTTATCTGTCCAGGAGACGCTCTATCCCCAAAGCAATGCGCTTCAGTTTGCTGTGCGCAGCAGAGCACCTGTTGGGGGGAGAAAAGTAGAGCACCTGAAAAGTCCATGAACAAATTGCAACAGCAAAAAACTTTGCTTTGTGTTCAAATTTTCACCAACAAACTATTCTTTCAGGCACATCAGATTTACAAACACCCAAAGCCTTTTCACTAACCCCTTGCATAATTAGTCATCCCGTTTTGCTCATGGAGTTTCCACTGGCAGACAAGCATGCGCGCATTGTGCATTGCGGGCGCAGATTAAAATGCTGTGCGACCTGCAAAGAAACAATGTGAAGTGTATACCTAGAGCCGCTGCGCTTCGCAGGCGCGGGGGGATTGGCAGCATCTCCTTCAGAAATTACTGTGAAAGAGGAGGAAAATTTGATTTAAAATTCTGCTATGTAACTAAATTGAATTTGGGACTAGAGAGCCTTCGGCAGACCAATCCTTCCAGCCATCTGATGCGCAACACAAGGTTTCTCATAAAACAAAGAAAATGTCAATTCAGTTGTGAATTCATATTGATACCTGGAACTCTCCTGCTAGACCACCTCTAAAGGCCCAGGGTTCTTGGTCTCCAATTAAGAACTGTGCTGAAGAATGACTACGACACCCTGTTGAGATCAGATCCAAGCGGAGAACGTTACGAGAAAGGGGATTTCCTGGGGTCTCAAATGTCCAACACACTAACAAACACTGTGGAAATAGCTCTCTAACAGTACTAACCCAGGGTTTCAGGGCAAGGCTGTGATAATAATTATTTTTATAAATTCATAATGGCATTTCAATACTGATGTATCTTTCTCTAACTAATGAAAACGATTACCAGTTGTACTCTTTAATTATCAGAAGGAAATAGTTATAAGTCCAGGTTAAATTTATGTTATTTCCTAGACAGCTGTACCAAGCTAGTTTCTTGCTCTATCGTGAAATTATAATAATAAGCTGAAATGAATGATAGAAATGAGACATTTTATTATCACAGCCCATGAAGGAATTAAACCTGTCTGAAGTCACATTTTACATTTTCAGGAAGGGTATAGGAAAGGGAAAAGGGGGGAGGGTAATCTTGTCAGAAAACTAATGTCACCAGAATTAATAAAAGAAACTTGATGGAATAAAACACAATGAGAACATTATGTTTTTAGGCAAGAACCATTCAGATTGGCTAATTATAATTACTGGTCTGACAGGTTCTGGAAACTAAGGAAGCAATTAATGCTCCTGATTTGACCAGAACCAAAACATACTTTCCTTAAAGTGTGCCAGTATCTGGTTATTCTGATCAGCCATTAAAATCTTTATGATGCACTGAACACATACATGGAATGGCAAGCTTTAAGGTCCAGAAGTCAGCATTTCTGGTCACCTCTTAATCAAGCTCAAAGGCAATCAAGCTAACAATTAAGAAATAACTAAAGCAAATACTTGGAGGTCACAAGAAAACCATCTGCCTAGTCTTCTGACAAGATGAAGCAGCGCAATATAGTTCTTTTCCATTGGAAGACAGCATTCTACCTCCTGTTCAAGTTAACGGTCTCATCAGTACAAGATAATAATGTGCTAGTCAGACAGTCCCAAAGCAAACCAAGGTTTTTGTTGACAATTCAGGCCCATTAAGAGATATTTGGGTTTGCCATATTTTAGGGGTAGGGTTTTTAAAAAACACACAAAATACAGTATTTGTAAAATAAGTATGAAATAGGGTCAAAATTTAACTATGCCCCATTCCATAACTCAGTGTGATTTACACCGCAGGAAAAACTGTACCTTAAACTTTAAAAATCAGCCAATTTCCTCTACCCCCCACTTTGAGACTACAACATAACTAGCACTTCCAAGCTATTACAATAAAAAAGCTGCATATACGAAGAGCTGTGTAAATGAAAACATGGTTAATGCCTCAGTCGCTGCGCAAACGTGACTTCAGTTCATGCCTACTGCCCTTCAATCTACCTGAGCTACCTCACAGAACCTTTCAATTTAAACTAATTAATCATGACGCGCTGTGAACATCTGCCGCTGTCCATCCAATAGTAGTAGACACTTGTGCTGAGGGTTCTCCCATCTGTACACAATGGGGAAGAAGATAATAGAAGTCATTAGTAATCAAAAGTACTGCATAGCCACATTCTTTATAGGACTGAATGCCAGCTGGACTGGAGAGAAGAGAAAAACAAAGGATTCTAATCATTAACCCCCTGAAATCACTATACAGTAGTAAAGATGCGCTGCCTGCTCTAAGCCTTTGTAGAGTTATGTGAAGGCCAAGACAATTATTTATACATAACATCTATGATGGTCTGACCTGGAAACTACATCTATATGAACTGTGAGTATTACCCCTATAATTGTATAATCCTAAGAGAAACAGTAATGTATGTACCCAAGAATAAAATTTTTAATACTTGAATTAAAAACTGAACAACCAACCAATACTTTAAGAGATATGTTCTCAAGCTCAATACTCTTAGATTTCGGGTTTAAAATTCCAAGATGCCTTGGAAATTTAAGATTTAAATCCCTGTAGGGATTAATCAAAATTCCTTGGCTAGAAGCCTGGAAGGCAAATGGTGTTATCCAACAACCAATACAGAGGTTTTTTTCTGAGCCTAAGAGCCAGATGTCTTCCACCCACAATGAGTATTCTACAGTCTCTTAACAATTAAAATGTTCTTTTACCTGTTGTACTAATATATGTGGTAGCCCAAAGAAGTTTTATATTTTCAAATTGACAGGGAGACTTATTTTAGCCACTAAGTAGATGTATCTCAGAAAAGCTGTCACTTTTTTAGTATCTAAGCGCCCCAAATGGACAGTGGGCAGAAAATGAGTAATTTCATTACCACTATGCCTTAATCTAAGCTCACAGTGTTTCAGACCATCTGTTTCACAACCAAGATGATGAAAACCCATCACAGTATTTGTGACTACTATGAAAACTATGACGTGTCTATTGGCTTTGCTGCCTGCTGTGTGCTGTATGTAAGTTCATTACATATTCCTTATAGCTGGACTGAAAACCTGAAAATGAAATAAGATCCCTGGAGAAACTTGGCCATGCTGGTGCTCTTTACCAAGTTTGAAAATTACCAGAAAGAAAAAAGTTGTTTTCAAAGTAGACAGAGAAGTCCATGACCAAAGCAGCACTTTTATGGGACTAAAATGTCCACCCTTTGCTAAAACCAATTAGGTGGTAGGGGGATAAAGAAAAAGCCATGTGAAATAATACCGAGTAGCACCAGAATAGCCTTCCACTAAAACTCGCATGCGCACAGGGCTGGGAGGATGAGTTCCTCTTGCCAGGCCCCTTGGGTTGTTACAGCAATTGTTCCATTAAACACAGCATTAATGTTATGAAGACACAGCAAGCAGCAGAAAGCCTAGAATCACATTTCATAGTGTCTCATCTCCAAATCAGACAAAAGTAACACAGTGTTCCATCCAGGAAGCATTCAGTCAGAGCAAGTTAAAGTCAGTACTTGCTAACATATTTTCAAGATATTTATGCTGAATTAGCCCAAGGGAGAAAAATTAATGTGTTCAATATAATTACCAAGACTCGCAATCTCAAGTCTTCAACAATGCCCACTTTTGCAAAGAGTGGTTCTAGGTGAAGAACTAAAAACACATTTAGAAATTTGCCAATTCCCTCAAAGTTTTTCTCCCTATGGGGTAATTTTTTTTCAAGTTACAATGTATCTGAGAATAGGTTATTCTTGGTGCACATACCTAACCACTGTACAAAAGACTTCACCATAGACATTATACTCTTGATGTCCCACACATAGGAGTACATGTCATAAAGGATTGTCCTGTTGGCACAGTTGGAGAGCCGAGTAAACATTCCCATCACCAGTCCACACATCTCTTCAAATTTGGCTGCTCGTGACCGCCATTCTTCAATCTATTGAGGATCAAAAGACCCAAAATACTTCAAGTTTAACAATATAATGTGAAACGGTTATAATCTAAGATGTCTGTAATCATTTACCTGCTGTTCACCCAAAACATTAATCACTGGCTTCAATTCTAGACAAGCAATTAGTCTGTCTCTCTAAACTGACAATGCCTAAATACCCAACACTCGCCTTCATTCTGCAGAGTCCACACCCACTTTATGAACATTTTCATAATGTGGTCAACTTTCTGCCAGTTCTCACTGTACTCATTTAAGAACCTCCACCACAGCTAGGAATGTAACTCAGTGGTGAATGCTTGCCTAATATGTGAAACTTACCAGGATGGACAACCATGCAGGACGATAAAGCAGGTAAATTAAGCATACTCACTTTTTCAGAGTCTTTTCCTTTGCAATTGACACTAACAACACTGCTATTAGCTCGAAGCCACTGGAATTCCCGTAACATCTGTGCTCCTTTGGGTCCATGCTCATAAGGAAGATAAAAAAGATCTGCAAGTAACTGCAAATCCTCTAGAGTCACTGGTTCTGCAGTATACAAAGGTTTTTCATTTGGACCTGGCACAAACTGCTCCTTGTTTGTTTGTTCATCTGTCTGCATAGGTGCAATATCACTAATGCAATCTTCTTGCATAGACATCTCTGGAGATTTTGATTCAGCTATGCTTTCTTTATCAGTGTCCATTGGTTTCAACTCCTCTGCCATTTTAGCTTCAACAATTTCAGTTAGTATTTGATTGTCATTCTTGTGGTCTGTTTCTTCTTGTTTTTCTACTACCATGTCCATTGGTTCCTCATCAGACTGCTTCTTTTCTTCCTCCTTGGTCAGAGCTGTAGGTTCACCACTCAAAGCTGCTCCCTGGCTCATAATGGGCTCCTGGTAAACCGTTGTGACTACAGTTGTGGAATTTAAAGAGGGCGCTGCAACCAAGGGAGCCCCATCAACTACACTTGCTTTAGCTCCACTATGTGCAACTTGCCTACCTACAAAAACCAGAAAGTCAAGAAACAGCAGAATTAGAACAAATTAAAATTTAGAAAAATGCTCTCTTCTTATCATGATATCTGGAACAAGAACCTCAATTTGAGCTTCCCTTAGCCATAAGACAATGGAAATTTCTTTGAACCACCATGGAGGCATAGATAAAAAGGGGGGTCTGGAGAACAGGTTATAAACATCCTCGAATATGCTGACATATGTTATCTTCCCTTTGAACATTTATTTATTTTTTAGCCAGAGTCTCGATCTGTAGTTCAGGCTGGCCTCAAACTCACAGGGATCTTCCTGCCTCGGTCTTTGTCTCCTGAGTACTGGGATTAATCACATTCAGCAAGATATGTATTTTAAAACAAATATTTCAAATTAGCATTTTATCAGACAAAAGCTATTTTAAAAAGATTAAAAGTGTCACCAAGAGGGGCTGGGGATTTAGTTCAGCGGCATAAGCGCCTGCCTTGCAAGCAGGCAGTCGTGAGTTCGATCCCTGGTACCGATAAAAACGAAAAAGACAAAAAAAAAAAGTGTCACCAAGTTTGAAGGTATACATCAGAATTCCAGTTACTCAGAGACTATAACTGCAGGATCACAAATTTAAGACCATAGGTAAATCAGATCTGATCTCAAAATTTTTTAAAAGGCTGAGGAACATAGCTCAGCCTTCTCTCGGCCTAACCCTGGCAGTACCAAAAAAAAAAAGATTTTTTAAGCCTTAGTCTGAAACAAAAAAAAGAAAAAAATTTAAAAAAAAAAAAAAACTTTAAGTCTGGAGACTTCTAAATTTCATTTAACTTCACTTTGCTTAGCGGGCCCCAGGTAAGAGAAATGGCAATGTTGTTTTGTGACTCAACCATGTGATCCCATTAATCCCCTTAAGAAAATGGGCGAACTTACTGCTGTATTGATGAGGTACACCAAATTCCTGCAACCATTCTGTTAAAGCTAGCTTTAGAGCCATCTGTGGACTATAGAGTACATCGGTTTCAATATCTTCATCACTGCCTTCATTTTCTAACTTTATTTGGATTGATACAGTACTGTCTTCACTGTCAGCTGGAAAAAAAAGTTTAGATTGCAAGAGCCTTCTGACAAGCGACAGATAAAATTAGTTATTGCATGCCAACACAAGAATAAAGAACTAGAGCAAAAATCTTAAATATAGAAATACAAAAACAAGTAAGACCCTTCACTGCCCATTTCATCTAGATTACTTACCTAAACACACTGCTAAATGTAAAATCTCAACTGAAATGAACACTAACTCTAAAAACACTGGAAAAGTTGATCATGAATATCTACTGAGCACCAACGACTGGAATTGTAGGTTAAAGGCAGCATGCTTTTCATAAATACAATATTCCTAAGTCTTAGGGAGCTGATAACCTTATAGTAAAACACTGAAGAAAAGCAAAATGAAAGGAGCCTTAATATGAGCACAGATAAACCATTGATGCTCTGCACTAACAGAGAGAACCAGGAAGAGAAAATTAAGTCTGAACTTTTTGATTTGATTTTCTTTTTTTTTTTTGTCTTTTTCCTTTTTATCGGTACCAGGGATCGAACCCACGACTGTCTGCTTGCAAGGCAGGCGCTTATGCCGCTGAGCTAAACCCCCAGCCCCTTGATTTGATTTTCAAAAATCCTGTAGTCTTAGATTTCCTCCTCCTTTCCCCCACACAGCCCCGTTTGGCTAGTATCTGCTACTCCTCAGTGTACTTCACATTTAACACGTTCACAATGGGGCCTTAATTCATGAGTCCTGCTGGTGGGCAGCTTGAACCACTAGTGGTACAGGCATAACTGTCCCACTGGGAAGCTATACCAGTCACTGGTGGTACAAACAGATCTAATCACCTTTATTGGTCTTTTGACTAATAAAAAGCTATCTGATGAGACAGTTCAAGCAGTGGGAACATGTTAGAAGATACCAAAGCTGGTCAAGTGCAATGACACACACTGAGGAACCCCAGATACTCAGAAAGATGAGGTAGAAGTTTTCAATCAGAGTAATTTAATGAGACCCTATTCAAAAAATAAAAGGGCTGAGGATGTTACTATGTACTCTCCAGGTTCAAATCCCACCTCCAAGATTATCATATGTACAAAAGGTATTGAGATTACTAATTTTATTTTATTTTTTTTGTGACTGGAACTACAATGGGCCATAAATGGAACAAATGAAAGCATGGCTACAGAACTGACTTCAATGACATATCACTACGTGTCATGGTGATATTTCAGTATCCCTAGTAGGCCAAAATTCAGTTAACTTCAAAATTTCAATAATCAGGAGGGCGTGGTGGTACCTGATAATCCCAGCACTTGGGAGGCTGAGGCAGGATCATTGTGAGTTGAAGGCCAGCCTGGGCTTCATAGTGAGTTCAAGTACAGCTTAGACTACATAGTGAAACTCTTATCTCAGAAACAAAAACAAGGGGCTGGGGATTTAGCTCCGCAGCATAAGCACCTGCCTGGCAAACACAAGGTCATGAGTTCAATCTCGGGACAAAAAGAAAAAAAAGAAAAGAAAAAGGGGGGAAAAAAAAAATCAAGGGCTGGTGATTTAGCTCAGCGGCATAAGCGCCTGCCTTGCAAGCAGGCAGTCATGAGTTCGATCCCTGGTACCGATAAAAACGAAAAAGACAAAAAAAAAAAAAAAATCAATGTTCAGTGTTTTCAATTCCAGCCCATGAACCTTGAATGCCAGCAAACTCCTCACACTCAGACTCAGGTTAAATATCTATGAAATTACTTCTTACTGCTACAGTTAGCAGAGGAAGTCACACCCTCTGTATTCCTCCCACATTAATTTGTAGGTAACTACTATAATACTTAAAACATATCTTATTCAGTATTTTTCAAAATTAGGGACTTTTTTCTTTGCAAATCTTCATGTCCTGGAAAATACAACTGACTATTGAATAAGTCATTTAAACAAATGAATAAACACCCAGCAGTGTCTTACTTAAAACTATTATAAATGGAAAACTGGTAAGCCAATGTCTAAAGTAAAAGTAAGGTGGACCTAAATGATACATTAAGTAAATCAGAAAAGAGTATTTAATCACCTAAAATATAACATTTAATAAAATCATCTGTAAACAGAAGGAAACACTTTTAAGGCTTAACAGAAACATAGATTACATCTATTGTCTGACTTCAAAGATTAAGTCACATTTTAAAAGCAAGGAATTTCCACATACCAACTTCCTACCATCAATGTAATCATGTATGACAAACTTATACTAATAAGAATTAAAATAAAAAAGGCCAAGAAGCTAAATGACCTGTTCAAGGCCACTCTTTTATTGTACACTAAGTCATTACTAGAAATGAACAACACAATAAAATCTCCTGCGCTGGGGATTTAGCTCAATGGCACAAGCACCTGCGCGGCAAGCGGGAGGTTGTGAGTTTGATCCTCAGTACCACACAAAAAAATCTCCTGAACAAGAAATACACTTTGCCAGTGGGTATAGCTAACCCTCCCTTCCCCCAGCTAAGGATCAAGTACAGGCTACTCACTCATCACCACATCTTTCCTCACTCCGTTCATGTTTGACTTGTACCAAGTGGCAAGAGTGTGGATAGCGACATAGTTGGCTTCAAATTCACAGTTTGGATTTGTCAGCACTCCTTTTAACCGGGGGATGAGTTCTGTGGATCTTCCTTTGTATGGGCCCAGAAACAGTCTCTTCTGATCATAATCATTAGCATGAATATTATCCCAGATTACTGGAGCTCTCTTTATTATCTTAGAAACCTCTTCAATCGACTCTACTGGAATTTCTTTAGAAACAACTTTGGGACCTAAAAATAATGACCACCACATGTTTAAACAATCTCCTACATGGTTCTTTAAAATGTACTGTGCATACAGTTTTATTGTGTCTCCCTTACATTATACTTTTTCTATTTGTTTTTTTTCCAAGGCCTCACACAATAAGCAAGCACTCTACCACTAAGAGCACACCACCAGACCCAACTATATTAAATACAACATTTTTCTCCCTTTCATTCTGTAAGACAGAAGTTCCACATAGATCAAAATTAAGTAACATCATAAGAATAACCGCAAAATCCTTTAAGACTTGGTTGTACTGCAACTCATTATATAACTAAGGCTGCCCTTAAATTCACTATGTAGCCCAAGATGGCCTCAAACCCACAGAGATTCTGGTCTTAGCCTCCTCAGTGCTGCAATTACAGGGTTTTACCACCAGGCCCAGCTCCTCCGAAATTTCTTTTGAAGTGGGGATTCACGATAATTTTCCTGCTAACTCCTAAGTATCAAGAATACACATGTGCACCACCATGCCCAACTCAAAATGTTTTCTGTATGTCTATCATCCTGACTACTTGGGAGACTGAGGCAGAAGGATCATCTAAATCCATGAGTTCAAGACCACCCAGGGGCAAGCGTCTTCCCCAACTCACTTGTACTGGGAACTGAACTCAGGGCTTTCACACTAAGCATGACCTTATATCTTTTTTGTTATTTTTAAATAGAGACAGGTTCTCATTCAATCAATAAATTGCACAGGTTGAGCTCTGATTTGCAATCCTTCTGCCTCAACATCTTAAGAATGCTGGGAGTATAGGCACGCATCACTGCAACTGGCAAAAATTTTTTAGTATGCCTCATAAAATAATAACATTCCTAAAGTTTATTTTTTAAAAAATGTTCAATTAATAGTAACAATCACATTTGGTGGCCCACGCCTGTAATCCACGTAACTTAGGAGGCTAAGGAAGGAGGATCACCATGAGGTCATGTAGGGCTACACAGTGAGTTCAAGGCCATCCAGAAATACATAGCAAAAAAATGAGATAAAAAGAAACAAGCAGCCAGATTAGTGGTAGCATACATACAAAATCCTTGCATAAGGAAGCTGCGGCAGCAATATCAAAAGTTCCAGGTCAGCATGGAATACACAGCAGGACTCAGTCTCAAAAAAACAAAAACACAATCCAAACAATTTTTCTAGGGCCCCATTAGTTTTACTGCATAAATCTTAAAAGACTTACCTGTCCAAAGCACCTCAATTCCAGGTAAAAGCTTTTCACCCACAGTCCTTAAATAAGGAGACTGAGACACATTTGGGTAACAGAAAGTGCCACAATATTCTGAATGTAGGGAGAAAAAAAGTAAAACAGTCAGGAGTGAAATGGTCATGGGCTTTGGGAGGGGAAAAAAGTCCAATAATTCTAAAATTTTTTCATCAAAACAATAAAGGGCCTCCATAACGTACCTAAAAGAGAATAAACTTATCACAGTTAATTTAAGAATCAATTTATAAAAAAATCTGATATTGTTCCTCCAACAGTAATACAGATCAATCCTTACAATGCTAGTCACTAGAAATACAAGTTCACAAAGTAACAATTAGCATTTTGTATATAATTCTGAATCATATTTCTCATTTCAAATCAGAGGCCAAACAGAATGAATTGATCATAGAACAAATACAAGATCATGAAAACAGCTATTAGTACTCAACTACAACTTACATTATGACTTGAAATGAATTCCTAGTATCTCATTCAGAAATATATATATTTTGCACTTGCCAGACAAGTGCTTATGCCACTGAGCTAAATCCCTGGCCCGTTCATTAAGCAATATTTGAGTATTCATGCAGTGTTACTAAAATAAGGTTTATGGCTCACAATTCTAAGACATACATAGGTAGAGTTAAATAATTCAATCTACAGATTCACAGAACTTATCTATTCCTTTAAAAAAGTCTGGGAAAAACTATAGGTTGAATTCTGAGACCAAGTGAAAAAGATAAACATTTTTGATGGGGAAAAAAAAAAAATCAAAAAGTCAAGTTGGAAAATTATTTAAGCTTTCCATACTGATTATTGGGATAAGAGCCCAGATGGAAGTGGGAGTGAAAAAAGGGAATAGATATACATGAGCAGAAAAAAGGGAATGAGGAGGAAGAGGAAATGAGAAGTGACAAAGAGCAATATAAATTTTTTTCAGTTTTCATTGCACTAACAGCATCCCTTAGTATCCTGACAATGTAATTTATATACTTTCAGTACTAAAAACCAAAAGAATCTTTTGCCAAGTCTGTTATTATTTACAAGTTCTCCAATGTAAGACCTTGAGAAGTATTTTCCAGGAAAAGGATTCCTATTTTAATACACTCTGTGTGTGTGTGTGTGTGTTAACGAGGGCCCATACACAGGGCCTTCTTGAACTTACACACATCAATGAGGACAGTTACACAATACCTGTAGGGCAGAAGAGGAACGTTTCCGGCTCTCCTAGGTACTGATAAATTTCATTTGTGATGGAGACCTGTGCATGAGCGAAAGAACTGAACACTTCTTTGTCTGCTGCACACATATTATGGTCAATATCATCAAACAGCAAGGCAAATGACCTGCACCCAAACTGAGAAACCTAGAAAAAAGAAAGTATTTGTTTTTGTATTTCCAGTGGAAAATATCCTAAATTAAATGACAAAGTTCAGTACCATTTTCCATTAGGATTCGACATACTATTAAAATACTCCAGCAAGGGCCAGGGATAGAGCTCAGTGGTACAGTGTCTGCCTGGCAAATGTGAAGTTCTGAGTTTGATTCCCAGTATTAAAATAAAATAAAGCAGTCCAACGAAACTTCTGCCTAGGCTACTACCTCGATTACTGATTACAGAAAACCCAACAGAAGAAGAAAACTACAGAAACATGAATAAGTAAAAAGATATAAGAGCCCCCACTTTCAGGTCCCCAAAGGCACAATGATCCTAATTAATAACCTCTGCAGAAAAATCTGACAGGACATAAATTAGAAATGTCTTGACATTTCTAGACACAGTAAAATGGGTGTGGTAGTACATGCCCATCATCTCGGCACTCCGGGAAGTTGACACATCAGCACTGCAAGTTCAAGCCCAGCCTCAGTGACTTAACAATACTATGAGCAAAAGACAAAATGTTTTAAATGTGTGGAGGATACAGCTCAGAGAAAAAGCCCTGGGTTCAACCGCTAGTGCTGCCCTCCCCACCCAAAAAGAATAAAATTGGATCATACAGGAAAATAACTTCTTAAAAGCTCATCATCGTTTAGCTCAGTGGCACAAGTACCTGCCTGGAAAGCACAAGGTTGAGAGTTTGATCCCTGGTACCAAAACAAAAAAAAAGTTCATTGATGATTAAATCCAGAGCACTTTGCATACACCATACCACTGAGCTACACACTCCAAGCCCTAGACCTCAACGTTTTTTAACTAGCCATTCTACTATCTGGCTAAACATATACATATTAAAAAAAACTAGCTAACGTAGCTAGGTGCAGTGGTACACACCTGTAACCCCAGCATTTTGAAGACTAAGGCAGGAGGACCATGAGTTTAAGGCCATCTTGGGCCATAACAGAAAGATCCTGTCTCAAAACTACAACAAAACAAAACAAAACAAAACAAAAAATCCGTAAATGAGGCCAGGGCTTTAGCACAATACTGTAAGTGCCTGTCTGGCAAGTGTGAGGTCGTTGAGTTTGATCCCCAGTACCAAAAAACTAAAAGGAAAGAAAATAGGAGGCCTACACTTTTATCAAAACATGTGGGCTAGTATTGCTCAGCAATGAAGTGCCTGCCTGACAAGCACAAGGCCCCAAGTTTGATTCCTGGTACCAGAAAAAGATGTGCAGCTTAGATGTTAAGAATTTAGATCTAAGCCGGGCGTGGTGGCTCACACCTGTAATCCCAGCACTCAGGAGGCTGAAGCAGGAAGATCATTGCGAGTTGGAGACTAGCCTGGGCTACAAAGTGAGTTCAAGGCCAGCCTGAACTGCATAGAGACCCTGTCTCAAAAAGACAAAAAAAAAAAAAAAAAAAGAATTTAGATCTAAAAATCAGGTGTTATCAATACATTAACAGTTACATGTTAGTTATTTCTTGGGAACACAGCCAATTCCAGACTTAATTACAACTACTACTGTTCATATAATTTGAAAATGATCTTTAACAGGTAAGAGGTAGTTTCTCTCAGTCCAGTCACAAGTTCAGACATGTACCCCGTGATACACTTCCTAAAATGTGGTATTGGACTACCCATCTCAGAACAACCTGAATTCCTGGTCCTTACCCCATCAGTGTAGGGATCTTTAAGATCAGGAAAGACAGCATATACCTATAATTGCAGCACTGAGGAGGCTAAGGATCTCTTTGAATTTGAAGCCAGTCTACACTGCACAGTGAATTCAAAGCCAGCCTGAACTACACAGTGAGATACTGTCTTAAAAAAATCTCAGAAGAAGGGAGCCTAGTAATCAAATTGTTTTTTGTTTTTCAATTCTGGGGATGGACCCTATAGACAGTTTTACTTTGAGACACAGTCTTGTCTTACTATATTACCTATGCTGGCCTTCAGTACTTTTTTCTGCAGTGCTAGGGGGACTGAACCAAGTCAGGGCCCTCACACTGACCTATATACCGCCAGATCCCTTTTTAAAATTTTGAGACAGGGCTCTAATTAGTCCCTAAATTGCCCAGGCTAAGCTTGGATTTACAATCCTTCTGCCTTACACTTTCCAGACTGCTGAGATGACAAGACAGGGTGCTGGGCCTGGCAGTACTCAGCAGGCTTTTAAACATCCCTTGTAGGCATGTATCACACTGCCCAAACCTAGGAGCCAGGGCCATGTGCATGTTAGGCTAATACTCTATCCCTAAGCCACACTTCCAACATTCTTTTAAGGATTTTTTTAAAAAATGGTACTGGGGATTGAATCTGGGGCCTTTGCACTGAGATACAACCTCAGCCCTTTTGAGAAAGGAACTCACTATGTTGCCAAGGCTGGAACTGAACTTGCAATCTTCCTGCCTCAGCCTCTTAAGAGTGCTGATTACAGGTATAAGTCATACTGGGTTTAAGGCAACTCTTAAATTGAGAAGCGATGGTATCTCTTTTGAGTTAATCATATACTGATACTTTACTGCTCCAAAACGTAACAAATTTGGTACTCAACAGATGTTTGTTTTGGGTCAAGGTCTTACTATCTTCCAAGCTGCCCTCAAACTTACAGCAGTCCTCCTGCCTGAGCCTCTGAAGTGCTGAGATTACAGGTGTGCACCACTACATCTGGCTACAAAATTTAATTCATTTTGATGTGAAAATTTTGTCTTGGTGCAGTGTTGACTCCATCCTGATTTGTCAGCTTTAGCCAAAAGAACTGTTTTAGTTCGCATTATTTCTGATATTCACTGAGTCTCATGGCAGCAATTAACAAGTACCAAGGCTCCACTGTACTTTGAGAAATACTCCTCTACTCACAAATAGAAAATAATTTCCACAGAAAAATGTAGGAATTTTCCCTTATCATAAAAGTTTTAAGTACTAAGTGGGGAAAAATAGTTTAAAAATAATGAGTTACCTGGTCCAGTTTACGTTTCAACGTAGAGACTTCCTTGGGGTTGGAAAAGGTGATATCCAATCCAGGGGAGATAGCATAGATGAACTCTATCTCATATTCTCGTGCAGCAGAGATGAGAGTCATAAGTTGCTCTAAAGAACAGAGTCCGTGTTTTTAGAAAATAGGACAGAAAATTGAAAGAACCTTCACTTTCCAACAGAAGAGATCATTTCTTCCAACTTTGTAAGAAAGGAAAAGTTCCTTAAATTTTACAAGATTATCATGCCCAGTAAGACAATAGGCCATACAAAGTGACACAAGTCTGAAGTGATTTAAACTCATACTAAGACAAAAAGAATAGGTTTCACGTTTTTTATTTGAACCAACAGCCCCTTCTTTTTCAATTCCAAATAGTTTCTGAGCCTTTTTCAGGAAACGGGCAAGAATGAAGTGTTTTCACTGCCTTTCTCCAAAAGTACTGGGGCTGGGCGTAGTGGCAAACATCTCAGCGCCAGCTCTCTGGAGGCTAAGGCAAGAGAACTGCCAAGAGTTTGAGGCAGCACGAATTACATAGCAAGACCCTGTACCTAAAGACCACCCTAAAGTTTGGGGTCATCAATTCTTTACTGAACCACTTCTATATTAGTGTTTAAAACACATAAATGCTATTTTTTTTGGCTATCCCAACAACTAAAACTCCCTAACAACAGAAAATGTTTTCTAACAACTAGGATTCAGTGATGGCTTTAACAATCCTAACTATGCATCCCTTGTATCTACAGGAAAAATATTCCATTTAGACTTTAAGTTTTTTTGGGGGGTGGGGTGGGGAATAGGGTCTTACTATGTAGTTCAGACTGGCTTTAAAACTCACTTTGTAGCCCAGGCTGACCTCGAACTCACGGCAATAATCCCACCTCAACCTACAGGGTGCTGAGATTACACACATGTGCACTATCCCCAGTAAGCCTTTAGACAACATATAGACTATTTTTCTAAATAAACTGCAACACTAAACATGTATTAATAAAAATTTAAAAATTGTCAAGTGGTCACCCACAATCCAAGCACTTGGGAGGCTGAGACAGGAGGATTACCCAAGTTTGAGACCAGGCTGGACTACATAGTGAGTTTAAGGCCAGCCTAGACTACACAGTAAGACCCTGTCTCAAAAAACAAAAACATTTTAAAAATAAACTGAAGCACGATTATATATTCTCTTTGAACAACATGCAGTGGTATCAAGTAATCATATTAAATTTCATTACCAGCCCCATCGGGAAGTTAGAAGCACACTTAAATTACATAGAGTAGTAAAGAACATTAGGTAAGAGTAAATCTCGGGGCTGGGGATTTAACTCAGCGGTGTAAGTGTCTGCCTTGCAAGCAGACAGTCGCGAGTTCGATCCCCGGTACCGATGAAAAAGAAAAAGACGAAAAAAAAAAGAGTAAATCTCAATTACTTCATAAACTGCCCAGGTAGCACTCAGACTTGCAATGCTCCTGCCTCAGCCTCCCACAGGGGTAAGATTACAGGTGTGTGCACCCTATGATTATTTATTTATTTTGATTATTCTTATTTGTAGTACCTTAACAGTTATACTCACACTACGTGCTTCAGGTGTTTTGCCCTATATATCTATCCTTGGCTGTAGTGACACCTTTCAAGTGGCCATTGTGCAGACTGCTGGCAGAAATCAAAGAGTATCATTTATGACCACAGAACAGAGGAAGTCAGATTGGCATATCCATGATTCACAATTACAGCCACGACTTCCTTTGTGCTAGTCTTTTAGTCTATAGTAGCTCACACAGACTTAGGAGTTCCCAGAAAACCAGAAATTATAAAGTGAAAATGAAATAAAATAACTACTCTTAATACAGCTTTTTCTTCACACACTGAGTTTATGGATTAAAAAGAAAAAGATTACCAGCTTCCTCCACAGAATACATCTCCCGCCAAAACATCCTATGTTTGTAGTCATCTTTTGGTGCGTACAAGTATGTATTTAATTCCCATTTTTGGAGCCTAAAGGGAAAAGAAAATTACATATATATAAACAAGCAGTATCAGTTAAGTTATACATCTCATATTCTTCCTCTTTTTGGAGCATCTCCATTTTCATATAAAACTAACAACATTCTAGAACAGTAGCTTCTTCTGAACTAGCAATCAATGGAAAAAAATTAAGTATCACTACTTCAACATACCGGTATTGAATAAAACACAACTCTAGGTGTGACAGCCAAAACCCAAAACCTGTTCAAGCTTCCCCAGGAAAAATCTGAACACCACTGGCTTACGTAAAGCCCAGATAGGGGCCAAAGTAAAGTAAGTTCTGTAGTTGAAAAATCATCAATTTGTACAGGGATATAATGTATTTTTCCAAAAGGAAATGTCACAACTTTTAGCATGCATCATATAATAAAAATTTACCTTCTAAAAAGTTCTTTTCTCTGTTCCATAACCCAGGGTCTTCCATAAAATCCTAGATTTCAAGTAAGAATGAAATTAATTTAAATTTCAAAATGTGGTAAGCTTTATTGAGAAACATTACTAAATATAAAATACAATCTTATTTTTAAAAATGTGTACAACACACCAAGACAACTTTGATTTCCTTTTTCCTCAGGTAAATTTTATTTTTCTACCATGACATTTACTACTTAAGTGAAAGCTATTTAAAAACAGGTAAAATAGCCGGGCATGATGGCGCACTCCTGAAATCCCAGCACTTGGGAGACTAAGGCAAGAGAATCATTTGCAAGTTTGAGACCAGCCTGGGCCTTAAAGTGAGGCCACAGCCAGCTTGAACTGCACAGTGAGACACTGTCTCAAAAAGACAAAACAACAACAAAACAAAGCAACAAAAAACCACAGGTAAACCTACTCCTTTATGTGAAATACAGTTAGGTAAACCTTTTTTCCTCCCCAATTCTAGGAATAAACTCAAGGCTCCCAGTATGTAGAAAGTGCTCTACCACTCTCGGCAAAGAGGATCTCAATCTTAAAAAATGAAAGAAAGCTAGTAATAACTGCTACATAATAATTGCTTCTAGAGTGATGAGTGAGATAAAGTAGTAAAATCAGGGACAGGATTAGAAAAGGAAGATTAATTCATGATCTTTGCAGTACTGAGGATTGTGGGACCTAACAAATGCTAGGTAAAAGTACTACCACTTAGCTGCATCCTCATCTTTTCAAAAAAAAAAAAAAATTTTTTTTTTTTGTCTTTTTCCTGATACAGGGGATCAAACTCACAACTGCCTACTTGCAAGGCAGGCACTTAAGAAGCCGCTGAGCTAAATCCCTAGCCCCTTTTCAAAAAATTTTTGAGGCTGCTCTCCAACTTTCTGTCCTTTCACCTCAGCATCCTGAGTAGCTGGAATTGGTCACATGCCACCATATCCAGCAATATCCACCTTTGTAAAAAAGTTGTTGGGGCTGGGGATTTAGCTCAGCGGCATAAGTGCCTGCCTTTCGAGGAGGCGGTTGTTGAGTTCGATCCCCAGTACCGATAAAAAGGAAAACAAGACCAAAAAACAAGTTGTCATACCTAATACCTAGGCATGGTGTCCTATGCCTATAATCTCAGCACTAAGGAGTGTGAGTTTGAGGCCAGCCTGGTTATGAAAGTCAGTTCTGGGCCAGCCTGAACTACATGTAAGACTTGTCTCAAAAATAAAAGTTCCTGTAACAAGATATGCTATGGCAGCCATTTTAGATTTACAATTACCCTGTTTTGAAGTCCTTTACTGCATTGTTTTGTTTTCATTGGTTACATGCTGTTTCTGTTTTATTTGATTTTACTATGTCTGAAGGTATGAACAACTATTTGAAGGCAAGAGTCATTATGCTAACCATTGTTGATTTCCTATTATCTTGTTTTGAAATCCTGTGTCACACTGTCTTGTTTTGACTGGCTTTATTCTGTTTTATTTTGCTTGGTTTTATTCTAAAAAAAAAAAAGCCTAAGACCAAAATGAAGAAATAAAGTTCTAAAAAAGAAGCCTACAACCACCTTTGTGACAGATTCATGACAGATTCAACAGTGAAAGTGGTCTAAACAGCAAACTTAATCCGTCTGAATTTCAGAGCAAGGAACCAAATTGCAAATTTCAGACAATGACGACATGCCCCAGATTGTCAGAATCTTGTAAACTGGGGCTGGGAATTTGGCTCAGTGGCATAAGCACCTGCCTTGCAAGCAGGCGGTCGTGAGTTCAATCCCCAAAAGACAAAAAAAAAAAAAAACTTTTTTTAGAAGACTTTTTTTAGGGGGCTGGGGATTTAGCTCAGCAGCATAAGCACCTGCCTTGCAAGCAGGCAGTCGCGAGTTCGATCCCTGGTACCGATAAAAAAAGAAAAAGACAAAAAAAAAAAAAGACTTTTTTTTAGTAGACTGATGATCTAAGTTGTTATATAGACACCAAATGGGATCTGAAGCTCCCTGTGTGTTAATTAGTAACTTATCAACTATCCCTTACAGCTCGCTCATCTTTCACTTTTCTGTCTCAATCTAATAATCAACACCACACCAACTGTTAAGAGCAATTTCTCAGGAGTACCATGAATGCTGCCAATAACACATGAAATTACTTCCCTCCTCCAGCCCCAATCCCTAGGTCAAATGATTACTCTGTACCACAGAAAGAATGACAGGGACCCAAGAAAAACTCATTACATACTAACATATCAAACTGTAGTGTTTTCAATATTGAAAATTCATTACTATTTATTTACAGGTGACACTGAGTTGTACTGTATGGGAATGGTCGACCAGAGCTACATCCCTAGCTATTGAGACTGTCTTGCCATTCTGCACAGGCAAAACCTGAATTTGGGATCCTCCTGCCTTAGGCTCCCTTAGTGCTGATTATAAATAAGAATCACCAGGCTAGGCTTAAAGTATTCTTCCCCCCCCCAAAGTATTCTTAATAAAACTTACATTGTTTTTTCTGTGAAAAGAGTGGGTACCAAACATCCATTTAGAAGTACTCTAACATAGCTTTCAAGTGTCTAACCTTCAGAAACTGAGTTTGCCCTTTAATAGTCATGTTTAAAATTTGGCTAATTTGCATCACAAAGAGGAAGCCGGAAGGTTAACGCAAGACTTAAACCAACAAAGATTTGTGAGAGCAACAAACAAAATCCAAGCAGTTAATGACAGCATTTCTGACCCTCTATTTTAGGAATGATGCCAACCAAGAAGCACTACCACAGGAAATCTGCCTTGGATCAGGTGTTCAGTTACCAAAGAAACAGTTACAAAGGAAGGAGAAAGCCAACAGAGGACCACTCCTGAACATAATTAACATACCTTTTAATGTTATTGCAAACAAACCAGTTTAAATCACAACCTTATCTTTTAATTTCTGATGGTATAATGCTCTGGCAAGTTTCCTTAAACTCACTCCAGTCTAGCTTTGAAATTTCTATTTTTTTTGGTCTTTTTCCTTTTTATCGTACCAGGGATCGAACTCACAACTGCCTGCTTGCAAGGCAGGCGCTTAAGCCGCTGAGCTAAATCCCCAGGCCCCATCTTTGACGTTTCTATATTCAGCATTTCTTTCTCACTCTCATCCCTCTCATTTCAAATAACAAAATGCATTTTTTCTAAAATCCTCCTTCACTGTTAACAAGCTCCATAAACATGTCGTCTCACAAAGCAATCTTTTTATATTCCAAAACAGTTCCCCCACATCCTGCAAAATTAAGTTTGTTGAAATCAATTCTCCCCTAAATTACACTTTATCTTAAAAACCATAATCGCTGATCTTTCAATATAATCTATTTCTATGGAGACAACCTGGAAAAGACAACACACGTTGTCAACCAAGAGCAACTTTTTCCTCCTTTCAGGCTTTATTTTACTTTTGTACAACCAGTAACTTTTATATCCTTATCCATAATAGAAAACTATTAGACAACTGGAAAACCCCTGATGAGCCAAAATACTGTACTTCAGGAAATTCAAATAAATCCTACACTCAAGGAAAAAACACTACTAATTGGTGCTTCTAAAGAATGCAGGGCAAAAAAAAAGACCAAAAAGGGGCGGGAGGGCTGGGGATTTAGCTCAGCGGCATAAGTGGCCTTGCAAGCAGGCAGTCGTGAGTTCCATCCCCGGTAACGATACAAAGCGGGGGGGGGGGGGGGGGGGGGGGGGGAATGCAGGGCAGAACTGTCCATTCTCACCCAGAAACTGTGATCACCTGGTAATTTTCCTTCACCACAAAATGTTCAGCTTACTTTTAACTGCAAAAAAGGAGGAAGGAGAATACTTTTAAGCCTATAGTCACCAACTTCCAACCCCAAATCCTGATGCTTTTGAGAATATCAAAACTACACCCTCCTCTCCAAAAAACAACACTGATTAAGTAGATGGGAAAGATCACAGTATTCTAGGTTGAAAATAATTCTTTAAAAGAGCAGAGAAATTTACTGGCCAGTAAAAAATTTCTAGGCAGAGAGGAATTTGGAATGCCATAGGCCAACTGCTCTTTTCCAGGAGTAGGAGCATACCTGTCACGGTTTTTATTTTCCTCAAAGGGTGGGAACAGGAGCACTACACTGACGCATGCATTTTTTTTTTTTTCCTGGCTACTGGGAACAGAACCCACGGGCTTTACACCGACCTATATCCTCGGCCCTGACACAGGGTTTTGCTAAATTGGCCAGAACGGACTGGAACTTGTGACCCTCCCTCAGCCTCCCGGAGTGCTGGGATTACAGGTTTGCATCATCGCCACGCCGAGCACATTTCTTCTCCAGGCAGCAGGAAAACCTAAACGGAACCCCAAAATACAAAGCAGCATAACTCAGAACCTAACAAATAGCAAGCTGCTTACAACGACTTCCCTCAAAGTCGGCCTAGCTCCAAACCCAAACCAGGAGCGATCAGAAGACTCGTTAGCAGCCAGAGAGAACTAGACGCTGTGTACGAACGTGAGGAGGGAACAGAGCACACCCTGACCTCCCCCTGGAGCGAGCAGTGCCCACGAGCTAACCCTCCGGTAAACACCGTCCGCCGAGACACAGAGCGGGCGGACGGGGCTCGCTCACCTTCCACCACGCCGCACAGGAATCTCCGGGCTCCTCCAACAGCCCCGGCCCCCGCGGCGGCCGCGGCCCCGGCAGGATGGTCGTCGCCCGGGCCAGACGCCGCCTGCGGCTCCAGCGCCGCTCCTGCAGAAGCGACGGGGCTAGAATTGAGATCTGCATCGCGCTCTTCTAGCGCCGCTTTGCCTTCCTTCTGGACCATCCTCCTGTTGCCCGCCGCCGCCGCCACCTCTGCCTGCGTCTCGGGGAGAGGACCTCGGCCTGCGCCCCTCCCCCCGCGGGCGCGAGTGCCCGGATGCGAAGGGCGGCGGCGAGTCTTTGTCAGTCGCGGCCTTGGCTCGGGCGTCGGGAGCCCGAGAGGAAAGCGGAGCCTGGCCTCTTGTTCCTGGGAGCCGACGTCAAAGACCCTTATCTCGCGCCCAGAGCCTACTGTCCGCCAGCAAGTGGAGTCCGCTCGCCCAACACCCCGAAGCCGCGGATACCCTTACCGCCGCCTCCACCACCCGCTTCCTGTTTATCCGCACTGCGCCTGCGCCGCAGACCGGATCAGACCGGTCCCTCGGCCCGCGCCCCTCCTCCTCGGGCAGGTCTAGTATGCGGGCCCGGGAGGGGGTAAATGGAACCCAGCGGAGGCAAGACGCGCGCGGAATGAGAGCAGTGGAAGGTACCACTTAGATTCACCCCCCCCTCCCAGGGGAGCCCGACGTCCTGGGACGGACCACTACCCCCTCCCGGAGGGTGGTATCGGAGGAGGCTGCAGCCTGCGGGGGGGCCCCGGGGAGAGGCGGAGGGCGGGGAGGAGAGGTGTTTACTCTGCTTTGGCGCAGGCGCAGAAACAGGGCCCCGCGTTCTTAAAGAGGCAGGCAGGCGCTGACCTACTTCGCTGGTGGTTCATGCTGTCGTTTGGCTCCTCACCTCTGCCGAACCTAGGCTGAGTTCTACAGGAACGCAGTTCCACCGAGCTCAGCTACCTCTACTCCTTGAATCATTTTGCCATCCGCCCCACGCCCCGTTAATCAGATTTTAAGACGCATTTTTTCGTTCAGCCGACCCTTCTTGACCTTGCCTCATCGGGGACCCGGGCGCCCTTATGCGCTCACTGCACGGTCGGCAGAAATACGCAGGCACTGAAGCCGAGCGTGGTGGCTCACGCCTGTAATCCCAGCACTCGGGAGGCTGAGGCAGGAGGATCGTTGCGAGTTCGAGACCAGCCTAGGCTACAAAGTGAGCTCAAGGCCAGCCTGAACTGCACAGCGAGATCCTGTCTCAAAAAGACAAAAAAAAAAAAAAAAAAAACGCAGGCACAGCAAATTAGAAGCATGTTTCATTGCGGCCCTAGGCAGATGTGATAAGCCGCACTACAGCAAGAATGTCCACTGAGCTACGTCCCTAACCCTTTTATATTTTTTTAATTTAAAATGGGGTTGGTCAGTTGACCAGGCTGGTCCCAAATTTGCGATCCTCCTGTCTCGGCCGGCCTCCCAGAGTACACCCAGAATGTGCCTTAACCACACCTGTCTACACGCAGAATTCTTGCATGGTGTACTCAAGAGTCTCGGGAACTAAGAGGAAATAAATAACTCCCGGTCATTGCTTCACTTTTAAGGTGGGTCATAAAAATGTGAAATTAACCAGATTGAGCAGGACAATCCAGATTAGTGGAACAACAGCTGCCGAAAGAAGGGAGGAGTAAATAGGGAGGGGTGAAAGGTACAGCTTGTTTGGGGTGGGGTGTGTTCACTGTGTAAGATGGCATGAGATCCCTAGAGCCTCAGTGGCGTCGTTTCCTTTAGCATTCTTGAGTCCTAGAAGAGGTGCTCTGCCCCGCCCCGTGCTGCCCCCTCAGCCTCACTCATACCCACCCCAGCTGCCGCTGTACTTCCGTTCCCCCAAGCTTCCTGGTGCCGTCATAATGCGCTTGACTTTGATGGTGCTGGAGAGATCCGTCTCAACTTGTGAGGCACAAACATCTCACTTTTTTATTTCGATGTGCTGTTTAACTAGCGTAGCCCAATTTGTAACTCGAGGGATTTACAGCTCTTTCTAGTCCTGGATTGTGGTGATGGGGATTAGGAGCAAGAATTTCTTTTCTCTAGGTGGTTCTTTTTTTTTTTTTTTTTTTTTTTTTTGTCTTTTTCGTTTTTATCGGTACCAGGGATCAAACTCAGGGCTGCCTGCTTGCAAGGCAGGCGCTTATGCCGCTGAGCTAAATCCCCAGCCCGGGTGGTTCTTTCTTTTCAGTATGGAACATTTCATAAATTTGCTCATCATTGGAGCACAGGGTTATGCTAACCGTCTCTGTGTGCCTTCAGCTTTGTGTGTGTGCTGCAGAACCCTTTCATTGTAGGACCTGCTATGATGCCAGTGGAGGGCTGTAACCCCTTCAGATGGAAATTGCAGGCACAGGGGCATTCTGGGTGGTGCTGGTTCTGATCTTGTCTCTGCTTCATTCCTCACACCGTGGGAACTGCTAACAAGGCCTAGGCTGCCTCAGTTTTATCTGCTCTCCACTGCCCAGGCTCAGGTCTGTAGCCTAGGGAGCTTCAGTGTCTTCACACAGCAAATGTGAAGAGTTGGTTTTTGCTAGCATTTTCTTTCCATGGCACAGCCCTACTTCCCCCACCTCCCCAGCCTACCTGCAACAGGGACCACTGCTGGGTAGGCCCGGGATAAACAGTCACACTTTACAGTTGCATTGGAGAAATAAGACAATAACAAGTTCAATATATACACAGAAATTCAGTATCTTAAGTACTGGAAAGGGGAAAGCTAGTAATGTGATGACTCATAAGGACAACAAGAGCACTTCATATGATCGAAGGGTAGAAATCTAGGTGAGTAGTAACAGTGGCTTGGACTAAGTAAAAGCTCTGGTGTGGAACTGTTTGCCAAACAGGTGGAGAGAGCAAGGGAAAGAGAAGTAAAGACTATTAAATTTTGAAGAGTTGAGGATAATAGTTAGGGATAGAGCAGTTCAAGGCCTGTCTAGACTACAGAGCATGACCCTGTCTCCAAAAAAGAAACAAACCAAAAGAAGGTAGATGTTGGTGTTACATACTGAGAATGGAGGAGACAGGAAAGGCATGGACCTTTCTAAACATTCCAAAGATACTACAATGGGCCATTATACATTGACATGAGGTGTCAGATAATCAATTGTTTATGTAGGTGTTGGCAATCAGAGCAGCATTTTGAAGATATACTTAGGAGCCTTAGATGGTACATAAAGCCATGGGATGGCCAGGCTTGGTGGCACATGACTGTAATCCTGCACTCAAAAGGCTGAGGCAGGAGGATCTCAAGTCTGAGCCCAGCCTGGGCAATGTGGAGATTTAGTAGAGTCCTGTCTCCTGCCCCTCCCTGGGGATACAGTGCAAAGGCCCTGGATTCTATATCCCTCTCCCTTGAGATGATTTGAAGAGGCTCTGGTATGAACTTTGGTGCCGAAGATTTAGAATTCAGGTTAATATGGAATCTACAAGGAGGCCCTGGGGAGCACCTAAAAAAGTCAGTAGGAAATACTGCAAGGCAAGGAAGGAGAGAGTTTGGAGATGACAACAGCTGACATGGTCAGCATCAGACCAGTGGCCCTAACAAAATGATTTGGATTCCAGTCTGCTGGCCTGCCTGGACGCCTCTGTGAATCCTCTCTCAGGTTACTTCTAGCTCACTGGTGATCCTCAGCCTAAGGTTAACTTTCCCTGTATTTGGGTCTACACTAAAATGTGAGGTGTCTTCCAGTCTGAGCCAGTGATATTTACTTCCTCATTGTGCTTATCCACCCAGCCAGACAGTCATTTGTAGAATGCCTGTTACATGCCAGGCTCCAAGGGGGAAACCTAGCCCGGGTACCCAAGGAGCCCTAAGGAAGTCACCATGTATCAAAGAGAAGTAGTCACTCTGGTAAATGCCTGGTTATAAACTGGAGCACCTAGAACCTGCCAGTGTCCCTTCTTTAGACAATGCGCGGCACACACAGGGTCTGTCCTTCATATGCCTTTTCACAGTGCCCTAGAGCCCAGTTGGCGACTTGGGGAACGTGTCTGGGCTTGCTCCTGCAAAGACTCACCTGGGAACCCGAGCAAATTCTTTGGCTCCTCTGAGGTTGTTTCCTCTTGTTGCGGATTGCATTTAAAATATCCCCAAACCTGGTGTGGTGGCGCATGCCTATAACCCCAGCACTCAAGAGACTGAGACAGGCTGTCCATATCAAGGCCAGCTTGGGCTACATAATGAGTTTAAGGCCAGTTGGAGCTACACATAGTGAGACCTTGTCTCAAAAAGAATTACCAGGGGCTGGAGGTTTAGCAAAAAAAGGAAAAGACCAAAAAAAAAAAAAAAAAAAAAAAAGAATTACCAAAATAAAAGTAGTATCACCCTCTCCAGACTCTTGTGTTTGGAAGATGACTGGTAATTGGGGCACCATGCCCTGGGCTCTGGGTTGACCTCTGTGGGTTCCTGCTCACTTGCTGTCGGGAGGTGGGGCCTGCGAGCAGCACTGTACCCCTGGGGGTATTATTCTCCTTCCTCTCTGGGCTTCCAGTCACCACCCTCAGCCCCTCCTACCATGCCCTTTCTGCCTCCAAGCTGCTGGCCATGGACTAAAATGTAAGCCAAAATAAACCTCTCTTCCTTTCAGTTGTGGTCATCTTGGATATTTTGTCCCAGAGATAAAAAAGTGACTAAGATACCTCTGTAAAAGGGAAGGCTGAGGGAAAGACTGGGTAATGGTGGTTTTGGTCTTTTCAACACTTATTATATATATTCGTCACCAAAAGATCACAACGAGGTCACAAAAAAGTAGTCTTAGTTTAGTTCACAATATAAGTCTATGAAAACACATATTTAATCTCTACAGTTTACAATACTTGTTTAAATTTAAAACAATTAAATACTTGAAGCTAATAGAAAAGAATCATAAATAATTTAGACTTGGGGGCTGGGGATTTAGCTCAGTGGCATAAGCACCTGCCTTGCCAGCAGGCAGTTGTGAGTTCGATCCCTGGTACTGATAAAAAGGAAAAAGACAAAAAAAAAAAATTTAGACTTTAGAAACTTATGAAATGAAAGGGTATACATTTTGTTTTGTGGGGCTGGGGATTTAGTTCAGCGGCATAAGCACCTGCCTTGCAAACAGGCGGTCATGAGTTCAATCCCTAGTACTGATTAAAAAAAATTTTTTTGTTGTACTGGGGAATGAACCCAGGGCCTTTGCACTAAGCTACATCTCTTTTTTAGTTTTATTTGCTAAATTGCTCAGGCTGGCCTCAAATTTGTGATCCTCCTGCCTCAGCCTCCTGGATTAGCAGAGATTACAGATGAGCATAATTGTACTCAGCAGTAAATCAGAAATTCTTGATTAGTTTGTAAGAGTGCCAAGCAACAGCTTGGCTATCATCAATACCCTGTCCTTCCTTGTCTTCTCTCAGGTTCTAGGAGAAAGATTTTTGTGGGGGCCTGTGGCTAGGTGAACCAGTATAGAACCTGACACTTGTTCTCCTGCTAAGACAGGGTCAGATTCAAAATGCCAGGCAATTTCTTAAGGATCTAAAAGGCTGCAGGCGCGAGTTAGGGGCTGTGCAGTATTTATGGGGTGAAAGAACAAAAAAGCAGAGACAGCAGCCAGTGCATAGCCTTGGTGTTTTATTGGATCTGGTAAATTTCTTATTTTACAAAATATATAGAGGAGCCAAAAATGCTAAGCAGTCAAGAGTGTCTTACTCAACGGGGCTCCTTGGAACCCTTCCCTCCTTCTGGCTGAATGACAAGCAGGTATATTAAGGGAGAACAGCAAGGCGGTGTTGATGGGAACTGGGTGTTACTGTCCCTGCCCTCTTGGCATGCCTAGTGATGTCTCTGGATAGACTAGAGGAAGAACAGACCCTAGGGAACCAAGGAGGCTGTGCACCAGGTGTGGGTACCCTTGGTTGACCAAAGATCCCCCCGCAATGACGTTATGCCTGCCCCCCTCTTCCCTCTCCTAAGGCATCCACTGGGAAGGTGGACAGGACTCAAGTTCAGGAACATCCCTGACTCACTCTAAACCTCCAGTGAAACGGTGATGGCAAGTCATTGCTATCAAAATGGGATGAGCAGCCAACACTCCTCCCACCCACACTCCCCTGCCACAGTCACCTCCATACAAAGGAGGGAGGGGGAGAAATTTCAGGGGTGAGCCAGATAGCTGGGTCCCAGGCTGTCCTAGGGTATAGAAAATTTCTAGGACATTTTTAAGGGGATGAGGCCTCCTTCTGAAATATTTAGAAACAGTCTAATGGCATGGGGTAGTATATTGTGGAATTTGGGAGCTCCAGCCCAGCCTGCCTGAGCTTTCACCTTCTGCCCATGTCTTGTGTTCCTGACCCCAGCCAACCTGCAGGACATAACCACTGGCTCAGGCCCAAGATTTTGCGCTCTGCAGACCCCATCTCAAAAAATGCAGTCTTGTCTCCATTCCATAGGCTGGGTGAAAGGTTAGCTAGTGCTAAGGATGGACGATCACTCTCTGAGAAGTAAGTCTGAGACCAGGGATGGGGGAAGCACCATAGCAGGAGACATTCGGTCTGGTGTTGTGGTTTCCAAAGTGGGGGTGGAAGGTAGGCAACCACTCAGTTCCCACAGCAGGGACCCCCTGCACACTGGGTGTCAGGCAGCAAGGAGAGAGGGCTACTAGGAGTTAGGCACACCCACCAGATACACTTTGCCCACTCGCTGGCCCCTGCAGCTCCAGGGATCTTGGATCCCTACAGTAGGGCTAGGATGAGGACAGACCTGGGAAGAGAAGGGTGTGGTCTGCCGGGGTTGGATATGGAGCACAGACTCCTTTTCAGGTGGGCTAGATGACGTTGTCAAAGAGCTGCATGGATCGCATGATGTTCTCGTCCTGTGGCCATCATTTAAGGAAGGCAAATTGGAGAGCAAGGGGGAAAAAGAGCTTTTCAGAGGCAGGGAGGACGCTGAATCAGACATCTGGAATTCAGGGGCAGGAAGGAGACACCCAGAGAGTCCATGCTCCCCTAGTCCTGATAGAGAGGCTTGGGTGAGGTAGGGAAGAGGAACTCTGTCCAAAGGAGGCTGTTCTAGCATCACTTATTCAGGCCCGGGTTCCAGACCAAGGAAATGCAGAGGGCAAGGCCTGTACCTTTTGACAAGACTCAATGAACTCCTCAATGGTCACCACGCCATCCTTGTTTCTGTCCATCTTCTGCAAGGGTCAGCAGGAGAGAGGCAGGCATAACTCTGGTAAATTCTCTGCTGACTCTGGCCTCCCTCCCTTTACTCTAGTGCCTTCCAGCCTGCCCACATCAGGCACCTGGAAGAAGCTCTCCACATGCTCTCGTGGGGCCTCCTCCCGGAGTGCAGGGTACGTGTATTTACCCATCATGTCATAGATGGACTTCATGATGTCAAGCATTTCCTGTTAGGCCAAGAGAAAAGATCCTTCCTCAGAGCTCTAGTTTCCAAACCAGAGGGCCCAGGGCAGACCCCACCCCCTGTGGTTGTCAGCCGGCCCTCTATATCTCCCCCACCCCCTTGCTCCTCCCCTCTCCAGCTGCCCTGCACCTCCTTGGTGATACAGCCATCCTTGTTGAGGTCATACAGGTTGAAGGCCCAATTCAGCCTGTCATCTATTGTTCCCCGAAGAATCACTGACAAACCAGCCACAAAGTCCTGGGAAGGAAATAGCAGGGAACTGTGTGTCTTCATGCACCCATCACCCCAACCTTTTCTTTGGATGTGACATGGAGCACCAGGAAACAGAGTTACCCAGCCCACCTCCCTCAGCTCACCTCAAAACTGACACAGCCATCGTGGTTCGTGTCAAAGGCATTGAAAAGAAAGGTGGCATAGGTGCTAGAGTCTGCAGGAGAACACGGGAGAAAGACTGATTTCCAGACAAGGACAGGGCCACTCATCCCCCACCTCCCAGCCCTCTAAAGAGGGTCAGCTGCTCACCTCCTTGAGGAAAGAACTGGGAGTAAATCTGCTTGAAATTCTCCTCGTTTACCATGCCACTGGGACACTCCTGCGGGCAGGACCACACTGAGGGCCAAGACAAAGCTGCCCTTCCCCACCCTCCAAAGCCTTCTCCTCTGAGAGAAAGGGAACCTGGGCCAGACATGGTGGCTCCCACTCAGGGAGGCTGAGGTGGGAGGATCCTTGGGAGTTCGAGACCAGCCTGGGCTACAAAGTGAGCTCAAGGTCAGCCTGAACTGCATAGCGAGACCCCATCTCAAAAAATGACCAAAAAAAAAAAAAAAAAAAAAAAAGGAACCTGGGACTCACCAGTGGGCCTCAGCCTCCAGCTAGAGGGCCTCTTCCGCTCCTCCCTCCAGCCTCACTCCTCCAAGAGCAGGGGAAGGCGAGGCCCACCTGGCCTCCCCGTGCCAGCCCTTATCCCGTTTGGCAGCCGCATCCACTCACGTTCTTGAAGCCCCGGTACAGGACCTGCAGCTCTTTGCGCGTAAACTTGGTTTGCTCTTGCAACTGCTCCAGGCCCTCGGGCCGGTGACATACAGTGCACAGTTCAAACTCGTCCTCCACGCTGTCTGCAGGGAGCGGTGGGGACAGCCTCGCCTCAGGCCGGGCCCCTGGGACCACTCTTCACAATCACCAGCCCTTTCACCCTCCTCCCTGTCCCAGCTCGGAGGACATCCAGGCAGGGAGAGAAGACGCTGTCAGCTTCCAAGTCTAGGGCCGGCCAGGCCACGCCCCAGAAAGGTGTCCGCCTCAGCTCTCACCCCAGGGCCTCCAGGCCTGCTCGGAGAGGGACACCCCTGCAGCACCATCGTCCCAAAAGGGAGAAGTGGGACAAGGGGTTCGGGAGCTGCAGCTCGAGTCTGTGGAAGCCCACGCCGGCCCGCCCATCCCGCCCCTTCCTCCCCCTCCTCCCTCTCCCCAGCTAAGCATCACCCACCAGCACCGTTACCACGCCCCTGCCGTGCCCCCAACCATGGCTGCACCACACCCCGTGCCCCAGGCCAGTCCCAGGCAGCGCCCCGCAGAACGCCCGCCCCACCAGAGCGACAGTCACCTGGGTCCAGCGGGCGGGGCCGGTGGGGGCGGAGGGAAGCTGGGGCCGCTAAGGCTGCAGGAAGCGAACCGTCACGGAGAGCGCAGGCCGCCGCGCGCCCCGCAGGCACAGAGCCCCACACACCCACGCACAGGCACACACCCACGCTGCCTCTTCCAAGTTTGCCTCCGCATGGGGCCCAGCCGGTTTACACTCAGTGTGCTCAAATCGCTAGCTACGGGACAGGCCTCACTACAGCCCCATGGGGTGGGCAAGGAGGGACAGAGTACTGTCACTAACGCGAGGCCACACGGCTGGGGCCAGGCCGGGTAGGAAACTCTAGTGGTCCGGTATGGGGGGCGCCCACAGATTACCCTGGCCAGGCCCGACCCACCGAGCCCTTTTGGGTTTCGCAGACTCAAGAAGCCCACGGGCGTTTGGGCACACTCGCATCCGAGCAGGGCAGCTGCGCCCCTCACACGCACAACCGCCGCCCACCCGCCTGCCCGCCAAGCACGCGGAGGAGGCACTTGCTTTCACTGACTGCAGGCAGCGCCTGGGGCCCACAGCACGGGAGCAGCTTGAGGAAGCGCTGCTTCAGCGCTTTTTTAGTGGGCCCTGGAGGGTGGCCTGGGAAGAGAGAAGACCCCAGGAGGGCACATTAACTTTCCTGAACCTCATCCCTCCCTCCCAGACCCTCCCACCACTGCAGAACCACCCAGCTGAGGCAGGGCCAGGAGAGGAAGGGAGGTGGGCTGGGGTAGGCAGGGGGCCTGCTGGACTTAAGGACTGGAAGGCCAGAGGCAGGGCTCTGAATGCCAGGGCGCCAAGGGAGAGGTCCTAGCAGCCTCAGGCCTGCCCGGGCAGAAATACTTCTCACACACAGAATGAACACACACACACACACACACACACACACACACACACACACACGTGCATGTGACATATAGTGACACATAAACTGATAAACCACAAATAGGCGCCAGGGACAGCATGATATCCTGCAGCTCACATCTGAAGGCCTGATGCACTCCAGCACATGCAAATGCACACACACACATACACACACACACTTTTCCCTAGTACTCCTTAACACAAAGGTATGCATGTGACCTAAATAGACCATGATACACACGTAGAGACCCATGTAACAGGCTGTACCATTCACAGCATTATAAAACCACACACGAGCTCACAGTGGCTCTGGGGCACCGTCCTATTGTGCCAAGAGCACCATGACAGTGGAGCCTGGTGGCACACACCTGCAATCCCAGATTCAGGAGACTGAGGCAGGAGGGTCACCAAAAGTTTGAGGCCAGCCTGGACTACATACTGAGTTCAAGGACAACCTGAACTACATAGCAAGACCCTGTCTCAAAAAACACAATGGGGGGCCAGGGATGTAGCTCAGCGATGCAGATGCAGCGCCTGCCTGGCAGGTGTGAGGGACTGAGTTTGGTTCCCAGTACCAAAAAGAAAATAGTAAAAAAAAAAAAAAAAGCCCCTTTACAAAAACCAAACCAAACCAAAAAACACAACAGGGGCTAGGGATATCAGTGGCATAAGTGCCTGCCTGTCAAGCACAAGGTCCTGAGTTTTACCCCCAGTACCACAAAAAACAAAACAAAAACGCCCAGCACAATACATATCAAGGTTACCACAGCACAGCCCATTTCATGCTGTGGATAGCACCCAAGGCATCCAGACCTGAGCTTATCTTCACCCAGTCAGGCTTCATTCATCCCAGGCACACTCCTCTTTCCTGTGAGCCCTCACCCCAAGGCACCCAGAATCTTCTTCGTGAGGCGCAGGCCCCAGTCAGCTAACTGATCTACACTGCACTGTGGCCTCTTCTGAATCCTTCCCAGTGTGGCTTGCTCTTTGAAGGCAAATTGATAGTGGGCACTGAGGTAATCACAAACCAGTGCTGGATATTCTGGTGTGGTGTGGGGCTGTACAAGGTCCATTAATCATGGCTCTTTCCCCTCCTCTTCCTTGTTTCTGTACTCAGGACCTGTAGCTCTAATTATACCCTGGGGACTCTCTGCATAGGTGTATGTGTCTCTGTGTGTATGTCTATGTGTCTGTATCTCCCAGCTGCATGCACCTCCAGACTCCTGGGCCAGATGGAACCTGCTATGAGATAACTGGGTAAAGCTGACCTCAGCCCATTCCCAGAGGGGCCCAACTTCCTTAGTTACAAGTTACCTCCTTTCCAGCCCCCAACCCGCCCTGCTCTCCCAAGCCAGGAACAAGCCCTCCACCCCTAGAACCAGGTGACTGCCTAAGGTGACTGCCTCCTTAAGCTATGGAGAGTTGGGAGGGAGTTGGTGGGCCAGGCAACAGATGGATGGTGGTCTGGCCCCCAGCCCTGGGCTCCATTAGTGGTGACTCTGGTCTCCCCAATGCTGGATTATGTCTGGGGCATCTGATGGTGGAGTCACCTGACTGGCCCCAATGTTGGTCTTTTCTAGATCCTAAGAGGGTGGGCACAGAAAGGGGCCACCTTCAGACACAGGGTTTCCCAGATGGGCCTTCTTCCTACCAAGCCATCTGAGGAGGGGCAAGTTAAGAGTCACCTGGCTAACCCTTTCCCAGGGCGGTAAGACTGAGCTCAGCCCCGCTGCCCCAGCTCCCAAGGGTCTGACTCCCGGACACCACACCAGCAGAGGACAGAGGATGCTCTTACTCTATGGGTCTTCTTCCTCTTGCCCCGGCTCCCCTCACATCCTCCCAGTTCTTCAGATGTCCATCCCACAGTCTCCCCAGACCCCCACCGCTCTCGCCTACCTTGCCCACCCACCCCAGTGTAGCTGGGTTCCATGGAGCCCAATAGCTCTTGTGAAGAGGAGGGGAATCCAAAGCTCTGGATGGGTGGATGGGTAGTGGAAACAATTGTCCCCTCTATCTCCAGCACTACTCCTCGATCGACTTTGGGCTTGCATGGAGAATTAACTTCCCATTCCAAGGATGAAGCCCTGGAGATCATTCTGCCTTGGATCCTGAGAGGAGCTTGGAGTGACAAAGCGGCTTGAGAAGCAAAGGCCCCAATCCAATCTACTCCTCACTCCCTGGCCAGGGAGCTAAGCTGTAAATGTCCTATTCACTGTGTACTCACCCTTCCCTCCAAAACCCACTCACTCCCAGTCCTGGACACAGAGCTGGTGTCTCCTCAGGAAACTATGGAACAGCCATGTGCTGGACCAGACCTAAAAAGGCTCAGCTGCACCCTTTCTCCAGCCTCTGCTGGCAGAACTGTTATTACCCCATCATGACAGGCATCAAAGCTGTCAACGACGGGGTAGGCAAATCTCTAAGGCTGGAGCCTCTGTTAAACCCAGTCTTGCTGGGCATGGGGGCACATACCTGTAATCCTAGCACACAGAAGGCTGAGGGAGCACCTGAGTTCAAGGCCAGCCTAGGTGACGTAATGAGACCCAGTCTTCCTGTACTACACTCTAAACACTCCATGTCCCACACACCACTCCTGTAGAAAGCTTGCCACAGGAGACCCAGTTTAGGGATGCTGAGCACTGCAGCTGTGGAGCCGGTGCCCAGGTCGTACGGCTGTGGCTAAGTCCTGTCTGCAGTTTTGCACAGCCACCACTGGGGGTCAGGCATCCATGCCACTCCTCCTGTCTTCCCACTGGCCCAGAGGCCAGGGTAGGGGGAGGGTGGAGGTGGAGGTCCTGGAGGTGAGAGGAGAAAGGCCACTTGGGCTTGTTCCCACCCCCAAGGGAGAGGAGTTAATTCAGGGTTTGCTCTGGTTTCTCATACCTTAGAGGTTACCAACTGACAGGTGAAATCTGCAAATATCTCCTGCCTGTTCAAATTCCATCCCTGGGCATCCAGTAGCCTTTTCTCATTAAAGACCCCTTTGCTTCAGTCAGTTTGTCTGCGTCACTGTTCCTCAGCCACATCGAACTCAGTCCTGTCTCAGTGCCTTTGCACTTGCGACACTCTGCCTGGGATGCCTGGCCTTCTGGTCTCCCTCTATTCTACACTTCTTTCTTTACATTTAGAAGCAACTTAGATTCCCTTCCCTTCCCTCCAGCCCTCACTGTCTGCCAGTTACCTGAGTTCCTATGGAATTCTGTGCTGAGCCTTGGAAATCCAGCACCCAACCCCAGGCCAGCAGCGGGAACAGCAAACAAGCAGTGTAGCATGAGAGCTAGTAGTAAGGGCCAAAGTGCCAGGCTCCCTGGGCTCACATTCAGGAGCTGGAAGAAACTCAGAAATGGCACTGCATGCACATGTCTCCATGGCTGGGGCGATGTGATACCACATGTCTCCATGGCTGAGGCAATGTGATACCAAGGCTTCCTGAGAAGCTTCATTGAGGATGGGAGGGCTTGCAGTAAGAGCACTGGGCCCAGCATGGGGCATTGGATCTTGCCTAAAGAGTAGTGGAAGACGCAGGAGGCTAAGTTCCACTGAACCCTATCTCAAAGGCTATTCAGGAAAGAAAGAAAGAACAATGAGCAAAGGAGTAATCATGTAGCTGAAGTTTGTGAATGCAACTACCCTTGAAATGCTTTTATTAACTTTGTTAAGACAAACATATTCTTTAAAAATTATTTAGTGCTGGGCATGGTAATCCCAGCACTTGGGACGCTGAGGCAGGAGGACTGCCATGAGTTTGAGGCCATCTTGGGCTACATAGGGAGTTCTAGAGCAGCCTGGACTACACAGAGACCTTGTCTCAAAAAAAGAATTACTTAATCTGCAGATGTATTACTTTTTTTTTTTTTTTTTGTCTTTTTTGTTTTTATCAGCATCAGGGGTCGAACTCACGACTGCCTGCTTTCAATGCAGGTGCTTATGCCACTGAGCTAAATCCCCAGCCCAGATGTATTACTTTAAAAAAAAAAAAATGTCCACTGTAATAATAGTAAAAAAAAAAAAAAAAAAAAAAAAAAAAAGTAAGTTTTGCAACTTGCAATTAACTAGGGGCTCAGGTTTTTTGTTGTTGTTGTTTTTTGTCTTTTTGAAACAGGGTTGTGAGTTCCAGGGCAGCCAGAACTTATGCAGTTCAGGCTGGCCTTGGGCTCACTTTGTAGCCTAGGCTGGTCTTGAACTTGCAACAATCCTCTTGCCTCAGCCTCCTGAATGGTAGAATTACAGGAGTGCACCACCATGCCTGGCTTGGTGCTGAGTTCTTAACCTGCTTGTGCCTCGAGTTTCCGTCCTCGTATGGTGCTGGGGAGAATCATACCCAGGGAGCTGTTGAAATAACGTCTGACAGAGCAAGTGCTGAGTAACTTCACCATCACGCTTCCCCTGTGTTTCTATAGCCCAGGCCATAACCCTGGAGAGTCTCACTCCTCTGGAGCCTGCATCCCTCCTGAGTGTTCACCTTTTGTCCTTCCCCCATTTCCAGTACATTCCTAGCTCCTTTTCCAGTTTTTATTTTGAGATACTATCTTGCTAAATCACTAAATTGCCCAGATTGGAACAAAAGCAAAAACGAATATACTTCTCAAAGTTTTAATCCTCCTCCCTCAGCCTCCCAGTATGCAGGGATTACAGGTATGCACCACCATGCCTGGCTGATATGGCTAGTTTTTTTTTGTTGTTGTTGTTTTAAAAAAAGGTCTCACTATGTAGTTCTGGCTGCCCTGGAACTCACTATAATCCCCCTGCCTCAGCCTCCTGAGTGTTAGGATTATAAGTATGTGTCACCATGCCCACCTGAGAGGACAATTTTGAGCTGAATTTTTTGATACCAAGGATTGAACTCAGGGCATTTTCAGTATATTGAATTATATCCCCAGCCCATTTTTTGAGACAAGGTCTTGCTAGGTTTCCCAAGCTGGGCTTGAACTTGTGATCCTCTTGCCACAGCCTCCCAGAGTGCTGGGGATTACAGGTATGTACCAACACACATGGCTGCTGATTCTTAAAGATGGCTCAAACAGCGGGGCATGGTGGCTCACGCCTGTAATCCCAGCACTCGGGAGGCTGAGGCAGGAGGATCACTGTGAGTTCGAGACCAGCCTGGGCTACAAAGTGAGCTCAAGGCCAGCCTGAACTGCATAGTGAGATGCTGTATCAAAAAGACAAAAAAAAAAGGCTCAAACATCAAGTCCACTCTAATAAAATAGTAGTTTAAGAAATTGAGGTTCATAGAGTGATTTTCCCAAGATAATGGCTGATATGATGAGAAAGAATGATCTGTCAGTTCTCTCAGACTGAGTGTCCAGTGCATGTGAGGTGTCAAGAAATCCTGGGTGACCAGAGCCCAGTTTTATGTTGGGGGAACTATGGGTAACAAGCCCCAAAAGGGTCAGATTCCATAAAGCCTTGAATGCCAAGCCAGACTGTGGGTTGCACCATAGCAGCATTCTCCGCTCTGGCTACTGTTCATAGGTGGAAAGAGTTACAAACTGTAGGCCAGGGGCCCTGCTCCCCCCACCCCAACCCCGCCTCTGTCTCTCAGAGACCTTGATCCCTGCAGGTCCTCGGTCAGCCCAGATGATGGGAAGGTCTCTCGGGAGCAGAACGGCTGTTTTGCAGAGCTTTGGGCTTAGTACCCTCTGAGGGTGCTGCAGTTTTACCACTGGCCAGAGTGCTTGAACACTCAGAAGCAAGCAGTTCAGGTTGAGGGAGAAATGCAGACATGTTGTGGGCACCAGGCTGGCTTCTCCTGGATCCTGCAGGCACCAGGGGTACCTGCCATCGTGGTGCCACTGACCTCCCATGGTCCAAGTCTGGACCCCTGTTGCCGTTTGGCAGAACCCACCCTGTAACCGCTTGCTGCCGGTTGTTACCCAGCCAGTGAGGACCCCACAGCCCTTCTCTCACTCGGTCCCCAGCTGAGCCAGGTGATTAATGACCTCTCTTGACACTGGGGCTATTTTGGGTCCTGGAAGTTATGCCTGCCATGATTGAGAACTGGCCCTGACTGGCTCCAGCCATCTGTCACTGGAGACAAGCCCAAGCAGGGGTTCAGGGACTCAAGCTCCCCAAGGGGCTTCTGACAGGGCTCTGGCTCAGTCCCAGTTCTCTCTGTCTGGGGCTACGAAGCAAGGAACACAGGGCCATAGGCCCTGTGTATCCTCCAGGGCTCAAATTGGGTACACATGGGGCAGCCAGGGACCCACAGACCTCAACACATCCAGGGACGCATGTCTGGGTCTCCTGGAGGCCAGGTGGAGAGGGGACCCTGGCCTCTGTGAGCCTGGCCCAGGCAGCGCTAAGAAACCCAAACGGAGATGCCCATGGATCTCAGTAGTGGTACCGAGAGCCACAGTCCGCACACAAGTCCTGCAACAAGGCAGACACACAAGTGACTTAGTCCCCGGGAAGCCTCAGCCCAAAGCAAATCTGCAGAATGCCAGGTGACGGAGGAGTATGTAGCCCTGGGCTGCACCGCTCCCACGATGAACAGTCCAGAGGCAAGGTGGTGACATGAAGTCGCTGGCTAGCAAACCTGTCCCTCCTATTATGCAGGAGATGCCGGCTCATGGACGTGGCTTCCCTGCTGGACACTGTACCATCACCTTAAGGCTCCTTCAACTGCCAGCAAAGCCATCAAGGGCCGCACCTCCTTCTCACCCCAAGCTTCTCCACCCCTGGGCCCTGCCCCTTTACTGACCCCCACCCTCCGTTAGCAGGTCTGCCTTGTACTCGCAGGCTCCAAAGGGCTCTCTTTCTTCTCTGCACTTCCATGGGGATCACCCTTTGACCCCTTTTGGGGACCCTGTTCCCACCACCTGTGTCCTTCTCTGGACGGGCCCTGCCTTCCCACCTGGAGGGTCCCGGCCCACTCTGCTCACAGGAGAGGCCTGCCCCGCCTCTCCTTACCGCCTACCTGGCGACAGCGACCCAGCCACCAGCTGGTAGATGGACCGTGCTGCCTGCCCCAGCGGGCTCCGGCACCGGCGGGCGCAGCGGTCCATGCTCCAGAGAGCCATCGCTGCACTCCCGCCGCGTCCCTCACGCGCCCCAGGCCCCACCCTGGCCTCTCTGTGTGGTACGCAGTACCGCCTCCTGGAAGTTTCCGGGTGTGGCGTCGGCGCCCCGCCCTCTCAGAGCCCTTCCTAGGTCTCCCGCGGGGAAAGTAATCCCATCTTCCAGCACTGCCTTCTGCAGCACCTGCTCCGCCAGCCCCCACCCATGCTGGCACAGGGGTACCGAGGGGATCGAGGACACAGTTGTCATGGCAACTCCCCCGCACTTCCAAGCTTCCCGGGCCAAGGGAGGAAGGAAGCAGAAGGAGAAAGAAGCTGGCGCGCCCGCGGGGCGGCGGCAAGCAGGGGACGCCCCACCCCCAGCCTCCGCCGACCCTTTCCGGGTCTCAGCCGATCCGCCCACAGCCCTCCGCGGTCCGGGAAAGCCCGCAGAAGGGCTTGGGCCGCTTCTCCGACTCCGACCAAAACTCCCTCTGGGGCTGGAAGAGAACAGTTGCCCAGCGTGGCTCACGCCTTACCATCCGGAGGGTCGCAGGGGTTCCGGGCCGGCCGGCCACACAGGGTGCTCAGGGCCAGCCCGGACTACACAGAAACAAGACAAGACAAAATAAAACACAGTCACCTCCAAACTGCCCCTGACTGAAAGCTACAGTCCTCGCACCGGTGACTGCGCGCTCGGGACTCCTCTCCGCCACACGGCGGCGCCCAGCCACCAGGAACAGCGCCCCCGGCCAGACTCCGCCTCCGGAGAGCACAGCCTCCCGCCAAGCTCGGGCGAGCTGGTCCAGTCCCCTGCTCACTCCTGCTCTTCCTTTGCTTTGCTCCGACAGGTCCGCTGCTGATCAGTTTTTGTCTACTGTGCCGCGCCGCCAGGCAACCCGTAGGGTTAGGTGAGGCAATGGTGTAGGACTCGGATTTTGTCACCCTGAAAAGATTCTCCTAGCAGTTTTGAGCTTGGGGCGGAAGTTGAGAATGATGGAAGTTGGAGGAACCCAAGATTCCCTGACGAGTAACTTCAAGACCCCTTCTGCACCCCGATTGGCGGGGTGCTAAACGCTGGACACTGCCTCTTGTGCGACTGCCCCTTGTGTGACCCTAGGAATCCTGCTTAGCTCAGGGAAGAGCAGGGGAGGCTTTTCGCGCTTCAGCACCAAGGATAACGACCTCTTCAGGGGACTTCCTGAGCCAGGCTTTACTAACACTGGTGTCCCAAAGCGGTTTGACTCCCATTGTAAGCCCTGCTTAGTGGACAGATACTGGCACTAGTTCTGTGTTTGTTTTTAAAGACAGGGTCTCGTTGTATATATCTCAGGCTGGCCTAGAACTCGAGATCCTCCTACTTTAGCCTCCTAAATCCTGGAATTATGGGCCTGTGCCATGAAGCCTAACTCCTATTTCTACTTTTTAAATCATGTGTGGGCTGTCTATACACAGGATGCTGATGACAGGGCCCCAATTCTGAATACTTGTCAACATTTGACCTTTTTATTTCCCTTGACAGGCTGGCAGATAGAAAAGTAGTATCACCATTTCACAGATGAGAAAAGCAAGGCCAAGAGAGCAAAAACTACGATGTTGGTACCCTTCTTTCCTGACTGACCTGACACAGTAACCTTCAAAGACAAGTGCTTCCCCTGCCACCCACTCTCTGACCCAACAGCCTAGTCAGGAGAGGATGATTTCATTACAGGGGAGAGCAGTTAAGGCAAGTGGTGAACACTGACCACTGTGATGTTGGTAAGGCCCGTGCCCTTATTCCTCTAGAGGACCCAGAGTGGTAATGGGGACCGCTTTCACGGTGATAGGTAACTGGATCCCTGGCGCCCCTCCAGATCAGATGCATGTCCAGCCTGCATGAAGGTCCCCCTTCTGCGAGGCTTGCATCTAAGATCTCCTTGGTCAGTGAATGGCGCAGTCACTCATTCTCACCCTAGTCCCTCTCCCATTTCTGGGCCTTCACCTGACTCCATTGAGGAAGTCATGGGACATAGGAACATACATGAGGTAACCCAAGCCCAGAGACAGATGAATGCAGAGTGTATGGATCTCACACATTCCCCAGAGAGAGAGAGAGAGAGAGAGAGAGAGAGAGAGAGAGAGAGAGAGAGAGTCCCAGCAGCAAAGTGGTTTGGAGTACATGAGGCCCACCACGTAGCAATCCCAGGCCTCAAGCTTCTATCTCCAGCTCTGGAGGAAGGCAGGAGAATGTGGCCTCTGTTCTCTGGGGTGTGGGTGAAGTTCTAAAGGGCTACCAAGGATGAAGGAGCTTTGGCCATGGCCATGCATATAACTTTCAGGACCTCCTCATTGAATCCAGGTGCTGGAACCACAGGGTGCTCCTGGGAGCTAGTCTGGGGAGCCTAGCGCCAGAGTCCTTTCTTGGGTCCACCTGGGCTATTTGCAGAAAACTTAGGGAAGCAATAGGGTACGCTAAAGACCCCACCTGCACTAGAAAACCAAGGAGCCAGCAAGGACACAAAGCATCCCGGACACTCACAGAGCACCCCAGCATGCATGGCATTTAAGACACAGGAGCAGAGCAAATGCCATCACCACTGGCCCAGGCTCTCCGTCACAGAACACTGCATCCCACACTCCAGCAAGCGCAGTCCTAAGCTTCACAGTCACAAAGTCTCACAGAGACACAGGGCAGCACAAGGAAGCCCAACACACGCTGGCACCACACACCACTTAGCACAGAGCCACATGCTTAAAGCACACGGTTGCACACATAACAGAGACAGGCAGTCCACACACTAGAACACCCAAGGTTTTACACAATTACACTCAAACATCTCACTCGTTTATACAACTGCATTGCCACATGCAATCACACTCACCCTGGCTATGGCCAAGTCCAGGACACATGGCAAGTAGCTGTAGGAGACACACACACATACATACACGGCCACAAACAAGAGTGACAGGTGCTCACTCACATAACACTGCCCACTCCAGGCACACTTGCAGTCCTGTGTCACACGCGCCCACATCTGCTGCCTCTGCGTACCTGCCCCCTAGCCCCTAGCCCTGCAGGCTCCAAGGCTTTGATCGGGTCCACCGACCCCAGGGAGGGAGTGAACACAGGTGGAGCCGAGTCAGGGGTTGAAGGGTCTGGGGGAAAGAATCTGCCCTCCCGCCCACGACCCCCGTGCCACCGACTCACCAGTGAGCTGGTCGTAGGAGCCGTCGAGATCTCGAGAGTCGGACAAACTCTCCTTACGGCCCTGGCCCCGCATGGCCCCCGGCAACCCCCTCCCGCCTAGGCGGGTGGGAGGGGGCGCCGGGTGGCCAGGACAAGGCGCTTGCTCAAACGGCGCCCCCTGGCGGCCACTGCGCGGGTGGGTCGGGGGCTGAAGAGCCGAGGGGTCGTGGGGCAGGAAGTGCGCTTTTGGGTAGCGAGGGAGCGTGAGCCGAGGCAGCGTGGAGCAGAGCCGGAGCCGGGAGCCTCTCTCCTCCCGCCCCCTCCCCGCGGCTGTCACCGCCACCTCCCCCTTCGGCGCTGCCCGGATTGGCTCCCCTACCCCCGCCTGCCACCCTCGGCCGCTGGGGGGAGGCACGTGGCGATGGGGTGAGTGGAGAGCGCAGGAGGGCGACAGGCTCCCGAGCGGCACTGCTCGGAGCCCGAAGCCCCAGGTCCAGGCGGGGAAAGCATGGAGACAGAAGGGACCTCGGGGAGGAAGCCCCGCCCAACTCTGGGTCACCCCTTCCCCCACAGTCAGTGCCATCTGCGGGCTGAGTGGAGCCAGGGTTCCAGCTAGTTCCCACTCCTCACCTAGCCTCGCTGCGCTCCAGACCAGACGGGGACCTGGCAAAGTCAAGCCCAGCCTCCAATCCAAGCAGGGGAGTTTTCCTTCTCTCACTTTCTAGCATGTCCCCAACTCTCTACTCGCCATGGCCCTCTCAAGAGGCCTCCTTCACTCTTAGGGTACCTTCTTCCCGGATCTGGTGACCCTACTGGTCAACACAAAGATAAGGACACAGTGAAGCAGCTCAACTTCTCAAGACCTCCTTGCTCTTTCGTCCTCTCCCTTTATTCTTTATTTCAATTTTTCTACCCTTCTCTGTTACCTGCCTGGTCCCAGATGCCCTGTTTTCCAGCATGCCTGGGGGTTCGCTGGAGCATTTGGGGGTCCAGGTGATAACGCATGAGAAATGAACACCCCTGTAATGCAGCCACCTTCTAGGGCAGGACACATCACATTTATCAGCAGGATGAGCAGATACTTTTAGTGGGTCTGTAGGAATGGCCCACTGAGACCAAAAGCTTGGGCGGAAGGGAGCCCAGCACAGCTGACCTCCTCAGCTGGATTTCATGCCACCCACCTGCCTGAATCAGCCCCACGGGAATGGAAGAGGCCTCCAGCAGGAGAGGCTTTGGGCACATTTCCTTCCTGTGCAGTAACCTCCACAGACCTCACACCAAGGCTGAACATGGACAAGGCATGGGCAGCTTCTTCTGAAGTTCACTGCTGGGAGAGTAGGGGTCCTGCTCTTGGAATAGATGAATGTGAAGAAACAGGTTGGCAGGCTGGGCACAATGGCTTACGCCTGCAGTCTCAATACTCAGGCTGGGACGGGATTCCCTGCACTCTCAGCTCAAGGCTGGGCTAGAGATGAGCCTTTCTGGTGGAAGGTGAGAAGTTTTCTGTTAAATGTCCCTGTCCAAGGCGCCCTCATTTATTTTTTAGGGAAGGCTGGCAGAAACTGTAAAGGAGCCCAAGGGACTACTGCTGACCTCGACATTGCTACTTGGAGGCAGGAATTTTCTTCTGCTTAGGGCAGGGGTCCCCAACCCTGGGCCACAGATCAGAAAGCTTAATCTGTATTCACAGCTGCTCCCCATTGTTCACGCATCCTCGGATCAGATGGGCAGCCCAGTATTGTCACAGGAGCAAAACCTCACTGTGGGCTGCATGGAGGCTCACCGGCATGTGCTCCCCTCACCTTTCTGCAGCTGCAGATCTGTGGACAAAGTCTTCCATAAGACCAGCCCCTGGTGCCAAAAACTCTGAACCCAACAAGCCTGTATGAGGGCCTGTGCTCAGGGGAGGCGTCTGTAAAGAAAGGCAGGTGTTCCCTAGCCAGGAACCCGCACCCAGGAGACACTCTTAATTCTGCCTTTGAGAAATGAATCTGAGCAACAGAGATTAAGTGGGGAAAAGATACTAAAAAGATGATCCTGCACAAGTGAACTTTTAATAACTTCAGCCTGTCCGCAGTCCCAGACCCAGCTGCTGTGGAGTTTTGTCACCAGGAAGACCCTGCATGCTCCAGGCTCAGCCACCCATCTAATGACCATTGATCAGAGGTAACGTAGCCCATGACCTCTTGGCCCCTCTGTGTCTGTGTGGCAGTCTGCCGGTAGATACTCTGGACCTAGTAGGATCTGTTCAACGCTGAAGCTGGTTCTCAGGGAGGGCAAGTGCTCCAAAGCAATGCAACGCTACGTGGATGGCGTTGGGAAGGCATCACGCCTGTCTTCACAACTGGATTCCTGCACACTCTGATTCTTCCTTTGCTGCTTCCTTCCTATCATCCCGAAGGCTAAAGGCTGTAAAGTACTTTAGAAAGGGATGATCTTAGATCAGCAGCTATTTTGGAGGCAGCTGTGGAACTACCCAAAGGAAGAGCCACAGGTCAACTTTCTAAAGGTCAGGACATCTGCCTGTGGCCCACCTAGAGTCTGGGTGATCAATGCTGGCCTAGCCTCTTTCAGATGGAGGGCACCCTGCCCCTAGGGGTGACCATAGCAGAAACAGAGTCCCCCCAGAGGAAATTCTCAGGCAGGTTGGAAGTAAACAGCAGCAGGTGAGGGGGTGGAACACTTGGAGGGGAGCTCAGCAGAGGCAGGAGAGGCTCTCTGCGGAGTGGGGGCTAGGGCTAGGAGAACTGCTGGGAAGGGAACTAACAAAGTAAGCACCTTGGGGAGGGGCAGTCCAGAAAACCTGTCAAGTGTTTATTTCACACATCCACAGACAGTTTAAACCAGACTAAAAATAAGACATTAAGGTTGTGAGCCTACTGTGCTGATGAGTGAATGGTTTGGAAGGCAGGAGAGAGCTACAGGTACTCCTGATGCCAAAACTGAAGTCTGCAAAGTGGTGGTTGGACAGTGCTCTGGGGAGACTGCAACCTCCAGATTTCCAGAGAAGTCAACGCTGAATTTAGAAAACAGTACCTACCCTGACCCTAACCTAAGGGTCCTATGATAGATTGCCAACAGGGGTGGGGGACATATATTTCAAGCCCAGCTCATTCCAGGCCCAAACCAAGCAGGAGGGAGTTCCAGGTTGGTCCAAAATCCTGAAAGCTGATTTGTTTTCAGGACCCTCAGAAAGCCATCAGACTTCAGGGTGTTGGGATCATCTAGAGCTTACCCCACCAATTTCCGACAGTAAGTCAGAAGCTACAACTTGCAATCTCAACTGGAACTGTGAGAGGGTGTCCTGGAAGCTCCCACATTCTTATATGTGTCTCCCTTTGCCCACCCAATCCTCCCCAAATAAGATCCCCTGGCTTGCTGTTGCTGTCCAAACTCCACTGAAGTATAGCCTTCATCAAGAGACCTCGGTGTCTGTGTTTCCCTCTGACCTCAGAGGCAAGCCCTTCTCCCTCTCTAGCCCAGAAGCCTCATGAATAAGGGCAGTCAGTAGCTGTCAGGAGGGCGTGGACTCAGGAGATAGTGGAGAACTCCTTCAGCAGGACCTCCTGGCTAAGTGTGTGGAAGGCCAGGTTCCTCCGGACGTTGGTGCTAATGGATCGAACCTGGGGAAGGTGGAAAAATTAAGTGGTCAGGCAGGAAACCAAGGAAAGGGCAGTGTGTCAGATGACAGGAATGTAAGCTCAGCAGCTCCCCTGGACTGGATCTGCTCTGTTCTCCTGTGCCAGCATGCAGATTGGAGAACAGACTACGATGGAGGCCAATGCCAAAGAACCTCATGACCCAGACCTTATAATTCTCTTTCATAATCCTCTTCGCTTCCCAATAACTAATTCTCTTTGCTTATTGCTGGCTTCCAATAACTCCCTTCCACCAACATAAAGGCTCACCAACCACTCCATAAAAGTACTCCATTTACTCTGTCTTATACTAATGGTTACCATTATGGCTTGTGTCTAGATGTCCCCTCATGCAGTCCTAGGTGTGGCTTCTTCATAGAGGTGGATGGATCTAAAGTATATGATGTTGGTATTGGCTCATGGTGCAGTGCTAGGATCAAGGCTGTAAGTAGCCTGGATAAGGGCTGTGGACATCCCTTGCTTGCTTTGCTACCTTCTGAGCTATTTCTCCACTGTGATGCCCCTCTGCCATACCACCCTGCCTTGGAGCCCCGTTGATTATGGAATGAGCTATTTCTCCACTGTGATGTCCCTCTGCCATACCACCCTGCCTTGGAGCCCCATTGATTATGGAATGAAACTTCTACAAACTGTGAGCTAAATAAACTCTTTCCCCATTAACTTTGGGTGTGAGGAATTTTGTCTCAGCAATGAGAAGAGTAACTAAGATAGATACTCTGTTCCTAACTCACTCCAGAGAATTCCTGAGGAAATGACAGGTGAGGGTCGAAGCTGGGGCTGGTTTACCACAAGACAGATGACCTAAAATTCAGCACTGTTACTACAGAGCTGGCATGGAAAAGTTGCAGTTTGGTTGATGGAAATAATACCTCAGCAGAGAGGCTGAAAACATGGCAAGTGGGTAGAGCTCAGTGCACCTTCAGTCAGTCTCCAGTTTCCAGGCCTGGGTACACCAAGCAGGTGGGCAGTGGAACTACAGGAAAGCAGAGCTTTTCATTGGAACAGCTCTGGGCAGAGGGCAATAAAGGGAAAGCTGGTAGGAGAAGTTAGCCAGAGATGCTGACAAGGAGGTGGAGTGGGAGGCAGAGCAAATGCTTGCTGGCTCCTGGGGTTTAAGGTGGAAGCTGTTGGAAGCTGAGTAACTGGAAAGTAGGAATGGGCATGGAGTTAAAAACTGGATAACTACGTTAGGAGGACACTCAGACCAGGAGCCAGTTAGAAATCAGGAAGTGACTACACAAAAAGCAGCAACTACTCTTGAAGGTTGAAGACAGAATAAGGAACCATGAGCTACAGCTCCTCTGGGAACACATGATTGGCCCAGGCCTAGCTGGAGCTGTGCAAAGGCTGTCTCCATCCCTGCAGGCAAGGCAAGCAATGCCGCTTTGGGAATACTCTCTTTCCTCCCTGCGTTGGTTGTCCCAAACTGCTAGGAGGGAAGCTGCGCGCTCAATTCCAGGCGTCTTCTAGGCTTTTCCACCAGCCTGTGGCAGCTGTGGTTGTTCTCTAGATGCCTACCTGTATGGTAAAACCCAGAGACTCAGTGGACATGGGTACTCACCAGCTCCTTGAAGAAGGCAGCTTCTTTGTGCTGCTCTGAGTAGCGCTCATACTGGTCCAGGCCATCCTGCAGCTTCAGCGTGAGTGTGTCATAGTTGGCTCGTACCACCTCCAGCACCTGAGGGAGGTCAAAGGCCAGGCGGGGTTGAGGCCTTGCAAACCATGGGTCACTTAGCTCCATGATGCTGCCTTACTGGGGCTCACTCCTTATCACCCAGAAAAAAGTAATGCAACAGGGAGCATTTCCTCAGGTTTCTGGAATACTTTCTAATCTCCTTCACTCCCTGCTTTTCCTTCCCAGCCCAGCTTGGCCACCAAGGTTGCTTACTCAGAGCATGACAGGTAAGGGAACAGCAGGTGTCTGAAGTCACTCATATTTATAATACCATAAATGTGCTCTCAACCCTGTCCCAAAGCTTTCTTGGCCAGTTTGGCATAGTTGCTGAATAAGACTTTGCCAACGTTCTCTTGCTTCTCCCTTCCTGGGAACTGGGTTTTCAGGCCTGGGCTGTTCCTTAGTACCATCTGCTTGTTTCTCTCAATGCCAACTCAGCCTTCCCGATCCATTGTCTGGATCAAGCTTCTGGGCTTCTAACATTTGGGGTACAGGAGACACTTTTTAAGACTACATTGGAGCTTCTGGTCTGATGAGAGGCCTCTCCTCAACAATGCCTGTCTGGCTTGGTCTGATGAATGATTCAAACTTCCACTGAGTCTGGGAACTCTATTTGTGATTAAGAAGGCAGGAATTAGCTGGATGCAGTAATACATCCCTGCAATCCCAGCATTCTGTAAAAGTTGAGGCAGAAGGATCGTAAGCTTCAGCCCAGGCTGGACAACTTAGTTCCAAAAAACAAAACATTAATTTAACAAAACAAAAAATTTAAAAAGACTTGTAGATATAGCTCAGCATGAAGGTCCTGGATTCAATCCACACAATATCCCCCACCAAAAGAAAGAAGGAGGGGTGGAAAAGGAAGAAGAAGGAGGAAGGGACTATCACTGCCAGTTCTTGATGTGACTTCAGCTCATAAGACCATGAACCAAAGGCAAGGGGAAGTGCTCGATCAGGTAAGCAGAGACAAGCTGGGCAGAGAGTCACAGCAGGAGAGGGAGTAGCTGTGCACTTTGGTAATCTGAGTAAAGGTACCTGACTTGCAGAAGGACCTGTGACTTAGGGCAAGCTCTCTGCTCCACAGGAAGTTTGGCAGGAAGTGGTGTGGTGAGCGATGAGGTCACTTAGCTTTTACAGAAAGCAAGGAGTGGAGGGAATAAGCCAGAGTGGGAGGACAGGCTCCTGAGGAACACGAAGACACCCTGGGCTGCTCCCTCTCACCAGTCCAAATGCGCACCGGGCCAGACTTGCCTCGGTGGCAAATGTTTCTGCCTGCCAGGAATTCCTGAAGAGACTGAAGGGCTGGAGAGCACAGGAAAGGCTTACGTCTCGTGGGTCTGGAGGGAAGAGACAAGAAGGAAGCACAAGGGTCTGCCCAACTTTCCTCCTCCTTCTCGAGATCATGCTGCTTGCTGCGGGCCCACAGACTTCAGTACAGGCTGGTTCCTGTCTCTATTTCTGTATGTTAACTCTGCAGGCAGGAGGACCAGTACCCAGCAACAAAGCAACTCAGTGCTCTTGTGTATGTGGGCTACACTTGTGGCTGGAATAGCTACAGCCAAGGTCTTTGCTCAGAAGTGAATGACTCAAGGCCAGAAAAAGATGTAATTCCTCTACGATGGAACAAGCCTCCCAGGTCCAGGCAAAATAACATAACACATGCTTTCCTAAGCCCTGAAATCCAGGCAGCCGTGGCAATGCCCAGGCCCCAGTTGCAGTGTGGAGCCTTCCCTGAGGAGAGTTGGGATGGTAGAACAGTCTCTCCAGTCCACGTACTGCAGCCTCCACCATTTGCTTGGGTTCCTTACTCTCCTGAGTATTCTCCTCTGGCCAGGGCAGGATAGGAGGTCTAAGGTCTTGCTGAGGAGCAGCTATGTGTCCTCTTTCCCAGTCAAGCTGGCTTTTGCCAGTACAGCCTCATCAGCCTGTTGTAGGACAGTGAAAGCAGGGAGCGCTCCTGAGCCACTGAGAGTATGGGTTGCTCCTTGGACAGGAATGAGCAGTGGGGCTGCATCCTGTACTTAGTGTATGATCCCACTTCTCATCATCATCATCTTCATGATTATTGTTAAGAGATATTAGGAAGTGCGTCCAGAGCTCTGCACCGAGAGTTGTATCCCAGCTTTCCTGCTTTTTTTTTTTTTTGGTCTTTGAGACAGTGTCTCGCTATGCAGTTCAGACTGGCCTTCAGCTACTTTGCAGCCCAGGCTGGTCTTGAACTCCTAAAGATCCTCCTGCCTCAGCCCCAGGCATGAGCCACCACGCCCAGCCAGCTTTCCTACTTTTTAAAACAGGATCTCACTTAGTCACTAAATTGCCCAGCCTAGGATGGGATTTATGACTCTCCTGCCTCAGCCTTTCCAAATGCTGGAACCGGTGTGTGCCACTATGCTTGCCTCTTGTCGGACATTGCTTCTTGCCACCTCCTCTGACCCTGGCCCTTCCCTGTGGGTTTCCTTCCTTCTGTAGCTCTCACCTAGGGACACTGCTTCCAGTTCATCTTGCCACTGTTCTCCTTTACTCCCGGAACATGCCCATGGGACCTTGGGGTCAATTTGAAATAGGTACTTCGTGGGCAGTGAAGGTAATGAGTTTTGAGTCCCAGCAGGTATAATATAGCCCTTGGGATCATGGTGTTTCTGTTAATTGTAAGTTATGTTTAGGAATTCAAAACCTGAATTTACAGAATGTAAGTTCATCATTTCATAAGGGAAAGGCTACCTTGCAGAGAGAGGAGCCTGTCTAAATCCTGTAGCAAGAGTGGAGCTGCCAGCTCGGGGCTGTGTGTGTGTGTGTGTGTGTGTGTGTGTGTGTGCCAAGAATCAACTCAGTATTTTTTTTCTCTCCCTCCCTTTCTCTTCTCTTCTCTTCCCAGCCCTTTTAATTTTTTATTTTGAGACAGGGTATTACTAAGTTATCAGGCTGGGCTTCAACCTGCCTCAGCTTTGCAGAGGGCTGGGATTACAGGTACATAACACCATGCCCAGCATGTTTCTTAATTTTTTTGAGTCCAGTTTTCATATCTGTAAAATGTGGATGACATTACCTTGTGAAACTAATGTAAAGAAGAGATGAGATGATTGTCCAAAACCTGGCATATAACCAATAAGCAATAAACACTTACTAACTACACTTACTAATAACTATTACTAACAACACTTACTAATTTTATAATGAAAGCTTCTTTTTGTTGACAACGAAAATTTGGAAGTTCTGGCTGTCCCCAGATAGTTGTAACTATAAGCTAGGAGCTAGGGCCTCATACATCTTCATTTAGGTAACACAGATTTTTGGAGACAACAAAACCACATTTCCCTATTGAATGTGAAAGCAGCTCCCATAAAGTCCACGTGGTCCTGAACATAACTGGCAGTGCTGCAGCCAGAAGTTAGAGACAGTCTACTGCTCACTGCCAACCTCAACTTCAGGAGTACAAGAGAGTATGGGTTGCCAGGTGCAGTGTGCACCTGTAAGCCCAGCACTCAGGCAGGTTGAAACAGGTGAATCACAAAAGTTCAAGCCCAGCCTGTGCAACTTAGTGAGACTCCATCCCAATATACACAATTGAAAGACGGGGGTAGAGGGACTGCTAAGGAATGGAGCCCAGTGCGAAGGCCCTGGATTCAATTTCCTGCAGCAGAGGCCTGGCTCTGCACACTAGAGATTGTGAAGCCGCTGGTTACAGCTGGGTGGTAGACAGATGGGTGGTAGGTGACATCCCAGTGTGCAAGGTTAGTTGAAAACTGCTGGTAAGATTTCACACACACCACCCCTTTCCCCCGGCACATACACTCCTCACAATCTATGCACTCACAATATGCACTCCTCACAATCTACTCAGTAGTCCTATCCATTTTTTAAAAAGTAACCAAAGCTTTTGAAACAGGAAATAACTTCCAGCCTGAAGAGAGTGGCAAATGAGAATCACCACGTTGGAAAAACTCCTGGTGATGGATATCTAATTTTGATGCCAAAAGTCTGAGTGCTGGGCCTGAAGGACTGCTGTCTCAAATATGTTGGCCTGAATTCCGAGCAAAAAAGGACAACTAAATAATGGGATGTGTTCTGTCAGAAAACTTGTGTTCATCACTTTCTTCTCAGTAGGACCCATCTAGGGAAAGCACATAAGGCACCAGCCCATTTCCAGCCCAGGCAACCTGACGGTCTGCCCTGGAGGCTAGGCTGCCAAATAAGGATGAGACCACAAAACAGTAGTAAGAGATGCTTACTGAGTCTTCCAGCAGAAGGAGAAACAGCCATAAAATCCATCCAGATGGCAGCAGGAAGTAACGGAAAGAGATCAGACATCTAGGTTCAAATCTGGACACCATCATTTACTAGTTATGTGACCCTGACCTGTGTGACTCTTAATCCCCTTAGCTATGAAAGTCATATTTTCTTATAACAAGTATTATATATATAAAATGAATATAAAACATAAAGGACAGGGTCTATCAAATAGAAGTTCCAAAGGAATGTGGAAATAGGAAGTATTCAATGTATTCAAATAAGCTGGCTCAGTGGCAGCCAGAAGGACAGTGGCAGGGAAGGCAGCCACACTAGGAACAACAGCTTCAGAGTAGCCTCTGACACTACCTACTCAGGCCATGGCCTTTACTTCAAGATGAAGAGACCTGCCCAGAGTCACCCTGGGATAGGGCTGAGGCAAGCACTCATTCTGCACTGGCAGGCTAGTCCCATCTGCCGGACAGTCAGGCCCACAGGCTGAATCTAGTCTTCACAAACTAACCACCCCGCTGGGAAGAGGAAGAATGGTCTGTAGAGTGTGGAGAGGCAGCCAGAGAAGCTGTGGCTCAGTATCTGAGCTCTCACAGCTCCACGCTCCACAGAGCCTCAGAGCCTCACGTCACCCCCACTCTCTTCCCAGATGGTGTAAACCCCGACAAAACTGATCAGCAGTGCTGATCTGGATTGCTAATGTGACCACTCAGTGCTCACTTAGAAGCTTGAAAGTCAAAGGTGGTCAGTTTTCCTTTGATGTTTTAGGCCTCAGCCATCTTTGGTTTCCAAGATTGGGGTGGTTATTAAAGGCTGTTAATAAATTCCTCCCACAGTGAATGCTCTCAAAACCAATCTTCCACTCTCCCAAAAAGGCTGTAATCATTCTATTCCTTTTCCATAAGCTTCTGCTTTCTGGATTTTTTTGTTTTTGTGTTGAGGGAAGGCATCACTGTACATAGTCCAGGCTAGTTTTGAACTCACTATGTAGCACAGGCTGGCCTCAAACTTGTAGAGATCCTCCTACCTCAGCCTCCCAAGTGCTGGGATTACAGGCATGTGCCATCATGCCTGGCTTGCAGTTTTGATTTAACACCATCAAACTCTTAATCATAGAAAAATTAATCTCTAGATAGTTTAAAACAGAGGAGTTAAAAAGGAATTAGGAGGAGAGAAAGATAAAGAGGCTTTTTAGAGAATTTCATGATAATCTCAGATGTCTTTTCCACTGCACTGGGACCATTTTTTTGTTTTGTTTTACCTTGATGCTCCAGATCTGAACCATTTGTTTTAATTTCGGATATTTACTCAAGTGGTTAAAGAATATGGCTTTGGGGCCTCCTTTCGCCCACAAAGCAGGGAGGGATCAAGTCCCAAAACTCAAACAGGAGGTCACAGCTGAGTCTGTGCCAGGCAACCTTGCTTTTCTCCCCAGGAGTCAGGTGCAAAGCAGTGCTCTATCTTCTCTATCTGGTGGAGGAGACACAATCCAAGCATTTGGCCCCAGGCAAGTTGGGAAGCATTCACCATTCACAATGATTGAAGATTTGGGACAAGCCTCTCCTGGTGCCCATATGCAGGTTTCTTCCCTAAAACACCCATCAAAACTGTTCACAGCTTGCATAAAAGCTCAGTTAGGTAGAAACAATCTAGTCTGTCAGTCAGGGACAGGCCCTCAGTCAGTGCTGAAGACAAGAACATGTCACAAGTCACAACTGCAACTGGAGGTGAATCTGAAGATTAAAATCACAGTGGTCAGATTTCCCCACTTCCCCAGGGGATAAATGAAGTCTGGGATAAATGGCTCCAGCTTTTTTGAGATTCCCCAGAAATCACTGCCATTAGGGGTTGGCCATCCTTTCCAACCCACTAAGACCAAGACTAATATTACTAAAACAAGACTAAAGGTAAGCCTAAGATTATGGACCAAGGTTAATGAGGCCATCAATACACTCTTGCTATTAGTGGTTATATTTGTAATCTTTTTGAGACAGGGTCTCTCTATTACAGTTCAGGCTGTCCTTGAGCTCACCTTGTGGCCCAGGCTGGTCTCGAACTCACATCGATCCTCCTGCCTCAGTCTCCTGAGTGCTGGGGTTACAGGCATGCACTAGCACACCTGACTTATATTTGTAATCTCATTGGTTGATTTCAGTTTTGACCCACGTTGTACCTGCCTCGTGATTTTGCTCTATAAAACTTTCTTAGAGAAGTGGACTCACTGGTAACGTGTTCAGGATCTCTCTGACTGTCAAGAGCTATTCTTATTTCCTATGCCTAAGCTCTGCTTTCCTTAGAACTCATTCTTGCTTCAGGCAACGCAAACTTGCTGCCTTTGACATCCTGCAGGTTGGAAGCTGCACATTTTCCCCTGTATTGCTCTGGCTCTGCCGTCCTGGTCTTAGTACAGTGTTCTGTCACTGAAAGAAACAGTGCTCAGGGCTGGGGATTTAGTTCAGCAGCATAAGCGCCTGCCTTGCAAGCAGGCAGTCGTGAGTTCGATCCCTGGTACCGATAAAAACGAAAAAGACAAAAAAAAAAGAAAAAGAAACAGTGCTCAGCACAGTAGCTCCTCACTAATGGTCAGCAGCATCCTAGCATCTGCTAGGATGAAAGTCCACACAGCTGCAGGCAGTTCCTACTGTAAACGTGTACTTTGATCTTCTCTTCCTCCATGGAGGAACAAGTCAAACACACCATTTCTCACCATGGAAGGCTGAAGTCATTTTTCATCTAAAATCCAGTAAGGTTCTCAAACTCAAAGCGTTGTTTCCCACGAAAGTACAAATGACCTGCTCCGGCACGGCCTTCCTCCCTCTCCAGATGTGGTATAGGTACAGGGCTGAAATGCTCCATAAACTTTTGATGAGAATGAAAAGAGACAAAGGTCTGACCTTTCATTTTCCTTAAGACAATTAACATAGCCTCCCTCTCTTCCTCTACTTTTCTAAAAGCTGAAGCTCCTCAGAACTGGCTATCTGAGGAAGGCATCCTTTTCTTCCAGAAGAATGAAGGTTTGCACCTAACCTTGAAATTTCACCAGCTTGAGGTGTGGAACTAACAATTAAGTGGAAGTCAAGGAGTAAAAGACTACATACGGGAAGATATACAACATGGCAAGCACTGTGTTTGACACACACAAAGTTTAAGGAGCGTGGCTGTTAGCACCTGGGAAGCTGAAGTTGTGTAATGAGCTTGAGACCAAACTAGACAATATAGCCAGTTCTAGCTGGGCCAGCCTAGTCTACTTGGCAAAACCCTTATCTTAAAAAATAAGAAAAAGAAAGGAAAAAAGATGGATGAATGAATGAACGAATTGTGGCTGTGACTACCTTTTTTTTTTTTTTTTTTTTTACTTTGATTTGACCCTATGACATTTTTAGGGCCTGAAATCAGGAAAACTAACCTGTTCCCATAGTTTCCCTTTCAACTCCTGCTATAAACAAGCAAAGTCCATTACAGGCTACCCATGTGCAGCAGAGACTGGCCTCAGGTCTTGGCATTACAGCTGGAGGCTGGCAGAGTGGCAGGCCCTCTGCTGCAAAGCAAGCCTGAGAGCACCACTATTTCCTCACTGAAATAGGTCACAGCTGCACCCGAAGGAAGACACCAGCACATTATGGACTTTCCACAATGCCTGACAGAGTCCTAGGAACAGTGAATATCAACATGCGTAGAGGGTATTTTACTAACATATCATATGGTGAGCCTGGAATTAGGCCCTGGTGGTCTAACACACAGCACTGCTCTCAGCCAAACTCTCAGAGCTATGTCCTGCCTTTATAAAGCTAACAAACAAATTGGGGGAGCAAGACAGGTGTCCCACAGACAAGGAAGCCAGCACCTTGGTTTGGAGTCAGCTGCATAACTGACTAGTGAATGGGGAGTTCATGAAATTGTGCTATGTGTTTTCTTTCTTTTCTTTCTTTGTGACAGAGTCTCACCATGTAGTTCAGGCAGAACCACACTTGAACTCTCACTATGTAGCCCAGGCTGGTCTCAAACTTGTAGCAAGTCTCCTGCCTCTGCCTCCCAAGTGCTATGGTTCAGGGGTATGCCACCACGCCTGGCTCCTGTTCTGTTTCTTGTTTTGGTGTCTATTAGTTCCTATGAGTCGTACAGAACAATGGAAATTTATGGACTGGTACATGCGCATAACATATTCTGATTATTTTCATCCCAGTCCTGCCTTTCCCTTTCCTTTTGCCTCCTCTGTTCCCTTTCAGATCTCTGAAAATCCACCTTCCAATTTCCTGTCACTTCTCACTGACTGACCGAGTGCTTACTGGTATAAGAGAAAACATGGTATTTAATTTTTCTGAGATGGGCTTATGTAATTCCATGCATCTCTCTGCCAATGAACAATTCTTCTTCCTTATGACATTATGATACAATAACATTCCACAGTGCACCTGTGTATACCATATTTTCTTTTATGATGGCTCTCATTTTGTAGTTCAGGCTGACCTTAAACTCACTTTGTGACCCACACTGGCTCTGAGCTGGCAAATCTCTGAATGCTAGGATTACAAATGTGTGCTGCCACTGGCAGCCATCCATTGTATGGCAGGGAAAATTAAGGAGGTCAGCGTTGCCTCTGTTTGCCTACCACCTCTTATGTAAGGGTGGTACTGAGAATTGAACACAGGACCTTTAGACTGTGCCACGACCCCCACTTTTTTTTCTTTTTTGTCTTTTTGAGACATAGTCTCACTATTCAGTTCAGACTGGCCTTGAGCTCACTTCATAGCCAAGGCTGGTCTCAAACTTGCAATGATCTCCTGCCTCAGCCTCCTGAGTGCTGGAATTACAGGCACGTACCACCATGCCCAGCTCTTAGACCCTATCTTCAAATAAAAAGGCCTGGAAACCTCAGCATTTCCTAAATTCAATCCTTAGTAGGGAGGAAAAAAAAATGTTACTTTACTCACTTAATATAAAAAATTTCACCTGCATAGATTTAGCTCAGCTGTTCCATGTACTCATTAAATAACTGTCCAAGACAATCTAAGCAAACACACATGGTGATTTTTTAACAGCCAGGTAAAAACTCTTGCTGCGTTCTTTGTAGCATTTGCTTACATACAGCAACCAAAAGATTCATATCTCAGAAGGCAAGGAGAAAAGACGATTAGGTATGTGAGCTCTATCTCTTAACTAGTATCCAGAGGAGAGCACTAACTTCCTCAAATGCTGTCTGCTTACCCTTCCCTTTTACAGGACACAGTGTGGTCTGTGTCCTCATGGGCATGTCTAGAAGATGCATACTGACCAAGCTGACAGTTAAAATCAAACAGCAAAGACCCAAGAGCTTTGTGCTTCCACCCTCCTTACTGTTTTGAGAGACCAGAAGGCCAAGCCTTTGCACATGATTAATGTAAGACCCGAGAGTAGAAGGGGAAATGGGGGAAAGAGCAAGCTGCGTAAAACATGTCAACCAGGGAGCAAAAGTGGCACACACATTGCACACTGCCATCCTGAATCAGTCACCCAGAGCACAAGTCATCTGCAGTCAACTGTCCGAATGATACTGGCACAAACCTTCCTTCCCTTTCAGTGAACTCAGAGAAATCAGTAGTATAGCTATCTTAACTATTTTTTAAATACATGTACATGTTTTTTCTTTCAGCTTGTCACACTAATGAAACACCACAATGTTTACAAGTTCTTACTTATTACTGAGTTATCTTTAAAAAGATAAAAATGTTCACTACTGTATAAAAACTGTTTTTAATATCCACTCAAGACTTTTCCCCAATAGAAACTAAAAACAGAGGAAGGAAGAAATATTGAAGTACAAAGAGCCAATATAAACCAATAGTTAATGCAAAGAGAGGCTCACTAAAAAGCACATGAAGTTAAAAAAAGAAGCTGGGTAATTCAGGGTGCATGAGGTACTCTAAAGCAGGTCAGGAACTCTACATGCAGTCATGACAGACTGAGAACTGGGAACAAAATCTTTTCAAACAACAGAGAGTAGTTAGTGCAGGCCAGGAAACCTAAGGAAAGGAAAACGAACAAGGTGAGTATGAAGGTCGCAATGCTAAAGAGGTAACTCTGAGTCTGAAGAGGCTGAGGAAGGAGGGAGATAGGCAGAGAAAGACCTTCAGAATGTGCATGTGTTTGCACTGAATCTGTTGCTCAACATGACTGCATGTATAGAGCCCAACTCATCCAGGGAAGGAAGAAAGGACAGGAAAGGTGAAAGGAGGGAAAGAAAGGGAACAGGTAGAAGGGAGGGAGGAGGGAGAAAAAGCGGGTGTGGTCGCATTTGGGAGGCTAAATAGGGGATTGTACATTTGAGCCTACCCTGGACTCCATAGCAAGTCCAAGGCCAGTTTGGAAAACAGGAAGACCCTATCTCCAAAAATGAACAAAGGAGCCAGGCATGGTGGTTTACACCTGTAATCCCAGCACTTGGGAGGTTGAGGCAGAAGTTGCAAGTTTGAGACCAGCCTGGGCTACAAAGTGAGCTCAAGGCCAGCATGAACTGTATAGTGAGACCCTGTCTGCAAAAACAAAATGAAACAAAACAAAACAAAACAAAAAACCCCCCAAAAATAAAAAACTGAACAAATGAATGAACAGACGAGGATCTGTTGAGTAATTCTCAGAGCTTACACAGGACTTGGAGGTATTTAAATTCTGACCAACTAGAATGTTATAATTTCGATTTGGAATGTTCCCTGTGAAAGAGTTTCCAGCACCATAAAAGAGAGACTATAAAGTAAAAATAGCCTTTACTCCAAGGACCTGCCCAGAACCCCAGACCGCTGGCAGCCTGGCTTTTTCCGCTGGGAAGTGGGGTATGAGATCTATTATACCCGCTGACCAGGGGTGGTGCTTAGGGCGGGCACTGATGAGGCGCGAGGAGCTGATTGGAGTCTTCTTCATGCACAAACAGGAAGGGGAGCTGCAGTTAAGGCTGAGGAAGAAGCAGGCAGTGCAGGGTGGTCCCGCTTTGGCCTTCTGCCACGTTAGACCACCGCCATAACCCTATAGTAATTCATACCAGGACAAAAACCTTTCACCCTGAAGATTTATATGTTGACAGCCTGGTGCCCAGTACAATCTTTAAGGAATGGTAAGTGCCTCGTCATGAGGGCCCTGTTCGCAGTGGCTTAATCCATTCAAGGATTCACCCGGAATGGACTATTGGGGGGTGTGGAAACTGAGGTAGGGTTAGAGTTAGGAAGCTGGAAAAAGTAGGTCCCCGGGGACTCATCCTGGAAGGGTTTATCTTGTCCCCAGCCCGTCTTTCTTTCCCTCCCTCCTTCCCATCTTCTACAAGGTAAGGCACTTTGCTCCAAAACTCTAGTAGTTAATAAAAAAAAATTACCAGATATATACCAAAAAGCAGAAAAATGTGACTTATTAAAATAAACTTGGAGGCGGGGATATAGCTCAGCAGCATAAGTACCTGCCTGCCAAGTACAAGGTCCTGAGTTCGACTCCCAGTACACCAACAAACAAACAAACTTGTTAGAAATATACCCAGAAATAAGAAAAATAGCATGATGGCAAATAACTACAACCCCTGAAACTTGGGAGACTGAGGCAAGAGGGTTGCAAATTTGAGGCCAGTCAGGCATGTGGCCTATAATCCCAATACTTGGGAGCCCAAGGCAGGAAGATCTCTGCAAGTTCAAGGCCAACCTGGGCTACACAGTGAGTTCAAGGTCAGCCTAAACTATGAAAGGGTTTTGGCCCCGGCAGGATACTGTAGCTGGTAAAGCCAAGGAGCTCCTATCTCCCCCACCCTTAGGAATTGCCTCTGGTGCCAAACTAAGACCAATGGGCTACCTGTGCATCCCTAATGCCCCCTTAGGTTCCACCCCAAGCCGAGGCTACTCATGTGCCTCACTCCACGTGTTCCACAGAGAGATTGTGGGCCCGGGGTGGAGATGCCACGCCCCAGGGGGTCGGGGGTGTCTCTCCCCACATTCCCAAAATAAAGGTTATTTATATTTTATACTTCTTATCTTTTCAGCCACCTCCGGTCCTCCTCCTTCCCTTTTACAGTTCTATCAGATGGTTTCCTGACTGGGAACAGCAGGCGAGAGACTCCTGGGGCTGGTTACCAGTTTAGAGTCCCCTGCTGTTCAGGACCAACTGGACTTCATCCTACATTAATTCCTCACTTCTAAACTCAGGAACTGTAAGCTTGGCTGCTGGTTTGCAAACAATACCCACCAATTTACCACAGGTGAGCAACTCCACGGAGACAGACACTGGGCCATGCTCAGGTGGATTTTCTCCCCACTTTGCGTGGGTTCGTGACCCTTTCACATCTTTTAGACAGCCCAAACCAAGGCCTTTCTGGGCAAACTGATGTCCACTCTGGACAGCCCACACTGAGAGGTCCTCACGTTTTTCCAGAGCTTTTGGGGCTTTCTGGGCAAGCCTGTGTCCATTCCTGGACTGCCCACACTGAGAGACCCTCACTTTAGAGCTTTTTAAGTTCTCACGGCAGAGTGGTTACTCAGCCCACGCAAAGTCCACTCTTTTTTTTTTTTTTTTTTTTTTAATTTTTATTTAAGGAGAAAAGAAAAGAAAAAAAAAACAGTGAAGGGTACAAGTTATACAGATTTACAGAAGAAAAAAATGCGCAGTAGGAAATCACTAGTTAATAGATTACATATTGCCATCTTAGAAATAATTGTTCAAGTCACAGAATTAAAGTTTGTAGAGTGGACATTCCAGCAATGATACTGCAAACAGTTCTGTTCAATGATCCATTAGAACTCTGTGATATCATTTTCTGTCTTATACATTTAAATATACATGCAGTTATATAGTTTAGAGCATTTTCTTTTCCTCTCTTTTGTACAGTGACTATTACACATTTTGGGTTTCATTGCTCCCACTGTTCTTATTGCTTTTTTGGAAGAGAGTAAAACCAAATGTGACATAACAGAACAGAATCGGTCAAGTCAAAAGGGTGGATATAATAGATAATATAAAAACATAATACAAGGTGATCAACAATGGTTACCCTAATGCCTAAAAGTCCACTCTTAATATTGGTGACAGCCAATTATTAAAGAGTTTGAAGCCATATAGCCAACCCGTTGGTCTGGGGTGCATTGTGACGACTCTAATCCTGACAGACCACGGTCCTTGGCCTCATCTGATTGTAGCCCCATGTGCTAGACACCACACCAGATTTTATCTGGGGGACCACTTCCCGCCCCCCCCCCCCCGAAACCATACCTATTTATGGCTCATCACACTGCGGACAAGCTTACAAAACTCTCTATCTTTGTTTTGGGAATGTGCCCTTTCCATTCCCACCAGCGTCCCTGTCCCTTTGTCTCCTCCAGGATCCCTCCCCCTCCCCGCACTTAAAGAGATAACAGCATCTTCCCTTGCAGCCTTTCAGAGTTTTCTCAGTGCCTCCTTTCCTCCCGGTTAACCCTCCCCGCAACCACGCTGCCAGCGTTGCTTTGTTTCCCATGTGCCCCAATCCATCCCCTGCCACCAAGATTAAAAAAAAAATGAGACCAGACAATGTTAAGAGATTCACATAAAACTGCTTTAGATTTTAAACAGCTTTTGACTCTCACATCGCGCTCCAATTCTGTGCAGTATCTCCACTTCCATGCAGCGCTTCAGGTCCACACAGGGTTGACGTTTCTGTGCGCCCCACAAACAGTTTCAGCTCCACGTGTCACTCAGCTCCACATCCAACCTGTTCCCCGCAGCACCGGCCCATTCATGCCGGTGCTGGCCCATTCAGCCGTTGAGAGATACACGGGGGACTGTCTGCACCATGGGTTTAGCTTTTGGCACTGCGTCCTGCGAGCGCGGCTCCTGCGGGTTACTGTTCCCTGGCTGCTGGCCGCGCGCCTCTGAGAGCAGAGCCACACTTGACTAAAAGCTGTGGTGCATCTCCCAGCCCCACTGCTGCCGCCGCTGCCATGGCCAGCCACTGCCATGGCCACTATCGCCCACCCCGCCTCCACCGCCACTGCTGCCGCAGCCCCGCCCCGCCGCTGCTGCCATTTGCGCCACACACTGCCAGCTCCATCACTGGCAGCGGGCCGGCCCCTGTGCCGCAGTCCTGCGGCGGCGGCCACCGTGAGGACCCCCCTCCCCCTGCCGTCGCAGCTGAATTGTGTATTTCCCTGCGCCATCCCAGCGCCATCATCACTGTTTCCGGGTGCGATCTGAGCCCACCCCTGTGCGCTGTGTCCCAGCACTCACCCCGCCCACTCTGCAGGTTCCATCTCAGCCCGCCCCTGCGCGCTGTGTCTCCACACTCACCCCGCCCACTCTTCATGTTCCATCTATGCACTACATGCCATATAATCTCGGCCCCACCCCAAGCATGACTATGCTCTCTCTACAGGCGAGCTCTGTCTGCCTCAGAGTTCCAAACTGCCTTAGACACTGGGCCTTTATAACATCTCACAGCTCCGCTCAAAAATATTTTTTTTACAATTCAGTTCCACTCAAAAGAGGCTATTTTTCTTACAATTTTCTACCATTTATTCAAGGTTAGTGGCCACCTGGTAATTTTACCAGCCTTGTTTATCAATTAAAGCCTACACTAATCTCCTGTTTTAACCACTAAAATTAAGAGATATTTATCAATTCCTTTTTGCTGTAAACCACTAGCTCTGTTCCAAGACAAGGGTTTTGTTAAATATTCTAATGTTGTCCACCACCAGTAATGTTCTCTGTTCTAAATTTATTGCTTCTACTGTACTGTGTTGTCGCCAATCTCCTGTTTAACAACTAAGTTATAACTTGAGAGTATATACTGTTAATAAATTTATTCATAAGATTGATAAACCTTTACTGCAAAATGTTTCCATTAAGCCTTTTTTGTTAATTCCATGTGGCACCCTATAAAAAGTGGTATAACATCCATATAAAGCCTGCTTTCTAATCTGAAATGCCAATATTAAGCTCCTACATACTTACTTAATTCTACAGATACCTTTTACTGTAGTCCAGATCTCAAACAACAAGGCAAAACTTGACCTTCAAGCTCCACAGAGAACTTGATATGGTTTTTCATATTTTAAATAACACTTGCAGTTCTGAGACAGACAAATCTACACAAGGTAGAGCTACCTGCCCCCCCCCCCCCATGGACGACGCTCAAATGCAGCAGAAGACATTGGACAAGAAAATGCCCCATCCTGGCGTTCTGAGACTTTACTCCAGGGCTGCTGGGCTGTCCTGGCCACCAGAGAGTAGGTGGGCCATCCTAACTTCTAGCCCTCACAGGACACAGCCAGATTCGTCACTGACAAAAACTGCTGCCGAAGACTGAGAGGGGCTAAGGGCCAACAACAACCGCCTTTGTGAGTGTCTGTCTCAGAGTCCAAGTCACATTAAAACTCTCAAGGTAAGACATTCTCTATATTTGTGGACATAGAGGCCATATATACAGAGTTCTTACTGAGTTTTCAGAGTACTATAATAAATCCTCAATGTCTGACGGAGTATTAAAGGTCAACCTATGCCAGTTACAAACAGGGCCTATTTTTGTGCAGGTCCCAGTCCTAAATCTTAAAATGCTTTTATTCCCTTTTATACAGGCTGACAGATACATTTTGTCTTCTCACTTTGTTTATACTTTTTCAGGATACATAAAAGCCTTTCTCACAACCAGGGAAACTACTGATATACTTGGTAAAGTTCTGTTGCAGCAAAGCATTCCAAGGACTACAACCAAGTCATAGCGACCCATACCTGATATTTTTGGTAACCTTAACAGCAATCAAAGTTGCTAGACTGCCATCCTGATTTCACATCACTCAGGCCCTAAATCTGACCATCCTTTTCGTACTCATCTCTGCCTTACCAAGGCCTCACGGCCACAACTTAAAGGTTGTCATGTTTTGTTATCCACTTTGGTTCCTGATTTCCTACATTCTATTAATGATCAATTTTACAGCAGGACTCTTTTAACAGTATTGCCTACAGACTCCAACATCATACATACCAGAGACAAGCCTTACCAACCTACCTTTTAACTTTTATGCTTTCAGATGGGGGAGTAAGCACCTCTCATAACTTCACTCCTCCTAATCCTACATTTAATTTTCAGAATTCTGCCTTACCGTGAAAATAATCCTATCTCAATGTCATCCTGATAGAATGACATGTCTAAATCAAAGACACCTTTCCCTCTACCTCACTTGGGTCCTTAAATATGACAGTGCCATGTCTCCTCATAACATCTTGTCTCTTTGTTTCTTTCAGTCTAACATACGTGCATTTACCAGTAAAGTTGTCCTGGCTAAAACACCTGACACCAGCTTCTACCTAGACATCAATTGTCATCCCGTTGACTCCCCTAGACCCCAGTACAGCGTCCTCAGCCAGCAGGAAGTAGTTAAAGAGACAAATCTTCGCCCCTTTTCATAATAATCATGAGATGGGATATGAAAGGGTTTTGGCCCCGGCAGGATACTGTAGCCGGTAAAGCCAAGGAGCTCCTATCTCCCCCACCCTTAGGAATTGCCTCTGGCGCCAAACTAAGACCAATGGGCTACCTGTGCATCCCTAATGCCCCCTTAGGTTCCACCCCAAGCTGAGGCTACTTATGTGCCTCACTCCCACGGCTCTGGGGTGGAGATGCCATGCCCCAGGGGGTTGGGGGTGTCTCTCCCCGCATTCCCAAAATAAAGGTTATTTATATTTTATACTTCTTATCTTTTCAGCCATGCGCTGGTCCTCCTCCTTCCCTTTTACAGTTCTATCAAAATACATACTGAACCCTGTCTCAGAAAAAAACAAAACAAAACAAAACACTTTTTATAGCCAGCCTAGGCAATTGAGACCACCATCTCATATTTAAAAATAATTTTAAGGGCTGGGGATGCAGCTCAATGGTAAGGTGCTTGTCTAGCATGTATGAGGCCCTATATTCAATCCTTAATACTACAAAAACAAAACAACAAAAGCAAAACTGAACAACAAAAAAACATTAAGTGAGAAATAATATTAATCTTACATAGGGGGGCTGGGGATTTAGCTCAGTGGCCTAAGAGCCTGCCTGGCAAGTGCAAGGCCATGAGTTCAATCCCTGGTACCAAAAAACAAACAAAGCAGCTCATTATAATCTTACACAAACTTTTAAAAACAGGGAAGAATACTGTGGCATGACCCTGAGGAATTTATCCCAGGAATATTAAGATTGGTTTAATATTTATTCAAAAAGCAGTTACTACAGTAACAGACTGAAGTAAAAGATCTACCTGATCATTTCAGTAGATGCAGAAAAGGCATTGGCAAAAGGCAACACCCACTCAAAACCTCAGCAGATTTATAAGAGAAGGAAATTTCCACAATCTAATAAAGCCAATCTGTGAAAACTCACAGTTAGGCTGTGGGTAAGGCTGAGTGCTTTAGCACTTGCCTAGCATGCATTTAACGCCTAGTATCACCCCACCCGCCAAATAATTGCAACCAGGAATAGGTAAAGATTTACTAAATAAAACACTAAGGTTTAACTCCTTTAAAAAGGAATGAATTAACTGGGGATTTAGCTCAGTGGCATAAGTGCCTGCCTGGCAAGCATGAAAGCATGAGGTTGTGAGTTCAATTCCCGGTACCAAAAATAAATAAATTTTTAAAAAGGACTCAATTGAGCCAAGTGAGGTGGTACATGCCTGTAACCACAGCACTCTAGGGGGCTGAAGGCCTGGAATCTTAGTGATTTGTTTGTTTTTGGAGACAAGGGCTCCCTATGTAGCTCAGGCTGAAGTTTAACCCACTATGTATCCCAGGCTGGCCTTGCACTCACAGCAATTCTCCTCCATCAGCCTCCTGAGCGCTGAGATTACAGGTGTGTGTCACCATACCTGGCTCAATTTAACGATTTAGAAAGATCATGTCACAAAATTTAAAATATTTAGAAAGGACTGTGACATAGCTCAGTGCATGTCACTAGCAAGGCCCTAGGTGTAATCCCTACTAATACTGGAAAAAAAAGAAAAAGACAGTATTAAACTGATTTCCATGAATACCTAATTATATTCAAGTTGATTTTCATGAAAATGACCGAGGTAGGGGGTTTATCTTGGTAGTAAAATGTGTATTTTGCATGCATGAAGCCTTGGATTGAATGCCAAGGATTCTTCTCACTGCACTCCCACCTTCCATCTGGAACTCCATATTTCTCCCTGATAAATTAAATAGACCCTAAGTAGCAACCAACAGTACCCAGCCATATGAGAGTTTTGAGTGAATTTACAACTTAGAAGTCTGGCAAACTCAAATCACTTGCCAAGCTCTGGAACTTACAGTTTCCTATCTTTACTAAGGACACCTAATGATGCTTCTGCTTTCATCTTTTCATGAAACTAAAGCAACTATGCAAGGTATTAGATAGTCACAGCTAGAGGAAACTTTTGAAGTAAAGGTCATCAGGCAACCATTTATGGATTTACAGTGCAACAGTATCTCACTGGGGACTCCAGGAGAAAAGGAGGCTTCGTCCTAGACTTATAAAGGGCCCAGAGGGGCTGATGTAATCATTCCAAACACATCAACTTGAGAGAGGCCAAGGATGACACATAAGCAGAGGTCTAACGAGAAAGTAACAATCTTCATATGCACACTGTGAAACTTTTGAGGGCAGGTATGGGCTTTGTGTTTTTATAGGTCTTAGCTTGGCACAGAAAGTACTTCTGTATTTCTGTGTAGAGAAAAAATCTGGGGCATTTAAAGCCCAGGCAACCCCACTGCCTGTCTTACAGCACTACAACACTCAGAAGCAGAGAATTCTTAGACCAAAGTAGGTCTAGAGAGCTTCCTTTGCAGATAGCTTCATGTGGCTGGGAAAGGATAAAAATCAACAAAAAAACAGCCTAAGCATAGAAACTAGAATAGCAACCTTAACAAAAACACAGACCTCCACTGACTGAGCACCTCTTGCTCGCGCAATGCTTACAGTGACTTTCTATCCAAGGTAAGCTAAGTCACTCTCCAGGGTACACTCGCCTAACAGATATTTCTTCTACAAAGCTACCCTGCATTCAATATGCAGAAATTTGTGAGTTTTTTTTCCCCTCTTGTCTCTCTTTCTTGGTACTAGGGACCAAACCCACAACCTCACACTTGCCAGGTAGGTGCTTACACTGCTGAGCTAAATCCCCAGCCCTTCTCTATTTTTTCCATAACTTCTACACTTCAGGACTAAATTCGATTTCAGAATGTATATAAACTGGCCAGTTCTCTCAGTCCAGCTATGTCTTCCAAGCCTGCTACCAAAGGGCTCTCCATCGCCCTGAGATATATTCATCTGACAGGCTGACTTTGCCCTTCAGCAAGGTGGGCCAGATAATGAACCTCACAGTGGGTGATTAGTGAGAGGCCATCATCTGGGCAAAGCAATAGTGACAGCAACTTTCTTTAATTTCCCCAGCTAGTCACCCCTACCTCCCTGACTTCATTTGGCTGAAGTCCTAGACACCCCTTGTGAAGCTTTTTTTGCACTAATTGCAGACCCAAGATACCTAGGGCTTTACTGTGCACAAGAAAGGCATCCAATCACACTAAAGGCAGCCAAGGCAATCGAGCTGGTGAAAACACCACAATACCTACACATACTCTATCAAGATGTCTCCTTGTTGTAGGCGGGCCTTGCCCAGTTCCAGTCTAAAGCCAGATGTCTCTGCACTCCCTACTTGGGGTTCCTTTCCTTGAAAACATATCATATCTCAGAGGAGAAAGGAAACACCCTTTTCTGATCTTACTGGCAACTCAATATGAGGTCTCTGCCTCCTTGCCAGACCTTGTTTAACCTATCCTTCTTTGTGTGTGTGTCTGTGTGTGTGTGTGTGTGTGTGAGCGAGCGTGTGAGAGAGTCTTTTTGAATAGCGTTCTTTATGCAGTTCAAGCTGGCCTTGAGCTCACTTTATAGCCCAGGTTGGTCTTAAACTCACAATGATCCTCCTGCCTCAGCCTCCCAAGTGTTGGGATTACAGGTGTGCATCACCATACCCATCTACCCATCCTTTCTTTTTTTTTTTTTTACGTCTTTTTATCGGTACTGGGGATCGAATTCACGACTGCCTGCTTGCAAGGCAGGCACTTATGCCGCTGAGTTAAACCTCCAGCCCCCTACCCATCCTTTCTTAACACAAAGAAGCCTTCACAGAAATCCTGCTTGTGCCAGTTGTTGTGGATCACCAAAATTCCGAAGCAGCCTGGGCTACACAGTGACCAACAAAAACAAACCAACAAAAATCTCACTTGTGAGCCACAGTTTCATTTCCATTTTAAGATTACAACATCCTTTAAACAGGATGAAAAGCCACAATGCTATTATGCTACTTAGCAAAAGTATTTGTAATCAACACAGCTTACAACAGAGATAAAAGTTGGTACCACAACACTTCCAGCCTCTGTGGTATTACCACAGTTGGCAAACCATGCTCTTAGAAACACAACTTTTCCCCCCCTCAAATCCATTTTATTCAAGGATGAAAATAAAGAAAGAAAATGAAGAAAAGAACTACAACAAAATTTCAAAACACATCAATCGGGGCAATGATGGTACATACAGTGCACACTGTCATCCCCAAATCATTCACCAGAGCACAAGACATCTGCATTCAGTTGTCTGAACAACACCAGCACAAATCTTTCTCTTCAACCAACTCAGAGGAATCAGTAGTATAACTATCATATTTCTTTATATACACACACATACATTTTTTTCATTCAGCTTGTTACACTAATGAAATAATGTTTACACATGTGTGGCTTATTTACTAATTTACTTATTTACTAATGTTCTTATTTCACTAATGTTCTCAAGTTGCATCCATTTACCTATGAAAGGCTCCAGTTTATCCTTCTTTGTGGCTGAGTAGTATTCTATTATATAAAAAAAAATCACATCTTTTTATCCATTCCTCAGTTGATGAGCACGTAGGTTGTTTCCAAGATCTGGCTATTATAAACTGTATTTCTATAAACATAGGTGCACATATATCACTGTGGTATGATGTTTTTAATTCTTTTGGGAATATACCCAGAACGGGAATAGCTGGGTCAAATGGGACCTCCAATCCTAGCTTTTTGAGGAACCTTCACAGTGATTTCCATAGTGGTTGCACCAGTCTACACTCCCACCAACAGTGGAGAGAGTTCCTTTACCTCATGGCCCCTCCAGCATTTGTTACTGGTTTTTTTTTTAATCGGTACTGGGGATAGAACTCACGACCACGCACTTGTAAGGCAGGCGCTTATGCTACTGAGCTAAATCCCCAGCCCCATATTGGTTGATTTCTTGATAAGAGCCATTCTTTACAGGGTGAAGTGGAATCTTAGTGCTGTTTTAATTTGAATCTCTTGAATGACCTGTGATGCTGAACATTTTTTCAGGCATTTGCTCTTTATATATATTTCTTCATCTGAGAAGTGTGTATTTATCTCAGATGCCCATTTCAGGATGGTCTTAAACTTGGAATCCTATCTCTGCCTTCTCCTCCTCTTTTTGTCTTTTTGACACTGTGGGATTCAGGATGGCCTTAAACTCACTTTGTAGCCTACACTGGCCTCAAACATGAAGTAGTCCTGCCTTAGCCTCCTAGTACTGGGATTACAGGTTGGGCCAACATACTCAGTTTGAGCCACTACTTAGGAAAGTGACTATAGTGGAAATAAATTTCCCAAAGATCTTCTGAAAGGAAGGAAGGCTAAAAAACAAGCTCAAGAGAAAAGACAATTATCTATCTAATAACTGGACTGCAAGCTCTTTCTTTTTTTTTTACTGGTACCAGGGATCAAACTCACGACTGCGCGCTTGCAAGGCAGGCACTTATGCCGCTGAGCTAAATCCCCAGCCCCTGCAAGTTCTTTCTTAAATCAAACCAAGAAAGCAAGGACTGCTATCTCTTGTGATCTCTTTAAAAGCTGATGACTGCTCACTAGGGCTCCAACTAGCCTTAATTCTGTTCCTCGTCTCCTTCAACCGCCCGTGAAGATTCACAGTTGCCTGGCTGAGGAAGACTAGAAGTCACGGCAACACTCACACCTAACTGGAAAAATGCTCAGAGTAGAGAGATGTATAATGACCTGAACTCTTCCCCACTAGTCACCTGTGCATTCATTCCACCTGGCTGTGGGACGTTAATTTTGAAATGTTTTTCTTTTTGAACAAAACTGACCTACTATTTTATTTTTTCAAATCCACTTTATTCAAGGATAGAGAGGAGAGAAAGGGAAATAAAGTTTCAAAACACGTCAAAATTTCATGACCTGGAGCTGTTAGCTCAGCGGCCTAAGCGCCTGCCTTGCAAGTGTGCGGTTGTGAGTTTAATCCCTGATACTGTGAAGACAAAGAAAAATTTCATGACCTACTATTTTAAAGACAATTAAAATGTGGTGTGCTGCCTTTTAGATTTTGAACCATATATTACCTATTAAGTAAAACTTTTTGAAACTTTTTTAAAAAAATTACTGTGTCAGCTGCGGCCGCCCCTGGGGAAGAACCACCAGTGTCTCCTGAGATCCGCACCATGTTGGAACTTAGGACCCTGGGAAACCAAGCAAGCAGCTCCGCTCCCTGGTAAGTGGCTGTGGTGTAGCAGGCTGCAGCCCCTCCAGGGGGAGAACCACCAGAGTCTCCTGAGATCTGCACTATGTTGGAACTTAGTGTGCTGGGAAACCAAGCAACCAGCCTGCCTCCCTGCTCAGCAATAGTGAGCCTACTGGTACATGGGCTGAGAGTCAATCATCTCACTTCCCCTCTCCCCGTTAGCAAATGGGAACCAGAGATCTGAGCATCTCTTGGGAGGTTGACCATAGTGGGGATTTTCTTCTACCATCTCTTTGAAGGCAAATATTTTTATTACTGTTTTGCTTTATTCTGATTAATGGTACTGCTCTAGTCAATATTTTGTTTTGATAAGTTTTATAATGCTCTGTATTTCATTTTATTTTGATATACATGATTGAAAGTACAACTATTGTAAAAATAATGAGATATACTGTGATACCTATTAGTGTTATCCCGGTAACCTGCTGTGAAGTTCTGCACCAATTTCTACACTGTCCCAGTTGGCTTTATTCTGTCTTGTTCTGTTGTATTTTACTACCTTCAAAAGAAAAAAAAAAAAAAAAGAAGAAGAAAAAGAAAAAAAAATTACTGTCTCCCTTTGGTGTGTAGAAAAATCTTCACTTCTCTTAGTGAACGCTCCTGGGACACTTGGCTGGAGCAGACTTTTCTCTTACAGTAAACGTGCCACACTGCACCAGGGTCCTCCATGCATGTGTTTTTCCTCAGCCAGCAGGTGAAGTCTCTAGCCCCATATTCGGTACCCTCTGTCCTTAGCGAATGGACCCTTCCCAGTCAGGACCTCTTCCTGTCCCCCAGGAATAAGCTGTGTTACATACAGTCATTCTCTTTCTGCTTCCCCCTCCCTCTCACCTCTTCCTTCAGGACAGCTGACAAACACAGACTACATACAGGCCTCAGTCTCTTAAAATGGAAAAGGCCAAACTCTGGAGTTAGCTAGGCCTAGGTTGATGCTATGACTTTGCCACCAACAGCTGTATTACCCTGGATAAAATGGTCTCTTCAGTGTCCTCACCTATAAAACGATGGTTATACCTACCGCAACTAGTTGATATAAGAATTAAGTAAAGGGGCTGGGGATTTAGCTCAGTGGCATGAGCACCTGCCTTGCAAGCAGGCAGTCGTGAGTTCGATCCCTGGTACCGATAAAAATGAAAAAAAGACAAAAAAAAAAAAAAAAAAAAAAAGAATTAAGTAAAACACCCTTATAAAGTGACCAGTTTAATAATTACAAGTTATTCCTTTCCTTGTATCTATTTATATCTGTTTTAAATCCAAGATACCCTTTCCCTTACTGAGGGCATCTGGTAGTAAAGCTGCCTCCGGGTCCAAGTGAAAGTGGTCATCCTAGCAGCACATAATCAAGATGACACTCTTACCCTGGTGAGACCCTTGTGAGACATTGCATAACCTGAAGTTATTACTGAGGATAAGTTGCTTATAGGAAAAACCTTCTTCTCTGTTTTCTGCTTTAGTGAATCCAGTAAAAATCAATTTAATCAATTTTTTTTTTCTGCCAAACAGGTTAACTGAAATCAACAAAGACAGAATCTAAACAAAGACAACAAGGAAGGCAGGGTTAGACGGCCAGCACTTGTGTCTCATGCTCACATCACTCAGTTCCCACAGCAACCATCACTTCTGGCTACGGGAGGATGCTATAGACAAACACACTGCCATACACAGGAAACTGAGCGACAGCTATCGCGGGACTCTTAAATCTGGACTCTCCAGCACAAGTCTCTGCCACGCCTGCCTTGTACAATGTTAAGTATCTGATTTAAAATGAGAAAAACGTCGCAGGGGCACTTAGAGCAAATGACTTGGAGGCCTCGATTGGCCTTTCGGGATCCAATGCTGCCGTGGTGAGGATGTTTATTGAAGTGGTTCCTATGGGGAAAGGGAACACATTTATTTTCTGGTCAAAAAACCCTGCTACCAAAAACAAAACAACACTGCTACTCAGCATTACAGCCCTTCTCTCAGTCCTCTTTCATGTGCTAACCCTGGTGTACTCAGGTTTGGCCTGTGAGAACTGTGAAAGCTAGCTTCCCCTTAGCCATGGTAGGAGCATTAATACCACCCACTCACTCCATGCCACCACTACCACCCAGTGGTTATTGTTTTTTTTTTTGTTTGTTTGGTTTTTTTTTTGGTCTTTTTCGTTTTTATTGGTACCAGGGATCAAACTCACGACAGCCTGCTTGCAAGGCAGGCGCTTATGCCACTGAAATAAATCCCCAGCCCCCATCCAGTGGTTATTAAACAGTGACTAGCACCCCCAAAACTAAAGCTTCAGGCAAGCATTCCTCAAGCCTTTCTCGGAGCATTCTCTCTTAACCCCTGGATGAGACCCAAGCTTCCCAACAGTGCAGTGCCTCATGAACTGGGACTCTCCTTTCACCCATATCGCACTCCTCTCTGAGAAATAAAGCTAGATTTCACCTGGGCCCCCTCATCCCCAGTCCTGGGGTCTGAGCTACATCTCCAGCCCCTTTCATTTCTTGTTCTGAGATGGGATGTCCTTGAGTTATGCAAGCTGGCAGTGAACGTGAGATTTCACAGCTAGGGACTGAACCAAGTCCTTCATGTGTGCTAGGTAAGGGCCCTGAACTATATCCCTATATCCTGAAGAGTCTTTTTTTTTTTTTTTTTGGTACCGGGGATCGAACTCACCACCTTACACTTGCCAAGCATGCACTTACGCCACTGAGCTAAACCCCCAGGCGAAGGGTCATTTTTATAGATATTCTAGAAACAAGCCAAGTCGAGCAGGGAATAAGCCACAAGCAGTTTCACAGCTGTTGGAAGAACAAGTTGTATCTTCTCCCTAATCTTTATTGATAAAGATATGTCAAATACAAAGAGAACAACTTATGTTTACCTGGTGTCATATTAAAAAGTTCACTCAAAATTGGGCTAGGAACACAGCTCAGTGGGTCAGAGCTTGCCCAGCATGCATGAAGCCCTGGGTTCATCCTCTAGCATTCCAAAACAAACGAGCAAGTAACAACAATGACAACAACAACAACAACAAAATCTCAACAGGAATTAAAGACCTAAATGTAAAAGGACACTGGTTTTGGCACTAACTTCTTGGACATGACACCAGAAACACAAGTAATGAAACAAGGAGATAAACTGTATTTGTACATAAAAAACAGTGTATGGTGCAGGGGCTTATGTGTGTAATCTCAGGAGGCTGAGGCAAGATCACTGCAAATTCAAGGCCAGTATGGGTGACACAGTGAATTCAAGGCCAGCCTGAACTGCATTGCAAGACGCTGTCTCAACTGCCCCTCCCCTCAAAAAAGTGGTATCAAAATTTTTGGCAACCAGGCCAGGGATTTAGCTCAGCAGCACAAGCAATTGCATGGCATGCCCAAGGTCATGAGTTTGAGCCTTGGTACAAAAAAAAATGGCCACCAACTAGGGACCCCTCCTGTCTCTCAGGAGCCATTCTATTTCCCACTGCTTATCTCCAATACATTTTCCTACTCAAAAAACCCCAAAACACTATAAAAAGTCTACCTATAGATATGAAAAAATGTTTACATCACATATCTAATGAGGAATTAATATTCAGAATATATGTTAAATGTCTAAAACTCAACAACCACAAAAGCAATCTGGTGGTGGATCCTGTGATCACAGCACTTGGGAGGCTGAAGCAGAAGGACTGCTGTTTGAGACCAGCCTAGGCTACACAATGTGTTCAAGCCTAGTCTGAACTGCATAAAGAGACCCAGATTTAAAAAAAAAAAAAGGCAAAGGACTTCAGTACAGATTATTTCAAAGGTGATATAGGAATAGCTAATGAGCACATAAAACTATGCTCAACGTATCATTCAGGTAATACAAGTCAAAACCACAATGAGACAATAGTTGACACCTATTAGAATGAGTATTGTAACAAACAAACAAACAAACAGAAAAGAAAAAAAAAAAAGAAAAGTGTTGGCAAGAAACTGGAGATTGAGATACCACGCAAATTGGGATACCATATAAAATAGTGCAGTCATTTTTGAGGAAGTCTAGTGACTGCTCAGAATGTTAACTATAGAATTATCATATGATCCAGCAATTCAATTTGTAATTACATACACAAAAGAATTGGAAGCAGAGACTTAAACACACATTGGTACAAAAATATTTACATGTGTATTACCAATAACAGCTAAAGAGTGGAAACAATCTAAATGTCCATCAATAGATAATGAAAATGTAGCTTATAATACACACACACATATGTACAGATTTAAACAGGAATGAAATTCTAATCTATGCCACAACATGGATGAACTTTGAATATACTATTTTAAGAGAAATAAGCAGTCACAAAAGTATATGACACAGGCTCAGGCATACAAGTGCATGCTTATAATCCCAGCCACTCAGGAGGCTGAGGCAGGACGACTGTAAATTTGAAGTCAGTCTGGGCAACTTCGTGTCTCAAACACTTTTTTTTTTAAGTCTTAGAATGCAGCTCAGTGGGTACAGAACTGCTATCATGTATGAGGCACAGGGTTCAATTCCAAGTATACTGAAAAATAAAAAGGATATGATTCCAGTAAGTTCAGTTATGCTGAGGGAATTAACTCATTAAAAAGTTTTGCCCTCCATGAAGCCAATGAAAACTAACAGAAAATTTACTTGTTTTCGGATGTTTATAAAGAAGCCTCACTGTGAGAGACTGGGCTTTGTTTAATCAACAATAATGCATTACCCTGAAATACCTAAAACAGAAGCCAGGTCAGGTGAAGTGGTGCATGCCTGTAATCCTAGCACTCTGGAGGCTGAGGCAGGAATACTGTCACAGGTTTGAGGCCAGCCTAGGCTACATAGTGAGTTCAAGGCCAAATTAAGATATACAGCAAGACCCTGGCTCAAAAAACAAAAACAGGCTGGGGATTTAGCTCAGTGGCATAAGTGCCTGCCTGGCAAGCGTGAGGTCATGAGTTCAATCCCTGGCATAAAAAAAACAAAAACAAAAAACAAAAAAACTGTATTAAAAAAAAAAAAAGCAAGGACAAAAATCACCTGATCATCTCAATACACAAAGGAAAAGCCATGATAAAATCTCACATCCTTTCATGATAAAAACAATGAAGTAAGCAGGTATAGCTGGATCTGATCTCAATCCGATAAAAGCCATTTCTGACAAACCTACAGCCAACATCTAGATCCCTACTTCTTACCAGGTACTAAACTCAAATCAATATGGATCAAAGAACTACATGCTAATTCATAACAAAATAGATAAAACTCCTGAAGTCATAAGCATAGGCAGGAACTTTCTGAACTTTAAAACCCTAGCTGCATAGGAAATAGTACCAAGAATCAACAAAAAGGATCATACCAAATAAAAAATCCTCTGTACATCAAAAGAAACCACCAACAGAATGAAAAAAAAATCTATACAGTAAGAAAAAATTCTGCCAGTGATTCTTCAAATAAAGGGTTAATATCTAGAATATATAAAGAACTCAAAAACATTAGACCCCCCACCTATGAGATCTAATCAGAAAGTGAGCAAATGAAATAAGTTATTTCCTAAAAGTTCAAATAGCCAATAAATATATAACAACATGCTCAACATCGCTGATCATTAAAGAAATGCAAATTAAAACAACACTAATATTCTAGTTTACTCTTGAAAGAATGGCTATCATCAAGAAATCAAATAATAACAAATGGTGGCGAGGCCATGGGGAGAAAAATAAACCTTCTTCATTGTTACTGGGAATGTAAAATACTATAACCACTATGGAAATCAATATGGAGATTTCAAAACTAAAACAAAAAATTAAAAAAAAATATTAAAAACACCATATTACAGTGACAAATGCATACCCATATTTATAGCACAACAATTCATAATGGCTAAATCTTGGAAGCAGTCTATATGTCCATTAATGGATGGGTACTCTGCCATAAAGGATATAGTTGAGTCATGTGTAGGAAAAAGGAGGCACCTGGAGATCATAATGTTTTTTGTTTTGTTTTTTTGAGACAGGGTCTTGCTGTGTAGTTCAGGCTGGCCTTGAGCTCACTTTGTAGCCTAGGCTGGTATCGAACTCGAAACATCCTCCTGCCTCAGCCTCCCGGATGCTGGGATTACAGGCGTGAGCCACCAGGCCCGGCAGAGATCATAATGTTAAATGCAATAAATCAGATACACAAGCTTAAATGTACTGCATGGCTTCTATGATATGAGAAACCCAAATTATAAATAAAGAGCAAAATAAAAGATAGAAAATGGGAAGCAGTTCCTCAAATGGATGGAGGGAAGGGATTGAGGGGAGGTAAACAAGATGATAAAGAATGAACATGTACTGTGTACCTGGGCCCATTCTACACAAAGAATGTAAACGTTATGTACCACACACATGTGCTAATAAGATCACACATAGACAGGAACAACTACTCAATAAATAGTTTATAAGAATAAATTTTAAAAAGAGAGCTAATGAGTACACAAAAACTCTCAGCTAGGTAGGAGACTGGCTCAGTGGCGGCGTCTGCCTCGCATGTAGAGCTCCTAGGTTTGACCCTACCGCTAAAGTGAAGCAGGACCTCCATGACAGTATAGGCTTATTTCGGGTTATTCACCACTGATCCCCACTACCCAGCACTATGCCCTGCAATGCAGCATGCATTTGATTATTTACTGCCTATGTAAGTAAATCTTAGAGAGTAGTACTCTCCCTCTCCACAGGAATCGCCTCACTCCTGGTTTGTGGACTCTTTTTCCAGAAGTATATCACTTTGTTTAACTTTTTTTAACAATAGCATTTTTTAAAGGTAGGAAAAAAACCCTGGCTCTGCAGAGAAGTTTGAGCCAGTAAAATCAGGAAAACAAGTACACTCTGCAGGATGAGGATGGGCCACTGCAAGAGGACCCACCAGCCCACTTCATTTATTTTTTTCTTCTGAGTAATATTCCATTGTATAGCCCACTTCATTTAACGTGAAAAGAAACTGGAGGGAAGGGGAACACACATTCGCTCATCTCCTTTTCCAGATTGCCTCTTGCAGCACAATGGGTTTTTATTGTTGCTCTGTGGCTGCTACTGCTGGAGAAAGCAACCTAACCTGCCTGAAGCTGCTCCTAAAAAAAAAAAAAGAAAAAAATTAGACTAACCAGCTCTCACTGTAGGTAGAAAGTCACTTCTCTCACTGTACAGAATTCAAGTTATTGAATTATTCTGCAGAAAAATGACCGAGTAAATGACATGAACTGGTCCAACTGAAAGAGGTAGTAACACCAAGAATCATCTTGCAGAGAGGACCAGCATCAAAGAACAAGATTCCGGACTGCACTGTAGGAAGAGAGGAAGAAGAAAATGAAAGCCATTTACAAAAGCAGTTTTAACTGTGAAGATGGATTCACACAGCTGGCCTCACAAAAGAGAACAAATATGTCAAAGGGAACAACTGACAGACTAATAGAGTTCTATCCATCTGGCAGAGGAAAGAGCCGCTGGGGGGGACACTGAGAAGCCTGGGTGAACAGAGTAGCTTTTCACAATGCTAGAACACATGGTTACACCAGAGCTGCTGGCTGTCCTGCCAACAGAAGGCTTAGAAAAGGGTTACAATGACGGGCTGAGGCATGGGGTGGGGGAGGATGAGCATATGTGGTTCTCTTATTGGCTAGGAATTGTACTTGACCCCTCCAACTGGGATGGGAAGGAAGGCAATCACATGAAAAAGATGTTTTGTTTTGTGCTTTTTAGACCAGGACTCAAGTGTCTCAGAATGAAACATTACATTCAACCCTATGCCATGCTAAAGCCCCATCTGTACTTTATATAACGCAGTGCTAAGTGCAGGTGCTTTGGGAAAAGAGAAATCAGGCCAGACCCAAGAAAAACAACACGCAAGCCTAGCTGCATCCAAGTTAGACCATACGCGAGCAAGACCTCCACAGCAGCAACTGCTCAAGGCAAAGGGAACTCGATTACTAACAACACTCTGTCCCAGTCAGTGAGGGCTCACGTTTTAATGAGCCAAATAGTTTCAAATTAAGCTTAACTCAAGTGTTTAAATTGGCATTTTCTTCTATTTCTAAATTCTCATTTCTTACTTTCAAATACTGAAATCACTCTCTGACTAAAGTTTTAAAGAGCAATGCCTTATTACCCACTGCAGAACCGTGTCACCCACAGGTCTTCTGTATAAACTAAACATGCCTGTAGCAGGGCACAAATGAAAAGGGGCAACTCCATTTAAAGCCCTATCAAGCAGTTGTGTACCAAGGCCTCTCAGCAGCCTGACACCTGCCACCCCCGCCAAAAGCTCAGTAATAGACTCTCCTGCCACTAGAGAGAAGGTGACTGCTTGGTCCTAGCCACCAACTAGGTCACTCTGGGGAGGGTAGTAGCTTACCTGCTCCTCTGACAGTTGGGATATATGATTCACAGCAGCGTAGGATTCAATTTTGGGATTAAAGTGGTTGATGATGGCTCTGAAACAAGAATTAACATTAATATTGTACCAGATGGAAGAGGGGGCTAAAACTATGTACTGAGTACACTCAGGTTTGGAGTACTAGGTAATGGGAGTGATGGAGGGTTACTGTCCTCTTACTGAATGTGTGAAGGTTACAAATGGGACAAACTAATAACTCTGAAATGGGAAAGGGTTCATAATTTTTTAGACAGAAAACAGAACCAAGGGCTGGAGGTGCAGCAGAGCACTTGCCTCACATGTGCAAGACTCTGAATTCAATCCCAGCAGCATGAGGGGGTGGGGAGTGTTAAGTACCTCTGCTGTACAAATGAACTAAGCAGAAAAACCCAAAACCATCTATGCCACTCACAACAGACCCAGGGTGCTGTCCACCAGGGGGCCCCAGTGTTTCAATCAGAAAGAGAAACAGTCTGCTCTGGCAAAAGAAAAGGCTGCTGCACAGAGCTGGATCACATACAGACTAGACAGTCTCTAAAGAAGCTGAGGTCATTAAAGCCCAGGACCAGTCTTCAGATTTGTTAGTACAAAGTTTCAAACCAAAATTGTAACTCCAATCTTTCAAATCAATGAGTGTTATATATATATTTTTTTTGTCTTTTTCATTTTTATCGGTACCAGGGATCGAACTCACGACTGCCTGCTTGCAAGGCAGGCACTTATGCCGCTGAGCTAAATCCCCAGCCCCATGACTGTTATTTTCAAATATTGCCTCTCCACCACCCACTCACATGCAAAATCACCGAATTTTATCAAATCTACCTCCCAAAATGTCTGAACTTAATAAGCTTCTATGAAACCACTGTCTTGATATATATATTCTTGTCATTTTTTCGCTGATGTAGCAGAAAGAAACACAGGTTTTAGATCAAGATTTGACATTAAGTCCATACTGACATAAATGAATAATTAAATAAATGAGGAAAAGAGACTAATCCTTTTTTTTTTTTTTTTTTGGTACCAGGGATCAAACTCATAATTGCGTGCTTGTAAGGCAGGCACTTATGCCACTGAGCTAAATCCCCAGCCCCGAGACTAAAATTTCCTATAGATCAATTTCAAGTAATATGTATAGACATTCCCTCCCAGATGAGGTGGAGTTTAATTCCCACCCTCACAAAGAATGGACTATCTTTAGTGACTTAGACTAGCAAAAGAGAAAAACAGTAATTTTACACTAAAGAAATCTGAAAAATTAGTATTTAAATCCTTGACTCAGTGATAAAGGTTAACATCACCAGTGATATGTTTTTGTTTTTGTTTTCAGTTTAAAAGGGCAAAAACTTTATTTAGTTTTCAGGGTAATACAAGATGCATGTAAACCTAAGCCAAATACAAAACAAAACAACCCAAGTCTTACAGTCCAGAAACATGCCAAGACAGAGCATTTTGCACGAAGTGCTCTGGAAAGTGGCAGGCCAAGTGGGGTCTCTTCCCCACGGCACTGCATGTTTGTGGTGATTGAAACAGCCACCATTAAAAATATAGAAACATGGAGATAATTTAGCATCACCACTGAACCTGGGAATATCTTAGTACTCACAATGACTGCATCTGTCCAGTTTCTCTGCTGAGGGAAAGGAAAAAACCTGGATCCATGGAGCCCATCAGGAGCGGGGGCAGGGCTGTGTGGAGGCCACGAGGGATCTCTTGCAATTCTGGGGTCCTGGCGACATCCACCAGTGCACCTGCAACCATCTCCGCTGGCCAGGATAGAACTGCAGCCCACAGTGATGGGCACTCACACCTGTCCTGCTCACAAGTCACTTTCTGCAGACTTCTCAGGGACCAGAAGGGTCACCCACTGCCCATGCTGTATCCTGGGTTTAAAGGAAGCTGGCTGCAGAGAACAAGGTGAAAATCCAACAGTGGTGGCCAGGTACCCTGCTTTAACTTCTTAAGAGCAGTGTGCTTTGATTAGAAGCCACTAAAACAATAGAAGAGCAACTTGATGGGCATTCCCTTCAGCTTTCTGATTTGTAATGTGCCAGGCAGACGGAACCGCTGCAGGTACAAAAGAGCCTCAGGCCAGCAGTAGAAGGTGAGCGAGGTTGTGTTCCTCCCAGACCGACCTACCAGACCTTGCACTTCAGTTTTGGGACAGTGGGTGCCTACTGTGAGGCCCATCACAATCAATCATGCCTGATTCACACAGCCTGAGAGGCCAGCTATGGATGAGACAAAGGCAGTGGGCAAAGTCAGCGGGAACCTGGAAGATGGAAGTGAGTCTGCTGGAAAAAGGGCCTCTAAACCCAAAGACTTATTTGTTGCTTACAAGACCCTTTCTCCACTAAGTAAATCAATGTCCGTTTGCAAAGATCAGCTTGTAGTCAAAGAGCAGCAATCTTGTCTGGATCGCTTCTTTCAGAGGCCAAATTTGGAGGATTTTCCAAATTTCCGCTCTGGAGGGATCTGTGGATGTCAAATCATGAAATCTCCTGCCTACCTGCTCTCTTCTTTCTGAAACACTCAGCATCAACTTCTTCCTTCTAATCAATAAAGACAAAACAAACCCCCAAACTCTTTCTATCTTCCCACACCTTTTCTGTCTAGGAGACACCTCTTCTGGAAGCTTCCTTCCCACTGAAGGGACATAAGCCCCTGGCTGCCCCAGACATGCACACACTCAGGCTTGCCAATGTACCTCTCCCTTGTCTCCAATGTGCTCAGCCAAGCCTTTTGCTCTAAAACAGTGCAGGTCCTAAGGTCCAGGCCACTGGCCAGGATAGAACTGGGAGCAAGGCAGGGACCTTCAGCACTGGGATCCCACTGTGTAAGGCCACTAGGTTCTAGGACTAGAATGACTGAGGATGCTCACTGTCAAGGTCAAGTGCAAACAGAAGATTGAGAAAGACAGCACAGAGAAGAGGGAGCACAAGGGATCCAGCCTTACAGGTGGCTTGGGATCAAGGTCTAGGCATCTATAGGTGAGGACAGAGCAGGAGGAAAATTAAAATCGCCGTGGCCAATGGCTGTTGGGTCACTGATCCTGCCTCTGATGGAAGAGCTTGGAACCACACATGAGGCTGCCCCTGATAGGGGTGAGAAAGCCTCAGTAAGACCCAGGGGAGCCCCTCTACGCTGCTTCATGAAGTGTCCAGGCAGGCCCTGGAGCCGCTGCTGTGTGCACTGAAGGTCTTGCTGAGCATCCCACAGGCTGGTTCTCAGAAACAGGAACCCAGGCCAGCTGCTCTTATATCTTACGGGGCCTCTCTACTGATGACATCAGGATGAGGAGTGGGAGTCTGCCTGCACGGCGAGGAACCTGCAGGTGGGTGACCTAATAACCAACTCAGCATTTCCATGTAGAGTAGCAATCTCTCATCTGTATCTTTATTTGGAGCCCAGGACAACAGCTTAGGCTGCTTCTGCTAGATCTGTTAATGCCAGTGTGAAGTTTCTGACTAAATAATAAAATAATAATAATAAGACACATTGCACTCCCCAGCCAGAATTGTGTGTATGGATGACACAGGCACATACACTTGCTGCCAGGAGCTACAAGCCTCTTAGGTCCTGCCCAATGCCAAGGACTTGTTCCATGGAGACAGCTTGCCCAACATTTCTTTTGAATCCCATGTTATTTAGTTCAAGAGGGAAATTACCAACACTCTCATACATGAGTGAGTGTATACACATGCATACACACATATACACACAGAGAGACACTTAACACATAGCTCTCAAAACAGTTAGGGATTCTTTAGCAATGGGACAGTCCCTTTTTCAGAGAGCTTTGCATGAAGATTCTCAGAGTCTGGAGTTGTGGTTCAGGTATATTATTAACAGGGATAACCACAGTCCAGAAGCAAATGAGCCTGATGCTTGGGGGGGGGGGAGTAGACTAAGTTGGACCTTTTCAAGTTTAAAAGCCTTTGTGTTGCAAACAACACTATCAAGAAACATGAACATGAGCTGCACAGTGGCACAAACCTGTAATCTCAGCTACTGGGGAAACTTAGGCAGGAGGATCAAAACCTTGAGGCCAGCTAAGGAAATTTAAGGAGATGGTAGTGTCTCAAAATGAAAAATAAAAAAAGGATGGGATGTAATTCATTGGTAAAGCAATTGCCTTGCATGCACAAGGCCCTCAGTTCAATCTCAACACTGAAGGGAAAAAAGGATAGGGGTAAGGATGTACCTCAGTGATAGAGTACTTGCTTACCATGTGTAAGAGGCCCTGGGTTTAATCCCTAGTACCACAAATATAAACAAAACAAAGTGATAAAATAATCCACAGAATGGGAGAAAAGTATTTGCAAATCACCTACCAATAAGGAACTTATATCTAGAATATGTTAAAAAAAAAAAGACCTCATAAAATTCAACAATAAAAAGGCAAATCAATTTCTAAAAGAGCAAAATATTTTAATAGCTCTGAAAAGATGCTTAGCTGGGTGTGGAAGCACATGCCTGTATACCAGCATTTGAGAGGATAAGGTAGGAGGATTGCCATGACTTTGAGGCCAGTCTGGACTACATAGGGAGTTCAAGGCAATCCTGAACTACAAAGCAAGACTCTGTCTCAAAACACCAAAACAAACAAAAAAGATCCTTGACATCATTAGCTATCAGAGAAACGCAAATCAAAACCATGAGATGACAATTTCATACCCACTAGGACAAAAATAATCAAAAAGATACTGGCTGTGTCGGCAAAAATGCAGAGAAACTAGAATACGCTTACACACTGCTGGCTGGATTACAAGTAGTATAGCTTCTTTGGAAAGTGGCTTGGCAGTTCCACAAATGTTGCTTAAGTTATCATCTGACCTAGAAAGTCTACTCCTAGTAATACTCCTAGTAATAAATGTCCACACAAAAACTTGAATACAAATGCTCAGAGAAAAGAGTCCAAAATGTAAAAATAATAACCCAAATGTTCATTAACTGAAGAAGGGATCAATGAAATATGGTGCAGCTGTAAAGATATATTAGCCTTAACAAAGAATGAAACTCTGTAACATGTTCATATGGATAAACTCTGAAACTGTTCTGTGAAACAAGTCAGATACAAACATGATTCCATTTGTAGGAATGATCTGCAGTAACCAAAATTTTAGAGAAGAAAGTAGATTAGAGGTTCCTTAGGAATAAGAGGAAGGTCTAAGAAGGTATAGGCTTCCTTTCAGGGGATAAAATAATCTAAAATTAGATATGTCAGAGATTGTACCACTTTGTGATTACACTAAAAAACAGAGGTTGGAACTACCCATACCATTCAGAAAGCTGACCCCCCAGAATTATGAGTCAAAGAAAATTTTTAAAAACCTTTCAGTTGTAAGGCTTGAGAAATGGGAAAAGACATTGAAAGTAGGGCTGGGGATTTAGCTCATCATATTAAGTGCTTGCCTAATAACATGAAGTTGAGAGTTTGATCACCAGTACTAAAAGAAAGAAAAAGACATGGAAAGTAGACTTTAGCAGGAGAAAGGGACACAATTTCTAAACAAATTCCCAGTTTTCCTGAAATTGTGACTAAAAGTTTCATGAGACAAGAACCAAATTTATTTTGCTCACCTGCTATATTCCTGGTCCTTTAGAAAATTCTAGGCACACTGAGATTCAGTTTTTAAAGTTAAATTATAAAGTCTACGAAGGTTTCTATCTAGTCTCACAAGTGAGTTTTGGCATCAGGAGACCTATGATCATCAGTTATTCTCCTACAGGATGTAAAGAAATAAAAAAATTTTTTAAAACCCATTTTATGCTCATCCCAAGAGATAAAATGGTGCAAACATGAACAGGTATCCCTTGAAGAAGGAAAATGTGATCACTGAGAACAGCAAAGCTTTCTGTTCCTTTACTTCTTTACCAAGAGGCCAAGGAAAGCTTTCTGGTATTTCTTACTTAGGCAACCTAATGTCCTCTAATAGCAAGTCTGAGTTTTTGTTTGTTTTGTGTTTGAGGGTAGGAAGGAGGAAGTGAGGAATAGGGGAGTGTGTGATTTTCTGGGACTGGGCCTCTGAATGCTACTGATTTACAAAATCCCAAAGAGAAAGAGAAAAAAAGAACAGACAATGACAGAGTGAAGGGAAAATGCTAAGATCTACCAGAGTGAGAGTGAGGCACGAGCCCCAGGCCCCTGGAAGGGCAAGAATCTGGGCTGCCCGCCAATGCTGCTTTGGACTTCTGTCTGCTGAAGACAGAGGTCACTGCTGCAGACTGAAGCCAAGCAAACTGGGCGATGGGACAGCAGGGCTGAGCAGCAGTATGGCTGAGGACTTCTTGATTCATTTGTGTTCGCTTGAAGACATTTTTTTTTTTTTTTGGTCTTTTTCGTTTTTATCGGTACCAGGGATCAAACTCACAACTGTCTGCTTGCAAGGCAGGCGCTTATGCCACTGAGCTAAATCCCCAGCCCCTTGAAGACATTTTTATTAATTAAATTTATTGGTACATTTTAGGTGTACATAGTGATCACATTCATTACAGGAACTTAGCTGGCTTTTAGCTCACTCTCTCTGACTCATGAGTCTGTCAGGCAGCTGCTGTCTTTTCCCAAGGGCTGGGTAGTAGATAGCTGAGACACACAGTTAATGCCCGGCTTCACCAAGGTACTCACAAGAATGTAACCTTTAAAATGGAGGCAATATAGCTCAACAGAAAATGAGGTTCTTCCTCAAATCCAAAATGAGTCGAAAGCAAATCTTTCAAGATGAAATTTCCCACAATCTTCAGCTCATTGACAGAGCATCTAAAGGTCTTTTGTGAAACAATAAATGCAAAATAGTCTCATGCAGAAGCCCAAAACATGGTTAATATTTCATTGCTGAGGTATGTGGAAGAAGTAGGCTGTCTCTAAAAGCTGCTATGTAAATCCTTCAGGCAGCAAAGGAAAAAGGCAAAGGTTGTTTAAGAGAAAGCCTCTTATTTCAGGGAAGGAGGACAAAGTACATTCAACACAGTATATACTGACAAGCATTTCACCCCACAATTATTTGTATCAGGCTACTAAACTTACATTAAAAAATTTGATTAGGCTTGAGAAAAAGTTTGGGTCTGAAGCTTAAATTTCATGAAAGCTATAGTCCTTTATTTTCAAATGCATGCTATTAACGCATTCAGTTGGATTTCTTGGTGTTACTTTCTGAGTTTTCCTCTTATGGAATGTCATTTCCATATAAAGTCTGGCTCTTCTGTTCCCTTAAGGGGCCAGTTAAAACACCACTGCTCCCCTCGACAACATGCTGCAGTACAGTAGAAAGGGGAGGCTTTAGAGGAATTTGCCACAAGTTAAAATTCTGATTCCTCTGCACATTAGCCACATGACTTTGGACAAGTGATCAACTATCTGAGTCTCCCCCACCTCTTTCTTCTTTCTTTTTGCAGCACTGAGAACTGCAACTAGAGCTTCTCACAAGCTAGGGAAGGGCTCTACCTGAACTGTATTCCCTGGTTCTTCTTATTTTGAGACAGTATCTTGTTAAGTTACCCAAGCTGGCCTTGAACTCTCAGTCTTCTAGCTGAGATGACAGCCATTGTATCTGGCTACTGAGTACCAGTTTCTTCGTCTGGTTGAGTATCTTCTCTAAAATGTTCCTCTGTGTTTTCCTGTATACCATATAACATTCCCAAATGAAAAGAAAATTTTTTTAAAGTTCTCCTTTTGACGGGAATGGTTGCACATACCTGTAATCTCAGTACTCAGGTAGAGGTTGTGACAGGAGGACTGCTTTGAGTTCAAGGCCAGACTGAGCTACATACTGAGACCTTGTCTCCAAAAAAAGTTTCTCCTTCCTTAGACCAGTTCAGCCATACACTACAGAATATTTTCTCAGATAACAATCTGAGGATTAAAGCCATCATAATCATAATGACTTTTACTTGGGAAACATTCAAACACAGTAGCTTCTAAGAAGGCGGAAAAGCATGCCCGAGTGTTATGTGGTAGTGGTTAAAATATTTTTTTTTTCACCTACAAAAGTGTCTCACTCCCATTTCAGGCAGTAATAGGCTTCCTTCCTCATGGAACCAATGAATCTTCAGCTCATCTAATTCAACAACAACCAAAAAAGCAATTTCCCTTGATGCCTGTTAACAGGAGTGCATTGCAAGCCTCAGAGATTCTGCTGATTAACAGTTAACAAAATAAAACTTCAAGAATGTCTTCTAACCTTTTCACACTGAAACTAATCCAAACTTTAGCAACTGACCAGTTGGAGTATCCTTCTAATTTACAAGCCTTAGCTCTTAAACTTTTCAAGCTGATTACTCACCTCTTTATATTACTGTTCTGTGGCTGTTCTTTCAGGGACCAAATATATAGAAACTGAAATTTGGCATAAAAGGTATCGTCATAGCCAACAGGAAGGATAAACCAGGGGTTAACTCATCTGTTTGCTTGCTTTAACCCAATGATCCAATTTTGTAAACTGGCTAAGAAGTTTAAGAGAATTTGATTCATTTGTGCCGAGAAATTTATTGTTTGAAAGGAATGGGGCAGAGAATGTGCAGCAACTGACTATACCTTGATAACTCTCATATTTTAATCTGGGGAATGATTTTGGTCAGTATTCCTTTTGATTTATAGCTAAGAAATACATATGCTAAAACAGGAAAATTATTCACGTACTGACTACATTTTCATCCGGGCATTAAACAGATGATAGTCACAATTCATTAAACTGAAAGAAATAGGAAAGGGTTAACACATATGAAGTAAGAGCTGGGGTCATGGTACAAACCATAATTCTGGCTTTCCAGAGGCTGAGACATGAGGATTGCAAGTTTGAGACTGTTATGGTTTGTATCTAGATGTTCCCTCAAAGCCTCATGTGATCATAGGTGGGATTTCCTAGAGGTGACTTCAGAATCTAGTGTATTTGGTCTCAGCAATGAGAAAAGGTAACTAAGACAGATTTTGGTACCAGGAGTCGAGTCACTGCTATGACTATTCCAGATCACATGGTTTAGGAGACTTTGGAATTGGTTTATGGGAGGAGTTTAGAAAAGGTATGGAGATCCTGGCTGAAGAAGGGGGCCTGGAATACTTTAAGTTGTACTTGATGGAGATTCTGGTCAGAGTTTGGAAGACTTGAAAGCTGACAGACATGCTGCCAATAAAGACCAGGCTCAGGAGGATTTTGCTAGGAAAGACTGCATTGGCTGTTGGACTCCAGACCATGTGTTATACTTTGGCAGAAAGTTTGGCTGCATTTTGCATCTGTCCAGAGATTTTCCCTGAGAGTGAGATTAAATGCAGAGGACTAATTACTCTTGCAGAAAAAATTTCAAGACAGTCTAATGTTGAGGCAATAGCATGGCTATTGTTGGAGGCCTCTAGCCAGATCCATTTGAGAATGAAGAGAAAAGAACCCAGAAGAACGATTTAAATTGTTTTGAGATTAGCCAGAAAGGAAGCTCTGGTTAAGCTGTGGACTGCAAAGATGGAGCAGAGGAGAATCTAGTTGCTGAGAAAGAAGAAAACAACAGAAAGTATTGCCTGAGGACATCACAAGAACCAGCAGGACTCTACACTTTGCAGCCTAAAAATTGCAAAGGTGAAAGACTTTGCTTTGAGAAGAAAGTCCTGGAGAACCATGTCCCAGAATGGTGGCAGCCTAGGGAAGTTTTTCCCCTAGGACTTGGTTCCTGGTACTCAGCAATCCAGACATTTGACCCCTATAGTCAAGAGAGAAGAAAGCCTGGATACTGTCCTAGCGGCCAGCAGACTTCGGTGTCAACCATATGGTGCTGCTGTTAGGTGCATAAAGAATGTAAGAGTTATGGGATCAGAAAAGCTTCCTCTCAGATTTCAGAAGTTCTTGGAGGCTAGGCAGTATGCCCCTCAGAGGGCAGCATATGAAGCTGTGTGAAGCCAAAAGTGCAGAGGAGACCCCAGAAAGCTGGAGAAGCCAGGAAGATGAATGGTATGAAGAAAACTCCAAGGAAGGAACAAAGTTAGCCAAAGAGAGAAGCCATGGGAGCTATAAGTGTCAGAAGTGCCACAGACGCAGAGCCATACAAGCCCTCTGGCATTCATATCTTACCATAGACTGCTGGGGTTGCTGGACATAGAAGTAAGGGATTTAATGTTTGCCCTGCTGGATGTTGGTTTTGCTTTGTTCCAATTTCTTTCTCTCTTTCTCTTTGTACCTTTTGAAATGGAAATGCCTGTCTTATGCCATTATATATTGGAAATATTTAACTTTTTCATTTGTACAGGGGCTCACAGTTAAAAGTTTGCCTTAAATCTTAGAAGAAACTTTAGACTTGAACTTTTCAGCAATGCTTAAACTGTTAGAAGCTTGGCAATTCTTAGAGATGCAGTGCTATGTTGACACAACTTGAGAAGTCTAGAAGCTTAGCTAAGTAACTCAGCAGTTCTACAATTTAGTCTGTAGAAGATGTGCACTCTAGGATGTTGTTCTCTGTGTCAACTTGAGAAGTTTAAAAGTGTAACTAAGTGGCTTAGCAGGGAGTCAGGGTCCTCACTTTGAAAACACCTTCAGCCTGTGTAAGAGGAGGGTACAGGGATGATGAGTGCTACACCTACTCAAGGGCAGGTAGCCTGCACACAATATAAAGGAAGAAAAAATGCTTGCTCTTCTTCCTTTGGCTCTTCTGGTTTCTGCTGTCTTCTGCTGCCTTAAACAGATACCCTTCTACCATGCCATCCTGCTTTGGAGCCAGCTGATTATGGACTAAACCTCCAAAAACTGTGAGCTATTAAATAAACTTTTCCTTCCTGGGGCTGGGGATGTAGCTCAGCGTCATAAGCACCTGCCTTGCAAGCAGCCGGTAGTGAGTTCGATCCCCGGTACTGATAAAAATGAAAAAGACAAAAAACAAACAAACAAACAAACTTTTCCTTCCTTAATTTTGGGTATCAGGTATGTATTTTCTCTGAGCAACAAGAGAAAAGTAACTAACAAATGGACTAAATGCCTTTTCCATAAAGGGATATGCATGAGTCTCATGGTGAGGGGTATGGAATATTATGGTTATATCTAGATGTTCTCCCAGAAAGAGAATCAAGAAGGATTTAATCCCCTCTTGTGAGCCAGCAGCAGTTAAGGGCTGGGCCAACTCCTTCCTGTGAGCCAGTGGCAGCCATGCCTTCTGGGAAGAGGGCCAAAAAGAAGCCAAACTCCTCCTGTGTGCTAGTGGCGGCCATGCCTCTCAGAAAGAGAATCAAGAAGAAACCAACTGCTTCCATTGCAAGGGCTGGGACACAAGAAGTGTTGAGCCCTACTCCCAGCAACTGGCTGATTCAGAGAAACACAGCCTGAGATGACAGCCACCACAGAAAAAAACAACTTAATATCTGTACTGTTTGATTGACAGTACAGCTTAAAGCCGGTAGTCTGAGCATCTATTTAGAGGATAACAATAAGCAATATAGAAACTGTGGAGATCGCTTTCTGAAGGAGGTAGCCATTGCTATTTCCCTATTATCTTGTTTTAAAGTTTTGTATCATTTTCATTGTTTTGTTTGGTTTGATATTATATCTGATGGCATGGGTAGCTATTTTGAAGTTAACAAGAGGCATTTATGGTAGCCATTGTTGATTTCCTATTACCTTGTTTTGAAATCCTGTATCACTTTCACTGTTTTGTTCTGAATGGCTTTATTTTTTGTTTTATTTTGTTTGGTTTTATACTCTTTAAAATAAGAATATAAGGACCAGGGATTTAGCTCAGTGGTGTAAGTGCCTGCCTGTCAAGTGTGAGGTCATGAATTTGATCCCCAGTTCCAAGAAAAAATAAAATAAAATAAAAATAGAAGGAAGAAGAAGATAGTAGCTAGTGGTGCCCTTTGCCCTGAGATGTGACTCACTGCATGGGAGGAACTGTTCAACCTGGAGATGTACAATCATAGTGATGGTGACAGCTGGCAACCCTAGAAGCCTCTGCAGAGACACAGTACTGGAGGGAGCAGCGGATATGAAGAACTACATTGGCTGGTCCTCGTGTTCCAATCCAGAGATTAACGAAGGGTCACAGAAATACAGTGGCACAGTGCCAAAGAACCAGGGACCAGGCCAAATAAGCAACAATTTTTCATCTCCAGTAAACTGAAGAGGTAAGATCTTCCAACATGCTTAAAACTCAAAAATTAGTTACACCTACCTCAGAGAAGTAATCATCACTTAAGGGTCCTAAATACTACCAATGGGGGCTGGGGATTTAGCTCAGCGGCATAAGTGCCTGCCTGGCAAGCACAAGGTCATGAGTTTGATCCTCAGTACAAAAATAAATAAATAAATAAATAAACACATGCATACATACTACCAATAAAGCAATCCATCATAGGCAACCTATAAGCATCATTCAGTGAATTAAATTTAAAAAGAGAGAAAATAAAATGAGAAAACATTTAAGCAAAAAAGCAATCCCAGACATCCAGTTCACCAAAGGCAAATTCAGGGAGCAATGAGGTGGGACAATCTAAAAGCCCTCCACCAGGTCTCTCCAAAGTGATAACAATAAAGCAACTGAATGAGGCTCTGGAAAAAATGAAATCAGAAATAATCTCTGAGACAACTAAAGAGATTACCAAAATTCAAACCATGTGTAAAAATGTTAGAGCAGACACAGACAAAAAAATAGATGCACTTAAGGAAATTATGGAAGCTCAGCATAGGAAAGAAATGGAATCTATAAGCTGATTCAATGAGATAGTCAGGAGAATAAAAACTCCACTTAAAGTATTCAGAGTAGATTAGGTTAATGTGAGGGCAGGATCTCAGATATTGAAGATGGGCTTGCAGTTAGTGGCCAGGAAAAGAAAGATTTCTCAAAAATAGCAAGGGACCATGAGAAATCAACCCAGCAGCATCTAGAAGAGACAAAGAAGAATAACTTAAGATTAATTGGAATCAATGAACAAGCAGGAGATACACAAATGACATTAAAACCTGTTCACAGACACTGCGACAGAAAACTTTCCTCGCAGAGAAAAAGAATTTGAGACATATAGAACTCCAATTAGCAATGATCAAAAAAAAAAAAAAATTTACAGCCAGGCATATCTTAGTCAAGATTCCAGAAATTCAACACAGGGCAGAATCCAAAAATCTCTTACAGAAAAGAAACAAGTCACCTATAAAGAAAAGCCCATCAGAATTACAGCTGACTTCTCAGCATGAACTCTCAAGTCAATGAGAGCTTGGAGTGAAGTACTCCAACTCCTAAAGGAAAACAACTTTCAACCCAGATTGATGTGCCCTACAAAACTATCTTTCAAAATTGATGACAAAGAATATCTGAGGAAATTTGTAAGCACCAAACCAGTACTCCAAAATGTTCTGAAGGACATTCTAGAGAGAGATAATAAAGACTACAGCTCCATGAATCCCAACAGAAGGAATCTGGAAGGCAAAGCAATTGGGGCATGGGGAGGGGGTTATCAACAACAGGACAATAACAGGACAAGGATAAGTCAATACATTTCAGTTATAACCATCAATGTCAATGGTCTTAATTCACCAGTCAAAAGACACAGACTGGGAGAATGGATCACGAAGCAAGATCCAACAAATATGCTGCATACAAGAAACACATTTAATTAAAAAAGAATTCACAGACTCAGTTAAAGAATGGAAAACAATACTCCATGCGACAGGAATCCAGAATAACGCAGGGGTGGCTATTCTATTTGCAGACAGTGAATTTCAAGCCAAGACTTTAAGAGAAATAAAGATGATCACTACATCCTTACAAAGGGAACCAGTCCAAGAGGAAAAGATAACAATCATAAATATATATGCAACAAATTCCAGTGCACCTAGCAATATAAAACAACACATGAAAAATCAAATAAGCCCCTATACAATTGTAATTGAGGGAGACCTGTAGGAGTTGAAGTACTTCACTCCAATATACCACTGTCACAAAAAGATCAACTTATGAATACCAAATAAATATGTGAAAAAATGTTCAACATCACTGGTCATTCGAGAGATGCAAATTGAAACAACACCAAGATACAAACAACACTGACAGTGGCTAGTATCAAGAAATCAACCAATAACAAATGCTGGAGGTACTGTGGGGGACAAGGAACCCTTTATCCACTGTTGGTGGGAGTGTAGACTAGTGCAACAACTGTGGAAATCACTGTGGAGAGTCCTCAAAAAACTAGGACTGAAGGTCCCATTCGGCCCAGCTATCTCTCTTCTGGGTATCTTCCCAAAAGAATTAAATCATCATTCCAGAGCAATGTATGTGCACCCATGTTCATAGCAGTACAATCTGTAATAGCTAGATCTTGGAAACAACCTTAATGCCCACAGTTTGGGAATGGATAAAAAAGATGTGGTATTTTTATATAATGGAATGCTACTCAGCCAAAAAGGATAAACTGGCCACTTTTATATGTAAATGGATGCAACTTGAGAACATATTCATTAGCGAAATAAATAAGACACACATGTTAAAAAAAAAGAGTTATATTACTGATTTCTCTAAGTTCACTGAAGAGAACGATTTGTGCTGATATTAGTCAGACAAATGACTGCAGATGTCTTCTGCTCTGTATGACTGATATGGGGATGACAATGTGCAATGGATATACCATTGCTGTCCCGATTATTGGTGCGCTTTTTTTTTTTTGGTACTGGGTATTGATCTCACAACCTCACACTTGCCAGGCAGGCGTTTACACTGCTGAAAATTTTTTTTTCTTCTTCTTTTTTTCTCCTTGAAATAAAATGGTTTTTTGGGGGGAAGACACATAAAAATAATAAAAAAATTTTTTAATTAAAAAGTTAAAAAAAAATAGATGACCTTCCAAAGCCTCAGTGTGGTCATAGGTGGGATTTTTCAGAAGTGACTGAATCTAGAGTGTGTGATGCTGAGATTAAATGTGTGATGCCCCAATTAGTCGCATATTAAGTGTGTGAGGCTGAGATTAAATGTGTGGCACTGTGTACAAGGCAGGTAGCCTGGATGAAACACAAAGCAGACTGAACTGCTTTTGCTGTTGTTTTGCTGCTTTGCTGCCTTCTGTCTTAAAAACTGTTTCTCCTCTGTCATGCCACCTTGCTTGGGAGCCAGCCAACTATGAACTGAAACCTCTACAAACTGTAAGTTAAAATAAACCTTTCCTGCTTTAAGTTTGGGTATGTCTCAGCAACAAGACAAGGAAAAGTAACTAAGACAAAGGAAAGCCATTTGAACTACATAGTGAGACCTTATCTCAAAAGCAAAACAAAACAAAGTGATATATAGGCACATGGCATGAAGGGTAGCTGCCTTCTTTTCTTCAAACTTTGTGTATGACTGCTTTTTAGCAGTCTGGACTGTCTATTCTGATGTAAGACTTTATCAGTATAGACTTAAGTAACTGGTTATAGCTACTTACCTTTATTTTCTCCCTTTTTCCTCTTCTTTTTTTTTCCCCCCTTCTTATTCTTAAGTGATTTTTTTCCTGCTTCAGCCTCCCAATTGGCTAGGGCTACAGGCTCATGCCACCACACCCAGCATAAAGTGAGCTAATTTCTAGTTATTGTGGTCCTATCCCACAGATTTCAGCAATGTAAATAAGAGGCTATGGGCTTTATATTGGGCTAAATTTCTCTTCTTGCACTGCTATTAAGAGCAAATAGAACTTTTTCCTGCTTTAGACACTAGGCTGACTTTTTTCAGTTTCTAAAATCACAATGTAAAGGGAGAATGAAGCATCAAGTTGAAAGAACCTCCAAAGGGACCATCTACATGTCCATTACAAGCATCACTTGATGCATTCCCCATATGTGTGTTGACAGAATGAAAATCTCTGGGGCTGGTTTGGTCCTAGATTTCCTGTCTCCACAGTAGGGCCCTTTTACATTCTCAAAAACATTTAGTGGATATAAAGGGACAAAAAAGATCACATAAAAATTTATATTAAATTTCTCTGATCTTATAACAAAAGAAAATGCTAACATATTTGGGAGGATTTTGTCGTTTGTATGTTTGTTTATGGTCTTTTTTCACCACGTAGTTCAGGCTGGCCTTGAATTCATTTTGTAGCCGAGGCTGGCCCTGAACTCTTAGCAATCCTCCTGCCTCTCAACCTACTGAGTACTGGGATTACAGGAATGTGCCATCATTCCCAGCACTTGGGAGGAACTCTAAGGCAGTGGAGATCACTTTAAAATCCCAAGAAGTGACCTAATTTTAATTAATGGCCAATATTCTGATTTCTTGACTGACTTGAAAACTTTCTTAAAAACTGGCATGAGAAAAAAAAAAACTCAAAATATTTTAATTATACCTGATTCTCATTAGCCCACTTAATTCATTATACTTTTTGTTGTTTTTGAGGCCGGGTCTCACTGTGTAGTTTTAGGCTGGCCTCGAACTCACTCACTATATAGCCTAAGCTGGCCTCTAAACCATAGCAATCCTCCTGTCTCAGTCTCCCAATTTCTAGAATTACAGGTGTGCACCACTATGCCTAACCGTTTAATTTTCAAGCATGGAGAGAACAGAAAGATGTTTAAGTTTTTTTCCTATCACTTAAAAAACAAGCAAAAAAAAAAAAAAAAAAAACCACAAATAAAAATATAGAGGCAATAGTGGATCACATGCTAGTTTGAGGAGGGAAAGAAATGTTCCGGGAATCCCACACTAGTTAAGAGAAAAGGAGTCATATGAATTCGACACTAAAGACGAAGAGCCGTACATTTACCTCATGTGCACAGAGGAAGAAGGTTGTCAAGAGTGGCTTAGGGTGGCTCATATGGATTCCAATCCCATCCTGCTCCTTTTCTGCAGTTTGTTTTGTTTTTGAGTCAGGGTATCATTTTGTAGTACAGGCTGGCCTCAAACTCAAAGCAATCCTCCAGCCTCACCCTCCCTAGTACTTGGATTACAGGTGTGTACCATCATACCCAGCTGGATCTCATCCTAGACAGGCGTAGTCTGATGTTCATCCCAGGAGAGATGGGATAGTGGCCACATGGATCACCCACTGGTTCTGAAGTACTCCAAAACAGGAATGGAGTTAAAAGACACAGAAAGAGGTTTATCCTCCAGTCCAGGGGACCTTGAGAACTCCTCAGGAAAGGCAATCAGCAAGACGGCCAAAAGAATTAGGCAAGTGAACATTTACCCTAAAGCCCCTGACAGTTAAGTGAATGGAGATGAATCTCATTTCTGTGAGCTCTGAGCCTGTAGGTGCTAAGCGCCAAGCTGTGGCATGGCTCAGCCTCGCTGCTCATCTGCACACAGTGACTGAGAGCTCTGCCCTTCCTGTCAGCTTTGAAGAGGCAACCTGCGTCCACCTGCTCTTGTGGGGATTTAACATTGCTTCAGAGACCCAAGACAGTGGTTTCCAACAGGAAGCCTGGACATAGCTATGGGGCAGGAGTAGGGCTGGACTGAGAAGGGCCCAAAGTACTATGAGTGTGGGAACTAGGGCTAGATAATAGCTGTGTCTGTTAGGAAGGTACAATAAATGGGATAGTTTAGGAAACTGAGAGTTAAATGAAGCATAAGCAAACACTCTGCCAGCCAAGTATAGTTGATAGCCTGTCTCTCTCAAAAGGGGAAAAATTAAAATTTCACTACAACATATTTTCTCCCCAGGAAAAGAAATACTGAGGAGTTGTGGTTTTCCAATATTAAAGGCAACCTCAGTATAAGCTTTATTAATGAGTTACTGCCAACGATAAGGAGACACATTTTTCTCAACAACCTTATCAGTATCTATTATTTAACAAAACCCAATGTTCACTAGAGAAGACAGATGTTTATCATCAGACTTACAAATGGTACGTGAGTACTCTATTTCTGCAAATAATTCAGTGATAATTCTGAGACAAAAATGAAAGCCCCAAATGACTAAATACCAACCACTAAGTCAGAAAGCTTTTATTCAGCAGAAACCTTCAAAAGGGAAGACTGTAAGAGAGGCTACGGAGACAAATTCAAAACTTTTTTTTTAAGTACTGAGAATTAACCACAGGGCTTTTGCACTGAGCTATATACCTCCAGCTCTTTTTAGGTTTTGTTTTTTTTTTTTTTTTCTCTTTTTATTGGTATCAGGGATCGAACTCAGACTGCCTGCTTGCAAGGCAGGTGCTTGTGCCGCTGAGCTAAATCCCCAGCCCCTCTTTTTAGTTTTTATTTTGAGACAGTTTTGCTAAGTCACTTAATTACCCAGGTGGAACTTGAACTTGCAGTTCTTTTGCCTCAGCTTCCCAGACTGTTGGGATTTTAGATGTGTACTACCATGTCAAATTTTTTAAACTTTATCTAAAACCATACATCTATTATTCTAAGGAGGAGGTAAGAGTAAACAGAAGCCCCTGAGTAGAAACTGATCAATCTCTAACTGATTATAGAAATTATAAAAAGAAGACCCTAAAGATACTGCTCAGGTCAGGCATGGTGGTGCATGGCTGTAATCCCATCACTTTGGAAGGTTGAGGCAGGAGGATCATAAGCTCGAGTTTAGCCTGGGAAATTTATCAAGATCTTGTTTAAAAATAAAAAAGGGAACTGGGGATACAGCTCAGTGGCACAGCGCCTGCCTGCCAAGTGCATGGTCATGAGTTCAATTCTTCTACCAAAATATATACATACATAAAATTTTAAAAGGGGGGGCTGGTGATGAGCTCGGTGTGAGGGCCCTGGGTTCAACCCTCAGTGAGGGGTGTGGGTGGGGGCCCACCGGGAGACAGCAGTCAAATGAAGAAATGCCACAGACTGGGATTCAGATGGAAACTGATGCTATCTGCATGGGCACTGCTCTCCAGGTCTGAAACAGGAGCAACCAAAGGCTGGGGTGGAACATGACTGGCAGTAGTGCTGCTCCCACATCTCCTTGTTTGCTTGCAGGGCCTGCAATTAGTTTCTTCCACTCAAGAGCAATGGAAGGGGAAGGAGGGAAACCAGAGGATACTCGGAACCAGCAGTGCTGCGCCAGGAGAGGACTGTATGGTAGGGTATATTTGGGGATTCTTTGAAAAGTACCTCCAATAGTGGTTAGCAAAGCAGGGGCAAGCACCAGCTCCAAATGTTCATCATAACAGGGCAATGACACGAAGGCCTTTAGGGGAGAATCTCAAATGCCAGCCTACCAAAATGAACCCTGCGAGGAGGGCTGGGGGAGGTGCTGGTGGACTGTACGGGGAGGCTGTTGCTGTTTTATGTTCACCGAGAGGTTATTAGCTGCATCCTCTCCAACATACCAGAAAGAATTGTTAAGCTTTTCTCTCACCTGAAAAAAGGATGCTACAAAAGAAAAAATTTAAAGCGATTATATAACACTGTTTATCCTATAAAGGCCTGTCTATTTATTTATTTTTATAGCACTGAGGATTACAACCAGGGCCTTCACACTGAGCTACATTCTCTGCCCTTTTTTATTTTATTTTATTTTATTTTATTTTTTGAGAGAGGATTTGCTAAATTGCTGAGCTGCCAAGAGTGGGCTTGAATTTGTGATCCTCTTGTCTCAGCCTACCAGAGAGCTAGGATTAAAGATTGTACCGCCATGTTCAGTTTAAAAACCATTTTAGAAAGAGAGACTTTTATATTTTCTTCTCTTCCCTAATTATGCACTGACTTCCTTCTAACATAGTCAGTGTTGTACGACATCTGCGGTGAAGGGTTTGTCAGCACCACCTGACTCCTGATAATTCAGCTTATTTGAGAAACATTTAAATTCCTGTCATGGGCAGGTGCTATGATTGGCAATGGGGGACATGATAAAATATGACCCCAGATAGCAAAGAGTATACAGAGTAGTGGAAGAGATACCACAGACCTAGCTGCATCATGGTGTGGTAAGGACAAAGACAAAGAGTAAACAAGGCCACCAAGGAGACACAGCTAGGAGGTACCTAGCCCAGCCTGGGGACTTAGGGAAGCCACTCTGAGGAATATGGTGCTTGAGGAGCCTGAAATACAAGTTACTCTAACTACGTACTGTAACTATACAGCATATTTTCTTACAGGGGCAAAGACTAATAGCCACCTTTTACAATTATACAAAAGAAGGTTTACTAGTCAATTTAGTCTATGAAGTCAATAAACAGCCACATTTTTCCAGTGAATTTATACCTTTTTCCTAGCCTTATTTTAAATCTTTTCTGGCTAAATGATGCAGGACACTTTCATGAATGCCACAAGACATGGCCGTTGGTTTCTGTTTGCTCAGTGCACAGCTGGAGATAGCCCAGGGCAGGCTCTGCAGCTTCTCTGCTAGATTCAAGGTACACCTGAAGCAGCCGTCTCAGCGGAAGGCTTTCTACCTCCGAGGGAGGGAGGGGCCTCAGCTGTGCTGGGCCACACTCTGCAGTGTCTGTTTCCAGGTGGCCATGCAGCTGCTTCGATGACAAACAGCTCACGTCTCTGATCACCAACAAACCACACTGCAGAGACCAAATGGCTCTGCTTTGCAGCTGTTTGCTGGCTGTAAGTTTCTGTGGTTTCTTCTGACTTGTATGATAATGATATATAATCAGAAAGGTTCTCAGTGAGAAACACCAAACAAAACCTTTGACCCCAAAGACAGCCTAGACACCTCCATCAGTGGCACATGAAACACCAGCAACACATGTAGGTCCTTCAGCACAGTCCCAAGCTTACACAAACAACAGCAACCCAACATTCAGCCAACTAGTGACTAAAATCACTTACAATTCTGTAAATCTACAAAGATAAAAATAGCACTAATTCCCTTGACTCGTTTATTTGGAAAAAATAAAGAAAATGCATAATGCTATCAGTGATTCACTTCAAAGTGCCTTTAGTTGTCTTGGAGCCCCAATTTGGATAATTAAAACCTTTCCGGCTACCCTGTTGTTATACTGGAACATGGAAATCAGTAAACCAGCAATTGTGTTGGGATAAACAATTCAATTTCTCATGGAGAAAGGGGAGAAAGAATAACGATTCCAAAGCATACTTCCTGATTATACTGGGTTAATTTAGGAGTCATAAAGACTGTGCTTTCTATTGTCTTTCTGACATCTGAGGAGCAGATTTATGATGTGACTTGGCAGACACATTTGAGTAGCAGAAATGAGGGGTAGGCATACAAGCACTTCTTATACCTCTCAAGGACCACATTTCTAGCTTAGAGTATCAAGTGAGGCAATGGCTCTGGAAGACAATGATGGTAACATAAAAGGTCTTAGAAGATGAAGCAATTCATTCTAGCTATCCATTCACACTGAACATTTATGGTACTAACCTGCACTATGCCTAGGGCAGAGATGACAGAAGTAAAATGTAACAACAGAACAAACACAGCCCCTGTCTTTAGGTTACCATTTGTGATAAACATGTAAACAAAGGTCCCACAATGTGATAAATGCTGTAACAGGGAAACATGCAAAGTCTTGTGGCAATGCAGGTGTCAATCATTTTGCCTCAAAGAATCCAGAGGTTTTCAAGGAAGGTTACCTCTGAGCTAAACTTTCAAACATACATAGCAAAATTCTAGAATGAGAAGGCATTCTAGAAAAAAGCACCCACCCAGAAGTATGAAATTGAAACTCTGGCCAACTCTAATTTATATTTAGCTGTTGCCCCAAAGCCACATGTGCTCCATAGGTAGGGCCATAGGTAGGGCTCTGAGGAGGTGTTTGGATCACTCATCAGTGGGTTAGTCCACTGATGAACTGATGCTGTGAAGTAAAGCCTGGTGGGAGGAGGTGGGTCACGGGTAGTGTGGCCTGTGGGGTATAAATATCCCTCCTCTTCCTTTGATCCCTCTCTGCTTCCTGTTACCATGCAATGACTCCTCATCTGCCATGCCTCTCTGCCTTAGAGCCAGATTATGATCTGAAACCCCTACAAACTGAGAGCTGAAATAAATTTCTCCTTTAATTTTTGGGTGTTGAGTACTATGTCCCAGCAATGAGAAAAATAACTAAGACAGACAGTAAGCAAGGTTAAAAAGGTAGGTTAGGACCAAGCTGTCACGTGAAAAAGTTTGGACATTATCTTGTAGCTAACAGTGACAAGAAATGGTGTAAGATTTAAAATCTGTGGTTTTCCTAATAGACTATTTCAGATGTACAAAGTCATACAGCAAAGAATATAATGGTGGTACACGCCTATAATTCCAACACTCGGGAGGCTGAAGCAGGGGATCAACATGAGTTTGAGGCCAGCCTGCATTACAGAGCAAGATTTCGTCCCAGAAAAAAAATAATACAAAAAGAGTATATTGAGCCAGGTGTGGTGGTACACATCTATAATCCCAGCACACAGGAGGCTGAGGCAGGAATATAGTCATGAGTTCAAGGCCAGCCTGGGTTACTAGTGAATTCAAGGCACCAAAAAACAGCAGCAGCAATGACAACAACAACAACAACAACAAAATGAACCCCAAAATGCTGGTACCTCGTACCCAGCTGAAGAAATCATTACAACCATCTTTCAAACCATGCCTGTATGTACTTCCCCATACTTTTCTGTACTGGGGACTGTACCCAAAGCTTTCACACTAAAACACATCCCCAGCCCTTTTCTACTTTTTATTTTTTTTTTGTTTTGTTTTGAGGTAGGGTCTACTCCTTAGTAGCTAGGCTACTGGTGATCCTCCTGCCTCAGCCTCCCAGGGTGCCAGGACTATAGGTCTGTACCACTATGCCCGGCTCATGTACCCCTTTTTGATTTCACAGTTGTCCTCATTCACTAGAGATAAAGCACTCTACTAAATTTGGTGTTTACACAGCTTTATTTTTATTAAATATAAATGTGTCTCTAAATAAGATATACATCAATGTTTGAGTTTTTAGACTTTACGTACAGATTATCTTACATCCTGCATTTTTTTTGCAATTTTATTCATATTGCGATTTGAGATTCATATAGCTCTAGTTCATTTATTAGCATAATATAATAAATACTCCATTGTGTAAATATATAACTCATTCTATTGACAGAAATGTAAACAATAATGCAATAAATGTTCTTATTTATACATCCTTGTTTTGGAAAGTTTCCTAAGGAAATATACCTAGAAATGAAATTACTAGGTCATAAGGCTTGGGCAACTTTAAATATACTAAATACTGCCCAATTGCTCTTAAAATGAGGCTACCAATTTATATTCCCACTAACTGTGTAAAAACTTGCATTTCTGAAACCCCAAAATAGTTGCTGATTAAACTGTTGAATGGCTGCTGTAAGGGGGGAAAAGTATGAAGGCAGAAAGAACAATCAGGAAGTTGGATGTCATAGTGCACACCTATAGCCTAATACTCTGGAAGGCTAAGGCAGGATGATCCAAGTTTCAGCCCAACCTGGACAATTTATGAGATCCTGTTTTTAAAAATTTAGAAAGGCCTGGGTATGTAGCTCAATGTAGAGGTGCTGGATTCAGTCTTGAGCACAGCAGCAGAGAAAAAAGGGAAAGGAAGGGGGAAAGAAAAGAAGAATGACAAAAGACCACATAATATGTATGATTATGAGGCCTTGAGCTAAAATAATGGCTGCAGAAATAGAAAATTTTACTTGGGGGAATATTTCCAAAGTAGACCTAAAAAAACCTACATGGTATAGATGATGAAGAAAGAAGAACCCAAAGAAACACTGGATTGGCAATTGAACAGGTAAGAACACCACTAACCGACATAGTGAATTCTGCAGAAAAACCACTTTTCTGTCCTTGAGACAGGGTTGGCCTTGGTCCTGCTATGCAGCCGAGGCTGGCAATCTGCTTGCTTCAGCCCCACAAGCGCTGGCCACCATGGGGAATGCAGAAAACTTTCTTTTTTTTGCTTTTTCATTTTTACCGGTACCAGGGATCGAACTCACGACTGCCTGCTTTCAAGGCAGGCGCTTATGCCGCTGAGCTAAATCCCCAGCCACCAGAAAACTTTCTTAAATAGTGAGGGAAGGGGAAAGGGCAATAATCTCTTTTATTCAAAATGACAACGCTGGGATATTGTGGAATTTTAGGTAGTATATAAAGTTCAAGAGGTAAATCATGCTGATAATAAAAGTGGCATGTTTACCCAGGGAGTTACAAACAATCAGACAAATAGACTCAAAGTAATTACGGGCAAAATAAAACAAGAACAGTATATTCTACCAGTTAACACTAGTTTCTCTATTTTTTGTCAGGAAAAAAATACTTACATGCCACATGACACAGACACCACCACCCTCCCCCCAACTAATTCTGTATCTGGTTTTCCACCTGTCTAGATTAACACCTCCAGCTTAAGATGAAAGAAGACAGTTTAATAACACTAGATCTCAGAGAGCTACCAAGCTGTGTTTTAAATATCTTCCAAACAGAAGATCTGACATCCAATTTGACAAAGGAAATAAGACTTGGTTCCTCTACTTAATACACTCAAATATTTCTGTAATATGCTGTATTTTAAACTTCTCGCTCTTCTAGATTTATGGATAGGTGCCTTTTCAGCAAAAAGGAAGTACTTCCTGAAAAGTTATGTGAAATATTTGTTTGTTTTGTTTTGTTTTGCAATGATGCTTGCTATGTTGTCCAGGCTGGCCTCAAACTCCTATAGTTGCAACACCACGCCCAGCTATGGTAAATACTTCTCCATTTTCTTCCTGATTTAACGAAGAAAAGGAAGCCTAGAAACTGAAGCAACATTTTTGATCTTGCCATTTCATCTTAATGGTATACAAAAATAACTGGGGAATTAGTATGTTTAGTGTTAGGCCTGTTTTCCAACAGAAATTGACCTTGAAAAGTACAAGGATAAAAACTCAAAGCTAAGCCAGGCATAGTGACATATATCTGTAATTCTAGCACTTTGGGTCACTGAGGCAGAAGGATCACAAGTTCAAGCCAGCCTGGGCAATTTAGCAAGACTCTCACAAAAAACAGTGGGGACCTGGGGTTATAACTCACTAGCAACGTCCCGAGTTCAATCCCAATACCACAAACAAAAACTTCATAGAATTTTATTCTGATAAAACAATGTGTCCAACCAGGCATGTTGGTGCACAACTATAATACCAGCACTCTAAAAGGCTGATGGAGGAGGATTGCAAATTTGAGCTCAGCCAGGATAATTTAGCAAGACCTTGTCTCAAAATAAAATATTAAAGGTTCTAGGGATGTGGGTCAGTATGAAAGCCCTGGGTTCAATTTCTAGCACCACCCACAAAAGTAAGTAAAAAATAAAATAAAATGTGTTGGTTTCCTCTTTTTAGAAAGAGAAAAATAATAATGGCTGAAGAAATAAGGCAAAACCCGTCTCATACACTACACTTTAAATAAAATGATTGAGGAGTTAAATATCCCCTACCCTGCCCAATGGAGTAATGATCTGTTTAGCTAGCCCATATCTCCAGTATTCCAGGCTTCAGTAGCCATTAGCCAGCTACATGGAGCTACTGAGCTGGGAATTGAACCTAAGGCCTTGTACATGTGAGGCAAGCACTATACTACTAAGCTATATCCGCGGCCCCAATTAATTTAAATTTCCAAACACTGAGGCAGTACACTGTTTCATTAAATACAACTTTATTGTTTAGTAGGACTAAACTTTATTCACTGCAATTCATGACATATTATTGCTGTGTGGCAGTACATGGTGTACTACTGTGTTTCCAATACTCCACATAAGCTCACCACCACTTCAGTTAAAATTAATGGATTGATTCAGTTCCAATGACTTTCTACATGTGTATTTAACAAGGCCACACTTGTGCTATGTCATACAGCAGCATACATTACAGTAGGGTTTTTCAACCCCAGCACTACTGACATTTGGCTAGGTAATTTGCTGGAACTTCTCTGAACACAGTAGAATAGTTAGCAGCATTGCTGGCCCTACCTACTCAGTGGATATCTTCCACCCCAGGCTATGGCACTCAACACGTGCAGTGTTCACCAATGGACCAGTCAATAACCACTGAGCTACAAATGATGCTTACAGATTTCAAAATTGGTAACTAAGCTAAACACTTATTATTGTTTTAATTATAATTAAATTTTATTTCTAGTTTAACAAAGTAGAGAATAACCTTGCTGGTCAGTTATTTATACTGAGATTGAGGGCAGCAAACATGCAATATCAGACACAGCATCAGTTGACATAAAGAAATATCTTCGTGACATTATAGACGAACTCAAAACTGAAATTCTAACACAAGTAAATATATAAGATTAATAAAAGAAATGCTAAGCACCTCTCAAGAAGACACAGAAGGAAGAATAGAGGACACAAAAAAGGAGAAAAACAGTCGATGAAGAATATAAAACAAACCTAGAATACATGAAACAGACTCAAAGAGATTACCAGGAAATTAAAAACTCCATCGAAAGCTAGCAAAATTGCCTGAAAGAAACTAGAGATAGGGGCTGGGGATTTAGCTCAGCGGCATAAGTGCCTGCCTTGCGAGCAGGCAGTCGTGAGTTCGACCCCAGTACCGATAAAAAGCAAAAAGAGAAAAAAAAAAAATAGAGATAGATTAACAAAACTTGAAGATAGGTTTGCAATATGTGATTGCAAAAGGAAAGATCTCTTAAAAATAACAAGGAAACAGACAGTAACAATATAAAGGCTACAAAATGACAAGAGGATCTATATCTTAAGAATAAAAAATGTGGGGCTGGGGATTTAGCTCAGCGGCATAAGCGCCTGCCTTGCACGCAGGCAGTCATGAGTTCGATCCCTGGTACCGATAAAAACGAAAAATGAAAAAGAATAAAAAATGTGAGTGACAAAGCAGGGGTAAACATAAAGGAAATACAAAGGCTATTCACAGAAATAATTAAGGAAAACTTCCCAGGCATAGGAAAAGAAAATGATATTCAGACATAGAAGGCATACAGAACTCCAGCCACCTACAACCAAAACAGAGCTATACCCAGACATACAATAATCAAAATCCCAAAATTGATCACAAGAACAGAATATTAAAAGCCTTCAGAGAAAAAAAACAGATCATCTATAAAGGATAACCCATCAAAATGATAACAGACTTCTCGACACAAACCATCAAATCAAGGAGAGTTTGGAGCAAAGTATTCAAAGCCCTGAAAGAAAATAACCTCCAACCCAGATTGATGTACTCTGTCTCTCAAAATTAATGGAGAAACAAGATGCTTCCATGACAGAGAGGAACTGGGGGAGTTCGTGACTACCAATCCAACCCTAAAAAATATACTGAAGGACATTCTAGAGAGAGAGAAAAAAACACCAGGATTTCAGGAACAGTGGCAAGTGGCAGAGAGGCCTCATGAACAGGGCACACAGTGGAATGAAGGAGAAAAGTAGACAACCAATGGCAGAAAAATAGCATAGCAGAAATGAGGCAGAGAAGGTTGGCTATAATCTCTAACATAACCTTGATACACTAACAAAAAGAAACACAGGCAGAGTACATCAGGAGATAGGGTCCATCGAGATGCTCTGTATAGGAAATATAATTAACCTGAAAGAAGGTTTATGGATCAAAAGTCAAATATGAGAAAACAATGCTCTATGTGACAGGGAACCAGAGAGATATAGGGGCAGCTCACCCAGCACCTGCAGATAGATTGGAAAGACATGATACTTTTGTGCAGTAGAAAACTACTCAGCTATAATGAAGAAAAACCTTGAGGCTTTTGTAGGTAAAGGAATACAACTTAAGATTAAGTCCAGGATTAAAAAGGTTCAGAACCACTTAGGTAAATAGCAGGTTTCCCCCCCAATCTAAAAACTAAAGGAGTTAGTGGGACCCAAAATGTACAATGCACCCTGTGAAAGTGAAAGGAGAGGAACTGTCTAAAAAAGGAAGGCAGAGGGGCTGAGGATTTAACTCAGCAGCAAAAGTGCCTGCCTTGCAAGCAGGCAGTTGAGAGTTTGATCTGTGGTACCAATAAAAAAACAAAAAAGACAAAAAAAAAAAAAAAAAAGGAAGGCAGAGGATATTGCTAATAGTTTATCAGGATTTAAAAGTCCACATTATTTTCACTGCTCTGTCTAGTTTGATTATATTTTGTTCCAGTTTGTCTACTTATACTAGATTTGAGGGCACAGACAGCTATCCCCAAAATAACAGGATATATTATGGTAACCATCTTTAATTTCCTATTAACTTAATCTGAAGCCCTGTATAACTTACACTGTCTTATTATGGCTGATCTTATTTGAATCTGATTTGTTAGATCGCTGTTTTGTACTGACTAATTTTATTTGAATCTGTTATGATAGTATCAAGTCTGAGAGTATAGGCAACTACTTTGAAGATGGTAAGATTCACTAGGACACCCACTCTGGTTTGACTATTACCTGCTTTTGAAGTCTTATAATGTCTCCAATGTTTTGTTTTTATTAATACTGTTATGTACTGCAATGTTCAATTATACTATGCCTGATGATATAGACAATTCTATTGAAGATAACAAGAAACATCATAGTATTCATTGTAGATCACCTTGTATTGTGGTTTTATATGACTTTTTCATCTCATGTTTTTCTAGGAATTTGTTTTGTCTTGTCTTGCTTTGTTTTGTTTTTCCCTCTAACACTGAAAGGATAGATATACATGTAGAGGACTCATGCATGCACAGAATTTCTAAACAGTTTATGAGAACTGATTATATAATGCATGATGAAATTAACTACTCTGAGGAAAAAGAGACACTACAGTACCCAGTGCTGATTCTGTAGCGTCATGATATGAAATCCAGCAATACTATTACTCTTTGTTCAGAGTGATTTTAGTCTGTTTTGTTTAATTTCAACATATGTGAAAGTATGGACAGCTATTTTGAAGAGAATGAGAGACACTATGACAGCCATTGTTCACTTCCTTATTGTCTGGTTTTGAAGACCTAAAGTGTCTTCATCATCCTGTTTGGATCAGTTTTACACTATGCTGCTTTGTATGAATTCACTGTATATGAAGATATGGACAACTATTTGGAAGAAAACAAGAGACAATATGATAAATAATGAAGATCTCAGGTTGTCTTACTTTAAAATTTGTGTCTCTTACTTTGTTTTCTTATGCTGTTTTGTTGTGTTTAATTTTACCCTCTGTATAATAAAATTTAAAAAATTAATTTCTGTGTTCCAAATGTGTAACCCACAACCTTCCCAAACATAGCTTTTTTTATATAAAGTTGATCAGGTTTTCCATGTAACCATGTTGTCTAAAAGTAAACAGTTTACGTCTCCTTCTAGCCTACAAATTTTTCACTTCTTTTTTTTTGCCTGACACACCTTATGTTAAATAGAGGTAGCGAGGGTGAACACTCATCTTTTCCCTGACCTTGGAGAAAACATCACATCTCTGCCATAAGTATCATTTCTTGTACTTTTCACCCATGCTCTTTATCAGAGTGAAGAAGCTCTCTTCCTAGCATCCTGAATTTTTTAAAACATCAGGAATAGATGTTGGATTTTTCATTTCCCAGATGACTATAAATATAAATAAAACACACTTCCATATGTACACTTGACCTTGGGAAGGATATTTCAGACAGAGGGGGTTAAAAACAAAAGGAAATGCTTGTGCTGGGAGTGAGCTCTTGGAAAGTTAGCAGAAGCCACACCCACCAGCCTCTAGTGGTGAAGTCCTCAGCAGATCTGTTTGGTTTAGTGGTTACAGTGGCCTCTGCCTTCCTGGATCTGTCATGACTAAAAGGGAGGGAAAACTTACAAACTCCTCAGAAGCATGAGTGATGGATGGTAAGGATTAGTTTGTTATCTCTTGGAGCTCAACCTTTAGTGGGAAGACAGCTGTCCCAGTCACATTCTGTCTTGGGTACAACAGGATTACACCCTAGCCTTCACCTGTTCCATCAGTCTTAACTGCAAGACCATTTGACTGTATGAAATCTTGCCACTTGCAGTATTAGCAATGGAGATCAGATGCTAAGGACATAGGGCTAGGTATACAGGAAATGCACGATAGCTAAGTAATAGGTAATTAAGACTTAATTATTTCCCAGCTAGATGGGGTGCTGTTCTATCTCCTATGAACAGTCAATAAATTTCACTCTTAATCCCTTTTGGGCTTAGAGACGAAGGCAGGAGATTAAAATATGATACAATACCAACATAAGCTTTTGTCTCATAGTGTTTTATTATTACCTATTTTACTGAGTCAAAAAATTTAAATGTCATAATTTTTTTCCCCACTAAAATTTATCATTTTTACATGGTTTATTACAGCTTTTTAATTACTACTCGTGAGACCCTGTAAGCACTAGTGAACATGCTAACTCAGGATGGGACAATAATATACCACTTGATGTATATGACTATTGGAGAAAGTTCTATTTCTGATTAAATCTGTTTAGTTCAACTGAGCAAAATGATTGGAACCCTGCTCCAACAGCACTCACCTAGTGTATCTGCATTATTTATCATCCTAAAGGAGGAAAAGGGACAGATTTTTATAAGTGAAGATACGAGTCGACACATGGTTTTTACAGATGGGGTGTTGGTTGGGGGGGGGGGTCAATAGCACCTCAAGTGCTAAAAGTTGTTCCAGGGAAAGCACTGAAAGACCCAGAGATATTTGTCTGACACCCCACTCATGGACTCAGCATCCTGCTAAATGTAATCCACCAGTGTAGGCAGACAACGGCCACACATCTACTCAGGCCAGTCAGTAGTTAGTGCACTAACTTGCTGCCACTGAGTCATATTCAATATTCCTGCTATGAACAAATGCAATAATACTACTATTATGTTACCCCCCCTACCCCAGGCTATTTTTAGGGATCAAGCAGAGGCAGTTTGGCATTCGGGGAGGGGTTTCAAGCTGAACGTGCAAACAAGTACTATACAAACATAGATCAGATCACTGTAAACATGTAAAGAGAAGCAAGAGGCACAGTGGCTGTCTGTAATAGCTTGTGGTTCACTGGCACCTGGGCTCTGAACTTCATTATGGGTAATGCAACGGAATGTACCCATGCTGTTGCATTTATCAGTTGTTTGTTCCTTTTCGCTGCTGAGTAGTATTTCAATATTATAGATATGTCACACTTTACCCATTCCTTAAATGGAGACACCTAGGCTTTCTCCAGTTTTAACAGTGCATGCAATAAAGCCGCTATAAACACTTAAGTTTTCTTTTCACTTGGGTAAGTACTTCAGAGCACAGCACTGGAAGATCTACTCTGGAAAACAAGAGCCTGAGTCTACTCACGCTATTTCTATATAGCAAAAGTATATTTTCCCAAGAAAATAGCAGCATTGTTTTCTAGGATGCTTCTCTTCCTTGTCCATTTGTATCATATCATATTCCTATCTCCAGAGGTAGGAAACACCTCCAGATCTAGTGCTTACAAACTTCATTAACATACTTTGTTTGATTTTAGACCTAGATCATTAATAAAAATGCTAAATATACCTAATTCAGTATTCCAAGAAACAATACTCTTTCCCAACCCTTGTATACTCTGCCATTTAAGCTTACATACACCTTACAACTCATTTTGCATCAATAAGTTTTCCCTATATTCTAATTAATCAATTTTCAATTGAGTCAGTAATCTTCAGTTTACCATCTAATACCTACAGGAAAACCAATCAGAACTTTTCCCAACTCACTAGCAAATAATATACTTTTTGGAAAGCATGGATATAACCAAACACCAACAGAGAGTATACTCAGAAAATTTGAAGTGTTACTCCCTAACATCACCTTAAAAGCATTACTGGGCTTTCATACACCTAAAATAGGTTGTATCCTGCCCAGGTCTTTCAAAAAAAGGTTGTATTAATTAAACTACAGAAAAGGAAAAAAAGTATAATTAACATACAAAGCAACAGTGTGGCCTAATTAATCACCATGAAGAGCAATTAAATAAAATAGTATGCATTTTTATAGAGCAATTTAATCTGGCAAGTAATTAATCACACAAACACTAACTAAAACAAATGAATTTCCCTTTAAGGAAGTCACATTTATCATCTATAATGTGTCCCACAGTCTAATTTGTTATCTGAACTCAAAGTTGTCCAGGAGACAATGAATTGTCAGCCATAGTAGAGCACTGATTTCTGATGAAAAAGAACGCTGAGCTTTTGAAATTAGGTTATAGGCTCAGAACACCCAAAGAGCTAAGTAAGGTGTGAGGGGCTGAGGTCTGCGGCAATAGGCACAGAGGTCTTAACCTCGGAGTTCTAAATCTAGGTCAGTTCAGTGAAATCCATAAATAATTGCTAAATGATTCATGAAGTAAAAACACTTTGTATTTGAAAGGTTTTTACCCCAAACACAGTAGCCAGTAAAGCCTTGGAGGCGGAACAAAGGGGCTCTATCTTCCCCACCCCTAGGAATTCGCCTGTGGTCCGAAATGAATACCAATGGGCTAACTGTGCATCATTAATGCCCCTTAGGCACTACTCCAAACCTAAGCTACATGTATGCCCACATACCACTTGTCTGGCGGAGAGAATGCCAGACCTAGGGGACAATGCCAGACCCCGAGGGTCGGGTGGGGGGGTGTCTCTCCCCACATTCTTAAAATAAAGGTCATTTATATTTCATACTTCTTTTCTTTTCAGCCGTGCCAAAATTCTATCAGTATTAACAGTGATAATTGTAGGTCATAGACATTACCAAAATCCAAGGGAGACCCCTCAGCAGAGGAAAATAGAGCTTTGATCTTTGGAACAAACCAAAAAGGGGAAAGAGACAGATGAATGCTGTGGCATTAAACTCAAAGAAATTCCTCCTTCCTCCCTGCTTCCCTTGAATTTTAAACAAAGACCCATTTCCCCCAGCCTGACAGCCTAACTGGTTAGAGAACACCAAAAGGCTGATTGTCCTCCCAATACTGGGGTTTGAACGCAGGCCTTTGCATATAAGTACTCCACCACTGAGCAACATCCCCTTTATTTTATTGTATTGTATTTTGAGATGAAAGACTCTCTAAATGGGCCACACCAGCCTCAAACTTATCATCCTCTTGCCTTCTGGGTAGCTGAGATTACAGGTGTGTGTCGCTAGGCTTGGCCAGGTTACTTTTTCTGAATCGTCTCAATGTTTAAAGAACAGTGCCTTGCATTAGCTTTTGGTTCAACAAGCTATGTTTGTACCTTCTCCTTTCCAGCTTCCTCTCTGCATGGCTACATAAGAGAGTATATGGTCTGCTTTTCTTTGCCAAAAGAATCTCATGACACTTACAAGCCTTCCCTTTAATATTCCCCAGACTGATTTTACAGGGCTTTCTTGTATTTTTGGCAGAACCCTGGCTCTGGCAGTTTTTTCTTTACTGACCTGCTCAACCTGCTGGAACCTATGAAACATTCAATAATTTCTTTAAGTGTTCACCCTTTCTCTTTCCTTTATAAAGAATCAATAACTAGAGGATGCTATCTTCACTGCTAGTGAAGTATATATAATTTCAACAAAATTTATAAACTTTTTTTTTTTTTTTCAGTGCTGGGGATTGAAGCTAGGGGTGCTGTAATACAGGGCTAATTCCCAGTCCTTTATTTAAAAAATTTTTTAAACTTTTATGGCTATATAACAACATTCATCATAGGGAACTTGCACCTGGATATGATATATCTTGCTTCTTTTTCCCCATTCCCCTTGCCCTAGGCAGCCCCCTAAGAAAAGGAGCCAAACCACTGTGGAAATGATCACCAAGCATCCCTGCTCTGACACAATGGCACCACAGAAGAATAGGTGCAGCTGAAGAAGAATAAAAGAGAAAGAAAGAACCACAAAAGAAGAGGAAAAAAGAACTTAAATTAGAAAATCCACAAGAAGATTCAGAATCAGAGGCCTAAACAGTACAAAGAGGGCAGGAGAATGAACTAGGGGTTGATGGGGAGAGGCCCTGCAGACCAACAACTTGGTAGGGAAGGAAGGCAAGAAGCAGCAGGGCCCCGGGCAAGTGGGTGCCAGAAGAGGGTGAGGACAGAGACAGGGAGCCCCAGGGGGATGCCAATGGCGAGGAGACCAAGTAAACCTCCGGAAAGAGAAAGTGGAAGATTCAGAAGTTGAAGCAGATTCTAAGAGAAAGGCGACATTCCCAGGACACTGACAGAGAACAATGAGACCAGGAGGCTCCTGCAAAAGATAAATTAACCTGGAAGGGAGCCACTGAGGTAGTTCAAAATAGCAGAGAAAAAAGGTCTTAGCTCAGGATTGTATGGTGAAGAGTGACTGCCACAGGTCAGAAGAGGCTCTCCAGGTCATCTTCAACACAGAAATCAGCAAGAACCCCAGCTTCGGGTTCTTAAAGGACAAAGGCAAGCTTCTGAAATGATTACTTCAACATCTAGATGTTAAATCTGTTGTGCTTTTACTTTCACTGCTGTTTGTAAAATGTGTAATGGATTATAACAACCTCAATTTTACTTCCTAAAGCCGTATTTATAAGGAAAAAATATATTTTTTTGTTAGAACTTTTATAAAAAAATATATATTCTTGTCCAAAGTTCTAAATCTGTAATGGCAGAAATTACTGTACTTTAAAAAAAAAAAAAATTGGTGGCACATGCCTATAATCCCAGCACTCAAAAGGCAGGAAAGCAGGACTGCTGCAAGTTTGAGGCCCACCTCAGCTATATAGTGAAACCCTGCCTTAAAAAAATTAAAAAAAAAAAAGAATTGAAAAATTAAAAAATAAGTAAATAATTTTTAAAATCTGTGTGGAAAATTTTGTAAATTAGCACAGTGACAAGTCAAAAAATAATTTCTTCTTTGATCTAGAAAGTGTTCATTTTGGGGCTGGGGATTTAGCGCCTGCCTGGCAAGCATGAGGTCATGAGTTTGATCCCTAGGACTGCAAAAAAAAAAAAAAGAAAAGTGTTCATTTTAACTTCACTGCTTCTATACATTTCTATCAGACTTTTTAAAAAAGAGAATTGATCCCAGTTAGATGCCCACTGCATTACAAAAAGTGTTTCAAATATATCTGGCCATGTGAGGTCACAGTACTGGAGCTACTTTACACGAGCACAGGCAAAGTCATCAGCGATGGACTTCATCATAATCAAGAGTTGGATATGACAGATCAGTGGAGCAGAGCAGAGACCCTGCAGAGCCACACACAGGACAGCTGACCTGGAGCCAGGGACAAAGGCAACTCAGTGAAAGACAGTTTTTCTGACAAACAGATTTGGATACATGTAGCACCAGGTAGCTAGAGAGTCATAAAAAACATGGGCTTAGGACTCTACCTTTTTTTAAGAGACAGGGTCTCACTATATTGCCCAGGCTGGAGTGCAGTGGCTATTCACAGGCGTGATCCCCCTACGGAGTTTTGACCTTCTCTGTTTCCAACCTGGGCGGGTTCACCCCTCCTTAGGCAACCTGGTGGTCCCCCGCTCCCCGGAGGTCACCATATTGATACCGAACTTAGTGTGGACACCCAATCAGCATAGCGCACTGCAGCCCAGAACTCCAGGACTCAAGTGATCCTCCCACCTCAGCCTCTTGAGTAGCTGGGACTACAGGCGCGCGCCACCATGCCATCTAAGGGTTAACTCAAAATAGGTGAATGGCCAAAATGTAAAACATAAATTGATGAACTTCATGAGACAAAACCTTTGTGCTCGTGGATCAGAGATTTCTTACAGACAACATCATTAACAAAATTCAGGAAGGAACAAAAAAGGAAAAATTATGTTTCATAAAAATAAGGAACCAGGGCTGGGGATTTAGCCCAGCAGCACAGTGCCTGTCTGGCAAGCATGTGGTCATGAGTTTGGTATAAAACATTTGCAGGTCATCCGTATAAGAAAATTTTCTCTTCTCTACTATCACATAAAGAACTTTAAATTCCAATGATTAGAAAAATTTTAAAAATTGAAAATACAGGCAAAATGATTTGAAAAGAATTTCATCAAGGAAGACATCTAGGTATCAAGAAAGTACGTGAAAAATTATCATAAACAGACATGAGCTAAGTGAAAATTTAAATCACAACGGAATACCACTCCGTTCCTATGGAACAGCTAAAATTACAGTCTGACCACACAAAACGCTGGTAAGAAAGAAAAGAAACCAGAACTCTCTTGCCCTGCTAGTGGTGTAATCACTGCAGAAAACTGCAATTACTGCAGTTTGGTTGTTTATTCAAAAGTTGCACACACACCTACTAGGTGACCCAGCCCTTTTAATGCTATGTGTATGTACATGGAGATTATGATAAGAACATTCACACTAGCTCTGTTTCCCATAACTGAGAACTACAATGTAAACATCAACTAGCAGCTGAATGAGTGAACAAACAGTAAACCCATGCAATGGATTTGTACTCAGCAAAACCTAGGAATATACTATGGATTGATCTCAAAATAATTATGCTTAGTTAAATAAAGCAGACAGGCAGGTCACATTACATCCACTCAGTTACAGGCATTTCTAGAAAATAACAATATATCTATGCAACAGAAGAAATGTGGTGGAACAGGATAGGAAAACTTGGAAGGAAGGACAAATGAAGTGACACGAAGAAACATGTGAGTGAAAGATAACATTCATTTTCTTCATTGTGTTCATGGCTTTATTGGAATTGCATATATAAAATTATCAGATTCTATACTGTTGTTATTTGCAGGTGATTTTATGGATATTTTATTTTAATATAATCATTTTAAGCAGGTGCAGCACTGTTTTGCAATAAAAGTTTACTAGACAAGTGTCATGGTTTATGGCTGTGTCCCCCAGGCCTCATGAGTTTGAATTGTGCATTTGTTATTCATTCATTGTCTAGTGCTTGGATTGATGGTGTCAGTGCTCCACCCACAAAGGGGTGGAGCCAGGATGTGATGTAAGGGCAGGAAGAAGGTGTGTCTTGCTCTTCGCTGGTTCAAAGCTTGCTGTTTGCAGCCACCATGAACAGCGGCCCAGCCATGCCCGCCTGTCTTGAAGCCAACTGAGTGTGGACTGAAACCTCCAAAAACTATAAGAAATAAACCTTTCCTTTCCCAACTTGGGCATCAGGTATTTTGTGTCAGCGACAAGTAAAAAGTAATTAAGACAACAAGCATAAAAACTACTCCAGTATGGAGCAAAGGCATCTGGGCAACGAAGACAAAGTAGGAGACATCACAATCCCTGACTTGAAATTATATTACAGGCCGGGACTTTTTCTGAGCCAGCCAGTATGCACACTGGGAGACAGTACGTGTCCCTCCACACCCCCGTAAGCAACTGGCTGATCTAGAGAAACAAAGGATAAATGATAGCCACTGAAGTAAAAAAAACAAACACACACATACACCCCCCCCCCAAAACTTAATGCCTGTAATTGTCTGATTAACTCTGCAGGCTTAAAGCTGGTAGTCTGAACATCTACTTAGAAGGTAACAACTATGGGTGATCTCCTTCTTCTGAAGATGGTAACCATTACTATTTCCCTATTATCTTGTTTTAAAGACCTGTATCACTTTCACTGTTTTGTTTGGTTTGGTTTTATTGTTTTGCTTTGTTTGATTTTATATCTGATGGCATGGGCAGCTATTTTGAAGGTTAACAAGACACATTTAAGGTAGCCATTGTTGATTTCCTATAACCTTGTTTTGACGTCCTATATCACTTTCACTGTTTTGTTTTGATTGGCTTTATTCTATTTAATTTTGTTTGGTTTTATTCTCTTTAAAATAAAAAGTAAGAGCAAACAAGGCCAGTCTTGGAACCAGTGTCATAAGCAGGCCACCGCTGGCCTGAACCGACAGACCCCAAGCCTCTCCCTGTGAGTCAGTACCATTCACGGACCAGAGGTAGAGAGAACAAAGCCACACCAGCAAGTAGGCCCAGGCTGGGAACCAGCACCATGCATGGGCCACCACCAGACTGGAACAGACGGACCTCAGCCCCTTCTGGTGCACAGGCTAGCAAACAAGTATCAACACCCTGCCCCCGGCTGTAAGCGACCAGCTTATCCAGAGAAACACAGGCTCTGATGATAATTATGGGAGTGAAATGTAATTGGATGCCTGTGATGCTCTGGTGTTTCACTAACACTGCAGGTCTAGGGCCAGCAATCTGACCATGGGTTCAGAGGATAGTGGTAGGCATTGTGGCATCTAGGGGGGATCTCCTTCTGAGGGCTGCAGCCACTGTTGATTCCCTATGGTCTTGTTTTGGAAGTTCTGTATCATTTCCATTGTTTTGTTGGGTTGTATTTTATCATCTTTTGTTTTGTTATCTGTATCAAATCTGACTGCAGGAACAGCTATTTCAAAGATAGCAAGATATATTATGGTAGCAATTTTGGATTTACTGTTGTCTTGTTTTGAAGTCCTTTGTTGCATACATTGTTTTGTTTTTATTGTTCCTATTCCATTCTGTTCTGATTTTTACTATGTTAAAAGTTATCTGCAGTTACTTATTTATTTATTTATTTATTTTGTATTTTTACCAGTACCAGGGATCAAACTCACGACCACAGGCTTGCAAGGCAGGCCCTTATGCCACTGAGCTAAATTCCCAGCCCCCAATCTGCAGTTATTTTGAAGACGTCTAAAAGCATTATGGTAACTATTGTTGATTTCATAATGTTTTCAAGTCCTGTATCTTTTATACTGATTTGTTTTGATGGTTTTATTGTTTTATTCTCTTTAAAATAAAAAATAAATAAAATAAAAACTAAAAAATATTTTAAAAGAAATTATACTACAAAGCTACTGTGACAAAATCAGCATGGTAATGGTTAAAAAAAAAAAAAAAACCAAACCAGACCTGAGGATCAGTGGAATATGTTAAAAGATTCAGGGGTCAGAGATTTAGTTCAGCAGCATAAGTGCCTCTCTGGCAAGTGAGAGATCTTGAGTTTGATCTCCAGTACCAAAAAAAAAAAAAAAAAGATACAGACACAACTACAAAAATACTTGGGCAATTTATCTTTTTAACAAAGGAGCCAAACATGTTAAATGGAAAAGAGAGTCTCTTTAATAAATAAATGATGGTGGAAAAAGTGGCTTTCCACATGCCAAAGACTAAAACTAGAACCAAGTCTATCACCATGCACTAAAATAAAATCAAAATGGATCGAAGATCTATATATTAAAACAGAAACACTAAATCTATTGGAAGAGAATGTAAGAAAAAATCTTGAAAACATAGGGGTAGGCTGAGAGTTCATGAGCAAAAACCAAACGGCATGGGAACTTCAAGAACCAACCACTGGGATCTCAACTTATTAAAAAGTTTTTACGGGCTGGGGATTTAGCTCAGCGGCAAAAGCGCCTGCCTTGCAAGCAGGCAGTCGTGAGTTTGATCCCTGGTACCGATAAAAACAAAAAAGACAAAAATAAATAAATAAATAAATAAAATAAAAATAAAAAGTTTTTGCACATCAAAAGAAACCAATAGAGTGAAAAGAAACCCATAGATTGGAAAAAATTTTCAGCTGTCCCTCAGACAAAGGACTTCTATCTACAGCATATCAAAAATTGAAGCCAGGGATATAGCTCAATGGCATAAGCACCTACCTGGTAAGCAAAGTCCTGAGCTTGATTCCAGGTACCCCTCAAAAATAACTCTAGTGAATTGTACATACAATTTTAAAAAATCAAGTTCCCCAAATTCAAAGACTCAATCCAAAAATGGGTATCTGAGATGAATACATAATTCTCAGATGAAGAAATACAAATAGCAAGTAAATATATGAAAAAATGTTCAACATCATTGGTCATTTGAGAAATGCAAATTAAAACAACATTGAGATTCTACCTCACCCCAAAATGGAATGACTATCATCAAGAAATCAACTAATGACATGTTTTGAAATTTTGTTTTAGTTTTTCTTTTTCCTTAGTAAAATGAATTTTTAAAAAAAATCAACCAATAGGGCCAGGGATTTAGCTCAGCGGCATAAGTGCCTACCTGGCAAGTGCGAGGTCATGAGTTCAATCCCTGGTACTGGAAAAAAAAAAAAAAATCAACCAATAACAAATGCTAGTGAGGCTGTGGGGGAAAAGGAATGTTTCTCCACTGTTGGAGAGAAGACTAGTAAAACCACTGTGGAAATCAGTGTGGTGATTCTTCAAAAAACTAGGATTAGAAGTCTCATTCAATCCAGCTATTCCTGTTCTGGGTATTTTTCCAGAAGAATCGGAAACATCATACCACAGCAATATATGTGTACCCATGTTCGTAGAAGTACAATTAGCAAGTAACAGAAAAATCTTGGAAACAATTCAAATGCCCATCAACCAAGCAATGGATAAAAAAGATGTGTGTTTTTTTCATATAATGGAGTACTATTCACTGATAAAGGAAGGTAAAATTGAGACTTCAGTGCTAAATAGATGCAATGGGAGGTTGTACTCATAAGTAAAATAAATCAGACACACATGTGTAATAGTTGTATTGTCTTAGTAGTACGAGAAACTGAACGAGTAAGTAAGATCTAAAACATAAATAGATATTGTGAATTGGGAAGAAACTGTTCAAAGAAAACAGAAATTATGATGGGGAAAAGGGAAAAGAAGAAAGACAAAAGGATATATAACACACACAAATAATGAAGATAGTAATACAGTTCATTGAAAAGAAAGGTTTGTGCTAATGTTGCTTGGACAATATTTCATGCCTGTACATTCTACTCTGAGTAAAATAACAGCACAATTTGTAATAGTTAAATCTTGGAAACAACCCAAATAGTCATCAACTGCAGGATGGATAAAAATGATGTGGTATTTCTATACAATGGAGTACTGCTCAGCTATAAAGAAGGATAAGCTATATTTTGTATAGAACTCAGCAGTGAACCCATTAGGACCTGGGCTTTTTTTTTTTTGTAGGTTTTGTTTTTCAATTAGATTTCATTGATACATTTTAGATATACAAAATGATCACACTCATCACAGAGAATTTGTACCTGCACATAATATAACTAGATTCTTTTTTTTTTAATTTTGGTAGATTTTTAACTACATCTTCAATTTCATGACTGATATTGATTTATTTAGAATTTTTTTAACTTAGAATTTTTATCTCTCTTGATTCAGCTTTGGTAATTCATATGTATCTAGGAATCTGTTCATTTTTTGTTTTCTATCTTACTAGAATACAGGTTCTCAAAGTAGGTATAGATTTTCTAGATTTCTGCAGGATCTGTTATAATTTCACCTTTGTAATTTCTAATTGCACAGATTTGAGTCTTTCCTTTTTTCATAAAGGTTGGTTAAGAGTTTGTCAATTTTACTTAATCTTTCAAAGAACCTACTTTTTGATTCATTATTTGTATTGTTTTCTTAGTCTCCACTGCATTAATTTCTGCACTGATCTTTATAATTTCCTCCCTCATGTGAACTTTCAGCTTTACTTGATCTTCTTTTTCTAGAAGCTGTAGGTTTAACATTAAGTTATTTATTTGAGCTTGCTGTTTTTCAGATAGAGGAATTTATTAGCATAAATTTCCCTTGTAAGCCTCTTTCATTAAGTCTCGTAAGTTCTGGTATGTTGTACTGGTATTATCATTTAATTGTAGAAACTCTATAATTTCTTCTTTAATTTCATTTGTGACCCATTGGCTGTTCCAGCGGATGCTATAAATTTTCAGGTGTTTACAAAGTTCTTGGAGTTTCTTTTGTCATTAATTTCCAATTGCATTGCACTATGGTCTGATAATATGTATAAAACAATGCAATTCCTTTGAATTTACTTAAGCATGTCCTAAGACCTAATGTGGTCTATTTTTAAGAATGTCCTATGTGAAGCTGAGAAGAATGTGTATTCTAATTTCATGAGGTGAAACACTCTGTAGACACCAGTAAGCCTAATTGTTCAAAAGTTTGGTTCAGTTTTAATATGGTTATGTTTTGACCTGTGCTGTTTTGTTGTTATGCCCTCTTTTACCCCAATCTGCTTTTTTATCATTTACTTTTTCATTTTTATCCTTTTAATTAAGGGAAAAATAATAAAAAATAGCAGGATATATATAGTTACCCACTTTGATTTCCTACTAACTTGATTTGAAACCCTGTATTGCTCTCACCATCTTGTTTTGACTTATTTTCCTCTATTCTGTTTTGCTTGATAGTACCAAGTTCGAAAGTATAGGCAACAACTTAAGACAATAAGATTCATTGTGACGCCCATTCTGATTGGCTATTATCTTCTTTTGAAGTCCTCTAATGTCTCCAATGTTTTGGTTTTATTGGTTTTGTTCTTTACTGTTTTGTTCAATTTTATTATAACTGATGATATAGGCAATTCTTTTTAAGATAGCAAGAGACATTATGGTAACCATTGTTGATCACCTTGTATTTTGCTTTTACATTATGTATTATGTCCATCCTTTTGATTTGACTGACTCTGTCCTGTTATGTCACATTTGGTTTTACTCTCTTCAAAAAAAAGTACTAAGAACAGTGGGAATAATAAAACCCAAAATGTGTAATTGTCATTGTACAAAAGAGAGGAAAAGAAAGTGCTCTAAAGGACATAACTGCATGTATATTTAAGTGTGTAATAGGTAACCATATTACTGAGTTTTACTGGATCATTGAACAGAACTGTTTGCAGTCTCACTGTTTGAATGTCCACTCTATATGCTTTAGTTTTGTACTTGAACAACTATTTCTAAGATGACAATATGTAACTAGTGATTTCCTACTGTTTATTTTTTCTGAAATTCTGTATAACTTATACCTTTTTTCTGTTTTTTTTTTCTTTTTTCTCCTTAAATTAAAAAAAATAATAATAATACTCATGAAAACAAGAACCAGGAAAAAAAAAAAACAAAGAAAAAATTGTCACTTCAGGGTGTGTCTCTGCTGTCTCTGGAAGACAGACACCAGATCTGAGTGATTAACCCCAACCAGCTGTAAATTTATGGCATGGCAGTGGATAATCCTAGAAAACCTGCACCTTTAATTCTACTGACATTCAGGCTGATTTCTGACTATGAGGCTAGAATCTGATCTGTTTAACCTGCATTACTTCGAGTCTTCCTGCCAGCTTGAACCTGACTCCTTGACCTCCTATATACTTGAAATGGTTCTGTCTCACCCCGACTCTGGGAGCCACTAGATAGAGACAGCCCAAAGCTGCTCTGAGTTCTGAGCTCAGGTGGTCTTTTCCAAGGTGGCTACCAGCCAACTGCCCTCTCGAGGGGGCATCTGAACCTGAATGACTTACCAGCCATTGCAGTCCATTGCATCCACTGCTCTGTTCCACTGGTGTGTTTCTCCAAAGAGGCCTCTGATACTTGCAGTGAATCAGGGATCAGGAAGAAAATGTCGCTTGCCACCTCCTTCTGTGTTGAGGTTTCTCTCTTCACTCTCCCCATGGGTTTAAACTCTTACTTCAGATCCTTGCAGGGTACTAGGGACCCACTTCCCTCCTTCTCTTCCTTGTATTATTATGTTCCATTATATGGACACCAAATCTCAGAGAAGCTATTTCACTGTTCACCATTCCACCATCTTCACATTCAGTAATTATTAAACCATACCGGGAAGGTTGTGTTTTTTGCACTTCCACAATTTGAGAAAAGCTACTGCAGATATTCTATTAATGCCAGGCATTTTCCTGTGGATATTTCTGAAAACCAAATCTCATAGCAGGCATGGTGGCGCATGCCTACAATCTTAGTGCTTAGCCTTTAAACTGCAAGTTTAAAGCAAGTCTGAACTACACAGCAAGACTCTGTCTCAAGAAACAAACAAACGAAAGACAGGGTATTACTATGTAGTTCAGACTGGCCTTGAATTCATGGTGATTCTCCTGCCTCAGCTTCCCAAGAATTGGTATTATAGCACCATCATGCCCAGTATCCCCTAGATTTTAATCCTTACTTTTTTCTTCAAATGTTTTTGTACTAGAATCCCTGGCTTTTTCCATTGGCTTGACTTAAATTCTTCCAATCTGCCTGGCCCTAAAGTCCATTTCTCTTTTGGAAAATCTGCCTCATGTTTTTCTTCAGATTTTCTCTGAGCTATTACCTCTAAATTGCCCTTACTGCCTCCCTTTACCTGCCCAACAACCTAAGTACAATTATTCCTTGCCTAGGCCCAATCAGCATCCTTCCCACTTGTCTAAGACAAAGGAATTTTGTTGGTCTATGTTCAACAATAATCACTAAATGCAGGGACTATCTTAGTAAAAATGAGTAAGACATGGACGCTACCTCCTTCAAAGAGGTCAAACACCATTAAAGAAGATAACAGATAAGCAGACAGTCTCTACTGCAGTCCAGATCTGGCTCAAAGATGAAGGATAACCAAGATGTACTCTTTCAAGAGGCAAGGTAACCAGCTGGGGAAGCCTATATGAGGCAGGCAGGAGATATATGCAAAGAGCCAAAGGCACACAGTCCATCTAGAGAATTACAGATGCCTGGTTGGTCCAAACAACTCTAGGAGGTCTGACACAGGTGAAGTGAGGTGCTGTATCCTTTTCTATTTTTCTAGATTACTAAGAATGCAAAAGTATGTCACACTACAGAGCTTAAATTTCATTCTTCAGGCAATGAGGAGACAAGTGAAGGACACAATTGCTTGCAAGAGTGAGGGAGAAAGTGAAACTAAAAGCTTAGAGAATTGAACTAAAAAAATAGGGAGAATAAATAGTAGCATATGCTTTCTATGCAATAATAAAACAATGCTTAGTAATAAAAAAGAATTAAGTACTATTCATATATCCACGTTAAGAACACCAATCACAAGAGACAAAGATAGAAGCAATCCAGGTGTCCATCAACAAATAACCATAAAATGAAACATTATTCAGACTTAAAAAGGAAGGACATTCTGACACATGGACACTCCGGGAGGACATCATGTTATGTGTAATAAACATAAAGATGTTGTATGTTTTCACATATAGAAGGCACCTAAAATAGTCACATCATATATACACAAGGTAGAATGAATGGTGGCTGGCATAAGCCAGGAAGAGGGAAAATAGCAATTAATTAGTAAAAATTTCAGTTTTGCAAGATAAAAAATAAAAGTTCTAGAGAGATGCTGCACAACAATGTGAATACACTGAACATTACTGTACACTTAAAAATGTTTAAGATGAACCAGGAACAGCAGCACACACTTGTAATCCCATCTACTCAGGAGGCTGAGGCAAGATGATCACAACTTTGAGCCTAGCCTGGACACCTTAGTGTCTATCTCAAGATAAAAAATAAAAAGGACAGAAACAAAACTCAGTGGTAGAGTGTTTGCTTCACATGCATTAGGCCTTGTGTTCAACCTGCAGTACTGCCAATATTTTGTTATGTGTTTTTTTCCACAACTAAAAGCCCTAAAACTTCTTCTTAAAGGAATAAACTGCAGATGTAGTGAAATTTCAAAACCTTTGTACTGAGTAAAAGTAGCAAGCTACAAAAGAGCACATGCCATATGATTGGTTGTAAAACAGTCAAATGACTGGATTGGAGGAGCATTTGTTTAGAGTTTGGTTCTCAGCACCACAAAAACAGACGGAAAAGCAGGTACAACTAACGGTGAAAGAAATCCGAAAAAAGTATAGTTCTAGGAAAGGAGCAACTGACAAGAAAAGAAGAGAAATGAGGGAATCTCCTAGGATGACAGCAACACTCTATCTTGATTTGACTGGTGATTTACTTGTTGGTATGATATGTAAAAAGCTGTCCAGTTATGCACCTATGATGCTGCATACTTTACCATATATAAATATACATTTATCTATCTATCTATCTATCTATCTATCTATCTATTTATTTATTGGTACCAGGGACTGAACTCACGACCTTGCATTTGCCAGGCAGGCACTTAGGCCACTGAGCTAAATCCCTGGCCCATATACCTCAATTTTAGGGAAAAAAAAAAAAAAAAAACAAAGATTGGTTTTCAATGAATTGGTAACATTCTACAGTATTTCTTTTTTTTTTTTTTTTTTTTTGTCTTTTTCTTTTTTTTATCGGTACCGGGGATCGAACTCGCGACTGCCTGCTTGCAAGGCAGGCGCTTATGCCGCTGAGCTAAACCCCCAGCCCTCTACAGTATTTCTTAAGGTAAATAGTTCATATGTTTTATTTTATGAACAAGCTTTACTATGAATGTTTACTAATACTCTAGAATATAATCAAAAGTTCATTTTTTTATTTAAAAAATTAGTTCAGACTAAGTAGTCAAAAAGAAGAAATTTTAATCCACCCCTCTCTGAATTCCACCTAGTTAACCCACAACAGAGATGACATATAGACCAACTGGCTAGAAATCTTGGGCCCTCCGCTATCTGGAGTGACTCAGACCCCAGAGGCTGCTCCTGCTTGGGTGACAATGAAGAGACATCAGTAGAGACCAAGTCTCTGGAGGAGCTTTCTGGAAACAGGTTGCTCTTCATATGAAAATGGCATCAAATGACGAGAAATGAATGTACTTTGGTGCATCAACAGTGAAAATGCACTACCATATCTTGTATTTGACATCCCACTCACATGTTATTGGTTTTAAAAGAGTTACATAGAAACCAACTAGAACCAAAAAAACTCATTAAACCCCTTACAGTAAGCGCCCACTTTGTTAGAGCATGCACAATATCTAAGGTCCTGAGAGAAATGCTATTATCAAGGTAAAATTAATCAAAACCTACATAAAAAGAACAGCAAGAGATAGTTTAAGAAGAAAAATCTTTCCTCAGAGTTGGAAATTCCTAAAGTATGATCACTGAATACATAATTCTGTTTATTATATCTTACAGTATAACACTGTATTTATAATGAAACTGATATCACAGTAAAGTATGGACACAACTTATTTAACAATCTACCAGAAGGGGCTGGGGATTTAGCTCAGCGGCATAAGCGCCTGCCTTGCAAGCAGGCAGTCGTAAGTTCAATCCCCGGTACTGATAAAAAGGAAAAAGACAAAAAAAAAAACAAAACAAAACAATCTACCAGAGCTAAACACTTTTACCATGTCATGAACTGCCTGCTTAAAACCCAGTCTCAGATGATCACATACCTGTGTTAAAAGCCCAAGGGAAACGCAGCACACAGAGCAGGACTTGCTTAAGGGAAAACCAGCAGGCTGCAGGGTTTCACACTTCAACATCCCTAAGGACTCCACTCAGAAGAGCTTCACAGTGAACACTACGTTTACTACTAATTAAAAGAGAAAACAGTATAGAAAAGAGGGAAAACATCTCCCTTCTTAGGTAAGCTTTCCTACCCACCTCACTCCACAGCTTTTCAGAGCCCTTCATCTACATGTGCTCTCTCATCTCTCAGTATAAGAACTAATGCTAGTTCTGACTTTTTTTTCTTTAAATTCTTCAACTGGTAAATTTCTCTGCTGGGGTTTTGGGAGAGTAGGAGGCTGAAGGAAAATATGAACCATTCTTTGAAGGTTGTTATCCCTGATTTTTCTATAAAAGGATCTTATTTTTCAAGTTCGGCCCTGGCTAATGATTCCACACCCACAATTTTTTCTTCACAAATTAATTCGTTGTTTGTTTCACAAATGCATTCTTAACAGAGAGCTCTGCAGTTGATTCTTGTCTTAATTACCTTTCTTGTTGCTGGTACAAAATGATACCTGATACCCACAAGTTAAAGTAGAAAAGGTTTATTTGGCTCACAGTTTGTACAGGTTTCTGCCAGGAGGTAATGACAGATAGATATTACAGAGGAGAAACACTCTTGGCAAAGCAGGGCAGGCAGAAAGCAGAAAACAAGAGACAAGCACAGCCCTCTTTCTATTCCTTGCATTTTTATCCAGGTTTAGGGCAGGTAGCAAGCACACCCTGGGTGGGGCACCGTTGATCCTACCCAGAACTATGCCAAATCAATCACATTGTACACTCTAGATCTAGCCAAAAAGCCCCACCTGTGATTGCATGAGACTTTAGGGGGACATATAAATACAAACCATTCTTAAGGAACTTTTTCAGTCTTCAAGGCTATAATAACAGCCGCAAGCCAAAACCCAGGAAGGGGAAAGATTAGTCCCAAATCATCCACCAAATCAGTGGCAGACAAGAATAGATTAAAGCATCTGGACAAAGAGTTAGAAGGCATATTCACCAAATGTGCTGATGATACAAAGCTACAGAAGATAACTGATAAACAGAATGACACTATCAGGACTGAAAAACCACTCTGATAAGCTAAAATGATGCACTGAAACCAACCAAATATACCTAATAAGGTAAAGGAAGAATATAGGGTAGTTATAAAAGAAAAAAATTCCACTGCAGATGTTCAGAGATTTACCAAAACAGTAACTATCTCAAAAGGTCTTTTTTTTTTTTTTTTTTTTTTTTGAGACAGGGTCTCGCTATGGAGTTCAGACTAGCTTTGAACTCACTATGTAGCTTTGAACTCACTATGTGATCTCAAACACACAGCAGTCCTCCTGCCTCAGCCTCCCAAGTGCTGAGATTAAAGGTGTGTGCCACCATATCCAGCTCTCAAAGGGGGTAATATTTTAGATGATTTTACATTAGTTTGTTCTTTGTATTTTTCTGCATTAATTTTTTAATTATAAGCAATAGGTGTTAAGATGAAATAAAAATCAAAACAAAGCAAAATATTACTGCCAACAAAGTAGAGGATGAGAATAGGTCACTTTAAGCAGATCTGAAGTTTTAATGAGCCCTAAATTTGCTATGAACAAACAATGTAAGTTAGCTGCCATATAATCTAATGCAGTTAAAAATGGCAAATAGAAGTTTACAGGACTAACAACAGTCTGATGATCTCAGCCACACATCTGGATGTAGCTCTAGGTGTCACTCACTCCAGGAAACATTTAACTGAATACATATTTGGTATACCCTACCAACCATATTTTAGAGGTAAAGTAAGAAGTTAAAATGTATCCTAAGAACTGGGTAGTTCAGTGGTAGAGCACCTGCCCAGCTCTCATGAGGCCTAGGGTCAACCCTACCACCAAGAAAGAAGAAAAGAGACAAAGAGACAAATCCACAGGGCAATCATAGCATATCAGAGGTCCTGAAACCATGTCATACAGGAATAACTGAAGAAAGGTTTTTTAACCTATAAAAAGGCAATACTAGCCAGGGAGTCTGAGGCGGAAGGATCATAATTTCAGTCCAGCCTGGGCAACTTAGCAAGACTTTGTCTCAAAATAGGAAATAAACAAGGCTGGCGATATAGCTCATTGTGACGGCTCTCAGTTCCACAGAACAAAACAGGCAATGCTATGTATGTTAGCCCTCTGCAAAAGCTAACATTTAGATGAAAATAATTTCTTTGGTGTTGCATCTGGGGGTAGAAACATAATCCACAGGTTCATGTTACAAGGAGTGAGGTTCCAACACGAGGAAGAAATTCCCATCAAAGTCCAGTGGAAGAGAGCACTGATTCTGAAACCATCCTGGAACAAACCTGAGAATTGGGTGATTAAATCCTAAGAAGAGTTCTTAGAGCTGCATCTGCTGAAGACATGTATGCTAGAGTTTTCCAGGATGGACAGTGCTATCCAGCAGTAATGGACTCTTTCTCTCATTAACAGACCAACCATCCACTGTTCCACACAGCTGGAATGACCAGTGGTCCAGCCTGACTTCTAGAGAAAGTGAATGGTAGGGAAAATAGAAATAAAATGAACAAATAAACAGTTTTTAAAAGGGCTTCTTTTTAAAATGGGTGTCCAACCTTTTGGCTTCACACTGAGTGAAGAGAAATTATCTTGGCTGCATATGAAATATATAAGATAATGTATTTAAGTAACAAAACCCTCTTTACCTTCCTATATTTTAACTTGTTTTATAAAATAACACAAGTCTCAAGTTTAATAATTAAACAAGCAAAACTACACACCTGCTTAATAACTATAAACACCTGTCTTCACTCGCATGCATAGGTAGGCTGAAATGCCACTGATAGGAGTCGCCTCACTTTACTTGCCAAGTTGCACGCACAGCTTGTGATGTGAGATACATGCAGGTATCCGCTCTCCTGACCTCGTGTGACCGCCAGGAAGCAAAGCCTGCCCTGCACCGCACCCTGCCCACACTGTAATCTGCTGTTGGCAGAAAAGTCTACACTTGAGCACCAACCAATCAAACCATGAAAACAATCACTAACATAATATTGTTAAAAGTGTAATTTTGTGGGACTCACTACTAGCTGTTTAGGGCCCAGTCAGGATGGAAAAGGGAAAGAAATTAGGACCTAAATTATGGCCGGGCAAGTATCCTACACTGAGCTATACTCCTAGCCCATGACTAGACTTTTTATAAGTTATAATTAAAAATCAGCATTTTATTAACTAATCCATTATTAAATGTCTACATTTCTTAGCAAGAGCTCCTCTTAGGAAAAACAACAATTTTTTCTCGGGTAAAAACAAAATTACTTTCCTATTTTGTGGTCAATAATAACTAGGGAGCAGCACATCCCAAAAGGAGCAGGGACCTTTGTGCTGATCAAGCAGCCCATCTCTAGAAAGCCAAAGGCTTGAAGAGCTGTTTTGGGAAAGATCAAAAGTTCAGAAATGACAGGGTTAGCCTCTATCTACCCCTAGAGCCCTATTATACTAAGACCTACTATTACAAAATAGCAGTTCTAAGTCCCCCTAACTGTTCCCTCTGGTTCTCAATTTCTAGCCTTTTGGGTAGGTTGCCAAGGTAAGGGAACAGTGCCAGAAACAGAAGAATAAAAATACGCTCCTCAAATCACAGGCTTCTAAAGAAAGGATCCCAACTGTTATCTATTTTTTTTTTTTTTTGGTACCAGGAATCGAACTCAACACCTGCACGTGCCAGAGTGCTGTGCTGCTGAGCTATATCCCCAGCCCTCCCAACTCTATCTTGATCAAGCAAATCACAGTCTTATTTATATCCCCTTTTTTCTGCCCCAGAATTTTGAAAATTACCTAAAGATATTAGAAACAGCAGATAGTAGAGGTCCTGATGATTAAATGAGGAACAGTGTAAAGGGCACATCAGATAGCTTGTGTCAGATCTCCATAAAAAGTGAAAGCCAAGTTTAAAAACTAAAGTCAATCTATCACATCATCAAGTTACGGGTGGGAGTCCTATCAATTACTAAGAGGAGAAGAACAAAGCAGAAATAAAGACCAATGTGAGACTATACACCTAAAGAAACAGGAAAGGGTGGCAGAGTTTGTGCTTGGCATAGAAGAGGCCCTGGATTCAACTCTCAGGATCCCTCACAGGGCAGAAGAGAGAACTAAAACTGCTTTTTTGACATGTCACAATCATTTACTGTCACACCTGCGACCAACGGCTTCGCAATTCTGGAGCAAACTACAAGTCACCCATTTCTCCTTTGGTGCTCTCAGCAATCTCATCTATAACTGCTTGCTCAGACCATTCTTTTCTTATTTCTTTTCTCCTCCTCATTCTCTTCTCTCTTTCTTTCTTACTAGGGGTCAAACCAATGGTAGCTCCAACATATCTTTTCTTTTTTCCATCCTTCCTTTTCTCCTTCCTTTCCTCCCTCTCTCCTTCATTCCTGGCAGTACTGGGGATCAAACCCAAGGAAGCCCCACCACTACTACATCACCAAGTCCCCCAGCCCCCTGCTTTGTTTTATTTTGTTTTTCTTTGCTCTGCTTTGCTTAGGTTCTTTGAGACAGGGTCTCATTCTGTAATTCAGGCTGGCCTTGAACTCACTATGTAGCCCAGGCTGGCCTCAAACCCAAGGCACCCCTCCTGCCTCAGCCTCTCAAGTGCTGGGATTATAAGGCATGTGCCACTACGTCCAGCCCCCAGCCTCTTTCTACATATTTTTATTTGGAGACAAGAATCTCACTAAATTGCCCAGGCTGGCCTTGAACTTTCAATCCTTCTGCCTCAGCCTCCCAAGAGGGAGTCATCACTCCCAACTAGAACATGCCCTTTCAACTTACCTTAAGAGTCAGATGCTTAGTTACCTCTAGTCATTCAGAAGCAGCTACTCTATTTTCACCACCTCAGTCCCAAAGGCAGTCCCACCAACTACCACCAAAAGGCTCAAGTAAATATTTGGTATAATTCATTCAAAAAGACAAATGTCAGTGTAATTAACAACAACAAAACAAAAAAGGCTTTCCAAAGCAATATCTAAAGTAAGGTCACCAGAAGCTCTCTCTCAAATACCTGAAAATACACTAAAATGTTCTTGCAAGATTCTTTTTTTTTTTTTTTTTTTTTTTGTCTTTTTCCTTTTTATCGGTACCAGGGATTGAACTCATGACTGCCTGCTTGCAAGGCAGGCACTTATGCCACTGAGCTAAACATCCAGCCCCATCTTGCAAGATTCTTTCAGTTAGCTGTTAACATTCTTATGATCCCTGAACTTTACAAAGGCTGAGGCCATGCACCTAAGAAGACTTCAAGGGACATTCTCAACATGGACCTATAAACCAGGGCTCTCGGAAACTGAGGCAGGAAGGTCACAAGTTTAAAAAAAAAAAAAGGCTGGGATTGCAGCTCAGTGCAAAGGCTCTGGTTTTGTCTGCAGCACCCAGTCCTCCCAGACAAAAAATAACTAAAAAAATTAAAACTAAAAATAAATGAATAACTGAACAAAGACTATTAAAGAAATAAGAAGCCAGGCATGTGGAACATGCCTTATAATCCCAGCACTTGAGAGGATGAGGCAGGAGGATCACTGCAAGTTCAAGATCAGCCTGAGATACAAAGTGAGTTCACAGCCAGCCTGCAAGACCCTATCTCAAAAAGTCAAAAAAACAAGTAAATAAAAAGAAAGAAGGAAGAGGAGAGGAGAGGAGAGGGGAGGGGAAGGGAGGGGAGAGGGGGGGGAGAGGAGAGCAGAGGAGAGAAGAGAGGAGAGGAGGAGAGGGGAGGGGAGGGGAGGGGAGGGGAGAGGAGAGGAGAGGAGAGGAGAGGAGAGGAGAGGAGAGGAGAAGAGAAGAGAAGAGAAGAGAAGAGAAGAGAAGAGAAGAGAAGAGAAGAGAAGAGAAGAGAACCAGCCATGGTGGCACACACCCATAATCCCAGCACCTGGGAATCTAAGCAGAAGGAGCATCATAAATCTGAGGCCAGCCTAGGCTACATAGGGAGTTCAAGGCCAGCCTTAACTATATGGCAAGAACCCGTCTCACAATTTAGAAAGAGAAAATGAAAGAGAGAAAGAGAAAGAAGAAAGAGGAACAAAGAAATTTTTTAAAAAACATGAGACATACACAAAACAAAAAGTATAGAGGCAGATGTACGTCCAACTATACCAATAAAAACAATAAATGTGAATAAAACAAGTAATTCAATCAAAAGGCTGAGATTATATATGAATATCTTCCTGTATAGATATGTGAAATCATAAAATAAAGCTCTATAAATGTAATGTTTTCTGATTAAATTTCTTTCTGTTGATTTCTAATTTCATTTCAATGCAGTAGAAATTCTTTAAACTTATTTAGGTTTGTTTTATGGAAAACCAAATTAAGCCTAAAGCAAGCAGTTAGAAGAAAATAATAAAGTATAGTAGAAATTAAGGAACAAAATAGAAAAATAGAGAAACATCAATAAAACCAGAGTATTTCTTAAAATGACTGACAAATCTTAGGCAATACAGACAAAGAAAAAAAGAAACGCAAATTGTTAGAATCAGAAATCAAGAAGGAAATATTACTAGTGATTTATGTAAATAAATTACAAAGTAACACTATGAACAGCTGTATACCAATAAATTTGGGTAATTTAAATGAAATATTCCTAGAAAGACACAAATATCAAAACTGACTGAAGAAACATCTAAATAGGTACATAATAAGAGGTAGGAGGACTACTACTGAAAAAAATTACTACCTGTGAATATAGACCCTTGCTCTAATAATTTCTATCGAACACTGAAAAATGAATACCCGAGTACGTCACAAACTCTTCCAAAAAGAGAAAAGTCATCCCAACTCATTCTATCACACCAAGTATTACCCTGATACCAAATCAAAGATACCACAGGACAAGAAAACTAGACTGATATTTCTGTGGTTTATAGATATTAAATATGGATACAGATATTCTTAGAAAATATTAGCAAACTGAATCCAGACACACACAAAAATAATTATATCAGGGCTGGGGATTTGGCTCAGCAGCGTAAGTGCCTGCCTTGCAAGCACGCAGTTGTGAGTTTCATCCTCGGAACAAAAAAAAAAAAAAAAAAAAAAAAAAAAAAAAAAAAAAAAAAATATATATATATATATATATATATATATATATATATATATCATAGCAACCTAAGAATTAATCCTATTGCACAACCGTCCACCAACCCCGCCTTCCTCAGAGCTTTGCCCCCATTCTGACACTTAACTTTTCCCTCAGACGCTTTTGTTCTTTGGTGACAAAAATCTCGGAGCTGCCCATTCGCTGCGCCATTCACAGGATTCACCAAGGAGCAAGCTCTCCCTGCGAATCAGCGCCATGCGCGCCCGCGGCCAGCAGGGGCACAGCCAGACCCCCAGCCCTTTCTGCTGCGCAAGCTGGCAAACAAGAGCCAACCGCAACCCGCGCCTCTCGTGGAAACACAGACTGCAAAGATAGCTATGAAGGTGAAACGCAATCCGGTGCCTGCAGTGTCCTAGTGTTACAGTGACTTTGCAGGTGCACTGCCAGGGGTCGGCTCATCTATTCAGAGGCGAACCGTAGGCCTGTCGAGGGATCCCCTCCTGAGGGCTGTAGCCATTGTTTATTCCCTCCGTCTTGTTATGAGGTCCTGCATTGTTTCATTGTTTTGTTGGGTTGGGTTTTGTTCTGTTTTGTTTGATTTTGTTACATCTGATGCAGGAGCAGCTATTTCAAAGACAGCATGATATATTATGGTAGCCATTTTGGATTTACTATTGGCTTGTTTTGGAGTCCTTTACTGCATTCATTGTTTTGTTTTTATTGGTTCTATTCTGTTTTGTTCTGTTAGATTTTTACTATGCTTGAAGGTGTCTACAGCTATTTTGAAGACAACAAGAGGTATTATGGTAATTATTGTTGATTTTGTATTGTTTTGAAGTCCTGTATCACTTACACTGGTTTGTTTTGATTGGTTTTATTCTGTTCTATTTTCATTGGTTTTATCCTTTGGTTTTTTTTTGTTTTTTTTTTTTTTTTCTTTTTTTGGTACCAGAGATTGAACTCATGACCTTGTGCTTACCAGGTAAGCGCTTGGGCCACTGAGCTAAATCCCCGGCCCAGTTTTATCCTCTCTAAAATAAAATTTTAAAAAAATTATCCCAGGAATAATCCCCAGCCCAGTTTTATCCTCTCTAAAATAAAATTTTAAAAAAATTATCCCAGGAATACAAGGTTCATTTGGCATCTGAAAAATCAATCAATGGGGCCTGGGATTTAGCTCAGCAGCATAAGCGCCTGCCTTGCAAGCATGCGGTCGAGAGTTCAATCCCTGGTACTGATTAAAAAGAAAAATCAATAAATGTACCACAGTGCATTATATCCACAGAGTATGAAAAAGCCCACATAAATGGGCTGGTGATGTGGCTCCATGGCAGAATGCTTCAGCACAAACAACCACATGCTCAGCTCAACAAATTTGAAAAAGCCTGTGATAGCCAGGTGTAGAGGTAAATGCCTGAAATCCCAGCATTCTGGGAAATTAAGCAGGAGGATCTCAAGTTTTAGGCTAGCCTGGGCAGTTTAGCAACATAACAAGAACATGTCTCAAAATAATTTTTCAAAAAATTAACAAGGTGGAATGGAGCTCACAGCAAATGCCTAGGTTCAACCCCAGTTCTACAAAGCTAACACAAACAAACAGGCATGCAACAAAATTCAATAACTTTACATAATGGAATGGAAGGGAACCTCAGTGTGACAGAGAGCTCTACAAAACATCCACAGCTAAATGTTTTAAATAAATTAAAATAGAAGTGAAAACCTTAGAATCACCTATCATCCCTCTACACAGGGCAGAAGGATGACCATCCCCTCAGCTTCAGGCATATTCATTTGGGGTACATTCTTTTAAACAGTGACAGCAAGAAGTAGACTTCTTAGTTGAAAACAATAAAGCCAAGGTTGCATGGTCAAGCATCTCCTGAGGTCTGAAAGTGCTTTAAGGAACACAAACTCTGCCTACCCAAACTATTCTATTAATGACAACAAGGCATAGGCTGACAGCCTAAGTTCTCATATTGTTTCTGACATCAGTTTGTAAATAATACAATTTTGCTTCTCTGAACCCTATCAGATCCTTACACAAAGGACTGAGCAAAATCAGATATAAAAAGGGCTTGTTGTCTAGAGTAAGTCCCAGGTAGACCACAAGAAGTGAGGCCAGTAATACTCCCAAACTTGCACAGCCAACACAGCAAGTTTGTGTTACTTAATAATGACCTAAATCCACTATCATTCTCACTCTATAGCTAAGAAATGCAAGCAAAGGGTGATTTTAATAACCTGTTCGAAGTCAGTGGGCAAAATGAGATTCAAATTCAACAATTTGAGTCTAGAACCTGTTTTGTTTGTTTGTTTGTTGAGACAGGGACTTGATGTGTCGTTCAGGCTGGTCTTCTAGTCCAAGTTGGCCCCAAATATCCAGTGATCCTTCTGTCTCAGTATCCAAGTGTTGGGATTACAGACAATGCCTGGTTTGAGACTATAGTCACTTTCACTTAAAATCATAGCATCCTCAAATAAAAATGTTATTATTTCCTTACAAATATTTGGCTCTCCTAAACCAAGACTTCTTCACTGCCCTGTAGTTCACCAAGCCTAGCTATGACATAATGCAAAACTTGCCTCTGCAGCATAAACCAAGCTAGGGCAAAACAGGAGGTTATCCATTTGGGGTTTTGTCCCTAGCTGTAGTGTTAAGACATGAGGGGACCTGACTTTTAGGTAATAAGTAACGCTGCCAGTCACTGAACAAGCAGCAGGAGAGCAGCTTCATTCTGGTGCTTCACTGTAACCTGAGCAATGTTTTTCATTTTTTTTTCTTTCTGGTATCAGGAATCAAACTCAGGACTTTGGAGTTGCTAGGCAGGAACTTGTGCCAATGAGTTATATCTGTGGCCCATTATTCTCTCTAATAGTGGATCAACAGGGTCTGATGAAAGAAGAGTCATTACAGATAAACTCTAACACAGCAATAATCTGGACCTAACATCTACCTTGACAACACAGATGGCTGTGATATTCAAGGCAGTCAGCTTAACGCCTCTGCTCTTGTCCTTAATCACTTCCGTTTACCATAGGCTGTAATGCAAGTACTCTGGGAGGCTGAGGCATAAGAACTGCAAGTTCGGGCTGGGGATTTAGCTCAGCGGCATAAGCGCCTGTCTTGCAAGCAGGTAGTCGTGAGTTCGATCCCTGGTACCGATAAAAACGAAAAAGACAAAAAAAAAAAACAAAACAACAACAAAAAAAAGAACTGCAAGTTCAAATCCCAGTGCAGACAACTCAAATGACCCTATACTCAAGTAACAAGATGCTGTCTCAAAAATAAATAAATAAATAAATAAGGCTGGAGATGTGTCTCCGTGGCAGAGCACTTGGCTAGCATGTTCAAGGTCCTGGATTTCATCCCTGGCACAGCCACGAACAGAGTTGCAGATATAGACCAATGCTAAGGCAGTAGGTTGTTCAACCACCAGTACCAGGGGGAAAATTACAATAGGTCATATTTATATCTTTCTAGACTAAGTTACATCCTTGGACTGAAGTGCTTGGTCATCAAAGTATCCCCCCAACTCATCCATTCTAATGAGGCGTACAAGGAATCCAACTCATTAGAAAAGAGAGGAAAAGAAAGTGCTCTAAACTATATAACTGCATGTATTTTTAAGTGTATAAGATAGAAAATGATATCACAGAGTTTTATTGGATCATTGAACAGAACTGTTTGCAGTATCATTGTTGGAATGTCCACTCTACAAGCTTTAATTTTGTGACTTGAACAATTATTTCTAAGATGGCAATATGTAATCCATTAACTAGTGATTTCCTACTGCGCATTTTTTTCTTCTGTAAATCTGTATAACCTGTACCCCTTCACTGTTTTTTTTTCTTTTCTCCTTAAAAAAAAAAAAAAAAAAAAAAAAAAACGGAATCCAACTCAGGACCTCGTGCTTGCCAGGCAGGTGCTGCATCACTGAGCTAAATCTTGTATTCTCATTTTGATAAGGTTAACAGTGGTATGAGGCAAATATAGGCCAAGCAGGTGCACAGGCAAGTAAAGCTGGCAAGATTCAGGATGCTGAGACTTCACATTCCCTTCTCAACTCTAATTCTGCTGTCATCAACAGTGATTACTATCTGAAGGCTTCTTTTCTATGACATTCAAAGTCCTAAATATGCCTGTTCCAAAGGGTGTTATGCACAATAAACTCTCTTATCTAGAAAGCTAAAATTACACTGAAAGCTATTCTTGTTCTTTTGCCTCCCCAGTAAACTTAAAGCTTTCCTTTTTTGTGCAGTGGGTGAAGAGAAATAATGTAAGTGGCAGAAAGAGCACCAGGATCACCTCAGCACTGAACAGAAAGACCACAGAGCAAACAGAGACTGGAGGCAAACTTATTACATGACTTATTAGGATACTTAAAAAGAAACACACTAAATTAGCATTGCCAACCCCAAGCTTATAACCAGCCATAGCAATATCTAAAAAGTCATTCTTAGCCAGGTATGGTGGCATGTGCCTGTAATCCCAGCTCTTGGAAGGCTGAGGCAGGAGGACTGCGGCCAGTTTGAGGCAAGCCTGGGCCACAAAATGAGCTCAAAGCCAGTCTGAAGTATATAGTGAAACACTGCTTCAAAAAAAGACCCTCTTTTCATGAGCTATTTTATAAAAAAAAAAAAAAAAAAAAAAAAAAAGACCCTCCCCTCCAAAAATGTCATTTTTAATGAAAAACTAAACTTCACCTAAATAAATTCTACATAAGGAAAAATAAATTATCAGAGTTAAAACTATATCCACTTTAAGAAAATTACAGATCAGGAGAAAAACCTACTTATAGTGACCTGCCATTTCTTTCCATAAACAATTACAGAATAAGACTTTGAAATTGGTGCTAATAAAATGCTGACTAAGTGAAAAGCATTAAGATGCTACCCTGGAAAGCTTCATTAAGGACCTCAAATTACTTACTTAAAAGTTGTTTGGTTAGATGAAGGTCAGATTTTAGTCTAACATTATTTTTGACTAATTAGTTTAGTAATCAGATATTTTCCTAAACCACAAGACCTCATAAGGCGAGGCTGCTAACTGGTAGCAGGAAATATTTACCAAGGAAGTCATCTATCAAAACTTCTCACATTTCCCTTCCAGCCCTGCAATGAACCCTCAAAGTAGTCTTCCTTTGTGGATTAAATATGTAAACAGAGCTGAACCGACAGTTATAACAAAGAAAGGAACCTTAAAGGTAAAGCAATATCTTATTTTTTTATGGCAAAGTAATGAAACAACTCTCCTACGCTAAGGAAAAAACCACATGTTCCTTGTTGACAGTATCAAGTGTTCCAAAAAAATAGCACTTTCTAAGCAGCTGCATTTTAAAATCTCACAAAAGGATGAAACAGGAAGAGAAAGAGAATAAGCAGAGAGAAAAATTGGTTTTATTTTATTTTGAAAAGAATAAAACAAAAATAGAACAAAGCAGATCAGAACAGAACAATGCAAACAACATAGGACTTCAAAATAAGACAACAGGACATCAACAGTGCCTACCGTAATGTCTCTTATTTTCTACGGGATAACTGTCCATACCTTCACACATGTTGCATCAAGACTAAAACCAATCAAAATGAAGAATAAAAGCATCATAGGACTTCAAAACAAGATGATAGGAAATCAGCAATGGCTACCATAATGTCTTGTTTCCTTCAATATAGCTGCTCCTAGAAAAATTGTTTAAACACAAATAACTTTCACAATTAAAGAACTAGCGTGAGTAGGCTGTAAAAAACAAATGAAAAGACAAAATGAAATGACTGACACTTGAACAATTTAAGCCTCTAGCACAAGTGAATACTTTTAATTTCGGTACTAAATATTACCAATAAAGCAACCCACCATAGGAAAATTACAAGCATCACCCTGGACTTAAAAAAAGAAAAGACATTTAAACAAGATGCAACTCCAGACAACCAGATGTCCAAAGGCAAAGCCGGGGGCAATGAGGTGAGACAGTCTGAAAGCGCCCCCACCAGGTCTCTCCAAAGTGCTAACCACAAAGCAATTGAATGAGGCTCTGGAAAAAATAAAATCAGAAATAATCTCCAAGACAACTACCGAGATTACCAAATTACAAACCATGCTTAGTGATGTTAGACCAGACACAGACCAAAAAAAAAATAGATGAGCTTAAGCAAATTACAGAAGCACAGCATAGGATACAAAAGGAATCCATAAAGCAGATTCAAGCAGATATCCAGGACAATGAAAACTCCACTGGAAATATTCAAAGCAGATTAACCCAATGTGAGGTCGAGATCACAGATATTGAAGATGGGCTTGCAGTTAGTGGCCAGGAAAGGAAAGATTTCTCAAAACTAGCAAGGGACCATGAGAAATCAACCCAGCAGCTGCTAGGTAAGACAAAGAATAATTTAAGATTAACTGTAGTCAGTGAACAAGCAGGAGATATCACAAATAACATTTAAAAAATGTTCAAGGCACTGTGACAGAAAACTCTCCTCATAGAGAAAAAGAATTTGACATACAAATGAGTGAAGTATATAGGATTCCAATTAACGATGATCAAAAAAAATCTATAGCCAGGTATATAATAATCAAGATTCCAGAAATTTAACATGAGAATAGAATCTTAATCCCAGCACTCAGGAGGCTGTGGCAGGAGGATAGTTGCAAGTTCAAGACCAGACTAGGTTACAAAGTGAGCTCAAGGCCAGCCTGAACTCAAAAAAAAAAAGAAAGAATACAACATTAAAAGCTGTTAGGAAAAAGAAACAAAACACCTATAAAGGAAAGCCCATCAGAATCACAGCTGACTTCTCAGCACAAACTCTCAAGTCAAGGAGAGCTTGGAGTAAAGTACACAACTTCTAAAGGAAAACAACTTTTAACCCAGATTGACGTACCCTGAAAACTACTTTCAAAACTGATGGAGAAATAAGATACTTCCATGACAAAGGACATTGAGGAAATTTACAAACACCAAATCAGCACTCCAAAATGTTCTGAAGCACATTATAGAAAGAGAATAAAGACTACAGCCCCATGAACCCCAACAGAAGGAATCCACCAGGAAAGGCAAACAATTGGGGGGGGGGGACAATAGGAAAATAAAGGACAACGATAAGTCAATACATTTCAGTTATAATCATCAATGTCAATGGTCTCAATTCACCAGTCAAAAGACACAGACTGGCAGAATGGATCATGAAGCAAGATCCAACAAATATGCTGCATACAAGAAACACATTTAATTCAAAAAGAAATTCATAGACTGAGAGTCAAAGGATGGAAAACAATACTCTATGCAACAGGAATAGAAAAAAGCAACAAATACCAGTATACCCAACGATATAAAACAATAATGGACATGAAAAATCAAATGAGCCCTAACACAACTGTATTGGAAGACCTCAATATCCCACAGTCACAAAAAGACTTATCAACTAGACAAAGAAATCAATGATGATATATTAGAACTAAATCAAACTTTGGACTTAGAGGACGTCTATAGTGTTCCACTCTACAACATCAGAATACACATTCTCCTCAACTACACATGGGACATTCTCCAAAGCAGACCATATACTAGAGCTCACAGAACATGCTTAAGTAAATGCAAAGGAACTGAAATTAACCCATGCACACTATCAAACCTCAATGCAATGAAATTGGAAATCCACGCCAAAGGAAACCACAAGAACTTCAGAAACACATGGAAATTAAATAGCACCCTACTGAACAACCAATGGGTCACAGATAAAATTAAAGAAGTAACTAGACAGGTTTTACAGTTGAATGATAACAATACAACATACTAGAACTTTGGGACACAATGAAAGCAGTCTTAAGAGGGAAATTTATAGCAGTAAATACCCATTATCAGGAAAAATGAGCAAGTGCTTATGAACAATTTGAGCCTCAAATTTCTAAAAAAGAAAAGCAGGCTAAACCAAAAGCTCACAAAGGGAGGAAAAGATCAGAGCATAAATTAACTGGAAATTGAAAAAACAATATAAAGAATCAAAGAGTAAGTTCTTTGACAGATTAAATAAAATTGACAAACCCTTAGCCAAGCTTATCAAAAAAAAAAAAAAAAAAAAAAAGGAAAAGACTAAAAACCATGCAATTGGGAATGAAAAGGGCAAAATTACCACAGACTCTGTAGAAATCCAGAAAATCATCAAAACTTGTATGCTAACAAGATGGAAAATACAGAAGAAATGGACAGATTCCTAAATACAAATGAATTACCAAAACTGAATCAAAAAGATATTAAAATCTTGGGGGCTGGGGATTTAGCTCAGTGGCATAAACACCTGCCTTGCAAGCAGGCAGTCCTGAGTTGGATCCCCGGTACTGATAAAAAGAGAAAAAGAAAAAAAAATTAAAAAAAAAAGATATTAAAATCTTAAATAACCCAGTATCAATCAATGAAATTGAAGATGCAATTAAAAACCTATCAACAAAGAAAAGTCCAGGCCGTGACAGATTCACTGCTGAATTTTTCAAGAAATTTAGTGAAAAGATAACGCCACGACTTCTCAAACTCTTTATTGAAATTGAAAAGGAAGCAGTACTCTCAAATTCATTCCTAGAAGCATTACTCTGATTTGAAAGCCAGAGAAGGACCCAACTAAGAAAGAGAATTATAGACCAATCTCCCTAATGAATACAGATGTAAAAATTCTCAATAAGATACTGGCAAACAGACTACGGCAAATAGTCAAAAAGGTTATACACCATGATCAACTGGAATTCACCCCAGGCATGCAGGGATGGTTCAACATACATAAATCCATAAATGTGATACACCATATTCACCAAGCCAAGGACAAAAATCATGATCATCTCAATAGATACAGAAAAAGATTTTGACAAAGTCCAGTACCTATTCATGATAAAAACTCTGCTGAACTCAAGTTTTCGTGCTTCTCTCAATAGATCATGCTAAGCCTCCGCGAACCTCCATGGTAGCGTTGCTACAACTCTCCTGAAAGAAGGAATCAAGGTATGGAGAAAGCTGGGCTTTGCCACACAACTATTGTGGGGCCTGCCACCATTCACAGAATCTTTATGATTCAGTTTTCTTTTGGGTAAAAAGCATATTTTAAGAAGTATAATACATTCTACAAAGTTTGAAAATTAAAGTAGTATACGAAAGAAGAGCACCAGGCCTAACACTGAGTAAAAAGAAATGTCTGAAAGAAAAAAGGTAAACTTCTATGCTTAGTATCACCAGCATTCTTCCCTGATCTACATTTAGTGTGAGAAGATATAAAAACATTTTTCCAGTAATTGAGAAAATGGAATTGGCCTCTTCGACTTCCGGCATTTACTATAATTAACAACAATGAAAACCATGGATTACTCTCTACAGGAAGCTCATCAGATGTTTGAGAAATGAAAATAAAAGTAAAAGCCTGACAGAAGTTACACAAGGAGAAGGAAAGGGTCAGATTATAAGTATCTTCCTAAGGCTCAGCCCAGTTTTTTCTTGGCTACCCAGAAAAAAAGAGCCTGAAAATTTAAATCAGCTGCTTTATGGCCCTTGGGAAAAATAAGCACAGCAGCCAAGCCAGAAACTACTGAACTGAAAAGCAGCAAAGTAGGAGACAAAACAAGCAAAGAAAATTGTGGTCAAGGAAGCAGGGCCCAGACGGAGCAGTGTCTACATAAACACATGAATAAATACACATGACAGAAAGTATACCCATATGGCACAAGCATTTGCTTAGCAAGTACTAAGTCAGAAGTTCACTTTCTGGCACAAAAAAAAAAAAAATTAGGCAAAACCTGTGCGTCATTCAAACACTCACATTTGTCATACTTGCCCTTGGGTCACAAAGGGGTATTTTGGAGAAGACAGTCTGTAAGTCCTGACTCTTACAGAAATTCATTTATCATAAAATGTCACAATGTCTGGATTATTTGCTATGCAGTTATGCATTTATTTGTGAGATTTATAAAATTGTGTTCTGCACCAAAATGTCTCTAGGGACAGGTAAGGCAATCCAACCCAAGCTATAATCTTGTTAGCACATCACACCTCATGCTCCCTCATCCCAGCCGCCTAACACACACATTTCACACTCGGCCTCTTGGTCCCCACATGTGCCAAACACTATAGTAAATCACTTTGGGGACAGGGCATTTTGCCTTTAAAAAAGAAAGAAAGAGGAAAAAAAAAAAAAGATATGGAAGCAAACACTGCATCCCAACTCTGCTGCACATTAGAATCTATACCAAGTTGTAAGTGTGCATTACTGTTTCGAGAATGTCTGGCAAGGCTTACATCTGGAGCTAAACCAAGCTCTCCATCTGTTGGATTTGCCTCTTTTACTCAATGTTAATTTTTTCAATTGTTTGCAAAACCAATTTAATAACTGTTATGAAAATGGAAAATTATAGGCACAAAGGGAGCAAAGAATGAAAGAAAAGTCACATTTAGGTTTCACAATTCTAAAATCTCCTCTTAATTCCCCGACAGCTCACTGCTGTATCTTAGCAGTGCTTCCTCAAGAGGGACCAACTCTATCAATGTGGTACTCTGTTAACTGCTTCGCTCTGTCCTAAGTAACCCATGATGACTTAGCTCCATAGACTGTACCTGATTCTGTTTACTACAAATAGAAAAGGCCATGAATAAAAACATCAAAGTTCTAGATTCCTGTGAACCATGCACTAAAATTGCAAAGAACAGCAGAAATTTTCAGAGAAAAGCCTTCCCATAGCTTATGCACAAGATCCTATATGCTGGCAGCTAATATGCCTGAAAAGGGCTTACAACCAACTCTCAGTAGAAGATTCACAGAACCGCCAGCACTTTGAGCTATTTTAATACAGCAAAGTGAAAACCCTGTATATTTCTGCTTTTCTTGATTCAGTATAACATTTTTTCCACTCCTACAGATATCAAGGCTTAAAATAATAGTGCTTTTCAGTGCATTCTACTTAGAAAGATATAGTACAACTAAGGATGACCCATGGGTCTCTGAAAGAGAAATTTTCAATCCTTACCTGATATTAACCAATGCATGGGTCACTTTGCTAGCTGCTTCCTTCCACTGGCCTGCATTGGTAGACAGCCTCAGGACTGTAAAGAAGCAAAGAACACAGATCTGTCAAACTCTTCATAAAAACACAAATATGAAGAATAAATACATACCTCAGAATAGTACTATTAGAATAACCAAACAGCAGCTATGCCAATCTTTGGTTAAAAACATTGTTGCTTTAGGGAGAAATATAAGGGCTTATAGAACTCATTCAACAATTTTCTCTGGGAATTTTTTTCTCTAATCTCTTATTTTCTATCAAAATACTCCACTTCTTTGCCTTGGGGTCCTTCCGCCACTCCTACCTGACACGATGCTAACAAGGTTCCAACACCTAGTTTGGTTTTCTTCCCAACACTTACTTTTTAACATTCATTTAAAAGTTAGAATAGGGTAGGAATGTACGGGAAATTTGGGTATCATACTTGCCATTTCCCTTGGTCAGGGCTAAATTAGTGGAAGTTAGTGTCCTCTCTTGCTTTCTATAATGAAAGGGGTAAATACAAACAAGACAAATAACCTGTTATGGCTTATGTCTAGACGTCCCCCCAAAGCCTCAAGTGGTCATAAGGCTTTTTCAGAAGTAACTGATTCTAGAGTATGTGGTACTGAGCATAAGGGTGTGTGATTAGTGAATTAATCCACTGACTGACTTGGCACAGTTCTGGCTAGGACTTAAGGGTGTGAGAACTACACAGCCCTACAATGGGCACCCTACATACAGTATAAGAAACAGAAAGTCTTGTCTTCCTGACTTACTGCTTTTGCTGCCTTCCACCGCCATGAACTGTTGCCCTCTGCCATGCATCACTCTGCCTTAGAGCCAGCAAACTATGGACCAAAACCTCTACAAACTATGAGGTAAATAAACCTTTCTTCCCTTAACTTTGGGCATCAGGTATTTTGTCTCGGCAATGAGAGAAAAGAAACTAGGACACAACCTTTCTGGTTAGGTATAATCATGTTTGAATTAAGAAGTAATCTTTTAAAATTAAAAAAAGAAGTAATCTTTTATTATGCTGCTGACTTAATTGAATCAACAGGAAGACTCTTCTCTGTCTGACCAAATTCTCTTTTCCAAACTTACTCACAGGAGGAAAGATGACGAAAATACAAAAAATGGACACATCCTCCATGAACTATGATCTCCAGGGCCATGTATTAAAGTAACTATGCAGCTGGTCCTGGCAGTGCCCACAGTCCTACCACTCTGGGAGACTGAGGCAGGAGGATCACAGTATTCAAGCCCAGCAGGACAACTAGTGACTTAGCAAGACTGTCTCAAAAAGGGCTGGGATGTAGCTCAATATAAAGGCCCTGGATTTAGTCCACAGTAGTAGGAAAAAACAAAAACAAAAACAAAACCCTGTACTATTTAGACAAGAGATCAAAAAAACACAAGTGCTCCTTAAAACAACAAGCACCTGCTGGTCACTTCAAGTGTAAATTTTAATGAGTGACAAGTTAATAAGAGGTAGAATTTACTATCTATATGCCAGGTGCATTAGACACAGGTTATACAGAATATAACATACAGATGAAAAAGCTCAAGACTCAGAGGACACAAGTAGTTGGTTAAAGTCAGTTGCTCAAGTTCTAAGTGACAGAACAGCAATTCGAACCTGAAGGGAAGGACCCCAAGAGCCTGTGCACATGCAGAGAAGTGAGTGAAGAGCATGGTCTCTGAAGCCAGGTGTCGGGGTCAGGTGTAGCCCCTGCCATTTACTAGAGAATGATAGTAATACCTATAGGACATGGTCATTTGAGAACTAAATGAGTTAGTGCACATTATACTTTTATGATTAGTATCCCTCACAAAAGCTAATTTATTTTAATAGAGTACCTTCCAAATAAATGAATAAACGACATAGACAAGACATTCCCAAAGGAAAGCAAAAGGGCCTATCATTAAGAAACAAGTGCCCATCTGCGTAGGAGCTTCACCTCTGCACACCATCATCTTCTCCTCCTGACCCACAATTCCCAAGAAGCACAGCAGCAGCAGCATTTCTATACCAGAGATAGCCATGGCTGTGATGGGAAACAGACTCATTTGGCAGGTCTGTGTTTGTTCCAGCAATGCCTCAGTTTTATAAACACATGCAATTTATGGCACAGAAGACAGAATGGAAATTAGAATGCTGCTTTTCTAATTTATAAAACTTATTGCAGAGGCACTTGGGATAGTTTTGAATTAGAGCTCTACAAGGTGCAGTCAGGCTCTACTCAGTGTATGTGCAAATTTTTCCCTGTAAGAAAGAAAATTATTTTGGCAGGTCAGATGTGTCTTTTTCAACTCCATTATTTCAATGTTTTCATTTCCTACTAGATTTCCTAGTAGACCACAAGCTCTTTAATGACAGTGTTATAGATTAAAAACTGGTGGTCAACTTAACGCCAGTGGAATTAAATCACCATAAGGAAAGCTGCCAGCATAGATAGAAACTTGAAGAAGGAGAAGGGAGGCATTGAGGTTTTGAGGCATTGCGGGTTCTCCTATGTGTTGCTGTCTGAGCCATTGGTTCTCCTGGAGAAGCTCTGGTCCTCACATCAAGCATTGCTTCCTGCCTTTGGAGGGGAAGACGTGTGCCGCTTGGTCTCCAGGATGAACTCATCACGCTGGCTTCCTAGCACGTACCCAACTGTACTTGTCATCAGAGGAGCTGAGGCCCTCTGTGTCGCTGAGGATGGCTGTAGTGCTTTTCAGGACAGCCCTGGTCTTTGTTGTGAGTGTCACTTCTCGGCTCCAGCGTAAAACCCTCAACCCACCAGCACAGCTCCTTCACCCTGCTGGCATGGACTTTCTAGCTTCCACCACTGACCTTTGCCTTCCCAGCACAGATCCGTAAAAGAGACTGGCTTGAGTCCTTCCTGTGGGCTCTGGACCTTCAATTGGACTTGTGAGAGGCACTGTCATGAGCTCTGGGTCTTCACCTGGATTTGAGGGACATTGCTGTGGGATTCAGACCCTTGGATAAATAATCTGTGTCTTTAGTATTGTGGATAGATTTCCTGCATTTTCTTGTGTTAACTCTGGGTGACCATCATAAAATAATGTTATAAATTTCATGTCCTGATTTTAATTGTTCTCTTCACAACCCCTGACTACAACAGACAGGGACCTAAATATTTATGGAATTGTTCCAAATCTCACCTCCTCACATTTTCAGAGAGGTCTTGTACTGGGTTTGCGGATCATTTCTCCAAAACACCGTGCCAGTTCTGTGTCTTAGTAACAGTAACCCAGACAACCTCATCAATGCATTTCCTTTGGAAAATTTTTTTTTAGATTCTTTTCTAAGCTACCAAATTAAAATACATAATTTTTCAAAATGCCCTATTTGCCTTAAACTAAAGCAATCATTTATGTATAAAAATATGGTACATAAAATAACATTATGCAGTTGTTAAAAGAGACTTAACTACAAAAATGTAGAACACAAAAATTACAAAAGATGAACTAGAGCCGGGGATTTAGCTCAGTAGCTGAAGCACTTGCCTGGTAAGCATGAGGTTGTAAGTTCGATCCATAGTACCCAAAAAAAAAAAAAAAAAAGACAAACTAGAAAAATACTATGATTATATGAACTATGCATGCCTGTGGGCCAATGTACAACAATGAAAAGAGTTGTAGCACTGAAATTAAAGCCTAATAAGGCATAAAATGTTTACCAAGCTTTTCCCTTAGTCTCAGTAATTGTTATTTAAATGAAAAACAGCTCGAAGCATGTTATATATTGTTCAGAGTAGCTTCTGTTAAGGATCCTCTTATTTGTGGACTTCACTACAGTAAAATGCCACAGGAACATCATCAGTGTGCCTCACCTATGACAAGAATCTTCCTGTTGGCTGGGGATATAGCTCAGTGGTGGCAAGCACAAGGTCATAAGTTTGATCCTTGGTACTAAAAAAAAAAAAAAAAAGAAAGAAAGAAAAGTATAGAAAAGAAACTTCCTGTTCTATCCATGATGGGTTAGCATCATAGTATGCCCGCCTCCTTAAACAATATAAAACAACGGTTACCAGACACTGGACAACAAGCAGTTTGGAGCTGTAATCCCCAAGAGGGGAGAACATCCAAGATACACCTATGGCTACCCCAGCTTATGGAGTGAAGGAGTTTCCAGGCTACAGGGCAGGGAGAAAGAATCCGAACAAAAAAATCTTGCCAAGTTGAAGACACAGAGATCAGGTTTGTGGAGGTCCAGGCATCTGGAAGGAACAGGGCAGGGAGCTGGCAGGGAAAGATTCTGAGAGCTCCAGGGATCTACAGAGGGGTCCCCTTATTACTCTTACTGAACACTGACCTATGCAATGGAAAAGGCAACTAGCCAAGAGTGAGGAGCAAAGAACTACCGGGAAGGAGGAAGAAAACAGTTCATGCTTCCACCAGACAGCCGAAAGACCTGGGGTATCAGGTAGACTCTACAGATGGGTACTACACTATAATTAGGCCAACGTAGCCTACAGTAAAAGTTGCTTTTGACCTGTCCTCAACCCTTAAAAGCGAACCTTGAAAGTATCAACCTGATTCCACATAACATAAACACATGGCAGAACAATGCCCAAGCTTATATAAAGGAACATCAAAAAAACCCAGCATTCATACCGAAAAAATCACAGTATCTTTCATCCTCAAGCAGAAGAAAAATTGAGCAATAGAAATGGATTGCGGTTGCTAAGAATTGGGAGTGGGCAAAGGAGGTGACTTCACAAGAGCAAGGAAAGAATTTTGGGGATGATAAAACTCTGATCTTCATTTTTATGATAACTATGCTATTATACACACTTGTCAAAACTCAGAATTTTACATTCAAAAGGATGAACTTTATTGCATATATAAATTATGCCTCAAAAATTTAGGCCAGGCGTGTGGCACACTCCTGTAATCCCACCATGCTGGAGGCTCAGGCAGGATGATAGCTGAAAGTTCCAGGCCAGCCTGGGCTACACAGTGAGTTCAAGGCCATCCTAAACTATATAATGAAACCCTATTTTGGGCTGAGGATTTAGCTCAGCGGCAAAAACACCAGCCTGGCAACCATGAGGTCGTGAATTCAATCCCTGGTACCACAAAAAAGAAAGAAAGAAAGAAAGAAAGAAAGAAAGAAAGAAAGAAACCCTATTTCAAAAACAAAAACAAAAACAACTAGAAAATGTGTTTTACTCAGCCATGGTGGTTCATGCACATGATTCCAGCACACTGAGCAGGCAGCTGAGACAGGAAGCTGACAAAGCCCCATCCTGGCAGTTAATGACTTAGTAAGGCCCTGTCTCAGAACAAAAAGGGCAGTGCATACAGCTCAGGGCAAAGATCCTGGGTTTTTCAGTGCAGCAAAAAACCAACTAACCCAACAACCTGAGGCCCTGTCTCCAAATAAAAAGGGATGTATAAGGATACAGCTAATTTGCCGAGATGTTGGGCTCAATCCTCAACACCACAAAAATAGAGAGACAGCAGGGTATGGTAGCACACACCTATAACCCCAGCACTCAGGAGGCCGAGGCAAGAAGATCACTGTGAGGTTAAGGCCAGCTTGGGCTTCATAGTGAGTTCCTAGCCATCTTCAGCTACACAGTGAGACCCTGACTCAAAAACAAACAAAATGAGAAAAAAAGCAGGGAGACTGGGGTGGGACTGATGTGACAACTGGAATTTGTTATGAGGGGAACTGATCTGATACTAAAGTTGTTATTCTGAATGAGAAAGTGAAGAAATAGGAAAAGTGTACTAATTTTCCTATTGATTAAAATAGTTTAAATAAAGGCTGAGTATGGTGGCATATGCCTGTAATCCTAGCACTTGGGAGGCAGAGGAAGGAGGATCACTGTGAATTCAAAGCCAGCCTCAGCTATCTAGCTATCTAATGAGTTCAAAACCAGCCTGAACCACGGAGCAAGACCCTGTCAAAACAAAAAAAGCACCCCAAGTTTAAATCAGTTTTCAGATACTTGAGTTGAAAAATCTTACTAATACAAGGCCCTGTTCTCATGGTCTAAAACATCATAGCAAACTTATATAAATGGGCTTCTTAAAAGTTTTCTTCTTTACCTTTCAAGCTCTAGATAGGATTCTCAAGACTCTTTTCTTGGACTTCCAGGGAAGTCTTCAAAAAGTAATTTATACTCACTATGGTTGCAGAGTAAAATTTTCAGTGAGCTAATAACTAAAAAATTTTGATATAATCTCCTGTTTTTGTTTTGTTTTGTTTTGTACAGGGAACAGAACTCAGGACCTTGCTTGTTTGCCAGGTGCGCGCTGAGCCTCTGTCATGGTTTAAGTCTGTGTCCCCCAGGCCTCATGAGTTTGCATTGGGTATTTGTGATTGGTTCATTGTCTAGTGCTTGGATTGATGGTGTCAGTGCTCCACCCACAAAGGGGTGGAGCCACAATTCACCTGTAATGGCAGGAAGAAGGTGTGTCTTGCTCTTTCCTTGTTCCTGTTTGCTGTTTGCAGCAGCCATGAAAGGCGGCCCAGCCATGCCCACCTGCCTGGGAGCCAACTGAGTGTGGACTGAAACCTCCAAAAACTGTAAGAAATAAACCTTTCCTTTCCCAACTTGGGCATCAGGTATTTTGTCTCAGCGACAAGTAAAAAGTAACTAAGACAGCCTCTGAACTACACACCTAGGGCCTCTTTCCTTTTCTTTTTTTTTTTTTTTTTTTTTTTTTTTTTAAATGCTTTTTTGGTTTGTTTTGAGCAGGATCTCACTGTGTAATTTGGGATGGCCTTGAGTTCATTATGCAGCCCAGGCTGATCCTGAACTCATGATGATCCTCCTGCCTCTGTTTCCTGAATGTTGGGATTGTAGGTGTGCACTGCCATGCCCAGCTAATGCCCATTACTTCTTGGAAATTATGCTAAAAATACCCAGGTACACTAAGACTCTTAAAAATTCTGTGCTTTCTCAAATTACATAATGCCTCTTTGGGAGCAAAGCTCTATTTGTCACCATCAATTCCCACCCACTCTTTTAATCCCTTCTCATTGACACTCACTGAATCCACAGGCTTCTCCATTCTGTCTTTTCACACACATCAATGAAGGTTGCTAACCAGCTTTCCACTGAGATGAAATCTAAGCTCCCCCATACAAAAGGACTGCATATGCTTTCTTATTGCCTGAGAAGAGAGTACTATATTTCTGTGCCTAGTAATAGCACCAACCAACTAGAGGAAAACTTTTGTAGCATTTATCTCTTACAAAAAACAAACAGGGGATAGAGAAGGAAAAGTGAAAAGAAAAGAGCTTACCCATAGAGTAGAGGTTGTCAAAGCTCTGGTGCATGCGAATAATCTCATAGTAAAGTTCATCATAGCTGCTGGGGGTCGGCAGGAATGTGTCACCATATGTGATAAACATGTTAAACAGGTTCACAATCTAAAAAAGAAGCAATAGTTCATAAATAGACGTCAGGCTATGAAGACCAAACAAGTATTATCAGTGATATGCCAAAGTCACCTCCGGCTGGCTTACAAGAATTGGTTGTGAAAATTTCAAGGATTTCATAAAACAGTTACAAAACAGAGCCCTTTTTAAAACCCACTCATATAAACTACTAACTAAATTATATTAAAATGAAGGTAATAAATATTCAAAATATATCACTTGCCAGCATTTTCCATCTTTGAATGCGATATGCACCTGAAACTATTCTGCAGCTCTTGCCCCTGGCAGTGAGAACACCAAAGGACAATGTGCTACCTCTCCCCATTTGGTGTGGCTCTGACGTCATACTGACAGCTCACAACTGGCTGTTGGGCAAAGCTCTATAACAGAGATCAGTCAGTGCTACAACCAGGATCTTCCCCACCAAGTGCTGAGCATTTCTGAATGGGGTAATCCTAAGATAGTAAAAAGACAAAATGGCTTCCTTCTACCCACAAGAACCAGTCAGATAAACTGGCATTGCAGTGTCACTCAGAAACTAAAAGCAGCATGATGGGACCACTCCCCCGGTGGGACGCCTCGAGAGGCTTTGCTACAGGGACTGTGATAGCGTGAGGCCGCAGCTAGGACCAAGGCCACTGTCCACACCAGAGATCTGCCTACACCCACTGGGCCAGGTCACCTCTCAGGAAGAAAAAGAATCCCAGGTTACCACGCAGATGAGAGTGACATTCTGACCCCAGAGGAAAACAGACTTGTTCCCTTTATATTTAAATATATTTATAATTTATATATATGTATATATATATATATGTATGTATATATATATATTTATATTTAGTTTCTCTCTTTTAAACCAGTGGATTTCTGCCTTAGCCCATGGCTTCAGAAAAAGAAATGTTTGTTTTGTTACTCACCATAAGGGTTAATGTAAAAATGTTGTGTTTGGCCAAAAGAATAGTTTCATTTGACATAAGGAACTTCAGCAAATTTATCAGGGCTTTAAAAGAAGAGAAAAAAAAGACATCAACAAACTATTCAAAATGTAATTAAGTTACAGGAAGCAGAATAGTTCTACAGAAATCTCTAAGGCTAGAATAAGTAAGCCTCAGCTACCATTTTCTTACACACATTCATTTTTATTAAAACATAACTATACATTTATTTATGGGATACACTGTGCTATTTCAACACATGCAGACAGTGTATATTAATCAAATCAGGGTCACTAGCATTTTTGCCTCCTAATCATATGTTTTGGGGAAGGGGTTGGCATTTGAGACAGGAGTCACTTGGTGAACTTGCTGTGTAACTCAGGCTGGCCTCTAACTCTTGATCTTTTGTGCTCATTCTCCCAAGTGCCAGGGTTATGGACATGTGTCATCAGCCAGGCTCCTCCTCAGCTCTCTATATTTGGAGGTGTTGAGCTCTTCACTCCTAGTTCTTCATAAATGCATAATGGGCTTCTGTAAACTGCAGTCCTCGCACCACGCTGTGGAACACTAGCTATCATTGCTTCTATTCATCTTTTGGTATCCATTATCCAACTTCCCTCCATCCCTCTCCCTACCCCAGCTTCTAGTAATCACTATTCTACATTCAGATAGATTTTTTTTGCTTCCAAATCCAAGAGAAAATACGTACTGTCTTGTTTATTTCACTCAACATAGTCTTTTAGTTCCACCTACTTTACAGAAAATGTCAAGGCTTCCCTTCATATGGCTAAAGGATATTCTACTGTATGCACACATACTGCACTTTTAAAACCCAATCATCCACTGATGAGCACCTAGGCTGACTCCACACCTCAGCTACCATGTGTAGGCTGGAATAAACATGGGACTACAGTATGTCTTTGATACGCTGATATCATTTCCTTTGGTCATACATCTACAAGTAGGATAGCTAGATGACATGGTAGGTTTTAGTTTTTCTGATGAACCTTCATACTAATCTCCATAGTGGCTGCACTAATTTATAACCTCTGCAACAGTGCTTTAAGTATTTTAAGCTGCATATAGTAGAATATGCCTAGAATTCCAGCACTTTAGGATGCTGAGGTGGAAAGATCACAAGCTTGGGCAACTTTTCAACTTTGCCAGACCTTGCCTCAAAATTTATAAAAAACAAAAAAAAAAAAAAATTTTTTTTTTTCATTTCTAAAAGAAAAGGCCACAGGTATATCTTGCATGTGAAGGCTCCAGGTCAGTGGCAGTGAACCTACACCTATGGCACTTGTGCCTCAGAGAGCCATGGTATCACTGAAAGTTCCCCATTACTAGCTGGAGCAACACAAAGCAAGCACCACAGCACAAAAAAACCATGGAGCTCTGCTTTCAGGGGTATGGATATGGTTCAGTGGTAAAGCTCCTGGCCAGCAGGAGTGAATCCCGTGATTCTATCCCCAGCACCTAGAAGAGTTCTCTTTTTCCTCTCTCCTTTTCAGGGTCTGTGGTCACCTCTGCCCTACTTCTGTTTTTCTTTTTGTAATGCTGAAAACTGAACCCAAGAGTGCTTTCCCGTTGAACTACATACTAAATCCCTTTTAGTTTCAGTTTGAAGCAGTCTCTTTGGACTTGAGATTCTCCTGCCTCAGCTTTCCAACCCCAAGTAGCTGTAACTAGAGGCATAAGCCTGGCAGACTTGTCTTTTTAAAAATCTTTTTTTCTTTTTTTTTCCTTTTTATCGGTACCGGGGATTGAACTCATGACTGCCTGCTTGCAAGGCAGGCGCGTATGCCGCTGAGCTAAATCCCCAGCCCCTTTTTAAAAATCTTTATTAGCACATTTACAGAATATAATGACCACATTATTGTGGGGAATTGATACTGTGATATGTACATAACATATCTCAATTCTTTTTTTCCCTTTCTTTTTTTGTTTTTGTTTGTTTGAGAAAAGGTCTCACTATGCAGTTCAGGCTGGCCTTAACCTCACTTTGTAGTCCAGGCTGTCCTTGAACTCACAGCAATCCTCCTGCCTCAGCCTTCTGAGTACTAAGATTACAAGCACACTCCACCACTCCCAGCTTTTCCCCTCCAGTTTTTAAAATCTTTTTCCTTTTTTTTTTTTTTTTTGCCAGCATCATATTTATTTTACAAGTATGTATCAAGTTAACTATCATAAACACAAATTAACAGCCAGACAAACAAGCCAAAAAATATACAAAACACATAAAACAATTATACTAAAACAAGTTAAAGTTTTAGATACAATGACTATGCTGGGTTATAATAACATTTTCCTTCCTCTCTCTCTCTCTTTTTCCTGTTAAGACTTTTTGTCTTTTGGTAACAGCTGTTCTAACTAGGATGAGACAGGATCTCATTGAGCCTTTGATTGGTTTGGTGTGATTTGGTTTGGTTTTTTGAGACGGGGTCTGCTGTGTAATGCAGGCTGGTCTTGAACTCACTATGTAGCCCAGGCTGGCCTCAAATTTGCAGCAATCCTCTTGCTTTAGCCTCGGGAGTGCTGGGATTACAGGCATGCACCACCACATCCGGTGCTTTTTCTTCTTGATAGCTAATGATATTGAGCATTTTTCATATATTTGTGGGCCATTTGTATTTCCTCTTTTGAGAAATGTCTACTCATATCATGTGCCCAGGGTTTTTGTTTGTATTTTGCTGCTGGGGCAGAGCCCATGGTTCCACACATATTAAGCACACCCTCTATCACTGAACACATGCCCAGCCCTGCCCATTTTTAATTGGATAATTTCATTATTCAGCATTTTGATTTCTTTATATATCGTAAAACCAATCCTGTCAAATTTTGGGAATGTTTTTTCCAATTTTGTAGGCTGGCTCACACTCTGTTTCCTTTGCTATATAGAAGCTACATAGTCTGACATTTGACCATCTCTCTTTTTGCTTTTGGGATCTTTTATCTAAAGCCTTTTGAAAGGGAAATTAAGGATCAAGGATGTAGTTAAGGGGTGTAGCTCTCATCTCATACTGGTCAGGGGTTCAATTTCCAGTACTCCCCAAGAACAGATAAGGGTAGTGCACTTAAAGAAAGTGCTTTCCCTGCAACATGTCTATTTATCTGCTTGTGTAAAGTTTTAAAAATCTACTTCTTTTTGCTCCTACTTAAACAGCAATTAAACTGAGCAATGTGACTAAAACTGGCATCTTAAGGTTTCCACATTTGCTCCCACTTGGTGATTTCCCTATCTCATCGCTCAAATTGACAGGAAAGGGTAAGAGTTACCATCCTGCTCTGACTGCCAGCATCTATTGTCAACCTGTTTGAGCCATGGACCTGGGTAAAACATCACAGCCTAGAGGGCCACTGACCATTCTGGTTGTTCACTGGATGTGGCATCCACGCTGTAGAACCCACCAGACTCCTACCTCCCACCCCCCCCATGGGGGAGGAGGCTGCAGAAAGAGAAAGACAAGTCCTTTCTTATTCTAGCTATTTAGTAGAAAGTGCAGCTTATTGTGTTCCCTCCTAACAGTGACATTTACTGAACTGTTCTCTCTGCCTGGCAATCCTTAGTGAGGGGAACGCTAAAACCCAAATAAACTCAATATAGAGAGTGACTGTCAGGTTCCTAAGTTAACAGTACAGCTTCAAAGAGATTTTTGCAAACAAACATTAAGCCATAATAGAACTTTTCAATTGTCTCATACTCACACATAAGATATCTGTCCATGCACAAGTGCCGCTGCTGTACGTATCTTTGCAAGTGTCCCTGTGCCTACTGTCCTTGACAAGAAAACTATACAGAAGGGTATCGGCAGCTGCAAGCAAATCTGTGCCAGAAACCTGCCTCCTTCCATAACGTCCCAGACAAAACAAAAACCACAACAAAAAACCGCTAACCTCTCCTTCTCTAAGACCATATAAGCTGCCTCACCAGCTGTTACAGTTCACACCTGGATTCCCCCAAGCCTCATGCATTCAAAGAGAGAGCTTTTGAAAGGTGATAGGATTATGTAGTGCAATAGCTAGGTATGAAATTGGGAGGTGGGGCACACTTGGAAGAGGCCTACCACAGTGCATCTCCTTCCTGGCTCTTCCCCTCACTCTGCTTCCTGTCCACCATGACATGAGCAGCTCTCCCCTGCCCAGGTCCTTCTGCCATGCCACTGACCATGCAAGAACTGTCACTTCTGAAACATGCGCTGAAACAAACCTCTCCTCCAGTATGTTATAGGTGTCAAGTATTGTGTCCTTCTAATGGGGAAGTAGTTAACACACAGCACAGAAGCCTATTCTCCCACACTGCCCGAGCTTTGTGGGAACCCTGTTATTCTTAGAGAAGAACTGTACAGCAGGGAAGGGAAGTAGGAATGAGACATGGGCCTGACACACAACCCCCTCATTCCCACTCTAACAGCACAGTCCAACGACAAGTCTGCAGGGGGAGTAAGCATAGAGTCTGGCTGCACTAAGGCCTGAGTCCTCACCTCCAACAGCAAAAGGCCTTACAAGGGCTGAGAAAGACAAACATCCTCACTTTCGAACTCCTTACCCTTGCACCAAATTGTCATCTAGGGTTTCCTGATGGAAGATAAATGGCAGGCTGCTGACCCTTTGGATAGTCTGTTAACAGGTAAGCTGCTAGACTGGATTAGGGGTGAGGGGAAGCCCCACAAGAACCCATTCTGGATCACACTTGGTCTCACTCCTGCTACAGACTCAGGGACTGAAGAGGGTCAGCTAAGAATCCACACAGATCGGATAACCCCAGCCCAAACGTCCTCCTTTAAAATTAAGTGTAGCTTTCTGAACTATCTCAAGTGTTTCAATAAACTCTGAGAATGGATAAACGCCTAGCAATTAGACTCTATAAACTCACAGAGACAAAAGAAAGGGCTGGGTAGCACACACAGCACTCTGCAGAACATGTAATGGGGAAAGAGAGACCAAGCAGCTTTTTTTTTTTTTTAGTTCAACAGTGGCCTTGAACTCACACTACATAGCCCAGGCTGGCCTCAGCGCACAGCAATCCACTACTGGAATTACAAGCGTGCATCACCACACCCAGCCCAAGTAGCTTTTGCACACATTCAGTCAACTAAGAATTTTGTCTCCAGCACACATGGCACAAGAATGCAGCCTTAACAGTGGCCATGTGGTAACTAAGGGGCAGCAACCCTGGAGAGGAAGTGCAAGTAATGATTCATGGTTCCTCTGCAGGACTACGGCTAGTCTTGGTCTCTGGGACTCACAGTCAGGAAGGACAAAGTGATAAATCTGAGGGGAGGAAGACAGCAACACTGGCACAAGATGAGGCCAAACAGCATTCAGAAGAGGAATCTGGCACTGTGGCACACTGAGAGACAGTGCTACGGGACCTACGTTCTGCTCCTGAAAATTCAAGCTGACTCCACTCCTCCATCCACAAAAGGCCAATTAGAGCAGGGTTTTCTAGAGGAATTTTTAACAGGCAGCCAAGACAACATCAAAGATCAGTATTTCTCTTCAGGAAAGAATGCACAGATAGGCAGTGGAGTAGCTGTCCTTCTCCATCATCTCCCTGGCCCTGTGCGCACTATATCAGCTGTGTGTCGGCCTACACCCCACCACACTCTCCCTTCCCCCATCCCCGCAGGATGGTCTGAGGTCTGTGAGGCTGTGGCATGGCTAAGGATGGCCTTTTAGAGCTAAAAAGAACCTCTCAGGTTATTCAAACCAATTTCCTCATTTTTGTTAGAAAAACACCATACCAACCAGACTCCTACCCCAAACTAGCTAGTGACTAAGCTGAGACAACAATCTGGTCTCCACCTATTAAGGTAAGATGAAACAAACAGAGGTGCAAGGTCAGGCCGACTGTCGAAGGGAGAAACCAGCTTACTGGAAATGCAGTGCTTAGATGTGCACCTCTCCGCCAGGCTTGGGTTTATAACTGCCACCTCCGGCTGCTCCGGGTTGTTTTGGGTCCTCCTTTTCTACTGGTCTTCATCGGTTCATTAGAGTGCAAGTGTCTAATACCCTTTCTCACTGCTCTCCACACTGGGAGACTCAGGGGTTTGCCTCAGCAGCGCCATCTTCATGGGCCCTCTTCTCCAGCTCGTACCTTCCTGTCAGCCTAGCCTTCTTCACTACCTCTCCCCTCTCAGTGCTTCTTTTCCCTACTTTCCTTCTCTCTGCATCCTGTCCAGAATTTTTTTTACACACATGACTGTCAACTAAGAATGTAACTGATTTGCTCACTCAGGGTTACCTCTTTCAAAATGAATGGACTGCACATGGAATGCAACTGGATATGGACTTCACATGGAGCCAAAATCCCCTTTTCTTATGTACAATTAAAACCAAAATCAAACAATCAGTATGAACAACTATTAACAGGGTCATTCATAAGCTATTGTGGTATGGAGATTTTTGTTTTAATTTTTTTTCAGGCAGGGTCTCTCTTTGTAATTCAAGCTGGCTTTGAACTCACTCTGTAGCTCAAGCTGGCCTCAAACTCATAGCAATTCTCCTTCCTCTGCCTTCCAAGTGCTGGGATTACAGGCATGCCCCAAGCTCATATGACAGCCAAACAAGAGAACACCTTCACCTCAGAGACAGTTCCATGAATGCCAGAGAAACTGGTACTCAAGCCCTGGCTCACCCCATATCACACACACACACACACACACACACACACACACACACACACAGAGCACATACAGCTGTCTCTCTGCATCTGTCTCTCTGTTTCTTGCTCTTAGAAAACTGTTCTTGGGACTGGGGATTTAGCTCAGTGGCGTAAGCCTGTCTTGCAAGCAGGCGGTTGTGAGTTCGATCCCCGGTACCAATAAAAATGAAAAAGACAAAAAAAAGAAAAAAGAAAACTGTCCTTGATAGCCTCTGCTTTTGCTGACATATGAGCACTGGACCAGCCACACTATTCCAAGGACATCATGCTTGTCACTGTTAAATAATAGTTTTAAAAAGGAAGTCAGGAATAAGGGACCAACACAAGCCTTTTCCTCACAAAGTCCTGACTCCTGGTCTGAGAGGTTCTCACAGAAGGATCTTTCGGTACAGGGGCCCAAGGCCAGCCTTAGTAACTTTTCTCACTGCCAAGACAAAATACCCAACACCAGAATTAAAGGGGGAAGGTTTATGTCAGCTCAGAATGTATGGAGATTTCAATCCATCCACAGTCGGCTAGCTCCAAGGCAGGTTGCATGGCAGAGGAGAACAGTTCATGGCAGGCAGAAGACACCCAGTGGCAGCAGCCTCTCCTTTTTATTCCTTCCAGCCTACTTGACTTTTGGGTAGTACCACTCACCATTATACACACCCTCAACTATGTTAAACCAATCAGTGAACTAATTTAGAGAACCAGCACCACACACCCTAGATCCAGTCACCTATGAAAAGCCCCACCTGTGACCACAGGAGGCTTTGGGAGGTCATCCAGACATAAGCCATAACAACGAGATAAAGGGCTGTTCATTCACTGAAAGAGAATGACGGGGCTGGAGATTTAGTTCAGCGGCATAAGCGCCTGCCTTGCAAGCAGGCAGTCATGAGTTCGATCCCTGGTACCGATAAAAAGGAAAAAGACAAAAAAAAAAAAGAGAATGGCACAGTGGGCAAGGTGATACCATAACTCTAGGAGGCTGAGGCAGGAAGATCAGAAGTTCAAGGCCAGCCTGTGACTTAGTAAAATCCTATCTCAAAATAAGAAATTGAAAAAAAAGAACTAAGGATATAGCTCAGTGCAAAGGACATCACAGAAAAAGAGGGAGAGGGAAGGGAGGGGACAAAGAGACATAGGGAGATAGAGACAAAGTGGGGGGTGGGACATAAATGGCACATAGGTTTTTGTAAAGAATAACCCTTTGGGGCCAAAGTTTAGCTCAGCAGCACAAGTGCCTGCTTGGCAAGTATGAGGTCGTGGGGCTGGGGATTTAGCTCAGCAGCATAAGTACCTGCCTTGCAAGCAGGCGGTCGTGAGTTCGATCCCTGGTACCAGAAAAAAGAAAAAGAAAAAAAAAAAGTATGAGGTCGTGAGTTCAATCCCTAGTACAAAATAATAATAATAAACAATAATAATAACCTTTTGGACAAGGGTATAGTTAGTGGAAAAGACCTTCTGAGTCTTAAAAGATAATGCCCAGGGGCCCCAAAGGCTCCAGGCCCCAAGAGTGGACTGTCCAAAACACTAGTACCAAAGAGACGTATCACTGATGATGGAATTATTTCCTCCTAAAAAGTGACACAACTGGGGTTAAAAACTGTGCCAACGACTCACAGAGAGCATTTCCAACCTTCCTCCTCTCTACTGCCCTTTGCTTGGTACCTTAAAAGGAGACACTTAACTACAGAAGTCACTCACCCTGAAACGCACTCATCACTTCAAACTGAAAAAAGATCATGGTCATAAATGTCAGGGAAGGTACCATTTATTAGGCACCTGCTGGGTGTTAGACATTATGTAAAGCAAACGAAGTACACTCCTCATTGGATCTTCTTGGTCATCTGATGAAGCAAGTATTATTGTTCCCATTTTACACATGAGGAAATTGAAATTCAGAAAGGTTAAATAAATTGCAGGTTGGAGCTAAAGAGCATTAAAAGCAACATACTAAGAAGGACCATGATGAGCTCCTCCTACTGAGATCTGCAAAATCGTATTGGTTCTGTCTAAATCCAACAGAAAAAACATCTGCTGGGGTGGAAGAACTAACAACCTAGAGCCAAAGCTGCCCAACGCTTCAAATGAGCATTTCGGTGCACTCTTGTGTACAGCAGCACTAGTTACCACAGTCAACCCAGAAGAGACTAGCCAGCTATGGCGGCAGCTCACTCCTGGAGTCCAGCACTTGGGAAGCTGCAGCAGTAGGCCAGTCAGAGCCACACAGCAAGACCCTGCTTCAAAAAAAGAAAGCTAAAGTGTCCATCAATAGACAAGTGGTTAAATAAAATGGATATTTACATACAATGTACTATTATTAGACTTCAAAGGAAGAAAATTATCTATTTTTGTTTGGTTTTTGTTTTTATCTTTTTGAGACAGAGTCTCATTATGCAGTTCAGGCTGGCCTTGAGCTCACTTTGTAGCCCAGGTTGGTCTCAAACTTGTGGTGATCCTCCTGCTTCAGCTGGTCTCAACCTTGCAACAATCCTCCTGCCTCAGCTTCCAAGTAACAGGATTACAGGTGGACATCACCATGCCTGGCAATAGGAAGAAAATTCTTTTTTTTTTTTTGGTAATGGGATTGAACTCATGACCTCACGTTTGCCAAGTAGGTACTTGCACCGCTGAGCTAAACCCCTGGCCCCAGGAAGAAAATTCTAACACATGAAACTTGAAGACATTATGCTAAGTGAAGTAAATCAAAGAACAGATATGATTCCATTCATTAACAGTTTTTGGAAGCCAGGCGTAATGATCAACACCTGTGATTCTAGTTCTCTGGGAGGCTGATGCAAGAAGACCCCAGCCTGAGCAATTTAGCAAGACCTTATTTCAAAATAAAAAAGGGCTGGGGATGTAGGTCATGTAAAAACCCTGGGTTCAACTGCCAACCCTGGAAAAAACAAGAAATACTTGCAGAAGTTAAATTCATAGAGATAGAAAGTAGAATAATGATTGTCATGGGCTAGGAAAAGGAGACAATGGAAAAATTAATGCTTAATGGGTAGAAGTTCATCTAAGAAGATGAAAAGAATCCTGGAAATAGAAGGTGGTGACAGCTGCATAACAATGTGAAAGTAGTCAAAGCTACTGAACTATATACTTAAAAATAGTTGCAGTGAGCCAGGCGTAGTGGCTCACACCCATAATTCCAACACTTGGGAGGCTGAGCCAGGAGGATCATCAAGCATTCAAAATCAGCCAACTATATACCAAGAGCTTCTCTCAAAAAACAAAAAAAAAGTTATGATTGATTTGTGACGGTGGTGGTAGGGTGTTTGTGTAGTAATAGAGATTGAATCCAGGACTTTCACACTGAACCACAGTCCCAGGTCCTTTTATATTTTACTTTGATATAGGGTCTCGCTATGTCTCTGAGTTGTCTAGGCTGAGCTCAAACTCACAACCTCCTAGAGCACTAGGATTGCAAGTGCATGCCACCAGTTTTAGCTTGGAAAATTTTATGCTGTGTATATTTTACTTTAATTTTTTAAAAATAAGAGATCTACATTTTTCCTTCCATACGCCCTAGAAAAATTCCATCCCAGCCTTTCTTAACCTCAGCATGCCAACTGCTGACCCCCACATCTCGGTGTACCATCCTGTGCACCAGCCTAAACATCCAAGGCATTTCCTCATTACAGAAAAAATGGCAGGATCCAATCACACTCCATCCACAGAAAGCCCAAGAGCTCCTGATCAAGGCACAAGCTCAAAATGAATCCTGAAAAGTCTTCCAGGGAACACTGTGGCAGTCTTTAGAATAGTTCACACTGGAACCCAAAACTAAAATTATTTTATTTTATTCATTTATTTTTTTTTTTTTATTATTGGTACCAGGGATCGAACTCACGACTACCTGCTTGCAAGGCAGGCGCTTATGCCGCTGAGCTAAATCCCTAGCCCCTACTAAAAGTATTTTAAATACAACAGTACCCTAGAGCAGGGAGTGGTGGTGCATGCCTGTAATCCCAGCACTCGGGAAGCTGAGGCAGGAGGATCGTCTCAAGTTTGAGACCAGCCTGGACTACAAAATGAGCTCAAGGCCAGTTTGAATTGTATAATGAAACACTGTCTCAAAAAGAAAAAAGAAAAAAAAAAACCCACTACCCTAGAAATCCTTGGGAATCCTAATGGTTTCTGACTCCTAATATTTGCTGTCTTGTCTAACACATGAGGCTCCAGATAACCAGTATTTACCAACGGAAATACTTTCGCCCAGCACTAAATGAAAAATACAGAAGTTTTTGCAGTGAGCTAAATATCTGAGGTATTGTACTACAAATATGTTCCAGCTGTATGTAAGTAGAAGTCCACACACAGTCATTTCTTTATTGGAAACTCTTTCCTACTAGAAACTCTGAATTTTCAGTTTCTCACCCTTTTCTCTGGCACCAGAAACCGGCTACAAAGCCGGCTGACTCTGCACAAGAAGTAGCTTCCCCGTTTTACACTGAGCTCCAGCCCAGGTGCCTTCCAAGGACAGTCACGTGCATCATAATTATCAGCATGGTTAAGAGGTGTAAAGATGTGGAATTTGCTGCATACTAACACAGCTGGAACACAGGATGGAGTATAGTGTCCAGATTCCAGGAAGCCAGGACTGTAACTTGATGGCTCTGTAAATCCCAAGTGGATTCCAGGGGCAGAAGCAGTCAACCTCATTTCAAGTCAAAAGCATTCAATGCCAATCACCTGAAAATCTTGACACTTTAAACACAGGGTCCTCAGGGTACTATCATACTCCTACAAAGAGCCTTACATTAATGTACCCTACACAACGAAGATTCCCCAGAAAGAGAAGAAGACAGCAGCAAACTGTGTTGCTATGCAGAAGCAGAATAAACAATGGCTACAGGGACCCATCCCAAACCAAAGCCTGTCCTCAACATCAAGGTAACCAGGTCCAGAAAGGAACAAGTCAAGCATGGAAGACACAATTAAGTGATAGCTCAGGCACCTGCAAGAGAGGCTTAATTACAAAACCAAGTGAATGACATTTAAATAAAATTAAAAACAGAAAGAAGGCAGAAAGACTCTAGTAGAAAACAAATAAATTGTTTCTGAAGAATCAGGTCAAAGTGAACTGAGCAGCTTTTACATCTATGTAGGGAAAGAGACAGCAAAGACAAGACAGCCAGACTCTATCCTGTGGCCTGGCATGGAGCTAAGAAAGGGTGCCACAGAACCACATCAAAATCTGCTCATTAGGGAAAATAGACAGTTTTGCAGTGACTGACAGAAGAGAAGAAGTCTGAGCATTTCACTCGCTTAGGAGAGAAGTCAAGGAACTCAAAAGACAAGTTGGAAATAGCACCAGCCTAACAAGCTAATGACACCAAAACCCCAGTGGCACTGAAAACTCTAGCCAAGTCCTACATCTCTGGACAAAATCACCAATTAGCCAGGCACACTGGCAGCAATCAGCAGGCTCACTGTCAATCAGCAGAGCGGCACAGGAAGGACTCAGAAGCCAACAAGCGTCAGTAGAACTTTAAAATGCAGTAGGTGGCTTTTCAGAAAACATGAATACCTGTCTGGCTTTAAACGTAAGTATTTCACTGACACTGAGGCCAATGAGTCAAATGACAAAGTGAAACAGCTTTGGCTGTGTGCTCTGAGCCTCCCCAGATGAGCATACACAGGCTGGTATGTCAACGGCCTGCACAGCCTAAAGGTTCCATGCCCCTGTGAACAAGACAGAAAACAAACAAAACCTTTCTCTAATGGAAGTCAGGCTCGGTCCTCTCCATTTTCCTTGCTATTGATGGTTATCTGCTTGGGGACAAAGCAATCCCCCAGCTAGCACTTTCCCTCTTCTTTTTCGTGAAGAAGAGCTTTTACACACTTTGGCCTCTACACCTACATATTCTTTTCAAGCTTGTACAACTGGGTGATAGCCAAAATCAGCCTTTGAGAAGTCTAGCACAGGGTGGGGATGTAACTAATGGTATGGTCCTTGCCTAGCATGCATGGGGTCTTGAATTCAATCCCTAGTACAAAGAAAGAAAAGAAAGAAAGAAAGAAAGGAAGAAAGGAAGGAAGGAAGGAAGAGAGAGAGAGAGAGAAAGAAAGAGAGAAAGAAAGAAAGAGAGAGAGAGAGAGAGACAGGCAGGCAGAGGGAAAGGGAATGAAAGGGAATGAAAGGGAATGGAAGGGAAGGGAAGGGAAGGGAAGGGAAGGGAAGGGAAAGGGGGAAGGGGAAGGGGGAAGGGGAAGGGAAGGACGGGAAAAAAGGAAGGAACAAGCAATCTAGTAGTGAATAAGACCACGTATAAATCAGCCATCTGATGTACAACCAATCCTGCCAAGCTGAGGGAAGTCAGTACATCAGTCCTGTTCACTCCAGATCCGCAGAAGGATTCTGTATCAAACCAAACTGTACAACTCCGGGCCCGGAGAGCAGGCAGAGCAACCAAAGAATGGCTACTCTCTCCTCCTCCCTTTTGCTGGACCTTGAGGTTGACATTTCTCTGGATAGGAAGTGACTCCACGTGCAGAGAAAAGAACAAAGAATGATTTCTCACTCTTTAAGGGACTTTTATGTGGGAATCTTTTTCTCCTGGTAACAGGCTAAACCTGTTAAGAGATTATCTTTTGCTTCTGCCAAGTTTCTGAAGGAATGAAAGATTCAAAATAGCATAAATTTTGGGTTTAGCCAAATATAGAAATCTGAAGGGAAAACAATCTTCCTGGCACTCATTTCAGTCCTTGGGTTTTCTATACTGCTATATGGAAGTTTGCAAAATTAAATTTACAGAACAAAAGAAATACCATCTAATGCCCCACAAGAGAATAGTCTAGTATGGAGAGACATTCTCCCCAGAGGAAAGAGGGCTCTTTCTGCACACAGAGGGTAAAGCAGGTGTTTTGTTTTCTGTTTCATTTTGCAATGTCGTGAACTGAACCCAGGACATCACTCACACTATGCAAGTGCTCTGCCCCTGCACTACAGTCCCTGCCCCCAATGCAGTCTTTCTTAATCAGGTACAGCAAGCCCAGAACGTATCTGATGACATACTCCCCTAAATCAGAGAAAGTTTAGGCAATAAGGGAGAACAAGTTTAAAAGCAATAGTAATAAAAACAAGCTAGTGACACCCTGTTGCCAAAACTCCTTTTCCCACCTACCCTAGCATTTTACTGCTATGTTCTTTCCCACCTGGATACTCTCTTTAACAGAAAAAGAAGCAATACTGTAGTTATGTAAGAAGTTACCTTCAATGACGCTGGGTGAAGGGTACATGTGTAAGTCTATAATCATATCTAAATTAAAAGTTTACAAAAGTCACTAAACTAAAAGAAGCAGACAACAAAAAGTTCAAAGGATAGTCTCTCAAAATCAGAAAGGCCTGTCTAAACTACAAGAACTGTCAGATAAATCTATGGCTCAAGTCAGTCAGTCTCTAGAAATTTCCAGTCCTACAGGACACCTACCATATAACAAGCCCGGAACAAAACAAGTTTCCATTCCTAGCCCCAAAGTGCACTCCCCATGAAGGAACAGGCTTCTGCCAATGACAGGGAAGGCAGCTGGGCTAGCAAAGCTGCGTATCCTCTCTGAATTTTCCACTTTTCCCTGTAAGTCTCTAAAGGTCAGGTTGTGTACAATTTCTGTCATTCTCACAAAGCTGGGAACGCTCTGGAGGCTCCCTAGCACTGTGATGCTGGGCAGATTGTTTTGGGGGCTTTTGGGGCCATGCTTCCTGTGGGCATCTGAGCACAGGAATGAAACTCTTAATTGGGACTGCTTATCTGGCTCCATGAACCTTACCAAGTCACTTCATCCTTCAAAGTCTCTACTCCCCTCCTCCCGACATACACACATAAGATCACAACTTGTCACCCAGGGATGCATCAGAGTACAAGGTAAATGGCCTCGTGATCTGTAGATGAACAACAAGTAAAAATGCCAGAATAAATCTACCTTTAAATCAATGCATGTTCTCAGACTGTAGAAAGCCATTATTTAAATGCAGCTGGCTCTCCAATGACTCCCTGCCTTCTCTTACAGAAGTAAAATAAGCTGATTCTGTGAGGCTTTATTACAAACAGTTCCCATTCCAACAACTGCTGCTTCTACATATTCTGCTCAGTCTTTGGTTAATACCTTAGAAACCAACAAAGTTTCCATTTTTACTTGGCCAAAAGCAATCCATGCATCCATGGGAAGGAAGAAAGAAATAGGGAAAATGACGTTTGACTTCCACTCACATCAACAATTTAAATAAAACTGATTTGAATGGTTGGGCCTATCAAAGGGAAGTCAGCTCATCAGAAATGTAACAATCATCTTATCAGGTATATTACTACTACTACTATTATTAATATTATTATTTTGAGCCCCAAAAGCAACATTATAGTTCTTTAGGTGAATGCTAATTCATTACTAATGGAAAGTCTACAAACCCATTCATCCATTTATTTATTCATTGATATAGTTTATGAATCCCTATTGAAAGTCATGTACTCTGCCAGCTATGCTGGCACATGTCTGTAATCCTGCCTACTTGGGAGGCTGAAGCAGCAGGATCACAAGCTCAAGGCTGGCCTGGGCACCACAGTGACCCTATTTCAAAATAAAAAAAATTTTGAAAGGGCTGAGGCCAAACATAGTGACATATACTTGTAATCCCAACACTTGAGAGGCTCAGACAGCAGAATCTCTGCAAATTTGAGGCCAGACTGGGCTACATAGTAAGTTCAATGCTGAACCAGGCTAAACTACACTATATAGTGAGACTGTGTCTCAAAAAACCAAGAGAAGACAGCCCATTCAGGACCCCTTCTGTCTCTCGAAGACAGAAGCTTTCTTTCTCTCAATAAATATATTCTGTTCTTAATCTCTATTGTTCCTAAAATTCGTTCTTCAATTTTAGAGAATGCAAACTCATACTGAACATATAGTAGGTAAGGAGTTTCATTCCCCTGTATCATTGGAACTGTTCCACCAAGATCACTGGATAGAGATAAGAGTTTGCTTTTTTTTTTCATAGACTCTGGACTGGGACTCATAACAAATTTTTATGCTTTAAATTGTGTTTTGTATTTCCCCATTGTTTATAATTGCTTTGTTTCATATAGTTTTGTTAAATATAGTTCTGTCCCACCTTATGCCCATCGGCCTTGTGAGTTCCCACCTTGAACCCCTATCACCCCATGACTTTACTATATAAAAGTCCCTAGAAAAGACGTCTGTGGCAACCCGTTCGGGACTCCTTCTGTTTCTCTCAAACAGAAGCTTTCTTTCTCTCAATAAATATGTTCTAAAAACAAAACAAAACACCAAGAGAAAGCGGCAGAGAAGCTCAGTGGTAGAGTATTTGCCTAGCTCTTTCAAGGCCTGGGTTCAATAGCTAGTACTACCAAAAAAAAAAAAAAATGCCAAGAGAAAAATAATACAGTAGGTGTGGGTAGCATATGCCTGTAATCCCAGCACTTGGGAGGTTCAAGCAGGAGAAATCACTGCAAGTTCAGGGCCAGTCTTGGCTACATAGTGAGTTCAGGGCCAACATGAAGTACATAGCGAGACTCTACCTCAAAAACAAAAACAACTAGAAAAAAGGGTAATACAGACAAGTGGACCTCTTCCTTTCCACACTCTAGTTGAAATTAGCTAAATATAGTTCTGTTCTTACTCAGACACCAGGCTGACAGGCCTCCCAAAGACAGGTAGCAACAATGAGTGGGTTAGGGCCACAGCAGGAAAAGCAGCTGAGGGTGGATTGAACCCCAACTGGGGCCATTGCCTCCTCCTCCTACACAGGATGCTCCTAGGGATGCACCACTGGCAGAACTGCTTGGCCACAGCCCAGTGACAAACAGCAACTGCAGTCACACAGCACAGCCCTCACAGAGCGAGGCCACCAAACACCCTTGTGTCTAGTGACAAAAGGTGTCCAGATCCTGGCTTCTGCATTCGCATTCCCAAGCCTTCCAGGTGTCCAGTCCAACCCCACACATCCAACTTATAAATAAACGTCAATTAGGACAGCGGCACATAAACGGGCCAGTGTGTACTCAAGTATTCTTGCCATGATGAGTTTCACATGCCTCCCTCACATCTGTTAACTCTCTAAGGAAAGAAAGACTAGAAACATGGGTGCTCCAACGTGTGAGAGGAGCAGCAGCCAAGGAGTAGGAGGATCACTACAGCCACACTGGTGCTCACTGAATGCAGGGTACACTTTCTCATGGGCCTGACTCCTGGTTGCAATGCTGTGTTTTGCAGTTTCCTTAACACCTACTGCTCTTCATCTCACTGTACACTCCGTGTGCAAACACATGGCGTTGGGCTGCAGGAGGGCTCACATCATACGGGAAAAGAGGCAAACCTCGCCTGGCAGAGAACTCTCCTGTGAGTGTCTACACCTAAGAAACAAGCAGTTGCCCAGGCCCTGGCCCTGACATTCCTATATCCCTGCCCCTAACCTGTCCCGGGCCTTGGAATGCAATCCAGTCAATCTGGAGCAACGCACAATTACAGAGCCAAACAAGACCAAGTTCTCAAGACAATCAACCAGCTGACATGGAATGAAGAACGCTCTTCTCCACAAGCCACTAGCTGGAATGGCAAAAATGAAGAGTCAGGGGAAAAAGTCACTTTGAGCCCGGCAAGTGGTATATGCCCATAATTCTAGCACTCTGGGAAGCTGAGACAGTCAGATCTTAAGTTGAAACCCAATCTGGGGAAGTTGGTGATTTAGCAAGATCCTATCTATAAAGTAAAAATTAAAAATTAAAGTTTTAAAGGCCGGGAAAATAGTTCAGCATGAAGACCTTTGGATCAACACCTAGTACCACACGCAAGTGTGAGCACACAAGCACACGAAAATTGAATCTAAAGTATAATAACTTATTTTAGCAAAAATGATAACAGCGGGGCTAAGGATGTAGTTCATGGCAGAGCACTTGCCTATTATGTGCAAGACCCTGGGTTTGATTCCAAGCAACACCAAAAAAAAAAGAAGGAAGAAAAGGAGGAAGAGGAAGAAGACAAGGACAGCAATTCATTCTGGGATTTATGGCATGTGAAAATCAAATGTTTTATGACCACAACAGTACAAAGCACGGTAGAGATAGTTCACAACGATAACAGGGCCAATTTGTGCAAAGGACAGAGACCGCAAGATGACGCAGGAGGACAATGAAAAGTACCAGGGAGACAGAACAGGGCACCAGAGGGGCACTGTGAAAGGATTGATGGAGCAGGACACTGAGGAAGAATATAACAGACAAAGAGGATGGCAGAAAAGCCCAAGACATCGCAAGGCCAGAGCTAGGATAGTGAGGACAAAGAAAGAACACAGAACGAAAGGGAAAATACAGCTGGAAGGGAACCAAAGGGACAGGAAAAGCAACTGCTACCAACTGCTAAACACTACAGCATGTAACCCCACTGTCACAGACACAGACCCCTGCATCTGCTCTAAGTCTACAGCTGCACCAAACACATGGATTGGCAGCATCCTGTGTCTTCATTTAATCCTAGACTTAGAGCCCAGCAGTCACACTGCCATCCATAGGCAACAACACAAGCCCTTTATATCAAAAGCAATTGTTGGGCCAGGGATTTAGCTCAGCAGTGCAAGTGCTTGCCTGGCAAGTACGAGGCTGAGAGTTCGATCCCTGGTAACAAAAAATGAGAAAAAAAACAACTGGTACTGCCTAAGAAATTCTAACTTTAGTCGTTTTTGATTTCTTGTAATCTCTCTTCAGTTCATCTGACATTCATTCCCTCACATAACCATACTCTTCTCTCCTAAAATACCAAATGCTTCTATTGCCAATTAGCGTGATTCTCTTACTCCCCCTTCACCACCATAGGCAGTAACTGCAAAAAAACCTTTCTAGTCCATTAATTAAAGATTGCTACTTCCCATTATGGAACACTAAATTTAGAAAGCTAAACTGGGTTGGGAGGAAACCATGTGTCACAACAAGCTAGAAGAATTCCACGGAAGGGCTGGGTTACTGGTCTGTTTCTTATAAAGCTCTGACACTAACACAGCAACCACTCTTTCCTGCCACCATCAGGAGTCTACTGTACTATCAGGTCCCAAAGCCACAGCACCCCTCAGCAAGTGACTGCCTCAGAGGACCTGTCTCCTCTGCTTTCCAAAATGCTCACTTAGCTGGAGATAAGAAAGGGGCGAAAGCCAGCGCTAACTGTATCTTACAGAAGCCCCACTTCCTGCCTGCAGAGGTTGCAGTGACTCACTGGGCTACACAGTGGGTACAAAGGCAAAAGTACACACTGTCACTTGCTGTTTTGTCTCCTGTATGCAAGGGGAGTAGAGCAATCAGCACTGTCTGTAAACAATAACAATGCCAGATTAGACACAAAGAACAGTACCCTCATCTTTGTACCCCAGCCCACCCCTCAACCTATGACACCCCTCCCAAGCCACCCATCCTGAGGAAACACAAGCTTCCCTGCAGTCCCTAGCTGCTACCAAATGCAGCAAAGGAAGAGTCCAAGTTTGCACTAATGCCTAGCTCTGTCTTACACAAAGGAAGAATCACTGAAACTCAAGAAACATTCAGTTGTTTCTACCAACACACACACACGTACACATACACGTATACACACACAAAGAAAAGAAACACAGGAAAGAAGGAACAAGAGAGAAAGTGTGAAATGGACATGTGACAGATGACAGTCCTAAAATCAACCCCTGATAGTGCAAATGAATCAGTATGCATGGGTGTGAACAACTCTAAGTCTGACCCAAAAAAAAGCTAAACTGCAAGAGAGAAAGACAGAGACAGAGAGACAAAGAGAAAAGGAGAGGAGGGGGGATGGGGAGGGGAAAAAAGAAAAGAAGAGATGCATCCTAAACAAACACCACAGTTTGGGGTGGGGATCTGCCCTGAGTCCAAACCTTAGTGCACATAAGAAAAGCATGAGAAGATGATGAAAGTTACCTGACCAGAGTTCCCGCCAGGTGTAATGGAGCCGAACTCGACACTTCTTCTGGTAGCAAAGCAGTTTATGTACCACCTGAATGCAGCGTCTGTTACAAAGAAAGAAACATGGGATAAGTCAAAAAATACAGTGAGCTCACCACAGCTATCATTCATTCATTCCTTCTTTCATTCACTAGCAGCACTGGGACTAATTTTAGGACTTTCACTCTGACCTATCTTCCCAGTCCTTTTTTATTTCTTACTTTGAGAGTGAGGGTCTCATTAAGTTGCTCAACTTGCAAATCTCCTGCCCCAGCTTCCCAGAATGCTGGCATTACAAGTATCTGCCTGGGGGCTGGGGATTTAGCTCAGCAGCTTAAGCACCTGCCTTGAAAGTAGGTGGTCCTAAGTTCAATCCCTGGTACCGATAAAAAGAAAAAAAAAAAAAAAAAGAATCCAATACAAGTATCTGTAACCATACCCAGCTCAGATACCCTTTTTCTTTAGTGAGGCAGGTCTGTTTGCTAAGGAGACTAAAGACACTAGATATAGGGAGTTAACTCAATGGCATAAGCACCTGCCTGGCAAGAATGAGGTTGTAAGTTTGATCTCTGGTACCAATAAATAAATACGTACACAAGCAAAGCTGGGTAGGATGGTGCAACCCTATAACCTCAGCACTGAGGAGCCTCAGGCAAGAGAATCACCACGAGCTTGAGGTCAGCATAGAATACATAGCAAGACCTTGTTTCAAAAACCTAATAAACAAACAACCAAGCATGTAAAAGAAAAGAACATCCTCAGCTCTTCTCATGAGTAAATCTGTGTGTGTGTGTATATGTGTGTGTGTGTGTGAGAGAGAGAGAGAAACAGAGAGAGAGGGATAAAAGAGGGAGAGAGAGGGAGAGACACATATACACACACATACTCCATTTGTCAATGGGAAAAGGGGGCTACAACCACTTAGAAGCCCATATTCAGTTAAGCACCCCTAATACCCTTCCTTTAAGGATCATTCCTAGAAGGAAAAATGTACCCTAGTTGTGCCAGTGAAAGTGATAGGCACAGCCAAGTATGGTAGCACATGCCTGTAATCCCAGCACTTGGGAGGCTGAGGCAGGAGGATCCTTTTGAGTTCAAAACCAACCTAAGCTACAAAGTGAGCTCAAGGCCAACCTGAACTGCACAGTGAGACCCTGTCTCAAAAAAACCAAAAAAAAAAAAAAAAAGGCATAGCATGGAAAACCATTAAAGACTTTTGGTCTCAAAGGTCTACATTTAATTAAATGTAGTTAATTTTTTTTTTTTTTTTTTGGTCATGCACACCTGTAACCCCAGCTCTCAGGAGGCTGAGGCAGAAAGATCCCCAAGAGTTCAAGGCCAGCCTAGGCTACATATCACACACAAAAAAGATTTTTATTTTTTGGAAGTAAATTTTATTAGTCTTCTCCTTTATAATTTCATCTGTGGTTACTTAAGCATTCTTTTAAAAAAATTTTTTATTTAAATTTTTATTGTATCGTGATATATTATAAATATATATAGCAATGGGGTACAAAGTCATGTTATAAACTTTGACTATGATGTTAAGCTTTCAAAATTCTCAGAGTTGAAAAATATATTTTTTGCTAGTTTTATAATTTTTAAAAATTTCATTTGTCTTAACCTCAACTTACTAACCAATAATTTGGAAATATTCTAATGTATTGCAAGCCTGGGGATGTGGCTCTGTGGTAAAGTGCTTACCTAATGTGTGAGGTCGTGTGTTCAGTCCTTCATACCACAAACAACACAAAGGAAAACAAAATGCATGTCACTGGGGGTGAATAATTCAGTATTGCAGTGATCCATAGCAGCACTATCTAATAGAACTCTTTGTGATGCTAGAAAAGCTGGCACAAGGATTCCCAGCCTGGGCAACCTGGTAAGACCCTGTCTTGAAATGAATAAAGGACTGGGATGTAGTTTAGTGTTAAAAGTACTTGCCTAGCATGAACTAGGCCTTAGGCTTAATCCCTAGTACCACAAAACAAAACCAAAGAGAAGTTCAGGGTTGAATCCGGGACCTCCTCACTGTACTCAACTCTCCTCCTTTAAATTTTTCCTTAAATTTTGAGACAGAGTCTCGGTGAGTCACTAATGCCCAGCCTGGGGCAAAAAATTTATTCTTCAATTTTTTTTTTCAATACTGGAGATTGAACCTAGGGTCTTCATATTAGGCTACATCCCAGCCTATTTATTTTTATTCTGAAACAGGGTCTTGCTACATTATCCAGGCTGGGTTTAGATCTCTAACCCTCTGCCGAAGCATCCCAGACGGCCACACGTGGCTACAGCTATCTTCCTGACCCACTCATCTAACCCCAGCTGAGCTAGCACTTGAATCCTAACACAACTGAGTTATAGAATGCCTAAAAAACCAAACCCAGGCAGCCTGCAGTTTCGGACAAATGAAAAAAAGATTCTTTCTTTTGAAGCTTTTCTGACATGAAAAAAAGGCAGAGAAGGCAAAAATAGAAAAGTGCTCTTCTCCACCTTGTTTGAGGTATGTAACTTTCTGATACACCCAAGTGCAAGTCCACTCCAAACACAAGACGCTTCCTGAGGCAGGGTTGGAAGTCTCAAGCTCTGGTTTAGACCGAGACAAAGGCATCCTGGTGCCCCACTTAGTTCAGCAGAGACCATGTTCACCTGTGGCTGTCAATCTAACAGTTCATAAACCAAGCTACAGTAGGGAAAGCTATTTTCTTGTACCTCTTAGGAAGGAGAAAAAGAAAACAGAAAAAACATTACTAATCTGCTCTGAGAGGTCAGGGTCGGAGACACCAGCCAGAGGCAGTACAGTGCCTAACGACATACCAAACACACAAATGAACCAAACCTGAAAGCTCAAGAGTCCTCAAGTCACTCTTCTCTGACCGTTTCAGAATATTCCTAATTAAGAGGCCCGTATCGGCCATCTCTATGTCTTCTGCTTGTCCCGTTATCCACGTCTCTGTGTGCTTCTCACTCCTACAGCATTGATGGCAAACCACTTACAGCTTTCAGTGCTAACAGCCTGCTGTGGCATGCGTGCCACAGGTTTGGAAAACACAGCCCTAGAGTTCTGAGAGGTTTTGCAGGAGCACTTCAGATTTAATGAGATGACTAGATAACAGGTCTCTTAAGAAACTTCAGCATGTTCTACAGTGATATTAAAATAGCTTACAACCACACAGAAATATAAAGCAACACATAATTAATATACACATCAAAAATTTTTAAATAATTCTTTTCCTCTCTCAACTGATGTGCATCACCAAACGTGCTTACCAAGTGGTATAAATTCCAATAAATCAAACAGTTCCCAAGTAAATTACTTGTTTTTAGAAACTGTGGTATCACATGTTTGATGTAGCTGTCACTAGCTAAGAGACGCTCCTGTTTCTGTCAACAGGAGCTGACAGTCAGTTGTTCCTGGTGCTAGCAACTGCCACTACACAGCTGCCCACTTACATAGGACCTGGGTCTGGACGAACTGGAGACTGTTGCCTCCTACCAACCTCCTCCCCTAGCACTAGAGCTGCAACATCCCCATCCCCAGTCCTGCCTCTCTGCCCCCCTCTTTGCCTCCCCCAAAGCTGCCTATACCCACTGCCCCTAGGCTCTGTTTCTGGCTCCACTCACCCAACAGGTATCATCATTAGCCATGCAGTCTCAACAACTAACATAAATCACCAAGCAGAATGAAAAATTTAATGATCATTATGTTCCTAAAAATATGTATGAGAGCTAGATGTGGTAGCCCATGCCTGTAATCCCAGCCACTCAGGAGGCTAAGACAGTAGGGTTTTAAGTTTAAGGCCAACCTGGGCAACTTAGCAAACAACCTATCTCAAAATAATTTTTTTAAAAAAAAACTGCCTGAATTAAGGCTAGCAGCTTCTTGACACTGTTGGTTTCAAGCAGGAGCCTAAAGAGATATCTTTCTATGGTCTGTTGGCCATTTCAGAACTTGGGCAGTGAAACCGTCAATTCATTAGAAAGAAATAGCTTGAAACAACCCTACCCCGACCCCATGAGCAGCTGTGAGTGTGGCAGTCTGTAGCCACCCAGGACGGGAACCACCAGTGTTTACTGGGACCCAAGCCATGCTGGAACCTGGCGCACCAGGAAACCAAGCAAACTCACCCCTCACCCCACCCCTGTGAGCGGCTGTGAGTGTGGCAGGCTACCGCGGCCCAGGACAGGAGCTAATGGCATTTACTGGGACCTGCGCCATGTGGGAACCTAGAGCACTGGGAAACCAAGCAACCCCTCCCACCCTGGTGAACGGTTGTGAGCCTGCCAGCACACAGGCTGAAAATCACACATTACATCTTCTCCCCAGATTACCATCCCCTTTAGCAAATGGGAGCCAGGGATCTAGACATCCTTGAGAGGTTGACCATAGGCAATGTAGCAAATAAAGGGGACTTCCTTCTACCATCTCTTTAAAGGCAAATACTTTATCCCTGTTTTGCTTTGTTCTAATTAATGGTATTATTTTAGCCTGTTTTGTTTTGTTGAACTTCAATATACATGAAAGTATGGACAGCTATTTTGAAGAAAACGAGAGATTCTAAGACAGTCATTAGTGACTTCCCTATTGTCTGGTTTTGAAGACCTAAAGCGCCTTCCTCATTCTGTTCAGATCAGTTTTATACTATGTTGTTTTGTATGCATTCTCTGTGTGTGAAGATATGGACAACTATTTGGAAGAAAACAAGAGGCAATATGAAAAGCAGTGAAGATCTCAGGTCACCTAGCTTTGAAATTTATATCTCTTACATTGTTTCTTATGCCCTATTTTGTTCTGTTTTGTTGTGTTTAATTTTACTCCCTTTAAAATTTAAAAAAAAAAAAAGGATAGAGAGGGCCAGGAGATTAGCTTAGTGCCATAAGCTTGCACAGCTTATGTGCCTAGCAAGCACAAGGTCATGAGTTCAATCCCCAGTACAGAAAAAAAAAAGGGCTTGAGACATAGCCCAGTGGTAAATATGCCTAGTGCACATGAGGTCCTGGGTTCAATTCCCAAAAGACAAAACAAAAAAACTCACTGCTGCAATGATGTCAAACATACTACTTCTTGGGGAGGCAGGAAGTTCTTACATGCATATAATGGTTTTGTCTCAAAATGGTTCCGCTTTTGCCTGAAATCATTCTGTAGGACCCACCAAAATCTGCACCTCTCTTCTGGTAACAGCCCACAAGTTTAGGAATATCTGACTTAGGAAGAGCCTGGGTTTCCCATGTGAGAGTAACGTAAGAAGAGTTCATTCCCCCCAGGAGCTCGATTCTCACTTCCAAATTCTGTGCCAGCAGTGGAAATGGCAGCAAGAACAAAGGTGTGCAGCCAGAGTAGACCTGGGTGAGTTTTCCTACCTTTTCCCAGCCAGGCTTTTTTGTTTCCCATAAACACCTCCCTTCCTCATGACTTTCCCGACAGTATTCATACAGATAGGAAACTGTTTCCCTTCTGACCTAGATTCTGGCTCTGAGCACAAAGTCTTTCCATATGTATTCATGCTTAACCAGGTGGATCATAAATGTCTGAAGTGGAGAAACTCATTCTGCTTTCAGTTTCTCATTCTGCTAGGTGCTACTGAGAAACTGTACACAATGAGAAGGAAGAGCAGGGCCCTAGCCTGATACCCGGCTGGGGCAGAAACATTCACCCACAAAGGACTGGTTGCTTCAGATACCAAAAGCTGGAAGGGGACCTAGGACATATCTGGAAACATCCCCATGGGTAGTAATGAAGCAAGTGAACTCAGCCAGAGCATGAAATCTTTTGCCCAGCCTCTGTCAATCTGATACCTCATTAACTTCATCTCACCATTGAAGGCATTCCACTAAGAGTAGGTGGCAGGAGCCCAGAAGAGAAGAGGGCAAGACCAAAGCTCTGCCGAGGGTAAAAGCAGAGATTGACACATATCTGTGACTCTACACTAAGTACAGGACACACAATCCAATTCCATCATTCCCAGCTTTGACTGTTCCCCACTGTCTACTTAGTCTCAGGCAGCTTTTTCTTCTATTCTTACTCTTTTTCCATGTGCCTTCAACTCTAACCATCCAACATTATTTCTAGTGAGTTCCTCGCTTCTAACCCAAAACACACTCATGCTGGGCCCCTACTCCTCGCTCTTCCACCTAAAAAACTCAGTGCTCTTCAGGACTCAGGTCAAATGCAAAGTCTCTGCTGTGCCGTCAGCATAATCACTCTGAGGCCAGAGAGAAATTAGTGTGAATCTTAGATGTGCAGCTGTGACACCAGCCTGTGAGATGGTCCCCAACAATCTTGCTGCTGGTACTTGAATCCTTCACTCAATCTGTTTTGTATCACTATCCAGAGCAGCCTAGACCAGCAGCTTACAAAGAAATGTGTTTCCCATACTTCTGGGGACCATGAGGTCTGACATCAATGTGGAAGCAACCAGTGAGGTCCTTCTATGCATCACCCAAGGAGGTGGAAGGCAAGGGTGTGAGCACACACAGATGCACACTGGAGGAGGAGAGGCAGGGAGAGAGAAGAAAGGGAGAAAGGGCACAAGTAATTGGACTTACAGCCTTGAGTCCTTTTATAATCAGCTTAATCCACTTCTGAGGGCGACACCTTCATTACCTGAGCACCGTCCATGAGGGCCCGGCTCCCTGCACTGTTTATCAGAGTGGTTATGCGACCACAAGATGCAGTGTGTCACTTGGGACTAGGTGATAAAAGAGACTACGGCTTCTGTCTTGGGCTCATACTCTCCTCTTCTGTCTCGCTCCGATTTCTTGTTGTGGAGGAAACTAGCTGCCATCTGAAGCATCTCCAAGGAGAGATTCAGCTAGCCAAGAATGAAGGCCTGCCAATTACCATGAAGTGACCCTGAGAGCAGCTCTCCTGCCCTAGAGACCTACTAGAAGTCTGCAGCCTCGATTAACACTCTGACTGTGGTTCTGCCAGAGACTGGAAGGCAAAACCACTCACCTCGAGCTGCTCCTGAGTTCCCAAGCCACAGCCACTATGAGATGGTGAGCACTTGCTTTAAACCACTAGGTTTAAGGTTTCTTGCACAGCAACACTTAGACAGGAATGATAACAACCCAGGACTCACAGTAAGAAAATCTGGGTTCAAATCCAGGCAATGATACTAAATAACAAAACTGTGGACAAAAGACATAATCCCCTGAGCCTCAGTTTCTCTCCTTATAAAATGAGAAAACTGGAACTAGCATGGTCAATACTACAAAGTAAACAGCATTTTCCAAAAATGGAACATAAAATTATCAAGCTAGAAGTATACAGCACAAACAAATCTGCTGCCTAAGATACTGAGGTTCAGAGACTCCATCTAAAATAAGCAGAAAACTCATCTGCATCTGCTAAGTGTTATAAAAATAAAAAGCAGCACCATTGGTCTCTGAATTGAATTAAAGCTCAGACTCTTAAACACTCAAAAGACAAAAATGTAAACTGTAACCTACTTAAATGAAAGTAAAATTTACTACAGACTTATAAAACCAAGACTATCTAGTCTATGAGCAATCTAAAAAGCTGGAGGTCTACACTACATAGAGTGAAATCCCTTATCCCTCTCTAGATTTCAGGAATGGCACTGGAATAAGATACACCAAGCTTACTGCACATCAAGATGTCACTTGACTAAAATAATAGTGGTGACACTTCTGTACTCAGACCCAACTGAGATGCTTTTGCAGAAAGAAAATTATAGACTCCACCAAAACAATGTAAACATCAGAAAAAGGAAACTTGTATAACTATTTTAATACTAGACGTACTGAGACATCATGGGAGTAACACAAGTTACCTTTGGCTGTACAATTACAAAAGGTGCTCAAAGTGGTGGCCATTTTCTTCCTGACACTTACTAGTACAGCAAACTGCTGAAGTGTAGACACATTCTTTTGGTGGCGTATATATAATCACACTAATACAGCATGATGAATCTGGGTTAATAAAGAGAGGAATGCAGAAGTAACAAAGGAAATCCTGAGAACACCTAAAGACTTAAATTTTATTAAAAAAAAAAAAAAAAAGAAAAGAAAAGAAAAATGATGAGTTGCAGTTGCCTCTGAGCACTGTCATCACCAAGACTGGTGATGGACATCAAAGTCCCCACTGGAGACAGGGATCTCCCAGCAAGGCCTCTGGTGACATCTCACAGGGCTCTGCCAGGCTGCCATGACAGTGTTGCTAAGTTTGGACCAGAAGTTCTCTCTTGACCTCTGCATACCTTTTCTGGGGGTACAGGGAAGCCCTGCAGATTGAACTCCGGGCCTCGACACTGAGTGATATCCCCAGTCTTTTTTCTTTCTTTCTTTTTTTGGTACTGGAGATTGAACTCATGACCTCATGCTTGCCAGGCAGGCACTTATGTCCCTGAGCTAAATCCCTGGCCCTCTTTTTTCTTTTTTGAGAAAGAGTCTTGCTCAACTGCCCAGACTGGGCTTAACTTACAGTTCTCCTGCCTCAGCCTCCCAGAATAAAGGGATTATAGATGTGTGCCACCATGTTTGGCTTCTTCCTACCTTCTAACTGCTACCAACTACTGTGACACAAAAGCACAGCAACAACAACACTGGTACTGTGTATCTTTGGATTCCTAGACCCCTGTGGTCCCAGTTTCAAGGCATCAGCCTAGCTCTTCACACAGTTTATCTGATATATACAAGAATCCAAACCATACTTTGTACTTTTCCCTCCTCTGAAAAGATTCACAAAATATTTCATGAACATTTCACACACAAATGAGTTTTTCTTCAACTAATGTATACACAGAGGATAACTTTTTCAATTACTTGATTTTTTTTTGAAACAGGGTCTACCTATACAGTCTGAATTGGCCTCAAGAGGCTCAAACTTGTTGATCCTATTGCCTCAGCCTCCCAAGTGCCAGGATAACAGGCGTGCGCCACACAGCTATCACACACACAGCTATCATTTGATTCTATAAAATGCATTTGCATATGAAATGAACCATGGCACTTACATGTAGAGATCCATAGGAAACTCCTTCATCATATGTGTTACAATAAACTCTACCATCAGGTCTAAGAGAGAAAAGAGAAAAACTATCAATTAGAATGAAATCTGTATTTTGCCTTTGAGTTGGGGGCCCCTCCGGAATGCTGTGCCCTTGCATTCATACTAAATGTCAGTACCCACATGCACCCCAACTTATTTTGCATAAGATGCTTTCTGCAACACTCTGCATTCCCTGCCACTTGCAAATTAGCAAGGAAATCAGTTGAGTCTCCTATTCCTTCACGATACCCAGAACTGTCAATAAATTCCAATTCAGGGATATATGTACAGATACTTCATACATGGCACCCATCGCTCATATTTGCTAGAACAAAATCTTATTCCAAGACCAGAGCAATGAGAGAACAAGAGAAGAAATTATTGATCACGTTCTTGTAACTGGAGACTTAGCTTTAAAGCTCTATCAGGCTATCTCATCTCACTATCAAAATGCCTGATAGATACTGACTAAAAGGTCTGTGGAACAAATTATGTAGTCTTAATTACTGCCTTTAAAATCAAGCAAATGGGCAGGGAATATAGCTCAGTGGCACAGCACCAGCCTAGAAGCACTAGGTCCTGGATTGGATTCCCACTACCATAAAATCAAGCAGATTTAGGAACTGGGGATGAGCATCCAGGTGGAAATGGGATTAAGAGTTTTGCCAGTTCCCCTGGAGAAAATGTACAATGATGGAAAGACAAAATTACCCAAGATACAACCCCTCCCTATCAACTCTGTCAGCCCCTCTCCACTTAGTGTAGTCAAGAAGTTCTGGGTCTGCACACTGAACTTCAAATCTCCTGATCACTTGACTCCTCAAGTTAACAGGGAACAAGAAAGGAAGTTAGGCCGGGCGTGGTGGTGGACACCTGCAATCCCAGCACTCAGGAGGCTGAGGCAACAGAATCATTTCATGTTCAGGACCAGCCTAGGTTACAAAGTGAGCCCAATGACGACCTGAACTACCTAGCAAGACCCTGTCCCAGAAAGACAAAAAAAAAAAAAAAAGAAAGGAAGTTAGATTGAAATTTTGATCAGGAGTAAAATATGTCTAAATTTACATTATGTATCAAGTTTAGATATAATGATTTGTCTCCTTGGAAAGTTATCTTTCCTCTAAATGACAATACCCTTTACTGGACACTTTATTCAATAGGGTTACTTTACTAAACAATAATAAACACGTCTTCTCAGGCCAGCAAAGAAACGTAACTTCTCTAAGAATCTTAATCATGAGAACCAATCACTGTCTTGGAAAAATGTTGATTTTTATGCTATTAACTCACCCAACACTGCACACACTAAAGGACGGCAGGGGAGGTTCTTGTCTGCTGCCTTCTTCCTGTGTCTCATAGGCTTCACCACAAAAAAGGTAGAAAGAAATTAGCAAATACATGAATTGAGGACAACGGGCTCATCATCACATTCCTCATGCAAATAAAGCCATTGCTACAAATTTCTTCCTCTTTCTAGTGGCTGAGGTAGGGTGGGACAAGGAAGACTTATAAAGGTTCCTAGTTATCAATCAGTGTAGGCCTGTGAGAAAAACAGAGCTCATAGCCAGGCAACTGCCCACAGAGCTCCAGAGCACAGGACAACAGGAAAGCTGTTGTCTGCTCTGTTATCTACACTACGCAAGAGGCATTATTAACAAAAACAAGTTCACTGATTTGGGGGAGGTGATACAGGTTCTCACTATATATCCCAGGCTGGCTTCAAACTCGCAGTGATCCTTCTGCCTCAGCTTTCCAAGTGCTAGGATTACAGGCATGTGCCACCACGGCCATCACTTTTATTTTAAATAATAAAGTTAAGGAAAAGAAGAGAAAGCAGGGACTAGTAGCACACATTGTAATCCCAGCACTCTAGATGGCAAGCTCATACTCAGCCAGGCAACAGAATGATCAAAATAAATAAATAAAAAAGGGTTGAACATGTAGCTCAGTGGGAAAGTGCGTCAGATTCAACCCTCAATGCCTCCAAAAAAAAAAAAAAGGAAGAGAAAGGAGGAGAGAAGGAAGAAAAAGGAGGAGGAAGAGGAAGAAAGAGAAGGTTAATGGTGGGCAACTATAGAGGTAACAATAGTAGACATTGCAAAACCAAAGAGTAAGTTTCAACCCTAAACCTCAAAGTGGTATTTTTCCATATCTTCAAGCTTTAAGTTATTCCCTGATTTCCCCACCTTTCAGATGAATAAATCAAAGCACTACTTAAGTCTTTTCCAAGTTAAAACCATGCTCCACTTTAAAAATACAAGTCTTAGACCATCTCCTTGTTGAAATCTATGTTTCTGATATATTCCATTATTGCAATGGCTGTAGATCTTTGGGGTTAGGGTTAGCGTTCAATATTTTTTCAAAATTTGGTAAGGGTTATGCAAGAACTCTTTGGCAGAATTTTCTATCCACATTTTTTCTAGCAGGACCAAATTCATCCCAACACTGTCAACAAAAAAACATCTCCCACTAAGAAAAAAAAAGAAGCGGAAGTCACACCTACCATTCTATGTAAGTTTACTCGAAAATTCATGTTGTCATCATGCAAAAATGCATTGGCATATTGATCCTAATAAAAATTTAGAGAAAAAGAAAGGTGAGATCTACACTTACGAAACTCAGTTTGTAATCCAACACACTTTCTACAAATCCTTGGACTTTAAGAACTGCTTTCAAGCCAGGCATATAGCTTGATGGCTCAGCACTTGCCTGGCAAGCGTGAGATCCTGAGTCAATTCCTGGTACCAAAAAAAAAAAAAAAAAAAAGAACCACTTTCAAGAACCAGTTAGAAAACTAGGATAAGCCTCAGCCTCTATGTCAAACCCTACTGAGCCATAAATTTTTTTTACTTAGGGATAATTTCCCCTTCTATCCCTCCTCAACAATCTCTAAGAAAATTAAAAAATAATAAAAAGTCAGACCCAGAAATCTGAGACAAATGTTGAAAGGAATCTGTTTTCTGATTCCTTCTTCCTTCCCATCTGCCCAAAGAGTCAGCTCTGTTTGTGACAGCTTGAAGGTCTTTGTGGCGGTGTAGGATGCCTGTGCAGGCGCCATGTGAGTCTCCTGTTAGAAGAAAAAAGGTCTGTGCTCTGCGAGGGATGAGCTCAGTGCAGTAGGAGAACAGCCACACAGGCAGCTTGGAAGCAGCCAGACCTGCCAGCCCTGGCTTTCCTGAAGACTGAAGGAAAATCAAACATTTCCCACACAGGACTGGCAATAAGCATCCAGGCCCTTTCCCAACATCTGTCCTGAAGCTGTGACGTGCCCAAGACTCCAAGGACTAGGACTTGTTAGGATTTGTAAAAAACGACTTCTTCAAAGATTTATTTCACTAGGAAGGTTTTTTTAAAAGCAAGTACACCAGCTCCACTAATAAGCAGCTCTTCTCTAACCACCAGCTCCTAGCTTGGAGAAAAGGAGGTCATCCTCCCACAGAGAACACACAAAAGCAAAGTCTCTTCATGCAGACCACCTTGACTATTTCTCTTAAAAGAAGAAAGAGCCGAGTAAGAAATACTGAAAGGGGAGTTAGAGTGTGACTTAGCTCTGAAGTGCCTCAGCTTCTCTCAGTCTCCTGTGCCACCACGATCTGTGGGCAGGTCAGCCCACATGATCCAGCCCAGAGTGCTTCTCAGAAAACTGAGGCACTTTTTCCCCCTTGGCTCTTGTTCTCCACCAAACTACAGTCACTGTACTCTCTGAATGCTCCCACACACCCACACTTTACCCGAGGACACCTGAGCCCCTTGTCCACTTCGCTAAATGAGAAAACCCCAACATGAGCGGCTTCAAATGGGCAAGGTTATTATTTTTAAGAGTTCAAATCTCTTGTTAGAACTCTGAAGAGCCAGAACCCTCAGGTCTCAACTGTGACTGCTACCGTGTCAACATGCCCATTAAGGCTGACTGAGCCTCAGTGGTGAAGAAGATGCACGCCTGCCCTCAGAGTGCCCATCCTAGTGGGAGGAGGCAGACAAACTGTGCTCTCCAGCTTAAGGGCTCTACACAGGCAACAGGAGGGCTGCGGGCAGGGAATGAGAGCGCAGGGTTCACACCAGAAGGCAGCTGAGACTCACCTCTGCGATACATGTAAGGATGATCAGGCAGAGCTTGCCACTGTGCAGCCTGTGCTCATCTGGAAAGAAAAAAGAAACCTTTTCTGTACCCCATCCCAGCCACATTTCAACAGAGGATAAATATGCACATCACTTTCTCCCCAGCCCCAGCATTCCCAAGGGAAAATCAGAGTACTGAAAGAGTAATCCTTCCTTCCCTCCTGGCTAAAAGAATTCCCTCAGATAGGGGCTGGGGATTTAGCTCAGCGGCATAAGCACCTGCCTTGCAAGCAGGCAGTCGTGAGTTTGATCCCTGGTACCGATAAAAACGAAAAAGACAAAAAAAAAAAAAAAAAAAAAAGAATCCCCTCAGATGATTTTTTTCCTTAAATATCCTGGCAGTCTGTTAAACACCTTCTTGAGAGCCACCTAACCCTTGTAATGAGCCTCTAGATCAGTACCTTTTTTCCCCCAGTACTGAGGATTGAACCAAAGGCCTTGCACACACTAGGCATGCACTCTACCCCTGAGCTACATTCTTAATCCTAGTCTTTTAATTCTGAATAGTCAGATCCATTCCTTTTTGCACCCTCCCATCCACCAACTATAAGCACCATCATCAGTGCCCATCTAGCATAAAATCTAGAAAAGATACTAACTGTTCACAGCAAAATGGCAATAAAATCAGAAAAAAAATTTTAACTAGATACAAGAGTCCAGACCAAGCTGCTTCTTGCATTGTGCTATGACCTAGAAAGATGTGAATTTTTTTTTGTACCAGAAATTGAACTCAAGACCTTGTACTTGGCAGTCAGGTACTGTGCCACTGAGCCATATCTCTGGCCCAAGATATGAACTCTTGATCATTTTGCTTCCTAATGAAGTTATCCATCTAACAAACATTTACTGGCACAAACCATGCAGGACCCAGGAAGAGAGAAGCCAGTTCGCCCTTCCCATGAGCCAATCAGCACATGGCTGGGCAAGAACCCCTCCACACAAATCCCTCCCGGGTAAGGAACTGGCTGATCCCGAGGACAGGCTGAGTCCATAGCAACTGAGATACAAAAACAGCTAAATGTTTGTACTGTCTGATTGACTTTGCAGACCTAAGGCCAGTAGTCTGAGCATCTATTAGAAGGATGACAGTATGCAAATATGGCAAATATGGGGGGTTTTCTTCTGTATTGTTTTTGAAATCCAGTATTGTTCTCACTGTTCTGTTTTGATCTGATTTATTGTTTTGTTTTGTTCAATGCTGTTTTGATTGGTTTTACTGCTTTGTTTTATTTGATTTTACTATGTCTGATATGGACAACTATTTTGAAGATAAGATACATTATGGTAGCCATTGTTGATTTCCTATTATCCTATTTTGAAGTTCTGTACCACTTTCACTGTTTTGTTGTGATCTGCTTTTATTGTTTTCTTTTATTAGGTTTTATTCTCTTTAAAATTAAAAAGAACAAAACATTTACCTACTATGTACCTACTACTTGGAAGGCACTGTGCGAGGCACTAGACACAGCACTGACCTCAACAACGAAGTTCCCTGGTCTCCTAGAACTCAGATTCAGGTTACTTAAAAAGGCAGAGGGCTGGTTTGTGACTCAGGGGTACAGCACTTGCCTAGCATGCACAAGGACGCAAAGTCTGTTCCGCAAACAAGTAAGAAGGCAGTAACCTCTGTAGCAGAGTTCTGAACCCACGCATACACATCAAGAAAAAGCCACTCTATCACTGCTCATTAATTACCAGGGTCAGCCAAACTTATTTACTTGCTAGAAATTGTGAGTAAGGGAGTGAAATGAAAGTAAGAAAAGCAGGGTCATGCCTCATATCCAAAACAAAGGGCTCATGATTTTCAGATTAGCAGTACCCAGATTGAGGTCCATTCTAGAGAAATGACCTCTTCACAGATTGCAATGCTACCTAAGTTAGCTAATACTACTTACTCATCCTGACATTACCTACTGCTTCCTATCAATTAAAACTCTTTATTAATTAAAACCTGACAATGACATGGCATAAGAGATGGGTTCCACAAATATATTCATCTCTCCTCGAAACAGGCCATACAAAAAGGGACACAACCAAGAAATATTGCTCCATCGCTCATAAAAACACGTGATTCTGGCAGCCAGACAATATGGCTTGTATCTTGATGTCCATCCAAAGCCTCACGTGGGCATAAGTAAGGTTTTTCAGAGGTGGCAGGATCTTAATCCCTGTGATGCTGGGGTTAAGGGTACCTCCAATCTGGCAGGTAACTTGGATGGCAAATAAAGGTAGAAAGAGGTCTGCAGCTAATGCTTGCTGTTGCTGCTTCTATTGCTGCTGATTATCTTCTGCCACTTCCTGCCTGCTTTTCAATGTCCCAAGCTACCCTGCCTTTGAAGCCAGCCAATTATGGAATGAAACCTCTACAAACCATGAGCCAAAATGAACCTTTCCTCCTTTAACTTCAAGTGTTGAGTATTTTGTCTCAGCAATGAGAAAAGTTACACCAGGACATGATGCAGTGGGCCAGGGGCCAAGACAAGAAGACAGCAGGGACAGTGAAGTCACTCAACGGCCACTTTTTCCATTTTTAAAGTTAATTCTTCATCATACATAACCTTGCCCTTTGCCAAATTTAGGCTACCTGGGGAGAAATACCTAACTAAGCCTGACTTTAGAGACACTGAGACCATCCATATGGAATTATTTTTTGTTTTCTAATGGTGTTGAGAATTGAACCCAAGGCCTTATACATGGTAGGCCAGTGCTCTACTGCTGAACTATATCCCCAGGCCCCCATACTGAAATTTAATTCGCCCATAATTTCAGCTTCTATTCCACAGACTGTAAAGTAACTACAACAAAGAGGCTTATATAATCATGAAAGCTAAAAATGATTTCCAAGAGCCTCAATTCACTGGGTTATATCAAGTAAAGCTAAAAGTTCATTTTATGGGTCATGTCTATAAAATTTCTCTCTTTAGTGCTTGCTGCAAGAAGCAATAGCCTCAGGAAACTGACGCACAAGAACCTTGTTACCACTGCCCTGCTGGATCTCAAGGGCCAAGTCTCAGAGTTTCGCAGTCACAGTTCCCAGTGGACTGCTGTATGTTGAGAGCCTGTGCTGGGACCATCTGTATCCATCTCATCCCTGTGGGAAACCCTCACCCTTGAAAGAGTATGCTCACATGACAGAAGAGGCAAAAGGTGTCTCAGTATGGAAGGCTGAGCTCTCCAACAGCAAAGGCAGTGTTTTGAGTACTACAAGACTTATATTTGCTCACCAGGCATCTCTAGGTCCTGGCAACTTTTCATTCCCATATCTGTTTTTTAGCTCTTCTACATCTGTCTACCAATGTAAGGCCCCGAACCTGGCCTTCCCCTCCAACACAGATCATGTCTTTCAGCTTCAAACAAGATCCTCATCTCCCTCAAACCAGAAAGCTAACCCCTCACCAAGTAAATAAAAGTCTGCTAATGCATTTTAAACGTCTACAGGAAATGTGAACCACTTCACAAGGTATCATCTCTCCTCACAGAAAGCAAAGTGGCAAAGACAATTGTATTTTAACAATTTTGCTTCTACAGTGGAATTGGTTCTTTGATATCTAAAAACCTGATGTTGGATCCCAGACTATAATCTAATAACTCAAAATTCAGGGCCAGGGATATAGATAGCTCAGTGGCACAATGCCTGCCTGGCAAGCGCAAGGTCCTGAATTCAATACCTGGTACCCACAAAAAAATTTTTTTTTCTCACAATTCATCTACTAAAGAGTTAGCTCCTAAAATAAGATTTAAAGATTCTTATAAGACATAGGACATGGTGGTGCATGCCTATAATTCCAGCATGTAGGAAGCTGAGGCAGAATGATGGTAAGTTTGACGCAGCCTGGACTATAAAACAAAATTCTGTCTCAAAAAACTAAAAAGATTCCTATAAAGAAGTCTTTTTTGTTTTCTTCCACATACTGCGGCATGAATCCACAGTCTTGGTCCTGAACCACACCCTCAGCACTTTTTTTGTGGGTTAGTTTGGGGAAGGTGGGACAGGCTCTTGCTAAGTCACTAATGTTCCCTATATAGCCTCAAATTTTCAATCCTTCTGCCTTAGCCTTGTACACTGCTAGGATTATAGGTGTGTACTACTACACCAGGCCAAAAAAGCCTTATGGAAAGAATACTGAATATATGCCAAGTCACTAAAAGTAACTAACTTTGAAGAATTTAGTAGAAAGGACTTCTACTTTTAAGTTAAGCATCACTACAATGTTTTAATGTTTAACAAGTAATATTTCAATTACTTTTGTAATTAGGAAAAAAAACCCTCCTAAACAGGAGATGTCCACTGGATCAACCTTTAGGTACCAAGCAGAATGTAATGAAAATGTGCATTAAAGTCTGAGTGAGTGGCACATATCTGTAACCCCAGCTGCTCAGGACGATGATGAAGGAGGAGTGTAATCTGAGGCCAACCTAAGTAATTTAGTGAAACCTGATCTCAAAATAATTTTTTAAAAAAAGGGCTAAGGATGTGCTTAGTGGTACAGTGCTTGCCTACCATGCAGAAGGCCCTAGTTTCAATTTCCAATATGTTTAAAAACAAAAAAGTTTACTAAAAAGCTAGGTGTGTAGGGGCTGAGGATTTAGCTCAGCGGCATAAGCACCTGCCTTGCAAGCAGGTGGTTGTGAGTTCAATCCCTGGTACCGGAAAAAAAGGAAAAGAAAAAAAAAAAAAAATGCTAGGTGTGTTGATCCCAAGCCCCAGAAAAGGAGGAGAAAGAAGCGGGGAGGAACAAGAGGAGGAGAAAGAGGAAGAGGAAGTGGTCACTGCATGGTTCTTTCAACTCATACATGAAGTATGATCAAAAAATACTATGGATGTTTACATCTTCTTAATTTATTGTAGTAAAAGATACACCGACATTATCTCCACAAGATGCTGGCTCCAGCTTTGAGCACACAACCCACCATCCTTGTCCCTGTATGAAGAAGCTATGGAAGTTCTTTTACCTGAGTGTCTTTAGTTTTGCTGTCATGGCTGTCTAAATTGATTCAAAGTGTTTACCTTTTGTTAGTTTGTATCTAGATGTCCCCCAAGAGCTCCATGCAGGCATAGGTGGGCTTAGGGCAGGCTTGCTGAGAAGCAGGGCCTGGTCAGAAGAGGTCACCCGGACTGAGAGCTGGGAGGGTGCACCTCGCTCCTCAGATCCTCCCTTTGGTCTCTACTCCCTCCTACCACACTGTGAGCTGCTCTCTTCTGCATGGCCCTATGCCATGCTCTCCTTCCCTGGGGCCAGCTGACTAAAACATGAGCCAAAATAAGCTTCTTTTTTTAACCTGCAGGCATCAGGTACTGTGTCTCAGTAACAAAAAAGTGACCAGGATTCCTTTCATGACCATTTTGACTTTAGGGAAGATTCAGACAGAAGTCGCAGGGTGCCAGGGTACCATGATGTTTATACAAGGCTGCTTTTCCCTTGACTGGCGCTCAGCAGTAGCATTCATCAATTTTTTATCATACTTCATAAAGGCAAAACAGTACTTCCAGCCAGGGGTGGTACATGTATCTGTACTTCCAGCACTTGAGAGGCTGAGGCAGGAGGATCGCCATAAGTTCAAGGGCAGCCTGGGCTACATAGCAAGACTCTGTCTCAAAACAAAACAAAACAAGACTTCCAAGAACTACATGAGAGAGCGGCAAGAAGCCAGCTGTGGTGGCTCATGCTTGTAATCCCAGCAATTAGGAAGGTTGTCTGGAGTCTGAGGCCAGCCAGTGCTACATAGTGAATTTCAGACTAGCCTAAACTACACAGCGAGACGCTGTGTAGTTTAAAAAGTTTAAAAGAAAAAAATTAAAAAGAAAAAGAAAGTAGCAAGGCAGACAAGTAAGTACACTGGAAGGAAGAGAGACTATTTTTTTTTCTTTTTCTTTTTTTTTTGTCTTTTTCATTTTTATTGGTACTGGGGATCGAACTCACGACCGCCTGCTTGTAAGGCAGGTGCTTATGTTGCTGAGCTAAACCCCCAGCCCCTGAGAGAGACTATTTCAAGGGAGATTAAGGGCAATGTGTCTTTTATTGTAATAAAAAATTTTTATTTAAATATTCACTGTATATTTTGATCACATCTTGTGTATTAGAATTTTTTTCATTTAAAACAGTTGGAGGAAGGGGCTGGGGATTTAGTTCAGCAGCATTAAAAAAAAAAAAAAAAACAGTTGGAGGAAGCCAGGTATAGTTGCACATGCCTGTAATCCCAGAACTTGGGAAACTGAGCTAGGAGGATAGCTGCAGGTTCAAGGATAGTCTTCAACCCTCAGGAGGCTGAGACAGGAGTATCACTGCAAGTTCAAGACCAGGCTAAGGAGGCTACAAAGTGAGCTCAAGGCCAGCTCGAATTGCATAGTGAGACCTTGTCTCAGAAAGAAAGAAAGAAAGAAAGAAAGAAAGAAAGAAAGAAAGAAAGAAAGAAAGAAAGAAAGAAAGAAAGAAAAAAGGAAAGGAAAGGAAAGGAAAAGAAAGGAAAGGAAAGGAAAGGAAAGGAAAGGAAAGGAAAGGAAAGGAAAGGAAAGGACAGACAGACAATCTGGGCTACATAGTGAGTTCTAAGAAAGAAAAGAAAAGAAAAGGACAGACAGACAGACAATCTGGGCTACATAGTGAGTTCTAAGAAAGAAAAGAAAAGGACAGACAGACAATCTGGGCTACATAGTGAGTTCTAGGCCAGACTGGACTACACAGCAAGACCTTATCTCAATAAAGTAAACAAAAACCACTGAAGGAAAATACTAGATCAAGGCTACAGAAGTAGTTCAGTGGTGAGAATCGTAAATTTGAGCCTAGTCTGGGCAACTTAGTGACACAGCAAGACCAAATTTCAACCAAGCATGGCAGTGTCCACCTATAACCCCAGCATTGAGAGATTGAGTCAGGAGGATCTCTGTGAGTTTGAGGCCAGCCTCGGCTACATAATCACAGGCCAGTCGAAACTGCATAGTAGGATACTGTCTCAAAAAAACCCCAAAAATTCAAAATTAAAAAATGGCTGGGGATATAACTCAGAGTGAAGGCTCTCAGTTCAATTCCTACTGACATGAAAAAAATAAATAAATGCAGTTTTCCCTATACCCAACCCTCTTGCCCTCCACACCACATTTCTAGGAGGAGCTCTATCTCAAGCTCTAAGGAACACAGTCCCTGCGAATCTCACACCTCTTCGTGCTGCACCCGCATAGCACCCTTCTACTTCTCACCACAAGCTGATGCCTCAGTTCTTGTCCTCAAAAGGGAATTCCCTGAAGTGTGTTAATCCCAACTTCCCACACAGAAGAGTCCGCATCCACTTACCAGGGTTTGCTAAAAAGACTTGCTGGCTCTTGCAGAGATCAATGTTTTTTCCTATTCTATTTCTGAACACTCCCTCCAGCTTCAGGTTTTCCTAGTACCACTTAATCACCATCTAGCAAGGAGAAATCACTGTTGTTCATAGTTAGGACCATGACCTTGCTTAGGAGGCCCTAACAGTCGAGCTCCTAAAAGCCTCAAATGTCAGCACTGCTCTTTAATTCTAGCTGCCTGCCATCCCTCCTAGTGCCTGTGCCCCCAAAATAACATGCCTTACCTTTGGTATCTTGCATCACAATCGAACTATACTTTAAGAAAGTTATCAGCAGATTACTGGTCTGTACATCTGCATCCAGTGGGAGTTCTACAGAACTTATAACTGGAATAGAAAAGATGAAATGTGCTTAGCCCATAACATATTTCCATCTAACACGCCTACCCACATAGCCAAATTGCCAGCAGGCCAGAAAATGACTAAATAAGCTTTCCCACAACAGAGGGAAGGACAGGCACTTACCATAAAACTTCTGTCTGCTCTTTGTAAGCATCTAGAGCCCCTCCTACTTCCCAGACTGACCCCAACACTTTCTCTTCCATCTAGGGTCAGTCTCTAGGAACAGCACTTATCTCCCAACACCCTAGGAAGGTATGCTGATGCAACTTCCAACCCTCAGTAACCCCAAAAGGGCTCAGGGCTCTTCTTAAAGGCACTGTGGTTTCTACTTAAAAGAAAAAAAAGGGCTGGGGATTTAGCTCAGTGGCATAAGCACCTGCCTTGCAAGCAGGCAGTCGTGAGTTTGATCCCTGGTACCGATAAAAATGAAAAAGACAAAAAAAAAAAAAAAAAAAAAAGGATTTTAATGAATTAAGTGAAGTTTGCTTTGACGAGTCTCTTGCTTAAAATACATCAAGATTCCTTCCTAATAAGGCAAATTCTTCCTCGAATTTGAGAACAAGCCTTAGAAATACCCTAGATAGATAGATAGATATTCCCCCACCCACCCACAATGCTGGGTCTTGAACCCAGGGCCTTAGGGATACAAAGGAAGGGCTTTATCACTGAGCTACATTCCTCCGCTAGAAGTACCCCAGGTGAATGTAGTAAACGTTCAGGTAGAACTACACTGAAATTCTATCCCTTAATCCTTTAACCCATGAATTGGAACCTGAAAAGCAAAATCAGACTGTAACAGAAATACATTATTGATGGGGACAGTCTGGGAATCAAGGTTTATATAACCAGCTGCTATTTCTAGGTGAGATCTCCAAACTCCTACTCTGAGTCACACTCCACATGAACAATGAGGGACCAGACCAGGACTGACCCACACAGAATATAGTCTTAATGTAGACTTCCTAAGAGTCTAAGACTTTAAATTATAATTAGTCATCTTAAGTGCCTTTACACTAAGACATAATATATAAACAAAAAGAGCCTCATGACAGCCCAGACAAGCTGGAGAATCTATAGCTGAACACTCAGCTGAGTCTGAGATATTATTCATAATATGTATTCATAACCATAATGGATCCCTCTGGAATTATTAAGATGTATGCTGTGAATGTTCATTAACAATGGGAAATACTTGCATACTATAGACCCCTTTATGCAAGCACTGCAAAAAGTCTTACAGAAAGAAATTAACAAGCCCAACTCTCTTGGCTTGGTCCCCTTACAGTTTGGTTCCTAAGAACCAATAAAAGATAAATATACTTTCTTGTTAAATACTAAAAGGGCTTAATTCATGTTACGGGTTAATGGCCTGAAATGGTCATTTTAAATCACAGCTCTTTTGATGCTCAGAGCCCATAAGCATACCTTTGCCCAGCACAAAAACCACCACACTGGTAAGTGGAACTTCTTTCCCACTCACACACAGCAATAACTGCGAAACCATCTTATATAATATGAAGAAATATAGAAGTATATATATTTTTAGTTTACCAAAGTGCTCTCATGCCAAGGCGGAGTTGTCAAATGTCAAGTCTGAGCTGAGAACAAATGTTACAGCTAAACTGCTGGCTTTTAAAAATAATAGTTCCAGTGACATACCTTTAAATATAACTGGGCTACTGAGCAGCACTATAATTAAAAACCAAAAATTTAAAATAAGTTTATAATACTTAGGACCCCTACAGAAAGGAAATGAGTTATGAAAAAAGAAAAAGAACAAATAGGACAGAATAAAATCCTTTACAAATTAAAATCCCCTTCCAAAGGAAGTGTTATTCCTTGATCTTAGCCTTCATAATTCTTCCTAGCAGCTTTTGTCAAGAAAGACAGTCTTCTGAAAGTGGGATGGCTTGATCTTTCCACTAGAAAAAATAAAAGCTCACTGGTTGTAGGTAAAGTAAGCACAAATTCTGCCATTGCATAATCAAGTGTGTGTGTGGGTGGAAGTGTTCACAATGAACAGTTTGAAAGGCAGTTCTCCAAAGCAACCAAACCCCAACATCAGATGGAAATGAGGTATATATTTATATATGGCTTTTGATATCCATGGCAACCAGGCAGGTTTCATCCTTAAAGAGAAAGTACAGTATTTCCATTGGCTTATCTAATGACCTGAATAAACAGACAAGGAGGCAATCTTCACTACTAGCTCGTTCTCATTAAGATATTTTGGAATTTGGCTTTCAATTCTAGGAAGATCCAATTTACTGCCATGGACCTGAATACATATCTACAGCACTTCTTTGCCATACTTCCTTGTACAGTTTAAACTGTCTTAAAACGCTTATGTCACAGATCTGTATGAAAATGTAGGTACTGAGGATGTAGCTCAGTGACAGACTGCTCATGTACCACGCCCAAGGCTGAGTTTGGTTCCCAATATCACACACTTACAAAAATAACAACAGCTGGCCATGGTATACGCCCAGCACTCTGGGAGGCTGAGGCAAGAGGATAGCAAGTTTGAACCCAGCCTGAGATATGCAGTGAGATCCTGTCTCAAAATAAAAAATAAAAATGGGACGGGGACATAGCTCTGTGCAAATGCCCTGGGTTTGATCCCCAATACTGCTAACAGCAATAATAATAATAATAAACAATAACAGAAGCCAAACATGGTAGCACACACCTATAATCCTAGCACTTGGGAGGCTGAAGCAGGGGAATTACTGTGTGTTCAAGACCAGCCTGGGCTACATAGTGAACTCAAGGCTACCCTGGACTGCATAGTTTGAACTTATCTCAAAAAAAAGAAAAAAAAAGTAAAAACAAAAACAGTAACAAAAAAATTAAGGAAAAGAAACAGAACAAAGAAAGTTATTTCACATACAAACAGGAGGGAGACCAGAGGTAGTGGCAACCACCTGTAATCCCAACACTCAGGAGCCTGAAGCAGGAAGACGGCCAAGAGTTCAAATTCAAATAAGGTAGCATGGGCCTGGGGATTTAGCTCAGCAGCATAAGCGCCTGCCTTGTAAGCAGGCAGTCGTGAGTTCGATCCCCGGTACCGATGAAAAAGACAAAAAAATAAGGTAGCACAAAGATTTTTGGAACAAATTCATAATTTCTTATATTAATGGGATATCAAATGATATTTGATATATGTATACATTGGATGGTGTTTAAATTAGGTTACACATGTTTATCTCTCCTCAAACAGAATTTATTTGTTTTCTTTTGTTAACATAAGAGTTTCTTTATAGGGCTGGGGATTTAGCAAGTATGCATCATGAGTTCAATCCCCGTTACCAAAAAAAAAAAAAAAAGAGTCTCTTTATGTTGGTCTTGAACTTGAAAAAAATCCTCCAGCCCCAGCCTCCCAAGTGCTGGGATGACAAGAGTACAATATCACACCCAGCCCTTGTCACTTAAAAAAGCACTTGACTATCTTTTCCAAAATTTTCTTTGGAACTTTAGGAATCCTGAAGGACAGTACTCTATACAAGCACATTTCTTGTTTTCATGTTTGTTTTTGCTTTTGCTTTCAATTTCTGAGACAGCATCTTGCTGTGTTTGCCAAACTGGTCTTGAACACCTGAGCTCAATGATCTTCCCATCTCACCCTCTGTGGAACTACAGGCCCTGTACCCACTACCCAGTTTAAGCAAATTTCTTAACTGAAAAAAATCACTAACTGTGCTCTTTGTTTGATACAGCTATGCTCACCCTAAAGTCCTAAAATGATATAAACCAAGAAGACAAAAGTGTGAGCTTACCATCAGAGGATGGTGGCGTGGTCCCAAGCGGTGTGACTGGAGTTGTTGGAGAGGGGCTGACCGGGGTTGTCACCAAACCCATTTCTGGATGACTCTGAAAGAGGACATGGGTGGCTAAAAACCTAGAAAATCCAGCTCTCAGGGCTGAACACATTCTGCTGTCTGTCTTCATGGGTATCCTGGTCTTCTAACTGGACTGCAGGCTCATCAGGAGCAACTCCAGTATTAGTTTCAGAAGCCCTGATTACTACTGCTGCTCACTAAGCTCTACCAAGAAGCTCTGTGGGTTTGATTTCTTTAAGTAACTGGGCTATTATCTAAGTTTCTGCAGAACCATGCTAATAATAAAAAAAAAAACTAGAGTAAACAAAACTATTCAGATGATTTTACATGAAAGTGGGCATCTGCAGTCCCGTCAGAACTAAGATCCACCTATCTATAGACTCTTCTAGCCACAAAATTGACTAACAAATATAGGTAAGCTCAAAAAGAAAAGTCTTTCTGTTGTACAACAGACAGTAGTGTGCGGGGTGCAGACATAGAGAAACACAGAAAGATGCCCATTAGGACCAAAACAGACGACTCCTCCGTACGTGACCTTCCTCAGCTATCCCTCCACATCAACTCTGGAGAAGTAAACTGAGAGCAGTTTTTTGGTTTTTGCTTAATTGGGAGGGGTTTTTTTGCGCGCAGGGGAGGGGGGGGGTACCAGGAATCGAACTCATGACCTTATACTTACCAGGCAGGTGCTTATGCCGCTGAGTTAAACCCTGGGCCCATAATTTTTGGTTTTTTGAGACAGCATCTCACTATGTAGCCCTGGCTGACCTCGAACTCCCAGTGATCATCCTACCTCTGCCTCCTGCATGCTGGGATTACAGGCATACAACACCACACCCGGCTCTCTTTTTCCTTTTTTATATTTCATTTCAAAACAGCATTTAAATCTAGGCTAGGCTCCAATCTGTAACCCTACTGTCTCAGTGTCTCAGAAGGCTGGGATCACAGGCATCTGCCACCACACCAGCAAGGACAGCAGTTTAATCTGTCCTGGTTTGCAGCTTCACCAGTCCTTCACCTCCAGTTTTTTTTTTTTTTTTTTTTTTTTGTCTTTTTCGTTTTTATCAGTACCAGGGATCAAATTCACAACTGCCTGCTTGCAAGGCAGGTGCTTATGCCGCTGAGCTAAATCCCCAGCCCTACCTCCAGTTCTTTAAACCCCAGTTACAGAGGGGAAGGGAAAAGAATTGAGATGTATTATGTACATATACCAACTCCCCAAATGAATGACGAGATCATGTGCTGCAAACATATACTAATTAAAGTTTTAAATTTTAAAAATAAAAATAAAATCAGATATGGAATTTGAAGAAAAGATAAGACATAGAGAAAAGTAGGTAACACTGTTTTGTTAGGAATCATGAAAACTGTCAAGTGTTCTTCAAGGTATATCCCAAAGCAGCATATTGCTTTTAAAAAATATCATCTTATTTTTTGATCAAAACTCAGTGGATGCCAGGGATGTAGTTCAGCAGCACAATGCCCACATGGCAAGCATGAGGTTGTGAGTTCAATTTCTGGTACAAAAAAAAAAACAATGGCTTCCACCCCCATCTGGACTTCAAGGCGGGGGAAAAAAGCATAAGCACATTTTCCTTGAAAAGAAACAACCTATATACATATTTTAAATAGTGTAGCTTTAAACAAAAATAAGATAGCTTTTATGAACTTGAGTTCTTAACCTACTTTAGGCACCCTTCTGTGCCAGCTAGGAAGGCTCTCCCTGAGGCATGTGATAAAACACTCTGTATTCTGTCTCCCTGCTTTCAAAGCTTATAGACTATTCTGTCTGTTAAGAGCTAACCATATCCTGGAGAGGGTATTTTTTACTTCTCTGTAAATTGGTATGATAAAGAAAGTGATGGCCTATTTTATTATCAGCTGTAATTTCACAAGGGTTTGGAAAGCAGAAAGCTATATACAAAAATAAACACCAGAGTAGGCATGGTGGTACATGCCTATAATTCCAACCCTTGTGAAGCTGAAGCAGGAGAATCACTGAGTGATTCAAGATGGGGGCCAGCCTACACGCATAATGAAACTCTGCCTCAAAAAAACAAACAAAAAAAAAAAAAGAGAATTCTAGGACTTTCTAGTGATCAAAATGAAGTAACTGTCAAGTCCTTGGGGTTAGCAGAACCAGGAAACTTTTCATGTCATTACACTAACTTATTTCGGAATCTTAGTTGAGGTCAACTTAGTTGAGACAGCATGGTTACCACCAATGCAAAGTAGGGGCACTGTAGTGGAGTGGATCTGAATGAAATTCAGGGGAGAAAATGGGCTGAGTTTTTAATGCAACCAACCTGAGCTAACACTGTGATGAAGTTGCGATTCAAATGAACAGCTTCATAAAGTGCCAGAAGAATGGCCTCATTGGTTCTAAAGAAAAAAGAACAAACTGAAGCAGCTCTGAGAGTGAAGGTATTAAAACATCATAACCATCAAGGTGAGCTTCCCGTACAGCTCTTCCAGTCCCTGAGCATCCAGGCTCTCATGTACGCGCTGTGTAGCCGATGCCAGAGTACAAAGCAGTGGAGATGAAGTCCTCCAGACTTGCTTTTTTCCTCTTCTGTTTTCTATCTTCCCTTTTGCTTTTCCATTCCATCCCAGTTAAACCTTTATCTGGTTCAGACACTCAGCTCTCCATGTCTTTCTGGAGATAGCTGGGAACTGTTTTTCAATTTCTTGGGGTTCTATACATGATACCAAAATAGATTTCTAACCCAAGGAATACTTGTTAATATCACAAAATGAGCTCAAATCTGTAAGAGATCATGCAGAAGAAGTATTTCCCACTTTCATATCCCTCAAGGGAGCTCACTCTGAAGTCTGAGTCACTCCAAAGTATTCCAAGCACTTACTGTACTGAGATTTTTTCATGGGCATCTGCTATGAACATGCTGCCCACCTGTGGAGAAAAGGAGAATTGCAGACTTTATGAAGAAGGAAGATGTGAACCCGGATGCCTCTGAAACCTCCCCCTACCCCCTCCCTGCCCTGCAGTGGGGATTAAATCCTGGGCCTTTGACTGAGCTATGTTCCAAGACCTTTTTTTAAATTTTTTTTTTTCAGGCCTTTCTTCAGTGTTTTGAGACAGGTCTCAGTAAATTTTGCACAATGTGCTTGAACCTGTTATCTTCCCACCTCTGCCTCTCAGCGTGATGGACTACAGGTATGCACCATCACGCCTCATACAGACAAAGTCTTTAATCACAGTTAAAACCAAGCTGCTTCCAACAGCAGGAACTTAAAACTCTGAACCATCAGTCACACACACCTAAGTCAGCACACTTTGAAAATCCTAAGAGACTATAAGTAATAAAATTATGCAGGGCGTGGTGGCTCACAACTATAATCCCAGCACTCAGGAGGTTGAGATGGGAGGATCGTTGTGAGTTCTAGGCCAGCCTGGGCTACAAAGTGAACTCAAGACCAGCCTGAACTGCATAGCGAGACCCCGTCTCAAAAAAAGTAAAAAAAAAAAAAAAAAAGTAATAAAATTATGAAAACATTATTGAAGCACCATGACTTTGGAGGATCTTCAAAAAAAAATCCCAGTACCTTTGTCCAGCCCTCCTTTCAGTCAGCATCTGTTTAGTTAACAAGGAACCAATGGAGCTTAACCAGTATCTCCACGTCGCTGCATCTTTTTAGAAATAGCTTATTTGCAGCCAAAATGAACTCAAAGACCATCACAGAAAGCAAACCAGCTTCATCTAACTAACACTATCTTTGGGGAAATATCTGAATTTCAGACCAGAACTATGCCAGACCCATTGTCCATTTTTCAGATAACAAAACCTTTAGTATCAGTGCTTAGTCAGGGCAGACAAATAAGAAGGGAATAATAAATAAGTTGCCTCTAACATGTATGATGTCAGAAGCACCAAGAAAGATGCCTACCCCTGAAAAATACTTTCTACTTTGCACACAAATGCTGCAACTGAAACTTCATTTGTTGGTACAAAACCTTATTAAAAGTTAAAACAATGAAACAATACATCTTAAATTGTGTAATCAATATCAATACAAAATACCTATGTGTCAGTCAGGAATGGTGGCACATGCCTGCCATCCCTGCTGAGGCAGGAGCAACCCCAAGTTTAAGCCTGACATGGGCAATTTAGCGAGAGCCTGTCTCAAAATAAGGGGATAGGTATGGCTTAGGGCTAAAGTCTGAGTTCAATCCTCAGTATCAGACCTACCATCTAGAAAGCATTCATGTGTGTCTAGCCAAAGATGCCATTCATTTATGCCTCACAGTTAAGTTTATCAGGATCTTTCCTGAGAGCAGGCTTGGAGAAGGGAAAAGGGAAAGCATTGAAGGAAAACTGTTTCTCTGTGGGAGAGAACAGAGGGTACTTGCTTCTTGCAACAAACTTGGAACCTGTCTTGCTCTAGATCTGAACACTTGGACACTAATGCTCAACAAGATAGACTATTTGAATCTGCCTAGATTTAGAACTTGCTAAAATGTATCTCTGAAGAATTAAACCCTGAGTATCTGATCCAAAATGCCACTGCTTCCAAAGAGGAACCTTGCTCTGGAGCCTGGCAAGCTCAACCAGTAACCTCAGACCTCTACCCCAGACCCCACCTCTTTAAAGAAACAGCTTAGATTCAGCGCATAACCCCTGAACTCCAGAGCCAGCTCCTAGGTATCCATGGCCACAGTAGACAACAGAAGAGCACGCAGGGCAGGACTCAGACCAAAATGCTCCTATTTTGTGTTCTACAGGGTTAGTCTCCAAAAAGAGTCAGCCTTTAGAAAGCAAAATTCTTTTTCTTTTCTTTTTTTTTTCTTTTCTTTTTTTTTTTTTTTTGTACCAGGGTTCGAACTCATGACTTTGTGCTTACCAGGCAGGTAGAAAGCAGAATTCTGAGCCTGGCATAGTAGTACATGCCTGGAATCTCACTGCTCAGCAGGCTGATACAGGAGGATCACTGTGAGTTTGAGGTCAGCCTGGGCTATATAGTGAATTCAAGGCCAACCTGAATTGCAGAGTAACCCTATCTAAAAAAAAAAAAGAGGGAAAGCAAAAATCTGGCTTGTGTATCTTTTCTGTAGCAATAGGGGGTTGGGGGAGTCAATCCCAGAGAAATCAAAGTTCTCCCTTTATAAAGGAGGGAGAACTTTGCTTTCTCTGGGATTGACTCATAGTTTCTCTGGTTTTGAGACACAGTTCATCTGCTAAAGGAGACACAGTTCAAAAAAAAAAAACAAACTGCTCTGAGCAGCTTCTCTCCCCCAACAAGCCATCCAAAATACCTCAATCTCCCAGCCCAGAATTGTGACCCTGCAGACCTCTTGTATTTCTGAACAGGACAAAAACCACAAAGGACTTACCATATTTGTTAAAGCAGAGAAAAAACCACTCTGATGCTCTTCTTCCTTGTCTTTATACTGTCTGAACAAAGAGAACCAAATTCAGGATCATTTATCAATGTCTCTGTCCCTGATATCGAGGTAATCGGGAGTCAGGGAGTACTATGAGAAGTCCTTGACTCAGAAATTGAAGCATTATAACCATCCAGCCCTGGAAACCCCTGCACATTCACAGGCACCCTCTGCTCTTGCGGCACAGTGCACTAAAATGCCAGGCCAATCTGGGGAGAGACTTAGAAAGCAAGCTGCAAAAGTGTGAAACATATGGCTGAATCATTTATTTCCCAAACAGACTTACTTGAAAAGTGTGATAGTGGAATTGCTTTAAGGCTGTAACAGTAAAAATCTTGTTTGTTTTTGAAGGAGAAGGAGAAAAATCAGAGAGCTAAAACATTTGTAGAAATGAAATAGATTTAAAGTCCCAAAACCCAACTGTGTATGAGGAAAATCCAGAAAGGAAAAAAAAAAAAAGAAAAAAAAAAAAATCAAGCTTCCAAAGGGGCCCTTATCCAGATTTAAAGATACCTCCTTTTCTGTTCAAGGAATACCACATCCCTCTCCATGCTCAAGGCAGAAGGAAAGGGCCCCTTTGGAGACAGAGAAAACAGGAACTCTGGGAAGCTGAGATTAATCACCAAGAGAAGAAACACTCAGGTGGGACCTGATGCTCAGTGGCAGAGCATACGCTTACCACACACAGGGTCCTGGGTTCCCAGGACCAAAAAAAAAAAAAAAAAAAAAATTAGAAGGAAGAAACGTCTAAGCAAACTAGACCTAATCCAATGTTGTCTTCTCCACTTATTTACATAGGTGGCTACTTCCTTACTGATTTCTGAGTTACTGGGTATCGAGCATAGGGTCTTGGGCATATGAAGCAATGTACCACTGAGCTACATCCCCCAGTTCTCCTTTGTGACATATGGTACTGAACCTAGGTCCTTGCATTTGTTTGACAAGTAGTCTACCACTGAACCTCAGTCCTTTTTATTTTACTTTTGAGACAAGGTCTTGCTAAATTGCCAGAGGCGGCCTCAAACTTGTAATCCTCTTGCCTCAGCCAAGTAGCTGAGATTACACACCTGCTACTCATTTTCATTTTCTTAAAGAGTACAAATAGTCAGACATTATATGCCTATAATCCCAGCACTGAGGAGGCTGAGGCAGGACAACTGCTGAGAGACAGAGGTCAGCTTGGACTACATAGTGAGTTCAAGGCCATTGTGCATTACAGAGTGAGATCCTGTCTCAAAAAGTGAGAGAGAGAAAAGGGGGAGAGAGAGAGAGAGAGAAAAGTACTACAGAAAATTGGTGCTCTGGGAGGTTTTTTTTTACATAGAAAATGTAATTGGGCTAAACAGAAAAAGACTGCTTGTAGCTAGAAATAGGATAAAAATGTTCTGCAATAAAATACCAAAGTGTACAAAAGAATGTGCCCAATTGCTTAGACAAAAGGTGCACATTAAACTGGTGACTACTCTTCCCTATGTTAAAAACAACCCTGCTGGGGCTGGAAATTTACCTCAGTGGCAAAAGCGCCTGCCTTGCAAGTGTGTGGTTGTGAGTTCGATCCCTGGTACCAAAATACACCTACATGCTGTTATACCTCAGAGAATTCTACCCAAGAACGCTAACTGAAAGGGTTTTGGCCCAGATAGGACACTGAAGCCAGGAAAGCCTCAACTGGAAGCAGGAAGCCCCTATCTCCCCCACCCCTAGGAATTTACCTTGTGACGCCATCTTCCCACCCCTGGGAATTTACCTATGGCGCGAAACCTAGGACCAATGGGCTACCTGTACATCCCTAATGCCCGCCTTAGGTTCCACCCCAAACCCAGGCTATTTACATACCCCCACGCCACGTGTCCGCCAGAGAGATTGCCAGACGCCAGCAGTGGGGGGTGCCGGTCATCTCTCTCCATGTTCTCAGAATAAAGGGCTCTTTTTATTTTATACTTCTCATCTTTTGGAAATATTTTTCATCTTTTGGAAATAATCCTATCACTAACAAGTCTGTTACCGACTGAACCAATTCAAATGAAAAGATGTATTTACCTGTTATATTCAGATAAAGCCTGAGCAATCACAAGCCCCATTCCCTGAAAGAGAAAAACAGTAAACTAAAATAAGCCTTTGACCCCTGGGGTCTACTGGTGCTGTTTCTGATTCAGTCAGGGAGACCCTAAACCCTGAGGTCCAGGCCCCCAGATCCTGCCTGAGGGCTACCAATGAGGACAGAACCTCTGAGAGGCACTGTCAAAGCAGTTTTTTCTGCTTTATTCTTTGGAAATCTTAATGCGCCCAGAATCTTTTTTTTTTTTTTTTTTTTTTTGAGAAAAGGTCTCATTCTGCAGTGCAGACTGACTGGCCTTGAACTCCTCATGTAACCCAGGTTGGTGAACTAACTGCAATCCATCTGTCTCAGCCTCCCCAGTGTTGGGATTACAGACTTGCGCCACCACACCCCAACTCTAGATAGAATTTTAAATTGAGTAACAAGGTGAAAAAAAAAAAAAAACCAGTTGGAGATTATTGACAATTTGATTGGGATTGTTCTCACTTCCAACGAAAAGACTAAGATAGAATATTCAAGCAACAAGTCTTCACATATCTTGGAAACAGCCAATAAAATTGACAATGAGTCTCATGTTAAATAAAATGCACACAGAAAAGTCACTCCTTTAGGCCACAAGAAAAGAAGAATTAAAGGAGAAACAGCAGCAGAGCTTGGTGGCAGACACCTGTAATCCCAGCACTCAGGAGGCTGAGAGCACTGCATATCGCTGTGAATTGCCTGGACTAGATAGTGAATTCAAGTTCGGTCTGAACTACATAAGGAGACCTTGTCTCAGAACAACAAAAGAAACAGAAGAAGAAGAAGAAGGAAAAGAAGAAGGAGAACCTGAGAAACAGTAGAAGAAGGCGAAAAGGGAGAGGAGAAGAGGAGGAGAAGAAGGAGAAAAAGGAGAAGAGAAGAAGGAGAAAAAGGAGAAGAGAAGAAGAAGAAGCAGGAGAAGAGGGCTGGGGATTTAGCCTAATGGTTAAGCGCCTGCCTGGCAAGCACAAGGTTGTGAGTTTGATCCCCAGTACCACCAAAAAAAAACAAAAGAAGACAAAGAAGCAGGAAAAGAAAAAGAAGAAGAAGAAGCATTCAATAAATATTAACGTGACCTAGGAACATGTCCTCAGAACCTGTCAGGTGTGACACAAAGGTCAAGTAAGGCTACAAAGTGAAACGTGCATGTTTTTACTAAGGGAAAAGAAACAAAGCCAGACATCTGTTCAGCTTAGATCTCTTTCTCTAAAGCTGGGGATGGTGGTGCATGCCAGTTGGGAGGCTGAGGCAGGATTGCTGTGAAATCAAGGCCAGCCTAAACTACATAATGAGACTTTCTCTCAAAAAACCCAAAAAAGAAAAACATCAAATTACTCGGCGGACTTTAAGGCTATACGTAGCACACACACACATTATCCTTCGTGTTTTAGATTCAACAAGCCAGGCTGTAGGTACCATGCAGCTGGTTCTACAAGAAGGACTCTCCCAGCATACAGCCACCTGTGCTTTGTTCCTCTGATACATAACTTAACCAACTGAAGAACAGCCAGCCTTGGCACACCACAGCACGAATAAGCAACCACTGCATCGTGATCACCAAGCAAACATCACCTCAAACCTTTCATCCTTGACACTAAGACAACAGCACTGATGTTCCATTCAATTCACTCTTTTTTTTTTTTTTTTATCGGTACCAGGGATCGAACTCATGACTGCCTGCTTGCAAGGCAGGCGCTTATGCCGCTGAGCTAAATCCCCAGCCCCTCAATTCACTCTTTATAGGCTGGTGAAGTCAGCACAGTAAGTCTCTGCTCTAGATGTCCCCTGAAAGTATGGCCCTTAAATAAGAGCAAGATAACACACAAGATCCAGATACTCACGTTGAGAGTGGCTTCATCATCCACGATAGACAGCTTCACAATGTAAGGGTTCACAGACTGTTAAATGAGACAAGAGTCAAAGTTAGTGTGACTGCTGTAAGAAAGCCTGTTAGCTGTTTCAGAAAGTGCTCACAAAAATGCTTCTATAAGGCCTTTCTCTCTTTGGTTTTTTGAGACATCTCATTATGCAATTCAAGCTGTCTTCGAACCATGGCGATCCTTCTAACTCAGATTCCCAAGTGTTGAGATTACAGGCGTGTACTAGCACACTTCATGGTGCAAGGTCTTCTTTCAATGGTGATGTTCCTAAATTCCTAGCACTGTATCTGCATGTATGCACATGTACAAACATACACACACACACACACCAGTTGGGTTCTGCCAGCATTTTCCTTTAGGCTGAATTAGCTCAGGCTTATTTTCACCACTTCTCCCATCTTTCCATCTTACTTGTTTCTAAAAAGTAAGTGAACACATCACAAAATTCACTTTGTCCTACCTCACTGAGTCTACAAGGATAGCTGTCTTTTGGGGGACATAAAAGCTTCTTTGCCATAAGGTGCATATTTATGAGCTGCTAACTTACATTCTCATCACAAAGGCTCCCTAACCATTTCACAAACTATATGCAAAGCCTGGCTCACCCACCCGTGAAACAAAGCCACCTTGGGGGTGGGAAGTGGCAGCTGTTTAACAGCCAAAGAGGCCATTGATACCCAAATAACACTGCAGGGGGGACTGAAAAAAGGATGTAAGTATCCAAGCAACAATCTGGTCAGGACACTGGGATTTAATGATTATCCCATCACTTTCAGTACTGGAAGATTTCCTGAGATTTTCTAGACCTAATCTCAGCTGGGCAGCATATGGAAATAGACATATGTTTAAACTCGTTAAACAACTGGACCATCCCCTCCAAGTGGAACAGGAACCAACGACCTGCTCACCTTGAAAACAACCCACCCCACAGTACATGAGGCAGGCCTCAAGGATCAGGCACCACTTCTAACCCAATGGAGACAAGGAACAATAGTTAGACTGCCAGTTTTCACAGCTGCCAAGAAAACTCATTACTAAGAAACCTGAAAACTGAAAGGCTACAGACCTCATTTAAATAAGTTTCTGAGGGTGCTTTCACATGTCAATTGGGAATAAAGAGAGCTTTGCTTTATTTTTTTTAAGGTACCAAAAACTGAACTCAGGACCTTGCACTTGGCAGGCAGGCACTTATGCCTCTGAGCTATATCCTGGGCAAGCCTGGCTCTCTTTAACAATCAACATATGAAGTTTTATACAACATAAATCAAGGATGTAGAATGCACTGACAGAAGGAAGACAGGAAGACCCTTTACAAGTCCTCCGATAGCCAACAGGCAAATCCTGCTGATGCCACAGACTGCATGCAAGAGCCCATGCAAGCAGATCCTTAGGAAGTAAAATCATCAGCTGCCTGCCCCACAGGTGCTGCCATGATGACAGCAATGTCAGAAAAACAGATCACTGTTTCCTTCGTATAGTTTTCCAAGTCCTAATAACTCACTTTCGCACAATTAGACTGAGTTAGGTAGTAATATGGATCACCTGATTACTAAGACCAGCCTGTGCTTTAACAGCAGTTAAGGAATGAAAGCAAAGATCTGAGGAATGCACACTGGCCACCACTGGGACTCTCCCATGGTACCCAGCACAGGCAGGGAGAAGCAGCCAGCCCAGCCCCCGAGTACATGCAGGGCACCATCAGGTCTCCCCTGCAGGTAGCCAGCGCTGGCCAGGAGAACCAGCCTGCCATGCCTTGGAGAAGCCTGTCCCGTACACCACAACCTTCTGGGGAACCTGGGTTAGGAAAAACCCAGATGCCTGACACTTCCCTCTACATTGTGGACTGGTAGACAACATAGGAAGCATCGAGGACCCCACAACCCACTCATCTGGAGGAACACAGGAAAATGTCAAGACCAAAGGAGCAAAAGGCAATCTCTGGCCTCCAGCCTAAACAGAACAAGTCCGGAGACTTTGACATGGAAGAAAGTGGAAATCGAACACCTGAAATTTCTGGATGATAGCAACCCATGTAAAAAAACTACTTCATAAGACTGCAAAAGAAATGAGATCAGAAATATGATCTCAGGTAAAAGAAGCAATTGCAAACATAATAAAACAGTTGCTGAGCATATCTAAAGAAAACATAGATTAAAAAGGAGAATGAGGGAAATCTTGAATGAGCAATATAGAGAAGAATTGGAATGCATGAAACAGACTCAAAGAGATACCCAGGAAAATAAAAACTACTGAAAGCTGGCAAAATTTCTTGAAAGAAACTAGAGACTTTCAGGCCTTGAAGACAGCAATTACAAAAGAAAACATCTCTTAAAAATAACAAGGAACCTGGGGATTTAGCTCAGCGGCATAAGCACCTGCCTTGCAAGCAGGCAGTCATGAGTTCGATCCCTGGTACCGATAAAAAACGAAAAAGACAAATGAAAAAAAATAACAAGGAACCAAGAAATAACAATTCAACAGCTGCAAAACAATACAAAGAAAAATAACTTAAAACTGATAGGTGTCAGCAAAAAAGCAGGAGTCAGAGCTAAGCTTGGTGGTGCACTCCTGCAATCCCAGCACCCATGAGGCTGAGGCAAATAGATTGTTGCAAGTTCAAGACCAGGCTGGGCTACAAAGTGAGCCCAAGGCCAGCATGAATCACATAGCAAGAACCTGTCTCAAAAAGACAAAAAAAAAAGCAAAAGTCAACACAAATCACTATTTACAGAAGTAATAGCAAAAAATTTCTCAAGCATGGGGAACCTGCGTTAGATTCACTATAGGTTCACTATAGATAAGTGAGGCACACAGAACTCCAGGAATCCATAACAAAAATAAATCTGACTTCCGGGAGAACATGGCAGACACATAACAGCAGCCACGGAGGCTCTCTGAGATTACCAGTTTAGGATCCAGGAGCAGTGCCATGTGAGAAGTCCAATGCGAGGGGAGATGTACCCTGCTGACCCAGGAACGAACTAAGCTGAGAGAAACCAACTGGAAATGCAGTCCTGATGCTATAACTAGAACAGTGCGGAAACTGGATCCCGTGCCATTGGAAGCCATGATTTGAATTTCCTGCTGCCGCTACTGCGTCCCAATCCACACGGCAGGGAGAGAGACACACGAAAGCGCTGAGAGCTGGAATCGGCGAACCAAACAGCGTTGAGAGCGGGACTGGCAGGGAGCCCTGCATCGACGTGAGGTGAGTGAGAGAAATGGGGAGCCTTTCATGGACTAGGAGGCTCCAACAGAGGACATTCTGGGAACGAGCAGACTAGCTGGAACAGGGCCCTGCAGTGACTTTAGTCGCATATTCCCCTCTCAAGCAGGAGTGGTGGGGAGAGCTTGGCCTGGTGACGCCGCAGACTAAGATCCACTAGGCTAGTCCAAATCAGGTCCCTGCGCCTGGCAGTGCACCCTAGCAGTGACTATTCAGTAGGTTGACCTGGAGGGGCGGGCCCAGCAGAGGCTGCCCAGGTCTGTGTCTCCCTAGTACACTGTAGTGAGCAGGAACACCTAGCCCACAGATTCAAACAAACTGTAACAGACAAAGAGAAAAAAAAAAAACAAAACTGGGCCTCCTACATACGATTGTATGGAAGAAACAAAGAGTATGGGAAAAGGGAGTAACAAGAAAGGGTCCTCAGTCCCCAACCCTGAGAACACTGATCCAGGAAAGGTAAATGAAAAAGAGAATGAAGACAGAAAACATGCAGTATCCGACACGGCACCTACAGACATAAAGCGGTATCTCCGGGGCCTCATAGATGAGTTCACAAATGAAGTATTTAATGAAATAAAGCAAGAAATAAGTAGAATAGTTAAAGAATGCTTAGCACCGCCCAAGAAAAAACAGATGGTGGAATGGAAAAACAGAAAAAGAGGGGAGAATTGTTTGATGGAGAAAATAGAGAAAACATAGAATATGTGAAGCAGGTTCAAAGAGATTACCAGGAAACTAAAAACTCTATTGAAAACTGGCATAACAGCTTGAAAGAATCTAAGGATAGATTATCAGAACTGGAGGACAGATTTGTATGGTGGGAGCATGAGATGAAAAACTTCTTAAAAATAACAAGAAAACAAATAGCAATAATACAAAGACTAGGAGATGATCAGAGGATCTATAACTTAAGAATTAAGAACATAAAAGAAGAAGCAGGGACACAAACAAATGAACTACAAAAGCTATTCACAGAAATAATCCAGGAGAATTTCCCTAATTTAGCAAAAGGTAAAGATACTCAGATGTATGAGGTATACAGGACCCCAGTCACCTACAACCCAAACAGAGCTACACCCAGGCATATAATAATCAAAATTCCAGAAATCCAATATAAGAACAGAATATTAAAAGCCGTCAGAGACAAGAAACAGATCACTTACAAGGGAACACCCATCAGAATTACAGCAGACTTCTCGGCACAAACCATCAAATCACGAAGAGCATGGGGGAAATAATTCAAGCTTTGAAAGATAATAAACTCCAGCTAAGATTGATATATACTGCACAACTGTCCCCAGAAATTGATGGAAAAACAAGGTGCTTCCAGGATAAAGAGGACCTAGGGGAATTTGCAACCACCAATTCAACTCTACAGAGATTACTGCAGGATATTCTAAAAATGGAAAATACCAAGATTCCAGAAACAGTGGCAGAGCAGCCACAATGAATAGAGCAGAAAGCGAAATGAAGAGGACAAACTGACAACTAGTGACAGAAAATGAGCTCAACAAAAATGAGGCAGAGAAGGTTGGATGGTAGGAACAGCCATTTTGGAGAAAACAAGACATCATAATAGGTTGTGCTGATTTAATATCCTCTTGTTTTGAAGTCCCATCAAGCTTTTGTTCTTCTGTCTCCATCGGTTTTAACGTGTTGTATCTTATTGGATGTTATTATATGTGATAATACAAACAAAAACTTTTATAGACAAGGAGATTATACAGAAACCATTGTTCATTTTCTGTTGGTTGATACTAAATACCCTGTAATACTGTCATTCTCTTGAATGGTTTTACATTGTCTTGATATGTTTGATACTACAGTATACGAAGTTATATCCAAAGATTTTAAGGGAAGAGACACTATGGTAACTACTATTATGTCGAGATTATCCTGTGGTGAAATACTATTTTGCTTAAATGGCTATGTTTTGACCTGTGCTGTTTTGTTGTTATGCCCCCTTTTTTATCTCAATCTCCTTTTTATTATCTATTTTTTCATTTTTATCCCTTTAATTAAGGGAAAAATAAATAAAAAACAGCAGGATATATTATAGTAACCCACTTTGATTTCCTATTAACTTGATTTGAAACTCTGTATTGCTCTCACCATCTTGTTTTGACTGATTTTATTCTGTTTTGCTTGATAGTACCAAGTTTGAAAGTATAGGCAACAACTATGAAGACAATAAGATTCATTGTGACGCCCATTCTGATTGGCTATTATCTTCTTTTGAAGTCCTCTAATGTCTCCAATGTTTTGGTTTTATTGGTCTTATTCTTTACTGTTTTGTTCAATTTTATTATAACTGATGATATAGGCAATTCTTTTTAAGATAACAAGAGGCATTATGGTAACCATTGTTGATCACCTTGTATTTTGTTTTTACACTATGCATTATGTCCATCCTTTTGATTTGACTGACTCTGTCCTGGTATGTCACATTTGGTTTTACTTTCTTCAAAAAAAAAAAAAAGTAGTAAGAACTGTGGGAGTAATAAAACCCAAAATGTGTAGTTGTCATTGTACAAAAGAAAGGAAAAGAAAGCTCTCTAAAAGATATAACTGCATATATATTTTAAGTGTATAAGATAGATAACTGTATTACTGAGTTTTGTTGGATCATTGAACAAAACTGTTCGCAGTCTCACTGTTTGAAAGTGCCCTCTATATGCTTTAATTTTGTAACTTTAACAACTATTTCTAAGATGACAATATGTAATTAACTAGTAATTTCCTACTGTTTATTTTTTCTGAAATTCTGTATAACTTCTACCCTTTTTTTTTTTTCTTTTTTCTCCTTAAATAAAATTTTAAAAATAAATAAATAAATCTATACTCAGACATGTAATAATCAAGATCCCAGAAATTCAGCACAAGAACAGAATATTAAAAGCTGTTGGAGAAAATAAAAAGATCATCCCTAAAGGAAAACCCATCAGAATCACCACAGACTTCTTGACACAAAACCATCAAGTCAAGAAGAGTTTGGAATGAAGTGTTTCAAATCCTAAAAGAAAACAACTTCCAAACAAGATTGATGTACCCTGAAAAACTATTTTTCTTTTTTTTTTTTTTTTTTTCTTTTTCATTTTTACCAGTACCGGGGAGAAAAACTATTTTTCAAAATTAATGGTGAATCAGCGGCATAAGCACCTGCCTTTCAAGCAGGCAGTCGTGAGTTCGATCCTAGGTACCCATAAAAAGGAAAAAGACAAAAAAAAAAAAAAAAAAATTAATGGTGAAATGTGTGGGACAACTCCAGTGACTTCCTTTGAATCCAAAACAATTGCTGTGACTTTGATTACTTGGAGATTCATTTCCTTATACTAATATGTAAAAGGCTGGCTAGGGCATTTCCTTCTCTCTTCAACTGGCTCTGAGCATTGCAAATAAGACTAGCCCAGATGCTAATGTGCAAAGTCTATAGCCATCAGCCAGTCCTGTTTCCTCGCACAGTGTTCTCTACAATACAGGACTGAGCACTCAAGATGTTAGAGCAAATAGCTGGGGAATGTCAACTGGGTACCAGCCTCAAGATTAGAGGCTATGACTCCCCAGGGCACAAGAGTTTGCATATCAGAAACCTAAGCAATAGCCCCCCCAAAAAAATTCCACTGCTATCTTAATTGGGTTATGTACATTGATCCTTCTGAATATCTTTATCTCTGCAAATTACAGAGATGCCATTCTTTTACCTGGCCAGTCAGCTCAAATTGCTCAGTAATCCCTGACATCCTCACTATCACTCATCCCTGGGCCACCCCCCTTTCTTCACAAGATAATAAATGCTGGGAGAGGTCTAGGATCCAGGCCTTTGTCCCCACATCCTCACAAAGATTGGGTTTAGAACCCCTTGTCTGCCCTTAATTTTAAATATGCCTTTGTGTCTTTACTCTCCCAGTGGATTGCACTGATGATGGTAGATTGGAATTAACCTGCTGGGATTCCAGTAACATCTCAATGGGATTACAAATATAACTTTTTGGATTGTGAGGAAAACTAGAAAGAGGATTACAATACTTGGATGAATGAACTCGATATTTGGGTTTACAATAGTGAAATAAAATACTTTCATGACAAGGAACTGACGGAACTCATGAAACAAAACCCAACCCTTCACAGAGTAATGAAGGATATTTTAGAAAGACATAAAAATGACCATGGTCCCAGGAACAGCAGGAGACTGGGATCACCAACCAGGGCAGACAACTAAATGGGGGGGGGGGGGAATAGCAGGGAGCCAACAGCAGGAAAACTGCATGGCAGAGACAAACCAGTTTGTTGGCCATAACCATTAATGTAGATGGCCTTGATTCACCAATAAAAACAAACACAGGCACAGTGGATCAAAAAACAAGATCCATCGGGGCTGGGGATTTAGCTCAGCGGCATAAGCGCCTGCCTTGCAAGCAGGCAGTCGTGAGTTTGGTCCCTGGTACTGATAAAAACGAAAAAGACCAAAAAAAAAAAAAAAAGAGAGAGAAAGTCAAAGGAGAGAAAACAATGCTCCATGCATGTGACAGGGAACCAGAAAAAAGCAGGGGTAGCTTGCCCATCAACTGGAGAATGGGTAAGAAAGATATGGCATTTTTATACAATAAAAAGCTACTCAGCTATAAAGAAGGATAATCACAAGGCCCTTGTGGGTACATGGAAGCAACCTGTGATCGTGCTCTCGAGTGAAAGGTCTCAGACTCACATAGGTGAATATCATGTTGTCTATCCAGTATAATAAAAACTGAAGGAGTTAGTGGGATCCAAAAGGTAAAATACAGACTGTGATAGTGAAAGGGAAGGAAATGTCTAAAAAGGGAAGGTGGTAGACATTGTTAATTCTGTTATTTTGTTTTGATTGATTTTATTGTTTTGTTTGGTTTGATTTTATTATATCTGATGGTACAGGCAGTTACTTGAAAATAACAACATATATTATAGTAACCATTATTAATTTCTTATTAGCTTTTTTAAAAAAAGTTAAAATAAATGTAGGGCTGGGGATTTAGCTCAGCAGCATAAGCGCCTGCCTTGTAGGCACATGGTTGTGAGTTCGATCCCCAGTACCAAAAACAAAAAAGAACTTAAAATTTCCTATTAGCTTGTTTTGAAGTCCTATATAGCTTTTATGTTTTGTTTTAATTGGCTTTATTCTGTTTTATTTGATTTTAATGTCTTAAATATAAAAAGTTTAAAGAAAGAAAAGATTTGAATAAAAGCAAAGATTTGACACTGAAATTCCACCTCACCCCAGAAAGAATGGCTAGTATTAAGAAATCAACCAATAACAAATGCTGGAGAAGGAGCTGGGGATTTAGCTCAGCGGCATAAGCGCCTGCCTTGCAAGCAGGAGGTCATGAGTTCGATCCCCGGTACCGATAAAAAGAAAAAGACAAAAAAAAAAAAACGTAAAAAAAAAAACAAATGCTGGAGAGGATGTGAGGAAAAAGGAACTCTCCACTGTTGGTGGGAGTGCAGACTGGTGCGTCCACTGTGGAAATCAGTGTGAAGAATCCTCAAAGAACCAGGATTGGAGGCTCCATTTGACGCAGCTATTCTCCTGGGTATCTTCCCAAAACAATTTAAAACATCATACCACAGTGATATATGTGCATCTATGTTTATAGCTGCATATTTTCTAACAGGCAGATTTTTTTTTTTTAAGGACAAAAAGAAAATAAAATCAGAAAAAGGGTACAAGTTATACAGAATTTCAGAAAAAATAAACAGTAGGAAATCATTAGTTAACAGATTACATATTGTCATCTTAGAAATAGTTGTTCAAGTTACAAAATTAAAGCATACAGAGTGGACATTCAAACAGTGAGATCGCAAACAGTTCTGTTCTATGATCCAACAAAATTCAGTAATATGGTTATCTATCTTATACACTTAAAAGTGCATGCAGTTATATCCTTTAGAGCACTTTCTTTTCCTCTCTTTTGCACAATGACAATTACACATTTTGGATTTTATTACTTCCACAGTCCTTATTACTTTTTTTTTTTTTGAAGAGAGTAAAACCAAATGTGACATAAGAACAGAGTTAGTCAAATCAAAAGGATGGACACAATATATAATGTAAAAACAATACAAGGTGATCAACAATGGTTACCATAATGCCTCTTGCTATCTTAAAAAGAATTGCCTGCATCATCAGTTAAAATAAAATTGAACAAAACAGTAAAGGACAAAACCAATAAAACCAAAACATTGGAGACATTACAGGTCTTCAAAAGAAGATAATACTCAACCAGAATGGGCATCATAATGAATCTTATTGTCTTCACAGTTGTTGCCTATACTTTCAAACTTGGCACTACCAAGCAAAAAAAGAATAGAGGAAAATCAGTCAAAACAAGATGGTGAGAACAATACAGGGTTTCAAATCAAGTTAATAGGAAATCAATGTGGGTTACTATAATATATCCTGCTGTTTTTTATTTATTTTTCCCTTAATTAAAAGAATAAAAATGAAAAAGTAAATAATAAAAAAAGCAGATTGAGATAAAAGATGGCATAACAACAAAACAGTGCAGGTCAAAACATAACCATTTTGAGGCTGGGGATTTAGCTCAGCGGCATAAGCACCTGCCTTGAAAGCAGGCAGTCGTGAGTTCGATCCCTGGTACCAATAAAAAGGAAAAAGACAAAAAAAAAAAAAAAACATTTAAGCAAAATAATGTTTTATCACAAGATAATCCCGACATAAAAGTAGTTACCATAGTGTCTCTGTCCTTGAAAACTTTGAGTATCACTTCGTATACTGTAGCACCAAACATATCAAGACAATGTAAAACCATTCAAGAGAATGACAGTATTACAGGGTATTTAGAATCAACTAACAGAAAATGAACAATGGTTTCTGTATAATCTCCTTGTCTATAAAAGTTTTTGTTTATATTATCACATATAATAACATCCAATAAGATACAACACGTTAAAACCGATGGAGACAGAAGAACAAAAGCTTGATGGGACTTCAAAACAAAATGATATTAAATCAGCACTAGCTATTATGATGTCTTGTTTTCTCCAAAATAGCTGTTCCTACCATCTAACCTTCTCTGCTCCATTTCTGTTGAGCTCTTTTTCTGTCACTAGTTGTCAGTTTGTCTTCTTCATTTCGCTTTCTGCTCCATTCATTGTAGCCTGTCTGCCACTGTTTCTGAAGACTTGGTATTTTCCTTTTTTAGAATATCTTGCAGTATACTCTGTAGAGTTGAATTGGTGGTTGCAAATTCCCCTAGGTCCTCTTTATCCTGGAAGCACCTTGTTTTTCCATCAATTTCTAGGGACAGTTGTGCAGGATATATCAATCTTGGCTGGAGTTGTTATCTTTCAAAGCTTGAATTATTTCCCCCCACGCTGTTCGTGATTTGATGGTTTGTGCCGAGAAGTCTGCTGTAACTCTGATGGGTGTTCCCTTGCAAGTGATCTGTTTCTTGTCTCTGACGGCTTTTAATATTCTGTTCTCATATTGGATTTCTGGAATTTTGATTATTATATGCCTCGGTATAGCTCTGTTTAGGTTGTAGGTGGCTGGGATCCTGTATGCCTCATACATCTGAGTATCTTTACCTTTTGCTAAATTAGGGAAATTCTCCTGGATTATTTCTGTGAATAGCTTTTGTAGTTCATTTGTTTGTGTCCCTGCTTCTTCTTTTATGTTCTTAATTCTTAAGTTATAGATCCTCTGATCATCTCCTAGTCTTTGTATTATTGCTGTTTGTTTTCTTGTTATTTTTAGGAAGTTTTTCATCTCATGCTCTCACCATACAAATCTGTCCTCCAGTTCAGATAATCTATCCTTAGTTTCTTTTTTTGTTTTTTGGTTTTTTGCTTTTTTTTCTTTTTCTTTTTCCTTTTTATCAGTACCGGGGATAGAACTCACGACTGCCTGCTTGCAAGGGAGGCACTTATGCCACTGAGCTAAATCCCCAGCCCCTCTATCCTTAGTTTCTTTCAAGCTGTTATGCTAGCTTTCAATAGAGTTTTTAGTTTCCTGATAATCTCTTTGAACCTGCATCACGTATTCTATGTTTTTCCTATTTTCTCCTTGAAACAATTCTCCACTTTTTTTCTGTTCTTCCATTCCACCATTTGTTTTTTCTTGGTAGGTGCTTAGCATTTCTCTAACTATTCTACTTATATCTTGCTTTATTTCATTAAATACTTCACTTTTGAACTCATCTATGAGGCTTCGGAGCTATCACTTTTTGTCTACTGGTGCCATGCTTGATACTGCATGTTTTCTGTCCTCATTCTCCTTTGCATTTATCTATTCTGGATCAGTGTTCTCAGGATTGGGGACTGAGGACCATTTCTTGTTGCTCCCTCTTCCCATACTTTTTGTTTCTTCCATACAAGCGTATATAGGAGGCTCAGTTTTTTTTCTTTCTCGGTTACAGTTTGTTTGAATCCGTCAGCTAGCTGTTCCAGCCCACTGTAGTGTACTACGGAGACTCAGACCTGGGCAGCCTCTGCTGGGCCTGCACCTCCAGGTCAACCTACTGATGGCTTCACTGCTAGGGTGCACTGCCAGGCGCTGGGACCTGGTTTGGGCTAGCCTATTGCATCCTAGTCTGCGGCGTCACCCAGGCCAGGCACTCCTCACCAATCCCACTTGAGAGGGGAATATATGACTAAAGTCACTGCAGCATCCTGTTTCAGCTAGTCTGCCCGGTCCCAGAATGTCCTCTGTTGGAGCCTCCTAGTCTAAGAAAGGGTCTCTGTTCCTCTCACTCACTGCAGCTCAATGCAGGGCTCCCCACCAGTCCCGCTCTCAACTCTGTTCAGTTGGCTGATTCCCACTCTCAGAGCTTTCGTGCGTCTCTCTCCCTGCTGTGCTGATTCAGATGCAGCAGTGGTAGCAATTCAAATCACAGCTTCCAGTGGCGCCGGTTCCAGCTTCCACGCTGAGATATTATCTGTTCCTGTTATAGCACCAGGATTGCATTTCCAGTTGGTTTCTCTCAACTTAGTTCATTCTTGGGATAGCAGGGTATATTTCCCCTTGCTTAGGACTCCTCACGCCACACCATTCCTGGATTCTAAGCTGGCAATCTCAAAGAGCCCCCATAGCTGCTGTTATCTGTCCACCATGTTCTCCTGGAAGTCTGAACAGGCAGATTTTGGAAACAACCTAAATGCTCATTGAGCAAGGAATGGATAAGAAAGAGGAAGTATTTCTGTACAGTGGAGTACTACTCAGCCAAAAATAATGATAAACTTGGGGCCAGGGTTTTAGCTCAGCAACATAAGTGCCTGCCAGACAGGCACGTGGTTGTGAGTTTAATCTCCAGTACCAAAAAAAAAAAAAAAAAAAAAAAAATGATAAATTGAACATTTTATAGGTAAATGAATGTGCCTTGAGAATATACTTATTAGTGAAATAAATGTCACACATGCATAAACATCGTATTGTTTCATTAGTGTAACAATCTGAAAGAAAAAAACATGTATTGTGTCCCAGAGAGAATGATTTCAGCCAAAGCAATGACTCAGGCCATACCTGCCTTCACCCTAACCCATCGTGAGGCATTTTGAGTTGACTTTTGAATGTCTTAAGATATTTTTGATGTAGGGTGCTGGGGATTTAGCTCAGCGGCATAAAGCACCTGCCTTCCAAGCAGGCAGTCGTGAGTTTGATCCCTGGTACCAATAAAAAGGAAAAAAACAAAAAAATTAAAAAAAAAAAAAAAAAGAAATTTTTGATGTCTATAAGGTTTGGATGTGGATATCCAGTTGTTTCAGTATAATTACTGAAGGTACAATCCTTTCTCCATTTAATTGCTTTTGCATCTTTGCCAGAAATCAATTGTCTGTTATGTGGGTATTTATTTTGGGACTTCATATTGGTACTTTGGTGATTTGTCTATCTTTTCTTTTCTTTTTTTTTTTTTTTTTTTTTTGGTACCAGTGATCAAACTCATGACCACACATTTGATAAGTGCTAATCTGTGAGTTCAATCTCGAGTACCAAAAAAAAAAAAAAAAGAAAGCAAGAAAGAAAATGGGGTATTTTTTATCCTGGGTTGTGACTGAACTTAATTAAGACTTGCAAAATACGTTTTTTTATGAGCCAGTATCTCATATAGTTGCCCAGAAGAAAAAGAGAGAGGAAGCTGGGCAAGGTGGCCCACACCTGTAATCCCAGGACTCAGGAGGCGAAGCAGGAGGACTGTTGCAAGTTCAAGATCAGCCTTGACTACAAAGTGAGTTCAAGGCCAGCCTAAACTGCATAGTGAAATCCTATCCCAAAAACACAAATAATAATAATAACAACAATACAAATAAAGAGAGACAGAAAGAACAAAAAGGAGAAGGCAGGAGAGGAAATGAGAGGAGGTGAATGGGATAAAGTTAAAATTTGTAATTGCTGGGAAATATCACTCTAAGAGCAGGAGTTGGAATCTGAGTCACTTCCATTGTATGTCCTCCAAGAAGCCTACAAAGCCGTGATCTTAATGCTATAAAGATTTTTATTCTCGGGGCTGGGGATTTAGCTCAGCGGCATAAGCACCTGCCTTGCAAGCAGGCAGTTGTGGGTTCGATCCCTGGTACCAATGAAAAGGAAAAGACCAAAAAAAAAAGATTTTTATTCTCTGATGCTGACTATCCTTGCACACACATACACACTCATTAGGCCAGTCACTTTTTAAAACTACTTTTCACATAAGAGACAGAATTATACTCTCAGTCACCCTTTACAGAATGGTTCTAATGTCACCCTCCTTGGGTTTGGCCACACCACACTAAACACAACCAATGGTGTCTGATGTCATCCTCCTATCCTGACACAATCTAAGTGCTGCTTACCATTTTATTGTTCTTCCCTAGACTTTCTCTTTTTGCCCTTTCTATCTCTATAAATGAAATAATCAAAACAAAATGCAGTATTTCAAATGGAATAAATATACAAGTATTGCATGATATCTTTCCTATCACTTCTGTTCCTGATGCCTCTAGCCTTCTTCCCTTTCTTTCTTAGCTGGAGACCTGGCCTCTCTGACACTCCACACCATGAAAGGTTGCAGCTTACCCACCCACCATGACACTGGTAGCTAGAATGCTATGTTCCCTAGCATATCTCTGCTATCAGTTTACACAGAAGTTCACCAGCTTTTGGTTTTACTGTTCATCTGGAATTCTTCATGTTGCTGTCAAAAGACTTCCTGCTGCACTCTCACCAGACCTTCTTAATGGCTTCTGGTGAATGACTTATATCAAAAGCTGCAAAGCCCAGATAAATTGTGCCCACTAGCTCTTGCTGACCCACCACATTAATTCTTCTGGGAGCTTCTGACAGACCATAGATATACACCTCACTCTCACAAAAGGATTTTCTCCAGCTTCTTGGCCATGACCAATTTTTCAGGTTGACATTTAAGGAGTCCTACTGGTCTGGACTATGACTTAGTACAGTTGGAGACACCAACCAGTGCCTCAGAATGGTCTGCATCCATTAAACTGCTCTGAAAATACTCATTCATCGCTGAAGCTGGCACATTCCAGTCACATGTAATTCAGCTCCCTTTAACTACACTCAGCACTTTTCCTCAGCTTTTTTATTTACTGTTAGAACAAGGCCCATAGCTAGGAATTTAGCTCAGTGGCATAAGTACCTGTCTGAAAAGCATGAGGTTGTGAGTTCTAGCCCCAGTCCAATAAAAAAGAATAAGGCCCAGAGGCTTTTGATACATGACAGAGATCATAATTCTACCATGAGTACCCCTCCAGATCACCACTAAAACATACTGGTGATAAATTATATATTTACTAGTAGTTCTATGTCCCATTCATCTGTTCCCCCAAGAAAATGAAAGTGATCATCAGTCCCTGGGATTTTTTTTTTTTTTTTTGTCTTTTTCGTTTTTTATCGGTACCAGGGATCGAACTCACGACTGCCTGCTTGCAAGGCAGGCGCTTATGCCGCTGAGCTAAATCCCCAGTCCCAGTCCCTGGGATTTTTAACATGGCTCCTCAGATTCCAATCCATCCTTAAGTTTTCTTTTTCACAGCTTCTCTTTTCTTTCTTTCATATTTCCTCTTACATAAGCTCCAGCTGAGTATGATGGTGTATACCTATAATCTCAGCACTCAGGAAGCTGAGGCAGGAAGGTCACACCAAGTTTGAGGCCAGCCTGGGCTACATAGTAACTTCAAAAGCAGCCTGAACTACATGGTGAGACCCTGCCTAAAAAAAAAAAAATCCAGATTTTGTGTTAGCCACACTTTCAACCTGTTAAACACTATAACTATGAATCATAAATAATCACTATGTTCTAGGAGGGTAGCACATAACCACAGCTACTTAGAAAGAAGGTCAAGGTGGGAAAAATTTCAAATTTGGAACAGTAAAGAGATCTTATCTCAAAATAAAAATTAAAAAGAATTGGAGTTCAGTGGTTGAGCACACTTGGGGGTCAATCCCCAGTATAGCAAAAAAAAAAAAAATTTTTTTAAATAAAAAACCTGGGTGTGGTGGTTACACACCTGTAATCCCAGCACTCCAGAGGTTAAGACAGGAGGTCACTGCAAATTCAAGACCAGCCTGGGCTACAAAGTGAGCTCAAGGCCAGTCTGAGACCTTGTCTCAAAAAGACAAAAAAAAAAAAAAAAAAAAAAAACATATATATATATGTATATATATATATATATATATACAAATTTATTTGTAGAGGAGAGGGAGGGAGGGTAAAACAAATTTATCTGTAAAAAGTTCATAGGTGTTTCTACTAAGCTGGGTTTAAAAACATTACATTGAGATATTTATTCATTTTATTAGAAATTATATTACAGGATTCTTCTAAAAACTATATTTTCTACTACATGTATTGGATTTAAGAGTTTTGTTTATCAGATAGGAATGGAGATATGTGTCTGTGATTTTATCTACTAGAGAGGCTAAGGCAACAGGCTTGCAAATTCAAGGCAGGCCTCAGAAATGTAGCAAGTTCAAGGCTGGCTTGCCCTACACTGTGAGACCCTATCTTTTTTTTATTTTTGTCTTTTTGCTTTTTGTCAGTACCGGGGACAGAACTCACGATTGCCTGCTTGCAAGGCAGGTGCTTATGCCACTGAGCTAACTCCCCAGCACCCCCCCCACTACCTGCTTTCACGGCAGGCGCTTATGCAGCTGAGCTAAATCCCCAGCCCCTTTGAGACCCTATCTTAAAATAAAATATTTTTTTAAAGTGATAGGGTATAGCTTAGTGATTGCATGCTTTCCCAGCATGCACTGAGACCCTGGATTTCACCTCCAGTACCTCGAGAAAGCAACTGGTTTATCAAAATTAATCTCTATGTTGTCCATGCAGGTGCATGTCTGTAGGCCAGGCATGCAGTAGGCTGAGCCTAGAGGATGGCTGTAACTTCCAGGTTGGGCTACATAGTAGGTTCAAGGCTTGCCTGAACTACATAGCAAAATCATCTAAAAAAAAATTAATCTTTAAGCCATTTACCATGAATGTGTCTTCTATGTTAAGCAAAGTCCTTCAGGAATGGCCACGTATAAGAAGATTATGCAAACATAACAAATGTCCCTTAAGGGGTCCTCTTACCTCATATTTGCTGTAGTTTACCAGCAAAGCCAAGAGGACAACAGCATCATATCCATGCTCCCTACGACTTGGAGGGTGGGAGAGTATCTGTAACAAGAACCAGAAATTTGTTAACTCCACAGGGCTAACTCCTGGTTCCTGGGGAAACAGACCAAGAAAATCTGAGATACACAAGGCATAGAAGTGAATGCCTGTAATCTTAGCCCTCTAAGAGGCTGAGACAAAAAGATCAGAAGTTTGAGCCCAGCATTGGGCAATTTAGCAACTTAGGGAGATGCTGTACAAGCACTGCGGATGTAGCTCCCGATGTAGCTCAGTAAAAACCCTAGGTTCAATTCATCAGTACTGCAATGAGAGCCAGGCAAGGTAATACACACTCGTAATCCCAGCACTTAGGAAGCTGAGACATGAGGATCGCTGTGAGTTTGAGGCCAATGTGGGGAACATGAGTTCAAGGCTAGCCTGAACTACATAGTGAGACTCTGTCTCAAAAAAATTTTTTACATTAAAAAAAAAATGGAAAAAGTGAAGGAAGGGAGGGAGGGGACAGAGAGGGAGGGAAACTGAGGAAATGGTCTATTCCAAAGACAAAGATGTCACAAGAAAATTGACTCACCTGTAAAATTGCTTCGAATATGCTATTGATCATTACATACTCCAAGATAGTGTTCTGGCTAATATTATCTGTCACCTGAATGTAATAAAAAGTTTTTTTACTAAAGTCTCTACTGAGGTACTTTGATATGTATCCTACTTTGCCATCTAAATGTTACAAGTCTATTAGGTACTTAGCATACCATTCACAAGCACCCCAAAGCCACCAGAGTCACCACAGTTAGACACTATGAGGGCAGAAAATGAGCTGATGAAAACTTCCTACATCTGTGAACATATTCTCATACCCTACAAGCACTGGCTTCAGTTTTTCAGATTTCATTCCTCAACTGCATGGAAAAGGTTTTTGAATCCAAAAGTCTTTGAGCAGCAGCAAAGAAAGGGAACTATGTAAAGTAGATGAACAGCCTCCCACCCCTTCCTTCCACCAGGAAGTACAGACCTGTATCCCAGCACAAAATCAAAGTCAGAGCAAATAACATTCAGAATAACAAACAAGAACCATTTCAAGGGGCTGGAGATTTAGCTCAGCGGCATAAGTACCTGCCTTGCAGGCAGGAGGTCATGAGTTCGATCCCCGGTACCAATAAAAATGAAAAAGACAAAAAAAAAAAAAAAAAAAAAAAAAAAAACATTTCAAGTGAGCTTGGATAAAAAAGACAAATATGCAACGGTGCGAAGTATCCCACAGCACACAGGCTGAAACTGCCAGCAGGTGTTCCCAGGTGACGCCAGGAGGCCAAAGCCTTCCTAACGTGCAGACATGGGGTAACACAATACCCCAGCAGGAGGCTGATTTTTTTTTTCTCTTTTCCCTTCTAACCTTGGACTCAATTATTCAAATATGCTGGCCTTGTATTAATTTTTTGACAAACAGAAATGGATTACTTACAGTCACTAAGCAAAGAAGAAGTTTCAGACATAAACTCTTCAGACTTTCAGAACCTTCTGCACAAAGCAATGAATCCAAACTCTCCATCAAGTTCTGAGAAAGAGAATAATTCAACATTAAACCATACTGAACATCTATACCCCTTCTTTGTGAACAATACAAAATAAGCAACTGTCAGTCCTCTCTATGCCAAGCCTTGAAAGGTTAAAGAAAAGGAAAACTTCAAACTAGGTATTTTTGGAGAAAGTGCTTTGGTACAACTATACAGAACAATTAAGAATTAATGAGTGTTTGCAGCATGCCACCTACATATAAACCTTTAAATTATAATAAGATAGATTGAAAAAGGGAAACCTAGTTGGATATGGTTGTATACAGCTGTAATCCCAGAACTTTAGGTAGCTGAAAAAGAAAGGTCACAATTTTAAGCCTAGCGTAGGTCATTTAGTGACTTACCAAGGCCCTGTCACAAAAAAAAAAATCAACTGTAGTTTAGTGTGAAGGTTCTGGGTCCAACCCCCAGTACCATACACACATGCCCACACGCACACAAGAGGAAAACAGCAACTGTCAATGCACAGAGGACTTCCAAACAGGTACACCATTCTGAAACGAATTGAAGGGGACAGACAGATGCAGAAGAAGCAATGAATTCCATTTTGGACATGTCAAGAGGTACTTGTGGGATGTGCAAGTGAAAATACATCAATGTATACAGAATACACAACTCTGAGACTCAAAACAAGATGTCAAGGCTAAAGATAGTTAACAGTCATTCACACATATGCAGTAGTTAGAACTGTGACAATAAAGGAACCAGCTGGGATTTCATCATGATATATATATGGACTGTAAGAAACCAGAATTAAAACATGACAATAGGTATTAAATCTTTGTATATTCATAATTGCACATCAATAATTTTTTGTAGCCTAAGCACTATAAGAATACTTTGAGAGGGTGGGGATTTAGCTCAGTGGCATAAGCACCTCCTTTGCAAGCAGGCAGTCGTGAGTTCAATCCCTGGTACCGATTTAAAAAAAAAAAAAAAAAGAATACTTTGATACAAGCACTTTTTTTCTTTTCCTTTTTTTTTTCATCATTTGAGACCAGGTCTGCATGATCACTGTGAAGCCCAGGCTGGCATGAAATAAGAGATCCTCCAGCCTCAGCCTCCTAAATAGCTGGGCTTGTAAACAGGCAGCTGGAATTATAGGCTTGTGAAACTATGCTCAATCAGATTTTTTTTCTTGTAGTGTTAGGGATTGATTCTAGGGCCTTCAGACTGAGCTCCATCCCCAGCCCAATTTTTATATTTTTATTTTGAGATAGGATCTTAGTAAGATCACCCAGAATCACCATCTTCTTGCCTTAGCCTCTGTGTGCTAGGATTACATGCATGTGCCACCACGCCTGGCACCCAGCCAGATTTCTTTTGTAACGGTTTTTTTTCTAAGATGGGTCTCACTATGTAGCCCAGGCTGGCCTCGAATTCATGGCAATACTCATGCCTCAGTCTCCTAAGTACTGGGATTACAGGTACACCCCACCATATCTGTCTAATTTCTTTGCATAAATTTAGCAAATGATAAGGAGTCTAGTTTGACAAAGTTCCTGTTACAAAAAAACTCATTTAAGATAGTATTAAACACTGCAAATTGTGTATCTGATAAGGGACTTATATCTAGAGTATGTAAGGAACTATTACAATTCAATGATAAGAAGACAATTCGATCTAGAAACAGGCAAAAGATTTTAATAGACATTTCTCAAAAAAATTTTAGAAAAAAAGTATGGGACAGACAGACAAAAACAATTGTTAACGTGATATAGAAAATTTGAAGCTATCATATACTGCTGGTAAAATTACAAAATAGAGTAGTTACTACAAAAAATGGTACAGCAGCTCTTCAAACATTAAATACATTCAATCCCCAGTGCCACAAAAAAAAAAAAAAAAAAACATTAAATACAGATGTTAAAGTGTCTATCTAGACATCCCCACCAAAACCTCATGTGCCCCTAGATGGGGCATGGGAAGGTGACTGGATCAGCCAAGTGTGACCCTCATCAGCTGGTTAGTGCTCTAATGACTTGACAGTTAAATGTGATTCAGAATGGGAAATTTGTTTAGGGAGGGTCACTAGGGGCATGACCTGGGAGGGTCTTTCTCCCTGAAAACTCCCTTGTTTACTCTCTGCTTCCTGCTGTTATTCTACAAGCTGTTTCTCCTCTAACAGGCCCCTCTGCGATGCTGTCCTGCCTTGGAATCAGTCGACTATGGACTAAAAACTTTACAAATTGTGAGCTAAATAAACCAAGGCACTATATCTCACTGATGAGAAAGTAAAGCGCTGGGCTCAGTGGCACATGCCCATAATTCCAGCACTCAGGATGCTAAGGCAAGAAGATCACCATATATAGAGGTCAGCCTGGGGGCTGGGAATTTAACTTAGTGGCATAAGCACCTGCCTTGCAGGCGCGCAATCATGAGTTCGATCCCTGGTACCGTTAAAAAAAAAAAAATTGGGGGCTGGGGATTTAGCTCAGCGGCATAAGCGCCTGCCTTCCCAAGCAGGCAGTCGTGAGTTCAATCCCTAGGACAGATAAAAACGAAAAAGACAAATAAATAAATTTTTAAAGGGCTAAGGGTCAGGGATTTAGCTCAGGAGTGTAAGCGCCTGCCTGGCAAGCACAAGGTTGTAAGTTCGATCTCCAGTATCAAAAAAAAAAAAAGGGCTGAGGGGCTGAGGGGCTGGGGATTTAGCTCAGTGGTGTAAAGATTTAGCTCAGGGGGCTGGGGATTTAGCTTAGCGGCATAAGCGCCTGCCTTGCAAGCAGGCAGTCGTGAGTTCAATCCCTGGGACCGATAAAAAGGAAAAAGACAAAAAAAAAAAGATTTAGCTCAGTGGTGTAAACACCTGACTGGCAAGCGTGAGGTCATATGTTCAATCCCTGTCACCAAGAAAAGAAAAACCAAAGGGTAGATACATAGTTCAATGGGAGGTCCTGAATTCAATGCCCAGTACTGCAAACGTTCTAATAGGGCAGGGGATGTTTTGGAAGTTTTTTGGTTTTGTTTTATTTTTTTGGCTGGCCTCAAACTCACAGCAGTGTCCCTGCCCCAGCCTCCTGAGTGCTGGGATTGCAGGTGTGCACCACCACAATTGGCCAGATGTACTTTAGTGGCAGATTGCTTGCCTAACATGTGCAAATCCCTGTGTTCAATCTCCAGCACCACAAAAAAGTTTTTTTTAAAGTAACCTCTATAATAACTTGTTATAGTTTGTTGAATTTCATAAACATTCACGTGAATGCAATCATATTATAAATAAACTGCTAAGTCTTCAACATATAGGAAAAAGATGCCTCAATTCAAATTTGAGTTTAAATTTTTTCTTTAAGACAAACAAATCTGTTAAATAAAAATATGCACATTCAAGGCCAAGTGTGATCACCCACCCCCAGGATCAGAAGCCCAGTGGCACCTGGCAACGGCTGTGGGGACAGTCACCGTGCCACTCACACTTCCACCTCACCTTCATGCACAGCTCGGCCTTGTCGAAGCCCATCAGCATGTTGATTATGTCAAACCCAGAGGTGGACTTGTTCTTCTGGTGGACTCCACGAATAAGTGCACACAGGGTCTGCAGGGGTCAGAGAAAGCATTCGTTCTAAGGACAAGTCTGAAAACTGGGAGAGACTAGGTTGGGGCTTCACGTCACAATCTCCGTATGCCTTCCCCATATGGCTGATCTTCAGTTTCTGTTACAATGAGATTCAAAACACAGTGTGAGGCTCATTTAGCATGTGCAAATCCATAAATTGAAAAAGAGACAGCAACTTCAACTGCTATCATTCTACTCTTTATTTTGCCATTCTTTTTTTGTTATTGATTTTTGGCCAACCTCTTTTTCAAAACTATAGTGCAAGCAGAGAGTAAACAGTGATACTCAAAATAAAAATTGAAATAAAAGATTGCAGACCAGTCATGGTGGTGCATGCACACCTGTAATTCCTGTTCTCGGGAGGTTGAGGTAGGAAGACTGCAAGAAGTTCCAGACCAGCCAGAACTACAAAGCAAGACCCTATATCAAAAAATTTAAATAAGGGCCAGGAACTTAGCTCAGCAGCATAAGCACTTGTCTGGCAAGCACATGGCCATGAGCTCAATCCCCGGTAGCAAAAAAAAAAAAAAAAAAGCCCCAAATAAACAAATAAAAAATAGTTCTTGATGGAATTGGTAAAACTTTTCTGTATTGAAAATCAGCATGGTAGTACGCACTTGTAATCCCAGAACTCTTGGAGCCCAACCCAAGCAGCTTAGTTGAGAGCCTGGGGATGTGGCTCAGCACCAAGGCCCTGAGTGCCATTCAATCCTCAGAGACACAAAAAAATAATATTAACCATTAATTTTAGCATGTATGTTGTAGTCCAATATTTTAGTAACTATTTTTTAGTAATTATAACATGTAAGTCCGTAGGTGTTAATAACCAACTTCTTCATATTTTAACCAAGTGTTTCCCATTCCATATCCCACTTACTAGCTTTGAGAATCTGTACACTGACTTTCTAGTGGGCCAATTTTCCCATCTAGAAAGTAGGAAGGGTAAGAATAGTATCCACTTTACGGAAATGCTGTGAAACTGTAAATATCCTGAAGCACTCAGAACAGTCCCCAGATCTTTGTTAAAGCTCAATAAATATTAGCTATCATAATAATGTAATATATTTTTAGAGGTCATCAAGTGACATAAGATCAACTTATTTCCACTGAAATAAAATAGTATATAACTCACGCCCCTTCGATGACTCATTATAATTAATGAAAGTACAATTCTAACATTCAACTTTCAATGAATTCCTATTCTACACTTCAAAGTACAAAACACACTCTGCCGAAGGTTAACAAAGCAACAGGACAAATAAAATCTATCTTTCTGGGTACCAACCCAAGAGGTAATAATAATGATGAATATAATCCAGGCACTCTGGTAGGCTGAGGCAGGATAATCTCAGGTCTAGCCTGGGCAACTTAGCAAGATCCTGTCTCAAAGTAAAAAATAAAAAAGGACTACAGATGTACCCTAGTGAAAAGGCCCTGGGTTCAACTGAGAGAAAAAGAAACAAGACACATCATGTATCGGTACAAATTCTCCATGATGAATGTGATCGTTATATATACATAAAATGTATCAATAAACTCTGATTGTAATAACAAAAATATGAGAGAGATGAGAAAATTGAGCAGGGCTCAGTGGCACACAATGTGAGGTATCAAAAGCAGGGCCTTACAAGTACCAGGCAAGTGCTCCACCACTAAGCTACATCCTCCGAACAAATGATACTAGAAAAAACTATATTAATGGACAAGATTACCACAATAAGCATCAGTATAAACAAGAAGATGGCTAAGCAAATGTGACAAAAATTAAAGAAATTTTTTAGGGCCTGGGGATTTAACTCAGTGGTAGAACAATTATCTAGCAAGCTGGAAGCCCTGGGTTCAGTCCTTAGCACCAAACAATAAAAATAAATAAATAAAATTTTTAAAAACACAATTTTGAAAAAACAAAAGAAAACCTCACACCTAAGGGGAATTCTAGGTTCCTCAGATTCCAATGGGTGGGTTACAATTCCTTTGTCCTACCAAACCAGACTTCCCGGTCTCCCAGCCTTATACCTGCAATGCATTCACAACTCGAATTGGATGTTCCTCTCCCAGAGCCTGAATGCAGTGTTGAAATAAGCAATTAACATTGTCCTTGATCTTCATTAACTCCTCACTATCAAGAGATTCCAGCTTGCCTTCCAGGTATTCTAAATTCACCTGCCAACAAAACAATAAGGGCATGAGCGCATTTGCATTCTTGGTACAGCACCTGGAAATGGGCTATGCTGGCAATCTTAGCTACCAAGAAACCCAACAGGTAATACCAAGTCTCACCTTCATGAGGAAGAGCTCTTCCCAGAACCGAGGACTGCACTTACTGGGGTCTTCTGTCTGAATCAAAAAGTAACCATGTTCAACACTAAAGATACTACATATAGTCAACTTCATCTTTCAAAATTAACTTTGAAAGTGTTTGGTCATCTTAAACTACTGCAATGGGAAAAAGAACAATTTGAGGAGTTGTTCTTTAATAGAAGACATTGTACATAAATATATATTTCCTGCATCAAAAGTTAAATAGTGAGGCTAGGTGTAGTGGCACACACCTGAAATCTCAGCACTTGGGAGGAGGAAGGAGGATCACCAGGAGCTCAAGGGCAGCCTGGGCTACATGATGAGTTCAAGGCCAGCCTGAACTACACAGCAAGACCCTGTCTCAAAAAAAGATATTCAGAAAAGAAACTTCCTCAGACTTCCTCCCTCCTGTTTCACCCAGCTCATGACCTCAACTATAAGAACAACTCCAACAGTCTACATGAATTATTACACAATCATAACCCTATTATGAGAGTTCACTGTTGTCCTTGACCTTGCTTCCCCTTTCCTGCCCTCTTTCTCCTCCCCATTCCCCAGGTAAACTCAAAGGTAGCAAGTAGACTTTCCTGCTCTGGACTAAGCAACCATAAAGTATGACCCAGTTCCAGGCCTTACCATGAAGATCTCATCATACATCAGCACCACTTTTTCCTTTAGTGGTTTTTTGGAGGCTGAAGATTTCCGAAGCAAACCTCCCCGTTTTTCTATCTGGGCCATGGTTAGACGATCTGTGAAAAAAAGTCCTATTTTAGGGCAGTGAAAAGAATCTGTAGCATATTTGTAGATATGGTGGAGATAAGTCATACCCAATTGTCTAACCTGTGAACATACAACACCTAGGAACATCAGGAAACACAGGTGCATCGATCATAACACACATTATCAGAGTGGAGAATGTTCTTGTTGGAGGAGGCCGTGGTGTGTAGAGGTAAGGAATGTACAGAATCTTACTGCAACTTTCTCTCAAGTTTGCAGAGAACCTAAAACGGCTCTTAAAAATATGAAATCTTTTTTAAAAATAAAAGAAAGCCTGTCAGTGGCAGTATTCTCTCTAGGTTACTGAAGAGTTTACCGAAATACTTCTCACTGGGAAGAAAAAATGATAAACAACCATGCAATAGATCTTGTGCATCTGTCCAGCACCCCTTCCTTGGACCAGGAACATCAAGGTTTAAATCATGCCTTGGCCTGCAGCACAACACATTTTACATCCCTTAAGTGTACCAGTGGACAAGGCTTAAAGCAGATCCAAAGCAAACAGAAAAGTGTAACTAGCTCCATCTATAACAGGGCTGGCCATATATCTGAGGTTGACAGAAGGAGGGCAGCAAAGCACACACTGCCCACAGACTGATGGTGGAATTAAATTCCAAGTATTGATCGCGCTTAGGCCCATTAAGGCAGGAAGTGTGCTGCAGACTGATGTGCTTATCGATCTCCACAAAGTAAATAGGCCTCATCACTGCAAAGTACTTGGCCTTCACTGAATCATAAATCACACTTCACTTGACTGTCTTTAAAAATTCGTCTAGAGGGCTGGGGATTTAGCTCAGCGGCATAAGCACCTGCCTTGCAAGCAGGCGGTCGTGAGTTCTATCCCTGGTACCGATAATAAAGGAAAAAAAAAAAAAATTTGTCTAGAAAGAGACCCAAGGCAGAAAACAGCAGTTAATAAGCCAAAAATTAAATCTGATTTCAAAATAACTGAATACTACTTTCAAGTTTAATACTATATATTTGCAACCCTACTTTGGATCAAGCTTTGATATATCTTTCAGTTCTATATAAAAAGTCTGGGAATCATGCTTCATTTTCCAATCTTGCTTCAAGGAATTCTCCCCTTCCACCCATTCAGCATGAGATCTTGAAGTCCCACAGTCTCCACTATGGATTTTCACATCTTCCCTCACCTCCTAGATCCTCTTGCTTATTAACCAAGCTCCCCTTCTTTCTTAAATCCTAAACTCTAAAATGTGAAACCTAAGCTCATCCAGTGAAAACTACAGAACTAAGGAGAATCCAGATTTTACCTCCGCACAAATCTGAAGCAGCAAAACTAATTTTATTCATGACTTTTGAAAATACTAACTTCCAAATCAAAATCAAATTTTTGCTTAAGGAAGAGATATATCCAAAGTATAGAAGTTTCTATCTTAGATGTCATCTCTTTCATACAGCCAAAAAAGGAGATTTACCTCTGAGTATACAACAAAGCACAAAAATTTTCCCTGACTAGACATTAAACACCGTTTGTTTGTTTGTTTGTTTTGGTTTGGTTTGGTTTTGAGACAGGTTCTCACTATGTATTTCAGACTGGGCTTGAACTCATTATGTAGCCCAGGCTGGCCTCAAACTTCTAGAAATCCTTCTGCCTCAGCCTCCCAAATGCTGGCGTTACAGATGTGCACCACTACACCCAGCATACTGTTTCTAATATAAGTACTTGGTTCATGGTAAATGCTCAGCAGAAATTGTTCATTGGGCAATTCTGAAATAAACTGGGGGAAAATCCTCAAAAGAGCCAGTTGTAGTGGCACATATCGCAATCCCAGCCCTCAGGAGGCTAAGGTAAGAAGACTGCCACAAATTCAAAGCCGGCCTGAGCTACACAGTAAGGTTCTATAATAGGCCATGTCTAAACTAAAATTTTAGTAAGGCCTATATCTACTGAATTTTCACTAACCCTTCATATTCTATTATGGCTTATAGAAAACTGTAGGAAAAAAAGGAAAAAAACTGACAGAAAGATAAGTCTTTCAGACAGTTTACATTATACAATATAGATCACGCCTCTGCCTTAGTCTCCATTCAGAACATTCCTGTGTCCTTAAAACAGGCTGTCAAGAGGAAGATGTCCTTATCCGGGAAAAACAAATTAGAAACCAAAAGGACACTATTAACATAAATCAAAAGCAGGGCAATTCTCAGCTTAGTGGATATAGATCTTGCCCTTGCTGGCTGCAGCCAGTTGATTAGCAGGGTGGCAAGACCAGACCCCCAGAACAGGAAAAGCACATGTTTACAAACACCCTCCTCTCAGGATTTATAATTGGGTTACAGCTAATCAATGACCACCTCAAATCTAATAAACTCTATTTCAGAATCAATACTTTCTAATAAGCAAACAGGAATAGGAGAGGAGGGAAAAACAATTCCAATCCAAACTACCAAATTTCCTAAGAAATTCAATTCTTCTCATCACTCTCCTTCCATTTGGAGCAAAGGAAATGCAGCTGCTGGCCTCAACTCATTACTCTCTGTCACAGTCTGACCACTGGCTGCACACCCTGAAGCAGCCACTTGGCCGCCATGCACGGCAGCGCAGGGAACACTGTAGAGGTGGCAGCCTACAGACAGTTCTCTCCATGTCTCAGCAGTTAAGCCTGTGCTGCTCAACTTGAAACGGAAGTGCCTGACTCCAGGGCAGGAAACTGCAGCACCTGGTAATGTGGAGGGATCTGCTTCCATCCTGCCAGGTCTGTTTACCTCCCCACGGTAGCTGGGGAAGGCACTGCGAGGAGCAGGTACAGGATGAATTGAGCCAGAGCGAGAACAAGGACCTCTCAGCCAGCTGGCAGGGCACACAATCACTGTGCTCCTCATTCTCAGCACAGATAAAAGGGGGTTGGAGTCTGCCTAGTGGCCCACAATATATCCCAACTCCGGGAAGCTGAGACAGAAAGATCACAAATCCAAGCCCAGCCAATTTAGCAAGACTCAATCTTAAAATTAAAAAAGGGTGGGTGTGTGGCTCAGTGTGAAAGCCCTGGGTTCAATCCTCAGTGGAGGAAAGACAGAGCAAGAGCAGGGAGAGGGAGGGAGGATGAAGGATGGAGAAAAAAAGAAAGAAAGGAAGAAAAAAGCCGGACGTGGTGGTACAAATCTCAGGAAGCTGAGGCAGGAGAATCATCAATTCAGGCCCAGCCTGGGCTATATAGTAAATTTAAAGCCAGCCAGAACTACATAGCAAAACCCTGTCTCAAAAAAAAAAAAAAAAAAAAAAGGAAAGAAAATGTAGTACTACACATATATATAATCCTAACACTCAGGCGGACAAGGCAGTAAGATCACCAGTTCAAGGCCAACCTGGGTTACATACATAGCAAGACTGTTTCAAAACAATTAACACCAAAGGGTAGCATACGCCTGTAACTGAGAGGCTGAGGCAGGAGGACTGTTTTAAATCCAAGCCTAAAAATCTAAACTAAATATTGAAACCCTGCCCAAAAATAAAAAAAAGGACCTGGTGTTGGTGACACATGCTTGTAATCCCAAGCACTCAGGAGGCTAAGGCAGGAGGATTGTCACAAGTTTGAGACCAGCCTGGGCTACACAGTGAACTCAAAGCCAGCCTGAACTGCATGATGAGACCCTGTCTCAAAAAGACAAAAAAAAGGGCGGGGGGGGGGGATGCACAGAGCCACAAAGAAAATGACCTGCAACCACAGGAGGGAGTAAGAAGCACTCCAAGGCTGTGTCATTATCCCTGTTATTCCTGGGTTTTAAACCCTTTCTGCAAAGCAGCAAACCCAGCAGAAGCACAGCAATGCACAGCAACCTAACCTCAGGCTCTAACAGATGCTCAGAAGTAAGACAGAAAGCATAGAGAAAAATCAGCCAAACTCTTCAATGAGGATTGCACCTAACGTCAGACTTAGTACAGACGACTCAGCAGGACAGCGCTTGGCCACCACCTGGGAGAAGGGAAAAAATCAGGCACAAATTTCCTATGATGACAGTGATCACTATGTATATCAAAAGTACACCAATAACATTAACTTTAAAAATCCCCTCACCCAAGTGGTAAATCCACCCAGCTCCTCCCCCACCCCACCCCCACGGGGCATACAACCTAAGGGCCTCTACATCCCCAGCCCTTTTTCTTTTCTAAGGATCTTGCTAAATTGCTCAATTTCTCAGGCTGGCCTTGAATGTGCAATCCTCCTGCTACAGCCTGCCAAATAGCTTCAGGATATAATTCTTTTCTCTCTTATTGGTACATTTTAGAGATACATAACATTCATCATAGGGAATTTGTGCCTGTACATGATACAGCTTGCTTTTTTCCCACTCCCCTCCCCTTCCTTCATTTCCTCTTCCTCTCAGTTATAAAAGCTTTGTTTCTATTTTTTTTTTCTAATTTTTTAATTTTTTCAGTACTGGGGATCAAACTCATGACCGCCTGCTTGCAAGGCAGGTGCTTTTGCTGCTGAGCTAAATCCCCCAGCCCGTTCCCAGTTTTTCTTGTCCCTTACTTCTTTTCCCCCTCCCTTGTTCCACTTATTTGAACACTTTCTTCCCCTTTCCCAATAACTATCATTTACACTTTCAGTCTCATACATCAGGAAAAAAATGCAGTATTTAGGGGCTGGGGATTTAGCTCAGCGGCATAAGCACCTGCCTTGCAAGCAGGCAGTCGTGAGTTTGATCCCTGGTACCGAAGGGGGAAAAAAATGCAGTATTTAAACATGTATGTTCAATTTATTTCACCTAGGAGTATGGTCTTAGGGTACATTTATTTAGCTATAGATGTCTCAAGTATATCCATCTTTATGGCATAGTAGTACTCCACTATATAAAAAACACCACATCTTCTTTATCAATTCATTGGTTAATGAGCATTTGGGTTGTTTCCAAGATTTGTCTATTACAAACTGTGCTGCTATAAACATTGGTATGCATATGTCTCTGAGGTATGATGCTTTTAATTCTTTTGGGAGATACCCAGAAGGGGAATAGCTGGGTTGAATGGGACCGCCAATCCTAGTTAAGGACTCTCCACACTGATTTCCACAGAGGTTGCACCAGCCTACCTTCCCACCAATAGTGAAGAAGGGTCTTTTCCCCCATAGCTCTTCCAGCATTCGTTATCGACTTCTTGATAATAGTCATTCTTTCTGGAGTGAGATAGGATCTCAGCACTGTGTTAATTTGCATCTCTCCAATGACCAGTAATGTTCAACATTTTTTCATTTCTACTTCTTCATCTGAGAAATGTCTATTCATTTCAGATGCCCAGTTTTGGGTCTTTAAATTTGAGGGATTTGATTTTTGAGTTCTTTATGTATTTTAGATATTAGTCCTTTGTCTGCGGAACAGCTGGCAAAAATGTTTCCCACACTGTAGGTTGTCTCTTCACTCAGTGGTTTCTTTTGCTATGCAAATAAGCTTTTTAGGTAGGGCTGAGGATTTAGCACAGTGGCCTAAGTACCTGAATGGCAAGTGCTAGGTCATGAGTTCAATCCCCTGTACCAAAAAGAAAAAAGCTTTTTAGATTTAGCTCAGTGGTGTAAGCACCTGCTGGAAGTGCAAGGTTGTAAACTCAATCCCCAGCATAAAAAAAACAAGCTTTTTAATGAGATTATGGTTGTTGATTCTTTGTGCTATTTTCTGTGTGATTGGGTTTTCATTCATAAAGTCTTTGCCGCTGGGTGTGATGGCTTTCACCTGTAATCCCAACACTAAGGAGGCTGAGGCAGGAGGATCACTGCAAGTTCAAGACCAGCCTGGGCTACAAACTGAGCTCAAGGCCAGCCTGAACTGCATAGCAAGACCCTGTCTCAAAAGTCCAAAAAATAAAGTCTTTGGGGCTGGGGATTTAGCTCAGCGGCATAAGCACCTGCCTTGCAAGCAAGTGGTCGTGAGTTCGATCCCCGGTACTGATTTAAAAAAAAAAAATTGAAAAAAAAAGTCTTTGCCTATACCAATGTCTTTCAAGAGTTCTACGTATTCTTTCTTCTAGTAGATTGAGTGCCTCTATTTTAATATTTAGATCTTTGACCCATTTTAATTTTAGGGCTTGGTGAAAGACATTGCTCTAGCTTTAATCTTTGGCATGTAAAAAGCCAAATACTTCCAGCACCATTTATTACAGAAGCTATCTTTCAGGCCAGGGGTTTAGCTCAGCAACGTAAGTGCTTGCTTGGCAAACATGAGGTCATGAGTTCAATCCCTAGTACCAAAAAAAAAAAAAAGGGGGAGCTGGGGATTTAGCTCAGCGGCATAAGGGCCTGTCTTGCAAGCAGGCAGTCGTGAGTTCGATGCCTGGTACCAATAAAAACGAAAAAGACAAAAAAAAAAAATAGAAGCTATCTTTCAATAGGAGAAGCTATCTTTCAATAGTTTGGCTCCTTTGTCAAAGATAAAGTGGCTGAGTGTGTTTGGAGTTGTTTCTGCATTAAAGGTATAATTATCTATATCTGCTTCACAATAAACTTTGCCTATTCTACCCAGGCAGAGGGAAAAAAAAAATTTTAAAAAGCCAAGTCATACAACTCTATAAAACCTGTATGTTAAGGAAAGCCAGCTACGCCTTTTTTTGTGTTTTTTTGTGGGTTTTGTTTGTGTTTTGAGACTGGGTCTCACTAAACCACTAAATTTCCAGGCTGGGGCTGGATTTGTGATCTTCCTGGCTCAACCTCCAGAGTGCTGGGATTACAGGCATAGGTATACACACACAATATATATATAACCCACACACTTCAGATCCTTGCACTAGGAGGAGTCAATTAAGTCTCTTGAGGGTTTTGGTTTTTGGGGTACTGAGGACTTAATCCAGGGCTCCACACTGATTTACATTCCCAGTCTCTTTATTTCTTATTTTGAGACAGTGTCTCTTGAGGCTGCCCAGGCTGGCTTCACAGCTGTGTGCCTCAATGCCTAGTGTCCAAGAACCACTGGAAATAAAGAAAGTGAAGCAGTGAGTCAGGCTGGACCACAGCAAGCTGAGCTGCTACTGTTACCTACTGTGCTAAGTGGTCTCTGAAAGGCAGAGAAGCAGACAGAAGCAGAGAAGGCTGTGTACATGCAAAGCTGAGGGCCTCTGGGCAGCTGGGTGGCAGTTCTTCATGAGTGAGAAGTGCACACTCCTCAGCCCTCATGGACAAACTGTGGAGGGTTTCAAGTGCTGTGGCAGAAACTAGAAGGTAACTGTCACACACACGTGTACATGGACAGAAGTAATGGTGAGGTGAAACAAAGCAATCCATAAATGAGATGGTAGAAATCTTGGAAGGGAAAACTGAAAATGAATTTTCAAGTGTTTAGTCATGTTGCTCTATTTATCCAATATGCCACATTTTTTAAAAAATGCTGAAATACACAAAATTTTGTGTGTGTGTAGTATTGGGGCTTAACCCCAGGGTATCTGCACTAAGCTACATCCCCAACCCTTACTTATTTTTGAGATAGGTTCTTGCTAAGTTGTCCAGGTTGGGGTTGAACTGCAATTCTCCTGCCTCAGACTCCCAAGTGCTGGGATTACAGACATACGCCACCACAGCTGGGTAACTGATGCTATTTTAATTGAGCCTAGGAAGTCCTCTGAAAGTAATCCTCTAGGGGCTGGGGATTTAGCTCAGCGGCATAAGCGCCTGCCTTGCCAGCAGGCAGTCCTGAGTTCGATCCCTGGTACCGATAAAAACGAAAAAGACCAAAAAAAAAAAAAAAAAAAAAAAAGAAAGTAATCCTCTATCAAAACTTAATAATGGGCTGGGAAAATAGCTCTACGGCACAGAGTCTGCCTGGCAAGGGTGAGGTCATGAGTTTGATTCCCAGTGCTTAAAAAAAAAAAAAAAACTTTTAGTAATAACCCAGGCATCATGGCACATGACTGTAATCCCAACACTCAGTAATACAGTGAAACTGTCTCAAAAAAAAAGAAAGAAAAAACCAAAAACTTAATAAAGAAAAGATACTGTAAAAGAGGAGAGAGAAGCCAAGTATGCTAGCCTAGCACATATCTGTAATCCCAGCACCTGGAATGCTGAGGCAGGAAGATCACCATAACATCAGTGTCAGCCTGGGCTACATAGTGAGTTCAAGTCCAACCTGAACTACATAGAAAGACCCTGCCTCAAAAAAAAAAAATCTAGCTGTAAATAACTGGTACACTACTCACCCAGCACACATGACATTCTGAGTTCACTCCTCATTACCAGAAAAATAAAAAGTTATGTGTTCCCTACACTCTTCTGCAAGGCCTAGCAACTCTGGCCCTAGATATTAACACTATAAGCACTTTAGAGAATGTAAACTGTTCTACCTCCAAGCCCAATCCTTCACCTCATCCCCTAATACATCTTTTTCTCATAGAAAATGTGGCTGTCACTCTCTTCCCTTCTGAAAGCCCCGAATGGTGGTCACATTCTACTGTTGGACAGGATTCCTTGGCACGGTTTCTGTCAGTAGCATGGCACACATGTCCCCCAATTCCACCCTGCAGACTGCCTAGGAAAAAAGCATATAGCTCTTTCCACTTCACTGCATCTTTCCTGTGAGTTCCTCGACACCTTCATCTCCAACATAAAAACAGCAGTGACATCCTTAAGCCCTCTGCCCGAAACCCCTCCATGGGATGCACCAGGAAAGGACAGATGCTCTCTCTTTGCACTTTGTTCTGTCAATTTATTCTTTTAATTTATGGAGATGAAATTGATTTTTCAATACTGGGACTCTGTAACATTGAACTACAGTCCCAGCCCTTTCCATTTTTTTCTTTTATTTTGTTTGCTCTGTTGTGTTTTGTTTTGAGAAAGAGTCTTGCTAAGTTGCCCAGAGGAACTTAAACTTACAGTGCTCTTCTAGCTCAGCCACCTTCAGTGCTCCAATTACAGGCATGGGCCACTCACTGCCAGCAGCTTCAGTGAATTTTTTCTTTTTTGAGGCAGGATAGCTCAGGCTGGCCTTGAGTTCATTATGTATACCAGGCTGGCCTCAAACTTGTCCTCAGCCTCCCAAGTGCTGGGACTACAGATATGTGCCACCATACCCAGCAGTGATAAAAGTCTACGTTCTTGGGGCTGGGGATTTAGCTCAGCGGCATCCCTGGCACCAATAAAAACAAAAAACACCAAAAAAAAAAAAAAAAAAAGTCTACGTTCTTTTTTAAGAACACAGCCTCCCACTTGGAGTGATACATTAACACCCTAACATTTACTATGCACTTGACACTGTTCTCAGTATTAAATACTCTGTATTTAATGTCTACAATAATCAGATAAAATAGGTATTACTGCCCTAATTTTATAAGAATTTTACTTTGCCCAATATAAGCAGCAAATGGTGAAGCCATGAACATCCTCTATCTGGTAGCCCTTCTTCATGTCAGAATGTCCTGTGAGTGCAAACATCAGGTGTTAGTAGCTGGCAAAATATTAAGAACTACAACCTGTTAAAAGTGAAAACTCTACGCATACTGCTAACTGATCCATAATATTAACATTCCCACTTTATCCAAGAAAAGTCAACTCAGCCAGGTGTGGTAGTAATGCTTGGAATCCCAGCACTCAGAAGGCCAAGGCAGGAAGATCACTGAGAGCTCAAAACCAGCGAGGGCTACATAGTGAGTTCAAGGCCAGCCACCACAAAGCCCAGCTGACTGAGCTAGCATACGAGCCACGTGAAGGGAAGGACCATCTCTCACATGGGCTCTGGACAGTGCTCATAGCAGAGTGGGTGTTGAGCCTCTCCTTGAAAGTGGAAGTAACTTAGACACTCCCCCAAATGGCAAAACCAGAAATTTCCCAGTCTTTCCTGTCAGTAACAATCAGTCTGTGCCTACTGCAGGTGACCTCACTTCAGAGAGGACCACAGGACCTGGTCCCATCAGCATCTGCCAGGTGCTGCTGCTACCAGGTTTCGCAAACCAATAATGCAGACAACCTGACACAACCACATCACGTTTCTTTTCAAATTACTGTACACAAAACCAATCCCTAACTGAGAGGGAAAATTTCAGGAAATTCTGACTAAAAACCACATTTCTCTGACATCTACAATGAGAATTCATTGTGAGATCCTCTCACCAAGAACAGGAAGTGCCTGTAAACTAATAGCATCTCCTGTGCACCTGGCACTGCTACTTCTCAAGCAACAAGCAGCAGCAAATCGTCACTCAGCTCTCAAGTCCTTCCTGCTGGGCCACAGGAGTCTCATGAATACCACTTAAGGTAAATGCAAACCACAGAGCTGGAGATAGGTATGGCTCCATAATAGTGTTTGCCTACCATGCAAAAGGTCAGGGACTCAAACTCCATCTGTAAAAAAGAGCAAGAAAATGAAGATGATAAAACAGACTATCATAGTCTTCTTAGTGGAAATCCAAATGGTAACTACGACCTAACAAACTCAATAAATTTCTTGCTAGTTTTGTATTTTACAGCACCAGAGACTTCTTGTGCACTGGGCTACACCCCAGCCCCCTTTGTAATTTTTTTTTTAAAAACAGGGTCTTGCTAAATCCTTACACTGCCCAAACTGAACTTGGACTTGATCATCCAGCCGTAGCCTTTCAGAGTGCTGGGATTACAAGGGATCTCCACCATGTTCCCCCTTCAGTCTACCATTTTTGTTCAATTTTTGTAGTACTAGGGATCAAATCTAGAGCTAAAGCATGACAACCACTGAACTCCCACTGAACTGTATCCCCAAACCCTTTCTGCTAGCTTAGAAACAGCTAATCAAGACCTAATAATAACACAATCATAGCACAAGACAGAAAAGAACCAAAGTATTACTGAGGTCTCTGTCTTGAAAAGCTCACTATTAAGTAGAATCACATATCTGTATATTTGTTAATAAACAAAATAAATATTTTTCCTCAGGGTTGTTTTTCATATAAACCCTCACTTATTTAGAACTATTGCCAAGTTATGGTACACAGATGTACAATCCCAGCTCACTGGAAGACTGAAGCTGGACAATCACAAATTCAAGCTCAAACTGGGCAAATCATCAAATTTCCAAGATCCAGTCTCAAAGTAAAAAGTAAATTTATAAGGAGTGATGAGCTGGGCATGATGGCACATGCCTGTAATCCCAGCACTCCAGAGGCTGGAGGCAGGAGGATTGCTGCAAGTTCAAGGCCAACTTGGGGATATATAGTGAGTTCAAGGCCAACCTGTACTAAATATAGCAAGAGCCAGTCTCAAAAAACGAAAAAAAGTAAATAAAATACAATTTTAAAACAAAAGAGATGGTGTAACTCAATAGGAAGGCCTTGCGTTCAATACTCAGTACTTAGAGGGGAAAAAAAGATTTGAGGTACAATCAAAAACTTTTAAAAATTTCTTACAGTAAGAAAATATACCACCAACAGAACAAGGTGATACACACCTCTAATCCCAGCACTTGGGAGCCTGAGGCAGAGGATCACTGAAAATTGAAAGCCAGCCTTGACTATATGGCAAGACCCCATCTCAATAAAAAAAAAAAAAAAAAAAAAAAGCCTCCATTAATTTCCCTTACAATAGCTCCCAGCACTGCAAACACACTTAGCATCATTCTGCCACTTTCTGAAGCAGTCTGAGGGTCTGAGTTCACAAACAGCCAGACTGTAGCCATAAGGTAACTAGACTTCCCTCCCACTGCCCGCTAATGTCTCCTTTTGTACCGCCTACAAGGAGCTTGATTTCAGCACACCTGACTGTCTCTCCTCACTTCTTCCTATAGTCACCCCAGCCTTTAACAACCTATAATGGGCTGCAGATTTAAGTTTCTCTAACACGCGCCCAGCCTTGGGTTTGATCCACAGCACTACCAAAACAAATATCGAACCAAACTGGGCATAGTGGCACACCTATAATCCCACCACTCAGGAGGCTAAGGCAAGAGGATCACAAGTCTGAGGCCAGCCTGGGCTACACAGTGAGTTCAAGGCCCTATCTCAAAAACAAATGAGCCAGGCCCTATCTCAAAAACAAATGAACAAACAAGGGTCTGGGCATTTAGCTCAGTGACTTAAGTGCCTGTCTGGCAAGCGCAAGGTCATGAATTTGATCCCTAGTATAAAAAAAAAAGAAAGCTAAAAAAATATAAAACAGACAAAACTGTCCTGCCGGGGATATAGCTCATCTAAACAGTGCCTGTGGGGGCTGAGGATTTAGCTCAGCAGCATAAGTGCCTGCCTTGCAAGCAGGCAGTCGTGAGTTCAATCCCTGGTACCGATAAAAAGACAAAAAAAACAAAAAAACAAAAAACGAGACAAGTAAATGCCACTGACCGGCTTGCTTCCTTTTTTAATATTTTTTTATTTTAACTGCTGTGACTTGAGACAGGGTCCTACTATGTAGTCTATGCTGGCTTGGAACTCACAATCTTTGTGCTTCAGCCCCAAGTGCTAGGATTGCAGGTGTGGGCCACCAAGCCTGGGCACATCTTTCATAATTTTAATCTTTACTTGCCACTCCTGATTTTAAAAATTCTAGTGGCAGGCTGAGGATTTAGCTCTGCAGCACAGGTGCCTGCCTAGCAAGCACACAGTCTTAGTAGTCCCAGTACTAAAAAAAAATTTCCAATGGCTCTCCACCTTCATTTCAGTCTCATCATCAAGCAATGTCCCCACCACACATCCTGTTTTGGAAAAATTCTGTCTCATGCTGAGGCTGGAACTCAGGGTTCAGAGCTGGCTAACAAGCATTCTCCCACTGAGCAACAGGCCCAGCCCAGAAACACGCTATTTGTTCTCTCATTTGCCCTATGCCTTCTGCAAATGCTGCTCTCTCAAACCAGAATGTCCTTTCTTATTTGTGCAAGCTCCTACTTATTCTTCCAAACACCCAACTCAAGTATTTCCACGACAAAGATCTCCCTGACTCTCCTAAGCAGGATTCTCTTCATACCATACAGACGGCTTTATATGGACATGTAACACACAGCACTACAAAATCTTGTCATGCCACCAGTGGTGGTACTTTCCTGTGATCCCAGCTACTCGAGGCTGAGGCAAAAGGATAGAGGCCAGTCTGAGTAACTTCCTGAGATGCTTGCTGCCTCTAAACAGAAAGACCAAAACCAAGGTTGGGGATGTAGCTCAGTGTTAGAGCACTTGTATAGCAAGCACAAGGCCCTGAGTTCAACTCCACCAAAAACAAGAGCATTTCCCATCAAACTACATCCTTCATCATTATGGTCTTAAAGGAGGGTACTATTTGTATTCTCAGTGTCAGTTACACAGTAAGCATTCAATATATGTTTGCTGAATTAAAAACTCATCCTCGGGGCTGGAGGTTTAGCTCAGCGGCATAAGCGCCTGCCTTGCAAGCAGGCAGTCGTGAGTTCGATCCCTGGTACCGATAAAAATGAAAAAGACAAAAAAAAAAAAAAAAAAAAAACAAAACCTCATCCTCATAGATGCTGAATCAATTTATAACATGGTCATTTCCTCTGAACTTTATAGATTCCTAACTTGCAGTCTATGAAGTTCTAAATTTCCTTACAACAGCTTTGGAGTCCCCATGTTTGTTTCTTTCTTTTCATGTTTGTTTTGTATAAATGTTGAAGTAGGGGCTGGGGATTTAGCTCAGTGGTAAAAGGACCTGCCTGACAAGTGCAAGATCATGAGTCCGAACCCCAGCACCAAAAAAAAAAAAAAAAAAAAAAAACGTTGAATTAGTCAACTATAATGACTGAAAAAAATCTAAGGAAAACAACAAAAGCCAGGATCAAAAATTCAAGTCCAGCCAAAGCAACTCAGAGCCTTTGCAAGACTCTGTCATAACATCAAAAAAAAAAAAAAAAAAAAAAAAAAAAATCATGGGGCTGGGGATTTAGGTCAGCAGCATAAGCACCTGCCTTGCAAGCAGGTGGTCGTGAGTTCGATATCCAGTACCGATAAAAAACAAAAAGAAAAAGAAAAAAAAAATCGTGAAACTTAGTGAGAAAACCCTGAGTTCAGTCCTCAAGACTGAGAAAAAATATTGGGAGGGGGTACTGGTTGGTTTTTTGAGACAGGGTCTCCCTATGTAGGTTCAGGATGGCCTTAAACTCACTACATAGTGCAGGACAGCCAGGGGAAGCCTAAAGATATACAGTGCGCCACCTCCCCCAACCCTCTACCACCAAATTTTTTTTGGTCTTTGTGTGTGTGTCTGGGATTGAGCTCAAGGCTTCGAGTTTGCCAAGCAGACTCCACTGAGCTAAATCCCTGGGGGGTTTTTTTTGTTGTTTTTTTGTTTTTGTTTTGTCTTTTTCGTTTTTATCAGTACCAGGGACCGAACTCACAACTGCACACTTGCAAGGAAGGCGCTTATGCCGCTGAGCTAAATCCCCAGCCCCCCCCCCCACCCTTTTTTTAAGACAGGGTCTGGCTTTGCAGTTCAGGGCAAGCTTGAGTTCATTTTATAGCTCCAGCTGGTCTCAAACTTGCAACAATCCTCCTGCCTCAGCCTCCAAGTGCTGGTATTACAGGCATGTGCCACCATGCCTGACTCCAAAACAAACTGGTTTTTTGTTTTTTGGGGTTTTTTTTTTTGAGCAGAATATTTGAGAAAAAGAAAGCTTCTGTCACAGAGACACAAGAGGTCCTGAGTGGATTGCCCCAAAACAAATTTTTAAAACGCTCCCTTAATCCTAAGAATAAGACTTTCCTAACTTGAAGAATCTACCCTTCCCTGATGAAATATCCTGCACTTATTCACATAGAAATTAGTATACACATACATTCAACGAAAGGCACACCCAAAATTACTCCGAGTGACTTGTACTAAATTGACAGCAGCTACACAAACCACGTTTGTCCTAACTGCCTTGGTTAACAAACAGTCTTCAAATCTGAGAGCCATCTGTGTGTCAGTGCACCATGGCCTATAATCCAAGGATTTGTGAGGCTGAGGCAGGAGAATCCCTACTAAGAATTAAAGGTCCGCCGAACTACACAAGACCCTGTCTCAAAGAGAAAGAGAGAGAGAGAGAGAGAGAGAGAGAGAGAGAGAGAGAGACAGAGAGACAGAGAGAGAAAGAGAGAAAGAGACAGAGAGACAGAAAGAGAATGAGAATTGCTGATGGTGCCATACTCATTGGGGCCTGGCTCAATTTTCCTGCTGCCCTGCTTTCCAGAGGCTGCACCCCCTCAGCTTTGAGGGCTCCTTATTTCCCAGGGCTTGTATCAAGCTACCCCAGAAAATATTTCACTGACTCTGTGTAAAAGGTGGGTGAAGCCCATCAGCTGGAGACTGAAGGCAGGAGGATAAGACAGCTCAGGACACCTTAAGACATCCTACAAGCCGGGCTTGCGGGTGCATGATTGGGATTCCGGCACTCTGGGAGACTGAGGCAGGAGGATCTCAAATTCGAGCCCAACAAGTGGGTAACTCAGTGACTTAGACAAACCCTGTCTCAAAATTTAAAGTTAAGGAAAATATTAATAAGTAATAAATTAATAAAACTCAGTATCCCATTACTAAAAGAAAAACAAGGGCACCCACAAACCCGGAGGCCTGGCCGCCCATAGCCCTCCCGGGCCAAGCGGCCCCTAGAGGAAGCAGCAGGCGGGGGCAAGCCCCGCGCAGGGGTCAAAGGTCAGAGCCGGGCTTCCGGGAGAGGCGGGCGGAGGCTAGGCTGGAGCGGGCGCCGGAAGGACAGACCGCGGGAGGAGCGGCGCCAACTCCCCGGGTTTAGGCGCCGGCCGGCCCAACCCCGCCGCCACCTGCGGCCCTCGGCCTTCCTCTGCGTCTCCGCGGTCCCAGGTTCTCGTCGCGGCGGGCGCAGGCCCCGCTCCTCAGCGCCTCCAGGCCGTGCCCTCGCACGGCGGGCACTCCACAGGTGCAGGCCGGCACCTCTTACCGAGCCCCGACTCCTCCTCTGCCGCCCGGGCCGCTCGCTCCCTACGCCGCTGCAGCCGCTCTTGCTCCCGAGCGCGCGCCCGATCTCCCGGCCCGCCACTCCTCGCCAGGTCCTAAAGTCCGGCCTGCGGTGCTCGCCCGCGCCTGCTCCCCACAGTGGCCTCGGACCACGACTCCCAGCAGGCACCGCGACAACTACGGCATCGCGAGAATGAACTTGGCGCAGGCTTTTAAGAGACTGATGGGAAGGGGACTGTAGGAAACATGACAACCCTGCAGAATGTAATCTCAGCACTCCGGAGGCTGAGGCAAGAGGCTCATCATGAGTTCGAGGCCAGTCTGAACTACACTAGCACAACCCTGTCTCAAAGAAAAAAAAAAATGGTAGATTTAACTTAGCGGTTCATTCCAGGAGTAATGCCTCTAGAAACACTGGCAAAGTTTGTAAGAATTTTGTGTTCCAAAATATTTACTGCAAATTTGTCAGTGAAATATTGGAAGCAAACTCATTGAACAGTTACGGTATGTGCAAAACACCGTGTAAACGTGGGGGGGGGGGGTTTGGTGGCCCACACCTGTATTTCCAGCACTGTGGGAGACAAGAGACAAGAGGTTCACAAGTTCCAGCCCAGCCTGGACAATCTAGTGACTTGGTGAGAATCTATCAAAAATAAAAAAGGACTGGGGATGTAGCTCAGGACAAAGGCCCTGGGTTCAGTACACACACTCACAGGCCCGGCTGGTGCCCAGCCTGGAATATTTAATGAGAGCCTGTTTCAAAGAACCACAAAAGAGGGATTGGGGATGTAGCTCAGTGGTGGAGTGCCTGCTTAGTATTTGTGAGGCCTTTGGGCTCATCCCCAGCACCATACAAACAGCACTGCCACCTAGTACATGTGTACAACACGTGTATATTTCCATTGTGATGACTGAAATGGCCAGGTACAGTGAGAAAAACATTCTGAGTGATTAGTTCATCTAATGTTCTAGGATTTATAGAAGAATGTGAGCTGCTGTGTGTGTGGAGTGCTAGCCATCATACCAGGAAAGACAAAAACACAAACTCAGGTTCTCTGTAGATTTTTATTTTTCTCCTCTACTTATGTAGCAGGACTCTCTTATGGAGTTAAGGATACACCAAGGCTTATCTTTCCAGGAAACAACTTCATTCCTGGGCTCCATGGGCCAAAAGGCTGAGCTCAAAATGGCAGAATTTTGCCTTTTATTCAATTTTTTTGTCTTCATTTCCCTTAAATGGTAACACAGTAACATACTACATTTTATTCTGGTACAGTCTATGTCACACAGCCATACTAGAACTACACAGGCATATCTAGGAACTAACCATGCCCTGTTGATCCGGCCTGCAGATCAATCCGTGGGGCATCCCTGGAGGCGGAACAGGGATTAAATAAAAGACACAGGGAAGACAAAGAGAGATAGAAATAAGTCGAGATAATCCGATCAAGCCCCCGTTTATTCAGGAAGTGATCACATCTTTTATAAGCCAAGGGCAGGAGGTGGGACAGGAAGAGGCTATGGGGATGAATACAACAGGGTCACTGTCACATCCGGGTACGTGACGTAAGCAGGAGAGGATTATGGTTAATGTAGGCAGACGCGGTGCTAATAGGGGAGAGAGGCAGGGAGGCAGCAATGGGCTGTTGCTCGGCTCCCTACACCCTGTCACCTTTCCTCATTCTGAGAATGCCTTCACTGCATTCCTTTGGGAGGATCTGTACCACCCTTACACAGTAACATCATGATGTGGTTATCTGTGCCTAGCATGGTGCAGGCCTATAATCCCAGCCCTTGAGAGGCTGAGGCAAGAAGGATCACTTTGAGTTCAAGGCCAGCCTGGGCTATATACTAAATTCCATGCCAGCCCAAATTACATATTGAGACCCTGTCTCAAACAGACAGACAAAACACATGATTACTTGCTAGGGGTGGATGGAAAGAATAGGGAGGCAAACCTCAATTACTGGAATACCAGTGAGAAGCCCTTTGTCCAGCTGAAAGGATCCCATTCTGTACCTGATCTCCTTTCAACAAAGATTTGTTTCACACCTGCCATAAAAAAGAAAAAAGTTGGGGCTGGGGATTTCGCTCAGCGGCATAAGCACCTACCTTGCAAGCAGGCAGTCGTGAGTTTGATCCCAGGTACCAAAAATAAATAAATAAATAAAAAAGTTACAATTCTGAGACAGTATTGTAACCAAGGCATACAAAGATAGATAGAGATATGTACAATTCAATGTTTCAAATCCCAGACCAAGTTATCAAGATCAGGTTTAGTGCTTTCTGTGGTGGTACATCTCTGCAGTCCCAACACTCTGAGGCAGGAGGATTACAAATATGACCCCAGACTAGACAAGCAATTTATCAAGATACTGTCACAAGGCTAAGAATGTAGCAGACTTAGAAAAGCTAGAGTTAAATATGCATTGATGTAGGTAACCACTCAAGACTGCTTCGGAACTCCAAGGGAATGTCTAAGAAACCTATGGATGTGAGCCCACTTGTCTAGCGCAGGCACACAGTGGGATCCAGTTAAATGACCATGACTTAGTACAGGTAAACACAAATGTGCTGATTATGTCACTGTGTAAGAATGTAAATATTAGGGGACTGGGGATTTAGCTCAGCGGCTAAGTGCCTGCCTTGAAAGCAGACAGTCATGAGTTCAATCCCCGGTACCAATAAAAAGGAAAAAGACCAAAAAAAAATTATAAAAGAATGTAAATATTAGGTAGCAACCTGTGTAAGAATTATACAATGAAGACACAGGCAGTTCTCACTCTGGCACTCTGCTCTGCTCCATGCTGATGTCTTGCACTGGTACGTCCTTTAACTTCAGGACCTCACCTGCAAAAATCTTCTGTGGGCCCCCGAAAGTGAGCCAACAACTGACAATTCAAAGAAGGAAAAAAATCTATGTCACTCTCCAAAGAAGGTAAATAGAGTAAAGTGTCAAGTGGCCAGGTGTGGTGGCACACACTGAGGCAGAAGGACCACTGAGTCGCAGTGAGTCCAAGGCTATCCTAAATTACATGATGAATCCCTGTCCCAACACTTTGCCCCACGCCCAAAAAAAGAGGACAGGAGAGGAGGAAAAGAAAAGGTAGGGGCATGAAAGTGTAGCTGCATGGTATATCCTACTCCTACCAGGAAAGTAAATTCAGTACAGATCTAGACTACAGCAAATTCAGAAGATCACATGCTGGATAGTTAAGAGAACGACTTTTGTAACACTGTGTGACTAGATCTCATCAGCTACCTATACACCTATGTAATTTTGGATAATTACTTTAGTTCCTGGAGTTTCAACTTGCTCATCTGGGAAATGGGGGTAAGAAATCTTATGTCAGCATGGTATGGTGGTTGCTAGAATTATGGGGCGGCGGCTGAAAAAGATAAGTATGAAATATAAATAATCAGGGGCTGGGGATTTAGCTCAGCAGCATAAGCGCCTGCCTTGCAAGCAGGCAGTCGTGAGTTCGATCCCTGGTACCAATAAAAACGAAAAAGACAAAAAAAAAAAAAAAAGAAATATAAATGACCTTTATTTTAAGAATGCGGTGAGAGGGGCTGGAGGTTTAGCTCAGCAGCGTAAGCGCCTGCCTTGTAAGCAGGCAGTTGTGAGTTCAATCCCTGGTACCGATAAAAAGGAAAAAGACAAAAAAAAAAAAGAATGCGGGGAAAGGCCCCCCAATCCCGTGGGGTGCAGCATCTTCCCCCGGGGTCGGCAATCTCTCCATGGGACACATGGAGTGGGGGCATACATGTAGCTTAGGTTTGGGGTAGAGCTTGAGGGGACATTATGGATGCACAGGTATCTCATTGGCACTCGTTTGGCACCAGGGACAAATTCCTAGGGGTGGGGAAGATGGGGTCACAGGTAAATTCGTAGGGGTGGGGGAGATGGAGCTCCTTGGTTTCACCTGAGGCTTTACTGGCTACAGTGTCCTGTCTGGACCAAAATCCTTTCATACCCCATCTTATGATTATTATTATGAAAAGGGCTGGATATTTGGGTTTTTTTATTGTTTCCTGCTGGAAGGGGCGCTGTACTGAGGTCTAGGGGAGTTGACGGGATGACTGTTGATGCCCATGTAGAAGCTGGTGCCAGGTGTTTTAGCCAGGACAACTTTATCATTGGTGAATGCACGTATGTTAGACTGGAAAAACAAAGAGACAAGATGTTATGAGGCGGTATGGTATGGTCATATTTAAGGACCCAGGTGAGGTAGAAGGAAAGGTGCTTTTGATTTAGATATGTCATTTTATCAGGACCACGTTGAGGTAGAAACATTTCCACGGTAAGGCAGAACTCTGCAAAATAAATGTGGGGTTAGGAGGAGTGAAGTTATGAGAAGTGATTACTCCCCCATCTGAAAGGGTAAAAGTTAAGAGGTTAAGGATTGTCTCTGGTATGCATGATGTGGGAGTCTTTATGAAATACTATTGAGAGTCCTGCTGTAAAAAAGAATAAGAAATTAGAAACCAAATTGGGTAACAAAACATGACAGCCTAAGAGTTGTGGTTGTGAGGCCTTGGTGAAATGGAGATGAGTAGGCAAAATGATGGTTAGATCTAGGGCTAGAAGGGCACCACTTAGCCTGAGTGATGTGAAACCAGGATGGCAGTCTAGTAACTTTGATCACTGTTGAGGTTGCCAAGAATATCAGGTCACTGTAACCTGGTGGTAGTCCTTAGAATGATTTGCTATAACAGAACTTTAGCAAGTATATCAGCAGTCTCCCTGGTTGTGTGAAAGGCTTTTATGTATCCTGAAAAAGTATAAACAAAGTGAGAAGACAAAATTTATCTGTCAGTCTTGACCAGGGTTATGTCTGAGAAATTGGTGAGTAAGAAAGGAAGGGGGGGGGTAGTCTAGCAATAACAGGTGTAAGCTGTTGAGGCCTCAGTGTCTGGGTCAGCCTGTATAAACACAAGGGAATAAAAAGCATTTTTAAGATTTAGGACTGTAGGGGCTGGGGATTTAGCTCAGTGGCATAAGCGCCTGCCTTGCAAGCAGGCACTCGTGAGTTTGATCCCTGGTACCGATAAAAACAAAAATGACAAAAAAATAAAAATATTTAGGACTGTAGAGTGAGTGGTGGAGGGAAGATTTGAAACCACTGGGTAGATTGGGAAGCAGTCTGGAACCAGCACCAAATAGGCACTGTTTGTAAATGGCATAGGTTGACGTTGAATATCCCCTTATAGAGATTGAGTACCTACTATAGCAGCCTGAAAACTCAGAATTCTGTATATATGGCCTTTATGTCCACAAATATAGAGAATGTCTTACCTGAGACTTTTAGTGGGAGTTGGACTCTGAGACGGACACCTTAAAGGGGGCTGTTGTTGGGGCTGGGGATTTAGCTCAGTGGCATAAGCGCCTGCCTTGCAAGCAGGGAGTCGTGAGTTCGATTACCGGTACCCATAGAAAAAGGCAAAAAAGACAAAAAAAAATTATTGTTGGGGCTGGGGATTTAGCTCAGTGGCATAAGTGCCTGCCTTGCAAGCAGGGAGTCGTGAGTTCGATCCCCGGTACAGATAAAAAAGAAAAAAGACAAAAAAAGGGGGGGGGGCCTGTTGTTGGCCCTGAGCCTCATCAGTCTTCAGCAGCAAGTTTAAGCAGATCAGGACTCTCAACAATATTTCCTAAAGACTCCTACATCATGCATACCAGAGACAAGCCTTACCTTGTTAACTTTTACCCTTTCAGATGGGGGAGTAATCACTTCTCATAACTTCACTCCTCCTAACCCCACATTTATTTTGCAGAGTTCTGCCTTACCGTGGAAATGTTTCTACCTCAACGTGGTCCTGATAAAATGACATATCTAAATCAAAAGCACCTTTCCTTCTACCTCACCTGGGTCCTTAAATATGACCATACCATACCGCCTCATAACATCTTGTCTCTTTGTTTTTCCAGTCTAACATACGTGCATTCACCAATGATAAAGTTGTCCTGGCTAAAACACCTTCTTCTACATGGGCATCAACAGTCATCCCATCAACTCCCCTAGACCCCAGTCCAGTGCCCCTTCCAGCAGGAATCAGTAAAAAAATATATATATATCCAGCCCTTTTCATAATAATAATCGTAAGATGGGATATGGAAGGATTTTGGTCCAGACAGGACACTGTAGCTGGTAAAGCCTCGGGCAGAACCAAGGGGCTTCATCTCCCCCACCCCTAGGTATTTACCTGTGGCCCTATCTTCCCCACCCCTAGGAATTTGCCCCTGGCGCCAAACAAGTGCCAATGGGCTACGCGTGCATCCCTAATGCCCCCTCAGGCTCTACCCCAAACCTAAGCTACATGTATGCCTTCACTCCATGTGTCCAATGGAGAGATTGATGAACACGGGGAGATGCCACACCCCAGGGAATCGGAGATCTCCCCCCGCATTCTTAAAATAAAGGTCATTTATATTTCATATTTCCTATCTTTTCAGCTGCCGCCCCACAATTCTGTCAGTGGTATGTGCCTGTAATCCCAGAACTCAGGAGACTAAGGCAGGAGGATCACCAAGAGTTCAAAGTCGGCCTACTGATTTTAAGACCAGCCTGAACCAAATAACAAGACCCTGTCCCCCTCCCAAAAAACAGTCCTATGTCATATTGATTTGTTGATCTACATAGAACTCTTCTTGTTCAACAGGACTCTTCCTTCTGGTGTGTCTAACTGAAAAAACATGCCCTGGGCAAACAGGGTAAGTGAAAACATCTGACCACTAGGTGCAGCTGTGAAGGCTTTTCCTGTTGATGAGAAGAAGGGAAGAAGGGCTGGGGATTTAGCTCAGGGGTGTGCCTTCCTGGCAAACTCAAGGTCATGAGTTCAATCCCCCGTACCAAAAAACAAAAACAAATGTGCAGAAAAAGGAGAGATCAGAATCTGCAACAGGGCAGCAATCAGGTCCCACTGCACCAGGGTCCACACTGTCCTTGACAGATGAGTCCTGCTGAAAAACAACTGTGTTTGTGTCTTAGTCACTTTTCTCATTGCTGAGACACAATACTTGATTAAAAGAAGAGAGGTTCACTTGGGCTCACATTTCAGTCCATAGTCTGCTGGTTCCAACACAGGAAGCCACCGCAGAGCGGTAGGGAGGAGGAGAGGGGTTCACACAACAGAGGACAGGAAGGACAGAAAGCAGAGGAAGAGCTGGGGAGGGAGGTGACCCTTCCAGGTCATGCTCCAGTGACTGCCCTTCTGTCTGGATTCCAGCTTCTAACTGCAAGTCAGCTATAAACCCTATAATCCAGCCACCTACCAAAGACCTTGCCTGTGAACCCTTGAGGCTGAGGACACCTTAGTATAAACCAGAAGAGCTCCCTCTTTCTTGGTCTTCAGTGTACCTTGGTTCCTAGTCATCAGCCAAACCTGTTCTTCCTTTCTCTTGCAAATTCTGTGAGCTCCCTAGTGCTTTCTGTTCTCCCATTCCTGAGCACTATCCCCAAGAAGTGCTGTGCTACATTTCCAGACCTTTTTAATTGAATTTTTAGGCTACTTAGGATTGAACCCAGGCCATCTCACTGAGCTATATTCCCATCCCTTTTTAATTTGAGATAGAGTTTAAGTTTCGCAAATCTTATCTATTTTGAGTTCAAAATCATAATCCTCCTGCCTGTCTTCTAGTAGAGGTGTGCACCACCAACCCCCAATCTATTTTTGTAACTTTTTTATTTGTAACTTTTAACAAAAGATTCCTAAGCGGTATCACAAAAACAATGTGCCCACACAAACTTATTTTTTGATGTCTTTGTGCCTGGTTCTACTCTAAAAAAATAAAACAGGATTTTCAAAAAAAAGGTGAAAGAAGTTCTATGGCAAGTAGAACTGGAGGAGTAATTTGGGACAGGAAGAGGACATGTAGGGCATGTTGGGGTTCAAATGTCTATGAGACAACATGGCAGAAATATTAAGTAGAGATTTGGATGCCCTTTACTAGAACTCAACAGAGATATTTAGGTTCTAGATAAGTATTTCAGAGCCACTGACTTTGAAGTGAAGTTTCAAACTATGAGTAAAGAGAAGACAGCACATCTGGGTGTGACAGTGCAGCCTCTAATCCCAACATTTGGAGGCTGAGGCAGGAAGATCACCAAGAGTAAGGCCAGCTTGGAGTACATAGCAAGACCTTATCCCTCTGCTTCAAGAAAAAAACAAGGGGCTGGGGGTTTAGCTCAGCGGCATAAGCACCTGCCTTGCAAGCAGGCAGTCGTGAGTTCGATCCCTGGTACCGATAAAAATGAAAAAGACAAAAAAAAAAAAAAGAAAAAAACAAGAGAGAGAGAGAAAGAGACAGAAAGACAGAGAGAGAAGATACATCATGAAAGAGACCAGAAAGGAGGCAGCATGTCCAAGAAGTAACTGGGGCCTCTAGGAAAAGGGCCAACACTTAAAAGATCTCAGCAAGCAGCAGAATGAGAAAGGAAAGGGAAAGGGCATATTAGGAGTGGAGGCAGGGAGAGGCATTGAAAGGATGGGTCCCAGGACAGGACAGACTGGAGTTGCATGTGTGCTGAGGGCACCTTACAGCTGTGGATGTCGTCATCCAGAGCAGGCGGGCTGGACAGAAGGCCAGGAGATCCCACTGCACGGTGGAAGGAACCACACATAGGTTGCAGAGTTGCTAGGAGATGACAGACTCTGTCTGTGCCTGTAACAGACCTCATTTCCTTCCTAACAAGCTGCTATCCTGGGTGATAACTTGCTGTAGTGTACGGCATAAATCCTGCATATATTAACGTGGCTTGGTGAGGATCATGCAGCTAGATCACCTGTGACTGAACCACCTCTGCCGCTTAACACCTTATACCTTGCTCAGGGTACTTAGCCTCTCTGTGCTTCACTTTACTGGTCTGCAAAGCAGATGCAGCAAGGATGCTTGGGGATGCTATGGGTGTTAGGTATTATTGGCATTATTTACCACGAGATTGTCATCTCCATGAGGCTGAAGTTTTCTAGTTTATTCAGGGGCATCTACTCAGAGCCTGGAATAAGATAGGTGCTCAATAAAACCAAACTGATGAGTTGGGCACAGTGGCACATTCCTGTAGTCTGAGCACTTGGGAGGCTGAGGCAAAAAAACCACCATAAGTATGAGACCAACATGGTCTACACATTGAGTTCAAGATTAGCCTAGACTACACAGCCAGACCCTAGCTCAAAATACTAAAAAAGGACCGGAAATTTGGCTCAATGGCATAAGTGCCTGCCTGACAAGCACGAGGTCATGAGTTCGATCCTCCGTACCAAAAAAAAAAAAAAAAAAAACCAAACAAACAAAAAACCGCAGGAAAAAAAAACATAAAAAGCACCCTGATGAGCAAAAGTCACCTGGGGCCCCAGAGCGACGAAGCCTAGCGAGAGGGATGTTCTCCGCTGCAACCCTCAGTACTCCGATCGCAGTTTCTCAGAACCGGAACTGGGGTGCCAGCCCGTTTGGAGCGCCTCTGTAGGGCCGGCCAGGGCCTAAACTCGGAGGCCCCGCCCCAGGCGGGCCGCGCTCCGGGCAAGTTGCCGGGGCGGGGGCGGGGTTGCGCGGGGCGGGGACAGACAGGACCCAGCGGGTCGCGGGCAGGCAGGCCGGGGAGGGGCGTGTCCGGGCGGAGCTCAGCCCAACCTGCCAGGCGGAAGTCTCAGGGGCGGCCGGTTCCCCGGAGCTCAGCTCACCTAAAGGCTGACCCGCGGTGTCGGGAGCAGGGCGGCGCCATGAAGCGCGGGGCGTCGCTGCGCCTGCTGTCCGACCTGAGCGACTTCAGCTGCGCGGCGCAGTTCCGGGAGCTGCTGGCCCGGGATGCGGCGATCCGCCTGCGGTGCAGCGCCGACGGCCGACACCTGCTGCTGCTTAGCGGCCCCGGAGCGCCGGCCCCACAGCTGCTGGTGGCCGCGCGCGGATCGGGCGCGGGGCTGGAGCGGGCCTGGCCAGAGGCCCGGGCTGCGCCCCTGGACGCCATCTTCCTATCTTGGCCGGCGCGGCCCGCCCTGGCGCTGGTGTGGGAGAGCGGCCTGGTGGAGCTGTGGGGCACTGACCTGGGGCCCGCCTGGCGGCGGCTGCACACCACCGAACTATGTCCCCACGGCGCGGCCCGCGTGGCGGCGGCGGCAGCGCCCCGGGGCCGCCTGGTGTGGTGCGAGGAGCGCCCGGACGGCGCCGGCGGCCACCGCGTGTGCGTCCGCACGCTGGAGCCCGGCGGTGAGACTGGTGTCCGCTTGGGCCGGACGCACGTCCTGCTGCACCATTGCCCTCCTTTCCGTTTGCTGGCCTCTCGCAAGGATGTCTTTCTGGGCCCCACTGCCTCCGCTTGGCCAGGTGCCGCCCACATCCTGCTCACTTGGAACCCGAGCAAAGGCAAGGTGATGGTGACTGCCCCGCGCCTCGGCCTGTCCTACAGTAAAAGCCTGAATCCCAAGCAGGGAGATACCTGGGACTTCCGAACGCTGCTCCGAGGCTTTCCTGGGTTGCTGTACCCTGGAGAGCCACTGGCTGTCCATACCTGGGCCCCAACTCCCCAGGGACTGCTGTTGCTGGACTCGAGGGGCACCATCATCTTAGTTCAGGCCCATGGTGGTACCCGAACCGTGGGCGCCCTGCAGGAGGCCTCTATAGGTCTGGAGAGCACTGCCGCTCTGGGAGCATTCAATGGTACGCTGGCCTGTGTGCTGGGCTCCACCTTGGAACTGCTGGACATGAGCACTGGGCGGCTGTTGGAGCGGAAGGTCCTCAGTACAGACCGGGTCCATTTGCTAGAGCCCCCAGCCCTTGCAATGAAGGATGGGGAGGAACTAGAGACCCGAAGGGGGCTTCGTTTGCTTTCAGCCTTAGGTCTGTTTCATGTGGGTTGGGAAGCCCCCCAATCCTTTGAGCTGCCTTCCGCCACCGACCTGGTATTCGAGGAGGCCTGTGGGTACTACCAGCGGCGAAGCCTGCGGGGTGCCCAGCTCACCCCCGAGGAACTGCGGCACAATAGCATGTTCCAAGCACCTCAAGCCCTCGCCTCGATCCTCCAGGGTCACCTGTCCCCGTCTGCACTGTTGACTATCCTAAGGGTTGAGCTTCGGGATTATCAGGGGCTAGAGCAGCTAAAGGCCCAGTTGGTGGCAGGAGAGGAGGAGGAGGCTGTCTGGACAGAGCTGGCCCACCAGGAAGTGGCACGCCTGTTGAGAACTGAGTTGACAGGAGAGCAGCTTGCCCAGCTTAACACTGTTTTCCAGGCCCTTCCCTCAGCAGCCTGGGGTGCCACCCTTCGTGCCCTGCAGCTCCAGCCAGATGGAAATGGCAGGCTGAGCTCCCAAGCTCCCACTGATGTGTGGAAAAAAGTGCTAGGGGCTACAGCAGCTATAAAGGAAGCCCCCAGTGGGATACTGCCTGCCTTTGAGCTCCTGTGCCAGTGCCTGTACCGACTGGAGCCGCAGTGGCTCCCCTCTTTCGTGGAGCTTGCCCAGCAGCAGGGTGGGCCAGGCTGGGGAGCTGGAGGCCCAGGGCTGCCCCTGTACCGTAGAGCCCTGGCTGTCCTAGGTGAAGAGGGGACCAGACCTGAGGCACTGGAGATAGAGCTGCTTTTGGGCAGCAGGCGGCCCAAGGCTGTACTGCAAGCTGTGGGCCAGCTGGTGCAAAAGGAGCAGTGGGAGCAGGCTCTGGAGGCCGGCCTAGCCCTTGGGCCCTCCAGCCCCCTGCTTCGAAGCGAGATCTTCAAACTGCTACTGGCCGAGTTTGCCAGGCATCGCCAGCTTGATGCTCACCTCCCCCTTCTCTGCTGCCTATGCCCACCAGAGCTTACTCCAGATGAGCTCCTGCTTCTCCTGAGAGCACACCTCCCAGATGAGGGGGCACCCCCCACCCCATTCCCTGAGCCAGGGGCAGAGCCCCCTCTCACCTTGGGCTTGCTCAGAACCTTGTTGGAGCAGACTGCGGCTGAAGGACGGCCCTCAGGCCCAGTCCTAAGCCTGTACGAGGACATCTTGTGGGACCTACGCACTCCACCCCCTACTCCACCTCGGGGACCTGTGACTACACTCCAGGCAGCAGAGCAGCCAGCCCTGGAGGCCTGGGCACCACTTGGACAGGGCCCCTGTGTGACTGACACAGGAAGTCATTTGTAGGACACGGTGATCAGGGAGGAGTGCCTAGGAGTTGGAGGGGGGCAAGGGTGGAACCTGTGTGTGCAATTCCCTTCTCTCTCCTGGAACAATTTTTGAAATATATATAAATGTCAAATGTGCTTACCATTTTTGTGGTTTTGAACAGCTGAAGATCTCAGAGGGTTGTGAATTATAGAGGGAGTGGTTGAATTTGGATGTTTTGGTTAAAGCAGCCACTTCCAGTCACAAAATTAACATTTGTGAGCATCTGTTATATGCCAGTCACTCTGGTCTTTATCAGATCCCTCATCTAATGCTCCTACCCCATGGGAAAAGTGCTAATGTTATCATTTTCTGGGTGAGACAAAGGGACCTGGCCAAGTGAGTTACCTAGAAAGCAGCCGCTCAGCATTTGCACAGCCTCCTCCATGGCCACACAGCTGCTGTTTTCTGGGGGCTCAGGTGAGTTCCTCATCCCAGCTCAAGGCTGGATACACCTTGCTGTCCCCAGCAGGTAAGAATTGTGATGGCCTCTGAGCTAGTGCCTGTCTCCCAGTTCCTGGAGCAGCCCGAGTCTCAAGGCAGCTGAGTCAGACAGGAGAGCTGCCTGCAGAGCCCTCTGGCTTTGTAACTAGAGTTGCTAGGGACAGAGCTTGGAGGACCCCACATTCCTTCTGACTCCCCAAGATAAGTAGTGTGTGCAGTACAGATTTCTGCTTGTCCAGATTAGCCAATAGGACCACCTCTGAAGAGGCTTTGGCCCTGGGCCTACTTCTCAAGTGACCTTTACCTAGTTCTGGTGTAGGGTAAGTCGCTGGATGCTGCTACTTGATATCATCCTTGAAAGGGTTTTGGCCCAGATAGGACACTGTAGCCAGGAAAGCCACAACCAGAAGCAGGAAGCCCCATCTCCCCTGCCCCTAGGAAGTTACCTGTGACGTCATCTTCCCGCCCCTGGAAATTTACATATGGCGCCAAACGTAGGACCAATGGGCTACCTGTGTATCCCTAATGCCCGCCTTAGGTTCCACCCCAAACCGAGGCTATTTACAGGCCCCCACAACACGTGTCTGCCGGAGAGATGGCCAGACGCCAGCGGTGGGGTTGCCGGTCATCTCTCTCCATGTTCTCAGAATAAAGGCCGCTTTTTATTTTATATTTCTCATCTTTTGTTAATATTTTTCATCTTTTGGAAATAACCCTAGCAATCCTGGGGCCTAGCTAGCTCTTGTCCAAGGCTGATGCCAGGGTACAGATTGATACTGAGTTTAGTCTTCAGCTGACCCAGCAGCTTGGGTTCTGTTCAGTCATGAGGCTGGACTCAGACTCCTGTGGCCCTAGAGCCAGTGAAGGGGGCAGCCACTCATCCTGCCCTTCCCATGGTTGAAGTGAGCTGCTCCTCAACCTCATGGAGGTACCAGGGTCTGGACAGCCAGATCTAGAATGGTTCCTGCACCTTGTTGAAGTCTTGGGGTGACAACCTGGTCTTATCCAAGTGTCCTCAAGCAAGACTGCCTGAATTTGGGCTACTAGCTTTCAGGCCACTACTCCTCCCAGAGGCATCCAGCAAAGGACACACCCTCCAAAACCAAGAAGCAAGCCTACTGTGGTTGCTTTTTCTCAGCCTGGCTTCAGCCTCTTCCCTGGAGAATAAATGACTCTGGGCCACCTGTGGGACGTAAGGAAGTTGGGGCAAAATTTTCCTTGGCATCATGTGCAGTAGGGGACAGAGCCTCCGTGTGAACCTCAGGCTACAGAGGTCAGGCGCACCTCTTGGAGGGCTCCTGTGCTCTAGCCTAGCATCAGCCTGTCACCTCCCTGGGGACCTCAGATTGTAGGGGTCACAGGTCAGACCCCCACCTTTCCACATGTGCCCTACAAGAAAGGAAACAAAGGATAACTCTTGGTCTTACATTCCCTGACCTGGCCTTCAGACTGGCCCTGGGCTGCCTGACAGTGAAACTGTTAGAGTGGCTTTTATTTACATTTTCTCAAATCTAACTTTCATTCCCAGAGGTGTTCAAATTATTTTGGTACTCAGAATTGAGCTAAGGGCATGTGCACTGGCGACATCCTTAACCGCTTCTTTTTTCTGTCTTATTTTGAGATGGTGTTGCTCAATTGCTAAATTACATTGCTGCGACCCAGTGTGGCTCCTGAGGTTCTTGGGGTTAAGGACCATGAGAGGATGAGAAAAACAAAGAAAAAACAAAGCTGGGGTCAGGTGGAACCCTTCTCCTCCTGATGGAAAGAAAGGAACTGCTCAGCTAGTGTAGCACCTTTATTTATACACTCCAAGGAAGAATGTTAGTTCCAACCCCTCTGCCTAGCAGCTTGTTCACCTGGCTGGCCTGGGGCCCTGCCCTCTTGGTGCTAGAACAATTTGTTTACATAGCTTGTTTTGGTCTCTGTTTTCTTTGGTCTGGACTTGCCTTAGCCCCACATATATGGTCAATCTCTAGATTCAATGGTTTCCTACATTATGTAGGCAAACTGAGCTTGATGGCCTGGGGCTGTAGCTCAGTGGCACAAGCGCCTACCTGGCAAGTGCGAGGTCCTTGATAGAGTTATTTCCAAAAAATGAAAAATATTAACAAAAGATGAGAAATATAAAATAAAAAGCGGCCTTTATTCTGAGAACATGGAGAGAGATGACCGGCAACCCCACCGCTGGCGTCCGGGGATCTCTCCGGCGGACACGCGCGGCGTGGGGGCCTGTAAATAGCCTCGGTTTGGGGTGGAACCTAAGGCGGGCATTAGGGATACACAGGTAGCCCATTGGTCCTAGGTTTGGCGCCATATGTAAATTCCCAGGGGCGGGAAGATGGCGTCACAGGTAACTTCCTAGGGACAGGGCAAGATGGGGGCTTCCTGCTTCCGGTTGTGGCTTTCCTGGCTACAGTGTCCTGTCTGGGCCAAACCTTTCAGTCCTGAGTTTGATTCCCGGTACCAAAACCAAACAAACAAAACTGAGTTTGAATTTGTGATCCTCCAGTATGGTCTCATCCAGATGCGTGCCATTTTGAGCTGGAATTACAGCCCCAGGACTGCTGTGGGCCCAGTCTCCCTTTCCAGCCTTAGTCCCAGTCCTCTCCGTTTCTAGCAAAAATGCAGGGTGTGACTGACTGGTCGCTGTGGCCAACTGAAAAGAAGGGGCTGTGCCCTGTGTTAGAGGTGGTCGGGCTTTCCTCCCAGTTTTCGGAGGCTGGACTGACAGAGCGATGCAGACCTGCCGCTGATGGGAGGGAGGCGCGTGGGTCCGGAGGATGAGCCTGGCTGCCTTGGGCAGTGCTGGGGACTGGGAAGGCCCTGGGCCGGCAAGAGTCATGGGAGAAAAGGAGGGTCCAGTGCAAGAAGCCCCCACCTGGCCCAGGGGAGGAGTGAAGGAAAACCCGAGCCAGCGAGGGTCCGTCGTGGTCTGAGCCCAGGCCTGCGGGAGTCATGGATTGAAGTCAAAGAAGCACTAGCAAAGAGGATCTGGGCTGTGCCTGGCTCCATTTGAGAACCTGGCCTAAGGACGCCTTCCGTGTTAGGCTGCTGCATCAGAGTCTGGTTTACAGTGGTCAGAAAAGGAGAAGAGGATCTAGGGTGGAAGTAGCTCCCTCCCTCCGTAGATCGCCACCCCTAGCTTGAGTAAGGGTCACACTTCCGGCCCTAGAAGGCCAGAAAAATTCCCGAGCAGCTCTCGGAGGTCCGTGCTCAGCCTCTTCTTAGGCGCGGGCGCCTCCTGGTGGTTATGCCTGTCACTGCCAGCTCCGTCACTTGAACTCCATGAGCGCGCCTTTGCAGGTTTCTTTGCCAGGGATGGAGGGAGCCCGCAGAGGTTCTAACTCAAGGTTCTCCGAAGGTTGGAGAGGAGGAGGAGAGCGCAAAATCATGGAGAGAGAAAGGGTCTTGTGCTTGCCATCCAGAAGAAGGGCATCTCGGGCCAGGACTGTTCCTCTCCAGAATTGGGATAGGAAGGGAGTTGAGGACACAGTAGTATCCTGGGAAGGCACAGCAAGGTCCCATTTTCCATGAATATAAAACAGAAGTCAGGCATGTGGCCCATGCCTGTAATTCCCAGCACTTTGGAGGCTGAGGCAGGAGAATAACCAGGAGTTCAGTGCCAACCGGGGCTACATAATGAATTCAAGACCAGCCTGTACTCCATAGCAAGACATAGCTCAGTGCAGAGGCTCTGGGTTCCTTCACCACTATTACCAGAAAGAAGGGAGAGGGTAGCAGCAGAGGGGGAGGAAAAATCTGAGAGGAGCCCCAGGGCACAAAGGTTAGAAGTGGCAGAGAGGCATTAAAGGAGAGAAAGGAGCCAGGCAAGGCCCAGCCAGTCGGAAAGACAGCAGGCACTGTTTCGTGGGCTTTGTTTCTTTCTTTCTTTTTATTTGCGACAGGTCTCACTGTGTAGCTCAAGCTGGCCTTGAACTCCTTCTGTAGTCCAGGTTGGCTTCACACTCACTCACAATCCTGTCTCAGCCATCTGAGTGCTGGAATTACAACCATGTGCCACCACACACATCTTGCTTAGGCTTTCTAAAGTCTTTTATTTATTTATTTTTATTTTTATTTTATTTTTTTTTTTTTTTTGTCTTTTTCGTTTTTATCGGTACCAGGGATCGAACTCACGACTGCCTGCTTGCAAGGCAGGCGTTTATGCCGCTGAGCTAAATCCCCAGCCCCTATTTATTTATTTTTTGAGACAGTGCTATGACTGGTCTTGAACTCCAGACCAAGCAGACTGATATGGAACTTGTGGTGATCTTCCTGCCTCATTGCTGGGATTACAGGTGCAGGTCACCACACTCAGCTTTGGGTTTTTTAACATCCTTTTGGCTTTGAAAAACCACTACTAGGAGGTACTCTCTCCTAGTAGAATACAGTATCTTCCCCACTGGCCCAGGACATCCTTCCACCTCAAGCTGGAAGGAGGTGGATTTCTTCTAATGGAAGTTTAACTGGAGCTGCCACAGGCACTTAATTGCACACATGCACTGACTGCCTTCTTCTCTGTCAGCACACAGTGGTGATACTACTCACTGTGGGGAGCAGGGACAGGTATATGACACATCTCCATTCTTTTTGCTTCTTCCTCTTCCATGCGGATGGGGAGGGAGTTGAGGACACCACAAAGAAGGGAGAGGGTGGCAGCGGAGGGAGAGGAGAAATCTGAGAGGAGCCCCAGGGCACAAAGGTTAAAACATTTCTTTCTGGGCTGAGGTGAAATCTCAATAATGTTTTAATTTGCAACTCTTGAATGACCAGTGATGTTGAACATTTTTACACATATTTACTTGCTGTTTATATTTCTTCATCTGAGAACTGTGTATTCATCTCAGATGCCCATTTTTGGATTGGGTCTTTAAATCTGGGAGGATTGACTTTTTTGAGTTCTTTATATATTCTTGATAGTAATCCTTTGTCTGAGGAACAGCTGGCAAACATTTTCTCCCACTCTGTGAGTTGTCTCTTCACTGTTGGTGATTTCTCTTGCTGTGACCATCCCAAGAACAAAGAGCACCAGGGGCAGCCACATAAAGAAGCTGCTTCAGCCCAGGAAACATCCAGCCCCAAGACCTTCTGAACAGTGGGTTGCTAGGACAACAGGGTGTCTTGTGATGTTAAGTTGCTAAAAGGTTTAAATAAACGCCCCTGCAGGGAGGGGCAGTTCCTTTCCTCCCATCTGGAGGATAAGAGCTCCACCTGACCCCAGCTGTGTTTCCTCCTCATTGCCTCATCCTCTAGCAGTCCTTTAGCCAAGGAACCTCAAGAGCTGCATAGGCCACGGTACATGTCACCTGAACACCAGGTAAGAGATTGAGGGTGGGCGACACTTCTCATATGCGAGCAACTTAGGGGGAGAAGTGCATTAGGTCAATAGTCATCACTGGAGTGTACTGATACTGGTTTCTTCAGATGTAAAGAGTGGGGCACTGGGATTGGGGATTTAGCTCAACAGCATAAGCGCCTGCCTTGCAAGCGTGTGGTCGTGAGTTTAATCCCTGGTACCGGTAAAAATACAAAAGAAAAAAAAGTTACCAAGAGTTGGGCACTGCTGGGCATGGTGGCACACTCCTATAATGGGAGGCTGAGGTAGGAGAATCATTTGCAAGTTTGAGACCAGCCTTGGCTACAAAGTGAGCCCAAGGCCAGCCTGAACTGCATAATGAGACTGAGACCCTGTCTCAAAAAGACCAAAAAAATGAGTGGGAGAGTTCAAACGATCCCTTATCCTCTAGGGCCAGTTATAAACGGATCTGTGGAAAAGCCTTTCTTCAGGGGAAAAAAAAGATGTATTGATTTAAATAATGGTATAATTATGAGACAAACAACTTTTAAAGAATCACAGAGGTATATGGCAACGTTTGTTGTATGCTTGATTCATTCATTTACTTTTCCTTTGTGGACTGTGACTAGGAAATGTCTCCATTGTGGGCTTGTTGGGATGCCCACAAGGAAACTGGCTTAGAGCAATATTTTAAAATCAAGTCCCAGGCAGGGAAGAGATGGAGAGTAACAGTTTAGTAAGTTTAGTTTAAAGTTTAGTAAGCTTTGTAACCTTGCTCAGTGAGATAGGGAAGGAGAGATGGGGATAACTTTTCCCCACAAGAGGAGAACTATGCTGCAAATTCTATTTTACAACACCCAGTAGTATTTTTAATTGAACCACAAATAGCTATCCCCACCTTTTCGGCCTAGAGAAGTTTTGCTGTGTCTCAGATTAAAGCATCTGTCTCTCAGGGAGCAGAGTGGTTTTCTCTGTCTCCCTTGCAGTTGGTGCTAGAAGAAGCCAAACAGGCAGGAGAATATCTGGAGGGTTTTCAGCATATCTACTGGGTTACTATTGGTCTGAATCCTTGATAGTCCAGACATATTGTAATCACTCGTATGTATCATCAGGTCACAGCCTCAGAAGGGGAAAAAAACAAAGCTACTTGTTTTCATTGCAAGGGGAAGGGACACTTTGCCAAAAGTTGTGCTGCCACACCTGTAGGGACAACACAGCCACTAACTGTCCCTTCAACAAAAACTTCAGCTCCCTGTCCAAAGTGTAGACAACGGTATCACTGGGCCAATCCATGTACAGTCAAAACTGATGTGGAAGGCCTGCCTGTTCCAGAAAGACCTCTAGCGGGGCCTGCTTTGGCCCCACCAAACAAAGGGGTGCTTTCCTCAATTCTCCCCAGCCCCATTTGCCTACGGTTTTATAAAACGTTTAAAATGACAGATTGTGGCCCCAATAATTAAAAAGAAATGGCTAAAACATGTCTAAGTCCGGGGAATTAATTGCTGTGGGAAGATGTTTTTGAAGTGTGCACAGATCAGACCTCTTGAAATGCTGCTCAGAACTTAGCCATTACAAAAGCCTTGTTAGTCAAGGGAGGGTGCCTTTGCTGCAGCCAGCCGTCAGCTTTTCATATGCAAATATTTGATCAGTTTAGTAAGGGAGTGGAGGGAACTTCCTTCGCCAGGTAAGACCTCCGTTGATTTGACCTCTGGCCTACAGGGTCTAAAAACCATTTCAGGTTTTTACCTTTGAAAATGGAAATAAATGGTGTTCGGCCCTGAGAGTTTCCACAGAGACGCCTTTCCTGGCTGGCCTGGTGAGGGTGGAACCTGCCCCACGGAACTGGAGTTTGCAGCCTGCCCCCCTTCTTGCTTGTTGAGGCAAATTATGATGTAGGAACACACTTATGAGATGTCAAACTTAGAGATATTTCATGATCAATTAGAGGTCTCTGACCAGGTCACTGTGCTGCTGTTTCTGCGAAATTCAACTGACCCTGACGGTGTCTGCAGCCTAGCTGCACACCTCTGGTGAACACTGAGTCGTCATTGCCTGTACCCTAAGGCACCCTGGGCTAGCTCAAGGGAACTCCCCAGAATGTTTCTGCCCTTACCTGTGCTACCTGTTTCTACTCTTTCAGGACCAGCCTGCCTGTCAATGTGTGACTCAATGTATGTGACCAATCATGTAACATTAACATTTTGTCACTTGCTTTGTACCTCCCACTTCTCAACTGTATATGAACTAAACTTTTCCTAAATTCAGTGCTTTTGCTTTTGAGGAAGGATCCCCGCAACAACACTAACATGAAGATCCAACAGTCCTCTGGTGTAAAAATTAAACGCTACCTTCCTTTGGTGCCAAGAGCCCTCTTCAGCTCAGTTTGGCTTGGCTTGGCAATTTTCCCGGCAACATGCTGAGGGACAAACTTGCAGTGGGGACCTAACAAGCCTTTAAATGGCCAGCCCTCCGGTGATGCCACTGCAGCACTAGTCCAAGGCCAGGAGGGCAAGCAGGGCTCTGGAGAGGTGGGACATTGCTCTGGTTCACCCAGGCTACCTCTGTCTTTTTCCTGCCCCTCAGCTTTATGCATCAGGACTTTGCTAGGCACCAGTACAGCCTGCACTCAGACCCCAACAGCAGCTGAGCCTCTAGGTCAGAGCAGGAGCACAAGCGCCCAGCCTCTGGGGTCAACTGGCGGCAACAGTGGCCACATGTGTGCCCCATGGCAGCCTGCAATCTCCACAGCCAGCCATGCCCACCTCCTCCAGGCAGAAAGACAGGAGCCACAGCCTGAGGTAGAAACCACAAATGGCAAAGGAGAGGCCACAGTGCCTAAATACAAAATGCAGGATTTTTTTCCTGTATACCTTACCACAAAAATTCCTTTTAAGCCAGGCATGGTGGCTCAGGCCTGTAACCCTGGCACTTGGGAGGCTGAGACAGGGGGATCATTTGGAGTTCAAGACCAGCCTGGGCTACAAAGTGAGTTCAAGACCTGCCTGAACTGCATAGAGAGACCCTAAAAAGACAAAAAATAAATAAGTAAATAAATAATAAAATTTCCTTATAATTCTCAAGTCTAAAAATGGTTGCATGTGCTCACAATTTAAATTTCAATTTAGCTCAGTGGCATAAGTGTCTGCCTGGCAAGTACGAGGTCATGAGTTCAATCCCTGATACCAAAAAAAAAAAAAAAAAAGGGAAAAAGAAAGAAAAACAAAAGAGAGAGTTCACCTTGTAATAGATTTCACTTAGTAGCATAGACTATTTAAAAATTTTAAAATTTTTAATAGAGATGAAGCCACTGTAACAGAAAGGTAATACTATCAAATAAAGGCTAAAAAGAGTCTTCTGGAAAGATCTTCGTACTGGACAATCAAAGCACACAGTCCTGTGCTAATATGGGGCCTAAGATTTTCGTGTGTTTTTCCAGAACGTGCTGAATGGCCGATCTAGACACCAGTGTGTGCTGTCCGGCTATATCATGGGTCCAAACCCAGAGGAATTGATTCCACCTCTCAAGAAGCTGAGGCTCAGACCTATGGCAGTGTGCCTCGGAGACCCATCACAACCGATAGGAAAAGATGGGTGAAACCAGACCTGGGGTCAACTGAGGGAACTGATGCAGGATGCTCAGGAGACGGTAATGAGGAACAAGAACCAAAGGTCTAAACAGGTGACCACAAAAAAAAAAAAAAAAATCCAAAAAAATAAACAGGTGACCAGTGTACATAGAAATAACCAAACTGACAGCTTAATAAGGGGGACATAAAGAGTAACTAGTACTCTTTTTTTTTTTTTTTTTGTCTTTTTCATTTTTATTGGTACTAGGGATCGAACTCACGATCGCCTGCTTGCACTTGTGCCGCTGAGCTAAATTCCCCAGCCCCTGTATTGTTATCTTAAGAGTACTAGTAACTCAGGGCTGGGGATTTAGCTCAGTGGCATAAACACCTGCCTTGCAAGCAGGCAGTCGTGAGTTCGATCCCTGGTACTGATTAAAAGGAAAAAGACAAAAAAAAAAAAAAGATAACAATACAAAATTATATGTTAATTAGCGGTGAGATTTTTATCCTTTCTACATGCCTTTGACAAGAGAGCTCTGCTAACTGACCCTACAAGTCTGACTAGTCAATTTATAGTTATAAATTCTAAATTTGTAAAATATTATTGTAATTCAATTTGGCTAAAAACATATTGAGTGCACTCTGATTTTGTAAGGTGTTTGTCAGTCTGCCCATGTATCTGTCTGTACAGTCTGTTACACAGTTGTTGGGAGCCCCTGAGCTAGTGATCATTCACACCTATAGAGTCAAAAGCACAAATGCCCTATAGGTGTGCCCAAGTGGCACGGAGTTACTGAGAAGCACCCTGAGGGCATGGGGTGCAAGAAGCTACTTCAGCAAAGGGATATGATTGACATGTTGGAGTTTCCTGGAACTTGGGAATTCTCACTGCCACTGACAAGCTATATTCTTGTTTCTATGTCGGTTCCAATCTGTAAATATTGTCTGTCCATTTGTCTGTTCTGTGAATGGCTGTTCTTTTTATATAAGCTCAACAATCTTTTTTCTTTTGCATTTTCAGATCATCTAATCAAGTGTTATTTGCATTATAGTTTAGGAAGCATGCTTCCACCTGGGTTGCCAGCTAATCAAAATGATACTTAAACTGGTTATATGAATATGATGTATACTATTATGGACTTGAGAGTCTTTCATTGTTCATAAAATGTTGAATGTTATGATTGTTTTTTTTTTTTGTTTGTTTGTTTGTTTGTTTTGTTTTTGTCTTTTTCATTTTTATCGGTATTGAACTCACAACCGCCTCTTGCAAGGCAGGTGCTTATGCCACTGAGCTAAATCCCCAGCCCCCGATTGGGTTTTTCTTAAGTCATCAAAAATTATATTAAGCAATTTTTCCTTTTTTTTGGCACTAGGAATTGAACTCATGACCTCATGTTTGTCAGGCAGGCACTGTGCTGCTGAGTTTTATCTCCTGCCTATATGAAGCAAATAAATAAAAATCTCTTTGGGTTGGAATTATTGGAAAAGACTCCAACTGATGAATAAGAAAGCAGCTGCCTGGTAACATTTTTTGTTTGTTTGTTTGTTTGTTTGTCTTACTCGTTTTTATCGGTACCAGGTATCGAACTCATGACTGCCTGCTTGCAAGGCAGGTGCTTATGCTGCTGAGCTAAATCCCCAGCCCCCCACTCCCGTAACATTTTTAACTTGTTCATTGGTTGGAGGCCCCAGTGATCTCCATAGCCTAATGGGAGACACCTCAACTAATGTTATAAAAATATACTATTGTAATATGTTTATATTGATCATCATCAAAAAAAATAATATGTTTTTTTTTTTTTTGCAGTGTCCGGAATTGAACTTACGACCTCCTGCTTACCAGGCAAGCGCTTATATGCCGCTGAGCTAAATCCCTGGCTTATAATAAGGTTTTTTACTTGAAGATGCTCTGATACAAACATTTTCATATGGCTGTGACAGATTATTATTAACCTCATTGTATATTCATGTATTCTTGCTTCCTGATGTACGAGTTTTCCAAAATGTAAAACAGGGATTATTTATGGTGACAGAATTTTGTTTCCAATTCAGACTTCTGCCTTTGCCAGGCATGGTGGCACACGCCTGTAATCCCAGCACTTGGGAGGCTGAGGTGGGACGATCGTTGCGAGTTCGAGACCAGCCTGGGCTACAAAGTAAGCTGAAGGCCAGCCTGAACTACATAGTGAGACCCTGTCTCAAAAAAATTCTGCCTTCAACAAATGTTTATGATACGTACATCCCACAAAAGGCCCACAAGTTAGGTAAAAACTTTATAGGGGCTGGGGATTTAGCTCAGCGGCATAAGTGCCTGCCTTGTAAGCAGGCAATTGTGAGTTTGATCCCTGGTACCGATAAAAAGGAAAAAGACAAAAAAAAAAAAAAAACCTTTATATATTAGACAGGGAGGATTGACCAAAAAGGGGTATCTTATGTTAAAAATGCAAATTCAAGTGTGTAACAAAATGTCACTGAAGGGCCACGGGTTTAGCTCAGTGGCACAAGTGCCTGCCTGGCAAGTGGGAGGTTAAGAGTTTAACCCCTGGTACCCCCCTCCCCCAAAAAGTCACCATAATTATCATGCTACAATGTTAGGTATGGTTTGATTTCTCATATTCTGTGTAAAATATGCAACTTTTTTTTTTTTTTTTTGGTCTTTTTGAGATAGGGTCTCATTATGCAGTTCAGGCTGGCCTCAAACTCACAAGGATCCTCTTGCCTCAGCCTCCCTAGTGCTGGGATTGCAGGCATGTGCCTTCATGCCTAGATAGATGTTTGATATTTAGATAAGATAGTGATGTTAAGCTTATTGTCTTTACTATATAGTACTGTTATCAATCTTTTCTTCTTTATGTTCAACAACTGAAGTTTAGATAACAAACTTAGAAAGACAGATGGTTAAGAGACTAGTATTTTGGCCCAACCCTAGATTAGTCTTCTTTTTTATTATTTTTTTTTGTCTTTTGCATTTTTATCGGTACCAGAGATCAAACTCATGACTACCTGCTTGCAAGGCAGGCGCTTATGCCGCTGAGCTAAATCCCCAGCTCTTCTTTACATCATCCCACTGCTGTTGACTACATTTCTTTTTCTTTTTTCTTTTTTTTTTTTTGTCTTTTTGAGACATGATTTTGTTATGCAATCCAGCCTGGCCTTGAGTTCACTTTGTAGCCCAAGCTGGTCTTGAATTTGCATCAATCTTCCTGCCTCAGCCTCCCAAGTGCTGGATTACAGGCATGTACAACCATGCTTAGCTTTTGACTATATTTTCTATAACCTCTTCTTGTTGCTGTTTTAGCTTTTTTGCAACAGGGTCTCACTATATAGTTCAGGCTGGCCTTGAGCTCACTGTGTAGCCTAGGCTGGTCTAGAACTCACAGTGATCCTTCTTCCTCACCCTTCCTAGCACTGGGACCAGAGGTGTGCACACCTAGCCCTTCTGTCATTTTAAAAGTATTTCTGAGTAAATGTTCCTCTCCATCCACCCTGTCTTGTAGTTTGTTTTGTTTTATTTGTCTGTTGAGACGGGGTCTCACTACACAGTGCAGGCTGGCCTTGAACTTACTGGGTAGTCCAAACTGGCTTTGAACTACTGTTGATCTCCCTGTCTCAGCTTCCTGAGTGCTGGAATTACATTCCAGCCTGTAGTTGTAGTGTTTTTGTTTGTTTGTTTTTGTTTGTTTGGTTTTTTTTCCTTTTTATCGGTACTGGGGATCCAACTCACGACTGCCTGCTGTCTTGTAGTTTTGACACTGTCCTCACATTGGTCACTTCTGCTGCCTGCATGATTCCATAGAGTTTTTTTTTTTTTTTTTCAGCAAAATTATTTATCTCCTGGGTTTCTGTTTAGTACCATCTCGTAGACTTTGACTGGTCACTCTTGTACCATTTTGTTTAGTTCAGGTAGTTTTCTGTTCATGTCTGTGTTCCTCCATTACTCTGAGCCACCGCACCCCCAGCTGTCCATCTCCTCAGTCTTTACTTCATGCACGCAGCCTTGGGTTTTTTGAGTTCTTTCCACTGGATCAGCTTTGGAGAAACTGAGAGTTTGGGGTGGCATTTTGTTGCTTTGTTGCTCATGTTTCTTCTTCCCCATTTTTTTCAGTGTCTGGGCATGGTTACCTGAGGGCTCTCCCGATGTCCCAAGATCTGACCACCACCATTAACTTGAGGGGGGGGGGGAGCACACAGTGTGACTGATCAGCACCCAGTTACCCAGAAATGAAGCGCAGTAATGTTAGTGACACAAAGACAAACCACATACTGGCATGCAGTAAAAACCAATTGTCAGGCCGGGAGTTAGCTCAGCAACGTAAGCATCTGCTTTGCAAGCACGGGGTGAGTTCGATCCTTGGTACCAAAAGAAAAAAAAAGAATTATCAGGGCTGGGTATGCATGCCTATAATCTCAGCACTCAGGAGACTGAGGCAGGAGGATTGCTGGACCTGCGCTACATATCAAGACCCTGTCTCAAAAACAAAACCAATTAACAGAATAACAGCTTAAAAGAAACTAAGGACAGATTATCTGAACTGGAGGGCAGATTTGTAACATGGGAGAATGAAATGAAAAACTTCTTAAAAATAACAAAGAAACAAACAGCAATAATACAAAGACTAAAAGATGATAAGAGGATCTATAACAATTAAGAACATAAAAGAAGAAGTAGGGACACAAACAAATGAACTACAAAAGCTACTCACAGAAATAATCCAGGAGAATTTCCCTAATTTAGCAAAAGGTAAAGATACTCAGTTGTATGAAGCATATAGGACCCCAACCACCTACAACCCAAACAGCAACACCCAGGCATATAATAATTAAAATTCCAGAAATCCAATACAAGAACAGAATATTAAAAGCCATCAGAGACAAGAAAGAGATCACTTACAAGAGAACACCCATCAGAATTACAGCAGACTTCTCAGCACAAACCATCAAATCACGAAGAGCGTGGGGGGAAATAATTCAAGCTTTGAAAGATAATAATCTCCAGCCAAGATTGATATATCCTGCACAACTATCCCTGGAAATTGATGGGAAAAACAAGGTGGTTCCAGGATAAAGAGGAACTAGGGGAATATGCAACCACCAATTCAACTCTACAGAGAATACTGCAGGATATTCTAAAAAAGAAAAATACGAAGAATCCAGAAATAGTGGCAGAGAGGCTACAATGAATGGAGCAGAAAACAAAATGAAGACAAACTGACAACTAATGACAGAAAAAGAGCTCAACAGAAATGAGGCAGAGAAGATTGGACGATAGGAACAGCTATTTTGGAGAAAATGATGTCTTAATAGGTAATACTGATTTAGCATCATCTTGTTTTGAAGTCTCATCAAGCTTTTGTTCTTCTGTCTCCATTGGTCTAAACAGGTTGTATCTTAGTGGATTTTATTATGTATGATAGTATAAGCAAAAACTTTTATAAACAAAGAGATTATACAGAAACCATTGTTTATTTTCTGTTAGTTGATTCTAAATACCCTGTAATACTGTCATTCTCTTAAATGGTTTTTACATTGTTTTGATATATTTGATGCTACAGGATATGAAGTTATACTCAAAGATTTCAAGGAAAGAGACAATATGGTAACTACTTTTATGTAGGGATTATCTTGTGGTGAAACACTATTTTGCTTAAATGGTTATGTTTTGATCTGCGCTGTTTTGCTGTTATGCCCTCTTTTATTTCAATCTCCATTTTATTATTTACTTTTTTATTTTTATCCTTTTAATTAAGGGAAAATAAATTAAAAAAATAGCAGGATATATTATAGTAACCCACTTTGACTTTCCATTATCTTGATTTAAAGCCCTGTATTGCTCTCACCATCTTGTTTTGACTGATATCCCTCTATTCTGTTTTGCTTGATAGTACCAGGTTCGAAAGTTTAGGCAACAGCTGTGAAGATAGTGGGATTCACTATGATGTCCATTCTGGTTGACTATTACCTACTTTTGAAGACCTATAATGTCTCCAATGTTTTGGTTTTGCCGGTTTCGTTCTTTACTGTTTTGTTCAATTTTATTATAACTGATGATATAGGCAATTCTATTAGAGATAGTGGGAAGCATTATGGTAACCATTGTTGATCACCTTGTATTATGCTTTTACATTATCTATTATGTCCACCCTTTTGATTTGACTGACTCTGTTCTGTTATGTCACATTTGGTTCTACTCTCTTCCAAAAAAGTAATAAGAACTGTGGGAGCAACAAAACCCAAAATGTGTAATTGTCATTGTACAAAAGAGAGGAAGAGAAAGTGCTCTAAATGATATAACCGCATGTATATTTAAGTGTATAAGATAGATAATGATATTACTGAGTTTTGTTGGATCATTGAACAGAACTGTTTGCAATCTCACTGTTGGAATGTCCACTTTATAAGCTTTAATTTTGTAACTTGAACAATTATTTCTAAGATAACAATATGTAACTAGTGATTTTCTACTGTTTATTTTTTTCTGTAAATCTGTATAACTTGTACCCTTTCTCTGCTTTTTTTCTTTTTCTCCTTAAATAAAATTTAAAAAAAAAAAACAATTAACAGCAACAACTATGCCAGCCTAGCAATAAAACAGAAAAAAAGCCAGCAACAATAAAAAGACAGGGGCTGGCGGTTTAGCTCAGCAGCATAAGCGCCTGCCTTGCAAGCAGGCAGTCGTGAGTTCGATCCCTGGTACCGATAAAAAGGAAAAAGACCAAAAAAAAAAAAAAAAAAGACAAGCTGGATATTGACAGGCTGTAAGAACCAATAAAAGCTATCACTATACCACTCAGCAACAGAAAAGATCTGCAATTACAGTTTAGACACAGGGGCCAGGATTCAGTTCAGTGGCATAACCACCTGCATGGCAAGTGTAAGGTCATGAGCTCAATCCCCATTATCAAAAGATAGGTAGATAGATAGACAGACAGACAGGTAGATAGATCGGCGGACAGACACAGGACAAACTGAGTATTGACCTAGGCACAGTAAACACCTACTAAATGCAACAAGTGTATCACCGTTAGCCATAGAAAAGAATCAAACAGTAATTGTGTGGAGTCCATCAGGTATCCAGATGAATGAGCTCCTTGGTAACCCTGGTGTGAGTGGACCCTTCCACTCCTCAGCAGCCAGGGTTAGTGCTTGTTTCTCTTCTCTCTCTGCTGTCTTCTAGTTTTTCTTTTGGCTCTGCCTTAACTCCTGGAGATCTATTTCTTCTTTTCTTCACCAATCATCTTTCAGAGGTCTCGAGGCAGCCTGATTTTCACTCTGCCATCTTCCTCCGCACATTGCTGCCTCATCTTTGCGCTGATCCTTCATCTTTGGCAGGCAGACACATCACAGAGGGCTCCTGAGCTTGCCACAAGGGATGCCAGAAGAAACGTGCTCCAGCCATCTCTTCTCCTGGGAAGATTTCCCAGCTGAGTTCCAAGGTATCAGGGACAGCTGAGAAACCACCAGGAAAACCAAGCAGCTGGCTATAGGAGTGCATTCCAGGAATTCCAGCAACACAGGAAGCTGAAGCAGGAAGAATATGAGTACAAAACCAGTCTCAGCTACAAAGGGAGTTCAAAGCCAACCTGGACTGTGTATATAATAAGAGCCAAAGGGAAAAAAGTAGTTTGTTGGGGAGCTGTTTGTACAGGGTTGATGGTGAGAACAGACAGTAGAAGGTACAGCCACACCACAGGCCAGGAGGTGGGAGGACAATTGCCCTGGTGGAGTCTCCCCAACAGGAGAAACGACACTAGGCCTGAATCACACAGTTTTGGCTGCTGCCAGAGGGTTCCCTCACCAAAGCTTGGGAGCCTGTCCCGATTCAAAGACCCCTGAGGACCAGGCTGGGACTCAGTCTTTATCGTAAGTCAGGTTCTGCTGATGCTTCTTCCTCTTACTCCTTCTTCTTTGTATCAGGGGTGCTAGGGACCAAGCGCGGGTTGAAGGCCCATCTTAAAGCAGGGATGAAACCAGGAATGGGGCATGTGCCATTAAGTCCAGCCATGGGGAGGCTGAGGCAGGAGGACCAGCCTGGGCAGCAGAGTGAGATGCTGTTGAGAGAGAGACTTGGAGGCAGAGGTAGGAACAGGGATGGAGACAAGGATAGAAATAGAGATAAGGTAGAGATAAATTTCTCCTTAGGACTCAGGGATTCTCCAAGAATGGGCTACCATCACACTGGAAGCTCCAGGTTGAGGATACTGCTTTGTGGCCCTGGGTGTGCTTAGTATGTGGTAAGCTGTGCATCTGATCCCCAGCACAGTGGGAGCAGGAGAGAATTAAGCTGGAAACCCTTGAAGCAGGTTGTGTTACGACTTCAAAGGACATGTTTACCAGAAGCTCAGAAATAAGGATCCTTGCAGCTGTCATTAAATTAAGGACTTGAAGAAGAGTTCAGCCTGGATGAAGGTGAGCTTCAAGTCCAACAGTGAGTGTCCTCACATGACAGGAAAGGAGGAAATACAGACATGGGAGGAAGGCCACAGGGACACAGGAAGAGATGGCACTGAGGGGCCAACAATCCAGGAACACAGAGATGGCTGATACCATGGGGAACAGCAAGGACACGTCAGGTGGCCACTCCCTCAGACCTCCGAGCCACAACCTCAAGTGTGGACTCAGGTCCCTGGAACAATGAAAATACAGTTCCATTGTCATTGGTACCAAGCTTGTCATTTATTGTGTCAACACTGGGAGGCACACAAGAGTGAGAAATCACCACCTCCGTGGTGGTACCCCATGGGTGCAGTTGATATACCAAGGTAGAGTTTGTCTCTTCTGGGCCTGGTCCAGGATGGCTAGATGACTGAGGCTCTCAGCAGGTCCCTCGGCAGTCTGCGCTGAGGTTAAACTTCAGTGTAGGCCAGGAACTTGAGCTTGCTGGCAGACCTTCCTGTGCTTCCCTGGAGGACGGGTGGCACTGCTCCCCAGGATTTCAAACCCGTAGTTCAGTTGGCCCCTCTCCATAGTAAGCTGAGGGACAGGGCCCCTGGTGCTCTGCACACCTTCCTCAGTTCTGTGGTAGCTAAAAGAGTTGAGCACTATAAATCTGCTCGACATAGTGGCCCATTCCTATAACCCCACCACTCTGGGAAGCAAAGGCAGCAGGACCTCAGCTTAGTTCCCAGCCTGGAAACTAAGCAAGACTCTGTCTCCCTCTTACATGCACAGTCTGAAAAACCATTTCTCATCATCAAGGTGCTTCCTGTGAGACAGGTGACCCAAACGTCCCTACCTTGGAACCCCGAAAGACAGACATCATGATGTGACACCTGTGTCAGAGGAGAGCATGCATCTGCAAACGGACACTGGATGGTGAATGGGAGTTGAACCGGCCCAGACACAGGTGTGCAGGCTTGAGGCCATCACTTTACCCCAGGACGCATCTGGCCCCAGGTACCCCCTCTTAGGCAAGACCACTGGAACATGTAATTACCTCCTGCTGCTGTGAGGAAGTCCATTCACACCCCAATCCCGGAACAGAGCCTAGTCCTGCCATGCTGCGCTCCTGCTTCCGAGCCCAGGGCAGAGCTCAGGAGCATCTGAACTGTTGGTGGAGTCTCTGCAGGCTGCTGGGAGGGATTTGTAGGCCTTTCTGTGAGTTGTGGCTGCAGGGTGAACCCAGGGCCTCACAGTGCTCAGCTTATTCTAACATGCCCCCCAGGCTTAGCCTCACCTTCAGTCTCTTGGCTGTGTAACCTTGGGGATCCCCCTACCTTTTTTTCAGTGTTGGGACTTGGGGGTCGAACCCAGGCTCTTTGCGTTGAGCTACATATCCAGCACCCCCTTTTATTTGAGACAGGGTCTTAGTTGTCCAGGCTGGGCTTGAATTTGCAAACCTACATCAGTCACCCAGGTTATGGTGTTCACCACCACACCCAGTTTGGGTGTTTTCTTTACCCTGAGTCTTAATTTCCTCAGCTATTAAAAAAAGAGTCGGATGGCGGCAGGAGGATCACTGTGAGTTCAAGACCAGCCTGGGTGTCGTGACCAAGTTCAAGGTCTGCCTGCGTGCCACAGTGAGACCTTGGCTCAAAAATCGGGGGAAAAAAAAGCAAGAAAAGAAAAAGGAAAATAAGGCCAGACACAGTTGACACCTGCCTGTAACCTCAGGATTTGGGAGGCTACACTAGGAGTATTGCTGAGGTCCGAGGGCAGCCTGGGCTGCATTGTGAGAGACCCTGTCTCAAAACAAAAGGACTTGGAAGGACTGTGAGTTTGAGGTCAACTTGGGCAAGTTAGAGAAGTCTTGTCCCAAAATAAATTAGGAAGTTGGCTTGCTTTTTGGTTCCTTTTGTGTGAACAGCACTTGAAGCAGTGTCCCGCTGCCCTCCTCAGCTGCCAGCCAACTCCTCGGCATGGCCCTGCCCTCCACCAAGTGCCTGTATCTGTCCTGACCTGAAATTAAATGTGCCAATAACACAGCTCCCTGCGGCTGAAGCACCGGGCATCTCAGTCTTGCACCTCGATCCTGAGTGCTGATTTTCTCAGTTGCAGGGACCCAACCCTTTCATTGGCCCAGGTTGCCTGCCCTGGGGCGGGGCTGGTCCACAGCTCTGGACTCTGCACCTGGTCAGGTAGATCCTGGCACAGGAGCCTCACGCTGCTTCCAAAGTCTGGAGCCAGGATGCCAATGAGCTACAGAGCTCCCAGCCCCACTGCTGGCTGTGCCCCCCTCATTCAGCAAGTTGGGTGAGATTTTTGTGATGAGCTCCCATCCTTAGTTTGTGAGGAACCAGAGAAGTGTGAGGAAAGCTCCCTAGGGATGAGGGTCACAGAAATGAGATTGGGTGGGCTGGGTCTCCAGTCTGGGCAATGATGCCTGAACTCTGACACTCCCGTGGGTGGGAGGCCAAGATCCTCCAGTGTCTTGAGGAAAATTTCCAGGGCCAGAGAGAGAGGTAAATTTCTGTTCTTCCTGGAGGATAGATTTAAGGGCTCACTCCTATAATCTGAGGAGGCTGAGACAGAAAGGCCTCAGGTTCCAGGCCGCCCTGGGCAATTTAGGGAGACCCTGACTAAAGATAAAGAGCTGGGCATGGTGGCACCACCTGTTTGCTCTTTTTTTTTTAAAACTTCTTATCGGTACTAGGGATCGAACTCATGACCACCTGCTTGCAAGGCAGGTGCTTACGCCGCTGAGCTAAATCCCCAGCCCCCGGTGGCACCACCTGTAATCCTAGGATTTAGGAGGCTGAAGCAGGAAGATGGCCACAAATTCCAGTCCATCCTATGCTACATAATTCATTCAAGGCCAGCCTGAATCACAGAGTAAGACTCTTTCTCAAAACACTAAAACTTAACTGATTAATTAAAGTAAACCAGGGATATAGCTCAGCGGTACAGTGCCTACCTGGCAAATGTAAGGTCATGAGTTCAGTTCGCAGCGCAGAAGAATAAAATATAAAAAAATAAAAAGGGCTGGGGGTACAGCTCAATGGTAGAGCGCTTGCGGAGCCCGAGGCCGTAAGCCACTATGGAAAAGAAAGAGGGGAAGTGAAAGTTGTTCAAGCCTGTAATCCCAGCACTCAGGAGGCTGAGTCAGGCACATCTGCATGAGTTTGAAGCCAGCCTCAGCTATTATATAGACAATTTCAGCAGCTTGCAGCAGAGCAAAGCTCTGTTTCACAGAAGAAGGAAGGTGGGGGGAGTGACAGAAAGAAAGAAGAAAGAGTAAAAAAGAAAGGAAGGCGAGGAGACAAGAAGGAGGGAGGCTGACCCTGTGGCCAAGGGAACTGATGTGGGGGAGATGCTAGGTGTCAAATACACTGAGTTCCTGTCTCCCACCCCCCAAAGTCAAAGAATGAGTTCCAAGGAAAAACAGAGGTTAAGAGCAAGAGAGTTTTGTGCTGGAATAAATTATAGGACATTGTGGTGTAACATGTGGAAGGACAAATCAGGACCACTTAGCTGGACAGCCACTTCCTCCTTCTTCCCTGGTTACAACTTTCTCCTTCCTTTCCCCACACATTCAAGAAAAGTCCAATCAGCTCCTTTCGGGTCATCCATGCCTACCCCAAGTGCCATATCTGGTCAAAGGTCACATACACCCCCACCCCTCTATATCTGGTCAAAGGGGACCCCCTGAGGGCCATGGGTTGTGTGCTCCTTTCCTCATCCTCAATAAATCTGTTCTTTTCTTTTTTTACTTTTCGCTTCTCTATTGCACCAAAAAACTAACAAAGTGTAAGAAAATTTATTGGAGAAAATGAATTGGGAGCAGACAGCTCCTGAGGGACACAAGGGGTTCAGATGGGTTGCCAACAAGCTCACTTGTTGGCAAACTAGGAAGTTTTCTAGAGCAAAATCATGAGGCAGGTACAATGGGGGTCAAAATTACAATCAACCCATAAGATTGCAGGGGTAGTGGTTTAGGGAATATTGATCTAATGGTAGCAAGGGTACATGGGTGACATCACTAAGCTTGGTGGATAACCTGTAGTCTTAGTCTAGTAGGTGAGAGAATCTGGACAGCCCCGCTGCAAGTGGGATAATGGGAAATCTTAAGAGGGCGATACCAATAATCCCTGGCCTGGCCTCCCCATCCATCCCATCCCGTGGGGAAGTGTGAAACCAGCCATCAGGATGGTAATCCTCAACTGGCCTTCGGCCGTGTCCTGAGGCATTCTCAGCTTCTGCACGGACTGGTCCCGGCCCTGCTGGTGCGCTCTCTCTATCTGTAACAGGATGACCTCCACAGCTGCTCACTGTTTATGAAAGTGCAGATGTCGCAGCCCCCAGGGAGACAAAGAGAGAGGTGGGGGCAGAGAAGAGAGAAGAGCCTGAGAAGAGAGAAGAATGGGGGAGACAGGAGAGGAGCGCTCAAGGATGAGAGGGAAATAGAAGATGGGTCCGGTGAGAGGTGAACATGGGCAGGGTTGGTAGAGTTCCAGGTAAAAGATGAAAAAAACCAGAGATCTGAGGGGAGGAATGGGGAGCAAGCTGTGGGGGTCCAGGTTAGTACAAGGACTCCCCAGGACATGGAGACCCCTCTGTCCTGAGAGGCAATGCTTTCAAGGATGGGGCAGGAGGGAGGCAACTGGAAAGCAGGTTTGGGAAGTTACTCTACTTTCTAACCCTGTCCACTCCCACCCCAGCCTCCCACCCAACCCCTCCCTGGGTCCCCTCCTGTCCTACTCCTATGGACTTCAGGTCACCCCTGGGGCCACCTCCTGGCACTCCACAGGCTGGGGGCAGAGTGGGTGGGTGAGGAATTTTTTTTGTCTTTTTCCTTTTTATCGGTACCGGGGATTGAACTCATGACTGCCTGCTTGCAAGGCAGGCGCTTATGCCGCTGAGCTAAACCTCCAGCCCCCGAGGGATTATTTTTGGCTTGACAGGTGGTTGAGGACAGGCAAGTCCTAGCTTCATTTTTTTTTTTTTTTTTTTTTTTTTTATCTTTTTCGTTTTTACCAGTACTTGCCTGCCACTGAGCTAAATCCCCAGCCCCTGCAAGTCCTAGCTTCAGTGCTGGGTATCTCATAATAGCCAGTTCTCACTGAAAGATCCTGTAGTGCCAGGCACCTTCTCAACTCTGTATGTTAATTCACCCTCCTGAGGACACATCAAGAGCGCTGAGATAAGCACTATTGTTATCCCTTCCAGTCAGAGACAATGAAAGGAGCTCAGAGCTGTAGAAAAGTTTAGATAGACCTGAGGTGCCCGGCACAGGAGGCTGAGCTCTGAGCCACCATGGGGTGATTTCACCATGGTCCCCAGGGCCACGGGGCCCACAGGGAGCTGTCCCACTGTGGCTGCGCCTCCAACTTCTGCAGGTGCCCTAATTGGGGTTTGCTACTGCCCTGGAAGACTCTTTCTCTTTAATGGCCAGTATTTGTTGTGAAAAATGAAGAGTAGGAAAAAGAGCCAAAAGTGTGGTACTGGGAAGGATCCAGTCTGTCCTCTCTCTTGTTCTCTCTCTCTCTTTCTCTCTCTCTCTCCCCCCTGCTGGGGATTGAGACTAAAGCCTTTGCACTGAGCTATCGCACCAGCCCTTATAATTTTTTTTTTTTTTTTTTTTTTTGAAGTTTGAGACAAGACATGAGACAAAATATGATTAAGTCACTAGGTTGCCAGGCAAACTGGGTTCAAACTTATGATCCTGGGCCTGGGATATAGCTCGGCGGTGCAGTGCCTGCCTACCAAGTGCGAGACCCTGAGTTCAATTTCTGGTACCAAAAAGAAAATAGTAAAAAAAAAGACCCAATTGCGATCCTCCTGTCTTAGCCTACCAGGGTGCTGAGATTATACCACCATGCCTGGCTCTCCAGGAACTTTATTTTTATGTATAATTTCAAGATGAGTGCCACATCCTGCCCAGCTCTTGTCACTCTGGAGGGAGGACGCAGGTCATGAGGAGGACAGGAATCGAGGTACAGCAGGCTGGGGTCAGGTGGGGCCCTGTCCCCTTGTGGGAGACGGAACTGCCTGGCACCTGCAAGGCGTTTATTCATGCAATGAGCAGATGTTCAAGAGAGTTGAGGGCGAGGGTAGGAGCTAGGACGGGAAGAATGTCTGAACTTCTGCAGAACAGCGTGTCCTGGGGACCACAGGACACTGTCCAGTTCCCCCAAGCAGAGGTAGAGTCACTGTGTCTCAGCTCCCTGCTCTGTGCACACCGTTCACGGGGCCCTGCGGACTCCAGAGAGGCAGAGGGCCTTGTCTTGGATACCCGAGGCCAGATCGATTTGCCCTCCGCAGGTGAGCTCTTCCTGTGTCACCCAGGCCAGCTTCAACCTTTGGGCTCGGCCTCAGCCTCAAGCGGTGGGACCAGAGGCACATACCCAGAGCCTGGCTTCCCCAGTTCAGGTCTCTGCTCTTGTGACTGGGAACCCTGATCTGTCAGCCTCCTGGTTTAAGAAACGCCCAGCAGATTAGTGAACACGTTCCTGGGCATGTCTGGAGGTCCTGGAGTTGTGACCAGGCACTGCACCTGGTCGCTCTCTAGCACTGTGGCCCTGCTCTGTCCTTCCGCCCTGCCTCGCCCACCAGTGCCAAATACCCCAAACTGTGAGCGGATTATGAACCTCTTTTTCCAAGAGTTGGCTAATGTATCCCATCTGGAAAGCTGACTGACATGGTGCTTCCTCCTCTGAAATCAAGCTACTGATTTATTGAGTGGCCTTTGTGAAAATAAACTTGTTTTGGCCAGGTATGGTGGCACACACCTGTAGTCTCGGCAGTTGGGAGGCTCAGGCAGGAAGATGGAACTTTGAGTTCAACCTGCATTACATAGTGATTCATACCTCCCCAACAAAAATCCTGTCAAATCTTTGTTTTTCTTTCTTTCTTTTTTTTTTTTAATTTTTTTTCTTTAAGACAGGGGCCTTGCTTTGTTCAGATAAGTCTTGAACTTACTTTGTAGCCCAGGCTGGCCTCAAACTCATGGCAATCCTCCTGCCTCAGCCTCCTGAGTGCTGGGATTATAGGCATGCACTACCATGCCCAGCTAAACTCCTTTTTTTTTCTTTTGGCTTTTTGTCCTTTTTATCGGTACTGGGATCGAACTCACGACTGCCTGCTTGCAAGGCAGGCGCTTATGCCGCTGAGCTAAATTCTCAGCCCCTAAACTCGTTTTTTAAAGACTGTTTTGCTCAATTATACAAAAAAAGATCTTAACTCTATCATATTTGCTACATACATACATATATATATATATATATATATATTTTTTTTTTTTTTTGTCTTTTTCCTTTTTATCAGTACCGGGGTACAAATATATTTTTAAGTGTATCTATTTTTTTTTTTTTGTCTTTTTCCTTTTTATTGGTACCGGGGATCGAACTCACGACTGCCTGCTTTCAAGGCAGGTGCTTATGCTACTGAGCTAAACCCCCAGCCCCCAAGTGTATCTATTTTTAATCTTGTTTTGGGATTTGGTTTAGTTTTCATCTATACACACATATACCAAAGTCATAAATTTATATGTAGTAGAATTAGAAATTTTCTTTTTATTTTTGTGGTATAAGAGATTGAATTTAGGAATGTTGCACTCAGTTGTATCCTCAGCCCCTTCATATTTTTTATTTTGGGACAGGTCTCCCTACATCACCAGAGTACCCAGGTTAGGCTCCCTTCTGTAGTCCTCCATGGCATGCAAACTAACTTTACTAAAAACCAGATATGGTGCTGCATGTCTGTAATGTCAGCATTTGGGAGACTGAAACAGGATGGCCATGAGTTTGAGGCCATTCGAGGATCACATAGCAAGGTTCAGCTGGGTGTGGTAGTGCACACCTATAATACTAGCACTCAGTAGGCGAGGCAGGGGAATTACTGTGAGTTTAAGGCCAGCCTGAGCTACATTGAAAGACCCTGTCTCAAAAAAACAAAACAAACAAACAAAAAACACACATAATGCCAGATGTGCTGGTGAACACTTAATCCCAGCTACTTTGGGGTTTTTTTATTTGTTTTGTTTTTGGTACTGAGGATCACAACTGTAAGTTTGCAAGGCAAACGCTTACACCACTGAGCTAAATCCCCAGCACACCCAGCTACTTTTAAGGCTGAGTTTGAGGCCAATTTGGGCCACTTCCAACATGTATTTCAAAACTAAAATACAGGAGGAACCAATCAAGATACAACATTCCTGTAACCCCAGCCCTCTGGAGGCTGAAGCAGGAAAACTTGCAAATTTAAGCTAGCCTGGACAAGGAAGATTTTGTCAATAAACAAATAAATAAAATGTTGTAAGAGTTAGGCCTAAACCAGGCATGATGGTGTACTCCTGTAATCCCAGCACTCGGAGGCTGTGGCAGGAGGATCCTTGCACGTTTAAAACCAGCCTGGGCTACAACGTGAGCCCAAGGCCAGCCTGAACCAAATAGTGAGACCTTGTCTCAAAAAAAAAAAAAAAAAAAAGTTGGGCCTATCACTCAATGGAAGAGTACTGCTGGATTTAATCCCCAATACAGGAAAAACAGAAACAAAACAGAAAAAACAGAACCCAACTAGGGTAAGTATCTGTTTAAAAACTTGAACAGAGAAGAACTTTTGGACTTTTTCCCTCTCTATGACATTAAACTCCTGGTTGTGGTGGGGCACGTCTATAACCCTAGCACTTGAGAGGCTGAGACATAAAGATCACCAGGAGTCCAAGACCATCCTGGACTACACAGTGAGTTTAGTTTAAGGGGCACCTGAACTCCTTAGGAAGATCCTGTCTCAACAAACGAACAAACAAACAACACAAAATCCTACAAATATCTGGGTGTGGTGGTACACACCTGTAACCCCAGCACTGGGGAGACTGAGGCAGGCAGATTATCCTGAGTTTGAGGTCAGCCTGGGCTATACAGTAAGTTCAAAATCAGCCTGAAGTCCACAGTGAGACCCTGTCTCAAAAAACAAAAATTAGACTAAATTAAGTTACATTAAATTAACTAAACTAAATAAATAACAAACCTGGAACAATCTCACTGACAGCACCCTTCTTAGCCGCCGCCGCCCACCACCACCACCACCACTCTCCTGGCTTGCCCGGTGTTTTGCAGGTTCCCAAGCCCCGCTGGAGTGCTTTTTGCTTTGTTGTGAGCAGCTTGGTCTCATCCTCTCCTTTGGGGGTTTCTGGAGGTTAGGAACCAGGTCTTAATCATAAGCTGCCTGCCTTCAATGCTTCAGCAGTAACCATCACACTTGGGTAAAAGCCAGAATTCTCACTGCTCTGTGACGGGGCCCAAGCTGCATAAGTTTCCCCTAGTGTAAATAAAATAAGAGATGACAGCATCTGCATCCTAGGGTTAAAGAAAACTGGCTGGGCATGGTGTGCACACCTGCAGTCCCAGCCTCTGCAATGCCAAGCCAGATGGAGCTCGAGCTCCAGCCCAACCGGAGCAACTTAGTAACTTAGTGAGACCCTGTCTCAAAAAAGGAAAAAAAAAGAAAGAATAGATTATTTTAAAATTTAATTTTTGTTGTGTTTTGTTTTTTGAGACAGGATCTCACCATGTAGCCCAGATTAGCCTTGAACTGGCAGCAATCCTCCTGCCTCAGTCTCTGGAGTGCTGGGATTACAGTGGTGTGCCACCATCCCTGGCTAGAATTTATTTAATGATAAGGTCTCACTATGTCATCTAGGCTGGCCTTGAACTCTCTCTTCTCCCAAGGGCTGAAATTACAGTTATAAGTGAACCAGACTCAGTTTAAAATAGGTAACTTAGGGGAAAATTATAGAAAAAGCAGGACCACTTTCACAGAGAAGACTGATGCAGGAAGAATGCTAAGTGCTGGCATTATCATAGTCAGTGCCGTGGCATCGGCCAGCCGGCCCCAGAATCCCTCCTGCCACACTGGGTCCTTTTGTGCACCTGCTGCTTCTGGGAACCTGCTGCTTCTCCTCCTGCTTGCAAGCCCATACCCTGTCTCCTGTACCCAAAACCCTCTCTCCTGCACTCTCCACTGCCCCATCTTCTTCACTTTCTGATTTCAGTTGAAATTTCATTCCCTCAGCAACCTTCCCTAACATGGCCGTTTAAATAAGGTCTTCCAGCTATGCCCATCCCACGCATTCAGTTCTACTGCCAATCGTAATTCGCATGTGTTGGTGAGACCATTTGTTTAGTGTCTTCCCCTCACAACTATATATGCCAGGATAGCTTGTTCACTGTCTTGCCTTGGGCTCTGAGCATCTTGCAGATGCTCAATAAATGTGACCTCAGTGGCACACACCTGTCATTCTAGTACTTGGGAGGCTGGGGCAGGAAAGTCTCTCAATTCAAGGCCAGTCTGGGTTACAATGTGAGTTCAAGGCCAGATGGAACAGCACAGAGGAAACCTGTCCCAAAAAACAAAACAAGGGGCTGGGGATTTAGCTCAGCGGCATAAGTGCCTGCCTTGCAAGCAGGCAGTCGTGAGTTCGATCCCCGGTACCGATACAAAGGAAAAAGCCAAAAATAAAAGGCTCAAAACAAAACAAAACCAAAAACAACCAAAAGAAAAAAAAAAAGGCACCTGATTCGCTAAATGAATGAATGACCAAATACAGCTAATGTGGCAGATGCTCCATAAATATCTGTACCTTAATTCCGGTTACTGCTAGACATTCTGGTGTAGTAAAAGCCCTCAGACTTGGACTTGGGAGGCAGGAAGATGAGTTCACAGAGACCACAGCTAAATATGTAGTCCAGGGGCCGGGGATTTAGCTCAGCAGCATAAGCGCCTGCCTGGCAAGCTCCAACTCATGAGTTCAATCCTCAGTACAAAAATAAACAAAAAAATTAAAAAACAATATGTAGTCCAGCAAAGGTTTGTTTGTGCACAGCAGGAGATGGGAAGCGAATGTGCATGGAAGTACTTAGTGCAACATCCAGAAAAAACACAATGGTCCAGGGGCAGGAGGGCAGCAAACAGTGGCAGTTGCACAAAACAGAATGAGCACACAATCCTGAAAATGAGAGAAGTACACGTGCTACGCAACACTGAGTCTTCGTAATACATGGTGAGCAGGTCAGCCACCCCAGCTCCACCAGCAGCGTCCCCTTGTCAGAAGGCAAAACAAGACGCATCCAGAACTTTAGAATTCTCATGATTGTTTAGAACACAGATGCTGAGTTGAACCATTCAACAGCAAAGAACGGAACCCCTCAGGAGAGGGTTGGAGTGGCAAGACCACTGGAGGGGCCAAGTCCTACTTTCTCAAGGGGTGACAATTCCCACTGACAGCGCCACAGGTAAATAAAGGCACAGATGTGTGGGCTCATGAGCCAAGATTGTGATTAATCTAGTTCTGTGTACCTGAGCTCCCTTATACGCCAGGGACAGACAGCTGACCTCCTCTTGAGCCTACCCACACACAGGACTCCTCTACAGGCTTCTCCAGGGCAATAGAGCTAGTCACAGAGTGGCTGGCAGGAAGGGGGAGGGGAGTGGCCCAGTTTACTAGCTTAGGAAAAGGGCCCTGGAGTCCATGGAAAGATGGTTTCACCTGAGGCCAACGAAGGTTCCTGAAGGATCCATTCCCACTTGACTAAGAACTACAGGGTGCCTAATCTCTGGCCCATTTCCTGTGCCCACTTCAGCAGGGTGGACAACAGCCCTAAAGGAAACTGAGAAAATGAGCATGTGGCACAGAGATGGAAGTTGCAGACAATGGGAGATACTGTGGATCTCAGGGTCCAGCGGGGGAAAGGCCAATCTTTTAAAATCTGGTCTGCTGGGTATAGTGCACACTCCTGTAATCCTAGCACGGGGGAGGCTGAGGCAGGAGGATTGCCATGAGTTTAAGGCCAACCTGAGCTACAAAGAGAGATCCTGTCTCAGAAAACAAAGAGCAATCAACCAGGCATGGTGTCATACTCCTGTAAATCCCAGCACTAGGATGGCTGAAGCAGGACCATTGCAAGTTCAAGACCAGCCTGGGCTACAAAGTGAGCCCATAGCCAGCCTGAACTGCATAGTGAGACCCTGACTTAAAAAAAAAAAAAAAAAAAAAAGCAAAACAAAACAAAGTAAAACAATCCCAAAACTCCAAAACTGGTCTAGAGGGGCTGGGGATTTAGCTTAGCGGCATAAGTGCCTGCTTGGCAAGTGCAAGTTTGCGAGTTCGATCCCTGGTACCAAAAAATAAATAAATAAAATAAAAAACTGGTCTGGAACTGAAGCCTGCTGACGGGAAACCCCTTGCTGCACAGCTTCCTTCCCGTGCACCACCCTCAGTCTGCCAGCACCCTTCTGCCTGCCTTCTTCACGCTCCCCTCTCCTTCAGGGGACTGTTACCCACCCCTTTGGTCTACTTCTGTTGTCCCTCGGACAGGCCTTAGTGTGTGAAAGAGAGCTATGGGAGGCCTTGGGAGGGCTGTTAAGGTGTTTTATTAGAGACAGTGGTTTGCATGGGGCCAGGTTGGCAGGCTAAGGCCCTTTCTTGAAGAAGTGGCAAAGAGAGGTTGGAAGCTGGCCACACAACTGAATGCGTATAGTCTCAGCACTCGGGAAGCTAAGGCAGGAGGATCACTGTGAGTTTGAGGCCAGCCTAAACTACATAGTAAGTTCAAGGCCAGGCTGAACTATATAAAAGCCCCATCTGAAAAGAAAGAAAGAAGGAAGAAAGGGAGCGAGACAAGGAGGAAGAAAGGGAAGAAGGAAAGAAAGAAAAAAACAATAAAAAAAGAAAGAAGGAAGGAAGAAGAAAAAGAAAGTCAGGCTAGGCTAAAGGAGCTGGAGGTCAAGCAGTACTAGACAAAGGCCCGAGGAGAAGGGCTGGATTAGTGCAGGGGATTAGGAAACAGGAGACTGGGTCAGGCAGCACTGGGGCCATGGAGGGCCCAGTGGTGCCAGCTGGGTGCTCAGCCCACACCCTGCAGGTTTGGGGCCTGGCTGGGGTCCAGAGTCAGACAGAGGTAAGTTTTTCACAGAGTGCAGGGGCCTGGGGCTGGATCCAGGCCTTCATCTGAGAACATAAGGCTGAGGGCCCAGGCAGGCTCTCTGTCCTGTGTAGTCCTATGCTGCACCCCATAGTTCCTTTACCAGGAGGAGGGCCTGCCCCAGGCAGCGGGCAAAGGGGAGGAGCCGGCCCTGGCTCTGCAGGAAGTGGCTGGCCACTGCGCTTCCTGCCCTCCTGCATGCAGTCGGTCTGGTCCGGCCCAGCCCTCTGGCCCAGCCGGGTAGGTCTGCGCCAGCACACACAGGATGTACCCAGACATACCCAGCCCAGCACACAAGTGTCCCCGCAGCCAGCGCTTCACATCTGAGAGCATGCTGCTCCCTCCCACTTGCACACACATACCTCCTTACCTCGGCCTCCAGCACAGTGGCCCTAGAGGCCTGGGAATGCTGGCTGCATTCACACACACACACACACACACACACACACACACACACACACACACACGAAGACTCGTTCACCAACAGTATGCTCCCTTATGCATGCACAAATCATATGTACAAACCCCCTTATACTCCTACAGCCATGTACACACCCCCTTGATACTCTGACAGCCACATACACACACCCCCTCACACTCCAACAGCCACATACACACCCTTACACTCCTTCAGCCATTTGGGGGGGGGGGCGGGTATAGAGACAAGGTCTCGTTATGTAGTTCAGGCTGGCCTTGCACTCACTTTGTAGCCCAGGCTGGTCTTGAACTTCAACACTTTCCTGCCTTGGCCAGCCTGAGTGCTGGGGTTACAGGAGTGCACCACCATGCCCAGCTTGCCTTACACTCCTACAGCTTCACATATACTTGCTAATACTTCTACAGCTATATGTACCTTACACTTGTATAGCCACATACATATCCCCTTAACACTCCTAGTCATGTATACATTCCTTGCATTCCTACAGCCACATATACACTCACACTCCTACAGATATACACTCTTACAGCCACATATACACTATCTTAAACTCCTACAATTATGTATACACCCACTTACACTCCTACAGCTGGATATACACTCTTATGCTCCCATAGACATGTATATACCCCCTTAGGCTATGTACACACCCCTTTATACTCATACACACCATGTGTACGCTCCTATACACATCCTCACATGCACATCGAGGCCTTTTCCCAGCTCAGCAGTCACACGCACACACACTCTGGCCAAAAAAAGCCAGATGTGGCCCTCTGGGGAGGTGGGGTTGCAGCTGGCAGGTCAAGGGGCTTCTAGGCGGGGCTGCTAAGCAGTGTCATGGGATGCAAGTGCAGTGCTTGGGGCCCAAGACTGCTGAGCAGCCTTGCCCTCCAGGTCTTCCCACCAGCTGGGAAGTGAGACACACGTGCACATGCAGGTGCAGGTCTCACAGGCATCAGTGAGGCAGTGGTCTGAGGCTCAAGTCCCCTGCCTGGGATGAAATGAGGGACAATGGGTCAGAGACCTTCTGGATGCTCAGACCCCTCTGTTCCCACAACCTGCTCTTCTTGTCCTGACAATGAGCTTCTGAGAGATGTAGAGACGCCAGCTGGAGTCTGCAAAGGCCCTAACTGCCATCTTTAGAGGAAGCTGTGGTGCCTCATCCCTCAATGCTCCCTCCCCAGAGTCAGCAAAAGACAAACAACTGCTCCCTTCCTGTCCATGGCCAGGGGTCCTGTCATCAGACACTAGTGTGTCCTCTCTCCACACAGACCCTCCCGTTGGCCCTGCAGGGGCTGCACAACTGCCCCCCCAGGACCCCTCTGGCAACCTGCTAACAGCTGCAGGTAAATAGCTAAGGGGCCACAGGTGGGGAAGGCCAATTGTTGGGAGACAGGCAGAACATCTGGGGACAGACTCTGGGGTCTAGGTGAAGGGCTGGCATGACTTCGAGAAGGGGCAAAGTGAGCTGGGAGGGAAATCTGAATTCCACTCAGTCCAGTTCCCCAGTGACTGCTCAGGTACTGCAGGGTAGGAAAAGACTGCCTTGAACTAGGCATCATTGACCAACCAGGATGCTCTCAAACCAAAAAGTCTTTTTATTATTCAGTACCATACATGACTCGAATGGCCAAAAACAAAAACAAACGAACAAAAAAAAAAAAAAAAGAAAAGAAAAGAAAAGAAAAAGAACAAAAGAAAAAAAAAAGAAAAAACATTATAATCAGGGTGGGACACTGGCCTGCCTCACCCTCCCTCAGCTCCTGACAGCTCCCTCCCCAGAGAAGCAGCCAGGGAGTGAAGCAGGGTGCCAGGGACCCATGGCCCAGAAGGAGCAGAGGCAGCGTGCTGACACTTCCTAAGTGGCCACAGGAAAAGGCAGCAGGGCTCCCCCACTGCTTCTGGCCTCTCCAGCCTCAGGCCTTGCCTTGGTGTCCCACTGAGGTGGAGCAGAGGTGCCTGTTGCCTTCTCCCAGCCTCACAGCCATGGGGATTGGGAATTGAAGCCCCTCTACCTCAGCTGGGGGCGTGGAGCTGGGGAGCCTCCAGTGGCTGCTCCCCCTTTGTGGAGGAGAGGTTAGGGCCCCACCTGCAGTTTGAGGGGCTGAGGGCAGAGGATTGTGAAAGAGAGTGGAAGAGCCCTTCTTCCACACCTGCCTGCCCAAATGGGGAGAGGAAATGGACAAGCCACTCCCTTCCCTCCATGCTCCCTAAGGGAGATGCCTCCCCTCCCCCCACCCAAGACAGCTGCTCTAGTGTAGGGCTCAGAATATACACACCATGGGGGGGGGACACAGAGGGAGTCACAAGCGCTCAGAGGGCAGGCCAGGGTCCTGGAGGGTGGGGCTGCAGGGGAGGCAGAGACAACAGCAGGGGGTGTCACAAGGACACGAGACCCTTCCCAACCCACCCCATGGTAAGCCTTCCCCAATCCCAGAGGAAAAGGGGAGATGGCAAAGTATCTCCTGGTCTAACACTCTCAAACTATAAAATAGTATGCACACACTCCACTCATTCTCACCCCCATCTGGCCCTAGGTCCTCCATCTGCCAAGAGGGAGGTAGCTGGACTTCACAGGGGCAATAGGGGAGCCATGAGTGATTTTTTTTTAAACTTACGTTTTTAATAATATTATTTTTTTAAAAACTTGGAGCTGGGACAAGAGGCAGAGGGGAGGAAGAGCCCAGAACTTTGCCCCTCTCTCTCCGGCTGTCCAGGAGGAGGTGCATTCAATCCAGCCCCGTAACTTTAAGACCCTAAGGGCTGTGGGTACAGACAACCTCAGGCTCTAAGGGTAAGTCAAGAGGATGGGACCCAGAACCTGGGAGGAGGATGGAAGCAATGCCCTGGGGTGGGGGTGGTCAGGACATCTCAGAGGTCCAGGGTCCACACAGGCATCCGCGTGAGTACCACCCTCCTCCCCCCAACAAAAAGGCTCCACAGGGGCCAGGCCCAGTCCGGGGCCACTGGGGGGCAAATCTTGGCACCTGCCCCAGCGAGTCCAGTTCCTCCCTGAAGTGGATGGATAGAGGCTGCCCACTTTAGATGCTCAGTCTCTCCAGCTGTCTTCTGCTCCCAAGGGCTGTAAGGGGTGGGGCAGGCAGGCAGAGCACAACGTGGCCAGGAACAGGCCTTTACTGGGAGGCCTGTGATGTGGGGTTCTCCGATTTGCTTTCTTGGCTGGACGGGGGCTTGCTGTTCCAGGGGCTGTTGGCGCCCAGTGCAGGGGAGTTGTTAAAGCTGTCCTCGTCGTCAATGCCGTTGGCTGCGTCAAACTGCGTGTTCTCCAGCCGGGTGATGAGCCTCTCGTCCTCGTCCCCGAACTCCCCGCCCATCAGGGTGGGCTCCCCCACCACCATCACATCCTGAGAGTGGTGGAGGTCCCCAAACATAATCGGGGCAGGGGCTCGCCCAGCCCAGGGCAGCAGATAATCCCAAAGCCCCTGTGCCCGCCCTGGAAACTCAACACTGTCCACCCCTCCTCACTGTTCATGTTGGACCCAGCACTCCGACACCCGCTCCCCCAGTCCTTCTCACTGAAGCCTACAGCCCACACTGCCAAACTGTGGGGAGAAACTCCAACCCACTTCCCTAGCTCTCCAGTCCACCTTTCCCAAGCTTTGGGGGTCTCCTAGCCTTCTGTCCATGTAAAAAAAAAAAGGGAGCAAGGGCTGGGGATTCAGTTCACTGGCACAAGCGCCTGCCTAGCAAGCTCGAGGTCATGAGTTCGATCTCCGGTACAAAACAAAACAAAACAAAACACAGGGAGCAGTTGCAAAACATGAGGGGGCCAGGGACACAGCTCAGCAGCACAGTGCCTGCCTGGCAAGGCTGAGGTAACAAGTTCAATATCCAGCACCAAAAACCCCAACAACAGCAAGAAAACACAAGGAAGGGAAACATGTGTGCATGTGTGTGCCTGGACCTGTTACCAGTCTTCGAGTCCTCTAGCAGTGTGAGGGTATGCATCTTTGATGGAGTGCACCCTGAGCTGTCAGGCCTGAACGTCCGTCTGTTGGGGTGGCTGTCTGTCCTTGAATGCTGTGTGTGCCTACGGCCGAGCGGTGTGCCTGCCTGAGATCGTGTCAGCCTGACAGACAATGTTCATGCATGCAGAGTACTCAGGGCAAACTGTCCTGTTTCTCTCTATGCCTACTAATGACCAGGGCCAGACCAGGGTCAGGGATGTGTGGTGGGGCAGCCCCGAAGAGAGAAGAAAGCCGAGATGCTTACAGGTACCTGGCTGGAGAGGGCGAATGTGCTGGCTGGGCTCTTCTTCTTGCTGTTGCTGTTGTTGGTGTTTCCGCCCCCAGAGCTCATGGTGCTGCCCCCTGACATCTTCCGTTTCCGCCGTTTGCTGGGCTGCTGCCGTGTGGGTTCCGCTGTGCAGGCAGAGAAGACTCAGGTGGGAAGAGTGTCCAGGGGCCCCATTTCCCATGCTAGCCACTCAGGGGACCAAACCTACTCTGCCCTGTCGCAGCCCCAGGAGCAGGAAGGAGTGGAGAGACCTTCATAGACACCCAGCCCCAGCCCTGGGAGTCTCACTTACCGGGGGGTGCCACCATGCGCTGCCACTTCTGGAAAAGACAGGTCTTGAGGCAGTCACGGGGGCTGAGGCTGTAGGTCTTATGGCGGGACATGAGCTCCTGCATGGGCTCGAGTATCACACACAGCTGGGGGCAGACCAGGAGGTGACTGTCACGGAGACATAGCATAAGACCAAAGGGGACAGGGCCAAAATGGGGGCCCAGAGACTCACTCGGAGGTAGTTAAGAGTAGAATTGGACAGCCCACAGCGAGTGATATTTTTGGAAAGCTGATCCAACATCTGGGGGTCCTGGGCCTGCAGGGGAAGAAGACAACACTGGCACCTGGGTTGCATGTGCTTAGTGGCCCTGTCATCTGAGCACTGTGACACCCCTGAGGCAAGAGGGGTGACAGGAAGACAACTTCATCCGTCACACCCTTCTCCTTGCCCACCTCTCCCTACACCCCAAGTCTGCCCACAGCTCACATGCATGGCGAGGATGCTCCGGGGGATGAGCTCTCGGTGTTGTCGGATGCTGAAGTGCCACGTCTTTATCCGCATCATGTCGTCGAACATGAACTCCAGGTACAACCGGCCCTCCACACACACCTGGGGACAGGCTTGTCACCATCCTGCCCTCTCCCCACATACCTAAAAGTGTGCCTGCTGCCTACGTAGTTCTCCAGTTTGCTCACAACCCTCCCAGCTGCATATACTTCTGCTACCTGCACATAAAGTCAGGTATCTAATGGATGGAGCACCCCACCCCACATATTTGCCATTCCCGGCCTTTATATACATGCAGACACACAGTGCAAAAAAGTTTTACAGGTCTGTGTGTTTTCCCTATGGAGACAGTGATACCACCTGCTATGAGCTCTATGAGGCAGGTTCACTGTACAACTTAGGACAATGAAAACTATATGCTGAACCATGTCTGCCTTCTTTGTTAGTGCTGCCATTTCCTGCTATGGGCTCCTGGGTTGGGCTACGAGTACACAGCGGGAGAGGAAAATCAAGCCCAGGTAACCTGTGTTCCACATCTGCTGGGTAGCTGACCTGGGTGAACATGGGTTTTCCGTGCTGGGTCACCATGCTGCCCTGGTCACAGTCAAGGGACACAAAGTTGCTGTGGAATGCCTCCTTGGGGTGCTTAAGTACGTAATATAGCTCTGTAGCACCCCCCTCAAAAATGCTGCGGAAGTAGCGTGGAATCAGGGTCCGGCCGATGGCTGCAAAGACAAGATAAACTCTTTAGGACCAAAAAACCAGAAAGAGTCCGATGAATTGGTAGGTTGGTACTTCCAGTCATGTCCAGACCCCAGGGCATCACCAGTGCAAATACTCTGGCTTTCCAAAGGCAGGACCCTACTCACTGTATCTCTTTGGTCCATCCTCCAGGCAGAAAGTGATGGTCAACATGGCATCATCCTCAAAAAACTCTGTGGTGAAAGCATCCCACCAGAGATTGTCACACTCCTAGGGAGACAGAGACAGGTGAATATGTGTCCCAGGACATCCCATTTGCTGCCCAGATGGGCCTCCCCTTCCCAGCTTCTTTTCCCTTAGCCATACCTCTGTCCAATTCTGAAGCCGTTTGTTCAGCTCAAATATTCGATAGTCAGTTTGGTTGCCATAAGGTGTGTGTCTCCTGGGGAAGAGGAGCAGAATGGACAGTAGGGTTGGGGCCAAACCCCAACCACACCTTCGGCTTTCACAGACACAGAGCGTTCCCTTCCATGTGGACTCCACTACAGCGTTCCCTTCCACCTGGACTCCACTTACCCAATCCCAGGCTCCAGGTAGGTAGGTGGGTACATGGGAGTTGGGCTGTGTAAGGGAAGAGGCTATGAGAATGGGGGCAGGAGACAGGAATTAAGAGAGGGTCATTCCCTCCCCTTTCCAGGCAGGCCCCCATCTGAAGGGTTAGGAAATAGGTGAGGACTCACCCCACATCCCGATCCAGCATGGTGCCGGGATGAAATGGGGGAAAGGCGTTGCCGTTCGGGGGCTCCTTCGGTGAGTACAGCTTGAATGACTTTGAGGAACAACCTAAGAAAGAGAAAGAGAGAGCCCCTGAGCCCCTCTCAGGATCTCCTGCTGGATGACATGGACAGGGACTCATTTCTAGCAGTGCTGAGCCCTAAGTAATAGAAAAGAATCTAAAGAGCAGTATCACAGAATAAATGTCTAAACAATGAAGTTTTTATAAACTTTTTAACTATAGCTCTCTTCAATCATCACAACCACTTTGTCAGGTGCAGGGTAAACGACAACACTCCCATGTTACAGACACTGTCATGCAGGGCTGAAAGGGGACTCACCGAGATCACAGTAACTGGCAGAGATAGGACATATGCGCAGACATCCTAACTCCCATATCCTGTACTATTTCTATCTGACTGCTTTACTGCCTGGTAGACACCAGGGTGGGAGAGGAAAACGGGGCCTTTTGGGAACTCTTCCCCTCCTCCATCTCCAGGGTCTCCGAAGGGCAGGGGATAGGGGCTGGGGATTTAGCTCAGCGACATAAGCACCTGCCTTGCAAGCAGGCGGTTGTGAGTTCGATCCCCGGAACCGATAAAAAAGAATAAAAATAAAAATAAAAAAAGAAGGGCAGGGGATAGAACGATAAGAGGGGGGGTGTCTGTTGGGTGCCGCCCACCAGATAACCACTTGGACCTTCTGCCTCCTCCACCAACGGCCACTGCCTTATCAGCCCAACCCCCACACCCACACCCATCATGGGGACAGCATTGTCTCCAAACCAGAAAGGAGACAGAGGAGCCTGCACTGCATCCTTCTGCTTACACATGGAGCCCAGGAGGCCAGACAGGAGCTAGAGGCCAGGGACCTTAGCCCAAGAGACAACTGCGACCATACAGAGGTGTCCACTACACTTGTGAGCACATGCATGAGTAGCCCCTCTTCCACCTCCTCTAGTGCACACAAGTTCCCAGTTTACTGTCTGTTACCTGGCAGAGCTCAGTGCACAGCTAGACTGGAACTAGGTACCCTCCCCTCCCCACTAGAAAGGAGGGGAACTGAGGCACAGCCCCTAAGGCTCTAGCCTCAGTTACTCCCTTTCTCAGGTCTCTAAAACTTGATTGCAAAGGTAGCAGTGCTGACTAAATCTGAGGTGTCTTCCATATAAATAAAAAACAAAACTCTATTTTTTCTTAGGAGGAATAAGACAAAGGAAGACCTGGGCCAACATGTGTCATTTAATTCTCTCCCCGAGGGTCCCTTCTCACAATGTGGGCAAAAGAAGGTCCCACAGGAGCCCAGACTTCTGAGTCCCAGAAGGTGTCAAGAGTGAAAGCTTGTGTCTGCCTGCACACGCGTGTACCTTGCCCTGCCTAGCAGGCTTCACCCTCCACTCGCCCCAACATGCCTGCCAACTGCTGGAGCCCTGCAGGCCCAAGGTGCCTGTGTGCTGGCAGCTGCCTGTGCACCGCATCATAGCACCGGCCGTCTTGCTATGCCAGGCTTGAGCTGGACCTGTGTCTCAGAGCAGAGACTGCCCCCAGCCAGCCAAGACTCCAAGGCCATATAGCCAGGCCAAGTTCACACTACCCAGGAAAGGCCAGGTCTGGACAGCAGATGGGGGGGTCTGGACTCGCAGGACTGACCTGCCTCCCCCACCCAGGCCGTCACTTCCACCAATAGTAGTGACGAGTCCTCTAAAAGAAACTCAAGAACCTGAAGACAAAGGACACAGGACACCTATGTTCCTCACCAGTTCTATAAAAAAGTCTCAAAATCTGTTCCTCTAACTAGGGAAAGCAGAGGCATTGTTTGAGCCTGGCGGATAAGTCTGAGGACCTAAAGCCCACCACTCTGGGTCCTCTATTTACACGTCCAATGAATGGACGCGAATAAATTCAGCACTCTCCCCAGAGTCACAGCATCTCCCGGTAGCCCCAGAACAAGGGGCCAGGAGTGAGAAGAAAAGGGGAGGGACATCACCCAGACCATCTGTCCCAGCTGCTGCCTGTCCCCAGCATTACAGAGGGGGCAGGTGGGGGTGGGGGGTGAAAGGGTCATGTCATCAGTCCTGGAGTGGGACACCCGTCTCCCACCCACCTGCAAGTCCTCAGAACGTGGCTGCACAGAGGGTCCCTGGCCAGCAAAGTTTTCTCAGGGCGGAAGCTGCGTGCGAAGTACTGCAGGGCAGCAGGGCGGAGGGACGCAGCTCCAGCTGGGCATCCCCATGGTAACCACCCCCCGGCCAGGCCCATCCCCTTGGGAGCCGGTCACAGGTCAGCAGCCAGCAGCCCGACCTTGGGCGCTGGGGCACCTCTCCCGGCCCACGGGGCGCAGGCTCAGTCCGTGCAGGCCCTTCCGCCGCCCCCGCCAGCCTGCCGGACGCCGCACTTACCTGGGAGAACTGAAGAGCCGGGGGAGGCGCGAGAGCGCCCCGAGGGGCCCTGGCAGGGGCAGGAGGCGAGGCGGGCCAACTTCGGCGGGCCCTGTCCCGAGCGGGGCAGCCGCCCGCACAAAGCCTGCGCCGCTCAGCCTCGGCCGGCCCCGCGGCGGCCGCAGCCCCGGGGGAAAGTTGCCGGGCAGCGGGCCGCGCGCCGCGGCCGGGGCGCCGCGCTGGGGGGCGGGGGCCGGCGGGGCGCCCGGAGCCTTCTTTGTTCGCACGGTTTCCCTCAACAATGGCTGCTCCGCGCCGCCGCGCCCGACTCTGCCCGCCGCCGCCCGCGGCTCCACCGCCGCGCAGCCGTCCGCGCTCCCCGGGCCCCGGCCCCTGTGCCGGGCGCGGGCCGGGCGGGCCGGGCTCACATTCACGCGCGCTCGCACACGCAGACACGCGCGGCGCCGCCGGCCGCTTCCTTTCTCCCTTTCTCTCCCTCCCGGCCTCCCGCCCCGCCCCGCCTGCCCGCCCGCCCCCTCCCGGCCCCTTCCCCCTCCCCCGCCCGCCCGCGACCGCGGCCCGGGGCGGGCGGGGGAGGAGCCGCCCGGCCCCGCCCCGCGAGCCGGCGGGAGGGCGGGAGCAGGGAGGAGGGCCACCGAGAAAAACAAAAGAGGGACGCAGGCGGGCCGGGCCGACTAGGCGGCCCAGGAGTGACCTGGACGGGGAGGAGGTCGGGGGCAGCCTAGGAACGCACCCCAGCTCCGGGGCGGTGCTCAGGTCGAGAGGTAGGCCTGTGCCGGCCTCCGCTCGGACTCCCAGTCCCTTCCACCCGCCGGCCACACCTCCTCCCAATCACTCCCGTGCGCCGCGATTTCTCAGGTGGAAGCTAGCGGTGGCTGTCACCCCAGGCGCCCCTAGGGAAGTCCCAGAGCCGCTGGGGAGAGGCCTCAGCGGATTGTTTTTGACCCAGACACATGCTGACTTCAGCCTGCAACCGCTGCTTGTAGGGAGGGGACACTCCAGGGTTCCCTGCCCCCAACTCAGCTAAAGTCCAAGCTTGGCTTAGCTTGCCCTAACAGAAGGCCCTCATCCACACTGCCATCCCCGAAGCCACGTGGATGAAAGCATGTCGTCAGAGACAGGGAGCCGACTGCCCACACCCAGGTCTCCGGCAAGGGCGCAGGCGCTGAGTCCTCTCCACGCGGGCAGTGGAAAGGCGGTGGTGAGGTTTAGCGGGGCCTGTTCTCTAGTCTCCCTGGAGGGTGCCCAACAAGGAGAGGCTGCTGAAACCTGGGGATCAGTGCAGACCCTGTTACCTGATCACACCAGAAAAGGCAAACATGCACACGCACATACAGGGTGTCCTTTCATCCTTTACAATTTGAATATATTCTTTATTCCCCCATCTTCCCACAAACACACACACAAGCCCCAGGTCCACATCTGTTAAGGCATCCACAGTGGCTGGCTGTGTAGTCAGAGTGCACCTGGCTCTGATAACACCCTTCACAGATAGCTGACATCTCACCTTTTCACATAAACCAGTACCTGACGCACACCTTGACCTGTGATGCATTCCCAACACATCAAGTCCCAGATGCAAGCACGGAGACACACAGTGTCAGACCCCAACTTTCACATGCACTGTGACTTCTGACACACAGCATCCTATCACTGTGTTATAGCACGAAAGAACAAAGCATGCGTGTTATATAGGGACTTACCCAACAACCCACACTCCCTGAGACCCTCATACCATCCTCTACCACAGCCATGACCATCTGACACAATCATTTAAATCTAAGACATTTGGCCAGGCCTCCCCAATTATAAATCAGCATGAGGACTGAGGACATTCCTACTGACTCCCTAATATACATCCTAACTTGAGCATAGACACACACCTCCCCGTCATTTGTTTCCTGCCTTTAAACTTTCCAAAGAAGCCAGCACCTTATGTGGTCCACGCAGGGTTTACTCCCCACCCACCCCACCAGAACACACAAAATGTCTGTGTGTATGGGGGGGGGGGGGCTCTGGGCCTTGAACCCAGGATCTCACACATGCTAGTCAAGTGGCCACTCCTACACCACACGCCCAGCCCCACTTGAATATTTTATTTGAACAGATCAAAGTGAGACAGGCTAGCCTGAGGTTGGAACTCTGGGCTTCTGAGGCCACTAGAGGTAAACCCAGCCCTGGGACATTGCAACCATTCCGGCTTCCTTCCCCCTCCAGGCCACAGATGACCATCCACAACGCTGGAGGGGTACGTGCTCTGGTTTCTGTCCTCAGCTCAGAGCTCAAACTCTCACCCAGTCTGTCTCCACAGATGGGAGCCACAAAGCCATTCCTTTCTCACCATGAGGAAGGGCACCTAAGTGGCAAAATGCATCCAGACTTTGACATACCATTCTCCAGCAAGCTCTCTTAGCTCCCTTTCTCCAGCAAGAGGGCTCCTGTTCTCCCAGTCCTGCCCTCCTGACCCCCTCAGGGCAGAATAAGAGCTAAAGGAACAAATTGGAGAAGGCCCTTAAATGGGGGAGGGGGGCAACAAAGCATGACAAAGGTGGTGATGCCTAGGAGGGTTCCTCCTGGAGGTGGGGACTCAGGACAGCAGCTGGCTCCAGCACACAGAACAAGGTACCACCACTGCCCCCTGCCCGGGCCCCTGACCCAGGCCTTCAGTGTGCCTGCCCCCCTTCCTTTGTCTGTGCCCGGCTTCCCGTTGGCCTGGCGCTCTGCCATCCTCCTCTCCTGGCTCCCAGCCGCCACCACTGCTGCCTCCCCCCTCCCCCCTCCCAGCCTTAACCCTTCTGAGCCACATGCTGCCCCAACAGGCCCTAGCCCCCTCAGCATCCTGCCCAGGAAGGTGCCCCCACAGAGACCTTGTCCCTGCTTCTGCCCATCTCAACCTCAGATGCTGTTTCCCTCCCAGGAGCACTAAAGGAGCTGGAGAAGGGGTACATGTGTATTCTATGGTGTTTCTGTGTGTGCATGTGTGGTGTGTGGGTCTGCGTGTGCTCTGGCTTCCCTTAGTCACATGTGTGGGGCATGTGCTGTCTCTGCTGGGCTGGGGGAGGAGGAGGAGCCCGGAGACAGCAGAGCACAAAGGAGAGACTCAGACAGGCAGGCAGGCAGGCAGGCAGGCAGGCAGCAGGCGGCCTACCAGGGCGCCTGGGCCCTCACCCCAGGGCTGCTCAAGGTGGTGCTAGGTCCTGGAGTGCTACATGCTGCCATGATGCCCTTGTGTCTAAGTGTGCTTTCACCCACTCATGCAAATCTTGGTCCCTTCTCACTCCAATTCCCACCATTCCCACCTTGGTCACGCAAGCCCTCCCCATATGGTTCTCCTTGGAGTGTGACCTCCATCCATCATCTGTGGCATCAAGCCATAAGATTTCTTCACAACCAGGAGATTCCCTATTCCTAGCCATCATTTTGCTCCTCCTTCAGTCAGGCTGGCAGGCACACAAAAGGAACAGGCCTTGGACACTCATAGACGTTGTCCCCTCCACAAATACACCCTAGGCACGGGCTCCCTCAGAGAGAATGGAAGAAACTTCCTCCTCCCACAGAACTCAGGCACTCTGCCCAATTTTGGAGCCTTCCATCCATCTCTTTCCTGACAATGCCACTATCTACATCCTCTATCATTTGTAGGAACAGAGTGTCAAAATTTAAGACTAGGGGATGAGTGTGGTAGTACATGTCTGTAATCCCAGCTACTTAGGAGGCTGAGGCAGAAGGATCACAGTCTGAGAACAGCCTGTGAATTTACTGAGACCCTGTCTCAAAAGAGGGATGAATATGTAGCTAGCACTCAAGGGGCCCCGGGTTCAATATCCAAGACCAGGGGGAACAAAATTTAGACTCAGCCATAGAGCTGGTTCTGGTTTAGTTTTTGTTCTGCTCATGTGTAGTCATGGTGGGTAAGGATCCTGAGGTTGGCTCAGAGCATGGATGGATCTGAACCGGGGTAACCAATATGGGCTAATTATAAAGGAGAAAATACATGAACAGGGCATACCAAGCTGGTAGGTGAGGGATGATGGAACCAGGTAGGATTCCAGTTTGGCAAGCTTCTCCCTCACTGTCTCCCTTACCCTCTGCAGCAGGAGCCAGAGGTTCCCACACCCAAATATTCCAGGATTCTCAAGCTTTCCCAGTCCACCCTCTGGGCCCTATGTCCCTATGTTCCTTCAGTATCAGCCTCAGCAGGCACTTGAAATATATGCCCAGCCCAACCCAGCTTGGCCAGAGGTCACATGATTTTCAAGGAAGCTTCCACCCTGGCAGCTTTCCTCGGGGACTGTGTGTGTATTGAGGGGGGTCCAGTTGGCAAAGGATCCAAACCAGATAGATTCCTGGAGAAAGCTGACCCAGAACAAGAGAGCCACTTTGAGGACCCAACGTCCTGAGGAAAGGGTAGATAATATTCTGAGGCTCTCTGCAGACTGTCTCTCTAGTCACATGGTTTTTCCCTCTTCTTAGCAGCTGACCTACAGCCTACTCTCCAAGCCCAGAAAAAGAACTCAGACCCTGAAGAGCTGACATATGTTTTGGGGAGGCAGTGATCTGAGCCTGGGTCCTGTTATGTACTTTAGAGAGGTCAAGCATTGCTCCCCATAAGTCAACTGTGCAAGTCACCGATTTCCCTACCCTGCCTGGGCTGCCACCTTCTCCTTCCCAAGGCAGAGATGCCAGACCCATGGGCTCAATTATAGGGCACCCCTAAGGAGTGCCTCCTGTCCCTCTGGAGGGCCAACCTTCCCTGGCAACAGGCAGGAAAATGGGGAACAAAATGAGCCCCAATCAATCCCTCCAACAGGCAGGAAAAGGGGGAACAAAATGAGCCCCAATCAATCCCTCCCGTAATAGTGTCCTCAGGAACTGCTTGAGGTGGGGTGTCACAGGGTAAGTAAGAGGCAATAGGCAGCAGGAGGGGGGGGGGCAACGCAAAGCAGCCAATCACAACTCTATGATGACCCGAGGGGGGGGTCAAAAGTCCAGAGTCACTTCTGATTGGCTATCACCTTGGAATTCTGGGAATTTCGGCCCCCCACCCCTCTCCAATTAGTCCCCCCCCAGCTACCCCCAGTGCCCCCTCCCCGCACCTCTAGGTTGCTGCGCATTTACCCAGTAGAGCAGGCCTTCCCGAATCGCGGGCCCGCTGACCCCTCGCGGCTCGCGGTCCTCGGCCTCCCACGCCCCCGATGCCCCCATCCTGGGTGCAGGGTCCCCGGAGAGGGCCAGGCCCGCAGCCGCGCACCCCACTCACCGGGACAGGCACAGCCCACTGACATCTTCACATCGCCCGCCGCGGAGGGCCCAGCCGAGTCACGGAGCCCGCCCCTCGCGGGGACAGGCCGGGCATGAGCCGCCGCCGCCCGCGGCCCCCGCTGCCCTCGCCGCCGGCCCGCCCCGGCCCGGCCTCGGCCCGGTACGGGGGGCCCCCGGCTGCGGCGCGGGGCCCGGCAGGCGCGGAGCTGACGGGAAGGAAGCCAGGCAGGCTGGCGAGCTGCTGTGCGTGCGCGCGCGCCCGAGCGAGTCCGCGCGCCTGCGTGTGCGCGCCGCCCCCGCCCGCGCCCGCTCCCTCGCCCCGCGGGGCCGCCTGCCCCTGCCGCGCGGGCAGCAGATTAATAGGCTGGTATCCGCGGGTGGGAGGGGGCGGCCGTGTCAAAGTGACCCGCGAGCGGCGACGCGCCCGCGCCACGGACCGAGCGCACGGCGGCCGGCGAGCGCGTGACGCAGCTCTTTAAAGGGGAGGCCGTGGCAGGGACCCCGCGAAGGGAGGGCGAGGGGCGCGGCGGGGGCGACGTCGGTCCTCCGGGTGCCGCTGGGCGGGGGGCGAGCCGAGCTGGCGCGGGAGCCGCGCCTGGGGAGGCGGAGCCGGGCTGGGCAGTGGGGTGTAGCTCGCCTCCCTCCCACCCGCCGCGCCCTGGGAGAGAGCGGGGTTGCAGCCCGCTGGTGCTGCCTGCGGAGCCCCAGCGTCATCCTGGAGACCCCCTTATGCGCGCCCCTGTAGACTGGGTGGGAAAGAGAGGCTGGCTGTCGTGGCCACCTCTCTGCACGCTCTCCTAATTATCCGTTCTTCCCTTGCCTGCCAAACCAGTTCCTGTTAGGACTGGAGCTAAAGGGGTTAAGTGGGGTCCGCGACTTGCCCCACCCCGCCTAAGGGCCTGGGGTTTGCGTTTTGCGACGCGGTAGGGGCTGCGGAATGTTGACCAGGTCGGACTGGGGAGGGAGTACGCAGACCGTCGTCCCCCTGTTGGGGGTCTGACGCCAGTCAAGGCGTTGCCCTCCCCCTTTCTCCGCCCAGCCCGGCGCCGCCCCCTGCGCCCCAGTTTAGCTGCTCTCTTTGGGGGCTTGAGAGCCGGAGAATAGGAAGCGGACTCCGCCGGTGCCCCCTACCCATAGGGGCCGGTGCCACGGCCGGGGCGGGGAGGGTGTGTCGGATAGTCAAAGTTAGACACTCTCTTCCCCAGGGTGGAGCCTCCCAACCTTCAGGCTCGCCTCAAGGACTTCCCTGCAGAGCCCTATGAGAGGAGGGGCCCCATCTCCATCCCTTCCCAAAGCCCAGCCCTAGTTGCCTTATAAACAGGAAATACCTATTAGCAGGGAGGCGGGAGATTCTGGGGGTCCCCGGCAGCTAGCTTCGCTTTCTAAAGCCTCAGTGGGCTCCAAGGGTAGACGCGGGGCGGGGGGCACCTGGACTACTGTCCCTTCCCTAGGGCATCTGGCCAAGACTGAACAGGAGGTCTTCGTTTTTGTCACTTAGCAGAGTATTCAGTGGTTCTCTTAGCCTGACTTGATTGGCAGGGGTGGGGGAGTGGTATGGATGAAGAAGCTGGAGATCCCTTCCGTCTAGATTTTCCATGAGAAACCACAAAATGATGGAAGGATGCATGTCTGGGGATTTGAAAAACGACCGGCCAAGGAAGGGGGATTTCATGGATTACCCTACCTCCATTCTCCCCCTCCCCACCCCCACAGAGGGCACAGCGGGAGATGGTTGAAGCCATCCCCACTCACACAAGTATTTCCTTGGCAGCATCCCCTGCCTGAGTCCATCTCCTCCCCACATTCTCCAAGACACAGGTCAGCACTAGGAGTATCGGCAACCAAGAGCAGCAGAACCCTGGCCTGGAGTTAGGGACACTTGATTTTGAATCCCTGCTTTGCCCTTCACCACCCAAATGATCTGGAACAACCAGCTGCCCCACCCTGAGCTTAATGGGCCTGGAACCAGACAGTGTATAGCCAGGCATCTAGTCCGACGCTCCACATATAATCAGTACTATAAAGATTAGCACTTTCCTGCTTGTTTTGAGATTATGTATGATTCCACGGGTGTCAAGTGGGGCTGAGCTGGGTGCACCATAGTCCATGAGTTTGCCTTCTTCCAGTCCTGTGATCACTTACCCCTAAGGCCACTCATACCAAACAACTGGCTTGGCCAGATTCTGTAGTGGTCTCCGTCACCTGGGTGGACCTGGGAGAATTACATGCTCCCCCACATCTGAGACATTTTTAGATTTTACACATGGTAGATGGAAGACAGGATGAAAACAAAATCCTCTTGATCATGGAGTATATGCTAGGTACTGTTAGGCATTTCACATCTGTGGATTCATTTGAGGACCTGTGGAAGAAGGCGTTATTTACTACTGCCACTGAAAAAGCAAGAAAACTGAGGTTCAGGGCTGGAGAGTGTAGCTCAAGGATAGAGCACATATGTTATGTGCCTGCGACCCTGGCCTCAATCCCCAGCACCACAAAGACAAACCAAATGCAGGTGCCAGCTGGGTGTGGTGGCAAATGCCTGTAATCCCTGCATTAGGTAGGCTGCAACAGGAGGATTGTGAGTGTGAGGCTGGGGTAGTCTACATAACAGGTTCAAGATCAACCTGGGCTACCTGGAGACACTGTCAACAAACCAGACTCTAGGGTTGAGGATTTAGCTTAGTGGCATAAGTGCCTGCCTTGCAAGAGCATGGGATCCTGAGTTCAATCCCTGGTACCAAAACAAAACAAAACAGACTCCACTGAGTTTCAGAGAAGTTCATCAGGGAACTGTGGTGCTGGAGTAGAACCCAGGGCCTTGCCCATGCTAGGCAGTGCTCTATCCCTGAGCCACACCTCCCAGTCCAAGAGATGAATAAATTTGAACTTTCCAGCGAAACACTGTCTCAAAAAGACAAACAAAAAAAACTGTCTCTGAGGCTGTGAATTTAGCTCAGCAGCAAAGCACCTGTTTGGCAAGTGCAAGGTCCTGAGTTCAATTCCCAGTACAAAAAAAGAAAAAAGGGGCCAGAGATTTAGTTCAGTGGCCTAAGGACCTGCCTGGCAAGCGCTAGGTTATGAGTTCGATCCCTAGTACCAAAAAACAACAACAAAAAAAACAAAACGTTCTCTCTCTTCCTTACCTTCAAAGTTAGGTAAGGAAGGTTTTTCTTTCCCTTTGTGTGGCTGGAACTCAGGACCTCACACTTGCCAAACGCTTACTAACTAGTTAAGATTTTGACACCTCAAGGTCTAATTTCACCTCTGGGCAGATTACCCTTTCTTTTCTTTTTTTGTCTTTTTCTTTTTTATCAAACTCACAATTGCACACTTGCAAGGCAGGCGCTTATGCCGCTGAGTTAAATCCCCAGCCCCCAGATTACCCTTTCTATTTTACTCCCACCCTAGATGTGCTACTGGCCCAGTTTTTTCCCCTTTTCTCGGTCTCTTTGATTTTTTTTTTTTTTTTTTTTTTTTTTTTTTGGTACTGGGATTGAATTTATGACCTTGAACTTGCTAGACAGATGCTTATGCCACTGAGCTAAAACCCCCAGCTATTGTTTTTGAGACAGGATCTTGCAGTGCAGTTCAGTGTGGACTTGAAGATAGCCCAGGTTGCTTCAGCTTTGTGAGTGCTGAGATTTCAGGCCTGCATCACCATGCATGACTGGTCCAGTTTACTCTAAGGGAATACCAGTTGAATCTATGGCATGCATACCGTAGCCAGCACACAGAGACTTCTCTGTTGGCATGTGAGTTAAGTCACCCAGACCTTGCAAGTGGCTAACTGAAGTATTTTCCAAATCTAGAAACACATTAGATGCTAGGAGTGATGATGTACAACTGTAATCCTAGCATACTGGAGGCTGAGACAAGAGGACTGCTGTGAGTGCAAGGCCAGCTTGGGCTACACAGTGAATTCAGCCTAAACTGCAACACCCTGTCTCATAAAACCTAAGTAAAGGGCAAGGGATTTAGCTCAGTAGCTTAATCACCTGCTTGGCAAGTTCGAGGTTGAGTTTGATCTCCAGTACCAAAATATATAGATTTAGATGTAGATTATATATAGAGAGATATAAATATAAAAAATGAATTAAGAAATTCTGCAACATTTGCAGACAATCCTATAAGCTGTCAGGAAATATACAAGTAATTTTCTAGCACTGTAGCAGCTACAAAGAATTTTAGTAACATTTTTACAGTTCCATAAAATAGATACAACCCTGTGTTTTCTTCTCCAGATAAAACCAAGTTTGAAGAATTTGATCTTTCTTGTTTATATTGGTTATATTTTAGAAATCTAGAAATGGAGCTACTGGAATTTCAAGAAAGCACTATCTGGAAAAATAAATTCTGTGACCTGTGTGCAACACGTAGGATCAAGAAGACAGACTGTAAAGGAATGACAAAGCTCTGTATATAGTTCTGAAAGTGAAATCCCTAAGGTGTGAAATTCTTTGCCAAATAATTTTAGACAATTAACGTGCTTGGGATTGCTTTTCTTTCTTTCTTTTTTTTGTCCTCGGTACCAGGGGATTGAACTCACGAATGCGCACTTATGCTGCTGAGCTAAATCCCCAGCCCCTGGATTGCTTTTCTTACTTTGTTTGGATCATTTTATAATTGTGAGTAACTGTTTTCAGCTTTGAACTATAACAAATCTGATACAGGAAACAGACTAATAGATGACCTGAGAGCTACATGTGTTGCTGTTAAACAAAGTATGAACTAAGGTTTGACAAAGTATCAATATGCATACCACAGCAAAGATACTTTAACTGTGCAAAAACACAACAAATGCAAATTTTTATCTTTTAATAAAAAACCTGTTTATCATTGAAAGCTCTGTTATTTATCTTTTTAAGACAAAAGATATTAATGTATGGGTTGTTTTTCTAAATGAAAACCTCAGTATTCAGGTTTAATTGCAGTATTGGCACTTTGTTATAAATAAATAGGCTTATGGGACTGGGGATTTAGCTCAGCGGCATAAGCGCCTGCCTTGTAAGCAGGCAGTAGTGAGTTCCCCAGTACGGATAAAAAGGAAAAAGACCAAAAAGAAAGAAATATGTCTGGTTGCCAAGGTGACAAGGGGTGGCTTATAATGGTTGATACATTGTCACAATTTGGTCTTTTTTTTTTTGTCTTTTTCCTTTTTATCGGTACCAGGGATCGAACTCACGACTGCCTGCTTGCAAGGCAGGCGCTTATGCGGCTGAGCTAAATCCCCAGCCCCAAGACATATTTCTTTAAACTGGTCTCCAGATACAATGACATGCTTGTTCTTATCATTTCACGATTTGAACATTGTAACAAAGGTTTAACAATTCTTACAGAGATTTTTTTTTTCTTTCTTTCTTTTTTTTATGGGTACCAGGGATTGAACTCACGACTGCCTGCTTGCAAGGCAGGCGCTTATGCCACTGAGCTAAATCCCCAGCCCCAGAATAAACATTTTCTATCAGGAATACAAAGGATTGGGACCAAAGCAAGTCCAAAACCAGCAAGGCAAACATTAAGTGCTGTAGTTCCATGACCGGCATCTGAAGCAATCTGTGGCACATTGTGACCTCCAAGGAGCTTGTGTGGCTTCACCCTTGTGGTACTTCTGATGGTTGCAGCTCCCACAGCTTCTCTCATAGGCTCACTGTGCTCCCTCCTTGCAGATTTCATCAGACAATCCACATTCCTGGCTTCTCCAAATTTTGGGGGTCTTTACTGCATCTTTGGCTTCACACTCACAGCTACACATACTGCCCTCTCAGGGGCACACTGCCTGGCCTCCCAGGTCTTCTGAAATCGGGTGGAAGTCTTCTTAACCCCACATTGCACACACCTAAAACCACACATGTGGATGATGCTGAGGTTTGCTGTCAGCTGGAGCAGTAACTAGGCTTTCCTCTCCCTTGGCTGTAGGAGTCCAGTGCCTGGATCTCTGGGCATCCTAAATCCAATTCTGAGAAACAGTGTTGGCACTGCCATTCTGGAACATGGAACACGGTGAGGGTTTTTTGTTTTGTTTTGTTTTGTTTTGTTTTGGGAGGGGACAGGGTCTCATTATGCAGTTCAGGTGGTTTTTTAAAAAAATTTTTGTTTTTTGTTTTGGTACTGGGGATCAAATTCACTCACTACTTTGCACTTGCCCTCCAGGCACTTATGCCACTGAGCTAAATCCCCAGCTCTCTGGAACATGGTGCTCTTTGACTTTCTCCTCAAAGTAGTCTTTTACTTCTGTAATTTTGAGGCTGCAAAGGGCAGATACTTCTTACTTTTTGTGATGCCCTCAGGTCACCTTTTCTATTATCCTGTTCCTTCTCGGCAGTCCATATTTCCTCAACTCTATCTTTGAGGTACACAGCTTTAGTGGAGCCTCTTTTCTCACAGTGTTTTGAATCATCCTGCTGGGCTCTTTGTTCTTGAGTTGCAACATAAATCAAGCCAAAAGCCCCCCAATAATAGCCATGCCACAGTCTTAACATTCAACTGACTTGCAATTTCTTCTGCCAGATTAATTAGTTAACTATCCTTAATGTTAGTCTCAGGCAAAGTCTCTGGACTGCAAGCAAAATGCAGATCAACTTTATGCTAAGCTTTAATACACATTGTTTGGAGTCCAGAAGTCAGTGCAATCCTTCTTCCTAGCGGAAACCTCCCAAACCTGGTCTTTACCAGTAGGATTTCTACCAGCCTCCTGGCCTTCTGAGCTCTGACCAGAATCTTCCATATAGAACAACCCAAAGTGTTCCAGCTCTGCTCTTTCAGGCAACATTGCTGAACCTTTCCAAATTCTTCCCACAAGCCATGTCCAAAGGTGCATTTTTGGTCTTTTGTTTATTTGTTTTTTGGTACTAGGGATTAAACTCACAACCTCATGCTTACCAGGCAAAACTCTTGAGCTTCTGAGCTAAATCCCCTGCCCTTCCCAAAGGTTCTTGAACTACAGGGTCAGATATAGTCACAACAACAACCCCACTTCTCTGGTACCAAATTTTGTCAAAATCTCTCATTGCTATGACAAAACTATGACACCCAGGCTGGTCCGATGGCAGTGGGTTATCAGAACTTATTAACATTAGTGTCACTAAAGTTGGTATACCACCCCCCCACTGCTAAATTTGACTGGCTTAAAAAAAATATGACACCCAATATTAAGGATGGAAAGGTTTATTTAGTTCACAGTTTGAGGTTTCAGTCCATAGTCAGCTGGCTGCAAGGCAGGGTGGCATGGCAGAGGGGAAGCAGTTCATGGTAACAGCAAAAGCAGCAAGAACAAAAAGGGTGAAACAGCAAGCGTCTTTTGCTGCCTTATATTGTATGCCAGCTGTACCCTGTGGTTGAGTGTAGCAATCACATGGTCCCTGTGCCTTCTTGCACAGGCTCAGGATATTTACAAGGGGAGACCCTGGACCCCTGCTGAGTCTCTCTGTTAAATTTCTAAACTTCTCAAGTTGACACAGTGTATTAACCTTTACAGGGAGCTTAGTGACCTTATCTCTGCGGGTTTTCTTCATTGTCTGTAGGAATGCACTACAAAGATGACTAGAGCCACAGACCCCTGTTCAGGTAGCACTGGAGACACAGAGATATTATTATTATTATTATTATTATTGTTATTATTATTATTGTCTTTTTCGTTTTTATCGGTACCAGGGATAGATCTCACGACTGCCTGCTTTCAAGGCAGGCGCTTATGCCGCTGAGCTAAATCCCTAACCCCTGAAATAGGGTTTTGTTAGTGTAGTTCAGGCTGGTCTTGAACTCATTGTGTAGCCCAGGACGGCCTAGAACTCATAGTGATCCTCTTGCCTCAGCCTTCCTAGCATTGGGATTGTAGGCGTGTGCTACCTCACTTGGTCCTCCAGCTGTATCCTTTATTTTCCTCCTTTTTTTTTTTTTTTTTTTCTTTTGAAATGGGGTCTTGCTATGCAGTTCAGGCTAGCCTTGAGCTCACTTTGTAGCCCAGGCTGGTCTGGAACTTGCAACAATCCTTCCACCTCAGCCTCCCTCGAGTGCTGGGATTACAGGCATGAGCCACTACGCCCGGCTCTTTTCTCCCATTTTTTAATTATAATTTTTTTTTGAGATAGGGTCTCACAATGTAGTTTAGGCTGGCTTTAAACTCATTGTGAAAAAAAAATCACTAGGGCTGGGGATTTAGCTCAGTGGCATAAGCGCCTGCCTTGTAAGCAGGCAGTCATGAGTTCAATCCCTGGTACCGATAAAAACAAAAAAGACAAAAAAAAAAAAAATCACTTTATAGCTCAGGGTGACCTCAAACCCAGGGGCAATCCTCTTGCCTCAGCCTCCCTAGTGCTGGGATTACAAGCATGTGCTACCATGCCTCCCCAGCTATGAGAAAAATTTGTAACAAAATAATAAGAGAATAACAATAACAAGTACACTGTGTATCATTAACCTCAAAGTAGTTATTCAGAGACAAAAAAAAATTATTTCTTACAAAAAAAGAAACATGATAGCACAAAACTTTCTTTTCACGGGCTGGGGATTTAGCTCAGTGGCATAAGTGTCTGCCTTGCAAACAGGCAGTTGTGAGTTCGATCCTCAGTACCGATAAAAATGAAAAAAAAAACTTTCTTTTCAATGAGCTAAGAGAAACTAATAATATAAATTAAATGAATTAGCATGTATATTATTTTTGAAATATCAAAATAGGTAATTTAGGAAATTACTTGGGCTTCTTATTTATTTGTCTATTTTTCACTTTATTTGTACATATATGTTATATTCATATATTATATATCTTTTGAGTTTCCAATATAAACGAAATCATGTGATAGGTAATTTTATGTTTTTAACTTATTTTAATTATCATTATATTCTCAAGTTGCATCCATTTACTCCAGCCCTATTCTTATACAATTTTAGTAGATTCCATGTACATATCAAACTTGGGTGAATAGGTTATTTTTAAATGCTGGAATAGGGGGCTGGGGATTTAGCTCAGCGGCATAAGCGCCTTCCTTCCAAGCAGGCAGTCGTGAGTTCGATCCCTGGTACCGATAAAAACGAAAAAGACAAATAAATAAATAAATAAATAAATAAATGCTGGAATAAACAGTCTGTGGATATAACTCAGTGGCACAAGTGCCCGCCTGGCAAGTGCAAGGTCCTAAGTTTGATTCCTGGTTTAAAAAAAAAAATGCTGGGTATAACAAAATTAGCAATATATTCTGTTTTCTCTTACATTAATTTTCTTCCCAAAGCCTAATTGTCATAATTAGCCCCCAAACATGCACAGAGCCTGTTTTTGTTTTACTGTAGCAAGGATCCAAACCAGTCTTGGTCACTCATTCATGTAAACACTGTTCTTTTTTCTTTCTTTCTTTCTTTTTTTTTTTTTTGAGGCAGGGTCTCACTATGCAGTGTAGGTAGGCTGATCCTCAACTCACAATGATCCTCTTGTTTTAGTTTGCCAAATGCTGTGAATATAGGCATGTGCCACCACACCCAGGGACAGCCCTTTTTGAGACAAATTCTCCCTAGATTGCCCAAATTGGCCTTGAATTTGTGATCTTCCAATTTTAGCCTCCTGAGTAGCCGGGATTATAGGCATGTGTCACCACCTTTTGTTTTTTGTTTGTTTTGGTACCTGGAATTGAACTCTAGACCTTGTGCTTGCCAGGCAGGTGCTGTGCCTCTGAGCTCTACCCCTAGCCCATGTTTTTTTTTTTTTTTTTTTTTTTTTTCAGACAGTGCTTGCTATGTAGTTTTGGTTGGCCTTAAACTCACCACATAGCTAGTATTACAGGCATGTGCCACTATACCCTCCTACTATACCCAGCGTTTAGGAATGTAGGTTGATGCCATCTTCTCAGAGAGCAACTTGGCATTATCCACTGGGTTTCAAATGTGTACATCTTCTAAGTTCCAGGAATGGAATTTCAAGGAAATAATTCCATAGAAAGAATGCACAACTGTACATCTACACAAAATGTGCAATGATAGTTACGATAATTTAACATGTAATAGAAAACAACTGGAAACAATTTAAATATATAAATAAGAATATATTCATGTAATAGAACTTGTGTTCACCAATAGCTCAGGAAATCTTTGGTTAGGCAATGGACTGACATGGAAAAAGCAAGTTGTAGCACTATACAAGCAGAATGAACTGGCACCCCACCCTCTAAATGGCCAATTCTGGGGATCTGGCCTGGGTTCCACTCATGCTAGGCAAGTGCTTGATCACTGATTTACATCCCCAGATGTATTTTTGTTTTGTTTTGTTATTTGTTTTTTTTCTTTTTTTTTTTTTTTTTTTTGTCTTTTTCATTTTTATCGGTACCGGGGATCGAACTCACGACCGCCTGCTTGCAAGGCAGGTGCTTATGCCGGTGAGCTAAACCCCCAGCCCCTGTTATTTGTTTTTGTAGACAGGGTCTACAAAAGGCCCGGTAGCCTAGGCGGGCCTTTACCTCAAAGCTATCCTCTTGAGTACTGGACCTGTACCATTGTGCCCAGTGTTGTTTGTTTGTTTTTATTTTTGAGACAGGGTCTCCTTAAATCACTAAATTGCCCAGATTTCTACTTCTGCCTAAGTGTCCCAGTAATTATACTTGGTATTATAGGGATATGTCACATTGTCCCACTGGACCTAAGGAATTTTGCATTCATGGGAAGAAAAAAAAAAAAGGTAAATAAAAACACAGTAAAGGTAACAAAAACCAAATCTGAGAAACTAAATTTCTCAACATCTCAATCTCTCAACATTGAAGATTGGACCCTGGGCCTTCATTCACATTGAGCTACATCCTCAGTCTATTTTTTATTTTTTAGATAGAGTATTGCTAAATTGCCCAAGTTGGGCTACAATTTGGATCCTCCTGCCACAGTCTCTGAGAGTGCTGCTAAACCCATTTTATGACAGTTGTAGGACAGTAAGAAGCTCTAGGCCAGGAAATAAATCTGGTAATGCAATGTAGATTTCTCTTTAACAGCAGAGTAAGAGCAGAGAATTCGGTATTTTAGGAATAAATTTGAAGCTGGGTGCAGTGGTACACTCCATGATTACTCCTGTAATCCAAATATTTTAAGAGACTGAAGTAGGAGGATCGCAAATTCAAGTCCTGCCTGGACAATTTAGCGAGACCTCCAAAAAAGGGGATGGGGTGTGACTTAGATTCCCTAGGTTCTGTGTGGAGGGGCAGTGTTCAATGGTTGCGCACTAAGGACTTGGCGCCCAGGGTGCGGTGTCCACTAGGGGATGGTGTTTCAACAGAGGCCTACTTGGATAAAGGTGAAGGAAGTGCACAGCAGTCAGAATGTAAGATAAAAAGAGCGTTCCAAAGGTTGGGTATATTAGCGAAAAGAACAATACACAAATACTCTCTCCTTATTACTTCGCGCTTGCGATCTTGGTCTCCTCGAATAACACCGCACTAAGCACAGCCCTATGTCTAGCGCTAGTGACGCCAGGCCTGGGCACACACCGACAACTACTCCCGGGAACTCTGGTGTTGCGGGGGGGTGGGGGCCGGCGCAGGCTGTGGGTCTTGCCGCAGGGCCTTCTGGGATTTGTAGTTTCGCAGTGGCCTTCGGGAGTTGTAGTTCCTTTCCCACAATCTGCCGGGCGAGGCAGCGCCGGCGGACAGAGCTGCCTGGGTGTTCAGGGGCCAAGATGGCGGCGCGCCGGGGACGGAGAGACAGAGTCGTGCCGCCTGCGAGTGGCGGCTCTGGGCCCGATCCCGGCGGTGGAGTTCGCGGCAGCAGCTGGGGAAGTCGGAGCCAAACGCCCTATGGAACCGTGGGCGCCATGAGCGGAGGGGAGCAGGTGAGAGCCTGGCGGGCGGCCCGCGGCTGGCAGCTGAGCGGCGTGCGCCGGGCGGTGACACGTGGACGCCGCGGGAGAAGGAGGAAGCGCTCCACAGTCTGTGCCGGCTGGCCGCGGGAATCGGGCTGGAGGAGCAGACCTGAGCCGCGTATTCGGGTCGAGCGGCGAAGGCAGGGTGCGCGCTGGGATTTTCTGGGAACACCGCGGGGCAGAGCTGGGCACGGAAATAGGGCCTGCAACTGGGGGAGGCGGTCAGGGGTTCGATGGAGATGTCGAAGGCTGGGATCTCCTCCTAAGGATACCTAGGAGAGCTCCACCAGCCCGGCACTGCAGTTCTCTTTTCGGAGCACGTGGGGTGGGGGGAGCGATTTTCCCGGGAGAACTTGTCTGGCTCCCCTCCCCCTCTAGGCGCCCGGCATCCACGTGGGTTGAGCTGGGGGGGCAGGGCCGCGGGTCCACGTGGGAGCGGGGAGGGGATGTCCACGTGGCTCCCAGTCCCGGGATGCCGGTCTTTTAAGTGTCCACCCCTGAGACGCACTGCCGAGACCTGGGTGTGTCCCAGCGATCCCGCCATCCGCGATCAGGGCTGGGAACCCCAGACCTCGGAAGAAGGTTAGGGCTGCTAGAGTCCACTTTGCCCAGGGCCTTAAAGTTTTTCCGTTTTTCGTGGATCTCAGTGCTTTTGGATAGCGAGTGGTGGACTTCCCAGATGTTTGGGCGTCTCTGCAGATGGCAGAGGGGTGAGGCTGAAGGACTGTGGAGTGAGCTTGTGGCAGCTTCTGTCTGATCAGCTCGGGGTGGGTTGTGAGTCACTGGTACAGGCATTTTGATTGTCTGCAGTCTTCTTGCCTCATTCGTGATTCAGGGGGCATAGGGAGTGTCAGCATATAGCTGGGACAAGTTTAAAGAGAAAACCTTTTCCCCAAACTTCTTTTTTCTAGCATCTCTGCAATGAAGTGACACAAGAAACTAGGGTGGTGTGTATTTAAGGTTTTCTGGGATTTTTGTTGGGGATGGAAAAAGTTGGGAGGCAGTTTAAGAACCATTCAGTACTTTATTGGATCAGAGAATTTTGGTGAGATTTGTTTTTTCTTTGGACTTTTCTGTGCTTAAAAAGTTTTAGTCCCACTTTTCAACGGGGGGGGGGGTGTCTTAAGAGTTCCCACCCAGGGTGGCAATGGGCGTGGGCAGGAATTAGTTTGAATTGTTATCTCTCTTTGCAATTAAGCTGAGTCCTTGACAGTGTCCTATTCCCCCACCCCTGTAGGCTGCCTGGTAGTATCAGGTCCAGCAGACCATCTAGGTCTGTGTCCAAGAGAGAATGACTTCTGGGCCATGAATCTGGAAACAACTCACTTTTTCTTCTCCATCTTTCAGAAGTTACATCTTTTTTTTTTTTTTTTTAATTTTTTTTTTTTTTTTTTTTGTCTTTTTCGTTTTTATCGGTACCAGGGATCGAACTCACGACTGCCTGCTTGCAAGGCAGGCACTTGTGCCGCTGAGCTGAATCCCCAGCCCCAAGAAGTTACATCTTTTGAGGCTTGTGCTGCCTACACTCTGGGGAAGAGGCATGAGGGATCCAGGATCTAGTTGCAGTACAAATTAGGTGGTCATGTGGGGTTGGACAAAGTGTCAGGAAGAGATCCTTTTGCCTCTTAAAAAAGGTATGTGTGAGCTAGTCAAACAGCTAGGAACTGAGATTGCCATACATGGCAAACCACACAAACGTTCCTGTCCTCCAGCATCTTTTTTTGTGTGTGTGAGATAAGGTCACACTTCAGGCTGACCTTAAACTCACAGCAATTCTTGCCTCAGTTTCCTGAGTGCTGGGATTGGAGGCATGCTGGGATTACAGGGTGTGCCACAAGACAAAAGGAAAGTGCAGGATATTTGGGATTATTTAGCAGCCCACTAACATTGTAGTGGGCTTTGAGAAAGGATATTTAAGGCTGAGATCCTATGTGTTTGCAAAACTTTCAGAGTGAATTGTGTAAAGGCCTTGAGAGGGGAGAGAAAACAGCTTATTGGAGGAACTGAGGCCTGTGTGGCAGAGGAGTAGGAGAAGACAGACTGAACAGAAGTGTACTGGGAAAGACCAAGATCCCTGTAAACCATAGTGAAGAGTTTAAATCTTAATAAAAGCTGTAAGATGGCATTAAAGAGATTTATGGAGGGTCTCAGGAAGTGATGATTTATGCATTTAAAAAGTTCCTTCTGGAAGTGGGGTGTGGTGGTGCATGCAAAAATAAATAATCAAATAAAATTTTCTGGCTAGTTTTGCAACCTGAAGGGACAAGATTGGTGTGGAAAAGCCAGTTGGGAGGTTGCTAAGTTAGAGATACTGGTGGCTGGCCCACTTTTAGCTCTTGGGTTGATCCTTTGGGTACCATGCAGTTGGAGAATGTGTTGGGCAGACGTGTGACTGACTGTGGCTCTGGGACCTTCCTGGTGGAGGTGGAGATGGTTTGTAGAGCGAGACATGTTTTGAGATTCTGGCCTGGTGACAGGGCTCTGGTAGGAAGGTGGTGGGACAAGTAGAGATGCAGCTCCTTGCTCAGTGGGACTGTTTGCTGAGCCAGGTGATACTCAGCTGGAGGTTATAATTACAGGATAGTGAAGGTCTGGGAGGGGTTAGTTCCTAAAACCTGCCTTTCATCTTGGCCTGGCCTTCTGTGTCCTAACCAACCTTTCCTCTCCCTGGGTCCTGACCCAGGACTAGGGATTCAATTTAGGGTCTTGGTGCTGAACTACATCATAGCACCCTTTTTTGGAGCTGTTCTGGGGACTGAATGCAGGGCCTTTGCACTAAGCTACATCTCTTTTTATATTTTGAGCTACCTGAACTGAATTTGAATTTGAAATCCTCCTGCCTCAAGCTCAGGATGCTGGAGCTCCTCAGCTGTTTAAGGAGAGTGTATGTGGGAAGGGTATAGTCAAGCCTGTTGCATTTTTCTTTTAGAGGAGGTGAAGGCTGAATTTCCCTATGCTTCAGGGGAGTGGGGGGCTTTTCTGTGTTTGGTCCTGTTCTTAGACCTATGCATCGTGTTTCTAATAGTGGAGATAGCCTTGCTCTGGCTCCTGAGTCTCATGCCAGCCACTTCTGGCCCTGCCCATGATACTCTTGACAGGTTTGGGCGGGCCACTCCCTACCTTCTGAGGAGGCTGAAAAAGCTCCAGTGGCATAAGCGCCTGCCTTGCAAGCCGGCAGTCAGGAGTTCAACCCCCGGTACCAATAAAATGGAAAAAGACCAAAAAAAAAAAAAAGAGTGCCTAGCTGGGGGAGGAGTATGAGGCAGAGCCTCCATCTACAGAATCAAGCATTCTCCTTTGGCTGTCACCTAGTAGAAGTGGGGAAGATACCTTTCCTTTGGAACTACCTGAGAGATTGGGTGGCAGTACTGTTAGCAGAAGGGGTATAGTGCAGGAACACAGCACATTCTTACAGGCACAAACAAAACAAAAGTCATAACAATTATTTGATAATTGGCTGGCACTATGGGTGAGTGGAAAGTACTAACTATATGAGGCTTTAAACTTTTCTGAGAGACAGGAAGAATATCTTTGTTTCCTTTTATTTCCTTTCTTTTTTTTAAACCAGGGATGGAACTCAGGACCTCATGTCTTGCCAGGCACGCACTTATGCTGCTGAGCCAAATCCCTAGCCCTAGGAAGAATATCAACTTATACAAAAGGTTCTTTGCCCCAGATAAACTTACAATCCAGTTTTCATAGTGATGCAGGGAGTGTCATGGGGTTGGGGAGACAGGATGTGATTGTCAGGAAAGGGAATACATTGCTCTGCAGAGACATAAGCATAGGCTGGGAAGGCTGAAAGTCTGAGGTCTCTTGAAGACTGCAGGGTTTGAGCTCAGCAGGGAACAGAGGCCTCAGGGATTTGCAGTGGGTCACCTTGCTATGGCTGACTTCTTGCTTTGGTGTACCCCTTAGACTAGCATCCTCTCCACTGCTCACTCATGACCTCTGAACAATCTGGATTTATTTTTTGAGATGGGGTCTTGCTATTGTAGTTTAGGCTAGCCTTGAATTCACTGTGTAGCCCAGGCTGGCCTTGAATTTGCAGACCTTATGGCACAGGCTCCCAAGGGCTGGGACTACAGAAGTGCACCACCACACCTTGCTACAACCTGGGTCTTTTGGATGTTTTCACTCTGCAGTTTAGTAATTTCCTGTGACTCCAGCTGTCTTTTCCCTAGAACACTGATGTTGTGATTGGGACTTCTGTTCACAGATGGTATCTCTCTGCCCACCTAGCTGAGAGATTTGGTGACCTGAGTGGGGACCTGGTTTATGGTTCATCTGTCCTCAGAGGGACTGTGATTTCTTTTTTTTTTTTTTTTTTTTTTTTTTGTCTTTTTCGTTTTTATCGGTACCAGGGATCGAACTCACGACTGCCTGCTTTCAAGGCAGGCGCTTATGCCGCTGAGCTAAACCCCAGCCCCTGGGACTGTGCATTTCAACCTTGCCTCTTTGCTCCAGGTGCTGCTGCATGAAGAGGGGGATGACGCTAGCTTTGTCAACCTGCCTCGGCTGGGCCCGTCTGTGAGAGACAAAGACCTAGAGATGGAGGAGCTAATACTGCAAGATGAGGCGCTGCTGGGAACCATGCAGAGCTACATGGATGCCTCCCTCATCTCACTTATCGAGGATTTTGGGAACCTTGGAGAGGTGAGCTGGAGCTAGGGTTGGAGCTGGAGTTTTGCATGGGAGGCTGCACTTCAAATCCTTGGAGTGGTTTAAGGATGACTTGGCTCTTCCACATCCTGGTTGCTGGGTACCTGACCCAGGTCCTTAAAGTGTGTTTTTCATCTCTAGAGGGGAGGATGGGAGTTAGGCTGCAGGCTGCCAGATTATGCTATGTGAAAATGCCTTGCTAGTTTGGACCATGATCCAAGGCTTTTGCCCTATCTGGGTCCTTGGCCTGAATGTCTAGAGGCTCACTGAGTTTTGTGTTCTTTAAAAACACATATTTTGGGGAGTAAGGCATGGTAGCCCACCCTTGTAATCCCAGCACTTGGGAGGCTGAGGCAGGAAGATCTGGATTTTGTTGTTGTTGTTTGAAACAGGGTGTGGCTGAATCACTAGGTTGCCTAAGCTAGGCTCCAGTTTGGGGTTAGCCTCTCAGCGTGCTGGGATCACAGGACTTGCCACTATTCCCAGCTTGTGTTTTTTTCTTTTTGAAATGTGTTGTGTTGTTTTGGTACCAGGGATTGAACTCATGATTTTTCACTTGCCGTGCAGCCATTTTGCCACTAAGCTAAATCCCCAGCCTTTTCTTTTTGAGACAGAGTCCTACTATGTAGTCCAGGGTGGCCTCGATCTTGCATTTCTCTTGCCTCAGCCTACTGAGTTTTGGGGTTACAAGTGTACACCACCATACTTGGCACTGATCTATTTTTGGCCAATTCTGATGTAGCCTAGGATTGTTTGCTGAGCATCCTCCTCTTATCTGAAGGGTGGGGGAACTATATGAAGCCCAAGGCAAGACTCTAGATCTAGTCTGACAGGTCCCTTTTGGATGATAAATGAGACTAGATTAGATCCCCCTTGTTGGTAAATTGAGCTAAACTAAATGTGGGAGGCTAAGTCTTTGGCCTTTGGCCCTTCTCAGTGGCCCAGTATCTCATTAGAGATATTGGTGGGACCTTCCCATTGTCTTTCTGGAGCAGAGCAGGTTATCTCTAGAAGACCAGAATGAAGTATCGCTGCTCACAGCTCTGACGGAGATCTTGGACAATGCAGATTCTGAGAACCTGTCTCCATTTGACAGCATCCCTGACTCAGAGCTACTTGTGTCTCCTCGAGAGGGCTCATCTGTGAGTGTGGGACCAAAGAGAGGGCACTGGTGTAAGGGGTGGTGGTGCCTGCTATAAAGTTTAAACCCATATTTACTGGCTGTCCACATAGCTTTAAAGCGCAGACTGATCTCAGGTCTTTCTTTCCCTCTTAGCTGCACAAGCTGCTCACTCTTTCTCGAACACCACCAGAACGTGACTTCATTACTCCAATTGACCCATTAGGGCCCAGCACAGGTGGTAATAAAGTCAGTGGGGTAAGCCTGGCCTGCCTGGAACTTGCAGGTGGTAGGGAGCCCACAGGGACATGTCTGGAAAGTACTTAGCTGAAGCACTCCTTTCTTGCAGGTTGAGATGGCTCTTGCAGATTCCCCTTGGGATTTCTCCCCACCTTCCTTTCTGGAGACCTCTTCTCCAAAGGTACCAAGCTGGAGGTCCTCAAGGTCAAGACCACGCTGGGGCCAATCCCCTCCTTCCCAGCAGCGCAGTGATGGTGAAGAAGAGGAAGAGGTGGCTAGTTTCAGTGGTCAGATGCTTGCTGGAGAGCTGGATAATTCCATGAGTACCACCCCAGATTTCCCCATGCATCTGGCCTGCCCACAGGAAGAACACAAGGCGTCAGCAGCAGAGGTAGCCATGCCAGCAGCTGGTGAAGAGAGCATCTCCTCCTTGAGCGAGCTGGTGCGGGCCATGCACCCTTACTGCCTTCCCAGTCTCACCCACCTGGCGTCACTTGAGGATGAGCTTCAGGAACAGCCAGAAGAGTTGATACTGCCTGAGAGTTGTGTGGTACTAGAGATTGTGGGCCAGGCAGCCACAGCTGCTGATGGCCTGCAGATCCCAGTTGTGGTACGGCAGGTCCCCACTGGACCTGAGTCTGTACTCTTAGGTGACCCGTTGCAGTTGCTTATGCCCACGCTGGAGTCAGAGACAGAGTCTGCTGTTCCTGAGGTGGCTCCTTGCCCTGAGGAGGAGGACTTGGTGGGGGATTCAACTTGCTTTTTGGAGCCCAAAGAGGCCACAGCATCGGGGGCAACCAGTGGGCCTCAGAACACATCTCCCAGTGTAGTACTGGGTTCCCAGAAAGTGCGGAAAGGCAGGAAGAAGAAAAGCAAGGAGCAGATGGTAGCTGCTGCAGAGGGTTATGCCAGGAGGCTGAGATCTTCCTCTCGTGGGCATGCTGCTGTGGCTGCAGAAGTTGCTCAGACCAGCAGCCTGCAGACGCAGCCTCAGGAAGAGGTTCAGAGAGTGGCGGGGCCTCCCCAGGGAAGTGGGAAGCCTCGGGCTTGGGCTCGGGCTTGGGCAGCTGCCTTGGAGAAGCCTTGCTCTGGGAACCTGGAGAGAAGTGCTGGACAAGGTAGTTTTGCCAAAGAAGATCCTTTAGACCTCTACTGTAAGCTGGTTGACACGATCCAGGCCAACCCTGTTCCGACCCATCTCCCGTTGGTTCAATCTGTTCTGGCCGCCACACTGGATGACACTGTTAAAGCCAGTGCTACTGCTGGCGACCCTGCTCTGACTGACACTGTACCCTGTGAACCAGCTTCAGCCAGCTCAGAGCTCGCTGACCCTCTCCCGGCCGATCCAGTACTGACTGACCCAGTCCTTGCTGACTCGGCAGCAGTTGATCCCATAGTGGTTGTTCCCATCTCAGACAACTCGTCACCAGTAGATACTGTCCTAGCTGACCCAGCGCTTGTTGACTGTGTTCCTAATGATGTGGTTCCAGCTGACCCTGTGTTAGTTAAGTCTCGACCATCCGACCCTAGACGTGGTGCAGTGTCACCGGCCGAAGGGATTCTGGCTTCCCAGCTCCCACTGGACTCAGAGTCTTCAGACCCCTTGAAGGCTGTCATCCCCGAAGTCAAGGAGGTTGTAGGTCCTCTGAAGGTGGAAAATGGTGCCAGTGCTGCCACCCAGGAAACCAAACCACGGCCGCTTAGCCTTTCTGAGTACCGGCAACGAAGGCAGCAACGGCAGGCAGAGGCAGAAGAAAGGACTTCCCAGGCCCCAGCTGGGAAGTGGCCCAGCCTCCCAGAGACCCCCACCGGGCTGGCAGACATTCCTTGTCTTGTCATCCCACCAGCACAAGCCAAGAAGACAACTTTGCAGAGGAGCCCTGAAGCTCCTGTGGCCAGCTTTGTACCTGTGGGTCTCAGTCCAGCTTCTCCTAGTCCTGAACCTGCAAGTAGACCTGTGGATTCAGTGCCCAGTGAACAAGTGCCACCTGAAGAGGCGCCACTGCCAGCAAGATCTTCCCTTTCTACTGTGCAGTCCATGTCTCTGGCAGGGCCCATTTCTCCCATGATGGCCCCTCCTTTGCCATTCCCCCCAAGTGGCCTGGGCATGTCTCCTATGCTGCCCCTTCCTATAAGTGGACAAGGGGTCCCCAGTGTACCCCCACCTCCCTTGCACCCTCCTGGTCTTCCAGTGTCTATGGGGCCTGTACCAGCTGATCCCTATACTCACTATGTGCCACCCTGGCCATGTTATCCCCCTGTGTCCCCTTCTGGCTACCCTTGCCTGCCTCCCCCACCAGCATTGCCCCTAGTGTCTGGTACGGCTAGCACCTATGCTGTGCCCCCGACTTGTAATGTGCCTTGGGTTCCGCCTCCTGCCCCAGTCTCACCTTACAGCTCCAGCTGTACCTATGGGCCCATGGGATGGGGCTGTAGGCCACAACACCCTCCGTTCTGGCCAGCTGTTCCCCCGCCTCCTTTGGTTCCAGTCTCTATTGGGGTAGATGTTCTTCCACCCACCGTGGAGCCCAGTTCCATTTTAGCTGGCTCTCCTGAAAATGTACCTATGGCTCCTGTGCCTATGGCCCCTTCCTGCAATCTTGGGCCAGCTGAGAGCTCCACAGATAGAGGTCCACAGATAGAGGTTGCTAAGGTCGAAGTCAAGTCAGTGCCTGTCTCTCCCCATGAGAAACACAAGGTATCCTCTGTGGCACAAAGTCCTTGGCCCAAGGCCCCGCCAAGTCTATCTGTTGAAGATAAGTCTGTGGAGGAGCCTGCATCAGAGGCGCTAAAGCCTGAGACCCAGGAGATCAAGCCCAAGGAGAAGCCCCTCTGTCCCGCTGTCAGGGCTGTTTCTGTGCAAAGACAGAGCACTGTCCCCAAGCTGCCTACTGTCCATCCAGCCCGGCTAAGGAAGCTGTCTTTTCTGCCCACCCCACGCACACAGGGTCCTGAGGATGTGGTGCAGGCTTTCATCAGTGAGATTGGTGAGTGTACACGGTGTAGATCTGTGGGAAGAGGATGGGATAGCTGGGGTGGCCCTTTGTGGGATTTCTGGAGGGAGGTCTTCAGAAGTGCAACACTGGGTTTGTTTTGGTCCTTCCTGCTTTGTGCTGCTGATTTGGCTTGCTTCATGTGGTGGGCAGAGATGTAGAGGGTGAGGTGGATGTGCTCACTGTACTCAGTTGATGGGGCTAGTGTATTATCCTTTGTTGTATTCCTAAATAGGAATTGAGGCATCAGACTTATCCAGTCTGCTGGAGCAGTTTGAGAAATCAGAAGGTGAGAAAAATTGAGTTTTCTTCCAACTCTTATGGTTGGTATTTCCTTTAGATTCAGCCCTGTAGTTGGCTGCGCTAGAGTGGAGGGCAGTCAGCTACTAGAGAACTCCCCAGCTCTAGTGGGCAGACAAGATTTTCAAGAGTAGATAGATGGGGGGTTGTTGGGATTGTTTGGGGACATTTATCTAGAAGGAAGTAGCTCTCAAGCTGAATCAGAAAAGATAGGATTTTAGAGATAGTATGTATGGTAAATAAAGGAGGACAGGAAAGTATCAGAAAGACTATATGATGTATTTGGAAGGCAATCAAAATAGCTTGACTTTCTAAAGATAAGGCATGGATCTGGGTGCTGTCCAGGAGCTTTTGGTCTAACTGAGGAGATGAATACGAGTACTGATACCAGGTGTCTGTAGTATAAGCAAAATGTAAGTGGCTTGCACAGGGTGGTACACATTTATAATCCCAGCTACTCAGGGCCGAGGCAGGAATATGGCAAGTTTGAGGCCAGCCTGGTCAATTTAATGACTTTTTCAATACTTAAAAAAAAAAACGGGGCTGGGGGTTTAGCTGCAGCACACGTGCCTGTTTTGCAAGTGTAATGTTGTGAGTTCAATCCCTGGTACAAAAAAAAAAAAAAGCCGAGAAAGTATTCCAGCCCAGTGATAGAGTGCTTGCCTAGCATGCACAAGATCCTGGGTTTAGCCTTCAGTTCTGAAACAAAAATGTGGGATGGGACTGCCATAAAGGCTAGCCTGAATTGCATAGTGAAAACTTCCCTGTCTCAAAAAGACACAAAACAAAATAACAGACTGCTGTGGTTGGGCACAGTAAGCGCACACTCCAAAGCAGGCTGTGAGGCTTGGGAGCTAAGAAGGTTATGCGGAAACCTGAATACTAGTAACTTTCGACAGTTGAACTCTTGTCATACCACAGTGTTTCTCAGCAGAGAAGAGACTCGATTAAATAGTACCTGGTACCGCTTGGGGCTGGGGATTTAGCTCAGTGGCATAAGTGTCTGCCTTGCAAGCAGGCGGTTGTGAGTTTGATCCCTGGTACCTGGTACCCACTAAAAGAGACTGTATCTCTCCAGGGTGGCCCAGCAGGGAATAGGAAAAGCAAAGTAAACTTTCCCTGTTAGAATCTCTAAGCCTTTCTGTGCTACTTCAGTCTGGAACATCTGGTTGGGCCTGTTAACTAGTATAATTTCTTTGCAGCCAAAAAGGAAAGTCTTCCCTTGGCTCCTACTGATGGCTCGGCTGTAGGAAACTCAGGGTAAGTATGGAAATGTGAGCGAGTTACCCTACAGCTGTTGGCAGCAGCCAGCTGGTGTGCCAAGACCATTGCCGGGATGCCTGCATTGGCAGGGATGTGCAGTCAGTCAGCTCTAGAGTTTTCCTGTTTCCCCGCACCCTGCTCTGCCTGCCACCACTGGGCACTGCCGTAGTTTGATGGTGAGGTGGGATGGTGTGAACTGTCCTGTTGATGTAGGCAGGGGCTCCAGATCCCCAGAGAGTCTTTGTATCTCGTGGCAAGTTCTACTTTCCTTCATTTAACAGATTATAAGCTTGCTCAGTGCTGGTGATGGGATAACAAAGTGGGGGAAGAGATTAATGGCAAGGGCTTCACTGAGACCTTAGAGGACACAGATACCCTGGACTTCCTGCTCCCCAGTGGTCCGGCAATGAGAGGACTTTTTTTCATTCTTCATGTTCATGATCCATCCTGTTCTTTCAGCCTTTTGCATTGGTTCAGGTTGGCTTGAGGTGGCAGGCAAGGCTCCTGATTTGAAGGAGTTAGGGAGTACTCAGGGTCATAGGCAGCCTGCCTCCTGGAATTGGGCAGAGCTGAGATGAGATGCAGTCTATGGTTGAGTCACTAATGGCCCTTTTGTGCTGGAGGAGGAGAATGGGAACAGTTTGTACATCTCCTTTCTTCTCTGAATGCACCCCTCTCCAGTTACTTTGTGAGGAAAGCTGACGTACGTGATATTGAGGAGGCAATGAACCAGGCTTTCCCTTTTCCCCCCGCCAGCAGCGTTGACACTCCCCAGGAGAAGAGGCCCCTAGACCGGTTACAAGCCCCAGAGCTGGCCAACGTGGCAGGTGGGTTCAGGTTGGGGAACTCTGCCTGTAATTAGTTTGTGTAGCAGTGTGCAGTGCCTGCTCTGCATCAGGTGTGTATAGGCATTGACAACACAGGTCTGGTCTCCATTCTTGAGGTGCCCATAGTTTAGGAGCAGATGTACACAGAAGCATGCTGAGCGTTGGAAGTGATGTGTTAAGGAAGTTTGGTTTTTACTAAGACCCAAAGGAGACAGTCAACGAAGGGGTATATAGATGGTTATTCCCTAAGGCGAGGCTTGAGAAAAAACCATTGATAGCACTCAGATGGCAGTCAGGGGACAGGCACCCTCATCACATGGAGCAGGTGGAGTGAACAAAGGGCCAGTACCAGCCTGTGTTTTGGGGACCTGCAAGTGGCCATGTTTCTTGGAACATAATGGCTGATCAGGGTGGTGGGCACGACAAAAGCAAGACGTAAAGTCGGGGTGGTAAACAGATCTGTTACGGAAACTTTCTGTGCTTGTTAAACTATTTGGACTTCATCCTGAATATTGCAGAAGCAGTGAAAAGCTTTCTCCGGTGGGTTTTTGGATGGTCCATCTATGGGCAATGTAGAAGACAGTGGCAGATACGAAGCTGGAAGTAGGGAGACTTCACATACATACAGGCATGATCTGGCTGGAAGTCAGGCTGTGCTGGGGGGAGGGCTGGGCCAAGGACAGGCTCAGGTAGCTCAGGTAGGTAGGACCTGCACACCAGCTAGGGTTTGGTAATTGAGGAGATGGGGGTGGGGTTAGGACGCCCTGGCTGGCTGGGTTCCTAGCTGGTCAAGATAACATGGGGTAAGAACAGTTGAAACAGTGGGTGATGCTGGGTGTTGCCTACTTGGTGTATTTGGTGAGAAGTGGGGTCTCTGGAGCCTAAATACAGTGTTTGGAATTACAGAATCAGATCTCACCCTGCTATCTCCATCCTCCCTCCCCTCACAGGCCTCACCCCTCCAGCCACCCCTCCCCACCAGTTATGGAAGCCCCTGGCTGCTGTTTCACTGCTGGCCAAAGCCAGATCTCCTAAGTCCACCGCCCAGGAGGGAACCCAGAAGCCTGAAGGAGTTATAGAAGCCAAACATCCAGCTGCAGCCTGCCTCCAAGAAGGGGTCCGTGGCCCTAGTCCAGTCCATGTGGGCTCTGGGGACCATGACTATTGTGTTCGGAGCAGGACACCCCCCAAAAAGATGCCTGCCCTAGTCATTCCAGAGGTGGGCTCCCGATGGAACATCAAACGCCATCAGGATATCACCATCAAACCTGTCTTGTCCCTGGGCCCAGCCGTCCCCCTACTTCCATGCACTGCTGCCTCCCAGGAGCCACTTGATCACAGGACTAGCAGTGAGCAGGCACCTCCCCCAGCACCTTGCCTTGCCTCATCTGCCTTGCTGTCTCCTGAGGCCTCACCCTGCCGGAATGACATGAACACTAGGCCTCCCACTGAACCCTCAGCCAAGCAGCGATCCATGCGCTGTTACCGAAAAACCTGCAGGTCAGCCAGCCCCACTAGGGGCTGGCAGGGCCGTCGTGGCCGCAGCAGCCGGTCTGTCAGCTCTGGGTCCAACCAGACCAGTGAAGCATCTTCCTCATCCTCATCGTCGTCTTCCTCATCCCGATCCCGGTCCCGGTCCAGGTCCAGGTCCAGGTCCAGGTCCCGGTCCCTCTCCCCCCCACACAAGAGGTGGCGAAGGTGAGCTCTTGAAGGTCTGTTAGGTCCTGCAGTTAGGAAGTTCATGCATTGTCTTCTGTGTTTACACTGAAAATTTACACACTTTCAGGCACCACTAAGGCTTCTATTTCTGTTTTGGGCTTTTGTCTTTTCTTCTTTTGTGGACTGGTGAAGGAGGCAAGCTGTGAGAATGTAGCTTCTGTTGCTGGAGTTTGGGGTATTCCTGAGGTCTCCTGCTACCTGGAGGCATGCCTTGAGGCTGGTAGGGTTAGATCTGGAGTGTGCTGATTTGACTCTTTACCTATGATACTGTCCTCATGGTATTTTTCTGGCGCTGTGTGGGACAGTGGGTTAACTGCTAAAGGCAAAGTGCTTAATCATCTGTTGAGCAAAGCATATGAGGTGGTATCTTCGGATTTATTTCCTGGCAGCATTTTTCTTTTTCTCAGTCACAGACCCAAGTTTTCTCACTTACTCAGTAAAGGATTCTTGAGGTTCAGCAGTGTGTGCAGAAATACCTGCTTTTATAGTTCTAGCACAGTTCTTTCCTTCAGGCCATGGCTGCAGTATTCCTGTGTGACGTGGTGGGGAAGCATTTGTAAAGCAGACAGCCAGGCTTGGCCCATCCACCACAGATACAGACACAGAACTAGGTCCAGCTCTTTATCTTTCTATTTATTTTTCTTCTTTCTGATTTGTGTTTTTCAATTTTTAGCTGCATAATTGAAAATAAATCTCTTCCCAACCACACTAGAACATTCCAGATCTCTCTGAAATTCTATGAAGGGCTTCAGTCTGTCCATCTGTGAGGAAAAATTGCTCTTCTAGACCCTCTCTGCTCTGTTTTCTTTGGGTCTGAGTTGCCTGACAGGCAGGGCTGGGGCCTGGGTGCTGGAGGTGGAGTGTACCTGCACTGCTGCTGGCCTCAACTGCTCATCCTTTAATTCTCTAGGTCCAGCTGCAGTTCCTCTGGGCGTTCCCGAAGATGCTCTTCCTCTTCATCATCATCATCCTCATCCTCCTCATCCTCATCCAGTTCACGAAGCCGTTCTCGCTCCCCGTCCCCCCGCCGGAGAAGTGACAGGAGGCGGCGGTGAGCCTGTCTCTGGAAGCAGTGCTCTTGGAGTGGAGGTGCTGTGGGTTCTGAGTTTTGAATTGTTCTCTCTGGAGGCTGATGACACTTTCTCTTGCCAGGTACGGCTCCTATCGTGCACATGACCATTACCAAAGGCAGAGAGTGCTGCAGAAGGAACGTGCAATAGTGAGTGGAGTGGGACGTGGGGGGCTTGCCCCGAGCCATGAGCTCATTGAGGCCGCTGTAGCTCCAGTTCCAGCTCATAGCCTTATTTTCCTTGATATTCAACACAGGAAGAGAGAAGGGTAGTCTTTATTGGGAAGATACCTGGCCGTATGACTCGGTCAGAGTTGAAACAGAGGTTTTCTGTTTTCGGAGAGATTGAGGAATGCACCATCCATTTCCGTGTCCAGGGGTAAGCTTGGATCCCCCAGTAGGAAGTCCTTTCAGTCTCATTCATCTAGGTTCATATTTATCTTTTCTCCTTGCTGTGGTATGTTGGGCTGTGTGGGAAACGAGAAGAGCCACCTCTGCACCCTGGGGTACTGTGTCTTCTTAGTGTGTACCCGAATGGTTCACCTTCCCCACTAGTGACAACTATGGCTTCGTCACTTACCGCTATGCTGAGGAGGCTTTTGCGGCCATCGAGAGTGGCCACAAGCTACGGCAGGCAGATGAGCAGCCGTTTGATCTCTGCTTTGGGGGCCGCAGGCAATTCTGCAAGAGGAGCTATTCTGATCTTGGTGAGTAGAGGGTTAGGGTTAAGGTTTCCTAGGCCAGGTGTGGTGGCGCACACCTGTAATTTTATCACTCAGAGGCTGAGGCAGGGGGATGACCTTGGGTTCAAGGTCAGCGTGGTCTACATAGTGTGTTTGTATTTATTTACTTATTTATTTATTTATTGGTACCAGGGATCGAACTTGCAACCTTATCTGCCAGGCAGATGCTTATGCCACTGAGTTAAATCCCCAGCCTTACACAGTGTGTTTGAGGCCAGCCTGGACTACATGTTGAGATGGTATCTCAAAAAACTGAAAGAGAGTTTTAAAAAAAAAAAAAAAAGGAAAGGTTCCTAATTCTTTGAGAGTGGAGCTAGGCAGACTTATCTGACCTACAGAAAGAATCTCTAACACATAAGGGGAGATGAGGCCCTCCCACATATGGTCCACTTAAAGTCAGGACAATTTTAGCTGTAGCCATTTGAGAACATGGTTAGGATGTGACCAGAAATCATGATGTCAGGGCTGGGGATTTAGCTCAGCGGCATAAGCGCCTGCCTTGCAAGCAGGCAGTCGTGAGTTCGATCCCCGGTACCGATAAAAAGGAAAAAGATTAAAAAAAAAAAAAAAAAAAAAAGTAATCATGATGTCTGTTTCTCTTTACCTTTGTAGACTCCAACCGGGAAGACTTTGACCCTGCTCCTGTAAAGAGCAAATTTGACTCTCTTGACTTTGACACCTTGTTGAAACAGGCCCAGAAGAACCTCAGGAGGTAACCCTGGGCTCTTCCCCCTTCCTTTTTTTCTTTGGAGGTGTCCAGCCTCCTCCACTCCCCTCCCCCGCTCTAGGGGAGAGAGCTGCTAGTGAGATGACTTTTATAAAGAAATGGAAAAAACGAAATAAAAATGTTAAATCAGATTTTTAAAGAGGGTAGTTGTTTTTTGTGTTTTATAACAGGTTGAAACAAGTTAACTTGTGTTCCTATATAAAATGGTTGAGATTGAAGAATTCATGTTTTGGAACCCTAGTCACTATGCAAACTGATAAACACGAACAAAAAATTCCCAAGTATCACTGTGGGTAGGTGGGTAGGTTTATGTGTGTCCCCATATTTGGGACTATGTTGAACCCAGGGTCTTTGCACTGAACTAGATCTAAATTGACCAGGCTTGGTCTTGAACTTGGGATCTTTGTGGCTTAGCCTCCTGGAGTGGGATTTCAGGCATGGGGCCACCAACCGTGGACAACAATTGTGCTTCTCTCTGTTGTTGCTACTCCAAATGTAGTTTTCCTCTGTGAACACAATCAGCGAGCGATGTGCTTACCTCCATTGAGTTCTTAAGTAAGGCCTCTCTCTGGTCAAATACAAAGTCCACTGTAGGGAAAGGCAAGAACAGAAAAGGGGCTTCATTAGGTTTTTTGTTTGTTTGTTTTTGGCTAATTTTGACTAAGAGGAGTTAAAACTTTAGTAGGGGAACTCTGGGAAACAGTTATAAGGACAAGGATAATGAGAGGAAAACCAGTTGCAAAAAGTCATTAGGTAGCACAGTGGTGTCAAGACGCAAACCAAAGGACCAGAGGGAAAACTAACAAGCAAGAGCACAGAGAAGCCAGGTGCAGAGAGCCAAGACAGCTGTCCCTCCTTGCCTGCATTCCAGTATAAAGGGAACACAAAAGGGAGGGGGCTACCCTACTTTTAAAAAAATTCTTATTCACTGTCTAGAAATATTTGTTCACACTTAGGCACTTATTTATTTATCTGTCGCTGTATTTCCACAGTAGAGTCATTGTATTACTACAAATACATCTCTTTACTAACTACAAGCTGGACTGCTAGAACGTTCCTTCTAACTAGTAGCTCATCCCAGATATAAGGCCCTGACAAGGACAAATGGGCAGAAAAAAGTCAAAGCTCACCAAAAGAAATGTACATGTGGACAAGGATGTCCAGGGTGCCTGGTTTAATACTAGGACACCCCAGGGAGCCAATCAAATTGTAACAAATTCCAAAGACAAAGGATCCCTAGAAACATTGGGAAAGAAGCTGAGGACACAGTCTCATGGGTTTTTCATCTTTCTGGGGCCTCTTCCTTCTGTCAGAGGTAGCTGTCCTCTTTACAACAAGGCATTTTTTTCAAGACAGGGTCTTGCTATGCAGTTCAGGCTGGCCTTGAGTTTACTTTGTAGCTCAGGTTGGTTTCAAACTTGCAACTATTCTGCTACAGCCTCTTGAGTGCTGGGATTACAGGTGTGCATCATCATGTCCCGAAAGCGTGTTTCTTGCACTGTGTTCCCTTAATTCATTATTGGTGCTGAGTTTACAAACTTGGTTAGTTGCTCACCCCAGTGGTCCTTGTCCTGGATGTGAAACCATCAGTTTTTTTTTGGTTTTGGCCTTTTTGAGACAGGGACTCACTATGCAGTTCAGGCTCGCCTTGAGCTCACTTTGTGGCCCAGGCTGGCTTTGAACTTGAAACACTTTACTGTGTCAGCTTCCCCAGGGTGGACATTACAGGCGTGTGCTACCATACCCAGTGAAATAACATTTGAAACTTGGCTTCTCAGTTATGTTATCTATGGAATAAGTCAAGGCTTTGCTTATCCCACTTAAAAGACTTGAATCATTTGGAGACCTTTTTAGAAGGCAGATTTCTGAATTCTGGGATGGGACCTGAGATTCAACATTTCAAAAGTCAGGGCAATGCTACTATTCCAGGGAGTGATTTTGATAGCAAGGGCTAGAGGAAACTCACACTTGTAAAAAAGGTTTTCTAAGTGGCCTTGTGTGCACATTAACATTTCCATTGAGATCATTTTAGCTTGAGCGCAATGCTGAGCACGCAGCGGGTGCTCGTGTTCGAATGAATGCATGAGGTAGAACCCTGGAACAGAGGCAGATGTGATTCTCTGTAGTACAAGGAAGTGCCTGTTTTGATAAAGGCAAAGGAAAATGGTGTCTAAAAGTGGATCCTTGTCCTTCCTGAGTCACATTATCGGGAAGTAGTCAAGGAGTAGGGTTAAAAAGGCTTGCTGACTGCTGGAACCCGCGAGTTATGACCAGAGGAGAATTTATCCTGATTGGGTTGCTCCCACTTCCCTTATGGAGCCGAAGAACTAAGGCTGCATAAGTGAGGAGGGGGAAGAGCTGCGTGAAGTGGGCGATTTTGGGAATCAACCTATCCACCATGGCTGGGGGACACTGGAACCACATCTGAAGAAACAAGAGTGGCTATGACCTGCTGGTCCATTCATTGATTACTCTCAAATCCGAGTAGTAGCTGTGGCGCCGGAAACTGCTCCAGTGACGCGCCTCCAGGAGAGCAGCACGCGGGAAATGGGAGTTTTGCCGCCAGGGCCTGGAACGTCACCCCTGACGTCAGGGCTCCGCCTCCACAAAGGAGACCGGCAGGCTCCGCCCTTACAAGATGGCGCGCCGGGGAGTGGAAAGCGCTTCCTGGTTTTGCCATGTCCCGCCTCCGCAGTGGGGGCGGGGTTACTGCAGAGCCCACCTCTTCCGCTGCCTGCTGTCGCGGTGGAATGACGTTAGATCCCACTCTCGGTCGAAGGCCTGAATTTGTGGTCGCCCTTCCTGAGTGACGGTAGTGACGCGTATTGCCAGACGATGGCGGACGCCGGCTTTCGCCGCGTGGTTCCCAGCGACCTGTACCCTCTTGTGCTCGGCTTTCTGCGCGACAACCAACTCTCAGAGGTGGCCAATAAGTTCGTCAAAGCGACAGGCGCTGTGAGTCCTGGGTTTGGTACGCTGGGCCGTGGTGGATGATCTCCGGCATCTGGCCTCGACATGCCTGGTTTCCAGGTGGGGAGGTCTGTGGGTTCCACTAGTCTGGAGTTTGCGAGTCCTTTGTGCTTACTGTCGAGGTAACTGGAGGAAGCCTGGGGCCTCGGAACCTCGTCTCCTACGAGGTCTAAGGAGACGCAACTTCTTCCTGGGGAGCTGTGCAGCGGCGATGGCGTGGGATCCGCGTGCCCAGGTCACGTGGTAGAGGGTGCGGGTCCCACACAGGGCTCCTTTTGGGGGTTAGGCAAAGCGTCGTTCGACCTTGAGGTCGAATGCATTGACCTGAAATTGGAAGGTGAATAAAATCACTTTAGAATTGAAGGCCTGAATTTCTTTTACTACAAAAGAAAATGAATGAGAGTAGGGTAGCGTCCTGCCTTTAGGTGTACCGAAGTATATTTGAGCCTCATACAGTGAACTTAGACCTTTGGCTAATGAAATCAAACCTATCTAGGCTTGGGACCAGGGTCTGCCGCATTTTAGATGTATGATCCTGGCAGATTGCTCTTTGTCTCTTTTCTTCTGCGGTGTCGTTATCCACTTTATAGGATTTTAGTGAGTTTCTGTGAGATAAAGTATAATATTAACAGTTTCAGTGCTGGTACACAGGGAGTGTGAAACAAGTCGTGGCTTTTACTATAGCTAAAGCAGCTTAGGGTCCTCCAAACACCGGCGAGGGCAACATGATTAGGAATGTGAAGAGTAGGGAATCTAGGACCCCCCCCCCACACACACACACCCCGGGGATCAAAATTATGCACTTGCCAGGCTGAACTTACACCACTGAGCAAAGTCCCTCGGCCCTTGTGTTTTGTTTTGTTTGTCTTTTTCCTTTTTATCGGTACCAGGGATCGAACTTACGACTGCTGCTTGCAAGGCAGGCGCTTATGCCGCTGAGCTAAATCCCCAGCCCCATCCCCAGCCCTTGTGTTTTTGGGACAGGTTTTCACTTTGTAATTTAAGATGGCCTTGGAATCACTATATAGCCCAGGGCAGTCTTAAACTTGCCAGGATCCTCTTGCCTCAGCCTCCAAAGCACTGAGATCACAGGCCTGGCCACTATGCCCAGTGGGAATCTAGATTTCGAGAAGTGCCGTCGTGATTGTGCAGGAACTCATCTGGAGAGAAGATAGAGTGGTAATCTTTGTGATGAGGGATGATAGCATGGCTAAAAGGTAGGTAGGTTTGTTCTTTGTAGCAGAATCGGGCGCAAACGGAGTTCAAATCAGGCTCATAAAGAACTTTCCTAGGGTTAGGGAAGGGTTAGGCTGTCTACCTTATGATCTGATATAACTGCTTATTTTTTGGAACTGTTTTTAGTTTGCTGTTAGACTACAAGAAACTAAGCATTTTGGAATTAGGATTCATTGTTGTTGTTTGTTTTGTTTTGTTTTTTGGTACTGGGGATCAAACTCGTGACCTCACAGTAGCCAGGCAGGTGTTTACACTACTAAGCTAAATCCCTGGCCGGGATTCATTGGTTTTTGTGTGCCAAAGACTAATCTTTGTAGGATTGTTAGGTCTGGATGCTGTTTCCTTATTCTTCACCTTTTTCATACATTCTCCCACATCTTTTTTATTTTTATTTTTTTAGGTAGGATCTGATATGTAATACAAGGTGGTCTTGAATTTGTAGTGATCCTCCTGCCTCAGTTTCCAGAGGGCTGGGATGACAGGCATGCTGTTGCATTCATCATCTCTTATTCTCTCAATTTAATGAGACCTGTAGGATTGTTACCTTTTTTTTTTTTTTTTTTATCGGTACCAGGGATTGAACCCACGACTGCCTGCTTGCAAGGCAAGCGCTTATGCCAGAGCTAAATCCCCAGCTGAATTGTTACTATTTTATACGGAAGAAAACAGTCTGGTGGTGCACACCAGCCTTCAGGAGACTGAGGCAGAAAGATTAGCAGTTCAGGGCCAGCTTGGGTACAAAGCAAGACCCTGTCTCAAAAAAACAAAGCCACCCCTCTACCAAAAAATAACAAAAACACCCAGTCTAAGGGATTCAATAATTTTCCCAGGGTCAAATGGTAGTACCTGGCCAGGGATTTAGCTCAGTGGCATAAGGGCTTGCATGGCAAGCCTGAGGTCATGAGTTTAATGCCCTGTACACCGCCCCCCTCCCCCCCAAAAAAAGTAATACCTGACAAGGTGAGTTCACATTTGCATGTATGTGGAGCATACTACCTGGCCTATGAGACTGTGTTCTTGTGGGATGTTTTGGCATTTTTACATCAGTTAATGCTCTGTAGTCCAGGTTGGTCTTGACTTACAGTGGTCCAACTGCCTCAGCCTCCTGAGTGCCAGGTTTTTAGTTCTGTACCACCACACCTGGTTGAATGAAACTCTTAACTGTATATATAAATCTCTTTTCTTTAAGAATTCTACTCAATCTTTAATCAAGTAGGAACAAATCTCCACTTTAAAAAAAAATATGTCTGCAGTTTGAAGGGCAAAGGGAACAGCTAAAAAGAGGAAGCTTTGTATTTGCCCCGTCCCCACAGATGTTTTTGAAATCTGTTGTAGCGTATTTACCAGTTACCACTTGAAAGCTTGCTTCCTTTTGTGTGTGTGTGGTGGTTGTTTTGTTTTGTTTTTTTGAAACATTTTCACTATGCAGTTCAGGATGGCCTTAAATTTACTTTGTAGCCCAGGCTGGATTCAAACTCAGGGCGATCCTCTTGTCTCAGCCTCCCAAGTGGCATGCCCAGCACTTGGTGACTTCTGTTAATTTGGTCTGATAATCCCTATTAAATCAAACACTACCTTGTGTTAGTGTATGTGCCTAGGATTAAATTCTTAGGTAGTACATTACTAGGGTAGAAAGAGTGAACTTTTAAGAAATCTTTGATAACTACAGATTGGCGGTAAGGGAGATATATAGTGCTATAAACTGTAGGATAGTGTGTGTCTTTCTTTAACCAAAAATTGGAGATACATAGGTAAAATACTTTCTCCTACTTTATTCAAGTTGGAAAAGTCTTACGAGGGCATAACATTTATTCCAACTTTAGTAAGTATATAATAAATCACAGTTAATAAAAGAATAACACAAAACCTGGCCTCTGCTAAACTAATCAGGGTAACATTTCCTCACCCATTTCTCTTTCCTGTAGGCGCAGCAGGATGCCAACGCCTCCTCCCTCCTGGACATCTATAGCTTCTGGCTCAAGTAAGCCTTCCATGTTCCTCTTGCACTGTTTTCTTTCCATATGGGCTGGGCTGTGTTCCTTGGTTTGAGAAGGTCCCGAACCCCCAGAAGTTAGCACATTCTACTCCAGCAGGTCTACCAAAGCCCCAAAGCGGAAGTTACAGGCAAATGGACCAGTGACTAAGAAGGCTAAGAAGAGCAGTTCATCCAGTGACAGCAGTGAGGACAGCAGTGAGGAGGAAGAAGTTAAAGTAGCTCCAGCTAAGAAATCTGGTAAGGCAAGTGGTTTGGGCTCAGTGGCTTCAGGAAGAGAATTTGCCGGCTGCCTAGATGACGGGCTGATTTTTTTCTGGGCCTGTTTTTTTTATTCAGCTGTACCTGTGCCAGCCAAGAAGGCCATTCCATCTCAACGTCCTGGAAAGACTGTGGCCAAAGCTTCAGAGAGCAGCAGCAGTGAGGAATCCAGTGATGATGATGAGGAGGAAGACAGAAAGGTCAACACTGTCCAGGTTTGCCTCTTTGGGAAGAAAGAGGATTGGTTAAGGGTTTAGAAAGGAAAATGCTAAAGTTGCCCTTTGCTTCTGGCCAGAGATTGTGTAGCTGCATGGTGGTGTCTGCCTATTATTGCAAATTCTCTGAGGCAGGAGGATCTTAAAGTTGAAGAAATCGAGTGTTTGGGATAGTTACTAGGATGTGACAGGGACAAGGACAGTGTTTGAAATAGTTAACTTATTGAGACAGGATCTTGCTTTGTAGTCCAGGCTGGCCTAGAACAACCTCCCAAGTGTTAGGGTCGCAGAAGTGCTATCATGCCCAATTTTTGTTTTTCCCTTAATCATATATGCTTTCCCCACCCATCATGTTTTCTTTACCCCTAGAAAATAAAAGCCTCAGATGCCCTTTGAGTACTCAGAAGCTCTTGCTGATTTCCTGTCTTACTTTTTTTTAGCAAAAGGGAGTTAAACCTCAAGCCAAGGCAGCCAGACCTCCTCCTAAGAAGGCCCAGAGTTCTGACTCTGATTCTGATTCCAGTTCAGAGGATGAGGCACCAAAGAACCAGAAGCTGAAGACAGCACCTGTGGCAGTGAAAGCCCCAGCCAAACCAGGTACTGCTGTTTCCCAAGAGTGGGGCTGGGACCAGAGTGCTCTAGGTGCAGGTGTTAAAATTGCCCCCAGTGGGGCTGGGGCTATAACTCAGTGACACAGCACCTGCCTGGAAAGTTTGAGGTCATGAATTTGATCCCTGGTATCCAAAAAAAAAAAAAAAAAAAAAAATTGCGTAGTAAGCATTAAGGTAAAATTATATTGTTTGCTGAACAAGAGGTATTGATGATCAGTGTCAGGTTTTTTTTACAGAAAGTTTGAGTACTTTTCCTTGTAAAGTAAGTTATGATTTGTGTAAGCTTTTCTGAGTAGAGCTAGAAGCGAAAGGCTTCAGGGGAGGTGTTTAGGTGAATTTTACCTTGCCATCCTTTTTTAATTAGTTGTATCTCTGATGTTGGGCAGGAGAGTCTTGCTTTATTCCTAATAAACCATGGCCTTTGCCATCATGGCTGGTCTTTAGTTAACCTAGGAGACTCTTGTGCTCAAATGGAAAGCAGTTCTCACGTGGTCTCTTGCTTGTCCTAAGATTCTTTGCTTTGTTCACTTTCTCTTCTTAGGTGCACCAGCTCAAACAGTACCTAAGGTGGCCAATGGCAAAGCCGCCAGTAGCAGCAGCAGCAGCAGCAGCAGCAGCAGCGATGATTCAGAGGAGACGGAAGCAGCTGTCCTCAAGGTCTCCTGTCAGAGAAAACATGGGGGTGGTGTTCCCAGGGGCAGGGTTGTTTGCATCAGCGTTCTTCTCTGATAAATCGATTCTCTCTGATGCAGACTACACCTAAAAAGCAAGCTGTAACCAAGGCCCTTGTAAAAGTACCTGTTGTAGCCCAGAAGAGTTCTAGTAGTGAAGAGTCCTCCAGTGAGGAGGAAGAGGAACAGAAAAAGACCACCAAGAAGAAACCAGGTAATTGGATACAAACAGGCAGTAGGGTTGGCTGGGTCAGGTGCCGTCAGGACCCTTACTCTTTTGGGGCTGCTGTGTGCTCCCAGGAAAGCCAGGGGCAGCCATTCTGCTTCATGGAGCTTAAGCCCAGAAGTGACACACTATCACTTCAGCAGAAGTGACAGTGCCTGTACTCAAAAGAGAATTAAACTCCATCTCTTAGAAAGGCAATATTAAAGAATTTTTGTGGGCTTTAGTTTTCTCAGTGCTGGGGTTCTGGCAAGTGTGGTGCTTCAGCCACATACCTAGCACTTGTGTACATATTTTAAAGCCACCAGACTGTACCTTTTAAACAGGTCCCTACAGTTCTGTGCCTCCACCTTCTGTTCTCCCACCAAAGAAGCCTCTGGGAGCCCCATCTTCCAAGAAAGCTCTAGAGAAGAAGCATTCCGAGGAAAGCAGTGAGGACAGCAGTGACGAGTCTGGTAAGGGAGGTGCAACTTCCCCCAGAAGTGGGTGCAGGCGTGTGTATGAGAACAAGGCCTGGAGGCCTTTGTTGTTTTAGAGCACTTGACTGCACTGGGACTGTGTTAAGGTGCTAGGTTTCTTTGCCATCTTCTCTTCCCCTCCTGCTTGAGTTGGGCCTCTGGCCCTAGCATAATGCCACAGGTTCTCCCCAGATTCAAGTTCTGAGGAAGAGAAGAAACCCCCAGCTAAAGCAGTTGTCTCTAAAGGAGCCACTAAACCAGCTCCAGCGAAGAACGCAGAAGAGAGCTCTTCAGACAGCTCAGGTGAGGCACAAGGCCCCTGGAGTAGTAATGACGCTCTCTCCTTTGGGCTGCTTCTAGAGCTCCTCTGAAGCCTGATTATTCTGCCCTTCTGTGTAGACTCTGACAGCTCCGAGGAGGAAGCTCTTTCCAAGCCATCCAGTAGCTCCAAGAATTCCTCAAGTAAGCCAGCTGCCACTGCTAAGCCACCTGCTGCTAAGACAGCAACTGCCACTCCCAAGCAGCTTGCAGGCAGCGGCCCAAAGCCTCTGACCAGAAAGGCTGATAGCAGCTCTAGTGAGGAAGAGAGCAGTTCCAGTGAGGAGGAGACGACTGTGGCCACCCCGAAGGCAAGGGTGACTGCCAAAGCAGCACCGTTTCCGCCTGCCAAACAGGCTGCCCAGGCTGGTGGGGGCAGCAGCTCTGACTCTGATAGCTCCAGCGGTGAGGAGGAGGAGGAAGAGGAGAAGGAAGAGAAGACAACCAAATCCCTGGCTAAAAAGCAGCCCAAGAAGGTGGCAGGAGTGGCAGCCCTACCCAAGGCAGTCTCTACCAAGAAAGCCAAGGCTGAGAGCAGTAGCAGTTCTTCCTCCGAGGATTCCAGTGAGGAAGATAAAGAGGTGGAGAAACCCAAGATGGGGCCCACTGCACGACCACAGGCTCCAGAGGCCAACGGCACCTCTGTACTGACTGCCCACAATGGGAAGTCTGATGAGGTTACCGAGGAGGAGGAAGGAGAGAAGAAAAAGGCAACAGTGGCTGTCGCTAAGCCAGGTCTGTGCCTGGAAAATCTGGGCTCTGCCCCCAAGTCCGGACAGGATGTGCTTTGGGGGTGGGTTGTGGGTGGAGGCCCATGTTCGGCTCCCCCTGGCGGTCCTTTGGGAAGCTCAGGGGAAGAAAGGGAACCTGGCTCCTGAGTGTGGCTTTTGTTCTGCAGAGTCAGGAAAGAAACGGAAGCAGAAGGAGGCAGTCAAGGAGTCAGAGACTCCTCAAGCCAAGAAGATTAAGCTCCAGACTCCTAACACATTTCCAAAAAGGAAGAAAGTAAGTTGTCTTCTTTTCTTCTCAGGAACCAGACCTTCAGAGCTAGGAAGAAAACCTGGGTCATCATCACAGCTTGGCCTACCCTGGCCAAGTGCAGGATGCATGTCACTGTGGGAAGCTGTTTCGATGAGCACTTCATCTTTAATTTACTGCTTCGTTCTTTTCCAGGGAGAGAAAAGAGCATCTTCCCCATTTCGAAGGGTCAGGGAGGAGGACATAGAGGTGGATTCACGAGTGGCAGACAACTCCTTTGATGCCAAGGTGAGGGAGAGACCGTGTTCCATTGTTGGGGAAGTGTTGGGAGAACAGTGTCAGCTGCTTGTTAAAGTTAGCGGGAAGGTCTTGGTCCAGTAGCCTGGTGCAGAGAGGGAGAAGACAAGAAGGTGACATGGTCCTGGTGTTGTCCTTGCAGGCGTTAACTGGCTCTTGCTCTGTCATTTGTAGAAAGGTGCAGCTGGAGACTGGGGGGAACGGGCCAATCAGGTTCTGAAGTTCACCAAGGGCAAGTCCTTCCGGCACGAGAAAACCAAGAAGAAGCGAGGCAGCTACCGAGGAGGCTCCATTTCTGTGCAGGTCAATTCCGTCAAGTTTGACAGCGAGTAACCTGGGCGAGCAAGGGCAATGATTGACGGCTACTTGCGTGGAACTGGGATTCCTCTGCTCTGGTGGGGTAGAGGGGTGTCTTGGCGAGGACAGAAGTTTAGAGTAGGTCCTGGGCCTTTACAGCATAGTAACTCCTCTGGTCCTTTTCTGTGTCCTAGTTTTGTACAGATTGACTCCCTGCACCCCTTGAATATCAGGGACAAAGTAAGAGGAGTGTTGTTTTTAAACAAATACATTTTGGTTGTTCCCCTTGTTCTTTGGAAGGCCTCCTGCTGTGAAATTTATATATTTTGTATTAAATGATTTCTCATTGGTTTCTGTTGTGATTTTCAGAGATGGGTTCCCACAGATAAAATCACTGCTATTCCTCAAGACACAGTAAAGAACCACTTTACGGGTGTTTATAATTCAAGCGTTTCTGCCCAGGAGAATGATCGAGTCTCCTGAGGCCCAATAGGGCTGCTTCAGGAGCAGGCGGTGAGTGTGTGTGCTGGGTGTCACCCGCTGTCTGGGGCAGAAGTGTCAGCCAGCACGAAGGTACCAGCTTTTTGGGATAAAATTCACTATTTTGTTACAGAACTCTGGTATGAATGGATGGGTCAGTTTTACTTGTCTTTTGTAATTTTGTCATTATATGTTTGCAATGTATTTAGCTTTAATTCAAAAACAATCTCTTAAAAAAAAAAAAGCAATCTCTTGTACTGTTCAGAGACATTTTTGGACAACTGGGCGCTTGCAGTCTTACACTAAGCTGAAGACCACATCTTCCCTTGCCCTTGTTTTTACATGATTGAGAACAAAATAGAACTAATTTTATGTGAGAAGGCCCTTTTCCTTGGCAATTTCTGTCTTGGTAACAATGGAGACCCAGAATTAGTTCTGTTCCTACATGTTTGTGAATCACTTAATCAGAAAGCGTGGGAGGAAAGAAACTGATTAAAGAACCTCAGTTCTCATGAAGTGGCTGGTTGCAGGATTTGTAGGTGGCCTCTGTCTGTGCTAACAGGTGGGACTGGAGAGGATTCCAGATGGGAAGAGGGGTTGACAGTGCATCCTGCCAGGCCTGCTATGGCCTCCGGTGGGACATGGACTAATTGACATACCCCCTCTGTAACCTTACCACTGAGGTTAAAAGTGAAAGCTGTAGACAGGGCTGGCGTGCAGCTCAGTGGGAAGTGCTCCACGCAAAAGGTGCTGCACACACAGCAGTGAGCAGAGGTGAAGATCCTAGGCTGGTCAGCTGAGGCGGGGCTGTGGGCACAGACTTCACTGCTGGCAGAGCCCTGCCCAGGGAGGGCCTTGGGGGCAATTGACAGCTCTGGAGGGTGGGCTGGCCCTGTCCTACAACTGTATGCCTCAGGCTTTCATGGGTGATGTGGAGTCTTACATGTAGCTTCCCCTTGGATTCCACACAAAACAATGTGTTAAAACTTGGTTTTCCGTGTAACTAGGAAGAGCATCCGTTATTCATGTTGCTGTGGGTGCTTCAGTCTGCATGGGAAAAGTTCTGTGTTACTACAAAGTAATAAACTGGCTGGTTTGTAACTGGCATTGTGAGACTGTTTGTAACACTATTGTGAGTGTGTACCGCCCCCTTCCTCAGGCAGACTGGGTGCCCCTGGGCAGGCTGTGCAGAGGCTTCAGGCATAGTGTGCTTGCTGTCCGTGACCACGTCTCGTCCCTTTATTGCAGTCATTCATATTGGGGGTTGGCCAGGTGGCCTATTGGCCAAATCCAGCCCACGGCCACTTTATGACTGAGGAACTAAGAATGAGTTTTGCCTTGGGGGCTGGAGGTTTAGCTCAGCGGCATAAGCGCCTGCCTTGCAAGCAGTCAGTCGTGAGTTTGATCCCCGGTACTGATAAAAAGGAAAAAGACAACAACAAAAAAAAGAATGAGTTTTGCCTTTATTTTTCTGCAGTAATGGGGAGCTAACCCCCGGGTCTTTGCATTGAGTTGCATCTCAGCCCCTTTTAAAATTTCTGAAAAAATGTGTTTTAATTCTGATACTGGTATAGGGATTTAGCTCATCAGCACAGCACCTGCCTGGAGAATACAAGGCCCTGAGTGCAATTACCAGTACAAAAAATAATAATTCTTACACTGTCTTTAATTTGCCCAGTCTAGGTTCAAACTTGTCAGACGTCTACCTCAGCTGCCCATGTGTACCTCCATGGGCAGTTTTGCATTTATAAAAGAGCTCTGTAAGTAAGAAATCCTGTGAATGACCTCCAAAGCCTAAATGTCTAATAGGTGGCTCTTTGTAGAAAAGGTTTGCTAACCCCTCACCAAAAACAAAAGTGGGTGTGGTGGCACATGCCTGTAATCCCAGTGCCTGGGTGGCTAAGGTAGGGAGGATTGCTGAGTTCAAGGCCAGCCTAGGCTACAGAGCAAGACGCTGTTCCAAGAAAAAAGGGTTTGCTGGCCGTTGGTCTTAACATTAGAACCATCCGGGGAGCCCAGTGCTGCTACTGGGCCCACCCCTAGAGTGCTGAGCGTTGTGAAGTTCTGGTCTCAAGAGTCAGGAGCGTTGAAAAAGTTGCTCTACCAGAGAGGACATGAGGTAGAGACCAGTGGTGCATCCCAGCTGTGCAGCACCTGCTTAGCATCTTGTGTGTGTGGCCCTGGGCACTGTCCCAGCACAGCGAAAGCCCATCTGCCCACACCTTTCCTTTACTGTTTAATGGCATTAGTGTAAGCCCCGACTTGTTGCCCCTGCAGAGGGTGTCTACGTATAGTCATCAGTGCTTGGGAGGTGGCTTTCTAGGGCCTCTGCTTCTCCCCCTCTTTAGATACCAAAGCGGCAGTGTACTGGTCCCACCAGCAGTGGCTCTGTTTGTGTGGAGCCTGTCTGTCTCCCTCCACTTCACAGCGCCTTTGCTTACACCTGGCAGACGCTCCTTCCGAAGAAGAAGCAAGCATTGGAAGCAGAGGCTGTGCCTCCTGTGAGCTAGGACGGTGTCCCTGCTGCTGGATTCTCCAGTCCTGTTAACACTTTGGTCACTGTTGCCTTCCAACACCGTTGCAGTAATTTGTAATTCCAGCAACAAATTCAGAAAAGTGCCTTTTTTTTTTGTCTTTTTTGTTTTTATCAGTACCAGGGATCAAACTCACGACTGCCTGCTTGCAAGGCAGACGCTTATGCTGCTGAGCTAAATCCGCAGCCCTGGAGAAGTGCCTTTTTGCTTGTCCTTTAGCCAGTACTACTTACCAGATTTATTTGCTATTTGAAATGAAAATACTACTCATCTTTGGAGGATCTGTTTTACTTTGGTGAAACAACATTAAACTTATTCTCTGTGTTCGAGTATGTGAGCACACACACTGCTGGGAGTTGAAGTCAGCCTTAGCCAGGGCACAACTTGCCTCAGCTGACACAAGGACTGAGCGTGCGTGGCAAGCACTTAGCACAGTCCCTGGCACTTGTAAGCACTCTGTCACTGTTGTTTGCTCCATTAAATGAATTTTTAATTTAATTTTTGTGGTGCTGGGGAACTGAACCCCCAGAGGCTGCAGATCTTAAGAGTCCCTGGCCCTGCGTCAGAAGTTGGTACTTCATTCTGCCCATTGTCGGCATTGGAGGACGGCTGTGTTGCAGGATGTGTACTGAATGCCACCTCCCTGATGTGACAGCCCCAAGAGCTGCAAACATTGCCAAGCATCCCCTGGAATGCAGAGCAGCTCCTGCCTTAGAGCTGCTTTGAAAGCTTAGAATATCAGGTGATTTTTTTCCTAAGGTTGACAAAATAAGAATTTCGGGGTGCCCTGAGAATCCAGGTCTCTTGACTTATATCTGAAAACAGCTTTCGGTATTGTTTTTATTTTCTGATCATAGTCTCACTGTGTAGTTCAGGCTGGTCTTGAACTCACAATCCTCTCCTTTCTTGGCCTCCAAAGTCCTGGCATCATAGGTTGTACCACCATTGCCCCCAGCTCTCTGTGCTTTGAGTGCCAATAAGAGAACTTGAGAGCTGAAGGTCCAATGAAGGGACCCAGGCAGTGAACACTGCTCACCATGCTGCCTTCTGTCCTGAGGACCAGCATAGTGCTCCCAAGGGAGGTATGCAAGGAGGTCTTAGCCCACATTGGCCACCTGGGCCACCTTGGCCACCTTGGCCAAGCATCCTGAAGAGTAGCACTTTGCCAAGTATGAGAAGGGCACACAGTGTGCATGGTAGAGGAAATATTTTTCCACAGGAGAAGAAAACTTTAGAATAGATCCAGCCAGTGTGTATGGGGACAGGGGAGATAATGCCAGATTTAAACTTTTATTTTATTGTTTTGAAACAGTCTCACTATGTGTATAGTCCAGGTTGATCTTAAGCTCACTGTGTAACCCAGGCAGGCCTCCAACTTGCAGTGATCCTCTTGCCTCAGCTTCCTGAGTGCTGAGATTACAGGTGTGCATTACCATGCCCAGCAGTGACATTTTATGTTCAAAGTGAGTACTTTATTTAATTCATTTACTACATAGGTGATTGCTATTCGGTGAATACTCTTGGTGCTCTCTTGGCTGCCAGAATAATAGAACTGTTGTTTCCAGACTTATCCACACCTGCTTAGGTGTCTGCAGTTCCTGGAGCAGCCAGCAGATGGGGATCTTTTTTTAAAAATCATTTGATTTTTTTTTTTTTTTAATTTTAAAGAGAATAAAACCAAACAAAATAAAACAGAATAAAGCCAATCAAAACAAAACAAAGTGATACAGGACTTCAAAACAGGAATCAACAATGGCTACCATAGGGGCTGGGGATTTAGCTCAGCGGCATAAGTACCTACCTTGCAAGCAGGCAATCATGATTCGATCCCCGGTACCGATTTAAAAAAACAATGGCTACCATAATGCCACTTGTCATCTTAAAAATTACTGCGAGTGCCATCAGACCTAATAAAAACAAAAAAAAAAAATAGAGCAGAATGAAACCAATCAAAACAGAACATTGAAGAAACCAAAACAATAAGCTGGGCGTGGTGGCTCACGCCTGTAATCCCAGCACTCAGGAGGCTGAGGCAGGAGGATCATTGCAAGTTCGAGACTAGCCTAGGCTACAGAGTGAGCTCAAGGCCAGCCTGAACTACATAGAGACCCTGTCTCAAAAAAGATAAAAAAAACCAATAAAATGGAACAAAACGAGAGCAATGTTGGATTTCAAAAACAGGACAAAAAAAAAAAAGAAAATCTTCCATGTTTGCTATTTGCATGTGTTATCCTCTTACTGGGTGCTCAGAGTACCAGCCTTAGGCCTGCAAAGTCAATCATACAATGCAAACACTAAGATGTTTTGGTACCTCAGTTGCTATCAACTCTTCCTGTGCTACAGGGGCGAGGGCTGTGTGGAGGGGTTCTTGCCTCCCAGGCCCTGGGATGGTTGCTTATAGGAATTGGCTTCTTCCAGGGGTGATCTTGTCCACAGTGTGCACTTGGTCATCAGACTCTTAAGTGCCCAGCAGAGGCCACTTCTGGATTCCCAGGGCTCTTTGAGGAATGCAAGCCTGCTGTGTGCTTGGTAGAGATGAATAAGACATGAGCCCTTATTTGAGGCTTCCTGGTTCTGGAGAGTTGTGAAGAGAAGCCCTTCTGGTCTTTAGTCTGCTTTTTATCCACAAGGGTGGCGTGTGTTACCTGTGAGCCCACTGCAGGCAGCATGGCTTGTAAAAGTCAAGGCTCAGGTACCAATCCTTGTGGAGTGACGTGAAGAAGGGCAGCAAATGGTGCCCACAAAGACGAGACTAGAGCTGTGACTAGGACTGCTTGACTGAGCAGTGATTCAGGTTGACTCACTTGACTGCATGTTCAGGCTCACGTTTCGCATAGGCACCGTGTCTTAGGGAAGTACCTTGTCTGCTCTGGATGGGGAGATGCAGCCAGGTCTAGCTGGGGTGCCGTGCAGTGGGGACAGGGTGAGAGGCTGGCCGTGGGGCTGAGGCCAGGCCGTTTGCAGAGTAAGGCTGAGGCTTCATGTACAAGCCCAGGACGGTGCTCCCAGGTCTTCAGAGAGCAAGACTGTTTGGGCTCAGCCTGGGAGCAGCGATGGTGAGCTGGCTGTGCCAGCTAAGGTAACTCCAGGCAGGGTCTTGGGAGGTCAAGAAATTCTCTGCTTTTACCTTTGAGTCTGATCTGTGGAAGACAGCAGCATCTAGTGCAGAAGATCAGATGGACTTGTGCATGTGTACATGTGTGCATATGCACACGTACATGCATGCTCCTGCTTTGGGCAAGGAACCTGGGGTCTCACACATGCTGCACAGTGCTCTATCACTGATCCCCACCCCAGCCCTGGCTTTGGGTTCAAGCGCAGCTTTGTGCCCTGTCTACATGACACCATGCCTGTCCTGTGTACAGCCTGCAAGAGATGCCCTTGCTCCCCAGGTGTAGGGAATATGGGGGCATCACGGCCCTGACAGCTGACTGCTGCATATGACCACAGGGGCACCCAGAGAGGTGTCCCCCACAGCTGCTCTCTACTCACTTTGTTATAGACCCTTTCACTGAGCTGAAGGGGCTCCCAGGGCGCTTAGGAGGCTGCTACCTTTTCCACTCCTTTCATTTTTCTATCCCCTTTTGGAGACAGATAAAATGTGAGCTGGGCACAGTGGTACACCCCTGTAATCCCAGCACTTGGGAGTTTGAGGCAGGAGGATAACAAGCTGTTCAGTTTGCAGTACACAGCTTGTACTATACAGCAAGACCCTGTCTTGAAAAACAAATGTAACACTAAATAAAAGAATGTTAAAAGAGTTTTGTTCTGGGCCTGGTGGCGCACACCTGAAGGCTGAGGCAAGAGGATTGCCATAAATTCGTGGCCAACCTGGGCTATATAAGCAAGTTCAAGCACCTTCCTATGCCAGAGCCATGAAACCACAGGAACTGACCTCAGGCTGACTCTTGGCACAGGTATGCCTGCCACAGTTTTCCTTTTTAGATGGGTATCTTACCTTGCCACCCACATTGCTCTCAGACTCTCAAGCTCCAGGGATGTTTCTGCCTTCTCTGCAGCAGCTACCACCAGACCTGGCTAAGCTGTGCGGCTTTCTCCTCCTTTCCACTTACAGTACTTCATTATATCGGCCAGAAATTCATGATTCGTTAGCCTCCCAGCTACTAGGATTACAAAGTGCAATATCATGGCTAGTTTTCTTTCTTGCTCTTTTCTTTCTTCTCTACCACTGAGCTATACCTGTCAACAATTCTTATTTTTATTTATTTGGGGAGAGTTCAGACAGGTCCAGCGTTGTTGTCCAGGCTGGCTTGAACTCACTGATAGCCAAAGTGTCCTCGGGTTTGCAACAGTACTCCTGCCTCAGCCTCCCAAATGCTGCGATTACAGGTGTGGCTCACTACAGCTGGTTTAGCAATTAGAAGATAATAGTAAACACAAGGACCACAAAAATTCTGGGGAAGGGGAGAATGATTCCCACAGTTTCCACATTCTTTCTTTCTTTTCTCTTTTGAGATAGGGTCGCACTCTGTAGTTGACGCTCATCTTAAACTCACTATGTGGCCCAAGCTGGTCTCATTCACAGGGATCTTCCTGCCTCAGTTTCCCAAGTGCTGGAATTAAAGGCATACATCACCATGCCTGGCTCACATTACTAGTTTCAAATGTCCAGCTTTCAACCATAGCATAAAAAAATAAGTCATACAAAGAAGCAGGAAAGAAAGGCACCTTCAAAGGAAAATAATATATACAGATGGTCTCTGCAGAGACATGAAGACAGATCTCTTAAAGACTAAACTGACTGCTTTGTGGGTGTTCTGGGGCTCACCTATGATCCCAGCTACTCAGGCTGGGCAGCAGAGGCAGGAGGATTGAAAATTAAAGGTCAGCATGGGAAATTTAATGAGGTCTCAAATTTATTTTTTCTTTTTGGTACCGGAACTCAAACTCCTGACCGCGCTTGCTAGACAAGTACTATGCCACTGAGTTATATCCCTGGTCCTGAAAGTAAATTTAAAGGGGGCTGGGAACGTGTGTAGCTCAGTGGAGGGAGCCTAGCATGCACGAGCACCTCCGTGTGACCCCCCCAGTACCACAAAACAAACACATAAATAGCCTGCCTCAGTGCCAGGTCAGATTCAGGCATGGTGGCACATGCATGTAATTCTAGCATTCAGAAGGCTGAGGGCAAACTGGGCTACAAAGTGAGTTCAAGGCCAGCCTAACTGCGCAGCAAGATCTTGTCTCCAAAACAAGCTCAAAGAATTAAAGAATGAGGTGAAGAAACAAAGTGGATGTATCCATAATGATATTTTAAAAAATGACAAAAAAGCTGGGGATTTAGCTCCGCGGCTCAAGTGGTTGCCTGGTAAGTGCAAGATCGTGAATTTGATCCTCAGTACTGGGAAAAAAAAAATGCTGGAGCTGCAAAGAACAATAACAATAAAAATTCAGTAGAGGGTTACAAAGGCAGATTAAGAGGCATAAGAATAAGTGAGGGGGGTGGGGATTTAGCTCAGTGGCATAAGCACCTGCCTTGTAAGCAGGCAGTGGTGAGTTTGATCCCTGGTACCGATAAAAAGGAAAAAGAAAAAAAAAAAAAAAGAATAAATGAACTTGGAGAAAGCATATTGGATATTACTGTCTGAAGAACAGAAAAAGGATTGAAAGAGAGAGAGAAGGACAAAGTGGTTATTTGGAGAAGTAGAGTGTGATGGTTCACACCTGTGATCCCAGCACTCAGGCGGCCAAGGCAGGAAGACAGCCTTGAGTTCAAGACCACCCTGGGTTCCATAGCGAGACCTTGTATAATTCTGAGATCTCTTATTAGACACTTTGGAGGACAGAAGGCTGATACAGTCAAAATGCTAAAAGAAAAAAGCTCTCAGATAAGAACCCTGTATGGGGGAGGGGAGTTGAGTGCCAGCCCCCCCAGTACCCCCCCCCCCGTGAAGCAGCGACATTGGTGGACTGTGGGGCTACAGAATGGTGAAGTCACCAAGAAGCAAGCCCTCCCAATTGGCAGCATGCACAGGCCATTGCGGGGACGCCATGACCCATGCAGTTCTTGAGGTTCTTGGGGTGAAGGGCCACTAGGATTGACAGAATAAAGAGACAAATCTGGGGTCAGGTGGAGTCCTTATCCTCCTGATGGGGGGAAAGGAACTGCCCCTCCCTCAGGGGGTGTTTTTTAAAACCTTTTAGCAACTTAATGTCACCTGACACCCTGTTGTCCTAGTAACCCACTGCTCAGATGGTCTTGGGGCTGAGTGTTCTTTGGGCTGAAGCAGCTTCTTTAGGTGGCTGCCCCTGGTGCTCTTTGTTCTTGGGCTGGTCCTCCACCCTTGCACATGTGGTCAATTTCTAGTTTCAATGGCTCCCAGCAGGGGGAGAGCAGATACCAGCCTCTTCCAGCACATGGGCTGGGAAACAAGAAGAGCCAACTCCACCACCACCCTAAGCAACTGGCTGATTTGGAGAAACAGGCTGCTATTGAGGTAAAATGCAGCTTAATGCTTAGAGTGTAAATGTTTCACTGACTTTGCAGGCCTGAAGCTGGTCATCTGATCATCTATTCAGAGGATAACAGTACACAGTGCAGCATCTAAGGGGATCTCCTGAAGATGACAGTGATTGTTAATTCTCTATCATCTTGTTTTGAAGTCCTGTATCATTTTCATTGTTTTGTTGGGTTTTATTTTATTTGATTTTATTATATCCATGGGCAGCTATTTCAAAGATGGCAAGATATATTACGGCAGCTGTTTTGGGTTTACCCTTTTTTTTTTTTTGGTACTGGGGATCAAACTCACCACAGTGCGCTTGCAAGCAGGCGCTTATGCCGCTGAACTAAATCCCCAGCCCCCTTGGGTTTACTCTTGTTTTGAAGTTCTTTATTGCATTTATTGATTTATTTGTATTGGTTCTGTTCTGTTTTGTTTGATTTTTCATATGTCTGAAGCAATCTGCAGCTATTTTGAAGACAACAAGAGGTATTATGGTAACCATTGTTGATTTCCTATTGTTTTGAAGTCCTTACACTGGTTTGTTTTAATTGGTTTTATTCTGTTTGGTTTTATTTTCTTTAAATTAAAATAATAAAAAAATTTAAAAATCCTATATGTGACAAAACTGTCCTCCAGATGTGGGTGAAACCTAAGTGTGGTGCACATCTCTAATTCTAGGTACCCAGGGGGATTGAAAATTCAAGGCCAGCCTGGGCAGTCTGTCAGCTTAGTGAGACCTGGCCTCAAAATGAAACAAAAGGAAAAGGGTTGAGCCATATATAGCGCAATGTAAAGGTCTGGGTTCAATCCCCGGTGCTGCTAAAAGAAAAAACCCAGAAGTACAATAAGTGAACATGTTCCCAGATAAGCAAAAACCAAGGAGGCTCACTGCCACTAGACTTGGCCTAGCAGAGATTCTCAGAGAAATAGCAGAATGTGAAATGGCATTGAACATTAACCCAAAGTCACCAGAAGTAGCAAGCCGGTGGGTAATTACACAAGCTAACACTTTGCAACTCTACTTTTTGTCTTCTATATGATTTAAGAGGCTAATGTATCTGCTGGCTATAGTGGCGCAAGCTTGTTTTTTTTGTTTTGTTTTTTTTAATTTTTTTTTTTTTTTTAACCACTAGACAACCAGGGAGGTGGCGCAAACTTGTAATCTCAGCCTTCAGGGAGCTGAAGCTGAAGGGTCATAGAGTTTGAGGCCGGCCTGGACTACATAGTGAGACACTTTTTCAAAGAACCACAGAAGGAAGGGAAAACTAGTGCTTTTTTTTTTTGTACCAGGGATCGAACTCATGACCTTGCACTTGCCAGGTAGGTACTGTGCCACGGAGCTAAATCTTCAGCTGCATTTCTTTTTATTTATTATTGTTTTAAGGAGAATAAAACGCAACAATACAAAACAGAATAAACCCAATCAAAACAAAGCAGTGAACATGGTACAGAACTTCAAAATAGGATAACAGGTTGTCAGCAATGGCTGCCATAATAGATTTTGTTATTTTCACAACAGTTGTCCATTTCTGACGTAGTAAAGTCAGATAAAACAAAACAGAATAGAACCAAGCAAAACAGAGCATTGAACAAAACAAAACAGTAAAAAAATACTGGATTTCAAAAACAAGACAGAAGGGACGGGTGTGGTGGTGCACACATGTAATCTCGGCACTCAGGAGGCTGAGGAAGGAGAATCGCTGTGAGTTCAAGACCAGCCTGGGCTACAAAGTGGGCTCAAGGCCAGCCTGAACTGCATAGGGAAGCTGGGGATTTAGCTCAGTGGCATAAGTACCTGCCTGGCAACTGCAAGATGGTGAGTTCGATCCCTGGTACCATTATAAATAAATAAATAAACTGCATAGTGAGACTGTCTCAAAAAGACAAAACAAAAACAAAAACCCCAGAAGGAAATCCCACATATTTGCCATGTTGAATACCATCATCCTCCTAATAGGTGCTCAGACGACCAGCCTTAGACCTGCAAAGTCAATCAATCAATACAAGCATTTGGTTGTTTTTGGACTCGGTTGCTATCAACTCAGCCTGTCCTCCAAACCAGAACCAGCCAGTTACTTATGAGAGGAGCATGTCTTGATTCTTAGGCTGCGGGCCAGTTGCCTCAGGGGAAAAGCAGTCTGGCTTCTCTCTTCCTGGGCCCCTATGGTTGCACAGCTTTCAGGAAGATCAAACTAGCTTCTTCCTGTGCTCTTCCCAGACCCAACAGACTGGCTTCTCTCTTCCTGGACCCCCAAATGATCTGTACCTATTTTTTCTTTTTTGAGACAGTCTTACTATCCTTGAACTCATATGTAGCTCAGGCTGCCCTCCAGCTCACAGCATTCCTCCTGAGTGCTGGGAGTCCAGGTGTGCACCTTCATGTACAGTAGTAATGTACAACTAATTGGTGGCTTGGGGCACACAATGTATACAGACAGTTCCTATGACGGTTTCAGTTGTGAAGTTTGGAATTTACAACACTGTGAATACAATAAAAATTGTTCAGTAAAAAATTTTTTCCCAAGGGCTGGGGATTTAGCTCAGTGGCATAAGCGCCTGCCTTGCAAGCAGGCAGTCATGAGTTTGATCCCCGGTACCGATAAAAATGAAAAAGACAAAAAAAAAAAAAACCCACAAAAAATTTTTCCCCTTTTTGTGGGGACACAATCTGGCTAATATAACCCAGGCTGGCCTCAAACTCATGGTGATCCTCCTGCGTCTCAGCCTTCTGAGTGCTGGGATTATAGGTGTGTGCCACCACAACTAGTTTAAATTCAAAATTTGTATTTTTAATTTCTTCAAACAAAAAATAAACACAACAACAAAAACTTTTTTTTGGAGATGGGATCTTGTAATGTTGCCCAGGCTGGCTTCAGACTTGTAATCCTTCTGCTTCAGCCTCCCAAGTAGCTGATCCTATGGGTCTGTGGCCCTGCTAGAAAGTGCTCTACCATCAGCTATACTCAGACACCCAGTGTCGGCACTCAATCTGAAGTGGCACAGGAGAGATAAGAAGGAGACAAAGTAGGAAGAGGTCTTTACGAGGGCATGGAAGAACTTGTTTTTTGGGGTTTTTTTTTGGGTACTGGCAATTGAACTCACGACCTCACAAGGTTTGCCAAGCAGGCACTTACACCGCTGAGCTAAATCCCCCTCCCCCTTTCTTTCTTTTTGGAACAGGCTCACACTGTGCAGTTCAGGCTGGCTCTGAGCTCACTTTGTATCCCAGGCTAGTCTCAAACTTGCAAAGACCTACCTGCCTCAGCCTCTCAAGTGCTGGTATTATAGGGGTGCGCCACCACACCTGGCTCAAGGTACAGGAGAATTTTATAGGGGTGCAGCGGCTTTCAACAAGAACAAAGAAGTGAGGCCATCTTTATCAGTTCTGGCTGGGGGAAGAGTGTGGGAGGTGGGCAAAATGACATATGAACTGCTGATTTGAAAGAGCATCTGCCTGTGTAAAACAAGAAACAGAGAGGTTTACTTGGTTGCATGCGCCAAAAACTAGCCAGAGGTTGATCCCTGGGATAAGGAGAATATAGAAGTTACTCTTGGAGAGAGAAGTTGTTTTTCCGGGTCTGGTACCAAGTTGGGCGGATGTCATGTTGCAGATCTAAGCCCCAGGCTAGCAGAACCTATCATCTAGAAGTGAAATTTTTTCAGCTGTGGGGTAGTATGGTGTAAGGGTGGAGGGGGAACAGATGTCACTAAATTTCCCAGCCTGGGTTCAGGATTTTGCTCCACTACCTGCCTTGCATCCTAGGTAGCTGGGATCACAGGTGCACACTACTGTAGCCCAGTAAACTTTTGTTTCTTACAAACTGAATCTTAACCAGATTTAATGTCTGTATTTGAATACTGATATATAGCTTAATGGGGATAACAAACATCAGAGAGTTGGGACTTACAAACATAGACCAACTGGACATAGTGAAGCATCCCTGTAATTCCAGCTCTCAGGAGGCCGAGACAGGAGGACTGTTGTGAGTCTGAGGGCAGCCTGTTACCCTGGAATATTAGGGTAACACTCTATAGAGTCAAGAGGTTAAACGGCTCAGACTGGTCAAGTAACAGGGAGCCAGGAAATCAAGATCATTAAGATCCACGAGGCAGAGGGGTGACCTGCCTGCCCCCAAAATGCAGCTAGGAACTTTCCCTAGTGATGGGAAGGGACAAACATGCTGGAACAGTCACTGAAGTCACCCATATTTACTATCACCAGCTCTGAGGAGGGCACAGGCCCAGTGAAGCTCCGCCCCTCGCACGTGATGTCAGAGGCCTCACCCCCACCCCAGGAGCTGGAAGCCTCTGAGCCTTGGGCTTTGTCTAGGTTTCCCTGGGGTTTCTTTTATTGATGGTTACTGGTATTTGATTATCTTTTTTTTCTGTTTGTTTGTATGTTTCTAAAAATATTATTTAAAACATTTTGTATTAGTCCATGTTTACAGCTCAATGATTGCATCGTGGTGGGGTGCTGGCGACTTGGGAAGTGTGCTTATGTTGCGTCCTCCTTCTTTTTACTTCCCTTTCCCTTCTCCCCTCTCCATCCCTAGATCTTCCCACTGTTTCCTGTGATCTACCTGGTATTTTGCTCTTTAAATTAGTTACACTTTGGGTTTCTCATGTAAGAGAGACCAAGTGATATTTAAGCTTGTTTTTAACGTTATGATCTCAGAATACATCCATTTTCCTACCAAGTTTACCCTTCATGGCAGACTGGGGCCCTGTCCCTGCAGCAGTGCTGCCTTGTGTGTGAACACCACACTTAATCCATCCACCCATCGAAAGTGCGGGCCACGAGCTGTGCCGCCACAATCGCTGGGACAGGGCGCTATGACTTCCAGGAAGATGCTGGAGGGGGAACAGCTGGGTTAAGTGGAATTTCTATTTTCAGTTTTTGAAGGAATTTTTTTTTTTTTTTTTGGTCTTTTTGAGACAGGGTCTCGCTGTGCAGTTCAGACTGGCCTTGAGCTCACTTTGTAGTCTAGGCTGGTCTCGCTAAGATCCTCTTGCCTCAGCCTCCTGAGTGCTGGGATTACAGGCATGAACCACCACGCCCAGCAGTTTTTGAAGGAACTTTACAGTGATTTCCACAGTTGTTTTACTAATTCACATTCCCACCAATAATGTAGAAGGAGTTCCCTGAGTCTCTCCAAACCCCCAGTCTGGCCAGCATTTCTTTCTTTCTTTTTTTTTTTTTTTTTTTTTTTGTCTTTTCCTTTTTATCGGTACCGGGGGTCGAATTCATGACTGCCTGCTTGCAAGGCAGGTGCTTATGCCGCTGAGCTAAATCCCCAGCCCCAATTTATTTGATTTGTCGATGTTGGCCACTCTTTCTGGGGTGAAATGGAATCTCAATGTTGTTTTCATCTGCATTTCTCTAATGGCCAGAGATGTTGAGCATTTTTTTTCCCCTTGTACTTAATAGTCATTTGTACTTGTTCTGAGAAGTGTCTATTCATTTCAGTGGCCTATTTTTTTTTTTTTTTTTGTCTTTTTCATTTTTATCGGTACCAGGGATCGAACTCACAACCGCCTGCTTGCAAGGCAGGTGCTTACGCCGTTGAGCTAAATCCCCAGCCCCTTAGTGGCCTATGTTTTGACTGGGTCTTTTTATGGAGGCGGTGGTCTACTTCCTTTTTCTGAGTTCATTATGTAGGGAAAAGGAGTCCATAAATAGGGAAAGGGCTTTCCAGCTCATCCTGCCTAGGAAGAGTTGAAGCTTGGCTGGAGAAAGCAGTTAACCAGACAAGAGGGGAGACACAGGTGGGGCACAAAGGAAACCAGGTAACCATCCCTCATCCGCCTCCAATAAAATGCAAGGGAGTCAGGAGATGGCCATTTAAAAGAGAGCTATTATTTAGTGTATAAACACACACATACACGCCTGTCTACCTACCTATCATCTATTTTCTCACTCTAGGGCAACTGTGCTAGTGCACCATCCTATTTTCTTAATTGCTAACTCAGCCTTGCATGTAATATCTCCATAAATTTTAGAGAGACGACCTTGGCAGGAAAGCCAGGCAGGCGTGCTGGTGCACACCTGTCATCCTAGCACTCAGGAGGCTGAGGCAGGAGAATTGCTATGAGTTCAAAGGCAGCCTTGACTACAAAGTGAGTTCAAGGCCAGCCTGAACTAGCTTCAAAAAAGATCAAAGGAAAAAAAGCCAAAAAATGTCACATCAGAATTTGCATGAGAGAATGATACCCAAATTAAGAATCTTAGGACCGGGGGCTGGGGATTTAGCTCAGCAGCATAAACACCTGCCTGGTTTTTTTTTTTTTTTTTTTTTTTTTTTTTTTTATTTAAAGAAAGACTAAACAAAACAGAAAATAGGTAGAAATAATACATGCATATAATACATGCATTCAGAGAAAAAATAAACAGTAAGAAATCACTGGTTGATGTTTACATATTGTCATTTTACAAATAGTTATTCAAAATACAAAAATGGAACATGTAAAGTGAGAATTCAAACAGCGAGACTGCAAACAGTTCTGTTCAACTGTCCAATAAAAACATAGAAATATGGTTATCAACCCTATACACTTAAACATACATGCAGTTATCCATATCTTCAATTGTGTTGAGATAGAAAAAACCCAAGCAGGCTAATATCACTCTGAACAGAGAATAATACTATTGCTGGGTTTCACATTATGATACACAAGAATCAGCACTGGGTTCTTTAGTGACTCTTTTTCCTCAAAGTATCTGTTCATTTCATCATGTGTCATAAGATCAGCTCTCATAAACTGTTTATAGATTCTACACATGCATGAGTCTTAACATGTATTTCTGTTCTCTCTATATTAGAGGTAGAAATGAAACAAAGCAAGACAGAACAAAACATATTCCTATAAACACATGAAACAAAAAAGACATATAAGACCATTGTGCAAGGACTTCTACCATAGTTCCTGTGTTGTCTCTTGTTATCTTCAATAGAACTGGCTATATCATCAGACATAGTATAACTGAATATATCAGTATATAACAGTATTAATAAAAACACAACTTTGTATATAGTATAGAACTTCAAAAACTGGCAGTTATCAAATCAGAATGTATATCGTAGGCCTGAAAACTGGCTTCTTCAGTGTAGTTGCCTATAATCCCAAACTTGATACTATCAATCATGTTAGTTTTTTTTATTTTATAGAATCTGAAAATGATTTTATAAGTTTATGTAAATTGCACAGAATAGTGGATTACATTTTGGTGTACTGCAACTTACATATAATTTACATGGATTTTTTTTTTCCGGAGGTATTGGCTTGGCTTCCCAGAGTCTTAAGTTCCAACATGGTGTGGATCTCAGGAGACACTGCTAGTTCTGCCCCTAGAAGGGCTGCAGTCTGCCACCCTGCCTCCGCTTACAGGGAGGGGAGATGCTGGCTTGGCTTCCAGGAGTCCTAAGCTCCAGCATGGCGCCAAGTCAGCATCTCCCCTCCCTGGTAAGCGGTGGTAGCGTGGCCCACTGCAGCCCTTCCAGGGGGAGAACTAGCAGTGTCTCCTGAGATCCACGCCATGTAAGCGGTGGTAGTGTGGCCCACTGGTAAGCGGTGGTAGTGTGGCCCACTGCAGCCCTTCCAGGGGGAGAACTAGCAGTGTCTCCTGAGAACACCTGCCTTGTAAGCAGGCAGTCGTGAGTTCGATCCCCAATACCAATAAAAAGCAAAAAGACAAAAAAAAAAAAAAAAAAGAATCTTAGGACCTGAAATAGCCAATCAGGTTGTAACAAACTTGTCCTTCTGCCACACTAATAAAAAGGACCTGGAACAAAGGTGTCTTGGGTCCTCCATCCTTTTAGATTCCCCTCTCTTCATCAAGGTAGCTATCATCTCCTTTCCCCCTTTCCAACAAGGTGTCCAAAAAAAATGTCTTTTTTTCCTTAAACTCTATATCTATTTTTTTTTCTTTTGTCTTTTTCTTTTTTATCGGTACTGGGGATCAAACTCACGACCGCCTCCTTGCAAGGCAGGTGCTTATGCCGCTCAGCTGAATCCCCAGCCCCTCTATATCTAATTTTTGTTGATATGGAATTTCCAAATCTGGGCGCTACTACCCTGCAGGGTGCTTGTCCCCAGGACCTGATGTTTATATATTCTAGATACTTGTCCTCTATCAGAAGATTTGGTTTCACTCGATGCCTGCTTCCTTTGCTGTGCAGAAGCTTTTTAATTTGATATCCCTTTTGTTGATGCTTGCTGCTGTTTCTTGTGCAATTGAGGTGGTATCAGAAAGCCCTTGCCTGTGCTTGTGTCTGCAAGAGTTTACCTACCGTACCTCCTAGTAGTTTAAATGGTTTAATATTTAGACTGTGATCCATTTTTATTTTACTATAGTACCTGGTGAGAGACATAGGTCTAGCCAGTTTTCAGCCCTTTTGAAGAGACTGTCTTTCCTCTGGCATATTTTTCTCTTTGTCAAAGATTAGATGGATGAATGTACCTGTGGTTGTTTTTGCATCCTCTGTTTTGTTTTGTTGAGACTGGGTCTCACTATGCAGTTCAGGCTGGACTTGAGCTCATTATAGAGTCCAGGCTGGCTTGGAACTCATGGTGATGTGCCTGCCTCAGCCTTCAGAGTGTGGGAATAACAGATGTACGCCACCACACTCAGCTTGCTTTGCTCTTTTAGCACAGAATTTGCTTTAGTTTTTACATGTTTCTTTCAGTTCCATATAAATTTTAGGATTTTTTTCTAGTTTTGAGAGTAATATTGTTTATTTTAATTTGTTGTTTGTTTTTTCTTCACTTGTTTCTTTTTTTTTATCATCCCAAATTTATTTTTTTTTTACTTTTTTGTCCTTTTTATCGGTACTGGGAATCAAACTCATGACCACAAACTTGCAAGGCAGGCACTTACGCCGCTGAACTAAATCCCCAACCCCTATCATCCCACATTTATTGACAACATTACAGCCTAGCAAAAAGATTCAAACTGTTCCACATGACATTTTGAAATTGATCCCAGGCTGAGGTAGAGTGCTTGCCTGGCATGCACAAGGCCCTGAGTTCAATCCCCAGTACCACCAAAAAACAAAACAAATGGAAATAAAGAATTCATCCCGATGGTAGGCTGCATGACCTGCAGGTTGGAGAGGCTGCCAAAGTCCAAAAGTGTCAGCATTTCTTTAGTGTCAGAGTCTACCTCAGTGATTTCCTGACCCAAGGCTGAGCACTCAGGGACAGAATTATCTCTCTTTTCTTTCCCTCCACTTATAGCTTGATGGAAATTCCTGTACAGGGCCATCTGGATCTGCTTCATCAGACGTGTGACATATCCTCCTATCTTGTTTCGAAGCTTCTTGCTGGGGTGTGTGTGGTGGTCTCCTCACACACGTGCCTGTAGGTCTCAAACTCGTTGCTCAGAGGCATGTAGTACTTCTAAGTGATGACCTGGCTGTCTTCTTCACTGTCTTGGTGTGAACAAGGCCCAAGTTGGCAGGTCCTGCGGAAAGAGGTTGTTTGTTTGGTTGACTTTTTTTATATGTGTGTATATTTTTGAGACAGGATTTTGCTAAGCAGTTCAGGCTGTCCTTGAACTCACTTTGCAACCCAAATTGACCTCAAATTCACAGCAGTTTACCTGCCTCAGCCTCCTGAGTGCTGTATTTTACAAGGCATGTACCACCATGCCCTGCTGTTGTGTTTTGATTCTGAATCCTACTACTTTACTGAATTTTTTAGTTAGTTCTTTATTAGGATGAGAGACGAAGACAGAGATAAGAAAAAGCCTTTGTTGCTGGTTTGGGAGGATTGCTGGAGATTGTGAGGACCTTCCAAACGGGGAAGTGGAGGAACGGCTTTTATGGAGTTGGGCTGAGGTAGACTGGATTGTGGTGCTAGGAGAGGATTGGAGAATCTTTGCTGAGTGCGACAAAGAAGGGCAGGAAGTTTCTTTTGGGTTTGCAAGAGGAACATGGAAGTTAGTGTTGGAGCCATCATTCTAGGGCTCAGCACCAGGCTGGGCAGACACCATGTTAATTAAGTCTGCAGAGGTCCACATGAGTGGAACCCATCATTCCTGCCTTTTTGTTGTTATGGAGTGGTGGCATGGGTAGCACCAGTAGGATAAGAAGTGTCCCAGACTATAGGATCAGTAAGGGAGGGAGGGAGAAGAGGAATGGAACTGGTACACATAGTATCTGAGTTTGAAGGATGAGAGTTATGGGGAGGGAGAAAGTGAAAGAGAAGTTGCATTTTTAGAGGAGATCCCTGGCCAAGAGGGGTGGAGCAGGTTGGAATAACAAGGAAATTATGGGTGAAGAAAAAAGTTTGGAATAGGCAGGGGAGGGGTCTGAAGGGGTTGTGTAAACTGGCCCTCAGTTCTCACAACAGACCATGGATCAGGTACAATGGCCTGAAAACTCAGGAAGAACACTGTAGGTGGCCCCTGTATCAACAAGGAAAGAGAGTGTCTTTCCTGAGATCCACAGTGAGACTCAGAAAGATACCTTGATGGGGGCTATGGCCCCAAGCCCCATCACTCCTTTTTAGAGGTTAGACTGAACAGGTCAGCTCGTAATGAGTCAGGCAGTGGTGATGAGATCTCCTGTGAGGGTAGGGCCTCTGTTGACCTAGCTGTTCTCTGGTGGACAGGGCAGTTGCAATTCCAGTGACGCTCTTGGTTGCAGATGGGACAAGGTCCTGGAGGTGGCTGTGGGTTGGGGCAGGCTCATGCCTAATGTTTTTCTTTGCCACACTTAAAGTATGGTTGAGAGGGGCTTGGGTGGCACTGTTTTGTTTTGGATTAACTGTCCCAGAAACCTCAAGTGCCATAGCCAAAAGTTGGCATTTAAGTATGGCATGTTGTTGTTTATCCTGTTTCATTGTTCCTTCTATTATTGAAGGCACAGAAGGCCAGATTAAGGTGCTGTCTATGTGGGATGTGAGGACCAAGATCTGTCTTTTAAATTAAGTGTGGATGTTGGGGCAGATTGAGAAAAGAAAAGTGAGTTGGTGAGGACTATTCCTTCAGGGGATTGGGGGCTGACATTGGTATATCTGGTTAGGGTAGCAGTGAGACAAGAAAATATTCAGCAGGGTTTTCATCAGCATGTTGAATTTGTTCATGAAGGTTTTGGTAATTGGTTTGTTTATGGGAAATTTTATTTAGGTCCACAGTAATACAGCCAAGCATTATATTCTTGCATTGTGAGCCATTATTTCCCTGATTGCCCTACTGGGAGGTCTGCATTTGGTACTGCAGCAGCCCCAGTGGGATGTTCAGGGCCAGTTTGGTGTCTGGTCAGCTTCAGCTTGGGGCACTTCTCACAGCTGAGTTTTTTCTTGAGGGAGAAGGGTGGATGTGAGAATGATACAAAAGTCTTTGTAATATAGGTCATAGGATTTAATCATGAATTGGAGCTCTTTTACATAATTGTAAGGATCTGTGGAGAAAGAGCCTAGTTTATGAGAGATTTGGGATAGGCCAGAAAGGGAAAAAGGGGCATGAACATGAACTAACCTGTCAAGGCCAGCCATCTCAGAGAGGAAGGAGAGGTTAGGGTTGAGGAAATGGTGACTGGCTAGAAAATGGCAGTGACTGGTGAGAAGATGGCAGGAGGTGTTAGGGGTGAGGTAGCTGACTAGAAAATTGTGGCTGGTAGGAAGACGGCAGGAGGTGGGAAGAATGAGACTGGGTGTGGTGTGCTGGAGGGAAAAATGGCAACGGAGGGGTGGAAGAGTAGAAAGTGGTTGGGGTGCAGGGTGAGAAGGGGACAGGGTTGGTAAGGCTGGGTTTTTTGTTGTTGTGGTTTTGTTGCATTTTTTTCATACCAGGGATCAAAATCACAACCTTGTATTTGCTAGGTAGGTGCTTATGCTGCTTAGCTAAACCCCCAGCGCAAGGCTGGTTTTTTGTAAAATGTGGTTCTGGCAGGACAGTTCATAAACTTTGTGTCAAAGGACAGTTCTTTACATGACAGTGCTAAATGGAACTTCTTTCTACATGTAAAAGTATCTTATAGATATGGAAAAAAGGAGGGGCTGGGGATACAGCTCAGCGGCACAGCACTTGCCTGGCAAGTGTGAGGTCTTGAGTTCAATTCCTGATACCAAAAAGAAAAAAATTATGCTGCCTGTGAATAAGGATACTTTGACTTGTCCTTTTCTATACATACCACCTTTATTTCTTTCTCTTGCCTGGTTGCTCAGGCTAAAATTTTGAGGACTATTTGAACAGGGTGGTAATAGCCAGCATGCTTGCCTTGTTTCTGATTTTGAGGGAAGGCTGTCTGTTTTCCCCATTTAATATGATATAGGTTTGTAGATTTGTCATAAATGGCTTTCATCAGATTGTGATGAGGGGGGCTGGGGATTTAGCTCAGCGGCATAAGCGCCTGCCTTGCAAGCAGGCAGCTGTGAGTTCAATCCCTGGTACCGATAAAAATGAAAAAGACCAAAAAAAAAAAAAAAAAAAAAAAAAAGATTGTAATGAGGTCCTGCTATTACTATTTCTCTTGGTTTTTATCATGAATACATTTTGGAGTGAGTGTGTATGTGTGTGTGTGGTATTCAGGACTTGACTCAAGATCTTTGCACTAAACTACTTTCCCAACCCTATAAAAAATTTTTTTTAAATCTTGAGACAGGATCTCACTAGGTTACTAAACTACCCAGGCTGCCCTGGGACTTGCAATCTTCCTGCCTCAGTCTCACAAGTGCATGCAACAATTTACCAGGGCCCATTTAAATATTTTTACACCTCTTCCCAGCCACTGTCTTTCTTTTTGGGATCTTATTTTACATGTGAGTTCACCATATGCTTAATATTGTTCCATACATAAATGGTTCTCTGTGCAATTTTTTTTTCACTTTTTTTCTCTCTTTGGTTGGTTTCTGTTGTTACTTCTTCACACTCACTGATTTTTCACTAGCAGTTGCCTTTATCTCGTTTAATGTATTTTCCCTTTCAGATACTGTATTTGCATATTTAAAGTCTCACTTAGGCCATTCATGTGTTCCATTTGTCTTGTCACCATAGACACTTGCCTTGGTTTTTGTGAATATGGAGCCCATATTTCTATTAGTAGCTGTAATGTCACCATTGTAATTTGTAAGTTTCTTTTTTTTTTTTTTTTTTTTTGTCTTTTTCCTTTTTGTGGGTATCAGGGATCGAACTCATGACTGCCTGCTTGCAAGGCAGGTGCTTATGCCACTGAGCTAAACCTCCAGCCCCAATTTATAAGTTTCTTACTGTAATAAAAAGAATATAGTATTGGGGAAAAAAAAACAACAAAAAAACAGACCCAAAGATCGATGGAACAGATTAGAAGATGCAGAAACAATTGTAGACAAACTAAGCCACCTTATTTTTGACAAAGGTGCCAAACATAATCACTGGAAGAAACATAGCCTCTTTAAAAATGGTGAGGGAAAAACTGGCTCTACACATGCCCAAGATTAAAACTGGACCCATATCTTTCACCATGTATTAAGCTAAAAACAGAATGGATCAAAGATCTTTTTTTTTTTTTTTTTTTTTTTTTTGTCTTTTTTCTTTTTTATCAGTACCAGGGATCGAACTCATGACCGCCTGCTTGCAAGGCAGGTGCTTATGCCGCTGAGCTAAATCCCCAGCCCAGATCAAAGATCTTAATATTAAGTCAGACACATTAAATCTGCTGGAAGATAGAGTAGGCAAAACTCTTGAAGACTTTAGGAACAAAACCTAGATTGCACAGGAACCATCATAAAGAATCAACAACTGGAATCTCACCGTACTTGAAAAGCTTTTGCACAGCAAGAGAAACCACCAACAGAGTGAAGAGACAACCCACAACATGGAAGAAAATGTTTGCCTGCTGTTCTTCAGACAAAGCGTTACTATTGAGAACATACAAAGAACTCAAAAAAAAAAAAAAAAAATCAATCCTTGCAGATTTAAAGACCCAATACTAAATGGGCATCTGAGATGAATACACATTTCTCAGATGATGAAATATGAACATTGGGCCAGGGATTTAGCTCAATGGCATAAGCACTCACCTGGCAAGCACAAGGTCATGAGTTCGATCCCCAGTACCAAAAAAAAAAAAAGAAAGAAAGAAAGAAATATGAACAGTAAATAAATACATGAAAACATGTTCAAAATCACTGGTCATTTAAGAGATACAAATTAAAACAACACTGAGATTCCACCTCATCCCAGAAAGAATGGCTTGTATCAAGAAATCAATCAATAACAAATGCTGGAGGGGCTGTGGGGAAAAGGAACTCTCTCCACTGTTGGTGGGAGTGTAGACTGGTTCAACCATAGTGGTTGGAGATCCCTCACAAATTAGGATTGGAGGTCCCAGCTATTTGACCCAGCTATTCCCCTTCTGGGTATCTTCCCAAAAGAGTTAAAAATATCAGATCACAGTGATATATGTGCACCCATGTCTATAGCTGCACAGTTTATAATAGCCAGATCTTGGAAATGACCTAAATGCCCATCAACTGAAGAATGGATAAAAAAGGTTTTTTTGTTTGTTTTTGTTTTGTTTTGGTACTTGGGATCAAACTCATGACCTAACTGTTACCAGCAGGTGTTTATGCCACTGAGAAAAATCCCAAACCCCAGGATGTGTTATTTTTATACAATGGGGTACTACTCAGCCATAAAGAAGGATAAAATGGAGACTTTTATAGGTAAATGGATGCACCTTGAGAACATTAGTGAAATAAATAAGACACATATGTGTAAACATTGTTTCTTTACTGTGACAAGTTGAAAGAAAAAACATGTATGTGTGTGTGTATTTATATAACTACTGGTTTCTCTGAGTTCACTGAAGAGGAAGATCTGTGCTGGTGTTGTTTGGACAGTTGAATGCAGATGTCTTGTGCTCTGGGTGAATGATTTGGGGATGACAATGCACAATGCATGTACTTGTCCCTTGATTGACTTATTTTAAAATTTTGGGGTTTTTTTTCCTCTTTGAGATAAAATGGATTTTCTTTTAATAAAGTGGATTTGAAAAAATGCTTTAAAAAAGTAAATAAAATGGAAAATAAAGTGAAAAGAAAAAAATTTATAAGTTTCTTTCTGTTGATTGACCTTTTGTTATTGTTCTTTTTTTTTCGTTGATTGAGATAGGGTCTTGGCATATAGCTCACGCTGGCCTTATTTTTTCTTTAGCAGGGATTTAGGACCTTGCGCTTGCCAGGCAGATGCTGTGCCACTGAGCAATATCCCTAACATGGCCTTGAACTCATGGGATCCTTCTGCTTCAGCCACCCAAGCATTGCACTGGGATTACAAATATGTCACCACGCCCAGCTCTGTCCACAAAGGCCCCTCCCTGTGTTCCATGGCTATTGTGCTCTTTCTGTGCACCGGGAGGCCTTGCCGCTCCTCCTAGTCATCCCTGGGCATGGCTGTCAAAGATGCAGTGCCAGCTGTGGTGCCTCCAGCCCTGGCCGGGCTTCCCGTGGTAGGCCGGTGTTGGCAATGTGGTTTGTTTCCCTTATTTAGTGTTGGCTTTGATCTCCCTGCTGGTTTCGTACTGGCTTTTCTCCCTCAGCCGAGGCACCACAGTAAACACGCCTGTGCTTGAGGAGTTTCACTGGGGTTCACTGCGGGGTAGGACTTCCATTGCAAGCACCCTAATAAGCACCAAGAACCCTGAAAAGTCTCACATGGGCTCATTTTACAGTTATGTCTTATTTGGGGGGAAATACGGTCATCTAGAGTGTCACCCAGAGAGATGCTGCCAAAGTCAGTGCCAGGTACTTTTATCTTTCCTCTCTCTCTCTCCCTTCTTTCCTTCATATCTCTCTCTCTCTCTCTCTCTCTCTCTCTCTCTCTCTCTCTCTCTCTCTCTCTGTTTCTCCTTCATTTCTTCTCATGATCATGATTGAACCCAGGGACTTTGCATTGACTTACATCCCCAGCCCTTCTTTAAATTTATTTATTTAGGGTTAGAGATTTATTTATTTTTATTTTAAAGGAATAAAACTAAGCAAAATAAAACAGAATAAAGCAGAACAAACCAGTGTGACACAGGACTTCAAAACAGTAGGAAATCAACAACGGTTACCGTAATGCCTCTTGTTGTCTTCAGAATAGCTGCAGATACCTTCAGACATAGGAAAAAATCAAACAAAACAGAACAGAATAGAATCAGTTAAAACAAATCAATGAATGCAATAAAGGACTTCAAAAGAAAATAATAGTTAATCCAAAATGGCTACCATTGCTGGGCATGGTAGTGCATGTCTGTAATCCCAGCACTCAAGAGACTGACGCAGGAGAATCATTGCAAGTTCAAGACCAATCTGGGCTACAAAGTGAGCCCAAGGCCAGACTGAACAGTAAAGCGGGGGCTGGGGATTTAGCTCAGCGGCATAAGCACCTGCCTTGCAAGCAGGCAGGCAGTCGTGAGTTCGATCCCTGGTACCGATAAAAACGAAAAAAGACAAAAAAAAGGCTACCATAATATTTCTTGTTAGCTTTGAAATAGCTGCCATGCTGTCAGATATAACAAAATCAAACAAAACAGAATAAAACCCAACCCAACGAAACAATGGAAATGATACAGGACTTCAAAACAAGATAACAGGGAATTAACAATGCTAGGGCTGGAAATTTAGCTCAGTGGTGTACGTGTCTGCTTGGTGAGTGCAAGGTCATGAGTTTGATCCCTGGTATCAAAAAAATAAATTGTACTAGGAATCAAACTTGCCTCACATTTGCTGGGCAGACATTGTGCTGCTGAGCTACATCCTCCCCACCTAAATTTATTTTTGAGACAAGATTAAGTCACTAAGTTGACCAGGATGAGTTCAAAATTCTGATCTTCCTGCCTCAGCCTTTGAGAAGGCTGGGGTCACAGCTGATGGGTTCTGCTCACATTGGCTTCTGCCAGACTTAACATGGCGCTGGACCCGAGAATGACAGCATGTCCCTCCAACACTAACTTCTCTGCTCTTCTAAGCCCAAAATAAACTTCTGCTCTTCTTTCTTGCACGTGCCAAAAACCCTCCAGTCCTCTCCTGACTCCACGATCCAGTCTACCCCAGCCCAACTCCACGAAAGCCTTCCCTGGCCTCCCCTGTTTGAAGGTCCTCTCAGTCTCCCACAGGCCTCCTGCCCGGCAGTCAAGGCTTGTCTTACTCTGTCTTTGTCACTCAACTGTACCCAGAAACCTGACAACAGTTGTGCCCCGCATCTGCCTGCTGTTAGTCTCTCATCCCAAACTGGGCCATCCTAGAGAACTTGTTCCTTCCGCTTCACATGTGCTGTCTTTTTTGAGATGGGATCTCGCTATGCAGTTCAGGCTGGCCTTGAGTTCACTTTGTAGCCCAGGCTGGTCTCAAACTCCAAATGATCCTCCCACCTCAGCCTCACCAGTGCTGGGATTTCAGGTGTGAGCCACCATGCCCTGCTATCCTCTGAGGTTCTTAAACCTCTTTTCCGGAGCGTTGGCCTTGTCTTAGGCTCTAGTTTTATTTAACATCTGGTCTAGTTCTAGTACGTGTGTGTGTGTGTGTGTGTGTGTGTGTGTGTGTGTGCATAATTTAATACTGGAGGAAAAACCTAAGCATTTAAATAGCTTTGCTAGAAAACTGAAATCAAAAGACAAATAGGATGATCCCATTTGCTTGAGAAACTGAGGAAGGAGGATCAGAGTTTGAGGGCAGCCTGGGCAATTAGTGACACCTTATGTCAGAATAAAATAAAAAGGGCTGGGAATACCACTCAACAGTTGAACACCTGTACAGCATAAATGAGGCCTTGGGATCAATCCCTAGAACCCTCATCTCACAGAAAAGAGACAGACGAGTGTAGGCAGTCCCCAGATGATAGCAATCTAGCCATCTTGGATGGCTCAGGAAAGGATGAGAAAAGCAATAGTGAAAGACGTCTGTGCTCATCATGTATGTAGGGCACCTCCCACTGAAAAGTCTCCAAAACAAGGATGCAGACACAGGAAAACAGCACATGGTCAAGCCCAGAAGTTGTGAAAGGACCATGGCAGATGTAGCAGGGCACACCTCTAATGCCAGCGCTTTGGGAAGCTGAGACAGGAGGATTGCAAATTCAGATCCTGCGTGGGCAACTTAGTGAAGCTCAGGTTTCACAAAAATAGAAAAGGTTAGGGCTGTAGTTCAGGGAAAGGGCTCTGGGCTCCACCTCTAATACTGGAAAAAGCAAGCTGGGAGAGGAGGCCATTGAGTGGGCTGGGATCATGATTATCTCATCCAAGTCTGCTTAGGAGGCCCAGGGACATACGGAACGTTCTGTGTCAGAAGGTACTCAGTTGAGCCTGAAGCCAGAAGGTGGGAAGATGGCTTACATCTGGAATGGACGCGTGTTGGGCAATTGCAGTCAGTCTCTGTGGAGACTGTCATCAATGAATGACAGATTCCTCTGGGGAAGAGCCGAGATTGTGGCTTTGCTTTCCAAAACTTTGCTTCAACAAGGTGTGAGAAAGAGAAGAGGCTACAGAAACACATCTATTGATGAAAGCTGTGGAAGAGGGCCTCCTGGAGACCCTTTCCAAAGAATGGGTCATGGTCCCAGTCCTCCTCCAAAGGCAGGCGGATGAGGAAGGAAAAGGTCTGCTGTATGAAGCAGCAGCCAGAGAGCACACACTGCTGGCAGAAGGAAACCGGCCCACTGCAAAGATCTGGCTGTGCTGGGCAGCAGTGAGGTGTCTCAGCAAGGGCTGCTCTGTGTTCTCACAGGTGAACAAGGGTCATGCCAGGAATTATCTCAGCAGGATCTAGCTTAACTGATATGCTGTTCTCTAAGTGCATGTGTTGGTCTCATTGTCTTTTTTGTATAGTTTATTAAAGTATTGATATAATTTTAATAAATATTTTAGGTTACATACTGACCCTTTGTCTTTACATAATTAAATCAGAAACTCAGAAACTCTAAACCTGAATAGAACAAATAAAAGGCTGTGTTATTTAGTTTAAAAAAAGAAGAAGAAGAAAAAGGGATTTATTTGATCTGAACAATGAAAAAAAGCAAGCAGTAAAAAATGCCAGAAAGGGGGGCTGGAGATTTAGTTCAGCGGCGTAAGCGCCTGCCTTGTAAGCAGGCAGTCGTGAGTTCAATCCCCAGTACCGATGAAAAGGAAAAAGATGGAAAAAAAAAAATGCCAGAAAGCAGGTGTGAAAGAGCCTGAGGTGACCATGACCTGACTGGAAGGTGGCCAAAAGCCCTCAGAGCCAAGCACAATCCCCAAGATACAGGGTGCCCAGGGTAGGCAAGGGTCAGGCACTGTCAGTGGCAGACAGAACCACCAGAGGGTTTTGCTTTGTTTCCACAATGCCCATTTTCCCCTGTGTTTGCCCACTTTAGTGATTTTTAAAAATATATTGACAAGTTTGTACAAGCCTTTTCCTTGTGCTCCTTTTGCGTCAGTATCCTGATCTTTTGGGATGGCAGGCACCTGACATTGTGACACCACAACTGCTTTGAGGTAGGGTTCTGAGATTTCCTAGATTGAAGATAGATTGAATGAAGATGATACATGGCCCCTGGTTCCCAGAAAAAAGAAAAAAATATATATGTATATATGTGTATGTCTCCATCCATGTTTATATTCACAGTGATCCATCTATTTATATTTTTGAGACAGGGTCTCTTGGTTGAACATCTGAACTCAAGTCATCCGCTTGCCTCAGACTCCCGGGAGCTGGGATCACAGATGTGTATCACGCCTGGTTCCAGAAAAGATCTTCTAAACTGAGGGTCCCAAGACACACAGCCTAGCAACCCACAAGAGTCAGACACAGCTCCCCATTCAGGCTACAGCAGGGTCGGCAGAGCCGTGCTCAGGCTGGGCAGAGGCCCCTGCATCAGCTCCACGGGAGGGAGTTGCAGGGGTTGCTAGATGCCGGCGCACACACACACACACACACACACACACACACACACACAGTGTACCGTGGGCACCCTGTCTTCTGGGGATTGTGCTGGGCCCATAGATGGAGGCTTTGGGAATAGCCCACCCAGCCCTGGCCATGTAGCTACAGAGGCCTCAGGGGCTCACCGCATTCCCCTCTCCTCCCATTCCACCGCAGGCACACAGGCCTGGGCTGATGCTTGAGCCCCCGGGGGACCTGTAGCTGCTGGGCTGCTTCCCTGCTGGAGGCTGCACACAGAGCAGGAGTGGGAAGAGGTCCCCCTCAATGGCCACCCTCCGTGTACTCCAAACTTCCCATATTCTCCCCCTTCTGACTGCCGGCCTATCCCGACTCTCGCAGCCTGGCCAGCACTGGACAGCCTGAGTGCCTGCCTGACTTCCTTCCCTGTGACCAGACCTCGAAAACTCCAAGGAGCAGTGCCTGGCACCCAGGGGTCCCTGTGCTAGTCCATGTGCTGGGGCTGCAGGTCGCTGCAGCCCAGTGTCTCAGGCCAAGGACTTGGGGGGACCTGGCCAGTGACATAGCTTGGTCCCTCTCATCCGTCCGAGACTGTGTTCACATGCCCTTTGGAAACACAAGGCCCGGAGCCAGCCGCCTGATCTGAGGATAGTACCTCTGCAAGCTTCAGTTTATGTGTGGTTCTTAGCCAAGACCTGGAAAGCAGCCATAAATAAATCATAGCTATTACTCCCAGATTAAAAAAAGAAAGCACAATGTATCTGTGTAGCTGGTATGGTCTCCTGCACCTCATTAGAGTCTGAGAAACAGGCACATCTCCCCCCAAGCTCCCCTCTCACTTACATTTTTCTATTTGTAAGATTCTGAACCAGCAGGCATGGTTCCAGCATCCTGGGGGCTGAGGTAGGAAGATCACCCCAAGTTCAAGGCTAGCCTGAACTACCAAGAGAGACTGTCTCCAGAGTAATAAGCACTAACAACAACAACAAAAAAAGGTTCTGAGTCTAAATTAGATTTATTTTATATTAGCTTTATTTTATTTTATTTATTCCTTAAATAGGCAGCCAGGCATGGCAGTACAAACCTGTAATTCTAGCACTCGGGAGGCTGAGGGTAGGAGGATCACCTTGAGTTTGAGGCTAGCCTGAACTATATACTACATAAAAAAAGAAAAAGAGAAAGAAAAAAAAATACTACGCACACTCAGACTAATTCTAAGCAATTCAAAAGGTTCACCCCTTCTCCCAGCTCTCTTACAGCCTCCCATAGACACCAACAGATGTCTATGGAATTGCAGACAGGGAGCAGCATATTTTGGCAAGCTTTTCAAGTTAGTTCTTACAGACCTGCATAATTCTCTTTCAAAACAAAACAAAACAAACCCCTGCCAGGTGTGGTGGTACACATGTGATCCCAGACTCAGGAGGCTAAGGCAAGTAGGCTTGGGCCCAGCCTGGGTAATCTACTACCAGGGATTGAGCTCATGACCTTGCACTTACCAGGCAAGTACCTGAGCCACTGAGCTAAATCCCTGGTCCTTGGGCAATGTAGCAAGAATCTGTCTTAAAATAAAAATTTTAGGGGCTGGGGATTTAGCTCAGCGGCATAAGCGCCTGCCTTGCAAGCAGGCAGTCGTGAGTTCGATCCCTGGTACCGATAAAAAACGAAAAAGACAAAAAAAAAAAAAAAATTTTAGGGCTGAGGTACAGCTCAATGGCACAAGTGCCTGCCCAGCAAGTACAAGGTCATGTGTTCGATCCCCAGTACAAAAAATAAAAAATTAAATAAATAAAAATAAGATAAAAACAAGAATAAAATTTTTAAAAAGGACTGGGGATGTAATTCAATGTGAAGGCCCTGGATTCAATCTTTAATATTAAAAAAAAAGGCAGATTAGTCTTTGTGTGGGCAAATTTTCTCATTACTCTTGTGTAAATATGTTAAGAGTTAAATCATTGAGTCATATGATAAATGTAACTTTGCTTTTTATAGACACCCCCAAACTATTTCCCAAATGACATACTATTTTGCAACTAATCTCAACTATACTATAGTGGAGCTCCTGTTTGGCTTCGTCTCTCTCTCTCTTTCTCTCTCCTTCCTTCCTTCTTGTCAACATTTAGAGTGTAATTGCAGATCTAAAGGAGCAATTAATCAGGCATGGCAAATGTTAACAATTGGTGAATAGAGACGAAGAGTAAAGATACTCATTTTTTGTTTGTTTGAGACAGGGCCTCCCTTTGCATTTCAGGTTGGCCTTGAACTCACAAGTGATCCTCCTGCCTCAAACTCTGAGGTGCTGGGATTACAGGCATGCACCACCGTGCTCAGCTAACTTCACTCTGATTTACATGAGTGGGGCAGGATTGTGTAAGCCTGTAGTTTAAATTAGTGGAAGATTGAGACAGGGAACCTCTGACCCCAGAAGTTTGAGGCCAGCTTGGACAACATAGCAAGACTCTCAGCTCCAAAAATGAATAGATAAAAAATTGACAAATTTATACTATTATTCCCATTTTCTTTAAATTTAAACTTTTTCACAATAAAAGACTGTGAGAAAAAATAAATTGTGTATTATGGTTTGAATATATTTTATCCAGAAATGTGTGGCAGCAGAAGTGTTTTCTATTTGTGCATTTTTCTGTCGGAGACAGGGTCCCACTGTGCAGTTCAGACTTGAACTCACTTTTTAGCCCAAGCTGACCTCAAACTTGCAGTGATCCTCCTGCCTCAGCCTCCCAAGTGCTGGAATTACAGACATGGGCCACCACACCCAATCATCAAAAGTGTTTTGGATTTTAAAACTATGTCACTCAAGAAAGTGTTTTTGTTGTTTTTTGAGACAGGATCTCACAAGGTAGTTCAGGCTGGCCTTGAACTTACTATGTAGCCCAAGTTGACTCAAATACAAGGGGATCGCCTTGACTCAGCCTCTCAAGTGCTAGGATGATAGGCATGCATCATCAGACTGGCAAAGAAGGTGTTTTAAATTCATTCTTCATAGGGGCTGGGGATTTAGCTTGGTGGCATAAGCACCTGACTTCCAAGCAGCGTGTTGTGAGTTCAATCCCCGGTACCGATAAAAAGGAAAAAGACAAAGAAAAAAAAAGTTCATTCTTCATTGGTCTCAGGGTATCTTAGCCGCATGTTGAAATAATGAAATCTTTTTTGGAGAAAAGTACATGGCATAAAGTTTTTCTTTTTATTCTATTTTTTCAATCAGATTTTATTGGTACCTTTTAAATATACATAATGATCACATTCCTCTAGAGAATTTGTACCTGTATATACTATAACTTCCCTCCCTCCTTCCTCCAGTCCCCTTCCCTCCCTTCAATCTCTCCTCCCCTCCTCATTTACAAAAGCTTTGTTTCCATGTTTTCCTTCTTTTCTCTTTTTTTCCCCTACTATTCCCTTATTTGTCTTTTTGAGACAGTCTCACTATGCAGTTCAGACTGGCCTTGAACTCACTTTGTAGCCTAAGCTGGTCTCAGACTCACAACAAATCTCCTGCCTGAGCCTCTGGAGTGCTGGGATTACAGGGGTACACTACCGCGCCTGGCTAATTTTCCCTTTTTGGCATAATGGTTTTTTTTTTTTTTTTTTTTTTTTTGGTACCAGGAATCAAATTCAGGCCCTTGTGCTTGCCAGCCAGGCACTGTGCTGCTGAGCTATATCACCAGCCCTGGAATAAGCATTTTAAAAATATATATATTATTTTTGTTAGAATTTTAAAAGATGAATGGAATATTTGTCAAGGAATAACAAAATCCTGCAATCGTTGTTCAGTTTAGCTTCTCTTCTGTAGGCACAGCTGTTGGTACAAAATGTAAAACCAGTCCAGAACCATTTTTTTTTTTAAGTCTAGAGCTTTATTATTGCCTTTTTTAAAAGTCTAGAGCTTTAAAAAAAAAAAAAAAAAGTCTAGAGCTTTTTTTAAGTCTAGAGCTTTATGCCTTTTTTTTTTTTTTTAAGTCTAGAGCTTTATTATTGCAGCTGCAAGTGGACACTGCAATAGAAAGAACATATTGAAACAGCTGATTCGGGTCTGGGGATTTAGCTCAGCGGCATAAGCACCTGCCTTGCAAGCAGGCAGTCGTGGGTTCAATCCCTGGTACCGATAAAAATGAAAAAGACAAAAAAAAACAAACAAACAAACAAAAAAACCAGCTGATTCGTGAAGATGGAAGACTGGGTTGTCTGTGAGCATGATTTAGTCCATTCAAGCTGTGCCAGCAGAGATACTGTAGCTAGGGCTGGGCCCCTTAAACAACAGATGTTTGTACCTCACAATCGCAGAAGTTGGAGAGTCCAAGATCAAGGTGCCATCAGACTGGGCGCCTGTGAGGGCTTCTTTCCTGGCCTGTAGTCTCCTGGGTGAAGGAGTCACATGGAAAGGGTAAAGGAGTTCTTCTCTAAGGTCTCTCTCAAATGGGCACCTCCCATTCAAGAGGGACCCTCCCTCATGACTTGATCACCTCCTGAAGATCCCACCTCCCAGTACCTCCATAATGGAGATTAATCATAACAAGTGAACTTGGTGGGACACAGACAGTCCACTGCAGGGTATGGTATTATTGTTACATCATTATTTGGAAATTTTTGCTAAAAGCATTAGACTGTAAGGACTCAAATATTGCTAATCATAGGTTATATTGATTTAAGCAATTTATAGGCAGGTGGTCCGGAAATCATTTTTAAATGGTGCCAGTGATCAAACCCAAGGGCTCAGTGCATGCTAGCTGAGTGTTCTAACACTAAAGTATCCCTTTACCCTAAAATAAAGGGGTTTTGGGGGAGGTGGTGGTAACTGGGATTGAACTTGGGACTTCATATTTGCCAGGCAGGCACTGTGCCACTGAGCTAAACCCCTGGCCTCCTAAAATAAAATTTTAAGAGAGTTTGTATGTCTTGATTATAGTTCACAGAGTAGTTCCACTTATGCTATGTTTTTGAGTTCTAAAAGCAAATGTATGTAATCTCCATTTAACAGTAATATACTGGGGTCTAGCAAGTTAGATGATACTTTTTGTTCAAGGAAAGTAGTAATCTTGCTCAGTAAATCCTACCCATCTTTAAGGTGCCTTCCAGACACCTAATTGATATATTTTCAGTGTTTATTGAACCTAGACATGAACCAGTGCTCTGCTAGACACCATCTAACCGTTCCGATAGCAGAAAACCTGTCGCGCTGTCTTCTGCGCACGTCTTACTGTCTCAAGGCTCCCACTGTGTGAAAAAGCAGCAAGTAAATTCCTTATCTCATTGGTGTTAATATGTGATTAGGATTAAACAAAAGAGGAAGAACATAAACCAGGTAGTGTGTGACACCAGGAATAAATAATCTGGACTGCAATGGAGCACCCTGGGTGGGATTGCTTTCTTTCAGGGCAAGTCCAAGTAAGGCCTCGTGGAGAAGGTGGCAGCTTTGCTGAGGCTTAAAACAGAGTCAACCAGCTTGGGGGTGGTAACTGAACAGTGGGTTTTGCAGGTGGGGCTTTGGGGAGTGACTGGATCATGGGTGTGTGTTAACTGTGTAAATCCCCTAATCAGTTCAGCATAGTTCTAGGTGTGGTTAAGTAGATTTATGAAAAACAACCAGTCATCTCTACCAAGAATTTAAATTTAAATTGTCTTTTTGAGACAGGGTCTGTATGCAGTTCAAACTGGCCTTGAACTCACTTTGTATCCTAGGCTGATCTCGAACTCACAATGCTCCTCCTGCCTGGCCTCCCAAGTACTGGGATTACAGGCATGCCACCATGCCCGACTCACATATAAAATTTTTACTGATTCTGTCTCCTTGACGCATGGTGTGTATATTCTTTACTTTTTTTTTCCATAGAACAGACATTTTTACTTCGGATGGAGTCTTAATTTATCAATATTTATTTTATGGATTATGTTTTGATATAATGTCTGAATGTGCTCTGCCTAATCCCAGGCCACAAAGATTTTCCCCCTATATGTCCCTCTAAAAGGTATAGATAATACCATGATTACTGTGTGCAAATGAACATATGAGTATGGAAACCAAAACTGATACCATTTACAAACACTCCAAATGGAATAAAATGATATCAATTTCTTGTCTCTGGCAGCTTTTTTTTTCTTTTTCTTTTTCATTTTTATCGGTACGGGGATCGAACTCACGACTGCCTGCTTGCAAGGCAGGCGCTTTGCTGCTGAGCTAAATCCCCAGCCCTCTGACAGCTTTTAATATTCTGTTCTTATATTGGATTTCTGGAATTTTGATTATTATATGCCTGGGTGTAATTCTGTTTGGGTTGTAGGTGGCTGGGGTCCTGTATGCCTCATGTATCTGAGTATCTTTACCTTTTCCCATATTAGGGAAGTTCTCCTTGATTATTTCTGTGAACAGCCTTTGCAGTTCATTTGTTTGTATCCCTGCTTCTTCCTTTACATTCTTAATTCTTAAGTTGTAGATCCTTTTATCATCTTCTAGCCTTTGTATTGTTACTGCTTGTTTCCTTGTTATTTTTAAGAAGTTTTTCCTTTCATGCTCCCACATTACAAATCTATCCTCCAGTTCAGATAATCTATCCTTAATTTCTTTCAGGCTGTTATGCCAGCTTTCAATAGGGTTTTTAGTTTCCTGGTAATCTCTTTGAGCCTGCTTCATGTATTCTATGTTTTCTCTATTTTCTCCATCAAACAATTCTCCCCTTTTTTTCTGTTCTTCCATTTTACCATCTGTTTTTTTTTCTTGGGAGGTGCTTAACATTTCTTTAACTATTCTACTTACATCTTGCTTTACTTGGTTAAATATTTCACTTTTGAACTTGTCTATGAGGTCCCGGAGATATCACTTTATGTCTATTGGTGCCGTGTCTGATACTGCATGTTTTCTGTCCTCATTTTCCTTTGCATTTACCTTTCCTGGATCAGTGTTCTCAGGATTGGGGACTGAGGACTCTTTCTTGTTGCTCCCTCTTCCCATACTTTTTGTTCCTTCCATACAAGCGTATATAGGAGGCCCAGTTTCTTTCTTTGTCAGTTACAGTTTGTTTGAATCGCGCCAGCTAGGTATTCTCGCCCACTGCCCTGTACTAGGGAGACACAGACCTGGGAAGCCTATGCTGGGCCCGCCCCTCCAGGTCAGTCAACCTGCTGAAGGCTTCACTGCGTTGGGGTGCACTGCCTGGTGCAGGGACCTAGTTTGGGCTAGCCTACTGGGTCTTAGTCCACGTCATCACCCAGGTCAAGTGCTCCCCACCAAGCCTGCTTGAGAGGGAAATATGTGACTGAAGTCACTGCAGCATCCTGTTCTGGCTAGTCTGCCTGGTCGCAGAATGTCCTCTTTTGGAGCCTGCTAGTCTATGGAAGAGTCCCCATTCCTCTCACTCACTGCAGGTCAATGCAGGGCTCCCTGCCAACTCTGCTCTCAATTCGGTTTACTGATTTCCGCTCTCACGTCTTTATCCCTGCTGTGCCAATTCAGATGCAGCAGCGGTGGCAGGAAATTCAAGCCGCAATTTCCAGAGGCACAGGTTCCAGCTTTAACACTGAGACTTTAGCTGTTCCAGTTGTAGCACTGGGATTGCATTTCCAGTTAGTTTCTCTCAGCTTAGTTCATTCCTGGGTCAGCAAGGTATATCTCTCCCTGCTTAGGACTCCCTACACTGCACCATTCCTGGAATCTAAGCTGGCTATCTCAGAGTGTCTTGGTAGCTGCTGTTATCTATCTGCCATGTTCTCCTGGAAGCTCCTGTGTTTTTAATTTTGAATCCCACTTGTTCATTGCTGGTACAATAGTCTTTTCTTATGTGTAGGGAATCCATTCCAGATCCCAGTGGATCCCTGAAACCACAGACAGTGCCAGACTCTACATATGTTGCACTTTTCCTTTACATATATGCCTAGGATCATGTTTAATTTATCAATTAGGCTCAGGAACAGATTAATGGTATTAACTAATAACAAAACAGAAAAATTTTATTAATATGCTGCAATAAGAGTTGCACAACTCTTTATTTCCTTTTTCCATCTTGCTCTACATCTCTCAAAATAGCATAAATACTCACACCCTGCTTCTGGTGGTGGGTGATGCAACCTTTCCATGCTGAGACTGAGCGGACAGCATGACTTTGATACTGACAGGACATTAAGCTATTGTGTAAGGGTTACCTGAACATGGGTGCTGTGTCAGAACAACAATCTATCCCATAACTCTAATGCAACTGTGATGAACGAGCAGGGAACGTTCACAACACAGACTCACTGCACCTGGCTGAAGCCAGGATGCTGTGGGTTTCACTCTGCTGCTTAGCGCAGTACACAGCTGTAACTTTATGATTCTGCATTTTTGGAATTTTCCATTTAATATTTTCAGGCCACAGTTGACCACAAGCAGTTGAAACCTCAGATAGCAGGGACAGCTGTATTTAGGAATATTCGGTGACTTTCATACATTAACCTTGTATCATGTAATCTTGATATAATTGCTTTTAGTCCCAGAAAGGTTTTTTTCTTGTCAATTCTACATTGTTATGTCCAGCTTTCTACATAGAAAAATCACCTGAACTGCTAACTAAGACAGTTTTATTTCTGCTTCCTATTCACTGCATTAGCTAGAACTTCTTAGCAGAATATTGAAAAGGAGTGGTGAAATGGGATATCCTTGGCTTGTTTTTGATTTTAGAAAGTTTCTAGTTTCTCTGTTCAGTATACTCTGATAGGTGATCTTGATGTACCAATGAAAAGACAGATTGTCAGAGTGGATCAAAACACATGACCTAAGCCAGGCGTGGTGGCACATGCCTGTAATTCCAGCACTTGAAAGGCTGAGGCAGGAGGACTGCTGCAAGTTCGAGGCCAGCCTGGGCTACAAAGTGAGTTCAAGAGCTGGGATATAGCTCAGTGGCACAAGTACCTGCCTGGCCACTGCAAAATCCTGAATTTGATTTCTAGTACCAAAGGAAAAGAAAAAAGTGAGTTTGAGGCCAGTCTAAACCATGTAGTATAACCCTGCCTCAAGAAAGATGAAAAAACAAAAACAAAAGACCAAGACCTAACCATATGCTGTGTACAGGAAACTCTTTATTTACAACACAGGAGGTGAACCAAGGGACCACTGCCACTTCTTGCTCCTGCCCAGCATCCTGAGAGAGCTAATTGGGAGGGAAAAAAATCAAGATCCAAAATTAAAGTACAATTTAAATGTCCATTGCTCTTGAATCATTGTAAAGTATAAAATCTTAAATTAGAACATTAAGTTGAGGATCATACTTCTCCTCCTCTTCCTCTCCTCCCACTCCTTCTTCTTCTTTTCTTTTTTGAAACAGAGTCTCACTCTGTAATCCAGGCTGGCCTCGAATTTGCAGCAATCTTCCTGCCTCAGTCTCCTGAGTGCTGAGATTATACATGTGGTGAGCCACCATGCCTGGCAGCAATCATGTTGCAAAAATGATCCTATGTTAGCTACTATAACAAAATACCTGAGAAAACTTTACAAAAATGGAAAGTTTCTCTTGGCTTTAATACTATCTCTTAGAAACCTGTGCTCCATGAGAGGCAAGTGGAGTAGGGAGCACATGCTCAGACTGAGGCACAAAAGATGATGATGCAGAGGCTCAAGTAGAATAGCTTGGATACCTATGGAAGCTACAGGGGCAGAAATAAGGAATGTGGGAGGCTGAGGGGCACTGGTATGAGTTGTTAGACTGCATTCGACTGTCCCGACTGTGTCTCGGTGGGTTTGACCCTCACTGTTTGATCACCAAGACCACCTCAGAGATCCACCTGGGTCATGACTAATGTGGTCCCGGTCTTTGGCCCTGGACCTGTGTCATCCTGGACGTCTATTCCCAACAGTGGCCAAGGATAAATCATTGCTTTTGCTGTGTTAGCTGAAGAATCAAAAAAACAAACAAAAAAGGGGAGTTTGTTTTGCCTCATGTTTTGCCATCAGCCTGTAGTAGGGCGGAGAGGCAGCAGGAGCTGCTCACCTCGAGGGGCCAGGACACAGAGTGGAGGTTCCAAGTCCTGCAGTTCCCTTCGGAGACGAACCCCAGGAACCTGCAGCCTCCTCCGAGGTTCTCAGAAGCTCTGCTGCCTTCCTCTATTGCCCAGCTGAGCTCTAACCCTTCACCACGTGGACCTTTCAGGACATTTAAGGGCTCAACTGTGGCAAGCTCTTTGCTCCTTCCTCCTCCAGGAGCTGGGCAGGGCCTGCACAGCACCAGGGTGCCTCTGGATTTTACATGGTGGCTTTGGCTTTGCACACACCAGTCAAACACTGCTGCCGCCAAGCTGTTTCCTGGCCAGGCCTCTCCGAGCTCAGCCTCCCTGGCCGGTACTCAGCTTTGGGGGCAGCACCCCTGGCCTGTCCCTGGCTCCACAGAGGTCTCTGCCCAACATGTCCTGGTTCTCTGGGTTCACCTGTCTGTCTCTCCAGTTTTGGAGAAAATCAATTTGCCCTGTGATCTCATTTATTTTACAGCCCTGAGAAGAGATATCAGTTTGAGGCATCACTTTGCTATTTTAGGAGTCTTAATAATGCTTAAATAAGAGTTCTTGCATTTTGATTTGGCACTGGGCACCACAATGGAGCCCATCCTGCCCAGACCCACAGAGTTCGATGGAGGCCTTTCTTTGCTTTTTTTTTTTTTTTTTGAGATGGGGTCTCATTATGCAATTCAGGCTGGCCTTGAGCTCACTTTGTAGCCCAGGCTGGTCTTGAACTCACAACAATCCTCCCATCTCCTGAGTGCTGGAATTACAGGCATGAGCCACCACGCCCAGCAATGGAGGCCTTTCTACACACAGATAATGGATAACAGATCTGGGAGCCAGTCCTTGGGGCACACACTTATAATCCCAGCATTTAGGAGGCTGATCCAGGAAGATCCTTGAGAGTTCGAAGCCAGTCTAGGCTACAAAATAAATTCAAGACCAGCCTGAACTGCATAGTGAGACTCTGTCTCAAAAAGTCAAAGCCAAAGCCAAAAAAACTGTGCATCAAGATCCTGTCTCCAAAACCCAAAAATAAATAAATGAGTAAATGCCAGTCATCGGGCTGAGAATATAGCTCAGTGGCACAGCACCTGCTTGGCAAGCACAAGATCATGAGTTTGATTCCTGATACTAAATAAATAGAAAACTTTAGTAGATTGTTTCCAACTCTCAAAATTCCCCTTTCAAACTGGGTGCGGTAGCACACACCTGTAATTTTGTAATCCCGGCACTTGGGAGGCTGAGGCAGGAGGATCATTGAGTTTGAGGCCAGCCTCAAACTGGAGATATCATTGCCTGAGGATGGGCAATGACCCACCCAGATGCTCCAAACCAGCCATACTTATTGGGTGTGTACAATATAGTGGGTGAATACAATGACAGGAGGAGCGAGCGGAAGGTTCTAGGTCAGCAGGGAGGTGCAGAGGTCAGGACACTGCAGGCAGTGGATAATCCTGGGGTGACTCAAGAGGTGGAGATGGTTTCATTCTAAAAAGGTTCTTACTTTGGAGTGTTCTTTTTCATTTTAGTAGTTTTAGCGGGTGGAAGAGGATAGATAGTCCCAAGAGTTAATGAGAAGTCTCAATAGAGTGATATTGTAATCCCAGGCCTCCATTCATCCCTTTGGGAAGTGTGCAAAATCAGCCCCTGTGAATTCGTGGTCCCCATAGGTCATGATCAGTTGGCTCTTGCTAAGTATTACGTCTTTTTTTTTTTTTTTTTTTAGTATTACGTCTTTTTTTGGAAGGCTCGTGTCGGTTTACCTGGCCAGTAGCCAGGCGTGAGTACACCTGTTCCTCCAGTGCTGACCAGCATTAGGTATTTTTGTTTCGTTTAATAGCTGCTCATCAGGAGTTTACTATGCACAGTCTTTAACCTGATTTTCCTTAATTACTAAGGAAGTCGAGTCCTTAAAGACAAATGTTTATTATTTGTCTTGCCACTCAGGTGCCTGCCTTTACACCTGTTTGCCGTGTGTGCATGCGTGTATGTGTGTGTGTGTGTGTGCATGTGCAGCACTATGGGGCCCTGGCAGTCTTTGGAATGGAAGAGGGGGCTTGGCTTAGAAGCGCCCCAGGAAGCCAGGCATGTGAGGTGTGCACAGTGAGGAAGTGCCCCATGGGTGAGGCAGACGATGGGTACCCAGATGTGTGAGTCTCTCCTGGTAGCCAAAGTGTGGTGTTTTAGGAAGAGAGTTGGGGACATTGGCTGGAAGTGGGGGTCAACTAAACTCAGAAATTAGATATTTACCTGGAGGATTTTCTGTTGTCACTGTTCTTAAAGGGAATGACATGATCTGATATGTGTGGTAGAAAGACTTTTTTCTTTTTAGTTGTTTTTGTCATTGTTTCTTAGGTTTTTAAGATGGGCTCTCACTATGTAGCCCAGGCTGGCGGTAAACTCACTGTGTAACCCAGGCTGGCCTCAAATTTGCAGAAATCTTTCTGCCTCAGCCTCCTGAGTGCTGAGATTACACCATGCCTGGTCTTTTCGGCATCCTATGTGAGGTAGATTTGGAGACATTGTTTGTGTCAAATATCATAAATAAGACTGTAAATAAGCTTTTTATGTAATGTGCACATTAACCCTTCATCCATCCTACTCCTTAAAAATGGCTCTTTAAAAATGTTTTAAATTGTGGGTAAATATCCATAATACAAAATTTGCCATTGTAGCCAGGCTTGGTGGCACACACCTGTAAACCCAGCACTGGGGAGGCTGAGACAGGAGAATTGCCCAAGTTTGAGGCCAGCCTAGGCTACATAGTAAATTCAAGGCTAGTCTAAACTACATAGTGAGACTCTGTCTCAAAAAACCAACCAAACCACGTGTAAGTGCCTGCCTGGCAAGCAAGAGGTTGTGAGTTCAATTCCCAGTACCAAAAACAAAAAACAACAACAAAAAAACCAAATCAACCAAATGGAACTAGGGATAAGCAGCATAAGCACCCACACAAGGTCATGAGTTCCAATACCAAAACACACAAACGAAAGGATGTGCTGATGGAGGGGTCCAATGGGTAGTGGGAAATAGGGAGCTACTTGGCACCAACAAATACAAGGGACTATTACTGTGCAAGCTTCAAAGGTCACATCCAGACTGTCCATCCTGTTGATGTTCATCACTTCTCTGTGCTGAGATTTTTTCTTCTCCTGTTTTTGAGACAGGGTCTTGCTATGTAGTTCAGGCTGGCCTTGAACTCACTTTGAAGCCCAGGCTGATCTTGAGCTTGCAACTACCCTCCTGCCTCAGCCTCCTAAGTGCTGGGATTACAGGTGTGTGCCACCAACTATGCAGAGATTTTAGGAGTGCTGGAGGAAATAACACTTGGTGACAGAACAAAGATAAGCTGGAAATATTTATCCTGGGGAAACAGTGACATCCATTCACTCATGCAACAAACAGTACCCAAGGGATCCCTGTGTCCTGGGAAGTACTAAGAGAATGTTGTTGAGCAAAAGAAACACATGCCTACTTCCATGGAACCCAGGACTACCGAGCTCCACAAATCACAAAAACAACTGTTTATAAACTCTCATTGAAGGACAGAAGTACCAGGCTATAAGAGCATTTATATATAATAGGCATCAGATCAAGTCACAGGTTAGAAAATGTCTTCCCTAGGGCCAAGGTTGAATGTACTTTCTCTGTGTGAATTTGTAACCCTCCTATAATGCTTCACCCTGGCTGGACTTGGTGATGCACCCCTGTAATTCCAGCACTTGGGAGGCTGAGGCAAGAGAATTGCTTCGAGTTTGAGGCCAGCTTGGCCTATCAGTGAGTTTGAGGCCAGCCTGAACTCGACATAATAAAACTGTGTTACAGAAAAAACAAAAAAACACAACAAAACGAAGAAGAAAGGGAAAGAGGAGAAGGAGGAATATTCACCCTGACGTTTTCAAGTGTCAGCTCCACCATATCCTGTGGTTATTATCTGACTGATTCCAACCCAGACAAGCAAGTGTAACTATTTGCATTTGCTGAAGAATGTGCATCTCAGAGAAGTTAGACATGTTGCCTCTTGTCGCGGTTGGTTTGGTGTGCTCTCTACAGAAGCTAGTGCTAGAGCTTGGTTTCCAGGGTAACAGGAAGGCCTTTAAAGGATGATGACAGCACAATAGTACCACTCTCCGAAAGTGCTGATGTCATTCTTGTGGGGCCAGGTTAGTTCCCATGAGGATGAACAGTTATAAAAGAGTGATTCTAGTAATCCCAGCACCTGGGAGGCTGTGGCAGAAGCCTCTCTTCTTAGTGAGACTCTGTTGAGAGAGAGAGGACATGAGAGGGAGAGAGACCCTGCTCCTTCCCATTTCCTTGTTTGCACTTTTACCACATGATTACTGCTGAGGGACTGGTGTCATGTGATGCCAACTACCATGCTAAGCTGCTTTCATAGGCCAGTCAGACATGACTGTTCCACTCCAGGCTTGCTTCCAAGTCTGGGAGCTCACTAACCCTTTTTTATTTATAAGACACCCTCAGGTATTTTGTTTTAGTGACACAAAATTGACTAAGACAGTGGTATCACAATGCTGTAAAACAATCTTTCACCTGTTTATTCACACATGAAATATATGCTGATTACCTTTTGAGTGTCAGGCCATGGATACAGCAATGAGGAGCCACTGCCCGAGTTTTAAGCAGGAAAGCACATACAGTGTAGGTTCCTGACAGAATCATGTTCTGGTGATTGCCAAAGTATGGCCTGGGAGTACCTATCGAGGAAGGATCTCTGAAGTTCGGGCTCAAAAATTTTGTGATCAGAAAGGATTAGAGATTTTTTAAAGTTTCAATTTAATAGAGAGAGAACTCTATGTTACAGAAGTGGTGGGACAGTCGGTGAGTCTGACTTCAATCAATGGTGGCTGCAGTAACCAAGTGAGAGGTGACAAGATGGTAAGACAAAGGTTTGTACACTGGGGTCATTTACATGGCGTAGACAAGACTTCCCATCCATCCTTTCCATAGATAGTGGCTGAGACTCAGAAAACGGAGCCAGGTGAGTGTGATGGCAAATGCCTGTAATCCCAGCAATTAAAAGCCATCTCAACGGGGGAAAAAAAAAGTGGAGCTAGGGTTCCCATCTGTACCCGTCTACACACAGACCCTTCTACACATAGCTTTAAGTATTTTATTCCTCTGAGCACATACTGCAATTTTCCATTGCCTTGCAGTTCTCCTTCGCCTTGGAAAAGGCTAGGAGAGAAATTAGGGATGGCCACGCAAGGTCTTAAGGTTTTATCCACTTTTTGTTCTTTGGGACTGGATACAGTCCCACAAAGCAGACTGACTCGGTAAAGGACCCACTGAGGAAAGAAAACACAGGTCGCCGGGAGGCACTTGGGCTCCCTAGACTCTCGTAAGCCTCCAGGAAACCGGAAGGCAGTAATTCGAGGAGATGGTGACCTCAACTCCGCCCCACTGAGTGTCAGACCGACCCGAGCGGTTCAGGAATTCAGGAAACTGTAAATCAACCACAGCAGCCTCAACAACCGCCTCCCTCAACATCAACAACCTTCGCAATAAAACGTGCGAAGACGCTTTCCCTTCTGCAGCCCCGAAGCGCGGAGGAGGCAGGAGCTGCGGGGAGCTCGCTGCTTCCCGTCGCAGGCTTAGCGTCTAGCATCTCGGGGAGTCGGCGGAGCCACACGTTCTCTCCGGGGAGGGCACGAGGCCAAGAACACTCTGTTCTTCTCACTGCCGAGCCAGAAAAGATAGAAGCGAGCCGAGGCCGAGGCGACAAGGCTGACAGAGGCCGGGCACGACTTCTCGGGCTCGGTGGGTGTTTGGGAGTGCGCGGCTGGAACCCAGCTAGTGGAAGTTAAAGCTCTGGCTAAGGGAGTCGGGGGCGGGGCTGGGAGGACCCCTGGGGCTTTGGGGCGGAGCATGCCCCGAGGACAGCCAATCAAAAGGAAGAGTATGGTCAAGGGCGTGTCATCACCCCGCTAGAGTAACCCAGGAGCTCAGCGACCTGGCCACAGCCCGGCCGCCCAAGCCACCTTAAAAACGCCTGGCTGCTGCGGCGCGGGGCTGCTGCTAGCATCGCACGTTCCCGGACCCGAGGCCCCTCTGCCTTGCCTAGGAGTTCTTTCTGCCTTGGGCCCGTCCTATCCCACCCCGATCCCACCCTATCACTGCAACCTCGACCCCAACTTGCTCAGCACCCTCTGAACTCCCGACGTTTGCAGAACGCAATGGTCCCAGCCATAAATGTCTCGCGCGAGGTGGGGCAGCTGCTGTTCCAGCCCTATGATTTCGAGACGACCCGGGACTTGAGGCCTTTTTTGGAGGAGTACTGGTGAGACCTGAGGAGGAGGAAGGGCCATGGCAGGGGCCAGAGCCTACCGCCTCTTGGAGGGGGGAATGGGGGGATTGTATGCCTCCGCTGTGGCCCGAGGTACAGGCTGTGTGGTGCTCAAGAGACTTGAGCTGGAAGAAAGCGTGCAGAAAGGAAAAGGTGGAGTGGGGACAGACGTCAAGGAGCACTTTCCTGTCCTTTGTGGCAATGTTCGTGCCCAGATGTACCTGTCCTGAGATGCCTCATTGTCCTTGCTGTGGAGGTCAAAAAGCCAGGAGCACTTCTAGGCATTTCCTAGGCACTGCCTTAGCTCCAGAGCTCAGGGGAGTGTGTGGGGTAACAGGATCCAAGATGACAGTTGCTGCCACATTCTCCTTGCACCACTGCCCCAGGGTTTATTCTAGATGTGGGCCAGCGACCTGTCACCCACCTCCAGCCTCTCTCTGAGCAGTAATCATGGAAGTCTTGAACTCTGCCTACATTAATACTGCTGGGAGAGGGGTATGATCTGTGCTTTACAAAGGAAACAAAATCCTTTATAAAGGAAAACAAGTGGAAAGTGGCAGGGCTGGAAGGGCAAGCGAACACACTCACATGGACAGAGCAGTGGGCATTCCTCTAACCTGTATCACTCACCAGCCTGTGCCCCCTGCATTTTCCTGTCAGGGCAACTGCGTTCCCTATTGCTCTGGTCTACCTGCTGCTCATACTTGTGGGGCAGAACTACATGAAGGCAAAGAAGGGCTTTGACCTGCAGTGGCCCCTAGTCCTCTGGTCCTTTTGCCTTGCACTCTTCAGGTAAGACCCGCTTCTTTCACCTACTGCCTTTTTTTTTTTTTTTTTTTTTTTTTTTAGGGGGCAGGGATTGAACCCAAGATCTCTGCACCAAGTCACATTCTCAGCACCTTCCCACTTTTTAAAGATTTTTGAGAGAGGACCTTGAAGTTCCCCAGGTCTCCTTTCTATTTCTTACATCTTTCCAGAGACCTCAGGTACATTCCTTCTAGCTTACACTCTTTCCATGTTACCCTGTTTTCCTGCTTTCTAGACCCTGGCCTGGCAATCTCTGCTTACCCCATCCCTCTCAGTTCTCAATTCTCTGTCCCAAGTCTGATTGGCAACTTCCTATATGTTTTCTTCCCCCAAATCCTTTGACCTCTGCCATCCCACCCCACCACAAGATCTCTCCTACCACCTACCCCCAGTGCCTAACTCAGCTTTGTCTCATCTTTCTGCACGCACTGGTTGTCTCTCAGCTTTTTCTCTCCTGTGGGAATACTCATTGGATCTAGCAGATTAACCCAGGATCTCAGAGGCTGTGACCTATGTCCCCCTTGGAAGGGCGACAAGGCTTGGTGATCTGGTCAGGCCAGGGTGAACTGGTGCCTGTAGTCACCTTATATAGTTTCTTTCTCTGTCTCATTTCAGTATCCTGGGGACAGTGAGAACATGGGGCTATATGGGGACCCTGATACTTCGCAGGGGCCTGAAGCACACTGTTTGCTTCAATGAGTACGTCGATGACACCATAATCAAATTCTGGTCCTGCCTCTTTCTTCTCAGCAAGGTCATTGAACTCGGTGAGTGGCAAGGCTTTGTGTCTCTGGGGCCCGGTGAATTTCATCCATGTCCCTCCTCAGAGTGCCCCCCTCCCCAGCACATGGAGCCCTTTCCCCACCCAAGCCCTAACAGTGCATTTTCCCCAACCCCACTCAGAATCTCTGCCACAAAGACCACTCTCCCCTCCCCTCCCTGAGAGTCCCTCTTGTGTGCCTACACCCAGTGAAGAGAGGGGCCTGGGCACTGAGGGGTCTGACTCTCATCCCTCAGGAGATACAGCCTTCATCATCTTGCGAAAGCGGCCACTCATCTTTATGCACTGGTACCATCACAGCACGGTGCTGGTATTCACAAGCTTTGGGTACAAGAACAAAGTGCCTTCAGGCGGGTGGTTCATGACCATGAACTTCGGCGTGCATGCCATCATGTACACCTACTACACCCTGAAGGCCGCCAGAGTGAAGCACCCCAGGCTGCTGCCCATGATTATCACCAGCCTGCAAATCCTGCAGATGGTCATGGGGACCACTGTGGGCATCCTCACTTACATCTGGAAGCAGGAACAAGGGTGCCACACCACAATGGAACACTTCTTCTGGTCCTTTGTCTTGTATTCGACCTATTTCATCCTCTTTGCCCATTTCTTCTGCAAAACCTACATCAAGCCCCAGGTCAAAACCAAGCCCAAGAGCCAGTGAAGGTTTGGAGAGAAAGATGGTATCACAGGCTCTCTCTCTTCCCTCAGACTCTAGGGGGCTGGACTTGCATTTGGAGAATGACTAGGGTGCCTTCCCTGCATGGCTTTCCGGTGCTTCATGTGCCCCACAAAGGCAGAAGTTATGCAGTGAAGAATCACCCTAGGATGGGGGGGTTAGTATTTCTGTCTTTAATGTGAAACCAAGCAAACAGGCCCTGGAAATGGTGTGGGGCTGAGGAGGGTTACAAGAGCTGATTTATTTATACTTCTATCCAGAATTGTTTCTTCTTGCTCTTTTTTTTTTTTTTTCAATTAATGACATTGTGTTTTTTTTTTTTTTTTTTTTTTTTTTTGTCTTTTTCCTTTTTATCGGTACCAGGGATCGAACTCACGACTGCCTGCTTACAAGGCAGGCGCTTATGCCACTGAGCTAAATCCCCAGCCCCTAATGACATTGAACTAGGTGTAGTGGCACAGGCCTGTAATTCCAACACTCAAGAAGCTGAGGCCGGCCTGGGCTGCATAGTGAGTTCAAGGCCAGCCTGAATTAACTGGCGAAACCCCTGTCTCAAACAGAACAAAACAAAAATTAATGATGTTGACAGATGTGCAGGGACTTAGGGATCTGGGGTAAGAAAAGGGGTTCTGGGGCAGTTGGCTGGTGGGTGGCCAGCCGGGGGAAGCCTGAGGCTGTGTGGAAGGATGGGAAGCACTCACACAGAGACAATAAGAATCCTAGGCCTGGTAGGCACTTAATAAATGTCTGTTACAGACCAGAATTTTATTGCTGTTAGGGGCCCGTGCCCCTCATAGGAACAGTGAGAAAAAAGTGCGGAAAGGCGGAGTAGCTCATCTAACGTCAGAGGCTCCCTAAATTGCCAATCTGATCCCGGCAAACACGCGCTGGAAACCAGACCTACCAGACCTACCAGTTGTGCTCCCTGAGGCCGCGAGGTGGCGCCACAGCACGGGCTTTGGCCGACTGCAGCCAAGCGCTGGTTCCCCCAAACTAGAGGCACTCTTGTACCCCTTTGCTCCGGGAGCCCGGGCTTTTCCATCTCGATGGAAGGGAGTGGGGGCACTGAGGCCTGGACGCTCGTTTCGTCCCAGCACATCCATCTCTCTTTTTAGGCCGTGGGGGAGGACAGGAAGAGGGTCAACCGCAACTCGGAGTCAGCAGGCTTTCACAGTCTGCGCACATTTATTTCATTTACCTTTGAAAACGGGATCGGGCGTCTGGAGAAGGCGGCCAGGCAGGGGAGCAGCTGGCCCCGGGGAGCGGTCCCTGTTCCTGGCCTTAGTCCCAGGGCGCGGTCCAGCCGGAGGAAGGCCCTCCCTGGAGCCCCCACCCCAGACCCGCGGCGGGAGCAAGCCAGTGTAGACGACCCAGGTCGCTGTGGACGATCGCCCCCTCGGCGGGGAAGCCCGAGGGCGCGCTCACACGGGCCGCTCCACGGCATACTGGCACGGGCTGAGGTTGGCGGCCGGGGGCGGCCCGGGCACCGCGGGGTAGCTGAAGGAGGCATGCTGCTTGGCTTTGAGCCGCAGGCTGGCCAGGCTCGAGTTACACGGGTCCCGGTACACGTAGGGCGCCGAAGCGTACGGGCAGGACACGGCCGCGGAGGACACGGCCGCCGGGGCCAGCCCAGGGGGACCCCCGCTCAGCCCCTGCAAGGCTGCGGGGCCGGGGACGGCGCCGGGCGCGGGTGCGGCCGACGGCACCATGGAGGCGGCGATGGAGCTGGGCGGCGAGAAGACGGGCTGCGAGGCCAGCGGCCCCACGTTGACCGAGTTGAAGGCGAACGGGAAGGTCTTGGCGGCGAGGGGTGGCGCGAGCGCCTTGGGCGGCCAGTTGCCGTAGGCGTAGCCGGGGTACATGTCCTCGTAGGGCGGCACCAGCCCACCGAGGGGCGCCGCGAAGCCGCCCTTGCACAACTCGGCCTGCTGGCTGCGCTCGCGCTTGCGCCACTTGGCACGCCGGTTCTTGAACCACACCTGCGGGCGAGGTCAGGGTCGCTCAGACTCGGCGCAAAGCAAGCGCGGGCCGCGGGGGCGCGAGGTGGAGGGACGCGCGGAGCCCCGGCTGGCGGATGGAAAGGCAGCATGGGGCTCCTGGACAGTGGGACGGATCAGACAAGGGACAAGGGAGACCCGGGGCGGGGCGGGGCCGGCGCAGTACCCGCACGCGAGCCTCGGTGAGGTTGGTCCACACGGCGATCTCCTCGCGCGTGCTCATGTCGGGGTAGCGGTTCCTCTGGAAGGTTGCTTCCAGCTCCTGCAGCTGCTGGCTGGTGAAGTGCGTGCGCTGGCGTCGCTGCTTCTTCTTCAGCGAGCCGTCCTCGGGGGAGCTACCGGGCAGCGAGGCCGAGGCCTTTTCCGAGTCTGGGGGGGTCAGGGGAGAGCTTAGAGACCTCTCTACTGCCCGCCGCCCCACCCCACCCCGCCCCGGGCTGCCACCTGGGGGTCCACTCCCCTGGGGGACAGAGCTGCCATCTCCCTGGCCCCAGGAGGGGGCGCGCTCACCGCTGTGCTCCGGACCTTTGCAGCTGTGCTCTGGGAGTGGAGGGTGCGGAGTGCCCGCGTCCGACAGCGACAGCGCGGGGCTGCGAGCCTCCGCTTCGGGGAGTAGCCCGAACTCCATGGAAGGCTCTGGAGGAAAGAGCACGCCGAGACCAGGTTCATGGGGCACACGAAGTCCCTGCCCCTTTCACAGTCACTGATGCAAGGCCACCCTTTGTGGAGTACCACGGATAAAATCGGGAACACTAGAAAGGGGAGAGGTGCACACCAAGAGGTTCGCGCAGGTAGGCACACTAGACTTCGTAGCTGCTGAACGGCTAGAACTGTGCGTGGTGCACAGCTGGTGTTTGATAGTTGTTGAATTTTTTAAAAATGCACATCAATGAACACTATATACCCTATGCTACATCCCCTAAGCCTGAATGTTCAACATCCTCGCCCCTCAGCCACCATCCAGCCAGCCAGAGCTGCCTTCCCTCTTCCATGGGCAGCTGGTATTTGGAATCAGGTCTGATATTTCTCCCATAAGAGTAACCACTGCAATCACCTACTGGTGAGCCTTCATTGCTCACCTCACAAGAATAAATTCAAATGTGTTCATACATGTTAAGTTCCCTTATCTGAAATGCTTGGGACCAAAGGAGCTTCAGAACTCAAGAGTTTTTTCATATTTTGGAATAAATGTCATATTTTGCTTAGATTGACCAGCTGAGTACTCTTACCTGCAAACTGGATGTCAGAAATGCACCAAAATTTGAGAGTTGACACAAAAATTCCAGATTTCAGAGCATCTCAGTTTAGGGATGCCTGTACTGTTTTTATTTTATTTATTTATTGTCTTTTTGAGACAGAGTCTCACTATGTGGTTCAGGCTGGACTTGGACTCACTTTGTATCTATCCTATGCTGGTCTTAAACTTGCAATGATCCCCCTGCTTCAGCATCCCAAGTGCTGAAATTACAGGAGTATGCCACCACGCCTGGCTGTTTTGCTTTTTAAATTTTTGCCTCTTATCACACTAAGGCCTAACTCAAGGCCTCACTTTTGTATGCTAGGCAAACACTGCACCACTGAGCTTTACTCCGGCCTGGGGTACCTGACCTGTATTACTTTTTTTACAGGTGAGGAGACCGAGGCTAGTAACTTGATTAGGGTCACAGAGCTTGTAAATAGTGGCTAGGATCTGAACCCTGGTCTGTGGGACTCATAACATTTTTTCCTTTTTTTTTTTTTTTTTTGTTTTTCTTTCTTTTTTTTTTTTTTTTTTTTTTTTTGGTCTTTTTCCTTTTTATCGGTACCGGTACCGGGGATCGAACTCACGACTGCCTGCTTCCAAGGCAGGCGCTTATGCCGCTGAGCTAAATCCCCAACCCCATAACATTTTTTCTTCATTCGCTTTCTAAATTGTCTTCAGGACCCTGTCCAGATGCCCCCTCAGGGATTCAGCTCCAGCTGGAGCTCCAGCCTGGCTTGGCTTGGGTACATTTCAACTAGGGCAGCTCTTCTTTTGTATTCTTTGTGTATAATTTCTAAAGCAACTTCATTTGAACCAAGGGTTCCAAGGTCAAAAATAAGTTTAAAAACAACCTGGTGCTCCACGCTGTCTGCCCCTTCGCCTGTCCAGACACATCTCACCCGCAACCAGTCATCTCCACAGCTTCAGCTCGGGATTGTCTTCCTACAAGCCTGCTCCAAGCAATGGGCGTGACCTCCAGAAGACGCCCTTCCTATCCCTATTCCCTGTCCACATCTAGCTGAACCCTACCCAGGACCCTGCCTTAGTTCCTCTCTGGGTGCTGTCTGTAGTTCTCCTTTCTTGCTGGTTCCCAGAACTTCTCTATGGGGAGGGGGAGAGAAGGCTGTTGGTCAGGGGAGAACAGAAGGAGACGAGTGAAATAAAGTTGGGGCAGAGAGCTGGCTGGGAGGGTCTCTCTGCACCCAGCATCCCTCCCCGTTAATAGGAGCTTACTGCAGGCTTTTTCATGGGGTGGCATTAATGCCGGGGATTAGCCTAGATTGAGATGTATGTCACTTGACTGCTCTGAATTTATTAGGAGTCTTTCTTGAGGAGGTGCAGATGGGCAGTGGCCTATATTTGCACATGGTAATGTCCCGTTCAACTAGCTCCCAGATCACAGCTGTGCCCCCTTCAAGCCAGGTTGAGAGTGGGACAGAGGACAAAGCAGGGCTGCCCTTTCCACAGCAGTAGGTGTCTGAACTTGGACTTTTTGCTGCAGTTAGGGAAGTGCTAGGTGGAACCCAGGAAAGGAGTCAGGCCAGGAGTAGAGGTGTGCTCAGCCTTCCTCCCTTTCTGGATCTGAACTGGAAAAATCGGACACGAAGGCAGTCTTTTTTTAGTTTTTTTTTTTTTTTTTTTGTCTTTTTCTTGGTACCAGGGATTGAACCCACAGCTGCCTGCTTGCAAGGCAGGGGCTTATGCCGCTGAGCTAAATCCCCAGCCCCTTACGAGGGCAGTCTTGATGGGCAGCTCTTCCCAAGTAGCTAGGAAGATGAGGGAGGAAGGCTGAGGACTTGGGGACCAAGAGTGGCAAAGAGAGACACTCCAAAGTCCACTCTCCCTTCTTTCCCAGAGTGACCTGTAAAGCAAACTTGCCCCAACTCTTCCAGAGATCACTTAAAGCTGGAATGAAAAGGGACAATAGATTTTGCCTGTGGGCTAAACTAAGTCCCCGCCTTCCTCCTTCCAGTTGGCTTTGGCTCCAGACTTCTGCTTTTCCAAACTTCCCTGCCCCCGGCATTCCATACCTAGATCTTGATTTCATCCTCTGTTTCCGAGGAGGGAGACAGAGTGAGGAGGGATGAGGGCCAGAGTAAAAGACGAAGCTGAGAAAGCAGAGTTCAGGCTGTGTGTTCTCGGAGACAGACAGACACATGTGCAGATACACGCAAGCTCCTACTCAGACATAATAAGCACTTGGAGCTAGAGGCACACAAACACGCACTCTCCCACACATGTGCTCCCACCCTCAGGCAGGCAGACACACACTGTCATACAGTCTCTTCTCTCTGTGACAGGGACAGCTGCCTGGGCTGTTTTGAAGTTAGCTGCTCCCCTCCTCCTCCCCTCTCTGGCCCCTCAGAACCTCCATTCTCAGTCCTAGGAGCTAAGGGCTGGGGGGTGGGCAGGGAATTGTTTTAGGATTGGTGGCTGCTGGGCGAGAGTACCTTGCTTTGGCCTATTGGGGAAGAAAGCTGTGCTAGGGAAGGGGGGTGGGCAGAGAATGCCCTGACCTCCTCAGAAAGGCAATCTGGTATATAGGTCACAGGAATTAGAGTTATTGCATTGTGGTGGTTGTTTTTGTTTTTTGAAGTTTTTTTTTTTTTTTTTTTGAGACAACGTCTTACTATGTAGCCCAGGCTGGCCTCAAATTCATGGTGAGCCTTCTGCCTCAGCTTCCCAAGTACTGGGGTTACAGGTATGTGCTACCATGCCTGGCAGAAGTTTGTAATCAAAGATCTAGGTTTATGCCCTCATTCCTCATCTTACTGCAATAGTATGTGTCCTTGGAAAAGTTACTTTACCTTTCTTGGCACATTTCTTCGTCTCTAAAAGGAAGATAAAACCATAATCCCTTCCCTACCTGCCTTCACTATTGTTATAAGGTTTAGATAAAACATAGCATGATAAAATGAGTAGCAATGAAACTACCTGAGTGGGGAGCCCTTCACTCCCCAGATGCCATCCTCACGGGGAGGCTTTCCCTTGAAAAGCTAGCTGACTATGCTCTGTTTCACAGAGGGATATAGTGCTCTGTCCTGAACAGTAGGCACACTGGGAACAAGGAACCCACACCAGGAGCTGCTTTGGAGAGCAGGCACTGTCAGGGAGAGAATGAAGCATTTGGATGCCTGCATGGGTTCTTAAGAGTGGAGAGGGGGGTTCTGACTGCAATCTTGCTGGGACAGAAAACAGAATCAGAGCTGGGCAGGCACGGCCAGACAGGAAGGTGGGGCACAGGCTCCAAGCCCTGAGTCCAGGTGGGCCATTAGGGCAAATGCTGCAGGTCCTGAGTGTTGTCTGAGCTGCAGACTGGCTGGCTGAGGATTAAGTTTCCCCCAACTGCTGGAGGTCAGGAAGCTGGGCTACTGGGACTGAGGCCAGGAACTTTGCCTCCCTCAGTGGATAGGAAGGACAGCTGTAGGAGTGGAGCTGCAGGATTGGCTGGTGCTGGACCAGGCAGGGCCAGAGAAAATCAAGAGACAACTGTGTTGATGAGTCTGGCTGGCTCTGGGAGGTACAGCCTGCATCACCCTCCTGGGGACACAAGGCCCTGGGCTCCACTGGGCTCAGAGTGGCAAACCCAGACCTAGGGAGAAGCGCAGGCTGGAATTATAGACAGGCAAGAACAAAATAACCTAGAATACATTAGGAGGGAGAGCAGAAAGGCCATGGAGAGGAGGCTACGGTTTCCAATGAATGCAACTTCATGGCTTGAAGGCAAGAAGGCAACTGTCATGATGGCCACTCCTGAAGCTAGAATGTTGACAAAGGTCATTCTGAAAGAACCCCTGGTAATTTGCAATCCCAGTGCTAAAGGTAAGAGGTACATCTTGGAATTTAAATGGGATAAAACCTTTTTCTTTCTGCAGGAGTGAATGGAAAGAAGAGGAGCTGAAGTCCTGATGCTGTGGCGCATCTTCGCAAGGAGCAAGCATCAGAAGTGAAAAAACCAAGGCCCTGATGTAGTATAGAACCATCATACAACCATGAGACTAGAGTCCTTTTTTTTTTTTTTTTTTTTTTTTGTCTTTTTCATTTTTATCGGTACCGGGGATCAAACTCACTTTGCAAGGCAGGTACTTATGCAGCTGAACTAAATCCCCAGCCTGAGAGAGTCCTTTCAATGGGCCCAGCCTTCAGTGCTTTGGAATGTTGGACACCTACTCTGGGGTGCAGAGCTGCAGGGTACAGATGGGAGCAAATGACATTTAGTCAGAGCACTAGGATATGGGCAGCAGTCAGGGGGCGAATGGAGGAGCAGAGAAAGGACCCTGCACCTGTCCTTTGCACAGCTCTGCTCCTCCCTGCTTCTTTCCTGTAGCAAGTATTAGGTGCTGAGCAGGAGCACTGTGAATAGTCAGGCATGGACTTCAGCTTGCTAAATGCCAGAAAGGCTGCGCATAGGATGGAAACTGGAAGGGCACAGGTCTGGCTCAGCATGTGGGAGATCAGAGAGACAGGAGCCATGTCGGGTGGTGCCAGTGTTGGAAAGGAGATGATAAGTTCCCAAGGCAGTGGGAAACCTCACTTGACTAGTCTCATTGTAGACCTTGGAAACCAGTAGAAAAAAGTGGCTCAGACTTAGGGACCTCTGAGGGCACAAGAAGTGCTGGTCTAGATTCGATACAGTCTAAGTTGAAGCACTTCTAGCTTTTCCATCAAAAAGTCCCTAAAACCAATAAAAGAAATTAGAACCATGGCCTAAAACAGCTGCCACTGGGTGAAATTTCTTTGAGATTTCTGAATTGATTTTATTTTTTTTTGGACACAGGTTCTCTCTATGTAGTTGAGGCTGGACTTTAATTCACTATGTAGCCTGGGCTGGCCTTGAACTCAGATGATGCTCCTGCCTTAGTCTCCCAACTACTGGGATTATAGCCATGTGTCACTGTGCCTACCTCAGATTTGATTTTTAAATTCAAGCAGATTTGCCATGTTAGCCATATTTCTTTTAATAGAAAAGAAAGGTACAGACACTCTAGTCTTTAAGTCCCCTAGTCATACCAGGAGATGGGCCCTCCTTAGCCTGTCCCTCTCATTTCCATGCCAACCCCTGCATTGAAGGCTTGCAGGCAGAGGAGTGACAGAAAAAGCAGCATTGGTGTGACTCTTATTTGGCAATGGTGACCAAAATGGATAGGGTAAGGGAGAAGCAGGAAAGGGGAAATGATGAACCAAGTTGTACAAAGGAGGAAAATGGGAAATGAGAGGTGGAGAGGGCTTTGCAAATGATTTCTTTGCTTTTCTATAGCTTTTTTTTTTTTTTCTTTCCTTTTTATCGGTTCCGGGGATGGAACTCATGACTGCCTGCTTCCAAGGTAGGCACTTATGCCTGCTGAGCTAAACCTCCAGCCCCTCTATAGCTCTTTTACTCTCTTATCTTTCTTTTCCTCCCGATCACTTTTTTTTTATTTGAGACAGGGTCTCACTGTGTGATTCAGGCTGGCCTTGAACTCAGTATGTAGCCCAGGCTGGCCTCAAACTCACAGCAATCCTGCCTCAGCCTCCCAAATGAGAAGGATAGGCATGTACTGCCACATCCCACACTCCCAATACTCTTATCATGGGTCCTGGTTGGTGACCATGGACACTCGTGACACCCCAAATCAGGGAGGGCCTAATGTTATCATTTAGTTTAGCTGATTCCCCCCCCACACACACACACACATTCTAAGAGGCATCATTTAGACCAGTGAATGGAGGAGGAAAGATTCCATTTGGTTCCATGCCTCTCAACATAACTCAGCTCTTTTCTACTACCTTCCTTCCAGGGCCTCCATGCAGCAGGAGGCAGGTAGGGGTCCTGAGGTCAGGATATTTGGTGGATGGAGAGGTCAAGCATTTAGGGAGCCCCTAGGTTCTTCGTATGGGGCAGGGATAATGACTAGCATCTGAAACCTGGGGTAGGGGACCTATCTGTCTTTAAGGACCTTCCAAGAGTGCACCCTTCCAAAGATTCTTTAGGTACAGGAGATGCGCACTTTTGGCAGAACGACAGCACCAAACCTTTTGGTGCCTCTCCATTTGCAAAGGGCTTTCCTGTACATCATTTAATTGAACTCTCACAGCCACTGCACGGGCAGAAATGCCCTTCTTCACTTCATCTCAAGAAGGCAGGAAATGGGCCAAGGTTACACAGAAGAAGACATTCAAACCCTCTTTTGCTGTACACAATACCTTAACAGCTAAGGCCCCTCCACCCTGCTGCCATGCATAACTCTGACATGCAGTGATCTAATGCCTGAAGGATTCTGCTTTATTTCCTGCCTCTACCACCTCTTTGGACATGAGCTCTAGAGGTTGACAGCCCATTGTGTGCCAAAGAATGTTTTCCTACTCACCCTAAACTTGCATTATTTTAATTCTAAGGGGCCTCTTTATCCATGAACACTGATTACCTAGGTCTTGCATTATGCTATAGATTTGCATCCTGTCTCACCTTCCAGGGTCTGCAATTTTGAAATTTGCTGTCTGGCAATCAATGGCTCCCCATCCTGCCAACCATCCCCTGTCCCTTCTCTAGGCCTGTAACATTTTCCTGCAGAGCCAGGGACAGGGTTTGTACTCAGCTATGGTTATGCAAGAGTAGGAGAAGATTCTGTCTTTCATTTCCAATCATTTTTGCTACGATGTCATCTCTTTTTGGCAAAAGCAGAATCTAGGGGCTAAGGTCTTCGGGAAACATCTGTGATACCTTCCTTATCCCTTTCCTGACTCCTGAGTCCTTCGTTTCATCCATGATTCCAGTGACTTTTCAAAGGCTATGGAGGTACATGTCCCTAAAAAGATGTATCAGAATATGATGGCAGTAATTAGGATGTGAATCTGTATTTATTAAAAGAGGGCAAGGGACAAGAAAAGGTTGAGAAATAATGTTCTAGCCAGTGTCTAAGCAAACTTTAGATAGGAGGAGTGGAGGTGGGAATGCTGGGAATATGGATTGTATGCCACTTGTGGGTGGAGAGTAGGAAAGGTTGAGACCAAGTGGTTTAGATTACTCATTGCTAAAACACAATGCCTTGCACTTGTCCTCATGAAAGCCCAGTCCCTGGCCAGGATGTTTAGCTTACTTACATCGACTCAGAGAGTTGTCTCTACTCTTCCTCTTCAACATTTTTTTTTTAAGTACTAGGGACTGATCCCAGATATCACTGAACTAGTCCCCAGCCCTTTTTATTTTATTTTGCCAAAGGGTTGTGCTAAGTCTCCCAAGTAGCTGGGTTTACAGCTGTGTTCTTCCATGTCCAGCTTATCCTGTTCAACTTAACCGAACTCTGGTTAGAACTGAAGTCAGGGTGGGCAGTTATTGTATAGGCCCAAGGAGTCAGAGCCCACTCACAGCCAGGAAAGCAGAGGGCAGGGAAGACAGTCTTCCCCATCAGACTTGTAGCACCAGACAGGCTCCATGTTGGACCTCAGGACCTGGGATCCATGTGTCTCCTCCCCACCTCTTAGGCACCAGAGTGATGTGGAGACTGGTGGGCTGAGAAAGTAAACCAGAAAGGAACATAGGGTCTGTTTTGCTCAGGAGCCTCAGTGTCCCTTCTGGTCCCCCACTTACATAACGTCGACTGGGAGCCTGTGGACAAGGCCTGGGGTGTCTGCAATTAAGAGTTGGCTCTGAGTTTCTGAGGCAGCTGGAGTTGCCAGGAGTTTGTGCCGGGCTCCTTACTGCATTCCTATTGCTCTTGTGGCTCTCCTTTCCTTTCCCGATCTTGATTCACCTCCAGTCCTGTCATTAGCTTTCCTTGCTCAGCTGTGGAACTACAAGTCTAGGGTGATGCGCTGATTTACCTTGAGATGGAGGGAGGATGTCCCCTAGTCACCCTGTCCTGGCCAGGGCTGCGCCCTTTACTCTCATCTCTGGCTCCCTAGTCCACCGTCAGAAGGGGTAGAAACAATTTCGCTAATAGCGAGCCGGGATTTTCACTCACACCAGCCACAGCCGACCCCGTTGCATACCCAGCAGTCGGAGGGGTGCTGCGGGATAAATGGGTATGCCCCAGCTCGGGACATTCTGTCCACCGCGGCCAGACTGATCTGCCGCTCCGGAGAGACCCACTTCACCGCCCCAGGCATTCTGTCTGCTTTGAGCTCCAGCGCCACGGACATTCCGTCCGATTCCGAAGTGGCCCCAGCCTGGCATCCTAAGCCAGCTCCGCCAGACCTCGCCTGATTCTTTGGGCTTCTAGCCTTGGCTCTGAGGCTCCTACAACGACCATCTGACCTAGTCGCTGCCGAGCTCTCCTTACCCAGTTCCTATTCCAACTGTAGAGCAGCTGGGGATAGAAATGCGCCAACTGTGCGCGCCCGCTGGTGGCCCCTGAGTCTGCCAGAGGTTGGGCCGGGGGTGTCGGGCGCCGCCGAGGGCCTCGTTTCGGATGCCCGCCGCCGAGCCCCTGGCTGGCCGGGGCCTCTGCGGCCCCTGTCCCCGCGGCAGTCTGTCCTGTGCCCCGGATTCCCGGAGCTTACGCCTCTGGCTTCGCTCGGGATCCCGTGAGTCTTCCCCTTCCCGGTCTCCTGGGTCCTTACCCCGAGTCTCCCTTTTCCCAAATCGTGGGCTTAGGTTTGCAGAGCGCCCTCCCAGTGTCGACCCATTCCCCAGGTACCGGAGTGCAGACGCCCCAGGTTCGGTTTTGGGGATCCTTGGACCGGCTACAGCTCCGCGGCCCCTCGCGCTCCTGTCCCCGGCGTGGTCAAGAACTCACAGAGCGTCACGCGGCAGGAGTCCCGGCAGAGGCGGCGACGGCCTGGAGGGCAAGCGGGGTCTGGGGCCAGGCACCGGACGGGGTGGGGGCTGTCCCCCAGTTCCCGGGCGGCAGCTTCGCTCCGGCGCTCCCAGACCCGCTGGGCAGAGCGCGAACCTCGCCGCGGACTGCCACCCCCCGCCGGCGCCCATTCACTTTATGGCAGCCCAGGGTGCCCCCAGCCCGCCGCACCGCGCCGCGCGCCTCAGGCCCCGCCCCCTTCCAGCTGCTTTACCCGGCCCCGCCCTTTCCAGCTGTGAACACCCAGGCCCCGCCTTTGGGGAGGTGGGGTCCCAGGGGCCGGCCTCCAAGAACCCCGCCTACCGACCAATCGGGAGCGAGCCTTGGCAGCCGGGCTACGCCCCTCCCCACGTGGCCGGTCCCGGGCCCCAGCTGGGACTCTTGCACAGACCGGAGCAGCCGAGTAGCGCGTCCGGCGGAGCAGGAGGACCCGCGAGTGGCGTGGTGGGGCCCGGCAGCTCCCCGGAGCCAAGCGCGGCGGTGCCTGGGGAGAGGGCTGCCGTGGTGCCAGGTGGGAATGCGCGCGAGGCCGCCGGCTCTCCGTGCTCAGACTTGTCTGCCGCTCAAGTTTCGCCGATTTTCTCCACTTGTCGCTGTCCGTCTCTCCTCTCTTTTGTCTCCGTTCCCATCTTCCCATGTCTCGCCTTTCTTTCCTCTCCTCTGCCGCCTTACTCCTGTTGTTTTTTATTTCTCCTCCTGCCTCTGCCACTTTGATAGACCAATTCCCCTTTCTCTCATTTACCCTGCCTCTCAAGCTGAGTATCCCGTCATTCCCTGCCCCATGGAAGATGACTTCGTGAGAAAAGCAGGCTTTGAAATGAGACAAACTACAGTGGGATTCCAATCCCACCACTACCTGTGCCCTCGCCAGCTGACCTTGGACAGCTACCTAATGCACTGTCACCCCAGATTAATAGGGCCCACGCGAATTCCTTGGGCCCAGGCTAGTGCTTTCCAAGGGCATGGGCCTTTGCCTCTCTCTCTTGTTCCCTTTTTGCCTGGGCTATGCTCTCCCAGCTTCCAGAGGGCCAGTAGCAGATCAGTTTTGTGGGCAGAACATGGCCTTGGTGCTTGCTGACTAGGAATTTTCAAGGAAGAGGACAGATGCTCAAGGAATATATGGCATTGGACTAGGTTTCTCGGTGCTCCTGAGAACCCTAAGCCGGGTCACCAAATATACTCCTAAAGCAAATTTGATCACTCACATCACTGCTTCAAACCCTACAATGCTTTCTAATTCCCGTCAATAAGAAGTCAAGGCCCTAGTCTGGCATACCCAACCTTCAGGAGCCAACCTTGTCTTCATGCAGCCTCCCAGTGGCACACCTCTGGCCTCCTGATAGTAATCAATCTTGCCTCTTGTTCCCATGATTCTACGGTGCATACTCTATTCTCTCACTTACTGCATTAAAGGGTCCAGTTTATGAGTGGTCCCCTATGTGACTAAGATTTTCTATTCTTTCTTTTTTTTTTTTAATTGGTACTGGAGATCGAACTCACGACTGCCTGCTTGCAAGGCAGGTGCTTATGCCGCTGAGCTAAATCCCCAGCACATTTTTCTTCTATTCTTTTCTTTTCTTTTCTTTCTTTCTTTTTTTTTTTTTTTTTTTTTTTTGTGACTAAGATTTAAGAGTACAAGGACTGTGTCTTCTTCATCTTTCTGTTTGCAGGTATAATATAGAAACTTAATAAATATTTCATACTCAGGTCTTTGTTGATGGCTTTTTTGTTGTTGTTGCTGGATTGCCCCCAGCATGCATGCTCTGGGGGAGAACCTGTCCCAGTCTGCTCTGGGCATCTCCACTTGCCTGAAGTTGATGTCTGATAATGTGAAGGAGTAGATTTACAAAGTGGCCAGAAAAGGCCTGGTTCCATTACAATAAGGTTATGGATGTATGTTTTGCAATAAGCAATAAAATCTTGAGAATTCTTAACGCCAAAGGACTTGCTCCTGATCTTCCTGAGGATCCCTACCATTTACTTAAGAAAGTGGTTACTTTTCAAAAGCACTCTGAGCAGAACAGAGTTGATAAGAATGCTAAGTTTTTTAAAATTCTGATTGAAGTCAACTTTACTGATTGGTTCAGTAGTATATTACCAAGTGAGTCCCCTCTCCTACCAGTCTCCATTGAAAATATGGGTCATCAGTAGCCTCTGCCTGCTCCTATAAATTTGCCTATATACTCAATCATAAAATAGTTTAAAAAAATACTGAAATCTAAGAGGAAAGTGTTTTACTTGGTAAGATGATAATAGTAGGGGTTGGGGAATTGTCATTTCTCTCCTGTCCATCTTTAATGTACAATCACATGCTTTTAAGATGATAAATTTCTGGAGGCATGTGGAAAGATAGAGGAGTAGGGAGTTTTGGCACACCTAGAAAATTTTTCAATATCTCTCCATGAGTTTTCAATCTGAGACAGGCCCAGGAGGACAATACTCACTTTTTAAATGAAGACAATGGCCGAGAGTGAGAGTGTGAAATGATGTGGTGTGATGGTGTGTCCTCTTTCCCTGACTTCCTTTGTGCAAAAGAAGCAAGATCCTTAGCTGCATTCAGGACCCCAGTGAACAGTTGCAGGGAGTTTTTTTTTTCTTTTTTTTTTTTCTTTTCACATGTAGGGCATTTGCTCATAGGGAGGCCACAAGTGTTGTGCCCTTCTTCACAATGATCCTGGATTCCTGTTGGGTGTGTTGTAAACAGAGGAGCCATTCTTCAGGGCCCCTGCTCTGAGCACACCTAGGGAGTTGTTGAGGGATTCTTCAGGTCAGATATCAGCTCTGAATGGTTCTTCAAATTAGAGGATCCTAACACGTGAGCGATTCTGGATACCTGGTTTTGGGATACATTCCTATGGGTTAGCTATAGAGCTTCCCTAAACTTGAATTATCCATAAGGAGGAGGAATAAGGTGAGAATTGGTGTCTTTTTTGTTTTTGTTATTTATTTATTTTTTTTGTCTTTTTCCTTTTTATCGGTACCAGGATCGAACTCAGGACTGCCTGCTTGCAAGGCAGGCGCTTATGCTGCTGAGCTAAATCCCCAGCCCCTGTTTTTGTTATTTTTGGTTTTGTTGTTTTGAGAGAGGGTATTTCTATGTAGTTCAGATTAGCCTTGAATTCACTATGTAGCCCAGACTGGCCTCAAAGTCTCAGCTTTTCTTTTGCTTAAGCCTCCCACATGTTGGGGTTATTGGTGTGCATCATCAGCTCAGTGAAAACTGGTGTTATTTTTCACTGCCTCCCAGCAGCCTTTCCGTGTCTTCAGAGACAACTGGGTTCTACTCAACAAATGGAGTGGGAATTCCATGATTGTAGAAAACCCATCCTCCTCTCATCTTCGCATGCGTTGTCACTTCTAGATCACTTAAAATGGTTTAGTAGCCTCTGTCATCTCTTGTAAGGGGAGGAGACAGACAGCTAGCTGGGGGCAGCACAATGAAAATGGATGTGAGCAGGTCATAAGTGCCCATCTGTAATGCCAGGTCTTGGGTGGCTGAGGCAGGAGGATTGCTGTGAGTTTGAGGCAAGTCACTGGTCTACAATGTGAGTTCAAGGCCAGCCTGAATTACATAATGATACCTGTCTCAAAAAAAAAAAAAAAAAAAAAAGTGGGATGTAGCCTTCAGCCTTTTAGCTTTAGTGTCAACGGTGATGCATACCAATCTATGTGATTAGCTTTGTTCCTGGTTGGTAAGGCATGTCCAAGCCTTGAAATGAGAGCCAGTGTTGGGGTTATAACCTGATAGAGGCCTAAGAGGTAGCACAAATCAGTGGAAAAGAACTAATCTGGGGTGAGGACACCTGGGTTTGTCTCCTACTTTGCTACCTACTAGCTGGGACGCAGTTTCCTGTTCTGTAAAATAAGGAGACTTAAAATAGATATCAAAGGTTTCTACCATCTCCCATTTTCTCTTGTTCTGGAGAAACAGTTGGAATGGGATAATCAGACCTATGAGAAGTCAAACTGCAACAGGCAGGCAAGAGGGAGGGGATAGCAGGGGGTGAAATAGTTCACTAGACTGAATTTAGGATCAAGGGGTGCTAGAGCCATCTCGAAAGGGCGTGACCCCTCAAGGAGTGGAGTGTGGCCGTGGGAGTACGGGCGCCGACTCAAACTCTCAAAATATGCCCAGCCCCCCTGCCAGCAAATCGCTGCTTTCCTCCCCACAAGGCCCAGCAGTCACCGCCAAACGGCGCGCTGCAACCAAACTCTATCTAACTCCACCTCTCCAACCGCCCAGCAAAATTTCTTATTTTTATTGGTTTTTATAACTGTCACTCAGAGAAGTCTCTTAGTCGTTGGTTGTGCCCTACCTACTTTTTTCTTTCCCCGGTATTCTAGCCTCTTCAGGCACTCCCGCCTCCTGAGACCAATTCATTTCTTCAATTGGGTAATTGGAATGCCATTTTTCACGGCTCAAGCTGTGATTGGCTGTCAGGTGAAGGGCTCGCGCAGTTACCAGGCAGCGGGCTAGACTGAGGCTAGTTACCACGTCAGTGAGCTGACAGGGAAGGTAGCCGGCTCCACCGCCCGGCCCGGCCGACCCGTTCTAGCCAGCTGTGCGGGTCTGCCCCGACTTCAGCCTTCACTTCCCGAAAGCAGGCTCCTTTCTTCCTCCTATCTGCCATCCGAGGCGGGGGAGCCGCTGGGAGCCGCCTCGGAGACGCAGCTGACATGAGCCGCGGCCACAGGTCCTGGGACTAGGCCTCGCCATCTTGGATCCGCTGACAGGTTCGCCAGTCCCCTCCGGGAGTTGTAGCGCTGTGGAGGCCACCTGACGTCAGAGCAGGGAACTGGGACGAAGCATCGAGGGGGACGCGCAGGGGTGGGTTCTGGACTTGGGGCGCCGTAATAAGACTAGGGAAAATTGTTGTGGGAGGGGCCTGGGAGGCGTGCGGGGGGCAAAGGTCAGGCTCCCCGGCACGAGGGGCCAAATCCCAGCTGTGGTTTGTAATGCTTCGCAGGTCGGTGTTTGGAGCGTTCTTCGTGTTCCCTAGGGCTAGTGTTAGATTCAGCTCCTCTTTTCCGGAGTTTTCAGCATTCTGAGGAGCCCAGTGTGCCAGCTGAAAGCAAAGCTAAAGTGATAATACTTCTGAGGCTGGTTCAAGACCTTGGAGATGTCTCTCCTGATTCTATAGAGCTCCCTTGTGACTGGCTCAGTTCAGCTGAGTTAGTTATTCATCCCGAATGGTGAGCCAGAGCAGCCTAGCCCTGGGTGGTCGGTAAGGAGCCCTGGAGGAACTGGGGCCAGCAGCCTGGGGAGCTGGGCCTTGAGAAGGTTTTTCTCTTACAGGGCAGCTTACCTGAACCTTGGGGCTGTGTGAAAACACTGGACTTATTTTTAGGACTATTCCTTTATGCAGTTGTTTACAGGTCTTATGTTTTGTTGTGTGTTTTGGGCTGGGCTCTTCTCTAGGCCTTGGCCTAATGAGTGGAGGCTTTTTTTTTTTTTTTTTTTTTTTTTTGTCTTTTTGAGACTGGGTCTCACTATGCAGTTCAGGATGGCCTTAAGCTTGCTTTGTGGCCCAAGCTCCTCTCGAACTCGCAACAATCCTCCTCAGCCTCCCAAGTGCTGGGATTATAGGCATGTGCCACCATGTCTGTCTGGCTATGATTGAATTTTATCACAAGGAAATAACTGACACATTTGACTGAGACCAAAGAGGGATTTAAATTCTGGCAGTGTTTGGTACTGTTGGCCAGTTATTTTTAGTGGGTCGAAAGAGTTGTGAGAGATGATTGGCTAATTGTGATAGGATCAGGGAGGCAGAATGAGTGATGGAGCATAATCCCAGAGTGCACTTTACAGAGTGATGACCTTTGATAAAGTGCTGTGTTGTAAAGCCATAAAAGTCCACTGAATGTAAAGAGTACTTTTTGAGAGGAAGAATTGGATAGTATTTTTAAATGCACAATATAGAAACTTGTATGCCTTTATATCAGGTACACAAAGACACTGCTCCAGGCCCTGGGCTGGATATATATGAAGAGATTTGCTTTGGAATCATGCAGTTTATGCATTTTTTAAAAGGAGTAGCATGTCAGAGTGTGCCAAAAAATGTATACACACTTAAAGAAAAGAAAAACTTGTAAAATATTCTAGTAGTAAATTTATTGAGACTTTATAAAATTAATACAGGTTACCTTTGACCCCTGCACTTTACAAGAGGTGCTCAAGTGGTCATTAGCTTCTAGATGTTTATTAGTATGGTGAACTGCGTGAATAAACTTGGTTGTTGAGATTGTGGCACGTGAATTTTTAATTTCTTCTCTGAGGGCCACTGTGTGGTGAGTTTTCTGTGATATACTACATCCTTTGCAGTCTCTCATACAAGGGTAATACTATCTGTTGAAAAGACATCATACTGTTTTTCTTTTCCTGAAGTGTATATACAATTTTTTTTTTGCAAACTCTGTAGGTACAGTCCCCCAGCTCAAGCATGTAGTAAGGTTAAAAACAGGGTAAGTCTAATGCCGTTCAGCAGATAGTGGGCATTTAATAAATGTTATTTACACTTGGGATTAGTTTTAGTATGTGAACAGGACTTAATGGCCTAGTTCTGGACCTGCAAGTCTGGAATACTGCACATTTGCACAGTGAGGAAACCAGGAGGATGAAGATCTCCATTTCATCTCAGCCAAAAGACCAAGAAGCATTTGGGTCAAAATCTCATGGTGCTGGAAGGAAAAATTATATAGGCTGACAGAGTAAACTCAGTTTCTCCTGGTTAGTTCCTTTCGCCTTCCTGAAATTGTGTTAAATGTGTATGTGTCTCATAAAAACCAAACCAAACCAAACCAAAACAAAAAAAAAATACGGGAAACTATTTGCAATTTAACTTGCTGAGTCCAAGTTATAGAATTTCCTAGAAAGTATCTGAGAATAGCAAATGAAATGACAAATTGCTCAGGAAGTATCTACATTTGATGGGTTTGCTTTGCTCATCTGGACCATTGCTGTGTCCAGTTGCTGTACTTTTCATCATAGTCAAGCTGGTCTCAGGGTGGGTAGTGTGACCAATGCTGCATCTTTTCAGTTGGGCCTGAGGGTGACTATAAAGGCATCAAAGATTTTCTCTTTCTTAAAAAGTCATTTTTGGGGTTGAGAGTATAGCTCAGTGGTAGAGTATTTGTGTGGCGTGTGCAAGGCCCTGGGTTCTTTTTCCTAGCATACCCTTCTCCCCTAAAAATCATTTTCTAGATATAATTCCCACGTGCCCATAAATTCAAAATGTTGTCTTTTCTTCAACACTTGTATTTGGGCTGCTTTTTATGGTGGCTGTAAGAGCACCTGATTAGCAGGTTTGAGAGGATTTTTCAGTGTACCTTGTCAGACCTTGGAATCTTGACAGTGATACTTGTTAGTACAGTGGGAATTTAAGTTGTAGTCGTATCTCAGTAACTGGGCAACAGCCCTGTTTGAGCTCACAGTTCTCAGGGTTTCACTAGTTATTCACTTTTCTATGTTCTAGAAGTTAAAATGATGGCCATATTAAAATAATGGCCTCAGTAGCCAGGCATAGTGGCACACACCTTTAATCCCAGCACTTGGGAGGCTGAGGCAGGAAGGCTGTTGCAAGTTTGAGACCAGCCTGGGCTGCAAAAGTGAGCTCAAGGCCAGCCTGAACTGCATGGTGAGACCCTGTCTAAAAAACAAACAAAACCCACAAAATAATGACTTCATCGATAGAATACTTAGACTGGCTACTGTGTGGCATCTGGGAAGGAAGAAGGCAGCTCCTGCTTGTTTTTGTGTGTGTGTGTGATTTTATTTTATTTTATTTTATTTGTGATTTTTATTTATTTATTTTTTTTGTGGTATCAGGGATCGAACTCATGACCTTACACTTGCCAGGCAGGTGCTTATACCACTGAGCTAAATCCTCAGCCCCAGCTCCTGCATTTTTGAAGAGAGACTTTAACTTAGAGCACTCATTGGAACGATCATTTTAGCCTTTGTATCCTCTTCTAATTGATTGATGTCAGTCAGTGTGATTGAAATGATTCTGCTGTTGGGGTTATGGTGGGTTGAACTGAAGAGAGAAGAGATTTATTTTACTTACTTCAGACTGAACTATATAAACGTAATAAACTGTAGTTTGTCTTCCATTGTTTCTCTTTTTCTATATATATATATATATATATATTTTTTTTTTTTTTTTTTTTTTTTTTTTTTTGTCTTTTTCATTTTTATCGGTACCAGGGATCGAACTCACGACTGCCTGCTTGCAAGGCAGGTGCTTATGCCGCTGAGCTAAATCCCCAGCCCCCTCTTTTTCTATATTTCAGTATATTTACCGATAGTTGTTTAAGTGAAAACTCAGTAGAGTAATACATTGCTTTGGAGCCTCAGCAGTAGTGGATATGATCATAGAAGTAGTGATACGTTACATTAGAAGTAGAAGTGATTGTAGAAGCAGTAGTATTAGAAATATATGACAAATTTTACAAACGGGTTACAGTTTCAGATGGGTAACTGTCTGTGAAGTAATGTAAATGAGTGGAGTGAGTGGGGCAAGAATGGATGTATTGCAAACTGGTTTATTGGAGAACCCAGGTGGGTATTTAGAAGAGGCAGCTTGCAATTTACTGAGCACATTGCTCCTGTTTCTGAATATTATCACAGTATGACCAGTCCTGCTGTTTTTCAGGGGAAGCTAGAATTCCAGATCATCTTGTTTTCTAATTGTTGAAAACTAGTTGCAAATTTTTTTTTTTTTTTTTTTTGTCTTTTTCGTTTTTACTGGTACCAGGGATCGAACTTGCAACTGCCTGCTTGCAAGGCAGGCACTTATGCTGCTGAGCTAAATCCCCAGCCCCACTAGTTGCAATTTTTAAAACCTTTTGTAAGCCTAAGTATGTCTGTGAATTGGACTCAATCACTGTATCATGGCCATGGTATCTAGACCCCTAGTAAGGAAGATGGGCAGGCTTTGTGAGCCTTAATTGCTGCAGTTCTCAGCATATAATCACACAGGCCTTTTTCCTTTGTCTTGCTTTGCCAGCTGTCACCCCTACAGTTTGGGTGTCCTGAGTGGTCAAAAGATGAGTGATAGAAAATTGAGTTTCATTTTTTCATCTACAAGAGGACAGAAGGAAGATCTTTGAGCAGCTTTGGAATATAGCAATGGTTTGTGTATTGTTCTGGACATAGTCCCAGAATCTCTACAGAGGGAGGAGATGGCGTGGCAGAGCTGAGGTACATTGGTCACCTGATTAGCAGGTTTGAGAGGATTTTCCAGTGTACCTTGTCAGGGCACTAGCTTTTTTCCAGGTTTGACATTATTTCCAGATTTGAGTAAATTTCTTGAGATTAGTAAGTTGTTTACAAGTTAAATAAGTCTGGGTCAGTCTGAATAAAGCACAAAAATGTGGTATTTTGGCCAGCTCTGGAAATGTTATAAGCTTTGCATTGTTAATGCTTCTCTAGGCTATCAAAGGATTGAGTGAATTTAAACCTTGGAAGGACCCATGGAGGGTCATTCAGCTTCTTGTTATCATTTACACTGTTAGAAAGACCATCAAAGCTTTCTTGGTTTTGCACAGCTCTGTACTAGAAAACAAAACAAACAAACACAAAACAAAAGCCTTGGGAAAATTTATTTGAAATCTAAGTCTTTGCCTTTGGAGAATCTTTTTGCTAATTGGATAAAGACAACTTTTGAAAATGATTAAGAAAAAAGTAGTGTAATAATCGCAGAAAATAAGATATACATATATATGAAGAATCATCAATTATATAAAAATTATAGCTGAGAATTTAGCTCAGTGACATAAGCACCTGCCTGGCAAGTGCGAGGTCATGAGTTCGATCCCCCTTACTAAAAAAAAAAAAAAAAAAAAAAAAAAGAATTATATACGTCACAGAATAAGTGTCAATATTCAGATATCTTTTAGGAGATGTCAGAAAGGTAAAAATTAAAAGGGAGCTTTGGTTGGGTCAGCATGGGTTCTTTTTGTCTGTAGACTGACCTATACAGAAGGTTTGTAACTTCTGGTAGAGAAACAGTTATGAGATACAGCAAGATTTGCCTGGCTGGTTCAAGAGTCATTCTTCTATGAAGTCATTGTTCTCACAAGAAGTGGTTCTTGGAAATGTGAATTGCAGTTTTGATGACTCAGTCTTGATGTTAGTTAATTCACTGTTCATTTAGTATATATTAATCATTTTGTTACTGTGTCTCAGGTATTAGGGATCAAACAATGAATAAATTATAATGTCTTCCCCGAAATATTCATAGATTTATAGTAGAGATGGACTAAACTTTTTTTTTTTTTCCTTTTCCTTTTTTCCAGTACCGGGGATCGAACTCACGACCGCCTGCTTGCAAGGCAGGTGCTTATGCCGCTGAGCTAAATCCCCAGCCCCCTTCTTTTGTCTTTTTGAGACAGGGTCTTGCTATGCAGTTTAGGCTGGCCTTGAGCTCACTTTGTAGCCCAAGGTGGTCTCGAACTCACAACGATCCTCCTGCCTTAGCCTCCCCAGTGCTGGGATTACAGGCATGAGCCACCACGCCCGGCTGAGAGATGGACTAAACTTTATAATGTGATATACCAAATTTATCCAACTTGGTTGCATTAGTTGAGCATGTAGGTGCATACCTGTCATTCTAGCACCTGGGAGGCTGAGGCAGGAGGATCACCATGAGTTTGAGGCGAATCTGAGCTACATAGCTAAAAGAGAAGGTACAGTAAAACAAAAATCCCCAAAACTTAAATTGGTTGTATCAATATAGATACTAGCTACTTGGTTTGCGTTTTTACCAGGCCTTAGTATTGTCACATTTAAATTTTGGAGGGGGGATATAAACTATATCTTATTGTAACATTACTTTGTTATTTGACTGATCATTAATGAAGCTGGTGATCTTTTCATGTGTTTATTTGCTGTTTGTGTTCTGTGAAATGCTTATTCTTGTCTTTATGTCACTTGCTAATTTTGATGATGGATTCTATATTTCTTATAGTTTTTTGTAGCAGTTATATTATAGTTGTTGTTATAGTTATAATAGTGCGGTTATTTTTCCTTTATTAGTTATATGTTACAAATATTTCCTCTCAGTTTATGACTGAATTTTTACCTTTTTGGGACAGAATCTCACTAGCCTTGAATTTGCAATACTCCTGTTTCAGTCTCAATGGTAAAATTATTGGGCCAAGGGATTTAGCTTAGTGGGGTAAACACCAACCTGGCAAGTACAGGGTTGTGAGTTCAATCCCTGGTACCAAAAAAAATTTTTTTTTCTTTGAAGTTGTGATTTTTATTTTCTATTTAGAGACTTTTCCTCTATACTGGATTTAGCAAAATATCCTCATATTCTAAAAGTTTTCCAGTTTTCTTTTCACATTTAAATCTAATTATTATGAAATATAATTTTTGGTGTTCCGTGAAGGAAGGATCCAATTTGTTGTTTTTGTTTCTCTTGCTTCTCAGATCTTCAGGGAGCTTCCAGCTGATACAGTAATTCCTTCTCTTTGGACCCTATGCCCTCACTAGAATGTTACAGAGCACTGAGAGAATGCCTGGCCAGGCCCAGCTTTAAAATGAACAGTGCTTTCAAAGAACACACTGGTTCAGATTCTCTTGGCCAGGGGCTTAGCTGGCCCAAGGTGTTAGTTGGCATGTATTTGCTTGTTCCTTCTCATTTTACTTCTGATAAAACCATGCCCAACTCTCTCCTAGATTTTTTTTTAAAGAAAAACTTAATATTTTCATTTATATTCTTTGTACTGTCTCCTTCTAGGTCCCCAAATATTTTTAATAATGAAGACTCTTCCATTGATTGTGTCTTCTATTTGCTTTTTTTTTTGGTAGGGGATTGAACTCATGACCTTGTGCTTGCAAGGCAGGTGCTTATGTCACTGAGGTAAATTTCTAGCCCTGCTTTTCTAGCTTTTACTCCCTTAGGAGTGTTTCTTTACATCTAGAATAAGCATGATTCCCTAATTACATATTGAATTTTCCTACTACAAGATTGTACTGTTGCCTGTCTCTCCTTGTATTTTTGACTCTGAATCCTATCTTGCAGTTGTTACCCCCCACTAGCAGTGATTGGTTGGTTGACTGATTTGAGAAAGGGCCTGTAATTCAGGTTGGCCTTAAACTCACTACGATTTTAAAGCAGAAATCCTAACCTAACTGCAGCCATTTTGCCCAATAAAGCTGCAGTCACTGTGTTCTCTGCCCCTGAACTCAGTCAGCTAAATCCTATGATTTATTATCAAATTGAAACTTCTGTGAATGCACTAAACACAATTTTGCTACACATAGCTGTGCTTACTGTAACTGTTGCCTTCACCTATGTTAATCTTAGTTCTTTTGCAACTCCTGCTTGCTACCCTATTAAAAAACTTTCTGTAATCGGATTCACAATTTTTTTTTTTTTTTTTCTTTTTGAGCCAGGGTCTCACTATGCAGTTCAGGCTATTTTTTTTTTTTTTTTTTTTTTGAGACAGGGTCTCACTATGCAGTTCAGGCTGGTCTTGGGCTCACTTTGGAGTCTAGGCTGGTCTTGAACTTGCAACTATCCTCCTGCTTCAGCTTCCTGAATACTGAGATTATAGGAGTGTGCCACCATGCATACTGAGCCTTATACTTTGGAGACTACTCCTCTAAGGTCTGCCATTGTTAAATAAAATTTTCTTTCTTCTCCTGAACTTCTGGTTTCTGTTGACTCAATTTTCCTTTAACAGTATAGTCTAGTGTAACCTTAAACTTGTGGCAATCTTCCTGCCTCAGCCGCCTGAGTGCATGAGCATGAACCACAGTGTGGCTCAAGAAGTGATTTTCTTTACTTCACTGCTATAGTACTGTAGATCATTCTTATTAGACATGTATGTGTGTTTATGTGCATGTGTCTGTATTTGCCCAATACAGTAGATTGTAAATTCCTTTTGGAATATCTGGTGACTGTGTAGAAGAGTTCTTTGCTTAACATATGTCAAGTAATGTCAGACTGAGTGAGATAAATGTCAGTGAGCTTTCATTACTACTTTTAATCATTGGCACATGGAATAATACAGCTACTTTCTTAAAGAGATTATTCATTTTTTGAAACTCAGTTAATTAAAATATAAAGATAGTGTCTTAGTTACTTTTTCTAATTGCTGGGACAAAATTCTTGACACTCAAAGTTAAAGGAGGAAAAGTTTATTTGATTCACAGTTCATAGAGGTTTCAGTTCACAGTTGACTAGCTCAAAGCAGGGTGGCATCACAGAAGAGAAACAGCTCATGGCAAAGCAGGCAGACAGAAGACAGCAAGCAAGTAACCAGCAATGACCACATCAACCCTTTTTCTGTCTCATATTGTTTCCAGGCTGTCTGCGCAAGTAGTACTCAACATCCTTAAATCCCAGTATCACATCCTTGATCTCATACACTCTAGATCCAGCCATCTCCAAAAACTCCACCAATGATCACGTGAGACTTTGGGGGTACATCTAAACATAAACCATAACAGATAGGTAATACATGTTTATGACACAAAATTCAAAAGGTGCAAAAGAATATATAAAGAAAAGAAAAGTAAACCTCCTCATCCCTTTCCCCATCACCCAATTTCTTCCCTGGAGGTAGGATATGTACAAAATATGTTAACTATACTTATCAACATGGCTGACTCATATTCATGTTTCATGGGAAAAGACAAATTACAGAAGAATCTATCAGTTATATGTAAAACATACAGAATAATGCTATATATTGTTTTGGCTTTTTTTTTTGGTCTTTTTTTGAGACAGGGTTTCACGTAGTTCAGGCTGGCCTTGAACTTACTGTGTAGCCCAGGCTGGCTTTAAACTTGCAGTGAACCTCTTTCTTCAGCCTCCTGAGTGCTGAGATCACAGGTGTTGATCATATGTATCAATAAAGGAAAAGTATAAAGCAATATGAGAGCTATATAATCATAAAATTTACAATAGCAGGATTTGTAGGTAAGTGAGGAGAATATGACCAGGGAGGATACACACAGAGGCTTTGTTTGCACTGTTAATCTAAGTATTGGCTGTTATTAGTACTCTATATCTTATAGTATGTCAAATATTACATATTTTTTATTTTTGGTACCGGGGACTGAACTCACGACCTTGCACTTGCCAGGCAGATGCTTATGCCGCTGAGCTAAATCCATGGCCCCATATTTTTTTTTGTCTTTTTCCTTTTTATCGGTACCAGGGATCGAACTCACGACTGCCTGCTTGCAAGGCAGGTGCTTATGCCGCTGAGCTAAATCCCCAGCCCCCCCCCCCCATATTTTTTAAAAGAACAGTTGACTTTGAAAAATCTGACATGCTTGCTAGAGAATGTTGACATGCTTTGAGAAATTGTTTGGATTGATAACTTTTGTGTTGTACCTTAAACTGCTTGGAACTTCCAGAGACTTCTAGGAGAGCCAATTAGTTAGAAAGTAAAGTAAGATGGAATTCATTCATCTATCTTATAATTACAGGTGAAAAATTTTGATATTAAAGTTAAATCATATTTCTAGCCTTACCAGGTACTGATTTAAGCATGGTTGTGCTCTGGGTAACCAAAGATTAACCAGACTTTTATCTGTCTTGATAGGTTTGTCAGGATGGTGGATAAGAATATTTATATCATTCAAGGGGAGATTAACATTGTGGTTGGGGCTATCAAACGAAATGCCCGATGGAGCACCCATACGCCATTGGTAAGTGGGGAATGGGCAAATAAACCTGGTCACTGAGTTTTTGTAGGGAATTTGGTTGTTGGTTAAAACAGTAGTAAAATTCCCTGTAATAATGAGAATGAGTAATAAGAAATCAGAGTCATTCTTGGTATCAAGAACACATCTATTTTTTTTTCTTTTTCTTTTTTATCGGTACCAGGGATCGAACTCATAACCTCACACTTGCAAGGCAGGTGCTTATGCCGCTGAGCTAAATCCCCAGCCCGAGAACACATCTACTTTATTTAAGCTAGCATCAGATGTACAGTTTCTTCCCCCTTTGGGGATCCAAAAGATGACATCATTCTAGCAATTTTTTTCTAGAAATTTTTTTGTTTTATTGTTTTTGTTTTTTTGAGACAGGACACTGTGTAGTACAAGTGGGACTTGAACTCACTATGTAACCTGGGCTAGCTTTGAACTCGTGATTCTTTTTCCTGTCTTCCCCAGACCTGGGGTTATTGGTGTACATCATTATACCTGGATTAGTAGTTTTTATAAACAATTTAAACTGACACTTGGGACTAATTTAACACCTAAAAGTATCAGAAAGATTCTTTTTCTTCTAATTTTCTATGGCTGTAATTACCTATCAGATTTACTTAAGTCAGTTTAATTGTTGATGCAATAATGGCTTGGTGATGACATCCCTCATGGGGGTTGTGAGAGTTTTAGCAAATATCCATATAAGAACAGGTCATATCTTGCTAGTCAAATGGGTAAGAAACTTACCTGTTTTAAAGTTAGCCTTTTAAAAATTGTTACATATATATATTCAAGTATTTTTTTTGTAGCATTATATAAGCAAATAATTTTTGGCACAATTATAAAAATAAGTTTGAAATTTCCCAACTTGGTAAGTATATATAAACACACTCGGTGATAGTGTTTGGATTTTTTCATTTTCTTGTGTTTATTTATAGATTGGTTTTGTTTGCTTTTTTTTTTTTTTTTTTGGTCTTTTTTCTTTTTACTGGTACCAGGGATTGAACTCACAACTGCCTGCTTGTTTTTTTTTTTTTTTTTTTAAAGCTTTTAACTTTTTATCGGTACCAGGGATCGAACTTATAGATTGGTTTTGGATGCATTTTTATGGGTTGGTTTTGGAGCTGGGGATGTAACTTGGAGGCAGAGTGCTTGCCTGGTATTGCATAAGGCCCTAAGTTCAATCCCCAGCACTACAAAAAAAAAAAAAAACAAAAAAAACCAAACTGATTTTGAAGTGAAAATGGAGCTGAGAGTGTCTCTGAAATGAGTGTGTGATCACATAATGAATCTGAAAGAGACAAAGTAATACACATAAAAGTGCTGCAGTCTGTTGTAACTAAAGTGTTAGAGTGATTATATAGATTAGCGGTTTAAGATTCATTATTTTGGGTAAACCTAAAGTATCTCTGTGAAATGACAGATTAAGAAACAGGAAAGTATGAACTGTAGTAAAATTTCTTTGCCTCAGAAGAAACACAGTCTTTGATTTGATCCAGAGAAAACCCTATTCTTTATTTTTTTCTAGTTTTTTTGTATTAGTATGCTAGCATTACATAATGATTTTATTCCTCCAGAGGAATTGGTTTATGTGATTATTATTATTATTTTTTTTTATCGGTACCGGGGATTGAACTCACGACTGCCTGCTTGCAAGGCAGGTGCTTACGCCGCTGAGCTAAACCTCCAGCCCCAATGTAATTAATTTTTTAAAATCTCCTTTCCCACCTTAACTTCTTTACTCCTTCCATTTTTTAGTCTCTTTCCCTTTTGCAAAAGATTTCCCTATTATCTTTTATCTTGCTCCCTTTTAATATTTTGTGTTCTCATATAACAGAAATGATGCAATATTTGAGCTTGTGTGTCTGATTTATTTCACATACCATTATGGTCTCAGACTATATTCGTTTTACTTTAAATGATTCAAGTCTATCTTATGGCAGAGCAGTACTCCATTGTATGTAAATACCACCCCTTTGTTTTCTTTTTCCTCTTTTGGACCAATAATGTTTATATGTTTTAATCTATGTTTTCTGTAGGATGAAGAACGGGACCCTCTCCTGCATAGTTTTAGTCATCTAAAGGATGTTTTAAACAGTATAACAGGTGAGTCTTTATATCTAGGTAAGGTTACTTATCCAAGTCAAAATGTATTTGGTTATAGAGTACAGGGATAGACTCATTTTCCTTTTTTTTTTCTCTCTCTGCTTCCCTTTTTTTCTTTCTTCCTTTCTTTCACTTTGTATCTTTTTTGTGCTAGAAATTGAGCCCAGGAGCACTGAGCTATATTCACTGACTTTTTTAACTTTTTATTTTGAGATAATATTTTGCCAAATTGCAGATTGGCTTTGAACTTGTTATCCTCCTACCTGAGCCTCCTGAGTAGCAGGGATTAGGGGCATACATTCATCACTCTTGGTTTAGACAAACTTTTCCTATAAAGTACCATGTGGTAAATATTTTATTTTGCAGGTCATAATGCAACTGCATATCTACTCAACTCTCCTTTATAAGTCAAAAGCAACCAGAGGTATATATTAATGAATAAGTGATACATATATTGTTTTATTTTTTAAATCTTTCTTTATTTTTGAGACAGTGTCTCACTGTGTAGTTCAGACTGGATTTGAACTTACTATGTAGCCCAGGCTGACCTTGAACACAAGGTGATCCTCCTGCCTCAGCCTCCTGAGGTCTGGGATTGCAGGCATGCACCACCATGCCTCACTTATTTTTCTTCTGTGTTTTCGGTTTTTGAGGTGATATTTTGTTATATAGTTCAGGCTGGCCTTAAACTTACTATATAGCCCACATTGGATTTGAACTACTGGAGATCCTCCTGCCTGAACCTCTCAGTGTCACCACACCCAGTTTATGTATGTTGTTTTTAAAAAATTCTGCAAGCTAATTTGGCCCATGATATACTTGCCATGTGGTATTTACATGTTTAGCATTTTCAAGGTCACTGTCGTTCTTACTACCCTTGTTGAACTTTTATACAGATCTGTATTGTTCCTTTTTTTAGGAACAAAAGTGTGTGTGTGTGTGTGTGTGTGTGTGTGTGTGTGTGTATGTATACACGAATGAAGGATGAAAGTCTCAATATCTATGTTTTTCAAGAGGAGTACCTATAGATTGAGAGGGAAAAAAAACATCAGAATAACTATAGATTTCTTTGCACAAACCATAAAGGCTAGGAGAAACTGCAGTGAAGTTTTTCAAGTGCTAAAAGAAAATAATTGTCAATTCAGACTTTAATATTCTACAAGTTAGCCTTCTAAACTGATGGAGTAGTGAAGACTTTCTACAACAAAGGAATCCAACGCTAATACATGACCACTAAATCAGTATTGCAGAAAATACTTAAAGGAATCTTAAGGGACAGAGAAAGGAAGGCCGCCAGCACCAAAGAGCCCAAAGGAAAGTATACGCTAACTGAAAGAGTCGTTAAACTAAAGGAAACAAGTAAAAGAATCTACTGGAAAACTAATGCAGTGGCATTGGATGAACATCTTATAATAACAGTTTGTCAGTGATATCAATTCTCGAGTCCAAAGACGCAGACTAACAAAGTGGATTAAAAGGTAAAATGCAACCGTATCCTGTTGTTCCTCCAGGAGATGCACCTCATTCAAAATGAAGTACACAGACTGAAGGTGAAAGCATGGAATAACCATACTGCATTCTACCAGAGTTCCCAAACAAGGAGGAGTGGCTATCCTATTTTCAGAGACCACAGACTTCAAGCCAAAACTGAGTAGAAGAAATAAAGGTAGCCAGTATATACTGGTGAAAGGAATAATTCCACAGGATGAAATGATGATTGTAAATATCTGTGCAACAAGTACTCAGTTTCATAAAACAAAAACTATTGGACTTAAAAAGAAAAGAGCTGGGTATCATAGGGCATGCCTATAATCCCTGTCTGAGGGAGGAGAAGACTGGGGAGGAGGATCACCAGGAGTTTGAGGCAAGCCTGGGCTACATGGCAAGAATTTGTCTCAAAAAATAAATAAAAATAAAGGCAGACACCAATACAATCATAGTAGGAGATTTCAATATCCTACTCTTACAATTAGGTCACCCAAACAAAAAGTCAACAAAGAAACATCAGCTAAACCACACTATTGAACAAATGAACTTAATGAATAAGTTTTATCCAGCAACAACAGAGTATACATTTTGTCAATAGCACACAGAACTTTTTCTAATTTTTTTTTCTTTTTTTTTATTGGTACCGGGGATTGAACTCACAATTTCCTGCTTGCAAGGCAGGTACTTATGCCTCTGAGCTAAATCCCCAACCCCTAACTTTTTCTTTTTTCTTTTTTTTTTTTTTTTTTTGTCTTTTTCCTTTTCATCGGTACCAGGGATCGAACTCACGACTGCCTGCTTGCAAGGCAGGCGCTTATGCCGCTGGGCTAAATCCCCAGCCCCTAACTTTTTCTAAAATACACAATATCTCAGGCTATAAGATATGCTTGAATGAATGTAAAAGAATTGAAATAATCTTGTGCATACTATCAGTTATAATGGAATGAAGCTAGAAATCAACGGTGAAAAAAGTGCCACAGAAGCTATGAAATCACATGGAGATATTGTATAATCAATCAGTGGATCACAAAGAAATCAGGGAAGAAAACAATTCCTGGACTCTTCTTTTTTCCTTCCAAATCCATTTAATTTTCAAGGTGTAAAAGAAAAAGAAGGGCGCCGGGCATGGTGGCTCATGTTGTAATCCCAGCACTTGGGAGGCCGAGGTGGGAGGATCGTTGTGAGTTCGAGACCAGCCTGGGCTACAAAGTGAGTTCAAGGCCAGCCTGAACTGCACAGTGAGACCCCTTCTCAAAAAAAAAAAAGAGAGAAAAAGAAGGGGAAAAAAAGTTCCTGGACTCCAATGACAATGGAAGCATAACATATTAGAACTCATGGGACGTGATGGAAACAGATGTAACAGAGAAGATTATAAATATATGCATAAAAAGAATAGACTATAAGGCCTGTCTATAATCTAGGTTAAGGTAGGTTGACTGCCTGAGATTGAGGCCAGCCTGGACTACATAGTGAGGTCAAGATCAGCCTGAAATCTATAGCAAGACTCTGTCTCAAAACAAACAGAATCCCAAATAAATAATAATTTTACACCTCCAGTTTCAAGACAGATAAGAACATTCCAAATCTGAAACCAAGAGGGGGAAAGAAATTATAAAGATCACAGTGAGAATTAATGAAATGAAGACAAAAATACAATAAAAATGATCAATGAATCAGCTGTTTCTTTGAAAGGATGGGAAGGGTATCTGAGGATGGGAAAGATGGGAGAGGAAAGGGAAGGAAAAAAGAATCAAGATGCAATAGGTGACTGAATGTAGTGCTATATTGCTGTACTCCCAACACTAGGCAGGCTAAGGCAGGAGGATTGCCACAAGTTCAAGGCCAATCTGTACTACACGATGAAATTATGTCTCAAACAACTCCCTACCCTCAGATGAATTAGAAAGATGTAGTAGGTATATACACCAATTCCACAATGAATGTGTTTACTATGTATCACAAAATTATACAAATAAAAATTTTGGGAAAAAATAGAAACTAGCCAAGCGTGGTGGCACATACTTGTAATTCTAGTACTCAGGAAGCTGAGGCAGAGGGATTGCTCTAAGTTTGAGGTCAGCCTGAACTGCATATCAAGATCGTGTCTCAAAAAAATAATAAATAAATAAATAAATGGAAACTCTCGGAGCATTCCTCTGGTGACTATACAGAGTATTTGCAGTGTAACCCTTTAATGCTATTATCTAGTGACAGATGTCAGACCAAACTGAATGGAATTGAGACTTCTGCAAATTGAATAATAAAATATTTCTTCCTTTCCTAAGAAATATGAGAGAAGATCTGGCAAAAAGTTCCTTTTTACTTTACTGAACATGAGCGCAAGTTATCTAAAGGTTCCCTGTGTTTTTTGTAAAGCAGCAAATTTCACTCTATCAAAAAACCTTTGGAAAAGTTAGCTAAGAATGATTAAGTATGGAGAAAGCAATTGTTAGCAGGGCTGATGCTGCTACTAGGTGGCAAGTTCTGATTTTATGGCCTATATTATAAATAACTTGCTGTGTTAGAAATTTGTCTGTAGATTTTTATTTTTGTTATTTTTATTTTTGGGGGTATTGGGAATCAAACTCAGGACCTATTCTTGCCAGGTAGGTGCCTTGCCACTCAGCTAAATCCCTAGTCCCTTGTAGATTTTTAGAACAATTTTATAGATAAAGCTTAAATAGCCCAATTAGAAAGAAAATACAGTGAATGAGAATTTATAATTCCTTTAGGGTGAAAGTTCAGAATACTGTTTTTCTAAGAAACATGAAGAGGATTAAACAAGTTAATATAATTGGAAACACTTGGTAGATATCTTATACACAGTGAAGGATTGCTATCATATGTGGCTAGGAGCGCCCAAGATGGCTGAGATTACTCCAGAGTACTCTTGAAGACCTGGGGACTTTACAGACTTAGAGGTGCTGAGGTGGTCTGTCCTGACAGAGACACACTTCCTCCCTGCTGCTTAGTCCAGATGATATTTATGCCTATTTCTCCAGCCTGCTATGCCCCAGATTTCAGCTCAAGAGATCATGCCTGTGGCCCAGGTCTTGATGTCTCTAGACCATTTAAGAGCTAGTACACTGAGTCAAGTGGCTGATTTTCTCATCTTCTTGGGTTACAAATCCAGTCAGTTTATCTGCTGCTTGGAACTAATAAACCAGAATTCATTAAGGAGCCAGCTTTATCAGTGATTCTAGGAACATAGCTGGGTTTGTTCTAGGAACAAAACTGAGTTTCTCAGTTTTCCCTTGGAGGGAGAGGAAGCTGTGGCATATGTTGAAATGGTGGCTGCCACGTGTGCCCCCAGCAGTGTCAGCAGGAGTGCTTTCCTGGCAGCCTGTTAATGGTAGGAGGCTGGGAAAGGATTTTCAACTTGGAGAGAGAAATTAAAGAGATCGTGCCCTTTTTACATGACTAGTTGTGATGTACCCCTTGTTTCAGGCATAATATGTTACCTACCTGAGAAAATGCCAAAGTGGACCCAAATTACATTTCATGTTTTCAGATTTGATCTGACCACCCCTCCCAGGCTGGCTTCAGGAACAGGTTTATGAGTCAGCTGCCCCTGTGGTCCTGGACTTTGCAGTCCATGACCAATTTCTTGTTTCTTTTAGAAACAAACAGATTTTTCTGATTGGCAGTGTCAGGAGGACTGCTTTCTTGGAAGCCTGTTGATGGTAGGAGGCTGGGAAAGGGTTTTCAACTTGGAGAGAGAAACTGAAGAGATTGTGTTCTTTTACATGATTAATTGTGATGTACCACTAGATTGGAGGCATGATGGCAGGAATTCTAGGACCTCTACTCAGTTTAACTCATGAAACTAGCTTGGGTTTTGTCCCTTTTTTGTGAGTTCTGTTTGCTGGCTTGGTTGGTAAGAACACTGGACATTGTCAGTATACCAAAATAATTTATTTTTTCTTCTTACAAGCAGCCTGAGGGTATTACAAGTGCATAAGCACTACCTATTTCCCCACAAATGTTTTCCGATCATTGTAAACGAAATAAATCTGTTGTTTCCAGTAAGGCCATACCAGTATTTTTATAGATGTGTGTCTTGGGCTACATTTGCAGTCAGCATTTGGCTAAACTGCATAGTGACTTCACCCTCTGTAGCATTTAGCGTCATGCTAAATGCTACAGAGGATTACATTTGGAAGAAGAAAGATGCTAGGATGAAGTTTGCATATTGATACACTGAATGAAACCTGAACTTATCATTAGTGAGAGACACTTGATTCATCATCTTTGTTTAACCCCTAAATCCTCTTAGCTGACCTTTTAGGAAGTAGTTTTGAAGGAAATGAGGCAGAAGTATGGTTTTCAGGGCTCTGAGGAGTATAGAGTTTCTCTTAGGGCTGATAAAAATGTTCTGGAATTAGATAGTGATGATGATTGTACAACTTTGTAAATATAAAAGGAACCACTGAACACTTTTTGTTTTTTTGAGACAGGGTCTCACTGTGTAGTTCAGGCTGACTTTGAACTCACTATGTAACCTAGGCTGTTTTTTTTTTTTAAATTTTATTTTGAAAGTAGTAAAATACAACAGAACAAGACAGAATAAAGCCAACTAAGATCGTACAGTGAAATTGGTACAGAACTTCACAGCAGGTTACTGGGATAACAGTAATAGGTATCACAATATATTTCATTATCTTTATAATCATTGTTCTTTCAATCACATATATCAAAATAAAATGAAATACAGAACATTATGGAACTTATCAAAACAGATTATTGAATAGAGCAGTACCATTAATCAGAATAGAGCAAAAAAAGTAATAAAAATATTTGCCTTCAAAGAGATGGTAGAAGGAAATCCCCCTTATTTGCTATGGTCAACCTCCCAGGAGATGCTCAGATTTCTGTTCCCATTTGCTAATGGGGGGACAGGAGAAGGAAGGTAGGGGAAGTGGGATGTTTAACTCTAGGCCGTGCACCAGTAGGTTCACTATTGCTTAGCAGGGAGGCAGGCTGGTTGCTTGGTTTCCTAGCTTTGTAAATTCCAACATGGCGCAGATCTCAGGAGACACTGGTGGTTCTCCCTCTGGAAGGGCCACAGTCTACCGCACTGCCACTGCTTACCAGGGAGGTGAGCTTCTTGCTTCCCTAGGCTGGTTTTGAACTCAGCAGTCTTCCTGTTCAGCCTTTTGAGTGCTGGGATTACAGGTGTGCATCACCACTCCTGGCTTAAGTTGTATAGTTGATAAGGGTTCATTTTACAGTATGTAATGAGACATGGTCTTGTTATGTTGCCCAGTCTGGCTTTGAATTTCTGGGATCGAGTGATCCTCTTGTCCCTGCCTTCCAAGTAGCTGAAACTAGATATGTGGCACCACACCTAATTTAATAGGTCTGTTTTTTTTTTTTTAAACAACTGTAAGCTGCAAAGGTACTGGATTCACAGTTCTTTCTGAGGACTCAGAACTCTGGATGGAAGCTTTTGAATGTACTCACTGCAGTGCTTTGGACCCATTGCCCCGCAAAGGCAGCCTAAGGCTCTGTTCAACTTCCTGGCCCAGTTTGTCCTTTTATGTCTCTCTCATTAACTCAAGAAAGCACATGGCTTTTATATTTAAATTTATTCAAGCTGTAATCTTTGACATTTGAGTTAGCTTTTAGTACAGTTTTGCATTTATAGTAATATATATTATGTATTTTTTCTATCCCCAAAGAATCAGTTTTAATCTTTTCCGGATGCAAATTTCAGGCTGTCTTGTCCCATCTCCCCTCTCTTGCTCTCTTTCCCCTCCCCCCATGGAGTGTGTTTGATCAGGTGTGGCAGGAATATCCACTGTCAAGCTGCGCCCTTTATGTTAGTCAATATTATCCTTCTCCCCCCTCTCTGTCTGTCTGCCCCTTTGGGCTTTCCCAGTTGATTTATAATTTTGGAATTCTCATCGGAGTCTGTAATACAGTTTGTTCATTATTTAACCAAAACCTGTTTAATGAGCAGAGAGAGGCAATGTAAATGTTAGGCATGTTGCAGTGATGTACCTTTGTGCTTCTCAGAGCGGGTGGCTAGTTAACTCTATGCTGCCTGTAAGGTTGGGGTGTCCTGCTTCAGTGTAGGGGCAAAAGGGTCACTGTCTCTCCCTTAGCTCTGCCCAAGCCCTGCCATGGGTATAGAGTCCAAAGACATACTTCCTTTCATCCTCCTAGCAATCATGGAGGCTCATTCATATCGAAATGATGTTCTGTCTCACAGCTAGCCCCAGTGATAAGATCTGTGGCATGGAATAGGGGCATGGAAAGGAAAGTGCCCTATCAATATCAGGATATTGATAGTACTCTTGACTTTAGATCTGAAAATAATACAGTTCAGAAAAAGAATTCTAACTAATATGGTCTGAGGTCTTTGGTAAATTTGTTCCTCAACTAGGTAAGTCATTGTACACTTTAGTACCTGTCATTTAGTACAGCTTTATGGAATGAGTTTAGTCAATTTTGTGGTGCTTGGCTATGGTCATTTCTTCCTGATTTAGGCTACCTTTAATCTTGGTCTTTAACCTTTGATCTTTACAAAGATGTTTTTCTAGAAAATTTTTAGAATTTTTTTAAAGTTTTCTAGAAAATTTTTGACTTACAGTAGGAAGAGAAAGAAAAAAGTTAAGAGAAACATCTAAAAGTATGAGAGTCAAAATCTTTTCTTATGTAATTCTTTTTTTTTTTTTTCCTTGTCTTTTTGAGACTGGGTCTCACTATACAGTTCAGGCTGGCCTTGAGTTCACTTTGTAGCTCATCCTGGTCTTGAACTGGAAAGGATCCTCCTGCAGTTGGAATACTGGGATTACCGGCATGCGCCACCATACCTGGCTACGGAATTGCTTTTTAATGACATTAAAGTCTCCAGGGCCAGACTTGAGCAAGATTTTGGGGTGGTGTGTGTGTGTGTCTGTATGTCTGTGTTGAAATGTGGACCTTGCCTTTGGACAGTTTTAGTTGGGTTTAATGTAAAGTTTTGACTAGCAGGTTTGGAGGCATGCCATTTAAGACTAAAATTTTGAGGCTCAGGAAAGCACCCATGTCAACTATGAGAGTGTTCTAGATTTTTGAAAGTTTTCTTTCTAGTATTCCGTAAGATTTGGATTCCATTTTGATCTGGGTGGTTATTGACTTGCTTCTAACCAAAATTTATTGACTTTCTGCTATGTGCCAGGCATTTTCCTTAGGTACTTAGGCACTGAGTCTGTATTGGTAAATAAACAAATAACAATTTAAAAATCCCTCAAATTTCTTGCCCATGGTCACTAATTTTGTAAAACTAGTGGCTCAGTCTCACCATTCGAAAGCTAACCTTTCAGGTTTATATTCAATGCCATCTCATTCCTCTCAGGTACAGAATAGATGACACAGTGAATCAATGCAATTTGCTGCTATCTTTTCTTATTCCTACTCTTTTTTTGTGTGTAATGAACAAGCCAAGAAAACGAGCAAAACGAAAACAACAATTCCCAAGAAGATGTCATTCATGGAATAATTCTGAGGGATAAGATACAGCATTAGTTCATGAACTTATTTTAAGAGTAGGAAAATTCACAGAAGTATAGGAATAGCTTAGAGATAGGAGGAGTCCTAACTGAGTTGACCACGAACTTAATTCTTAACAGGATTCAGGTTGCAAACTGAATTGATTGTGGACCAAATCAAATTCAGTGGTGAAGTTCAGTGTTGACCTTATGGGGAAATTTGATTTGGTTTGTGACCAGAATCATGGAAAGAATTAAGTTTGTGAAATGAGGTACCACTATATTTCTTTACTGAACTTATTGTTACAACAAGAAATGATATGCTTGAGTTTAAGAGGGAGGAGCAGGTGCCAGGGGAAAGTGAATGTGTTAGGAGTTTATTTAAATATAGTTTATCCTGGACAAACACACCTGTAGGGTACAGTCTGCCTCAAGCTTTGTGAATTCAAAATCTGAGCTAGGAAGTTTGAGTCCATGTAACCTCCAGAGGTTTGCAAAGAACATTTAATTAAACAGTCTGGATACAGCCTGGGAGGAACTGTGACTTAACACCTGTCTGGCCTACACCTCTTAGAAATAACCATTAGAGGGGCTGAGAGTTTAGCTCAGTGGCACAAACACCTGCCTGACAAGTGCAAGGTCATGAATTTGATACCGAGTACCAAGAAAAATAAAAAACCAGGAATTATTTAGCTAGAAATGAAACTGTTCAAGAATGCCTCATGCCTTGTTTTGTTTTCAAAATGAAGAGATACAGGGAAAAGAGATTTTAGAACCAGAATTTTCACTGTCAGGAAAAAGTCTGAGAAAGAGTATATTATCTGAAAAATGAGTTTGCTAGAGTTATGTATTGAGTGTGTGCTTTCTTTTTTTTCTGTAAGGGTTTGTCTTGGAAAGTGGTAGAGGAATATGTCCTTATGAGTCAGTGTTGAATGAGTTCATTGGCCTCTACTGCTTGGAATTGAACTTGTGAATTGTTCAAGGCCAACAATCAAATATGCTAAAATTTGGTGAATTTATGCAAAGAGTAGAATGTTGAGAGAGGCAAATTGGGGAAATTTATTTAAGTATTATGCTTTTTTTTCCTGGTTTATAATAAAATGTATGTCTATATTAATCTGGAGATTTTTTTTCAAATCCATTTGATTAAAAGAAAATCCATTTTATCTCAAAGAGAAAAAAACTCTCCAAATTTCAAAACATGTCAGTCAAGGGGCAACAATGGTACATACTTTGTGCATGGTCTTTCCCAAATCATTCACCCAGAGCATAAAACATCTGTATTCAATTGGCTGAACAACACCAGCACAAATCTTTTTCTTCAGTGAAATCAGAGAAATCAGTAGTATAACTATCTTAACTATCTTTTTTATTTATATGTATATACATGTACATATACATATGTTGTTTCACCTGGTCTCAAGTTACATCTGTTTACCTATAAAAGTCTCCAGTTGTATCCTTTATGCTTAGTAATACTCCATTGTATGAAAATACCGCGTTTTCGAGCCATTTCTCAGTTGATGGGTATTTAGATTGTTTCCAAAATTAACCTATTATAAATTGTGCTGCTATAAACATGGGTGCACATAGATGCTGTGGAATGATGTTTTTAATTCATTTGGGAAGATAACCAGAAGGGGGAATAACTGGTTCAAATGGGACCTCCAGTCCTAGTTTTCTGAGGAATCTCCATAGTTGGGAGATTTTTTTTTTTCTTTTTTTGAGACAGGGTCTTGCTATGCTGTTCAGGCTAGCCTTGGGCTCACTTTGTAGACCAGGCTGGTCTTGAACTTGCAGCAATCTTTCTGCCTCAGACTGAGTGCTGGGATTATAGGAGTGCACCACCACACCCAGCTAGTTTGGAGATTCTTGAGCATTTAGAATGTGACTTGTTAGCCAGGCACAGTGGCATGCATCTATAATCCTAGATATTTGGGAGGCTGAGGCAGGAAGATTTATTGAGACTAGCAATTTGATGCCAGACTGAGCAACAGAGAGAGAATGAGAATGAGAATGAGAATGAATGGGAATGTGGCTTGAATTTGAGTCATACTTTGGCATCTTAGTATGTCCCTAACTTGAATGGCTCCAGACTTGTGGGCATGTCAGCTAGTTAGAGAAAATAAAACCACCTTAAGTCTTTGTTTTTTTCCTGTACTTTGATGACTTTATTTTGTTATTTCTTTTTATTTGGGCCTTCCTCAAGTGATTTCTAAACCCTCTTCATTTGACACAAACCTAAAAAATCCACCCCCCCAACCTTTTTTTTATACTCAGGTTTAGAAAAAAAAACTGGAAAGAAAACATCTCTACCTAGCCTGCCTTCTCTTTAGTTCATCTTTCCCTAATAGTTAGACACATTCTGCTTTTAGAACTAGTTGGCTGGCTGGTAGGAGGGCACATTTACTATTACACCAATAGGGAGGGGCAAAAAGAGAGGAAATGGCATTCCTAATAGTTCAGCTCTCCAAAACAGAGGCAAAGAAAGACCTGTATTTCTTTCCAGTAGAGGCTGGGGCAGTGCAACAGTGTGGTCTGTGGTGGGTCACAGTTGCTGGTACTGCCTCATTGCCTTCGTCTTCTGTAGTACAACTGCCTCTTGAGGCCCGAAATTCCCTGGGTGAATGCCCAACTTGGCATGACAGCAGTTAGTGGAGTGAAGAGAAGGAAAGCCAGCTGCTGTTTTGTTTTTAAGAAGAAGGCAGAAAGTCCTTTTCAATTTTGTTCTGCCCACTCAGACTTAGAGCAGATATCAGAAGGGTTTCAAGAGAAGCCAAATGTTTGAAATTTAGTGTGTACATGTGTAAACATCACATTGCTCACTAGTGGGAGAAGCTGAATGAAGCAACATAAACATATGTGTATGTGTATATATTTATATATGTAAATTAAAAAACTAAGACAGTTATACTTCTGATTTCTCTGAGTTCACTGAAGAGAAAGATTTGGTATTGTTCAGACAATTGAATGCGGATGTCTTTTGCTCTGGATGAATGATTTGGACACGACAATGTGCAATGTATGTACCCCCCCTTTTTTTGTATTGGGGATGGAACTCAGGACCTTGCCCTTGTCAGGCAGGCACGTATGCTGCTGAGCTATATTCCCAGCCTAATGTATGTACCATTGTTGTCTGCCCCCCATTTGATGTGTTTTAAATAGTTTTAGTTTTTTTTTTTCTCCTTGAAAAAAGTGAATTTGAAAATAAAAAGAAACTCAATGTGTAGATTTGGTTAAGACAGAGTGTTTCAGTTTTGTTTCCTCTAACTATCTTCCTATGCTCAGAGACGATTGATTGATTACCCAGTTTCTGAAGTGATATTGGATATGTGCATGTTTGTTCTTCCTCTCTTGGCATCCATTTGAAGACAGAGTCAGGAATAGAGCAGAATGCAAATTGGATCATTTCAAATCAGATCACCTCATTAAGATAGACTGTAGAACTGGGTGTTGTTGTGTAATCCCAGCACTCTAGGAGGCTGAGGCACGAGGATCGCAGCCTGAAGCCTACCTGGGCAATTTATCAAGACTGTCTCAAAGACTAGAAGAAAAGAAAAGAAAGAAAACATGGTACTAGTGATCACCTTATCTTCTCAGTTTTGCTTTAGGAAGTCAGGAGATAAGATACTTCTCACCTGTAGTGGTATGTGTGCATAGTATGCATGAGGCCCTGGGTTCAATCCTTAGCACTGTAGAATAACTACATACACATACACAAAATGCTTCCCAGCAGTTTTTTTTTTTTTTTTTTTTTTTTTTTTGTCTTTATCGGTACCAGGGATCGAACTCACGACTGCCTGCTTGGAAGGTAGGGGCTTATGTCCCTGAGCTAAATCCCTAGCCCCTTCCCAGCAGTTTTGAAGCTCCTTTCCTTTGTTTTTTGTAGAGCCTGTAGGACTTAGATGGACAAGCACTCCTGGCTGCCTGTTGGCTGGCTTCTCCCCTCTCTTCTGTAACCCACCAGCCTTCCGTTACCACTGTAGGTCAAGTTATGAAGGGCTGGCACATGTGCACAGATTTCAACTGACCTTTCCTTGTTCCATGGTTATTCAGCAATTACTTGCCTGTCTGTGGAACTCACATTATTGCCTTGAGTTTCTGACCCAGTGTGAAGTGGGGGCATCCAGGAAGTGGCCTGATAGACTGTACATCAGAGAGCAATAAATTGGCACTTGATTTGATTGAAAGGCAGGGCCAGATGTAGTGTGGGAGCAACTTTTTTGCAGTCAGCCACGCAGCTTGCTTCCAGGTGTCCTGGAAAGCAACTTGAGAACTAGAAGCTAAGGGTAGCTAGGGACATTAATTGTGGAGAAAAAGGATCAAAGGACTTCAATGTTATCTAGGAGGGGCCCTGATTGGGAAAAATCCTCTAAAAGGCAAGTAAGATTATCCTGCACTAGTGGAAATTTTTCTGTTTATTTTGTGTTTTCAAGTAAAGAGACTAATTAATTGACCTGAAAAATATAAAACTGGGAATTTTTTTTTTTTTTTTTTTTTTTTTTTTTTTTTTTTTGGTTACTGGGAATTGAATTCAGGGCTTTGTGCATGCTTGGCAAGCACTCTACCATTGTGCTACATCACCATCCCATAAAACTGGGAAATTCTTGACAAAAGGTTGTGGAATAAGAAAACCTTATTTTACAAGTTTTTTTTTTTTTAATTGGAAGTTCAGTCTCTATCTTCTTTGTACAGATAGCAAGTTTAAGAGGCACCTTGTGTTACTGCTGTTCATGGTGTTTCATTACTTGCTTCTGGTAGTGCTATATCTTCTTATTGTCAAATACATTAATTTTTCACTTTGTAATTAGTAAATAATCCATGAAGGAGTAATATGAATATCTTTTTTCTCTAATACATTTTTCTTTCATTGAAGAATCTGTCTGACTTATTTATTTCATTGGCTGTCGCAGGATAATGATTTTCTGATTCTGTCATTGATTCTCCATGTGCTACGTAGCATTTTAAAGGGGCTGTTTTTTGGTTTCTTCTTTACTATTTTCTTTTTTAGTATCAGAAGTTGAACTCAGGGCCTCACGCTTGCCAGCAGATGCTGCGCTGCCAAGCTACATCCTTGGCCCACTAATTAGCAGTTTTATAAGGAGCTGATTACCCTCTTAAGTTGGAGGATAAACCATACTTTTTTGGGCTGGGAATTTAGCTCAGTGGTTCAGGAGCTTGCCTGGTAAATGTAGGTCGTGAGTTCGATCCCCAGGACCAAAACAAAAACACCTCATAGTTTGTCCTGAAACAACAGAGTGAACAGCTATTTTTTTTCCTTTTGAGGTATGAATTTTCAGAATAGAAAGTTGGTATTAATAATAAGTATCAGGGGGTTGGGGGCTTAGCTCAGCGGCATAAGCGCCTGCCTTGCAAGCAGGCAGTCGTGAGTTCAATCCCTGGTACCGATAAAAAGGAAAAAGACATACACACAAAAAAAGTATTAATGTTGACAAGTGTGGATAATTAATATTATTCAAGCGCTTACAAGTAATAATAGTCATTATTATTCTTGTTGTTTAAATTGTTTGCTCCTTCAAACTGATTCTTTTTTGTTTTTATTGTTTTTGGCTTTTGTGGTTTTTTTGGCAGTACTGGAGATAGAACCCAGGGGCATTCTACTACTGAGCTACATCCTTATTCCTTTTTATTTCTTATTTTGAGATGCGATCTAACTAAATCCTCTAGATGGGCCTCAAATTTGAGATCCTCCTTCCCCTTCCTGCCTTATCTCCCCAAATACTTGATCTTAGAGACATGCATCTTTGCATCTAGCTTCCTCTTTTCTTTTTTTGTTATCCTTCCTTCCTTTCTTGCTTGCTTTTATTTTTTTAGACAGAGTATTACTATATGGTTCACACTGGCCTTGAACTTGAGGTGATCCTCCTGCCTCAGCTTCTCAAATTACAAAGGCAAGTGGCACCAGACCTGACTTTTTCTATTTTTTGAGACAGGGTCTCACTATGTAGCTCAAACTAGTTATGCATTTGTGGCGATCCTCCTGTCTCAGCTTCCTGAATGTTGGGACTGAGGCATGCAATACCACCTCTGGTTTTTTTTTTTTTTCCCTTCTTTTCTTATGATCCCTTTGAGCACTTTGTTGCTTTTTGGTAAAAGCAGTCAACATTAAGGAGTAAAAAGGAGTAGAAACATTTCAGATAGAACATGCATGTGCTCTGGATTGCATTATTAACTGCCTTTTGAGTCATAGTCAAAAAAATTGTGAAAGCCTGGTAGAGAAAGCTTGTGATTTATTCCTGCTTCAGCACTGGTTTGAATTTGTCTCTGCAGTGGCAGAGTGTTAAGTCAGGCTGCCCTTCCCACCTTCATCTTGGGATTCTGTGAAGGACTCTGTGAGCTGCCATAGCAGCTCCTTTGGCTTTTGGGAACCAGTCTGCTATTACATCTGAATTTCATCTCTTAACGTCTTTGAGTTCAGTGAAAGAGTTCTGTTTTGATGGTTTCTTGATAACTCAGCTTTTTCTAGGCAGAGATTAAGTTGAGCCCATTTGATTCATTATAATCCTGGAAAATATTAGAATAAATATTTTTCTCCGAGGCAGTAAAAATTGTGAATGTAATTATTATGACTGATGAGTCATTTTGTACTTTGTACCTCTTTCTTTCCTCGTTGTGATGGTAAACTGGGTGTTTAGACATGTCATGTGAGACATGGTATCTTTGTGAGTCTTTTTGGTGGGTAGAGGAAGGAGTCATTTGTATTGCGAAGACTACTAAACAGTATTTTCTCCTCTAGGAACTTTTCTCTTAGGCAGAAGTTCACACATATGTGTGCACGCATGCATGTACACACACACTTAATTTTCTTTTAAAAATTATTTTTGTAGTGCTAGATATTAAACCAAGAGCTTCATGCCTACTAGGCAAGAGGCGTACTACAGAGCCACACCTCCAACCCCAACAAATATTTCTTGAGCACTGACTGTGCCAAAAACTGAGCTTGGTACTAGGGATGTAGTCCTCAAAGGGACTGACACAGTTCCTGTTCTCATCAAGTTTATGGTCTAGTGGGCCGGTGATTTGAGAAGCTCTGGAATTTGAGTGGACAACTGGGCACTGGTTTGAAGTCTGCCTAGTTTCCACATGTGACCTTAGAAAATTATTTATATCCTGGTTTTCAGAAAGAGATTCTAGGATGGTCAGAAGAATAGCAATAGTGTTATCTACATTCTGTCATAGCCCTGGCTGCCTAGAAGTGACCACAGAAATATTATTACAGAAATACCCTTTGTGTGGTAGTTTCATTAATTAGCTGCTTTAGGGTCTTGGATGTCATAGGACTGATTAGTTTATATCTTTTTTTTTTTTTTTTTGGGCACAGTACTAGGTGTTGAACTCAAAGTCTCATGCACACTAAACAAACCCTTTGCCCCTGAACTGGATACCTAGATTTTTTTTTTTAAAGATAATCCCCTACTAAATTGCCTAGGTGGCCTTGAGTTTGTGATCCTCATGCCTCAACCTCCCAACTGGGATTACAGATATATACCTGTTTATTTATTTATTTATTTTTTAACTTTTTTTTTTTTTTTTTTTTGGTTCCAGGGATTGAACTCACGACCTTGCGCTTGCTAGGCAGGCGCTTATGCCACTAAGCTAAATCCCCATTCCCTACAGATATATATCACCATGCCTGAATAGGTTAGTTCTTTTAAACTTTATTTTATTTTATTTTTGGTACTGGGGATCGAACTCACGACCTCGCACTTGGCAGGCAAGCGCTTACACTGCTGAACTAATCCCAGCCCCAGGTTAGTTCTTTTATATTGGCCTTTGATTAGTCAGACTATATCTCAGAACTGAACTGACTATTCTTGTACTATAGGATAAGGTATCCGTGGCTGATTCTTTTTTCTAATAAAATTCAGCTTTGTATTTGAGACCTCTCAACCTTGGGCTTCTGGCCCGGTTACATTTATTGCTATGATAAAAGCATAGCTTTTAGGAGCTATTTAGTTATGATGTTAAAAGAATGAGTAGAGACTTTTTCCTCTGGTCAGAGTCTGATTGTTCCACTTAAACAATTACAAATGCTTTTTAATTGCAACCTGTTGTCTCTAGCCCAAAGATCTCATGTGAGGACAGGAGGACCTGCACTCTTGTGATGTCGAAACAGCATTTGGTTCTATAATCAGCAGAATACCTCATCATGTATTTGTCTTTTAAATCCCAGAGATAGCACTCAGGAATATCACTTTGAGTCTGTGAGAGCTCAGAGTATGCTCCCTTCCTTAGGAAAAATATTCCTAAGAATTTGAAGGGCAGCCTGGCGTGGTGGCTCACGCCTGTAATCCCAGCACTCGGGAGACTGAGGCAGGAGGATCATTGGGAGTTTGAGACCAGCCTAGGCTACAAAGTGAGCTCAAGGCCAGCCTGAACTGCACAGTGAGACCCTGTCTCAAAAACACCAAAAAAAAAAAAAAAAAAAAATTGAAGGACAGAAAGAGGTACTAAGGGAGTAAAGGAGTTAAACAAGGGTTAACATCTTTCTAGAAGAGAAAGATAGAGTAGATCTGGGAGTATGAATGAATTCTACAAAAAGACCTATGACCTATGATTTGCATGATGGTTGGTTGTGTTTTGAATTTAGAGTGAAGTTTGTTCTTTGCCTCCTTTTTCTGGTGAGTCCACATCCATGTGCTAATACCTACTGTAGCTAAATACTGAAGCTTTTTGTGACCAGAGCTGGTAAATTTGGCAGAAGATCTTAGTTCCCTCTGGCTCAGGAAGAGTTCTTGGTTCATCCCACCTGCACAGAAGCACTGTAGGGAAAATAAGTTAAGGGGAAATAGATTTCTATTGGCAGAACCCTAAGTAGGTCCTAGATTAGCATTTTAATCAGTCTCTCATTCTGTTCTGTAGGTTCTGTATGGAAGCAGGTAAGCAGTGGCTGCCTTTGGTGGGACTATTTCATGTTTAAAGAATGGGAGCTATTACCAGGTGCTGAGTCATCCTGGGTAGACTGCTCAGTAGTCAACAAAACTGGGCTGTGTGCATGCAGTAAAGGAAGATAGAGAATGGGAAATAAATTATTTATGTTGGTCGTGATCTGCCACTAAGCTCCAAAAGAGGGAGAAAGTTGATTGAATTGCTGACCAGAGATTGTTTTACTTCTGTGTAGAATGTGAGTCCATCCCCGGTTTCCCATTTACTTAGTGTCATGACATTTAATAAGATCAGCTGATAGTAGATTTTTATAATTTAAATTTAATTTTTTGTGACACTGGGTATTTAATTCACACTGAGCTACATTCGCAGCCCTTATTTTTATTTTATTTTAGTTTTTTGAGACAGGGTCTCATACAGATCAGGGAATTTTCAAAGTCATTATGTAGCCCAGGCTGGCCTTTAGCTCATGGCAGTCCACCTCCCTCCCTAATGCTGGGATCATAGGCGTGTGCCACCATGTCAGGTTTATTTTTTATTTTGAGACTGGGTCTTCCTAAGTTGCTAAGTTGCCTGAGCTGGGCATGAACTTCTATCCTGCCTCAGCCTCCTAGACTGCTGGGATTAGAGACATGAGCCAGCATGTCTGCTCTCTTTCTGCTTTTTTTTTTTTTTTTTAGACAAGATCTATGCTATATTGCCCACGCTGAACTTCAATTTGTGATCCTTTTGTGTCCCTATCTCAAAAAACCAAAACTAAAAAAAAAAAAGGAACAAAGGATAGTTTTCTTGTGTTTTTGTTCTTTCAATCAAAGATCAGCTGTTGTTTTTCCTTGTCATCTTTCGTAAATCACCTTTAATCTGGAGTACTTCTTCAGCTTTCCTGTGCTTCGAAACACTTTTTTTTAATAACTATATGTTAGTCAGGTTCGTCTGTTTATCTGTTCTCTCTTGCCTTCCTTCTCTGCCTTCCTTCTTTCTTTATTCCCTTCTCATGTTTTGTCTGATGATGTTCCCTCAAGATTAAGTTCAAATTATAGGTGTTTTGGAGCTGGGTATAGTGGCGCATGCCTGTAATCCCAGCACTCTGAGAAGCTGAGGCAGGAAGATCTCCATGAGTTCAAGGCCAACCTAAACTACACAGCAAGACCCTGTTTCAAAAACAAAACAAAACAAAAATTATAGGTATCTGGCATGAATCTATATATCACTACTGAAGTAGTGACCTCCAGGGATAAAATCTGTAAGTGTTGCTTGATAAAATCTGTAAGTGTTGCTCATTGATGATACTGAATATATCATCTAGTCAAGGTTTTTTTTAAAAAATCTTTTTGAGAGGGTCTCATTATGCAGTTCAGGCTGGCCTTGGGCTCACTTTGTAGCCTACTGGTCTCGAACTTGTAACAATCCCCCTGCCTCAGCCTCCTGAGTGCTGGGATTACAGGAGTGCACCACCATGCACAGCTAACCTAGTCAGGTGTTTATTTACTATGCAGATACCATTTCCCCCTTAGAACTAATAAGTTTTCTGCTGAGAAACACTCACAGACTATATTCATCCTTAAACTCTTCCTGTCACAGGATTATCCTACATTGATGAGACTTGTCTAAAAGAATTCCAGGTTGAAAAAAAAAAAAGAATTCCAGGTTACAGTGTTAGTGAATTTGGTATGGTTGTTTAAAATACTGGTTCTCCCTCTGACTGACATGTTTTCCTTTTGTGTTATTTTTTTTCTTTTTTCTCTTTGAAAAATGAATTTGAAAAAAAATGAAAAAAAAAATACTGGTTCTTAAAGGACTTGTTCTTAGAGGTGTATACAAACTGTCTTCCTAGCTTGCTTCTTAGTTTTTCCTCATAAAAAACACAATTATAGCAACTCACTCGAGATCCCTTCTGTCTCTTTTTCAGACAGAAACTTTCCTTTTCTCAATAAATATTTCTGCTCTTAAAAAAAAACCACAATTACATATCTTCAATGCCTATATTTTATGGCTTCGATGCTTTTTTAAAAAAATTATTGACTAAAAAGAGCTTTGAAAACTATAAAAATTTTGGCACAGTGAGGTTTTTCTAGAGCTTATTTATTTATTTTTTTAAATGTAGTGTTATGACCCAGTAGAATTTATTTTGTACTAAACCAAGAGCATAAATACTTCTCTTCTAAACCATGTGAAACTGATCCTACCCACTGCTTTTAAATTTCTCCTTCTTTTTTGGGGAGGGGTTGTGTGTGATGCTGGAATTCTAACCCAAGGCCTCATACCTATTAAGCAAGAGTTACAGCCCCAGCCCTTACCTTCCTTTTATTAAGTTGGATTTGGTTTTTCAACTTTATTCTCAAATAATTTTAAAAACTTGGTTGGACTCATTAAGAACTTCCACTTAGGCTATTTTTTGTTAGTTTGATTTTTTTGGAAATGCCCAGCTTTCCAGGAGTTTTAAGAGAGCAAAATTTAGAAAAATCTCTTCTACTATCACCCTTTTTTCCCTTCCTTATTTCTCTACATTTATTCCTTTTGCCTTTACTTTCATTTCTTTGAAGTATTTGATTAATATGCATGACTGACCCTCCTTAGGAAAGACAGAGAAAAAAGAAGTATTATTCTAGTTTCAGGTTCTTTGCTGTTACTGCTGTGGAGAATGGGTTCATAATATGACCATTGCTAATAAAGGCCTCATTATTGGCTGTGTTTCCTTTAGAGACTTTTGCCTGTGATTTGAAAATACAAAGAGAAAAAGAAAGAGATAAGTAGGAGAATAAATTGCAAAACTGCTAGAGAGGCAGAAAATAAAGGAGAATGAATAGAAAGTGACAGAAGTAAGAATTTGGGCTGGGAGTAGGGTGGACAGAGGTGAAACAGAAGGACCAAGAATACAAAGCTGGTAAAATAGGAAAATGGGAGTCATCTTTAACGTGCATGTTTACTCAGTCCAGTGTTGGGCTTTCCCCTTTTGAGTAGAGGAGGATAAGGTAAGGTGAATGAAGTTGTCCTGTCCTAGACTCCTGGACTCATCTACTCAGAACTGAAGGGCTCACCCTGTAATAAGGTGACTTGATAGACTAGTCCTGGTGGGTTAGGGTGGAAGAGGCTACTAAGTTAGTGGAGCTATTTTTAACCTCCTGTTTTAATCTCTTCATTGTTCAGGCTCCCATACTGGCTACATGAGAGCAGTCAAAATTAGCAGCTATTTAAAATGAAGTACCTCTTGTCTCCCCAGTCACTTCCAAAATAAACAGGGAATAATACTATTCATATTTTGTCTCACTTTACTCCGAAGGCTAGCAGTAGAGGAAGCATGGATTAGTATGTAGTGATTTCTAGACTCTGCCTTCTGGACAGATTCACTCTGATGCTCCCGCTGAGTGACAGGGCCATGTGGTAGGAGTGCAGCTGTAAGTGTATCATGGACAGATTTGGACTGAGTAAATATAGCAGGAGCAGGATGTCAGTGTGGGAGATGGATTGTTCTGGGAAAGGAAGTGTTGTCTTTCGTCTGAGAAACAATTTCCTGTACTTCTGGAGCTTTTGCTTTCTTTCCCCCGCCCCCCACAGGGCAGAACAGGAGTTGACAGGGGTTGGGTACACTCGCCAAATTCTATCTCTGGGTGCTTTCTTGTCCTATACTTAAGTTAGAAAGGGAAATTAGATCTATTTTAACCAGTTAGGAAATGGACTTGATAAATAATCAAATCCATGCCTCACATTTTGCTTTTTGAATTCTTAAAGCATCCACCTACTTAGAACCTCATTTTAAAACATAACTATTCTTTTGGTAAAATAGACAGGTTGAGAGGCAAAAGAGAATCAACTCTGTTGAAATTCAGACACGAGGCACCAGCTGGCAGGAAACAGCTGGGATGTTTCTGGGAGCCAGACTCTTCCATCCCAGAAGTTAACTCTTCAAACTCTCAATTATCTGAGCTACTTTAGATGGCTGCCTGCCTACCAGCATTCTGTATAAAGATTAACTATAATCAGCACAGTGGGAGGCTGAGGCAGGTAAAGCGCAAGTTTGAGTCCATCCTGGACAATTTAAGTCTTAGTTTTTTAACTTTTGATTTTATTGGTACATTTTAGATGTACATAATGATAATATTCATCATAAGGAGTCTGTCTGTACCTATACATAATATATCCCCTTTTTTTTTGAGACAGAGTCTCACTGTGCAGTTCAGGCTGGCCTTGAACTCACATTGGTTGGGATTACAGTCATGGGCCACCACGCATGGCAAAAATATGTTAAATAGCCCTTTATTTTGTTTATTTATTTTTGGTACAAGGGATTGAACTCATAACCTTGTGTTTGCCAAGCAGGTGCTTAAGCCGCTGAGCTAAACCCCCCGGCCCACCCTTTGTTTTAGAATAGATTCAGGTTTATAGAAAAATTGTACAGAAGTTTCTATATACCTCACACATAGTTTTCTACGTATATTATTAGCATCTTACACTAATATGATCTGTTTGTCACACTTAAACAATATTTATACATTATTAACTAAATTATATACCTCATTCATATTTCTTTCATTTTAATCTAATGGGCTATTTCTGTTCCAGATTTTTTTTTTTTTTTTTAATCAGTACCAGGGTTCAAACTCATGACTGCGCACTTGCAAGGCAGGTGTTTATGCCACTGAGCTAAATCCCCAGCCCAAATATCTTTCCAGCATCCTGTTTCTTTCTTTGTTTCTTTTTTTTTTTTTTTTGCCAGGGATCGAACTCATGATCTCACACTTGCCAGGCAGGAGTTTATGCCACTGAGCTAAATCCCCAGCTGCTCTGTTCAAGATTTCCATATTACATTTAGTTGTCTTCTTAGGCTCCTCTTGGCTGAATGTTTGCATATACTGAGTGTGTGTGTGTATGTGTTTTATTTTAGTTTTTAATTCTATGAGGGGTTGAATTATATGCTAGACCAACATTGTACCACTGAACTATACCTTTAGACCTTTTTATTTTGATACAGGGTCTCACTAAATTGCCCTAGAATAAGCTGAGAATGGTGGCACAAACCTATAATCCCAGTGCTCAGGAGGCTGAGGCAAGAGGATTACCTCCTGTTTCAGGCCAGCTTGGGCTACCTAATAAGTTCAAAGCGAGCCTGAGTTCCATAGTGAGACCCTGTATCCAAAATAAAATTAAAAATAATATAAAATTTAAAAAATGTTGCCCTGGGCTGGCTTCTGATTTGCAATTCTTTTACTTCAGTTTCCCAAGGAGCTGAGACTGTAGGCATGTGCCACCACTCCCAGCTAAATTGTAGAATTAAAGGTTTTCGTTTCTCATGTCTAGGCATTGAACCTGGATCCTGGCTTATGCTAGACATGCTATCCCATGTGCTTGCCTATGTTTTTCTCATTTAAGTTTCACAGTATCTGCAAAATGAATTGTATCTTATTCAGTGTCCCAGTGTTACAGATAAAACTTAGGCTCCAGTGAGGTAGAGTAATATGTTCAGTAAAATTTCCTATTACAGTGTGGTTATATTTGGAGAAAAGGTGATAAAGTTATTTATTTGATTTTTATGGGAATGAAGGCAGAATTGGAGCTACCTCTGAAAGGGTCATTTGCAGATGAAGAAACAGATGGTAAATGCAGCTTGTTCCTGGATGCTTCTGTCTTCCTGGACATAAATTAGCACTATTATTCAATCACAGTCCTATGGGGAAGATCCTTTTTCTTCATGCCTCTGCTGTGTCTAACCAAAGAACCGATCACAGAGAATCCCAGGCCAGTTGTCCAGTCGACCTTGTTGTCTGGTAGCAGACTTCAGGGTGCCTTCTGTCCCTGCTGCTGAACTTCGGATTCAATAGGAAAGACCGCTGCGAATGTCACATATACATTAACGCAATCAGGCTCTTCCACACATGTGGGAATAAGGCACATGCTGTTTTTAGTCCCAGTGTCTAGTTGGGCAGTCTGAATTTCTGACTTGGGATTGGGAGATTCAAAGAACTGCAAAGCTGAGAGATAATAGAAAAGTTAAAATTCCAACAAGACTTGGCATTATTGGCTCTGAATGCCTTATCCAGGGGGACAAGCAGAGAGAAGAGGAGGTAAAGTGATATGTTGCTGATAATCATACATACTATTAAAAGATCATTTCAGAGCCAAGCATGGTAGTTTGTGACTATAATCACACTACTATGAGAGGCCAAGTCAGGATGATTGCCAAATTCAAGCCCAGCCCAGGTAATATACTGATTTAGTGAGACTTTCAGTTTAAAAGTAAAATAAAAAAAGAGGTGGAAATGTAATTCAGTGCAAAGGCTCTGTGTTCAGTCTCCACTAATACCAAAAAAAAAAAAAAATCATCCCAGGGTGATAGAAATTCTGGTGCAAACTGTCAATTTTAATGGGGAGAGTAGTACATCGTATCTAGGGAAGTAGTCATAAAGACTGTATATGGATTTTAAAAGGAATTTTTGCAGTGCTCTAATTTAAGCTGATAGAGGATAAGCAATTTATTGTCCTCAACAGCTACTTTTTGTCAGAGTATGCTTTTTAATTGAGAAAATAGATAAATCTTAGTTAATGCTTATATAAAACTATGCACATAGATGCAGGTTTGGGACTCACTGGTAGGTAAGTAACTGTTGCCCTCTTTGGTTAACACTGAAGCCAAGAAAGGCCTGACTTGTTTTCTTGTCCAAAAGGAAACTGTAGAAATAGCAGCTAGTAACCCGTTGAGGAAGAGCTTAGGAAGTTTGCATATGTTGTTTGTCTTCATGGCATCATGGAGTGGGACAAGAAGGAAGTATAAACCAGCAATGATAGGGGAGTCTGGAAGGGCATGGTTGACTATGGCTTTCTGCTAGGAAATTACTGATGGGAACAGAATAACAGCAGTTATTACACACCACAGAATGGATTTAAATCTCTGAAAATGTTTTGCCATTGAATTTGAAGGAGAAGATCGAAGACAAATGATAGTATAAAGAATGTATATTCCAAGTGCTTCTACCAGAAAGATCTTGTTGTTAGGTGAGATTTAAGCTGTTGTTAGGTAGGAGGAACACCTGGAAAGAATCTTTTGTTCAGAATGCAAGATAGTAGGCAGTGAAGTACCTGTGTCTCCAGAGAACTCTGAATTGAGATGTGATGGGGCAGGGTTCCTTACTGTGTTTTATGTAATGTGAAATCTTTGTAAGGGCTCCAACGAATGTATAGCATGCTGAAGAAGCTCAGGTTCAGTAAACCCCCACTGAGAGTACAGATGGAGACAGCCAATGGGCATCCTTTAGGGCAACTGACTTGGTGAATGGTAATAGTATATCACACTTTTGCAAGAATCAAAGCGACCATTTGCACCATAGACTGAGGTGGCTACAAAAAATAGAGGAGACATTAGGCTTTAATTAGAACTCTGACATGGTTTCCCAAAAGGGAATCTCAAATTCTGTTAAAGTGCTTTAGAAAAATAAAGTCAAAGTAGAGATAAAAGCATCTTTAGTTTTCAAAAGTTTTTAAAAGAAAATACAATAGTTAAGATAGTTATACTACTGATGTTTCTGAAGTTCATTGAAGAGAAAGATTTGCACTGGTACTGTTGAGACAATTGAATGCAGATGTCTTGTACAGTGGGTGACTTACTTGGGGATGGCAGTGTGCAATGTATGTACTGTTGTGGTCCCCTGATTATTGTGTTTTGAAATTTTGGTTTTTTTTCTCTTTGAAATAAAATGGATTTGAAAAAAAATGTGAAATTTATGTAAAATAAACATTTTAAAGTGAACAATTTAGTGGCATTTAGTTCATTTACAATATTGTGCTATTACCACCTCTGCCAACCAAATGGTTCTTTTTGGCAGCTGACCCATTTTACATTCCCACCAGCAATGCACAGGTGTTTCAATTTCTTCACATATTTCCAAACATTTTCCTTACTTTAAAAGGATTCTCGTACTCATTAAGCAGTCATTTCATTTCTCTGCTCCCAACCTCTCTGGTAACTACCAATCTGCATTTCTATCCTTGTGGACGTACCTGTTCTGGATATTTCACATAAAGGGAATCGTATGTTATCTGACTTTTTGTGTGATTGTATTGTAATTTGTTTATCCATTCATCCACTGATGGGCATTAGTACTGGTTTTCCCTATTGGTTTTTGTGAATAGTGTTGCTAGAAGTGTGTGTGTCCATGTGTTTCAGTTGTTGTTTTCTGTTATTTTGGAAATGAACTGCTGGGTCGTATGGTAATTCTATGTTTAACTTTTCAAGGAACTGCCAAATGGTTCTTTTTGGGAGCTGACCCATTTTACATTCCCACAAGCAATGTTCAGGTGTTTCAATTTCTTCACATCTTCATCAAAACTAGTTTTCTGGTCTTTTATTTATTATTATAGCTTTAAGCAAAATTTTTTTCCCCAGTACTGGGGTTGAACCTAGGGCCTTGTGCAAGCCAGGCTAGTACTTTACCACTGAACTACACACATCTTCAGGCCTTTTTATTTTGAGACAGGATCATGCAGGCTTTGAGCTTGTGATCCTCCTGCCTGCCAAGTAGTTGAGGTTATAGTTGTGTGCCATCTATCTGGCTATAGCTTCAAAACATTTTCAAAGTAGTACGCCATGGCATATGCTTGTATCATTAGTTCACAGGAAACTGAGCTAAGAGAATCATGAGTTAAAGGCCAGCCTGGGCTACATAGCAAGTTCAAGACTGCCATGCATTGCATAGTGAGACTCTGTCTGCATCAAAAAAGCAAAAATTTTTGAAACAGTATAGAACTTTGATAGTAGAGCTCCTTCTAGTTCTTATGGCTGTCCTGGAATGCTGTTTTCCTAATGATACTTGTAAGCTAAATAAAGTATTGAGGTTTTAGCTTTTGTGCTAAAGAATGACTTTCTTCCAAAATCATGTCATGTATCAAACATAATGATCATGGCTTAGACTTGATGTCTACACAGGGTTAAAATTTGACTGGCCAAATATAAGAGTTTTAGTCACATTTCGGATCTTGGGAGTAGATGGTATTTCTGGTTTTGTCTGCTGGAATTCTGGACCAAGCAAAGTACAGGGTCTTGCTGATTTTCCAGGAGACTCAGTTTGCTTACAAATTGTGTTTATCTGTCTGCTTGCCGAATAACCTTCTGAACCAATGAGAGATTAACTCTCATTCCTGTTGAGTGTCTAGATATATAAATTGATCTCAGTCATTACTGCACTACTTCCCCTACCCACAGTGCTGGGATTATTAAACCTAGGGTCTTACATATGGACATACTCTACCACTGAACTACATCTCCAGCTCCTTCATTCTTTTTTTAGTCCATTAATTGTACCTTATTGTATCTATGTGCTTTATGATTTTTGTAATAGTAGTTACTACTGCAAACATGTATTAATAAAAATAAATAATAGTGGTCACTATGATCAGTATTTTAGTGTGTCTTCTCTAAATTTATTTTTCTTTTGTGAAAATTATCTTTTTCTTGTGAAATGAGAAAGCTGATGCAGGAACCCAGGACACGGAAACTTCTAACTTTCAATTTCCTGTAGTTGTCTAGCTTGCCTTGAATGTTGTCTCCTGTATATGTAGAGGGGTGGTTTTTCTAACTTATTGAAAATTATTTTTGCTACTTAATGTTGGCTTTTTTTTTCCTTAAAAAGATTGTAAATTAGAATACATTTTAGTATTTATTGATTCTCTTGGTTTCTTTTTAAAAATACGTTAAAGCCAGTTTCAAAGTAAACACAAAATTATGGTTCATATTCTCCTTCATCCACCAATACATATTGCTTGTGGGTTTGCAAATGCATGGTAACTATTTGATCAAAGTCAGGCTTCGAATAAGGCTTGTAGTCAGGTGTAGTGAATGACAGGTATGTTTGGATTTGATCAGAGAGAATTGGGGATGTAAAAGCATGAGTTTTTGAGGTTTTGTTTTGTTTTATCTTTTTCCTCCTGTAATGTACTGTGGTCTGTAATAGGTTGATTAAACCACTCCTCACATTCACTGTTTTCAAAGCTTATCAGGATGACTTTGATTTAGTTATTTGGAACCAAAAAAGCAGTTTGTGGAGACTGGTCTAGAGCTACGTAGCAGTAATATATCAGAGATCAGACTTAGGTCCCAGTGGGATTATTCTTCAGGATTTATTTGCCTGGAAGTACACACAGGAACCAAATGGTATGGTTGGAAAGCTTTGCTGGAATGCAAATTGGGCACATTTTGTTGGGACCTGTAGGGGATTTTCACTGCTTCATAATTTTTCAAAGGTTTGTTATCCATCAGACAGACTCTGCCTCTTCTTTAAATCTTTAAATCCCCCTTCTTTTTCCTGTTGTAAAGGTCAGATTTTTTTTGACAACTGTGTGCAGGAACAAGATTTGCTAAATCCCTTCATTTTTATTCATACAAATATCGGAATTCAGTGAGCATCAGTTATCCCAGCACTTAGAGGTAAGGAAAACTCGGGGAGAATCTTTGTGAATCTGAGCTTAGTGCTTAGCATATATCTCTGGGGATAAATTTGCTGCTTCAACTTTAACCCTTGACTGCTTTAATAAGGGATAACACCCTCACAATGGCTTCCTTGTACATGAAACCTACCTGTAAGTAACCCTATGTCTATGGCTGCAGAGTAGATAAAATAGGTATACACAATAGGAGGGGACTGTGCTGACTTTTCTGATGGGACTTTTTTTGACTATGACAATCCTTAATAAGTGCTGGAAGAGGTATACAGTGCATTTCCTCCAATGAAGTTCTTCTTTAGGTTTATTTAACTTTTAGTGGTATCTAAAGCAGAGTGGTATTAAAGTGGTATTAAAAGTAGACTACTTTTAATTTGAAATTGATTCTTTCTTACCAGATATAGCTGAATTCAGGATATTGTCACCTGATACAGTTCCCCAACAAACTTGGTTAGTTTGATATCATATTATCTATTGTTGTGTACAAATTACCTAAAAATGTGGCAGCTTTTCTTTTTTAAAGATGGTCAAAAATCTAGGAATTGCTTAGAACCTCTTAAGATACTAACTAGGGTTGCAATCATTTGAAAATATGCGTGGGCTGGCCAGAGTTCCTCACAGTGAGAGCCTCTCAGTAGGGTTGTTCACAACATGGAAGCTGGCTTTACCTTAGTCAAATGACCTAAGAAGCAAAGAGAAGACAGACTTTGTTTTATTTTTATTTTTGTCATTATTGTTTTTTGCAGTGCTAAGAATTGAACCTAGGGCCTTACACGTGCTAAGCACATGTTCTGCCACTGAACTGCACACCCTGCAGAGAGGCCACCCTTTCTTGCCTGATTGAATCTTAGAAGTAACATACCATCCCTCTGCCCTTCTGTACCAGCCCTGATACCATCTGTGAGGGGATTATACAAAGTCACTGGCAGTCATCTTTGAGGCTGACCTTGTAAGTTAAATGAGAAATTTCAAATGCTCACTGGAATATACATACGGATTTTTTTCTTATCTAAAAATTCTTTCTCCTACTTTAGCCATGTCTCCCAACTTCTTTCCCAATTTTCATGTCACTGGAATTATCCAAGGTTTATGTACATAGCAAATATGTTTGTGAAAACTGCTTCAACATGTCAGTCTCTTCTCTTTTCTCCCTTACTGTCTCAGCCAGAAAAAAAAAAACTCCTTTCTAAAAAAATAACCCTAGTAAGCATGAGTCATCCATCTCCTCCTTTCCCTCTTTGTTTGAGGGACCCATGGAAACTTGTGAAAGTAGCCATCTGCTCATGAGAACCCTTCAGTTGAAGTCAGATAATCCTTTGCATTAGTTCAAACCATTTACCATTTATCTCCTAAAAATATTTTGGTCTTTTTGAGACAGGGTCTTACTATGCAGTTCTTACTATGCAGTTCAGGCTGACCTTGAGCTCACTTTGTATCCTAGACTGATCTTGAACTTGTAACAATCTTCCTGCCTTAGCCTCCTGAGTGCTGGGATTATAGGAGTGCACTACCACGCCTGGCTCATCCTTTTGGTACGGTACCACGCCATGAACAGACTGATCATGTGAAAGGGAAACCAGTGGCTTAGCAGTTGTCATGTTGCTTACCATTGACAAAAGTCCTCTTTGACCCCTGTCACAGGTTTCCATAACCAGTCTCTCTGCAGAGAGTTAGAGACCCAAGTTGCTAGGATGATTTTTAAGGTTCTGGTTTCTAGTATTCTCCTCTTTGAACTTTTGTTTTCCTCTTTATAATATGAAAATTGAGTGAAATGATCTCAAAGTTCCTGAAGTCCTAGGGTTTTTTGCAGCCGTTACCTTCTCATACAAGTTTGGAATTCTTACAGAAGAATTCTGTTCCCTATGAATGGCATTATAATTTACTGCTTGTAATGAAAATTTTGATGTTGGAATATTATAGAGTAAAATTTAAAGAAAAGAAAATATTAGCCAGGCATGCCTTTAATTCCAGCACGTGGGAGGCTGAGGCAGGAGGATTGTTACAAGTTCAAGAGCAGCCAAGGCTACAAAGTGAGCTCAAGTCCAGCCTGAACTGCTTAGCGAGATCCTGTCTCAAAAAGAAGAAGAAGAAGAAGAAGAAGAAGAAGAAGAAGAAGAAGAAGAAGAAGAGAAAATATGTAGTCTTTGCTTCTGTGCATTTTGAGCTAGTCTGACTTTCAATTTCCCTTTGTCATTCTGCTATTCAGGTAAGCCAATTTTAATAAACCCTGCTTCAAACGCTAATGTTCATTTAGTTTCAAATGAATAATTCCAAGATCTTTGTTTGTTCAAAATTTCAATAGTTCTTGAAAATTGATTAATTTTACATAAATGTCAAGTGATTCACTTCTATTTTGATTTAATTTTTGTACTCATGAAAATACCTTAGTTAAGGGGCTGGGGATTTAGCTCAGCGGCATAAGCACCTGCCTTGCAAGCAGGGAGTTGTTGGTTCGATCCCTGGTACCGATAAAAAGGAAAAAGACAAAAAAAAAAAAAAAAAAAGAAAGAAAATACCTTAGTTAAAAGTCAATCAGTCAATCAATCTTAGTTTATATGTATCAGTTTAGCTGAAGAGGCAATGGGTGTACCAGGTAAGCCTTTACAATAGTCCTGCAAGGTGAGGTGTGAAATAGCAGTTCCAGTATCTACCTGCTCTGGCATCCTGCTCCCAGATGGCACCTGCTTCAATCTTATTGATAGATTGTTTTGAAATTTCCTTGTATTTCATTGACAAGCTTGTATTTTATAAAGTATCTGTTTTGTCTGTTAATGTTTGGTTGTTTTTTTTTTTTTTTTGGAACTGGGGATCAAAGTCATGACCTTGTGTTTACCAGGCAGGTACTTGTGCCACTGAGCTAACTCCTGGCCCTGTCTGTTAATATTTATAAGAATCAAATTATCTCAACACTTGAAGATCTTAAAGAAATCTACACTTAATCAATTTCAGGGGCCTGAAACTTAATTTAGATGAGAATAGGAAATAGCATTGATGTGGCAAACTGGAGGGCTGCCCCCATAAGAATACATAAGTAGGGGCAGGGGACTTAGTTCAGCGGCATAAGTGCCTGCCTAGCAAGCACAAGGTCATGAGTGCAATGTCCGGTACCAAAAAAAAAGGGTCTCACATAATATGTAGTTTAGGCTGGTCTTGAACTCACAAAATCTGGAATACTCTGAAATCTAGAACTTTTTGAGGAACATGATGCACAAAGAGAAAATTCCATACCTGACTTTGTGGCATAGATCGCAGTCATTTAAAATGTATAAAATTATCTTCAGTTTATGTGTATAAGGTATACATGAGACTAATGAATTTTGTATTTAGACTTGGGACCCACTGCCTGGGTATTTTATTACATATATGCAAATATCACAAAAACCCCTCAAAATCAAATACTTCCAAGTGTTTTGGAAAAGAGATGTTTAACTTATGGTAACATTAGTTCCAAAATATGGTTTCAGTTGTTCACAGTGAACTCATTTATTGCTATAAATGATAAAATATAGCATACACCAAACAAACATTCCTGTACCCTAAGTTTTAGGCTGACCTTCAGTTGGTGATTACTGAGTCTATTCTAGCCAGTTTTTCTTACAGAAGAAGCAAGCAAAGTGCAGAGAGATCATGATTTGAACAAAATCACATAGCTCATTAGCAGGGAAAACTAGAACTTAGCTTTCTTAAGTCTGTATCCACTGGGGCTTCTTATGAGAAAATTACCCAGCTGGCTTAAGTTAGAAAAGTGATTGTGTTTTGCCTAGCGGTTTCCTTCTGTCTCCTAATCTTAACTATTTGTTTTTAGAACACTGACTACAGATTTGATTTCTCCTCTTCTGTAAGGTGATAACAGATTCAACTTTAAAGTCTGGTAGAAATCCAGGCCTAGGGATGGTTATATTTTTCTGGACTTAGGCAAGAAATAAGCATAAAACTTAAGCTGAGAAAGGGTTGGAAAATTGAGCCTGTTGGCTCTGTTAGTTGCTAAGTAAGATTTCACTGCCACTAAAAATTACTTCTGTGTGTGGACTTTAACTTTCATTTTTAAAATTTAACTCTTTTCTCCAAGCCTAAAGTGCTAAGTGAGCAGCAGAGTATACAAGTATGCCAACTGGGGTTGCTAGGTAGCTGGGATGAAGCCTTGATGCTTTTGTTCTGTAGCTGTTAACAAGTTGCTCTCAGGTCAAATAGGAAAATAAAGATTTGGGCATACTCATTTTATACACATTTTATTTTCATGCTTAAGTTAAAATACTAATAAACCAGAGCTGACTCTTCTTTGTTTTTTGTTTGTTTTTTTGAGACAAGCGCTTACGGTGGTTTAGGTTGGTCACCATGTAGTTCAAGCTGGCCTCAAACTCACAGTGCTCCTCCTGTGCTGGCCTCTTGAGTGCTGAGATTATAGGTATAGGATGCCATGCACAGGCAGGGGTTTTTTTTTGGTTTTTTTTTTTTAAGAGAACTACTTCTGTACTAGCAAAGATTCATATAGCAAACATTAGTTGAGGGAAGATTTATTTTTAAAAAATACCATAAGAAGCCAGACATGGTGGCACACACCTGTAATCCCAGCACTCAGGAGACGGAGGCAGGAGGATTGCCATGAGTTCAAGGCTAGCCTGGGCTACAAAGGGAAGCCCTGTCTCTTTCCTTTTTTTTTTTTTTTTTTTTTGTGGAACCAGGGATTGAACTCACAACCTTGCAATCCCCAGTCTGAACCCCTGTCTCAAAAAAAAAAAAAAAAAAAAAAATCAAAATACCAAAAGAAAGTAGAATGATTGTTGCAAATAGATTTGAATAGTTTGTCTCCCCCCTGCCCCCCCACTGGGGATTAAACTCACAACCTTGTGCTTGCCAGGCAAGTACTTATGTCACTGAGCTGCTAAATCCCCAGCCCTAGCTTGTCTTTTTTTTTCTTCTTCAAACCTTCCTCCTCTTCCTACTCCTATTTATTCCTGTTTTCCCCTTCAGACCGTGAAAGGTAGAAGGAAAAGAAATTACCTTACTACCTTACTGAATTCCTTTGAGTAGAATTTGAGTTGTGTTATGAGACATGTCTCACTATGTAGTTCAAACTGGCCTTGAACTCACTATGTCGCCCAGACTGGTCTTGAATTTTCAGCAATCCTCCTGCTTTAGCCTGCTGAGTGCTGGGATTATAGGCATGCTCCACCACACCTGGCCAACAAATTTGAGTCCTTACTTACTAATTCTTTTAAAGCATACAATGTTTCCCTAAGAAAAATCCTCAAATTTAGAAAACCTGTTACTCATCAAATGGCATAGAAGTTATGGTTCTCTTTTTCCTCAGAGATGTCAAGAGTTTTTAGAGCAAATGTATTTTGAAACTGATACAGATACTGGGAATGAGTGAGTTGAAACCAGTAGTTTAAGAAATATAATCTTGGGAGCTGGGGACATAGCTCAGCAGTATAAGTGCCTGCCTGGCAAGTGCAAGGTCCTGAGTTCAATTCCCGGTACCTAAAAACAATAAACAAACAAACAAAATATATACAGATAGGTATATGGATATATATTCTAGATGTTGACTACTAAAGGCCTTGCCCTTATCTATGTTTAAGAGAATGTTCTAGATAGATTATTAGGTAAGATTCCACACCTGAGTCTTGAGTCTTGTGTTTAAGAAATGAAATAGTTAATGCTATTATTTAAAATTAATAGTAGGTTTATTTCTATTTTATTCATAGATCTAGTCACATAATTTAGCATCATATTATATAATAGCATCAATTCTGTGTTTAGGAAAGCTTTTCTTTTACTTAAAATAGATATTGCTTGGAGGTTAGGACTATGACTTCTAACATTTTTCAGGGCTTACTTAATAAATAGTGACTTGTAACTCAAAAAACTTAGTCTCGGGGCTGGGGATTTAGCTCAGCGGCATAAGCACCTGCCTTGAAAGCAGGCAGTCGTGAGTTCGATCCCTGGTACCGGTAAAAATGAAAAAGCCAAAAAAAAAAAAAAAAACTTAGTCTCCCCATATTTAAAGGCCCAATCCAAAAGTGGACATCTGAGATGAATACACACTTCTTTGATGAAGAAATACAACAGCAAATAAATAACATGAAAAAATGTTCAACATCACAGGTCATTTGAGAAATGCAAATTAAAACAACACTGACATTCCACCTCACCCTGGAAAGAATGGCTCCTATCAAGAAATCAACCAGTAATAAATACTGGAGGGGCTATGGGGAAAAGAAACCCTCTCCACTGTTGGTGGAAACGCAAACTGGTGCAACCACTGTAGAAATCAGTGTGGAAACTCCTCATAAAACTAGCATTGGAGGGGGCTGGGGATTTAGCTCAGCAGCATAAGCACCTGCCTTGCAAGCAGGTGGTCGTGAGTTCGATCCCTGGTACCGATAAAAATGAAAAAGACAAAAAAAAAAAAAAAACCTAGCATTGGAGGTTGCATTCAATCTAGCTATTCCTCTTCTGGGAATCTTCCCAAAAGAATTAAAAACATTCTATTACTGCGATATATGTGCCCCCATGTTTACAGCTGCATAGTTTCTAACAGGCAGATTTTGGAAACAACCTAAAGACCCATTCACTGAGAAATGGATAAAAAAGAGGTGGTGTTTTTATGTAATACTACTCAGCCACAAAGAAAGGTAAACTGGAGGCTTAGAGGTAAATGGATACAACTTGAGATCGGACCCATAAATGAAATAAAGCAGACCCACATGTGTAAACATCGTATTGTTTCACTAGTGTGAGAAGCTGGTAGAAAAATATATATAAATATGTATATAAAAATAGTTAAGATAGTTATATTACTGATTTCTCTGAGTTAATTGAAGAGAAAGATTTGAGTTGGTGGTGTTTAGACAATTGACTGCCATGATTTGGAGATGGTAGTGTGCAGTATATATACCGTTGTTGTCCCCTGACTGAAGTGTTTTGAAATGTTTTTTCTTTTTTTCTCTTTGAAATAAAATGGATTTGAGAAAAAAATACTGACTTGTGTTTTTCATAGGCATTTTGTTAAATAAGACTTTCTTGGTTCTTTTCTTTTCTTTTTTTTTTTTTTTTTTTTTTGTCTTTTTCATTTTTATCGGTACCGGGGATCGAACTCACGACTGCCTGCTTGCAAGGCAGGTGCTTATGCCGCTGAGCTAAATCCCCAGCCCCTGGTTCTTTTCAATATAGGTGGTAATATTATGTATCAGGAATTTTGTGCATGTCATTTCATTTTATTTCATCCTTCCAAGGATATTTCAGGATATTATCTGCCTTTTCTAGAAGAGGAAACAGGTGCCAGAAGGTGAAGAATTTCTCTAAGATCACATATTTAGTGTTTTAGTCACTTTCTCATCTCTGGTACACAATACTTGACATTCATAACTTAAAGGACTTTTTTGTGTGGAGAGTACTGAGGATCAAACTCATGACTTTTTCAGGCCGGCACTTTTGCCACTGAGCTAAATCCCTAGCCCAAGGACGTAATTTTGTTTTATGATTTTAGTCCATAGATGGTTGGCCTTCAGGTAGGAATGCATGGTGGAAGGGATGGCCAAGAGAAGCACTTGCATCCCTGTGGCCAGGAAGCAGAGAGAGAAGGGAGAGCCAGAGGGTGAATTATTTGGTATGTGAATTATATCACAATAAATAATGTTACTAATCAAAAAAAATGCCATATCAAAAAGAAAAATAATTATGCCAATCTATCATCTTTTAGCATTTGAACTAAGAACTTTTGAAAGTGGCACTTAAGATCTGAGATCATCCCAAAATAATGAATTTTGAAGTATTTAATGATGTTTCTGAAGAGTTCTTATAATTAATCTACTAAATAACCATTTGTGGAGTTATATAGACAGTAATTTTGGAAGCAATGAAATTAAGTTATTCTAAAACAGTCTCAACTGGGTAATGTTGCCTCCCAATATCTTGTAACATCTGGAGACAATATATATTGATTGTCCCATCAGGGAGAGACGTGTTACTGGCATCTGGTGAGAGGCTGGGAGAAGGAACACTGATCATTATCCCACGATACATAGGACAGTGCTACAACAAAGAATAATCTGGCCCAAATTGTCACAGTGCCAAGCTTGAGAGAGCCTGACGTAAAATTTATGCCAGTGTTTTCTCCTAAACTTTTATATTTCAATCTTTTTTTCAATTTTGAGTCAATTTTGGTATTTAATGAGAGGAAGGAGATCTACGTTTGTTTATTCTTTGCATGTGGTGTCACAGTATCCTTTGATGAAAAGACTTCCTTTTTTCCCCATTGAATGATACTAGATGATCTAGCAGGAAATTGTTTTAATATCTATACAGATTTCTCCTACAAAAACCTTACATAGCCTCCCTGAGGTCTTCGAAAATCTAGACGACTGTATAGCTTGAGCTACTATAGCTGAGGAGTAGTAACTCAGGGTGTTTTTGTATGATGTTGTTATACCTGAATGAGAATAGGTTAAGGGTTAGGGTGTTTCTAAACCTTCTTATATCCTATACTCAGGCAGTTCACACCAGACAGCATCAGGGTTTCCCAGACATTAAAATTGTGAAAGACCCTGGTTGACATTTCATCCAGCTCAGTACCAAGTACTCTTTTTCAGTTGTTTTTTTTTTGTCTTTTTCGTTTTTATCGGTACCAGGGATCGAACTCATGACTGTCTGCTTGCAAGGCAGGCGCTTACGCCGCTGAGCTAAATCCCCAGCCCCTTCAGTTGGGTTTTTGTCATTACTGTTTTCTGGTTCTTTGAAACAGGGTCTTGCTATGTAGTTAAGGCTGGTCTTGAACTAACTGTAGAGCCCAGACTGGCCTTGAATTTATGATGATCCTCTTGCCTCAGCCTCCTGAATGCTGGGATTACATATTAACCACTATTCCCAGCTTACTGAGTTCAGTGGTATCTTGATATGCTTGGCTTTTGGTTGTAACCAGAATTCATAGAATGAATTAGTTCATGTACAAAGGTACCACTGTACTGTCAATTCTCTCTAATATTATTGTCATTTTATGATCCTTTTTTTTTTTTTTTCTTGAGACAGGGTCTCACTTTGTAGTTCGGGCTGGCCTAGAACTCTAGGGACTCCTCCTGCCACAGACTCCCAAGCACTGGGATGATAGATGTGTGCTACCACGCCTGGCTTATGACACATTTTAATATGCAAAAAAATACCCATTTCAATACTTAGCCTTTTAAATTTTGTTTAGCTACTTTTTTTTTTTTTTTTTTAATCGGTACCAGGAATCAAACTCCTGACTCCACTGAACTAAACCCCCAGCCCTTAAAGATCTTTATCTCATTGATTTTTTTTTTTTTTTTGTACCAGAGATTGAACTCACTTACACTGCTGAGCTAAACCCCCAGCCCCTGTTTAGCTACTCTTATCTGAGTGCTTTATGTACATTATAGAATCCTCAAATAAACCTAACAGGTGGGGTTGGGGTTTTTTCCTTCTTTTCTCAGATGTAGAAACTCAGGCTTAAGGGTTTATTTGCTATGGTTGCACCAGAACAGAAATTTGAATCAAGGTCTTTTTATGCCAAAGCCACCCCTGCCTCTTTTTTTTCTTTGATATCTGGGATTCAACTCACAACCTTGCACTTGCCAAGCTGGCATTTATACCACTGAGCTAAATCCCCGACCCAGCCACCCCATTTAGACAGCACACAATGAAATCTCCCTCTTCACATGTAATAAATTCTTCTAATAGGAATAAAATACAGTAAATCCTTGGTTTGCAAGCATAATTTATTTTGGAAACATGCAATCCAAAGCATTTATATATCAAAACAAATTTACCCATAAGAAATATTGGAAATTCAGATAATTTGTTCTACAACCCAAAAATAATTATACAAAATGATTACAATACCATAACATAATACAAAATAATAAAATACAAAATATAAAGGAAAATAAGTTAACATGCACTTTTGAAAACAATGACTGTTGTGAGGGAGATGAGAAAGGAAGATTATTTTGTAGGACAACTTTCACTATCAGTAATGGAATCACTGCTCTCTTGGCCCAATGGAATCTCTTTCTTCTCATGCAGCTTGAAGGAGGAGCCTACCCAGTGAAACTTGCTTTGCCTTCTTTTGAGGATTTAGCCAAAATGTGAGATTGCATTGTCATCAAACAGGTTCATTGCTGACACTCCTACAACCTTATTCAGGAAGTACTTTTCTACAAAATTTTGCAGTTTCCCAAATTTTATGTGTCCTTAATCTCATTTGAAGAGAGAGATTCCTCCACCTTTCTCTCCTCTGAACCTCCTGCTGTTGGGAGACACTGAGGCACAACCCACATCACCCACAGACTGGTGGATGCGGGAAGAAGAAAAGCATTAGCTCAGTTGTGATGTACAGCAGCATGCACTACTTGTACCTCAAGACATTACTCCCTTTATCAAGTTAAAATTTATTAGAAATGTTTGCTCATCTGTAGAACACTCCAAGCTTTTACTGTAATTGCAAAATATATCCAAATAGAAAAATAGTACATGAGTTTTAAGTTTAAGCTAATTAATATATACTTAAGGGGAAAGTCTGAACTGTTCATTGACTTTTTCATACTCTGGATTTTGACCTAGAAGGCATGGTGGCACACAGCTGTAATCTAAGCACACAGCTGTAATCTAATCTAAGGAGGCTGATCAGAAGGATTGCTGTGAGTTTAAGCCAACCTGGGCTACTTAGTGAGTTCAAGGCCAGCCTCCACTAAGAAGCAAGACCCTGTCTCAAAAAAACAAACAAAAAACTAATAATATATAAATAAATTAAAACTTAAAAAAATACATTCTGACCTAGAAAGACAATACAGAATCTGAATGTTTATTTGCTTTACAGCTAAAATAAAAAGCTTAGGGGCCATGTGTATAGCTCAGTGGATAACACTTGCCTACCACATATAGAGGCCTGGGTTCTATCTCTAAAACTGTAAATTTAAAACAGAATGAATTTAAAAAGGGATGACAGTAATAGTTTTAATCCTACAGGCCTTTTGAAAACAAAATTACAGCATAGAGCTTGAATAGTATATGTAGTTAGGCTAGGTCTTCTCTAAATTTCTTACGGAATTCAGCAGTGAATCCTTCGGGGCCTGGGCTTTTCTTCATTGATAGGTTTTTAATTTCTTTTATGATCTTTGATTTCTTTTATCAGTATTGGTTTATTTAGGATTTTTTATCTTGATTCAGCTTTGGTAATTTATATGTATTAATTATGTGGATTTAAGTCTTTTTTGATAAGAATGGGTAAGGCTTTGTCAATTTGATTTATTTTTCATAGAACCACCTCTTCATTGATCATTGTATTTTTTTTTTTTTTTTTTTTTTTTTTTTTTTAGTCTTCAATGCTTTAATTTCTGCTCTAGTCTTTATAATTTCTTCCCTTGTTCAAGCTTTTGGCTTAGCTTATCTTCTTTTTCTAGAAATTGCTTTTTTTGTTTGTTTGTTTGTTTTTGTGGTGCTAGGGATTGAGCCCATGGTCTTGTGCATACAAGGCAAGAGCTGTATCACTGAGCCACATCCCCAACCCTTTTTCTAGAAGTTTGAGATCACCATTAAGTTATTTATTTGCACTTTCTCTGTTTTCCTAATATAACCCCCTGATATTATATGCAGAATTATTGCTGTTCCACTGCTTGGACACTCTTTTATTAATGCTTTTTTTCCATCTTTGTCTAATTAATCTGCGAGGGACCGTCCCTTTAGTCAGTTCATGATGTGACTAAGAAGTTGGTCTCCATTATTATTAGCTTAAATTATCAAGAACATAGGAACTTCCAGGTGTCTGTCCTTGAGTACATCTGAAACTGTTCTTTCCTCATGTTACAAGACACTAACCAGAGAGCTGGACCATGTGGCTAGAGTGTGGGCAGCAGGTTATGGCCACATCGTATTTCAGGGATCTTTGGGAAGGCCTGTATTGACCACAGAAAGCCATCGAAAAATCTCCTTGTCTTGAATAAATGAGAGAAGTTACTAAGATTAGTTAGTATTAAGCTATAAGTTGTTTAAAAGGTGGCAGAAGATTCTATTCAGAGTCTATTTAGAATTTCCATTTATTAATCTAGCCTATTTACTATAGAGGCTTTGGTCCCAGGAAAAGTATTATCTTCGCTCTACTTTTTTCTCCACAATTTTGTTTCTGTTACACTGGGAAGATGATTTTCACTTGTCATTGGAACCTGGACTTCAGGGCTTCCTGATAGTCTTAAATGCCAAGGACCTCAAATGATAGAATCAGAAGTTGAGGGCAAAAGGTGTAGCTCAGCAATAGGGTGCTTGCCTAGCACTCTGAGTTTGATCCTTAGCACTGCCCCTTTCCCCCCAAAAGTTGAAACTGTTTGTAAATCCTAATACAAACTTAGATTGAAGCATTTTTTAAATTCCAAAAGATGATGGTGACATGTTTGAAGTACAGCAAACTTATTTATGCATATAGGTATGTTTCCTAGATTAAAATTCAGAACCTAAGGCATGGTAGAAAAATCTTCTACCAGGGGCCAGGGATTTAGCTCAGTAGCATAAGTGCCTGCCTGGCAAGCGCAAGGTTGGGAGTTTGATCCCCAGTACCAAAAAAAAAAAAAAAAAAAAAAAAAAAAAATCCCCTCTATCACTAAACTATGGTTTGTGTCCTTAATTTCCAGCTTTTTATTTTAATTAATCAATTGGGTCTTTTTTTTTTGGTACCAGGGATTGAGCTCATGCTTATGCCACTGAGCTAAATCCCTGGCCCAATCAATTGGTTTTTTTAAGACAGGGTCTCACTATGTATTTCACACTGGCTTGGAACTCAGTATGAAGCCTAGGTTGGCCTCAATTTTGCAGCAGTCTTCCTGAATGCTGGAATCAGAGTTATATGCTAATACCTCTGGTAAATTTACAGTTTAGGGATAGAACTCAGGGCTTTGTGCAGTACTAGGCAAATGCTCTATCACTGTATATTCACGGCCCTTAGTTTTCTTATTTTCAAGAGAAATAGGTGTTTTTTTGTTTTGTTTTGTTTTCTTCTTTGAGACAAGATCTAACTATACAGTTCAGGCTGGCCTTGAGTTCACTTTGTAGCCCAGGCTGGTCTCGAACTTGCAACAGTCCTCCTGCCTCAGCCTCCTGAGTGCTTGAAATTACAGGCATGCACCATGATGCTTGGCTAGAAGGAATAGTTTTGGTGATATTCACAAATCACCAAAATTGGCAAGTAAAAATAGTCCCTATAAGAATTTGTACAAATCAGTAAAATGTAACAGGGTGTGGTGGTCACACCTATAATGCTAACAGTCTGGGAGATTGAGGGAGGAGAATCAAAATTTTGAGCCTAATGTGTGAAATTCAGTGACTAGCAAGACCATATCTCAGAAAACTTAGGCGAAAAAAAAATTTTTTTTTTAAAGGAAAGGAGTAGCGAAGTCAAGTGCTGAGGCCCTGGGTTCAATCCCTACTACCACAAAAAAAGGAAGGAAGCAAGCAAGCAAGCAAGGAAGGAAGGAAGGAGAGAGATAAGAAAGATTACCTGATAGGAAAGTGAAAACTGGGCAAAAGACTTCAGTAGACATCTTACCTATATCTGAAGTAAGTATGTGTAAGGAAGGGTGCTCAACTTTACTGGTCACTAGAGAAATTAAAAATGACAGTGGAGAATACTATTATGCATAGAGGAAAACAGCTAAAATGAAAATGACAGAAATGACCAGTTAGAGCAAGATGTAGAACAACCTGAACGTGAAATTAGAAATTGGAAAAATGGCTATATCTGCTAGAGCTGATATTACTATACCCTGTGGACCATCAATTCTTTGTTTCTAGGGATATGCCCAGAAGAAATTCATTCATTCATATATATATATATATATATAAAACAAAAGATGTGTCTGGAGATATTTAGAGCAATGATGTTCACAAAAGGCAAAAAAGAAGAAATAACTTAAATGACCATCAGAAATAACATAGCCAGGCATGGTGGGATGTGCCTATAGTCCCAGCACTCTGGAAGGCTGATGAAGGAGGATTGCAAGTTCAAGCCCCACCTAGGAAATTTACTGAGACCCTTTAGAAGAAAAACAAAGTGAGATATAGCTTGATACAAAGGCCCTGGATTCAGTCCCCCGTGCACGTGAGCACACACACACACACACACACACACACACACAATAAAATGGATAAGTAAAATGTTTGTTCTCACTTTTCACAGCAGTGAGAATTACTGAACTACAGCATATAGAACACAGGTGAATTTTTCTAATGTAACTGAATGAAAGAGTCAAACAGGTTCAAGTCTAAAATGTATGATACTGTTTATGTGATAAAGTTTAGTCAGAGTAAATCAGTGGTATGAGAAACCCCAATAATGGAACTAGATGCAGTCACAACTGGGATTTTGGAGTCCTGGTAACGTGTTCCCTGTCCTAATTTGGGTGCTAATTATATAGTAGTTAAGTTTGTGAAAATCCATTGAGTTGTCCAATTTTTTTTTTTTAGGTTTTTTTGAGATAGGGTCTCACTGTGTAGTGAGGCTGTTCTTCAACTCACTCTGTAGCCCAGGCTGGCAATCCTCCTGCCTCAGCCTCCTGAACATTGGGATTATAAGTGTGTGCCACCATGCCCAGCTGAGTTGCATACTTATGATGTTTTGTACTTCTTACAAGTTCTCTAAAAAAGAGAGCACACTTAAAACAAAATAAAACAAAACAAAACAAGAGAGCGGACTTAAATTTGCAGATGCTGAGCAATCAGCTAGGCTCACTCACCAGCTAAAGAACTTGCTGCAAGTTAGCCTTGGAGTCTGAGAAGATGGGTCGAATGTGTCTTGCTTTGGACCCTCAGAATCACCTTAAGTAGTTAAAACAGTAAGTGTTGGGGGCTGGGGATTTAGCTCAGCGGCATAAGCGCCTGCCTTGTAAGCAGGCAGTTGTGAGTTCAATCCCCGGTACTGATAAAAAGGAAAAAGACCTTGTAAGCAGGCAGTCGTGAGTTCGATCCCTGGTACCGATAAAAAGGAAAAAGACAAAAAAAAAAAAAAAACCAGTAAGTGTTAAATCTGAGGATGCAAGTGTCATCAACAATAACAAGATGGCCTTTGGGAAAATGAGGGTAAGATCACTGGAGAGACAAGAAAGACGTCTAGAACTTCACCTGCTAAGACTGATTCATTTATAAGCCACTGCTTACTCACCTTCTGTGGATTATGCATAGATTCTGTGTACTATATTCATTCAAGTGTTAGTTTCATGAATTTTTTGTAGTTTTGTAGTTTTGAGATTTGGAGGTCATGCTAGTTATAATTTTTCTGTGCCTTCATTTATGGATCTGGAACTTAATTCAGTATTAGTTTTGGACTGAAATCGGGATTGTATTTCTTGTTCTCCTGAATTTTTTCCCTATTCTAGATCTGTTGTCATAACATTTTAATCAAAAGCTAATTTAGTAATGTTAAATTAGTGCTAGAAATTGCTTTTAGTCCTAGTTTAATTTATTCTGTGTTTCTAGGTTATACAAATATCTCATATTTTGGTTCTTGATTGGCATTTATATAATTTAGGAAAAATATGATCAACCATATTTTACACATATATGCACCTTATCTTTTCTGTTGGACTTGAACAATTGTGATAAGTATTATAGAACTAGAGACCACATGGGTAAATGGGATTTAGGGATTTCATTGGATTTGTAGTTGGTGGTAGTGGAATTGGAAAGATACATGTGTAGGATACATGTGTTTCTCATTAAGTCTATTTGTGTTATTTGATGGCAGAGCAAAAAGTGTAGTAGCTGGAGAAGGCAAAAGAATCTTGACGGAGTAAAAAAATTGTGCCTCATGTTTTCTGTTGACTAAAAGAAGTTTATATTTTCCAGCTAGTTTCCTTAAATGAAATTGAAGATATATATATCTGTCTGCTTATTCTTTCTATCCCTCATTTAGGTTTTTCAAATCTTTCCTATTAAAATTATATGCTGTTTCTGTATTGACTGAGATTCTTATTAATCTGTATATGTTCAGTTTCTGTTAGGGCATTTCTACTACTGACATTCCCCAGAATAATGGCATGCACACACACTTGGGTTCCAGAGAGGACAAGCATTAGTAGTTACTCTAGGGACTGTTAGAGAACCTTGTAGCAGCTTTAGCCAAGGTGGTATTTGGAATTTGCACATAATTATGAGAGACTGTTCAGTTTATGATCTGTACACCAGGACTGTTCTTTACCAAATCATAGCTACATTTACAGCAGGGGTTAAGGAAGGGGTTGATTTTCTATTTATTAGAGGTGACATGAGCAGTGGGGCAGTGACAAAGAGGCCATGTTGTTCTTGCTAAATATACATCTCTGACAGTTGGATAATAGGTTCCAGGAAGTTCAGTGGAAAATTAAAACAAAGCAACATTTATAGCTGATTGAACTTGAAAGGCCATTTTGGTGTTGAATGGCAGATATGTGGACTTCAGCATTCCTGGAGCCTGATGCATCCCACTGGATGGCCCTGTCCACATGATGGCCTGGGGACTCAGCAGGGTGCAGTGTTCTTCATTAGAGGGTGCTTTGAGGAAAAAAGTTTGCCATGAGAAGTTCCTTTCCTGTAGAGTTATGTAGTACAAGTTCCTCATGTCCAGGGAATACCTTGTTTCTGATGATTTGAAGATTTACTTGATAGAAGAACAGGAATAATTGGCAAGAGACAAAGTAGCTGAGCTCTGCATTTGGGGTAATTTCTTTAGAACCAAGAGAAAAGTTGTAGAGGATGGGAAAGTGAAAGAAAGGTTATAGGAAATGTAAATGAAGAGAGAATGGTGGCTGGGCATGGTGGTGCATGCCTATAATCCCAGCACTCAGGAGGCTGAAGCAGGATTGCTTCAAGTTCAAGGGCAGCTTGGGCTACAAAATGAGTTCAGCTGCATAATGAAACCTTATCTAAAAAAAGAAAAGAAAAGAAAAGATAGAAAAGGTGTTGTACATTCCCATTCCCATCTTTTTCTCCAGGGTAGTCTTACGCTTTTGTTTCTGTGTATGTGTCTTGTAGGGAATGAGTGTTGGAAATCAGATGGTATCCTAGGGCTTTGATTTGGTAAAGTGATGAGAATGCCTGTTTTGCTTAACCTCATCAGTCACTTGGGAGCTTCATGCAAACCAGCCTGACTGTTTGGAAAATATAAGTTGTGACTAAGGGCCTCTTACCTTCTGTTCCCAGTGAAGTGAACTGCCTTTTTTAACTACAGAGTCAGCCATTCCTGTGGATTTCCCCAGACCTGAACTACTTCAGTTGAACCAAGGGTTTACAAATTCCTTGGCTGTGCAGAACATTTCCTCAGCAAACAGGAGAGGTTTTCTTCCTTTATACTGAAAAACAAAGATCTAGCCTTAACAGTTCCTCAATTCCTCCTTTATTTTATGAAGAACTTGAATGGGTTCTACTTTTAAACATTCCTCTTGTAAGCATAATAGCATATGTATGTATTTTGTTTTTTGTTTTTAAGACAAGGTCTTGCTATGTAGCTCAGACTGAATTCAAACTCACAGTGGTCCTCCTGCCTCCGCCTCCCACATGATCAGATTATAGGACATACTATCATGCCTAGCAAGAATTTATAAATGTCATAATTTGGCACCAGGTTCTTGCTTCATTTATGTTTTGATGCTACTGATAATTTCACCTTTTAATTCAAGAACCTTCATTAGTAGGAGCCTAACTCTTCTTTGAAATTCCCATCTATTACCAGGGGATCTTGGTGACTGACAGGTTAAAGGGTAATCTTAGTTGGAATAAACCTACAGTTTTGGTGTTCCCAAGTTATGAAACTGGTACTTCATAGAAAGAACTGTTTCAGTTTAGTTTCTCCAGCAGATGCAGCTCTATCCATGCAATTCTGCTCCTGGTTTCGTCCACAAATGCCTGCAGAATCACTGAGGAACAAGTAGGTTCTCCATGGACTTGAGCTTAATTGTGGCCTATTGCTTCCTTTCTCTGCCTATTGTGCTGACACTGTGCTTCTGAGCCAGTTAAATGCAAGCTGTGGTTTGCCTACAGAGATCTGAACCTGGGCAGCCTCATTTTGGTAGTCTCTGAAAGATGAAATTAAAACAGTCCATATGTGGTGTAATCCTAGCACTTAGGAGGCTGAAGCAGGAGGATTGCCACAAGTTCCAGGCCAGCCTGGGCTAGACAGTGAATTCAAAGCTAGCTTGAACTATAAAATGAGAACCTGTCTCAAAGAAAAAAAGAAAGAGTTCTTTCTAGTGTGTGCTCATTTTGGCAGGGCTGAGAGAGTAGTTCTTAGTACGAACACCACAGCACAGTGCTGACCTAGCACTGTGTGTGCTCTGAAGACCGGTTATGCAGTGAGCAAAAGAATGAGTTCGTGACTTGCAAACACTTTCTGTGCATTGTGGAGGGTAGGTTATTTCCCACAACCTCCGGGAAGGCGAGTATACACACAAGTCCATGCTGCAGTTGATATACTTCTCTTCCTGAAGTAAGAAAGTGATTTATAAGGTGTGGGCCCTTAAATCAAAGAAAACAAAGCCAGCTGCTACATGGGACTGTAAAATTCCTGTGCCATCTCGGTGGTATAGGTTACAGGAGAAGGTGGAGCAGGCTAGCTGGCCTTCTCTTGCTGAGACCCACCTGCCCCAAATACTTGTGATATTGCTGGTTATTTATGAGCTCATCTGGCCTGGGAGTCACTACCATATACCCTGGTAAGTGAAGATTTGCAGTCAGAATGTAGATGTACTCTTCCTGGTCTTGTTGAGGATTTCTTGCCGACCAGTGCGCCTATTGGAAAATGGACTGGCCTTTTCCACTGAACTGCAATGACTCAGATAAATATTAATCCCTTTAATGCTTCAGTTCATGATATAGTCATTAGGTGACTTGGGCCTAATCCTATCCACCTAACTAGTATGATTTATTAAATATACAGAGAGATCGAGCCTGAATGCAGCTTGGCAGAATCAGCAGCAAATAAAAACCTCTGTGTATCTGTATTAATGCTGGTCGATTGGGATGCAACTGCAGGCTGCCTGGAGAGAAACAGGGCAAAAAGAAGCTTCACTCTTTTAATCACCAGTGTTTTCCCAACCCTAACCTTTAAGTTAGGCAGCAGAAACTACAATGTTTGTGTCAGGATTTTAAGTGATCCAAACCTGTGCGTGAAGTCAAAGGGCAAAAAAACTATATAAAATTTTTCAAAATTTTAAAAACAGGCCCAGGGGAAAGTATGGAGAAGGAACAGGGAAAGTAAAATTTACAAAAGATAAGATTTTTTTATTTTTATATCGATACTGGGGATTGAACTCATGACCATGGTCTAGCAAGTCAGGTGCTTATGCCACTGAGCTAAATCTCCAGCCCCCAAGATCTGATTTGTGTATGTACCAATTCCCCAAGGTGAATATGATCACCGTGTATCACACGTACTAATAAAAATACTTTGAAAACATGGGTGCAAACTTAGACTATCAATTATTTGAATGACTTTCCTCCTTTACTCTTTTATTTCTCTAAGTTTTAAGAGTAGCTGCTAAAATGAACTTTCCTAGCTTCTTTGAAGTTCTTGGTCAGTAGACTTCCTAGGCCAGGCACTGGTTGCACTGGTGTATAATTTAGCTCTTCTCTGACTACAGGCTTGAATTTTTCTTTTTGAAAGAGACAAGAAGATAGAGCAGCTAGGTTTGCTACATAACAGTTCTCTGATACCTTTGCCCAAGCTAGCTGGAGCATAATTTCTTTTGTAAATAATTGAGGTTTATCATTTTCCTTCATCAAGTCTCCTTTTCTTCCCCCTGAGATGGCATTAATATGGAAAACATCTACCTAGCTGACTTAGTTTAATCAGGCAAGTCTGACATTTGTGAAACCTCTCATTAACATTTTCCCCCAAAGAGCACAGAATGTCCTCCCCTCCAGATACAATCACTTCAGAGTTTAGGCCCCTTTCCATCACCATTGGCAGGTGGTTTGTAGAGATGTTACTTCTCTAAACTTTCATTCCTAGCCCAACAGCTACTAGTCACACTGGGCAGGGAGGCCTTCTGTTTGGGTGATAACATATTCTTTGTAAACATCATTTTTTTTTACCAATTTCTTCTGAAAATTACAAAAAAAAACTTCCACAGGAAAATCAGGATATAGATTTATGCAGTATTTGCACACTACTTTTTTCAACAAATTCAAAAACAGTTGAGCACTACTATGTTCATAGCTCTCTATTAGACACTGTAGGTAACAGAGAAAAGCAAGGCAAACTTGTCCCTCTCTACCTTCTGTGAACTTACAGACTATTAATTAACTGTATACTAAACTGTGCTATACTAAAGGAATGGCACTGCATGGAAATACCAAGAAAGAAGGTAGAGTGGATCCTTGGTTATGAAGTTACCTTACTCCATGATTCTGGAAAAGATGACTACGTTCATGTTTGTGCAGGAAAGCTGACTGTGGTTATGTTTGTTGTCTGGTGCACAAACAAAAACACAATTTTGCCAGATGCTTCTGTTTGTGAACCAAATTGTTCGCAAACAAAAGCATTTGTGGACTGAGGTACCACTGTTCTAAGTTAGCTAGCAAGAAATCAAGGTTAGTTATCTTTGTTAAAATTGGGAGTGAGTAGTAGGAGACCAGGCCTTGTGTTAGTTTTGTTATTACTGTGAGAGCAGTAACAATGTACACTGAACTAGTAGGTAAGAAACTAAGTAGGGATAGGGTTGTTGGCACATCTTATACTTTACTGCAAGGTAGGACTAGTAATCTTATTTTCTTACAATCCTCCATTTTTTTTGTCATTTTCTTTATCAACTTTATTTCAAAGTGACATACCAATTCATATTAAGACAAGGACATTATTCTTTTGTTACTTCTGTATTTAGATCACACTCTTAAGCTCAAATTTGCCCCTATTTTCTTTCTCTTTGGTTTTTTAACTCTTTAGTTTTTGACTGAGTACAGTCAAAACAAGTACAGTAAAGACAGGACTGTTTATATTTCTTGGTAATTTCGTTTGTCATTTTTCTGTTACCCTTTTCACTCTGTCTCATTATAATATTAGAGACTCATCAACAAACATTAGAACAAAACTACTGCTTAGATCTTATGTGAACCATGGATTTAAAACTGTGGGGCTAGGGGTATAGCTCAGTGGTTGAGCAAGTGCTTAGCTCTGGTTTCAACCCCCAGCACCAAAACAAAAAGCAAAAACCCATTAAAACTCCCAGCACTCTGAGAGGCTGAGACAAGATCAAAAGTTTGAGCCCCAACTGACTTGGCAAGACCCTGTCTGAAAATTTTAAAATACTAAATAAAAAAGGGCAGGAGTTGTAGCTCAGTGTGAAGGCCTTGGGTTCAATCCCTAGTACTACCACCAAAACAAATAAAACTTCATTTTAACCAAGCATAGTGAGGCATACACTTGTATCCCCAGCTGAGATAGAAGGATTATTTTAGCACCAGAGGCTAGGGCCTGCCTGGGCAACATACACCCCATTGTAAAGAAAAACAAAACAAAATACCACACCATTTAACAAGTAGGGACACTTCTGACAGTCATAAATCATAGACAGTGAATCCCAGAACTAAAGAGTCATTTCCAGTCTTATCCTTTAGATAGATAGACCAACTAGTAAATCAGGACAGAAAGTTTGAAGTTTGTCTAGGTCATACAAACTAACATAGTCTAATCTGGCATGGTAGCATACTCCTAGAATCCAGCACTCTTTGAGAGGCTGCTGCAGGAGGGTCAAAAATTCAAGTCCTGCCTGGGCAACTTAATGACCTAACCATACTCTATCTCAAAATAAAAAAAACGAGGGATACAGCCCAGGGCACGGATCCTGAGTTCAGTCCTTGGTACCACAAAAACAAAACAAAACAAGCTACCATAGTCCACAGTATGTAAGTGAGGACTGTGGTTTATTTGTCTTGTATCTCCAATGGCTACCCCAATACCAAGCCCACTGGAAGTGCAGGGTAATATTTGTTGAAGGAAAGGATGAGAGATTTGAATTCAGAAAGGCTAAAGATCTTACAAGTACCATTTTTATGGCTATTTAAATTTTTTAATAATAAAAGATAATAAAATATTCCTTGCTAGTTATGAACAGCAAAATAAGTTTTTGTTTTGTTTTCTGGTACCAGGGATCAAACTCACGACCTTACACTTACCAGTCAAGCGCTTGAGCCGCGGAGCTAAATCCCCAGACAAAATGTTTTTTGAGAAGTGAGTTTTACTTATTATAATGATAATAAACTCTCAGATTCTGAGTTAGGCTGCCCAATACTCCTTCTTTCTAACTAACTTTTTTTTTTTTGGTACTGGGGATCGAACTCACTTACCAAGCAGGCACTTAAACCACTGAGCTAAACCCCTGGCCCTCTAAATAGCTTTTTAAAAACATTAAAAATAGCATTCAATAATAAAATAATACTCAGTGTAGAAAATTTGGCAATATACAGAAAAGATGGGAATAAAAACTTCTTAGTCCAGTTATCTTGAGATATTTAGTCTCTCTTTTGATGTGTGCAAACACTCAATAGTACTCTTTAGCAAAATGGAAACCATCTTCTATACATTTTTCCCTTTTGATTTTTCTTTTATTTGACATGAGCATTTTCCCACTATATATTTTTAGAAAATAACAACTAATGATATTATTCATTGTAGGAATATTACCCTCACACTCTGGGAAGGTGAGGTAGGATTCCAAGTTCCAATTCAGCCTGGGCAACTTAAAAACTTAAGAGGCTAGAGGTGTAGCTCAGTGTGAAGGCCTGGAAATTCAGTCTCCATTAAAGTAAAATAAAAGTTGTCTGTCATTGTGTATTTGTATTATTTCAAATTTTTCAGTATTACAACAATGTAATATAAATCTTTGTACATGATTCTTAAAATAGATTTCTTTTATTTCTAGTTAGGTAATACATGTACATTATTTTATTTTTGAGATAGTCTTGCTGTGTAGTACAGGATGATCTTGAACTCACACGGTAGCCCAAGACTGGCCTCAAATTTACAGCAATCATGTTGTCTCAGCCTCCAAGTGCTGGGATTATGGGCATGTGCCACCATGCCTGGCCCATGTACAGAATTTTAAAAAGCCAAATAGTGCTACAATGCATGTATCTACTTTAAAATTTCTTCCCTGAACTCGTTTCTTTCTCTCTGTCTCCCTCTCCACCCCTACTACCTGCTTGCTGAGGATTGAACACAGTGTCTGGTTTCTGCAAGGGAAGCATTCTACCACTGACTGAGCTCCCTCCCCAGTATTCCTTCTTAAATTTTTAGCTGTTCCCCCCCGCCACAAGTATTCATTGTCTCTCAATATGATTCTATACTGTGTTTTTAAAGATGAGACTTTTTATAAGTATTATCAAGCTCTGCTTAACAATTTTAATATAGCACTTTTGCAGTATAACTATACAGTGAGACCCTATCTCAAAGAAAAAGAAAACAAAAATAATGGGATCTTAAATATTATTTATACCAAATCATGTTTCCTACATTTAAAAATGTACTTAGCTTTCTATATTACCATCACTCTTTCTTTCTTGCATTTATTTATTTATTTGTTTGTTTATTTATGGTCTTTTTGAGACAAGGTGTCACTCTTCAGTTTAGGCCGGCCTTGAGTGCACTTTGTATACCAGGCTGGTCTCAAACTTACAACAATTCTTCTATCTCAGACTCCCAAGTGCTGGGATTACAAGCATATGCCACCATGCCCAGCACCATTACTATTTCATCTTGAACTCTACAATATTTTTTTTAACTCTCTGAATAGGATTTTTCCATATGATTAAACATGCATCTCTTACATCTCATTTTTGTCTCTTTCTTCTTAGAGAGCTGTCTATCCTCTTTTTCTGTGTTGTTTACTGTTGAGATCTCAGGCACAACTATCATTTAGAGCTTCCTTCATTTCTGTAAGAATCTCCTTTTTCTTGGATTCCATATCCACTTCTTTCTTGATTTCTGCTGTCATTGTACTCTTTAAAAATCTTCAATTTGAGTGAGTTTGCGCTTTGCACCTCTTGCATTATATCCCAGAGAGCATAACAACTGGATGACAGTGAGTCTATGTGCCTCCTACATTGCATCCCAGAGGGTAGGCCACTTGGACGACAGTGAGCTTGTGCTCCTGACCTCTTCTATTACCTGCCCCTGCAATGGTGAGGCCAGTGGAAGAGTGTAAGAGGAACCCCAAGACCCAGGACAACAGCCTCAGCCACAGACACACACACACCTTTAGAGGGTGAAGTAATCAGTAAGACCAACAATATGGAAGAGTGTGAAGCAGCAGCATGGAGACAGCAGTTGGACTCGAGAATTCCACCAATAGAAGACCAACCCCAGATCCTATATCAACAGGTCAAGATTGGCTCCATACCCAGCATATCTCTGGGATGCAACATGGACATTATTATAGAACTGTAAACACCAGAAGAAGGTAGGTTCTTGGGATAGCTATGAAAAACCAACTATATCTGCAGGATATCCCTGAGGAACAGATATCTCCTTGCCTCCTTGAGAGAGGCCTCAAGTGCTAGTGGTAGAGCTATATATCATGGGAGGTTGGCGGGCATCAACGTAGAAGACAAAAATAAAAGAAAATAGAGAATGTGGAGAATGACAGGATGCAGAGGCAGGGAGCAGCCTCAGACCCTCAGCCCACCCTGGGCAAGGCTGGAACTCAATGAGATGAATGAAGTTGGCAGTTAAACACTGGAACTTTCTGAAATGATAACAACTGAAGTGAAAAACAAGTGGAAAAGGCAATAGAGAAGATTATTTCTCAGGTACAAAAAGAAATGATGTTTAAAATCAAAGATAGGGGTGGGGATTTAGCTCAGTGGCATAAGCGCCTGCCTGGCAAGCACAAGGTTGTGAGTTTGATCCCGGTATCCGCCCCCACCAAAAAAAAAAGAAAAGAAAAGAAAAAAATACTAAACTCAAAGATATTAAAGAAGATACAAGTAAAAGAATAGATGAGCTTAGAAAAAGAAACAAAACTGCCCACCATAGGAGAGAAATGGAATCCACGAAACATATCCAGAGATCCAGGAGATTAAAGCCTCCATTGAAGGGGGCTGGGGATTTAGCTCAGCGGCATAAGCACCTGCCTTGCAAGCAAGCAGTCATGAGTTCGATCCCCAGTACCAATTTAAATAAATAAATAAATAAATAAGCCTCCATTGAAAATATATGAACCAGACTGAACAAAGAAGGAAAGGATAGAATCTCAGATCTTGAAATCAATCCAACAGCTACAAGATGAAGTGAAGAAGAATAACACAAGATTGATTGGGATCAATGAGAAAGCTGGAGCCAGCACAAATACCATAACAATCATAGATATATATGCATCTAATACAGGAGCACCAACTTATTGGTAGACATGGAAAACCAAATGAGCAATAATGTAATTGTAACAGGAGACCTCAATACGCCATCATTACAGAAAGACCGATCAATTAGCAGAAAATCAGCAAAGAAATATCAGAGCTGAACCAAGCCTGTGAACAAATGAACTTAATAGGAAGAAGCCATGGCCCGAGGCCCTGCTGCCATCCATGGATAAGGGGAAGCATTAGTAAACCACCACCCCATGCCTCTCCCACCACTCCAAGAATCCCAGATTGGATCCAGGTGCCTAGTTCTATCCACTACACTGAGGGACAGGCAGTCAATGCAGGAAGTACCCGGGGCACAGCAGTGGGCTGATTCAGAGGAACACAGGAAAACGTCAAGACAAAGGAGCAAAATACAGTCTCAGAGCTCAGCTCACACAGAACAAGTTCAGAATACATAGTCATGGTAGAAATTAGAAGTCATACACCTGAAACTTCTGAGATGATAACCACTAAAGTAAAGAAGCAACTTAGTTCTTGTATTGTTTGGTGAATTTTACATGCCTATGTTTAATGATCTGGAGAGGTATTTTGAAGATAACAAGAAACATTATGGTAGCCATTGTTAATTTCTGCCCTGTTCCATTTTCATTGTTTGGTTTGGCTTGGTTTTATTCTGTTTTGTTTTGTTGGATTTTATTTGTTGGAAGGTATGGATAGCTATTTTGAAGATAACAAGATATATTATGGTAGCCATTCTTGATTTTCTATTTTCTTATTTTGAAGTCCTGTATCTCTTTGTTTTGTTTTGATTGACTATTCTGTTTGGTTTGGTTTGGTTTTATTCTCTTTAAAAAAAAAAAAAAAATCTCCAGTCCAGATGTGGTGGCTCACTCCTATAATCCCAGTAGTTAAGAGGCTGAAGCGGGATGATGATTTCAGGCCTAGCCTGGATTACATAGCAAGACTGTCTCAAAAAACAAAACAAAACAAGAAATCCTCCAGTAGTTTTTTTTTTTTTTTTTTTTTTTTTTTTTGTCTTTTAGTTTTTTATCGGTACCAGGGATCGAACTCACGACTGCCTGCTTGCAAGGCAGGTGCTTATGCCGCTGAGCTAAACCTCCAGCCCCCTCCAGTAGTTCTTAGGATAGGACACCCAGCATGGACATTCTTAGGACCCTGGATTTTAGAAGCTATCCTTAGTCACCTCTGACACTTATTTAAAGGTTTGAAAGGATGTAGAATTCTAGTTTGAAAATCATTTTTTCAGATTTTAGTGTCTTTGCTTCTTTGTCTTCTCATTTCCAGTGTTGATTTTGAGTAGTTTGTGCCAAATTTAACCCCAGTTCAAATTTGCATTTGAACTGAAGTTTTTGTAATCTAAAATGTTCTAAAATGCTAGTGTGGGTCTCTTTAATCATTGTGCTGCATTCTTAGAAGTAAGAGTCATTTTAATCTAGAAAAGAATCATAATTTGATTTGGGGAGATGACTTTATATTTGTTCTTTAATAATTTCCCTCTTTTGAGCTGAGTGTAGTAGTGCACATCTGTAATCCCAACAGTTGGGAGGCAGAAGTAAGAGGATCACTTCAGGTTCAACTCCAGCCTAAGGTACAGAGCAAGACTGTCTCAAAAAACAAAAACAAAGGGGCTGGGGATTTAGCTCAGCGGCATAAGAGCCTACCTTGCAAGCAGGTGGTCGTGAGTTCCATCCCCGGTACCAATAAAAAAAGAAAAAAGACCCCCCCCAAAAAAAAAAAAACTGTTTTTCTTTTTTCTGTTCTTTCAACTGAGTCCTCTATTTTTCTGTTCTATACCTTAGCCAGATTCCTGGTGTCAGTAGTTCAAGCTCATTTTTTCTTGGCATTTTCTTCTAAGAATACTTGGTATTCAACATTTTCAGCTTTTTTCCGCCCTTTTAGCTCTGCTTATATTTCCTTTCTGCTAAAGAATCTGTTGGCAAATCTCATCCACTGTTTTATCTTAACCTCAAAGTGACAATTTTTTTGAGACAATTTTGCTGTGTAGAGCAGGCTGCCCTGGAGCTCACAGCCCTCCTACCTCAGCCTCCTGAGCACTGGGACTAGAGGCATGCACCACTACACCTAGTTTCCAGGATCACATTATGCTACTTTTTATATATTTACATTATTGTACTTAAGTCTTGAACCACTGTGGCACATTGGCACTTCTTCAAACATTCATCACTGTTGCAGTTAGTGAAGTATGTCTTCCCTTGCCTTGTGTTTCTCTTACTGCACAGGAGATCAGGGAAGGTATTTTACTACCTCATCCCTTGCTATATTTCTGTAATCTTGCCCAGCTCCTGGCACAAAATTCTCACCATAAATATAAGTGAGTTAGTTAGCATCTTCTTTTAGTCAAATGGAAATTATTTTGCCAAGTGGAATGAAATAGGAATTTAGCCCTTTCCCCATCAAAATTAACCCATTTGTTGAATACTGATGATCATGAATCATATACTATAAATCATCCTACCCATCTTCTTGCTAGTATTATGGTGGTTAATTTGTTATAGCTTTATAAGACACTTAAATGATAATGAATACTTTTTTCTTAATCAAATTTTCTAGTATGTTAGATATACATAATGATCACATTCATCATTGAGAATTTGAACCTGTACATGATATAACTTTTTTCCTCATTTCCCTACTTCCATTCAACTGCTGTTCTCCTCGCCCTTTGTTTATATGTTTTCCTTCTTTTTTCTGTTTCTGTTTTTTTGTTGTTGTTTTTTTTTACTTTTCCTTCTTTTTTCCTGTTCTCTGTCTCTTGTTCCCCTTCCTATTTGAACATTTTCTTCCTGTTTCACAATATCTTTAACACATTTTGGTTTCTTACACTAGAGAAACAATGTAGTATTTACACATAGATATGTCCAACTTATTTCACTTAAGAGTATGGATTCCAAATGCATCCATTTTCCTAGAAATTGGACACTTCTATCATTGGTTTAAAGAATATTATGTCTTCACCTGGTTATCCTTTTGTGTCATGTACAGAGTCATTTAGTCAATTTCTTTTTGAAAGTCACATTAGGGTTTTATTCAGAAACATAAGTTCATATGGGTAGAATTGATTCCTTATAATATATTTGGCTGTCCTACCCAGGGACATTCTCCACTTATTCAAGGGTTTTATGACCTTCATAAAGATCATAAGTTATTTCTCCCATTTATAATAAGTTTATTCTTTGCTTTCTAAAAGTTTAATGGCTAAAGGAAATGAAAATCTCCCCCATTATAAATTCCATTTTTATTTTTCTATGTTGCTCAGACTGAGCCTGAGGATTCCAGGCTCAAGGAATCCTCCTGCTTCAGCTTCCTAACTAGCTGAAACTACAGGCATGTGCCACTATACCCAGCCATTTTTTTTTTTTTAAATCTTAACCAAAACTGGGTAAATTTTTCTGTATTCTTACAACATAGTTTATTATATATATAGGATAGAAAATGCTAGCTTTGCTTTTAATAAGAGCCAGCTGTTTCTGTTCTCTCTTGCTATCTAATATACAACTTTAAAACTCTATGACTTGGGGCTGGGGATTTAGCTTAGCGGCATAAGTGCCTGCCTTGCAAGCAGGCAGTCATGAGTTCAATCCCTGGTACCAATAAAAAAGAAAAAGAAAAAGAAAAAAACCCAAAAACCTCTGTGACTTAAAATAACAGCCATTTTATTATATGTCCCAATCTCATGGGCTGTTTAGGACTCAGTGGGCAGTTCTGATCATTTCAGTGAGGGACCCTTGTGGTTATAGGGAGCTGTGGCAATGGTTTGGATGTCTGGCAGCATGTGGCTTCCTTTGCTGTGTTGTCTGGGCTCTTTCTCATGACTGTTCTCTCCTGCAGGGTAGTTTAGACTTTGTACATGGCAGTTCACATCTCCACAATGGAAGAACAAAAGCTTCCAGGCCTTTTTGATTCCTGGGCACAGACGTCCGTAACTATCATTTTCATTGCATTGTACCTATCAAGATAGTCACAGAACAGATTTAGAGGGAGTGAACATAAACTTCTTGATTCAAGGAGGAGCATAGTCGGTATAGCATTGTGTGGGATTATCTTAGGACACTAACTTCTGTAATGGCATTGATTAATTTGTTCTTGCGTCTTTCCTTCCTTCCTTATTTTTTTATTCCAGGTAAACTGCTCGAGGCTCTAATACAGACTAGGTTCCTGGTTCCTACAAGAATCTTTTATTTAGTCAGCTTCCAGTACCAAATAACTGTGTTTTCAGCAGAGTGGAGCAGGGCCAACACTTTCTTAATGTTTCCATCTGCTGCCCTGGGTGAGGCATAACTCTTGTGGACAAATACAGAGTTTGTGTGTCATGAAATACCAGATGAGGAGACAGGTGTTAACATGCCTCATCCCAAGTGCTGCCTACTCTACAGGAAGGACAGCCTCCCCCTCTCCTCCCCAGCAGCAGACCATCCCCTTCCCTCCTTAGGGGCTGTCATAAGAGCTGCCTTCCTATGCTGGTCCAAGTAGAGGTGAGAGACCATTGTTCCTTTGCTTTTTTCACAGAATACTTCTTCCTACTCTGGGTTTGCTAACCCCTGCCTTAATATGCGGCAAGCAAAGATGAAAGTCTTCTCCACTTAGACTGAAGGAAGGCAGCAGGTGATAAAATGCATAAAGGAGGGGGAGGGAGGCTGGAGAAAGGAGTCATTTCTCACACACTGTAGATGTTGCTCAATCAAATGAGTGTGAAATCTGGTCAGAGCCACAGCATGTGTTTCAATTTTCCAGGGCATTTCCTCTTCCTAACTTCAGGTTTAACCCTTTCTTCTGTGTAATGCCAAGGGATACCCAAGAACGTGAAGTACATTATAGATAAAAGGAAAATCTCCAACTGATTTCCTGCCAACTAGTAGTGGAAAAGAACGTACACTCTGAAATTGGGTAGGTTTGGTTTCACATCCAGTCTCTAGCATTGAGTGGTCTTGAGCAGTCACTTGGTCTTTTTGAACCTTCACTTTTTTCATTTATAAATATAGGTGAAGGCTAGATATGGTGGCACACCCCTGTAATCCCAGCACTCAGGAAGCTAAGCCAGAAGGATTGCAGTGAGTTCGAGGTCAGCCTGGGTTACACAGTGAGTTCAAGGCCAGCCTGAACTGCATAGTGAGACCCTGTCTCAAAAAGACAATAAGTAAATAAATAAATAAAATATAGGTGAAAACTTGCCTTATAGAAGTCTTGTGTTAGATGAAATGAGTTGTACAAAATGCCTCATGTAATGTGTATCTTGCACACTATGTGTTTTCTCCATTATTCTGGCTGGATTTGAGCATATCTGCATTTTCTTTCCATGTTACATGGGTTTGCCATTTTAGCGGCTTTACACATCTTAGTTTTGTTGCTTTTCTCCCTCAGTGTAACTCTTTTTTTTTTTTTTTTTTTATTTAAGGAGAAAAAGAAAAAAACAGAAAAGGTACAAGTAATACAAAATTTAAAAAATAAACAGGAAGAAATGACTAGTTAATAGATTACATATTCTCATCTTAGAAATAGTTGTTCAAGTTACAAAATTGAAGCATATAAAGTGAACTTTCAAACAGTGAGAGTGGAAACAGTTTTGTTCAATGATCCAAAAAAACTCAGTAATATCTTATACACTTAAACATATATGCAGTTATAACCTTTAGAACACTTTCTTTTCTTTTCTTTTGTACAATGACAATTACACATTTTGGGTTTTATTACTCCCACAGTTCTTATTACTTTTTTTAAAGAGAGTAAAACCAAATGCGACATATCAAAACAGAGTTAGTCAAATCAAAAGGATGGACATAACAGACAATGTAAAAACAAAATACAAGGTGATCCAACAATGGTTACCATACTGCCTCTTGCTATTTTAAGAAGAATTGCCAGTTATAATAAAATTAAATAAAACAGTAAAGAATAAAACCAAAGCATTGGAGACATTACAGGACTTAAAAGAAGATAATAGTCAACCAGAATGGGCATCATAATGAATCGTATTGTATTCACAGTTTTGCCTATACTTTCGAACTTGGTACTATCAAGCAAAGCAGAATGGGGAAAATCAGTCAAAACAAGATGGTGAGGACAATACAGGATTTTAAATCAAGTTAATAGAAAATCAAAGTAGGTTACTATAATGTATTCTGCTATTTTTTATTTATTTTTCCCTTAATTAAAAAGATAAAAAAGTAAATAATTTTTTTTAAAAAGGGGGGATTGAGATAAAAGAGGGCATAACAACAGAACATCGCAGGTCAAAACATAACCATTTAAGCAAAATAGTGTTTCACCACAAGGTATCCTGACATAAAAATAGTTACCATAGTGTCTCTTTCCTTGAAATGTTTGAGTATAACTTTGTATACTGTAGCACCAAACATATCAAGACACTATAAAACCATTCAAGAGAATGACAATATTACAGGATATTTAGAACCAATTAATAGAAAATGAACAATGGTTTCTGTATAATCTCCTTGTCTATAAAAGTTTTTACTTATGTTATCATATATAATAAAATCCAATAAGATACAACCTTTTAAGACCAATGGAGACAGAAGAATACAAGTTTGATAGGACTTCAAAACAAGATGATACTAAATCAGCACTAGCTATTATGATGTCTTGTTTTCTCCAAAATAGCGTTCCTACCATCCGATCATCTCTGCCTCATTTCTGTTGAGCTCTTTTTCTGTGGTTTGTTGTTTTGTCTTCTTCATTTCGCTTTCTGCTCCATTCATTGTGGCCTCCCTATCACTATTTCTGGAATCTTGGTATTTTCCTTTTTTAGAATATCCTGCAGTATTTTCTGTAAAGTTGAATTGGTGGTTGCAAATTCTCCTAGTTCCTCTTTATCCTGGAAGCACCTTGTTTTTCCATCAATTTCTAGGGACAGTTGTGCAGGATATATCAATCTTGGCTGGAGGTTATTATCTTTCAAAGCTTGAATTATTTCCCCCCATGCTCTTCGTGATTTGATGGTTTGTGCTGAGAAGTCTGCTGTAATTCTGATGGGTGTTCCCTTGTAAGTGATCTGTTTCTTGTCTCTGATGGCTTTTAATACTCTGTTCTTATATTGGATTTCTGGAATTTTGATTATCATATGCCTGGATGTAGCTCTGTTTGGGTTGTAAGTGGCTGGGGTCCTGTATGCCCCATACATCTTTACCATTTGCTAAATTAGGGAAATTCTCTTGGATTATTTCTGTGAATAGCTTTTGTAGTTCATTTGTTTATGTCCCTACTTCTTCTTTTATGTTCTTAATTCTTAAGTTATAGATCCTCTTATCATCTTCTAGCCTTTGTATTGTTGCTGGGGGTTTTTTTGTTATTTTTAAGAAGTTTTTCATTTCATGCTCCAAATTACAAATTTGCCCTCCAGTTCAGATAATCTATCCTTAGTTTCTTTCAAGCTGTTATGTCAGTTTTCAATAGTTTTTAGTTTCCTGGTAATCTCTTTGAACCTGCTTCACGTATTCTATGTTTTCTCTATTTTCTCCATCAAACAATTTTCCCCTTTTTTCCTGTTCTTCCATTCCACCATCTGTTTTTTCTTGGGCGGTGTTTAGCATTTCTCTAACTATTCTACTTATATCTTGCTTCAGATCATTAATAACTTCATTCCTGAACTCGTCTATGAGGCTCTGGAGATAGCGCTTTATGTCTATTGGTGCCGTGTCTGATACTGCTTGTTTCTCAGGATTGGGGGCTGAGGACGCTTTCTTGTTGCTCCTTCTTCCCATATTTTTTGTTCCTTTTATACAAGCGATATAGGAGGCCCAGTTTCTTTCTTTGTCGGTTACAGTTTGTTTGAATTGTGCTGGCTAGGTGTTCCTGCCCACTGCAGTGTACTAGGGAGACAGATACCTGGGCAGTCTATGCTGGGCCCGCCCCTCCAGGTCAACCTACCGAAGGCTTCACTGCTAGGGTGCACCTCCAGCCACTGGGATCTGGTTTGGGCTGGCCTACTGGGTCTTAGTCAGCGGGCGTCACGCAGGCCAGGCACTCCCCACCAATCCCGCTTGAAAGGGGAGTATGTGACTGAAGTCACTGCAACAACCTGTTCCGGCTAGTCTGCCCGGTCCCAGTATGTCCTTTGCTGAAGCCTCCTATGGAATGGTCCCCGATCCGCTCACTCACTGCAGGTCGATGCAGGGCTCCTGGCCAGTCCCACTCTCAACTCCATTCACCGCTTCTCATTCTCAGAGCTTTCGCACCTCTCTCTGTGCCACGCTGATTGGGACGCAGCAGTGGCTACAGGAAATTCAAATTGCAGCTTCCAGTGGCGTGGGGTCCAGCTTCTAAGTTGAGACCTTATCTGTTCCTGTTATATCACCGGGATTGCGTTTCCAGTTGGTTTCTCTTAGTTTAGTTCGTTCCTGGGTCGGCAAAGTATATCTCCCCTTGCTTAGGATTTCTCGCCTGGCACCATTCCTGGATTTTAAGTGCAGTTTCTCAGAGAGCCTCTGAAGCAGCTGCTATCTATCCTCCATGTTGTCCCGGAAGTCCCCTCAGTGTAACTCTTAAGTATGTTAGAGAGAGGGATTATTTTTACATGGTACAGATGATCTCTTTGGAGCTCTTTATTAAGCTAAGGGCAGATAACGCTATTGCTGTGCAGGAAGACTGTTTCCCCTCTGATCCTAGAGGTCACCTGCAGTGTTAGAGCTGAAATGGAACACAAGCTACTCATTGTGTTTTACAGGACAAAAACTGTGGCTCTGAGGCTGTATGTTTGTTTTTTTTTCAAATTCATTTTATTTCAAAGAAAAAAGAATTTTAAAAAGTTTCAAAACACATCAATCAAGGCAACAATTGTGTATACGTTGCACATTGTCATCCCCAAATCATTCCTCCAGAACACAAGATATCTGCTTACAGGTTATGGCGTGCCTGTCTAGCAAGCACAAGGGCATGAGTTCAATCCCTGGTACCACAAAAAAAAAAAAAAAGGTATCTGCTTACAGTTGTCTGAACAATACCAGCATAAATCTTTCTCTTCAATTGACTCAGAGAAATCAGGATAGCCATCTTAACTTCTTTTTTATATACATATATTTATATGCATATACATGCATATACAGCTTCTAACAGTAGTGAGACAATACAATGTTTACATGTGTGTCTGATTTATTTCACTAATGAGTATGTTCCCAAGATGCATCCAATTACCTATAAAAGTGTCCAGTTTATCCTTCTTTATGACTGAGTAGTACTCCATTGCATAAAAATACCACATCTTTTTTATCCATTCTTTAGTCAGTGGGCATTTAGGTTGTTTCCCAGATCTAGCTATTACAAATTGTGCTGCTATAAACATGGGTACACATATATCACTGTGATATGATGTTTTAAATTCTTTTGGGAAGATACATAGAAGGGGAATAGATGGATTGAATGGGACTTCCACTCCTATTTTGTGAGGGGTCTCCACACTGATTTCCATAGTGGTTGCACCAGTCTGTACTCCCACCAACAGTGGAGAAGGGTTCCTTTTTCCCCACAGCCCCTTTAGTATTTGTTATTGGTTGATTTCTTGATACAAGCCATTCTTTCCAGGATGGGGTGAAATCTCAATGTTGTTTTAATTTGCATCTCACAAATGACCAGTGATGTTGAACATTTTTTCACATATTTATTTGCTGTTTGTATTTCTTCATCTAAGAAGTATGTATTCATTTCAAATGTCCGTTTTTGGATTGGGTCTTTAAATCTGGGAGGATTGACTTTTTTGAGTTCTTTATATGTTCTGAGTAGTAACCCTTTGTTTGAGGTACAGCTGGCAAACATTTTTTCCCCATGTTGTGGGTTGTCTCTTCACTCTGTTGGTGGTTTCTCTTGCTGTGCAAAAGCTTTTCAGTAGGATGAGATCCTAGTTGTTCTTTGTGATAGCTCCTGTGCAGTCTGGGTTTTGTTCATAAAGTCTTTGCCTACACTATTGTCTTCAAGAGTTTTACCTACTCTATCTTCCAGCAGATTTAATGTTTCTGTTTCAATATTAAGCTCTTTGATCCACCCTGATTTTAGCTTAGTACGTGGTGAAAGATATGGATCCAGTTTTAATCTTGGGCATGTGTAGAGCCAATTTTTTCAACACCATTTATTAAAAAGGCTATGTTTCGTCCAGTGAATGTATTTGGCACTTTTGCGGGGGGGGGGGATATTTGGCACTTTTGTCAAAGGCAAGGTAGCTTAGTGTGTCTGCAGTTGTATCTGCATTTTCTAATCTGTTCCATTCATCTTTGGGTCTGGGGTTTTTTTGTTTTATTTTGCCAGTAACACACAGTTTTTACTATCATATAGTATAATTTCAAATCAGTTATTGTGATGCCCCCTGTCTTGTCTTTGTTGCCCAGAATTACTTTTGCTATTCTAGGTCACTTCTGGTTCCAGATGAATTTTCAAATTGTTTCCTATAATTCTGTGAGCTATGCTATTGGAATTTTAATTGGACTTACATTGAAATCTGTATAACAGTTTCGAAGTATGGCGATTTTTACTGTATTGGTTCTTCCTTCCCAAGAGCAGAGGATAGCTCTCCATTTTCTGATATCCGCTTCAATCTTCTTTTCATTGAAAACTGTATAAACCATATTACCTACTTTTTTTTTGGTACTGGGGATTGAACTCAGGACCTTGCGCTTGAACTCAGGACCAGGCAGGCATTTATGCCACTTAGCTAAATCCCCGCCCCCCTTTTTTATACAAAGATACAGAACATTTTTATCATCCCCAAAAGTTCTCTCGTGTCCCCTTTGACTTACTCCACATAAAAAGTTACTAAGTTCTGTGTCTATAGATTAGTTTTGTTTGGTGGCTTTATGTAAGTGGAATCATACAGGATGTACTCTTTCAAATCTAGCCTTTTCAAGCATGTTTTTGGGATGCATTTCTGTCTCATGTCATACTCAACATGCATCTGAGGAGCATTCAGTGGTGTGAATGTGCTAAAAGAAAGTAATATACATTTTCTTTGTTTCTGTTTTTGTTTTTTTTTTTTCTTTCTTTTTTTCTTTTTACTGGTACCGGGGATCGAACTCACGACCGCCTGCTTGCAAGGCAGGTGCTTATGCCGCTGAGCTAAATCCCCAGCCCCTAATATCCATTTTCTTATTAAAAGACATTTGAATTGTTTCCAGTTTTTGGCTGTTGCTGCCATAACATTCTTACACAAGTCTCTGTGTGAACCTCTGTTTTAGTTGTATCTTGGATAAATACTGAAGAGTACAGTTGGCTGGTCATAGAGCAGATGTTAGTTTAACTGTAAAGAGAAACAAACTCTCAGTGTAACTACATACCCCAACCTGGTTTTATCTTTTCTTTCCCTGAGGGACAAGAGTCTGTAAGTTCAGAATTTGGCAGGGAAGAGGAAGCAATACCCGTGCTCTGCTACCAGAGCACTGTGACCTGAGCAGGACACTTAAAGAGCTGAAACAGGTGTTTGAAACTCTACTCCAGCCTCTTTGATGCCAGCTTGCTGAGAGGCTGAAACCTGGCCAGCAGAATTCAGGGCTAATCAGCCAGAAGCTAGATTAGGGACTTTGATACGACGTAGCTACCTAATAGCAGCAGTATGTACTATGGCCTGTTATATTTGAAGTAGGTAAATTAATAGCTTCATGAAGAAAATCTTTGCTGGTCTTTTTTTTTTTTTTGAAATAGGGTCTCACTATGTAGTTTAAGTTGTCTTTGAACTCACTGTGTAGTCCAAGCTGGCTTTGAATTTGTGGCAATCCTTCTGCCTCAGCCTCTCCGGTGCAAGAATTATAGGCTTGCGCCACCATGCCCAGCTCCAAATGCTTGTTGAGTGAGGGGTAGTTAAACTGTGTGTCAGATGGAAGCCCTTACCCACCCTGCTTTCCAACTCTGGCTTCTTCTTGAAGCTTGTAGAGTCAGCACTTTCCTTAGTAAAGTTAATATTGCTGAGGGCCGTTATCCAAGTAGGATTTGGTATCCTGTGTGTCAAATATAGTGGGAGATAAATTAATCCTTGGTAAATGTTCTTTTGATTTTATTTTTTAATAGTTCATCTTGCCATGGTATAGTATCCTGGGCTATACAGTGAGACCCTGTTTAAAAAACCAAACAGGCCGGGTTTGGTGGCTCACGCCTATAATCTCAGCATTTGGGAGGCTGAAGCAAGAGGATTGTTGTATGGCAGGTTATCCTTAAAGGGAAAGGATATTGTAAATTCATTTTATTTTCATTCCTTTAGGACCATTCCTTAAGTCTGCTCTGGGTATCTTAAAGACTGAAGTCTTTAAGTCCTGGGAATCAGGGCTAAGAACTCAGCTAACATTCTATTGTTTTCTTTTAATTTAATTATAGTAAGACTGACTTTTTGGATGTATAGTTCTAAGAATAAGAATTTTAACACACGTGTAGGTTTGTGTAACTACCACCACAGATGGGCTATAGAACAGTTTCCCCAGCTGGACAACTCCCTCGCCCCTCTCTGTAGCCACAGCCTGCCCTGACTATTCTCTCCCAACCAGATCTACTTTCCTTCATGTGGTCATACCATGAAGCTCACGTGAAAGAGATCATTCAGTGTGTAACCTCTGGAGACTGGCTACTTTTACTCCGCCCGATGCCTCGGAGATCTTTCTGAGCACCAGGGTATGTTTATCAGTGGCCTGTTTCTTGTTATTGCTGACTAGTGTTGCACTGCACAGATGCACCACCACTTGCTCACTCACTCACTGGTTGAAGGACTCTAGGTTCTCTGGTTGGGGGCAGTTATAGTATTTTTTTTTTTTTTTTTTTTTGTCTTTTTCCTTTTTATTGGTACCAGGGATCGAACTCACAACTGCCTGCTTGCAAGGCAGGCACTTATGCCGCTGAGCTAAATCTCCAGCTCCCGGGGGCAGTTATAAATAGAGCTTCTGTGAACACTGGACCCAGGTTCTGCGTGCACACAAATTTTCTTTCTCTGGAGGAAGTTCTCAGGAGTGGGATTCCTGAGCCAAAGCCTGTGTGTTTTAGTTTACTGCCAGGCCATTTTTTAGAAGAGCTGCTGTACCACTGTGCATTCGCACCAGAGATGAGCATCCTAGTCTCTGCGTCCTCTCTAGTCCATTGCATTTTCAGTAGTTTTAATGCAGGCCAATCAAGTAGGTGGGTAGTGGTAGCTCCTCTGATTTGCATTTGCATTGCCCTAATGGCTAATGATGTTGAACAACTTTTCATGTGCTTACCTGCAAGCCACATATCTTTCAGGCAAGTGACATATCTGTTCGAGTCTTAATGCATTTTTAATTGAATTGTTTGTTTTCTTACTGTGAAGTTTAGAGCCTTCTCTATTATGTATTCAGATCCTTTACTGTTAAAATAGTTATTTACGGATAATTCCCCCGAGTCTGAAGGTTTTGTTTTCATTTTCTTACGAGTATTTTCCATAGAACAGACATTTTTACTTTGGATGGAGTCTTAATTTATTAATATTTATTTTATGGATTATGTTTTGATATAATGTCTGAATGTGCTCTGCCTAATCCCAGGCCACAAAGATTTTCCCCCTATATGTCCCTCTAAAAGGTATAGATCACTGTGTGCAAATGAACATATGAGTATGGAAACCAAAATGTGATACCATTTACAAAGACCCAAATGAAATAAAATGGTATCAAGTTTAGAAATAAAGTCTAGCAAAACATAAAGCACAGGTTTTTACAAAGCTTACACGTAAGACTTATGTTCTTCAACCTATGATTCTTTTTTGTGGTTATTGTTATTGTTGTTATAATACTGGACATTTAGCAAGTGCCTTGCGCATACTAAGTAAGCATTTTACCACTGAACTAAAGCTCAAACCCTACCATTCATTGTGAATTAATTTTGGTGTAAGAGTAAAGTTGAGGTTCATTTATTGGCGTATGGATACCCAGCTGTCCCAATATCATTTGTTCAGTCTATTGGACAAATCAATTCCTTACTTAGATACCAAATTCTCCGTAAGGCTTTATCTTCTTAGCAGTGAAAGAGTTATAGTAGATTGTTTCTTAAGTTATAGCAGGCTTTCCTCATTTTCTAGAAATCACTGTTGTTTCTACTCTTTGTTTGTTTGTGGGTCTTTCTGAATTAGATTTTAAATGTGGTGTAATGGAACACCCATTATTTGTAAGCTAACTGAGCATAAAGTATTTCGCTATGAAGTCACCATCTATCTCAAGGAGGAATGTGGCTATAAAAAATTCTGGGTGGAATGCACCTCGACTAGCACATTGCAGCTTCTGTAGTATGTGTGTAGTTCAGATAAAGAGACAGGCAAGTAGGCAGACAGACACTGTTGGGAAAACAGGTGCTGGCTAGGTCTAGCTCTGCTCTCTCTCTCTCTCTCTCTCTCTCTCTCTCTCTCTCTCTGTGTTGTTTTGTTTTGTTTTTTTGAGACAAAGTCTTGATTTGAAATTTAGATTGGACTTAAATCCAGTATGTAGCCCAGGTTCCCCTTGAACTAATGGTGATCCTCCTGCCTGAGTTTCCTGAATAGTAGGGTTACAAGTGTGCACCACCACACCTGTCATTTCTTGCTTTATAGAGTTAGCAACTCTTTCAAGATTATTCATCCAGATTCATTCTTGAAAGTTCTTCTCAGCACCTTTTAGAATAAAGTGTGGCTTTATTTATTTATTTATTTATTTATCTCCTGTCTCAGTCTCTCCAATGCTTGGATTATAGGTGTATGCCACTATGCCCACTGTTGTATTTGTAATATCTTTGTTTTCCTTATCAGTAAAATAGGAAATATCCCTATCATAAAGCCTTTGAATCCATTAGTATGAGGTTAGCTGAAAGAAATAAGGAGCCTTGGTGTCACTAAGGATTTATGGTCTGCTGCTGTAGTTACTATTTCTAGCTGGTGGAAAACTGTCAGTAAGTAGGATTGTGTATGCTGCTCAAAGGATAGGGGATGGTTACTTAGTCTTCTAATTGATATACCGGGGTCCTTGACTCTTTTTCAGGAGCTTTGGTTATTGACCTTTCCAGGTTTATTCATTATCTGTAGACTTTTGTTTGTTTGTTTGTTTGTTTTGGTACTGGGGATCAAACTCATGACCTTGTATTTCCCAGGCAGGCACTTGTGCCACTGAGCTAAATCCCTGGCCTTATCTGTAAATTTTATGGATGTTAATTCAGAACTTTGTATTTTAGGGGGCTGAAGATATATCTCAGTGGCACAGAGCACCTGCCTGGCAAACATGAAGTTGTGAGTTTGATCCCTGGTACCACCAAAATAAAAAAGAATTTTGTGGGTTTTTTTGTCTTCTTTTTCCTTCTTTTTTCCCCTTCATGGCCTCTAGAGAAGGCCTACATGATGGTAATTGATAATAAACCCCAAATTATCTTCTCTTCTGCTGCCATTGAACGACAAAGTTTTTTTCTCCTTTTTTTTTTCTTTTTTGCTCTGCTGACAAACATTTTCACTAAATTATGAGAAGAATTTAAATGGAAAAGGCTGCTGCAAGTATAATGGATGCATGAAGCTGAAGTGAATTGTTCTGTTGTGAAGTACAGCAACAGAAGTCTTTAATTTCTCTTGGGCTTTCAAATTGCCTGCCTAAGTTTAGGCTTGAACATGTATAGTGCAATGCAGAAGGAGCAAGGACAGGGAAGGGCTACAGCAGCTCTGGCTCCCTGTGTGCCTTTCCCTAATTACTTTCCTTTCTGAGGTGCCAATTTCCTCTAGAAGGAAGAGAACTGTTTAGAGCTGACAAACATCAAATAGGGGCTCTTGGTAAGATGTGGATCAGTCTCTGCTTGGGCCTCTGTGTATGTGTATGAGGCCAATCCCTGTGGGCCTCATTTAGCCCCCTGCTGGCCTTGTTAAAGGAGCCAAGCTCTCCCTTCCTGGATTAGAGTTAACCTGGGCAAACCTAACAATCTGTGTACCAGTACTGCTGTCAATAACTAGAAGTGTTTAGTCACTGGTTAGCAGGAGGAAAGGAACAGGAAAAAGACTTCAATTCTAAGAGAATTGAGTTTAAAAATTTTATTTGCCATCTTAGTGATCTTAGCATGGTACAGTATTTAAAGAGTATAATGTAGTATGTAAAAGGATTGGCTTTGAAGTTAAGAAGACTTGGGTTCAAATTCTAACTTCTTCACTTATTGTGTGACCTCAGGTAAGTCACTTAGCCTCTTAGAGTCTTGGTTTTCTTATTTGTAAAAAAGGAGACAGTGAAACTATTTCTGAAGTTAGTAGGAGGCTAAAATATTCTATATGTAATAATTACATTTTGTTTTGTTTGAGACAGGGTCTTACTGTTGTCTAGGCTAGCCTTGATCTCCTTCGCTCCAGAAATTGGCTTGCCTCAGCCTCCTAAGTGGCTGGGATTAAAGCCCCCATCACTATGGGTGGCTAGAGAACTATATCTGATAATTTATGTAGATGTTGAAGTCTGTGGTAATTTAAGGCTCTTAGCAGCAATCTAAACTGTTAGTTGGAAGGCTGTTTTGTTTGTTGTTTTTGAAGTACCAAGGATTGAATGCAGGCCCTTCACACTGAGCTTCATCATTAGCTTTTTTTTTTTCCCCTAGATTGGGCTCAAACTTGCAATCTCCCTACCTCAGCCTCCCATTGTGCTGGCACCATATGCAGTGCACCACCACACCTGGCTTCATGAATCACTGGACAAAGTCATACAATATATTATTTTCCTATGTATTTGTTGTCTTTAATGTATGTGTTATATGTGTGTCTTATCTTTTTATTCATTTTTATTTTTAGTTCTATTAATATGCTTGCACTACATAATCATTGACTCACTGTGAGGAACTGGATAGGTATACAATATCTCAATTCCTGTTTTCCCCTCCTGCTACCCCCATCTTATTTTTTAAACTGAAAGTTAGGTGTAACTTTAGGCAGACACAGCTGGTCCCACTCAACAAGAAGCAGTTAACACAGGGATTTGGGGAGCAGAGAGTTCCTGAAAGTGTTCTGTTCCTGCCTCTACAGGAACTTCAACCCTGTTAAGAACTTCAACCCTGGGATGGAAATACCTTCCTCTCCTCTCTTCTCCCTAAAGAAAGGCTGAGCTTCTGCAGGGACCAGGAAGTGGCCTGGTCTATGCCAGGGAGCACATATGAATTCATAATCCCTTTTCTTTCTGAGTTACCTTGAACCTTTTTGTGCGAGACATCAAGGAAAGATGAGTTCTTGTATCATCTGGTTTAGGCTGGGGCCTCATAAACATTACCTACAATCTATTTATTAATGACAGTTGAGGGGGAAATATTTCTGATCCCTGGGGTTTTCAGGCTTTCAGTGTAACTCCAAGTTGTGAAAGTTAAAGCACTGATCCTATTTTATCAAAGAGTGTGTTATAGTTTGGTTTTCTGATTTATAAAGAACAGGTTGGGCCAGGCATGGTGGTTCATACCAATAATTCCAGCACTCAGGAGACAGAGGCAGGGGTATCTTGCAAATTCTAAGCCAGCCTGTGCTACATAGCAAGACTCTGTCAAATAAATAAATAAATAACAGATTGGATTGGTCTTTGAGGAATAGATCAGTCTAAAAAGTGAATACAACTTTCCAGTGGGTTTCCAAAGGATCCAGAGTAGAAACAACTTCCCTTTCTTATAATGTTACATAAGTGCTCGGTACCATTACCCTCTAATGCTGGCCTTACATGGGCCCATGAACCCACCTTGTACCCAGATGCAGCAGTGATTAAGCTCTCACCATGCTTTATTTCTCTGAGAGTCATAATATCAAGCTGAGTACAGTGGCACACAGATAATTCCAGCTGCTCAGAAGGCTGAAGCAATAGGACTGTAAGTTCAAGGCCATCCCGGACCACTTTGTAAGATCTTGTCTCAATAAAGAGCAAGGGTTGGGGAGTGTTACACTGCTCCCTAGTTCAATCCCCAGTACTACCAAAAAAAGTCACAGTATCAAATATCCATGTGCACCTTCTCAAGTCCAGAAGCACTTTGAGAAACTAAGCATTTATTTGAAAAAAGGAAACAGGGGCTGGGGATTTAGCTCAGTGGCATAAGCACCTGCCTTGCAAGTGTGCAGTCGTGAGTTCAATCCCTGGTCCCGATTAAAAAAAAAAAAAAAGAAAGAAAATAGATCTGGGAAACTCTTTAAGTGATAGCTAAAAAAGGGGAACATATTGTTAGGAGCTTTCCCCTGCGGCTGCCTTTGTTACAGACTGCATTTGTGCACGTTTTACTGCCCATGAACTTTGCACTTAGATTCCTAAGTTTTAGGATTCCAAAGGGGTCTTAAAGAATCAAGGGCTGGGGATTTAGCTCAGTGGCATAAGCACCTATGTTGCAAGTGTGAGGTCATGAGTTTAATCCCCAGTGCCAAAAAAAAAAAAAAGAATCCATTAAATTAGTACCCATCCCTCCCAGGAAATCTCAGTCCATGAGGAAATTACTGAGTGAAGTTTTGCCCAAGATCAGTCACCAAACCAGGACTGCATTTCTTTATTTCATTTCTCCTGCTGTATAGGGCAGGTTGCAAAGACCTGTGTGGGTTTGACCCTTTAGCCCAGCTGAGCACTATAGCTCTGTAGGAGTTGTCTTTGGCAGTTTTTCTCTGGAATCAGTTTCTGAAACAAAGCCTAAATCCCCACCTGGGCATTTATATATCTGGAAAACTTTGAAGCTAATAAAGATAGGAGAGATAGAACAGATATTCCAGGATTCTGTCTTCACCAGAGTTTAGTTCTGGTCATCCTTTGAAACAGTGCTTTCAATGTTCCCTAGTGACTGAAGAGGACAGAGCCCCCATCCTGTTGAATTTGTGTACCTCAGAAATTCCCTTTGTGGATTGTTTTCAATCCCTGACTTTTACAAGAAGTTATTCCTGGGGAAAGGATAGTCAGAAGTAAAACATGTGAACCTCACATTCTTTTCTAACCAAATGAAGTGATAGATGCCTATAATACTAGTACTCAGGAAGCTGAGGCAGGAGGATTTCTGCAAGTTTGAGGCCAACCTGGTTTACATAGTGAGTTTAAGGTCAGCCTGTACTACATAGTAAGACCCTATTTCAAAAAGACAAAAACAAACAAAATTTTTTAAAAATAGGATGTGTCAGCATAGTTCTTTGCTCAAATAATGTTGTCTTCTGCCCCTGGAAACAAACATGTCCAGACCTTTAAAAAAATTAAGTAGACTTCTGTTTTTATGATTCTTTGATTCATTAGCTTATTAAACATGATTCATCTTGTGAAGGATAGCATTTATATCTAGGAACTTGGACGAGTATTTGTAAGATAAAGAGCTAGGATGAGGGTAGGCCAGTGACCCCTAGAAAGCAAGAAGGGAGAAGTAGACTCTCAGGCAAAGGAGTCGAGACAGGCATTTCTGGAGCCAAATGGTGTTGAAATAATATACTGCAGGCCTTTTTCCTTGTCAGGGTAATCCAATTGAGAATGCTCAACTGCCCCTGATAAGAGTCACTCAGGAGTAAAGAGCTCTGCTACCAGGGAAAGCAGCTTATGTGTGCACTTTGGCTCAGGAATGTGCCAGCCCAATGCGAGCCAAATGAGAAAAGGCTGCTGCAGACCACAGCACACAGCCTCCTGGGGAGGGCAGAGGCTGTTGGCCTCTAGGCCAGGAGAGCATTCTCTTGTCCAAGGGCAGTGCCTGAGGCTGTGTCGAGGCCTTTGACATAGTATTGGGAAGGGTGGTAGCTCTGAGGTGAGGCTCAGGTGCAGGATTCATCCCTCTTTTGGTCATCTGACAAGATGGTAGACGTGGGGAACAGCAGCAGATGGGCCGATCTGGAACTTAGTATAGAGAGTTGAATAAAGTTTGAGTAGAACACACCACGAAGCCAAATCTCCAAAGGTCACTTTGCTTTGGGAGCCTAAAATTTTCCTAGAAATAATTTAATAATTCTTGTAATTGTTGTATTTTGGCACTGACTGAACAGAAGTTGGACCTAGGTTTGATCTTAGCAGGATCCCAAGGCTGTCTCTCCAGTGGGGTTAGTTTTCCCCTCCTTATACTTTATACCCCACCCTGCCATCCCAGAATGCAGACTAGTCACCTTCAGAGCACTTCTGTACCTCATCTGCACTCTATTTACTGAACTATTTGTGCCCTCAGTTTGGTGGCCTCTGAGGGTGGGAATTTTGGCTGCTTGGCTGGGGTGTTAGGTATCTCCTTGAGTATGAAACTGCTTAGCCTTTTTACTAGAAGCAGCAACATGGCACTTGTCTTCAGAAGGACTGGGCAGCTCTTCACTCTTCAAAATTCAGACAATTGAGACCAATGCCCATAGAGGCCAAACCAGGAGCGAGAACACAGAAACCTCTCTGTTCTAGCCTTGTAAGAAGCAGTAAAGTTAATGGCCAGGAGGACAGCTTTAGGAGTCTGGTGAACCTGGATTTGATAACTGTTTCTACCATAGCTAGTTTTATAATTTTTTTTTTTTGTCTTTTTCCTTTTTTTTATTGGTACCGGGGATCGAACTCACGACTGCCTGCTTGCAAGGCAGGCGCTTATGCCACTGAGCTAAACCTCCAGCCCCTATTTTTATAATCTTAATTGGTAGGTATACATCTACTTTCCTTTTTAAATATCATTTTTATCCTCAAAATGACAATTAGGGGGCATGGCACAAGGTAGTAGATGGTAACTGCTGTTATTATCTTTATCTAATTTATTCTATAAGGAGGAAGGGCATTTCAGTCAAGAGATGTCAAAGGCATACCCCTTTAATCCCAGCACTGTGGAAGCTGAGGCAGAAGGATTGGGAGTTCAAAGCCAGTCAGGGCAATTCAGGGGGTAGATGGGGAAAGAAAGAGGGAGAAGGGAGAGGTATCTCTTGGAGAACTCTCTGGAATATCTGGATGTGGTCCTCACAAAATATCACTTAGCCAATGGACTATCTAGTCTCAAGATTACTGATACAGGAAACAAGAAAACCTATTCCTTTCTCTCACACTATGTACACCTTGAAATACATAAAAATTAAAAGAGCTATTGCAAATTGTACCATAAATAATAATCACCAGTTATCATGGTATTTATCCTTAGCTTATATTTCTTTTCAGTTTAGGCTTATTGTAGGCCTAAGGTAAAAGGCCTACCCTTTAATTTTTTTAATATTGACTTAAAACTTAAGAAATAAACTATTACCAGTGTAAAGAACACTGGACTAGAAGAACTCTGAGTAAAAGAACTAGGATAATAATATCTTAACTATAGTTACTGAACGTTTTATTTCATAAGTTGTACCAGTGTCTTTAGTTTCATTTTTCTTTCTTTTTTTTTTTTTTTTTGTCTTTTTCATTTTTATTGGTACCGGGGATCGAACTCACGACCGCCTCCTTGCAAGGCAGGTGCTTATGCCGCTGAGCTAAATCCCCAGCCCCTAGTTTCATTTTTCTAGTAATTCACTGTATTGTAGTTTATAAAACTATAGATCTACAATGTATCAAGAGAAAGGAAAACAAAAAACCCGATCTGGCCCTGTACCACAGATAGTTTGAGAAGCACTGTTTTAGAGGTCCATCTGATCATCTCACCAGCATCCTGAATTGAAAACCCAGTTTGTTTTTCAGTTACATCTTTACAAAACGGTACTCCTTAAATTCAAACTGTCCTTACTGGTTCCCTGCCAGGAGCAAAAGCTGCCGCTACAGCACTTGCTCCTGCACAAGTTTCTCTATGCTCCTGGCACTCAGTGGTTGAATCTAGAGAGCCAACCCCCACTTTTACTGAGATTCACATCTTCCCTCTCTCTCCCTCCCTCTCTCTTTTTCTCAGTGACAGTAAGGATGACACTGAAGATTCCATATGTGATGGCTCTGGGTAAAATTTCCAGGGTTGTAACAACAACAACAAATGGATCATAGATTGAAAAACAAGTCTTACGTTTAAGCTTTATAAAAACTCATGCTCTATGTTTTTTTTTTTTTGTCTTTTTCCTTTTTATCGGTACTAGGGATTGAACTCAGGACTGCCTGCTTGCAAGGCAGGTGCTTATGCCACTGAGCTAAATCCCCAGCCCCCATGCTCTATGTTTTGCTAGACTTTATTTCTAAACTTGATACCATTTTATTTCATTTGGAGTTTTTGTAAATGGTATCACGTTTTGGTTTCCATACTCCTATGTTCATTTGCACACAGTAATCATGGTATTATCTATACCTGTTAGAGGAACATATAGGGGGAAAATCTTTGTGACCTGGGATTAGGCAGAGCACATTCAGACATTATACCAAAACATAATCCATAAAATAAATATTGATAAATTAAGACTCCATCCAAAATAAAAATGTCTGTTCTATGGAAAATACTCGTAGGAAAGTGAAAACACAAGTTTCAGACTGGGGGGAATTATCCGTAAATAACTATTTTAACAGTAAAGGATCTGAATACATAATGGAGAAGGCTCTAAACTTCACAGTAAAAGAACAAACAATTCAATTAAAAATGCATTAAGACTCGAACAGACATGTCACTTGCCTGAAAAATATGTGGCTTGCAGGTAAGCACATGAAAAGTTGTTCAACATCATTAGCCCTTAGGGCAATGCAAATGTAAATCAGAGGAGCTACCACTACCCACCTACTTGATTGGCCTGCATTAAAACTACTGAAAATACAATGGACTGAAGAGGATGCAGAGACTAGGATGCTCATCTCTGGTGCGAATGCACAGTGGTACAGCAGCTCTTCTAAAAAATGGCCTGGCAGTAAACTAAAACACACAGGCTTTGGCTCAGGAATCCCACTCCTGAGAACTTCCTCCAGAGAAAGAAAATTTGTGTGCACGCAGAACCTGGGTCCAGTGTTCACAGAAGCTCTATTTATAACTGCCCCCGGGAGCTGGAGATTTAGCTCAGCGGCATAAGTGCCTGCCTTGCAAGCAGGCAGTTGTGAGTTCGATCCCTGGTACCAATAAAAAGGAAAAAGACAAAAAAAAAAAAAAAAAAATACTATAACTGCCCCCAACCAGAGAACCTAGAGTCCTTCAACCAGTGAGTGAGTGAGCAAGTGGTGGTGCATCTGTGCAGTGCAACACTAGTCAGCAATAACAAGAAACAGGCCACTGATAAACATACCCTGGTGCTCAGAAAGATCTCCGAGGCATCGGGCGGAGTAAAAGTAGCCAGTCTCCAGAGGTTACTCACTGAATGATCCCTTTCACGTGAGCTTCATGGTATGACCACATGAAGGAAAGTAGATCTGGTTGGGAGAGAATAGTCAGGGCAGGCTGTGGCTACAGAGAGGGGCGAGGGAGTTGTCCAGCTGGGGAAACTGTTCTACAGCCCATCTGTGGTGGTAGTTACACAAACCTACATGTGTGTTAAAATGCATAGAACTTTGATTTAGTCATGAAAAACAGTCAATTTTACCAAATTAATAGCAACAAAAACAAGTGGTTGACTGACAGTGTGGACCCCAGCTATAAATTTGCCCCAGTCTTTCACATGTAAAAAGAGCAGAACCAAGTAGAGTTGTAGTAACTGGAGGAAAATATAGAAGATCTATGCCTGCCCTTCCCTTACTCTAAAAGACTTTTTTTAAATCTAGACTTTCATATCTCAAATACACAAATATGACCTTTTGTTTTGTTTTGTTTGGTAGCAAGAATTGAACTTAGGACTTTGTGCAGACGTGCTGCTGAGGTATATCTCTGGCCCCAGTATGACCATTTTTAAAATGGCAGACCATACTGTGCATAATAGGTTTATATTCCTAAACCAGCAAGACTAGATGATTTTAAATTTTTAAAGTGCTTTTAATTTTTTGTACTTTTTTTTTTTTTTTTTTTTTTTGTCTTTTTGCTTTTTATCGGTACCGGGGATTGAACTCACGACTGCCTGCTTGCAAGGCAGGCGCTTATGCCGCTGAGCTAAATCCCCAGCCCCAAAGTTAATTTTTTAATGTGCTTTTTAAAAACATGTTATATATTTCCTTTTTCCCAAATATATTCCTTAATGTCAACCCTGCACTAATAGTACTATCACCAACAACAAACACACAGATTTTTCCTCTTTTTTTTTCCCCCTACAAATTATGTATCTCTAGATGGACACGGGGCGGGGGGGTTGAGAAGCAGGTTTTATACCGTTACAGACAAGCTTAGGAAATGCTACCCAATCTGCCAATTAATTAAAGCACTAAGCTGAGGAACAGCCGGCCCAAAGAATGTTTACCTACAGAGGAGGTTGGGAGGAATTGAGTAGAAAGCTCCTATATTTGCATGAAAATGAAGGTGCTTGGGAAACAGCTTCCTTTTGTCTCTGAAGATGGGGCCGCTTAAATCACAGTCCTAAATGTCTCTGGCCTAATTAGAAAGCCTTTTAAGGAACTAGCTCTGAAAGATGCAAGCACCGCAGCATCTAGAAAAAACAAATTAAATGGTTGACTGGCTAGGGTAGGGAGCAAGTCCAATGCATGGTTTCCTTGGCCTGAACTGAAATCTCAATTGTGGACTAAGTGCTGGGCACTAGGTACAGCAATCATTCCACAGGCTTGGATCCATACAGTTGTCTGATTTGAAGCCACATGTATGCCTTACCTGAACCTGATGTTTTTAATCCAGAGGGAACAGTTAGCTGTCTGCTTATTCCAGGCCAAAAGAAAGCCGAGAGTGGTTAAAACCTGGTAATCTTACTGGCTGCCTCTATGAGTAAGGGACTGGTCATCCTTTTGTTCATTTGGCTTAGTTTTTGACAAGGGACTATAAAGAAGGCTCTCTTCACCCTCCTGTGTTGTGCTACCCTCTCTCTTCTTGAAGTGACCTTGATTATAAGAGCAAAAGACATGAAGACAGGTGCCTAACCTGGGGTTTCCTTAGCCATGTTGGCTGTACCCAACGTGTTTACCTGTGTCTCTCAGAAGGGCAGTGAAACAGCATGGAAAACTAACTCAATATTTGATGACACAAAAGAACAATGTTAAAGCTTGTGACAAAATACGTACATGACCCAATTTAATATTTTAACAATTTTATCATTAACTTTAAAATATTGTGCTTGTATAAAAGTTTTAATCTTTTACAGCTACCTCCTGAAAATCTTACAGATAAAATGATACAATGCCGGGGACTCAGTTCAGAGTAATCAGAGGGATTCAAAATAATGTAGAACACTGATCCAGCAATGGAGGCCTTTTTTCAAGATTTAACTTTTTATTAGCCGAGGATTTAGCTCAGCAGCACAGGTGCCTGCTTGCAAGCGCAAGGTTATGTGTTCGATCCCCGGTACAAAAAAAAAAGTTCTGTGGGATGGAGCAACAGAGCGCATAGTTAACTTTTTATTAGGTGATATCTTTTCATTTCTGTTTTTTGTTTTTGTTTTTGTTTTCTCTTGTAGAACTCTCAGAGATAGAGCCCAATGTATTCCTTAGACCATTTCTGGAAGTGATTCGCTCTGAAGATACCACTGGCCCTATCACTGGACTGGCACTCACCTCTGTCAATAAGTTCCTGTCCTACGCGCTCATAGGTAAGCACTCAGGCTTCACAGGATGGCTGCAGTCCTTCATTTCTTGCCTCTCCTGGACTGCTTGGCCTTAAGCAGTGAGTTGGTGAAAGTGGCAGATCATGCCCAGCTGATTTTTTCCTTGTACAAGAAAAATAAGATTGTTACTGGTTACCTGTCCTGCACTCTGACTGAGAGGAGAGATTTGTCCCAGTTTTTCTAACTATGCCTTGGAGAGAGTTAAGGGTGTGATACCCTTGGAGACTTGGTTTGCTTAATTTAAAAAATTTTGTCTTTGTCTTTGAAGGGTTTAGCTCAGGGGCACAAGTGCCTGCCTAGCAAGTGCAAGATTGTGAATTTGATCTCTGGTACAAAAAAAAAAAAAAAAATTGTCTTCAAATATAATGCACACTTATAAGAAAACAAACAATAAAGATGTATTTGAAAGAAAAGTTAATTGTTTTCTCTCTTCCTCAATGCTCCAATCCCTTTCTTAGATAAACAATGTTGCTAGCTTGGTTTGACTCTTTCCGTCCCTTTTTCTGAATGTGAAAACATGAATTTCTGAAAAAAAAAATTATTCCATTTTAAAAAGAAAAAGGATTAGGTACTATGTATTTTCTTTTTTCACTTAATAGTGTTAACTTAGATGTACATGATGTAATTACCCATCTGATTTATTCATTTTATTATAAAATATGTTAATATTTGCACTTTTAATAATTTTACTTATATAATTTAGTGGCACTAATTACAGTATTGTAGTGGTTTTTGTTTGTTTTGTTACTGGGAATCAAACTTGGAGCCTTGTGCTTGCCAGGCAGGTGCTGTGCCACTAAGCTGTATCTCCAGCCCAGTGTTGTCCTGTTATACAAACATCTCCACCATCTTGAGTTCAAGGCCAGTTTGAATTACAGGATAAGACCTTATCTCAAGAAAGAAAGACACTGGATGTAGTGGTGCATGCCTGTAGTCCCAGTACTCAGAAGACTGAGGCAGGAAGATTGCTCTGAGTTTGTGGCTAACCTGAACTACATAGTGAGTTCAGGCCCATCCTAGATTACACAGTGAGACCTTGTCTCAAAAACAAAACAAAACAAAACACCTCTATCATCTACTTCCCATTTTCATCATCCCAGAGAGAAACTATATTTATTAAGCAGTAGTTCCCATTTCTTTCTTCCCTGAGCCCAGTATTATTTTTCATTAGTAGCTGTAGAAGTCCCATAGTATAGTTAAAACACAACTTGTCTGATCATTACCTTATTACTAATGTTTACATTACTTCCTTTTTGGAGGCATTATAAATTATATTGAAATAAACACTTATTTATATATCCTTATTTACTACTTTTATTTTCATATGAAATATTTCAGAGTTTGGAATTTCTGTTTAAAAGGGCATATGCATATTCCATTTTTATAGGTATTACTAGGTTACTTTCCCAAAAGATTGCATCACTTATACTTTCACCAACAATATTTGAGAATTTTCATTTCCCCGCACTGTCATTAGCACTAAATATTATTCAGGTATGTATGTGTATGTGCACATGTACCATTTTGGTGGATAAACACTATTATTTTGTTGTTTTCATTTTCTTAAGGTTGAACATTTTAATTTCCTCTCCTTTTTCTTTACTATCGTTTTTCTCATCAATTTGTAAAATTTTTTTGTTGCCGGGTGTGTTGGCTCACACCTGTAATCCCAGCACTTGGGAAGCTGAGGAGGAGGATCATTGCGAGTTTGAGACCAGCCTAGGCTACAAAGTGAGCTCAAGGTCAGCCTGAACTGCACAGCGAAACCCTGTCTCAAAAAGAGAAAAAAAAAAAAAAAAAAAAACCTTTTTTTGTAGAATAGGACTATTTACCCATTGTATATCATGGTATTATAAATCTTTACTCTTAATCTAGGCTGTTTCATTCAGTATGTAGCTGATTTCTGAATTTGTTTATGATGTCTATTATTACTATTATTATTTTAAATTAGTCTTGTCACTCAGAATCCTAAATTCCATTTCCTTTATTACCAAACCATGTGCAAGGGTGAGAAACATAAAAAACAGGCAGCTGTCCTTGTTTCTAAGTAGGGAGACACAGAAAAATGAGGGTTAGACTATAGCCAGAAAAGCAGTGACTTTTACTTCCTAATGAGAACACCTTTTATCTTTTCTAGAAAGTTAAATTTGCTTAGCTAAAGCATTCAGAATCATGAGCAGGATTCCTGGGTGTCCAGCAGGTTCTGAATATGTGTCTCAGTCTCTACAGGAACCCCAATCCCAGTTTCATATTTTCCTGAACAAAATCGGCCTGGACACTTTCAGCCTTGCCCTGAGCACCACCTACAGTTCATGCCTCTTCACAACCTGCAGTAGCTGCCCTTCCCTTTCTTTCTCTCTGATCTCTTAGTGGTATTCTCTCCCCTTGTTGCCCTTGGCACAGGCTGGTCACTGGAGACGTCAGGCCAGCTGGTGACTGAAGTTTCCTGTGGTGGGAAAGGAGAATACTGGAGGAAGTCATCATAGTAGGCATAAGAAAAGGAGCAGAGGGGCTGGGGATTTAGCTCAGTGGCATAAGCGCCTGCCTTGCAAGCAGGCAGTCGTGAGTTCGATCCCTGGTACCGATAAAAATGAAAAAGACAAAAAAAAAAAAAAAAAACGAAAAGAAAAGGAGCAGGAAGGAGGTGAAGTTGACAAATTTCCCTGAACTGGCTCTAGAGTGGCCAGAAAGGGAGGACATTCTGAGCAAGGGGTCTTGGGAAGAACAGATCCACTAAGTGAGTGCAAATCGAACAGTCCTTTAGAAAGAAACTGCCCCTCACCACTCAATCCTTTGACCCAAGGTTTTGGGATTATCCTTGGTTCTACTCCAAGGACTGGCCTTCAGTTTGGCCCCCCACAGCTGCCACCAGGATTTGTGCCACTGATTACCCAGCTCATTGGCAGAGACATTACTGTTACCTACTTTTTTAGAAAGTGAACTTGGGGGCTGGGGATTTAGCTCAGTGGCATAAGTACCTGCCTTGCAAGCAGGCGGTCGTGAGTGAGTTTGATCCCCGGTACCAGTAAAAATGAAAAAGACCAAAAAAAAAAGAAAGTGAACTTTGCTACTGTAAGCACAAGGACTAAGGATATAAAGAGATCAGTAGAGTTTAAACTACCTTAACAAGACATTACTGAAAGAGGGAAAGAAATGGACCCCTGGGAGTGTTGTGAGATGGAAGCATGCCATCCAGTGAGCTCTGATTTGCCACATAATCCTAAGAAGGAGATGGTTTTTGTATGTGGACCCTGTATATTGGATTGTCAGGGTGTAAGGGAAGATTTGAACAAGAACCTGAGAGTATAGAATCTTCTGTGCTGCTTGGGACAAACACACAGAGTTAGAGTGACAGGAGTAGGAGTTGCCATATTACACTATATAGCACGAAGAGGCTTTCCCCTTGTGATTTCTAGCGTAGCTGCTCCCGGTTCTCAATAAAGGGATGTTCTAAGTAGGACAAAAGAAGATTTTTGTTTTTTGTGTTTTGTTTTGTGTGTGTCTGTGTGTCCTTAGGAGTCTGTCACTGGGGATTGAATATCCAGAGCCTTTTACTCTGAGCTACATCCCTGCCCTTCTTTTATTTTGAGACAGGTTTTTCCTGGCTAGCCTTTAAGTTGCAACCCTCCTGCCTCAGCCTCCCAGAGTGCTAGGGTTACAGAAATCAGCCATAACACCCAAATTAAAAGTATTTATTGAGGGCCAGAGACTTAAAAAAAAGACAGATGAGACAGACAAAAACAAAAATCACTCACAAATGAATGGAAGCCTTGTGGCTCATTGTGACAAGAGAAATGCTCAGGTTTCTCTGTCACCCCCTTGAGCTTTAGGCTCAGGAACTCCAGGAAACAGGAAAGGGTTAAAATGGCAAAGATGTCTTCTCACTCCTACTACTTTAAACTAGGAAGTCCTCCTGCATTACATAATGCCCTTCAGGAGCAACTTCCTTTCACTCGCATGTGTTTTCTCCTCTATGTATACTTCTTTCAGGACTAAACAGTGAAATAGTCATTATGGTAGACTGGGGCTGAACCCAGCAATCCAAGCAGTTCTGCAGATGCCTGTAACCCTTAGAGGAGTCCTACTCCATGTGGCTGTTGAATGCACCAGTGGGAGCAGAGTCCCCTGCCTAGCATCACTTGTGCTCACTTCCCGCTTTGTACTTGCTGTGTGACCTCTAGCTTATCTCTTATTCACAGGTGAAATCCTCCCTTTCTTCTCCCCAACTCACCAACCTCCTGTTCTGTTGTCTCTTCTTTGCTAATACCTTGTTAACTAAGCTGGCAACAAGATTCCTGCTCATTGTCATAAAGAATGAAATCAAGGGCATCTGATCTGTCAAAATGTGGCACCCAGATGACAGTGACCATCTGTCTGCCTCCCTTATGGGAACTGCACCTGAAACCACAACTCCAAAAGTAACCAGAAAAAGAACCATGAAAGGGGCTGGGGATTTAGCTCAGCGGCATAAGCGCCTACCTTGCAAGCAGGCAGTCCTGAGTTCGATTCCCAGTACTGATAAAAAGGAAAAAGACCCAAAAAAAAAAAAAAAAAGAACCATGAAAAGATATGTGTGGCAGTGCACAACTGTAATCACAACACTTGGGAGGCTGAGGCAGGAGGATCGTTAGGAGGCCAAGGCCAGCCTTATATATATATAGTAAAACCTTGTCCCAGCCCCCACTGATCAATAAATGATGAAAGAGAACATGGGCATGGTGGCATAGGCCTGTAATCCCAGCATTCTGGAGGCTGAGACAGCAGAATTGTCAAGAGTTCAAAGCCAACCTAAACTACATAGTGAGATCCTGGCTCGAAAAATGGTTATGCGTTGCTAGGTATGGTGGCACGTGCCTCTAATTCTAGCATTCAGAAGGCTGAAACAGGAGGATCACCTGAAGTTCAAGGTCAGTTGAGCTATATAGTGAGTTCATGTCCAGCCTGAACACATTAGCAAGACTGTTTCAAAAACAAACAAACAAAACTTATGGAATTGGTTAGAAGAAAGTCAAAGTCTCTCAAAGTAATTCAGGCAGGCTGTCTTCCTTTTCTAACTTTTCCACATCATTTAATCTGTTCTTTTTTTATTGGAGCAGATCCCTCCCATGAGGGCACAGCAGAGGGGATGGAGAACATGGCCGATGCTGTCACCCATGCCCGTTTTGTGGGCACAGATCCTGCTAGTGATGAAGTTGTCCTCATGAAAATCCTTCAGGTAAGTGAGGAGGAAACAGCAATTAGGCTAATGGCCAAGGGCTGGTGCCCCTGACTCTGTTACCCTCTGTTTACTCAAGTTTGCTGGCAGCCAAAAGCTATATTTTGCCTCCACTGGAGCTTAGGGACTGACTTTGTTTCCAAACAAGCATCTCGGGCACCGAGTAAAAGCTTTTCCTAAGGAAAATAATTAAAAGCTTTAAGTGAATTGACATCAAATACCGGAAGCCCTTAATACATTTGTATCACTCACTGACTATGTGTGTCATTCGCTGGGCTCATGCACTAGGGTCATGCAGAGTGAAGAAACAGTTCCCATGTCAAGTTCCCAGAGAGCCCTGATCAGGTGGAAGTGAGGTCAACATCCTTGCTAACCCCCTTTTTTTTTTGCTAACTTCTTTTTAAAAATCTGCTTCTACCTGAACAACTATTTCTTTTTTTTTTTTTTTGTCTTTTTCATTTTTATCGGTACCAGGGATCAAACTCACGACTGCCTGCTTGCAAGGCAGGTGCTTATGCTGCTGAGCTAAATCCCCAGCCCCATGAACAACTATTTCTAAGATGACAATATGTAACTTACCAACTAGTGATTTCTTACTGTTTATTTTTCTGTAATTCTGTATTATCTCTACCCTTTTTTTTCCTGTTTTTTTTTTTTGTTGTTGTTGTTTGTTTGTTTTGTTTCTTTCTCTTTAAACAAAAAAAGAGAGAGAAAAAAAATCTGCTTCTAAGGGCTAGGGATTTAGCTCAGTGGCATAAGTGCCTGCCTGGCAAGCGCAAGGTCATTAGTTCGTTCCCCGGTACCACAAAAAAAAAATCTGCTTCTAGCCTGGGGATGTAATTCAGTGGTAGAGTTCCTGCCTGGCATGCAAGAGGCTCTGAATTTGATCTCCAGTACTGAAAAGATATTTTTTATTTAAAAAAACAACAAAAACCTACTGGGCATGGTGTTGCCTACCTGTAATCACAGCACTCAGAAGGCTGAGACAGGAGGATTGCTTTGTGTTTGAGCCAGTGTGGGCTACATAATGAGTTCAAGGCCAGCCTAAATTACATGACATGACCCTGTCACAAACAAACAAACAAACAAACACAAAGAAACCTAACTAGGTATGGTGCTACCTACCTGTAATCTGAACACTTGGGAAGCAGAGACAGGAGGATTATTGTGAGTTCAAAGCCTACCTAGGCTCCACACTGAGTGCAAGGCCAACCTAAACTACGAAGTGAAACTCTGTCTCAAAAAACCGTGCGCACACACACACACACACACACACACACCAAAGAAAACCCCATCTTGATTACTTTCCTAGGAGACTTCCTAGGGACACTAGGTACACTAGGTAGCTCCTCTCCCCACAGGTAACCTTGTCTTCCCCTCGCCTGCCTGGCTGACCCCAGTGTCTTGTCTTTCTTCCTGCTCAGGTTCTCCGGACGCTGTTGCTAACCCCAGTGGGTGCCCACCTGACCAATGAGTCTGTGTGTGAAATTATGCAGTCTTGCTTCCGAATCTGCTTTGAAATGAGGCTAAGTGGTAGGTGCTAGAGTACTGGCTCCTTTACCAGTCCCTGGGCCAGTATTTGAGTATATATGATAATAGGCTGAATCTCTGAGCCTGAGAGAAGACTCAGAAGTTCTCCAGTGCCTACCTTGCAGAGCCTTGGAATCTAGCAGACTCTCTATTAGACTGTCGAGCTGCTGGGATAGACCTCAACCCATCATGCCAGGGCAGAGTGGAATGGAGACCAGACCACCTCAGACCCAGCACAAATCCCTCTCCCTTGAGGTTTGTGGGATTGACACCAGCCTGCACCCTCAGAGCACAAATCTATAGCACCCTTTTTTTCCTGCCTCAGTAGTGTCACCTAGTGGGCCAGTGAAGATATACCTGCCAGGCCAAGCTGGAGCTGGTTTTAATAAGTTTGGCATAATCCTTGGTAAACAAGGTTCAGAGGGGAGTCTGCTCTGAGAAGCCTCCTGATAATAGCACAGCAAGTAATGACACCTGTGTTATTTGTTTTTGCCTGTGCAGAGTTATTGAGAAAATCCGCAGAGCACACTCTCGTAGACATGGTGCAGCTGCTCTTCACAAGGTAAACCTGCTGCTGTTTGCTTCAGCCCGGCTGCCCAGGCCTCTTGAGTCTGCCTGCTTCCACATAGCCACTTCAGGGACCTGGCCAACCCCAGAACCACATCAGAGGCCACTGGGATTATGCATAGGGATAGTTCTGTGGACTCGGGGTTACTGAACACAGGAGAAAGAGGAGGGCACTGGCTTGGCCTCATGGGGAGGCGGAGGGTTATTTAATCTAGGCTGACAGATCTCATTCTGCTTCTCAAACTTGTGTCTGTTTATGTACAGGTAGAAGCTGGGAATAAGAACCCAGAGAGAAAGTCAAACTTAGGGGACCCTAGAAACAGGTTGCTGAGTTACCAGAGCTCAGCTGGTTTTCATGGGAGAAGGCCAGTGCCAGGGTTATGAACAGTTGTGAGAGCTGCTCTCCTGTCCCTGAGCTTGGCTTCCCCAGGGCTGTCGTGGTTGTAGCACTTCAAGTTCTGCATCCTGACAAACCCTTTAGTCCCCTGCAAACCAAATGGCCACTTTCCCTAGGTAAGACTGTCAGCTTAGGGTTTCTGACCTGCCTGCTATTTCCTGCATGTCCTTTGAACAAACTCACGTAGAGAAGAACTGATGTGATCACTCTCTTCCCCTGGGATTTTTTTTTTTTTTTTTTTTTTTTTTTGCTTTCATAGTATAGATAAGAATCCTTATTATCAATAGACTAGATGGCCCTTGAAACTGCTGTAAAGAATATTTTACTCCTTACACTCAAATTTACTTTTTGCCCTATGTTCAGTCTCCTGAGGTTTTGATAGATTTCCCTCTCCCCAACAGTCCTAGCCAAGGATGAAAGCCTCCACATTCCACACTCTAACTTAGCAATCTTGCTTTAGCAATTGCCTTTTTGGTCCATGCCACACTTCCCTGAATTTCTGTGGCTCTTTGCTGAAGTTCTGAAAAGGATGACATTAGGTCAGGCATGGTGCCACACACCTTCCAGCTACACTGGAGGCTGAGATAGGATAGCCACAACCTCGTGAGACGTGTTCTCAAAATAAAAGGACTAAAAAAAATAAATAAAAGGACTGAGAATGTATCGCAGTGCTCCCTGGGTTCAGTCCCAAGTACCATGCACATGTGCGTGCATGCACACACATACACACACACATGAAATTATCTGCTTCTTGACAATAACTAGCTTTTCCTAAAAGACAGAGATGCTCTGATCTGGAGTACCTTTGGCTGTGGCTGGCATGGAGGAGGACAATTGTCATTATCCCCAATGGCAATTCATGACATTCTCTATTTTATAGGTTACCTCAGTTTAAAGAAGAACCCAAGAATTATATGGGGACCAGCATGAAGAAGGTAGGATCTGAGGATCTCTGGTCCTTTATCTAAGCTTTACTCTCCCAGCAGTACTATGGGGTTCCCTTATTTAGTGAAGACATGCATGTGCTTAGACCAGTGATAGCAAATCTTTTAGGCTTTTAATGGTACAAACAACCCACTGCAGCACATGGAGCCATAGGTTTGCCACCACTGGCCTCCCGACAGTTCTGCTCAGAATCCAGAAATAGCTCTCATTCTTCTAGAGAAAAATTTATCCTTTCCCGGCTTCTTTTCCTTCCCCAACCTTTCTTTTCTCCTTTTTTGTTAACCTACCACATAAAGTGGTGAGTCAGTCCTTCATGGAAACTAGGTGAGGCCTATCAGACTGGATTTAAAATGTTTGTTGATAAAGATGAAAGTCTAGCCATTCCCTCAGGGCTCAGCCTTACTAGCAGATATCTATGCCCCAAATCCTATTCTAATACTGGATTAGACTGAGCTCACATTTGCTCTAGTTTCTACCAAAGACATAAATTCCCAGAAGGCTGAGGCAGGAGGATCACCAAGAGTTCGAGGCCAACCTAGGCTAGTGAGTTCAAGGCCAGCCTGAACTGCATAGTGAGACCCTGTCTCAAAAAAAGACATAAATCAACCTACATTACGAATCAAAGTGTTTTCAAACTACTAAGACTAGAATGATGGTCAGAAGCATAGCCTCCTTCTATCTTAAACTGAATCCTGGCTTTCTGAGGATTCTGCTTGCACTCCTGAGAGGTTCTTCCCATGGAGATAACCCTTGGTTGTTTGGGAACATACCTGGCCTTCCCCTGTCCCCTGCCACTCATCCCCATTCCTGCCCTGTGTCCTGTTGGCGTGTGTCTGAGTTTATTTCATTCTGTTTAAATCATGCATTTGCCTGTCTTTCACAGATTTCTCCATGTCTCCTCAACAAACTGGAACTAAGTAGTGAGGAACAGACCAAAGCCCTGAACCAGTTAGAGAGGGTACTACTCTTTAAGAACCTCAAGGTCTCTCTCCCTTGCCCTCTCCTTTCCTCTTTTTTGTTTCCTGACTGAATGTCTTTTTTAGGGGGGTGGAGGGGATACTGGGGATTGAACTCATGACCTCACACTTGCCAGGCAAGCACTTACACCACTGAGCTAAACTCTGGCCTCTATTTGTTTCTTTAAATGTTAACTTTTTATATGTAACACCTAAACCCCATTTATTTCCACTATGGACAGCACAACTTACCCCTCCCTGGTAACAGCCGCTTGGCTTTGGAAAAGTTGCATGTGCTTATAGCTTCACAGGGTTGGGGTTCTCCTGGGACCTCTGGTTGTCTGGAGGCCGGAGGAAACCCTAAGTATCACCTAGTAAGAACCTGGGTCCTGCTGTTGTCCTGTGGGGAAACCTAAGATCTACCATTTCTGGGGAAACTACAAAGACCCTTTTCCTCTTTCACCCCTTTCCTGTCTCATCAACCTGGGTATCTGAACTGGGTTTGGAGGGAAAAGGGAATCCATCTAATGGGACCTTTTATCTCTTGGTAGCATTAGAATGATCATTCTGGCTTAGAAGTCTAGACTGATAGAAAAGAATGAGGTTTCAAGACAGTCCAGAGCACGGGAAATACTTGAGGATTTGCAAGGATACCTTTGTTCTTTAAAAGCCCAGATATAGGGGAGACTGGGAGAGGAGTGCATGCCAAAGATGACCCTAATCCCCAAGTCCATGCCTTAGAGAGAAGAGAGATGGGAGTCGCTGTCTAGGTGTCTTATCATAAAGGTGTTCAGATGAGAGTTGATTTACGGATCTTGAGGTCATTGAAGATTCTGTGTGTCTATGTCTGTGTCCCCAGCTAAACACCCAAAGGCTTATGTCCACTTTGAATGCATTGTCTGAAGTTGCAGCTCTCACTTGCTACGCAGCATGTTGCTATGATAATGAACCTCTCTTTTTTTGTAAAAAAGCTTGTGCTCTTCTTTGGAATACAGAATCATACAGATAAGGTGGCATAGGGTTCCATGACACCTGCCAACGGACCTGCACCTTCAGACACAGGACAGAGAACATATCACACTTTATAAAAGCTGAACATTTGTGAGAACTGGCAGTTTCTTAGCCCCTATTCCAGCCAGAAGAGCAAGAACATTCATTGAAATGACCAGGTTGGAGCTAGCTTTGCAGAGGATAGAGAAGAGACTAGTAAAAAAGGAATGTCAGTAAGTGACTGTCATTCTCTGTGAAAGTAGGGCTGGACAGTAAGATATTCTCCTGGGGAGAAAGGCTATCTATCCCATAAAAGTGGATCCAATTCTTAGTATCTTTTGGAGCTCAGAGACGATTGCCAAGAAAGATTGGAAGTCCATGTTCTCCTTTACTGATATCTTAGACTTCTTGCCCTTTTGTATGTTTGGCTCACTGTCCTCTCAGAATGTTTTTTTTTTTTTTACTATGGACTTGATATAGCTGCACTCCAGTGGTTCCTGGAGAGAACATCCTTCTGATTCCTGTTTAGTCACAGTGCTCAGAATACTTGAGAATCATAGGCATATGACTACAGGCCTTTTGGAGATACATGTCCAAGAAATGTGAATCCAGTATGAGGCTGTCACTGTGTTTATCAAGAGCTGCAGGAAAGACTTCACTGTGGGGCCTCTCTCCTTTTATCAGTTGTGGGCAAGGAAGGAAGAATTATGTGATTTCCAAGTAAGGATTAAAGTTTATCCAGGCTCTGAGAGTTTGGAGGATCTTGAGGAAGGGAGTCTAGCCCCAAATATTAAGAGGAATTGAACTTTTTTTTTTTTTAAATTGCATCTCGAAACCAGGCATAGTATTGCATTCTTGTAATTCTAGCACTCGGGAGGCTGAGGCCGGAGGATTACTACAATTTCAAGGCCAACCTAGGTCACACAGTGAGTTCAAAGTCAGCCTAGACTACATTGTGAGACGCTACCTTTAAAAAAAAAAAAAAAAAATCTAGAAAGATCAACAATGAGGATGACAGAATGTCTCACTGGAATACCAAAATTGGGAGCAACAGAGAGCAGAGCAACACCATGACAGGAGTCTCCATTCTTAACTCTACAAATAAACTGGGATGCCACTCCTTTCTTAACACTGAGGAATTAGTCTTTCAAAATTTAATGTAGAAATTCCAAAGAGAAAGGGATGTATTAACTGTCTAGACCCAGTGCACACAACAGTGATAAAGCTATGAGTATTATGAAGCAGTAAGCTAGTGATGGTGAAGCTTTCACCTTTAGAGCTTTCAGTGATACAAACAGCCTGCTGCAGCATGTGTGCCATAGGTCCACCATCTCTAGAGTATGTGCTCAGGGTTGCATAAGAACTAGAAGTAGCAGGATGTTCTGCAGAGCAGTTGAACGGGAAAGCCTAGGAGTCAGTGGGCCTGTAGATCTGAGGCTTTGCGCAGAAGATCCCCATCTTACCCTTTCTGCAAGAGGCTCATGCATCATGTACAAGACTCAGGACTTCCTGCTTAATGGAGCTCCCAGAACCCAGGGAGCCGAGTGAGAATTCTCATCAGTGACCATCCCAGAAACAGTGTCACCTTCCACACAGGGGCTTCCAAACCACCCTGAAAAGAGGCAAATGAGGAAGCCAGGTTAGAGGAGCAGAAATGTAATCTGATGGTCTGAGGCAGTTTCCTAGGCACCAGAAAGACTAGAAAGAGATTTCTAGGAATGTAGTCTTAGTTTGAATAGCACTAATGAGGTATGATATTTCTAGCTGAAAATGAGAGCTGGAGGCATGAGTGACTCATCTAAGTGGAAGAAGCAGAAGAGATCTCCCCGGCCCCCACGTCATATGACCAGAGTCACACCAGCTTCAGAGCTGCCCACCTCCAATGGAACCTCTTCATCCGCCAGCCTCCCTGGTGAGTGGTGTGGGCTGCTTTCTCTGAAGAAATGCCCCTTTCCCAGGGATTTTGAAATGGAAGATCAACTGAGGGGTTTTATCTTTTTGTTTAGAGCCAAAAGGGAAACTGCAGTCAAATCAGACTGTGACCATTCAGCCCCACAAGTCCTTCTCTCAGAGGAGCTCTGACTACTCTAAAAAAGTATATGCAGAGAAGAGCATGAAACCCCTGGTGCCAGGGACAGCATGTTTGCCCATAGTCTCTCCCTCAAGCTCTGCTTGCTTTTCGTCACAGGTGGCATGCCCTTCATTGATGCACCCACACTCATCTCATCTGAAAGTTCAGAAACTGCCTCAGCAGTAGTCAGTCCCTCCACAGACAGTGGCCTGGAATGCTCCTCCCAGACCACATCCAAGGAGGACCTCACTGACTTGGAGCAACCTGGCTCTCCAGCATACCATACAGCTGCAGAACCTGGCAGCAGTGAGCTGGGAGTTCCTGAGCAGCCTGATCCCCAGGTATGGCTTTGATTTTTTTTTTTTTTTTACCAGTACCAGGAATCTAACTCACGACCATGTGCTTGCAAGGCAGGCACTTATGCTGCTGAGCTAAATCCCCAGCCCCTATGGCTTTGATTTCTAAAGGCCCCTCCCTAATCTCCCACCGTGGTAACTGCCTTGATCCTTTGCATCTTGTATCCAGGCCTTGGCTCAAATGAAGATATGGGTAGAAAATTCTTCCCTATTTACCTGAAATAGTTGTGCTATTGCTCTTACCTCATCCTTCTTCCTATATCTTCTTGCTATTGACCATAGCAGGAGGTAGCCCCAGGAGAAAAGACCCAAACGGCATCAGTAGAATCCATTCCTGAAGTACTAGAGGAGTGTACATCCCCTGCTGACCACTCTGACTCAGCCTCTGTTCATGACATGGATTATGTCAATCCCCGGGGTGTGCGCTTTACACAGTCTTCCCAGAAAGAAGGTAAGTAGCCTCTGATAGGCTCTGCCCATTCATCATCCCTTAAACTGCCTACCCTCTAAGCTATCTGAGCCTAGACTGGCTTAGACCAAAATGACTCCAGCCTGCTAGTCCTAGTTCTAAGCCATTATCTAGGCAGCATATGGAATCCAGCACAGAGGGAATTCTTCCCTAATTTATACAGAAGGAGTTTAGTGGACAGTAGGAAGTGAGGGAGAAGAATAGAAAGGGTAGGGCTTGTAACAGATAGGCAAGATGTGGTTCTGATCCCCTTGATAAGAAAGGCTCATCTAGGGGCTGAAAATTTAGCTCAGTGGCATAAGTGCCTGCCTGGCAAGCGCGAGATTGCAAGTTCGATTCCCAGTACCCAAAAAAAAAAAAGAAAGAAAGAAAAGAAACACTCATCCTCTCACCACCTTAAGGGTAGGGAAAATCGTTTTTCTTGAAGTGAATCACTTACTTGAAATGGTCTTGCATACATGCAAGGCAAGCTAGGCTGAACCTGCAGGCTGGTTGTTTCTCAGAAGTTTCCCTGTCCTCATCGCCTTCTCAGGCACAGCTTTGGTTCCCTATGGTCTTCCCTGCATCCGTGAGCTCTTCCGCTTTCTCATCTCTCTCACTAATCCACACGACCGTCACAACTCAGAAGTCATGATCCATATGGGACTGCACTTGTTGACAGTGGCCCTTGAGTCAGCCCCCATAGCCCAGTGCCAGACTCTCTTGGGCCTCATCAAGGATGAGATGTGCCGCCATTTACTCCAGGTAAGACCAGATTGCTCAGAACCCTTGGCTGTATTTTAGGGTCTCTGAAAGGCCAGGGGAACACAAGGTTTGGCTGGTTGTGCGAAGAGTATAGGTTCCAGGAGAGTACCTTCCTCCCTGTTGGCCCTTCCCAGTCACAGTAAAAGAGTCCCTGTAGCTCTGCACAGATTCTGCTAGTCCTGAGAAGTATAGGAATGGCTAGACACGAAATTCCACAGGACCCCAGTGGCAACTCCATCCAGTTTGTTCTCCTGCTTCTCTGTTGCTTGAGCCAAAAGTCAGTTTCAGGAACCTTACGGTCTACTTTCTTCTGATCTCCAGCTACTCAGTGTAGAGCGACTAAATCTTTATGCTGCTTCCCTGAGAGTATGCTTCCTGCTATTCGAGAGTATGAGGGAACACCTCAAATTCCAATTAGAGGTAAGTTTCTTTTTTTTTTTTTTTTTTTTTTTTTTTTTGTCTTTTTCCTTTTTATCGGTACCAGGGATCGAACTCACGACTGCCTGCTTGCAAGGCAGGCGCATATGCTGCTGAGCTAAATCCCCAGCCCCAGAGGTAAGTTTCTTTACCTTGGAAAAAAAAAGAAAAACCAAGCCAGGCATGGTGGCACATACCTGTAATCCCAGCAATCAGGAGGCTGAGGCAGGAGCATCTCAAGTTCAAGACCAGCCTGGGCTGTATAGTGAGTTCCAGGCCAGCCTAAACTATGTAGCAAGACCCTGTCTCAGATGAAGAAAAAAAGGAGTTATATGATGTCTTCAGTAGGACCAGCTCTGTAGTGCTACAGGGATGGGGACCTTCCTAGATAAGGGTGACTTTAGACTATACAGTTTGGTTCACTGACTGGCTTTTGTAATGGAAAAGTTCAAAGTCAGAGAAAACTGGCAGACTATAAAATAGAAGAACCAGATATGAGGATTGACAGGTAAACTCAATGAATAGGAACAGCTCTTGCTGTCTTGTAAGTTAAGCCAGTACTGCTACTACACTGCAAAAAGGAATTCTAAATAGGATAAGGTCAGGGTTACATAGAAAATACAAACAAGGCAGTAGGCACCTTCTTTGGAACTAGGCATAAGGAAGAGAATCAGGCCTGTCAACCAGCATGGAAACCAAGGAGGGGATGTATTTAGGAGTGAAATACCTTTAGGTGTGTGTTACCAACTACTGACTGATCTTCTGCTTCCTGTTTAATGTTCTTCCTGTCTAATTTTCCTTTTCTAAATCCTTTCCCGCTCCATTGGAATTCTCTGGACTATTGCCAGATGTACATCAAAAAACTCATGGAGATCATCACTGTGGAAAATCCCAAGATGCCTTACGAGATGAAGGAGATGGCACTGGAGGCCATTGTACAGCTCTGGCGCATACCCAGCTTGGTCACTGAGCTCTACATCAACTATGATTGTGACTACTACTGTTCCAACCTCTTTGAGGAACTCACCAAACTGCTGTCCAAGGTTCTGAGCACTATTGCTGGTCTCTAGAGAAAGTGCTGCATTGAGGAAATCTTGGTGGGAGTGATATAACACTGTGTTCGAGGAGGAGAATACTTCAGAGATAGGAAACGGAAGAAAGGCATTCTCTAAAGGCAGTGGGAAAGTCATGGGTGTTGAGATTTTGGAAAGAAAAAAGTATGAAGTATTCTAACTCAAGTCTAATGGCTCTGTTTACTTTCTAGAATGCCTTTCCTGTATCTGGTCAGCTCTATACAACACACCTACTGTCTCTTGAAGCCCTATTGACAGTGATTGACAGCACTGAGGCCCACTGCCAAGCCAGAGTCCTCAACAACCTTACCCAACAGGAGAAGAGAGAGACCGCCAGACCCAGCTATGAGGCAATAGATGACATTCGAGAAGCTAGCAATGGTAAGAGGTGTTTCTTTTCTTTTCCCTTCTGCCACTGCCACCACCTCCTCTCCCTCCCTCTACCTTTCTCTCCCTCTTTCCTTTCCCTTCCCCCATCCCTCTCTCTTTTATTCTCCCTCCCCAATTGCAGAATGTTAGAGATCAAACTGCATTTCTTTCTTTGATGACCCTAGAGTTCCGTGCTTATCCTTTCTCTGTTTACCGCGTGCTTCCTCCTGTCCTGTCACTTCCCCTGGGGCGCTCTCAATTCTGTTTCCTGAGTTTGGTGCTTTGAACCACAGGCAAAACAAGGAAGTTAGTAAGACTCACTAACTGTTCCCTTTCTTCTCCCCACAACTTTGGTGTTTTTATAAAATTATTATTTCTTTATGGCAAGATAAGAGGAAAGGATGTAGGACTTCTGCCCCTAAGAGCACCAGCATGTGCTGTTTTCTCCCTACAATGCATGCAGGCACTCTTAATCTTTGTCTTCCCTTTAAGAATGAAGTTGCAGAAGATCTGGGAAAGTGACTGGGTAACTTCATCATTAAATGACAGAATCCACCTGATTTAAGGACTACTTACTTGTCCTTTACAGCTGGTATCCTGTATGAGAACACATAGCTCTTCTTGGCCTGGGACTCAACCTGTCCTGCCACTCTGCTTGCTTCTACTTGCAAATCTTTTTCTCTTCCCAGATGAGAGAGCAGGCAGTGATGGGAAAGCCATAGGCATGGCATCAGATGTCCCAGGCCTTCATCTGCCAGGTGGAGGGCGACTGCCAGCGGAACATGGGAAGCCAGCATACGGGGATCTGGAGGATGCTGGTGACTCTGGGGGTGGGTGCTAGGTATACATGACCCTAAGCAAAGGAAGATGTGGCGGGGTCAGAGGAGGGGAACAGAGTAACCTAGGGCAATACCCAAGTAAGCCTTGTTAGCTTGCCATGCTATCAGACTCAGAGGAAATAAAACACTTAGAGTCCCAAAAGGTAGGATTTACAGGGCATAAGAGACTAGAAAGAAAAAAGAGAGAAAGAATAGTGAAGAAAAAAAAATTTCTGACATTCCTCCTTTCACTGGAGAGTGTGTCAGTGACATCTAAAAGACATTATCCAAAAGACCAAGTGTCATGGCACATACTTGTAACCCCAACATTTGAGAAATTGAGGCAGGAAGATTACTATGAGTTTGGAGCCACCCTGGGATCCATAGTGAGCTTAAGGCCAGCCAGAACTATATAGCAAGACCCTGTTGAAAAAACAAGAGATATTATTCTAGATATTATTTCTTAACATACACATGCAAAAGAGGTCTCATGGCATTTTCTCTCTCTTCCTCTCATTCATAGCTGACAAAAAGTTTACCCGGAAGCCACCTCGATTTTCCTGTCTTCTGCCAGATCCACGAGAACTAATTGAAATTAAAAACAAAAAAAAGGTACATACATATACATATTTCCCCGAGTTCAGCCTCTGTCCATCTGCCTGGATGTGCTTTGTAGGATTTCTATCCCAGAGGATGAGGATGAGGGGGATTCTAGCAGTTCAGTGTGCAGTTTTCTGAGACTAGGCTTTGGGCTTACTGCGCTTTCCGCAACTTCCATGTTCCTTTGAAGAGCTTCCCTTGTTCCTAAGCTATGGAGGTGAGCAGTGCTGTTATTTGCTCCTGGGCAAATGCTGTTCCAGCTGACAGCCATATTATGGGTGGTGGTGGCAGGAGCCCTGGGAGCTTGTGTCATGTGAGTCACCGAAGTTATTGGTCATCTCTAGCTCTGGTGTGATGATTAGCAATAAAAGGGAATTGACATTTATTCTGGTGCTTTAGTAAAGTTCGGATACTGCTTGTGCTTTTGGTTTTCTTAACATACACACCAAAAAACCCCACAACTTTCTGTTTAACCCTTTTCTCCTCTTATTGCCAGCCTAAATGACTTTGGCTTATGTGTGACCTTCATTACAAAGGTGTAACGTAACACGCAAAGAACAGAGTGATTATCACAGTTAGTTCATCTTGTCCTTCAAACCCAGGGCCTTAAGAGCTATACAACCAAAGAATGAAGGAAAAGCCAAGCCAAGCTAAAAACAGGATGCTGGCTTTCAGTAGATGCCAGGGATGAATATAAAACTGAAATAAATCCTCTAGTCTCTTCTATTTGTTCTCTCATTCCTAATTTAGAGAGGAGGAGCTGTTCTATACATCTTGTACCCTCAGAAAAAGACTGATAAAGAGCTCCTCAGTCACTACTGATGACACAGAGAGATAAAGGAGAGATAGGGCTGCTATGACCCAGGCTTCATTGTGGAGTCATCCCAGCCTGTTAATCCCAGCACTTAGGAGGCTGAAACCAGAAGATCACCTTGAGTTCGAGTTCAGCCTCAGATGATGTAGTGAGTTCAAGGCCACCCTGAACTACATAGCAAGATCTTGTCTCAAAAAACGAAAAGAAAACCATGTCTTAGGAGCCCACTAGGTGGCCAGCTGTAGGCTGTGGAAGAGTATAGCCTGTTTTGGTCTGGTCTTTCTCCTCCAGCTACTAATCACTGGCACAGAGCAGTTCAACCAGAAACCAAAGAAAGGGATCCAGTTTCTGCAGGAAAAAGGTCTCCTCACCATCCCAATGGACAATGCAGAGGTAGCCCAGTGGCTCCGTGAGAACCCTCGACTGGATAAGAAAATGATTGGAGAGTTTGTGAGTGACCGCAAAAACATTGACCTGTTGGAAAGTTTTGTGAGGTGAGGAAACTACAAGAAATGTGAGGGCTAAGAGTGTAGCTCAGGGTAGAGCTCTTGCCTAGCATGCACAAGGCCCTGGATTTGATCCCCATTTCTGCAAAAGGAAGAAAGAAATGTGGTATATAGATGGTAGTCAACTGGGGGGTCAGTACCTCCCTTCCTCAAAGTGGTCTCTCTCCATTCCTGATGATGACCAGGTCACACATTCTGTTTCTTTCCTTCCTTTTTAGCTGTCAGATCTGAAAGAACCCTGTGATAAGTGCTAAGGTTAGGTACTGTATTAAGGATAGCCAGGAGATATTGCCCCTATGCCAGATCCTTTAGTTTTCTCTCTTCTAGGTGAGAAAAAGTTAGGGGACTGTGGCTAATAGAACCCAGCGTATCTCACTCCACTTCCAGCCTCTTCATCCTGCCTCTTTTTGTCCAGCACCTTTAGCTTTCAGGGTCTTCGGCTTGATGAAGCTCTCCGCCTCTACCTGGAAGCCTTCCGTTTGCCTGGGGAAGCACCAGTCATCCACAGGTTATTGGAGGTGTTCACGGAGCACTGGAGGGTGAGTGGGAATGGCAGAGGCTGGACCCAAGATCCCAGGTCGGTCAGTTTGAGGGTTTTTTGTAGCCCCCAACTTAAAAAAACAAAAACAAAAAAAATAGCTGCTGTCTCCTAAGAAGGCTTAGAGCAACATCATTGAGCTTTCTGTGGAAAGGACAACAGCTTCTGTGAAGAAGTTAGCAAGAGGTTGGCTGTTTTCTGAGTGGTACCTCTCTCTGTGAACCACACTGACCAGTAGGTTGGTAGAGAGGGTTTCATTGGCCAGTGAAAGGTATTGACAATGGTGGGGTCTTTGCTTTTTCAGAATTGTAATGGCTCCCCATTTGCCAATAGCGATGCCTGCTTTGCCCTGGCCTATGCTGTCATCATGCTTAACACCGACCAGCACAACCACAACGTTCGCAAACAGAATGCACCCATGACCTTGGAGGTAAGCGTGGCTCTCAGGCAAGGTAAAGAAGACCCAGCACACCTTTGGAGCTGGAAAGATTTCTACTTGCCATGGTAGACAGGGTTCTGTCCAGAAGAACCAGGGAAGGCTGGCCAATACAGGTGAACCGGGGTGGGAAAATGAATTCTATCACCTAGTAGTTTCCAAGTCTCATTTACCACAGAGCAGACCTAGAGTTCTTTAGGTGGGACTTCAGCTCTGGTACAAGAGGGAAAAACTTACTGACCTGTCTCTAGGAGTTTCGTAAAAACCTAAAAGGTGTGAATGGAGGCAAAGACTTTGAGCAAGACATCCTCGAGGACATGTACCATGCCATCAAGTGAGTATACATGGAAGGTAGTATACTGTCTCTGTTAAGGAGACACACATCAGGCTGTGGTGCCTCATATGCCCTGGGGTTAAGCTGGATGCCCACTTTCTGCCCACTCATTTCTTCCCTAGAGAGGCCCAAACAACATGGGTCTCTAGTACTCTAGGCCAAGGACAAACTGTTTCTTATGTTTTACTTACTTATTTTTTAAATACAATGAAGATAGAGCCCAGGGCCTCCTACATGCTGCATTCTCCACCCAAATGGCTTCTTTGAGCAGGATATCATGGCCCATTTCCTGAACCGAAAGCAGTTAGGTTTTCCTATCTAGCTTACAAGATGCATTCTCTGGCTAGAAGATGGTCACTGGGGGATGAATACTCTTAACTCATTTAGAGATCAGAGTCAGAGATTAGGCACTTTTCTGCAAATTATAGAGAATAGAATCTGTTTAATCCCCTAATACCCAAAAAGAACATGAACTTTTATGACAGAATTGAGGTCCCCAGCCAGGTATGGTAGCTCATACCTGTAATCCCAGCACTCGAGAGGCTGAGGCAGGAGGATCACTGAGAGTTCAAGACTAGCCTAGGCTACAAAGTGAGCTGAAGGCCAGCCTGAACTGCATAGAGAGACCCCTCTCAAAAAGACAAAAAACAAACAAAAAAACTGAAGGCCTCACTTAAAGACAGGATATTGTGGGGCTTTTCCTTCCCAACCTACTCATGAGTAGCGAACAGACCCCTGAGTTGCAATTTCAGTGACCTCATATTGATGGAAGATGCTTGCCTAGGCAAAGCCCCTGGCCTGTTTAGCAACAGTCAGGTTCACAGCAATACAGCTGTTCCTTCCCTTGCCCCCTGACAGGAATGAGGAAATTGTGATGCCCGAGGAGCAGACAGGCTTGGTACGGGAAAACTATGTCTGGAATGTGCTGCTTCATCGAGGTGCCACTCCTGAGGGCATATTTCTACTAGTGCCTCCTGGCAGCTACGATCTGGACCTCTTCACTATGACCTGGGGCCCCACCATTGCTGCTCTCTCTTATGTCTTTGACAAAAGCCTTGAGGAGCCAATCATCCAGAAAGCCATCTCTGGCTTCAGGTAGCCCACTCTGGCCTTAGTCTTGACCTTCTCCTACCTCTCTGAGCTAACACGTTTGCCTCCATGCCTCTTTAACTCCTGCCCTGTCCTTAGAATGGGGTTGCTACTGAGTTTGTGGAGGAGGCTAAGGCTTGAGAAGAAACCTATCCAAGTCTCCTCAGGGATTTGGAAGGGCTGCCTAGCCTTCCAGTGACTTTGTTTCTGTGTTGGGGGTGACATTACAGGAAGTGTGCCATGATTTCTGCCCACTATGGCCTCAGCGATGTATTTGACAATCTCATCATCTCTCTGTGCAAATTCACGGCTCTCAGCAGTGAGGTGAGTTGGGGCAGGAACTGTACTTGGATTTCCAGGAGGACCTGTGTTATAGCCATGGTTTACCTCTGTCTGCACCCACTTCCTTGATTATACCCAATGTAGGCCATTTTTGTCTTCCACACTGTGGAGTAAGAATAGTGTTACCTCATTTAAAGAAATGCAAAAGGAGATGCAATAGTAAGAAAGACCTAACCAGGTCAGCCCTTCCCACCAGTATTATAGGGGATTGAAACAAAGCTAGATGTCCCCTCAGGAAATCAGAGACAGAGGCCTACGGGTCTTCTTTGCACATATTGTAATAGGCACCCAGCTTCTTCTCATCCTCTTTTCCAGTCTATTGAGAACCTGCCCACTGTATTTGGAAGCAACCCTAAGGCCCACATTGCAGCCAAAACAGTATTTCATCTGGCCCATCGTCATGGTGACATCCTGCGGGAGGGCTGGAAGAATATCATGGAGGCCATGCTGCAGCTTTTCCGAACTCAACTGCTGCCCAAGGCTATGGTGGAGGTAATTCTTGGTAGACTGCTCCTTAAGAAAGTGAGAACGGCAGCACTGTGTGCTGTCAGTGTAGAGACCTGATTAAGAATAACACTGAGGGGGCTGGGGATTTAGCTCAGCGGCATAAGCACCTGCCTTGCAAGCAGGTGATCGTGAGTTCAATCCCCGGTACTAATAAAAAATAAATAAATAAATAACACTGAGTCTGAGGCCTGCCAGAGCTTACCAGACACCTCAAATGTAATGCCACGAATTATGGAAGTAGCTGTAAAGGAAGGCTGATAGAAGCTGTGTCACTTACCACTGGGAGGGGCTGCAGTAGTGCTAGGACAGAGGCCACAGGAAAAAATCCAGAGAACTTTACCTGAGGATTAAAAAAGGCAGAGGACATATGGAAAGAAACTTTTCTTGGCCTACTTTTCCAGGTAGAAGATTTTGTAGATCCCAATGGCAAGATATCTCTCCAGCGAGAAGAGACACCATCAAACCGGTAAGGGCCAGCAAGTGGCTGAGGCCCTTGAGGAGGGAGGATCAGCACCTGTGGCTCACCAGGACATGGGACCTCTTTTTACAGAGGAGAGTCAACAGTACTGAGCTTTGTGAGCTGGCTGACCCTGAGTGGCCCTGAGCAGTCTAGCATGCGGGGTCCATCCACTGAGAACCAAGAGGCCAAGAGAGCGGCCTTGGACTGTATCAAGGTAACCTCAAAAGCCTAGGCATCTCCCTGCTGGACAGATGCTGCCATGTGACCTGAAAAAAAGAATCATGCAGGCCTGTGACCAAAATGGCTCTGTCTTGCCCCTCTTCTCTACAGCCCTTGTCACAGGGCCCTTCTCTCTTATACCCCCTTTAGCAATGTGATCCAGAAAAGATGATCACGGAGAGCAAGTTCCTCCAACTTGAGTCCCTGCAGGAGCTCATGAAGGTACAGGGCAGAGAAAGATAAAATGGCTGAGTCTTACGGGTGGCAGCCGGCCGTGTGTGCCTCAATTTCTGTTGGAGCAGAGATAGCAGACAGCTCCTTCATGCCTTCTCTCCTGCTGCTTCTCCACCCTAGGCTCTGGTCTCAGTGACACCAGATGAAGAGATGTATGACGAGGAAGATGCTGCTTTCTGTCTGGAGATGCTGCTAAGGATTGTGCTGGAAAATAGGTAAGAGAAGGCAGATGTGGGCAGACCCTCCAAAGGATGAAAGATATCTTGCCAGTTGGTAACTGGAAAAGAAATACATGAAATAAGGTGGTCAGGGGAAAGCTTGCCCACTATACCATCTGCTTAGGGTTCCAGGAGCCATGAAAAGCCTGAGAAACTTCTGCGCAGTAGCCGCTCCACCTGAGATAACCTTTATCCCTCTTGTTCTCAGAGACCGTGTAGGCTGCGTGTGGCAGACTGTTCGAGACCATCTCTACCACCTCTGTGTCCAAGCACAAGATTTCTGCTTCCTTGTGGAGCGGGCAGTGGTAGGGTTGCTGCGCCTGGCCATTCGCCTGCTCCGGAGAGAAGAGATCAGTGGCCAGGTAAGCAGAGCACATCGGGGAGAGTGGGCAGGTATGCAAGTACTATGGCCTCAGTGTCAGTCATGGATATGGCCTCAGGCAGAGTGTACATTTAACATGCCTAACGTGAGCCCACAGCAACCATGGAACCAGCACAGTCTTAACAGTTGTCACTAGACAGGAACCTGGAATTATCCCAAGCAGGAGGCTACTGCCTTGTACCTAAGCAGAGTTCTCTGAGTCTGCTGTATAGGGTTAAATGACTGCTGTCTGCCTTTGTACTCATCTTAGCTCAGTACCTCTTAGTTCATATGCCTAGGGCCCTCCTGCAATCCCTTGGCTGAACTACAATATACAACAATAAGTATAGAACTATTAAGTGACACAGCCGGTGTGGTGGTGCACGCCTATAATCCCAGCACTCTGGAGGCTGAGGCAAGAGGATTTCTGTGAGTTCAAAGCCAGTCTGGGCTACATAGCAAGACTCTGTCTCAAAAAGAAAAAAAGGAAGAAAAAGAATAAATGAGTTCACATGATCAGTACATGAAAAATTAATCATATGTTCTCATGCTAAAAATGAACATGAAAACTAAAATTAAAAATAGAATACCAAACTTACAATGCCTCAAATAAAGTGAAATGTTAAGATATACACCTAACAAGACAAGGATTTGTATAGGATTTATATGTTGAAAATTACAAAATGCTCATTAAAGGAATCCAAGAAGACCTAAATAAATGAAAAGGCCATGTGGTAGAACATGTCTGTAATCCCAGCACCTATAAGGCTGAGGCAGAAAAAAATCATGATTTCAAGGCCAGCCTGAGGGCTGGGGATTTAGCTCAGCGGTATAAGCTCCTGCCTTGCAAGCATGTGGTCCTAAGTTCGATCTTTGGTACTGGTAAAAAAAAAAGAAAAGACCAGCCTGGGCCACACAGTTTGTAGCCAGACTAGCCTGGATAGCAAAACCCCGTCTCAAATAAACAAATGAGTGATGAAAGATACCATGTTGGTAGATAAAAGACTCAACATAGTAAAGATGCCAGTTCTTCCCAAATCAATCTCTGTGTTAGTGCAGCTCCTGTAAAATCCCAGCAAGGAGCCAGGTATGGTGGCTAATCTCAGAATTCAGAAAGCTGAGGCAGGAGAATCACTACAGATTCAAGGCAAAACTGGACTATATATAGTGAGTTCAAGGCTAGGCTGCACTACAGAGCAAAACTCTGTCTCAAAATACAAGGGACTGGGGATTTAGCTCACAAGAATGTTTGTCAATCAAGTGGAAGGCCCTGGGTTCAGTTTTCAGCACCAAAAAATTAAAAAGCTTGAAAAAAAGACAAGACCAAAAAAGTCCCAGTGTTTCTTATAGACATAGAAAAGCTTGTCCTAAATTTTTGATTTTGTTTTTTTGAGGAAGGTTCTCACAGTGTAGTTGAAGCTGGCCCGCTTTGAATGCGCCATGTAGCGTGAACTCACAGCCATCCTCCTGCTTTAGGCTACCAACTCTTGGAATTATAGGCATGTGCCCACTGCACCCTGCTCAAATCCTAAAATTTAGATGGCAAGGCATCAGCTCTAGAATAGCCGAACATTTGACAAGCCGAACATTTGGCCTGAAGAAGTTGGTGGGGGAGGAGACCAGAAGGGCACCTTCCCTACGCCTGCTGCCTGCCGCCCCAGGTGCTGCACTCCTTGCGCATCTTGCTGCTGATGAAGCCCAGCGTGCTCTCCAGAGTTAGCCACCAGGTTGCGTACGGACTCCATGAACTCCTCAAGACCAATGCAGCCAACATCCACTCATGCGAAGACTGGGCCACGCTCTTTGCCCTGCTGGAGTGCATCGGCTCTGGCGTAAAGCCCCCCGCCTCCCTGCAGGCACCAGGCACAGCTGACGCACCTGATGCTGGTAAGCCCTTTGCCAGAGAGTTACTGACAGACAGACAGCTCTGGCCCCAGTGCTTGGGCCAGGCAGGCAACATCTGCCTATGGCATTCAGTGAATGAAACATGGCCGCTTTCTGCCAGCTGCTTCCAGAGTTCTTAGTGTCTGCTGGCCAATATGTACAAGTTAAATAGTATGAAGCAGGTAGGCAATGCAGAAGGCTATGAAGCTGAAGCTGAGGGCCATTTTCTAAAAAACAATGACTTCGCCACCACCCCTTTCTCTGACAGCTGCTGCTAAATGCCATTGGGAGCCCAAATTAGTCTGCAACTCTGTTTAGTCAAGAGAAAAGCTGTCCAGGCCTCTGCCCTCTGGTGATATGGCTGAAAGGAAGCCAGCCAGAGAGAGGAGGCCAGGCCTCCGCACCTTTCTTCTGAGCCTAAATTCTTTTGTCCCAGGACCCCATCCATACCCTGACTCTGCCCTTCTCCCTGTCTGATTTAGGGGCCCAGTCAGACAGTGAGCTCCCATCCTACCATCAGACCGATGTGAGCCTCGACCGAGGGTACACTTCTGACTCGGAAGTCTACACTGACCATGGCAGGCCTGGCAAGATGCACCGATCAGCCACGGATGCTGATGTTGTCAGCAGTGGCTGGCTAATGGTGAGTGAGGATACAAGAGGTGGTATTTGGCTATTCTAGAGGTGGATGAGTCTGAGGGAGACTCCTGGTCCTCAAGAGGGCATGTGAGGAGAAAAGAGGTCATGCCTGAGTCCCTGGCTTGTTCCCTGTGTACTTTACAGGTGGGGAAGGATGACATTGACAGCTCCAAGCCAGGGCCAGGGCCCAGCTGGCCAGGCTCTTCACCCCTGGTCAATCAGTATAGCCTCACAGTGGGACTGGACCTAGGGCCACATGACACCAAGTCCCTGCTTAAGTGTGTGGAATCCCTGTCCTTCATCGTACGTGATGCTGCCCACATTACCCCTGACAACTTTGAGCTCTGTGTCAAGACTCTGCGCATCTTCGTGGAGGCCAGTCTCAATGGTGGTGGGTTGCTGTGGGGAGGGCAGCGGGGAGGGCCATGTGAGCCTGCAAAAGGGAGGGGGCCAGGAAGAAAAGCAGGGCATCTTTCTCTTGCACTTGGCTATGCAAATGTGACCTAGTCCGGCTCTGCTTAGGGTGCAAGTCCCAGGAGAAACGTGGCAAGAGTCACAAATATGACAACAAAGGGAACCGCTTTAAGAAGAAGCCCAAGGAGGGCTCCATGCTTCGGCGGCCTCGTACTTCCAGCCAGCATGCCACTCGGAGTGGGCATAGTGACGACGATGAAGATGAAGGTGTGCCTGCCAGCTACCACACAGTGTCTTTACAGGTCAGTCAGGACGTAAGTATGGCTGCCTTTACTTCCTTCCTTCCTTCCTGCACTGAGGCTGGGACCTGGGTGGAGCCAGGGAAGGTCAGGGCTAAGAGGAGGCCTGCATGTTCTGCCCACGCCTCGAGCACCTCCTCCCGTATTTCCCTTATCCACAACCACCTGGAAGCCTTTGCTTGGTAAAATATATGTTTAAGTTAAAGTTTATTTCTTGAGTAGATTATCTGTGTACATAGTACAAAGTTCAAAAGGTACATAAAGGAAAATTGATAAAAGTAAATTTCCATTCCAATCTCCAGCCACTAACTTCTTTTCACTAGAGGGCACACATATCACGAGTTTTTTGTTTTTGTTTTTGTTTTTAAGTCGGTACCAGGGATCGAACTCACGACCACACGCTTGCAAGGCAGGCACTTATGCCGCTGAGCTAAACCCCCAGCCCCTTACTATGAGTTTCTTGTCTGTTCTTCTATATTTATTCTGTCTATTTAACTCATATAATACTGAATTTTTTTTTCTTTTTTTTGGTACTGGGGATCGAACTCACAGCTTCATGTTTACCAGGCAGGTGCTCATGCCACTGAACTAAATCCCTGACCCTATAATACTGATTTTTAAAGCCAAGCATATGATACACACCTGTTATCCCAGTCCTAGGGAAACTGAGGCAGGAAGATTGCAAATTCAAGGCCAGCCTGGACTACATAGTGAGTAGGACACTGTCTCAAAGAGAAAGCTCAAGAGAGTGTGCAGCTTTAAGAAAGATTGGTATGGGGCTGGGGATTTAGCTCAGTGGCTTAAGCGCCTGCCTGGCAAGCTCGAGGTCATGAGTTTGATCCCCTGCACAAAAAAAAAAAAAAGAAAGAAAGAAAGAAAGAAAGATTAGTACATAATGAAAGCACCAGCTGTATTCAATAGGAGAAATAGTGGGAAAACACTAATCACCAGAACTCAAAGAATCAAACTGCATCTAATGGCCTCAAAGAGTATATGTTTGAACTGAGCCTTTCAGATGATGTTGCATCTAGAAAGTTCAGTTTAGTTACTGAAGATGTTCAGAACACAAACTGCCCTAACTTCCATGGCATGGATCTCACCTGTGACAAAATATGTTCCATGGTCAAAAAATGGCAGACAGGGGTTTGGGGATTTAGCTCAGCGGCATAAGCGCCTGCCTTGCAAGCAGGCAGTCGTGAGTTCGATCCCTGGTACCAATAAAAAGGAAAAAGACAAAAAAAAAAAAAAAAAAAAAAAAAAAAAGGCAGACATCCATGGACATTTATGTTGAGATTACTATTATGTGCTTCATTTGTTCTGTGTTGCTTTTACTAAGAAACACAACAGCTACAACCTGTGGAAGAACTTGCCGGGCATGGAGGTGCATGACTATAATTCTAGCACTTGGGAGGCTGAGGCAGGAGGACTGCTGACAGTTAAGGCCAGACTGGGTTGTATAATGAATGTAAGGCCAGCGTGGATTATATAGCAAGACCCTGTCTGAAAAAAATGAAATAAAATAAAAATATAAAGAACCTACTATGGAAGACCTCTTCCACTTAGCACCAGCAGACAGGTCTGCCAAATCTAGGAAAAGAGCATAGAAATTGTGACTCTAGAGGTCCAGAAAAATGACTGAAAGGGAGTAGTCGATCAATTGACTGCAGACAGCACTGGGAAGGACACAGAAATCCTTGCCAGGCTGTTTTCCTCTTCATGATAGCCTTGTTAGGAAAGTACCAATGCTGCAGAAGCCCACGTTTGCATTAGGAAGATCCATGGAACCTTCTAGTCTGGGAGAGGTGCTGGGGATGAGGCTGACCCTGCACAGCTGACAGAAGCTGAGGGATGGGAATCAGTAGTGCAGGAGTCTGTTTAAAAATTACCAGTGACAAAATCCTGTTTGTGAAAATTGATTTTATGGTGATTTTTTTTCAATACTGAGCATTGCGCCCCAGGCCTCACACCTGCTACACTAGTGCATTGTGACTATAGGCACAGTGTCCACAATGAAGGTCACTCCCAGCCGTCCTTTTTTAAAAGACAGGGTCTAAGTTTCTTAGGCTGGCATTGAACTTATATATCTCAGCCTCCCAATTAGCTGGAATTACTATACAGCCATGCACCATTGCACCCAGCTGAGCTGAATTTATTTCACTAAATGGGGAAACAGTAGCCTTAAATAGAACAACTTTCGACAAACAGTGGAAACTTGAAAATACTTATCTGGCTGGACGACGCACGCGAATCTCTGAGCTGAGCTTGTTTTTAAATGAAATTAACAAAATGAGGCTCACTGTGTCATCAGAAAGAGAATTGAAGTGAAAGTTCCTTTCTCATAGTGATTGCGTGCTATTAAATCTTGGTCCACACATCTACAATCTCCCCTACTGATTCCTAACTCTGAGAAACAGCCTGATCTGGAGCAACCAGCTCATCCAGTTGAGACAAAAGGACTATCAATACAGTTTAACATTAAGGAATTCTTTACTCTTTTCTGTAATGTGTTGATGTGTGTAATAAAAAGTAAAAGATTAATTGGAAAAAATGGGGGAGTACAGAGTGGCTGGTGCCAAAGACCTTGAGGACTTAGTCGCAGACAGTGAGGGGAGGGTGGGAAGGGGCCCAGCAGGTCTCATCCCACTCATGACCTACCCTCTCCTGTGATCCCAGTTACTAGACCTGATGCACACCTTGCACACACGAGCAGCCTCTATCTACAGCTCGTGGGCAGAAGAACAGCGCCACCTGGAGACAGGTGGCCAGAAGATTGATGCAGATTCACGCACTCTCTGGGCCCACTGCTGGTGTCCTTTATTACAGGGTAAACGGAGACTGGGAGGGGAGGGCATAGGTGATGGTAAGCCTGGGGAGCCCAAGGCCAAATGCCCCTGGGAGCCTGACCCTGATCTTGCTCTCAGGCATTGCCTGCCTGTGCTGCGATGCCCGGCGCCAGGTCCGAATGCAGGCATTAACCTATCTACAGCGAGCTCTTCTGGTACATGACCTGCAAAAGCTGGATGCCCTGGAGTGGGAGTCCTGTTTTAACAAGGTAAAACTTTACCCTGGTCTTAAGGTAAAGTTTAAATCCAGGGAAAAGACAGCCCGAAGAGCACCTAATAGCTGTGTTCTACGTACTTTCGCTGCTGTCCTGTATGTACCCCACCTAGCCCCAGCTTTCTTGGGACAGAGCTACCCAATTGACCTGCTTGGGTGGCCTTGGGTTGTTTTCTTTTGTTATGTTTTATGCTGGCTTTTTGAGACAGGGTCTCACTGTATAGTCTAGGCTGGCCTTGAACTCATTATGTAGCCCAGACTGGCCTCAACCTCACAGCCTCCAAAAGGCTGGGATTCTAGGCGTGTACACCACACCCAGTGATGTTGAGTATTTACCTACCAGGTGCTGTTCCCTCTGCTGACCAAGCTCTTAGAAAACATCAGCCCAGCAGATGTGGGTGGGATGGAGGAGACTCGGATGAGGGCCTCCACACTCCTCTCAAAGGTACTGCTCACCCCCTTATCCCCACCTACTCTTCCCCACACCTGGCTTTTCCCAAGTTGGGAAGCCAGGGCTTCCAGTAGGATCTAAAGATGCAGTGTATGTGCTCAGGCCACCCTGCCATGGAGACTCAGCAGGACTCAGGGCAGTCTCTGATCCAGAGTTCCCACACGAGGTGGTGCAGGCCTGCTCTCTAGCCCTAGGACAGCTGCAAAGGGGTGCAGAGGGTTCTTGTGCTGCCCTTAACTGAAAGGCGCTGGTGGGCTGCAGGTCTTCCTACAGCACCTGTCTCCGCTGCTGTCGCTGTCCACCTTTGCAGCCCTCTGGCTCACCATCTTGGACTTCATGGACAAGTACATGCATGCAGGCTCCAGTGATTTACTGGTGAGAGGGCCCACCCAGCGCCCCCTTCCTCTGCCACCCACTGGGGAGACTCGCTGTCTCCTTGGCAACTGCTCCCCCTGTGACTCTTTGCTTGTCATGCCCCATGGCCTCCTGCAGTCAGAGGCCATCCCTGAATCACTGAAGAACATGCTTCTGGTGATGGACACAGCAGAGATTTTCCACAGTGCAGATGCACGAGGCAGTAGCCCCTCTGCTCTCTGGGAGATCACCTGGGAGCGCATTGACTGCTTTCTGCCACACCTACGCGATGAGCTCTTCAAGCAAACTGTCATCCAAGGTAGGGGGCTGGTCCAGCTTTACCACAGGGTCCCCAGAGCGGAACTCATTCTCCATGCCCCAAGTGGGTACAAAGACTGGTAGGCAGCCAGGGCTCTGCCAGAAAGAAAGCACTGAGTTACCCTCTGGATTCTCTGCCCATCCCAGACCCCCTGCCCACAGAGCCGCATGCCCCAAAACCTCTGGCCTCAGCCCACCTGACTCCTGCTGCTGGCGACCCCTGGACTCCTGGCCACCCACCTCCCACAGAGATACCCTCTGAGCTGGGGGCCTGTGGTAAGTCCCTTCAGGCCAGCCTGCTCGGGAGTGGGCAGGAAGCAGGACAGCCAAGGGGCCAGAGCAAGTTTGGAATCCCTGAAGAGCAGGGGTTAGCCCAATGAAGTTGGAGGAGGGCCCTGGAAAAGAAGTGCCCCTGAGGGGCTCTGGTAAAGACTAGACCACAGGGCTACAGTGAGGGAGGTACAAAGTAGACAGAAGACAGTTGAACCCTTGACATGAGTTTTGAGGGGAGACTCCCATCATTTTAGCCTTGGAGTGGGTGGGGAAGAAGGGAAGTTCAGGACTCCAGCTTCGGGGTGCAAGAGTTTTCCTTGCCAACAAGAGAGCCTGACTGCAGCCACTTTCCTCTTCTTACAGACCTGGAGAACCCCAAGGGCTCTAGAGCCACCTGCAGCAGCCCTCCTGGATCACCAGTGGCCTCCAGCCCAGCCTCAGATGGGCCTCCCCCACTGCCTCAGCCCCCGCTGATCCTGCAGCCTTTGGCCTCCCCCCTGCAGGTGGGCGTGCCACCCATGACTCTGCCCATCATCCTGAACCCTGCGCTTATCGAAGCCACCTCTCCTGTACCCCTCTTAGCCACACCCCGTCCTACAGACCCCATACCCACTTCTGAGGTCAACTAAGACAGATCCCTACACAATCAGGACCAGTACTTCCCACCAGGCCGTCCCTGGTCCTCTTTGACCTTCTGGGGGCCCCAGACTCTTCAGGCCCAACCTAAGCTGCTGTCATTGTCACTTGGGAGTAGAGGAAGGGCAACTTTCACAGCCCTTGTTGGAACCCACGTCAGACTGCAGGACTTCCTTCTCCTCTGTGCTCCATTCCTGAGGGTCCAACCTGAGTGTGTACGAGGTATTACCTGTGGTCTCTGCGTCCAGCCTGGCAGCACTGGGAGCATCACTGTGCCAGCCGTGCAGTGCCCAGCCCAGCCACTCTGCACTTTGCTCCTGCTCCCATCCTGTCTATCAGCCTCAGGCCATCTCCTCCGAAGCTTCCTTTAGCAATCAGCTGGTCAGTCTGGAGAGGCAATCGGCGCTATGGAGGTGGCAGGAAAGGCCTGATGGGGGGCTGCCTGGAGCAGCGTGTACATATGGAAAGCCAAGACAGCGGTGGACTTTTTACGATGTAATAAAGGTCTCAGTACCGACGCCACTCCCTTTCCTCCCTGCTTTCCTTCTAGAGCTTGTAGTTCAGGGCACCACACTGCTGGGGTCTCCGGGGCTTGGCTCACAGTTAAACAAGTAAAATGCAGCTGAGTCCACCTGGCCCCCAACCAGCAAGAAGGGGCCAGATCTGGGATAAGGATCCCCCCAGCACTGTGACCAGCCCTCCCACTGCTGCGATGGTGCCCCTCAGCAGAGGTGTGCCAGAGCAGCTACCTACAAAGGCTCCCTCTGAGTCCTGAAAGCACTGTACTTGGGGGCTGAGGAGTGGAAGGGCCCCTTGCCCACATCTGGAGCCTGTGTTTTAGGCTGCTGTTCTCATGCCAACCTGCCTCCTGCTCACACCACCCACCGCCTCAGAGGCATGGGCAGCTCCCTCTCTCCCCCACCTTGCCCTCAGCATGGTGGGAATGCAGGCAGCACAGGCCCTTGGGGACAAGATGCCACAGTAGGATTCAAATTGCTTTTTTTTGTTGTTTTTGCTTGGGACTGGGGAATGTGCTCAAGGTTCCGCACAAGTTATGCAAGTACTCTACCACTGAGCTATATCTCAGGCCCTTTTTATTTGTTATTTTGAGACACGATCTCACTAAGTTGCCCAGGCTGCCCTTGTTCTTGCTGGGGTCTCTGGAGGCTTGTCCTGCCTCAGCCTCCTCAGGAGCGATGCACCACCATACCTGGCCTGCAGAACACTGCCCATTATGCTTCCTCAAGAGAGGCAGCTGACCTTCGCTTCCTGCATAGTGCTGCCCGCCCCTTCTGCAGGAAGAGGAGAGTAGGGCCTGTAGTGTGACCAGCTGGTCTCATTGTCCTTTGGCTTCACACTTCCCCCACTGGGAGTTGGGTTTGCCTCACTGACCTGTGGAAAGGGCACCTCAGAAGGAGAACTGCCCGCTGTGGGGAATGCAGACAACACCTGCGAAGGTCCGTCTTCCTCTCCTGGGCCAGGACCAGGCCTTATTTCCAACTAACTGAAGCCTGATCTGGCCCTGGGGAAAGGAGGAGGGCTGGGGCTCCGTGAATGCGAGCAGAGACGCCCTGTTCAACAGCTGGACAGTGACGACTTCTTGTCCCTCAGTTTGTCTCAGATTAGGAAAGAAGCAGAGAATAAGCTAACACCACGCTGGGCCGCAAGTGCTCACCAGGAGGCTGGTTCCATTACAGAGCAGCCACACAGTGCCAGGCTGCTGACAGCACTGTCTCTCCTTGACAGGAAAGCAGCACTCAGGCCTCAGTTATATTCTTTTTTTTTTCTTTTAGTTCTAGGGTGTCAAACCCAGGCCCTTGCCAGGCATAGCAGTGCATACCTGTAATCCCAGTACTCAGGAGGCTGAGGCAAGAAGATCGATCCAATCCGAGGCCAGCCTGGGCTACATAGTGAGTTCAAGTCAGCCTGATATGCATAGCAAGATCCAGTCTCAAAAAAAATAAAATAAAATAAAATAAACCAGGGCCTTGAGTGCGCACTCAGGTTAAGCACTCCGCCATCGAGCACTGTCCCTGGCCCCTTGGGCCTTTCTTATAACCAACAAGGAAGACTGTCTTGTGATATGGAAGTGACAAAATCTTGAGGGAAATGCTGCTCCTAATGAGATTCCCACTAGAATCCAGGAGAGCAGATTTCAGAAAGTCCCACTGGGCATGGTGGTGCACACTTGTAATCCCAACACTCAGGAGTCTGAAGCAGGAGGATCGCTGTGAGTTTGAGGCCAGCCTGGACTACACAGTGAATTCAAGGTCAGCCTGAACTACAATGTTGACACCTTGTCTCAAAAACAAAAAATAGATCAATAGCTGTGGCAGTAGAAACCCTCTGGAATCAAACAGATTTTCACTAGTTTCTCAGGGGAAATGTAAGGCTAAGCAGTGGAAGAAACAGGCTGTCACCCCATGAGCAGAGTTTAATGGGAACCCGTGAACCCTGGAGATCCCCAGGCCAAGGACAGGTGACTTCACTGCACACAGATGAGTCTAGGCAGGGCAAATCATAGACCAAGTGGCAGTGGGAGCACTCATGCCCACACCAGCGCTGCAGAAAAGAGCACATGCAGTTCTCACAGCTGGGCTTTCACTGTGGCTCAGTCAACTGCCTACCAGTGATTCCCTCCCCACCTTCTCTCTGCTCCTGAGATGCTAGTATTCTCTTGGTTCTCCTCCATCTCACTGATGGTGCCTTTTCCTTTTCCTTTCTTTCTCTTTTTTTTTTTTTTTCTTTTTCTTTTTCTTTTTCCTTTTTATCGGCACCGGAGATCAAATCTTTCTCTTTTTTGAGACAGGGTCTCTCCATGCAGTCCAGGGTGGCCTTGAGCTCACTTGGTAGCCCAAGCTGGCCTCAAACTCCTGCCTCAGTCTCCAGTGCTGGGATCATAGGTGCACAGCACCACGTCTGGTGATCATGCCTAGTTTTGTTTTGGCACTGGGGATTGAGCCCAAGACCTTCACACTAAGCTACACTCCAGACTTTTTTATTTTTATTTTTATTTAGTTTTGAAACATGTTCTTTCTGAGTCACTAAATTGTCCAGGTTGGGCTCAATCCTGTGGTCCTTTTGCCTCAGCCTCCTGAGTGCTGGGGTATAGTGTGACTACCATGCCAAGCTGCCCGTTTTAATACCCTTTGTGGCTCCCTCATCTCCCAGGACACCCTGGGCTCAGTCCCTCCATTCTCAGGTCATTGCTCTACACTCACTGGGTAACATCTCCTGACAAAAACCCAAATGCCAGACCATGTCCACCGGCACACCCACTTCCCTGCTCTATGTACCAGCCTTGACCCCTCCTCCAGACTTACCAGATGCCCTTCCTGACTTAGAGGTTTCTCAAACGTAACACATTAAAGCAAAAGTGCTGGACATCCTGCTTTAAATCTGCTCCTCCCCTCTTACCCCATAGCGCTGTAGGACAACTCCCCAGGTTTTTATTCCAAAAGCTTCCTGTCTTTTGTCATACCGCATCTAAGCCTCAGCAAGTCCTCATGCTTCTATTATAAATCTACCCAGGATGTGAATACCTGTCATTCTCACCCCCTGCCATCCAATTCCAAGCCACCATCTATGAGACTGCTGGTGGCCCTCCCTGTCCTGCATGCAGCACCATTGCTGTCCATGCAGCAGCCCACTGCACCCTCCTAAATCACACAGCACTTCCGCTCCATCCTGCCCCTTCCAGTGGTCACCACCTCACTCAGGACACATCCAAAACCCTGGCTTTGTTCCATCTGCCCCTTATTGCTGTGTGCACAACTGCTCACATGAGTCTACCAGCATGCTCTTCCTCCAGATATGACATGGCTCGCTCTCTCTCTCTCACTTCGCTCAAGTCACTGTTCAGTTGTCACCTCTACAGAAAGGACCTTCCTGAACTAGCTGGAAAACCCTTGTCGCCCTATGCTCTGGCCTACTTCATGTTTCTCAGAAGCACTCAGGACCACTGACATCTGCCTTTGACTTTTGTCAGCAAACAGAGACATTCACTTGTAGCATAGGTCTTCTTTGTTTACTGGCAGTAGAGAAATTTTAAGGTCCAGGCAGAGTCAAAGTTGATGCTTTCACTGAGAATTAGTGAAACAAAAAACAGTGAAGTTTCTGAAGCCCAGATAAACGAGGTCAGAGAGATACTCTGCCATTCTGCTGTTCAGAATAAAGTGAAATATCCAGGCTACCTCAGATTGGGAAGAGTCTGTGCTAACAGAAGCACAGGGCTCTCTGTGCCATTCTCCCACATTCCATCTATGTGAAATTTCCTAGAACTTTTCTCAATCCTCAGATGAATTATACCTCAGGCTGTGTCTTATTTTTTCTCTTACTGGGACAAAATATCTGACATCCAAAATTAAAGGAGAAAAGGTTCTATTTAGCTTACAGTTTGTGGAGGTTTTGGTTCATAATCAGCTGTCTCCAAGGCAGAGTGATGTGGAACATCACAGAGAAACAATAAAGGCAAAACAGGGCAGGCAAAAGGCAGCAAGTGAGCTAAAGTGACCAGCAACAAACACACAAGCCCTCCTTCTCTTATATTTTATTCAGACTCTTTGCCCTTAGGGATAGCCCTCACACCTTTAATCCTAGCATAGCACTGTGAGCCAATCCCAGCATTGCGGGCTTGCTCCTAGATTCAGCCACCTCTAAAAAGCTTCACCTGAGACTGCAGGAGGCTCTGGGGAAACATCTAGACACAAACCATAACAGTGTATGTTGCAGCGAGTTGAACTCAGGGCCTTGTGCATCCTGGGCAAGCACTCTACCACTGAGCCATAGCCCTCGCCCCAACAGTTCAAATCCAGCCAGGTGTAGTGGCACATACCTGTAATCCTAGTACCTTGGTAGGCTGAGGCAGCAGTATTGCAAATTCAACCCCAGCCTCAGCAATTTAGTAAGATTCTGTCTCCAAAAAGTAGTGATAAAGCGACTGGACATGTAGATCAATGCAAATACCCTAGGTTCAATCCTCAGTTCCAGATGGGGTAAAAAGTAGCTCACATCCTGTGGGTGCTTCAGCAATTTTGTGGCACCTGGAAAAGACTGTGCCACCTTCAGGCTGTAGCTGTGGGAAAAGATAACCAGCAGTAACTACCACAGGTCACTAAGTTGGAACAAACTAAGCTTATTCTATCTAACAGAAGAACCAAAAAGCTGTTTTTCAAGGAAATGTAATAGACAAAACACTTGATTTCAGAAAATTGTTCGGCAGCATGTCATGATACTTGAAGGTGTCAGGAGTGGTAGCACACCCCTGTAATCCTAGCATGCGGGAGACTGAGGCAGGAGGATTGCTGTGCGTTTGAGACCAGTCTGGGTTACACACTGAGTTCAAGGCCAGCCTGAACTGCATCTTGAGACCCTTTCTCAAAAACAAAAAATTAATGCAGTTTCAGATTTTGGATATTTTCAGATTTTCAAATTAGAAACTTTCAACCTACATAGTCTACGCAAATGCTCCAAAATCCAAACAACTCCAAAAACCTGAAGCACTTCCACTCTTTTACTGTTTATTTTGAAACAAGTTTTGTTATGGAGTTCAGGCTGGCTGTGCACTTGCATTGACCTTCATGTCTCAACCTCCCAAGTGCTGGGATTACAGGTGTGCTTTGACGCGAGCAAAGGGTAAAGGGGTATTCAATCTGTGATTATATCTCAGAGTTGTTGGGAGGAAAAATAAGAATTTATACTAAGGTATCCTAATAAACTGGATGTGGTGGCACATGCCTGTAATCCCAGCACTTGAGAGGCTGAGGCAGGAGGATCACTGCGAGTTGGAGGCCATTCTATGCTATAAAGTGATTTGAACTCTACCCTTATATTTACTGTCAATATTCAGAGGAAGGGAAGGACAGGCAGAGCTCAAATAAAGAGCCATAATAGTCCCCTTTAGTGCCAGTGCAGGACTGTAACTGCATTCATAAGAAAAGGGCACCAGGGGTCTGGAGATTTAGCTCAGCGGCTTAAGTGCCTGCTTTGCAAGCAAAGGGTCGTGAGTTCGATCCCCGGTACCGATAAAAGAAAAAGGGGCGCCTGGTTTGGTGGCACATGCTTGTAATCCCAGCAGTCTGAAGGCCCGAATTCAAGGCCAGCCTGAGTTACATTAATGAGTTCCAGGCCAGTCTGAAGGACACAGTGAGCCCCTGCCTAAAAATAGAAGAAATAGAATGTAAGCTGAGAAGACGAGGGGCCATGCCCTGCTTGGAAGAATCTTGTATTTAGACTTCAGACGTCTTTTCAAGTTTAATATCCTTGGCCTCTGTGGCAGACCAACGAGGCCTGAGACATAGCAGGAACAGACAGGGCCCCTGGGTCCCTAAGGCCGCCAGATGGCGCCTATGGACTTGACCGAAAGAGCTACTTCCTCTTCCCGCAACCCTTCCGAGCAGCGAGGCCGATTGGGGCGGGGAACAGCGGGTTGGGACTCGCTGGCTTCCCCCCGGGGTTCTCCAGCTTCAGAGGCAGCCAGGCGTCAGGTGCAGCTGGGGGCGAGAAGCTGCGGGGACGCCCCACCGGCCTGCGCCAGCCTGGGAGATCGAAGGGACCCGGACTCCGGAGGGGAGTGGCCCTCGTCTGCCGACCAGTAGGGAACTAGCCTCCCCACTCCGCTTCAGCATCCGCGGAGTACAAGGCCCGACAGTGCCCTAGGTCCCAACACAGCGGACCACGCCCTCGGAGGGGCGTGTCTGGGCCACTCCTGGTTGGCAGCTTGAGTCCAGAATTAGACTTTCAGCCAATAAGAAACAGCATGAAGTGTGACGCACGGAAACGTCACGGGAATTCCCCCCTCTCGGGGCCGGAAAAGGGGCTTTCCCCGCCAGAGCCCCGGCTGCTGGCGAGGAGCAGCTTCGGTCCGTGGCGGATCGGGCAAGAAGCCGGAACCGCGGCGCCACACGGTGAGAGGCCGGCCTAGACCCCCGAGTGGCCGCCACGAAGGGTAGGCAAAGCTGTGTGCGGGTCCAAGCGCCAAGCTAGAGAGCAGCGGACGCGCACATCTGAAAAGCGGCGCACGGCCACGTAACACCGACACTTGTTAAAACCACGCGAACCGTAAGTACACCTGTACTTGCGCCGGCGTGTGCGCGGGCAGATGTGTTCACTCGTGCACTAGCGGTGAACACATCCTCCACGCACAGCTCGGAGGGCTCACCTGTGCCTGTCCAGCGCCGACTTACACTGTCAGCACCAAGCTCTGGAACTCACCTCTCTAGACACGCTTATTTGCACACACATATTGACACCACGCACACACAGCATGCATGGGAGCACGGGGACCGGAACACATCTGCCCTGAACCACAGGGAAGGGACTGTACACTAGTGAGGGAGACTCGAATATTGCACAAAGCTGCAGGCCTCCACCTCCCCTCCTTCGGCTTCCGAGTTCAGGCAGCTGAGAGCCTGGTCTGAACAGCAGACCCCTTCCCCCTCACCCCCCTACCTCCCCAATGGGCTAAGGAACAGAACCCCCAGGCCCCGCACTGGAAAGCGCCTCCCGCCTACGGACCGTTCGAAGAGGCGGCTTTCCGACTGCAGGAATGTCCCCCCAAAAGCCCCGGAGGTGAATCAGCCTTGGCCTCCCTCTTGGCAGAAAATCCCAAGATTGCTCCAACCGGCGGAGAGGGCGAGAGGCGGCCCGGTCCCGGACTCTGAGCCTCTCGGGCCGCGCAGGACACCCCGGCCGCCTGCCTTGTCCCTCCCGCCGGGGGCGTCCTTGGCTCGGGACTCCCGGCCCCTCCGCCCCTCCTCCGCCCGCCTGCTGGTCTAGCTGCGGAACCCCTGCCCCTCCTACCTCAGAGGCGGGGCCGATGGCGTCACTTCCAGGCCCGTCCCTCCGGCCCCGCCTCCCCCTGGTATTTTCGGGACTTTCCTAAACTGCTCTAACTTTCTGCCCCTTCCCCGGCCCGGCCCAGCTCCGCCGGATCTCTCCCGCCACACCCGGACTGGTGGCTGGAGGAGATCGGACCCTCCCCCAAATCGGGGCACCCCCCCCCCTCCTGCCCTGTCCTGATCTATCCCGCATCCCGTGCCGCTCTTCCTCACTATAGGCCGGTGCCCTAAAACTCTAGGAAACAGAACCAGGGCTGAAGCCGCCAGAGCCGGGCCTAACTCAAGAGACATGGACAGTTGCTACGACCCAGTGAGTCACGCTGCCTGGCCCTGACGATGGCGGGTGCCCCTGTGTCTGTCTGTCTGTCTGTCTGCCAAAGCCCCCTGCCTCCCTCACACCTGTACTTCCCCAGACGTCCCAAAGCCTGAAGCCTACCTCTTTGCCCATCTGTCTGCAAACTCCTTCGCGAAGGAGCATTCTCAGGGGCCTAGGGAGGAGTGGGAATGATCTGAGTGCTCCCCGGGTGGCTCAGGGTCAGCCCCCACCCTGTCTCCACACCAGGCCCTGGATGGCCTCCCCGAATATGACGATTTCAAATTCAGCCCCTCCATTGTGGAGCCCAAGGAGCCAGCCCTAGAGACAGGTGAGTAAGTGCTCCAGCCTCCCCTTGCTCTGGAGGGCAGAGGGAGAGCCTGTGCCTTCTGTGGGAGAATGGGCTAGAAGATCCTGGCTCAGCACACCTCCTCTATCTGCAGCTGATGGTCCCTACCTGGTGATTGTGGAACAGCCTAAGCAGGTGAGTAAGCCAGAGGGGCAGTGTGGCACAGCTTCAGCTCTGGGGGCCAGTGGTATCCTTGCAGCTGTGGCCTAGGGGCTTGGGGTTAGCACCAAGCAGACCACTGTCATTGGCCGGTTGTTGCTGGTCACAGTGGGGCAGCTGTGGTTTAGGAAAGATGCTCTTAGTCACTGTGGTCCCTGCCAGCCAGCAGTGTGGCTGCCTTGGGTAGTCCCTCCTGATCACAATGTCACTCTACCCTGGACCTTCAGCGAGGCTTCAGATTTCGGTATGGCTGTGAAGGCCCCTCCCATGGAGGCCTGCCAGGCGCCTCCAGTGAGAAGGGCAGGAAGACCTATCCTACTGTCAAGGTGAGCCAAGGTAGGGCTGGAGAATGGGCCAGGGTTCAGCATGGCCAGAGCCACCACTGACAGCCCCCGCCCCTCTCAGATCTGTAACTACGAGGGACCCGCCAAGATTGAGGTGGACCTGGTGACACACAGTGACCCGCCACGTGCTCACGCCCACAGCCTTGTAGGGAAGCAGTGCTCCGAGCTGGGGGTCTGTGCTGTGTCTGTGGGCCCCAAGGACATGACTGCCCAGTAGGTGTCCCTAACCCTGGCCCCACTGGGATGTCCCCTCACTGCTTGCCAGTTCCAGGCCCAGCCTTCCCCTGTGTGCTGCCCTTCTGGCAGAGGCTCAGGTGGGCTTAGAGGCTCAGGGCCACATATAATAAACTAGAACAGCTTCCTTGAGGAAGTAGGGCTGGGCTGGGGCTGGCAGCAGAGAGGCAGCCTCAGGAGGAAAGGGCTGCAAGGGGACTGGCCTCTGACTCCTCCCCTTCCAGGTTCAACAACCTGGGCGTCCTGCACGTCACCAAGAAGAACATGATGGAGATTATGATACAGAAACTGCAAAGGCAGCGGCTCCGCTCCAGGCCCCAGGGCCTTACAGGTACCTAGGAGAGGCATCAGGGAGGTGCTCGGGGAAGGCCAAGCAGAGGAGCAGCCTGGGGTTCACGGTCCACTGCATTCCCAGAGGCCGAGCGGCGAGAGCTGGAGCAGGAGGCCAAGGAGCTGAAAAAGGTGATGGACCTCAGCATTGTGCGGCTGCGCTTCTCTGCCTTCCTCCGGGCCAGCGACGGCTCCTTCTCCCTGCCCCTGAAGCCAGTTATCTCCCAGCCCATCCATGACAGCAGTGCGTATCTGACACCCGGGGGCCAGGCCGGGGTCCAGAAGAAACTCCAGGGGAGTCCTTAAGCTGTGGGATCAGATGGGCCTGGGTTTGACCCTGGTCCTGCCCCATGACATGCTGTGGCCTTGAGCAAGTTGCTTCTCCCCTGAAGTGTTGCTTCTGTCCTCGGCAGAGGAGGACACTAGTGCTCCCACACTTCCTGGGCTGAGATGACAACAGCGAGGCCCCTGGCTCCGTCCATGCAGTGTATCGCCTCAGCTAACCCATCTCACACCCCACAGAGTCTCCAGGTGCTTCAAACCTGAAGATTTCTCGAATGGACAAGACAGCAGGTTCTGTGCGGGGTGGAGATGAAGTTTACCTACTTTGTGACAAGGTGCAGAAAGGTAAGGCTGGAGCCCAGGCTGGGAACAAGCCCGGGGTCCAGGGCAGCTCCAGGTGAGGTGTGGCCAAGCTCCACTTCTGACTACAGACGACATCGAAGTTCGGTTCTACGAGGACGATGAGAATGGGTGGCAGGCCTTTGGGGACTTCTCTCCTACAGATGTTCATAAGCAGGTACTGAGGGGCCCAGCTGGGCTGGGACTGAACTCAGCAGAGGCCTCCCTGACATCCCGTGTGTCCCCACAGTATGCCATCGTGTTCCGGACACCCCCCTATCACAAAATGAAGATCGAGCGGCCAGTGACAGTATTCCTGCAGCTGAAACGCAAGCGTGGAGGAGACGTGTCCGACTCCAAACAGTTCACCTACTACCCTCTGGTGGAAGGTGACGCCTGGGCTGGGATCTGAGGGCTCCCCGGGTGAGCCCTGGGGTAGGACCCTAGCATTCTGGTGCTGACACGCGCATTCTGTGCTGAAATCCGCTTCTCCCTGCCCCAGACAAGGAGGAGGTACAGCGGAAACGGAGAAAGGCCTTGCCCACCTTCTCCCAGCCCTTCGGGGGCGGCTCCCACATGGGCGGAGGCTCCGGGGGCTCAGCTGGGGGCTACGGAGGAGCCGGAGGAGGCGGTGAGGGGCGCGGGGGCTGGGGAGGGCTGCGGAGGTCCCGCGCGGGCGGTGGGAGCGCGGTGCTGTGGAAAGCCCAGTGAGCGCGCGGCCTGCACCCACAGGTGGCGGCCTCGGCTTCTTCCCCTCCTCCCTGGCCTACGGCCACTACGCGTCAGGCGCGGCCCCGACGGGCTGCTACCCCGGCGGCGGGGGCGGCGCGCAGATGGCGGACGACGGGGCAGCGGGCACGAGCGCGCCCTCGGGGACCCCGCAGCCCGAGCCCGAGCCCAAGCGGGACTACAGCGCGCGCCTGCTGGGCCTGGCGAGGCGCGAAGCGCGCGCGCTGCTGGACTACGGCGTCACGGCCGATCCCCGCGCGCTGCTCGCGGGACAGCGCCACCTGCTGACGGCGCGGGACGAGAACGGGGACACGTAGGCCGGATCGCTTGGGGAGAGTGCGAGGTCGGGGAGGGGGATGTGCCTGGGCTCAAGGCCGCCCTCCACCCTCCGGACGTGGGCTTTGCCAGCCGGGAAAGGCATGGAGCCTGCAGAGAGACGGGGAAGTGTTCTGGTCCAGTGGTGCCCCTAGAGGCGTTCTAGGTTCCCAGGACCGCGGAGGCTGTGAACAGTTGGGCTCATCAAGTCGGTCTCCTCCCCAATCCAGACCCCTGCATCTGGCCATCATCCACGGGCAAACGGCGGTCATTGAGCAGATAGCCCACATCATCTACCATGTGCAGCACCTGGGTGTCGCCAACCTCACCAATCACCTGCAGCAGGTCGGGGGGGGGGGCCTCACCAGAGGGAGGGATTGGAAGGTAGGTAAATGTGAGCTGGAGTGGAGAACTCATATGCCTGCCTCCCCAGACGCCCTTGCACCTGGCGGTGATCACTGGACAGACTGGGGTGGTGAGCTTCCTACTGCAGGTGGGGGCGGACCCAGCTCTCCTGGACCGGCATGGAGACTCGGCCATGCACCTAGCGCTGCGGGCGGGTGTGGGGGCCCCAGATCTACTTCGTGTACTGCTGCAGAGTGGGGCTCCAGCTATGCCCCAGCTGTTGCACATGCCAGACTTTGAGGGTAAGAACCTGCCTCCTGGGACCCCAGTGTGGGGACGGCCACTATGTGGACCTGAAGTGAGAAGGTGGACCCCATCAGGCTGTGTGGGGCCACAGTGGCAGGCTATATGTCCTGTGCCTCTAGGACTGTACCCAGTGCACCTAGCAGTTCGTGCCCGGAGCCCTGAGTGCCTGGACCTGCTGGTGGATAGTGGTGCTGATGTGGAGGCTGCCGAGCGACAGGGTGGCCGCACAGCCCTGCATCTGGCCACAGAGATGGAGGAGCTGGGGTTGGTCACCCACCTAGTTACCAAGGTGGGAAAGAGGATGGTGGAAGGGGAGTGGCCGAGGGCTGTGAGGAATTCAAGCTGTGCTTACCGGCTTTGCCTTGCACCCCACAGCTGCATGCCAATGTGAATGCCCGAACCTTTGCTGGAAACACACCCCTACACCTGGCAGCTGGACTGGGTTCCCCAACCCTCACCCGCCTCCTCCTGAAGGCTGGTCAGTCTCATGTGTATAGACACTCGGGCAGGGCACAGGGTAAAGGAGTACCACTCCGGTCCCCTACCATTCAGGCCCTAATATGGGGCCCACTGCCCTGCCCCCAGGGGCTGACATCCACGCAGAGAATGAGGAGCCCCTGTGCCCATTGTCTTCACCCCCCACCTCTGGGAGTGACTCGGATTCTGAGGGTCCTGAGAGGGATGCCAGAGGCAGCTTCCAGGGCCACACACCACTTGATCTCACTCGGAGCACTAAGGTGAGGTGACCTGGCACAGGAAGCCCCCGGCACCTCCAGGGGTGGGGGTGGAATCCAGTGTGTGATGTGGACTGGCAGGGGAGATGAGCAGAGCTGCCTCTGCAGGTGAAGACCTTGCTGCTTAATGCTGCTCAGACCTCCTCGGAGCCCCCGAACATCCCACCCAGCCCTGCAGGTGAGGCCTCACCCAAAGCCCTGACCTCTCCTCACAGAGGTCTTCTTCAGAGGCCCATTCTCTGCCCCAGTGGCTTTGTCTCTCAGGTCACCAGGGGGCAGTGGCCAGGTGTTTGTGTCTCTGCCCCTTCTGGAGGCAACTCATACCTGTGTATATCCCCAGGGCCAGGGCTGTCCCTGGGTGAGACCACCCTACAAAACCTGGAGCAGCTGCTAGATGGGCCAGAAGCTCAGGGCAGCTGGGCAGAGCTGGCTGAGCGACTGGGCTTACGCAGTCTGGTGGACACGTATCGGAAGACCCCCTCACCCAGTGGCAGCCTCCTGCGCAGCTACAAGGTGGGGCACGTGGACCACACCCTAACCTGGCCCCCAGCTGCCTAGCCTACGCCCAAGCCTAGGCCCCTGGGCTCCCAACTCCTCACTCCGACCCACTACTTAGGCCTCCACCTCTCCCTTCTCAGCTGGCTGGTGGGGACCTGGCAGGTCTGCTGGATGCACTGTCTGCCATGGGTCTAGATGAGGGGGTGAAACTGCTGAGAGGTCCAGAGACCAGAGACAAACTGCCCAGTACAGGTACATGAGGCACCCTGGAAGGTGGGCCAGGGCCAGAGGGTGGGAGGCCTAAGTCTTGACGCTCCTCGTGCCTTTCTTGTGTCCCCTCCAGCTGAAGTGAAGGAAGACAGTGCCTATGGCAGCCAGTCCGTGGAACAGGAGGCAGAGACACTGGGCCCACTCCCTGAGCCCCCCGGGGGCCTCTGCCATGGGCACCCTCAGCCTCAGGTGCACTGAGCTGTGCCCACCACCAGCCTCCTCCTGGACCCTCTGTACAGCATCCCCACCCGCTACAAATTTTATTTAACACCCACAGCCCACATCTCGGCTGGGGCAAATAAAGGATTCTTTGAAAGGGGAGGACCTTCAACCACTTATGGCCACCCATACTGTGACTCTTGTCCCTATCCTGCCCCAAACCAGTGAGAAGAGGAGTAGGAGGCCCAGCCAGCAATTCAGAGCAGTTTTAATAGAGTGGAGGCTGTACAAAGGCCAGGGCCCACGGAGGAAAGGGAAGCAGCTGGCCTCGGCCTGTGCAGGGAACCCCTCCCCACTTCCAGGGACAGAGAGGAGCGCCCTTGGGGAGCAGGAGGAAAACCAAGCTCAGCCCCAATTCCTGGCCTCTGAGCAAGGTCGCAGGCCAGTGGATTGCTGGTGTCAGGGTGATGGTCCCAGCAGAAAGCAGAAGTGTCATAAGGCTCCCCACAAAAAATATACTGCATCAAAATTTTGGGCATTTGCCACCCCCACCCCACACCCCACCCCATAGGAAAAAGTGCAAACATTATCACAAAAGGAGCCTCAGGGGGCCTCAGCCTAGCCTCCGAGGCTGCACCTACCCTGCCCTGCCCCGGACCCCGCGTCCGGCGCGGTCAGACCTTGCTGGGAGGCCCTCTGTATGGCCCGAGGCTGGCCGGGCTCAGGCAGGGCCTGTTGTCATGCAGGTGCCCACAGACACCCCCACACTGCCTCTCCCAGCTCAGGGCTTCTGGGGTGCACTGCCTACCCCGGCCTGGGATACTAAGCCAGAGCGCTGGGCTGAAGGCTGCCCCACTGGGTCAGGCTGCAGGGAAGGGCTGGAGTGAGGTGGGGGATGGTCCTCCTCTGTGTTCCCCGCCTGGGCCAGCACTGCCTCTATGGTATCCAGCTCCTCGCTGGCTGCCTTCAGCTTGACCCGAAGCAGCGCTGCATAGGTGCCGTAGCGAGATTTCTGAGGCAGAGGGCAGTGCTGTGAGAACCAGCTCCCCAGGCATAGCAGGTCCTGCTCACCACTAAAACCCTGAGCTCATGATGGCCCCTGACAGGCCATAGTGCTCTGGTGACCCTGGGCTGTCACCAGAGCTGGAAGACTCAGCACTTGGCAGACATCCCTTCCTGAGTTCTAGTGTGATGGGTGTGTGGATGTCAACCTTGTTCCCAGAAGAGAGAACCACAATTCAGAGAAGGACCCTGCCCGAGGTCATCCAGTGGCTCCATGCTGTTTGAGCCCAGCCTGAGCCCGTGTGGGTGTCAGGCAGGGGGCTCACCTCGAACTCCAGGTAAGCCTCCTTCTGCCGCTGCTCATCCGCCTCCTTGCCTCGGGCCTTCTTCCCCAGCTGGGTGGCCCGATGTTCACGCAGTTCGTTTGCCATGGCCTTCAGCTTGGCCTCATGGGTCCGAACCTGCTCTTCCTGGCCGCCGGGGAGCAAAGTCAGTGTCATGATGGCCTGTGCAGTGTTCACCACCTGCCCCTAATTCTGGGCAGGCAAAACACATGCCTGTGTTCTCAGATCCATAGCAGAGGCTGGGCTGGACCTCGGTCTCCACTCACCCTGTGGCTAATGTGGAGATGCAGGGGGCTTCTATCTAATCCCACGCATGCCATCACCTGGGCCTGCCTACCCCATCCTGCTGGTCCAAGGTGGACCAAGCAGTTGGGGCTACCTGGGAGAGGCGGGTAGCAGCACTGGGCAGCAGTGGGCGGCTGAATTTCTTCTGGGAGCTGACAGCAGCTGGGAATGGGGGTGCAGAGAACATAGCGGCCACCACATTGATGCGTGTGATCCAGGACTGCATCTGCTCCAGGCTCCTGCAGAAAGATGCAGGGCCTGGCTGGTCCTGGCCGAGGGTGTGGCCAAAGAAGGACAGAGGAGACCCCAGGATACTGGAAGGGAGCAGGCAGAGTGGGGTGCGGGGTCATGGGAGAGTGGGACACTCACGGAGCCTGGAAGAGGAAAACTCGCCAGTCTGCTGTACGCAGGTAGAAGACGTGGGGCCTCTTACTATAGTCGCTGGCCCTTGTGGCCAGGGCGTGGTGGATGCTAATGGCATTCTTGAGCTCAGCCTCAGAGAGCGCCTTTCCAGGCTGGTACTCCTCCTGCAGGTGTGCCCATCTTGTCCTGTCCCAGCCAGCCTTGCCCACCCACATCTCACCACTCCCCGTCCCAAGCCAGCATGGCCCCACTCTCGGCTGGTCGTACCTTCTGTAGGTAGAGGATCATGCCCTTGAGGATTCCGTGGAAGCTCTTCCAGCCCCGCTTGCCCCGAGGTGCTGGGGAGGGAAGGCAGGTCAGGGAGGCTGGGACAGACCCGTCCCCATCCGACCCACCTCCTCCATGCACGTACTCTTCCGGCAGTCGGGGTCTGCGTGCACCTTGCGCACCAGGGCTCCGTGCTTGTAAACGGCGGCCCCGGGCTCGGGAGTCAGGTCCAGGAAAGGGCTGGAGCCACTGCCACTGCCCCCGCTGACCCGTTTGATGACCTTGGGGTTGGGGTCGGCCAATTCAGACAGAGAACGCCTCAGCTCCTCTTCGTCTCTGCAGGGGTGAGGGCCTTAGAGGGGCTGGCCAGGAAACCTCAGCCCCTGGCTTCACCTTCCCTGGAGAGCTCTGCCAGTGTCTGTGGGGCTCTGGGGTCTCCCCATTCTAAGCAAGGCTCTACTCAGGGTAGAGTTCATGGCCAACACCCTCCTGCATAGCCATCCCCTCCTCTTTGTTTCTGCACACACCCCAACTTGCACACCCTTCTCTACCAGGACAGGTGTGTCTAACAGCTGTCTCAGACACATCTTAACACTAGGCATTGCTGGTGGTTTGATGGCTAAATGGCTGCAGAAGCAAGAGATGGCTTCCTAGGGCTCCACCCCAAATGATCAGATTCTAATTTGTCACTCCCTTGTACAGGAACCTACTGTAGCTCCCTATTGCCTCCCACACAGAACCTACACTACATCTCCCCAGATACCTGTCACTGTCCCTCCAGCCAGCCAACCTCCTTGTGGCCTCCCCATTCTACACTCACTTTAAACAGACTTCTGCCAAAAGCTTTCCTTTTTTCTGTCTCCAAATGCTTTTCCTCCTTCCAGACTGGCCTTAGTCCTCCAAAAAGCCTTCCTGGATCAACTCCTGCACCCTGATCAATCCGAGCTCTCCCTCTTCTGAGCTCTCTCCCCAGGACCGGGAACTCCCAGCTAACCTAAGTGGGATCCACAGTCACAGGTGAGAGAGCTCTAACTTCAGACCAGGGCCTGGCCAGCTGGACCTTCTCCCTCAGTCTGCACTCTCACTTTGGTCACTTTCTGCCTGCTACTGCTTGTCCAGAGAAGGGCGGGCTCCCTGAGACCTGCAGGCCTCCTGTGCTGTGGGCCAGGGCACATCTCCAGAGATGTCTGCTTTCCCATTGCTGTCCGGGAACCACCCTTCTGCCAGCATCTTCCTCCTGTGCCAGTGCACTTGTCATAACAGCCTGGCTGGAGGCAAAGCAGACCCGAGTCCAGGCCAGCATGTCCAAAGAAGGAAATGAGGGAGCCTCTCTCCAGCCTGCACCCCTCTCTACCCAGGGCCCGGGACTCACATGGCCCACTGCAGTTTTTCATTCTTGATGGAGCTGTACAAGGCCTGAGGAGGAACAAAGTGGGGAGGAGTGAGTCCTGGGGAAGGTGCACTAAGTTTTTGAGAATCAAAGCCCGGAGCCTACCTTCAGCCTGAGAAGGAGATGGAACAAGCAAGGTGGGGGAGGGAGGGCACAGGGGAGAAAGGCCACAAACACACCTCCAGGATGCAGTCCCAGGTCCCTCCCAGCTCTGCCCCCTTAGCTGCATGACCTTGCACCAGGATCCTCAGATCCACAGAAATTAAGAACCTAGCCACATGAGGTGGGGGTGAGGCAGCAGATGGCATTGGGGATCCTGACATGGGGCTGACACACTGAGGACAGCTACAACTAGAAGGTTCTGCTCCAGTCTGGTGGGAGCACGACCCTAAGAAAATAGGGAGCAGCCCAAGAAGCCCTGCTTCCCCAGCCATGTGCTCTGGCCTGTTTCCACAGGACAAACCCACCTACGGCATGTGGGGAAACTGAGGCCAAGTGATAGGCCCACCCTCTCGACTCCTTCCTTGACTAATAGAGAATGTACTCGCTTGGCTCCAAACCCAGGACAAACCAGCACCCCACCCACATCACACTCATGGTGTCAGGAGTATACACTAGTGTGAAGCAGCACTTCTAGCTTCCAACTCCTGTCCACCTGAAACTTCGAGCTGCAGAACCGGCCACTTCACCGCCACACAGCTGGCCAGGGGAACAAGAGGAAGCTTTAATCTTGAGATCAGAGGAGAGCGTAACCTCCAGGAGCAGGACAGGGGACCCTTCTTCTCAGGAGTGGCCTGGAATACGGGCCTGTGCCGGTGCCCCGCGCTGCGGGGGCGCTTCGCAGCCCGTCTGTGAGTGGGTGTGTCCCAGCATGTGCGTGTGTTGCTGTGATGCTGCCTGCGTGTCAGCTGTGTGCAGTGGTGACGTCGGCGCCTTCCCTGCGAGAGGACACGGCAACCCCCCACCCAGCACGCACCCCAACACACCCGTCTCTGACTCCCACTGCCACACAGGGATGCCCACCACGGGCTGACCAGGTGTTCCTACCCTGCACACCCAGCCTGGGTGAGGGCCCCTAGCATACACTCTCCATCAACACTGCCTTCCCTGAATTCACCCAGCCCAGAGACCCAGCAGCCAGCCTAGCTCAGACCCAGACCCTCCCACAGCGGCTTCCTGTCCCATCTGCAATGCTCATATACAATCTTCCACTCCACCCTGGCCCCCGTTCAAGACCCTGCCCAGAGTCACACCTACCCTGAAAACTCCTGAACCCCACACGCGAGCCCACCTCAGGTTCCCATCTAGAAAGACACGGCTTCGGAGGTCATGCCGCACCCCAGTTCGCGCCCACCTCCAGCCCCATGGACGACGTCCCCCCACCCCCAGCCCTCACCGCCTTCTTCTTCCTGCGGCTCTGCAGGCGGCTGACCACCAGATCGGTGTAGAGCACGGGCTTGAGGCTACGTGAGCGCTGCGGCCAGCCGTAGCACAGGGTCTCGGCGCCGCGGTGCGTGCGTCCGTAGCGCACAGAGCACAGCGAGCGCGAGCGCAGCCGCCCCGCGCCGCTGTGGATGCTGTTGACGCCGATCATGCTGGCCTGGCCATGCCCCCGCCCGCCCCGCCGAGCCCCCGCCCGGACGGACGGACGGACACACGGACCGCTCCTGGCAGCCGGCGTGCGCGGCCCGAGCCCGGCCGGCGCCCACCGACGCACGGAGCGCGGCGTGGCGTGGCGTGGCGCGGCACGGCGCGGGGGAGGGGGCTCCGCGGGAACAGCGCGGTGGGGAGCGGAAGGGAAGGGAAGCAAGGGGAGGGCGAAGGAGGGGAGGGGAGGGAATGGGGAGGGCGGGGCGCGGAGGGGAAGTGCGGGCTCTGGAGGCGGCGGAGAGTAGGGCGCAGAGGCCGCGGGGGCGCATGCGTGGGGGCGCCCGTGCGAAGGCGGGGTGGGAGCCCCTTGCAGGCTAGCGGCTGATGAGGCGTGAGGTGGTCCTGGCTCTGCAAGCTCCTCCGCAGACACCCCCCCCACACTGGCATCCGCACACCCAGACTCCGGCTCGCACCCCAGCTACCCCGACACACCGATTCACATTCCAGCCAACGCGGAGAGACCCCGCCGCGCACACAGACACCTCAGAGTGCATGGCTGCTGCTCACGCTCGCCTCGCACTCAGGCCCCAAGACACACACCCAGCTGACACCGAGATACAAGCCCCAAGCACACTCAACCTGCGCTCAGAGACACCCTGCCGTGTCTATGTACACGCTCACCAGGTCCCCTACATACACCCCACACAGAAGCAGACAGCCCTCAAGATCAGGTCTCCTACAACATGGTCAGTGCGGTCACGGGTGTAGAGTGGCCCAGAGACACCTCCGTCCACCCTGGTTTTTTTTCGGGTGAGTTTAGACCTCTCTGGATAACACACCACTAACTGGAGACAGGAGGTGGGGCGGGGGGGGGGGGTTGCCTGGCATTTGTGACCGCTCATAGCTGGCACCGGGATGTCACTGAGGGAGCTAAAGTACAGAATCTGTGAAAGCCTTGGTCCCTGTGGGTCGTGGCAGTACCGCAGTGTGGGTGCGTGTGTTGCCCACAACGGTCCCTGCAGGACCCTCTGTACCCTCTGCACACTGCAGTGGGGCACTGAGGAGGCCACACTCAGAGTCTCCCTCCCGTCTGTGGCTGCATGTGTGCACACACTGGGACAGACGGACAGCGTGGGGCGGGGCGGGGGGGATTCAGCCTGAGTCACTGTGCCCCTCCTCTCCCGGGGCCCCACAGCCCGTCCATCCCGACCTTGAGCAGCTCCCTGGGGAAGTCGCCACCATCGTTGAGGCCTTCCAGGTTCCCGATGAAGTCCCCACAGGTCATGCGCTTCCCTATGTTCTGAGGGAGGAAACACGCTTATGAGTTTGGGGGCACCCTGGTCCCTGTGTCTCTGGACGGGGATCTGGTTCTGGCTCCCCCACCCACCCCCACTCACGTGGCCGTGGAGGTCTGTGTTGAGTAGCATGAGGGCGCAGGTCAGCGTGTGAGCGCCGTCTAGGGGAGAGCTGAGGGTCAGCCTAGCCACCCCCAAGCCCCTGCCCTCTGCTGCCTTACCTGACCTCCCAGTTGTATCGTTGCTCCTTCAGGACCCTCTCTGACCCACCACACCTTCCCAAGAGCTGAACTCTGTTAAAGAGCCTTCCCATATCCCCGGCAGCAGCTCCTCTGGGATCCTCCTCTGTAGCTCCCGACTGGCCCTAAACCCATGCGTGCTTCTGTGCGTGCACCAGCAGCAGACCAGCCACGCACTGTGCTGCACATGTATGTGAGCAAGTGAACACACCTGTCACAGCCTTTTGGCTCCTGATCCTAGCAGGATGCCTAACCACGTGTGGCAAGCCATGCCTGCAGGCATGCCCATTCATTCTTCCTGTGCACACATGTCACGCCCAGCCTGTCCATCTCTGTGGCCAGCAGGGACCACAGTGCTCCCAGCCTTCTCACCCTCTGAGGACAAGGCTTCAGGATTGCACTGGAAGTACCGCTGGGAGAAGTGAGCCAACACGCGCTCCCGCTCCTGGGTCTCACCCATGAGGGCCAGCTCCTTCAGAAACACCCTAGAGGGGAGAAAAGGGAGGCTTTGTCCCTTTGCTGGTGCCCAGCTAGCTTAGGAAGGCTGAGGTCAGGACAGGCCTCAGAGGAGACACAGTCAGGGCCCTACACGCCAGGTCTGGAGAGTGGATACTGTCCACCAAGGGCCCACACCCACCTGAGAGCTTGGTCCAGCGTCATACCCGTGAAGACAAAGAACTTGAGATACTCGCCAGCCACCAGTTTGCTAAAGTCATTGCTGTGGGCAAGCAGAAAGACAGGTGAGGTTCAGGGCAAGTGTCAAGGGGTCAGCTGGGGATTACCTAGAGACCTAGGCAAATCAGTCAGGATGTGGAGGTGCTGCCCAGGATGCATGCCCTTACCCCCAGCCCCAAGCCCACCCAGCGGCTTTACTTCTTGCCCAGGTGCCGGGCCACATCAGCCTTCCTGAAGCCATCTAGTCGGTACAGCCTCTTGGCTAGGCGCTGTGCAGCCTCCAGATCCGCTTTCTGTCCATTGGACAAGGTATCTGTGCTTCCCAGCGCCAGCCGCTCTGTGCTGTCCAGCTCTGAGTCTGAGTCTGAGACCAGCTGGCTGAGGGGTGGTTCACTGCCAGGTAGAACAGCAGGGCAGGTTTGGGGCAGAGCTCTCAGAGGCCATCTGGACCCTCTGCACCACCAGACCCAGAAGACACACAGGGAAAGGGAGACGTCAAGGTTGGACGGGTTGTCTGGATTCACCTGTCTTGTCATTACGACCTCTCCGAGGAAGTCCTACCTCAGAGCTCATGCTTCAGCTTGCTGCTACAGCAGTTCTGCTCCGAGGGCCTAAGCATGCCAGGCGATACTGAGTCTCCATCCCCCCTCAAAACAAGATTCCCCATCCCCACACTAGGCCTCCTCAGCACTCAGTCCTGTGTCTGAGCCGGTGAGCAGTAGTGGGATAGACAGGCTTCCCAGGAGGAACAGGGGAGGGCCACAAAGAAACCCGAGGGCAGGAGGGACACTCCTGCTCCCAAGTCTTCCCTCCAGCCAGCTTTGAGGGGAGTAGTCTCTCCTTAGTACCCCCCTTTTCCCCACAAAGAAGCAAGCTCTGGAGTGAGGGGGACTGGGATTGGGACTGGGGGTGTCAGGGTGTACCCCTCTTTCTCTTCCTCCCCTCCCCTTCTCACCCCAGCTGCTCTACTTGCAAAGCCACCTGTCACCACAGAGACAGACGAAGGAAACTCCTGGTTGCTAGGCAACCCTGTCTCCCTGGCCACCGCCTCCGGTTGCCATGGCTTCCATGACTGAGAGGGTAGTTGGCAAAGGGGAGAGCAGAAAGGTTAGGCTGTGAAAGGACTTCCCTGGAGCTGGGTGAAAGATGCCTTATGTGGGGAGCAGCGTGAGAGGGAGGCAAGGGGAAGGGCAGCTGGCTCCATCTTTGGAGATGCTTCCAGCCTGGGTGGAGAAGAAAGACTCCTCTGGGGAAGGAACGGTCCCTCCAGGAGAGAAGCGGGATGTTCTTTAAGGACCTTTCCATCTGAATTTCCGTTCAAGGTCCGAATACAGGGGCAGTGTGAGGGCTGAAGGAAATGGTCTTCCCCATGGGATCAGCCCCACTGGGTCAGGGATGTGAACTGCACCCTCCCTCTTAGGATCTGTCCGGTAAACCAGCTGCTCCTGGGGACTTGGAGCCAAGGGACCAAAAGAATTACTCACCTGCCCAAGGGTGCTGACCCCAGCCCCAGGCTGTCCTCTGAGTGGCACGGACTAGGGGGCTGCCTTTCTGGGGGAAGCTGGGCTCCAGCCCCTGCCTCCTCCTCCCCTCTCTGTGTCCAAGGACCATCAGCAGCAGAGCTGGTACCAGAATCTGGCTCCAGAGGGGCAAGTGGGGCAGGAGCAGGTGGATCAGGCCGGGGTGCAGGGCGCTGGGGAGGCAGCTCAAAGGTGAAGAAGGGGCTCTGGGTTGGGCCGGGTGAGGCCAGGGCCTCCAGGGAGGCAAGGCTGGTATAGGAGGTGCCCTTGGCCCGGTGTGACTCCAGGATGGCTTCAAACACGCAACTGAAAGAGTCAGGCCCATCTGCAGAAGGGCTGGTCCCAGGGAGAAAGGGCACCGGAGATTTGACAGGCCCAGGGTGAGACATCCGGTGCCCCGGCCTGCTGGGTGGGGGAGAGTGTCTCATCAGAGGCCGGAGCACAAGTCAGGGGCAGGAGTTCACTGCACTCACACCTGTGTGCCTTCCACCTTCACAGGCTTAATCCCATTTCAAAACCAAACAAACAGAACCAGAGCAGAGGGTCCAGAGTATCTGTACTTCTGCGCACTTCTTCCTTCTCTCCCTCTCTGCTAATCTCCCTCTCTCCTCCCCTCCCCTGATCTGCTTCCCTCCTGCTATCCCATTTCTATTTCTGGCAACATCTTAGGAGAAGATGAGGCTCCGAGCTGCAGTGGGTGTGAGACAGACAGGGACCCAGGATTTAGACCGATGCTCCATGTTTCAGGCTGGATACCAGCCTCTGGCCTCTGCCACAGCCCCTGATCCTCTGGAACCCCCACCCTTCCTCTGGCTGCTGCCCAGCTCCAGGTCCTTGCTGATGCCCCCCAGCCCACTGCTGAGCCAGGCCTCAGGCCTCTGACATCTCTGCTTCCGTGCACTGCCCTGCCACACCAGCCCTTGTTTCCCTTGCTCCCAGCCTCCCTTCTCTGTCCCCATCCCTTTGACCTAGCTCCCAGGGCCAATGAAGGATCACGGCATGTTCCTCTCCCATCTCCCCACTCACCGGCACCCCTCTGAGGCCTCAAACACCTCGTCATCCACATCCTCTTCCCCACCTGCCTCATCCTCATCCTCATTGCCGCTGCCCAGGCTGGAACCAGGCCTGGGGCACAGGCCAGGATGTGGAGCAGGTGGCCCAATAGTGCCTGGTGGGCCCTCAGAGCTGGGCTGACTCTCAATGGCTGAGTCAACTTCCTCCCGCTCAGCCAGCACCTCATCGATGTTGGTCTCTCGGTAGCATCTCATGGGCACTGTGTCCAAATCAGTCTCGGAGTACTCAGCTGCACGCCCCACAGCCACCCCAGAGCCTGGCCCTGAGCCCACCAAGGATGGCGAGAGGGGGGCCTGCTCTGGGGGCTTAGCACCTGCAGTGGGCATGCACAGGTATCCAGGTTAGGAGGTTACGTGTCGTGGCTCCCCCACGACCTCTTGGGGACAGGAAGTCTTCCCATGTCTAGCTACCACTCTTCCTGCAGTAGGTGACCATGGAGCTCCTTGCAAACAAAGTTCCTATTCAACAGCTTTGAGAAGCCTGAAGGGGACTAGCCTGTGTTTTTTCTTTTCTTTTTTAATGTTCCAATAAAACTTTATTGGTAAAAACAGACTTGGGGGCCAGGGATTTAGCTCAGCAGCACAAGCACCTGCCTGGCAAATATGAGGTTATGAGTTCAATCCCTGGTACTCTCACATGTTTCCTAGTCGAAGGAGTGACCTGTAATGTCCTGCCATTCCTGCCCTTCATGACCCAGCTTCTCCAGGTGCCCAGCACAGGCCCTGTCCAGCCCCCCAGCATGACAGATGGGAAGAGCAAAGCTTGGAGGAGGTTTGACTTTGACCCAGGGAAGTACTGAGAAAGGCTCAAAGGAAGCTGACCAGTCCTCAGCTACTGTGAGGAGCCCTGCCTGCTCCCTGGCCTTCCTCCTGGGCCTTACCTGAGCTGGGGGGATCCAAGGAGCCATAGAAGAATTCCCACTTGGCTCGAGCAATTCTCTGGGCATGAGAGGAGACTTCCCGGGGGGAGGACCAGGTGTCCCCCTGAGCCACAGATATACAGGCACCCAGAGATAAACCCAGACATACAAAGACATGAGAATACCGGGCAGAAGTAGAAATAAGAACACACAGGAACACACACAGAGGACAAGAGAGAGAGGGAGTTAGGATATCAAAGGATTCAGAATGAGTAACAGAGGGGCCAAGTCTGACAGAGGCTCAAGGAGCCCGCAGCAGGTGCCATACCTGGTTCAGGAACTCAGGGTCAGCAGGTCCTCGGAATAGTGTGGCCAGATGCTCAGGAGGGCCTCCCAGCCCATTGGGCAGAGAAGAGTAAAGGCCATCTGCCCCCACCTGGGGTGGGACTGGTGGCCCAGGGAGAGTGTTCCAGCTGCCAGGAAGGGTACAGCCTCCCCCAGCTGGAAGTGGGTCCGAGGTGGATGCCTCCAGTCGAAACTTTCGGTTGGAGACAGGCCCAAGGGCTGGGGTGGGCCTGGAAGAAGACACCCCTCCCAGGTCCCAGCTCCGACTCAAGCCTCCAGATGCAGGTAGCCCATTCAGTGGCCTCACGCTGGCCTTCTCCACAAAGCGGAAGATGACCACGGAGCTCTGGGTCCCTGGTGGGGGCTGCCCAGGGGGTGAAGAGGGTGCCCAGGCCGGGGGAGCCATACGAGGAGAGGGAGGACCACGCAGAGGTGTACAGGGTGCTGTCACACGTCCCAAGTCCCGGCCTCGGGCCCCTGGGCCCGCCACCCGCCGTAGCAGGGAGCCTGTGCTGCCATACATGCTGGCTGGGGGGCTCTGGGGCACCGGGCCTTCGGGGAGCCAGCGACGGGGGCATCGCGGTGGGGAGATGGCACAGTCGCCTTCTGAGCAGAAGCGCATGGCACCCTGGGCCATGCTGGGGCCGGGGGTCAGGCTGGGGGGGCGGGGATAGTGAAGCCAGGTGGGGAGTGAAGGGGCTGCATGCTCTTCAGACAGGCCTGCAAGAGAGGGGAGAGCAGGGCATGAAGTGTGCAGGAGTAGAAGCAGGGAGGGACTCTGGGGACCTACCCTACCCTGGGGATAAGGGGCACTGATCCTATCCTTGGTGGCTGAGAAGGGGGATGGCCCAGCCCAGAGCTCCGGGCCCTCTCCTTCCTGGGGCCCTGAGCAACACCCTAGGAAGGGAGGAAGCTGGTCAGCAGTTAATGGAGCCAAGCCCCTGGGCAGTTTAGGGCTCTCTCTGGGGTAGGGAAGGCTGCTACCCCAGCTCTGAACAGGGGTGTCAGTCAGGCATCATCTTAGAGCCCAGGTCCCTCCTAGTCCCTCTTATGGGGGCCCCTCGGGGAGGGCAAACCCAGGGCTCAGGAAGGAGGAGAAACCACAGGGGTCATACAGGGACGCTGAAAGGCTGAGACTAGGGTGGAGGTGGGCAGGGGGGCCTGGGCACGGCTTCCTGCCCTGATGCCCAGATACTGAATCAGAAAGGGATTTGTCCTTCTCATGCAGGTACAGACACACATGAACAGACACATGCACCCATGTACACACATGCACAGCACGCATGTACACCTAAGGACACAAGCAGCAATGCACAGACACATTCATAGGCAACACCCTCCGGTAAGCATGGACACACACAATACTGCTTAAAGACACACCCTCGTCACTCTCACAGTCATAACAGATACGTGTATAATGGAAAGGCACATGCTTGTTTTACACACCGTCATCAAACAGGAACACACAAAGAGGCACCCAAATCATACACAGGCGCCCATTCACTCCTGTGCACACAGAGGCACAGGTGTATCAGACAGACCTGGTCACAATCACACAAACACGGATGCACGTTTACACACATACACGAGCAGGGCACACACTCTCCCCTCCCCCACGACGGTGTTCATGGCTAGGTCTGGGGTGAGGCTGCACCGCCACCTTCTCCTCCCCCAAGGAATATGACACGTCTTGCCCAGCCCAGGAGGGACCTTAAAGGGATAACAGGGAAGGGCAGAGACCCAAGACAGGAGCAGCAAGGCAACGGGGCAGGAGGGGGAGCGGGGGACAGGTTCTTCAGTCTCTACAGGGATCCCTGCATGCCCTCTGCAGCCCCTACCCAGAGCCACCTCGGTACTCACCGCGGCTCTTCTGGAGCTGGGTCCGAGGAGAAGCAGAGGGGAGGCCGGGCCCAGCTCAGCTGTGCAGGCGCGCAGCTCCCGCTGCTCCAGGCCCGCCTGCCTCACGGTCCCTCCTCCAACACCCCCACCCCGGGCGCAGCTCCGGCAACGCTAATCTCCCACCTCCCTCCGCTCCTGGGGCCCTGAGCCCCAAAGGCTGCCAACCCCCTACTTCGCTAAATCCCCAATGGGCGCTCCCGCCAACCTAGAACCCTCCCCAGACGAGGGGGAGGGCAGGGAAGCCTGACTTCTGCTTCCAGACCCTTACATTCCCGCCGCACTCCCGTTCACGTCCCTCTCGCCCACCGCCTCTTGAGCCACACGCAGGGCCTGCTGCACACGCGTGTCCCAGGCCCCACGCGTGTCCCTAGGAGGCTGCCACATGACCTGTTACATGCCACACACGCTCCCGCCCCCACGAGCACGCGGCCGCGCTAGGCGCGCGGTACGGGGTAGACCGGACCCACCCCCTAGATCCAGAAGGGACATCAAAGGGACCCAGTCTCTAACCCTCGGGGGCTCTGCGTCTCAGGCCCAAGAGACCCAGTCCCGATCACCCACCCGGGAGTAAGTTAGGAGGAGTAAGCCGGACTTGAAGAACTTGCGTGCTGTCCTGCCCTCCAGCAGTGAGAACTCAGGCCTGAGGACCCGAGACACTGAAGGATACGGAGGGCAGGTCGCCCTAGTTCCTTGACCAGGGTAGAAAGGGGTCTGGTTTTTCAAGAAAGGGACACACGGGTTACTATGGCAACTACTCTCCTAAGGAGAGCTGGGGCGGGTCGGTGATGACCTCGGAAGGAAGCAGGGGTCTGCTCTGGCGGTCAGGGGTCGCGCAGAAGTGCGAGGTGGGGGCGCGCGGGGCTCACCACGGGGAAGGGTGGCGCGGGCTCCGCGTGGTGCTGAAGGGGACAGCGCCAGATTGGTCGTACTGCGCAGGCGCAGAGGTGTGAACAAAGGGGGCGGGGGAGGAGGCGCGGGCCCACATCTGTTTATCTTTGCAGAGGTCAGTCCTCGCAGACTCTTCCCTGAGAGCCTGCGGACCAAGAGGAAGCGAGGCCCCCATCCAACTAGACCCCCTCTGGGCTTCTGCTGCCGGCTTTTCCCTTATTGCTGCATTAGGGAGTGAGGGAGCGTGAAGGGGATTCTGGGAAAACCAGGATGTTTGGGTCCTCCATCCCAGTCTGGTTTGATCCTGGTCAAAGCGCTTCCTCTTCAGGGCCTCGGTTTCCCATATTCAACATGGAGTGAAAGCATAGACCTGCCCACCTTGTAGAGATGTCGAAGCCCCGAGGAGATCACGGCTGGGAATGGAGTGAACCGGCTGCTGAAGCAGCTGCAAGGAAGGAGCGCGCGACCCTGACCGATGGCAATAGCCCGGCGTCCTTCACGTCCCCAGCCCGTGGATGGAGCGAAGAGCAACTCCAGGGATTCCCCAGAGTGGAACCTGGGCCTAGGACCTGAGGACACAGTGAGAGGGAAGCTCCGTGGCCCCACGGCGGGTCCAGCCTCACCCTTCAGTAACCCAGGGCCATCCGAGAAGCACGGTTCCTGTGGGCTGAGCGAGCATTGTACCTTCTAGGAAAGCATCCGCCGAATGTAGTCCTTCTTTCTCCCCAGACAAAACCCCGCCCGCACTGTCCCGAAATGGAAAAAGAAGACTAGATCTGTATTTCTCAACTATCTACGGATGGGACGTTTGATAAAGTTTGCCTGACGAAAAGGAAAATTCGAGGTTATTCCATTTATTTGTTCTTTCAGAGATCATTATCTTGGTGGTGCTGGGGATTGAACTCAGGACCTTGCTCACGCTTGGCAAGTGCAAAACCTGAACACTGAACTACCCTTCCAGCCCAGGAAGTTACTTACTGAGCGCTTGCCGCGGGCCCGAGAGTAAGAGCCTGATAGTCTCCCCCTATGTTTCCAAGTCGATGAAGACGGGGGTGGGGGTTGCTTCGGTAAACTGGGGCTCTGGCTCCGCCCCTTTGCCTCCAACCTGCCCCGCTCCTCCCACCACTTCACGCCGAGGCAGCCGCTGCAGCCAGGACCAAGACAGAAAAGCGGGCTTCAAGCCCCGCAGCCAAAAGGCAAGGTCTAAAGTTACACCACGGGTGCGTTCTGCCTCAGCTTCGGGCCCATCCGGAAAGCCTTCCGAGAAGTTCCTCAGCGAGACTGCACTCGATTGAACCGGTCTGTCTCCACAGCTCCTGTAGGCGGTTCCCCGCAGCGACTCCAAGGCCAAAGGGAGGTCTTACTACGCACGCGCTTTAGTGACGGAGTCACCCATGGAGCCGTCCGGAGTGGAGCGAGAACCTGCAGGCGTGAGGTACCGAGTGCTGGAGGGTCCGAGTGGGGAAGAGACCCGGGGGAGGGGAAGGGAGCCGGAGCCGGGCCCAGGGCCCAGGGCTCGGGGCCGCCCTTACTAGCCCGGGTTCCCAGCGGAGGCGGACTTGCAGGTAACAGCGGCACAGGGACGCCGATTCCCCTGTACTCGCAGGCTACTGGACCTGCCCTGGGAAGACGTGCTGCTTCCTCACGTCCTGAGCCGGGTGCCCTTGCGCCAGCTGCTCCGGCTGCAGCGCGTCAGCCGGGCCTTCCGGGCGCTCGTGCAGCTGCACTTGGCGGGGCTGCGCCGCTTCGACGCCGCGCAGGTGAGCAGAGCCCCTGGCGATCCTGTCCCAGCCGCTCGGGGGGGAGGTGTCCGGGGGTCGCGCCGGGGGCGGAGACTCAAGGGTGCGCAGGTGTCGGGCAGGGGCTACGGCTGCTGCAGGAGCGCTGAAGCCGGCGCCCGCGTCGCAGGTGGGGCCGCACATCCCGCGCGCCGCCCTGGCCCGGCTGCTGCGCGACGCTGAGGGGCTGCAGGCGCTGGCGCTAGCGCAGTGTCACGAGTGGCTGTCGGACGCAGACCTGCTGCCGGTGCTGGCGCGGAACCCGCAACTGCGGAGCGTGGCGCTGGCGGGCTGCGGGCAGCTGAGCCGCCGCGCGCTGGGCGCGCTGGCCGAGGGCTGCCCCCGCCTGCGGCGCCTGTCGCTCGCGCACTGCGACTGGGTGGACGGGCTGGCGCTGCGCGGCCTCGCGGACCGCTGCCCGGCGCTGGAGGAGCTGGACCTTACCGCCTGCCGCCAGCTCAAGGATGAGGCCATTGTGTATCTGGCGCGGCGGCGCGGTGGCGGCCTCCGCAGCCTCTCACTGGCGGTCAACGCCAACGTGGGTGACACCTCGGTCCAGGAGCTGGCCCGGAACTGCCCTCGCCTCGAGCACCTCGACCTCACCGGCTGCCTCCGTGTCGGAAGCGACGGCATCAGGTGCCCGGGCCTGGGCGACGGAGCGGGTGGGCTGCAGTTAGCAAAGAGCCCCCTCTGCATTAGACAGGCAGCTAGGGTTATCCGGGCTGGACAGCCCACACACAGAAACTGCACCAGTGTGCACACACTGCAAGATTTCAGTAGGTCTGGCCTCTCTTCAACAAGGGGGACTCTCTAATCTGGATGCACCGAGGGCCAGATTTCCTTACTGATCCGGAAAGCCCCGGATCCCTGCAGCACTTGCCCCCCATGTAGATCCTTTCCCCCGCGTCTAAAGTAAGCCCTAAACTGAGAGACCTGGGATTTGCTGGAGCCAGCGGAGGTGAAGGGCAGGGGTCCAGCGGAGGGAGTGGGAGCCCCTGGCTCCAACCCTTACCCCTCCTCCCACAGGACGCTGGCCGAGTATTGCCCCATGCTTCGCTCTCTGCGGGTGCGGCACTGCCACCACGTGGCTGAGCCCAGTCTGAGCCGCTTGCGGAAACGAGGAGTGGACATCGATGTGGAGCCACCGCTGCACCAGGCCCTGGTGCTCCTGCAGGACATGGCGGGCTTCGCACCCTTTGTCAACCTGCAGGTCTAATTTTCTGTCAGGGGAGCCAGCCGAACTGTGTGGTGGGGCCCGGCATAGAACTGCAGGGCAATCTGACTGTAGGGAGGTAGGGGCCTGTGCCCTGCCCCACCCAGGAACCTCAAATAAAGATCTCTTTGTCCTCTTTTGCTATTGCTACCCTGTTAGAGACAGGATGTGATGTTAGGACAGGAACTGTATCCCATCCCTGTGGCTGAAATGACCAAAATGCAAGAATGCACACACACCTTTCTTGGCCACCTTTATTGTGCCTGGGGAACAGCTCCAAGAGTAGGTTAACACCCCGGAGCAAGGAAGTAGAGAACTGGACCAGGAAGAAAGGAGACAGGGAGAAAGGAGACCCCTGGAGCTGGTGTAGGTCTCCCACACCCCTCGGGGGCCTGAGCCTAGCTGGCCTGGGCAGAGTCCAGGGAACACATCAGTGGAAGCGATATTTTCTTGCTGGTTTGAGGTTGATGTATGTGGCCTTCATCTCCTCAGCCTCAGGGTTCCGTACATCTTTGAATCGTTCCCCTTTGGTGCTCACTACCTGGTTGTCGATGTAGCGGATCAGCTTCTTGGGGGCCTGTTGGGGAACCAAGTGGTGAGCAGTAGGAACGTGGTGCCACTCCCTTCCCACTCCACATCGCAGCTCACCCCACCTCTCACCTCCCTGGGAGCCATGGGCCGGTGAATCTTCTGGTCCTCTGCACTGTCCACCATCATGTACCTGCCAAAACCAGCTAGATGACACTCCTCCACCCTGGAAAGGCTCTCCAGGGCCCAGCCCAGCCCAGCCCAGACTCACTTTTGCAGGATGAAGGACTTCAACTCATCCTTTTTGGGACCTCTAAGGCGTCTGGGCATGTCCTATGGAGAGGGGCGGGGCTTGGTCTAGGTCTGATGGTACCCAGAGCGGAAATAGATGGGGACTATATGGGTGGGGGCTTAACATCAAGGTGCAGTGAGGTGAGGCTTGGTTGGGGGGTGCTGAAGAGGATACCTGACTGGGGCCTTCCCAGGCCAGAGGCCCCTCCTCCTTCCCCTCTACCAGCATCTGCACTGCTGCTTCCAAGTCTCCCCGAGCTTTGGCCAGCACCCACTGGGCTTGCTCCACTGAGCAGGTGGGGAACACCTCAAGGAGAACATCCACCCCTGGCAGCAACTCCTCAGTGGCAGCTGCCTGTGAGCACAAAAGTTGACGAGAGACAGCACTTCCTCCTTCCCAACCCCCCAGCTTGCTTCTCGGTACCTTTACCATTACCTCGTCTTGGGCCTCCCCAGCTACAGCAGGAGAACTGGCCTCTTTGAGCTTTTCAGGCTGATGCAGGGGATCTGGACAGATGGGTACTTGACCTTGGACACAAGAGCTTTGTGGCTGCAAGTTTTCTTAAAGAGGCAGAGAGAGCATCAGTTTTGCTGGAACTCGGGGAGGTATATATGAATCTCCCAAGTGCCAGAGCCTCAGACTCACCTTTGTTCCTGGCGTCACTCAGCTGCCCTGAGAGCTTCTGCATCATGTCCCCCACTGTGCCCCTGATAGGACAAGGAAGGTGGTGAAAGTCCCTGGAAGCAGTCCCTTTTTGTCTTTTTTGGTCCTGGGGATCAAACTCATGACTCCACATTTGCCAGGCAGGTGCTTATGCCACTGAGCTAAATCCCTGGCCCCTAGCAGCCCCTCCTTTTGATCCTGGCCAGAACCCACCTGGGGATGTGGGCAAAGCCAGGCACATATGCCTCCATCATCTCAGTGAACGCCTCCATGTCAAAGTTCTCCTCAGAGGGGCCAGAGGGGCCCAGGTCCTCCAGGACCCCAAGCACATAGGAGAAGATGACCTCATCCAGGCCACTGCAGGAAGGAGACAGGACAAGCCCCAGCTTGGCATCTCCACTGAGCCCAGCCCCAGACCTCATGGGGCTCCATGATTCAGACCTCAGTCCTTGCAGCCAGGGAGGATCCCCTTCCCTCAGATTTGGTTTCCCGCCTGTCCAGCAAAGGCACAGAAGGCCCACTGGGTGAACCCATCCCAGCCCTCCCTGGAGGAACAGGGCTGAGTGCTTTCTGCCATCTTTCCATCAGCCAGGGCCCAGAGCACCACAGGCGGCAGTGACCCTGTCCTGGCTCCGTCCTTTACCTAACGTCGGCCTCTGGGAGATGTGCCTGCACAAAGGCAAGGAGAGCCACGCTGACAGTCCGCTCCAGTTCCATGTATGCTGCTCGCCTGAAGGGACACAAGCCGGAGAACTGCTATGCTCTCTTTGCCTGCCCACTCACCAGGCCTGGGGTGACCACTCCTCCTCCCTGCCTGCCCTACAACATCTGTTGATGTTGGGCCTTCCAATGGAGCCATAGCCCCTCCATCACCCATCTCCACTTCCCCCAGCCCAAGACAGGATAGAGCACTGTCTGCAAAAGGCCTCCCCCTTCCCTGCCTCTCCTCATCCTCTAGCCCATTCTCTAGCAGCAGGCCCAGACTCTCTGGCGAAGAGCCAGGTCTTGGAGTCACATGCCTCCTGGCTGAGGAATCTTATCATTGAGGGTGCCTCTTGGCCCTCAAGTCCAACCACAAGGAACCCCATTGTCCAGCCCCCCAAGGAGAAGGCCACTATGCATGGCCCTTCTCCCACCAGGACAGGCCACCTACCCTCTGCACAAAGGGGCTTTTCTGGCTCTGGGGCCCAAATGGAAGGGGAAGTCTTTCATGGAGTCTCCCCTCCTACCAGTCCCTGCCCTTCCAGCTAGGGGCTGTCAGGACTTCCCAGCCTCCTTTCCCAGCCCACAGGACCCAGGAGACCGCACCCTTGCCAGCCCCTCCAGTCCTTCTTGCTCTCCGGTCTTCCCCCTCAGCTCCCAGCTAGCCCTTGGAACTGCCAACCATGTGCCTGCTTTCCTGATACCCCAGGTATTGCTTTCACATCTCCAGGTCTGTGTGCAAGTGTTACCTCCCCAGAGAGAACTTCCCTGACATAACGACCACTAACAGGCATTCCACACACTACCACTCTACAGTGTGTCCTGGTGATTTGCCTACTGTCCATTTCCCCTGAGGGCAAGCTCTGAAAGGGCAGAGGGACACTGTCTTGGCTATTGGTGGAACCCCAGCGCCTAGGGAAATGTGTGCTCTTAGCAGGTGCTCAGTGACCGCTTGTGACACGCATACATGCATTCATTCATCCGGGACAGCACCTCACTATGTAGTCCAGCTGGCCTTGAACTCAGAGTGACCCATCTGCCTCGGCCTCCAGGGTGCTGGGATTACATGCGCGCTCCACCACACCCAGCTTGCTTGTTAATTTACTCCGTCCCCATTTCACATTTTGACTCCCAAAAGTCTGTATTTGGGAGTCAGAGGGAATAAGGAATGGCTCCAGACCCATGGGTTCAGCTGTCAGTTCATCTTACCATTTGGAAGGCTCAGGAGACCCCAATTTCCACCCACCCCAAGGCATCCATATACATCTCCTCCACAGCTCTTGCTCTGCCACCCAGCCCCACTCAGGGGCCCAACCTGAAACTCCTGGATTACCCTTGACCACCTGCTCTAAACCTGGCCTGCACCTAACCGACCGCCTGTCATCCATTCCCTTCAGTTTTTAAAATTGTTTTGTCTTTATGAGCCAGGGTTTCACTCTGTAGTCCAAACTGGGCTTCAACTTGCAACAGTTCTCCTGCCTCAGCCTCCTAAATGCTGGGATTATAGGCGTGTGCCCGACTCCCACTTCCTTATTATTCTCCATTCTATCCATTTTTCTCTGTGGTCTGGCTTCTGGTCCAACATCTCTACCAACATTTCTCAGGGGCGGGGCAGGTCACCAGTTACTTTTTCAGGTTTTGGTCTAGTAAGGTTGAGCCTTCTGAACGGCCAAGAGGGCACTACCTGTCAGCCACCAAAAGAGGGAGCACTTCCTCATGGTTACAGCTGTTTCCAGTGTTGCCACAGAGCTAACTCAGGCTGCGGAGCCGTTACATTCTCCAGGTTTCCGCTACTTCTGTGGCGGTTTCTTCCCTGGCCCCCTCTTTGCCTTTTTCCCTGCTGCCCTCTTCAACTCCAAGGCTCCTGCCTCTCTCTCCTCATGATCAGCCTCGCTCTGCAAGATCTCATCGGGAAGTCACGAGTGGCGGTGCATGCCTGTAATCCCAGTGCTCGGGAAGCTGAAGCAAAAGGATCACGCGAGTTCCAGGCCAGCCTGTACTACCTAATGAGACTCTGTCTCAGACAACAACAACAGGTTCTCACCAGGGTCCACACCCATGCAGTTGCCCTGGCTGGGCTCAAACTTGCTTCCACTTCCTAGAGTGCTGGAATTACAGATGTAGGCCACCGTGCTTGGTTCCCACTACCCTTCGGATAAGCCCAGAGCTTTTCCCCTGCCTATATCTCCCCACCCTCATGATTTTTTTGTTTGTTTGTTTGATTCTGCTTTCTTTCTTTTTGGAGACAGAGTCTTGCTATGTAGTACAGGCTGATCTTGAACTCACTTTGAACTTGCAAGGCTCCTCCGGCCTCAGCCTCCTGAGTGCTGGCTATCCTCATCATAAACCTCCCAGGATCACTGTCCTCTATGCTGCTCCCTTTCCGTTCATAACATTCAAGCCTCTGTGCCTCTAGAATTCGTCTGGTTGCTGCGTATCTTTCACATTTATGCACACGCACACTCACCATTGCAGACTGCTTTGCAGATCTTTCACAGCAATAATTAATGAACTATCTGGATAATGTTCAATGTTTTTTCCAGTTGTCTCATGAAGACAGGGACTACACACCTGGTTTATTCAACAGGGCACATTCAGCATTCTCCAGAAGTAGGTGTTTAGTTACTCCCCACCTCACAGATTAAGGTGATGCCCAGATGCTTTGGTGGTAGTTAGCACCAAGCCCAGGGCTGAGGAAACAGCTCAGTGGTGAAACATCTGGCTCACATGTAAGAGGTTCTGGGTTCCAGGCAGCAGCCATTTCAGTGTCTATTCCGAGGACCACTCTGGGACGGGGCTGTAGGATATCAAGGTCTCCAAGTAGGCTGAGTCAGAGCTGCCATCTACCATCACAGCTGCCCAGCCAGTTTTCCTGCTCAGAATTGCTAGGAGACCAAAGGAGTCGCTTTGTGTATTTTTTGAGACAGGGTCTGCTGTATAGTCCAGGCTGGCCTCAAACTTGTTAGAATTCTTCTGTCAGCCTCCAAGTGCTGCGATTACCCACTGGGCCTGGCAGGGTTCACTCTGGAAAGCAGGACTAAGTAAGCCCAGCCCGCCAGGGAAATGCCTGCCTCCTACTTCAAAGCCTTAGCCATGGGCCTCAGGGAGAACAGAACAGTTCAGTCCCTGTGTGCCAGATCTCACCACACAGGTCCCCTGAGGAAGTCACCCCTGCAGAGACCCCCCCACACCCTGACTGCCATGAGTGGGTCAGGAACTCTGAGGAAAGCCCAGTGTCCAGAGAAGTTCCTCCAGAAGGTGTGTCTCCAGTCTCTGTTTTTTGTTCATTTGCTTGTTTTTTTCATTTGTTTAGCATTAGGGATCAAACCAAGGGCGCTCTACCACTGATCTACATCCCCAGCCCTTTTTAGTTTTTATTTTGATACAGTGTCTTGATAAATTGACCAGGCTGTCTTAGAATTTGCAATCCGTCGGCCCTGGCCTTCTGGATAACTGGGATTACAAAAATGTGCCACCCTACCTGCCACAATGCTTCTCAAGGTTTTTTTTTTACCAAGTTCTGGGGGCTGGAGGATTATTACCAGGAAACCCCACACTGTCCCCTGAGTACCCGGAGCTTCTTTGCTGACTTGTCTGCTAAGCCACCATCCATCCTCCTTCCTTTTACTCTTGGACTGCCCAGGCTTCAAAGTTTACCACGCCTCTGGTTCTACTGTTCCTCATCTCCACACCTACTCTCAGCCTTTTTAGCGTGTCCTTCCTGCTTCCTAATTCTAGAACTCCTCCTAATATTTATCTCCCCATATTCCCTGACTTAGGGACATTTTGGAATTCTAAACTGGTTTTCTAAGATGCAACCTAAATAGCAAGGCTCCCCCCAAACAGGACATGATGAGAGTTTTCAAATTCCAGATCTAGTCCACAGACCCTCATTCTTTCTTGGGAACCCCAAATCAGGGATCCCTTGGTGGTGCCTATGAAAAATGATGATCATCCTGTCATTATTGTTTACCAAACATGACTCAAAACACTTTACCTGGGCTCACTCACCTATACCTCATGATAACCCTAAAATATGAGCACTAATATCACCCTCATTTCACCTGAAAGGAAACTGGGAGGTTAAATAATTTGCCCAAGATCACAAAGCAAGTCAATGGCCAAATCACACCCAGGCAGTCTCACCCCAGTTCACCACCACACTACGTCTCATGATGCCAGTGGTGCAGCCAGGTCTGTATCATGGTCCTCCCTGCAGGCATCCGGCCTGCTATGGAATCTTCTTAGCTCATACCAGTCCCGCCCAATGCTTAAAGGTGCTCCACACCTCTCTCCCAACCCCATTCTGCAACTTTCAGCGACCAGCAGACCCTATCCTCACTGCCAGAAGACAGCTGAGAGCATTAGACACCTCTGGGCAAGTTAAATCCAGGAGAGCAGTACCCCGCTGCTCCCTTGGGGAGGGGAGGTGTGCAGAGGGGCCTGAGCACAGACAGGTCCTGGGGAACTGGGGGAGGCAGTCGGGGAAGGGGTAAGCACCGAGGTCTTCACTGCTTTTCCCATCTCCTATCTAGGAGTCCTATCTAGGTCCTACAAAGCCCTCATGAGATACCACTCTCTCCTTACCCTCAAGACCACCCAAGGACAACGAGGGGAACACAAGGAACATGGGACCCTGCCACCCAAAGTCAAGCGGGAGCATCAGCACAAGAGGTGTTGCACAGGAAGTAGGGCTGGCAGCGCACACTGTCTTGACCTGGCCGCGGAGCCCGTAAGGTATCAGCCCGAGGGCACAGGGATGCAGCTAGGGGACCCAGGGCGACAGGCCTGAGCAAAGAAATGTGCCTTGGTACAGGCCACGGCGAGAATCAGAGATAGGGCTCTGGAGAGCGGGTACTGTGGGGAACACACAGAACGGATACCCCCTATCAACCCTCTCTGCGACACTCCTAGCCCTGGGCTGGGGGCTGGAGGGGAAATCACCTGCTCCGTAGGGCACCGCCGGCGATTTGTCCCGCGCGCTGAAGCTCTCATTCCCGCCCCCCCCCCCCGCCCAACCAACGAGATCAAAGGCGGAGCCCAGAGAGGCTCCCTTCCAGAGACCTTGTGGCGGCCATTTTTGAGAAGGGCACCCATAACAGGGCGGAGCTTCTGTTGCAGTTCGTCAGTGTGCAGGGGCTTTGAACGGGCTCCTGCAGCGGCCATTTTTGTCGAGTGGCTGGGGGACGGCTCGACTTGCAAGGGTGAGGACCATACCCCTGCTTTGCCCCTTCTCACTGCCAGAAGGGCACAGACTTTCAGTCGCACCTTAACATCTTCCTACCCTACCTGTGCCCCCTCCTCCAGGATCTCTGCCCCTTTCCTCTTTTTTCCCCTTTGCTCCATGTCAGCCGCCCTTCCGCAGACCCCTCAGGTCGTTGGAGCTGGTGGCTCCTATTGCAAGACCCCATGTTCTTCCCCACATTTCAGCCTCTTTTCCCCTTGATGGTCAGTTTTTTTCTTTTCTTTCCTTTTCTTTTTTTTTTGAGATAGGGTCTCACTATGCGGTCCAAGCTGACCTCCAACTCCCAATGATCCTCCTGCCTCAGCCTCCAAACTGCTGGAATTACAGCCTCGCACCACCATGCTCTTCCACTCGGTGAACTCTTAGAGGCTGACTTTCCTGACTGCCAATCCCCTTTTGCATCGCTTTCATTGCTGTCTCTCCAAGATTAGAGTGGGTTACAGGCTGTTGGGAAGTTGATGTGCACCAAGTGTTCAGGTTGAGGACCTGAGCCCAGATCCAGCGGGCTACAGGTCCATCCCCAACCCAGGGCCCTCATGTCCATCTGGGCAGAGCTGCTAGTCTAGGGCAGGAGAGGTGTATGAGGCAAGGCCTCAGCTTTCTTTGTTCCTGCTTTCTCAGCTTCCCCAGACTGCCCAGCGGAGAACCTCACAGCCATCCCTTCTTGGGAACTCCAAAATTCACATCATAAGAGAAAGTTAATCCATTATAGTCAGCAGCAAGCAGCCCGTTTTCAGTCCTAGCCCCCTTGTAGGGAGCAAAGGATCCAAACTCACAGTCCAAGGGGAAGGTTCCCATCTTCCCCCTCCTCTCTAAGACTGAGGCAGCGCCACAATACTGAGATAGGGGTTATTACTCCCTTTTCCACCGTGTCCCTCTTCAGGGCACTACCTCACCCCCAGCGGGAGCCCCTGGCTTTGGAAAGAGTAGGTTGTTGGCTGCTGGGAAGGCAGGAATTAGGCAGCTGGCGCAGCTGGTGTCTCTGCTCCTATAAAACTCTGGCTGCTGCTGCCCCACCTGGCACTGCTGGAGTTAGTGAGGGGTGGCTAGTGACAGCCACTCTGAACTCTGGCCAGTCCCTGGGAAGGGGGTGATGGGCACTCCATCAGCTGCAGACCTCTATCAGCCCTTGCTTTTCAGCCCTTTACCCCTGCCTATCTAGTGCACAGTACCACAGTACAGGACTCTGCATCTCCCCGTCCCCATTCTGGGAACTTGCAGGTTTCCTCAGTGGAGCTGCCCCAGCTTTGAGCCAAGGTCCCCACACTTGTCCTAGATGCTGTTCCCTCCCTTCTCCAAAGCTCCCTGTTTCTCCAGTGCAGCTGTGTCAGAAGGCCCTCCAGAGCTTGGCAGGCAAGGCGGATGGGACTGCTCTCAGGTGGAGCCCCTCTGGAGCCCCTAGTCCCCAACCCAAATCCAGGGGGACCTCATTCTGTGCATCAGAGTCAAGTTCTGGGGCTGAAGGAAGGTAGGGGAAGGAGAGGGCCCTGCAGTGAGAGGACATGCACAGATGTTGGTGTTGGCGATTTGCGCAGCCCTGGGCTGGCCCTTCCCTAGTCTCTTCCTCCTCAGGAGGGAACACACCCTACCTGCCCCTTCAGTGCTGCTTGAAGCCACACATTGGGAGGGGCAAGAGCAATGCTGCTTCTCCCCTTCTCCTCAAATGATTTCTGCAGCTGGTGTCTGGGAGCTGGGGGTTGGGGTTTCCACCCCTGAAGGGAAATCCAGAGGCCTGTGCTGAAGGGTCCTGCACAACGGTTCCGGTCTCCACCCCCACTGTTTTGCCTTTGGGTGAGGACCTGGGCCTGAATGCAGCCTCTAGCAGCTTCTTCTGGCACTGAGAGCAAGGGATGAGAAGGGTCCAGCGAGAGCCTGAGATGGGGAAGGGGACACTTGGAAGAACACAGGGTCCACTCTGTCTTGAGGTCTGAAAGGACTCTGGGCCAAGTTCCTGGCCCTCCTGCACCTTCCTCCTTTCTCAGAATAGCTAGCTGGGGGCGGGGGCAGAGGCGCCAGGGCAGGGTAGAGGTCTTTTTAAAGAGCTCAGAAATCACCCTGGGCAGGAGCCCTGCTTCAGAGCCAGCACCCCAGCACCTCCTGGGTTAGTGCTGCCCTCTCACCTAGACTCAGCAGGGCAGGGGTAGAGTGGTCCCAAGCTGCTGGCTGGTTTGGCTGTCCCTGGCCTGGGACCCTCAGTTTCACTCTTCAGAAAATGAAAGTGTATTTCAGGGAAATCTTTCTTCTCTTCTCAGCCTTCCCAAACATAACACCAAGTGGGAGGCTTTCAGGGAGCCTTAATTCCTAAGCTCCTACTTTGAGGGTCTCCTTTGGGCCAGGAAGCCCCTGGGTTTATACAGAGATGCCCTCCTCACCTATGTCTCCTGGCTCTTTCCTCCAGCCACTTCTGGCCTCAGTAGGAACATTTCTGGGCAGAAGATGAGGGCACTGACTATGCAATGCCCATGGTCAGGGCAGAATTCCTGCCATCAGCCCGGCTCCCTCCTAGAGCATTCAGGGTCCAAAGCAGGCACCCCTGTCCACTACCTAGCTGTAGCCCTCATTTTCAGCTCTAAGCTAAGTGTGCCCCAGAGGTAGGAAGTATCTTGAGAGCTCTGGTTCTGGGTTCTATCTGAACCTCCTGTTGTTCATTTTGGGAATGGGGGAGTTCCCAGAAGAAAGCACAGGACAGCGGCATCTGTACTGAGAACGACCTGGCCATCTGGCTTTAAGAACTGAATTCTGTAGGCTGTGAGCTCCAGCAAATGCCTTAGGGACTCAGTTCTGGAAACCTGGCTGTGCTGCACCCAGTTTCCAGGCTGCAGGGAAGCTGAAAGCTCTAGCATTCCAGGGTTCCTGCAGCCACCCATGCTGCCCAGTGGGCAAGGCTTTTAATGACTTAGACTTGGCTGTTTCAGTGGCTTCCCAGATCCTCCACGTGGCCGCCACTGAGCTTTTGAGCCTAATATTTTGTAGCTGCCTGGAGGAGCCTACCCTCCAGGAACCCCTGCTGCTTCCTGTCCTGCTGTTGAGCATTCACTGTGTCTGCCCTTCCTCAGCTCTGATAAGGACACCTGTTTCCCACCCACTATCTGTTGGAATCTTGCACATTCTTCAGGTTCTCAGAGATGCCTGTTCAAAAACCCTTAACTCACTATGTAGCCCAAATTGGCCTTGAACTCTTGGCAGTCCTCCTGCCTCAGCCTCCCAAGTGCTGGTATTACAGGTATGCACCTGGCAAGAAGCCTTTTTCAACTCCCCAATAGTTCAACTGGACTCACGCACCTCTGCCCTCATCTTCTCCAGTGTTATGCACACAGCAGTTCCTCAATAAATGTGCTTGTATTTTGCTGAATGTGTCTTATGTGAAAAGACAATTTGACCTAGAGGTTAAAACCAGTTAGGTGTGTTGTTGGTACTGTCAATATATAACCTTTGGTAAGTTGTTAACCTCATCTGTAAGTGAAAATAATATCTACATCAAAGTTTGAGGCTAGGTATAATGGAGCACACCTGTGATCCCGGCACTTGGAAGACTGAGGCAGGAGGATCACTGTGAGTTTGAGGCCAGCCTGGGTTATAAAGGGAATAAAGACCAGCCTGAACTACTGTGTGAAACTCTGTGTCAAAAAGATAGTTTCTGAGCGTTATATTGAATGAGTTGGTAAACCATAATCTTACCACCCAGGAGGCTGAAGCAGGAGGGTTGCTGTGAGTTCAAGGCTTCAGAGTAAGACTCTGTCTATATTAGTACAGTTACAAGACCAGGGATATAGCTCAGTGGCACAGTGCCTGCCTGGCAAGTGCAAAGTCATGAGTTTAATTCCTGATACCAAGAAAAAAAAATGTACACTTAGCAAATCAGTAAAGGGAGGTTGAGGGAGCCACCCCTTCCCTTCATTCAACTGTGGGCACAGCAGCCCTCTAGCGATTATCCCCATTTGAGCTCAGGAGGTTGTGGTTCCTGTGAGGCAGCAGACCATCAACACTAGAGAGATGCAAAATAGAGGCACCGGTGTGTCTGGCCTCAGTAGAAGGCACCTGGAGGGGTCCAACCTTTTAGGTAGTAGAAGCCTGAGTTGGTGAGGGTTCCCCTTCCTCTCCGCAGCCAGCGCACGCACCAGCCCAAAGGAGCCTGCTGGAACACTGTTGACACCATCGCCAGTGGCAGCTTTGCCTACAACTGTGGGCTCCTCTTCCTCCTCCTCTTTCCCTCTTGCCCTCTGCCTGTTTCTGTTGCTGCCTCCAGGATCTTCAGTAAAGGTAGCAAAGTATTTGCTTGACGATTCTTTTTTGTTGTTGTTGTTATGCTGGGGATTGAACTCATGACCTCAAGTTTGCCAAGCAGGCACTTACGCGGCAGAGCTAAAACCCCAGCCCCTGCTTGATGATTCTTATGCACAAGAACCTGGACTATTTTTGGCCCACTCAGTGGTAACAGTGTTAGGCAGAGGAGACTTAGTTACTGCCTAAGGCTTTAGGACAGCGCTTGGGACACAGCAAGTGCTCAGCACTAAGAAGTGAGGTTATGAGTCTTAGTTGGTCCCCTTAAGTGGAATGGGAGCTCCTCAAAAGGCAGCTACGGCCTGGGGTTTTAAATCGGTCAGTCAGGTTTTCCCAGGTGAGTGGCTCCAAACCAGGTGCCAGGGCTGAGTAAGAACACACGCAGGGCTGGAGGAAAGGGCCCTCAGGACGGGCTGGGAGCCTATAGCCTGCGGGGAGCCAGCCACCCTGGCCTCTGCCAGCTGTCTCGATTCTGATACCAGGATGGATGAATGAGTCCCTTCTCCAGCCCAGGTTGCCTGGACAATGTAAGCCAAAGGATGCATAGATTGGCAGCCTAGATGTTTTTGTTTTGTGTTTTTAATGGGTTCTGCCTTTCTAAGGGTTCAGGTCAAAGATCCAACCAGGGCACAGGCTGGACACAAAAGGGGCTCCAGGAATGTGCTGAGAAGACTACAGACTTCTCAGCCTCCGAACAGACTCACCAAAGTTAACCTCTCTCCATATCGCTCCTCTCCCACGTCTTTCTCCAGACACAGGTGTGCATCTGTAATTTTTTTCCTGACTAGGGAATGAGTTGCAAGTTTGTTTTGTTTTTGACTTTTCTTCTTGTTCTGGAGAGATGGAACTCAGGGCCTTCATGCTGGGCTACATTTCTCAGCCTGTAAAAACATTTAATTTTGATAGAAGGTCTTGCTAAGAAGCCAAGTGGCCCAGGCTGGGGTAGAATCTTTGATCTTCTTGCCTCAGGCTGTCTGTATGTTAAACTGAAGTTTTTATGTCTCCCTGCCCCCTGAAGATGTCATTGTATACATCCTAAGAGGGCACTCTTTTATGTAACAGTACAATAAATATTAATATTTTAACTTTTCTACACCACTAGGATCTACCCTACAGCTCTTACTCAAATCTTGCCACTTGTCCAAATAATGTCCTTCCGAGCTGTGTTTTGTTTTCTCCAATACTGTAGCTGGAAGCCAGGGAAGCTGAGCAGTGTCTCTGTTGTAAACAGAGACAAAAAACAAGGCCCCATGATGAAAAATGGGGCAAGACCCCTGAGGATAAATGGGGCAAGATGTCTTTTTAAAAGAAGCACTTTTATTTTAGCTGGCCCAGTGACACAGTGCAGATGGAATTTGCAAAGCTGTGCAACTGAGTTAGAATTTTGACTGATTTTTATAGTTCATTTATGATTAGCTCATTGATCATTAAGTACATAGCGATGAGAAACAGAAACAAGGTGGGCCTTTGTTCCCCTTTGCTTGAGGTCAGAGGCATTTCACAGTGGGTGGTTAGCCAATTCATAGCCCTTGGTCTGCCAATTCCAGGAACATTTGTCTCTCATAAAGGGAACAATGGTTGACACAGCATCTTACAAGAGGAACAAAGGTTGACATAGCACACAGATGGGGGGGGTGACTTGTATAGAACAACATAACATCGTATAACTATGTGGTTGGTGCTTGGTTACTAGGGTAATGAGCTCAGTACAAAATGACAATACTAGGGGCTGGGGATTTAGCTCAGTGGCATAAGCGCCTGCCTTGCAAGCAGGCAGTCGTGAGTTTGATCCTGGTACTGATAAAAAAGAAAAAGACAAAAAAATTTTTTTAAAAAATGACAATACTGCTAATAGCTACCCTTTTAACTATTTTTGCTAATTATCTTTTAATCAATTATTTTAATTTTTCAGCATCTTAGTATAACAGTCTCTAGCTACTCATCCATCTGTCTACCCGGCTGTGAATCCATCTTGCAGGACTGAGGATCTGACCTAGGTGCCTTTATGCTGAATTATGTCCCTAATCGTTTTTCTTTAGTTGATAAATTGCTCAGATTGGGCTCAAGTTTGTGATCCTCTTGCATCAGCCTCGCAGAGTACTGGGATTACAGGGTGTGCCACCATACTCAGCTAGGAATGAAAATTTCCTTTTAATTTTTTTGTTTTTGTCTTGTTTTTGATAAAGTCTCACTGTGTATCCCAATGTATCCCAGGCTGGCCTTGAACTCACAGAAACCCTCCTGCCTCAGCCACCTAGGTGGGGGGCACCACCTTACTCACCAGGAAGGGTATATTAGTATACATTGTTGCTCCTGACTCCTCCCTTGTCACTTTGCTTTCTCTGCCCTCTTTTTCCACAGGTCAGTTCTTCCTTGGAGCCAACCAACTGTACTCGGAATCTGTGAGCCAATAAACCTCTCCTTTCTTTTTTTAAATTGGTACCAGGGATTGAACTCATGACCTTGTCCTTGCTAACCCACCAGCCTAAACCTCTCCTTTCAATTGTAGGTGTTTAGGTATTTCATTCTTTGGACAGAAAAGTGACTAACACAGTTACTACTACTATGGATTTACAGATTCATAGATTTTTATATTTTTCTTGAAACAGGGTCTTGCTATGTAGCCCATGCTGGTCTCAAATCCATAATCCTCCTGCCTCAGCTAGGATTATAGCCATGTGCCAGTATGCCCAGTTTATAGACTTTATTCAATGAGTTATTTTAATTCAACCTGTTAGTATCTTTTTGTTTTTTGAAACTGGTAGGCTAGTGATCCCATGGTGATCCTCCTGTCTCAGCCTTCCAAATGCTGGGATTACATGTCTGCACCACCCTACCCTGATGAGCGTTTGGTTATTTTTAGTTAAGAATGGGGTTGTGAATCCAAGATCTATGGCCAGGCCAGGCATTGTGTATGCCTGTAATTCCAGCATTTGAGAGGCTGAGGCAGGAGGACTGCTGTGAGTTGGAGGCCAGCCTGGGCTATGTAGTGAGTTCAAGACCAGCCTGACCTGCATAGAGAGATTCTGTGTCAATAAATAAATAAAAAACTAGGGTGCTGCTTGTGTGTGTTACTATTGGGGTATCATTGTTCAGTGATTCAATAGGTAATTCTAAGACTTTAGAGTCTACAATTTGACCTTTATGTATGTGAACAAAAAGGTGTATCTCAGGACATTTCTTTTTCTGTCACTCTCACTACTTCTAAATGAAATCAATCAAGCCCTCTTTTTTTTTTTTTTTTTTTTTTTGGTAGTGGGGATCAGACTTACAGCCCTGCGCTTGCTGTGCAGGTGGTTGTGCTGCTGAGCTGAATCCTGGCCCAAACCCCCTATTCTTTTGCCTGTTTTACTTCAGAAACTGCCTCCCCACTCTTCCTGTTTTCACAGCCATCTCTACAACCTCTCCCCATGGCAGCCACAGGGGGAATTTGAAAATCACAGGTGGTGCACACCTGTGATCCCAGCTCAGTGGGGGCCTGAGGCAGGAGGATCTCAAGTTTATCCCAGCCTGGAAAATAATCAAATCAAAAATGGGGAGTTGGCCAGGCATGGTGGCATATACATTCAATTCCAGGAGGCTGACACAGGAGGGTTAGTTTGAGGCAAGCCTGAGCTACCTAGTGAGATCCTGGCTTCAAAAAAGAAGGGAAGGAAGGGAAGAAAGGGAAGGGAGGAGTGAAAGAGCCAAGATGTGAAAGAGGGGCTGGGGCTGGGGCTGGGGCTCAGGCTCAGGGTGAAGGATCTGCGTTCATTCCCCTGGAGGAGCCGGCCTATGAGTTTGTACTTGGGGGAAGGGAGTGAACAAGGAGGAAAAACAGACACCGAATTAGGGTTAAAATGTGGGGGACCAGAGGGCTCTTGTCTCCCTTAGCAAAGAGCCCCAAGTGTCTAACACATTCTGCCTTTATTCACTCAGACACAGGTACAAGTCATAAGAGCAACGCAAGATTCATCTGCCTCCCACCATCCATGGTGCAAGGCTGGGTAATCAACTGGATTCAGCTGTGCTAACTTTTCCCTAAAACCTTTCTCCTCAGTGTTCATATAGGAGGCCAGTTAGGCCTCAGTTCTATCTGGTCTCCCACCCACAATCCCCAGTAATACACACACCTCCCACCCTGATCACATGACTGCCTTGCTTATACCCCCTCCACCTGGTAACAGTGAAATCCAAACCTGGGTATGGCAGTGCATGGCTCTGAACCCAGCACTGAAGACGCTGAGGCAGGAGGATTACCATCACTTTGAGGCCAGCCTGGACTACATAGTGAAGTCTTGTTTTAAAAAAAAAAAAAAGAAAGAAAGAAAAATTAGAAATGAAACCAGAGCCTGTAAGGCCTTGGAGTCTTGTTGAGGATTTTTGGATTTTATACTTAATGGATAGAGGATTACCAGCAAAAGACCACATTTTTTCTTTCTTTCCCCATGGCCTTCATACTGAGTTATACCCCAGCCCTTTCTATTTTTTATTTTGAAACAAGATCTCACTAAATTGACAAATTGCCTGAACTGGGTTTGATCTTAGCATCCTCCTGCTGCAGCCTCCCAAAGTGCTGGGATTACAAGTGTGCACCCATGACACCTGACTCTAGCACCCTTTGCCACTACTGGGCCGAAGATATAGCTCAGTAACACAGAAGCATGAGATCCTCAGTTCCATGCCCACTATAAAAAAACATGTGCATTTGCCACTAATCTTCCTGCCAACTCATGGAGCAGAGGACTCACCACAGACTCCCAGGCCTGCCCTTCCTCTTGGGGGCGCCTATGGAGAGTTCTGAATTCCATCGCCATCTCCTCAGGGAGGCTGCTCTAACTCGAATGCAGGCTGGCACTGCTGACATCTGTCCTGCAGTCACCTCTCCACTCTCAGTTCTGCTTCTCTGTTACACTTCTAATATGAGCTCCCCAAGGATTGCTTCCCTGCTGTCACCTGTGCCTAAAATGCAGCCTGGGCATAGCATGGCGCTTGTACTTGCTCTGCTTATGGATTCAGATCAGCTACAAATGGCTGCTTAGTAAAACCAGTTTCCACAAGGGGCTACATTTATCCAGCCCGGGGCTCCCTTTCCCAGCTCCCTTCTGTTTGCATGCTGAGCTCCCCTTATTCACAGGTCACTCGCTTGAAGAAACTCCCATCAGTTACCTTTTTAACTTTGGTGGTGGTGTGTTTTTTGTGGGTTTTTTTTTTCTTCTTTTCTGAGAGACAGGGTCATGCTGTGTAGTTCAGGGTGGCCTTGAGTTCCCTGAGTAGCCCAGGCTGGCCTTGAACTCATCCTCCATCCTCCTGCCACAGCTTCCCAACTGCTAGGATTACAGGCATGAGCCACCACACCCGACTGCACTTTTTTATAGTACTTTTTGATTGAACCCAGGATTTTTTTCTTTTTTATCTTTTTGAGCCCAGGTCTTATTGTGCAGTTCAGGCTGAACTTGAGCTCACTTTGTAGCCCAGGCTGGTCTTGAACTTGCAAATGATTCTCTTGCCTCAGCCTCCCAAATGTGAACCCAGATAGGCTGGGCTGGAACATGCAATCCTCCTGCCTCAGCCTCAGAGTATTAGGATAACAGGTATATACCAGTATATGGAGTTTAGTCTTTTTTTTTTTTTTTTTTTTTTTTTGGTCTTTTTCCTTTTTATCGGTACCAGGGATCGAACTCCTGCCTTGCAAGGCAGGCGCTTATGCCGCTGAGCTAAATCCCCAGCCCTCAGGAGTTTAGTCTTGTAATTAAATTTTCCAGGATATACGGCAGAACCATCACACCATTCTGCCTCCTTGTGATTATTTGTTGAGTGAGGAGTTGGATCTGGAGCCTTGTACATGCTAGACAAGCACTGCGTCACTGAATGATTCCCAGATCATCTCCTTGTGTTTTAATAATTTTCTTTAGAAAAGAAAGTAAAAAGATGAAAACAACATAATAAAATTCACAAGCTGTTTAATAATAGGTTAAGCAAATTTGTTTCTGAATCCTCTGGAAATGAGGGTAGAGAGTATGATCAGTTTTGAGGTCCTTGGTGCTTAAACAATAGAAGCAAACCATTTATCAGAAGAAATACCTTTTCCAGCTGTGACCGGTGCAGCCCCCCAATGAGACAGGAGACGCTCTTGTGGGCGACAGTTAACTGCTGCTTTATTTACACGGGCTCTGGTTTATATATTTGGCCGTGACCAATCACAGGCTGCCACGAGGAAGCAGGGCGGGAATGGGACGCAGGCTCTGGCTACTATATCCAGCTGTGGCCAATCAGGGGTTGCCACAGAGTCGGCATGGGGCGAATACGGAGTGAGCACGAGGTGCGCAAGGCTTGGCTAATTTAAAGAGGGACGTAGCGCATTGCAGAAGCTGACGTGGTCTTATCCTCCCGGGCGGGGTGTGTTGAGCGCCTGCACCCAACACAACTGGGTGTGATGGTACACATTTTTGTAATCTTCAAGTTCAAGGCCAGCCTGGGCTACATAGTAATTTAAGGTTCAGTCTGAACTATATAGCAAGACTGTCTCCAAAAAAAAAAAAAGAAAGAAAGAAAAAAGAAAACAAGAGGCCAGGAGTGGTGGTGGTGCATACTTGTAATCCCAGCACTCGGGAGGCTGAGGCAGGAGGATCATTGCAAGTTTGAAACTACCCTGGGCTACAAAGTGAGCTCAAGGCCAGCCTGAACTGCATAGTGAGAATCCTGTCCCAAAGTAAAACCAAACCAAAACAAAACAAAAAAAACAGGGCTGGGGATTTAGCTCAGTGGCATAAGCGCCTGCCTGGCAAGCGCAAGGTTGTGAGTTCAATCCCCAGTACCGCCAAAACAAAACAAAACAAAACAAAAAACCCTACAACTTTTCAAACAAGGTTTGAGAGAACTTCACCATAAAACTGATAAATACCTCATTGTTACCTTTAGTAATAAACTTATATGCTCAGATCAACTACAAATGCTGCTTAGTAAAACCAGTTTCACATGGGGCTACATGTATCCAGCCTGGGCTAAATCACTGTTAAAATGGGATATGTGTGCCCTGCCGCAGGAAATTCTAGAAAGTTGCAAACTTCACCTATTAAGAATTAAACACAGGCTGGCTGTAACGGTGCATGCTTGTAATCCCAGCACCCAGAAGGGTGAAGTGAGATGATGAGTTTGTGGGAGTTACTAAGACCCTGCCTCAAGAAAAATAAGAGGGGGGCCCTGGGGATTTAGCTCAGCGGCATAAGCACCTGCCTTGCAAGCAGGCAGTCGTGAGTTTGACCCTGGTACGGATAAAAAATTATTTATATATATATATATAATAAAAAAAGGAAAAGATTTTTTAAAAGAAACAGAATACACTCTGCTGGGTGGTGGGGGAAGACCGTGCTGGAACCAGGCATGGTGCCACACAGCTGTAATCTCACCATTCTGGGAAGCTAAGGCAAGTGGATTAAAAGATTGAGCCCAGGGGCTGGGGATTTAGTTCAGCGGCATAAGTGCCTGCCTTGCAAGCAGGCAGTCGTGAGTTCGATCCCCGGTACCGATAAAAAGGAAAAAGACAAAAAAAAAAAAAAAAAAAAAAAAAAAAAGATTGAGCCCAGCTAGGGTAATTTATCAAATTAGTGAGGTTCTCTTTCAAAATAAAGAATGAAGAATAAAAAGGTCCAGGGATGCTTGGTACTCAGACCCTAGGTTCAATCCCCAGTACTGGTAAATACTGTGACGGAGTGGTCACCTGTAATCCTAGTTATTTGGTAAACTGAAGCAGCAGGGTTACAAATTCCAACCTAACCTGGGCAATTTAGCCAAAACCTCTCTCAAAACTGAAAAGTGCTGGGGTTGTAACTCAGTGGTAAGGTGCTTGCCTAGCATGTGTGAGGCTGTGGGTTTAATTTCTGATACCACAAAGGGGAAAAAAAAAAAGAAGAATTCTTGTTAGCAAGAATTGGGAGACAGGAAATAACATTTGTGGTGATGGTGGCTTATACTTGTAATTCCAGTATTAGGAAGCTGAGGCAGGAGGATGGCAGTGAGTGAGAGGCCAGCCTGGATTGCACAGGGAGACGCTGTCTCAAAAAAAAAAAAAAAAAAAAAAAGTGAAAGAGATAGTCTCCCTCTCACACACACATTCATCTTAACTTCCAATATGGTTCCAATATGGTTAGTTTTATGCCTCTTTCACAGAAAAAACTGAGTGTCAGGGAGGCTAAACCTAGTCTCAGGCCTGCTTCCCATTCATGCCTGGACACCAAAGGAGCATGCAACTTGGGTGTGGGGCAGGAGGTATTGGGTGCCTCTACTGTCCAGCTGGGGCTGGCGGGGAGACTACTGAGATGGAGAACCTGGCCTGCTGATCAAGGCGCTACTTTCTCACAGCGAACACTTGATTTCATTTATTTTCCTCTCTTTACAAGGTGGGGATTGTAGCCGCAGCCTGGGCCTTGAGGCGGGGGAGGGGAGACTCTGGTACAAAAAAGAGGAAGCGAAAGTTAGGGCTCAGTGCCCGGGAGTCCATAGGGAAGGGTGGAGAGGAGGCGGCGGAAACAGAATCAAGCTCCTCTTCCACTTCGCTGCGGCGCTCTGGGGACCAAGAAGGAGGAACAGAATACCCAGGGATCTCTCGACTTCTTTTTCCCTTTCTGCAATGCGCAGCCACAACGCGGCAGAATCTAGACCGTGCGGGGCACGCGCGCCCGGCGGAACGCGTGTGCGTGGGGAGGAGACGCGCGCGCTCAGCTCGGCCCTCTGCTCTTCTGGGGGCGGCCGCGCGCCCTGGCTCCCCGGGCGGGGCTGCTGTCACCGCGGCCGTTGGGGTCCGGCCGGCGCGTCACACGCCTCTCCACGCGGTGCTCGGGCTCGCCCGCGCGCGGCGCGGCCTGCAGTAGGAACTCGCCCCCGCGGCGGGTGACGTGCACGTCGGTGCGCGGGTAAGTGCCGTAGGCGCGCCGCAGCTCCCGGCGCACGGCGTCAGGGAGCCTCAGGGGCGGCCCCCGCGCGCGCTCCACGCGGCCCCAGCGCAGCTCCGCCTGCAGGCTGGCGCCTTCGGGCCACAGCGTTGCACCCTCGGCCACTGCTGCGGTTGCAGCTGTGGGTTTGGCTGCGGGTTGCGGCTGGCACCAGGTGCCGGCGCCGGGGGCGGGGAGCGGTGGGCAAGGCCACAGCCACCAGGGCGGCGTGCGCGCGCCGTGGAAGCAGTGCACCTCCCGCAGGGCGGACGGCCGGCTGCAGAAGTCGTGGGCCGCAATTGGTGGCAGCAGCAGCGCACCAGGCAGCAAGGTGTAGACAACGTGCTGCGGCGGTGCCCAGCAGCCCTCCACACTCGGTAAGGAGACGTAGGGAAACATGGTGTTGACCTCACATCCAGGCCTGTGGAAGGATGTGGAGCTGTGGGGTCCTGGCTTTGGGGAATTCAGCTCCCCACTGGCTTCTCCCCAGTCCCCAGGCCGGACTCATTTCCCAGGCTCCCCGCAGGCCATGAGGAGCCGCTGACTTTTCAAGCCCTTATCCCTGATGTGCTTTTCCTAACAATTCCCACTCACCCTCTTGTCAGCCAGGTGGGATTTGCCTCCAGCATCTAACGGGGGCCAGAAGAATCGAGGATGGGGCTTCTCTCTACTTCTTAATGGTGCTTCTCCCCTCCATACCCTACCGCAGCCACACCTCCCGGTTACCAGGCAAAGGAAAACACCTTGTGCTGGCCGGGAGCCACCAGTCAGTCTCACCTTAGTGAGCATAGATAGGGTCCCCAGGCCCCAAGCTAAAGGCAGTAGCTTGAGCCCAGGAGTGCCCTCCCCTGAACATCACTGGAGGACTCCCCAGTTCCTCTCCAGTCAAGTTGGCTCCTGGCGCCCAGAGAGCATGAGCCCACAGCCCCTCCAGGTGACTTATGTTACCTTTCCTTGGTGTGAGCTCCTGCACAGGGGAGCACTGAGCCAAGTTGCGTGTGGACATCTAACTGCACGTTTGTACCCTAGGAGTGCTGTGCTAATAGCCCCACTTAAACACACTATAAATGTATTTAGTGACCGGGCCTTCTGAAATTTAAATAATTCGTCTAAATACATGCAGCGGGCTTATGGTAAGGGCAAAATTCAACTCCACCCCTCTCTCAAGTCTCAGGGCCAGTGCTTGCTGCAGCTGCTTTCAGGCTCTTGGTCCTCACTCCCTTGAATGTTACCTGAGCGCTTGCGGTTCTTCATAGTTACATGAGCTGTATAGTGATGTCATCCACATTTAATAGCTAAGAAACCACAGGCTCAGAGAAGGTAGGGCCACTTACACAGTGTCATACAGACTCTAAGGGGTAGGGGGTGATGGAGCCCAGCCCAAGAGATGCAGGAGCCCGGCAGCCACATAAGCAAAGATAGATGGACTGAGCCTGGAAAGTAGTTGTCACAGATTAAAACTGACGCCCTCTCTCAGCTGCAGCGCTAGCCAGTTTAGCACCCCTCACCGGTTCAAGTGAGGTCACCACAGCTTCTCATTGTTCTCTGAAACCCAGCTACTCTCTGGTGAGAGCACTCACACTTGCCTTAGTTATGTCACCTTAGTCCTGACCTCTCTCCCAAATCTAATCTGGAGAAGTAGCCTACAGAAGAGAGTTGGGTAAAAGTTTTTTTTTTCATTCTGATTTTTTGCTTTTTGCAGGGCTGGAGATCAAACCCAGGGCCTTACTGGGCAATTGCTTTCCTGCTGAGCTGCATCCCCCACAGACTCCAAAGTTTCATTTGGAATCCACCTAGCAGCTCATCTGTCCACTTGAAGGAATAGCCCCTGCCAGGGGTGGCACACAGTTGTAATCCCAGCACGCTGAATAGTTCTAGAGCATGTAGCCTCTGTTGGGGAGGCCTTCTCTGTTGGTAATAGGCAGAATGACAGCCCCCTCCCATGTCTGTGACCACATCCTTGGGAACCTGTAAATAAGTTATATTACATGGCAAGGTGGGAGAAGGCTGCAGGTGGTGTTAAGGTTGTACCTCTAGATTTAAAACAAAAACTTAGAAAGTGCTGGAGATTTAGTATAAAGGAAAGCCCCTTTCTCAGTACTGAAGAGAGAGGGAGGGAGAAACAGACAGATACACACACACACACACACACACACACACACACACACACAGAGGAACAGGAGGAGGAAAGAAATGAAGGGAGACTGAATCAAGCAGGCAGCCTGCAATTTTAGGGAGGCTGAAGCAAGAGGATCAAATTTCAAGGCCAGAGGATCAAATTATCAAGATCCTGTCATAAAATGAAACAGAAAGAGCCAGGGATATAATACCATTCAGTGCAAAGGATTTGAGTTCAATTCCAGCATCACCAAACACAAAACAAAACAACAATGAACTATCCTGGTGAGCCTGATAGGAGCACAGAGGCCTTTAAATGTTGCCCAAGGGAGGCCCCTGTATGTGGGAAAGGCCTGGCCAGCTGTTGCTGACTTTAAAGGTGGAAGTGGGTAATGAGCAAGGAGTGCCATCAGCCCCTAGAAGCTGCAAAGGGCAGGACAATAGGGTCCTCCTATAGCACCCCAAAAAGGGCATGGTCCTACCAACATCTTGATTTTAGCCACTGAGATCCATTTCAGTGTTGACACCTCCAGAACTTAAAATAATTAATTTGTATTTAAACAGTTGATCCTTTGTTAACAGGACCAACAGGAAACTAAGGAAGCACCTATTATTTCTGTAATTTTGTCTCCCCTAAAGTGCTAGCACCGAAGAGTGCCCAGGACTCCCATAGATTGACCTTAGGTGGCCTGGATGGAGATCAGAGACAGGTCCCTGGTACTGGATTCCATTCCTCCAGGGAGATCTCATCACACCTGGATGGGGATTGTGGCCATGCAAGATCAAGGCCAAAACGGCATGATCAAGGCCAGCCTGGGAAATTTAGTGAAACTCTGTCTTATTAAAATAAAAAGGGTTGAGGCTGTAGCTCAGTCGTAGAGAGCTCTTGGATTCAATCCCCAGTATAGAGTGGGGAGTCGGGGGAGAGAAAGAAAGGGGTGGGCAGGCACTCAAGTACAGACTGGTAAGGTGAGGCACCTTCATAGGATCAAGCCATGAGTTTCTCAGCATTTACTCACTCTGATTCCATAACAACCTCAGATTTTCAGGCTACCAGACTTCATTCTCAGTAAAGTGCTTCTTGGAGGTAGGCTATTCTGTCCTTAGATAATGGGTGCTTTAAGGTGAAGCCAATAAGTCCTTCCAGCCATTTGCATTGTGCTGGCTTATGTCAGTGCTAGGGATACAGGAGAGTCAAGCCAGGACTTGATTCTCTTGTCCAGCGGAGAAAAAAACATTTCCTTTTTGCAGGATGGAAATTTGAAAGAATGAATTCTGGGTCATGGGGGAGAGAAGACCTGCTGAATGTGGAGGGACAAACCTGCAGCCAAGAGACAGAGAAAGAAATTGCATCCTGATGACATTGGGTTACCAGGGGTATATATTCCTGTGTTCTCTAGGCTGGTTTCAGTGGTCTTCTCTTGTATCAGTGATACATATGTGAATAGCCACACTGATGTTGCCATGCACTCCTGAAACATTGAGCAGTTTTTTTTTCCTTTTTTTTTTTTTTTTTTGGTTTTTTAGGATATACCTTATTGTTACTTACGCATGCTTATGTTTGACTAGACTTAAACTTGGAAGTAGAAACACTGCAGCAAACAGAAACATCAAAACATCACCCAGGATTTGGATTTATTTACATAAGTGCTGACAAGGAATCAATCCTTACAAAATGTCAGGCCCTGATCCTTAGTAGTTAGGGGCTTATATGAGATAAGTGAGCAGAAGTACAGAAGCAAAGTATTTGGTGGTTATTGATTGGTTCTTACAATAGGCATCATGATGACTGGCTGTGTATCACAGTGACCAGCCGTTCCTAACAAACAGGAGTAACAAGAACTGTTACCTGTGCATCTAACAGAAACTAAAGTATACTGGTGGCGGTGTGGGGGGGGGGTGCACATTTTCCATTACATTTCCCCCCTCTTAGTTTCCTGACAGATCTTTGCTGGACATGTTGTATGTGACCATTGGACATAAACCAGTAAGTCAATTAATTATACAAGGCCTGACTAGGAGTAGTAACATTAGGGTTGTCAGTTGTCCCAGGATGGGCCCTAGCTAAAGCCCCCAAGATTGGAAAGTTTTCCAACCAGGAGTTTGTGGTTTGCCATTGTTATCTGAGTCACTTTTAAGAAGAGACATTTAGGCCTATCTGCTTTGTAACACTGCTCTGGCAGGGGAGTGAAGGAATTAATCTGATCTAGGAGAGAGTGTCATCTCTTCAGAGTGAGCTTCAGAGGAGCTGCCTGATCCAGGTAAACTCTCCAGTAATGTCTGGGCTCTTTTTACTCTGGAATGGTGGATCTAAGGCTGGATTTCTAAAACTTGTAGAGGTAGTTAATGTGCACCTGGGTTGTATGTATGTGCAGGGGGTATCTCCAGGAATAGCTGGTCTTTTGGTTAAACCTTTATGGAGCTGGTTACAGGCTGTTCCTGTAGGGTTGTGTTTTTATTTATTTTTAACTTTTTTGGAGTTTTGTGGATCTAGGAATGATTTTTCATAGCAGGACTCTATAAACTTATGTTATCTTCTCAGTGTGGGTAGAGAATGTCTTGGGCCAGCCTGAGTAGCTGCATATAAGCACCATTAGATATCTGTGGTCCTTAGAAGGCTTTATTTCAGTGTTTTTAAAGGGTGATGTTTCAGTCAATTGCATCCCTGGAGGGGTCTTAGGGCTCTGAACTGGATTGTTTTGTGTGCAGTTTTGGCATCATTGAGAGATAATGCAGCTGATGTCAGCTAGGCATGGGGTTTTGTGGCTTTTTTCTTTTGTGGCTCAAGGTGTTTTATTGATCTGGTGGGTTTCCAGACAGCAGTAGGAAGCAGTCTGTTTGCTGTACAGATCAACCTTGCAGGAGAGCTTTGGCCAAAATAGCTTTGTCCAAAGAGACCACAGCAGGTCTAGCCTGTCGGATTCCATTCCTCACAGAGCTGCTCCACCCATAAACAGGGTGCACTCAGCATCCGTCAGGATGGTTATTTATAAGTCAGGCTAGCTAGAGAACAGTTCCTCAGTTAGTACCAGGCAGTTGTCGTCTGGTGGGCTCAGTTTCATGGGTAGGTATGTGGCAGGATTGAGTGGTTTATCACCAAAAGACAACTCAGCTGTTAGAGCCACGGTTAGGTCCAGCACAGCATGTGACACCTGGACAGCTAGGTCGTGGCTCATTTTGAAGATCAGGCTGGTCTTGAACTTGCAATGGTCTTCCGGCCTCAGCCTCCTAAGTGCTGAGATTATAGCTGGGTACCACCACACTTGGCACATCATCTTTAAAGAGATTTTATTTTATTTTATTTTATTTTATTTTGTCTTTTTCGTTTTTATCGGTACCAGGGATCGAACTCACGACTGCCTGCTTGCAAGGCAGGTGCTTATGCCGCTGAGCTAAATCCCCAGCCCCCTTTAAAGAGATTTTAAAAATTTCAGATTCTGCTAACTCTTTTGAGATCTAGGAGATGAGGAACAGTAGTGATAGCCAGTCCTGGAATATCCTTCTCTCCTTTTACAGTACCCGAGTTAAGATACTCAGATTTTTTTTTTTTTGTCTTTTTCATTTTTATCGGTACCAGGGATTGAATTCATGACTGCCTGCTTGCAAGGCAGGCGCTTATGCCGCTGAGCTAACTCCCCAGCCCAAGATACTCAGATTGGCATCCACAATGCAACCCTGAACCAATTAACATTTTCCTTTATCTGCTTCTCTTTGGTCTGTAATAGGAATGTTCCTTACTCAGTAGAAAACTCACTTGGCCATGAGTCAAGACATGGCGCTCGAGGCTGGTCCAATGGCAGTCGGTTATCAGAACTTATTAACAGGGGCTGGGGATTTAGCTCAGTGGCATAAGCACCTGCCTTGCAAGCAGGCGGTCGTGAGTTCGATCCCTGGTACCGATAAAAATGAAAAAAGACAAAAAAAAAAAAAAAAAAAGAACTTATTAACATTAGTGTCACTAAAGTTGGTATACCACCCCCCTCCCCCACTGCTAAATTTGACTGGCTTAAAAAAAAAAAAGACATGGTGCCCGAACAGGAACAGGGTAAGAGACTGAGGGTGAGGGGGCACTTCTCATGTGTACGCAACTTAGGGGGAGAAGGACATTGGTGTAGGTCAGTATCATCACTGCAGTGTATTGATCCTGGCTTCATGAGGTATAAAGAGTGGGGCATTGAAACTACCTTATTCTCTAGGGCCAGTTATAAACAAGTCTGAGAAAAACCCCTTCCCCTGAAAAGAAAAAAAAAAGAGAGATATTGATTATATCAGCTGTCTATGGGACAAATTTATCCAAAAGAATCTCAAATGTATAAAGACCTGTTTTTTGTATGCTTGAGTCCAGTATTTACATTCTTTCTATGGATCTAGATGAGACAAGATCTTAATAATCGGGGCTGGGGATTTAGTTCAGTGGCATAAGCACCTGCCTTGCAAGCAGGCAATGGTGAGTTTGATCCCTGGTACCGATAAAAAAAAAAAAAGATCTTAATAATCTTAAGCTTCTTGAGACAACCACAATAGAACTGGCTTCAGGCACTGTTTCAGAATAGGTCCTGAGCAAGGAAAAGATGGCAGCATAACCCTCACCCTGATAACCTTAACTGAGTCACGAACTGTCCATTCAGCAAAACTTTCAGCTCTCTGTCCAAAGTGTAGAGGATGGTATCATTGGGCCACTTGATGTAAATTCAAAACTTCCAGCAAGGCCTATGGCAGCCCTGCCAAAGAGTAGGGGTGTGACAGTTCAGAAGGCTTCCCTGAGAAACAAGAGGTATTTGTTTCAAATTCGTGATTAATGTAACTACATTTATTTAGGTCCTTTCTGTTTTCTTAAGTCAATTTTATTTTATTTATTTTTTATTTTTTATCTTTTTTCTTAAGTCAATTTTAGTTGTCAATGACTGACACTACACAGCTTGCTAAATTTCTTGAGTTTGTCTCCAAAAAAAAAATTATAAATTTACATACTTGGGAGTAAACTAAAAAACAGCTTACAACAAGACTTAAAAAAAAAAAAAAAAACCAACAGAAATCATCTGGTCCTCTACATATTTTAAAGTGTTATTTAATAAAACAGCTGCTTTTGGGGCTGGGGATTTAGCTTAACGGCATAAGCGCCTGCTTTGCAAGCACATGGTCGTGAGTTTGATCCCTGGTACTGATAAAAAGAAAAAAAACAAAAAAACAAAAAAAACTGCTGCTTTCTGCTCCTTTCACTACTCACAGACCTCCAGACAGGGGAGGGCACCAAAACTTCCACTGAGCCTGAGTTTGGCCAAAATCAAAATGATAACAAAACAAAAAAACAAAACAAAACAATGTTGCTTGTTTCAGCTGCAAAAAAAAAATCAGAGTTATGGTTCAATCTGCTCAAAATACTGTTCAGGTGTCCCTAGATTAGTATATTGCTTAATTGGTTATTCTTCCCTTGACAAAAATTGGAAAATCTATAACTAAGAAAAGGGTACCTAAAGATTTTGGATCTTCTGATACTTATTAGAGAGGTGGGATACGGCTCTGGCCTGCCCAAGCCACCCTGGTTTTTCTTATCCCCTGTGCACATGCTTTATGAATCAAAAGTTTACACTGCACTGGTGCTCAGATCCCCAACAACATCGGGGCCTCCAGCCCAGAGCAGGAGCATCACCTGCATGTCTCAGGAGAGCTCAGGGTACCTAAATATAAAATGTACTTTCCATTTTCTTTATACCTTACCACAAAAATTCTTCATAATCTTCAGGTCTAAAAATAAGCTAAATGTGCTCTCATAATTTAAATTTTTAAAAAAGGGGAGTTCACCTCATAATAGGTTTCACTTGGCAATATATACCATTTAAAATATTTAAATTCTCATAAAGATGTAACTACCTCAGCAGATAGGTAATGTAATCAAATAAATCAAATCTGAAGAGTCCGTTAAAATGATCTTCATACTGGACAATAAAACACCCAGTCCAGTGCTACTGTGGGGCTGAGGGTGTGCTTGTGTTTTTCCAGGAAAAGCTAATTGGCCTATCTGGGTGCCAGTGTGTGCTGTCCAGCTATATCAAGGGCCTAAACCCAGGAAAGGAGTTGATTCCACCTCTCAAAAAGTTGATGCTCAGTCCTGTGGCAGTGATACCTTAGAAACCATGCTACAACCCATAAAAAAAGATAAAGCTAACCAACCTTAACTGACCAAAGATGCCCAAGAGATAATAACCAAAAATAAAAAGGTTCAAATAGATGATAAAAGTGCATGCTAAGTCCTATGACAAAAATGTTAATTATAGATAAGATTTTGTCTTTTTCAAATTTTTTGATAAGAGATCTCTGCTAATTGACCTACAACAAATGTGACTGGTCTATTTAAAATTACAAATTATGTTGGGCGTGGTGGCTCACGCCTGTAATCCCAGCACTCGGGAGGCTGAGGTGGGAGGGTCGTTGTGAGTTCAAGATCAGCTTGGGCTACAATGTGAGCTCAAGGCCAGCTTGAACTGTATAGTGAGATCCCATCTCAAAAAAAAAGACAAAAGTAAAAAATAAAATTACAAATTCTACAATTGTAAACATTTTTTTTTTTTTTTTGTCTTTTTCATTTTTATCGGTACCAGGGATTGAACTCACTACTGCCTACTTGAAGGCAGGCGCTTATGCCGCTGAGCTAAATCCCCAGCCCCAACATTTTGTGTAATTCAATTTGGCTAAAATATATTTTGAGTGCACTCTGATTGTAAAAGATGTTTGTAAATCTGTCTGTGTATGTGTTTGTCTGTTTGTCCAGTCTGTTAAGCTGTTGCTAAAAGTCACTGAATGAGTGATTGCTCACACATGTGGAGCCAATAGCACCAGTGTCTGTACTGGAGTGTCAGGTGGCACGGGGTGCCTGAGAAACTCCCTGAGGGCATGGGGTGCTAAAGGTGATGGGTGTTTCAACCTCAAAGACACAGGGTGTAGAAGGCGAGCTAGTTCAGCAAAGGGTTGTGAAATAGTCCCCCAAAACTTAAGAGAGTTCTTATAGACACCGACAACTCTGTGTTTCTTTCTATGTCTGTTTAACTCTGTACAGATTGTCCATGTTTTTTTTAGATTGTCCATGTTTGTCCATTTGACTTTGTCTGTAAACAGCTGTTCTTTTTATTTTGAGCTCAAAAATTTTCCTTTTTTCCTTTTTCTTTTGCATTTATAGATCATTTAATCATGGTTTATTTGAGTTATTGAATTACAAAACATGCTTCCACCTGGGTTCCCAGTTAGTCAAAATGACGCTAAAGTCAATTGTGTAAATGTAATGTACATTGTTGATTATCATAACTTGAGAGTCTCTCATTGTTCAAAAATAATATGTTAAATGTTGTGATTGGAGTTTTTAAAAAAATTATTATAAAAATGATTAAACAAAAATCCCTTGGGGTTGAGATTGTTAGGACTTCAATTAATGAATAAGAAAGCGGCCGCCTGGTGACATTTACCAGCTCTTGCTCATTGATTGGAGGCCCCAATGATCTCCATAGCCTTAGAGGAGACACCCCAACTAAAGTTATATAAATATTGTTGTAATATATTCACATTGGTTATCATCAAAAGAAACAATACAAAAGGATTTTGATTTTAAAATGCCCATACAGAGGTTTCCATATGGCTGTGACAAGTGATTGTCATTAACCTCACGGTGTATTCATGTATTCAAGCCTTCAGATGTGGAGGGCTTTGAAAATGTAAAAACAGGGGCTGGAGACTTAGCTCAGTGGCATAAGTTCCTGCCTTGCAAGCAGGCAATTGTGAGTTCAATCCCTGGTACCGATAAAAAGGAAAAAGACAAAAAAAAAAAAAAAAAAAAAAAAAAAAAAGTAAAAACAGATTGTGTATGGCAACAAACCTTTGTCTCAGATTCAGGCCTCTGCCTCTAACAAATGCTTATGATGCGCAGCCTACTAACAGTCAACAAGTTAGGTAAAGGCTTTTATGTGTTAGATAGGGATGACTGACCAAAAGGGAGAAATTCGATGTCAAAATGAAAATTCAAGTGTGTTACAAAATGTCATTTTTATCCTATAACATTATATATGGTTTGATTTCTAGTTTTCTATATAAAATATGTAACTGTTAATATTCTATAAGTATTCAAATGTTAAAACACCCATGGTTGTTATAAAATAATGGTTCTATTTTATGTTATACTAAGATGCTGAAAAATTAAAATAGCTGATTAAAAGATAATTAACAAAAATAGTTACTTAAAAAGATAGTTATTAGTAATATTGTCATTCTATACTGAGCTCGTTACCCTAGTAACCAAGCACCAACCACATAGTTATAAATTAACTGACTGCGTTGTTCTGCTGTTCTGTAATGCGTCATCCCCCCTACCTTAGTGACCTGTGTGCAATGTCAACTTTTGTTCCCCTTGTAAGAGACAAATGATGCTGTGTCAACCATTGTTCCCTTTATGAGAGACAAATGTTCCTGGAATTGGCAGACCAAGGGCTATGAATTGGCTAACCACCCACTGTGCAATGCCTCTTACTTCAAGCAAAGGGGAACAAAGGCCCACCTTGTTTCTGTTTCTCATCGCTATGTACTTAATGATCAATGAGCTAATCCTAAATGAACTATAAAAATCAGTCAAAATTCTGACTCAGTTGCACAGCTTTGCAAATTCCATCTGTACTGTGTCACTGGGCCAGCTAAAATAAAAGCACTTCTTTTAAAAAAGACGTCTTGCCCCATTTGTCATCTTGGGGTCTTGCCCCGCTTTTCACCATGGGGTCTTGTTTTTTAAGTAAAGTACAACAATGTTATAAGATGTTTGATACCTAGATAAGATAGTAATGCCTCTAACTACATTATACTGTTATCAGTCTTTTCTTCTGGATGTTCAACAAATGAGATCTAGAGACCAACAATTAAAAAAATAGATGGACTAAGAGGACAGCCAATATTTTGACCCTAGCCCCCCACAGTCAGGATATTTTGTGCCCTCCAAGACACAAAAAAACCTCTGCTGTGTCATCCCATACTCCGTGAGCCTCTGGTCTTCTGATCAAAAACTATAAAACCACTAAAAAAACCTGATCATCGGTATATGGTGTGCCTAAGGAGAGTCATTAAAAACAAAAATCTCCCAAGCTTTCACAAAAAGCAGCTTGGTCAAGCAATGGCCATGACACTCACAAAAAAACTAGGAGGTGCTACAGCTGGTTCCAAGGTATTCCTGAGGAGACTTAACTAACCTTGATAGATAACAAAAAATGATTGTGTTTAAAATAGGTCTCATCTTAACTTGGTCTTTAACATCCTACAAAATATATACAACTACTAGAGATATATAAAACAATGCTAAAGTAGTACGTTATAAAAAAAGTCAAATCACTAATACCTTTTGACAGTTGCCAGCAACAGCTGTCACAGATTAATAAACTACACAGGGTTTCAATTACAAAATACAAAAATTTAAAATCTTTAGACTACACTTAAAAAGATCTACAGAGCTCTCCAACACAGGTCCTCCAGCTTCAACTGACCACTGTCCTGTACAACAACAAAACAAAAAAGAGGGATATGTAGGGAGCCATTGAAACTGGAGATTGGTCACATGTGTGGGGCTAAAAAGCAAGACTAGCCCAGGAAAAAAAGAGAGACCAAGCCATATAAACAGGTTGTTCCAGCACCAAAAAGGCAAGGGGGCAGAGGGACTAAAATTCACATCATCTTTCCCAGTATATAAATAAAGGTGCTACAGTGGTTGAGCAGTTCCTTTCCTCCCATCAGGAGAAGGGCTCCACCTGATCCCAGCTTTGTTTTTCTCGTCCTCTCATCTTCTTGTGGTCCTTAACCCCAAGAACCTCAGGAGCCACACTGGGTCGCAATAAGCCAGGGGAGATTTTCACATTAGCCAGGAAAACAAGCAGGCATGGGAAGGGAAAGAGATGGATGGAGAGGGGTTCCCCTGGCTTCCAACTCAGATGAGGGCCTTAACAGAGGTGTAGGAAGAGAACGTGAATGAACATGTTTCTGGCTTGGCTGCCTGGGTGGGTATCTGAGGCAATGCTAATTACTTCCCAAAGTTCCTACCTCCAAATTCCATTAACATGTGAATTGTGAATTTGTGGAATGTTTCCAACTCAGGAACTTTTGGGAGACATGGTTCAAGCACAGCAGAAAGCATCACTGAAAAGGAGAGTTGGAGGACCCTCCCTCTTCCTTAGAAGATCTGGGAGAAAGAGCCTTGCAGTGAAAGGGGATGAGGAGAAGTTGCTGGGGAGGGAGAGAAACAAGATGGAAGGTAGATCATCAGAGAAGTGGAAGTCAAAGAGGAAATCTCGGATGGGGATTTAGCTCAGTGGTACAAGCACTTGCCTGCTAAATGCAAGGTCTTGAGTTTGATCCGGATACCAACAAAAGAAAAAAAATATCAAGGGCAGAGATTTGTAAATCTGTTTGGCCTAGGGGACTTTGTTTGTCTGGGGACTCCAGCAGCACCCCGGTCCCTTCCCATTTAGCTCTGTGCTTGGCAATCACAACAGAAATAAGAGTTAATCACAAGCAAAGTCCTGGCTTGACACAAAGGGGTGATGGGTTACACTGTGCAACCTAAAGGGCGGGAAGTCTTTCCTAGAAGGGATCCAGGAGAGATGCGTCAGCATTCCCCTTTCCCCTCAGACTCCCAAGGAGGGCTAAGAAAAGGCTCAGGGTTTGCTTTGAAATAAAAGCACCTCCTAATCAAGGGTTGGAAGGGCAGGGAAAATTCCTTGGGCTGTTTAATTTCTTTGAAACCTATACAAGCTTACAGACATACAAATGTAATTTTGGGCAAGGCAGGAAGAGGTTAAGACTCTTGTTTAGGGTCAAGACTGGCTTGGCTGGGCCTCTTTCTTGTGTGAGAGTCACTGAGTCTCTCTGAACCTGTTTTCTTATCTGTAAATTGGGGATCATAGCATTTACTTCCCGGTGTCATGTGAGGACTCAACTGAAAGAGGCACATAGACTTTTTAGTTCCACATGGCGTATCATAAGAGCTCAGTAGTCCTTATATTTTATTATTATTATTATTATTTTGAGACAGGGTCTTACTATGCAATCAGGCTAGCCTTGAACACGCATTGTAGCTCAAGCTACCTAGAGCTCCGATCCTTCAGTTGCAGCCTCCAAGTGCTGGGATGGCAGGCATGAGCCACCCTGTCAGCTGTATCATCACTATTTTTTTTTTTTTTTTTGGTCTTTTTCGTTTTTATCGGTACCAGGGATCAAACTCACGATTGCCTGCTTGCAAGGCAGACGCTTATGCCGCTGAGCTAAATCCCCAGCCCCCATCACTATTGTTAATACGAGGAGTGTGAGCCGCATGGTTGTGATTGCAAGCAGACAGTCTGGTGCCCTTGTCTTCCCTCCCCAGCTTTGACTTCTGTGGTCTGGTTGCAGTCCAGAGGGGCTCACAGTCCAGCCCCAGTAAGTCCCAGGTTGTGCTCTTGGGACCTCTGTATCTATCTCAGCTGTGCCTCTTTTGTGCCCGAATTAGACAAATAAGGACAGTGGAAGAAACAGGGGAGTGCCTGGAAAAGAAAATTGTGGACGTGACCCGAAACGACTTTTAGTCTTCCTAGAAGTGAAACAGAGGGAATGAACCAGCTAGGAATCCTGGTCACCTGCCCCTGATTTCACTAGGGCTGTTTTTTTTTTTTGGGGGGGGGGGCATCTTTTTTTACGGGTACCAGGGATTGAACTCACAGCCACACACCTACAAAGAAGGTGCTTAAGCTACTAAACTAAACGCCCAGCCCCTGCTAACGTTGCTAACCATCGGTGGTTTTGTGTGGGTTGTGAGGTAAGGGCAAGTGCCCATGACAAAAATGGCGGAAGTTGCCTCAGGCGCGATCACCGGTCGGAGCCAATCGCTGGGCGGAAAGGAGGGCACGTCTGGGGAAGCACGAAGCGTTGCGCGCGCAGGCGCACTGACTTGCACCTGGCTCTTGGCCGCGGCGCAGTTACACTTCTGCTGCCAGGATTTCGGTGAGAGGCTGGACCGCGGATTGGGCTCAGGGGCAGGCCGGACCGTCTTAAAGGCCGACCTAACAGACAACAAACTCACGGGGGGCGGGGCTGCCTTTTGCTCTGGGAGTCGTGGGCACCATTAGTAGGGATTCTGAAGGTAGTCAGGTTCTGGGGTCAGGCTAGAGAAGCAGGGCTTGGGGAGCAAGGGTGGAATCCTTGCCAGAGGGCTTCTAGAGAGAGAGGAAAGGTAGTGCAGCGAGTCAGATCGTTGGCGATCTTGGGTCCCCGGAAGCAAGGGTCAGGCTGGGGTCCACTGACATAATGGCTCTTAACTCTGGTGGCGCAGTAGAAGCACTTGGGAAGCCACAAGGAGGAAAATAGGATGCTTCCTGCTTTTTGATTTTAGAGGTCTGGGGTGAGGCCTGGGATTGCCCTAGGTGTTGAGTTCAACTCCTCAGGTGATTTTCACCTGCAGATGGATGGAGATCCAGGAAATGGAATAAAATAGATCTGGGCTAATCGGAAACTTCGTAGCTTGGAAGGAGCCAGTGGTCTTAGAGTGAAGCTGCTGACCGGCCTGTATCACTGTAGTATCCAGTGAGGTGAAGGGTCATTTTCCAGCTGAGGGCGGGGCCTTGCTGAGGGAGAGGAAGGGCTCTGATGTAGAAGTCAGCCACTTGTTGAGAAGATGGCACACCGAATTGCTTTGTGAGTTGTACCAGAACTTTCCTGGTTTCATTTGATACCCCGAAGATAAGCAGGGAATGGAGTTGCTTTTCTTTCCGTTTTTGGGACAGGGTCTCACTATGTAGTTCAGGCTAGTCTTGAACTCATTATGTATCCCAGGCTGGCCTTGAGTTTGCAAAAATTCTCCTGCCTCAGCCTCCCCCGTGCTGGTATTACAGACAAGTGTCACCATTCCCTACTGGGGTTGTTTTTCCTGCTTCACAGATGGGGAAGTAAATGGAACAGTGTTAACATTCAGCCCTGACCCAGGACTCCCACTCCAAATTATGCTAATTATAGCACTTCCACTCTGCACTGACTCTTCCTCTATCATCTTTAGTCCTGAAGGAAATGGGAAGCAAACCCTACCCTCCTTCTGATGCCCTTCATTCCGGGAGCAAGTTTAACGCTCTTGCCCCCCCCCCCCCATGCCCATCCCATGGGTCGGTCAGAGAGCAGGGAGGCGCTCCCATGGCATCAGCTCTTTATCTCTCAGACCTTCTGCTGGCCTTTTAAGGGTGAACAGCAGGTATTCACTAAGCACCTGGTGTGTAAAGGAGCCTGGTGAGAAGTAGGCGTAGAAATCAGGGCTGGGGCATCACCAAGAGTGGACATCAGTGACTATCTCAGCTGTTTGGAAGGAGCCCCTGGACCTGGCCCTGGCTTTCAGGAGCTTTTGGGCTGGTTAAGGGAGGCCTTTAGATGTCTGATAGGGGCTGGGGCACCTGAGAGAAGGAGGGAGCTCCCTGACTGGTGTTCTGTGGAGGGCCGTGACTGCCCTCCTGGGCCTTGGATGCTCAGGACTTGGTAAGATTGTAGAGGAGGGTGGTATGTGGTGAAGCAAGCAAGAAATACTGAGTTTTTTTTTTTTTTTTTTTTTTAATTGGTATCAGGGATCGAACTCACCACTGTGCTTGCAAGGCCGGCGCTTATGCCACTGAGCTAAATCCCCAGCCCCAACACTGAGACGTTTTTAGTCAAAATTTTTTTCTTTTTGGATTTTTTTGTCATTTTTTCTATTTTATTTTTTGGTACTATGATGTGAACTCAAGGCCTTATGCTTGCTCAGGTTGCACTGTTGAGCTACATTCCTAGACCCTGATTTTCTGGGTTTTGAGACTAGTTGTCCAGGCTGAACTTGAACTTACTATGTAGCCCATGCTGGCCTTGAATTTGCAGTGCTCCTCATGCCTCAGCCTCCTGAGTGCTGAGCTGACAGGCATGTAGCACCACACTTGGACCAATATATATTTTGAATCTTGGCTCTAGTATCTGGTTTCTTCTCTGCAGAATGTAGGTGGAAGGAATAGCAGATCACACAGTTTCAGGAAAGGTATACGGGTTAGGGATACCCCGAATGCCTGGAGGTTATGTGGAATTGCACCTGGGTGTCTCACATGGGAGGAACAGCATGAACAAAAGCATAGCAGTGGCATTTAAAAAAAGCATTTGGAAGCTGGATGTGGTGGTGCACTCCTGTAATCCCAATACTTGTGAGACTGAGGCAGGAGGATTGCTGCAAGAATGAGACCAGCCTGGGCTACACAGTGAGCTCAAGGCCAGCCTGAACTGCGTAGTGAGACCCTGTCTCAAAAGCCAAAAAAAAAAAAAGCATTTGGAAAAAAAATAAAGGAGCATTTGGGGGCTGGCAGATGAGAAGGGCTAGGATGTTCTGGCAGGCAGAGATGCTGGTGCAAGGTGTGCAGCACCTTCAGTCATGCATTTGCCAGAGGGGTCAGATCTTTGAAGACTGTGAAACCTTTTCTCTCTTGGAATCCCACCCACTGTCTTTTTTAGCATTGTATTCTGGCCAAAATAAATCCATCTCTTCTAGCAAAAAAAAGAAAGAAGACAAACCAAGTTTCAGAGATATGAGAGAAAGTGCTATTTCTTGAGTTTCCTATATGCTAGACACTGTGCTTTATGTTTCCTTTGTGTGAACAACCTCACTGGCCAAGCAGAGGGAGTGGCTGGCCCAAGGAGGACTATGGGACTGGCCCGAGGGGAGGATGGGCTACGGGGCCTCTGACAGGCTCATGTGCAAACTGCCCATTGGTGCAGGATCTGTCAGCCAGCTCACCAGCAGGCTGGGGTGGCTCCCACTGCTGTTCTTGCTGGGACAGGCAGGGCCATTGTCCTCTGCCAGGGCAGGGCAAGGCTGGGAAACCTAGGAGAAGGCTGTTTGCTGAGGGGGTGGAAGCTGGGGAGAAACAGCTGCAACAGCTTCGAAGCACCTCTGGCACCACCTCTGGCTCCTCTGCAGGGCACTTGCTCTGGACAGGCTCTGCCTATTGCCAGGCCTGTGGAGAGGGTGTGTCTGGTACTCTCTATGTTCCTGATCCTCTAAGATGCCCTTCTGACTTTGCCTGCCATGACCATCTTTTTTTTTTTTTTTTTTTTTTTTTTTTTTTTTTTTTTGTCTTTTTGAGACAGGATCTCTATGTAGTTCAGGCTAGCCTTGAACTCACTTTGTAGCCCAGGCTGTTCTCGAACTCGCAACAACTCCCGAGCTGGGATTACAGGCATGAGCCACCATGCCCAGCTGCCATGACCATCTTTTTCCTGGACTCCTTTTCTTGAAGAAGAGGCCCAAGTACCCAGATAAAAAGCAAGTTTCCAAGTATCTCCCGGTGACAGGCATGGTGCTGTGGGTTTCATTCTTTGTGTGCTCCTGTGTGGTCCAGCACTTTGCGAATGAGGAAACCAAGGCTCTACAGGGGTAATGACTTACCTAAGGTGGCACTGTTGATAGGAAATGCAGTCGGGATTTGGACTGCACTTCTGATGGCAAAAGTCACCCATTTTCTCCTCATCACTCTTTGGGTCTTCTTCCATCCTTGGCCCAGAGTGAATGTAGGGAGCCACTGGTGGAGACTTGAGGAGACTTATGTGGGCTCTACCTCCTCAGTGACAAAGGCAGGTCAGGGTATCTGGATGAGGTTGGGGGGCTTCACACCCTTGTGATGAAGAGGAGAATTCTGAGAGGCACTGAGGGCATCAGAGAGCGTGAGCCAAGTTACAGTGAATAACAGATGTGGGCATTGCACTCTGTGCTCCCCAGTCCCCCGCACTGGCTTCGGAGGGTTTGCCCTGAAGACCTGGCCAGTGCTACCCAGGGAAAGGAGGACCCGAAGAGGCTGCCAAGGGAGGGAGGCTGTGTCTGTGGGAGGGGGGGTGGCAGGCCGGGAGGGCCCCCTTGCTGGTGGGCAGGGCACAGCCTGCAGTGTACAGCCTTGGGAGCTTTGGTGAGCCCCAGGCTGGGCAGGCCTGAGGCAGTGTGTGGCCGCTGCTGGACTGGGGTCAGTAACAGGTCCGGGCCCTGTGTGGAAGGCGCCCACTTGGACATGGAAATGTGGCAGATTGGGTGAGAGGAACCAGGGCTCTTTGGGAGTCTCCTTCAGGGCCATAGGCTGCCATGCAGATGACATCAGTTGGCCCCGTTGAACCCCAATGCAGCTGTGGCAAGAGTGCACCCCTCTGGCTACTCTAGGGGAGAACCCTGTCTCCCCCTTTATGCTTCTGGCGCTTGCCGGTCTTCCTTGGTTTATAGCTGCATCAGTTCGATTCTGGCCTTCATCTGCACATAGCCCTCTTCCTGTGTCCGCATTCCCTTCTACTCACAAGGGCCCCATCCTGAGGCCTACCCCGGCTCAGTGTGACTCAGTGACCGTATGGTGACTTGGCAGCTGCACAGACACAGTGTCCAAAAATGGTTCCGTGCATGGGTTTGGGAGTTAGGACTTCAGCATATCTTCTGGGGCCCTAATCCAGCTCACAGTAGGGAGTCTGAGAGAAGGAAACCTCCATAGTTTGTGTGCAGGAATCTGTCAGGTACAAAGGGGAAACATTTTGAGAAAAAGAACAGTGTTTTTTTTTTTTTTTCTTCTGTTTTTTTCCTTTTTATCGGTACCAGGTATCGAACTCACAACTGCCTGCTTGCAAGGCAGGCGCTCATGCCACTGAGCTAAATCCCCAGCCCCCAAGAATAGTGGTTTTGAGACTAGAGAGAGATGGAGAATCTTGATGCCTCCTTTCTTAACGTGTGCTTGTGGGCCAGGGTCATCAGCATCACCTGGGCATTTATTAGAAAAGCAGAACCTCGGGTCCTTCCTCGGACTGCCTGGGTCAGAACAGAGCAGAGTCCCCAGGTGACTTACAATGAGAAGTGCCGCTTGAGTAAAAATCCAACTTGTATTTCCTTTCCCACTCCTGGTCAGCTTAGTTAGCAGTCTGTGCACAAGACATTTGTGCTTTGGTCCCTGTCTTTGTCTCTGTCTGTCTGTCTCTGTCTGTCCCTCCTTCTCCCTCCCACTTCCACTCACAGGCCAGCACTTCACCTCTAAGCTGCACCACTGGACCTTGCTGTCCCTTTCTGCCTTGTATATGCTGAGCCTCTGTCCTCTTTCCTGGCATGGGCCCTGTCTGGATAGTATGGGGCTTGCTGAGAGCCTCTTTGCTGTGATTCTGGGCTGTGTCCAGCTTTTGCTGCTTATAAATGCTACTTCTGTGAACACATCTGCATAGGCTTCTTTGGGGTTAGTTCCTTGAGGTTGAGTTTCTAGAATCAACATGCGTGGGCAGTTGTGGGCTCTCTTCACTTCTTATCCCTCTTGTCATGGAGCAGACATTGCTGGGTTCTGTCCTCCCCAGCAGTGCTTTTTGGGAACCCGATTTGGGAGGTTAAGTGGGAGGAAATGCTTTGGGGTTCAGACAGGCCTGGTTTCAGATCTGATGTTTGCTGTGTGACATTGGCTAATTACTCTGTATCTCATTATCTCCGAACTTGGGGTTATTGTCCTATAAAATCAAAATAGTGCTATAAACTATGTAGGATTTTTTGTTTGTTTTGAAACAGAATCTGCTACATAGTCCAGGTTGGTTTTAAACCGGTGATTTAGCCCAAGATGGCCTTGAACTTGCAATCTCCTTGCCACAGTCTCCTGAGTGCAGAGATTATAACCATGAATGCCTCTGTAGAGATTTTGTAAAGCCAATAGTGATACCACTAATAGCCATTATTGAGCACTTACAGTGAGCTACCTCACTGAATCCTTTTTTAAATTTTTTTTTTTTTTTTAAAATTTTTTTTTTGTCTTTTTCCTTTTTATCGGTACCAGGGATCGAACTCACGACTGCCTGCTTACAAGGCAGGCACTTATGCCGCTGAGCTAAATCCCCAGCCCCTAAATTTTTAATCTTATTAGTACATGTTCACAGGCCATGCATTTCACAGTTGTGTTGGGGATTTGGTGCACATAATACAGCTTTTTTTTTTTTTTTTTTTTTTTTGGTCTTTTTGAGACAGGGTCTCGCTGTGCAGTTCAGGCTGGCCTTGAGCTCACTTTGTAGCCTAGGCTGGTCTCGAACTTGCAATGATCCTCCTGCCTCAGCCTCCCGAGTGCTGGGATTACAGGTGTGAGCCACCACGCCAGGCAATACAGCTTATTTTTAAATTCCCTTCCTCCCTCTTTCACCATCCTCCCTTGTACTCTCCTCCTCTGATTGAATCCTTTTTGTTGTTAATTTATTTATATTTTTTGGGGTATGGGAGATCAAACTCTAGTTGAATCCTTTCTTAAAGTATTCACTTATTTTATTGGTGCATGTTTAGTGATTATACTTGTTCTGGGGAGTTGGTACATGTACATGACATTACTTAATTTTTTTTTTTTTTTTTTGGTACCAGGGATTGAACCCATGACCTTGTGCTTTCCAGGAGGTGCTTATGCTACTGAGCTAAATCTCTGGCCTGCTTAATTTTTAACCCCTCCCCATTTAATCCTTATGTTCTTTTGCTGAGTAGCATAATCTTCCCCTTTTGCCTTTTACAGAAAAAAAAAAATGAGCTTGGGTTAATTTTCTTGCTCTTACGTTATTTGTGCGCTACGTACCCAGGCCAAGACCCTCACGCCAGCCTGTGAGATGTGCAGTGTGCGCCCCAGGGTCCTGAGCATCGGCCCGGCACGTGGCCGCAGTGCCTGCCCGGCTCCCACTGCCCGCGCCGACTCCCTGCGATTCCTCCCTGACCTTGGGTCTTCCTTGGCGTTTTTTTTCTGGACTTCATTGATGGTTTCTCACTCTGTTTTAGGTGCAGACTCTCCCCGTGGGAACGAGTGCTGAAAGGATTCAGACCACTGGGGTTGGGAGACCAGCTCCTGCTTCCCCAGGGCTGAGGATGGCGAGGCCGCCTGTCATCTCCAGCCCTCCTCGGTGCTCCTGGGGCTGAGGAGGGCTGGTTGCCATGAGGCTGGGCCAGCCCCAGGCCTGGCTGCGGGGCCTGTCCACCGCTGTGGTCTATGGCTCCCTGGCCCTCTTCACCTCTGTCCTGCACAATGTGTTCCTCCTTTACTATGTGGACACCTTTGTCTCGGTGTATAAGATCAACAAAACAGCCTTCTGGGTTGGAGAGGTAGACGGAGGGTACCGGCAAGAGGCCAGTGCCAAGTCCCCGGTCAGGGGTGGCGGCAGGCTGGGTTGTCACCATGACTTAGCAGGTGGGCGGTGGAGGCCTGTGACTCCCGCATGGGGACGCTGGACCAGCCCTTCTGGCTATGGTTACTCCCTGTTCTGTACATTCATGTGTAATGTAATGGGGTGTCCAGGCTCACCCCAGCTGGGCCTTGGCTGGGGGGTCTGGGGGTGCAGTGGCTGGAAGAAGGGGGGGGCTTCTGATATGGGTGGGGTTCCCCTCATCTTTGAGGGGAGGTGAGCAGGCTTGCTGCCCTGTCTCCCTCTGCCCATAGACAGTGTTTCTCCTCTGGAACAGCCTCAACGATCCTCTCTTCGGTTGGCTCAGCGACCACCGGTTCCTCAGCTCTCAGCCTCGGTACCTGTGCCTTGCAGATGATTTGTAACTGCTCAGTGGAGCTGGAGGAGGGCAGCTGTGCTTGGGATCGGGGGAGACTGGGAGGCCGATGGGGTTGTTAGGTGTGAATCCCTCCCTTCCAGGCTGGGCCAATTTCCTTACCCTCCCTGGTCGGACCCACCGCTGTCCCCCACCTGAGTGGTGACCTTCATTGTTCTGGGCTGGCTGGCTGGTGTGTGAGGGGGAGGCAGAGGAGCAGGTTCAACCACTGCTAGGCTGTGGCCTAGGCTGGAGCCTCAGGTGTACCCTGGAGTGATCCTGCACTCCAGGACTGTATCCCTTGTCTGGGACCTGACAGTGGAACGGGGCTGCCCAGGCCAAAGGTGCCTCTCCCAGTACCTCCTCTCTCTCCGGCAGGTCAGGCGCTGGGTTCTCCTCACGGGCTGTGGTGCTGGCCCGGGTGCAGGCGCTGGGCCGGCATGGGCCGCTGCTGGCACTCTCATTCCTGGCATTCTGGGTGCCCTGGGCCCCCGCTGGCCTGCAGTTCCTGCTGTGCCTGTGCCTCTATGACGGCTTCCTGACGCTCGTGGACCTGCAGCATCACGCTTTGCTGGCTGACCTGGCCCTCTCAGCCCACGACCGCACCCACCTCAACTTCTACTGCTCCCTCTTCAGTGCTGCTGGCTCCCTGTCTGTCTTTGCCTCCTATGCGTTTTGGAACAAGGAGGATTTCTCTTTCTTCCGCACCTTCTGTGTGGCACTGGCTGTTGGCTCTGCGCTGGGCTTTCTGGGGGCCACACAACTGCTGAGGCAGCGGGTTGAGGAAGCCAGAAGGGACACAGGGTGCTCAGCCCTGGCCGGGGATGGCGGGTGAGTAGCCAGTTCTGCCTCTCGAGGTTCTGAGTCTGACTTTGGTGCCAGGTCCTCTGGCAGGTGGGTGGTCACCTTCTGGTAGGGGCTGCCTCTGGACCTGGTGACCCACGAGTGGCAGTGAAACACCTGCAAGCCACAGGGCAGTGAGGAGGGACCCAAGCAGGACAGAGCAGGACACAGCTGCCCTATGGCCCAGCAGTGTTCAACTCTCCTGTGCTCCCTAATCTATGCAGAGAGGAGCTGCTATTTGGTGGTGAAGAAGCAGGCAGTGTCACCTTGGGCCAGTACCTCCGGCAGCTGGTACGCCACCAAAACTTCCTGTGGTTCGTGGGCATGGATCTGGTGCAGGTATGGGGCGCCCTCTTGCCCACACCGGACTGTGCCTCATTCCAGGGAAATGGCCTCAGGAGCTGGAACTCAGGAGGCCTACCCGGGGATAGGTTGGGGCCTTAGCAGAGTTGAGCTCCCGTACCTTCTGGTATCCTCACTCTCTATGTGGTCTTAGGCAGGTCTTAGCCTCCTGGACAGCCCTGTTATCACCTGTAAAGGGAAGACTGAAAGAAAGATACCCACCCCCAAGAGCCTCCATGACCATCCTTTTAAAACACAGGTGCCACCCTAAACTGCGTGGTATGGAAGCTAGTCAAATTTAGAATTAAATTGTTTTCATGTCATAAACTTTGTATTACTAGCCAGGCATAGTGGCTCCTGTCTGTAATCCCAGCATTCAGGAGGCTGTGGTAGGATTGTTGCTGAGGCTTTGAGGCTACATAGTGAGTTCAAGGCCACCCTGGACTATAAAATGAGGCTGTGTTTCAAAAAATGAATTACTAAGATGTTTTCAATTAAAGTGAAAAATTTAGCTGGGTATGGTGGCTCACACTTGTAAATCCCAGTACTTGAGAAACAGGCAGAAGGATTGCTGTAAGTTTGAGGCAGCCTGGGCTGGGCTATATAAAGTTTAAGGCCAGTGAGACCCTGCCTTAAAAAAAGAAAAAAAAAAAAAAAGAAAGAAAAAGGAAAAGAGGGGAAAAAAGAAGAAAAAACCTGTCCAGTTACTGTTTTACCAGGTCTTCTAAGTCTTAGTGGAAGAAGAGAAGCAGCAGGAACGTGGTTTTAGGTTTTGTCTGGCCTGCTCCATGTTCAGGGACATGGGAACAGAGGACACAGACCCTCCGTAGGCTCCACCCCACTTGGGTCCCTGCTCACTGCTCTGTGGCTTGCAGGTGTTTCACTGCCACTTCAATAGCAACTTCTTCCCCCTCTTCCTGGAGCACCTGCTGTCGGACCACATCTCTTTGTCCACTGGCTCCTTCCTGTTGGGTGAGTTGGTGCCCCAGGCAGCCGCAGGGGCACCTGTGCCTGAACCCCTGGTCCAGCTGATGGCAGGGCCGCCTCCCTGGTGGAGCCTGAGTGGCAGAGCCCTGGCCTGCGCTGTTGCCTGTTGCTGTGTTTATTTTGGATGTGGGGTGGGAATTGTCCTCATGCTGGTCCCCTTGGCCGTGCTGCCACTCAAAGGCGCAGGTGCAGGTGGCTGTGAACTGTGAAGCCCGAGTCTGCAGGGCTGTGTGAGCTGTGAGTCTCTGGGCCTTTTTTGTATGTAGAGTGATAGTGCCTCTGTGTCCATCGAGTCCGCCAACCATGGACAGAAAATCTTTTGGGGAAAGTACTCCCTCTGCACTGAGCATGTGTGGTTTTTGCTTCTTGTGATTATCCCCTTGTTAACAGTGCAATACAGTGGCTGTTTACGTAGCTGGTATTTATGTGGCATTAGGTTATATAAGTAATGGAGATGATTTAGAGTGTGGGGGAAGAGTATAGGTTGTTATGGAAATTTTATCTTCAGATTTTGCCATCTCAGGGGGGTGCCGGATCCAAGTCCTCCTGTATTTATCTTCAGGGCTTGTGAAGATTAAACAAAAATGTGCAGTGCAGCACAGACCCAGAGGTCTGTTTACTCAAACAGTAGCTTGGATTGTTTTGGGTTCTTTTTTTGAGACAGCATCTTGCTATGTAATTCAGGCTGGGCTTAAACTCATGGCAACCCTCCTGCCTCAGCCCCCTGAGTCCTGGTATTATAGGTGTTTACTACCACACTTGGCTTGGAGCTTTAAATTGGAAGGCAGGTAATACTGCAGCTGTCCTTGGTAAGATGGCACCTCTTCCTTCCCAGGCATCTCCTATGTTGCTCCTCATCTGAACAACCTCTACTTCCTGCCCTTGTGCCGGCGCTGGGGCGTCTATGCTGTGGTGCGGGGGCTCTTCTTGCTGAAGCTGGGTCTTAGCCTGCTCATGCTGCTAGCTGGCCCGGATCACCCAGGCCTGCTTTGCTTCTTCATTGCCAGGTATGGCACTGGCCAGCCCTGCCTGCACCCCTGTCCTGGCCCTTACTCTTTTTGTTATTGATTTTAAACATTTTTATTAGTTCATGTTTGCAGTACACCATGATTGCATATGGTGGGAAGTTGGTCCCACACATAACACAGCTTACCTGTTTTCTCTCCTCTCGCCCCATGTCTCTGGTGCTCTCCACTGGCAGTAACCGTGTCTTCACGGAGGGCACCTGTAAGCTGCTGACACTGGTGGTCACGGACCTGGTAGATGAGGACCTGGTGCTGAATCACCGCAAACAGGCAGCCTCAGCGCTCCTCTTTGGCATGGTTGCCTTGGTGACCAAGCCAGGCCAGACCTTTGCCCCGCTGCTGGGCACCTGGCTTCTCTGCTTCTACACAGGTGAAGGCCTGGGGACAGACCAGAAGCTCTTGAGGCTCTGGGCAAAGCTTCCCAGGGATGCCAGCTGTAAGCCCTGGCATGGGGTCCAGGAAGGGAGAGAGAACGGCCTTGGCACCTGATACCGACCCTGAGCCTCCCGGGTATGGGGGAGGAACCAGGTCTCAAACCCCTGTTCCTGCATTAGTTCATTCACGCACTCAGCAGAGCGGTGCAGAATGCCACCCTCTGCTATCGGGGAGCCTCTGCTTTCGTCAGGCAGAGGGTGGGTGGCAATGAGCAGTGAACTGAGGACTTACCAGGCAGTGGTGATTGCAGTGGAGAGGCAAGGGTTGGGCCCCAAAATGTCACCAGGGAATCCCAGGCACAGGGGATGGAATGTGCTAAGGCTCCAGACGCTGTGGTTTGCAGTGAGGCTGGACAGGCAAAGCTACTCTGCAGACCAGGGCAGGGTTGGGGTCACCTCCACTGCAGAAGGGCAAGGTTAGGAGAGGCAGAAGCAGGGGCATGGTGTGGTCTGGTGGACGCTTTGAGGAGCTGACTCTGGCCACCCCAGAGAAGCCCCAGGGAGCGGCAGCAGAGGTGATGGGGCCTGTGGGATGCCTCTTGGAGCTGGAGACAAATGGGGGTGTTGGAGTTAAACAGACTAACTGAGGCAGACTGGGAGGTCTCTGGTCTGAGTTTCTGAGGTGGCATTCACCAGAACGGAAGGCTGGGGAAGTGGGCTTGGGGTAGGCGTGGAGAGCCGTGGCCTAGGATGTGGACCCGTGACCTGTGCCGCACCTCCAGTGCACTCTGGAGGGAACCGGGCCAACTGTGTTTTCCTGCTCTCTTGTCCTAGGTCATGACCTCTTCCAGCAGCCTCCAGTGATCTCTGTGGGCAGCACCCAGCCTTGGCCAGAGCCGCCAGCTCCTGCCCCAGCGCAGGCCCCAACACTGCGCCAGGGCTGCTTCTACCTGCTGGTGCTGGTGCCCATCACCTGTGCGCTCCTTCAGCTCCTCACCTGGTCCCAGTTCACGCTGCATGGGCGGCGCCTGCACATGGTCAAGGCCCAGCGCCAGAGCCTGGCACAGGTCCAAACTCTGGACATTAAGACCGTGTGAGCAGCGTGGTGAGGCCACCCTGCTGGGGACACTGCCCAGCCCTTCTCTTGATGGTGGATGGGTGCTCCTGGAGCAGAGCTAGGAATATCACTGAGGCCTGCCTGGCTTCGATAGCCCAGGGTCGGGTGGTCTGTGCTCAGGGACTTACCCTTCCTGAGTGGCAGAACAAAATGGCCATCAACAGGGATGGGGCTGAGTGAGGCACCCATGAGGCTGCACCCTTTGGCTGGGTCCTAAAGCCTGTGCCACTGCATGTTGTGTTGGCCACTCTGGTGGCCTCAGGAGCCACTTCTGGTACTGCAACTGCTCCCTTTGCCTGGTCAGGGGCAGCTGTGTCACCCACTGTCTCCATCCTTCCAGCAGGCTCTCAGATGTCCCTTGCCCTTGCGCCTCTAAAAAGGCACTTTTCTTACAGAGTGATTAAAGCCAGTCGTTCCTAGCTCTCAGGTCTGTGCTGTGTGAGTAGTAGGCTAGTAAACAAGGTTCCTCACTGAGAGCTGGGTGTGGTGGCACAGCCTTCTAGCTCCAGCACTCAGAGGCTGAGGCAGGAAGACTGCTGCAAGTTGGAGGCCAGCCTGGACTACACATACTAACATGTCTCAGAAAAACAAACAGAAAGCATTCCTCTCTGAGCAGGAGTACCCTGCGAGCAGTTTTCTAGAGTGGTGGTCCCTGGTGTCAAAAACTGAAGTACCAGGATAGGAATGCAGGCTTCTGGGTGTGCAGGTGGCACTCAGGCCTGAAACCTACTGCACAGTGTGTTCCCCACACGGCTGCTAGACAGTCATTGAAGAGGACCCTTGTGAAGTCACAGGCTCCCAGGGCAGGACCCCCAGAGCACTTCCGGAGGAGTTGTTCCCCTAGATTCAAGCTTACTGAGTAGGGGGTGTAGCCTGAACACTGGAGTCTTGAAAACCAGCGTGCGTAGCCTAAGTGTCTCAGCCCAGCCCTAGAGCACTGTGGGCAGAGAACCCTGTGATGTTTAACAGTGTTTTGTGACATTGTCTCACTGTGTAGCCCAGGGTGGCCTTGATCCTGCAGTGATCCTCCTACCCCACCTCCCCAAGTGCTGGAATTAAACGGATGCAGTACCAGGCCTGGCTCAACATCAGGGTTTCTTTTTGTACCGGGAATTTGACTTACTCGAGACCTCATGCTTGCGATTGGTGCTGTGCTGCCGAGCTGTATCCCCAGCCCACATCACAGTTTTGAGAGACTTAAAGGCAAGAGCAGCTCCTGTTGGGAGGGTCCCACTCATGGGTGTGAGTGTGTACAGGAGTCAGACCCTCCATTTATTTTCATGTTTTTAGATTTTGGTCTTTTTTAGACAGGGTCTCACTGTGCAGTGCAGGCTGGCCTTGAGCTCACTATGTAGCCCAGGCTGGTCTCAAACTCATAATAATCCTCCTGCCTCAGTCTCCCAAGTGCTGGGATTACAGGTGTGAGACACCATGCCCTGCTGGATCCATTTTTTAAAAAAACTTTTTATCGGTACCAGGGATCAAACATCCACCTGCTTGCAAGGCAGGTGCTTATGCCACTGAGCTAAATCCCCAGCCTCCTAGATCCATTTTTGAACCTGGGTTTTGGTGTTAATGCTGGGTTCTCTTTATTGGTCTGACAGCCTGACACTTGGGTCTGACCTGGAAGGTGGGACAATGCCTATCTAAGGCTGGGTTGACACCTCACATCCATTGGCTGCCATATCTCCCCTCCTGCCCTGTACTGGCCACAGACAGAGGCCGTTGATGCGTCTATTGGAACAACTTTATTTAAGTACACTGGGCCCCACCAGGCAACATGGTTTGCGCAAGGCTGTGCAAGGGACAGGCTTGAGCTAAGAGAGGGAGGTGAGCTTACACACACGCTACAGTCCATGGCTGCCATACTACTTTCACACACACCTGCTTCGGCTCACATCTGGCAGGGCCTTTGGTCATGGAATAGCATGGGGAAACAATACTACCTGGAATCTGGGACTCCTGGGACCTGGTGTCACAGGCAATGGTGTGCCAGTGAAGACAGGCTCGCCCAGCTTTGTACCATCTGGGCTGAAGGCCGCTGAACTTTCTGCGGCCAGGCCCAAGCCATCAGTTCCTGGCCCTTCCCAAACAGGACCAAAGTCACCAGAGGCACATGATCACCCCGAAGGCCTTCCTGCCTCTTTAGCCTAATCCCCCTGGTCAGGCAGAATGGCAAAAGGCAACTTGGTAAACTGCAGCTTTCTCCAGCCCAAAGGGACTGTATCTCCAATACCTTCCCTTGCAAGGGGCTCTGCTGAGAGTGCTTCTACTCCTGTTTCAGAAAATTCAGCCAGCAACCAGCCTGTTGGTTCCAGGGCAGTGAGCAAGTGGAGGAGGGAGAAAGAAAGGCTGAGTGTAACCCCAGGCCCCAAGTGTGCTGAGGCAGTGCTATGTACGTCCTCATACACGTCAGCAGGGGGTGGTGGGGCTGGATGCTGCACTGTAAACATTAGTATGATGTGGGAGGCAGGGAGCCCCAGGTGCTCTGTCCCCTTATTGACCAATACTTTAATAAATAAGCCTGTTAGGATGGCAATGAAACAAGGATAGATGAGAAGTGAGGAACAGGATCTGGAACGGACTGGCTCCTTAGCTCTAGTAAGATCCCAGGACGGGGGAGGCTTGAAGTGTAACTCTGCAGCCCCTGCCCTCCCCAAAGGCCCAGTGAGGTTCCGGGCCCAAGGGAATGTGAGGACACTGCTACCTCCCAACCCATCTCTAATCGAGCTAGAGTGGTTTTACAGCCTTTTACAACCGGAAGACAACCAGACCAGGCAGAACTTACTCCCAGCCCCAGTCCACAGCCCACCATCCACAGGCAAGGAAGCAGGTGGTGCCAAGGACAGGCAGCAGCTCAGGCCTCAGGGTACCCTTGGGTAAGGTAGGGTGGCAGCCAACCAGCATGAGCAGTGGCAAGTCTCCCTGTGATGGCAACTGCACCCCACAGCCAGAAGAGGGCCCCGCTGAGGAAGGAGTGGGCCTCTGCCAGCCCTCTTCCCTGCCAGGGCCCATTAGTTAGTGGTCAGGGCCAGGCCTCAGCTGTCGCCATCACGGGTAGTCATCATCCTTGCTGGGCCCGAGACCCCTGGGCTGCATGGCACTCATATCTGTGCACACATTCGCACCACCCCCCCAACAGGCAGTTCCTTGAAATCACTCCGACTCAAGAAAGCGAGTTTAAAGTGGAGTTAACTTCAGAGAGTAGTAAAGACGACATCTCAACATTAGAAGGTTTTCCTGTGGATGGATCGGGCACCATCTTCCTCGTATTCCTTCTTGGAGACCCACATCTTCTTAAAGGTGTCCAGCGAGGCAAGGATAGAACCACTGGGGTGGAGGACCCAAAGGAGCAGTGTGAGAGGGTGACTCCTAGAGCCAGTCAGTCCCTGGGCCACACCTGATGGGGCCTTTCCTTAAAGGGATGGGGATGGAGGGGATCAGCGCCCGCAGTCCCATCCCCACGGAGCTACTCACCCGATCCACGTGGAATACAGTCTCTCCTGTGGTGCAGATATCTGCAGAGGCCAATGGGAAGAAGACTCTGAACCCCCTCTTCTTCTGTGTCGCCCGCCCCGAGGGCAGTGGGTGCATCCCACACACCTAGCTCCACTCCCTGGACCCCTGGCCCCTCTGGAGGCACCCTGGGGACACACACTATGCAAGAACTCATGCCTTAACCGAGGGTCTCTCCTGCCTACAGGCAGCCAGAGGCCTCTGCCTTGGGAGCCACTCAGATGCGGGACTGGTTACAGGCAAGGGTATGGCAGCAGCAAAGTTCATTTCTGGTCACCCAGTGTCCCACAGATATCCTGCTGCATCTGGGTCTGGAAACTGCCTGCCTTCTGACTGAGATGGAGGGTCTCCCCCAGCTGCCCAACCTTGGTGCTCCAGGCTACAGAGCCAGCTGCCCAAGGAGCACGGATAGGGCTAACAGGAACCCAGCCCCCAGCCAGCCCCACTGTGTTCCTACCCTGATCTTCACATCTTTGGGAGCCAGTTTCTTCACTTCACTCAGGAGCCTGTCACCAAAACCTAAATGTGCAGGAGAGATTCTCAAGTCAATTCTTGGGGCGCCTGGGCCAAGCTGGCCTGGGATTCCTTCTGGGAAAGGGCTTCAAGTAGAAAGACCAACCTTTGAACAGGGTGGAACCCCCTGAGAGGACGATGTTGGAGAAAAGTGTGCGCCGCAAGTCCATGTCGGACTTCTGGATGGCGAACACCAGGACCTCATGGATACCCTCGCTCTCCTCGCCAATCAAGTCTGGCCTGAAAAGCAGCTCTGGGGCCCGGAATCGAGAAGGACCAATCTGCAGAGTGAAGGGCCAGCTTAACAGGCGCTGTGAGTGTCAACGGAAGCAGCTTCCCTGCTTACCTGATAGCAAGCAGATGGCTATGAAGACCAGACTCAAGATAGACCCTATGTGTCATGGGCCAGAAGGAACAAAGACAGGACTTTTGGAAACAAGGGAAAGGAACAAACAGCATTCCCGGAAACTAGGTCTTTGGCATTATTATGTGGATTCCTTCATTCACAGACATTTCTTCATATCAGTGAGACTCCGGGGAGTGGGACTCACCTTACACTGTGCCTGGGAGGAGTTAAAGACAGTGTGGACAATTCCAATTCCTAACACATCCTCACCTGGGACATCCCCCAGCGCCTCATGTGCTGCTGCGGAACACTTTCGCAGGCCCTCATGGGAGTCCCGCCTGGGCCCAGGGCTTTGACAGCTCTGAGGGGAAAGGAGCAGTACAGCCCCTACCTCAATGGTGCTGCCGTCGGGCAGGTAGTACTGGGCCTTCTCTGTCTCCAGCGTCTCGTCTTTCTGGGGGTTTATGGACAAGTAGCAAGCTCTCTGTAGAACCAAGAACCCAGTCAGCACCCAGGCCCCAGGAAGAGTGTGCTGCTGCAAAAGTCTGCCCATCATAGTGACTGCACTGAAGTCACCAGAGCCGCTGCCTAGAAGTGGGAGCAGGGAGGTCTCTGTTGGCCTGCACTAGGTGGCACTTGGGACATGAGTGTTTAGCTGTCCCACCTTCCCAAGGGGCAAGTATGGAACTCACCTCTCTGCTCCTGGGCCTGAGACCACAGGCTGATTCCAGCCTAGGCCAAGACATCTTTCTTCTCCTTCCTCCATTCCTAGGCCCAGCCCAGAGGTCTCCCTACAGCCAGAGCTAGCAGGACAGTTCTGTTTACTTTTTTTTTTTTTGTCTATTTCCTTTTTATTGGTACCGGGGATCGAACTCACGACTGCCTGTTTGCAAGGCAGGTGCTTATGCCACTGAGCTAAATCCCCAGCCCCCACAGTTCTGTTTACTTAGGAAAAGACATTCTGACTTCCCCAAGGCAGGGAAGGAACTTGTGTTGTCTGCACCAGGGTCCCAGTGCCCAGCTCAGGGAGTGGAAGCAGCTGCTCTTCCTTAAAATGGCAGCATTTGTGGTGAGAGTCAGTGGTGGGCTAGAAAGCCTGGCGGGGGAGAAGAGCCTAACCCAGAATCCCAGCGGGGAGCTATACCCCTCTTCACTCACAGGTCCCCATCCCTAGCACTCACTTCTTTTATGGCCTTGACAATCTCGAATTCAGAGGATGAGTGGAAATCATAGCCCTCCTTGCGCAGGTAGAGGCGAAGGAAGCGAGAGACATCTCGGCCAGCGATGTCAATGCGCATGATGGAGTGAGGCATGGCAAAGCCTTCGTAAATGGGCACGGCATGAGTGACGCCGTCACCAGAATCCAGCACCACGCCTGTGGTCCTGCCTGTGGCATAACTGAGCAAAGGGGGACATCAGTGATCTTGCCTCCTCACTCTGGGAAGCAGCCCACTTTTCCCGAGGGCTCATTGCCCGACAAACTGAAGGCTGGGCTTGCCTTCCTGTAGGGCCTAGCACACACCGCATACCGTGGAAGCCCAGAGGTACGGGCTCCCTCAACCCTCAGCTCCCTGGCAAGCAACGTCCTGGTCTGAGGAGGCATCCTGGCCTCCAGAGACCCTGCCTGACAGGCAGTTTTAACTTTCCAGATAACAGGAAATACCTACAGGACCCAAGAAGACAAGGAAATGGGTAGAGGAAGATAAGGTTACTGTACTTTTCACTTCCATAAAGTTTTTCCCTCACATGCTTTCAGTTCTGCCTTTAGCTTTCTCTCATATACGTTTCTTTTTTTGGGGGGAGGGCGGGGTTTGAGACAGGGTCCAGGCTGGCCTCAGACTCAAGGCAGGCAGTCCTCCTGCCTCAGCCTCCCAATGGTTGGGATTATTATAACATCCAACCTTTATATATATATATATATGTATGTATATATATATATTTATCAGTACCAGGGATCGAACTCACGATTGCACACTTGCAAGGCAGGTACTTATGCCGCTGAGCTAAATCTCCAGCCCCTTTTTCATATATTTTTGATAGGAGAGCAAAACACCCATGTCTGATAAGCAGCAATGGGCACTCTGTACTAGTGGTGGGAGAACAGCAGGCAATGGTGTAGACTGCGGTGAAGTCAGCTTGCAAACTATTTGTTATGGCAGCTGCTAGCAGTGCCTGCTGGCTTTTGCCCTACAAGAATGTAGTAGGCTTAGTATTACCACATTTTCCCATTTTTCCAGTGAAGCCCAGAATTTGGATTTTAATACAAAAACTAACTTTTAAATGATGGCCAACAGATTTTTTTTTTTTTTTTTTGTCTTTTTCGTTTTTATCGGTACCAGGGATCGAACTCATGACTGCCTGCTTGCAAGGCAGGCGCTTATGCCGCTGAGCTAAATCCGCAGCCCCGGGCAACAGATTTTTACTGAAACTAAACTAACCCAGTGCACCATGTCTGTAGCAAACAGAGGCAGGGTGTGGAGTGAAGCAGAAATAACAGGGAATAGGAACAGGGACCGTGGTGGTGTCTGGGTTGCAGCTGGAGCTGAAGCAGCAGTCTGGCTGAGTGTGTGGCAACCAGCGGGGACTGCAAAAACGCTTGCGTATGTTCAGGGCCTTCCAGAAGCAAGTGGCCTGCAGAGCACTCAAATCTTCTGCGAGTCCCAGGGCTGGGACTCAGCCACATCTTTTTTTTTGTCTTTTTCCTTTTTATCGGTACCAGGGATTGAACTCATGACTGCCTGCTTGCAAGGCAGGCACTTATGCCACTGAGCTAAATCCCCAGCCCCCAGCCACATCTTTTTTAGTCCCAACTGAGAAACCTCAGTATCCAGTTCCCACAAAAGTCTTCCTCCCTCTGCCACCATCTTTAACCCTTGCCAGCAGGCTTGGGTGAGGCTTTGGCTACTCTGAAACCCAGGGGAGAGGCAGCCCCAGTCGTGCCAAAGGACTTTTTCTACCCGTGAGACCTAACCAGCCAGCCAGGCTGCTACTCACAGGCTAAGTACAGCTTGCATGGAGATGAAAAGAGCTGGCACATTGAAGGTCTCGAAGAAAACTTCGGCAGCTCGTTCTCGATTTTTCCGTGGGTTTAAGGGTGCCTCAGTCAAGAGCACAGGGTGCTGCAGAAAGGAACCCAGGGGACAATCAGGGGAAGCCAGATTTCCACCATCATCAGTAGTGGAGGAAAAGCAGAGTGAGACTCTGTGCCAGAGTCAAACATAAAAAGGTGTGGGGATATAACTCACTGTATCGGGACTGGGTTCAATCTCCAGCATTAAAAAAACATTTTATTTAGCTCTAAATTCTGAATTATAATAAAATGATAGCATAAAAATTTGTACTATAAGATGGAAAATTTTAACACTGAAATTTTTGTTGTTGTTGTTTTGAGAGAGTCTCACTATGGAGCTAAGGCCGACCCTGAACTCACATGGCAATCCTCCTGCCTCAGTTTCCTGATTGCTGGGATTACAGGTATATGCCACCATGCCTGGCATCTTGGTGTTCTTAATACACTGTGAGGATGTCCCAGGGCCATTGTGAGTTCTTGTGTGGTCTGATAATACTGTGAGTGAAACAGCCTGTTACGTGGGTCTCCTCATATGTGTCATGATCTACTTAGGTCATACTTGCATGTGTTAAGAAGTACTAGTAGGGGCATAGGATATAGCTCATTGGCACAGGTGTCTGCCTGGCAAGTGCAAGATCCTGAGTTCAATGCCTGCTACCAAAAAAAAAAAACCAAAACAAAACAAAACAAAAAAAACCCAAAAAGAAGTACTGATAAAAGTGTGCTCGTGTGTGTGTTGGAGTACATGTATCCAGCCATCAGGTAAGTGGCACAGTGTATCAAGCTGTTCCTGGCACTGATCTCTGACTTATCCTTCTACGTGTCAGTACACGTACATGCGCCCATGTGTGTGTATTGAGGTGTTCTGTGTGTCACATACATGGATATTATCTGAAAGGCATTTGGCCTGGTGCTTGGTACACTCTTGGCAGTTTCACTGCCATCCTCCTTATCTCTGGGGTAGGGGTCCACCTAGCACTGCCTACAATATGGGAATGCCTTGATGGGTGACCCTCACCTCCTCTGAGAAGGTCTGCAGCTGGTCCTTAGAATAGACGTACTGCCAGATGCGCTCCATGTCGTTCCAGTCCTTGACGATGCCATGCTCCATGGGATAGCGGATGGACAGCAGCCCTCGGTGCTCCTGAGGGCAGAGGCAGGATTGGCAGCAGTAGGTGAGGGACCCGCTTTTCCAGGCCTGAGCAATGCTGAGTCACTTGCACAGGTGCCTCAGCCTGCGGGTCCTCCCCACAATCTACCAGGCAAAGGCGGGCGTCCATTCTCCAGGCTTTAGGCCATGATGGACCCTTGCTGCCCAAGCTGCTGCAAAGCAGAGGCTTCTGCATTTCTATGGGCCCTCGGGACTCAGGATACAATCTCTTGGCCCACACCTCTGGCCTCAGCATTAAAGCAAAGTCGGCCACACAGATTCTATTGTTCTTACTAGAGGCTGCCTAGGGGTTCTGCCAAAAATGTGCAAATTAACTCATCCCCACAGTATGCCAGCCAGGATTGCCTTTGAATTCCTTTTGCCAAAATAAAACCAAGCCCATCAATTGAATCGTTGTCAAGGTAGTGACTAGCTACAAAAGAAAGGCAAAAGCCTTGTTTTCTACAGCAGTCTTTGCCTCCCCAAGTGGGGTTCTAACTATTCTTTAATACCAAAGGCTGCTCTGTGACAGGGATGAAGGAACTGAAAGGGAGATTTTAAGAGCAAGCTGTCATTCTGCTCACAGCTAATATGCAACTATTGGGATACTTTCATGTAGTGGATAGGGAAGGTCACTGCCTGCCTGATCCTTTTTCTGCAAGACTGGGAATTACCTCTGCTTTGGGGCCAATGAAGATGTCTCCTTCAAGGGCTCCTGCCATGACACGAACATGCTTGGGTCTGCCCACACTAGAGAGATGGCAGGGAGGAAAATCAGTTTCATTTCAGGACAGACACAGGAAGAATATACATACAGATGCATACACAGCCAAATTCTACTGTGCTCATCTCTGAGCTATGCTCAGCTCCTTATTTTCTATAATTTCTACATAGAACTTATTTATTTATTTAGAGACAGGGGCTCACTATGTAGTTCTGGTTGGCCTCATTATGTAGCTCAGGCTATCCTCAGACTTGCAGCAATCCTCCTGCATTGGGGTTACAGGCATGAGCTACCATACTCAGTATAGAACATACCTTATTTGGGGCTGGGGATTTAGCACCTGCCTTGCAAGCAAGCAGTCATGAATTCGATCCCCGGTAACGATTAAAAAAAAAAAAAAAAAAAAAAAAGAACATACCTTATTTATTTTATTTCATATTTATAAATTATTGAAACAATTTTTAGAGGATTCAAGTTTTCTTTTTCCCAGTGTCTATGCAGACTGAAAAGATAAGAAAACTTTTTTTTTTTGAGACAGGGTCTCACTATGTAGTCCACATAAACCTTGAGCTTGCTATGCAGCCCAGATGAATTTCAAACTCAGGATGCTCCTGCCTCAGCTTCCCAAGCGCTGGGATTACAGGTGTGCATATCATACCCAGCCACGAATTTTAAATAAATGATAAACTCCAACTTTTAAGGGGTTGAGATGTGTAGCTCAATGATAAAGCATTTGCCTAGCATGTGTAAGGCTCAGGCTTCTATCCCTAGCACCTGAAAGAAAGGAGAAACGAACACCAGAAACTTCTAAAACACCCACTGGATTTCTTGGTCTCTGCCAGAACATCTCCTAAGGCAGGCTGTGATGGTACTCAGACAGCCTTCTCCTTTTCCTCTTGCTTAAATGAAACAGGTCTCCATGCCATGTCCATACCCTAATGCAGTCTCTGCGTCAGTAGGAAAGCTCCAAGAAACTCATTTCACTAAGATGGGAATGAGTCTGCTGACAGACACGGTTTAATGTTAAACTCTGTCTTGCGTGATAGGAGAAGTTTAAAAACAGGGCTTCTAGCCAGGCTCAGTGGCATATGCCTGCAGTTCCAGTTACATGACAGGCTGGGGCAGGAGCACTGCTGGGGTCTAGAAGTTTGAGACCAGCCTGGGCAACATAGTAACTCTGTCCTAGAACATGAGACTAATTGGGTCCAGGATTTAGCTCAGCAGAACAATTGTCAGCCTGGAAAGCACGAGCTTGAGTTCCATCCCCGGTTCCAAAAAAAAAAAAGGGACAATAATAAACTGGGCACAGTGGTACACGCCTATCACCTGTAACTCAGCTACATGGAGGGCTGAAGAGGAGAATCCCAAGTTCGAGGCCAGCTTAGGCAACTTTTCTGGATGTTGTATCAAAATAATGTTTTTTGGTTTTTGGTTTTTGCTTTTTGTGACAGGCTTTTGCTATATAGTTCAGGCTAGTCTCTAACGCACAGTAATCTTCCTGCCTTCGCCTCCTCAGTGCTAGGGACAAGTATATACCACCATGCCAGGATCAAATGAGTTTGATCCCTCATACCAAAAAATTAAAAAAAATTTAAAAATTAAAAAGAAAGAAAGGAAGAAGAGATAGGGATGTAGCTTAGTGACAGAATATTTTTGGTTTCAATCCCCAGAACCAGTAAATAAGTAAGTAAGTAAGTAAATAAATAAATAAATAAATACATAAAAAGTGAATAAAAAATGAAAAAATTTGTGGCATCTGACAAAATCAGATTTTTAAAAACAAGCCCTCTTGGGGGCTGGGGATTTAGCTCAGTGGCATAAGTGTCTGCCTGGCAAGCGTGAGGTCATGAGTTCGATCTCCAGTACCACAAAAAAAAAAAAAAAAAAAAAAAAGGCCTCTTGCCTGCACCTTACAGATGCCACCAGGTAGCAGTTGTTACCTTTACTTATTCCAGACATGCCTCCTATCCCTTGCTTGTCACTGTTTGAAGCACCAAGGCTGACGTGAGTGAGAAATCTCCCTCAAAGAGGAGGCCTGGCCTCCTCACGTCCTGGCTAAGCTACAGAATGACTTACTAGTTTGGAAAGCAGTATTTCGGGATCTGATCACCAGCAAAACCAGCTTTAATCACACCGGATCCCTGGGGAGAGAGAGAGAGGAAGAAGTGAGAACTATCACTAAAGCCAGAGGAACTGCATATGATATGGGCATCTAATATGCAGGTGCAGGAGCCTCGGAAGGAGAGTATCCAGGGAGGGGTGTGGCACAGGGATAGTGATGAAGGCATCCACTACATGCTCACGAAGTTTGATTTCTCTGCAGACTTTTCTATACTGAACATGATTTTCCTTGAGAATTAAATAATAAAGGGAAGAAAAATAATAAGAAGAAAAACCTGGGAGCATCAAAAAAGCCAAGTTCAAGAACATACCTGGGGAGGGGAAAGCACAGGACCCTTCCTGTTGCACCAGCACAGCTTCCCTGCCTCCCTCCAGAACTGCTCCCTGCCCCAACCTGGTACTGCTACTGCCTGAAGCTGACTGCCCACCACACTGTCTGCTCTGTGGGGGCTGGTATGTATTGTCTGTTTGTCTTTTTTGGTTTTCTGAGATAGGGTTTTGCTGTATAATTCAGGCTGGCCTTAAGTGACCCGCCCGCTCAGCCTTCTTAGTGCTGGGATTAGAGGTGTGCACCACCATGCCTGGCTTATGGTTTTGTTTTTTACTATTTGCTCCAGGTTCCTGATGGTGGTGGAAGACCCACAGTTCCGCTGGCTCTAATACCTAGTATGCTGGGTGGGATGTCTAGAAAAGAATCTAAGCCTCCCAAGCAGCACTGACCTTCGAAGGCTCACCCAACATAAATATCAACTCCCTAGCAGATACCACCTGGTGAGGGACAGATGTCAAGGTCTGGGTTGCTTTCTTCTCAGCTCTTCTACCCTCACACCAGTAACCCTCACCCTTTACTCTAGCATAGTTTGTAGCTGCACGTGTAACTGTTCTTTTCTGCTGTCTGCTGACACATCTCTTGGGCAGAGTGTAACACTTCCAGATCCCACACAGCAAGTGGTAAACACATCCGGTGATGCCAGGTAGCCAAGGCGTCTCAGCGACATGCCCAGTTATTCCCTCTGCCCTCTGATCTCTGATCTTTTGCAGGCTGCAGAAGACTGACTATTCTGGCGCCTGCCTCTGTTACCATAAGAAATGGTGAAAAGACAGGCAAGCAGTATGGGAGAGAGCAGGGCCAGCCTAGTTCTCAAAAGGAGTAGGAACCTATAGCAAGGAGCCCAGAAAAGGTACAGCTGTAAACTGAGCTGAATGACTGGGGAGGAGGAGAAAGAACTCTTACTGCAAACCTGAGGGCAGAACAGCTCTGTACAAGAGAAGTTCAAAAACTTGTTAGCTCACATCTCCAGTGATTGCTCACTGCCTCCACTGTGGTGTGGTGATGCCAACAGATTAACTGAATCTCCAGACAGAGGGTGAGAACAAAAGAAGCACTTCAGATGTGAATATTTTTAAAAAAAAATTTTTTTTGGTCTTTTTCCTTTTTACCGGTACCGGGGATCGAACTCACGACTGCCTGCTTTCAAGGCAGGCGCTTATGCCGCTGAGCTAAACCCCCAGCCCCCAGATGTGAATATTTTTAAGGGATGATTTTCCTGGATAACTGGATTTTTTTTTTTTTTTTTTTTTTTTTTGGTGCCGGGGATCAAACTCAGGACCTTGTGCTTGCCAGGCAGGGGCTTATGCCACTGAGCTAAATCCCTGCCCCCCACATTTAAACAGGGTCTTGCTATGCAGTTCAGGCTGTCCTTGAACTCACTCTGTAGGTTGGCCTCAAACTCATAGTGATCCTCCTACCTCAGCCTCCCAAGTGGTGAGATTATAAACCATGTACCACCACCCCTGGCTTTGATTTTTGACTATAAGGAGAAAGATAACCGGATGCTTGATTTTTAGAATGCTAGTGAAAGGACTAAAGTCTGGCTGACAAGGCAGATTAAGATGTCTGATTCTTGTATTCCTCTCTGTCCTTCCCAGATTGAGTGTAAGGACAGGTCCAGTTCAAATGTCACCACCTTTCCTGAAGAATAAGCCCAAGCTGACATTTATTATTAACTTCTGAGTATCTCATAGCCAAATAGTGGTGAACTGTGTTATTTGTTTTTCTTTTAAAACAAAAGATGTTAATATACAAGTTGTTTTTTCTAAACTGAAACCTCAGCATGAAGATTTAATTGCAGTGCAGGCCCTTTGTGATAAAGAAGTGAGTTTTGGGTTACAGTTGGGCACTTATCTCTGAAATGTTCACCATCACTGTACAGCCAGTCACCAATACTTATGCTACAAGGTAGCATGCACCTCATTCTGTTTTCAGAATTTAGGGTTTCCCAGTTCAAGTTTCTTGAAGTCACAGACTCCATACATTGATAATATCTGGCATGTGCTGGGTCTGCAAAAATGCTGTTTAAAAGCAAGTAAAAACAATTAGCAGAAGAAGTGTAAAGTGTGGGACCTGCATGAGAAGCTGGAATGCCAGCAGCCCCAGGGAGAGGAGGCTCAGGGAAGACCAAAGCAGCTTTGGGAATGATGAATAAGGAGGAACGAGACCCAGCTTGCCCCTGCAGTCCCCAGTGGGCATGCCAGGTCAGTGGTGAATAAGCATGGGATGGGAAGTGGCTGAGGCTCTCTTCTGTTCAGGTCATACAGTGATTGCATTTGGACAGCCCACACCATTTCTTTAATCTCTCTTTCTCTCTCCTTTCAGGCAGGTTCTCACTACGCAATTCAGGTTGACCTTGAGCTCACTCTGTAGCCCAAGCTAGCCTCATATTTACAGCAATCCTCCTGCCTCAGCCTCCCCAGTAGTAGGGTTACAGGTGTGTACCACCACAGCTGGGTCCATTTCTTTACCAGTATTTATAATTAGAAACTGTGTGCCTGGCAAATAAGCTGCCATTCTGTTATTTACTTTGGCAAAACCAGGTGAAGAAATATTTTTTGTTTGTTTTTTGAGACAGGGTCTTACGATGTATTCCAAGCTGGACTTGAACTCATGGCAGTTTCCATGCCTTTGCCTCCTGTGTACTTGAATTACAAGCATGTACCACCATGCTCAACCAAACCATATTATTTATTTATTGGTTTTGGATTTTTTAAAAGATAGGGTCTTGCTATGTAGCTCTGGCTGGCCTTTTTTTTTTCTTCTTTTTTTTTGGTCTTTTTGAGACAGGGTCTCACTATGCAGTTTAGCCTGGCCTTGAGCTCACTTTGTAGCATAGGCTGGTCTTGAACTCACAGCAATCCTTCTGCCTCGGCCTACTGAGTGCTGGGATAACAGGTGTGTATCACCATACCACACCTTAATATCTGGCATGATATTAATTTTATTAGGAGTAACAACAGTATTTCTATTTTGTTTTATTTTTGGCTGTGCTAGGAATTGAACTCAGGGCTTCATACATGGCAGGCATGCATTCCACACAACAGTATATTGGGTACATTTTTGAGAAAGGAAAGTGAGTAAAACTATAGTTGAAAAAACTGGCCAGGAATAGAAAACTGGCATAGTGAGGTATTGTGGATGTTCATTACACTATCTCCTGTGCTTTTGTATGTTTGGAATTTGCTGTAATAAATAGAGCTGACAAATAAGATGATAGCACTTAAATAAAATTTCAAAACATAAATACTGAACGTGCACATATATACCCACAAAACATAAAATCTACATCCAAATTGGACATGGTGGGACACTCTTATAATCCCAGCACTTAGGAGGCTAAGGCAGAAGGACTGCTGTGAATTTGAGGCTACCCTGGGCTACAAAGCAAGACCCTGTCTCAAAAAACCAAAAACCAAAACCAAAATACGTATCTACATACACACACATCCCCATAAAAATCAAAGCAGGAACATGTCAATTTTATAACAATAGTTGATTCTGTAACAGAACATCAGAATGAGTTTCTGTGTGGGGTTACAAAGAGGCTTCAATTATATCTGAAACTTGCTTATTTCCTTAAAAATTCTGAAGAAAATGTAGCAAATTTTCAACAGTTATGAAAACTGGATGGTAGATGCCAGGCACAGTGGCATTTACCTGTAATTCCAGTCATTTGGGAGGCTAAGGCAGAAGAATTGCAGGTCTGATGTCAGTCTGGGCAATTTACTGAAACCCTGTTTCAAAATATAAATGAAAATGACTGGAAGTATAACTCAGTGGTAGAGCATTTGCTCAGTATGCCCAGTATCGCAAAAAAAAACCCACAACAGCAACAAAATGGCAACCAAACTACTTGGGAGTAGACATATGCTCCATGGGTACTTGTGATGTATATCTTTCAACTCTTCCATGTATTTTAAGTATCTGAAGCAGCACAACATCCCCAAAACCTCACTGGGCCCCTCCCACTCTCCAGCTTACTGATGCCCTTCTGAACACTGGACACTGGTCTGCATGGAGGCCCACATGGCACAAGGGCAGTGTTACAATGGACAAAAAGGGTGAGCCAGGTCAGCCCAGAATTGTATCTTTGAGATCTTAGCACAGACTTAAGCTTCAGAATAAACAGTCTGGGGCCTGGAGATCTAGCTCAGTGGCATAAGCACCTGCCTTGCAAGCAGGCGGTAGTGAGTTCGATCCCCGGTACCGGTTTAAAAAAAAACAAAAGTGTAAAAAAGAATAAACAGTCTGTTCTTTCTGTGGCTCTCTGTGATTATGCTTATCACTTTACTGCTGTTAAAGCACCGCCCCTTTTTCCTCATTACCTTCTGATGAACTGGTTTACTGTCAGAGTAGGATGAATTTTTTTGGTATTGGGGATCGAACTCAAGACTTTGCGCTTGCCAGGGAGGGGCTTACACTGCTGAGCCAAGTCCCCCGCCCCTCGAGGAAAGTAGTTTTAAGATAGAGAAGGCAGAAAGAGTGGCGGAACTTGCCTGCAATACCAGCACTCTGGGAGGATGAGGTAGGAAGATGGCAATTTAGTGAGACCCTGCCTCAAAATAAAAAAGGGCTGGGTCAGAGGGTCCTGGGTTCAATTCCCAGTCCTGCAAGATAAATAGGTAAAATAATAAAACCTAATATCATGTAAATGCTATGTAAATTGCTGTTGTACTGCACTGTTTAGGGGATAATGACAAGAAAAGTCTGTAGTTGTGTGGTATTGCAGTCTTCCTTTAAAAACAGTTTTGATTGGGCTGGAGATTTAGCTCAGCGGCATAAGCACCTGCCTTGCAGGTGTGTGGTCATGAGTTCAATCCCCCGTACCGATAAAAAGGAAAAAGACCAAAAAACAAAAAAAATCTTTTTTTTTTTTTTTTTTTTTTTTTGTCTTTTTCCTTTTTATCGGTACCAGGGATTGAACTCACAACTGCCTGCTTGCCAGGCAGGTGCTTATGCCGCTGAGCTAAATCCCCAGCCCCCCAAAAAACCAGTTTTGATCTGCTATTGGTTGAACAGTGCATGTAGAATTGTGGGTATGGAGGGTTGACTGTATTGTCAGGAAAGATAAAGGTCTAATTAAGAAGCATTAGCTTAAATAATACTAAAGGAAATGGCTGGAGATACAGCCCTGCCCAACAATCCAACAATAAAAGAAATCAGCAGGATGGTCAGGCTGCTCCTTCAGGACTGCTGATGACAACAGGCAATTAATGATTTGTATATTTTTTTTTCTTTCCTTTTTTTATTTTTATTTTTTTGAGACAGGGTCTTACTATGTAATATAGGTTGGCCCTGGTGATCCTCCTGTCTCAGCCTCTTGAGTGCTAGGATTGCAGGCATGCACCAACATACCCAACATTTTTTCTTTTGGCAATGAAGAATAATGTAGATAGAAAATGCAGAAACTGGGTGAAGACAGAAATAATGATCTCTGAAATCAACAAGAACCAAGGAATCCTATTCAACCTTCTATACTATTAAGTACGAAAAATACTTCATCCTTTTTTGACATAGGGACATCTTCATTACTGTGATATAGCCAATCCAATGAGAAAGCTTTACTGAGAACACTGGGGTGTGGGCCCTGGGTACTGCCTGTGTGTTCAGGGGCTAGGTAAAGGGGCACTATAAAGAATAAAGCAGGGGCGAAGAAGTAGCTCAGTGGTTCAAGCACTTGCCTGGTAAGCAGGAAGTTATGAGTTCGATCCCCAATACCAAAACCAACCAAACAAAGACAAAATAAAATAAAGGAATATCATCTTTTCACATAAGGATTTTACAGTCTAGAAGGGAGACAAAATCCTCTCAAAAATTAGGTGTGTTAGAATTAAGATGTGTCATGTACAATGTACTAACTCCACATGATTAATATAATCTTTAATCTTTATACACTGCAAACATGCACTATTAAAATTTTTTAAATTTATTTATTTTTGTTCTCCCTGTGCAGTTCAGGAAGGCCTTGAATTCACTTTGTAACCCAGAATGGTCTCAAACTCACAATGATCCTCCTGCCTTGGCCTCCTGAGTGTTGTAAAAATTATTTTACAAAGATGAATAAAACCTGCTTTATCCCTTAAAAAATGAAGTGTCTCACTGAGTTCAATCTGGTCTTTTACAACAAATAAGGCACCTTTCTTTCTTTTTTTTTGTTTTTTAACTTTTTATCGGTACTAGGGATGGAACTCACTATTGCCTGCTTGCAAGGCAGGTGCTTATGCTGCTGAGCTAAATCCCCAGCCCCTAAGGCACCTTTCTGTAGAAAACATGAACAACCTAGAACCAGATATCAGTTCCTCAACTCTTCTTCTTCTTCTTTTTTTTTTTTTCAGACTCTCACTATGTAATTCAGGCTGGCTTGGAACTCGCAGCAATCTTTCTGCCTCAGCCTTCTGAGTAGTGAGATTACAGACTGCACCACTGTGCCAGGTTGGTTCCTTCACTCCTAAATAGGGTGTTTTGAATAATCTTTCCATGCTTCACTTTGCTGCAAAGTGGGGAAAATAATTCCTCTCTCTCTCCTAGTGCTGAATGTTAAATAAGATGATGTAAAGAAAAGAACTTTATAATATCCCCACGTCCTAAGGACTAGATCACAGAGTGAACTCTGATGGCCTGGGGCAGAAGGAACGGGTGTTTTGCTCAATACATGGACCTAGAAGGGGTACAAAAAGGTGTATCAACCAATCTCCCCCAGACCAAACCTTTAAGGGAGTACAGAAACGGAGCACAATTGTCCCTCATTCACCCCATAAAAGCAATACTTAAATTGCACTTATCATTACTGGTACATCTGCGTAGGGGTGCTAAGCAAAGGGAAAGACTAGTAAAGCTGTGGATTTAGGGCACCTGGGTGTGACCTTGGGCTCACTTCACACGTTTCGGTTTTCTCTCTTGAGAAACGATAATCGAACTTTCTAACTTATCCACCCAGTTTTTGTGAATATCCAACTCGAAGGTAGGTGAAAGTGTCCTTGAAGTGGCACAGCGCCCGGCAAACACTGTAGATGTAATTTTTCCTGAAACGATCAGGCATCTGTTTGCTTTGTCGTTCCCCTTTTTTCTCCACTTTTATTAGCTATAATTTACAATCTCAGAAATAACTTAAATGCTACAGCGGTTTCTGGCCCCAACTCTCGGGCCCCACCCAGGCACACTACATCACGCCGTCTTTCCAACCTTCGGGTGCACCTTCACCTTCCTGCCCCGCCACCCTACTCCCTGAAGCCAATCCCCAAAGCCCTCATGACTGCCCCGCCCCCTAGACGGAGAAACACCACGCAGGCAGGAAGAACGACAGGCGTGCGAGCCAATACTTGCAGAGCGCTGCCTTCATCCGGCAAGGCCCAGAGACCAAGTTGTCACGCAGCCAGAGCAGCCAATGGAGTGATCAGAACCGGGAAGGGGGCGGGTGCTAGGTTCTAACAGAGCGGTTAAGGCTTCTCAAGCCAAGGGCCTAGGGACCCTGCTCGGCTTACAGCATTCCCCTTTACCCACCCACTAAGTTCTCCATCCCACTGTTGCTAGTCGGCCGTCCCACCTGAAGACTGTGGGTGGGGGAAGGAAGGAAGCGGCGGCACCGGAACCCGCCTAACAGGCTCGGCCAGTGACAAAGAATCGGCCGCCCATGGTAAAACCCAGGAAACCATCCTTTCTGAAAGGCCAGCACAAGTTCCTTAGAGATTGGAAAGACACAACTCACGTTATCGATCACAACAGGTTGGTTGGCGATCACATCGTAAGACTCCATGGCTGAGGAATTGCTCCTTCCGAGGAAGGTTCTGCTAGCCGGGTCCTCTACGAACGCCACTGACACGCATGCGCAGTCCAACCGCCAGCGCGGAGCGCCTAGGGAGCGGCCCTATTTGTCTCTGAGGAACTACCATCCCCAGCATGCTTAGTGCCAGAGCGGGCGCTCTAGCGTGCTCCTGGGCCCCGCCTTCAACAGGAGACTGGGCGAGGTATTTTGACGCACGGTTCTGTGTGGTTTGTAGTCCCATAGATTAAATCGCCAAGACAAATCGATGGTTGTGTTGCGAGCCAGAATGTCATCCCTTTGAAGGGGTTCGCAATGCGTACTGAAGCATGTAGCTTTGAGTGTAGTTGGCTTTGGATTGGTCAGTAACTGATGGGTGTTTGGATTTTATAAATCAGTTCTGCCACTGCCCCCGCTTCTCTTGGGACAATTTTTATTTGTGTCTATAAGACAGACATAAGTAAACATCTACCACTTCACTTTTTTTTTTTTTTTTTTTTGTCTTTCTGAGATACGGTCTTCCTATGCGGTTCAGCCTGGTCTTGAGCTCACTTTGTAGCCCAGGCTGCTCTCGAATTTGCCACTATCCTCCTGCCTCAACCTACTGGCTGGGACTACAGGCGTATGCCACCACGCCCGGTTTACCACTTCATATTTTAACAGGAAATTTTAACACACACACACACACACACACACACACATATTCCTAAAACGAAGAAAAGTTATTTGCATAAATTTAGCTTTAAGGAAAAAAACCGTGTACATTGTCATTACTTTTCCCATTTCTTTCCTGGATAAGTATAAACTTTGTAACAAGCAAACACTGAAGATTGGCATTTGGAACTACCACTGTGGGTCATTAAAACATCAACTAAGTGTTTAAGAACTGCTCTAATATCCCTTTACTGTTCATGAAGATCTAGGATTGATTTTGATGAGAAAAATAAAGGTGAAGAAAAAGGGGACTATTATTTTCTGTCCAACCTCCTTTCAAATTAATTGCAGGGACTGTCAACAGCACTAGGAATTTTGTATTCAGATTTATGATCTCTAATGTCAAAAGAAGGAATGATCAATATGTTGTCCGATTTGTGCTTAAATCGTTGTCAACAACGTGTCAGCGAAAGTGTCAAGACCTTTGTGGCGGCTTTCTAGCACCCCAGGGGCAGCGCCTCATCTCCAGTCACACCCGGTTCCTCCTAACGCCAGGGGGAGACCAAAGGCCTTGGGCTACTCTATACGGGCAAGAGGGAGGTGGGGCTATTGTCGAGTCACGCCTCTCCACCTATGACTGGCAAATATGTTAGCCAATGGGTGCTGGAACAGGGTGGGCCGGCGCACCGCTTCCTCGCGCTCCCCGCTGTCCCGAGGCGCCCCTCTGGCAGACTTCGCGGCGGCCACTGCCTCGGCTAACAGCCCGCGTGCGCAAGCGCGGAGCTGTTCCTCGCTGCAGCCCCCCCCCCCACTGCCCCCGGGAATCGCACCCGCCGAGTCCACCTACTGGACTGTCTGGGCGTCCCTTACTCTGCGCTTTAGGCCCCCCAGCGCTCCTCGCGCCCCCATGGCGGAGCTGCGGCCTAGCGGCGCCCCTGGCCCCACCGCGCCCCCGGCCCCCGGCCCCGCTGCTCCGCCTGCCTTCGCCTCGCTCTTTCCCCCGGGACTGCACGCCATCTACGGGGAGTGCCGCCGCCTTTACCCCGACCAGCCTAACCCGCTCCAGGTGACCGCTATCGTCAAGTACTGGTGAGTCTGGGCCGCCAGGAGGGTGGGATCTCCGGGACAGGGGCAGCGCGGGGTGAGAGCTGTTGGAAAGAGGACTCCTGCGGGGAAGGAGTAGGGCTGAAGTTGGTGATGGGGACAAAGGGGTTAACGGGGCCCGTGGGTAGTGAAGGGTTAACCGGGTTTGGGAGAACGGGGGCGGGGGGGCGGAGTGGAGCCACGGCGTGAGAGGGAGCCGTAAAACGTGGTGAAAAGAGGGGGCGCCTGTAGGGGGTCATTAGTGGACCAGGGGAAGCCGAGGTGGGCGGCAAGGCGGGGCATGGGAGGGCTTCGGAGGAGCGAGGCCAGGGAAGCTGCGACGGCACGAGACTGCACAAGCTCAGGCGGGCCCTGGGGCCTTGGGCTGTCCTGTGGGTTAGGAGGGGAGCAAGAGGAGGGTGCTGTGCTTGTGATGAGGAGGGCTCCTTTGATACCTTCCCCAGGGAGCTCAGAAGTGTGTCCCTGTAAAGCTTTTGCTTTTGAAGTTTAACCTACCAACTCTCCTTGATAAACTTTTTGCCTGCTCTGCACAGTTCTGTCTCTTCTCTCTTCTCTTCCCTCTGTCTCTGTCTCTCTGTCTCTCTGTCTCTCTGTCTCTCTGTCTCTCTCTCTCTCTCTCTCTCTCTCTGTTTCCTTCTGGCTTTGCATCTGCTTTACTTTAGGACGTGAGTCAAGAACATGGCAGGGAGAGCCTTGGTTTGGTTCAGTATTAAGGGGTATAAGAATTTCCTACTTTCAGTGGCAAGTAGTAAATGATGGAGACCTGGGCCCTGGGCAGGGAGAAAAGTGCAGTGAGACATTAAGAGGAACTTTTTGTTTCTAGCTTCAGAATTTAGACAGCGTTTTGTTTGGGAAGCCCAGGGTAACCCCCAAGTTGCTGTTAAAGATTAGTTTGCAGATGGGCTGCCCTTTGCAGATGGGGAGGAATGGACTTTTCTAGTTTCCCATTCATGTTTGGAACCTGTTTCTTCCTTCACCCTTAAGGTAAAACAGGTGTTGTAGGGGCTTTGGAAAACAGCCTGTTTATGGTCTTTTCATACCAAAATTGAATGAAGAGTTGTTCGAATCTGTCCAGGACTACTTTCATGAAGGTATTGTTATTAAATCAATTTAGGAGCCTGAAAGACTGAGAGGCTGATTGGGGAGCTGACAAAGGGTGGTGCTGAAGGGAGAAGTGGATGACTTTCTTGATTATGGTTTTCAAAACTGAGTCTTCTCTGTGACAGCCTCTTACTGACAGGTTGTGGTGGCTTGAGGCCACCTCCTTGTGTCAGTGGGAGGATACAAAGTAGGCTGGCAGCACAAAAGGCCTGGGGACCAGCTAGTAGTTCCCCTACAGAGTCCAGAGGGAGCAGCTTCCTCTGTCTGAGAAGCCAGGAGGAGGTATGGCCTGCAATGCAGTCTTCATTGGCAGGTAAACTGTTCTTTGTATAAAGTTTTTATTTTTTTGAGACAGCATCTTGCTATGTAGTCCTGGCTGGCCTTGAACGCACTGTGTTGCCCAGGCTGGCCTTGTGGTGATCCTCCTATGTCAGCCTCCTGAGTGCTGGGATTACAGGCATGCGTCACCACTCCTGGCTGGTACAAAGGAGTTTTTGAAGAGCACTTTTAAAAGTGGAAGGCAGCTGTGTCTAACTTAATCACTTGCTCTAATAGTACCTGTGGATTTAACCATGTAGCTGTGAATTTGATTCTTGAAAAAGTTGGGCTATCCCTGCTATGTTGTTTGTTCAGGTATCATTTGAGTGTGGTAAGCCCTTGCACAGAAGTGGGCAACTGTTTTTTTGTCACCCAGGAGAGGGTTGTAAGAGGAATCCAAACATTATGCAAAGAGCTAAAGATGGTCACTGTAATAATTTTTATCATTGTCACTGCAAGCTTGTTAGCCAGGTGATTTCTTCCAAGATAGCCAGCATGCAGTGACAAGGAGAATTATATAGTACTCTGTGAAATTAGCAATGCTGCCTAGGCATAGAACATAGAACTGAGGGAACACCTCAGTGACTGGTTATTTCTAAGATATGGAGGGTTTGCAGAATTAAGACACTTAAATTCATTCATCCCACCACATTTGAGTTCTCACCAGCTTCTTTAATTTTCTTATCAGGACGAGTGGCCCAGGCTGCCTGGGTTTGGCTGTGGCCTGAGGTACCTTGGGATTGTGTTTATTTGTGGAGGGCTGGCTTTTTGGCTTATGGTCCCTGGCTAGCAGAGACATTTTGACTGAAAGCCGAAACTTTAATGAGCCAGAACAAATTAGAGATGCAGAACCTGTATTCTCTGTGCATCCAGAACCTGCCCTGTGAAGAGAGGTCACGTGTCCAAGGAATTATGGTGAGGTCTGCTCTGGCCCTCGGATAATAATATCTTTTTCTAAGTGTAAAATATGATCATTTGCCACACTCATCTGGGAGTGAGCAGTAGAGCAAAACACTCTTGAGCTTGGGAACATTCCCTGACTCTTGGTAAGTCCTCTCCTCCTGGAAGACGTGGTCAGAAGGACTGCAGTGAATACATGGCAGGTGGAATAGGGAATGGTGAACAGCATTTTGCTGCTTGTTGAATGGACCTGGACTGTAGGGTGGGCAGGATGGGAATTTGCAGCAGGACACTGGAGCAGATAGGAAGCCTGTAGTCCTATCTGGCCTGCAGATCTGCAGCTATTATGGCTTCTTCCAGGAATCTTTCCCCCTTTTCTTTCCTCCTTCCCTCAACACACTTCTCTAAATTCAGCTGGTTGTGGAATTAGATGATTTGGTGAATCAGAGTTAAGGGCAGGGACATGGGAATTTGTCCCTTTCCCTAACTTATTTGAGAGTCTAAGCTATTTGTAGCAACTTTCTTACAAATTGTATAAATAGCTTAGCATTTCCCAGCAGAGAATAAGGATTTCTACAAAAAAACCCAATAATATTCTAGCAAAGAAGAAGAAACCAGGCCTATTGGTTAGGTGGTGGTTTTGTGTATGTGTGTGTGTCGTTGTGGTGTTAGGGATTGAACCCAGGACCTTGCACATGCTAGGCAAGTACTGTACCACAGAGCTACATCCCCAGACAGAACTTACTGGTTTTTAAAATTTATTTATTTTTGTTTTTTTACAACAAAGTCTTTCCAGGTAGCTCAGGCTGATCTCAAACTTGTGGCAATTCTCCTGTCTCAGCCTTCAGAGTGCTGGGACTACAGGTGTGTGTGCCACTATGCCCAGTGACCTACTGGTTTTAATAGTGTTTAAATTGCATATACTGGTACATTTGCTGGGGTCTCCCTTAGTGTGTTTTGTTTGGTTGTTCACTTCCCTTAGCGAGCTATCTACTAGCAGAGTGCGCTGCATTAGTCTTGGGCAGAGTTGCGTGCCCCCCACCTCATTGAACCTTGGGCTTTGGGCAAAGTGTCCTATCACTGAGCCACATTTAAGTGTACCAGGTTCCCTGTCCATTTGAAGAAAAGCAGGATTTTTTTTTTTTTTTTTTTTTTTTTTTTTGAGAGTATTAGAATGTGGTCCTCGGCAGCTCCAAGTCATTTAATGTCCCAGCTTTTCCTTTGAAGCAGCAGTCTCTGGGGTCTTCTTCTGGTAGGACACTGTCACAGGGCCAGCTTGAGTTCTGCTGCACTTCTCTGGCACAGCTGAGCTAGCCTGCATATGGCCTTTGCCCCTTGCGATGATGAAAGGTCAGCTTTGATCTGTGGGATGCAGGCAGGGTCTTCACTGACTGCAGACTTTGAGTTTGCTTAGAACAAACTGTAGTTAACACAGGGATCAAGTCTTTTCAGGAATTAGATGTTGAAGAGGCCTGAACAGAGTCTCTGCTTCCAGGAACAGTGCCCCCTGGGATGCACTAGATGGTTCAGCACAGGCCATGCAGGTTTACAGGCACGTAGAAAAGTTAATCCCCTGCCAGTCCCACTTGGAATCAGTGATTTGGAACAGAAGAAAGCACTGTGGACAGCCATGAAGTCTACTTTGTTTCTAAAAGAGGCCTTGCCAGTAGGTGCTTTCAGTGCATTTGGAATTGGGTGTTCTCTGCTGGTTGCTTCCCTGCGTCTCATCTCCCAGAGATGTAGCCTCCCTTAGCTATCTTTTGCCTTTTGCCTAGGGCAAGGCCTACAGACTTGTAAAGTAGAGCTCCTTGTCTGTGTCTCCTACTGAGGCGCCTGTATTTCATCTTTTTCAGGTTGGGCGGCCCAGACCCTTTGGACTATGTTAGCATGTACAGGAACGTGGGGAGCCCTTCTGTCAATATTCCTGAGCACTGGCACTATATCAGCTTTGGCCTGAGCGACCTCTATGGGGACAGCCGAGTCCACGAGTGAGTATGTCTCACCTTTCTACCCTCTTCATGCCCATTCGTAGCCTTGAGCCTTATTTCTGAGCTTTTCCGGAGCAGGCACAATAATGTCAGTCCTGCGAGGCTGATACTTGTCAGGTGGACCCTCTGGGTTTCTGCTTTCTGTTGGTATCTACTTGTACCAAATGCTCCAGGTGAGTACTTGAGCATTGCTCCTCTCTTACAGGAAAGTGTTGATGATGGACAAGAGTTCCAGAACCAGCCGTTTTTCCTAAGCTTGCTCTGGAGTTTGGGCTAGAGGAAAGACAGTGTGACCCAGAACTTGGGCTAATGCATCCATTTTCTTCTACTTTATGAGATATTTTATTTTTATTATTTTTTCAAAGAGAAATCATTTTTAATTATGAAATATCTTAATTTATTTATTTGGTACTGGGGATCAAACTCACAACCTTGTACCTGCCAGGTAGGCGTTTAAACTACCTAGCTAAATCCTCAGCCCTAATTTTGAAATGTTTTAAACAAAGCAAAATTGAACACATTTCACCTGGGTGTGGTGGCACACGCCTATAATCACAGTACTTAGGCTGAGGCAGGAGGATTACCACAAATTTGAGGCCAGCCTAGGCTACATATGAGTTCAGGGTCAACCTGAACTACATAGCAAGATCCCATCTCAAAAGAAGAAAGCATTTACAACACTCATTCCCATGGCCTATATTCTGTTGTTCACTTCTTTTTTTTTGTATATATATATATATATATTTTTTTTTTTTTTTTTTTTTTGTCTTTTTCCTTTTTATTGGTACTGGGGATCAAACTCATGACTGCCTGCTTTCAAGGCAGGCGCTTATGCCGCTAAGCTAAACCCCCAGCCCCTGTTGTTCACTTCTTACTGAACTTGCTTTTTCTTTTTTTTTTTTCTGTACTAGGAATTAAACCCAGGGCCTTTGCATTATACTACATCCCTCGCCCCATTTTGATTTTGTGTTTTGAGACAGGGACTTGCTATATCACTAAGTTGCCAGGCTGAGCTTACACTTGAGATCCTACTGTCTTAGACTAGAGTGCTGGAATTAAGGTATGCACCCCCACACCTGATAAAGAAGATGTTTTTGTTTTTCTAGAGCTGATCATGCTACCATACTGGCCAAATTTAATTTCTACAGCATTGTAAAACTGGTAAGTACAAATATGTGGTCCGCTATATACCTGAGGAAATTGAGACTGCAGAGGTCCTGTACCTTGCTTAATGTAACTGCTTAGAAGTGATGGAGCCAGAATTTCAGTGTAGGCAGTCTGGTTGCAGTGTCCATACTCCTTTAAGGATTGTCTTATTCCTTTTTTGGGGGGTACAGGAAATCAAACTCTACACCTCGTACTTGCCGGTCAGGCACTGTGTCCAAGTCCTCTTAAACAGCTGTGTCATGTATTTGAATTTGAAAAAACTTTTTTTTTTTTTTTTTGGTACCAGGAATCAAATTTAGGATCTCATGCCTGCCAAGCAGGCGTTGTGCTGCTGAGCTATATCCCTGGCCATAAAAATCCATTTTTTCACATTTTTCTTTTTTTGTTATTGATAACTGAACTTAGAGCCTCACATATTGTAGGCAAGTGCTTTACCACTGACCTGTACCTCCAGCCCTTTTTTATTTTTTAGGAATAGAATCTTACTCAGTTGCCCAGGCTGGCTTAGAACTTGCAATCCTCCTTCCTCAGCCTCTCCTGAGTAGTTGTAATTACAGATGTATGCCTCCACCCAGCTTGCATTTATATAGTACTCTTGAGGGAGGTATTCGTTTCTTTGATGTAAATATAGTATTTTTTTCTTCATTAGCATAGTTAAGAGCTGATTTCATTTCTATTTGTGAAGAAATAGTCTAGTTCTAGTCTTCTGTTTTTGATTTCCTGTCTCTTATACACCATCTTTTTGGGGGGGCACAAGGTCTCACTATGTAGTTCCAACTGGCTTTGAGCTTACTAAGTAGCCCAGACTGGTTTTAAACTCACAGCAACCCACTTGCCTCAGTCTCCTAAGTGCTGGGTTGTACCATCTTTTTTGTATTGTGGTGGTGGCTACTTGGTTAGGTTGAAAGAGTAGGAGAGTTCTTCCTTTCCTGCCTCAACCGGCAGATTCTGGAGATGATGAAAGGATGAAAAAGTTGATAATAGCCTTTTCCCTTGTTCTAGTTCTTTTTTTTTTTTTTTTTTTTTTGTACCGGAATCAAGCTCACTACTATGTGCTTGTAAGGCAGGCGCTTATGCTGCTGAGCTAAATCTGTGGCCCCTTGTTCTAGTTCTGTCTTCCGTGTTTCTGTGTTCAGTGCACTGTAGTATTACCAGGTTCTCTTGTTATCACCATCCTAGTGATGATGGGATAGTCTCCTGAGGAGTTAAATCTGGGCTGCAAAAGGGCTGGAACTGAATTGGGGTGTCTGAGCTCTTAATTGTTGGACTATACCATTCCCTGAGGCAGGCCTGACCCAACTTCCTTTCCTCTCCTGCAATGCTTAGAGGCTGAAAACTCATCTCTCACTGCATGTTTTTGAGAGCAGTATCTGGATCTGCCTTTATAGCTAAGAAACAGATCTAGTGCAGTGTCAGCAGAAGGCTTTGGGAACAGGGACTTAATCTCGCCTGAATGGGGAGCCTGCATTATAGTATTAATAATGGAGGTAGAATAGCAAACAGATGTGGGAGTCAGGGACCATGCAGGACTTTAATTTGTATTTTTAATAGGAACCTGCAGAGGATATTTAAGAGTAGCTACCCTGTACCTTTTTGTTGGCAGATTTATTCTAAGTAAAATAATACTATTTCCTGTGTGGCTCAAGGAGTTTAAGGATTTCTCCTGTCTACCTACTTAGCAGGTTCAGGCCCCAAATAGAATGATGAGTGTAACAGAGAGAGCTCTATTTTAGTGGGAGCATCCTTTGAATTTCAAATAGGGCCTTTCTTACTGTTTTTCCTAACACTGTCCCCTTACATGGGTACCATTTTCATATGATGAAGCACTTTTATAGTGATATGTCTTTTATGATGAGATGAGACCTCATTTAGTGAGATGGATCCTTATCTTTGAGCCTAAGATTTTTCTGGCATTATTATATCCTATGACTAGAAGGATAGGAAAGGAATATTCTCAGGTATCTACCCAGTTCTGCTTTATGTAACAGAAGCCAAAAGTGCCTTTATAATTGGTCTCATACCAGGGAGACTGAATTCTTGATTTTGGTAAATTTGTAGAATAAAGGTCCGCTTTTCCAGACATTTCATGTGGTAAAATCTCTTAAGATGAGTTAATTGGTTCTCATTTAACTGAGTACTCAAAGTCAGCGTCAGAAAGGTGAGTGTTCTGCCATCCAGTGTAGGTGCTGAACGGCACAAGATTGTAATTGCAGCAAATGAATCTGGCAACGTTTTTCTTCATTGTCTCATTTTTCATTTAATAGGAGTTAAATTGCTTTTATTTTTTGTACCAGAAAATCGTGCTTGCCAGGCAGGTGCTGTGCCACTGGGCTATGTCTCTAGCCCCGTTACTTAATTTCTTTCAGCATGTATTCATCAAGCACCTATTTACTTACTTATTTATTTTGGGGGCATGGGTTTGCTGTGTAGCTCAGATTGGCCTTGAACTCTGGATAATCCTTTTGCCTCAGCTTCCTGAGTACTGGGATTACAGGTGTGCAGCACTGTGCCTAGCTAGGCACCAATTTTACATCAGAAAGAACATCAGAGCAGATGTTTTGGGGATGAAATGGCAGGACCCAATTCCTGTCTCAAAGCGCTCGTATTCTAGAGGGCAGGTAAATACTATGTGTGTGGGTATAGGACATGACGGGGAGCACAGTGGAGGGGTGACTTTCATTCAGGACGCTACATTGGGAGAGGCCCAGGGAGGAGAGGAAGCTGGAAAGGTACTTTGTAGGCAGAGCCTGGCGCACGACCCATAGCCTGACGTTGCGGGCTGCTGACACTCTTGCTGGGCTGAAAAATCTAGCTATTTCCCAAACTTCTAGTACCATAGCCATGTTTATGCCCCCTTGAATTTATTCTCTCCATTTTAAAGTGGTATAAATATATTTACTTTCCTTTCTTTCTTTCTTTCTTTCTTTCTTTCTTTCTTTCTTTCTTTTGATGCTAAGGAACAAATGTACTACCTTCATGCTGAGCTGCATTGCCAGCTTTTTATTTTTTATTTTGGGACGGGATGTTGCTAAATCACTACATTGCCTAGGCCAGGCTCAAACTTGTAACCTTTCTGCCTCAGAGAGCCGGGATTACAGGCCTGTGTCACCACTCCTGGCTCATTAAGTATATTTTTAAAAGTTGAATTGCTGGGGCCAGGGATTTAGCTCAGCAGCCTGGTAAACTCAGGAGTTCGGATCCCTGGTACCAAAACAAAACAAAAAGTTGAATTGCTATCATGTGGGAAAAATCAGCATCATTTGCCATTATTTAAGATAATCACAGAAATAACTACAGTACAAATAACACAATATTATAAAATCCTCTGTCAATTCTGTGGCCTATCACAAAAACTTCTAAGCCCAATTTCCTTGTCACCCCTCAATCTCTCTGTTTGTACAAGAGATTATCAATTATGAGAGAGATGTTAAAAGATTTAACATCAAGTAGCACTTCCCCTTCACGTGACCAGAAAAGATGAAAGAGAATTGAAGAGGGAATTTTTTATAATATGATTTAATGATTCAATATTATCATTGTCAGACAAATTCCAACTTAGGAAACAGTGACCTGCTCTGTCTTTTACACTTGATCTTAGAAGGCCCGAAGAGATGCATTGGCTGCCTTAATTGTGTAGTCGAGGAGATAAAGCTGCTTGCCAGAGGCAAGGGAAGGTAATGAGAGCAGCAGGTGGAAGGAGGATCTCCTGACACACTCACTGTTCTGTGCTATCCTTTGGGACTGAAAAGAACAGGTGAGCACTGGTTTTCTTCAAGATAAAATATGCAGGATTTTTCGCATGTTACTGTCATTAAGTTAGTGCTGTTCTTGTTATAAAATTTGCATTTTGGTGAAACCTCAGAAGTTTGACTTATCACGCAGGCCACAGCAGCTTGACTGATCCCCGCGCTGCTGTGCTCCAGCCACTGCCTCCGGTGCCTCCGGGCCTCCGTCGAGACCTGGTGCCACCGCCCCCCAGAGGCTGGGGGAGCCCAGTGACTCAGAGCCCACCGGCTGGCTCCCCCCCCCACCAGAATAAGTAGCACAGTCTGCTGCTGCCGCCACCACCCGGAGGGAAGGCGGTACAAAATAATACAGTGCAGGCCACAGCAGCTTGACTAATCTGGAGGGGAGGGACCAGCATATGCTGTCTCTGTCTGCAACTCACTAGCACACGACAGTGTGAAGGGTCATCTAGCCAGTGCTTCAGAAGAATTGTAACCAACAAAGAAAGAAACTGGAGCCTCCTGGAAGAAGCAAAAAAGATGGGAAAAGGAAGCAACAACAAGAAGTCCCCAAGTCCCAACCCTGAGAACATTGTAAGTACAAAGGAGAATGAGAACAGCAAACATGCAATATCAGACACAGCGCCAGTGGACATAAAGAGGTATATTCGGGACCTTGTAGACAAGTTCAAAAGTGAAATATTTAGCCAAATAAAGCAAGATATAAAAAGATTAATAAAAGAGATACTAAGCACCCCTCAAGCAGACCCAGACGGAAGAAGGGAGGAACTCAAACAAAGGAGAGAATCATTTGATGAAGAATATAAAAAAAATTATAGAATACATGAAACAGATTCAAAGAGATCACCAGGAAATTAAAAACTCTATGGAAAGATGGCAAATCAGCTTGAAAGAAACTAAGGATAGATTATCCAAACTGGAGGACAATTTTGCAATATGGGAGTATGAAAGGGAAAACTTTTTAAAAATAAGAAGGAAACAAGCAGTAACAATACAAAGACTAGAAGACGACAAAAGGATCTATAACTTGAGAATAAAGAATGTGAATGAAGAAGCTGGGATACAAACAACGGAACTACAAAGGTTATTCACAGAAATAATTAAGGAAGACTTCCCAAACATAGGAAAAGGAAATGATATTCTGATATATGAGGCATACAGAACTCTAGCCACCTACAACCAAAACAGAGCTACACCCAGTCATATAATAATCAAGATCCCAGAATTCAATATAAGAACAAAATATTAAAAGCTGTTAAGAGACAAGAAACAGATAACCTATAGAAGAAAGCCCATCAGAGTAATGGCAGACTTCTTGACACAAACCATCAAGTCAAGAAGAGCCTGGAGCAAAGTATTCCAAGCCCTGAAAGAAAATAATCTCCAGCCCAGACTGATATACCCTGCTAAACTGTCTCTAGAAATTAATGGAGTAAAAAGATACTTCCAAGACAAAGAGGAACTTGGGAAATTCGCAACCACCAATCCACCTCTACAGAGAATACTGCAGGGCATTCTAGAGAAAGAGAAAAGTACTAGGATTCCAGAACAGTGGCAGAGAGGCCTCAATGAATGGAGCAGAAAACAGAATGAAGAAGATAAGCAGACAACTGATGGCAAAAAAAGAATATAACAGAAATGAGGCAAAGATTTTATTCAAAACTGATATGATTGATAGTATTGCGTCTGAGCGTATAGGCAACTACACTGAAGATGACAAGACGCTACGATACACATTCTGGTTTGATAACTGCCAGTTTTTGAAGTTCTATATACAAAGTTGTGTTTTTATTGACACTGTTATGTTCTGATATATTCAGTTATACTATGATGATATAGCCAATTATATTGGAGATAACATGAGACAACGCAGGAACCATTGTAGAACTCTTTGTACAAGTTGTATGTTGATTTCGTTTTATGAGCTTATAGGAATATGTTTTGTTTTGCCTTGCTTTGTTTTGTTTCTCCCTCTAATATAGAAAGGATAGAAACACATGTTAAGACTCATGCATGTGTAGAATCTATAAATAGTTTATGAGAACTGATCTTATGACACAGGATGAAATGAACAGATACTTTAAAGAAAAAGAGACACTAAAATACCCAGTGCTGATCCTGGAGTGTCATAATGTGAAACTCAGCAATAGTATTATTCTTTGTTCAGAGGGATATTAGCCTGCTTGGGTTTATTCAATCTCAACATAATTGAAGATATGGATAACTGCATGTATGTTTAAGTGTATAGGATTGATAACCATATTTCTAAGTTTTTGTTGGATAGTTGAACAGAACTGGTTGCAGTCTCACTGTTCAAGTCCCCACTTTATATGCTCCACTTTAGTATCTTGAATAACTATTTGTAAGAAGACAATCTGTAATCATCAACTAGTGATTTCTTAGTTTATTTTTTTCTTTGAAATTATGTATTATTTCTACCTGTTTTCTGTTTGTTTAGTCTTTCTTTAAATTTTTTTAAAAAAGACACTACAGTACCTCCTTCCCCCCAAAATTAGCATTTTGTGTTACATTCCTAGTAATTCTTTGGCATGAGGACTCGTAGTGCTACCTTTTGCCAGCAGATGCAACAACTCAGGAAGCCGTTGCACGGCTAGTAAATTAAAGGCCAGCCTGGTGACCCGAACACCTGCAGTCTCAGTCCTGGGTTGTGTCACCTTTTCATTTTAGTCAGTTACCAGCACTTGTGAATGCCCACTGTGTGTTTCCTCCTAGCAGGATCTTGTTTTTTCCTGTTGACATAGGAACAAGCAGCTTGTTGACAGAGAAACAAGCAGCAGTGAAGAGGTGCCTTGCACTTTTTCTTGTTCAGGGGCAGGTGGGGAGCCCCACCTTGGCAACCCTACAAGGCTAGGAGTGAAGGACAGGCTGCTTGGATGAGTTCTGGAACAGGCAGTCCCAGTTCTTTCCCTCTGCACCTTTATGGGAAACAGGGCAGGAGAGCACTTGTTTGGATCAAAGGTTTCTTTTTCTGTTGTTTGTTGTTTTTTTTTTTTAAGTAAAATTATTTAGATGATAGTGCTTGTAATTTTTTTTTTTTTTTGTATGTGTGTGTATGGAGAGTTGTTCCCAGTTCTTTCGTGTTAGACACATTCTCTGCTACTAAGCTATACTCCCTAGGAGCCCTGTAAATTTATTTTTTAACGTATAAAAAAATTGTACATATTGATGGATTTGCATGTGATGTTTCAATGTACATCATATAATGTTTAAATCAGGTTAAGCATATCTATCTTACTAAGCATTTATCTTTTTTTGTTTGTTTTTTTGGTAGTACCGGAGATAAACTCACAATCTCATGCTTGCTAGGCAGGCACTTAGGCCACTGAGCTAAATCCCTGGCCTGACTTTTATCATTTCTTTATGGTGAAAACATTCAAAATTCTTCTTGCTTTCTGAAATATACTGTCATCTAGGAGTGGTGGTGCTCGCCTTCAGTCCAGGCACTCTGGGAGGCTGAGGAGGATTGTAAGCTCAAGCTCAGCCAGGACAATTTAGCAGCCTACCATGACTCTGTCCTCTAAGAAAAAGAGCTCAGTGCAGAGGCCTTGGGTTCAGTCCTCAGTGCCACCAAAAAATAGTTCATTGTCTGTAGTCACCACACTATGCAATAACACACCAAAACTTTATTTACTTTTGTGGTGCTGGGGTTTGAACACAGTTTAGTGCTAAGCTGCATTCCTAGTCTTCCTAGTCTTTTTTGTGTTTAATCTGAGGTAGGGTCTCAGTAAATTCTCAGCTGTCCTCAAACTTGTGATCGTCCTGCCTTAGCCTCCCGAGTAGCTAGTACTATAGGCACATGACACCTTGCTACCACAGAACTCCTTGCTTCTGTGCAACTGTAAATTAGTTCCTACAAATGAGCCTCTCCTCACCCCTCATCTCCTCACTGTTCTCCCTGGCCCTTGGTAACCCCTCTCCTATTCTCAACTGTGCTGGATCAAAGGTTCTGAAGAGGGTGCTTCTAAAGTTGGAGAGATGGTGCAGGTTACAGTTCAGAGCAGCCACTCTGAGTACTGGAGTACTTCTCTAGGACGCTGAAGGCTCGTCTCAACTGACTTCAGTGGAGAGACTGCACTGGCCATGTCCTTGATCTTGGAAGAGTTGGACGGTTGAGCCTCAGCTGCCAAGTGCTTGTTGGAAGCCCGAAGCTCTGGCCTTTTCCTCTGTGGCTGGGCAGCTGTGGATGGCAGTCTCTGGAGCTGTGGAAGAGTTGGCTTCAGTGCCCTTGCTGAGAAATTCTGGCTGCCTGTGGTACTGCCAGTGGCTCTGAGTGGGCAAAAACTGCAGGGGCCTAACCAAGGCTTGTCAGGCTGGCTGTTGGAGACGGTGCTTGTGAACTCAGGCAGGCTACTCTGACGGAATTCTGCTGGGGCAGGCATCTGTTGTGCATGTCAGGCTGGCCAAAGACAGTCTTTGTGTAGAGTTGGCTTCAGTGTCTTAGCTCCATGGTGGAAGCTACACCTCCCTGTGGGGGAGACCCGGGCCCTCCCTCACAAATGCTGACTTGGAGGTGGTGTGTTGGGATGGGGTTGGAGTTGCTCTGGCCCCCTCTGGGGCTGGAACCACTGCTGGCTAGCTTCCTGTGGCTGTGTCTGCATGGCTGGTGGAAAGCCTACTTTTCCCTTCATGTTCTTTGTTGGGCTGCACACCACATGAGTTATTTATTAAAACCTGGGCACAGATTAACTTTTCCACTTATTGTTGAGCATTGGCTCAATCTCCTACAGTTGAGAAATGCTAATTTTCTTTCCTCAACACTTGTTTTGCAGGAACTTTTTAACACAGTTTCATCCTTTGAAATTTCCAACAGAAGTTCTGGGAACTTGACCCCATTGGAACCTGCACTTTCCTCTCAAAGCTGGCACTGACTACCCCACTAAGCCACCTGCAGATCGCAGGTCCTGGCCCACCCTGGCTGGGCTCAGCAGTTGAGAGAACAGATTCTGTTATGGAGGGCAGGTCACCCTGAAGCTGTTAGCCCTCTCCCTTTCATTTCAGAGATGTTTAGTTTCAAGGATGACCATGTGGTTAGTAGAGTTCTCTGCTAAGGGCACAAATTTGGGCCACTGAGGGTGGGATGCCCTTGGTCTTTACTCAGGGAGGAGGTGACCTTGCGCTCTCCCTGACACCGAAGCTGGCACCCTGGGTTAGATTTCTGACATTGGATCTCTGAACTTCTAAATACTAAGGAGAATCCTTTTTCTCTGAATCCACAGGAAGCCATAAAACAGTGTGCATACTCCAGCAGATCTGTGTGGGTATTTGGGTTTATCCATTATAAAACATTTCCTTGCAGCATCTATTATCTTTTTAGAGTAGAGACTTCAAATTCTCCAACTCAGAAAGTCCTTTAGCAGTAAGGGCACAGTTAACTGGCTCAGCCAGGGTGGTGCTGAGGCGATTTCTTTCTTTCTGAAGAGACTTGGAAACTTTTAGGAATTTATGTGGTCACTCCCAGGATTGTTCCCATTCAGCCCGCCATTCTGGGCTCCCGTCTTTTACAAGCTGGCTTTTTCTGTGTTGAGTGGTGGCCTTTTTCCCCTCTGGGTCCTGTTCTATGTTTGCCAGCATCTCCTTTGTCCAGCATTCTGATTCAGCAGTCCTGGTGCTGGCCTTATTCCTATATCCTGCCTCTGAGTTCTCCAACTGTGCTACGTTTCTCTTTTAGGTATCTAATGCTGCTACATTTTTTGTTTCTCTTTCTAATGTTGGGTCTAGTTTTCTCCAGCCCTGAGCCCAGGGGAATGAGCTTTTTACTCCTCTGTAAAACTTTATAGCTCACTGGTCTGTCTGCCAAGCTGTGGGGCATAGGGGATGTGGCTGCACAGTACCACCAGCAAAACTGTGTTGGATGGCAGAACATCCAACAAAATGCTGTCTTTGGGTAGGGGGATGATGAGACGTGAGATTTAAAAACCTAACCTTTGGATGAAGTGAGATGTTGAAGTCCTAGAAAGCTGAGGATGAGGTCTGGGAGCAGCTTTTGGCTTTGCCCATCTCCTGTGCTTTTGAGGCTGTCTGCTCTCACCCTTATTCTTCAGGGTTTCAAGAAACTTAGAATACGCAGTAATAGCAAACACAGCCTTTACTTTGTGTAAGGTACTATTTTCCTTTTGTTGTTTTTTTGGTACCAGGAATCGAACTTAGGGCCTTGTACTTGCCAAGCAGGTGCTGTGCTGCTGAACTATGTCCCTGGTCCTTGCTATTGTTTTTGAGACAGAATCTCACTATGGAATTCAGGCTGGCTTTCAACCCTCTACATAGTCCAAGCTGGCCTTGAACTTGCCACAGTCTTCCTGCCTCAGCTTCCCAAGAGCTGGGATTATAGGCATATGCCACCGTACTAGGTTCATATAAGGTACTATTATAAGTGCTTTATAGAAATTCATTTAATCCTCAGAACAACTCTGAGATATATTCTCTTTATTCTATAAAAAGGGAAACTGAGGTTCTGAGATGTTAATCCTCTCAGTGAGTGAATAAATACCAGGACCATGAACCCAGGCGTTTTGGGTTGAGGAATGTGTGCCTGCCCACCCCCCTTTCCTCTGTCCCCAGCAGAGAGAGCAGTAGAGAACTCTGTTCGTTTATGTACCACATTCCACCGTATCTTGGATTAATGGTTGGTCCTGACTGAATAGAGTCAACCAGGAAACCTTTGTATAGGAAAGGTTGAGCTGGATATGGAAGCAGCTTTGTAGAGAAGGAGGAGTCCTGCCAGGTGATAGTGGACAGTCCTGCCAGCCAGTAGGTGACAATCATCTTTCGGGTCTAGGCCTCTGAGCCTCACTGTAGTCATTTCTAAAAGGTTACCAGGAAGCCTGCACCTGTGTGGCAGTGCAGAGGTGGTGCTGCTGGCTTGGATGAGGAGTGCATGAGGCTGCCCTTACAGTGTGGCCAGTACTACTGTGCTGAGACCGTCTTGGCCAGGCTTTGTGGGCCTTGTCCAGCCTGTGAGTACCTCAAAGCCTTGTAGCTTCTCAGGACTCTGCAGTGCTGGCCTGAGAAGGTTTCTTTCTGATATAAAGTCTGCCTTCTGGGAGGACTCATCTGGAAACATGACTTCCCAGCTGTTGATGCAGTACTATACTTGTCTCTGTTTTGTATTTTTCTCGCTACACTCTTAAACGATTGGGAATCTTGGCCGGGCTCCCGATATTTGGCACCCATTGCAACTGGAACATACAACCTTCAAGCCACAACTTCCATCAAGGTGCTTGACCTTTGGACCTTGCATGACCAAATTAAAGAGAACACAGTCTCATATTAGACATCTAGCAGGTTGGGAGTTTCATTCCCGTATATCATTTGGAGGTCCTGCCAAGATCATTGGACAGAGACTTAAAGCTGTGTGTCTGTCCAAGATGAAAATGCCTGGTGTCTACCTAGGACCTTTAGATAGAACCTCTGCAGCATATCCTGTACTGCTGATTAATAACTATGACCCCCATCAGCCTGCAGAAACCAGATGGGTCATCACGCATTACTGCTTCACAGCAGTTTGGGTTACTTTTCAGCGGGGGAATGTTACAGGCAACTGACTTAGTTAGAATTTTTTTTTTTGTACCAGGGAACTCTCAGTTTCACACTTGCTAGGCAGGTGCTTATGCTGCTGAGCTAAATCCCTAGCCTTTAGTTAGAAATATCACAGGCAAGCCGGGCATGGTGGCTCATGCCTGTAATCCCAGTACTCGGGAGGCTGAGATGGGAGGATTGTTGTGAGTTTGAGACCAGCCTGAGCTACAAAGTGAGCTCAAGGCCAGCCTGAACTGCATAGCAAAACCCCCGTCTCGAAAAAGACAAAAAAAAAAAAAAAAAAAAATCACAGGCAGTCAGGCAGGGATGGACTCTGAAAGGAGCCAGTACAGAAGACCAGATAGATACCTTGCAACTTTGGAGAAGATAGACACCTCTGCTGTGTCTGCTGTGGGCCAGACCCCAAGACAAAAGGCAAAACAAATGCAGCCACACCCTAAGTGTAAACATCAGGGATTGATATTCTAAATAGATATGGATCACAGGATCCACCATCCCAACACCCTCCTGGAAGAGTCACTATTCCAGAAGTATACCCACTTGCTATGCAACTGGCTTCCCCATTTGTCCCCAATTTGGCCAATTTTACCTGAACAGTTAATCTTATTGATTGACCACAGTTCTGTCCCACTTCATGCCCACCTGCCTTGCAAGTTACCATTTTTCCCCACCCTGGACTTGTCTCACCTTGTGGTTTTGCTCCATAAAAGTCTCTAGAAAAGATAGAGTCTTTGGCAACCCATTTGGCCTGTCTCCCAGACAGAAACTTTCTTTCAATAAATACATTCTGCTCTTAAAGAAAGAAAGAAAGAAAGAAAAGGAAAGACTGTCTTCCAGGTGGGAGTATTTTTATTCTCCTGTTCATTTGTTTGTTTTACATTTTGAGACAAGATCTCACAGAGTTGCTCAGACTCACATTGCAATCCTCCCACTGCAGCCTTCAGGAGTGCAGGGACCACTGTGAGTAGCCTCCTCTGCTGTTAACATCAGCATAGATAGTCAATTCAGAAAATGTGTTTTCTTTTACTGTGTTTTAATTTGTTTTAAATTAACAGAGGGGGTTTCATTTAAGAGCAGTTTTAAGCTTGTAAAGATTGAACAAAGAAGTTGGGTCCGTGTAGCTCAGTGGTAGAGTACACAATTAGTGTTCATGAGACCTTGGGTTCAAAAAATGAAAGACAAAAAATGAGAAAGAAAAGGGAAATTTGACTTCTCTTATAATTTCCTGTCTCCTCTGTTTAGTTTCCCTTATTAACATATTGCATTAGTGTTGTACATTTGTTACAATTGATAGACCAATATTGATCAACCAATTGATCTTTTCTTACTTCCTGAGACAGGGTCTCACTAGATAGTTGAGGCTGGCCTTGAACTCACCATGTTGCCCAGGCTGCTCTTGAATTCATGGTGCTCTTGCTGTCTCAGTCTCCTGAGTGCTGGGGTTCCCAGTGTGCACCACTGCATGCAGTGATGCTGATTTCTGTAAACAAGTCATAGTGACTGATGCTGTCCCAACTATGTGTAGATTTGTTTTACATGGATTTCTTCACTTTGGGACTGACAGCTTCCAGGGCTTCCCTGCCACCTGGTTAATTTGTAAATTCAACTTGCCTCTGCTGTTCGTGTTTCTAGGTTCAAAATAGTACATTTGCTTGGGGAGTGGTATGGTTTGTGTCTGGATGTCCCTCGCCCCACAAAGGCTCATGCAGTGATAGGTGGGGCTTTTTCAGAAGAGGCTGAATCCAGAGTGTGTGGTGCTGGGATTGATTCGTAGTGCAGTGCTGGGATCAAGGGTGCTAGGATGAAGGATGTGAGTGCTACCTGCCTAAGTAGCCTAGATGAGATCTAAGGGACAGAAAGAGCTGTGGTTGCTGCTTGTTGCTTTGATACTCTTTGCCTGCCACAAACTGTTTTCCTCTGCAATACCTGTCTGCCATGCCAGCCTGCTTTGGAGCTGACCAACTATGGACTGAAACGTCTACAAATTGTGGGCTAAATTAACCTCTCCTCAAAAAAAAAGAAAGAAAAAGAAAAAAAGGGGGCTGGGGATTTAGCTCAGCAGCATAAGTGCCTGCCTTGCAACTGTGTGGTCGTTGAGTTCGATCCCTGGTACCGATAAAAAAGAAAAAGACAAAAAAAAAACCCAAACCATTTAACCTCTCCTCCTTCAGTTTTGTGTCAGGTATTTTGTCTCAGCAACAGGAAAAGTAACTAACCCGGGAGGATAGTCCCCAACCATTGCCGTGTCACATCATCTGCACCCTCTTTCCCCTCCTTGACTTCTCTCAGTAGTGCTAGTGAGTGTTGGCTACTTCCCAGTAAATACCTCGATACTTGGAACAGGAGTCACAGTTTTACTCTCACACATGGTAGCAGTCCTGACAGGGCGCTGCTGTTCTTGTTGTTTGTTCTTGTAGATAGGTCAGTGTCACCAAAAATAAATACCATGTGCCTTTTTATTTCTCCCTTCTTAGGAGTACAGATACAGAATACTTGAGTGCTCCAGAATACAAGCACATTCAAAGGCACAAGCACAAATGCTCAGAGGTTAATAGGTGAGATCTTTTTCAGGTAATTGCCTAAAATAATGGGCTACCATTTAGATTCCCTTCTTGTTTTCTTCCCTTCCCTCCCTTCCTCTTGCTCTCTGAGGCAAGAGGATTGCTGTGAGCTCCAGGCCAACCTGCATGATGTGATTTCAGGGTCAGCTTGAACTATGTGATGAGACCCTGTCTCAAAGACCAAATAAATAAAAGTAAATTAAGACAAATCAAAAGGAAACAACAGCAAAAGTGGCTCAAAGGAAATGCATTAGGGTATTTAATTCTGACTTTGATAGTGAGACAAGAAGGAGGCTCATTGCTTTTTAATACTATCTTGTCTTACCTGTTGTCCATGTCTCAAAAGCTTGATTAGCTCTTTGGGAGGCGATGGGAATGTCATCGTCATACAGCCCTGCTGAACTATGATATGATGTATCCATGTGCAGAAGTTTAGAAGATGCAGAAGTACAGTTCTTGCCCTTGTGGGCTGAGACATGAAAAGATTTGTTCCCTTACCCTGTTTCAGATGTCTCAACCTTCTGAGACAGCTGGCTTCCCAGAGTCATGGAGGGTAGATGGGTGCAAGGGCAGGCAGGTGTTTTGGCTTTCAGGTAAGGGAGAAGGCCTCAGGCTGCGTGCCTGTGTGCAGAGGCCCTCACTCCTCACATTGGTCTGTGACCCTATCCCTATGGCAACTTGCCTCCCCTTGCTTTTTTAATTTATAAAGACTTTAGATGTTGCTTTAAGCCAAAGCCTAGACTGGGTGCTATCAGAGTTCCTGAAGAACCCCAGACTGGTGTCCATGCTCCTGGGGCTGTCCCTCTGGCTCTTCGGAGGTTAAAAGGTCCAGCAGAGCTTCCGCCACCCTCCCTGGGAGGGGCTGTTGCTTCTGCTGTGCTCTTTTCCTGATTCAGCGTCTCAGGCTAGCAAGCTCTTTGCTCACTGCAAGTCTGCAATAGTTAAGCTGCCTAGGAATTGGGAGTCAGAAGAGTCTGGCTGGATTGTCAGCTGGATCAGTCCAGGGAGCTACTGTTTTTACACCTGAAGAGTATTGTGGGAATGCAGTTCTTGGTACCCTCTAGGAATCTCTGGAAAGGGTTGCTTGAATACAGCACGTGGCTGTCTTAGTTTCTTCATTGCTGGGACAAAATACCCAACATCCACAATTTCAGGAAGGAGAAGTTTATTTTGGCTCACTGTTTGTAAAGGTTCAGTCCATAGTTGGCAGCTGTGAGACAGAGTGGCATGGCAGAAGGTCATAGCAGAAGGAAAACATCTTATGGTATGGCCACAGAAAACTGAGAAAAAGGAGGGGATAGACCCTCTCGGGCCATACCTCTAGAGACCTGCCCCCTCCAGCCAGGCTTTGCTCCCAAATCCCAGCTACCTGTAAACAAATCAGTGGACTAAGCCACTAGCCAGTGCTAGGCTCCTGTGATCTAGCACCTCCCTCAAGCCCTGCCCATGAGCATATGAGGCTTTAGGGGACAGCTAGATAGAAACTGCAGCACAGGCACTGCATAAATGCAGTTGAGTGGGGTGTAGAGGAACGAAAGCATGCAAAGTTCAGTTAAGACTAGAGCAGAGGCGGCTGGCTGCAGGCTGCAGCCTTGTCAGGGCCCCAGCTCCTGCTGAGTACAGTCCAGCTGGAGTGTCTGCGCTTCCAGGAGTGCTGGGCAGATGCTCTGCCACTAAACTGCACTTCTAAGCTGATGAGTTTTTTTTTTTTTTTTTTTTTTTTGGTACCTGGGATCAAACTCATGACCTCATGAGTTTGAGGCAAGCGCTAATGGCAAGCACTAATGCCGCTGAGCTAAATCCCCAGCCCTGCTGATGGGTTTTTCTTTTTTTCTTTATTTTTCTTACACAAAATGAGTTAGTATAACTGAAGTTTGAAAAACTCTTTTAAATTTGCTTTTATTTTTCATTTTTTAAAGACTGGGTCATTATGTATTTCAGGTTGGCCTGGAACTCACTTTTGTAGCAATCCTCCTACCTTAGCCTCCTGAGTGCTGAGACCACAGGTGTGTGCGCTGTGCCTGGCAAGAAGCATCTTCTCCCTGTCAGAATAGTACAGTACAGACATTTCGAAAACACTAAAGCCATGCTACCTATTGCCTAGTAGCGTACTTGAGTTGTCATACCATTCCCCCTAATAGATCCTCTGTCATTGTGAAGTCTTCAAAATGAAAACATCCTCTCTGCACATGTGTATTTAGTAATTGCTTGCTGAATTCCACTGCAGTAGTTGTCACTCAAAGTGGGTAGCAGTCAGGAAGAGTCTCAGGCTTGGTTTGAGGGCTCTGGGAAGAACCCAAGGCCGGGAAAGTGGTTGAAACTGATAGACTGAGGCAGATCTGAAGGGACGGGGCCCATGGGAGCCCCAGAGTTGGGAGTTAGGGCAGCCAGAGCACCTGTAGGTGCTTTCAGAAGAGATAAAAAACACGGGATCATTTCTCTGGCAAGTGCTAGGGAGGGGAGAGGTGAACAGCACTTCTGTATGAGGGTGCAGGTTGGTGCCAGGTGCCAGCCCAGAAAGTCTGTTCTGCCCTGTGGGTCATTCATTTTTACCTCAGTTGCAGTGATGTGGAAGCTTGGGACATGGGAGTGAGCTTGCCCCAGGTCAGCTGGTAAGCAGCCCCAGGCACTGGAGCACTACTGCATGTGTTACCTTCTAATGTAACCTTCTGGTGAGACTTCTTGCACAAATGAACAGATACTGTAAGGGTATCTTTTCTTATTTTTTTTCTTCCTCAAAAGCAGACTATAACATTCTACTGCCTTTTTACTTAAAAGTGTCAGCTTATTATAGAGACCTTTATTCTTACTTTTAAAAGCACTCTCCTAAATATAAATTTTGTTTTGTTTTTGAGGCAGGATCTTGCTGTGTAGTTAAGGCTGGCCTTGAATTCATTATGTAGCCAGATGGGCCTCAGACACTTAGTAGTCATCCTGCCTAAGTACTGCAGATGTAGTTGTGTGTCACCATGCCCTGCCTAAATAGAATTTTTTTTTTTTTTTTGTACTAGAGATTGAACTCACGACAGTGCACTTGCAAGGCAGGTGCTTATGCCGCTGAGCTAAATAGAATTAGCTTCCTTAAATAGAATTTTTTAAAAAAAATTTTAAAAATCTGCATTGTCCTATGAATGGAGTTGAAGAGGATATTAGAAAATGGAAAGCTATCCCTTATTCTTGGGTAAGAAGAAACAACATACTGAAAATGGCTATACTTCAAAAACTATTATACAGATTTAATGTAATTCTAATCAGAATTACAACAGCATATCTCAAAGAATTAGAGAAAATAATCCTAAAATTTATTTGGAACCAGAAGAGACCTAGAATAACAAAGGCAATTTCTGGGCAACAAAGGCAAGGCAAGGGGCATCATAATCCCAGACTTGAAATTATACTATAAAGCTACTGTGATAAAAACAGCATGGTACTGACAGAAAACAGACCCGAGGATCATTGGAACAGTTTAGAAGATGCAGACACACTAAGCCACCTTATCTTTGACAAAGATGCCAAATACTTTCACTGGAAGAAACACAGCCTCTTTAATAAGTGGTGCTGGAAAAACTGGCTAAAGATTAAAATTAGACCCTTGTCTTTCACCATGCACTAAACTAAAATCAAAGTTGATCAGTGGTCTAGATATCAAAGTAGAAACCTTAGCTCTGCTAGAAGATAGAGTAAGTAAAACTCTTGACGATACTGGTGTAGGCAAAGACTTTATGAACAAAACCCGGATTACACAGGAATCATCACAACGAATCAACAATTGGGATCTCATCTTGTTGAAAAGCTTTTGTGCAGCAAGAGAAACCACCAACAGAGTGAAGAGACAACCCACAGTATGGGGCATAATGTTTGCCAGCTGTTCCTCAGACAAAGGATTACTAACTAGAAAATTTAAAAACAAATAAAAAAGATACCCCCCCCATTTAAAGGTCTGATCCAGAAATGGGCATCTGAGATTAATAGACATCACTCAGGTAGAGAGATGGCAAATAAATATATGAAAAGATGTCCAACATCACTGGTCATTTGAGAAATGCAAATTAAAACAGTAATGAGATTCCGGCTCACCCCAAAAGAAATCAGCCAATCACAAATGCTGGCAGGGTGATGGGGAAAAAAGAACGCTTCTGCACTGTTGGTGGAAATGTAGACTGGTGCAACCTCTGTGGAAATCACTGTGGAGAGTCCTCAAGAAAACTAAAGCTAGACGTTCCATTGGACCCAGATGTTCCCTTTTCTGATATCTTCCCAAAAGATCAAAAGCATCCTACCATGGAGATGTACACATCTATGTATAGCAGCATAGTTTGTAATAACCAAGTCTTGGAAACAGCCCAAATGCCCATCAGCTGGTGAGTGGATAAAGATGTGTGTGGGTTTTTCCCTTTTTAATACAGAGGAGTACTAGTTGCCATAAAGAAGCATGAGCTTGAGACAATTCTAGATAATAAATGGGTGGATTCACCTTGAGACCATATTCTTTTAAGTGAAATAAATTGGACACACATGTAAATCCTGAATTGTTTCTCTAGTGTGACAAACCAAAAGCATATAAGGACCAAAAGGTATAATAGATATTGTGAAACAGGAAGAAAATGTTCATATGGGGAGAGGAACAGGAGAAACGAGAGAGGGAAAAATAAGGGAGAAGGAAAAAAGAAACAAGAAGGAGGGGCTGGGGATTTAACTCAGTGGCATAAGCGCCTGTCTTGCAAGCAGGCAGTCATGAGTTCGATCCCTGGTACTGATAAAAAGGAAAAAGACAAAAAAAGAAGGAAAAAATGGAAACAAAACTTTTGTAAATGGGGAAGGGAGGAGGGTTTGAAGGAAGGTTAAGGGGAATGGGAGAAAAACCAAGTTATATCATATACAGGTACAAATTCTCTGTGATGAAATGTGATCATTATATATACCTAAAATGTACCAATAAAATGTGATTGGAAGAAAGTCCCCACTGTCCTATGAATGGGTAACTTGATAGTTTCTAGGATTTGGAAGTGACAAGCACATGTGGAGTTTGCTGGGTGTTACCAAATTCCCCTCTGTGAAGGGTACCAAACCAGTAACAAATGACAATGCCTGTTTTCCCTCCCTGCTCACTGGCAGGAAGTAACATCAGACTTTCTAACATTTTGGCCCATCTGATAGGTGAGAATGACTTATTTAATTTGCATTTTTTTCTAATTGTGAATGAGCCTGAGCATTTTGTCCAGGGCTTGAGACACATACAGTCATACGTAGTTTAATGAGGATCAGCTTTGAGAGATGTGCTCTCAGGCCATTTCCTTGCTGTGCATTTTGTAGAATGTGTACCATAAGCCTGGATGGTGTGGCCTGCTGCACACCAAGGCCAAATGTGCAGTGTGGACCTAGGCAGACCACTTGATGGGGCAGCTTGCTGGACTGAATATCATAGCAGTTCTTAGTCAGTGGTTGGAAAGGACCAAAGAATATGGTATAAAAAGTAAATGAGACACAACTGTCCAGGAAGCTTAGTCTGAGCGGAGTTTGGGACTGGAAGCCGTTCTGGGTAGGTTGGAGTGTGAATGGAAAGTGAATGGGGAGGGCTTAGGTGGACCACACACCTCGTGGGGCTCTTAAACTGGGCACGCAAGCAACGCTAAATTCACAAAGAATATTTTTCTTTTACCAGTAATTAATCCTGTAGTATTTTTACTTTATAAACCTTTTTGTTTTTGAGGCAAGGTATCATTATGTAGTTCAGACTGGCCTTGAGCTCACTGTGTAGTTTGGCCTATGCTCAAACTCACAGCAACCCTCCTGCCTCAGCCTCCTGTACACCATGCTGGGCAATTACTTGATAAAATTTTCAACTTTAAAAAACTGATTCATCTGTTTTCTACATGAACACCTTTTTAATTTTTTAAACTTCTAAAAATTTAAACTGGCTAGGCAGCTCAGTGATGGAACAATGCCCGACATGCTTGAAGCCAGGGCCTCCAGCACCAGAAACCAAAATAGCAAGTCTTTTTTGTTAAAGATTAAGGCATGGCCAGGTATGGCGATGCACACTTATAATCCCAGTACTTGAGAGGCTGAGGCAAGAGGATTGCTTTGAGTTCAAGGCCAACCAGAACTAGATACATGAGCCCTGGCCAAGACAGGGTCAGGGTCATCAGTCTCACTGTCCCTGTCTCCACATCATGTCTCATTGGAAATCTTTGGGGTGGCAGCACACTTGGAGCTGTCACCTGAGATAACAGGGCCTTCTGAGACTCAGCCTCCTCTAGCATTTAAGTAATGCCAGTTTTCTCTTTTTAAATTCATATATCATGAAATTCACTCTATTAAAGTACACAATTCAGGGGCTGGGGGTTTAGCTCAGCGCAGCATAAGTGCCTGCCTTGAAAGCAGGCAGTCGTGAGTTCGATCCCTGGTACTGATAAAAAAGGAAAAAGACCAAAAAAAAAAAAAAAAAAAAAAAAAAAAAGTACACAATTCAGTGGTTTCTATCATGTTTACAAGATTGTGCAACCATCACCTCTCTCTAATTCTAGAACATTTCCCTTACCTCAAAAACAAGTTCTGGACCCACTAGCAAATTACTCACCTGCCTCCTTCCCCCAGCCTCTGACAGCTCCTGATCTCTTTCTCTCTCTGTGGATTTGTCTGCTGCAGAGATTTCATATAAAAGACCTCACAGTGTTTTCAGGCTTCATCTGTGTTGTAGCAGTTACCACTGTACTGTTTATTGCCAAATAATATTTTATTGTAAATGTATATTTTGTCTGTTCTGTAGTTGATAGGCATTTGGGTTGCCTTTTAGCTATTATGAATAGTGTTATTATGAGCACGTGTGTAACTTTTTATGTCAACATGTTTTCAGTTCTCTTAGTACCTGCCAAGGAGTTCAATGACTGTCCTGATTTCTTTTCCCTGCCAGCACTTGTTACTGCTAGCCTTGTCGTAGCCGTGCTAGAGGGTGTGAGTTGGTAACTCATCAAAGGTCTGAGGTGCACTTTCTGCTGATAAACGAGGCTGAGCATGAAGCGCTAGCTTTGTGGTAGGCTTTTCGGTGCCACTCACTCTGCATTCCCTCTGGAAAGTCCCTCTTGGGCTTTTGTTCACTTCCTGCTTGAAATTAGCAGTTATTTTCACCTCTTGGAGACTGACTGATTCCTCCTTGGTATGCTGATTCAGGAGGGACCACCTGGCAGGTTCCCATGGTTGGGCATCTGTCTTAGTTACATTATGCTCGTCACTGAGACAAAATACCTGAAGCCCAAAGTTGGGAAAGGAAAGGTTTCTTTCTTACAGTTTTTGGAGGTTTCAGTCCACACTCAGTTGGCTCCAAGACAGGCAGGCATGGCTGGGCTGCAGTTCATGGCGGCCGCCAAAAGCAAACTCGAACCAGGAAAGAGAAAGACACACCTTCTTCCTGCCATTACATCACATCCTGGCTCCACCCCTATGTGGGTGGAGCACTGACACCATCAATCCAAGCACTATACAATGAACCATCCCAAATGAACAATGCAAACTCATGAGGCCTGGGGGACACAAACATAAACCATGACAGCATCTGTGTGTCTAGGATTCAAGGCTAATACTCTGTGTGAGCAGGTCTGATTGCCACAAGCCTAGCACAGCCATCGTGTTGGCTCTCCAAGCTGCTGGACCAAAGCTGGCCTCTCTAGGATACCTCAGTAGGCAGGATCAAGGGTTCTGGAGCGGAAATAGTATCGGAAGGCCGTCTGCTCCTTGCTGCAGCAAGACAGACCTGTTCCCTCCCACTAGATGAGTGAGAATCTGTAACTTACTGCTTTAAAAATTCCTCTTGAAAGAAATTCCACAGGCCTTGTTTGCCACCAGGGAGTGTTGTAGCAGCCTTTTGTGCTAAAAAATGATTCTGTCTGACCCAGATCCCCCTTCTGCCGCATGTGACGACTTCAATGAGAACGTTGCTGCCTTGGAGGGCCCTCATCGTGTGGTGAGGTGGAGCTGCTCTGGCAGGGGAAGCCCTAGCGGGAGTATTCCAGGCCAGGCCTGGCCACTTGGAAGACAGAACGACCTTGGCTATTGTCTGGGCATCCTGCTTTGAAAGAGGCACAGGTTGTGCCTTTACCCTGAGGCTGGCCCATTCCAAACTCACATTTCAGAGGTTATGTCCAGCAGCCCAGTGGGTGGTAATCAAATGCAGGTAGAGGCCATCTGCCCAGGCCTCTCCCTCCTGGACAGCCAACTGAGGGCTGGCCTGCCCACCATGGAGCTGCCCCCAAAGTACTCTTTGTGGAGACAGATGGCGTATGCATGTGTGTGCACGCCCGTGCTTGTGTACACACAGCCCTCATTAGAGAGGCGCTGCTATGGAAATGTGATTCAGCCACCTCTCTCTGCATCTAAGGGAGAACCCTTGTTCAGCCCACAGTGAACATATTCTTTTTAGTCTGTTTCTCAAGTTTTTGTGGTTAGAAACCATGTATTTTCCTTGGCCCAAGATGAAAGCCCTGAAATAATGGTCTAATATGTTTTACATAGCTGCCTCTAATGGTGGCTGCATGAAATCTTTCCTTTGCCCTAGTGACCCATCTCCTTTTGTAAAATTTTGGAGTCCATCTTTTATTACCCCAGCTTTTCACATCCCTTCCAAACTGTAGCCTCAACAAATGCAGCTTTTGAAGCCTCAGTTGGTGTAAACATACCCTCAACCTTGCTATGCTGCAATGGCAATTTGGCAAGGAAATGAAATAACTTAAGTGGTATCACTTCAGCATCTTCTTCTAGCCATATCTCCAGAATTTCACACACATATCCTCCAAATGGATTCAGACTCCCATGTTGCTAGATACCTACGGAAAATACTATGGATACTTCCTAGAAATATAGTTGTGAGCTGGGCATAGTGGCACATGTCTATACTGCTAGGACGCAGGAGGCTGAGGCAGGAGAATCACTGAGAGTTTGAGGCAAGCCTGAACTGCATAGTAAGACCCTGCCCCCAAAAAAGGCAAGAGAGAGAGAGAAAGAGGGCCAGGGTTATAGCTCAGTGGCACTGCCTGGCAAGTACAAAGTCCTAAGTTTGATTCCTGGTATTTTAAAAAAATACATAGTTGGGTTTGACCACATCATTCCTAAGGGTTCCTTTTCAGTTTGAAAAAGGTCAGAGGTGATCTTCCTCTGCACAGTGAAAGAAGGCTGGCTTCACCCAGGCACACAAGGACTGTGTCAGCTTCTGAAACTTGGGGATCTCTTCCTCTCTAGTCTCCCAGCTGATCTTCTGGGGGTGATGGATAAAGGAAAATGCCATGAGGAGGTCCAGGGTTGGGCCTCCACTGTGTCATCAGCCCTTGAGAGCATCTTCTTCTGATGGCCTGTTTAGGGGCCTTGGCTAGCAAGGAGGTGTTAGCTGTCTTGGTTTATGGTTTGTATTGATTTACATGTGTATAACATCATGGCTCGTGTTTGCTGAAAATTATATCTTGAACATTTTTTAATTTTTAACCCTTCTCACACTGGCAAGTCTCAGGAACTCCTTGGTGCCTTCCTGGCCAGCAAAGGTGTGGCACACACCAACTGGGCTTGCCTCTGGCCCACATCCTTGCCCTCTGGCAGTAGTCTGTTGCAGGGTCTTTCCTGAGAATTGGGAATCCTAGAAGGGAGGGAAGAAGGTACTCCCAGCTTGCCTCGTTGTCCTTGTGAGGAGCTGCAGTCACATAAGCCATCATCCTCACCATGGTGGGTCCCCAGAGACAGGAAGGGAAGAGGGCTGCTCCAGGGTCCTGACTGGAGTGTGCTCATGGGGAGTACTGAGTGAGGTGGGCATTGGGATGCCGGCTTTCAGGAAGAATATGGGTCCACCCAGTATTTGGAACCTGCCTTGGGACTTTTCTCACATCCCAGTGATGACTGTGCCCTGTTGGGGGAACATACAGCCTCCTGGTCTGCATGTAGCACGTTGTACTACCAACCTGAGTGGGTGCTGAGTAGCACCCTTGAAGAAGTAAGGGAAGTGGACAAGGAAGATTTCATACAGAAAGGAATCATAGGCCTCAATCATGCAGAGAGGAATGCTCTAGAACCATGCAATCTGGAATTCCTAATTCACAGGGCCTACAGGGAGTTTGGTAGACCCCACTGACTGTGAACTGCACAGCTTGCGCAGGTGCTCTGCTTTGCTCCAGGCTTTCCAGACCCTTCTCTCCCTAGGGCTCACACATTGGGAAATCCCAGAGTAGAAGGCTTGTATTTGAGGCTGTCACACAGAGCAAGAGCTTTCATGAGACTATCAGACAATGTTTTTCTGAAGGTAGTTGAATTTTTTCCTTTTTGTTCCTTTCAGGTTTACAGGAACTGATGGGCCTAGTGGTTTTGGCTTTGAGTTGACTTTTCGTCTGAAAAGAGAAACTGGGGAGTCCGCCCCGCCTACATGGCCAGCAGAGCTAATGCAGGGCCTGGCCCGATACGTGTTCCAGTCAGGTAAGAGCCCAGGGGCTGGCTGGCATGCCAGGCCTGTGGCAGGAGCCTGGTTGGCTTTGGGAACTGCAGGTGTAGATGTCTGTGGTGTCTTTTTCCAGGAGCCCTGTACCCTGTGGTACCATGAGCATGGCTTGTGTCGCCTGGTGCTCCGTGGGTGGAAAGATACCTGGGCCATAGCAGAGAGGGATACGTCACTGTGCCCTCCTGCTCCCATATGGCCTGGCTGTCCCTGTTTCTTCTTTCATGGCTTTTCTTTTTCTTTTTTCTTTTCTTTTTTTTATTTGGAGACACAGTCTTACTTTGTAGTTCAGGCTGGCCTTAAACTCACCGTGTAGCCCTGGCTGACCTCAAACTCAAGGTGATCATCTTGCCTCAGCCTTCTGGGTGCTGAGATTACAGTTGTGCACCATCATGCCTGACTTGTCTATCTGTCTGTCTGTCTGTTTCTTTTTTTTTTTTTTTGTATATGTATGTGTGAGTACTGAGAATCAAACTCAGGACTTCGTGTTTGCCAGGCAGGTGCTGCGCCACTGAGCTGTATCTCAGCCCCCCCAGGCTAATCTTGGCTCTGGCTTGGGTAACAGTAAAGGGCGGATAGAGAAGGGAATGAATTGCTAGGAACTTGCTGCCCCATAGGGTGAAGGGAGGTTAGAATAAGGTAGGGCTTCCACAGTCAGAAGTGTTGTTTGGCCAGGTGTGGTAATGTACATGCCTGCAATCCCAGCACTGGGGAAACTGAGGCAGGACGATTGCTGATGATTGCTGTGAGCAGGGCCATCGTGGGCTACATAGTGAGACGCATCTCATAAGAAAGTGGTGTTTGATTCAGATGCTTCACATGCCCTCCAGATGATTGTCCTTGCTCTAGGCTGTCACCAAAGACTGCTGATGGGAACCCTGAAATGGAGACTTTGTGCAGGGAACCTTGATGGCACTGTCTGGGCTCAGTCTGTCTGTGTCTCCTCCAGTGGAGCTAGAGGCTGAGTGAGTTTAGTACATTTCCTTGAAGCCTTAAATCTTCACAGTGTTTCTGTGTGGCTCATGACTGAATTGTTTAGAATCTCCTTCCACGCAGCTTTTAAATGAAGCCTGACATTCTTTCTCCTGGCTTTTTTGCTCCGTGACTGGCATAGCTTTGTGCAGAGCAGTATCTTAAGCCAGCAGTCCTCAGGGTGTGGTCCTTGGGCCTCTTACACCTGAAGCCTCTGCGGCCCTTATTGTAAACACATACTTTGGACCCCATGGAGACCTTGAACTCAAAAGCTAGATGCTTCAGGTAGAATCTGAATTTGGAAAACCATGGGTCTGGTAGCTTCTGTAGGTACAGTGGCTTTTTCTAAAGCCTTAAATAGGTTATATTTTTGAAATATGATAGTCTATGTTGAACACTTTCATCTGAAGCCTCTTGGAATCACTGCTTAGCAGGGGGCAGTCACACAGGAGACGTCTATAACTGCCATGTCCTAGCGTGTATCTTAGATACAGTTGTCCCTTGGAGGTTGCACTAGGTCTTCTGTAAGCAGAATCCCAGAGCTCCTTGCAGAGCTCTGATGGAGTCAGAGTCTAGAGGCTGGCTGTGGCCATCAGTATCTTAACCAGCTTCTAAAGGAGATGCTGGCATAGGTGGTCTATCTGGTTCTACAGGGTTATCAGCTAGGAAGAAGTGATATTCACAGGCAGGGAAGCAGGCTGCCCAGGACAGCTGGCTCGTGTGTCCCTCGGTGCTGGCCCACTGCAGTGTGCAGGCCAGGTCTACCGCCTAAGGCCTTGGTGTCCCACTGCTCCCTGCTGGTGACACTGGAGCTGCCTCTTGGCATGAGCCTGTTTTTAGGAGAGTAGGCTTTTCATGAAATGAAATTAGTTTGCTATGGGGAAGGCAGCTCCACAACTAGGGAACCTCCTGTGTGTGTGCACAGGTGAGTGCCCTGCCCGCTGCTTAAGCCAGTGCATGCTTCTGGGTGCCTGCTCACGTAGGCAGAAGTAAGAGGAAGATAAAGTAGGTGTCAGGTGAGAATCAAGCATATATACAAGAACTTCTGAAAGTAGCTGAGACAGTTCTATAATTAAAATGGAGGGAAGTCGCTGTGTGGGAAAGGTGATAGGACCCAACCCATCCTGGACCCCACCTGGCCTCGAACCCTCGAAGCACCCCTGCCCTGCCTTGCCCTGTCCTGCCCACTGGGTCGGGGTCAGCCCCTGGGAGCTACCCCTGCCCTCCCACCAGTGCCAGTTATGCTCACCGCCTCTGGGTCTGTTCAGGCTTGGTAGTAGTCCCTCAAGGCTCCTTGTCACACTGGCCTGAGGGCACCACAGGTGAGCTTGAGCCAGGCTGGGGAGGTAGGGTAGCTGGCTCCTGGAGCGGAGCCGGCCACTCCGCCCAGCTTCCATTCTCTGATGTGTGAGGCTGCAGCAGCCTGGGTTGGAGTCCCAAACTCGGCAGCTGCACGGGTCCAGTGGGGAGGGGCAGCAGCTGGACATAGGGCAGTCCAGGTGCTGGATGGGCTCCCAGGACGGAACTGCAAGCCTCACTGCGGTTGTCCGGGCTGCTGGGGTTTCCACAGCCTGCCCTGGCCTCCCAGGTGCAGTCACCAGGGTGCAGCCACTGGTGACCGTAGTCCACATTGCATTGGCACTGGTGGGCACTGGTGTCCACAGGTTGGGGGGGGCGGGTGATGGGCACAGCCCCCTGGTAGCTGGGACATGGCTCCCAGCCTGAACCCCTGCTCCTGTTTTGGACCCCTGATGGGGAGGGGCGGCCTCTGCGCCATGGACTTCGTGCTATGGAACTTCATGCTGTGGTGCATGTATTTTGGGAGCAGTGTCCCCTTAGGTCCCTTCTTGGGAGTTTTCAGAATAAAACAGAAAATATAAAACAACAATAACAACCACCAACCAACCAACGGATTTGCAAGAGTTTATTTTGCCCGGGGATCATGTTATAGCTCCTAATGGTGATGTCGGCTCAGGAAAATAATGTCAATGGGTGCTAAAACTGGTAGGTAAAGAAGGTTTTTGGGGGAGCAACATATTTACAAGGACTCAAAAGAACCACTCTATAGCTTATTCATTTTTTAAAAGAGAAAAAGTATTTTTTTTTTCCAGTACTGGAGATCGAACTCACAATCTTGTACATGCCAGGCAGGCACTTGTGCCGCTGAACCTAAATCCTCAGCTCAAGAAAAAGTCTCTTTACAATGGAAAGATTTTTTTGTTTTTGGTTTTTGAGACAGAGTCTTGCTGTGTAGTTCAGGCTGGCCTCAGACCTGCCGTGTACCCCGGGTTGACCTCGAGCTCACAGTCCCCCCCACTCAGTCTCCTGACAGTGGGGTTTACAGTGACATGTGACTTTGCTGTTTTTGTGGTGCCGAGGGTTGGGCCTGGGGCCTTCTACATGCTGCCACCAAGCTGTACCCCCAGCATTCTCTGGAAAGGTTGGAATAGACCTTATCCTAAGCAGATGATCACTGTAGCAATGATACAGGGGAATGAAACTTCCAGCCTACTATGTCCGGTACGAGTTCATGTTCTTTAAAATCAAAGAATGAATTTTAGGAACAACGGAGGTTAAGAGCAGAATATATTTATTGAGAAAAAGAAGACTTCTGTTTGAGAGAGAGACAGAAAGGGTCTCGAGTGGGTTGCGAAAGATTCTGTATTTTCTTGGGATTTTTATAGAGTAAAATCATGAGGTAAGGCAGGTCTAAAGTTGGGGAAAACTGAGAACTCACTGTGTTTAGCCAATAAGATTAATAGTTCAGGTAAAATTGATTAAATTGGGAACAAGTGGGGTAGCAAGTCGGGTACAAAGCAGGCATTTTAGAGAGCCTCCTGTCTGATGCCTGTATTTCTAACTAGCTCAGTTGCCTGTAACAGCAACACTAATAATGAACAAGTTAATTTGGTATATCTCATGTGTTGCAGTGCGATATATGAAAAGAAACATTTATTTGCACTTTTCCAAAAATATTGAATCTGAACCTATTTTGAGCAGTCAGACAAATCTAGGTTGTAGGATATTTTACAAGACAGCTACTTGAATTCTTTAAAAGTAACAACACATAGCGGGGAAGGAGGAAGGAAGGGAAAAGAATAAAATGGAAACAAAGAATTGTTAAAAAAGGGGGGGTGGGCAAGAGGGGATTAAGATGGAGAGAGAAATGGGAAAAAAAGATGAATCAAGATATATCATATACAGGTTCAAAGGGATCATCATAGGGATATGATGAATGTGACCCTTATGTATATCTGATGATGGGTTTTTGGTTATCAGGATTTGAACTCATGATCTCACATTTGCCACTAAGCTATGTCCCCAGTCCCTCATTATATATGTTTGTATTCTACCAATAAACATAATTGTTTTAAAATAGCAGTGCTATGAAAGACCTAAATAGTGGGGTGTGGTAACTCATGGCCTATAATCCCAGCACTCAGGAGGCTGAGACAGGAGGATCATTGCAAGTTCAAGGCCAGCCTGGGCTACACAGTGTGCTCAAGGCCAGCCTGAACTGCATAGTGAGACCCTGTCCTCCAACGCTCCAAAAAAAAAAAAAAAGATGAGAAGGGAGAATTGTCCTCAATCACCAATGGTAGAGAGACCAATTGCCCAGGTGCAACTCAAAACCTAACTTAGTTATGGCAAAGTAGCAACATAGCAATTAACCCTGAATGCCCAGGTTTTACTTTAGAAAAAAGAACTTTACATTATCTATCTCTACAATATCTTTTGTCTAAAAAGAAAAACAGTAACATCCATGCCATAGGTTCACCACCATTGTCCTATATTAAAAGAACTTTGACAGTTTAAATGTGCTGTGTGATCCTAGGTTGGACCCTGAATTGAGAAGAAAGGTCACTTGTAGAGCATTGGAAAAATAAAAATGTAAGCTGTTTTTCAGAATCCTAATGTGCTACCGTGAAGTCCTGGGTGTGAGCATAGCAGTAAGGCTCTATCAGGTAACATCCTCCTTCTTAGGAGGTAAAGGCTGAAGTAGTTAGAGATAAAGTGACACTGTGTCACAATTTAATTGTCAAATGATTCAGCAAAAATGGCATGTTCCTGTGATCTCAGCACTTGCACATGCCTGCCAGACCAAGGGACAGCCTGGAAAAGTGCTTGAGCAGGGAAGCCCCTAGGCCTAGACTGCTTGCTTCTTTTTTTTTGTCTTTTTCATTTTTATTGGTACCAGGGATCGAACTCACAACTGCCTGCTTGCAGGGCAGGCACTTATGCTGCTGAGCTAAATCCCCAGCCCCGACTGCTTGCTTCTTAGCATAGCTCTGCCAGTTCTTGCCTGCTGACCACGGAGGCTCTAAATCCATTCACTCCATCTGGAAAGCAAGACTCGTCATGGTAACTGCTCATGAAGTTACTGATGGATTAAATGGCTCATTTAGAACACACCCAACACATCATACTGTATAAGTGTGTAATCTTTTTTTTTTTTTTTTTTTGGCTTTTTCGTTTTTATGGGTACCGGGGATCGAACTCACGACTGCCTGCTTTCAAGGCAGGCACTTATGCCGCTGAGCTAAATCCCCAGCCCCAAGTGTGTAATCTTTAAATACCTTATATGAGTTAAGGTTTTTTGTCTTCTGTGTTTGGCAGTAACCATAAGCACTGTATTTAACAGCAGAACCCCATTGGGAAATCCCTTGTTTGTCACTGCCTTAATTGGCATGGTATTTGGTGCCTTTATTTTGTTCTGATGCAGAAAATCAGTAGTGATACAAGTACAGTTGTTGTGTATGTCACATTATAGCCCAAAAGCAAATTCGGTTCAGATGTGCGTCCTTGATTTTCTGCAGTTACTTTAGTAGTTGCCTCCAAAGTCTTATTCTAAATGCTATAGAGTCTGTGCAGTTCGCAAGACCTTGTAGAAAATCCTTTAACAAGGTGAAGAATTGACCGGTGCAGCCCCCCAATGAGACAGGAGATGCTCTTGTGGGCGACAGTTAACTGCTGCTTTATTTACGCGGGCTCTGGTTTATATATTTGGCCGTGACCAATCACAGGCTGCCACGAGGAAGCCGGGTGGGAATGGGACGCAGGCTCTGGCTACTATATCCAGCTGTGGCCAATCAGGGGTTGCCACAGAGTCGGCATGGGGCGAATACGGAGTGAGCACGAGGTGCGCACGGGTTGGCTAATTTAAAGAGTGACGTAGCGCATTGCGGAAGCTGGCGTGGTCCTTAGTCCCGGGTGGGGTATGGTATGTTGAGCGCCTGCGCCCAACATCTCCCCCTTTCTTTATAACTGACGCAGGGTCTCCAGAGGTCGGTGCCCCTCGTGAGGCGTCATGCTGTGCAGTCATGACGGTACCTCACTACCCATTGGTGCTCTTTTGGAGGGGGCGGGAGTATTGTTTTATGAGCCCAACCTGCATGCTCATCGACTTGGAGACCGGGGTGTCTCCTGGCCAAGGACGACACCCCCTGCGATGCTTTGCTCCACACCTGCGTCACAGCATGGCGAGCCATGCTGCCGGGCTTTGACCAGATTCCATGATCAGCAATGCTTGTTTGATACTTTGTCCCTATTCCTTTGTCTGCGAATCCGACAGAGCAGAAGTAGACTGCCGAATGCGGCAAATGTAGTCATGGTAGCCAGAGCCCCTATTTCCGCCCATTCCTTTATGAAAGCCAATTGGAGAGTTGGCCCGAGCTGGATCACAGGAAACTTGTCTGGGTCCGTCATAACTGGAATCGGTAGGAACTGGAGTACCTGCATAACGACAGCTGAAAGTGTACTGTTATCCCAACATTGTAACATATAACAGGTTGTGGTGGAGCAATTTGGAAAAGTCATATTTGTGGTGTTTATGGTGGCCAGGGAGAATCCCCATAATATCTCCTGGGAGTATCCATCCAGGGGTTCACAGGCAGTAAACTGGAGGACCCTTCCCTGGTTCATACCCTTGATTTTTAAGAATTCTCCTGGCTGTGTGAGAATATTCATTGCATAAGGTCAAGTCTAGGGCAGAGAGCACTTCTCTCCCCCATTGGGTAACTGGAAGCTGGAGAACATAGGGTATGAATTCTCCTGAGTGTCCCTCACTGTCTTCCCATTTAATTATCTGACTACTAATTTTAGGTGCATGAACTGATCCCAAGCCTTGCAGTGTTTGTTGTGCCGTCTGGGTAGGCCAGGTTAGTGGCCAGTCCTTTTCAGCTATAATAGAGCGGTCTGCTCCTGTGTCTAGCAGTCCGGATATTTTTCGCCCATTGAGTGACAATGTTAGCATGGGGCGCTCATCCAATCTAAGAACGAGGGCAGCAAAGGCTGGGTCTGATGATCCAAATCCTCTGTCTTCTCTAATACCAGACAATGATGGATAGTCCCCATGACGGCTGGATAATACTAGCATCTGAGCGATGCGGTCTCCTGCCCCTACAGCTACTGGGCCTTTAGGAGCCTGCATCATCACCTTTATTTTTCCTGTGTAATCAGAATCTACAACACCCGGTAAGACCTGTATTCCTTTCATGGAGAGGGATGATCGACCAATTATCAACCCTACTGTGCCTTCTGGTAAGGGGCCGGACATATCTGTCTCTATGGCCTGTTTCCCCATTTTCGGGGTTAATACGAGTCCAGTGGTGGCACAGAGGTCAAGTCCCCCTGAACCCGGAGAAGCTCTCCTCGGTTCTGACCTGCCCATGTTGGCGTCATTGGCAGTGTCTGGTCTACCATGTATTCTCTGGCTGGGTAGAATCGGGGGCCCACCCCCCAGGGGGGCCCCCCAATCCCGTTTTTTGGCCTCTCTGGGTTACGGCCCTTACCCGTGAGGGGCAGCCCATTTACATCAAAGGTGGAGCGGCACTCCGCGGCGGAGTGATTTCCATTTTTACATCTGGGGCACTTTCGGTCTTCAGGAGTGGGGGTTGTTCTCTTCCGGGTCCCCAAGATGGGCAGTCTCTTTTTATGTGTCCCTGTCTGCCGCATTTGAAGCATTCTTCTTTCAGGCGGGCGCCATTTTGTGGCGCCGCTCTGCCTCCCTGACCTTCTTTAGTTAGCTTCATTAACATGGCCGCCAAACCTGAGTTGGTTAATGGCCCCCCGATCTCCCGACAGAGTTTCATCCATACCTCAAGAGGCCTATTTTTGTATGGACTAATGGCAGAGCGACATTCTTTAGTACATTGCTCAAAAATGAGCTGTTTAATGAGCAGCATGGCTGTCTCAGCGTCCCCAAAAATTCTCCCTGCCGCCTCCATCATGCGGGCCACAAAATCTGAAAAAGGCTCGCTCGGGCCCTGCAAAATCTTTGTCAAGTGGCCTGAGACTTCTCCCCTAGCCGAGACCCGTTTCCATGCTTGTATGGCTATTCTATTTATCTGTGCATACACCTCTTGTGGAAATATCAGCTGGTTATTGAGATACTGCCCTTGTCCTAATAACATATCCGCGTTCCAGGCAGCCTGATTGTTCCGGGCATTAGCTTGGGCCTGTTCTGTGACAAGTTCAACATTCCAGGTTTTCCAATCAAGATATTGGCCTGGGCTGAGCACCGCCTTGCACAAACTGGCCCAATCAGCAGGTGTCATGGCGTTTCCTGCCAGGGCTTCTACTAGGGACAGGGTATACACCCCGTTAATACCGTACATGGTGCTGGCCTCCTTAAGATGCTTTATCGCCTTTATATCTATAGGCAGGTGGGCTCTGTTTCCCTGAGCATCTATAGCAACCAGAAAAGCCTGGAGAAAACGGCCCAGGCCTCCTGGGTCCTCTCTTTTGACTTGATGCCAAAGGTCTTCCTGGAATGTCCCAGGGGACGTCTGGACCCATTGCGGGCAGCTACATAGCTGATGGCAGGGTCTCGGGTAAGCATGATAATCTGGCGGGTTGGGAGGTAGAGCCGTAGGTCTTATACGGGGCGGCCCTGGGATCCCGTACTCACTTTCATTGACCCATTTACTCTGAGAAATCCTGCGTTGCAGCTCATTTATGGCCTCAGAGTAGGGCCCTCTCGACTGCGTGTGTGTGACTTCCCCTCTTTTGGTGGTGTCTGCATCCGCCATTTTGTATACTTCTTCTTCCTCCCCCTCATTATCTGACGAGTCCTCTGTTTCTGGGTTGGGTGCAGTCGCCTCGCCTGCGGCACTGGGCTTGCGAGATTGCTCGCGGGAGGATTCTGCCTGATGGTAACCAAGCGCCATGGCGCCAGCCCTTATATGGTCACGACAAGAGGAGTCTGTGAGGCAGCTCCTCACTACTGCCCAAAGGGGTCTGACTCCTGGCTCCAGGAGGCCATTTTCTGCTGCAAAGTCAAGATCTCTCCCTAATTTATCCCAGCTGGGAATGGTAACGGACCCTGTGGGACCAAACCAAAGTGCTACCTTATCGACCTGATCGAGGAAGTTTTGAATTTGTTCTCGTTTCATTTGTAATCCCTTTTCTCTCAGTAAGTCGCCCAAAGCGACTGACAGCGGCTGAGTAGCGGTGTTGCCCATGTTAACCGGAATTTCAAGAGTTTCTTTTTATTTTTTTTATTTTTTTATTTTTTTTGTTTCCTTTTTCCTTTTTTTTTTTTTTTTTTAAACAGGGACAGCTTAGTCCCCGTGCCCCTTTACAGCGCCCCCAAAACCTGCCTCTTTACGGCACCAGGAACTCTCTTTACGAGTTCCTCGACCCTTGCGACGTGTCCGCCCAAGGTTGCCCGATAGCCCCCGCCATCTGGCCGGGCAGCACCCGCTGCCTGTTGCGTAGCCCCCGCTACCAACGTTGAGCAGTTTAACCTGTCAGCCCCCGCCCGCCGCGTAGCCCCCGCTATGGGCACTTGACGGTTTTACCTATTAACATCTCTGTTCCGTTGGAGAGAGAGGTTCGTTCCCCGTACTGTCGGAGAGAGGGTCTCAGCGCTCCCCGTACGGGCCACCAGTTGACCGGCGCAGCCCCCCAATGAGACAGGAGATGCTCTTGTGGGCGACAGTTAACTGCTGCTTTATTTACGCGGGCTCTGGTTTATATATTTAGCCATGACCAATCACAGCCTGCCACGAGGAAGCCGGGCGGGAATGGGACGCAGGCTCTGGCTACTATATCCAGCTGTGGCCAATCAGGGGTTGCCACAGAGTCAGCACGGGGCAAATACGGAGTGAGCACGAGGTGCGCACGGGTTGGCTAATTTAAAGAGTGACGTAGCGCATTGCGGAAGCTGGCGTGGTCCTTAGTCCCGGGTGGGGTATGGTATGTTGAGTGCCTGCGCCCAACAAAGAATCTTTTTGTAGTGTGAATAATCGCTCCTTATTGTAAAGATTGTGATTAGTTGTATCAGAGCAGAGCATGCTGAACTGATTCAAAAAAGAACCTGTGGCTTCTAGGCATTACCCACTCTACATGCTTACACCTACGCAGGGCATGTATGTTTTGTTTGCTGTGTACACAGACATACCTGCCTATGTAAACGTCATTGTAATTCTTTCTGATGGGCATGTCTCACCTGTGCCGTTCACCCTCAACCCACTACCTGTAAGGGACACACTGCCCATCCTTCTGCATGTGAAGACATGCTGAGCAGTGTAATCAAGCCAGTGGAATGCTGAGACTTGCTCTTCCAGATCAAAATAGCACCCAGAACTTTGCCATCCAGGCTTGGAAATAGCATCAGAGCAGCGGCAAGCAAAGGAGAGGAGTGATGAGTCCCTGGTGGGTGTGGGCTGGGGGTGGTGCTCTCAGGCAGCCTCTGAAGTCGGCTTGAAGGATGATGACTCAGAGGAGTTGTGGAATTTAGCCCCAGCCTGCTGGAGGACAGGTCTCCTTGAATAGGTTTCCTCAGAGCAAACGGGCTGAGCTGGAGAGAAAGGAAAGTAGAAATGAGAGCAATCCAGGAAAGAGTGCAAAGGTGGCGGCGAAGGATTCTCCACACTGGGGCAGGCAGTCAGGGCTTATTTTAGCTGAGAGTCTTTTCATTTTGAGAAGAGGGCAGAAACCCAGTTTAAACTGCCTTAAACAGTAACAGACTTTGTTGGCTTAGGTAATGGTCATTTTGGATTTTGGTGTGTCTTGGTCCTATGTTGGAAATGTGTCTGCAAACTGCAATGCTGCATTATTCTTGTCCTGCACACTGGCCCTCTTGGTGTGTACAGCCCAGCAGGCAGAAGGGCTCTTCCTCCCAGTACTCCTCTGTCAGGCCTGGTGAAGAGCTCAGATTAGCTCTGCCTGGGTCACTTGACCCCTCGTTGGTGCCTGGCCCAAATGGAGCACTAGGCTTCATGTTTAAAGTCCTCCCCTCCTGACTTCCAGTCACATGGAGTAGGAGGGAAGTCCTCTAAATCAAAGGCCCAACTTCTGTACCGTCTTAGTCAGCACTTGGGCTTGTCTTGTTTTTGAGACAGGGTCTCACTATGCTGTTCAAGCTGGCCTTGAGCTCACTTGCTAGCCCAGGCTGGTCTCAAACTTGTAATAATCCTCCTGCTTCAGCCTCCGAAATTCAGGGATTACAGGTATATAAAGCACTGTGCATATAGGTAGTTGTCAAGGTTGGCTGCAGGGGCATGTGTGCTATTTTATTTTATTTTATTTAAAGGGGAAGGATAGTCTCAAAATTTTATGGACTCCCCCTCCCTTTTTTCTAATTGCATTGGTTAAAAAGCAGCTAACCAATTCATTAAGGTATGCCCTCCAGCCAAGTCTAACTTTATTTAGACACTATAACTGTAGATAGACAAGCTGATTGTTTGAACCAACATGGAGTGTTAACAAACATCACAGTCCTCACTGATAATGTTGCAGTTTTGTAGTCAAGTGTAGAGACTTCTCTTCCAAAAAAGCTTGTGATCATCTTTTATGGCTTGTCTGGAAATGTCTGTAAATTTTATGTTTTAGTAAAATTTTTTTGTTATTCTTAAAAAAAATAATTAAATGAATAAAATGTGGCCCTGGGCTCAATATGTAGTGCTGAAAAAATATCCTTCAAAATTTCCTAGATTTGCCACATGTTCTGTTGTTCCTAATTGGCTAGAATGAGGTACAGGAAATAGAAACATAGTGGCTGAGAGTGGGACCCCGTCCCCAAAAGATATTGCTGAGAAAATGTGTCAGCACAATTGAGACCCTGTTCCAAGGAGGGCACCGTGGTTTGGGTGTGGTTTTCCCCCCAGCTTTACGTGTGTGCAGGGCATGGAAGCTATGGACCTCCTCGTTGTGCTGTGGGCAGGAGCTCCTAGCTCTGGAGGAACCAGGTCAGTTCTCGCTGTGGGCAAGGTCACTCCCATGTGTTAGTCTCTGTGCTCATGAACAGCCCCTCACGTACACACTAGCACTGGGGGGTTGAGTACAGGGCATTCATGCTAAACTACATCCCCAGCCCTTCAATTTTTATTTTTTTTATTTTGAGAGAGAGTCTTGTTAAGTTGCTCGGATTGGGTTCGGAATTGTGATCTTCTGTCTCAGCTTCCCACAGTGCTGGGATTTCAGTCATATGTCACTAGTTTCCTTTCTGCCGCTTGTGACAGAGCCAAAGGCCTTTCACCAGGGTGCTGGCACCATGCTGTTTGGGCCCTTGAGCTACCAGAATCATGAGCCAAATAAACCTCTTTATAGGTTGCCCAACCATAGACATTTTGGTAAAGCAGTACAAATGGACTAGGGCAAAGGAGAATGGCCATCAGGTAGACCGAACAGCATCTGTTGCTCCCAGGACCCTTGGCCAGTACCAAAGTAGCACAAGGAAAGAGCTATTCTGGACCTGAGGATACGGTGGCTATCATCTTACCTGCTTGGCAAATTTAGATCCAAATCCAAAGTTATTTGGGATATTTTGTTTTTTGTCATTGTCCTGGGAATCGAACTCAGGAACACATGCTTGCCAGGCAGGTGCTGTGCCACTGAGCTCTTTCCCGAGACCCAGTGTGAATCATCTGAAAGATTTTTCAGTAATCATGTCAGTGATTACACTGTGTGTCCTTCCTGCTTTGCTGTCTGTTTTTCTGATGGCCATGTTCCCTTTTACTTTTATAATCAATTCATTCTTCTCAGATTGCCAGTGACTGCTCTCCTACCCTCCTCTCCAGGTTTCAGTAGAAAGCCCAAACTCAGCAGGGCTTGATTTTTGAGCTTCAAATTAGAATTCTGCTGAGCAGGCCATGTGCCATCAGCTCTGCTGCTGGTGGGCCTTAAGTATGGATTCCACGGCACTTTCACTGGTGTCTTCATGAGAAGCTTGGCTCCCAGCCTTATATGTCCATGTGGAGACTCAGGTGCTTTGCCAGCTGCTGCTAGTGGCACTCTGCAGCCACAGGCTGAGTAGGCGCCTCCTGTGAGCCAACCTGAGGGGAGGGGAGATAAGGCATTGTGTACCTGGGCTGTGGGGTTCTGGCTGATTGAGCCACGGTGTTGATGGACTGCTACCATGGATATACATATGCTTTGCTTTCCCTGTGTGTGAAAGAAATGCTGGTCAGTATAGAAAACAAATACATGACCAAACACCTTTATAGTTCGCAATTCTCCCAACAAGAAAACTTTGGTTTTGGAAACCTTGACTTCAGATTTTCCTTCTAATGCATGTATCTAGATATAATTATCACTTAATAAAGTGGCTGTGGTTTTCATAATGCTTTTCGATGTGCGTGCATGCCTATCATTAGCTACTTCCTGAGGCCATCTGCTTGCAGTATGCTCTTTTTAACCTTACACTTTTTTTCCTCCTCTTCTTCCCCCTCCTCCTCCATCTCCTCTTCCTTTTTTACCTCTTCCTTCCCTTCCACCTCCTCCTTGCCCTCCTCTTCCTCCTTCCCTTCCTCTTCCTCCTCCTCCTCTTTCTCTTCTTCTTCCTCCTCCTCCTCCTATTCCTCCTCCTCCTTCTCTCTCTCTTTCTCCTTCTTCTTTTTTTTTTTTTTTTTTTTTTTTGGTACCGGGCATCGAACTCAAGGACTTGCCAAGAAGGCACTTTTGCTGCAGAGCTAAATCCCTGGCCCTAACTTTGTACTTTTTTTTTTTTTTTTTTTTTTTTTTTTGGTCTTTTGCCTTTTTATCGGTACCGGGGATCGAACTCACGACTGCCTGCTTGCAAGGCAGGCGCTTATGCCACTGAGCTAAACCTCCAGCCCCCACTTTATACTTTTTAAAAATTATCTAGATACTGTACACTATACCTTCTTTAGCTAGTGTCTTAGTTACATTTTACTCGCTGCTGAGACAAAATACCTGAAGCCCAAAGTTGGGAAAGGAAAGGTTTCTTTCTTACAGTTTTTGGAGGTTTCAGTCCATACTCAGTTGACTCCAAGACAGGCAGGCATGCCTGGGCTTCAAGGTGGCTGCAAACAGCAAGGAAGAACCAGCAAAGAGAGCAAGACACACCTTCTTCTTGCCATTACATCACATCATGGCTCCACTCCTATGTAGGTGGAGCACTGACAGCATTAATCCAAGCACTAGACAATGAACCAATCACAAATACACAATGCAAACTCATGAGGCCTGGGGGACACAGACATAAACCATGACATTACACCCCTGGCCTCCAGGACTCATGTACATCCTTTATACAAAAGACATTTAGTCCACCTCCAAGAGTTGCCAAAGTCAACATCTTCATCATTGCTGAATCATGCTAACATCTTCAGCATTGCTGAAAAGTCCAAGTCCAAAGTCTCCTCCAAGATCTATGGCAAACTCTTTAACTCTAACCCCTGTACAAATGAAACAAGGTTAAACATTTCTGAAATGCAAAGGCACAAGATAAACATTACCAGTCCAAAAGTTACAAACGGGAATAGAAAGCATTGGAAACAAAGCAAGTCCAACATCCAGCATGGCAAACATTGTGTTTAAGTCCTAGAGTTTTATGCTCAGCATCTGAAACAATCTGGTTAAAAGCTCCAAAAGGCTTGGGTGATTCCACCCCAGGGCACTTCCAGGGATTTCAGCTCCCACAGCTTCTCTCCTAAATCCTCTCTGCTCACTTTTTGCAGTTTTCCTTGGATCATCCACATTCCTGGCTTTTCCAAACTTCTGGGGTCTCCACTGCACCTTCGGCTTCACCCTTACATCTTCACAAATTGCCCTCTCAGGGGCACACTGCTTGGCCTCCCAGGCCCTTTGCAATTGAGGTGGAAGCCGTGTTACCCTCAGAATTCGTGCATTTTTCTTGCACCTAAAATCAGCACCTGTGGATGCCGCCAAGGTTTGCTGCTAGCTGAAGCAGTAGCCAGGCTTTTCTCTCTCCTTGGCTGTAGGGGTCAGTTGCCTGGATCGCAGGGCTCTGTTTACCTGATTGTGATGAAAATCTTCTCTGTGTTGCCGCCATTCTGGAAACTCATGTGGCCTCTGTCGCCATTCTGGAACCTCACTTGGCCTCTTTCGCCATTCTGGAGCATGGTACTTTGTAGCTTTTTTCTCTGAGCAAATTATTTCATCTTTGCTGTGAGGCTGCACAGGGTGGGGACCCGCTTCCTGGGATGCCCCCCCAGCCATCTTTCTTATCTCTCTGTTTCTCCTCAGGAACCAAAATCTCAACTCTGTCTTTACAATCCACAGCCTTCCTGGAATTTTCCTCTGGCCAAACTCACAGCATTGTAAATTATCCTGTGGGGCTCTTTGCTCTTGATTTGAAACATATAGCTGGCTAAAAGCTGCCAACAATAGCCATGCCACAGCCTCAACATTTGATTGCTTTTTAATTTCTTTTTCAAGGTTATCAGTCCAGGGGCTGGGAATTTAGCTCAGTGGCATAAGCACCTGCCTTGCAAGCAGGCAGTCGTGAGTTCGATCCCCGGTACTGATAAAAAAAAAAACAAAGATTAATCAGTCCATTGCCCTTTTTCTCAGTCTCAGGCAAAGTCTCTGGGCAGGAGCAAAATGCAGACAAACTTTCTGCCAAGCCATAACACACATCATGTGGAGTCCAACAACCAATGCAATCCTTTTTCCCAGCAGAAACCTCCCAAGCCTGGTCTTTACCATGAGGCTTTCTATCATCAGCCTTCTGGTATCCTGAGCTCTGACCAGAATCTCTTCTACAAAACAGCCTAAGCTGCTCCAGCTCTATGCATCCAGGCGACTTGTCTAAACCTTTTCAAACTCCGCCCACAAGCCATTTCCAAAGCCTCTCGAAAAACATGGTCAGGTATAGTCACAGCAAATGACCCCACTCCTTGGTACCAAATTCTGTCTTAGTTATATTTTACTCGCTGCTGAGACAAAATACCTGAAGCCCAAAGTTGGTAAAGGAAAGGTTTCTTTCTTACAGTTTTTGGAGGTTTCAGTTCACACTCAGTTGACTCCAAGGCAAGCAGGCATGGCTGGGCTTCATGATGGCTGCAAACAGCAAGGAAGAACCAGCAAAGAGTTTGAGGGTATAGGCAACTACTTTGAAGGCAATAAGATTCACTAAGATGCCCATTCTGGTTTGACTATTGTCTCCTTTGGAAGTCCTGTAATGTTTACAGTGCTTAAGTTTTATTGGTCTTGTTCTCTACTGTTTTGTTCAACTTTATAATATCTAATGAGATAGACAATTCTTTTTAAGGAAACAAGAGACATTGTTGATAACCATTGTTGATAACCTTGTACTCTGTTTTACATCATGTGCTATGTCTATCCTTGGTTTTGACTGACAGCTTTGTTTTGCCATATTTGACTTTATTCCCTCCCCCCCAAAAAAGTAATAAGAACTAAGGAGTAATAAAACCCAAAATGTGTAAATTTTGTTGTAAAAAAGAGAGGGGAAAAAAAAAAAAGCTCTAAAGGATACAACAGCAAGTGTGTTTAGGGGTGTTAAATAGCTGACCATATTAATGTTTTTGGTTGGATCGTTGAACACAACTGTTTGCAGTCTCACTGTTTGAATGTCCACTTTGTATGCTTTGATACTGTGATTTGAGCAACTATCTCTAAGATGATAATATGTAATCTATTAACTGGTGATTTCTTACTGTTTTTTTTTTTTTTTTTTTGTAGTTGTGTATTACTTGTACCCTTACACCGCTTTGTTTTGTTTTGTGTTTTTCTCTTTTTCCTTTTAAATAAAATTAAAAAAAAAAAAAAGAGAGCAAGACACACCTTCTTCCTGCCATTACATCACATCCTGGCTCCACTCCTATGTGGGTGGAGCGCTGACACCATCAATCCAAGCACTAGACAATGAACCAATCACAAATACACAATGCAAACTCATGAGGCCTGGGGGACACAGACATAAACCATGACAGCCAGTCTCCAACAATAGGTTGAACATTTGGATTACTTCCAACTTTTTCCTCCCACAACCTTGCAGTGAATGACCCTTGTATTACATGTGTGTGTATGTATGTCTTTGTATCCTTTCATGAGTATTTCTATGGGATAATTCCTAAAACTAAGATTGTTAGGTTAAGGAAATGAACATAGTACATGTTAACAGCCATGGTTAAAGGTTTTTTTGCTGGGCGTGGTGGCATATGCCTTTAATCTCAGCACTTGGGAGGCTGAGGCAGAAAGATCACCACAAGTTGAAGGCCAGCCTGGGCAACCTAGTGAGTTCAGGGCCAGCTGAACTACATAGTAAGACCCTGCCTCAGATAAATAAATAAATGAATAAATGTAAAAAAAGTATTTTTTTAAGTAAGAAGGATTTAGATGGATAAATACTACTATTATAGCAATACTGTAAACATTGTAATTGTATTCAACAATAAAGAATAAAATGATTGTTATATGCAAGTTTTTTTTTTAGATTTTATTTAAGGAAAAAAAGGGGAAAAAAAGGATACAAGTTATACAGAATTTCAGAAAAAATAAATAGGAAATCACTAGTTAATAGATTACATATTGTTATCTTAGAAATAGTTGTTCAGGTTACAAAATTAAAGCATATAAAGTGGACTTTCAAACAGTGAGACTCCAGACAGTTCTGTTCAATGATCCAACAAAACTCAGTAGCAAGTGTTTTTATAGCAGCAAAGTACTTCAAGTCTCTGAGTTGTTCTCCTCTCTGAGGTTACTTAGTCTAAGAGAGAGCACATTAATGCACAGTAAACAGCATGTTGGGGCCAGCAAGGTTGGCACACCAGCACCTGATGTTGCACAGTTTAGGGTTAGCACAGGAGCTGTCCAGCGTGGGTGAGGGGCGCAGCCTCTCCCGGAATCAAATTTTTCCGGATATCAACAGAAGGTCAGGTGGTGTGTGTAGAATCTCAATGGATTCTGATCTTTTCTGGAGTTTTGATTTTTCTAACATTAAAATGACAGGTGTGGGGGGCTGGGGATTTAGCTCAGCGGCATAAGCGCCTGCCTTGCAAGCAGGTAGTCGTGAGTTCGATCCCCAGTACCGATAAAAAGGAAAAAGACCAAAAAAAAAAAAAAAAAAAGACAGGTGTGGGTCCATATTTTCTGTAGAGGCCCTATAAAAACTTGCTTTTCTGCAGCTAGAAGAATGTAATGCACTAGATGTGTAGCTTAGTGGGAAAACATGCACTTAACATGCATGGGGCCCTTAGCCGGCGTGGTGACTCATGCCTGTAATCCCAGCACTTGGGAGGCTGAGGTGGGAGGATCATTGGGAGTTCGGGACCAGCCTGGGCTACAAAGTGAGCTCAAGGACAGCCTGAACTGCATAGTGAGACCCCACCTCAAAAAAGACAAACACACACACACACACACACACAAAACATGCATGGGGCCCTGAGTTCAGTTGTAAAAAAGCAAATGCAGTAGTTGATGAGTACGGAGCCTTGCTGGGCATTTAACATTCTCTAATTTCTACAGTAGCAAACTGAGCGGGGGAGTGGGGGGCGATGCTATGCTATTCAGAGATGGAAATATGGTCCTACACAATTCCTTGCAGCTGGCAAGTGGCAGGTGAGAGCCTCAGGGCAGCCTAATCCATGTGGCTTAGCTAGCTGTGGCTCTGTGACTCCTAGGATCCACTGTGTTTGCTCAGTTTGTTTAGTTGTACTGTGGATCAAACCTAGGAGCCTCACACATGCTGAAGCAAGCTCAAGGGATCCATTTTAGATGCAGTGAGAGAGGGGTCAGCAAAGGCCAAAAGTGAGAACAGCTCTTCTGAAGGGGACTGTGTCCCTGAGGAGAAAGTGTGGGGAGCCAGGCGAGGAACCCAGCTGAGTGGCTGGGGCCCAGCAGGAAGGAAAGCAAGGGCCCTCAGGCAAGTCAGGATGAGTAGATTTGATGGTAAGGTAAGAAAGCTACAAAAGTCTCTAAGGAGAGGGGAAATGACTACTTTGGAGAGGGAAAACTTTTTTTTCTTTTAAGATGTACTTGGATTTGAGGGACTGGAGATTTGCTAGCTGTATTTTGAGGATTACCCTTCCCCAGAAGGCAGAAGGTGATTGGACTGAGCTGCAGTTGGAGCCGCCCCCCACCCCCAGCAGTCGTGGGTTCCTTTCAGCTCTGCATTCCTGTCCTGGAGACCTGGAGCTCAGGCCCACCCTTCCCCAGGCTGCCGTACCCTGGAGTCTCTCAGCCTGAAGGGTGCCCAGCCTCCATCCTCATCTCTGGGGCTGTTAGCAGCCTCCTTACTGTGCTGCATGCCCCAGAGCTCACGTCTGGCATCCAGGAGGTGGGTCAGCCCTACTTCCTCCTGCCTGCCTAGGGTGAGCCAAAGGCAGCAGGCAGAGGGGAGGGGAGAAGGCTCCAGCCAGCCCAGGTGAGACATGGCTGGGCGGCACTTGCCCTCCTTGCCCGCAGCTCATTTGCTGTCTTCTTCCTGGATCCCAATTGTGTGGTATTATTGTCTTTGCTGCAAGTGAAATTTCCTGAACAGAGATGGAGACGCTCCTCTATGGCTGAGGGAGCTGCTAATAAGTTCTCTTAGTTTCCTGTTTGCATGAGTTGCCCATGGCCCCAGTCAGCTAACCAAAGCCAAATGGAGCTGCCTGGATATGGGAACATCATTTTCCTTCCTTACAGTCCTTTAGATTTTCTTGGCATTTTCTTTTCTCAGTCTGATGTATCCTCTTTCCTAGTTGCTATGAATCTGTAAAATATTCTCCCTTTCATCTGTTCATAATACTGACCAGTAATGGGGTGAAATAATACCAGTTTCTCTGTGCTTTTCCACAGTTTCGTTTTAATTTAATTTAAATTTATTTTTAGACAGGGTTCTGCTGTGTAGTTCAGGCTGACCTTGAACTCACCGTGTAGCCCAGGCTGACTTCGAACTTGTGATGATCCTCCTGCCTCAGCCTCCCAAGTGCTGGGGATGCACAATTTTAAAAGATTAATAGTTGAATGATTGAATTCCTGTTCTGCTAAAGAAAATCAGGTCAGTCTCTCAGAAATTAGCTTGATGAGTGATTTAGTTTTTAGCTAAGTGAGTATTTCAACCCTGAGATCAAAGGTTGGCCACCTGTTTTTGTAAATAAAATTGCCCTGGAGCACAGCCACATTCTGGGGCATTACCTGGGGTTTCTTTTGTGCTGTAACAGTGGTGTGCTAAGAACCATATGGAAAAAAAAATATTGCAAGGTTGGGGTATGGCACTTGGACAGGGCCCTAGTCCCCAGCACTGCAAAAGAACAAAAAACAAAACCAACAATGGTATGGCCCTTTGAAGCCCAATTGTTTGATATTTGACCACTTACTGAAAAAGTCAAACAGCCTAGACATAGTGGTGCACACCTGAAATTCCAGCACTGGGGACCCTGGGCTCCATAGTGAGTTCAAGGCCAGGCAGAACTCCATAGTGAGATCCTGTCTCAAACAAACAAACAGTCTTAATATCTTCTGACTTGAAAGTGTTTTCTGCTTCTGAATAATGACCCAAGTCCAAAGGTGGCTATCTTTAAACTCTGTGAGATTGTAGAGGCCCTGAGAATGGAATTGTGCCCCAGGTGGTGACAGGAATACCTAGCAGATTCACTGGGGGAGGTGGGAAATGCATCTCCTACTGAGTTGCTGCAGGATTTGGGACAAATTCCTTCCCTTGCTTGGGTCTGTATCTTACTTGGAGACCTGTATGAAATGCTTCCAGCTCTGAATAGAAAGAGGCTGACACAGGCATTAAACTAGGGTAATTCGCCCTCAGCCTAAGGCTCTCTTCTCTGTCTGCCTGTGGAGTCTTAATTGGTTGTCTCTGAATAGGATTTAGCCCCTTTGTCTCTGACACCTGCATTTCAGGATGCTCCCTGCAGGGGGCAGTGAGGGTCACTACCGGGCAGAACTTCTGGAAAGTAGGCACAGCAGCAACTCCTGGGATAGAAGGTTCTGGGAGAAAGGGCAGCCCTGTGTGGCTGACATCAACAGCCCAGCTGGTGGGCGGCTGGGTCTAAGTCCCAGGATGGAGCCGTAGGCCCAAAGCGAACATCTCCAGGATGGTTGTGTCGCCTGTGAAACACTGGTAGTGGTGCTATCTGTGTGTATAACATGTACTGCTCCTAGTGCAGTGCCTGGCCCGTTTGCCCTAAGCATCACTGACCATTGCTTGGGCACTGTCATTTCAACCAGGTGATTCCTTTCCTTTCCTTTTTACTTTCTTTGTTTTCCTGAGGTAGGATTTCCTGTGTAGTTCAGGATGACCTTGAACTCTCTTTAGAGCCCAGGCTGGCCTCGAACTTGCCTCGGCCTCCCAAGTGCTGGTATTACAGGTGTGCACCACTACACCTGACCTCAAACAGTTATTTCTTGTGTTGAATAAATTTGATAAGATTGTTTTTATATTTCCTCTTATAAAAATTAATGGGGCTGGGGATTTAGCTTAGCGGCCTAAGTACCTGCCTTGTGAGCAGGCAGTCATGAGTTCGATCCCTGGTACCGTTAAAAAAAAAAAAAAATTAATGAAAAATGCAACTTTTGTATTTAAATAATTGGATTGCTAAGTGGTCAGTATTATTTATGTGATTATTTTAAAAGCCTTTTCTTTTTCGGGACAGGGTCACCTTGTGTTACCCAGATTGGCCGTGAACTTGCTGCCATGCCCTGTTTGCACAGCTATAATTTGGGCCCTCTGGAAGGCTGAGAGTGAGCAACCACAAGTTTGATGCCAGCCTGGGCAACTTAGTGAAAAATAAAAAGGACTGGAGATGTGTCTCAGTTCCAGGTTCCATTCCTAGTACAGAATGTTTGTTTTTTTTTTTTGTTTTGTTTTGTTTTTTTTTAGATACAGTCTTGCTATGTAAAGAGCTAACCAGGCTGGCCTCAACTCTTGGCAATCCTCCTGCCTCAGCCTCCCAAGTACTGGAATTATAGGTGTGTGCCACCAAGCCTGGCCAATTTTTTTTTAAAGATGCATATTGAACATAAGAGGGAAGGTCCAGGGGTTTAGCTCAGTGGCCTTAAGTGCCAGCCTGACAAGCTCGAGGTCGGAGTTCAATCCCCAGTACCTCCCCTCCCCAAAAGAGAAAAGAAAATAAGAGGGAGACAGGCTTAAAAGAAAGGGGGAAAAGAAACCCCAGGCAGAGGCAGCATATTATAGTACTGCACAGAGTGGTCCCATTTCTGGTAACAGCGTGCCTTTTGGCACTGGTGGCTGGAAGACACAGGATGTTTGCAGCAGCCTTTTTAGTGAGGCAGAGGGTGCTATGAGTCATGACTTTTTTTTTTTTTTTTTGGTATCTTCTTGCCATTTGAAATTTTCTACATCGAGTATGGTTTTATTTTCTGAAGAGAAGAAACCAAAGAAACTAAAGTTCTAACCATGAGAGAACTTTACAACAAACTCAGAGAACAGCACGTTGAGCCTGGGAAGCAGCCCAGGCCAGGACACCATGCTGGGAGCCGGCAGAGGAGGGGACACAGTTCTGGAATCTCCTATGGACAGTCAGCCATCTGCTTGCCTGCTTGGTTTCTTCTGACGCAGTGGAGAGCAGCTGACTCCACAAGCCAGACTCACTTCTGTCTGGACTCCCTGGATGTGGGTCTCCACTGTATGTTCAGCCTTCTTCCTCCCTTGTGGGCAGGCATGGTGACAGGCTGCTTGCTTGGTCTCTGTCCAGATCTCAGGCCAGGAGACTGCCCTGGCTCCACCTTCCAGATTGATTGATGGGTTGATTGGTGTCGGAAATTGAATTCAGGACCTTGTGCTTGCTGTGCCACTGAGCTATATCCCCAGCCCCCTCCCTTCCAGATTGTTGGTGCTAGCATTTGTGACTCCTCCCAGAGCCTCCTCTCCAGGAGTATGGTAATTGGAACTAGTACGGGGAGAAGAGGGGAGGGTTCAGCCACTTTTTGAGAGAAATTACATGCCTCTAGTTGCAGCTCTTCAGGAGAGTGAGGCAGGTAAATCTCTTGAGCCCATGAATTGGAGGCCAGCCTGGGATACATAGCAAGACCTCATTTTAGAAATAAAAAAGGAGGCGAAAGATTTAGCTCAGCAGCGTAAGCACCTGCTTGGCAAGCACGAGGTTGTAAATTCAATCCCTGGTACCAAAAAAAAAAAAAAACCTGCTTAGAAATAAAAAAGGGAGGCTGGAGGTTTAGCTCAGCGGCCCAAGTGCCTGCCTTGCAAGCAGGCAGTCGTGAGTTTGATCCCCAGTACCAATAAAAAGGAAAAAGACCAAAAAAAAAAATAAATAAATAAATAAAAATAAAAAAGGGTTGCAACAAACCAAGGGATGGGTTACTGTTTGTTGGGTGTGATAGGTGAACTCCAAAACAGGGCCATCCTGTGCCCGTGGCAGTGCAGCCTTTGTGAATACTAGCCTAGCCCTGGCAGACCCTGTTTGGATCTGAAGATTTGGAAGAACACAACATTGCCAGCCCTCTGGCCTTGCTGAGCCTGTCTGCACCCTGCCTGTGCTGAGCAGCCTGGTGACCTGAGTACTGGGACCTTTGTTCCTTACCCATCGTCACTGGCCCCTCAGATTGCATCTGCATTATCTGCTGTCCTGGCTGGTACGTACTTCCCTGTTGTTTGGATTTTTATAATATACCTGTAAAACTGTGTAACTTAAATAAATAGATATTTGAGAATGAAAAGTAAACTAAATCCCAGTCCTGAGGCAGCCGTGTAGTGTATCACCCCTGGAGGTATTTCTCCATTTGTAAACTAAGTAGACAATCTTACTAATACTGTGAGTATTAAAATGCTTTTTGTTGGCCCTACATCGTGTCCTGGGAGTCTCTAGCTGAGTGAACACTGCTACTGTTGTAGCAGTGCCCATGCTGCAACAGACCCCTCCAGTTAAACAGGTCCCTCTTGGCATGTTTTCACATAGTTCCTAGTGTCTCCAGTTTAAAAGTGCTGCAAGGAATGTTCATGGATGTGTAGCTTGGGAACTGTACCCTGTTATTTTGGGATAAATGCCTAAAGTGGATAGCTAGGTCATGAGGCCTGTACGTTTTACAGTTTAGTGTCCTCTGAGCAGGGGGTTACCCAGGCCAAGGAGTCCTGGCCAGCACTGCCTTCTGTTCACCTGCCAACAGCAGAGGCACCCAGGAAGCTCTGTGCTGCCTTTGAAGTCCACAGAATGAGTCATGGTGGTATTTCAGCATTTGCTGACTTCAAAGCTGGCTTGATTCCAGTGTTCTTTGAGGTTGCAGGCTTCTGGGCTAGAACAACACTGGGGCTCTCAGTAAACCCTGCGAAATGCCCTTCCTGCGTTTACCCTCACACTGTCCATAATGAGCAGGAAGAGGTGTCCTTATGATCATTAATGGTTTATACATCTTCTTCCTGTAAGCAGCTCGCTCCAGATTGGTTATCAGCAACCTTTTTCCTTTATGGGAGCAGCAGGAGTATCTGGAAGGACCTGAATCAGGTGCGCAGATGTGGGAGACCTGGCCTTTACACACATGCTCAGAAGTGAGCGCCTGCTGCCGGTGCCATCCCTGACCCAGCACTCCTCCCTGTGACCACACTCTACAAGGGCTGTTTGCAGATCAGAGCAATGCAAAAGAGAGAGGTTTGCAGGCTGGCAAGACTCGTCTAAACTGTATGCTATGAGCAGTGACCGTGGAGGTGAGGGAGCTAGAGATGTTTCAGTTTGAGGAAAGCGGGGCTGGGTGGGGAAGTATGTGTTAGGGGCGGAATTGTGGTGCATAGCAGGTGCCTAAAGATACTGCAGGTCTTGCTGGGTGTGGTTACACATGCCTTAATCCCAACACTCAGGAGATTGTAGGCAGCGTGGATTACATTGTGTGCTTCAGGCTGTCCTGAAGTACATCGTGAGGCCCTGTCTCAGAGAAAAGCAAAAACAAAACGTGTGTGTGTGTGTGTATGCTTGATCCCCACCCCCCACCCCCAAAATAGGGTCTTCTTGGGTAGCCTTGGCTGGCCCAGAACTCTGAGTGATTCTCCTGCCTTAGTCTCTGGAGTACTGGGATTACAGGCATGCACCACCTTGCCTGGCAATCTTGTCACATGAAAAAGGGATTTGCCTTTTTGTTGTTTTTTTCTTTCCTATTAGTGGGATTTAAATAGAACCCTGAGTTATGGAAGTGTCTCCTGACATGGACAGGCCTTGGGAGTGGTAAACTGGCCTCTGAAGCTGTCCTGGTGAGATCTGCATAGTCACTGGAGCGCATTTGTGAAGGGCGGATTTTCCTATCTTTATTCCTTCTATTTCTTTCTCTTGTCTAATTGCTCCAGCTAGTTTCCAGGACTATGTTGAATAACAGTGGAGACAGTGGACCTTCTTGTCTTGTGCCTGATTTTAGAGAGATAGTTTTCAGTTTTTGTCCGTTTAGTATTTTTTACATCCCATACCCACATGGAGAGGTCTGCCCACATACCTGTACCCCAAATATCATTGTCACCAATTTTCCATTTGTGTTCTTTCCAAGTTCCTGACCATCCGGCCAGACCACTGGCTGCAGCTCATGAATCAGTACAGTCACAAGTCTGGCCATTTCTCCTGCCAGGCAAAATGTACTGCTAAGTGTGCTGCCTGAAGTTCCGCCCCACTGGGACGATTTCTCTTCACCACTATCCTTCAGGGATGTCCCAGAAAGGCTGAAATGCTGCACCTGTCACTTGCAGGTAGTGCCTGGATAATGTGCAGAACCATCTGTAAACCAGGCTCTACTCTTCTCGTCCTCTGATGGCTGATCATAGGGTACATCCCACAGGTGCATGCTGGGAAACAGAAGGCAGTATAATAGGCATAGGAGCCATATCTGACAACTTCCTCATGTAATTTAATTGTGCCTTCTGGACCTGCTGTGGCTCAATCATGAACATACCATTTCCTCTTAATGATGGAGTATTGATGTGCATGTCCTACCTTATGATTTGGTGGGTCAGATAATACCCAGGCCATGGCAGGCAACTCAGGTCTTACGGTGACCTGGTGTTCCACAGTCAAGCATTCAGTTTCCACTGAAGCCCAGTAGCAGGCCAGGAGCTATTTTTCAAAGGAAGAGTAGTTGTCTGCAGATGATGGCAGAGCCTTACTCCAAAAGCCTATAGGCTGCAATTCACCTATGGGGGCTGCCAAAGACTCCAAACAGCATCTCTACTGGCTTCTGACACTTTAAGTACCATTGGATCTGCTGGATCATGTGGCTCCAGGGGCAGAGTGGCTGCTCTGCAGGCCTGTTGCACAACCTTTCTTGTCCTGGGCCTCACTCAAAACTTACAGCTAGGGGCTGGGGATTTAGCTCAGGGCCATAAGCACCTGCCTTGCAAGCGCGAAGTCGTGAGTTCCATCCCTGGTACCTATAAAACAAAACAAAACAAAATTTGCAGGTTTCCGAGTCACTCAGTAAATGGGCTGGAGCAAGACACCTAAGTGAGGAATATGTTGCCTCCAAAACCCAAATAGCTCCACTAGGCGTTGTGCCTCTTTTTTGGTTGCAGGAAGATATTTTACCTCACAAGGAATATCTCTACATGCCCCACACCACTATACTCCTAGAAACCTCAGTGAGGTAGAAAGACCTTGACTTTCTGTTGGATTTATTTCCCGCCCTCTGGCTCTCAAATGCCATACCAACAAATTCAGAGTGGTTGCTACCTCCTACTAGGCCCAGTCAGCGTAGCATCACCAAAGTCACGGACCAGTGCGAGATCACGTGGAAAAGAAAAACAATCAAGCTCCTGTGAACTACACTGTGACACAGGGCTGGTGAGTTAATATAACCTGAAACAGAACAGTTAGGTGAAAGGGCAAGTGTATGCTCAAGCGCATGTGTTTGTGTGTGTATGTGTGTGTGTTAGGGATCTAAACCAGGCTTACTATATTACTGAGCTACACCTCTAGCTCTTTTTATTTTTTATTTCGAACTGGGTCTCAGTAAGTTGCCCTGGCTGGCAAATCTGTGATCCTCCTGCTTCAGTTTTCTAAAGTGGGTTGAGGGGTGTGTGCCACCATACCCAGGTGTGGAGTTATCTTTTTTTTTTTTTTTCCTGTCTTTTATACTAATAGATTCTGTGGCACATGCGTGTAATTCTAGCACTCAGGGTTGCTGAGAGTTCAAAGCCAATCTGGAATACATAGTGGGACCCTGTCTCAAAAAAACAAAAGAAAAAGATGGGAGAGAAAGGGAGAAGAGCAGGAGCAAGAGAGTATTCTTTCTTTACAGACAAGTGTCTAAAAACAGAACTGACAGCATTGCAGGTTAGGACCGAAGCTGCCTCGGAATGGTAAGCAAGGCCCTGTATTCTGTACAGATAGGTACGGCACAGAGTGGGTGAATCAGTCAGTGGGCGATGACCAGGGAGCTGTGGCCAGGACACCCCAAGTTCTGTTGGCTGTCAAGAACCTCTCCACCATGGGAAGAATGAGTGATCCTGCAGGGACTCACAGGCCGCATCTGTTTGCAACCTAGGGGCCACTTTGAAGGTGCGGCCTGCCTCCCCCTCCTCACCTATGGCAGTCTCTGTTCCAGTTTGCTGAGGTCTGATTATGTAAGAATTTTCCTTATGTTTCACTGTCTTCTTTGATTGTGGTTTTGAGGGAGAGGAAAGCAGTTAGAAAGCCAGACATTTTGAAACAATTCCTAGGGAAGCACCTTTGAGTCTTCCTTGACTAGCTTTCTAAGCTTTTTCAGTTCTTTTGATGCCAAGAGAACCTAGCAGTACTGTCCTGTCCCTCTTCTTTATTAGTGGCACTGCACATGCATTTCCCTGCGTGCGGTCTCAGAACCACATTTGGCCACGTTAGTACTGGACAGCACTAGTTGAGGGAAGCTCTCTATCCACTCAAATGAGATTTTTAAGTCATAAAATTATATTCATAATTTTTAAAGGTGAGTTGGTCCAGGATCAAGGACCTGACCAAGATTCCCAGCTGCCTGGATGAGGGGGGGGGGGTATGGCGAAGGATAAAATAGACACAGAGACAAACTCAGTAACACATGTTGGGGTGCTCGGCAGACAGTGCCTCAAGATGGGCAGAGACCCAGAGACTCCAAACCACTGTTTACTGGTTTTGTACAATGCAGTGGGTGTACACAGTGGGCTAGTGGAAGATTCAGAGGTCGAAGCTCAGCAGAGCAGGCACTGGATAATTCTGGGATGCCTCAAGAGGGTGGAGACGATCCTAAAAAGGATCTTGCTCTGGAGTGTTCTTTTTCATCTCAGTGGTTCTAGTTTAGTCTAATTAGGAGAGGGCAGTCCATCCTAAGAGTTAATAGGAAGTCTCAAAAGGGTGACACCATAATCCTAAGCCTCCATTCATCCCTTTTGGGAAGAATGTGGAATTAGCCATTGTGAATTTCTGGTCCCCAGTAGTCCAGATGGAAAGGAATTCTTGTTTCTACCATTTGACCAGGTTAGGAAAACTTTACAACCACACACCATCTACACATCCATCTATATATGAAGAACTCTGCCACAAAAGCTCATTAAGACAGGTACACAGAGTCTGTCTTGTACAGTGGTACTGACAAAAATCGTACAAGTTCCTGAGAATGCAGGGGTCAAATGTTCCTTGTTTGGGCCAAGGCTTGCCGATAAGTGGGTAGGTTGGCCAGACCTCCTAGCAGTAAAAAGTTAGTTGTTTAGTTTTTATGGTACCTTTAATTTTTAGAGTACGTAAATTGGAAATTAGGCATTGTAAAGGCGTCTTTTGGGAGTTAGAAAATACGTTCCCCAAGACTGATTCAGGCAAGAAAAAAACCGGAGGTCCAGAACAAGTCGTCACTTATTTGTGACACCACGCAGCGGCTACGGTTCCAAAAACTCGTAAATTCCAGTCGTCACTGAGAGATTTACGAGTGGAGCCTGCGTGGGGTCAGTAACAGTTTTGCCCATGAAAGCGCAAGGCTTTAAGGGAAGTGAGGCATTCTTTCAGTGTGGGCGGTCCCAAAAATCTCTGCTTTGGGCTATCCGAACCCAAAGAACGTGAGAGATTTTGTGGACACCGGTTTGCCCAGAAAGAACCCTGCTCTGGGCGGTCCTAAGGATGTGAAAATGCACAGACCCACGTAGACTGGGAGAACAGTCGACTGGGGCTGCCCAGTGCCAAAAGTTCCTTGGAGAGTGCTCACCTGAAATCAATCTGGCCGATGCTGAGTGCAGGCGGCTGGCAACAGGGACGTCTCGGGAGAGGAAAAAGCTTGGGATTAATCCAGGATGTTATCTGGTTATCGGCTAGGGGACTCAACTGAGTGTGTCCCAGGAGTCAATCGCCTGCCGATCGAGTCACGGCACCAAATGTTAGGATTATTTCCAAAAGACGAAAAATATTTCCAAAAGATGAGAGGTATAAAATAAAAAGCGGCCTTTATTCTGAGAACACGGAGAGAGATGACCGGCACCCCCACCGCTGGCGTCCAGTGATCTCTCCCGCGGACACGTGGCGTGGGGGCCTGTAAATAGCCTCGGTTTGGGGTGGAACCTAAGGCGGGCATTAGGGATACACAGGTAGCCCATTGGTCCTAGGTTTGGCGCCATATGTAAATTTCCAGGGGCGGGAAGATGGCGTCACAGGTAACTTCCTAGGGGCAGGGGAGATGGGGCTTCCTGCTTCCGGTTGTGGCTTTCCTGGCTACAGTGTCCTGTCTGGGCCAAAACCCTTTCAGGTACCTCAGTTTACAAACTTAATTCTACATTTCTGGTTGCAAACTGAATTGGATGAAAACCAAATCAAATTCACTGGTTAGGGTCAATGTTGACCTCATGGGCAAATTTGATTCTGTTCTCATTCAATTTAGTTTGTGACCAGAAATGTGGAATTAAGTTAATGAACCAAGGTACCACTTGTATTTTCCCTACCATTTGTTGTTTTTCTCTTGCTTGAAGGCCAACCACATATGGTGACTTGCGCCTGTAATCTCAGCACTAAGCAGGCTGAGATAACAGGATGAAAAAGGCCAGCCTGGACTACACAGTGAAAGAGAAAGAGGTTTTGCCTTTGGAAGTTTGATGTGAGACCCTGCTTTGAGTGTCACATAAATGAGCCCCTGGGGTTTACTTTCACAAGCAGCGTGTCTGTTGTACATAGTGTGGTGAAAGGCAGAGGTATCAGGTTCTGTGTTTGTGCCAACTAAACCATCTAAGCTCCAGAGTGTCTCATGTTTCTGCACCCTGCAGGAAATCAGGTGTTAAAGGAGAATCACCAGCCACATTTAGGTCTTGCTTCTGAGTGCTACCATGTATCATTGCTGACACTGCTGCCTGATGTTCCTTGGATGGGCATCTAGCTTTGGCAGGGGGATCATGGGCTTCTACCAAGGGGCTCATTTACAGCCTTATTTGAATTCCTGGAGATTGGCAAGTTGCTGTTACCAGGAAGAGGAGACCACTGATCTTCCCCAGGAGGAGGATACCTGTGGGCCTTCAGTTGGTGGGTGGGTACTATATGTGTGGAGGTAGAGTCTAGGAGGAAGCTTCAGGAATTAGGGTACTGGGACAGCAGGGTCAGTGCCCTCTATACCATCAGTGCCGGGGTCATGCCTCCCTAAAATGAGGTAGCATCACATGGATATGTTAAGGGTTCCAGGAATGTAATCTGTGGGCGTGACATCAGGCTGTCCCACACCCTGTGGCTTCCTAAAGTTTTGTAGGCTCCTCATTTCTGCTAGTAGATTAGGCATGTACTGATTGGCTTAGAGCAAGGAGAAGGCCCCTGTGCTTTAGAAATTGAGAAGGGCTTGTTGGGAAGTTGGGGGCCACAGTCAGGCAACCCAGTGAGGAGCATCTGGGCTGGGCAGAGGCCAGCAGGGCTGACTTGGAACTTTACTTCCTGTTCCCTCATCTGGGGCTGCTTCATTCAGGGATACTCCTAGCAGCTCTCCTCTCCCTGGGGAGTCATGGCCTTGTCCCCTCCTATGTAGATCTTTGTGTCTGTCCTCAGGGTGTGGCATCTTGGGCAAGGATGCTCTTCCAATTGCAGGGGAAGCCTTCCCTGGTGCGGCTCTGCCAGCAGTCCACAGTGGCTACAGCAGCAGTAGCCACTGCTAATAATTGGCTCTTCCCTCTTCAGCAGTCTGTGTTACTGAAGACAATCTGATACCTTGACATTTGGGGAAAGCACTAATGAGCTCCCTAAGAACCAGCTGTAGGTCTTTGTAGAGGATATGTAAGCTCTGGTCATCATGATTTGTGAACACCAGGAAGACAAGAGGGGCCTAAGGATATTACCCAATGGTAGAAAACTTAACCTAGCATGTGTGAGGCTCTAGGTTTGATTCCAAGCACCCTAAAAATTAGGCAAGAGGACTGGATATTCTTTCTTGAGAGATAATGAAGGCTATGCCATCATTCAGAAATCTGATCTCAGTGAGGCATAGTGGCGCCTACCTGTAATCCCAGCACTTGGAAGACAGAGGCAGGAGGATCACTCTGTGGTCAAGGCCAGCTTGGGCTACATAAGCAAGTTCAAAGTCAGACTGGGTAACACCCTGTCTCAGAAAAAATAAAAACAACCAAAAAAAAAGTTGATTGACCTCAGATTGACAGCTTGCTTTGGGCTGCCTCCCATTTTCATGTTCTCTCTAAAATACTACCCTTCATTTGGCCCAGGAATGATTCAACTGTGTTTCTTGCCCTGTTTTGTCCTTGGAAAAAGTAATGGATTATCTCAGAGTGCTCAAAGGAAAGGGAATTTGCCTTCAGGGCCTCAGTTGTCTACCAGTGACAACAGAGACAAACCTGGAAATAGACTTTTTTCTTTTTCTCTCATATGTTTTTGTTGTTGTGGTTTTGTTTTTGTTTTTTCCTCCATTATTTGATCTTGTTTTTATATGAACGCAAATGTGGTTTCTAGCCCCTTTGTGGTTGTGGTTCTGTTCTGCTCTTTTTATCTCTTCCTCCTCTCTTTCCCTTCAGTCTTCTGCACCACTTTACCAAAGCTAGCCTGACCCACCTTTGTCCTCCAGCCTTACTTTTTTGGTATTTTTGTCTTTTGTCTCAGTAACCGGTTCAGGGAGCCTTGAGTTTACTTTGTAGCTAAGGTGCAACCTTTGTTCTAATCTCTTCCTCCTCTTCTATTTCTGTTTTCTCCCTAACCCATTTTAAATTTAACCCTGAGGGCAAAATTGACATAGTAAGGGCTTATATACTGCATGTAATTTTCTGGTTTATTATATAACCACAAATCTAGTTAGTATGGTTAAAGGTAGCAAATTAATATTATCTCAGTTTGTCTTTTTTCTAGGCTGTGTTTGATGTTATTGTCATTGCTGATGGTACCCTATAACCGAAAGTGACATAATTGTTCTAAGCAACTGTTCTTCCTGGTTTTGCAAGACTGAGATTGGCTGATGGTTACAAAACTTACTGTGGCAAGCACAAGGTCATGAGTTTGATCCCTGGTACCAAAAGAAAAAAAAGAATAAAAAAATGCTGTGGCATAGTATCAAAGAACAAGGTGCTGGGCCAAACAGGCAGCAAGTTTTCATCCCCAATAAATTGAAGAGATAGATCATGCCACAGACTGAAAACCAAAAACCAGCTACACCTGGAAGATACCACAGAGAAGTAGTCATCACGTAGGGATCCTAAATACTAGCAATAAAGCAACCTACCATAGGCCATTTACAGCCATTACCTCAGGAATTCAACTTAAAAAAAAAAAAAAAAAAAGAAAATGGGAAGACACTTAAGCACCATGCAGCTCCACACATCCAGTTCACCAAAGGCAAACCCGGGGGCAGTGAGGTGGGACCAGGTCTCTCTGAGGTGGTAGTGAATGAGGCCCTTGAAAACATCAAATCAGAAATAGTCTCTCAATAACTGAAGAGATGGTGTCCAAAATAAAGACATGCTTCGTGACACTAGAACAGATACAGACAAAAAAAGAGAAAAGTGTAGAAGCCATGACTACTCAGCAAAGGAAAGAAATGGAATCCATAAGGCAGATTCAAGCAGATATCTAAGAATAAAATTTTCACTGAAAGTATTCATAGCAGATTAAGCCAATATAAGGACAGGATCTCAGATAGAGAAGACAGGCTTGCAGTTAGCGATCATAAAAGGAAAGATTTCTTAAAAATATAAATGGACCATGAGAAATTAATCAAGCAGCTGTTAAATGAGACAAGAATAACGTAAGGTTGATTTGAGTCAGTGAAAAAGCAGGAGATAGCACAAATGATATTTAAAAAACTGTTCACCCTTGTCATGGCAGAAAACTTCCTGATAGCAAAAAGCATAGAGAATACCATAAAGAAAAAAAATTTACAGCCAGGCATATCATAGTGGAGATTCCAGAAATTCAACACAAGAATAGAATCTTCAAAGATATTAGGGAAAAGAAACAAATCACCTATGAAGGAAAGAATCAAATCACAGCTCACTTCTCAGCACAAATCCTTAAGTCAGAGCTAGGAGTAAAGTATTTCAAGTTCTAAAGGAAAATACCCTTCAACTCAAATTGATGTACCACACAAAATTATCTTTCAAAACTGATGGAAAAATAAGATATTTCCATGACAAAGAACATCTGAGGAAATTTATGACCACCAATCAGCACTCCAGAATGTTCTGAAGGACATTCTAGAGAGAGATAATAAGGACTATAGTTCCATGGATCCCAACAGAAGGAACCCACCAGGCAAGGCAGTTGGTGGGGGGGAGAGCCAACAACAGGAAAATAACATGACAAAGATAACTCAGTACCTATCAGTTATAACCATCAATGTTAATGATCTCAATTTATCAATCAAAAGACACAGACTGGCAGAATGGATCAAGAAGCAAGATCCGCCGGGGATTTAGCTCAGTGGCATCAGCACCTGCCTTGCAAGCACGCAGTCATGAGTTCGATCCCTGGTACAAAAAAAAAAAAAAAAAAAAAAAAAAAGCAAGCTTCAACAACATGCTGCGTATAAGAAACACATTTTAAAAAACATTTAATTCAAAAATTCATAAGCTGAGAGTCAAATGATGGAGAATAATGCTACCTGCAACAGGAACCCAGGAAAAATTAGGGGAAGCTATTCTATTTGCAGACAGTGAATTTCAAATCAAGACTGATAAAGATAAAGAAGGTCACTACATCTTTTTTCTCTACCAGGGGACACTCCAAGAGGAAGAGATAACAATCATAAATATATATAAAACAAATATACTATACCATCTAAATAAAACAATTACTAATGGACATGAAAAATCAAGCCCCAATACAGTTGTGTTGGGACATCTCAGTATACCACAATCACAAAAAGATCAACTAGAAAAAAATCAATAATGAAATATTAGAACTGAATCAAACTTTTTTTTTTTTTCAGGGATTTACCTAAGTGGCATAAGCGCCTGCCTTGCAAGCGCATGGTCATGAGTTTGATCCCTGGTACCGATTTAAAAAAAAAAAAAACTTTTTTTTTTTTTCAAATCCATTTTATTTCAAAGAGAAAAATAAAAATAAAATTTCAAAACACATCTGAGATTTAGCTCAGCAGTGTAAGCACCTGCCTGGCAAGTGCTAAGTCATGAGTTCAATCCCTGGTACCAAAAAAGAAAGAAAAGAAAACAACAACAAAAAACCCTACATAAATCTGGGGCAACAATGGTACATACATGGCGCATTGTCACCCCCTAATCAGTCCTTCAGAGCACAAGACACCTGTATTCAACTGTCTGAACATTTCCAAGCACAAATTTTCTCTTCAGTGAGCTCAGAGAAATCAACAGTGTATTTTAACTATTTTACACACACACACACACACACACACACACACACACACACATTGTTTCTTTTAGCTTCTCACACTAGTGAGATGATACAGTGTTTATACATTTGTTCCTGTTTTATTTCACTTATGAGTATGGTCTCAGGTTGCATCCATTTACCTATAAAAGTCTCCTGTTTATCCTTATTTATAACTTAGTAGTACTCCATTGTATAAAATATCACATTTTTTTATTCATTCCTCAGTCAATGGGCATTTAGGTTATTCTAAGATCTAGCTATTACAAATTGTGTTGCTATATGGGTAAACATGTGAACCAAACTTTTGAACAAATGGACTTAGTAAATGTCTACAGAATGTTCTACTCACAATATCAGAATCCATATTTTTCTCAGCACGCAGTATGTTCTCCAAAATAGACCACATACTAGCTCATAGAACATCTTAAATAAATGATGTTCTAAAAATTGAACTTATCCCATACATACTATCGGACCACACTGCAACGAAATTAGAGATCAATAGCAAAAGAAACCACAAAAACTGTATAAACACATGGAAATTAAATAGCACCCTCCTGACCAACCAGTGGGTCACAGATGAAAGAAGAATTTAGACAGTTTCTACAATTAAATGATAATGACAATACAATGTACCAGAACTTATGGGGCACATTGCAAACAATCTTAAGAAGGAAATTTATAGTGGTAAATACCCATATCAGGAAAACAGAGCAAGCACAAATAAACAATGCCAAACCTCGAACTTCAAGAAAAAAAAAGAATTTTTTTTTTTTTTGTCTTTTTCATTTTTATTGGTACCGGGGATCAAACTCACGACCGCCTGCTTGCAAGGCAGGTGCCACTGAGCTAAATCCCCAGCCCCGAAAATTTTTTTAAAAAGTACAAATTAAACCCAAAGTTCATACGCAGGAGAATGAATATTATAGAGATCAGAGCAGAAATTAACACATTGGAGACAAAAAAAAAAAAAAATACAAAGAAACAATGAAGAGTTGGTTCTTCAAAAGATTAAATAAAACCATCAAACCTTTATCCAACCTTTTTTTTTGTTTGTTTGTTTTGAGACAGGGTCTCGCTGTGCAGTTCAGGCCTTTATCCAACCTTATCAAAAAAAAAATCCTAACACAAAAAAATCCAAGAGAACTGGGAAGATGGCAGAGTGCAAAGCAGCAAAAGTCAATCTTTCCAAGATTTAGAATCCAGACCCCTAGAAAGTAACAAGTTGGGGAAGAAAAGGAGAGAGGAAGATCACCAGGGCCCAGGAATGATCTGAGGGGAAAATTAGAGCCCACAGCGAAAGTGAAAAGACGGACCACAGGACCACAACGCAGAGAAAGGAAGGGGCAAGCTTCACTTAGGTCTGGCTCCTGGCTCCCTGGTTGAGAAAGGAGAATCAGGGTTCCAGAGCCACAGGGACAGCGGGTGACTGCGCCTATTACGCTGCAACGCCTGGTGGGGGCTCCAGCCCAGGCGTCTGCCCCCGTCGTTGGGCGGGGCCAACTCAACCTGGGACACAGAGTAGCTATGGGCTGGTTCCTCTGGGTGGTCCCAGTACTGAAGTCCCGCAGAGACCGAGTGAGAGACGAACATGGAGATGACCAGGGCCCAGGGAGCCGTGGTCAGGCCGGCGCGAGATACCCCCAGTGTTGTAAGCTGAAAGCTCAAGCTCCAACCGCATGACGAGAGGCGAGGATCGGCCTGAACTTCTGGGGAACTGAAAGCAGCAGAGTTGGTGCCCTCCCCTAGTCTCACTGTGGGGTCCATTCTGCGTGAATCTGGGCCATCTGCCTCCTGGTCCACAGTGACAGCAGTCATACCCTGAACTGGACACTACCACACAGCTGAGGACACCAGCCAATAACCACTCACTCTTTTTTTTTTTTTTTTTTTTAATTCTTTGGGTATTTTGCTTTTTATTTTATTTATTTATTTATTTATTGGCTGGTTTTTTGTTGGTTTTTGTGTTTGCATGAGTGTAAACATTGTGCTGTTTTCATTTGTTTTTCCTTCCTGTCGTCTTCATCAGTTTCCCAAGGCTGGAGTAATCTTCCTTTGTCCTTCAGTTTTGGTTCTAACCTCTTTTTCTTCTTTCTTTTTTGTTTTTCCTCCTCTCTTCTAAATTTCTCCCCTGAGAGGTAAAAATCACTCTGTTAAGTGATATTTGGTCGGGGCTGGGGATTTAGCTCAGCGGCATAAGCACCTGCCTTGCAAGCAGGCAGTCACGAGTTCGATCCCCGGTACCGATAAAAAGGAAAAAGACCCCCCAAAAAAGTGATATTTGGTACATGTAGTTTTCTGTTTTTATTTTGTTTTTGAGATAAGGGCTCACTCAGTATTCTCACTCAGTATTGGCCCTGAACTCACTATTTAGCCCAGGCAAGCCTCAGCTCACAGCAGTCCTCCTGGCTCAGCACTCAAGTGCTGGTATTACAAGTGTGTGCTACCACACCCAGCACTCCAGATAATTTTCTGATTTGTTTTAGATTTTGTTACATAACATAAATCTTGTTCCCTTGGTTAAAGGTAGCAAATTAAAGTTATCACAGTTTATCATTTTGTGGACTGTGCATGATGCTGTTGTACTAACTGTTGTACTACTTTAGCCAAGATGCCGTAATTGTTGCAATCAACTGTTCATCCTTGTTTGCCAATATCAAGATTGCTAGGTGTTAGTCCAGTACAAAAGAACGGAATGCAAACCAACAACCAACATCATTCTAAAAGGTCAAAAACTGAAAGCTTTCACTCTAAAATCAGAAACAAAGATATCCACAGTCACCACTCCTGTTCAATATAGTTCTAGAAGTATTAGCCAGAGCAATTAGACAAGAGAAAGAAATGGAATAAGAATAGAAAAGAAAAAAGCTGAATTATCATTTCTGGATGACATGGTATTCTACATGCAAGACCTCAAAACCTCCTCCAAAAGACTCCTTGATTTAATAATCAAATTCAGTAGTGTAGCTGGATATAAAGCCAACATTCAGTTCAAAAGTGGGCATCTGAGATGAATACACACTTCTCAGATGAAGAAATACACTTGAGAGGTACATTAAACAGCACAGATTCCACCTCACCCAGAAGGAATTAGATGCCATCCAGACAAAACCAGTGACACACGCTGGGGGAGGGGGTGGTGGCAGTGGGGGAGAAGATTGGTGGAGAAAGAAAATGGATTCTTATGCATTAGAGCACTGCTTTGCCTTAAATGACAAATGTGTCATTTGTGGGAAAATAGGTGCACCTTGAGACTGTAATCCCCAGTGAAATAAATTCACACACAAGTTTAAATATCACATTTCTCTTGTGTGAAGAACCCAAAATGTAAACAAGGTACATAACGAAAGACAGATAGTGGGAAGCAGAAAGAACATGTTCAGATGAGGACACAGGAACAGGGAGAGGGAAGGAAAAGAAAAAAAAAAAAGGAATGGAAATTAAAAATGGAAACAAAGCTTTTGTAAATGGGATAGAATGAAGGGTTGAAGGGAATGGAAAAAAAAAAAAAAAAAAAAAAAAAAAAAAAAAAAAAACCAGTACAGGTACAAATTCCCTGTGATGAGCGAGGCCAATATGTGTGACAAATCTGTACTGATAAAGAGAATCCTGAAAGGCACAGTTCCACCCACTGAGCACTACATCCTGACCCACCGCAGGATTAGTGGCGCCTGACTTTGCAGCCATCGTGAAGAACATGGCTGTGCTCACCTTCACACTCCAGGCAGGGAGACCAGGACGCCAGAGATGGGATGAGTGAAGGGTTGCAGAGGCTGAAAGAGGATCACAGGGTCAGGCCAGCCTGAGCAATTTAGCAAGACCTTGTCTCAAAACTGGAAAGGCTGGGGATTTAGCTCAGCAGCATAAGTGCCTGCCTTGCAAGCACATGGTTGTGAGTTCAATCCATGTTACCAAAAAAAAAAAAAAAAAAAGCCAAAATAAAAACTGGGAATGATCCTGGAGTGTAACTCAGTGGCGCAGAGCTTGCCTAGTATGTACGAGGCCTTGGGTTCAATCTCCAGTATCTTAAAAATAAAACAAGAAAAGAGACCTTGAGAATGAATTTGTTTTTCAGTGTTTCTCTGCAACCTACTTCCTTGAATTTTGCTACCCAGACAGTCTTCAGATCACCTAGATCAGACCCGCTGTGGAGGCAGTGCTGGGATGGGGCCGGGTTGTGAGCCCTGTAGCCTGCACGGCGCCCGACTGCACACACATGCAGGGGTTCTTGCTGGATGGTTACAGGAATGCGACGGGTGCATGACACCTTCCTCTCAAGCAACAAATAAACCTGTATGAGATTTTTGGTGGTGTTTTGTATTGAACTCTTACCATCCTGGAGTGGTACCCCTATCCCTAGCATTCAAGGCCAAAAGGGTTTCTTTCTTTTAAACAACCCCCCCCCATACTAGAGTACAAACCTAGGGAGCCCTTTTCTCACCTCTTCCCTTTACTTCTCTCCCCTCTCTTCCTTTTTCTTTGCTGCTGCTTTTCTTTTATGAGATAAGGTCTTGGTCAGTGCCCAGGCTGAACTTGGACTTACAGTCCTCCTGCCTCAGATGATACTGGGGCAAAGCTCAGGAGTGGGGAGGTGGCCCCACCCTCACGAGGTGCCAGGCTGCCAGGCTTGGGTGGTAGGGGCCCAGGAGTGTTCTTTACTTGAGGAGGGAGCTGTGGAAGGCCTAGAGAAGCCAGCTACTGTTACCCATGGCTGGACATCCTTAGCATCTGAAGGCCTTGTGCTTCCTGGGCCCAGCTCTGGCCAGCGCGCCAGAGGCAGCGGCTTTGCAGAAGGGAGTGAGCATTCAGGGCAGAAAGACCAGACCAGACTCAAGAATGGCCCCATTGTGTCTTTGTCCCAGACTTGAGAACTGTGACTGAGGCTCCCTCTGTATTAAGAAAGCGCTTTCTTGGCCACAGCAGACCTTGCCCTTGCTGGGCCCCACTCCCTCCCCTGACCCTTTAGCTCGGAGGCACCTTGTGGGACATCAGCACATGCATGTTGGTCCTACAGCAACTGCTTTGGTGAGTCTCTTTCCTTGCTTTCAGGTCTCCTTGCAGCAGCTTGACAAAGCTTCCTCCAAATTTAGCGCCTCCAAAGTGCCTTTTGTTTATTCTTAAACAGTTTGGATTCACACTGCGTTTTAAATCACCAGGCAGGCGGTTCCAGCTAAGGAAGGTCATGCTTCAATCCTCTCAGCCCCACCCTGGCTCCCTGCTTGGTTGGGAATTTGTTTCCCTGGACTTGAGATAGATAGGTTTGAGAGGCTCCGAAGGAGCAACACTCATGCCTCTTGTAAACCAGGAGCCATGGTCCCACCTGCTGGCCACTTGCTGTCATTACAGGCCCTATGACTGGCCCCTTGTTCTGGTGAGCAGCGCTCTGGCCACAGAAGTGGGCCACACAGAGGAGGTGTGCTGATCCCTGCTCTTAAGCGGCCCAGGCTTACATGCTGTGCTAAGTCAAGCTGCCCTATAAGGATAGGCAGCTAGGAAGCTGACTTCCCCAGCTGAGTTTGCTACTGTGCTGTCCTCTGCCTTCAGAGCCAGGGTCCTAGCTAGAACTAGACAGTATGCTCAGCAACATGCACGGTGAGGTTTCCCTCCCCTCCCGAATTCTTTCAGTCTGTTGATTGTTTCAGTTTGACATGACTTTAGTCTTTCAGCTGTTTTATAGGGGGCAGGTTTTGAGACAGAGTCTCTGTGCACTTAAGGCTCTCACTCTGTAGTCCAGAATGGCCTCGCTAGTGCTGGCATTTCAGGTGTGTGCTACCACTTCTGGCTAAATTTATCTTTATGACAGCTACTATTCCATTGTGTATATTCTTTTCTTGTTTGTGTGGTACTAGGAGTCAAACTCAGGACCTTGCACTTGCTAGGCAGGCACTTGTGTCACTGAACTACATCCCCAGCTCCATTGTGAATAAATACCAAGTCTTCCTTATTTATCTGTTGATGGACATACATATGCTGTTTCTAAGATCTATCTATTATAAATTGTGCTACCATAAACATGGGTATGCATGTATCCCTATAATATGGTGATTTGGGTTTGGGGTTTTTTGTTTGGTTTTTTAAAAAATTCTATTTAAGGGCTGGGGATTTAGCTCAGCGGCATAAGCACCTGCCTTGCAAGCAGGCGGTCATGAGTTCAATCCCCGTTACCAGAAAAAAAAATTCTATTTAAAGAGAAAAAAAGCAAAACAGAAAAAAGGATAGACATAATACAGAATTTCAAGAAAATAAACAGTAAGAAATCACTAGTTGATAGATTACATATTGTCATCTTAGAAATAGTTGTTCAAGTCTCAAACTTAAAGCATACAAGGTGGACATTCAAACAGTGAGACTGCAAACAGTTCTGTTCAACAATCCAACAAAAACTTAGTAATATTGTTATCTTACACGCTTAAACATACATGCAGTTATATCTTTTAAAGCACTTTTTTCTTTTTTACAATAACAATTACACATTTTAGTTTTATTATTCCTATAGTTCTTATTTTTTTATTTTGAAGAGAATAAAACCAAATGTGGCAAAAAAAAAAAGAGTCAATCAAAACAAAAGGATGGACATAGTACATGATGTAAAAACAAACAAGGTGATCAACAATGCGTACCATGATGCCTCTTGCTATCTTCAAAAGAATTGCCCATATCATCAGGTATAATAAAATTGAACAAAACAGTACAGAACAAAACCAATAAAAATGAAACATTGGAGACATTTCAGGACTTTAAAAGACAATAATAGTCAAACCAGAATGGGTATCATGGTGAATCTTACTATCTTCCTCAGACTTGATACTATCAAACAAAACAAAATAGAGCCAAAACCGAATAGAGTCAAAATAAGACAATGAAAGCAATACAGAGCTTCAAATCAAGTTAATAGGAAATGGTTACTGTAATATATCCTGCTGTCTTTGGAATAGCCGTCCATGCCATCAAATCTAATAGAAGACAAACAAACGGAATAAAATCAAGCTAAACAGAGTGATGAAAACAATATGGGCTTCAAATCATGATAAAAGATTAACAATGGCCACTGCCTTCCCTTTTTAAACAATTCCTCCCCTTTCACTTTCACAGGGTGCATTGTACATTTTGCATCCCACTATCTCTTTTAGTTTTTAGATTAGGGAGGCAGCCCACTATTCACCTAAGTGATTTTGAACCTTTTTACCCCCAGCATGATCTCAAGTTGTATCCATTTACCTACAAGAGCCTCAAGGTTTTCCTTCCTTACAGCTTAGTTTTCCATTGTATAAAAGTGTTATGGCTTTCTAACCAATCTGTAGCTGATGGGCAAGCTACCCCCACTCTTATCTGGTTCCCTGTCATACAGAACATTTTCTCATCTTTGACTTGCAGTCTATAAACCCTCTTTCAGGTTAATTGTATTTCTTATGTAGAGCATATTGATAGATCCTATCTCCTGATCCACTCTGCCTGTGTTTCTTTTTATTGGTGAATTGAGGCCATCTATATTAGTAATTATAGCCAACCTTCTCTGCCTCATCTCTGCCATGTTATTTTTCTACCGTTGGTTGTCTCCTTTTCCCTTCATTCCACTGTCTGCCCCATTCAGTGAGCCTCCTCTGCCACTGTTCCTGAAACCACTGTGTTTTTTCTCTCTCTCTAGAATGTCTTCAGTATTTTTTGTAGGGTTGGATTGGTGGTCATGAACTCCCCCCAGTTCCTGTTTGTCATTGAAGCTTCTGGTTTCTCCATTAATTTTGAGAGATAGCTTTGCAGGATACATCAATTTGGATTGGAGGTTATTTTCTTTCAGAACTTGGAATACTTCACTCCAAGCTCTTCTTGATTTGATGGTTTGTGTTGAGAAGTCTGCCATGATTCTGGTGGGTTTTCCTTTATAGGTGATCTGTTTCTTTTCTCTGATAGCTTTTAACATTCTGAATTTCTGGCATCTTGATTATTTTATGTCTGGGTGTAGATCTATTTTGGTTATAGGTGGCTGGAGTTCTGTATGCCTCATATATCTGGATTCCTTTTCCTATGCTTGGGAAGTTCTCTTTAATTATTTCTGTAAGTGGCCTTTGTATTTCATTTGTGTTTACCCCTGCTTCTTCACTCATGTTTTTATTCTTAAACTATAGACCCTCTTGTCATCTTCTAGCCTTTGTATTGTTACTTCCTGATTCCTTGTTATTTTTAAGAGATCTTTCCTTTTGGGATTGCAAGCTGCAAACCTGTCTTCAAGGTTTGATAGTCTATCTTTAGTTTCTTTCAAGCAGTTTTGCCAGCTTTCAATGGAATTTTTAAATACCTGATAATTTCTTTGAATCTATTTCATGTGTTCTAAATTTTTTTTTGTTTTTGTCTTTTTCTTTTTTATCGGTACCGGGGATCAAACTCATGACTGCCTGCTTGCAAGGCAGGTGCTTATGCCACTGAGCTAAACCCCCAGCCCCTAAATTTTTTTTATATTCTTCATTGAAGGTTTCCCTCCTTTTTCTATGCTCCTCTAATCTTTCATCTGTACCTTCTTACAGGTGCTTAGCAATTCTTTTATTATGTTTCTTATATCTTCTTTTACCTGGAATAGTATTTCTGTTCTAAGTGCTTTTATAACTTCATGGAGTTATTTCTTTATTTCAGTTGCTATTGCTTCAAAAACTGTAGATGTGCAACTCCTAATCTCTTCTGTGTTTACATCTCCTGGACCACTACTGCTTCGGTTGGAGGCCAGAGACTACCTTTTGCTTCTTCCTCTTATTATGTCCTTGGTTTCTTCTGGAAAATGGGTAGCAGATCCCCTGCACTTCCTTTATTGGTTATAATTACTCTGAAGCATGTTAGCTAGGTATTTCTGCTGTTTGCTGCTTCCCCCAATTTGCTGGTGGCTACTGGAGTATAAGCAGGGGTGGAGCAGGCTGGCCTCTCCCATCTGAGCTGATTAATGACAGGGAGTCTTCACCATGTTAGTGTACACCTGGCGGGTGGGGTTGGTTAGGGATAGCTTTAGGGAAACCTCGGCAGTGGCTATTGGACCATGCAGAGGGGTGGGACTTAATCCCAGCCGTTTCTACCAGTCTACTCTGAGCTAGGAGTGGCTGAAAGAAGCTGGCTGCAGTTCTGTCTCCAGGCTTATCCTGCCTGACTCCAAAATGGCATCTTGCCAATCCCCCACTCCCGCAGAAGAACTGAGTCCCACACACTCAGCGTCAGCCAGTGCAGTTCTCTGGTCTGCTGCTCCCCTCTGCCACCGCATCTCCCCACCAAAATCTTTGGGCTTGCTGGCCACCAGCTTCACTGTGCCCATGCGTCTCCGGGTTCCAACAGCGCTTCTGGTGCGGTGATCCTAGCTCCGGTGAAAGTGCTGCCAGCTACCACCTTCTTCTGTTTTAAGTTTTTTTTTTTTTCTTTTCTTTTCTTTTTATTCTCTCAGTGGGCTTCAGTTCTCACTTTAGTTTCTACCAAGGTTGAGGGGACCCACTTCTTTCCCTCTTGTCTTCACCAGAATGGTATATTTCAGCATCTGGACTGTTTCTCTCAGAAAGGCTGTTTACTCTGCTGCTTACTGTTCCACCATCTTCCGATCACTCCTTTTTTTGGTCTTTTTGAGACAGGGTCTCACTATGCAGTTCGTGCTGGCCTGGAGCTCATGGTAGCCCAAGCTGATCTCAAAACTCAGAACGATCCTCCTGCCTTAGTCTCCTGAGTGCTGAGATTACAGGCATGTGCCACTACACCTGGCTGTTTTTGTTTTTTTGAGGTAGGGTCTCATCGTGTAATTCAGGCTGGCCTTGAACTTTCAATGATCCTCCTGCCTCAGCCTCCCAAGTGCTGGTATTGCAAGTATGCATTACCATGCCTGGGTGCAATATAATTATTTTAAGTCTTTGAGGCAGTGTCTCACTATATAATAATTCAAGCTGGCCTTAAATTTTTGAGATCCTAAAAAAAAAAAAAACCTTTTGAGATCCTCTTGCCTGGTGAGAGTACAGTTGTGTGCCACCATGCCAGACAACTCTTGGGAAGAAGGTTAGAAGGATATGAGGGTCAAATAGAATTTCTATTTTTAGATTTTGGTTTTTATCTTTTTTTAAGATTTCTATAGAAGTTGTAGTAGTTTACATTCCCACCAACAGTGTAGAAAAGTTCTTTTTTCCTCCACGTCTTTGCCTACATTTTTATTATTAAATTTTTTGATGATAGCCATTCTTTCTGTAGTAGTTCAATTTGCACTGAGTGAAGAGCATTTTTTCATATATTCACTGGCCATTTGTACTTCTTTAACAGAAGTGTCTGTTCATCTTGATTGCCCTTTTTGGTTGGATCTTTTATTTTTGTAGAGCCAATTTTTTTGAGTTCTTTATATGTTCTTAACATTAGTCCTCTGTCCATAGATGCTTTCCCAGTCAGGAGTAGATTGTCTGTTCACTCAGCTGGTTGTTTCTGCTGTGCAGAAAATTTTTAATTTGATGTGTCCCATTTGTCCTTGGTATTATCTCTTGTGCCATTATGTCCTTGCCTGTGCCTGTGTCTTCAAGAATTGTGCCTATTTTATCTTCCAGCAGACTAAGTGTTTCTGTTTTAACATTTGACTCTTGACCCATTTTGATACTGGTTTAGTAAATGGTGAGCTGCATGAGTCTAGACTCAAGTCTTCAGCATGTGGACATCTAGTTTTCCCAGCTTCATTTATTAAAAGAGGCTATCTTACAGTGGGGATTTGAAAGTTAAAAAAATAAAAAATTAAAAAAAAATAAAATAAAAGAGGCTATCTTTCCTTCAGCTCATATTTTGGTTCTTTTGTCAGAGATTAAATAGTTGTGTCCCTGGATTATTTCTGCTTCTTTTATTCTGTTCCATTGATTCACATGACCATTTTTATGTCACTACCATGCTGTTTTAATTATTGCAGCTTTATAGCATAACTTTGGGTTTGAGATTGTGATGCTATCTATCCTGCCTTTGTAGCCCAGGATTGTTGTTGCTATTCTGGGTCTCTTCTGATTCCATATAAATTTTAGGATTGTTTTCTGTAACTCTAATGTGATGTGATATCATTGGCATTTTCTTTTTTGGTGTTATCAGGAACTGAATTCATGACCTCACACTCCTAGGCCTACCATTGGTGTTTTCACTGTGACTGCACTAAATCTGCATAACCGTTTTGGAAGTGTGACTGTTTTGATTGTGTTTGCTCTGCCTATCCAGAAACAGGGTGTATCTTTCTTTCCATTTTCTGATGTCCTCTTCAATTTTCTTTTTCAGAGTGATGATAGAGGTCTTTCATTTCCTCAGGTTAATATCTAAATATTTAGTTTTTTCCTAATTGCTTTTTCAGTGGGATCATTATTATATAGGAATGTTATTGATTCTGTGTGTTTATTTTGTGTCTTGCTACACTGCCGATTTTTGTCATTAATTCTAGGTGTGTTTTGGTGGCGTTTTTGGGCCTTGTAAGTAAGAGATATGTCATCTGCAAATAATGATATTTTTACTTCATTCTTCCCTTAACCCATTGCTTTTCTTTCTCTTGCCTGATTGCTCTGGCTGGTGTTTTGAGACTATATTGAAACAGAGTGGTGATAATGGACATCCTTGTCTTATTCTTATTTTAGGGGGAAGGCTTTCAGTTTCCCTCCACTTAATATGATGATAGCAATACATTGGTCATAAATTAATTTATCCTGTTGAGATAAAAACCTTCTAGCCAGGTATAGTGACACATGTCTGTAATCCCAGCACTTAGGATGCTGAGGCAGGAGGATCAATATGAGTTTGAAGCCAGCCTAGGCTACAGAGTGAATATAAAGCCAACGTAAACTACATAGCAAGACCTTGTCTCAAACATCAGTCAACAACAAAAACCCTTCTATACCTATTTCGTCAGGGTTTTTCTCATGAATGATGTTGGATTTTGTTTAAGTGGTTTTCTGCATCTCTTGAGATGATCATGTAATTTTTGTCCCTGCTTCTGTCTGTGTGACATGACATTTATTGATTTGCATATGTTGTATCATCCTTGCACTCCTGGAATGAAGCCTACTTTGTCATGGTGTATGATCTTTTTGATGATTTGTTGCATTGTTTACAAGTATCTTGTTAAGGATTTTCGCATCTATGTTTATTAGAGAAATTGGCCAGTAGTTCTCCTTTTGGGGCTGGATCCTCATCTGGCTTTGGGATCAGGATAAGGTTTACTTCTAAGAATGAATTTGGAAGTATTCTTTGGCTCAATTTCATTAAAAAGTTTGAAGAGTATTTGTGTTAGGTCTTCCCTGAAGTACTTCTGGAATCCGCTTGTGAATCCATCAGGTCCTGGCCTCTTCTAGTTGGCTTTTTATTTTTAGTGCTTCAGTTTCATTACCTGTTGTTGAATTGTTCAAGGTTAAATCTTCTTGGTTCAGTTTTGGCAATTTATATGTATCTGGGAATGTGAATTTCTTCTGAGTTCTCCAGTTGTTTGGCTTATATATTTATGAAGTATTTGCTAATAATTTTTTATGATTTCACCTTTTCTCATTGCATTAATTTGTGTCTTGGCATTGTTCGTTTCATTGTCTCTTTCAAGGAGACCCTTGTGAATTTTTTGGTCTGTTGCCTTGGTGGTCATGAGTTTCTTTAGATTTTCCTTATTATGTAAGTATCTTCTCCATCAGTTTTGAAAGATAATTGTGTAGAATGTAGTAGCTGTGTTGGAAGTTGTTTTCTTTTAAGAGCTTAAATCACTGCATTCCGTACTCTCCTTACCTGTAAGGGTTTGTGTTGAGGAAGTCTATAGTAATTTAATGGACCTGCCTTTATAGATGATTCCTTGCTTTTCTCTAGCACCCTTTAAGATCCTGCTCTTGTGTTGTATTTCTGGTACTGAAAATATTATGTAACATGGAGTAGTTTTTCTGATCATGGCTATTTTGGGGTTCTATGTGCTTTACTTATCTCTATGTTCAGTTCTTTTTCCATGTCTGGAAAGTGTTTGCTGTTACTGTGTTAACAGGTTTTTATGCTCTTTATACTGTCTTCTGATTTTTTACTAATTTCAGTTAATCCTATATTAATCTTCTTTGAGTCATCTGGGAGCTATTGGATCCATTTTTCATGTTCTCCATACAAAGTCTTGCTTTGAAGTCCAAGCTGGTCTCGAACTCACTATGGAGCCTAGGCTGGCCTATAAATTCCAGCAATCCTCCCGCCTCAGCCTCCTAAATGCTGGGATTACAGGCATTTGCCACCATGCCCAGCTCACTTGTTCATATTGTTATTGTTTTTGTTTTGGGGACAGGGTCTCACTATGTAGTTCACATTGTCCTTATACTCACTATGGAGCCCAGGTTGGCCTTGAATTTGTAGCTATCCTCCTGTCTCTGCTTCCTGAGTGCTGGGATTGTAGGTGTGTGCCAGCACACCCAGCTCCTTGTTGTTTTTAAGGTATCTGGCCTCTAAGTCTGACACTGTCTTCACATGGACCACTTCTGCCACCCATACTTTCCATCAGGATTTTGAACTCCTGGATTTCTGTGTAGACCTTTCTTGTGGACTCCCATTCTCTTCTGTGCTGGACATTTATGTTTTACTTCTCTTCCTTAGCTCCACGGGTTGTTGGTGTCTTCTGACTCACTGATCATTTGTTCGGATTAGGCTCATTATCTGACTAGTTATCTGTTCTTTAAATTCACTACATACCTTTTTGAACTGTTTCACTTCCGTCGCACCCTTTCAGACCCGTCTGCTGTGTAGCTTCTGATTTTTCTCCCCCTCATTGCTCCTTGAACTGCTTTTAGGGGATTTGGGAGTTTAGGGAAGCTTTTTTTCCCCTTGTTTTTCATGTTTCTGGCACATGTGTGCATGTGTGTACGTGTGCATGTGCGTGCGTGCCAGGATTTGCAGATTCTTGGCCCAGTGCCCCCAGTCTCTGGGTGCAAGCTACAGCACTGTTATAACCCCAGGCAGTCCAGATAGTGGCACAGAGAGAAAAGCAGTTGCTGACCACTGCTGTGTCACCTTGGCTGTACGTTGGCACAGCACACTTACAGTTTGGTTGCAACTGTATTGTAGGACAAATTGTGCAACCAGAATCAGGCCAAGAATTAGATTTGTGAACCGAGATGTCAGGGTAGTAGTAAATTCAGCAAGAACAATGACAATAAATTTCAACAGGACATTGATAAATCCTAGGAATCATTCATGAATAGCTCTTAACCAAAACAGAGAGAACTCTGTGTGGATAGTTAGGCTCCTCTTGTGCTGATTTGTGTGGGGCGTTGGTGCAGTGCCAGAGTCTAGATGCACCGCTGGACCAAACGCCTTCTTCAGGACCACCCTCCCTGATCATTTACCCGCTGAGCCTGGCCTCCCACAATGGCACACAGAACTGTACAGAATACAACAGTCCTTCTGAGCTGAGCCTGCACTTCCCCGAGGGTCCCAGGAGACCCGTATTGAGCTGTTACCCTTGCCAAGCCCAACACGCATGGCTGTGTGTTACCGGTTCTGTGAGGGGTTTTAGTCACCAAGCTGAACTCTTCCGGGTACCTGAGTGTTGATCTCCTGTGGGATCAGGTCCATCTGTTGGCTATGGCCTCTGTTGCCCAGTGCTGTGGAGAGCCAGTGTGCTGGGGACAGTACTGAGTTCTAGGTCCCCCAGCTTGGCACAAGGCCCCAGCTATAACCATTTTATGGGTTCAAAGTGGTTGTATCTCTTTGTGGTTTCAATTTGCATTTCCCTAATATCTAATCATGCAAAGCACCTTCTTTATTTACCTATTAGCTTTTTGTATCTATTCTTTAGAGAAATAGCTATTTCAATTCTTCACCCATTTTCTTTGTAATTATTTTTTATCACTGAGCTGTAAGAGCTCTTTATATATATTTTGAGTAAATATACTTTATAGATTATGATGCTTAATAGACACACTATTTGAAAATACTTTCTCCCATTCTGTGGGTTGTCTTTTATTTTACTTACCCCCCCCCCCGCCCCGCCGGTACAGAGATCGAACTCAGGACCGCCTGCTTGCAAGGCTGGTGCTTATGCCGCTGAGCTAAATCCCCAGCCCCCTGTGGGTTGTCTTTTAAAATTATGTTTAAATATACATAACATAAATTTACCATTGCAGACATTTTTGAGTGTAATTAAGTATAGTCATTTACATGCTGTGTAACCATCGCCACTGTTCATCTCCAGCACATTTCTTGTCCTCGCATACTGCAACTCTTCCTTTAGATACCTGCCCCGACACTTCTCCCCTGGGCTCTGGCAGTCACCATCCTAGCGTCTGTCTCTGTGAGTCTGAATGCTGCATATGAGTAGGGTATCAGATATTTCTCCTTTGTGACTTACTCTACTTAACAGTGTCTTCAAGATTCATCTACATTGTAGCATGGGACAGGATGTCCTTTTTCAGTCTGATCATGTCCATTTTAATGTAAATGCTACATTTTTAAAAAGCCATTTGTTGGTGGACATTTGGGGGTTGCTTTCACTTTTTGGCTGTGTTTTGTGTGTGTGTGTGAGCTGAGGATCAAACTCAGGGTCGTGTGCCTGCTAGGCAAGCGCCACACTACTCACCGAGTTCTCTGTGAATATTGGTGTGCAAACATCTGTTCAAGTCTCTGCTTTTAATTTTTTTGTTTGTTTGTTTGTTTGTTTAAACCTAGAAATGGAAGTTCTGGGACATATGGGAGTTCTGTTTTGGAGGAACAGCCGTTTCTTTAGCTGCTGTACTACTTTACATTACTACCAGCAGTACAAAGGGTTCCAGTTTCTCCGCATCCTCACCATACCTGCTACTTTCTGGATTTTGGGTTGATATTTTTTTTTTTTTTTTTTTTTTTTTTTTGAGACAGAGTCTTGCCATGTAGTTCAGGAGGCTGGCTTTGAACTCACTGTGGAGCTGAGACTGGCCGTGGACTCACAGTGACTCCTGCCTCAGATTCCCAAGTACTGAGCTTCCAGGCATGGATCACCATGCCCAGCTTGGATTCACTCTCATTATTGTTTATAGTTGCCATTATTGTTTATAGTTGCCATTGTAGTGAGTGTGAAGTAGTAGTGGTTCTGATTTGTATTTCTTTGGTATTGTTTATAACACAATACATTTAATTTGGATGAAGTCCAATGTATCTATCTTTTGTTGCATGTGTCCTTGGTATTAAATCTAAAAAACATTGCATAAGCCAAGACAGATGATTTGTTTCTATTTTTCCTCTAAGAGTTTTATACTTTTAGCTATTACAGTGAGTCAGTTTTTGTTTATGGTATAAAAAATAAACCCAACCTGAGCATTCTACATGTGGCCGTCCCATCTCAGCACCATTTGCTGAAAAGATTTGTTTTTCCTTCATTAAAGTATGTTGGAGCTGAGTGTGGTGGCGCACACCTGTAATTCCAGCACTCGGGAGGCTGAGGCAGGTGGATCATTGCAAGTTCGAGACCAGCCTGAGCTACAAAGTGAGTTCAAGGCCAACCTGAACTGTATAGTGAGACCCTGTCACAAAAAGAAAAAAAAAAAAGAAAAGAAAACAATTATCTTGGCACCCTTGTCAAAATTAATGGTCATAAATGTTAAGTTTTATTTTTGGATTCTAATTCTATTATATTGATCAAATGTTTCTCCCATATGGACTTGATTACTGTAGCTCTGCAGAAAATTTTAAAATTGGGAGGGCCAGGGCATAAGCTCAGAGCCAGCTCAGTGGCATAAGCGCCTGCCTGGCAAGCATGGAGTCATGAGTTCGATCCCTGGTACCAAAAAAATAAATAAATAAATAAAATAATATTGGGAAAACCAGACTGGAAGTATAGCTCATTATAGAGCCCTTACCTTGCATATATATGCATCTGGATTCTGTACTAGCACTGTAAAAATGTAAAATAATAAGTAGTAAAATGCGAAAGATTAAGTTCTTCAACTTTGTTCCTCTTTTTTTCAAGATTTTTTCCCCTGTGGGTTCTTCTGGGTCTTTTATATTTCCATGTGAATTTTAGAATCACTTTATGGATTTTTGCCCAAAAGGCATCTGCTTTTTTTATGGGATTGTGTTGAATCTGTATATCAGTTTGCTGCATGACAATATGATGGTTTACAATCGATGAACATTGTATGTCTTCCCGTTTATGAAGGTCTTCTCTAATCTTTCAGCAATGTTTTGTGGTTTTCAGAGTACATGTTTTTCACTTACTTTGCTAAGTTTATTCCTCTTTTTTTAATAGCATTTTTTTAAAGAAGGTAAAACAAAACAGAACAAGCAGATCAGAAGAAAACAATGTGATACAGATTTCAAAGCAAGACAACAGGAAATCTATAGTAGCTACCATAATGTCTCTTATTTTCTTCTAAATAGTTGTCTGTACCTTTGCACACAATGAATTTATACAAAATAAAATATTATAAAACTGATCAGAACAGTAATGAAGGCATTATAAGCCTTCAAAATCAGACAATAAAAAAAAATTCACAAAACAAAATCAGACAATAGGAAAATCAACAGTGGTTACCATAATGTCTCTTGTTCTCTTCAAAATAGCTGTCCAGGGGCTGGGGATTTAGCTCAGCGGCATAAGCACCTGCCTTGCAAGCAGGCAGTCGTGAGTTTGATTCCCGGTACCGATAAAAAAAGAAAAAGACAAAAAAAAAAAAAAAATAGCTGTCCATATCTTCATGTATGTTGAAATTAAACAATACAAAATGAACTAAAACCACTCTAAATAAAGAATAAAAGCATTAGGGGCTGGGGGTTTAGCTCAGCGGCATAAGCGCCTGCCTTGCAAGCAGGCAGTCGTGAGTTCAATCCCCGGTACTGATAAAAAAGAAAAAGACAAAAAAAAAGAATAAAAGCATTACTGGATTTCACAGCATGATGATATGGAATCAGCAATGGATACAATAATGTCGCTTTTCTTCAAAGTAGCTGTTCATTTTATCATGCATGCTACAGTTGATTCTCGTAAACTGTTTAGGAAAAGTTGTAGGTGTGTATAAACCTCTGCATGTACACTTACCCTTTTTGTGTTAGAACGAAAAACAAAAACCCAAAACAATGATGATACAGGCCTTCAAAATAAGGTGGTAGACACTTCCGGGAGAACATGGCGGACAGATAACAGCAACTACCAGAGGCTCTCTGAAAGACTCGGCTCAGAAGCCAGGAATGGTGTGGACTAAGGAGATATAAGCAGGTGGAGATATGCTCTGCTGACTCAGGAACGAACTGGGCTGAGAGAAACCAACTAGGAATGCAGTCCTGGTGCTAAAACAGGAACAGAAAAGCCTCGGTGTGGAGGCTGGACCCCACGCCATTGGAAGCCGCGATTTGGGTTTCCCGCCGCGCGGCCGGCGACTGCATCTACAGCAGCTCGGCAAGGCGTGCGGAAGCTCTGAGAGCGGGAGTCTGCGAACGGAGTCGAAAACTGGACGGGCAGGGAGGCGTGCACTGACTTGTGGTGAGGTGAGTAAGAGAAACTGACACTCTACAACAGTTTGACTCCAGTGGAGGACTTTCTGGGCCCCGGCAGTCCTGCGGGAGCAGGGCGCCACACATCCCCCTCTTGGGCGGGATTGGTGAAAAGTGCCTGGCCTGCGTGACGTTGCTGGCGGACCTGGTGGGCTGGCCCAACCCAGATCCCAGAGCCTGACGGTGGCCGGGAGGGGCCACCCCCGCATAGGCTGCCTGATCTGCAACTTCCTGGTGTGCTGTAGTGGGTGGGAACACTTAACCAGAGCAATTTGATCAGGCTGTAGCTGACAGGGAGAGAAGCTGGGTCTCCTATATAAGCTTGAATATATAAGGAACAGAGAATATGGGAAGAGGCAGCAACAAGAAAGGCTCCTCGGCCCCCAATCCTGAGAAACAGGCAATAGCGGACACCGCACCAGTAGACATAAAGCGCCATATAGAGAGCCTCATAGACCAATTCAGGAATGAAGTTATCAACGACCTGAAGCTAGAAGTATGCAGAATAGTTAGAGAAATGCTAAGCACCACCCAAGAAAAAACAGATGGTGGAATGGAAGAACAGAAAAAGAGGGGAGAATTGTTTGATGGAGAAAACAGAGAAAGCATAGAATACGTGAAGCAGGTTCAAAGGGACTACCAAGAAACTAAGAAGTCTATCGAAGACTGGCATAACAGCTTGAAAGAAACTAAGGACAGACTATCTGAACTGGAGGGCAGACTTGTAATATGGGAGAATGAAATGAAAAACTTCTTAAAAATAACAAAGAAACAAACAGCAATAATACAAAGACAAGAAGATGATAAGAGGAGCCATAACTTAAGGATTAAGAACATAAAAGAAGAAGTAGGGACACAAACAAGTGAACTACAAAAGCTACTCACAGAAATAATCCAGGAGAATTTTCCTAATTTAGCAAAAGGTAAAGATACTCAGATGTATGAGGCATACAGGACCCCAGCTATCTACAACCCAAACAGAGCAACACCCAGGCATATAATAATCAAAATTCCAGAAATTCAATACAAGAACAGAATATTAAAAGCTGTCAGAGACAAGAAACAGACCACTTACAAGGGAACACCCATCAGAATTACAGCAGATTTCTCTGCACAAACCATCAAATCACGAAGAGCATGGGGGGAAATAATTCAAGCTTTGAAAGATAATAATCTCCAGCCAAGATTGAGATATCCTGCACAACTGTCCCTGGAAATTGATGGAAAAACAATGTGCTTCCAGGATAAAGAGGAACTGGGAGAGTTTGCGGCCACCAATTCAACTCTACAGAGAGTATTGCAGGATATTCTAAAAAAAGAAAAATACAAAGAACCCAGAAATAGTGGCAGGGAGGCCACAACGAATGGAGCAGAGAACAAAATGAAGAAGACAAACTGACAGCTACTGACAGAAAAAGAGCTCAACAGAAATGAGGCAGAGAAGATTGGATGATAGGAACAGCTATTTTGGAGAAAATGACATCTTAATAGGTAATACTGATTTAGTACCATCTTGTTTTGAAGTCTCATCTAGCTTTTGTTCTTCTGTTTCCAATGGTCTAAATAGGTTGTATCTTATTGGATTTTGTTATGTACAATAGTATAAGCAAAAACCTTTTAAAGACAAGGAGATTATACAGAAACCATTGTTCATTTTCTGTTAGTTGATTCTAAATACTCTATAATGCTGTCATTCTCTTAAATGGTTTTACATTGTTTTGATATACTTAATGCTACAGTATACGAAGTTGTACTCAAGGATTTCAAGGAAAGAGACAATATGGTAACTACTTTTGGGTCGGGATTATCTGGTGGTGAAACACTATTCTGCTTAAATGGTTATGTATTGATCTGCGCTGTTTCGTTGTTATGCCCTCTTTTATCTCAATCTCCACTCCATTATTTACTTTATCTTTATCCTTTTAATTAAAGGAAAAAAAATAGCAGGATATATTATAGTAACCCACTTTGACTTTCCATTACCTCAATTTAAAGCCCTGTATTACTCTCACCATCTGGTTTTTAACTGATGTTCCCCTATTCTGTTTTGCTGGATAGTATCAGGTTCGAAAGTTTAGGCATCAGCTGAGAAGATAATGAGATTCATTATAACGCCCATTCTCGTTGACTTTTATCTACTTTTGAAGACCTACAATGTCTCCAATGTTTTGGTTTTGTCGTTTTTATTCTTTACTGTTTTGTTCAATTGTATTATAACTAACGATATAGGCAATTCTATTAGAGATAGCGGGAGGCATTATGGTAACCATTGTTGATCACCTTGTATCATGTTTTTACATTGTCTATTATGTCCACCCTTTTGACTTGACCGATTCTGTTCTGTTATGTCACATTTGGTTTTACTCTCTTCCATAAAAGTAATAAGAACCATGGGAGCAATGAAACCCAAAATGTGTAATAGTCATGGTACAAAAGAGAGGAAAAGAAAGTGCTCTAAACTATATAATTGCATGTATATTTAAGTGTATAAGATAGAAAATGATATCACAGAGTTTTATTGGATCATTGAACAGAACTGTTTGCAGTATCATTGATGGAATGTCCACTTTATAAGCTTTAATTTTGTGTCTTGAACAATTATTTCTAGGGTGACAATATGTAATCCATTAACTAGTGATTTCCTACTGTTCATTTTTTTTCTGTAAATCTGTATAACTTGTACCCTTTCTCTGCTTTTTTTTCTTTTCTCCTTAAATAAAATAAAAAAAAGATAAAAAAAAAAAAAGGCTAAACTCAAAATAAGGTGGTAGCATAACTAGGATTGTTATTTTACATAGTGAGCTTCAAGAATTCCTCAAATCACCAGACACAACATGCAAAATTGTTCCAGTCCTATGAATGTTAATTGTTTTGTTCCAATTGTTAAGTTTATTCCTAAACATTATATTCTTTTGATACTGTTGTGAAGAAATTTTCTTTTTTAATTTTCATTTATTTTTATTATTTTTTAGTTTTTTAAAATTTTTTGAAGGTAGTAGAAATACAACAGAACAAAGCCAATCGAGACAATGTGGTGAAATTGGTACAGAACTTCAGAGCAGGTTACCATGATAACAGTAATAGGTACCAGAGTATATCTCGTTATCTTCACAATAGTCCATTCAATCAGGTATAGCGAAATCAAACCAAAGACAGAACTTTATAAAACCAATCAAAAGAGACTATTGGATAGGGTAAAACAATTAATCATAATGAAACAAAACCATGAAAACAACATTTGCTTTCAAACAGGAGATAGAAGGAGATCCCCCATATTTGCTATGTTGCATACACTCATCCTCCCAAGAGATGCTCAGACCTCTGCCCCTATTTCCCCGGGGAAGGTAAGGTAATGTTTGATTCCTGGCCCATGCACTGTAGGCTCACAGGACGCTGACTGGATCTCCTGGCTCATGGCGGAGAGAGGCGCTTACTAAGAGGGGAGTGAATTGCTTCTTTGTACAGCTGTATGGGTTCTAGCATGGCCGTGGCCGGATCTCAGGGCTGCTGACGGGGTCTCCTCCTTTTAAGTTTTAATCCCATTTCATAGCTTGAGGGTCTCCTAGAGTCTTTCCTATACAGGCTATAGCTTGTACAAGTCACAGAAAACAGCCATCCAGCTGGGGTCCACACTGTAATGTGCTAGGGGCAAGCACTTTGGTCCTGTGACACTGGAAGAGCCCTCCCAAAGAAATTTTCTTAATTTCACTTTCAGAGTCTTTGTTGTTAATATATAGAAAAACCAATAATTTTTGCATATAGATCTTGTACCCTGCAACCTCTCTAACCTTGTTTACTGGTTCTAATTTGTATTGCACTATTTGAAGATCATGTCATCCATGAACGGATGTAGTTTTAGCTCCTCCTTTCCAGTCTGGATGTCTTGACTTCCATTTTCTTTTCTAATTGTCCTGACTAAAATTCTAATGCAGGTTGACTAGAAGTAGTGAGACTAGACTTCTCTATCTTGTTCCAGATCATAGAGGAAATAATTCAGTCATTCACCACCCTGTACCATGGTAGCTGTGGAACATGTGTTGATGCCCTCCACCAGGTTGAGAAAGTTCCATCTATTCCCAGCAGAGTGTTTTTATCATTAAAAGGTGTTACAGTTTGTCAAATATCTTTTCTCTGTCTACTGAGATGATTGTTGATATTTTTTAAACGTTTACTCGGTTGATATATTGAAAAACAATTTTTTTTCAGTGCTTGGGATTGTCTTCACACTGAGCTATGTACGCCCACTCCCTCTTTTTTATTTTTGATTTTGAGACAGGGTCTAAGTCTTCAAGTTGCCCCGGCTGGCTCAAACTTGTAATCCTCCTGTATAAAGTATTGGAATTACAGGCCTGTGCCATCATGCCTAGCTTGATTTGTTGTTGTTGTTGTCCTTTTTGTTTTTTGAGATAGGGTCTTGCTGTGTAGGAGCTGGCCTAATTGCTGCCTCTGGCTCACAGGCTTGATTTTCTTATGTTAAACCAACCATACACTTCTGAGATAAATCCACATGATCATTGTTTTTGTTGATGCTATTTTTTATCAGTATATGTTTATAATATACTTATATCTCAATCATTTGTATTCCCTTGGTCATGGTATATAACACTCTTTATAAGTTGTTGCGGTCAGCTTGCTATATTTTATTGAGGATTTTTGTTTCTATATGCATAAAGAATATTGGTCAATGATTTTTTTTTTTTTTTTTTTTTTTTTTTTGTCTTTTTGAGACAGTCTTGCTATGCAGTTCAGGCTGGCCTTGAGCTTACTTTGTAGCCCAGGCTGGTCTCAAACTCACAACGATCCTCCTGCCTCAATCTCCCAAGTGCTAGGATTTACAGGCATGAGTCACCACGTCTGGCGGTCAGTGGTTTATTTTTTGGTTTTATCTTTATAATTCTTTGGTTTTGATATCAGAGTAATATTGGCTTCATAGAATGAACGTTTTTTCCTTTTATTTTTTATTTTAGTTTTAGTTTTTGAGACAGGGTCTTGATATGTACTTCAGGCTGACCTTGAACTTACTGCGTAGCCTAGGATGGCCTCGAGTTCACAGTAATCCTCCTGCTTCTTGCTCACTGGCTGCTAAACGTGTGTGCTTGGCTCCCCAGGATGAGAGCCAGAGGTGTATAGGCACGGTGGGGTCCCCTGTGCTTATTGCTGCCTTAAACAGTTTCCTACAGTGCCAGGTGTGTGTACAGTACAGCAGCAAGGCTGGGCGGTGGCTGTGCCCCCAGAGAGACTGCCACACTCCCTCTCACATACCCCACTGAGGTACTGAGGACACCATGTAGACATGCAGAGAGTGAGGTATTGGGGCATCTCTGGGAAGCCTCTGCTCTCCACCATTGCAGGCCAGCAGAGGGGGTTACTTAGCTTAGTAAGTAAGTAAGCCTGGCCCCCATCAGCCCCTGGGGCCAGGCTGTCCTGGTCCACAAGCTCCTCGATTCTGCCTGGAGAGAGCGCTGTTATTTTCCTCAGGGGCTTCGCCCAGACCAGGCACCTCCTGGTCCAGGCTCCTGAAGCCCCAGATATTGAGCATCCCCCGTCTCTCCACAGAGAACACCTTCTGCAGTGGGGACCACGTGTCCTGGCACAGCCCTCTGGATAACAGTGAGTCCAGAATCCAGCACATGCTGCTGACAGAGGACCCGCAGCTGCAGCCTGTGCAGACGCCCTTCGGGGTGGTCACCTTCCTTCAGGTGAGGAGCAGGTACAGGCAGGAGGTGTGAAGGGAGTGGCTGCCGCTGCAGTGGGCTTTTCCAGACTCTGATAATCTGTCAGGTGGCTCATCAGGTTTTGGGTAGGGGAAGGGCAGTTGGGGTGGAGGGAAGGGCTGTGGTTTTGCGGGAGTAACAGAGGGAATTTCGGAGCTGAAGATCTGGTGGGCTGCAGGCACAGGACTTCCCAGAGGAAGCCAGCTCCAGGCCGACCTCCCACGTCAGCACTCGCTTTTGGGTATGATGAGGTCTGTAGAAAGGTTTGCCTATATCTATGAGGCCGCCTCCCTGACCCTGCCTTGCTGCTCAGTACCAGGTCTGAGTTGGCACAGGCCTTCATTTTCTCTTCTGTCACTGGGAGCTGGGCCTTGCTTTAGCCAGACGCCTGACCCATCAAGGCAAGAGTGAGAGTGTGGCCTCAGTGGGTCTTCCTTGCCGGAAGTCCTCCCTCCTCAGGGCATCCTCCCTGTGCACACAGCACTGCAGGCACGCAGAGGGGCTGTGGGTGAAGCTGGGTGGCTGACCTTTGAGGATGGGGGCTGACCAGTAACACAGTGGAATCTTGTTCCGGACTTCAGATTGTTGGCGTCTGTACAGAGGAGCTGCACTCAGCTCAGCAGTGGAACGGGCAAGGAATCCTGGAGCTGCTTCGGACAGTGCCCGTGTGAGTGCATGCCCCCATCAGCCCCCGGGGCCAGGCTGTCCTGGTCTGGGGTAAGGGTCCTTCTGCACCATAACTCAGGGAGGCTGGCATCCGTGCTACAGAACCTGACACTGTTGCTTTCCCTTTCCTCATTCACAGCGCTGGCGGCCCCTGGCTCATAACTGACATGCGGAGAGGAGAGACCATATTTGAGATCGATCCACACCTGCAAGTATGTCTTGAGTGAGGAGAACTTACTAGTACTCTGCTTCTAGGCTTCTTCCAAATAGCACTGGCTTTCATCCTGAGAAAAAGGAGCGGCTCTGTGTGGGAATGAGAAGTACAGCCTGACTTGGAGCCTGCCCCTGACCACTGCAGGGCACCTGAGGGAGCAGGGATTTCAGCCCCAAAAAGGCAGAGTCTGTTCTATGTAAATTATGTATCGACTTTAAAAATTAGAATAACCCGCAGCAAAAGAAAATACGCGCAGTGGATGTTGCTTTCTTGCTGAAGATTTATTCCCCTACTTTCCCTTCTTAAGAGAACAGAGTTTCTTTTGAAGAGCTGTTGTACGGAGAGTGGCCCAGGTAATACGGGCCCCTTGGCCTCGCTGCAGTGTGCATGCTGGTTGGTCCAAGAATTCCATCACCTTTCCTGACACGTTCGTCTTTAGACACCTCAGCCTGCTGCTGCCCCTCGCATGGCCAGCTGCAATGTCAGTGCAGCTTTGGAGTTTTAGAGGAAATGCTTCTTTGGCATACAGGCGAACTTTGAAAACCCTAAGAGCATCACTTCCTGTCCTGTGGGCAACTGGGAACAGGAGCAGCAGGGAGCTGGCTCCTTCTACCTGCACCACACAAACTGCAAGTCATAAACCAGGAGCCATGATGGCAGTGTTTGCCCTGAGCTCTTGCTCTGCAGCCACAGAGGGATCTGGCATGAGCACTGTGGGCCACTGTCGTAAGTGCCAGGTACTCAGAGTGAACCTGGTCCTTAAACTGGTAGGGTAGGCAAACCACCCTTTGTCTGAAGACCAGTTCTCATCTAAAGTCCCCAACCTCCCTTACACCAGCCACCAAGGACTAGCAGACCATGGGAGAAAGTGCAGCTGACTCTCCTGTGCCCCTAGTGCACCAAGTTCAAACTTCTCTGTATTTGTGTGGGTCTTTCTGGGTCTGCTCACCATCAGTTCATTTGAGAGTTGTCTTGTTTCTCTGATTTAAGCTTTACCCCTGGGTAGGGTATGGCAGTGTACATTGTAATTCCAGCATTTGGGAAGCTGGGGCAGAAGGATCACTGCTAGTTTGAGATCAGCCTAGATTATACAGTGAGACCCTTTCTCAAACAAATAAAATCACTTTAAGCTCTACTACTAACCAGCTGTGTGCTTAAGCTCCTAACTTCTCTGTCTTAACTCTTTCTTTTTACTTATAAAATAAGTGGACCAGACTTTTAAAAGCCAAGAAGTGTCTGTCAACAGTTCTTCACCTAAGGGAGGGCTTCAGGGCAGCCAGTGTAGAGAGAGGAACTCAGGTTCTCCCCTGGGCAAACCAGGGCCTGCATGCCCTGCTCAGAACCCCAAGCTCCTCGATTCTGTTGGTAGCACAGAAGGGAGAAACCACCTGTGACTGGTCCAAAGGAATAAGGTCAGTGCCTGGGTTTCCCCTATAGGCTCTCTGGCCAGTTTAGTGCTTATGGATCCCTGGGAGTAAGGCGGGACAGGGAACTGTAGGCTGTCACAGGAGGTTTATTTGGCCATGTGGCTGTTTACAGGCCTGGTTACTGGAGCCTTCCAGATGACCTTTGATTCAAAGCCCAGCGTTACAGAACAGTGTTTTGCCAGAAAACCTGGAGATGTTTTGAGTACAGTTCTTCCTTGAGGCTGTTTGGAGAGGTTTGAACCCCACAGTGCCAAGGCCTGCACAAAGACAGGGCTTGGGGTGGGAGGTCTGCCGATGATCACTGTCCTTTAGGCCCAGTTAGGCCGAAAGAAAAAGCTACTGAATCCAGAACCCTTCACAGACCAGTTAGCTGGCAGCTAGGGGCGGGGCAGGATGGGGCAGCCCTCTGCTCCTGGGTGACCACCCCCCTCTAGCTGTTCGAAGAGGCAACTGTACTGTGGCTCTCCCCAGGTTCATCCCGTAGCAGCACTGGGGTGGGGTAGGGGCTTCCTGCAGGATCAGAGTGGACAGCAAGGATTGTTCTTTCCTCAAGGAAGCACATCCTGTCACTGCTCTGTCAGCTCCATGGGCCAGCATGGGACAGGCAGGGTAAGGGTTGGGAAAGAGGTATGAAGGCCACCATGCTGGAAGGTGGATGGAAAGAAGCTTCCCTAGACTCTTCATTCTCCTGGCTTTCCCCGATCCTGGTTCTTTGGAGGAGTCCAGTGGCTGGCAGAATCCATCATGCGTGTAACCAGGGCTCCAAGTCCCTGCTCTTGCAGCAGCTGTCCATGCTTGGCACCTGCAAGGGCTCAGTACATGCTAAGGGCGGTAGCTGGAAGGGTGCTGGTAACCGTGGGCCACCAGTTCTCTGAAGGAACTCTGGCTGTTTGATTCTTTTCAAGCAGGAAAGAGTTGACAAAGGCATCGAGACTGATGGCTCCAACCTAAGTGGTGTCAGTGCCAAGTGTGCCTGGGATGACCTAAGCCGGCCCCCTGAAGATGACGAGGACAGCCGGAGCATCTGCATCGGCACACAGCCCCGGCGGCTGTCTGGCAAAGGTAGCAGCTGACACCGTGCCTTCCCTTTTCCTTCTCAGTCTCATCCTAGAAGCCTCACTGACAGCCCTTACAGTGGTTTATTTCCTGGCCTGATTTAAGCAGCAACCAAAGTCTTGAGGCAAAGGGAAATAAAAGGAGGTTTGGGGCTCTTTTCTAGCTTGTTTTCCATATGTATTTCAAATACATCACCAACAGGGACATTGTGTTTTCACTTTGCCCTTTTGATCTGAGGTCATAGAGGTAAGTGAAACCGTAAAGCAGTTAACAGGAAAAGTCCACAATCTACTCAAGAGCAAGAAAAAATGTTGGCCACCCACAGAATTGACACAGGGCCCAGCTCTGGCCTTCAGGCCAAGCCAGAACCAAGATCTCTGTCCTGTAGCCCTTCCAGGGCTTTAGTGAGGGAAGCCTGAGTATGAAGCCAGCTTGCATGTGGTTCATGCCGCTGTCCTAAAGATGCAGTGTAAGGGCTGTGACAGCATCCCAGCACCTCTGCCTTCTGGACGAGGTTGGAGGGTAGGAGGATGTGTCTGTCTTGTTGGGAGCTCCCATGCTTGATCTTGGTCTCTGTGGGTTTCAGCAAAGGATGTCCCTAACCAGCTCCAAAGGAAGAAACCCATTTACATGCCATATGTTCGCAGCTTGTCTGTCTATTTCCCTTCTCAGTTCCTCCGTCCTTGTTTACTGAAGAGCAAGATTTCTCCCACCTTACATAAAATATCTGTGTGAACATTCTTTCTTTCTTTCTTCCTTCCTTCCTTCCTTCCTTCCTTCCTTTATTCCTTTCTTTCTTTTGATATTAGAGGTAGAACCCAGGGCCTTGTGCGGGTTGGACATATATTCTACTGCTGGCTACACCTTTGGGTGTGGGAAGACTCATAAAAGGATTTCTCTTTTTAAAAATGATAATTTAAACCTCTAGTACAAAGGTTTAACTCGTTCCTTTCTTTTCTGCTGTTTTTTCCTTTTCTTTCTTTCTTTCTTTCTTTCTTTCTTTTTTTTTTTTTTTTTTTCTTTCATTTGGAGACAGGGTTTTTCTTTGTAGTTCAGGCTGGCCTTGAACTCACTATGTAGCCTGGACTGCCCTTGAACCTGCCACAGTCCTCCTGCCTCAGTCTCCCAAGTGCTGGGGATTCAAGAATGGGCCACCACACTAGGGTCCTGCTTGTTCAGACAGTGTACCAAGTATGCAGGATGTTCAGAGAGAAGGCATACAATTATTACAGTTGTACAGGTATTAAAATCACTTACCACAGAGTGCCACAATGGAGCACTTGTCTAGCCTACTTGAGGTCCTAGGTTTGATTCCAGCACTGCCCCTACAAAAGAATCATTTGGTTACTTTGGACAAAAGAGGCAATTTAAGAAGTGATTCACAATTTTAATCTTTATTGGCTATTTAAAAAAATTACAACTATAAGCATACAGTTGAAAAATTACAATTATAGGCATATGGTGGCATATGCCTATAATCCCAGTACTTTGGGAAACTGAAGCAGGAGGATTACAAGGTGAGTCCAGCCTGGGCTACATAATGACTTAGTAAGATCCTGTCTCAAAAATTTAAAAAGGGAAGGGATATAACTCAGTGCTAGGATCCTAAGTTCAATCCCCAGTACCAGGGGAAAATTGTTTGATTAAAAAATAAAAATTAGGGGCTGGGGATTTAGCTCAGCGGCATAAGCACCTGCCTCACAAGCTCAAGGTTGTGAGTTTGATCCCCGGTACCAGAAAAAATAAAAATTAGGGTTGTGGTGTAGCTCAGTGGCAGAGCACCTGCCTTGAAAGCAGGAGGCCCTGAATTCGATTTCCAGTACATAAGAAAAATAGCCAAGTGTAGTGGCAGAAGCCTATAATCCCAGAACGCAGGTGGCTTTGACGTAGGCTTGCTGGGAGTTTGAGGCCAGTCTAGGCTACAGAGCGAGTTCAAGGCCAGCCTAAACTGTGCAGTAACACCCTGTCTCAAAAACAAAACAGCAGCTGGGGGTTTATTTAGTTCAGTGGCATAAGTGCGGGCACGTCAAGCACAAGGTCATTTGTTGGATCCCTGATACCAAAAAAACCAAAACTAACTAAAAATAAATAAATAGTATAAATTATAGTGGTGCCCCATGCCCTCGTAACAAGTCAGCAGGAAAGTTAGCAATTCTGTTTTCCCACTTTAGGCCTACCCTTGGAATAACAGGTGTTCATCTCCTCCTTCATATGTGTTTACGGTGTGCCGAGGGAGATGTTAGCTCATATTCTCTATACAGGGAAAGAGACTAGTAAACTTCCGTCCAAAGACCTTGGAACACCCCTTAGAGAGATAATCCCACCTGGCAGCTGCTGTCTTGCCTGGCAGTCCTCACTGTCTCCTTGGAATTGGAGTTCCTGGTGTAGAGCAAGGTGGAGAGGTGACCTCAGGTAGCCACTGCCCCAAGCCTCAGGAAAGGGCAGCGGGACAGACACCAGAGAGCCCGTGTGTCCCTACAGAGCCCGTGTGTCGCAGGGCACTTGAAGCCCTTGTAGCACCCATTTCAACAGGCAGAATGTCTGGTGGCCTGGGTAGTGGCAGAGGCCTTGGTAGACAGGCAGTGTCTGGGACCGAGGCCTGAGTCGCAGGAAGGAAAGGACAGTGGCAAGGTCCTTCTGAGGTCTAGGGGCTACCACCTGATTCCTGCAAGACTGATGCAGACCCACAGCTGCTTTTCGAGAGCGTGGAGCCCCATCCTGTCTAGTCATATCTGCACTTGCTCAGCTGTCCTGTTTGGATGCCTGGACTGGCCGGCATGGTAGCCTTTCCCCAATAGCCTGCTGAACTAGGTTCAAGAAAGGTTGGGAATGACTGGGAGCCTACAGGGGCATTGGGCGACTTAGTGATGTCATTGCAGACACAGAGCAGATCCGGGAGACCCTGAGGAGAGGACTTGAAATCAACAGCAAACCTGTTCTTCCACCAATCAACCCTCAGCGGCAGAATGGCCTCACCCACGACCGGACTCCGTAAGTTCCCCAGTGTCCCAGGGCAGGGTTGAGAGGACATGTTTGTCCTGAGGGACTGCTCCTGTGAATTGCATGGTAGAACAATGCTTGTGGCCCTTTCCAAGTGAGCCAGGGTCTCCTCTTGGTTTAAAGGCAGGCATGCCCCATGGTTGGGAGCTTGCAGATCTTGAGCTGTAGGCAAGGGCCTCAAAGGGGACCCAGTGGAGCAGGAACTTAAACAGCAGTAAATATTTATGTGGCCTGTGTGAACAGACAGGAGGCCAGGTTGGGGCAAAATCTGACTTGGGGCCTCCTAGCCTTGTGGGACCCATTGTGCTGAGCATGGTTCCCCTCTTATCTTGGCCTCAGCCAGAGTTGCCCTTCCTTCCTTCCTGGAGCCTGGTCTCCGGTTGATAGCTGCAACTCCAGGGACCTCCCTGTCTGGCCACCCCCATACTGGACGCCTGCTGCTGAGGGCATTCTTCCTGCCAGCCCTCACCGGGGCCAGGGAAGGAAAGAAAAGTCCTCTGCAGGCCTTTGCTGCCTGTCCAGGGATCTTTACAGTCTTTGGAAGAAACTGTAGCCACTCCAGAAGTCAGATGCACTTCCTGGAAGCCTCTCTTCCTCTGTTAGGGAGCAAGTGGTGGGCCGGGCTGGAGTTGACCCCCTTCTGCCCCGACTCCCAGGGCAGCTCTAGGGAATGGCTGCTGGCAGAGGATGCCTGGGAGCTGGCAGCTCAGAGCAGGAGTCTTGCCTGCCAGGAAGGAAACCGCTGTGCCTTGGGCTAAAAGGAAGGCCAACTAATCCTGCAAGATGAGGGTGATCTACCCATTTTCTAAGAAGTCTTTATTGCACACTTATGTGTGGCAAGATCAAGGCCCAGGGGGCCATTTGGGATGCATAGGCCTGTCCTTTCAGGGCGCATGAATGAAACTGAACTGTTAGTGGCAGAAGCTGGCTGTAGGCTCAGTTTGCTGGAGATGGCTACTACTTATCGTCTAATTCTGGTTGCTGATCCACGGTCCCCAGAAATGGCAGTGATGTAGCACAGTACAGGAAGGAAGACACAATCCTGAGTAGTTCAGAAGGCTGTCTATGAGAAGGAGGACTATGAGATGTGTTGTAGAAGCATAGCAAGCAAGAACGGCTGCTGTGAGGCTGGAATGGGGAGGCCTGGCTGGCGAAGTTTGAGGCTGCCACTCAAGAGCAGGCTGAGGAGCCGGGAGAGCTACTTCGTCTGGCTCCCCTGGCTCCCCTGGCTCCTCTGCCTTCCAGAAGTAGGGAAGTTGACTCTGGTAGAGCCTGCAGAGGCCTCCACTTCCCTTGTTCCTGCCCCAGAGCGGCTTCCAGCTGTGGCCAGCGGGCCTCTCCAGCCAGCTGCCCTGAAGTAGCTGGCTTGAGGCACCAGGATCTCCTCCTGGAAGCAGCAGATGGCCAAGCGAGGTCATGGGACACTGGGAATCTTTCCTGCTGAAGTCCCAGGGATCCACTTCTGCCTGGGCCCTGAGCTTGGCTCTCACTCAGCTTCCTTGGCACTGGTAGGAGGCCAGAACTAGTAGGCTTGAAGTCTCAAGGTGATTGCCTGCTGTCTGGAGATAGTTGCAGTCCAGATGGCCTCCTGACCCTGGCACGCTTCAGCTGCTGCACACAGACCCCTGTGTGTGGGCTTAGGCCCTTCATCCCCATGAATCCCTCCTGACAGGGCAATAGAGTGATGGTTCTGTACACAAGTTAGAAAGACTACAGTCTACAACCTTTGGCTTCCGTTATCTTGAGATACAAAAGTGGGAGGATGCCAGGTGTGGTGGTGCATCCCTATAATTCTAGCATTCTGGAGGGCTAAGGCAAGAGGATCAAAAGTTTAAATCCAGTTTGAGCAATTTACTGAGAACTTATCTCAAAATAAAAAATGAAAACAGAGCTGGGTATGTAGTCCTGTGCAAAGGACCTGGACTGAATGCCCAGTATGGAGGTGGGGTGGGGGATGGGAATAGGTCAATAATGACAGTCCTCTGGGGTCATCTCCTTCCCTGCAGCTCCCCCAGTATCTGAGATCTGCCAGCTGGAGGGAATCAGGATGTTCCCCTGAGGTTCTTGGTGCCCATTGCCAGTGTGATAGCAACCGAGTGAGCAGTTCCTTGTCCTCTTTTACCAACTCCATTCTCCATCACACCCTTTCGTTCCTCAGACTCAAGCTCCCTGCAGTCCCAGGATGGATGCTGACACTCAGTTCAGATTAGCAAGCACAGTTGTAATATCTGTGCTGCCCACTCTGGGGCCTGACCCAGTTTCAGACACCACCTGAATTGTGAGTGAGAAAGCCAACCTGAAATGTGCTAGCAGCAGTGTTCACCGATCTCCCTAGCAAGAAATAGCTGTTGTAGGCTTTATTTTGCCTGATTTCCCCTGAGGATGCCTGGGTCTTCATAGGTCTCTGTGGTCTTAGGGACTACTGAGTTGATCAGAGGTGCAGGACAGCTGATCAGCCCCGATGCTGGCAGCCAGGCTCTGGCTTACGTGGGGGAGTCGGGTATATACTCTTCACTCCTCCACAGGAACCAGCTTAGCCTGTGCCAGCTGATGTTTAGGAACCTTACCCCACATTAATTCATCCTCAGGTGGCTCAGAAATAACCTCTCTGTCCCTGTCCCTGTCCCTGTATCTCTGTGTGTATGTGTATGAGAGAGAGACAGACAGACAGACAGACCAACCAACCAACTGGTAGACAGACACCGGGGGCCTCCTCCCCAGTGTTTTTTAACTTCTGAGCTAGATTCCCACTGAGTTGCCCAGGCTGCACTCTGATTTGTAGTGTTACTACACTACACTCTGGTGTAAATGAGCTTTCATGGCATCAGCATGCTTCTAGTTAAGTGGGGTCCACCAGTGAGGTCATTACCATCGCAGAGACAGAGGCTATGTATCATGGAGTCCCTGAGTACAAGGCAAGAAGAGGAGCCCAGAGTGCTGAGATTACAGACAGGGACCACCACACCCAGCTCATATGTCTTTCACAGATGAGAAAATTGAGATGTGGGAAAACTCATAAGTGACTTGTCCAAAGCTTGGGACATTCTGTCATCCCTTGAAGCAGGTCTCCTCTTCTTGCCTTGTACTGAGGGACTCCATGATACACAGCCTCTGTCTCTGCGATGGTAACAACCTCACTTGTGGACCCTACGTAACTAGGAGCATGCTAATGCCATGAAAGCTCACTTACACCAGAACTACTGTTGTGCACTAGGCCTTGTGTTCTTTATGTTCAGAAACACACATGAACCTGTCGCTGGCCTCCTCCCCCTCAGTGCAAGGGAATTTCTTTCCGGGAACCCTGCTTCCTGCTTCCCAGAAAGACAGGCCCCTTTGGGTGACCTGTTTTTGTCCTCAGTGTTGCCAGCCTTCCCATTGCCTTGCTGGAAGGAGAGCCCTTGTCCCTCTTCAGGGTTTCTTCAGCATTTCACAAGCCTTGCATTCTGGCCGTTCAGTTTGTATCTAGCTTTTCCAAGATGATCAGTTGAAAAAAGCCTTCTTAAGCTTGCTGGCGCCTCCCCTCTCAACGCCTGCTTGGGTGCATTTGGGATGTATAGGAAGAAAAGGAAACAACTGCTCCTGCCACTTAAGGACAGTCTGACCTGGAGACTGCACCTGCCAGCGTTTGCAAGGACCTGGGGTGGAGAGTCTCTGGACATCCTCTGTCTGAGGAACACGCTCAACCAGAGTCTGAGTCTGACCTTAGGTCCCAGCCTCTCCATGTGGATGGAGGAGGAGGGGCGAGGTGAACACGTGAGAGATTTGCGCTTCTACAAAGTATAGCTCAGAGCTGGGGACCTGTGTCAGTATTCCAGAATCTCCTTGTCTTAAGGCCAGTGTCTTACTGACTAGGGTGGGACCTCCAGGAGCTCTCGAGGTGGTGTGGCCGCTGGGTGAGGGGCAAGCCTTGGATGTGTGCACACATGTGTAAGAAGGAGGACTCCTGACCACTGGGGAGCACTTTGCAGTTAAAGGACATCTCTTACTGTTGAGCCAGTTTTCTGTGGTTTGAAATTACACCAATAACTTTCATTTATTTATTTTATTACATAAATTAACCCATTTATTATAGGCTAGGGATGTCTCAAATTGTAGTGCTTCAACCAACTTTTCAATTCCTCCAGTCTTCGATAGCTGACTTTGACTGTGACTGTAGCAATGGTATTGTAGGTCAAGGCCTCACAGCCACTGTTTCCATGCAGAAGACACAGTGCCAGATCCTTACATCCCATCTCTTAATCTTGGTATTGCCACAGAAGGAGCAGGTGTACTTGGCGTGCTGCTGATTTCAATTTTCTTCACCATTTTCTGGAATGAGGCACCATAGAGGTTGATATTTACCCACAGTGCAGACCTTTTTGGTGTGTTTGGTCATATCAGCTCAGCCTAGGCCCACGCCCAGAGAGCAACTTTTTTTTTTTTTTTTTTAAATCAGTACCAGGGATCGAACTCACAACTGCACACTTGCCAGGCAGGCACTTATGCCGCTCAGCTAAATCCCCAGCCTGAGAGAGCAACTTTTAAAGCTCTGTCTGTCTTTATTTCTTGCTTGCTTGCTTGTTTGCTTGCTTGCTTTTTTTCTCTCTTAATTCTCTGGAAAATCAAGTGCCATTTGGTTGGGTTTGGTTTGGATTTTTGGGTTTTTTGAAACACGGTCTTACTCTATAGTTTAGGCTCACTATGTAGCGAGGGTTGGCCTTGAACTCATGGTGAACCTCCTGCCTCACGTCTCCTAGTGCTGGCATTACAGCCATGCACCACTATGCCTAGCCAGAAAGTCAAGTTTTCATGCCACAAATTCTCCTTTTGTAACAATCTCATCTGCAGCACTTCTCCTACACACATGGTGTACGTACATGGTCATGTATACATATGTGTGTTTCTACTTTCATGAATGTCTCTGCTCCAATCCAATCTTTGCTCCAATCTGTTTCATGACTGTCTCTACTTTCATAAATGTCTCTGCTCCAACCTTTGGACTGGGGAACTTTGCTGCCTTTAATTCCCCATCTTGAGTAGTTTGTAACCTGGCCAAGGAATCATCCTATAGAGAGAGCTCTATTTTGTTTTGCTCAACCTATGAGACCCATGAAGATTAGTCAAGAGAAGAGTTTAGCTGGTTTGCATCGACTCCAGCAGTGAATTTGGTGTGGAAGATAAGTTTCCATCAGGGAGAACAGCCCGACTGTTGTGATGCTCATGCTTGGATATAGTGCAGTGCTAGATGACCCTGATGTCAGGGCCTCTTAGGTCAGGGCAGTGACCAGCCTGGAGCCTGTTCTGTCACCCTCATTTCCCTCACCACTCCCACACCGGGAAAGTACAGTTGTTTGCACTGGAAAGAAAGCCTAGAGAGAGAGAGCCTTGCTCTCAAGGCCCTGGCCAGACCCCACAAGCCTGATGAGAAGAAGGGTCCAGATTTCTCCCCTACTTCTGAACTCAGTCTCATTTTTGTCTTCCTCATTGCGATCTGGGTTGTCATGCTCAGTGTGTCTCTCAGAACATGTGGCTCCAACGAATCTATCTGGCTTGGGCCTTGGCTTCCTTTCCACAAAGAAACAAAGCCATAGCCATTATTAGTGGCCCATTTTCAAGTTCCTGGCTGGTGTTCTGAATTCCAAGTGCAGACACTGCATCCCCCTCTCTCGAGGTGCACAGTCGGGTATTTTTTTTTGTCCCTGCCACCCCACTTTTTTCTGTCAGTCGGGTATTTTTATCACCCACCCTTGATCTTCAGTGTCACTGGCATTTCAGCAGTGAGTCACTTCTGCAGAGAAGGGAAAAGGAAGGCTCAAAGGTAAGAGCTGGAGAAAGGAAATGACTCAGTGTCTCAGGAAAAGGAAGCCAGGAGTTGCAGCGAGGGCAGTCTCACTCGGGAAGGTAGGGATCCTAGTTCCTACCTGAGCCAGAGGGCCAGCTGGGGTGGAGGTCCCTGGCTCCTGGAGGAGGTAATAACTGGTTGGAGAGCTCCCAGTCACCATGCAAATTCTCCCTACCTAGTCTTCAGCCACACTCTATCCCATCATTCCATCTTTAGACTCCGTCTGTGGGATGCACCTGTTGAGAACACTGCTCTTCATGATCTGGTTATGAATTTTGTAGACTCTTATTCCTGGTAGCCTATCAGAGGATTTGTCACAGCACCTGAGTGCTGCAGCCTTGGGCCACACACCCACACCCGCACCTTTTCCCTGAGCTGCCCAGAAGGGAGACCTACAAGTGGTTCTTTTTCTGGAAAGTTCAGAGCTTCCATCAGTAATCAGAAAGCAAAAGGAATAAATCTCCCAGGCAAGAGGCAGGAGCCAGAGGTTGGACCTGCCAAATCTACTTTGCTTCTGAATAATTGCCAGGCTTGATGCCCTGGTTCCTAGTCCCTGCTGTCCCCAGGGAGGAGGTCCCAAGTTGTGTGACCAGTGTAGATGTCATTAATTGTCACAGGATGACAACTGTGGCTAAAAAGAGTCACAGTGAGTGGTTCAGCTTCTTTCCACCTCTGCTGCTATTGGTAGAATGTGGCCGGTGCCTTTTAGGCTACTGTGCAGAAATTTAGTCCTTTTGATTTATGGAAACCAGAGTACAAAGGAAGTGTGGACCTGGTTCTGCTATCTGTGAGTGTTGGTAGGGTTACCAGGGTACACTCTACTGGACATAAACATGAACTACTAGAAACCAAGAATATTGTGACTCTGGAAGGAGAAGGTGCGTCAGATATGTAAAAAGTCAGCATGTTCGATGAGAAGTACATATAGAATGTATCACTCGGACAGGTGGCAAAGGCAAAATTAGCAAAGACTCAGATCCGTCGCTGAATCACTGCAGTGCAGCTCCAAGCAGAGCCCTGAGCCGCCCTGGTGTCGGCACTTCCGTCTCAAGGCAGAAAGAGCCCTGATCTGTACAGGTGGGGTTTTGGGTTTTTTGTTTTTTGTTTTTCCTCCCTAGGATTGAATCTAGGACTATTTCACACATGCTGGGCAAACATTCTACCACCGAGCAGGAGTTGCAGCCTCTGGACACGTTCAGTCAGTTTGGGGATTTTCTTCGCTTGCTTGTTTGTTGGTTTTTATTGTACAGGGGGTTGAACCACAGTTTTGCACTGATCCCAACTCTTTTGGTTTTGAGATAGGGTCTCCCTGAGTCATGAAATTTCCAAGGCTGGGACTGCAAGCATGCACCTCATGCCTGGCTTCCAGTGGGCAGTTCCATTGCACATCATCACTGGAGGCCTGTGCTACGGGCTGCTGTCACTCCAGTTTCTCAGGTTACAGCACTGAAGGTTGGTTTTAGAATCTGTGTAGAGTCAAAGTGCTTGGAATAAGTGTCCCGTGGCGTTTGAACCTTGAGTGGTTTGCTTTTCGGACCCAGGTCAGTTTACCACTACTCATGCCCATGAAAGAGGGTAGGCAGGAAGGGGAAGTAGCAAAGAATCAAGATCTGTTACATGCATGTACCTGCCCCCTGAGGTGAATATAAGCTTCATGTACTGCAACATGCACTGATTGAATAGACTTTTTTTTTTTTTTTTTTTTACAAAAGAGGGTCAAATTGGAAGAGGTGCCTGCAAATCCACAAGAGTGGAAGTCAACTGGCCAGTGTGGAATGAAGCTAGCCTCATAATTTAGCCTCAGAACCCATGAAGGTGACAAATCGGTGAAGACCATTTGGCAATTTTTATTTGTTTTTGTAGGTTTTTTGTGGGAGCAAGGGATGAGACAGAGTCTCACTATGTAGTTCCTGCTGGTCTTGAACTCATCCCAGGCTGGCTTGAAGTCTCAGTGATCCTCTTGCTTCAGCCTCCAGGTGCTGGGATTACAGGCATATGCCACCACACCTGACTTGGGAACTTTTTGCATACTGAAAGATTAAATGAGATAGGCCAAGGGATGTGCTGCATCAGAATGAACAAGGATACATTTGAGATGTAGGAAAAAAGACACAACATGGGAAAGAGGGGGGTCACAGAGGGAAGGGGAAGGGTCACAGGTAGCAGATGTGCAGCAGGAGTGGAAAGCAGCCACCTCAGATAGAAAGAGTTGGAGGAATGTTTTCAAGATAAAATTGGCAAATACTATAATATTAGAATGTTTGGGGAGGAGGGTCTGTAGAACGTTATATAGTAATCCAAATTAAACTGTTGACAAATACAATAGAAGTTAAGATAGTTGGGCAGGGTATAGGTCGATAGGCACTTCTCTAGCATGTGCAGGGTCTTGGGTTCAGTCCCCACAATGGAAGCTGTTAGACGCAGCCCAGATGGTAGCTCAGCGCTAGAGTACTCACCTGGCATGTGCCTAGCCCTGGGTTCCTCCCCAGAACTGCATGCTTACTTACATATATAACTGCATGTACTCACACATGCATACGTACATAAGTTTTAAATAAGGGCCAGGCTTGTCACTCAGTGATAAAGTACTTGCCTGGCCATGTGCGAAGTCCCGGAGTCAGTCCTTCAGAAAGAAAGGAAGGGGGAGGGGAGAAAGAAAACTACAACGATTCATAATTAAATTCAAGGCAAATGGGAAGTTGTGAGAGGAAGGAACCACTGTAGCCTACTATATGGCTCAGCTGTAGTACTGCTGATGAAGTCAGTGTCAGGTGAACACCTGCTATGGATACCGTCATCTTGGAGAAGCAGGCAGGAGAGTGGGGTGGAAGAGGGCTACAAGCTTGTCTTCTACAGTGGAGTGTCCATGGGTAAAGCCTAAAAAAGAAATAACCAAAAAGGAGAAGTAAAGCACATTTAAAATACTAAGGAAAATACCAAAAGGATCACTTCAGGAGATGACACTGGTTGCTTCTCAGGAAAAAGGAGCGGGAGTGCTTCTGACGACAGTTGTGAACCTTGCGGAACCATTTGACTCTTGAAACTTTTTTCCCCACAAAAGGATATAAGATATTACAAGGCCAAGGAGCCAACTAAAAGAGTTCCCAATAGTGAAAGTTGCAACACTTGGAGCAAAATAAAGTATTGGTAGATTATTAGCCAAAGTATAAATATACCCGGGTCACAGGGGTTGTAATAAAGTCAGTGGGAAAGTCCTCTGTGTCCAGAATAAGTCCAAGAGCTGTGTAGACACCGCCTCCAAGGACAGCCAGCTCCCTGCACCACTCAGTGGAGAGTAGCGCAGGTGAGAAGCCTCACAGTGTCCAGGGAGGACGTGGCCTTGCTGGGCGGTGAGGGCAGGTACTGTTTCCTCTCTGCCCTTCCTTACCCAGGCCTTAGCACCAAACCTACCTGAGAAAAACCTCACCCAACTGAGGGACTTCCTGCAGACTACAAGATCATTGGCCAGCACTCCTCAAACTCACAAGGTCACTATAAACAGAGTCTAGAGCCGGGCGTGGTGGCACACATCTCCCAGTATCTGGGAGGCCAGGGGAGGAGGGTCACACGTGGAGCTAGCTGGGCACCTTAGTGATATTGTGTGACCCTGTTCCAAAGGGAACATGGAGAAATGTGAAATGAACTTCACATTAGAGTGGGGCAAGGAGGTGATGACGGGAGCTTAAAACATGTAACATGTGAGACAGGTCTGCAGCAGTAAACCCACAAGTCTGTAGAGCAGTGTGCAGTAATAGAATCGTGGAGTCTGCAGAGTGAGACCGTGTGCAAGGGGGTCCCTGGCTGAGGCGTTTATATGGTCTGTAGGAAGTCTCCAGTGGCAAAGAATGAAATACCAGACTCAATGCGGTGTAAGTAACTTTTAGGTTGTTTTGTTTTGTTTTGTTTTCCACATCACTGCCTTGGTTGGTTCATTGGCTCAAGAATGTCAGGGTTCCAAGTGGCTTTTCTTGATTTTCTTGATTTATCCCTCATTGTAGCAACTCAGCTACAGTAGCTCCAAGCTTCTCTTCATAACATAGCAATGTATAATGTGGGGGTTGGGGGGACACTTCCTTTTATTCTGCTCTTTCTCATTCCAGTATTAAAATTTTACAGAACTTTAAAAAAAGAATTTTTTTAAAAGGCCTGGGCGTGGTGACATATGCCTGTAATCCCATCAGTCGGGAGGCTGAGGCAGAAGAATCACTGCAAGTTGGAGGCCAGCCTGGGTACAAAGTGGGCTCAAGGCCAGCCTGAACTGCATAGCGAGACCCTGACTGAAAAAGACCAAAAAAAAGATGGGGATGTAACTCAGTATGAAGGTCCTAGACTCAATCCCTAGTACCCGCCCCCCAAAAAATCCAAGAAAGCCTAAGAAGTTGTCACGGCCATGAAAAGCCTGAGACACAACAGCAGAGCATGCATTCCAGGCTCCGGCATAAGGTGGACATGTCTCTGGGGGCTCTGTCTGACACAGGCCTATTGGTCATCCAAAGTCCTGATGGAAGCAGGTTCTTTATTTGGACATCAGAGAGCTACATGTGCACAGTGGGCACCTGTCACTGTCCCCTCTCTTCAGGAGGACAAAGGTGACCCTGCTTTTCAGGCACACTGGGGTCACACTTGCCTGAAATCCACTGCTGGCTACTTCACACATGTCCAGAACTCCATGGAGCACACTGCCCAAGCAGATACCTCAAGAAAAGTGACTAAAAATAAAAAGAGCCAGGCATGATGACACACTCTTGTAATCCCAGCACTCGGGAGGCCAAGGCAAGAGGGTCACTGCGAGTTCAAGGCCAGCCTGGGCTACATAGTGAGACCCCATCTCAGTCAATCTATCAACAGCAACAACAAAAAAGAAATGCCATTGTGTGAGCTGTTATAGCTTGCCCTCCTTGGTGAAGAGACTGCTCACTTCAGCGGCACCTATGCTAATGAAACAAAACAGTGTGTTCTGAATAGAAAGTCCATTGGCCCCAAGTCAGGCACTGGGGACCTCACCCAGCATCCAGCTTTGAGCCAGAAGTGAGCAGCAGAGCTGTCTGACAGGCCCTCAGGGTAGTGCCCATCTCTGGTGGAAGAGGGAGGGATCTCAGCTGTGGTCCTAATTGTGACTGTCAAGGAACTGAAGAAGGCAGCCTGAGCAGGCAGTTAGAGAGCAGGAGGGAAAACCCAGGGCCCTGCAGAGGGCACCTGACCAGGGGTCCCTGCACATTGGAGGGGGTGTTGGTAAATATTAAGGGAAGAGAGGGCTTTCCGAAGTGGGTTGGGAAGTGCTGGCTGACGCAAATGAAACCAGTTCACTTTCCCTTGGCCGTCTTTGGGGTTCAGCTGCTGATAGTCTGTGAATCTCTAGTCTGAGTTACAACTAGTCCTTATTATACCTGTTTTTTCTAGACACTTCCCAAAGTTCCATTGGATACTCTCTGAAAATGCCTGACTTATCTTCTAGGAAAGCACCTCTTAGGAATTCAGGGAAGAGAGATGTCTGTTTATGGAGACCACTCAGAAGGAATGGGAATTTCTCAGGAGAAATAATACTGATATGTTGGTGGGCTTCAGAAAGATCTGGGTTGTTGTTTCAGCTTTTATTTGCTCATTGCATGACCTGGGCTGGTTCTTTTAAGTCTGAATATCAGTTTCTTCATCTGTAAAGTGAAGGAAATAAAACCTACAAAGCAGAGTTTATGAAGGCTAGACTAGGACCCAGCACCATCATCTAAGCTCCGTGAAAGGTCCCTCTCAGTATCGTTCTTATAAATGGTTTCCTGAAACTGCAAGGAGGTGCAGTACCTCCATGTACGAGAGCAGAGATGCAGAGTTCTTTACCCAGCTCAGCTTTTTGGAGGAATACAGTGCAACAATAGCTAGAAAGAAAGGCATGTCACACTAGCACAGAGCCACAGGAGAGGGCCAAAAATAGTGGCAGCTCAGTGGGGCGTGGTGGTGCACATCTGTGATCCCAGCACTGGGGCTGAGGCAAGAGCACCGCTGCCAGTTCAAGGCCAGCCTGACTACATAGTGGGCGCAAGGCCAGTCTGGCTACGTAGGCAGACCTTGTATCAAGAAACCAAGGGAAAAGAAAAGCTGCAACTCAAGAACTGAGCCTGCTTGTTTTGTTTTGCTTCCTTTTGTGTTGGCTTTGCTTTATGTTTGTGTTGTGTTTTGTTTCATTTTGTGCGATCTTGCTATGTAAGTTTAGGCTGGCCTCCTGCTCACTGTGTAGGCTGGCCTTGAACTTGTGACAACCTTCCTGCCTCAACCTCCCAAGTGCTGAAATTACAGAAATGTGCCACCACACGCCTAGAATTAAGTCTTAGGCAGGCAGGCAGCACACACCTGTATCCCCAGCACTCTGAGAGGCTGAGGCAGGTTTGAACCTAGCCTGGGCAGTTTATCTGCTACTTTTTAATTTTGTTTGTTTTGTTTATTTTGTTTTTGAGACAGCATTTCACTATGCAGTTCAGACTGTCCTTGAAGTCACTGTGTAGCCCAACCTGGCCTCAAACTCTTGGCAATCCTCCTGCCTCAGTCTCACAAGTGCTGGAATTATAGCTTTGTGCCATCCTACCCAGCTCAGTTTAGCAATTTAGAAAGACCCCCACAACACCACCCACAAAAACGAAAAGGTGCTGGGGATTTAGCTCAGCAGCATAAGCACCTATTTGGTAAGCACAAGGTCATGAGTTCAATCCCTGGTTCCGGGGGCGGGGGGAACAGTCTTGCTAAAAAGTGCTGTGATCAGCAAAAAACCACTTTATTCTAATACTTCCCTTTGGCACAAAAAGAAAACCTAGGCCTTGCTGTTTGTACAGAGCAATGCTATTCACTGACAGAAAACAAAAGCGTGTGGAATGTGTTACGCGTCCATCTCAAACAAATGCTCGGTGTAGAGAAGGTCAAACAGGTGGCGGTGAGAGCACAGGTCTGTGCTTCCCAACCACTCAGACACATGTACCAATGCATCGCGCCCAAGGACTCCAGAGACCTAGCAGGTGAGAGACCGAGGCTCCAGTCAGGATTCTCTTTTGCCTTCTTTTTCTCCCTTTCTCCTCCCTCCTTTCCTTCCCTGGAGGTTGAACCCAGGGCCTCTGTTGCTAAGTGAGTGCTCTGCCACTGAGCTATTAGGAGGCCAAAAGCACTCAAACATTTGCTGAGCTCAAGAGCTTCTTGCAGCTCCAGAGGAGTGAACTTGATGTGGCTCTCAGGAGCATTCTCGACAGCTTATCAGCAAGAGGTTCTAGACTACTCTAAGGGAAACACTCTGGAGTCAGAGAGTCAGGCATGAGCTGTGTTCCCTCGCCTGGTTGACCAAGGAGCGCCAGGGACCTCAGGTTGGCAAGATGTAGCACATTTTGAGTGTCCTGACAGCATTATAGGCAAGACAGAAATGTACAGAGAGCACCCAGGAGGGCGAGGGCGGGTGGGGTGGTTTGCAGTTGAATGCATGGGCATACTCAGAGTGGTGTGGTCTGTCGGCCTAATGCTAGCTGGTTAGCTGCTTAGTCAGCCCAGGATGAGAGCGCTGGTGGCAAGTTCATCAGTTTAGTCAGAGACACAAAGTCAGGAAGGAATGTGGGTATGCAAGAGGACAGACCCAGTTCCCACAATTATCAAACTGCCTGAAACCCTGCCAGGTAGCAGAGCTGTGCTGTCAGCATCAAATAACTAACAGTGTGTAGTAGACAGGGAAGGAGCGGGCAAGGCAGCCCAGGGGGAACCTCGGGGAGGTGGAAGTTTGAGGAAATGACAGGAAGTAGACAATTGGATGACAGTTCTAACAGAAAGAAAGTGTCCCACATGAGAGCAGTCACACAGCCTCTGTGATCTGGCTTGGTTAAACTCGCACTGTGGCAGATTGTGGTCTGTAGATGAGGCTGCCTCCCACAGCAGCGCAAAGGCCTCAGATTTTGTCGCCTGTTCCAGTCTCACCATTGCTCAACTATGACCCACAGTGTCTACAGCAAGAGTCAGGAGCCCTTTTGCACCTCATTTCTGAAGTCTCGTCTCCGAAGCCAACAGCAGGACGTTTGCTCAGCAGAACTGACCTGGTCAGAGACAGTTGGATTCTGGGCCCAGGAAACAAGCTTCTGTTAAATCACTCACATTCCTATGGTAGAACAGAGGACTGAGTAGCAGTCAGCTGGATTTGAGCAGTTAGTGCTTTGGTGCAGTGCTGTTACTTATGCCCATTAAGAAGATGCCAAGAGGGGCTGGGGATTTAGCTCAGTGGCATAAGTGCCTGCCTTGTAAGCAGGCAGTCGTGAGTTCGATCCCTGGTACCGATAAAAAGGAAAAAGACAAAAAAAAAAAAAAAAAAAAAAAAAGAAGATGCTGAGAGAGGTTAAATCATTTGTCAAGCTCTTGTAAACTCAGACCCGGAACCTGTGCGCCCCTCGCAGTCCCAGTAAACTGAGTCCTGCCTTCCCAGGAGCCCCTCCCTGTCAGTCCCAAACTCCTGCCTTTTCTGTGGGGAGCTCTGGAAGAAAACAGCCCAGCTGAAAAATTAGGCCATGCTGCTGAGCACATTGCTTGTTTTTTTATGACTAAGATTAAGCTGACAACCATGCAAAACATTGCAAATTTGTGTCGGCTGCAGATTTAATACCTCACCCAACCCACACAAATAATTCGTATTTCTGCATCGATGTCCAGAAAAAAACAAATCAGCAAAAAGCCGGGCTCCTGTGTGTGTCTGTGAGCACCACGTTTCCATTGAAGCAGCATGCCGGAAATACCCAAGCTGTAAGACTGCAGATCTAGCATTTTGCAATTTTTCTTCTCTTAAAAGATTAAAGTACATTTTTTCAAATGATTGAATGTTGGTGGGAGGTGTAAATGTGGGCACTTGTCACATTAATTCTTCAGATGATTAAGTTCTTTTCCATTTCTTTAAGGCTGTTTGCAGTTGGGTTTGATGTCCTCCTTCTGGGTGAGTGTGTTGTGGCAGTTACCAAGGTGACTTTAGCTGACTTTCAACAATTTATTTTTCCCTCCAGCTTCAGACATCTCTAGGCTGTGGGCTGTTGATTCTGCTCTCCTCGCCTCCACCCCCACCTCCCATTGCTCTTGGTCAGCATTTTCGCCGGGTGTGTGAGAGGCTGGGACCCTGGTGGGCGCCACCCACACAGACCTGACCAACCACAGCCTCTTGGGGAGCATGGGGGTATGCCTTGTGGAGAACCCGTTGGGGGATGGCAAAGGGGAGTGACTGTGAGAGCTTTTCCTCTTGATGCCAGGTAGCAAGGGGTATAGCTCTGTGAAACAGTATTGGCCTAGTGTGTGTGAGGATCTCCATTCCCAGCACCTCAAAAAGTAAAAGTTAAAAAAAGGTAAAAGCCTGGTGCTTGGACCTTAGACTTATCACCTCACCTCCTCCATGAGCACCTAAGTCAGGCTCACTGGGAGAGCCTGGCAACCTGGCTCACTGGGAGGACCTGGCACTCTGCAAACGTGGGTGCTGCCGCCACTTCCTGCCCTCTGCTTTTGTTTGGGCCCTGAGGAGCCCTTCAGCAGTGCCTGACTGAGAGATGGGGTTCAGTGCTACCCCAAGGCACAGCAGCCTCGGTAGAAGAGAGAGCTGGCCACAAGTCTAAGGTCCCCATGCTGGCCAGCCTCAGACCTGCTCTGCGGCCTGGGGTTCCTTGTGTCCCTTTTTTGAAAAGGAAGAGGTCGATAAAATAACCTCTGGGTTTCCTTCCTGCTCTCACAAACTGTGACCCTCTGGGCTGGGCTGTAATGTTTGTCTTCTCCACAGGTCTTGGGAAAACTTGCCAAGGAAAAGCCAGGAGTAAGTTCCCATGTCAGCTCTGGGCCTCCAGAGGAAGGGACCAACCACCTTTGTGAAAACAGTCAGCTCTGGGTGGATCTTGGAGGGAGGAGTTGTGGAGCAGGGAGGAACTGTCCCCTTCACCTTGGGGACACTGCCTGGGCAGGGGCTGTGCCTGTGTGCCACCAGCTAGCTGCAGCTGGTGTGTGAGGAGCTCGGTCCTCCCCCTCAGGGGCTGGGCAACCCAGACGTCCTAGTGGCTCCTGCCTGCCACTTGAATGATAAATAACTAGAACCTCTCACCCAGTATTTTGATGGACATTGGGGAATTGTCCTGAGATTCACAGCCCAAACCAGAATCCGGCCTTTTGAGTGGGATCAGTGGGTGACCCTCATTTCCTGCCAAGGCGGATTTGAGAGGGTGTCAGTTGGAGCAGCTGAATTTAAAAGAGCAAATCTTAGCATGCAGAGGGCCCCTTGGCCCAGGGATCAGACAGGCTGTTGGTGGGGAACAGGGCAGCAGTGGCAGCTCATTGCAGCCAAGGTCATAGTCAAGAGGAATCCATAGAGCTTGAAGCAGGCTCACTGGTCTGACAACCGAGGGTCACCTTCTCCCACTGAAGGAGGATTGGTTGGATAAAGGGCACCTGTGTGCAGCATGGCCATGAGTGTGAAACCTTTTCAGGTCAGCTGGACAGGAACCCTTAGAGCTGGGTCTCATGGTGCTTTCTCATACCAGCCATGGAGAGCTAGAGTCTTGGGCTTTAGGGAAGGGGGTGCAAGGGCTCCCAGGAGACCCTGGTGATCTCACAGGGAACAGAAGCCACTGTGGTGCAGACTGTAATGTTGAATGCTGTTCACCACAACAGAGGCCCTAGATCCAGGCCTACTGAGACCAGACACCAGCCCCAGCCTTCACTGGGTGTGGGATCTGGTAAGTAGCTTGGCCTCCCTGACCCCAGCTCCTTGTCTATAAAAGGAAAATGGTAATATTGCCCACCTGGAGGGAGACCACTGAGGAGCAGCCAGCCAGGGAGTGTGCTTGGTACACAGCTGGCACCCAACAGGTGCATGGTGAAGACCAGATGCTGTTCTCATGATCGTGCACCGCGATTGTTAGTGATCAGGACCCCAGCCCCGAGCTCCTGTCTGCTCCCCCCAGTGCTCTTCACCCACACTGAGCCTGTCCCTGTGCTTGCTTTGCAGGAGCCGCAAAGACAGCCTAGAAAGTGACAGCTCCACAGCCATAATTCCCCATGAGCTGATCCGCACACGGCAACTTGAGAGTGTGCATTTGAAATTCAACCAGGAGTCTGGAGCCCTCATTCCTCTCTGCCTAAGGTGAGCGAAGACTGCCCACCGTGCAGCTTAGCAACAGGGACTGCACAGCCCCCCATCCCCTCCTGCGGCAGCCACCATGCCTGTGCATGCCAGTCACTGAGGAGTCCCCTGTGGCCAGCCCACATACCTAAGCAGTCTGGGGCTAGAGAGGGAGGAGAAAACACTCTGGCCTGCAGGACCCCGAGCCTGTAACCCCTGTGTCACTGGTCTGCACGGTATTCCTCCCCACCAAACCTCAAGATACCAAGGTGATGCAAAGTTGCAAGCAGTGGGGGTAGCCAGGGGACCCTGTGACAAGGAACATCTCTGAGCGAGGCTCTCTTCTGCATCTCTTCACTCAAGCAGAGGCAGCCTTGGTGTGCAAAGTGCTATGCCCAAGCATCCTGTTAGTCTTTAGTCTGGCTAGTTTGGGAGGCTTAGAAGCTACAAGGAATAGGAGCTAAAGAACACTTCTTCATTCAGGATTTGTCCATCAGCCTTGCCCACCTTGGAGAGGCTTAGTAACCAAAGTTTACTAAGGGGTCAGATGACCCCTGCCGTCCTGTGAGCCCAGGGCCACCAACAGAACTGGGCTGTTGGGAAGTAGGTTCTGGTAGGCTGGGCTCTTCCTTCTGCCTGTTTGCTGCTTTTCCCTGAGAACACAGCGACCAGTGCAGCTGACTCCTTGAGAGACCAAGAAGCCCAACTGTGTCCCTTCTGCCATTGATCATAGTGGGAAATGCAGCCCTAAGGCCAGAAGTCAGCAGTCTGCTCAGGGGCCGCTGCTTTGGGCTGACTCATGGAGCAGCACTGCATGGCTTTCTGGCTTCTATCCTCAGATTGCTAGCAGAGGAAGCAGGAAGAATCACTCCAAAGCTGGGCATGGGAGTGCACACCTGGAATCCCAGCACTCAGGAGACCGAGCCAGAAAAATCCTGAGTTCAAGACCAAGTTCAGGGCAAGCCTGGACTACATTGCAAGACCCTGTCTCAAAGAAATGCGGCACATGGTAACACCTACCTGTAATTTCAGCATTTGGGAGGCTGAAGCAGAAGGATCAGGAGTTTGAGGCCAGCCTGGACTGACAAATTCAAGACCAGCCTGTAGTATATATCAAGGTTCTGTCTCAGAAACAAAACAAAACACAGAACAAAAGAATGAAAGAAGGGGCTGGGGATTTAGCTCAGCGGCATAAGCACCTGCCTTGCAAGCAAGTGGTCATGAGTTCGATCCCCGATACCGATTAAAAGAAAAACAAAAAAAAGGAAGGGAGAAAAAGAAGGGATTCCTGTAAACTCAAGACAGTGACAAGGAAGAAGTGGTTGTATGGGTCATGGTCCTCGTTGTCCCTGGAGTCTGGAGAAAGCATTTGGAAGGTGACCAGACCTGGCTAGCCATCCAGGGCAAAAGCAGCAAATAGTTCTAGTGAACAGGGGCTGGCAGGGCTGATACGAGGTGGCCTAGAGAAGCAGGTTTTGTTTGCTTCTCTTGCTCACTGGCATCCTACCCTCCCCCAGATGTACTTCCAGACCAAGGATTGGAGGGTGACTTTTTGCTACTCCCTCAGCATCACCCCACTCAGCTTCCGCTTTATCTTTGAAGCTGTGCTCTGGCTTTGCAGATAGCTATTTAAATGTTACAGGAGCAGATGAAAGGTTTAAGTGTCCCGCTGTGAAGGCACCACACTGCCATTTGCATGGGTACCTCTCCACCTCCATCCCCAGAGGGGAGGTGACTTGCCCCTCTGGCCTCAGGGTTCTCCCCTCTCACCTACAGGTGAGGGCCCTCCACCACCCTTGAGGCCATTTGAACTCTGCTCTAGAGTGGCCTCCTGGCTTCCAGCGTTAAGGGTGGCATTAAGGAACTAGTGATAGAGCTGCTGGTGCCTGCTTGCTCCCCACTACCCAGTACTGGAGATTTAACACAGGGTCTTCAAATTAAGCTATATTCCCACCCTGTTTTAAAAGTTTTTGTTTTGTTTGATTTAGCGTGTTTTTATTTGTTTGTTTTGGTTGGTTGGTTTGGTCTGGTTTTTCTTGAGATAAAGTCTAGGCTATGTAGTCCAGGCTGGCCTAGAACTCACATAATCCTCCTGCCTCAGCCTTCTGAGTGCTGGGATTACAGGTGTGCACCATCATACCTGGGTCCTAAATTTTTTATTTTGAGACAGACTGTCTGGGTCACTAAAGTGCCCAGGCTGGACGCATCCTTGTGATCCTTCTGCCTCTGCCTCCCGACTGCAGAATTACTGATGTGTGCTACCACACCCAGCTGGAGTTTGACAGCAGCCTTGTTTGTGGGCAGGTGGGCCATGAGGAAGGCATCTGCTAGGCACCCCACCTCAGGGAACAGCACTGTAGGCCCAGAGGCATGGCCGGCCTGCTGCCCTTTGGGGTGTTCAAAGGGCCAGTTCCTCACTGTCTCCTGTTCCTACCCCCAGGGGCAGGCTCCTGCATGGACGGCACTTTACGTATAAAAGTATCACAGGTGATATGGCCATCACATTTGTGTCCACGGGAGTGGAAGGTGCTTTTGCCACAGAGGAGCATCCTTACGCAGCTCATGGACCCTGGTTACAAGTGAGGAGGCCCTTTTCCTCTCCCTACTTCTTTCTGCAAGCTCTCCTGCCCCCCCCCCCCGCCCCATGCAGCTCTTGGTGGTACCCCTTCCCAAGGGGCTGGATCAGGGCCTGAGGCCTATGTGTACTCACAAGTGTGGGTCAGCTGCCTGTGCCCACGGTTCCAGTGGTCCTTCCTAGCTCCTTCCCCTCACCTGAAACACAAGTGACCACTTTTCTGGCCAGTGATGGTTCTGGTTCCTGTGGAAATCCAGGTATGGGGTAATAGGGCTTTCCAAATCCTAACTAAACTAAGGTACAGGAATCCAGGATGATCAAGACAGGAGCTGTGGATGCCAGTCAGCAGTAGCTATGTGGAAATCTTACCAGAAGTCTTAGCAGGTGGCATCTTCCTGGGTGGAGATGGGTAGGCTGCAGGGGCTAGAGGTCCCCCACACACCCATCTAACAGCTCTGCTAGTTCTGCTTTGAGCCCAGCCCGTCTGAGCAGACACCTGCTGGCTGGTCCCAGGCAGCTCAGCTTCAGAGCCAAAGCCAAACACAGTGCTGGGGCTAAAACCCCTGGCCTCGTTCTGCGCATACCTGCCACCCTCTCATGGGTGTTACTCCGCACTCCTTAGTGGGAGGAACACTTTACCATCTCTCTCTCTCAGAAATGTCTAGACGGAATTCCGGGCCAAGGGTGTAGCTCAGAAGGAGAGGACTTACCTACCATGTACTGGGCTCTGAGTTCAATCCCCAAGGGGAAGAGGGACAGAGAGACAGACCAAAAGAGAGAAGGAACAGGAGGGAGGAGAAAAAGGGAAGGCGGGGTCCCCAGCAAGGGCGGGGTAGGAGAGACAGAGAAAAAGAAAAAGTGGAAGGAAGGAAGAAGAGAGAAAGAAAGAAGAGAAAAGGAGGGAGAAACAACAGAAGAAAGAAGAGGAAGAAAGGCTGACCCAGGTTTGTTTGTGCGGTGCTGAAGAGAATATAAGAGAATTATGGTGAATGTGTTGGGGGGGGGCTGTTCATAAAGGTTTGTGGGTTTAGCCCAGTCTGGGGTCTGCAAAGCATGTACACTCTTCTTGTTTAGTTTTGAGACAGGGCTCACTGTGTAGCTCAGGCTGGTCTTGAACTCATTATGTGGCCCAGGCTGGCCTTGAATTTGTAGCAGTCCTTTTGCCTCAGCTTCCTGAGTGCTTGGATTACAGGTGTGTGCCACCACAACTGACCAAACATTATTACTCTTGATACTGACACATTTGTCAGTGTGTGTCTGCCTGTATAATTCTTTCTCCTCAAGTCAGCCTCCTCCTCCCTCTTCCACCAAAATCCTAACCCTTAATTAAAACAAACAGCAAACAAAGAACACCAGCTACACTCCCCAGACTCAGCAGAGGTAGAAATGGATGCTAGGGCTTTAGGGATATTGCATTCCATAAATTATCTTGCCTTTTTCCACTGTTGTTATTACATTGTTTCATAACAAAATTACTTTGAACCATAAAGTTATAAATACATTTTAAAAGTCCCACTTGGTAACATTAGATTTCTGTCCACAGTGGTGTTGCTAGTTACTGTAGCAAAAGCTCTGAAATGTAACATTTGAAATCAACCCAGCACAAGTGGAAATCCCCCTACTCCTGACCCCAGTTATATCCCAGTCTACTGGCCCTCTGCCACGAACCTGAGGGCATGGACCTCTCCCCCAGCAGAGCTAGGGGAGAGGGATGTGGGCTGTGCAGGAGACCCCGACTCCTGAGACCTCTGAGAGTTCGCAGGCTGTCACTACAAGAGGTGACCTTGCTGCCACCTCTCAGCATGAGTCTCTTGTAGGCCCCGTGCACTGTCCAAGGTCCACCTCCATTTTGAGGGGAAACAGGGACTAGAGTCTCCTTGAACCCAAGAAGAAAGTCCATCCAGTTTTGTGTCCCACCCTCAACTCTGAACGTGTCCTTCACGTCGTCCAAACCCTGGGAATGTCTCCCTGGCTGGAGTGGTGGGGTGACCAGCGGTCCCAGAACTGCAGGCCCTAGAGGACTCAGCAGATGTCATGTGGCCCCTCAGTCATCTGGAAGGAAGCTTCGAAACCTTGTAGATGGTCCCCTGGCATCTGGCATTCCCAACTCCCTCCCTGCCTGGCAGCCCCTCAGTGAGCTGGGGCACTTCGTACCCGTGGGCTGTTGCCCAGGGAACCTGGGAGTGGTGGGAATGAGCCGCTGGCCTTGGTATTTTTCAATAAAGTTGCTGGGCTGGGAGCTGTTTAGTCAAAGGCCTGTGTTATGGGCTCATTAGTGTGGTTCACCATGGGCCTGCTCACAGCAGAGCTCTGGGGAAGGCTGGCCCCACATCCCAGAAATATTGAGGGGTTTCTCAGGCCCTTTGCAAGAGCTCTGAGAGTACTCCCCTCCTTTGCCTCCCCTCAGCCAGCCAGCCTCTCAGCCCTGGAGCCAACACCCACACCTCCCCAGACAGTCAGCAGTTTCTGCATCTGTAGGCCAGCTCACCTTCCCATTTAGGGTCTTGCCTCTGTGGTCACAGGCAGCTCCCTAGCATGTGGGAACCTGGGCTTGTAATGACTTGTGGGCCTTTAGGTCTCTCCTGGGGTGTAGCTGTCACCCTGGGAGTCTGCAGGATTCTTTGAGGCTAGGGTTAGACTTATAGTCACAGGTGGGGCCCACTCTGCCACACCAAGAAGGGCCCCAGGCCTCACCATGTGAACGCAACACAAAGGCATCTTTCACGAGTGCTCTGGGCTGGGGGTGTCTCCTACGGCTGTGTGCCCAACCTGTTGGGGGCAGAAGAGCAGGAAGAAGCTGAATGCACCAAACCCAGGATGTAGAGAACTGAGAATCCAGGATGTGAGTCCCGCTGAAGTGGGAGAGACAGGGAGGATTTTCTTGCATCAGCCTGGGAGGCCTCACTCACAGCCTTGGCACCTTGCTCTGGCTCCCAGCCCAGACCTGTTATCTCCTGGTGGAAAGCAAGGCACAGACAACCTGTGTGCATGGGGGGAGAGTGACAGAGGAGAGGCTGAGGGAGAAAGGCAGGTTAGAGAACCCGGGCCTTTTGCCAGAGTTCGAGGGATGGCTCCAGAGAGGCCCCTTCACCCACCTTCTCCCAGGTGGGCATGTATTCCCTCCATCTCCGAGAGGCTCGGGCCCAGCAGAGTAAGGACGCTGCTGTGCAGGACAGCATGGTGTCCTTGGGCCAGGTGGATGGTCACGCATTTTTGAGGATCTGCGGAGGCAAAAGCAGTACCAGCTCCTCACCAGCTTGCTCTCACCACCTGCCCTCCCTCTGCCACCCAGCCTTGCTGGGACTGGAAAATCTGTCAGCCATCTTGAGCCTTGTGAGAGGGTTTTCAGAGCCTGCCAAGGCCTCCCTGCCTCTCTTCTCCTGGGTCCCCAGGCTGTGGAGGCCTGTGTCCCTGGGTGTCAGTCTCCTGAGCAGAGCCCATCCCAGCCAGCCAGCTGAAGGAAGAAGTCTCAAGCCCAGAGGTCACAGAGGGGTCACGTGGCGCAGAGGAGAATGTTTGCTTAGGCCCTATGATGCTTTCTCAGCTGTGTGGTGTCTGACAGCTCACCCAGGTTGCTGCCCCAGGCCTGGCCACCCCTGGGAGCCCTGAAGGGAGGCCCCTAGCTCTAGAGAGACGCCTACCAGCTGTTACAAGTGGGCTGTCCTGCTCCCCGCAGCCTCCTGCCACACCCAGTTCCTGTGGAAGACTGTCTCAGGCCCTGGGCAGCTCCTTGTGACAGCTTCCATTTCTCCTTCCACTGGTGGCCTCGGCCACACTGGTTGTCCCTGGAGATCTCTGCTTATGCTGTCCACACTCCTCACCATGCGGGGCTACGCCTCTAAGACCGTAAAGTCCAGCAGAGTACTGAGGAAGGAGAGAGTTATGACTCCCCACTGTGTGCCACAGCACACAGCCAAACCCAATCCTGGGCCACCAAAGCCATCTTCTCCCACCCACCAAGAACAGTGCGCCTGTTGGGGTCCCTGCTGGACCCCCCTTTCCACAGGCATGTGGCTCTCCCCCTCCCGGGTAGATTGGGATGCCCATCGGAGTGGAAGGTCACAGCAGGCAGGACTGCTTTCTTGTTCTCACCACCTCCACTGCCATCCTGGGTGCCGGAATGGACCTTGGGCCTGGGAATGGACCTTGGCAGGCCCAGCCACATGTCCTTCTGAGAGAAGGACAGGGAGGGAAAAGAGAGCCACGCTTGTTGGGAAGCAAGAACAATGTGTCAACACCAAAAGCAAACAAGGCCCTGGACAAAGGGTGGATTGTCATACCAGGGGGATGGAGTGGGCATTGTCAGCCACTCCGAAATATCACGACCACAGACATGCAAATGGGCGTCAGATCTGCAGCAGCCAGGCCTGCTCCGAGTGGGCACAGGAGAAAGATCACTTTTCAGGTTCCTTGCTTGGAAGTTGTTGGGGCCTGGGGAATTGAAAAGTTGTTGACAATCTTCCCTGACCACCAACCAGCCAGGCTGTCCTAAGGGACCTGGCGTGAGTCCATTGGAATAATTTGCTAACCTAGATTCCAAGCCCTTCCTTGGTCCAAGGTGGGAGGGGACAGGGGAGCCCACTGCTCAGCTGGTTTGGTGGTGGTGGAGCTGTAGCCCCCACCTGCTGGTTAAGCCCGTCCCACCTTCCCTTTCCCTCCAGTCCTATTTCCTAGTGCTCATCCCCTGTGAGCTCTTGGATGTTTTTTTAAAATGCAGGTGCCTCAGCCTTGCCCTGGTTCTCTGACCTAGGAGCCCACATCTCCAACATCTCCACATTCTGGAAAGCCTCACGGGAGTGCACTGCTCACCCTTGCTTAGGACAGAAGATCTCCTCTCGCCAAGGGCTCTTCATGCACAAACTTAAGCATGTTATACCCTCCTCTTCAGAAGTTCAGCTGTCATTGTCACTGTCGTCATGATTGCTACTGCTTTTTTCTAGTCTAGAGAAACTGTTGTTGTTTTAACAGAAGAACAGTTGAAGTGCATACACCCATCAGGCTGACCTAGAAGTTTTCCTCTCCGGCCCCACTTAATCCATCTTGGGGTATGGCTTGCCTTCCTCTCCAGCTGGCCAGCCTGAATTTTTGAGGCAATGTGTGACACTTGGGACTCCAGTCCGACTGAACTGAGCATGTGACCTGGAGACGTGGGGCTGGCTGGAGTGGGGACTGCTGGACTTCCAGGCTGTTGGGTGATGCCAAGTCTACCTTCATCTCCCCCATCAGATGAGAAAGAGAAAAGAGCACCAAGTATACAGGCTTCTCAAGGTGCCCGCTGCCATCTGTCACATTTGTATTCTGGAGTCCTGTAGGCTGTCTCCTCACCCTTTTGGCCCCTACTGTCCTGCAAAATAAGGAGAAGAGGCAAGTCCCTTGTAGGAACTCCATAAAGTTTCATGAAATGACAGTGTCACTGTCCTAGTCACTCCCGATTTTATTTGTGGCTGAGCTAGGCAACTCCACAGGGACCCAGTGAGCTTCTGGAGCCCCAAACCCCAGGCCTGCACAGCTTTTCCCACAGCTGCACAGCTGCATCACAGCAGTGGCCTGCTGCCTGTGAGGGCTCCGGGAGCCGCTCCATCACAGCTGTCTCTCTCCAGCGTCCTGCTGATGAGATCTGTTAACATTCTCAGCTCAGCTCTGAAATACACAAAGAACAAGGCCTGTTTGTTCAATCAGGGTTCTAAGGTTTAACTCCCAAAGGAAATTAAGTTAGGTGCCTAGAGCTATGACTGTCTGCCGTATTTCTTTGCAGAGAATGTCATCCTTAATATCATGCAGATCTCATGTGTAATTTTCCCCTTCAATTTTTAAAAATAAAGTAATGTGAGGTTTCCAGCAGAAACTAGCAAATCACCAGAAGGGAAAAGGGAGGAGTGACTAGGATTTATCCCCATTTTGGGGTCTTCCCATCACTTCCCCCAACTGAGAACAGAGTAAATCCACACAGATGCTGCCACACTTGGAGGTGGCTCTGCTAAAAGCCTCCACAACTTACTGTTTCCCGGCAGCAGTTCCAGCTGTCAGAGCAGCTGGCTGGGCACTTCAGTGTTGGTAGCATTACCTTTCCCGTTATGGAAGCAAAGTTCCTTGTGGTCTCACTGGGTGGCCACAGGCCCTGCATGGTCCCCTCCCCAACGCTAGCTACCATCCCAGATCAGTCACCACTCCCTAGCAGAAAGCCACTCCCTCCAAGTTATTTGTGGGTTCAAAGTGAGCCCAGAGTGGCCCAGACTGGAGCCATCATAATAGAACTTGGTCTGAGGTATATGTGTGTGTTCATTTTTTTTTTGTCTTTCTTTTTTTATTTGTACCAGAGATCGAACTCTCGTCCACACACTTGCAAGGCAGGCACTTATGCCACTGAGCTAAATCCCCAGCCCCTGTTTGTGTGTGTTCTAATGTTTGCAGGGATGGCAACAAGCCCTGGAAATGCCAGAAATATAGGTGTAACTTTCTAGTAGTCAGGTGGGCTGGTGACATGGAGAGCCTCTGGCCTTGAGGGGGGGCGAGGCCTTACCTTTGAGATACACAAGTTAGAGGGGCAGGGCATAGGCCATTGGGGGGCTGTGTGGGACTGGCCAAGGTGTCATCCAGGAAGGCTTGGAGGAAGACTGAAGAGAGGATACCTGTGGTGGGCACTCTCCTACGCTGGCTGTGTCCCCTGACTCTAAAGCTTGCTCCTGTCTCCACTTGGGGCCTGAACTCCTGGAACATAACCTTTGGTGAGCAGGCAGAGGTGCTGTCAGCCAAGGCAGGGGCTGGTCCCCTGGGAAAGGAGCAGCTGGCATGAGCACAGGAGTGCTTGTCCTGGAGTAAGAGTTCGGAAGAAGTCAGGGCTCGGAAGAAGCATTTAAGACACCGAGTCCAGCCCAGATGGGACTGGAATATAACTTTGTCTCAGCCCACAGCAATGAGCTGTGACCTCTCTGTGCCTCTGTTTTCTGTATGGAGACTGAAAGGGCCCTGGGTAGGATGGTGATTTTTCTGCTCAGGTGAGGGTAGTTTTCTCATTGGTCACCCCCACCCCATCAGCTTCCTTCCTTTGAGGGCCACCCTGTCCCTCAAGGCCCCTCATGACAATCACTTCACTCATCTTCCTTTCTCTGCCACTTCAGCCCACCTGACACTGTGGAAACTTGTTATCAGAGTAGACCATTGCCCAGGGAAACCTGATGGCATCTTCCCATCCCCATCCTTCTCCAGAGAGTCTCACACAGAGAAGCTCCTCTCTTTGGTCTCCCCACCCCACTGACCCAAGATGTGCCGGCGGGCGGGGGAGCCACAGCGTGGGGAAGCTGAGGAGGCCCTGCAAGCAGGACAGAGGACAGAAAGAGGGTTCCAGATGTGGAAGATAAAAGATACTCTGGACCAGGGCTTGAAGAGGTCCAGGCATAAGGTGAACCTGGCCTGGCCAACAGATCAGCCTGAGCAGAACAGTGCTTGAGGTAGGCCTGTTAAAAAGCCCAATGGACATCATTCCCACCGGGTCAGGACATTGGGTATGGTGTTTGTGCCAGCACAGCATGGGGTGACAAGTGTCAGACTAAAGCAGCAGAAGGAAAGCTGGAATGAGCCTAGGGGGCATCTCAAAGTCTTGAAGAGCTCAGTAGCAGAGGGTATGGTGGTATCTTAGGTCTGTAGTCCCAGGTCTTGCGAGGCTGAGGCAGAAGGACCACAAGTTCAAGGCCAAACTGGGCTGCATAGGCCTGTCTCAAAAAACAAAATGAAACAAAAGAACTGCCCAGAGCCTGAATGGGCCAGCAGGGTAAGGCGCAGGAGCCAGGCTGAGAACATGTGGATCTGTGGGTGGAGAAAGAAGTTGGATTCCCCATGCCATCTGCAGAAATGAGAGATTGGTCCACAGTCTCCAAACTCTCCAGCTCAGATATTCTGGGATGTATCTTCCGGGGCATTTCCAGACACGAGACAGGGCTTATATTCCAAAGGTAGACAGATACCTTTCGTCTGCCAAGTTCAGGGGAGGAGTGCAGCCTGCAATTATAAAGGGGCAAGGAGGACATGACAGTGGCTCCTCTCTGCCCTTGGCTTTGCTGCTGGCCTGCCTGAGGCAAGAGGCCTGAGCAGACAAAGATCTGTGTTTGTTTCTCCCCACCAATTACCATCTCCCTTTTGGGGCCCAGCACTACCCACCTTCCAGCCATCCCCATGGCCTCTGCCCTCTGCCCCCTTCCTCCTCTGCCCCACTCTGGCAATGTCAGGCAGCAGCAGAGAGCCACTGGGAGAATGCAGTAGGGAGCAGGCCTCTGTCCCTGGGACTGATCAGCGGGCTTGGCCTCCTCCAAGGCCAGAAGACTCATAGCTTGGCAGTTGGTAAAAAGACCATCCAATTAAAATAATAACAGTAATAATAATAATGGCCTCCTCTATGCCTTCTTTCTAGATTCTGTTGACCGAAGAGTTTGTAGAGAAAATGTTGGAAGACTTAGAAGATTTGACTTCTCCAGAGGAAGTAAGCCTGTTTGATTTCTCTGTGCTGGGGGGCCGGTCCTCATGCCTGCACACACGTGTCCACATCTCAGCTGCTGCCTGAGGTGTGGGGAGAGGCTGCAGTGGGGCCTCTGGGACCTGCTTGGTTTTTCCTCCGTGTCCCCTGCTCTACTCTGTCACTGGGACACCAGCAAACTGTCTGACATGCCGGCTCCTGAGAACCTCACTGAAGAGGCAGCCAGGGCATTCAGACCAGTACAAGTTCTCCCCAGCCCCTGCTGTTCCCTGGCAGGTTCTGAACAGAAAGCCCATGTCTGCTGCCAGAGAACATTCCATGGGGACTTCTGGTGGGCAGCAAGGGCCCCGGCCACCCAGGAGCCTCTCCTTTCCTTCCTTCTCCAGCCGTGAACTCTCCCTTCAGTTACCTCTTTCTGGCTGGTTTTGGGCCTGAGGAGCTGGCAGGCCAGGTGAGGTTCTGCCTTCCCTTGGCTGCTGCTCTTGGGCACAGGAGTAGAGTCCATAATCCCCTTTGTTTTTCTTCCTTGTTCCCAGCACCCATTTGTGGGGACTTACCTCATCCCGGAAAGTCCCTTCGCCTCCCCCGCCTCCTCCTAACCAGCACCCCATTGGGATCTGAGCCTTCCTGGTCTCCATGCCTGCCTGATGGGTTAGTGGAGCATTAGCCAAGCTGCCCAGGCCTCTGGAGAAGCTCTTCTGGCCCTCTCTTCTGGGGTAGGGGCAGACCTTTTCCATGCTGGGAAACATGCTTGAGGGAGAGCTCCTTCCCCACCTAGGCCTCCCTCAGGCAGGACACAGAGGCCCAGAGCACTCAGATTGGGCTGTCCAGGCCAAGGGCCCTTCAGAGCAGGCACCCCAGTAACCCAGTGTACCCGCTGCCTTCTGGGGTGCAGCTTGATGAGTTAATTCACCCTACACTCCAAAATCACCAGTGTATCCTCCATGCAGGCCCAGCAGCCCCCCAAGTCAGTCCCCAGGCTGTGCAGCCGAGGTGTCCATTCACTCAGACCAGAGTCAGCTGCCCTGAAGTACTTCTGGAGAGTCCTTGTCATGCTGGGGTGGCCCTGCCCCAGGCTGCTGCTGGGAGCTTGGTTGTTGAGGGGGTGGCAGGAGACAGTCCCAGCAAGGACAGGAGCCAGGAGAGCTTAGGAAAGTAGGCCACTGAAAATGAGTTGGGTGTTGTTGTTGTTGTTGTTGTTGTTGTTGTTGTTTTGCTTCCTGTCCAGAGTCATCCCTGCACCCCACCCCCCTCTCCACTTTGACCTGGCACGGAGAGTACCTCCTCAGGGGGAGGCCAAAGAGCATCAGGAAACAGACATCAGGCCCAGCTCCCAGAGCCTAGGCCCAGACAGATCTGGGCTGGAGTGTAGCTCAGTGACAGAGCCCTGGCCTGGTGTGCAGGAGGCCTTGAGTTTGACCCCCAACCTTGCAAAAAATAAGTAAAATAAAACAGACCCAGTTTCCAAGCTCCCGCCCCAGTCCACATCCACAAGCACTTAGGGACCAGCCAATGTGCCAAACTAAATGCAGGGTCTTAGAATCCAGAGGGAACAAGTGTCAGCTCTCCCGCACCCGCCCCAGAAATCCCCAGAGTGGGAGAAACCAGGCTGGAAGCCGGGTGGTGCTACTGGGGGCAAAGGGCCTTGGGTTGTGCTGGACCGGCAAGGCTCGCTCTGCACTCACCACAACACGAGCAGTGAGCAGGCAGGAGAACTTGCTCTGTCAGAGCCCGCCCCACTTGCAAGCCACACATGGCCTTCTCCTCTGCCTCTGCCACAGCCATAATGTGTCTGACTTTGAAGCCAACTTTCAGCGAAACACACAGAGCACAGGTTTGGGCCTCTCCTGCATTGGCCTTAGAAAGAGAGGCCATAAAGAAAAGAGAGGTCATGGCAGTGACAGACCTCAAGCCACTTCCCCACAGCATCTGCACCCTACAGGCCCCCCATCCTCCAGCCCCAGGGCCTCAGGGAGCAGATTCCTTACATGCTTGTGGTCAGAGGCAGAACCAAGGAAGTGAGCGGGAGGGAGGTCAGCGTGGTCCAGAAAGAGCTGAACGCACACTTCTTGACCAGGTTAGCGATTGGCAAGGCAAGGAGAGAACAGCAGCAAGGGGACCCGTGACGGGCCTTCCTGAGTGAAGCTGGCATCCAGTGGCCTGTCTCACCCAGACTTCAGGGCAGGGCCTGTGCCGGCGCCCTGCCTGCCTAAGCAGTTCTGGGACGAAGGCAGTGAGTCTGCTAACCATGTGTGCACCACGTCTGTGCTTGCTCCCCATAGTGCAAACTTCCCAAAGAGTACAGCTGGCCCGAGAAGAAGCTCAAAGTCTCCATCCTCCCTGATGTGGTGTTCGACAGTCCACTGCACTAGCCTGGGCTGGGCCCTGCAGGGGCCAAGGGGAGCCCAGGAGTTCCCGTGACTTCAGGTGTAACAGCTGCAAAAGAAAGACCCCCCCACAATAAAAGGACAAGTGTGAGGATGACTGAACGGCCAACAAACCCGCAGCCCAGTGGATGTCAGATGCAGGCCACTTGCCCACCTTCCTTCCTGCCCCGGCCGGAGCTGCCAGACTGGGCCCTTCTGCCAAGCCAGTGAGCAGGCATGTGAGACCCTCCTCCTGGCCACTGCCACAGGTTCTGGCTTGAGGTCAGATTCTGGACCCTGGCTGTCCCCACAGTGGAGATGGCCTTGGTCCCCACATCCCTGCTGCACAGCCTGGTACAGTGTGACTCAGGCAAGCCTCTGCTAGGCAGGCTGCTTCCGCCACAGGGCAATTGCTCCGATCATGTTTGGTTTTCTTCCTTATTTTATTTTGTAGAAACCTGATGGTATTTTATTGCTCAGCAAAGATGTCCAGAAGCCATGTATATAATTTTTTTTAGACTGAACTTTACTCCCAGATGAACTTTCTCACTCTCCCAGATAGGGACCTGGACCCTGTCTCTGCACACAGCACACCGGAGCAGAGTGCCTGCTTCCTGCCTGCCAGCCCAAGCCCTGGCAGAGCTGCTGCCTGGAGCCGGTGCCTGGGAGGTTGGAGATATGCTCTCTGCACAGCCCTGTGTCGATTCAGCTGGGCCACGAAGAGGGGCAGCTGCTGTCCCAGGGAACTTAGGGGCTCAGGGGTTTGGTGGCCACAGCCTCATCTTCCAGGCCTTCTCCACCCAGGCAGGCCTCCCAAAGCCACCCCTAGACCACCCCCACTTGTTACTCAGGATCTGGACCTGAATTTCTTTGATGACCCTTTTTTTTCCCCTCGTTCCTTGGGCTTCCCAGGATGCAGGACTCTGGCTGATTAAAAACTGAAAAATCACCCTCTCCAGATCTCTTTCACTTTGATTTTGCTGACACTGCTCTCTGCCTCCCTCCTTCCTTCCATTCTTTTCTCATCTTTCATCCCTGTTCCTATCCTACATCCTGGCTTCTTACTGTCCTTGGTCCCTCTCCCCAGTGCTTGTAGCCCACAGTCTGCCTTCCAGAAGCCCGCCTCTCTTCAGCCCCTGGTTTGGAGGTTCCTCCTCATGACCTGGGACCAGCAAGCCCCTGTCTTTCCCAGTCACCCCTTCCTCGAGGGACTGCTACTTCAAGATGACCTTTCAGCCTGTCCCAGGCAAAGTGATTTTGTCAGGGACAAAGCAGGGTTCCTCCTACCCTGGCCTGCCTCCGCCATACTCAGGCACCACCAGGTACACCCATAAAGTACAGGTCCTCTTCAAAGAGAGATACAGCCGAAGGCCCATGAGGGCCCTGGCCAGGCTCTCTGAGGAGCAGGATCCGGCCTCCGAGGCCCATGAAATCAGGCCCTGCCTACACACCCCAGGGCTGTCTGTGAACTCTGTCACACTCAGTGCTTCAGGGTGGCTCAGCTGGGGACATGTGGGGATGCTGCTCACGTCCTGCCAGCGGAGATCCAGACTTCTCTGGACCTGACAGCAAGGACTTTCCCAGGAGCCTGCTTACTGGCCCTTGCCCACATGGCAACCCTGTCTTTGTTTAACACTCTTCTGACATTGCTCAGGCAGAGAGGTGCATCACCCTGTCCCCATTCCTTATCACCCTGACCAGCTTCTCTGTAGATGCCTCCTTCCTGGGTCCCTGCCTACGGCTTCCCACTGCATGTTGCCCTACCTGCAGGTGCCTGGCTTGGGGGAGGGTAAAATTTCATCAGCCCATGAGGCATCCAGTAAACAGTTTGCACCAGGCCTAGAGGGTTGTTGGCACCATTAGCATAGTAGCCCTCGGCTAAAGAGCAGGGGACGATGGAAGAAGCAGATAAGCACAGAAAGGTAGAGCCCAGAAAGTCTGGGACTCCTTCCTGTCCGTCACCTTGCTAGGAACCTGGTGCACATCCAAGACCCTGCAGGGACCAGGTCCCTGTCATTCTCCCAGCTCGGGAGCAGCAGGCCCTCAGCTCCTCTCCCTCAGACTCTGGCTGCCTTCAGAGGTTTCTCAGGAGGGTGCTCCATGGAGCTGTAGGCTTGTGAAAGGGCCCCAAAGGACCCAGATTGTCCCTTGCATGGTTCCTGGCAGCTCAGTGGAAGCCCTAGACCTCACATAGGTGAGGCAGTCAGGAGCCTCCCTGCCTGCCCTTCCACAGCTTTCTGGAGACCTCCGCAGTCTTCTTCCATCACTCCAGACTCATGCTAAAGCCTCTGAGAAGGGGCTTTTTCCTGCCTGCTGTGTACCCAGTCTCTAAAGTAGACTTCTGGGTGACCAACTCCAATATGGACTATGAGAGGATGGTGACCCCAGCCACTGCTCTGAAGGGCTGGGAGGCCCCTGCAAGTCCAGGTCTGCTGGTTCTCTGCCCATCTTCCCTTCCTAATGCAAAGGGGCAGGGGCAGGGGCCCGAGCAGGAACAGGAGCATTCTGCAAACCAGACCTGAGGGCTTGGCACGAGGTTTTGCAATTGAGAACAGGAGGAAACCTGAAGGTCGGGGCCCCTATGGGGCGGAGAATTCCCAGGACTATTTTTAATCTGGTCTTCCCTCTGGCTTCCAGGACCTCCATGCCAGGTCAGGGGCCTGGGCCCCTGTTACAAGTCAGGAGCCCCGTAGGAAGACCCCCTCCTTTTGTACCAGTACCTAAATGCTACAGTGAGCAGACTTGTAAAATTTTCTATTAGTTTTTTATGTCAGTGGCGACTCGGTTCCTGTGGCTTCAGCCAGCCTGGGACTTTTGTAAGTCTTTTTGAGTGACTCACTTAGATGTCATTCTGCTGCCCCTCTCCTGTGATGTAATCGAAGTACATTAAATGTATTTGCAGAAGTACCTGGGTCGTGTGCTGCTTTCTGGCTGCCTGGAGTAGGGGAACAGCTGCTTAGGAGAAGGCAGGCAGAGAGGCCCACACAGTGTTGTTGAGAGTATAGGGGGTGTTGGGCTGTGGGGTCACATAGCTGGTGACTCCAGTCATGCAGAAATGACTGCAGGGACCTTCACTCTTCTGAGTCAGTGGAGGAGGAGCGAGGGTCACAGGCCAGGAGAATGGGTGGCTGGTAAAGACCCTCTACTGCTTCAGTTCTCTTAACCCACTCCTCCCAAACCCTCGAGGTGATTAAAGTGGCCCTTTCTCATCTCCAGTTTGGGAGTCCTCTTTCAGCCAGCCATTCCCTCCCTCCTAGGACCAGGGAGGAGGGGTGCCCACTGCCCCACTAGTGACTGAGGCCTGCGGGCCCTTCCTGCAGCCCCTCTGCCTGGGCTGGTGAGGAGGCAGGGCGGTGGGTCCTCCTTCCCAGTGGCCCTGCCTCACCAAAGCCCAGTGCTGGGGGGCGCAGGAGGCAACAGCCCCGGGCCTGGAGGCAGGTGCAGGGCTTCTGCCTCCAGACAGACTTCCTAGACCTTTGGGACCACCTGTGGGGCCCGCACACATTCTTTCCCATCCTGCTGGGCCTGGTTCTCTCTCCTGGAGAGTGACAGGGCCTTTTCTGATCCTCCCATGAGGCTGGAGCTGACGACAGAGCTCCTGGAACATCACAAGGCTGGAAGAAGGGTCCTCAGCCCACACAGAGGGTCTGTACACCTCCCCAACCTCTGTGAGACCTCTTTGCCCATAGGAGCCCTGCGAGAAGCCAGGGGCCTTCTCCTGTGACCCCCTACTGAACTCTGGCCATGGCCAGCCCTGGAACAGGGTAGGCCCTTCTGGGCCTCAGTCACTGGTGGCCAGAACAGGCCCACAACCTCAGGGTTGCCCAGGCCATGCCTCTCACCTTTGCTGCCTGGAGACTGGGGCTGAGGGGCTTATTTGGCCCTCCTTGAGACAGTCTCACTATTCAGGCTGGCTTGAACTCATTATATAGCCCAGACTGGCCTCAAACTCAGGATCCTCATGCTTCAGCCTCCTGAGTGCTTGGGTTCCAGTCTGTTGTTGTGAGGGGTTGCAAGGAGAACCATTACAATCAGGACACAGAATTTATAATACTATTTCATGATGGTCATCCAGAGTTAAATACAAGAAAGTGAAGGAAATCTGTCCACAACACTAAAAACTCGGAATATTCAGCCAAGGGCCTGGATCCCACAGCAATGTTCTGTGTAGTCCAGATGAAGATCCAGAGCTCATGACAATGCCTCCCAGGAGTCTAACTGCAGGTCTAGAGCCCATGACAAAGACTCACGCCAGTCTGTTTTACGAATCTGCACTAGGAAGGCTCAACGTTCAGCACTGGAAGCTGGGAAAGCCCAAAGGTCAGCGGTGGAAGCTAGAAAGTCCATGCCACTGGGGTGAAGGACCTGTGCTGGTAGGTGGAGGGTTCTACACTAGAGCCAAGAAGACACACACAAAATAAGAACTAGGGCTGCCCTAAAAAGGACTACAGCCATCCTCAGCAACATAGAGGTCCTGAGCTCCTCTGACAATAACAGTCAAGTACATGCCAGGAAGCCAGTATGATGAGTTTCTTCTGGAGATTGTACAGCATACATTTTCCCCTCCAGAGCCAGGAAGCGATGTTCTAAGGATAGCCAAGGGGTCCTAAATCTAATCCCCATGAGGATGTGTGGATAAAGGCCCTGATCCTAGGCCTCTCCCAGAATTTATTATTTTGTGAAGAAGGGCGGTGGCTGGGGGGATGAGTGACAGTGAGGATGCTGGGATTTACCTGAGTAACTTGAGCTGACTGGCCAGGTGGGGAGAAAGGCACCTCTGTAAATTAAAGAGGTAAAGATATGCAGAGGGATCCATTCACATAATCTAAGGTAGCAACTGAATTGTTTTGGGAGGTTGTGGCTTTGGTTCTGATATGCAAACTCTTGTGCCCTGGGGAGTCATAGCCTCTTTTTTGGGGGGCTCCCACCCAGTTGACATTCCTAACGCTGTTAGCTCTAACATCCCTCCTTGCTCATATCCTTTACACAGAGAAAACTATTCGAGGAGACAGGATCGTCTGTTGGCTTTAGAGATTACATATCAGCACCCCCCTAGCCTTATTTGCAATGCTTAAAGCCAAATGAAGAGAGAAGGAAACACCATAGCCAGCTCTCTACATATCAGTATAAGGAAATAAGTCTCCAAATAATTAAAGTTGCAGTAATTGTTTTGCATTCAAGGGGAGTCACTGGAGTTGTCTCCCACAGTGAGGACCAGAGCTCCCCCAAAGTGAACAGCCACTCTCACCAACAAGGTCCTGAGTCCCTCTGATGATAATGGTTGAACTCATACTGGGGAAGCTCTAGTCATGATGAGCTCCTCCAGGAGAACTGACAGCTCAAACAGCAACACTTAGGAGAACCCACAACATCACAACTCTTCCTCTCCATGTCTCCCTTTATGCTGGCAACTTTCCTCAGGTGGGGCCATCTACACTTAGCACCATGCTGATCTAATTCAGCTGGTGTTTAGTTGACCTCTAGGGTTTAATCCATAACACAGGTGTACCCTATTCTGACTCTGGCCTTTAAAGACCCAGAGTCGGGACCAGAGAGCCCTGGAGAATGCAGAACAGCAAGGTCCTGTGCTTGGGTGGCTCTGGGAGGCAGTACCAGGTTAGGGTGGTTTCCAGAAAAAGGGATTCCTGGCCTCAACCAGGTCTCTAGAGCAGAGAGTTCATCCCTAGATTTAAGGAGGGGAGAAATCTGCCATGCATGCTGTAATATCTCCCCCAGAAAGGCCTCACTTCAGGGGTTGGGGCTAAACAGTTTGCCAAACTGCCATAGCTACGAGGAAAGAGCGAGCTGGAAGTGACTCAGCCCAGCCTGCCAGGCACTGGGGCAGCTGCAGGCAAGAGAGGGAGGTAGGGATGCCGTGGTGAAGGGTAACTTGTGGGCTGGGAGGAGGGAGAGCTGTGTCCCCAGACTGCAAGGCAGGGCAGGGCAGGACAAGGCTGGATGTGGCCTGGAGGGGGCATGCCCAGTGCAGGGGCTTTAGGAGAGCAGAATGGGAAAGGGGCAGCTGACGGCTGGTGGGGGTCCCTGGTGTGTGGGAGCATGGTTTGTGGGGTGAGGCCCTGAGCAGCAGCCTTCCAGGAACTGAGAGCCCACTCCCTGCTTCTCCAGTGCCCCCAACCTCCAGCCTGTGCCCCACCCCACTACCATGAGGCCCACTGGGCTCTGGGAACATAAGGACTGGAAAACACTCACCTGTGTTTTTTTGTTTTTGTTTTTTGGTCTTTTTCTTTTTTATCGGTACCAGGGATTGAACTCACAACCACACACTTGCAAGGCAGGCACTTATGCTGCTAAGCTAAATCCCCATCCCTATTTGTTTGTTTTTGTACCAGGGATCAAGCTCATGACCTTGTGGTTGCTGGGCAGGCACTGTGCCACTGAGCTATATCCCAGGCCCCCCATCACTCAGGGACCCTTCTCTCCCAGAGACAGATACACTAGGGACCCTCCTCTCCCAGAGACAGATACACTAGGGACCCTCCTCTCCCAGAGACAGACACAGGCCATGCCTGGAGAGGCTCATGTGCAGGAAGCCAAGGCACAAGGAACAGAGACAGTGAGAGCCCAGAAGGAGAAAGGCAGGAGAGCACTTCTGTCCTGCCCCAACTCCACTAACTGACCCCAAGCTAACTGACCCATTCCTCTGCGGCCTTCACCTGCAGCAAGTCTGTGCCTCAGAGTGTTGTAGGCGGTAACATCTGTGACCACCCATCTGGCTTCATTCTCCATCCTTTGTTTTTGTTTGTTTGTTGTTTTTTTTGAGACACCATCTCATTATGCAGTTCAGGCTGGCCTCAAATTGACAGTGATCCTCCTGCCTTAGCCTCCTGGCTTCTGGGATTACAGGTGTCACCACGCCTGGCCTTGGAGAACATTTTGGAAGGGAAATGGAGGCGAGGTGACCGGTCCAGCCTGGATCAACCAGAAATGGTCTGGATGGGGTCACCAGATACTCATTGGCCATCTGCTGTGCTAGGCCCCATGCCTGCACCTGGGGTGCAGCAGCAATGACAATCCCTCCATCCCTAGAGCTTATGTTTCAGGATGAGCAACAGGCAGCTTTATTATTGTTATTATTTTTTATATTTTATACACAAAGCATTTTACACAGGGTTGGTTTTTTTTTGGTCTTTTTCATTTTTACCGGTACCAGGGATCGAACTCACGACTGCCTGCTTGCAAGGCAGGCACTTATGCCGCTGAGCTAAATCCCCAGCCCCAACACAGGGTATTTCTATAAGTGTACATACATGTACATACTTGTTAACATAAGCACATATTTTGTATAACCCAATATACCTGGAATACATACTGGAGGGGGAAGCAGGGAAGGCAGCACAGGACAGCAGCTAACTTGGTCAGGGAAGGCCTGCAGCCTGGGTGACATTTAAAGAAAGGCTCTCCATTACAGGAAGGTGTGTGGGCACAGTGAAGAGCAACTACAAAGCCTATAGTAGAGGGCTTGGGGTACAGCTCAGTGGCACAAGCCCCTGCCTGGCAAGCTCAAGGTTGTGAGTTCAATCCCTGGTACCAAAGAAAGAAAAGAAAAGAAAAGAAACGAAGATCCCAGTGGTCTCAGTGGGTGTGCCAGAGGAACAACAGAGAAGCCAGGGTGGCGTGGCTGGCTCAGGAATTGGAATCAGAATCAAAGGGGAATGAAACCTGGCAGTTAGAGACCAGGCTGTGCAGACCCTGGAGGTTCTTGGAAATTTCAGCTTTTATTCTGGGAAGGTTTTGTTTTCTCTTTGAGGCAGGGTCTTACTAGGTAGCCCAGGCTGGCCTCCAACAGGTAATCCTCCTGCCTCTGCCTGCCAAATGCTAGGATTATAGGCTTTTGCCTTCATATCCAGCTACCATTAGAAGATTTTGAACAAAAGAGTGACATGATTGGACTCATGTTACTTACCTGTTCATTTATTTTTGAGATGTTGTCTCACTATGTTACCCAGGCTGGTCTCAAAAACCACGCAAGCAAAAAAAAAAAAAAAAAAACACACAAGCAATGCTCACACTTTAGCCTGAGTAGCTGGGACTTTAGGCCTAAGCTACCATGAGTAGGTGCTGACATATTTTTAAGATGACCATGTTGAGAACCTCCTCCAGAAAGTAAAGGGCAAAAGGAGGGAAACCAGTTAAGACCTACTGGAATAAGCCAGTAATGGAAATGTTAAGTCGTCAAGGGGCTAGGGATTTAGCTCAGTGGCATAAGCACCTGCCTTGCAAGCATGCAGTCATGAGTTCAAGCCCCGGTACGGATTTAAAACAGTCATTAAGGGGGCTGGGAGTTTAGCTCAGCGATATAAGTGCCTACATGGCAAATGCGAGGTCATGAGCTCTATCTCCAGCACCAAAAAAAAAAAAAGTCATCAATCACTAGGAGATGCTCAGGATAGCACACTTGCCTAGCATGTTCAAGACCCTGGATTTGATGGGGGGAGGGTGGCATAGGATGTGGGGAAGGACTGGCTGTAAGATGTTCGTTGTAAAGCAGAAGGCAGCAGGAACAGGAGTTAGGAGGGAACAAACAGTATATTCTGGACATGCTGAGTTGCTGTGTTTGTTACATGATCTCTCCAAATGAAGATATTAAGTAAGCAACTAGTTAGTATGCAAGGGGGTGAGCTGGGAGACTTGAAAGCAAGCTCTGAACCTGGTGAACCTGGTGAACATGTCCAGAGCAAGGCAGAGCAGTATTTGGTTGTTTTGCTGTTCCTTGGTTGTTAACAACTGAGTGGTTGGTGGGTTCACCTACCAAGATGTGCAGTAAGGAGTGAAGTGGGCTGAGATGGGAGAAGATAACCCTTTCCAATACACAGGACCCAAGGTGCCTGGGAGGGCCATGATAAGCCATGGCCCTGCAGTCGGGATCGATGTGGCTGGGGAGCCACTGGCCAACAGAATAATAAAGGCTCAGAGTCCCAGAGCGGCCTGGGAACAAGTAAGATTAGGGACAGGAGGGTGTGATCCTGCTCAGGACTATCCACACTGCAGCGCTGGAAAGTGCTGTGTGGAAAGTGTAAAAATATGAAAACCAATTGGGTGAGAACAGTGAGATGGATTATCCTGTAGGTCACTGGTGGGGTGGCCAGAAAAAGGCCCTCCCATCACCAACTTCTCCAAGTTAAACCTCTTTTTTCCTTTGTTTTTGTTGTCATTTCATTTGGGTTTTCTGAAGGAGGGATTCACTATGCAGTTCAGGCTGTGCTTGAACTCAGTGTAACCCAGGCTGGCCTTGAACTTGCAGCCATCTTCCTGCCTCAGTCTTCCAAGTGCAGGGGTTAAGGCATGTGATGTCGAGTCTGAATTGAACTCTTCTTCTTTCTTTCTTTTCTGTACTGAGCATGAACCCAGGGCCTTGTGCATGCCAGGCAAGAACTCTACCACTGAGCTGCATCACCAGCTTTTTTTGTTGTTGTTGTTATAATTGCCCAGACCGGACTTGAAGGTGCAATCCTCCTGCCTCAGCCTCCCTAGTGGAGAGGGGTATGCTACCACATTTGGCCTAGACCATTTCTTTGTATCATCTTTAGAGCACAGCACTGAGGCTTAAAGCTTGGAAGCCACCTCCTTCTTGCTCCTTCACTCAGACTTGCATTCCCTTATTCCTAAGTTCATTTATCCAGCACATGACCACTCTTGCGAGGAATGCAGAGTACTAAAGGCACAGGCTGTCTCCTCAAGGGTCGGGGACCCAGAGTCCAAACCCCACTGAAAGCTGGGCGTGGAGGCACACACCTGTAATCCCGCACTTGGAAGGGGAGTTCAAGGCCAACCAGGGCTACATAGTGAGTTCAAGGCCAGCCTGAACTACATAGCAAGACTCTGTCTCAAAAAAAGAAGCAAACAAAACAATCAAACAATTGGATCTGAATCTCAGTTTATCATTTACAGTCATCTCTGATGTCCTGAAATTTCCATCTCAGGTCACATCTCTCCATGAAGGCTGCACACACAGCTGCCTTTCAACATTTTCATTGGGACAGCTGAGCCAACTCGACCTCACCTAGAAAGCCCCTCTACCAAAACTTTTGTGTGTGTGTGTGTGTCTTTTTCCTTTTTATCGGTACCAGGGATCGAACTCATGACTGCCTGCTTGCAAGGCAGGTGCTTATGCCGCTGAGCTAAATCCCCAGCCCCCTCTACCAAAACTTAATCCTCCTCAATTTTCCCCTTCTTAGGAAATGGCTCTACTATCCAGCTTCATGCTGGTGCCTAAGTCCTAGGGATCTTATTGTTTGTTTGTTTGTTTTGGGACAGAGTCTATATATAGTTCAGGCTGGTTTTAAACTCACTGTATAGTCCAGGCTGACCTCAAAGGGCAATCTTCTTGCCTCAGCCTCCCAGGTACTGGGAGTATAGGTGTGTGTTACTACGCCCAGATACCTAGGAATCATTTTAAAACATTTTGTTCATTACATGTTATATAATGTATTATCACACTAAACCCCATATCTTTGTCCAACTATTTTGTGTGTGTGCGTACACACATATCAATTAAGACAAAGAATTAAAAAAATAGGTGCACTATTAAGAATTAAAAAAAATAGGGCCAGAGATATATAGCTCAGAGGTACAGCGCCTACCTGGCAAGCATGAGGTTGTGAGTTTGATTCTTGGTACCAAAAAAAACCAAAAACAGGGTGTGGAGGGAAATTAAAACAAAAACAAAAACAAAACAAGGTTCATGCCATTTTAGGGTTTGAGGATATAGCTCAGCGGCACAGGCTTGCCTAGCAAGCACGAGGTCATGAGCTTGATACCCGTACAAATAAAAATAGGTGTGCAAGGGACTATAACTCAGTAGTAGGGTGTGAGGCCCAGGATTCCATTCCCCATCCCACCAATAAATAAATAAATAAATAAATAAATAAATAAATAAATAGGTCTGGGACCCAAGTGACTCCTAGCACTTGGGATCCTAAAACTGGAGGACTGTTACTTCAGACTAGTTCTAGGCTAAGACTACTGAATGAGACCTTGTCTCAAAAGTAATAATAACAATAATTACAAAGGGGCTTGGGATATAACAGTGCAAAGGCTCTGTGTTCAATCTCCAGCATTGTAGAAAAAAGGGGTGCTAGGGTACAGCTTAGTAGTAGAGCGCTTGGCTCATGTGAAAGGCCCTGGATTTCATTTCTAGTACTGCAAGCAAAACAAAGGAAAAATTAAAAATATTTTGGGATACACATATAGAATATATACATATACATGATCGAAGCTTAGAAAGACATGATACATAATCTTGACTCCATTCCTAGTCCTCTATTATCATTGCATGGATTCCCATCTATGCTGAATCTAGTCCATTAGCAAATCCCATTGGTTCCACTTCCAAAATGTACAGCAAATCTAACAGGTGCCCAGGAGCAGTCTGTGTTCAAATGCTCTCTATCCGGGTTTCTCTCTGCAGCTGTCCTCTGCCTGGAACATACCCACCGTTAGCCAGAGGCACTCTTCAGGCCACCACTTGTCTGGCGCTTTTTGGACATTTAGTCTCTGCTCACACATCACCTTCTCAGTGCAGCTGTATGTGTGCCTCTGCTCTTACCCCAGACATTTTATATATATATATATTTGGGGGTGTACGTTGCGATTGCCAAGCAGGGACTTATGCCACTGAGCTAAACTCCCAGCCTGTACATATATTTTTAAATGTGCTTAACGTGGGTCAGGGATGTTGCTCCGCAAGAGAATTGCCTGGCACGTGCAAGGCCCTGCGTTGTTTTTTTTTTTTTAACAGGGATTTTCCCCAGGGCCTAGAAAAATGCCAGGCACATGAAGTCTTTTGTTATGCTGTGTATTTATAAATGAATGGACTCAGTTCTCTACGCCTCAGTCTCATTATTAATAGGGGGGAGGGTCACCCCTATTTTCATGGGTAGTTTTACAAGTTACAAATTCAAAGAAACGCTTGAGGACACGGAAATTGTTGGGACGGTGAGCAGACAGACTGACAAACCCGCCTTTGCCTCTCCGAAAATGGAGAGGAGAGGCCCAGGAACCGGTCCCGCTACCAAGGGGCAGCACGCCTCTCTCAAGAGGCGCGGAACCCCAGCCGGCATTTAAGGTACTGAAATTAGTGTCCGTCACGTGACGCTCTCGGGACTGCCCCGCCCTAAAGGGGCGGAGCCGCGCGGGGGACTAATAGCACTGGCTGCCCGGCTCCTGGCAGGGAAGGGGGAGGAGCCTCGAGCCGGCCGCCCGAACGGTACTTCCGGACAGCGCGCCCCGCCCCGCCCCTGTCCATTCCGGGGCCGGGTGGGCCGAGCCCGCGGGCGCGCATTGAAGGCGCTGACGGCCGCTTCCTCCTCCCATCCCCCTCTCGTCCCTCCGCCCCTGCCCGAGTAGCGGAACCGGCCTTGAAATTAGGCGTTCGACCCCGCCTCCGCGCGCCCAGTCCAGAGCCCCGCTTCTCGCAGCCTCTGTCCCCGGCCTCCGCCCTGCCCCGAGCCCATTGTGTCCAGTGAGCCCTGCTGCTGGCCCCGAGGGCCGGGCTAGGCCATCAGCCCCCGCACCCCGGCCTTCCTGGGGGCGCACAGTCGGCACCCTGGGAGCCGAGGCGGCCGGTCACCTTTATTATTAAGACCATTATTAAAAGGGGGCGGGGACCCCAGGATGCGGGGCCGGGAGCCGCAGACGCAGCTGCTCTATTAAACAGATTATTCCGAAATAACCACAACACACGCGCAAGATGGCTGAAGGCGCCGTGATGCGCGCTCGGGCTGGGAGGGCGCTTCCTTTTCTCCTCATCTGAGGACGCGGCTTTGAGCGCGGCGCAGCGCCCCCGAGACCCTGCCGGCCCCCCCAGCTGCGGCGGACGCGCGGACCCGCCCCGGATGCTCCGCCGGAGTCGCGGCACTCGCCTCTGCGACTCCGTCCAGTTCTCTTCTTTTTTTATTTTTTGGAAAGGACCGGGGTGGGTGGAGCAGAGGTGGAGAGAAATCAAGACTTGGCATTTTCTTTCCTTGCCCTCTCCTAATTTGCTGGAGGCCACCAGCCCTCCTCTTGGGAAAAGGGGGAAAAAAAAATCTCACCGAAAAAAGCGAAAAAGAGAAGGTTGCAAGACCCTCAGCCCACGTAGGGCACCCCGGACCCCGGACCGCCGCCGGCCGCCCAAGATGGCTGAGTGCTGAGTCGGCCGCCGCCTCGCGCAGGTCGGGCTCGGCCACAGCCTGGAGCCTCCCGGGCCGGAGCCGCGGCCGAGAAGAAAAGAGTGGGGGAGGGGAGGGGGCCAAGGGGGAGGGCTTGGGGAGGGGCGGGCCGGCGCCGAGCCTCTGTGCCTTAGCAGTTGGGAGGAATTCCTCTCCAGTTGGATCAATCCCTGCTAAGGGTACAGCAGCGGCGCCCGCCCAGCCCGCGGACGGAGCGCGGGGTCTCTCAGCGGCGGGGCGCCCTGCGCGGGGCCCAGGGGGCTCAGAGGCGGCGGCACGGGGTTAGCCCTTGCGCCCCTAGGGCTTCACCCTCCCTTCCTAGTGGCCTTTTTTCCACTCTCTCCCTCCCCCTTCCGTTTCTATTTGTGAAAGGAGGAGGAAGGCAGAGGCGGGCTTGTGTCTCGGGCCGGGGGCTGGAATTTCATCTGAATGACCGCCACGGAGCGCGCGGAGCTCCCCGCAGCCGGCCAGTCGGGGGACGCCCTGGCCGCGACCCGGGGATCGCCGGGTCTCCTCGCCCGCTGCGCCCGTGTCTAGCGGCCTGGTCCCGGCCGGCCGAGCGAGAAGAGGTGCGCGCCCTGATGGCAGCCGCCGGGCGGAGCGCAGGCCGCGCGCCGCCGCTGCCCTAGCTGCGCTGCCAGGGGCGGCCTCTTATATGGAACTCGGACCCCGCCGCCCGCGGGGCGCTCTCGAGGAGGAGGAAGAGGAGGAGGAGGAGGCGGCGACACAGCCGGCGGCGCCGAGACCCGGATCCCCTCCGCAGCGGGGCAGCCGCGCGGGGCGACGGTGACAGAGCAGTTGTCGGGTCGGGGCGCGGGGCTCCGTGGGCCCACCGTGGGGTCTGGCCCCGCGCGGAGGGAGGTCGGCCCGAGCCCCTGTCCGCGTTCGTCATGGCGGAGAACTGGAAGAACTGCTTCGAGGAGGAGCTCATCTGCCCCATCTGCTTGCACGTCTTCGTGGAGCCCGTGCAGCTGCCCTGCAAGCACAACTTCTGCCGGGGCTGCATCGGCGAGGCGTGGGCCAAGGACAGCGGCCTCGTGCGCTGCCCGGAGTGCAACCAGGCCTACAACCAGAAGCCCGGGCTGGAGAAGAACTTGAAGCTCACCAACATCGTGGAGAAGTTCAACGCACTGCACGTGGAGAAGCCCCCGGCGGCGCTGCACTGCGTCTTCTGCCGCCGCGGGCCCCCGCTGCCCGCGCAGAAGGTCTGCCTGCGCTGCGAGGCGCCCTGCTGCCAGTCCCACGTGCAGACGCACCTGCAGCAGCCCTCCACCGCCCGCGGGCACCTCCTGGTGGAGGCGGACGACGTGCGGGCCTGGAGCTGCCCGCAGCACAACGCCTACCGCCTCTACCACTGCGAGGCCGAGCAGGTGGCCGTGTGCCAGTACTGCTGCTACTACAGCGGCGCGCATCAGGGACACTCGGTCTGCGACGTGGAGATCCGGAGGAACGAGATCCGGGCAAGTACCCCGCACGCGCACCTCGTGCGCACACGCTCCCGCGTGACCCCAACCCCGACCCTGACCCTGGGGACACTCATCCCGACTGGCTGACCCTCGGGACGTCAGGCTGGAGGCCCCCTTAACTCTCCTCTGGAAGTTTGGGGTAAGGTCCTAAGAAGAATGGGCTCAGATGGCTTCTGGGTCTGTTTCAGCCCCTGTTCCCCCTGGGTTCCTCCGGGAGTGTTTTAGGGAAGTGGGGAAGGGAGCTTCCGCAGAGGTAGTGGGCTGTCGCTTTTCCTGCCTTTTTCAGCGTCGTTTCCGTGCGCCCTGGGGGAAGTCACCGAGGCCCTGACCCCGGTCCGCTCCTCTAGCTGCTGTTTATGTAATGAGTGGCCTGGTGCGGCTGCTGTGGCCGACATGATCCATGGTGCTGGCATACCAATGAGGAAGTAAACAAAAGCAGCCATGTTCGCGTGAAGCTTGCCTGGAAACGCATGGGGGAGAGGGGCAGCTTCTAGAAGGAGAGCCCAGCTTCTGCTGTGTGTGAGTCCCGGCCAGCGGGTGGCTCCGGTTTGCGGATTTGCCCCGGGAGCCCACTCCCGTGTGCTGGTGAACAAACCTCAAAGTATGTCTCCTCACCCCGAGTCCCTGCTCCCAGCCTGGCTGCCAGCGGTGCAGCCCTCCCACGTTTGGGGAGGGGAGGTGGAGGAGGGAGGAACAGGCCTGTGGGTTTAAGGTGGAGCTGTCTTGCAGTCCGCTTCCAGACAGCTGGCTCCCCTGGGCAGCTGGCTGGCCGGCCGGGTGACGCTGGAACCGCACCTCCTCCCTTTGTATACACCCTGCAGGGCCGCCAACGTCAAAACCACTTCCCGCTCAGGCCTCTGGGCCTGGCTTGGAGCTGGGTGAGGCCCTGCTTTCGTCGCCCTCACATTTTTTCTTATTCTTTTTTTTTTTTTTTTTTTTTTTTTTTTTGTCTTTTTCCTTTTTATCAGAACCGGGGATCGAACTCACGACTGCCTGCTTGCAAGGCAGGCGCTTATGCCGCTGAGCTAAATCCCCAGCATCCCCCCCCCTTTTTTTTTTTTTGAGACAGGGACTTGCTGTGTAGTTTGTGCCGGTCTTGAGCTCACTGTGTAGCCCAGGCTGCCCTTGAACTTGTAGCAGTCCTCCTGCCTCAGCCTCCTGACCCTCCTCTTTCGGTGGAGGTCCCTTCCCAGTCCCCTGGCTCTCAGGTTGAGTCACACCAGAAGAAAGGGGTTGGCCTGAAATCAAGTCAGTGAGCCATCTCTGAAGCCCCAGTTTAGGGCCTGGGTGTGACTTGGGGCCAAGGTTGGGTGAGGAGGGACTGAGTGTTTATGGGTGGGGGACCCTGGAGGCCGGTAGAGGCAGTGGGAAGCCTGAGTATGAGGAAGCTCTGCTCAGGGCACCATGGAGATAGAGTTTGTTTCCTGGGGGGACCAGCCAAGAGTGAGTCACTGTTTAACAATTAAACTGATGTCCACAACCAACAAAAGGCTGGAGGGCCACCACCGGTGTGGGCAGGGCTAGCAAATAAAATTTGCTGTATAATTAGTTTGCCGTCTGATGGGCCAGCGCTGGGGTTTTATGCTAGGATAGGCCTCTGGTTTCTTAGCGGAAGTGTGGGGGGTGGAGAGAGGAACCTCTCCCCAGGGCTGGGAAGCTGCTGCTGTGAAGAGAGATAGCAGAGCTGGGTAAGGAGGCTGGAAGGAAGGCCGGCCAGTCCAGCTAGCGCTGGCCCGGTATTGGCAGTAGGGAGTGAGGCGGGGAGGAGACATGGCTGGAAGGATGGGAGGATAGGGTGGGAGCGCTTAGCCAGGGCTGCTGTGTGCTGGGGATGTCTGTGTAACTGTGAGGAGAAAAGGGAGCTGAACCCGACTTGGGCCTTGGCAGTAGAGGGAGTCTGAAGGTGTGTGTCCAGTTGCCCGCCAGTGTCCTGTCTCAGGCCTGTAGCCTGAGGGTGGAGGTGGCATTTGCCTGAGGGGGGTACCTGGGGTTTGGGTCCACAAACCCTGATCTCACCTGCAGGTCCAGATGGAAACAGTCACCAAGTTTGTCAGCAATTTCATTACAGTCACACACACCTGCATTTGTGTTTGTGTGTATGCATGCATGTGTGTACATGCACTTGTGCATGGTGTAAGTGGGCTCAGAAGTTGTGGGTTCATCAGCGCCAGATATGCAGTTCTGTATGTTCAGCCTCTGTGCCTGAGTCTTGCCAGTCTTTCAGGCTTTTAACCACCCGGGAGCTCTTCCCTAGCTCACTGTCACTCCCATGAGTTTGACTTATTGATTTAGAGGCAGAAGCAGCTGCTGTGGGCTAGAGAGTGAGCCTGAGCCTGAGCCTGAGCCTGAGCCTGAGCCTGAGCCTGAGCCTGGGGAACATGGAGGAACCCAGCCCCCTCCAGGCCAAACAGGTGAAGAGCCTTGACTTTGGCCCTTGCTGGAGGGAGTCTGTCATGGGGCCTTTGCTGCTGCCCTGCATAAGGGCAGTAACCTTCTCCAGGGTACCAGTAGAGCACAAGGACCAGGTACAGGTTTTAAAGCCTAGACTCAGTTTCCCTTCCCTGCCCTCCCGAGGGCTGTGGATGGGCTGGATCATTTGGCTACAAGCATCACACACCCCTTCCTGGGACTGCACCCTTCAGTTTGTGCACTGGAGCCCTTGGCCTGGAAGGCAGGGGCGGTCAGGTCTCTGCACTGCCTCCCTCTGCAGGTTAGGGTGCTACCCTGTGTGCCCTGGGAAACCAGTGTGCCAGCCACAGTGCTTGAACCCTGATGGGCCCTAAAACTGCTCCCTAGGACATGCCTAGATCCCCGTGTGTGCTTCCCCCATGGGGCTGAGAGGCCAGGATTGAAGTGTGCAGGTAGGCAGAGGCCTGGTAGCCCTGGACAGACCGGTCCTCTTCTGGTCCCCAGGGTTGGGTGAGAAGGCCTGACGGGGTGGGGGTGCCAGTGTGAGCTCAGTGCCTTGGGTGGAGCCTGGCCATCTCCTGTCCAAGGTAAAGCTGAGGGCCCTGCCCTGGGGGGTGGGAAGTGGCATCGCAGACCTGAACTCCTCAGAAAGGGTAGGGAGACAGAGACAGAGTTTGACACGGGGGCCTGGTCCGGCCTTCCCTGGCAGAGCCCCCTTTACCCCTGTCCTGCAGACATAGCAGAGCCCTGAGGCTGCCCCTTGATGACTGTGTCTCCTGCAGCCCCAAGTGCTCTGTTTGCAAGGCTGTGTGTCTCCTGTGACTAACTCTCTGTGCCTCTTTGTGAGGGTGTGGTGTGCGTGGAGCCAGTGAGGCCGGCTGGCTCCACCGTGGCCCAGCACCTGCATGGGAAAGTTGAGCACAGCTTTGCTGCTGCTGACGCAACTGCCTCAGTACAGGCCTGAGCTGCCACAGTGAGGGCCCTCTAGGTCCCGGGTCCTGGAACAGTGGGGGGAAGCGCTTTCTTTAGCCATTTGTTGTGGGGTACTGGGGATATGGGGTTCCCCCTGGGGTGGACCATGGCCAGAGAGGGTACTGGCTCTGACAGTGCCAAGGTGGGCTGTCTGCCCTGGGCCAAGCCAGGCTAGCTGGGCTGGCCAGTCCCCAGCCTTGAGAACCCTTCCTCTCTGGCTGGCCTGGCATTCAAGCCCAGACAAAGGGGGGCTTTCTCTCCCTCCTCTTTGTTCTGCTGCCCCAGAGTGCTTGCTCTCTGCCTGGCAAAAGCTAATTCATCTCCACAGCTGGGAAGCTGGGAAGCCCCTGTCACTACTTCTCCTTGTGCTGACTCCCCCACCAGCCTTTGCGTGGTACCCCAAAGCAGGCAAAAGGGGGTGAGGGCAGGGAGAGAAGGGCAGGCCACCAGCTCCTGAGATCAGGCATGGAGTTGGCAGCCTAAGGGAAGTTAGCTAGCTCTGGCCATATAGGCCTGAGGCCAACAATCCAACCCCATCCTGGGGGTTTCCACCTCAGCCTTGAGCCCGATCCCTCCTGACCTTGCCTCTCTGCAAGGCTGAATTTTGGGTTTTATTATTATTATTTATTAACTTATACAGCCTAGAGTCCCCATGCCTCACCCGCCTGCCTGGGCCAGTGTAGCAGCAAAAATGCCATCAGGGCCTGGCTGGTGCACTGAGAGCTGAGGTTTGAGAGGGTGGGAATGGAGAGGCTTAGGACTGCCCCTCTGCAGGCTTAGGACTGCCCCTCTGGGAGGGCCTGAAGGAACCTGCTCCTGGGCAAGCCCATGGCTGCAGGGGCCCTGGGCCTAGGTGGATTGGGATGGAAAGACAGAATGCTTTTGTCTAAGGCCTAGGAGCAGACCCCAGAGAGGCCTGAGGCCCTGAGGAGCAGGGATGGGGCTGCAGCAGGGATGCTGCCCCATGGTTCCCCCACACCCCAGGTAGTCCCCTGTGGCTGAGAAGTCTGCAGCGCCTCCTTGCAGCCCCCCCAGGCCTGCATCAGGATGGAGGATTGGGAAATGTGCTCCCACCTCTGCTGGGGGCTTTCCCAGGTGCGAAATCACATTTCCTGGGGAGGCAGGTGTTTGGAAAGAAGGGTGCTGGGTATAGGTCTTGCTTCTGTTTCCTGGAGGCTCTCTGGCATTGATGCCTCCCCTTTCCCAGCTGCTAGAGGTAACAGTACCTTCCCCCTCCCCCAGGCAGGCCACAGCAGGATTCTGATCACCTGGCCTGGGAGGACAATGGGCCTGGCCAGTGTGGTACCAAACCCTCCCACCAGCAGCCACCTCTGAGCAGCTTGACTTCCTGCCCGTCTCCAGCCCCACCGCAAAGGGCCGCTCTGTGGTCTGGTGGGAGTGGGAGCTGAGGCCTAGCTGCCTTCTGGGAGTGGGACTGCTCATCTTTGCTGTGCTCCTCTGGGGGTCCTGGACCCTAAAGCTAAGGAGACCCTTATGGCTCCCCGGGTAGAAACACCAACAATACCTGGAAAAAGGAAGGGGCTGAGGTGCACCTGGCCTCTGACCCTGGGGGTCCTGGGAACCTGGGAGCTGCCTGAGCTGCGCCTCATTGGGGACTCAGCTGTGCACCCCTGGTCTGTACTAATGGATGTGTGGCTAGAAGTAATTGGGAAGGGAGACTTCAGTACCAGGTGTGGGGTAAGTGGGGGCCTGGGCACTGGGACATCATGAGTGCCCTGGACTTTGAGGTGTCCCCTGGGTCCTTGTCCTCCCAAGCATGTGTGGGTGTGGGGCAACAAGCAGCCAAGTGTTTGATGACAACCAGGTGTTTGTAGTGGTGTGTGCCTATAATCTCAGCACTCAGGAGGCTAAGGCAGGAAGATTGCTGTGAGTTTGAGGCCAGTCCACACTGTATAACTAGACTCTGTCTCGAAAAAAACAAAGTTTGAGGGTTATTATGGCATGGAGGGGGAGCAGGAAGGCCTGGGGTGAAGCAGTGTCCTGGGTCCTTACCAGTAGTCCTGTGCTGCTCTCTGAAAGGCAAAGCTGACTGGGGGTGGGGGCACGATTTCTCTAGCTTAAAGCAAGAGCCCCACCCTGCCCTGCTGTTCCAGGACCCTGGGGCCTTGTTTCTAGGATAGCTGCCTGCATGAAGCTGAAGCCGGCTCTGGATCAAGTCTTGCTGGCCTCACTGTCTCCATATGTAAAATGGATTTGGAGCATAAGGCAGAGACTTGGCAACTTGGCTTTGGGAAGCCAGCTGGCTTAGGCCAGGAGCAGGTCATACGTCAATCTCAGGGGAGCCGAAGAGCCCCTCTGCTGAGGGGACACTTGCTGAGGGTGAGTGTGGGAGGGTGAGTGCCAGGCCTACTCTGTAAACCTCCCCTGGCGCAATGGCCATGGATCTGCTCAGTGTGATCAGCTCTGCAAGGCCTGGCTGACTGGCAGCGGGTCAGCAAGGTGGATAGGCATGGGGCAGAAGTACACAGCCTGCTTCGTGGCCAAGATAGACAGGGCCAGTGCAGACTGCAAACAGGGATGGCAGAGAATTTCCCAGGGTTGGGCCTTGAGGAGGAGAGAAGAGTGCATCCGCAGAGCTGGGGGTTCAGACGTTTGTGTGCTAGGGCAGCATGTCAGCCCAGCTGGCCAGGAGTGGCCTTGCTGCAGCTGGAGAGCAGGGAGCTCTGGGGGGTGCTTGAGCTAGGAAGAGGTCCTGTGTGAAGAGGTGTGCAGGTGAGGGCAAGGGTAGGGGGATGGGACTGTGGGGACAGGAGAGTGAGAGCTAAGATTCACTGGGTCTGACACTATCCAGAAGAGCAGCTGCGTCCCAGAGCAAGATCTCCTTTCTGCCTCCATTCCACTGAGGGAGCTCGGGAGGCCTGCAGGGCATAACAGCCTCATGACATCTTTGGAGTAAGTGCAAGGGCCTGTGGGAAGATGATCAGACCTCCTACTCTCAGAGCCTCCCCTCTGAGAGGGTCCTGGCAGGTTAGGAACATGGTCTGCTGCCAGATCACCTAGATTCGGGGCATTTATTGGCTGTGTGATTTTATACAAGTTGCTTAACCTCCCTGGGCCTCAGTTTCCTCTTCTGTGAAATGCCAGAACTTACTGTATTGTGTTGCTGAGATGGTCAGATAAGTCTGTCTAGGTAAAGGGTTTAGAACCAAGGCCTGCCTGCACCTGCTGGGAACAGGCCACAAGCCGGCCCGACATCTCAGCAGGCCCCTAAACTGCACGGGGCCAGAAGGGGCTGGCGGGGATAAACAGCCTCTCAGACAAGCCAGTCACGTGGGGGTGTCCAGCCCCCTCCTGGTAAGGGTTAGTGTGGCTGGCACCCTGACCACCCCCCCACCCCCCACCCCCCACCCCCGTCCTCTGCAGAAGATGCTCATGAAGCAGCAGGACCGGCTGGAGGAGCGAGAGCAGGACATCGAGGACCAGCTCTACAAGCTGGAGTCTGACAAGCGCCTGGTGGAGGTAGAGCTGCTGGGCCCAGGAGGGGGAGGGTGTGTGGGGCTCTGGCCAGCTCCGTGGGACCTTTCAGAAGACGAGCCCTGCTGGAGCCATGCCCACCTGCTCATTCCCTGCCCGCTCTGGTCGCTGCCCACCTGCAGGAGAAGGTGAGCCAGCTGAAGGAGGAGGTGCGGCTACAGTACGAGAAGCTGCACCAGCTACTGGATGAAGACCTGCGGCAGACAGTGGAAGCACTGGACAAGGCACAGGCCAAGTTCTGCAGCGAGAATGCGGCGCAGGCGCTGCAGCTTGGTGAGCGCATGCAGGAGGCCAAGAAGCTGCTCGGCTCCTTGCAGCTGCTCTTCGACAAGACAGAGGACATCAGCTTCATGAAGGTGCTGGGGGTCCCCGGATGTACCCAGAGGGCTCCACCAGCCTTTGCTGGTGTGCCCACCCCACCCCGCACCCTGACTGCCCCCTGTAAAATGGGGCTGATAGTACAGGCCCTTCATCTGTTAGTCAGGACTTTAAAATGCCAGGAAAGCCTCAGAAACCAATTTAACAGCAAAAGCTGACCAGAACTGATGGCAGCCCCATATGTGGTCTTTTTGTGTCCCATGGGTATGAAAATCCAAACCTCTTGCTGCAGAAGTGTCACTGGATTCCATCAGTGTCCTGCTGGGGTGATGTGGCCTAGGCACGTTTCTCTTCTGAATTCTAAAACATTTCAAGTTTTAAAATAAATCTGGCCCCAACACCTTCAGAAGATGAGAGGTAAGAGGCCTGCGGAACCAGCTTCTGCACAGCCCTGCAGCTGAAGTAACAGGTGTGAGGTCCCTCTGCTGGCAAGTGCTCACAAAATGGCTGTTGTGGTTCCCAAAACTGGTGGCCCTGCACGCTCCCTTGCCACTTGTCACTGTGCCTGGCGACATGGAGGGTGCGTAGCTTTTGTCTTCCCTTTCCCACCGCATGACTCTTTCCTCTCCCTACAGAACACCAAGTCCGTGAAGATCCTGATGGACAGGTGAGCAGATGCTCTGGCCTTGGTACATACACATGCATGTGCATGTGGGGGTCAGAGGCCAGGCCCGCAGGGGCGGTGGGCAGGCTCACTGGTGACACCTCCTCACAGCAACCACCCCATCCACTGCCCCCAGAACCCAGACCTGCACGGGCAGCAGCCTCTCACCCCCCAAGATTGGCCATCTGAATTCCAAGCTCTTCCTGAATGAGGTAGCCAAGAAGGAGAAGCAGCTGCGCAAGATGCTGGAAGGTGAGGGCGGGGTCCCCCCCAGGAGCCAGAGCTCTGCCTTCATAGGCTGAAGGCCCAGCCCCTTCCCACCAGGGCTAGTGTGGCCTGGTTGGAGTCTCTTCATGTCCAGCTTAGCCTCTTCCCGCCTGTGTCTGGAAGGTAGGATTACTGTCTTCAGCTGTTGGAGGAGGGGGGACATCCAGCAGCTTGGCACACACTGGTTCTCCAGATGTAGGGGCCCCTGCAGAAGAGGCCTGGCCGCCGGGCCAGGTGCTTTGGCGCTTTGGCGCTTTGACGACCCTTGCCTTGCCTTCTCCGCAGGCCCCTTCAGCACACCTGTGCCCTTCCTGCAGAGCGTCCCCCTGTACCCTTGTGGTGTGAGCAGCTCTGGGGCTGAGAAGCGCAAGCACTCAACAGCCTTCCCTGAGGCCAGTTTCCTAGAGACACCTTCAGGCCCTGTGGGCAGCCAGTATGGGGCAGCTGGCACAGCCAGCGGCGAGGGCCAGTCCGGGCAGCCCCTGGGGCCCTGCAGCTCTACACAGCACTTGGTGGCCCTGCCAGGTGGCGCCCAACCAGTACACTCAAGCCCTGTGTTCCCCCCGTCGCAGTACCCCAATGGCTCTGCCACCCAGCAGCCCATGCTCTCTCAGTACGGCGGCCGCAAGATTCTCGTCTGCTCTGTGGACAACTGTTACTGTTCTTCTGTGGCCAACCATGGTGGCCACCAGCCCTATCCCCGCTCCGGCCATTTCCCCTGGACGGTGCCCTCACAGGAGTACTCTCACCCACTGCCACCTGCACCCTCTGTGCCCCAGTCCCTTCCCGGCCTGGCCGTCAGAGACTGGCTCGACGCTTCCCAGCAGCCTGGCCACCAGGATTTCTACAGGGTGTACGGGCAGCCGTCCACCAAACACTACGTGACAAGCTAACGCCACGCCACGCCACGCCACGCCACGGGCAGCAGACATTGGGACCCTCCCCTGCCCCAGTGGCTTGGAAACACTGCATCCAGAGGCCCGCCCTCCTGCCTCCTTCCTCCTTCACTCCACCCCCCAGCTTTTCCTTCTGGATTTTTTTGGGCCTTTGTTTTTTACCTTGGTTTTGTTTTGTTTTTTAATCTCCTGGACACAGAGGTGACAGTGGGAGCTGTTCTAGGCCCGGGCCACAGGTGGCCCTAGATTTGGGAAAACTCTCACGGCGCTGTCTCCCCGTTTTCTTCCATGCCTTTCCCCTCCCGCCCCTGGGGCTGGAAGGAGCCTAGGTTTGTTCGGAAGCCTTGGGCACCTGCCCCAAGGAAGGCCCCCCCCACCCCCCACCTGCTTCTCTAACCTTCTGGTTTTTTTTATTGGGGGGGGCAGTTTGATCACTGATGGAGAAAGGAATGACCTAGAGATTGTGGGAGGTTTTTTTTTTTATTATTTTTTTTAAAGCCAAGAATGATTTCTCCTTTTTCCTCATCTTCCCAGACGGAAGTCAAAGGCTGCTTCTCAAGCAAAGAGGAATCTGTAGATAGCCTCGGGTCCAGGAAAGGGGAAAAGGGACTTTGCCAATGATAGTGACCACAGCAAAAGCAAATAATAATATTAATAATAATAAAGAGAAATAAATAATAAAAATGATAGCACAGCCCTTGTGGAAGTCAGTGAAGGAGCAAGGGCTGCCGGAGCCAGATCCCCGCCCGGAGCCATGCAGCCCTTCCCTGTAGTGAGCACTTTGGACACATTGTGGACTTGCTATCCTCAGGGTGCAGGTATTCTGTACTGTATAGAGCACACACTGAAATCCACTTCTAATAAATATGATGGTGCAGCCCCGCTCCCTGCCTTACCTCCTAGCCCAGCCTTGGGGACAAAGCCCCTGCTCCCCTCCATTGTGCCCTTTTCAAACTAGATTTCCAGCCTGTGTCAGTTCAAGCTCTGACTATCTGCTCATGACTGGCTTCATCTGATAAATGTTTGCTCAAGGTCTCCCAGGCCTATACCACACCTCTGAAGTTCTGCACTGCTGCTGGCTAGGATACATGGAGAGGACCTTTCTGTGAGTTTTACAGAGCTTACCTCCTGCAGCCCACAAATGTTTTATTGAGCACATACTATGTGCCAAGCACTGCAGGGCTGCAGGCTTAGAGGCAAAACAGCTGGGCCCCCACAGGGAGTGGGGCCACTGACCTCCATACTTGTAGATGAGGTGAAGATGGTGCAGGTGAAGAGATGTCTGCATTGCCACTCTTCAGACTCAAGCGCAACAAAACTCATGGCTCCTTCTTAGTTTCAGTGGGAAACAGACCCCAGGAATTTGCATTCCTAACCCCTGGAGATTCCCAGTGCAGGAACTGAGAAGCAAGGCCCTGATCTGAGGGGCTAATCCCTGGGAGATAGGTGGTGGGGTACTGGTGCTTTGCAGATGGCTTGCTCTCCACTTAGCAGCATGATGAGGTTTGTAAGATTTTTTTTTGGATTTTCATTTTTTTTGCTTTTTTTTTTTTTTTTTAAACCAAGGCTTGAACTCATGACCTCATGCTTGCTGGGCAGGCACTTATGCCACTGAGCTATGTCCTCAGCTATGCATTTCGGGATGGCCGTGAGTTCACTTTGTGCTGGTCTCACTCCCAAGAATCTTCCTGCCTCAGCCTTTTGAATGCTGGGCTTTCAAAAGCCACCATCCCTAGCTTTGGGGATTTTTCTGTTTTTGACAGCAGTTAGGATTGAACCCAGGCAGGACCTGCCCCACTGAGCTGCATCCCTGTCCCCCACTTCTTTGTGAGGCAGGGCACTAGGAGTCACACTCAGGACCTCTGCTTACCAGGCAGGTGCTGTACCACTGAGCTAAATCCTCCCACCACTCCTTTTTAATTTTGCTGTTATTCAAACAAGACTCAATTTACAGTCCCCCTACCTTGGCTACCAGATGTTCCAAAAGCCCTGATGTTTTGTGTAAATCTTGTCAGGTGAGCCCATGTGATCCTCCCTTAATAGAAGGCACAGCCTTTGTGGGCACCTCTTTCCTCCTTGTCTGGGGGGACTGGTTAGAGTCCCTGGCAGTTGTCTATGGGTCAGTGGTCCTGGCCAGCCCTAAGAAAATAAAGGGGCAGGCAGGTGATCAGGCTTTGCACCAGCCCAGGGCACAGGAGACACAGAGCCTCCTGATGCCACATCCATCTGTCCTGCAGAATGGGGTTCTGGGCAGGGCAGACCTGTGCTTCATGGGGCCCCCTCCCCAGTCAGGCAGGCAGCGCAGCCAGGAGCAGGAGGGAGATAGCTGCCTCACTGTCCCTCACCTTGCACCTGTGTGGGGAAAAGGAGGGGCTGGTGGTGGTGGCTGAGCAAGGTGGCCCTGCAGCCTGAAATGGGAGGGTGCAGGTGCTGGTGGACAGAATGAGCTTCGCGCACATCTGCTGTCTGTCTCACTGTCCTCCAGTTTGTCATGAGCCCTGGCACATTAACCATGCCAAGAGCTGGAGCCAAGGCAGGAAGCTGCCCAAGCTCTTACCCACTTGGCCTAGTTTCCCTTTGGCTGATGGGCAGTGCCGCTTTTCAGCCACATCCACCACATTCAGCCACAGAGGAGGGAACATGGTAAGAGGGGCTCAAGTCCCACCACCACGCAACCCTAAAGCCACCCTCACAGTGACACAGCACGCAGCTGTAGGGACACTACCGGCTGGCGCAGCCAGGGAAGCAAGGAGATGCTAACCCCATCCAGCTGTCCCCGGCTTTGTTGAAGCAGCTGTCTCACCACCTCCCCAAAGAGTCAGGGGCAAAGGGGGCCCAAAAAGAGCTGGAGCTGCCCCAGGACACTGATGGCTTAGAAGGCTCGCCCCCACCCCCACAGCCAACCCCCATCAGAATGTCCCCAGAGGCCACGGGCCTGTCCTTTCCGAGTAGGGCCAGGTGCCCACCGTGTCTCCCCACTCCGCGGGCCGGGCGGCGGCTCCGGAGGCCCAGATGTGCGGAGCAGGAGGAGGCCAGGCCGGCCTTTCATGTCGCGGCCGCTCCCAGCTGTCCCGGGCGGCCTGCTGCAGCTGCGAAACAGCTGCGAGCGGGGGTGGGGCCGGAAACGCCCCCGCGCCACCGGGGAGGGAAGAGGGCGGGGCGGGGACAGAGCTGGACCCCGCGGCTCCGAGGAAAAGGGCGCCCCGGGGCGGAGCGCCGCGCGGCTCCGCGGCCTCTCTTGCGGGCCTGGCCCGCCTGCTGGCCTTCCTGCGGGGCTCTCCGCAGCCACCCGGTCAGACCTGTATTGTCGTCACTCCCCACCTCGGATACCGCCACCTTCTTCCGGAGCAGAGCGGGGCACGGGGCCCAGCCCAGCCCCACCCCCGCTTTGTACCTGGTGTTCTCGCTGGGGGAAGAGGGGAAAGGAGAGATCCGGACCCCGGGGCTTCTGCGAGAGGATGAAGTGGGGGTGATCTTAAGGGAGCCTGGGGGAGGGGGCCATGACTCCTGGACGTCCGGACCATTTAGGGTGTGAGTATCCCGTGTGTAGTTTTGGAGCTGTCTTCCTTGAAAGCACTTTGGAAGCAGTGGTCGCTAGACCTGGGCCCTGGACCTGCTTCTGGACTGAGTGTCCTGGGCCCCTGCCACCCTGTACAGAGATGCTGGGCCAGGGGTCTGAGGCTTAAATCCTTCAGGGGCAAGATTCTAGAGCCTTCTGCGCTAGCTGCGGTAGCGGGCAGAGCCGTGGGGCAAGAGTCGTAGAAAAGGGAGGCAGGCATTCCCTCAAGAACATCACTGTTTCCCTCCCTGTCCTTTTTTCCCTAGCATTCTGCCTTCAACCTTCCTCCTCTCCATGTCGGGACCTAGACCAGTGACAGTCAGTTTACAATTCCAAGACTCCCTTCCACATCGGAAGTCCTTTCTAAGAACAAGTAGAAATCTGGAGGCAGGTGTGGTGGCGCACATCGTAGTCTCAGCATTCAGGAGGCTGAGGCGAGAGTCACTGTGAGTTCAAGGGCAGCGTGATCCTGTCTGACAACCAAATGACCAATCAAACAAACAAGAATAAAAGAAAAAAAGGGGGCTGGGGATTTAGCTCAGCGGCATAAGTGCCTGCCTTGCAAGCAGGCAGTCGTGAGTTCGATCCCTGGTACCGATAAAAAGGAAAAAGACAAAAAAAAAAATAATAATAATAATAAAAAAAAGAAAAAAAGAAAGATGTGGTGGCCGGAGCTCAGATCCCTGCCATGTTCTCCATGCTATGGGGAAATTGCACACCTGCTTTCCTGCCCTTAATAATTCCTGGACCTGTGATGGACTTCCACGGAACCCTGAGTTCTGAGCTGGAGACTTTTGAGTGCGTCCTCCACAGGAGACCAGTTTTCTCTTATTGCTATGTGGTTTTCTCCCAACTGCTGGAAACTGGGGTATTTATGGCTTTTGTTTGCACTAGATCTCTAGTAATTGGGTCTTCCTGCTTGCTCTGGGCCATAGGTTGGTTTTTTGTTTTTTTGTTTTTTCTTTTTCGTTTTTATCGGTACCAGGGATCGAACTCACGACTGCCTGCTTTCAAGGCAGGCGCTTATGCCACTGAGCTAAATCCCCAGCCCCCCATAGGTTATTTTTCATCAATGTAAATTGCAGATGAAGGTGTGGAGGTGTGTTAGGGGCACCATATGCAGCTCATATGAAGGGGACATTAGCGGTAACATCGAAAATATCTCAACATTGCAAGCTAGAAGTAGACTCTGAGAACTGAGTGGAAGGATTATGCAGACTTCTGGTCAACCTGGAAAAACATGGCAGTCATTTCACTTGTGGGTGTACTGGCTGCCTGACTGGGAACTGGATGTTGTTACCAGCTACCATCCGTGTGCGCCTGCTGCCTGATAAAACAGAAGGGCACAGAAGCAGAAGGTACCTCAGGGCCTAACCGGAACTCACCAGCCACACCAAACTCTGCGAGTGAGTCCTCCAGCAGCTGAGGAGTCCCACACCCCAGGGCTCTGGACTTACTGCTTCTGTGTGGCTGCAAAGCCTCCTTCCTCTGCACAGCCTCCACTGCTCTCCAGACGCAACGAAGGAGCAGAGAGACGACCGCTTGACCTGCTACAGCCAGCACTTAGGCCCCAGAAGCCAGAGCAGGTTCCAGCTCCTGAGGCCAGCTGTATGAACGCCTCACCTGCTGCCTTCCTGGTGTGTAACGCTGGTGGTTTACACTCCAAGCCCCACAGCTTCCATTTCAGCGAGGCCCTAAGCTGCAAATCCCTGGAGAACACAAATTATGAAGTATTTTTGATTTTTTAAACTCTAGCATAGGGAACTGGGGATATAGCTCAGCAGCACAAGCACCAGCCTGACAAGTGCGAGGTTGTGAGTTCGATCCCTGGTACCCAAACTAACTAACTAAATAAATAAAGTCTAACACAGCCAGGTGTGGTCATGCACACTTGTGATCCCAGCACTTGGAAGCTGAAGCAGGAAGATCGCTGCAAGTTCGAGGCCAGCCTGGGTTAGAAAGCGAGTTCTGAACTGCACTGTGAGACCCTGTCTCAAAAAGACAAAATAAAATAAAATATAAAATAAAAATCTAGCACAGTGTTTCATTCATTCATTCCTACAGAACTCACTGGGAGCTTCTGGTACACAGCCTTGCTCCAGTATGAAAACAGTGGCACTGAACAGGACAGACTTTGCCACTGCAGAGCTCAATTTCCTTCATGGGTGAGGAAGGAGCAGAAGATGCTCGGCAAGTGTGAGCTGGAGAGTTGGCTGTGAGTGCCACAAAGGAGAAGAAACTTTCTAGAAGGAGACAGTTGGGGAAGGTAACATTCACCAGAAACCTCAAGAACGTCATGGGGCAAGATCTGGAGACATTTGGAACAAAAATGTTGCCTCAGCAGAGGACTCATTTCAGGAAACTCAGGAGTGAGTGTGGCTGGAAGGAGTGGGAACACAGCAGTTGGTGACAAGGCCAGGGAGACAGTGAGGGGACAGAGTCAGCACAGGTTGATTCTAGGATGCAGTATATGCCTGCACTCCCACCACAGTCTGGGAGGCTGAGGCAAAAGGGTCCCAATTTCCAGCCCTAGGTCAACCTAGTGACTTGGTACAATTTTGTCTCAAAATTAAAAATAAGTAAGGGATAAGGCTAGGGATGTGCAAAGATCCAATCCTTAACGTTGAAAAAAACTAGGTTAAGGTTAGATCAGAGGGCCTTGAACGCCAGGCCAATTGGCTTGAGCATGCTCTAGCAGCAAAGGTTCTGAAGGGCTCTGAGCCCAGGAGCTGCCTTTTAGCATGAGGGCTCCACCAAGGAGTGGTCAAGGGGAGGAGAGAGGAGTCCCTGTGAGCAGGAACAAAGAGGTGGGGGCACAGGAACACCCACCCTCTGGAAGCCAGGGCCAGGCCTTCTCCTTCCCTGCAAGTCAGCAGAAAACCCCAGCTCGGCTCAGGAAGGCGGCACAGAGCCAGGGATGCTGAAAAAGCTGGAGCAGCAGCAAGATGCCATTGTGTGTCTCCAATCAAGAGGCTTCAGAGGAAATCAAAAGCACCACCTGGGGAAATGGTGTGGCCCTCTCTCTGAAACACCCGGACTTCTGCCTCCAAAATGGGTCAAATGAAGGCTGTGGGCATGGTTGGGGGGTGGGTGTGCTGGGAGGGTGTCTGGGGCTCACAGCAGCCTGGCCTCAGGTCCACAGCTGTCCTGGCACAGGGGCTGGCAGCAGCTGCGGATGGGATGGGGGTGATGGGAGCATCATCTGCACCACCCATGGGTCTGGATAATGCCTGTGGTGCTGCTGCTTCCTGTTCTTCGGGGCCCATGGGATCAAGTCAGTGCAACGGGCAGGCAGGGTGCAGGGCCCATTCCTGGATAGGGGTGGGGGCTGCACCAGCATCCTCCCTGTGCCACTCTGCTGCCTCTCCCCCGTGAGATTTAGTCCAGTGGCACAAGCGCCAAGTGTACCAGCACCAAAAGAAAAGAAAAGAAAAAAGAAAAAAATCTCCAGTGGAGTGAGTCAAGGTGAACCTAGGCTGAATTTTGCTTCTCTACCCAGCATAGGAGCAGGGTAACACAAAGAGGAGACCTGTGCTGGGCTGGGTCCCCTAGTCCTGGGATAATGTTGCCAACAAACCAAAGCTTCTGAGTCATGTCTTTCCAGGGGCCATCTGTGGTGTCCAAGCAGGACAACTGGCCCTGTCATCTGGAAGCTCAGGGAAAACTCCACTCATATTCAGAAGCCCCACAGCAGGCATACCATGCACCTTAGACAGCTCAGAGGGGCTGGGGGTGTGCCAGTCCGAAATGCTTCACCCTGACCTCCTGCAGCAGAGGAGGCCAGACAGGAGGCTGCTGAGCTCCAGCCCCCAAGAGTAGGTATGCATGTGGCTGGGGACTGGCTGCAGGGAAGTGCCGTAGACCCAGTTGGGCCGCTGCCAGTGTGGTTTGTGCCCAACGCAAGTGACTCCCTTCATTTCAGGGAAGGGGGTGCTAAAGCAGCAGCAGAAGGGTCCCATGGGCCCTGGCAGGGCAGGCGGTGAAGAGTCAGTTGCTCACCTGTGTCTGGAGCCCACTCTCCCGATGATCCTGCAGAACTTCTCATTGGTCAGGACTTTGTCCTGGAGAAAAAGGACTTAGAGCAGGGAGCCAAAAGGACCCCAGTGAAACCACTCCCTAGCTGTGGACTTCCCGTAAAGTGCCTCAAACTCTGCAAGTCTCGGTGTCCTATCTGGGAGCAGTCTGGGAGCAGGGGATAGTAACTGTCCAGTAGGCACAGGAATCTGCTCAGCTGTTGCTAAAGGGATAGCGGTTTGCACTGCGCCTTCTCCTTGGGCCTCAGGTACCCCTGCAAGCACCTCCATCCTGCCTTGGCCGGCTCCTTCATTAATACTTCATTTCTTTAGCAAAGGCACTTTGTCCATGCGTCATCCCTGTGCATGCTAAGAAACTCTCCCTGTCTTTCTGTGCAGAATTCCTTCCATTTTTTGAGAGCAGAGCCTTAGAAGAAGTAAAAGAAAGACGGTATCTTGGACCCAGCCAACAGACACGGATTTGAATTCTACCTCTATTTCCTAGGTGATCCTGGCTGAGGGATTCACACTCTGTGACATTTTCCCTGGTCTCTGATTGTGGCTGGCAACATTGACGGTTACTAATGTCTTTGCAAGGCCTCAGTAAGATAATAAGTGCAAAGTTCCTGGCATGAGTGGGCACTGCACAGTTCTTCCTGAACTGATACCACTGGGGTTGGCTGCTGGCTGTCCAAGTTCCAAGTCCCATGTCCCTGCACGAGACCTGCTGCACGGCTGCAGCATGCTTTCTGTTCCTGTCTGCTCCTGGTGGCTGCAGCACTGTGTTCTGCAGTGCTGGAAAGGGAAATTACAGAACAGATTGCAGTTGGGGTGGGGGGCAGGGTCCCTAACATGCAGCCTACTGAGCTCTATGCTGTGTTTCTGCCTGGAGCCAACCAGGAGTCTCCACTGGAACCTGCTCCACTCCCTAGGATCACGGCTGCAGGGGCCTGGACACCCCCCCCCCAACCAGGGCTGCCAGCAGGTGGGGACTAGCTTGCCCCTTGTTTGTTGCTTTGAAAGTCACAGAACCACAGAGGAAGGGTTGGAGGCGGACCCTGGGTTTAGGAATTCCTGCTAGTTACCATGCCGGCTACCGGGTGATTTCTACACTGTACACACACAATCTTCTCTAATCCTCTGGACAACAAGATGATTATTACAGATAAAGAAACTACGGGGCAGTGTGTTCTACTGTGGCTTAGGCATTGCCCTGAGTCCTGGCATTTAATTTACATTATTTCTTTCTCCTGCCTCTTCTGCCCGTTTCGTAGATGAGGAGGCACAGCATGCTCAGGACTGGAGGACAGCACTTTGCCTGCAGTCACAGAGCGGACCTATGGGTGGGATGAGGCAGGGTTGAATCTGGGTCTCTCTGGCTCCAGAGAATAAATGTTTTAACTGAACGGCGTTGTCCCCTTATTGAGTCCTGGGTAGGGCTGTGAGATTCACTGAAACAAAAACAAAAACCAGGATGGCCAGTTAAACTTGAATTTCAGAGTAGCAATGAATTTTCCTGAGTATTGAAATGATGTCACAGCTGGACGTGGTGGCATTCACCTATACTCTCAGCACTCGGGAGACTGAGGCGGTCTGCCTTCAGTTCCAGACCATCCTGTGCTACACTGTGAGTCGGAGTCCAAGGCCAGCCTGAATTAGGGTTCCAAAAAAGCCAAAATAAATAAATAAAAATGATGCCACAAATATTTCAAGGGGAATTTAATTTTTTTTTTTTTATCAGTACCGGGGATCGAACTCAGTGCCACATACTTGCAAGGCAGGTGCTTATGCCGCTGAGCTAAATCCCCAGCCCCCAGGGGAATTTAAAAATTAAACATTATTCACTTTTGGGGGGGCACCAGAAATTGAACTCAAGACTTTGCACTTGCCAGGCAAGGCGCTTGTGCCGCTGAGCTAAATCCCTTGCCCCACACTATTCACTTTTTAGAAACACATCTTCATTGTTTACCTGAAACTGGAGTGGAACTGAATGTCCCATGATGTTCCAGGGACCCTCAGGCCCTCTCTCCTGTCTCTGGTGCCCCACTCCTGTCAACAGCCTGTCTGTTAAGCGCAGGGCCCTCTGGGCCAGTGGGGCAGTGGCCTCTGGAAGCTGCTAGAGGGGTGGTCTCGGTCTTTGGCCCCGAAACCCTAGTCCTGTCACCAGATTCCAGGGAGCTCCCTCACAGGAAGGCCCAGGGCCAGGACTGCGGAGCAGTGAGCCTCCTGCCAGCCCCACTTTCCCAGTGTGTGTGTGTGTGTGTGTCTCCTTTCTTGGTTTTTCGAGGCTGACATTGTACAAAGGGTGCCATAAAATCTAAGGCTGTGCTCCTATAGTGGGACAGACAACATCCAACAGCTGGGATGAGTGGCCTATGGGACAGTGCTAACCAGTATGGGACGGGACTGAGGGCTGAAGCTGGGGAGGCGGGCCGTTCACAGCATGGTGTTTTGGGTTTTGTGGGAACCGAAGTATGTTCTGCTATGGAGCTCCATCCCCCGCCCTCTTTACTGGTTTTTGTTTTTGAGACAAGGCTCACTGTTAGTTCAGGCTCACTGTGTAACTCAGCAGTGATCCTCCTGCCTCAGCCTCCAGAGTGCTGGGATTGCAGGTGTGCGCCACTGTGTCCAGCCCATTCAGTTTTTGTGCTCCAGAGGTGGCCGCTGAGCCAGGCTTCTAGCTCCATTTGCCATTAGGGCTTGGTTCACTGAGGCAAACGCCCGTCTCCTCAGCTGTGAAGCCACACAAGTGGAGGAGCCTGAGGAAGGCTGGTGGCCAGGCTGCTGCTAGTGGTGTCAGCACCCACACCACCCAGTGAGTGGAGATGAGGGGCTCCCTGCGCCCCTGAGGTTCTGCAAAGACCAGAGCGCATCCAGGAGGCCTTGGTCCCAGCTACACTTTATTTGTCACACTCTTGACAGACGCCTAAATTATATGCTGAGCTTTTCGCATGACCAAACACCACGTGCCTTCTTTGATTATCAGTTTCAAAGGGGACTATAAAAAAAGAACCTCTCGCTGGATCAGACTGAACCCTGAAACCACACAGAGCACAGAGCTAAAAATAAAAGGAAGGGAAGGAGAGAGAAATCAAAGCCCATTGTGATGGGGACTCAGGGACAGTCCTGGTGAGGGGGACGTGGTATCACCCTCTGGGCCATGCTGGATCAGGAGCGGCCACTAGGGAGGGTGGGGCACAGAATGGCATAAAAATAGTTACCGCTTTGGTCTAGAAGGGAATAAAAACGTTTGTGAAAAAACAGGACAGCAGGAAATGAAGCCCAAGGAGGGAGGACGGGTAAGGCTCGGTGCTGTCCACAGCTCCCGGGGCTGCGGACGACTCTACCGCTAGCACTGTGCTAACCTCTGGCAGAATCAGCTGTGTGCTGACATGTTCCCAGGCACAGCCCACATGCACACCTTCGTTTCCATAGTAACCAACGGAGAGTAAGGGGAAAGGGTGTGCTGCAGAGGCACAGGGAAGCCAGCCCAAAGCAGCCCAAAGCAGTGGGTGGGGAGGAGGGCCAACCTTTTCCCATAGCTGTCTGTAGCCTGTACCCCACCCCCAGCACACCCAGTAGAGGGCTCTGAGGGTGTGCTTTCAGGTTGTATCCTAGTCAGGGCGTGGAGGGTGTGGTGGCCTAGGCAGGACCGAGACTTTACAGCATTTCTTGTGGTGAATGAGAGCCCTTCCGCTCTGCCTTTTCCAGGCCCCTCTCATCTACCCCCAACCCCTGGAGGGTTCAGCAGGGCTCACAGGGAACATGTGACGTACACAGTGGCACTGTGTCTCTGGCTGAAAAGCAAAAGTGAGCATTTCCAGAGGCTGTGATCAGAGCAGGGCAAGCAGCTCCTGCCTCTGGCTGGAGCCTGTGGAGAGCAATTTAGAGCAGTTCGAAAAGCTGGTGTTGAGAGACTAAAAATATTTTACAGCCTGTCCACTGCAAAGTCACTGTGCCCTGACTGCAGTGCTCCAAAACTACAGACCTCAAAGCAGGGGTTCTGCCCTTCAGATAAAATACCTGGGACACTATGTGGAAAGAAAACAGTTTTCAAGGGCCGAAGCCTGTTTGCAGGCTGGGTGGTAGAAGAGTGCTTTGGATTCCTCACAGTTGTTTTGCCAACAGCTGGACAAGAGCTTGGGGGCCCAGGAGTCCAGTGGTGGAAAAATCTCACCTTTGTTTTACCAGCCCTTATAGGCCTGTCCAGAGCACCCCAAGGCTTTTCCTGGTCAGCTCTGTTCATGGCTTTCATCCCAAACTGCCTTTGAAACTGGCCAGGCCCTTCCTTTCCTCAGACTCCTCAGAAAACGGGGTCCTGAGGATGCCCCTTCTGTCCCACCCATGCCTCAGTAGGTTCACAAGAGCCTACTCCTGGGTGAGGAGGCAGCTGGCCTCCCGGGACCACCAGGCTCCAGACAGTCTCTCATTCATTCTCTGCAAACCCTGTGCTCTAGCCCCAAACAGAGCTTAATTCAGGAGCTGGCCTGCTTTCCCATGGCTGACACCAGGGATTTCTGGAAGTTCAGGGGAACAGCTCTGCCATTTCTCTCCAATCAATGGGACACATCCTGCTGGAGAGGCAGGGGGACCAGCAGGTGGGGGAGCTGCTTCCCTGGACTCCACCTGCAATCATCCCCACTCTTCCAGGCAGGCAGCAAAGCCTCTTGGCTGGCGGGTGGCAGCTTCCCATACCTCCTCCTTGCCAGCACTGTAAAAACTGATCTTAAGATCGATCTGCCTGGCCTATCTCAGTGGAGCCAGCTCATGGTAAAGCTGCATTTATTTTTAAAATCTGATAGCAGTGGTCTATTGTGATCATTTAGACACAGAATTCTTTGAGCTTTGGAAATCCCTTCCATAGGACTGTGGCTGGGAGAAGCCAGCTAATCTCAGAGCGCTGCTCCCTGCTCCACTGAGCTGGAGAAAGCCTGTTTACACTAGCCTAAGCCCTCCATGTGACGGCTTTTTAAGGACTTTGTAATTTTTCCGAAATTAAACCTCCCTCCTCTCCTTACATTCCTGGTGTCATTACAGTCAAAGTCCCAAGAACCTGCTTGGCGGGTGGGGAGCATTTCTGCAGTGACCAGTCGGTTACAGGGTCTCCTTCAGGCACAAGATGGTTGAATCATCTGCTGTCCCCTTCCTTCCCTCTGCCACAGACTGAGCCAGAGCTTGGGTGACGGGGGAAGATCACCAGCAGCACCGCAAACCTGTCTGTGTTGTGGACCATGGAGTGAGGGAGCTACGGGGTGGCTCAGGAGACTCAGGGCCTTGGCCTTCACAGCTCTTTTTTTTTGGTTTCAAGGAGAAAGCCCACTGGAATTGTCTAAACTGCAGTGCACTCTTGCTCACTTAAAGGATCTCATTTTTTAACCGTGTGCTCTGAGACATTTAATACTATTTCAATTACGCAGAGGAAATAATGTAATTCTTTTATTTGAAAAGTGATGCTGGACTTCAGCAGTCAGCTAGACCTACTGCTGGACTGGGGACTCTTTTGGACCTGGGTTGCTCTCTTCAAACAGCTGCTGCCACACACAGATGGAAAAACATTTGGTCAGAAAGCAGCAAATCAGTGTTTCCAGCACTGAATTCGGCTCCCGCAGCTCCTGTGTCTCTGTGTGTCTGATTTTATTTCTTTTTTGCACTGACGTTTCTGCAGACCCAGTTCATGCCATCCTTTGGAGAAAATGGGCAGAGAAAGACAAGGTTAGCTGCAATAGCGGCCCTCACCCTCCAATGGGGGAGGGCTCCTGTCCTCCCTTCAGGGACCTCCATGACGTTAGGGGCCACCTGTGTGGCCAGGGCCAGCAACCTTGTGGGAGGAGAAGGGCCCTGAGAGCAGAGGAGATGGGAAGGGCACACCCAGAGCCTGAACTTGAGATGGGGCCTCAGGAACTCCCTCTGAAGAAACAGACACATCTGGACCAACACCTGCTGAAGTGCTATCAGGAAAGATTCCAGCCATTTTTGGCTTTTTCTAAAAGCTGCTCTTTGTGAGGGCATCCAATTCAGTGAGCCGCCCTTCTGGTGCCCCTGTGTTTACAGTGTGACAGTGTATACTCGGGTTAAATTAAATTTTCTTTTTGGGAAAACAAGCCCTTTGCAGTGTTAGACAACACACTGGGGTCATGCACATTTTTTTCCCTAGCACTAGACAAGGTTTAAAGGGGCCTGGCCTGCTTTCTGGTAGCTTTAAGTGGCTTGAGCAGAGGGACAGGGAGAAGGGTCCCTGAGAGGCACAGTAACCTTGGAGGTGACTTCTTTTGGAAGGTTGCAGAGAGACTGAGGGAAGATGTGAACAAGGCCCACAGCTACCTGGCAGGCAGCTGATTTCTCCCGTACACCAGTCCTGTCAGATGCGGCCTCCCTTTCAGCCCCCTCTGGGGCACAAGGAGCCCCCTCCAGCCCCAGCTGCAGACCTCCAAGGACCCTGCATGCCCCCACAGGAGCCCAGATCAAACTTGGTGGCTCCTTCCAGTGCCCCTTTCTGTACCCAGGTCCCACACATTCACTCTCAGGCACCCAGAGGTGCCCCCCATTTCCTGTGCCCTGGACAGAGCAGGGGACTCCAAGCAGCTGAGACAGCTTATGGTAATGAACGTCAGCTGATGCCCTTGCCACTTGGAACATCAACCCCACAAATAACGCGTTCTGTGCAATGCAGCCACCAGGCGGACAGGGATCTGGACTCCGCCAGGTGCTGTTGGGCCAAGGCAGGAACCAGGTCATCTGGGTGGGCTGTCAGGGCCCTGTCTAGGGTGGCTGGCAGAGATGAGTGGGGGGCTGCTCAAGGTCTCCAATCCCACCTGTATCAGCGTTGTGCTCAGAAAAGCTGAGGCCAATGTTAAAGTCATTTCATGAAAAGGATAAATTTAAAGAGAAGCACATTTACTTTTAGCAGCTAATTGGTTTCTAGCAAAACAATGCTCACCTGCCAGGAGACAGAAAAGATTTCACCAACACAGGGGAGAAGGGCAAGCCATGTTGCCTGCCTTGGAGCTGAGCAGCTCACACCCAGAGATGGCTTGGCCGTCTCCTTTCTTTGAGAGATGCCCATCACATCAGCTTCTGAGAAAGCAAGGACCATGCTCCCCTGCGATGTGACACCATGCTATCTTTTCTTGTTTTTCTTTTTTTTTTTGTCTTTTTCGTTTTTATCGGTACCAGGGAGCGAACTCCCAACTGCCTGCTTGCAAGGCAGGTGCTTATGCCGCTGAGCGAAATCCTCAGCCCCTATCTTTTCTTGTTTTACAGTCGAGGCAGGAGCGGCTGCCTTTAGTACAAGTAACTGAACGTGAGTGCAGGCAGAGATAGGAAACACCAACTCTGCTGCAGCACTGGAGACAAGAGGGCAGTGGCTGAACCCTCTGTGGAGGTGCAGGCTGAGCAAGGCAAGCAAGCTGAGGGAGGCTCTTCCAGCTCCACCCTGGCCACAAAGGGCGCCTGGCCCCCCAACCTGGGAGTCCCACACCCAAAGTCAGGGGGCTGGGCTTGGAAGAGAACCTGAAGAGGTGGACGTGGGAGGCATGGAGGACAGACCACAGTGCTGACACCCCGTAAATTACATCATTAGCTTCTGGGACAGGAAGTCCCAGTCATGGAAACTGGCTTGAGGCTGGCCTGCAACATGCTGCACAGACACACCAGGGCCTGAAACGAGGAGCACTACACTATGTCCCTGCCCTTCTGAAACACTTTCCTTTTTTAATTTTTGAGACTGGTCATACAACACTGCCCAGCTGGCCTTGAACTTTCCACGGGCCTCCCTGGGGCTGGAATTCCAGGCATGTGTGTGGCTCCGTGCCTGGCCCACACTTTCTCTCCTAAACTACTCCTTGTGACTGCTGGCTGGCACTGCAGTGGGTGTTGTTTCAGTGTCTGTATCACAGATGAGGGAGGCGAAGCACACAGCGGCCGGAGCAGGCGGGCTGCGCAGCCAGGTGGCCTCACGCCAGCCGGGCCCTGCTCCCATCTGTGGCTGTGGGCAACAGCTGCAGAAGAGGCTCTGACTGCAGCGTAGAGAAGTTGGGAGTGCCTGGAGGGGAGAACGAGGGGCCCTCCTCCGGCTTTCTTCCTCACTCCTTCTGAACAGTAGAGGCAGGGTGGGCGGAGCCCCAGCAGGGTACCCTGTAGCCCTGAGAACTCTGAATGAGGACTGAGGGCTGCCAGGGATCCAGGCCCTGGTTGTATGACCCCAGCATCTTCCCCATCCACCAAGTCCACCTCCTCCTGTGAGGTTAACTGCTAATGCAGGACTTTTCTGCCTTTTTTTTTTTTTTGGTACTGGGAATCAAACTCAGGATCCTGTGCTTGACAGGCAGGTGCCTGTGCCACTGAGCTAAATCCCTGGCCCTCGCTTTTTTATGTAAATCAATGGCCCATCATTCTGCCTTTCACCTGGCCAGACCTTGTTTTTATAAAATACAGCAGACAAAGGGATCACTTACTTGAAGCAGAATTCTGCTCTGCCTCTGAAGAAGGAAAGAACCAACAGGTTACTTAATGGCTGCACCTTTATTGTTAAAACTGGTTTGACCAATTCCCTGCGCATTTGCTCTTCATTATGGGATAACGCTGTCACAAACAGCCCCTGCTTCCTTCCTCAAACATACCTTCCCTGAGCAGTCTCGCTGAAACTGAATCTGAACTGATCACCTTCAATTCAGTAACAGAGTCAGAAACATAACAGGACTTCGAAGACTGCGCTTTGTGCGGCCTCCTCTGCACCGCAGTCTTATTCCCACAGTGACCACTGGGGAGCAGAAGCAGCCCCAGCCCTGCCTGCTAGGGCTGCAGGCGGCCATGTCCTTTTGTGGGAAGAATGGTCTCCAGCTGCCCTGCTCTTTTGAATCTGCTCTCAGGCCAGGGCGTCCACCAATGTGGGCCGCTTGGAAGGAAGCAGTGCAGACATGGTCAGATGGGTCTGGTTTGTAAAGCCACGGTGACTCTGCGGTCACTTCATTAAACTGCTTTAAGATGATGCACAACTCAGGCCCATGCCAGGCAATGTCGCCTGTCCCATTGTGCCATTAGGCCCCCAGGGTCAAGAAGCAGCTGGATGGAGCATCCATAAAATATTGCTTGCTATTAGTATTTTTCTAGTGACAAAGGGCACGGCACCAGGGAGGCAGCAAATCACACGGACTGAGCTTGCTTTCTCAGTGTACAGAAAGGCTTCAAAAGTTAAAAATACAGGTCTGACTCACAGAGAAGCAATTCTGTGTACGGGTGGAACAGGTAAAAGCTGAGGCTGGGCAGAGGTGGCAGCAGAGTCTATGGGGAGGCGCCATGAGGACTGAACCCAGCTTCCACACTGAGCTACATTCCCAGCCCTTTGGTTTTCTATCTTGAGACCAGGTCTCACTGAAGTCACCAGCTGCTTAGGCTGGGCTCACATTCAGACTGCTGGAGACGCTGTCTATGTGCAGGATGCAGCACAAGGCTACTGTGACTCAGATTTCCACTTCAGTTTGGAGAAGGACAAGAGGGAACAGGAGGCAAACAGAGGACAAAAAGGTGAGTGTGAGGTGGGACAGACTGGGGAGCAGCGCACAGGGGGTGCTCTGCTGGGTAAAACCATTGGTGCACACAGGTGCTCTGTGGTGACCATGGCCACAGGTCAGGTTAAAAACTGCTGATCTTCCTTGACATGGTGGTGTGTACCTAATCCTGACTCTCTGGGGGCTGAGGCGGGAGGATCGCAAGCTTCTGCTTAGCCTTGGCTCAAATGTAAGCCAATCTCAAAATGAAAATATGAAAGAGGCCTGGGGCTGTAGCTCTATGTGAAGGTATTAGACTCAATCCCCAGTACAGCATAAAACTGAAACCAAACACAACAAAACTCTACAAACAACAGTGACTGGGACTCCAGAGCCAGGACTCAGCCTCCTGTGCACTGCAGCTCGACATGTGCGCCCACACTCAGAGCAGCCTGCGTGCCGTCAGAACTGTGAAGCCTGCTGGACCAAGTAGTGTCCAGTCATTTCTGTGGCTCCCTGTTGCTCATCAGCTTCTAGGGAATGGAGGAGGGCAGGGAGGATGAAATTGGAATCTAGAGAACTTTAATGAAGATTGCACAGGATCAAGTCTGACAGTGAATCTTAAACAGTTTTATCCCCTGGACGTTTTCCCTGTGAGGTTAGTCGTCCACTGTTGAGAACACTGCGTGCCGTGAGCAGCCTGCGTGCTTCTGTCCAGGGCAGGTGGAAACCAGGCCGGCTGGTGGACAGAACCCAGGGAGGAGGGACACAGCCTGTCAGGGCCTCACAGCGGGAGGCATTTTCATAGAGGAATTCCTTGCCCTTTCCCTGGTTCCCAAAGATTACTACTAAAGGACATTAGACAGCAGATTCCCTCTTAATTAACATTTTTATTAAATAACCCACTTCAAATAATGGCTAAATTCTCTAAATTTATATCATTCTATTAACCATACTCTAATCTCATTAACCTTGAAACCCCAGTCTTAACTATTCAGTTCTATACACCATGGTCTATCTACTAAGCTCATTAAGTGACCTTCAAACTACTACCCCACCTTACAAAGTCACTATTGTTTTTTCTCCTCATAGTTCTTTGCTGGATCCCTCACATTTTTCTTTTTTTTTTTTTTTTTTTTTTTTTTGTCTTTTTGAGACAGGTCTCTCTATGCACTTTAGGCTGGTCTTGAGCTCACTTTGTAGCCTAGGCTGGTCTTGAACTCGCAATGATCCTCCTGTCTCAGCCTCCCAAGTGTTGGGATTACAGGTGTGAGCCACCACGCCTGGCTTACGTTTTTCTTTTTCTTTAACTTTTTTTTTTTTTGTGGTGCTGTGGATGGAACCCAGGGCCTGCCAGGTAGGTGTTCAACCCTGAGCTCACCCCAAATTCTGGGTCTCCTGAAATCACTTCCTGTGAAGCTAGATGCTGCAGGCCTGACTGGCAACCTCACAAAACTAGAGCCTACAGACCCCGCTCAGGCTACTCACACAGCCCTCTTACTGCCTCCGCCCTTGTCTGCTACCTGTCTGCTTTCTCCTACCTGTCTGCTAGCTTGCAGTCTCTTTTTTGGCCTCGTGATCTTCCAAGGGGTTGGGGCTGCAGCTCAGTGACCGAGGGCCTGTGTGGTGCGTGTGAGGCCTGTGTGGTGCGTGTGAGGCCTGTGTCTTATCCTAGCATCACGGAAAGGAGAAAAAGAACACATAGGCATTGACGGCTTGTGGGCCACCCAACCAGGAGCGTGGCACTCTCTCCTGAGCATCGGGGATGGGGAAGGGCCGTGGGCAGTGCCAGGTTCCTTGGAGGTGCCCCGACCTCAGCACCACTGCTCCTCTCCACACCCTGCAATGAACGTGCCCACAAGAAGGATCTCTGGTCTTTGGACCACCTTTACCAGCCCAGCCCAGGACTCTCTCCTCAGACACCCAGCGAGCTAGCAGGGCAGCGCTCCTGCTGGGAAGTTTGGAGAAACTCGAGTAAGCAGCCCTGGGCGGGAGGCAGAGTGCCTGTCCGCAAGAGCAAGGCTTGGGGTTGGATTCTCAGTACCATCAAGGAGAAAGACACACTGTGGCGGTCTTTTCCTGAGCTATGTTTTCATCACAGCAACCAGAGGCTTCTGGAAACAACCCTATGTATGTACAACTGGAGGAAAGCTGACTTTTAAAAGGTAGGCAGTAAGCTAGGTGTGGTGGTACATGACTATATTAGCTATACTTGGGAGGCTGAGGCAGGAGGAACATCTTGAGTCTGGGACTAGCCTGGGCTACATGGCCTTACTGTCTCAAAAAACCAACCTTCCCGCCAAAAAAAGTAGGCTGTAACAGGAAGAAGTAAACATAATTATCAGATTTTACTTATTCAAACAATTCCTGGCAGTTGAGTGCAGTGGGGCATACTCTGCAAAACTGAGGCAGGAGGATTTATGTTTGAGTATAGCCTGGCTATGCAGAGATTTAGCAGAACTGTCTCAAAATTAAAAGCCTTGCCAGCACTCAGGAGGCTGAGGCAGGAGGATTGCTGAGTCTGAGACTAGTACAGGCTACACATGAGACCCTGTCTCAACCCCTCTTTATGAAAAAACAAATCCCTTAGATAGACAGATGAAATAACTTCTGGGACAGCAATTTTATAAAAAAGACTATAATAGAAAAAATATTCTTTTTCTCCTAGGGGCTTTGCACTGAGTTACTTCCTCAGCTTTTTTGTTTTGTTTTGTTTTGAGACAAGGTCTTGCTAAATTGCCCAAGCTGAGCCTGAATTTGTGCTCTTCTTGCCTCAGTCTTTCAGAGTGTTACACACAGATGCCACCACATCTGACTCGACTGCTATCATTAATGGTAATCAATCCTTATCCCAAAAAGAGGTTTACAGTTTTTAAAAAAAATTTTCCGGTGGTGTTGGGACTGAATTCTGGGCCTTCACACTAACCTATATGCTCAGCCCCTTTTAATTTCTGTTTTGAGACAGTGTCTTATTAAATTGCCTAAATTTATACCAGGTATGGAGGCATACACCTGTAATATCAGCACACTGGAGGCTGAGGCAGGAAAACCGATGAGCTCAAGGCCAACAGTACTGCATAGTGAGACTCTGTCTCAAAAAAAAAGAAAGAAAGAAAGAACGAAAGAAAGCCAGAACAAAACAAAACTTTACTTAAACTGGGCTCTAAGTTGCAACGGCCAGGCTTGGGATATAGCTCACAGCACAGCAAGTGTGAGGTCATGAGTCCAATCCCTGGTGCAGCAGCAGCAAAAGAAGAGGAGGAGGAGGAAGAAAAAAGCAATTGTCCTGTCTCAGCCTCCCAGAACACCAGAATTACAGATGTACAAATCTACGCACAGCTCCTCGTGCCCCTCCCCTCCTCTCACACTGGGGACTAACCCAGAGCCTTTGCACATAGCTACATCCTCAGCCTGTTTTATTTTTTATTTTGAGATGGGCATCTCACTAAATAATTTTCCCATGGTGAACTCGAATTTACAATCCTCCTGCCTCAGCTTCCCAGAATGTTGGGATTACAGGCAAGAACCAAGCCCCACTCTCCCTTTTTAACTTTATATAACTTAATGTAATTAAGATGGAGAATGTTACTTTTACAATCAGCACAACAGGACCTAGAGAACTCTGGAAAATGAGGACGCAACACAGTTGAAAGTGCTTCTCTCTTTTGGGTGTTGGGAGTACAAACACGCTCTGCCATAAATGAAATCAGGGGGCCTGTTCTCCTCACACACAGTTCCTCAGTACGAAACATGGGACTCTGTTTCCAGGTGTGTGTGTGGTGGCGGGACCAGGAATTGAACTCAGGACCTCATGCTTGCCAGGCAGGCACTGTACCACTGAGCTATAGCTGCAGCTATAGCTGCATGGGACTTTCTGTCCCTAGAACCCCAGGAAACAGACATCGCCCTTGGGGCGGGGAGAGAACCACCAGAGACAGAAAGAATCGATAGTGTGTGCATGGCCCCTGACAGCCTGTGCCTTGGAGGAAGGGTTTCCAGCATCTGCACAGGCCCTGACCTAGTCATCAGAGGATTCTAGAGTAGGAAAGCATCTTCTGAGCCTTCTGTTCTGACCTCCTTTCCGTCCGATGGAAAGCTGGCTGTGTGTGCAGGTGGGTCCTGGGGCTTTCCCTGGAGAGTCTATGGTACCTGCTGGTCACTAAGCAGCAAAGCACCAACCTTCTTCTGCATCGTACACCCTTGCCATGGCTCCTCCACCCTTCGAGGCTGCTGTTGTGTACCATCTTCTATCTTCACCGCCCAGCCCAGGGTGCACAAGTACCCTCCTTGTGCGCTGCTAAGGGACCAAGCCTTCCGCGGCCTCACCTGGACACCCTCGCCGGTGAGCGCCGAGCAGGACTGGATCTGCCAGACGTGGTCGCGGATGGTGTGCAGGTTCAGCCCTTCGGCAATTTCAGAGGCGGGGGCCGCCGTGAGCAGATCCTGCTTGTTAGCAAAGATGAGCACTGGCACGCAGCTGAGCTTCTCCTCCTCTAGCAGCTCGGCTAGTTCCTGCACCGTGGGGAGGGAAGGGGCTGTGACATCTATAGTATTTAGGGTGCAGTTTGAACCATGAAACCCAGAACACTTGAGATGATGGAGAAGCAGCTTTCCAGGGCAGGGATTCCTAGGCTCCTGCCTCTGGAAGAGCCCCAGCAGACCCGTAGGCCACATGGGATTGCTGGCTTCACAAAGCTTGAGCCAGGCCAGGAATCTACATTTTTAACAAACTCCCCTATGGGTGACTCTCCTATGGGCGATTTACGAATCATGCTTTGAGTAATACTGTTCAAAGGAGAATGTAAATAATGGTTAGAGATTGAAAACTATCCACAACTTACTATCTGCAAGTAACTCTTTTTTTGGTGCTCAGGAGTGAACTCAGGGCCTTGTGCTTGTGAGGCAGGTGCTCTACCACTGAGCTGTACTCATGGCCCACAGATACCTGCTTGCATATGTGTGTGTGTGCACACGTGAAAACTGAGGCTAGGGATGCAGATTTAGCTCAGCTGCACAAGCACCTGCCTGGCAAGAGTGAGGCTGTGAATTTGATCCTCGGTACGAAAAGAAAAAACACCAAAAAACTGAACGCTGACAATGAGAAACTATAATTAGTCAGTTTCTATCTCAAAACATGCAGGTTTCCACACTCACTAAATCTGATCAGGTTCACATCTGAAATAACTTTGTACTCAGCCATTTGGCAAGATCCTGATTTTCAGGTCACAGACTAACGTCTAAACTATATGTTGGTTTCCTCTACAATAAGGATGAGAGGGTGTAAAGTCACCTAAATGACATTTTGTAGTTTTTTTTTTGGTACCGTGGATCGAACTCACGACTGCGCACTTACAAGGCAGGTACTTATGCCACTGAGCTAAATCCCCAGCCCCTAAATGACATTTTGGTCACTTAAAATTCTTGGGCTTAGAAAACCAAATGGTGCAAGAGGCAGATGGCTCTACAGGACTCTTTCCGTCCTTAGATCCACATGCAGCCTGGTTCACCCGAACGATGGCCCAGAAATCATTAAGACATGGAAGGGAGGTATGTGGTCTCCAGGGGTCTAAAGAGTTCTCAACTTAGTTTCCAAAAAGAAAAAGAACAAAATCATGGGGAGTGCTGCTTTCAGAAGGCCACTTCTGACATTTCAGGATACAGATCAAAGACTGTAATACAGCTAAGCACGCTTGTCTCCTAGCAGGCCCATCCTACAAGGTGAGTATTCTCTGCCAGTGAATTCACTGTGGCTGAAGTGGTTGTGCCCATCGCGTCGCTGTGAAAAGCTGCCACACACAAACCATGGCATGGAACCATGCCAGCATACAGCCTGTGTTTGAGGCTACACTTGGGGTCAAGGTTTAGCTATTGGCTTAGAAACAAGAGTAGTTTAATTCTGGCCTGTACATTTTTCCCCATCCTTTTGAATTTATCAAAATTAGTTCTGGATCAATTAAACAGAAATGAGAGGGCTGGGAATATACTCAGTAGCATAAGTGCTTGCCAGGCAAGTACAAGGTCATGAATTCAATCCTTGGTACAGGGGGAAAAAAAAAAAAAGTGCAGAGCTGCACACAGTGGCACAGGCTTGTAACTCTCCCATTCTGGGAGGCTGAGCAAGGTGGGCTACATATTGAGCCTGATGTGGGCAGTTCAGTGAGATCTTACCTCAAAAAAGGGATGGGAAGCTGGGGGTGGTGGCCCATGCCTGCAATCCCAGCACTTGGGAGGCAGAAGCAGCTGGAGAACAGCCTGGGTGACAAAGTGAGTTCAAGGCCAGCCTGAACTGCGTAGTGGAACCCTGTCTCAAATAGACAATATGACAACAAAAAACCCAAAACGATGGGCATCTGGATACGGCAGTGCCACACCCATAATCCCAGCGCTCAGGAGGCTGAGGCAGGAGGCTCACTGGGAGTTTGAGGCCAGGCTGGGCTACACAGTGAGTTCAAGGCCTGACTTACACAGTGAGACCTGCACCCCTCCTCCCTGCAACCAAAAAAGGGCTGGCAGTGTAGCTCAGAGCTCAATCTTCATTACTACAAACAAAAGACAAAACAAAACATCAAACTCGGAAAGGACAAGTGCACTGTCCCTGTGGCTTCGCTTCCACATGGTCTGGAAGAAATCAGGTGAGCATAGCACCAAGTTTTAGGCATGGCACTACATTCCATTGGGCCATACTTTGTAACTTAACTTGACTGAAGCTAAAAGACTTTAATCACAGAATTGTTTCAGGACTCAACTAGCTTTTTTAAAGATAGCTGTTATTTTCTTTTGTGAGTCAGGATGACACACTGTTTGAACTTAAACAAACCCACCTCAGTCTCACCGGTTTACAAGGTGGATTAATAAATCCCCAGGTTTTGGGAAGTATCTCAAGAACAGAGTTATTTACCTGGCCCGTCTCTTCAAATCTTTTTCTGTCTGCACTGTCAATTACATATATCTGTAACGGAAAAAAGGAAAAAATTTCACCAGAGATGGGAAACAGAGGGTCCAGCTTCTATCAAAGGAACAGGGAGACTCAGATTTAAGACATACAGAGAGGACCAGCGGTTCTCACCTATGGAAGCAAAATAAATAAACCGACTAATGAGTTTGCTCACTGTTTGGGTGAAGATACCCAGCAAGGCTTTCCAGCAAAGCCAAGCCCCAGGAAGTCAGGAAAGCCAAAGTGGCACCAAAGCTTCTGCTTTGGTGGCCCTCAATACAGTCGCTAGGTGACTCTATCCATCACACCGCACCTCTGAGACACAGCTTTCTGGGTATCCCCACGTGACGTGCAAGGACACACAAGCCTGAGGAAGTCAGGGAACTGTGCAGCTGCCATGCTAGCTCTCTAACCCACGCTGTTGCGCTGTGGCCCAACAGGCAGAATGTTAGCAGCAGTGTTACCCAGCATCTGCCTTCCTGTGTCCCTCCAATGTCATCACTCTACAAGTGCAACCTGCACACTGACCACATGCTGACTTCAGGGGCTGAAACAGATACATCTTTCCTTTCCCGCCCCTGGCCAGGATGACCTCCTGGGCCAGGAGTGGAGGGGCCTGGTGTCTGACCGTGCTGGGCTTACGCCACTGAGCTAAATCCCCAGCCCCTGACATGAAACTTGACAGGAAGCTTTTCCACTATCTGGTTCAAAAGGAGGGTTGCACACACATCCTGCTTCTTATTTGGTATTTTTCTCAAATAATTTGCTTACAATTGGAAAATAACTATATAATAAGTTTTTACAATTAAGCCTATAAGACTTTTTCTTCCTTTTTTTTTGGTACTGGAAATAAAACTCAGGACCTTGCACTTCCCAGGCAGGCGCTTATGCCACTGAGCTAAATCCTCAGCCCTTTCCCCATTTTTAATTAATTAATAAATCATAGTAGTGTTTTAGGCAGTTAGCTGTATCTTTTTAGGCAGCTGTCTTGAAATTTTTATTTGGTTACACAAGACCTAGAGAAAGGGGTTCCTACTCTTGCTACTTATCATTATTATTCTGTGGTACTGGGACTGGACCTGGGGTACACTGAGTTACACCCTGAACCTCTGAGATAGGGTTTTGCCAGGTTGCTAAATTGCCTAAGCTGGGCTCAAAAATGTGATCCTCATGCCTCAGCTTCAGGGTATTAAGATCACAGGCGTGTACCATCCTGCCTGGCCTAGAGGAACGGTTTCTCTTTTTCGCCTGACGAAGTGAGACAGGCCTGTGCAGGCACCACCTCTGCATAGTGAGGGGTTCTCCTCGGAGAGTCCAGGCGCTGTGGCTCGCTGGGAGCCTGAACTGAGGGCCCTTTGTTCAGCCTCCTGCTTCTGATCCTCCTCCAGCCTGCTGCCACCTCTTGGTCACTGGACCGCTCCTCTGGTTTCTTTCTCGGGGCTGGACAGCAGTGAGAGGCACAGGAGCGCACTTCCCACTCACTGCTGCACTGGGGTCTAGGAGCAGGGTGACGGGGCAACCTCTGCTCTCTCCACGTGTCCGCGTGAGCAGTATTGCGGACACGGCAAAGAGAGGGTTATTTCAGTGTCTGAATGTATCTCACTTGGTATCTTTTATTGTTTGTGGTACTGTGGATGAAACCATGACCTTTGCACTAGCTCTGGCCACCTCCCTAGCCACTTTTTAGAGACAGGGTCTCACTGAGTTACCCAGGCTAAGCTTGAACTTGCCATCCTCTTGCCTCAGCCTCCCAGTATAGTGGGGTTACACATGTGTGTGACCATACCTGGTGAGTTCCTCTATTTTGAATATGGAAAAGATGACCAAGTCATTCTGTTTAGGCTATGGCAAGTTTAAAAGTAATTTCATTCTTTTTTATTTTTTTGGTACCCAGTAGGCACTGTGCCACTGAGCTAGAGTATCAGCTCCAGTTATGCTAAGTTTAAACGCCAAGCTGATGATGATGACAATAATAATAATAATAATAATAATGTGAGTGGAGTTTCACAGTAACATGAGTACACTATGAGAAAAATCACTACTGTGCTCACCACTGCACACCTTGCGTGTTACACCAGCACCTTTAGTGAGCCGCACTTATGCAGTCTTATGTATAAAGGCTATTTTCCTTGCCTGGCCTAAAGAGAATCGGAAGCTACCCTGTCCCCTCCCTGTCCTCTCCCGTCTGTCACACGAGTTTTCTTTCTTAGTCACTTCCCCCAAATTAGTAAGGCCGAGTCTGACGTCCTTAGTGTTGCGCTCCCTGAGACTGACATGCTACAGGCCACCCTACCTCCTTCATGTCACTACACAGGTCCTACGCTCCATCACTCGGTCCTGTCAGGCAAAGGTAAACCTTTCCGGAAGGGGGCAGCAGCAAGCACTATGCCTGTGGCCCAAACATCTCATCCCAACCACTGAAGGGTGCTGGTGGGCAGTGAGAAGCAGCCTTGGGGAACCTGTATCCCGATGTGCACACCTGTGTCCCCACAGGACCCTATTTGTGGACACTGAAATTTGAATCCCATACAATTTTCTTTTTTTTTTTTTTTTTTTTTTTTTGTCTTTTTCATTTTTTATCGGTACCGGGGATCGAACTCACGACCACCTGCTTGCAAGGCAGGTGCTTATGCCGCTGAGCTAAATCCCCAGCCCCCCATACAATTTTCACATCACAAAATATTATTTTGTTTTTCAATTACTTAAAAAAGTGAAAACCTCTCTGGCTGACAGGCTGTACAGACGGGTTGAAGCTAGTTTTCTGCCAGATGGGACCTTACTTCTGGGCACTCTGGACTGGTGAGAAGGGGGATGGAAGGCTGCATTCTAGCTGGAGTACCTGGCAGCGCCCCTGGGGGCTGAGTGTATGATTCAGAACTGCCCTTACCTGTAGCCCAGACAGCACCTCACAGGCCTCCCCATCAAAGCCCTCACAAACTGTTCTGCTCTGGCTCATTCTGTTGCTCTGTAGACAGGGTCTTACCATGTAGACCACACTGGCCTCCAATTCACTGTGTGGCCCAGGCTGGCCTTGAACTCACAGTGTTCCTCCTCCTACCCAAGTCTCAGTGCTAGGATTACAGGCGCACAACACCACACCTAGTGTTTTTTTTGGCTTTTTTGACAGTATTCTGCTATGTGGTTCAGGCTGGTCTTGAATGCACTGTGTAGCCCTAGCTGGCCTCAAATTTGTGGCAATCCAGTCTGGGATATGCAGTGAGTTCAAGACCAGCCTGAACTGCATAGTTGTCATGGTTATGTCTGTGTCCCCCAGGCCTCATGAGTTTGAATTGTGCATTTGTTATTCCTTCATTGTCTAGTGCTTGGATTGATGGTGTCAGTGCTCCACCCACAAAGGGGTGGAGCTAGGATGTGATGTAATGGCAGGAAGAAGGTGTGACTTGCTCTTTGCTGGTTGGAGCTTGCTGTTTGCAGCTGCCATGAGAGGCGGGCCAGCCATGCCCACCTGCCTGGGAGCCAACTGAGTGTGGACTGAAACCTCCAAAAATTGTAAGAAATAAAGCTTTCCTTTCCTAACTTGGGCTTCAGGTATTTAGTCTCAGCGACGAGTAAAAAGTAACTAAGACAATAGTGAAACCCCGTTGTAAATAGATAAATAAATAATAGAATGACCCTCCCCCCATTATGCACTCCTCCTGGCTCGGTCTCTCAAGTGCTGGGTATTTTTTTAGTTTTAGATTAAGAGAATAATTGAGTAGATAAAACAAGAGCTCCATATACGTACCCCATTTCTACCCTCACCCCTACATAGTTTTCTCTAGCAACATCTTCGGTCAGCACTTTAATTAGCCAGGTATGGTGATGCACACCTGTAGTCTCAGCACTCTGGGAGGCAGAGGTAGGAGGATCAAAAGCTTAAGCACAGCCTGGACAACTTAGTGACTTACCAAGATCCTGCCTCTAAATGAAAGTATGAAAAAAGGGCTGGTGATGCAGCTCAATCCAAAAGCCCAAGGTTCAACCTCAATAATGAAAATAGTTGCAATTAAACAATATTGAAACACAAAATTCATTCTTTATAGTTCTAAGTTCAATAGATCAGTGGCAGAGCACTTAGTGCACAGGGACCCCCTGCCTCAAAAAACAAAACAAAAGGAAACTGCCAGCTGCCTCCCACAGTGGCTGTGACTCTGCGCTCCTCTGTGTGGCTGTGAGTGCGACTGTCCCTCACCCTCACTGGCACTGGGATGGCCTGGGTCTGGGTTTCAGCCATTCCTCTAGTTATCAAGAGGCATCTCACTGTCATTTTAAATTCAAATTCCCCAACGACTTGACGCTGAGCATATTTTCACCTGCTTCTTTGATATCTATGGATCTTCTTTGGTGAGGCATCTACTTAGATCTTTTATCCATTTAAAAAATAAGATTGTTGATTTTTGAGTTCTTTGTATATTTTGAGTATTTTTTTTCTTTCTTTTCTCTCTTTTTTTCTCCCATGGGGACTCACTATGTAGTCTAGGTTGACCATGAACTTTTTAACTCACTATCTAGCCTAGACTGACTTTAAACTTGCAGAGATCATCCTGCTTCAGTCTCCCAAATGCTGGAATTATAGGTGTGCATCACCATGCAAACCTTTTTTTCTTTTTCCTTTTGAGACAGGGTCTTGCTATGTAGTTCAGGCTGGCCTTGAGCTCATTTTGTAGCCCAGGCTGTTGTTGTTCTTGAAATAATCCTCCTGCCTCAGCCTGCTGAGTGCTGGGATTACAGGTATGTACCACCACGCAAGTCTTTTCAGACATTAAACAAATCTTTTGTCCAAATCTGTGATTTGTCTTTTCTTCATTCGCGCCCCCCCCCTTTTTTTTTGGTACCAGGGATTAAACTGATGACCTTGCACTTGCTAGGCAGGTGCTTATGCCACTGAGCTAAACCCCTGGCCCTCATTCTCTTTTTTGGAACAGGGTCTTGCCATGTAGTTCAGGCTGGTCTTGAACCCACTATGAAGCCCAGGCTGGTCTCAGATTTGCAGCTATCTTCTTGCCTGAGCTTTATTCTCTTACGTTTCTTTCATAGAGGAGAAGTTTTAAATTTTTTTTTTTATCAGTACTGGGGATCGAACTCACGACTGCCTACTTGTAAGGCAGGTGCTTATGCCGCTGAGCTAAATCCCCAGCCCCCAAAGTTTTAAATTCTAACAAAGCATGGGGGTTGGTGGTGCAAGTCAGTAATCTCTGCACTGAAGAGGCTGAGACAGGAGGCTTGCTGGGAGTTTGAGGCCAGGCTGGGCTATGCAGTGAGTTCAAGGTTGGCCTAAATTACAGAGAAACAGCCTGTCTCAAATAACTACGTAAATCTGAGCAAAGTCCAACTAACTTTTTCACTTGTGGATACACTTTTGCTGTAGCTAAAGTATCATCAAATCCAAGGTCATCTAGACATTCTACATTATCTTCTAAAAGTTTTATAGTTTTGAGTTTCTCATTCATTTACTTTTTGAGACAGAGTCTCACTATGAAGCCCAGGTTGGCCTTAAGCTCACTGCAGTCCTCCTGGCTCACCTCCTGAGTGCTGGGAGTATAGGCATGCACCACCATGCCTGGCTCACGTTTCTGTTTCCATTCCACTCTGAGTCAATTTCCGTGAAATGGGTGAAGGGGGTGAGATGTGCATGCAGATATTCTTGTCTGTCTTTTTGGATGTGGATGACCCACTGTTCCAGCAGTGTTTGCTGAAAGGACTGTTCTACCTTGCTCCTTCCCAAAGGCTGCCTGCAGGGTTTACTGTTCTGTGCTCCTGACCAGTCTGTCTGTTCTTGCTGAGATGCACTGCTGACTGTTCCAGCTCAGAGTAAACCCTGCAGTAGGCTGATGTCGGTTTAGTCCTCTTTAGCACTATGCTATTTATTGAGATCTTTTGTCTTTTCTTTTTTTATCGGTACCAGGGATCGAACTCACGACCACGCACTTGCAAGGCAGGCACTTATACCGCTGAGCTAAATCCCCAGCCCCTATCTTTTGTCTTTTCAAATAAACTTTAGAATCAGCTTGTCGGTTCCCTGAAGTATTTTGCTGGGACTCTGATTGGGGTTGTACTGACTGTAGATTTAGCTGCGTGTACCTGGCATCCGGGCAACACTGAGTCTCAACTCTCATCTATGAGCATGGAACCTCTGCATTTCTGTGTTTGTGTGTTGCTAGAGACTGAATTCAAAGCCTCACATATACTAGACAAGAACTTTCTTTTATCGGTTTTATAATTTTCTTACATTGATCCTATATAAGTTTTGTTAAATTTATGCCTAAATATTTCATTTTGAGGGCCTGTGCTAAGTGGCACTTTGCTTTCAAACTGCACTTGTTCATTGCTGGCTTAAAGGATGGTGACTCTTGCTTATGAATCTTCTACCCTACAACCCTGCTATAATAGCTCTCTCTTGGAAGAAATCTCTTTCCTCTTGGAGGAATCTAATCCATTCTAGAGGAGCAGATACTAGCTTCAAAAGTTTCCTCATTAAGCTTCTCTGTAAGTCAAATTTTCTAACAGGTAGGTTCTACATCTGAAGTATTTGTGAAAGGAAAATACATGGTGACTGGAATTTGTCTTAATATACTTCAAAAAAGCCAGGTATGGAAGCACAAGTCTCAGAGGTTGAGGAAGGAGCATTTCAAGTTCAACGCCAGCCTCAAAAGCTGGAGACCCTGTCTCAAAACAAAACCGAAAAAGGACTGGGCATGTGGCTCAGTGTGAAGGCCCCTGGACTCAACCTATAGTATCACGTGAAGGATAAACTAATCCAAAATAGAAAGCAATGAAACTGGGAATGGGCAGGTGTTTGGGATCACATTATTCTTTTGGGTTTTTTTGGTACTGGGGATCAAACTCACAACCTTGCATTTGCCAGGCAGGCCCTGTGCCTCTGAGCTATATTCTCAGCCTTATACATCTTTTTAAACCTTCTATGCAGTGCAGGCTGGCCTTGAGCTTACTTTGTAGCCTAGGCTGGTCTTGAACTCACAACAATCCTCCTGCCTCAGCCTCCTGAGTGCTGGGATTATAGGCGTGAGACACCACTCCCAGCTTTCTTACTGTTTTTTTGAGATGGGGTGTTGCTATATAGTTCAAGCTGTCCTTGAACTCACCATGTATCCCAGGCTGGCCTTGAACTCACAGTTTTTTTCTGCCTCAGCTATCCTGAGTGCTACAGCCAGGGCATACCTGGCTGAAAGTTTTCTAATCCTAAAAAATTAATGAAGGCAAGCATGGTGGCATATGCCTGTAATAATCTCAGCACTTGGGGGCTGGGGATTTAGCTCAGCAGCATAAGCTGCCTGCCTTGCAAGCAGGCAGTCGTGAGTTCGATCCCTGGTACCGATAAAAATGAAAAAGACCAAAAAAAAAAATCTCAGCACAGCACTTAGGAGGCTGAGTAAGAAGGGTGATGAGTTTAAGGCCAGCCTGGGCTACAAAGGATGGTTGAGGCCCATTGGGATACTCAGCAAGACCCTGTATCAAAAAGTTGAAGGGAAAAAAAAAAGCTGAAAAATTTAAATATCAGGAATGGACACATAATTTGGGATTAAGGAAGAAGCTACTGTGTTAAAAGGGATAAACTCTCTCTCCTTAGGCTGGACGTGATGGCACATGTCTGTAATACCAGCACTGAGGGGACTGAAAGCAGGAGGAGACCAGCTTGGGCTACAAAGTAAGCCCAAGGCCAGCCTAAACTGCATAGTGAGATCCTGTCTCAAAAAAAAAAAAAAAAAAAAAGAAAGAAAGAAAGAAAGAAAATCTCTCTCTCCTTGGAAGAATCTAATCCATTCTAAAGGAGTGGGCAGCAGGCAATACGGGATTTAGCTCAGCGGCATAAGCAACTGCTTGGCAAGTACAAGGTCGTGAATTTGATCCCTGGTACAAAAAAAAAAAAAACAAAAACAAAAGATAGGGAAGGGACGGGTTTGTTTCCGTTTACCTCTTCCCCTCTGCGACTCTGAACCTGGCATCAGGGTCAGAAGGCCAGGAACAGGATGGTGCTGTGTGAAGCCCACCTCAACTTTACAGTTTGGTATTATTCTCCATTTACATGTTTAAATGAGCTGGGCACAGTGTGTAAACCTGTAATTCCAGCTGCCTGGGAGCCTGACACAGAAGGATCACAAGTTCAAGGACAGCCTGCACAACCTGGTGAGAACCTGTCTCAAAGTAATAAATACATACATACATAAGTAAGAGGGGCTGGGAGTGTAGCTCAGGGCTTCCTGAGTTCAATCCTCAGTGCTGGGGAAAAGAAATTACAGAGTAAATCACTTTATTACTTCTCATAACATCCCTGCCATGAAGTGGTGACTTCCCTGCTTTATTTTTTTGAGACAGGGTTTTGCTATGCAGTTCAGGCTGGCTTTGGACTCACTTTGTAGCCCAGACTGGCTTCAAACTCACAGCAATTCTCCTGCCTCAGCCTTCTGAGTGCTGGGACTATAGGTGTGTGCCACCACACCCGGCTCTCTACACTTTGTTGAGGAATTAGCGAATCCTTGAAGTTGAGCACAGTGATACGGAACCAGAACCTTCAAGAGGGAAGGGAGCTAGAAGTCATGTAGTGTAAGTTTACTTCCCCCTGTGTTTATCATCTGCCCCTTAAGTGTTCTGTCACTCATTCAGGCACTTTGTAGATATGCAAGGAGACACAGCATTTCCAGAACACTCCCAACACTCCTATTCTCATGCAGCTTCCACTCTAATGGGAGAGAAAGGTAATAAAACGATGTGTGTGATACTGGCTCAATGTCAGAGTGCTTGTCTAGCACGTGAGAAGCCCTGAACTTGATCCTCAGCATCGAAAAACAAATGGCCAACAACGTCTGACAGTACTGGGTCCTGACAGGCTGATGGAGGAAAACAAGAAAAACAAGCGAAGAAAAATGCCAGGGCCAAAAGGGAGGCAGCAGAAACCAGACTGAAAAGAGGCTGGGAAGCGGTGTAAAAAAACTGCAGTGCATGTCTGCACCAGCGCTCCAAGCGTGCTGTGGACACATACTAACATAGCCTTAAAGAGCCAGACACAGGGCCACGTAGGTCACTCGCAGAGCCCTCCCTGTTATCCGGAGATGGAAACGGAAACATACGTTTTAACGTGATCATTATGGTAACACTGCTGAGAAAGGGTTTCTCAGCACTGATGGAGGAAAGATGATTAGCACAACACTGCTGTAACTATGGGTGGTAGTAGGGAGTGCAGAGGTGGCTGGGCTCGAGAAAAGTCCTGGGGGACAATGAGCGGAGTTGCTGAAGGATAACGTCAGAAGTGGGAAGGAAGCCGAAGATGATCACTGTTTCTAGATGTCTGAGCAGGAGAGGGAGGAGTGGCCCAGGTGGGCCTGGATGGAGACAGGAATTTAGCATGGGATGCACTGCCGCTGAGGACTTTCCAGCATGGAGATGAGTGTCAAACAGGCAACTGGCTGTAGGTGACAAGTTCTAGAGAGCAGCTCAGGCTGAGGCTGACCAATGTGCAGGTGGTAACCAAACCCCTGAGCTGTATGAGGTCACCTAAGTAGTGATTTAGAGGAAAAAACACAAGGGCTGAGCTCTGGGACACCCTAAGATTTGGAGGCTGAGCAATGCATTACTCAACTTTCCATTCTTCTAACAAATCACAGAGATAAACTCATAAAGAAAAAAGGTTGGCTCAGGTTTTGGTGGTTTCTGACTACAGGCTATTGGTGTTATTCCTGGGCATCAGCAAGGTACCATGTCAGGGTGAGTTGTGTATAATGGGGAAAAGTCGTGCAATTTGGCCCAGGCATACAAAAAGAAATAAGCTGGAATAGTGGTGAAGGCCTGGGATCCCAGCACCTGGGAGGCTGAGGCAGGAGGATCGCTGTGAGTTCAATGCCAGCCTGAACTACAAAGTGAGACCCTGTTCTCAAAGGAGGGGGAAAAAAAAAGAAAGAAATCCTCTCCAAGGGCATGCCCCGGTACCGATAAAAAGGAAAAAGCCAAAAAAAAAAAAAAAAAAAAAAAAAAAGAAAGTAAAGATGGAATGACACCTTGGAAGGCAGAGAGAGACAATGCTCAAGGGTGCACTGCAGCCCTTGGCCCTCTCAGAGACACTCCTGACACATCAGCTCACGAGGGTGACAAGTGTCAGCAGACGACCTCTTGATCTCCATACAGTATTCAATCACTACAGGAAGAAGCACTCTATTTGCCAAAGTGCATGTGAGTCACAGTGCCACTGAGCGACAGAAACTCTTGCACAACCTGCAGCCTCCTTTACCCAGCCTTCTGCGAGCCAGCCTTTAACTCACGGCAATTAATGCTGTAGCAAGGGAATTACTGACAAAATCATGGCTTTGATATTTCTAACACATGGCAAAAAGGGAAGACAAATTAGCACACCAGAAAGCATACTTACTAGAATATCAGTATTTTCAAAATAATTCCTCCAGTATGGTCTGATTTTCCTCTGTCCACCTATGTCCCACACATTCAGTTTAAAGCCCTGGGACTGTACACTTTTGATGTTAAAACCCTGAAACAGACAAAGGCAAAATACCAAATTTTATTAATTCTGATAAATGTAATAGGTTTGTGTGTGGGGATTAAACCCAGGGTGGTGTGCACACTAAGCACAGTTATCTACCACTGAGTACCTTCCAGCCTCTACTCACTACATGTAAAATTAATTCTAAAGTACTGGTCTGCCAGATGTAATAGGTTTTTTGTATCCTTCTTGTTTTTTTAGTACCAGGAATCAAACTCACAACCTCCTGGCAGACATTTACACCACTGAGCTGTATCCCTGGCCCTATCACAGGTTTTTTTCGGTGCTGGTGATGGAACCCGGGCCTTGTGCACACCAGGCAAGCCCTCTGCCACTCAGCTATATCCCTTGTCCCAGATGTGATACCGCTAGAACTGAAAATGGCTAACTGTGATAGAGAGAAAAAATGCTCATACGGACTTATTTCATTCAGGTTGTAGTGAGCACTAGTATTATCAGGGATAACATGAGGTTTTTCTATAATGGAAAAAATATACAGGGGTTGGAGATGTAGCTCAGGGGTAGAGCACTTCCTAGCATGCATGAGACCTGGATCCCTGGCACCACAAGAAAGAAAACAATGTGTATCTACACATCTGTCTCTCCTTAACATATATGTACCATACATGTGATTGCTGAGGACCACAATGGTAGGTATGCAAGAATATCTATGATCAACATTGATCACATTCTAAAAAATCCACAGACTGATAAATTTAATAGGACATGACATGAAACTAACAGAAAAAAAGCTAAATCTGAAGACAACGAAAAAGAACAAATGCTAAGCGTTGACAGTCACTTTTTTTTTTTTTTTTTTGGCCTTTTAGAGACAAGTGTCTCAATATGCAGTACAGGCTGGCCTTCAACTCACTTTGTAGCATAGGCTGGCCTCGAATTTTTAACAATTCTCCTGTCTCAGCCTCTTGATGCTGGGATTACAGGAGTACACCACCACTGTTGGTTTAAGATGCTAAATTTGAAGGCAGACAAGAGCTGGGTGTGGTAGCACATATTTATAATCCCAGAATTTGGGAGGCTGAGGCAGGAGAACTGCCCCCAGTTCAAGGTTAGCCTGGGCTGTACATAGTGAGACACATTCCCCCTCCCAAAACATAATAAAAATGAATATAAAAAAAAAGACATCAGCCTCAAATTTAGAGGAATGAACTCTTCACAGCTCAAAATCACTTTCCTCTTATGAATTAATCACAGGAAGAGGCAGCTGAACTGCGGACCAGTTGGGGGAGGCTGGGCTGGAGCTGGTCCTGCAAAGTGCAGTCCTCAACAAGTGATGGATACAGAAGCCGGGAAGCTGCTGAGACTGAGTCTCAGCCGCATCTCTTGATTTTCTTGGTACTGGGAATGGAACTCAGGACCTTACACTTGCCAGGCAGGCACTGTGCCGCTGAGCTACATCCCAAGCCCTCAGCCACATCTCTAATATACTGTTTTAGGACAGTAACCGCAGGCAGAACTCTGAGGAAGGCGAGCAAATCAGGATGGCCAGCTGGGAGTCAGTCTGGAGAGAAATAAATTAATAAGACCTTTGGGGCCCAGAAAGGAGGTACTTCGTGAATATATGAGTTTAGAAGAAAACAACAACAAAAGCTAAAACCTTATTGCAAGAAAGACAGAGAGAAACCAGAATTTAAAGATCTAACCAATAGTTTGCTACCATAGAAGAGACATTTCCTCGGGGAGGAGGAGGCAGGGGGATCACAAGTTCAAGACCAGCCTGGGAAGCTTAGCAAGGCTCTCAGAAAAAGAAAAGCAGAGCTGGGAATGATGCTTGCTGCAAAGGTCTAGGTGCAATACCCAGTTTACCACCAGACCCCCACGTTCCTCCCTGGAGAAGCAGAGCTGAGGACCTACAGAGCTAGTCATCAGCATAGGCCACATGCGTCTCTGGCCCCCTGCCACACTGCTGCTGAGTGCCATGCCGCAGACACACGCCACCCGCTTCCCCTGAGGAACAGTCACCAGGGCATAAGTGGGGTGATACTGACTATCACTGCTCTAAAACGCTGATGGCCCAGCAAATGAGAAGTCTAAGGACGCTACAGGGAAACAGCTTAAGTCATTAGGGAAAGTGTCTTCAGTGTGGCTGGCTGACAGAATGACTTTTGAGGGTTTCAGTTCTACACTGAAGAGTGGTAAGTATTAAACTCAGTTAATATCAAACTTCTTCTAGAATAAAGTAGGGAACAGACACCAGTGTCCTGGAATCTGATCATATATGTCAACTGCCTGAAATTTCCAGATGTCATTGGATCAAGCAAAGCTGGAAGTTACGGTAAGGAAATACTGGAATACATGGGTACAAGCATTTCAAGGTGTGTTACATGTACAGAACATATTAAGTGAAACATATTATGCGACCTGTTTTTAAAATTAAATTACCCATCACACATGCATACATGCAAGCATAAGGAAAAAATAAAAAATTCTGAAGCTGTGGGTAGTGGTGCAAGCCTGTAATCTCAGCATTCTGGGAGGCTGAAGCAGGAGGAAGCTAAGTTTGACCCTCGGCTGGGCAATCTAGCTATTTAGCAGGACCCTACTCAAAAAAGAAAAAAGGGAGTTGAAACACATGCCTGAAATCCCAGCACTTGGGAGGCTGAGGCAGGAGGAACACTGCAAATTTGGGACCAGCCTGGGTTACAAAGACCCGCTTAAACTGCAGAGCAAGACCCTGTCTCAAAAAAAGTGTAAGCTCTCTGGTTCAATCCCCAGTACCAAAAAATTAATTAATTAATTAATAAAAAACCGAAATCAACCTAAATGGATACATTTCCAAATGTTAACAGTGGCTCTGTCTGGGCTCTATTAGTGATTTCTAGTTTCTCTATTTTTACACTTTCTAAATTTACTGTGATGCACATCTATTTTTTTTTTTTTAACCACAAAAGATAGTGCAAAAGGAGAATAAAATGAAAGCCAGGTGTGGAAGTGAACACCGTAATTCCATCAGTCGGAGGCTGAAGCAGGAGGATAGCTGTAAATACATGGTCATTCTGGACTGCACAATTCTGTTTCAAAAAACAAACAAACAAAACAAAGAAAAAAATAAGAATAAATTTAAAAAAAAAAGAGAGAAAAGGAGGAAGGAAGACCCCCACTGTAACACACCAAACTAAGCCTAAGGCTACAACTGGAACTCTATGCTTCTAACTTGGTAGTTTATTTGTTTGCAGTGTGGAAATCTTCATTCAGTGACACTGAGAATTAGTCTGTTGCTGATATTAAAAGAAAAGAGATGGGGCTGGGGATTTAGCTCAGCGGCATAAGTACCTGCTTTGCAAGCAGGCGGTCATGAGTTCGATCCCCGGTACCAGAAAAAAGAAAAAAAAAAAAGAAAGAGATGAAAAACTCAAGCAGGCCAGCCCTTGTTTTCCTCCAAGAAACCCTGACACGTTCGTACATCTTCAGCTCTTCTGGCTCTGCTGCTGCAGTCTGCTCCTGCCTCGGCCACACTCCACTATTCAGAAACTGTCCAATGGCTCACTTGGTGGCAGTGAGATGAGCTTTCAGTAAGAGCCTCTGTAAGTTCTGGTCACCAGGACTCAGAGGCCAAGAAGTCAAAACCAGCACGGCCACCAGACACCAAGCCCTTGTCACGACAGAGGGGCTGAGCAGCTCTGCTGTGGTTCAGTCCTCTACTGCCCAAGCGCTTTCGGTGACTATGTCCAGCAGCCTGCCCCTGATAGCTTTGCCATGAATTAAGCTTTCTCAGGTTTCTCAAATGAAGAAGCCTAAAAGAGCCTACTACAGCCAGCTGTGACTGTGCACTACTATAATCTGGGAAGCTGAAGCAGAGGAATCTCTGTGAGTTAAAAGGCCAGCCTGGATGACACAGAGACACCCAACTTTTATTTTTTTATTTTTTGAGAGACACCATTAAAAAAAAACAAAAAGCCAGGTGTGGTGGTACATGCCTGCAATCCCAGCATTTAGGAGGCTGAAGCAGGAGGATTGCAGGAGTTCAAGATCAAACTGGACTACACAGTAAATTCTAGGACAGACAGTCTACATAGTGAGATCTTGTCTCAAAACACTAGAAAACAAACAAAAAAGCCTACAATTCCAGCTGCTCAGGGAGACAGAGGCAAAGAAAACTGCAAGACTGAGGCTAGCTTGGACATGCCTCCATTCATGTTTGTCTGTTCATTCATTCATTCATTCATTTATTTATCCTATTGGGGACTGAACCCAGGATCTTTGCACTGAGTTATACCCCTGCCCTATTTTGATTCTAGATTTTTTGAGACAGGGTCTCACTAAATTGCTGAACTGTATAGGTTAGGCTCAAACTTCTCATCTTCCTACACCTAGAGTGCTGGATTATAGATATATACCATCATGCTCAGCTTCAAAATAAAATTTAAGAAAGGACTGGGGATATAGCTGAGTGGTAGAGTATTTCCCTAGCACGACCAAGTTTCTGACTTCACTCCCGAGTACTTTAAAGAAATAAAGCCTTGCTAAAGGCTTTCCAACCAGCACTCCTATTCTGCAGGGCCTTGGGCACTGTGCTTGGTTAGCCTTAGGAAAGAACAGATGAGGCTGGATTTTTAAAGTTATGTAACTGTTTCTTATTTTTAAAATGACACAAAAAATAAAAAAGATACATACTTATTTATATGAAGTCTGAAAAACACACAGTAAAATATTAACAACTGTTTTCCCCAGGAGACGTTTGAATGTCTTCTTTTACCCACTCTCTATAACTTCATAATCACAGAAGATAGCAGATTTTTTTGGTGGTAGTGCCAAGAATGAAATCCAGGGGCTTGAGCATGTTGAGCCAAGCACTCTACCACAGAGCTACATCCCCACCCTGAAAAGGCTATTTTTAAAGCATATATATATATATATATATCTGTGTGTGCAGCTCAGTGGCAGAATGCTTGCCTGACATGTATGAGGCTCTGAGTTCAGTCCCCAGCATGGGGGGGAAAAGAAGGGAAAAAAGTGTCTTTACCAGGTTTGGTGGCTCATGCCTATAATCCCAGTACTCAAGAGGCTGAGGCAAGAGGACTGCCGTGAGTTCAAGGCCAGCCTGAACTACATAGTGAGACTCTATCTCAACCCCTCCCCCACAATAGACACTAATTTATAACTGATTTAAGGCCATGACACATATTACCATTTTATTTACATATATAAAATATATATATATATATATATATATATATATATACATTTTTTTTTTTTTTTTAAATTTTTGAGACAGGGTCTTGCTATGTAGTTAAGTCTAGTCTTGAGCTTATAATGTAGCCCCTCCAACTTGCAGCAATCCGTCTGCTTCCACCTCCCAAGTGCTGGGGTCATAGGTGTGTCCCCATTCCTGGTAACCCTCATTTATGTATTCGAGTATGGTGGATAATACAGGACATAAATTGTACCACTTTAACCATGCGAAAGGGCATTTAGCGCACTGAGTGTGCCCACACCATGTGCCCCCATTACAGAACTGCTTTTGTCTTGGAAAACTGAGCAGGGGTCTACATGTACACAGAACTCCCCACGCCTCTGCCCTACTCTGACCACTTCTTTCTGTCTCAGAAATTGGCTACTGGAAAAATGTCCTACTTGTGAACTCTGCCACCGTTACACTGCACAGTCTTTTCTCAGAAACAACACCTGCAGGTGGACGCTGTCTTTCCAGCTGCTGTCACCCTGCCCCATGGGACTCGGGGTCTGAAGCTGGGGTGGCACTCACCTGTGTCGGAGTGATGTGGCTGATGTCTTCTGAGGCGAGCTGCTTCAGCAGAGTGGTCTTGCCAGCATTGTCCAAACCGAGGAGGAGGATTCTCACCTCCTGGTCCGGCGCACTTTTCAATTTGCGCAAAATGGAGAGTAAACCCTTGAACAATGATAAGGAGAGAGATTACTCTTAGGCGCATTGACTTCCTTATTACTGCACATCAGGATGACTTCTCGAGAAAGGTTCTAGGTTATGGAGAGCTTCCTACCACCTTCCAGCTCTAACACCAGGTACACCACTTGTTCCTTCCAGGTTTTATCAGAGGTTCAGCAAGTTATAATAACGTGTCTGTACACTGGCCATGGTGTTGCACACCTGTGGTCCCAGGACTAGGGAGGCGAGTTTGAGGCCAGCCTGAGCTATGCAGCAAGATGCTATCTCACAAACCAAACCAAACCAAACCATGGCTTTAAAGATGGACAAACTGAGTCTTTTTTAAAGACTGGGTGCATCGTGAGACCATAACATTAAGTGAAATATGTCAAACACACAAGTTTGAATACCACATGGTTTCTCTCTTATGAAAAACCAAAGTATAAATACAGAGCAAAATAAAAGATAAGGGAGATAGGTAAGGAGACAGGTCAAATAGGAAGGGGATCAGGAGATGGGGAAGGGAGGGGAAGTGGGTCAGGGGCTAGAAACAGAAATGAGGTGCTCTGTACACACACCAGCTCCATACAAGGAATGTAAACATTATGTGCTGCAAATATAGACTAATGGAAACTTATAAAGTTAGTGATAGCAACACTGCTTGTTCTTGTTCTTCCTGTTAGTCCAGTTTAGCAGTCACTGCAAATCTTCTGAGGTATGACATTTACCTCTACCTGTCTTTCTGAAGTCCTCCACATCCACTTGGACTAGAACACTCATATCAGACTGCATAACTGATTTTTATATTTTGCTTCTTTACTGGAGTGAAGTTCTTCGTGGGTAAGGGTTATTGCTTTTGTATTTTACCCTGGCACCTATTAGATAAACACTATATAATACACTGGCTATGGTAGCATATGATTGTAATCCCTGTACTCTGGAGGCTGAGGCAGGAGGATCACCATGAGTTTGATGCCAACCTGGACTACATAGTGAGCCTGTCTCAAAAAAAGCAAAACAAAGGGTGGGAGATATAGCTCGGCGGTATGAGCGCCTGTTTAGCAAGTATAAGGTACCACAACCAACAACAGAAAAATCAAAACAAAAGAGCTGAAGGGACGGTAAGGAGATGGGAAAAAAAGCAAGATATAATGTGTACAAGTACATATTCCTTATGATGAATGTAATCATTATATATACTTAAAACATACCAATAAACTTAACTTTAAAAAATCAAAACAGAACAACTAGATAATAGTCGTAGAATTATCTATCCAAGTTAATGCAAGATTTTAAGGTGCTATGCCAAAAAAGAAAAAAAACAAAAAAAACAAAAAACCCTCTGCATAAAGTTATACCTAGGCCCTCTATTTAAGGCTGTATTTCAGCCAGGCATGGTGTTGCACTCAAGAGGTTGAAGCAGAAAGATCCCTGCAAGTTCAAGGCTAGCCAGGGCTACACAGTGAGTATGAGGCCAGCCTGAACTACACGGTGATACTCTGTCTCAGGAAAATAAAAACAAAACAAAACAAACAAAAAAGGACTTTAATTCCAGGCCCTCAAGCACGGTAGGCAAATACTCTATCACTGAGCTAAACTGACAGTTTTGTTCTGTCCCGCAGTTGACAATCTGGGTCTAGTCTTCAGGCTACAAGAATCAGGAATCTCAGGCCGGGAATTTAGCTCAGCGGCATAAGCGCCTGCCTTTCAAGCAGGCAGTCGTGAGTTCAATCCCTGGTACCGATAAAAACGAAAAAGACAAAAAAAAAAAAAAAAAGAGAGAGAGAATCAGGAATCTCAGAGTTCAAAAGGAACACATTAGAACCTAATCTCCTAGTCAGAATAGACATTGCTTCAACCTGAGTCTTAGAGTTAAACAAAATGGTTGCATTTGTTATCTGCATTGTATCAGGCTATAATTCAGGACCAGTTTGTGCACCAGGATCAAATACGCTTTTCTGTGAAAAAATTCAACAGTACGGCCTTTGGACCACGCTATGCAAATATGCATCATTAAGAGAGCCTCTCTGCCTCCAGTTCTCTGTGTCTATTCCTGCTGGTATGAGGCTTGTGCCGACCTCTCTTGGGCTCAATGTCTTCCAGCAATGAAAGTAAAATGTTTAGTCCAATATACAAAGACAAATTTTACAGAAAAAGATTTAGGAGAGGGGGGTGGTGGTGGCGCATGCCTGCAATTCCAGCACTCTTGAGGCTGAGGCAGGAGGATCACCATACATAAGAGGATAGCCTAGACTACAGAGTGAGCTCAAGGCCAGACTGAATTACACAGTGAGACCCTGTCAGGAAAAAAAAAACAAACAAACTAGGAACCAACCAAACAAACAAACAATTTAAGAGACAGATTTGAGACAGGGAAGGAACGTTTTTGATTTGATGCTGGGCATCAAGCCTGCTAGGTAAATGCTCTACAAATGAGCTACAGCCCTGCCCCCGGCCCCCCACTCTTTTTGAGACAGGGTCTCACTTGTAATTCAGGCTGGCCTTGAACTATGTAGTTCAGGGTGGCCTCAAACTCACTGTTTGAGGCCCAGCCTGGGATTACAGGCATGTACCACCATGCCTGGCCTCCAGCCCTTCCTTATTTTTTATTGTGAGACAGAGTTTTAATAACTTTCTGAGACTGGTCTCAAATGCGTGATCCTTCTGCTTCAGTCAAGTATAGATGGGATTACAGGCATGTGCTGCTATTGCACACATTTTTTTAAAAAGGGAAAATATATTTTTGTTTTGGATTTCATTGCATCTGGCCTTAAATACTTTGACACATTCCCTCCTAAAATTACACTTATAAGAAGCCTCCCGGATTTCTATTACCTGTATTGCAATCACCTATTCTGATACCTTCAGACTGGTGATATAAAAAGGACTAAGACCACACATTGTGCTAGTCATGCTAAATTCCTGATTGCACATTAACAGGAAAGATCTCCTGATAATAAATTCTAAAACAACAGGAATTTATAAAATTAATATATTAAATGACATACAGGTAAAATTGTCATGGGTTATCAAGTACTAATACAGTGATAAGGAAGATCTGTTACCAATAATACATTTTCACTTATTGACTGATTGATTGAGACAGGGTCTCACTACGTAGTTTAGGCTGGCCTTGAACTCATTACAATCCCCCTGCCTCAGCCTCCCAAGTGTCGGGACCACGGGTGTGTACCACCACACTTAGCTCCTATATTTTCAGTTTAAAATTAATGATTTTGGTTTTTCATGTCTTTTCTTTTTAAAAATTACTAAATTAAACTGGGTGTAGTGATACATACCTGTAATCTCAGCCCTCAGGAGGCTGCAGAAAAATCACCACCACAAGTTTGAGGCTATCCTGGGTTACATAGTGAGTGCAAGGACGGCCTGGACTACACAGCATGACCACGTCTCAAAACAAAACAAAACAATCACTAAATCAGAGCCAGATGTGGTGGCGCACTCCTATAATCCCATTCTGGGAGGTGAAGCAGGAGCATTTCCAAATTTCAACTCAGCTTGAACAGTTCAGCAATTTAGTGAGACCTGGTCTCAAAATTTAAAAAAAAAATCAGAATGGGGTAGACATGTAGTTTAATCCTCAGTACAAAAAAAGAAAAGAAAAATCACTAAATAAAAATACTGTTGTCTTCAAGCTGAGTTTTTATACATTTACTGTATTTTAAATTGAATAATTATGAGAAAAGCAATTTCTATTCATTTTATTTTATTTATTTTTGGTACCAGGGATCGAACTCATGACTGCGCACATGTAAGGCAGGTGCTTATGCTACTGAGCTAAATCCCCAGCCCCTTTCTATTCATTTTAAAAGAAAAAGTGAAGCACTGATGAGAAAGAAATCATTCCAACTACAGATAAACTTTATTAACTGAATGCCACAGTATAGAATGGACTCCTTCTGTATTTTTAACCTTCCCATTAGAAAACAGTAATGGCAGACACTTCACCTTTAAGTGGAATTACATAGACACAGGAAGGTCAGCTAATATTCTCTCCCAGCAAAATGACAAAGGGCATCTCCAGCAAGGTCTAGAGAAGACCAGTATGACTGCCATACAGCATCAGACCAGTCAGCCACCAGGAGGGGAGTCATAGGATTATCAGGGTGTGCTAAATAGCAAAGAGGATATTTTTAGAGGCCAGGGCTCTGTTGGTTTCAGTAAGCTGATTTAGGAGGATGGATGAAAGAGACCAGACTGAGTCGACGACACTGCCATGCCTTGCTATCCAGGGAAGGGAAACAAACTTACTGTGCGGCTGAGTTTTATAGCATAAATGTAATGAAACTAGTTTTTTTGAAATTCACTTTTGAAGTGTGCTTTGGTCCAAATAAGCACACATTCAATTATCATAGACGCTCCTCATAGGTTCCAAGCACAACAGAGAGCAAAACAAACGAGTTCCACATGGGATTCACACTCAGGACGCTGAATGAAGACAGTAAGAAACAAGAGCCATGGTAAACTGCAGGTCAGGGAGAGCAGCGTGTGTGTACAAAGTTACAGACACCCTGGACGTCGGAGGGTCTGACTGAGCCACAGACATTTGAACAAATTTCCACCAGCAAATCCTGAAAAGATAATGCTGTTAACTACAGATGTTTTATCTGTGTCAAAATTAGCCCCAACTACACTCCAGGCATGTTGACCTAAAACAGCATATACCAGGTCATTCAGAGACCAGCCAGCAGGGCAGGCGTGGTGACATAAATCTCAGTACTCGGGAGGATAAGGCAAGAGGATCCTTGCAAGTTCAAGACTAGCCTGGGTTACAAAGTAAGCTCCAGCCTGAATAACACAGTGAGATCCTGACTCAAAAAAGACAAAAAACAAAAACAACAACAACAAAAAAACTGTACTTCTGAGCCAACTGTCAGAAACAGACACTCCATTAACTAGTTTAAATGAAATTGATTTTACTTTCTTTTTCCCAATTATATGTTTTTATTTATTTGGGGGGGGGGTCTTACTATGTGGTCCAGACTGACCTTGAATTCACTTTTAACTCACAGTGATCCTCCTGGCTCAGCCTCCCAAATTCTAGGTTTACAGGCATAGGCCACCATCTTTGGCTTGTTTAAACATTTTACTCCCTTCAAAGTTTTGAAAGGGAGACTATAGGCCAAACTTCCACTTCTGGCTGATCATCTATCTACTACATTACTATGATGTTTCTTGAGGTGTCTGCTCAGAATGGTACATAGTAGCCACTCAAAAGACTAGCTGTGTTTGTTTTCTCTCTGGCTCTCTCTCTCTTTTAGATTTTTGGGACAAGGTCTGGCTATTTAGTTCAGTCTGGCCTTAAACTTAGTGATCTACCTTCTGCCTCAGCCTATGGAGTGCTGGGACTAGGTGCATGTGTCACCACTCCCAGCAGTAGTTCTGTATTTTTAAATTAAAAAATTTTCTTGCTGGGTATGGGTAGTGCATACCCGTAACCACAGCACTCACGACGCTGAGACAGGAGGATCGCTGCAAGTTTGAGGATACTAGATGTGACACACTTAATACACTACTCTTTAAATTCAGTGTTCCACTTCCATCTCTAAGAACAGCTCATTCTCTCTGGGTTTGACATGCCTTTTTCATGTCAATTCTAGCTAATTCTCTATGTTTTATTTATGTTTGTACTTGTAGAGATAAACTTAGCCTTTAAATGGACGGCTCAGGTATAAATGATTAAGAAAAAAGAAAAACTTGTAAAAATCTGCTTAAACCAGGTGTGGTGGCACACACCTGCGATCCCGGCACGCAGAAGAGCCTGAGGCAGAAAGATCACTGAGAGCTCAAGGGCAGCCTGGGTTACACAGCAAGTTCAAGGCCAGCCTGCAAGACTTTGTCCTCCCTCTCAAATCTGTTTAGCCTGAGGTTAAAAAAACTGGAGATGTAGCAAATGTGAAATTCAGATCAAATAATTACACTTCTTTAGCAATCTAACAATGTAAAATCAATTGAAAAGTTTGCTGATCAAAATTTACTGACTGGATATCCGACCAAAGGTAATGTATTTTTTCCTCCTGGACATCAAGATTTTTTTCTTACTTCATGAATCAACAGAAGTGGTTCAACATTTTTAAGTGTCAAAAAGGGACCAAGAGGTAGGATGTCAAAGTAACTGTAACTCGCTCTTAGCAGTTGTTAAACCAACCAACCTGCTCTAACTGCTTTCAAATCTTTTTCCTTGACCAGCTCCAAAATTTCTCAGTTTCATTTTACTACTTCTTCCTAACTGTCCAAAAAAACATAGAATCGAATGTCAGCCTTCAAGTCTGTTTTATAATTTGGGTAAACTTTGTGGCTGACGGAGAATAAAAACTTGCTCCAAACTAATGTCCACTTTCCAGTTCTAACTCCCTATTCCTTTTAATTTGGAGACCTCGAGCTGGAATTAAGACCTTTGGTCCTGGTGTGATCACTTGCACAGGGGTTTGCAATAGACTGTGAAAAAAATAGTAGCGACTAAGCGTCTAATTCATCTTAATCGACACGGATTAAGTATGTAAGGAAGAAGTGGTCAGCATCTACAACCAGGTCGCAGAGGACTCTCGGCAAATAATTGGGGACTGCAGATGCACGCGCGTCGCGCACACACGAGGGGAACCTCTGGACCTGCCCCTTCCCTCCGCACCCGGAGCCCACACATCCCGGGACCGCCAGGGCGACCTCGACCAGCGGGCGCACACCGCGCCTCAGAGGCAGCGCCAGCCCGCGTGTGGAGCCCACTCTTCGCTCTCATGCGACCAAGCCTCGGCCTCAGCCTCAAGCCCTGTCCACAACAGCTAGGAGCCTGCGCCTACTGCACACCAGCGCCCGCCCGGCCTGGACCCCCGCAAGCCCCGCCCTCTTCCCGGCCCGGGCCTCCCTAGGGCCCACCCTCTGTGCCCCCCGCCGCCCAGCCGGAATCCCGGTAGCAGGCTGAGCGCCATCCTTTCCGCTCTCAGCTTTTTGAGCGCAGGGCCCCACAGGAAGGGGGTGACCATAAGGATCCAGAAGGGCCCGGGGCACCCCACACTCACCATCCTCCCGGCGAATCCCTCCTCCGCCTCCTCCTCCTCCTCCGCCTCCTCTTGCTGCCTCCCCAGTTACCAGGGGCAACTGCTGCGGCACCGCCCCTGACGTCCCCCGCGCGTACCGCGGAGGCGCAAAGCCGCTGTGTGAGGCTCCCGCCCCGTGCTTCCCGAGGTGCGCAAGCGCACTGCAGTTCCCGCCCACTGCGCAGGCGTGCGCTCAACGCCGCGGGGGCTGGGCCCGGCCGCAGAGCCGCGGGAGCCTCGCGTCTGATGACTGGCCTGCTAGGAGGCTGTCGGAGGGCGCGGGGCGGGATCGGGCCGGCCTTCCAGCGTGCGCTGATCTTGGTGACTGCTGTCTCAGGGCGTCCCTTCTGTGGCCAGGTAAGGGGCCACCCGCCGCGTTGCTCTCTAATTCCTGCTCCCTGCAGGGGGCTGGACTTCCCTGGTGTGGGGCCAGCCCAGCGGGGCCTGCAGCATCCACCTGAGGGAGCCGAGCAGGGCCTGAGGACCCGGGGCCAGAGGGCGGACCGTGCTCCTCGGCGCCCGGGCCTCGACAGCTGGCTTGAGTCGAGGTCAGGGATCCGTCCTGCCAGGAGCGCCGTGAGAGGCTGAGGCAGCGGCGCCTAGCTTTGAGCCGGGAAGGGGAAGCTGCTGTCGGAGCGGGAGGCGGCGTAAAGTCCTGCAGGTACACAGGCCCAGCACCGCCTGGACAGCCTTGCTGTGAAGCTACAGTCCACCCTCTTGGTCACGGCCTGCGTAGAGAAACGCTTTCCCTCCTAGGCTGTCATTTTACTTTCACAGCCCTAGAAACTACTTGTTGTGAGCCGCAGAGTTAGGACTTGTGCAGTGGTTGCTTCTAAATACTGGATGTGAGAAACGGAGTGATAGTCTCTGATAGAACTGTGGGGGGAAGGAGGAGGACCGGCGGCGGCTGAAAAGATAAGAATGAAATATAAATAACCTTTATTTTGGGAATGCGGGGAGAGACACCCCCGACCCTCTGGGGCATGGCATCTCCACCCCGAGGCCGGTGATATTTCCGTGGAACACGTGGAGTGAGGCACATAAGTAGCCTCGGCTTGGGGTGAAACCTAAGGAGGCATTAGGGATGCACAGATAGCCCATTGGTCTTAGTTTGGCGCCAGAGGTAATTCCTAAGGGTGGGGGGAGATAGGAGTTCCTTGGCTTTACCGGCTATAGTATCCGGCCTGGGCCAAAAACCCTTTCAGTCTCTGCGTTGTAAACCAAGAATTTCCTGGGGCTGGGGATTTAGCTCAGCAGCATAAGCGCCTGCCTTGCAAGCAGGCAGTCGTGTGTTCGATCCCTGGTACCGATAAAAAAGGAAAAAGACAAAAACAAAAACAAAAAACCACCAAGAATTTCCTAAAAACTGATCCTTCATGAGAAAACAGCTGAGAAGCTGACTGCAGGAGGAGGTGCAAGGTGAATGGTAGCACGTGCCTCTGTAATCCACCCATCTGGAGAAAGTTGCTCTTGTGTGGGAAAAGCCAGGCAGGATGATCTCTAGTGGCTTGGTGTCTGTCCTCAGGGCTGCTGTGGGGTCAGGTGACGCAAGCACGTACCTGGAGCTGACTAAAATCGCTGTGTCTCCAGCCTGCTCTTGGCAGCTTTGATGCAAATCCTTCTCTTTCTCAATGGTCTTTAGTTGGCCCTGTGTTGGGCTGCCTTCTTGATTTCCCTGTTGAGCAGTAATGTTTTGTGTTGCCTTTTTATTGCCTGTGCTAAACAAGGTCTTACCTGTTTAGGTAGCACACATTTGTAATCCCAGCACTCAGGAGGCTGAGGCAGGAGGATCACTAAGTTCGAGGCCAGCCGGAGCTGCACAGTGAAACACTGTCAAAAAGGAAAAAATTAAAATAAAGATTTTTTTTTTAAAAAAGACAAGGTCTTGCTAAGTTGTCCAGCCTGGGCTTGAACTTTCTGTCCTCCTGCCTCAGCCTCTTGGAGTGCTGGGAGTACAAGCAGTGTACCAAAGATTTCTTCCCCTCTATTTGGAGCCACAAATGGAAATCTTGAGCACTTTCCCTCCTTATAAGAAAATACTATGAGAAACCTGAAATACAAATAGACTAAGAGCAAAATAAAAGATAGATAATAGGAAACAGGAAAGGGGGCCAAGAGATACAGGGAGGAAAGAGAAGAGAAGGGGTGTGAAAAGAATTGAAATGTGTTACGCACAGGTACCAACTCCCCGTAATGAATGTAATCATGACGTATTGATAGAAAAACTTTTAAGAAGAGGGGCTTTGGAAGCCTGTTTTCAGAGCTCTAATCCTGTTTTCGAGAGAAAATCAGTTCTCTCTGGGAAGGGTGAGTATTATTTCAGGGGACGTAATAGTTTCATTTTCTTCTTTCTCTTGCTCCCTCTTCTTTGTTTTCTTTTTGATGTTACTAAGCATCAAACTCAGGCTACTCTACACTGAGCTACTTTTCCAGCCTCATTCTTTTTTGAGTCAGGGTCTCGCTGTGCAGTTCAGGCTGGCCTTGGACTCACTATGCAGCCAGCCTGACTTTGAATTCAAACTCACAGTGATCTTCTTGCCCCAGCTTCTTGAGTGCTAGGATTTCAGAAGAGTGCCACCACGCTTGGCTTCTTCTTCTCCTTCTTCTTCTTTTTTTTTTTTTTTTTAGAGGAAAAAACAAATGGGCTGAGGTGGGGGAGGGCCAGTGTGGGTGGTTACTGTTGGACTTTGAGGACTGAGTTTGTTTGCTCACTTTTTGATCTGCTGCAAGTGCTTGGTGCAGGTCATGTGGCCCCAGAATGTCACCATGTGGTGTGATTACTGAGTGAAACCTTGTCAGGCTCCAGTGCCCTGAGATTTTGGCTCCCTCATGTCTTTGGTCACGCAGTGACACTCTAATCTTTGAAAGGAGGCACCAGTTAGTCACCTGTTCGGCTTTTACTCCTACCTTATTCCTAGCAGTGGAACCACAGTCCTTCAGAAGTGTGGCCACCCTGGATGTGATGTGAGGCTGGTAGGGAGGACTGCGTGTGACTTGTGTAGAAGGATGGAGAGTGAATGGACCGGGCAAAGAGACCAGATGTGACCAACAGAGGTGGCACAACTTCATGAGAGCTTGCTCTTTTGTAGCCAAGATAAGGTTGAGTTTGGTTTCAAAGAGGCGGCAATCTTGAGGCCAAGAGAACCCAAGAATAAGTTGGAACTCATTTCAGGTAGGGAGTAAATTTCATTACTGGGCACATGGGAGATGCAGCAGTGGACATTACAGACATGTCAGGGGAAGCAGACTTTATACAAAGAACTGTAAGTGAGAAGGAGGTGACAGCAGAGTCCAGCATACTGCAAAAAGGAGAGACCACTGTGGGAGAATACAGCAGAAGGAGTTAAGGTACTGTGTCCTCTAGGAGACGGTGGGTGTAGGAGGAAATGTTCCAGAGAAATAATTTAGATCTGGGGGGACTTGCGGTTTATGTAACACAGTGGCTGCACAGTTTCTATCCTGACCTCAGCTAAGAAGGCAGAGGTGGCAAGGCTTGATGGTATATAGCTGTTATCCCAGTCAGCACTTGGGAGGCTGAGGCTGGAGGATCGCAGTGAGTTTGAGGCCAGCTGTGGATACACAGTGTGCTCAAGGCCAGCCTTAACTACATAGTGAGACCTTGTTTCAAAAAACCAAAAAAAGGCAGAGGTTCTTGTGTAATTTAGCAGATGCTTGCTCCATCACTGTGAAAGTGCTTCCATTGTGAGAGGCGAGCGTGTGTGTCCAGAGGGTGGGGCTGGCATTTTGCTCAGTTGGGTTCTCTCCAGGGCGTGAGCCTGGCACTGTGTAGGCACAGACAGACTGCGACCTGCTCACTTCCCTTCTGCAGGTGAACCCTTTCCTTGTCGCATTCTGCTGTTGGGACCAGGAGAGATGCCTTCTATAGGAGGTCAGGGGGATCGAGGAGGTGGCAGGCAGAGTTTTGGTGTCGGATGTGTGTTGCTCGGCTGTGTCCCACCCCACACTTGATGTGGAGTGTGGGGAGGAGAATGGGGGAGCAGGGAAGGGTGTTGTGGCTCCGCTCCAGGGTCATTGCTCTCAGAGATGGCTGACCCAGCCCACCAGCCCCCTTCCCCATGCCAGAACATCTGGATGTTGACTGCAGCTCTCCTTTCCCCCTCTCGTTCCTCCTGCCTCTTGTCTTTCTGGGGTTCTTTCCCATCTTTGGGGACTCCTTTTCTTGCTTTGCTTTTTAAATGTTTTGGTTTTTCAGGTTCTGTCTGCATTTCCTTCCTTTTTCAATCTACTTTCCCTCGCAGTCTCTCGCTGAAACTACTTTGAGGCTGTTGATAAGCTTTTTACACCTAGCCCAGGCCTCTGTGCTTCCTTTCAAGTCTGAGCACTCACTGCCATAAAACTGGACCTCTGTACAGAGTGGTGGACGGCAGAGAACAGCCTCTCCAAGGTTTGGTGTCCAGATGCTGGAATGTAGCAACTGAGGATGAGAGAAATGATCCCCGGGACCAGCAAGGATTAGAAGTGAGAATTGAAGCCCACGGGTAGAGCTGAGACTTCTTCAACACCGAAGGAAGAGGAAGCAGGCAGTGCTTTTTACCTGAACTCAGACTCACCATGTAGGAAGGGTAACCTGAACCTGCAGATCCACAGACTGGACCTCTTGTGCAGCCATAACTGAGGGTCTGCTAGGCAGCAAGGTGACACTGGTAAGCAAAACGAATGCACTTTCTGGCAAAAAGACAAATTGCTTGGCAGACGCCTGTAATATCAGCACTTGGGAGCCTGAAGCAGGAGGGTGCTCTTGAGTTCCAGGCCAGCTTGGGCTACATAGTAATTTCAGGGCCATCATGAACTACAAAGTGAGATCCTGTTTTAGAAACAAACAAACAGAAAACCATAAATGATCTAGTATATAGATGGTATAGAAGCAAATGTGAAATTTATTCCTTAAAAAAAAAAAAAGATGAGTAGACATTTATTTATTTATTTATTTTGAGTGAAATTATTTAGTGAAAAGGAGAGGGAATAGCATTTGTAAAGACCTGAGACAGGAGGTAACCTATTGCATTTAAGAAGGTCCCATGCACCAGGTGCAGTGGTACAATGCCTGTAATCTCAGCTACTTGGGGAGGCTGGTGCAGGAGGGTCTCAAGTTCAAACCCAGCCTGGGAAACTTAGTGAGACCCTGTCTCAAAATAAAAAATAAAAAGAGCTGGGAAAGTAGCACAGTCTTGGCACGCCCTGGGTTCAATGCCCAGTACCACAGTAACAACAGCCCTGGTACTTGAAACTCAGTGCATGGAAAATGAAATTCATTGTGTCCTCTTCTAAAACCTGTGTTTGGCAGTGCTAGGATTCCAACCTAGGGCCTTGTGCTCTGCTGGTTACCTACAACCTCAGCCCAAAGCTTGTCTTTTAAATTCTGTCTCACCGCCTTATGCAATCCTGGTGTCTTTTTTTGTTTGTTTGCTTTTTTTTTTTTATTTTAAAGAGGAAAAACAATGATACAGAATTTCAAAATAAGATAGTAGCAGATTAACAATGGATTAATATATTGCGTTATTATCTTCAAAGTAGTTAACTCAGATTACGAGATACAGGCATGAAAAATTGTTCAAACAATATAGACACAAACTTGTTTTCAATGAATTAACAGATGTTAGTAGTATAATTATCCTAGGTATCTTTTGATTGTGTATATATAGATATATTGTTTTCTTTTCTCTTTTCCCTCATCTGGTGTCTCTTTGTTTATTTGTTGTTTGTTTTGTTCATTCGTTTGTTTTTTTGGTACCAGGAATCAAAACTCAGAGCCTCACACTTGCCAGACAGTTGCTGTGCTGCTGAGCTACATCCTCGACCCTGACATCTCTTTAAATACTCTCTTTCAAGGAGATATACCATAGTACCAATTACTACTATACCAATATCCTACTGTGAAACCCTGTAGCAATTTCACTGCATTGTCTTGATTGGCTTTGCTTTGTCTTGTGTTGCATTTTTACTACTTTCAAAATAAAAAAATACAGATTGAAGTTCGGCAGAAAAAAAAAATACTCTAATATGTGTTCATCTTGGCTAGACTGAGTAAGACTCCCAGGATAGCTTCGTTATCCTGGCCTATGAAGGCCCTCCAGTTCTTCAGTCAAAGAACTGGTAGGTACTAGTTTGGGTGTGGTGGTACATGCCTATAATCCCTGCATTTGGAAGGCTGAGGCAGGAGGATCACTGTGAGTTTGAGGCCAGCCTTAATTGCATAGTGAAACCCTGTCTCAAAAAGACAGAAATAAATAAATAGGTGCCGCTGTGAAGGTTTTACAGATGTAATCAAAAGTCACTAATTGCTTAGCTTTAATCAAAAAGGAAATTTTTATGTGTAACATTTGTTAATCAGAGGGGACTCTTGAAGACTTTTATTTTTTGTTTTATTTACTTATTTATTTTGTTGTCTTTTTGAGACAGGATCTCACTGTGTGGTTCAGGCTGGCCATGGGCTCTCTTTGTAGCCCAGGCTGGTCTTGAACGTGCAACAATCCTCCTGCCTCAGCCTCCTGAGTGCTAGGATTACAGAGTACACCACCACATCTGGCCTTATTTTTGCATTTTGAGACATGGTCTTACTAGTTTGCCCAGGATGGTCTCAAACTTGTAATCCTTCTGCCTTGTCTTCCCAGAGTGCTAGAATTACAGGTGCCTGCCTCAGTACCTGGCAGAGGGAGAGGGCAGACTCAGTGTTGCAGGTTCCAAGCAACTCTGGGCTGGGATTGCTTTCTTTTCTGGGGTTGACCCAGAGGGAAAAGGCTTTCTCTTTTTAGCTGCCTCTCTGGGTGTATCTCAGGTCGTCTGACTCCTTTCTCTCATTTTCTTTGTTATTAGGGTTCCCTTCCAGCTCACTTCCCTGGATCTGATGAGGTCCTGCTACAGCCTGTTTACTCTCCTGATTGCCTGGGGTGTTTTTCCTAATTATACTTTGATGTTTTCTCTTTTTATATAGTATTCCTTTAATGACTTCCCGAAATTTTCAGGGAAAAAATTTTTCAGCTTTTTAAAAGATGTGTGACCTATTTTTTCTCCTCATTTAATGTATCAGCATATCAGTTATACTTCCTTTGCAAATGTTTTCTGTGTTGCCCTGCAGTTCTTCAGCTAAGCCAAGTCCACTATGAAATGAGCGCTATCCCCGTCACAGGTGGCAGGGTCCCTTATATCAGTGAGTTCCCGATTCGTACTTCTTTATGTCATTGCTGTCATTTGTCTCACCGAACACTTGTGATTAATACTTTAAGCAAACTGTGTTTATTAACTGTTAAAAATTCAAAATAAGAAAAAGCTTTTAGCTGGGGATTTAGCTCAGTGGCACAAATGCCTGCCTAGCAAGCATGAGGTCCTGAGTTCAATTCCTGGTACCAAAAAAGAAAAAGATTTTATCCTCATTGTTGCGTTTTTGACATGAAGTCTTTTTCCATGCAGGTATCCGTTTATATCCTATACCATGTAATTTTCTCTTTGAAGAGCTTCTATTCTTGTTTTGTAGATTAAGCCTGCTGATGACAGATTCCCTCAGTTTTGTTGTGCCACAGAGTCCCTTTCTGCAGTTCTGAAGGATGGTTTCACTAGGTACAGAGGTCTGGGTCAGAGGCATCTTTCTTTGGCCACAACCTGTGCTTTCTGCCTTTCTATGTCTTGCTGCTTTTGCTTGCAATGGGGCCTGAGATCGCTGGTAAGAGCTGAGCTAGACAGGCCTTTAGTGGGCAGTTTCAGTTTGTCTTGCTAGGTGTGTCATGTACTACCGTCTGCTGTAGCTGTAGGTGTCCCAGCTAAAATTTCCCTGACATCCTTGTTTCTGCCTTCCCTGTTGTCTTTTGGTTTTTGGAGACTTCTCTTTTTTTTTTTTTTTTTTTTGTCTTTTTCCGTTTTTATCGGTACCAGGGATCGAACTCACGACTGCCTCCTTGCAAGACAGGCGCTTATGCCACTGAGCTAAATCCCCAGCCCCGAGACTTCTCTTTTTTTTCTCTCCCGGTGCTGGGATCATTGAGCTACACCCCATCCTCTAGCAACTCAGTACATTAAGCACCAGGTCACAGTCCAGCTGAGGTGATCTTTTGCTGCCCTGGAGTCCTGCTGAGGAGGGGCCCTGGCCAGCAGGGAAGGTGCTTGCTCTTCAGTGAGCCGGGCCCTCCTCTTCTCAGTGCTCAGTCTCTGCTCCCCTCAGGGAGGCAGGAAGGCTAGAAGGGGCTAGGGTTACCGCCCTGGTGACTAGGTAGCCTTGTGGAGAACTTCAGCTAGGTGGACTTCAGAGTGGCAGGTTCTCCCTCTCTCTGCCGCAAGCCCTGGGTACAGTGTTCCTAGGCTGACTCCGGGCCTCCAAGGACGGGTACCACCCTGTCCCTTTCTCCAGTCACTCCCACAGCGTGAACTGGCACAAGGCTGGCCTCCAGCAGGTGCCCAGAGTGTCTGCAGGTGCCTTCTTACTTAGTCCAGTGCCTGTTCAGTGCACTGAGTCAGCAGACACCCAGGGGCTAGGTAAGGTAGGCAGTACAATGGGCCTCTGGGGTGGCTTCAGTTTGGGGGTGTCCTCATTCTTCCTGTGTCTTCTAGATCTGCAGTCTTGTGTGCCAGCAAGATGGAGATTAACACGTCTGGCTTTGACATTGATGCCCCCCGTTGGGACCAGGGCACTTTCCTGGGGCGTGTGAAGCACTTCTTTAACATCACAGACCCCCGCACCATCTTGGTACCAGAGCATGAGCTGGACTGGGCCAAGGCAATGGTGGAGAGGAGCAGGTAAGGGGAAGAGGTCAAGGGAGAGCACAGAGGCATTAGGTGTCTTTGAGGGGATCTGCTAGGTGAAAACAGGAACTGAAAGTGAAGGAACTCAGCAAAGGAAAAGACTGGGAGACACCTGCCTGTTGCCTTCCTCTGATAGAATGGGGACCGTGCCTCCAGGCACCCACATGGAGCAGCTTCTGTATGCTAAGAAGCTGTATGACTCAGCCTTCCACCCCGACACTGGGGAGAAGATGAATGTCATCGGGCGGATGTCCTTCCAGGTCCCTGGCGGCATGCTTATCACAGGTTTCATGCTCCACTTCTACAGGTGGGTGCTGGGAGCCCAGGGTATGCAGCAGGCTCTGCTAGGCAAGGAGCTGGCTGTATTTTCCCCTGTGCTGGGGCTGGAACCTGGGGTCTCATGCATACTAGAGGAGCATCTGTCACTGAGCCTCGGCCCCAGGGTGCCAGTTTCCGATAACAGCAGTCTTCTTACCAGATAGCACGCATTACGCTGGTTTGTTTTGTTTTGCCTGTATGCCTCTGGTAACTCTCCCAGTGTCCCTGCCCATAGATACTGCACTATCACTGTCGTACACCATTTCTGTCGAATAGATGGAATTCTGCAGAGGCTGAGTAATTTGTCCAGATTCACACAGTAAAGAAATATGGGTACCTGGATTTAAACAGGGGCAGTCCTCATTAGAACTCAACAGATAAGCTGTTCTAAGTCTGTTTGTTTGTTTTTTCCTGAGGGAAAGTGGTGGTAGTTTGAGTTGGGGTGTCTCTAGGTAATTCAGGCTGAACTTGAATTCACTGTGTATCCCAGGCTGGCCTCAAACTTGCAGTGATCCTCTTGGCTCAGTCTTCCAAGTGCTGCAATTCTAAGTGTGTGCTACCATGCCTGGCTTTAAGTTTCTTTTTCTTTTCTTTTTTTTGTACCTGGAATTGAACTCAGGACCTTGCACTTGCCAGGCAAGTTTGTTTATGCTTCTGAGCTACATCCTGGTACTAAGTTTTTTTTGAAGAGTACTTGTCCTAGGCTGGGTGTGTTAGTGTGTGCCTGTGATCCCAGCACCCAGGAGACTGGTACAGAAGGATTGCTGTGAATTCAAGACCTGTCTGGGTTACATAGTGAGTCCAGAGTCAGCCTGAGTTACACAGTGAGACTTGGTCTCAATCCCCCGACCCCACCTAAATAAATAAATAAATAAATTAATTAATTAATTAATTGTTCCAGTTAGGCTTGTAGTACATGCCAGTAATCCCAGCACTTGGGAGGATAAGCCGGAGGATCTTGAGTTCAAGGCTAATTTGAGCTAGACAGTGAGACCCAGTCTCAAAAAAATAAGTACTTCTTATTTCACAGTGAAGCCAGGTGTGGTGGTGCATGCCTGTAATCCTAGCACTCAAGAGGCAGGAGAATCACAGCAAGTCACGGCCAACCTGGGCTACATAGTGGGTTCAAGGCCAGCCTGACCTGCATAGCAAGACCTTGTCTCAAAAAACAAAAATAAAACAAGACCACGATGAATGCTATTAATTTTATACTGTAATGTGTAATATCTAAGTTTAAAAAAAGAAAGACTTCCTTGAGTAGTTGGGAGGAAATAAACTTTCTGTGTGGTCTGGATGTGATTCCTTCACCCCACTCTGGCCTGGGGCCAGGTGCTGGAGCTTGCACTGTAGAGCCAGTGAGCTTTGTTGAGAAGACAAGAAGTGGGGCTGGGAATTTAGCTCAGCAGCATAAGCACCTGCCTTGTAAGCAGACGGTCGTGAGTTTGATCCCCAGTACCAGAAAAAAAAAGAAAAAAGAAAAAAAAAAAAAAAGAAGTAAGTGGTCAGTTGGAGGAAGGGTCTGCAGTAGGAGAGCAGAGCTCATGGAGAGGCCGAGTGTCTCCGGGGGGCAGGGAAGGCTCAGGGAGGTTCTGAGGCAGAAGTGGCATCAGCAGAGCAGCAGGAAAGAGACAATGTGTGTTCTGGGTGGAGGGCATGGCCTGAAAGCCAGGTGCAGAGAGCAGAGTGGGTGCCACCCAGGGCAGTGCAGGTACGTGGTGAGTGGTGAACCCCACGGCTTCCATCCTATCCTCTGTCTCTCCTGACCTCCATTCTTGGCAGGACCATGCCAGCAGTGATCTTCTGGCAGTGGGTGAACCAGTCTTTCAACGCCTTGGTCAACTACACCAACAGGAACGCAGCTTCCCCCATGTCGGTCAGGTAAGAGGCCTGGTCCCCAGCTGTTATGCCTTCCTAGTGGGGCCACACTGAGCAGGTGGGCCAGTCACCCTTTTCCAGAGCTTGGAAGTATTTTTGCTGCCTGCTAGGGAGTATCTTCTTCCCAGACCAATTCGAATTGTGTTTGTGCCTTCTCTCAGCCCGTCTCTCGTAGGTGTGCATTGCATGCCAGTGGCATCCTGGGACCTGGCAGTGCCTTGATGAGAAGGCCTTGCATCCCTGGAGGTGCTGAAGGTCTTTTTGGGAGTTAAGCATATAATCTCAGAGTAGGATGGTGCCACTAAGGACACGAGCAGGTGCCAGGACAGCTGTAAGCAGGAGTGAGTGCAGGCAGACCCGGCAGGAAGGCCTTTGTGTAGAGGTGATGTTTCAGAGGAGTTCTGAGGGCCACGAGTTTGTCATGCCAGAGCCCAGAGGGCCATGCATGAGGCATGGAGGGCATCAGTGTGCACAGTTTGGCTGCTGGAGAAGCATGGGTGTGTTTAAAGTACTGAAAAGGTCAGGGCGGCTGGCTACTACTGTGGGTGAGGGCTGAGAGCCCAGGATAAGACTGGGGACAGAGTGCCAGTCTTTTCCCCAGCACCTCAGCCTTCACCCCCTCTCCTCCCCAGGCAGATGGCCTTCTCCTACCTCACAGCCACCACCACCGCAGTGGCCACTGCTGTGGGCATGAACATGTGGACAAAGGTGTGGTCTGGGGCAGCGGCGGGTGTGGCGGCCACTGGGGGGCAGCAGAGTCCCAAGGAAAACAGCAAGGCTGTCCCCAGGTTTTTCCTTTTGGGTTTTTGCTGGAGTTTCGGGTCCTCAGACTGAGTGGATGTGTGGCAGTAGTGAGGTCTGATTTCCTTCCTGATTGACAGTTCTGAAACCCCCTCCACTCCCATCTGAACATGCCCATTCTCCCTGTCCCCAACAGAGAGCTCCACCCTTGGTGTGTCGCTGGGTACCCTTTGCTGCTGTGGCTGCTGCAAACTGTGTCAATATCCCAATGATGCGGCAGCAGTGAGTAAATCCTGCCCTTCTCTCCCCAACTGCCGCATAGCTGGGGAAGGGAGGTTCCCCATCCGTGGACAAGGCCCTGTGGGCTGAGCCTCAGAAGGGTCCCTGAGGGCCAGTCACACCTGCAAGATGCCTGGGAGTGTAGGTGACAAGGTGGGTCTACATTCAGATGCTGTAGGCACACTTTCCTGTGCAGTAAGAGGATAGGGAGTGTGTTCCCGTGGGCTTTTACCCTAACTTCCTGTCTTTATTGTTGTTTGAGACAGCCTTGTTGTATAGTTCCGGCTGCCTTTTAACTGGCCGTGTAGTCCAGGCTGTTCTGGAGCTCACAGTGATCCTCTTGCCTCAGTCTCCTAGGTGAAGGGATTACAGGCGTGTGCCACCACACCCAGGTAGATAGCTTTAGTTCACCTATGTTAGGGTTGTGACCCCTGCCTGCTCTCAAAGGCCCGGAATGGCATTCTAAATGAATTTTGGTAGAGCAGAACTAAGAAGCTTTGAAAGAAGCCCGGGAGTGACTAGATGTCTTCAAGCACCTAGCTCTGTTCTTTTCAGCAGCAAAAGTGAAGGAGGGACTCTCACCATTTTGTTTCATTTGTTCACGTTTTTCCGCCTTGCTGGGAGTGGAGCCCATGGCCTCCTGCATGCTAGGCCAGCACTATACCACTGAGTTGACCCCAGCCTAGGCTGCTTTCTTGCCTATGGTGCAAAACTTCTGCCTGAGGTGTTGATGACGTAGTGTGTGTAGAGCTCCCAGGCTGCACCTGGACATAATGAATGCTGCACAAGTGTTAGCGTCAGTACCATTGTCATGGTTATCGTATCCACAATCCGTATTTCCTAGAGGCTACTAGGACTGAGCAGCACCTACAGAAAGAACATTAGGGGTAAGAGGTCTGCACACTGCTCCTTCCTCTGCCCAGCTCTTTCCAGCAGACAGTTGAGACCACCAGCTATGGTCTTAGTTCATCAGGAGGCAGCCTGAGAACAGCCAGAGTAGCTCCTGTCTGGGGCAAGGTCCTACTGCCAGGGGCTGAACTAAGCACCTGTCTGGGATTGTCTCATGCCATCCTTACCATGTTCTCTGAAGTGGGTGCCAGGATTATCTCCAGTCTGCAGCTGAGGAGAACTGAGGCTTTAGGAAGGTTAAGAACTGCTTGGCGTCACATGCAAGTATCAGGAATCTCCTGAGGCAATGCGGGCCCAGGGCCAGCTCCCATAGCCTGCGTCCCAGTTCACTTCCGAGATGCCACTTATGGAAGGAAGAAGGGAGGTTAGAGGGCCAGGTATAGGGGGGCTTCTCAGACTGTGGCCCTGGCCATGTTCCCCGGGATGTCACATGGCCTGGGTGGCTGCCATCACCCCCTTCCCAAACCCAACCACTCATGTTTCTGTTTAGGGAACTCATCCAGGGCATCTCGGTGCAGGACAAGAACCACAATGAGGTTGGCCATTCCCAGGTGAGTAGAGTCCTCTCAGTAGGAGAGAATTCCTTCTCGGACTCTGTCTCCTGCTTAGTGATTGGAGTAGGTACCGTGAAAGCTCTAAGGAGGCTTCTCCCTGACCCCACCCTCACTCCCTGTCAATTCCCCTACATTTCTCTTTTTCACTACTGGAGACTAAACTCAGGCCTTTGTCCTAAACTGTGTCCCCAGACCCTTTTACTACTTTTTCACTGTTTTTGTTTATTTATTGTGAGGTGCTAGGCATTGTACCCAGAGCCTGAGTACTGAGCTACCACTCCAGTGCAGTTTTTAATTTGTATTTTGAGACATTGTCTCACTAAGTCACAAGGTTGCCCAGGCTGGGCTTGAAAGTCTGACCCTCTTTGCCTCAGCTGGGCTTACTGGTGTTCACGGCCACACCCTGCTTCTTCAGCTTCCTTTTTTCCCTCATTTCTTGTTCTGAAGGTAACTCAAGCTTGGCTGTGACCTCAGTCCAGCCTTCCAGTACTGCGCATTTACTAAACCTCGATACGATATTTCCAACTGCTTTTCTTTTCTGCCCTCAGAGAGCTGCAGCCATAGGCATTGCCCAAGTGGTTATTTCCCGGATCACCATGGCAGCTCCTGGCATGAGTAAGATGGGGAAGCCCCCATCCTGGGGGTCGGGGAGCATGTGGGTGGGGGGTAGGGTCCCAGCCTCCTGAGCCAGGCTTCTTCGACTAGATTGCACAAAGGCTGCAAGCTCAGGAAAACTATACTGGCTCCCATCATCGCATTTGGAGGGAGAAAAGTTACTTCCCTTCAACTAATGGTCATTAAGCCTTAGTCCCTGACCAGGAATACTGCACGAGGTAGATAGTAGTAGAGAGAATAATTTTGCTTATTGCAGTGCAAAATACAGATTCTGTTTGTGTGAGCCTTCAGATAGTTTTATTTATTTATTTATTTTTTTGGTCTTTTTCCTTTTTATCGGTACCGGGGATCGAACTCGCGACTGCCTGCTTTCAAGGCAGGCGCTTATGCCGCTGAGCTAAACCCCCAGCCCCATTCAGATAGTTTTAGTGTTGAGGAGGTGGCTTTGGATCTAGTGGCACAGGTGTGTCCCTTTAGAGGTCTGAGACATGTTTCCTAGGGGTTGGGGGTGGCTTTGCCTATGCATTTTCTATTTCCAATGCTGAGGGTTTTCTGGAGCAGCTGGGGAAGGAGAGCAAAACCCCCAGCCCTTCTCTGACAGCCAGAAGGCTTCCTGGGAGTCCCGGGCCTCCCCTCAGGACCTCCCCTGGTCTCTTCCAGTCTTGCTACCAGTCATCATGGAAAGGCTAGAGAAACTGCACTTCATGAAGGTCAGCAGGGTTGGTTCCTGTTTCCGTCCTCCTGCCCCGCCCCTGCTGCTCTCACCTCCTCCTCCTCATCTCACCAAAGTAAAACCCCAGTGGCGGCCTCCTGCTTCAAGGGCAGGGCTCCAGCCTCTGGCTGCTTCAGGTTAACTGGGCCTTGGCGGGGCAGGTGTGGGTGCGCCTTAGGGATCCTAGTGCCCCATGGGTCTCTTACTTGTCTGTGCAGAAAGCCAAGCTGCTGCACGTGCCGTTGCAGGTTACGCTGTCCGGGTGCTTGTGAGTACAGGGCTTGGGTGGCCTGGGTTGTCTTGGGCCCCCATAGTCCACCTTCTGGTGTTACCCATGTCAGAGTCATGTGTGCCTTCACTTGGCTTTCAAAGTGGCCACGCTCAGGATACCTGTGGTCTATCTGGAGCACTCGCCTATACCCCTTGAGGCACCAGACTGGAGTGTGTACAAGAGCTGAGGAGCCTCACAGTATCTTCCCCCGATCTCATGAGGCAAGGCAAGGCGGAGCTCAACCTGGGCTGCCCAGCACCCAGCCGATACAGAAAGAACACCAGCCACATCAGCATCTATAGGAGGCTGCCAGGGACCATAGGAAGCTAGGGCTCTGAGTGCAGGGCCTGGGCTTAGACAGTCACGCCTCCCCCTTACACAGCTGAGGTGCAGTGGCATGGTGAGGAGCGGCACCCACTCCTCAAGCTCCCTAGTTGCATCATTGTCTTCCTCTGCTTGAATGTGGGCGTGCTGTGGGGGAGGGGGTTGGAGGGATGCTGATTGTGCCCCCATGCTAGTGTGGGTTTTCTGGTCCTCAGTGGAAAAGGGTGGATGGGAGGTGGAGGGCTGGCTGGGAAGGCAGCCCAGTGTGGCATCTCCTCTTTTATCCTGGGGCTCTGGACGGTGGTGGGTAGGGCAGAAGGGACAGGTCCCTAACTGATGTTGTTTTTTTCCTTTCTCATAGCCTCCTCTTCATGGTACCAGTGGCATGTGGGCTCTTTCCACAGATGTGGTATTGCCTTTTGTTACCTGCTTTCTTTTATTGACCCCACTGCCACTCCATCCCCAATCCTCCACAGCAGGTGGGACAGTCAGGGCGGCACTCAGGGGCCCTTCATGCCTGGTAAATAGCAAACCAGCTGGATTGCTGAGAGGCAGAGAAGTTAGGGAGAGGAGTGAGTCCCTCCTGTTGGGGAGCCCTGCTGCCTGGAGGTGGCCGGGGATGTGAAGAGACTGTCCTGCTGGCTGGATTGGGAGGCAGGTCTCCCTGGCTGCTCCTGGTCTTTAAAATTAAGTGAGGGGCTTATTTGGCTCTTGTTTCTCAGAGGATGATGACCTAGATGTGTCCATTGCCCTCGTGTCCCAGAAGAGTGGGTAGGGTGAATGGACAGCAGAGGAGGGATGAGGGACCTCGGGCTGCCCTGGGAACTGGCTGGCTCTAGGAATGGGTGTGGTTTGGACATCTGCCAAGAGGTGCTGTTGCCCGCTTTGGCACTGTGATCGTCTATTAGACGTCTGTGTCTCGTGGAGACAACAGAAGCTTAACCGAAGACTCGAGCACAGGAACAGTGAAGCAGGCTGGGTAGAGGGGAAAGCTGTACACAGTTCCAGCAGGAGGATCAGGAAGGGCTCCTCAGAGGTGACACTTGGAGTGACTTTTTCTGGGGTAACTTGCGTACTCGGAGTGGCACACTCAGAACCCCTTTCTGTCCTCTGTTCAGTGCCTTGCCAGTTTCTTATCTGGAACCAGATCTTCAAGACGTTGTCGGGGCCAAGGACGGAAAACATGCACCTTATGTCTATTTCAACAAGGGTCTCTGAATGCATCATGCCAGCAAGGACCAGCCTGCGAGTATCTACTGCTCTGCACACCTGTGCCCACGTTCCTCCTTGCCCACAAGGCCTGAGAGCCAGGATGGACAGGGGCACATTTCCTATCACTTTGACCAAGTAGTTTGTTTACTGGACTTTAGTGGGTAATCATGGAAAAGGGAACCAAAGGTGGGAGTCCTCTGTGCCTCCTCCTTAACCCTCTGCCCTGGAGGCTGGAAACTGCTGCCTTTGCAGGGAGAAGTTGCTGCTACCTGTTGGTGGGCAGGGTGGAAGACATCAAGCAAATCATTGGGAAAAGTTAGGAAACCTTGCTAGGCCTGATGTTGCATGCTTGTAATCCCAGCACTTGGGAGGCTGAGGCAGAAGGGTCCTTAAGAATTTGAGACCAGCTGGGCTACAAAGTGAGTACAAGGCCAGCTTGAACTGCATAGTGAGACCCTGTGTCAAAAAGACAAAAAAAATTTTTTTAAGAAACCTTTAGGATCCAGGTCCAGCCAGGTTTGGGGATTGGCCAAGGGCAGGAAGAGCTCTGCATCTTCCCTTCCCTTTCCTTCCAGAGCAGAGGAGCCTTCACCTTGCTTTGCTACCCTGGCTCACAGGAAGGGAAACACAGGCTCATCTCCCCCAGTGATCTCTCTAGTACTCTTCCCTGTGTGTCTGGCCAGAGAGCTACCTTTCGAGTGCTGCTAGCTGGGTTTATTGAACACCCAGGAGTTAATCTGTACTAAAAAATGAGGCTGCACAGAGCAGTAAAATACCATGATGCTTCAAGCATCCATTGACACTGACTTTGTTCAGCCAGCACTCTGGAAGGCTGAGGCAGGGGGATCACAAATTTGAGACAAAGGGATTTATTGAGACAGGTTTCAAAATAAAAAGTTGGGGCCATAGCTCAGTGCAGCTGCTCTGGGTTTGATCCCCAGTACTGGAGAGAAAAAAGAAAAATCATGCCTAGACCTTTTTTTTGAGACAAGGTTTCACTATGTAGTTAAGTCTGGTCTTGAATTTGCAGTGATCCTCCTGTCTCTTGGCCTCCTGAATGCTAAGATCACAGGTGTGCACCACCATGCCCAGCCTTTCATACCTGTTTTTTGTTTTGTTTTTTGTTATGGGGGTTGAATTTGTGCTTGCCAGCAGGCGCTTACACCACTGAGCTAAATCCCCAGCCCTCACGGGCCTGTTTTGAAAGAGAAATCTCCTCACTGTTTGTGGAAAGGATGTATGTTAGCATTAACCACACGGTTAATGGATCTAATCTGGCTGCCTCCTTTCCTCCGCCATCAGCAGGCTAAGCACCAAAGAGAGACTGGCATTTGCTGAATAGGAGAGGGAAGTTGGATTTGGACACCTAAGGGGAAGCCAAACAGTACCAAATGGCCTTAAGAGTACGGGGCGGGGGGGCAGGATTTGGATCAGGAGCACAGCGCCTGCCTGGCAAGTATGAGGTTCTGAGTTCAATTTCTGATACCACAAAAATAAATTTTTTTTTTGTTTTTTCCTGTGCAATTTTGGGACCAGGGATTTAGCTCAGTGGCCCAGTGCCTGCCTGGCAAGTGTGAGGGCCTAAGTTTGATTCCCAGTATGCATTCCCCTTAAAAAAAAAAAAAAGTGTGCAGGGCACAGCAATCTTTTCCCTTTCAACCAGCTTCTTGGGTTGGGGTTAAGGTAAGTTGAGGGAGGACTCCTAGGGTGCTCCTGTGTCTGTGTGACTCTCCTGGAGAATGCTGGCTCTTCAGAGACCATCACTGAACTGTATAAAGTGCACTAAAGAGCATAAAAATCTGTAAACCAAGTACTAAAGCCTGGATGGAGGGGATTAGCTCAGCAGCTCAAGTGCCTGTCTGCTAAGTGCAAGGCTTCGAGTTCAATCCCCAGTACCAAAAAAATAAAGCCGGCAGAACACAGGAGTTGGTCTTACCTTGCCTTGGCATGTTCAGAGGGTATCACACACTTAAAGGGTTTCAAAAAGACAAGCCTGCACCATGCTGCATAACGTGTAAGTCTGGTATTCTGGCAAGCTGAGGCAGGAGGATCACAAGTTTGAGCCTAGCTTGGGCAACTTAGCTACTTAGGGAGACTTTCAAAAGACGATAAAAGAGGTTGGCATATAGTTTAATGCACCTAAGTTGCCCTGGCTGGGTGATCTCTAAAGTGACCTGCAGTCCTTCCACCTCAGCCTCCCAGCATGCTGGAAGTGTATGCCTGGTTTGTGGGCCACAGTTGAAGGAATCCTGCTGTAAGGAGAAAAGGCCGCAGTCCTGACACCGAGGTACTGGCTAATTTGAACATCTACTTAACTTCAGTTTTTAAAAGTAAAGCAACAATTTAGGTAACATTTTTAAAAAGTGAAGTGAACATACTATCTGTCTATCTAGGGGTTGAACCTAGGGAGCACTGAACTATGTATATAAATTTTTTAGACAGGGTGTTGCTAAATTGCACAGGCTGGCCTCAAACTTGAGATCCTTCTGCCTCAGCTTGAGCAGTGGGGTTACAGGTGTACACCACTACCACACCCCAGAAACTCACCCTTTTTGATTGTATAGTTCTAGCCAGACCTGGTAGCACAAGCCTGTAATTGCAGGATCACAAATTTAAAGCCCAACTTGGGCACCTTAGTGGTTTTAGCCTTTTAAAAAGGCTTGGGGATGTGGATCCATGTGAAGGCTCTGGGTTTAGTCCCCACTACTGCAAAGATAAATGAATTAAAAACAAAGTGTGGCATTCAACGATGTTGGGTGTAATCACGGACTTGGGTAGTCATCCCCACTCTAACTTCGGAGCACTTTTCTTACCCACAAAGAAGTCCCTGGCCCCTTACCCCCTCTACTTCTGAGGTAGGATGGAAGGAATAGGAAGGAGATAAGGAAAGTCTCATTTAAAAATGGTGCTTTTAACTAGACTGCAACTTGATACATATCATTACCCAAGGCGTTCCTGGGTGTGTGTCTCTTCCTCCCATGACCCTCACCCCAAACCCTGTAAGGATACTTTAGTTAATAAGGTGGAGAGCAAAAACCTGACCATGAGAGGGAGCAAGAAACAGATTCAAGAATTCAAAAATTGTTTAGGCAAAACATCTTAGACTGCTCATGTTTCAAAAAAAAGTCCCTTTCCTGGTGATATGGGCCTTTATTATCTCTATCTGTGGGTGAGCCATTCCTTTCTTCAGTAAAGAATTTCTGTAGGTTCCTAGATTCCAGTTCCACCCCTGAGTAAAACTGGTCTTCCCATCTCTGACAACTCTGAGCCTTCAGGGTCCCCGATCTGTTCCTTTGAATGATCTGCCTGTAACCCCTTCACACCTCTTCCTGCCTGGTACTGAGAAGGCTTCTAGGGCAGAAGTCTCCAAACCTGCAGCCTGCACTGTGGGTTCCACAGCTTAAGCTTGGGTGCCTCTGTTGCAGCCTATCACGCAACTCCCAGCTCGTCTGCTCTGTTGATTGCTTTTGTTAGGCATTTTGTGGAAGTGGCACAGGATTGTAAACTGGAGCAGCCTGGGCAGTTTAGCAGCATTCTCCCTAAATAAAGGGCTCGCACTCTAGCTCAGTGCCAAGGCCACATAAATAAGTCGGTGGTGTTCGTTCTCTCCTGCTTTGTGACGCCTCCCTTTTGAGCTGGCACCTGTTAACCTTGAAGGGAGGTAGGGTGACTGGCAGGCTGCTCTGGGCAGTGCTGCTCTAGACTCCGAAGGGCATAGTGTTTGTCCTGCTGGAGAGCTCTTGGCTAAGAAGAGAAAAGGCTGGGGTAGAAACCCCTGTATTTACCAGATTTTTTTCCATTTGGCGGTAGTGGGGATTGAGCCCAGGGCCTGTTCATTAAGCTATATCCTCAGTTATTGATTGAGACAGGATCTCAATCATTAAGTTTCTTAGGCTGGGCTCCAACTTGCCTTTTTCTGCCTCAGCCTCCTCTGAAGCTGGAATGACAGGCGTGTGCCACCTCTCTGGGCTGTCAGACTCTTCATGTGGGATGAAACCCAGGGCTTCCTGCATGGTAATGTGCCATTATTTTACCATGATTCAGTCCTATATAAGGCATGGAAATTTTATTTCATTTTGAGACAGCTGTCACTTTATAGCTCAGGCTGGCCATGAACTCACTAGGTAACCTGGGGTGGCCTCCAGCACACAGCAGTCCTGCCTCAGCCTCCCGAGTGTTGGGATTACAGGTTCTAGAAGTTCTAAAAGGAGAACCAGGCCTGGTGTCTCACACCTGTAATCCTAGATTCTTGGGAGGTTGAAGCAGGAAGATGGCATGTTCAAGCCCAACTTGGGTAATTTAGGACATTAGCTAGACCTCATCTCAGTTAAAAAAATCTACAGAACAGGTGTGGTGTGTACCTGTAAAGTCGGTATTTAGGAAGCCATGGCTGGAGAATCAAGTTTGAGGCCCGCCTTAGCTAAGTAGTGAGATTGTATCTCAAAAAAATAGTAAAAGTTTCAAAAATTTAAAAAGGGCTAAAGAAGTATGAGTGTAACTCTATGGGAAAGCCTGTGTTCAATTCTCAGTATAACAAGAAGCAAAAGGAAAAGGAGGCAGATAGTGTGCTATACAAAAATCTGCAGAAAAGCCAGGTGGAGTGGTGTACACTTGTAATCCCAGCACCCAGGAGGCTGAGGCAGGAGCATCCTATGAGTTTGTGGCCCAGGTGGGCTATATAAGCCAGTCAAGGCCAGCCTGCATCACATATTGAGACCCTGCCTCAATAAAACAACAATCTGCAAATCAACTGGATGTGATAATGCAAACCTATAATCCCAGGACATGGGTGACTGAAGCAGGAGGATACCCATGAGTTTGAGGCCAGTCTTGGCTACACAGTTCAAGGCCAACCTGCATGACATAGTGAGATCCTATGTCCAAAACAAAACCTGTAAATCATATATAGACTACACACTGTATCACACATGGACCCAGAAGAAATGAGGGCTAGGAATTTGTAAAGAAAACTCTGGAATCTGTAAAGAAGGCAGTTCTCAGGTGTGTCTTGAAGTAAGGACAAGGAGTGGTGGGCAGGGAGAGAAGTGGGTGGGATGCAGCCCAGAGGGCCGTGCTGAGAAGCTTGAAGTAGATGTCCTGCAGGGCCTGTGTTCTACAAAGGAGGAACACACACTATGTTTGGATTGGTGTGTGCTGCTGTGGCTGTGTGTGTGTGTCAGTGGCTGGAGAGATAATGGAGATGAAGACTAAAACAATATGAATTTACAGTCAAAAGCTTTAATGGAAGAATAGCACTGTGGAATTTCGTTCATTGTGTTCTCACTCGTTTTTGTTTCTCCTTTTTCTTTTTTTGAGACAGTCTTCCTATGTGGTCTGGCCTCAGTTGCTATGTATTCAGGCTCGCCTCAAACTCCTGGGAATCCTCCTGCCACAAATTCCCAATTGCTGGGGTTACAGGTGTGCAGCACCACACCCCACTTTGTCTTGCTTTTGAAGAGTTAAAGAGACCCATCTGGTTTGAGCGGCAAATTAGTTCTCATGAGAAATCTTCAAGGACTGAGGATTGAGTGTTATATTTGGTTCCCAGAAGACTTAATAACTGGGGGGCAGAGTCAGTTGTGTATGGCTCTGCTGGAGTCCAAGGTGACCACAGGTTTAAAGGCAAATGGAGCTTCAGGAGTAGGTTTTCTCAGTGTTGGAGGATGAGCTAAGCAAGGTAAATTTAGGGCCAAAAAGCCTTCTTTTGGTAATTTTCAGATAAACACACTGTAAGTGCTAATACTGTATTTCAGTATGCAGAGCTGAGGAGGATTTGTTCCAGAGCTTCACAAAGTGAAGATGGTTTTGTTCTACTCTCAGTTGCCTATTGGGCATTTGTAAGCTCAAGTGAAGAGTCATAGTTTTTAGTAAAAACTTAGAAAAAAAAACTTCAAAAAATAATTTAATGGGTATACTTTAGATATACATAGTAATCACATTCACCATAGGGAATTTGTACCTGGAAGTGATACAGTTTAGTTCTTTATTTCCCCATTCCCCTCCCCTCCCTTCAACCCATCTTCTACTCATTTACAAAAGCTTTGTTTCCATTTTTTGTTTTTTTCTTTTCCCTAGTTCCTCTTCTCATCTGAATATTTTCTTCCTATTTTACAATATCTACTATACATTTACACTTGCCATTTCTCACACCAGAGAAACCATGTGATATTTGAACATGTGTGTCTGATTTATTTCAGTTAAGAGTATAGTCTCAAGGTGCATCCATTTACCTAGAAATGTCTCGTTTTTTCTTTTTTATGGCTGAGTGGTACATTATTGTATTAAAAAAACCACATCTTTATCCATTCATTTGTTGATGGACATTTGAGCTGTTTCCTAGATTTAGCTATCACAAAGTGTGCCTCTATAAACAGGTGTGCATATATCTCTGTGGTATGACGCTTTTATTTTATTTTATTTTTTTTGTCTTTTTTCTTTTTATCGGTACCGGGGATCGAACTTACAACTGCCTGCTTGCAAGGCAGGCGCTTATGCCACTGAGCTAAATCCCCAGCCCCAACGCTTTTAATTTTTTTGGGAAGATGAATACTGGATCAAGTGGAACTTACAGTTTTAATTTTTTGAGGTGTCGTCACTCTAATTTTCACAGTGGTTCCACTGATCAAACAAGAGTAATTAATTTTTTGTCTTTTTGACACAGGTGTCACTATGCAATTGAGGCTGGCCTTGGGCTCACTTCATACATATCTCAGACTGGTCTCCAAGTCACAACGATCCTCCTGCCTCAGCCTCCTAAGTGCTGTTATTACAGGCATGCGCTACCATGCCTGGCTAAGAGATACTATTTATTTATTTATTTATTTTTATTTTTGTTTTTAATCTGTACCAGGGATCGAACTCAGGAGTGCACACTTGCAAGGCAGGCATTTATCCTGCCGAGCTAAATCCCCATCCCCAAGAGATACAATTTATAACAACACTGAGATTCCATTTCACCCCAGAAAAAATGGCTATTACCAAGAAAACAATGTATAACAAATGCTGGTGGGGCTGTGAGGAAAAAGAAACCTTTCTCCACGGTTGGTAGTGTAGACTTTTGTTTTTGGAATGTACTCAGCTTGTAGTTTAGGCTGGCCTTGAACTCACTATGGAGCCCAGTTTGGTCCTTGGGTTTGCAATGATCCTCCTGCCTCAGCCTTGAGGGATTACACGCGTGAGCCCTGATCACTGCCTGCTCCCAAAACTACTTAAAGTGCTTATTGTATTTCCCCCACTCCCCACCCACAAAAAAAGTACAGGCTGGCCATGAACTCTTGCGCTCTTGGTCTTTTTGGAGGCAGGGTCGTTGCAATTTTGGACCAAAGTTGCTGCTCGGGCCATTTGCCACTGGAACAGAGATCCTGTTAGTGGGGTTGTGCTTCAAGACAAACGACATCAAAGACTTTTAGACTGCAATTGTTTTTCTCTTTAGGAGTGCCTTTTTACCTTCTGGCAATCTTACTTTCAAACACATTTAGAATCACCACTCCTTTCTCGCTCTCTTTTTTCAATGATTGGTCTGTGGAAACCTGTTACTTCTGTCACACTGAAAACGGCTGAATCCCAACTAGACTGTTCAATACAGTGCATCTTTTGGATGGCTCTACCCAGCGATCCTAGCTACTTCCGCCACTCTCTGCAGGGATGGAACGTATTTCACACAAATCCACAGCTCTCAAAATGGCCCATCTTCCTTCTACTTTTCATTGGCTGGCTCTCTCCAGCCTTCCCTCCGATAGGCGGCACTTACCCTTGATTGACATATATTTTGGTCAGTACGCGAAAGGTAAGAGCCAATGAGACTCCGGAACTAGAGACCATCTCCGGCCTTGTCTTGCCTGGGGCGGGGTGGAGCCGAGCCGGAAGGGGGAGGGGAGAGAGAAACCGGAAAAGAAAGGAAGAAGGAAGAGGAAAGGAGCGAGGGAGGAGGAGGAGGAGAGTGGCGGCGCCGTTTCGGAGGAGCAGGAGCAGGGGGTGGGATGGAGAGGAGGAGGCTCCTGGGTGGCATGGCGCTCCTGCTCCTCCAGGCGCTGCCCAGCCGCCTGTCAGCCCGGGCCGAACCCCCGCAGGTGAGGGGGAGGGGCCGTCCGGGTCGGCCCGGGGCTCCTGGGGTAGTGGAGGCCTGGCTGGAAGGGGGTCTGAAGTAGAGTTGTTGTCCAGTGTCGAGGAGTCCCACGGGGAACGCCCGTGCCTGGCGTGGGCGAGCGCTCGGGCTTTGCAGCTGTTTAGCAGGGGACACCTGTGACAGTTCTGGTGGCGGGGACGGTGCCACGCGCGTGCGGGGCTCTTGGGACGGCCGCTCTGCTGGGTGCGTTGGGGTGGTGTTGCAGGACTTTGGTGGCTCGCCGATCCATGGGCGGTCATTCGTGGCCCCCCAGGAGCAGGTAACCGAGTCAGTGGGGCTGCATATGCGTCTGTGGTGTCGGCCACGGTGGAGACAACTGACTGCCAGGGGAAGCGGCCTGAGACCATGTTTATGTCAGGCCGGGAGAAGGCAAGTTTTGCGGGCATTCTTGCTTGGTTTGCGTGGAGTCGGGCAGGGCACTTTTGTAGCCTGCGGAAGGCAGGTGCGACGAGTGGATTGGGGACCTCCCACCTCCAAAGAAGTTATAAATAACCTCTATTGGACTCGTCGGCCTAGGAGGGCAATTCATTTGCTGATCTGGGCCGCTCAGGGCTTTGGAGTAAAGGGTAGTTGCGACGCCAGTGTGGGCAGCGCATTGGGCGCCCGGCTTTTCTTGCTGGGTGTCTTACAGCTTCTTCAGGCAGGGAGACTCGCCTGTGCCGGTCCAGCTCTGGCTGACGTTTTGAAACCCTAATGGGAGCGCTACCTGCGGTGCCAGGCTGGGTGGGGTCCTGCAGACCGTGGCACCCCTCCTCCCTTAATTTTGACCAGGCTCTAGCCGTGTATTTTCTTTCCTTTTCTTTTTTTTATCGGTACCGGGGATCGAACTCACGACTGCCTGCTTGCAAGGCAGGTTCTTATGCCACTGAGCTAAATCCCCAACCCCCTAACTGTGTATTTTCTTCTGCTCCTTTCCCTGTTCTTGTCTTCTGCCACAGGACAATCATGGGCACAGACAGGTATCACAATGGCATCGTCTATCCACGTAGCACTTGGTCTTCATATTGTGATCAAGGGCATAAGCGAGTCCAGTAAAAATTCTTCTTTTCCCTCTGCGTATAAAGACTGCTTTTCACACATGCATCTTGTTTGTCCATTGTTTGTCCATTGTGCTCTATTTTAAAATACTAATTTTTAACGCCAGTTGACATATAACAAAATTAACAAGTTTTAAGGTGAACAGTTCTGTGGTTAGTACATTTGCAGTGTTGTGCAACCACCAACTCTGTGCAGTTCCAAACGTTTTCATCACCACAAAGAAAACTCCTCATTAACCAGTTACTCTATTCCCTCCTCCCAACAGCCCCTCAACAACCACCAGTCTGCTTTCTGTCTCCAGATTAACCTATTTGGATATTTCATGTAAATGAAAGTTCACAATATGTGATATTTTGTGTTTGGGTTCTTCAGTGGTTTGGTTTTGGTTTTTTGTTTTGTTTTTACTGGGATTGAACTCGAGGTTTTTGCACTGAGCTACATCTCCAACTCTTTATTTTGAGACATGGGTATCTCATTACGTTTCCAGGACTAAGCCTGAATTTGCATTCCTCCTGTTTCAGCTTCCCAGAGTGCTGGGCTTACAGGTATGTGCCACCACATCTGGCCTCATGTAATCTTTTCAAAGTTTATCCATATACAGGTCCAGTAGTTCATTCCTTTTTCTGATTGAATAGTATTCCATTGCACGTATACACTACACTATATGTTGAAATATGTAGTTTCTTTTCACTATATTTGTGTATATTGGGAATAATGTGAAAGAAATAGAGCTCATTTTCTAATACAATATGACCTTTTGTGGGGCTGAGACCCTTCAGTTTTAATCTTTGTTAGGCTTCTCAGGCTTCCCAGTTAAAATTATAAAGTGTCAGGAGAAAATAAATTTTGTCTGCTGGAACAGCTGTAACTCTCAGTATTGGTAAAATTAGGAATTACAGGGGCTGGGGACTTAGCTCAGTAGCGTAAGTGCTTACCTGGCAAGTTTGCGGTTATGAGTTTGATCCCTGGTACAAGAAAAACAAAGATAGGTATGTGTTGGGCTGGGCATGGTGGCACACTCCTTTAATTTCAGGATTTGGGAGACTGAGACAGTTTAGGCTACATGGTGGGTTCAAGGTCAGTCTGAACTATATAGCAAGACCTTGTCTCAAAACCAAACAGAAATATAGATATTAGCAGGACAGAATATAGAATGAACTTACTTTTGTTTTGCCCATGTCTGTTCATTTGTTTGAGACAGGGTAGTTTAGGCTGATCTTGAACTCCTTGTAGCCCAGAATGGTCTTGAATGCACAGAGATCCTCCCACCTTAGCCTCCCGATACCTGGGATCACAGATGTGAGCCACTATGCCCCGCTGCCCGCGTCTGTTTTTGTGTCAAGCCTTGGGGTGGGCACAGAATCCTCTTCAGCAAGAAGCTGGGAAGGTGGCTGGCTGTTCCTCTGGGCTTCTGGAGCCTGGGAGGAGGTGAAGAGACATGGGGTAGGGGAGAATCTGGTTGTCTTTTATTACCTCAGACATTAAAGAGATTTGCAAAATGTAGGAGAAAAAAGTCATAAAAGAGGACCTTCAGTGTCATGCCAGAATTGGAGCCTTATCTCATTCCTGGTGCCTGTAATACTTTGGGGACAGGATGGCTTTTGTACTTTGTTCTGTTTGGATGGCTGCTTGTGCTGACCAACAGCTGTTAGGTGCTTCTGGTTGCTGCCTGCCCCACTTCCTGTGCCCCCCAACAGCACCTCTTTATGGCAAGTATACTAGATACATACGGTGGGGTTTACGTTTTGATTTTTAACTTTAGAATGGAAGTTAAAGTATAATTATGAACTCTTACTCTGTCACAAGTTAGGTGTGTTGGGGGCTTGTAAGGCAGCAGAACACAGACTTTTTGGCATTGCTGGATTTCGGGTATTCCACAGTGAGTCCAGTACCCTTTGAGTTGAGAAGGTGCGCTGTCCCCATTCTGGATGGGAAAGCTGCCGCATGGGCACCGCATTGTCTCCCTGACCTGAGGTGGATCTCCTCCTCTGTCTCCTGCACAGTTACATTCAGAGGCTGTGCCTCCTCCCAGCTCTGCCTCCCAATCAGCCTAGTGTACTTTCTGAAGTTAGGAATTCAGATTTTCCCTGTGACTCACGACATGATTCCTTGAATTAGAGCTCTTAAACAGAAAGGCTTTGGCATTTGTTTCCTACATTAAATTTGTGACTGAGAAAACAGAGTTTCTTTGTAATAACGGTGTTTAGATTCAACCAGCATATTGAACTATTATTTTAAATAAAGCTTTACACTAGAGAGGCCTATAATCCCAGCAGTCTGGGAGACTGAGGCAGGAATTTGGGTGATTTGGTAATTGAGAACTTTGTCTCAAAAAATAAGCTGGGTGTTTTGGTTCACATTTGTAATCTGAGAAATTGAGGCAGGAAGATTGAACATTTGAGACCAACCTGGGTACTGTAGTAATTTCTCAATATCCTTCCCCTTCCTGCTAGGCGGAGTCTCACTGTGTAAAGACTGGTCTTGAACTCACTAGGTAGAGCCCAGGCTGCCCTTGAACTCACAGTGCTTCTCCTGCATCAGCCTCTTGAGTGCTGGGATTACAGATATGCACTACCCTAGTCGGCTTTAGTGATTTTTTTGAGACCTTGTCAAACTAAACATAGAAAGAGCTAAGGGTGTAGCTCAGTGTGGGAGGCCCTTCCCTCCATCCCCAGTACCACAATGAATGAATGAATTTTTTTGTGTATGCTGGGAATCAAACTGATGACTTAGGGCTTTCAAGGCAGGCAGTGTGCTGCTGAGCTATATCCCTGGCCCATGAATGAAATTTTTTTACGAATGAAGTTTTGGAATCTGGATGTGGTATCGTACAACTGTAATCCCAGCGTTCATGAGACTGAGACAAGGAGGATCCCTATGAGTTCGAGGCCAGCCTAAGACCCTGTCTCAAAAAACAAACAAATATTTTAGTAAATGTACTTCTGGTGTTTGTGTTTTTTAGAAATACCTTTTTTTTTTTTTTTTTTTTTTATCATCGGTACCAGGGATCGAACTCAAGACTGCCTGCTTGCAAGGCAGGCACTTATGCTGCTGAGCTAAATCCCCAGCCCCGGAAGTGCCTTTTTCTATATGGTGACTTGGCCAACGTCTGGACACAGTTTTCTACAGATGGCGTGGTTACCTTTCCTCTACCAAGCTTAAGATTTTTTGTTTGTTTTTGTTTGGTCTTATTCAGATAGTTTCACCATGCAGTTCATGCTGGCCTTGAACTCACTTTGTAGCCTAGGCTGGCTTCAAATTTGGAGTAATCTACCTGTCTCAGCCTCTGGAGTACTGGGATTACAGGTGTTCACCGCCACAACCAGTTTACCAAGTTTAAATTTTGAGTTGGAGGAGTTGGGGATTTAGCTCAGCGGCATAAGCACCTGCCTTGCAAGCGGGTGGTTGTGAGTTCCATCCCTGGTACCGAAAAATAAAATAAATAAAAAATTTTTGAGTTGGGTGGAGGCCAATTCCTACTCTTTTCCCCAGCATGCTCTTTGCTGGCTGCTAGGCTGGGAGCTCCACCCCACCCCTCCCCTCATGAGTGATCTGTTATGGTGGCCACAGGTTTGTGGAGTACTGCTGTGTCCCAAGGCTTCCAGAGATCGGTGGGCTTTACCGCCTTTCTTAGTCCATTTGGTGAGAGTTCAAAGAAGAGACACCGAAACGTAGCAGGCTGCTACTGGGCTCCACGTAGGAGCTGTGCACTCTTGGGAGGGCAGATAACACCCAAGCCATTGGCATCAAAATGGATCAGGGCTGACCCGGAATGGAAGACTGGGGAGCAAGGGAGCAGCTGATTCCTCTAGGGCAACAGGAAGATGGGATGTAGGGAACCCTCACAAGGAGTAAACATGTAGACTGGATTGTTTTTGTGGTCCTAAGGGGTGGAACCCAGAGGTGCTGAACCCCTGTGCTACATCCCCAGCTCTTTCTGTGTTTGAGATGGGGTTCACTGTGCCACTGACTTACTCAGGCGGGACGAGAGCTTGCTGTCCTCTTTCCTCAGCCTCCGAATGCTGGGATCACAGGTATTCGCCACTATGCCTGGCTAGCTGATGCTTTCTTTTGTGCCTGTCTTCTTTCACTCAGCGTCAAGGTTTCCTGGTGTATGCGTGTTGCAGCCTGCAGCAGTACTTCATTCCTTTTTTTCTGTTTTGATGGGAGGTCTCCCTGTGTTCAGCAACTGTCTGTGTAGCCAGGCTCATCTCAGTCTCCCTGTCTCTTTTTAAGACAGGATCTTGTTGTGTAGTTCAGGCTGGCCCCAGATTCTTAGCAATCCTCCTGCCTCAGCCTCCTGAGTGATCTTCATTTTTTAAAAATGGTCAGTTAACTTTCCATTGTATGAATATACCACATTTTTCTTATTCACCAGTAAACATTGGGCTGTTTTCAATTCAGAGCTATGAATAATGCTGAACATTGGTAAATAAGTTTGTTTGTTTGTTTTTTGGGGACCAGGTCTCTGTAGTGCAAGCTGATCTTTCTTATGAGGCCCAAACTGGCCTTGAATTTGTGATTCTCTTGCCTCAACCTCCCAAGTGTTGGGATTACAGGTGTGTGCCACCACTTCCGGCTGTATATAAGTTTTTGTGTAGACATGTTTTTAATTCTGTTGGGTATATACTCTGTGGAAATTGCTAGGTCTGTATGATAACTTTGTAGAAACTGATAGCGTTCCTGAGAAGTATGATGGCTATCAACCTATCTATCTGTCATCTGTATCATTTGTCTATCAACCATCATCTAACATCTATTGCCTTATTTATTTACCATCTGTCATCTGCATTATTGGGGATTGAACCCTGGGTGTTGGTGTTGAGCTGCATTCTCGACTATTTATTTTAAAAAAAATTGTGTTTTGGTATTGCTGGAATTGAACTGAAGTCCTTTACACTGAGCTACATCCCCAGCCCTTCTTTGTTTTTTAAATTTGAGAAAGGCTCATGCTAAGTCCCTACATTGCCTTAGCCTTACTGGGTGCTGGGACAAGACAGATTCTCACTAAATCACTAAGTAGCCAAAGCTGAGATTGGATTTGTGATCTTTCTGCCGCAGCATCCCAGAGTGCTAGGATTACAGGCATGTGTCACCATGCTGAGCTCAGTGTTTAACTATAATTAAATTAATAGCTACCTGTAACTATTTAATAGACAGTGCTAATAGAACAACTTTGTAGCATGGGAGTTTGGTCTGGTATAGTGGAAGCTCGTGGGCACTGAGGTCAGACCACATGAGTTTCTAACCTGACACTGTCCTTGGGCAAGTTAGTTAGGCGCTTGTGTCTCAGTTTCCTCTTCTTACAATGAGAATAATGCTAGCACATGACTTATAGGGTTGTCATGAAGAGAAAACACATAATATATGTAGAACTCTTAGAATATATTTAATATAATTAGTCTAATAGTATTTATTATTGGTGGTTCTCAGTCCATTGTGGTGGTTGACAAGTTAATGCAAACTCTAGAACTAAGTTCAGAAGCTTAGATATGGAAGGTTTTTAAAATTTTATTTTTATTATTTGAGACAGGGTCTGGCTGTGTAGTTCAGACTGGCCTCAAACTCACAGCAATCCTCCAACCTCAGCCTCCTGCATGCTGGAATTGTAGGCTTGTAATTCCACCACACCTAGCTCTGGGGGTTTAATATGACTTCCTCTCTTCTATATCTGAGTTTAGGTTTGTCCCTGTGATTTTATTTATTTATTGGTACAGAAGATTGAACCCAGGGAGTGTGAGCTATTTCCCCACCTCATCTCATTTTATGTGTTTTAATCTTGGGGGGGGTCTTTTCAAGACAGTTTTGCTATGCAGTTCAGTCTGGCCTTGAACTCACTTTGTAGCCTAGGCTGGCCTTGAATTTGCAGCAATCCTCCTGCCCCTGAGTTCTGGGATTACAGACATGCTCCACCACACCTGGCTCTTTTTAAATTTTGAAACAAATTCGTGCCAAGCTTCTCAGCCTAGCTGGGATTACAGAGCTAGGCCACCAAACCTGGTGGTACTGGTGTTTTTTTTTTTCTTTTGTAGCTGTTTAGGAACTTGTGTGTTCAGTAGTTCTCAGAGATCCCGCTCCCCACCCCATTTGTCAGTGTCTGGGGTGTTTTTATTTGTGACAGCTTGGCTGCTGCTGGTGCCTAGTTGGTGAGGGTGAGGCGTGCTGCTGAACTTCCCATACTGCTCAGGCCATCCCCGGCTGGGAGGAGGGAGTCTGGCCCAAAATGCCAGGAGTGCAGAGATTTTTGTTGAGTGGTACCAATGCTCCTTACCAGCTCCTGCTCATGATTGCAGAGGTTGAGATAGCCTAACTGCCAAGAAAGAACAGTCTTGTGAATTGCATGAAACCTGTGACATGATTTAGGTGGAGCCAGGTGTGGTGATACCTCAATCCCAATAGTGTGGGTGGCTGAGGCAGGAGGATTGCAAATTCAAATTCAGTCTGAGTAGTTTGTCAAGATCTTGTCTCAAAATAAAAATTCTTTTTTTTCCCCCGAGTTTTCATGAATAAAATAAAAATTCTTAAAAAGGGATTCAAGGTGTAGCTTAATGTATAACCTGGATTCAGTCTGCTTTACCAAGAAACCACCCAAACCAGATTTTAGGTGGAATGGTTAAAGCTCTGATACTCTAAATCTCAGTGATGTACTTCATCTGTGCTGTTTTGTCAGCCAGCATCAGGCTTTGGAAGAAGCGCTGTTTGGTTTGTGGTTCCTGGAGCCACGGAGCCTCCCTGTTCACTCAGGCCTGAGTTTCTCTTGTTTTGATCTGCACTCATGGTTTCAGTTTAAGAACATAAACTTGGTTTTGTCCCGCAAGTGCCTGCTGCAGTTACTTTCTTTCCCCATGTCTCTGCAGTTGCATAGCCAGCCAGGACTGAGTCATACTCTCTAAGCGTTTTCCTTTCCCCACTCAGCATCTTGGCTCTCTGCTCATTTTTGCCCTTAGGATTGCTGTTTTGTTCTCATGCTTGCCTAGCTTGTGGGAGCCCCTGGGTGTTCTCATGATCTGATGAGGGGGGTGGTGCACGTTGGGCCTAGGATGCTATCTCTGGAGGGAAGCTCCCTCCCAGCCTTAGCTCATCAGTGGGCTTTAGTGCCTGAGGCTTCTTGGATGCTGTGGTGTCTGCCATGGCTTTGGGTTCAGAATTCTACCTGTTGAGTGTGTGTGGGCTGGGGATTGAACCCAACTTCTTCACACTGAGCTCAGGTTAGGTGCAAACTCTTGATCCTCCTGCCTTTAGCCTCCCAGAATGCTAGGATTATAGGTGTGCTCCCGTGTGCCAGGCTCCACCCTCTTTTTTAGTGCCTTGAGAAGACCTTTCTTTTGCTTGTTTTCAGATCTTAGGACTAACACTGGAGGTGCTGTTCAAGATCCAAGTGGCATGGTGACTTGGGTTCATCACTTGCCCTTCTACTCCTGTGATGGACACCAGCAGGGCCCCTGCCACATGGTTAACAATGCAGCATGAAGAGCAGCCCCTGAGCCCCTCATCTTGGTGACCTGTCCACTGCTATCTGGCAGGATAAGGTCAAGCTGGTGGGCCCTTCCTGTGGGCTTTGCTTGGCTTTCTGTTCCACTAACTGGAACAAGGATTGGCCTAGCCTCTGTATGGGCTGTGGAAACAATAAAGGAAGAAATATAAATAAATCTAGAACTTTGCAACCTGGGAGGTCAAGAAAGGGGAAAGAGATCCCACCCTGGTGAAGTCTGTGGCTGGGTGATACAATTCCTGGTACTCCAAATGTAGGAACTAAAGTAGGTCAGCCTCCCAGACTTGCTTGCCAGTCTTGTGTGCAGTGGGTTTTTAGGATGCTTCGCTTCCTCAGCTACATTCCCACAGTGCTGCATTTATTTACTTTAGGTTTTCTTCTTTCTGCACTTTCTTCTGTGGGAAACCAGGGAAACCGTGTGTCTTTTGCTCCTGGTGCCCTCATGTCACAGTGCTGAGGCTAAATTTTGATCCAAGATATCTGATGTCTTGAAGAAGTTAAACTAGGCTTGCGAGCAGTGAAAGTTAGTGTAAGGCATCACGAGGATATTTTTGTTTTAGAAGTTCGAGATTTAGAATAAAGTCACAAAGACCTCACAAAAGTATCCAGCAAGAGGAATGTTATGTGGAACAATATACGGCAGAAAGAGACTCCCAACCTGCTAGATGTCTGAAATGCTGAGTCTCTATGTTTTGTAAAACTGAGGAATGAAATTTTTTTTTTTTGGTCTTTTTCCTTTTTTTTATCGGTACCGGGGATCGAACTCACGACTGCCTGCTTGCAAGGCAGGCGCTTATGCTGCTGAGCTAAATCCCCAGCCTGAGGAATGAATTCGAGGAGCAGCGGAGGTTAAGAGCAGAAAGAATTTATTGAGACAAAGCTTCTATCCAAGAGGGACAGAAGGGGATCTGGAAAGTGGATGGTCTAGCAACCCCGCTTCTCAGAGTTGTTTACTGAGCAAAGCCACAAGGGGATACAGGCTTACGGTGGGTCAGAACTATAGTCAAGACTACAGGTATAGTTGCTTCCATAATTTTGATCCAGTGGCACATCATAGGATGGCTGCGAGGTGGGACACAACTGTGGCCAACCAGTGAGTATCCAGTAAGAACAGTGGGTTGGGGAATAATGATTGAGTGGGGAGGCAGCGCGTACAAGGGCTTTCCTGGAAAGGATGGGCTACTGAGGCTTGGTCCTCCACCCCTAGGTGCCTGGAATATCAACCCCTGCTGTTCCTCCCTGCGGAAAGTATGTGGTTGAGTGGTCCCATTTTCCTGAAGTCTGGTCTTGAGTAAGTGCTCCTCCATCCCCAGCTGTCTTCCATACCGACCTCTCCAGGTCCCAGCTGTTTCTGACTGCTTTAACATTTTTGGCTAACTTAGCTATATAGTATAGTGTTATGGTTGATACATTGTGTTAACTTGAGAAGTTTAGAAGTGTAACTGAGATTGGGCAGGAAGCCAATATCCACACTTTGCAGATACCCTCACCCAGAGTTTTTGTGAGTGCCACACCAGCCCTGGAGGGGGCCTGTGTACAATATAAGGAAGGAGAAAAGACTTGTTTTCCCCTTTTGCTCTGGCTACTGCCTTGAAGTATTGCCCCAGTGCCACGCCACCCTGCTTTGGAGTCAGCTAATTATGGACTGAAATCTCCACAGTGAGCTAAGTAAACTTTTCCTTGATTTTGGGCCTCCAGTGTTTTGTCCCAGCAATGAGAGGAAAGTAACCAAGACAGAATTTGGTGCCACAGGAGTGGGGTTGTTGCTATGATTATTCCTGGCCATGTGTTTCTTTTGAATGGCTCGTGGGAAGGTTTGGAAAAATTTGAAGAGGTCACCTGAATGTAGATAGCTGGGATGCCTTAGACTATTCTGCATGAGAGACTCTAGTCAGAGCGCAGAAGACCAGAAGCCTGATAGAAATCCTGCCAGTAAAGACCAGGCTTGGGAGGTTTCTGCTGGAAAGAAGGACTGCATTGGTTGTTGGGTTCCACAGGATATGTGTTACGGCTTGGTGGAAAGTTTGTCTGCGTTTTGCCCATGACCAGAGACTGAGATGGAGATGAAGGATGACGGACTAATCTAGAAAAAAAAATTTCAAGGTAGGCTAATGTTGAGGTAGTGGCGTGGCTATCATTGGCAGCTTTTTGCTTGAACCCAGCAAGGATGATTTAAAACATGACTTTGGCCAGAAAGGCCAGAAAGCTCCAGTAAAGTTGTGGACTCTAAAGATAGAGCTGAGATCTCCATTGCTGAGAAGGAAGACTCCATAGGAACCCCCCCCCACCCACACACACATTGTGTTTCAGATGTCCTCAATTTCCTTTTTCAATCTGATACAATTTTCACTGTGGTGGTCTTTCTTTTTGTTACATTAACATAAAAGTATTTACTTATTTTGATGCCACTGTGAGTGGTCTGGATTTCCTAATTATTTTTTCAGTGAGTTCATTAATAATACTATTGGTTTTTGTGTGTTTATTTCATATCTTCTTGCACTACTGAATTTGGTTTTCAATTCTGATAGTGTTGTGGTGGAGATTTTTGAGTCCTGTAAGTAAAGAATCATTCCATCTGCAACAATATTTTTAGCCAGGTACTTTTCATGAAGACAATAGGTTCTTAGGGATTGTCAAACTGTGTCATAATGTTCAAGTTGCAAAACGTTGGTAAGCATGCCTTTGTATCTGGAGGCTGCTTTAAAGAAATATGTTTGGTTGCCAGATTGACAAAGGATGGATTATTACGATTGATACATTGTGTCAACTTGAGAAGTTTACAAGTTTGAGAGACTTAGTAAGCAGCCAGGACCCTTACTTTGTAAATACCTTCATCCAATGTCAAAGGAGGGCACAAAGATTTTGAGTGCTACACCTGGGAGGTGGGGTGGGGATGGGGTGGCCTGTGTACAGTATAAGGTGGGGTGGGCTCCTTGCCCTATTTTGTTCTAGCTGCTGCCTTGACATCTTGCCTCAGTGCCATACCACCCTACCTTGGAGCCAACTGATTACAGACTGAAACTTCCACAAACAGTGAGCTAGATACACCTTTCCTTCCTTCATTTTGGGTGTCCTTGGTGTTTACTCCCAGCAAGGATAGAAAAGAAACCAAGATATATATATGAAGGCTCTTACTATACTTTGTTTCAGATCAGAGGCTTGTGTTGATGGAGAATCCTCAGGGTGTTCAAAATTCTGCAAGCTGCTTTTGGTTAGCTGTCTCCTAATTTCTCTTCCTCATCTAAAATTCCACCTGGACCTTTGACCAACAACAACAACAAAGTGACGTAGCTTGGTTGATTGCTACCAGTGTTGAATGTCTTTCTCCAGGTGTCATTTGGGAGTGGAGGTTAGTGTTTGGCTCTGTGCACCCACGTGTTGGAATGATGTGGCTTCCCTCCCTAGAGCGACTTAGGGAGCAATGGCATAGCGTGATGAGTTTACCCTGCTGGTGCCACTTCCTAGGCTAGTTGAAATTTGCACATCTTTGTGAAATATTTTCAGAGGGCAGGGGCAGAGACCCGCCGCCAGTCTGATCTGGCAGGGGAGCCACGCTGGGGTCTATTTGTCTTCAGAGTCGGTTGCTGCTTTTCTTGGAGGTTTAAGATAACTTACCTGTTTATATCAGAAACAGCTGCCCATAACAATGGTAGATAATGCAGGAATCCAAATATTTAAAATAAAAATGAAAGTTCTTGATTAGGATGTGTTTGGTTTTTTGCTGCCTTTCCAGTGATATATTAATATAATTCATATATGTAAGTAAGTAAAATTACTGGTGTGAGGAGGTTTTTGTTTTGTCTTGTTTTTTTTTATCTGTACCAGGGATCGAACTCCAGACTACGCGCTTGCAAGGCAGGCGCTTATGCCACTGAGCTAAATCCCCAGCCCCTTTGTTTTGTTTTTCTGAGACACAGTCTGGCTCTGTAGTTCTCACTATGTTGCCCAGAACTCACAATGATCCTCCTGTCTCAGCTTCCCAAGTGCCAGGATTACAGGCCTGTGCCACTGCGCCTGGCAGCAATTATTTTCTCATACAGATGAGGTTTTTCTCTTCCTCTTTATACTCCGTCAGGTACTGTTACTCTTCCTGGGACACCTTCTTGCCCCTCACATGAGAAGAGTGGCTGGGTTGCCTCTGGTGAGGACTGGCACAGTTGACAGCCTGGGAGCATATCGGGCCACAGTGACCCTTTGTCTGCCACACAAAGCGCCAAGGGGTTCTCCGTGGGCTTTCTTGACAACTGTCCCTAGCTTCCTTTTGCACTTTCTGAGATGAGGATGATAACGCTTTTTAAGGTGTAAATCACAGGTTGTAAAATTTATCCACCTTAAGGGTTCATATCACTGTCACTACTGCCTGAGTTTCAGCACATATTTTTCACCCCAGAAGAAACCCCGTGGCAGTTAGCATTGATCTCCTACCCACTGCCATTTGCTTGCAGCCATTAATCTTCCTGTTTCTGTGGATTTGCATGTTCTTGACATTTCATAACAGTGGAATCGCACTCCTGTGCTGTTGCGTGATTGGTCTCGTGGTATGATGTCATCAAGGGTCACCTGTGTTGTCGAATTGTCGGTATTTCATTCCTTGTGACCCATCAGTGTGCCACTGTATGAGCACACATCCCTTTACCTCCCCGTTCATATCTGGTGGGCATTTGGACCATTACGAGTAACACTACCAGTTTTTATGTGGACATGATTTCAAACCTCGTGGGACTCACAGTGGAATTGCTGAGTCATGTGTTTTTATGTAACTGTTGAATGATTTGTTTTTGTTTTGTTTTCTGTTGACCTTGAACTCACAGTGATCCTCCTGCCTCAGCCTTTACCACCACGCCTGCCTGTTGCACTTTTTGAGGGACTGTCAGACTGTTTTCCAAAGCAGCGGTGCCACTCCACAGCCCCATGGGCTATGCTGCAGGGTTTCCATTTCTCCAAGTCCCTTCCAACACTTATTAATATCTGACCTTTTTATTATAGCCATACTGTAGTATGAAGTAGTTTTTCATTGTGAGTTTTTTGTTGTTGTTGTTTTTGGTACCAGGGATCAAACTCGGGACCTCGAGCTTGCCCGGCAGATGCTTATGCTGCTGAGCTAAATCCCTGGCCCTTCCATTGTGATTTTCATTGCATTTTGCTAATGGCTACTTATATTGAGCTTTTTTAATGTTTTAACTGGCTCGTGTATAACTTTAGAGAAATGTCTAGCCTCTCTTTTGCCTATTTTAAGTCCTTTTCTGCTAAAGAGATGGAGGTTTTCCTATGGGACTCCACAACCGATGTCTAGGGAGAGATCTCTGTTTAAAATACATCATCCAGAGGCAACAAAGGAACCCACTTGCCTCCCTGGTAGGCAGCCGAGGCTTGAGTGAGCAGCAGGTGACCCAGGGAGAGAACCAGGCAGCCAGTGTCTCCCGAGATCCTGCCATGTTGGAACTTAGGGTGCTGAGCAACAAAGCACCCACTCACTTCCCTGGTAGGCAGCCATGAGCCTACCCGTAAGCAGGCTGAGCATCAAACACCCCCACACCCCCTGTTAGCAAATGGAAGCCAGAGGGCTGAGCATGTCTTGGGAGAATGACTGTATGCAACATAACAAATGTGGGGGATTTCCTTCTACCATCTCTTTGAAGGAAGATATTGTTATCACTGTTTTGCTTAATTGTATTGCTCTATTCAGTACTCTGTTTTGATAGGTTTTATGATGTTCTGTATTTGGTTTGATTTTGCTATACTTGACTGAAAGGACAACTATATGAAGATAATGAGATATACTATGGTACCTTTTACTGTTATCCCGGTAACCTGCTGTGACGTTTTGTACCAATTTCACTGCACTGTCTGGATTCAGTTTATTCTGTCTTGTTCTGTTGTATTTTACTACCTTCAAAATAAATAAATAAATAAATAAAATGGATCATCCACCTGGGCATGGTGGTGCATGCTGGTAATCCCAGCACTCTGGAGGCTGAGGCAGGAAGATCCTTGCAAGTTCCAGACCAGCCTGGGCTACAAAGTGAGCTCAAGCCCAGCCTGAACTGCATAGTGTGACCCTGTCTCAAAAAAAATTAAAGAAAAAAAGAAAACGAAGAAATAGACTGTCCAGGCCCCTGCATTCCACACCTGGCCATCCTGTCACCCAGGCTTTTTTTTTTTTTTTGGTCTTTTCTGAGACAGAGTTTCACTGGCCTTGAACTCACTGTATTGTCCAAGGGGGTCTGGAACTTAGAGTAATCTTCCTGCCTCAGCTTCCTGAGTGCTAGAATAACAAGTATTTACCACCGTGTCCAACCACTGCCTACTTTTGAGATCCTGACCCTTCACCTCTGCCTCTTTCCTTCTGTCAGACTTCAGCCAATTGAGCGATAAAAAGCCCAGCCAGGTCTGCCCTCCGTGGTAGGGAGCTGGCCACTTGCCTGGGGTTACAGTTTGTCTTCTGAAGAATCCAACAGTTACAGTCTCTTATCAACGCATAAGCAGCAAATATTTTTTCCTGTTGGGTCCCCCATGCTGATGTCCATTAACGTACAGTTGTTAATTTTGATGAAGCCTGAGTTGGCAATTTTCTTCATTAGTTGCATGTGATTTTGGTGTTTCATATTCTTTCTAAGGCTCTGAAAAATTTCACATTATTTTGTTGACCCAAAAGGAAACATTATTTGAAGTAGGGTCCTTTCAATTGATTTTTTAAAAACCTATGCAGAAATAAAGAGAAAGCTGGCATGGTGGTACATGTCTCCAATTCTGGCAACCAGGAGGCTGAGGCAGGAGGATCATCATACTTTCAGATGCATGTAGCCTGGGCTACGTAAGGAGTTCAAGGCCAGCCTGAACTCTGAAAAACAACAACAAAAATAGAAAGAGAATGGGGTGATGAACCCAATGGACACATCACCCAGCCCCTCACTTTGTAAGTCGTGGCTTACCTTACTTTACTTAGACCTGCATTCATTCCCTTCACCCTGCTGAGGTGACTTTGAAGAACATTGCAGACTCCACATCATTTCAACCATAAATAATTAAATTTGAATCTCCAGGTGTGAAGATTCTGTTCAGTATAACCAGAATTCCATACTACATCCTGAAAAGTGAATAATAACCCTTTATGTCCTAAGACCTTGTGTCTGAGAATATAAGATCTAGTACAAGCAGTATTACAAAATCTAACTAATTTTGAGTTCAGTTTTCATAAATAATTAACTCTTACTAAGTGTCTTAATACATTAAAAAAGAAAGTTCTTTTCCATCAGTACCTGCCAATCCTATATCAGGTATTCTTCCAGACCAGGTGTGGTTGACACATGCTTGTAATCTCAGTGCCCTGAGAGACTGAGACAGGAGGATTGCAGGTTTGAGCCCAGCCTGAGCAGTTTAGCAAGTAGCAAGACCCTGTCTCAAAATAAAAACATTTTTTAAAAAATGCCTCGGGATGTAGCTCAGTATAAAGACCCTGGGTTCAACCCTTACTACGGAGAAAAAAACCCCAAAACTGGAAACATTGTTTAATTATTATTTTGGGCCCACATACCCATCCCCAACCTTTGCTTAGTGTATTAAGTGAAAGATTAACTCAGAACTTTTGCCCTGAACTGCCAGTATAGAGTTTTTAGGAAAATCCTTCTCTTATCTGAGATTACATGAATGTTCCAAATGAAGAACAATGCTGTCAGTGTTTTCTCCTCTCTCAGCTCTTTGGTGGCACACGCTGTGTCCTCTTCCATAACTGCCCTACTCTGCCTGTCCCTCAGGTACAGTGTAGACAGGCGGTGCTGGCCAGTGCCCGCTGCAGTTTGGAGTTTGGAGGCTGACCAACAGCAGAGTGAGGGTAATTCCATGAACAGATGCTCTGGGAGGAAGCGACAGGTGTGGAGTTCCCTGCGTGAGTCTCCTCAGAGGCTTACCGGAGCACATGCATGCCTCCCATCACAGAGATGTCTGACCTCACAGCCACCTCTGGCAAACCTGGTAGAAAGGAGGAGACAGAGAGGTTGGCTGGCCCAGGCTCCTGAGACTGGTAAAGCAAAAACTGGATTCTGTCTAAGGCCAGGGTTGTTTATTGTGTCTCATGATAAGCTCTTTCTTTTGCAAGTTTGAGCACAGTAAAAACCCTTAGGGAAGCTTTGTTTTCTGAGTGTGTTAGGAGGCTTTGAAGCTAAAACTGGACCACACCTGCAAGGGTAGAACATGGGAATTCCAAAACAGAGTGCCCAGGGCAAGCCACACCCAGCCCCAAGACAATCCAAACAGTGGGTTGCTAAGACAAAAGGGTGTGTCATATGACATTAAGTTGCTAAAAGGTATAAATAAATACCCCTATAGTGGGGGCCAGTTCCTTTCTTCCCATCAGGAGGATAAGGACTCCATCTGACCCCAGCTTTGTCTCTTCTTTATTTTCTCATCTTCTCACAGTCTTTCACCCCAAAAATCTCAAGCACTGCAGCAGGTTGCTACCTAAGTGTATCAAGAAGAGCCGTGGTCTAAGCATATAGGGGTTGCCATCTGCTGGTTTTTTTCAGAGAGGGTCAGTGGCTTGTGCTCTTTGCTGTGATGGGATGGTTTTCTCAGAGCACTCTCTGGAGCAGCGGGGAGCAGGAGTGACAGGACCTCCTGCCACTCCTGCTCTGCCCCAGTGCTTTCCTCCTGGGTTTGGCCCCAGATGGAGGTGTTTTACACTGCTGTCCTGTGCTGCCTCCCGTCCAGGGAGCTGAAATCCAAGAAGAAAAACATCCCTGCTCTGGGGATAATACTCTCTCTAGTGTCAGTTTGTTTATTAATTAATTTATTTGTGGTTTTTGGGGGAACAGAGTCTCACTATACAGTTCAGCAGGCCTTGAACTCACTGTGGAATACAGGTTGGTGTCAAAAGTGCGGTGATCCTCTTGCCTCGGGCTCCTGCAGGGTGAGATTACAGGTGTGTGCACCATGCCAGGCAAGAATTTTGCTTTTGAGATGTTTAAGTATGTTAAACTCCTTATCTCAGAAATTAGAGATGGACAAATAGATGGGCAGAGCTCTTGCATCTTTGCATCAGGCCTCCTACCCGGGTGCTGGCTTGACAGTGCGCCTGTTTGCTGGGCCCTGTGTCCAGGAGGACATCACCAGCTGGTGGGTTCCGCTCTGCTCACTCCCTCTGTGCAAGTTAAGTCTTCATGGCTTCCCCCTGTACTATCTCATGACTATCTGCAGTGTGAAGGCACTGCTTTGCTCCAGAATGACACAGGAAAGGCTGCAGACCTCAGATCTTGCCTCTTAACTGCCCTGTACTTCAGGAGAGGAGAGTGATGGGTTCTGTCTCGACTGTGAGGACGACTGCCCCATGACCTTGTGTGTAGAGCAGTCAGTGAGTGGCTCCTGGGAACCCCTTTCTCAGTCAGCACCCTTGCACACACAGTCCCTCTTAAAGTGGGCCAAGATCTCTTTATCATTTATCACACCCAAAGTTTACAACACAGAGGTGAAAGATGAAATCAGATTTGGTGGGAACCATGAAGTCTTATTCTCCTGATGGAATTCTGTTTCCATTACATCTGAGTGTGTTTGTTCGTTTGTTCTTTCCCTCTCCCTCCCTCCCTTCCTCCCTTCCTCCTCCTCCTCCTTTTCCTCCTCCTCTTCCTCCTCCTCCTCTTCCTCCTCCTCCTTCTTCTTCTTCTTTTTCTTCTCTCTCTCTCTCTCTCTCTGTCTGTGTCTCTGTCTCTGTCTCTCTCTTTCTTTGTTGTATTTTTGAGACAGGGTCTCACTACTTGGTTCAGGCTGGCCTTGGGCTCACTTTGTAGCCCAGGCTGGTCTCAAACTGACAACAATCTGATCCTCCTGCCTCAGCCTCCCAAGTGCTAGGATTACAGGAGTGTGCCACCACAACTGGTTTGGGTGAGTTATTTATTGATTGACCTGTATCTTTCCTTCCATTCCTATTCCACTGCCTGCCATGCTAGGGCTTGAATCTTGGCCTTGTGCATGCGAGGCAAGTGGCACTGCCTGCTCTGCCCCTAAGCTTCATTCCTAGCTCTCTTATTGCAATCTCCTAGGAGGCTTAGTAGAATTTTTGCCTGCAATCCTGGCAATTTGGAGGCTGAGGCAGGATGATCACCCCAAGATTGAAGCTGGTTAATGTAGTGAGTTCAAGGCCTTCCTGAACTGTATAGTGAGAGCCTATCTTAAAAAAGAGAGACAAGGGGCTGGGGATTTAGCTCAGCGGCGTAAGCACCTGCCTTGCAAGCAGGCGGCCGTGAGTTTGATCCTCGGTACCGATAAAAATGAAAAAGACAAAAAAAAAAAAAGAGACAGCCTAGTAGAGATGGATGCAGTGGCACATACATGTAATCCCAGCTACTAAGGAGGCTGAGGTAGAAGGATTGCAAATTTGAGGCCACTCAGGGCAATCACAATGTCTATCTCACAATGAAAATTTAAATTTTATTATTATTATTACTATTTTTATCTTTTTGAGACAGGGTTTCACTTCGCAGTTCAGGCTGGCCTTAAATTCACTTTGTCGTCCAGGTAGGGCTCAAACTCACAGTGATCCTCCTGCCTCAGCCTCCTGAGTGCTGGGATTTCAGGGGTGTCCCACCATGCCCAGCCAAACCAAGGATCAAACTCATGACCTCCCATTTGGCAGGCATTTATGCAGTGGAGCTAAATCCCCAGGCCCTAAAAATTAAAATTTTAAAAAGGGCTGACGATGTATTTCAGTGGTGAAGCACTTGCCTGCCGTCTCTGAGGCCCATAGCCAGCTATAATCCTAACTGCTAGAGAAGCTGACCCGGGAAAACTGCAAATTTGAACCAGTAATTTAGCAATTTAGTAAGGCCCTGTCTTGAACATGAAAAAGGGTTGGGGTGGAGTTCAGTTCGGAGGCCCTGGGTTAAATTTAGCTCCAGTACTGAATCAGTCAGTAAAAATCGGAGTGTCCTCTGAGCATTGTGTGCCCATGCAGAGCCCTTTTCTGAGCTCGTCTTGGCTTCCTGTCTTTGCTGCCCATACATGTGCAATTCTAGAAGGTCTGTGTCTCTTTCTGTGCGCTTGTCTCCCCCAGACTGGGTAGTAAACAAGCAAGTCCTGTGCTTGTTTCAGCAGCACATAGACTAAAAATACCACAAACAGAGTGAGATGGATTTGTCAAATAGTGTGCCTTTCTCATTTCCAACCATGTCCTGAGCAGCTGGATGGGAATGCAGATATCAAGTCACTAATGAAGAAGTGACAATTACAATTAATGTGGAAAAGCTGTCTCTGCAGTGTGCGCAACATTTGGAGCCACCTGGGCTGGGCTACAGTGCTGGCTCTCAAGGACTTCCTAGGTGTGCGTCCCTGAATTAATGAGCTTCACCAAAATTCAAGTTTTTCCCCTAGAATATGAGCTGTCCTCTGTTGGATTCCTCCCTCTCTGAGGATTGTTTGATGTGTAGCAAGCATTTTCAGCTCCATACTGTCTGCCTGGCCTTCTCTGAAAGACCCAAGGGGAAGCGGCCCCTCATGTGCGTGGACGCTTCATAGAAGGGGACGGACCTGTGACTCCCGGGTCACCTTGTCCTTCAGAGTCCAGTGAAGCTATGTGCCACTTGCCTCAGCAGGCCTACTACCCGTCACCTTTGTCCAGCCCCAGGACAGATAAACGTCAAGTTTTGGTTTCTGACAGCAGAGCAAACCTTTTCATTCATGCTGGGCAGAGTTCTACAGATCCTTGTCTGGACTGGAATTCAACCCAAGGCATTCCTCAGAATCATTACTGTGGGGTCCTTTTATTGATGTGAAGCCTCACACACAAGACAGGAAAATGTGTCCCATCAGCTTTTGTTGTGGTGCATATTTTTGTTTTTGTTTTTGCTTATTTTTGAGACTAAAGTTTTACTATGCAGTTCAGGCTGGACTTGAACTCACTTTGTAGCCCAGGCTGGTCTCTTGCCTCAGCCTCCTGAGTGCTGGGATTACAGGTGTGCACCACCATGGCCGGCCACATTTTGTTTTAGTTTTAATTCTCATCCCCTCCACACTGTGGGGGAGGGATTTGAACCTATGGCCTTTGCACAAAGCTACATTTCAGCCCATTTTTTATGTTGATTCAGGGTCTGGTTAAGTTGCCTAAGGACTTGAATTTGTAATCCTCCTGCCTCAGCCTTCCAAATGCTGAATTCTGACCTTGGGCCGCCACACCCGGCTATTTGCCAGAATCCTAAGGCATTTTGATAAGTCTGGGCCCAAGGTCAAGAAAGATCTGTTTCATCTTAGATATTCTTTGTGACTAGCAGCCTGGACCCGAGGCTCCCGGACATCCGTGGCCTTTGCTCTACAGAGGCTTTGCTGCCCTGACACCTGGCAGTTGCTGTCCTTTCTGACATTATCTTTCTCCAGGTTCCTTGATTGCGAAATAAGATGCCCCTGTCCTTCAGTTCTCGATTGCCTCCAGACTCAGTGGGCCAGATGACATGGATGTGGAACAGTTCCCCAGAGTTGCTGAGAGTCACAGCATGGGCTCCAGTCAGGCATTGTGTGGGGGACAGATGAGAACTGGCTTTCCTGGTCACTTGCCTGGTTGAGCTCTGCTCTGCCAAGTACAGCCCAACAGCTCTGACTGCGCTGCAGAGTATCACACTTCACTTGACTGAAAGTGGCAGCCTTTTTTTTATTGTTTTGGAGACAGGATCTCACTTTGTAGTGCAGGCTGCAGCCTGGCCTTGAGTTCACTACGGTGTCCAGGCTAGCTTCAAACTTGAGGCAGTCCTCCTGCTTCAGCCTCCTTAGCAGTGGGACTATAGGAATGCGCCCCCATGCCCGGCTTGTGTATTTTTTTGTAGACAGGGCCTTGCTGTGAGGCTGGCCCTAAACTCACTGTGTAGCGGGCATTTGCAGCAATCCTGCACCATTGCTCTTGGCAGAAGTGGTATGGTAATCTTTATGTTCTAGAACTTGACATGGTGTTGCGAACCTGTATTCCTGGCTAAGGTAGAAGAATTGTAAATTAAGACCCATCGTGGACACCTTAGGGAGACTCTGTCTCAAAAAATAAAAAGGATTAGGGACATAGTTCAGTGCTAGATTCAGTCTCCAACATCAAAACCAAAAATGCACAAAGGGGACCAGCATGACTGCACAGCACTCACTTGACCCTGAAGTTTTGGTTTTTATCTCGGTGGTAATTTCTCTCAGACTCCCTTATCATCATAGAGGAAAGAACCTTTGGAGCCAGAGACTTCATTTAACTCCTCAGTGTCCCACTGCTAATGGTGTGGCCTTGGTCAGGTTGTCCGAGTTCCCTGTGCCTTGATTTCTGTGGCTGAACCTACCTTGCAGGGTGGTTGTGGCGACGCCTAAGCTGTTGGTCAGGTGGAGTTCCGTGAGCATCTGTGCTCAGGGTTGGAAAATAAGCTCTCTCCACCCTCATTCTAGAATGTAAAAGATTATAAATGTATAAAGTACTAGAAAATGTGAAGAATTACTTAAAAGTGGCCACAGGAACTCCATGAGCATGTGTGTTATGTAATAGGTCTTCTTAAATAGAGAATCCAGGATGATGCCATCAGGCTGGCGTCTCACAGGCTGCCTCGACTTGAGGGTAGGGCTGGGCTGGCAGGAGAAAGTTGCAGACACAGTTTGGGGTTAGGAAGTGGTTAATCTGCTTAATTCTGTTGGTAAATTCAGCATTGAATTTAATTATGGTAACGGAAGATAGTCAAAGTTACTTGAATATTTTGCCCTACCTTTGGTCAGTCATGTTTGTACCTAGATCAATTATATAAAAGAATCTCTTTTTAAATTTTTTTTCAGGCCAGCAGAAGTAGCTAATGACATCTTGCTTCTGAAATCCTGTAGTGGAATACTTTATCACTAGGTTGAGGTGATGTTTCTAGGGCATGGCAGAAACTGAACTCATCTTCCTGGATGTGGTTGGATTTGCTGATTCAGTTTTTCCTCTCTGCACACCTAAATCTCAGTGACGGTTCCTCAGCACCAGGCTGCAGAGAGTTGTGGGTAGGAGGAAGAAGCCATTGACAGCAGCTACTTTTTTTGTTGATGTGTTTTTTTGAGACAGGGTCTTACCATGCAGTTCAGCCTGGCCTTGAGCTTACTTTGTAGCCCAGGCTGGTCTCAAAGTAATTATTCTCCTGCCTCAGCTTCCTGAGTGATGGGATGACAGGTGTGTACTACCATGCCCTGCAGCAGCAGTCACTTTTGTAAATGATGTGATTACGTTACCAGTAGTTATGCTTTGGTTTAAATGGATCCTTGCACAGTTTATAAGCTTTTAAGCAGATAAAACCAGACAACTGGCTAGAAATAGTCTTGAGTAGCATCCATAAGAGGATGATTTATTAGAAGTCTGTGACACAATTGTGATTATTTCATTTTGAGTTTTAGATGTTAAAAAAAATTAGTAACAGTGTTACAGTTCCTCTTCTGAGATCACCATTGATGAATACTGTTCAGAAATTGGACCATTTCCATGGCCCATCAAAGAAGGGTTTTGGGAGAATTTTGGGCATGGTGTTGTCCTCAGTGCAGAGAGCTGAGCCTGGCATCTCACAGGCACCCAGCAGGCAGGGAGGAATGAATGGGCCCACTGTTTCCAGAGAACTGCAGGTGCTGGTTTGTCCTGTTAGGGTGGTGCAGGCCAGAGTTGGCCTCAAGGGTATGTCTCTCTTCCTTTTGCTTGCCAAAGGGAAGAGCCGTGCACCTGTTTTCTAGCTTCCAGGGCCTGCCAGGGAACTAAGAAGATGAACGGAGGGGTTGACAGAGCCTACCTCCGAGCAGCTGTGCCCCGGTGCCCAGCCTAGCCGTTAGCTCTTGGGCCTTTCTGTGTGGGCTTGGGATGGATTGTCTGACCACTCACTGAGCGTATCTTACTCCCTCCCCACACACCTGCAGAAGCCCTTTCTTCTCTACTTCCTCAGAGCACTGAGGCTGCAGTCTGTTTTGCCATGTGAGCCTCGAGGAAACGGCCCGTAGGCTTTGCACGCTCACCATCTTGTCAGGAAAGTCAGTGTGACCTTGACCGTAGTGATGACCTGCAGCAAGCACATTGTGTGTCTGGCTGGACCCTAACGATCAGAAGGCCTCTCGGCACCTTGCTGTGCTCTAAGTGTTGTTCACTGCTAATTGATTGTCCTAGGTAGGGGTATAGACACTTAATTTGCCAGAGTCGCATCTGACTCCCATGAGTCATGCCAAGCACAGAGCCACTGCCGCTTGGGCCTTTGGAGGATGTCACCGAAAGGATCTTACTGCAGAAAATGAAAATAAAGATGAGCTCCGCTTGCTCTGAGTTATGAAAAAGCTAATTTTCAGTTGAAGAAGTTGTTAGGACCTTTGGACCTGTCAAGTTCCTCTGAAGAATGTTTTCCTTAAGAATCATTTCTGGGCCGGGGATGTAGCTTACAGGTATAGTGTGTGCTTAACACCTACAGGCCGGGAGTTCAGTACCCAGCATGTGCTCAGTCCCCTGCACAAGTATGCACACACACGATAGTCATTGCTGCAAACCCATATCCAAATAGGGACTTTTTTTTCCTTTTGGTACCAGGGATTGAACTCAGGACCTTGCACTTGCCAGGCAGACGCCCTATGCCACTGATCTATATCCTCAGCCCCAAATACAGACCACTTATCCTTTACTTGTGTTCTCTTCAGTGTCGGGGTTGGGCCTAGGAGTGCTGGACCTGCTGTCCAAGGGAGGGTGGCTAGAGGCGAGTTTGCTTCTCCCATGGACTAGGAAAAGTCAGATCTGGTCACCAGCCCCTGGGCCTGGATGTCTTGGACAAAGCTTGCTGTTAGAGAGCACTTTCCTGCATGAACTGAATTTAGCAAAGAAAAAAAGAAAAGAAAAGTACAACAAAGCTAAGGGGTAAACTTTTCCAAAGCTGGAGTCAGTTTAAATATAGCTGATCTGCTTTCCCGGCAACTTGGAGGCTGCAGTGGGACTTGTTGTACCTTTTGTAAGACAAGTGAGGAAAGATGTTGGCACCTGTTCATGCAGAGTTTGTTTATGAAATATAAACTCTCCTGTCAAGCAGGGACTGGAGAGGTTGGCATCCAAGGTAGCTGGGCCTGCCTCAGCTGGGAAGAGGCCATGCCAGGCCCCCTCTGCAGACTTCTCTGCTGGAGACAGGAGGTCAGGCAGATTTAATGTGCTGTTCCCTGAGCACAGTGTCTGGCAGGCTGAGGTGAAAAATTTCTGTGATAGTCACCCAGCCTGATTTTCTTTCCCAAGGAAGAGAAACAATAGCTGTGGAGTCAGCTCTTATTCAGAGAAGTAGAGCCCTTCTCAGCCTTCTAGACTTGATTTATGTATGCAGAGCTGTCTATAAGCAAGGGAGCTGGTGGGAGCAGCCCCAGATCTCTGGCCCAGCTGCTGGTGGGTCCCGGCCACAGCGTGGGTTTGCAGCACATTCTCCCCAGTGTTCCACAGCAGCTGCCTGAAGGTTTTTCGGCTGTGCCTGAACTGATGTCATTTCCCCCTTGGCAGACAACTTGGACTGTGCCGCATCTGAGATATGTCACGAGAAGGTGGGGGTGGGTCGGAGCTGGGGGAGGACAGTGAGGCAAGCAGGGCATAGGAGGGAGCCGCCTGCTTGCTCAGCCCCGACTATTTACTTTTCCTTCTTTGCCTAGGAGGGCAGTTAATTGGGAGCAGCGCTGAGCACTGCTGCCTGCCTGCCCGCCTGCCGGGGCGTGCTCGCCCCAGACTGTCACTCCGGAGAGCCCCGTGCTGCCCGTGCGCTCTCGCAGCGTGCAGGATGCACCTGCAGGATGCCTTTCCTTCTGGGTCTCAGACAGGTAAACTGAGTGAGCTGCGTGCAGGAGAGAGGAGGGTGGGGCTCTTTACTGTGCTACTGCTTTGGTGGGAAGAAGGTTTTCGTTTGTTTACTTCGCTTTCTGGAAGGAAGATTTTAACACAGAGCCCACCAGCCTGCCTTGCTTGCTTGCTGGCATTCCCGACCTCCAGAGCCGCCGCCCCTTGCCTCATGTGCCTGAAGTCACACCGCGGCTGCCCAAGTCTGATCTTCCAGGCTGCTCTTAAAACCACTTGTGAGGCTGCATGGACGAAACCGTGGCCCAGGAAGCTGGGCCTGAGACGGGCAGAATGAACTAGAGCCAAACCCCTCTGTCCTTTTCCACTCTGATTTGGAGAGTAGCAGGGTCTCTTCAGCCCTCGCTTCTGAAGGACAGGGGCAGGGCAGGGCAGGGCAGTACAGCGCAGCTGGGGATTCAGTTCTGTAAGGGGTGGCTGAAGGCTTTCTTCTAGCCAAGCATGCGACTGGCAGTGTGGCTCAGGGACGTCCTGGGGCCCCCGGGTAGCTCTCTGGACCTATGGGACTGTGTGGCTGACTTCATGGCTTGGTGAGCAACCCCCCCCCCCCCCAAGGTCAGGCCCTACATGATGGCTGGTAACCTGACTTACAAGGAGAAAACAGCAGCAAGGACCCCACTGACTGCTGTCCTCTGAGAACATAGCTGTTGCCAACTATTTGTTCCAGGGCCTCTTGGAGCTGGCAGTCCCGGCCTGTGGCCCAGAGGCCTGTCTGTGGTGGCAGAATGTGTCACTGTGACTGCTTTGGGCTGCAAGAGGGCGGGACACACACACACCCTCTGCAACTGTACAGGGCGAGCTGCCACCCCAACCCAGCCCCAAGCTGAGGGCTGGGGGCCTCGATGCTCACTGAAGGGAGGGGCAAAGGTGAGAAAGCTTTGGGCTGTTCATCCTCCTTTACGAGCAGGTTCTCTGCGCATGTTCAGTTTGTGCCTCTGAGGCAGTGGAGAGTGGCAGCCACACGTCCTGAGCACCCCCTAAGGAAGCTGTCCCTCAGCTTGGGTCAGCAGGGGGGATGGGAGCCATCAGCAGGTGGGAGAGGGGTCCAGGGAGCCAGAAAGACCTGCTTTCAGATCCTGGCTCCTCCATTTTGAAACTGGAAATAACACTTTCTTGAAAAGGATTTTAAAAACATCTAGTGTGCAACATGAGCTCCTTGCTGGCAGAGTGGGGGCACTTGTTAAATAATTACCATTTGTATCTGCTCATTCCTGCCCCACCCCACCCCCAGGGATCAAACTCTTAGGACCTTGTGCTTGCCAGGCACCATTGTGCTGTTGAGCTACGCCCCTGCCCCCCACCCTGTATCTGCTCATCCCTAGGGGTGCAGGCCTGCAGGGGTGCAGGCCTGGGAGCTGTAGAGCCACGCTTGTGCAAAGGTAGAGGGTGTGGTTGGCAGGTGCACCTGGTGTGTCTATGAGCTCCTGTCTCTGTCTCTCTACTGGGTGGCTGCCTCTTCCTCTACCAAGGTGCTGTTCATGTAACGGATTGAGGTGGCAAGGAGCTGGTTGCACACACCTGTAACAATCACTCTGGGAGCCTCAGGCAGGAGGATCCCAGGTTTAAGCTCAACTTGGGCAGTTTAGCAACATAGGGAGAACCTGTCTCAAAAAATAAAAAAAGGGCTGATGATGTAGCTCAGTGTAAAGGTTCCAGGTTCAGTCCCTAATACCACAAAAACAAAACACTGTCAGCTGAGTGGGGCTGAAGCTGGGTGGACTCAGGTTAGGACCCTCAGCTTAGCATTGGTGTGGTTGTCACGTTGTCCTGGAGCACCAAACGGCAAGCAAGCCCAAGGCTGGTTTCTTGGCAGTTCTTTGCAGAAGTCAGAAGCCCGAGACCTCTGGAAGGTCCTTGCAGGCCTCAGAGTCTGTGCTGGAAATCTCACTGGTGTAGACTTTCACGTTCTCAGTAGTACCTGTTTGTATTCTTCCAGTGTTTCTTTGCCTGATGGTATAACTCTTGGAGCCACCTTCTAAAGATTATTTAGTGGTAATTTTGTTTTAAAGGTCTCATACACCATATAAACAGGGTCTTCATGTGTATGTTTTGTCTTTTTCTTTCTATTCTGTAAGGACTCTTGTCTCTGCAGTAGGGTTTTCACAGAGGTGCAGGCAGAGACTTAGAGAAGTTCAGCTACTTGACCAGTTTCTCAGTTAACTGGAGAAATAGTGATTGAAGGGTTTTCGGTTGTGTTCTTATTTTTAGCCACTTAACAGGTTATCCCACACACCACTCAGGCAACGAGTTTTGTGTGCTAATTCCCAATTTGATAGTTACCCTGTTATCGTATAAAAATTAATGAAAAATGCGATTTTTGGTCACCTTGTATGTAAATAGTTGAGTGGTAAGTGGTTATGCCCAGGTCTTTCCTAAACCCTGCCTTTTCCTCCCCACTTTGGTGATGTTTCCAGGGTCTGATGACGGCAGACATTTCTAACCTGCCCAGGGGAAGGGGAAGACACAGGCCCATTTGCTTTCACTCCAGAAGGCTGTGAATGGCATCTGCTGTGGTGACTGTGTGGAGACCTTGACCACTTGAAGAGCATGGCCTGGGATGGCAGATGCAAAGACCCAAAGCCTGGGTTTCTAGGGAGAGTAAATGCTAATGCTGCTGTTTTCAGAGTCATAAAAACTACCTGAGAGTCGAGCTTATTAGAATTTATTCATTGGGGGCTGGAGATTTAGCTCAGCGGCATAAGCGCCTGCCTTGCAAGCAGGCAGTCATGAGTTCGATCCCCGGTACCAATAAAAAGGAAAAAGACAAAAAAAAAAAAAAAGAATTTATTTATTTATTTTTGGTACCAGGGATCAAATCACAATCTCATGCTTGCCAGGCAGGCGCTTGTGCCGCTGAGCTCTGTTCCCTGCTAGAATATAGATTCAGTAGTTCTGGCCCAGGGTCTGGGAACATGTGTATTTGTTAAGTTCACCGGGTAAAGGGGAGTGTTTCCAGTTCCCATAAAGGACGCTGCTTCCAGGGTTTAGTGTCTGGAAATAATGACAAGATGGGGCAGAGGAAGTACAGGGCCAGAAGAGTGGAGGGTGGGGATGCCTCCAGATCAGGCGGGCTGGAGGTGGGCACAGTAGGCGATACCTGACCCGGTCTTGAAGGGTGAGAAGGAGCTGACCAGACATCTGAGCTGGAGAGGGAGCATTCCAGACAGATGAAGTTATAGTGCTGTTTTTATGTGTTCTTGGAGATGAGAAGGGAAATTGTCTTGCATCTGTGTTTTGGGACTGAGTTTGCCTGAGGGGAGACCAGGACCTGGGCTCAACCAGGAGCTGGCGCCCTTTTCAGACCCAGAGCAGAAGGGATTCATAGGACCCTTCTGGCTGACTTGCAATGACGTCAGTGTCTGAGGGTGTGCAGACCGGAAGCTGTGTGAGTGCTTCGGGCAAGACACAGTGCAGATGCTCCTGGCAGCCACAAGCTGAATAGAGTGGAACCTTTCAGTGGGTGCCAGAGCTAACCTCTCTGGATATGCCACCACAGATCAGACTTGGTCACAACACATGGTTAGCTGTGTTATTATCTGACAAGATCAGAAAGCAGATTTTCTGGCTAAGAGACTCCTCATATATACCTAACAGGTAGATTACAGATTTGCAGAGAATTAGATTGCAGCGTGTATGTGTAGTGTACTGATCCAAATGTTGCTAGTTTCTGTTAAGTACAGCAGGCATTGATTTGGTAATTTTCTGTATCTAAAGTGAATTTTTTCAGTGTTAGGGACTGAGCTCAGGGTCTTGTGCCCACTAGGCAAGCGTACTACCACTGACTTGAGCCCTCACCCTTAAAGTTCTCTGTCTAAACTATTTCATGTCTTTTGTTAGTACAGACACAAACGCTCTTCTTGTGCTAAAGGGGTTTACAGTTAGTTAGGGGAAGTGGACTGAGCTCATTGGTCACTGCAATCTTCAGCAGGTGGTAGCAAGTGACACTAGAGGGAGACAGGGTGCAGGGTTCTGAGGTGTGACAAGTGCCCCTTCTGCAGGGCCTCCCCCATAGCGCCCTAGTCCCTGCCTTATGCTGCAGGTGCAGGTGTGCAGAAGGACTAACACTGTGGTAAGCTCCAGTCAGTGCAATGCAGGGCAGAGCCATCAAGACAGTAATTTGCAGCTCATCCCCAGGAATGCTGCCTCTCGGGGAAGGGCCATCATGTTCCAGACTGTCCACACTGTGAGATGCGGTGATTCCTGACACTGGAAATGAGTGGTCTTTTCCCATTTATTCTGTGTCAGGGACTCACTGAGTTAGTTGCTCAGGTGGGCCCAGAACCTGTGACCCTCTTGCCTTAGCCTCTTGGAGTAGCTGGAAATATCTGCAGGCCCTTGACTGGTCTGATGCTGCATGTGACAAGGCAACAAGAGTGGGGAGCCACAGTGACTTCTTGGGCACAGAGAGTGGCCTTTGTGTCACCAAGAGAACACCAAAGAGGCCAAGATTCCCAGCCCAAGCTGCAGATGGGAGCCCTGACTGGGACAAGGAAGAGGGAATGGGTCAACTTCAGTGTCATCCTTTAACTGATGGCTGTGAGCCAGCGTGAGTTACTATGTGAGGACACACCATGTGGGAGTGGCCTTTCTCCCTGGAACCTCGGGTGGGAGTCCAGGCCTTGTACAGGTGCCAGGGTAGGTGCAGCGTCCTGCCCGACGTGGCACTTGGGTTTGATCTAGCACTGAGCTGCTGTGGGCCATCATGACTCTCCCTCTCCTGGGTTCAGGACAAGTTAAGCAAGACTCTGCTTGGAAGGGGACTAGCTGCATAGAAGGCAGCAGACACCAAGGCGACATTTGTTTGTACTACCAGGGGCAGAAACTAGAGTGCTTATCTGAGCTGATTAAAAAAGCATGTTGTGACAGCTCCAGCAGAGCCCAGGCTTCTGGCTGTCACCTGAAGGTGAGAAAGGTGACTCTTGCTCATGCCTGTGCAGGTTAATTGGTGAACCCCAGCCACTGGCGTTTTTAGTCGTGTGGCTTGGTTTTCATACATCTCTGCTGAGAAGGCAGTGGATAGGGTGGGAACCTAGTGGGAAAGAGACTGGTTTCTGCTGATTCAGAAACTTTTGTCTAGGACAGAGCCAAAGAAAACAGCCACTTCTCCAGTGAGGCCCGAGTGTGATCCGCTGCTTCCCTTCCGTTTCGTTGACGAGGTAAATTTTAGTCTATGAAAACAGAAATATTTGGGACTCTTAAAACAAATTCCTATGGAATTCCTCTTCCTAGCTGCTCACCTGACTTTCGTGTCTGTTTTGCCCTGTGCGGTGCTGGGGGTGGAGTGAGGAACCCTCTCGGGGCAGGGCCCGCCACCCAAGGCCACCAGCTCCACTACCATCTCCACTTGCCTCCTGTCCCTTGCTGCTTTCCATGCTGATAAGTAGCAACGTTGAGGAAACCGGCCCTGGCTGTTGGTCCTGCTTGGTGCTTTCTGCTCCTCCAGAGCCACTACTTGGGGACAGTTCGGCTGAATTTGAATGCCAGGCCTTGCCAGAGGCTTGTGTTTCTGCTGTAGGAAGTAGAGATTAAATCTTTTTTTTTTTTTTCTTCCTTTTTCCTTTTTTATCGGTACCGGGGATCGAACTCACGACTGCTTGCTTGAATGCGCTTATGCCACTCAGCTAAATCCCCAGCCCCGAGATTAAATCTTGAGAGGTAAAACTGTCAGGTTGTTTTCTGAACTAAAAGAAAGGAAGGCTGGTGTCCAGAAGACACACACAGTTCAGAGAGGGAGACTGCGTGGGGACAGCTGAAGAATGCGTGCTGCCCTCTCCCGAAGTGCGCGGGGTGTATGGGTATTGTGCTGCACGTGAGACATTGGTTCCCCTTGGGCCCTGCGTCCAGCCGGCCACAGCACTTAGTACTACTTGGTTCTCTCAGTTAGCGCAACACTTCAGGAGTCCCTCAGAACTGTGGCTCATGGACTGGATCTCCATGTAAGCACCATCCTTCTTGTATGCCTTTCATCATCACCAGCAGTCTACGGACCTGGCCTTCCGCCCCTCTGGTGTGGCTCTGAAGCCGCCTGCCAGGCACAGTGGAAGGCACAGTCAGTTACTCTGCGGTCTGTGTGAATCAGGACACACGGGTTGGGCTTAGGCTGTGCTGTGTGGCTATAGCCTGTCCTGACTGGAGAATGAGGAGTGGACTCTCACCAGTCACATGAAAGTCACATGCCCACGGCTAGGGCCCTTGCAGGAGAAGGAGGTCTGTCTGCGGCTGCTGTACCAAGCAGCCAAGAGACCTGGCAGGTACTAGGCAGGACCTGCTCTTGGGGTTCTGTGACAGCTTAGTTCCCAGGGTGATACTTTCTGCAGGTGTGACTGTGCTAGGTTGTTGAAGAGAGTATGCTTGTGTTAGAGTGTGGAGCCCGTGAGACAGTCGGTGAGCAAGGCTGGCTGAAGCACAGTTCTATACAAGATGGGGGGCACAGTCAGGCCAGGACAGTGCCCCTGAGCTAGGGGTGGTCGCTAGGCATTTTGGTTGTTGTAACTGGTAGTGGGGCAGACTGTTGCTTCTGCTGTCTAGTGAGCAGAAGCTGGAAATGCTAGGGAACACACAGTGTACAGCAAAGTCCCCTGCAATGAAAGTGGTCTGATTCTGGCCAGTTGTGCCGAGGGGGGCGCCTTGCATTTGCTGAGCGTGGGTGTAAGCTCTACAGCCTGTAACATAGGGAAAGCGGCGTGCCTTCTGCTTTTTCCTGCTACGCTCTTAAGTCATGTGTGTCACCTGCCCAGAGATTTTAGGGCCTTGACATCTTGATTACCCCTCGAATGAGCAGGCACTATTTATCTGGAACAGGTAGTCTTTTTTAGGGGGGCAGGAGATAATACTAACCCCTTCTAAAACTAAATTCCTATTACTCTTAATAATCTGGGCACCCATTCCCCAGCAGGGCAGGACTTTAGTAGTTCCAGATGGTTTTTGTTTTTTTGGAGACAGGATCTTGCTGTGTTGATCATGCTGGCTTAAACTCACAGCAGTCCTCCTGCCTCAGCTTCTTGAGTGCTGGGATTATAGGCATGTGCCATGTTGCCCAACACCCACTTTCCTTTTCTGACAGCTTTGGGTGTTAGGTCTAGAACACTTAGGCTTTTGAACCCATTTTCCCCTTTGCTATTATACAAAGGAGAATAAACAAGAAAAGCACTGGTGCTTTCTGAAGATGAATTGTGTGCTAGGTTGTTGGAGTGGGTTTGCTTGTGGGGAGTTGGAGTTTGGAGCAGACTCCTGGGGCAGGACTGGCCCCCCCATGTGTGCACCGAGGTGGAGGTGCTCACCTTGTGAAACAGGGGTGGCAGGACAGGGTGGTCACGTGCCCAGAGGGACCCATGGTGACATGCCTGGGCCAAGTGCGGGGTCATGGTGCGCTGCGGTGGGGCACAGTGGAGCTCGGCTCATACATGTCTCTGCCCCGGCTCTATGTGGCTGTCTCAGAGTGTGGGACTTGATCTCTTGATTTTTCAAGAGGAACTGGGAGCCTACATTTTTATTTCTTTATTTTTTACTGGTACCAGGGATCGAACTCATGACCACGTGCTTGCAAGGCAGGCGCTTATGCCGCTGAGCTAAATCCCTAGCCCCTGAATCTGTATATTTTAAAGATGGGGTCTTGCTGTATGGCCCAGGCTGGCCTTGAACTTGTGGTTAGTCACCAGCCTCAGCCTCCCAAATGCTAGGATTACAGATGTGTAACACTGTGCCCTGGTAGGATTTTTTTTTTGTACCCAAAATCCAACTCGGGACCTCAGGCTTCCCAAGTAGGCACTGTGCCACTGAGCTATGTACCCGGCTTGGTTGGATTTTTTTTTTTTTATATGAATTATCATTTTCAGATGTTGACAACTGGGCATGATACACATACCTATAACATTGTAATACTAATACTTGGGAGGCTGAGGCAGAAGGATTACTTGAACCTAAGAGTTTATGATCAACTTAGGCAATGTAGTAAGACCCAGGCTAAAAAAATATTGACAGCTGGGCATGGTGGCACATGGCTACAATCCTAGTATGGGGAGACTGAGGTGGGACAATCACCATTAGATCAAGGCCAGCCTAGGCTCCATAGTGAGTTCAAGGTCCACCTGCACTACAAAGTGAGACTGTCTCCAAAAATTTTTTTTAATTAAAAATTAAAAAATTTTCGGGTCTGGGGATTTAGCTCAGCAGCATAAGTGCCTGCCTTGTAAGTGCGTGGTCATGAGTTCGACCCTTGGTACCCAAAAATAAATAAATAATGCCAGGGATTTAGCTCAGCAGCATAAGTGCCTGACAGGCAAACGTGAGATCATGAGTTCAATTCCAGGTACCACAAAAAAAAAAAAAAAAAAGTTATAAAAAATTAAAATTTCTTAAGAAATGAATGCATTTAATTGTCTTTTTTTTTTTTTTTTTTTTAAAGACAGGGTCTCACTGTGTAGTTCAGCCTGGCTTTGAATTTGCAGCAGTCTTCCTGCCTCAGTGTACCAAGGGTTGAGCCTACAGACGTGTGCTATCATGCCTGGCAAGTTGCAGGGTTTTTTTCTTTTGGAAGTTAAAAAATAAAGATCCCATTTAGACATAGACCTGCCTCATGACTGCCTGCCCTTCCCCTTAGTTTTCTTCTGTACAATGCAGGGTGAAGGGGCCGTATCTCTCAAGGTCTCTTCTGCAGCAAAAGAGTCCAGTGATGCAGGATGGCTGAGGTTCCTCAAGGCAAGGCTGCCTCTCCTCCTGTGTCCACAGTGACCGAGAGCCCAGCCCCACTGTCCTGCACTCATGGGGGCCTCACAAATAGTGCTTAGAGAGCTGCCGGGTATGTTCCAGCTTCGGATCTTTGCCTTGGGATTTTCCTCCCAGGTCAGCCGGCTTTTTCTGAGTTTGTTATTTGAGTTCCTGCTAGCAGCACAGGAAATGGATTTTAATTTCTCTGCTGGCTGCTCTGTGTGGCTCCCAGGGCTGTTTAATGAGGACTCAGGTGCGGTGCAGCTTTGGCAGCAGCAGGACTGGCATGGCTAGGAGTCACCACTTTTCAAAATGCTTGTTTGCAATATGTTGTGTGTATTTCTTATGGGAAGGGTAGAAATTGTGTGAGTAATTTGATAGGCCTCGAATCTGAGTAGGTACTGTTGGATTCTGGGAAAAGAATTTTAGTGTTTCATTTTTGGAGGGCATGAACTCTTTGTATTTGTTGTACATTTAGGGCAGCATTTCTCAAATTTGAACATGTCTCTGGGCATGTTTATCGTTTTAGTTTGAGACAGGATCTCACTCAGCCTGTGATCCCAGTACTAGGCTGGGGCTACATAGTGAGTTCAAGGCCAGCCTAGTGGAACCCTGCCTCAAAACAAACAAGAAGATGTTTTTATTTTTGTTTTACATTTTCATATAATGTACCTAGAAGTAAATTTATTACTGTCTGAAAATTTCATGTCTTGTATCAGTTCTGGGAAAATTCCCGTTGTCTCTTGAAATACTGAATATTGTTTCTCCTCCATTCTTTTCTTGAATTTCTTTTTTTCCGTATCTTTTCAGGGGTGCAGGTTGATACAGGATCTTGCTGTGTAGTTCAGGTTGGCTTGAACTTGCTGTGTAGTTCAGGCTGGTCTTGAGCTCCCATCTGTAACCCCAGTACTAAGGAGGCTGAGGCAAGAGAATTGCCATGAGTTTAAGCCAGCCAGGGATACATAGTGTGTTCAAGACCAGTTGGGACTACATAGTGAGACCGTGCCTCAAAAACAAAAAAATTTCAGCTTGGGCATTCTCAGATCAGATAGTACAATTCAAATTTCAAGTTAGTGTGAGGAGGCTGTGATCACAGATGGTCAGAGAGGATACTTTTCCATCTCCATTCAGAGCTGTGTGGCTGTCACCACGTGGCAGTGGGCACCCCTTACCCCTGGCCTGCTTACTCCCTTTTGGGGAGAATCTCAGCCCTGGCTCCTGTTTGATGGCTCAGGACCCACACAGTGCCTGACTCTCCAGGCAGGAAACGGCCTGGCTCACCTAGGAGTCTGGTTTCTAGTGTCAAGATCGTTTTTGGTCCCTAGGGGTCTTTCTTGCCTTCTTGTAGCTTCAGCTGTGTGATCTACGGGTACTGTTATGCGGCCAGTGTTTCTAGCCATTCACAATAGAAGAACTTTTAAAGTTTCCCACTCGGCTGACGTGTCAGCAGTCGAAGCCCCCATCCCTCACTCAACACCGTGGCCTCAGCATCCTGTGCCTGTTGTGCAGAGTGGCAAGAGGGGTGCCACCTGTGTCACTGGGGAGCTGGAGTCTGCGGCCCCTCCTGGCAGGAGAACCTGCAGTCCCGGCCCTTGCTTACTCACTGAGAGCCAGCATCCTGCACTTTAGCATCCTGCGAAGGCCTCGGTGTTCTTGTTTTTAGGCTTAAAACTTTTAGACTCTAGTGTTTCCCTGAGGATGTGAGGGTGATGTAATAAGCCAGTTGCCAACAGTCTTCCAGCCCCGTAAACTGACAAGTTAAAACCTTGCCTGGGGAACCGTTACTGCCCAGCGTTTCTTTATGCTGGCACTTACAAAGTTCTTATGCTGATTGAATTGACCTTTACAGTGGCACAGCTAAGAATAGCAGCTACAGAACGTGGAAACTGTTAAGAAAATGTTCTTTGTCTCACAGTTGATGCTGCCGCCAAAGAGAGGGTGTAATGTCTTACATATGTGTAAAAGGCACATCATTCAGCCTTTTCTATCGTGAAAATGTGCTTTCTAGCTTGATGGTGACCTTGTTTGTTTCTTCTGTGTGCTGGTGTGTGTGTGTGTGTGTGTGTGTGTGTGTGTGTGTATGTACACACGCGTGTGTGCATGCAAGGTTTATTGGAGCCTTCCCACTGAGCTCCGTCCTTTTCTCAGAGATAGGTTCTCACTGAGTTGCTCTTGCTTCATCTTCCTTAGGTGCTGAGATGACAGCAGGAACCAGCACCTGTGGCTGTGCTGATGGATTTAGTTTGGTGCCCACATGTCTTTTCAGTGACCTGTCTCGAGGTAGCCACTTGGGCTAGGCTGAATGCCCAGACCCATGACAGGAGGATCTGGTAATGGGATGAAGGGCAGGGCATTAGAGAACTAGCTTCCTTCCTTCCTTCCTTCCTTTCTTCCTTCCTTTCTTTTTTACAGCACTTGGTTTTAAATAAAAAATTCCTTTTCCACAAATTCTGTGTTTTTAGCGTCTTTAAAAACAGTTTAGCTGGATATGATGGGACACACCTATAATCCTAGCACTCAGGAGGCTGAGGCAGAAAGAGCATCATGAGTTGGAGGCCAGCCTGCACTGCCTAACGAATTCAAGGCCAGCCTGAACTGCATAATGAGACCCTGTCTAAAAAATACAACAAAAGGTTAAAGGTTAAGCCTTGTTTGTGCAAATGAACGCTTCTCCAGAAGAAGACGTCTTTAGCATGCAGATCTGACTTCCTCAGCTGCTGCGGTCAGTTCTCCTTACCTAATTCCCAGTCTTCTTCCAGCCAGAGCTTTGCTCTACCATTTTCTCTCCAGATTGTTCGCTCCATCCCTCTTTGCCACTTGTTTGCCTTCTGACTATCCTGTCGCCCTCGGTTCAGGCTCACCTCCCTCCCAGAAGCCAGATTGGGACCCCTTGGTTAGTCAGCCTAGTCTCGTGTCAACTGTCTTTCTGCGGACCACAGGCTGTGTGGGAGTCCTGTCAGCTGTTCACCTGTTGGCTTCTCTGTCCCACTCAGTGCTGGCATACAGCAGGGTGCTCAGGAAGTGTAGAAGGGAGGATGCAGGCCTCGTGTCCCTCTTGGTGAGGGACCTGTCTGCTCCTCAGAAGATCAGCACAATGGCAGCTCCTGAGCCAGGGAGGAGCGGCCCTGAGCACCCTGCCCCTCTGAATGCTGCACAGAAAGCCAGGTACACTATTCCCAGGTCCGGAGTGCCCAGGCCAGGCCTGAGCTTTCTGTCAGCCATGAATGTGGACTCTGTGTGATGGGGATTTTTTATTTAAGCAGCCAGGTGTGGGGCATGTTCCTTGACCTCCTGGGCCTTAAATCCTGGGCCTGCCCAGTTACTGTCGTGTTCCGGGGAAGACTAGCCAAAGGCGTCGGACAGCACCCAGTGTTGGGTGCTGGGCTGGTGGAGGCCACTTGGCACAGCCTCTCCTGGCACACCACCCTCCTGGGGAGGGCAGAGGGGTGAGGGGACCCAGTCTTGCCCACAGTGAAGCACAGGTTCTTCTTCAGCTCACTCACTGGTGAAAGGCAGGGTGCAAGGCACACCTCGTGCCCGCTCTTCAGGGCGTCACATGTAGCAGGCTTGAAGAGGCTTTGGGGAGAATCACAGGTATCACAGAGAGCACCAGGAACATTTCACCTTAACCTGCTGCATCGTCTCTAGTTCCCTTCTCTCTTCCTCGCTGCCACAGTGAGCCTTGCTGTCCCAAAACAAGGCTAGGTGAAGGTCTGGCATGGCCTGGGTGCCCTTTGGTGACTAGCAGGGCAGCTCACTGAAGTTCAGAGATGCTGTCTTACTTAGGGCCACACAGCTGATAAGCCTGGTGTGACAGCTGGACCTGGCACCTGATACAGCTGACCCTTAACCACTTGAGCCTTGGATTCTGAGCTGCCTGAAAGTCTGCAAGTCCTCTGAGCGCCCCATGTTTGGGCTCCTCATAAACAAAGGGCGGACAAAGGGCAGGCACCAGTCCCAGACTCCTGCCCCTCTACGTTTCAGAGCTCTGCTGGCCCCAGGTCCTGCTGCCCCAGGTGCTGTGCCTGAGCTGGTGAGGGAGTGGGTGGGGTGGAAGTGTTGGGGCAGACAGTCGGCCTTGGCGACATTCAGAGCCTAGTGCACCTGCATGCACACAGGCCTTAAGCTCAAAGAAGAAGTTGGACTGTGTGGGGCCATCACGTGGCCTGCCTGAAGTCCTGCTCCTCTGTAGTGGCAGAGCTGGGCCCAGCTGCAGCTACTGGGTTCTCATGCCAGTGGGTCACCTCAAACCCCTGTGTTGTACCCTACATTCGCCTTTTCACTTCCTCATGTGGCCCCTGCTCTGAGTCCTTATGCCCCCTAACTGCCTGCCTTCTTTTCTTCCCCATGTAGCAGAACAGGTCCATTCCTACAACTAGGCAGCCTGGCGACTGCATTTGGGGGAGGTGGAGGAGTTCAGGGAGCCGGAGAAGCAGGGTTAAACTGTGCTCTTCTGGGGAAAGAGAAAAGCTGGCCCCAGCACTCGTGCGGGCAACACTGGTTCAGATCTCTGCATTGGCTTACACACCTCCCGTGCCTCACTTGACTGCTGGCTGCTCTGGGCTCAGAGCCCGCCTCATGGGTTAGCTCCCCACCCCCCCCAGGGGTGCTGGATTCTGTCCTATGGTGGAATATCACCAGCTCTGCCTTTTGAGAAACCATGAGGACAGCATAGGGCCAGAGCAGTGGCATTTGTAGGGTATGGTAAACGGGGATTGAGCCTCTTAGTATCTTTGTGAAAGGAATATCTTGCTTTGAGGCCAGAAAGGCAACAAGCCAGCTGTTTTGTCCCAGGCCTTCAGGAGGCCTCCCCTGAACACACTTTTAAAGACAGACCCCACAGGGCATGCCCGAGGATCTCGGGCTAAGCTGGACACCCGCTGGGCCCTCCCCTTTCCCCTGTCTTTCCCTGTGGCTTCAGGGGCCTATGCTGTTGCTGCCTGATCTCTATCCTTTTGGATGTCACTGTCACTGGAGTCCTTGTTTCTAACGGGGCCAGGCCTGGAGAGGAGGACCCAGCCATGTGACCCAAGTTCCCACTGGCAGCCGTCCACCCGGATGTGCGCCATAGGCAGGGTCAGTCTGAATAGTTGAAAATACAGTCCTGCGGTTTGAGTTTCTTTGCTGAGCTGGGTTTCCTTCTTTATTCTGAGCTTCCTGAAGAAAGAGAGTCGCTTCCTCAGTTTGTATCCCTTTTATCCAAGACAGTGCTTGGCACAAAGACTGGATCCAGGAGCAGAGAAGTTTGGGAAGCCAGATACACAAGACTTCAGCCTTCAGCCATGCATGACATGACACACCCACAGTACAACTGGGCTGAGGCTGGGTTTGGCTGGGAGTGTGTTTTGCACCTTGAATGTGAAATGTATTTTTAAAAGGTGTCCATCTCAATCCCCATCCAGCAGCGCTATGAATAGGATCTGGCAAGCAGCTGGGTGGTTACTCAGCAGTGCCCTTTATGTTGCTGTCCCTGAGGGTGAATCCTTGAAGGTATCAGATAAGCAGAAGTGACCCCCAAGGTGAAATTGGACCAGGTCACTGGCCAGCTCACCTGTTTCTGAAGAGTAAAGAATTTGGGGGGCAGGCTTAATCCCTCTTTTGAATCTCACTATAAATGACCTTGGGGATCAGAGCAGGGAGTGTGTGTTTTGAAGGAGGAAGTGACTGACTGGATGCTAATCCTTGAGGCCCTACTGCATTGATTGTTCCAGGAAGTTTTGTAGAAGAGCTGGTTTTATTTAAAACAGCGCTGATTCCAGGAGAATCATCCCTTCCTAGCAGCTGAATAATGCCCGAACACCATATGTTTCTGCTGGGACGTAAAGAGAAGGAAGCAGCCTTTTCCTGTCCCAGCTGAGGGACCTCGCTCTGTATTGGCTGGCTTTGCCTGGTGGACCTCCCTCCCCACTTAATAATCCTTCGCCCTGAGCTGTGCCCCCAGCACTTTTTTATATGTTGAGAGAAGGTGTTGCTAAGTTGTAAGTTGGCAGGTTAACCATGCTGGGCCTGAGCTTGGGGTCCTCCTGTCTCAGCCTTCTGGAGTATGTTGTATGGTTCTTTTTAACTTTTTTCCTAAATGAAATAAGCTTTGTGGATGGACAGGCAAGTGACCAGGAGGGGGTTGTGTGTGTGAAAAAAATTGGTGATTGGTTGATTGAGACAGGTTCCTGCTATGTAGTTCAGGCTGGTCTTGAATTCACTTTATAGCTCAGGCTGGCCTTGAACTCACAGCAGTCCTCTTGTCTCAACCGCCTATGTTTTGGGATTACAGGTGTTTGCCACAATATCCAGCAAAATTGGTAATAGTTCTAGCTTAGTATATTAAAGTGCTCCCTGACTTTTGTTTTTTAGGATAAGGAAGCCTGTGTGGGTACCAACAATCAGAGCTACATCTGTGACACAGGACACTGCTGTGGACAGTCTCAGTGCTGCAACTACTACTACGAACTCTGGTGTAAGTGCCTGCCGGGGCTCTGGGGTCCTGCCTCTGCACCTTGGGGAACCAAGGGCAGCCTTTCATGCTTCTGTTGGGATAGCACTGGTGAGCTGTCTGCTTCCAGATTCCCAAAGGGACTTCCTTGTAGAGGAGCAGGGCTGTGGTGCACTAGAACACTGTGAGCTTAAGACGGGGCCTGAGGCTGGGGGCCGTGGCTGCCAGCCTGCTGCCAGTGCTCCTGCGGGTTCCTCTTTCTTCTTTATTTCTTCCTCTTGCTCCTCCTCCTTTTTTTCTTCCCCTCCCCTCCCCTCCCCTCCCCTCTTCTCTTCTCTTCTCCTCTCTTCTTTTCTTTTGCAGTACCAGAGGCCTTGCACAGGCTAGGCAGACACTGCCACTGAGCTACTGAGCTATCTCCCCATCCTGGGGTTCCCTCTTGCCAGCACAGAGCCCTGGCTTCTGTCTCCTTCCCCACACTGCTGTGAGCTCTGGGCTTAGCTTTCCCAGCCAGTAGTGCTGCTCTGTTGTAGAAACCAGCAAGGCTTCCAGAGCCCCTATGAGAGCCTCCCAGAGCTGCCTCGTCCTGAGGGCCCTGCTCAAAGCACAGCATTCCCCAAGGTCTCTGCTCTGGATTTCTTCTGTGGAGAGGGTGTCTCAGTCCCTTCTCTTTCCTCAGCTCAAGCTGAGGCATCTGGAGCCTCCCTGATACACATGGCCTGCTGCCATTAGCTAAGTGCCTGGTAAAGACAGCCTCTGGGGCCCCCTGCGTTTCCACAGCCTCCTGACAGTCCTGGCCTTCTTGTGGCCTTCGGGGAGTTCCTCAGGGTGCCTCGCAGGACTCAGACAATGCTCCGGGCTGCTAGATAGAGAGGAGGGTCTTAGCATGCCTTTGGGCTGAGGGCCCCAGTGAACCCACACTGTGATTCGCCACTCTTGACAGGAGACAGCAGACTGTAGCCCTGGAACGATTGTGAGCCCCATCCCTGTTTCCATGTGGAGATGACTTGAGGTTCCTTTGTTAAATGGTGCCCTTAGCCCATCATCCCTGCTGCCCTTTGCCTTTCTCCCTGTTTCCCTGTGTCAGTGGCTAGGACTATTGTTTGGCCTGGCAAGGACATGGGGCTCCTGGCAGAGAAGCCTCTGCCTGTGAAGTGCAGTTGTCTGGGACAGCCAGCGGGTGGGTCCGCCCAGCAGGCCTCTCCTGCAGCCCTGCCTTTCCCTTCCAGGGGCGGAGGGCTGAGGATTTCCAGGCAGTGCCGTGCCAGGGGGACAGTGCCCCACCAGGCTCCTGTGTTTATAAGCGGAGCCACAGGTGGGCACAGAATTGTCGAGGCTCTTTTAGAAGAGGTGCAGCTAAAAAGCAGAGCAGAGAACACCAAGTGCCTGCAGTGGACTGCACTTAACTGCCTTAAAGTGCAGATCCCCACAGGCTTTCGCTTCTCCCTCCCAGCCTTGTTAAAACAAAAGGTGAAGCCCTGCTGTGCTTAGGTGAGGAGCTGACTTGGGTCACAACACTGGGCTAGGTGGCAGGTGAGGTGGTGGCAGTCAGAAGACCCAGGTGTTCGGGAGCTTGTCTGGGAAGTGGGTTTCACTCCAGGGACCTTGAGAAGGTTGGAGGAAGAGCGGGTGGTTCTCTGTGCAGTAATGGTGGTCTAGAGAGGGAGGCAGCAGACAGAGACAAGTGTCTGCTCAGAGCGGGAAGATTGTGCTGCTTACAAGTTGTAGGTTATTCATAGTCACCAAGTTTTAGAGGGATGGAAAAGCAAAAGTGAAAGCAAAGCACACCTCACGCCTGTGCCCAGCGGTGGCTTCTTAGCAGGTGACGCTTGGGGTCTCTTCCAGCCCTCCCAGGAGCCTGGGTTTTCTGCTTTATTTAGGGCCTGGGCTCCCCCAGAAATGAATGGGAGGTAGGTTGGGAGTTAGAATGAGCCGGTGACATCTCAGCAGAACTGTGCTCTTTGCTGTTTTACACCATGTTCCTTTCATTGCCTCTTATTTGCCAGAGTTGTGAAAGCAGGGAGCTCTGGGTTGGTTGATAAGGAAAACGGTCGGCGAGGAATGCTGCACTGCAGCTATATTGGCCTGTGAGGAAAGGCCTTTGGAAGAAACACCACTCCCAGTAGCCTTGTTAGGTCTGCTGAGCTGAGTTTTCCTTTGTGCTGAGGAGTGTCACAGCGCAGACTAAAGATTGTTTTGGTACTGGGAATCAAATTCAGTGCCTCACACTTACCAGGCAGGCCCTCTGCTGTTGAGCTGGATCTCCTGCCCTGAAGCCCTAATTAGCAGTGCAGTGATTGAGGCGCTAAACACCATTGTTGTTCTGTCCGTGCATTTGTATGGCATTTGTACTTTAACTCACCATTCTTCTTCTTTTTTTTTTTTTTTTGTACCAGGGATTGAATTCAAAATTGCGTGCTTGCAAGAGAGGTGCTTATGCCGCTGAGCTAACTCCTCAGCCCCAACTCATCATTCTATCATTTAGTTGTTCAACAAACCTTTAGGCTTAATAGTTTTGAACTTCAGTGGGCATCAGAATTTCTGGCAGTTTTCTAGGCCCTACTCCCAATTTGCTCTTTTATTATTTTGTTTCACAGTGCTGGGCATCAAACCCAAGACCTTTCAGAAAGAGCTCCTGCACTAGGGCTGTGGGGCTTGCTTGAGAATAAATGGGAAACAGAGGGCCTCTGTGGGTAGAGCTGTGCCTGGTACTGAGGGGTCTTCACCCTCATCATCCGGCTTTGCCTGAGCGTCTGTCCTGTTTCTTGGGGCTGGGGCACTGAGCCCAGCTCTGCTGGTGACGGCTGAGAAACGTTTGAGCCTTACTGCACAGCTACTCTGCTTAGGTCTCCTACCTCAGGCCTGCTGGATGCTGGTTCCGCTGGCAAAGGAGACTGGGAGGACGGGGACGTCCTCAGGTCTCTCAGTTTTCCTCAAAGCACTTTGCCACTCCTTGAGCTGTGTTCTCCAGGGAGAAGTCCATGCGGCCTGAGATAAGCTGGGGAGTCTTGCCCAAGTCCTGGGTTTCCCTGGTTTGGTTGATTAGAACAGGGCACTAGGTCTGGCTGACCTGACACCTTGTCCATGAATGGGCGCTTGACAGTGGGTTGCCTGACTTTGCAGTGAATTTCCCAAGAGCAGAACCTATGAGCAGATTTTGGACTTGCTCCTGACCCATGTTTGACTGTTTTGGGGGAGGTTAAAAGGGAAATTTAAAGGAAATTCTTCTTATCTGTGGCTGTTGGGTATAAACAGCAGTAGGCTAGAAAATGTACCTTATATCAGACATGGTTCTGAGGTGGCCACATGCTCATGAACCCACGCAGTACCACAGAGATTTTCTCTCGTTTCACAGATAGGGGACCAGAGTCACAAACCCAGAGGAGATGGTGAGTGTGAACTGGGATTGGAGCCAGGCCACCTGTTCCTGGTGCCTGCAGACCCAGTCATGCTTGTTCCTGGTCTTTTGAGGAAGGTGCCTGTCTCTGAAGTCTTCATCTTCTAAATTTAGGCCCTTCCCAGGTGGCGGCAGCAGGAGCCGCTGCCTCAGGCTGTGAAGCGAAGGTGGTTACCCTAGGCAGCTGGCGGCTGCTGGGTAGGGTGGGGCGGGGTGGAGTGGTGTCCACAGGTCTGTAGTGAACTCTGGGGCCCTGGACTCAGTTTGGACCCTGGGCTGTGACTGTTTTTAAAAACGTGTTTTACATTTTATTTAGCATGACAAATGCACCCCCCAGCAAGGGCACAGCTTTCAAAGTTGCAGGCATGTAGTCTCTGAAGGTGTGTTTCATGGCAGTATTTCTGTGTATCTTTTACTAGGTTTCACTTTTTAAACTTTCTTCCTTGTTTCTGAAATTTAAGATGAAAGTTTGGCCAGTGAATAGGAGCTAGTCAGTCTTCTCCCCTTGGAAGCCAGCGAGATACAGCTTTGTCCAGAACATCTCCTGAGATACTGTTTGTGAGGGCCCTGTCAGAATGGCTCCTGCTGACCTCCTGCCCAGTGGGGCTAGCTCGCAGTCACCCTTCCCGAACCTGTGCTGCCATCCTGTCATGCCGCCAAACCCATTGTGGGCCCCCAGAAAAACTGCAGGCCGGTGCATGGTGGAGGTGCTTTCTCTAATGTCAAGTGAAAGGAATAGATGGGCCAAGATGTGGCTCCGTGACGGACATGTGCTCAGGACAGAAGAGGCTCAAGGCTTGATTCTGGGCACATGGGCTGTGCATGAGTGTGTGCACACGCATAGTGCACTGCTGGACTTTCACTGGTTCTGTGTTAGAGTGTAACAGAGGTGCCAGGAGTGGTATTGTACATCTGTAAATCCTACCACTCAGGAGGCTGAGGCAGGAGAATCATCATGAGTTTGCGGTCAGCCTGGCCTATATAATTGAATTCAAAACCAGTCTGAACTACCTAGCAAGATCCTGTCTCCAAAAAAAGGCTATGAAATGATACCTGGGGGGCTGGAGATTTAGCTCAGCAGCATAAGCGCCTGCCTTGTAAGCAGGAGGTTGTGAGTTCGATCCCTGGTACCGATAAAAAAAAGGAAAAAGACAAAAAAAAAAAAGAAATGATACCTGGATTTACCTTTAGGTGAGGAGCCACTGGAAATCTGACTTGGGGAGGAAACATGTAGTTAGGTGCTGACTGTCTAATGGGAGGAGGCATTTGGGAGCTGAGCTGACTTTGGCGGCGTAGTCCTACAGCCTCTGCAGACATGAAGATCACTTGAGCTTGTAAACTCAGGATCACTGCGGGTCGCATAGTGAGCCCCCGTCTCTTTAAAGCTGTGCAGAGCTGCCGGCCACTTCATCTCACTGAGTACGGGCAGCGCAGAGCAGCAGCCAGAGTCATGAGCACCCTGACTGCAGCCCAGCCCAGCCCATAAGCAGAAGGCTGTGCCACTTTGTGTGTCCCTGAGGTGAGCCCCACCTGGGAGGACAGGCTGGGTGGGACCTGCATCAGTGGCCACTTGCCCTGTCCTCTTCTGTGGCCTGACTGCCATGCCTGAGGGTTCTCTAGCATGGCTGTCTGGGGTCTTTCACCAGCTGAGACATCACTGCTGGGTTGAGCCCTGGCTGCTGGGAGCCACTGGAAGCTGTGGAATGGCAACTCGGCCTGCCTTGGCTGGAGGCCAGGGTGTCATCGGGAGGCCCTGTCTCAACTGGATGAGGCAAGGAGACCCCACAGGGACGTGCAGGGGGACAGAGAAGGGACCTTGTCTGACACACTACCAACGACTGCTGAGGTCTTTTAAGATACTTTGTGTATACATGTGAGGGAAGACAGGGATTTATTCATTCACAAGTATTTGGCAGAGGAGAAGCACTTTTTCTTTTTGGTATTGGACAATGAATCCAGGGCCATCATTCTGAGCTCAGGTATTTTTACGGTGTCTTATTTTGAGACAGGGTCTCACTCAGATGCTAAGGTGGGCTCACATTCGTGATCCCCCATCTCAGCCCCTCTAAGTGCTTGAGTTCCAGGTATGCGCCACCCTTCTTGGCTTCCTGAGATGAATTTGTATTGAAGAAGAATATTTTTTCCTACTATAAAGAAGTACATAGCTGAGCTAGGCATGGTGGCACACACCTGAAATGCCGGCACCCTATCTCAACACATTTTAAAAAGGACCAGGGCTAGATACGTAGCTTAGTGCAAACACCCCTGGGTTCAGCCTCAGTATTGAGGGGCAGGGGTGGTGGTAGTGGTATATGTTTACCTTGGAAAAATTAAAAATGCAGATGGAAACCTGTTGCGCTGTCATCTAAAATGACCTCCTGATTGGCTGGCTGGCTGTTCATTTTTTTTCTTTTTCTGTTCACATATACTTTATTTTTTGTGATGTTAGGCATCAAACCCAGGGTCTCACACATGCTAGGCAAATGCTCTATTACTGAACTGTGTCAAACAGCATCTGTTGCACTTCTTGTTTGTTTGTTGCTGTGGTCCTAGGAATTGAATCCAAAGCCTTTGCACTGAGCTGCGTCCACACAGCCCCTTCATTAACTATTTTATTTTGAGATAAGATTCTTGCTGAGTTCAGTCCTTCTGCCTTAGCCTTCCAGAATGTTGAGGTTATGTCTGGCTGGAGATAGGGAGAGTTTGTTCAGAAATCTATAGCAATTTTTTAAAAACATAGAGGCTTGGCATATCAGATTGCACACTACATGTGTGTATTTTTTTTTTTAAACAGGAAAATTTATTGGAGAAAAGGAATGGGGGAGCAGACAGCTCCTGAGGGACAGGAGGGCTCTGGGATGGGTTGCCAGCAAGCCCACCTCGCACAAGTTTTCTAGAGCAAAATCATGAGGCGGGTACAACGTGGATCAAAATTACAATCAACCCATAAGATTGCAGGGGTAGTGGCTTAGGGAATATTGATCTAATGGTAGCAAGGGTACATGGATGCCATCACTAACCTTGGTGGATAATCTGTAGCTTAGTCTAGTAGGTGGGAGAATCTGGACAGCCTGCTGCAAGTGGGATAATGAGAAATCTCAAGAGGGCGATACCAATAATCCCAGGCCTTCCTCATTTCATCCTGTAGGGAAGGGGACAGTAATCCTCAGCTGGCCTCCGGCCACATCCTGAGGCATTCTCGGCCTCTGCACAGACTGAGGCCCGGCTCTGCCCACTTTCACTGTCTGACTCAGCTGTCTGTAATACTCTTCTGAAGAGGTACCCTTTGTTTCCATCTAGCTGCATGGAACTGAGAAGGCTGGAACAGGGGAAAGCGCAGGCAGTGGCCTTCTCCAGAGAGCTGATCTCGTGATCAGATCAGATGACCTCTCTGTGAGATTGGTCTCAGAAAAGGATTCTGGGACATTTGTCGTTGGTTCCATCTGCCGATCACTTAGAGTCTGGAAGCCCCTGAATAGCAAGCACTTTGAAATATCAAGTGTAGCCAGAAGAGTGTTACTTCTTACCAATAGAAGTGTTTTAGTGGTTGACTCCTCCCTTCCAAGTATCTTGCTAGGACCTCCAGCATGGTACAGGGAAGCACTGGATGTCAGATACACCGAGTCCACGTCCCCAAAGTCACAGAATGAAGTCTGAGGAACAACAGAGGTTAAGAGTAGGAAACTCAGGGGCTGGGAATTTAGCTCAGCAGCATAAGCACCTGCCTTGCAAGTGTGTGGTCGTGAGTTCGACCCCTGGTACCGATAAAAAAGAAAAGACAAAAAAAAAAAAAAAGAGTAGGAAAATCTGTTGAAGAATAGGAATGGGGAATAGACAGCTCCTGAAAGACAGGAGGGGTCCTGGCCGGGTTACCCCATACCTTATATTTTAATTTAAATTTATAATCATTCTGTATCTGTGACTTCATTGGTCTTGTTAAAATTAAATCATTGTGAATCAAAACCCATGTTGAAAATAATTAGGATCATACTGTTTTATAATCTGCCTTTTTCATTTAATATCAAGCTGAGTATGGTGGCTCACATCTGTAATCATAGCACTTGGGAGGCTGAGGCAGGAGGATTGTTATGAGTTCATGACCAGCCTGGTTACAAAGTGAGCCCAAGGCCAGCCTGAAATGTATAGTGAGATCCTGTCTCAAAAAGCCAAAAAAACCCAAAAAACCTCTTATGTGTAAAAAAATAGAATTCTAAAGGTAACATTTTATGAATCACTTTTTAAATGATTCATATTGTTTGATTGTATGACTATATCCCCAGAGAAATTTAAAAACCCTATTTAGAAATTCATTTACTAATTTAAAAAATAAAGGCAGTAAAGATAAAATTAGTTAACTTTTAAACCTAATTTGTTTCATAATTTGAAGTTTAAATTTCTCATAACTCTTGACACCTGAAAAGATGCTGTTTTTGTATTTTTCCATTGTCTTTTTCTCCATGTGTGTGCACGCTCAATTTTTGAGCAAAATTGTTCATTAATGTATTTTTCAAAGCCAATTCTGTGGGAATTGAAGAGGGCTTTTCTTCTGGGGTTGCCGAGGCTACCCTGTGGGGATTGGGACCCAGGGCCTCTGGGCTCCCCAGAGCTGGGAGGAAGCAGTCCGGAAGAGGGGCCTGAGGTGATTAGGGTTGTGTGTCGCAGAAGCATAGGTGGCCTAGAGCCCTGGCCTTTCCCTAGGCATTAGTAGAGCCTCTCTGAAGCTCCACCAGCTGCTAATCTGAGTGGGTGAGGAAGGGAGAGACAGGCCCCAAGACAGCGGAAACCCTTTTCCTGGGATCCCTTTAAGAGGAGGAGGGCACTGCCCTGTACGGTCACCATATTTAATGCCCGCGGAAGTCGTCAATATCCCTCCCCTGCTGTCTCCCGTGCCAGGCACTCACTAGCGTGTAGCTTAAAGGCCAGGTACCTGGGCAGGGCCCGGCCATGCAGCACTGTCCAGGCCTCCCTGTTGGCACACTGCCCCCCAGCCGGTCCTCACATGTCACCGCCTCTCTGGGCCCCACCAGGGTTCTGGCTGGTGTGGACCATCATCATCATCCTGAGCTGCTGCTGCGTCTGCCACCACCGCCGAGCCAAGCACCGCCTTCAAGCCCAGCAGCGACAACACGAAATCAACCTGATCGCCTACCGGGAGGCCCACAACTTCTCAGCGCTGCCGTTTTACTTCAGTATGTACACTGGGAGCCCCTCTCCCACCCCAGGGCCAGGAGCACAGGGCAGCGGCCGTGGCCCCTCTGGGTGTGGTTGGGGTGCCCTATCCCTGCACAGATCAGGCTCTCCGAAGTGCTGGCCAGGGCAGCCGCTCCTCAAGCAGCTGCTGTTTCTGTTAGGGTTGTTAGATGGAATGTGATATGTGAGGGAGCTGAGACTCAGAGTGGCCTGAGAGCTTCCTGGCATATCACTTGCCTGGTAGAGGTGGCCATGAAAGGAGCTGGGGTCGGTAGGGGTGGCGGTGGGACTTCAGAGAACTGGGAAGCTTGATGCCTCCCTGAAGCGCATTCCCAGACTTCTGGGGTTCTTTACACGTGACTTCAAGTGGCACTCAAGGCCCAGATGGGCAGTTTATCCCACAATGAAGGGGTCAGTTGCTTAGCACACTGCTTGGCATACAGCAAGTACTCAATAAATGCTAGCAGGTACTGTTATAATGGGATGGTTGTGCCTCTGGGCATGCAGGACATGGAGAAGGTGACTTACCTGGCCTGTTTGCATGGCCTTGGTAAGAGAGGTCCTTCCCTTCCCACCTGCTCCTGATCTGAGCCAAGCTGAGGCTCATTTGTCTACGCAGACCACCTCCAGCCAGCTGAGAGAGAGAGAGCAGGTTCCTAACCTCGCAAGAGAAGCCTCGGTACAGGGCCTAGTCAGAAGGCCTTGAGTTAGGGTCCCTGACTGGGGCTCGAAGACTACCGAGGAACATAAACTTGCCCGCTGGGGAACGAGGTCCATTCTGGGCAGCTACTTCTTGACTGACCTTGTGCCTTACCTCTAGGTGGACAGGAAGTTACGAAGCAGGATTGGGAGTCTTTGGGTGTCAAGCTGGATTAGGTCACCTCCCAACTATCCCTCTCCTCCACACAGTTGCTCACAGACCTCTCCCCTGCCCACAAGAAGCTGTGGTGACCACTTGGTGCCTGTCCTGTGGGGTAGGAAGGGACAGTGCATGTGTTTAGTGTGGGCTTTGCAGCCTGTCCTAGGTGATGGCCAGTACAATAATTTCTCCTCCCTGCCTCTCCATTGCAGGGTTTTTGCCAAACTATTTACTACCTCCTTATGAGGAAGTGGTGAACCGACCTCCAACTCCTCCCCCGCCATACAGTGCCTTCCAGCTCCAGCAGCAGCAGCTGCTGCCTCCTCAGTGTGGCCCCACAGGTGGCGGGCCACCAGGCACCGATCCTACCAGGGGCTCCCCTAGGGTACAGAACAGCCCCTTGTCTGGGCCCAGCAGAAGCACCACGAGACCCCCGAGCGTCGCCGACTCTGAGCCCTCTGACATGCCGGCTGACCCAGCCACCAAAGTCCCCGGAGTGGAGCCTAATCGCTCAGTGGCCGGCCTGGATGAGCTGGATCCAGGGGCCTTCCTAGACAAAGATTCTGAATGCAAGGAGGAGCTGCTGAAAGATGACAGCTCAGAGCATGGCGGGGCACTCCCTGACAGCAAGGAGAAGACGCCAGGCAGACATCGCCGCTTCACTGGGGACTCGGGCATTGAGGTGTGTGTGTGCAGCCGGGGCCACCGCGATGAGGACCTCAAAGAGTTCAGCACACTCATCGGCGAGGCTCTGGATGGGCCCCTGGACTTCTGTGACAGCTGCCACGTGCGGCTTCCTGGCGACGAGGAGGAAGGGCTCTGCCAGCCCTCCGAAGAGCAGGCTCCCGAGCCTGGACACGTCCACCTGCCACGGCCACCCGCGTGCCTGCTGCTGAACCCCATCAATGAGCAGGACTCGCCACCGCCCCAGAGTAGCAGCTCCCCCAGCTAGAGGAGGCCCCACCTGCACAAGGACTCAGCAAGCAAGTGGCGGGCCACCAGAGAAGCATTAAGTGACTTTCCAAGGAAGTGGCCGAGCCACTTTGCTCTTTTTCTTTTTCCTCCTCCTCCTGTCCTCCATTTCCTGCATCTCCGGGTACAGTTCAGGGGGTGGTTGCCTCCCCCCACAGAAAGCACAGTGCAGCGGAGAGCCAAGAGTCGATTCTGACCCATTCCTCACATCTACCTGTCCCCTGCTTCCTGTCGCACCTGCCTGCCTGGGTCACAGATGTGTCTTTAAAGCTCCTGGGAAGGGGTGGCACTGTGCCCTGAGATGATTCTTGGCAGTGGGGAGAATTTGTGCTCTGGTTTTAGTTTAAGAAGATTGTGCTGTGTCTTAGTCCAGGAGAGGGAAGCTGGCAGGACTGAGTGCCCAGAGCAGCTTGGGGACTGTGGCCCGCGACTGTGGTGTCTGCAGAGCCACCACAGGGCTCACTCTCTGGGTGGAGGAGAGCTGTGTTCTCTTGGGTCCAAGTGACACGGCCAGGGCGTCACCCGTGTCCTCGAGGGCCCCTCCAGTGAGCTCTGGCCTGCTGCGGGTGTGGGAGTCCACTGCCTTCTCCCGCTTTGTACTCCCCACAAAAGCCACCAAGGACCTTAGCAGCCAGCGGGCGAGAGTGCTGTCCTGGGCGAGGGAGACTTGTGGTTCTTCGCAGGTCACTCTTCAGAAAGGCCTCGTCCTGGGCAGTAGAGAGCTGCTTCCCGTGTCCCTGTGCTCCAGCTATTCCTGCAGGTGACCATGTCCTTAGCCATCCATGCTCTCGGCGCCCAGGGCTGTGTCTCCTTGCGCCCTGTGAACACAGACTGAGGCGGCCCATGGCCTGGTTCTCACACAGTATTTTCTCTTTGATTCTTAGTAAGTCTGTTGTTGTTTATTTGTTTTAAACTGACCACTTGGGAAAAATACCTTGGTTATCTGTGGTTCTCATGCCCTGATCCTCTGCCTCTGATGTGGTCTGAGGACTCTGCCGAAAGCAAAGGTGGCTGTCCAGTGAGGTGGTCGGGTCTTGGCAGCCTGGCCGGACGTGCAAGGCCATGGCCTTGGCCCTGAGCGCAGAGCGTCCACAGCCTTGGGGACCTTCCTTCTACCTGTAAGTCCCAAACAACTCCCTGAAGTGTCTCAGAAGAAAACGAGTCTTTCCAAAACGAATCTTTCTTCAGCTAACTGACCCAGCAGTTGGGGTCCAGTCCTCTCGTGCCCCTGTCCCTGCCCCTCCCCTTGGGTGGGGTGACTCACTGTATTCCCGCTTGATGAAGCAGCCGCTGGGGGACAGCAGGGTCATTGTCATACAGTTTGGCCTCAGAGAACTAACGGAGCTTGGCTTTGCGCTAGGAACATGCTAGAGGGGACAGCAAGCAGCCAGACCAACATTTCCCAGCCAGCCTGATTCGTAGGAAGCATTTGGTTCTTTTCCTGCTCCTGAACCATGATTTTCAGACTAGATGTTAATGTTACATTACGGGGGGTGGGGGGGATATACATACATATATATATATATATATATATATGTATATATATATGTATATATGTATATATGGTGTGCATGCACGCACAAAAGCAGACAAATCCAAGGTTGTGAGGTGAATGTTTGCTTTTGGATTCCACAAAACCAAAATCCATGTTGAACAAAGTGAAATCTGTACACAGTGACTTTTTGGGTGACTGTGTGTGCGTGCACGTGTGTGTGTGTGTGTGTGTGTGTGTGTGTGTGTGTGTGTGTGTCCAGGCCCTGTGTTCTGTGAAGATACTTTGAAGGGCAGCCCTTCTGCTCACATTAACCACACATCCGAAGCAGATGAGGCCCGCTCAAAGTATTTATTTTATGCCTTTATGTTTACCGAACAAACATCTGACTGTGTGCCTGGGTGCATCGGTGGCAGGGGGGCGGCAGCCTGGTGCTGGCTGCGCCCAGGCAGGTCCCCTCCTCCTCACTGCAGTTTGCACACGCCCCCGGCCACTCGAAGCCTGCATTGTGTCACTGGAGTGGAACTGAGCTCCAGGTGCCTGCCGCCCCCCAGGCCCCTCAGCCTCGCTGTCAGGAGGTCCGAGGACTCTGCCGGAAGCAAAGGTGGCTGTCCAGTGAGGTGGTCGGGTCTTGGCAGCCTGGCCGGACGTGCAAGGCCATGGCCTTGGCCCTGAGCGCAGAGCGTCCACAGCCTTGGGGACCTTTCTTCCACCTGTAAGTCCCAAACAACTCCCTGAAGTGTCTCAGAGGAAAACGAGTCTTTCCAAAACGAATCTTTCTTCAGCTAACTGACCCAGCAGTTTGGGTCCAGTCCTCTCCCTGAAGGCCGAGCTGGCTGCCTGCTCAGGAGATGGACAGCGAGGCCAGGGGCTGGGGGCTCCGCGGAGCTGACTGCAGCCTGTGAGCAGAAGGTTGGTGGCGGCTCCGGTGCTACAGTCTGAAGACTTGCAGACGCAGACATTCCCGCACCAGGCACATTGCGCCCTTGGTTCCATGCAGATGTGTATTTTAAGCAATAAGACTCAGCTGATCACTGTTCTGGGCAATCCTGGTGACACATTTCCTGTGCTGTGATTGTTCTAAAGACAGAGTGGCTCTAACCACTGTGAGAACCTCAAATAAAAATCAATCCCAAAATCCTCCTGTGCTCGCTTCTTACAGTGCTTTGCTCCCCTCGCCCTTGCCCTCAAATTTTGATTCCTGGAAGCCTCAAGGAAGCCCCCAAAACAGGTTCAGGGCAGACTCCACCCTCCCAGTGGTGGAAATGGGACCTGTGAAAGACAGCAAGCACTCAGAAGTCTCTTGTTGATAGGAAATATGGATTGGGCATTTGACCTTGGAATTTAATATGTAAAATATATCTTGAGTCGCCCACATTATGCTGAGTGCTGTTCTAGATACTGAGAAAATGCAAAATGACTATGAGACAAAGCCCCTGCCCTCTAGAACTGAGTTAGGAAGACCAGATGTTTACTGACCCTGTAGGTAAGACTGAAGTCAGTAGTACCTGCTCAGAGACCCCAGGGGTAGCAGAGCCCTTGAGCACCAAGTAGGGAAGCCCCACTGTGCCCATGGCTGTGGGGATCACGGAGCGCCCTTCGTCAACTTTACCCTCTGCTTAAACCTGCCTAGAACTTGCACGAAGACTCTGTGCACAGCCCGTGGGAAGGAATCGCCTGCCACCTCTGCCCAACAAGCAGAAGCCCTTGGTATTGCCACCTGCAGGTTGGCAAAGCAAGGCAGTGCATAGCCTGGCATCTCTCAGAAAGACTTCGTGCTTCCCAGGCGGGGTGTGCACTAGTAGCTGAGTCCCTGGGTCTGTGAGCGTTGTCCTCCTGTTCTTGGAGGTGTACACTTGGCCCTGATGGGTTTAAGAGTCCGGAGTTAGCCAGACCATCCCTCACCCCTGTCTTTGCCCTTGGGCTAGAGGGGTGACATCTGGGGTGTGGCTGTTCACTACCATCCCCAGCTGGGTTTCTCTAGCCCGTGACCTGTGAAGCATATTGACCTCTAGAGATAGTTCAGTTTTGGAACCATAGGAGAGACTTGAAGGTGAACATCATTTCTGCCGTTTTTTATTCATTCATTTTTAAAGCTCTTAACAGTCGAATCTAGGACCTTACATTGAGCTATAGCCTTAGCTCTTTAATTTTTTTTTTAATTTTAAGACATCTAAGTTACCTAGATTGGGGGTCAAATATGCAGTCCTCCTGCCTCAACCTCCCAGAATGCTGGGATTACAGGCACGTCCCACCAGGCAGGGCTCATTCTTAAAAGCTGTTGACTGATGGAACGGCGCCTGTGGGCTGGTTTCTAGTGGCTATGTGTCTCCCTGTTGTCCAGGCTCCTGGATCACCGAGTTCCTCATTCTCCAATGAGAAGTGACAGCTGGGTTGTCTCATGACCCCAAGCGACCAAGTGCTGGTGGAGACCTGATTCATGCCCCAAGCTCCAGATGGGGCAGTTGTGGTGAACAAGACTAGAGAAATTCCCCACACCCATTTCCTGTTTCAACCAAGCTAGGTTGGCTGGACCACTCCTGGCTAACCCTGGTGAGAAGGCTGCAAGGCCCAGAGTCTGGGGACAGCTGGGTGGCCTCACCAGTGCCCAGGCCTGCGTGGTGCCACCCTGTGTTAGGCTCGGGGGATGGAATGCCTTCTGGGCCTGCTCCTCTTCAGAGGAGCTCACAGTGGTCTGGAGAGGAGGCTTGCAGGCTGTTGGTGCCTTAGGCTGGGCTGACTTGCTGTGCCTTGGGTTCTGTGGACAACACTCGGGCTGGCTGCAGAGCCAGAGCGGGCTTCCTGGAGGAGGTGAGGAAAGACGCAAAGGGAATGCTCCTTAGATGTCTGTTCTGCGGGTCATTGAGTACCAACTATGTGCCAGGTCCTGAAAAGCATAAAAAAGCATGGGAAGCCTAAAGCAGGAGTCCATGCCTGTGGTGTGGAAGGCAGCACAAGATTTAATCTTTCCAGGTGGTGACTACGCTCTGGGCAGTGGCCTGAGACACAGCTGGAGAGGTGAGTAGGAAATAAAGAGATTTTAAGTGAATTTGCCATGATGGTGTTACTTATTGGCCATTTGCACAGAGCGGTTTTACACCATGACAATTCACACAGCCAGGCATTGGTAGCTCCGGATTCTTCCCACAGCCTCCTGAGTGTGCTTGGGATAGGAGCGCCTGCACCCTGCCAAGCACAGGGAGGATCTTGTTCCTCCCCACAGGGCCCAGTGAGTGGGAGCCACAGCCTAGGGGGAGTGGTGACACCATGAAGCTCCGCATCCCCACAGCTCAGGCCCAGGATGCTGCACCTAACCAGAGGGCTCCTGCCCCCCACCCCACCGGAGCAAGATTGGTATCCACAGAGGTGCTGCCCACCCTTGGCAGCAGTGGTTCGAAGCATCCTTGTACCTTTTCCTCAAGTTTTTAGCTCTTCCTCAGAAGAAATAAAAACAGAGCTTTCGTGGAAGGAGTAGGAAAAAGAGCTTCCAGTGTGCCAGTGGCGGGAAGAATCTCATTTCTCACCGTGGTCCACTGTCCTTCCATTCATGATTGTCCCTGACACTCAGGAGCCCCGTCCTGCTGGGGGTGTCACCCAACAGTGTGTGTGGGGCCTTCGGGCTCTGCATCCGCTGTGTCCCTTGCTGGACCCCAAGGCCAGGGCTGCAGGAGGCCAGGTCTGTGCCCGCCCTGCCCCTGATCCGGCTGCAGTTCCAGAAGTTTGTATGAAACTCTCAGAATTTTTTTAGATTTGAGTGATAAATTGATGCTAAAAAGTCTTTATTAAGGCACCAAACAGCGGCATGCAGCATTTGATCCTCCAGCAACTTGCTGAGTTTAGTGCTGTTTTATACACACCCTCATACCCCCACACCATGCCCAAGTATTACAGAGAGGGAAATTAAGGTATCTTGTTTTGTTTTGTGTGAGACAGGGTCTTGCTATATAGCCCAGGCTGGCCTCAAACTTGTGATCCTCCAGCTTCAGTCCACCATGCACAGCTGAAAATTGAAATTTAAGAAGCCCAAGTAGGCAAGTGTGGCAGGTGCCTGTGGCCTGTAATTCCAGATTCTGGGAGCTAAGGCAGGAGAACTGCAAGTCTGAGCTCAAACAGGGCAACTTGGTGAGATCCCATCTCAAAAACAGGCTGGGATGGCACAGGGCCAAGTTCTGGGTTCGATCCCCGGCACCATACCCACGTGCAAAGAGGAGAGAGGCCAGGTATGGCCAGGGCAATGGTCACTCAGTTGGTAAAGGACACCACCAGAGGGCTATGGCGGCATCCACACTCTGCCTTGCACCCCCAGCCCATGAGGGTGGTCTCAGAGGGGTGGCTCTTCTAGCTCCCTAGAGCTGACTATTAAATGTTCAGGAATTTGATGAACCACTAACAAACCAAATCTTACGAATGTTAGAAACAAAGGTGGTAAAAACACAAAACGTCTTTTTTTCTGTTATTTCACTGCACGTTGCTATGTCCTTGAAGGTGTTGAGTGTCTGCTCGATGGAAATACCCTACCGCGGCATTTACTGTATGCAGCCAGGTGCCCACAGTAGAATCAGAGACCATGTATCAAATGGTGGTCCCCGGAGGTTAACAGTGGCACTGAAAATTTACTGCCACCTCTGAGGGTCACTGTCCTACCCTACTGTGTGGCTGGTGGCACTGGAGAAAGCAAACCTGTCTCCACACACAGACGCTGGCATCACAGAGGCCACTGCAGTCAGCACATTGGGCCACTGTGTGGACAGTGGAGAACAGTCCCTGATGACCACACCAGGAATGGTCCCATGGGCAGTGTCATGTGATGTAAATCACAGTGCCTCCCCACCCACAGCACAGTGATATCAGGTTATCGGCCACAGCAAACAGTGCGCCCACAGAGAGCTGGACCTTTATTCCCCCACATTATACTACTTGGTAAGGCCAGTCTGAGGTCATAAGGCGAGGGAGTCTTGGCAATGCCCTTCCAGCTTTGCCAAACATCTGGGCTTCCTTCGGCACAAGGAGCTCCAGGTGATTGACGGATCTGGGGCCAGGTAGCCAGCAACAGCGTCTGAAGCCTCGGGCACAGACTCCAGAGGGCACAAGTGCTGCTCTTACTGAAATCTTTGTCCTTTTTCCTGGAGCTCCCTTGACCTTTCTTCTTGAAGAAAACTAGCCAGGAGGAACATGGACTCGCCCTGCTGACCCTTCCAGAGCCTTCTGCCAGGTCAGAGCAGGAAGACTGCCCATGTCATCAGTGACCAAAGCCTGGGCTGCCTGGTGTGGGGAGCTGGAGACCGTGCTTCTCTAGGTTAAGGGCGGGGCTCAGTTTTTCCCTGGACATTTCAGCATGTTCATGTGCAGACTGCCCTGGCCGGGGTTAGAGATGCTGCTTTTAAGATTTCAAGGACTTAGGGCTCCCTCTTTTAGGGAATAGGCTTTTCAGGCTTCTTGGGGTTTTCAAGGGGTGAAGGGGCAGAACCCGGTACTGCTGGAGAAAGCACCTTAACAGTGTGACCCCAGGGCAGGAGGGCAACACATGCTGGTCCTCGGGAAAGAACCAAGATGGTGCCAGCCTGTGGGCTGCATGTCCCTCCAAAGCCAAATCTGTGAAATATATGAAGCCTAGTTCATTTGGATCAAAGGCCCTGTAGCTCTATTTTCAAAATACAGCCCTACCACTTTCACCATTTCCCCTGCTGTGGTCATTGTCAATTTCCTGACCACTATATACCTGCCTGCCTGTTCTTCCTGTTCTCATCTCCTGCCCTCAAGAGCCCATGCTCCCCACAGCAAGTAGGGTACACTGTGACGAGTCCAAAACAGATCGGGCCACTGCCACACATGCTCACTGCTGGCCACTGACTTCCTGCCATGCTTCTGCCCTTTCTGCTGGCCCGCAGAGGCTGGCCAGCCCCGTGCATTTGCCCGCTTCAGCTCGCCAACCTTGCCCGCTTTGAGAACCTTCCCTTTGTCTTCCTCCCCGTGGGTGCACCCGACAGCTTCACCCCTCCTCAGGCTGCACATTGGCCATTCTCTTTCCACATCACTCAACAGAATCAATCTCCCAGGCCCTGACAATCTTTGAAATTTGTATGCATCAGCCCTCAGGAGAACACAAGCTTCATAGGGCCAGGCTGTGTCCTGGGACAGGGAAGGGCACATCGAGGTAAAGTAAGTAAGTAAATGAGCAGCCCGGGACCTGTTGAAAACCTGCTCAGTTTATACACATCGCCTGCCATTGCTGTAGGGGGAAAGAAAGCGTGGAGTGAGGGATGAGGGGTGGTGCAGCAAGGCAGCGGCACTACTGATGGGGCCGAGGAGCCATGCCATGGGTGTCTAGGCGCTGCCCTCGGCCTGAGCTTCCTTCCAGGCCGGGCGCACTGTGATCTTCACTTTGAAAGGATCGATGAGGAAAACTATCTTGGGGATGCCCTCCAGGGACGGAAGCTGCCCACCCTCTGGCACCTCTAGGTCAAACTTCTGCAGCAACCAGGCTGTGATGAGGAAGATCTCCTGGCGCGCCAGTGCCTCACCTACACAGGAGCGGGGCCCAGCTCCAAAGGGCAAGTAGCTCGAGGAGGGGACGATGATTTGGCTCCCTGTTGGGTCCAGGAAGCGCTCTGTGGGCAAAGGGAGGCATCAGACAGGGGCTGGGCTGGGGACCAGGCTGGCTTCACTCTGACTGAGGGGGGAGGTGTACCCGGCCCAAAAGGGACAGCCGGGCCCTCAGCCAGCCCTAGATGATCCAGATCCAGGAGGCTCAGGAGAGGGTGAAAATCCCACTGGCCGAGGGAGGGGCTTCTTGGAGGAGCAGGCATGGTTGGAGGAGTGGGTAGGGGGTGCGGCTGAGAGGCCTTCATGGGTGGACTGCAGGAAGCAGGTGAGAGGTCCACTGAGAGGCAAAGCTGCTAGTAGTGAGTGTGGCAGAGGGAATGGGTGTTGGGTGCCAAGGGTCCAAGCAGATGATGGGGCCCAGGGAGCAGGACAGGCCTGAAAGACACCCACCAGGCATGAACTGGTCCGGCCGGTCCCACTCCTGCTCATTGTGATGCAAGGCCCACAAGTTGACAAGCACATTGGTGTCCTTGTCAATGGCAAACTCTCCAATGCTGCCCAGAGAGGGAGAGGAAAGGGGGTGTCGAGGATGGCTGTGCACCTTCCCAGGGAAAGAACCCTGGACTCCCTTGGTCCCTCCTGTGGCTCCCTCTGCTTCTGCCTGGCAGTCTGAACCCGCCCTCCCCTCAGAGAAACAAGCACTGGTGTTCGCAGGGGTGGGCAGCGACTGGCTGATGGATGGTAGCCAGTGCTTGGCTACAAGTTGACCCTCAGGCTGGCTGGGAGCCAGCTGGGCTGCCCAGGGTCTCTGGCAGTGACCCAGGGCCAGGGTGGGGATCCCTGGGTACGAAGGGTACCTGGAGTCAGTGTTAGCCTTGTGAGGGATGAGGATGGGGGCCACCGGCCTGATGCGGAGGACCTCTCGGATGGTGGCCTCCAGCATGAGCAGGTGGTTCCGGTCACTGAAGGTGGGCGTGCGGCTGAAACCCACATTGTGGTCAATCTCCTCCTGGATCTTCTTCTTCACCTAGGGCCAGAACGAGGTGCAGGGAATGGTCTCTCTGCCCAAGAGAAGCAGAGGCTGCTCAGGGTGCAAGGGCCACGTCTAGAAGTGGCCGCACAGAGCCTTCGCATGGGGCTCTGAGTCTGGGGCCTGGCCCCACTTCTGGAAGTCTGAGCAGCTTGGGGATGAGGCAGGGAAGGCAGAGGATACCCCTCTGCGGAGTGGGGGTTGGGCGGATTGGGTCTGGAGGCGGATGGGAAGCCAGAGTAGGGAAGCCCACCTGTGGGTTGTGCAGCAGGAAGGCTATGACCCAGAGCACCACGGAGCTGGAGGTCTCCACACCAGCCCCAAAGATGTCTCCTAAGGTGGTGAGAATGTGCTTATCTGAAAACAGATTGGAGTCCTGGTCCAAGCTGGAATTGTTGTTGTTTTCATTCACCTTGGCTTGGATGAGCAGGTCTATTAGGTTGGAGACAGAGTCACTTCTGAACTTCTCCTGGGTGGGGGAAGTCAGGAGACAGCAGTGAGGAGGGGGCCCAACCATAGCCCCCACCCCAGTTCCCCCTGGACTAGAGGGGCAGGGCCGGGGCGCCTGCAGTAGAGCAGGGGAGGTAGAAAATAACCCTGGGCCCACGTTCAGTTTTGTGGGGTGCCTTTATCCTTTGACCCTTCAATTTCTCACTTTCCCATTTATGAGTTAGGTCAATTTTTATTATGCAACTACCATGTGTCAGGCACCCTGCGGGCTCTAGAGACCCTGTGGTGTCCACTGCACCCTGGGCCTGCGCCCAGCCCCACCCGGAAGCTCACCTGCCGTGTCACCTACCTTGCACTCTTTCAGGATCTTACTCAGCATGGCTCCTCGGATTTCAGTATACTTCCTTATCATTTCCAGGGTTTTATTGGGGAAGATCTGGAGAGAAGAAAGAGATGCCAAATCTACTTCTCTTTCCTTTTTTTTCCCCAGGCGTGAGAACCCCTTCCAGGGGTGGACCCTACCTTTCTGTCTCAGGAGAGCTCCCTGCAACCCAGTCAGCCCATCAGGAAGGCAAGATGGGACAGAGAAAGGGCAGCCAAGATGGCACCAAGCTAGGGCAGTTTCCCTACTCCTGCCCCATTCAATGGAACATCAAGAGCTCACTCTGCTATGAGCCCGGTTTCTAAATGCCAGGGAAGCAGACAGACCTGCCGGCCTGAAATCCTCCCTGACCCTACCTCCCCCACTGGGAGGCTGAGGCGGGAAGACTGCAAGTCTGAGCTTAGCCTGCACAACTTGGTGACTTGGTGGGACCCTGTCTTCCCACGAATAAATAAACAAAGAGGAAGGGGGTTTATGCAGTGCGAAGATCCTGGGTTCAGTCACTTTACTGTCAAACAATAAAAGAGAAGAAAAGGTAAATGAGTCTGAAGATGGGGCCAGCACACCTCGTGAAGGGGCTAAGCAATGCTTGCGTGGGTACGGAGCACTGAGTACAGCATGCGGTGGCTGGGACGTAAATGAGAACCACTGTCGTCAGCACTGAAGTACACAAATTAGCCAAACCTGCGCATGCAGGGAAGCAGCACCACAAGAGGCGGGTGAGGTTGTGAGGGCCAACATGGGGCTGGAGCTGGGTGCTCAGGAAAGGAAGAGCCGGGCACACAGCCCAGTCTGCCGCGTCTGAGGGTGGGGTGGCTTTGCGCTCACCTTCAGCCAGGGGAATATGTCCACGAGATTGTCATCACTCAGGCTATTCACGAAGCCTGTTGTGAAGCGCCTTATGGTCACCAACTCCATGTCCCCCTCCTTGTATGAGACACTGAAGCAGATCATGCAGATGATGTTGACTACCGTCATGAAGATTGACGAAGATAAATCCTTGACCTGTCCATCACAGGTGGCCAGAAAATCACACAGGGCACTGAGTTCTTGACAGACTGTGGGAGAGAGGGATGGAATCAGCAGCCTCATGGCTTCTACTAGTGTCTTAGCCAGGGCGGCCTGGAGCCCATGTGGCCGCAAGATGGCAGCAGTCACCAGGCAAAGGCCGGACCGAGCCCCCACAGCCCTTCCCTCCTCTCTCCAAGACCCTTCCCTCCCTCCCTCGCCATGACCCTGACCCTGTCCCTGTCCCTATCTCAGCCAGCCCTGCTTCCACTCTGGCCACACTCACTGATGTTCTCCAGCTTCTGCTCACCATCCCTGAACAGGGAAAAGGAGCTCAGGACCAGCCTCCGGTGCAGCTGCCAAGTGGCACTGGAGTCAGCAAAAGCAATGCCCTTCCCATTGTCTGACAGGAGGGCCACAGTGGTCTGTGGAGAGTGAGAGAGGTTGTAGGGATCACACCCGCCCTGTGCCTCCCAACACGTGGGGACACCTGTGTTCTTCTCCACCTAGTCTAAGAGGGCTCGGTAGGACAGCCCTAAGGCCCCTGCTCCTGATTCCAAGGAGGCCTGGGTTTGTCTCTCTGGAAGGCAACAGACATCTAAGTGTCTCTTATCAGTTTCTGACCAGGACGAGGCCGGTGAGCACAGGGTAAGTGCTCCAAACCATGCCGTCCTGAGGACGAGGACCAGGCAGGCTTGTGGAGGCGAGGGCTGCCCTGACCTCCCTACCTTACAGGGCTTCTGAGTGCTGCCTTTACTGCACAGCTGCACACACACCTCGAGCCCTGCTCTGCAGAGCCCACAAGTCCTGCACCCCCAATGCGGACTTGAGCCCGGAAACCCCAAGTCTCCGTCTGTGTCCTCTACCTTCATCCCCAAACCTTGCCAGGACTCCCAAGAGGAAGTGGCAGAAGTAAGCTGGCCAGGCCCTCTGGCTGACTGACCCAAGGAAGAGCAGCCCAGTGTCCTGCCAGAGTGGTCGGGGAGGTCTCCAAAGAGGGTGCTGGGGTGGGAGTATGGGCATAGACTGGGATGGCCACCCGACAGCAAGCCAGGTGGGATCGGCAGAGGTCTCCCCCAATGACCTGGAGCCATGGAGGAAACGGCCTCAGCCTGCTGAGAGCCTGGCTTGTCCTCAGCACCTCCGATGGAGGCAGCTACTGCCCGATTTCGGGATGAGTGACATTCACACTGGTCATTCGTTGAGTACTTTCCAGGACCTGGGTTATGTAGTTGATCCACAGCTTCTCTGTCAATCAGATCCAGAGAAGGGTGCGGCCTCCCCAACCTCTGGGCTGCTGGTTCAGAAGACCACCTTTGAATTCTCCAGCCTCAGGGCTGTTGGGTATGAGGGGTCCCTCCCCTCCCCCTGGCCTGAGCTTCAGGGATTAGGACCTGTGCAGCTCCAGTGGACGGGGGGTGGGGGGTGGGGTGGGGGGTAGGCAGGCTTACCGTCAGGGGCCGTCCAGAGAATTCCTTTCCCTTCTTGATAAGCAACTCCCTGGCCAGCTGGTGGTGGCCAATGACCACTGTAGTTGTGGAGCCCAGACGAAAGGAATAGATGGGACCATATTTCTTCTGCAGTTTGAAAAAGTTCACGTGCATGTGGCCGCTTTTGGGAAGGAATGGCAGGCTGCCCACGACGGGCAGAGAGGGGAGGCTCTTTGGGTACTTGGTACCAGAAGACCCTTGTCTGGGCCAAAAGAGATAAGCTAGGATGAGCCCCAGCAAGGTCACCAATTCCCACATGATAGCTGGGTATCAGCAGGACAGAGCTGCGAGGCAGGAGGAGCTGCAGAGATTCAGAGGGCTCAAGGAGAGCCTTTTAAAGGCTACCCTTCTCCTTGATGTTGGCTTGTGGAAGTTTATCTTGGAGCTGAGCCAGGCATGACCCCTCTCCCGCACTCAGGAGAGGAGGAGCAATGGCGTCTCCTCAAGGGCTGGCTCAGGTCCAGGGCAATCCCCCGGAGGAGGAGCCAAGTGGATAAGCAGAGGCCAGTTACTGTCTTCCCCAAGCTGCTGGTTCACGGGGAACCCCTCAAGTGTGCCACAGGCAAAGGGCATCTCGGTCAGCAATCCAGGCTCGAGGCCCCCATGAGGTAACATCATGGGACAGATAACGTCAGCTGGGCTGCAATTAGCAGGGCCCATCAGGCTCATCAGGGACATGTGGCCAGGGGCTCCCAGGGACCGGTTCTGTCCGGCTGCACAAGACAGTGCAGAACCTAGACAGTGCCAGAACCTAGATGTCCTGACTCCTGGTAACTCTTCTTTCCAGGGCTGCACTGTCCAGGCGCAGAGGGCATGGGCCTGAGTCAGAGAGGTTTGAGTTCAAATTCTAGCTCTCCACTTTCAGCTCTAAGAATGACCTTGTGTGTTACTTTTTTATAATTGCCTTTCCTATGTTAAAAATATATAATATAAAATGTATTTTGTTTGCTTTTTTGAGACAAGGACTTACTATGTAACTGAGGCTGGCCTCAAACTCACAATGACCCTCCTGCCTCAGCCTCCTGAGTGCTGGGATTACAGATGTGCACCACCATGCCTGGTTAAACATATTTTTTTTTTTGGTCCTGAGGAGCAAACTCAGGACCTCAAGCTTGCCGGTGCTTGTGCAGCGGAGCTTAATCCCAGGCCCCCAAATGTATCTTTTTAAACGTAATATTTATTTATTTTGCAGTAGTGGGAGTTGAACATAGGGCCTTGAACATGCTGGGCTACATCCCCAGCCCTTTTTATTTTATTTTATTTTTTGGGTCTTTTGAGATAGGGTCTCGCTATGCAGTGCAGGCTGGCCTTCAACTTGCTTTGTAGCCCCAGCTGGCCTCAAATTCACAGTAATCCTTCTGCCTCTGCCTCCTGAGTGCTGAGATTACAGAGGTGCACCACCACATCCGGCTCCCTTTTTATTTTTTGAGACAGGATCTCACTAGGTTATTCCAGCTGATCTAGAAATTGTGATCCTCTTGCCTTAGCCTCCTGTGCAGCTGGCATCACAGGTGTGTGCCACTGTGCTTTTTATTTTTTTTAACTAATACATAAAAACATAAAAATTCCACATATTAATGGGATGCATTTGATACAAATTTAACATTTTAACTATGTTTAACTTTGTACTTCAGGACCATTAAGTACATTTACTATGCCATGTGACCATTATCCCCAGCTATTTCCAACATTTTTTTGTCATTTTTTTGAAGGTGATAGAGGATTCATTAATAGTAACTCGCCACTTCCCCTCCCTCCAGGCCCTGAAAATCTCTGTCTACTTTCTGTTTCCACAAACACGCTTGTTTCTTACAAGTAGAATCGCCAGCTATTTGGTTTATTTATTTATTTTTTTGTACTGGGGATTGAATTTAGCTTCACATCCATACCCTGGGGATTGAATTTAGCTCTACATCCATACCCTGTGCCCGTTATTTGAAACAGTTCATTTAGTCACTGTGTTATGCAGGCTGGACTCAAATTTTTATCTTCCTGTCTCAGCTTCCCATAGTCCTGGGACTACAGGCCTACATCACCACACGTGGCTAATGTCTGCCTTTTCTCTATGAATGTTATTTTTAACTTTTATGTAAAGCCCTTGCATACGAACTTTCAGCCATAGCAATCTGTTTAGTGTAGAGAAATGCTAGCATCTACAGATAGCGTAAGACTGCCATGCTCTATCTTTAGGGTTGGCAGTTACTTTAGGTGGCATCAGAGCATCGGGGAACCTTGTGTTTGCGTCTATTTATTTTTGGGACTAGGGACTGAGCAACATCCCCTGCATTTTTACTTTAGGCAGGGGCTCCCTATGTAGCTCAAGAACTTGCAACCCTCTTACCTTGGCCTCCAGAAATGCTGGGATTATGGTGGGCGTGTGCCACCACACTCTAGCTTTAGATTTGCTTATTTTTTAAGAGTATATAGGAAGGGATTAAGAGGGTGTTTCGTTTAGTTTTGGAGATAGGGTCTCACTATGTAACCCAGGCTGGGCTTGAAGTCACAGTAAGCTTCTCAATTCAGCCTTCCTCCTGAGTGCTGGAGTCACAGGTCTGTACCCCACATCCAGCTACAGTCCATTCATATGGTATTTTAAAAAAATTATTTTAAATGCATACCAAGCAGCCATGTGGGGCAGAGAAAAGGAATAAGAAGTCTATCTGCCTTTCTCATGAGCCAGCAGTGACCACATGGGGCCAGGAAGAGAAACAGATCACCAGCTCACCTGCAAGTGACAGGCTGATTTGGAGGAGGCTGGGTTGATAGCACTGAGGTACAAAAAGAACTTATTGCTTGTATTGTTTGACTGACGTTGCAGGTCTAACACAGCTAGTCTGAGTATCCAAGGATAACAACATGCAATGTAGCAACGATGGGGGGGGGGTGTCCTTCTGTCTTTTGAAATCCAGTATTATTCTCCCCATTTTGTTTTGTTTTCTTCAATGTTCTATTTTGGTTGTTCTATTCTGTTCTTTTTTGTTTGATTTTATTATGTCTGATGGTATGGGCAGCAATTTTGAAGACAACAAGAGGCATTATGGTAAGTATTGTTGATTTCCTATTATCTTGTTTTGAAATCCTGTATCACTTTCACTGTTGTGTTTTGATTGGCTTTATTCTGTTTTATTTTGTTTGGTTTTGTTCTCTTTAAAATAATAAGAAAAAAGCATACCAGCTATTAGGTATTTACTTTTTTTATCTGAGTTATTTGATAAAATCTAGCTAAGTAATTTAAAAAATTTCACTTTTGCTGAGAATGGACTATCTCTATCAAGCCTCATATGGTCCTTTTTTTTACATTTGCTATGAGACCAATCAGTAAGCAATGCTGTATCCCAATTTAGTACCAACAAGTCCAAAAGTTCTGTTCTGGTCAGGGGCATAAGTCCCTTATCATAAGTCAAACTGTTCAAACCCACTCATCTGTAGAACCAATATGCACTAACAAAAAGGACTATCTTGGTTCTATAGACGAATGGACCTCATTTCAGCATGCATACCCTATACATAACCACCACCCCAATCACCTCTTCTGGTCATGGACATTTCTTGAATTATAGAAACATTACCTAGAAATTCTTCTTCACTGGGTAAGTGTTCTAAAGCTTTTGGAATAAGAAAGTTATATCACTTGAGGATAATATAAGAGAAAAAGTTACAAAGAGTCATGATCAAAAAAGTAAGAAAAAAAATTAAAACAAATTTAAAAAGTAAGAAAATTCTGGGTAGTCACTTTTATTATTATTATTATTATTATTTTTATCAGTATCAGGGATCAAACTCACGACTGCCTGCTTACAAGGCAGGCACCTATGCTGCTAAGATAAATCCCCAGCCCTGGTAGTTGCTTTTAACAAAGGGATTTATAGTTATGGACCTTCCCTCAAGGATCAGCAAGAATTGAGGTGGAGACTATCATGCTTGTGAGTCTGTCATTCTATAGAACACTGCCTCGTATGTTCAAAAACAAATCAAGGTATTCTAGCAAAATTAAAAACTCATTTGAGGGGCTGGGGATTTAGCTCAGCGGCATAAGTGCCTGCTTTGTAAGTGTATAGTCGTGAGTTCAATCCTTGGTACCGACAAAAAAACAAACCATCAAAAAAACGATTTGAAACATAACTTTGCATGTAGAGCCAACAGAAAAAGACAAACAGAATAATCAGAGCAAAAATACTGTATGCGATAGGGAACCAGAGAGTAATAGGAGCAACTGGGCCAGTATTTATGGATAGGTTGGAAAGATAGGCTTTAATAGGTAAAGAAATATAACTAGAGATCAAGTTCAGGAGTGAAAAGGTTCAGAACCACTTAGGTAAATAGCAGGTTGCCTCCGCAACATAAAACCGAGGGTGTTGGGGAGACCCAAAAATGCACAGTACACCCTGGGAAGGGAAAGGGGAGGAATAGTCTTAAAAAAGACAGCAGAAGATATTGCTAATAGTGTATCAGGAATTAAAACGCAGATTACTTGCACCACTCTTCTGAGATAGAACATATTCCACCCCAGTTTGTATACAAGCACTAGATCTGAGGGCACAGACAGCTATCCCAAAAATATCAGGATATAGCACAGTAATCATCATTAATTTCCTATTAACTTAATCTGGATCCCTGTATAACTTATACTGTTATATCATGACTGATGTTAGTTAAATCTGATTTGTTTGATCACTGTTTGTTATTGACAGATTTTATTCAAAACTGTTAAGGTTGATAGCATCAAGTCAGAGAGTATAGACAACTACACTGAAAATGACAATGATTCACTACGATACCCATTCTGGTTTGATTACTACCTGTTTTTGTAGTTCTACACTATCTACAAAGTTGTATTTCTATTAATACTGTTATGTATTGATATATTCAATTATACTTTACCTGATGATATAGCCAATTCTATTGATGATAACAAGAGACAACACAGTAACCATGGTAGAACTCCTTGTTTTTTTTGTCTTTTTCGTTTTTATCGGTACCAGGGATCGAACTCACGACTGCCTGCTTGCAAGGCAGGCACTTATGCCGCTGAGCTAAATCCCCAGCCCCGGTAGAACTCCTTGTACAGCAGTTTGACATGTCTTTTTAGTTTTAGGTGTCTATAGGAATATGTTTTGTTCTGTCCTGCTTTGTTCTGTTTTCCCCTCTAATATAGAAAGGATAGAAATACATGTTAAGACTCATGCTTGTGTAAAACCTGTAAACACTTTATGAGAACTGATCTTATGACACATGATGAAATGAACAAATATTTTGAAGGAAAAAAAAAGGCACTACAGTACCCAATGCTGATTCCAGAGTGTCATGATGTGAAATCGAGCAATACTATTATTCTTTGTTCAGAGTGATTTTAGTCTGCTTTGGTTTAAGCTCAACATAAATGAAGATATGGATAAATGCGGGTGTGTTTAAGAGTATAGGATTGACAACCACATTGCTAAGTTTTTATTAGATAGTTGAACAGAGCTATTTGCATTCTCCCTGTTTGAATTCCCATTTATATGTTCTACTTTTGTATATTGAACAATTATTTGTAAGAGGACAACATGTAAACATCAACTAGTGATTTATTACTGTTTATTTCTTTCTTTGAAAGTACGTACTATTTCTACCCATTTGTTTTGTTCTTTCTTTAAATAAAATTAAAAGAAATAGTTATCAGAAACAGAAGTCTAATAACCTTATACAAAGATTAAGATTTAATAATGAAACAATGTATCTCCAAACTAAGAAGTTTAATTACTTAACACAAAAATGTAAGCCTGATTACCTAACACAAGGCCTGAGTCTAATGGCCTTATTCAAAGACCTATTTGAGTACACGCCTGTAATCTCAGCACTTGGGAGGCTGAGGCAGGAGGATCCTAGTAAATTCGAGACCAGCCTGGGCTACAAAATGAGCTCAAGGCCAGTCTCAACTGCATAGCAAGACCCAGTCAAAAAGACCTATTTGGTTACATGTGACTAGTAATGAACAAAATTAATCCAGCATGAAGAGCTTGATTAAACCAGTCAGAAGTCAGTCTCCTTGTTGAAATCGCCTTCCTATTTGTGTGGGTCAGGGACGCCAGGCCAGATCTGCTAGGTCTTCCATAGCCTCCCAGCGCTGCAGTCGAGGTGTGGGCTGGGCTGGTTTTTACCCTGAGATGGCACCGGCGAAGACTCTACGGCCTCGCATACCTGAGCCTTTGGTTGTTGCACCAAGGGCCCTGTCACGGTTTATATCAGTGGCCCCCAAGCCTTGTGAACTGTGGACACCACCAAATCTAGTGTTTGTGATTGGCTCATCCTCTAGCGCTCCGATTAGTGGTGTGCATGCTACGCCTGTCCAGGAGTGGAGCCAGCATCTGATGTAATGGTGGGAAGAAGGCGGCTCTCTCTGTCATCTGGTTTCCACCTGGCTGTTCGCAGCAGCCTTGAAAGGTGGCCTCGCCATGCCACGCTGCCTTGGAGCCACCTGAGTATAGATTGAAACCTCCAAGAACTATATGAAATAAGCCTTTCCCGCCCTAACTTTGGGTGTCGGGTATTTTGTCTCGGCAACAGCAAAAATTAACTAAGACAGGCCTTTTCCTTTTTTCTTCCTTTTTCTCTCTTTTCTTTTTCCCTGTCAGCTGCAAGCTCAGCCCTGGTAACCAAATGGAGTCCTGCAGTGCGGCCATCTGCTCTCTCATAGCCGGCAAGGGACAGACACCGCCAAGACGGAACCCCCAAGCTCAGGTACCACTGCCACGTGCGGTCCGTCACCTGTGCAGGGTGGGAGCCTGGACGCATGTCACGCCTGCACCTCTGCCCACAGCTGCAGGACAGGGATCGCATAAACACGTCCGTCAGGAGGCGGGCTGAGGAGGCCAGCTGTAGTGTATCTACGCAGTGTGTCTACACAGGTAGCTACTTGTTACCCCCTAAGTGTAGGGACACAGAGCCATTGGAGAGTCACGCTGGCGCTGTTGGTAATGGAAAATCATTTGGCAGTTTCTTGAAAAGCTGAATACTGTACGATCAGTTATTCTACTACTAGCTAGTTAACCCAAAGTGGTGAAAACAGAATTCATAAAGACGTGAGTATAAATATTCACACGAGCTGTATTCATTATACCCCTAAAGTGGAAATAAGTCAAGACTAGCAGGCGGATGGATAAACAAAGTGGACCACCTTTGTAGAGAACTTCTCCTCAGCAATAAAAGGGGTGGGCTAGTTATACACACCCCAGTGTCGGTGACTCCCAAGGTCACTACGCCAGGAGTAAGAAGTGGGGCAGGGGCTGGGGATTTAGCTCAGCGGCATAAGCGCCTGCCTTGCAAGCAGGCAGCCATGAGTTCGATCCCCGGTACCGACTGGTCACAGGCCAGGTGTACAGCTTGTGGAGGTAGAATACTTGCTCCCTCCCCAACGTGCCCGTGGGGGTGATCATCATTAAAGAGGAAAAATCCACTCCCAGATAGAAGCCCCTGGCACCCCTCTACCCAGGCTTCAATAAGCCTTTTGCTGTTAAGTCTGCTCCACCATGTAACCTCTTGTCCCTCTCTCTGCTGTGGCTAAAAAGGTGGAATTTAGGGTAACTTTCTGTCCAATCAATTAATGGCCAAGGCTCTGTTTCTGTACCTCCCACGAGGCTGTAAATTCTGTAAAGGTCCTGCTCCCTGAGAGTGGGGGCTGGGCTCTTTAGTGAAGAATCCCAGCCAACCCACCAGCATGATAAAGCCATAACCCTGCCTCCAGCATCCCAGGTGCCACTGAGTGTGCTGGACTCGGTGTGCTGTGACGTTTATGGGGCTGTGAACACCTTCTAGCAGCTGGCAACAGAGATAAGTCTAGACACCTTGGAGCCAGGTGAAAGAGTAAGCAGTGTTGACATTCAGTAAAGGTATTTTCTGCACATGTAGATTTTTGTTGTTTTTTTTTTTTTTTGTAACAGGATCTCAATTCTATAGTATAGGCTGACCTCGAACTTGTAGTGATCCTCTTGCCTCTGCCTCCCAAGTGCTAGGATTACAGGAGTGTGCCACCATGCTCAGCTGAGATAGGGAAAGGTAGCAGCTACAGAGAAGCTGTGGGAAAACAACGCCCCATGCAGAGCAGAGTCAAGGTGGCCTTTCTCCCCAGTTCCAGAAGCCAGGGGTGTGCTCAGGGCCAACCCCACAGCCACAGTGAACTGCAAAAACACCTCTGGGTTTTGCTCCCTCCCCAAGGCACGCAACACACAGGGCCAAACATCACAGTGCCACAGAGGGTTTAGGCACCATTTCAGGAAGCGGCTGTTTAATTGGGGTGACAGGTCCAGCCCCTATAAGCTGCCAGCCCCCAGAGATCCCTGAGCTGCTTAAGCTCCCCAAACACCCCTCCCACATCTTGTTCCCTACTCTGTTAGGTCATGGTGCACTTGTGCCAAAAGCTTCAGCCACTGCCATGTCAACTACTGCCACCCAGGCTGGCTACTCAGCTGGAGCCAATCCCACACCATTCTGCCCAGCCTCAACCCATTACCCAAAGCCCTGCTCAATAAGGTTGACTGAGATTGCCCTTTGGACTCACTCCAGATCAACTGGGAACCCAAAATTAGGCTGGCTGTGTTTTCTCCTGGATCGCCACTGTTTACCTTACACTGGGGCTCAGGACTAAAAGGACTCCACCCCAGAGCGCACCATGTCCCCTCCCACAGCCATGGGGGAGACAGTGTTGGGGAACACTGAGCAGGCTAGACAGGGATCCCCAAGAGGTTCAAACTTGGGCAGGTTCAGGCTGGCCTTGAATTTGTGGGAATCCTTCTGCCTCAGCCTCCTGTGTGCTGGGATTACAGGTACCCACCAGCATGCTTGGCTTCACCTTTAAATAGTTAACTCTAGGCCACTACTGTTGAATTCTATATATTTCCTGTTTTACTGTCTTATAAAAATTAACAAAAATATGCAATTTTTGGTCATCCTGTATTTAAATAACTGGACAGATAAGTGGTTAGCGGGTTTTCTCTGCATATCAATAGCCAGATCACCTTGGTAACATTTACAGGAGTGCAATCCATTCCCAGAAAACTGGGTGCTGGGCCAGTGACACTGCATCCTCCTTATAAAATTAACAAAGGTGGTCAGACCTCGGGACAGAGGCAAAGATTACAGTCAGCCACTCCCTGAGTGCATGCATCACTAGAAAGCAGACACTGAGTCTCTCTCCACAGTAGCAACAAAGCATTTGTCTCCTGCCTCTGCTTCCTCCTCCTTCCTCCTTTCTCCTCTCTTCCCCCTCTCCTTCTCCTTCTCCTCCTTTTTCTTCTTTTGTACTGGGGATTGAACTCAGGGCCTTGCCCCTGCTGGGCAGACACTGTGCCACCGAGCTCTATCTCTGGCCAAGATTTTCTACTACAAGCAATCACAAACTCAAGCACAAAAGAAACAGGCAAAGCAAACATGAGGAAATAGGTAACAAAATGCTTCCCAAAACATCCAAATTCTCCAAAACCAATTCTCAGGACATTTAGGAGGGAAAAAATGAAGGCCACCGAGTCACATTATCTGACAGGATACCAGAGATTAAACAGCAGGTCATGAAGGTGCTCAGTGGGTTTACAGAAGACATCATGAGCTGGCAATAGACGCACTAAGCAGAACCATCAGGGGCTTCAGGAAGACACTAGTAAAAAGCTAGGTGATCTAAACAAAATAATGCAAAACACGGATGTGGAGTTTAGCAAAGAATTAAGAGACCATAAAACGGTTTCCAACAGTAACCCGGGAGATTAAACATTATAAGGAAAGTAGACACAGCAGAAACAACCAGTGTGAGGACAGAGTACTAGAACTGCAAGACAGGGATGCTTACAAAGACCAACTACTCACACCACCTTAAAAACAGCATGAAAAATGGATCCAGCAGCTGCCAGATGATGTAAAGAAGACTAGTTAAGGTTAAAAGGAGTAAGCGAAAAATCAGAATACAGCGCAAAGGGCATTAAAAACGTGTTTACAGAAGTAACAGCAGAAAACTTTACAAATACAAGGGAAGATATGATCAGATAAGTGAGGCATACAGAACCTCAGTCAAAAGGGAACCTCTCCATGTCACGTGAGTGTCAAAACCCCAGAAGTCCAACACAGGGACAGAATCTTAAAAGCTGCTAGAGAAAAGTAACAACTCTTCCTCAGACGGAGGACTACTATCTCTAACATATATAAAGAATTTTTAAAAGATCAGATCCTTCCAAATAAAAGACCCAGTCAAAACATGGGCAAGTGAAATGAACAGACATTTCTCAGAGGACGTATCAATGGCCAATAAATACATAAAGAAGGGTTCAACATCACTGGCCAACTGAAAAATGCAAACTACACTTCTCATCTTACCCCAGAAAGAGTGGCTGTCACTAAAAAACAGCTAATAAAAACAAATACTGGCAAGGATGTGGGAAATGGATTCTTCTACATTGTTGGTGAGAAGGTAAACTAGTATAGTAACTATGGAAATCAGTGAAAAGTCCTCACAAAACTAAATATAGAAATTCCACTTGACCCAGCTATTCCCCTTCTAGGTAGCTTCCCAAAACATTCAAATCATCTTCTATAGGAATGCAGGCATCTGCAGGTCTACAGCAGCACAACTTACAATTAAAACCTGGCAACAGTGTATGTCTACCAGCAGATGAATGGATGTGGAAAGCGTATTTATACGCAGTGAAGCACTGCTCTACCATAAGGAAAGATAACCCTGAGGCATTCACAGGTAAACTGATGCAACTTGAGAACATCTTAAGGGAAATAAGTCAGAGATATATGTGTGTATCTTAAAGAATACATTGTTTCTCACCCCAATATATATGTACAAATAAAAAAAAGGTAAATAGGAACTAGGGAAAAGTTCAAACAATTCCCCAAATTACCTATTCCATTGTTTCTAAAAATATTTTAATATATATACTAATTTGTTTCAATTATACTACTGGTTTTTTTGTTTATTTTTTTGCAATAGGGTTTTACCACGCAGTTCAGGTTGGCTTTGAGCTCACTTTGTAGCCCAGGTTGGTCTCAAACTTGCAATGATCCTCTCGCCTCTGCCTCCCAAGTGCCAGGATCACAGGCACTCGTTTCTTAGTTCATTGAAAAAAAATTTGGTTTTATGTATTTTTGTGTTTGCTACATGTATTCTCTTTAAATTGAAGGATTACTTGACAAATTTTAATATGCAAAATCAATACATTTAAATGTTTTAAACTAGCTGTATATCAGTTTACAACAGTAACATGATCTTCCACATTAACATACTGAACAAAAATCTTCTGTATGAACTCTTTATCGGTAAAAGCCCAAACGAGGCCAGCTGGGCTAAGGCCTGGCTTCCCTGTGGGCAGGAGAGTGGCCATGGGGAAAGGAGAAAAGAAGGACAAGCCGTGTAAACAGACAGACAAACAGCAAACCTGAATGTCTGTGTTATTGGGGCTCAGAAGTTGGGGCTGAGTGAGAACGCAGAAGAACTTGTATTTGAGACAGTGGCTGAACTTTCCCTAATTTCGATAAGACATAGTTTCAGATTCAAGAACCTTAGTAAAATGAAAAATAAAAAGAACACATTATCACATCTCAGGCAGATCACTAAAAACCAAAGGTAAAGAGGAGATCTTGAGAGCAACCCCCAAAAAGGACAAACCACATCCAGAGAACAGTGCTTTTTTTTGGTACCAGGAATTGAACTCAGGACCTTGCACTTGCCAGGCTGGTGCTTACACTGCTGAGCTAAATCCTCAGCTTAGAACAGCATCTTCAATGTCAGTGTTTTCTCATCAAAATCGATACAGAAGATCGCCAGGAGTTTGAGAGAAGCCTGGGTTATATAGTAACAGTTTAGGCCAGCCTGGACTACATGTGAGACTCTGCCTCAAGGCAAACAAGCAAACAAAAAAAACTTTGTCCTCAGCTTCTTCAGAGGTGCTCAAGGGAAGTTCTTCATGCTGAAGGGCTGCGAAACCAGGTGGAAGAGTGGAAGCTGGAATAAAAAGAAATGGCACATTTAGAGGGAAATATGAAATATATTTTCCTCTTAGTATTAAAATACATATAACCATTTAATGCAAATATCACCCCACCCCTGTGGGTTGCGCTCAAAGTCTCAGGGGGCTCCCTGAAGAGCATCGGCTCTTCTTGTGAGGCCTGGGACACCCTGGGAGGATCCTTGGGTAGGGTATGCCTGTGACATCAAAATGATTCCCGCAGAGATGCTAAGACGTTTGCTTCCCTCCCTAACAGGGTCACGGGGCCAGGAGGAGGCCACAGGACACATGCACCTCATCTCCTGGCAGCAGATGGGATGGACGCTGTATGTTTTTGGGTTTTACACTTCTTTCCCTGTACTTTCTAACACAGTGACCGTTAACAGACATAACGCACATAAGCAAGAACTCCCAGGCTTTCCAGTCACTTTGGATGGTATAAAGCCTAAAACCTGCAGAGGCTCAGCTAATAGGGCGGTGATTCGGTCAGAGCTGACCTCTGACGTCTGAGCTGGCTTAATCTTGGGAAACTGGGAAATCACCAGGTCTGTCTGTGGCTGATGGCTGGGGACCCACGTGGACCTTTCCACTCTAAAACAGGTTTAGACCCAGCGAGGAAGTGGGGCAGTTGGTCACCATACTGGAATGTGTCAATCGGGTCTCTCGGCACACGGTTGACCAAGCCCCAGGGCATAAGGTCAAGGCACTGCTGTCCAGCGCAGGCGCACAATGGGTACACTTGACAAGCAGGATTGAACACAGGCAACTGTGCACGCACCACCCAGTTAGGCCCTTATGCAAGAACGTGACCGCCCCTGAACAATCAGGATGCTGGTGGCTGTGGCTGTGGCGGCTGCCAGCTCAGTGCTTGCTTTTCTCTGGGGAACTCGCCCACAAAAATAGCCTTTCGGCCCTGACAACTATTCACAAATACAAAAAATGTTCATGAGAAACATGTAAGATTACGGGTTATGGATCATTTAAAGTCTGTTTGCTCAAATTTCTGTAATATTAGCAAGTTACTTCAGTAGTTACAAAAGAAATGTACTTAAAACTTTTTAAAACCCTACATGAAAGCACCAGATCACTTCTCCCATGTGAAGTTTCTCCTAATGTCCTTTCTTCTGCCTAGTAAAATGGTACTGTCGCCTGCCACAGAAGCGGAAGTCCTGACCTAACTGCAGCCATTCTGTTCTGAATCATGTGATTTGCTAGCAAACTGAAAGGTCTGTGAGTGCACGTGCCAAAGACAACTTTTCACAAAAACGATGCTCACTGTATCAACCTTTACCAAAAGCTTATCTGTTCTTGTAACTTCTGTTTACCACCTTATAATTAAAATGAGCTCTCCATAACAAACACCTCAGACTTTGGAGAGTGCTCCTTGGAGTCAATAAAATCCCTTTCTTTTCCTGAGTACCTGGCTACTGCTGACTTAGTTCTTTCTGCAACACTATGACCTATAGTTTCTATTACCTTTAGGTTGGGTGTGGTGGTGCCTGTAATCCCAGCACTTTCGAGGCTGAGGCAGGAGAAGCACCACATTCAAGACCAGCCTGGGCTAGACAGCAAGTCCAATGTCAGGCTAAACTGCATACTGCATGGTGAGACCTTGTCTTAAAAAAATTTTTTTTCTATTTCTTTTTTTTTTTGTACCTGGGATCAAACTCACGACTTTGCGCTTGCAAGGCAGGCGCTTATACCGCTGAGCTAAACTCCCAGCTTTCTATTACCTTTAAACCCCTTTAATCTTTGTGTTACACAAATATGAGTAGTATCACAAATCAGACTGTTTAAACATTTCAGTTGGGAGCTTATTGAGAATTTAACCAGTTTATAATTCACATCTGTCAGTATCTTTTATGCCAATTTTAACACTTCCTTGGTATTTTTGTCTTGCTAGTTTTTCTTGGGTTTTCACTTGTTTTCCATTCCAGAAACTCGGAATGTATATATTTTTGTCCACAAGTCAATCACAAATTGACATCTGCAAACTACCATTTGATGCAACAGTTACTGGTTTTCCCAGTCAGTATTTCAAATATATTCATCCCTGGGGCGACCAGAGGAGGATTGAGGTTAATTGGCCTGCTCTGGGAACACAGAGGTGAAGGCATTACCCAGGGGTGATGGCAGGTGCGGGGACCAGGGTGAAGTCACCCTGAGCAGGTACTAAATGGGCACTGGAAGGTAGCTGAGCCTGTGTGACTCTAACTGCTTGGCGGAGTCTGGGTGAATAGCAGGCAGGGGCCCGTGGAAGCCTGTTCAACGGAGAGGGTGTTCGCAAACTAGCAGGGTGGCTGGATCCCTGCCAGGTCCTGGGAGGCGCCTGGACAGGGGTTGGTCCCTCTTTAGCCAGTGCTTTGGGAATTCTCTCCTTGCATTATCAGTATTAACATTATGAACTTGTTAGTTTTCTTTTTAAGGAAATTACCATTTTCCAATTCTGTCAGATTAGCATTTAGAACGTCTTCTCTGCATTTCCACTGCCCACAGTGATGGAGCACTTTTACGTAACACATACCTGGCTTAACAACACCCATCCTCATACACACGGCTGAGTTAGGCAGCAGTATTACAGGCGGTCAGCCGGGATGGGCCCTGGTGAGTCAGAACGTGACCAGGCACGACTGTGGGAGGCGTGCGTTCATTAAGGCCAGGGACAAAAGACAGTGACCCCCAGCCTACTTCCCCTAGCCATCTGCGGCAGTGACCGATACTCTAAATAGCCCTGGGCAGCCAGGAAAGCCACTGACCCACCCCCTCCAGGAAAAGCCCAGTCCACCTATGCCTGCTGGCCATGAGACTTGCTCCCCAGTTTGATCAATTAAGTCATTAGACTCGTAATCTTACTAGGTCACCAGTTTTGTCTTGCCTCATGCTCACCTTGTGATTTCCCATTTAATCAACATTCCTAAATGACTACACTTGGAATCTTATTAGTTGATTATAGTATTGCCCACCTTAGACCCACCTCACCTTGTGGTTTTGCTCTGTAAAATTCCCAGCGCTTGGGAGGCTAAGGCAGGAGGATCACTGCAAGGTAAAAGCCAGCCTGAACTACACAGTGAAACCCTGTCTCAAAACAGGGAAAAATCTTCCCTTGACAACCCACTCAGGACCCCTCTGTCTCTCTTACACAGAAACTTTCTTTCCTCAAAAATATTTTCTCCTCTTAACCTCTGTTTTTCCTAGAATTCATTCTTTGATTTTAGAGAACATGAACTCGTATCGGACTTCTAGTAGGTTGGGAGTTATAGTTCCTCTATAACAACATTACATAGCAAAAATAAAACAGTATTTGCTGGCCCAATGCACTGAATATTTGGCGTGTACTTGACAGTAAAACTGCCTGGCATGGTAGTGCATACCTGTAATCCCAGCACCCAGGAGGCTGAGGTAGAAGGATCTCTGTGAGTTTGAGGCCGGCCTGAATTACATGGCAAAGCTTGTCTCAAACAAACAAACAAAATTACATACATTGAAAATTTACAAGCCTATTTTGCATTTGGGTTTATTACCCATATTGTAACGTTATACTTCTTAATCAACTAGTTTTAAACATCGAATCTTTCATACAACTATCTTCCTACTCTAATTTTTCTGTTGGCTGCAGTTAATCATTGAGTAAAATTTTCAGAGAAGGTTCTTGGTCGAAATAAACTTTCTTAACCCCCTTGGTATCTGACATCAACATCTGAGACTGTATTCCAGTTGCCTTCATACACAAATGCTAATTTAACAGGGTATATAATTCTTGGCTTGTAATTATTTTTTCTTAGAACTTTGTGGATGTTGTTCCATTGTCTTGTGGCACTTAGAACCACAAAAGAAAAATCTGAGGTCAGCCTGCCTTTACCCCTTTACAGGTATTGATTTATAGCTGGATTTTGCCCCTCCCCGAAAGCTTTCCATAGTCCTAGGTGGGGAGTTTTATTTTTTTTTGTATTTTGTATTTTTACTGGTACCAAGGATCAAACTCACGACCACAGGCTTGCAAGGCAGGTGCTTATACCGCTGAGCTAAATCCCCAGCCCCTTGGTGGGGAGTTTTGAAAGTGGCTGGATTAGGGTGTGTGAGTGTGGATTAAGGGTGTGATGCTGGGAATTAAGGGTGTCCCATCCTGGGGGTGGTTAGCAACAAAATAGGCTTCCAGCCTGCAGGGACTATAAAAGGGGGGAGAGGACGGCAGCCCTGCTGACCCTGCCTGCTACCTTCTGCCTGCCATGCATGAGCTGTTTCTCCTCCACGATGCCCCTCTGCCAGGCCACCCTGCCTTGGAGCCAGCTGACTATGGACTGAAACCTCTACACACTGTAGGCTAAGTAAACCTGTCTTCCTCTACCTTTGGGTTTCAGGTATTTTGTCTCAGCAACAAGAAACGTAGTTAAGACAATAGGTAACCTGTTTTCTCTGCCTGGATACCTGCAAAATTTTTTCTTTATCCTTGAGACTTTAAGAAATCATGAGGGTATGAGTAGAATGTTGCTTTCTTTTAAGTTACCACCTGAGCCTTCTTTATTTGCAGGCCTACTTCATTCTTCAACTCAGGAAAGTTTCCTTCAATTAGTCCTGTAATTATCATTTCAGTTTCATTTGCTTGGTCCTGTTTCAGGTATTCCTATTATGCACAGATTGTGTCTCCTACACAGGCCCTGTGTATCTCTCTTCTTGTTCATCTTATTATTTATTTATTTAGTCTTTTTGAGACAGGATTTCACTGTGTGGTTCAGGCTGGCCTTGGGCTGTGTAGCCCAGGCTGGTCTCGAACTTGCAAGGATCTGCCTGCCTCAGCCTCCTGAGTGCTGGGATTACAGGAGTGCACCACCATGTCTAGCTTCATCTTACTTTCTTTGATCTTTTTCTGCATTCTCTGAGAATGTCTCATTTTCCATTTACTTCAGGAATTGTATTTTGTAACCAGCCCTTCCTTCAGTGGCAGTTCACAATCTCTTCCATGTGTTCACCTACTGTATAGGTAAGCCCACATGGATACTGAACTCTCTTATAGCAAAACACGCAGTGCTTTCCAGATGGTCACTGCAGACCAGCACGAGTCTCAGGAGGAGGCCTTTGTCTGATTACATTCTACCCTCTGAACTGGTCTTAGGGCCTTTTCTTTTTGGAGACAGGGTTTCACTGTGCAGTTCAGGCTGGCCTTGAATTCATTTTGTAGCCTAGGGTTGGCCTTGAACTTGCAGCAATCCTCCTGCCTCAGCTTCCTGAGTACTGAGATCATAGGTGAGTGCCACTATGCTCGATAGTAACCTTTTTAATGTTCTGTGCAATGGGGAACAAAACCAGTCTTTCCAAGCACCAAAGCGGAAGAACTTGTTTGCTGCTGCTTTTTAAGAGACATCATTATTCTAGGTCTTGTCCTCCGAGTACCTACTTTGACAAGAATCATGCACAGCCTATTTACTATTGTTACCATTTTGTTATGAAATTTTTTTTTCATTAAAAAAAAAAAGAAAGAAAAATTCCAGGCATGGTGGTACCTGTAATCTCAGCATTTGGGAGGCTAGCCTGGGCTACAAAGTGAGTTCAAGGCCATCCTGAACTGCATAGTGAGACCCTGTCTCAAAAAAATAAAATAAAAATTTTTTTAAAAAAAGCAAAAAGTCACCTAGAAAGAAACCCAACAGAATTACAACAGATTGGGGGAGGGATTTAGCTCAGTGGTGCAGTGCCTGTCTGGAAAGCGTGAGGTCTTGAGTTCTATCCCAGGTAATCCCCTACAAAAACAATTATAGTAGATCTTTTCACACAGAACTTTATAGACCAACGGGGAAAGCTGGGAGTGAAATGTTTCAAGCCCTAAAAGATAACAACATCCACACCAGACATATATCCTGCGAAACTTCATGGAGAAATAAGGCATTTCTGTAATAAAGAGCACCTCAAGAAATTCATGACCACCAAATCAGCTACAAAAATAAATTTTTTTTGAGACAGAGTCTTGCTATATAGTTCAAACTGGCCATGAACTCACTACAGAACCTGGGCTGACCTCAAACTCATGGTAATCATCCTACCTCAGCCTCCTGAATGCTAGGATGACAAGTGTGTGCTACCATGCGTAGCAAAAAAATTTGTGAGGATATCCTAGAAAAAGAATGAAGCCCAATGCCAAAAAAATCTGATAGAATGAATACACTAATAAATGTGAGCAGTTAAGCAGAAAGGAGAAAAACAAAGAAAAGAAGCTAGTAATAGGAAAATAATGCAAGGACAAAAATAAATCATCCAGGTATGGTGGTACACATCAGTAATCCCAGAACTCAGGAGGCTAAGGCAAAAGGATCCCCTAAATTCAAGGCCAGCCTAGGCTCCATAGTGAGGTCAAAGCCAGACTGAACCCTTTTCCACTATTGGTGGGAGTGTAAACTAACACAACCAATATGGAAATCAAAGTGGAGACTTCTCAAAAAACCTGGAACACCAGGTTCCATTTGACCCAGCTATCTCTCTTATGTATTTTCCTGTAAGAGTTAAAAGCCCTAGGTCAGGGGTGTAGCTCAGTGGCACAGTGCCTGCCTGATAGGTGTGTGGGGGATGGGGAGGGAAATGGGATTAAAAAAAAGAACTAATTTAGGGGATCCTCCTGCCTCAGCCTCCTGAGTGCTGGGATTACAGATGTGTACCACCATGCCTGGATGATTTATTTTAACCTGTTCCAACTTCCCACATGAAATGTGTACATTATACATTACAAACACATACTAATAAAAAATACTAGTGCTGTTAGGCTTTCTTTTAAACATTATTTATTTTTGCATCATTGACCATTAGGAGTTTTTTTCTTCGAATTGTCCTTGTCCTTGGCTATTTTTCCTACTAAGCTGTTCACCCTGGTTCTTTGTTTTACACACACCTATCAGGCGGGGAGCTCTGGGAGGCCAAGGATTAAAGCCCCACTTCTTTACCCTAGCCATCTCCAAACTTCATCGTCAGCATCAGCATCAGCATCTACCTACCTGGGATAAACCCAAGGCCTGAAGTACGCCAGGTGAGCCTGCCAGCCCCGCACCAGCAGGGAGCAGGTGGTTAGCTGCAGCCACACAACTGCTAAGTGGCAGAAGCAGGACTGTGACGCAGCCGCTCCGGTTTTTTGAGACAGGTTGTCGATATATAGTTTAAGCTGAGCTTGAACTCACTATGTAGCCCAGGGTGGCCTCAAAGTCTCGGTGATCCCCCCCTATCAGCCTCTCCAGTGCTGGGATTCCAGGAGGGTTCCACCTGCACCCCGGCCAGCCCCCACCTTTTTTTGTGGGGACTGGGGGCGGGGCGGGGGGGCAGAGTCTCGCTATGTAGTACAGGCCGGCCTCGAACTCACACTGATTTCCCCGCCTCAACCTCCCGAGTGCTGGGATTACAGTCGTGGGCCACCACACCCGGCAAGTGCTCTGATTTTCAACCAGTGATTTACTGAAGTTATCCTTCGCTCCTTTTAGAGAAGCTTGCTTGGGCCGTGAGAGGATACCAACTGAACAGCACTTTTAAATGAATACATAACAGGCAATCTCCAGTACAAGCCTGCGTCCCTTCCTTTTCCCACGGTAGGATAGGGCTCCGCCTCGCTTTCTTCCGCTTCGCGTCTCTTTTGGCCCCAGTGGCTAACCGTCGCCGGGGCGGAGGCCTCCGATAGTTGACAGAATGGCGTCGGCGACACCAGATTCCCAGGCCCGATTTGGTCAGTCAGTGAAGGGGCTCCTCACGGAGAAAGTGAATACCTGTGGAACCGACGTGATCGCACTTACCAAGCAGGTGCTGAAGGGCTCCCGGAGCTCCGAGGTGAGCCAAGAGTCCAGCCCAGCACCCCAGGACCCGCAGCCCTCCCCGGCAGCAGGGCGGGCATCGGAGTGCATCCTGGGAGTGCAGGCCGGGACCCGGCCTCGGAGAGCCTGGTTCCCGGGGCGCGTGGTGCATTCTGGGGTGTGTAGTCTCTGGCTAGGGTTGGCGGCTTGGAGGTGGAGGCGACGTGATGGGCTTCTGTTATAGCGGTATTGGGATTGAATCCAGTACCTCCACACTGAGCTACAACCCGTCCCCTTTTATTTTTATGTATTCATTCTCTTATTTTTTATTTTGGGACAGGGGCTCGGACTTGCCATCCTCATGCCTCAGCCTCCCAAGTGCGGGGAATTTGCTTTAAAACTAAATTGCAGGGCAGAGGATGAGCTGATGTTCCTAACCAATCTCTTATTGGCCCTCGGGGTCGTCTCTGGTGAGCATCAGTCTCCGCCCCGAAATTCTGCACGGTTTTGCCTTCTGCGGCCCAAATTTCTTTCACGCTTGTGTGTATCACTTGTTTATGGATTGATTGTGTCCCGACTTGTGTGTCTGGCCGCGTTCTTGGTTTTCAGTTCCTTAGCTTTTCTCCTTTGCTCTGCGGGCGTGCCCCCCATCTGTGAATGGAATTATTTGATGGCATTTTATCGCCAGAAAGCTTTATAGATAGGTCCCCTCTGCTTTTCCCCAAAACAGACCTGCTGAATTAGGAATTCACCCGAGAGAAATGACCTTAGCACTCTGATTTGGGATACTGCCATCGGGAAACAGCTCAGATGCTCTTGGACTGATGAATGGGCAGATGAAAAGAGTCCAGTGGTGTAGCTGCTTTACTCCTAGATATTTACTTAAGAGAAACAAATACATATGTCCATCATTTTGTTAGCTAAAACAACAAAATATGTGACATAACCAAGATTTTCATTTTTGCCTTTTTTTTTTTTGGTATTTTTGAGACAGGGTCTCACTATGCAGCTCAGTTTGTAGCCCAGGCTGGTCTTGAACTCACAGTGATCTGTCTCAGCTTCCCAAGTGCTTGGATTATAGACGTGAGCCACCATGCCTGACTATGACATTGTTGAACTCACTGACTCTGAGTCACAATATACTCTGTGCGGGGGTTCCCTAAGATACATTCTTTTAGGGTTCAGTATCAGAGGAAAGTTAATCTTTTTTGAAGAATTATTGTTTCTTTTGCCAAATAATAAAGTCATGTGTTTTGTTGTATTTCACATTTTGCTGTGATTGCACAGTAGTCCTGTGTCAGTTTTGGTAGTAGCCATGTGTATTTCCTTCTCTTTTTCATGACTTTCAAATTCCGCATGGTGTGATAAAAATATAATGAATATTTAAATTTTAAAAATTTATTACAGTAAAAGATATGTTACCATTAATTTTCCTCAAAACACTGCCCCTTGCTTCAAACACACATTCTTACCACTTCCCAAAGCTGTTCTGGAAGTCCCTAGTTTCTCGATGTCTTCAGTTGTGCTGTCGTGGCTGCCTCGATGTCCTCACGCTTCACGTTTGGTGGTCATTCTGTCTCTGGGGAAGAGTCAGGAGCCACATAGGGCCCGAGGTGGTGAATAAGGTGGGCCAGGACACACTGTGATGTTCTCACCTGCCTTTTAATGGATGACAGTTGTTGGCAATGTTCACTGTACTTGGTGATCACACCTCATAAAAACAATCACAAAAAAGGTCTCGCAGAACTGCTGTGGCAGGTGGCACCAATGATGGGTAAGTGTGTTCAAGGTGAGGGGGAGCCCACACTGATGATCTTGGAATTCAGGAGGCTGAGGCAGGGGGATCACTGAGAGTTCAAGGCCAGCCTGTGCTACATGGTGAGTTCAAGACCATCGTGAACTACACGGTGAGACCTTGTTTCAAAAACAAAACAAACAAACAAAAAAACAGAGCGAGGGAGAATATTTTGAGGGGGATTAATGGCAGTGTCTCTTACTACAATAAATTTTATTTAAACATTCATACATTTCAGTCACACCTTACATTTCTGCTTTTAAGTGTGTTCTCACACACACATACATATTGTTTGGTATAAATTGTCTCAAATCCTTTTTTGGAAGAAATGGGATATAGAAACATGTGTAAATTTTAAAATTGATGATGCCCAAAACCACCCATGTATGTTAATCACCAAGTGCTGGGTGCTGTGGTTTATGTAGTTTAAATTGTGAAGGTTTTGTGTGTGTGTGACACTGGGGATCAAGCCCGGGATGCTTTATTACTGCGCTTCATCCCCAGCCTTTCTCTGTTTTTGCTGGGGACCCGGTCTGTCTGCCCTTGAACTTGATCTCCTGAGCACTGGAAACAAGTAGCACACTCCCGGTGGCCTTGTAACCACCAACCAAGGAAGTGCTTTCCTTCGTGCTCGACACAGACACAGAAGCCCGGAGTGGCCGCACATCCTGCACCCCAGCATTCTGGGAGGCAGAGGAGGGAGGCAGGGGGATCGATCACAAGTTGGATCCCAGCTTGGGCAGCTTAGCAAGATTGGGTCTCAAAGCAAAAAATAAAAAGGGCTGGGGATGTAGCTCTGTGAAAGGCCCTGAAGGGGGCGGGGAGAGTAGGTGGGGGAGGAATTTTGCTTTGTGCATAGTCATACCTGGCTGAGAAAGGGGAGAGAGTTGGGTTCAAACCCAGGTGAGCTAATCCTAGAAATATACCTTTTTAAAAATCAAATTCATTTTATTCAAAGATAAAAAGAAAGAAAGAAAAAAAACCACCACAAAATTTTAAAACACATCAATCAGGAGGCAGCAATGGTACATAGATTGTGCATTGCCATCCCCAAATCATTCATCCAGAGCACAACACCTCTGCATTCAACTGTCCGAACAACACCAGCACAAATATTTCTCTTCAATGAACTCAGAGAAATCAGTAGTATAACTATATTTTTATATACATATGCATAGCATATACATGTTTTTCCTTTCAGCTTCTCACACTAATGAAACAATATATTTACATATTTACATGTGTGTCCTATTTCATTAATGAGTATGTTCTCAAGTTGCATCCATTTACCTATAAAAGTGTACAGATGAACTTTTTGTTTTTTGTTTTTTTATTGGTACCGGGGATTTAACTCTATCAAGACCACACGATAGCAAGGTAGGTGCTTATGCTGCTGAGCTAAATCCCCAGCCCCCAGTTGATCTTTTTTATGGTTGAGTATTACTCCATTGTATAAAAATACCACATCTTTTGTACCCATTCCTCAGTTGATGGGCATTTAGATTGTTTCCAAGATATAGCTGCTATAAACATGGGTGCACATATATCACTGTGGTATGATGTTTTTAATTCTTTTGGGAAGATACCCAGGAGGAGAATAGCTGGGTTGAATGGGACCTCTAGTCCTAGTTTTTTGAGGATTCTCCACACTGATTTCCACAGTGCTTGTACCAGTCTGCACTTCCACCAACAGTGGAGAGAGTTCCTTTTTCCCCACAACCCTCTGGCGTTTGTTACTAGTTGATTTCTGGATAATAGACATTCTTTCTGGGCTGAGGTGAAATCTCAGTTTTGTTTTAATTTCCATCACTCGAATGACCAGTAATGCTGAATAATTTTTCACATATTTATTTGCTGTTCATATTTCTTCATTTGAGAAGTGTTGTATTCATCTCAGATGCCCATTTTTGGATTGGGTCTTTAAATCTGGGAGAGCTGATTTTTTTGAGCTCTTTGTAGTTCTCAATAGTAACCCTTTGTCTGAGGAACAGCTGGCAAACATTGTCTCCCACGTTGTCTGTTGCTGGTTTCTCTTGCTGTGCAAAAGCTTTTCAGTAGGGTGAGATCCCAGTTGTTGATTCTTTGTGATGGTTTCTGTGCAACTGGGTTTTGTTCATGAAGTCTTTGCACCATTGTCTTTTAGAGTTTTACCTATTCAATCTTCCAGGAAATTTAATGTTTTTGTTTTAATGCTAAGATATTTGATCCATCTTTGATCCATTTTGATTTTAGCTTAGTACATGGTGAAAGGTGTGGGTCCAGTTTTAATCTTGGGCATGTGTAGAACCAGTTTTTCCTTCGCCATTTATTAACGAGGCTTTCTTTCTTCCAGTGAATGTGTTTGACACTTTTTTCAACGATAAGATGTCTGGGATTGTTTCTGCATATTCTAATCTGTTCCATTGATCTTTGGGTCTTTTTTTTTTTGCTAGTACCACACTGTCACAATAGCTTTATAGTATAATTTCAAGTCAGGGATTGTGATGTTCCTGTCTTGTCTTTGTTGCCCAGGATTGCCTTTTCTATTCTAGGTTGTAGGTTTTGATTACCGTATTTTTGATCACTGTATTTTTATTCATTCTAGATGATTTTTAGGATAGTTTTATCTAATTCTGTGAGGTACGCTAGTGGAATTTTGATTGGGATTACATTGAATCTGTGTAACAGTTTTGGAAGTGTGGCCATTTTCACTGTATGAGTTCTTTCTACTCATGAGTATGGGATAGCTTTCCATTTTCTGATATCCTCTTCAGTCTCCTTTTTCAGAGTACTGTAATTTTCATTGTAGAGGTCTTTTACATCCTTTGTTAGATTTCTTCTTAGGTATTCCATTTTTTTTGGATGCTATTGTAAAAGGTATCGTTTTGCTGAGTTTTCTCTCAGTGAGTTTTTGTGTACAGAAAGCCTATTGATTTTTGAGTGTTGACTTTGTAACTAGCTACATTACTGAATTTCCTTATTAAATCTAGAAGTCTTTTGGTGGAGTTTTTGGGAGTATCATGTCATCTGCAAATAATGATTGTTTAACTTCTTCCTTTTCTATCTTCTATTCATTCTATTTCTTTCTCTTGTCTAATTGCTCTGGCTAAAGTTTCCAGGACCGTGTTGAACAAGAATAGAACTATGTACATCCTTGTCTTGTTCCTGATTTTAGAGTAAAAGTTTTCAGTCTTTGTCCATTTAGTATGATGTTGCTGTTGGTTTGTCATAGATGGCTTTTTATCAGATTGAGATAAAGAGCATCTCTTCCAGTGTTTTGTAGGATTTTTATCCTAAATCCATGCTAGACTTTGTCAGAAGCTTTTTCTGCATCTACTGAGATGATTATGTGATTTTTGTCCTTGGCTCTGTGAGTATGATATATTACATTTATGGATTTTTGTATGTTGAACCATGCCTGCATCTCTGGGGTGAATCACACTTGATCATGGTGTACAATCTTCTTGACAATTTGCTGCAGTCTGTTCGCCAGTATCTTATTGAGGATTTTGGCATCACTGTTCATTAGGGGAGATTGGCCTGTAATTCTCTTTCTTAGTTGGGTCCTTCTCTGGTTTTGATATCAGGGTAATGCTTGCTTCTAGGAATGAATTTGGAAGTATTGCTTCCCTTTCAATTTCATTAAAGAGAAGTAGTGGTGTTAGGTCTTCACTAAATTTTCTTGATGAATTCAGCAGTAAATCCTTCAGGACCTGGGCCTTTCTTTGTTGATAGTTTTTTTTTTTTTTCTGAGCTGCATGAAATCCAATGTTGATAGGTTTTTAAATACATTTTCAATTTCATTTATTGATATTGGATTATTTAGGATTTTTATTTATTTATTTATTTGATACCAGGGGTTGAAATCATGACCTTTTGCTTGCCAGGTAGGCGCTTACACCACTGAGCTAAATCCCTAGCCAGGATTTTTTATTGTATTTTTTTGGTACCAGGGATCAAACTTATGACCTTGCACTTGTCAGGCAGGTGCTGATGCTGCTGAGCTAAACCCCCAGTTCCAGCCAGTTGTGGTAATTCATATGTATCTAGGAAATCTGTCCATTTGTTCTGTATTTTCCATCTTATTAGAATACAAGTTTTCAAAATAGGTGTAGATGATTTTCTGGATTTCTGCAGGGTCTGTTGTGATTTTGCCATTTTCATTCCTAATTATAGGAATTTGAGTCTTTCCTTTTTTGATAAGGTTGGCTCAGGGTTTGTCAATTTTAATCTTTCAAAGAACCAACTCATCAATTCATTGTAATTTTTTGTTTGTTTGGTTTTTGGTACCAGAGATCGAATGCATGACCTTATACTTGCCAGGCAGGAGCTTACACCGCTGAGCTAAATCCCCAGCCCTCTACTGTTTTTTCAGTCTCCAGTGTGTTAATTTCTGCTCTGATCTTTTCCTCCCTTTATGAGCTTTTGGTCTAGCCTGCTCTTCTTTCTTAATGCTCAACATTAAGTTGTTCATAAGCACTTGCTTGGTTTTCCTGATATGGGAATTTACTGCTATAAATTTCCCCCTTGGAACTGCTTTCATTGTGTCCCACAAGTTCTGATGTGTTATATTGTTATCATTCAACTGTAAAAACTGTCTAGTTACTTCTTTAATTTCATCTGTGACCCATTGATTGTTCAGCAGGGTGCTATTTATTGTCCATGTGTTTATGAAGTTCTTGTGGATTTCCAGTTTCACTGAATGTGGTCTGAGAGTGTGCATGGGATAATTTCAGTCCCTTTCCATTTACTGAAGCATGTTCTGTGAGCCAGTGTGTGGTCCGTTTTGGAGAACATTCTGTGTGTAGCCCAGAGGATGTGTATTGTGATGTTGTGGGGTGGAGCACTCTATAGATGTCTGCTAAGTCCGTTTGCTCCAGAGTTTGGTTTAGTTCTGATGTTAGGAATACACACTCTTCACTACTTCCGCTCCTGGGGTACCATCTGGGTTAAGTGGCCGAAAGGTCACTGTGCCACTGTGATGGTCTTAATGTGGCTTATTCCATCCTGGTCCTCATTGCTGTGTTTTCTTCACCTGACTTTTAGATTTAGGTTGAGTGCTCAGTAAGTGAAGGCGAAACAATCCAGTTTTCTGGGCCAGCACTGCCCTACCATCAGTTCTCAGAACTCTGTCTGTTTGCTGGTTCTTTTATGTGTAATTTACGCAGCCTTTTTCTGTAGTTAAGTACTTTTACCATTTCCTGTGCTGACCCGTGAGGTCACTGATTTTGAATCCCCTGCAGCCTCAGAGCATCGCGTCTTTAGCGGCCTCCGCCTAGAAGTTTTGAGTAACTGACACTGCGCTTGTCCTCTGTGTGCCAGGAACTGTCTGGTGGTACAAGGGGTAACTAAAATATCTCTCTGCTGGGAAGCTTACGTTTTCATGAAAAGACAATAAATAAAAAACTGAAGTGGTAAGAGGCGCTTGGGGAAGGGTCTTGGGTGTGCGTGTGCACTGCACAGACCAGGCAGCGGGCAGTGGGCAGCGGGCAGCGGGCAGCGGGAGCAAGCCACGAGGTGTCTGGCCAGGGACACGGGGGCAGGTGGAAGGCCTGGCAAAGCGCACGGGAGGCCACGAGCCCGGGTAGAACGGGAGCAGTGGCTGCTGCGTCCTGCGCTGAGGCGCCTGTGACTGCGGGCTGCTCTCTGCACACCTGCGCTCTGCCACCTCCACTGGAGCCCTGAGCTCGGTGGGTACCCTTTGCGTCTTCCTAAACCTGTTCATGTAGGTGTGTAAGCATGGACTGCAGTGACACAAAAAGCAATGGCAGATGATGAGGGTGCTGCGGAGACAAGGGGAAAGCATACTGCTTACGAGAGATGGGTCCCTGAGCCAACTCGGTCTCTATGAGCGAGAGGATAAGCAAAGCCTCGGAGAAGCACTTGTAAGATTCAGAAGGATTCTGTTCCTGGGTGTTTCGCAAGTGTGTTCAAGTTCTGTTTCAAGGAAGGTAAAACGGGGATCTTGGAGGGTTACCGAAGGCAGGGATGCAGGGTGCCAGCGACAGCGTCTGTTGCCAGCAAAAGACTTTGTCCCTAAATTGCAGCAGCCCTGCTTTCCTAGTCACAGATCCCATCGAGTCTAAATGTTTCTCTACCTCCGCTTCCATGTTTTGGTTTGTTTTCTGAGACACCGTCTCCCTGTGTAGTACAGGGTGGCCTTGAATTCGTGCCAACCCTCCTGCCTCTGCCTCTGCCTCCTGAGTGTAGGGATTACAGGTGTGTGCCACTGTGCCCAGCTCATTACATCTGTGTAGGTTGCTTTCAGAGGCTGTTAGCAGTGTTCTAAGCAGGATCTCTGCTTGCGTCCCCACAATTCTGAGGCAGTGAATCTAATTGTGCTATTTTTTCTATAAATTTACATGGAAGATAAACCCAGGCTTCAAACGCCTGCCCTGTCCGGGAGCAGATGAGACACCCCTAGCCCCCACAGGCTTGCAGATCACCCATCGCTTCTCCATCAGCCTTCACTGAAGTTACTGCTTCTGTAGCCCCTCTAGGATTGTGACCCACTATTATTCTTGTCCACATTATAAACAATACGTGCCTGCTTCGCAATAATGTAGATCCTGTCAAGACATTTTCTTCCTTTTTCTTTGTCTCTGTTTTTTTGAGATATGGCTTTGCTATGTAGTTCAGGCTGACCTTGAACTCACTAGGTAGCCCAGGCTGTCCTCAAACTTGAGGCAATCCTCCTGCCTCAGCCTCCTAAGTGCTAGAATTACAGGCACTAGGTCTGGCTAAAACCTTTTCTTTCTGCCATTAGTTTGCAGTTACCATGTCCCATCTATAGGAGTTTGAATTTTGCACTTAAAAAGGGGCCAAAGGGAGCTGAAATAAAATATTTGCTTAGCATACACAAAGCCACCTGGACCCACTGGGGGATCTCTGAGGGATAGGGGTGTGGCCATAGGAGGGGAATGCTTTTATATATTGTCTAGGGATTGCAAAATGGTGCAACTCCCATGGAGGGCAGTTTGGAATATGTAGCAGAACTGGTATCTAATCACAGTTTTGAGTCTATCCCAGAAGTGTGGCTAGCAAAAAAGCAGGGTTTTTTGTAGCACTACTTACAATGGCAGAAAATTAGAAATACCCCAGAAGCTCCCAGCAGAGTTGCCAGCTGAATAATCTGTCCTACCTCTGTCTGTTATGGTTCCTGCAGCCACAGGCGGGCAGTGGGGAGACTTAGTGTGTGTCGTGGGTCGATCTCATAGGTATCTGGTGCAGTGGAAACAGTGCGGCACAGAGCCGACTTGCTGCGCTCCAGTAAAGGTTAGGCGGGAGAGTCAGTGCCACACGCCTACCAAGGCCGTGGATTCAGCCCAGTGCCTGGAGAACGCAGTGCGGCTGCAACATAGACTGCTGTTCTCTCGTCGCTCATCCCTGAGCAGTGCTAACAGAGACTGCCCTGTGTGAGGGGTCATAACCCAGAGGAGTCAATAGACTGTACGGGAGGATGCATGCAAACTCCATGCAAAACTCTGCTCGATGTAACAGACCTGGACATTTATAGAGTTGGTGGGCTGGGGATATAGCTCAGGGGAACAGCGCCTACCTGGCACGCAGGAGGTTGTTTGATCCCTGGAACCAAAAATATGAGAGAATGAGAGAGAGAGACAGAGAGAGAGAGAGAGAGAGAGAGAGAGAGAGAGAGAGAGAGAGACAGAGAGAGAGAGAGAGAGAGAGTGAGTTAGTTCCCGGGACCAATCACCTGCACAGACCAAGGGCCACCATAGCTGTATTCACTGTTTGAGGTTGGCGGAAAAAGAAAGTTAAACCAAAAGTGCATGAAGATATCTATGCGATCTGGAGAGTGAACCCAAGGCGGGGAGAGGGTTATGGTGGAATAGCCCCGGGGAAAAGATTGTAGGAAGCTTGGAAGATTTGATTTTCATCATTTTATTTTGGTCTTCCAGCTGCTAGGTCAGGCAGCTCGAAATATGGTCCTGCAGGAAGATGCCATCCTACACTCGGAAGATGTAAGCAACAATTTCTTTCGTATCTGGGGTTTATCTACACAGTCTTTGTGGCTGGAGGGAACTCAAATGTCTTGTCTTTCTTGTTTTGTGTGCAGAGTTTACGGAAGATGGCAATAATCACCACACACCTTCAGTACCAGTGAGTATGCCCTCCCCAGCCTTCATGACTGTGGCCTCGGTGACTTTGTCCTGGGGGCAAGAGAGGTGCAGGTGGCATTGGGCAAGGGTGAATTTCTTCTGAAGAGAAGTTGGGTTGGGGGTGAGAACCTTTTCTTCCCCTCTCTGTGGTAAGGCCCCTCGGAGGGAAGCCCCATTTAGGACAAGGTCCACGCCAGGACCGTGCTAGGACTCGCCCCACCCGGGCCCAGTCTCTCGTGGGATGTCTGCCTCTCCTGCAGGGGAATCCAATGTAGTAGTAATGTTTATCTTCTTTTTTTCCCACGTGTAACAGAGCACCACCTAACAGAGCACTAACAGCCATCCAGGGAACAGTGGGATATAGAGACTGCTTTTGCAGTGTAATTTTGAATAAAGCCATAATTTAATTTGTTTCTCATCTTACTTAATTCGGTTATATATTTTACACGGCTGATGTTATAGCTCATGTCTGTTTGGAAAGGTGTAGTTGGAAGTTTGAATCCTCGTATGTAAATAGCTGATGTTTCTCTTGTTTCTTTTGGCTGTGTACACAGTAAGCATGTGCTCATTTGACTCCTTATATTCAGAGCAGGTTGGACCCATGGCTGTCGTTTGCTGGGCCTCCCCCTCCCCCTGAAGGATATTGCTAGCTTTTAGGTTTAGAAGCTGCTTTTCATGGTTTAGCTTTGGTTTGGTTTTTTAGCCATTGTGCTCTTGGAATGGAATCCTATGTAGCAGTACAACATTAGGATAGGATTGTAAAAACACAGAATGGGACAGAGGCCAGAAATTTGTTTCGGCTATATCTTTCTGGCCATAAATAACTTTATGTTTATTTTATTTTATTTTATTTTTTTGTCTTTTTCGTTTTTACCGGTACCGGGGATTGAACTCACGACTCCCTGCTTGCAAGGCAGGCACTTATGCCGCTGAGCTAAGTCCCCACCCCCAGCTTTATGTTTATTTTCCTCTTTCTTTTTCTGTCTTAGGCAAGAAGCTATTCAGAAGAAGTAAGTAATCCCCAAACAGGGGAATGGGGAGCCAATTGCAGCAGGCTTGGGGAAATTGTACTGCTGTATCCTGGATCAATTGACATAGACCATGAAATCGACATGTTCCAGAATATTCATTCAGGATTTGAAGAACACAGTATATTTAAAGGCCTGTGGCAACTCAGAGACTCACTGCCAAAAGGTTTTTTAAGATAGGGTCTCACTCTGTAGTTAAGGCTAGCCTTGAACTCTTGGCGATTCTCTTGCCTCAGCCTCCTCTGTGCTGGAACTATTGATGTGTGCCATCACATCCAGTTCTAATAAAGGTTTTCTAGAAGTTATGAGGAATAGCCAGATACGGCAGTGCATGCCTGTGATCCCATCACTCTGAAGGCTGAGGAAGGAGGATTGCTGTGAGTTTGAGACCACCCTGAATGGTAGTGAGCCCTTCTCTCAAAAAACCATAAGTTATAGGATATCGAAGCTAACCCTAAGGAACAGAAAATGTTTTACATTGATGATGTCTACCAAGCAGAGTAAAAGTGCTAAGACCACTGAACAGCCTTGTCTTCTCATGTGGATTAGGTCTGTCCCTTGCTCTACTGGCTATCTTGCTAATGGGCTTTGTAAATCTTTTTCATAGTTTACACTTTTTCTTTTTTCCTGAGACTGGGTAGTGCAGTGTTGCCCAGGGTGACTTTGAACTCGTGTGTTCAGGTTCTCCTGCCTCAGCCTCCAAAGTGGCTGGGACTCCAGGGGTGTACCAGGTGTGCACTGGATACATGGTCTAAACACTTTTGGGACCCAAGTGGGCCAATATAAGTTTTAATTTAGCTGCAATAATATTCACGCATTAAAAGATAAATTGTACAAACAAATATCTCTATGGCTCGTCTCAGATAAGCCCTTTATGCTTTATTTTTCCTTTGGCCCACATCCACTGTCCATAATGAGTGTATTCATCTCAGGGAGGTGGTGTGGGCACACACTGTATTCTTAACTCTTCTGCTTTTCCCTTTCCCCATCTTTGCTCCCCCCGCTGCTGTCTGTTCTTACCTCCAGCGTTGAGCAGTCGTCAGATCTACAGGACCAGCTGAAGCACCTGCTGAAATAGACTGGCATGGAGGAGGTGATCGCACTTCTTTGCCTGATGCAGCAAGGAGCCATCTTGCTCAGCTATGGGTTTTATCTTCCATTTTTGTCTCTAAGGTGTTGATGTAATCTCTCCTGAAAAGGAGTGACATGGTTTGAGTTTTAGAAGCACTTCTTCAGTTGGACTAACCTATGCTCTTGAATTTTTAAGTTGCTCTGTTTATTTGGTATTAAAGCAAGATAAAAATCCATCTGAGTTTTTACCTTGATTTTTTTTTTTTTTTTTTTTTTTTTTTGTACCAGGGATTGAACTCACAATCTTGCGCTTGCAAGGCAGGAACTTAGGCCACTGAGCTAAATCCCCGGCCCATGCCTTAGATTTTTAATATGTCAGAAACCAATTATCTAAGCTGATGCTTAAGTAGATGCTGAGTAAAATTATACACTCAGAAGTAGACTTCCTGGCTAGACACAGGCCATGTGCCTGTGGTCCCAGCTACGTGGGAAGTTGAGGCAGAAGGATCACTTGCGAGCCCAGTGACATTAAAAAAAAGTTTCTATTGTGAACACATGAGAATGATTAAAATGTGTAGAACCTTTTTCCCTTAATTATTCATTCAGGAACTGTATTCATTGATACAGAATAGTGACACATGATGCCTATGGTTTTCTAGCTAATTCAGGGGAGGCACTTACTGGCTTTAGCAAATTCCTAAATGAAAATTAGGCCAATAGATCATATCTGGCCAGCTGCAGCCTCATGCCTTGACCTTCATTCCTAAGCTTTCTTTGTTCTTGTGACTCTTGATAAGTGACCTTGGTTCAGTGTGTAGTGTTGTAGTCCTGATTTCGTGTGTGTGCTACTGCCCTGTGTGAAGCGAGCTGAGTGGTGGCTGGTGAGGTGGCGTGGACTGGCCTCCAGTGAAGACCAGAGAGTTGGAGACACTTACCTGTGTCATTAGCTTTGCCCTGTTAGATATTACTAAACCTCAGTGTATCTCTGTGAGTTTAAAGTAGGACTCTATCCTGTGCTTGAATATTTTATTTACTAAGGAATTGAAAGAAAATTTTAAAAAAATAGGGTCTTTATTTTAGTATATGTGCTGCCAAAGTGAGCACAATGGTGTTTTCACGGATAGATACAAAAGCAAATAATAATTCATATTGTATACTATTAACTGAGTTAAGCCTCTGGTGTCTCATTTATTTCATACATACATATTAAATCAGTAAGATAATTGTGAAGGATCTACAAAGGATTCATGGCTGTGTTAGCTCTGTCAACTTTCGTTACTGACTATTTATTAAATGTAGACAAACTCCATTTACCTCTAAAAAAGAAAAACCAAGACAAGAGATATAGCTTAGTGGCCCAGCACCTGCCTGGCAAGCACAAGGTCATAAGTTTGATTCCCAGACCCATCTCCCAAAAAAGAAAATCTATCAATTTAGGAAATAAAACTATGTCTGACCTGGGTGTGGTGGTTCATGCCTGTAATCCCAGCACTAGGAGGCTGAGGCAGGAGGATGACCACAAGTTTGAGGCCCGCCTGAACTACATAATGAGTTCAAAGCCAGTTTAGGATAAACATTGAGAACTTGTCTCAAGAGAAAAAAAAAAGGCCATGTTCCCACACGTGATGAGGTGGCGAGACTGGTGGTTCTAGGGACCTGAGACACTGGCTGTGCTGTCCTTGGTGGCCAAGTATCTACAGTGTCCCTGTTGGCATGATGGCTGCCGGGGCTTCAACACTGGGCACCTAACTCAAGGGAACTCAGCTGTATTTTTTACTAATGACGTTATTTTGGGTTCATTCTTCTTTCTATAATGAGGATTAGGCTGTAGTTGGAGCTGCTGCATTAAGTAAGCGCCTTCCAGTTATCTTAGATACAGATAAGGGCTGAAATTCATTGCAATGGCCTTTGTCGCCCATAATCTAATCTTTCCTAAATCAGGCCACACAAGGAGGAGAAGCTCAAATGTAGCTGAGAGAAATGAGCAAATGCCAGATGCTTAGCAAGTGGTACCAAGACACAGGCTGACAGTGGGGCCCAGAAATGGAAACACAGTACGTGAGAGGCACAGAGGAGCTGTTGGGGCCAGTAGGAGGCCACAGGTCACCTATAACTGGCTATGGTCATCTCATCTCGTGCCATGGGACTTTCTCCCCGTGGGACTATTCCAAGTTACTGGAAGTGATACATGGGCATGGGAGAGAACAAGTTGTTTCCTTAAAGAGCTGTGATGCCTTTTTCTCAAAGGACCCTTTTGAACATCCCTTTACTTGAGAAACCAGGGGGCTGATCAGTGAACTGTCACTAAGCTCCCTTCCTGAGAGCCGTGACAACAGAGGAAACAACTACGGTATTTTTCTTCCGTCTGTAACACTAAATAAAATCTGTCTCTCAGAAACTGTCAAAACAACAACAACAACCAAAGAAATTCTTCGTAAAAGAATATGTCTGAAAATCCCAGAACCAACCTAATATTTAGTGGAAACAAAGAGTCCCAGAACCTTACAGTATGAGAGCTGGAAAGGAGCTGGAAGACTGCTTAATTCAGGCCCATGTTTTCCAGATGAAAATCACAGCCAGAGAGGTGGGATGAGCAGCCCACGCTCTCCAGGTTTGAAGTCTCTTGGTGGCTAGTTAAGCTGTTTGCTATTGGAATTTTTCTTATAGATAGATGCAAAAGAGTCATCTGTCATTGCTAGGCTTTGGCAGAAAATAAAATCATCTTGTAAGTAGTTGCAACCGACCTATTATTTATCCTTCGTGGCCCCGTTCAGAAATAATTATCTGGCTGAGTATGGTGATGCACACCTGTAATCCCAGCACTGGGGAGGCTGAGGCAGGAGGATCGTGATAAATTCGAGACCAGCCTAGGCTACAAAGTGAGCTCAAGGCCAGCCCGAACTGCAGAGAGAGAGCCTGTCAGAAAAAGAGAAAAAAAAATTATCGATGGTCAGCTAGCTTCCATTTAATTCTTCAGTGTTTGGAGATCATTTACGTAGGAATCTTGGCCATTTTGTAGGGTTCTCTTTCATTGTTGTTGTTTTTGAGCCAAGGTCTCACCGTGTAGCCCAGGATAGGCTCAAAGTCCCAGGGATCCACCTGCCTCAGCCTCCTAAGTGCTGGGATTACTGGCATGTTCCCCTGTGCCTGGCTGGAAAGCTTTATTTTTTGAAAGACGGTTCTGAGATCCGAATGAAAATCTGCTTTTCTGGACCATCCTGAGTTATCAGGTCGGCAGTTTGTGAGGTAAAATGTGTGGCAGTCTGCTTGGAGGGAAGGGAAGAATACGGAAATTTGGTTTTTTTTTTTGTCTTTTTCCTTTTTATAAGTACCAGGGATCGAACTCACAACTGCCTGCTTGCAAGGCAGGCGCTTATGCCACTGAGCTAAATCCCCAGCCCCTAGAATATGGAAATTTAATCTTTGAGAAACAGCTTTTGTGGTTAGGGTACAAGAGCCCTAATTTGGCCCAGGTAGCAGCTGCAGATGTTCAGTGTCCTGCCTCTTAGCAGGGGGAAAGTAAGACAAAAAGCAGGAGCGGGGCCTGGCCTGTGGCTCTGGGGAAGGGGACACTCAGCCCCCACACCGGAGGCCTGAACCGCAGCCGTGGGAGCAGGAGCAGCGACAGCAAGACAGACTGTGGTTGTGACAGTCACAGTCTCCCCAGTGCTGTGGGGTGGGTGAGAATAATCCAACCTAAGTGACAAGGTTTCCTCTACTACACTTAACTGCTGCTGGTTAGGGTTATCAGGTAATTCCCATGAATAAACCACAGGCTGGAGATACAATTATAAAGCAAGCACACGTGCAAACAACAGAGCTCTTCCCTTACTTTCCTGCTAATTTGCTGCCTTGGGAAAAGGCAACCATGCCAGGGGTGCTGGCCAACACCTGTAATCCCCGCACTCTGGAGGCTGAGGCAGGAGGATACTGAAAGATTGAGGCCAACCTGGGCTATGTAGCAACTTCAAGGCCAGCCTGAACTACATGGTGAGACCCTATCTCAAAAAGAAGAAGGCGGAGCAAGCATATTGAGAGAGTCAGAAGTAACTGTTTTGCTGAAGGAACTTATTTTGTGGGGAAAATATTTTGAAAAGTAATATGCAGAATATTTCTACTATTCTATGATTGCAAAACCATTAAGTGGTTTTTACACTATGAAAATATAAAAGTGCTCATTTTACACAGTTAACGGTTGGAAATGTTCCGGTATATAAAACTTCCAACAGCCATAGCTTCGATTTGTTAAAAATATAAAAATATAATACCTATTAATCAATAACAATGAGAAAATTAACTAGCCTGATCTTAAAAATTTTTGTTATTGGCAAACGAGATAGGAAAATTTAGAATTTACGTATTTTTAATTGAGACTTTACTTATTTATATATTTACTTTTTTGAGACAGGGTCTCTATGCAGTTCAGGCTGGCCTGGAGCTCACTTTGTAGCCCAGGCTGGTCTCGAACTGGCAACGACCCTCCTGCTTCAGCCTCCCTAGTGCTGGGATTAGGGGTGTGTGCCACCACACTGGGATTTTTTTTTTTTAATTCCGAAATTTAGTTCCAGTCCACTTCTTCTACCATGCATCCTTTCACTTGGTTCTTCCTGGCTCCTTACTGGCCTGATGAACAGAAATGTTGATTACAATCAGAAAAGGAAATATAATATACAAACATAATTGTGGAAACAAAAATAAATTACTGATTTATTTGTTGTCTTTTGAGACAGGGTCTCACTCCACAGTTCAGGTTGGCTTTGAACTCAGTGTATAGTCCAGGCTGGCCTCGAACTTGCAGCAATCCTCTTGCCTCAGCCTCCCAAGTGCTGAGATCACAAGCATGAGCCACCACACCTAGCCCCCAAAATTAATGATTTTAAAATATATTTTTCTACATCCAGGTGTGGTGGTGCACACCTGTCACTCCAGCGCTCGGGAGGCTGAGGCACGGGTGGGCGGCTGTGAGCTTGAAACCAGCATGGGCTACACAGTGAGATCAAGGCCAGCCTGTACTACACAGCGAGACCATATATATGATATATGTATAGAATATGTTAATAGATACATACTTTTTTTCCTGCTAAGTGAATTGACAATATGTGGCAAACATGTGAATTGACCAAAAAATTGCTAGCGGTGAAAATGAATTTAGCAAAGTTGTTTTCCTAAGTACAACTTGGACTGAACCCAGAATGGTTAGTTATGGGCCATATGATTCCATCTCCAGGGAATTCGGAAAAAGGCAAAAGACAGGGAGGGAGATTGCTGGTGGGGTTGCTGGTGGGGAGAGAGGCTACTACCGAGGGCCCCCAAGAAGCGGCTGTCTGTCGGGGAGAGAACTGTTTTATTTCCAGTGACGCTGAAGTGTGCATTTGTCAGAATTCACAGAACTGTGTGCTTAACAAGGTGAATTTTATTGAACTTGAATTATATCTCAGTACACCTGACTTTGAAGACTAGATCGAGAGTGTGTGGTTCATTCCCCAAGGTGACCGCTCACTGGCCGGGTGGGTGGGAGAGATGGGACGTCGAGGGCAGCCTGCTGGCCTGAGCCGAACCGGCACTGAAACCCAGTTCCCAGAGCTGGGCCTGCAAGGCGTGTGCCCGGGCCCAGCCCCAGCCCCTTGCAAATCAGGGTCCTGGCTGGTGTCATTGTCACTGAGAGCTGTATTCTTGCAGTCACAGGAAAAGCCCTGTGTGGGGTTTGTTCACTCCAAACCCAGGTGGCAGGGATCTGACGCTGGTGGCCTATACCCTGCTCCTGGGACCCCTGAGCCAGCTTTTGCTGAGACCAGTGGTCAGCCAGCCTGGAGGTAGCAGTCATGACAGTTCTGGTGTCCTTGCGCTGCCAGTTCCAGCTTGGGTCCTTTCTCTCCTTACTCCTCCTTCTGCCTTTTGCTGCTCAATCAGAACGACTGAGAGTGTGTGCTGAGAGGTCTGCACACTCCGGACTGGGGCTGGTGTCACAGGGCTGGTGGCTCCCAGGCACACCCGGCCGCCCTCCTAAGTGCACAGACTGGTGCTGTTTCCACAGTGCCTGGAGCTTTCGCAGAGGACAGTGCTGACAGTCCCAAGGGTGTGGGCCATGCTCAGCAACCCCGAGGCCTGCCTGGTCTGCCCAGCGCAACAGTCCTGGCTGAGAACACCCCAGGCCTCCCCTTGGGTCCAAGGGTGCAGGTCCCTCCTCCCAGCTGGCCTTAGCTTCCCTTCCTGCCAGCCTTGGCTTCCGAGGCGGTGCAGAGGTCTCTCTGGAGCTGCCTCTGTTCCTTTCCTAGACCACTGTCTAACCTGAAGCATTCCAGCACTGTGCCCTGGGCCACTCCATTTCAGCCAGCTGGGTGGATGGCACATCTTCTCTATGCTGCTTCACTTCCTCATCTAGAGGTAAAGTGTACCCGAGGAGCAGAACGTTTGCCTGGTGAGCAGCACAGGCCTGGGCCTGAGTCGGGCGCTCAGCAGCTGTGCCCCAGTGCTTTATTCAACAAGTATCTCAGGTGCTTTACCTGCGTCTTGGTATCCGATGTAGGGCCCGCAAGTACCGTCGGAAAGCAGACACAGCCCAGCCTTCATGGAGCTTAATGTGGAAGGCTGAACACCTCGCAGCAGTGGGAACACTGATGGAGGGAAGGCAGCAAGGTGAGGAGTGTGGAGAGAAGGAAGAAGGGATGGGTAGGGTGCAGCACTTTCCATCTCCTAGTGTCTGTGGAGAAGAAGGGCCCTCCCATGTCTCAGGTGTGGGGGCTGTGGCCTGGTTATCCCTGAGCATCTAGAAAACCGCTGGATTCTGGATCTAGGTAGCAGAAGCCGCAGAGACCGCCGTTCACTGTTCCCTTAGCTGGCGGTGAGAAGGCCTGGTAAGGCAGAGATTTGGAGGAAAAGGTTCTCCAGTACATTCTTCAAAAGATACAGCTTTTTCCTTTGGACTCTTCAAGGATAATGAAGAAGGCCACTGTTTAGCAATGATCATTTAAATCCCTGGTGCTTTTTGTCTTGGAAGTGAAGAACATTGAGAATTAGAGTTGTTTTGTTTTTTTGATTTTTTTTTTCTGTGACATGGTTTCCCTATGCAGTTCAGGCAGCCTCAAATGCACTATGTAGTCCAGAATGGTCTGGACATTGTGATGATCCTCCTGCCTCAGCCTCCTCAGTGCTGGGATTACAGTATGTGCTACAATTCCTGGCCTAGAGGTTCTTTTGGGAGAACACAAGGTCAGAGTTTTTACCTGACTGTGAATTTTATAATGACCCACAAAACTTTATCTTTTCCTCCTCATGGCATCTGTTCTGAAAGGGAGGGGTTTGTGGGTAAGCAGGGTGTTTTCGAACAAGGTTGTAGAATACCCTCATCTCCATGGGAATCTTGTATATTTAATCAAAATAGTCAGGAGGAAGTATATTCTATAAGTAATACGAAAATGTAGGGGAAAAATCATCAAATTTAATCTTTTCGATCATCAAATCTATGTTTTTCCTTAGATAGCAGTGACTAAAAAGTGTCTTTACTGCCACATGAAAACATATGGCTTCCAGGCATCCGATGTGAATTCTATTCATGGCCCCTGGGGGCCAACTTGGAACACCAGCTGAGTTGTCATCCTGTGCTGGGTGCACATGGCCTACCTGAGGACTGTTGCAACATACAAAGGAGACCTGGAGAAGAAGTAGTGTTGGTTCTCTGTGGTGCTGTGGGTTCTCCTGTTGTCCTGGTTCTCTTGGAGGAGCTTGTCAAGCTTCTTTCCTGCTATGAGTTGGCCGTTCTCATCATCAGAGGAGCTTGGGACCTTCTTGTTGCTGAGGATGGCTGTGGTTCGCTTGGGGAGCTCTGGTCCTTATGCTGAGCATCACAATTCCTGGCTCCAGTGAAGAACCCTCAGCCTACAGGCCCAGATCCTTCATCCTGCTGGCACAGATTTTCTAGCTTCCACTGCTGACCTTAGGGCTTCCCCAGTGCAGATCTGTAAAACAGACTTGCATGAGACATTGCTGTGGGCTCTAGCTCTTGAGCTGGACTCGTGCAGACAGTGCCATGGGATCTGGGCCCTAGGCTGGATTCTTTGGGGTCTTTAGGGTATGGACAGATTTCCTGCACTTTTTGTATTTGACTCTTTGGATGACTGTTATAAAATAGTTCTATAAATTATGCATCTGTATTAGATTGTTTTCCTTGCAAACCCCAAACTACAACAGCTACACTGAAAAGTTAGCAAACACAGGAATCTAGGATTAGACCCTGTTGTGTAGGACTCTGTCCTCACAATTACAAGTAAAGCCCATTTCTTTTGAGACGCAAATCCTACCGCCGCTCACTGACTTGACTCTCATGTAGGACATGAAAGTGAACTTAGCACATCTTCGTAAAGTAATGGTCTGGTCTGAGCTGCTTGTAACCCACTAGGCAAAGAACACCCAAGCCCAGGGGAGAATTCACTACAAACTGACAGCCAGATCATTATCTCCAGCACAGCCGTGGGGAGCTCAGCCACAGTGTTCTGTTCTGAGAGATGCGTCATTAGGCGATTTCCTCATCATGTGAACATCTATAGCTTTTTGTTCCTCGGGCCATGATGGACAAAGCAATGATATTAAATGCCCAAGAGAAAACAATGCAATCAAGAGATTCAATAAAAGAGATGTGTGAGGCTGTTGCTGGCAAAACATGACATACTGGTTTTGTTTGTTTGGGTTTTTTGAGGCAAGATCTCTCTTTGTAGGCCAGACTGGTCTCAAACTCATGGTGATCCTCACGCTTCAGCCTGCTGAGTGCTAAGATTACAAGATGCACCACCATGCCTGGCTTAATGTACTGTTTGTTTGTTTTGGTACTAGGAATTGAACTCAGGACCTCATGCTTTCCAGGCAAGATTGTGCCCCTGAGCTATATCCCCAGCCCTCAATATACTGTCTTAACTAATTTTTATGAGTATGAGCATACCCTAAAATAACACATGGCTAGGTAGTAGAAGGTTCCTGTATTTGAAACCAAGCATTACAATAATACTGATAATAAATAAATAATGATAATAAAATATGCAGGTATGTGTGAACATTAAAAAATACAAGCTGAGCTGGGCATGGTGGACCATGCCTATAATTAGGAAGCTGAGGCAAGAGGATTGCCTCATCTGAGGCCAGCCTTGGCTACATAGTGAGTTCAAGGACAACCTTAACTACAAAAAAAATTTATTGAGACTTTAAACACTGCTTACTTCTTTTATCTTGAGGAAAAAGTTGAATACAGGGAAGAGAGGAGGGAAGCAGGAATAGGGTAGTTTGACAACATGGTGGGAGCCATTCTTATGACCTGAGAAGATTTGAGTCCTTTAAAACATCTGCTTTGTTTGTTGGTTTGTTTTTAGCTCAGACTGGGTTGCTAGCCTTGTGCCTGTAAACAGCCAGTGCTGTAAAGGTGTTCTGCATACTGCAGGTGCGGGAAGGCTGAGACAGATAAACGTCGGTGGGCTCTGCTCAGACGAGTCCTGTTCTGTACCCTTGAACTGAAGATTCTCTTAGTACAGAGCAGTGAGTCTCTGGGTCACAGCTGTCCCCGAGCCTGTGAGTACATTTTCCTTGCTTCCCCCGGGGCTTCCCTGCTGTCAGATGTGATCCTAAGGAGAATCTGTAGGGCCGTGCGGACCTTGGGGACTTCGGAGCTGGCTGTGAAAGGCTGCTGTGAACAGACAATGGTCTCCTGGGATGCGTGGTGTTTCCCAGGACTGCTGCTTACCTGACAGAACTTCGGATGTTTGGGAAGCTAAAAAGATGGAACTTTTACATTAATACGTTTGTCTGTCTGGCTTTCTTGCTTTCTCGCTTTCTTTCTCTTTCTTTCTTTCTTTCTTTCTTTCTTTCTTTCTTTCTTTCTTTCTTTCTTTCTTTCTCTCTTTCTGTCTTTCTCTGAGACAGGATCTTGTCTCAAACTTGTGGTAATCCTCCTACCTCAGCCTCCCAGGTACTGGGATTACAGGCCTCTGGGCCTGGTTCTACATTAATGCCTTTCTCAAAGGAACATCTGCAGGAGCTGCACAGCGTCCTGTGTGCCATGAAATGAGTCCCTTTGTGCTGAAAGATACACAATTCTGAGGTTGGGAGCTGGAGGCATAGCTCAGTGGTAGAGTGCTTGTGTAGTATGCACAAAGCCCTATGTTCCACACCCAGACCCCCCAAAAAAAATTGCAAGAAAGAAGATTGCAAGCTTTTGATTTATGGAGTTGATGTAAAACACCCCATAATGTCTTCCTGTTGTTAGTATGCCTTTTAATAGGTCAATCAGCTGTCCCCACTAACATATGCTTAAGAGAAAGTAAACAGTATTGTAAAATCTAGACCTTCATGTTTTTGAAATTACCTGTATAAAAATCTCAAGTTCCTGATCACTCCTTTACCTTAGATTTATAAGGACAATTTTCCTGGAAATTGAACCCAGGACCTCCTGTATACCAGGCAAGTCCTCTACCACTGAGCTATACCCCAGGCCAATACTTTTAAAATATGTATAATAGTGACATTACAAAAAAAATTACATGTTTTTATTTTATTTATTTATTTTTGTCTCTTTGAGACAGGGTCTTTCTGTGCAGTTCAGGCTGGCCTTGAGCTTACTTTGTTGCCTAGGCTGGTCTCGAAATCACAAGGATCTTCCTGCCTCAGCCTCTCAAGCATTGGGATTACAGGTATGCACTAGCACGCCTGGTTAAGAAATTATATATTTTTAAAAGTTAAAAGTCTACAGCCTATATTTCCATCAATGGAGACTGGGTAAAGAAAATATTGTATCTTATACACAGTGCAGTACTGCTCTCCTTTAAAGAAAGGAACTTGGGATGTTTGTAGGAAGATGGATGCACCTGTGACCGTAATATAACTCAGACACACAAGCTTAAATACCGCACAGCTTCTCTTATATGAAAAGCTTAGTGTATAAATAAACTGCAATTTAAAGACAGGTAATAGGGAGAGAGAGACAGACAGACAGAGACAAAGAGAGACAGAGGAGCTATTGTAATCCAGCATTTGATAGGTGTCGTAGCACCACCTGTAATTCCAGCACACAAGCGACTGAGACGGGGATTACCCCAAATTTGAGGCAGACTTGGGGTACACTGAGAGTTCAAGGCCATCCTGAACTGTATATCGAGACCATGGAAGGCCTCAGGGCATAAAGGCTGGGGGGGGGTGATCCCACAAGGTGGACTGTGCTGTTATTATTTACGTTTTACAGTCTGAAAACCAGGGATCTAAACAGATATGGTGTTATGCTGTCCAGGACCTTGTCCCTTCTGGGTTGGCTCCCACCCAGAAGGGCCAAGGTCCTGGACAGCCCTGAGGCCTCCCAAAAAAGCACCTCCTCCCTGGCTGCCAGCAGAAGGCAGCTCTGGACATAAAGAATTATCTCCATAAAGAAGAAGGTAACAGCCAAACATCTACCCCATAAATCCTTGTGCATCTTGATTTCTCCTGGAAATTCAAGGCTGGCGGGGACGTCATTGAAACACAGTCCCTGGGCTGAACCCGGGCAGGCAAGGTTAATGACAGGCAAGGTCAGAGATTACAGATGGATTTCAAAACCCCTCAAGGAGCCTCTGAGCTGACATTGACTGAGCTGGCCCCTGCGCCGCTTTCCTGGTTAGTCAGCAGATAGGGGCCAGCTGCCTTCCTGGGCTCCCACCTACAGGAAAGCTGCCTTCTAGGTCTCTCACCTGCATCTTCTCGGGTTGCCTTAAACTTTGCCAGTCAGAACTAAATATGGCCCAGGTGGCTGTAAAGCTAACCGAAGATATAAAACAGTGTTTATAGACTCTTTTTAAATTTTATAGGTGCATGTTGTAGTTTATTATGATTACAGGGAATTCATATATGCACACAACATATCTCATTTCCTTCTATTTTTTCAGACTGTAAGTAAATAATAACAGCACAGTCCACCTTGTGGGACCACTGGGAAGATTAAAAAGGGGTGACCCTGAAAATCCTGGGGGAGCTGTAGTGTCATGAGGGATGGAGGCTGGGCTTCAGACCTGAGGCCTTTGTCCTCCTTTCTCCCCTTTGTCCCCTCTTGTTCTCATCTCTTTTATGCTCTTTATTCCTTCACTGTCACCTTCATGGAGCCTCTGCACGCTGAGGAGGTAAATGCGTGCTGGTGGTCCGTCTATGAAACTAGAGGTTCTTTCTCTTAAAGTAAATTACATCGGCTGCTGCACCTCTCACAGTAGCCTGCCCTGCACCCAGGTTACACTTCCTTCTTGATTTTTACTTTTTCCTACCTTCTCATTGGGCCCAAGCTTGTTCTACAAAGTGCATTTCCCTCCACCCTTCTTTAAATTTTCCTGCCTCTAATAAATGTAAAAATTTGCCAATAAAATAAAATATGTTAACTTTTTATACAATAATAAACAAGCTAATAAGCTGGGTGTGGTGGCTCACACCTGTAATCCCAGCACTTGGGATGCTGAGGCAGGAGGATTATTGTGAGTTTGAGACCAGCCTGAGCTACAAAGTGAGCTCAAGGCCAGCCTGAACTGCATAGTGAGACCCTGTCTCAAAAAGACAAACAAAACAAAACAATCTAGACATAGTGCACATATCTGTAACCCCAGTAGTTAGGAGGCTGGGGTCACTGTGAATTTGAGGCCAGCTTGGAGCCTCAATCTACTAAAAATCTAAAAAAACAAACAATAATAATATTAAGAAATAGACTTTGTGGCTGGGGATTTAGCTCAGAGGCATAAACACCTGCCTAGCAAGCGTGAGGTCATGACTTTGATCCCCCGTACCAAAAAAACACAAACAAACAAAAAAAACAGACCTTGTTAAAAAGCAAGAAAATCTCAAGTTGTTAACAATGGAGGACTCACTGAATATGGAAAAAAAAACTAATGCATTTGATTCAAATTTCACATTTAAGGTAAATAGAAATGTTCTTGGGGTTGGGGTGTAATTCGGTGGTAGATCAATTGCCTGGCACATACGAGGCTCTGGGTTATGCTCCACCAAGAAAAGGAAAGAAAAAGGGCTCAGGACTTCTGGCAATCCTTCTACTCTTGCCCAGTCTCTAAGTATTTTTTCTTTCTTTCTTTCTTTCTTTCTTTCTTTCTTTCTTTCTTTCTTTCTTTCTTTCTTTCTTTCTTTCTTTCTTTCTTTCTTTCTTTTCTTTGGAATGGTTTATTTAGCTCACAATTTCTATAGCTTTCAGTCCATAATAGGCCAGCTCAAAGTCAGGGTGGCCCATGGCAGAGGAACAACAATTCAAGGGTTCATGGCAGTGGAAGACAGCAAAATGAGACAGAGAGAGACAGAGACAGGGACAGAAAAACAGAAAGAGAGAGACAGAGAGACAGACGGAGCCTGTGGTGGGTTGGTAACTGGTGACCAGCTTCAACACCAGCTGAACTGAGTCAGCATGGTGCTGGGTGTGGGTGGCGCACCTGAGAGCTGTTGCCAGCATAACAAGGAGACCTGGAGAGGAAGGGTAGTGCTGTGGGTTTTCCTAAGTGCTGTCATTTGGAGCTGTTGGTTCTCCTGGAGGAGCTTGTGGAACTTCTTCCCTGATAGGAACTTGGCTCGGGACCTTATTATCACTGAGCATGGCTGTGGTTCACAGTGGGCGAGCCCTGGTCCTTACTTTGAGCATTGCTTCCTGGCTCTGGAGGGAAAGATGTGTGCTGCTCAATCTCCCGAAGCTTGCCATGCTGCTTCCTGATACAAACTGGCTGTTCCCATCATTAAAGGGGCTCAGGACTGGTTGTCACTGAGGGTGGCTATGGTACTTTTCGGGGGAGCCCTGGTCCTTATTTTGAGTGCTGCTTCTTGGCTCCAGTGTAGAACCTTCAGCCTACCAGCACAGATCCTTCACCCCGCTGGCATAGACTTTTTAGCGTCTACTGCTGACCTTTGGGCCTTCCCAGTGCAAATTTGTGAAATAGATTTGTGTAAGTCATTGTCGTGGGCTCTAGGTTTTCAGTTGAACTCATACAGGTTATTGCCATGGAATCCAGGCCCTCAGCATGGTTTTCTAGGTCTTTAGTGTTGTGGACAGATTACCTGTATTTTCTTTGTATTTGACTCCTTGGATGATCATTATAAATAATACCATAAATTATATGTCCTGTGTGTAATTGTTCTTGCAAACCCCAAACTACAACACAGAGCCAGAGCCAGACAGACCTCTTTCTCCTTCTTTGTTCCTTTTGTTTTATCCAGACTGCTGCGTGATGCCTATCTGGTCAGTGGACTGATCTACTGATCAGCCACCCTTAATCTCAGTTTTGTACACTCTAGATTCAGTCACCTCTAAAAAACCTGCCTCCCATGACTTCATGAGACTTTGGGGAGACATCCATAAAACCATAATATTTTGTCCCTGGCCCCCCAATGACTCATGCACATCCTTTATACAAAAAGCACTCAGTTTATCCCCACGAACTGCCAAGGTCCTAACAGCTTCAGTATTGCTGAAAAGTCCTCTTGCTCTCCTCTCCCAAAGTCTGTGAATGGCACTGACTCACAGGAAAGGGCTGCTGTCTGTGTGTGTGTCTTTTTGAGACAGGGTCTCACTATGCAGTCCAAGCTGGCCTTGAGCTCACTTTGTATCCCAGGCTGGTCTTGAACTCATGATGATCCTCCTGCCTCAGCCTTCTGAGTTTTAGGATTACAGTCATGCCTGGTTGTTTGTGTATTTTTAAAGTGATGTGGAAAATTAATTTTCCCAATATTTATTCATGAGATTTAACACAGGGTTTCATGCATAGTAGGCAAGAATTTTATTACTGAGCTCCATCCCAGGCCATTTTTACTTTTTAACTTTGAGACAGTCTTGCTAAATTGCCTAGGCTGGGCTAGAACTTACTATTCTCCTGCCTCAGCTTCCTAAGTGGCACTCACCTGTACTCCCAGCACTTGGGAGGCTGAAGCAGGAGGGCCACAAGCCCAGTGAGGTTATGACTGCTGCATTGAGTCTAGGGGACAGGAAATGTTCACGTGAAGCTGGTGTAAACAAGCCTATTGTGCCTCTGGCAGATACAGCTACCTTCTTTTTTTTTTTTTTCCTCCTCCACCTCCTACAGCTACCTTCTTAATACTAAGTGAAAATTCGTGGCGCGGTTACTGGTTTATGTGTTCAGTATGCTTTCCTGAGTATTTTAGGGTGTGTCCCTTCTTTAAGAGTTCACTGTAGAACAATAGTGCTTGAGCGGCAGCTTCACACATCTTAAGTCTGCTGTGTCTCGATTGCACCTTTTCTGTTGTGCTCAGTTTGGTCTCATGTTTATTCTGCTATGGTCCTAAGAACCTTACATCTACATCTACATATCATAGGGGCACACGCTGTAATTCACACACACACACACACACACACACACACACACACACGTGCACGCGCGCGCACACACGCACACACACACATCAGCTACCCATCTAGGTTCCTGTTGGTGTATACCATGCTGTTCAACTCCATGTGAACATTATACATTGGCCTGCATTTCCTTCTAGTATTTTATAAAAACTGATGTAAAATTCATCTTTCCCTAGATGTAGTGGCACATATCTATAATCTTAGCACTAGGGAGGCTGAGGCAGGAGGGTCTCTGTGAGTTCCAGTTCAGCTTGAAACAATGAAATCACCACCACATTTCTTAGAATGTACCCCTGTTGTTAAGGGGCACAGAGGTATACATTTGTTGAACCACTGAAAGTAAGTTGTACTGGGCATGGCAGCACACATCTGTAGTTATAATCCCAGCACTTGGGAGGCTGAGGCAGGAGGATCCTCTCAAGTTCAAGGCCAATTTGGGTTCCGTAGTGAATGCAAAGCTGGCCTGAACTACACAGCAAGACCTTGTCTCAAAAAACCAAAAGAAAAAAAAAGCAACTTGCAGACATCATGACATTTTAGCCTAAATATTTCAGCAAGAATAAAATATTCCCCCACATAGCCACAGGATCATCATTACACCGAGAGATTTCTTTAGGAGAAGGCTTCTTCAGGGACTGGCTTAGGAAGCTACAGAGAAATAGAGGGGAAGGGGTTTTGCAGTATTTCAGCTGTTTAACTGTTTCATGGAATTGAAGGGTTTTAGGGTTTAATGATAACATTAAAGAGTATTTCTGCTGCTCTCTGTAGAGTAGGCTTTGTTTTTTCTTTTCTTTTCGCAAGAAAGAAAAGTACAGGCTTTGCAATCAGATACTGCTCTGGCTCTAGTATTTACTCCTTGCTAAACTGGAACAGCTCATCAGAGCTCTCTGAGGCACGGTTTATCCTGCCTGAGGGTAGGGCCTGTGAAGAGGAGCTGAGTCTTAGCGAGATCCCGTGGTGTGCATCCTGCAGGCTGGGCTGCTCCTGTCCTGAGGCCTGGTCCAGGGCCCGGTGGCTCCCAGTCCTGCACCCGAGCCCGCGGCGCTGTGTCCTTGGCCTCTGCTCTTTGCTGGTTCCATGTCACAGAGCAAAGCCAGAACCTTGGCACTCATCGGTCTGCCCAGTGGCTTTCAGGGCAGCATCTTACAAAGAGCATCCCAAACCCTGTGCGGTCCCTCTGCCCTGCACCCCCGACTGCACCCCAGTTGGGGAAGAGGTGCTCAGCGCCCGGGCTCTGCAGTGTACTGGGGTGGCTGCAGGGCGACGCCTTGCTCCTCTGCTCTGAGCACAGCCAGGGAAGAGAAATCCCGACCCTGCTCGGTCCACCTTCAGGGAACATGAAATGCCCCACAGGGTAGGTGCTTTGCAGGGACCCAGCGGCTCCATGCCAGGTGCATTCTTCGCTGTACTTCAGGTTTGCTGGGGCTGGGGACAGAGCTCAGCATACAGAACTCCGCGGCATAAGTGCCCACCTGGCAAGCGCAAGGTCCCCAGTTCAAGTCCTGCTTTAAAAAAAAAAGGTTTTCTCTTCAGGCCCATTGGTCAGAGGTTGCCGACGTGTGGCAGATGTTCGGGGTGAGAATCTGAGGTTCGACTCTCAATCCTCTCTGGAGAGAACCAGTGAAGAAATCAGGACCCGGCCTCACAGACTACTGCTGAAGTCAGCAGTTGGGATGCTTCGCAGTGGGCCACTGCCACTTACTTCTGGAACGTTTGCATCTCCAAGAGGGTTATAATCCATTCTACAACTTCACTTCTTCAATCCTGACAAGTCAGCACCCTCCCCACCCCAAACTGCAAAGAACTACCTTTAAACCATGCAGAGTGTGATGGGACATATCTGTACTTCTAGCCACTTGAGAGACTGAGTCAAGAGAGTCACTTGAGCCCCGAAGTTTGTGACTCTTGTCAAAAAAAGAAAGAAAAGGTTAACAACATGTGAACGTTATACACTGATCTGTATTTTCTTCCAGTATTTTATGACAAGTGATGTAAAATTCATCTTTTGCCAGTTGTAGTGATACATACCTATAATCTTAGTAATAGGGAGGCTGAGGCAGGAGGATCTCTGTGAATTCAAGGCCAGCCTGAACTACCTAGTGAGACCCTATCCCCAAAACCCCTGCATATTCACCTTTATAGCCAGGGGTAGTGGTGCATACCTATAACCCAGCACTCAGGACTGAGGTAGGAGGATTCTACGAATGTCAGCCTGAGCTGCAGGACTATGTAGTAAGTTCAAGCCATCTGTACATGGCAAGACTGTCTCTCTAAACAACAAAAATTCACTTTTTTTCTTTGACTTTTAGAGACAAGAACAAGGTTTCATTATACAGTTCATTCTGGCCTTGAATTCACTCTACAGCACAGGCTGACCCTGAACTCATGCTTCTTGTGCTTCATCCTTCCGAGTGCTGAGATTACATAAGTGCACCATCCTACCAGCACCTTTATAACCATTTAAAAATGTATGGTTCAAACTGAGCATGGTGGGGCACACCTGTAATCCCAGCACTTGGGAGGCTGAGGTAGGAGGATTGCATGAGTTCAAGGCCAGCCTGGCTTACAAAGTGAGATCCTGTCTCAAAAAACAATAACAGCAAAAAAAAAAAAAAAATGCTGTTGTGAACGTGCATGTACATAGACACGTGTTTGCTTTTCTGCTTTAGTTCTTTTGTGTGTACACTTCACAGTGGGGTTGATGGGTTAACAGTTCTATGTTGAACATTTGAAGGCTGGCCGAGCTGCTTCCCACAGTGCTGTACTGTTTCCCATTCCTAGCTGCAGTGTGTAAGGCTTCCAGTCTCCTTGACAGTTTGTGATGCTTGTTGCTTTTTGTCTTTTTTTAGTTGTAGCCATCCAACATTGCATGGGAGTCACTGTAGCGTTGGTATGCGGTTCCCTAGTGATTAATGATGGTGAATGTTTCTTCAGTGCTTGTTGGCTGATTGGACATATTCTCTGGAATTCTCTAGCCACGCCTCTTGCCCATTTTCATTTGCCTTCTCCTTTGCCCATTTTTAAATGGGGTCGGATGTTTTTGTTGTTGCATTGCAGGATTTTTAAAAAAATATCTTCTAAATACAGCGGTACCTCAGTTCCCAAACACTTTTGCTGGTGGACAGTTTGGCTTCCAAACAGAAGTGTTTGGCAGAATTTTGTTGTGTGCAACCTCTGCCTCGAGTGGTGAACGCGAACACAGCCATGTCTCCTGCAGGAACAGGAGCACAGCCATGGGACAGATTAGGTTCATGAGCCAAGGCGCCCTATACTAAACCCTTGTTAGGTTTATGACTTGCAAAACTTCTTCCCACTCTGTGATGTTTTCCCATTCTTGATGGTGTCCCGTGATGCACGGAAAGCTCTCACTTTAATTTGATTTTGCTGTTGCCGGGAAGAGACATTGAGGGCTGCTTTCCCTGTTCCTGCGTCTGACCTTACGCTGCCTCAGTCCAGACTTGGGCAAGTTTGTGGGACTCCTGTAGGGAATCCAGAGCACAACAGTGGCCTGTCTCACACTGTCAATCTCCTCAGAGTTGCGCAAATTCTCTGACAACAGAGGACTTTTACACTGCCCTCAAGCCTGTGCCCTTGGACCAGTGTTGGTCCCTGACCTCTGAGGGCATCCCTGTTCTATCTCCCACTTAATCATACTTGTCAATAAATGCCACCTTCTGTCCAAAAAATTGAAATAAGAGCATCACTATCTTTCCCAAATATTAACCAGTCCATTTTCCAATTTTAATTCATTAATCATTCCTCCTGTTTTGATCTTATCCTATATCTGAAATCTATATTTTGGCCAATATTACCCTATATACATATTTTTCCACTATATTCTAAGTGATCACTTTCTAAAATAGTTTAGACTCATATTTAGAATTATCCTACTAATTGAAATATTGGTATAGTATTTTCTAAAGCATTTTATCACAACTTACCTCATGCAATCTTTCATTAACTACCCTATGTAGAAGGTGGTTATGACACCTATCTATGTTATAATCCATCCTACTTTTCTTACATCCTTCCTTTCTTTTCTTCTCTCTTTTTTTTTTTTTTTTTGGTACTGGGGATCGAACTTATGACCTTGCACTTGCCAAGCAGGCACTTATGCTGCTGAGCTAAATCCCCAGCCCCTACATCTTTCTTTTCCTTTCTTCTTCATATACTTTTACCTTTTTCCCTATTCAGGCTATCGTAATTGTTTTAGTATCCTTTTTCTTTTTTTTTTTTTTTTGATAGAGACTTACTCTGTAGGTCTGACTGGCCTTGAACTCACAGTGATCCTTCTGCATTAGCCTCCTAGTGCTGGGATTATAGGTGTGCACCACCATGCCTGGCTTCCCCTTCATATTTATAATATTTTATTGGTTATAACAGATTTAGTAATGGATTTCAGTCCTGCTTTTGGCTAACAGAATTTCTGCTGACATGCACTGAGGTCATAACAGAGATGCAATTCTCACACTGAATGTGGAAAGCCCCAGGAAATGAGGCAACACCGCCGCTGCTGTGGTGGGTAGCAGCATAGTGTTGGGACTGAGTACACGGGTGCTTCTGGCTCTGCCACTCAAGGGTGACCTTGAGCAATGACCTGAGCTCTTCAATCCTTAGGTGCAAGATGGAGGAAGTGCTAACCTCTGCCCCAGGCAGTGAGGACCCTGGAGATGCCTGGCTCACCGCTGCTCGCACACTGCGTATCCCGCAACTAGGCTTGCTACTCACGAACTCTTGAATTTCCTGCTTGCTCTGGGCCATGTGTAAAGTGCTTGAGTTCCAACCAGGATTCCCCAGTCCTTCACCCAGATTCCCTTCCCCTGGCCCCCAGAAATTCTGTAAGCACACATTCGAGCTTTTCTGTTGCTTGTATTTGACAGCAATCTGGGGTACACTGAGCGTACGTCCATACCCACGAACCTCTTGTGCCTTTCCTCCTTGCTTTCTTACCTCCTACTCAGTCCTGAAAGCTCACCTAGAGAGCCTCCCTGGAATGCCGTGGTTCCAGACAGACAGACAGACAGACACTGGGGACCTGTGGGCTAAGGACAGAAGCAGAACTAGAATGGCACAGGTGGGGCACCCTGGGAGTTTCCTGATGGAAGTGTGGCCATGGACAGCAGGAAACTCAATCAGACCTCCTAGAGGGAGCTCCGAGAGAGGGGTATACACCCACATGTGTCAAGGCCCGCATGCTGAAATGTACCGATTTATCTTCAGTTGGAACTAAGTCCCTTCTCGAAGCCCGTGCACATTCTGAAGGCTTTGCTTGTTTACAGTTTGCAGGGAAACTGCACGGGGAGAAGCGTACCAGGCTTACCTGGGGGTGTCATGGGGTTACAACCTAAGCAGGTTTCAGTTGGGTCAAGCCACCTTTCCTTCCAGCTAAAGGTGAACTGGTCTTGTAAGTCCAGGGTCAAAAGATCAGCCATTACTGCCCAAGGTGACAATTGGTCCCCATGGCATCAGGAGCCATCAAGTGGATGTGATTGTTGCGTGTCTGGAGAACGTTCTCTAACTTCCCTTGATTGAAAGTTCTCCCCCAGGCTTTATCTGGTGTTTTGTTTTGTTTTACCAGATATATAGGGCTTTGGAGGCACTTTCCAACTGCCATCTTTCCTTTTCTTTTCTGTCTTTCTGTTCTTTTTTTGGACAATATCAGGAATTGAATCTAGGGCCTTACAGTGAGCAAGGCAGATACACATCCACTGAGCTAGCTCGACAGCCTCAGATCTTGTAATCACCTCTCCTATCTCAGTGCTCCCACCTGGCAGCTTGTTCTGCCTGGGTTTTGCTGCCACAGAGGGCAGAAAGGCTCACAGGGTCCCATTTGGTCTCCTCTATCAAAACCACCTTTGTTCCAAGCCAGTGCTCTCAGGGACCCGCAAGGCAGGGTTAATCTCCCACTCCTATGCGCAGCAAAATGTGTTTCCATGTCTGTCTGGAAAAGCACCCTGCGGTGCCATAGATTTGTGCGCGTCCTACGCCTGTGTCTGCTAGAGTAATGGTATTTTCCCTGTTCTGGAGAATTAGTAAACAGTTCCATATGAGGTTTCTGGTCACCCCCTGAAAGCCTGCACTCTGGCGTATCCGTGGGTCCACTCCTTAGAGGGAATCCAGTCCATGTAGCCAGTAATGCTGGGTCGCAGAAAATCTGCACCTTCCTCTGAAAGTGGGAAATGTTAAACTGTTGTATAGGTTTAAGATCTTTCCAGGGCAGGTGAGGCAGCACACTCCTGTAATCCCAGCACTTGGAAGCTGAGGCAGGAGGATGGCTGTGAGTTTAATGACAGCTTGGGTTACAAAATGAGTTCAAGGCTGCCTAAACTGCATAGTGAGACCCTGTGTCAAAAAGACATGTACAAACACACACACACACACACACACACACACACACACACACCTTCCCATAAGACTATTACATCACGTTAGGCTGTTCAGCTGTCTTCAGCAGCAATACTGTCACAAAGTAAACCACATCATGTGTGCCTTCTTATAATCTTAACAACCCTCATTTCTTTTCTCTTACTTTTTTTAGCTTTTTTTCTTTTTCAGTTTTTTTGAGACAGGGTCTCACTTTGTAGTGCAGGCTGGCCTTGGACTCACTATGTAGCTCAGGCTGGCCTTGAACTCTCAGCAACCCTCCTGCCTCAGCCTCCTGAGCACTGGGATCATAAGTGTGCACCGCTCTTCCACTTTCACCTGTCCCTTTTTCCTATCAGACTTGTGGGAAGTCACGCCCTGCTCCGATCCTGTGCAGTCTCTTCCAAGCCAGCAGTAGCCTCACTGCCTCATCAACATCCTGTCCAGCAGCTGGACAGGGAGGACAAGAGCCAGTCAGCTTTTCACATGGGCTGCCTGGAAGCACCAGAGTGTAAATGGCTCGTCTCATGTCCAGTTCCTGTGAAACGGCCTGGGCAACCCCATGCCGTCCCACAGGGCGCTTGTCACTGTCACCGCAGGCCCTTATACTCGGCCATGCCTCCATGCCCAGATGATGTAATCTGCCTGGGAATGACTCCCTTGGATCTCATGGGCTTCCTGCAGGTGTGATGTGGAGGCCACATGTGCAGGAGCTTCCGTCATTTTCTCAGGGTCATTTCTTGCTAAGAAAGGCCATCAGGGCAGCCCGGTCTCAGGGGCAGCCGTGCAGACGCTTTTGCAGCACCTTGCTCTCCTGCAGCAGCGGAAAGATCCTGAATAATGGTGTGGGCTTCCCGAGTGGGAGGCCTCCGGGCACAGAGCCTTTAGCTTCCTCCACCCTGAGATCAAAGCCCAAACCTAGGGAGGTTGCTAGCGGGCCCCATTCATTCTCCTGGCTTCCATTCCTCAGTCCCCTGCCTGCAGCAGGCCCATTCTGATCCACCTGTCTCCTGTTCCAGCTTTCCCTCCAGCAGTAAGCAGCAGCTAGCCGGGGTTTCAGACATGGCCTTTGGTTTCCCGCAGCCGAGAGGGTAGGATGCAGTCAGCTCTCCTGTTTCTTCACTCTGATGCTGGCAGCCAGACAGCACGGGCAGGCACCTGGCTGGCCCGTAGCACTGGCTGTGCCCTGCCACAGTGCTGCGCTGCCCTTCCAGGGAATAAGCAGCACTCGGCAAATGGCCTTTCCAGACTTAGCAGTGTCAGGGCCCCGATGCCCACGCCGCAGGCTGCCCGCATCACAGGTGCTGACCATCGTGGAGCTGAGGTGCCCCCGAGGAGCTTCCCTGTCCCCGCCTTTGTCCCTTCGTCTCCCTAACACTGGGTCATCAGAACCGTCAGTGAGTTATCCCGTTTCCTCCAGCCGTGACGTTTCTAACGAGGCCCAGCTGCAGACAAAGATGTCCATGGTTGGCCGGTGGGAAGAGCAGGTGGAGCCGCCCTGCTGTGGCTCCGCATGCGTGGGCCGCAGCCCTGTTCTTCCCCCGGGAACTGAATTGTAACCGTCTGCACATCTGAACCGGTTTACCCAGTGTAAAATCTCCTTGCCCTGCCACCTAAATTTTATGATTTGTCATTATTATTTTTTCATTATTTAAAGTATATTTCATTAGTGCCTATTAACTTTATAAACTACTGGGTTTCGTTGTGTTGTTTCTGCCCACCTGTATAATGCTTTCACCCTATCCCTTACCTTCTCTTAACGCTCTTTCTCCCCTCTGATCCCTTTCTTCCTGTCCAATCATCGTCTTTCTTCTGTCTTGCTGTTTTTGTGTGTTTTGACACAGGGTCTCACTATCGAGTTCAGGCTGTTTTTGAACTCGCTGTGTAAGTTCTCAAAAAAGATAAAATAGAAAAGTTCCATCCACTTTCCTGCAAATGACATCCTTGCATTCTCTCCAGGTGGTGCTTTCTTGGGTGTTTACCACATTTTTCTTCTCCTTTCCTATCCATCTGACAGATACCAGAGTGGTGCCAGACCTTGGCTATTGTAGATCGTGCTGCAGTAAACATGCGTATGCAAGCAGAGCTACAGCGGGCCGACCTTAATTCCTTCGGGCTTATACTAAGGAGTGGTAGATTGAATCCTATTCTTCCCTTTTGAGGAGCCTCCATCCTGATTTCCATCATGGCTGTACCAGTTCGCATTCCTACCATCAGGATGGAAGTGCCCCTGCCCCATCATCACCAGCATTTACTGCTTTTCTAGTTTTTGGAGGCAGGGTTTTGCTATGTAGTTTAGGCTGGACTTAAACTCACTATGTAGCCAGACTGTTCTCGAACTTGTGTCAATTCTCCTGCCTCAGCCTCCTGAATGCTGGGATTTCAGGCATGAGCCACCACACCTGGTTTATTATTGCTTTTTTGTATCCTTGATAGCAGCTGCTCTAACTGAGTGAGGTAAAATGGCAGTGTAGTTTTGACCTGCCCTTCCACCGTCCTGCCTGCTTTATTTCATTGCACCTAGGTGAATCAGCTCCAAGTTTTTTAAACTGATGTATACAGACATAAAAATTATACAGACTTTGGATGTACTATGTGATGCTTTAATATCTGTGTGCATTGTATAATGTTTAAATCAGGGTAAATATTACCTGTCTTCTCAAAGTTTATCATTTATGGGTGAAGAGATTCCGGATTCTTCCAGTTTTTGGAACACATAGCATATCGTCATAACTGACCGTCACCCTGCTGTAACAGCAGGGCGCCAGCAGCTCCTGGTCCTGCCTGGCTGTAACAGCATTCACTGCCAGCCTTTCCCCCAACCTGGCCGCTCTGCGCCTCGGACATGGAGCGGTCCACAGCACTTATCCTCTGGGACTTGGTTTGTTGTAAGTCCCAGGTCTTTTGCAGTGTGATCATTGACACTGAAGACAGATTCTAAAAATGAATTTTGCCTGGTGTGGTGGTACACGCCCATATTGCTGGCACTGGGGAGGTTGAGGCAGGAGGTTCCCTGTGAGTGAGTTCAGGCCAGCTGTGGTCTATCTATAAAGTTAGCCCAAGGCCAGCCTGAAACAAAGTGAGACCCTGTCTCAATAAATAAATAAATAAATAAATAAATAAAAGAAGCAGCTGAACAGCTGTGTGGCCTAGAAATGTGACCTTCGCTCTGGGAGGAGGATTTTCTTATCTTTTGCCTGAAGTCTATGATACAGCCTTGCAGGGTGTGATAGGGAACCTGCCCGCTTGTCCTCCATGGATGCCGCTGTAGAGGGATGCACTTTGCCGTTGCTGCCTGTGGGTGACTTCGTGGAGGCTTTGGAGAGCACTGCCCTTTGAAACTATGACAGGCAAGGAGTAGTTTGCTATTTTGAAAGAAAACTACATTTTTAAAACACTGCAGCCATCTGGAACTGCAGAGTGAGACCCTGTCTTACATCCTCTCCTCCCCAAAAAAACGCCAAACAAAACTGAACTAACAAATCTCTGCAGCATCTAAAATGATGCCAATAGGACTTGTGCTGCAGACTGCCCTGCTTCGGGTAAGAGGGGTAACAATAATACAATCAACAGTAGCCATGGAACTATTATGGAGCAGTCACTAAGAACCAGGGACCACGGAGTCTTCACACTCACTTTCCCTGGGCTCACCTGAGAGATGTGTGGCTGAGGCTCAGAGACGTTAATGTACTAACTCAAGGCAACACAGCTAGGATATAGGAATCTGAGCCTGAGTCTGATTCTAGAGCCAGTACTTCTAACTTGAGAGCCTTAGTGCCACTCCCTGTCCATAGGTTTCTGGATTCTCCGTGTGCTGGGGCATAGAGGATGCTTCCTAGTTTTCACTTGGTTCCCTTTGTGTCTCGAGTTCTTTTAGGGCTAGGAGGATGCATCTGGAAGTGATATTGATATCATTATTTAGTGTGGTAGATAGGAGCTCAGGTAGGAAGAGGGAGAGTGTGGAACATCATTTACCCAGGTGCCAGGCATGGTGGCGCATGCAGGAGGATCACTGTGAATTCAAGGCCAGTCTGGACTCCATACCTTGTCTCAAAAAACCCAAATGTGTCAGTTTTCTGGGTGAAAAAGATTGCAGGCAGCGTCTGCCAGCCAAGCACTCCAGGGCGCCTAGGGGAGGAGGGTGGGAAGGGGGTGTGGTGGCAGCAGCTGCACGCTGGCCCCCCAGTCGTAGAGACGGAGGGGGAGCCCAAGCCCAGGTAGAGCTTCTCATTTTAGAGAGGAGGAAATTGAGGACAGAGAGGCTGGGCCCACCAGCGAGGTACTTTGGTATGCGGCTGCTGGTGTCCCGATGGAGAGCCCTGGCCGTCAGGCACGGCCTCCTGGGAGCGGTGGGCAGCCATGGAGAAGGCAAGCCCATTACCTTTACTGGTCAAGGTAACTCGTTCATGCTCTTAATGTCCTCCTTGGGCCTGGTTTTTCTCTGCTCCTCTGGTGCTGTTGTTGGCAGTGTCTCGTTTGGAGGTGAAAGAAGGAGACTCAAAGACTGGCATTTCTTCCTTGGCCAATCCCACGGGCTCTGCCCTGTGGCCAAGCAGGCCACTGTCGCAATCTCAGCACCCACATGGGCAGCGGGTATTACTATATGTGGTAAATTACTGACTATGTGTGGTAAATTACTGCTTACGCCTGCCGTGTGGGGCTTCCTCCTTTGTACACTTTTATTTCCGGAGATTAGAAGCTGGGAAAGGAAGAATTTTTGCATGTCAGGGCCTCGGTTTCAAAGGTGAAAGGCACATACAATCTCACGAAATAAAACAAAGTCAACCTAGTGAAGCCAACCCGGGGGCATAATGGAGACTCCCTTTAAGAAACTCTGAGCTTTACCCTGAAAACAGCAGCACTGACCCGTGGAGAGAGGGCCACCGGTGCGGTGCGGCAGGACGAGGGTGCTATGCCCAGGACCCCATGGAGTTATAAAACTGATGTCTCTTCTTAGAAAGTCAGCCTACATCAGACAGAACATGAGTGTTTGGGCCCATCATCTTTTCATTTCTGTTTGCCTTTTGACAGCATAGGACCGCAGATCCGTTCAAGCTTGCAGAAGAATCTGACGCGTGAAGTCCGGTGCGGCCCGGTGTTGCCAAACAAAAAGCTGCGGAATCTCCAGGCGTGGAGAGCAGGCAGGAGGCTGGAGAGTGTGATTTTATTTTAACCTTCTCTTCCCCTTAGCGTAGGCCTTAGGAATCAGTGGCAGCAAGGGCATCGTATTGTAGCCTAGGGATAAAAATAAGCAAATTATTTATTTTAAGGTGTGAATCAAAGATTCACTGCAAGTCATCTAAAGACAATTCCGAATTCTGATGCCACCTAGTGGTCTGAAGTGGAACTGAGCATGGGCTTAGGGTTTGGGATTCGGAACTAGGCGCCAGGGTGTGGGGAAGAGCGCCCTCCCCAGAGCCTTTTGGGTCCAGGAATCATGCTAAGATTTCCAGGTGCAACTTGGTGACATAGCTGAGGCAACTCTTCTAAGGTGAATGCGCCTTTTCTTGCAACAGAATAGAGAAAACAAATGAAGAGTAAACTTTTAAAGCCTCAGTTCCCCCTAACCACTCATGACATAGTGACTATGTGTGGTAAATACTTCCTGGATCAGGAAGAGTTTGGTTTGTTTTAAAAATGAGAGCTAAGAGATGTAAAGATTATAGGTTTTTCTGTTCCTTTAACCTCAGCCCTCGGGAGGCTGAGGCAGGAGGATCACTGTCAGTTCGAGGCCTGCCTGGGTTCTGTGGTGAGTTTAAGGCCAGCCTGAACTGCATAGCCAGTGAGGAAAGGCATAAGTGGTATCGTCTGCGCCTTATTCACCTCAGTGATTGGGATTCCAGACCTGATCCGCAGTCGTCCGCAGTCGTCATCACCTAGCTCTGCGTGAGGCTGGAGCAGCTGCTACCTGTAGGCACGAGCCAGGGAGGGATGCAGAGGAGTGCGGGTCCCCTGGCTCTCTGGCCTTTCTTGCCTCCAGGGGCTGCACTGCCTTCTGTGGGGCCTTCTGAGGTCTGCAGTGAGGTCTGTACTCACTGTAGGAATTCCTTCTCCCCTTGGGAAGAGCATCCCTGGTCTGCTCTTTTCCAACAAAGCTCACATGCTAAGAATTATACTCACCAGGCGTGGTGGCACATGCCTGTAACTGCAGCACTAGAGGAGGCAGGAGGCAGGAGAATCTCCACAAGTTCAAGCCCACTCAAACTTGTGGACTAGGTAGTGAGTTCAAGGCTCAGCCTGGATGACGTAGTGAGATCCTGTCTCAAAAAAACAAAAAAATTTTTAAATAAAAAAAAATTTAGCCTGAGGTCCTGATTTCAATTTCCAGTACCAGGAAAACAAATGTAAGGTAAATTTAAAAATTAAAAATTTAAATTAAAAAAGTTTAGGTATATATAAAAATAAATTAAAACCATACATGTATATCTTTTTTACATTTTTATTTTATTTGTTTATTTTTGGGACAGGGTCTTGCTATGGAGTCCAGGCTAGCCTTGAACTGTGTAACAGTAGTTTTTTCCCTCCTGGGCTATCATTTTGCACTATCATTTTGCCCTTGAGAGAATCACTTCCCATCTGTGTGCCTTTGCATCATTAGCATGGAGTCCTTCGAAAGTGTGCCTTGAAGCCTTGCCCTGGGTCAAGTTATCAGTGGTATAGATCTGTCTGGTGCCACGGGCAAGTGATGTCAGAGACAGCCCAGACAGGCTCCACTTCCGCTGCCCAAGCAAGGCTGGAGGAAGAAGCCTTGGGGAGTTCCTTCAGCAGCGGGCAAGTTTCCCTGAACACCTGGGTATATTTTTCAAATATACAGAAAATAATACACTTCCAATCCCAGCACTCAGGAGGCTGAGGCAGGAGAATCGCCAACCTGAACTACATAGTGAGTTCAAGGCCAGCTTGAATAACATGATAAGAGCCTGTATCAAAAAAAGAAAAAATTGCAGTGAACCCCACATACTCAGCCCCTGGGTCACAGTTGCTAACTGATTGAGTTGCGGTTAGGTACTCAATCTAGAGCAGTACAGAATATTAAAAGAGAGGAGGCAACTAGGTAAGAGAGTTTAATGTGGCATGGACAGAGTCACCACAACAAAGGATGTGATTTGGGCTTATATGGACTCCGACGGGGCAAGGTGTGGGGCAGCTGGCGTAGGTTGCTCAGTATCATAGGGCCATTTTTGGCACAGGGGCTTTGGCAAAGGCAGCTGGGAAGAAGAAACCGTAATGGTTTTTGGGAAGAAGGAGCCAGGCACTGCTATGACTCAGCATTGGACCGTCGCCCTGATGGCTGGGCAAGTCTTGGTGGGGGGACCTATCACTAACCTTGGGGGATTATTCTCTACAGTTTATGCACAACCACAGTAACAGGGACCTATGTTTTATCTAGCCACAAACCCTTTCCAAAAGATAGTGAGTCTAAAAATTTAGGGAGCAGACTTTCTCTTCACTGATTATTGTTTCGAACACAGTACCGACTTTCTTTTAAGCTCACAGAGGCCACAGGAGGTGCTCCAGCTTCCTTGCTTAGGGAGGTCTCTCTGCTGCCCCCAAACCCCAGCCTTCCTGCCCCGTGGAGCTGAACAGGCAGGGCAGGCTCTCCCTGGGAGCCCCAGGGAAGTAGCCCAAGTCACTGCCTCCACCTTGGGGTGAGAATTCTGCACAATGAGCTTGGCAAGGAATGTGGGCCTGTCTTCAGAGATAGTGATTAAGTACCTCCTGGGCAAGGCTTGGTCCCAGCAGACACTCACGGCTATAAAACAGAAAATGGTGAACCACGGCCTTGGGGATCCCAACAGCCGTGTGTGTGTGTTCTAAACTTGGTTGCCACCTGTCCTGTCTTGTGGGATTTGTCAAGTGTTTTCAACCTTCACTGACATTGTGAGTCCAGAGGTTTTTTTTCCCCTGGCCTTGTTCTTTGGGCTTCTTCCAGCCTCCATTCAGCAGCTGATCTTGCAGTTCTGGGGAACGTGGTTCCCACTGAGGCCAGCAGCAGTGCTACATGTGTGTAAGTTCCATGTTCAATCTCCTCCTGCTGAGGGAGCTTTGTATATCTCGCACTGACAACCATACCAGTCCCTGTTCCGGTGAGAAGCTGCCGCTCCTCCCTACGGGGGCTGTGCCAGGTGAGGGAGCGAGACGCTGAACAGGAACGTCCTTTCTGCTGCTGCTGCTGCTAGAAGTGACAAGTGCTGCCTGTTTACTGTCTAGAAGTTGGTGACCTCAGTCTGGGGTGTCTGGGTCTGCTGACTTCCTTACTGAGGGGATGAAAAATGACACAAGAGACAGAAAAGAGATGTTATTTCTAGAGCTGGCTTTGCCATTGAACTGTTACTGACCACCAGAATGTCACTTGTCCATGTAGTAATAGGCATTGAGGCATACTTTTTGACCCCAGCACTTAAGAGGCTGAGGCAGGAAGACTGCCATGAGTTTGAGGCCAGCTTGGCCCTATGTGGTGAGACCCTGTATCAAAAAAAAACAAAAACAAAAAACACCAAAAATCTAAATTATAAAAAAGATCAAAGGCATTGAACTCAGAACACTCTTACGTTCCTTTCCAGATTTAGAAATTGATTTATGGGTTCAGTTACCATAATGATCACAGTGTTTTTTTGTCTTTTTCCTTTTTACTGGTACCGGGGATCAAACTCACAACTGCTTGCTTTCAAGGCAGGCGCTTATGCCGCTGAGCTAAACCCCCAGCCCCTGATCACAGTGTTTTAAACAATTTTTGAGTGATGAGTCGTCCACATTTATAAATGAGGGTTGTCTTGGTTACTTGTCTCAAAATGCTCAATGCTCAAAATTAAGGAAGGAAAGGTTTGTTTAGCTCACAGTTTATAGAGGTTTCGATCCACAATCTGCTAGGTCCAAGGCCAGGTGGTCTGGCATAGGGGCAACAATTCATGACACTGGAAAACAGCAAAAGCAATAAGAGCAAAGGGGAGGAGCACAGAGAGATAATGTCCCATATTATGTAGGCCACCCACCCGAGGGTGGATGAGCACTCACACCCATAATCCCAGTGCTAGGCAATGAAGCAATCACAAACTCTACATTCAGCCACTCCAGAAAAGCATACCTCCATGACTGCATGAGGCTTTGGGGGACATCCAGACACAAACCATAACGTTCTGCCCTGATCCCCCCTGCAAAGACTCATGCAAATACTTTATGCAAAAAGCTCTCAGTTCATCTCCAAGAGTTGCCAAAGTCCTAACAGTTTCAGCACTGCTGAAAAGTCCAAGTCCCAAATGTCTTCCAAATATAAGGCAAACTCTTAGCTGTAAGTACCTGAATGAAAAGAAAATTAAACACTTCCAACATTCAATAGACATCACCATTCCAAAAGGTACACAATGGGAATACAAAGGAATGGGACCAAAGCAAGTCCAAAATCCAGGAGGACAAATTTTAAGAGCTAAAGTTCCATGTGGAATATCTAAAGCAATCTGTGGCAAGCTGTGAGTGCCACAGGGTTTGTGTGGCTTTGCCCCTGTGATACTTCCAGTGGTTGTAGCTTCAGGCACTTCTCTCTTGGGCCCACTCTGCTCCCTCCTTGTCGCTTTCCTTAGATGATCCACATTCCTGGCTTCTCCAAACTTCTGGGTCTCCACTGCACCTTTGACTTTACACTCACAGCTTCACACACTGCCCTCTCAGGGACACACTGCCTGGCCTCCCAGGCCTTCTGAAATCAAGATGGAAGCCCTTTTAACCCATAACTCTTGTATTCTGCATGCACTTAAAAGCAGTGCTGCATGCATGATGCCATGGTCTGCTGCCAACTGGAGCAGTAGCCAGGCTTTCTTCTCTCTTGGCTGTAAGGGTTGTGTGCCTGGGTTGCTGAGCTCTCTGAACCTGATTCTGAAGGACAGCTTCTCTATACCACCACCAGTCTGGAGCCCAGTGCAGCTGTCACCATTCTGGAACCTGGTGTTCTGTGGTTTTCTCCTCAAAGCAAAGTCTTTTACTTGTGTGGTTTTGAGGCTGCAAAGGGTAGAAACTTGCTGCTTCTTGTGATGCCCTTGAACCATCTTTTCTATTCTCCTGTTTCTTCTCTGCAATCAAGATATCAGCTCTATCTTTGCAATCCACAGCTTTACTGGATCTTTTTACCTGGCCAAACTCAAAATGTTTTAATTCATTCTGATGAGTTTTTTGCTCACAACATAAATCTGGCAAAAAGCCCCCAATGATAGCCATGCCACTGCCTTAACATTAGACTGCCTTAACATTTCTTCTGCCAGATTAATTAGTTCACTGTACTTGGTTTCAGGCAAAGTCTCTGAACATGAGCAAAAGGCAGACAACTTTTTGCCAAGCCATAACATGCATCACTTGGAGTCAGCAGCTAATGCAGTCCTTTTCAGCAGAAACTTCCTGAGTCTGATGTTTACCAGTAGAATTTCTATCAGCATTCTGGCCTTCTGAGCTCTGACCAGACTCTCTCATACAGAACAGCCCAAAGTGTTCCAGCTCTTCTCTTTCAGGCAACATCTCCAAACCTTTCCAATCTCTTCCCACAAGCCATTCCCAAAGGTTTTTGAACCACGTAGTCAGGTACAGTCATAGCAATGACCCCTACTTCTCTGGTACCACAAATTATGTTGTGGTTACTTTTATCTCATTGTTGGGACAAAATACCCAATATCCAAAATGAAGGAAGGAAAGGTTTATTTAGCTCATAGTTTGTGGAGGTTTCAGTCCATAATCTGCTGGGTCCAAGGCTGGATGGCACATGGTAGAGGGGCAACAGTTCATGGCAACAAAGCAACAAGAGCAAAAAAGGAGGAGCACAGAGAGAAGACTCTTTCTGTGCCTTATACTGTATGTACCCCATACCCACCAGATGTGGCACTCACACCCATAATCCCAGCACTAGGCAATGAAGCAATCACAAACTCTACATTCAGCCACCTCCAAAAAGCACACCTTCATGACTGCATGAGGTTTTGGGGGACATCCAGACACAAATCATAACAAAGCTTTATTAAAATAGGAATTTATGGTTTTTCTTCAGAAGTTGATGGTGCTGGCAACCCCAGACCTGCAGCTCAGCACAGGTGCTGTCTCTTTAGACTGCCTCCATCCCAGCCAGTCAACCTCAGCCATCCCTGTAGGCCTCTGACTCTGCTACTCTGCCAGGGGATGACAATTTGCATAGGCCCACCACGAATGAGATTTCTTCCTTTGTGGACCCAGTGATAGCAGGTCAGCAGCCCGATCTGTGACTCCGACATATATTTAATTCATTAAAAGCAGCAGCCAGGAAGGCTTGTGGAGCTTGGTGGGAGCCTGCAGGAGGGAGCCAGGGTGCAGGCTGCTTATGGTAATTTGACATATAACTCAGAGCCTAATTGTGAGAAGTGAATGCCCTGGACAGCTTAGTCTCTGTTCTCAGAGATAACAAGTGTCCATTGCCCAGCTTCCTTTGTGCATAGCAAATGAGCTTCCCCTGCAACCCAACACCCCAAATGTCAAGTGCTGGGGAGGGAAGGTCACACAGTAAGTGCAGGACCACTCTTGTGGTTGCTGGGCCCCAGAGCTCATCTTTTATTAACTGTCAGGATTTTCTTTTCTCAATTAACCTTATTATTCCTTTCAACTGGCTCTAAGGAAAGGCTGTGAAGGAGATGCTTCCATTTTTACTTTTAAATAACATAGCAGAAGCCTGTGGGGTCCCTGCATCCCTCTAACTACAAACGGCCATTTCTGGTGGCCACAGTAAAGAGAGGGTTTGGCTGCAAAACCTGTCGGAAATCTCAAGGTGCTTCTTTACTGAAAATCCCTCCTCAAACCCCCTCACAGTGTTGGTTTTTTCTAATTTTACAGGAGAAAACACTGAGGCTGAATATACTTAAATGTGAGATATGATAAAAAAAATATGGGAGCATTTACATTCTTAAAATAATTATTGCAGGGGCTAGGGATATAGCCCCTGCAGCACAAATGCCTGCCTGGCAAGTGTGAGGTGGTGAGTTCAATTCCCAGTACCAAGTAATAATAATAATAATAATAATAATAATAATAATAATAATGCAGGAAAACAGATGTACCTTGAGACTGTAAAGTTAAGTGAAATAAAACAGACACACAGGCTTAAATATCACATGGTTTCACTTCTGTGAGAAACCCAAAGTATAAATAAATAAAAGAGCAAAATAAAATGTAGGTAATAGGAAAGAAGCAGATAGATCTTTTGCAAAAGGGAAGAGAACCAGGAGACAGAAAGAGCAGGGAGGGAGGGAAGGGAATTAAAAAAAAATGAAGATGTGTTATGAGCATGGACCGGATGAATGGAAACATATAAATAGGCACTATTAAGAACAAAGACTAAACCAGATGTGGTGGTGCAAGCCTGTAATCCCAGCATTTGGGAGGCTGAGGCAAGAGGATCATCACAAGTTTGAGCCAGCCTGGGCTACGTAGTAAGACCTTGTCTCCAAACAATAAATAAAATAAAGACTAAAAACGTTATTACGGATCGGGACCACAGATTCACAATGGCTAATTCTGATTACTTCCCTGTGGGATAACATGGAGGCCTGGGATTATCAACACCTCCTACTTGAGGTTTCCCATTGACTGTTCTTAGCATGTGATCATCTACATACTCTTGAGCCGTCCCAGTACTGTGCTCCAGGACACGTTCCTTCTTAGCATACAGGACCTATGCCCTTCTGAGTCTGCTCTTCTGAGGACTCATAACCCTCAGCCAGCCCACCTGTCCCTGTCTAACCCAATCCATGGCAACTGCTTGGGGGGTGGGGGAGGCCTGGTCCCAGTCACTGGCTTCCCAGCCACTGACGCAGTGCTGTGCTCGTCTGTTTATTTTTCTTGTTGTACTCTTAAGACAGACAACTGGGACTCTTGGCTGGGCTCCTGATAATTACAGTGAAAGACGCATTGTCACTGATCCCTCTCAAAATGCTCCCCATCACATTGAACACATCACCCACCATTTTTGCCCCTTGCGCAGCAGTTCTGGAGTCCTCTCTCGTGGGTGTCTTTAGTTGCACCGTGATGGCTGCCTCGAATGGTGGCCCGAATCTATTCAATGACCTTTCACTGTCATTGTGACTTTCAGGATGAGCTAGAAGTCACTCACTCAGGGATTTAGCTCAGCAGCATAAGCGCCTGCCTTGCAAGCAGGCAGTCGTGAGTTCAATCCCCGGTACTGATAAAAAGGAAAAAAAAAAAAAAAAAACAGAAGTCACTCGGTGCCAGGCCTGCTGCATGGGGTGGGCAAGGACACACTGCTCACTGCCATGGTTTTCATGAGCTGCTTTCCCATGGGTGGACTCTGGCAGCAGCCCTTACTGGTTTTTAACTCACACGTCCCAAAGACACTCAGAACAGAGGACTTCCAGAACTGCTTCAGAGAGTGGCAGGAATCATGGGAAGCATGGGTTAGAAGTAAGCAGGGCATTGTTTTCCACCTTGTTTATATTCAAGGAAGGCTCTTGCTATGCTGTTCAGGCTGACTTTAAGCTCACTGTGTGGACCTTGACTCACTCCAGCCCTCTTGCTCAGTCTCTTGAGTGCTAGGATAACAGGCATGCCCTGCCATGCCTGGTGACGAGTAGTGTTCTGAGGAGGATGAATAGCAATGTGTCTTTGACTGTCATAAATTCTAAAAAAATTTAAGCACTGTATATTTTGATCATACCAGTGATCTGCATGATGGAGTTATAAGGTAGTAAGCGTTAGAACCATTGCCAGAGCTGAGTATCCTGATTCCTAGGCCATTGCAGTGTAAGCTTTCTCTCTGCTCTTCCTTAAGGAATTCCTAAATTTAAAAATGCATTAAGGGCTGGGGATTTAGCTCAGCGGCATAAGTGCCTACCTTGCAAGCAGGCAGTCGTGAGTTCGATCCCTGGTACCAATAAAAAGGAAAAAGACAAAAAAATCATTGAAAAAAATTTAAAAATGCATCAATTAACAAGGAAATTATAAACCAAGTGTGGTGGTGCACGCATGTAATCCCAATACTCAGAAGGCTGAGGCAGGAGGATCATTACAAGTTTAAGACCATCACTGGTTACAAAGTGAGTTCAAAGCTAGCCTGAACTGCACAGAGACCCTGTCTCAAAAACAATAAGGAAAAGGAAATTATTACTGTAACAGTCAGGACAGTAGTTACATCTAGGGATAGAGGGAGGTAAGTATGATCTTGAAAGTACATATACAGGTTTTTTTTTTTTGACTAGGGAGTGGTAACTTTCACCACTGAAAATCCCTATAAAGTGCAGCCAGGTGCAGTGTCACAGCTCTGTCATCCCAGCACTCTGGGAGGCTGAGGCAGAGGATTCCAAATTTGAGCCCAGCCTAAATGGCCTAATGACCCTGTCTAAAAAAAATTAATAAATACAGTATTTTGTTTTCCTTTGCTTGGAGCTGTCCCAAATTAAATTTTTTTTGTATCTTTTTATTGGTACCAGGGATCGAACTCACGATCGCCTGCTTGCAAGGCAGGTGCTTATGCCACTGAGCTAAATCCCCAGCCCTCCCAAATTAAATTTTAAAATAGGGCTAACTATTAATAGTTACTAATAGTACCCTTTTTCTTTTCTCTTGCAAAAGCATTTTCTGTTTGGGTTTATAAATTATATGGCCACGAATATATTTATGCTTTATGCTTGTTTGGGTATTACATGTGAAAAAAATTTGTGTGTGTGTGTTACTGGAGATTAAAGCCAGGTATGCTGGGATAGATCCCCTGCCCTCATTTCATTCATTTTAATTTTTTTTTTTGTACCAGGGATTAAACTCACGACCTTGCATTTGCCAAACAGGTACTTATGCCGCTGAGCTAAACCCCCGGCCTCAACTTTAATTTCACTTTGAGAAATGGTCTCAATACATTGCCAAGACTGCACTCGAACTTCTGATCTTCTTGCCTCAACCTCCTAAACAGTTGGAGTTACAGGTGTGTGCTACCATGCCTGGCTTATATGTCAAATTTGTTCTGAAGTTTAAAAAATTATTAAGAAGTCTGACCTATGATCAGGAATGCCTGCCAACCTGGGAAACTGCACATTTGTTCTAGGATTTCTAATTCCTATGAGGGGCTGGTAGCGTGGGGTCTGGGTGTGGATTTCTGGAACAGAGGCTCTAGGGGTCTGATATTAGTTTTCTGGGGTTCCTGTAGCATGATATATTGGTTCTTTGTCCCAGCTAAGGCTGCAGGAGTGTCCCATCCCCTCATCCTAGGTGTGAAGCTTAGTCCAAGAGTTTGGATGAAGACCAAGTCCATTTCCAGAACTGCGGGAGGTCCTGTGGGATGGTGGGGGCGCTGAGACACTGCCTTCGGTGTGGCCCTCGTGACTAGTGGCACTTGGTACTCATATGTTTGTGGATGACTGCTGGACACAAACCCCTGCCGGCAGCAGTATACACACGTCACTCATGCTGTTATGTACAGTGCAGGCTAAGTGACTAGGTTTTGGGTTTTCCATATTCACCTTCCTATACTTTTTATCATTATTTTAGAGAATACCTGAATCTGTCAGGGCTTCCTAGAGAGAAACAGATGTAATGCCAGGTGTTCATCTATCCAAGAAATCACAAGACCGGCTGACAGTGGCCGGCCACAGAGGCAGGTGTGAAGGTGCACATGGTCTGTGTGTACGCTGGGGACATGAAGGGTTCAGTCCAAGACTGGGCCCACTGTAGTGTTCCATGAGTGTGGACCAGTAGGCCGAAGGGCTTGCGCTGGAAGCCAGGAAAGGATGTCCTGGTGAAGGCGGAGACCGGAGCTCCTCCTCGGAAGCTAAAGGACCAAGCCCTCCTTCTTCTTCCTCCTTAGTGTTCCATTCAGGTGCCAGCCCACTGGCTGCTGTCACCCACAGCCAGGGTGGGGCTCGTATCCTCAGTAAACCCTCTCAACCACCCCCAGAACGCTGCTGATTCAGAACTGTCACAGAACTCCTGTTTATTTAGCAGAGCTTATTGTAAAACAGGCTGTACTGTGTCACATTGGCAGGAGTCTCACCTCTCAAGTTTACTCTCTTTCTTTTTTCTTTCTGGGACCGGGGATTGAACCGTGGGTCTTCACACTGGGCTACATCCCCAACATCCCCAACCCTTTTCTTAAAAAATCTTATTGGTAGCCTGGTGTGGGGGTGCACTCTTGTAATCCTAGCACTCGGGAGGCTGAGGCAGAAGAATCATTGAGAGTTCAAGACCAGCCTGAGCTATGAAGTGAGCCCAAGACAAGCCTGAACCACACAGTGTCAAAAAGGCAAATAAACAGACAAAAATTTATTGGTATATTATAGATATCTTTCTGCTTCTTTTTTTCCTGTTCTGCTCCCCTTCTTTTGACCTCTCTTCCCCTCCTTATTTACAAAAGGTTTGTTCCCACTTTGTCCTTCTAGTCTTTTATTCTCCTCGCTTCTTTTTTGCCCCCTCCCCTTCCTTTGTTCCCCTTCTCATTTGAACATTTGCTCCCCGTTTCCCAATATTTGTTATACATTTTGGCCCTTATTTACACTTTTTGTTTCTCACACCAGAGAAATGATATGGCATTCACACATGTGTGTCAGTCACTTCAGAGAATGGTCTCAAGGTGCCTCCATTTACCTAGAAATGTCTCGAGCTTCTCTTTCTTTACAGCAGAGTAGTACTCTACTCTCTATAAAAACTCCACATTTCTTCATCCACTCTGCAGCTCATGGATATTTGTGCTGTTTGTAAGATTTAGCTGTCACAAACTGAGCTCCTACCAACATGGGTGTGGCATTGCTATTGCTTCTTGATCCATTCTGCCAGTCTGCTTCGATTGGTGAATTGAGACAATTTTTATGGATGGTTATAACTAGTATGCACTGACTTATCCTTGTCCTGTTATTTTCCTGTTGTGGGTTTCCTTTTTTCCCCTCTGTTTAATGCTTGCCTTTGGCACTGGCCCTTAGGGAGTCTCAGTCTTGGCATACCAGAAAGAACAGCTGATTAGAACAATTACGTCACCTTGGCTAGTTATACAATCAATGATAACAATAGCATCAAGCATCAAAAATAGGTAAGTAATAAAATAAAATACACCAGGAGATTGTATCAGTAAATCTGCCCTCAGCATGGTGATTTTACCCTCAGGTTGAAAATTTATTGTTTTTGTTTGTTTTTTCAGTACTGGTTGTTGAAATCAGGACCTTGTGCTTGCCAGTCAGGCATTGTGCCACTGAGCTAAATCCCCAGACCTTAGAGTGAAAATGTAAAGGAGGTTAAGGGGGAATATACAGAAATAGAAGAAGAGAAAGAGATTAGAAGCAAGGCTGGAGGACAAAGGAAGATTCTGCAAATGTTGAGAAACTGGTGAAGAAGACAGGAGTGAAAGCAGAAGAAATAAAAACAGGAACAGAACAAAATAGAACAACAACAACAATAACAACTAGAAACAATGTGCACACTTATAAAAACAAGAACATACAATCAAGAAAACAAAAACAAGGAAAGAGGAAAAAAATGTCTACTTCAGAGCATGTCTCCACTGTCACTGGTGGACAGAGTGGGCAGACAAGAGTCTAGATCTGTGTTGATTAATCCCAGCAAGCCCGCCCTAGAGTTGTGGTGGGTAGTGGGTAATCCCAGCAAGCCCGAACCTCTAGTCTACTACGTTCAGGTTGGTTTCCAGCTGTGAGCCTGGAGCCCAACTTGTTCAGCCTGCAGCACTCTGTGTGCCTCCTGCGAACCTGAATGGGTTCTGTGTCACCCTGACACAGCCTGAAGCTGCTCTGAGTTCTGAACTCAGGTGACCCCTGTCCAGGATGGCTATCAGCCAGTTGCCCTCTCCTGGGGGATGTCTGAACCCCCATAACTCACCAGCCACTGCACTCCACTGTGTCCACTCTGCTCCACTTATTTGCTTCTCTGTGGAGGCTGCTGGGGTGGATTAGTAGTCACTGTGCATCTGCAGGTCTGAGTCTCCCCCCCACGCAGTGATTATGGGTGCAGGCAGAAAGTGCTGCTTGTCATCTCCTTCTTCTGTGTTGAGGCCTCTCATTGCTCTCCCTGTGGGCCCCAATTCTCACTTAGATCTTTGGGGAGTCCCAGGGACCCACGTCTCTTCTTTTCTTCCTCACGTTGCTATGTTCCAGTGTCTGGCCCCAAATGTTGTTTTTCTGCTGTTCACCACTCCATTATCTTCCTAGAAGTTCCCTTTTCTTGATTTTTGAGACATGGTCTCACCAAGTTTCCCAGGATGTGTTTGAACTTGTAATCTTCTTCTCTCAGCTTCCCTAGCATCTGGGATTAAAAATACAATGCTCAGTTTACTGTGGATGTGACTTTTAATAGGCCATATCTAGTGATTGATCTAGACTATAAGGGAAAAAATGTTTATTTGGCTTACAGTTTGCAGAAGTTTCAGTCCATAATCATCTGGAGGGTGGCACATGGCAGAGGTGCAACAAGGGAATCAGGGAGCAAAAAGAAAGAGACAGAGAGACAGAGAGTTCTTTCTGTCCCTCATCACATGCAAGTTACCTGTCCTAGGGTGGGTGTGAGTGCTACACCTAGCATTGTACCGTGAATCAATCACAAATGCCAGAAGCCTACCCCTAAACTGCATGAGACTTTAGGGGAACATCTAGACACAAACCATAGTATTCCGTCCCAGTCCCCAAAAGCCTCATGCACATCCTTTATGCAATAGGCACTCAGTTCATCTCCAAGAGTTGCCAAAATCCTAACAGTTTCAGCATAGTTGAAAAGTCCAAGTCCCAAGTCACCTCTGAGATCTAAGGCAAACTCCTAGCTGTGAACCTCTGTACAAATGAAAAGAAAGTTCAACCTTTCCAGCATTCAGTGGTATAGGACAGACATCACCATTCTAAAAGTTACAAATGGGGGAATACAAAGGAATGGGACCAAAGCAAGTCCAAAATCCAGCAGGCCAAACATGAAGTCCTGTTATTACATGATCAGCGTCTGAGGCAATCTGTGGCACAGTGTGAACTCCAAATGGGTTGGGTGGCTCCACCCCCTCTCTTTCTGGTGTTTGCAGCTCCAGGGTCTCTCTCTTTGGCCACTCTGCTCCCTCCTTGCAGCTTTCCTTAGATGATCCACAATCCTGGCTTCTCCAAACTTCTGGGGTCTCCACTACACTTTCAGCTGCACATTCAGAGCTTCACATACTGCCCTCTGGATTACACTACCTGGCTTCCAGGCCTTCTTCTGAAATCTGCATGGAAGCTTTCCTGATCCCACGGCTCATGTATTCTGCATACGCCTAAAACCAGTGCCACATGGACGATGCCAAGGTGTGCGAATAGAAGGAGCAATAGCTGGGCTTCCCTCGCTCTTGGCTGTAGGGGTCAAGTGCCTGGATCACTGAGGGCTCAGAATCCAATTCCAGCAATTTCTCTAGGCTGCCACCATTCTGGAACATGGTGCTCTGGGGATTTCTTCTCAAAGCCAAGTCTTTCACTTTTGCAAGTGGTAAAATTGTGATGCCCTCAGGTGACCTTTTCTATTCTCCTGTTCCTTCTCAGCAATCAAGATCTTTGCTCTCTCTTTGCAATCACAGCTTTACTGGAGCTTCCTTTCTGGCCAAACTCATGTTTTAAAACATTCTATTGGGCTCTTTGCTTTTGAGTCCCAATATAAATCTGGAAAAAGCCCTCAACAATAGCCATGCCATTGTCCCAACATTAGACTGCCTTAAAATTTCTTCTGCAAGATTATTTAGTCCATTGCACTTCATCTCAGTCTTAGGCAAAGTCTCTGGAAATAGGCAAAATGCAAACAAACTTTTTGGCAAGCCATGACACATGTGGTCTGGAGCCCAACAGCCAATGCAGTCCTTCTTTCTAGTGGAAACCTCTCAGGCCTGGTCTATACTGGCAGGATTTCTCTCAGTCTTCTGAGCTCTGATCAGAATCTCCCATAAAGAACAGCGTAAGATGTTTTATTCTACTTTTCAGCTGACATTTCTGAATCTTTTTAAACCCATCCCACAAGCCATCTCCAAAGGCTCATAACCTATGTGGCCAGGTAGTGTCATGGCAATGACCCCACTTCTCTGGTATCAAATTCTGTCTTAGTAACTTTTCTCAATGCTGAGACAAATACCTGAGATGCAAAATTAAATTGGAAAGGGCTTATTTGGCTCCTAGTTTGTAGAGGTTTCAGTGTGTAACTGGCTGGTTCCAAGGAGGGTGGCATATGGCAGAGAGGAACAACAGTTCATAGTGGCAGAAGACAACAAAGCAGTAAGGAGGGAGAGAAAGACAGGGAGAGAGTGAGGGTAGTCGCGATATTTAATTTTTTTTAAAGTATTATTATTATTATTTATTAGTTTGAGAGAGGAAACCACCTCCAGGAGAGAAACTGGGCAGCTGTGGGGCAACTGTACAACTAGGCTCCTCAAGAGGACTGCTGGCCGTGACCCTGGTGTACATGTCCAGCTATAATGTCGCGTCCGGGGAACAGAGACTTGAAGGTGTGGCAGGACTGCTTGCTACCCGTTGGCACTGTTCAGCCCCCAACGGCTGCTTCACCTCTACTTCTATAACCGTGTTTGCAGCAACTCACCAGTGCAAGGTTGCCCCGTGGAGTAAGAACAGTATAAAAGGAAAAGCAAGACCCTATTCGGGGCTCTTAGGAGACGGGAGTTCCCTGTGGAACACCAGCAAATAACTTTGCTTTTTTCTCCTACTCCGTGCCCAGCGTGATGCGTGATTTGTTCTGTCAGAGATCCCGTTCATTTTTCTGCCTCATTTTTTTTTAAAACACAGGGTCTAGTTACGTAGTTCAGGCTCACACTCACTATGTAGCCCAGGTAGGCCTTGAACTCATGGTGATCCTCCTGCTTGAGCCTCCTGAGTTCTGGGCCCACAGCATGGGCCACCATGCCCAGCTATGTTTGAGCAGTGACAAAACTGCCCAATGTCATGTTTCTTGTCACACATCCCCTCTTTGATGTGACGTGGAACTGTGCATGAGCAGGCACTTCACGAACTAGGAGCTGTCTTCTCTTCGAATGGCGCAGGCTCCCTAAGTTCCTCATCCCGGTTACCTCTCGGGTGCATCTTCCTGTAAGACAGTGCTTCCATTTCAAATTTTTTATGGGATCAATTCTTAGCTCTCAAACCTGGCACTCGGCCTGCTGCAGTTGATGCCAAGCAGCTTCCCCACATTTCCCCTGCTGCTCCTCTTGATGGGAAGAGAATGAAAATATTCACCACACAGTGTTCCCGAGGCACTGCTTGCTTTCCACCTCACGCCACACTTTCCTATGCGTTAGAATGCTTGTGTCCTCTTTCCTCAGCTCCTCTATTTTATACTTTTTTTTAAAGACAAGATTTCACTCTGTTGTCCCAGGCTAGCAACTAGCTTGTGAGCCTCATGCCTCAGCCTTCGAGATAGCTGGTTATACTTCTTAAAAGGTAATGCCCTACTCTGGATCACGTAGTTATTCACGTACATGCTTCTCAGCCACCTCACTAGTAAGTTTTTGAGGTAAACTCTAATATTGTAACTCTACAGCACCTAACACTGTGCTTAGACCCAATTAGACATACAATATGTAACTGATAAGTATATAAATCAAAGAGAAGAAATGGGAGCCAGCTGTGGAGGTGCATGCCTCTATTTCCAGCACTCAGGAGGCTGAGACAAGAGAATTGCTGTGAATTTGAGGTCAGCCTGGGCTACAAAGTAAGTTCAAGACCTGGCTGAACTATGTAATGAGACCTACCTCAAAAAAAAGACACCATGGAAGATTCTAGAAAACTCCCACAGTTGCAGAGCCTGGCAGCCAGGGGACAAGGGTACTAGGCTGAGGCAAGCCATTGACTTTTATTAGCAGCCTCTTCCTCGTTGAGAGGCTTGGAAAGAGTGAGAGAGAGAGAGAGAGAGGAGGATCACTCAGCACAGATGTCTCTCGTAGCTGCCTGTGGGAGGTTGGGATAGGGCTGCTTCCCAAGGGAAGCTAGGTGAAGGTGCCGGGTGCTGCCCAGCTCCCCAGACCTCGCTGTGGTGGGAGCTCTAGACAGAGGAGAGAAGGGAGGAAAGGAAGAGCGAGGGGGAGTAGAGTAGGAAGGACCCTTGTGCCATTGCTGGGGTTGCTGTCCTCACACTCAGCTTCTCTGGGGCAAATGAAGTTGGCACAGACTCAGGAGATGTGGGAGGGAGGGTGCCCGAGGCCCAGACCATTCTTACAAGTCTCAGAGAGCCTCACATGCTCCTCTTCCTACCGAGCAACAGTGTCAAAGCTATCTAGAAAAAAGAGGGAAACTGGAAAGCCCTAAAAGCAAGGGCTAGAATTATAGACAACCCTTTCCCGTCCCTGTCACAGTGCCAGGTTTATATTTGTGATCCCAAGGAGAAGCTACTGGAATTCTAGTGAGCTAATTCCAATCTAGCACTTCCAGTGCAACTCACGGTGAGAAGATAGACACTAAAATATAAATATAAATAAATCACACACACACACACACACACACAAACACAAACACACAGAGTTGTGGGGAGCCAAGGAGTCCTAAGTCCAGCCAAGTTGGTGTTCACTGGAACAAAGGCCACACTCAGAGCCCTTCCCAAGTTTTACTAATTTTCCATGAGTGACGTGGCTGGAGGTGACAGGGAGAGTGGTGGGAAATACACGATTGCCTGCTGTGACTGCAGTGACCACTGTGAGCTGGGCTAGGTAGGCAGTTTGAGATCACCTCTGTGATACGCAGAGGGTAAAAAATGCAGAGAGAGAAATTTGTGTAACACAGCTGAGGCAATGTCTAATAATCTGGGGTCAGTGCTTCAGCTCTGATGCACAGTCCCTTTGCCCTGGAAAGTCATAGCCTTTTCCTCAAGCCTGGGTCAGCCTCATATTTGAGAGTCACTGGGCGGGGTAACACTGACCTATTACCTTGCTTCAGAGACTATACCTCAGCTCCTCAGCCAGCCCAGTTTACATTGCTTAAAGCCAGGTGAAGTGACAAAGAAAGAACCTGGCCAGCTCTGAGCACATCAGTACACAGAGACAGGGCCAGGTTTATTCAAAATGGAGATGGTTGCTCTTTTTTCAAGGACAGTCATCTCTGTGGTTCCCCTCGTGGAATGTCGTTATTTTGTTGTCTTTTTTTTTTTTTTTTTTCTTTTTGGTACCAGAGATCAAACTCATGATCTTGTGCTTGCTAGGCAGGTGCTTATGCCACTGAGCTAAACCTCTGGCTGTTTGTTTTTTTGAAACAGGGTCTCACTATGTAGTTCAGGTTGGCCTTGAATTCACTATGGAGCCCAGGCTGGCCTCACACTAATGGTGATCTTCCTACCTCAGCCTCCTCCATGTGACGTGCCACCATGGGACTGTGGACATGGCTGTGTTACAGGCAGGGGAGTTAGAGAGAGATTAATACAGAGTCAGAGGGGGGTTGTACCCTCGGAAAGTCAGCAGGAATTAAAGACATTGGAATTGTGTCTGGAGATGCATCTAAGGTCTAGGCCTCAAGAGAGAAAAGATTCGATGTCCAGACCTGCAGCTTCCCTAAGGGATAAACAATAATTTTGAGATACACTGTAATCAGTACTCCCTGGTCCAGTCAGTGCAGATAGCCATCAGTGGCCCAGGTAGGTTAACAGAGCATCCCGATGCATTCCTTCCCTAGATAACTTTGTTCTTTCCGTGCACACTGGCTGTGTGACCCATTTCCCTACTGGATCCGTATCAGCTAAGTGGCTGTACTTGTGATCCTACAGATAGGTGGTGGTTTGACCCACGTTGTACCCCTTGTTGTGACTGGGCTGCACAAGTGACCCCTGACAAGGGGCCTCAGTGGCCATCTGCTTTTGGGACGTCTCCTGTCTCTGTCAGGAGCTACCTCTCAAGAAACCTTCCCTACGCTTAACCTGTGTTCCTTGGAATTCATTCTTCAATTTCAGGGGACGTGAGCTCGGCACATCTGACATCAGCAGCAGATGGGAAGCCCTGTGGAGGACCCCTTACCCAGTACAAATGAGGGCCTGTGTTTGGTCCCCAGCACCCTGCCCCCTCATATAATTGAGTCAAGTAAATGACATTGCAGATTTTATTTTACTTGGGTATTCTTGCTAACTTGTGGAAAATTCTCAGTTTACCTAAAAGAGTTCTGCATGGTTAAGCAAGTGGACAGTGCTGCTTCTGAGAAATCCCTCTCGGGGCCAAAAGATTTGATTGTAGGCCAAGTTTGGGTAACTCAAGCATTTCCTGGTTTCTGTTTTCCTCCAAAGACCTGTGTATGGGGGTGACGGAGACGCCACTTTTAGCCTGGGTAGCACAGTAGCAGAGTACACGCTATATGTGAAGCTCTGGGCTCCACCCCACTCCTGTCCCAAGTTGCTGTTGAAGCAATAACTAAATACTTCTTTTTGGCTAGCAAATTTTCAGGAAAAAGGTGCTTTTCTATACAATCAGAGCTTTATGTTGCAAAATCAAATATGTAGGGACACATGCAGGGTTCTACTTGTACTCTTTTAGAAAATCAAGTACATTAAACTCCAAAAGACATGTGGACTAATCCCACACTTGCAGATCTGGAGTTTATCCCTCACAGATGAGAAAAACTGAAGTACTTTTTGCCCTAGTGTCTGGGGAAGGATTCTGGCAAGCAGGTTAGTTGTGAAGGTATTTTGGGGAGACTGGCTTTCTAATGATTTGCTCAAGGTCAAAGAACCAAGCTAGGACTGGATGTTGGCAGTAACTACTGAACAAGCTCAGGCCCTTTGGAGCCCTCAAACATGATCAGAACTCAGGATTTCACTGTAGTTTTTCCTTCTAGATTTCAGAAGAGATCCCTAGAAGCATGTATTGACCCACTCCTAGAGATGGACAGAAGGGGAAGTCACCATTAGCCTGCATCCGCAGCTGGCCCCTGAAGAGAGGACTGGCGTTTGTATCAAAAAGCCTCCCAATTTGAAGGAAGATGCCTTTGGCTAAGGAAAGGTTACCTGGCTCAGGTATGAAGTTTCCTCTGTGTGTTTTGCATGTACATGAGGAAGGTGACTCCACGGCTGACAGCCTGTGGACAAGACTGCTCAGCAATCTGCTGGGAATCCAAGCATGTTTTATTTTATATCACCAATTGTCCAAGAAGTATCTTTCTTGCTACAGGCAGGACACCTTTGTTACTAACCCCTCCATTTCTAACTTGTTTCTAAGAGCTGACTTGTTGCCTTCTTGAAACGCACAGGCAGTGTCTGTAGGTGTGGCAGTCTCACCTCGCATGCTTTTCCATTCCTGTTCCAGAAGTGTGTATCCACCACATGAGAGCTTTTGATCACCTTCCCATCAGTGCCTTGGGACACTTCTGGTCACATTTTTCATACACTTAAAACAGTTCCATTTTTAATCATTTATCTAGAAGCAACACATGTGGCCATTGTCAGATATCCTTCAAAACTCCAACTTCTTTGAAACTTCTATAATGACCTCTTTTGTTTTGGTTTTTTGAAACAAGATCTATGTGGTTCAGGCTGGTCCTGAACCCATTATGAAGCCCAGGCTATCCTCAAGCTGGTGAGAGTCCTATCTCATCCTTTCAAATGCTGGTATTATAGGTAGCTAAGTTAGACAGAACTAAGTATATAGTACAGTCAGAGAGAGACTGGGTTTTCAAGGAAGTCAGCAGAAAAAAATAAAGGTACCAGAGCTGTGGTTGGAGGCACATACGAAGAAGTTCAGACCTGAAAATGAAGACGCAGTGGTGCACACATGTAATGCCAGAATGCACAACGCTGAGATAGGAGGATCACTGGGTGTTCAAGCCTAGCCTCAGCTACAAAAAGTGAAGTTCAAGGTCATCCTGAACTACATAGTAAGACCCTGTCTCAAAAAGACCAAAAAAAAAAAAAAAAAAAAAAAAAAAAGATGATGCAATGGCCAGACCTGATCTGTAGCCTAAGGGATAAAGAATAATTTTGAGATTATACTGTAATTAGCATCACCTGGTCCAGTCAGTCCAGGTAGCCATTAGTGGCCAAAGGTGGGTGAACAGAGAATCTGGACCATCTCTTCCCATAATGCCTTTGTTTTTTTCTGTGCACCTTGGCTATACTTGTAATTCTATCAGTTAATGGTATTGTGACCCACATTGTTCCCAAATTGTGACAAAGAGCTTCGGTGGCCACCTCACTCAGGACTCCTCCTGGAAGTCCAGTAGCTCTTCTGTCCTTATTCCCAATAAAACTCTGCTAATGCCTTCCTTTGGTGTGCGTCTTTATTCCTTGAGGGGTGGGACCATGGACTGGCACATCTAACATCTAGCAGGTTGGGAATGTATTTCTTCTATATCACGGGGATTACAGACATGTGCCACAGTGCCATTCTTGTCATTGTGCCAAGTCTGTGAATCTGGTTTCCTTTATCTGAATTTATTTTTTGAATATAGCAGTATGAGAATTGGGGGCAGGAGAAACAGCACTAGAAACCAAAGGGCTAGAAACTGGAGCCAGGACATTAACACTTTATACATTCTGGCTTCTTTCTTTTTCTCTTGAGAAAGTTCTTCCTATGTAGTCCAGGCTGGCCTTGAATTCATTATGTAGCCCCAGCTGCCTCCTGCCTCAGCCTCCTGAGTGCTGCGATTATAGGGGTAAGAAGTCCCCCAGGGCCTACCCATATTGTTTTGGGTATCTACTATTGTTCTGACCCCTGCTGAGCAAAACAGACACAATTCTTACCCTTCAGGAGCTTAAATTCTAGTGGACGGAGACATAGCCAACCCAATGAATATTTGACATAGCACATCAGTAACTGATGACCCGCTTTGAAGAAACACAAAGCAGAGTGCAGGGCATGGCATCTGCAAGTCTGGAATGGGGGGGCCTTCGAGCAGAGCTGACAGTGTGGGCTGTATGTATAGCAGGGACACAGCGCGGGAAACAAAGCAAGCTCAGGGTTCCAGCGGGAATGCCTTGGTGCAACTGAGGAACTACAGAGAAAAGCCTGGGAGAGCGCGGGCTGGCAGAGAGACGGGCTCTGGGTGCAGGGATCGGGCAGGCCTCAGACCACAGAGCGCCCAGGGGACTGTGGGCCTTTGGCTGCTCTGTGATGAAAAGGCAGTGTGGATTCGAACAAGGGAGTCACCAACCTGATTTAACAAGATGGTGGCTGCCAGCCTGAGAAAGGGACAGGCCTAGAGGGGGAGAGGCCTGTTAGAAGGCCCAGTGTGCGTCCAGAAATTAACATCAGTAAACACAAGCATGGAGGGCTGTGTGCTCACAGAGCACAGAAACAGGTGCGGGGGCGGGGGGGGGGAGTGAGGGGACTACTTCGCCAGTTTTTAACTTGTGAGGAAATCAGGTCAGTCGGGTGGCAACTCTGCACGTCCCCCAGGCTTCGCTTCTCCCAGCCACCTGCGAACCTAGCAGGGTTGGGTCTGTGTAACCAGAGTAAGCTCTTCTGAGTAGAAAGGAGACTATTATGAGACAGGCAGAATAAAGGTGGGGAAGGTCATAAGGGATGGATAAAATGCAAAAATACGCAAATATAAAAATACCACGTGGAAATTCAGTATTATGTAAAATTAATGTAAAACTAATGAAACACCTAATAAGAGGAATGAGCTCTTATGGGCTTGCTTCAGATGCTGACTTCATCCTGTTGTCAGACTTACCTGGGTATGGGTTAAAAATACTAATTTTAGCTGAGCTGTAATCCCAGCACTCAGGATGCTGAGGCAGGAGGATAGCGATGAGTGTGAGTCCAACCTGGGCTACATAGTAACTTCAAGGTCATCCTGAACTACATGGTGAGACCCTGTCTGCAGCAAAACAAAACAAACCCAACCCCAAAACAAACACACAAAAAAACCCAAAATCCCTATCTCGCCTTTCGCGTTTTGCGCTTATGGGATACAGTCCTGGGCATCTATATAGCACTTTTAGCAAAACTACGTGGACTTCCTCAGACTGGATGTTCGGGAGCCTGCCCTGCTAACTTTCCCCATCCCAAAGCCTGCACACCTTCAAGTTTGTGGCAAACCCAGAAAGCGCTACGGGGCGCCTGGGGCCGGCAGATGGCGCTACGTGACTGCGAGCCGAAGAGGAGACAGGCGGGAGGCTCGGGACGGCGGCTCGGGAATCGGCCGGCTACCCCGCCGCACAAGTAGCGGTGCTGGGCACCGCAGGTAGGGAAGCGGCGATTTCTTCTTAAGCCTGTGTGCACCGTAAGCAGTCTCTAGCCGGCTTTTCTGGGTTCTGTCCTACAAGTGCAGAGCAGCCTCGCGCCGAAGGGTCACTCGGGGCCCGCAGACCGCTCCTTCCCATTGGCCGAAGGACACATGGCCCCACCCCCTCCAGCCGGTCCTCATTCTTGACTGGCTTGCGGGTCCCGGCGGGCCACGCCTCTCCCCTCGCACATACACAAGAGTCACGCGCCTTTCAGTTGGAAACTTGGCGTGCTGAGGAGGATGCTGGTCCTCACCGCCCCTCCCATTCGCCTCATCATTGGCCTGTGGTACCCGCACAATCACGCCCCTAATCCCAGCCTCCTGGCTGGGAAGGTGGACGCCGGCTCATGATTGGCTTGTCGGTCTGCCTGTCGCGGGAGCGGTGGGCACTCCCCTCCCCCCGCCCTCCTCCGTGAGCTTCTAGGTTCCTTTGCCGGTCCGGGCCCAGTCGGCTTCAGTCAGGGAGGCGGACGCTCTGTCGCGGTCTCGCCCCGGGGCCGGGGTTCGAGCCGCTGGGGGTAAGGATGCAGCGGGTGCGGGAGCAGCCGCCCCGTGATTGGCTGTGGAGCCTGTGAACCCGGAGTAAAGATGGCGGGCGGGCAGGCCGCCGCCGCTCTGCCCACTCGGAAGATGGCGGCGCGACGCGGCCTCATCACCCGCGGCCGGGGGCTCCTGCGCGTGGCGGCCGGCCGGCTACTGCCGGTGCTCTTGCTGGGCTGCTGCTGTAGCGCGGGCAGCTGCGTGGCGGCCGGCGAGAACGAGGAGACGGTGATCATCGGGCTGCGGCTGGAGGACACGAACGACGTGTCTTTCATGGAGGGGGGGGCGCTGCGGGTAAGCGAGCGGACGAAGGTCAAGCTACGGGTGTACGGGCAGAACATCAACAACGAGACGTGGTCCCGCATCGCCTTCACCGAGCAAGAGCGCGGCCGCCAAGGGCCCGGCGCGGGCGAGCGCGCGCTGGGGGGCCCCGCGCCTCCGGAGCCCGACGGCGGCCCGCAGCGCTGCGGCATCCGTACCTCAGATATCATCATCCAGCCGCACATCGTGCTTAACCGCCGTACCTCGGGGATCATCGAGATCGAGATCAAGCCGCTGCGCAAGATGGAGAAGAGCAAGTCCTACTACCTGTGCACGTCGCTGTCCACGCCCGCGCTGGGCGCCGGCGGCGCCGGCTCCGCGGGGGTCGCAGGCTCTGCCAAGAGCGGCGCGGGGGTGGCTGGGCTGCAGCCGCCCCCATGGGCCGAGACCACCTGGATCTACCACGATGGCGAGGACACCAAGATGATCGTGGGAGAGGAGAAGAAGTTCCTGCTTCCCTTCTGGCTGCAGGTGATCTTCATCTCGCTACTGCTGTGCCTGTCTGGCATGTTCAGCGGCCTCAACCTGGGGCTTATGGCCCTGGACCCGATGGAGCTGCGCATCGTGCAGAACTGCGGCACCGAGAAGGAGAAGAACTACGCCAAGCGCATCGAGCCCGTGCGCAGGCAGGGCAACTACCTGCTGTGCTCGCTGCTGCTGGGCAACGTGCTGGTCAACACCACGCTCACCATCCTGCTGGACGACATCGCCGGCTCGGGCCTCGTGGCAGTGGTGGTCTCCACCATTGGCATCGTCATCTTTGGGGAGATCGTCCCGCAAGCCATTTGCTCCCGCCACGGCCTGGCAGTGGGGGCCAACACCATCTTCCTCACCAAGTTCTTCATGATGATGACTTTCCCCGCGTCTTACCCGGTCAGCAAGCTACTGGACTGTGTCCTGGGCCAGGAGATAGGCACTGTGTACAACCGGGAGAAGCTACTAGAGATGCTCCGAGTCACTGATCCCTACAACGATCTCGTTAAGGAGGAGCTGAACATAATCCAAGGGGCGCTGGAGCTCCGAACCAAGACTGTGGAGGACGTGATGACTCCGCTCCGGGACTGCTTCATGATCACCGGCGAGGCCATACTGGACTTCAATACTATGTCGGAGATCATGGAGAGCGGCTACACTCGCATTCCAGTGTTTGAGGGAGAGCGCTCCAACATCGTGGACCTGCTCTTTGTAAAGGACTTAGCCTTCGTGGATCCAGATGACTGTACTCCCTTAAAAACCATCACCAAGTTTTATAACCATCCCTTGCACTTCGTTTTCAATGACACCAAGTTGGACGCAATGCTGGAAGAGTTTAAGAAAGGTGGGGAAATTCGGTATCTTTCATTGGCTTGCTCTTTCTCTCTCCATTCACCTCTCTACTTGAATCCTCATCCCTCAGACCAACCCCCAAGGCAAGTCGGCCAGAATTTCTCCTCTCTCATAATTGCAGAGTTGAAAGGCTGGCATGGATTCGGGATGGATTGAACTAGTAAACACTTGCAACGCTTCGTTTTCCCCTTGATCAGAAAGTCTTATACTTTCCGTGCATAACATCCCCCCATTGCGGGGAGGGGGGACTCTGGTCTTGGGAATTCTGCTGCGCTGGTTATCTGGGTTGTGAGTAGGTAGGTGAAAGTAGGGGTTGGCTAGGGCCATGTCCTTTGGGTGGCCTATACTGATCACAGGCACTTAGAAAAACTGTTAAATAGCTCTTCTAAACCCAGTGCAATCCTTTCCCTCCTCCCTAAACTTCCACACTGATGTTTCAAAGATTGGAAAGGCAGTTTTTGTAAGCTTCTGTTTTTGGTTGTCTGGTGACCTTTGGAGACAGAAGATTGAGTCCTGCCTTTGGGGGTGGAGGATGGGTGAGCCAAGTGCCACCAAAAACAGTTCACTTATTTTGGATTTGACTTGTCTCAGCTAGAAAAAAGGGCTTTATGAAAACCAGAGTTCGTTATTAATATATAGCTTGGAAGTTAACTTTCTATGAGGCTGTATGTCTAGCTTTCTTCACTATTTGTTTTTATTTGCCTGACAACAAATATAATTTCCTAAAACAAATGTGGTTTTAGCAAAAAGCTTAAACCTTTGACAAAGGGATGGATTCCTTAATTATGGCTTCTTTATGTCTTGACTCATTCTAGTTTAAAAGTACTCTTTTTTAACCTTGATCACTTGATACATTAAGTCTAAGTGTGCCTTCCCTTTCACCCTCTGTTGAGTGTTTAACGGGGAAGAAAAAGAAGCGCAGAAAAAGAAGCGCAGAACCTGAGGTGTGTGCATAGCACATCACTTCTTGTGTTTTGATACTGTTTGTTTTACCGTGTCATGAATAGGTAAATAGCAATGTATATTATTTTTATGAAATTTGGCAAGTTTCCAGTAATTAGATAGTGTTTTTGCAAACCAGGGCATGCTGAGTTAATTGTAGAGATGCTCGTGCATGTATTGAAATGTGTGTATAACCTTTAATGACATGACAATCCTCAAAATTAAGCTTTTTCAATTTTGATCGCTAACCGTGGTCTTTCTTCTGAAAAAGGTCATGTACCTGGTGACAGCGTCTTAGACATAGTCATTAAACACACAAAATGCATGCTTGTCCTGTTTTCCTGGCCAAGTGGGTGTCTTCTCTAGAGCAGGACTACAGTGCAGTCATTTTCATATAAAAACAGAGCAGTGTGCTTCAGAACTTGGTGATTTGCATTTAAAAGTAGGAGATTCTTCTGGATGCTTGTGGTTTTAAAAAAATGACCATTATCCCTATTACAGTTTCTTTTAGGAATGTCATTTTTTTTTCTGTTGTTAATTACAGTACCTAACCAACGTGGTCTTCATTCTGTGGTAATGTCTGTAATACAGGAAGATGCCCTAAAATGCTTAAAAATACCTCTGAAATTCTCTATTGATAAGTTTTCCAGTATTAATACAGATAATTTATTATGAGTTCTCTTTAAATTCAAGATTTTCCTCATCACTTTATAGATTATTGATAACACTAGTTTGTATTGCCTGCTGGAATCTTTTCTTGGAGGGGAGAGTTTGAGACAGGATCTTGCTATGTAGCTCAGGCAGGCCTTGAACTTACTTTGTAACCCTTTGTTACTTTGTACTGGGCTGGAACTCCTGGCAATCCCCCTGCCTCAGCCTTCTGAGTGCTGAGCTTATAGTTGTGTGTTATCATGTCCAGCTTCCATGCTGGAATCTTTTCTTTACCTTTATAATCTTTTTTCGTTGAAAGTTTAATTTCACTTCTTAGTTCAGTAATCCTGCTGTTACTCAGTTTTGTTTTATTTTTTTGGTACTGGGAATCAAACTCAAGACCTTGTGGTTGCCAGGCAGGTGCTTATGCCATTGAGCTATATACCTGGCCCCTACTCAATTTTAAAATTTGTATTATTTTGAAGTTTGTTTTTGGTTGCCTTTGAACAAATCTATGACTGATTTATTTTCATGAAAAACTTTTTTTACCCAAATCTTCTATCTTTTAGAAAGTATTTTAAGAAAATTTTTTGGAATGTATTTTTAAATGATTGAATTACTAATAATTTCCTGTGAATTACAGAAAAATAATAATTCTTAAGAGTTTATTTTTGTCCTTAGTGAAAATGATGTAGAATATTTGGTTAGGACGATTGTATAAGGTAAATGTACTTTTGAGCTTATGGCATATTAAAATATCAGAGAGCGACGGTTATAAACTGGAAATGTAAGCCATGACTTTAGAAGGATGGGATGGTGGTTATTACTGAGACCATAGGAATAATTGGTTTTTCACTTGGCCTTTCTTAGATTTTTTTTTTTTTTTTTTTTTTTGAGACAGATTCTTGCTGTGTGGTTTAGGCTGGCCTGGAATTCAGGGCAGTGTTCCTACTGCAGCCTCCCGAGTGCTGGGATCACAGCTGTGCCACCCTGTCTGGCTCCCTGGCTTGGCTTTTACCTGGGAAAACATTTTACCAGGTTCTTTTTCTTTCTCTTCCAGGTCTTCCAGTTCTTTTTTTATTTCTTCCTTTCTTCTTCCTCTTCTTCTCCTTTTTTTTTTTTTTTAATAGAAATTGAATTAAACATGGAAATTGAACCCAGTGTGTTAAATGTGCTAGGCAAGCTACTGGATCATGGAGCTACAGCCCATTTTCTAATTCAGTTATGACTTAATTTTAACAGTCAATCTTTTGTTATTTTTCTGTGTTGAGTAAGGGTGTGTGAGGTAATTTGAAGAATTTCTTTCTCTCTTTCCTTTTCTGTCATTTCCATTTCCAAAAGAACAAAAACCAAACAAACATACCTAATAGTAGTAGCTGTAATTCATCCCAAACTGGTTAGATCATTAATCCAGACCTCTTTGACAATTACTGTTTAAAAATAAATAAAGAAATGGAAAGAAAATTACCCATCTTAAGATCTGTGTGGAAGCTTCCCTGTGTAAATCTGTTCAGAATTAGTCTGAACTATTCCTTACTAAACAAGGAGAAATAGAAAGTCCTATAATATGGAAAGAAAAGCTGCCTTTATGAAGTATGTGTGGATGTCTTTATAATAATTACACATTTTTACCTGGGTACTGGGAAACTATTAGCTTTCTTAGAGGTTGGAAAACAGTACTCATGCTGATTGTAGAGGTTGATTATGCTGCTGCTGCTGCTGATTGCATACCTGCTTTCTCTGTGCCAGGCAGGATGGGCGCTTTCCGTGAATCCTTGTCAAATCCTGGCATTGCTGGGTGAAGCATTGTCTCCATTTTACAAATGAGGACCTGGAGGCTTAGACTGAATGATTTGTTCAAGGTCACACAGTGATTTCTCAGTTTGAGGTTTAGACTCAACGGCTATGTGACACCAAGGCTGACATACTTTGTCGTTGTAAGCCCTCCCCTCCCTCCTGAGGTTGGGGGAGCCTGGAGATCAAACCTATGGCCTCAGGCTGGCGAGGCAGTTGCCCTCCCACCGAGCTTGAGCTGGTCTGCAGCCCCAGAGTTTGTTCTCCTAACCACCCTGTTGTACTTGTCCCCTTGACCCAGGTTTACTTTCCTGTTTTACTGAGTGGGAAGTGTAATCATTTGTCACAGTGTTGCCTAAGAGGCTGCTGGCCAGTGAACACAGGTGTACTGTATTCAAGCATCTATATGGCATTTAAATCCGTGCTTCTGTGATATACGGATAGCAGTTGATAGCCACATTTTTGCCTGTGAAACAAATCAGTTTTTGGTCTGTTTGAACCTAAGCCCAATAAATTGTGTTTACAGTGTTTGTACACCAGGCACCAGGATTGATTCTGAGAATGTTTTACAGTAATCCTGTTCTGTAGTTGTGTGCTGTTTCAGCCAGGCTGCACTACCACTGTTTATCTAACAGCTAAATTAGGTAACGATGTTTCACTTGGTTTCTTACCTCTTTTGTGGCAAGGGGTCACACAGTAGTAGTTTGTCAAACTCAGTTTTCTTATTTAACCTTGATTTCTGTAATTACCATGTAAGACTTAGTTGCTAGTAAGCATCCTTTACAATTCTCCCAGGTACTCCATACAATCTTTTTGTCTTTTCTTTATTAGTCTTGTAGTTATTTACAAATCTGAATAAGAAGATAAAATTAGTAAAGCCCACTAGAGGATTATGAGAACTTTAGGCTGCTGCCTTTTTGTGCAGAAAGCATGCTGGAGGCTCCTCATTTAACCTGACATAATTTTTCTTGCAGAAGACTGTGGGCACCTGGAACTACCTCTCTGTCTACATGGAGGCAGCTTGGAAGAGTTAGTTGGTAGTTATTGTTTTAGTGTTTTTGCTTGAGCTTTGTAGTGGTGCATTCCAGTACCCAGGGCCTGCTGTTTACAGCTGCTAGGGACAGCCAGGCTTCTTTCTGATTACGTCTTAGCTAGGAGTAGGTGGGATCGCCAGATAGTGTTTAAAGCACACATGTAATGTAGAGTTTCCAATTCAGATGTTAACCATGCTGTTCTCTAACTCAGTAAATCTCTCCATATTAGTATGCTATGAGTTTAATATGAAAACTTTTTCCTCACTAAATTCAGTGTTCTTATTTGCTTACAATTGAGGGGGATATTTTGTTGGTATTAAAGGCATGAAAGCTGTCCCAGGGAGTAAACCTGTTTATTTTTATGATCCTGTATTGCATGAGTGCACACACAGTAAAATCCATTAAGCTATTATAATTTTGCATGTTTTTCTTTTTTCTTTTGGTACAGGGAATTGAACTTAGGACCTCACGCTTGCCAGGCAGGCACTTGTGCTGCTGAGCTAAGTCCCCAGCCCTGATGTTTTTAGAATATTGTTTTGAAATATCCACATATCTTAGGATTCTAGCTGAAGGTGCAGGCAGCTTGAGGTTCTTCTAGTTTAATGTCTGTCAGTTTTTTTACTAGATGATAAGATTTACTTGGGTCACTTTTTGTTTTGTTTCTTTGAGACAGGCTCTCACTATGTAGTTCTAGCTGGCCTTAAACTCACTATGTAGCACAGGCTGCCCTCATTTATGGTGATCCTGCTGCCTCAGCCTCCCAGGTGCTGGGAGTGCAGCTGTGTGCTACCACGCCCAGTTAGCTGAAGCACTTATGAGGAAGCCGCCCTCAGAGACCTCCTGAGCTGCATCGTTGCATAAGTGGCTTTGGGATCCTGAAGGATCATTCTGTGCTTAGGTAAGACACTGACTAAGGAAAGTAAACCGCTAGAAGAAGAGAATATAAGGAAGGACTTGCTTGGGGCCATTTAGGTACTTAACATCCATTGCGGGACTAGAATCTGCATCCTTGACTTCTGGATTGGGGTCTTTCCACTCCAGCAGGATGGCCTTCCAGTTCCAAGGTTAGCTGCATCACTGGGAAAACAGATAGTCACATTTGTTTATTGCTTTTTGTCATGTGATTTTGATGTGAATATTTTAGATATCTTGGATCCAAACTCTTCCTTGATAGGTATTTTGCTACATAGAAAATAAGTCTGTGTGAGTTTGTTTTATTTTCGCTTAATGATTGAGATTTTTAGTCTGCCGTGGTCAGAGTAGAGGAGGGTATTTTATAAAAAGAGCATTAGTATCTAGGTTACTGAAAGCCTCAGGAAGTTAAATGCAAGGTATTTCTTTTGATTTAGCTGGCTTTGGTTCTCTTCTGCTTTGGTAATGTGTCCGCCCATTAAAGAGCTGCTTGTTCTATGTGAGGGAGGATGGGGTTTGGGACTGCGGGTGGTACTTTCTTGGCCCTTTTCATTTCTGCTCACAGAGCAGGTCTGCGCATTTTCCTGGCATGTCTGTGGGCTGGGCCTTAGCTTGTGCTGGAGCATCTGGCTTGCCTGTGCAAGGCCCCTGCTCCTGGGATATTTGACGCCTGTGTCCATTTGCCAATCTGTGTGTCATTTCCTCAGTTTTCTCACAGTTCTGATGGAGAGCCACGTTGGTTTGTGGAGCCTGTGGGTCTAGGGAGGCTGGAGGTGGCCAGAAGCTATGCTTTATGCCATCTGGACAAAGTGAGAAAGGATTGGGTTCCGCTTTTTCTCTGGGCTCTGTGAGAGTTACAAACCACCTGATGCTCCCATTAGGTGGGACCTCGGGATTATTTAAATTCTGAAATGTTCCATATTCTTGTGAGGAGCCAGTTATTTTAATGATAGCAAGTCTAAACACAATAAAATAATCACTAACCAGGAGCATCCACAAACTACACCGAGCCAACCCAGTTCATGGTTTTATTTGCTCTTGACCTACCTTGTTATGAACAAGTCTCTGGACTGACACTGGATGTGTACTACAGAGACATAAAATGGCATGCAATGTACATATGTGTGTGACAGACTGGTAGTAAACCACTGTTCTAATAAGATGTACTTAGGATGTGAAGTGTGTTTATTTATTTATTTTTTTACCAGTACCGGGGATCAAACTCACGACCACCTGCTTGCAAGGCAGGTGCTTATGCTGCTGAGCCAAACCCCCAGCCCTGTAAAGTGTGTTTATTAAACACAGGGGTCACTGGAAATGATTCTTTCTCTCCACAGCACATAATTGGCAATCCTGGGATGTCGATGTGCAGGAGTAGTAGAGGGAGGAGGCTTTGGAAGGGGGGCTAGGGCACTGATAGTGGGCAGGCTTTAGAGGGCATAGGTCAGATTGGTTGTTGATAGGCAATGGGAGTGATATGGCTTTCCCCTCTTTAGGTTGTAAATACTGCTGTCATAATGGAAAAATTGTTTTTTTTTTTTTAATTTTATTTTGAAAGTATACAACAGAACAAGACAGAATAAAGCCAATTAAGATCGTACAGTGAAATTGGTACAGAACTTCATGGCAGGTTACTGGATAACAGTAATAGGTATCACAGTATATTTTGTTATCTTTTTTTTTTTTTAACTAGTCAAGTGCAGTAGTGAGAAGCGGGGAAAGAGTAAAACAAGGAGTTCAATCTGTACTGACTGTGAACTCCCTACCTTCGGTCCAGCCATATTTTGTTATCTTTATAATAGTTCTTTCAATCACGTATATCAAATTGAGATGAAATATAGAACACTATAGAACTTATCAAAACAAAATATTGAATAGAGTAGTATCATTAATCAGAAAAGAGCAAAACAGTAATAAAAATATTTGCCTTCAAAGAGATGGTAGAAGGAAGTCCCCCTTATTTGCTATGGTCAACCTCCCAGGAGATGCTCAGATTTCTGGTTCCCATTTGCTAATGGGTGGTGGTGGTGGGGGAACGGGGGTAGGGGAAGTGGGATATTTGACCCTAGGTCATGCATCAGTAGGTTCACTATTGCTTAGCAGGGAGGTAGGCTGGTTGTTTGGTTTCACAGCGTCCTAAGTTCCAACATGGTGTGGATCTCAGGAGCTGCTGCTGGTTCTCCCCCTGGAGGGGCCGCAGTCTGCCAGACCACCACTACTTACCAGGGAGGGGAGGTGCTTGCTTGGCTTCCCAGTGTCGTAAGTTCCAACATGGTGCGGATCTCAGGAGCTGCTGCTGATTCTCCCCCTGGAAGGGCCGCAGCCGTAAAATTGGTTTTTGTTTTTGTTTTTTTTGTACTGGGGGTGGAACCCAGGTCCTTCACAAACAGCTACATCCCTAACCATTTTATATTTTTTATTTTGAGATGGTTTCTAAATTGTGAAGTTACCTGATATGGGCTTGAATCCTCCTGCCTCAGACTCCTAGGCTGCATATCTTTACTCTTTTTTTTTTTTTTTCTTTTTGAGACAGGGTCTCTCTATGCAGTTCAGGCCAGCCTTGAGCTCACTTTATAGCTGAGGCTGGTCTCGAACTCGCAATGATCCTCCTGCCTCAGCCTCCTGAGTGCTGGGATTACAGGCGTGAGCCACCACGCCCAGCTCCTATCTTTACTCTTTTTTTTTTAATTTTTTAATTTTTTATTTTTTTATTTTATTTTATTTTTTAATACCTCACCCCTACCCTATCTTTACTCTTAAACAGCCTTGCCACCACCCTAGGTGGAATGGTTCTTTCTAAATTCATGCTGTGGAAAGGATCCCTCCTGTTACTTGAAGGTTAGGAGCAGTGTGCTTCCTGAGGCTGCTTTGGAGAAGTAATTTACCCTCTCTGAACCTCTGGTGTTTTCATAGTAAAATGAGGGTATTTCCTGAGTTATAAAGGACGTGTATAGTACATATAGTAAGAATTAGTATGACAGTGACGGTAAAAGTGCTTCTGTTAGTACCTGGCGTGCTTGGTGCCTCATTACCCATTATTTTTATTATAATGTTATTCCTTTTTCTGGACCTTTATGTTATTAGTGCATGGGGGGGGTGCAGAATGCCCCCATTCCTTTGCAGAGCTGGCACATGCACATGCTACATCTCCATTCCTGTTTTCATCCATTTTCTCTCCCCTCCCTGCAGTTACCTTCATGTCTTGCTTCCCTTTCCCTTTGAGAAGGGTCTAGCTCTCTACTTCCCATCATCTTTTATTTTGCTCTTTATTTTACTTTGGGTTTCTTATATAAGAGAAACTATGCAATATTTAAGCTTGTGTGCCTGATTTATTTCACTTAACACAGTCTCAAGGTGCATCCATTTTCCTACAGGTGACTGAAGTTTATCCTCCTTTATGCCAGAGTAGTACTCCATTGTGTGTACACACGCCACATTTTCTTTTTCCATTCATCTACTGGTGGATACAAAGACTGCTTCCAAGAATTCTCTGTTAAGAATTGTGCTTGAGAAGCATGGGCATGCATGGATCACTGCGATATGTCTTTTAATTCTTTCAGGGAGATACCTAATGGGAGTAGCTGGGTCAAATGGAATTTCTCTTTTATTTTTTGAAGAATCTCCACACTGATTTCCATAGTGATTGTAAACAATGATTTCTCCAAGTTCTTGGGTAAATTACTTCTCCAAAGTTTTTGTTTTTCTTTATGCTATGACAAAATAAAATGGGTAATTCATCAATAGGAGTTTATGCGATGTGCAGGGGCACACATCTTTAATCCCAGCTACTTGAGTGGCTGAGGGAGGAGGACTGAAGTTTGAGGCTGAGCAACTTAGTGAGACCTAGTCTCAGACTAAAACATAGCAAGGCGTCGAGATGGAGGAGAGCCCTCATGAGTGTGAGCCCCTGTACCTGGTGGTGGTGGTGGGGTGTCAATGCTCGGGAGGCTGGGAATCCAGAATCCAGGCACCGACACTGGTGTCTGCCAGGTGTTTTCTTACCTTGCCCTCCTGGGGCGGGAGAAGGAGGGGTGAGAAGAGGCCTTAGACTAGTTCGTCCCGCCCTGCTGCAGGTTGCTAATACGTTATGAGGGCGCCCTCATGACTATTCCTTTCCCCCAAGCCCTGCTCTGTGTACCTGCACAGCAGGGATTGTGTTTCATCGAGAGGCTCAGAGGTACAAGGTCACACAAGACCACTTGTTCTAGGTCGAGAGAGGCGTTTCCGTGCTTGTGCTTTTACTTGTCATAGCTGTTGCAGTTCCAAAAGTGGCTGAGTATTGTGGATTTTTTTTCTTTTCACAGTGGTGGAATTCTATGCTGTTCTTTTTCAAGCAGTTGTAGCTGTTGCAACCAGTTTTGGCAAGTGGGTACATGCATATGTGGATATTAGAAAACAACAGTTTTGTACATGTTCTACTTTTGTCAGACTAAAACTGTACTAAGTTGAAAATAATTATCTCTAATTTTTAACTATAGAGGACTGCAAAAGAAAACAAAGGTTTAAAAGCATAAAACCCGTGGATTTTGAAGCCCTCAAGTAACCAAAGGTTTAGAACAAAAGGAAGATTTCAGATTACTCTGATAAGACCTTTTAACATTGATCACACCGTGGGTGTAAAAGTGATGATGTCTGCTGAGAGCATCTGTGTGTTGCTTACAGCAGCATGAATCTGTGATACTTCCAAAGGGAATTAGGGTTCAAACTGTCCTGCTTGTTATGAGTAATTTTTCTCTGGAAATCTTCTATTCATTGATTCAAGAGAAGAAAAGAACTGCATTGGTTTTTTTTTTTATGTTACATACATATTTTGTTTGTTTATTTTGAGACAAGGTCTCCCTATATAGTCTAGGCTGACCTTGAACTCACTATGTAGCCCAGGCTGGCCTCAAACTCACAGCAATCCTCCTGCCTCAGCCTCCCCAGCACTGGAATTACAGATATATGGCATTATACCTGGCAGGTTATTTATATACATATTACAACATTATCTGTGGATGGTGAAATAACACCTCAACAGGATATGCAGGGAGAAAAGTTAATACAATTATAGATGTCACCTTATTGCAACCATTTAGTTCTGATTTCTTTTTTTGAGACAGGGTCTCACTCTGCAGTTCAGGCTGGCCTTGAACTCACTTTGTGGCCTAGGTTGGCCTGGAACTTGCAGTGATCCTTCTGTCTCAGTCTCCCGAGAACTGGGATTACAGGCCATCCACCATGCCCAGTCTAATTCTAATTTTTGAAGGCCATATAGCAATCAGAAAATTTACACTGGTTACTTGTAAGAGTTATACACATGTGAAATACAAACATGTATAGGCTGGAGGAGGACATGGAAAGCATACAAAGGGTTGACGGGCTTGGGTGGGGTGATCGTAGCCAGTCTTCACAAAAATCTGCTTATTAGCTTTGGAAAAAATCCACGCCTGCTAAGAACAGTGTACAGTTCTCTTCAAAGTATGATTACTGTCTACTTTTAGGGTGTTTCAGCACCCCAAAGGAAACTGTAGCTGGAAGTGGTCACCATCCGCGCCCCAAAGTCCCTGGCAACTGCTAAGCTACTTTCTCTGTGAATTAGCCTGTCCTGGGGGATGAGTGACATGTGGCCTTGTGCGACTGACTTCTTTCTCTTACCAAGATTTGTGTTGTATCAGAAACAAATGGAACTCAGGGTCTTGTACTTGCGAGGCAGGCGCTTATGCCACTGAGCCACATCCCTGGCCCCCGACTTCTTTCTCTTGGTATAACATTTCCAAGGTTCATCCATGCTGTTGCATGAATCAGTAGCTCTTTCCTTTTTATGACCAAATATTCCATTGTGTTGACTTACCAGTCAGTTGATGAGCTCGTGGGCAGTTTTGACTTTTTCTTCCGAATAATGCTGTTGTGCACATGAGTGACAGGTTGTTATGTGGACAGGTGTTTCAGTTCTCTTGGTGTAAGAGGAGTAGAGTTGTTGCATCACCTGATTACAATATCATTAACTTTCTGAGAAATGCTAGACTTTTCCAGTGTGGGTGTACCATTTTATGAGACATACGTGACAAATGTGGTTTATGTTTGAATTTTTAAAAATGTGTTACAGTAAAAAATTTTTAAAAAAGATATTGCCATTAATTTCCCTTAAAGTGTTCCCTCTTGCTGTGGGTATGGTGGCACATGCCTGTGGTCCCTGTACGGGGGATGCTGAGGCAGGAGGATTGCTGTGAGTTTGAGCCCAGTTAGGGCTACATAGTGAGCTCAAGGCCAGCCTGAACTATGTAGTAAGACCTGTTTTCAAAATAAAACAAAACTGAAACAAAATAACAACAATAACAAACAACTCTTTCTTGCTTTGAGCACAATTTCGTCTTTCTTGCCCCTTTCCAAAGCAGTTCTGGAAGTCTTCTTTCGTGAGTGTCTTTAGTTGCACTGCTGTGGCTCCCTGAATGTCCTGAATCAGTTCAAAACATTTATTTACTCATTTATTTATTTTGGTACCAGGAATCAAACTCTTGACCTTGCACTTACCAAGCAAGCGCGTGAACCACTGACCTAAATCCCTAGCCCCAAAACACTTATGTTTTGTGGTCATTTTGACTGAGGGGAAGGTGCCAGATCCTGTGACTACAATGAATAAAGACACGCTTGTATTTGTATGAGCTCACCTTTCCACTAGATGGCACTTGGCAGCAGAATTAACTGTATTTTTGATCGCTTCATAAAGACATTCATGTTCAGTTTCCAGAGCTGCTTCAGAAATGATGAGAACGATGGAGTGAATGTAAAGGGAGGGTACTCTGCGGGGGGAGCTGATGGCAGTGTGGGTTTCGCTGCATCATCTGACTTTGTATAAGTACACACTGTGATGTTCTCAGAATCATAGAAGCCCCTACCTGTGTAGTTTTCAGGGTATACCCTCATTAGAGGGTAAGCTGGCTGTCACCTGGGTGTCTTCACTGAAATTTACTTTAAAACGACATGAAATAAGGTTGGGGTGGTGACACATGCTCATAATCCCAGCACTCTGGGATGCTGAGGCAGGAGTGTTGCAAAAACAGCTAATGTGACCCTGTATCAAAATAAAAAAATAAAGGGCAGGGGATATAGCTCAGTATGAAGGTCCTAGATTTAGTATGGAAAAAAGAAAAAGACATGACTGTAAACTTTCCTCTACTCCTTTATTGGCTAATTTACCAAGAAAATCAAGCATTTTTAGAAAGAGAAATTGATGTTTGCTTTGCATATAAACAACCTGCCCTTAAGTAGTCCCGTGCAGAACCAGGGGTTTAGCTCAGTGGCTTAAGTGCTTGGCAAACTTGAGGTCATAAGTTCGATCCCCGGCACCAAAAAAAAAAAAAAAAAAAAAAAGGTAGTCCAGTGCATATTATGTAGACAAACAGATGTATTAGTGCTGAGTCCCAGTTATTTAATGCACGGATACTGTGGGGCATCTCAGTGCTTCACCCTGGAACATGAAGGGATGGCCCCGCACCCCAGGGGGCTCAAGGAGGCACCAGAATCGCAGAGAGGAGAAACAAGCCGGAAAAAGAGCCTTAATTGATTTAAACTGGCTTATCTCTCATTAGCTAAATGTCCAGCAATCAGCAGTTCCTGCTTTCTTTGTGACCTCTAAAGGCCCTTACCACACCAGCACTGGAGCACATGGGAAGAGTGCTGCCTTTTCCTGCCTGGCAGATGGCTCTCCTGACTCGAGTCACCCTGGTAGCTTGCAGCCCCAGCCAGTTTGAATATTGTGGATGTTTTGAAGGTTGGTAGCTTTGCCTTGCGACCAGAGGCGTATGCAGGCATTTCTGGTGGAGTTCTGTGTCTCTGGGTCACCACCTACTTTTACTTTCCTTTTTTACTGTATGAGTTCCTTCCTTCCTTTCTTTCTTCCTTCCTTCTTTTTTTCTTTCTTTCCCATGATTTCTTTGAAAATGCTTAGTGAGTTCCTTTTCCTTGTCCTGGCCTCATCTCACATGGGCTGCAGCCTGGTCTGAAGCCATCACAGAGCAGACACCCATTCCTGGCTGCTATCCTGGCTACTCTTAGCTGCCTTTGGCACCAGGTTGGAATTCCTTTCTCTACCTCAGCCCTTACAGCAGGGAATAGTCTCACTTCTCCACTTTCTGCGATTCTTTTCTTTTTCTGTTTAGCCTCCTGATTTCTCTTTTATTCTTTTTTTTTTTTGAGACAGTATCTTGCTGTGGAGTGCAGGCTGACCTTGAACTTGCTTCTGTAGCCTAGGGTGGCCTCGAATTCGTGGTGACCCTTTTGCCTCAGCCCCTGAGTGCCAGGATTACAGGTGCACGCCTCCGCATCTGGCTTTTCTTCTGTTCCTAACAAACATTCCCTGGGATTTTGTCCTTGTCTCCCCCATCAGGGTCTTTTTCCACACTGAGGAAGGTATCTTTGACTCGTCTTTAATCTGCATGCTTTAGAGCATTATGGTATAATACTGTGAGGGATGTGCAGTTGAAGGAGATGTGCTTTCTGTTCTGTTAATTTGTTATGCATACAAATGTGTACTCTTCTCCCTTGTGTCTTACTGACTTGTTGAAAATGCCTTTTGTTTTCTCTGTATTCCCACTGCTACTATCCCAGCCCTTAGCCCTTTTATTTTTGCCCATGTTTTATTTGTCCCAAACGTTCAATTAAATGAATAGAATAAATTATTACTATTTCTTATTCAGAACATCCATTTACTTACTGGAAGTGGTCAAAGTAGCAAAGGCAGTAATGCATTGTTTTCTGAAATACATGTGGTCTTTTAGCTGTAAGCTCCATTACATCGATAGAACAAAATGGGCTTAACATTTCACTTAAGATAATTCATCATTAATGGGATTTTATAGAAACAAATACCTCAGAACCAAATCTGCCTTAATAAATTATAGTCATGCTAATGAAAACTTCTTGGAGGGTTATGACCAAAATCCAAACTGAAGGCGGATGTGGTGGCGCACGTCTATAATCCCAGCACTCAGGAGGGTGAAGAAGGAGGATTGCTGTGAGTTCAAGGCCAGCCTGGGCTACAAAGTAAGTTTAAGGCCAGCCTGAAGTGCATAGTGAAACTCTGTCTCAAAAAGACCAAGAAACAAAAACAAAATCCAAACTGTATGACAGTCATCCAAAAAACTGAAATATAAAATGTAAAATGAATGTGTCGGTCTCCCTGATGTTAGTGCACTCAAGAAGCTCACCACAGGCTTTTAGGCCCCTTCCTTCCCCGCGTTGTGCTTTAACATTACATTATCTTTGCCATCCAGGCAGTCCTGGAAGCCAACCAATATGATGTCTGAGGTATTTATCCAAACTGTGCTTCTCAATTTCCTTCTGACGTGACATATGGCTTCACACTATGGAAACACATTGCATCTGTCATCTGCTCCCCAGCATCTTGATTACCTGAGCATATTCTTTTTTTTTTTTTTTTTTTTGTCTTTTTTGAGACAGGGTCTCACTATGCAGTTCAGGCTGGCCTTGAGCTCACTTTGTAGCCCAGGCTGGTCTCGAACTCGCAAGGATACTCCCACCTCAGCCTCCGAGTGCTGGGATTACAGGCATGAGCCACCACGCCCCACTTACCTGAGAATATTCTTGCCTGAAAATCTAGAATATAAAATTTTAGGTTCGATTTAGATATTGTCACTGTCTTCATCATCATCTCCAGTGTCATCAAACTGATAACCTCTTTAAATATCAGTTCTTTTTTCAGATTCATCCTCATTCTTACCTCTGTGCCTGTGTTTACCTCCTTTACCTTTATTCTTGGGCATGGCGCTGACCACAGCTGTGTGACTTCTCTGATTTCTTCCTGGTGGCTGCGGCATCAGCGACTCCTTCGAGGGTGCCATGGAGGATGGAATGGGACAGGGCCAGTGCTGGAGATGGAGTGGCCTGTGTGGGAGGGCCTAACCAATATCTGCTTATGCTTGTACTCAACAGCAGCAAATGGCTGTTTCTGTATTTTGAGACAAAGTCTCTCCTGTGTAGCCCAGGCTGGCCTTGAGCTCACTGTGCAGTCCAGGCTGGCCCCAAACTCACGGCAGTCTTCCTGCCTCAGCCTCCCAAGTGCTAGGGTCACAGGGCTGCACCCCGCCTGGCTTTATCTATCTTGACTTTTGTGCAATTTCCATAGTGCTTTACATCAAGCTTGCTTCTCTGCCTGGTTGATCATCCTTAAACATAACTTTGATTTTACCAGGTGAGTACAGTATGATCCCAACTCAAGAAAAAGTTCCCTTCCCGGAGAATGCTCGTTGGATTCATTTGTAATTCAGCAAGGGAGACTTAGGCGATATATCTGTGAAAGCTCACAACTTGCATGATTGCGAACTGGGGACTTAATGTGCTGCCTTTAAAGGAATGTGAACCTGTCTTTTTATCTGTCAGAGCAGTCAGAATGGAACAAAGGGACAGCTGTGAAGTGGGACCCTTCTTGTGCTGTGTCTATCACTTCCCATGTGCTGCACTTGCTCCGGCCACTGGTCCAGTAGCCACTCCTGAGCCCGCAGGTGCTCCTGGCTGCTCCTGCCTGGCCTGGCAGCTGCTTTTCCATCTCCCTGGGAGCCTTCCTGAGCCTCCCTTCCTCCCACCAGGTCCCTGGACATGTACCACCGTGGTGAGGCTATCCCGGGCATCCCAACCTGATGCTGCAGCCCCTCCCCTTCAGTCTGTTCCTCCTTTCCCTTCCTGATTCCTCCTCTTTAGCTCTGCTATGCTTTTTCTTCTGCCTTTGTATTTTCCATCTTTTCAGAGGTTCTGCTCCCATTGGGAGGTGGGGCTCTGTGAGGGCAACACGGTGCCTTTTGTCCTGTTTCCTGCTGTCTTTTGGGGCTACCAACGGATGGCACATAAGTGCTCAGTAGATATTGTTGAATGAAGTGACAGTGACTGAGGGTGTGGTATGAGACAAGTGCTCTTTTATAAAAACAGTGATGTTGGCAATTTTTTTTTTTTTTTTTGGTTTGTTTTTGGTTTTTTGAAACAAGGTCTCGCTAAGCAGTTCAAACAGGCCTGAAACTCACCGTAGAGGCCAGGCAGGCCTCAAACTCAGGCAGTTCTCCTGCCTTAGCTTCCCCAATGCTGGAATGGTAGATGTATGTCACCCTGCCCCAGCAGACTGTAGTGTTAATTGCTGTAAGCATTCTAGCAAGTGTTTCGGTGGACATGTTTAAGAATCTGACACTTTTTATCTGTTCCTTTTTTTGGTAGGTCCACTTCCAGAGATCTAGTCTCAGGAATGTATCAGAAACTTAAACACAGAGAGTTTACCTAATTTTCTAGAATTTTAATTTAACAGTTATGGTAAAGTACATATTACAGATTTACCATTTTAGTCATTTTAAGTATACAATTCAGTAGTATTAAGTGTTTTTTGCATTGTCATGCATCCATTCTAGAACTCGTATATGTAAAACTGAATCTCTGTACTCTTTAAACATCACCTCTGCACTCTTGTATTCCCATAGCCCTGACAGCTACCATTCTACTTGAGGACCCTCATAAGTAGACTCATACAGTACTTGTCTTTTTGTGATTGGTTTATGTCCTTTTGGATGGTATCCTCAAAGTTCATCCATGTTGTATGTGCCAGAGTTTCCTTCCTTTTTAAGCCTGAGTAATATTCCTTTGTATGTGTGTGCCATATTCATTTTGTCCATTCATTTTCCAGTGGACACTTAAATTGCCTCTACCTTTATGTGTCTTTGTGTGCTGTGTATGTCTAAGCGTCCACATGTATGCTCTCTGCATGTAGTTAAGACACGTCTACTTGTATTCCTGTCTTAAAGGGCACTTAGAACTGCCTCTGAAAGTCTGCTTAGCCTTATTAAAGTTCTAGTTTTTCCTGAAATCTCTGCCACCTGTTAATTTACACCACTTATCCTTATGTTCTACAATTAAAAGCTCATATTTCTTAATTCTCCTTGATCTTTAAATCACTATTTCTGTAATTGTTATTGTGTCTGTCAGGAAGTCTCTTACTTTTTTCTGGCTAATTCTTACTTTCTTCCTTACTACTTTATACATTTTGAAAATGTCCATCATAGGAGAAAAAATTGTTTTTTGGTATTTTGAGACAGGATTTCATGATGCATCCAGGCTGGCTTTGGGCTCGAACTTCAATGATCCTCCTGTGTCAGCCTCCTGAGTGCTGGGATTACAGGTGTGCAGCACCACGCCAGCTTCATCATAGGAAAGTTTTAAGTACTGACACAATGAATTCTTGCATACCTTTTAAATAGGTTGACCAGTTGTTAGTGTTTTGCCACTTTTCTCCTTTCCTGTACATGTTTGTCTGTCTGTCTGTCTGTATGCACAAATACAGGTATCTTTTTTTTTTCCTGAACTATTGGGCATTAGAAAATAAGTTGCAAACACCATGACACTACTTATAACCACCTCATTGTATATCTCTTAGGTATAAGGGTGTTCTTTGGATTAAGGCCAGTACTACTGTCACAGTCAAGAAATTTAACATTGGTTACAGATATATTATCTGATACCTACCTAGTTCAGATGACATAGTCATGTTGCTTTGATGTTCTTTTATTTAGAGGTCCTCTGCTCTTTTTCTTTCATGATAGTGACATTTTTGCAGAGTCTAGGATAGTTCTATAATGTTCCACAATCTTAACTTGCCTTTTTTCTTACAATTAGAATCAGGGTTAGGGTTTTTTGTTTTCTTTTTAGCAAGAACGCCACAATATAAAATAACTTCTCCCCTTAATAATAGGTGGATACTATGTGAGATTGTTTTGAGATTGTATACATACTCTGTGTACCCTGTACACTTTGATCTGGTGGCTTTGGTATCTCATTCTTCCTTTCATTCTTCCATTCTACCAAGTCTTCCTTGTCCACCCTCATCCACAGTAGCCTGTTCTCTTCCATTCCATTGTGGAAAATAGATGCTTGAGGGAATGTAGTATAAGTATCTTATTTTCCTAATGAGCATGAAGTGTTTTTCCCAAGAGCAGTTGGGTAGTTAATGACTCAGTTAGTGTTAGAACTTAGGTCTCCTGATTTTTAATTCAGTGTTATTTCTAGCTGCTTCTGTGGACCCTTAACCAAAAATACAAAACAAATATGGTACTGCCTCAAATGGAGTGTGTATGTGTGTGCATTTCTTTATTCACAAGAGGCAAATCAGCTTCCTTCCCAGTCTCTCAAGCTCTGGCCACGCTGTTGTGCAGCTTGGTGCTCTTTTCCTTCCCTTTCATCACCCCCTCTTCCCATATTGGAGGTCAAACTAGGTCTCTCGTGTGCTTGGTCAAGCTTCTGAGCTGCACCCCAGCTGCCCCCTTGCCATTACTTTGTGCTGTTCCTTTGGCTGATTATCTTCTTTCTTCTCTGTTTTTCTAATTATTCCATAAAGTGAGGTCCTCCCTCAGGCTGACTTGGGCACCCCCTTCTGTGTGACCGTAGGACCTTGTTCACAACTTTCATGTCACTGTGGGGATCAGTGTGGGGAATTGTGATTTCCAACAATAGCTTCTGAGTGGCAAGCTCACTGAGCTCAGGAATTTTGTTTAGTTCCCCTTTAGGCTTGCTGCACTTCGGGGTGCTGAGAGTGTGTTTGTCACCGAACCATTTTGACTCTGTGGCTTAGGGTGCTTTACCACAGGGGCAGACTGGAGTCTACAGGACATGTAGGAAACACTGCCTGGTGCAGGACCTTGAGGACTGATGGGGAGAAGTCAAAAGAGGGGTTTGAAAGGAGAGAAGGGATGAGGTGCTTTAGCCCCGAGAGGACGGAGGTGATTTTGGGGCACTCTTGAAGAAGGCCATAGGGCTAGGGAGGGATTTGTGTCAGGAGAGTTGTGTTGAGGAGAGTTGTGAGGAGGTGACTTGCCCGGATCCTTGGAGCCTGTGTTCTGTGCATGTGTGCATCCACTATTCTTCGTATGTACTGATTGTTGTCCTGAGTCTTCCATTTGCTTTTTGGAATACCTAAAAGTGTTTAGTGATACTAAATGAACATCTCGGTTGACATTCATGTCTCTCACTGGGGCAGTCTCTACTGTGAGGACATTTAAGAGCACTTGTAGTCACTGTTGTTTTACTCAGTGTTGGGTTTTCAGGACTTGACCTTCCCTGCCACGGAGCACATGGGCTGGGGTCGCTCCCTCCTGCCAGCGCAGGTGGGGTACACTTTAGGGGAAGCACATTAATAATTCAACACCCACCAGGCATTTCTGCTTCGGTTCTGACCCCCAACGTTTTCTGTAGCCTGCAGGAGTTATGTAACTACCTATAATTCATACCCAGGACAGGACTGTAAGTACCCTGACATGGTACTTACCCTCCACCATTTCCCTTACATGCTGGAGGAAGTCTCACACATGCTAGTAGAAGACCAAACATGGAAAAAAGAGGAGGAAGAATTAAACATTTGCCATATTTAATAGATTAGTATCCATTTTCCTTTCAAATATAATTCTGCATATATATTTAGTAACTTTTCATCAAATGGTAGAACTTTGTGCTCACAGTAAATGTTGGTAAGATGGGAAATATAAGCTATTAAAAGACTTCTCTGCAGATGTTTTCTGCTAAGTGCTGCCTTCCTTTGAAACAGCTCATGACTCTCCCTCCTGTCCTGTGTTTCAAAACCCTTCTCTAGCATTTGTTTTAGTCGTGTTCATTCTTTAGTCATGTTCCTACTACTCCGTAGGTGTTATAGTCCTTTTATAGTTTCCTGGATTTTAAAACAACCCCATAAAAGGCTCAGCTTTATGTTTACATTGTTCCAAAGCCGTGAGTGCGTTCAGGGAGGGAAAAGTGTTCAAGTTGAAATGGCTTTGTTTGACACGGCTGGGACAGACTCCCTGTTGGCTGCAGGAACAGCCATGTTGCCCAGAAATCAGAGGTGGGAGGCAGGGGAAGGAAACCGCAGCTGGGTGTCTGATTCCTGACAGGTAAGTAGGTGTCAGCCGGGGGAGATTTGGGTGCAGAGAAGAGATTATTGTAGGGAAATGTGATGAGGTGGGAAGTGATATTGAATAGTCATAGAACATGAAAGAACATGAGTGTGGCTGTAATACAGAGGGTGTGTGTGTGTTTTGGGGGCCAGCCTGTGGTGGTGGAAAATGCAAGTGGGATAGTAAGCAGGAACCAAATAAGTCCTGCGTCCCAGCTTGAATAGTAGCTGTTCCTCTATGCTAGAAGTTGATATATTACAAGGAAATAATTGGAAGTAACAGTTCCAAATGAAGCAATATTTCCTATTGCTAAATGCAAAGGAGAAAATGCAATTTTAGTATGTGTGCAATTATCTATTCTCTTGAGTCAGTTTACTGAACTTTAAAATGTCAGCATCTCACTCATTATGCTATATTATGCTATATTATGGAACTTTACAGACCATGACGATATTTTTCAGTGAAGAATTATGGGACATGAAATTCTAAAGATAAAAGTTGCTGTCTTTAGGTTTTTGTTTAAATTGTCACTTAAGCTGTTGTGGTGGTGCATGCCTGTAATCCTAGCACTTGGGAGGCTAAGGCAGGAGGACCACTGAGGCCACCCTGGGCTACATAGTGAGTTCAAGGCCAGCCTAGATTAGAGGGGGACTCTGTCTCAAACAAAACAAAACAAAAACAAACCCACCTGTTTAAAAAAAAGTGGACTTGTGCATGCCTATAATCCTAGCACTTGGGAAGCTGAGGCAGGGGGATTGCTAGTGAGTTCAAGGCCAGGCTGGGCTACAAAGTGACTTCAAGGCCAGCCTAAACTGCGTGGTAGGACCCTGTCTCAAAAAGACAAAATAAATAAATAAGTAAATTTTTAAAAAAGTGAGTGGTGAACTAACTACCTAATTTGGCAGAGGAAATTTCAAGACAGTCCAAACTGTGGCATGAATGTTGCTGGCTGCTTTTAGAAAAAGTGAGAGCAAATGACAGAGCAGAAAGCAGCGATGTGTAAAGCTGAGGCCCAAGAGATGGCTACTAAAGAGACTAACACCATTCATAAGAATCAAGTGCTTTGTACAGGGGTAAAAAAAAACATGCCTTGTAGGCATCTCTGAATCATCGAGATCTCATCTACCCATTACAAGCTCAAGAGTACAGAGTATCAACTTTTCATGAGAGAAGTGGGTTCCTGGGACCCTTGCTCAAGAAGAACCTCTTAGGGAATAGGTTCCCTGGACTTCATTTCACTATGTTCAGCCATCCAGAAACTCCGAAGCTACTGCAGCCTTGATCCAAGGGGGCCTGACTGCTGCTTCTGCTGACAGCAGACCTTGGGATTGCTGGTGTGGTGCTGGTTTTACTGGCATGCAGAATGGAAGAGTTGTGGGTCAGTGAGGCTTCCACCTAGATTTCAAAGGAAGACCTGCAAGGCCAGACAAGGACCCTCTGAAAAGGCAGTGCATGAAGCTATGAGAATGAAACCAAAGTTGTGATAGAGAGTCCAGGAAATCAGAGATGCCAGGATCATGGACTGTCTTCTGAGGAAAGCTACAGGCCATGAGCAGAACCAGCCCAAAACAGATACCTTGTGGGTGGCAGCAAGCAAGGCCAAACAGTTGGGCCCTTTGCCACTTGGAACTCATGTTTCACCACTGTGCCCCAGATCTTGGACATAGATATATAAGATTTAATGTTTTCCTTTGCTAGTTTTGGTTTATTTTTTTATCCTCCTTTACCTTTGTTTTGAAATGAGAATGTTTACTTAGTACCATTATATTTTGAGAGCATGTAAAGTATTTTTGACTTTTGTAAAGATTCACAGTTAATAGTTTGTCTTGAATCGCCTAAGAGACTTGGACTTTGACTTTTGAAAAATGCTAGGACTGTTGAGACTTTGGGAGAAGAGATTATTGGATTTGTGGTTGTATATGAAATAGTTGCATTAATTAGGGAAAATTATGAATTTGTTGTCTTAATTTAGGGATTAAGTATGGCTTAAGGCCATGCGTTAGGGTGTGAAGTTGACCTGGGGTGAACTGTGACTGTTAGTCCTGATGCAGTAATTTCACTGGATTAATAAACACCTAACAGATTAGTAGTGGATGTCCTGAGTGTGTCTGGGTGGATCAGGAGGTGTGGCTTGGATCCCTTGCCTCCTCCTTTCTGACACTGTTCTGCTCTGCTTCCCCACCACCATACACCGAGCAGCTCTGCCCCCATCCCACGCTTCCAACGTGATGTTCCTGCCTTGGAGCAGCTGACAGACTGAGCAAATGGAAGCCCTCCTGTAGGTTATAAATGTCAGGTATCGTGTCAGCCACAAGGAAGTGAATAGAAAGGCCAGGTAACTTACACAGGCTGTTCAGTGAGTCAGTGTGTGAGGCAGAATGGGAATTCAGGTTCAGAGATCATCACTGTGCTGTTCTAAAGGTGAAGTTAAATTTAAAGTCATACACATTGGGTGAGTTGGGGCTGGGGATTTAGCTTAGCGGCATAAGCGCCTGCCTTGCAAGCAGGCAGTCGTGAGTTCGATCCCCGGTACCGATAAAAAAAAAAAAAGAAGAATCAGAAACACGTTGGGTGAGTTTATAAATCAATTAATATGTAAGACAGTGAGGGTCCTGATGGTGAAGAACCTTGCATGTCTCCTGTTCTGATTCTGCAGAGGTGTTGGGGAGCCCACTGTAGCATGGTGCTGCTAGGCTAGTGTGGGCCATGCAGAGATGAGTCTTTTTCTTTTTGAAACAGGGTCTCGCTGTGTAGCTCAGGCTGGCCTCAAACTTGTGGTGACCTGCCTGCTTCAGCCTCCCGAGTGCTGGGGTTGCAGATGTGTGCCACTATGCTTAGTGAGATGAGGAAGTCTTGTCTGCTCCAGAGATTTGCGGCAGTGTTTTAATTAGCAGAGAGAAAAAATCATAGCAGTTACCCTGTCAGCTGAAATCCAGAGAGGAGGGGAGAAAGCTCTTAAGAACTACTTGGGGCGTGGTGTGGACACTTTAAGGAGGAGTAATCTTTTTAAATAGGCTCTTGAAAGATGGGTAAGATTTCTGCTGGCAGGGAGAGGGAGAAGAGAGGCTTTTACCTCATGAGGGATGCACAGCCGAAGCTCCTCCAAAGCTGGAGAGGAGTGCATGGTGAGAGGTGGGGCTGGGCAGGGACCTTGTCCAGAGGGAAAAGTTTTGAGTGCTAGGATAAGGAAGGGACTTTATGGCTGAGGCAGTTCTGTTCCCATTGATATTACCAAGGATCTGTTATCTTCAGTCACTATTTTTGTATTTGAAAGTCAACAAACCATTGTTTTGAGAGTTATGTGGCTTTTCTTCTCACCAAGGACAGCTCTTTTAATAACCTTTATTGTTGGAACTCCTTCTTGACTTTTGTCCTTGGAAGTAAGCACAAATAGGAGAAAACCATCTTTTTGAGACAAAGACTTCTCAGTTTAATTTGATACAGTTTGAGATGCCACATGAAAATCAGTCTGGAATTTTGAACTATGTTAAGATTGGTAGACTCCGTATTTGGCATTAGAGTTTGAATATCCCTTATCCGAAATGCTTGGGACCAGAAATATTTCTGATTTTGTTTTTTCTTTCCAGATTTTGAAATATGTGCATTGACTTTACTGATTGAACATCCCTAACCCTCCAAAACCTGAAGCTTTTTGAGCAATATGTCAGCTCTGGAGTTGCTCTGGGAGAGAAAACTGGAAGGCCATCCCAACAGAGATATTTCATTTAACACTTGGTGGATGCTTTGAATATTGAGCACCTTGTTGCTCTTGTAGTTTTAATGTACATAGCAGTGTGACCAGCACACTTTGTAGATCATGACTAAAAGGTTGTGGAAAGGATAGTAATTAAAGTATTGTGAAATCTTCTGTTGTTGTTACACTGATGTTATTGAAATAAAACAAGCAACCAGTATTTAACTATTGAATTAATGCCACTTGTTTTTCATTATGTTTTTACCATGAAGAGACAAAACTTTTTACGTATTGTTTATTTGTAACATAATTGACACTACATAGTATTGTAATTTTTTGTTTCCCATTTAACTCTATGTCTTAAAGTCAATAAAATTTAATTAACTTACTTATTTTGGTACTGGGGATTAAACTGGGTCTCATGATAAGCTGCATCCCCAGGCCTTTTTTTCCCCTCGATGTGTTTTACTATTTTTATTTTTTAGTTTTTTGGTACTGGGGATCGAACTCAACCTTGTGCTTGCCAGGCAGGTGCTGTCCTGCTGAGCTATATCCTAGCCTGCCCAGTCCTTTTTTAAAATCTGGGATGGGATCTTGCTAAGTCACTGAGTTACGTAGGTTAGGCTTCAATTTGCGATCTGCCTGCCTCAGTGTTCTAGAGTGCTGAGATTATAGACATGGACCACCATGTCTGGCTTTAAAATCAGTGCAGTTTTAAGTAGCTACAGAGAAATAATCCCATCAAAGGGATCAGACCAGTTTTGCTTCCCTGTTCTTTCTCCAGCAAATAGTGTAACCTAAAATTGAATAATTGATGCTTCTGTTTTAACAGGTACTTAACCTTCATAATGAGCCAATGACTCATTCTCTTACAGGAGGAAGCTGGGAATATGGGGAAAAAAGTGTTTTTTTGTTTGTTTTGGTTTTGGTTTTAGTCTTTTTAAGACAGCCTTTCACTATGCAGTTCAGGCTGGCCTTGAACTCACTTTGTAGCCCAGGTTGGCCTTGTAACTGTCCTGACTCAGCATCTTGAATGCTGGGATTACAGGCATATGCCACCATGCCTGAACAAGAAGATTTACTTATGTGCAAAGACTTATTAAAATATTTTTGGCACTGCTGAAAATGTTTCTCTAGTAACTCATTTCAAGCATGGCTTGTGAAAAGAAATACATTTTTTGGTATTGGGAATCAACTCAAGACCTCATGCTTGCCAGACTGGCACTGGGTTCAATACTTACATTTTTACAAAGGAAGAATTAATAAAATGTTTTTGTAAGCCAGAAAGCTATAATCTTGAAGCTCTGTGTGAAATACTTGATATGGTTTAAACTGTCAGTGTGGTTATTTGTGGTAGTTTTGTTTTGTTTTGAGACAGGGTCTCATTGCATAATTCCAGCTGGCCTTAAACTCACTGTGTAGCCCAGGCTGTCCTCCAATTTGCAGTGATCTTCCTGCCTCACCCTTCTGAATGCTGGGATTATGGGTGCATGCAACCATCCCTGGCTTGTGTGGTTACTAATGAGACAAGGCCGGTGTCTCATTCTCAAGTGTCTCATTTGTAAAAGGGAAATTTACCTTGATTTTGTCTACTGAATTTAATACAGTATGACTAGCTTAGCATTCAAGTTGTAAAAATTCAGATAGATTATTGCAAAACTAATTTTGAAGATTCTTTGGGGGAGGTACTGGGGATCGAACTCATGACCTTGCACTTTGCCAGGCAGGTGCTTGTGCCACTGAGCTATATCCTCTTATTTTGAAGATACTATTCTTTCTCTGTAGTCATCTGAGAACAGCCAAATGGGTCCTCTTACGGTAAAGAACAGCGGTGGTGAACCTATGGCATGCCTACTCAGCAGCCTGTTTGTGTCATTGAAGCACTGGTATAAAATTAGTTTCTTTGAGTCAGTTGAAAGTTTTATAAGGTTTTTCTTTCATTTTTTTTTTTGTACCAGGGATCGAGCTCATGACCCCACGCTTGCCAGGCAGACGTTAGGCCACTGAACTAAATCCCCAGCCCCATTTTACAAAGTTTTTAAAAAGATTATCTAATCATGCTAATGAAAAACAATTTTGACATAAAGTACTCATATTTTTAAAAAAGAAGATAATGCCGCCTTGGTAATAAGGGACATGCAAATTAAAAAGCAGGGTACTAACTTTTGCCTAATCATCAAAAAGTTTTTTCTTTTTTCATGTTAGGAATCAAACTCAGGGCTTCATACATGCTAGGCAAGCACTTTACCACTGAGTTGCATCTCTAGCCTCTCTCCAAAATATCTTTTTAATGGCAAAATTAAGTATTGATCTGGGTATGAAGTGATAGTGGAATTGGCTCTTTCTGGTAAACATCTTTATTGACACTTTGGATAATACTTTTTTTTTTTTTTTTGTCTTTTTGTGGTTTTTATCGGTACCAGGGATCGAACTCACGACTGCCTGCTTGCAAGGCAGGTGCTTATGCCACTGAGCTAAACCCCCAGCCCCCTGGATAATATTTGTAAGTCATCTTTCTTGAGGACTTGGTCTAATTCAGGCACAGAGCTATACCACAGTACTAGTTATACCCCAAAAATACTAACACAGCTGGGCATGGTAGTACATACCTGTGATCTTAGCACTTGGAAGTTTGAGGCAGGAGGATTGCCATGAGTTTGAGGCCAACCTAAACCATATGGTTCAAGATCAGCCTGAAGTACAGAGTGAGATCCTGTCTCCAAAACAAAACAAAAAACAAAACAATTCCCTCTGAAAAATATTAAGAACAATTTAAATGTTCAATAAAAGAATTAGTTAAATCAACTTTGATATTCCAAATGGACAATTATTTTATACCTATTATAAGAATACTTTTAAAGCCTCATTAGCTAGGCATGGTGGTGCATGCCTATAATCTCACTACTCAGGAGGCTGAGGCAGGAGGATCACAGTGAGTTCAAGGCCAGCCTGAATTACATAGTAAGACTCTCAAATAAATAAATAAACATAAAAAATTTATGAAAGGCATCACTAGTAACTTGGGAAAGTTTCACAGTATGGTATACATTGTATGTGAGTCTATGTATGTGCACACTCACGTGTATATTGTATATGTATATAATGTGTATACATACAATTTTACCCATTTTGTAATAATGTTTTTGTATGGAATAATTTAAAAATAATGAACAAACAAAATATTTTCAAATTTTTCCAAAATTTCTCTAGTAACTTTTATCCTCTGAACAGAAAAAAGTGAATAAACATTACTATAAGCTAATGATTTTGAACAAATGGGCCTAAATAGTTCACCACAGTAGGCCAGAGTTTTGCTGTATGCATCATAACCTTGTACTCGTGGAAAAGTACTTTGATAGCATTTAGTACCTCTGTAGATCTTGGAGCTTCTCACATAGGTGAATTTCTGCATTTAGCTGGGCAGTGTGGAGTCCTGAGAATGTGTCCTGCTTTCCCTGGCCTGTCAGTTTAGATGAGTTCTATCTCTGAAGAGAATCTCACCTTATAAAGCTGTTTCTGCACTGCTGCGTGAGTGCTGTGAGCAGGTAAATGGGAGAGCACTAAGTAGGGAGCACTTCCAGAAGGGAGGAAGAACCTTGATGTTGACTTGCGTGTAGCCCAGCTGCGGCTGGCCCCTCCGCTCTCTGAAAGCCCAGATGGCCATCTAGTGGAAAGAGTGCTCCGAAAAACTTTCCTCTGGACACCCAATATCATGTTTGTTCAGTTGGCTTGTCCAAACAGTTTTCCTGTGTTTTCACCAGGGTAATATCAACTTAGCATGAAGATTAAAGCTGTTCTCCATCTGCTTTATCTGCCGTGCTTAATTAGAACCTGATGACAGAAATCAACTTTGATTCAGGCTCATTGTTGCTGGAGAGTCTCATTATTATTGTAGGCATTTGTTGTTTTTTTAATTAACCACATTGATCCTGAGCATCTATATGGCAGAAATGTAGGGAAAAGAGAGAGGGCATTTTTCATTTCACCATTTATCCAGCAAGCCTTGTGGCAGCTGCTGTGGGGCATTTAAAGTTGCTCAGGTCTGGTAGAGGAGCTAGTACGTGCACAAAATAGTTTCAACACAAGTGTGATGCAGAAAGTGCTCCAGGGCAGGCACTAAGTGTGTGGAATTTGGAGGCACAGTTATTTCTGGTCTTGACTGTGTATCTTTTGAGTTTTCTTTTAGAATGTAAACAAATCGGCCTGTTTACCAGCTTTGTTTTGCTGTTAGAGATGAAGGGAAGAGGCAGATGTTTGTATGTAAACCCTTTCGATGAGCAGTGGACTTCAGAGTCACTTTTTTTGTTTTGTTTTCTCTCTGTCTCTCTTTGTCTGTCTTTCTGTCACTCCGTTTCAAGATTCAGTCTTGGTATGCAGTTCAGGTTGATCTTGAGTTCACTGTGTGCCGAGGCTGTCCTCAAACTCACTGTGACCCTCCTGCCTCAGCCTTCTGAGTGCCAGTATTACAGGTTTGTGCCACCATGCCCAGCTTTCTGAGAGAGGGTCTAACTCTGTCATGATCCTCTTGCTTTCTGAGTGCTGCCTCACCCAGTTTGTGTATCTATAAATATTTACTGAGCCTAACCTCAAGGAGCTTGCCAATTTACGAATTTTGATGAAATGTAATTTTATGAATAAGGTAACATTAAAATTACTTTTAAACATAGTTAATTGGGCCATGGAGATATTAGTAGTGGAGAAACTGACAAGAGTAGTTGCCGATCTGGTGTGTTATGATTGGCCACAGGCAGAGTTAGTTAACTGGTCCAACTCAGCCCACAGCACTGTGATAGGGAGGAGTGGCACACAGTTTGCCGTGCTGCTTGCTGGCTTTGGACCTTGGTAAGTTTTACTTTGCCTTTCTGTTCTGCAGTCCTCCTATCTTTAGAATTAAGTTCCTGGGAAGAGAAGAGTCGATGAGACAGGATGTGTCCCTGAGGTTTGGGGTTGTACCTCCACTGTGCAGGTGTGGACCTCTAAGAAATGTGAGTGATGAGAAGCAGAGCCTTTTGGGGGCATAGGCCACGGGTGCCTCCCTTGTGAATGGGACCGAGACCTTTATGAAAGAAGCTTCACTTGGTGCTGCATGCTTCAGAGACTGTGGCCCTCAGTGGCCAAATGTGCTGCTCTCTTGGTCTTGGACTACGCAGCCTCTGGGACTCTGAGAGGCAGATTTCTGTCTGCTGTAAGTTTTTGGTCTGTGGCATTGCGTTCCAACAGCACAGAGTGAGACCTGTGTAGAACCCACCTGATTGCATAGTTCTCCATAATGATGCACACCCCCCACCGAGTAACCTGGAAGAGCAGATACTGACAGTGAAAAGTTAAAGATGCTGTCAGTCTTCTCTTCTTTGCAGGGGAATCATTTACTGTCAACCTGAGATGGCTTATACTTAATAAAAGTTTTTCTAGCTAGGCATGGTGGTACACACCTATAATCCCAGTACTCAGTAAGATGAGACAGGAGGGAGGATCACGGCAAGTTTGAGGGCAGCCTAGGGTACAGAATGAGTTGAAGGCCAGCCTGAACTGCATAGTGACACCCTGTCTCAAAAAGACAAGGAAAAAAGAAAAATGTGTTTCTTATGGATGTCTTAATTATTTGGAAGTCTGAATTCAGAAGAATTGTGGTTTATTTCTGACTGTAGTCGTGTGCCTCCTTTCACCAATGTAATTGGCTCAGACTAGTTTGATAGATAGTAGTTGCTGTTTAAACTGAACATGTTAAGAATTCTCAGTAAAAATACTGTACCTCATACCACTGGTGCTCTCTTGTTAGTTTGTTTTCTGAGACAGGGTCTTGCTATGCAGTTCTGGAGCGGGGACAGTCAAACCTCCTGTGCCACAAGTTAGGCCCTTAGCTGCCTCACCTGGAGCGTGGCCCAGGCAGAGGCTTGGCACAACTCTTATCCATTGCCCAGTGCCTCTGCACTTGGAACAGGAATCCTTTCCTTGGTTGTCTCTGGGTTTTTCCTGAGATGACCTGGGGAAGTTTAAAGCATTACCAATTGCAACAGCTATAAAGTTAACCTTTCTCTTCTGCTCTCCTCTGGGTCCTGATTGTCAAAAACAGAAAAGGCCATGTCTAGTAACTGGACATGGGTGTCTGTGGCCCATCTGATTTTGTAGCTTATGTTGAAAAACCTGGGGCTGACTGACATGAAATGCTATCTCTTCCTCCTTGGAAGATGGACCTAAGTATTCTTGTAGAAGGCTTCTAATAATCAGTTACGAAGCAGAGCCGAAGTTTTCCCTGTGTCCATTAAAATTGCACTTATGCCGTGATCATTAATGCACCTTTACACCCCCATAATAAGAAGCGCTGGCATACTAGGCACCGCTTCTAGTTCATGCTGAATATTATAGCTCCAGTTTGGCTCTGTTGAAGAGAGAATAGCATTTCCAGGGTGGTTTCCTTTCCTTTTAAAGCATAGTTCATCTGCATAGTTCCTAGCCTCTTGTAGGATTCTCTTTCATCTGAGGTATCACAAAAGGCCAAGATGTATTGGACATTTAGCCATGATAAATCAAAAGCAAAGGTCGAAGTTTGGAACCCATCTGCAGACTTCCAATGGCCTTTTGGCAGCTGGCCTAATTTTTGTCCCTTGCACTGTTGGTCGTCTGCTGCTGAGAAGGGAACCTGCACTCCAGTATTTCCTTCCACCCATGAGACTACTCTTGGGGACAAGACAAGTTGTGAGTCAGTGAGAGGCAACACTTCACATTAGGCCTGTGGGCCTTCCTGTGGGCCTTAAAGCTGGCAGTGTGCACCCAGTGGAGCTTAGAGCTGTTGCGGAGATTGCCGGGGGAGCTGAGGAACACTGGATACCTTTGGTCATTTGGAGAGGATGGACCTGATTTGCTGGTCTGAAGGCTATAGCTGGAGGTCAAGGAGATCTTTTCCAGATGATCCTCCCTGAATAAATCAGCACGAACCAGATCCCCTGAAAGATACACAGGGGTCTTAGGACAGGGTCCTCCAGGATATCTTTGTCTTCCTGGGCCTGCACGAAGAACCATAGCTCTTGAGCATTCCCTTTGATAACAAGTCACAAAAGCCTAGGCATTAGGTATTTCACTCCACCTTTTATGTTCCTAGAGGAAAGACTGGAACTGGACAGCCATCTCCTACTTTAAAGTATCATTTGTTTACCCATCTTTTGTGACCTCCCACTTTGTGTTGAACCCAAACCATATTGCAACAGTAGATAAGCTGCTCTTGTTTTAAGTTGTCAGGATCAAACCTGTCCCATTCATCAAGGATATGGTCTAGTGACAAAGTGGGTGGAATCTGTGTGGTGACAAAGTTCAGTAGATTTCCCGTCTGCTTGTCTCGGGACCTACCAGGAGGAGGAGAAGGCTGGGCCTGCCCTCAGGCCATGTGTGCGGAGGAGCCCCTGTGACTTTATACAACCCGGATAGACGTCTCCATCTGAGCCTTCAGGTAACATTAGCACCCTTTACCAAAGAAGAAAACCTTCTTGTCCATATTGGGGACCCTTACCTCCTTGGAGACAAGGGGCTGGGCCATCTGGTGGTTTGTCTGGTCCAAAGTCCTGGGAGGTAACGGCAGAACTTTGCCAAGCTGAGTTCTCTGAACCACCTCGTTGGGGACTTGATGGTCCAATTCGTGTTTATTCTCAGCCTCCTGATGGCTTAGCTTGTACTGCAAGTCTCTTGGTGGCTGTACTTCACCAGTGTGAAATCATCTGAGAAAACATCTCATGCAGGTACTAAGAACTGGGACCACTGTTCGTTTAGTTAAGTGTTTCAGTGTTAAATGCTGTTCAGTTTGGGCACCAGGCATAGGTCTTTAATTTATCTGCCCTTAACTAGGGAAGCACAGAAGCCAGGTGGCAGTGGCCTCAGGCATGCTCTTGGAGTGGTGGAGGCACTCTGGTTTTGGCTAGAAGCCTTGGGCATCTAAAGACGGACAAGTATGTTTCTCTTGCTTTTGCAGGTTTGCATCTACCCTGCCACATGCACCCATATTTGCCCAGCACAGCCCCCGACTCCAGTTGTAGCTTTATTCCCCACAAGGGTTTCCTGAGTTTTGCTGTTGGTTTGTTTTTTTGAGTACCAGGGATCAGACTCAGGACTTGTGCTGTAAGCTAAATCCCTGACCTTTCCTGAGTTTTTAAAGTGACGTACACGGGTTTTCTTTTTGTGTGGGAAGGAAGCCCATATGCTCTCAAAATCGAAGGCTTGTAAGACCAGTTGTTTAAAAAACAAAAGAAAAAAGGAGACACAGGGAAAAAAGTGGCAGTTGCTGGGGATATACACCCATGTAAAAGTTACACAGTCTTGTAACAAGGCAAGATGGTGGGAGTCCCTGAAGTAGGCAGGGTGGCTACTGGCACATTAACCCTGCAGGTTCTTGTGGAGGCACTCCCGACCAAGACACAAACTGAGAAAAAGCCATTTATGAACTGGACTAAGTGAAAAGAGCAGGCTAACTTAGCAAAATATACAGCAAGCAAACCAACCAACCAATGCCTGGACAGCAAGGCATACCATGGAGTGAATGTAAGTGGCTAGAAAGGAAAACTAAAGCCTGCATTTCTTTCCCCCATCCCTGGCCAGTCCAGGAAGACCCTCCCTGACCCCTTGAGAGGAATCCTCTGATTGTTGGCTTAGGGGATGGCATGAGGAAAAGGAGGAGGAGAGGAAAAATATAAAAAAGTAAACAGCCTCACAGAGATAGAAATTGTGCCCAGCATGGGCCTTCTCTTGGCCTTTGGTCTGGGGCTGGCCACTCCGAAGTGCTGTCTCCTGGCTGGGTCACCAGGATATTGTCAGTGGTAATTGGCAATGGCTTGCCAATTAAAAGCATTCCAGGTCCTCCTGCCTAATGGAATTGGATGAGGTGTGCCAAAAAGAGTGTGCCCAAAGTGTATTTGAGCAGTACGGGGTAAAGAGGTGAGGGAAAAACCAGCTCTGAGAGCAAACTGGGGCTTCACAGGGAGAGAAGCGTAGAAGCAAAAATGATGCATGGGATCTCCATGGGCCCATGAGGGTTGGAAAAGCAGGTCCAAGGCATGTCATCTCTCACGGTGTCCACTGCTCACGGGGGCCGCGAGAAGTTCCATGTGCCAGGTCCTGGGAATCACCTGATGCTGCCCTGGGAACCACTCGTTCCAGGTTCTGCTTGTTTTTCCAGTCAGCTTTGCCGTGCCATCTCCTGTACCAGCACCACACCAGACCATACCAGACCATAACAACTGAGAGGTGTGGATGGCTTCTGAGTCTCTAGGGGCACCTCTGTGGTCACACAGCTTGTTTTTCTAAACTCTCAAGTCAGCTGGATTTTATTCCAGCTAGAGCTTATGTTTGTGTGTTCTATCCCTGTGAATCCTTTTTAGGCAGGTTAAATTCCATTGATGCAAATTATGATTTCAATAATAAATTGCTTTTTTTTTTTTGGTCTTGTCTTTTTGAGACAGGGTCACACTATGCAGTTAGGCTGGCCTTGAGCTCACTTTGTAGCTCAGTCTGATCTCAACTCACAGCAATCCTCCTGGCTCAGCCTCGAGTGCTGGCATTACAGGTGTGTGCACCACGCCCGGCTCTAATCAGTTGCATTTTCCTACTTTCTTGGTCAATAATTTCCAGAAATTATGTAGCAGAACTGAAGTCCATCATTTGGGAGGTAGAACTGTTGGGAGGTCTCTAAGCTATATCTGTTGTCCTTTTAAGAATGGTAGGTGCTGACACCTCTTGTGATAAAGGCCTTTGCCACAGCTGAGTGTTTATCTAACTGGATTTTTTCTAGTAAGATTTTTAAAGATGATATTTTTTGTAGTGTGGCAATTTCAGGCTTTGGTTCAAGCATGGAACCATATTTTCTTGCATCTCTTGAAATTCTTTTTGACTTGCGGAGTTCATATTCAGCTGTCAAAATTTGCTTGTGGTCAGTATTGAAATATGACTTGTGATTTCTGTGCTTACCTGATTAAATTGTAACTCTCTGGGAAGAATAGACTGAAATGATTTCTGAAATACTGGAAGGGATTTGGAGATGATCTGTTACAGGTGAGGCTGGGAGGTAAGGGAGGCGTGAGTTTCACATTTAAGTTTGGAGAGTCTTGTTTAGGTGGTGCCTGTTCCTTGTAGAGTTTATCAGTTAGTATTATCAATAGTCAGTGAATGTTTCTTTCTTTTCTTTTCCTTTTTTTGGTCTTTTTGAGGTGGGGTCTTGTTAGGTAGTTCAGGCTGGCCTTCAACTCACTTTGTAGTGCAGGCTGTTCTCGAACTCTCATAGATCTTCTTGCCTCAACCTCCCAAGTGCTGGGATTTCAAGTGTGTGCCACCACATCCGGCTTTCATTTAATGTTTCTATATGAAGTGTAATTAAAAAAAAAAAAAAGGAACTGTGGTAGTCATCCCCCCCCACCTCCAAGAAATTCACTATGGAATTAAGAGGTTAGGTTAAAAGAGACTTGAGATAAATGTGCTGAGCCCAAGCTCTGCACTGATCGGGTGAGGTCTCTTGCAGAGTGGGCAGGGATGGTGTGCAGGACCCATTGTCCATGGGCAGGGCGCTTAAAGACACCCTCTCTTAGGCACTGAGCAGGGAAAAGCATCACAGAAGTATCTGTAGGGTGCTGAGGGCAGAGGGAGGCTGATTGGTCCCCTCCTCTTCTCAGACAGGTTGATAGAAGTGTAATTTGTACTTCGTAAAGTCTGCCCACTTTAAGTGTACAATTAAATGATGTCACAGTAAATGTATAAAGTTATACAAGCATCATTGCTGCCCAGTTGGGGAACTTCTGCTAATTTCCTAAAAGTTCTCTGCTTTTGATTTATAGTCATTCTTTGCTTTGGTGTTCAGCCCAAGCAGCCCCTGGTCTGCTGCATCTATAGATTTACCCAGTCTAGAAATTTCATAGAAACAGAATCAGAAGGTGGTCTCTTACATCTGGCTCCTTTCAGCTGCTGCAGTGTCCTTACGCCTCAGCTGTGTTTAGCACATATCCGGAGTGTGTTCCGTTTGATTGCTGAATGCGTTCTGTTTATCCATGTGCTAGCTGATGGACATTCGCACTGCTTCCAGGCTGTGATGGGTAATGTCTAAGGGATGTCTGCGGGACGATTTATGTGGATGTGTGGTTTCATTTCTCCTAGGAAGAGCCTAGAAATGACATGTTTAGGTCAAATAGTAAACATGTATTTACCTGTTTTAGAAACTATCAAACTATTTCCAAGGCAGCTGTACCATTTTACACCTGGAAACAGTCGAGCAGTCTGATTTTTCCTCTTCTGTCAACATTGGTTGACAAAGACTTACAATACTGTCAGATGTAGGGTAGTGGTATCTTAGTGTGACTGTGCTAGCATTTCCCTAGTGGTTAGGAATCCTTCCCCCACCTTACCTAGCTGCCTTTTTGTACTGAGTTGAACTCAGGGGCTCACATATACTAAGCTCCATTAATGAGCCATGACTCTGGTCCCTAGGAATGAATCCCTTTTAATATTGTAAGTTTCATGAGAAGTTTCAGAGAAAGTTCCTTTATAATAGCGACAATTGATACATGGTTTACTAACTTTATCTTTACAGTTCTTGAAGTAACTTTTATGTGTAAAGAATGCAGGTGGTGTTTTATTATCTGCAACTGCTTGTTGGCTTGTGTTTAAATTTTCTTTTTAGATTTGTAAACTTATCTTCTGATGCAAACCCTTAGCTGCCTGCCATCTGCCTCTTGGTTTTGTCTGCCACAGTGAGACAGACAGACCACAGGAAGCTCCTGTCTCCTGACTCATTTTGAAGGGGGTTCAGCTTGGACAGTGGCTGTCTGCCCCTCCCTCTGGCTCCTCTTTGATCCCCTTTGCATCCTGCTGGACTGGGACAGTTTACTTCAGTGTCCTCACTGGGTCTGTAGTGGTGTCTTCCCTGGTGTCAGCATGACTTGGATTTTTGAGAAGAGAGAGGCACCCTAAAGAATGGCTAAGATCAGGAAGGAAGGGGTCTGGGCTTGTGTCTGGCATGCAGCAGGCCTTCCCGAAGGGTCCCTGGTTTCAGCTCTCCCCTCACTAAGTGGGCCGTGAGTGGCTGTGTAAGTAGCACTTCCCAGGCATTCCTTGAGTTTTAGTCTCGGAGGGCTCCCGCCTGATTACTGACCACACTGTGCTATGACACCAGCCCTGTTAAAATACAGACTCGCTTTAGGGTTCCTGTAAACCTGCTGTAATCCTGATTGTGGTTTATTTCTTTGGTAGCATGGGCCTTGGAGGTCCTGTAAACCTCTATAGACTTTTATCCTAGTAGTGTGGACTGAGTGAATACATAGAGCTGTTGTCATGAAGAGCTCCAGAGGACAGAATCAATGAAGACCAGTTAACTGAGATCCAGCTCCTGGCAGCGTTGATGTACAGTGTCCAGCACAAGCTGGCATTGGATAGTGACAGCTGGCAGGGCAGTGGCCAGCAGCTGGCTGTGTCAACTACTGCATCCAGCATTGCCTGGTGTCGCCTGGTGACATCAGATCTGCTAGCAGAGCTGCACTTTGCTGTTTCACGATTTCAGTCTGAATCACACAGAAGACCCCAAGCTGATTGGCAATACCAAGAATAAAGACTAGTTTTTTATTTTTTGATTGGGACTGAGCAGGTGGCTTAGTGGTAGCTCACTTCCCTGGTGTGTATGAGGTTCTGAGTTTAAACCCCAACATTCCAAGAAGGTGGAGTTTTTCCCCCTCTTCAGTACTGGGAGCCGAATCCAAGCTCTCACACATGCTATGTAATCCCTGGCTACATCTCTAGCCAGAGATTAGGGTTAGAAGGGTTAAGAATTAGTCTCTGGAACCTTTCAGGAAGGCTCCCAGAAGACGAAGAGGAAGGAAATGAAACTTTTCTAGACAGAGTTGTCATGTTTTTTTGTACTAAGTTTGGAAAATAATGCAGTGCAATATAGATATCTTCAATTTATTCAGATTTTTCATTTCTTCATCAAAATGAAAATAATAGAGCTACATGTGGTGCCACATGCCTGTAATCCCAGAACTCAGGAAGCTGAGGCAGGAAGATCAGGGCAAGTTCCAGGCCATTTTGGGCTAGTGAGTTCAAGGCCAGCCTTCAGCAAGACCCGTCTGTCTCACCAACAAACAAAATCCCAAACGAACACAACAACAACATAACACCAGGCAAGAACCACAGACCAAAAGCCAGTAGGGAGGAATATAGGAAGAGTTAAGTCCCTCTTCCCTCCATTGTTATCATTACTGCTGGAATTTAGTCTGTTTACTTTTAGACCTTTTACTGCAGAATCATGAACACACTCAATTGTGATTTGTGATTGATTTTTCAGAAATGAAATTAAAGTTCTAATGTTCTAAAAGTAGGTTTAAAAATTTGGTTCAGTATACCACAGATGTGCATATAGATTTGTATTTTTCTTTTCTTTTTTCTTTTTGGTACCAGTACCTTGAGCTTGCCAGGCAGGTATTCTTGCCACTGAGCTGTATCCCGGCCCCTATAATTAACTATTGATGGAGTGTCAAGTGCTAATGCTATGCTATGCTAATGCTCATATGTTTCAGCCTTCCCAACACTGGTTATATTCATCTGTACATTTTTGCCTGCTCAATAACAGAAAAACAACTCATTATCATAATTTGCACGGGAGACTGGAGCTTTTTAATCTTATAGCAATTGTACTTTTGTGAATTGCCTGTTGCTTTGCTTAGTTTTCTTTTGGATTATGTCTTCTAATTAATTGATAAAGTCTGCATGTGTTATGGACATGTTAATTAATTAATTGTTTAATTATTTTTGAAGCAGAGTCTCACTACGTTGTTCAGGTTGCTCTTGCACTCATTTTGTAGCCCATGTTGGCGTTGAACTCATACTGATCTTTCTGCTTCAGCCTCCTGAGTGCCTGGAGTACAGGCAGGCGTCACCACGCCCAATCAGAAATTTTGACTTTTTAGGTTGTCAAATCTGTCATTTATAGCTCTGAGATTTGGATTTATGCTTAAAGTTTTCGTGTTTTAAAATGTCCTTGAAGGCTACCTATCTTTTGGTTGAGTGATCCCTAGTCATGGGCGCATCAGAATAACTTAAAGGAGTCTTTTAGAAGTATGTTACGGTTTCTAACTAGGTTGGAGGGGGGTCCAAATTGTTTTTTGTTTTGCTTTGTTTTTATTTTGAAGGAAGAAGCGGCAACTTCCTGATGTTTGGAAAACCCTTATTAAAAACCATATTATATAAAGCAAAATGTTGCTTCCTTTTTTTAGTTATAATTTTTGTTTTGTTTTTGCCTTCTGTGAGGGGATGCTGGGAGGAGTGACAGTTGGTTATCTTCCCTTGTACTTGCTGAGTGCTTCTGGCAGATCTGGAGAATTGGAAAGGGAGGATTCACGCGCTTGGTATGGAAGCTACTATGCCTTGTGCCCTGGAAACAATCATATTGTTTGCTCTTCAGCCATTATGTTGAAATAAACCAAATACGTGACCATATTTCATTGATAGTGAAATGCATATTCTTTTCAAATTTTAATATTTATGAAATTGAAATGTTGACATGTCATAATTTACTTTTTAAGTTTATACAGTATTATAGCTTGTGTCTAGATGTTCCCCCAAAGCCTCATGTGGTCATGGGGCCAGGCTTAATGCGTGACTGATTCATGGTCCAATGCTTGGATTATGGGTGTGAGTGCTACACCCATCCTAGGGTAGGTAGTCCACATACAATTATAAGGGATAGAAGAGTCTTCTGTCCATGCTCTTTCCCTTTTTGCTTTTGGTGCTTTTGCTGTCTTCTGCTGCCATGAACTGTTGCCCTTTTGCCGTGTGCCACTCTGCCTTGGACAGAGCAGAATATGGACTAACCTCCATGAACTGTGAGCTAAATAAACCTTTCCTTCCCTAATTTTGGCTGTTGGGTATTTTGTCCTAGCAACAAGAGAAATCAGGACATACAGTAATGGTTCAGCTTGGTCATCTTAGATTCAATAAGTTATGGGTCGTTTTTTATTTTCAGTTGGACATGATAGCACCTGCCTGTAGTCCCAGCACTCTGGAAGGCTGAGGCAGACAGATTACAAGTTTGACCCCAGCCTGGGCAACTTAGCAAGACTCTGTCTCAGAATGAGTCCATCAGTACAGTTTTTCCTGTAGTGGTCTTTATGATCCTGAATAGTTTCTTCTTTAGTGCCCCTCATAATTAATGTTATACATGGCTGCCAAATAACTGTTCCCAAACTGTGGTTCTGATCAAATTAGTACTTTGTGTGGTAGTTCTTTTTTGGTACTGGGAACTGAACTGATGGCCTTAGCACTGAGCTGCATCCCCATCCCTTTTTCATTTTGAGCCAGGTTCTCACAAAGTTGGTAAACAGCCCAGGCTGAGATTGAACTTGTGATACTCCTGCCCCAGTCTCTCAAAGCACCAGCATTATAGGTGTGCACTATGATGCCCAACTTTATGTAATAACTGTTTAAAAGCAAACAACTGTAATAGTTTCAGGCTTCTGTAACCCTCAAGTCTAAGTTAGGGACCCACCTTGGTACTGTCTGACATGCTATCTTTTACAGCAGGTGTTCCACTCCTATGTAATTGGTTGTTTTTGAGCCGTTTATTGTAAACTTTAAGAAAATAGGAATCATGTCTAGGGTGTAATGCTTGTTGAATGAATGCATGGAAATCCTTTACCTTTTCATTCATTTTGCTACTTCTGTGTCTTGGCACTTTTGTAAGACTTTGCTGGTAATCTTATGACGCAGCTTGCCTTGGCTCTTAAAACTTCACCTTTGTATGTTGATAATTGGTATAGAGAGGTATATTATATTTCTCTCCATAATAAACAAAAAGGTAGCCACACATGGTGGCTCATGCTTGTAGTCATAGCACTTGGAAGGCTGAGGCAGGAGGATTGCTGTGAGTTCAAGGTCAGCCTGGACTACATAGTGAGTTTCATAAGGTGAGCCCTAACCACCTGTTGAGACCTTGACTAAAAAAAACCCATACCCAAAACCAAATGAACAAATTAAAAAGGCAAAGAAGTCAAAGACACAACTCTGTGAAAGTAATTCCGTGAAGGTCTGTTCCCATCTGACCGCAGAGTGGAAGAGATCTGAAAGGTGAACGTGATGAGCTCTTACTGGTCACTCTCACAGTCCTGGATGTTTGTATTTCAGTTGGGAATAACTTGTTTCTCAAACTGTAGTTTCCTGATGCTTTGGGGACTAAAGAGCTCTGAGATTCCTTGTGACTTTTTTAAAGTGTTTATTTAAATCTTTAAAATTTTTCCAGGGATATAGCTTAGTAGCATAAGCACCTGCCTGGCAAGTGCAAGGGCCTGAGTTTGGTTCCCAGTACCAAAAAAAAAAAAAAAAAAAAAAAAAAAAGAGTTAATGTGAGTATAGTTAGAGTCATCCGAACGGTGACATTGTCACGGAGCCCTGCCGCTTGATTTTGGAGGCAGCATTGGTTTACACCACCATAATGTAATTCCTGTGCCTGATGAGGAGGATGCCACAGTGCTGCTTGTGGCTAAGGAGCACAGAGAGGTCTACCCTATGTGGTGACTGCCTTGCGCCCACCTGAGCAGGGGAGCACATGGAGTGTGGGTGATGCTGTGTGAAATGGTCCCCAGCTCACGCTGTGGAGGCAGTGGGGTTTTAACAGAACAATGTTACCAGTCTCACCAAGTTGATATTAATTGGAGTATTATTATTTCATAGTCTTTTTTGGAAGCATTTTTAAATGGCTACTCTTACATTTATTCAGTGTTAACACTGGACATCTGTTTTTTATTTATTTATTTTTATTTTTTATTTTTTATTTTTTTAATTTTTATTTAAGGAGAAAAGAAAAGAAAGAAAAAAAAACAGTGAAGGGGTACAAGTTATACAGATTTACAGAATAAAAAAATGCGCAGTAGGAAATCACTAGTTAATGGATTACATATTGCCATCTTAGAAATAATTGTTCAAGTCACAAAATTAAAGCTTGTAGAGTGGACATTCCACCAATGATACTGCAAACAGTTCTGTTCAATGATCCAATAAAACTCTGTGATATCATTTTCTATCTTATACTTTTAAATATACATGCAGTTATATAGTTTAGAGCACCTTCTTTTCCTCTCTTTTGTACAGTGACTATTACACATTTTGGGTTTCATTGCTCCCACGGTTCTTGTTGCTTTTTTGGAAGAGAGTAAAACCAAATGTGACATAACAGAACAGAATCGGTCAAGTCAAAAGGGTGGACATAATAGATAATATAAAAACATAATACAAGGTGATCAACAATGGTTACCCTAATGCCTCCCGCTATTTCTAATAGAATTGCCTATATCATTAGTTGTAATACAATTGAACAAAACCGTAAAGAATAAAACCGACAAAACCAAAACATTGGAGACATTGTAGGTCTTCAAAAGTAGATAAAAGTCAACGAGAATGGGCGTTATAATGAATCTCATTATCTTCTCAGCTGATGCCTAAACTTTCGAACCTGATACTATCCAGCAAAACAGAATATAGGAACCTCAGTCAAAAACAAGATGGTGAGAGTAATACAGGGCTTCAAATCGAGATAATAGAAAGTCAAAGTGGGTTACTATATTATATCCTGCTATATTTTTCCCTGTAATTAAATGGATAAAAATAAAAAAGTAAATAATGGAGTGGAGATTGAGAAAAAAAGAGGGCATAACAGCGAAACAGGGCAGATCAAAACATAACCATTTAAGCAGAATAGTGTTTCACCACCAGCTAATCCTGACCCAAAAATAGTTACCATATTGACTCCCTCCCTGAAGTCCTTGAGTACAACTTCATATACTGTAGCATTAAGTATATCAAAACAATGTAAATCCATTTAAGAGAATGACAGCATTATAGAGTATTTAGAATCGACTAACAGAAAATGAACAATGGTCTCTGTATAATCTCCTTGTCTTTAAAAGGTTTTTTCTTATACTATCGTACATAGTAAAATCCAATAAGATACAACCTGTTTAGACCATTGGAGACAGAAGAACAAAAGCTAGATGAGACTTCAAAACAAGATGGTACTAAATCAGCATTACCTATTAAGATGTCATTTTCTCCAAAAAAAGCTGTTCCTATCATCCAATCTTCTCTGTCTCATTTCTGTTGAGCTCTTTTTCTGTCAGTAGCTGTCAGTTTGTCTTCTTCGTTTTGTTCTCTGCTCTATTCGTTGTGGCCTCCCCGCCCCTATTTCTGGGTTCTTTGTATTTTTCTTTTTTTAGAATATCCTGCAATACTTTCTGTAGGGTTGAATTGGTGGTTGCAAATTCCCCCAGTTCCTCTTTATCTTGGAAGCACCTCGTTTTTCCATCAATTTCCAGGGACAGTTGTGCAGGATATCTCAATCTTGGCTGTAGATTATTATCTTTCAAAGCTTGAATTATTTCTCCCCATGCTCTTCGTGATTTGATGGTTTGTGAAGAGAAATCTGCTGTAATTTTGATGGGTCTTCCCTTGTAAGTGATCTGTTTCTTGTCTCTTACAGCTTTTAATATTCTGTTCTTGTATTGAATTTCTGGAATTTTTATTATTATATGCCTGGGTGTTTCTCTGTTAGGGTTGTAGGTAGCTGGGGTCCTGTATGCCTCATACATTTGAGTATCTTTACCTTTTGCTAAATTAGGAAAATTCTCCTGGATTATTTCTGTGAGTAGCTTTTGTAGTTCACTTGTTTGTGTCCCTACTTCTTCTTTTATGTTCTTAATCCTTAAGTTATGGCTCCTCTTATCATCTTCTTGTCTTTGTATTATTGCTGTGTGTTTCTTTGTTATTTTTAAGAAGTTTTTCATTTCATTCTCCCATGTTTCAAGTCTGCCCTCCAATTCAGATAGTCTGTCCTTAGTTTCTTTCAAGCTGTTATGCCAGTCTTGGGTAGACTTCTTGATTTCTTGATAGTCCCTTTGCACCTGCTTCACATACTCAATGCTTTCTCTGTTTTCTCCATCAAGCAATTCTCCCCTCTTTTTCTGTTCTTCCACTCCACCATCTGCTTTTTCCTGGGTGGTGCTTAGCATTTCTCTAACTATTCTGCATACTTCTAGCTTCAGGTCATTGATAACTTCATTCCTGAATTGGTTTATGAGGCTCTCTAAATGGCGCTTAATGTATATTGGTACAGTGTCCACTATTGCCTGATTCTCAGGATTGGGGGTCGAGGAGCCTTTTTTGTTGCTTCCCTTCCCCATATTTTCTGTTCCTTATAAAATGTAATCTTACACAGGAGGCCCGGCTTCCCTGCCTGTCAGCTACAGCTTGATCGAATTGCGCTGGCTAGTTGTTCCAGCTCACCGCTGCGCCCCAGGGAGTTGCGGAGGAGGCAGCCTACGCGGAAGTCGGTCGCTCCTCCGGGCCACCGTCAGGCTCTGGGATCTGGGTTAGGCCAGCCTAGGGAGTCCGCGAGCAGCGTCCCTCCGGCCAGGCACCTTTCACCAATCCCGTCCGAGAGGGAAATGCGCGGCTGCAGTTGCCACCGCGCCCTGCTCTTACAGGACTGCCCGCGCCCAGAAAATCCTCCGCTGGAGTCAGACTGCGGTAGGGAGTCAGTTCCTCGCTCACCTCGCCACCAGTCAGCCTTCCTTCCTGTCCGTCGCGTTTCCGACTCCGTTCCCAGAGCTCGGCGGTTGCTTCTCTCCTTGCTGAGCCGCTGTGGAGGTAGCCGGCCGCCGCGCGGCGGGAAATCCAAACCGCGGTTTCCAATGGCGCGGAGTCGAGCCTCCACACCGAGATTTTTCTGTTCCTATTTTAGCGCCAGGACTGTATTCCAAGTTGGATTCTCTCAGCCCAGTTCGTTCCTGAGTCAGCAGAGCATATCTCTACTGGTTCGTATCTCCTTAGTCCGCATCATTCCTGGCCTCTGAGCCGAGCCTTTAGAGAGCGTTCAGTAGTTGCTGTTGTCTGTCCGCCATGTTCTCCAGCCTCCGACATCTGTTTTTTATTTCCTTTGCAAACACTGTGTACTTGGGGAAACACTGTCCTTATGTGCAAAGGAGCCAGCCTCTGCTGGTGACCTTTAGGCCTGAGTTACAGGCACATCGGTGCGAGGTCCCCAAACTGGGGGCCTTGCGCCTTGTCTAGTCCGGGGTCAGTGCTGGAAGACAGGAGCAGCGTTGAAAGATGCCCAGCAAGAGGAATAGAGGTGTTGTGCCTGGTATAGGGTCAGGGAAAGGAAAGATCGGTGAATGCTAGAGCTGTGCTGTCTAGGTAGTGACCTGTATTCCACGTGTGACTTGATACATAATGCATGAGTTCTGTCACACTGCGCATGTTCCAGTACCTGCTGGCTACTGAGCTTGCCTGCTGATAGACCACTGCCATTGTCACCTGAGGTTCTGTTGGACAGCGCCTCTGGGAGCACTATCAGAGTATGCAGTGGGAGGGGCCGCCATGGCCAGGTCCTCAGGCCACCCTTCCTCCAGCTTCTTGCACTCTGGCTCACTCCCTGCTGGTTTTGTTTTATGTTTTGTTTTTCAGACATGGTCCCACTTTGTAGTGCAGGCTGGAGCTCCGTTCACTCTGGAGTCCAGGCTGGGTTTCCCACTAACATCTTTTGTTAGTGTGCTGCCCTGGCACATGGTCATCTGACACAGATGCACACTACTGAGTGAAGTCTGTGTTTTATTCAGGTTTTTTTCCCTTTCTGTCCTTTCTGCTTTTCCTGTTCTAGCCTCCTTCCAAGAGACTGTATTACGTGTACTGGATGTGCCTTGTTGGGCTTTTGGCTGGGCAGGTTTCTCAGGCTTTTCTTGTTTTAGTTGATTTTGACAATTTTAAGGAGGAGTGTTTGGGTCTTCTGTGGAATTATTTGTTTGAGCCCTTCTTTCGGGAAGAAGACCACAATTTAAAGTACCATTCCCTAGCCCTCATTTCAAGGGACACCTGTCTACAGGGCTCTTCATGGGGATGTTAACCTGGATTGCCCACTGAAACAGGCGAGCCTGTGCCTTTGAAACTGCCCATGTGCTTTCGTTGACAAGTCCCAGATTTATTTTGCAACCAGAACTCTCATCAGCTCCAGATTCATGTATAGCCTACAACCATGCGCTCAACAGCACCCTTGGGGCTATGCTCAATGTATAGCTTTATTTATAGCAAGGGCTTTTGCTGATGTTTAAGTATACAAATTTCTGGTAAGAAAAAGAAATAGATGTTATTCATGAAATTTGTGTAAAAGGCCCCGGAGTGCTATCCTGGAGCAGCACTCTGGGGATGTGACCCAGTGCAGCTGAGCGTGGGTGAGGCCTGGCTTTGAGCTGGTGAAATGTGCTTTGTAGAGCTAGATGTTTCTCTGGACAGTCAAAGCCTGGATTATGTTTAAATAGAATTAGATGATAATTATGTCACTATTCTCTAAGAAGGTAGGAAATGTAACTGATTAGAACCAGGCATGGTGCACACACCTGTAATCCCAGCACTCGGAGGCTGAGGCAGGAGGATCACTGTGAGTTCGAGACTAGCCTGAGCTACAAAGTGAGCTCAAGGACAGCCTGAACCGCATAGTGAGACCCTGTCTCAAAAAGACCAAAAAAAAAAAAAAAAAAAGCAATTTATTAATTTGCATCAATGGAATTTAACCCTCCTAAAAAGGACTCATAGGATAGAACACACAAACATAAGCTGTAGCTGGAATAAAGCCCAGCTGACCCAAGAGTTTAGAAAAACAAGCTGTGTGACCACAGAGGTGCCCCTAGAGACTCAGAAGCCATCCACACCACTTAGCTGTTGTGGTCTGGTGTGGTTGGTGTGGGGCGAGGATCAACTGACAGTGGCCGGCCATAAAGTCAGGCATGAAGGTGCAGAGGGGCCACCTGTGCGCTGGGCACCGGAAGAATCTAGCAGGAGGCCTGGGGCCCACTGCGATCGTAGGAGTCTGGGTCAGGAGGCCGGAGGATATGTGCTGGAGGCAGGGGAAGACGCCCATGGTGAAGGTTATGACTGCAGCTCTTTGAACAGAAGCAAGCCTTCCTCCTTTCTTTCCTTTTATACCATCCTGGCCACAGTCCTCCCTAGGATGGGTCTTCTACACCCAGAACTATGCTGGGCCAATCTCGCTGAGCATTTCTTAGCTGACGTAATGTAATTAACTATCACATTACGGTTTACTGCAGGGCCACAAGCACCTCTTGGTTTGTTTTTGTAACACAGAAGCTCACGAAGTCACTAAGTTGCCTAGCTGGACTCAAACTCATGATCTTCCTGTGTTTAGATTCCAAGAGGAGTTAGAGTCTTATTTTTTTATTTTTTTGGTGAGGAGACTGTGCCTCATTATATACAGTGAAGGCTGGTATTGAACTCCCTATGTAGTTCAGGCTACCCTTGAAGTTGTGATGATCCTTCTGCTCAGCCTCCTAAGCACTGAGACTGCAGGTATGTGTTACCATGCCCCACCTTAATGCCTGAGGCTCAGTAAATTCCTGGAAGGAGGACTGAGATTCCATAGTAGTAACTGAGGGTTAGGAAGAAAAGGCTTTAGAGATGACATGAATCTGGAGCCATCTTGAAAAGTGAATAGTTTTAATCAGGGTCTCAGAGGTGGATAGGTAGCATTTTTTGCACTACTGATATCCTGCACTACTGAGTGCCTGGAGTTGGAAGTTCAAAGATACATCAGTGATCTTTCCTTGTTTTGTTTTCAGCATTTGATTTGAACCCAGGCAATGCAAAGCTATACTCCTAGCCCTTTTATTTTTTATTTTTGAGAAAGATCTCACTAGGTGGCTGTGCCTGAGTTTAGCCTCAGGCTCCTGAATAGCTGGGATTTCAAGTGTGTGCCACCATGCATGGCTCTTTTTACTTTCTTTGTTAGTGGCAGGGTGTTGACAGTCATGCACTATGCTGGAAGTGGCATCAGGATGGCCCAGTACCTAGTGAACATCAGCGTCTTCGGTTCAAGGTCGTCGCTCTCAAGAATCACTCAAGTGTGGGACTGTTCTGCCATTTCTAAAGCCTTGGCAACCTGTCAGGAGAAGCTGGGACCCTTCCGTCATCTTCTTAGCCATCCAAAATGCTCTGAGGAATCGAGGCAGCAATTTCTGTGACACTTGAGTAGGCAAGGTTAAACTGCTCATCAGTTTTGAATAATCTGTGTCTTTCTAAAGACTTAGCTGTGTGGTCCTTTTTGCTCTTCTACTTTTTTGGAGCGTCACTACAGCAAATAGTTTTATTTTTATTTAAGTTTGCCATATATGTTAGAGAAGAAAAAATACTTTTTTTTGGATTTTTAAAGTGGATCAGAATTAACTACACAAAAAGCTGACAGCTGTGATGTTGGAGGTTTCTTAAATACCCTTCCTGTGTTGAGCTCTAGGGCCCTGGTGCCTCGAAGGTGCATCATGATTTCGGAGCAGCAGTGTTGGTAGTGCTCAAAACAGCCCGTTAGACTCAGGTGTGCTGAGCTTTCAGGAAGCTGGGGCACACATTTCTGAAAAGCTGGACTTGGAGTATGCCTGTACAACCGTCCCAAGCATAGTCACCTTTCCCTTGTGGTATTTGTAGTGGGGTGCAGTGATTTTTGAGGTCATTTTGACATTCCCTCTGTCCACTCTTTTGTTTTTTGAAGTGTGAGGGGAGAATGTATTTGTCCTTTCCATCATGTGTGATATTTTGAATAGTTATTTGAGGGCATGCAACTTCAAAGATTTCCATGCCAATTTGCCTATGGTATCTTTTACCCTAATCCTTAAGCAAAGTGAAGAACTTTGATTGTAGCTGTAGCTGGTAATGTAAAGAATAGAGAGATCCTTTCTCTATCTTGAATGAATCCCAATCCTTATTTTTTTCTTCCTTCTTTTTTTTTTGTTTTTGGTACTGGGGATTGAATTTACAACTGTGCGCTTGCCAGATTTCCATTCTTTTTTTTTTTTTATGAGTACATTTTTCTTGGTACATTTTAGATATACATAATGATCACATTCATCATAGGGAATTTGTACCTTTACATGATATATCTTGCTTCTTTTTTCCCCAGTCTCATCCCCTTCTCACCCCTCTCTTCAACCCAATCATTATATTTTCCATTGTGGTTCTCGGATATTTTTAATTTCTAAAGACTGAACGTTCCTTTTCCTTTTCTTTTTTTTTTTTTTTTTTTTGGTACCGGGGATGGAACTCATGCTTGTCTATACCGCTGAGCTAAATTCCCGGCCCCTTGAGCTTTCCTTTTCTTTGTCCTCCACATGACATCCTCCAAATAGAGATGGAAATAACAGGAGAAAGGAAGGCACTGATTAACGTGGTTCTCTCTTGATCAGTATTGCGGGTGGATTATATCCTCTCCTCATTCTTAAATTTTACGGCCTCAGATTTGAACTGTTTCATCTGGTTTCCTTCATGACACTGATCATCACCTTTTCATATTTGGTTTGCTTCATTCTTAGAGTTTCGATTTTATTTTTGTATTTCTGAAATGTATCTTTTGAAATAAAACATACTAATTTGGAATATTTGAGGGAAGAGAGAAGGCCAGTCTAAATTAGTATAAGATCTTAATATACGGGAGAACATGGCGGACAGATAACAGCAACTACCGGAGGCTCTCTGAAAACTAGGCTCAGAAGCCAGGTATGGTGCGGACTAAAGAGACATAAGCAGGTGGAGTTATGCTCTGCTGACTCAGGAACGAACTCAGCTGAGAGAAACCAACTCGGAATGCAGTCCTGGTGCTAAAACAGGAACAGAAAAGCCTCGCTGCTGAGGCTGGACCCCACGCCATTTGGGTTTCCCGCCGCACGGTGGCTGGCTGCCTCTACATCGGCTCGGCAAGGAGAGAGACGCACGGAAACTCTGAGAACGGGAGTCTGTGAACGGAGTCGAAAACAGGACAGGCAGGGAGGCATGTTCTGACTTGTGGCGAGGTGAGTGAGAGAAACTGACACTCCACCACAGTTTGACTCCAGCGGACTTTCTGGGCCCGGGCAGTCCTGCGGGAGCAGGACGCGCTGGCGACTCCAGCCACACATTCCCCTGTCGGGCGGGATTGGTGAAAAGTGCCTGGCCTGCGTGACGCTGCCGGCGGACCCCGTAGGCTGGCCCAACCCAGATCCCAGAGCCTGACGGAGGCCGGGAGGGGCGGGCCCCCGCGTAGGCTGCCTGGTGTGCAGCAGTGAGTGGAAACACCTAACCGGCGCAATTCGATCAGGCTGTGGCTGACAGAGAGAGAAGCTAGGCCTCTCATATAAGCTTGCATACATAAGGAACAGAGAATATGGGAAGAGGCAGCAACAAGAAAGGCTCCTCGGCCCCCAATTCTGAGAAACAGGCAATAACAGACACCGCACCATTACACATAAGGCGCCATATAGAGAGCCTCATAGACCAATTCAGGAATGAAGTTATCAACGACCTGAAGCTAGAAGTATGCAAAATAGTTAGAGAAATACTAAGCACCACCCAAGAAAAAACAGATGGTGGAATGGAAGAACAGAAAAAGAGGGGAGAAGTGTTTGATGGAGAAAACAGGGAAAGCATAGAATACGTGAAGCAGGTTCAAAGGGACTACCAAGAAACTAAGAAGTCTATCGAAGACTGGCATAACAGCTTGAAAGAAACTAAGGACAGACTATCTGAACTGGAGGGCAGAATTGTAATATGGGAGAATGAAATGAAAAACTTCTTAAAAATAACAAAGAAACAAACAGCAATAATACAAAGACAAGAAGATGATAAGAGGAGCCATAACTTAAGGATTAAGAACATAAAAGAAGAAGTAGGGACACAAACAAATGAACTACAAAAGCTACTCACAGAAATAATCCAGGAGAATTTTCCTAATTTAGCAAAAGGTAAAGATACTCAGATGTATGAGGCATACAGGACCCCAGCTACCTACAACCCAAACAGAGCAACACCCAGGCATATAATAATAAAAATTCCAGAAATTCAATACAAGAACAGAATATTAAAAGCTGTCAGAGACAAGAAGCAGACCACTTACAAGGGAGCACCCATCAGAATTACAGCAGATTTCTCTGCACAAACCATCAAATCACGAAGAGCTTGGGGGGAAATAATTCAAGCTTTGAAAGATAATAATCTCCAGCCAAGATTGAGATATCCTGCACAACTGTCCCTCGAAATTGATGGAAAAACAAGGTGCTTCCAGGATAAAGAGGAACTGGGGGAATTTGCAACCACCAATTCAACTCTACAGAGAGTATTGCAGGATATTCTAAAAAAAGAAAAATACAAAGAATCCAGAAATAATGGAGGCCACAACGAATGGAGCAGAGAACAAAGTGAAGAAGACAAACTGACAGCTACTGACAGAATAAGAGCTCAACAGAAATGAGGCAGAGAAGATTGGATGATAGGAACAGCTATTTTGGAGAAAATGACATCTTAATAGGTAATACTGATTTAGTATCATCTTGTTTTGAAGTCTCATCTAGCTTTTGTCCTTCTGTCTCCAATGGTCCAAATAGGTTGTATCTTACTGGATTTTATTATGTATGATAGTATAAGCAAAAACCTTTTAAAGACAAGGAGATTATACAGAAACCATTGTTCATTTTCTGTTAGTCGATTCTAAATACTCTGTAATGCTGTCATTCTCTTGAATGGTTTTACATTGTTTTGATATACTTAATGCTACAGTATACGAAGTTGTACTCAAGGATTTCAAGGAAAGAGATAATATGGTAACTACTTTTAGGTCAGGATTATCTGGTGGTGAAACACTATTCTGCTTAAATGGTTATGTTTTGATCTGTGCTGTTTCGTTGTTATGCCCTCTTTTATCTCAATCTCCACTCCATTATTTACTTTTTTATTTTTATCCTTTTAATTAAAGGAAAAAAATAGCAGGATATATTATAGTAACCCACTTTGACTTTCCATTACCTCGATTTAAAGCCCTGTATTACTCTCACCATCTGGTTTTTAACTGATGTTCCCCCATTCTGTTTTGCTGGATAGTATCAGGTTCGAAAATTTAGGCATCAGCTGTGAAGATAATGAGATTCATTATGACGCCCATTCTCATTGACTTTTATCTATTTTTGAAGACCTACAATGTCTCCAATGTTTTGGTTTTGTCGGTTTTATTCTTTACAGTTTTGTTCAATTGTATTGTAACTAACAATATAGGCAATTCTATTAGAGATAGTGGGAGGCATTATGGTAACCATTGTTGATCACCTTGTATTATGTTTTCACATTATCTATTATGTCCACCCTTTTGACTTGACCGATTCTGTTCTGTTATGTCACATTTGGTTTTACTCTCTTCCAAAAAAGTAATAAGAACCATGGGAGCAATGAAACCCAAAATGTGTAATAGTCATTGTACAAAAGAGAGGAAAAGAAAGTGCTCTGTACTATATAACTGCATGTATATTTAAGTGTATAAGATAGAAAATGATATCACAGAGTTTTATTGGATCATTGAACAGAACTGTTTGCAGTATCATTGATGGAATGTCCACTTTACAAGCTTTAATTTTGTGACTTGAACAATTATTTCTAAGATGACAATATGTAATCCATTAACTAGTAATTTCCTACTGTTCATTTTTTTTTCTGCAAATCTGTATAACTTGTACCCTTTCTCTGCTTTTTTTTCTTTTCTCCTTAAATAAAATTTAAAAAAAAATTAAAAAAAAAATTAAAAAAAAAAAAAAAAAAGATCTTAATATAGACTGATTTTAAGGACTGCTATATTATTGTTTGCATGTGAACCACAGTGTGTTACCTAGGATTGGTCCTTAAAGAATTTGCAGTTGCCTGAGTCTTGGCTTCGCATGTAAATGGATGCTTCTAAATGCTTGAGACTGCTTACAAAGTTCTTAATAGTGAAACCAGCAGCTCTGAAGTCTTGCTTTAACTATTGTTTTGTAAGACTTTTTTCCTCCATGCAGTAGAGGTAAATTTAGCTTAGCTGTATGAAAGATTATGTTTTGGTTAAGTGGACACGCTAGACTTTTCTTGGAGAAAATTGTTTTTCTCCTTCTGTATTTGTGTGTTTACATGACTGTTACATCTACCATATGCACGGCTTGATGTGTTATGTGTATTATAATCCAGAATGTTGGATCACAGGTGTGTGTGTCACCACTGTACCCAGCAGTCCGGTCCTGTTCATTAGAGCTATGTGCCCTGCAGTTCCGAGAGCTAGAGTGCCTCCTCATTTTCTTTATTTTTTGTCTTTTTCCTTTTTATTGGTACTGGGGATTGAACTCACAACTGCCTGCTTTCAAGGCAGGCACTTATGCTGCTGAGCTAAATCCCCAGCCCCCTTATTTTCTTTTACTTTCTAATTTTGCCTTCCCCTTCGGCCTAACAAATCTGCCAGTGCTTCTCACTATCGCACCCTCAAATCCTTTGTCTGTGATGATGAGTTGAGCACCTACTCCACGGGGTCCCCTGCTGACGTGGCCTCCTCAGACTGTCTGATGCCAAGCAGAGGCAGATTAGGCCCTTGGGATGTTACTTTGTGTGGCGAAGACGCTTCCCTAGAGGTATATATACCCCTGGTGAATCTAGATTTATGTAGAAATTTTAGTCTCTACTCCCGGGGTCACAGGAGTTGCAGGCACAGAATTTATTCTAGCTACTTGAAACAGGAGAGATTTACAAAATTGCTGGAAAGCCTGAAGAAACAGATTCTAGGTTTACCCATTCAAATGTTTATTGAACAGTTGTGTGCTGCTTTTTGAGTTCTTGGGATGACATAGTAGTGCATAAGACAAACTGAGGTCCCTGTCTTGTGGAATTGGCATTCTAGCAGGTTCTACAAAACTGGGCTAACAAAAGAGCCACTAGCTATTCAAGGCTTTAAAAACTGTCCTAGAATGCACAGCCATTGCCATGGCTAGGAAGCCTCTATGACCTGGAGGTCACCCTTGGTGCACTGCTCCTCCATGACCCCCAAGATTTATGCCTGCCCATTGGTACACTCAGAGTTAGTGACCAGACCTGGCAACTTCTGTGGATGTTGTTTGCAGGAAAATTAAACACCTGGACCAAGCTGTTTGTTGGAGTAGCAGAAGCGGATCTGCAGTGTCTTTCTGTTTCTGTGCCAGGGTCGGGGAATGACATGTTTAGCTTTGCAGAGCAGACAGACACCTTCGAGGAAGACAGGATGGGAATCCAATGCCAGTACCCACACTCCCTTCCTCACCTGTGCCTGGGCTTAAACCTCCGCCAGCGTACCGTGGGCCTGGGTGGCTGCCCCCACGGAGTGCATACGAGCTGCTTTCTGCTCTCCTGGCACTAAGAGGTTCTCCTCCTTGGCAGCCCAGCTGTACCTTTCAAATAACATTTCCTCAGTCCAGGGGTTTTAAGGAAAAGTTTCCAGGTTGTGTAGACCACATACAGTCAGAATTAGATGTTCCTAGCTTGCAACTGCTTAATTGGCAGTGATGTTTTTGTTAGTTTATAGCAGCATCTTGCAGTGGTGATAGCTGTGGGAAAATGCTGGTCATTATGCTGATCTGAAGTTTTAGAGCACAGGTCAGTGTACTGACCTCTTTAGGGAACTGTGATTGGTCCCTTGCATACTGAAAAAGGAATGTAGTTTCAAACATTAACCTATAGAAAAACTGGCTGTGTTCAGCAGACTGTGAATTGTAACAATGGGTACAGATTTTGTCAATCACTCCCAAGGTCAGGATATGGAACAAGGTCACCCACAACACTCTCTCTGGCCATCTCTTTGGTCACAGCAGAGCCCCACTAGTCATTTGTTCTACTTGATCATAGCAGTGTTTTGGGTTTTTGTCTAATGCATTTCTGCATCTGTTGATGTTATCATGTAGTTGTTCCTTAGATTTTTAATATGATGAGAATTCTGAACGTATTTAGGTAAACCCTACCTGTCATGGTTATTACTGTTTTGGTTTTATTTATTTGTTTTGTTTTGGGGTGTGATTATGTGGTATTGGAAATTGAACCCAGGCTGTCTCATGTATGCTAGGCAAATTCTCTACCACTGAGCTATATTCCCATCAAGCCCAGCTGTTTTTAAGTTTTATTTTGAATTAGGCTCTTGCTGAGTTGCCCAGGTTGGCCTTGGAACTGTGATGCTCCTGCCTCAGCCTCTGGAGTAACTGGGATTACTGGTGTGCACCAGTATACCCAGCTTGGTTTGCTAATATTTTGTTGAGAATTTTATAGAGATACGTATAAGGGGTATTGGTCTGTATGTTTCTGTTTTTCTTTCTTTCTTTCTTTCTTTCTTTCTTTCTTTCTTTCTGTTCTTTTCTTTTCTTTTCTTTCTTTCTTTTTCTCCCTCTCCCTCTCCTCCTCCTCCTTCTCCTCCTCCTTCTCCTCCTCCTCCTCCTTCTCCTCCTCCTTCTCCTCCTCCTTCTCCTCCTCCTTCTCCTCCTCCTTCTCCTCCTTCTCCTTCTCCTTCTCCTTCTCCACCTTCTTGTTTGAGACAGGATCTAGCTATGCATTTCAGGCTGGCTTTGAGCTCACTTTGTAGCCCAGGCTGGTCTCAAACTTGCAGTGATCCTCCTGCCTCAGCGTCCCAAGTGCTGGGATTACAGACAGTCTGTACTTTTCTTAACAGTGTTGTTGTCTAGTTTTGGTATTGTATCAATGCTGATCTCATTATAATGAGTTGGGAAATGTACTTTTTCTATTTTTTGCAAAGATTATATTTAAATTGCTATTAGCTATTTAAAAAGTGTTTGGTGGAATTTATCATGGGAACTGAGTCTAGAATTTCTTTTCCCAGAAGGCATATAACTCCAATTAAATTTTATTATTATAGGACTATTTCATCTTGAATGACTTAATAGTTGAGAGAGTTTTTAAGGAATTGGTCCATCAAGTAAATTGTTGAATTTATTAGAATTGTTTGCAGCATTCTTATCCTTTTAGTGTCTGTGGCGTATGTTATGATAGCTCTTTTTTAATTCCTGATAATATAATTTGTGGATTTTTTTTTCCCTTTTGTTAGTTTGGCTAGAGTTTTTTCAGTTTCATCGACCTTTCCAGAGCCAGAGTTTGGTTTCATTGATCTCTTTTTCTTTTTCTTTTCTTTTTTTTTTTTTTGTACCAGGGATCGAACTCATGACCTCACACTCACCAGGCAGATGCTTAGGCCACTGAGCTAAATCCCCAGCCCCTTCCTTGATTTCTTATCTTTCTGTTTTCAGCAGTCAAAACATTAATACCTCTTGCTTTTCATTTCATTGATTCTTTTATACCTATAAGTTCTGCCATATTTAAAATTTTTTTTATTGCCAGGGGCTTTTTATTATCAGAGTTTGTGAAATGTCATTCTGTAATGTAATGCAACTAAGAGTTCTTTGATTTGTTTATAAGTTGAACGTAAAAGTTGAAGTATAAAGTAATATGAGTATATTAATGCTTTTACTTTATATTCCAGTAACACCCCACAGTTACACTTCCTTCCTTACGTAGCAGTTTTGCGAATGGCCATTCTTCTTCCTTGAAGTACGGTATTTGCCTTTCTATATCCTCAGTTTATTTTCAGATTCTCTGTTAAGCAGTGTATCCTACTGAGTTCTGTTTCTTCCCCTCCCAAACCTTCTTTTGGAGTCTTTTGCTGCAGAGCAGACTGCTGCTCTCTGGATGATAAAACTCTCATCCTGCAGGCCCCAGTGGTTGCCTCCCTGGCCATTTCCTGGATCCATGCACTCTCCTTTCCTGACATACTGCATAGGTAAGGTGGAACACATTTTTAAGGACCCTCCTGAGGAAAAATGGAGAGAAAAACATTTTCAGCCTCGACCTTTGATGGCTGATTGGGATGGGGATGGAACTTTAGGTTGGAAGGAGTTTTCCCTGAGAATTTATGGATTGCATCTGATGTCTGCTAGCACTTGGGCATAATGATGGGGAGCCCAGATTTATCCTAACTTTCACTTTATTGAAGGTGACTGGTTTCTTTTATTTGGAAGCTTTTCAAAATTTTCTCCATGTGCGTGATACTTTGAAAGATTACGGTGTGCACCTTTTGTAGTATTGGCCACTTGGGTATCATTTTTAGGGTGAAGATGCTTGTTCTTCCCAACTCCAATGTAGCTGGCTTCCTTCTGTTTTCTCCTTTGGGACCTCACCGTTGGCTCCTGGAAGAGCTTTATGTTTCGTGACTGCCTCAGAGGTCAGTGGCTTTACAACATTCACGTTTTGCTCACAGAGTCTTTGGATTTCAAACGAGGCACAGCAGAGATGGCCCGCTCTGTACCTGGGAGGCAAAAGCTCAGCTGGGAGACTTGACCACCAGGGATGACTTAGAGTGCTGGGGACTGGGTAGTCACGGATCTGGCAATGGGCTCAGCTGTGACTGGGCGGACTTCCTTCACGTACGTTGTGGTCTTCCTGTAAAACTCGACTTGTGCTCTGGGGCTGGGTGCTGAAGAGAGGTTCTGCACCAAGCCTCTGGAGATAGAAATGTGCAGAGTTAGGCGCCCCAAGAGGACCAGGAGAAACTGTGTCATTCCTGCCCCATTCTCTTGGTACTAATGAGTCAGAAGGGTCAGCTTGGATGCAGGGAAGGGTGATTAGACTCCGTATCACTCCAGTACAGAGGAGACCACTGTGGCACTACATCTGGGTTTTTTTCTTTTTTTCTTTGAGACAGTCTTTGCTATGTAGTTCAGGCTGCCCTTGAGCTCACTGTGTAGCTCAGGATGGCCTTGAACTCACTGCAATCCTCCTGCCTCAGCCTCCTGAGTACTGGGATTACAGATATGTGCCACCATGTCTGGTTTAGATTTGGATTCTGACTGTGGAAAGGTAATGTGTCTGTCTGGGCTCTGAGCTGTGTAAATTTTGGTCATTGCTCCAGGTAGATGCTTGCTTCCAAAGAGTATTTCTTTAGTCTAGAGCCCATTCCTGAACAAGTCTTGAAGCATGTACATAGTATGAGCAGATGATCCATTTTGGATGATCAGCAAATACATTTAAGGGCTAGGTAAGAAGAGGGAAGAGGGAGGGTAAAACTGAGCAGCTGGTAAGAAGGGCTGTGGGGAAGTGGCCGGCAGGGGTAGTGGTAGTAGCTGGTAGAAGTTTGACAGGTCAGCCCAGAGGGAGAGGGAGCAGGCGGAGCCACAGGCTTTGGCACTTTCCCAGGCCCAAGGACAGTGGCAGGGAGGCCGCACCCGCGAGGCCGGGGAGCTTAGCGCCCAGGCCCGGTGGGCTTCCTGCTGCAGAGGCTGCCTCGGAGAGAGCCGCTTGGGTTTCATGGTTCTTTAGGTGGGTTTGTTCCCGTCTTTGAAGCCTAATATTTTTTCAAGATAAATGAAAGATTATTGTCACTCAAATGGGAAAAACCTTGCTCAGATAACTAGTGCTGGATATCTGAAAATGTACATTATGCAAATGTGTGCTTCAAACTGAGGAGAATGAGTGTATTCACTACAGTGAATAAATTGCTAATTCGTTGGTATTTTCTTATCACCAAATAGAAAATAAACATCCATTTGTTTTTGAATTTGAAATGCTATCTGAGAAAATATGATTCAGGCTCTGGGCAGTACCGCAGCGTGCTCCAAGTGCATTTTCCATCTGTCTGTCTCTCTCTTGCCATGCGGTAATAGCCACAGCTAGACTGGTAAAGAAGGAAAGCTGTATTCTTTGAATGTCCACTTTTCCTTTTCCCCTCATAGGAAACTATTAAAAATTATGTTTTATTATAGATAATGCTTGGTTTACTAGGCTAGCCTAGTTTATTGAATTTGTATTAATACTGAATACTGTGTTTAATATACTTTTAACAACTCAAGTAGCTTGTTATGAAAAATCCTATACCTTTATTGCTGTGGAAAAATTTCTTGATTTTAAGACATTTTTAGGAATATAACTTATCCAGATGTTGATATAAAATTTATTTCAAATGCTGCTGAATAATTAAATATAATGCAAAAATGAACATGAGATATGTAGGTTCTTGATTTTTAAAAATTTTTAAAAGAGATTAAGACAAAAGAGGACATAACAAAGCAGATCAGAACAGAACAATGTAAGCAATACAGTATTTCACCACAACTCATAATTAACAGTAGCTATAATGTCTCTTTCTTTGAAATAGTTGAGCATAACTTCATATACAGTAGTATCAAATATAACAAAATAGTATAAAACCATTCAAGAGAATGAAAGTATTACAGGGCATTCAGAACCAAATAACAGAAGATGAACAGAACAACAACAACTCTATATTATCTTATTAGGTTCTTGATTTAACATTTGCGTGTGTGCAGGGTAGAGATCATGTGCTGTATACCAATGTATTTAAAACTGTGAGCTATTTATAAAGTATGATTTACTGTGAAAAGACAGTTCAGAAAAGGTCCAAGTTGTAGTATAGATCCAAGGTACCATTGTATGATCCTGTATAAAATTTTTTTTTAGTTAAGAACAGTTGAGTCAGTGTTAATATTAAACAAGGTTACATTTGCTTTGATTCTGTTGACAGTGCCCTTAGATTCTAACACGATTTTAAAGCTCATTTGTTCTCCTTGCTTTGGCAGCACATACACTAAAACAAAGTGGCTCTGAGTGCATATTAAAATGTGTCACAGGGAAAGATAAAACACTGAGAGACTGGAAGAGTGCATGATGTGGCAGGGAGACTTCAAAAAAGTTTGGGAGAAACTCTCCTGGGTCAAAAAACATCACATGCTTAACATGACCTGTGCAGAACCGAATGTGTACTGTATTTGTTACTCTTTGTCAGTTTCTTCGACTTCTGGGTAGCTGGCTAGATGAGAGCTTATAAAGTCGACGTGGATATCACATTAACTTTTAGTTGCCCAGCAGCTCTTACAAAATTTTCCCAAGGGCCACTGATGTAGCTCAGTGGTAGAGCATTTGCCTAGCATAAGGAAGGCCCTGGGTTCCATTTTAGTGCTGAACACATTTTCATCTGGGCATTTGTGTCCTGGTTTGTCAAAACAGAATGGCTCCTATCAAGAAATAAGCAATAACAAATGCTGGAGGGGCTGTGGGAAAAAAGGAGCCCTTCTCCACTGTTGGTGGGAATGCAGAATGGTGCAACCACTGTGGAAATCAGTGTAGAGAGTCCTCAAAAAACTAGCACTAGAGGTCCCATTCAACCCAGCTAGTCCCCTTTTAGGTATCTTCCTAAAAGAATTGAAAACATCATACCACGGCGATATATGTGCACCCATATTTATAGCTACACAGTTTACAATAGCCAGATCTTGGAAACAACCTAAATGCCCATTGGCTCAGGAATGGATAAAAAAAGATGTGATATTTCTATGCAATGGAATATTACTCAGCCATAAAGAAGGATAAACTGGAGACTGATAGGTAAATGGATGCATCTTGAGAACATACTCATTAGTGAGATAAATAAGACACATTTAAACATCGTATTGTTTCATTAGTATGAGAAGCTGAAAGAAAAAACAAGTATATGTGTCTAAAAATAATAGTTAAGATAAAAAAATTGGGTTAGAGCTCCAGGTGTACTCGTTTTTTTTTTTTTTTTAATTTTACTTTGAAGGTAGTAAAAATATAACAGAACAAATTCATTTGAGACAATGCAGTGAAATTGGTACAGAACTTCACAGCATGATACTGGGATAACAGTAATAGGTACCAGAGTATATCTTGTTATCTTCACAATAGTTGTCCATTCAATTAGGTATAGCAAAATCAAACCAAAACAGAACATTATAAAACCCATCAAAAGAGAGCAAAACAATCAGAACAAAACAAAATAGTGAAAACAATGTTTGCCTTCAAACAGAAGAGAGGAGACACCCCCCCCCCCCGTTGGCTCTATTGCATACGGTCATCCTCCCAAGAGATGCTCAGACCTCTGTCCCCATTTGCTAATGAGGGGGGTCAGGATTGGATGTTTGATTCTCAGCCTGCGCGCTGGTAGGCTCATGGGAGATGCTGATAGGTTCTCTTCTTGGCTCATGCCAGGAGCGCTTACCAGGAAGGCAGGCGAATTGCTTTCTTGCTCAGCCGCCCAAGTTCCACCATGGCTGGATCTTGGGAGACACTGCCTGGTTCTCCTTCTGGCTTGCAGCACTTATCCAGGTGTACTCTTCGGAGTGCAGCTGTGATGGGAAGTGCAGGGGGGCTCTCAGTGAATGCTGACACCTTGGGCTTACACAGTTTCATCTGGATCTAGAGCACGGTGGCCCTGCTGGGCTCTTTTAGTAGATGCCAAGGGAAATTAGACTGAGTTTGCTAACCATATCAATATGCATAATAATTACTCAATACTTTCAAAGATTAGTTCCTTCTACTTTCTTTTCTTTAGCTATCAAATGTAACACCAAGTAAATATTGAACTATAATGTATTTTCTGACCTCTTTGTTACAGATTGCAAAAAAGTAAACAAATCTAAGGAACATGTAAAAACACTGATTTATTGCTGAGAAAGATGACCTTAAAATTATCAATATAATTGTAGCAAAATTAATAATAACCATTCAAAGGGGGAAAAAGTAGCTGGATGTTGTATTGCACACATGTAATCCCAGGACTTGAGAGGCTGAGGCATGAGAATCCCCCTAAGTTTGAGGCTAACCCGGGCTACTAATGAGCTCATGGCCAAGCTGAACCACATGGTGAGACCTTATCTCAAAAAAAAAAAAAAAAAAAAAAAAAAAGGAGCAAGGCCCTGTCTCAAAACAAACAAACAAACGAAAACCCAAATAAATATAAGCAAAGAAACAAAAAACTATCAAAGAAAGAAAGAGAACTTCCAAAATTTACTGTTGGCCAATAAGCGCATGAATAGATGCACACACCACTTGGGAAGTGCAGTTCACACTACCGTGAGAAACCAGCTCGTGTGCACTAGGATGGTTATAATAAAAAAGGCAGATGACATTTGTTAGCAGGGATGTGGAGACACTGGAACCCTCATCCATTACGAGAGGAAACGGACAGTGGTGTGGCCGCTCTGAACGCTTTGTCAGCTGCTCAGAATGTGAAACGTAGTTCCTGAGTGACCCAGTGATTGTGCTCCTCGGTGTCTGCTCCAGAGAAATTAGACCATGCATCCACATGAGAGCTTGCACACAAGAAAATCTAAAAGAATATATAAACAGTGACAGTCAGTAAGCAAATTTGTCAGTATTGCTCGATTAAAGGTTAATATAAAAAAAACCCAAAACCAAAAAGCCCCAACTGTACTTAGACTAAAATCACTGACACAGTGTCACAGGAGATTAGGGCAAGGCAAAACTGGGGAAGCAGGTACAGAAGCCCACAACGCATGTGCAGAACTGTTCCCAAGGCCCCACATATGGGCTGCTGAGAACTCCAGACAGGTTTTCAACGGGCCAGCCTAGTCCTGACATCACCCCAAGGAGTGGGATCCCAGCACCCCTCTCAGGACTAGGAAAGAGAAATTCTCAGGGGTGATCATAGCAACACAACCCATAATAGCCCCAAAATGGAAACACTCAAAGGTCCATCAGCTGATGAGTAAATAAGGAAATGTAGTATATACTGTCGGGTACTATTCATCAGTAAAAATACTGATGTGTAAATACATTCATAACATGTATGCGGGAAGATATGCTGGAAGAACCAGTCATAGAGACTTCAGGAGGGGTTCCGAGGACAGAATCATCAAGGTATTTTTCTCTCCCATGGGACAACTCTAAACAGCATAGTTTCCGAGCTTTTCCTGAGATAAAGGGTCACAAAAGCCTGAACATAAAGGATTTCTCCCCTCCTTCTGTGTTTTAAGCAGAAATGGTTTAACTGAAAAAGTTTCATGATTTGAACAGCTGTCCCACACCTGTCTTGTACTGTTTGCTAGTTCATACTGAACCCACACCTGATTCAATAGGGGATAAGCTGTTCCTTTTTTTAAAGCTGGTGAGGTCAAACCCGTCCCACGGCTCAAGAATCCAACCTAGTGACAAAGCTGGTGGGATCTGTGGTGTGTAGTTCATGTAGTTCCCATGGTTTGTCTTGGGTCCTGAAGAAAGAGACAGCTAGGTCTTGGGTCCTTAAGGTGCCATCTCATGCAGAAGGAGGAGACCTGATTTGAGTCCACAGAGCATCACTTGGGAGACTCAAGTATTTATTAGGCACACATCTCAGTCCTAAGCTAGAAGGGTGCCAGCATTTCATGGAAGGATGAGGGTGTCGAGCTACTTGATTAACTAGGTCTCATATCTTTAACACAGCAGCCCTTGGAGGAGGAGACCTGATTTGAGCTCACAATAGCATCCTTCGTGAGATTCAGGTATTTTCTAGACAAATCTCTGTCTGAAGCTAAGATGGCGCCAGCATCTTTCATAAAACCATAGAAGAAAAACCCTGCTGAGGACTTTTTGTCTCCGTACCAGGGCCCATCAACTCCTTAGGGAGAGGGACTGGGCCACTTGACAGCTCTAGTCCTCTGAGCCTCCTGTGAGATCACTTGGTGGCTCCACTTAATGTGGAGCCACTGACAGTATTTCAGGACTTTCTGAGGCATTTTGAGTCAAGTGAGAAACAATATCTCTTGCATTTACCCCTGTAGTAGAAACTTTGGTTTCTACTTTTTGGTATAGAAAAACTTTAAAAGTCCTAAGAATGACCCACAGTCACTTGAGTTAAACTTTTATTGTTTTTTTTTTTTTGTCCTGCTCAGGCCATTAGGCATACATTTGCAAATTATTTGACTTTTATTAGAAGAAACAAGGAAGGGAAAGAAACATGGTAGAACTCACAGGGCTCCAAAATAGGCAGCCAGTCACGTGGTAAGACAAAGGTGGTGCCAGTCACGTTGGTACAGAGAAAGAAACTGCCAGCCTGCTAGATGTCTGCTGTGAGTTCGTGTTCTCCAAACTGAAGAATGACTTTTAGGAACAACTAAGGTTAAGAGCGGAATATATTTATTGGGAAAAAGAAAGCTTCTGTCTGAGAGACAGAAGGAGTCCCAAGTGTGTTGCGGATGACCCTGCTTTGCCATAAGGTGGGACAGAATTGTGGGCAACTAGTATGATCACACAGATGCTCAGGTAAAATTGATGAAGTTGGAATCAGATGGTGTTATGGATTAAAAACTGGTGGTCAACTTAACACCAGCTTAATTAAATCAGCATGGTACTGAGTATGGACAAGGAAGAAAAGTTGCTAGCATAAACAGAGATGTGGAGAGGAAGAACTAGGCATTGTAGGCCCTCCTAAGTGTTGCTGCTTCAAGCCGTTGGTTCTCCTGGAGGAGCTCGTCATAACTAGCTTCCCCGATAGGAGTTAGACCATTACTATCAGAGGGGCTCAGGCCTTGGTGGTGAGAGTGGTTGTTCACTTAGGGGGAGCTCTGGTCCTTACCTCGAGCATCGCTTCCTGGCTCCAGAGGGGACGATGTGTGCTGTTTAATCTCCAGGAGAAGCTTGTCATGCTGGCTTCCTGGCATATACTTGACTGTTCTCCTTGTCAGAGGAGCTTGGGACCTCTTTTTTGCTAAGGATGGCTGTGGTATTTTTTAGGGCAGCCTGGTGCTTATTATGAGCGTGGCTTCTCGGCTCTAATGTAGAACCCTTAACTTACTGGCACAGCTCCTTCATCCCGCTGGCATAGACTTGCCAGCTTCCACTGCTGACCTTTGAGCCTTTCCAGCACAGATGCATAAAACAGACTGGCGTGAGTCCTTCTGGGCTCTAGACCTCCAGCTGGACTCGTGGGCGGCATTGCCATAGGCTGGTCTTCATCTGGAGTCATGCAGGACACTGCTGTGGGATCCAGGTCCTTGGCTGAATATTCTGGGTCTTTAGTGTTGTGGACAGGTTTCCTGCACTTTCTTGTGTTTAACTCTGGGTAACCATCATAAAATAATATTATAAATTCTGTTTCCTGATTGAAATTGTTCTCATAACTCCTGACTACAACAGATGTGGGAAAAGCAAGTCACATAGCAAGTGGGTATGAACACAGAACAGTGCTCTTCCTGTGGGGACTTGGGTTAGTGGCTCTTCCAGGCTTTTTCAAGGTGATCTGGAATATCAGTCCCTGATGTTTATCCTTAGGAAGTATGTGGGTACATTTGTTTTATCTTTTGTCTTGAAGTTTGGCCCTCAGTGAAGGTGTCTGTCCCCCTCCCAGTTGCAAGGTATCTGGTCTTCTGCACTGGCTCCTTAGGGGCCCACCCCTATCTGCTTGCCTATGATACTCCTGTCTAACTTAGCTGTCTATAACAACATGTGGAGACAGGATGGCAGCTTTAAGATAGCACCCTGAAAAAGTAAAGACCTTCTAGGGGGAGAGTAGAGATGGGACTTTGAGCTCAAAATGAGTGAACTTGGGTAGATGGCTTCTCAGACAGGCTATACCAACAGCTGTTCTGCAAGAGTAAAAAAGCAGAGCAAAATATCATGGAAAACAGAAACTCAGACCAAAAGGGCCTGACAACAGGCTCTCTGGCTATTTAACTCATACTCATGGAGTGAGCAAATGGGAAAAAGAAAAGGGATACAAAGCTGAGGTGGTCTGTAGGCCTCTTAATGACTGACAGAAAAAGACAAAACAACACAGCATTTTAGAGGGAAACAGAAAAATATGCCCAAAGGGCTTTACCTGCCCTCTTGGGTTGCTAAGCTTACTATGTTACCGGATTTAGGGTGCTAGAGTCTCCTCGAGGTGGTTTCTAGGTTGTTTCTGTCCCAAGCAAAAAATTAGTAAGAAAAGCACAAATGGTGACACAATTTTATTAAAAGTAGGAAAAGAAACAGGTTTTGCAGGATGAGTTTAGGCCAAGTAAAAGTACAAAAAGAAGTGCACTCTGCAGCGTGAGGAGGGCCACCGTGCAGGAACGAACACAGTAGCCAGTTCTTTAAGTTGAGACAGGCTCTTGCTGTATGGTTCAGGCTAGACTTGAATTTGCCACATAGCCTAGGCTGGCCTTGAACTTGGGTGATCCTCCTGCCTCCAGTGGATATACACCATCATGCCTGCTTAATTCTTAAATGTTATACCAACATTGTATTCTTGGAATAATTTATGTTGTATGTGATGGGTGTATACCTAAATTGTTTGACTTGTATTTTATCATTGTTGTTGTTATGGTTTTGTTGGTACTGGTGATAGAACCCAGGGCCTTGACACTGACATTTATCTACAGCCCTTTTTTTAAAAAAAATTAATATGTAAATGTATCCAAATACTTTAATTTTTTAATAGTTTAATTTTTGTAGGTTTTGTTTTCAGACTCTAATAGAATAATTAACCAAATATGCACATATATGTAAATTAGTAAATTTTGCTCTGTTATATTTAATGAGAACCAGACCTTTAGTTAAAATTTAACTTTGTAAAGAAAGCATGAAAGGGCTGGGATTTAGCTCAGCGGCATAAGGACCTGCCTTGCAAGCAGGCGGTCATAAGTTTAATCCCCGGTACCGATAAAAAAGAAAAAGACAAAAAAAAAAAAGAAAGAAAAGAAAAGAAAGCATGAAAGAACATATGAAAAGTCAGGAGGATTTATTTTTATTTATTTTTATTTTTTTTTAATTTAAAGAAAAACAAAAAAATGGAGAAAAAAGGGTAGAAATAATACAAAATTACAGAAAAATAAACAGTAAGAAATCACCAGTTGATAAGTTACATATTGTCATCTTAGAAATAGTTGTTCAGGTTACAAAATTAAAGTATGTAAAGTGACATTCAAATAGTGACCCTGCTCAATGATCCAACAAAAACTTAGTAATATGGTTATCAGTCCTACAACACTTGTTTTTTATCTTAAAGAGGGTAAGATTAAACATATCAAAACAGAACAAAACAGTTCAAAAGGAAACACTTTAAAGAAAAACAGATTTCAAAGCAAGTCCACTGGAGATCTTCACTGTCTATCTTATTGTCTCTAGTCAAATAGTTGTCCCCATCTTCACACACATTAAATACATACTGCATATTAAAGAACTAATCAAATCATTACAGGATGATGAAGGCTTTTTAGGTCTTCAAGATCTGACATTGGGGAAGACAATAATGACTACCATAGTGTGTGTCTCTCATTCTCTTTGTAGTAGCTGTCCTTATCTTTACGTATGCTGAAACTGAACTTAAGAGACTAGACTAATGTCACTCTGAACAGTGAATAATAGTATTGCTAGATTTTATATCATAATGCTACAGAATTAGACCTGGGTTTCTTAGTGTCTTCTTCTTCAGAGTATCTGTTCATTACATCTTGCATTATATAATCTGTTCCCATAAATAGTTTAAAAAATTCTTCCCATATATGAATTTCTATATGTATATTTATCCTCTCTGTATTATAGGGAAAAACAAATCATAACAAGACAGCAAAACAAATTCCTAGAAAAATATGCAAAGAAAAAGACATAAGACCACAATATTAGATGATCTACTGTAGTTACTATGCTTTCTCTTGTTATTTTTCAATAGACTTGTCCACCTCATCAGGCTTAATATAGTTAAGCATAGTATTACATAGCTATTTTTATAAAAACACAACTTTGAAAATATTGTAGGACTTGAGAGCTGTTAATAATCAAAACCAGTATGGATATCTTTTACATCTTGTCATCTTCAGAGTAGTTGCCTCTACTTTTAGACTTGATACTATCAAGCATACCAAATTCAAATAAAATCAGCCAAGGCAAAACCACGGTCTAACAAATCAGATTCAAATAAGATCAGTCATAGTAAGACAATATAAGTAATACAGGGTTTCAGTTTAAGTTAATAGGAAATTAAGGATAGTTACTATGGTATAACCTGCTATTTTTGGGCCAGATGTCTGTACCCTCAAATCTGATATGAGTGGACAGACCGGAACAAAATAAATTCAAACTAAACAGAGCAAGAAGACTACTGTGACCTTTAAATCCTGATACACTATTAACAATGACCTCTGCCTTTTTTAATGGTGTATCAAAGCTATCTATACTAAAGATTATAGCTTACCATCTCTGCCTCATGTCTGCCACTCCACTTTACTGCTATAGTTTGTCTTCCTTACTCCCTCATTCCACTGTCTGCCCCATTTACTGAGGCCTCTCTGCCACTGTTGCTGGAATCCTGCTATCCCTTCCTCTCTCTCTCTCTGGAATGTCCTTCAGCACTGTCTGTAGGGTTGGGTTGGTGGCCATGAACTCCCACAGTTCCTCCTTGTCTTGGAAACATCTTATTTCTCCATTAATTTTGAGAGAGAGTTTTTCTGGGTAAATCAGTCTTGGTTACAAATTATTTTCTTTCAGGGCTTGGATTATTTCCCCCCCCCCAGACCCTTCTTAATTTGAGAGTTTGTGCTGATAAATCTGTTATTATTTTGATAATTTTTCCCATTGTAGGTAATCTGCTTCTTTTCCCTTGCTGCTTTTAGTATTCTGTTCTTTTGGTGGATTTCTGGAATCTTGATTATTGTATGTCTGGGTGTAGATCTGTTTTGGTTGTAGGTGGCTGGAGTTCTGTATGCCTCATTTATCTGGATATCATTTCTTTTTCCTATGCTTGGAAAGTTTTCCTTTAATATATTTGTGAATATTCTTTATAGTTCATTTTTGGTTACTCCTGCTTCCTTGCTCAGGTGCTTTATTCTTAAGTTATGTATCCTTTTGTTGTGTTCTAGCCTTTGAATTGTTTCTTTCTGGTTCCTCATTATTTTTAAGAGGTCTTTTCTTTCAGGATCATATATCATAAATCTCTCTTCAAGTTTCAGAAGGCTAACTTTAGTTTCTGTCAAGGCATTTTGTCAGTTTTCAATGGAGTTTTTAGTTTTCTGGTAATCTCTTTGGATCAGTTTCATGTATTCTAGATTATGTTTAAATTCTTCATCAGAGGTTTCTCTTTCTTTTCTGATTTCCTCCGTTCTTCCATCTGTGTTCTCTTGGGAGGGGTTTATCATTTCTTTAATTAATCTCTTTATATCTTGCCTCACTTGGATCAGAAGTACAGTTTTAAATTCATCTATGAGGTCATGAAGGTATTTCTTTAGTTCAGCTGATGCTGTGTCTAGTATTGGATGGTTACTGTGCTGGTTCTCTTCTGTGTTTACTTCTCCTGGGCTTATTTTCCCAGGTTCAGCAGCTGGAGATTTTTTTTTATTTCTCTCTTGTCATGTTTCTGGTTTCTTTCAGACTGGTGTGTCCTGGGGGTCTCTGGCCCTCTCCGTATTGCTTAGGGTCTTTCTGAAGTGTGCTGACTTGAGTTTTTGCTGCCTTCCCCAATTTGCTGTTATCTGGGGTAGGCAGGGATGCAGGGACGGTGCAGGCTAGCCTCCAGTCTCTGTGCCAGTCAATCTGCAAGTTAGGCTGTACCTTGTGGATGTCACAGAGTCACGACTATTTTGTATCTGCTTGTTGGGTCCCAACCAGAGGTGTGGTTCAGCCCCAGGAGAACCTGCCAGTTCTTTCTGTGCCAGGAGCAGCTGACTGATGTCACTGTGGTGCAGGGCTCTGCCCAAGTCCCAGCTGTCCTCTACCAGACCTCTCTGTGCCAGGGGTGACTATCTAATGTCACCACAGTGCCGGGCTCTGCCCAATTCCAAGATGTCCTCCACCAGTCCTCTCTGTGTTACTGATGCTGTCTCGGTGCTAGGCTCTGTCCAATTTCAAGATGTCCTCTATCAGACTATTCTGCACTAGGGACGACTATCTGATGTCACCATGGCATGGGCTCTGCCCAACTCCAAGATGTCCTCCACTAGTCCTCTCTGTGTCACTGATGCCATCATGCCACCATGGCACCAGGCTCTGCCCAATTCCAAGATGTCCTCCAGCCAGCGACAGCAGCCGCAGGACCCAGTCCCTAGCACTCATCAGGACTCAATGCAGATCTTCCTCTTGGGTCCACTGCACACTGCGCTGCTTGTCTTCACTGCATTCCTAGCACAGTGTGGATTGGTCAGAAAACTGCGTGGTGTCCGGCTTCGGAGTTCCGGAGCTTCTCTCAGTCTCCTCTGGTGCAGCCAGGTGGTTTTGGCTGCTTTGCGGGGTACCAGGTCTCAATTTCCAGCAGTCGCCAAGAGCCAATAGAGCTTTTCCCCTTGGATCCACTGCTCACTGTGCTACGTCCTCCCGTTAAGAGTCCGGGATTCGCAGACTACCGTTATCGGCAGCCATGGTCTCAGCACGACCTTAGATCTTCCTGGTGCGCCTAGTACAGCGCCGAACAGGGCTCATTGAGTACATTGGGCTTCAGCTCTCCACCTGTGCTTTTCCTTCCTCTTCCCAGTTTTATTTTTCCCTTCGGTTACCGCCTTAGTTAATAAGAATTGTTACCATTCGTCTGGCCCTCTCCATGTTGTCATATTCTAGTAGCTAATCTGATTTCTCTGCAGAGACTATGCACCCAGCCCCCTAGCAAGCCGCCATTTTTGAACTCCCCCAGGAGGATTTTTTTTTTGAAATCAGCTTTTAAAATTAGTCTTAAAAAGTGCTCCACGTGGGCTGGGGATTTAGCTCAGCAGCATAAGTGCCTGCCTTGCAAGTGTGTGGTCGTCAGTTCATCCCCGGTACCGATAAAAAAAAAAGAAAAAGACACAAAAAAAGTGCTCCATGTACTCTTACACTGCTGAAGTCATTTTGCAAGGCTGTTTGACCTTAACAGTATAACTTTTTACCAGCAAATTCTACTTTTAAGAATTTATTTTTAAGAAGAAACAACATGTTTATAAGATGGATGTAAGAATGTTTATTGTAGCACTCCTTGTAAGAGTGAAAGACTGAGCGCGTTAGGGATTTAATCAGGTGAGGTGTAGTGTATCCGTACAATGCCAAGTGATGTTGCCATCAAACAGTGTTCTTTGTCCTGTCGGAGGAAACGGTAGACTTAACTGTAGAACAGTGGTCCTGGCCTTCAGCATGAGGACTAGATGTTTCCCCACAGCCTCTCATGGTCTTAGGTAGAGCTCCAGGCTGGACCTGGAGTGTGTAGTTGATTCCTGGTGCCGTGTGGCAGTAAGGTGGAGTGAGTACTAAATGAGTCCACCGACCAGTTTGGCACTGCCCTAATTTCGGTGGCCCAGACAGTATCAAAGGGACAGACCGACACCGTTCAGTTCTCTTGTTGCTTTGCTGTCTTCTGTTTGCCATGAACTGCTGTCCTCTGTGAAGCCGCCCTGCCTTGGAGCCAGCCAATTATGGACTGAAACCTGTACAAACATCCAAACAACCATTCCTCCCTTAATTTTGGGTGTCGTGTATTTTGTCTCAGCAGTGAGAAAAGCAACTGTGACAGATTGGTCCCATGAAAGTCAGTTTTTCCAAAGATGGGGTGGAGGGGAGTGATTTCAGGATGATTCGGGTGCACTGCATTTATCATGCACTTGAATGCCCTTAATATTCCATTGGAATATAGAATGAGACAGGTACACAGCTCAGCACAGCGCAGACTCAGCAGGGCCTCAGCTTGATTTCTTGTAACTAAACAGTCGGCCCCAGGGTGGTGGAAGACTGGGGAATCTGAAGTGTGTCGAGTTAGTCCACCCAGCACTGTAGCTTCACGTTGGCTTCACAAAGGCAGGATGCTGGAAAGGGAAGCAGGCTTTTCAGTGCCATTGTGGCCTCCTCAGGATGTTCTCTTGACTTAATCCCAACACTTGGAGAAAAGAAGTTGTCTGAAGCATACTTCTAAGGCCACCATCATTTGCAGTCTTTCAGCAATTGATCCTTTTCTAGCATGAACAGAGTTGATTCACCTGACTTATTCACAAATGGCTCGCAATCCAAGCCTTCCTAGTTCAGGGTCTTTTGTCATTGGGATGTAATGCCAAAACTTTTTTGCAAATAGATAGGTGATCATACGCCAGCTAGAAGTAAGAAGGCCCTGTTTCAGTCTCTTTAAAAATCTCTGCTAATGTTTGAAACATGTCAGAAACCCCAGTGTTCATTTGTTACTTCCTTAATTCCAGTTTGGCTTTTCATTAGCCACGTTTTTCTGCAACTTGAACACAGTTGTTCTCCCCAAAGTGACAGATTAAGTTCACTGAGCAGGGTGAAAATGTCACAGGGATAAATGAGTTTTGTATGGTTTTGTATAAATGGTTTTGTAACCCATTCTGAGTTGCTGAAATGTGCAGCCAGTGGTAATTGTTTTTCTAATAGTGGTTTCTGGAGTAGCTGTTGTAACTCAAAAGCTCTGGCCAAGTATCTACCTTTAGGAGGACACCTCTCTCCCGTGTGTAAGAGAGGGCCCGTGTGCCCAGGTATGCATCTCCTCACAGAGCTTCATGTGAGGTAAGGGCATGTACTTTGATATAGTTCACCATTTTAATCACATCCTGCAAAAGCTAAGTTCCGGAACATTTATGAGGTAGCCAGCATTTTTCCGCGAATGATACTGTGTAGACTCATGTTCAGAAGCTGCCTCTGATCCAGAAAGCCATGCAGTCAGTCTTGGCAGCCACTCCATCCAGGTGGGTACCAGCACGGAGTGGCCGATTCAGCTCTTCAGCTGTGTAGCCATTCAGACTTGAGTGGCTCTGCAGCTGTGGTACTGGTTGGCCATTGAAGTGCGCATGGAACTGGGGGTGGTACCTGGCAGTGGCTTGGCTGTCCTGGGGCAAGGATGGCCGCATTGCAGCCAGGGAAGCTGCTTAGGGAAGCAGTGCAGCTGTCAGCTGAGGTTGGGGGTGATAAGGACAGTAGGCTTTGGAACCTACTCATACTTGCCTGATAAATATCAACAGTTGCAGAAACTGAAATTCTTAAGAACTTGGTACTACCAGTTATTAGATCATTTGTAATTATTGATGGAAATCAGGCCAGTGGAGAAGATGCTGAAAAAACTGTTCTCTTCCAAGAAGCAGTATTACCAACAGCTGAAGCTGCCATGGCATTTTTTTTCTTTTTTTTTCTGGTTCAATCAAACTCACGACTTTGTGCTTGCCAGGCAAGCACTTAAACCACTGAAGTAAATCCCCGACCCTACCATGGTATTCTGGTAAGAAATAATGATGTCCCTGGAAGGTTTATAGAAGAGTCTAGAAAACCTAGACAAGGATTCTTTGTTTTTCTGTAGGTTTACTATTGTAGTTGCTTCCTAAAAGCACCTTACTATGCTTAACAGATGTCTTCAGGGACTGCCAAGTCCTTGTTTTGATCTGTAGGACACAAGGGCTGGTTGGGTATAATTGTAAAAAACATCCAATAATACAATCTCATCCAGACAGTGTATTAGAGGATCTGTGACTGGGTAAACCCATTCCTGAATTACCAGGACATTTCCAGTTTTATGATTTAGATCATGTGGAAGAAAATTATAGGCAGACTTCATGGGTTGTAATCATAGATAAATATTTAGTACAGTGGTATGCTGAAACAAATGTGTGAATTCTTAAAACCTCTCATGAAAGGCTGGGGACTTAGCTCAGTGGCTCAAGCATTTGCCTGGTGAGCCTGAGGCTGTGAGTTTGATCCCCGGTAGCAAAAAACAAAACAACACAAAAAGAGCGTGTACACATACACACACACACACACACACACACACACACAAAACATGAAAAAGAGAACTTAATAGATTTGATTAGACTAGGGATTTTAAAGAATGAGAATGAATGGAATTCAAGATAATTTTGAAGCTAATAAAAATATGGATATGGCACTAAATACAGTTCAGGTTGCAAACAGTATTGAAGATATATTTATGAAATAGCCCTCGCCATTTTGGATTTTTAGCTTGTTCCTTAAAAGAATTTGTGGCCAGGCTGGGGATTTAGCTCAGCGGCATAAGCGCCTGCCTTGCAAATATGCAGTTGTGAGTTCGATCCCTGGTACCGATAAAAACAAACAAACAAAAAAAGACCAAAAAAAAAAAATTCTAGGGGGCTGGGGATTTAGCTCAGCGGCATAAGCGCCTGCCTTGCAAGCAGGCAGTCATGAGTTTGATCCCCAGTACCGATAAAAAGGAGAAAGACCAAAAAAAAAAAAAAAAAAAAAAAAGAATTTGTGGCCAAAGGGGGTCATACCTGTTTGAAGTATAATTTCTGATACAACAGCAGATTCAGACAAATATGTAAAGCTGCAGAATCTTTACCTTGTGAAAGTCAAGGGAGATGCTGCTGTTGTGAGGGTTCGTGTTGCCAAATCACTGCAGTCTGCTGGCCCCATGCCACAGTGCATTTCAAGGACAGAGTTAAAACTGCTCTGCAACGGTTCTGCACGTCTTCCAGCGGAGGCACGTCAGTCTTCAGCTGAGGGATATAGTGTGGCTTCAGTTAACAAAGATGAGACTGATTCCACCATCAACAGTCCAGATAATGAGATAGTGCTGTATTAATGTTATAGGCTGTTGGTGGGTTTCACAAACAACATAGTAGATATCCAGGGGCATCTAACTATCAAGTATAAGAAAATAGGAAAATTGAAGTTCAACCTCATAGGCTTCCTTCAGGAGTATGGATTATCTATGATTTCATCCACAAATTTTGCTGATATGGAGCTGTGGAGCCATGTAACATTGTCAAAATAGTCACCAAAAAGTTCATAATTTGGGGGGTGATTTTTGAGAGGATCTTTCTGGCCGTGGATTTGCTATGTAGCAAAGTTTTGGCAGTCCTGCTACCTCAGCCTCCTGGGTGCTGGGGTTACAGGCAAATGCTGTGACACCTGGCCTACAGCAATGTGGAATTTTAAATAATACTTAGATTTATAGTAGCATGTCACAAACTTTGACCGCTTGCCAGTTGTAGAATGAGCACTCTGTGTATGGTGTTCACGATCGAAGCTGTCGTTGCCCTCAAGTTATGCACAGGTCTGTGGAACTCTGTTGAAGGATAGCTGTTAAATCGTTTCCCCAGTAAATGGTTTTCTCATTGGTAAAAAGCAAAAGCAAAGTGCATATGACATACCTTTCTGCCCATCCTTCTGAAAAACGTATCTCACAAAACAAGCATTTTTGCCTTGTTGTCAACATTGGTAGACTCACCAACCTGGATTTCATGCCATTGTATGACCCACTGACTAGCTGAAAGAGGCGTGCATGTCACTTTTTAAACTGCAGTTTGTCCTAAAAGTTCATGACAAGTGTCTTCTGGCAGGCAGGACCAACTCTTCACCAGTGGCAAAGGTTTCTTTGCTTTAGCAGTGCTTTAGCCACTAAGAACGCTGCTCTCAGTATAGACTCATTTGATCAAGTACTGGCCTCCTGTGAATGCTTGTCTTTGAGTTTCATATTTTTTCATTTTTCTTTTGGAAAACTCCAAAGGCTTATCCTTTAATGCAAAGCGCTTGTTTTCCTGATGATGAAGCCGGTTGGAAGGTTTCATGGCTTCTTTGGATAACCAGTCACCATGTATTATCTGGAACAGTCTTGGAGAATGTTTGTCACCTACTGGAATTAATCCCTGATTTAAGCAGGACTCTGTTCATCTAAAGGCAGCTTTTGTTTTGTTGGCAGTCTTAGTCTTCTGCTGACTCACTAGGTCTTGCCCCTTTTCAAAGAACCTCTCCAATGAGACTTGGTTTTTTGTCTTTTTTCCCAGCTCATGTTAGCTTGTGGGCTTATCAAAACTGTGACTGACACTGCACAATGCAGGAGCAAGGTGCATACAAAAGTGGTAAATAAAATAACGGGCGGGCCAGACATGGACTAAAATAAGTATTGGGTTCTGACCTATGGCCTGCCACCATGCGGGGTGTGGTGGTGCATGCCCAGCACTGGCACAGGAAAATAAACAAAACCAGTATCCCTCAGAAACAAAAAGACAAACTGAGTATCCTGTCTTGCTCGAGCCGTAGCTCCCAGCACTTGCTCCTGCCTATTTTGATGGCATGGAGAAGCCATGTGAAGTGGTTGACGCCTGGACTGTTCAGCATTGTGCGAGTACCTCTTCATTTTGCACACTGACAAAAGCCCTAAAAATGTATGTCCGAGAACAGATGTCTGTTATGTGGCGTGTGTTGTTTATTTTGTAAATGTGTAATACTGACATAACTTTAAGCAGGTTCTAGTATCCTTTTATTTCTAGTGTCTCCCCCAGTGCTTGTCATGTGGAAGAAGTCTAGTAATTATTTATGTACACTTAAGAAGGCGTGTGTCAGGGAGAACCTCATCTTTGCTTAATGAAAGCATTCTACGGCCATTAGCAAAGAAAACAAGGTGCTTTAGGAAAAGGTGTGCAATAAAAATAATGCAAGTGCCAAGTGAAAAGCTGTGTGATTATCAGGTAGAAATAAGAAAAGGAAAAGTCAATAAGCAACTAGTGAATGTTTTCTTAATTTTTCTTTTCTATAGACAATGCTTTCATAATGTATAAAGTTTGTAAATTACAAAAAGATAGTGAAAAGTTTTCCAACTCCCGTCAGCACTCTTTCTCTAGAGGTGACCAATGTTATTAATTTTTTGCATGTCCTTCTAGAAATAATACAAATAACACATATTTATCATCTCTTCCTTTTTATTGTGTGTTTTGTTGGTACCAGAGATTGAACTCATGATCTTCATGTTTGCCAGACAGGCACTTATGCCACTGAGCTAAATCCCTAGCCCTCTATTGTATATTTTGTATGTACATTTCTATACCTTGCCCTTTCCCCAGTGTATCTTAAAGATAGTTGATTGGTATATAAAAGAGCATCCTTATTTTTAAAAATTGTGTAATATTTATTATAAACATGTTTCATAATTGACTTAACCCATCTTCTCTTAATGGATATCTAAGTTGTTTCCAAACTAAAACATTACAATAAAGTATTTCTTTGTTCATGTATCATTTTACCTGGAGGAGCAATTCCTAGAAGTGTAATTGCTGAATCAATGTATATATACATTTGCAATTAGTTTTAGTTTCTCTGTCACTGTAACAAACACCTGAGACAAATCAGCTTATTTAGAGAGAAGTTTATTTGGTTTACAGTTTGGAGCAAGGAGACTGCAATCTCATAGTAACTTACCTGAAGCACACCTCTAGTGACTCGGGCACCTTCCAGTAGCCCCCACTTCTCAAAGTTCTGCCATCTCTCAATAGCACCAACCTTGGGGACCTAGCCATTTTCTTTCCTTTTTTTTTTTTAGTTGATAAACTATGTATTGTCATCTTAGAAATAGTTGTTCAAGTCACAAAATTAAAGCATAAAAATAGACATTCAAATAGAGTGCAAACAGTTCTGTTCAATGATGCAAAAAAGCTTAGTAATATGATTATCTGTTTAACACACTTAAGCATACATGTAGTTATATTGTTTAGAACACTTTCCTTCCCTCTCATTTTTTACAGTAGCAATTACACATTTTGGGTTTATTACTCATACAGTTCTTATACTTTTTACACTAGAGACACAATGTGATATTTATAAATACGATTCTTATTTATTTCACTTATGAAGATAGTCACAAGTTGCCTCCATTTACCTATGAAAGCCTCAAGATTATCCTTTTTATAGCTGAGTATATTCCACTGAATAAAAATATCACATCTTTTTCATCCACTCTGTGGTTGATAGGCATTTTCATTGTTTCCAAGATTTACCTATTGCAAATTGTGCCTCTGTAAACATGGGTGCACATATATCCCTGAGATATGCCCTTTTCAATTTTTCTAGGAAAACACCCAGGAGGGGAGCAGCTGAATTGAATGGAACTTCAAATCCTAGTCTTCTGAGGTATCTCCACAGATCTAGCCATTTTCACATAGGCTTTTTGGGACATTTTATAGTTACTTTTATTATTATTATTATTATTATTTTAAAGGGAATAAAACAGAACAGTAAAATGAAACAAAACAAGACAGTCACAGGACAATAGCAAAGCCACAATCATTACTGTGTTGCATACTGTTATCCTCTGAATAGTTACACAGACCACCGCCCCAGGCCTGCAAAGCCAATCAGAGAACATAAATGTCAGGTCACTTTCCTGTTTCAGTTATTGTCATCTCAGCCTGTGTGGCGTCCGGCTGCTTACGGGTAGGGAGGGCAGGGGGCGCAGGCAGCTTCCTGGCTGCTTCTCCCAGCCAACAGGGCCTCTGCCAGTGTGGGGCATTTAAATCCAAGCTATAGCAGCGATTTTGGTAAATTTGGTCAGATTACCCACTGATAAAGTTATAGTACCTAACACCACCAGCAGTAGTGCAGGAGAGCTCGTTATCATCTTAGGTCTTACTGATAATCATTTTGGAGTTTCTTATGTGCCTAAATGAGTGATTCCACTCGAGGCCAATGTGACTCATTGAGAAGTAGCACAAAGTACAGTCTTTTTTGAGAGGAATAACAGGTAAGATTTCTGTAAACCATACATACGGTCGGGTTGGAAGAGGCATTGGCCTTGTTTAAAAGGAGCATAAATTCTGACAGAAGCTCCACCCTAGTATATATTAAAATCTTGTTTTGTTACATCTGAAATAATGGGATTTGGGGTGCAATGATACGAAGGAAAGTCATTGAATTGGAAAAGGAGCTAAAACATTTCAAGGGTTACTTGGTGTGAAATATATGTTTTTCTGTTTGGGAAGGCACATGACAATTACTGATAGAGAAATATAATCAAAAATACAACCACAGTTTATAAAGTAATGAAGAACCACTACACAGGTACTTTTGATAAGCATGTCTTAAGTTTTAGAATTTATGAATCTACTGAACATTCAAAAGAAACAGGTAGCCATTTCTTATACCACAATAAAATCCAGATGGATAGGTTATAAGAGAATATGTCATATCTTCAGTCTGGGGGAAGGCCTTTCTAAGGTTATAAAAATCCCAGTCTTCATAAAGGAAAAGATTGGCATGGGGCCGGGGATTTAGCTCAGCAGCTCAAGTGCTTGCCTGGTAAGTGTGAGGTCATGAGTTCGATCCCTGGTACCACCCAAAAAAAAAAAAAAAAAAAAAAAAAAGAAAAAGACTGGCAGATCTGTTTTCAATCTGTAAACTATTAAAATACTGTCACATCAGAATAGATACTTGCAAAATAAGTGACAGCACAAAATATTTAACTTATAAAGGACTTTTCCAATAAACTTAAAAGCACAAGCACATCAATAAAACAAACCTAGAGTGTGTAAACGCAAGGAGGAACATGGGGAGTCAGTGAAGAGGAAGCTGTTAAATCTCCCTGGAAGGTCCCGGCAGTGCTCCCCTTCATCATTGTACACTGCACTGGACAAGCAAAAACTGACCGTGTCTTAGGCTGATGTTATAGAAGAATAGACCCAGTCCTGTATGTTTCTAGAAAGCAGCTTGGTACAAACTGCATCAAGTTCTAAAACGAAGCTTCTCCGGCTTAGTTTAGGTATTCTCCCACAGACTTGTAGACTTGTTTGTATTATTCATATATAATGTTGAAATATGCCTATTTACTTGATATTCATCCCAGCCACTTCTTGAACCAGGGAGTTGCTAACTCAGATGATTAAGACATTACTGGTTCTTAGTTTAATAACACTAAAGGTGTGAGCTTGATGCTGTTTTACTTTATCGTACAAATTAAATTTCAGTGTATGTTGTACATTTCACTCTGGAAGTATTTAATAACAGTTTTTAGTCGTTGGCGATATTTAATAATGAACTAAAAATTTGATAATTTGTAAATACACGAATGTCTTGAAGATTGCATGTTAAACTCCAAGCTTATTACAAAAACACACACAACAAATACGACCCAAAAATAATGCTGTGAGAGATACCATCTTTAAGAAATCATCTGGTATAACAATTTATCTAGGGTGAGGGAAACTGAACATGGGCTATTGAGCTGAAATTTGAAACTACTAGTGAGAATGCTAGAGTGAGTCTCTGAGCAGAAGATAGTGAGCACAAGCTTGTTGGTCAGAACCGAGCAGAGAGCTGGGGTCAGTGGTACATGCCTATAGTCTCAGCTACTTGGGAGGCTGAGACAGAAGAGTCACTTGAGGGGCTGGGGATTTAGCTCAGCGGCATAAGCACCTGCCTGGCAAATGCAAGGTCATGAGTTCGATCCCCGGTACCAAAAATAATTACATAAAAAAAGAACAGTCACTTGAACCCAGGGGTTCAGGGTCAGCCTGGGCAACATAGTGAGACCCTATCTTGATCTGGCCCACGGATCAATCTGTGGGCCTTGCCTGGAGAGAGGACGGGGATGGTGGGGCTGGGCAAGAGGAGAGAGAGATGGAGACAAGTTGAGCGGTTCTAATCAAGGCTCGTTTATTGAAGAAGTGTTTAAAGCCTATATAGACTCTAAGGAGATGTGGCACTGTTGGATAGGTGAGCTTGGATTTCCTCATATGCCACGGACCTATTGAACTAGCAGGAAATACGTGAATGATCATAAAGCAAAAGCGGAAGAAAGCTATGTTGTATATATGTTGACAGGCGGAAGAGCTGGGGCGGGGGGGAGGGGTGCACAGGACGTGACGTAAGTAAAGGAGGATCATGGGAAATGTAGGCTGACACACCAGAAGCCCCCAGGAGCGTGGGATGTGGTAGTGGCCGCGGGGTGACTAAGCCGCTCCCTACATCTCCTCCCTTTATATATATGAGTATGGCAGGCCCTGTGAGGACAGCGCCTGTCTTAGGTCAAGGACTCTTCATATGAACTCAACTAGGCCTTACCCGTCATGGACCTGCAGGACAGCAGTTGGTCCTGTGCCTGTCTTAGGTGGCTGGTGGAGTAACATATGTGTCCTAGTTGCCTGTCTCTGGCTGCCTGTCCAGTGCCTCAGGGCAGCTGGCCATCATCATCATATGGGCCATTTGTGGGGATCATTTCCTGATAAGTTTGTCGATCTGCCATCTCCAGTTGATGATAGTGTACCTGAATGGGCTTTGCCATAAATTTGTCTAGCCTATTGTTAACGAGCATCATGATCCTCTGGAAAATGCAAGGACCTACAGTTAGGAGTAGCAATAAGGCAGCAAGGGGTCCCAAGAGGGGGGCAATATAGGGGAACAAGCCTCTCCACATAGATGAAAAAGGGGGTTCTTGTGGATAGTTTTGTTTTTCTCTATTTTTGATGCGTTCTCTCAACTTTGCCATGGAGTCTTTGATGACGCCCGAGTGATCAGTGTAGAAACAGCACTCTTCTTTGAGGGCGGTGCATAGTCCTCCGTCCTTTAAAAATAAAAGATATAATCCCTGTCTGTTTTGTAAAACCACTTCAGACAAGGAGGTTAAGCACTCCTGTAAAGCTGTTATAGAAGCCTCTATTTCTTTTAAGTCTTGATTTACTGTAGCCTATAACTGATGCAAGTGTTGTTGTCCTGTGACCAGTGCCGCAGTTCCTGTCTCCACCCCTGCTGTAATGCCAACCCCCAAAAGTATGGCTAAGGTTAATGATGCTGGTTCTCTCTTAAACCTATAGCCTGTCTGGGAGGTCTGAAAAGGATAATAATCTGGGTGATATACAATGCGGGGAAAAACGTTTACAAGGATACAATAATCAGCAGAAGCATTAAAGACATCAGCCACCACATAGAGAGTGAGGCCAGTAATACAGGCCCAAAATGTCCCACGGGGTGGAATGAGATATTTACCTCTTTTAAAATTTTTATGGAATTTGGCACATAGGGACCTATATACAGGGGGCCAATTTTTGGGTTCACCAAGGCAGGTTCCTGTTGCGGAGACATTAGGAAAGGTTATTTTATAAGATTGGCCCCATGGACATTGGCTTGAATCATAGGAAGTATGAAGGGACTCATTGAGTGCTCTCCCTTCATAGTATGGAGGTGAGGCGCTTAGACATAACCAACAAGACTGAGTTAGGTTGGGCTGTGTATGGTTTAAGGCAATGTATGCCCCTTCAATCAAGTTAAAGAGATTAGAATGTGGGTGTGGAGGGGTTGCAGTGGATAAAAGGTCAGGGGAGGCATTTAAGATTGGGTTGGTCTTTGGGATAACGGTATTGGGATTTGCTGTGGGCAACTTAGTAGTCTCAGCCACGGAAACAACCCTGGAAGATTTGGTAGTTTTAGGTATAATACCTACTCTAGGGACAGATTTGGTAGTTTTAGGAATGATATCTACTTTAGGGACAGATTTGGTAGTTTTAGGTATGATATCTACTTTATGGATAATCTGGCTGCCCAAAAAGTGAGGGACTAATTGTTGGAAGGGGGCCCTTAGTTATGATGAAGGTGCCTCCGGGATCTGATCCTGAAACATGCTCAGATCCCCCATTGGCGTCCGAGTGACCAACCTGAATCCTCAGGGTTTGAGACTGTAATGCGCATAATGTTAGGCGCATGCCATGAAACAGAGAGGTGGTTATCCCTGCGTGAAGGGGTCCATGCCAAGGCGATAGTCTCACAGCCCCAATAGGGGCAATAGAACTCAGAAGGAGAAGCACAATAAGGCTGAAAAGCAGTTTTGGAAGGGCAAAAATACACATGAGAGTCATCTTGGCAGCTTGGCTCTGAGATGATTTGGCAAGGATGGATATCAAAATAGGGTCTTTCTGTTCCTCTCCAGGACGCAAGCTCTTTTTCACCAGGGAAGGTCACCAGCCACCAAGTCAGTTGTGCGTGTGGGTTGCTAACCCGGGAAGGCGAGGTCAGAGAGACTAGGGCTAGAAGGCTGAGAGTGGACAATGGCAATGAAGGCATCTATAAGAGAACACAGAGAGTGGTGCCTCAGGAGAGGATATCATTCCTGGGAGTCATCTGAAATCGTGGATGAAGGACTGTCCACTTGTTTTACAAGTCGTTCAGGCAGCCATCTAGCTCCTTTTTCTTGCTTAGAGTAAACACAGACTGAGCCTCGCCCGCAGATGAGAACAGGGTCAGGGCCATTCCAAGTATTGGTCATTGGGTCTCACCATAGCACAGATGCAAATTGTGTTGTTGTCTGTGTATGCCAGAAACGAGATGCTGCGGAACAGCCTGAAGCATCCAAAGACAAAAAATTTAAAATGAAGAGGGCATGTGAAAGGATATTTCTGGGGGACCCTTGGGTAGGGTACCATTTTCCCTCTTTTATTTTGTCTATGGTGGTCTTAAGAGAACGGTGTGCCTATTCAACAATGCCCTGTCCTTGGGGATTATAAGGTATACCTATAGTATGGAGAATACTGAGGCATTTGCAAAATTGAGCAAAAGAGGTGCTGGTATAGCCAGGGCCATTGTTGGTTTTGAGCTGTTGGGGACATCCCAGGATGGAGAGGGCTGACAGCATGTGAGCTATAACATGTTTGGTAGCTTTTCCTGTCTGAAGGGTGGCAAAAATGAAACCACTGTATGCATCAACAATTACATGTATATATTTTAAGTTTCCAAATTTATCGAAATGTGTAACATCCATTTGCCATTGGGCGTTAGGGATTAGACCTTTTGGATTGACCCCTAGATGCTGAATGGATAAATGAATAGCACAAGAGGAATAATTTTTTACAATTTGTCGAGCTTGTTCCTGAGTAATTTTGTGGAGGAGGCGAAGGGTTTGGGCATTGAGGTGGTGCAACTGATGAGCCCATTGGGCCTTGGATACCTTAGAGTCTTCTGTGGGCTCAGAATGGGTCATGAAGACCTGTGCCCGTGTGGCAATATCAGCCAAATGATTTCCCTGAGCAAGGGGACCCGGGAGGCCAGAATGGCAAATGGCCAATGAAAAACTTATGACTGCGAAGCCGAATCATGTCCTGCAATTGCTTGAATAGGTTTGCAGCTGGGGAGGCATGACTTATGGTGGCAACAGTTTCTAATAATGGAACAGACTGAGCGAGGTAGGCACTATCAGTAAACAAATTGAAGGGTTGGTTGGGGTAAGCGGTAAAAACTGCAAGAATAGCCTGTAGTTCTGCCAGCTGTGCGGATGATGTATTGTCTGTAGGGTAAAAACACCGTTTTGTGCTACATAAGCAGCCCTGCCAGAGGAGGAGCCATCAGTGAATAACACTGGGGCATTGGGAAAAGGTTTTGGAGCTGTAATCTTGGGGAATATGAAGACGGTTAGCAAAATCAATCAATTTATTTGGAGGGTAATGATTATTAATGGTCCCTGAGAAGGAGGCTATAGCAATAGGCCATGCCTCAGTGGTCTGGAGCAGCCAGTCCACTTGATCTTTGGTGAAGGGTTGAGTGATGACATCTGGTTCCTTTCCAAAATAACATTTTCCTAGCTTTCTGCCTTGAATTATCAGATCAGAGATTGCTTGGTAGTAAGGCAATAATACTATCTTTGGGGAGACTGGCAGATGAAGACGCATAAGGAGAGCTTGTTGCCAAAAAACTGCTGTGGGAGAAAGTTTTGTGTTAAAAATGAGAAATTGTAATGGCTTACTATAATCTATAAAGAAGACAGCTTGTTGAGCGATAGTCTCTTCTACTGTATGGAGTGTTTTTCTAGCATTGTGTGTGAGCTCTCAGGGGGAGGTTGGGTCAACGTATCCTCAGAGGACCTCACAGAGGGGTTGTAGATCATGTTTGTTCAATTTTAAATAGGGTAAAAGCCAATTAATATCACCTAGAAGCTTTTGAAAATCATTAAGTGTCTTAAGGTTATCAAGTCTTAGTTGGGGCTTTGGTGAATATATTCGAGTGCCCTGTAGCTGAAAACCCAAATATGTATGGATCTGTAAGCTGGACTTTATCTGGCGCTATTTGAAGTCCAGCCTCCTGTAAGGTGACCTGTAGTGCCTGACAGCATCGTAAGGTCTGGTCTTTATTATCTCCTGCCAAGAGGATGTCATCCATATAATGAAGGATGTATATGTTTGGCTAATGATCTCTAACTGGCTGTATGGCAGTGGTCACGAAAGCCTGGCATAAGTAGGAGAGTTGGCCATTCCTTGAGGGAGAACACGCCACTGAAACCTCTCCATAGGGGCCTGAAAATTAGTGGATGGGAGACTAAAGGCAAAGCGTTTTTGATCTTGTGGATATAGGGGAATTGAGAAGAAATAGTCTTTGAGATCTATGACAATTTTGAAAAATCCTAAGGGGATGGTACTGGGCGAAGGGAGTCCTGGCTGTAATGGTCCAATTATAACCATGGTTTTGTTTATTGCCCTGAGGTCCTGTAACAACCTCCATTTTCCTGACTTCTTTTTAATTACAAAAATGGGCGTATTCCAGGGGGAATCACTTGGTACAATGTGGCCTGCATTTAGCTGGTCCTGCACCAGTTGTTGAGCAGCTGCAAGCTTTTCAGATGTAAGGGGCCACGGATTGACCCAAACAGGGGTATCTGATAACCACGTAATTTCTTTGGCATGGGCTGCAGGAACGTCAATGACCCCTATTGAAAATAACCTAGGCCTGCTCTTGAAGGGTTTGGGGTTGGGGAGATAAGAACTTTAATGCCTGAGCTCTGTTTACCTAAACCTTGATTGGGAAGGAATCCCTGAGTGAGCATTTGTTTGGTGACCATAGTATTAGGGCTGCCCATCATCATTCCCATTTGGGTTAGCAAATCTCTGCCCCACAAATTAAGGGGTAGCCCCTCCACAATATAGGGTTGTATGTGCCCTTGATTGTTTTCTTTATCTTTCCAGGTAAGTAGATTGGCACTACGCTGTAGATTTTTAGATTGTCCAATCCCTTGTAGATGAGTCATAGTGGTCTCTAAGGTCCATGTGGGAGGCCAGTCTTCTTCTTTAATGACAGTCACATCAGCACCTGTATCTGTGAGCCCTGAGAAACTTTTCCCATTGAGCAATAAAGCCATAAGGAGTTTCTCTTTGGAAATGAATTGAGCCCAATATATATCTGAAGACCCAAGGGAAGAATTCCCCCTATAGGAAGCCATAGCTGCATTAGGAGTTTGAACCAAAGGCAATAGCACCAATTGAGCAATACGTTGCCCTTGACTAATGGAAACCAGGCCAGAGAGAGAGGATGCCATAACAGTAATTTCACCAGTATAGTCATTATCTATGACTCCTGGGACAATTTGTAATCCTTTTAATGTTGTGCTGCCACGTCCAAGAACTAACCCACATGTGTCTTCGGGAAGGGGGCGAAAAATCCCAGTAGGGATGGCTTGTACACCCATGTCAGGAGTCAATACTGTGTTGGAGGTGGAACAGAGGTCCAGTCCTGCACTTCCTGGTGTAGCGCGGAGGAGATCTGAAATGGATTGTTTTGTGTTGGGTTGTTTTGTTTTGGGACAAACCTTATAGCCCCAGGGGCTTGTCCTAGGTTGGGGGTCTGGGGCTGAACCCAAGTCCCATTTCCCTGCTGGGGAGGGGGTTGCCATCTGCATCTGTCTTTGACTTACATTCATTAGCCCAATGATATCCCCTTCTGCATTTTGGGCATAAGCTTGTAGGTTTTGGTCTTGAGTTATTGTGTTGAGACTTTGGGGCTGTTGGGCAGTCTCTGGCAAAATGGCCCATCTGATCACATTTAAAACATTTGCCATTATTTGTTTTTCCTCCTTGCTTGTACGCAAGGATGATCTCTTTTACAGCTGCAGCCGTACTTGTAGCTGTGACCTGAGCTTGATGATGGTCAGGGCCTATATCAGCGCACAAGCGAATATAACCTGAGAGATCTTTTCTTTTTCTATGTGGTTTGATTGCGGCCTGGCAAGCAGAATTTGCATTTTCATAAGCCAATTGTTTAACTAGGTCAGGGTTATCCTCAGAGGTGCCAAAAAGACGCTCAGTTGCCCATAAGAGGCGATCAACGAAATCACAGAAGGGCTCGTTGGGTTTTTGTTTAATCTTAGTAAGAGAAGAAGCAACTCCACCAGAAGGGAGTTTTTTCCATGCTTTAGTTGCCGCCAAGGTGATCTGAGCAAAAAGGCCTGCCTCATATTGCATTTGGGCTTGTGGCGTTGCGTATCGGCCTGTTCCTGTTAGCATGGGAAGGGTATAGTGATCTCTCCAGTTAGCACTGTCTTTGGCTAAAAGTTCACATTGGTCTTGGAATTCAGCCTTCCAAAGCAGATAATTGCTCCCTGAGAGTGTAGCTCTAGTTAGATCTCTCCAATCATTAGGTGTAATCCAACCTTGGGTTAAGGAGTCTAAAACCGCAAGGATGAAGGCTGCCGTGGGGCCATATTGGGATACTGCTGTTTTTAATTCTTTCAGGGCAGTTACAGGGAACGGTGTATGGGCCCTATTAGCCCGTGGCCCTAGGGATGGAGAGTCTGTTTCTGTATCACTATCATGTGGGTCAGAGTCATTCTCTTCTTTGCTATTATCAATTTCTATTTCCCATCTCTGTAGACGTGGTGGCTATCTTTTTTTTTTTTTTATTTCCCCTAGTTGTTGTAGTGGCCTGTGTTTTATCCCTTTTGTGTTCCTGGCTTGGGGACCAATCCTCATGTCTAGTTTGTCCCTTTTGTCTCCCTCTTTCTCTAACTGTTTCGTTCCCGCCATCTTGTGGACCAACGCCATCTTGGGCGGGTTGAGTTGCCTCCCCGCCATTTTGTGGGCTAACACCAGCTGTGGCAGTTTGGGCAATTTCTGTTACTGGAAACATTAAGTGAGGTGCCATTTTTAAGGCATCCATTTTTGGAGGGTGAGTTGTTTCTGTTACCGGAAACATCATTGCTGGTGTGTTTGAGAAGGGATGAGAGCCCACATCTAACAACTGGAGTTGCAAAAGGAGTCTCTGTCTCTCTTGTTTTAATTGAAGCTGCTGTTGTAAATAATGAATTTCTGTTTCTAAATCAAGGAGATCAGGAGGTGGACCAGGCGGCTTTCGGAAGCCAGACTGGGGGTTATCTGTTTTTTTTTGTCATTAATTTTGGATCGATAGATAGTGCAGGGGCTGCAAAAGGGGGTTCCTCACCCTGATACTGAACAGCCTCTTCTGCCAACTGGGACCAATCAACCCCTTGGAGCTTAGAAAGGTCAGCCTATATGGGGGAGGGAGTGTAACATCACTGAGCTCCAGGGAGCGCTGGGAGCCATTTTGAATGGCGGCGCCATTTTGAGTATCCCCATGTGCTCCAGAAACGGGAAATGGCGGCAAGTCGCCATTTTGAGTGTCTCTGGAGGGGGAGTAGTCGCCATCGTGAGGAGGCTCCGGAATATCAAGAACCACAGAGCTAGCGGAGCTGGGTGCTTTAGACAGGTCTGGCGGTTGTGGGGTACAATTGCGGGAGGCAGATAATGCAGCCTCATCCTGAGCAAGCATCTCTACAATCTGAGGATCTGCATGACGTTGTCAGCAGCTCAGAGATTAAAGTCCAATATGTGAAAGAAGTTACCAGAACCTTTTCCAAACCAAAAACCCTATAATAGTCTTTGAGAGCATCTCCTACTCTTTCCCATTTTTTAGAATCAATGGGGCCCTCTAGAGGGAACCATGGACACACAGAATGTACAAACTGAAAGTACTGTAGTAAATCTTTAGTTTTAACCTTAATCCCTCTAACCTTGAGTGCCTCCCTGAGGCCATTCATGAACAATTTGTGCTCACTAAGTACTTGCCCTATGCCAGTAGAGAAATTAGATCCATTCACCTACCGTGATTCAGGCAAAATGTAAGGTGGCTGTCTGCACAGATCACAGGGATGAAGTCCTGAAACAGTCATGCCGGCCAGCGATTTACTCCCATGAACGGTCCTGTGTTGAAATCTCTCATGCCAAGTTGAGCCCCATGTTGGGCACCACTTGATCCACCCCATGGATCAATCTGTGGGCCTCGCCTGGAGAAATGACAGGGATGGGGGGCTGGGCAAGAGGAGAGAGAGATGGAGACAAGTTGAGTGGTTCCAATCAAGTCTTGTTTATTGAAGAAGTGTTTAAAGCCTATATAGACTCTAAGGGGACATGGCATTGTTGGATTAGGTGAGCTTGGATTTCCTCATATGCCGCGGACCTATCGAACTAGCAGGAAATACGTGAATGATCATAAAACGAAAGTGGAAGAGAGCTACGTTGTATATACGTTGATAGGCGGAAGAGCCAGGGCCGGGGGGGAGGGGTGCACAGGATGTGACGTAAGTAAGGGAGGATCATGGGAAATGTAGGTTGACACACCAGAAGCCCCCAGAAGGGTGGGATGTGGTAGCGGCTGTGGGGTAGCTACGCCGCTCCCTACACTATCTAAGAACAAATATGAAGGACTGAAGATACAACTTAGTGTGAATACCCTGGGTTCAATCCCCAGTACAACAAAACAAAATTGCACTGAGAAAACCACTGTGTGATAACACATAGAATAAATCTATTGTAACTAAACCTGTTGGAATTGACTTTCTTTCTTTTTTTTTTTATTTAAAGAAAAGGAAACGAAAAAAGAAAAAAAAGTACATGGAGATTAAAAAAAAGGGTAGAAATAATACTAAATTACAGACAAACAAAAGGTAAGAAATTGCCGGTTGATAAGTTACAAATTGTCATCTTCGAAATGGCTGTTCAGGTTATAGAATTAAAGTATTTAGAATGACATTCAAAAAAGTGACCCTACAAACCATTCTGCTCTATGGTCGAACAAAAGCTCCGTAATATGATTATCAGTCCCACCTATTTGTTTTACATCTCTAAGAGGGTAAGGTTAACCATATCAAAACAGAACAGAATTTTTTTTTTTTTTGTCTTTTTCCTTTTTTATCGGTACTGGGGATCGAACTCACGACTGCCTGCTTGTAAGGCAGGTGCTTATGCCGCTGAGCTAAATCCCCAGCCCTAGAACAGAACATTTAAAAAAAATAAATAAAAAATAAAAAACAATTTAAAGAAATACAGATTTCAAAGCAAGTCCACTGGAGATCTACCTTATCTAACTGTCTCTAGCTTCTTACAAATAGTTGTCCCTAACTTCACCCACTTTATATGCTTATTGCATATTATAGAACTAATCAAATCATTACAGGATGATGGAGTCTTTTTAGGTCCTCAAGTTCCAAATTAGGGAAGACAATAGCAACTACCATCGCATCTCTCATTCTCTTTGTGATAGCCATCCCCATCTCTGCATATGCTGAAGTTGAGCTGAAGAAACCAGTCCAATGTCATTCTAATCAGCAAGCAATAGATTGCTAGAATTTATATTATAATGCTACAAAATAAGCCTCGGGTTTTTCAGGTCTCTTCCTCAGAGTATTTGTTCCTATCCTCTCTGTATTATAGGGAAAACCAAGTCATAACAAGACAGCGAAACAATTTCCTAGAAAAACATGCAATGGATAAGACTTATAAAACTATAATATAAATGATCTTCCGTAGCTACTATGTTTTCTCTTGTTATTTTCAATAGATTTGTCCACAACACTGGCTTATTATAGTTAAACATACTAACACCTATTTTTATAAAAACTTATCTTTGACTGCATTGTAGTATTTGAGAGCTGTTACTGATTCATACCAGTATGGATATCCTTTACATCTTGTCATGCTCAGAGTAGTTTCCTCTACTTTTAGGATTGATTCTAACACGCATACCGATTTCAAATAGGATCAGTCAAGGCCAACCAATAGTCTTATGATTCAGATACAATTAAGATCAGTCATAGTAAGACAATGTAAGTAATACAGGATTTCAGCCTAAGTCAATAGGAAAGTAAGGATAGTTACCATGGTATAACCTGCTATTTTTGGTTCTAGAGGTCTGTGTCCTCAAATCTGACATGAGTGGACAGACCAGAACAAATTTAATTCAATCTAAATATGGCACTAGGACTACTGTGTCTTTTAAATCGTTATACACCATTAGCAATGACCTCTGCTTTTTTTTTTTAAATATAGTTTCAGAGCTGTCTCTACTAAAGACTAGCTTACCGTCTCTGCCTCATGTCTGCTACTCCACTTTTCTGCTATATTTTGTCCACCTTATTCCCTCATTCCATTGTCTGCCCTGTTCACTGAGGCCTCTCTGCCACTGTAGCTGTAATCCTGATTTCTCTTCCTCTCTTTCTCTGTAATGTCCTTCAGTGCTCTCTGTAGGGTTGGATTGGTGGCCACGAACTCCCACAGTTCCTCCTTGTCTTGAAAGTATCTTATTTCTTCATTAATTTTTAGAGAGAGTTTTGACGGATATATGAACTTCGGTTGCATATTTTTTTCCTTCAGGACTTGGAATATTTCTCCCCACTCCCCTCTTGACTTAAGAGTTTGTGTTGATAAGTCTGCTGTTATTTTGATAGATTTCCCGTTATAGGTAACCTGCATCTTTTCTCTGGCTGCTTTTAATATTCTGTTTTTTTGGTGGATTTCTGGGATCTCGATTATTATATGCCTAGGCATAGATCTGTTTTGGTTGTAGGTAGCTGGCGTTCTGTATGCTTCTTTTATCTGGATATCATTTCTTTTTGCTATACGTGGGAAATTTTGCTTTAATATATCTGTGAATATTTTTTGTATTTCATTTTTGGATGTTCCTGCTTCCTCACTCACATTCTTTGTATTTTTTGTATTTCATTTTTGGATGTTCCTGCTTCCTCACTCACATTCTTTATTCTTAGGTTCTTTTTATCATCTTCCAGTTTTAGAATTGCTTCTTTCTGGTTCCTTGTTATTTTTAAGAGGCTTTTTCTTTCACGTTCATAAGCCCTAAATCTCTCTTCAAGTTTCAGAAGGTTGTCTTTAGTTTCTGTCAAGGCATTTTGCCAATATTCAATGGAGTTTTTAGTTTCCTGATATTCTCTTTGGATCTGTTTCATGTATTCTAAGTTATGCTTAAATTCTTCTTCAGATGCTTCTCTTTCTTTTCTGAATTCCTCAGTTCTTCCATCTGTGTTCTCTTGGGCGGGGCTTGTCATTTCTTTAATTAATCTCTTTATATCTTGCCTCACTTGGATCAGGAGTACATCTTTAAATTCCTCTATGAGATCATGTAAGTACTTTTTAATTTCGGCTGATGCTGTGTCGAGTAGAGGATGGTTACTGTGTTTGTTCTCTTCAGTGTTTAGTTCTCTTGGGTTTATTTTCTCCTGTTGAACCGCTGGAGATTTTTTTTTATTTTTATCTCTTGTTATGTTTCTGGTTTCTTTCAGACTGTCCTGGAATTCTCTGGCCCTCTCCGAATTGCTTAGGGCCTCTCAGAAGTGTGCTGGCTTGAGTTTTTGCTGTCCTCCCCAATTTGCTGTTATCTGGGGTAGGCTGGGATGCAGGGGCGGTACAGTCTAGTCTCTAGCCTCTGTGTCAGTTAGTTCATAAATTAGGCTGTACTTTCTGGTTGTCACTGAGTTGTGACTATTTTGTATCCGCTTATTGGGCCCCAAGCAGAGGCTTGGTTTAGCCCCAGTAGCTCCTGCCAGTTCTCTTTGAATCAGAAGCAGCTGAGTAATGGCACAGGATTCTGCCCAAGTCCCAGCCGTTCTCTTCCAAACCTCTCTGTGACAGGAGCACCAGAAAAGCAGATCTGCCCAAAACTAAGATGGCTCCCACTAAGTTCTCTGTGTGGAGCTGAAGCCAGCAAGTAATCAGGCTCTGCCAGGACTCAAGATGTCTTCCACCAGTCCTCCCTACAAGGGGACCTGGTGATGTCACCAAGCTGCGGTTTCTGCCGCCAGGCTAATATGTCTGCACCAGACTCTGTGTTATTGATTTCCCCGTGGTGGCGGGCCAGCTGTTCTCTGGCCAAACCCAGCAGCCGTGGGGTTCTCTGTACTCACCAGAGTCCGGTGCAAGTCCTCGTTCCGGGACCGCCGCACACCAAGCTGCCCACTTTTCCCGCACTCCCAGGACAGCGCGGGGCGGTGCACAGCGTGCGCTCCCAGCACAGCGCTGACCGGTCAGATATCTGTGCACCGTTTAAATTTGAAACGCCCGAGCTTTGTACGTCCGCTCTGGTGCAGCGGTGCAGACTTGGCTGCTACTTGGAGTCTCGGTCCGGGTCTCCGTTTCCCGCAGTCCCCAAAAGCAACTCAGCTTTTCATGCTGGGTCCACAAGTCTGTTTGTTGATTTAAGGGCGCGAGATTTGCAGCCTCCCGTTGTCGGCGTTGAAGGTCTCAGCACGACTTTAAATCCTCCAGCTGTACTGTCTTGGTTAATAAGAATCGCTATCGATTTGTCTGGCCCTCTCCATGCTGTCTTTTTTTAGCTTCGAGTTTGAATTCTCTGGAGAGACTCTTCGCTCGATCCCCTAGCCCGCCGCCATTTTCAGAATCCCCGGAATTGACTTTCAAGAGAAAAAAACAGATGATACTTTTTAAAAAAAGAAGTCTTATTTGAATTACCTCCCCCAAAGACTAACACAGTATACTGAAGATCGGAAAAGCACTGGAGAATGTTCTAGAGGAGCAGCAGTACCTAATCATAGTTCACTGACTCCAGCCAGTTGGATGCAGTCTGTTTAGAGAGTAGTTTAGGATGCCTTGGAGGGAATGTGTGCTGTAGTATTTCCTTTCTTCTCTTATCTTCAAACGTAATGAGAAGTACAATGTTAAGGAGAGCCTTCAAAGGCAGACTTGTCTTTCCTTAGCTGACATCGAAGGGCGGTCTGTGAAGAGTCTCGGTAAATATGTAGCCCTGTGCCAGTGCTCTGCTAGTGAGCCACATGCCAGCCTGGCTTCTTAATTTATAAATGAGGGTGCTGGTTCTTAGGGTCCTGCTCTATAAGAGAAAGCTGGTCAACTAATTTACAAGTACCAGACTCCTTTGAAGGAAGGGAGGTTAGAAACTTGGGGAATGAATGGTGCTTTGAAAAATCTGTTCTGTGCCTTTGTCTCTTCTTCATGGGGTTCCTGATATCATGAAGTGGGTTCACAGATGCAGCACCTGCCGACAGAGCCCCTTGGGCATCGCAAGGCATTACTGTCCCTGTAGTGGCCGGACATCTGCTGGAGGAAGGGCAGCCTGCATGCACTGCGCTCCAAGGAAGGCATAGTGGACTAATTTGTAGGCTAGCTACAGCATTTTGCTTCAAAAGGTCACTAGTGGAAGGCATTGCACCAGCTATACACGTCAAGGTGTGTCTCTAGGGGTGTGTTTGAAGTGACAGCCTCCTCTGTCCAACCAGAAGGCAGAGCTGATGCATGCATTCTAAATGACCGAGTGGAACACCATACCAGGGAAAGTTTCCATCTGCAGGACGGTAATTAGCCCAGATGGGGCTGAAGTGCTGGAAAATTGCTAAAGCAATTAAAAAGGGCACCTGTATTGAATGAGTTGAGACTGTGCTGCACTTTAATTCCGAAACAAGTTATGGTGATTGGAAAAAGTTAAAGCCATTAATTCTAGAGTAAATTGTGGTTAAATTTATTGGCGGAAAATCTTAAAGTCTGTAGTGTTGGAGAGTGATGAAGCTGAGTACCCGTGCAGGGCTGTGGCGTGGCCTGGTGTGGCTGAATTGAGAATGAGGAGACGCCTCAGGGGGCAAGACAGGCCACAGCTGAGGCCCCTGGAGACTTTCTGGGTATTTTCCTTAATTGGAGTCCTCTGTTGGGGTCTTTGAACCCCTTCCAAGATCCTGTTCAGGTCTCCTCCATTGTCCACTCAACTTCTCGCTTGCTCTGATTAAACACGGGCTGTCTAGTGTCAGTGGGTCAGCTAGCAGAGTTACGAGCTCTGCCGAGGATTTCACTCCTGCAGCCCTAAAGCTCATGCCGCTTGTCTCATTCCTTTGAACCTTCGCCATACACCCCTTTGGAGGGTCGGGGGCGCCAGGAACAGACCCCAACAGCTTAGCACCTGAACAGGGACTCAACAGTGGAGACGTCTGCTGTGGAGGGTGACCTACCTTCATTGGGTACCTGGGGTGGAACCGCCCCTGATATGCATCTGTCACATCTTTGGAAAATCCCTTCACCAGGTAAGTCATGGGGAATTCTCTGAAGTGCAGCAGAACCTCAAAGCAGAACTGCTTTTCCTTCTCAGGAAGGCAGGTCATGTTACCTCCGAGGATAGTGTGGTGCAACTCTTGTTGGAAACTCATGGTCCCGGTGCCCTTGGTATGCTGACTGGCATTCACCCACTGTGCAAGATTGGGACAAGATAGGCAAATTGCTACATGAAGAGCCCTGAGCTCCTATCTCCAAACACCTGGTATCTTTGCTGGGATGCTGTAACATTTGGCAGGCAGGCAGATGGCGCACCGCATGGTCGGCTTCCCAGTTTTCCTGGGGATGCCACTTCTGCTGCTTCTACACTTCCCGCATATGCTTCTGCCCCTTCTCTGCTGCTGCCACTGCAAGACATGAGACCTGTGAAACCTCTGTGACTCCCCACCAGTTCTAACTCCCATGCAAAAGCTGGCCCAAGAAGCTAAACAACACGGGGAATTAATTGCTTGTCCTGTTTTGTGTCAACAAGGACAAAAGCCTCGCTTTGAAAGTTTGCAGTACTCTGTTTAAACAGTTAAAAAAAAGGCTGTTAAGGAATACAGACTTAAAAGTACTTTTGTAATTGGCATTACTGAGGGTATCAGTCACAGTTATGTGATGACTCTTTTTGTTTGGAAAGCCTTAGTGCGTACTATTGTTACTCCAACCCAGTATCAGGTGTGGCTCCAAGAATAGAATATTGCAGACATGCAAGCTGTAGAAAATTTAGATCATAATATCCCTATAGGAGCTACTGCACTATGGGCTGAGGGAGAGTTTTAGATATTCACCAACAAGTTCGTTGCCATCCCCAAGCTTATCCTCAAATGGCTCAAATTGCTTTCAAAGCTTGGAAGAGAATCCCTGAAGCAGCAGATGCACAAGTTTCCTTTAGTGCTATTAAACAGGAGGCCCCTGAATCTTTCCTTACCTTTATAGATAGATTAAATCAAGCTATTGAATGCCAGGTGGACAATACAGCAGCAGTCTCTGTCTTGTTAAAGCAATTAACATATGAGAATGCAAACTAAGACTGCAAAAATGCTTTAAAAGATACTTACATGAAACCTGCTACTGCCTTGGCTCAAATGATTTCCGTTTGCCAAAACAGAGACCCAAATGCATAAAATGCAATTGTTGGCTGCTGCCTTATAGCCCCTGCCACTTGTTTCAATTGTGAAAAACCTAGACATGTACACAAAGATTGTAAGGCAAAACCTAAAACTAACAGACCCCAACACTAGTAAATCTGTAATTTTAGACCCGAGGTTGAGATTAAGATTAACTGTTGGCATTCAACCCCAACAGAATTTCCCTTATTGCAGTTCGGATCTTGAGAAAGTAAGCAAAAGTCATTCCAAATAACAGTATTTTTTGGCTCTGTGAAGTCCCTGGGCTTTCCCTTCTGGTGGTCCATTTACTTTTGTCCCTGTGATTTATCATGTTGGTTCCGTTCACACATTATAGCTTGAAACTTGTAACTGCTCACTGAAGTTTTAGATTGGTTCGCTAAAATCCGGGTGGTACTTACTGTGTGGCTGCCAGACAGCACGCGACTGTTGGGAATACAGACAGTGGGACCTCCTCCTTGCCCTCAGGGTGTCTGTGGTTTTGACAGAGTGCCAGTCAGTAATGCTAACAATGATGTAATTACCGTATACCCAGCATTTATAGAGCACATCAGATCTGCTCTGTAACGGGCCTTAGCACTTCATGTATGCTGACTCAATCCTCACCAGGCTTCCAGGCAGATGGATGTTAATTCATTTAGAGATAACGACTTAGAAGATGCAAAAATGTGAGTAACCTGCCTAAGGTGGAATTACTGGGTGGGAGTTTGAATCTGGGCTCTGATTCTGTGCCCCACAGGCCCTGAGTTACTTAGGCTTTGGTCAGGATTTGGCTTATTAAAGTTATGATTTTTAAGTCTACTTTTCTTTAAACCTTAAATGCAACTTAAAAGTCCACAGGAAATATTGGTTATCTGTGTGTTGATTAAAAAATGTGTACAGTGTTTGCTTTTCTTTGGCAGATGAAACCCTTCATCAAATACTACTTACAAACTTTGATTAGAGTTGCTTCAGCTTTTCGAAGCATACTGAGAAATTTACTGTATCTGATATGGCCAAAGCTTTAGTAAATGAAATGTGTAAAATTAAATAAAAAAACCCAAAATGGTTATACAAATGATTACCACCCCTGTGTGTTTACGAATATATGTATGTATATATGTATTTATCTATTTATTTAAATTTATCTATTTTCTGAGACAGGATCTCACTATTTAGTACTGGCCAAACTTGGACTTGTTGTATATCCCAGGCTGGCCTCGAATTTGTGATATTTCTACCTCAGCTTCTAGAGTGTGATCATCAGCTTCTAGATTACAGGTGTGTGCCACCATGCCTGGCTTCTCCTATGTGTTTACAAAACAAGTTTATTAACCTAATCAGGGTTGACAAAATTATCACTTCGAACCTTCTGTAGAGTTTCAGGTTGGAGATTTAGGACTTGACCACTAATTCTGTTCAGACTTCTTGTCTTGGGCTAATCCTTTTATAGCAACATGGTTGCCAAATCTGCACTTCCTTTTTACTCTTTTTAATCTTCTCTTTATCCTTTTTTTTCTTTACCACAATCTCTTACCTACTTTTGAGGCAGGAGTTTGCAAACCTACCCTGACTGCATCTGTCCTATTTTATTTGCATCGCTAGGACTTTGTCCAGTCCTCCTAGCAATAACGGGTTAACTGATATGACGGTTTGTATGACTAGTACTAGAAACCTGTGTCCCAAGCCCATTGGTCAGGACCATGTGCAGCACAGCAGTGCCTTCAATGGGTTAGGAGGAAAGCATCCCTCTCGGTAGGTGGATTACAGAAAGGCCCCAGACAAGATGGAAGGTTCACTGCTGGAGCCTGCCTGGAATTCACACTGCACTAGTCTCTGCCCTGCCCCTAATGCTTATAAGACTCCTCCCCTCTCGAGTACTATTAAAATGTTATGGATTTTCACTGTAATCTAATGGTTAGCTTGCCATTTGACCCTTTGAATCGGCTCCTTTGTAGACTTTTTGGCAGAAACAAAATGTTCTAACTCCATCTTGCCTTCTCCCCCTTCCCTCAAAACTTGAAGAAGCCGATGTTCTCCACGAAGCCAGATGCCTTTGCGGCAGAGGGTGTCGGACACTCTCAGATACCTTAGAGATTTGGTTCTGTAGCACATTGTTCTGTTGGATTTCTGATATTGCTTTTTAGTTGACAAAGCTCTAAAAGATCTCTAGTGAATTATAGTATATTTGCAGTTTAATAAGTTCAAATTGTAGTATATTTGCAGTCTAATAAGTTCGTTAAAAACAATCTAACTTGAAAAAGAACTTCTGCCTCTCTGTCACCTCTGAGTCACAAGCTTGCTTCCCCATCACCTGCGGTGTGTGCTTGCTGACTTTGACATGTGTGATGAAATTATGCCATCGTTCAGATTTTGTGTAGCTTGTGTCTGGTTAGATCCCAACCCTGCAGCCAGGCACATGCTCATCCTCTGCTTCACCGCTGCCTCTGCAAGCAGACAAACCACTTCCTCATATCATCTCACCTTGTCCGCAGCCGCTATCTGTGGTGAAGTCGGTGAAGCCACTTGATTAGCAGTTAGTGGAGAGATGCATGAAGATATAAGACCAAGGGTGTCAGTTGGTGTTTGGCCCGGAAAGTACTGATAAAATGGTTACACGCACCTGACAGTGTTCTGGATACACAGTACAGCAGTGAATGTGATCATGTCCCTGCCTTCATGGGTTCTGTGTTGATGTAGGGAAGAGACAAAGCAGGCAAATAAATATGGACCATGTCACTGGGTACCATTCAGTGTGTATGTGACCCAGTAAGAGGGCAGGGTGATGGGATGGGGGCAGCTCTCCTAGGCACATGGTCTGTGAAGGCCTAGGACAAGGTAATGTGGAACAGAAGCCTGAACTGCATGGAGCAGTCAGTAACATGAAAATGTAGGGCAGTGTGGGCAGAAGTAGGGACAGGAAGGCCCTGAGGAATATGCTGGAGAAGAGTAAGCAAGGCCGGGGGTGGTGAGAGATGCAGCTATGTAGATCAGTAGGGAGAAGGAAGCCTTGTAGCGAGGGGGATTTGTTGTAGTTGCTGCTGGTTTTGCAATGCAGGGGCAAGTGTTCTGCACCAAGCCATACCCCCCATCCCCATACCCGAAGGGTTGGTTTTTAATTTTGGTGTGTGTGGGGCATTACTGGGGATTGAACCAAGAAGTCACTGGAGGGTTTTTTTTTTTTTTTGTCACTGTTGTGTTTTTTGTTTGTTTGTTTGTTTGTTTTGGTGCTAGGGATCGAACTCACGACCTCACTTTGCCAAGCAGGCACTTATACTGCTGAGCTAAACCCCCGGCACTATAATAATGTCCTCTTGATAAGTTTTGTTCGTTTGTTTGTTTTGGTACCAAGGACTGAACTCATGATCTCACACTTGCCAGGCATGTGCTTACGCCACTGAGTTAAATCCCTGTCCCTGTCCCACTGGAGGGTTTTGAGCTAAGTGACATCTTAGTTATCTCTTCAAGCAGGTTTCTTTGGCTAGTCTGCAAAAAATTCATTGTAGACAGGAATAAAACAGAAAGGTGAGTTAGTAAGCTCAGCTGATGTAATTCAGGGGAAGGGAAATGGTGCAGTTCGAGTCAAGGGGACAGTGATGAGGGTAATGAGAGAGGTCAAATTCTGAAGAGAGAAAGAAGTTAAGCACAAGAGCTAGGTTTTGAGCTTAAGAAACGAGGTGAATACTGACCTCTCCCAACCCTAATGGACTTAGGACAAGAAAATACAGTTTGCTGTGCGTGGTAGATTTAGCCTGGTGGAGGTGCTCTGCAGGCAGCTGCATATATAGATGTGGACTCCAGAGGAGAGCTCTCGAGGAAGGCATAAATAGGGTGGGTTAGGGTGGACAGATGATTCCTAAAACTTTGAAACCAGTGACGTCATTACTTAAGTGAGTGTACGGATATAGAGAAAAGAGCCAAAAACAGAGATGGAGAGTTCTGTGATTTCTACAGGTCAGAAAGAGTGAAGTGAGGACCAGGGATGTAGCTCAGCAGCACAGCACCTGCCTGGCAAGTGCAAGGTCCTGGGTTTGATTCCTCATAACCGCCTCCCCCCCAAAAAAGAATGAGATGACCTAGCCAATAAGATTGAGATGGCCTGAGGAGAAAAACCTGCAAAGCACGGTAGAAGCAAAGTGAGCGTTCAAAAAAGGAGTCACAGCTAAGTTGGTGGTGCTCACCTGTAATTCCAGCACTTGGGAGGCCAAGGCAAGAGGATTGCAGTGAGTTTGAGGCCAGCCTGGGCTACATAGCAAGATTGTCTCACGGCCTCCCTCCAAAAAAGAAAAGGGCTAAAAACTGACTTTTGTACTTAGCACAATGAGAGGTCATGGAGATCTTCACTAAAGTAGTTTTGTTCAAGAGAAATGGAGGTTGAAGAAATGAGATGGTCAATAGAAGCTCTTTTAAGAGTGCTGCCATGAGAAGTAGAGAGAGTGACAGCAGAAACATGCAGTGTCTGGAGATGGTTTCTTTTCCTAAAGGGGGCTTTGAGTGTGGTAATGAAATTAACCCACTAGAGCCGAGTGACAGTGAGGAGCCTGCCATGCACTAATTACTCTGGTAGCCTCCTGAATCTTGGGGTGGTTTTTTCTTGATACCTTCGAAACTACTACTTTGTTGTTTCCATAGAGCCAGTGTTGCCTTCCAGAATTCTGGAGTCATTCAACTTTTCTTCTTTTTTTGTGTTGGTTTACTTTTTCTCTGTGTAAACATTTAGGATTTTTGTTTCTTTTTATTTCATTATTTATCCTAATTGTTTCTTATTCTTCACTCATTCACTTTCCATGAACTTCTGCAATCTGAGGATTGATTTGATTTTTGAGGCAGGGTTTCTCTAGGTGGTTCAGCCTGGTCTTGAACTCACTATGTAGACATAGTGTGCCTTGAACTGATAGTGATCTTCCTGCCTCAGCCTCCTGAGTGGTAGGATTATAGGCATCTACTAGCTCTCTCTGTCTCTGTCTCTGTCTCTGTCTCTGTCTCTCTCTCTCTTACTCTCATTTTGAGACAGGTCTTACTGTATCATACTGGCCTTAAACTTGTGATACTCCTACCTCAGCCTCCAGAGTACTACATTGTTCAACTTATTATTATTTGGTACCAGGAATCAAACTAGAGCCTTGCACTTGCCAGACATGCTGTGCTGCTGAGCTACACTGCTGGCCTCAGCTCTATTATTATTTCTTCAGATATTGCCTCCTCTCGAGGTATGATGGCACATGCCTGTAATCCTAGCACTTGGAGGATCACCATGAGTTCAAGGCCAGCCTGGCCTACAGAGTGGGACCCTGTCTTTAAAAAACCTTCTCTGGGCCTCCAGTTATATAGGTATATTGATGCTTCTATGTCAGTGCGTGTGCGCGCTCTCTCTCCCTCCCTCATATATGCGTACACACGCCCACGGGCACACACACACACACACACACACACACAGAATGCAGGCCTCAGGATATGCTGAATATATGCAACTATCACTGCTACCCCAAGCCCTCATCCTGTGTCACCTAATGTGTTTCCCTGTTTCCTGTTTTTCTTTGTTTATGTCTTTGAGGAGCTCCTCAAACTGATCTGCAGATGGGAAGCTCAGGCACTGGTTCATCACTGCAGCCTTTACAATTTCCACATCACTGACTATGCCTCTCCCACCTGGTCCTGCATCCTTGAAATACGTACTATTCTTGCTTTATTTTTTTCCATACTGATCCATTAATTTGATTTTGACTGATAATGGTGGTTTGATGTTTCTCTCTGGCAGTTTGGTCTCTAGGGTAAATTTAGATATTTCTTTTCTTCTTCCTCCTCTTCTTTGTATGAGGAACCAAACTCGGGACTATGTGCTTGCCAGGTAGGTGCTTATACCACTGAGCTATATCCCTAGCCCTTTACTTTTTCTTTCTTTCTTTCTTTCTTTCTTTCTTTCCTTCCTTCTTTCTTTCTTTCTTTCTTTCTTTCATTCGTTCGTTCGTTTAGATATTTCCGCCTGACCTCATTTTTCTCTGGGGTATGAGCCATCTCATCTGTAGATAAGTCCTTGGACTCCAGTTTGTGCCTCTGCGAGCCTTTGCTGGTAGTTGTCACTGATGTAGGAAAAGGAAAGTACAGGCAAGGGCTTTGCAGCTCTGTGTACAATACTGAAGGGCCCTCCAGCCCACCTGCTCAGCCATGCCAACCTCAGACGGCCTAAGCGTGGCCCGGGCAGCTGAGCAGCAGGGATGAAGGAAGCAGGAGCAGTGTGGGCAACTCCTCATTTCCTGCCCGGCGTCTGCTCTGGCCTGGCACAGGCCTCTTCTCCCCAGCTGAGACCTGGCTGCTGCGGCTGCTGTCATGGTCTTGTGGCTTCTTAGTTTGGCTGGCTCACTCTTTCTTTCTTTCGGTATTAGACTCAAACTCAGGACCTTGTGCCTGCCAGCCAGGTGCTGTGCTACTGAATGAAGTCCCCAGGCCCTTTGGTTTGGCATTTTCACCCATCGGCCTCTGGTTTCCCTGAGATGGTATTGGAAGCCCCTTCTAGTTTGGCATCTTGTCAGACTACATCACTTGTTCTTTTAAAATCAACAAAAGAGAGAAGAAATGGACAGGAGGGCTGGGGGTGAGCCCAGTGGTAGAGCATTTGCTCTTGGTGCCCTGGAGTCTACCCTAGTAAACAAAAGACAGCTGCAAATCATCTCTGATACAGGGGAGTGAAACTCCTGATCTACTATATGTCCAGTATGAGTTTGTGTTCTCTAAAATTGAAGAAGAATTTTAGAAGAATGGAGGTTAAAAGCAGAATATGTTTATTGAGAGAGAAAGCTTCTGTCTGAGGGACAGAAGGGGTCCCAAGCAGATTTTCTAGGGACATTTATATAGTAAAATCATGGGGGTGAGACAGGTTCAAGGTGGGGAAGACTGGAAACTCATAAGGCAGATGGGCATAAGGTGGGACAGAACCACGGTTAACCAATGAGATTAATTGCTGAGGTAAAGTTGATTAATGGGGAAGAGAGTCACATAGAAAGAGAACTTTCTTAAGGAGCAGTGACTTCCCTAGGGAGTTGGGATGGTGACTCCTGGCTTCCCCAGGGTGATTAGAGAGCTATTTAGGATATCAGTCCTTAGGATGTGGGTGTATTTGCTTCATCTTTTGTCTTGAGACCTGGCCCACAGCAGGTAGTGTCTGTCTCCTCCACAGATGCAAGGTTATCTGGGCTTCTGCCACTGGCCCCTTCAAGGACCTAACCCTGTCTCACTGCCTGTATTTCTAACTCAGCTGCCTGCGACAACCTCTTCTGTAGCAAGAAGTAGATTGATTTACCAGATGTAGTGATACACTTTTACTGTTAGTATTTTTATTTGAATTCTTATTTTGAGCATTGGTTTTATTAATCCATTCAACAAATACTTACTGAATATCTCCTTTGTGTTGTGAAATTTTAAACTTTTGAAATACAGTAATAAGCAAATCATATGAGAATCTCTGCCTTTATGGAGCTTACTTTGTAGTGGAACATAAAGCAATAAGATAAAAATATAAAACGTGCACTATTTTAGGCAGTAGGTTGAATTTAACCAAGGTTGTAGTTCAGCCCAGCAAATAAGGTGAGGTGAAAGGACAAAAGAATTGAGGGTGTGCGTAAAATAGTTGACACTGGGTTGGGGGAGGCAACGCAGGCCTGTAACCTGAACCGCGCTGGAGGCCTGGGCAGGAGCATTGCAAGTATGAGGCTACCCAGGTGCCTTAGTGAGACCCTCTGTCAAAAAATAAAACACGAGAGTGGAATCCATGAAAGCTAGTTTGGGAGTGGGAAAAGGACACTAGAGTGGTAGGAACTGTGGACTGAAGCAAGGCGCCGGGTTTTGGAATTGGGGTTCCCACAGAGGTGACCTGGGGAAGGCAGCAGTAGGTGATGGTAGATGCATGCCTGAAGAGGTTATAGCAATTGCCAACAACAAGGTCAGGAGATGGTGAAGGAAAAAAATGCCTGAATTAGGATGGAAAACAGGAACATGAGAAGAGAGGACTCTGCTTCTGCCCAGGGTGGCCCCGGTTTACTCTGCTCAGACAACTAGAAAATGATGCAGGGTACACTGAGCAGTGATTTCAGATGCCCTGTCAGATGGTGGCTGATGCAGGAGACAAGACATCTCTGTGAGAAGACCTCAGGGAGGTCCCTCTCAGCTCTGAGGTCCTAGTCCTGTGGGGCAGTGGAGATAGTCCTGGGGTTTCGCTGGACCTGGAGTGGATTGCAGAGGAGAGAGCTCTGTCTGGCTCTCGCTATAGCAGGAAACCACCAATGCGTTACTGGGTCTGCGGGAGCTGGAGCTCTTCTGGAGGTAGTTTCTAGGTTCTTTGTGTTCTGAGCAAAGAGTTGGTCAAGACAAGCTCAAATGGTAGCAGAGCTTTATTAAAGTTAGGGAAAGAAACAGGCTCTGCAGAATGAGCTTGGGCCAAGAAAAAGTAGGAAAAGAAATGCACCCCACAGCGGAAGGAGGACCAGGATGTGCGAGAGGAAGCTCAGTGTCTACCTTTCCGTGTCACCACTCCTCAGGCTAAGGTCAGGTCTAGGCTGTCCTAGCGAAAACTGCAGAGTTCTCGCGAGAAGTTGCGTGCAGGACATTGTGCCATACTTTGTCCTCCACAAGAAGCTGCTAGATAAATGATTTGAAAGAGCCTGAGAGCCGTAGCCTCAGCACGATTACCCACATAATGGATCTGAGTAAAAACTGGTGCTTCAATGCAGGTGCACATTTAATATGTGGTGAATTAGGGTCATCAGTGACTCTACTCCATCCAGAGCGATACTCAAATCTTGCTTTCTGAAGAGGAGTCCCAGGTCTTCTAAGGTTCTCAGGAATAGCTTTTTTCTTAGTCTTAGGGCCATTTCTCATGAGGGTTTTTATAGCATGCCACTGTGTCCCTGAAGGACCAGAATGCTTCCTCGGGGACTAAGATTTAGAAGGCTTCCCTGCCTGCCCCTCTATCAGCCTTTTGATGTATCCCAGGGAGACTTGTTTTTGTTTTCTGAGACAGGGTCTCTGTAAGTAGTTAAGGCTGGCCTTGAACTCACAGTGTAGCCCTGGCTGACCTTAAACTTGTGGCAGTCCCAAGTGCTGGGATTTTACAAGCGTGTACTGCCACATCTGGATTCTTTAGAGATATCTCTTTGAGATCCTTTGCAATAAATGAAATGACCTGCTTAGGAAGATAGACCACCTCTAGAACGGTAGAATTTCCTGCTTGGTGTTTTTAGATGATTGCTTATTAGTCATCAAACTCTTTCTTTTGAGATTGCTGCATGGGCAAGTAGCACCAGAAAAGTATACTTGGAGTCTGTATAGATATTTAACTTTTTACCTTTTTCTAATCTCAGTGCCCAAGTAAGAGCTATTAGTTCTGACTCTTGAGCTGAGGTCACTAGGGCAGTGGTGACAAACCTATGGTGTTTTTCTTTTTTCTTTTTTTTTTTTTTGAAGACAAATGATGTTAATGCAGAGTTGCTTTCTCTAAACTAAAACCTCAGTATTCATGTTTAATTCCAGTGTTAGTATTTTGTGATAAATAAGTGGGTTTTAGGTTGCATTTTGGCATTCGGTCTCTAGAAAGTTCACCACTGGGGCCAGGAACATAGTGCAATGGCGTAAGTGCCTGCCTTTTGATATCTATCTTAAACAAAACTCCTTTCATCAGTGAACCACACCTTCTCAGGGTCTTGGAGGGGCAAGACATTGATGTCCCACCTGCTTGTGTAGAGATAACTTGTTCTGGAGAATGACTAACTTCTGGGCCCTTAAACATCAGAGAGGCAGGATTAGGAGTAGTGCAGGGGTATCTAAGAGATGGCCTAATACTTGGCATACCATCCCCTTATTAACCACAAGTAATCTTCCATCTCAAGAATCACTTGACCTGATGGGGAGTCAGGACTTCTAGTTTCTGTCTTAAAGTTAGTTTTGTTGCTTTCTCTGTTAGCATAGATACAGCTTTTACTACTCTTAGGCAGGGCAGCCACTCAGCAGCCACCTCGTCTAACTTTTTGAAAAGTATGGCACTGGGTAGAGTTCTTATCCTAACCTTTGGGTCAAGATACCTAAAGCAATTTCCTCTTTTCTGATACATAGAGGAAAAAATTTTTCCTTAAGTCAATTATTTTATTATATCATGCAGCAGGATCTACCTGCTGGCTACTCAGGTCAGGGAGGCCAATGTAGTCCCAAAAGGTAAAATCTGTTTTGGCCTTCGTTGAAATTTAAGAATTGCCCCAAGTTTGCTAGTAAATCTCCTTCTAGCAAGAGAATAGGACACTGTGGGACAATTAGAGATCATGGTTAACTCAAAAAATAAAAAGATCTGGGCATGAGTTTAGTGGCAGAGTGACCCTGGTTTCTATCCCCAATACTGTAAGAATAAGAAGTTCTTTATATTCTTTTTTGAAACTACCTTCAAAATGTATGAAAGGGAGAATAACTTGTGATAAATAATATACAACATGATACTATTTATCAAAATAAAATTTTCACAAAAATATACATGATCAAAAAGAAGGAATTCTGGTTACAGACATTTGGCCTTTCCAGTTACATGTCAGAGCAAGAGTAAAGAATTCCTTATTAGGGGTCCTCTGGATCTAGAAGAGAGTTTTCCAGAGAAATAAGTCAAAACAGAATGAGGTAATTGACCTGGCTCACTATGATGTCCACGGTTATCCAGAGCTTCTCACAGGAAATGGTGATGTCTACGGACAGGGCACTGCAGATTCCCTTGGGCCTCTTTAGAGTGGGAAGCAAGGGTTGTCGCTGGTCTATCTCCTCTCTGGAAGCAGGAATGATTCATCCTCAGAGCCTGAGTTGGACACATTGCTGCCTCACATGGGAGCAAGGCCCAGACAGTGAGTGGTTTGGTGCAGTCACAGACCCACTTTTCAGATTTTTTTGCCCTCAGTCATCTTTGGGTTTTCCCTTATATGGTTTGGATGAGTTTAAAGCATTGCCAACTGCAACAGAGCTTTTCTCTTTTGATCCTCCTCCAGATCCCAGTTGTTGAACACAGAAAAGGCCATGTCCAGCAATTGGGTTATAGGTGTCTTGGGTCCTGTTGTCAGGGTTGCAAGGAGAACAATTACATATAGGACACAGTATTTATAATATTATTTTATGATGGTCACCCAGAGTTAAACACAAGAAAGTGTAAGAAATCTGTCCACAACACTAAAGACCTAGAAAATCCAGCTGAGGAGCCTGCCTGGGAAGCAGGCAGTCGTGAGTTCGATCCCCAGTACCGGTAAAAAGGAAAAAGACCAAAAAAAAAAAAAAAAATCCAGCTGAGGGCCTGGATCCCATAACAATATCCTGCATGGATCTAGCTGAAGACCTAGAGCCCATGACAGTGCCTCCTGTGAGTCCAATTGCAGGTCTAGAGCCATGACCCATGCAAGTCTGTTTTATGGATCGGGATTGGGAAGGCCCAAAGGTCAGCAATGAAAGCTAGAAAGTTTATGCCAGTGGGGTGAAGGATCTATGCCAGCAGGTTGAGGGCTCTACACTGGAGCCAAGAAGAGATACTCAAAATAAGGACCAGGCTTCCCCGAAAAGTACCACAGCCATCCTCGCAACAAGGAGGTTCCAAGCTCCTCCAACACTGAAAACAGCTGAGTACATGCCAGGAAGCCAGCGTGACATGCTTCTCCTGGAGATTGAACAGCACACATCTTCCCCTTCGGAGCCAGGAAACAATGCTCAAAGTAAAGACCAGAGCTCTGCCAAAGTGAACCACAGCCACTGTCAGTGACAAGCTGTTGATACTGGCCGAGTTCATATCAGGGAAGCTAGTCATGATGAACTCCTCCAGGAGAACCAACAGGTGCAAACAACAACACAGGGAACCCCCAACACCTCACTCTTCCTCTCCATGTTTCCCTTTATGCTGGCAACTTTCCTCAGGTGGGCCATCTACACGTAGCACCATGCTGACTTAATTCAGCTGGTGTTAATTAAGCTGCCCACCAGTTTTTAATCCATGACAGATCCCATCAAAGTTTCTTCATTAAACAGATGGGAAAGATCTGTGTGCCCCTGAGAGACTGATGAGGATCTGAGGACAAGGATCATCAAGATATTTTTTTCTTTTTGGGGTCCACTCTCAATACCAAGGTATGAGCTTTTCCTGAGATACAGGATCACAAAAGCCAGAACATAAAGGATTTCACCTCACCTTCTATGTTTTAAACAATTTAACTGAAAAGTCTCATAATTTAAGCTCCATCCTATAGCCATCTCTCACTATGTCCCAGTTCATACTGAACCTAAACATTATTGCAATAATAGATGAGCTATTCCTTTTAAAAGTTGGCAGGATTAAACCTTTCCCACTATTACCATAGCCCGGTGGAATCTGTGGGGTGTCATTCATGTGACTTCCCGTGGCTCATCTCTTGGCCAGTAGAGAAAGACAACTGAGTCTTGGGTCCTTGAGATGGCCTTGTAAGCAGAAGGAGGAGATCCTATTTGAGCCCACAAAGCATCTGTGTGGCCTTGGGGATTTACTAGACAGATGTCTCTGCCTGGAGCTAGAATGGTCCTGGCATCTTTCATAGGACCATAGAAGAAAGCCCTCCTGAGGGCTTCTTGTCTTCGTACTGGGCCCCCTTAACTTGGTGGCTCTACCTAGGCCCCTGAAACTCCCTTGAGATCAGGGTGGACTCCCCCGCCCCACGGGGACTCCCTTAGCAATGTTGGGCCACTTGATGGCCCTACTTTAAGTAGAGGGAGCCTCTTAAGAAACTTTATTTCATGACTCCCTTAGGCATTTTGAGTCACTTGATGGAGCCATTTAAGAAATCTTAACTCTAAGCCCAGTAGAGGCAGAAACCTCTTTTTTTAAAGAAACAGACCTTTAAAAATCCTAAGAGTGAGGCTGGCTCTACCTTTGACTCCCAGTCACTTAAATTTTACTGGCTTTTCTTTTTTTTTTTTTTTTTTCTGCTCAATCAATCAGGTATCTATTCTTAAATTACCTGCATTTTGTTAGAAGAAACAATGGATTTAGCTTAATTCAAAAGAAAAGATTGAATAAGCCCACATGTTCTCTAAAATTAGAGGCTTAGCACCTATCTACAAGAGTGAGATTTTCTGGTGACCATGAAGTCACTTGAAATCAAACATGGTGGAACTCATATGGCTGACCTAAATGGGAGGCCAATCATGAGAGAAGACAAGATGGTGGCCAGTCATGTGATGAGCCAAGATGGGGACCTTGACCAAGATAATACTCTCTGAGACAGAGATGGCCATCCAGAGGGAAATTGTGGATGGGACTTTGCAAGCTACCAAGTTACTGACAGCTGTTTCTCCCCAAAAGAATGAGAATGCTCATCAGAGTATCACACAAGCATGATGTCAAGGGGCATACTAGACACCTAGGTCACATGTATTACCTGATCAATCTGTTCTGCAACTGGGCTAATATAAACTTGAAGCAGACCTGTGGGCCTCTTACTGACTAGAAAAAACAGCCATGCATTCTCCTTGCCCCTCCCACATGGGGGGAAAAGCAGAACACAGTTCCTGGAGGCAGAGAGGAACCTCCTGAGTTCCCCAGCCTAGGGGAGACAGATGCGGAGGAGGAGGAGGAGGAGGAAGAAAGGAGGGGGGACTTTTGTGGTATTTTAGAAACGAACAAAAAAAGTTCCTTATGGGCCTTACCTACTCTCCTAGCTGGCTAAGCCAAATATGTTATCAGATTGGGGTGCTGGAGTCTCCTCCTAGAGGTGGTTTCTAGGTTCTTTCTATATAGCAAAGTTTATTAAAGGTAGGAAAAGAAACAGGGCCTGCAAAATTAATCTGGGCCAGGTAAAGATAGAAAAAGAAGTACACTCTTTTCCTAAGGGCAGGCAACCATGCCAGAGTGAGCACGGTGCACCAGGAATACAGCTCAATGGCCTTATGTGCCTGCCTGGCAAGTGCAAGGTCCTGGGCTAGATTTCCAGTACTCCCCAAAGAAGAAATACAGTGGCAAGAACTCATGGTAGACTGTGTGTGTATGTGTGTGTGTGTGTGTCACCTGCTCCTCAGGCTGACACCAGGTCTAGACTGTCCTATCAAAACCTGTTTGAGTTCTCATGTTAAGTCCACACACCAGGTTTGGGGATGGTGCTGTGTGCACCTATCCTAGATTTTTGTAACTAAGAGTCACACGTACGTTGCCTGTCAGTTGTGCCATGCCCTAGTCTCCTGTTTCACAGCCTGGTAGGAAGCTGAGAGCTGGCCCTTATGGGGAGCAGATGTGATGTGCACCAACAGCTCTACAGGGGACTGCAGGAACAGGCTGCTGGGATTAGAGGGGTGCAGGGGAGTGGCCTTGCCAGCTCAGCGTATGGCCCTGGGCTCCCCCTGGACTTGATGTCAGGGTCATCTCACTCCAGCAGTTCCCTCTTGTGCTGTGCTGCAGGGACCCCACAGTCCTGCATCTGAGAGATGGGTTTAGCACTGGTTACCATGTAAACTTCACTGTCAGTGTCTCCTTTCTTCTGTAGTCTTCAGTCCTCAGAGGAAAAAACTCTTAACATGTGATTTCAAAACAGGATTCACAACAATGGTTTTTTTTCTAGCCACTTTGTTATAAAATATTGGTTCCTTTAAGATTTCCTCCTTTGGGCCAGGGATGTAGCTCAGTGGTACAACTGCCTGCCTAGCAAGCATAAGGTCATGAGTTCAATCCTTGGTACCATTAAAAAAAAAAAAAGCTGCTTTTGCACATGCATGTACGTTTTCGTAGTAATTTCAGGCTAATGAGAGTTGCCTGCAATTAAATAAATTCCTAGTAAAGCCGATTTTTTGAAAGGCAGATTAGAATTCTTTAAGATCAGCATTGTATTCACCTCTTATTCCTCAGCCCAAATGTACCGACCTGTGAAAATGTGACTCCCATGTGGCCAGCGGGGCACCTGCTGGGGGTTTGTTACTTGGAGTTGCTGGTTTTGAATTCATACAGGAGGAGTGATGGGAGAATGTGCTATTGTATTTGGCCTACGGAAAGGAAAGAACAGGGTTCTTTTAAGAGACTTATGTCCCAAAGTTGATAGATGAAATTTCATTTTTTAAAAAAAAGTGCAGTATGTTTATATTGTTCAAAATTGAAAAGGCTGTCAGAGATATAGTGTTCCTCCCAACGCTGTCTGCAAGTTGCTTGGCTATTCTTCCCCTTGAGAGGCAGATACCAAATGACTTTTATAGATAGATGTGTTACCTGCCTTGCCTGATCTGAAATGGCCTTTCAGATTGCAGAGGTTCAGAAATAATGTTAGGAGGTGCTTAGTCACTGTATACCAAGCATTGTGTTGACTGTTCTACGCATAATTTATTTAACCTTTACAACAACTCTTTGAAGAAGATACTGCCATGCTTTTTGTGTTTAAACCTCTTTCTTTTCCATCTCCACTTGTCAGATGAGGACCTTACTTCTTACTTTGAGAATCATCTCTCCTGCTCTGACAGCCTCTTTTTTGGTTGTCTTTTTGAGACAAGGTTTCACTATGCCATTCAGGCTGGCCTTCAACTTGAAGGGATCCTCCTGCTTCAGCCTCCTGAGTGCTGGGCTTTCAGGCATGCACAACCACACCCAGCTTCCTATCCCTCTCTTATCTGGGTTCACTGAAGTGTTAGAACTAGTTTCTCGGGGCTGGGGATTTAGCTCAGCGGCATAAGTGCCTGCCTTGCAAGCACATGGTGGATCCCTGGTACCAGTAAAAAGAAAAGTAAAGAACTAGTTTCTTGTGGCTGTCATGTCTCTTCCCGGCCTTTACAGCGACATTCTGTTAGCTGGGAATTGGCGAAGGCAGGGGTATTTACACCATGAAAATTGGCCCATCTTGTAAACAGGGGTCTTTCCTAGTCAGCCCATCAGTATAGCAGTCCTCTCCCTTCTTAGCCTTAGCTGGTTTATTAAACACAAAGCTTGCTAAACTGTAGAATCTAAAAATTATACATATATAACTTAAATATTGTTTTGAAATAAAACAAATTTGCAATGATTTGACAAACTACTAGCTGTAAGTTAAAAATGCAAAATATTGAGACTATCTAGTGAATGTGCTTGTAGCTGTCTCCCAGCTTCGATAATTCTAATGTTTTTATAAACCACTGAAAGTTGCAGATATCATGAAGTGTCACCCTGCAGTGTTTCAGTATACTTTCCCCACATAATTCTAATTTCATTAGTCTTAAAAAAAATACAGTAGCCCCAAATCATTCACTACTCTATATTCAGATTTTCTAAATCATCCCCAAAGTGTCACCTCTAGTTGGTTTTTACTAATAAGGGATCCAGTCAAAAGTAGTTATGCCTCTTTTTGTTTCTTTTTGAATAATTTTCATAGATAGGTAGATGGACTGATAGATGGTGAGTTCAAGGCCAGCCTGGACTGCATAGCAAGATCCTGCCTCAAAAAACCAAAAATAAATAAAACAATAAAGATAAAACTTTGGGGGAGGGGTCTTTTTTCATTTTTTATCGGTACCGGGGATCGAACTCACGACTGCCTGCTTGCAAGGCAGGCGCTTATGCCGCTGAGCTAAATACCCAGCCCCAAACTTTTAAAAATAAAAATGCTATTTGGAGACTGGAGCTTGCCCAGTTCCCTGGCCTGGCTCAAACTTGTGATCCCCCAACCTCAGCCTCATCAACCTGAGTGGGTGTGGCCCACACCTTTTAAAGATACTTGTTTTAGTATTTTGTGTCACCTCCAATGTTTCAGGTTTGCATACCTGATTTCTCCTGGAATCACTGAGGTCATTTCTGTCTTCCGTATGTCCCCTGTCTTGGAACTCATACTCGAAGTCTCGGGAGAGGCCATTGCCAGCCGAGGACTCGAACTCTGGCGTGATGACTTCAAGGGCGCATGCGCCTGTCCTCTCTCAACAGTGCTGCTCCGGGTGCGCGAGGCGCTGACTTGCAAGTCACCTCTGCTGTGAAGACAGCTGCCTCCTTCAGAGCCCGCCGTCACCTGTGGGGTGGCACTAGGCACCAGGCATCGCCGCCACTCATCTCCCCATCAGCCTTCCTGCCTGTGGTTTAGCACCGATCCATCGTCTTTGCCCTAATCACTTTATTTCCACTGACACTGAAAATGCCGTTGCTGTTCTGATGAAGGATCCAGAAATTTTTGCCTGTGACCATGGGCCCAGCGAGTGACGTTTGGTGCAGTTGTACAGAGCCACTTTCATTATGCATCTTTTCTAAATTTCCTAAGTGTTGCCTAAATTTGAGTTTTCTTTTCAAGTGGAACAGGCAATAGAAAGCATTTTCAAAGGGATACAAGCATGGAATTGTTCTGCATCTTCTGTTATCTTTCATGGTTCTTCTTTCCACCCTAATTCAGTGTGTGTGTTTTTGAGCAGGGTTTCACTATGAAGTTCAGGCTGGATTTGAGCTCATTTTGTAGCCCAGGCTGGTTTTGAATTTGCAGCAATCCTCCTGTCTCAGCCTCCTGAGTGCTGGGATAACAGGCATGCACAGCCAACTTCGATTTATTATCTCTTTGCTCTTATTGATTCTTTCCGGAGGATTCATCATAGTGTCCCTACAAACAATCTCTTTATTCTCCTAAGTTTGCATAGTATTTAAGGTACGTAGTTGTTAAGTTTGCATAATATTTAAGGTACGTAGTTGTACTACTAAGTACTGATGTTGTAGGATTGGGAGTAGAATTCACCATTTCTTAGTAAGCATTTTTCTGATCTGGGGAATGCTAGGCAGCAATCCAGAAACCCGCAGCACTCAATCAGGGAGGCCAAGTATGTAAGATCACCAACACCTTCTCAAGTGAAAGTCAGTTGAGAGAGGTCTGCTCTGTTGTAATTTCTACTTTCCTGTCTTCCGGTCTAGACTTCCAGCTCCTTGGCAGTAAGAACAAGTCTTAAGTGTATGTACATTTGTGTCTTAATCCCTAGTGCTTTTTTTTTTTAAACATGGAGTCTCGACGTATAATCCAGGCTGGCTTTGAACTCACTCTGAAGCTTAGGCTGACCTCAAACTTGAGCAATCCTCCTGCCTCGGCCTCCAGAGTGCTGGGATTACAGGCATGTACCACCATGCCCAGCGCCATAGTATTTTCATGCAGTGCTTAGCAGATAGTGAGTGCTCAGTAAAAACACTTGCTGAATGAATCTATTGACCATGCCAAACAAGACTATATTGATCTATGGTGGATTCTGATTCTAAACTAGCAGTGTCTGTAGTGGTCAGGGTTGGTGTGGTCATTGGTATTTCTCTTCTCCATCCTTTGGTCTTTGAATCTTTTTCCATTCTGTGCCAACTTCCTTTCATGCAGTGTGTTTTGCAAGCTACCTGTGTTTATTACCATTCCAATTTCCTGAGAGACACGCAGAAACGAAGGCACACCAGTTTTGCTGCAGTGGTGCTCTGCACAGAGATGAGGTTCCTGGGGAAATACAAGGATGCTCCCTAGATCTTTGTTGCAGAGCCTAACCAGCCCCAGGAACTGAAGCCTTCTGTTTCTTCACAGAGGAAATATGGCAAGGCTGTGGCTGTACATGCTTCCTTCATGGGCTGCCTGCCCCACTGCCTCTGCCAGTAAGTGGGAGCCATTGCTTCTAGAGGTGTGAGGGAACCGTAACCTGCTTGCACCTCTGGCTGTGATTCTGTGACTCTGAGAAGCAGTGGGCAGTTGGTGTATTTGCTGAGAGCACTCAGCACAAGCCTGCCTAGGGTCACCCCAGTGAAGCAAACTCTGCTCTTTGTAGCCAAGTAATTCCCAAGGACCCCAGTGCTGCTGCTGTAGGTGTGAAGGGGTATTAGCCACATACATGTGAAATGACTTTGAGCACCCAAGTCCAGGAGGAAGTTCATCCATATGTAATCATTATCACTTATGAGAATTTGCTATCTTGCCAGGCATTGTTTTCAGCTTTTTACAGATTATTAATGTGGAAGACCATGCGGGTAAACACTTGCTGTCAGTCGTTACCTATGCAGTCTGCTAGACCTTGTGTAGCAGAGCCAAGGGTACAAACCCGACCTCTTTGACATCAGAGTGTAAGCTATTAATCACCAATGGTGTTCACCAACATCCTGTCACATACTTTAGTTTTGCATGGTGCTGGGAATTAAACCAAGGGCCTCATGCGTAACTGGCTCTAACCCCAGCTCTTTTTACCCTGAGATAGACAGGTTCTGCTTAATTGCTGGGGTTGATTTTGAATTTGTGATCCTCCTGCTGCAGCCTTAGTAGGTGGAGTTACAGATGTGTGCCACTAAGCCCACATCACATACTAAGCTCATCACACACATTTGAGCTCTAAAAACTATGTATTTCATGGTGAGGGATCTTTAACCAAAGACCCCTTGGCCATCTGAGCCGTGTGTCAGAAGCCATGGTGACATTCTAGTTGCTTGCTCCCCATAAGGCTCGAGACATTTTGCCTTTCTCCCCAAGGAGCAGAGCCCTTCAAAGGGGGCATCTGGTTCTAAGGATCTTTACATAAGCAAATGGACCTTGAGTTCTTCTGACCACTTACTCTTTTGTTTGTTCTTGTACTACGTAAATAAACATCTTTTTCTTATGTGACAGCCCTTCATATTTGAATATTGGATCTTGGTTTCCAAGCCCAGTTATGCTCAATGTCTAAGAAGACAACAGACATTCTTTGAAGATATTCTTAAGCCTGACAGGAAGGAGCTCAGGGCTTGATTTCTACTTGTTTTTCAAACTGGCTTCATCTGCACACAAGCGCTATTGTAATTTTTCTAGAATTCGGTGCCAGTAGAAGTTAAAATAATAAAATTGGTACAATTAAATAGGAAATGAATGTCTTTTATATACAAGGTCTAAGGTTAAGTAACAACAATGGGTCACTCTTCTAGGAAACAGTTGCTAAAATTAAAATCAATTGATGACAGTTGCCGACTGGCTTTGTTTATTGCATTGTATCTCAGGAAGAAAAATCTTTTTTTTTTTGTACCAGGGATCAGACTTGCAACCTCGCGCTTGCCAGGCAGGCGCTTGTGCCGCTGAGCTAAATCCCAAGTCCAAAAAATCTCTTCTTATGACAAGAACTTGCAAAGATGATATCATTTTCCTCGTGAATCTTTGTTCTCCTTTTCTATTTTCCTGTGATTAGTTTGAGTTAGTTGTTCAGCAGGTACTGAGTATTATATACCAGATGCTATGCTGGTTTCTGAGGCTTCAGATGTAAAGGAGAACCCTCGCTTTTAAGGAATCTCACAGAGGATTGGGCGAGATCTCAAAAGAAAGCAGAGCTTGTGAAGGCTGGGAGGACCTAACCCCAGCATATCCACAAGGAGCTGAGCAGTGCTTGAGTTGTATCTTTGAGGAAGACTAAGGGTAAAGGAGCCAAGGAGGAAACCCATGCTTGTGGTAGAGACAACAGGGCACTAGCATATCTGGGGAACTGTAAAAAAATATGTCCTGGCATGGAATAAGCAAAGATGGAAGAGACATAACCAAAAATGGTCTCGTGCTAGGCATTATTGGAAGTCATGCTGAGGAGTTGAACTGCTCCTAAATGTAATGGGAACATTTTAAACATCAGATTTGGTTTTGGAAATATAAATGTAGCATCAATGATGTGGCTTTGAGAGATGACCGTAAAGGTAGAAGGAGAAGGCTGTGATGCCTCAGAGGAGAAATAACGTGGACCTGGAACTCGGATGGCTGATCACAGTGGTGGGGAAATGACACAAGGTGCTCAGGAAGCCGCACAGTCTTCGCTGAGAGTTTGATGCAGTGCTTGCTGCCCTTGTGCGCAGCACGGTGAACCTGGGGTGCAGGGGGGATCCAAGCTGGCTGCTACCATGTCACGTTTGTCAGGAAGATGAGCAGAGGCAGAAGGAAGGTGGTTGGTTTGGTTTGGATATGTTGGGTTTGAGCTTCTTGTAGGACCAATGAAGAGGACCAAGTGGGCAAATGGGAGATTTTTGTACCTGAAGTTTAGAAGACTGAACTGGACACGGTAGAGAAGTTCAGACTGTGGTCTTCAGTCTGTGTGCTGTGTGACTGCTGTCTGCAGTTATTTGATTAATACTTAATGGAAAGCAGATTTACTGTAAAATTAATCAGGCTTAAATGCCTTGGACATTGAAGGGCCTCTTCCAAGGCCCTGAGGACTGTAGCAAGTGTGCTTACATGATCATATGTTTTATAAAATTTGAAAATCCTGGATGTTTTAAAGGTGGCTAAAACTATTCTTGTCACTTGGAGTGACGCTGTTTCATTCTCTTGTGAGTGTGATGCAGGAGTGGCCAAGATTTTTTTGTCATCCAGCTGTGAGGAGGTTAAGCTTGGGGTGCAGCCTGCACAGGTTTGGAGTTAGATCACTCGCCACCCTGGTACAGGAGTGACAGCCGGAAGTGAACCTGCCCGCCGTGCTAGCTCGAGTGATACTGTGACACAAAGGTCCAAGACTCACACTGAATTGCCCTACAAGTGTTTGCCCACACACTAGAACCACGCAAGTGGAAGGGCATGGAATATGCGAAACCTGAAACGGCTTGGCAAACAAATTTTCTGCCACCTGCTGTCTTAGCACGACTGTCAGCCGGGTGGATAGAAAGGCTTGCATGCAGGGAAGCTGATGTGGAATGCTGTCCCTGGGGAGGAGGAGTTTAGGGGAAGGAAGTGAAAGGAGGAGGAGGAGGAAAAAGAAAATGAAGCATGTTATTGCGAGTCGGTTATAGGTGTCGCGCTCTTGTCCAGAGCTGTATGAAATGCGGTCAGACTGGCAGCTTGGGTCACGGGGACGGTCAGTGTCTGGGTTGATGGACATGCTGCAGGATAGGTGTCCCGAGGGGCTCCAAGGCAGAGGTGAGAGGTGAGACTGCTACACCACATGAGCTGGTGGCAGGAACACAGAGCCAGCCTGTGCCTGAGCGCTGACCACGATGGCCGGGCAGTAGGAACAGACCAGAGGATTTTGAAGTGGATCTAACATGTGCCCAGGACTGACAGGGTTCTATGCACTGGGAGTATACACTTTGTAAAACCAAAAATAAGCTAGACATGGCATGCACCTGTAATCCCAGCACTCAGGTGGCTGAGGCAGGAGAATCATCATGAACTTGAGGTCATCCTGGGCTACACAGGAGGCGCTGTTTCAAAAAGCAAAATAGAAAATTTTCTCTTGTTAGAATTATCACAATAATGCAGTGTATGCAGTTATAAGTCTGTATTCTTCCTTTCTTTGTAACAATCACACAAGGTAGATATTCTCATGATTACTTTGTTGAACTCAAATTTATAAATCTGTCAGAATACTACTGGTAACTGTTTCTAGAATTTTTCTTTGCATCTACCGTTGATACAAGTGAGATCATACTACGTATAATATTCCACAGTTTTTTCCTTGGTAATGTGTTTTGGGCTGGACTTGGTCACACTGACTATCTTAGCTGTTGGAAAGACTGAGGCAGGATTGCTAACCTAAGGCTATCGTGGCAACTAAGTGAGACTCTATCTCAAAATAAAAAGGGCTGGGGACATAGCTTGTTGCTGGAGCAACCCAGGTTTGATCTCCAGTATAGCTAAAAGAGAAAATTTGAGGTGAGGGGACTTTTCTGGTTGTTTCAAATATTGGAGATCAAACCCAGGACGCTGCGCACGCTTGCGCAAGTGCTCCACCACTGAACTCTAGCCTAGATCTTTGGTTTTTACTGCTGCGGGTGCCCAGGCCGACCTTCAGCTCAGATCTTTCTGCCTAAGCCTCCAAAGGAAGTGTGTACCAGATTCTTTGGGTAACTTCATAACAACGTCTGTAAGTCTGCTATGATTCTTTTAATAACTGCACACTACTCCACTGTGTGAACACACTAGGATTTATTTGACCACACTTCTTTTGATAGATGTTTAGGTTGTGGGGATTTTTGTTCATAAAAATAGAAGAAAACCCTTTTTTTTCTATTTATTTTGAGAAATATTGAGGGAAAGAAGGAAGATAGATAATGGGCATGATGGAAAGCCATTTGCAAAGGACTTTATAATAGAAAATGATTGTTTTTTTATTTTAAAACAAAAAAGAAATGATGAAAATTTCAAAAAAGTAGGAAATTAAGACAAGTTAATATATTGCATATTGTTATCTTAGAAGTAGTTGTTCAGGTTACAAGATTTAGGCATGAAAAAATGATCAAACAAACAATGAAAATACAAACTTTTTTCTGATGAATTTATAGAGATGGGTAGTATGGTTATCTACTTCATATATATATATGTATATGTATATATACTTATATATATGAATACCAATATGCATATAATCTTTTCCTTTCTTCCTTTTCCCTTTTCCCCTATCCCAATTGTTCTGTCCTTTTGAGCACTTTCTTTCCCTTTCATTTTCACAATATCTGTTGTATATTTGGATTTTATCACTCTTTCAGTTTCTTGGGTTTTTTTTTTTACACACTGGTGCGACAATATGATATTTACATGAGTTTGATTTATTTCACTTATGAGTATGGTCTCAAGTATGGTCCAATTACCTATAAAAGCCTCAAGTTTATCTCTCTTTATAGCTGAGTAGTATTCCTTTGCATAAAAATACCATCTTTTTTTTTATCTATTCCACGATTGATCGGCATTTGGGTTGTTTCCAAGATTTAGCTATTACAAATTGTGCTGCTATAAACATAGGTGCACATATATTGCTGTGGCATGATGTTTTCAATTCCTCTGGGAAAATACCCAGAAGGGAAACATCTGGATTGAATGGGACCCCCCAGTCCTAGTTTTTTGAGGACACACTGATTTCCACAGTGGCCTCACCAGTCTACTACCAGCAGTGGAGAAGGGTTGGTTTTTCCCCACAGTCCCACGAACATTTGTTATTGGTTCCTTGATGGTAGCCATTCTTTCTGGAGTGAGATAGAATCTCAGTGTTGTTTTAATTTGCATTTCTTAAATGACCAGTGACGTTGAACATTTCTTGTAATTTTTTTTGCTATTTGTATTGCTTCATTGGAGCAGTACATGTTCATCTCAAATGATGCCCATTTTTTTATTTAGTCTTTGAATTTGGGGGGGGCCTGATGTTTTTCAATTCTTTATATGTTCTAGATATAAGTCCTTAGTCTGAGGGACAATTGACTAAAATTTTTTTCCTATTCTGTGGGTTTTCTTTTTACTCTGTTGGTGATTTCTTTTGAAATACAAAAACTTTTTAAAAAGATGAAATCCCAGTTGTTGAATCTTTAAAGTATTTCCCATGTGGTTTGTGTTTTGTTCATGAATTCTCTGCCTACAGTCTTCAAGTAAGTCTTCAAGATTTCTACCTCCCTTGTCTTCCACTAGATTTAGTGTATATTTAGATCTTTGATCCATTTTGACTTTAGTTTAGGACATGGTGATAGACATGGGTCTAGTTTTAGTCTTTGGCATATGGAAAGACAATTTTTCCAGTTATGAATTTAGTTAGCCGCTAGCCAATTTCCACTTATGAGAGAGGCTATCTTTCTTCCAGTGAACATGTTTGGCCCTTTTGTCCAAGATAAAGTGGCTGAGTGTCTTTGTAATTGTGTCTGCAACTTTTGATCTGTTCTATTGATCCTCACGTCTTTTTTTTTGCCATTACTGCACTGATTTTTATCACAGTAGCTTTGTGATACAATTTCAAGTCAAGAATTGTGATGCCTGCCTTGCCTTTGTTGCCCAGGAGTGCATCTGCTATTCTAGGTCTTCTCTGGTTCCAGATGAATTTCAGGAATGTTTTCTCTAGTTTTGTGAGATATGCTATTGGAAATTTGATTGTGATTGCATTGAATTTGTATAACAGTTTTGGAAGTATGGCCGTTTTTGCTCTATTGGGTCTTCCTCTCCAAGAGCAATGGATAGCTTTCCATTTTCTGGTATCCTCCTTTTTTAGAGTATTATATTTTTCAATGTATAGATCTTTTACATCCTTTGTTAGATTGATTCCTAAGTATTTCATTTTTTTGGATGTTACTGCGAGTAATGTTATTTCCATAATTTCTCTTTCAGTGATTTTTTGTGTACAGGAATGCTATTGATTTTTGAATGTTGATTTTGTATCCAGCTATGCTGCTGAATTTGGGAAATGATTGGTTTTAAAAGTCATCTAACGACATCTTTTTCACTGTTATGATGATGAAGTGCTTGAGGTTTCTGGGGACATAAACAGAGTAAAATGCCAGGACTTACTTTATTTTAGAACTGAAGAAATTTTGCAGTATTTTTGTGATCTTCCTTTTTTTCAAGTTCATTATTTACATAAAATTAACAGAAGAGATAAATTAGATTTTGAAGTAGGTGATTTTCAATTTTCCTTCCAACACCAGTAAACAGCGAAGTTTTATACTTTTGATAGACCTTTTTCTGTATCATGATTATTTTATCATATGCTTATTAACTATACAATTATGTAATTTTAAAATTCCAATTATATAATTATTATTAATATCTTAACCATGCTAATCTTAAAACAAATCAGCCTCTTTATCTAAATTGAGGTCACCCAGAAGGACTTCCTCAAAAGAGAAAGAGTAATTTGAATGAGAAAAAGGAATCAGGTGTTTCTTGTAACAAAACCAACCTTTAGTTTTCCCATGAAGCAGAGTGACTACTGGGGATTGAACTCATGACCTTGCACTTACCAGGCAGGCATTTATGCCACCCAGCTAAATCTCTGGCAAGACTGATTATTTTTTAGTTTTAAGATCAAACCCAGGACCTTGTACACATTAGGTAAATGCCATACTACTGAGCTACATTCCCAGATGTCCTTTTTAAACAGATTAAGAAGAGCCCTAATGACCTCACCCCTCTCCGTGGATGCTACTGCTGCAGAGGTGTAGTGTGGTCTGTCTGCAGTAATCTCTCGCACAGTGTATGTGCTTAGGTAATCCACTGTATCACAAGAGAGCTCATTGTTTTAACTACTTTGTGTAATGATTGATGTTGTCCTGTGCTATCAAAATCACTCAAAAAGTTAATTTAGTTGAAATTTAGTTTAGCGCCATGCAGGGTGGCACATGCCTATAATCCAGGCACTTGGGAGACTGAGGCAGGATTGCTGTGTGTTCGAGGCCACTTGGTGACATAGCAAAACCCTGTCTCAAAAAATGCAAAAATGTGATTATTGGCCCAAAAACTAAAACACAAACAAGGAACAGACGAATAAATTACAAAATTAAAAACCCAGGTGTGGTGGTAACACACCTGTAAATCCCAGCACTCAAGAGGTTTAGGCAGGAAAATTGCTACAAGTTCAAGGCCAGCCTAACCTGCATAGTGAGACTCCGTCTCAAAAAAATTTTTTTAAGCCAGGCATGGTGGCTCACGCCTGTAATCCCAGCACTCAGGAGGCTGAGGCAGAAGGATCGTTGCAAGTTTGAGACTAGCCTAGGCTACCAAGTGAGCCCAAGACCAGCCTGAACTGTACAGTGAGACCCTGTCTCAAAAAGACAAAAAACAAAAATAAAAAAAAATTATACATAATATTAAAGCACCTTAGTTGGGAAGAAGTATGTTTTTCTGTAAAAAAAAAAAAAAAATCTCTTGGATTAGGCTGGATGTGGTGGTACATGACTGCAGGCGAGATCTTGTCTCAAAAATAAAATCTCCTGCTATTATTGGATGTGTAGAACTATTACTAATCTCTAATATGTTGGACTATTACCTAACTAGTCCTCACTTATATACTTGCCAAGGATACAAGCCTAAAAGACAAAAATAGACTGTTTGGTTCTAAATAAAGCCCTCAGTTCTATAGAAGAGCTACCTATCTCTTGGGAAAGATGCAAAGGTTCCCATCATCTCAGGCCAAGAGCAGTCCTTTGTCTTAGCCTGTTTCCACTGCTGATCATTTACTAGGAAAACATTCCAGTCAGTGTACAGTGAGTGTTACACACCATCAAAGACGATGTGGAGAGGCCTAACATGCCTCACTATTTATAAGAAAATATTTCCCCGAAAGATGGGAAAATCCAAGTCTTTAAATACTCTGGGAGACAGAATAATGGAAAAAACTCGCAGTATCTGTTTTGTGGGTTCATGAGATTTTCTCACAAATCATTCGGATGGGCCATTAAGTAAGTCACATAATGACTGGAATTTTCTATGAATTGCTTCTGGCTGAAGTATCTGGCCGCAAGTCTGAAAAACAAACAAAGCAGAGCACTACATGGTGGGGGAACCTGAGCACCCGCCCAGCGCTGGGGCCTGGGGCCTGCACCTGGAGGCTGGGTTCAGTTTTTGTTTAGAAGGGGTCTGTTGTGTCCGTTTTCCCCAGTAAGAACAGTGAGCACTCCCATAGCAGTCGGGCAGTGAGCTGTGCACTGCTCTGTCCTGATTCTCTGATGGCATCTGCTCTCTGAGCCCCTTATGGTATGGGTCCTGCCAGGCAGGGCCCCCTGGAGGGCAGAGCCCCTGGACACCACACCCCGAGGCTGTGGGTAGCGACCGGCTGCTAAGGCAGGGTGAAAGGGCTGGCTGTTAGGAGGGACGTTCCTGAGCAGGCTGCATTTGCAGGCTGGTCTAATGCTGCATCGTGGGGATAGGATTTCTCCCTCCAGGAAGCCTCCATTCTAGTTTTTAAGCCCTCCAGCTGATGAGGTCAGGCCCACCCAGGGTCAATCTTCCTCGCTCAGAGTCGGCCTATAAGGGGCTTTAATTCCCTATGTGAAACCCCTTCACAGCAGCTTCCAGTGTTTAACTGAATTACCATGGGCTCCTCTATCCATAGCATGGAGAACCAGAGCCAGCTGGAAAATACCACTGCTGCTGCTCCAAGGGCCTCCGGGTGTGTGTCCAACCCGGGTCCCCATGTCTGCTGACAGCATGTGGGCACGTAATGCACTGTGCACCCCAGTCCAGCCAAGGAGCGTCACCCCCTCATCTTGTCAGGGTCAGGCCCTGCTTTGGGGTTTTTAAGAGTTGCATGTAAAACAAAAAAATTCTTGACAGTTGAAAGATTTTTTTCCAATTGATTGCCATTTGTTGAGCTTTCTGTTTTGCTTAAATTTAGAAGCTAAAGCTTAAGCCTCACAATAAATATAACCATGTACTGCAAAACTGTACTAATAAAAGGTTAAAAAAAAAACCCCAAAAATCTTGGCTTGCCCTTACCCTCACCAGGGAGACTCTTCTGGTGAGTGAGTGGGAGCGAGCATGGAGGGAGGTGGTGTGCTGGGAAAAGCAGTAGAAAGGGAATCTTCGGGCAACGGGAGCACAGTGTTCTGTGACTGCATCACCGCCGACGCCCCGGTGTCACATGGGGTCACAGTTTTCCAGGATGCTATCATTGGGGAACGCTGAGCAAAAGTATATGGGCTTCTGGCAAAAATACACGGCATCTTTGGCATTTTTTATCATTGTTTATGAAGGTATAATTAGTTCAAAGTAAAAATTTAATAAAAAGTGATTTACCTTGTAAAGCAAAGGATGCTTTCATAATATAAGCTTCATCTTTTAAAGTAATTGCATGTTCTTGAGGAACTGGACGCCTATGTATTTGTAGTCCCATGTTGGGAATAAAGTACATATTCATTATATATTTGATAGATTGAAGAAAGTATGCCTGATGGGAAAATTGTGACAGTTTTAAAATTTTAAATATTTTAAAATGTTTTGTAAAAAATGTTCAAAAACTTAGATGAATGTATGATTAGTGGATTCACTGATTCATTAAATATTTGCATGCTTGTTATATGCTAGATACCAACCTGTAGTTTCAATGCATTTTAGGAACTTTCCTGACAGGTAAGTGTAGATGTCTTTTAAGGCAATCAGACCTTCCACAGATCTCCACTGGCACAGCCGTAAAACTAAGAACTGCGTGGGTTAGTTTTCTTACTGTATACATTTCTGATCTTACTGTGTGAGGATTTTTTTTTTTACCGGTACCGGGGATCGAACTCACGACCGCCTGCTCATAAGGCAGGTGCTTATGCCACTGAGCTAAATCTCCAGCCCCGTGTGTGAAGATTTTTATGGAGAAGTAAAATTCAACCAGTTAGTAAGAATAGTTTTGAAATATCTAAAAGGTAATTCTTTAAATATTGTCTTAAAAGATGTTTTCAATTTGAATTTTGTTTTCTGTTTTAGATAGTTCTTAGTGACATAGAGTAAGGCCCTACGGTGAAGAATGGGATGTGGTCAAACTTTGTCTCGGTGTAAGAAACAGTGTCGCAAGCCTGGCATCCCAGTGCTTGGGAGGCTGGGACAGAAGTGTTGTGAGTTTCAGGGCAGCTGGACTACAGAGTGAGATCCTGTCTCCAAAAACCAGATCCGAAAGCAGATAAGCAAAAGAACAAAGCTGCAGCACAAGTGGGGCGTGCTGGTGCATTCCTGTAATCCCAGCACTCAGGAGGCTGAGGCAGGAGGATTGGCGCAAGTTCGCCACCAGCCTGAGCTACATAGTGAGCTGAAGGCCAGCCTCAATGCATAATGAGAGCCTGTCTCAAAAAGACAAAAAAAAAAAAAAAAAAAAAAAAAAAAAAGCAAACAGAACTCCAGCAAGTACGTAGAGTAGAGGAAGGGTGTCTGTGCCAGTGTGAGAGGCTCCCCCTGAGCAGCAACTTGGCAGGGCCTGAGCCCTGGCGTGCAGGCCTGAGTACTGTGGTTTCTGTGCTCCGTGTGCCATGCTCATGACTCTTGCATCACTAACGACTGGAGGAGGCCCATCTGCTGATTCTTAATTGCTGTTTCCCTTTGCATATTTTTTGGGGGACCCAGGGCCTTGTGCACGCTAAGCACGTGAGCTGCGTCCCCAGCCCCCCAGCTTCCCTTTAAAAAAAAAAATCCCTTAGCAACTGTGAGTAGCTCCTTTCAAGTTGTTCCCACAATGTAAGAGCAGCCCTGAAGGCTGTCATAGTCTGCTGTGATAGGAGATAATTTAGGAGTCTACCTAGAAGTGGCCTTAACAGGAAATAGCATCAGTATCAAATAATTCTCCAGTTGTGGGATTGCCTTAAAAAAACCACATCTGAAACCCTCTGCCCCAGTACACCTCATGGCACCTGTGACCGAAGCCTCCTGAGCAATGAGCGTTGGTGAGAGTGGGGACTGTCCTGCGAGAGGGACTGGGGAAGCCACTCATAGGTTAGCCTTTGGAATTTTTGGAAATAGTAAAGCTTTAGTAAAGGGTGCTTTTGTCTCCCAGAATAGCAACAGTTATCGTCGTTGAAACCCAGTGATTTCTATATACAGCCAATGCTTCTATATATACCCTCACACAGTGTTTACATAGGACTATTTTAAGGTCTGTGTCACATTTTTCTGGTGCATTTTATGGTGGGAAAAATTGTTTGGAAAAAATGCACTTAGATCTGTTAGGGCTGGTGAGTACTCTAAAAAAGTACTCTAAAAAAAATCATGAAGTTTGTTGTTTTATTTTTATTTTAACTTTAAGTAATACAGAAATAGCTAAACGAAAGCACCCTAGATGAAATTGTGTTGCTTCTCCTTTGGAGCCTACAAAGCCAGATCAATCCCCACGACAGGGAGCAGGAGCCCTGTGAGGTGTGTGGGAGCTTTCACCCATGGACTTCTTACAGAGATCTGTGCAAAACACTGCATGTGTTTGTGCAGTGGGGTTTGTAATTCAGGGGTATTTTTGTTTTTGTTTTTAGAGGAAAATAGATCAACACTGGCCCTTCCTGCTATTAAGAGAGATGGGGGCCAATAGAACCGGGGGGCCAAAAGAACCCAGAGCCCAGTGGGCTGTGTGGTCACCTGAGGGTTGTGTTGGGGCAGGAAATGAGGGTGTGGGGCACTGTGTGAGACTCCTTTCCTGTCCTGTGGGGAAGGGTGGGCATCAAGCGAGGGAGCAGGGAGAGGAGCACAAACCTTAAACAGAAGGAGACAAAGGTTCCGCAAGAGATATTCTGGTAACACTGCTGGAGTTGTCAAATGTAAAAGATCGCTCTGCCTGTAGGGTAAAGGAAAGGTTTCCTGGTATCCATGACATCTTGAGTAGAGTTATAAACTAAGGGTAGTGTTTAAAAGGATTAAAAGGCTCAGGGTAGTGCAGAAGGCTGTGTAAGCAGCATGAGACCTGGATATGGAAGGTCCAGTCATCTGATTGGCTGAAGCTGGAGAGAGGAGAAGAGCATCAAGATCCAGGTGTGGAAGGATGGAGTGGTCCGGGACAGGGCCAGGATGGCCCTTGACGTCCACTCCCAGGAGCTTCCTCCTGCATTCTATCAACTGACAGGAACTGAGCTCTTGAGAATAGAGAAATTCCATGGTTGTGGAGGGATTCAGTACATTTTTCTTCATGAATGCAGGAACAGAGAGACTGGAGCATGGTTACCAGAGTGTGCGTGGTGGGGCTTCAGGGTGGGACCGAGAGGACAGAGGAAGCAGGAGATCTGGACCAGAGGGCCATCTTCCATTCAGATGTCTGCAGGCTGGTGTCGGGTCTCATCCCTGCCGTCATCTCCGGCTCCCTTGGGGGGTCTCTTAGGTGATGTGGTTAACCTTACAGTACCTCTCCTCACTTTACCTCTGAGGTGCAAGACCCGAACCTGAAAGTACTATTCCAGCACAACCAAGTACAGCAGAATTGCGCCCCTGTTCAGAGGTCCTGCTGGCCCTCAGTTTTCTGGTGGCTGTGCTGCTGGACTGCCCACGTGTCAACAAAGGGAAGGAACTGGAGAAGAGATGGCCCAGCAGGATCAGCTCCAGCTGGGCTGGGCTGGGCTGCTCCCTCTGAGGTGACCACCCGCTTCCAGCACTCATGCTCGCTCTGGCCTCTTCCTCTTCGTCCCCCTCTTCCCCAGCCTCCCTCCTGCCCTGACTCCACCAGTGCTTCCCGGGTAGTAGGTGCGTATGCATCTGTGTGTTGGAAAAACACGGGAGGGAGAGAAAAGGTGAAGGCGATTTCTGGATCTTAAGCCTGGGTCATTAGAAATCTAACGTGTTTCCAGATGGGTGAGACTTGGGGAAAGAGGTGAGGTTTTGGAGTCAACCTGTCTCGGTGATGCAGCCTTTTCTCTGGAGTCAAGGCTGCCTGGTCGAATCAGACCACTGCAGTGTGCCACCTTGTCAGCAGCATAAGAAGGAGTGAAAGAAGAAAAAATTAAAGAAGAAAAGAAAGAGGTAGAACTAGAAGTCGGCACGCAACAAAGATACCAGTCTTTGGGGTTGTCACTGTAACCCTCAGATTCTTTATTCATGACTTTCCTTACCTGGAGCGTGTTTTATCCCCAAAGTCTTCTTTCATAACCCTTTGACTGCATCTTATATTTTTGACTTCCCTCTGCATGTTGAAATCATTATTTTAAATCTGTCTTTAAATTGGCTTCCAAAGCACCATTAATAAACACATCTGTTAATCTCTCCTTAATGTACTGGTCACTTTTTTTCATTCTTCCTTTTTGTTCGTTTGTTTTTTAAGGCAGAGTCTTGCTATGTAGTTTAGGCTGGCCTTGAACTCACTGTGTAGCCCAAATTGGCCTCAAACTCGTGGCAATTCTCCTGCCTCAGCCTCCTGAGTGCTGAGATTATAGGTGTGCTGTGTGGCACTACACCCAGCCACTCAATCTTCCTTTTGATTTTATCTGAATGTTTTAACCTTTACAACTTTGGGCTGAGGATGGTGGCCTGCAGTCCTGCCACTGGGAGGCTGAAAAGGGAGGATCACAAGTCTGAGTTCAACCTGGGTAAATAGTGAGACTCTCTCAAAATATAAAGGAAAGGCCTGGGTTCAATCTCCAGTACTTAAAAAGCAAGCAAGCAAGCAAAACTAGCCCCCAAAATCAAAAACCTTGTACAACCTAAGAGTCAGCCTTGACTTCTGTCCTCCTCTCTTCCCCAGCGTGCAGTCACTGGGCAGCCCCGGCAGCCCCAACAGAAGACGTGTGTCCAGACCAAGACATAGCAGCACACACTTGTGGTCCCAGCTGCTTCGGAGCTAAGGCAGGAGCCTAGGAGCTTGAGGCCAGCTTGGAGGCACACCAAGATCCCAGTGAAAATTAAAACACGCGTGTGTGTTTATGAGGCCACTGCCTGTCAGGCTCCCAGGCCCGGCTGCCTGCGCCTCTCTGACACAGCCATGTGCTGGGTGCCTCTTAGGCTTGACACCTTCTAGCACCATGCCACTAAGTGTCCCCAGGGAGCCGGGCCGTGTCCCCCGCCCCACCTGAGCCCTGGGTCCCAGTATATCGGTCATGTCTTTTCCCTGCTGGCAGACCAGGTGGCTCCCTCTCAAGGCTTCTAGAATGTTCCTCTATCCCCAAGCCTCCCTGGCCTCATGGCTGCTCCCTTGGCTGCTTGGTGCCCTTAGCCTTTTCCTGTCCACCCTGTATGAAATGTGACCCGAGGCACACTTGACAGTGGGACACACGCACAGCTTGTGTCCTTATCTGCCTCACCTTGCTGGAACACGCTCTTCTTGTTCCCGGTGGTAGAGGCCTGGTGCTCAGTGCATATTTACTGAGTGAATAAAAGCACTTGTGTGGCTCTGCTTCATCGATTTTTACACAGCCCGGTATCTTATGTTTATACATTCTGTTCACATATCTCACTGATCTGTTTGTTCACTTGTAAACTAGATCAAGGCCAAGTCTGATTCTATTTAAAGGACACCGACTTCCTTGACTGCTAACATGCAAACTGGTTTCCTTGGGAGAGCTGCAATGGCCAGCAAAATCCATCTTCCCTGCTGTGGCCTGGGTCCGACCGAGAGAACATTCTTGTGTTTGTCATTGCTAGTCTCACAGGATTTCCTCTTGGGAACATTTTGATTGCTACTTCGTGAATTATCATAGTTTTATATTGGTAAACTAGAGGTCCTTTTTGTCCTTTGGCTTGTTTAGTTTTTTTGAGGCAGTCTCACTGTGCAGTTCAGGCTGGCCTTGAACTTATTGTGTAACCTAGGCCGACCTCAGATTTGTGGCAGTCCTCCTGCTTTAGCTTCTTGAGTGCTGAGATTATAGGTGTGTACCACCATTCCCAATTGGAAGTCTTTTATTTTAAATTATTATTATTACTATTTATTATTATTATTTTGATTTTTGAGACAGGGTCTTGCTATGTAGTTCAGATTGACCTTGAATTCACTATATAGCCAGAAATTCACTAGATAGCCCAGACTGATCTCTACCATGCAGTGATCTTCCTGCCTCTGCCTCCCAAGTTCTGGGATTATAGACGTGCAGCACCATGCCCAGCAGAAGTTCACTTTTAAAAAAATCAAATGTTTCCTGCACTCTGTCTGTGGTTTATGAGGGGCCATAACATTGCACAGCTTCTGGGAGCCAGGGATTGTCGCCTTCTGTGCTGAGGGGCATCCTGGAGTCATATGATGTGGCAGGATGGCGGAGGTAAGACTGGACTCTAGGTGCTGCTGTTAATTTCCTGTGGGTTGAGTGGCGCTTTAGGACTCCTCAGCCCTCTTTGCCTCAGCACCCATGCTGTGGCCTGGTGGTTCCTAACTCACCTCCATTTCACCCACCCTCTTGGCTGTCCTCTTTAGCTGTCACAGGCACCTGTCACTTGTCAACTGTCTCTCCTCATGGCCTGACAGCAGCATTGTTCTCATCACACAGTCTGATCACCATCAGCTTGATCACCACCCTATTACCTTTTGATATTTTCTGATTATCAAAAGGCAGATGGCCCCTGTCATTGAAAATCTGAGCCCAGAGGTGTGCAAATATGGTAATGCACTAACCATTCTGGCTAAGTCTACCAGTTCACAGAGAAGGTGCAAGTGTGCTTTGAATTGTGGGACAGTTGGGGTGAGAACTGAACCCCGATTCTGCTCTGCATGGGTTGTGTTGGTTGCTTTGTTCAGCTCCACAGTGAGGACGAATTCTTATAGTTCCTTTAGTCTCACACCCTGCCCTGAGCACATCGCAGTTGTGAAATAATTTACCTTACTATTTCCTAATAACTTCTTACTCTGAACCTAAGTGGAAGTGTATTAATTCAACCGTATGCTCTGGAAATGGAGGTTGCTTCCTCCCCTCAGTGCGGGCTTGGTGACACCTGCCCCTCTCTTGCCAGCAACCGGGACACAGTCAGCCCTGGTGTGCTCAGCCAAGAGCACTAATGCAAGCCCAAGGCTCAGCAGTGTTCACACATTCTCTCTGCACACACAGTTCACTGAGTTTACTTTATCTGTGTGTATTTGAACGTTTTCACACTATACACTATAGTTATATATACTTAGTTGTACTTTTGCTCACTGCTGTATTTTCCTTCTTTTCTGTGGAAGTTAAAAATCCATCAGTTTGTAATCTTTTGAGTGTGTGTATTTGCCATATTAGTCTTTTGTTTGTCTCTGCTGCTTTGGTCACTTCTGTCTTGACTGAACTCCACTGCTCAGTGGGAGGAAGACTGTGCGTTCACACAGACAGCTTTCTGTGTTTGAAGCCATTTACACTTCTGTTTTGGTTCACTCCCAGAGGAGGCAGAGAGACGTGGGCCTCTGCAGGGAATGGCTAAACAGGACAGGTGCACAAGGCCCCTGTCCCCCGCAGCCCAGTTAAGCCCCCCACAGCCAGGGGACCGTCTGCATGTGTCACACGTCCTGCACACCAGGTTCAAAAAGCAGAGCTGCTCACCTCTGAACTCGGAGCAGGTGGAGAGGTTTCAGAGGTAAAGGGGAGGGCATCAGTGGCTTGAAGGGAGGAAAACTTAATAATTTCCAGTCTGGGAAGCCTAATTACATGAATGATTTCTCCCAGGGTAAGCCCCTTTCCAGATCTGTGGGTGCCATGTGGCTGGTATTTCAAGTATGTCCATCTGCATTTAAACGAATCGCTCCGAGACAATCTGATTATGCAGGAGTTACTGTGGTGAGAATAGCCTCAGTGGAATGGAAACTTCATTTTGAGTCTAATATTAGACCTTGCTTTGGAAAATTCCTCTTAAATAATCACAAGCTGGGAATAGCAAAAGAATTTAACTTTCGACAGACAGCATTCACCAAGAATTTTTAACTGCTTGTGCTGGCTCTCTGGCAAGGCAGATGTGAGAAACCCAGTGGGCCCCATTAACCGGCTGAGAGTTGGCCTGACCGGTGTGGGGGTTTATATCTGTTGCTGATAAGTTCCCCTCTTAGTCACCTTTGCTGGAAATATTTTCATTCCTTGGCTGTGAGCAGGACAGGGATGAACATTGTTAGGATGCCTGACTGTCTCGCGGTCTGAGCGCCTGGGCCTGCAGACCCTCCGCTGCAGGTGCAGGCACCCGGGGTGGAGAAGGGACTGGTGGAGCGGCTTTCTGGGGGGATCCTGGGAACCTGGTGAGCCTGGCCTTGCCGGAGCAGTTTTGGTTTGTCCGGCCACTTTGTCTGCATGAACTTACCCAAGTCACAGTGTTAGCTAAGCCTAAGTACTACACCACAGCTGTCATTTAAAAAGAAATAGAAAGCTTAACTGATCATGAAGTTCCCAGATTGTGTCTACTTTGGCTTAATTTTTGGATGTGTCATAGGTGCCTTGATTTGAGAAAACCAGTATTGGTGTAAAAAGGTTTTCCTAAAATTGAAAGTCACCTTTTAACCACTGTGTGTTGAGCAGTGGCGTGTTTTTCCTTCCACCTAAGGTAGCCGCAGTTGGTAGCACTGCAGAACTGGGAAGAAGCAGTAATAAAAACAGGATCCTGGCACTGTCAGCCGGTACCCATGTCTCCTGCCCGTGGCTGTGGCAGTGAGAAGAGCACCGTAGTTTGTTCCAGGTGTCTGATGAGTGGCCGGGCTGAACTGAAATGCAGAGCTTGGATCCGAGCTCCCCTTGCCTGCTGCCCTGCCATGCCTTAGAGAAGGGGTTCTTAGACCTGCTCGCCTGAGGAGCCTTTACACAGTTAAACATTACGGAGGATCCTCGAACTTTTGTTTATATGGTTTCTGTCCTCTGATGTTTATTTGAGTTAAAATTGAAATTTAAAAACATACTTACTCATTACTCTCTCTCTCTTTTTTTTTTTTTTTCCAGTGCTAGAGATCAAACTCAAGGCCTCACACCTGCTAGACAAGTGCTCCGCCACCAAGCATAAATAACATTTTTATTAAAAATAACCATGTTTCCAAACAAAATAGTAGGAAGAGTAGTTTCTTTTTTTGCATCTCTATTATTTAGCTAGATGGGAAGCTGCTGCTTCTCACACTTTCTGCGTTTTATCTGCAGTATAACGCCTCCTTAAGGTATGAAGAAAAGCTGTTTTTGCAAGGATAGGTGTTTGGAAAAGCGAGAGAGAGAGGGATTTTGATAGCTTTTTTGCACAGTATTCTCCTTTGGCACTACACCAAAATTCCCTAAGTGGTAGTTTCTGTCGCTCTCTTTTTTATTTTTTTATTTTTTTGAGACAGGATCTCACTGTGCAGCTCAGGTTGGCCTTAAACCTAGGCAATCCTCCTGCCTCACCCTCCAAGTGTCTTGATTACAAAAGTGCACCACCACACCGAACAGTTGATAGTGTCTTAAAGGCTAACTACAGTGTAGAATCTGAAGTCTTGCCCTGGGACTTTTGGTTTTCTGTCTCATTAGAACCCTTTGGTCTAGCTGGGCATGGTGTTGTGTGGCTGTCTGCCAGCAGAAAACAATGAAGCAGCAGGCTCCCTGACTTAAAGGCCAGCCTGGGCTACACAGGGAGACCCTGTCTAAAAAGAAAGTAAAATATAAAACACACACACACAATCAAACAGTAACCCTAAGATGCTTTGGTCTGGAATCACCTTCACTGAATCCGAGTAAAACATGTGGATGCAAGTGTGCTCTGCTCCAGGAAGTAGGTTTTTGTTCCTACCCCACCCTTTTTCGGGGGTGTGATAGGCTCAGTGACTTGCTTTCCAAAATAGAACTAGGGCAAGGAGAAATGAGTGACTTCACAGTGGAGGAGCCAGGAACACTTCTTTAACAAAGGATGGAGGTGAGATTATCTGGAGGTCCTCAGGGCCCTGATGTGACGGGAACCACAAAACCTACCACCCAGTGGGACCCTGAGAAGCACATTAGACAGCCCAGGCATTTCTGGAAGACTCAGCCAGTCCTGCCTAAGATCATCAGTATCCTGTAAAATGAGGCAAGGCTGAGCAGCTGTCACAGGCCACGAGAGACGGGGAGGGGTGGCAGTTAAATGCATGTGGACTCTGGGCAGGGTAATGACACAGAAAGAGGACATTTTGGGGCCAAGGTGTAACTCGGTGGCAAAGCACTTGCTTAGCTTGCTTGAGACCTGGATTTGATCCCTAGCACTAAATGAGAAAAGCAAAACAATAAAACAAGCAAACCCAAGAGGACAGTTTTGGGAAAACAAGTAAAATTCAGATAGAGTCTGGAGCTTAATAGTCATGTGTCAATGTCAGTTTTGGCACGTGTGTCATGGTGGCGCATGTTGTAACACCAGACACCTGGTAAGTCTATAAAGACTCCCTGCTGTCCTTGCCACTCCAGAAGACTAGGATTGTTTCTTTAAAAAAAAAAAAACAAAAAAAACCATTGTGGGCTGAGGATGCAGCCCAGCAGCACAGTACCTGCTTGGAAGCTCGAGGTCCTGAGTTTGATTCCCAGAAGAAAGAAAGAAAGAAACAGAGAGACAGACAGAGACAGAGACAGAGAGAAAGAGAAAGAGAAAGAACACCTTATTGTTCCTCCCTGTACTCCTGAGTAATCATTTACCCATGTTTGGTTCACTGAATTATGCAGATGTTCAAAACTCACACAGGATATTACTCATTATCTTAAAAGTTGTATTCATTATCACCACCTGTTCCATAAAAACGGCCCTTCACTAAAGCTGGGCGTCTTGGTGTAGGCCTGTAATCCCAGCACTTGGGAGGCTGAGGCAGGAGAATTACTGTGAGTCTGAGGCCAGCCTGCACTACAAAGCAAGACCCTGTCTCAAAAACAAATAGAAAGTCTTTAACTGTTGAGCTTTTGGATATGAATTTCCAAAAGTTCTAATTTTCTTTTCTTTTTTTTTTTTTTTTTGATCTTTTTCCTTTTTATCGGTACCAGGGATCGAACTCACTTATGCTGCTGAGCTAAATCCCCAGCCCCAAGTTCTAATTTTCTGTTGAAAGCTCAGTTTTATCATTGGTAGCAAATACTGCCTGTGGTTTTCCTTGACATGACCAACTTGTTTTGTTTATTTTCACAAAAATATCTACCAGTACTCAGTTCTAAACAATCATAGTTTATCTGTGTTAGTTGTTCTTTCAAGTAAAAATGACATTCAGTGAAAACAAAACAAAAATAAAAAAGTGGCTTGGGCCTAGGAGGTAGCCCAGTGGTAGAGTGCTGGCCTGCCTGTGCCGCTCCTGGGCTGGTCCTCTCCCAGCTCAGGATGGCTATCATGCTTTGGACACAGCACCGGTGTCACATACTTCCAGTGACTCTTGGCCTTGCTGTGAGCGTGTCCCTGAGATGAGGACCATTGGCTGTGGGCTCGACCAGGTACCCTCGCACCACTGGTGCACAGATCAGCATGGGGGAAGGCTGGTGGCGGGGAACCAGTGCGGGCTCCCTGACCTTGGCATCCGGAGGACTCCTGAGGTCCCCGAGCTGTACTGAGGGAAGCACTCTGCTTGGGTAAAGCTGTTGGGATGTTGGAGAAGAAGAGCTCACGAAGCCAAAAACCACTTCCCTGAGGAAGTGGAGCCCTGGGGTGCAGGGCAGTGCATGAAGAAGACGATGCTCTTCTGCCCGGCTCCCATGCTGGAAGGTCTCAGGAAGCTTTCCCATTTGGTATTGTATTTCCATACCATTTTTAAATGCTTCAGTGCATTGGTATCAAGTTTTTGCTGCATAAGATTTGCTATTTTTACAATAATTACATTCAAGGTATCATTTGGAGAATCTAGGAAATGACCTCTTAAACTTTGCTTCTTTCCTCCAAAGGGAAATCACACCTGGCAATTGTACAGCGGGTAAACAACGAGGGCGAAGGAGACCCATTTTACGAGGTTCTGGGCATTGTCACCTTGGAAGACGTGATTGAAGAAATCATCAAGTCAGAGATCCTAGATGAAACAGACTTATACAGTGAGTAGTGTGGTCTGTGTGGAGTCTCCCCAAGCCTTGGCTTTCTCTCTCATACTGCCTGAGTCATCTGCCCGTCTCCTGCCCTGTTGCCTGCTCTTGGTAAAGACACTCAAGTGTGGAGGCCGCTGCCCCCTCCAAGGCTCCCTGGCCTTTCGAGGGGCAGGGCAGGAGACCCCGAGACAGCAAGCAGCAGTGTTCTTGTGAAAAGCCAGGTTGTCCCGACAGTTAATCTGTGCCTCACAGGCTAGAAAAAGATATCTTGAATTTCAAACATTTTCATCTTTTTTTTTTTTTTTTTAATCGGGACCGCCTGCTTGCAAGGCAGGTGCTTATGCCACTAAGCTAAATCCCCAGCCCGAATTTCAAACGTATTGTCATTGATTGATCTTTTCTAAATTTTTATTTGAGACATCTGAGCAAATTATTTTCAAACCAATTTGTTTTTCCTTAAGTCTGTAATTCACGTACTTTAAAAAAATTGAGTGGCTGTACCACACTGACAACTGAAGCCATGAAACTTCCTGGCTCCAAGCTGGCTGATGGCAGAAGTGTGGTGTGCAGGTCCAGGCAGCCAGACTGAGGTGCTGTGGTGACCTGGGGGGAAGTGGACCAGCAGGGCACGTATTTCTGGAGAGGAGATGGTGACAGACACGGCCTGATTGATGGGGGGGAGGTGGGGAGAGCAGGGCAGGCATGGCCTTGGTCCTGCACTGGGTCACCTATGAGACTAAAGCACAGGACACACTAGTGCGGGCAAAGCTTATGCCTCTATCCCCTGCCCTGCTCTGGACAGTGAACCCGGGCCAAGGGCTCAGAATACAGAGCAGTCAGAGGTTGAGTAATGAAGCCTTCTGAGCAAAGGAGGCAGTGTCTACACTGTAACTCGGGTTTGGAGTGGGGTGTGACCACCGCAGTGGGCGGGCACTCAGGGTAAAGTGGCTTGGTCGGGCAGAAGATGCATTCGATCTCTAGAAGGCAGCGCGCCTCACTTCCCAAGCAGAGTCCACCAGACACTGTGAAAGAATACTTTATGTCTAGCTAATGACCGTCTTCTGAGAATATGTCTTCTTTTCTTTTCACGTCTGTATAGAATTCTTGAAAATTCTCTTTCCCAAGTCTGTTTTATCCTTTTGACACTTAGAGGGTAGGCAGAGCCCTCATACTAGAGAATATGGTTGTGGGTTTACCCTCCCTCCATCCTAACTCATAAGCTATTCTGATGCCCACTGGGTCTCCGTAGATTTTTTTTGTGAGAAAGTGTAACCATTGTTGAGAGCTTACATTTTTTGATTTTATAGAAATACTATTGCCGGGCATGGTGGCTCATAGTGGCCTGTAATCCCAGCACTTGGGAGGCTGAGGTGGGAGGATCGTTGCGAGTTCGAGACCAACCGGGGCTACAAAATGAGCTCAAGGCCAGCCTGAACTGCATAGGGAGAGGCCGTCTCAAAAAAGACAAAAAAAAAAAAAAAGAAATATTATTGAGCTTCTTTTACTACTTGATTGGATAGATTTCCTATACAAGTTTTGTGTCTTGCTAGTATAAAGTGCTGAACTTGTGATTTTGGGTCTACTCTATTCCATTTAATTAGTTAGTTAGTTAGCTAGCTAGTTAGTTGAACACAGGCTCACACTAAGCAACATTCTCAGCCCCTTTTTTTTGTTTGTTTGTTTTTGGTGCTGGGGATCAGATCATGACCTCTCTCTTGCCAGGCAGGCACTTATGCCACTGAGCTAAATCCCCGGCCCCTCTCAGCCCCCTGTTATTTTTTCTTTTGAGACAGGGTCTCCAGCAGTTGCCCAGGCTGGACTTGAGCTTGTAATCTTCTGCCTCAGCCTCCTGGAGTGATGGGATGCCCAGGTTATAATCTTGATCTAAATAGATCAGAACTGATGAGGCCATTACCTTTAGAAAATTATTTTAAAGCTTTGTATTGATTTACACTGTCTGTTCTCAAAAAGACTTGAGATTTAAAAAAAGTATAAAATATGATCACCTTCTCTCCAGAAAAGCCTTGTAAGCAATCTGGTTTTCCCTGGGTAGGAAATCAGACTGCAGGGACTAAGGATTCTCGGGCAAAGCCAGCAGTTGGTGCCTTGTGTTTGGCAGTTTTTCCTTGATTGTTATTTTGTTCAGCAAAGTACTTGGAAAATGGCATTGCAGGAGATGACCTTCTGTGTCCGGGCATGCAGACCACAGCTGTGAGTACCTGCCACTGTTTTTGAATAACCTGCAAGCTGAGTTTCCCGTTTTTAAATGATTGAAAATGTAAAAAGAAGACTAATTACTCCATGACGTGTGAAACAGGACAGAGTTTCAATTCCACTGTCCCTAAGCAGAGCTTCGCTGGAGCACTGCTGAGTAGCACATGGATTTGTTGCGACAGTGGATAGGACACAGCACCTGGCATGCGGGCCTGTGGGCCTCTGGCCAGGGCTTGCGGCCTTGTACTGGTAACCGTCACGGCATGGCCTGACCTTGAGTCTGTCGTGGTCCAAGTAATAATGAAGCACATAGATAGTCTGAGTGTTGGGTGGCTGCACTCTGGTTTGTTTCTTGAGGAGTTTTGTTTGTTTGTTTGTTTAAGGCAGGAGCAGCTGCTTCCCTGCCACACGGTGACAGGGAGCCTCAGGACGCACGGCTGCCCCTCAGGCCACACAGCCGCTGCCTTGCGGGCTTCTGATCCCTTCTGCCAGTCACATAAGGGTGCCTGTGTACCACTCTGCGGCTGAGACAGAAGCACTCTTCCCTTCTGGTGGCAGTGGTGGCAATGGCTACTGCAGGCAGCACCTAACCACGACGAAAGTCTTCCCGTGACGAGAGTCTTCCCGCTGTGCCTGTCTCTTACCCAACAAGAGCCTTGATCTGGCAACTGCATTTCCTCATATTGTTCTTCTCTTTCCCCTCAGCCGATAACAGAACGAAAAAGAAGGTGGCCCACCGTGAAAGAAAGCAAGACTTTTCTGCCTTCAAGCAGACAGACAGCGAGATGAAGGTTAAAATCTCCCCGCAGCTTCTCCTGGCCATGCACCGTTTCCTAGCAACAGGCAAGTGCACTTATCCCGGCCTGTGCCACCGCCAGCCAGCTCTCAGCACAGTGGGGTTGGGGTAGGGCTGCGACGCGGGTGATGAGTAATGCCACTTTTGTGTTTTGTTTTTGTTTTTGTTTTGTTTTTTGTTTTGTTTTGTTTTTTTCTCTTTAAATTCTCTCCTCTCCTGTGTTCAGTGTCGGCATGAACCCTCTGAGACATTTACTAGAGGTGGACCAGTAACTTAAAATTGGTCTGAAAGGTAAGGATGACCGAGAGCCACACTGCATGTGTACATAGGCTAGGCCAGCGCCTTGCAGCTCAGCCCATGGGGGAGAGGCCAGCGAGCAGGCTGGCAGTGCCAACAGACGCCACCTAGTTGGCTAATTGTCTCTGCAGCCCGCCCTGGAAGAGCAGTTGGACATCAGTGGTAATGCAGGTGCTTTGTTTTGCAAAGAAGAAAAATAGATTTTCAGAATTAATCTTTGTCTTTTATGGTTCTGGTGAAATGAGAGGCTCCCAGGACTTTGACAGGGATTTCTGGATGGACTCTTCAAACTAGGTTACTAACTTAGGCCCGCTGTAGGCAGCAGTACTCACATTACTCCTAAAGCCACCACCCTAGCCAGCATAGGTTGCTCCCGAGAGGTCAAAGTTGAATGGACCCCAGAGATTGACCATCCCCTCCCCTGTGGCTCTGTTAGCCTGGGCAAGTGAGACAAAATCCGAAGCTATTCAGAGCCGTGTGGAAGACATCTGTCTCCAAGATGTGCAGCCGGTGCCTTTCAGCTGCATGCAGCATATATAGAATTTTTTGAAAAGGAAGCAACCAGCAGCCATGTGATGGAATGCCAGCTGCACTTTCAGACTGGGTTTTCAGATACCTGGAAATGCTCACAATATAGTATTTATGAATGGGAAGATGTCCATGATATACTGTAAAATAAGGTGGGAAAAATACCTTAGAGAACTTTGTGTACTTAAGATTATGATTGTGTTTCTGTGAGTATACACATGCACACACACAGGCACACATGCTTAGGCAGAGCCCTAGAACAACACATCACATTGCTCTGGATGTTACATGTGTGGTTGGCTTATAGGTAATTTTTATGTTCTTTTTTATCTTTTTCCTATTTTCCTAACTTTCTACAATGTATTATCAATAAAGTCACAGAAGTAAATTCAGAATTTATAGCATTCACACACAGCAACTAAGTGAAAAAATGAGATCTTTAATTTGCTTAATATTTTTGTTCTAATTCTGATATTATGGTTTCTCATCAATTAAGAGCCACATACTCACAGGTGTGGTGGTGCAGGCCTGGAATCCCAGCCCTCAGAGACCAAGCCAGGGAGACTCGTGTTCACAGCCAGCATAGACTATCTAATGAGACCCTGCCTCAAAAGAAAAGCCAGACCAAAACGAAAACCAATAGAATGCTAAATGTTACCCTACCCGGCCTCTAAAAGAAATTATAAAGTCCAGTTCCAAGACAGTGCCCTCCAGTCAGTAATTTTGATTTTTTATTTGAAATAAGGTTCTACCTGTGTAAATGCTGACCAGTGTTCCCTTCCGCTGGCGAGCTGGCGTGCATGTTGGTGTGTGCACGGCCTTGCTTTCCTTCCAGCCTCCCTCGGTGGCCCGGGATTTCTCAGCACAGTTGTAGGGATGGAAGCTGCGCCTGCACCTCCACACCCCACCCTGCGGCCTCCCTGGCGGCTGTCGGAGGCTCCACTGGTGCTCAAAGCCGCTGCTGGTTGGCAGTGCAGGACGTTTTCCTGAGAGGGAAACCATGGCAGGGTGAAGAAAGATGAAAAGGGACAGCTAGGAGACTGCAAGCATACTCTAATCTCTCTCAGGCACTCTATCCCCAGTGGATCACCAAACCGAAGTCTGTGCCTCCACGTTGGTCACTTGGATGCTGAGTTCTCACTGTCTGCACACTTTGCTTACTAGCGTGACCCTTTCTGTCCACTTGAGTGTAATGTCAGGTTGTGTTTATGTCTATAGAAGTAGAAGCATTTAGCCCATCCCAGATGTCAGAGAAGATCCTTCTAAGACTGCTAAAGCACCCCAATGTCATCCAGGAGCTGAAGTACGATGAGAAGAACAAGAAAGCCCCTGAGTTCTACCTCTACCAGCGCAACAAGCCCGTGGACTACTTCGTGCTCATCCTGCAGGTCAGAGGCATCACCTGGCAGGGCTGGTACCGTAGGCCCCGGGCAGCGGGAGGGGGCCGGGGTAGGCTATAGGTCTCAAGAGTGGTTTTGTCTTTCACTTTTTGTGTTGGGGGAGAATTTCGCCTCTTTGTTTCCACAGTGTAAAATAACTCTAATACAAGAGTTTATAGTTACCTTATTTCTGGGTGCTGAAGGCTAAGCATGCCTGTTGAGGCACCAAGTCAAATGAAGAATGCTGAATCAGGTTGTTACTTCTGTTTTATAACAGAGTATCATATATTTTGTTACTTGCCTTAAACACTTCATATTGGTAATATCCATAAAGACATGGGTATCCACTCATATTTTTTGGAGAGCTGTTGTTACACATTTCCCAGCATGCCACTGCCCAGAGTCTCCAGTTTTGCCTCCGTAGAACTTACCTGCTTGCTCTAATGGTAGGTTTGCTTGTCTGTGCCCCCTCAGGGCTGGAGATCTCTGTTGGGCAGGGTCACCTGCATCTCTTCACATTCACCTGTAGATCCCCCATCACTCTTGCAGGACCTGGGGCCTAGAGTTACTCAGTTGAGACCTGTTGCCTGAATACACTAATGCAGATTTCTCTGGGTCCAGCGCAAGCCCGACTCCACGCTCTGTGTTAAGACATGAAGACCAGAGTGACTGGCACAGGTGCAGGTCCAGGGAATAGCCCAGCACTGAGCAGAGCTCTTTGGCTGTCCTGTCCTACCTGTAGCCAGAGGGCTCCGAGGTCAATGGGGGCATGAGGTGAGCTCAAGAGGCAGGAGTGAGATCCAGCCAGGTGCAGGGTCAGGCTGCAGGCCCCTCCAGGGCGAGGGCAGATCTTGTGACCATCCCATCCCCACAGCCTGTCCTATCTGTGCCCCATCTCCTAGTCTGTTACTTCTTTGGAAGAGTTTGGGGAAGCACCTGTCCCTATTGCAATCTTGGTTTGTTTTTGAAACTTATTATTGGGTGATCCTTGGTTCTCTTCGTATCACCTTTTCACTTTTTCGTCTCTTATTTGGACTTGATCTTACACTGTGACTAAGAAGTCTCTCAGTGCCTTCCATGAGCACCATCCAAACAATCCACTCACTGCTTTTACCCCTTGTAACTAACCAGACTATTTGATGGGATCCGATGTGATGTCCAAGGTTCACAGGGTAGCGGTGCCCACTTCCTTTGTACTAGAACGGAATTGGCATATGGGTGGGGGGGCACCCATTCTGACCGCTTTGAGGGCTCCTGTGCTGGAGCTAGTAGGAGGCCTTGTATCCTATTTGTGCTACCTTGGCATGGAGGCCAAGCTGGGCATTAAGATGAATAAAAGCCTAGTTTTATTGACTTCTTGTGCCTCTTTATAGATGAAACATCCTTGTCAGGAAATCTGAGTTTATTTCAATACCAGAAGATTAGCCCCTTATGCTTGCTTGTATTTCTTGGTTATTACCTAGATATGAACTGGAAATCCCTTTGCAGGAGTATAATTAATGCCCAAATTTACATAAGCTCAGCAAGGCTCTAATTACTAAGTGAATTATGGAGTTTATTTTCATTTGAAACAAGCTCGTGTCAGGCCTGTAGATGTCAGAAATGTCTGCAGTGATGGGTCCACAGAGGCCATCCCTGAGCTCTGTTACAGGGTCTGGAAAGAGCAGTGAGGAATAAATTAGTGAGAGGTTTCCTTCCTTAGGAGCTTGTGGTCCTGGGCTCCGTGCAGTACCCTAAATCTTCTGCTCACGTTCATCTTATTCCCTACATCTTCTCTGGAGAACAGGACATTCATGCTACACATAGAATCTAGATGTGACTGTCCCCTAACTCTACAGAAACTCTGAGTGACATTAAAGACTTATTCGGAAGAATCAGGGTATTGGTATCGTGAATTTTAGGGGTAACATTAGAAATGATGCCTATCAGTTCTCTTCTCGTATAGTTGCAGTTTATTTAGTTGTGACTCAGTGATGCTCTGTTGCTAGATCAAAAGGCCGTAGTTCTTAAATGGAAGGACTTTATCATCTCTGTTCATTCACAAGTCGTGAACCTTTTAAAGGATTTTTGATAAGACTAAGACATTTTAGGTGGCTAAACCCATATTTGACTGTTTCCTTATGTTGAATGCTTATGTCAGGGTGATGTTTGCAGAGTGAGTGGCGTCACGGGTTTTGTAAACAGCCTGTGTGCTGGAAGAGCAGGCGTTGAAACGTTGGGCTTTGGTACGTCCTAGTGTCACAGGCTCGCCAATGCCAGGGATGCCCAGAAAGCAGCAGGGTGAATGCGCGACACCCTCTGGCAGCCTGGCGTGGTCACCATCATTTGCAAAGCACACTCTAAAGCCTGCACTGCACCCGGGGTGGCCGGCACTGGGGTGTGGAGCCCCGCTTTTCAGAAACACGGGAGAGGCCAGCTGAGCTCTCCTTCCTCTGTTTCAGCACCAGCCAGATGCTCTCCCCTGCAACGTCAGAAACAGCTCCGTGGCATAGCACCTGCCTGGCAAGTGCAAGGTTGTGATTTTGAGTCCCCGTACCGAAAAAAGAAAAACATTCCTGAGAGAGTCGTTGTTGGGACCCTAACTATGCTAGAAACACACCGGCTTCCAAGTCTGAGGCCTTTCCTGTTATATATGTATAAAAAAGCTAAACTTTCAAATTCACCCAAAAAGTAGATTTTTAAGCTATAGTGCTTTGAGGGATTGATAGAGACAATGATGGAAACACAGTAAAGCCTGACAAAATCTTTATTGGCTCTCTTTGCCTTAAATAACTTAACAAAGTATGCATTCAGAAGGAGGAAACAGAAAGGCACATCATTTTGATGGAAAATATTTCTATCATTGTAAAAGAACAAGGAATAGTTATCCAGTGTCTTAGAACTGCACACCTAGTAAAATAAAACTAACTGATTGGGAAAATCAGACACTTAAGCCGGAAAAATTGATCATATACTATGTCACAGTGCCCATTCTAGTAATTACAAAAGATAAAAATTTCACAAAATCACTACATAGACCTTAATAAACTAGGGATAAAAATATGTAATTTAAAAGTACTAAACATGATGATAAATTCTCTCTTGTGTAACGTTGTAAACATGTTGTCATTTGTGTAAAGGAACAGAACTGTAGTACTTTTCTCTCATACAGACTTATATATATATAATCGAAATTTCCCTGATATGTTATTCAAGAAACTGGTAATAATTGTTCCTTCTCCAGAGGAGACATGGGAGGAGAAGGGAAAGAAGCATTTCTCCCTTGAATGGTTTGCATTTCTTAGCATGTGCACGTCCTACCTATTTAAATAGTCCTTTAAAAATAGAACTAATGGTAAAATAAAAGCTATAAATAGCAACTGAATTAGGAAAAAATACATAGACTATCTTAAAGTAGATAATATACCATAAGACTATTAATAATATAAGTACCATCTCTACAATGTATCATAATTTTAAGAAATGCTATTTCTCTAAGTACTTAAATAAAACATGGAAAACTATAATTAGCTTGAAAAAGAGCAAAACCATAAACTAAAAAACTAAAAACTGTCATAAAAATAAACTCAAATGAGCAACCCTTACCAATCACAAATCAAAATTTCATATTTTATTTGATTAATATCGCTAGGGATGTAGTTCAGCAGTACAATGCCTGCCTGACAAGTGAAAAGCCCTGAGTTAGATTCCCAGTACAAAAGAATAAAATAATATCAATACTTGCTGGGCATGGTGGTACATGCCTGTAATCCCAGCACCTGGGAGGCTGAGGCAGGAGGATCCCTGTGAGTTCAAGGTCAGCCCTGGGCTACATAGTGAGACCCTGCCTCCTCTTCAGCTGACATCTCCAAACCTTCCCAACTCTTCCCATAAGCCAGTTCAAAAGGTTCTTGAACCGTGTGGCCAACTAGTGTCACAGTAACAACTTCATTTCTCTGGAACAAATCTGTTTTAGTTACTTTCTTGTTACTCAGACAAAACATAATACCCAACACCTGTAAGTTAAAGAAAGAGAGGTTTATTTTGGCTCACAGTTGGTAGACATTTCAGCGCATAGTCGGCTGGTTCCAAGGCAGGGAAGCCTGACAGAGGAGGCAGTTTATAGCCTAGCAAGCAGGAAGCAGCAGTCAGGGAGCTTTCCTTTCCCTTTTTTATTCTATCCTAGCTGTAAGCCTATTGGTTGGTCCCCTCCACACCCAGCGTGGGCCTTTCCATTATCTGTACCCAGAACTATGCCACACCAGAGGATTAACTAGTTATCACACAGCCATGATCCAGCCACCTCTCCCAAAAGCCCACTTTGAATTTAATGCATGAGGCTTTGAAGGGGAGATCTAGATACAGGCCACGGCAGAAGTCTTCCGGCCCTCGCCAGGACTTAATATGGTTTCACCTCCTCTTGGGAGAAGAATTTAAACTCAATACCAAATTTTCTGCCAGTGGTGGTGGCGTACTCCTGAAATCCCAGCATTTGGGAGATGGAGGTAAGGCATCCCCAGGAGTTTGAGTCAGCCTGAGCTACACAGTGAGTTTAAGCCAGCCTGAACTATGCACGGTGAGACCCTGTCTCAGAAAACAAAAAAGCAAAACCCAAACACACAGATTTTCTTCCAGGGTTTGAATGTCAGGTCTTTGTGTCCCAGTGTACCTGCACTGCAGTTGTAAGTGCAAGTAATACACCCATTTTAAAGAAAAAAATTACTTGGACTCTCCGCAGTGACCCTATTTTTAAAAATTATGTTGAATAAATAGTATCTGTAAATCTAAAACTGGATTAGCTGCTTTTGCTTAGAACTCTTATTCATGACTACAAAGCAAAACAAATTTGCAAATTATTTAATTCCAAATGTAAAGAAACGTACAAAAGCAATGCAAAGCTCAGCTCAGCTCACCCAGAGCCCCACTTGCATAGTACCGAGACTAGGGTGCTGCGGTACATGCTCCTTTCGCCTGCGCCCCTGGGTTTCAGGAGGACTGAAACCCCCACCCTGGCTGCACTGGCACGAACTGTGCAGTGTGTTGGCAGTTATTCTGTCTCCCCCGGCAGACCTGAGTTACTTCCCTGTGAGTGCGGCCATGGCCTTTCTTCTAGCTCAGTCTTTCTCTCACTTGCACCAGGCACCCTGAGGACCTTGTTCACTGCAGGTCTGGGTCCTGACTCAGTTGGTGTTTAAGTGTCAAGGCTCAACCAGATGACTGGAGCCACACAACTTGACACAGAGTGACTGTCAGCCAGGGCGGTGGTGGCATTGATACCTGGTGGCTGCAGTGGGTTGGAAGATGGTCAAATTAACTTTTTTTTTTTTTTTTGTCTTTTTCCTTTTTATCGGTACCAGGGATTGAACTCACGACTGTCTGCTTTCAAGGCAGGTGCTTACGCCGCTGAGCTAAACCCCCAGCCCCCTGTCAAATTAACTTTTGACCACCAGAATTTAAAAGAAAGGAAACATTTATGAAGCAAACTTGCAAAGTCTGCCCCAGTCCACAGCGGCAGCCACTGGATGGAAAACCACAGCTAGAGCGGAAGATAGGAGCACAAGGCATGCAGGGTCTCTGGATGGTGCTTCCTCCCCTGCTGGGGCTGCTGGCAAAAATCTGATGTTGGTGCCCCTGGCGTTTCCTGGCCTCCTTTTGGTGTTCAGCCCCTCTGCGTGCTTTGTGATGGTGATGTTTTGGAAAAAGAGAAGGAGAGCACAGAAAGCTCAGCTGGAGAGAGAGAGCAGGAGGCCACTGCTGCTTGCAGGCAGCTCTGGAGGAGGCTTCGGGCTGCAGCGGTCAGGCTGCACCGAGCCTTGAGCTCTGCTCTGTGCGGAGCTGCGCTGACCAGAGGGTGCAAGGCCACCTTCCTAAAAGCTGGTCCAGGGACAGAGCCCTCGTTCCTCCAGGAGTGTCAGGAGCCTTTTATTATCCTATCCTCTCTCACTTTCTCCCCCTCCCCCCGCCTCTTTTGCTTCCTCACGTGATATGATAGAGTAGATAATAAATATTTCAAAAGCAAAATGATATGTGCTGAGTACCTTCCTTACATGGAAAATGTTACCTGAGAAGGCGCTAACTAGAGCAGGCAAACCATGGCCTTGTGGGGACTGCCCTAATCCCTACGCATGGTGTTATTTGAATGTGATCTCTTGGACCTGTTGGTACATACCACCGTGAGTAAAAGGTGTGCTTACTGTAGTCCTAGTCCTAAAATTTACCTGCCAGAAGAGTTGAACTCCCATGGAGAGGGCCATGCAGTGGGTCGGTTCTTAGACCTTTTGTGATGGTAAAAAACCAAACAATGTTAGAACTGAAAGAACTGCAGGGACCCTTTAATCTGTTGTGATTTTATAAGTGGAATAAAGTTAATCTAGTTCCTAAGTGACAAAGAGTTTTCACCAAAATGAAAAAAGAAGAAAAACAGTTGCAATAGATTTTCCATAAATCTATGTATTTAGTTTGAAAACTTGGCCTGGCATTACTTATGTTTTGGAATTTGGGAGTTTGAAATGCCTGGCTGTTTATGACATGATGGTAATAGTCAATAACGAAGCAAACATTAGGCCACACTGTGTCTGACCTGCGCTGGGGAGCGAGTAGCTCACTCTGGCTCCTGCAAACCTGTCTAGGACCCAGTGAGGTACAGTGTCCGCCTGGAGCCCCGCGGGTCTGGACCCCAAGGCTCAGAGCACAGCCGCCGCTCCCATGCTCAGGGCCCCATCTTGAGCTGGCTGTACTCTTGTGCTACAAATCTTTGTGCAGCTGCCTTGTTTAATTAGCAGCTCGAGGCCTCCATGCCTTCCCAACAGGCTCCCATGAGCCCAGGCACACGGTTTCCAGAGCTGAGGCCACCACTCACACGCAGCTTGGAAACACTGACTCCCGAACTTTGCTGCTGGCCAAGGTCACCCGGAGAGCTTTAAAAATTCCATGATCCAGGCCACACCTTGCCAGTTAACTCAGAAGGCCTGGGAGTGGGATCGTGCTGGGCCCAGCAGGGGAACTGTGGTAGTCTTGGGTCCGTGCTGTAAGTGGCCACAGGACAGCTTCTTTCCTGGAGAGAGAGGTGGCTGCTGTCCTGTCCCATCCCACTGTGTGGTGATGGTTGCTGTGCTGCTCTAGTTTGTCAGCAAGGAGCTGAGTGCAAGCTGATACTCATGTGCAGAAACACCACACACAAGGCCCCGAAGCTGGTAAAATTAGCCACCAGATGCGGTGGAGATGGAGCCGCCCGAGTTCTGCTTGGAAGCCAAAGTAGAGAAAGAATCTGCAGGCACAGGAAGGGGGCAGGAGTGTCCAGCTCAGCGTGTCCAGAGAGGCCACAGGGATGCCACTCAGGCTGCGAGCTCGGCAGGAAGGCTGGGTGCACCCTGCTTCTCCTGACTGCTCTGTCCTCCTGTGCTCTGCAGGCCTGGCATCCACGTCCCATTGCCCCTTGCTGCCCCACACTGGCCCCTGCACGGCCCACAGGCCCCAAGGCAGAGGCCAGCTGTGGCCTACCCACAGCCTTCTCAGCCCCTGCTCCCTCCTCAGCGTCCTCTATCCCCTGGCCATCTGTGGCCAACAGGCCCGTTTCCCTGGCGACATTCACCAGGTGCTGCCCCTGCCTGGTGGTCCTTCTGTCCCCCTTGGTTCTTGGCTGTCCTCTTCAGTCGTGAGTGGCAGGCTGGCCTTATTCTCGGCCCATCTCCACCATTTGTCTTCTCTCCTCCATTTGTGACAGCTATCGGGTGCCTTCAGGTACCCCCCCTCCCAGCCTTCTCCCTCCAGCTCAAACGTTCGGAGGGAGGCCTTGTTCCAAATTGGAATCCACCCTCTCCTCCCAACCCTGCCACTTGGTCAGTTCCTTCCAGACCCTTCCGTCCCCTCGCGTGACGTGTCTTCAGATCTCTTGGAGCCACCTTCTCTGGGCCATGACTTCCCCTGGCCGCGCCCTGCCCCTCCCTGCCAGGGTCCCCGGCTGCAGATGCCTTACCCAGAGCTTCTGCGTTGCCCTCTCCACCCAGTATGGTCTGCACTGCAGCTTCTTAGAACAGGCTTCCTCTGCCCGGGACCTGGCCTCCTCAGCCAGCACTTCAGGTGCCCTGTGGCCTGGTGTGCTTGCCTCGTGGCCTTTAGGCTGTCCCTGCCTTCCCAGGCATGGCTGGCACTGGTGTCGCCCACCCACCCTCCTTCACAGTGCACCTTTTGGTTGGTTCGGGGAGACCAAGCTCACCGTGCCTCTCCTTCTCATATGCACACAGCTTCATACAAGTATAGGGTGCGTGCCTTTCTCTGAGCTCTGCTGCTCACTCTTTGTTTATGGGTGTAGTCTGCTATCATGTGCTCCAGGGCAAGGCCTGTCTCTTCACCAGCCTGGCCTCCCCTATAGGCTCTTGCCTGCATGGCAGGGCTTTTAGCACCTGCTTGTTTGCAGACTGATTTAAAATTCTGTGAGGTATGCTTGTCATCCTAGCATTTGGGAGGTTGAGGCAGGAGAATCACAATTTTGAGCCCTACGTGGTCAATTTAGTAGACCTTATCTCAAAATAAAAGGATATAGCTGAGGATGCAGCTAAGTGAGAAGGCCCTGGCCTCACTCTTCAGTGCTACTAAACAAATAGATAGATGGAAGGGATTCTGAGGATGGAGCACTGGCCAGCTTGGGCCAGGTCCTGGCTTCAGTACCGGCACCACCAAAACAGACAGATACTCCTTTTTAAGTCTCTTTCTTATAGCAAGAGAATTCAGACCAGTATTTCCATTAAGTGAAGGAAAAACTAAAAGAATAACTTGAGGAAGGTCTTCTATTATTGGGGCGTTAATATATAGGTTAATTGAACAGGGATGGGTTAGGGCACCAGGCGTGCAGAGGCAGCTGCTGGTGCAGCACATTGGCTGAGAGTGGCTGTGAGTGTTCTCTGGTCCCTGGGTCTTTGTGAGCTCTTCCCTATGAGAAGTTGTGTCTGCTTCACAGAGCTAGGTGCATTTAGTGGCTCAATATAACACTGAAATATCAGTTCCACTTCAGGAAGTGATGGCCTGGCACCGACCTGCCCCTTGGGGCTGTGCCTCAGGCTGCCCTCGCCCTAGAGAACACCTTCGCTGGACCTACTGTGGCAGGTTGCAGGCCACAGGGTGGACGAGGCAGTCTGTCCAGGAAGGGCATGGAGGGGCGAGCTCGGGAGAGGAGGGAGGTTTGCTCTCAGGCACTTTTCTGGGGCAGCGAGGGAAGTCTGCTGGGCCTGTGCTCTGGAGCAGCTGCCCACTTGCTCTGGGTGCTGCGCTCCCGAGACCGCGCGGGCAGTGTCCCGGGGCCTGCACCCTCCTCTCTGGCGCAGCTGTGACCACGCTGACCTCTGCCCCTGGGAGCTGGAGCTGGGCTTTTTCTGGGAGGGCGCATGGAAGAGTCTCGGGCTAAGGGCGCTGGGACACTACTAAGTGGGCTCACAGACGGCAGCCACCAGGGCAGGCCAGGTTCTTCCGCCGAGCCTGCCAAATCCAGTTCCCCTGTTTAGGATTAATTAAGCCACTCCACGGGAAGGGAATTTAGACAAGACTCTGAAGAAGGACCAAGTTATGCGTTTCAGGAGCGAGCATGGGGACTCGTGCGCGCCATCTGAACGCCCTCATCTCTCCGCAGGGGAAGGTGGAAGTGGAGGCCGGGAAGGAAGGCATGAAGTTCGAAGCCAGCGCCTTCTCCTACTACGGCGTGATGGCCCTCACGGCCTCCCCAGGTGAGTCTGTCCCAGCCGCTGCTGCCGGGGCCGCACAGCTGCGCCCGGTGTGTTCTGGAGCTGCACGGGTGACCTGGAGCCCTGTTGCGCTCGCGCACACTGAGTGCGCCTGCGTGGGCGCGCGCCCGCCCAGCGCGCTCCCGCTCTCCTCCCTGAGTCCCTTGCCCCGACTGCGGCTGCTGCCCCGGGACCGCGGTGCAGCTGGAATCCCGCAGCGTGTGGTCATCTGCCACGCCTAGCTCCCTCGCCTGTGTCCCACTCGCCCGCTGTGTCGCGCATGCCGTCGCTCGCCGGGTCCGCCCCGCTGCGGAGCGCCTTGCAGAGGCCGGGGCGCGGGGCGGCCTCCGGCTCTGGCCAGGCACACGTCCGGCCAGGCTCCAACTCCGCATGCTCACCTCCTCCTGACTACCGGGTGCCCCGCCAGCCGTGCTTCCCGGCCCGCTCAAATGGCAAGGTGCAGGGCATTGGCCACGTTCCTGAGCACGGGATGCCAGCAGGGAAGGAGCGGTCCCGGTGTCCCCTTCCCATGGCCGTGGACCGATCAGTCTCTTGCCTCACCTGTATGCGAGGGCTCCCGCCAGTGCTCACCCGGCGCCTGGCTGGAGCGGCCCAGCAGGTAGACGGAGGTGTTGGGGTGCCACCTTGTGGCCAAAACACCAAGTGCTGTGCTGCTCTAAGAAACTTGCAAACCTCTAGCCTGCAACCGCTTGTCCTAAAAAGATGCTGGCCCCGCTGAAAACCTGACCTGAAAACTGGAGGGGCAGTGCCTCCAAGCAAGGTGTTTTGTGCAGCTGGTTTTTGGCTCCTACGCCCCTCCACTGTCTGAGGAGGACATTGCAGTTAGAGAGCAAGTGACTCAGCAAGAGCCATGTCCTCATGCTCCTGTGCAGGGTTTGGAGTCACACTGTCCTCATTGTCGGCTGATGCCTGTCACCTGTAGGCTGACCTCGTTCATGATCAGGAAGCCTTGTCAGCTTGGCAGGGAGTATCCGTTTCTGCTGCTTGGTCACAAGCCTGGGAGACCCGGCCATTGTTCCCACCCTTGCAGGCTGTGTGGTATCAGGAGGCCTTTGGTCTGCTCCTTATTACCACGCTTTCATATTCCTGTTAGGACAGAAGGCAGTGATGCTTAGTACAAATGCAGCGTGATCTTTAAAACATGGTGGTGCATGGCTGTAATCCCAGCCCTCGACAGGCTGAGGAAGGAGGATTGCCACTAGTATGGGGCTAGTCTGAGCAACATAGCAAGACCCTATCTCAAAAAGACAGACCAAACTAAACAAATGTAGGGGAAAGCTGCTGTAAGTGTAACTACTTTTGGCAACCAAACTCAAATTAACCCTAAGTTAGCCGAACCAGGTCTGGGAGACAGGTTTGAAAAGAAAGTAAAAGATAGGCTTGTGCTCATAATTTCTTTAACCCTAAGCATTAGCTCAGGCTAGACTGGCCCATGCTGAAGACCAAGTCCTTTTCACAGAATGGAAGAAAGGCCCTTCTCTGGGAAGCCTTTCTGGCTGCCATGGCTGCCTCCCCCTGGTGTGAAGCTATCAACAAGAAAGGGAGTTCATTAACAGTATCTTATTTATTGCAGAGCCTAGTGTATTACTTGACTTTACAACTAGGACGTGGGCTTCTGTGTTCATGGGAGCTCTGGTTGGTGGTGGGCCTGTCACCACACAGAGACACCTGTTACTGTTTGCCTGGGTCCCTGTCCCAGAGGAATGTGGGTCCTGGTTCTCTGGACCCACGCTGTGTCTGGGCTGTAGCTCTGGGTTCAGCAAGCTGTTCCCAGAGAACAGGGGCATACCATTCTTGATTCTCTTTTTTCTATGTTAAAATTGGAAATACTTCTAAAGAAATTCAAAGCATCGGGTCACAGTGTACCCCAAGGCATCGGGTAGCAAGCTGCTTGCCACCACGAGGTGCCCTGCCTGCATCGGGTGGGAGAGCTGGGTGGGTGCACGGCTGGGTGGGGACATGGCCGAGGCTCCCTGTGGGGCGTTCACAGTTGGGCCCTGCAGAGCCGCGGCTGTGCACACTTCTGCAGTTGCTTGGCTGGAGAAGCTGCATAAGAGAGAACTCTCCGGGCAGCGGGCCACTCGGCCTCCTGCTCTTGGCTTATCTGTGCCACATGGCTTAGGGTTCTGGCCTTGCGTGGGGAGAACAGGTGTCCACTCCTGTCCCTTCCTTCCTTTCCATATGGTCTCACCCTGTTTTTCTCCGTTTTCAGTTCCTTTGTCCCTGTCCCGTACCTTTGTTGTCAGCAGAACAGAGTTGTTAGCAGCAGGCTCTCCAGGTAATTCTGCATGTTTCCTTTGCATAATTCTCCTGATCGCCTGCCCTCGGCCCCTAGAAAGCCGGCCGGCCATGTCTACTCCCTCTGTTTGATCCCTCAAACCACGAGGTTCTCTGAGTTAACAGTGAGCTGTCCAGGAAAGCAGAGCCACAGCAGCTGTGGGAGCTGCTGGCACCTGGGAGGGAGCAGGGCTGCCTGATGCACCTGCACTGCTAGCTGGGAATCCTCAGCCACAAGCAGTCAGAGGTGTGGGGTTTGCAGGCATCCTGTGGGAATCAAAACCTGACAGCAGAATCCAGAGGTCTTCGATAGAATGCATTCAGCCAAAGCTGAAGGACTAGTGACTGTTCCCAAGGAAACTCCCGGACCTCCAGAGGCCCACTGCTTCCTGCTCCTCGGCCCCTTCTCCAGTGGATGGGCGCATGCATGTCTGCTCCCTGCCAGGCAGCTGATCCTGTTTCTTCTTCTTTGTTTTGAAATTAGTGCTGCACACATTCCTAACCAGCCGCTGATTACGTCCCTGCAGGAGACATGGCTATGCTTGGCTAATATCTCCAGCCCTTACAGAGAAAGGGAAAAGCTTAATCTTTCTTTAATTAAAATTGCTATGCTTTCCTATTGGGTAACATAGTTTTTTTCTGTATTATCTTATCCATGTAGTTTTTATTTTTAAACACAAGTGATGAAATTTTCAGTCCATAATTGACTTTCAACAAAACTCTTCAGTGCCAACATCAGATGAAGGAGGCAGTGCTTTCTTAGAAGGAAACATGTGTCCCTCAGATCTCTGCTTAAAAGTTGGAGTATTAGGAGGTGAAATATAATCCACAGAACTGTTGGGATTGAACCAGCCAACAGAATGTGTCTTGTGCACACACATGCATGCATATGTATGTATGCATATATGTATGGTTGTATTTTTCCTCATTATATTTGTGTCTGCTACCTATGTACTGTTTTTTTTTTTTTTTTGAGACAGTTCTCACTATGCAATTCAGACTGACTGTCTTTGAACTCCTCATGTAGCCCAGGCTGGCCTCTAACTTGCAGTGATCCTCCTGCCTCAGCCTCCGAAGTGCTGGGATTACAGGTGTGCACCACCACACCCAGCTTCTGCTACCTTTTTATAATATCCCACATGCTGAAGTAGATGACTTTTGGCTGAAGTCCATGAAAAGGTTATTTGTATTTTGCTTTTGCTGTAGAATTTAAAGATTTCATAGTTCTGCTCACTGTGTCTGATCCGGAATAAAAAAGTCCAGCTTGTTGGTCCCAGCCTGAAGGACTGCTGGGGTCCCAGTAATGTGACACCTTGTAAACAGGGCTTGGACCAAGTCTGCAGTTTGCATCCTCTCCAGAGGGGCCTCCCCTTCCAAGGAGGACACTGGGGGTGTCTTCATTGCATCTTCTAGCTTCCTGCCAAAAGGAAAGGAAGGGACTCCCAGGCAGGACAGACAAGATAAGCCAAGACGGTCAGCAGGAAACAAAATCAGAGCCGGAGCAGGCCCACAGGGCCCAAGGTCTCCTCCTAATGTCTGTCTGCAGACGCAGGCACATAAAGTCGGTGGTAGAACATGGTCTTCATCTCGAGGACTGTGGGTCCTCACACACCGTAGGGGACATGTGATTGCAGGGTGGCCCTGGGTGGCTGGTGATGTGCCCCATTCTCTGTCAGTGTCAGGATGTCTCTGTCCTGAGACCTGGACAGAGCCCATAGGCCCAGTTGGGTGCTCTGTCCCATGGTGTGACTGAGCTGAGGGGCTACTTTTCCCCACGGTGGCTATGATGACCAAGGAGAAAGGGGGGCCAGAAATTTGTGGGGCCCAGCGCTGCCTGCCAGTGCCCAGGGTCTACTGAGCCGGTGCCTTGATTTTGCCTCTTTAAATCCCAGCAGTTGGAAGTGGGCATTGCCCGAGGAGGCTCTGTAGGTTGGGGGGGTGGGGGTGCTCCAGCTGGAGCCTGGGGTAGAGAAGAGGCCCTTTATGTCAGAGAAGGGATGGAGTCCTGGGGGGCGGATTTGGCCCTGAGAGTGGGCGCAGGGCAGGGGTGCAGGAGGCGGCAGCAGGAAGCATTCACAGTGTGACATGGTGCTGCGGCCATGCAGAGGCCTTGGCGCTGGCAAAGCCGGTCGCCTGCTCCTATCCCGCCTGCTAAGGAGGACGCGCCACTCAGCCGTGCTGTGCCTTGTTCGCTGGGAGCTGGGTGGAAGCAGCCTTCGGCCTGCCTCTGCCTCACAGTAAGAGGCACACTCAGGACCTGATGGGCAGAAGTGCGGGCGCCCAGTGCTGCAGCCCAGGGCTTCGTCTCCAGCATCAGCCTAGTGACCTCCATGGGCTGCAGCGTTGCTGAAGCAGTGACAGGTGACAGAGGAAGGGACCTCAGGAGAACATAGCTCTCCAGAATTTTCCAGCTGTTTCAGCGAGGAGAGTGAAAGCTGCTGGCATTTGACATGAGGGTGGCAGGTTTTGATTGGTCCATGACCGATTTTCTGATGGCCACCAGAGGGGACCGCTATGGCCAGCAGCTTTGGGGAGCTGCTGCCAGGGAGAGCCCCCAGCAGATGGGAGACGTAGTCTCCTCCGCTCAGACAGCAAAAAGAAGCCCTAGTACAGGGGGTTATTTCTGATGAAATTTGTATTAAGAATCGCATCTCTCCTCCTCTGAGAATGGGACATCCATCCGCAAGTCCCTTCATCCTTTTCTTTTTGTCTTTGGTGGTACTGGGGATTGAACCTAGGACCTTTACACTGCATTGCATCCCCAGTGCCCCAGCTCTATTTTAAATTTTGGGACAATGTCTCAGTAACTCACTGAGTTGCCCAGGCTGGCCCCAGATTTTCCTGCCTTAGCCTCCCAGAGAGTTGGGACTATAGGCATGCATCACCACACCCAACTCTTTCACTTTTTTTTTTTTTTTTTTTAAAAACAGGGTCTTATTCTGCAGTTCAGGCTGGCCTTGAACTCACTATGTGGCTCAGGATGGCCTCGTGCTCATGCAGTCCTCCTGTCTCAGCCTCCCCATCATTTTATCTTAATGAAAGAAGGCCATCGGAACCCTCCTGAAGGATCCCTCAGCCCCTGCGCTGTCTGAGCCAAGCCTGTTAAGAGCCTGGTGTCCTCTTTGTCGGGTAGACACTGAAGCATCCCCAGTTGTAGGAGGGTTTAGTACAGGTAGGGGTGTGGGGGGAGGGTTACTAATCCATTAGCCTGGGGGTATAGGCTGAACAGACAGAAGTATTTGTTCTCTTTATATATAATTCATTTTATGTCTGGAGTGGCTCCAGTCTTTGCTTTTGCTGGTACTGCACCTGGCAGAGCCTGGCAGCGCAGAGCCTGTGCCATTAGGGATGGGGCATTGTCTGTGGGCAGCTGAGAGGAGTATGCTGGCCCCAAAGCACCGGTGACCAGCCTGGGCGGGATACCCCAGGTCACTGGATGAGGGCCTTAGCTCCAAGCCAGTGGGGCTCCTACAGCAATTATGTTTTCACTTGGGAACAGACTGCTGCTTATCTGCTTCACTGCGAAGCTGTTCTCCTGTTCCAGGTGAGAATAAGTCCCCTCCACGCCCGTGTGGCCTGAACCACTCAGACTCCCTCAGTCGAAGTGATCGGCTGGATGCGGTGACGCCGACACTGGGCAGCAGCAATAACCAGCTGAACTCCTCCTTCCTGCAAGTCTACATCCCCGACTACTCCGTGCGGGCCCTCTCGGACCTGCAGTTTGTCAAGGTGAGTGGGGAGCGGGCGCCAGCCAGGCCTGGTGGTGGCTGCTACCCTCTTCGGCGGCCTGCTGGCTGCTCAGTTCCTGCCTCTGCCCAAGGGACCCTGCAATCTCCACTCTAAACCCCATGTCAGGCCTCGGTCTGGAGGAAGCAAGGCTCTGTCCTAGGCTCTGGCATGTGAGCTCCACGTGAGTCCTGCTGTACCTCTGAGCTATCTCCTTGGCCCTTTTATTTATTTGTATTTTGAGACAAGATCTTGCTGTATGTGTTCAGTCATCCTAGGGATCAAACCCAGGGCCTTGTATCTCTGGGCTACCTCCCCAGCCTTTTTCTTTCTTGTTGTCTTTTTGAGGCAGGGTCTAGCTGTGCAATTAAGGCCAGCCTTGAGCTCACTGTTTGGACCAGGCAAGCCTCAAACTGGGGGCAGAGCTACTGCCTCAGTCTCCTAAGTGCTGGGATTACAGGAGGGCACCACCATGCCTGGCTGTTTATTTATTTATTTATTTATTTATTTTTTGTCTTTTTCCTTTTTATCGGTACCGGGGACCGAACTCACGACTGCCTGCAGGCGCTTATGCCGTTAAGCTAAATCCCCAGCCCCGGCTGTTTATTTTTTAAGATAAAGTCTTACTAAATTGCCCAGGGTGGTCTCAAACTTGCAGTCCTCCTGCCTCAGGCTCTTGGATAACAGATTACAGATGTGTGGTGTTATCTGTAGCAGTAATCAAGCTCATGACCTTGAGCTTGCTAGGCAGACACTGTGCTATATCCTCAGCCTCTGTCTGAGTTAAGACAGTTTGGAAATACAAAGTTACTTTCCTGGGAGTCAATCAGGGCTCCAGAGTGGCCTAAGCCACACACAGGGGCATACACCTGTTGTGCCAGCTGCCCCTGAAACAGAGGCAGGAGGATCTCTTGAGCCTGGGAAGTTGAGGCCAGGTTGGGCAACTTAATGAGACCCTCCTCTCCCCCATCTCAAAGACTAGAAAATGGGTCGGTTCATGCGCCAGGAGCAAGGACCATTTTTCTTCTGGTGTGCCGCTGCGGGGCAGGGGTCTGGTGTGGGGCACGCGGAGCGGAGAGAAACTAACACTGTGCATTGTCTCGGTTTGTGTCCGTCCCCAGATCTCCAGACAGCAATACCAAAATGCCTTGATGGCATCCCGAATGGACAAAACCCCTCCGTCTTCAGACAGTGAAAACACTAAAATTGAATTGACTCTCACGGAGCTGCACGACGGGTTGCCGGACGAGAAGGCCAACCTGCTTACAGAGCAGAACTGCGTGGCACACGCCAAGGCCAACCACAGCCTGCATGGGGAGGGCGCCATCTAGTGGCCGGCGCGGGGCCGCGGGGGGGGGGGGGCTGGCAGCGTGTCTGCGACACTGAGACCAAAGACTCTGCCCTCCCTGCCAGAGGCGGGGAGCCGTGAAGGGACAGAGGCAGGAGCGAGCGTGGGAGCGACATGGGGCGTGGCGCCGGGCCGCGGAGCAGAGCTCCGGCCCCACAGAATCATGTTTATTTTTGCAGCTGTACCTTGATCATTACTCTCCCGCAATCTGCATGAAGCTGAAAATTGTCGCGGTTTATTTTTTCAAGAGATCATGTTTTTTAAAAGTGTCTCTTGCAGAGTTTTACGTCATTCTGTCTAACTCTGCTGTGGTCCGCGCTGCGACCCAGACAGGACGGACTCAGACCCAGGGCCCGTGGGGCGCTGTGGACGCTCGGGGAGCGGGGGTCCCACCTGGGATGCTCTCCGCCCACACCCCTTCCCCTCCCGGGTGGCCGTTTGCCTGGGAATGTAATTTCACTCACCGTAAGGAATTTTTATCACCAGAATGAATGAGGCCTCGGTTTGTCACTTGCAGGAGGCGGGGTCCCTGCAGTGCCCCCCACCCCCATGCGTGCTCTGGGTCCCAGCACCGCACTCCTCCCTGCCAAGCTTAGGTGCTGGCAGATGGGCGACCTCGGCCTTGGTGGGAGGGCATTTCCAGAACCCTGTTTTGAAGGGGGAACCCCAGCCTCTGCCCCTCCTTGCAGACCTGGGGCCTAGCCACCCAGTGGCCCCTTGGGCACCGGAGACCGCAAAGGGATTCAGAAGCCAAACACGTGAGGCGGCTGCTTCGTGCATTCCCTGGCTGATACCAAATTCACCGCATGTAGTGGCGGCCACGGGTGCCTCTCTGTGGCTGAATAACCCACGTGTCTAAGCTTAAAGCCCTGGCCCGGGGATCTGTCCCCGGCAGTGTTCGTGCCCATCCCAACCTCGGCTCAGTGAGACTGTCCCCAGCCAGCGGCCACCCCACCCCCACCCCTGGCGGTGTGGAGTCGGAGCCGGTTCTGCCCGGGTCGGGCGGTGACCGTCTTGGCCTCTTCCTCTGTCGGGTGCAGGGCCACACTGGCCCCTCTCGTGCTGTGGATGTGGTCCCAGGGAGCCCCACGCTGTCAGGGACCCACCTTTGAGGACTCATCCGTTGAACACAGTGCCAGGGACACAGGTGTGATGGTGAGCGCACTCTGGAGCAGAGGGACCCTGGGCGGGCGGGGCGCCCCAACACCGCAGCCTGACGCCCTGGTCTTGGGCTTGGCCTCGGCTGATCTGTGCTGTGTTACAGCAAGGTACCCAGAAGCTGGGCTCGCATCTGCGCCCCTGTCACACAGGGCTCCCTGCGGCAGCCTCGCTGCTTCTTCTAGGCCCCTCTCTCCCCTCGGACACAGGACACTGACCCCAGGCAGTTGGAGGAGACGCGCAGGGTGGGTACCCCAAAGCCAGAGCCAGCATGGGACAGGTGGTCAGGATCTTAAGGCACAGCCCCCACTCGGCAAACTCTGGCTGGATCGTCCCCCCTCGGCCACTGTCTCCCAGTGCAGGAGGGATGATGGGTGCCACCGTGCTCCGCCAGGCCCTCCCCTCCCCTCTCTCCCCTCCTCTTCATTCTCTCCTCTGGGGCGCCCCAAACCTGGCTTCCTCGTGTCTGGTTGTTCCCAGGACACTTTGCCTTCTCTCTGTGCAGTGGGAGGCTTCCCTCCTAGGTCTTAGCGGCTCCGCCCTTTCATTGTTCTGTTCTGTGTGATCAGGCAAGTCCAAAATTATGTATTTAAACTCGTGGGAAAACAGGACTATATGATTTGTGCATGGATTTTGGGGCTCAAATCAACTAGCTTGAACCTTGGTTTCTGAGTAATGTGAAGGGCGCCACATGGACTCAGCCAGGATGAGCACAGGCGCAGCTGGTCCCCAGCCGGGGGAGCTGGGCTGTGCCATCGCCTACCTGTGGCCTCTCCAGGAACTTGTACAGACAAGCTTGAGTGCAGAGCTTCCTGCTAACATGGAACGTGAACTGTGAATGGATTTAACCTGCCATCCCCCTTGCACGCCGCTAACGGACCAGCTTCTCCAAGCCTAGGAGAGTACAGTGGATTCCAGTAGAAACCCATTTTCCCCAGGAAATGGAGCAGCAGCATTCTGAGCTGAGTAGGGTCCATGGACTCCTTTCTCCAGATTTCAGTAGGCTGGCCAGTTTGAACCTGTGTTTCGTCTGGGAACAACACTGCCGGCCCCAACATCCTCTCAAGGCCTGGGCCCAGCAAGAGAGGTCCCATGCAGCCGACCTCAGAGCAAGGTGGGGAGGTGCCCACTTCCTGTGCCTCCTAGGCTGAGCTTCCTCCACGCTCTGGGTAGGGCCCACAGATGGGCTCTTCTGGCCAGGCTAAGCCTACAAGGAAGGCCAGGCAGCTTCTGCAGCCCTGACACTGGCTCTCCCTTCTGGGCTGTGGTGCTTCTGCCCTACAAGAGTAACTGGGAGGGTTTTAGTGAACCCAGAATTTGGACTTGGGATTCTCATACAGGCTCACCAGTACGTGATCTGCTCAGTGGACCTCCATACCTCAGGGCTGTGTTAATTTTTCTTCCGTGATTGAGTGGACTGATTTGAGAAATAGGTCCGGAGGTATCTAGGTCGAGGTTCAGTGCCCTGCTCTGAGGAGTGAGTGGTGCCCGGCCCAAGCCTGCTCATCTAGTGCTGTCCTTCATGGTGGCCACGTGGGCTTTCCCCCACCAGCAGCCTGCAGCCAGTGCTTGCTTGCTGGCTTTTCCACTGCAGCTCCCTGCTCTGAAGTCTCCTCTTCCAGAGTCCCTGGTTAGCCCTAGGATAGGAGGAGGGGATGGCTGTTCAGAGCAGCTGCAGAGAGGCAGCAACCTTCTTCCTGCTGCCTTGGGCTGGGAAGCTTTACTTCTCAGACTCTGTAACCTTTATCTGGTGCCAAAGCCAGGACATCACAACTAGACATGCTTAAACATCTGATGGAAAACCCCAGGTGGTACTTAAAACACCACGGGACCAGAGGCACTAGTGGCAAGAGAGTCAAGTTGTAGGTGTTCCTATTTGAAGGTTCGTGTGTTATAGAGGCCCAGTACGTAAGCAAGAAAGACTCGAGTTCATGGATGACATTTCCAGGACTTGCTGCCATCGAGACTGGTATATGATGGCTGGCTGGCTGGGGGCTGCCCTGCTTCACTGGGGGCACCTGGTATGTGCTGGGTCAGGTCCACGTCATTTCACTTAGGAAGAAACCCTGAGGAGGACTATCAAGTGGGTCTCTTTCTTGGAGACTCAGGCCCTTTGAGGATCACAAACAGTTGGTACCCAGGCCCTACAAGCAGGAGCTGGGGAGGAGCATCCCACCCAGCTGCTGACTCACTGCTCCCTGTGTCTGCTGTCTGTGAAAGTGGCACGAATCCACTGACTTGTTTTTGCAGCCTTTAAATCTGCAAGTGTATATGCTTTATTTTATATTATTTATTATGTACATATGCCTCTTCTGTTAGCCCGTCTGTGATGCAGAGGCCCCTCACCCGTGAGCCTGGGGTTCTGCTGTCCCTTACGTTGGGTGAGAGGGCAATAGTTTGCTCTGTCCTGGGAAAAATATGCTGTGCTTCGGCTGGCCCTAGGATCCTAGCCCTTTATTGGGCTGACCTCCCTCCTGATGCCCAGTGTGGGAAGAATGGAGCCGTGTCCCTGTGAAGTACTGAGGAGGTAGTTTTGGTGGCTGGCTCTCCTGTGCAGCAGGACAGTGTGGCTGTGAGACCACAGTTTCTCTCCGCTTTCCATCCTCCTCCCAAGCCAAGTCAGCTGCCCTGGGCCCACAGCGACAGCCTCCACTGTCCCGGAACTGCAGAGCCCACCTCTGCAGACCGTGGAGCTGCCTGCCCATCTGGGCACCTCTGTTGCCTTTCCTTGCGAGTGCAGGGCCAGTGCCGCCCTGGTCCTCACACCCCCGCTTTTGTCTCTCGTCCTCCTCAGTCATCACCACCCTTCAGCACCCTGTCATAGTGTCCACTTCATGCTTTGTGCAGCGCAGGTCTTCTGAGCACGGCGCTCCAAGCTGTGCAACGCGACATAAGCACAAGTCAAGTCTGCAGGGTCCAGAGCCAACGGTCATGACACATTTTATAACTCAAATGATGTTGTAGATTTACAATCTCTATTTATTTTGTACCAATTTATTTGTAAATTTTGTGATTGTTTTAAAAAGGTTTTTATTTCTATTCTATTTAGATAAACGATGATTTTCTGTTCACCCTTCTAGACGTGTGTTCCCTCCTTCCCCTCATCTGTACACCACCAACTGTGCTGTCCTGTCCAGTCCTGGCCTCTGCCCAATTGCACGACTGTTGGTGGGCAAGCTGGGATTAAGTCTCATCATGTCACGCAGCAGGGCGTCTCTGGACGAGACACTCCTGAGTCCTGTGTTGACAGAGAAATGTCTGCAAATTCAGTGCCAGTTACTAACAGGAACACCCTGGGGACAGAGATCAGTTCCACACCAGCTCACCTCTAGGTGAGGAGGACCTCAAGTGTGTCTGGGCAGCTTGCCTAGATGGCAGCTGGTCCACTACCTGCAACGTAGTTTGGCTGGGCAAATGACCACATGCGGGTTTGCCTGGACGAGAGCGAAAGTGTCAGGCAGGCCTCCCCCAATTCCTGCCCACAAGGATGGCTTCACAGGTCTTTCTACTAAACCTGTGAGGCGAGAGCAGCGTGGACAGTCACCCTCGCGTTAAACACACCTGGCACGAGTATGGGATGGCAGGCAGGTCCAGAGGCTGGAGTGACTCTGGAGATGCTTGCCCCACCAATCCCTGTGTGGTCATCACTGCTCCGGGTCTGGTGTCTCCCTTTTGTGTGGTGGAGCTTCAGGGCCGCTCTGGGATCCATTCCTAGGTCACGTTATAAAGATGACCCTGCTCTGGGAACTGCAGCCCTTAACCCATGCCGCGTGGCCCCCACTGTATGTCACCACGCGGTTCACAGGCCACCTCTGTGCACTGGCCTGGGCGGGGGTGGAAATGCTGTGGGAGCTGCTGCTCCTGGGACCACGTGCAGACACTGGCTTGCTCCACACCCACTTCCCCAGCCGCTGCCTTTTCCAGTGTCCAAGCCTTTCTGCTTTCCCTGCCACAAAATGTGCTTCTCAGATGGGCTTGCAGAGAAAACAAGTTGACCTTCCTATAGCCTAAAACTGATTTCCGGAACTTCTATAAAAACTTTTGAGGCCAGGGATAGAGATGCATAGCATAGCGAAGTGTGAGACTGTGCGTTTGACTCCTGGTTTAAAAAAAAGTAGTTTTGAGGCTAAGTGAATTTAATAGTCTGACCCCTTAATTAAAGCCCTGAAGCTGAATTACATTGGTTTGTATGATTGCTTCATCATCTCTCTGAGGGCATCGTGTGGTTTTTTTTGAGACAAGGGCTATGGTGCCCAAGCCAGCTACTTACCATCCTGCCTCAGTCTTCCTACTTCTGAGATCACGGCACATGCCACCAGGCCCAGCTCGTGTGCCTACAAGTCCCAGGATGAAGGGTGGGAGAGGGCGCTTTTCTTCAGGAATGCTCGGGAGGTTCACTGTCTCCCCTAATAGGTAGCTGTGGGCCCCGAGGGTGCCCATTTCTATGAGAAGGGCCACTGCCAACTCCTGGTTATGGCTTTTCCTATTGGGGCTCAGGCAGCAGGTGACACTGGGCTGGACAAGGCTCTCAGGCTGAGCTGCAGTTCTGCTCAAATCTGAAGGGCAGTGGATCCAAATGTGAAGTCACTGCTTCAAGATACCCATTCCTGCAAGTCCAGCGCTACCCTCTGGGGAGAAACCCTCTCGAGAGAAAGTGGACATGGGTGTGGCCGTGTGCATCTATAATCCCAGCAATGGGGAGGGTGAGGCAGGAGGAACTCACTTCAGGCCAGCCTGTTACTACACAATGAGACCCTATCTCAAAAAACAGACTGGACATGTAATGAACAGTTCTCTGTGCTGGGAGGGGTCGCTGGCAAATCCTTTCTGAAGTATCCTGGGACCCTGAAACGTGCACAGCCCACTGCTGCCCTGTAGAGTAGTGTGTGCCCACTGCCTGGACACCTTGTGAGGGAAGGGCCACCCAGCTCGGTTTCCTCCAGGCCTCAGGGACGGCCGTTTGGGAGGCACTCAGTGGGGACCCTGTCTGTGCCTAATTTAACTCATGAGGCAATGCTTCCCATCAGCTCTTACTCTAGTGAGATGGAGCCAAGGTCAAAGCTGGCCAGTGTTTACACTGGAAGACATGGCGCACACTCCAGTCTGGGAGGGAAACACTTAGGAGCCCGGTGAGGCATGCTGTTCTGCGTGAACACCTGCAGAGGTGTCTCATGCCAGCCACCTGTCCTGACAGCAGGACACGGAGCCAAGTGCCACAGTCCAGCGACCTCACCGTGTGACTACCTCAGTCTTCCTACTTCTGAGATCACAGCACATGCCACTAGGCCCAGCTTGTGCTCCTACGAGTCCCAGGATGGAGGGAGGGAGAGGGCGCTTTTCTTCAGGAATGCTCGGGAGGTTCACTGTCTCCCCTAATAGGTGGCACACACAGCAGCTTCAGTACTGCGCCTGCTTGCTGTGAGGCCTACCTGGTGGTGAGATGGTGTCGTGCAGCTCGTGGGTGTCTGACGTGGAAATAACAGCCCTCTAAGGCTGCTGTGGCTGGGGATGCAGTCTGCAAGGCAGGGCTGAGAAGACTCCAGATGACCCCTTTCCGCTCCATCCAGACACTAACACTGCAGTGGGGTCCACAGGAAGCCCATGTGGAGGTGTGTGACGGGGCAGTGCATTTCCAAAGGTCACCGCTTTACCACCTGGCTGCCACCTGCCCACCGTCCTCTCCTCTTAGCGTCTGTGCTGCCAAAAACTCGTGGTGAGGTTTTGTCCTCAGAGCCAACAAAAGCTGGCTATGGCTTGGAATGATTCCTTTTCAGGACAGAGTTTAAAAGCTAAAGTCCTGGTCACCGAGAAAGAATGCCATGAGAAACCTAGGAAATGAGCCCTGAACTAAACACAGAGAGGAAGCAGGCTCCAATGGCACGGCCCAAGCCGGTTTCTCCGGCTCTCCAAGGAGAGGGTAGTTTCCGCAGCACGGAACGCAGGTGAGGTTCTCACCCTCGTACAGACTTAAGCATGTAGCTGTGTGTCTCAGGCTATTTGTAGTGACCAAGCAGCGTGCTTCAAAATGCCCCAGCAGCCTTGGAAAACCCAGGCTTTAAGAATTATTGACAAAATATTTCTTGAATAAACAAATCTGATTTAGAAATATCTAAATATGGACACAGTACTTGTGCATGTGAGAATGGATCTAGCCATGTAGTCCAGGCAGCCTGGAACTCAGTGTGGCGCCCAGCCCTGCACTGAACCCACCACAGCCGCCACCTTGCCTAGCCTCTTCGATAACAGGAATGGGCCACCACACCCAGTGGTGGCCAAAGCCCTCTTAAAGCTGATGTGAATCGGCATATAAGTGGGATTTTACTCTAACCTGTTAAGGGTTTGTAGTTTTGTTATTGTAGTTTTATTAAAAGTCCCCTCTCAAAGCATCTTAGGGCAGTTTGAAGGCTGGCCTGCTTATTTTAGATTCCAACAGTTACACTTGTAGAAGGAAAACCTTAGGTCTCAAACAGAGCAGTAAACTTTCTTGACCTCAGAAACTGCTGAAATACAGCCTCTGTGCTCCAAGTGTCTCTGCAGAGATGACTCCAAGTGCCCGGCAGTTCTCCTGCGGGCAGCAGATGGGCCTGGCTCTGCCGTGCCTCCAACGGAGTTCTGTCCCGTGCAAGCACTGCGGTTCAAGGTTCCGCCCAGGGAGCAGCAAGGGGTGCCAAGCAGTCTGCAAAGTGTGTTACACAGCACTGTTCTCACACCCAGGGAAACTTTTCTCAGAAGACATGGAAGATCTGTCATCTCGTGACCCAGAATTCCTTACATTTTGCACGAAACGCAAAGTAGATTTCGCTTCCTTAATAACTTAATAACTGACGTGGAGACAAACTCGCAATTCAAGATTTCAAAGCACAGGCAAAGCTGCTCCAGTGCACTCAGCAGGCACCTGCTGCTCTGCCCTCACCTCAAGGGACCCAGCTCTCAGGACTGCTCTGCAGCACTGAACAGAGTGGGGGTCAGCGTGCTGCTCTCTGATTCTCAGCCTCTGAGCAGTGAGTCATCTGACTGCCTGAGAAATCTCTGACAAATTCTTGTACCAATATAGATGGAAGAATAAGGAGATCGTGCTGGTCTGTGCTCTAAAAAGGGAAATGAATATACTATTTACAGGAAGAGGACCACAGGTACAATCACTCGAAGATCTAGGTCTGAAACATGTAAGACCATCAGAGCACCAACATCTTCCCCTTGAGTGAGACCAGCTCGTGGCTGGGGTGACACAGTGCATTCTGTGAGCTCTGAAAGAGGGGTAGCATCTGACTGTTCTTTGCCAAAGCACACTCCCAACTCAGGAAGGAGCCCATGTTCCCCATGGGCAGCATGCAGAGTGTGTCTCCTGGCACAAGGTCGCCATGCATAATTTGGCTGAGTTAATAAGCTGTGTTCCCTTATCAATAGAATGACTTACTCTCATTTCAGAATCTTGTGCCAAAATTTTTCTATGAAAAAATCCTTTTTTTTTTAGGGTTCCAGGAATGGAACTCACGATCTCATGCCTGCCACGCAGGTGCTTACACTGCTGAGCCAAATTCTCCAGCCCCTTAAAAATGGTAGCCTCTGAAGGACTATGGATATGTCAAGTTAGAATGTATCAATTACTTCCTTTTAACCAAGAGAGATGTGAATTGTTTATAATTTTTTGAAAATGTTTATGTCCCTTAAAATGTTAAACTGGTATCACTAAAAACAAAACCTAAACCTATTTGAAGACCAGTAGTCATTCCACTGTGCCACAGAAGGGCTCAAAGTCAGTATTAAAAAGATTACTTTATTGAATTCTACAGCTACTGGTCTATCCTCCCCCGTTGACCAGTGACAATAAGAATATAAGAAAATATGTAAAGGTTTAAGTAAGAATCTTACCACTGTTGAAAATGTCACAACTCTCCCTACCTGGTTCGGTCCTAACCTAGGCGGTAATACTGAGTAGTTCTTGTTCAAACAAGGCGATTCCACTTGGGGCTCTGAAGTGAGCTTATTCTCACTGGTTGCAGCTGTTGCATTATTAAGATTCTGGCTTACAATGCCCTCTTCATATCCTTTAATGGTTTTTTTTTTTTTTGGTACTGGGGACCAAACTCACGATCTCGCCCTTGCCAGGCAGGCACTTGTGCCGCTGAGCTAAATCCCCAACCCTTTATCCTTTACTGTCCAACTTTAAAACACAGCGATCAACCCGACAGGCGGCCATGCGGATGTGGCAATAGGAGCCATGTTTAGGGGTCACATGAATGAATGCTCCTCAGTCCTGCAGTAAGCGAAGAAGGTGGCCCCTGCTGGCCTGCTCAGCAGCTTGCTCTTGTCTTCTTGCAGGTTCTCCTTTATGGACTTATCAGATGAGAAACTTACTATGTTTTTAAATCACAAGAATCTGTGCTATCACAACCTAAAAAAATGTAAAAAGGACGAGGATTTTTGCTTCACAACAGAATCCTTGCAGTTCAGCCAGCCTGACCCCACAGCAAAGATGTTCTGGAAAGGCACTGACAGAGCCTCAGCCTTGCCAGGCTCGCTGAGAATACTCAACAGCTTATGAAAGAAACGGGAATGGAAACAGTATCTCTCCCCACTGTACGAAGCAGCGCTGCTGGGGCACGGGGAAAGCTGGGCTTTGGAACAATCCAGCACTTTGCATCTCCTTCTGCCATCCCAAAGCCCTCTGCCACCCTGCGTACCAGATGTGCCAAAGGTGAACAAGACAGGAGACAGGACCACCAGCCGCACAGAGCCAACTCCATTTGCTTCAGCTTCCCCTGACCCTTGCTGCTTCCAGCACAGGCCCAATACAATTCCAAACCATTCCACAAAAATACAGGTACACAAAACTAAAACAAGGATCTCATATGTTAAAGTCTTCAGAAAGCTTCTGATGTGCTTCTGAAGGAGCCCCACCCACCCAGAGAACAAGGACTGCCTTTGCTCCCAGGAGTTCTGCCAGCGCTGTGTAATGGATGGCTGAGCTTCCCTTACTCCTCCTCTTCCTCGTCGTCATCTTCATCGTGACAGTGTGTGATTTCTTGGGGGGCCAGCGGGAAGAGGTTGGGGGGTTTGATCTCACTGATGGACCTTGTCAGCTGGTGCCGCTTGTAGTCGGTGTCCTTGAAATCCACTGATGTGCGGTTCCGTGTGGCGAGGGGGGACTCCATCTCATTGATGTCCACATGTGTGTGCTCCACTGTTGACTCGTGAGGCATCTAGAACAGGGTCAGGAGAGATGAGAATGGAGGAGAGGAAAACAACCCTGATCATTCTTCCCGGACACAGGATTAGGGCTACAGTGGACAGGACATAAAATCACTAAAATGTCCTCACATGGCTACTGCCTGAAACAGCCTCTCTCCCTAACCACAAAACAAACTGGAGAAGATAAAAAAGAGAGACCTTGACTTTTATTTTATAGCCAGGGCTGAAGTTCAATAGCATCAGAACACAGGAATAAAGAAATTAAAAAGCCTTGTTTTTTCCTTAGTAGTGACAAAGAGGAAAGTCTTCTCCATTTGGTGCAACTTTTTATTTTTTTTGGAGACATGGTCTTCTTGTCATGTAACTCAGCTGCCTTTGAACTCAAAGTCTGTAGCTCAGGCTAGCCTCAAATTCACAACAACCTTCCTGCCTCAAGCCTCTCCAGTGCTGCGATTACAGGCATGCACCACCACACCTGCCTCAGTGTAGTATCTGATAGACTTCAGAGACTAAAATTACAGTCCAAGCCAGGTGTGGTGGTACAAACTTGTAATCTCAGCACTCAGGAGGCTGAGGCAGGAAGACTATTGCAAATTTGAGACCAGCCTGGGCTACAAAATGAGCTCAAGGCCAGCCTGAACTACATAGGGAGAACCTGTTTCAAAAAGACAAAAAAAAAAAAAAAACCACCACCTAAAGTCACAGCCCCTGAGATCTTGGTCGTACTTCTTCACAGATCCCCTGTGTAACCACCTCACCTGTCTGCAGGCTGTGCATCATCCCACAGGGCTCAACTGCAGATCTTGATTTTAATGTTTTCATTTAATTTTTTTGTATCACCATCATCATAGTACTGGAGATTAAACAAACTTGGAATACTATGAATTTTTCTGAGACAGGCTGGCCTTGAACTGAGAATCCTGCTGCTCCAGCTTCCCAAACAGCTGGGTATAAGTTATAGTGCATGGGCCATGCACCTGGCATCCCAGTGTACTGTCAGTGTCACGGGAACTCTGCTCACCAGGACATGGGCAGCTCGGAAGAGGTAGCTGAACGGGTAATACAGCAGGTTGATGAAGGATGCAGCATAGAGGTCAGCGTAGCGCATCACCTGACTGGCAAAGAGCGTCTGCCGGGAGCCACTGCGGAACAGGCTCCCCATCATTCCGTAGCACATGTCCATGTCATGTGTCACTTTCTAGAAACAGAGTAATTGTTCATAACTCATTTCAAAAAATGTTTTACTAGTCCCTCTGTGAAATCAGAAACAAGGAAATCACATCAGTAATTAGTTTTTCAAGCTTCCTTCCAAACCCCACTTGGATACCTTGATCCGTCTCTGGATGGAGCTTATGTCTGGGCGCTCATTGCTACTGCTGTCCAGGTGCCTGGGGACGAGAGCAAACACTCAGTGAGAACCGTTCAACAACATTCCTCATATCTATGTGACTCTGAAGAGGTAGGTAGTTTTTAGGAAACAAAGTTTTAGAATTGAGAAACTTACTTGTAGAGTTCAGCCAGGAAAATATCCAAGCTCTGAAGTTCTTCAAAAAGCGCTAGTTAAGGTTTGGAAAGGAAAGAAAAATGCTTTATGCAAATCAAAACCAACTAATACAGTTTTTAAATAAAATGAAAAAATTGTAGGTATGACCCCAAACTATGAGGTCAGCACTGACATGTTCTGTGCAGGAATGTAAATGACCGCTCCCTCCTCAGGAAGAGCCTGGCAGCAGAGGGACATGAGGGTACCCTCTCCTGAGCCCTTCCCCTTCTTAGTATGGCAGATAGCACCGGCTGCAACCTCCCCGCCAGGGGCATGCACCTTCTCGGCCTGCAGGACGCCTGCTCCTGCACTGTCTCCAGCTCAGTCAGCAAAGCAAAGGATGACTGTTCCACTCTTAGACAAACTGAGAATTAGGTGACCTGACTAGAGCCACAAGGCCAAGAGACAGTACAATCAGATGGATTTCAGGTGAAAAGCTGAAATGTGCAGGAGGGCCAGCTGGAAAATGTTATTGCAGTACAGACAGCAGCAGTAACAATAGCCTAAGAGGAGAAAGCCCGACGTGTGTTCACAGCACACATCCTTCTCTCTGCCGTCTTTAACAGAGAACAGTCCCTAGAATCATTTTCTTCTGTGTTTCACGGCTCACGAGAGGAGCCATGGTTGGGCTCTGTGTCTCTCCTCGTCATTACCTATTTCTATACTGCCCCAGGGAAGTCTCACCAGCTTCACCACTGCTGGCTCTGAGGAGAGGCAGGCTCTGGTATCTCCAGGTGTTAGTGTGGTATCAGGGCCCCACTCAAGGCAGGCCGAGGTTCTGAAGTAACCACCTTTCACCACACTGTGTGACACAAGAGGTGGATGGAGAACTTCTGTACACAGCTGTATCCACAGTTTAACATAGTATATGTACTGCACACACGCAGGGCCTTAATCCAAGCATACAAGCTGGCGTCCTTTCCTACCTCTTAGAAGAGTAAACTGCAGATGGTAATTAATATTCAGAGCCCTTACTGCCCCATACTAAGAATCACAGGTGCGGGCTGAGAGCAGAGCGAGGCTGGAGGAAGTGAGCTCCTTACTTAACAGCTCTTACTGGAACGCAGATCAGGGTACCAAGGTTCTGCACTTGAGGGTTCAAGAAGTCCAACAAGCTAACCTCTTACACACTCAACTTCTGGAGTCCAGTAAACCATGAGATTCTGATAAAGGATACCCAAATTTCAGGGCCACCTGTGTGACACCCCCTCATCCCGAGTACAGGGTAGTGGTTTATCAGAAGAGACTGAATCAAAGCTGGTCACTTAAACTAGCTATATCAAAGATTTATAAACAGTAATGGCGTCTTACAACTCTTGTCAGTCCAGACATGTAGCTCCTGTGCAAGTTCAGGAATGACCAGGAAAGTTCGCCACCCTTGCCGTTTCTTAGATTTTAAAATGTCTCCAAAAATGTGATCTCCGATATATAAAATATCTTTGCCCTTGGCTCCCAACAGGTCACATATTGTATCAGATGAGCCTGAAATAATGGAATAAAGGAGGAGAAAACAAAAATGTCTCTACTAAAGCCAGCATGCAAAGCACCACAACCAGCCACACCGATTAGCTTCGCTCTTTGTGAGGGCAGCCCCTTCCAAAGGACTTGCCACTCTTTCTGCTGCTAACACAGGCCTTTAAGCTCTGTTGTGCTGACCAGAGCTCTGATCCCCAAATCCAAGAGGAACACAATTGCCTGTCTCCACTGTAGGGTGTATAACTAAACTACCACACAGTTTAACTTTTCATCGCTGATTTGCCATTTTGTGGTTGTGTCCAACTCTGCGCAGCCCTGAGGTGCTACGTGTGCTTGCCCACACTGGCTCTTTGAAAGCTCCTTTAAAAGCCCCAAGTGAGTCCTACTAGGAGGAGGAGGAACTGATCCTTCTAATGAACACAGAACTCATTTGGCTTTCATTCATCATTTTAGCATGTGTCACTAGATAGCATCTCAAATGCTGGAGAGCACACATGGCACCGTCCTGAGCGTGCCACTTTGCACAGGGAGTGCTGGCCAAGATAGGCGACCCAGGGAAGACGGCAACTCACCTCCTGAGTAGACAATGCCATGCTGCAAGGGGCCTGTGTAGGTACCAATTTTCAACTTGCCAGTTTTCTAAGGAAGAGAATGTGAGAATGAAACACTTTACCATCTAACCATGGTCTCCACCCACAGCTCTACTCAGCCAGGCATCCAGACAAATGTCACTCACTCTTTTCATTTAGTAATTGTCAGGTTACCTCAGTTAAAGCCCAAGCTTTCAAAAGAGAAATGTGGCTGGTAATTTAAAATACCTGTTTCCTAAGGAGGCTAGGACTGAAAAAGGAGGCACCCAAAGGGCAGTGCACCACCAGACAGACCCCTGGGCCAGCTTACAGTGTCCACTTGCCGCAGCACTGTGCCTTCTCCAAAGAAGAGCGGTTTCCGTGCATCTACCAGAATCAGGTCGAAATAGGACTGCCACGGCCGGTGGGAGCTCCCGGGCTGTGGAGGGGACCAACAAAAGCCCAAACGTCATTCTCTGCACCCTAAGACACTGGCACTTCATCTTATTCGTAAATGCAAGGAATTTAGAAGCACTATGTATAGCCAGAAAAATCTCAATATTTTAGTTAAAAAACATCCACTGTGGCTAATTATGAGCCATATGCTTCCAGAAGCAGGGAGGTGTGTGATGAATGACTAGTACTACACAGTGTGAATACTCCATCTGCTGCATGATCACAGTACTGTGCCTTGGCACTTTCACACATGAAAGAGCACTCACACCCTGAAATGCACAACACACAGCTGGGCTGAGATGCCCAGGGCACAGGTGGAGAGCAACTTCAGATCAGCATGAAAACTAACGCAGGCCAACTTGGGCCACGTCAGAAAACGCTCCTGGCTACATTCTCTCTGCATGATGGCTCTAGGTACCCACTGGCCTTTGGCCCAAACTGTGAGGTACCCACATAGTTACAAGTTTAGCCCACTCAGAGGGGTCCCACCATGAAGCTGCTGGCATCCCTCTTCTGGGCCAAGCTACCAAATATAGCACATAGCAGTTTTGGGTGATCCGATGATATTGTGGACTAAAGTTCTTCAGGTGGCCTGACTAAGCTGTAATGGGTAACCCTTAGCCCTCCAAAGCACGGTCACATGCAGGAATGAAGTCCTCTCTGCTAACTCCCTGGCAAGAAGCTCAGCAACAGCTCCCGCAAGATCTAGCAACTCTGAAGAACACACACACTTGTGTTTTCTGCCGCTTTCACCACAAAGCTCCCAAACCTTCTGCACACCTAGTAACTACACGCAGAACTTCGTAGGCGTCAAAGTCTGACCCCACTTTGCTAAACACAGTATGACCCCATTTTAACCACTATCTACTAAATAATAAAACTGCTGTAACTTTGATATTAAATTCTAGCTCCTGGGGCCAGGGACACAGCTCAGTGGTACACAGCGTGCGCCTGGAAACCACACATTCTTCAATCTGATTCCCAGTTACCTTACTCCCCCAAAAGAAAGAAATTCTGCTCCTGAATTACTTCTAATGTTAGCAAAAATTAGACAACAGGCTTAAAACCAAGGATTTTCCTGGATAGGTCCTGACCAATCCTTTTCCTAAATATTGGTTAAATGGACTCACTATTACTAAAGCAGTGGTCTACCAAATTACTGAAGTACCTTGGGGCCATGTGGAAAGTCAAACAGGTACGTCATAATTTTCTGAAAGAAAAAAAGTACAAACATAAATTCTGTATGCTACTTTTGCAAAAGGCAAATGACATAAATCACATACAATGTGTTCATAAAACACGACTTTTTCAATAATAGGACTCATTGCATTCTTATTACCTCTTAAGGTCTATAGAATTATATCTATAAAATGTAAGTGTATAAAAATTAACAGTTTTATCATACAAGAAAAAAACCAAAAAAGGAAGGAAATGCAAAGCAAAACAAAGCAAACAAGCTTCTGCTGTTTCTTAGGGAGGACAAACAGTTCCCATGTTTCCAGACAAATTCACCCACACGCCACTTCTGGAACATAAACTTGGAGGTGAAGGGACAGAAAAGGTAAAGGGCATGGAAACTAGAGACTCAAGGAAATAACAATTAAAGCTTTTTACATGAAAGGAGTTAGGAAAAGCAGAACTTATCACTCTTAACTTGTAATTATCTCAGGTAAAGTTAAGTTAGTTACTTCTACAAGCTTTAATCATGATAAAAAAAATTGTTTTCAACAGAGTACAGTTGTAAATTTCAATGGCTAAGACTCAAAATACCTTTGCCTAGTTTACTAGTTTACTGCTCCAAGGTTTCCAATTGCAGGAAAGTAGAAAGAATACAGAATATAAATTCTAGAATTTATCTTTAGGATGATCCAAAGACATACAGAAGACATTTCCATCAGCATAAATGCTTTAAATGGCCCCAAAATGAAAGCCTGCAAGTAACCAACTGTAATCAGGGAAAACAGTCACAACACATTTAGAAACAAATGAGAATGATTCTGGTACAGCCCTTTTCCTTCTGCTTTGTTTCACTCTGTTTTCAAAATGAGAAGGCAAGGAACTAGCTTTATTTAATCAACTTCTATCCATCTTATGATCTTCATAGTTGAGGCCAAAATAATTTCTCTTAATAATCCATAAACAAATATGAATATTAAGCACTTACATCTGTATACTTATAGTCACTGTTGGTAGCAAGAAATACTTTGCCTACTTCCTTCATCCGGCTCAGAAGCAAAGGCAGTTTTCCCTGAAATATAGTATAATGAACAAAACACTAAATCTAAAAATATTTTTATATTTATACTTTGAAGTACTCACATGCTATATTTTTGTCCACTAAAATACAAATACAGTAAGTCTTTTCATAATTGACTGGCTTCAGAATTCTGTATCTACAAGCCCACATTGTCACTACGCATGAATAAAGCATTAACATGCAAGGTACAGTGTCAAAGCATACAGATTCCCATCAAAACTACGCGGTCATTAATGACATGGTTCTTTTCTTCCTCATGATGTCTGCTTCAGGAATCTAAATTTACTTTGTGCTGCCCTAAAGAATATGAGTTAGGGGCTGGGGATTTAGCTCAGCAGCATAAGCACCTGCCTTGCAAGCAGGCAGTCGTGAGTTCGATCCCCGGTACCGATAAAAATGAAAAAGACAAAAAAAAAAAAAAAAAAAAAGTATGAGTTAGGTGTGTCAGAGATCAGAAACTGACGATGGCTTTACAATTTGCCTCACAGAATGAAATGAATGCACGGGTAGAACCCTCTACTCGCGCCCACCTGCAGATAAGGAAATTCTAACTCCTGATGTGCTTCGAAAGAAAAGCAGCATCAGCATCTTTGCCTTCTCTCACAATAACCACTTCCTTCACACAAACTGAACCTTCCCATTCAGGGTTCTTTCAGTGAGGGGAGATAAGCAGATACGTGAATCTTGAAAACAAGAAAACCATACCACAGTACTTAGAGAAAATACTGCACTTTGCAACTTTATAGGAAACGAAAGCAGCATCTCATCTTGGGATCGTGTATCTACTTTCTGTTTTGAGATAATTTTATACTTTCAGAAAAGTTAGGGCAGAGTTCTCATACTTCTTCGTTCTGTTTCCCTTACTAGCAACATTTCACTGAGTCACACAGTATGAGTATCACAATTCAACAATTAACACTGGTTAAGTACTATCACACTATAGACTTAAAACATTTTTAACTTGTTTTCTACTTAAGACATTCTAAAGCTTTCCTTATTTCCTGTTGCCAGGGAAAAGATTTTCTAAATGACACACATGTGAGGTGAATCTTGGTGTTACCAACTTACTCTGTGATCCTGGGGAGGACATTTACTTCTTCTATCGTTCGGTTTCCTCGTACGGAAGGAAATGGAGGTGACAGCTCTGTCTACCTCGCATCTACACGGAATGAGGTGGCTCTAAAGCACATCATCACAAGGTGATGGCATGTGCACTTGAACCTTTTGCTGTTTTATCTACAACTAAAAGGACAAAGGAAATGGGTCTCCTCGCCTATAGACAAACAAAACAGTTACTAAGACCTATATTCTGGCGGAAAATTCTTAGCTATTACACCTAGCGGTACCATGCTACAGTAAGGACTATCTTCATCTGTCCATCTTACAGCTTGTTATTCATTTCCTTAATAGGTAAAATAAGCTATCACGCAGGTCTATTTTCTCCTTCAGTACTTACATCTTTGACTACATACTTCTCGAGGTTTTCAACTGTCTTTTCCTTAAGGGAGCCCTGGAGGAAAGGAAAAAAAGGAACTAAGAAAGAATAAATTTAGTTGATGAGGAAACCTGTGATTAGCAGCAACCCAAACAAATTTGTGTGTTTTGTTTTTTGAGACAAGCTCTTGTTCTGTAGTTTAGCTGTGAGGCTTACTGTGCAGTCACTATGAAGCTCAGGCTGGTCTTGAACTCGTGGTGACCCTCCTGCCTCAGCCTATGAATGCTGTGATCACAGGCATGCACCACCATAACTGGCTTGAATTTATTTACCAAAATGGAAAAAACAGATAAACTAGAAAAGGGCAAGACACAGTGGCAGGCACAATTTGCAGTAATTCTGCCTTTCAAAATGTCTTCAAATATAAAACTGCTTCTATTTTAAATCAAAATTGAAAAGCATTTCACATTTTATTCAGCAGTTATAGTCAATGTAAATTTAATATTAATTAGTTAATATTAATTAGTTAATTTAGTCAGGGGGGAGGTAGCGAGTGAAAAAGGACCATCATCCACAAAATGTTATGTATAATCTCATAAACTAAGATGCTTTCTAAGTAAGTTTGAAAAATACAGATTAAATAAAATCTAGAACCAAGCCTCACCATTAGGGAAAGATCAACAGAATGGCCAGACAAGAAAAAATATATTCTAGAAAGCTATCACTGGGGCAAACTTCCCTGTTCCCAACCCTTCTTTTTAAACAGAAGAAAACCTGTGCCCACAGGCTCTTGGCAGGTTAGCATCAAGTCACAGCGCACAGGCAGACAGCGCGTGGGGAGGCGGCAGCCTGGGGTACCTTGTAATGAACCCAATCCACGGCGTCTCTCACATCTTGGAACATACTCCGGTAGGACATGAACAGGTCCCCGTCTTTAAATCCTGTCTCACAGCTATGGAAAGGAAAGATAAAAAGGATGTGACAGAGATTCCAAAAGAGATGAATTAAATGAATATCAAAACCTGCCGAGGGGACCCAAAGGCTCCATAGAACATGGGTATATCAGCTGTAGCTAATTAGGAAAATTATTCCCTAATGAAAAGTGATTTCTGACCACCAGAAATGGCCATATTGTTAAATGGAATATAATAATTATGAATGAATACAAAGTGATAGAATATACTGAATGGAAGCCAAAAGGCCAAAATTCAAAATACCACATTCTTTTATTTGCCACTTTTTGTAAACAGGTTCTCACTGAAGAAACATTTAAAATGTAAAGCTGGTCATTTCAGTTCTTTGTATCCTGACTTTTCTGACATTGTCCTAAAGTATAGGTACTGTCCAATCTCAGTGACTCAGCTTGCTACTAAATTTAGCGGATAGACCTAACAGAAGAGATCAGCAAACTCTGTCATATACGGCTGCATTTTCAGCAATGACTTCCCCTAATAAGACTACTTATTCAAGACTTGAAGTTTTCTTTCAAATAACAGAATGTTTTCCTTGATGAAACCTTGCTAGGCCTGGGAATGAAACTAAATTACCCCTGAATGGCTCCTGGGTTGCTGCTGTGAAATGAGTTGGGGGGTTTTAGTGTAATTCTGCTTGGACAGATAACTTTATCACACAAACCTCCCACTCAGTTGTCACAATTAGCACCTCTGCTGGCGTCTTCATTCCCAGGAGAAGCCAATCAGAAGTGGTCCCTTCCAAGCATGGCTGCAGCACACTGGAAGGAGGGGCGTGTGGGAGGTGAGGGCCTGCATGGAGCTGCTGCTGCTGTCCATCTCTCAGGCTGGCAATGTGGCATCTCTCACTAGCACTAAATTCACTTCAGAAAAGCAGAAAAGACCTACAATGGCCAGTTCTCTAAAACCCTGTACATTAATTTAAAAAATCAATCAGAAAAAGGAAATTGTTGTATATACATACCTGGTATATCTGGGGCAATTAGTAAAGAAATCGACAAGGCAGGCCAACAGGTAGGTCTCTGAAAAATGAAAAATTGATATTCATAAGCTACCTGTGAAATGATTCAAACGTATCTCATCACCTCCCTTGAACAAAGACAAATGCGCATGGACAGAAGGGACTAAATGCATCAGTACACAAAAGCGTAGAATGAGTCTACCTGGCAGATTGAATAGTGTGTTCAGAATGTAAAATCTTTCAGTATCATCTCGTTGGATAAATTTGTTTGGATATTGCTCTCTAGTTTCTGGTCTGAAAGAAAATTTTAAAAATTAGCTATCAATCAAAATATTAACACAGTAACTGTGGGAAAAATTCATTCAAATACATTAATGGTTATGTGCAAGGCAAGAGTTCCAAGTATTAAACAAGGGTAGCTGTAAGATGAGTAAAAGTTGAGGTTCTAACCCTTAGAATTCTTGACAGATTACAGTGAGTTATATATACAAACAAGTGTAACAAGATTTTAAAAAAAGAAATTACTACTACAAGAAAGCTGCAAAGAACTACTAGAAAACTAAGGAGCAATCATTTCATTAAAAGGCAGAAAGAAATGAATGCAAAGTGGTGGTGAAAAACATAGGATTTGTGAAAGTGATGCCTGTAAGACAGATCTTAAAGGCTAAGTGGACCAGTGCAAAAACCAGTCCAGTTTTATAGTAGAGAAAAGAGTGCAAAGCACAGCTAGGAAGATGGGCTGGGGCTGCTCATGCCATTGCCCTTTCACTTCATTCAGGACTAGGGTGCTGTTCTTCAGTTTGTAAAGCAGAGAGCTTAACCTCATCAGAACTAAGTCAAAAGACTGACCTGGTAACCAGTTTTAGGGTAAATAGCAAACAGACAGTGTGATGGGGGCGTGCACCCATAATTTTTTTCCATCCCTTTGCAAGCAACTTTGTGGCTCCTCCCATTAGAAGCTCAGTTTACTTTTCTATCCTTTAACACAAGTGTGAACAGCAACAAATGGGATTCAAGCAGACTTCAGAACACTTGTGCTCCAGGGCTTGCTCTCTCCTGCTACACAAGGACCCCTGAGACCACTACAAAAATGACAGGAAGCTGGTCTGCAGGGTGACAAAGAGCCACAGGAAGAAATGAGAGACACAGCCAAGAGCCTGCCAGCTGCCAGGAACGTGAAGACACCCTAGATCAGATGCTGACCTATCCACTGACCACAGACTCAGTTCAGAATTGCTCAGCTGACTTTCACAATTCTGAGGTACATAAAACACTGCTGTTTGAAGCCACTAAATTTCAGAGTAATTTATTATGCAGCAAAAGCTAACTGATACAAAGCAATGGGAAATCTGTAATGCACAAAAGGCTTGGAAAACGTAATCTAACACTTCCAGAATGACAGAATATTAATAAAAGTATTTTTGAGAAACAAAAAGAATTAAATCTAAAAATGCACAATTGTCACAACTGAATATATGAAAATGAACAAATCTATAAAACTGAAACCAAATTTAAAGTTAATACTCAAAGCAAGTTGGGTAAATTCCTGCAATGTAAAATCAGATGGAAGGGAACAATTATGTGCAGTATTTTCCTCAGGTTAATAGAGGAAACTGTCTTCCTAAACATATTCTCCTATTCCCTCCACCACTGACGAGCAATTCCTCTAAAGGCAGATACAATATAAGCTGACTATAAAGATGGCCAGCAACTGTATTTGCTTAAGAAGGAACACTATTCCTGGAGTTAGGAAGAAAACAGTTATAGTACAGGTGATTGCTAATCCCCTGTGACCTACAAAATAATGTATTTGTTTTCCAAAAGACAATACTTTTATGTATATACCTCTTCGGAGCAGCTGCCTGAGAACTGTATTAAAAAGGAAAGAAATAAAACTCGTAGAATTTCAAACAAGTCTAAACAACTACAGTTCTTTTTTTGAGCAAGTTTTAAGATTTGCCTTATTGAATACTTACAATTAGAAGGCACTTAATTTAAACAAACATAACTGCTATCTGTATCTGTAGGTTATTTTGGATTCCAAATGCCTAATAAATGTTTACTACCATTACATATCAATTATCATTAATAGCTCTCTACCCAGATATAGTGGTGTACAACTGTAACCCCAGCACTTGGGAAGCTGAGGCAAGAGGATTGCCGTGAATTTGAGACCAACCTAGACTACACAGTGAGTTCAGAGCCAGCCTGAACTACATAGAGAGACCCTGTCACAAACAAACCAACCAAAAAACAAAACAGGAATGTCTCTTTAGTAACAGAAGAATAGAGAAGTATCTTATATCTGGGAAACAATTTCATCTTAATATAGTCTGACACTAGACAGGGAAAAGGTTCTCTGTACTTACCCTCTTATGAAGTTAAATCCATGTGCGCAGACCAAGAGGTTTCCATAGGCATCGACCTTCAGAAGATTTCCATACAGTGTATCAAAGACAAGTCCCCTGTGAAAATAAAGACATTGCTGACAACGCACACACCCACAGTAACTTTAAGTAGGGTGATCCAATCACGACGAACCAACCTCATCAAACACCACCTTTGTAGCAACTGAGGAATATCCCATAATAATGTCATCTTTGACGTTAATGAGAATGAATAAAATCTTCAAAACTAAGCCATAGAAACTAAAAATTTATTACATATAGCTAAGTAATCACATTTGGTTTCCATTAATGGTAATGGTTTAAACAAAAAGGTACAAATGGTGCGTAATTCCTCTTAAGATAACTGGCACCCTTCCAAAGTAGAATCTTTTACATTTCTATGGACAACTGAGCTGGCCTGTGTTCCCTTCATTAGATGTTGTATGCAACACATATGGCAGCTACCTCAAATAAACATCTTTCTTAATTTTAAATCTTCTCTGTCAAAGCCAGAAATGCAAACTGCCAAGATGGCTCTGACTACCTAGTTGAACGTATTAGCATAGCGTATAATCCAATCCCTCTCTCACAGTTGAAGGTACAGCACATAGGGCCATCCTTCAGTCAGATTTAAATATCCTTACCCCTAAAGTGGTCTTCTTCAAAAGCTATAAACTAAGTTCAATTTAAGAACACAAAAGATATGATGTCTATGAAAATTTCCTGTAAATCTAAAAATTAACTGAAAAACAACAAAATTACTTGATGTATACATTTTATAGTCAGGAATGAATTCAGAATTACTAATTGGGGGTCTTAATCCAAAACATCTTGAGAACTTACCTGGTAGGGAATGTAGAGTCATAAGCAAAGCTGAGCAGCTCCTGGGGATAACCAATAGAAACTAATCTCTCCACAGTGAGCTCAAAGCCAAGGGACTCATACTCCGGGGACTTGTACACTGCGCAGAAAGGAGGTTCCCATCAGTCACCATGAAGAACAGCTGGTTAAGCAAATCAACTCTTTCCCAATTCCTCCTTCCTCCTCAGGCTGCTGTTTTTCTTCTATTCCCTTAAAGTCTATGTTCTACACTGCCCCCCAATAATTTAAAAATCAACTGTTAAGTTTGTGGTAATAGGTCACATAACAACAGGAGCAATAGAAACAAGAATTATCCAAGCTTTCAGAGTAGTTGCTTCATTCTAAGGAAACCTACACTGAATGTTTCCTTCTCCTTTATTCTCTCATTCCCACAATCTAAAGGTAGGAAAACCCTACAATCGCACAGCTGCGGTAGTAACTATGAGAAGGAAACAGACTTGCTGCGTCCAGAAGCCTTCACTGATCTTCAAAATAACCAGTCTTTAAACCCTCCAAACAGCACACCTGCTCTATCAGAATAGTTTTTTTCTTATTAGCTATATACCAATGTTACAGCCTTCAAAACTGGATTTGACAAAGTATTATTACAAACCAACCACAAAAGGTACGTCTGAGGCATTTAGAGCACTCTGGAAGTGAATTGGGAACCAGACATTTAAAGAATTATGGCTCATTTTATTAGGCATTATTATGGCAAGGTGATTAGAAGCAACCTGTGTAACAATTATATGTATCTCCTTATGTGCCAAAGGAGCACAATGAGTTTGTTAAAGGTCAAGTATAACACGGATTTGGGGTTATGGGGGTTTCTCTCTACTACTGTGTAATCTCAAAGTTCTCGTAATGGGAAAACTCTATAGTTATCACTGCAGTTCACCATAAAGAAAATGCTTCTCCTTTAAGTATGCTTCTTTCAAATGAAATACTCAGGTTAACAACTTTCCTTCAGTTCCTAGGAGAAGTAAACCATCTTAAAGACAAGACAGCCATGCGTGGTAGCACACACCTATAATCCTAGCACTCTACAAGAGGAAAGCAGGAACACCCCAAGGAGCTTGGTGAACCTCTGACTTGTGAGATCCTGTCAGTCTGTGCATACATAAATGACCCACAGTTTGCAAATCTGTTCATCCTGTTCCTGGGGCCTCAGCACAGTGTGACTATTATATTAGTTTAGTTCTATTATCAACATCTCTGCCTTCAGACTGACTTTTTCAATTATTCTGCCTTTTTAAGCTAATCCTGTATTTTAATGAATACAATTCAACTTTCCCTTTCTAAAAGTAATTCTTTAGAAATATATAAAAAGGAACCACAATACTAATTGCCTCTAAGAAGGAAACCAAGTAGGGCTCTGTCATAAGGGAAAGGAGCCTTTCATGAGCCTCTCTATACCTTTAAAACCTGCGACATACTAATGTCTGTATGGATGGAAGAATTTATAAAAATTAAATTGAGACTTAAAAAAAAGTAAACTAGGGGCTGGGGATTTAGCTCAGCAGCATAAGCACCTGCCTTGCAAGCAGGCAGTCATGAGTTCGATCCCCGGTACCAATTGAAAAAAAAAAAGTAAACTGGGCTTTCAAAATAGTTTTAAAAGTATTTTTAGATTTTAAAAACAAAAGCCTAAGATCTTTTAAGCTTCTTAAGGAGATGCTTGAGTTTCATCAGAACAATATCCAGAGAAGCCATCTCTATCACAGGATGTGGAAACTGTATAAACTGTACTGTGGGCTGAGTTCCCAAAGACACTGTTTTTGTTTCTTGTGCTGTCTTGGGTGGGGGTGGTAATAATTTAATGCTAATACTGACTCCGGACAACGTTTTCAAAGCTGGCTGTACTTCTGCCCTTAATTCCCTCCTTTCCCTCCACCCATCCTGCTCTCTCCTCTCCAGACAAAACAAACCCCGAACTCTTTAAGTCTCAGATCTAGATGAGGTACTCCGTAGTCCAGGCAGTGCTATGCGTCTCCACACAGTCTTAATAACGGGAAGTCTTAGTAACGGGAAGAGCCCTGGGCAGTAAGGCCTGGCACCCTGGCACCCACGGACAGAAACAGGAATTATGCTAGAGCAGACACTAATCGGCCTCCCCCACGCTTTCCCACGACCCCAACCCAGCTCCAAGTAAACATCATTTTAACAAAATCCCCATAAAACACAATTACTTCTCAATTCTAATCAAAGCCCATGTAATTCAACCAATATTTAATGAAATAAAAATTCCAATATAGCTAAATTATTTAGGTAAGCTACTGATACCCATTTTTTAAAGATCTGGCTCATACAAGATGTTATCAATTATTAATTTTTCAAAAGATAAGTTAATGGGCATCACTTAAGAGAGACAAAAAAGCCAAACCCCAAACCAAGGCCCTAACAACCCCTCGTCACCCCCAATGAAACTCACCCCTAGGCAACAATTTTCCCTGTTCATGAAGTACTTACAGAGTAAAAGAATAATCAGTGACCGAAACCTGTGTCTATGACACCAATATGAGCTGAGGCTTAAAGTAAGTCAAAATGTTTAGTGAAAAAAATACAGGGGAAATAATCCCAAGTCCCCATCTTGCCACCATGAATCCTAGAACAGCAGAAAATGGAATACTACACATGTGTGACAAATACATTTATTCATGGGGCAGAACTGAGATAATTTTCTAAAAATTCCATCTACACAAGTACTTTAAGCCCCTCTTTCAATGACTGCAGGGTACTTCCCAGGATCTCTGATATATCCTTCCCGCCTGTTGACTTGAAGTTACACTACAAGAACAAGTGTCAGCAGAAGGCAGAATTTCGGTCCCTCTTGAGTTCCACCCAAAGCCAATCTTTCAAACTGAAGCCTGAACTGTCCGAGACTCAAGAATGGGTTACCCTGAAGGGAAATTCAACTTCCTCTCTAACAACACTGTTCTTCATCAAGCTCCAGTCAGTAAGACCTGCCAGCGTTTTCTCTCCAGCTTCCTGGATAAGCTCAGCAATACCAACGTCTGCGTCTTTAAATCATCTGCTACAGAGCTGTAGAAAATCGAAGTTCTAAGAAGTAGACCTACAGCCTCACACATCCTGAATTCTTTTTAAATTTTTAAAATTTATTTATTTTAAAGGGAATAAAACAAATATACAGCCTGAATGTATAAGTTTTATTCTAAATGTCTACGGCGACAAAAACTCCTGAAGTCTACGAGGTATCACCATTTCTTAAAAAGTACAATTTCTTTTTTAAATCAACCAGGACCTTCAAAACCAACCTCAGACATAGGCAGGAAAACACATAACCTGAGACTGTAAAGCTCCAAGCCTGAGCAAAATCTCTCACTTCAATTTCCATTACAAATCGCTGCAGTTTAACAGTGCAGTGCCAGCTAACCCTTGGCTGACTTTCTGGCTTCCACACCTTAGCCAATGGCTTGGGATAAGTGTAACTTCACACACTAACTGCTTACTTATTCCCCTAGAAGACTCCTGGGTCTGCCCTAATTTACCCAGTATTCAAAGACAAGGAAGAAACTGTTTTAAGGAAAGAGGTCTGCTTTAGCCACCAGGACAGTACACAGTGTTCTCAGGTTATGGAACTTGACTAGAAAGAGGACAACCAAAGCATTAAAAGCTGAAGCTACTGACAGCATTTAAAGATATTCTTTTCTCCATCATCTGCAAGGGAAAAAAATAGCTCTGTAAAAATAACTGCATGTAGTGGGGAACACAGGTATGGGCTTTGAAAAGTTCCTTTAGAACAAGCAGAAACTTTCTGCAAGAAACTCTGGAATTCTCATGCACTTTTTACCTTTGCCCCCAAGACACACTGTGCAGTAGTATATAGATTTTAGTAAAACTAACAGGCAAATCTCTAGAGGTTCCAGCCTCACCGAGTGCTGCTGCCAAAGTAAGAACTCACATGAGGCAGATGCAGATGCAGTGTGCATCACTCCAGTCTTGAAGGAGCTGCACTGGCTTTCCTGTTAAAAAAACAAAGGAGGAAAACAAAACAAAACAAACACAAAAGCTGGTTTTAAAATTGTTGTGATGGGCTGGAAGAGAGAGGTACCATTTGGAACCTGGTATTTACAGGAATTACCAGTGCTCTCCAAAAGAAGCCCTTGACCATCACTAACATTAGCCTCGTTGTCCTTAACAAGAATACCAGAAATAAGCATAAATACTGTATATTATTTATTTTCTGGCACCCTGAGTCTGAAATACAAAGCAGATCTGATCCTAAAGTATTAAGACAAAAGACAGACAGAAAGCCGTTGGTCTGATTTATTTTTTCTAGCACAACTCATAGGTTAGTATGACAGAAGCAATGCAGCTGGTGAATGTGTTTAAATGAACCATGGCTGGTGAGACAGACTGAATAAAGAATGCTGAAAATCTAACCAGATGTTGAATGTGGGGTGGAAGGAAAGTTTTTTTGTTTTGATTCTGCCAGTAATTGTTCTCCGTAACAGAGTTACAACACTTTACTACTGGACAAAATTAAAAGCAGCATAGAGTGCAGTGAGTAATTGACCTGAAGATAAACACAGTACTGCATACTTACACTGACACTTTTAAGACTGGCGCTGTCTCATTTTACATGGAAGTATTTTCCCCTCAGATATTTGTTTGAAAATACATCATTAGATCCTCCAGCTCATAGGCTTTCTGTGTGAGAGGTGGTACTCAATAGGAAGACAGAAATGATCAAATATGTCTAAAAGTTCTAAAACCATTACTAGGGGAAACCACCACCACCAGAAAAACAAAAATTGAATCTAACTACCCAAGAATACTCATTTGCTTTCTGTAATTAAAATTAATGTCAAAGTTCTATAGTTATTAGCATATATAAAATCAGTTCTCTGGGATTGTAACTAACAAGCATAAAAATACGCATTTTTCACTAAGAAAATGTTAAGTAAAATCCTTCCAATTCTCATATAAACATCCCAAAGGAGTTTTTTCACTTTTTAAAACTATCTAAAAAATCTAACATGGGGCCAGCTTGGCAAGTGCAAGGTCCTGTATTCGACTCGTGATTCAAATAAATAAAAAACAAACTCTAACACAATGATACATACCATTCCTGCCACCCGGTTCCACTTCTGTACTAGGGATTAAATATAAAGACCTTTGCACTGAGCCCTTTTCATTTTTTATTTTGAGATAGGGTCTTCCCTAATGTGCTAAAGCGCCCAGGCCGAACTCAAACTTACAATCCTCCTGACTCAGCCTCCCAGTGCTGAGATTATAGGTATACACTACAACTCCTGGCTCAAGGTCTAAAATTATCTCTAACCTAAGAAACTCACAATGATAAAAAAAAAAAAAAAAAAAAAGAAGGTACAGAAAATTTAAGACTATCTGAATACTTAAAAGAAAACTTGGACCAGGGATTTAGTTCAGTGGCTCAAGTACTTGCCTGGCCTGGGAAGCATGAGATTGGGAGTTGGATCCTCAGTACCAAAGAACACTTGATACCATGCAAAGCTTCTGGTAATATAAAATGAATTCTGAAATAACTAAAAATTGTAAATAGATGCTATTTTTGGTAAAATAAAACAAACACTAAAATGACTAAACATGTAAATAAATGAGTTTGAGAAACTGCCAATATTTCAGTTCTTGCAAAGGCAAAATTAAATACCTGAGAGATTTGTTTTTAAAAATACTAATATACCCATGCTTGGTGACACACCTATAATCCCAACACTCCAGGAAGCTGAGGCAGGAGAAACTGCCAGAGTGGCCTTGGAAAAAGAATATATTAGCTACAGTGATGCCTCAGTTGTCTAAGCTTGAACTTTCCATTACTTGAACATCAGTTTCCAAGGCCACCCTGGGTTACACAGTGAATTCAAGACCAGCCTGAACTACGCAGTGAGACCCTTTCTCAGAAAAAGAAAAAAAAAAAAAAAAGTAAGTTCTAGCCCAGCCTAGGCAACTTATCCTCAAAATTTAAAAATCGGGGAGGAGGCTATTAGAGTTCAGTGCAGTGCCAAGGCCCGGGGTTTAATCCCCAGTACCACAAAACCACTACCACCACCTAAAAATGTCAGAAAAAAGTTTTAAAATAAGAGGAAAAAATTATGTAACTCAAAACTTTTGCCTCTGAGAATCTGTATACCTTGTGTTCAGTAGTTTTCTATTTAAGACTAAAACACTGGAAAATTTTGCACTAATAACTTTTAGAAATCCTGATTAAAAGGAATTGCTTGTAATAAAGAACAGAAATACAGTGATATTGATTGTGCAGCTCAATTCGTTCCAAATTCATGTTCGAATACCAAAAAGTGTGGGAACTGAACCTATTTTTCCTTAAGAAGTAATGGAAAATGTCTGTAGCTCCTTGAATCCCATAAGCGCTGTGCACTGTCTGGAGAGCAGCACTGAGAGACTGTGTGTTCCAGGCCACAAGCAACACGCCACTCGCTCCTGTCCAGTGCAGGTTTTCTCAAGCCACATTTTCAGTGATGTGGGAGCAGTTGTAACACCTTGCAGATTTTTTTTTTTTTTGAACTTTGCTGTTCAAATAATGTAAAGTTCAAGCTTGGACAACCGAGGCATCACTGTAGCCTTGTTCTTTTTCCAAAAATAAAAATATACCATAGCACTCAAATACCTGCACTAAGGGTAAAGGAATTTAACAAACACTTGGATACCTACTATGCACCAGGGACAAAATAACTAATGCTCCTTAACCTTGGAGTGCATAGCTCACAGTGCAGTACAGGAATATACAATAAAATGTTTGCAAGTTTCAGAAGGTCAGTAACATAATTTGACTAAAAATGTATAAAAAGGGACCTAATAATGTAGCCCAAGAGGTCTTCTCTAAAAACCATGTATACCTTGTTCAGGCTTGTACAGGTAACTTGTTTTTATGACCAATGTCTCTGGTCTTACAAATGTCACTAGACCAATGCTGAGAGTCAGGTGCAGCTGGTATGCCCAGGCCTTCACCAGGACCGTGATGAGCCAAGTGTGCTGAGTGAAGCTGTATGTCCTGCCCTAAAGGACACGGCTGCTCAACTGGAGCTGACTTCCCTGTGGCGAATGCTGATGTCTGTATGAGAAGGGAAAACCTAGATTTTTACCTGGATCTTCAACTTTAAAATACTGCCCCAAGCCAGGTGTGGTGGTGCACTCCTGTAATACTAGCACTCAGAAGGCTGAGGCAGGAGGATCACTGCAAGTTCAAGACCAGCCTGGGCTACGAAGTGAGCTCAAGGCCAGCCTGAATTGCATAGCAACACCCTGTCTCAAAAACGCAAAAAACAGGGTCAGAAAGTGCTACAAGCACCTGCCTGGCAAACACAAGGTCCCGAGTTTGATTCCTGGCATTGAAAAAAAAGACCACAAAAACAAAACAAAACAAAAAAAAAAACCCCTGATCCAATGAAACAAGCCAACCAACACACAGTTTGTAAAACTAACATCTCAGTTGAGACTGTGGGCCGACAATATGCACCTCTTGCCTGTATGCACTAGGTCACACGCATCTAAGTTATGTAAATGAAATGGAAATTTTAGATGGAAAAAACTTCACTCTTTAATAACCACAAGGTACCCTAGGTAAAGGTCTATTCATCCTATGAAAAAATTGAGGGAGCAACTAGGAACTCAGGAAATGTAAGACCCTTCTTCTGGTTCCTTAGTGTGATCCCTTACTGCAATGCCCTGAGAACTGTCACCACCTGTATATGCCTACTTCACTCCATTGCCAAGTCAAACAAATGTTCGAGTGACACATAGAACCACTAGGTTTTCATGGGCCCAGTGCTCCCAGAGCCAACATGTGCCATCCAGAGAGAAAAACTAAAGCTCTGCCCCACAGTGTGACCCCCTATCATCTGTCCTCTCCTCAGTGGCATTATCCCCATAGCAGCAGACACTCAGAGAACCAATGCAGAAAAACACAATGAACCAAAGGTATTTATTTATTGTGTCAGGACTATTCTGAAAACAAGTTAAGCCAGGCCAAAAATAGATCACAACACTAAGGGAGCAAACACATCTGAGTAATTTTACTGATGCAACTAGTATTTTGTTTTGTTTTGTTTTGGTATCAGGAATCTAACTCACAACCTCACATTGCCAGGCAGGCACTTATGCCGCTGAGCTAAATCCCAGGCCCCTGATACAACTAATATTATATGATATTTATCCACAAGAATCTGGTTTATACTTGATAGTTATGATTGATGATAGAAAATAAAAATCATAAATACTAGTAAGGGACATTTTTTAGAGGGGGTCTTTCTGAGACAGGATATGGCTATGCACCTGGGGCTGGCCTTGAAATCACTTTGTAGCCCAGGCTGATCTCGAACTCATGGTGATCTTTCTGCCTCCGCCTTCCAAGTGCTGGCATCACAGGCATACGCCCCCATGCCTAGCCTGTAATTGATTATTTCTATCACTATGTATCGAAGACAGAATGGGGTTTTATTAAACTTTACCACATGTATCATTGCAATCCAAGAGATTAATATTAATGAAAGCTTTAAGTTGATTACAGATTTGAAATAAAGGTAACCAAAACTTGGGTACTAGGTATAGGCTCATACATACAATAAGACTACCTAAAATGTGTATGTTAGTATATGCACATTTATAAAAAATAAAGTATTTTATATGTAACATAAATGTCTAAAAATATAGTCTTAAGAGTGTTTATTTCTTTTTTTTTTAAATCAGTACCAGGGATCGAACTCACGACTGAGCGCTTGCAAGGCAGGCGCTTATGCCACTGAGCTAAATCCCCAGCCCCCGAGAGTGTTTATTTCAACTAATACAAAGGATTCCCACCCACAACTAAGATAACGCACTAGAATATTATTTCCTTTTAAATTCTTTCCTAACATGAAGGACCACCTCAAAAGTATTATGTGGTTGTAGAAACAATACTCCATTTCATGGTGGGGTTAGTATGAGGAATCTTGAGTTTTAAGAAAAAGAAGTAAAAACAGTTAAAGAAAATACAGATTATAATGTCTCAAATAGAAATGAAAAGACAGAAAGACCTTAAAAGGTCAATGCCCTTTTTGAAAATAAAAATCATTTCATTCAATTGCCAGCACTAAAAGGGAGGAAGTAATTCCATTGATATTTTACCCACTTCTTCCAGCCAATTTTTAAAATAGTGTTTTGTTTTGTTTTTTGAGATGAAGGATGTATCTCCATGCTGCCTGGGCTGGTCCTGAGCATACCATCCTCCTGTCTCAGCCATCCAAGTATCTGGGATTACAACAGGTGTGAGCCACTTTGCCTGACCCACATGTTAGAGGTTTTGTTTGTTTTGTTTTGTTGGGTACTGGGGGTGGAACTTGGGCTCAAGTATGCTCTGTAAATGCTCAATTACTGAGCTATACCTCCAATCTTTTTTGAGACAAAGCCTTGCAAAATTGCTCAGGCTGGCCTCAGAAATGTGGTAGCCTGCCTCAGACTCCTAAGGCACTGGGATTACAGGCCTGATGCACTATGCCTAGCCCTGTTTTTAAATTTAATTCTGTTAAGGATATTTTAAATCATACACAAAAAAGTAAAGCACTTAAGTAAATGTATCAGTCACGTTTTAATATTATATTGTCTCTAACTGAACTGTTTCATCTATCCTCCCTAAATTATTACCTCTCAATTTAATAAATGTTATCAAATCATAGCTTTAATATTGATTACTCACAAAATATTTTAAATAGCACAAGTGAGGACTGGGTACACTGCTTGCCTAGCATGCATGTAGCTGTGGGATCAAACCCTAGCACTGCAAAATAGACAAATAGCAAAAGTATACACAAGTATCATGTATAACACATACATAATTACTTTATAAATTATTCAGATAATGCTTAAATAGCTTCTTTAAAAATAAGGGCCCATAGGGGCTGGGGATTTAGCTCAGCAGCATAAGCACCTGCCTTGCAAGCAGGCAGTCATGAGTTCGATCCTTGGTACCGATAAAAAAGGAAAAAGACAAAAAAAAAAAAAAAATAAGGGCCCATGTGTCGGGTGTGGTGGCTCACGCCTGTAATCCCAGCACTCGGGATGCTGAGGCAGGAGTTCAAGACCAGCCTGAGCTACAAAGTGAGCTGAAGGCCAGCCTGAATTGCAGAGACCTTGTCTCAAAAAGGGGGGGGGGGAGCATGAAATACTAGAAGTCTTTTATCAGTAATAAATTACAGTAACTTTCCAAGTTAAAAACTGCTCACAATATTTTAATTACACAAGACTATCAATTGTCTTGATGAAAATACTAGTTCTAATCATACTCATAAGCAAAAGAAATTGAACTCACATGTATAGACACCGAATAGTTTCCCTAGTGTAAGAAATGGTAAGAATACATAAAAGTATGTGATAATCATGATTCCCCAATATATTGCTTTGAAGTCTTATAATGTTTTCATTCATTAGTTGGAATGGTTTTATTCTGGGTTGTTTGATTTTGTCTGTGATGATATGAACAGCTATTTTGAAGAAAACAAGACATTATAATAGCTAGTGATGATTTAATATCATTGTTTTGAAGTCCCACCAAACTTTTATTCTTCTGTCTCCATCAGTTTTATCATGTTGTATCTTATCGGATTTTATTATATGTGATAGTATAAACAAAATTTTTTACAGACAAGGAGATAATATAGTAACCATTGTTCATTTTCTGTTAGTTGGTTCTGAATACCCTGTAATACTTTTATTCTCTTGAATGGTTTTACACTGTCTTGTTATGTTTGATACTATACTATAAGAAGGTATACTCAAATATTTCAAGGAAAGAGATACTATGGTAGCTACTGTTATGTCAGGTTGTCTTATGGTGAAACACTATGTTGCCTAAATTGTTCTGTTCTGACCTGTGTTATGTCCTCTTTTATCTTAATCTTTTTTTAAAATAAAAAGAAAAAAGAAAATACTAGTTCTATTAGCTTTCTTCACCAGAAAATTTCTGTGGAGTTTTTTTTTTTTTTTCCTTTTTATCGGTACCGGGGATCGAACTCACGACTGCCTGCTTGCAAGGCAGGTGCTTATGCCGCTGAGCTAAATCCCCAGCCCCTATACTAGTTCTATTAAAAGCACTTATCTTGGGGCATGGAAGTAGTGGTTTAGTAATGTCTCTCATATATATTCTTAAGAATTCAGAACAGCATATATGTGATATGTTGAGCCAAAGTGGGGGGGGGGATCAAGTTAGGGACAATACCAAAGATAATATACTTTAGCCAGGCATGGTATCATATTCCTGCATCTCAGCACTTGGGAGCCTGAGGCCGGAAGATCACTGGGAGTTTGAGGCCAGCTTGGGCTGCACAGTGAGTTCAAGGCCAGCCTCGTGAGCTACATAGTGAGACTCTCTCTCAAAAAAATAAAAATAAAGAACAAAGTCACACTAACCACTTAAAAAATAAAATAAAATAAATTACACAGCAAGACCAAAAAAGAAAATTAGTCTTTTGGCCCTTTTTTATGTTTAATTTTGATCACCTTTAAAAAAGTGAAGTATAAATCCTACATAAAGTAGTAATCAATAGTAGTCTATTAATAGTCTATTATAGTCAGAACTCTTTCAAACATCTCTCTGCTATCCAAACTCATTTACTATAGGACCTTTAAAGTTCAATTTACTCTCACTGAATTACTGACACAATTCAATATCTCTATTATAAAATCATCATTTTCATTTTACAACTCTCCCGCAGGGATTTTTGAGTTCTGATAGAACCCAACTAGATTTTTATTATCTGATTCAAGAGAATACTTACAAATTAATTTTTATGACTAATTTTATTAACCACAATTACCTAATATGTTTTTCTTTTTGGAAAAGAATCATTTCTTGGAGAGACTTTTCCTTCTTTTTATCTGGTACCCTAGCTTCTGCTTACACATGCAGTTTAGCCAGGTGTGGTGGCATACTCCTGCAGGCCCAGAACTCAGGAGGCTGATGTAGGAGGCTCACCAAGAGTTCAAGGCCAGCCTGGATTACACAGTGAGTCAAGGCCAGCCCAAATTACACAGTGAGACCCTGCCTCAAAAAAATCAAAAACCAAAACAAAACCAACCATTCAGTTTGTCCTCTTACAGTATTTCAGGAGGAAAAACAGTTCAAAAGCTGGGAGATGGCAATACTGGGACTTGAACCCAGGGCTTTTACAAGGAGCTACAACTGTATCCCTTTTAAATTTCTTTTTGCAAACACTGTCTCTCCAAGTCACTAGACCGTCTGGCCTGGGCTTCAGTTTGCGACCCTACTACTTCAGCTTCCGGCAGTGCTAGGAATACACCACCACGCCTGGCTTCAAAGGGTACCAGAAATTGAACTAAGGACCTTGCACTGGCCAGGCAGGCACTGTACCACTGAGCTATATCCCCAGCCCTCAAAAGCTTTTTAAAGAAAAAACAAAGATCACTAAGAGAATAATGAGTGCATACTATTATCAAACCACTGCTTTTATGTTCTTTAAACTTAACTGTACATTTTTCCTATGTTTACAAACTGGTGAATCCCTCAAGAATAAATCAGAAGGCTTACATATATGAAGTGTGACCTTAAAACAGTGAATCCTTTAAAAATTTACAATGAAAGCTGCACCAACATTGATCTACCTCAAAATACTCCAAACATACTTATCCCAGCATTCTTCCCACTTTCTGGAGCAGTTCTAGAAGTCCTCTTCAGCTGTGCTTTCCCAAATCAATTCAAAGCATTTACTTCTCAGGGTGATTTTCACTGGAGAATCAATAGTCACTAGAAGCTGTGAAGTGCCAGAGTTGGGGCCCAAAGAGTGTTTTTACAAGCCCGCCCCCACAGGAGGGCACTCAGCAGGACAGCATTCATTGTATTTTTTAATCACACCTCATTTTTTGTTAGTTTGCTTTTGCTGGTGTTGGGAACTGAACTCACAACCTTGCACTTGCCAGGCAGGTGCTTGTGTTGCTGACCTACATACCTGGCCCCATATCTCATACTGATGACACCTCTTAAAGACACAGAAGACAACTTCTGGAGGCTGGGGATTTAGCTCAGTGACATAAGTGCCTGCTTGGCAAGTGCAAGATTTTGAGTTCAATCCCTAATATGAAAGAAAAAGAAATAAAAATGAAGTAAGGTGCTTAAAATAAAGCCAACTTTCAGAAGATAACCTTTAAAAAGAGAGCTTCCAAAAAAAAAAAAAAAAGGCTGAAAAACAGCAAATTTTACATTGCGTATATTTTGACACCAAAAAGAGAGAAAGATGCTCTTACTTGAGCTATCTATAGAAACAGTATAATACTACTTACTTTAGATTTGTTTTTCTCCTCCCCTAAACACCTCTAATGCGACTAAGTTTCCCTAGGTTACTGCTGCTGACAGAAACACAAGGAGTGTGCTGGACTGCAGTACACATAAACTCGTCATGCTAAAATTTTCATTTAAATATCAAGTAAGCTGAGTCTATTCCATTAACAATAAAACACCACCAAAGGCCTCTCCTGTGCGTCTATCAGAGGCAGGCAAGCACAGGTCCTAGGATGCTTCTGCTAGCACCGAGGTGACCTTCTGGCTCACAAACACCAAGGTCTAGTCTCTCTTCATCTCCCTGGTTCTCTTAATAATTCTGATGTCTCTCACCACACTTCAGGGGAAACACAAAGCACTTAGACCGGAGATAATTGAATTTCATCCCTAATAGCTAATGACATGACCAAAAAGTAGAGAAGAAAAATCAAGTTTTTAGCCCTAGTGATTTTGTTTTTAAAAATACACAATTTCAGAACCCTAACATCTGCAATAAAGTGTTTACATGATAAACATGAGGATTCATTCCCTTAACATTATTTCTAACAAGAAAAGAAACACCATAAAACTAAGTCTAAGAATGATGGTTACAATTCAGCTGTACGAAAATGACATTTTTGCTCTTAGCAGGATTTTCATTTTGCAGGAGAAAAAGAAATTTTTGTTTATAGGCAGCTGTCTCACTGACATCTCACCTAGAGTTTACTGGATAAATTTTTGCTCCTCTCAGAGTTGGGAGCAGCATAGGTAATGCAAATAGACCTGGTTTTAAATTCCAGCCCTCAGTTTTAATGAGTCAGTTGTTATTGACAGGACTCTGGACAGTACCCAAAAATATGGCACCCCGACTTCCCCTAGAACAGGTCACCTATCCCTCATTGGATAGGTATACTCCTGTACCTGGGGAAAAGGAACATATTTATCTCTGAAGGCACAGGGAAGAATGAGCAGATCTTGCTATGCTCCTGTCAGTTTATAATCCTTAGAGTGTATCTCCTTTGTCCATGATTACTTCACCAATCTTAGCATAAAAAACACAGGTAAGCTGAGCATGGTGGCACACACCTGTAATCCCAGACTCTGGGAAGTTAAGTCAGGAGGATTGCAAGTTTGAGCCCAGCCTGGGCAACTTACCAAGACCCTGTCTAAACATAAAAAATAAAAAGGGTTAGGGATGCAGCCCAGTGCAAAGAGCCTGGTTTCAATTCCCAAATGATTGGTTGTAATTAACCAGCCACCACCACATTGCAAAAAGAACCCTACAGATTTACCTATAACTTCATGTCTTCATTTCCTTATGAAAGTTCCTGTGTTACATAAAATTTAACATTAAATAAATCTGTTGTACTTGCTAATGTCTTTGTTACAGGGGCCTCATCTATGAACTTAAAATGAGAAGGAAAATACTGCTTTTTCCTTATACTATATGACCATCATTTTACCTCCTGACTTGATGGCCTTATTTGGAAAATGTTGTTATTATTAGTCTCTATTCCAAAGAGCTGTTGCAAGAATTATAAGGTACACCTCACCTCCAAAAGGTCAATTTTCTGGTACTGGTGCATGCATCATAGACGTCGTTTTGTCTTTTTGAGACAGGGTCTCATTATGCAGCTCAGGCCAGCCTTGTGGCAATTCATGGCAAACTACCTATCTTGGCCTTCCTAAGTGCTGCAGTTACAGGTGTGTGCCAGCATCCGTGGCCTAAATGCTGGTTCTCATGCTTCTGAAAAGTTTTAAGACAAATAAGAAGGACTGTAACACGAGCCACAGTATCCATCTTTTCTGAAATGGTTCCAGAAATAAGAAACTTATTGTGAGATTTGCTGAAATGGCTCAGAATCTAAATGTGTTGGAGTTAAAAACCAAACCAAACCACTCTAACACACCCTGTAGTATCCTGACCCAAGATTCACAAAGCCAAACCCAAAACAAAACTACCCAGACTTAATAGAAAACAGAGAAGAACAAAACTCATTTCTCAAATGAACCCAGTTAGAAATAATACAGTTCAAGTTCCAAACCAAAAGTCACTCTCCCTCAAATGTTGCCCAGGTTTTGAGGCAAAGACTTCTGGGAATTTAAGTTTATCGACATAATTTTAACATTAAGTCTCCATGGAACTTACCATATGTTTAAGTCATTCATGTAAGTATAAAAATCAACAATTCTTTGCACTTAAAGATCAAATACCTTCTCTTGCACATATCAAAAACATGATACCTCAGTTATAAAAGAGTATTTTAAAAATTTAAATGAAGACCTGTTCCACCTGTTTTCCTTCAGCAAGATACTATTGAACACTGCTTTATTTCCGTAGACATAGACTCTGACCTTGGACTACAAGGTATTTTGACTTTTAACTCTTTTTTTCTTCAAAAAACCTAGAGGACTTTAACTTCAAAAAAAAAGTGTTTGAACATTCCACTACTAGTTGCCTAGCACTCCTGGTGTTTCTGCAACATAAGAAAGTATAAAAGAGACTAATTTTGCTGTTTTCTCCTTACTCCTTAGATTTTTCCTTTAGAGCTCAAGTTCAGTATTAATACTTTGGTGTCAACCACCAGAAGAACAGAACTAATTTCATAACATTAATCATTTTACATCTGCTATTTCCTTAAATCATACCATTATTTTATCAGAACCATAACCCTATCATTTTAATTAGATGACAAAGCTGAGATTTAGGGAGGGTAAGCAACGTATCAATGTCCAAGAGCCAGTCCAAGGCAGAGGTGGGATCCAAACCCAGGTCTGAGCACAGATTTTTTTTCCCTTCAAGCACACAGCCTCTGGTGTAGGTAAAAATAAGGTAAGGCCTCTGGGTCACAGTGTGTGAGACTTATCCAACACAGAAAGAATTATTGTGGCTATTTCTTAAAACCACATTTTACAGGTTAGCAGTCTGTCAGATGATGATCTGTAACCAAGAGATAACTACTCAGAAAACAGTGTGTCATGTGAAACCTTAGAAATAGATTTCTTGGTGTATTAGAAAACTAAGTAACATTAACTGTCCATATTCTCTGGTTCCAGAATCCACAGATTTAAACAACTACAAGTCAGATATATTTGGGGATGGGGGGCAAGGTTACGCTGTCCGTGGCGTGCACTGTGTAGTTAGGCCTACTATGCTTGCATCATATTCACTGTGGACAGACACTTTTCTCGTCTTTTACACAAGAGATTTGAACATACTCAGATTCTGCTGTCCATGAAAGGTGAAATGTCCGAAAACCAATCTTTTATAGATATCAAGAAACAAAAGCAAAAACATTTGCAGAAGAACTCTGAACCATTCCAAGTTCCACGAACAAAGAATGTCACCTAAGTTAACCAGGGTAAAAGGACCGTGGCAGGGTGTGGTGGCACATGTGGCTAATCTCAGTATGTGGTGAGGCTGAGGCAAGTCTGAGCCCAATCTGGGTAACTTGGCAGCTTGATAAGATTCCATCTCAGAACTTCTGTGAAAAGGGTGAGTGGGGTATAGTTCAGAGTAAAGGCCTTGGGTTCACCCTCCTGGATGGGGAGGGGTAAACAGACAACATGATTTTCTATACCCATTAATACTGGCACTCTATAGGCAGTAATAAGACAATTTTAAGAGTAATTAATTTATATCAAAAAGCATGTTTTTTGCCTTTTTTTGTCGTATATAAAAATGTCCATCTTAGAATCCTGTGAACATTATAAATGCAATTAATAATGAAGGAATTATGTCTAAAATTTTTCTAAGGTTATTACAGATATTCAAATGACATGAAAATATATTAGACAAGATATTCAAATGACATGAAAATAAGTCAGGTTGAATTATTTTAGTGTGTGATACATTTTATTGGGGGAGTAAATGATTAACTGTGAGCAAATTTTTAAAGTGTTAATACAAATACAAGACTACCAATTTCTGTCAACAACCAACCCCTTCTCTCCTTCTGCTTAACAGTAACATCATTCTACCAAAGATCTATATAATTCACTTTTAGAAAACTCCAGGTTTAGAATCTATACACATATGTACAGGCATATACACACACGTACACACATATCCCTCAGTAGTGTGGGGGTTGCTAGAGTTCACATATGCACTCCTGTCTCAATTATCTTCCTCATTTATTAGTGATGGCTTAAAATTTACATGATTATTCAAATAGAAAAGATTATTCACCATTAATTCTATAATTTCAACGCTTGACATAAAGACTAGGATTCTTGAGATGTTTTGGTTCGGGTTTTTTGTTTTGTTTTGTTGTCTGTTTGATTTCTGAAACAGCATTGAACTCAAGGCAATCCTTCTGCTTCAGCCTCCCCAGTGCTGGGATTATATAGCATAAACTACTTTGCCCAGCTAAAGAACAGGATTCTTGAAACAAACATGATTATTCAAAGTAGATTTTCTTCTTTATCAGTATGAACCATAAAAAACTTCAAAATCAAAAGCCAATCATGGCCGAGTATGTGGTGCATGCCTACAATCCAGACTGTGGAGGCTGAGGCAGGAAGATGGCCTTCAGTTCAAGGTCAGCCTGGACTACGTATTGAGTTCAAGACCAGCCTGAACTGTACAGTGTTTCAAAAAGATAAAAGAAGAATTACAAACCAAACAACAACAGTAACAAAAATTATCCCAACACAACTATTTCCTCAGAACAAATGTAGGCAAACTTACAGTGTGATGATGCAGTACATACAACACAAACCACTAATCACCCCAACACAGACATGTTGTTTTACACCCATGTTCTAGAAGCACCACAGTTGCTTCTCACAACTCTGTGTCATGCTGAATGACCCATTCACAGACTCCGCTAGTTTAGTCCTATAGCATGTTCAACATCTGAGCGACTATCTGCCTCCAAACTCCTATGCTGAAACCCATCACCAATGGAGCAGCCACTGGTAGGTGATGAGGTTATAAGTGATCACTCCAATCACTCCAAGAGGCCTGACAGTGAGCCTGGGCCCTGTGCGTGGACACAGCTAGAAGGTGCTGTCTGTGATCCAGATCAGAAAGACATCCACGAAGACCAAATCTGTCTCTTATTGTAAGCTACCAAGTTTATAGTATTGCACTACAGGTCAGATGTTTAAAAAGAGCACATCTTCCCTTTCATTTCAGGTAACATGAATACTTAAGCTATTCCCCTTCTCCCTCTAGTAGAAAGCTTACTGTCTTCTTTATGTTAGGAAAAATGGTACCCAAAGAAGGTAGCTATATTTTATAATTAGTACTTACTAAGCTCGTAAATGTCTCCTTAATCACACCAAAATTCAAATAAGCCTTTATGCCACTTTACCCATAGAATCTTCTCTAAGTTTTCCCCTTAACTCTCTATTAATGAAGCTTGCTTAAACGGACATTGATCTCTTACCTCAACTTTCCTGTTGTTCGTTTCTACCCTACTTTTGACCCTCTCCTTTCTTCTGTTTCTGCCCTCGATCCTTCCTGATGGCATACAGTCCCTGTATCGGTCAGCACTAAGGAACACAGTAATCTCCAGTCTGTGATCATAATGATGAACAAATCCTGCAGAACAGCCAGGGCTCAGGGTACACCTCAGGGGCAAAGCACATGGCTGGTGATGTGGAATGAATCATGTCTGATCTCCCACTTCACCTTCCAAACACTGAATAGTAGGTACAAAGTATGCATGAGAAAATTACTGAGGGCATCACAATTTTGCCACTTCAGAATTCCAAAAGTGAAAGACTTGGCTTTGAGAAGAAACCCCTAGAGCACCATGTTCCAGAATGGTGGCAGCCTAGAGAAATTGCTGGAATTGGATTCTGAGCCCTCAGTGGTCCAGGCACTTAACCCCTCAGCCAAGAGAGAGGGAAGCCCAGCTATTGCTCCTTCTATTCGCACACCTTGGCATCGTCCATGTGGCACTGGTTTTAGGCATATGCAGAATACATGAGCTGTGGGATCAGGAAAGCTTCCATGCAGATTTCAGAAGGCCTGGAAGCCAGGTAGTGTAATCCAGAGGGCAGTGTGCGAAGCTCTGAATGTGAAGCTGAAGGTGCAGTGGAGACCCCAGAAGTTTGGAGAAGCCAGGATTGTAGATCATCTAAGGAAAGCTGCAAGGAGGGAGCAAAGTGGCCCAAGAGAGAGATCCTGGAGCTGCAAACACCAGAAAGAGAGGGGGTGGAGCCACCCAACCCATTTGGAGTTCACACTGTGCCACAGATTGCCTCAGATGCTGATCATGTAATAACAGGACTTCATGTTTGGCCTGCTGGATTTTGGACTTGCTTTGGTCCCATTCCTTTGTATTCCCCCATTTGTAACTTTTGGAATGGTGATATCTGTCCTATACTGCTGAATGCTGGAAAGGTTGAACTTTCTTTTCATCTGTACAGAGGTTCACAGCTAGGAGTTTGCCTTAGATCTCAGAGGTGACTTGGGACTTGGACTTTTCAACTATGCTGAAACTGTTAGGATTTTGGCAACTCTTGGAGATGAACTGAGTGCCTTTTGCATAAAGGATGTGCATGAGGCTTTTGGGGACTGGGACGGAATACTATCGTTTGTGTCTAGATGTTCCCCTAAAGTCTCATGCAATTTAGGGGTAGGCTTCTGGCATTGGTGATTGATTCACAGTCCAATGCTAGGTGTAGCACTCACATCCACCCTAGGACAGGTAACTTGCATACAATGAGGGACAGAAAGAACTCTCTGTCTTTCTGTCTGTCTCTCTCTTTTTGCTCCCTGCCTCCCTTGTTGCTTTTGCTGTCTTTTGCCACCACGAACTCTTGCCCCTCTGCCAGATGCCACCTTCCAGATGATTATGGACTGAAACTTATGCAAACTTTAAGCTAGATAGACATTTTTCCCTTAAAAAATGATGGTATATATATGCCCTGACATAGTCTAGATCAATCACTAGATATGGCCTATTAAAAGTCACGTCCACAGTAAACTGGCCATTGTATTTTTAATCCCAGATGCTAGGGAAGCTGAGGCAAGAAGATTACAAGTTCAAACACAGATTACATGTCTCAAAAATCAAGAAAAGGGGACTTCTAGGAAGATAATGGAGTGGTGAACAGCAGAAAAACAACCTCTCCAACATTTGGGGCCAGACACTGGAACATAGCAACGTGAGGAAGAAAAGAAGAGACGTGGGTCCCTGGGACTCAGCAAGGATCTAAGTGAGAATTGGGACCCACAGAGAGAGTAATGAGAAGCCTCAACACAGGAGGAGGAGGTGGCAAGCAGTGTTTTCTGCCGGCACTCATAATCACTGCGGGGAGGGGGGGGGACTCAGACCCGCAGATGCACAGTGACTACTGACCACCCCAGTGGCCTCCACAGAGAAACACATCAGTGGAGCAGAGTAGACACAGTGGACTGCAGTGGCTGGTGAGTTATGGGGGTTCAGACATGCCCAGGAGAGGGCGACTGGCTGACAGTCATCCTGGATAAGGATCACCTGAGTTCAGAACTCAGCGCAGCTTCAGGCTGTGTCAGGGTGACGAAGAACCCGTTCAAGTCAGCAGGGGGCACACAAAGTGCTGCAGGCTGAACAAGTTGGGCTCCAGGCTCACAGCTGGAAACCAGCCTGAACGTAGTACACCAGAGGTTCGGGCTTGCTGGGATTACCCACTACCCACCACAACTCTAAGGCGGGCTTGCTGGGATTACCCACTACCCACCATAACTCTAGGGCGGGCTTCGCTGGGATTACCCACTACCCACCACAACTCTAGGGCGGGCTTGCTGGGATTACCCACTACTCACCACAACTCTAAGGCGGGCTTGCTGGGATTACCCACTACCCACCACAACTCTAGGGTGGGCTTGCTAAGATTACTCACTACCCACCAAAACTCTAAGGTGGGCTTGCTGGGACTAATCAACACAGATCTAGACTCTTGTCTGTCCACCAGTGACAGTGGAGACATACCCTGAAGTGGACATTTTTTCCTTTTTTTCCTCTTTCCTTGTTTTGGTTTTCTTGATTATATGTTCTTGTTTTTATAAGTGTGCATATTGTTTTTAGTTGTTGTTATTCTATTATGTTTCTGTTTTTATTTCTTCCTTCTCTCTTTCTCTCCTGTCTTCTTCACCAGTTTCCCAAAGTTCACAGAATTTTCCTTAGTCCTCCAGCTTTGCTCCTCTTTCTCATGTCTCTTTCTCTATTTTTCTCCTGAATTCCTTTTACATTTTTTCCCCTGAGGGTAATCACCATATTAGGGCATATTTACTATATACAACTTTCTGGTTTTAGATTTTCTTATACAACCACAAATATAGTTCATACAGTTAAAGGTCGCAAATTAACTGTCATTTTCTAGACTGTGTCTCATGTATTGTTACTGTTGATTGTATTACTTTAGTCAAAGTGACATAGTTATTTTAATTCACTGTTTTTCCTGGTATGCCAATACTGAAATTGCCTAAAAGTCATACACAAGAAGACAGACCAGTGCTAAGGAACCAGAGGCAGGACCAAATAGGCAGTAACTTCTCATTCCCAATAAACAAAAGAGGTAGGACCTTGCAACAGATCAAAACCCAAAGCAGGTACACCTAGAAGTCATCTCTGAGAAGTATTCATTTCCTGAAGTTTCTTAGTACTAGCAATAAAGCTATCTACCATAAGCAATTTATATGCATCAACATAGGAATTAAACTTTAATAAAAGAAAAGAAGAGCTGGGCATGGAGGTGAATGCCTAGGCTGAAGCAGGAGGATCACTGCCAAGTTCCAGGCCAGCCTTAAGGCCAGTCTGGATTACACAGTGAGACCCTGTCTCAAAATGAAACAAAACAAGAAAATGGAAAGATATTTAAGATGCAAAATATCACAACTCCAGGCTCCCTGAAGGCAAACCCACGAGGCAATGAGGTGGAATGATTTGAAAGCCACCCACCTGGACTCTCTGAAATGATAATATCAGAAGTAAAAAAGCAGATGAATGAGTTCGTAGATAAAATCAAATCAGAAGTAACTACAGAGATGGTAGACTATAATGAAAAGATGTACCTATTGACTCTAGAGCAGATACAGATTAAAAATAATAGAAGAGCTTAGGGAAAGGTTGGAAACCAAGAATGCCCAACATAGGAAAGAAATGGAATCCATGAAACAGATTCAAACATATCCAGGAGTATACATGGCAGAATTAGCCAATGTGAGGACAGAATATCAGATACAGAAGACAGGACTGCAGTTAGCAATCAAGAAAAAGAAGAATTTGTTAAAAATAGCAAGGGACCATGAAAAATCAATCCAACTGCTGCTACATGATTTAAAGAATAAGATTGGCTTCACATATATAAGACTCGATAAGACTGATTGAAGTCAATGAAAAAGCAAGACATAACACAAATGACATAACAAAAATGAGCTGTATTTCTGTATGTTAGCAACGAGAAACTGAAAATGAAAGTTTTAAATACGATTTACAACACCATAAAAGATATAAAATACTTCACAAATTGCACAAAATAAACTTAAGGCCTTCACACCAAACATCACACAACATTTAGAGGTACTGAAGATGACCAGGTAAATGGTAAAGACATATTGACTGAAAGACTCAAACCAGTTAAGACACTGATTTTTCCCACAAATTGATTTAAAGTAAGATATTCTCAATGGAGATTCCAGTGATCTCTTTTGAAAAACTGATAAACTAATTCTAAGATTTATATAGAAATATGAAGGATGTAGCCTACCAAAACAGTTATGAAAAAAAATAGCTGGAGGAGTCAACCTATCTTGGTTTGAAGACTAACTGTGAACCTACCATCATCAAGACCACATGATACTGCATAGATCAGTGGAACAGAATGTCTGCGCATACATACACATACACACACACACAATCAATATATTCATTATATAAGCTTCACATATATAAAATCTGACAAAGTAGTAGTAGTCCAAATATATAAAGAACTGTCCCTACCACTCAACAGTGAAAACACTATCCAAATTTTAAAAGGATCATTTGAATGGTCTGTTACATCTAATATTCTTTCATTTAAAATACAAACAGACAACGAGATTTTCAGTATTACCAGACGTCATTACTAGATATCCCAGATAATGCTACATATTTATTAGACTGACTAGACATAAAAGAACTGACAAACCAAGTGGAAAACCACAATTCTCAGGGATTGCTGACTGGAATTTAAAATAGTATCCAAACTGTGAAAAACTACTTTCCTGTTTTTTACAAGGTAAGTAAAAATCTACCAATTCCTCTCCTTTTACTTAGAACTGAAAATGGACATCCACACAAAAAAATTTGCAAACCACTGTTTGTGATATATAGTCTTATTCTTGATAGTACCAAACTATAAACACCACAAACATCCACCAATAATAAGTGAATACACAAATTCTGGTATACTTGTACAATGAAAATGCTAGCAGAGAAGAGACAAAAGTTTAAACTGGTTAATAACAAATATCAACACCACATACTTACTAATATGCTCTGAAAAAGGTTCATTATGTCTGATACTCTTTGCAAATACTTCAGTGTATTCAGGAGAAAACATCAGACATACCAAATCATGAAACATGTCACAAAAGTACCTATCAATATGCTTTAAAGTGTCAAGGCAATAAAAGACATGGAACAATTTAGGAACTCTCACTGACTAGAGAAGATTAAAATATGTATCTGAACTCACACTGCATGGGATTCTTAATTGATTCTGGAATGAGAACACTAGTGTAAAATCTGATAAAAACAGAATCACCTATAGTCAATTAATAGTACTCTACTAATGTTAATTCCTTGGTTTTTATAACTGTAGAATGATCAAGAAAAATGCTACCACGAGAAGAGAGGAAAAGAGAACTCATTTTTGCAGTTTTAATAGGTCTAAAATTATTTCAAATTTTATAAGTTTTTTTAATGTTAGAGATAAAAATAAAAAATGAACGGCTTAACTGACAGGCAAAACATGAATAAATCACAAAAGCATTATGCTGAGCAAAAGAAGCCAGACTCAGAACAGTACACACTATATGATTCCATCTATATGCAATTATGGAAAAGGTAAAATTAATTACAATGACAAAAAGTCATAGGGAAAAGAGTTGGGAGGCAGTGAGAGAACACTGTGGATTGACATGGTATTCTGTATCATGATTGTGGTGGTAGTTACATAGGTTTACATTTGTAAAACTCAGTCCGTCCATATAAAATGCATGCATTTCATTTATGTCACTTATTCCTCAATAAAATTCATTAAATTTTTGAAAATGCTCATATTCAGAAATACTTCACTTGAATAATTAGTATTATGCCTCATGCCAAGTAAGCTGAAGTACCATAATTAATTCATAAACTAATTTACTAAAACTGCATCCAAATCATTAGTCAACAAATATTTACTGATATCAACTGTATGCCAGGCTTCATGCTAAACAAAGGCTATAATGAGAACTGGCCCTTGCCATTGAGCAACTCAAAGGTTACCGAAAGACAAGCAAGTAAACAAAAGCTGCAACTGACATAAACTATTCAGAGTGGACATGTCAGGGTGTCAGAACTGCACAGAGGGCACTTCATAAAGAATGCTGACGTTTTCTAAGAACTTAGCCATGAGGCAACTGAACCTATTACAAAGATATTTATCCCAAATCTTCAAGTTTAAAACAAACCAACACACCACACTTCTTTTAGGCTTGTCTCTGTATTTCATGGCACATGAAAATATTATTCCAATGGTATTGTTTCTCCGTTTTTTAAAACAATGAGAAATTATTTACAGCTATATTTTATGACTACCATTCTGGAAAATGGGCGAGAATATAAAGTCAATAAACTTATTTTCCTATGTACTCTGTGAAGATAATGTCTTAACAATGTCTTGCACAAACACAATAATGTTTGAATAAACCTATAACCTCTTCAAGGGCCTACTCTAAAGGGCTCTGCTTCTTTTTAAGTGGTGAAGTCCAAGTTTGCTTAAAGAGCTTATTACTGTGAAGTTGTGTCTTATAAACTATTATTCTAAATGATAATGTAGACTATATATACCAATATACACGCATATGCTTAGGTTTTAACTTTGCACTGCTGAATGTTCTTGGACAAGTTGCTTAACATCTCGGAGTCACATATAAAACAGGAAACAGTAGAATCTACCTCAGAAGGTTTCTGTATATAATAAACAAGGTAGCAGCTGTGAATGAAATACCTAAATGAGATAATCCATGTGAAGTACTCAGAACAGGGCCTGACATATAATAATGCACCTAATAAATGTTAATAATTACTAAACATAAAGGATATCTACATTTAGGAGAAAGCAATAGAAGTGACCATGATAAAAAGAAAAAGAAAACATCCTAAGACACTGGTAGTTTGGAGACTAAGATTCATGAATTTTCCATTAGGCAGGTTTCTTTCTGTTTCATCTTGTGGTCCTGGGGATTGAATTCAGAACCTTCACCACTACAAACTCACAATCAGCTAGCTCCCTTCCCCTTACTTTGGCCCAGGCTGAACTTGAACATGCAATCATCCTGCTTCAGCCTCCCAGAGTGCTGGGATTACAGTGTATCCCACCATGCCTGTAACAAGAGATTTTAAAATTCATTTTCCTCTGAAAATATAGAATTGTCTTAATGCTCAGAAACAATATTCCAGACACACTGTAGACTGTTACCAAATCAGTATAAAGGGATTGCTTTAATAACTAACTTAATAACTTTTACTTGTTTGGGATATTTTTTTTATTTGTCAAAAAATGTTGCTATTTCTTTCTCTAGAAGGGTATAATTCTTTGTTTTTATGGGTTTTTTGTTTTTCCCAGGGAGACATACTGGGAATTGAATCTAAGTACTCATCCAGACAAGGCAAATGCTCTAGCACTGAGCTACAACCTAGCTAGAATTGTGGATTGCAAGATTTTCTTCCCATTTGAAAAGAAAGCCTTACATTGAGAAAGTCTAATACTTTCAACTTACTTATTTCTGACAAGTGCTCCTAAAAGTGTATATGTCCCATTAGTAAATTGTAAATGTTAAAAGAGCTGTAAGGCAATAATAATAAAAAAAAAAACCAAGTACATGACGGATCATGGAGGGAAAAGAAAAACTCAAATCTAGGGCTATATATGTATTTTTAATAAATTATTTGCTTGATGTAGAAACAAAATCATGGTATATGCCTATGTGGCAAGTATCTTCATGTGTTTATTTTTGTATATTTACAGTATATATATTTGTAGCCTAAATTGAACATCAAATTGAAATTTATGCAATTTGAAATGGGGTTTGTTTTCTAACACTATTATTGAAATGGTTACCTTGTACTTAGGAACAAAAATTTTTTCTTCTTTTGAGGCAGGGACTTGCTATATTGCTCAAGTAGTCTCAAATTTCTTGGCTCAAGCAAGCCCTCTGCCTCTCAGTCTTCCAAGTGCTGGGGCTACTGGCATGAGCTACTGTGCTGGCTTAAAATAAAAAATAAACAAATCAATCTATCTATCTATACAGCTATCTGTCCAACAAGAGTCTAAGTTGCCCAGACTAGCTGGGAACTTAGAATCCTCCTGCCTTAGCCTCTCAGGTAGCTAGGATTACTGGCATGCACCAACATACCTGGTAAACCAGAAAATTTTAAAGTGGTGTGGTGGTGCCTGTCTATAACCTCTGCCCTTGTGAAGCTGAGGCAGGAGGCAAGGGGATTCCCATGAGCTGGAGGCCAGCCTGGACTACACAATAACTTCAAGGTCAGCCTGAAGTACACAGAGAGACCCTGGCTCCAAAACAACAACAATAACAAACAAACAACAACAAACAACAACAAAAAAGAATTTCTGAAATATTTTTTTCAGAGTATTACAAATGCATTTATGTGCATGTGAACACATGTATCCATATGGTTAACTGCCCTCTTATCCCTATGACTTCTTAAATAGTATCTTCACCATAGTGCAAATATTTTTCTTAATTAGTTCTGACAAGATGTTGTAACCAATGACCAACATATTGTTTCAAATATACAGTACAAGGCACTGGGTCTGATCTCTTAACACACACACACACACACACACTCACACACACATAAAGTTAACATGTTAAAACTTTTAATTTACAAGGGCTTAGTTATGGCAGAGATAAAAAAATTTTTACGTCTAAAGAACAGCTTAATGGAGGAAAAACCAAAAATGTCAAACTACATTAATGATTTTACAGAATAGTTTCTTAGATCTCTAAAATAAATTTAGGACTTGTTCTACTTATCTCTAGGCACATAAACCAAGTCTCAAGCATATCAGATGACTACAATACTCCAAACTGCAATGAAAATGGCTCAGTAACAGCCCCACCAGCCAACTGCATGTAAACACTGACCTGCCTCCCGTGGACCCACTATGTCATAACAAACATAGAAGTTCACAAAGCAATCAGAAATTGCTACTCACCAGCAAGTGTATAATCCATATCAAAACCAAAACACTTTATTTTTTCCATGGCTAAACTTCGATTCACAAATACCCTATGGAAAAAGAGTAAAAATGGTATCATAATTAACATTACCAAAACAGTCTGAAGTTTAATGAAATTATTTGGCTATTCTAGATCTTATTTATTTTTCCAACTCACTTTTTTATATATTTAAGGGATGTAACATGAGTTTTGATATACTTACCTTGACATACATATACATATACATAGTGTTTAACAGTCAACATACCATATATAACTTTTCTTATTTCTTTCGTTTTCTTCCTTCCTCCTTTTGTAGTTAAGCACCTAAAATCTACCTGCTGGGCACATTATTACCTGTAATATTCATGGTGAACTTTACGTCTCTTAAACACATTCATCCTGCATCATTCTATGGTACCCTTTGATTTACATCCTCCCATTCCTTCCCACACACACTGTCTTACGCTATGTTTAGCATCTGTTTTGTTTGTAACTCCACATTGTCATACTATTCTATGTCTAGCTCACTGCACTCAGCATAATGTTCTCTAGGCTCATGCATGCTGCAAACAGTGGACTCTTCTTTTTTAAGGCTGAATAATACTCCTGTGTGTGAGAGAGAAAGAGAAGAGAGAAAAAAGAAAATTTCTTGACCCATTAATCCACAGAAAGACCCTTTAGTTATTTGCATACCTTAAGTACTGTGATTAACACTACAACGAACATGGGACAGCAGGTATTTTGATGAGGTGGTAGCTTCATTTCCTTTGGGTACACAACCAGAGGAGGGACTGCTGGTTTATATTTTTAATTTCCTCAGGAACCCTGACACTGTTTTCTATGGTAGCTGCATGAAGAGTGTTCAAGGGTTCCCTTTTCTGCACACCTCTGCCAAGACTTGTTATTCTGTGCTTTGATAAAAACTATTTTAACAAGTTAAAAATGACATCTCAGTGTGGTTTTGATTTCCACTTCCCTGATGACTGGTGATTCTGAGCATCTTTTTTACATAGTTTTTGGTCATTTTGTGTGTCTTCTTGGGAGAAATGTCTATTCAGTTCCTTTGCCCAATTCCCCTCCAAATTCCTCTCTATCCTTGGTATAGGGGAATGCATCCAGGAAGCACTGTGTTTTGGCCCCACCCATTCACATTTAGACAGAATCTTTTTTTTGGAGACAGAATCTTACTGAGAATCCCAGGTTGGCCTCCGCATGTTGAGTAGCTGGAACTAGAGGTCTACACCACTGTACTGTCCAGCCTCTTTTGTTCACTGGTTTATTCTTTTGCTTGCTATTGAGTCCCCTACGTATTCACTATCTTAACGCATTACCGGATAGATAGTTCATAAATACATTCCCTCAAATTCTCTTTTTGTTTAGTTTGTTTTGTTTTTGAGGTGGAGTCTTGCTATGCAGTTCAGGCTGACCTAGGTTCATTTTGTAGCCCCAGGCTTCCTTTGGACTCACCAATGATCCTTCGGCCTCAGCCTCCCCAGTACTGGGATTACAGGTATGTGCCACCACCATCCAGCTTCTTCTCCCAATTTATTTCCTGCTTTTTCATTTTGTTGATTGTTTCCTTTGCTGCCTGCACAGAAGCTTCTCAATTCAGAAGCCTCACTTGTTTATTTCTGCTTCTGTCACCTATACTTTGGTGTCCCGTCCAGAAAAGTGCTATCAACACAAACGCCAAGGACCCTTGCCCAGTTTTCTTATTGATATTCTCATTTAAATACCAATCTTAAGAGTCATAATAAAATTATTCAAATTCTTCTTATGTATAAGTGAAATCTGGTATTACACAGAAATACATGGTACGCACTCAAGATTGCAAGGACTCTTTCTCAAAGTCTGCCCTTCCAGCTCATTATGACTGGGTAATTCACTCACTCATTCATTTATCACATTCACTCATAGTCAGTCTGAAACGCAGAAACAGATTCATTCAAATGGCTGCTGAGTATCTCCTATGTACCAGGCACTGAGTAAGATTACTTACCCTCATGAAACTTAACATTTTAACCATTGTTATCCTTGAGGAATTCAGCCCACCCAGAAAGAGACCTATAAGCAAATAGGTACAACAGCTTTTTTTTTTTTTTTTTTTTTTTTGTCTTTTTCCTTTTTATTGGTACCGGGGATTGAACTCACGACTGCCTGCTTGCAAGGCAGGTGCTTATGCCGCTGAGCTAAATCTCCAGCCCCCGGCATAACAGTTCTATAAGTGCTATAAAATAACAAGGAATGCTGGGCTTGGTAGCGCATGTCCATAATCCATGCAGAAGAGAGGCTGAGGCAGGAGGATTCCTACAGATTCAAGCCCAGGGACAGGTAAAGCCCAAACTACAAAGCAAGATCCTGTCTTAAAAAAAAAAAAAAAGTAGGGCATGTTTGCAGGGGTCAGGAAACATGTTTGAGCTGAATCTTATCAAGTAGTAGCTTTCCAGTAGGACAAAACTTGAAGGACAGAATAAGCAAGCAAGGAAAAAAGCTTATAATGAACTGTGAATCATTCACTGTGGCAGAGGCCAGAATATTTCTTTAGTTTTGTTTTTCTGTTTGCTTTTCCACAAGGTTTGCTAGGGGAACAGGGATAGCGGAACAATAAAAGTTATAATGTTACAAAGGTTAGTGGGCACTTAATACGCCAGGTTAGGGAATGTGGACTTCATCCTACAGAGAAGAACAAATGATCTGATTCTGAATAAACAACAAGGTTCAAATTTCAGAAGTATCACTGTGAAGACAGAGGAAGCTGAACGTATCATAACATAGTATCTGTCACTGGGACTGTCATTTGGGATTAGTTTTAATTATCTTTGAAAATGAAGATATCCTTTCCATCTGATACTGAGCCTCATAGCCAAAATTGAAACTGGATGATCATATTACCGGAGCTTTTTGCCCCTTCATTTTAATGAGAATAATGTACAGCAGCAGATCTCAAACTTCTGTGTGTACCCAAATCATAGTTGCTTAGGGAATGTGTTAAAATAAAACATTGCTTCAGAATTTCGGGAAGAGGGCAGAGCAATAAGCAGCAGGGAAAACAGCTGCTCTGAGAGTTACCATCCAGATGCTGGATCATAGCATTGTGAGGAAGACAAGAAGGAAGGCAGTGGGTCCCCTGGACCCAGGAAGAAGCTCAAATGCAAACTGAAGTCACGGTGATGGCAATGGGGATGGCGATGGCAATGGTTATGGTTGGCAAGCCCCGGGGCCTCTACAAAGAGATGCAGCAGTGGAGGGGAGCAGTAGACCTGGAGGACTACACTGGCTGGCGGTGAGTGCACAGGACTTAAGTCTGCCTGGGGTTGGGGTGGGAGTAGCAAATGGCTAGAAGCCACTTTGGAGTTGGGCCAGATAATTAAGCCCAGAACCCAGAGCTGCTGCCACTTCCTCTAGCAGCTCCCAGATGGGCACAGACCCATGGAAATTGCTTGACTGCAGCGAGCCCAATGAGTCTGGCCTCAAGACAGGCCTCTGAGGTTATCTACTACACTGCCATAAAGCAGCTGCTGCTTGCTGGGACAGAGCTGCATGATTCGGGGATCTGTCTCCATAGGCTGTCTGCTAGTGGACCCAGAGAGAATCCTGGAAGTGGACTGTTTGTGGGGGGTTTTTTCAGTTTTTTTTTCTTTTTTTCTCTTTCTCCTTCATTTTTCTGAGTGTAAAAGTGGATCCTAACCTCTTTGTGGGTGTGGGTCTGTTCTGTTCTTCTACTTATCTCCTTCAGTCTTCTGCACCAATTTCCCCAAAGTTGGTGTGATCCTTTGTCCTCAAACCTTATTTGTAATCTCTTTCTTTTCCTTCCATTTCTCTATTTTCTCTTTAATCCATTAAAAATTTTAACCCTGAGGGCAAAATTGACACATTATGGATTCCTATATTGCATAAAATTATCTAGTTTGTTTTACATTTTGTTATATAATCACACATCTAGTTCTGCATAAAATTATCTAGTTTGTTTTACATTTTGTTATATAATCACACATCTAGTTCATACAGTTAAAAGTTGCAAATTAAGGGTTAGCTCAGTTTGTTGTTTTCTAGGCTATGTTTGATGCTATTGGTACCACTACAGCCAAAATTGACATAACTGTTCTAAACAGCTGTTGGTTCTGATAATTCATGGACTGATATTAACTCAGGGTCACTGTGGCATGGTGCCAAAGAACCACAGCCTAGGTCAAACAAGCAACAAATTCACATGTCCAACAAACTGAAGAGGGAAGATCTTCCAACAGACTCAAAATCCAAAAACCAGCTACACTTGCAAGATACCTCAGAGAAGTAAGTAATCATCACCTATGGGTCCTAAATACTACCAATAAAGCAATACCATAGCTAGCATCAAACCAGGAATTAAACTAAAAAAAGAAAAGAAATGAGAAGACACTTAAACAAGATGCAAACCCAGACACCCAGTTCACCATAGGCGAACCCAGGGGGCAATGAGGTGAGACAATCTGAAAGCCCTCCACCAGGTCTCTCTGAAGTGGTTTGAAACAACAAAGTAATTTAATGAGGCTATGGAAAAAATGAAAAGAGAAATAATCTCTCAGACAACTACAGAGATAACCAAAATATACAACATACTCAGTGATGTTAGAGCACACACGCAAAAAACAGACAAATTACAGAAGCACAGCATAGGAAAGAAAAGGAGTCCATAAAGCAGACTCAAGCAGATATCCAGGAGAATAAAAACTCCATTAAAAATATTTGAAGCAGATTAGGCCAGCATGAGAACAGGATCTCAGATATTGACAACAGACTTGCAGTTAGTGACCAGGAAAAGAAAGATTTCTCAAAACTGGCAAGGGACCATGAGAAATCAATCCAGCAGCTGCTGGATAAGACAAATAAGAGTAACTGAAGATTAGTTGGAATCAATGAACAAGCAAGAGCCACAAATGACACTAAAAAATGTTCACAGATATCATGGCAGAAAACTTTCCTGGTAGAAAAAAAGAATTTGACATTCAGATAAATGAGGCACACAGACCCTGACAGATTCACTGCTGAGTTCTACATGAAATTTAGAAAAGACCTAATACCGACTTCCGGGAGAACATGGCGGACAGATAACAGCAACTACCAGAGGCTCTCTGAAAAACTAGGCTCAGAAGCCAGGTACGGTGTGGACTAAAGAGAAATAAGCAGGTGGAGTTATGCTCTGCTGACTCAGGAACGAACTCGGCTGAGAGAAACCAACTTGGAATGCAGTCCTGGTGCTAAAACAGGAACAGAAAAGTCTCGCTGCTGAGGCTGGAGCCTGCGCCATTGGAAGCCGCGATTTGGGTTTCCCACCGCGCGGTGGCTGGCTGCCTCTACATCAGCTCGGCAAGGAGAGAGACGCGCGGAAACTCTGAGAACGGGAGTCTGCGAACGGAGTCGAAAACAGGACGGGCAGGGAGGCATGTTCTGACTTGTGGCGAGGTGAGTGAGAGAAACTGACACTCCACCACAGTTTGACTCCAGCGGACTTTCTGGGCCCGAGCAGTCCTGCGGGAGCAGGGCGCGGTGGCAACTCCAGCCACATATCCCCCTCTCGGGCTGGATTGGTGAAAAGTGCCTGGCCTGCGTGACGCTGCCGGCAGACCCCGTAGGCTGGCCCAACCCAGATCCCAGAGCCTGACAGAGGCCGGGAGGGGCGGGCCCCGCATAGGCTGCCTGGTGCGCAGCGGTGAGTGGGAACACCTAACTGGCGCAATTCGATCAGGCTGTGGCTGACAGGGAGAGAAGCTGGGCCTCTCATATAAGCTTGCATATATAAGGAACAGAGAATATGGGAAGAGGCAGCAACAAGAAAGGCTCCTCGGCCCCCAATTCTGAGAAACAGGCAATAGCGGACACCACACCAATACACATAAAGCACCATATAGAGAGCCTCATAGACCAATTCAGGAATGAAGTTATCAACGACCTGAAGCTAGAAGTATGCAAAATAGTTAGAGAAATGCTAAGCCCCACCCAAGAAAAAACAGATGGTGGAATGGAAGAACAGAAAAAGAGGGGAGAATTGTTTGATGGAGAAAACAGGGAAAGCATAGAATACGTGAAGCAGGTTCAAAGGGACTATCAAGAAATTAAGAAGTCTATCCAAGACTGGCATAACAGCTTGAAAGAAACTAAGGACATACTATCTGAACTGGAGGGCAGAATTGTTATATGGGAGAATGAAATGAAAAACTTCTTAAAAATAACGAAGAAACAAACAGCAATAATACAAAGACAAGAAGATGATAAGAGGATCCATAACTTAAGGATTAAGAACATAAAAGAAGAAGTAGGGACACAAACAAATGAACTACAAAAGCTACTCACAGAAATAATCCAGGAGAACTTTCCTAATTTAGCAAAGGGTAAAGATACTCAGATGTATGAGGCATACAGGACCCCAGCTACCTACAACCCAAACAGAGCAACACCCAGGCATATAATAATAAAAATTCCAGAAATTCAATACAAGAACAGAATATTAAAAGCTGTCAGAGACAAGAAACAGACCACTTACAAGGGAGCACCCATCAGAATTACAGCAGATTTCTCTGCACAAACCATCAAATCACGAAGAGCGTGGGGGGAAATAATTCAAGCTTTGAAAGATAATAATCTCCAGCCAAGATTGAGATATCCTGCACCACTGTCCCTGGAAATTGATGGAAAAACAAGGTGCTTCCAGGATAAAGAGGAACTGGGGGAATTTGCAACCACCAATTCAACTCTACAGAGAGTATTGCAGGATATTCTAAAAAAAGAAAAATACAAAGAATCCAGAAATAGTGGAGGCCACAACGAATGGAGCAGAGAACAAAGTGAAGAAGACAAACTGACAGCTACTGACAGAATAAGAGCTCAACAGAAATGAGGCAGAGAAGACTGGATGATAGGAACAGCTATTTTGGAGAAAATGACATCTTAATAGGTAATACTGATTTAGTATCATCTTGTTTTGAAGTCTCATCTAGCTTTTGTCCTTCTGTCTCCAATGGTCTAAATAGGTTGTATCTTACTGGATTTTATTATGTACGATAGTATAAGCAAAAACCTTTTAAAGACAGGGAGATTATACAGAAACCATTATTCATTTTCTGTTAGTCGATTCTAAATACTCTGTAATGCTGTCATTCTCTTAAATGGTTTTACATTGTTTTGATATACTTAATGCTACAGTATACGAAGTTGTACTCAAGGATTTCAAGGAAAGAGACAATATGGTAACTACTTTTAGGTCAGGATTATCTGGTGGTGAAACACTATTCTGCTTAAATGGTTATGTTTTGATCTGTGCTGTTTCGTTGTTATGCCCTCTTTTTATCTCAATCTCCACTCCATTATTTGCTTTTTTTAATACTTTTTAAAAAAATTTTTATCCTTTTAATTAAAGGAAAAAAAATAGCAGGATATATTATAGTAACCCACTTTGACTTTCCATTACCTCGATTTAAAGCCCTGTATTACTCTCACCATCTGGTTTTTAACTGATGTTCCCCTATTCTGTTTTGCTGGATAGTATCAGGTTCGAAAATTTAGGCATCAGCTGTGAAGATAATGAGATTCATTATAACGCCCATTCTCGTTGACTTTTATCTACTTTTGAAGACCTACAATGTCTCCAATGGTTTGGTTTTGTCGGTTTTGTTCTTTACTGTTTTGTTCAATTGTATTATAACTAATGGTATAGGCAATTCTATTAGAGATAGCGGGAGGCATTATGGTAACCATTGTTGATCACCTTGTATTATGTTTTCACATTATCTATTATGTCCACCCTTTTGACTTGACCGATTCTGTTCTGTTATGTCACATTTGGTTTTACTCTCTTCCAAAAAAGTAATAAGAACCGTGAGAGCAATGAAACCCAAAATGTGTAATAGTCATTGTACAAAACAGAGGAAAAGAAAGTGCTCTAAACTATATAACTGCATGTATATTTAAGTGTATAAGATAGAAAATGATATCACAGAGTTTTATTGGATCATTGAACAGAACTGTTTGCAGTATCATTGATGGAATGTCCACTTTACAAGCTTTAATTTTGTGACTTGAACTATTATTTCTAAGATGACAATATGTAATCCATTAACTAGTGATTTCCTACTGTTCATTTTTTTTCTGCAAATCTGTATAACTTGTACCCTTTCTCTGCTTTTTTTTTTCTTTTCTCCTTAAATAAAATTTTAAAAAAATTAAAAAAAAAAAAGAAATAAAAGACCTAATACCATGACTTTTCAAACTCTTTAATGAAATTGAAAGGCAAGCAATACTTCCAAGTCTGGGAAGCAAGCATTACTCTGATACCAAAACCAGAGACTGACTCAACGAAGAAAGAGAATTACAGGCCAATCCCCCTAAAGAACACTGATGCAAAAATTCTCAGTAAGATACTGGCAGAGACTGCAGCAAATTGTCAAGAAGATTGTACGCCATAATTCACATAGGATTCACCCCAGGGACGCAGGGATGGATCAACATACATAAATCCATAAATGTGATACATCATATTAACAGAGCCAAGGACAAAAATCATCTCAATAGATGCAGAAAAAGCTTGTGACGAAGTCTAGCACCCATTCATGATAAAAACCCTACAGAAACTGGAATAGATGGTCTTTATCTCAATCTAATAAAGCCATCTATGACAAATCAACAGCCAACATCATACTAAATGGACAAAAATTGAAAGCTTTCACTCCAAAATCAGGAACAAGACAAGGGTGTCCACTGTCTCCACTCTTACTCAACACAGTCCTTGAAACTTTAGCTGGGGCAATTAGAGAAGAGCGAGGACTAAAAAGAATAAAGACAGGAAACAAAGAATTTAAACTATCACTATTTAACATTCTACTTAGAAGACTCCAAAAATACCTATGAAAGACTACTAAATTTAATAAGCCAATTCAGTAACATAGCTGGTTACAAAGTCAACACTCAAAAATAAATAGCCTTGCTGTACATGAAAAACAAACTCACTGAGAGAGAAATCAGGAAAACAATACCTTTTACAATAGTATCCAAAAAATGATATATCTAGGAATCAATCTAATGAAGGATATAAAAGACTTCTATGTTGAAAACTACAGTACTTTAAAAAAAGGAGACTGAAGAGGATAGCAGAAAATGGAGAGATATCCCATGTTTTTGGGTAGGAAGAACTAATGTAGTGAAAAGGACCATACTTCCAAAATTGTTATACAGATTTAATACAATCCCAATCAAAATTCCAATATCATATCTCACAGAATTAGAGAAAAGAATCCTAAAATTAATCTGGAACCCGAAGAGACCTAGAATAGTAAAGGCAATCCTGGGCAACAAAGACAAGACAGGGGCATCACAATAACTGACTTGAAATTATACTATAAAGTCATTGTAATAAAAACAGTGTGATAGTGAGGAAAAAAACACCCCAGACCCCAAGATAAATGGAATAAATTAGAATATGCAAAAACAATTCCAGGCATCTTATCTTTGAAAAAAAACATATTCATTGAAAGAAAGAGCCTCTTTAAGCCTCTTTAATAAATGGTGAAGGAAAAACTGGCTCTACACATGCCCAAGATTAAAACTGGAACCATCTCTTTCACCATGTACTAATCTAAAATCAGAATGGATCAAGGACCTTAATATTAAAACAGAAACATTAAGAGGCTGGGGATTTAGCTCAGCAGGCATAAGTGCCTGCCTTGCAAGCTTGCGGTCATGGGTTCAATCCCCAGTACCAAAAAAAAAAACCAGCAACATTAAATCTGCTAAAAGTTGAATTGGCGAGTTGGTGGTTGCAAATTCCCCTAGTTACTCTTTATCCTGGAAGCACCTTGTTTCTCCATTAATTTCTAGGGACGGTTGTGCAGGATATATCAATCTTGGCTGGAGGCTATTGTCTTGCAAAGCTTGAATTATTTTGCCCCACGCTCTTCGTGATTTGATGGTTTGCCGAGAAGTATGCTATAATTCTGATGGGTGTTCCCTTGTAAGTGATCTGTTTCTTGTCTCTGACAGCTTTTAATATTATCTTGTTTTTAAGTCCCATCAAGCTTTGGTTCTTCTGTCTCCATCAGTCTTAACATGTTGTATCTTATTGGATTTTATTATACGTGATAATATAAACAAAAACTTTTATAGACAAGGAGGTTATACAGAAACCATTGTTCATTTTCTGTTAGTTGGTTCTAAATACCCTGTAATACTATCATTCTCTTGAATGGTTTTACATTGTCTTGGTATGTTTGATGCTACAGTATACGAAGTTATACTCAAAGATTTCAAGGAAAGAGACACTATGGTAACTACTTTTATGTTGGGATATCTTACAATGAAACACTATTTTGCTTAAAAGGTTATGTTCTGACCTGTGCTATTTTGTTGTTATGTCCTTTTTTATCTCAATCTCCTTTTATTATTTTTATCTTTTTAATTAAGGGAAAAATAAAAAATAGCAGGATATATTATAGTAACCCACTTTGATTTCCTATTAACTTGATTTGAAACCCTGTATTGTTCTCACCATCTTGTTTTGGCTGATTTTCCTCTATTCTGTTTTGCTTGATAGTACCAAGTTTGAGAGTATAGGCAACAACTGTGAAGACAGTAAGATTCACTATGATGCCCATTCTGGTTTGACTATTATCTTCTTCTGAAGTCCTGTAATGTCTCCAATGTTTTGGTTTTATTGGTTTTGTTCTTTACTGTTTTGTTCAATTTTATTATAACTGATGATATAGGCAATTCTTTTTAAGATAGCAAGAGGCATTATGATAACCACTGTTGATCACCTTGTATTCTGTTTTTACATTATGTACTATGTCCATCCTTTTGATTTGACTTACTCTGTTTTGTTATGTCACATTTGGTTTTATTCTCTTCAAAAAAAAGTAATAAGAACTGTGGGAGTAATAAAACACAAAATGTGTAATTGTCATTGTAAAAAAGAGAAGAAAAGAAAGTGCTCTAAAGGATATAACTGCATGTATATTTAAGCATATAAGATAGATAACCATATTACTGAGTTTTTGTTGGATCATTGAACAGAACTGTTTGCAGTCTCACTGTTTGAATGTCCACTTTATATGCTTTAATTTTGTAACATGAACAACTATTTCTAAGATGACAGTATGTAATCTATTAACTAGTGATTTCCTGTTTTTGAAATTCTGTATAACTTGTACCCTTTTTCTGTTTTTTTTTCTTTTTCTCCTTAAATAAAATTTTTTAAAAATCTGCTAGAAGACAGAGTAGGTAAAACTCTTGAAGACAATGGTATAGGCAAAGACTTTATAAACAAAACCCGGATTACACCAGAAGTATCACAAAGAATCAACAACTGGGATCTCACCCTACTGAAAAGCTTTTGTACAGCCAGAGAAACTATCAACAGAGTGAAGAGACAACCCACAATGTGGGAGAAAATGTTTGCCAGTTGTATCTCAGACAAAGGATTACTAACAAGAACATATACAGAACTCAAAAAAAAAAAAAAAATCAGTCCTCCCAAATTTAAAGACCCAATCCAAAAATGAGCATCTGAGATTAGATGAAGAAATATGAACAGTAAATAAATACGTGAAAACATGCTCAACATCACAGGTCATTTTAGAGACGCAAATTAAAATACTGAGATTTCACCTCACCCCAGAAACAATGGCTACTATCAAGAAATCAACCAACAACAAATACTAGAAGGGCTGTGGGGAAAAAGGAACCCTTATTCCACTGTTGGTTTGAGTGCAGACTGGTACAACCACTGTGGAAATCAATGTGGAGATCCCTCAAAAACTAAGATTGGAGGTCCCATTCAACCCAACTTCTCCCCTTCTGCGTATCTTCCCAAAAGAAATTAAAACATCATATCACAGTAACATATGTGCACATGTTTATAGCAGCACAGTTTATAATAGCCAAATCTTGGAAACAACCAAAATGCTCATCGACAGAGGAATGGATAAAAAAGATGTGGTATTTTCATACAATGGAGTACAACTCAGTCATAAAGAAGGATACACTGGAGACTTTTACAGGTAAATGGATGCAACTTGAGAACATATTCATTACTGAAATAAAACATATGTGTAAACATATTATTTCGTTAGTGTGAGAAGCTGAAAGAAAAAACATGTATATATGAATGTATATGAAATAAAAATAGTTAAGGGCTGGGGATTTAACTCGGTGGCATAAGTACCTGCTTTGCAAGTGCGTTGTCATGAGTTAGATCCCCAGTACCCAAAAAAAAAAAAAAAAAAGTTAAGGTAGTTATACCATTGATTTCTCTGAGTCCACTGAAGAGAAAAATTTGTACTAGTGTTGTTCAGACAACTGACTGCAAACATCTTGTGCTCTGGGTAAATGATTTGGGGAATACAATGTGCAGTGTATGTACCATTGTTGCCCAATGACTGACGTGCTTTGAAATTTTGTTGTAGTTATTTTTTTCTTCTTGTTCCTCTTCTTTTTTCTTTCCTTTTATCCTTGAAATCAAGTAGATTTGGAAAAAAATTTAAAAAATAAATGCTGCTTACCAGGTCCACCATGGTGGTAGAACACACATACACCTGCAACACTCGGGGAGAGCTGAGCAGGACAGTGCAAGTTCGGCACAGCTGAGTTAGCTCAGCAAGACCCTGTCTCAAAAATTTAAAAAGGGCTGGGTCAGTCTGCAGCTGGTTAGGCAGGCCCTGAGTTCGATCCTCAGTTCCAGGTTAGGGGGAGCTATTTAGCCAGGGATCCTCCAATCAACCATTTAGGTCAATGGTTTGCAAACAGTAACTGCACAGAGGATACAGAAAATCCTGCTGTGATACAGTAAGAAAATATCCCATCTTTTACTGACATTTACTTTATCACTTAAAATGTCATTCGTATATGTGTTATATTACAGTAAGAACTACAACATAATAATCACATACAAGATTTGTTAACAGATGGAATAATAAAAGACTAGAAATAGCTTTTTTAAAAAAAGAACTTCACTGCCAGGCACTGGCATGTGTATCTGTAGTCCCAGTTACTTGCAAGGCTGAAGTAGGAGGACTGCCTGTGCTCAGAAGTTCAGTACCAGCCTAGACAAAACAGCAAGAATCCCCACTTAAAAAAACCACCAGGTCAGGGGCTGGCGATTTAGCTCAGCGGCATAAGCACCTGCCTTGCAAGCAGGAGGTCATGAGTTTGATCCCCAGGACCGATTAAAAAAAAAAAAAACCCACCAGGTCCTATATTTATTGACTTCATCAAAGAATGCATGCATCAAATTTAAAGAAAAAAAATTTCAAATATTTGCTTAAAATAATTTGATAACTTAAAAATCAATAGGCCTGGCTGGGGATTTAGCTCAGTGGCATAAGCGCCTGCCTGGCAAGTGAAGGTCACAAGTTCAATCCCTAGTACCTTAAAAAAAAAAAAAAAATCAATAGGCCCTTGAATTCAAACTATCCTTTTTTATGAAAATCATTAGGTGTCTCCTAGCATAAATGCTAAGCACACTAGATTAACTCCATAAAACTGCTAGTTCTTGAGAGGAAAGTTACATAAAAAATTTATTTTCCTAAGAACACTTAATCTTCTGGAAAATCAGTACTATTTTATCTTGGGTTAATAGTGGATGACAGAAAGAGAAAAAGAGTAGCAATAGCTGAAAAATAAAAAGAACTAGAGGATAAATGATATCTACCCAGACCTCTTTTTTAAAAACACTACCCCCATTTCCAAAGTATCACCACAGCCCCTCCACCATTTCATCAAAATTCATCATGTTTTTATGGACAAAAAGAGTTCATACTCACATGAACTCTTCTGAAACAAAATATTGTAGAGGTTCCAACTCTAGAAGTTACTACCAAAGCTCAGCTTTTCAAACAGACTTGCAATTCAGGGAAGGGGGCCAATAGGATCAAATTCTTGATCAGAGGCCTAACAGCTGAGATGCCTAAAATATTCTATGGTATACAGGCAGGAATAGGTTGGGAAGATCCTTTCTTTCCTTGTGATACAGTATAAGAGAGATAAAAAACCAAATAATAAAAGAAAGAAGCTTTGATGTTAACAGAAGATATCTAGCTGGTTTCAAGTACAGCTAAAAAATCACAGGGGAAAAACCCCTTTGAATGTCCATCAGTGATAAAGGTAGAAAAAAACTGTCACTAGACCCAGGAAAGCAGTTAACTGAAGTGGTTTTCTTGGGCTGAATAGATTAAGCCTGTACTACCCTGAAAAATCTATCAAATCATATATAGTTTTAAAGATACAAAGATCACCTGCACTAACAATGAGAATAATCACTTCAAATATGAAAATTAGTTTGTGCCAAGACAATCATTGCTAAATATCCATCAAATCATACATCTCTTTCCTCTTTGAATTAATCACATTAACCATACAATCAACACATTTATTGAATGTCTACTACAATGCAGATAACATTTTGTGTTACACACCATCACAGCTGTCCACCTGAGGCCTGTAAAAGCTAAAGGAGTGTAAGTACTTAAAATTAGGAAATAAGGTATTTTTCCATGATCTTCCACCAGATGCTCTATATTCCCATGCAAAACAAGTGCTCTATGCAGGTATGGTGGCCCATGCCTGTAATATCAGCTCTGGGAGTCTGAGGCAGGAAGATCGCTGCAAATTCGAGGCCAGCCTGGGCTACAAAGTGAGTTCCAGGCCAGCTTGAACTGCACAGTGAAACACTGTCTCAAAAGAGACAATAATAATAATGATGATAATGATGATGTGCTATAACTCACAGAAGGAATTCCTCAATTTAAAAAATAACCACACTCATCTCGCCCCTTCCATTCAATTCTATTATGTTTATGAAACAAAAGAAAAACTTCACCTTTATTTTCATCTCTCTTTTAATTTAAGCTACAAAATAGGAGGGAGGAATAATATGGAATAACATCTAATTTCCTGTACAAATACCTACAATGAATAAGCAAAGCTATAACAAAATGGAACTGCCCTGTATAATGGTGCATGCCTGAAACCCTTGCATTAAAGAGGGTGAGGCAAAGAGGACTGCCCCAAGTTCGACGCCAGCCTCAGCTCCACAGCAAGTTCAAGGGCAGCCGGAAGTACTTAGAGAGATCCCATATTGAAAAAAAAATTTTTTTTTAAGGAACTGCTTGTGTTATAGAGAACTGCAATAAGCCAAACACAGTTATTGTCAATATCCACTAAACTTTACAAATTATAAACACCAACTGCTGAAAGTAAGCACCAACCTCACTTAAAGGCAGACACAAACCTGAAATAACAGTATTCAGGGCACAATCTTCAAAAGAAATTAACCTTTAGTCCCAAACTAATGAAGAGTTTTTAACTGTGTTAGAAGCTATTTCAACTAAAAGGTGTATTATCAAACAAAAAACTAGCTCGTTTTCCCACTACAATATTTCAAATAAAAGATTTATCCACTTGAAGATCTAAAAATTTCTACTGGTCCCAGGACCTTCATTATAACTTAGTGCCAGTTTACTGTCACTCTTCTAAATTATTAACCATTGGAACACACTGTTCACTGTTCCAATTCAAAAGTCTGAATCTATCTGTGAAATTAACTTTCCAAATCTTGTTTTAAAATAAGCACAGGACGGCCATGGTGGCACAGGCCTGTAAGTGTCAGCACTCAGGAGTCTGAGGTAAGAAAACTGATGCCAATTCCAGGTCAGTCTGCATACACAGAAAGACCCTGTCTCAAGAGCCAGAAATTTAAAACAAAACAAAACAAAACAAAGCAAAGCAAAGAAAGCACAAAGTTGCCAACCTAGAAAGCATGGCTAAACTAAGCATCCAATTGTAAAGCACAATCATTAGCCAGAAATTCCTACATATTGAATAGATAGTTCGCATGTTATAGCTTGAACATCAACATGAAAGAGGCTCTAAGAACACTATAAAACTAAACACAGACTTCTACACAGAAACAAGTCTAACAGCATTTATTATATCCAGCTTCAGGTAAGCATGAAATCTCAAGAAACTGCAAATATAGAAATTAACCAAAAGAAATAAGCCATGAATGTAATGTGCTTTAAGAAAAGTGATCTAATAGTATCACACTTAACAGGAACATGCAATTAACGTATTTGACATTTTGTAAACAGCAAACCCTAAATGGTATTTGAGAGTTAACATAATTCAAAGCAGAATTACCTCATCTGTCACTGGTTTCCGTTGTGCAAATTGTGAAACTATCTAAGCCAACTAGTTCTTGATGTCACATAACAAAATTCTTCTTAGAATCCTCCGTACACTTTTTTCCTGTGGAGTTTAACCTAACTTCAAAGACATGTCTGAGGAAGGCCCCTCAGCAGCATGTATCTGCTGAGACAGTGCTGGAGAAAACATCCCTGTGTCTAATTTAACCTGTCATTGGATATCACTGTTGCTCCTCCACACAAATCCCTTTGGAATAGTATTTCTTTGGCAAGTGGTGAACTTTATCTGTAACTCCTCCCCTTGCTTAGGAGTCAAAATTTCCTGGCCAAGTGCCCAACAGTTACTGCAAACAACAAATGAGACTAAGAATTCAAGTGTAAAATCTTCTTGGCCTTTGTTCTCATTATGGGTTTTCATTATTATACATTCAAACTTTGCTATAATCAAGAAAAAGTTACAAGTGTTTTTTGAATGGACAAGCTGAAATTCTGAATCAATACATTAAATGTCAGTATACAAGTGTATTTTCACTTAATAGAAAAATACTTTAACATGAATTTTTGCTGAAATTTTAGTACGTTTTTCTCAAACAATTCCGTTTGTGCTATTAGCACCCATTTTCCTACTCAAGTTTAAAACTTCATCCATTCATCTCATGTACCTTCATTTATATTTCCAAGTATTTCTGTAATACAACTCAATTCTATTCACACACTAACAACTTGTTGAGATCATAAATTCCCGAGAAATTATCTCCCAGTTGCTCTGCCCTCACACTAATGCTAAGTTAGTTGCTTTGAAGAAGTACTACTCAAAATGTGATCCACAGACCAAAGCTGGTCTATGAATTGCATCTGTCAGTCATCCATGGCATGATTAAACAGAGATTTCAAGAATTCTGAAACATTTAGACCAATTTAATAGAGAAATTTTATGTGTTGACAGTGAGGCTAAGCACTGAGACCTATTGAAACTCAAACTGCCTCTTCCACAGTAATGCTCATGGTACGTTTTCCTGCATTACTTTTGAGTTTCATTCTCTTGAGTTTCGTTACTCTTCAGAGTTTTATTACTCAAGAGGGTCTGGGGCAGTAGGTGCCTACCCTGCCCACTGTGTAACAGCTGCACAAAGGCAAACTAAACAGAGACACAGCCAAGGAAATAATCTTTGTTTCTGAGATGTGCAGAGCTGAAAAGCATCTCTCAACTTCTGGCCTACCTGAAAGGAAAAAGCACCCACCAGTGTGAGATATAAACCACTCCTAAATCATCTTCCCAGCAAATGGGCTTTCAATAAGAGTTCTCCATCTGGGCTGGGGATTTAGCTCAGCGGCATAAGCACCTGCCTTGCAAGCAGATGGTTTAAGTTCGATCCCTGGTACCGATAAAAAGTTAAAAAAAAATTTTTTTTTTGAGTTCTCTATCTTCTCTTAGAGCTGTTAGAGCTGTTTGAACAAAGTCACCTTCCTTGCCTCAACACCCAGTTTCTTGACTTAACTGGCCTACTTCACAGCAAGTGGACTGGTAAAGATTTAGTAAGAGTGCAGGCTTACATTTTACGTCTCTTCATTTTTTTTTCTTTTTTTTTTTTTTTTTCTTTTTCGTTTTTATCGGTACCAGGGATTGAACTCACAACTGCCTGCTTGCAAGGCAGGCACTTATGCCGCTGAGCTAAATCCCCAGCCCATCTCTTCATTTTTCTAGTAATTAATTTTACTATAGGTTACAAATGTAATAAATCTGAAACAAAATGGAAAATATTTTTTCAAACTAAGCCTCTGTCACAGGTAGCTTGAGAAAAACTGTCCTAAGGCCCAAATCCAACTTCAGACCATCATTCATACTTATCCAATCAATAAATTATAAATTCTTGGATCTTCAAGGAGTTTAAAACCTATCAACACTTTGCCAAAATCAGTTTGATCTTATGTGTCCTACAGATGTCCTGTGGCTTTGTTAATACAGTTTTCTGTACAATCCTCTCATCGTTCAAGACCTTGCATCTCAAGTTAATTTGCCTAGAAACTCTTCTGCAGGGCATGGGGCATACACCTTGGAGGCTAAGGCAAGAGGACTGCAAGTCTGAGCTTACTCTGGACATTTTAATGACTTCAGTGTGACCTTGTCTCAAAGTAATAAAAATAAATTTAAAATGAGAAGAAATTATTCTGGATATTCCAGACAATTGTGCAATGGTAATGCCTCTGGGTCTCAAATTATTCTTCTACTTAAAGAGATTTCACCAACAACTAAAATTCCATAAAACTGTGATTGAAGTGAAAGGTTTTAATACACAAAATCCTTTATTTTGGCATTTTTGTCACATATCTAACTTCTGCAGAAGCCCTCATTGCTGGCAGGATTATAAACTTTGAGAACAGGATTTACAGTTTCCCAACACCTTAACACAGAGCTAGCTGTATAAAAAGAAGACACAACAGTCAGCAGCACTAAAAGTTGCCTCCTTCCCTTGCTCCCTAAAACCTCCCTTGAAATACATTCTTAAAAATGAAAAGTTCAAATACACAGACACTAGAATTTTAGATTATAAAAGCAGAAGTCATTATTATTTTGTTTTCATAAATTTCAGCCAATAATGATTTCCTTTAATAATGGAAAACACTTTATATTGTAAAATCATCTCCCAATATTTCAACTCTTGGTAGAAATCAAAGGCAGAACACCTGCGCTGCTTTAGCGTCTACTTACCTATCCTAATCACAGCAGGCTCACACAGTGAGACACACAGCAAGGAGCACTGTGGCCATATGGTTACCTATTTCAGACTATGAACTTGTATTTCCATGGTGGCAGGTACACTGGATTTTGGTTTTTAGAACAAATTTGCCACTGTACATGACGTGGCATCATGGTTGGTTAAGAGCTAAGTTACTGCAATGCTAGAGCAATCTAGAAATGGAAAACTAGAAAACTAGAGCTCTCAGGAGTGGGCCAGGCATTGCCAGTTATGAGATGTGAGAAGGAAGAATGTCAAGATGGACACCTGATAGGCTGGTCTTAGCAACAAAGTTGAATGGAATTCAACTTTCTATACACATTTGTATATATGTGATATAAGTTTTGGAAAATCTTAAAACCACTCAGCTGAGTTGGAAGAACATCGGCAAATTCACAGAGGCCCCAGGATTCAGCAGATTCCAATCTGCTCAAGAGCTGAACACTTCTCCCAGAAAATCCACTGCACAAAATTCCTAACAGTGAGTACATCACAGACAATTATGGGTAAAATAGTTCAGAAGGAGGCTATTTTCTAATTGTTGCCCCACTCCTGTTCTGCAATCCCAAAAGGACACTCCTGATCTCAGTGATTCCTATGGGGAGGCCAGGGCCTTCAGATATGAAGCACAGAGGCGAGGGATGCATGCTGACAGCTGCCCACTGTTAGTACAAAAGAATCGCACACGGGGCTGCAGATGAGTGCTGGGAACTGTGCAGGGACTGGGGCGGAAAGGGTGGGAAACCCAGATGATTTTCCTTCTGCAACAAGTTCAAGAAGTCTGGAGTGCACGGTGAACAATCTGCAGGCACCCAAGACCAGGGCTGTCGACCCAAGGGGCGAGGTCCCTGAGTCGTCACCGGGTCGTCACAGTCTGCGGGCACAGACCTCAGCCCCCGGCTAACACCCTAAGTGTGCACTGGAGGTAGGTGTATCGTGCGTGGCCCTGTAGGGAGGACTGTGGCTCTCCACCGACTCAAGGAAAGAGGTCACGGGCTCTGTCCTCCCCTGCCCCAAACTCCACTCCATCCTGGAGGGAGGAAGATACAACAGCAAAGGGCACGAGGCCTCCCTTGGAAGACTGAGAATCCAAGGCATCTTTATAAATAGCTACATAATTAATTTTTAAACACTTTGAAACACATAGCAAGTTGAATAATTAAAAATAAATCTCAAAAATGTAAGGACAGCACGTGCCAACAGCAGGAAGGGAAGGAAGTCAGTCAGTCCTGGTGTGGAAAGTCCATGTGTCAGTGTGTCGCAGTGAGGCTCGCAAACGCCACGGCTGACTGAGCCGTGGTGGCAACACGATGGCATTGAGTTAACACTGGACTCGCCCACCTTGCTTCTGACATGGAGAGAGGCAGGAAAGTTAGAGTGTGGGTGCCTAAGCCAATAGTGATTTCCTTCTAAAAATTTATTTTCACGTTTTCTGAGGAACATCTTCAAGAGAGATACATTTTATCAGATTATGCCAGAAGAACTGTGCTCCATCTGAAAGGTACCCTCTTTAATAAATGGTATTGGGAAAACTTCCCACCACATGCACAAGACTGAATCTAGGCCCACATCTCCTACCATGGATCAAAATGGACCAAAATGTAAATATTAAAACAGAAACACCTAACCTGTTGGAAGACAAGCTACGTAAAACTCTTCACATCACAGGCATAGCGAAGGGCTTTTTCAACAGAACCCCAGTTGCACAGGAAATAATTCCAAGAATTAACAAACAGGATCACATCAAACCAAAAGCTTAGCAGCTTGTGCTTTCAAAGTCTGAACACCTGACCCTACCCTTTTTTTCTCCTCTGACAGCAGTCAGGCCTCTCCCTTGCCATTCCAGAGGACAGACCCAGGCAGCCAGCCCCAGGGCCACCCACCAGCCACCCTCTAGGCCACGCTCACTCCTGTAGTCCTGACAGGGGCGACTGGGCTAACAGTCTCTTCAGCCTTCCTGTGCTCCGTGCTCCAGGCCTGCCGCTGCCTCTGAAGGGCAGTAGAAGACAGCACACTAGAAGGACAGATCAAGGATGACCCAGGCTCATTTTTGATACTCCCCAAAACACCCAAAGCCTAATGGACCATAATCAACACTGCTGTCCCTTCTGGAGTCTCCACCAGAATGGCAGCCATCCAATTTCAGTGCTCCCATTTTTCTAGAAATATAGGCGCTATCAATCAAGCAGCCTCTTCTTAGCTTCTCCTCAGCTGTGCTGAGCTGTCACCGTGACAAATGAGACTGTCCTTGATGCCATAGCTGATTCAGGAGGTATCTAATTTGGCTGCAACAGGCTTGAAACATGGACTTATATATGCCAGGTCACTCTGTCCTGCAGCCATTCCAGATGATTCAACTCTGTTAACTCCAGGTGACCCTGTCCATTCTATCACTACACTGTGAAAGCCCCTAATGATCCCCAAAATGTGAGAAACTGTTCATTCAGAGCCCACTCCTGAGCTATATAAACACTGTTTCCTCCTATGTTTCAGGCCAATCCAAGAAGGCTCCCTCCTACACATTATTCCCTCTGCTTCAGTCCACGTCCCAGTAAAAAGCCTTGCTCTCCCTCCTGTGCCCGCTTGTTATTCTTACCTCAGCTGAATGGGCTGAGCAGACGGCATCAAAAAGACTTGCTAGCACCAGAGACCTACTAGGTTTGAAGAGTTCTACAGAGCAATGGTGCAGTACACGGGGTCAGGGATTTAGCTCAGTGGTTCAAGCACTTGCCTGGAAAGAAAAAAAAAAAAAAAAAAAAGAGCGGCACAGAATCAAGAGCAGCAGAATGGAGGCAGACCAGCAGTGACCTTCAGAAGCAGAAGAGACCTGCTGTGACCTGAGGAGGTCTATGTCACCAGCAGAAGAACCCCAGAAAATCAGTGGCAGCTGCTGGAAGAATTCCAGAAAGCTGCAAAAGGAGTTGTGAACAGCTAATAGGGGTGGCTGGAAACCATCAAGAACTGTAACACTAGGAGCTACAGGTACTCAAAGCCTGGAGCCTCTAACATCAAGGAAGCTGTTCTTTGTCAATTCATGATTTCTGTCTCAGTCAACTGGTGGTATTAGCATGTGTAAGATAAAATGTGGCCAGGTGTGGAGCACTAGGGAGGCTTAGACAGGAGGACTGCTGCAAATTTGAGGCCAGCCTAGACTACACAAGATCCTGTGTCAAAAGCTTTTGTAGAGCAAAAGCAACCAGGAAGAGTGTAGACAACCCACAGGTGGGAAAAAATTTCTGCCAGCTGCTCCTTAAAGAGAAAAAAATCTAGAATACAAAGAACTTTTAAAAAAAATGAGAACCCCTGTGATTTAAAGACCTAACCCAAAAATAAGCATGAAACTAAGTTACTTTCTCTGATGAAGAAGCAGAAGTGGCAAATAAATATATGAAAAATGTCCAAGATCACTGGTCATTTGAGAAATGCAAATTAAAGCAATGTTAAGATTCTGTCTCACTCCAGAAAGAATGACTGTTATCAAGAAATCAACCAATAACAAATGTGGTCAGAGCTGTGGGGAAAAAGGAACTCTTTTCCACTGTTGTTGAGTGTGCAGACTGGTGCAACCACTGTGGAAATCAGTGCCAAGATTCCTCAATAAACTAAAACAAGAAGCTCTATTCAACCCAGCTATTTCCCTTCTTGGTATATTCCTGAAAGAATTACAAACATCGTACTACAGAAGTATATGCACAGCCACCTTTATAGTGGCACAGTTTATAATAGCCAAATCTTGGAAACAATCCAAACGCCCATCAACCAATAAATGGATAAAAAAGATATGGATTTTTTAATACCAGGGAGTACTATTCTGCCAGAAATAAGAATAAGCTTGAAACATTTCTAGCAAAGTGGATGCACCTTGAGACTATAACATGTAAGTTAAATACATCAGACACATGTGTAAATATCTCATTGTTTCTCTGCTATAAGAAACCAAAAGTGTAAGTAAGAACCAAAATATATAATAGGTATTGCAAATAGGAAGAAAATGGTCAAATGGGAAAGAAAACTAAGGATGAGGGAGAGAAAAGGAAAAAGCAAAAATGATGAGAAAAGAAGGAAAAAACCTGAAACAAAACTTTTGTAAATAAGGATGATAAAAGGGGTTAAAGGGAGGTTAGGGGAATGGAGAAAAAAAGAGTCTAGTCATATCACGCAGAGGAACAAAGCCCCTCTAATGAATGTGATCATCATAGCTAAACTGTATCAATTATACCTAAATGTACCATTACATTACAAATGTACCTACACATACACGTAACTATACTTTATTTTACCAAAATGTACCATTATACTAAAATGTACCAATAAACAATTATTTTTTTAAGGTTTCAAAAAAAAAACAGATGTGTTGGTGCATATCTGTAATCCTATCACTTGGTAGGCTGAGGCATGAGTACTGCTAGAGTTCAGGGTCAGCCTGGGCTACACACTGAGACTGTCTCAAAAAAAAAAGAGAAGAAAAAGAAAAAAACCTCTAATTAAGATACTCATTTTATTCACACATATACTTAATATTAAAAAGTTCCAGCCATCATCAGGGATGTGTGCTTCTTGCAGGGAGCTAGCACAGGCAGGGAGAAACAGCCAGGGTTACCCCATGCACCGGCAGGCTGCCATTGGAGACCCACGCTTCCTGCAGGCAGCCAGTACAGGTCAGGAAAATCAGATAAACACCCCTGTGCATCTGCCACCATCAGGGGAGTCTAGACTGAGAAAAGCAGCAGTCCCGCCACCATACACCCATGGCCATCAGGGATCCTTAGTGTAGGCACACAGTTCTAGAGAAGCCTGCCCCAAGCCCCCTGCTTCCCTGGGAACCTTGGTTTGGAGAAACCCAGATGTTTGGCACATTGCCCTTCATTGCAGAGGGGCAGCCAACACAGGAAGTGCTTGGGACCCCACAACCAGCTTGTCGGGAAGAACCCAGGAAAACATCAAGATGGAGGAGCCAAAGGCAATCTCAGATCTCAGCCCACACAGAACAACTCTAGGAGATTCAGTCATGGAATAAAACGGAAGTCACACATCTGAAATCTTCAAGAGAATAGCAAATGAAGTAAAGAAACAACTTCATGAGATTTTAAAAGTAATCAGATCAGAAATAATATCTCAAGTAAAAGAAATCACAAACAACTAAAGAATTTCTGAGAATATCTAAAGAAGACATAAAAAAGAGGAACACAGGAAAATGATCGAAACTTTGAACAATATAGGAAGGAATTACAATGCAAGAAACAGGAAATTTAAAAATGCCATGGGAAGCTGGCAAAACTGCATGAAAGAGACGAAGACAGACTTTCAGACCTTGAAGACAGGATTGCAGCTAGTGACTGTGAAAGGAAAGATCTCTTAAAAATAGCAAGGAACCAGGAAATAACAATTCAACAGCTGCAAGACAACACAAAGAAAAATAACAGTGATAGGTGACAGCAATTCACAAATAAAAAGAAATACAGGAAGAGTGGATCAAAAAACAAGATCCATCAATATGCTGTACAAGATACATCAATATGCTGTACACACAAAACACATTTAACTCAAAAGGAAATTCACAGACCGAAAGTCTAAGGAGAGAAAACAATTGCTTCACAAGACAGGAAACCAGAAAAAAGCAGGGGTAACTTGCCCATCAACCACAGGATGGATAAAAAAAGATACAGTGTTTTTATACAACAGAAAGCTACTCAGGTGTAAAGAAGGATAATCTAGAAGCTCCTGTGTAAATGGATGCAACTTGAGATCATACTCATGGGAGAAGTGGTTCCAACACACATGTGTGAATGTCGTATTGTCTCCTTGCCATAAAAACTAAAGGAGTTAGTGGGACCCAAAATGTACAACAGATATTGTGAAAGTGATAGGGAAGGTGGTAACCACTGTCAATTCTCATTATCTTGTTTCAAATTCCTGTATTGTTTTCATAGTCTTGTTAGGTTTGGTCTTATTCTGTCTCGTTGTTTGATTTTACTATGCCTGATGGTATGGGCAGCTATTTTGAAGATAACAAGATACATTATGATAGCCACTGTTGGTTTCATATTATCTTGTTTTAAGGTCCTGTATGGCTTTCATTGTTCTGTTCTGATTGGATTTATTCTGTTTAATTTTGTTTTATTCTCTTTTTTAAAAAAAACTTCCAGAAAAATGTCAGTATGAAGGCATATACAGAATTAAAGATGGTTTAAGATGCTACCAATGGCACAAGTAAGAAAGGGAAAATATTCCAGAAAAGTCAAGTGCCTTGGGAGACCATCCATAAAATTAAGATATCAAAGGACAAGGGCAAAATATATTTGCAGCACAGAAACTCACAAAGAAATACAAACATCACACCCTTAACACTGAGGGAGCAGGAAAAAATCCTTCCCTGAAAACTGCAACATAAAAATCTATAGGTTGTGGTTTGAATTTTTATTACGAGAAAGATACTGCTTCAAGGAGACTAAAAGGTAAAAGTAAATCCTACCTGGAAGATGTTAACTTGAATTACAGGTGATACATGACTAGACACAGGCCAATTTCAGAGGTGTATTAGTATGGGAAACTGCACTTTAAAAGTGTTAAAATACGGGCTGAGAATGCTCTTCAGCACCAGGGCACAGGCCTGCCATGCACAAGGTCCTGTGTTCAGTCTCTGGAAGGGGAGAAAGTGATCAAGCACTTAGAGTATAGATGATAATATGTAATGCATACTATCTTTTCACTGAGGATTTCAATGCACATGTCAAGAAGACACATTAAACTCTAGAACAGGGTTAGCTTACTTGTAGAGTGCTCTCCTACCATGTGCAAATCTCTGGATTCAATCTCTAGCACTGAACAACAACAAAAAATAATGTTATCAAAATTTTTAAGGCCAGCATACACCTGTAATCCCAGCATACACCTGTAATCCTCGGGAAGCTGAGGCAGTAGGATTGTGGTGAGTTCAAGACCAGCCTGGGTTACAAAGTGAACTCAAAGCCAGCCTGAAGTGCACAGTGAGATCCTGTCTCAAAAAGCCTAAAAAACAAATAAATAAAATTTCTTTCACCTTCATTTTCAAATGAAACTGTTAATGAGAGCAAATGATGGGACATAAAAGATTAATAAATGGAGAAAAACACACAAAGGGAAAACAAGAACTGATACCAATACTTCTAGAAACACATTTTCAAAAACCTCAAATTAAGACAAGTTTTTCAATCCCCTTCTTTCTATTTTCCTATAAATTGTTTTACTTTTTTGTGTGTTTGTTTGTTTTGATACAGGGTCTCACTATGCAATTGAAGATGGCCTTGAACTCACTTTGTAGCCCAGGTAGCGATCCTTCTGTCTCAGCCTCCTGAGTGTTGAAACTACAAGGGGTACACAACCATGCCCAGCTGTTTTCACCTTTTGTCTATTTGTCTCCAATTTGTGAAAGATCAGTGTACAGAAGATAATTTGTATGCTATCCCAAAATTTCAAGGCTGATGTCTGTGAGACAGAAATTAGAGAAAATATGATTATCCACATTATCATCAGATAACTCTAGTAATAAAAAAGCACTTTAGGATGGGCCTGGGATATAGCTCAGCGGAACAAGCACCTGCCTGGCAAGTGTAAGGTTATGAGTTCAATCCCCAGTAAAATAAATAAATAAATAAATAAATAAAATAAGCATTTTAGGGCAGAGACTATAGCTCAGTGGTAGTATTTTTCTAGCATGTGCATGGCCCTCGACTTGGTCCGCAGAACCACAAAACAAATTTTAAAAAATTCTAACAACCCTATATGACTAACCCGTGTCTCACTGAACACTATACATCACCTTAAATACCATAGTGCAAACCTATACTTTTTCAACGGTGTTCTCTTAAATAATCAACATTTATAAACTTTAATTCAGTAAACTGAGGACTCAATCCCTCACGAACTTTACTGAGATATACTATGCCTATTAAAATAATTTGGCTAGGTGAGGAGGCATGCACCTACAGTCCTGGCTACTCAGAAACCTGAGGCAGAGGACTGCATAAGCCCCAGAGAAAAGCCTGGGCAACATAGTGAGATCCTGTCTCAGAAAAAATAACACTGAAGATAAGTAAATACATAACCCCCATTTTATAACCCCCATTTTACACATAAACTTGTTTTTGGCAACAATATACACTCACATAGTTACCGCCACAATCAATATGTAGTATATTTTCTTTCTATCTACTGAATTCTTTCATGTCAGTTTGCAAAACACTCCCCAACTTCTGGCTCCTAGTTATAGCTGATTGCTGCTTTGTGTCACTGTAATACTCACACAAAAGAAATACAACATTATTTAGCTATGTGTCTGGCTCCTTTAACACTTCTGCGATTCACCCATGTTGTCATATGTATCATCGTCCTTCTGTTCCGCAATACTCTACTTTATGAATACCTATCCAGTTAATTACTAAACTTTTGGGTTGTTTTTGATTTTGACTATTACAAGTAATGCTGGAGAGTCACATACAACTCTGTGTGGATATACGCTTCCACTGCTCTTGGGTAAATATCTAAAATGAAATTACTAGGATCATGATGACTGTTGGTTTAATTTGAAAAGACTGCCAAAACCCTAATAATTTGCACTCGTATCAGCACTGCATGAGAGTCCCAGGGGCTTCACGTTACTGTTTTAATTTCTTCGCAACGCTGGAGATAGAACCTAGGCAGGCATTCTATCACTGAAAAAGCCACGTCCATGTTCTTAATTTTAGCCAAGCTAATGTGTGTGGTTTTACTTTGTATTTCTCTAATAACTAATGATACAGAGCATTTTTGTAAGTGCTTATTTGACATTTCTTCTTTTGAGAATTACATATTCAAATCTTCTGCCTATTTTAACTGGGTTGTCTTACAAGAGCTCTTCACATATTTTGTGCTTTATTACATATAAATAGATTAAGAATATTTTCTCCCATTCTATATTCTGCTGTTGCATTTTAATGATATTTTTTAAAAAGCAGAGGTTTGGTTTTTTTACACTTTGATGAAATCCAATTTATCAATTTTAACTAAAAAATATTTACTTAAGTCAAGATAACTAAGTTTACATTTAGGTATACAATACAATTTAAATCACTTATGTATGGGATTGTCAGGAACAGTGGCATGCGCCTGTAACTCAAGAGGTTGAGGTAGCAGGACTGCTGCCAATTTGAGGCCAGCCTGGACTACGTAAGCAAATCCAGGGCCAGCCTGAACTACATAGTAAGACCCTGTCTCAAAACAAACGAAACCCACTAAAATATTTCACCACTGAATTACCTTGGTTTTATTACTTAAAATCACTTAATTACTATATACATGAGGGTCTATAAACTATTATTTGGTGCCATGCTTTATGGCCATCCGTACAATAATGTTAGGTTTACACAGACTCAAGTACATCTACACTTCACTTACCAATGAATGCTTTTCTCTCTCTCTTTCTGGTTTTTTGAGACAGGGTATGTAATTCAGGTATGTAATGTAATTCAGGGTATGTGATTTGCTATGTAATTCAGGCTGGCCCTCAACTGTGGTGATCCTCCTGCCTCAGCCTCTCAAGTGCTGGCATTACAGGTGTGCACCACTACACTGGGCAACAAGGAGACACATTCTGAGATATGAATTGTTAGCGGATTTCACTGTGTAAACATCAGAGTGTATACTCATACAAACCCACTTATTTCTTAAGATAACAAAAATAACAAAAGCTAATTGGTTTCATTCATATAATCCAGGAATTCCATATATACTTGCTGATTATCTATTCAGACAGTAAAGAAATTGTCTCTTGAGCACCCAGAAATAAACCTACAAGAATATCTCAGTCTAGCATCAATAGACTGAGGCATAGGAGGCTGGGGATTTAGCTAAGCAGCATAAGCGCCTGTCTTGCAAGCAGGCAGTCGTGAGTTCGATCCCTGGTACTGATAAAAACGAAAAAGACAAAAAAAAAAAAAAAAAAAAAAAAAAGACTGAGGTATATATAGATCTATATAGATAGATATCCCTCTTTCTCAGCACAAATTTAATATATATTTTACCACAGAGGAAAAGTTAACATTAGTTACTTCCCCCATAATGAACTACCCAGAAATACAGTACACTGTAAGTATACAAAATAACTTTATAAACAACCACATATACAAAATTGATGAATAAACCAGCATCTGTGAAAATCCTTATAAAAATTGCCTAACAACTGCTGATTTATAATCTGTTCTGGATGGAAAGGAAACATAAATATCTAAGGAGGCAGTCTTCTCAAATTTTCACATTTAAAAGAAAACTCAAAATTCAAGTGATGTCATGCAGTATCTAAAAATAATATAAAATTATTTATGCCCTGGTTATTCTCTTTAATTCGGTAAGATTTAAGAACAGCAGTAAAGTAAGCCAATGTTATTTTGCCCATAATCAATGTATGTTTATATTAAAATACAACATAAGTGCAGGGCTCTGGAACTACTTTTTCAAATGACTAGGAAAAACAAAATTTTACTGCTGTTTTAAATTTCTTTTGAGAGATTTATGCCCCTAACCAAAGGGAATATCTCTCTAAAACCAAACCTATTTGTGAAGGCTAGAAATTAAATAATTAGCACTAGTCATTAATTTGTCACTTATAGTGGTCACAGAACATCAGCAATAATTCAGTCTGAAACACAAAGAGAAAGTAACATAAAAACAATGAAAATATAACAAGTATTTGACATGGAAGGCAAAAGAAATAGATATTTTTTTCTAAATAAGAAAGGAATCATGGGTGCTTTTCATTCAAATCTTTCACACCATTATCTTATGTTGAAATGCCTCTGAATTTTAAAACCATCCAATTCTTTGGCAAACCACCATTACTAGCATTCAATCTTTATAAACATACCTAAAAAACAAAAAATGAGTTTGTAATAAGGTAGACAGGGAATTTGCATCTTACTAACTTCCTATTATGATTATGCATCCGTAACACTGTCTTTCAAACAGCAATAGTAACTATAGAAGATTTACATAAACCACTCTAAGACTGGGGTTGAATTTCCTTCAGTCTCTGCCCTCACATCCACTCAGACTGCCAGCATTGCTTATTAATCTTCCAGCTCACTCAGATGACTCCTCTCCACTGAGAAAATGAGAGAGAGAATAATAACTCACTTACCCTTCCTTAGACATTCTCAAAGGTCTGCTAGCTCTGGATAAGAATACAGCATCCACAAACAAGCGCCACTGATCTTCTGAGAACTGTAGCTCATTTGTTACAGCACACAGAACTGAGGCCCTGAGAGGCCCAACAAATGTGGGCACAGTCCCCGCCCCTAGCCAGGCACTATCCCAGTAACCAAAATCCTCAGCTTCCAATACTTGAAAACCTACTAATAGAAAAAACTGGAGACCAGGAAAAATAATTAATGCCATGACCTGTTTAAGACTGGCCAGTTAAAGAAGGACACAGTCCAAATAGCAAGTCCCCATAGAAGACAGGAATAACAATGGCAAACAGAAGCAGCAATGTACCCCTAATGAGGCCCTGCAACAGAACACAAACAATGTGAGTTTCACAGAACCTAGTTGCCACTCAGTCAAAATCATTTTCGGGTTACTCTGGGGGAAAACACAGAATAAACTATTAATGTTTTAGTTATCATTTTACTTCTTCCTTTAGAAAACAAGTAAGAACTACAGAAAAATAAGTTATGTGCCAATGATACCACAGGGAAAATTAAACATTTCCATATTAAAGTCTTTTTTTCTGATTTTATTAACTACTGTAAAGGACATCTGTATTCACAAATATTTTACTCAATGGTCTGAAATTTTTAGCTCATGTATAAAGATATTTACAGATCTTTGACAAAGGGGAGATAAATGTAGAATACTAGAGGTTAATCCCAAATCTCAAAGCAAGCTGAGATTTAAAAGCAATATCCCCACCTCCTGACCAGCCTAATGCACAGGGATTATGCAACCAGGGAAGGAGCAAACAAGTCTGCTGAAGCCCTGAGAACACTGATGAGGCAAGTAAGCCCCAGGGGTTAACTCAAATGTAAACATATTTTTAAAATGTAAACCTATAATATGTATTGCTTATATGCTGAAAAAGAAAAAAAACTTCATCTCTTTGAACATTACCTAAATATCTTACCATAGTTTCTTTAGCTATTAAAATGTCTAGTCACCAAGATATTAGCAGCACTATTAAACACTATATATTCAAAATAAAATTATTTTCGCCTTCGTTTAGGAAAGTTGTACGGTGTAATGGAAGATAAAAAGCATCACCAAAAAACCTGATTTAAATTCCAGCTCCTCTACTTTCTGGTTTTGGACGCTTAACCAAAGCCTGGGATTTTTAATATATACACTAGAGATAATACCTTGGTAGGGCCCTTGTTGGTCATCAGTAGCACTCAAGGAAGTACTCCAACTTACTTGGAGGTGAGGGAAAGGAAAGTAACCAGACTACCTCACTAATATCTCTTGGAAAGTAACTTTTTAAAAATCCAAATCTTAAATTTCACATAAAATGAAGGACTTACATTGACTTATCATAACAAACTCCATAAACACAAAAATATAAACTGTGAATGAAAAAATGATCTAATCTTTATGCCTGCCAAATTCCCATGGAGCCTCTGGATTTTCAGTTGTAGCGCTAAGCTCAGCATGATGGAAATAAATGAAATTACTATTTTAAGACTTTACTACGGGGCAGAGAGAGGAAAACAAAAATTCTCACTTCAACAGAGGGAGGGTAACACGGGAGTTTCTGGTGCAAAATATATAGCGCTGTCTGAAGATGATTAAGTCTCTCAAACTGCACACATACATTCAACTGACAAGTACTAAATGTCTATATATGAGGTCCCATAATGTAAAGACAAAGGTGACTGCCCCTGATTCTTAAGGAACTCGAGTTTGTGGAAGTGGCTCACTCAGAAACAGTAGTTATAAACCGGCCATGGTGGCTGAACCAAACAGAGAGTAATGCTGGAGTCCAGCCTGTGCAACTCAGCAACTTAGTCAAACCCCTATCTCAAAACAGAGCTAAGAAAGGGGTAAGAGTGGGGGTGGGGCTCAGGGCAAAGGCACTAGGTCCAATCAGCAGTAGTGGGGAAAAAAGGAGGAAAATAAAAAAAATTTTACCAGGAAAAGCAAAATATTTAGGAATAAAATATTTAAAAATAGGTCTCTGGTATGAACACCATTAAGTTTTGAGATCTAAATATATGAAAAGGAAGCCCACAGTCATGGATCAGAAAACAGTGTTATAAAGATAGTAACACTCTTCAAATTGACATATATAAAGTCGATAAAGCCCTGATAAAACTCCAGCTAGATTTTCTTATGAAAATTGACAAGCTGATCCTAAAATTCACAGGGAATACATGAGCCCAAAAACAGCCAAACTAAACCTGATAAAGAACAAAATCAAAGACTCATACCACAATTTCAAAACTCACAGAAAAAGCTACAATCAAGATCACATGGTACTGACATAAGGACAAATAGACAAATGGCATGAAACTGAAAGTCCAGAAATAAACCCATATATCTATGGTTAAATAAATTTTTGGGGGGTGGTCTTTTGAGATAGGGCCTGCCTTTGCAGTTCAGGCTGGCCTTGAGCTCACTTTGTAGCCCAGGCTGCCCTGGAACTCACATCAATCCTGCTTCAGTCCCACAAGTGCTGGGATTACTGGAGTGAGCCACCACAACCAGCAGTTAAATGATTCTTGATGAAAATGCCAAAACCATTCTACGTGCAAAGAACTGTCTTTTCAACAAATAATGCTGAGGCAACTGGACAGTCACATGGAAAAGAATGAATCCCTAACACCTTGCATCATACACAAAAAGTAACACCAAGTATAAAAGCTCGTTGATAGAAAATTTGCCAAGCATATACAAGCCCCTGGGTTCAACTCCTAGTACCAAAAAACAAACAAACAATTACATGCAAAATCTAAAGCTATTAAACTCTCAAAAGAAAGCATGGTCATAAGTCATTGTGAATTCTAATTTTTAAAATGTTCCTTTAGAAACACAAGCAACAAACTGAACATGGTGGTGCAGGCCTGCAATTTCAGCACTCAAGAAGCTGAGGGTAGGAGGACTGCTACAAGCTCCAGAACTGCCTGGGCTACAAAGTGAGCTCAAGGCCAGCTTTAACTACATAGTCAGACCCTGTCTTAGAAAAAAAGAAAGAAAAAAAAAAAAAAGAATCATACACCATATAAGCTTTTCAGGCTAGCTTTAACTCAACATAATTTTTTTTGAGGCATATCAAAATCATTATATGTAGCAATGTTCACTTCTTTTTATTGCTAAACAGGATCACAATGATAGAATAGGGGAAACAAGCTAAAATATCACCTTAATGGGGTATGGTGGCACAAGCCTGTAATCCCAGCACTAGAGAGGCTGAGGCAGGAGGACTACTTCAAGTTCAAGGAAAGCCTGGGATACAAAGTGAGTTCAAGGCCAGCCTGAACTGCAGAACAAGACCCTGTCTCAAAATAAATAAATACAACATAAATAAATATAACACCCTACCAGTCTTTGAATCCTTGTCATTCCTCAGGAATACGGAACACTAATCAAAGCATTAAAATGATATACTTACAAAAAATTAACAGATTTTGATGCTTTACCTCATTCTTCTTATTCTAACAAGACATATCTCCCCTATGTATTAAGAGAACATAGCACTTTAGCATTCAAGAACAACTATTTTTTCCCATGGGATTTTAAACTTACAAAACAGTTATTAAAATGTTAGCAATTTATCCATTTGAGTTTGATTCCATACCAAAATAACAGTTTATTTAGCTTAATAGTACAATTAGAAAGTTGAAGAGTTAGGTAAAGACAAATATTAATGTTCTCACTCATTTGAAAGCTTTAAAATATGTTAATCTCATAGAAGAGGGTACAGTACAACTCAGGAATGGTGCTACACATATGTAATCATTCCAACTACTCAGGAGGCTGGGTTGGGCCAAATTCAAGCCCAGCATGAAAAACCTGGGGAGACACTATCTCAAGACAAAATAATAAGAGCTGGGAAATAAGTGTAGTTGAGTGGTAGAGCTCTTTGCCTGGTAAACATGAGATCAGGTGTTCAATCTCCAGCCTCAAAAAATGAAAAGAGGAAAAGGAGGGGACTGGGAATAAAACTCAGCAGCACAGTACCTGCCTGGCAAGCGCAAGGTCCTGAGTTCGATTCCCACTACCAAAAAACGATGAGGAAGAAGAGTGGGAAGAACAGGAGAAAAAGGACAAGGAGGAAGACAAGAACAAAGTGGGAAAATAATGGTAGTCACTGAAGCTAGAAGGCACAGGGGAAGTGGAAGGTAGGACACTGGTACCAAAATATAAATTACCTAAGAGGTATCACTCTTCCTGAGTTCAATTCCCAATAACAAAACAAACAAACAAAAAAAAGAGGTATGGTTTTAGTATTCTCTAACAGAGAAGACTCACAACAATTTATGATTATACATTTCATAAAGAACTAAAAGAGTTCAAAGGCTCCCAACACAAAGAAATAATAAACATATTTGCTACTGATTTAATGTTTAAAAACTCATCCAAAATATATCTAAATCTAGTGTGTCAAACTATACATAATACAAAATTGTTTTATAACTGTAAACAAAATTCATTTTTATTCCTGAAATATATCTAGCAAATTTGAGAAGAAACCATTATGACTGGTATGACTTTGGAGACTCAAATGTCAATAAAAAAATATAATCTCAAGTCCTTTCAGATAAATATACAAATCCTTTTTAAAAACCTTATTGACAAATTCTATTATCTGTTTTGTTTTGTTGTATAGGGAAGAGAACTCATTATCTTGGGGCTGGGGATTTAGCTCAGCAGCATAAGCGCCTGCCTTGAAAGCAGGCAGTCGTGAGTTCGATCCGATCCCTGTTACCGATAAAAACGAAAAAGCAAAAAAAAAAAGAACTTATTATCCTTATCTTTTAAAATAAGGTAAAAGGGCTGGAGAGAGCACTCAATGGCACAAGCTCCTGTCTGGCAATCATGAGGTTGTGAGTTTGATACCTGTTACCAAAAAAAAGAAAAAGAAAAAAAAAGGGGGTGGGGGAGAAAAAAGGTAAAAGATTGGCTAACAAAAAGTTTACAATCCTATTTACTTATGAATTTTCAATTCCATATTAAAAAACCACTAAATTCATAAACTAATTTTAAAACCACTGAATTCATAAACTAATTTTATAAAAGTTTTGCTGTACTGTACTCATCAAAACTTTAAAAAAAGAAAACAAATACCTGCTTTCCGCATCATGGACACAGCCAATGTGGAGAGTCTGTGAGAACTCTAGTTTTTCCATTCTTGTATTTCACAAGTATATATTCTGATCTGTACTGATCACTATTAGCTTCTAGGTGTTCAGCAAGGAACCGCTTAAGTAATTTTCTAACTTGACTCCTTCAGGTCACTCTGACATCTAACCAGCTCAATCTCTTGACTATATAGCAAAACACAATCTGTGCCTGGTAATTATGCTCAGCCCAAAATACTGAACAACTACAACAAGGAAATGAAGGCGGAACAACAGTCCTCTACATATTTGGAAGGTGAGTTTCTTAATAATGACACACCATTTCATTTTCATATTGAAACTTAAAAACTATTCACTTCATTGTTGTTTGAGACAAGGTCTTCCTATGCAGTTTAAGCTGTCCTTGAACTCACTAGGTGGCCCAGGCTGGCCTCAAATGTTTGGTGATCCTCCTGCTCAGCCCTCATAAGTGCTGGGATTACAGGAGTACACCACTATACCCAGCAAAAGATGTTCTTAAAATATCATACCTGAGGGGCTGGGGATTTAGCTCAGCGGCATAAGCGCCTGCCTTGCAAGCAGGCAGTCGTGAGTTCGATCCCTGGTACCGATAAAAACGAGAAAGACAAAAAAAAAAAAAAAAAAAAAAAAATCATACCTGTAACGTAGTGACACACACATACCCATGTTTAGAGGAAGGAAACTCACAATACCTACATCTTGGAAATGACATCAACAAATGAATGGGTAAAGATAATAGGATATAGACACATAATGGAGTACTACCCTACCATAGAAAAGATGAAAAGAGTTCTTTATGGAGAAATGGATGCACCCTGAGACAATGACACTAAGTAAAATACATCAGGCATAATTACATGTTGCATTGTTTCTCTTATATGAGAAACCCAGAACTTCCAGGGAGGAGTGTACAGCAGATAAACAGCATCTCTAAGATTTGGGGTCCAGAGGCTGGAACATAGCAATGTGAGGAGGAGAAGGAAGTGGGTCCCTGAGACCCACCAAGGATCTGAAGCAAGAATTCAAGCCTACAAGGAGAGCCAAGAAAGACCTCAATGTAGGAGGCAGCAAATGGTGATTCCTCCTTGCACCCATAATCACTGCATGGGGGGGGAGACTCAGACCCGCAGATGCACAGTGACTACTGCCCACCCCAGCGGCCTCCAGAGAGAAACACATCAGTGGAGCAGAGTGGACACAGTGGACTGCAGTGGCTAGTGAGTTATGGGGGTTCAGACGTTCCCCAGGAGAGGGTGACTGGCTGATAGCCATCCTAGACAGGGATCACCTGAGTTCAGAACTCAGAGCAGTTTTGGGCTGTCAGTGTGATGCGAAACCCATTCAAGTCAGCAGGGGGCACACAAAGTGCTGCAGGCTGAACAAATTGGGCTCCAGGCTCACAGCAGGAAACCAGCCTGAACGTAGTAGACTAGAGGTGTGGGCTTACTGGGATTACCCACTACCACCACAACTCTAGGTCGGGCTTGCTGGGATTAATCAACACAGATCTAGACTCTTGTCTGCCCATTCTGTCCACCAGTGACAGTGGAGACACGCACTGAAGTGGGTGTCTTTTTTTTCTTCTTTTTCTACTGTGTTTTGTTTTCTTTTTGTTATTGTTTTTGAGTATGCACACTATTTCTAGTTTTTTGTTGTTGTTTTGTTCCTGTTTCTTTCTTCTCTTTCCCCATCTTTTCTACCAATTTCCCAAAATTCACATAATCTTCCTAAGACCTCCAGCCTTCTAATCTCTTTCTCTTTTTTAGTTCTCTTTTCCCCACTAATCCTTTTTAAATTTTCTCCCCGATGGTAAAATCACCATACAGGGAACATATTTACTGTATACAGGCAGGACATGATAGCTCACACCTATATTCCCAGAACTCAGGAGGTTAATGGAGGAGGATTTCGAAAAATTCAAGGGCAGCCTAGGCTATACAGTGAACTCAGAACCAGCCTGAACTACATAACAAGATCCTGTCTCAAAAAAATAACAAATACACATTTATTGTATATAATTTTCTGATTTGTTTTAGGTTTTGTTATATAACCACAAATATAGTTCATATGATTAAAGGTGGCAAATTAATAGTTACCACAATTTGTCATTTTCTAGGCTGTATTTGATGCTATTCTTACTGCTGACTGTACTACTTTCATCAAAGTGACACAGGTTCTAATCAGTTGTTCTTTCTAGTATGCCAACACTGAGATTGCCTAAGGTTCATAAACAATGCTATAGAGAGGGGCTGGACCAAATAGGCAGCAACTTCTCATCCCCAACGAATTGAAGAAGCAGGATCTTGCAAAAGACTCAAAACCCAAAAGCCAGCTACACCTGGAAGACATCTCTGAGAAGTATTCATTTCCTAAGGGTTCTCAGCACTAGCAATAAAGCTATCTGCCATAAACAATTTATAAGCATAAACCTAGCAATTAAACTAAAAAAGAAAAAGAAAAAGAGAAGGTACCCTTTGGGCACAAGCTTGGGTCCAAGAGACCAAATCCCTTACATTTCTACCATAAATTTGTACTTTAACGTTATAGTAGCATGCTGTGGGTCTCAGTACCTTTCCTTGAGGGATTCAGGAAGTAATGTATCTGTTTATCCACTTGATATGTGGATACAACAAGGTGTGTGCACATGTGCTAAGTGGCAAAACAGGCTTGGGATCCACCTTTATGCTCCATCTGTTTTTATGTATGTTTACCCAAGCATCAGAGAGCTCAACAAATCCACATCACTCCAGGATTTGTTTGGGGAAAAAAAGAACCCAAACCCCAAAAACCAAATATGCTTTCTGGTATCCCAGTTCAGTATAATGGCCCAAGAAAAACTAGAACTGCGAGTTTTGGAGGAGGGTAGAAGTAAATCATCAGATTACTCAGGCATGAATGATAAAGATGATCCATTCCTGTGAAATACATTCTTTCACAACAGAAGAGTGGTGTAGGTGTATGATGATAGTGACGATGACAATGACAACCTTGACACTGGTCATGTAAGTTCCTGTGACAGTGAAACAGGGTTCAGATGAAGTAAACAGCAATGTGAGTACATACTTGACTAACTGAAATGTTGAGAAATGGCCATGCAACCAAATAAAACTATCCAATGTTAGAACTAGGTCCAAAAGTGTGGTGAAGGTCTTCACAGAGTTGAAACACATTGGACAAAATGCCCATATTACCATTCAGTGTGGAAACTGTAAGAGAGGAGATGCTACAAGATGCTGTGAAATACACAAAACCTGGCATATATGTACAATGTTTTGTATTCACCATACTAAAAGGTATTTATTATGACACCTCACTCACTGAAATGAAAACATTCCATATATCTGCTGTGCTTCACAGATTTTTCATGGTGATCACAGAAATGTGAAAGTCTCACAGAAAACCGATTGGTCAAAATATGGCACGAAAATATATGCCCTGTGGATGTGACAACTTATTATGTTTTCAATTTAAACATTTGTCCTGGAACTCAGCCATCAGGTCCTTATTCACACAGTAAAAAACCAAATGATACTGTGAAGAGACTTGTGTCTCCCATCTTCCAAACTAATCAGAATGTGACACTTGACAACTGATGCTACAATTGGTTTCCCATTGATGCTACATTTGCTAACAGAGCACAAGTTCACAAGCACAGGCATTTTATCCAGAAACAGAGCAGAAATTCTAAATGAGACGCTGAAATTCTGGCCAATTTCTTTTTGGACAATGCCTCCAGGTTTGAAAATTCCCATTTTGAGATCTTTAAACCTGAACATCTTAAAAAATAAAATCCTTCTTCAAAACAATCTTTAAATCTCAAAAAGATATAATAAAGGGCTGAGGACTCAGCTCAGTGGTACAGCACCTGCCTGGCAAACGTGAGGTACTGAGTTCTCAGTATCCAAAAAAGAAAAACAAAGATGTAACATTGGCCTTGTATATGCCAAACAAAAGCAAACTGGTACTGCTGATGCCAATGAATCACTGTAATATATACTGACAGGAAAACCTCCACAGAACAGAAGCCTGTGATAGAAACTTTCAGCAACAAAACCAAACGTGGACTAGATGATCATGAGTTCTACAAAAACTATGATGTCAGTTGTAACACAAGTCATTGGCCAATGGTTGTGTCTGCCTCAATCAGAAATGCATGTGGCATAGACAGTTTGATGGTTTACAAAGGAAATAACAAGTGCAAAGTATCACAGAGAAATTTTCTTACAGGATTAAGATTGGAGGTCAAAAGAGACCATTTACAGCAGAGGCAAAACCAAATGTTTCTGCCAGGAGAACTACAAAAAAACTGTAGCACACTGGTGAGCGCAGGATCACAAAGACCTACCACAGGAACAGGAACCAAAAAAGAGGTTGACTGTGCCATATAAGAACATGTAAGAAAACCAAACACAAATGGTCAGTGTAAGCAACAGCTGTGTATGGAACATGCAACTGCCACAGGTGAAAGGTGCCATGGGTGTGACAGCTGAAGCAAAGCTTATTTCTGAGGTAAACTTTTGTGTTTACACTATAGTTCACACAGGTCTTTATTTTTCATGTTATCTTTTAGATTTGGTAAGTAAACAGCTGATGTGAAAATATTGATGTTTATTCTTAGCATAATATATATTAATAACTTGATTAATATTTTATGTGCCTAACTATACACTGTATAACACAGTAAGAACTTTCTGACAAAACAGTAAGACCACCAAGATGTCAAGTGTACCCTATAGGGCCTGGGATTTAGCTCTGAAGTGTAAGTGCCTGCCTTGTAAGCGTGCGGTTATGAGTTTGATTCCTGATACCACACACACAAAAAGTATGTCCTACAAAAAGGCCAGAAAAGCAAAACACATGTGCTGTAAGTGTAAGTGACACGTTGCATGGGATGTGTTGTCGTCATGTGTGCAGGCTGCCGCGGGTGTGATAACTGAAGTAAATGTAGAGTGCTATTGATATTTTTATTGTAGTTCATATGAGAATACATTTCTGATGTTCTTTTTTGGACTTTCTATACCAAAAAGCAATCAATGTTGAAAACTTTGATGCCTTTTTTAATAAATATTCATAAATATTAAAATCTCAATGCTTTATTTTTGTGTTTTAGTTCCCTGTTAAGTACTCATTGTTTAATATAACTCAGGGCCGGGGATACAGCTCAGCAGCACACCACCTGCCTATCAAGCACAAGGTTGTGAGTTTGATCCTCGGTACCAAAGTAATAATAAAAAAAACCCATACAATTAAAATTTGCAATTTATCAATAGAAATATTTTAAACAATATTACTCAGCTATAAAAAAAGATGATTTTGAGGCCTTCATAGGTAAATGGAGACAAGTGAGACTACCCTCAATAAGTGAAATAAATAAGAATATTTATAAATATCACATTGTGTCTCTAGTGTAAAAAGTAATAAGAACTTTAGAGTAATAAAATGCAAAATGTGTAATTGCTATTGCAAAAAAGAGAGGAAAAGAAAGTGCTCTAAAGGATACAACTGCATGTATGTTTACGTGTGTAGGACTGATAACCATATTACTAAGTTTTTGTTGGATCCTTGAATAGAACTGTTTGCAGTCTCACTGTTTGAATGGCCACTTTGTATGCTTTAATTTTGTAACTTATGTGGTATTTTTATACAATGGAGTACTACTCAGCTATAAAGAATGATCACATTGAGATATTTATAAATAAATGGACACAACTTGAGACAATACTCGTAAGTGAAATAAATCAAACTCACATGTATAAATACCATATAGTCTTCCTAGTGTAAGAAATGGTAAGAGTACATAAGATTTTATGATTATCATGATTCCCCATTACGTTGCTTTGAAGCCTTATAATGTTTTCATTCATTACTTGGAATGGTTTTATTCTGGTTTGTTTGATTTTGTTATCTGTGATGGCATTAACAGCTATTTTACAGAAAACAAGACATTATAATAGCCATTGCTGACTTAATATCATCTTGCTTTGAAGTCTTACCATGCTTTTGTTCTTCTGTTTCCATTGGTTGTATCATGTTGTATCTTATTGATTTTATTATGTGTGATAGTATAAACAAAATTTTTATGGAAAATGGGACAATATAGCAGCCACTGTTCTTCTTCAGTTATTTGGTTCTGAATGCCCTGTAATACTTTCATTCTCTTGAATGCTTTTATACTATTTTGTTATGTTTGATACTATTGTATGTGAAGATATGCTCAACTATTTCAAAGAAAGAGACATTATGGTAGCTACTGTTAATATCGGGTTGTCTTGTGTTGAAGTGCTGTGTTGCTTACATTGTTCTGTTCTGATCTTCTTTGTTCTGTCCTCTTTTGTCTTAATCTCTTTAAAATAAAAAAATTTAAAAAATAATTTTGCAACTTGAACAACTATTTCTAAGAAGACAATATGTAATTTATCAACTAGTGATTTCTTACTATTTTTAAAAATTATTTATTATTTCTACCCTTTTTTGTTTTGCTTTTTTTTCCTCTTGAAATAAAATTTAAAAAAATAAACAAACATGGTTCCGGGGATTTAGCTCAGTGGCGTAAGCACCTGCCAGGCAAGCACAAGGTCGTGAGTTTGATTCCCGGTACAAAAAAAAAAAAAAAGAATAAACATGGGTCTGACAGATATACGTCTATATGCCTTAATAACAAAATTAGTCTTACACTCCAAGGGCTACACAAGATACAACCCAGACTTACAGCTCACCAAAGGCAAACCCAGGGGGCAATGAGTAGAACAATTCAAAAGCCACCCACCTGGACTCTCTGAAGTGGTAACAGCTTAAGTAACAAAGCACATGAGAAGGCTCTAGAAAAAAATCAAATCGGGAATAATTTCTCAGAGGCTGGGTGTGGTGGTGCCCATCTGTAGTTCCAGCACCACAGAGGCTATGCCATGAGTACTGCCCCAGTTCTAGATAAGCCTGAGCCACACAGTGTCTTCAAGGCCAGTCTGAAGCACACAACGAGACTGTCAAAGTAACAAAACAGATAGACAGACAAAGAAAGACAAATAGAGAAAAGAAAAAACAAATTCTCAGATAACTACAGAGACAGTGACCATAATAAAAAGACACATTCAGTGACTCTAGAGCAGATACGTATTTTTAAAAAATAAAAGAGCTTAGGTAAATGATGGAAACCATGAATGTCCAACCTAGGAAAGAAATGGTACATTTCAATGGTACAGATTATTCAAACAGATAAAAATTCCATTGAAAGTATACATAGCAGAATGAACCAATGTGAGGACAGAATATCAGGTATAGAGGACAGGATTCCAGTCAGCAATCATGAAAAGAAAGATGCCTTAAAAAAAAAGCAAGAGACCACAAAAGATTAATCCAATGGCTGCTAGACAAAAGCAAAGAATAATATACAATTGAGCTGAGTCAATGAGAAAGCAGGAAACAGTGCACACAACATAACAAAACCTATTCATATAAGCAATGGCAGAAAAATTTCCAAGAAGTGAAAGAGTTTGACGTACAGGTAAGTGTGGCATACAGAACTCCACTTAGTCATGATTCAAAAAAATAAATAAATAAAGTCTACACCATGGCATGTAACAGTCAAGATTCTAGAAATTCAACACAAGAATAGAATATTAAAAGCTATCAGAGAAAAGAAACAAATTACCTGTAAAGGAAATATCATCAGAATCACAATAGACTTCTCAACACAAACCCATATGAACAGTTTAGAGTGAAGTATTTTAAGCCCTTAAAGAAAATAACCTCCAACCCAGACTAATGCACCCTGAAAAACTATCTTTCAAAATTGATGAAGAAATAAGATACTTCCATAACAAAGAACACCTGTAGAAATTCATGACCACCAAACCTGCACTCCAAAATGATCTGATGGACTAGAAAAAGATAACCAGGACTGTAATTCCATGAAGCCCAAAAGAATGAATCTACCAGGCAAGGCAAGTAATTAGAGGGGAGAACAGGAAAGTAACATGACAAGGATAAGTCAAAACATATCAGTCATAACTATCAATGTAAATGGTCTTGATTCACCAATCAAAAGATATAAACTAGAAGAATGGATCAGGAAGCAAGATCCAATGATATGCTGCATATAAGAATCACATTTAATTCAAAAATAAATTAATACACTAAAAGTCTTATGTGAAAAACACAAAGTATAAATCATTCATAAAACAAAATAAATGATGATACAGAACAGGCAGGTAGGCCTTTTGCAGATTAGAAAAGAGACATATTAGCTCAGCAGCATCAGCGCCTGCCTTGCAAGCAGGCAGTCACGAGTTTGATACCCGGCACCAATAAAAAGGAGAAAGACAAAAAAAAAAAAAAAAAAAAAGAAAGGAGACATATGGGTGGAGGGAGAGGAAAAGGAGGAAAGGGGAAGGGAAAGTAAAAAGATCCAAATGCAATATGTATATGCATTAACTTCCACAATGAATGCATTCATTATGTATCACAAATATATACTAACAAAATAAAGTTAAACAGAAAAAAGAAAAAAACCTAGAAATTAGTTGTATATTTACTTAACCAAGAATATTTAAATTCTTCTAAAATTCTAAACCATTACATACAATATATATTTTCTGATAATGATCATCATACCCTGAATAATTTAAACAATGAAAAATCACCAACTCAAATGGGTTAACTAGAAAACTACAATAAATGTCTTCTAAATGGTTTCTATTAAAATTATGTAAGCAAACAGCAGTCAGGTGTCGTGGCACACACCTGTAATCCCAGCACCCTGGAAGACTGAGGCAGGAGGATCAGCAAGTTCAAGCCCATCCTGGGCAACCTAGTAACTCAGTCAAACCCTGTCTCAAAAGAAAACAGAGAGGGAGGGGAGGGGATAGGAATGTGAGGCCCTGAGTTAATCCCCACCCCCATGAAGGGGTGTGTATGAGGAGTACTGTTAGAAGAAACAAATTCAGCAGATCTACTGTAAATGTGGTGACTACACTTAGATATCTCTTAATTACTAAAGCAGATCTTAAGTGTTATCACAAAAATGATATGTGTGCCTGTTAGTTAGCTTCATTTAGCCAGTCTAAAGTATAGCTATTTTTAAGCAAGTTTAAAATTATAAGCATATAAACATTTTTGTCAATTTAAAATATACAGCTTTTAGCTGGACATGGTGGCACATGCCTGTAATCCTGGCACTTGGGATGCTCATTGAGGCAGAATGGCTGCAAGTTCCAGGCCAGCCTGAACTACACAATGAGACCTTGTTCTGAATACATAAATAAGACTTCTAAGAAAGCAAATGTAAAAAAAAAAAGATGAGTGTAAACGTTTGCATAGGTACAATAATCCAAGTTTTTATATTTAAAATAATTTTGCAATGACCTAAAAATTTTAACCCTTGACACTTTTTCTATCATTTCTATTGGCTCAAATTGAACAAATACACAGTTCAATGAAGAATGTGCAGTACAGGGCTTGTCTAAAGTCTTCCGGGAAATATTCCAATTAAGTTACAAATACGTTCAAGGTATGACATATTAAATACAGTTAAGATTTTACTAAATGATGTTTTCTAAAAACCTAATGCTTGCTAGGTGATGTCACTCGATTAGATAATTCAAGTTTTTGTTTTTAATGCTAAAAATGTTACATCCTAACCAAATGTATACTTTATAATACAAAAGTGAGCAAATAGTTAGAAATAGAGAATCTTTCTATATAACATATATATTTTGGTTTTATTTACACAGGTTCACAAAAACTGTGTTTTATACTTTAATTCCCATGATACACACCAACATGTCTCACACAAAGAAGATAATCACCAACACCTCACTGAGCAATTTGGAGTTTTCATAGGAACCAGAAATGTTTCCACCTTTACAGGATTTAAAGAGTAACAACCTAGTAGCCAGAAATGCTACACTAACATACCATAAGGTTAGTACTGCTCCAACCATTTGGGCTGGGAATTTAATCAGCTCAGCAGCGTAAGTGCCTGCCGGACAAGCATAAGGTCCTGAGTTCAATCCCGATATTAATTAATTAATAAATAATTTAAAAAATAAAAATGAAACTGCTTGTAAAGCAACTTTTGCTCAATACCCAACTACTTTCTTCAAAATATTAACAGAGACAATAAAATGCTACCTGATTCTGATTTAACTTTTCTACACAGAAGGAAGTCGAATCAGAATTATTATTTTTGTGTCTGCTTATGAAACCTTACCTGTACAAATCAGTTTAACCATTTCCAGTAAGCATTTTTAAATAATATTAATTTCTTTTTTTCACTACCCTAGAAAGAATTAAGCAATTGCAGCCAGGTGTGGTGGTGTACACCTATAATCCTAGCACTTGGGAGGCTGAGACAGGAGAATCACTGTAAATTTGAGACCAGTATGGGCTACAAAGTGAGCTGAAGGTGACCCTGAACTGCATAGTGAGACCCTGTCCCAAAAAGAAAAAAATGAGCAGTTGTAAGTTGTTTTATTCTTTTAATTTTAAAATATTTTTTGTCCTTTTGACAGGGTTTCACTATGCAGTTCAGGCTAACTCAAAAGCAACCCTTCTGCCTCAGCCTCCCAACTGCTGGGATTGCAGGTGTACGTGTTTGTAAATTTTAGACTCACACTTCCTAGAGTTAAGAATTGTTTTAGCACAGCAAATATATAGAATTTCTACTTACTGCATATTCCCAGAGTGAGAAGCCAAGAAGGAGGTAGTATGGCTCCTATCTATCCCATATATTCACTAAAACTGTAAATTTCTAATTCTTGTCAAAAAACAAAAGATTTCTGAATGTATTATGTACTTCTGATACAATTTTAAAAACCTGGCTAAAAGTTATTATCAGTTTATGGTAAATGTCAATTAAGAATTTCATTCTCGGGGACGGGGATTTAGCTCTGTGGCAGAAGTGCCTGCCTGGCAAGCATGAGATCGTGATTTCGATCCCCAGTACCAAAAAAAAAAAAAAAAAAAAGCTATTCTGAAGGTTAAATAGTCAAAATACTTACCGATGATAGGCTTCTCGCCGATACTTTTTTAAGGCATGCTTATCCATATTTGCAGGCATATCTGCTGCATTCTGTAACCGATCACTCCAGGAGGTTGTCATTTTAGTTGTATGCTGAATTCTAGAAAAGAAAATCAGTATTGAGTAGTTTAAGATTGGCATCAGTGTTCTCATATCTGTTTTAATATTAGAAAAAAATCTAGCTTTCTAATAATCTAATAACTATAACAATAATTATCAAAACGTACTGAGTACTTTGTTAAATACTGAAAGATGTATTTCTAAACTATGTGAATTTAAGAAGAATAAACTAGGAGAGAAAAGCCAGAGTCTCCTGAGAATCGGCCATGCTGGGACTTAGGAAACCAACCAAGAAATCAACCAGCCAGCCTTTCTGGCAAGCCATACAAGCCGCAGGGGTTCCAGGGAGAGAAAAACCAGACAGTCCTTCCCATGAGCCTACCAGCACGCAGGCTGAGAATCAAACACGGTCCATGTTGTGTGTGTCCCCTCTGCCCCTGATCCCACCTTACCATAAGCAACCAGTGGTCCGGAGACAGGCTAAATTGATAGCAATTCAGGTATATAAAGCAACTAAATGCTTGTATTGCTTGGTTGATTTTGCAGGCCTGCCTTGGGCCAATGGTCTGAGCATCTCTTGGGAGGATGACAGTATGCAATATAGCAAATACAGGGGATTTTCTTATATCCTGTCTTTGAAATCAAATATTGTTTTCACTATTTTGCTTTTTTCTGATTTTTTTTTGCTTTATTCAGTATTCTGTTTTGATTTGCTTTATGATGTTTTGTTACTGCTATACCTGATGAAATGGACAACTACTGTGAAGACAACAAGATATACTATGGTAGTTGTTGTTGTTTTCCTAGTATTCTGCTTTGAAGTTCTGTACAATTTTGCTGCATTGTTTTGACTGGCTTTGTTCTGTCATGTTTGGTTGGATTTTACTATCTTTAAAATTTAAAAAAATTTAAAAAGGAATCAACTGTAAATTTAGGAAAATAATTTTATACGGTAAACTGTACACAGAAAGATCATACACAATACTTTCAAATTATTAAGCATGGCTACCAATAATCATTAATTTTAATCCTCTACAAAAGAAACATCATGTAATTTTAAATTAATATACGTTATAGAAACGGACAAAGTAAGCAAACTTTTTTCTTGTCTTTTTGAGACAAGGTTTCACTGTGCAGATCAAGCTTGCCTAGAACTTACTTTGTAGCCCAAGCTAGCCTTGAACTCTCAGCAATCCTCCTGCCTAGCCTCCTGAGCGCTGGGATTACAAGTGTGTGATACCACATCTGGCCCAAATCAGGTATTTTTTTAAAAATCTGTGAACATGAAGATAAGCCACTGTTCAAAACAAGATAGAAAAAAAGACAAATATTAACAACATATTAGCTGGGCACGATGGAGTACACCTATAATTCCTGAACTGGGTGGGGGCCCTGAAACAAAAGGATCACCATGAAGAGTTTAAGGCTAGCCTGGGCTACACGGTAAACTCGAGGCCAGCCTGGGCTACACAGTGAACCCAAGCCAGTCTGAGCTACACAGTGAAAACCTGGATTAAAAAAAAAAGGGGGACCAGGTATTTAGTTCAGTGGCATAAGCGTCTGCCTGGCAAGTGCAAGGTTGTGAGTTCAATCCCTGCAACAGGAAGAAAAAAAAAAAAAGCCAGGTATGGTGGCACAGCACTCAGGAAGCTAAGGCAAGAGGATTGTTTCAAGTTCAAGGTTCAAGACCAGCCTGGGCTACAAAGTGAGCCCAAGGCCAGCCTAAACTGCACAGCAAGACCCTGTCTCAAAAAGATGACAAAAAAAAAAAAAAAATCAGTGGGTTGTGCAACATTATGTGTCAATGCCATCCACAAAGGAAAAGGGACAAGAGAGGGAAAAAAGTACTTAAAATAGTAAACAATTTCCCATAGTCAATTAAATTATGAACCCGTGTAGATCCAAGATGTTAGCAAATCCCAAGTACACAAAACAGAAAGACATGTACATAAATTTATAATCAAATTCATTAAAAACAGTGATGAGAGAATATTAAAACCAACAGCTCAAAGGTAGGTATGAGAGAAACAGAAGTACACAGTTATTTAGGTGTTTCTTTCTTTCATCTTTTTGAAGCAGGATCACACTATGCAGTTCAGGCTGCCCTTGAACTCACTCTGTAGCCCAGATTGGTCCCAAACATGCAACAATCATCTTGCCTCAGTGCTGGGATTTCAGGCATGCATCACCACACCTGGCTACTATACATTTTGATCCATATTTTCACTTTTGGTTTCTCACATCAGAGAAACAATACAGTATTTGAACATGTATGTCTGATTTCACTGAAGAATATGATCTCAAGGTGCATCCATTTAGCTAGAGATGTCTCAAGCTTATTCTTCTTTATGGCAGAGAAGTACTCCACTGTATTAAAAAAAATCCACATCTTTATCCATTTATTGGTTGACAGGCATTTGAGTTGTTTCCAAGATTCAGCTATTATAAACTGTGTCACTATAAACATGCTGTGCATATATCGCTGTGGTCTGATGTTTTAATTCTTCCAGGAAGATACCAAGAAGGAGAATAACTGGGTCGAATGAAACCTCTACTTTCAGTTTTTTGAGGAATCGCCACACTGATTTCCAGTGGTTGCACCAGTCTGCACTCCGACCAACAGTGGAGAAGGGTTCCTTTTTCCCCACAGACCCAGCAGCCTTGTTGTTGGTTGATTTCTTGATAACAGTCATTCTTTCTAGCGTGAGACAGAATCTCAGTCTGTTTTAATTTGCATTTCTCAAATGACCACTGATCTTAAACATTTTTACATATTTTTTTGCCCTTTCTACTTTTTCATCTGAAAAAGTACCTGTTAGTCTCAGATGCCCATTTTTTGATGGGGTCTTTAAATCACAGGGTTTTTGATTTTTTAAAATTCTTTATATATTGTTATATATATATTCTATCATATATTTTGTTAGTCTTTTGTCTGAATAATAACTGGTAAAAATATTTCCCATTGTGTGGATTGTGTCTTCACTCTGTTGGTGCTTTCTTTTGCTATGCAAAAGCTCTTTCACTCATTTTATTTTTTCTTTTTTTGGTACTAGGAATCGAACTCATGATTCAGTATTTGCCAGATAGAAGGTTCTGCCACAGAGCTAAATCCTCAGCCTGAAAAAGCTTTTTAATAAGATGATACCCTACTTCACAACTGTTTAGATTCTTAAAATACACATTAAATAGAATATTACTTGAAGGCAGACTGTGACAAGATAAAGACTACCCACACTAAAAGAAAACAAAACAACCTAAATTATACCTGGTAAGGCCTTAAAAAGGAGATGAATTGGAATCAAAAAATAATCAACTCAAACGAAAAGTTTTTAAAAAGGAAACAACAGATGCAATACCAATATGAGGTAGTAGACTATTAAACATAGAAATAACCACATTACAATGTCTAAATACTAAAGGCCTTGTGATTATCAGACACTGAATTTTTAAAAAGCAAGAACCAACCATAATCTGCCTACAGGAAACCCACTTTGTTTTTTGTTTGTTTGTTTTTCTTTTTTCCAGTACCGGGGATCGAACTCACGACTGCCTGCTTGCAAGGCAGGTGCTTGCTGAGCTAAATCCCCAGCCCCCTAGGAAACCCACTTTGAAAATGAAGGCATACATGTATCACACTAATTCTAATCAAAATAATGCAGGGATGATTTTATTAATATTAGGCAAAATTGCCCGGCATGGTGGCACACACCTGTCCTAACACTTGGAAGGCTGAGGCAGCAGAACTCTGCCATGAGTTCCAGGCCACTATGGGCTACATGAGTAAGTTTAAAGCCAGCCTCAGCTACACTGAGAACTGAAACCCCGTCAAAAAAAATAGGCAAAATCACCAGCAGAATGGCACACACCTATAATCCTAGAACTCTGAGAGGCTGAGGCAAAATAGCAAACTTAAGCACAGCCTGGGCAACTTTAAGGACTTGGTGATCCTATCTCAAAATACAAAATAAAAGACTGAGGAATACAGTTCAGTGTAAACTTGTGGATGAGGAAGGAATCAAAATAATTCCCTAAGGCTGGAGGTACAGCTCACAGAGTGCTTGCCTAGCATTACAAGAGTTAATTCCCAGCACCCCACAAGCAAGCAGTAATGGAAAAGATGATTTTCAAAAGATACAGGAATTGGACATGGTAGTGCACACCTATAATCCCAGCACTCAGCTGAGATAGGAGGATCAATCCAAATTCAGAAGGATCATTCCAAATTTGAGACCAGCCTGGGCTATAAAGTGAACTCAAGACCAGCCTGAACTGTATAGTGAGACCCTGTCTCAAAAAGACCAAAAAAAAAAAAAAAAAAAGGATATAGGAATATAAGAAACAAATAGCAAAATGGAAAAAGATCTCCCTTATCAGTAATTACTTTAAATGTCAATGGATTATAATTTCCCATCAAAAGGCAAACTCTGAACCAAGCATGGTGGCCCATATCTGGAATCATAGCTACCTGAGAGGATGAGACAGGAGAACTGTAAGCTCAAGGCCAACCTAGCCACTTAGCAAGATTCTGTCTCAAAATTAAAAACATAAAAAGAGGTTGAGTGTCTAGCTCAGTGGCAAAACTCTTGCTTAGCATCCACAAGGCTGGGGTTCCATCTACAGAATCATTAAAAAATAAAACAGAAGTAAAAGTGATACCACTGTAGATTCCACAAATATTTAAAGAATTAGGGAATATTATTAAAATCTATGGCAACAAATTCAACAATTTGAGATAATGGAAAAATTCTGTTAGGAAAAGTAAACTGCAGTTTACAATCTTCCCACAAAGTCATCTCTAAGCTCAGATGGCTTTACTGAGGAATTCTATTAGTATTTAAGGATGAAGGACCTATAAACTCTACAACCTCTTCTAGAAAACTGAAGCAAAGAAACTATTTTCCAGCTTTCTGTTAAAGCCAAAGTCAAACACATGAAAAAGAAAATGTACCAATACTGCTAATGAACATGGGCATAAAAACTCTTAACTTTTAGATAACCTAATTTAATAAATTAAAAGAATGATACGTCATGAGTAAGTACAATCAAGCACAGGAAACCGGCATAATTAAACATTGTATTGTGATCATTCACTGTGCCCCTCAGGACACAGCCCCAGGTTCCAACTCGGAACGCCCTCCCACACACATGCACACATAAAGGGCTGAGAATATATCTTAGTGACAGAGCACTTGGCTAGCATGTTCAAGGACTCTGGGTTCAATCTTCCAGGACTAGAAGAAAAAACTGAAATGTGAACTTTCTTTTCAACAGCACCTACAAACATACTAATACTCAACTTGAAGACAATGTTGTCCTTATAAAATCAGGAACAAAGATTTACTCTCTCACCATTGCTTCTCAATGTTATATTGGAAGTTTTATTCTAGCCAGTATAATCAGTCAAGAGAAAGAAAGAAAATGCAGCCAGATCAGAAAGAAAAAAAGTAACCCTGTGATATAGATGACATCAGAACCTACAGAAAGTTACCAGAATCAACCGTGTTTAATCAGGCTATTAAACCCAAGATCAGTACACAGAAATGAACCTTTCTCTTTTTTGACAGGGTTTTGCTGTTCCCCAGGCTGATCTCATCCTGAGCTCAAGTGATCCTCCCACCTCAGCCTCCAGAGTGGCTGGGGCTTTGGCATGTGACACCACACCTGGCTTAAATTCTCATATGCGCTACTTAACGCAAACAGTCAAACACTTTGAACCACTTTCAAAAGCATCAAGAATATAAATACACAGGGATAAATTTGACAAGTGATATATGCTACTTTTGTACACTAAAATTACAAAGTACTACCAAGTAAAATTAAAGCAATGGAGAGACATACTATATTCATGGAAGTTAGACATAATACTGGTAAAATATCAATTATCTTCAATTTCATTACATTATGCAGGCTTTACTACAGAAACAAAACTCTCCTGAGATTCATACAAAAATGTAGAGGCTGAGGATATAGCTCAGCAGTGCAGTGCCTGTGTGGTAAACACTAAGTCATGAATTTGATCTCTGGTACCAAAACAAAACAAAATGAAAAGAAAAGAAAAAGTAAAGTAAAAGACCCCAGAATAACTTTTACAAACTCAGAGAAAAAAAATTTAGACTTACCCTACTTGATCTCAGAACTTACTATAAAGCTACATAATTGAGACAGTGCAATGGTATAAAGATGGGCTTATGAAACAGGACAGATAAACGCATATATAATCCAGAGATAGACAAAAGTGTGTGTATATATATATGTGTGTGTGTATATGTATATACACATGTTTTATACTTCACAAAATGAAAAAGTAATTTAAGAGAATCTTCTAAATTACTAGCTCTCTACAGAGAGATATGTTCATTATCTTGAGTATGACAATGGTTTCATGGGTGTATACATATGTCAAAATTACATGATCTTAAAAATACAGGGGGCTGGGGATTTAGCTCAGTGGCATATGCGCCTGCTTTGCAAGCAGGCAGTCGTGAGTTCGATGCCTGATACCGATAAAAAGGAAAAGACAAAAAAAAAAAAAAAGAAAGAAAGAAAGAAAAATACATAGCTTATAGTATGCCAATAGTACATCCATTTTTCAAAAAGTTACTTTTTTCTGTTAAAGGTGGTAATTAAGCTAGGACTTCTCCCACCAATTTTTATTCTTTATTATTTTGTATAAGTTATTTGTACAAAAATTTCAAAGTACTTAAGTGGGTCACTGTTAAACTAAACCAAACACATTTTAAAAATTCAAATTACAGGGCCTCAACAAAGGTCACAGAACTTTATTCAACTGCAACTGGAAATATAAATTATAACCATTAATATTAATATGGGGGCTGGGGATTTAACTCAGTGGCATAAGCACCTGCCTTGCAAGTAGGCGGTCATGAGTTCGATCTCCGGTACCGATAAAAATGAAAAGGACAAAAAAAAAACAAGTATTAATATGGGAGAAAATCTAACATGAAGTCTATACAGAAGATATTAAGGGTCAGATTTTCTTAAATCACCTTCAATAATTCATGATAATTTTCCTTAATGTTACTATGTTAAGACTTTTAAGCTCTATCTGCATAATTTGCCAAATCAGTCTGTCTACTGTCTACTGGGTTGTTGGTTTTACTTTGTTGTTGTTTTTTTGAGACAGGGTCTCACTATATAGCCCAGCCTGGCCTCAAACTCTGGTGATTCTAAGTCTCCTGAATGCTGGAATTACAGGCATGTATCACCATACCTGGCTGTCTAATGCTTTAAAGTAATTTCTCTTTATCTGTGCTTTTATTTTCCTTTGTTTCAGTTACTCATAGTCAACACAGCTCAAAAAATTAAATGGAAATACACAATTCACCAATGTTAAATTTCAAGTCATTCTAAGTAGCAAGATGAAATCATACGCCACTCACCATCCTACTGTGGATGTAAACTATTCCTTTTTCCACTGTATCCACACTGTATTTTCCTCCTACCTCCTCCTACTTTGGTAGTCTCCCTGGTTATCCAATCTACAATCACAGTAGCAGTGTCTGTGTTCAAATAATGCCTATTTTATTAATAACAGCCCCAATGCACAAGAATCGTGATGTTGGCAGCAATTCAGACATGCAAAGAAAAGCTGTAAAGTGTTTCATTTAAACCCTAAAAATTCTTCTTGATGGAAGGAAATAAATAATAAAAAAAAATAAGGAAATAAGGAAAGAAAAACCCTAAAGTTGTTAAGATCTAGAGTGAGGAAAAAAAAATCTTGTGAAATTGTGAAGAAGAAAAAAGAAATCTAAGGGTCTAGGGATATCTCAGCAGTGTAAGTACTTGCCTGGCAAGCACAAAGTCCTGAATTCAATTCCCAGTACCCAAAAAAATATATATATATAAATGAAAATAAAAAAGGGCTAGGGTTATAGCCCAGCAGCATGACTGCATGCCTGGCAAGTACAAGGTACTGAGTTTGATTCCTGGTACCAAAAAAAAAAAGTAAAAGAGAAAAAGAAAGCTCAACTATTGTAATGGCTGACTATGTCAATTTGAGGAGTTTAGAAGCTTAATTAAATCAGCAATTCTACACCCTACGGTGTAGAGGACATGCCCAGGGCAGCTTAGACGGTATAAAGGGAAAACAAGGAAAGCTGGACTTGATTCTGTTGTTTAAAGGCGCTCCAGTCTCCACTTCAGCTTGGACAGCATCTCCTGGCTTTTAGTCTTCGGTCTTTCAGCATACTCTTCAGCTCTCTGCTGCAGACCCATCGACCCAGCAGCCTCTTGATATGGACTTACACAAGACACTGCCATGAACACCTGACCTGGTTTGAAACCTTCGTCTCCAGTTGCAGATACCCTCTGCATGCTTCCTCATTCAACTTTGTGGCTGATCATCATAACCTGATCTTGAAATCTGTGTATGTTGTGTTGTATCTGTTTCCTAGTAAAGCAGATACAGATTTTGGTACCAGGAGTGGGGTATGCAGAGCTAATGCTCTAAGGTAAAAAGATAAAACTGTTGCAACTGTTCCCCTAAAGAGGTACAACACCTAGTGGGCCTATTTGGATTTGGTGGCAATATATTTCTCACTCAGGTGTCTTACTCTGGTTCATGTACTGAGTGATTTGAAAGCTGCTAGTTTTCAGTGAGGTCCAGAACAAGAAAGGTTCTGTAACAGGCCCAGCCTGCTTTGCAAGCTGCTCTCCCACTGGGATCATATGATCCAACAGATCCAATGGTATTTGAAGTGTCAGTGGTAGATAAGAGATCCTGTTTGAAGTCTCTGGCAGGTGCTCACAGGTGAACTGCAACAGAGCCCTTTGGATTTTGGAGCAAGGCTCTGCCATCATCTGCAGGCAACTATTCTCCCTTTGAAAAATAGCTCTTGGGCTAGGCATGATGGTGTACACCTGTGATCCCAGCACTTGGGAGGCTGAGGCAGAAGGATCACTGAGTCCAAGGTCAGCCTGGGCTACATAGTTCAAGGCCTCACTGAACCACACAGTGAAACCCTGTCTCAAGAAAACAAAAAAAAGAAAAAGAAAAAAAAGCTCTTGGCCTGCTCTGACATTAGCAGAAAGTGAATGCTTCACCATGGGATACCAAGTCACTGTGTGACCTGAGCTGCCTATCATGACCTGGGTATTATCTGATTCAAGTCATAAGATTGGATCTGCAAGTCTATCATTAAATGGGAATGGTATATTCATGATCGAGCTAGGGTAGGTCCAGAGGGTACAAGTAAGTTACATGACAAAGTTGCCCAGATATGTGTGGATCCTTCACCTGCGATACTACTATCTGTTTCCCAGCATGTATCCATGGCCATGTGGGATGTACCACATGATCCAGTAGACTGATACAGCTAGTTTTACTATTGCATCTTAAACTGAAAAATTACAGCACAATGAGTGTGATAAGGGCTTAGCTGACAGGCCAGGGATGTGGTGCAGGGGAACAGTATATGCTTAAACACAACAAAGCCCTAAGTTCAAGTCCCTGTACCACATTGATAAAAAAGAACAAGCATCAAATTTGTTAATTTATGTGTGTATATGTAAGAAAAATATAATATATATGGACTTCAATACTATCTGCAGTTTCAGATATTCACTAAAATCTTGTAATGTATCTTCCTTCTTCCCAGATAAAGAAGTTTACTATGCTTCATAGTGTCAGGTTACAAATGATGATCCCGGTACCAGGGATCAAACTCACGACCGCCTGCTTGCAAGGCAGGTGCTTATGCCGCTGAGCTAAATCTCCAGCCCCCACAAATGATTCTTTTATCATTTGGGCAACAGAGACAGATACCCAATAAATGGGCTGATATTTCATTAGACATTTCTTAATTGTAGGACTGTTTTCTGTATGGTACAGCACTAATACTGAATAAAAAGTTCCAAATTTGGCTCCTTCTGTATGGTGGTAGCAGAGTTAGAATTCTTTGTTTACTATAAAATATCCAGCAGATGCAGTGATGCATGCCTGTAAATCCAGCTACTCTGAGGCTAAGAAAAGAGGACCATAAGCTCAAGGCCAGTCTTAGCAACTGAGTGAGACCTTGTTTCAAATGAAAAACATCTCGGATGTAGCTCAGTGGTAGACTACAGTCTTGACTCCCAGTAGCTGGGGGCAGGGAGGGAATCCAGCTTGCAAACTAGGTATATCTGAAGAGTAGCAAATGAAATTGTTGATTCGCAGACTGTGGAGAGACAGAAACCAGGACTCACCAGGAGATGATCCCCACTTGGACATCGTATCATTTTGTTTTGTTGGGTTGGGTCTTTATTCTCTTTTGTTTTGTTTGATTATGTTAAATCTGATGGCATGAGCAGCTATTTAAAGGATAGCAAGACACACTATGGTAGCCATTTTGGATTTACTCTTGGCTTGTTTTGAAGTCCTTTATTGCATTTTTTAATTGTTTCTATTCTATTCTGTTCTGTTCAATTTTTACTATGTCCAAAGATTTCTGCAGCTATTTTGAAGACAACAAAAGGCATTACGGTAACTACTTTTATTTTGTAAGGTTTTGAAGTCCTGTATCACTTATACTGGCTTATTTTGATTGGTCTTACTCTGTTTTATTTTCCTTGGTTTTATCCTCTTTAAAATTAAAAAAAAAAGATGTAAAAATAAAAAATTGTCAAGCAGGCAAAAGATACTTTTACACTTTAAAAATATTTCATGGGCAAAACATACAGTTTCCTTCACCCCTACCATCACTCTCCCCCAAAGAATGAAAATCAGCTGCTCTAACAGTTGTAGGCAACTGGTAAAAACAGGAAGCAAAGAGTAACTGAAGCTGTAAGATAAGCATGATTAGCAATCTTTAATGAATATTATTTCCCTTGAAGAAGTATGCCAAACCAATAACAATGGTCATAGGTGGTAAGACCACTATTTAAAAACTAGACACAAGCTGAGTGTGGTGGCACAAGCCTGTAATCCCAGCACTTGGGAGGCCAAAGCTGGGGAGGGGGTCACTATCAGTTGGAGGCCAGGCTTGGGCTACAAAATCAGTTAAAGACCAGCCTGAAACAAAACAAAATAAAAAATAAACAAAAAACCCTACACTTAAAGGAAAATTGATTTGATAGCTAATACAAAGAAAACTCCATTTTTACCCACAATATGTTAGGAAAACTCTTACAAATTATGATGCATTCAGTGAAGATTTGAGGTCAAAACACTACCATGTCTAAAACACAAAAACAAAAAAAAACATATTAATAAAAATATTCATCTGCTTGAAAAAGACAAAAATTACAATGTATTATAATAATATTCACGCCCAAATGATAAAAGCATGTAAACAGTAGTTAGGCTTAACTTTCATGACAATATTGCATTGCAACAAAATATCATGCTGCCAGAATTCCATTCTGGTTAATGTTCTTTTTCATTTGGTTTTCTGTTTTGTCTGTCTGTCTCAGTAGTAGTGCATATTTGTGGCAAAGGCTGTGAGAGACTTAAAATGTCTCTCTCAAGGGAAAACTTTAACAATGGTACCCTGGTCCTATTGGACAAGCAACATGCAGCAGTTTGAATCAAATACTTCCTGACAGACCAAGTGTGTCACTGGGGATCTAGCTCAGTGGCATACATTTGTCACCTGCCTGACAAATATGAGATCTGAGTTCAATCCCTGATACAAAAAAAAGTATGTCATAAATAACAGCGTCATGATTATGCTAAGTAAATACAAACATTCATTATTTACTACCTCACTGAATCTTTAAATTTCACATTTGAAATAAAAAACTTGAAACTTTCACATCTTATAATCATCCTTTGTCATGATTTTTAGTATTTATCTATAGTATATCTATATAATGTTTACATTCTTTGCATGGAATTGATACATGCACATAACACATCTGTATTTCTTTTTTAAATTCCCTTTCTCTGCTTTCCTTCCCTGCTCCTTCCATTTCCTGATCCCCTTCCCCTCTAAGGAAGTTCTATCTCCCTATTTTTTATTATCTATAATTTATTTTGCTCTTTATAATTGGAGTTTCTCATGTAAGAGAAACCATTCAATACCAGAAAACAATTTTGAATGTCTTCAAATTTCCTCACCAGCTTAAAAGTTTGATTTGGTTTGGTTGGTTGGTTAGTTGTTTTTTGGTTTGAGACTACATAGTGAAACCCTGTTTCAAAAACAAAACAAAACACCCCCAAAGAGGCAGGCATGGTGGTGCCTGCCTGTAATCCTGACACCCAGGAGGCTGAGGCATGTAGTTCAGGCTGGCCTTAAAGTCACTATGTAACTCAGTCTGGCCTCCAACTGACAGTGACCCTCCTACCTCAGCCTCCTGAGATTTAGAATTACAAGCATACATTATACCCAGCCTAAAAATTGTATTTATGAAGACCAAAAGGCACTTCAAACCAAGTGCAGTGGTGCACACCTATAATCCTAACACTCGGAAGGTGAGACAGGAGGATCACGGTCAGTTCAAGGCCAGCCTGGGCTACAGAGTGAGTTTAAAACTAGCCTAATACTACAAACATCATGACACCTTGTCTTGGGGGGGAAAAAAACTTGTATTGCATATTACATATAGTAAAGCTGTTTTCTGGTGGGACACACCTATAATCCTAGCACTCAGGGAGGTAGAAACAGAAGGATCACAAATTGGAGTCACTATAGGCTCCAACTTAGTGAGACAGTCTTGATTTTTTTAAAAATTCCTACTTTGATTCCCAGTATCAAAAATCAAAACAAGAAAGTCATATCCAAGTTCACCTTAGCTCACCAGTACTGATGAAAACCTAAATTATCACATCGAGTTAATAATGCCACCTATTAACACACAAAGAACAGTGCCCTGAAATAAACCATACTCTCATTTACTTCTTGAGATGAAGACCTGCTACATTGCCAAGACTGACCTCAAACTCCTAAGCTCAGGCGACCCTCCTGCCTCAGCCTCTCACAGCCTCCCCAGACCAACTCCAAACTATAGAGTTTTGTTTGTTTGTTGTTTTGTTTTGTCTTTCTGACTGGGTCTCATTATGCAGTTCAGGCTGGCCTTAAGCTCACTTTGTAGCTCAGGCTGGTCTAAAGTTGCAAGATCCTCTTGCCTCAGCCTCCTGGGTGTCAGGATTACAGGCAGGCACCACCATGCCTGCCTCTTTGGGGGTGTTTTGTTTTGTTTTTGAAACAGGGTTTCACTATGTAGTTCAGGCTGATCTTGAACTGACTGCAATCCTCCTGCCTCAGCCTCAGGGGTCACCACACACATGGAAGCAGGCATAATGGCACACACCTGTAATCCCAGCACTCAGGAGGCTGAAGTATTGCTGTGAGTCCAAGGCCAGCCTGAAGTACACAGCAAGATCCTGTCTCAAAAGTAACACATGAAACTAAATACACATATGAAGGAATGTCATTTTTTCCCAAAGAAGATCCCTAAAACCTATGCTGTGTTTAAGTTGTGTTAAATATTTCATTAACCCTCACCTTTTAAATAGTTCCTGTCAAAGAACTTTTGTCTACTTTTTCATTTCATCATTTTCAGAGTTTTTTATCATTTGACCCAAACCACACCATTCACACATTCAGGGGCTGATATTCATAGTTTGCACACCCAAGTAATAACTAATAAATTCTAATTAACAAAACTGCATTAACACTAGCATCACTCATTTATTTTGCTTCGTTTTTCTTTTTCGCATGTAACACCTCCACATATATTTCAACAATGTGCTTCAGTCTGTCCTCTCTCTAAAACATAAGCTCCAGGAAGTGAGAGTTTTGTTTGCTGCTCTATCCCAAGCATATTATACAGCAGACTTAATACATACAGAGATAAATGAACCACTACACTTCTACATTTTGAAATCTTTGCTGCTCAGAAGTTAACTTTGTGTAAGCCTGAAAACAGAAGAACATAGCACAAAGTTCTTTTACTAAGAAGTCTTTGCAATCTCCTTCTTAATTCACAAAGACTTGATTAATGTAATAATATTTTGCTAATCTTGCAACATCAGGCCTTGGAACAAAAGGTTCCCTGTTCTCTGATGGAAAATTACAAAACTTCTCTTAAGTGAGAACTGCAGTACCTGTTGCCTAGACAAGCTGTTATTTTCTTTTTCTTCAAGCAACATGTTCTTTTAAAGTCTGAAACTGTAACTAAAAAAATACAAATTTATTTTCTGTTCCTAAAGTTTTGAAAACATACAAAAAAAGAACTACATTTCCTCATGATCTCAACATTCTACTGCCACTACTAGAGTTCTATTACATCCACCATATCACAAAGAATGCTGTATTTGTCCTACATCAGCACATTAAGGCTGCTTCAGAACGTTTTGAGAAATTAGACTGAGATAGGAAAGAAAGGCTTCATGTTCCCCACCAGGTACTGTCTGTGATTCTTCCACGACTCCTCCAAAAACCTTGCAGTCAACCAGTTGTATCAGATGACCCACAACTGCTCCAGGGGATGCTCCTTTGGGCTGCATTGAGCTTGGGACACAAACCTCGCTCCCTCTGGATGATTTCATCCCTCGCATCCTCCTCAATTAGATCCACAAGGTGCTGCTCCCACTCATGCCCAGTCTGACGATGCAGATGCAGGAGCCCACCTTCTTCCTTTGGTAAGCAACCTCTCCAAACCCTTAGCAATTAGCTGTATACTCTTCTCCCTTATACTCTACCACCTTAATAAAGCCTCTTTCTGGATGATATATTCTTGCCTATTCATAATTTCAATCTCAAGGAGGGCATGCTGACCTGGCATAGTAAGAGGTAGCTAACACCAAAGGTCACTGGTACCAACAAGCAGCCAGCAGTCAAAGCTGGTAACACGGAAGACAGCAGCAGAGAAGAGGGGGCAACTGAGCATCACCACGAGCTGTTCCCAATGCCTGCTACCTCAGTGATGAGAAGCACCACTAACCCCAAGAGTTTGTAGTCACTGGGTTTAACCTTGGTTATCAACATTGGAAGAGCCACATTTTACCAATCCATGATTTCTATATGAAACCTCAGCTGATTTCTATTACCCTCTGCTGGTTGGTAACTGTAAAGGGGCCATACTGTGTAACCTCTTTTACTTTCTTTTTTAAATAAAAAACAATTAATTTGAAAGTGAGAGAAAGAGAGGAAAGAGAGGGCGATAACAGGCTGGATGAGTGCGGAGTATTCAAAAAGAAAATGTTTGTCGATTTCTTATCTGCAGTTCTTTTATTGAGATACTTGTCCCTTGTAGCTCCTGGACTCTGACTCCCTGGCTTATCTTTCATCCTTAACCTTGAATTTCTTCTGGCCATGATTTCTCCCTGTTCTTCAGTAGAGGTCAACATTTATGAGTGGGGATCTTAGGGAAAGGTAGTTTAGATTTAAATATTAAGTAACAGGGAAATTTGTGACAAGGTCTCACTACCCATTCAAGCTGGATTTGGGTTCACTTTGTAGCCCAGGCTGGCCTCAAACTTGCAACGAGCCTCCTGCCTCAGCCTCCCAAGTGCCAGAATTACAGGCATGCGCCACTACACCTGGCACTTAGAAATTTGTGATTATGATAATCATATTTGGGAACCTCCAAGGCCTGGATTCTTTGCTTTTGCCTTGCTAATTGCTCAAATCTAACAGCAAGTCAGAAGTTGCCTTAGAAGAATTTTCTATTAATTTAATGAGGCTCAAAGAGGCCTTCACCCTATCTTTCCCAACCTACAAGGTCCCCTTCTCCCTACAGTCCCCACTCTAAGACAACCTTCTCACCAACCTGGATTCTTCAGGTATCTCTGCCTTTAGAGGATCCGGATGAGGGCGGACAACAGTGATGGTCACAAGCAGGGCCAAGACACTCCATGTCTGTTTTCCATATTACATGTGGCTATGAATCCAAGCAAACCAGTGATAATGCCACATCTTCAATAGTAACATATCTGTTCTTCACAAAAAAAGCAAGAAATATATGTATAGACACCTACAACTAAAAGACTGAGTTATCTGTATCTTCAAACCATTGATACAATTGAGTTCTTTCAAAAAGAACTGGATGCAGGGGCAAATGTCTGTGAACACAGCTACCCAGGGAGCTGAGGTTGAGAGGGAGTCCCAGTTCAGAGGCAGTCCGGGCAATTTACCAAGGGCTGTCTCAAAATAAAAAAATTAAAAGGGTAGGAATATAGCTCAATGGCAGAGCACCTGCCTATTACATGTGAGATTCAGCACTGAAAATAAAAACAAAAACCAACCAGGATGTGACAACTAAATATAACTCGTGATTTTAGATTTAATTCTGGGAATAGCTGGGCATGGTGGCCCACAACTATAATCTCAGCACTCAGGAAGGCTGAGGCAGGATTGCTGTGAATTCTAGGCCAGCCTGAAGTACACAGTTAAGTATAAGGTCTGGCTGAACTATATTGAGACTCTGCCTCCAAAAAATAATTAATTAATTTACACTGGAAGCTACACTGGAAGGTTGAAGGACTGCAAGTTCCAGGCCAGCCTGGGAAATTTACTGAGACCCTGTCTCAAAACAAAAAAATCAAAAGAGACTGCAGTGGTAGAGGTCCCCTGGGTTCAATTCCTAGTAGCACCAAGGGAAAAAACTATGATGAAAAACAACACAGGGAGGAGATATGTGAAACATGGTAACTGAAAGGATTAATATGTAAAAACAGCTACAAACCAACAAGAGGGAGAGAAGCAAACAGGCCAAGAGAAAATGAAGTACTACATAAGTAAGCAATTTACAGAAAGTGAAACCTAAATACAGAATAAATGAATGTTAAAAAAAAAAAAAAGCTCAAATGTTTGTAAAGATACAGCAAAATGGCTTCTATCACACCCTACTGGTGAGCATTTTATATTATTTAGTATTTTTGAAAATAATTTTCCTTTTTCTAAAATGGTTAAAGATGCTCATACCCTACCACCAAAGATTGCCTAGGCTTCAAATTTTTCCCATATGCAAGAATGCTTATCATAGTATTATTAATAATATAAAAAGTCAGAAACACCTTCCAAAAACAGTGGTTTATTCATATAATGGAACACAACAGAGCAACTGAAATGAATGATGTATCAACAAAAATGTTGAAGCCAGACATGGTGGTAAACACTTCCAATCTCAGCTGCCCAGGAGGCTGAGGCAAGAGGATCAAAAGTTTGAGGCCAAAAAAAAAAGATTCCAGGCCAGTCTGGACAACTTAGATCATGTTTCAAAACAAAAAAGGGTGAGAGATGTAGCTCAGTGGTAGAGTGCCTGTCTAGCACGTGCCAGGCCCTGGATTCAATCCTCAGTCCTGGGAGGAAAAGCTGAACACGGGACAGGAGACAGCTAAGCGTGCAGTGTTTGCCTAACACGCTGGACTCAATCTCCAGCACAGGAAGAGAAATTTTTGAAAGCTGAATAACGAATCAAGATATATATGTATATATAAATGTATAAAATGTCAAAATATGTATAGTAAATAAATGCATGTACTTTCATGGACATAATAAAAGTATAAAAATATAATTGGAATTGCCTAATTGATGACAGTAGAAAGGAAGTACTAGATAAGATGAACAGGACAGGATTCATACTGACTTCAACTGTATCGTTAGTGTTTATAAGACAACACATAATTGAAAATGATTTTTAAAAATATAAATACGAGATCTTAACTTTTAAGACTTGACAAAGGAGGTGAATGGTAGATATACTAAATGGTCATTATATTATCTTTTGTATGTTTGAAATATTTCATAAAGAAAATTTTAAGTTAAAACACTAAAGAAATCCATTAAATAAAACCAAGGAGCTTTTAAGAATATGTATACCACTGCTGGGTGGTGCACCCCAGGAATCCCAGCATTCAGAGGCTGAGACAGGAAGATTGCAGGAGTTCAAGGACAGGCTGAACTACATAGTGAGTTCAAGTGTAGCCTGAACAACGCAGTGAGGCCCTGACCCAAAAAAAACAAAAACAAAAGCAAGAAAAGTATATATACCATTAAAAAAGAAAAATCACTTTTTAATTGAAAAATAATACAAGAAAAAATTTTATAAAGGAAAAAAGTATGTTCCAACTGGACATCTGAAAAAGGAGCATATTACCTAATAGTAGACTGACTTTTTTTTAAGACATTAAATTTCACACACCAGACTTCAGGCTTCTCTTTCTAAGCAGAACCTGCCAAAGAGGCTACTTGGTCTCACACCCTTGACCAACGCTTGCCAGCAAAAAAGATGTGGAAGGTAAGAACAAATAGTTCACCCTTCACCGAGTCAATTTAATCTTTGTGATTCTATATTCACGATAACAACGGGGTGTTTTTGCTGCCTTGATGGCAGTTTTGCATTTACTGGTTTGTTGCTAAATGATATTCCACAACTACTGCAAATGTTGGTAACCAGTTATTAAAAGTTGCAACCAAATTAATTAGTTAAGCAAGTTGAAAGCTAGTCTGGGTTACACACCATAGTGACTGAAGGGTAGCCTAACTACATAACAGAATCCTGTCTCAATAAACCAAGAAATAAAAAGTAAAAAACTTACTGGGTCAAGTGACTAGAACTTTAGCACTTCATGATAACTTGCTACTGACTTCCTTCAGGCAAGTAACTTCATGTCTTAACTTAAAAAAGCTAAGCCTAGGAGAAAACACCAACTAAGAAGTTCTTCATTTATTCTCTAACAAGGATCCAAGCTGCCTATCTTGTAAACAGCTTACCAGAACTCCTTCCAGTTATCTCATACCACTATTCTACCAAATGCCCAGTCTTAGTAAGCACAATCTATCCACTATACTCTCCGTATGACGTATTAGCTTTCTCTCCTTACCGTCAACTGACACCTTGTAAGTTTCTGGAATCTTATAGACAATTGTAAATTTTCATACAAAGACATGAGATTTCAGAACTGAATGGAACTTTGGCAAACATCTCCTCAGCGCTCACCGTCACCTTTTTTGTTTTCCCCAGTACTACAGACTTAACCCAAGGCCTTCACGCTGAACCACACTCCCACACAGCGTGGCTAAACCGCTTGGGCTTGAATCAAACTTATCTTCCAAACTCAGCCCCCCAAAGTGGTAGGATTAGAGGGGTGTACACCCCCCACCCAGGTCCACTTATTTAATAGATCAGCCAGTTACACAGTGCTAAAACCTAAACTCTGTGCTGAGAGTAATGCAGAAATATATCTATATTAGCTGAAGTGAAGTGGTTTACACGGTTGTGGAAATGCACTTCAGAGACAGGGCTAGCATCAACCCAGCAGTTTTGATTTTAATTAGTAACTGGTTATGTATTTTGTGTTGTTTGTTGTTTGTCTTGTTTTTGTTTGTCTTTAGCTTTTTTGAGACAGGGTCTCGCTATGTGGTTAATTACGGCCTTTAATTCACTATATAGCTCAAGCTGGCTGTGATCCTCCTGCCTCAGCCTTGAGCGCTGGGATTACAGGTGTGCCATCCCACCTGGCCTGATTCTGCCTTTTTACACTTAACCTTTTCCGGCAGGGATGTCTTCATCTGGATAAACTCTTAACACTGTTGAAAGGGTCCATTTTAAAGACCTGAATCTTAGTGTCACTAAAGTTGGTATACCACCACCACCACCCCCACTGCTAAATTTGACTGGCTTAAAAAAAAAAGAAAAAAAAAAAAAAAAAAAAAAAAAAAACCTGAATCTTGACTATACTCAGTAACATGAGGTCATGGCAAATGGCACTGCTTCCCTGGAATTCTCCACTTCACACCCCTGTCGGCAGGGTTTGCACCCGTTGCTTTAAGAGGCAAAAATTATCAGTCTCTAGACACTGTGGAACACAGGAGTCTTCCGTCGGTGCCCCGCAGCGCGCAGCACCTAGCGAACGCAGTTTGGTAATGGAGACTGATGGTTTCAGACTGAGCGTACTTAGAGCACACAATTCAAACACACCCGCCAGAAAGGTGAAAGCCGAGAAACAAGTCGGACACCAAGCTCCACTCAGCACTTTTAACCCCCGAACATCACTGTCACGAAGAAGCACGAGGCCCGCGCCCCGAGCCCCGCCCCGGGAGACGGAAGGAACTGACGGTCCCGGGCGGCGAGGCGGCGCGTCCACGGGAGCTTTCCAGGAAGCGCTGCGCCCCACCGACGGCGAGTGGCCAGCAGGCAGCGGGCGCCGGGAGCCCTGCGGGCCCCACAGCCCAGCAGCGGATGCCCGCAGGGTCCTCGGGCCGGGGCAGGGGCCGGGGGTACCCTTAGGGACAAGGCTGCCGCAACACGCCCGCAGGGCTCTGGGTATCGGCCGAGGAAGGCGCAGAGCACTGTGAGGTGGGTCCCCGCGACCCCACGCCGGGAAACAATGGCGCGAGCGTGACGCGAGCCGGGGGCGTCGCCGCGGCCAGGGCAGGGGGCGCGCGGGGTCCGCGGGCGGGGCTCCGCCTGACAGGGGCCCGAGCGCCACCGCCGCGGGCGACTCGGTCGGAGGCGGCCCCCGACCCGGCCAGGGTCGCGTGCGTGGTCGTCAACCCGCCCTCCGTCGTTCAGGCATCCTCTCCCCGCCAGCCCGCCAGCCCGAGGCCCCGCCGCACTCACCAGTCAGCCGCTCGGCAGCAATCCCAGCGCGCAACTGCCGCAGCCGCCTGGGCGCGCGCCCGCAGTGCCGCCCCTCTCACCCGCGGCGCGCCGCCCACGCCTTGCCCCGCCCCCAACGCGCGCCCGCGGTGCCCTTTTCCCTCCCCCGACGCCCCGCCCACAGCAGCCCCCGCCGCAGTGCCCCCTCCCCGCCCCGTCCCCGACGCCACGCCCCCTCCGCGCGCCGCGCTAGTGACCCGCTGGTGTTTCGGTCCCTGGGCTGGGCCGTTAGAGGCCGGCTGCCGGGGCGACGCTCCCTGGCGGGGTGCGCGTTGCGGCAGGCGACTTTCCGAACCCTGGCGTCTGCCCCTAGCGAAGATCTGAGGTTCTTCAGCCCATGGACGCCTGGCTGTGGCCGAGGTGCAGAGGGATGTTCTTCGCCAACCCTTCAGTCTCCTTGAATCACCGTGGGAGCTCAAAGCACAGGCCACGGAGTTCACGAGAAAGGATTCGAACCCCAGTTCGAGCGTGGTACCTGGCCAGTTCCCCTTCCACACCGCACTGAGAGAGGGAAACGAGCTGGTGTAGATCCCACGTTCAGTTCCACCCTGGTACCCAGCAAGCATGGAGTGTCCACACGCCCACCGCTTCAGGGGCAGACTGCTTACTCGTGGAGCGCGGCACCCCTGGATCCGGGCAGCTCTGAGGGCCCAGCCTGAGCTATGGCCCTTCACGTCCCAGGATAGCCTCCCGCAGATCTGGAGCTTTTTTGCCTGAAGTCTTCTCTTCACTGAGGCTGGTGTATTCCCATCGTTCCTGAGGGTCTTTACCTTTCTCCTCCTGCAGCAGGTGGATTCCACGGTGGCTCCTTTAGAATCTGTTACTCAAGATCAAGCCAAATGTTTGTTGGCACCATCAGAGCAAACTCCTGGTATTGACTGCCCTGCACGTGAGCACCCACCAGATATGGCTGGCCAGACAGCCTGCTTTAGAGGATGGGGAGGAAGCCAAGTGAGGAGCAGGAGAGAAAGGAAAGTTCTCCACACCTCCACTAGGATTTACAGGAGGCAGGCTGCACCTCTCCCCTAACCGCACTTTTCAGGGTACAGGGTACGTGGTCAAAACATTGGAAGGGTTGAAAGCTATCTTAATACCATCTTACACCAAGTGCATTTTTTTTTTTTTTTGGTCTTTTTATCCGGGTATTGAACTCATGACTGCTTATTTGCAAGGCAGGCGCTTATGCCACTGAGCTAAATCCCTAGCCCCTACCAAGTGCATTTTTAAAAGGTTTCTTTTTCCCTTAGACTGGTACCAATTGCATTTGTGCATGACACAAATGCACTGTGATCTCAAATTGTGCGACAGCAACAAAAAAAAAAGTACACACAAAAGCATGGCAGGAAGTACGTGACTGCATTTATTGACAATGGTTTTCTCTCAGTGATAAGACTTCAGATATTTTCTTTATACTTCCTCATTAATTCTTTTTATAATACAAAAGTCTCCCAAAATAATGAAAAATAATAATTTTAAAAATCAAATGAGCCAATAAAAAGAAAAAAAGAAACAAAATCAAATGAGCCAGGTATCTTAGTGACTTTTTCTTGTTGCTGAGCCAAAATGCCTAACACCCCAAGTTAAAGGAGAAAAGACTTATTTCAGCCCATAGTCAGCTGACTGCAAGGCAGTGTGGTGTGGCAGAGGGGCATCGCAGAGTAAGAACAGCTCACAGCATGGCAGGAAGGAAGCAGATAGCAGCAAGCAGGAAGCACTGAGGGACCCAAGGGAAGAGGAGGGTTATGTACCCTGCAGGCCATGGACCAGGGGCCGCCTCCTCCCACCAGGCTCCATTGCTCAGCACCACTATGAACCCATCAGTAGGTGGCTCCAGTACAGTGGTATTTCCGTTCACAATGGCCACGGTCATGTTCAGATTCATGCAAGAAAGAGGATCAGTGTCATGTTCATCACCTGATGTGGAATTTGCAAACAAAAACAAAATTTCACCAAATGCTTCTGTTCGTGAAACAAATTGTTCATAAACAAAAGGGATCCTGAATTGAGGTGCCACTAGGGCATACACCATGACCCAATGTCACACTTCCATGGTCCAGTCACCTCCCCAAATCCCTAACTATGAGCACCTGAGGTGGGGGAGGAGGGTGTATACTTAAGCTATAACACTTAGGAAGGTCTAGCCTCAAGAAAACAGTTTGGGGATGTAGTTTAGGGCATAGGCCCTGGTTCAATCCTCAGTACTGCAAATAAACATGACCTTAATATCAAGATAGATAGATCAAGTTAGAGACATATAGATACACAAAGAACACCAAAAAAAAGTGTACACACTTCAAAAAAAACTGTATAAATATTTTAACAGTAACCTTACTAAGACATCGTGAGAGTAATTATAAATTACCTCTGGCTTCTACAATCACAAGAGGTGCTCAAAGTGGTGGCTATTAGCTTCCACATCTTTATTAGTATTGCCAGATGCTGTTCGCATAATCTTGGCCCATTGAGATTGCATGCATTTTGAATTTCTTCTCTAAGAATTGACAGTGTAGTGGGTTCTTTGCAATATACAACATCTGTGGGGAGCAACTGAAGCTGGAAATTGATCACATGTGCAGGGATGGGCCAAGGCCAACCCAAGAACAAAAAGCGCCAGAGGTGCACCATGTGAACAAGCCACTCCAGTCCAGAAAACACCAAGCCCTTAGACTACCATGCAGGCAGGTTGCTAGGCAAAGGGGCGGAGGGGTCATATGACATCAATCTGCTGAATGTGTAAATAAACGCACTGCAGTGGTTGAGCAGTTCCTTTGCTCCCATCTAGACAGAAGACTCCACCTGATCCCAGCTTTCCATTATCTTGTCTTCCTCATCTTCTCGTCACTCTTCACAGCCCTCACCCAGAGACGGTCAAGAGCCATGTGACCACAGCAAACATCCTGTAAGGTCCGCCATACGAGGATGACACCATCTGTTGAAAAAGCATACTATTTTTCTTTTCCTGAAATGTGTATATGTTTTTTGCAGACTCTACATAGATAGGTATAGATATAGAGATCAATTTTTTTCTATACTAGAGATCAAACCCAGGGATGTTCTACTGCTGAGCTCTTTGTATTTATTTTGAATTAGGGTGTAAGGTGCTGAATTCTCCTACCTCAACCTCCTCAGTATCTGGGATTATAAACATATACCACCATACCCTACTTGGTAGGTTACTATGAAAATAGCAAGTTGTAGAATGATAGATATCATGTAGATTTTGGAAGAGGGAGGGATGTTATGCTAATCAGTGGATTAATCAATTGATGAGTTCATAGCTGAATGTGCTGTTAAGAGGTAGGACCTAGTTAGTGAAGGTGGTCACACCAGGAGCTGACCTGGCCCCTTCTCTTGTCCCTGGCCCTTCTTCTGGCTCTCTTTCCAGGCTCTCTGCTTCATGAACCCCATATGTGAACAGTTTTCTTCTGCTGTTCACCATGCCATTCCTGCCTTGGAGCCAGCTGATCATAGACTGAAACCTCTGAAATAAATATTTTTCTCTTTTAAATTTCATGTGTAAGGTAGCTTGTCCCAGCAACAAAAATGTGATTAATATGATTTAGCCCAGCAGCATAAACGCCTTCCTTGCAAGCAGGCGGTCATGAGTTCGATCCCCGGTACCCATAAAAAGAAAAAAAAAAAAAGTGTAAAAAAAAATATATAAATACTACCGTATGCCTAATACTGATGAATATAAACATGGATTTCTGTCTGATAGAGTTTGTTATTTAGAAGGTGAATTCCAAATACACAAATAGTTATTTTTCTTCCATTTTCTATGCAGAAAAGGAAAAAGATACTATGAGGGGGAAACATAGGAGTGGGAAGAGGGTCAGGAGACATTTTCCTAAGGAAACTGATCTCAGCAAGACCAGGGTGAGAAGGACTAAGGCAGCAAAGTAAGCAAGGGGCAGATTTGGAGGAGTGAGGAATTCCTATAAAAAGGAGCCAAAGACACAAAGACCCGAATGCAGAGAATGGCTCCTGCATCTGTGGAATAACTAGAAGCCTAATGAAGAAGAAGGCAGGTGGGAAAATGGTCCCAGGAGGAGGTCAGGCCAGAGTTGGCAGAATGCTGTAAGTATAGTGATTGATAGCCAGGAACTCACTAAGTGCAGTGGAGAGAAACTCACGGGACCAGAGCAAAGACAGGGCAGAGATCAGAGTCACAGTTTTGTTCTGTTGTTTCCAATGCTGGGATCAAACCCAGGGCCACGCGCACGTACTCTACCATTGAGCTACACCCTGGCCCTGGCCCCAGTGTTTAATGACACCCACCAACCAATTCCCTCACACAGCAGGAAAAGTAATTCCTTAGGATCAGGCAAATATCTCAGACACTTGTCTACTGGGACTGTTAGCATGAGTTAAACAGGATCTGCAACCTTTGGCACAATCTTATTTTAGACAGGGCCTCATGATGAGGTTTGGGCTGGCTTGGAACTCATTTTGTAGCCCAGCTTGCCTCAGACTCGTGGTGATCCTCCTGCCTCAGCCTCCTGAGTGCTGGGATTTCAGGCAAGTGGCACCACAGCTGGCAATCATTTATTTCTTGAATACCTGCCAGGTGGTAGACACTGGAGATTCAGATTGATCCCCTAGTCTTACCTTGCCTTAAAATTGCATTTATTTAGGAAGTCAGACACTTGTGAGAGTCTCAGCAGAGATGGGGTCTTAGTGAGATAAGAGTCAGAATTAAACACGGAGAGATACTGTGATATAGACATGGTTATAGCCTCCCCAAAAACAAAGAGGAAAAGGCAAATGCATACACAGCGCTGATGGATATGGAGAAACAAACCCTTAGGCACTAATGGACGGAGTGTAAAATGATGTAAATCATGCTAAAAAACAGATTAGAAATTTCTCAAAATGTTAAATGTAAAATAACCATATGACCTGACAATCCGATTTCTAGGAAGATATCCAAAAAGGAATTGAAAACAAAGACTCCAATAGGTACTTGTATCCAGTGTTCAGAATGATGTTCCTATTAGCCCAGGGATGGAAACAGCCAGGCTCATAATCCCAGGCACTTGGCAGGCTGGGGCAGGAGGACTGCAAGTCCAAGGCCACTCTAGGTAATTTAGCAAGACCCTGTTTCAAAATTTTAAAATTTTAAAAAGTTCAGGGATGTAACTTGAGCTCAATTCCCAGTACTACTTTAAAAAAAACTGGAAACAACTCAAGTGTATATTGGGAGTAGGTAAATAAAATATGATTTAAAATATATATATATGGTATATACATACAAGGGAGTATTTTTCAGTCATAAAAGAAATGAAATCCCAGCCCTCAGGAGGCTGAGGCAGGAGGATTACTGTGAGCTCAAGGCCGGCTTGGGCTACATAAGTGAGTCCAAGGGCAGCCTGCACTACGTAGTAAGATCCTGCTTCAGAAAACAAGAAATAAAAAAGTTCTGATGTATGCAACAAAATGGATGATAAAAAGGAGTAAGTTGTGACATATGCTACAGTTTGAATGGACCTCGAAAACAAAAGCAAAAGAAACCAGGCTCAAAAAGACAAATGCTGTATGATTCCACTCGCATGAAATAGCTAGAACAGGCAAACTCACAGGACAGGAAGCGGAGAGGGATGGGCAGTTATTGCTTAATTGTTTCAAGTTTCTGGTTAGGGTGATGAAATTGTGACCCTGGTTGCACAACACTGCGTACGTAACTAATGCCCCTGGGTTGCATTGCTAAAACAGTGAACGTGGCAAATTTCACATTACATATGTTTCACTACAGTAAAAAAAATGTGTGTGCACTTGTTTTGTGAGACAGAGTTCTTGCTAGGGAGTTTGAGCTGGTCTTGAACTCCCTCTGTGGCCCAGGTTGGCCTGGAACTTATGGCATGTGTCACCACACCCCATTTAAAAAAATATTTCTTAACTTTTAAAAAAGAGTCAAATACACAAATAAGACAGTTTTCTCCGTGTTCACCTCAACTCCTCGTTTTCCTAGTCAGCAGATACTGCTTTCTCTAGGTGAAACGCTCTTAACCTTTGTTGGAGCCGTTGAAGCTGAGTACACGTACAGGGCTGTGGCATGGCCCAGCACTGCCAAACTGAGAACAAGGAGACACCTCAGGGGGCAAGACAGGCCACAACTGAAGCCCCTGGAGACTTTCTGGGTAGTTTTCCTTAATTGGCATCCTCTGTTGCTCTGAGGGGTTCAAGGACCCCTCCCAAGATCCTGCTCATGTTTTCTGTGTTTACCACTCAGCTCCTTGCTTGTTCTGATTAAATGTGGGCTGCCCAGGGTCAGTCGGCCACTCAGCTAGCAGAGTTAGCTCTGCCGAGGATTTCAGTCCTCCTGCAACCCTAAGAATCATGCCACTTGTCTCATTCCTTTGGGCCTTCGCCACGTACCATTTTGGGGGATTGGAGATCTAGGCACAGACCAACACAGCTTCTTAGTCTTACCCACTCTGAAGGCTTGAACCACATGTTACTTCCTCAATTCCTCGCCCACTGTTCTGGTTTCTACCCAGCTGTTTCTGCAAAATCTCATGCAATGTACTCATAGGCAGTACTTTGGGAAGTATCGCTTCTCGTCCTTTTGGCTAAGATCAAGTGTAGTACTTTGGGAAACGTAATTGGATCGCAGTGGTGTGACACTGTTCAATGGATTAGTTCACCACTGAATTTATAACTGACTTAGTCAAGAGGTAGGGTCTGGGGATTTAGCTCAGTGGTACAGTGCCTGCCTGGCAAGTGTGAGGTCTTGAATTCAATTCCCAGTACCAAAAACAAACAAACAAACAAAACCAAAAAAAAAAAACAAAGCGGGATCTGGTCAGAAGAGGTGTGTCATCAGGGTCATGGAATGGAAGAATTTATCTCCTCTCTGCCCCTCTCTTCACTGTTACTGCCTTCTGCAGCCATTCCACGAGCTGTTTCTCCTCTGTGATGCCCCTCTGCCATGCCACCCTGCCTTGGAGCCAGCTGACTATGGACTGAAACCTCTACACAGTGTCAGCCAAAATAAGTCTGTTCTTAGAGCTGCGGTTATCCAGCATTGTGTCCCAGCAACAAGAAAGTAACTAGGACATCCAACTAAGAGAAATTTCCTGTTAAGTCTTCTGTGTGACCCTGTATCTTCCTTTGCCTCCCCTAACTTACCACATGTCAGTATTTGAGCAAACTGTCTTTAGATGCATCTTGTCACATGGCTGTCAGCTGCAGGAGGACAGGGATAATGTCCATCCTGTCTACTGACAAAGTCTGGCACATGGAGGATTTCACATGTATTTTTAAATTAATTTATTACTAAATCTATGATGGGCTTGTGACCAGATTTTATTTTAATGCCTTTTTTTTGTTGTTGTTGTCTTTTTCCTTTTTATTGGTACCAGGCATCGAACTCACGACTGCCTGCTTACAAGGCAGGCGCTTATGCCGCTGAGCTAAATCCCCAGCCCCTTTTAATGCCTTTTACAATACTGTACTTTTTAAAATTTTTTAAATTGTTTGTAATGCTGGGGTTAAGTCCAGGGTCTTGTACATGCAAGCAAGGCAAGCATCCTACAGCTGAGCTTCATACCCAGCCAATGCTCTACATTTAATTACATTTTTTATTTTAAAGAGAATAAAGCAAACAAAACAATAAAATGAAACAAAACAATGAGAACAATTGGATTTCAAAAACAGAACAGTAGGAAATCAACAGTAGCTACTGTATTGCACATTGTTATCCTCTAAATAGTTGCTCAGACTACCAGATGTAGGCATGCGAAATTAAGCAATATAGCACTAAGTTGTCTCTTTACTTCCATTGCTATCATTTCAGAGATTTCAGGTACGTGACTTCTAATTTCTTTTGTGTCTGTGTCTGTTGGACCTGCTCTGGGTGGGCTGGAGGACTGGATTGCACACCCTGCTCCTTCCTCTTGACATTTGCCTGTGTTCCACTACCATTTGCTGGTTGCTGCGTCCCAGGTGTTCCCTGCACTGGCTGCCCATCCTGTGGTGTAGGTGATTGGGCTCAGCACCTAGGTTCCACTGATCTAAAGTTCCCAGGGTGGCACAGAGGTGTGGAGCAGTGGCACCTCAGGGCCTGGCTTCTTCCTTAGTTACATTTTTTAAAGGAATCAGCCCAAGGCTGTCATTCTTACAGTTTCTGTCCTGCTTCAGATGTTTCTTGTAGCTGCTGAAACCTGAGCAAGACAATAGTGCAGTTTGCTTCCAGATAGAATTTGTGGCCTACCAGCCGAGGGTTGTTTGGTTCCATTCAGATGAAGACCGTGAATCAGCAAAGTGCCGCTGTTAGCAAAGTCTGTCACCACATGATACCAGGTAATGTTGGATGCCAGGAACCGATGCAGCCAGCTGCCGGTCACTGCCACAGCTGGCTATCACAGTCCCATGCCAGTCACATCCAATGCTGGCTTGTGCTGGGCACCATAGTGAGACAGAAAGATAGGATAGTGGGGAAAGGAGGCGAAATAAGATCTCTGCCCACAAACAGAGCAATTCTCAGAGCCCTGCATGTGGGCTGCTCAAAAGAACCAGCACAGCTTTTTGATAGACGGACCTGAACATAATGCAGTGTGGGAAGCGTAAAACAGCACTCCCATGTCTCTGCACAGCAGCCCGCCCCACACTGTCGGGGGTGTTTTCCTTTCCCTCTTTTTCTCCTTGGCTCAACCTCTGCCGACTAAGGGTATTTTCCTACCCTTAGTAAATGTGAAGCTGCCACCATTCGTGTTTGTTTCATATGGTTCTCTTTTGGGATAGAAAGAACCCACAAATCAGCTTTAGAAGGAGACTCTAGCACCCCAGAAGTCCAGCATTAGTAGGACCTCATAAGTCAACCTTGCTGAGGGGTTGGTCTCTGCCACCATTCTTTGGTGGCCCCTGGTCTCTAGAGCTCATTAATGTTCACAGCCGTGTCTGCACTCTGTCCACACTGCTCAGGATAAAAGTCAATGTAGATTGACAGGGCTTTTGGAGGCCACACTACCTGAGAAATGCATTATGAGCAGGTTTACAGGAAGCCTGAAGTGAGTCTCTGTGGTCAGCACACAGGAGGGACCCCTCAGAGGCTAAAACTCAAGTTCCTCAAGCATTACTTATGCAGCCACTGCAGACCTGTTTCAGTAAGGGTGAGAGTTGAAACCAGGGAATCTTCTGGAAGGTCTGCTGTGCATAGTGGGCGTGCAAATAGGGCCCCCATTCCTGATCTTAGCCACTCCAGGGTGCCCTCTCTGGCCTCAAATATTCTAGAGTCATGTTGGAGTAGAGAATGGCAGTCGATAGCCAGAGAAGAGACACTACATAGTCAGACAGGACTCTGAGGCAAGTCCCAGGCCAAGGGGGAAAAAAGGGGAGTAGGGTGGGGCACGCCAGCTGTCAGCCTAGTCCCCCCCAGCCCCCACTAGCACAGGGAAAAATGAATAAGGCATTTCTTGTCAGTCTCAAACTGATATCACCAATCACTCCAGCCTCAGTCTCTAGATGGCCATCTAACTGAGTGGTAGAGCCGGGTTCAGTGGCCTGTGATCCCAGCACTCTAGGGCTGAGAGAGGAGAAGCACCACCAGCTTGAGTCCAGCTAGGGGTACACAGGACGCTCCAGCCCAGACAGAATTATGTGGAGACCCTGTCACAGATAAAGAGAGAAAGGAAGAAAGGTAACACGAAGGACTTAACATGAAGCATACGTCCAGCGCCTACAGGTCTCTGTCACAGCTTTCACCCTCACTGGGTCCTTTCCCCATTCTGGTTAAACAGTACCCACACCAAAGCCAACGTCTGAAGCTTGCTACTGTCAGGATTCGAGAGCACACTCACCTGTATTTAAGAAGTGTAGGCTTTCCCTTATTAGAAATGAAACCATTGGGCTGGGGATTTAGCTCAGCGGCATAAGCACCTGCCTTGCAAGCAGGCGGTCGTGAGTTCGATCCCTGGTACCGATAAAAATGAAAAAGACAAAAAAAAAAAAAAAAAAAAAAAAAAGAAATGAAACCATTTCCTCATTGACTTGATTTTCTCACTTTGGCATCCCACATCAACCTCAGCAGACAATTTGCCTGTTCACAGGAACTAAACGAATACATTTTTGAGATAAGAAATGGAAATAAAAGTTGACTTAATGAATTTTTTTTCTGGACCTGGACCCTAGTGGGAACAAAAGTTGTTTATACAGAAGGGAGATGCAGATCTTATTCTGTGGACCATCAATTCCTCAAACCCCAAACCATGGTCTTCTTTCTTTGGTCTTTTATTTTTTGCATATACATTACAAAAGACAAAAATGCGAGGTAAGCCAGCCACCATAGACATTAGGAAACTTCATTGCAAGAGACAGAAAACCCTGTTAAAAAAGGCTTAAGCCATGGGGAAGTTCAAACGTATAGTGGATAAATGATTACGTAACCAGCATCTGTCTTTCATCTGTCTGCCTTGCAGCTCTCGAGGCGATGAGCATCGTAGTCCTGGCTGCTTGGAAGACTGAAGTAGGAGGCATGAGTTGGGCTGGGCAACTAAGTAGGACCCTATTTCAAAATAAAAAACATTTAAAAGGGCTGGCCAAGGAAGGGTCACACAGGGACTAATCAGATGGTAGGCCAGGTCGGGGCTGGAGAGGTACCTGAGCAAACCTGGGGTTTCTAACAGGGAGCAGGGCTGAGGAACAGGTGCGAGGTGGCAGTTAAGATGCCCACTGCCACTAGCACACTGGAAGCCACCCAGACCTTGAGGGACAAGTACAGTTAGGGAAACATAAAACCACACTTTGATCATGAACTTACTAGCTCTTACCCACAGGAGGGATGGGAAGACACTCCCATCAGCAGCTGCTGCTGGGGCAACCAAGATTTTCAGAAATATCCCAAACCTGTGTTGGGGTTGGTCCCACCTACCGAGAAACTGTGCTGCCTTTCAGCATAACTGGAACTTAGCCCTACATCTCAGCCACCCTCTCCAGTACTGGTCAGTGGTGACCCCTTCTTGGACGTCAGTCCTCCGCAGTAATCTGAAGCAGCATTCCCAACTGGGAGGGATTTACTTGGGGAACCCCAAATCGCTACAGTGTGATAGCTCTGTGATGTTATTAGGGGAATGTACCGATACAATCTTTTTTTTTGAGGGGAGGAAGTGGGCTACTGGGGATCCAACCCAGGGCCTCCCACATGTTAGGAACTCTACCTCTGAGCTAAATTCCCAACCTTTCTTACAGAAATGTTGAAAAGCCTATTTAAATACTTAACACTTGGGAAGACTTAGATATTTATCATGATAAATTCCTAGTAGAATATATAACCTCTATCTTTTTAAGGTTCAGTCTTTGTAACCAAGAAAGTAGCTCTGGTTCTCAGACCAAATATGTGAGAGATTTATATTGGGATTCTTACCAGAGATGTGGTTTTCTTCAGTTAGTGGTCCTCAAATATTAATGGCATTGGAGACTTTTTACATGTTGCCTGGGGTATTGCTCAAAGGCAGATTCCAGATCCTATCCCACTCCTACAAACTGTGAACCTGAGGTCATGTGTCCTGGAAATTCAAGATTTAAATAGAACCCCAGATAAATCTAACACTGGTGACAATGTCAGCTATGCACCTCAAGCCTGCTTGTACAGCTATCAGCGTTACCATGGTAGCAGGCAGTCACAGCCACCTTCTGTTGCCTGCTGCCCTGGCAACAACTGCCTGTTTGTAGGTTTTTTTCTTGTCTGAACAGCAATCTCTTGAGTACTGCAAATGTTACACTACTGACTCAAAGAAAGTGGCCACAGCTGCAGGGTCAGGAATTGTAAGTCCTTTGTCACCTCCCATCCAGAGCTGCCATTCCATTCAGGTGTCAGATGCTCACTCTCAGTGGCTGCATTTTGTCGGCAGGAACAGAGTGTAGTGCCCACGACTCAGCTGCCCAACCCACCACAAGCTGGATCTTCCCTTACCTGACACCTGCAGCGCTCATAATACAGGTCTGAGGTGTACTGAAAACTGGTAACAAGAGCTGAACTGAATCAGCATGGTGCTGCACGTGGACGACCCACCTGAGGATGGCTGCCAGCATAAAAAGGAGACCCGGAGAGGAAGCATAGTGTTATTGTTTGGAGCTGTCTCAAAAAAAAAAAAAAAAAAAAAAAATGCAAATTACAAAAAATTTTAGAGCTAAACTTATGTATATGTTTTTGGTCCTTTCACTGTTTCTGTGTTTTTTGTTTTCCTTTTTTTTTGCGGGGGAGGGGGCAAAACAGAGTCTCCCTACATAGTTCCAGCTGGCCTTAAACTCACTGTATAGACCGGGATAGCCTCTGCCTCAGCCTCCTGAGTGCTAGGGTTACAAGTGTGTGCCGCCACTCTCAGTTCCTTTTTCTTTTTTTAAAATTTAGAATCTATCTCTGGCACAAAACACCTAGTTCTTACGATTTAAAAGAGAAGAAGTTAAATTGGCTCGTAGTTGCTGGGTGTGGCAGCACATATCTGTAGTCTCAGCATTCAGAAAGCTGAGGTAAGAGCATTGCCATGAGTTCCCGGCCAGCCTGGGCTACACACTGAGTTCAAAGCCAGCCTGAATTACATCGAGAGAGCCTGTCTCAGAAGCCACAAAAAAATAACACTCACACTTTGGGACAGTTCTGTGTATGGCAAGCTAGCTCTAACACAGGAAGGCATGGTGGAACAATGTGACAGGAAAGTTGTCCACCTCAGCAAAGGGAACAGCCAGGTCAAGAGTACACCCTCGGTAGGCAGGGTTGCGCATGCCTGTAGTCCCAGCCCCTGAGAGGCTGAGGACTTTGAAGCTGAGGCCAGCTACAAAGCCAGTTCAAAGCCAACCTGAACTGTTGCTAGTGAGACCTTGTCTCCAGAAGACAAAAAATAAAAAAGAACATACCCTTGGAGGCGACGCCCCTGGCGAATGCTTCCCCTAGGACTGTCCAACCACACGTCCAGCTGGGAGTTCTGCAGTGGGTCAGTCGCCCAAGAGTGTAGCGCCTCTGGCACTCAGTCACTCCCAAACCCATGAGACTTTTGAGAGACATTTTAGACCTAAACCATGCACACACACCTGCACAGGTCATTCTCGTGGATTAAGCACACCACACGGGTCAAAACGAAGCTACAGCCAGAGCCTTCTAAGCCACCTCCTCCTCCTCCCAGCCAGCACTTCACTCTCCATGAGTAATTACTCACAGTGCAGCTCCAAAGATGCTGGGCTTTGCCTGTCTCTGAGTTTTATGGGAATGGTCCTATCAGTCTCTCCCCGCTAACCTATTGGTAAAATGTGTCCGTAGGTAGCTGTTGTTTTGTTTCCATGGCTCTGTTGTAAGCTGTTGTATGACCGTCACATAATTCATCCATCCTTTTAAGGGAAATTGCAGACTAAGGGTGGTTTCTCCACCTTCAGGGCTTCTTAGAGCCTTTAATATGCTAGCAAGTGGCAACGACGGCCCAGGACAGCAGCCACCTGAGTTTACTGGGACCCGCGCCATGCTGGGACCTGGAGTGCCAGAAAACCAAGCAACCCCTCCCCACTTGCCTGTTTTGTTTTTTTGAACTTCAATATACATGAAAGTATGGACAGCTATTTTGAAGAGAATGAGAGACTCTAAGACAGCCGTTAGTGACTTCCCTACTGTCTGGGTCTGAAGACCTAAAACGCCTTCCTCATTCTGTTTGGATCAGTTTTATACTATGTTGTTTTGTATGAATTCTCTGTATGCGAAGACATGGACAACTATTTGGAAGACAATAAGAGACAATATGATAGACAGTGAAGATCTCAGGTCGTCTAGCTTTGAAATTTGTATCTCTTATATTGTTTCTTATGTCCTATTTTGTTCTGTTTTGTTGTGCTTAATTTTACCCCCTTTAAAATAAAAAAAAATGCTAGCAAGTGGTTATAAAACCAAGCATGGCCAGCGTTTCTCAACTTTTACCACAAAAAAAAAAAAATATTCTCAATATTTACCACACACAAAAAAAAAAACTTGTTTTTTTTTTTTCTTTTTTCTAGAAAGCATCTTACGGGATCAACCTTTTTTTTGCAGGACAGGCTTCAGGAAAACCTGGCTTGGAACAATGGTTTTCAAACCACCCCTCTATGGAGGGGAACGAGAAAAAAGAAGTATAGGTACAAACTCCCTCTGATAGCACAATCATTACAGATGTCTAAAATGTATTAATAAAATAAAGACGTTTTAAAACAAAAACCAAAAGCTGTGTTCCTCCAAGTTCTAGGGCACCAAACAGAGACTCAGGTCAGCATGGGAAATGAGAGGAGGCCCCTGTACTGCCTGTGAAGGGTTTCCACATGGGTGTGTGAGTGTAGGTACACAGACACGTTGCTATATGGGTAAGCCTACATTAACTGCGTGTAGGTCTCCCATTGGAGGAAAGAGGTTTGGTTAAACTATCAGAGCAGGCTCTAGAGGGCCTCTCAGATTGCACATTGGAGGGCCAGTGAGCCTTATCCGAAGTTCACTGTTGTTGTTGCACCTGGCTCTGGTTCCTGAGGAGCTCTGGGGACACCCAGAGAGCATCACTGACAGGGCCCCACACAGATCAGCCAGCGTGGTCCCCAGGCACTCTCAGCCTGTGGAATCAGAGGCTAAAAATAGACCCCGCCTCACCAGCAAAGCCTCGAGCTGCTCCTTACCTAGGCTGTGGGTGTGAGGATTAAGAGCATGGATTCCACAGCCAAGCCTTGCTGGCTTCAGCAACAGGCCCTGCTGCTAACTAGGGCAGATCACTTATACCTTCAGGTCTTGGTCTCCCCACCTTTGTGTAAGACAGGATCTGGCCCAGGCTGGCCTTGCTCTGGACTCAATCTGAAGTCCAGGCTGGCCTCTATTCATTGTGACCCTCCTGCCTCAGCCTCCTGAGTGCTGGGACTACAGGCGTGCCCCATCACACCCAAGTACTTAGTTTCCTCATTGTTGTTTTTATTTTTATTTTTTTATCTTTTTCCTTTTTATCGGTACTGGGGATCGAACTCACGACTGCCTGCTTGCAAGGCAGGCGCTTATGCCACTGAGCTCAATCCCCAGCCCCTATTTTTATTTTTTTAAAATCCGTTTTATTTCAAAGAGAAAAAAAATTTTCAAAACACATCAATCAGGGAGTTTTGCTTTTTAAAAGGTGAAGATAATAATGTGTGGGGGCTGGGGATTTAGCTCAGCGGCATAAGCACCTGCCTTGCAAGCAGGCAGTCGTGAGTTCGATCCCTGGTACCAGTAAAAAGGAAAAAGACAAAAAACAAAAAACAAACAAACAAAAAAGATAATAATGTGTAATAAAACCAAAACATCAATGGCTCTTTTCTTTCGACATGAACTTTTTTGGGGGAGAGAAGGGTAAAGCCTAACTTTAGGGGTTGATTCTCTCATGTTCACCCTCATCCCACTCAGCATGAGCCCTCTAGCGCCCTCCACCTGATGCTATTGGAGTCACAGCACCTTGAAAGAAGCTAGGGCTTCCCGGGCTCAGGGTGGGTCTAAGGCAGTTGTGGGGCTTCACACAGGAAATCCACTTTTAGCTCTCCCGGTCAGAACAGCAAAGTAGACTGTTCCCTACTGTGGTAACTATTTCATAAAAGACAGTTTCAACACCAAAAATGTAGGAAGGATATAGCTCAGGACAATAGGACTCTAAATTAATTAAATGTTTTTTTTTGTCTTTTTCCTTTTTACCAGTACCAGGGATCGAACTCTCGACTGCCTGCTTGCAAGGCAGGTGCTTATGCCGCTGAGCTAAATCCCCAGCCCCCTAAATTAATTAAATTTAACTTAGTAAAAAAATCATTATATAACCCACGGGGCAAAAGGAAAAGTTAAATTTCTTTATTGACAAGCCTGTTCCTGAGCTTCTCAGGGTTTAAGGTTCAGCGGTCACTCCCTCCTCTCCTCAGCCCAACTGGACAAGGTGTGTGGGCCTTGGCTCCCTCGGCCAAAGTCTGGGTTCCTTTCCACCGGGAAAGGAGGCACCACGTGGGGTGCCGGAGGAATGAAGCAAGCGGAAGTCTTCTGTCTCGCTGTGTTTCCTCTCCCCTTTCTTCTTGCTGTAGTGGTGATTTGTGCAACAGGAGCCCCCTTTTCCCTCTTGGATCTTTTGGCTTTTCACCAAAATAAATGGCTTCACATCATGGGGCCCCATGCTGGCTCCGTGGTGCTCTGTACTAGCTAGGAGCTTGGGCCTTGGTCATTCAGGGTGGTGCTTAGTGAAAATACCCAGTTTTGTTTTGTATTGTTCTGACCCACTAAGTCACTGAGTTTTTTGCCCAGGTTGGGCTTGAACTTGCAATTCTCCTGCCTCGGCATCCCAGAATATAGGAATTACAGGCATGATTTATTTGGTCAGCAGTGGGCATCGATGCCCGAGTCGCCAGAAACAACTCCCCTTTGTATCGTCTTTCACATCGTCTTGATACACTGGCCCTCATATTTGGCCAACACTGCTCTCCCAGGCAGGCCCTGTTAGGGTTTCCTGGACATACTGGGTGCTTTTGCTAAGCACCTCCCTAAATGACCAGGCTTCCAGCCAATACTGAGCACCTCCAACGGCAAAACAAAGGTGTTTGTTAGTGGTCCCCAGAAGAGAAGAGAGGTAGCCTGATCAGAGATAGGGCAGCCCCAGGAGGTAACTGGGAGTCGATAGCTCGCAGCCTGCAGTTGTAATGGGGTCACTGAGAACCTCAGTTCCAAGTCCACGGAGAACTCTGGGCCACTCTGCCTGTGCAGGATCTTCCCACTCTGGACAGGGCCGCTCATTGACCCAGCCGTGAACCCAAGGCTCAGAGATCAAAGACTGCTTTACAATTCTCAAGATTGTTTTGGAAATCAAATACCTTGATGCTCACTGTTAACTGGTTCTGGAAGGCCCGCCGAGTACCCAAAATAAGTACAAAACAAATGCCGAGCACAAAACTTTCCCTCCAGAATGCACCAAAGACCAAACGAGCCAGTTTCAAACCAGCTGGGACTGAGGTGTTACTGCGTGCCCTGGCCATGAAGAGGTGGCACAGCACTGTGGCAGTGAAGCAGTGAGTGTTTACAACTGGTGCCCACTGCCATCTGGTCTGGGTCGCCATGGTCCCCACTCAGTTTACACAAGCCCCTCCTCCACCTTTTCCCAAGGAACTCCAGACCGCTGGAGCAAGCAGGGGCAGCCGGACCATTTGTTTCTATTTCCCAGGGCTCAGGTTCCCCAGGTTTCTCCTGCTTGAAGTAATCTGCTAAATTTAAACACTCAGGAATCCGCAAACGCTCTTGGGATTCCAGCTCAGTGAGCCTGCTCGGTAATGCTTCCTACTCAGCTAACAAAGGGGACTTCACAGTGGCCAAGGCTGCTGGAGTGGCCCCATCTCCTGTCTCCAGGGGATCCTGGCCGCTTAGCTCTCAGAGCATTGAGAGGCTTCAGCTGGGGTTCTCCACTGCGACTCCCCTCCCGCTGGAATCACACTCACCAGGGGAGCTGTCAGGATATAAAGCTGCTGGGCAGTGCCTCCTACCGATTAAAGCACAGGGTTAGGGGCAGACCTAGAGTCCTGTGCGTGTGTGGTGTGTGCGTACGCATACGGGTGCGATAGGGATGGAATCCAGGGCCTCCTGCGTGCTAAGCATGTACTGTACCATTAAGTCACATTTCCAAGCCCTAGAATCTGTGGGGTTTTTCCTTTTTTTTTTTTTTTTTTTTTTTTTGTCATTGTTGTTGTTGTTGTTTGTGTTTTGAGACAGGGTTCTGCTATATACCGCAGGCTAGTCCTGAACTCACTTTGCAGCCAAGGCTCAGGCTGGCCTCAAACTCACCATGATCCTCCTGCCTCAGCTTCCCTCCGGAGTGCTAGGATTACAGCTACCACCATGCCTGGCTTCTTTTTTCTTCTTTTTAAAAACTCTCCACAATGTGCAATGTGTGTACCATTGTTGCCCTCGATTGATGTCTTTGGAAATTTTGTTTTAGTTTTTTTCTTTTTTCCTTGAAATAAAATGGATTTGGAAAAAAAAAAAAAAGCTCCCCAAATAATTTGAGGACTGTTTGTGCTGTTTGTGCTACAATTCCAATTTCTCTACAACCTGCAGGTCAAACAACTTATTAAAAAGAAAAGCTGAGTCTTAGGAGTTTAATACTTGTGTCCAAATCACCCAGCTTTTTAGAGTTTGAGATCGCAGTTCAACAAGCGATACTACTTTTTTGTTATACATTTGTTCCAGAGTCAATACCAACTGCTTGACAAACATCATCTCAGGTAATGTTCACCATAATCCTATGAGAACACTGAGGCTGGTCAGGGAGTTTAAATCATTTGCTCTAGGTCTGAGTGATCCAGTAGTGGCAGAGGCTCCCGCTGAACTGTTTGTGACCAAGTTGGGGTAGGTAGCATCCTTAGGGTCAGCAGAATTTGGCCCTGCCCTAAAGGAATTTAGAGTCTTATGGGACTGATAGGAAGCAGGTGAGTCAACAGTTAAAACACAGTCTCATAAGCGTTATGGTTGTACATTAGTCAGGGTTCATAAGGGGAACAGATGTAATTAAAAAAATATATATCTCTGTCTCCATCTATGTATATCTCCCGATGTATGCTGGAAAGCTAGAGGATCCAGTCAGAAGTCAAAGGCCTGAAACTCACCGCAGAGCCCATACAAGCCTGCCCTGGGAAGCCACAAGTGTTTGTACTGGAAGCCTGAAGGAAGTGGACAGGAATGTCTAAAAGGAATGAGAAAGACTGGTGCTGCTCTGGGTAAGCATAAGGGCAGACTCTGTCTCTTTTCTCTTTTGACTCCATCCAGGCTCTAAGCCTACTGGTTGCTGCCACCTGCGTCCAAGATAGGTCTTCTCTCTTCAGATTGGAGTTTACATCCCAACCTACCCAGAACTGTGCTTCACTAATCTACTAGTTCCTTATGCCATTCAATTAGCTATCACAATCCACCCCTTGTCAGTTTGAAACGAGACACATTTCCTTAAACTATGCTTAGTCTTCAAATACAACAGCAACTTTGTAATTATGCCTAAGGTGACACAACTATCTTGCATACACAAAGAAATACACTAATTCCGTCTTCAGACTAGAAGGCAAAGGTTTTCTTTGATTTTTACTCTTCTAACATTTCATAACTTTAAACATTATAATATAGATTTTTTTTGTCTTTTTCGTTTTTATCGGTACCAGGGATCGAACTCACAACTGCCTGCTTGAACGCAGGTGCTTATGCCGCTGAGCTAAATCCCCAGCCCTATAATATAAATTTAACAATACATTATAAAGAAGGAAAACAAAGATATCTGCTAATAGGTGTGTATTTAGGCACAATGATATTAACAAAATAGGAAAGAAAAGTTAAAATTACAGTGCTTATTTCTGTAACTGATCATGTGATCATAGCTGGTATTTATAATTACTTTCTCCTACTATTGCAACGACAAACAGAAATACCAAAATGACACCCAGAATTTGGAGGCAGATGGGCATTGACCAGGAATCAATTGCTTCCCCCAGTGTCAGGCTTTGACGGCCCAAGCGGGGCGGTTTTTATAGGGTTGCAGGGGTGCAGGGTACAGAGGTAGAGTATTTGCCTGTCTTTGATTGGTTCTTATGATATGCATCCCAGTGATCAGCCGTTTCCAAGAAACAGAAGCAACCAGAATTGCAGCAGGTGCCGTCACCTGGGGAACTAAGTGTGCTGGCTCAGGTGGGTGGGGCACTTTCTGCTGCACCACCCATTTTGTATTCCTGTGACCCCTGGCAAGCATCTCAGCAGGTCTTGGTTCTTCTCCTGGTGGGGTGACCCATACCTTCATTCCTGAAGGATCTGAACCACTTGTCACCCGGGCTGGATTGAGTTGTCAAGTCTAATGATGCAGCAACTTACCCTTATCCTGAGGACAAACATTCCTATTCCAACAGTGAATTCTAACACTCCTGGAACCTCTAGCCATTTCCCTTGTCTCTAGACCCAAGACGAGAGGGAAGGAGCAAGAAGATTGAAGTCTAGAGGAGAAAGGCTTTTTATCTCTTGTTTTCCATTCTGGCAACACTGTCACCTTATATCTGGCCTTACACTGTGATGTCTTCTGTGAATCTCTAGTGGACATCAAGGTTTAGGGAGACACTGAACAATATTCAAAGCATAGAAAACTTCCATTGCTTGACAGGATCCTTGAGGGAGACAGGGCAGGAAGAACTGGCCATCTGTTAAATCTTCTCCTTGCTGTCAAACCTAAGTCTTTCAGGTACCTCAAAGTGACTTGTAAGCAACTGCTTCTTGGCTTAAGTACCTACTGTTCGGAACAACCTTTAAAAATAGATGGGCTTTTCCTCCAATGCATGAATTGGCTTCCAATTAGGATTATTGTGACTATTGAAAGTCTACACTCTATTACTGTCAGGCAAATTGTAAAAGCGTATAGGTCTTATTATGCATGCCTGTTTCTTCACATGGAACATGAAGTGATGGTATATATGATTCCTTTCTAGAAACTGAATCCACAACTCAAACCTGGCTCTACTTTGCATGTTCATACACACACACACACACACACACACACACACATACACACACATTCACACACACAGAGGGGCACATACACAACCTCATTTATCCTCAGCTCACATTCACACCCACATATATCCATATACACACACAAATACTTACTTTAACAAATTTGACACAAACATATATACAATGCACAAAACCACACAGAGTATTTCCTCTTGTCTTCTTAATATGTCTAGAAAATAAACACACAAAGGGAAGAGATCCATTACAAATTTATGAACAGTAACAAGAATATGAATTCATATTCAGAGTAAATGATACCCAGTCCCAAGGATAAAAAGGCTGAATGTCTCTTTCCTCTCTTCACTCTCCAATCCCAAGAGAAGTAGACAGAGACAAAGAGAGAGGGAAAGACAGAGAGAGAGAAAGAGAGAAGCTATTGAAAGCATCTTGTGAGGAACCCTTACAGTCCACCTTCTCCCCAAAATTTGCATTACGTCCTAAACGTAAAAAGAACAGAAAAATTGCTTTGCCTGGAACAATCTTATTTTATTCCTGTTGTCACAGCAAAATATTAATGTTGCTTCTCCCTCAAAAGCATTCTAGCTTGGATAAGTAAGACAATAACCCTATATAAACACCTCCTTGAGGTAGGTCTTTGAGAAGGGGACCAACAGATTGCACCAAAAGAAAAACTTTTGTGCATCAAAGTATACTATCACAGAGTAACAGGGTAACTGTCAGAATGAGAGCAAATCCTTGCAAATCTTATACCAAATATGCATTGGGAAGGGGTTAATAGCCAGAATTTATAGATAAACCTAAATAACCCAGCTTAAAAACAAGAATTTTAATAGACATTTCTCCAAAGAAGATATACAAATGTTTAATAAACACACAAAATGATGTTCAACATCAGTAATCACAAGGGAATGCAAATTAAAACTACAATAAGAAACCACCTTATACCCAGTTGGCTGGCTATTAAAAAAGCAAAAATATGACAATGAGTAGAAAATACGAGGTGGTGCAGTTGTAGGGACAGTGCTGACCATGGCTGATGGGAATGGAAAGTGATGCAAACCACTTGGCAAAAGCCTTTGGAGTTCCTCTTAAACATAGAATTACCGTGTAATCCAGCAATTCTCCCTCTGGATATACTCCAAAAAGAGCTAGCGTCAGGTGAGATGGCCCTCTGTTACAACCCCATTACTCTGCATGTTCAAGCCCAGCCTGGGGAACTTAGTGAGACCCTGTCTCAAAATAAAAAACAAAAAGGGGTTGGGGTATAGCTCAGTGTAAGTCCCCAAGACTGATTTAAAAAACAATAATTGAAGACTTCATAGGTTACAAGGCAATCTGTGTTTTTGCTTAGACCCTCCCCCCCATCTTTCAAGGAGTCCCAAATCTCGCCCTGCAAAAACCTTGAGGATTTTTGCAAGTTTCTAGAAATCTGGCCCTGAAATTGGGAGCCCATTTCCTGATTGGAGTGGAGGTCAGTGTTCCTGAGAACAGTCCTTGGTGTGAGCCTTAACAGACCAGGAGGCTGGACACCACCACCCACTGGGCCTTCCTCATTGGTTTGGGTGCTTCCTGGAGTAGAGGGCAGAGAGTCTTGGTTTTAAGGAGAGATGAGTGTTTTTCTTTTGGTGCTGACGGGGTTGATGGGGTGGGGTGTGTGTGTGTGTGTGTGTGTGTGTGTGTGTGTGTGTGTGTGTCTAAGGCAGCACAGTCTGCCACAATGCAGTTTGTTTTGTTTCAATGGACTGAAATCACTTGGAGATTTTTTTCCCCAACACTGGTAATACATCCAGTATTTTTATAAAATTCACACATACATGTATTTTTATAATTCTTTTTTTTAAGAGACCGTCTTTACTGGGTTTGCACCCCCAAGCTGGATGTGTTGAAGATTGTTTTTGTTGTCAGCAGGGTTAAAAAGTAAAACCTGTGCACGCTGGGTAATAAAAGATTGTTGAAGTCTTAAGAAACTAATAGAATAGAAAGCAGAGTTTCCAAGCCATAGTCATGCTCACATTAGCAGCACTCACATAGCCAAAAGGCAGAAGCAACTCAAGTGTCTGCCCACGGGCAAGTGGGTAATCAAAATGGGTCATCGCATACATAATATAATGAAACATCGCAGTTTGGAAAAGCAAGAAGTTGCTGACGCACTCTGCGGGGGCCCTGAAGACACTGTGCTAACCGAAACAAGCTAGTCATGAAGACAAACACCATACAGTCCCATCTATGTGAGGAAAGAAAAGAAGCTAGATTCAGACGCCCTGGGACCAGGCATGGGGTGCATGTCCCTAATCCCAGCACCCCAGGGACTGAGGCCCGAGTGTCACTGTGAGGTCTAGACTAGCTTGGGCTACAGAGTGAGTTCAAGGGCAGCTTGAGTTACAAAATCAGACTGTCTCAAACAAACAAACAAACAAACAAAGTCACCCTTAAGGGTGGCCAAGAAGCAAGGGAGAAGAAATAAAAATAGTGTTTTGTTGTTGTCTTGGTAATAGTGAGGTCTGAACCCAGAGCCTCTGCATTTTATTTAAGACAAGATCTTGGTAAGTCACTAATTTGTCCAGGCTGGGTTCAAAATTGTGACCCTCCTGCCTCAGCCTTCCAGTTATAGGTGTACAGGTGAGATTACAGGAGTGTGCCAGCCCACCCAGCCAAGAGGAATTCCTCAGTGAGAACAGAGCTGCTTCTGCTGCTTCTTTGTTTTTTAAGAGTTGGTCTAACTCTGCAGTTCAGGCTAGCCTTGAACTCACCTTGTAGCCCAGGCCGGTGTCAAATTGGCAACAATCTTCCTGCCTCAGCCTCCGGAGTGCTGGGATTACAGGTGTGAGCCACCACGGCCAGTTAGAGCTTCAATGGTAGAACATGAGAAAGACCTGGAGGTGCGTGACAGTGATTGGTGCACCTCGGGGTGGATGTATAGACCCAGTGCCATTAACACTGCACTTCAAAATGGTTCCTTTTTTGATTTCTGTATTTTACCGTGATAACAAATGTACTGGAAAATGTAATTGGGAATCACATTAGTAGATTGCAGGGGAGAAAGAATCCATGGACCAGTTGAAAAGCTGATTGATGCCCAGAAGCGATGGCTCCAAAGAGCCTGTGACAGGGCTGAGGATAAAACTCAGTGGCACAGAGCCTTCCTAGCAAGCACAAGGTCCTGAGTTCGGTTCCCAGTACCAAAAAAGAAAAAGAGCTGCTGACTGGGAGTCCACACTGCCAAGATGGACATAGGGAAGGCAGAGGAGCAGACTTGTGAGAGGGGGCAGGTGCAGCTCTGCCTTGGGTGAGTTTAAAGTGCTGGGATGGGGACGGCATTTCGTAGGACTCACATACAAACCTTTATCTCCAAAGACTGGATTCTCCAAGGCCTGATAAGTGTGGTGTGATTGTTCTTTAAAACGTGGATCTTTATGCAGGTAGGCAGACAGGGCAGGACCAACTCTGGGCTGATGGTTGCTGGGAGGGGATCACAGGTCATGGACACTCACTGTACAACTCTGCACCTTAGGGACTGTTTAACATTTGTTAGAGGTTAAATAATAACGAGAACACAAACCTGCAGGCTAGAAGATGATATTTTCTCATTAACAATAATGAAACAAAGTAGGACCATTTTGAGAGCACTGACTTCCTGTGGGGAACTGTGCTGGACCTTTTATATGTGTAAATTGTATTTTATTTGTTTAAGACAAGGTTTTGTTTTGGGTTTTTTAGTACCAGAAATTGAACTCATGACCTTGGGCTTGCCAGGAAGGCGCTGTGCCGCCCAGCCGTATCCCCAGCCCGCAAGTTGTATTTTTCGTAACAACTTCCATTTTACTGAGGTTTAGAGATACCGTTAGGCTACAGGAGTCACACAGTGAGACCACAGTAACAGGGAAGGGGACTAGAGGAGGACACTGGGGAACAGGGACAACACTGCACGTGCAGTGTAGCAGTAATGCTCTGCGGGGGAGGGCAGAATCAAGGGGACAGGAGCTGCAGGCCACAAAGTGCAGCTGAAAACTGGTGGGGTTTGTTTCTTATCTTTTTTTGAGACAAGGTCTTGCTATGCAGTTCGGGCTGGCTTTGGGCTCACTTTGCAGCCCAGGTTGGTCTCGAACTTGCAACAATCCTCCTGCCTCAGCCTCCTGAGTGCTGGGATTACAAGAGTGTGTCACCATGCCAGGTTTACTCATTGGATTTTGCAATTCAGAGGCTGCTCTACCCTTGGGAAGACTCACTGGAATGGTGGGATGAGACGGGGCTGAGAGTGAGTAGGGGGGGTGGCCCAACTGTTCAGTACACCTGGCTGACCTGGGTGTGGAGGAAGTGGACAAGCACAGACCAGTACGCTGCTCTGCCGAGCTGACTCAGGCATGCCAGGGTCCAGGGTGTGCCAGCTGAGGCAGTGGCGACATCACCAGAGTCAGGAGGTCAGGATTGTGAAACAGGTGACCCTGCTCCTCAGAGATGGGTGAGCAAGGCACGGGTGCAGAGAACACCTGGCAGGCCCTGCCCTCAAACTGACCAAGGGAAAAGCAGCCCCTCGGCCTCCCACACAGACAGCTTGGCAGTTTGGAACCCACGCCGGAGTCCTAACTAACACTCACCCACACACCTTCCTCCAGGGCAGAGCAGACGTTCAGACCGAGCCCAGGAACCCCACAAAGCAGAAGCCACATGATGATCACAGCTCTGGCGGCCACGTAATGGGTCCAGTTGACTTCCCTGAGAGGGCGGGAACCTTCATTTATTCATTCATTCGTTCAGCACATATAAATTAAAATCCTTCTTCTTCTCAGGTACTTTGCTAGGCCATACGATAAAATATGAAATTCATGCACCTTATGGAGTCACAAGCAAGTGAAAATACCACAGTCCACGTAGGTGGGAAGGGCGGTGGGACTGTGTGATTCCAGGCAGGGGGACCTTGGTGTAGACAGCGCACAGAAAAGGTGACATTCGAACCTTAAAGGGGGCCCATGTCCGTAAACTAGGGCAAGAGCAGGGCTGTCAGTCAGGTAGGATGCAAACCCAGAGCTTTTGGAAGAGGCCCTGGGCCCAAGGAGGCCTGAATTATCATGGGCCAATGCTCCACAGCCCATCTGCTCCAGACCTCAGGAGGAAGCCTCAGAACCTCCCGCAGCATCCACAGCCGGGGCCACTCCATGTGTCTGGCTTTCCATCTTTAACAACTGTGGCCAAGAAGGCAACAAGTGAGAATCCGTTCAAGGAGAGAGAGAGCCAAGATCACGCTGAGTCTGGCTGATCAGGTCCGGAGCAGGTCCCATGGGACTGGGGGGAACCAAGAGAACCCAAAGGGCAACAAGAGAAGGTTGGACCAGGCTGGGGATACAATTCAGCGGCATGAGTGCAAGGGTCACCAAGCCCTTGCCAAGCCCATCTGGATAAGGGTGACCCTTGGCACTGGAGGAGGGATGGCGAGGTCACCTGCCTGCCACGGTGGTACCACAGAAAATGGCTGGAGTTCAGTACTCAGTGCCCGGGGCAGTGCATGTGGTCTTTGCTCAAAGGAACCCCTTTTGCCTTGAGAAAGCCCTAGATTCCAGGCACCAGTTCTGAGGGGCATGGGGGGCGGTGACCACAGGACAACAGTGTGAGGGACGCTCTGGGAGAGGGCACTCCCAATGCAGTGACAAATCAGCACTATATGCAGAACTGGTCAGCAGAGCGCTATTCTGGGTCAATCAGAAACATGCTGCTTTCACCTTTATTTTATTTTTTAATTTTTTTGTGTGTACCAGCAATCAAACTCAGAATCTTGTCCTTGCCAGGCAGAAGCTACACCACTGAGCTGTCCCCAAGAGGAATCAGAAGATGCCTTCTTAATTCTTCATTTGCAGGTGGGCAAATCATCAAAAGACACTAATGTTTGCCCTTCCCTTATGTATAACAGGAAGCCAAACGAGTTGGTTTTTGGTTTGTCTTTTTGAGACAGAGCCTCGCCAGGCAGTTCAGGCTGGCCCTGAGCTCACTTTGTAGCCAAGCCTGGCCTCAAACTTGCAGTGATCCTCCTGCCTCAGCCTCCTGAGTGCTGGGACTACAGGCATGTGCCACTATGCCCTGTGTTCCACATGAGTTTTTTGATGACGGTTGACACATGGCAGGATGCTGAGCGGGCTAGGATGACTTTCTCAATGCCTCCATTACATAAGGGAGATAGAACCTGGAGTTCTGGATGCAGAAGGCCCCTCTCCCTTATCCTCAGGGCTGCTGGGCGCCTCAGGGCTGCTGAGCCCACTCTCACCTTGCAGAACTACTTTTCTGCCTTTAATAAATGTACATACACTTCGTTACCTTTTCTGTGTGTTCTGTCCGATTCTTTGTTCAGCACACAAAGAAGCCCCCCACCAGGCAACCCTCTGTCGAGACAAAACCCACTGCAAGACAAAATCCTCCCAAGTGGATGAATAATGTGGTCTCTGTCATACCTGTGCGACACTCAGACCTGTGAAGAGCTGGGGGGTGCCCTCCCCCACACTTAAAGTTCTGTCCTGAGTCATCGCTCATGGAATCTGGCTTCCTGAATCCCTGTGACTTCGATTCCTGCCTGGTTTGCAGGCAGAGGAAGGAGAAAGAACGACTAAAGATTAACCACAGGTGCAGCTGTGGCCGGGTGCCAGGCCCACTCTGCCCTTTCTCCTTGACCCTGCTTAGAGGCTGAAACACTGCTGAGGTCACCTGCATGACTGTCCTGGCCACTCCCTGCAGGAGGGAGGAGGGGCATCTCTCAGCAGACCTTGGGGGACCTGCCCTTGCTCTGGCAGGGGCCATCCGGTGCTTGGGTCACCACCACATCACCAGGTGCTGTGCTGCTGGGCTATAGCCCCAGCCCCTCTAACTCTTATCACTTCAAGATGAACAGTCTCTGCTGGGAGGTGAGTGCCTGCAGCCCCACCCCCAAAAGGGCCAGGAGTTGTTTCAGGCATCCCCAGGACATAACCATCCTTGTATTTATTATTTGCTGAGTACCCGAGACAGTAACTAAAACTGTCTTTTAGTGTACACTATGCACCAGGCACTCGTTATGCTGCCCAGGCTGGTGTCACACTCCTAGGCTCAAAGGATCACCTTGCTTCAGCCTGAGTAGCTAGAACTATAAACGTGCTGAGCATTTTACATGCACCCATTATCTTCTCTGCTTACCGCAGCATCCCAGGAAGTATTATGTTTACATCACAAGAGAAACCTTGAGGCTCAGAGAAGCTAAGTAACTCACCCCCAAACACTTAGTTACCGAGAGGCAGACTGGCCAGGTGTAGAAGCGCCTGCCTGTAATCCCAGCACTCTGGAGTCTGAGGCAGCAGGGTTGCTTCAGATTCAAGGAGCTGCATAGTGAGGCCACGTCTCAAAAAACAAAACGAAACAAAACACCAAAATGGGGGGCTGGGGATTTAGCTCAGCGGCATAAATGCCTGCCTTGCAAGCAGGCAGTCGTGAGTTCGATCCCCGGTACCAATAAAAAAAGAAAAAAGACCCAAAAAAAAAAAAAAAAAAAACCACACCAAAATGGCAGACCCACATCTGCTCTCTGGGAGTCACCTCCTCTCCTGAGTCCCTGATCTTTCCAAGGGACTGGGTCCCTTCACAGCTGGTCAGCCAAGGGCCAGCAAGGCTAATACCAGGGGGTGCTGGGAGGAGGAAGGTGCAAGAACAGGTTACATGACAAAACAATTATTATTAAATGGAAATAATAATGGTTCCCACATCAATTGATAGTGGTGAGACGTAAAGAAATATTTGTAAGTGCTTTTAAATGTCCACTAATATGTAAGAGCTATTGTTTCTGACAGTTACTACTCTCTTCTTCTTTTTTCTTTCTTCTATAGTACCAGAAAACAACCCCAGGACCTTTGCACTAAGCTGCACCCTTATTTATTTAGGTTTAGGGTCTCACTATGTAATTTGAACTGACTGTGTTGCCCAGACTGGCCTCAAACTTGGGGCAATCTCCCTACCTCAGCCTTCCAATGCTAGGATTACAGATGTGAACCACCATGCCTGGCCCTATACTTTTAAGTTTGAGACAGGATCTTGCTAAATTGCTAAATTGCCCACGCTGGGGTGGAACTTATGATCCTCCAGCTTCATCCTCCCAGAGCCTATTCTAACAGGATGGTACTTCACATTCACCATTTTTAAGTGAGCAATTCAGAGTACACTCACAGCCAGATGTACTGTAAATCCACCATGGAGAGGCTGAGACAGGAAGATCACAAGTTCTAGCACAGCCCCAGCAATTTAGTAAAACCTGTCCCCCCCAAAAAGCTATAAAAGGGCTGAGGATGTAGCTCAATGCAAAGGCGCTGTGTTCAGTCCCCAGTACTGAAGAAGAAAAGTGCATCTGCATGGTTGTACAGAAGTTTTAATCTTTCTAAATGGATTTTTTTTAAACCATAAATTAATATGAATATTATTACACCAGTCTTTAAAAGCTCCTATCTCTTTAGCAAAAGGGAGCAGATTGCAGTGGAGGGCACGGCTGGGAATTATGGCCCTGGGGTCGTCGAATTCAGATTCTCTTTCCTTTTGTAAGGATTTGAATCATTCTGAAGTCAACATAGCTTCCGCGGGAGTGACGCGGCCACAGCAAGAGCGCACAGGGCTATGGCTGGTGTTCGACCAGGTTATGGCAACCTCCAAAGTGTTCCACAAACGTTGGATTGGCAGATACGTTTGTGCTGGTACCTTTTAAACCCCTAGAGCAACTCTGCACCAAAAAAAAAAAAAAGAAAGAAAGAAAAAGAAAAAGACCTCTGGAACAAGCTCTGAGCTACGAGAATTTAGCCCCAAACTCCTGGGCCACACTGCCCCCTGGTGGTCATTACAAACCGTGCAGCCACTCTGGCCCAGGACCTCTGAGCAGAAGCGGCGAGGCGAGGCGGCGCCAGAGAGTTGGAAATCTGAGGACAAAAGCCCCAAGTCCCCTCCTGAGAGAGCCTCTAGGCCTGACCCCTGACCACAGACGGAAGGCCTTCTGTCCCTGCTGTTACCTTTCTCCTATCACTTTTGCTTATGCCGTTGCATTTCCCCATGGCTGCTTATTTATTTTAATGTTTAGCCAGGGTCTTGCCGAGTTGCCCAGGCTGCTTCTCCTGTCTCAGCCTCTTGGGCAGGGCAAGAGTACCACTGCTCTCGCCTTGCACCTCCTTTAACCTCTCTAGAACCCACAGTCTCTACTGGATTAGTGGGGGTGTGAACTCTGCCCCAACTTGTTTCGGGGCTTGTAAAAATCACCCCAGCCCCAGGGCCTAACCATGGAGCTCCTGAGGGCGTACTGTGGTGAGCACACACTGCAGGCGGGCCACAGAGTGCTGAGACTGTCACATGCCCTCGGGCCTCTACAGCAAGAGACAGATTATCTTGGTGACAGCTGCCAAAACTCCGGATAAGTTTGGTCTCTCTCCCAAGCTCTTTCAGCAAGAGAGTAACAGAGTACAGATTTGAACCCATGTGTCTGAGAATACATCCCGAGATTTTATCACCTTGGCCATGCCTCTCCTGTCACCTGGGGACTTGGAGAAAGAATTCAAACCCTGGGTTGGAAGGGGGCGGAGCAAAGAATACCACTCTTGTTTTATTTGGTTTAGTTTTTTGATCCTGGGTCTTGCTTCAAGCTCAGGCTGGCCTTGAATTTACCATGGAGCCCAGGCTGGCCTTGATCCTCCTGCCTCAGCCTCCTGAGTGCTGGGATGACAGGCCTGTGCCACCACGCCCAGCTGAGAACACCACCCTTACTGAAGAAATGAAGATGAGCCTTTGCATTAGGTCCGGACTCTGCCTGCAGGTCCCAGAAATGCTTTAAAATGCCAGTGGTTAATCCTAAACTCCCAGGGCAGGAATAATCCTTCCTAGTCAATTTTCTTTTCTTTTCTTTTCTTTTTTTTTTTAAATTTTATTTAAAAGGAAAAAGAGAAAAAACAAAACAAAGCGGTGTAAGGGTACAAGTAATACAGAACTACAAAAAGCAAAACAGTAAGAAATCACCAGTTAATAGATTACATATTATCATCTTAGAGATAGTTGCTCAAGTACAGTATCAAAGCATACAAAGTGGACATTCAAACAGTGAGACTGCAAACAGTTGTGTTCAATGATCCAACCAAAAACATTAATATGGTCAGCTATTTAACATCCCTAAACACGCTTGCTGTTGTATCTTTTAGAGCACTTTCTTTCCTTCTATTTTTTACAACAAAATTTACACATTTTGGGTTTTATTACTCCTTAGTGCTTATTACTTTTTTGGGGGGGAGAGAATAAAGTCAAATATGGCAAAACAAAGCTGTCAGTCAAAACCAAGGATAGACATAGCACATGATGTAGAACAGAGTACAAGGTTATCAACAATGGTTACCATAATGTCTCTTGTTTCCTTAAAAAGAATTGTCTATCTCATTAGGTATTATAAAGTTGAACAAAACAGTAGAGAACAAGACCAATAAAACTTAAGCATTGTAAACATTACAGGACTTCCAAAGGAGACAATAGTCAAACCAGAATGGGCATCTTAGTGAATCTTATTGCCTTCAAAGTAGTTGCTTATACCCTCAAACTTGATACTATCATACAGAATAGAACAGAGTCTAATCAGTCAAAACAAGATAGTGGGAGTATTACAGGACTTCAAAACAAGTTAATAGGAAATCAAAAAAAGTTACTATTATATATCCTGCTAATTTTTAAAATTTTTCCCCTTAATTAAAAAAACATAAAACATAACTAAATAATTTTTTTAATGAATAAGGGAGAGATTGAGATAAAAGAGGACATAACAATATAACAATACAGGTCAAAGCATGACTGTTTCAGCAACCTAGTGCTTCACAACCCAAATAACCCGACTTAATAGTAGTTACCATAGTGTCTGTCTTTTTCCTTGAAATATTTGAATAAAACTTCATATACTATAGCCACAAATATTTCCATATCAAGAAGCCCAGACTAAAGCCTTTCCAACTAATAAGTGAAAACTTTATAAGGTTTCAAGGCCACATAATGGGGAATCATGATTACCACATATTTTTATATATTTGATTCATTACTTACATTAGGGAAACTTTGGTACTCACACATGCGAGATTGATTTATTTCACTTATGAGTATGGTCTCAAGCTGCGCCCATTTATTGATAAATATCTCAATGTGATCCTTCTTTATAGCTGAGTAATACTCCATCATATAGGAATACCACAACTTTTTTATCCATTCCTCAGTTGATGGACACTTAGGTTGTTTCCAAGATCTGGCGATAAACATAGGTGCACATATATCACTGTGGTATGATGCTTTCAGTTCTTCTGGGAATATGCCTAGAAGTAGAATAGCTGGAATGGGACTTCCAATCCCAGCTTTTTGAGAAATCTCCAGACTGACCTCCACAAGGGTTGTACCAGTCTACACTCCCACCAACAGTGTAGGAGAGTTCCTTTTTCCCCACAGCCTCTCCAGCATTTGTTGTTGTTGGTTTTCTTGATCCTGGCCATTCTTTCAGGAGTGAGATGGTATCTCAGTGTGGTTTTAATTTGCATTTCTCTAATGACCAATGATGATGAACATTTTTTAATGTATTTATTTGCCATTTGTATTTCTTCATCTGAGAAGTGCGTATTCATCTCAGATGCCCATTTTTGGACTGGATCTTTGAATTTTGGGGGTCTGAGTTTTTTTAATTCTTTATATGTTTTAGACAAGAGTCCCTTGTCTGAGAGAGAGTTCACTAAAATCTTTTCCCAGTTTGTGGGTTTTCTTTTCACTATGCTGGAGATTTCTTTTGACATGCAGAAACTTTTTAATAAGAAGTGGTTCCAGTTATTGATTCTGGGAAGTATTTCCCGTGAGGTTTGAGTCCTGTTCATGAATTCTCTACCTACTCCTATGTCTCCAAGGTTTCTACCCAATTTGTCTTCAAATAGATTTAGTGTTTCTGCTTTAATATTCAGATCTTTGACCCATTTAGATTTTAATTTAGTACATGGTGATAGACATGGGTCTAGCTTTAGTTTTCGGCAAATGGAGAGCCAGTTTTTCCAGCACCATTTATTAAAGAGACTGCCATTCTTCCAGTGAACCTGCTTGGCTCCTTTATCAAAGATAAGGTGGTTGAGTGTGTTTGTAGTTGTGGTTGAATCTTCTAATCTATTCCATTGATCTTCAGCTCTGTTTTGATTCCAGTACCATGTTGATTTTACTACTGTTGCTTTGTAGTATAACTTCAAGTCAGGGATTCTGATGCCTCCTGTCTTGCCTTTGCTGCTTAGAATTGCCTTTGATATTCCAGGTCTCTTCTGGTTCCAGATGAATTTTAGGAGTGATTTCTCTAGATCTATAAGGTATGTTGATGGTATTTTTATTGGGATTGCATTGAATCTGTATAACAGTTTTGGGAGAATGGCCATTGTTCTTCCTATCCATGAGCAAGGGATGTTTTTCCATTTTCTGAGATCATCTTGAATTTCTTTTTTCAGCGTATTATAATTTTCCCTGTATAGGTCTTTCACTTCTTTCATAAGAGTAATTCCTAAATATTTCATTTTTTTGCTTGCTAATGTGAAGAGTGTGGTTTCTCTTATTTCCCTCTCTGTGATTTTGTTGTTCGTGTATAGGAATGTTATTGATTTCTGAGTACTGATTTTGTATCCAGCTACATGAGTCTTTCAATGGAGCTTAAGGGGTCTTCTATGTAGAACATCATGTCATCTACAAACAATGATAATTTAACTTCTTCTTTTCCTATCTTTACCCCTTTTATTTCTCTCTCTTGCCTAATTGTTCTGGCTAGTACTTCCAGTACTATATTAAATAGGAGTGGTGATAAAGGACATCCTTGTCTTGTGCCTGATTTTAAAGTAAAGGCTTTCAATTTTTGGCCATTTAGTATGATGCTGGCTGTTGGTTTGTCATAAATGGCCTTTATTATATTGAGGTAAAGACCATCTATTCCAATTTTCTGTAAAGTTCTTATCATGAATGAATGTTGGACCTTATTGAAGGCTTTTTCTGCATCTATAGAAATGATCATGTGATTCTTACTTTTGGCTTTATTGATATGGTGGATTACATTTATTGATTTATGTATGTTGAACCATCCTTGCATTCCTGGGATGAATCCCACTTGGTCATGATGTATAATTTTCTTGATGATTTTTGCTGCATCATATTTGCCAATATTTTATTGAGGATTTTTGCATGTGTGTTCATTAGGGAGATCGGTCTATAGTTCTCTTTTTTAGTTGGGTCTTTCTCAGGTTTTGGTACTAGAGTAATATTTGCTTCCAGGAGTGACTTAGGAAGGATTGCTTCCCTTTCAATTTCATTGAATAGTTTGAGGAGTGTCAACATTAGGTCTTCTTTGTATTTCTTGTAGACTTCTGCAGTGAATCCATCTGGGCCTGGGCTCTTCTTTGTAGGTAAGGACTTAATTACATTTTCAATTTCATTAACAGAGATTCGGTTGTTCAGGAGTGTTACATCCTCTTGATCTAGCTTTGGTACTTCATATGTTTCTAAGAATCTGTCTATTTCTTCTGTGTTATCAAACTTTTGAGAGTAGAGGTTTTCGAAATAGGTGTTGATCTTCTGTATTTCTATTGGGTCTGTAGTGACTTCACCTTTTTCATTTCTTATTGCATGAATTTGAGCTTTTTCTTCCCTTTTTAAAATAAGGTTGGCTAGGGGCTTATCGATTTTATTTATTCTTTCAAAGAACCAACTCTTTGATTCGTTGATTCTTTGGATTGTTTTCTTAGTCTCTATTGCATTGATTTCTGCTCTGATTTTTATAATTTCCTCTCTTCTTTTGGCTTTGGGCTTGACTTGCTCTTCTTTTTCTAGCTGTTTGAGGTGTAGCATCAAGTTATTTATTTGTATTCGTTCTGATTTCCTGATGTGGGAACTCAGTGCAATAAATTTTCCTCTGAGGACGGCTTTCATTGCATCCCACAAATTCCGGTAAGTTGTATCTGCATTTTCATTTTCTTTTAGGTGTTGTTTAATTTCTTCTTTAATTTCTTCTGTGATCCACTGATTACTCAAGAGTGTGTTATTCAGTTTCCATGTGTTTGAGGGATTTTTGCAGTATCTTTTATCATTAATTTCTAATTTCAGAGCCCTATGATCTGATAACATGCAAGGGATAATTTCAACTCTTTTGCATTTGTTTAAATATGTTCTGTGAGCTAATATATGGTCTACTTTAGAGAATGATCCATGTACTGCTGAGAAGAATGTGTATTCTGATGTTTTTGGGTGGAACATTCTTTATATGTCTATCAAATCCATTTGTTCACAGGTGTGATTCAGTTGTTATTTCTTTGCTCATTTTCTGTCTGGTTGATCTGTCCCTTGGTGTCAATGGCATATTAAGGTCTCCTGTTACAATTGTGTTACTGATAATTTGAGTTTTCATTTCTGTTAATAGTTGTTTTATATAACTGGGTGCTCTGGAGTTTGGTGCATATATATTTAAGATAGTTATCTCTTCCTCTTGGACTTTTCCCCTAACGAGTATGTAGTGACCTTCTTTGTCCTTTATGGTCATTGTTGGTTTAAAGTTCATGTTGTCTGCAAACAGAATGGCTACTCCTGCTTTTTTTTTTTTTTGATTCCTGATGCATGAAGTATTGTTTTCCATCCTTTGACTTTCAGTCTGTGAGTCTCCTTCTGGGTTAGAGGGGTTTCTTGTAAACAGCATATGGTTAGATTTTGTTTCTTGATCCATTCTGCTAGTCTGTTTCTTTTAATTGGTGCATTGAGACCATTTACATTAATGGTTATTACTGTTAAATGCTGGTTAATTGTAGGAATGTTATCTCTCTGCTGTTGCATCTTTATCTTTCTGTTCTTTTAATTATCTGCTTTGCTTAGTGGTTTTTTCCTTTGTGTATCTAAAATGTCTTTCAGGGGCTGGGGATTTAGCTCGGCGGCATAAGCACCTGCCTTGCAAGCAGGCAGTCGTGAGTTCGATCCCCGGTACCAATAAAAAAGAAAAAGACAAAAAAAAAAAAAAAATGTCTTTCAATATTTTTTGCAGGGTTGGTTTGGTGTTCATGAAGTTCTTCAGCTGTTCTTTGTCATGGAAGTATCGTATTTCACCATCAATTTTGAATGATAGTTTTGCAGGATACATCAGTCTAGGTTGGAAATCATTTTGCTTTAGGATCTGGAATACTTCACTCCATGCTCTTCTTGACTTTATTGTTTGTGCTGAGAAGTCTGCTGTGATTCTGATATGTTTTCCTCTATAAGTGATCTGTCTTTTCTCTCTGACAGCTTTTTTTTTTGTCTTTTTCATTTTTATGGGTACCAGGGATCGAACTCACGACCGCCTGCTTACAAGGCAGGTGCTTATGCCACTGAGCTAAATCCCCAGCCCCCTCTCTGACAGCTTTTAATAATCTATTCTTGTGTTGGATTTCTGGGATGGTGGTTATTATACGTCTGGGTGTAGTTTTATTTTGGTTATGACTACTTGGAGTTCTATATGCTTCACTGATCCTGATGTCAGTTTCTGATCTCATGCTTGGGAAATTTTCAGCTATTACTTCTCTAAATATCCTCTTGACATCCTTTATGTTGTCTCCTTCTTTTTCATTAATCCCTATCATTCTTATGTTATTTTTCTTTGCATCATCTTGCAGTTGTTGAATTGTTGTTTCCTGATTCCTTGTTATTTTTAAAAGATCTTGCCTTTCCTGTTCACTAGCTGCAATCCTGTCTTCAAGGTCTGAAATTCTATCTTCACTTTCATTGAGGTGGTTTTTACAACTTTCGGTGGAGTTTTTTATTTCCTGTATATCTCTGTGCATCTGCATTATGTATTCTGCTTGTTTCTTATATTGCTCATCTAGAGATTCTATCTTTTTGTTTAGTTCCTCCAATTTTTTAACTGTGTTTTCTTTAGATATATTCAGAATCTCTTTCATTTCTTTTATCATTTCTTCTTTTACCTGGGAGATTATTTCAAGTTTGAATTTCTTTAAAGCTTCCTGGAGTTGCTTGTTAATTTCAGTAGCTATTGTGTCCAATATTTGAGGTGAATGGCATATATTTTCTTCTATATACATTGCTCCTAGGGTTTCTTGAGATGGGCTGGAGGTTTGAGGTAGTAATTTGGTCTTTCATTTTGTCATTTTCCTATATTTCTGTGTTTCGAGTGTTATTTGAAAGCTTCCTCAAGGTCTGTTGGAAATCCCCTTCTATGTTCGCAGCTCCTGAGACTCTGGCACCCCGTTACCCCAAGCCACTGGGCCTGTAGAACCAATGGCCCTCTTCTGCCTGTTTAGAACTCCATAGTTCCAGATAAGCTGGGCTTCAGGGACACTGTGCACCCACCTGCTTGTTGGAAGCTCCACAGTTCTCCAAGCACAGCGGGGATGGGGAGGCGGGTGTAGATGCCTCAAACCCACTTATCCACTTCACTGCACCCGGAAGCCTGGAGGGTCCCGAACAGTCTGGGCTTTGGGCAGGGTGTGCTGAGCACTTAACACAGGCCTCGGGGCCTCTGGAACCTGCGATGCTCCCCTGCTTGCTGAGATATCCACAGTCCTCCAGACACACGGGGAGGCGGATGTAGTTGCCCCAGATCGCCTAGTCAATTTTCTTAAAACAACTTTATGTGAGCACTAGAAACTATAAACACCAAGGTGTTTGCCACAGAACACTAAGAATCACTTCACAGCCTTTGGCTGAGATCCCTGCAGAGCACTGAGCACCTGTCTGCTCCCCAGGGGGCATGAGAAGCGAGGCAGTGGGATTAGAGATTTATCCCGTGGTGAGTGGGAAGTGGACTGGTCCCATTCAATGAAAAAGCAGGGCTCATGGGGGCGCAGGAACCAGTCCTCTCTGATGAGAAAGGGGCCCTTGGTCCACTTGAGGATTCTTGTTTTCTTCCATTCTCATCCTGGTCTTCAAAAAATATGCAAACCAAGCCAGGTGTGGTGGTTCACACCTGTAATCCTAGTACTTGGGAGGCTGAGGCAGAAAGATCCTTGCCAGTTTGACAGCAGCCTGGGCTACAAAGTGAGCTCAAGGCCAGCCTGAACTGCAGAAAGAGATCCTGTCTCAAAAAAAAAAAAAAAAAAAAAAAGTTCCAGAAACAAAATCATAACAGAAGACAGTGAAGCAGCAGCTTTAATTTAGGGAACCAGCATGACTGAAATGACAGTAACCAGCTTGGGCCGCAAATAAGGTCCTGTCTCTTCTGCTTTTCAAAAGGAACGTGGCCACCCTCATGGGAGGTTCCGGGACACTGCATGTCCTTTTCTCAGCCCAGATGTACCCAGCTCAGGGTTACTCAGCCCACAGGGGCTGTGCTCTAAGAACACAGGACCAAAGCCACAAGAACACACCCCACAGCACCTTTTGGGGATCACTGCCCCGTGGTGCCACGAGTGTGGCCAGTGAAGCCCCAGCCTGGCCCTGCCATGTGCAGGAGCCCCATGGCGCCTGCGGGCACCCGTGTGTACTCAGTTACTCTCTTGGGGCTAGGGTGCTGACTGGATCAGAAGGTGTCACTCTCAGCATGGAGCACCAGAGCTCCCTCCTTTACCCCAACCCACCCCACTCATGGACACACACTGCAGACACATAGGTGCAGACAGAGACGTGGACTCGCACATAGAGGCACACTCATGGGTCCTTATAGTTGATACATTGTCACAATCTGAGCAGTTCAGAAGGTTAAGCGACTTAGCAAGGGGCCAGGGTTCTCACTTTGTAAACATCCTCAGCCTGGGCAAGAGGGAGACAGGGATATTTTGTGGGTGGTAGCCTGCACATAGACACACAGACAGAAACCCAGACACACACAGACAGTAGACACAATCAGGCACACCCACAGGCACACCCATACCTCGTCAGGTTCTCATGGCACACATTTCTGCCAGTGACCATTATTTGAGACCGTCTCAACCCATCAGAGAAGTTCTTAAAAAAGGAGGTATGGGGGCTGGGGATTTAGTTCAGCGGCATAAGCACGTGCCTTGCAAGTGTGTGGTCGTGAGTTTGATCCTCAGTATGGATAAAAAAGAAAGAAAAAAAAAGAGGTGTGGCCAGGCATGGCAGTCCAGGGCAGGAAGTCTGGAAGTTTGAGCCCACCCTGGGCGATGCAGTAATTTAGCAAAGACTGCACATGACATAACTGGTTTTCTTTTCTTTTGCCCCCCCCTCCCTTCCTCAGTGACACAAGCTTTGTTTCTATTTTTTCTTTTCTCCTTTTAAAAAAATTTTTTTTCTGTCCCTTTTCCCTTCCCCCTCTTTTTTCCCCCTCCCCATTTAAACATTTTCTTCCTATTTCACAATACCTATTATATATTTTGGTCCTTATTTACATTTCTGGTTTCTCACACCAAAGAAATAATGCAGTATTTACACGTGTACCCATTTTATTTCACTTTGGAGTATGGTCTCTAGGTGCATCCATTTAGCTAGAAATGTGTCAAGCGTATCCTTCTTTATGGCAATAGCATTCCGCTGTATAAAAAAAGGATCCTCTTTATCCGTTCACCAGTTGATGGGCATTTGTGCTGTTTCTGAGATTGGCTGTTACAAACTGTGCCATGGGCATGCTGTGATGTTTTCAGTTCTTTCAGGAAGATTCTAAGGGAAACAGCTGGGTCGAAGGAAGAATCAAGTCCAGTCCAACTTTTCTCTGTAAAGTTGAGGGGTTTTTGTTTCGTCTTAGAAAGTAGTAGTTATTGCTTTGTTAGCAAAAGTTGGTGTTATTCCTGAAACCACACGGGAATAGCAAACCACAGATGCTGCAGCCATAAGCCTCCAGGACTTCATTCCCTTTAGTGAAATGTTCCTTGTTTCTCTTGCTCCTTACTAACTGTTCTCCAATGAGCCTCATGGCTGAAAAGTAGGAAAAGGCTCCTGCTTTGATTTCTTTCTTGCCATGCGGATGTTCCAGATGTTAGAGGTGCTATTTCTGAACACGTAAGGCATGTTGGATGGACAGCCAGGGATAGCCTGGGAAGAAGATTTTTTCCTGAGAAGCAAGATGAAAATGAACATATCACCTTGTTGCCATCATCATCATAAAATGCAATTTCCATCTCCTTTCTATGCCCCCTCCACCCACAGATCATGGCCAAGGGCTTAGAGACACGGTGACTTCTCAGACTGCACCCACTATGGCACACATATGGTCATTAATGACAATATAGCAGAAGAAAAGAGGCCTTCAGATAAATCTGCAGACTCCTGGACAGTGTACAAAAGCACCCTGCGCTACTCCATGTTATCTCATAAGCTGGTGGCCCAGGGCTCATGATACTGTGCTGGGGACGAGCCATAATGCTGGAACATCTCAGCACAGATAGGTAGAAAGCCACGTACAACCACTGGATTTATAGGTGTGAGTTTTGCATATTGTAAGTACAGCAATCAGCCTAAACATCCTGGACTTCAGACTTGATTTCTTAATATTACAATATCACATGCTGCAATGGTAGAAGGTGCCATCAACTAAAATGCTCTGATATCACGGTGCTTTATCAAGAGGACAGACACTAAAACAACACGCTGCCTACCACTGCTTCCTGCAGTGTCATGCTCTGGATAGAAAGCATAATTTAGAAACACGACTTAGTGGAGCTTGATCATTGTCAGTGTATGTAAGCTTACCTAACCATTACTGTTCAGCTGGATGCCTTTCAAAATACAAGAATTCAAAAACTCAGAAAGGCTTCTCCTTCTCTTGCCTACTGCTCTAGTCACAACTTCCCATCCAATGCTGATAGAAGTGGCAAGAACAGAGACCCTGGTCTGGTTGGTGACCCCAGGGATAAAGCTTTTCATATGGTGTTGGCTGTGGGTGTGTGTTTTGTTTTTGTTTTTGTGGATGCCCTTTATCAATTGAGGAATTCATCTCTGACTTTCAGTGCAGGATATTATCATGAAAAGGTGCTGGGTTTTGTAAAATGCTGCATATTGGTGATGGAGGTGATGGCCTGTGAGTTCTGTCTTCTCTTAGCAAGGTTTGTTACCTTGGTTGATCTTCAAATGCTGAGCCACCACTGAACTGCGGGATGAAACCCACATAGTTGCCGTGTATAGTCCTCTTCTGTGCTCTTGATTTAGTTTGATAGTGTTGCACTGAACATTTTACATCTGTGTATAGATGGATAGTGCTCCATAGCTTTCTTCTCTTTCTCTATTTTGTTTTTGAGACAGAATTTCATTACGCAGTAGTTCAGACTAGCCTTGAACTCACTTTATAGCCCTTGCTGGCCTCAAACTCATGATGCTCCTCCTGCCTCAGCCTCCCAAGTGCTGGGATTATATGTGAGTGTCACTATGCCTCGCTCTATTTCTTTTTTCTTTCTCTCTCTTCCTTCCTTTTCCTTTCTCTCTTTTTTTCTTTTTACAGTACTGGGGATTGAACCCATGGGCCCTCTACCACAGAGCTAATTCCTCAGGCCTTCTTATTATGAGACAGAGTCTTGGTTGCAGTAGCTGGCTTCAAACTTGTGATTTCCCGCTTCTGCCCTCTGAGTAGCTCGTGTTACAGACGTGTGCCATCACGCCCAGTGTCTGGCTTATGAGGCAGTATGGGCCTATGAGTAATCTAGTACTCTTACACTCTCTTTCTGTCTCTGTCTCTCTTTGTATCTCATTAATTAACCCAGGGCCTTTGCACCAAGTTGCATTGACAGCCCATTTCTTAAGATAAAGTTTTGCTTAGTAACTAAATTGCTGAGACTGGGTTTGAATTTTGATCCTCCTGCCTCAGCCTCCCAGACTGCTGGAATCATAGGTGTGCATATCTATTCCCAGATAGCTTTTAATTTTTGTAAAAGTTTTAAAAATAAGGGGTTAATTCTAATTTATTTCCAGGAAATTGCCTGATCATTAACCAATCTCATTATTTTTAATAGGTCCATTTAGATTTTCCTCCCCCACTCTCACCTCTGGGGATTGAACCTACACCTCCAGCTCTTTTAAAATTTCTTTTCTTTTGAGACAGTCTCACTAAGTCACTGAAGTGCCAGGTTGAACTTGCAATTCTCTTGTCTCAGCCTCCTCAGTGGTTGGGATTATACAGGTATATGCCACTACAACCAGCTTTTGATTTCCTTTCTAACTTTTTAGTAATCTGAGCCTCCTCTCTTCTCTCCTGGGGCAGTCCAGCTAGAAGTCAGTTTTGTCAGTACTTTCAAAGCATGCACTTTTGGTTTCATTAATTTTCTCTATTGTTTTCCTATTTTCTATTCCAGGAGGTTGCCTTTAACATTTAAATTTCCTTCCCTCTGTTCCTTTGGGTGTATTACTCTTTCCCTGGGTTTTTAAGGTAGAAGGTTAGGTGACTGGAATTAATCTTTATTCTTTTTTTTTTTTTTTTTTTTTTTTGTCTTTTTCCTTTTTATCGGTACCGGGGATCGAACTCACAACTGCCTGCTTGCAAGGCAGGCACTTATGCCACTAAGCTAAACCTCCAGCCCCCACTCTTTATTCTTTAATGAACATGTTCACAAATACAAATTTCCCCCTGCTTTTACTGCATTCAGTAAGTGTTGGTGTGCTGCATTTTCTTCTTTATCTTAAAAAATTTTTTTTTGTCTTTTTGAGACAGGGTCTCACTATGCAGTTCAGGCTGGCCTTGAGCTCACCTTGTAGCCCATGTTGGTCTTGAACTTGCAACAATCCTGCCTCAGCCTCCCGAGTGCTGGGATTACAGGCGTAAGCCACCATGCCCTGCTATATCTTAAAATACTTACCAATCTTCTTTGTGATTTATTTTTTGTTATTTAGGAATATGTGGCTTAATTTCTACATAAACAAATTTTCCAAACTTCCTTTTGTTGTTGATTTTTAATGTCATTCTGTTGTGGTTGGAGAAGATATATGATTTCAATCTTTAAAAATGAATTTTTTTCTGTTTTTTGGGACAAGGTATTGCTATATAGTTCAGGCTGCCCTTGAACTATGTAATTGACCTTCAATTTGTGGTAATCCTCCTGCTTCAGCCTCCTGAGTGCTGAGATTATAGGCATGTGCCATCACACCTCGCTAAACATACATCATAAACAAGATAGAGTATACCCTGACAAATACATCATAAATTGAAAATACTGTAAGTCAAAATGCATTTAATACACCTAACCTAACTTTCTGTTGCCATAACTAAAGGAGACAATTATCTTGCAGACAGGAAAGTCTTACTTTTCTTTCCACAGTTCTGGAAGGCCCAGCAAAGATCAGGCACCGTCTGCTGGGCCCTGGGTGAAGGTTCTGGATGGTAGTAGAGAGCACACATTGGCCCTAACAGCTAACACCTTGAGCCAGGAAGGCGAGCGAGAGAGACAGACACAGATAGACACTGGGTCCCACAATCCCCTCTGAGGGGCCTTAATAATTTAGGGCCTTCTCACAAGGTCCTGCAGCCTAAAACTCCACACCACCTCCCCCAGGGCCCCTGGGGGACCTTACCATCTTTGGAGGGGTGCAACAAACCAGCCACAAGACAGCGCGAACTGCCAGCCCCTCCCCAACCCCTGGCTGTCACTTCCCCTGGGTCCTGAAAAGGAAGCAGTTTTCCTGCGGCGTGCACGCCCCTTTTGCACCCTTGAAGTTGGAAGCTCCAGAGGCTGAGTGAGCGTTTGGAGCCTGTGCCCAGGGCCCTAAAGTCAGAAGGGCCCTGTGGGATGCCCGCCCTCTGGTTCCTGCTTTTCTTTGTACCAATTAAAAACTTTCTGTAAGGAAAATTTGTTCCTCCTTCCCAGTTCATTTATTCAATCTTCTACTGATGTTAGTTTGGGGCTATATACGTTCATTTTGTTGAGTCCTAATTCATTAATTTCATGTTATTTTATCAAACTGCTTCAGCCTGGACCACTGTCTTTCAGGTTGGCTGCACTTAGGTCCCTTTTTCCTCCCTCTCTATCTGGACTGAAGCGGCCTCTCCAGCCTCTTTAAAAAATATATTTATTTTGTGCTTCACAATTTATTTTTTTACACGTGTATGGTATGTAATGTTTGCATTCCTATATGGAGCCGGTTCGTGGACAAAACTCACCTGATTCTTTTTATCTCCTTCGGATCCCCTTCCTTTGTTTTTATTTATTTATTTATGTTGGTACTGGGGATTGAACTCATGACCAGACAGGTGCTTATGCTAAATCCCCAGCTCCCCTTTTATCTATCTTTTATCCTGCTCTTTATTTATTTATCTTTTATCCAGCATGGACCCAGACTTCAATCTTGTTGCCTCAGCCTCCCAGAGTACTGAATCAGTCTTTTCACTATGTTGCTACTGTGCTTACCTAGCTACCTACCTACTTTTTTTCTGAAGCTGTGAGGGGTCCAGACTCATTTCCTATTGGCCCACCCGCAGTCTTTTGTCTTTTGGTTGTTTTTGCATTGTTCTGAGACAAGGTCTCACTCTGTAACCCAGGCTGGCCTTAAATTTCCAACCTTCCTACCTAAGCCTCCTAAATCCTGGGACTGCAGGCATTGCCACACCTGGCCCGGCTTTATGATTTTAAGGAGGATTTCAAATGCGCAGTATTCTAAAGTGGGAAAGGGACTCTGGGGTACAAAGGCCCAGGTACTTTGAGCAGAGGTCATGCTGGGTCTGGGAAGAGCATAGCAAGAAGCTAGTTTGATCTTACCGGAAGCCAACAGTGGAGACCCAAGAAGAAAGAAGCCAGATTGCTTTTCCCAGGAGCTGACCATCAGCCTGTGTGGGCTGAGAACCAAGACTCCCCTCTACCCCCACCCCTCCATCCTGTGAGCAACAGGCTGGTTCTGGTTCAGAAGACAGGCTGAGTTGATAGCAACCAAATCCAAAAACAACCAAATGCTTGTATTGATTGATTGACTTTCTAAGGCTGGTAGTTTGAGCATTAGGAGGATAACGGTATGCAATATGGCAAACATGGGGGATTTCCTTCTAGGTTTTTTTTTTTGTTTTTTGTTTTTGTCTTTGAGACAGTCTCACTATGCAGTTTGTTTCTTTATTTATTAATGATACCAGGGATCAAATTCACCATCTTACACTTGCCAGGCAGGCACTTGTGCTGCTGAGTTAAACCCCCAGCCTCCCTATGCAGTTCAGGCTGGCCTTGAGCCCACTTTGTAGCCCAGGCTGGTCTTGAACTCGCATCAATCCTCCTTCCTCAGCCTCCTGAGTGCTGAGATTACAGGTGTGCACCACCACACCCGGCTCTTCTGTCTTGTTTTTGAAATCCAGTATTTTTTCACTGTTTTGCTTTGTTTTGTTCCGATATATTGTTTTGTTTTATTCAATGCTCTGTTTTGATTGGTTCTATCCTATTTTGTTTTATCTGACTTTACTATGTCTGAGCCAGTATCACGGTGACAGTCAGCAACCACCCAAGTCAAGGTGATTCTGTGCTGCGCTGCAGTGGCAGGCAAACTGTTGTGAAAATAACAAGATCTATTATGGCAGCCACTGCTGACAACCTGTTATCCTGTTTTGGAGTTCTGTACCATGCTCACTGCTTTGCTTTGATTGGCTTTATTCTGTTTTGTATTGTTGGGTTTTATTCTCCTTTAAAAAAATCATGACAGAACCTCTGGGGTTATCTGGGGCAACTCTCACAATGTTTTGTTAGTTTGCCTGTTTTGAGACAGGGTCTCACTATGTTAATTCAGGCTGGCCTCCAACTCATGGCAATCCTCCTGCCTCAACCTTTCAAGTGCTTGGGTTATAGGCATGCGCCATCACCTCTGCATTCACTCACATTTTTATCTGTGCTGCTGAAGCTAGCCCACGGCTCACACTTCAGAAGAGGGTAATGAGGGCTGGAGACGCTGTATTTCTTGGCCAGCATCACGGTGACAGTCAGCAACCACCCAAGTCAGGGTGATTCTGTGCTGCACTGCAGTGGCAAGCAAACAGCAGAGCACCCAGGCTTTTACCCAAAGAGATGTATCGCCCTCTCCTGAAAGAACAGGAAGGATCCCACCGGCTCCTATTTCACAGCCTCCACCAACTTAGCTCACACATCCCACAAACTAAAAGGAGGCAGAACATAGGTCACTTCTCATAGCCCCTGGCCAGAAGTGCTCCTAGTTCCAGCCTAACTACAAGAAAGCCTGGAGCAGAGGTGGGGTGGGGTGAGGTACCACGTGATGTTTCATGAGCACTGCATTCTCAGCCCCAGTCCCAGAATTGGGAATGGCCCGATTCCCACAATCCGGCCCCTTTTCCTGTTGCTCTCAGGGAGTGGGTGCCACTCACAGATTTGCTAACACCTTTGAGTGCCCTGTGTTCTAAATGTCTCCCTGTTATTGCATACTTGGCAACAGAACTGAAAACAGATTTTCAGTCTTAGAGAAGGAGCCTTATTCCAAAACTGTTAAGTAGGCAGCCTCACAGAAGCTGACAGTATTCCAAGTCACACCAAACGACACAGCACCATATGGCAAATACCGGTATAACCTACAAGGCATGTGCAGAAATACCTGTACAGAACACGTCCTGTAGGACATACATGCCCCTGTCCCAGGATCTGTGAAGTCTCAGAGGTGGATGGAGACCACGGGGCTAAAGTGCAGTCAGCGGCCAGTGCAGAGCAGAGGAGAACGATACAGAGGAACAGGCTAGTGCACCTGCACACCCACCCACCCAAAACGAACCGAGCCCCTCCCAAAAGAGGAGTGCTGTGCATTAGCTCCCTGGCTACAACTGACCAGTGCAAGGAGAACAGAGACGGAGCTGGAGGGCAGCTAATTTCTAGCTAAGCAGGTGAGCCATCAGATGAATGGCATGAAACAATCGGGGACATCAGGAAACCAGCAGAAAGCTTCACAGGCTTTGTCAGCTGCTAATGGGAGCAGAGGATGAAGAGCACAAAGAGAAAAAAAGACAGTTCTCACTGAAGTGGTGCAAATACTTTCACCACTGAAGTGGTGAAAGTACTGCTTTCCAGGGAACATAAAGTGGCTGGTGGCAGACCAGCCAGACCCTCCAGGACAGTGTTACTGCGTGGACTGTTAACATGCTGATGCAATGGCCAAGTATCAGAAAACAACAACATCTGGCCACCAAGAAAACAAATGAGAGAACTGGTCCCCAGAGCCACCGATGAGATTCTAAACTGTATCTATGTCCCAGTAGGTACACCCCCATGCTGCACCTGACTGCTGGGCATGTGCCACAGTTTCTGTCTTCCATCAACCTGTAATGTGGCTTAGAATACCCACTCCCATCCTTTGTGATTGTGGGAGGGAATCTGTTGTTTTCAATCACAAGACCTTATCAGGTCATGAAAAGAAATAAACCTCTGAGCCATGCCATGACATGGATGAACCTCGAAGACATTTTTGTAACTGAAATAAGCTAGACAGGAAAAGACAAATATTTTACAATTCTATACACATGGTATTGTATGTGAAGTACCTCAGACAGTCAAATCCATAGAGATACAAAAGAGAACAGATACCAGGAGTCGTGGCAGTAGGCATTTGTAACTCCAGCACTGCCTGGGCAGCTCAGTGACTTAGCAAGAAATGTCTCAAATAAATAAATAAATAAATAAAAGAAAGGATATAAAAGGGCTGGCGATTTAGCTCAGAGGCATAAGTGCTTGCCTTCCAAGCAGGGAGTCGTGAGTTCGATCCCTGGTACCGATTTAAAAAAAAAAAAAATCCCCAGAAAGGATATAGCTCAGTGTAAAAGCCTTATACCATCCCACCTGAAAGGGTTTTGGCCCCGGCAGGACACTGTAGCCGGTAAAGCCAAGGAGCTCCTATCTCCCCCACCCTTAGGAATCTACCTCTGAGGCCAAACAAAGACCAATGGGCTACCTGTGCATCCCTAATGCCCCCTTAGGTTCCACCACAAGCTGAGGCTACTTATATGCCTCACTCCACATGTTCCAGAGAGATCTCCGACCCCAGGGTGGAGATGCTGCACCCCGGGGGGTCGGGGGTATCTCTCCCTGCATTCTCAAAATAAAGGTCATGGCTCAGCGGCATAAGCACCTGCCTTGCAAGCAGGCGGTCGTGAGTTCAATCCCCGGTACCAATAAAAAAAGTTTAAAAAAAAAAAAGGTCATTTATATTTCATACTTCTTATCTTTTCAGCTGCCGCCGGTCCCCCACAGTTCTATCATATGGTTCCCTGACTGGGAACGGCAGATGAGAGACTCCTGGGACTGGTTTCCAGTTTTGAGCTCCCGGCTGTTGGGACCAGGACCAGAACTGAACTGTATCCTGCATTGATTCCTCACTTCTACACTCAGGAGCTGTAAGCTTGTCACTGCTGGTTCGCAAACAACACTGACCAATTTACCACAGGTGAGCAACTCCCCAAAGATTGCCACTGGGCCAGGCCCCAGGCGGATTTTCTTCCCTTTTGCATGGGTTTGTGATGCTTTCACGTCCTTTGGACAGCCCAGGGCAGGGTCTTTCTGGACAAACCTGCATCCACGAATTTCTCCGGTCTTTGGGTCCCAAGGCAGAGCTTTCTGGACCCCCCACATTGAGAGACCCTCACACTCTTCAGAGGTTTTTAAGTTCTCACGGTCAAACACCCCAAGACAGGGTCTTTCTGGGCAAACTTATGTCCACAAATCTCTCTGGTCCTTTGGGTTCGGATAGCCCAAGGCAGAGTTTTCTGGATTGTCCACACTGAGAGACCCTCAAGTCCTTCAGAGCTTTTTAAGTTCTCACAGCAGAGCTCTTACTCAACCCAGGTAAAGTCCACTCATAATATTGGTGACAGCCAATTATTAGGAGTTTGGAGCCATATAACCCATTGGTTCGAGGTGCAAAGTGACGTTGCCTCATCTGATTGTAACCCTGTGGGCTAGACCCCACACCAGATTTTATCTCGGGGACCACTTCCTGTCCCCCTCCGAAAAAACCATACCTATCTATGGCTTATCACACTGCCGACAAGCTTACAAAACTCTATCTTTAAGCCTTTGTTTTGGGAATGTGTCCTTTGCCACCAGGGTCCCTGTCCCTTTGTCTCCTCCAGGATCCCTCCCCCTCCCCACACTTAAAAAGATAACAGCATCTTCCCTTGCAGCCTTTCAGAGCTTTCTAAGTGTCTCCTTTCCTCCCTGCTTCCCCCCCACCCCACCCTTCCGCGCTGCCAGCATCCCTTTGTTTCCTGTGCTCGCCAACCCATTCCCTGCTGAGATAAAAAAATGAGACCAAAACAGTGTTAAGAGATACACACAAAACTGCTTTGGGCTTTGGGCAGTTTCTGGGCTTTTGCGCCGCCTCCCAACTCTGCACACAAAGTTTCGGCTCTCTTATGGCCAGGTCCAGTCCGTGCGCCATGCCGCGGGTTCAGCTTTAACGCCGCGCCCTAAGCTGTGTATCCCGCAAGTAACTCCTCCCTGTGGCACGGAGGCTGCCAGCTGCATGCCTCCTGGAGCAGCCCGGCTTTATACTGCATCGGGCCACCTCCCAGTCCCACTGCTGCCGCTGGAGCCCACTGCCACTGCTGCCGCCACCGTGAGCCCATCGCTGCAGCCGGCACTACCCCCCACCTCGTGCCATCATCACCCCTGCCTTGTACATCTCCTGGCGCCATCCCAGCCCCCCCTCCCATGAGCCTTTGTCGCCTCCGCCTTATGCATTTCCGGGGGCAGTCTAGCCTGCCCCTGCATGCTACGTCTGGGTGCTCACCCCACCCCCATGCTGGGCGTGCTCTGCTGGCGCACCACAAAACAGCAGCTCGGCTCAGACATGCTGTTTTACAATTGGGCTACGCTCAAGAGATGCTATATTTTTATTACAATTCTCAAACCATTTAATCAAGGTTAGTGACCTCCTGGTAATTTTACCAGCCTTGTTTATCAATCAAAGCCTTCACTAATCTCCTGTTTTAACGACTAAATTTAAGAGATATTTATCAATTCCTTTTGCTGTAGATCACCGCAAATGTTATATGTTAAGCTTGCTTATTGCCTGTATTGTACTGTTGTTGCCGATCTCCTGTTTAACAACTAATGTTATAAATTCCTTTTTGCTGAAAACCACTAGCTGTTCCAAGACAAGGGTTTTGTTAAAAGTTTTAAAGTTGTCTAAAAAACAACAAAAAAGGTAGTTGACTGGTAACTTGAGGGTATAATTTTATTTGTCTTGGTTCATACTACTACAAATAACAGATTGAAAAAAAAGTAAATGTGTTCAGAATTTGACAGTATTAGATCAGTTTTAATAAGTTTATTCATAAGATTGGTAAACCTTTACTGCAAAATGTTTCCATTAAAATGAAATTATACTCCTTGGGCAGACTAAATCCTTTTTTGTTAATTCCACGTGACACCCTACAAAAAAAGCAGTGTGCCATCCAGATAAAGCCTGCTCTCTAACCTAAAATGCCAATATTAAACTCCTGCATACTTACTTAATTCTACTGTACTCCAAGTCCCAAACAAAAAGGCAAAACTTGACCTTCAAACCTATAGAGATCTTAATATGGTTTTTCATATTTTAACACTTGTAACACTTGGAAGTTCTGACACAAGCAAACCTACACAAGGTGGAACTGCCTGGCCCCACCCCACGTGGACGACGCTCAAATGCAGCAGAAGACATTGGGCAAGAGAGAGTGCCCCATCCTGACATTCTTTGAGACCTTACTCCAGGGCTGCTGGGCTGTCCTAGCCACCAGAGAGTGGGTAAGCCATCCTAATCTCTAGCCCTCACAGGAAATGCCAGCACTGCCAGATTTGTTGCAGACAAAAAATTGTTGCCGAAGACCGAGGGGGCTCAGGGTGAGACGCCCCCTTTGTGGGTGTCCGTCTCGGTGTCCACGTCACATTAAACTCTCAGGTAAAATGTTCTCTATATTTGTGGACATAGAGGCCATATGTACAGAGTTCTTCCTGAGTTTGCAGGCTGCTATAATAAGTCCTCAATCTCTATGATGGGATATTGGAGGTCAACCTATGCCATTTACAAACAGGGCCAGGGGCTGGAGATTTAGCTCAGCGGCATAAGCGCCTGCCTTGTAAGCAGGCAGTCGTGAGTTCAATCCCCGGTACCGATAAAAAGGAAAGAGACAAAAAAAAAAAAACAAAAAAAACAGGGCCTATTTCGTACAGGTCCCAGTCCTAAATCTTAAAATGCCTTTTATGCAGGCTGACTTAGATGCACTGAGACCTCAACAGCTTCCACCTGTTATGGCTAGTAAACCTCTCCTCAGTGATATAAGACCACCCCCTTCCTTTCTTATTCACCAATTTCTCAGGCAACCCTGGAAGACTAACAGATACATTTTGTCTTCTCACTTTGTTTATACTTTTTCAGGACACATAAAAGCCTTTCCCATAACCAGAAAAACTGCTGATATACTTGCTAAAGTTCTGTTACAGCAAATCATTCCAAGGACAGTGATCAAAGTTGCTAGGCTGCCATTCTGGTTTCATATCACTTAGGCCCTAGATCTAACCATCCTTTTCCTACTCATCTCTGCCTTACAAAGGCCTCATGGCCACGACTCACAGGTTGTCATGTTTTGTTATCCACTTTGGTTCCTAATTTCTTACATTCTATTAATGATCATTTTTACAGCAGGACTCTTAAACAGTATGTCCTACAGACTCCAATGTCATGCATACCAGAGACAAGCCTTACTTACCTGCCCTTTTAACTTTTACCCTTTCAGATGGGGGAGTAAGCACCTCTCATAACTTTACTCCTCCTAACCCATTTAATTTTCAAAATTCTGCCTTACATGGAAATGTTCCTACCTCAACATGGTCCTGATATAATGACATGTCTAAATCAAAGGCACCTTTCCCTCTACCTCACCTGGGTCCTTAAATATGACAGTGCCATGTCTCCTCATAACATCTTGTCTCTTTGTTTTTCCAGTCTAACATACCTGCATTCACCAGTGAATGTCCAGGTAGAACCTGACACCAGCTTCTACCTGGGCATTAACCGTCATCCCGTCAACTCCCCTAGACCCCAGTACAGCGCCCTCAGCCAGCAGGAAGCAATTAAAGAGAGAAATCTTTGCCCCTTTTCATAATAATAATCGTAAGATGGGATATGAAAGGGTTTTGGGCCAGACAGTAAACTGTAGCCAGTAAAGCCAAGGAGCTCCTATCTCTCCCACCCTTAGGAATCTACTTCTGGTGCCAAACAAAGACCAATAGGTTACCTGTGCATCCCTAATGCCCCCTTAGGTTCCACCCCAAGCTGAGGCTACTTATGTGCCTCACTCCATGTGTTCCACGGAGAGATCGCCGACCCGGGGGTGGAGATGCCCCGCCTCAGGGGGTTGGAGGTGTCTCTCCCTGAATTCTCAAAATACAAGTCATTTATATTTCATACTTCTTATCTTTTCAGCAGCTGCCAGTCCCCCACAGTTCTATCACCACCCTCCTCCCCTGCAAAAAATAAAAAAGTAAAAAATAATGGAGATAGAGGTTCCTCCCAGAATATGGCTGGTCAGGGAGCGGGGAGAAGTTAGTGCTTATGGATTACAAAGTTTCTGTCTTGTGTTGGAGGCAAAACTGTCTGCACCTGGGGTATCCAGGACAAGGCTTCTGCCTCTCAGGGGTTGGCAGGACCCCGTGAGCAGTGTGCAGGGAGCAGGGAGCTGAGGCACAGCGCCTCTACCTCTGCTTGGGGGAATGGGACAGTTCCCTGTGGATCCCCAGGACGCGCTGTTCTGTGGAAGGTCAGACATTTTCCAGTCCCAGCTCCTACCCTCGCCCTCAACTCTCCTGAACTCATTCATCCGCTCATTGCATGAATAAACACCCTGCAGGTGCCTGGCAGTTCCGTCTCCCACCACTGGACCAGGCCCTACCCGACCCCAGCCTTCTGTACATCAATTCCTGTCTTCCTCATCCCCTGCTGTCCTCCCTCCAGAGTTTCAAGAGCAGCACTGGACACGGCATATTTTGGATGATAGAAAAACTCTGAATTGTACACTTAAAATAATAAGCTCCTACAGATCATTCATTTTTTTGCTTATTTTATTATGAGCTACACCAAAAGGACTTCAGGAACAAAGTGCTACGTAGTGTGGTTGAAGATTGTTTATATGAACTGAGAAAGATGCTGGTTATTTTAAGTATAAGCAGCTAATTAGGGTGGTGGGCCTATAATTATATGCCTTATATAAAATCCAAAATGAATGCAAAGTTGTTTTCATTTGTATTGACTTTATATGACTCCAGTCTCTGTTGCTGGGCACTTACATAGCCCTCTCCACCTCTGCAAGACCTCTGTGTGTTGCATATGCCTTCACTGAAGCTGTCTGATGTCTTGACAATGCTAACACGCAGTGCTTTACTGCACAGCCTGTTTTACTGTTTTAACTGTGGTTCTAGGTACTTTTTTGGAATGGGGCTGGCATACAATGTGAGAATTCTAAAGCATTTTGTTGTAGATGCTAAGGGGTCCAAAACTTTAATCCTTTAAATTCACCTTTTCTAGGTTTTTTTTTTTTTTTTTCATTTTTATCGGTACTGGGGACCGAACTCACGACCGCCTGCTTGCAAGGCAGGTGCTTATGCCGCTGAGCTAAATCCCCAGCCCTAAATTCACCTTTTCTAAGAAAAGCATTTTCAGTCTTATAGTGTGTGTTTATAGTAACTAATTTTGTTGAAACTGGTTTCAAGTTATTCAAATTTGTACAGGACTGTAAAATTTGTTCATAGTAAAATGTTAAAGAAGTTTATAGAATAAAAGCTATAAAATATATTTTAGTTTCTATAACAACAAATAAAATAGTAGGCTTCATGTTATGCAGACCACCCCAAGCCCCAATTAGGGGCTTTGTGTTGAAATGAAAGCCACTGCAGAGTTCCAGACCCAGCTCTGCCACATCCAGCAAGTCACCTAATCTCTTTTGTCTCTATTATGAATTTGGAAAATGAGGATAATAAAATCCTTCTTAAGGGCCAGGATTTAGTTCAATGGCATATGTGCCTGCCTGACCAGCACAAGGTTGTGAGTTCAATTCTTGGTACCAAAAAAACAAACAAACACCAAAAACCCTTCTTAAGTTTGGTATGAGAGGAAAAGATAAAACAAATTATCACTTAAGTATTTCTTGAGAAGGAGCCTCAGGCCTCCTAGTTTGCCCACCAGAGGAGAGGGCAGGCACTCTCTCTCACTGTCAGAAAAGGTAAGGTGTATCCTCCAGCTGTCCCCAGTCACATGGCTGTCAACTGTGTATCACTCAGCAAGTCTGCTTCAGAGGATAGGACAGCTCTGTGCACCCCTGGTCCCTGGTTCATCCTAACAGTCCCTTACCAGCTCCTTCTAGGTAAACACAGGTAGGCTTGAGCACCGGCAGATCCTCCTGACTTGGGTTCTCCTCTACTTCTCAAGAAGAAGAGCTCCTGGGGGATCATTACTTTACTCAACTCAGAGTCCTCTTGCCCTCCCTGAATCCCTGAATGTGTCTGTACTGGGCATTATGCTTCCAGTGAGGAAAAGCATGGTCCACAACAGTCTGCTGGGCCGAAGTGCAAGCCCTCGTTGTGGGCATCTGCAGAGCTGTCATTGCAGGAAAAGCAGAGGGTAAAGAAGCCCTCCAGATCTTCTGTGCCTCTCCAACCAAGAAATTCATAAGCATGAACCAAGCTGGGCCACGGCTGTGCTCCCTAACCTTAGCACACAGCAGGCTGAGGCAGGAGGAGCACACGAGCCTGAGACTAGCCTGGGCAACCTTGTGAGTTCAGAGCAGCCTGAACTACACAGAGACCTGGTCTACAACAAAACGAAAACAAAATTCTGAGCCTCATGCTATCTTTGCGAATCAGAAAAGGTGGCGTGAGCTGGGGAGAGAGAGAGTGTGTGTGTGTGTCATCGAATGAATTTTCAGATTTGCTCTCACTCTGATTCTGGGAAGTTTAAAAGCAGTTATCTGTAATCCCAGCACTTGAGAGGCTGAGGCAGGAGGATCACTGTGAGTTCAAGACCAGCCTGAGCAACAAGTGAGCTCAAGACCAGCCTGAACTGCAGTGAGACCAAAAAAAAGGGTGGGGTGGGGTGGGGATTTAGTTCAGCGGCATAAACGCCTGCCTTGCAAGCAGGCAGTCGTGAGTTTGATCCCCGGTACCAATAAAAAGGAAAAAGACAAAAAAAAAAGCAGCTTCCACTGCAGGATGACATGCAAATGGGTGGGGCAGAGGGAGTGAGACATAAGGAGCAAGTGTCACCTGCAGTCTCAGGATTGTGGCAGGCTGAGGCAGGAGGATCACAAGTTCAAGTCCATCCTGGGAAACTGAGTAACTAATCTGTGTCTCAAAAAAAAAAAAATTTTTTTTTTTGCCAGTGTGTTTTACTGGTACAAATTTTTTTTGTACCAGGCATCAAACTCATGACCTCAGGCTTGCCAGGCAGGTGCTTATGCCACTGAGCTAAACCTCAGCCCTACTGGTACATTTTAGATATACATAATGATCACATTCATTGTAGAGAATCTGCACCTGTACATGGTGTAACTTGATGGTTTTCCTGTTTCCCTTCCCTCCCTCCAACTGATCTTCCCTTCTCTTTTGACAAGTTTCTTTTTCCCTTTTCTTTTTTTTTTTTTTTCACTTTTCCTTTCTCCCTTCCCCTCCTTTGCTAATATAATTAAAAAATAAATAAAAAAATTAAAAGACTTGGAATGTAGCTCAGTGTGAAGGCCCTGAACTTAGTCTCCAGTATGGATAAGGGAGGAGAAGGAAAAGGTGAAGGGGGGGCGGGGGGGGGGCAAGGCTAGTACCGGGCAGGCCGGTCAGAGAGCTGTCCGTGGTTCTGAAGCGCTGCCTTGTAGTTCAGCATACAAGTCTCACTCCTTCCAATCCCAGGGCTCAGGGAACTCTGGTGCAGCCTAGCCTGAGACTTAGAAGGAGGTGAAAGGAGAAAATTCTGAACAGGGAAAGGACTGGGTGGCGCAAAAGAATACAGTTACAGAGACAGGCGGAAGTGTCAAAACACTGCTGAAGCCAAATCATAGAAACTTTTGATTCAATTTTACTTTTAAATAAATATCCTAAGCAAACATGCGGAATAAGTGTGGTGGTAGTGGTTCGGAAGTGGCTGCACATCAAACCACGCAATGAAAAATAATATAAACAAATTTGTGACAGCTAGGTGTGGTGGTGTACGCCTGTAATCCCAGCATTGGGCAGGCTGAGGCAGGAAGATCATTGTGAGCTGAAAGCCAGCAAATGCAAATTTAAACTATCAAGCATTTCATATCCATCGTTTTCAGACTTCCGACCTTTTTTTTTAAACATTCATCCATCCAACGTTTTGTTTGGTTTGGTTTTGTAAATACCACCCCCCTTACATCCCAACACAAAACACAATATTCCTTGGTAAACAAGGAAATCCCTGACCAGTCCGAGCATACGGCTTTGCTCCCAAAGTATGGCACAGGCTAAGAAATAAAAAACAACCAGTGTTCCTCATCGATGCAGTCAGAACGCTCCTGAGAGCCCATCATCCCGAGAATTTGCTGAAGTGATCCTGCAGGAAGTTTCAGCAGATTCTTCAGACGAGGATCAGAGCATTAGTGTTTGATGCTTGTTCTATTTATTTCTGCCAGGGCGACTGAAAACAACGAAAGCCTTCTCATCAGAGAGATCCGCTGGTGCAGACGGCAGTTTTCTCGCTCTGGTTCTCGGAGACGCACCGGCAGTCCTCCCCCCTTGGTCCGAGGCTCTCTGCACCGCCGCTCCCTCGGGGCTCTTCTGTCCCCCGCCCGTGCTCACCGCAGCGCGCACCCGTCCCCCCTCCCTCTGGCCGCCTGCTCCTGGACTCACGCTTGTTTTCCGCAGAAATGGTGGTGTCCTGAGTGTTTTATGCTTAGAAGTTTTCTCCTACTGCATACATAGCCATAGGGACTCGATTTACCTACAGCGGTCGCTCTCGGGGCGGCTCGGTGGGCGGCTCCGTCTTCCGGGCTGGCGCGGAGGATCCGCACCTCCCCCCCGCGCATGGCGACGCCGGCTTCCGCGCCTCCCAATCGCCATCTCCGGCCCCGCCCCCACCCCACCCCACCCCACCTGCTCCGCCCCGAGGCCGTGGCGGGTCTATGCTCGGCGCTGCGCGTTCGCGAGCTCGCGGCCTGCGTGCCGGGGGCGGGGCCACGAGCGCCGGGGGGCTCGGACCCAGACTCACGCCCAGAGGCTCAGCTCGCGTCCACACCCGAACGCAGCAGAGCGCGCCTGCTCCTGCGCCCGCGCCTCTCGGGAGGAGCGGACTTCCGCGGCCGGGGAACAGCAGCGCCCTCTGCCGACCGGAGGCGGCAACCGCCCGAGCTCTTATACCTCCGCAGAAACTCAGAGCTGAGGCCGCGAGAATCGTGTCTCCAACCTTCTTGGGAAAGGAGTAAATGTTTAACAAAGAAACAGAGAACACTGTGGCAGCCAAGTCAAACTCCTGTTCGTCCTGCTTCCACAATATACTTTCTGTCTACACAGCAAATGAGAACAAGGAATACAAGCCTTTGGGGTAGTGAGACTTCAACCTATGGGGTGGTAGCTTCGCTCACAAATTTATGGGGTGTTCTGTAGATCTGGGGGAATCGAGTGCTGGGGTCACAGGCGTATGCCACCACGCCAGGCAGTAGGTGCAGTATTTTAAATACTATCAGAGAGTGTTTGTATGGCATATGTCAAATATGCGTTACCTTGCGGGAGTTCTGAAGCTAAGACCTCAGCCAGGTCTGCTCAACTCATCAGAAGCGTTTTTAGTCTAATGACCATGCCTTGCGTCTTCGTGCAACTGGACACACTTGGTAAGTGCTTGGTAAATACTGGTTGGCTGGGCCAAGGATTTAGCTCAGAGGCACAAACGCCTACTTGGCAAACATAAGGTCGTGAGTTCAGTCCCCAGTGCCAAAAACAAAACAAAATGAAACAAAACAAAAAAACGGATTGGCTGATTGATGGAGGCAAAGTAGAGCTGGAGACTGGATTTCATTAAAGCAACGTATTTTTCTTTGCTTTTTAAAATTACAACATTGGGCCAGGCATGGTGGCACATGCCTGTAATCCCAGCACCAAGGAGGCTGAGGTGGGAAGATTGTGAGTTTGAGGCCAGCCTGAACTACCTAGTAAGTATTCAAAAAGTAAACAAACAAAAATAAATTTCATTGCTTTAAGCAGATAAAAACTAGAAACAAGTCTTACTTTTCTCATTGCTGAGATATAATACCCAAACACCAAAGATAAAGAAGGAAAAGCTTATTTCGCACATAGTTTGTAGAGATTTCAGTTCACAGTTGCCTTCAGTTCGAAGGCGGGATGGCATGGCAGAGGAGAAACAGTTCATAGGGGGCAGAGGGCAGCAAAGAAGCAGCAGGGGCAGCAAGCGTTAAACAGCAAGTGAAAATCGACTACAGCAGCCCCTCTTTCTGTCCCTTATATTCCATCCAGGGTACCTAACCTTAGGGTGGATGGCACTCACACCCAGGGAAAGCCTTCCCATTATCCACACTCATGCTAAACTAATCAGGGGACTAATTTACTAATCACACACCTTTGATCTCAGCATCACACTTTTTTTTTGTCTTTTTCCTTTTTATCGGTACCGGGGATTGAATTTACGACTGCCTTGCTTGCAAGGCAGGCACTTACGCCGCTGAGCTAAATCCTCACCCCCCCAGCATCACACTCTTAATCCCAGCATCACACAGCCTCAATCCAGCCACTTCTGAAAAGCCCCACCTATGACTGAATGAGGCTTTGGGGTGACATCTAGATCAAAGCCGTAACAAGAAAGTCAAAATTTATGGCATAGCAATACAAGCAAACACTACATGAAGCTGTAATAGAAGGGAAGGATTCTATATAACAGATGTGGAAAATGTCTGATTTATGAAGTGAAAAAGAAAACCTTCACAGTAAGTGATCTCTATCTGTGACTCAAAATTTATTTTAAAAATTAAATTAACCTGGGTGTGATGTGCATACTTGTAAATCTAGCACTATGGAATGCTCAAGGAGGAGGATTACAAATTTGAGACAAGCCTGGGCAACTTAGTGAGACACTGTTTCAAAACCCTTTATTTAAAATGGTTTAAGACACAGATCAGTGTAAAGGTTCTTAGTTCAATCCCCAGTACCCCTCCTACTACAAATAAGAGAAAGGTGGCCACCTTTTGTCACCTTCAGTTGCGTACCTGCCTGTCTGTAATCCCAGGCTCTGGCATACAGCCCCAGGGTTCAGCAAATGGAAATGAACATGGCAGCACCAAAGTCTCAGAGAAGCACTTTGAGTACTTTTAACAGAGTGTGAATTCTGGCAAGCAAGAAAAGAGAGGACTTTGTGATGACTTGCCTACATAAGGAGAAGAATGAAGGTCCTGGTTCAGGTTCAATCCTAGCTTTGGTTGATATTTTCTTTTTGTCTACTGTATCTGTCTACTTATTCATCAATTTTCCTAACTTATTTTGGAAAGTTTCAAACCTAGATAAAAGTTGCAAGGTCAATACAAATACAGTAAACAAATGTACACCCCTCACCCAGGACACCAACTGGTAATTTCTGGTCATACTTGCCTTATCTCTTCTTCGTGTGTGTGTGTGTGTGTGTGTGTGTGTGTGTGTACACTGTTTTTGTCAAGTCATTTGAGAGTAAGTTACATAAACCATGATAATGCAACCATGAACACTTCACTATGTACCTCCTACGAGCATTTGCCTATTTTTATGTAAGTCTTACTTTGAAACAGTTTAAGACTCACAAGAAGATGCAAAAACGGTACAGGAGGCTCCAATGTTCCACTGGCTCACCTACTCATAACTTGTTACATAACTGTAATCCATGATCCAAACCAGGAAGATGCCACTGGCCCAGCACAGTAACTCAGCTATGGCAGTGTTCTTCCCTCCCTCCCTCCGTCCCCTCTGTCTGTTTCTGTCTCTCTGCATCTCTCTCTTTCTCCCTCCCTCTTTGTCCATCTCTATCTCCCTCTTCCCCTCTCTCCTTCTGTCTCATTCTACAGATACTTACCATATATATTAATATGAGTACCAGAACCACTCCAGCACCAAAACACAAATTCCCTCTTTATAGCCACATCCTCTTCCAGCTCTTAAGTCCTGTCAATCACTGATCTGTTCTCTGCACTATAGTTTTGACGATTCAACGGTGTTATATAAACAGAATCACACAATATGTAATATGTTGTGATCCGCCTTTTTCATTCAGGAAAATGTGCTTGTGATTTACCTAAGTTTCATGTTTAATGATAGTTTATTCTTTTCAATGCTGAATAATATTCCATGGTACATATGTATATCAGCCTGTTCCTCTGTCGTTGAAGGACAGTCAGGCTGATCCCTGTGTTACTTTCTAATAAAGAAAACTCCTGTAAACACTCATGGATTGGTTATTATGTAGACATAGGTTCAATTTTCTCTGCTAAATATTAAGAGTGAGATTTCTGGGTCATACCAATATATATTAATTTTGTGAGAAACTGCCTCAGTGTTTTTTCAGAATAGCTGTACTCTTCTACACACACACACAAGCAATAGGTGAAAGATCCAGCTGCTCTGAGTCCTTTGTTTTGTTTTGTTTTTCATGTTTTTGAGACACGGTTCCACTGTGCAGCTCAGGCTGTCCTCGATCTCACTTTGCAGCCTGGTCTGTAGTGGAATGCAGGGTCCTCCTGCTTCAGTGTGGGGTTGGAGGTGTGTCCCACCACAGCCAGTTTCAAGCTTTCAATTTTGAAGAAGTCGAATTTATTGATTTTTTTCCCTTTATGGTTCTCACTCTTGGTGTCAGGCTAAAGACTTCACTCAGTGGTTGTACAGCAAAGCATTTTCCTCTTTTAACTCACAAGTTATGCTGGGATACACGCTGAGAGAGGCACGCACATGTGGAAGGCCAGGCGGGTTTACGCACCTCCCAGTTCATGTCCAACCTAGGCAAGTGCACAGTTACAGCAGAAGACGAGCATCATTAGGAGTAAGGTCTGCAAAAGCTGTGGGGAGGCGCAGGAGAGTTCCTGGGTGAGATCGAACACTTTACTTTGGAGACTTCAGGTTAAGCTTCATGATGGAGTCAGCTTTTGGGGCTTAAGGATTTCAGTAACCAAAATAGGACAGAGGAGGAAATTCCAGGTCAGAATGAGAGTTGCATAAGCAGAGGAATAGAGGTGAGATTTAAAGGTCAAATCCAATAAGGGGTGTTATTTAGAGGGCAAACACAAGTTCACTTTATTTATTTAGTGGTACTGGGAATCAAACTCAGGACCTTGCAATTGCCAGGCAGGTGCTGTGCCACTGAGCCATATCCGCAGCTCACTTTTATTTATTTACTTTTTTAGAGATAGGGTCTTCAGCTGAACATGATGGCTCATGTCTATAATCCCAGGAGTCCAGGAGGCTGATGTGGGAGGATTTTAAGTTCAAGCCCAGCTAGGGCAACTAACAATTTAGGGAGACCCAGTCTCAAAGTTAAAAAAGGCCTGGGTTCGATCCTCAGTACACACACAAACACATATGTAAAAAGAGAGAAAAAGAGAAAGACTGAGAGAGAGATGGCGATGAGGGAGGTAAGGAGGAACGGAAGAGGAGAGGGACACTGACTCACCATTGTTGCCCCATCTGGTCTGAATGCCTGGGCTTAACAGATTCTCTTGCCTCAGCCTCCCAAGTAGCTAGCACAATGGGTCACTGGACATGTTCACTGTATGCAGTACAATGAGCAAGCATTCATGAGTTGATACCAAGAGGTAGTTCCATGTACTGACTACACACACAGCAGGTTTTGATACCCCTTGATAGCTTATTTAAATCTCATGTAACCTCAGGAGAGGTAGGTCAGTGATCTCTAATCGGAGATCTCAGAGTGGGTTTGGGGGAAGGCCTAAGAATCTGAATGTAGCTTTTCAGGCAATCCTAATAATCGACTAGGTTTGGAAACTACTCAAGTGGCCAGTTTTATTGCAATATTTAGTTGAACAAATGAAGTTCAGGAACTAATAGTAACGTGTCCAAGGTCACATGGCTTGGAATAATCATGGTGCTGAGTGAGATCCTTCAGGGAAAGAACTTCACCAAGTCTTCCCACCTTTGGCAGACCTAGTAGCTCAAAATGAGCACTTGGAAAAGAAGCACAGGAGCCAAGAGCTGAGTCCTGGAAACCTGGAAGTGCAGTCCACACTGCCAAAGATTGCGGAGCCCTGAGGATGCCGAGTGAGAGAATATTGGGCCTGGCCAACAGTGTGGCTGTGGGCTGGGCCTGACACGGAAGGAGGAGGAGAAGGCCAGGCTGGGCACTTCCCCAGGAAACCTGACCCACAGTCAGGAGCAACAGCTGAGCCTCATCCAAGAGCCTCCTTCTAGGACAGCTCTGTGCTTCAGCTGCCAAAGCCAAACACCAGGCCCTTGGGGCAGGGGTGCCAAGAAAGGGAAGTGAGGGTCCCGTGGGGAGAGCGCAGGTAAGCTGTTAAGAACACGGCCCACTCTGGACTTCCCAGGCCACTGCCACTTGGACCCATTATTTAATCCCTTCTGCTTCACTTCCACTGCACCTTTGATATTGTCTTTGAGGTGCTGCTTCTATGGAAGATTAAAAAAGGAAAGAAAAGTGGGATTTCAGCCAGAACACTGTGATACTTTCTACAGTCCAGAGTGACCCAGCTGATGTGATCAGAAGAAAGAGCCCCTGACAAACTGCATCTTCTCGCTAGGCCACACTCACACGCAGACCATGGAGGCCAGCTGCATTCTCTCCCCTCTGGCAGCCTGGAACTGTGGAGAAAGCTTGGTGGGCCGTTTAAGGGTTTCAGTAGTTGAAATAAGGCAAAGGAGGAAATTCTGGGGAAGGTGTTGGTCAGCTGCCAAATCCAGCTCCTCCCTGGTTCCTCATGGCTGTGAAACAGCATCATTTGACTTGAAAGACAAAGGTGAGGATAGCTCTCTACCCAGATCCAGACTTCAGAGCACCTCACATCATCAGCTCAACCGTTGCTGGCCCTCGCAGGTCCATGGTGCTGTCCCTACATACTGTGCTCAGTAGGGACAGAGCCACAGTGCAAACCCACCACCTCTGACTGAGGCAAGCATTCCTTCAGTTACAAACTGGCAGGCTACACTCAGCTAGCCGTATCCTGGCTGTAGAGAGAGTAACACGACTTCCAAAGTCTCACTGCACCAAGAAGAATCTTGTAGTGAGGAAAGAGTATGTCTTTGCTTGCTAGTGGCCTTGGGCAGAGTGCTGCCCCTGAGCCTCAGTGTCCTATTTGTAAGATGGGTGGGGGGGGCACTTCAAAAAGTAGCCAGAAGGAAGTAAAACTATGCACAAGTGCTGGTGCCAGGGCTGATGAACAGGAATTATCTGGCAGGGTTAGCATTCTTCCATCCTTCATGGGTCCGGATCTTTGTGAGCCCAGAGATCTCAGAACTTGGTCTTTCTGGTTCAAGTCTTGGTGAGCAAAGAGAGACAGAGGGGTAGGCTCTAATCCTCCACAGTATCAGGCACAAGACCAAGTGACAGGCTCCACAAGGCCAAGTGACAGGCTGGGTATGGTGACACAGCTTGCAGTTGCAGCACGCTGGGAGGCTGAGGCAGGAGAATTACAAACTCAAGCCCAGTCTGGGCAATTTAACAACTTAGTGAGATACTTTCAAAATAAACAGGGATGTGAAGGCCTAGGATCAATCTCTAGTAGTGAAATAAGTGAGATAGGTTCCAAAGTCCCTTAAGATTCCTTTTTCCCCTTCTTTTGTGGTCCACGCTTCCTTGATTGCCCACTAAGTGAAATACAAACTTATCCTACAACTACGAGATCATCCAGCACCCTAAAAGGTCCACTGAAGTCTGGCATTCTTGAATATACTTGAAAAGGCCTTTTCACTGCCTCTCCCAAGGCATGCCCGAGGAACACAGGTGACAGTCACTGTCTTTTAAAGTCCCATTCTTCCCGATAGCCCCACCGTGTGGGCAAAGGAGGCCGAGTCAGTCCCTAGCACTCTTCCTCACTCGGGAGTTTAATCTGTTTGTCCAGAGAGATCTCTACAAAAACCGGGTTTCCAAAGCCTATGAGGGTTCATCTAATTTACACGGACCAGACACAGATGCCTGTAGACCAGGCAGCAGGCAGCAGGCAGCAGGAAGAGGGTGAGTGTGACTCCGTGTCCAGTGGCTGGGACTACGGGGGACAGAATATCCTGTGAGGACAGCAAGGGCACCTCGCGTCCACTGCGGTCCACTGCGGTCACCCAAACACTACCCAAAAGACAGACACGTCTGCGATGCTAACCATCAACATCAATCCAATTTCTTTCTAGACAATGCCTCTAGTTTGAAAATGCCGGTTTTGAGCTGTTTAAACCCAAACGTTTTAAAAACAAAAGCCTCCCTCGCACCAGTCTGTAAGTCAGTCTGCGTCACCACCCTGCAAACGCATCCCAGCGACTTCAGCGCTTCCCCCACCCCCACCCCCCGCCAGGCCTGACCCGGGTCTGCGCCTCGGCTCTTCTCAGGCTCTTTACAGCTCTCCCTTCTCCCCTGCACGCAGACTCTCCCACCCTACTCCCTCCCGCCCTGCCCCCAGGAGCCTCGGGGCTCTGCAGAGACGCCCCCTAGCCCAGATGCCTGAGAAGGGGACAAGGCCTCGCCCCAAGGGTTCCTTCTTCTCGCTGCGAGACTCGGGCTCCTCCATGGACTCAGGGATGGGGATGGGCATGGGGAGGAAGCTTTTCTCAAAGAGCCTCCTCCCTCAGTGGGCTGGGGGCGCGGAGGGCAGCTCGGGAGACCCGACAGAGCTGCGCGGCCTGGGGCTGGGAAGCCCAGGACGCGTGAGCACCCTCCAGTCCAGGGGCTTCGTCGCTGTCCCCGCGCCGGAGGCCTTGCGCCTCCCCCGGAGTCCCGCACCCCCTTCCCCCCAGGCCAGACCCGGAGCGGGAGCTCCGCCCCCAAGCGCCGCCCCGGCCCCGCCCGCGCCTTAAAGCCCCGCACGCACCGCCCCGCGCGCGCAGCCCGCCGCATCTCTCACGTCTTCTGAGGCTTCGGCCCGGGCCCGGCACCATGAGCTTCGGTTCCGAGCACTATCTGTGCTCCTCCTCCTACCGCAAGGTGTTCGGGGATGGCGCGCGCCTCTCCGGGCGCCTCTCCGGGGCCGGCGGCGCGGGCAGCTTTCGGTCTCACTCGTTGTCCCGCTGCTCCGCGGCCTCCACGGCCGCCTGTGCCCCGGGGTCCTCGCTCGGCCTGAGCCTGGCGTACCGGAGCCGCGCGCCGGCGTCCGACGGGCTGGACCTGAGTCAGGCAGCTGCGCGCACCAACGAGTACAAGATCATCCGCACCAACGAGAAGGAGCAGCTGCAGGGCCTCAACGACCGCTTCGCAGTGTTCATCGAAAAGGTGCACCAGCTGGAGACGCAGAACCGCGCGCTAGAGGCCGAGTTGGCCGCGCTGCGGCAGCGCCACGCCGAGCCGTCGCGCGTGGGCGAGCTCTTCCAGCGCGAGCTCCGCGACCTGCGCGCGCAACTGGAGGAGGCGAGCTCGGCGCGCGCGCAGGCCCTGCTGGAGCGCGATGGCCTGGCAGAGGAGGTGCAGCGGCTGCGGGCTCGTTGCGAGGAGGAGAGCCGCGGGCGCGAGGGGGCCGAGCGCGCCCTGAAGGCGCAGCAGCGCGACGTGGACGGCGCCACGCTGGCCCGTCTGGACCTGGAGAAGAAGGTGGAGTCGCTGTTGGACGAGCTGGCCTTCGTGCGCCAGGTGCACGACGAGGAGGTGGCGGAGCTGCTAGCTACCCTGCAGGCTTCGTCGCAGGCCGCGGCCGAGGTGGACGTGACGGTGGCCAAGCCAGACCTGAGCTCGGCACTGAGGGAGATCCGCGCGCAGTACGAGTCCCTAGCCGCCAAGAACCTGCAGTCTGCCGAGGAGTGGTACAAGTCCAAGTTCGCTAATCTGAACGAGCAGGCGGCGCGCAGCACCGAAGCCATCCGTGCCAGCCGCGAGGAAATCCACGAATACCGGCGTCAGCTCCAGGCGCGCACCATCGAGATTGAGGGCTTGCGCGGGGCCAATGAGTCCCTGGAGAGGCAGATCCTGGAGCTGGAGGAGCGGCATAGCGCCGAGGTGGCCGGCTACCAGGTAAGAGCCTGTCCTCCGTGAGCATTGGGCCTCTGGGAGGCGGGGGAGGGGCGAGAAGGGCCTTGACTCGGGCGTTGGCAGGCAAAAGTCCGGGGGGTTTGCATTGCGAACAAAGCTTTCCTTCCCCGCCCTCAGTTATGTTCTCGTTTGAGTTCTAACAAAGTAACATCAGAGTTTTTTCGGACTCTGAAAAATCTAATGAATCCTCTCCATCAGCAACCCTGGCGGCCTGGAGCTCAGCCTCCACCCAACGCAGGCGCTCGCAGGCAGGGCACAGCCTCCGCAGTCCGGACCCCTGCCTCAGCCATCTGCTGGGACTGGTTTTGGAAGGGTTTCTGATACTTAGGAGTGGGTCTGCCTGAGAGGGTCAGGAGCGAGGAAGAGTTCTAACCATTTTTTTAATTTTTGCCCTCAAAAGAGTGGAGATGGAGCACTCAGGAGCTGGGTGGAGCCTAACTAGTAACAACTGTCCTGCCTTACCCTCCTTCCCCAACACGGGTCCACACACGCACACACACGCGCGCGCCCTCCTTTTATTGACAATTCTTCCTAAAGAACTCTTAGCTCAGCGGCATAAGCGCCTGCCTTGTAAGCAGGCAGTCGTGAGTTCGATTCCCGGTACCGATAAAAAGGAAAAAGACAAAAAAACAAAACAAAAAAAAACCTCTTGATACACGGGTTAGTGAAGTAGACCCGCCGATTCGCTGTCCACGGTGCTGATCTCGAGTTCCTCCCATCTCAGAACTGTATCTCCCCTGTCTCCTGCCCTAGTTCTGAATCTCTATCCAATTAACTGCTTTGACTTTTTTTTTTTTTTTTTTTTTTTTTTTTTTTTTTTTTTTGCTTTTGAAACACATCAGTTTTGGCTACCTGCAATCAAAGGTCACTTTGTGGGCAGCATCAATTTTCACTTTCATAGATGGCTTAGCATCTAACAAAAACCACTTAATCTGCTTAGTAGCTGGGGCAGGGGAAGTCTACCACATTAAGGGTGGAAATTCTCATTACACTTTAGCACGTGGCAAGTCTTGGAGAAGGTTCATTGTTATAGGTGACTTATGTTTTTTCCATCTTGCCCTGCCCTGTAAGTGCCTGTGAAGGTATTGATTGGCTCTTTCCTCCCAACAAAGGCTTCTGTATCTTCAGTTTTACTACACCGAACATTCTGGGTTTCTAACTACAAAGGGCCCAGAAACAGGAGACAAGATGAATGAAGGAAGAATGCAGAAAAGAACCAAAACAATGTGGTTCATTTTCAAGGTATAGTAAAAGATCCTTGGGGTAAAATGCCAGTAACAGAGAAACTTAAGTAATTTATTCTAGGCTGGATTTAAGTTTACATTTGATAAAATTAATAGCGTTGGGAGCATTAATTACCAAGAAGAATTGTGGAATCTGATAGGTTCTCTTTAGTCAGGAGCTAAGGAATGATATACACATAACTCCCTGTGACAAAGGATGAAAGCCTGGCATTACAGTATCCAAAAAATGTTTTGCTTCCAAAGCTGTAACTTGAATTTTTCATTATGTAGCTTGGCTTCTGGGTGACATGATTGTCACCCCCCATCAAAGGACACTTCATGTTTTCTCCCAGAAGCCCCAAAGATAGAGCTGGGTGGTCTTCTGGAGGAAGGAAGGGCCCAGTATTTCTACAAAAAAAATGGTAAATCGCCCAGGACTTTGAGCTGAATTGGGCTTTGCTGCATCCTCCACTTGCCTCAGTCCCTGCACTCTAAGAGGTAGTGATGATGTTTTCTGGCTTCCTTGGCTATAAAAGGCTTTCAGTGTTAGACAATAGAAGTCTCATCCGGACAAGGTCTTCTGGAAACAAAACCAGCGGGACCCTGGCATCCGTAGCTCTGCAGTGCTGTCCCCATCGGCTTTGGCCTTCAGAGCCTCAGTGGGCACCAAGAGCTCAGACAACAGACAGCTGCTTCCCACACCTTGGGACCAAAGGCAGGGTGGGGCTCACAGTTTGACCTGAACACCCTGAATGCCCAAAGCCCCGGGCTGTCCTAACAATCCCAGTGCTGGCCAAGGTGAACATCCTCCCTGTCCACAGTGAGGGGGAGCCATTGTTTCCTTGGCCTTTGACCCCCGCCCCTCCTTGTACTGCAGTAATGGGAAGCTGGTCCCTTCCTTCCGCTTCAGAGATCAGTGGCAGGCCCCTTTCCTCTGCAGGCGTGGCAACCCTCTCAGAGACATGGGAAGGCCTCATGAAACTCAAGTCTTCCCTGCCACAGAGAGCTGATAGCCTACCTGAGGAGAAGAAGGGTATTACACTTGCAGAAGCATACAGAATGATTCAAGGTGACATAGTGAACACACAGTAGTATGTAAGAGAACCAGAATCAGGCAACAGGAAAGATTAGGAGGGGCTGGGCCAACACCCTCTTGGAGGCTTCTTGGTGACGCAAACCTTTACTGTAGTCTAAGAAGGCCAGAGCTTTCCTTGAAAGGCCTTGCCGAACGATCAAGATCCCAGCTGCTTAATGCTCCTTAGGGGAATGAGCCAAGCCTGCCCTCTTCTCTCCAAGATGAGATTGGAGTACAGCCTAATTAAATAGCAGGAAGGCCTGGCTCTTGGGAGGTTGGAGGTGGCAGTGGCTGCATATAAATCTATACTCGATAGATCTGTTTTGAAATAAGAACTCAAGGGGAAAAACATTACATTCGGTCATTTTTTTTTCTTTGTCAAGCTCTTATACCTGTTTTTTGTTTGCCTTTCTCTATTTCACTCTGTTATTGTCATCTGGGCCACCATGATAAATAGTTCCTTTACAGAAATAACAGTGGTTCCTAAACCCAGTGACACACCAAGGTCAAATAGGTTTTTAAAAAATCCTTGAGCACACCTCCAAGGATATGGATTCAGTGGTTCTCAGGTGGGACCCAGGAATATGCATTTTCAGTAAAAGTGCTATATCTTGTCAGTCCTGGCCATGATTTTGGAACACACTGCCCTAAATCACATTTTCCAGTAAGGGAGTTTACAGGGAGACACATACAAGATTTTAGCTGGGCATGATGGCACACATCCTGTAATCCCAGCACTCAGGAGGCTGAGGCAGAAGGATTGCTATGAGTCCGAGGCCAGCCTGGGCTACATAATGAGACCCTGCCTCAAAAAATAAATAAATAAAAAGTAAATCAGAGTGTGGTAGAAGACAAAAAGAAAAAGATGCGGATAAAGTAAAGATAGGAGAATAAGAGAACAGTGCTGGTGCCTGGATGGGTCGTGTAGAAAAATCTTCCCTGCCCCTCCACCCGTTATGCACATGAGCAATTCTGGGCCACCTCTTACAGTCATACCCTGAGGCACCCAGACTGCTCCCCAGCAGAGGGCCCCCACTAGTGGGGGCGTCCATAGCATGCGCTGGCAGTCTGCTCTGCCTTCTCACAGATGCTGATTCTTTATGTTCTGCCCAGCTCTGCACTGTCCGCAGGGCTCCAGGAGAGCCCCCAGTGGCGCAGGGCGGCTGCAGCACCCCCAGCAGCAGCAGCAGCAGCAGCAGTGCCACTAGGGCGGGGCGGCTGCGGCCCAGCCGGAGGCCATCATTGGCCGGGCTTTTGAAGGGCAATGCGGGGCAGCCTGGTGTGGGGCAGAGGAGAGCGCCAACAAAGGGCCTGGGCGTGGCGCGCCGCGGGTGGCTTGCAGGCAGCTCCTTCGTGCCGTGCCGCCTTTGCCCCCTTCCTGCTCAGATCCATGAAATAGACGTGCAAAACGTCCAGCGTAGAAGTTCAAAGAAATCATCCAACTGGAACTCAGCTTCCGGGCAACCTCTCTCAGGAAACACAGCTGTGAAGCAAAATGTTGAGCTGCCAAGGTGTGTGTTAGGATTGCGCCCAGCCTGAACATGTTTTTATAGCTGAGGCCGTTTAGTTGGATTCCAAGCCTGCAGATCGACAAGGAGAGGCAACCACTGCAATCCATCGGGCTTTGTGCAGAATGAGTAGCAGCAAACAGGCCACCTCTCAGGACAAAGGGATCCCGCACACAGCAATGCGAATTCAGACACTGACCTTCAGGGCCATTTAGGGTGGACATAACCAGCGGGACAGTCCCAAAAGATAAAGGACATTACAGAATTGTAGAGAAATAATCGATCACTTTCATGACCCGTAATTGCTGAGCTAGATTACATTATTAATGTCTTTTATATATATATAATTAAGCTTATTGGTACATTTTTAAAACCTCAAAATGGTGATATTAATCATAGGGACATTTTAAGCTACTTTAGAAAAGAGTTGAAATCAAAATTGTTATTTTTTTAAAAAACCTGATGCTTTGAGAAATATGCAGCTAATCTAGTATTGAAGTTTTATTGCACATTAATATTGTGTAATATATTAATTTCTTATTTACCTAACGAGCTGTCGGAAGCTTAAGAGTAATTTGTCCATATTATCAAGAGTAGAGTCACATGGTTTGTTATTAACAATGATAAAAACAATCGCTCACATTTATTGAGTACTTTTACATGTCAGACTATTCTAATGACTTTCATCATATACTAATGTGAGGTTCATCAAACTGGAACACTAATTTGAGAGCCTCAGAACACCTTGGAAAAGCATAAATATTATAATTTTCCATGTGCAGAAATAGAAGAAGAAATTAAAACATAAAAAACTAACACTGGACATTAGTGACAGGGCAAAACAGTGCAACCCAGAGGACATGGCAGACTCCTGCTCTTCATAAAGCTTTTCTCCGGCTTCTCTGCCTTCTGACAACATCTCCCCTCCTTCAGGTTTCTCTTTACCCCATACCCCCTTCCTCATCCCACAGTAATTCTGATTTTTGTGCTCCTAATGAAGGTTAAGCGGACTTGCTGGTAAATTAGTTTCTCCTCAGACAGTAACCATCAAGTAAAAAGCTCAGGAAACCCCCTTATGCCTCATGATAGATTTCATGGTGCACTTTGAAGTACCTGCGTCACTGTCTGATGTCACTTGTGTGTCCCTTGGTGCCTGTCATTCTTTGCTGTGCACCATGAGTTGACTGATTCTCCTTTGGAGGACTCCTCTTGAAAATACAGATAAGGCAGGTGGTTATGGTTTCTTTCTTCAGATTCTCTGGATTTGGAAGTTTGCAGCACCTGACATATCAGCCCTGCCTTCCACTTGCTGTGTCCCCACTCGAGTAGGGCTCCAAGGGCACTGCAGGACTCGCTTTCTTGGCATTTCTGGTTCCCTCATCTGCATGCCTGTTTCACAGAAATCACTCTCAGTCAGTTGGCTGTTCGTGAGGACGGAGTTGTGGCTGAATGTGAGCTCTTGGCTCGTGCTCTCTCTGTTCCTAAGAAAAGAAGAAAGGCTTATGTAGCTGCCCGCATTCCTTCCTTCCTTCAGCTGTCACTTGCTGAGCTTCTTGGGTGTACACTGTACTAAGGTTGGGCGTCTCAAGGACCATGTTAGTTACGTTTCTGGTTGTCACAGGGAGGAAGGACTGTGATTCTGGCATCTCACGGACACACACAGGCTCACTGCTAAACCACATGTCACGGCACAGTCTCCTCCATCAGAGCAGCAGCCAGCCCCAGAGACTGAAACCCCTTTCCTAGAAGAAAGTGATGGAAAACAGTAAATAAATGAAAAAGACAATTTCATGTAATAAGAGCTGAAACAGAGGCAACATGCAAGACTTTTCTAGTTTCTGATTTCTTTCCTAATTCATCCTGTATTTGTTAGTACCTTTTCCTAATTTGCCCACAGTTTCTGCATGGGCCAGCAGCTGCCCTGGCTGGAGGTGGAATTATGCTGGATCAGGGAAGGGGAAGAACTTAAGTGGGCACAATGGGAGAACTATTTAAACAGTTCTTTAAAGAGTGTTTGAGTTGAATCTTGTGTGATGAGGAGTTGGACTTGTAAAGACTTTGTAGCTGGGCATAATGGCCCAGCATTGTAATCCCAGCACTCTGGGAGGCTCAGGCAGAATTTCTGGACTGCAAGTTTGACCCTGGTCTGGGATACATAGTTTCAGGTCAGCTTGAAATACAGAATGAAACTTTGTCTCAAAAAATAGATAACTAATAAATAAATAAATACTTTCTTGCTGCTCAAGGATCATAAATTTAAAGCTTATTTCGCTTCTGTATCTTGGTTTGCACATGTGGAGCAAAACTATGACATCAATTTAGTTCTTCCTGTATTGAGAATTGAACCCAGGGCCTTTACACTGAGTGATATCTCCAGCCATTTTGAATTTTATTCTGTTTTTTTTTTTTGTTTGTTTGTTTGTTTGTTTTTTACTTTGAAACATGGCTTTGGTAAATTTCCTTGGCTGGGCTTACACTTTTGGTCCTTGTGCCTCAGTCTCCCAGAGTACTAGGATTACAGATGAATGCTACAGCCATATATGTCTGGCTGAATTTGGGTTTTTGTTTTGTTGTAATTTCAAGCCAAACATAGTAATACATGGGTGCATCCTAGCAGTAAGGAAGGCTGAAGCAGGAGGATCACAATTTCAAGTCTTGCCTAGGCATCCTAGTGAAACCCTATCTCAAAATTAAAAAGGGTCAGGGATGTAGCGCAGTAGAGCACCCTGGGTTCAATCCATTGCACTGCAAAAAAGAAAAGGAAAAAAGTATAATTCTAACCAGAAGCGGTGCACACACCTGTAAGCCCAGCACTTAGAAGGCAGAGGCAAGCAGGTTACTACAAATTCAAGACCAGGCTAAGCAGCTTAGTGAGTTGAAGGCCAACCGAAACTGCATAATGAGACCCTATCTCAAAAAAGCCAAAATAATAGTAATAATAACTTTAGTAAAAATCCATTTGGATTTTTAAAAAAAACTCTTAGAGAGCGTTTCTGCCTCTTTGTTAGCTGTCAGGTGCCTTCTGTAGATTGGGCAGACTTCCAGAAACTGTCCTGAGGAACAGAGCCGTAGCAGGGAAGGCCTGCTGTCTTCTCAGGGTCTGAGCCTTCCAGCTTGGGTAAGGACACACACAGTGTTTTTCAGCACCAGAATGAGCAAGATGGGGGTGAGAAGCCTGAAAAGTAATAGCCCCCATGTTCCTTAGGGGAGTCACCCGCTCTCCCGGTACAGTTCCCAACCTCCCTGTGCACCTGATGTAGAGAATGCAAATGCCAGGACCCACAGCTGAGCACAGATGAGTGGGACTCTGGGCTGGGAGGCAGACCTGGGTAGTGTAAGTTCCTTAGGTGGCTCGAATTGTAGTTAGAGTTGAAAATCTCATCTGGTAGAGATCTCAGAGAATCTCAGCTCCTTGGGCCTAAATACTTTGGGTGTGTCACTTTACAGGACAGCATTGGGCAGCTGGAGAGTGACCTGAGGAACACCAAGAACGAGATGGCGCGCCACCTCCGGGAGTACCAGGACCTGCTCAATGTCAAAATGGCCCTTGACATTGAGATTGCAGCTTACAGGTACCTCAGAGGGCGAGCTGCCCTGGGTGAGGCCACTCAGGTTGAGGCTCCAGCCCTGGAGGTCTGAGCATGAGGAGTGAGAAGGAGGGGTTTCCCTGGGCCCTTCTAGGGAAGTTATCCTGTCTGTCCCTCTCCTCCGATATGTCCCAGCTTCTTCCATGCCTATAGAGGTTGAAAGAAATATCCACCAGACTCTAATTTATATTGGGGTTTTTATATTTAGAAAGGCACACAAGATAAAGTTTCTCCCTGGATTCCTTTTGTGGTTTTTTTTTTTCAGTTTTTGGTGCTAAGGACTGAATCCAGGACTTCCAGCTTGCTAGACAAGCATTCTACCACTCAGCTAAATCACTAGCCATGTCTCCCTGGATTCCTAAAGGGAAAAAAAGAAAAGAAAAAAAATCCAGCAGCCACAGGTGCCATTGTGGGACTGCCCTAAGCCAGGCATCCCGTTACGTGCCATGTGGAATGGTCCTCGGTGTCTAGCCCATGGGGCTGGCTCAGGACAGCTCGGGAAGCCACAGGGCTGGGCCTCAGCAGGGATCAGTGCCTTCAGTTTCTGGACAAGTCTGATGGAAACTATGGGAATGACAAGAAGCAAGATTCTGGCCCACTCATCCTGGTGCTGGTGAGGCAGGCCGAGGAGAGCTGGTGTCTAAAATGGCATGGCTCACTGGCTTTCCTTCTGCTGGGTCTGCTGTCTTCGTAGCTTTACACACAGGAAAGAAAAGACACATCTAAAATGGCTGAACCAAGCACTGCCTCTCTCCTGGGTGGACTTCTCACCTCTTTATCCCTGTTGCCGTTAGGGTGTTAATTAGGAAAATTACTTCTCCCTAAAGCTTTGTAGACTCTTAATTGCCAAAAATGACTGGGATGTGTGACAAAGAAAGCTGTAGGTTTTGTTTCAAGATCATACTGGTGAGTAGCATAGGTTTCCTTTTGGCATTGCTTTAAACAGCAGGTACGGAAGCAGTACGCGCGTGTGTGGGCACGTGTGTGTGTGTGTGTGTATGTGTGTGTGTGTGTGTGTATGTACACACATACACATACATGTGCACGCTGATTTCCAACTCTTCAAGTCTTGGAACGCAGTGTTCTTGAGCTTAATCTCATGAAAATATGACAGTATCCTTTGGAGTGTCTCTCAAACAGATAGGGCCTGGATAGTTACGTTCTTTTTGAAAAAAAAAAAAAAAAGAAAGAAAAAGTTGTCATGTTGACGTCCTGAGAGTTTGTCTGTGTTGGATTTACAGGAAGCTGCTGGAAGGTGAAGAGACTCGGTTCAGCACCAGTGGATTAAGCATTGCAGGGCTGAACCCACTTCCCAACCCCAGTTACCTGCTCCCTTCTAGAGTCCTCAGTGCTGCAACCTCCAAGGTGTCATCCACGGGGCTGGCACTTAAGAAAGAGGAGGAGGAAGAGGAAGAGGCTTCTAAGGGCGCCTCGAAGAAAACCTCCCAGATAGGAGAAAGTTTTGAAGGAATACTGGAGGAGACCGTAATATCTACTAAGAAAACCGAGAAGTCAAATATAGAAGAAAGCACCATTTCAAGCCAAAAAATATAATTATTTGCTTAAAAAGTTAATGCTTAAGAGGGAATAATATGCATCTGACTTATTAAACAGCCAACTCCTGAACCTTAACACCTGTCACTATTATAGAATGTCTTCAAGGCTTCAGTCTCATAGTTAGCATCAAATACCTTCTCTCCTAGGAAAACCAGCCCTTAGATTGGAGCAAACCACAGTCCTGGGGCCATCACGGAGGAGTCATCTCAGAACACAGCTTTCTCACCTCAGGCTTGGACGTCACAGGGATAGATGATTCGGGTGCAGAGGAAGGGTAAACTAAGGTGCTAAATCTGTTATCACTCTCTTAGCTGTGAGCTGAATTGAAAACCTATGTTTATTCACTATGCTTAGCTGTATAATCTCACTCTAGATATTTAAAACAAATCACTGCCAAAAAAAAAAAAAAAAATTAACCAATGGTCCACACCCGGTTCTGCTCTGATAGAAGTTAAGTCACAAATGATAGGTGTTTATTAATGGACATTTTACTTTCCACTCTCTCCAACTCCATATATCCTTTTTTCCACCCAGGAAAAAAAGGAGACTAGTGTAGTATTCTTCCCTTTTAAACATGTTGAGTTTTTCTTAGAAGAACTTAGCCCCCTTCACTCTGTTTGCTTAATGAGTAAAATTAGTGCATGCTGACCATACCTGTGATTGTGTAATGGCTTATCCCTGCCCATTTCATATTCGTTCAATTCTGTAGGTTTAAAAACATGGCAGTGAGCTGGGCGTGGTGGCGCATGCCTGTAATCCCAGCACTCAGGAGGCTGAGGCAGGGGGATTGCTTCTGAGTGTGAGGCCAATTTGGGCTCCATAAGTGAGTTCAAGACCAGCCTGTGGACGCTGTCTCAAAAACAAAAAACAACCCCCCCCCAAAAACAAAAATGGCAGTGATGAATTTTGAGAGTTTTCCCTAACAAATGGAATAAGGAAAAGAATCCCTAGATTTTTAGGCTTTCAAGTTACTCAAATCCATTAGTTAGGGGGGAAAAAAAAAACTATTAAGAACATAGCTTTTCACCATAACTTTATATAGCTTTTCACCGTAACTTTAGAGGCACAGTAACTTGTATCTCAAACTGATTAAGTGTACCTTAGATCTAGTAGTGTAAGTTAGGAGAGGTGAGTATCTCCAGGAAAGGAGAGGGCCAAGGTGTTGTGTGTGTCCATTCCTGTGTGGTGGTGTAGGATTAGCTTTCCGTGCCCTGACCCTTAGACGCCAGCCCCCGCTCACCCAGGCCTTCAGAGGCCTCACTTCCGCCTCCTATGCCTGTGAAGAGTGCTAAGTGTCACTTGTTGTGTCACCAGGACACAATGCTGCTGCTCAAAAGTTAGACAACGTCTGGTCAATCAACACACCAGCAAACACAAGAAATAAGATTTTCTGTTTTCTACAAGAGTCTTTCCTTACAGTGTCCCTGCTGCTGTGCAGCTGGCGGAGCCCCAGAACAGGCATGTGTACCCGCCACCTGCAGGACGGTCGGCTCCTCATCTGCCCTCCTATGGCATCCACATTGCCTGTCTGCCCCGTGCCAGGCTTGAACAGGCTTCGTCCTCAGTCCCTCAGAGCTCAAGAGCTGCCCTGTCATGTCCTGCATCTCCATTATAAACTCCGTGGTGACGAGGACACGATGCTTTTACAGGACTTTCCTACTCTAGCACATGCTTCCATAGTTCAAGGACTCAAAAGGCACTTTCCTCTTCCCTGCCCTTCCCCAGCCCACCTTTGATCCTTACACTTACTGGGAGACATTAGCGAAATAAAAGTCACTGACTCTTGCCAGCTTCATTCGGGTCTTGTGGTTTCTGCCGTCTCACCAGGGAAAGTGCTCCTTTGGGTCCCTCAAGGCCACCTGCTCTGACAAATTGGTGTCTCCTGTTTTGTGAATCACCGTGGGTCACTGCGGACTCTTTTACCAAAGACTTTCAGAGCATCTTGCAGACTGGGATACATAGGGGAAGAAGGGAAGTGACATCCAGTGTTCCAGCAGGATGAAAAATTGAGTTGGGGAGGGCTGGGGATTTAGCTCAGCGGTGTAATTGCCTGCCTGGCAAGCGTGAAGTCATGAGTTTGATCCCTGGTACCAAAAAAGAGGAAAAAAAAAAGTTGGGGAGGTGGTGGAAAACCAGCCTGCAAAGGTGACTGATGACTCCAAAGATGCAGGCCCACTACAATAATGAAAACCCCTGCATGCTAGAACCTATCAATACTAGCTGTGCTTTATTCCATACTGTTACTGTCCGGGTCAGATGCAGATATCATAGTTGTCTCATGGAAGCCTTGCACCTACTCTGGGTCGAGTATTTGACCATTTTACCATGACAAGGTAAAGCCCTTTGAAGTCACATGGTAGCAGAGCTGGGGCCTAGCCCTGGGTCTCCCATCAGACTCTGCACTGATTTCTTCTCACCGGGGCTCACTGGAAGTCACTGCACAAAAGCCCAGCAACATCAAGTGCCCTGGGCTGCCTGTTGCCAGGCATGCGCCATCCCTGCTCCTGTTTCCTGTCCATGGCTCAAAACAGCTCTGGGCCCATCCAGCCACAAGTTGCCCCTGCCCTGCTACAGATTACATAGAACAAGTTGCTGCTTCTCTAGAAGCAGGCAGGTAGAGTCATAATTTTGGAAAGGAACTCTGTAGCTGCCCATCAGTGGGCCTGGAAATGATGGAATAGTATAGAAGGGAGGACTCTCCAAGAAGTAATTAATCCAGGATACCTAAAATTCATTTCTACAGCACTGGCTATAAGAGGAACAATATTTGAGCTACTAGCTCAAATTTATCTCCAGAGGTAATGTGAATTGTGACCATGGCGATAAGGCCCAGTACCACCATTCAGGGCTCTAAAGGCAAACATAAAGCAGTTTTTAACATATTCAAAAGCCCCTTGGAATTGAAGGCAGGTTGGGGCTGCCAGGGCTGGGGAGTAGTCGTCTGCTGGCGAGTGAGCTGAGGTTTTATTTAGGAGCGAAGGGGACAGTTTGGAAGGAGGCAAGGTACTGTGCAGCTCTGCAAGTGTTCTTAGTGTTCTGAATCCTTCACTTAGAAATGGTCAGTTTATCATGTAGATGTCATCAGTTTTCTAAATCCACTGGTTGGGTGATCCGTCTCACGGATCAGTCCGTGGGCCTCGGCTGGAGAGGGAACAGAGATGAAGGGCCAGGCAAGAGAAAAGAGAGACGGAGACAATGCGGGATTCCATTCAAGTCTTATTTATTCTTAAAATGGCTACAACTTATATAGGGTGGAGGTGGGCCAATGGCGCAGGAAGAGGGCATGGAGTGTTATCTGATAGGTCATCGTCACATCCAGATATATGATGTAAGCAGGAGAGGATTATGGGAGATGTAGGCTGAAGCGGGAAGTTGCTCACGTCATGCGCACTGTAGGCAAGGGGAAGATCATGGGAAATGTAGGCTGACACACAAAATGCCCTCAAGTGGGAGGGGCAGGGCAGCAGCAGCCATTCTGAGCCACTCCCTACATCTCCTCCCCTATTGTATATTTTTTAGGAATATGGCAGGCCCTGGGAGGACAGCACCTGTCTTGGGTCAAGGACTCCTCATATGAACCCAATTGAGCCTTACCCGTCGTGGGCCTGCAGGACAGCTGTTGGTCCTGGGCCTGTCTTAGGTGGCCGATGGTGCAACATATGTGTCCTAGTTGCCCATCTCTGGCTGCCTGTCCAGTGCCTCAGGGCATTTGGGCCATAGTATCATGTGGGCCATTGGTGGGTGTTCTTTCCCGATAAGTTTGTTGTTCTGCCATTTCCAACCAATGGTAATGTACCTGAATGGGCTTTGCCATAAATGTGTCAATCCTGTTATTAATGAGTGTCATGATCCTCTGAAAAATACAAGGTCCTACAGTAAGCAGTAACAGCAAGGTGGCTAGGGGTCCCAAGAGGGGGGCAATGTAAGGGAAGAGACCCCCACATGGAGGAGAAGGTGGTTTCTCAGAGGCACTCTTTTTCTCTCTCTTTGAGACGCTCCCTTAGTTTAGTCATGGACTCTTAAACGACTCCTGAGTGGTCAGCATAAAAACAACATTCTTCCTTGAGGGCAGCACATAAGCCACTCTCCTTTAAAAATAGGAGGTCTAGCTCTCTTCTATTCAGTAGGACTACCTCAGATAGAGATGTCAGGGATGCCTGTAGAGCCATCACAGATGTTTCTATTTCTTTTAAATCTTGATCTACTGCTGCCTGTAATTGAGCTAGATGTTGATTTCCCAACACTAGAGCTGTTTCTATTCCTGTTGTGACTCCTAACCCTAGTAATACAGCTAAGGTGAGCGTGGCAGGTTCTCTCTTATACATATAGCTGGTCTGCGATGCCTGGAGGTAGTAGTCTCCTGGGTGGAATGTTATGCGAGGAAGAACCTGTACAAGAACACAAAAATCTGTAGACTTGTTAAAACCAGTGGTTGCTATACAGGGTGAGAGGCCAAAATTGCAGGCCCAAGACGTTCCTGGGGATGGAATGAGGTAATTATTTGGCTTGAACTCTGAATGAAGCTGGGCACAGAGTCATGCTGCCAGTGCTGGTGGACGGCTGGAGTCCCCAAGACAAGTCCCTCTACCTGAGACATCAGGGAGAGTCAGCTTGTGGTGATTTCCCCAGTCACAGGCAGATGAGCTAGAAGAACTGTTAAAGCTTAAATTGAGGGCCTTTCCTTCATAATATGGGGAAGGAGCAGCCAAGCATAACCAACAGGATTGGGTGAGATCAGGTTGGGTATGATTTAAAGCCATGTATGCCCCTTTAATCAAACTGAATAAGTTAGAATGTGAATATTGAGGGGCAGGTATATGATCTGCCTGGTGTGGGGGGGCTTGAGAAACACTTATGGTTGGGTGACTTACTGTGGTTTTTTGAACAACAGTAACAGGATCTGTATTGGTCTGACTGTATTTTGGATTTGATTATATTTTGGCTTTAGAGTAGGATTTGGGCCTATGGACGTGGATGAAATCTGTAGGGGAACCTTTTTTAATGAGAATAAGATTTCCACTGTCTTTGCCTGACTCATAAACTTGAAGTCCCCAGGTGTGTCCTGTCAGCCAGCCAGGGTCTTCAGGAATGGTGACAGTGACGTTTAGAACCTGACAGGGTCTTTGATTGGCCAGTGGGTAGTCATCTAGGCTGCACCCCGGCGGTCCCCATATCAGTTTAAGGTGTTTATCAGGGAAGGCGGGTTGCCACCCTGTTGCAACTGTTTCGCAGTCCCAACAAGCACAAAAATATTCTCCCGGGGAATTACAATATGATCTGCCCCCTGTTGCTGTGGGACAAAGGTAGAATTGACTTTGTCTGGGACACTGGAGCCCTGGAAAGAACCAACAGGGTGTGGGCACAAACCATGGACTTCCTGGTCCTACCCAAGTCCAAACCATCTCTTGGTCATTCTAGTGGCTAAGCTCCCATTTCCAGGGTTGATAGGGCAGTACAGAGGAGGGAGCGTGGCAGCGCTATTTTTTGTTTTTGTTTTTGTTTTTATTGGTACCAGGGATTAAACTCAGGACTGCCTGCTTGCAGGGCAGGCGCTTATGCTGCTGAGCTAAATCTCCAGCCCCAATTTTTTTTTCTTTCACCACCAGAGTCAGTATGGAGGCGGCACCATTTTGAGTATCAGGGTGGTACACGCCATTTTGAGTACCGGGGCAGTGCACGCCATTTTGAGTACCCTCGTGGCCTCCAGAAAAAAGAAGTGGCAGCAAGTCGCCATCTTGAAAAGGCTCTGGGATATCAAGGACCACAGAGCCGGGAGGGCTGGGTGCCTTAGATAAGTCCGGTGGTGGCGGAGTACAATTGCAGGAGGCAGCTAAGGCAGCCTCACCCTGGGCAAGCGTCTCCGTGACCTTGGGATCTGCATGACGTTGTGCCAGCAGCTCAGAGATTAAAATCCAATATGAAAAGGCGGTTACTGGGATCTTTTTGGGCCAAAAACCTCATAATAGTCTTTAAGAGCATCTCCTACTCTTTTCCACCTGTTTGAATCAATGGTGCCCTCTAGGGGGAACCATGGACACACTGAATGTATAAACTGAAAGTACTGTATCAAATCTTTTGTCTTTACCTTAATCCCTCTAATCTTGAGTGCCTCCCTGAGGCCATTCAGGAACAATTCGTGCTAAGTGCTTGCCCCATGCTAATCCCATTCACCTACCGTGATTCAGGTGAGATGTAAGGTGGTCGTCTGCACAGATCACAGCAACGAAGTCCCGAAACAGTCATGCTGGCAGGCGCTTTACCCCTGTGAACGGTCCCGCGTCGTTATCCCTCGTGCCAGGTCTGCCCCACAATGGGCGCCAATTGATCCATCCCGTAGATCAGTCCATGGGCCTCACCTGGAGAGGGGAAGGAGGTAGAGGGCTGGGCAAGAGAAAAGAGAGACGGAGACAAGGCGGGATTCCATTCAACTCTCGTTTATTCTTTTTTTTTTTTTTTGTCTTTTTCCTTTTTATCGGTACAGGGGATCAACTCACGACTGCCTGCTTGCAAGGCAGGCGCTTAGGCCACTGAGCTAAATCCCCAGCCTGACTCATTTGTTGTTAAAATGGCTACAACCTATATAGGGTGGAGGTGGCCAATGGTGCAGGAAGAGGGTATCTGATAGGTCATCGTACATCCAGATATATGATGTAAGCAGGAGAGAATTATGGAGATGTAGGCTGAAGCGGGAAGTTGCTCATGTCATGCACACTGTAGGCAAGGGGAGGATCATGGGAAATGTAGGCTGACACACAAAATGCCCTCAGGTGGGAGGGGCAGGGCAGCAGCAGCCATTCTGAGCCGCTCCCTACAGTTGGGAATTTATGGAATTGTCAGAAAACCATCATGGCAGTCTCTTGCATCTTCCACTGCAGCTAAGTCCACTGCGTGCCAGCTGCCCTGGGCTGGTCCAGGTGAGAAGGAAGTCCTTTAGGACAGCAGAAGCCAGATGGCCTAAGAGCACTGATTCCAAATCAGTACTGGAGAAGGAATCAGAAATCACCTGGGGGTAAAAGAAAGAAGCCGCTGGGAAAGTTGCTATGTATGAACCTCCTCACTGCTTCCAGCTGTTATCATCATCAAACATCTCAAAATTCCTGAAAAACATCTAAATTGTAAGAATACATTTCCCCCCTAGAATCTAATGGAGTAAACATCGTAATTTAAAGTGGAAATAATGGAGAGGGGATTTTCTAGGCCCTTAAAACGGCGCTTAAACATAAATTGTGTTTATGAACTGTACAATATTACCATGTAACGTTTTTTTCAGTTTAAAATGCAGACAAGGCTGATGTCTTCATGCATTTTGTAACTTTAAGAGATCTCACATGAAGATGCCATTTGCAGATGGGATGAGTGCCGCTGAGCCCTGCTAAACAAAGGACTATTTTTATCCCACTGTGTATCTGCTGCACCTCTTGACGGTGGAAGAGAACAACGAGTACAGACCAAAGGGCTCCTCTCGTCTGCCATTGATCTCCTAAAAGATGATTTGATTACCCCATGTTTTATGATGCGATTTCACAAGCTTATTAGCGAGGGAGGGAGCATGTAGGTTTACAAAGCCTTACTTACAAAACACACACACACAGCGGGGTTCCAATAAAGTGCTTAGCCAGGCTGCAGAGTGTTAAGATGTAGGCTTCCGCAATGCCTCAGTGATTTTCTTTGTGGCTCCGACTACAAAGAAAAATGAAGATTGATCGGAAAGGCTCTCCAGACTTACTTCTCTATTGATTCATGGCTCTGGACACCAGATGGCCACGCTCTCCCTGATGAGGCAGGTGGTCCCTGCTCAGTGTCAGGGCCACCTGATTCTAGCGCTGTCATGGGCTCTTAGGGTTGGAGAATGCTCGGCGGAGTGTAACCGCAGTCTGTGGATAAGGGCTGCAGTTGGAGGGTACATTAAGAACAGGTTCTAGTCCACTGCTGATTATTGCAGAGGGCAAAAAAATTTTTTTCTTTAGAAATGTCTCCTTTTTTTTTTTTTTTTTGAAATGTCTCCTTTTTTATTAAAAAGACGGTCTGGCTGTGTCAACAGCTTATTCTGGAGTTGTGGGCTCAATCCTCCTGCCTTAGCCTCCCAAGCAGCTGGGATTACAGGCATGAGCCAGCAATGTTAATTAAACCAAACAGAACTAAATTATCTGCTGTGCCATATGGAACGACCATCTTTGGTTTGCTGGTGAGAGGATTTATACAGGACATAAAGAATTCCTAGTGTCCTTTAAGGTTAAACAATCCTTTACGTAAGCCAGATTTTAGCTCGATAATAGGGATTCTTCTGGCAACTTGAATTGTCTCAAGTAGAGACAGAAGAGCCAGTATTAGATCAGGGTGAACAAAGAATCCAAGTCCAACCTCAGAGCCTGCAATGCTAATTTCCAAGATGAAGCCCACCCCATCTTCTGCTTATTGATCAATAGAGGTAAAGTGAGACGAGATGCAGGAATATCGGAGAAAAGATGGTTTGACATCACTCTTCTTAATGTAATCAGTATTACAGTAATGAGTCTCTAGGATGGAACTAGCAGCAAAGTCACTGGAGAAGTGACTACCTAAGGGCCAATCTGCACCCGACAGACTATGCCAGGGATAGTTCTGAGTACTTTATGCAATAGCATTGGCTTAGTTCTCATGCTACTTTCTGTGCTCTGGATTGAAGCCAGAGCCTTTGCACTGAGCTACTCCAGTCCTTTATTTATTTATTTTTATTTTAAAACAGGGTTTTGCTAGGGTGCTGAGTTGCCTAGGATGAACTCAAACTTGTGATCCCCCTGCCTCAGCCTACCAAAGTGTTGGGATTATAGGGATGCACCATCATGCCCAGCTTCATGATAATGCTGTGAGGCAGGAACCACTGACACCTTTACAGGTAGGAAAAACTAAAGTTCAGGGAAATTACATAACATGTCCAAAAGCATATCATTTCTAAGCAGCAAAGTTGGAATTCAAAGCTGTGCAGCGTGGTTTCATATTTCATGGCCTTCACTATTATAGAAATACTGCTTTTATGTCTTTGTGGAGACAGTATATGTTCCTGGCAATCTTTGCCTTCATCTTCTAATTCAAAATATCATTTAACTGGAAACAAAGCTTTTGTGAATGATGAGGAGAGGAGGGTTGAAGGGAGGGCAAGGGAATGGGAAAAAAGAATCAAGCTATGTTACATGCAGATACAAATTCTCTATGATGATATATCTAATACGTACCAGTAAAATCTGATTGAAGAAAAAAAATCCAGGATAAACAGGCAAAAAATATCATTTAACTAGTTATGGGAAAATTCCCTTCAGAAACAGAAGGAAATCTTTGCTCATTTCAATGAAAATAATTTCACAATTAGAACCCTGGGGTATGCACTGCATACCTGTAATCCAAGCACTTGAGAGGCTGAGGCAGGAGAATCAGGAGTTGGAGGTAGCCTAGGCTACATAAGGAGCTTAAGGCCAGCCTGGACTAGACAGCAAGATCCTGTCTCCCCAAAAACAAAACGAAACAAAAAAACTTGGAAGATCACAGACATCATCAGGAAAAAAAATGCGGTAAAGATGAAGCCATATTTCATGGAAGTAAGCACTTGGCAGGCTCCCGGGATCAATCTAACATTTCCTTTTGAGAGGACTATTAATCTCTGTAGGCAGTAAGATTCAGGTTTCACCAGTCTTGTCTTGAGCACAGGCCAATAACTAAACACAAACACAACACAATGAAAAAGGATAAATTACGAGGGTCTACTCTAAAGTCATGTGCTACAAAGAAGACAAGATTGAGCATTCGGAGTCAGCCTCTGTTACAGGTAGTTTCCATGATGGCAGAATAAACATAGTCCCACCTTAATCTAACCACTGGCACAAGCCCCTCCCCTGAACCCACAAGGCTCAGTGGGGTCCAAATATGAGCACAGCAGCCTCTGCCCCTTCAGAGCACTTTCACAGTCTCCAATGTCATGAAAAGCAATTACTCAGTCCTCTCCACCCCTGCTTTTTTTTTTTTTTTTTTTTTTTGTAAATACTTTTGTTGTTCTTTCTCTTTCTAGTGGGTGCCTGGGCCTCTCCCTCCTGGTCCCCAGCCTGCCACCCTCTGCTGGAAACCCTCCTTCAGCAGCTTCGGGAACTGCACAAAGGATGCGTGAACTCTGGATTCGAAACTGTATTTGTGTCTTGATGAAGCCCACAGACTTCAAACTCAGGGGTGTGGGGAGTAGTTATGGATTTGTAACTCAGCATCCTGAATAGTGTGATTTGCTGCCAGGCTGTAAGAATGGATCAAGTACAGTGGATCCCACCAGCTATCTGCTTGGATCTTTGAGATTTTAGGTTAAGTTCAGGAAGGAAGTTAAGAAGGGACAGACTGCTGTGCGATTCAGAGAGTACTTGTACCATGTTGGGTTCTTAGCGATGCTGTTGCAGGAAGCTGGGTTCCTAGGCAGCTGGCTGCCCCTCCCTTTTCATGTTGCCCACCAAACACCAGCTCTGCTTTATATCCAGGCGCCTCATGCATTCACATCCGCAGGTGGGGCCTTCGGGGGGTGGCTGGGTTATGGGGTGACCTGAAAGTGTGTGCAGAAGACCCTCCTGGGTTCCCTCCCCTCCTTTGCTTTCCTCTTCTGCCTGCGTTGAGCCGGCAGTCCTCCCCTGCCCAAGCCTGCCCACCCTGTGGTCCTGCCCCAGCCCACTGACCTCTAACTGAAACAGGAGCCAAAGAAAGCCTCTCCACTTGTATTTTGTCCCTGTAATGAAGAAAGTGACTGAGGCAATGCCTCACACTTTCTATTTTTTGAGAGAATAAAACAGAAGAAAACAACAAAACAGAACCAAATCAGCACAGAACAATGCAAGCAACACAGGGCTTCACAACAAGACAACAGGATATCAACAGTGGCTACCATGATGTCTCATTTTCTTCGAAATAGTTGACCATACCTTCACACAGAATAATATCAAACATAACAAAATAGTATAAAACCATTCAAGAGAATGAAAACATTACAGGGCTTCAAAACCACATAATAGGAAGTGAACAATGATTACTATAGTATCTCATTTTCCTCAAAAAGTTGTCCATCCCATCACACATAGTAAAATCAAATAAAACACAACAGAATAGAACCAATCAAACCAAGAACAAAAGCATGGTAGGACTTCAAAGCAAGATGATAGGAAATCAACAATGGCTACCATGTCTCACTTTCTTCAAAATAGCTGTTCATACCATCACAGATAAAATCTAAAAAAAAAAAAAAAAAAAAAAAAAAAACCAATAAAACCAATTAAATAAGTGAAAGCATTGTAAGACTTCAAAACAATATACTAGGAAACCATCATTACCATAATGTAGCCCATTATATTCAAAATAGCTGCCCTTACCATCTGACAGAGTAAAATCTAACAAAACAAGACAGAACAAAGCCAAAACCTAACAAAATTGTGTGAATAATGCAAGAATTCAAGACAAGACAATAGGGGCTGGGGATTTAGCTCAGCGGCATAAGCGCCTGCCTTGCAACCACACAGTCATGAGTTTGATCTCCGGTACTGATAAAAAAAAAAAAAAAGACAATAAGAAATTAACAGTAGTTACCACCTTTCCCTTCTAGGTATTTCGATAACTATTTTGCTTTTGGATCCCATTAATTCCTTCTGTTCTTTATGTTAAGGTTCACACATATGAGTTCAAACTGTTTCATCCATGAACATGATCTCCAGTTGGGTCCATTAAGAGCCTCGAGATTATCCTACTTTATAGCTGGGTAGCTTTCCACTACATGAAAATAGCATATCTTTCTTATCCATCTATGGTTGATGAGGAAGTTACTCTTGCTTTTTTTCTGGTCTCCTGTCACATGAAATAAGTTTTCTCTCCTTTGATTTTTAGTCTATGAATTTCCTTTCCAGTTAAATGTGCTTCTTGTATACAGTATATTGATCTTGTTTCTTGATCCAGTCTCCTTGTGTTTCTTTCTATTGCTGAACTGAGGCTATCTACATTAATGGTTACAACCAGCATACATTGGTTTGTCTCTGCCATGTTATTCTTCTGTGGATAACCATCTACTTTTCCCCTTCATTGGGTTGCCTGTCTTGCTTGGTAGTCCTCCTATGCTGCTGTTCCTGGAACCATGGTCAGCTTTGTCTCTCTCTCTAGCACTTTCTGTAGGGTTGGTTTGGTAATAATGAATTCCTTCAGTTGTTCTTTATCATGGAAGTACCTTATTTTTCCATCAATTTTGAAAGACAGTTTTGGAGACCAATCTGGGTTGGAGGTTGTTTTCTTTCAGGGTTTGAAACACTTTACTCCAAACTCTTCTTGACTTGATGGCTTGTGTTGATAAGTCTGCTGTGATTCTGACTGGTTCTCCTTTATAGGTGATGTTTCCTCTAACAGCTTTTATTTATTTATTTATTTATTTAGTCTTTTTATCGGTACCGGGGATCGAACTCATGACTGCCTACTTGCAAGGCAGGCACTTATGCCGCTGAGCTAAATCCCCAGCCCCTAACAGCTTTTAATATTCTATTCTTGTGCTGAATTTCTGGGATCTTATTATGTGTGTGGGTGTAGATTTACTTTGGTTATGGCTAGTTGGAGTCTTATATGCCTCACTTATCTGCCTGCCAGATCCATTTCCCATGTTTGGGAAGTTTTCTTCTATTACTTTTGTAAATAGCCTTTTGATTTCATTTGTGTTGACCCCTGCTTCTTCATCTACACCTATCACTCTTAAGTTATACTTCTTTGCATCATCTTGGAGTCGTTGGATTGTTTCCTGATTCTGTTATTTTTAAGAGATCTTCCCTTTCACGATCACTAGCTACAATCCTGTCTTCAAGGTTTGAAAGTCTCTCTTCAGTCTCTTCCAGGCGGTTTTGCCAGCTTTCAATTGACTTTAATTTCCTGGATCTCTCTTTGAATGTTTCATGTATTGTAATTCCTTTTTATATTCATTCAAAGTTTCCAGCATTTTCCTATGCTCTTTATCTATGTCTACTTTAGACCTGCTGAGCATTTCTTTCAGTATGTTTGTGATTTCTTCTTTTACCTGAGACATTTTTTTCTGATTTGACTGCTTTTACAATTCTGAGGTTGTTTCTTCACTTCAGTTGCTGTCCTCTCAGAGATTTCAAGGTGTGTGATTTCCCTTTTGTCCATGACTTTATCTCCCAGACTTGTTCTGTGTGGGCTGGAGGCCTGAGATTGCCTTTTGCTCCTTCATCTTGACATTCTCCTGGGTTCCTCCCACAAGCTGGTTGTGGGGTCCCAGGCACTTTCCACGTTGGCTGCCCCTCCCCGGTGTAGGGAAATGGGACAGGCACCTGGGTTCCTCTAACCCCAGATTTACAAGGAGGTAGCAGGGAGTCTGGCTGGCCTTTCCAGATGTGTGCAGCTACACTGGGGCTCCTCCAATGACCAGGGGTTCATGACAGAGGGGCGGCTTCTTCTCTGTGTGTATACACTGCGACTCTCGTGATGATGGCAGGCACACAGGGGCGTGTTTGTCTGATTCTGCTGGTGGGTAATGGCTGCCTAAGGGAACCAAGGTTCTCCAAGGGTGGCCTACAGGTGCACAGGGCTTACCTGGCTGTGTGTCCCTGCTCCTGTTGGCCACCTGCAGGAAGGAGCCTTCCGGTGGTAATGCCCGGCAGACAGAGGTGGATCTGCTGGTTCTCCCTGTCTGTGCTGGCCGCCTGCAGGAAAGGGCTTTCTGGTGACAGTGCCTGGCACGTGGAGGTGATTTATCTGGCTCTCTCTGCCCACACTCTGCTCACACTTCTGAGCTCACTGAAGAAGTATTTAATAAAGAAAATAAGCATTTCCCTGTTACTTTCACGAACAAGGGTAGTTTCTTGAGGAAAACCATAAAAGTAAGTGCTTACTCTAAGCCTACAGGTAAGCCTCTATGCAGGTAAGTACTTGGCTGAAACAGCTGGTTAAATTATCTTTGTGTTTGAAAGCTACCTTTCACCCAGGGCAAGACCAGTCTGGGCTACAAAGCGAGCTTGAGGCCAGCCTGACCTGCATAGCAAGACCATCACAGAAAGACAAAAAAGAAAAAAATCTTTAAGCATTTATTTTGTTCAGTCACCTGTTACAAATGGGACATCCAACTGGGTTTTTATAAATTGTGAGTTATGTCTCCAGCAAGAGTTCCCCTACTCCTTTTTAGGGGGCCTCAAGGTCTCACTGCCCCTGGTCTGTAACTCCTGGACTCACACAATCCTCTTGCCTCAGCTTCCTGCGTAGCCGGGATGGATTGAAGTGTCCGTCACCATTCCTGGCTTTTATCTCAGTTCCCAAATCTGGATTTCTGATGTGACATCGTAAAGGGCTGGTTACCTTAGCAGACTTTAACTGTCTCGGTACAGTCTGACTTCTGGGCAGGTCCTGAGGTGTAGAGAGCTGATCCAACCCTAGTGGCCCACATGCCTGCCTACCTGGCTCCCATTAAAAACTCTGAGTACTAACAGCCGGGTGGCCATCTCCTTGTGACAGTAGCTCACCCGTACCATGCCCACTTAGCACTGCCTGCGCTGCTGCAGAAGTCCACTGCACACCTGTGACTGGTCTTGCTAGAGTCTGTCCGTCCTATGGCCTGGTCCCTGTGCTGATATATATATATATACACACACACATACATATATATATATATATGTCTTTTTCCTTTTTATCAGTACCGGGGATCGAACTTATGACTGCCTGCTTGCAAGCCAGGCGCTTAGGCCACTGAGCTGAATCTCCAGCCCCTCCTGTGCTGATTTTAATCTGTACCTCTTTGCAGTAATAAATAGCAACCATGGGTACTGTGGCTATTCCACGTTCTGTGAGCCCTTCTGGTGACTCAATGAGCCAGCTGGATCCTTAGTGGGATCCCAAGAGATGTAAGTCAACATAAGAATTAAGATACTTAGCAGTATGTGCAAAAACACTCAAGAGACCATGGAGTTACAGCTGTTCCTCTGTTCACTGTCAAACAATGGCATCTAGAACAGTCAGGTAAATACGTTTATTAAATTTGTTTTTTAGCACTAGGGATTGAACCATGACTGAGCTACATCAGCCCCCAACCCTGAGACAAGAGTCACTCAACAGCCCAGGAAACTCACAATCCTGTCTCAGCTTCCCAGAGTGCTAAGATTACGGGTCAGGGCCACTGTGCCAGCATAAATATCTATTTTAAGGCAGTTCAACTTTGACGTAGGTGGGGCTAGGAGTATCACTCAGTGGTAGAATACGAGCTTTGGGTGTGGAGGTCCTAGATTTGGTTCCCAGTACCTCTGCCACCAAAAAAAAAAAAAAAAAAAAAGAAAAAGAAAAAGAAAAAGAAAAAGAAAAAGAGAGCAACTTTGATTCAGATACCTTGTCTCTTAAAGGGCTTTGGTTTTTTTAAGAGTCCACAGTAAATATGTCAAAATAGACTAAGTTTTTATTAAATGTTAGAAGAGATTTACACACAAATCAAAAATTCTTTAAAATCAATTGCCAATCCTCTACCTTTGTAAGTTTCGATACAGATTTGGTTAATTCTGCTGTGAAATAAAGTTTATAAAAACATTTCTTCAAGAAAGTACTGAAGTGCTAATTTTAGGCAACATAATGCTTAAAACTGAACTCTGTGAAAGTCAGCTCTCACACTTACTCTTTATCCCAGTGAAAAATGAATTTTAAGCTATTTTACTGAGGAAACCAATGTTCTATAAACTTCTGAAATTCACCTGAAGTTTATTACTTTCAAAAGGGAAGTCATTACAAGGTAGCAACCATGTTATGTATGCAAATAAAAGTCACAAATAAGCACCTCTTACAGTAAAATACGTTAAGAAGTTTTATTATACTGAAGGCTTTTGGCGTGGGCAATACACCCTAAAGGAAACAGTCTTTTCACATAGAATAGTGACACGCAGGCACAGCCCGCCATTCTGCTCTGAGCCTCCACACATGCACTGCCTGCTTTCCCAGGGTCGCCTGACCGGTCAAAAGTGTGCACTCAACAATGGAGGACACAGTAACCAGTGTGCTGTAAAAATGGGAAGGAAAAATCAATGTCAAAGTATCTGGAATAACAAGTTTGAAAGGCAATGTTCTGAAAATTTCCCCTGAGCTCTGATGCTTTTATACAGTTTCTAATAACAGATGCATTCCTTCATCCCAAGCTGTATCCTGGTTCTAAAAGTAGATTAGCTACATCTTGGCAGCGTGAAGCGGTGACGGTGATATATTCTGTGGAAGTCTTTGGTGAAATGCAGTCCTGCAGAAGCCTCCTTCTCCTCCTTGAAACATAATTCACCTCTTCAAGTTATTTTCAGAGGAGAAACCACAAGACCATAATGAAGAACAAGAAGACCATCCTGAGGAGGAGGGAAAGACCATTATTCATTTCTCTGAAAATCAAAGCCGCCTTATTTTTTGTTACCCAACGTTAATGTGAAATTCTTTGGTTTAGAGTCCAAGATAAACACATCTGCTCAGTAACCTACCTTATCACCAATACTCCATTAATGTCTTGGTGCTGATTTATGAGACAGTCTCACTGTACTGGCCAGGCTGGTCTCCAATTCCTGGGCCCAAGTCACCTCTTCTGAGTAGCAAGGACTCCAGGCACACACAACCGCATGCCCAGCTAGCATTCCATGTGGCTTCCCCCCTACCCCCAATGTAGGCTGGGGATTGAACTCAGGGTCTTGAGTACCCTAAGCAAGTACTCTACAACTATCCTATATTTGCAGCCCCTCAAAGTATCTTTTTAATGACTCTCATAAGGCAGTTCTGTGACTATCATGTATATAGTTAGCCAGGGTTGTTTATGACTAAATAGTTCTCCAAAAAGAATGAAAAGGAATAAATCCTGTCTTCTTCATAGACTATCTAAGCATGGGGTCTTACCTGGAAAAAACAAAACTATCACAAAGCTTCACAGAGAGAAAATGTTCATTCCACATAAATGCAGCTCGCTACTATTACGCATGAAACTCTTACTGAGTGGAAGCCCAAAACAAACCCTAGCAGTTATGCCCTCCTCGAGTACTGTACCCAAGTGCTGCTGGGAACCTAACCCTATTAAAGCAATCTAGAAGCTGTTTCCAAGCCTTTTATCTGCTTTTTTTTAACTCCTTGCCCACACTCCTCCATGGTCCTAGGGAACCAAGGGCCTTCTGACTGAACTACATCAATAGCTTTGTATTATCCTATGTATTTGTTTGTTCAGTTTAGTTTTGGTTTTTTTGAGACGGGGTCTCAGTATGTAGCTCAGGCTGCCCTTGAATGCACTATGTACCAAAGACTGGGCTTGAGCTCATGGCAATCCTCCTGCCTCAGTCTCCTGACTGCTAGACTTACAGGTGTGTGCCACCACGCCTAGCCAGCCCTTTTTATTTTTTTAAGAGTCTCTCACTAAATTTCCCAGGCTGGGCTCAAATCTGTAATCCTGCATCAGCCTCCCTGCTGAGATAATAGGCACATAGGCCACCATGCCCAGCTATGCCTCCTTTCTTGATTTTAGGTCTTAATTTTTTTTTTTTTCAAATCCATTTTATTTCAAGGAGAAAGAAAAGAAAGAAGAAAAAAAAAATTTCAAAACATGCCAATCAGGGGCAACAATGGTACATATGTTGCGCATTGCCATCCCCAGAGCACAAGACATCTGAATTCAACTGTTTGAACAACACCAGCACAAATCTTTCTCTTCAGTGAACTCAGAGAAATCACTAGTATAACTATCTTGACTATTTTTATATACATATATATATGTTGTTCCTTTCAGCTTCTTACACTAGTGAGACAGTATGTTTCACATGCATGTCTGACTTATTTCACTTATGAGGATGACCTCAAGTTACCTCCATTTACCTACAAGTCTCTATCCTTTTTATGGCCGAGTAGCACTGTACTGCAGAAAAACACATCTTTTTTACCCGTCCCTCTGCCAATGGGCATTTAGGTTGTTTCCGATATCTGGCTATTACAAACTGTGCTGCTATAAACATGGGTGCACATATATAACTGTAATATGATGTTTTAAATTCTTTTGGGAAGATACCCAGAAGGGAAAAGCTGGGTCAAATCAGGTCTTCATTCTTGTGCTGTTCCCAAGACTGTCTATGGTATATAACCCCTGTTCTGCAAGGCACTAATTCCACGTTCCTGTGGGTTGGAAACACAGCTGAAAAATGGGACTCATGGGAATCGGGCCATGGACCTGCTCTGTGCCGTACCAAGGCAGCGACATACAACATTCATGCTGCTCTGCGTCTCCCCACCTCCTCTTGTTCCTCAGCTCACTGTGCTTTGACTTCTGTTTGTGGCAAATCCAGCAAAAACTTGGAGGAATTTAGAAAAGCACTTATAAACTCAAATGCCAGGGAAGTCCCATTAATGAATGGGTAACTTAGATGTGTGTGTCAATAAAGAATGACAGAAGCTGATGGTAAACTAAAGAGCTCGTGGTTACCTGTAGGAATTAAAACTAAAACACATTTATAAATATGTATTTGTAAATGCATGAAATATTTACAAAGACAAGTAAAGCAAAACCCCGGTCACATTTGGTCAAGAGACCATCAGATCTGTTCCCGATAATCATCCTGATCAAAGTAAGTGAATCTGTTTTAACAAATGGAAAGATTCTACTAACAGTTTTCCATGTGTGTACTTCACATTTTATATAATGTTAACTTTTTAAATACAGCTGTATTTCAGATATGAAAAGCATCATTTTGAAAAGCAATGTATTGATATGCACAGATATAAAACTAATGTGTAACTTCTAAGCTGTTTCAAGATTTCAAAATTGCTTCAATGCATGTATAAAACATTTTATGAAATACTTATAATTCAAATTTAGAACTAGACATTAATACTATAGTCTCTCTCTCTCTAGCCATGTAATATTACTTATCTATATATTTTCCATTTAGATGTCTCAATTCATAGTCTTTGCTTCTAAAGGATCAGGTGCTGGCTTTTTTCTAGCCAAAAATGTCTTCATCCAGCAATTTGCCAAAATGATGAACACAAAAAGAAAGTGGAAAGAAATCCAGTATATGTTCCCTAGGCCTTTTAGAAAACATAGAGTTGTTCCTGTGGCCACATAGATGCAAATCTACAAAAAGGATGACACTGCAGACATCAAGGGAATGGGCACTGTCAAAAGGTAATGCTACACAAATGTTACCACGGCAAAACTGGAAAAGTCCAGTGTCACCAGGCATGCTGTTAATACTGTCAGAAGTAAGCGAGTTAAGGGCAAGATTTTTTTTTCTTCCTGAACAGGGTCTCACCATGCATTTTGGGGTGGCCTTGAACTTGCAGCAATCCTCCTGCCTCAGTCTCCCAAAAGCTATGATTATAGGCATGCACCACCACACCCAGCAATAGCAAGATGCTTGCCAAGAGAATCAATGACACTGAGCATATTAAGCCCTCAAAGCTTCCTCAAACACATTAAGGAAAATGACCAGAAAAAAATGAAACCAAAGGGAAAAATGTGAGTTCAAATGAAGCGCTACCCTGTCTGACCCAGGAGCACATCTGAGCTACTGGAACCCACTTCCCAGGGATTCATGGCATACATGGCACACAGATCTTAAATCAGAGGTTCTAGGCCCTGGGCTCAATAGCCAGTGCTGCTTAAAAATGGAAAAAGATCCTCTGAATTGTAAAGATGGCTTTCTTTGTTGAACCTATTTGTGATACCCTTGCCCCAGAAACATAAATACTTAGAACAGATTCTCACTGAACCCAGTTGGTTGTGTTGTGTCTTTACTGCTCATATTCACATTTTCCTATTCAAAGATGTGAAGTGTTGTGCAGCAAATATGAACCCACATGAACAAATATTTATGAAATACTTGTATTGGTTTGAAAGCTAGTTCCTTTAAGTCACCATGGGGAAAAGATGAATGAAAATAAAGCACTCAAGGCCACACACAAACCATACCATCATGTGCTGAAAGCCTGGTCCCAGGGTGATGGTCTGAGAGGTAGAACCCTGAAGAGGTGGAGTCCAGAGGAAAGTAATGAGGTATAGGGGCTCTACCCTCATGAAAGGATTTATGTTGTCTCAAGCTAGCGGGTCAGGTGTCCTGGGCATGGATTCCTTACAAGAATAGACTGTTACAAAGCCAGTGTAGCTACATTAGCTTACTCTCTTGTACATGCACTCCCTCCACCCACTACTGGCTCTTTTCCACTTCTCAGTCACAGGGCACCAGGGCCATGCTGTCTGGACCCTCCAGCTACCATAACCAGGAGCCAAATAAACCCTGTTAGTTTGTAGGTTATACTCACAGAGGAGGCATTATCCAACCAGACTGTCTCCACTGCCGAGTTAAGTCAGACTGTATTCCTTGCATGAAGGGTTCAAAACTGCCATCAACAGTTTCTTGCCACACTCAGTTAAAGCTCAACGCTCTTAGCATGATCTACAAGGTCCTGCATCACTTATTCCCTGACTGTCCAGATCCCAGCCCCTACCACTCTCTCTCATTCACTACATCCTACCTTTCCATTTCAGGGCAATACATCATGCATTTAGCTAAAGTCTTGATACTTCATGAAACATATCTCCCCACGTGTCTAGAACAGTGCTCCGTAAACAGCTCTTTTATTGGGTACCGGGATCGAACTTGCCATGCCGATGCTGTGCCACTGAGCTACATCCCTAGCTCTATAAATAACTCTTTACAGCATATTCACTGCTCATCCTACTGACTTTGGGATTTACATCTAGAATCATCAAGCTCACTTCCTTCTCCCTAAAACAGGGTCTCATGACATTCCAGGCTGGCCCCAAAATCACCATGCAGCCCCTTGAACATGCGAAATCCTCCTGCCTAAGCCTGCTAGAGTGCTGGGATTAAAGGAATGGACCATCATGCTAGGCATCGTTTACTTTTTTAAAAAGATAAAAAGAAATCTAAGATTTTTGAAGTTTGACTTGTAAAATTTTCAGGAAATCTTTCATTTATATTTGTTACCTAGCTAAGAAAGCTTTACTTTTATAATTTATAATGAAATTTAAAAAAAAATTTTTTTTAGACAGGCTATGCAGTCCAGGCTGGCCACGAACTATGTAGCCCAAGCTGGTCTTGGACTTGCAGCTATTCTCCTGCCTCAGCCTCCTGAGTCTGTGATTTTAAGTATGTACTACCATGTCCAGTGATAATGAATTTTTAAAATTACTTTTTCTTTATTACGAAAATATAACTATTAGTTTAGTGGACTATTTCTAAAAGTATGCGGCAATACTCAAACCATCACCAGAAGTATTCATCTACCTTTCTGTTAAAGAGTCTAAGACTTAATTTCAATTTTTTTAACAGGTGAATCTTAATCCTACTACTACTAGCCAAGTGACCTTGGGCAAGTAACTTAACCTTTACATAACTGCTTCCTCATCTGTAAGATCCATGGATGGATGTGAGAATTTGAGAGTAAAGCTGAGGAGAAATGGGACACTCCTATAGTTTTCAAGTATCCCACTCCAAATAGTTATTAGTTATGAGGAAAAAAATCCTCCAAGTTCCAAGACATATTGATGTCATATACTCCTGATAAGATACACTGAGAAAGGCATTAATTTCTATAGTATTCTTCTCAAAAATGACTCAATCTAGTTATGAGAAAATATATGACAAATCTAAACTGATACTCCATGTGATAAATGACCAGTAGGACTGTTTTTTCTTTATATAGTACCAGGATTGAACAGAGGGCCTTTACACTTAACTACATCCCCATCCCTTCCTTCTGCAGTACTGGACAGCAAACTCAGGGATGTTCTACCACTGAGCTATATCCCCACCAATTTTTATTTTTTATTTTGAGACAAGGTCTCATTAAGTTGCCCAGACTGGGTTTGAACTTGTGACCCCCTTGCCTCAGTCTCCCAGACTGCTGGGATTACAGCATGTGCTATCGTGACCAGTTCTGACCAGTTCTCTTCCACAGTATCACATTTGGAGCAGAGGGTGGAGCTCAGTGGGCCAGTTCTTCCTAGCATGAAGGGTCCTGGCTCTGCAGCAGAGCTTTTGCCTTGTAGCCTTTGGTTTGACCCCAGCCCTCCACAAGAGAACAAAGAACACAGACTTTAAGCTGGGCCTCATGACATGTGCCTGTAATTCCAGCATAAAGGAGGTTAAGCTTGGAGGGTCACAAAATTGAATGAAGTCTAGACTACAATAAGACTTTGTCCCCCTTCCCAAATGGTTAAATGAAAATATCAAAATTATAGAAGTGAAGGGTTCAGGTCAATACTCAACAGATAAATGACTGAGCTGTTGGGCATGGTGGTGCACGCCTGTAATACCAGCACTTGGGAGGCTGAGGCAGAAGGGTTTCCCTGAGTTTGAGGCCAGCCTGGGCCACATAGTGAGTTCAAAGCTGAACTACAATAGCAAGACTTCATAAAGATAAAAAATAAAAAAATAAAAGATTAAAGGTTGAGAGCTGATCCCTAGTACACCCAAAACAAAAAACACAAGTAACAGTCAATAGAGAAGAGGAAACACTGCAGAACTCAGAAGACAAAAGACACAATATCAAAGGGCCATGTAGAATTCTAAATTTAGATCTTGGATAAAAACATTAATGGGAAAATTAGCAAAATCTGAAGGTCTACAGTTTAGCTAAAGGTATTAAAGTAACATTAACTTTATGGTTTTAACACTGTAACTGTACTCTGGTTATGTAAGACAACATGAAAGCATGCTAGGTGATACCTATGGAGGTCTTTTTATAACTTTTGTGTCGATCTTAAAAAGCTCAAAAGAAAAAAATTCTCAAAAGAAAAAAGTGGGTTGAACCCAGGAGCACACACTGTAGTACTGGCAGGTAAAAGGCTGAAATGAAATAGAAACTAGCCTGGTAACACAGAAAGATCCCATCTCAAAATAAATAAAAATAAAAACGAATGTCAAATTTAGTGGAAAACCGAAACACATATATTTTGTGGTACTGCAGATTGAACCCAGCAGTGCTCTATCACAGAGCTACATCCCCAGTTTTTTCCATTTATTTTAAGACAGGATCTTGCTAAGTTGCCTAGGCTGACCTTGGACTTGCAATTCTTCTGCTTCAGTCTCCCAGGTAGCTAAGATTAGAGGTGTGCACCACTGTGCCTGGCTGTCAAACTGATTTTTACAGATGAATTGTTTTAAAATTTCCACTGAGTTGATGTGGTTAATGTGAAAGTTTTGTCTAGCGGAAAATAATGGTATTTAGAAACCAGGATCTCCTAGTGCTGTGTGGAAGCACATGCCTATAATCCAAGCACTTTGGAAATGGCAGGAGGATCACTGTAAATTCGAGGCCAGCCTGGGCTACCCCCACTGTCTCAAAAAAAGAGGAAAAGAAACTAGGATGTCATAGTCCATGCAAGGATATGGGTTTGATTCTCAGCACTGCAAAAAATAAACTAAATTAATAAACAACAATAAACAGCAGCAGTTGCTGCCAACAAACTTAGAATATAGGCACATATGTGCTATAATTCCAGAATCTGGAAGGCGGAATAGGAGGATTTCAAGTTCAAGGCCAGCCCTGGCTACAACAGAAGGACCCTATCTCGAGGCTGGGGATTTAACTCAGTGGCATCAACTCCTGCTTGGCAAGCAGGCGGTTGCAAGTTCGATTCCTGGTACAAGAAAAGAAAAAAAAAAAAAAAAAAAAAAAAAAGGAGCAAAGTCATCCAGGTCAAGTCAGAGAGACCCTATCTCAAAATATAAAAGCCAATTTGCCATTCTTGTAAGCCACACAAACCATGTAGGGCCCAGGAAAAGAGGACCCAGTTCATCCCTCCCATAAGCAGTGCAAACCAAGAGGGGCCCAGGAAGACAGAAGCTAATTTGCCCTTCCTGTGAACCACATGGCACACAGGCTGAGAATCAAGAAGATCCCCGCGGTTCACCAAAAGCAACCAGCTGGTTCAGTGGGTAGGCTGAGTTGACAGCAGCTGAGGTACAAAACAACTAAATACTTGTATTTCTTGATTGATTTTGCAGGCCTGGGCATCTATTGGGAGGGTAACAGTATGGCAACGTGGGAGATTTCCTTCTGTGTAGTTTTTGAGCTCGTGTTGTTCTGTTTTGTTTTGTTCTGACTTATTGTTTTGTTTTATTTAGCGTTCTGCTTTGATTGGTTTTATTGTTTCATTTTATTTGGTTTTACTATGTCTGATGGTATAGACAGCTACTGGGAAGACAGCAGGATATACTGTAGTGGCCTTTGTTGATTTCCTGTTGTCCTAGTTTGAGGATCTGTACCACTTTACTGTTTGTTTTGATTGGCTTTATTCTGTTTTATTGTCTTTAAAATAATAAAATAAATACAAGCAAAAAATAGTAACAATCCAAAGGGGGTATATCTAGTAAGCATTTAATAAATATTAGCTGTAATTATTATTTGTGATCCAGATAATTTTAAGAAAATTGTGGGTCATTTGCAAAAATGTTATTCAAAAGCTAGAACTTTTCTTTCATGAAATCGCTTGTCTGCCTGGCAGAGCCCACACAGCCAGAGACCCACCTGCATTGCTGCATCACCTATTGCCCGCCGGATCTCCCGCAGGGTCTGGTACCGCTCCAGCAAGTGATCGCCACAGATGATGTCCACCTGTGGGAATCAAGAGCATGAAGGGTTGCTTTCCTGCTCCAGAGCAGCACCAGAGAAATGATGGGGAAAAACAACACAGTTACTTCAGGATGGGGTGTGTGCTTTTACTTTAGACTTATTACACAAATTTTTGCAAAAAGCCAGAAAATGGGAAGAACACAGAATGAAACAGTACTATATAATAATCAAAATGATTCCTTGAATTTCAGAGAAGTCATGTCCAATGTATTTAGCACAAAATGGCACGAGTACTTTTTCTAAAAGGTTTTTAATTATACAGTATTAACAATTAAGAAGGCAATCTTTTAATACTTCTCTTATGAAGAATTCCTTTTCCAATGACCTAAAATACTAAGTAAATTTTTGTGAACAGAACAACCTTAACATGATCCTTTTTCTTCCCCCCGTAAAGATGGGGTCTCACTGTGCAGTTCAGGCTGGCCTGGAACTTGTAGCAACCCTCCTCCTACCTCAGCCTTGAGTGCTGGGATTGTAAGTTGTCTCCATGCTCAGAAGTTTAACACAAACTTTGCAGCCCAGTAGTAATGGTAAAGTTCGAAGATTTACCATGTGTTTACACAGAATTCTCTAGAGAATATTGTACAATTATATACTACATTACAATAAGATTTCCATATATTTATTAAAATCAAAATGCAAATTTTTACTCTATCTGTGATTGGGCAGTTCCATATCATTGCTTTAACTTGGGGTCAGGTCCTCAGTCTTTTTCTCCCCACAGCACAAAGGACTGAACCCAGGGTCTTCTCACTGAGCTATATCCCCAGCTCTTTTTTATTTTTCATGTTGAGGAAGAGCCTCACTAAGTCACTACATTGCCCAGATGGGATTAAATTTGTGATCCTTCTGTTGCAGCTTCTCAGAGTGCTGGGATTACAGCCATGTGTCACCACCCCTGGTTAGTTTCTCATCTTATAAATACCTATCACTTAATTGACTCTCTCTCTAGAAGTCCTTAGTCTATGATTTATAATCTCTCCTTTTCCTCTACATCAGACTATCATCTAGGACTCCCCTTTTTCCTTCTCACATGCAATTAACTACAAAGCCCTATTGCTTCTTTTTTCCTACCCCTGCTGCCCTGAGGCTTAAACTTCTAAAACCACTCACTTCCTAACCAGAATTTAACTTCAAAATTCTTTTTACTTAAAAAAAAAAAAAAAAAATCCTAGGGGATAGGAGGAGTATAGCTCGATGGCATGCATGAGGCTTTGGGTCCAATCCTCCCAAAAGGAAATCAGTAATAAATGCTATGCACTAGCAACATGTTAACCTCCCTACAACCTTCAGCTTTGTTGAGAAAGAAGAGTAAAGGCTGTTGGGTTTAATGAGGAACCCTGTCTTTTAACACTGTTAGCTAATTCTTACATGCCTGTGAGCTGGGTATTCCCTCTTACAGGCCAGAGCAGACATTAAACTTCCTTAAAGCTACAAAGCTAGTAAGTAGCAAAGTTCAGATCTGAATCTAGATCTACCTCTCGTTCTATTTTTATCCAAAGCCTAAAGCATATAAACAATTTAAAGAGTAAAATAAAAGATAGTAGGAAACAGAAGACAGATCTTTTGAAAATTGGAAGGGGATTGACACTGAGGGAGAGAAGAGGGAAGGGAAGGGAAAAAGTGAAAAAAAAAAATTAAGATATATTATGTACCAACTCCTCCCAAAGAAATGAAATCATAGGGGCTGGGGATTTAGCTCAGCGGCATAAGCGCCTGCCTTGCAAGCAGGCAGTCGTGAGTTCGATCCCTGTTACTGATAAAAAGGAAAAAGACAAAAAAAAAAAAAAAAAGAAAAAGAAAGAAATGAAATCATTAGTACCACAAACAGGTGCTAATAAACATTTAAAAAATTTTTAAAGCCTTGCAGGGTGTCATGGTGCACACCTGTAATCCCAACACATAGGAGGCTGAGGCAAAAGTATTGCTACAAGTTCAAGGTCAGCCTGGGTTACACAGTGAGTTCAAGGTTAGCCTGAACTACACAGTGAGACCCTGGGTCAAAAAATAAGTAAAAAAAAAATTACAATTTTTGAAAAACCTAAAAACATCAGCATTAACAATTTCTTCTATAAAGGTTTAGATAATAAATAATTTATATTGCCAGGTGTGGTGGCACACACCTGTAATCCTAGCACTTAGGAGGCTGTGGTAGGAGAATCACTTCAAATTCAAGGCCAGTTTGGGTTACAAAGTGAGTTCAAGGCCAGAAAGTGAAATCCTGTGTCAAAAAGACAAAAAGGAAAAAAAACTTTGTTTTACAGACCACAGAATCTGTAATAACTATTGAGCTCAGGTGTTATAACATGCAAGCAGCAATAGTGTGGCTATGTTCCAATAACCCTTCATCTGTAAAAACAGGTGGCAGGTTAGATCTGCTCTTCAGGTAGCTGATCCAGACTTATGCTGTGTTTTTTTGTTTTTTCTTTCCTTGAGATGAGGTCTTGCTAAGACCAAGTCTCAAATTCCCAATTCTCCATCTAAGCTTCCCAAGCGCTGGGATCACCTCCATACCAGGCTTGCCAATACCCATTCTATTCCATAATTGTATGCAACCTTAGATTAGTAACAACTTCAGTGTTTTACATTTACCAGCTTCATTGGTTTTTATTTGTTTTTGGAGACAGGGTCTCACAAAACTGCCCTGGCTGGTCTCAAAACTTGATCCTTCTTCAGTCTCCTGAGTAGCTAACATTACACTGGCAACAATTTTATTAAAAAAAATTATAATTCACTGCAGCAAAAGCACAGGATATATAGCAAATTTTTAAGACACATAACATTACAGCTGGCCATGGTGGCATGTACCTGTAAACCCAGCACACTGAGAAGGACTGCAAGTTTGAGCCCAGTTTGGGCAATTCAGAGCAGAGACTTAGTGAGACACTGTCTCAAAAAATAACAAAAGGGCAAAGACTGCAGCTCAGTGTGAAGGCTGCTGGTTCAATATCAGGAAAAATGCAAAACCAAAATCAGAGCATTATAAAATTAAATGGCAATTCTTCCCACACTTCAATCCCAACCCCTAATGGCCAGTTACAAACTGTTTGCATAATGCTAGATGCTATGTGCGCCATTGTTTTTAGTCTTTACAAAAAAATGTGATCATACCACAAATACCATCTTATAATATTTTTAATGAAAACTTCCAAAATTTCATCATCCCAGAATTTAGGAGCCTGAGGCAGGAGGGTTACAAATCTCAGGACATCCTGGGCTGCACAGTGAGTTCCAGGCTGGCCCAGACTATACAATGAGACTCTGTCTCAAAATAAACAAACAAAACAGATAGAATACATGATTTTTAAATTGTCTTCCCTGGGTGTTTTCTTTCTCCCTCACTTTTTTTTTTTTTTTTTTGGTGGGGGGTTTGGTTGGCTACAAACCATTTTAAAGGTAGTTTATTACTCAATAGTTCACTGGTAATTATTTCTTCCTACTAATAAATAACCACATATAAAAGGTCCCACATCTGTAAACAAAACAAACAGCACATATTTCCTACCCAGGACTACATGGTTTAAAGAGAGTCCACATGGTACACTCAGGGGTCTACGGGACATCAAAATTTTATTCAATTACCAGTCACCCAGCTTGATGTCTCCTTCATATTGCACGTAACTCAAATTGCTTATTTCTCTTGGATTCAGAAAGCTTAAAAGATAATAATCACAAATTAATGCGTGTGCATACTTGATAACTGGGTTGCACTGCTTTATTTTTTATTTATTCATTCTTTTTTTTGATGATGGGGATTGAACTCACAACCTCACACTTACCAGGTAAACGCTTGAGCCACTGAGCTAAGTCACTGGCCCTGCACTGTTTTAATATTATATGAAATACGAAAAACACTCCTTAAGGGAAGTAAAGAGTATTTTATAGAGAACTAGGAGCTGATAGAAAAAATTAAAGATTGAGATGAAATTTAAATCACTTCTAAATGTCACTTGAATTCTGTAAGGAAAAGAGAACCCACATTTTCATATAACAAAATCAACTTAGAAGATATCTATGATACAACATAGTGACTATATAATAACAATATTTTGTTTTTGTTTTGAGGTACCACAACTAAACACAGGGCCTGATACATATTAATAACAATCTATTCTTGAAAAGTACTAAGTACAAAGTTTAAGGGTTCTCACCATTAAAAAAATAAGCATGTGAGGCCATGCTGCCTGTTAATTAGCTTGATTTAGGCATTCCACAGTATAACCTTCATGTCTACCTGATAAATACATACAATTTGTTGATTAAAAAGACTTGGCTGGGGATTTAGCTCAGTGGCATAAGTGCTTGCCTGGCAAGCACGAGGTCGTAGTTCAATCCCTGGTATCAAAAAAACCCAAAGAACAAGCACAACAAAAAAAAACCTAAAAAACAAAAAAACCACTTGGGTATAGTGGCATACACCTATAATTCCATCACTTGGGAGGCTGAAGCAGGAGGATCACCACAAATTCAAGTCCATACCTAACCATATAGCAGGGCCCTGTTAATCAATCAATGGGAAAAACACAAAAGCCCAATTTTGATCTTTATTAAATCATCAAATCGGATAAACACTTATAAATGGGAATTGTGCTCTGATAAAAATCTAGCCACAAAAGTCTAAATCCTAGTGAGGGCTGTCTTCGGTATCCTTATTTATTTTATATGATCAGGGAAAAGTTGTTTGCCTTCTGCTTTTAGAAATAATATACTCATACAAGATCCCTTGCAAGTCTTTATCCAGGAGACTCTGTTTCTAACCATAAGCCTAAGAGCAACCTCAAGTATGCCATGGCTATCAAGTAATAGGTAGGTCACTTGTAGCTTTCACTGCCATGAGATACAGCCAGCATGTCAGGCTCAGAGAAGTCACATTTCACTGGTCTTAATACCTATTTCTAGGGCAGTAGAGATTGGTACTATCAAAATTTTAGTCAGGTTTTTTTTTTTTTTTGTCTTTTTCATTTTTATCGGTACTGGAGATTGAACTCACGACTGCCTGCTTGCAAGGCAGGTGCTTATGCCGCTGAGCTAAATCCCCAGCCCCTTTAGTCAGGTTTTAACATATTAATTTAGGCAATACTAACAAAATATGTTTTAGCTGGGTATGATGGAGCATGCCTGCAACCCTAGCACTTTGGGAGGTTAAGGCAATAGGATCTCAAGTTCAAGCCCAGCCCAGGCAATTTAATGACTTTAGTGAGATTCTGTCTCAAACAAACAAATAACTTTTAAATTAATGAAAAAGAAAAAAAAAAAAAAGAATAAGGATAAAGCAAAGTTATAAAAATACGCATTTTCACTGGATCCATAACTTAGCTTGATTTAGGCATTCCACAGTACTATGAGTATTACAGAACTGTGAATATCTTTGTATTTTAATGTTTAGCAAGCACATAAAGTTTCCATCTTGTAACAACTAAAAATACTGTATGCTTAGAACAGGAGATGTAGGGGCTGGGGATTTAGCTCAGTGGCATACGCACCTGCCTTGCAAGCAGGCAGGTCATGAGTTTGATCCCTGGAACAGATAAAAAAAAAAAAAAAAAAAGAACAGGAGATGTTTTTCAATCATTAAAAAACTGGGAAGGCCTATATTTTTCACTTTATAGGTCTTTTTAGCATTTCTCTGACATCAAGAGATAATTTTTTTTTTTTTTGTCTTTTTCCTTTTTATCAGTAGCGGGGATCAATCTCACGACTGCCTGCTTACAAGGCAGGCGCTAATGCCACTGAGCTAAATCTCCAGCCCAAGAGATAATTCTTAATGTCAATAAGAAATGGACTGCCGTTAGAGGAGGGGATCATTGTACATCAACATTCAGTTAACATTTGCAGTGTCTACAGAATCATAAAACAAAAGGCACTGCATAAAATCGCAGAGTAATTCTTTCCTCACTATGCTAAAAGTAATCTTACAGCTTTACCTGTTCCTTTACATACACATACTGTACCTGACAAGCTGGATCAAGACCCATTTTTCTTCTGAGGAATTTTTCTACATGCCCAATAGTTGCTTCTCCCGAAACTCGGACAAACTTCTTTTCCAATGGCTATAAAAGTAAGTACAATTATTTTCAGATTACATATATGTATATACAGAATATGTATTATCCTTTTTTTTTTTTTTTTGTCTTTTTTGTTTTTATCGGTACCAGGGATCGAACTCACAACGTACACTTGCAAGGCAGGTGCTTATGGCCCTGAGCTAAATCCCCAGCCCCGTATTATCCTTTTTTAAAAGAGAAAAAACCCCAAAATTTCAAAACAAGAGGGTAACAACAGTTAATACATTGCAAATTGTTATCTTTAGTCAAAGAACAAGAGAACAGCATTTAACAGCCCACACAAACCTTTTCAATGAATTGAGAAATTAGTAGTATAACTATTTATACATATCTACATTTTTCATTTTTCACTTTTCCCTTCCTTTTCTCCATTCTCTCATCCCAGTTTCTCTTCCCTTTTGAAGCTTCTTCCTATTTCACAATATCTTATTACACATTTTGGATCTTATTTACTCTTTTAGCTTCTCACACTAGTGAGACAATGTGATGTTTACACGTGCAGGTCTGCTTTATTTCACTTATGGGTTCAGTCTTGAGTTGCATCCATTTACCTATGTCTCCAGTTTACCCTTCTTTGTGGCTGAGTAGTACTATATTACATAAAAATACCACCTCTTTTTTATCCATTCCTCAGTCAATGGGCCTTTAGGTTGTTTCCAAGATCTGGCTAACTATGCTGCTATAAACATGGGTGCACATATACTGCTGTGATACAATGTTTTTAATTCTTCTTGGAAGATACCCAGAAGATGGGTCAAATGAGAATCCTAGTTTTTTGAGGAATATCCACACTGATTTCCACAGTGGTTGCACCAGTCTACACTCCCACCAACAGTGGGAAAGGGTTCCTTTTCCCCTAAACCCCTCCATCATTTGTTATTGGTTAATTTCTTTTTCCAGGGTGAGATGGAATTTCAATGTTGTTTTAATTTGCATCTCTCAAATGACCAATGATGTTGAACATTTTTTCATATATTTATTTGCTGTTTGCATTTTGCCATCTGAGAAGTATGTATTCATCCCATTTTTGGATTGGGTCTTTAAATTTGGGAGGACTGCTATTTTTGAGTTCTCTATATGTTCTTGATGGTAATCATTTGTCTAAGGAACAACTGGCAAACATTTTTTCTCACATTTTGGGTTGTCTCGTCACTCTGTTGGTGGTTTTTCTTGCTATGCAAAAGCTCTTAAGTAAGATATCGCAGTTGTTGATTCTTTGTGACAGTTCTGTGCCATCGCAGTTTTACTCATAAAGTCCTTGCCTACACCAATGTCTTCAAGAGTTTTATCTATTTTCCAGCAGACTTAATGTTTCTGTTTAAAGTGCTGATCCATTTTGAATCTAGTTTAGTGCATGGAGAAAGATATGGGTCCAATTTTAATCTTCAGCAGCCAGTTTTTCCAGCACCATTTATTAAAGAGGCTATCCTTCTTCCGGCCAATGTGTTTGGCACTTATCAAAGATAAGGTGGCTTAGTGTGTCTAGAGTTGTTTCTCCATCTTCTAATCTGAGCCACTGATCCTCAGGAGTTTTGTTTTGTTTTTGCCAGTACCACAATGTTTTTTTTACATCACAGTAGCTTTATAGTATAACTTTAAGTCAAGGATTGTGATGTCACCTGCCTTGCCTTTGTTGCCCAGAACTGCTTCTGCTTTTCTAGGTCTCTTCTGGTTTCAGATGAATTTTAAGATTGTTTTCTCTAATTCTGTGAGATACACTATTAGAATTTTGATCACAATTGTATTAAATCTGTATAAGGGTTTTGGAAGCATGATCACTTTTATTATATTGATTCTTCCTATCCAAGAGAAAGAGATGTCTATTTCCTGACATCCTCTTCAACCTCCTTTTTCAAACTGCCATAGCTTTCAATGCAGAGGTCTTTTACAGCCTTTGTTAGATTGATTCCTAGGTATTTCACTTTTATATGTATAATCCTTAAAACATTTTTATAGCAAAGGTGATTCAATAGGTCTTTCTTCCTGTGCTGGAATGCAACCCCTGCATGCTAACACTACACTACATCCCCAGACTTCAATACTTTTGTTTTGGTTTGGTGTTTTGAAAAGGGTCTTATTCTGTTGCGCAGGCTGGCTTCGCACTCATAGTACTATCCTTCTGCCCTAACGTTAGGAGGGTTGGGATTATAGTTATGTCAACAGACCTTTTTTTTGGTCTTTTTGAGACAGGGTTACACTGTATGGTTCAGGCTGGTCTTGAACTCCACTTTGTAGCCCAGGCTGACTTCCAATTCCTGGTGATTCTCCTGCCTCAACTTTCCGAGTACTGGGATTACAGGTGTGTGGCACCATACACGGCTGTCAACAGACTCTTGAAAGAAAAACTACTATCAAGTTTGGGTTAATCCAGTACAGTGTCCACCATATTTGAGAGGGTTTAATCAGGATCCATTTTGAGAAGGGATTAATTGCTTAACTGAACCATGAAACAACTACACTCCAGAGTTTCTGGTATCACCTGACTATAGGGATTGGGTGGGAGATGGCCACAGGTGACAGCTGTGGAAAGGGCATGAGCTGACAAGAGACCTCCTAAAGATGCTCAGGATAGGAAGGACTGGGGCCCCACCCTCTGAAGTCATGCAAGGCATATGTGGCTTTCAGAGAGCTGTCTGGAAGTGTTGGCACCAAGTCCATCAGACTGCTTGATACCCTCCCTCTATCACTACAGAACTCAGTAGTCTGTTTTTCTACCTACCAACTTGAACAAGCAGATAGCCTGATTTGGATAGTTGCTACAGCTTGGGATGGATGAGATGGGTTGGCTCTGGACAGGGAGGCACCTTACAAACCCACTGAGCATAAAGGTAGGCAGAAAAAAATCATAGCTGGAGGTGCACAGAGAGACAGAGAAAGTAGGAGCTACCCAAGTGACTACCACCATCACTGACAGACCCCACTCATTGAGAAAGGCAGAGAACAACTCGGTATTCACACACAAATATTTGAGTGCAGAAATAAAACAGATATTAATGGCGACTCACTATCTCTCCCCCATCTCTACTGGATTACAAAACCACAAATCCCAGAAAGAAACCACTCATTGACAAAAAGAGAAATCTTTCTGCATGCTTTTTTCACTGATTGTGGTTGGGTTTTTCCTTTTTTCTTTTGCCTTGTTTCTTCTTTTCTGTTACTTTTATCTAATTCTATTAATTTCTTTTTATTTCTTTGTAGGATCCTTTATCTTGCTGGTCTTTCCTCATCTTTCTTTATTTCTCAGATTTTAACTTTGTTAAATTCTCCTGCTCCCCATCCACTCTAGCTTTCTGTTTTTGAAACTGGGTCTCACTATGTAGTTCAGACTGTCTCTAAACTGAAATTTGATATGATCCTCCTGCCTCAGCCTCCCAAGTGCTAGGATTACAGGCATATACCCTCATGCCCAGTCTCTCTACCATTACAGGTATAATTATTAAGCTTTATTAATCTCTAGATATTCAGTAAATTCTAGGCTATTACTGTTGAATTCTTTTCTATTGTTGCTGGAGTATAGTTGCTGTATTTAGTAGATATTTAGTGTATATTAATATTTAGTTTCTTTGTCTTGATACTATAGTTATATATCTCTTTTCTATGGTTAAAGGTGGTAAATTATTAGTTCCTATGGTAAGTCAATATTCAGTATGCTTTTGATTCTACTATTGTTGCTGGTTTTGTTTATATTGCCAGGGTAGAAGAGTTCTTGCCATTGATATTCTCTGTGCCACTATCTGGAGATTTTTTTGTCACTGACAGAACTTTGGTCAATTCCAAGAGAACTGGGTGTCAGACCAATTATACTGTACTTCCTCTCCCAAAATAAAGGATGCAGCTGGATCTTGGGACAGAGGCAAAGGTCTATAGTTAGCCAGGACCAGAGCGCATCACTTAAAAATAGACACAACAAAAGAGACAACAATATTCTATACACAAGAAACGCATTTAATTAAAAAAATTCACAGATTAACAAACCAAAGGATAGAAACAATATTTGATGCATTAGGAACCCCAAAACAAGCAGAAGTAGAAATCTTATTATCAGACAAAATGGACTTTAAGCTAAAACTGATCAGAAGGCTGGGCATGGTGGTACACATCTGTAATCCCAGCACTCAAGGCTGAGGTAGGAGGATCACTGTGAGTTTGAAGCCAGCCTGGGCTACACAGTGAGTTCAAAGCTAGCCTGAACTACACAGTGAGACCCTGCTTTGAAAAACAGTGTGTATGTGTATGTGTGCGCATGCGCACACAAGCGCGCACGCACACACACACACACACACACACACACACACACAAACTGAGCAGAAAAGGAAAATGACAGGACATATTGGTTAAGGGAATAACTCAACAGGAAGAAATAACAATTATAAACACATATGCAGTGCTTGCTTTGGCAGCACATATAATAACATATATGCACCAAAAAACAGTGCAATTATAGTGGGGGTACTTCAATATCCCACTGTCACAAATAGATCAACTAGACCAAAAAAAAAAAAAAAAAAAAAATCAACAAAGAAATATCAGAGTTGAACCAAACTTCAAACAACTTAACAGACTATAGAATGTTCTGCCTAACAACAGAATACATCCTCTTCTCAGGAAGAATGTAGAACTTTCTCCAAAACAGACTACATACTAGGCAATAAAGCATGTTTAAAACTAGAAATCAATGGCAAAAGAAACCACAGAAATTAGGCAAACACATGGAATTCAGTGATGCACTCTTGAATGATCAACGAGTCACACAAGAAACCAAGGAAGAAATTAGTTCCTAAAATCAAATGCCAGTACAATAACCAGAACCTATGGGACATAATGAAAGCACTCCTAAGTGGGAAGTTTATAGCTGTGAATGCTAACACCAGAAAACTAGAGTGAGCCCAGATAAATAACCTAATGATGGACTTTAAGGTCCTAAAAAACCAAAAACCATCCAAATCCAAATCCAAAGCTAGTACAAGGAAGGAAATTATAAATCAGAACAGAAATTAATGAAATTGAGACTAAAAGAAAAAAATACAAAGAAACAATGAATTGAAGAGTTGGTTCTCTTATCAAATGCAGGTACAAATTCTCTATGATGAATATGATAATGTATATCTAAATTGTAGCAATAAACTTAAAAAATAGTTCTTTGAAAGAATAAAAAAATAAGACAAATCCTTGCCAATCTTACCAAAACAAGGGAAGAAAAAAAACCCAAATCAATGCAATTAAAATGAAAAGGTGAAATCACAACGGATACTGCTGAAATTTCAGAAGATTAGTAACTACTTTGAAAACATGTACTCCAATAAAGCATAACCAAGTAGGCTTCATCCTCAAATAAAGCATATCCAAGTAGGATGCAACAATGGTTCAACATATACAGGTCAATAAATACAACACATCATATAAACAGAAGGAAGGACAGAAATCACAAGATCATCTCAATGGATGTATAAAAAACCTTTGACAAAACCCAACATACATTCATTAAAAACCAAACACACAGACAGACCAAAGAACAAAACAGGTATACAAAGACTTTATCTCAATATGATAAAAGCCATTTATGACAAATCTATTGCTAATATCACATTAAGTGTGGAGGTGGATGTGGTGGCATATGCTTCTAATCCCAGCACTCAGGAAACTAAAGCAAGAGGGTCTTGTTGAGCTCAAGGCCAGCCTGGGCTACCTATAAAGTTTAAAATCAACCGAAATTACATAGTAAGACCTTGTCTCAAAAAAATAAAAAAAAAAAGAAAAAAAGAAAAAAATAGGGGCTGGGGATTTAGCTCAGCGGCATAAGCGCCTGCCTTGCAAGCAGGCAGTCGTGAGTTCGATCCCCAGTACCGACAAAAAGGAAAAAGACAAAAAAAATAAAAATTAAAAAAAAAGAAAGAAAAAAAGAAAAAGAAAGAAAAGAGGAATGAAAGACGAAAGAGAGAAAAAGAAAAAAAAAGAACTATTTACAGTAATATCAAAAGTTAAATACTTAGGAATTTACCTACCAAGGAAGGGAAAGAACTCTATCACAAAAACTACAGGACTTTGAAAAAAATGTTTAAACAGGACATCAGAAAATAGAAAGATATCCCCCATTCCTGGATAGGCAAAACCAATATTGTCAAAAGGGCCATGTCCAAAATTGACCTACAGGTAATGCAATCTCAGTTAAAATACCAAGAGCATTCCTCACAGAACTGCAAAAATAAACCTTAAGGAAGAGACCTAGAATAGCAAAAGCAACACTGGGTAAAACAAAAGCAAAGCAAGAGCTATCAAAATCTGACTTGAAATTATATTACAAAGCTACAGTGATAAAAAAAAAAAAAACCCAGTATGGTACTGACATAAAAACAGACATGTGGACCAATGGAACAGAACACAAAGGATGTAAAAACAACCCCAGGCACATTCAGCCAGCTGATCTTTGAAAAAACAGCCAAAACATACACTGGGAAAAAGACAATAGCCTCTTTCAGATGATGCTGGGAAAACTGGCTATTCACATGTAGGAGACTGAATCTAGACCCCTATCTCTTACCATGTATTAAACTAACATCAAAATGGATCAAAGATCTAAACATTAAAAAGGAAACATTTAATCTACAGCAAGGTAAAATAGGTAAAACTCTTACAACAGGCATAGGCAAGGACTTTAATTGTACAGGAAATAACATCAACAATCAACAGATGGGATTATATTAAATTAAAGTCTCTGCATAGCAAACAACCAACATTGTAGAAAACCCACAGAATGGGAGAAAATTGGCCAGTAACAGAAGACTAACACCTAGAATACATCAAAAACTCAAAAAAAAAAAAAAAAAAAAAAAAAAAAACAAACCCCAAAAAACCACCCCAAATGAATGAGCCAATCAAGAAATGGACAACTAATATAAACACATACTTGGAAGAAATACAAACAGTGAATAAATACATTAAAAGAAAGCCTTCTACATTGTTGGTGGGAATGATTCCTAACCACTATGGAAATCTGTATGGGGATTCTTCAAAGCTAGCACTAGAAATGCCATTCAACCAAGTTATTCCCCTTGTAACTATTTTCCCAAGAGTTAAAGATATATTACAGTGATACCTGCATACCCATGTTTACAACAGCAAAATTCATAATACAGAAGATAAATCTTAGAAGTTGCCTGTCAAGCAACAAATGAATGGGTAAAGAAAATTTGGTATCTATCACAATAAAGTACTACTCTGCCATAAAGGATAAATTTGAGTCATTTGTAGGAAAATGGATGCACCTTGAAACACTACCATTAAGTGAGATAAATATGACACAGAAGCTTAAATATCAAATGGTTTCTTTTATAGGAAATAGGGAGTTTCTGCAAAAAGGAAAATGACCAAGAGATGGATGATAGAAGGGAGGAAGAGGAATAAAAAACATAAAAAAAAAAATTTAGGCTGGAGGTTTAGCCTAGTGTGTAAGCGCCTTCCTGGCAAGCATGAGGTTGTGAGTTCAATTTCTGGTACAAAACAACAACAACAACAACAACCTTATTTATGGTTTAGGGGACTGAACCTATAGCCTCGTAAGTATAGGCAAGTGCTCTATTACTGAATTATAGCCCTAACCCATGCTGGTTTACTTTAATACCTCACCAAACACGAAACAAAAAGCCAGGTACATGTCCATACTGTAGTCTCAACTATCTAGGATGCCAGGTAGGAGGACTGTTTGAGTCCTGGAGTTTGATATCAGCTTGAGCATCATAACAAGACTCTGTCTCTTTAAAAACAAAAAAATTTTAAAAAGAACTAGTAGAAATAAAATTCAGAGTAAGATTCACTCAAGTACTGAATTTATACCTCAAAGATAGAAATAAGCTGGGGGTAGCAGCACACACCTATAATTCTAGCACATGGGAGATTGAAGCAAGAAAGATCTCAAGTTTGAGGCCAGCCTAAGCTACACACTGACGTATCTCAGAAACATAAAAACCAGAAAGAAACAAGACAGAAAATACCCAAGACTAAATGTTTAAGACAACCTAAGTTCAACAAAAAGTTTCAAGGGAAAAAAAAGATGGAAGAGGGATGACTAGACTGAAAAACATGAAAGGTTATAAGTGACAGCTAAGTCAACTAATTACAGTACACAGGCCTTATCTGGACCCAGATTTAAATAAAACCTACAAAACAATATTCAACTGAATTTGTTAAAGTTAATTTAGCTAAAGATAGCAACACTGTAATTCTATGAAATTGACTCTAGGAAATTTTTGTTTTGTTTTTTGAGACAAGGTGTCTCTATGTAGTTTGGGTTGGCTTTGAATTTAGTAGCTTAGTCTAGTCTTGAACTCGTGGTGATCCTCCTGCCTGTCTCCCAAGTACTGAGATCAATTTAGGAAATTTAATTAGTATATGATACTTGATTTAAAAAGTATTACTATTATAGATCTTTAGTGCTGGGAGTTGAGCCCAGTGACTTGCACACATAAGTACATACTCTATTACTGAATTATACACCCAGCTCCAAAAAATTATCGTTAATTTTAAAAAGTGCATCATTGGATCAGTGTATAACTTATTCGTAGAATGCTTGCCAAACACGTCCAAAGACCTGGATTCAATCACCAGCCCAGGGGAAAAAAAAGCAAAGCAGTACTATCACCACTATTATGTTTGTAAAAGTAGTCTTTATATTTTAGAAGCAAACAGCAAATAGAATTACTGACAAATGATATGTAGTCTTGGATTTGCTTCAAAATTTTATGATAGGTAACCAGGGCACAGCAGCATGTGTCTGCAGAGAAAGGAGGATCACAAGTTTCAGCCCAGGATGGGCAACTTAGCAAGACCTTTTCTCAAAATTAAAAAAAAAAAAAGAAAAGAAAAGAAAAGAAAAAAGCAGTTGTGGCTCAGTGCAAAGGTCCTGGGTTCAATATGCAATACAAGAGGGAAAATTAACTTATGACAAGAGTAAAAGTGGTAAAGGTATAAACAAGATTGGTTGTGGGTTTTTTTGGTACCAAGAATCAAACTCAGAACCTCATGCTTGCCAGGTAGGTACTTGTTCCACTGAGCTAAATCCCCAGCCCCTGGTTGTAAGTTTATAATACCACAGAATATGTAAGTGTTCATTATACTGTTCTACTGTTTTATGAGCTTTTAAATTTCCATAATAAAGGCAATCCATTTGGGACCCCTCCTGTCTTATTCTCTATTCCTATTCCCATACTTTTTCTCCAGTAAATTTTCCTACTCTTAAAAGTAAATTATTTCCATAAGAAGCATGCTGTGGTCCAAGGCAGGAGAATCACTGGAGCCCAGGAATGGAGTTCAAGACCATCCTGTGCAATACAGCGAGATCATGACTCAAAAATAAAACCAAAGTCAAGCATAAAAAAGGTCTTTCTTTTAAATGAAAAGATTAACATCTAGACATGTGTGGCCATGAGGTGAAGGTGGCAGGTAGAGGAGACCTAAGTTTAGAAAGTAGAAATTAATGCTTACCTAGCCTTTCTCTTTGGGACAATTAAGTCTATTATCAACTAATGTGAATGAAAAGCTGAGGAAATCAGGAATAAAAATGTAACTTTTAGGAAACTTCCTAAGTTTTTCTAGCACTAATAGAAAAGGGGCCTGTGGTGACCCAGAGGGCCAGGACAGGTTAGAGGCATACTGCTTTCACATAAATCTTATCTGAAGTCTGGTTCACAAAAGTCCCTTCCTGACTAAAACTAATAGTAAATTAGATAGCTACGTTAGACAGATGACTCACTCTGTTATCACGGCCCAGCAGACCACAGAGGCAAGAGTACAGGTACTCCAGACACAGGCTTCCTAGGCTGAAACCCTGGCTTTGCATTCTCTAGGTGCAAGGTTTTGTGCAAGTTCCTGAAGCAACTACGGTATCTGGCACACTGTAAGCACTGAAGAATTATTACTGCTGTGTCGTGAACTAGTTGTCTTTAAAGTATCTTGTATCGCTGGGTTGTTCTTTATGTGAAGGATTTTTAACTCCTACAGGGAAATCATTTGTCACTTATCACCTGGACAAAAATGCCAAAGTTCTTGTGTGTGCGCACTCATGTGCACGTGTACATGTGAAACACTGGGGACTGAATCCAGTACCATCCCACTGAGCTACAGCCCCCTTTATTTTGAGACAGGGTCTTCCTAAGTCACCAAATTGCCCAGGCTGGGCTTGAACCTGTGATCCTCCTGCCTTAGCCTCCTGGAGTGCAGGAATATAGGTACCATAAAGGGCCTGCAGTTCTCACGCTCTTTGAATATAGATATAGACATATTTTACAAAGTACAGGCAACCTCACTAAAGAGGAGATGGAGCAGCATCCCAGAGGAGCCTGCATGGCCCCACCTGATTAGCATGAGAATCTCATCTGATGCCCTAAGAAGCTATATCTGGATAATTTAATGGGATGCCTTCCGCCAATCAATATACTTGTGATGATTCTGGCCTTAGCATCTTAAGAACAGGTTTCTGGTATATAAGCAGAGGACAATCCAATCTTTGGTTTCTAAATTCCTGTTGGGCTCCTTATCCCAAGTGTTTGATGAAATTAATTTAGCTAGAGTTATCAATACTATAATTCTTAGAATTATGAGATAAGTCAATATTTGAAAGATAAAAATCAATCTTGGTATTTAAATTTGGGAATTGATACGACTAACTGAAGATCTCATACTCCATGCTCACAAGTTGAAAGAGGCTTTTTTCTGTGTAACTGACCCACAGCTTTTTCAAAGATGTTTTGCTTCTTCCTCTCTATACACTATACCTAATAGCATTCCACTATCTGCAAATAGAAAATTCTGGATTCCAATGTATCTGATGCAACTGTCTAAACAAGCCCATATTTAAATTTTTGTTATTATATCCTATTTATTTATTTGGTTGGTTGACTGGGTGGTTTATTGAGAAACTATATAGTTCAGACTCAACTTTCCTACCTTAGCCTCCCAAGTGTGAGTTCTGGGGCTACACATGTGCACCATCATGTCCACCTAAATATCTTTGTTGTTGTTCTCTATTTTTTTTTTGATGCAGTGTCTTGCCATGCAGTTCAGGCTGCCCTGGACCTCTCAGTGGTCCCCCTGCCTCAGCTTACTGAGGGCTGGGATGTTATGTGTGTGCTACCATACCCACCACAGTCTCAAAATGTTTACAGTAAATTGTAAACAATGGTTCTGTTCAGAATTTCTACTAAATCTGGTTTATCTTTTTAAAATGTTTGAGACCAGATATGGGGGTGCATGTTTGTGATCCCAGCATTCAGGAATCTGAGCCAAGACGATCACTGTGAGTTCTAAGCCAGCCTGTGCTACCTGGTGAACTCAAGGCAGCCTGAACCACACAGTGAGATTCTGTCTCATAAAAAACAAAACAAAACAACAACAAAAACCAGCTTTATTCAGATATGCTTCATATGCCATTAAATTTACCCTTTACAAATTATATGGGGAAAAAAGTATGCACTTTGATGGATTTAGTATATTTACAAAGTTGCACGGCCATCATTCCTAATTTCAGAATGTCTTCGTCACCCTAAAAAGAAATTCATCTAAGTTAACAGTCACCCTCCATTTCATCTCTCCCATCAGACTCTGGCAACCACTTAGTCTGTTTTCTGTACCTGTAGTTTCCTGTCCTGGACATTTGATCTAAATGGAAGACAACAACAGATGCGTCTTTGTGTCTGGCTTCTTCCACCAGCACCATGTTTTAAGGGATCATCTATGATGTAGCATGTATCAGAACACTAGTCCTTTTTTTCCCCTACTATTCCTTTTCACTACCAAATAATTTTCCTTTACATAGATATACCACATTTTGTTTATGCATTCATCAGTAATGGATGTTTAGGTTGTTTCCAATTTAGGACTATATCTCGAAGGAAAAAGCTTTACAGGATACTTTTCAAACCAAACCCAAATATGGTGCATATACCACAACCGATTTATATGTACTTTGAGCTGTTTTATTCAGCAGGTTCCATCTACAGATTCCTTTTTTATCTCTTTCCCTTGAAAGGAAGATAAGCTAGATGTGGAGGCACACACCTGTAATCCCAGCACTTTGAGCTGCTGGGGCACACAAGTTTACTGGCTGGACTGAGACCGACAGCTAAAAGCTTGGAGTCAGCCTGCACTACAAATTGAGTTCAAAATCACATAGAGTGGTTATGTACTTAAGTACACCATGTACTTACACCACACAGTGAGTAATCTTGTCTCAAAAAACCCAGTGATAATAATAATAATAAGAAGAATCTTTTTTTTTTTTTTTTGTCTTTTTCATTTTTATCGGTACCAGGGATCGAACTCACGACTACCTGCTTGCAAGGCAGGCGCTTATGCCGCTGAGCTAAATCCCCAGCCCCCAATAGGAATCTTTTGTCATGTAGTTTCCCACTATCTAGATTTAGGATATTCCTTCAGTGTCATTTAACATGTTCCTCTCTTCCTGTGTTTCCTGGAAATTAGCAATTAAATGTAGAAGCATGATCCTCCCATGTTTGTTTTGGCAAGAACATCTTATATGTGAGATGTCTATCATGTGTTTTTGATGTGCAAGGATCAGAACTATATAAATACCCTAGATACACATGTGCTTTTATGGAAGAAACTAAGTAACATTTCAATTTATTTTCTAGTTCTTTCATGAGGTTTTCGAACTGCTAGTCTGTCTGGCTACCACAAATTGTTGGACAGATAATGGAATACTAAAACAGTATAACCCATGCAGAAACTTTCTGCCACTTTCCTACCTTGTTATGAAACATATCATTGATACGAAAGTTTCATAAACAAATTCTATGAAACAATTTCCTAAAATGAATTATCACTGTTTGATATTTACAATGTTAAAGGAGGTTTACAGTTATCAAAAATCACCAGAACTTACTGCTGTATTCCCTCCATCACACTGAGTAAGATATTTGTCATAAACTTCACATCCAGAGAAGTACTTATCTTTTCCTATTCATGTCTCTAATCTAGCATATTCACAAAACACAGGATACTAAAAGGTGTAACTCATCTGAATCTTAGCATAGACTTTTACAAAGTCATTGAAAATCTTAAACAGTTACCCATTCCTTATATATTTACAATCCCAAGTAACTACAAGGCATAGTTTACCCTTTTAAAGAAGTTCCCTTCTTTTTTGGTTTGGTTTTTTGAGAAAAGGTCTTGCTGTACCAGGCTAGCCTTGAACCCATTATGTAGCCCAGGTTGGTCTTGAACTCGAAGCCCCACCTCCCAAATGCTGAGACTGTAGGCATGAGCCACCACACCCAAGCAGGAGTTTCCTTTTCCCGAATGGCTCATACTATAGCAGCAATATTACACAACAACATTTGGAATTTTGGAGCCCTTAAAACAACTCTGAGTTTAAGTATGTTACAAGTATGTTCTTACCCCTAAAATCTATAAATGCAAGTTGGAGCAGGTTAACTTGAGTTAAAAATGTTACATGTAAATAAAATTTTAAGCTCATGTTTAACTTTAAATACCAACTATGAAAAAAAAAGGCTTTGAAATTTTTTACTCACCAAATTAACATAGCATTTGGTTTTAGAGTCTTCACTTATTTTTCCTTAGGCTATTGTTCTCAATTAATAACAAATTCCTATTTAATAATTCCTCTTCTCAGAAACTATTATAACAGACTGTTGTTGAAGATGCTACTTAAATAATTTATTTGTGAAATATTGTTTACAGTAATTGAAGACAACTTCCATTTTATGGTATGTAACACTCAAACTTGCATTACGCTACAGGGTCCTCTTATGAAATGAATAAAAAAAAGTAAAATACCTTAAAATGTCCTGTGTCTTCATTAGCACTGAAAAATGAGAGCAAAGTTAATCACCATTTAACACTTTTATATTTAATCGCAATACAATAACAAATAAATCTAAATACTGAGAAATATGTTTATTTTTATTTTATAATATGGTCACCTAAATCTTTATAAAATAAACTAATGTAATTGTTATTCCTGCCACCTAGTGGTAATAGAAGGCAGTTTTATCCAGCATGTTATACTAGGCCATACTTCAGAAATTAAAAAGTATATTCTTTTTCTTTATGGAAAAACACACCAAAAATTTTATTTTACTCCAAGTGCTGGGATCACAAGCATGCACCACCACATGACTTTTTTTTCTGTTCTTGAGATGAGGTCTTGGTATATTCTCCAGTGAGCCTCAAATTCTTTTCCTTTTTCTTCCTTTCCTTTTTTTTTTTTTTTGGTAACAGGGATCAAACTCACAACCTCATGCTTACCAGGCAAGTGCTTGAGCTATGAGCTAAATCCCTGGCCCGAGCTCAAATTCATAATCCTCCTGCCTTCATCTCCCTCGTGTCTAAGCATACAGGTGCGCATTAACATACCTAGCTAAGATTTCCTAGAAGTCTGCTCTGTTTCTGTTGTTTACTTGCTGAATACCAACCTGGGGATGATTTTACTTATATATGTCTTTCACCTAGAAGCACAAAGAGATTCTTGAATAAATCAATTAGTCTCATATCATGGGGGAGATAAGGAGCACTAACAGTGGCTGAACATCTATTATGTTCTATCAGGTCTTCATACCTACAAGACCATCAGAGCAAGAAAATCATCAAGCTTTATTAAGCTTGGGTTTAAACTGAGCCATGCCTAGCATTAATGCTCATGTGTTCTGCTGCTGCTGCTGTTTCTCATCATTTTTAAGATACTGCCTCACTGTGCTGCCAGGCAGCCTCCCAAGTAGCTGGGATTAGACATGCACCACCAGGCACAGCTGCATGTTTCTTCTTCCCTGCTGTGTGTTGAGTAAGAGGCAAGGTTACAACTGTATCAGCTTCAGTTTGTTTTTGAAGGAGGGATGCAAGTCTGGGCCTTGCTCAGGCTGGGCAAGAGCTTTACAACTGAGCTACATCCCCAGCTCTTTTTATTTTGAGAGAGTCTCCTCAGTAGTTTGGATTATAGGAAATGAACCACCATACACACCTGACTAGAATTAACTAATTAATTTGCTATTGTTTACTGAACCCAGGACCTTCAATGAGCTGTCTCTTAAACCCCTTATTTTTCTCTTGAGATACAGTCTAAGTTACTGCATTGCCCAGGCTGGGCTAGGACCTGCAAGCTTCCTGCCTCAGCTTCTTAAGAATGCTAAAGAGCAGGGAATATAGCTCAGTGGCATAGCACCTGCCTGGCAAGAGCAAGGTCCTGAGTTTGACTCTAGATACACTAAAAAAAAAACAAAAGAGTGCTGGGATTACAGGTGCATGCCAACATACCTGGCTCTAAATATTCTTTATAATAAAAATATATGAATGGCCTGGGGGTACTAGCTCAGTGATAGAGCACTTATCTAGCATATTTGAAGCTGTGGGTATAACTACCACCACCACCACACACACACACACACACACACACACACACAAACACACAGTATTACATATAATTTGTATCATATATAATATAGTATAGTATACTAACATATACCTGTAAATTGTGTTTGAAACATGTTATACAGCATAGAATATAAATATTACACAAATTCTACAAATATATATTATGTAACTATAAAATGCCAGCTGGGTGTGTGGTGGTGCACAATCCCAGCACTAGGGAGGCTGAGGCAAAATGGCTGAGTTTGAAGCCAGGTTGGGGCTACATAGTGAGTTTAAGGCCAGCCTGAACTACATAGTGTCACCCTGCCTCAAACCACCTCCTAAAATAGTGCCATCCATATACATGTAAGATTATATAATTTTATAGTTAAAAACAAAACATTTCATTTACTCCAAAAATGATTTTTGGATGGTAACAAAGTGGTAGAGTAGATGTTTGGCATGTGTAAAGTCCTAATCCCAATCACATAAATAAATAAATAGGCTAGGGATATAGCTCAGTGGTAGAGCACTTGCCTAAAAATGCACAAGACACTGGGTCCTATTCACAAGCAAACAAATGCCCAAACAAAAAATAAAGCACTGTATATGGGCACCTGATGTCTGCCTGAATATCTTAAGAGAAAGCTTTTTAACTGACAAATCAGCCCACATTTGTAGGCAACCTCATCAGAAAGTGCTTACACGAAATCACATGTTTTTTCCCCGTTAACGACTACCTGCTGGTCCTTGTTTTGCCCATTAGTACTTCTGTGAATAAGACTATCTTATGGGATAATCTCCTATTAATATTTGAAACTAACTAGAGGATTTATCATTGCTTCCTCTTTCTCAAATACTGATATTTCTCCAACTGCCAAATATGATATATTTTCAAGTTTATTATTCTGATTATGACTTCATTTGTTACTCTGTTAAAATGCTACACAGAAACAAAATGTAAATAGAATGGTACTTAGAGGTGAGACGTTCCAGATGGAGTTACACAACATACACGACACTATGACATTATTGCTCCTGTTTACCAAACACTGCTGCACATCCAACTACACACTGTAGAGCGTATAATGCATCAAGTTTCTGTCCCATCACACTCAGGGTTCATGTTCTACATATTACATTGCTATGGATCATTACACTTTTATTGTGAAATGACACTGCATTATTTCAATATTCATGTAATGACAATGGTTTAGACATGTAAAAATATGCTGGTGATTTACAACAATCCTGTGAATTGCTATTAGTCTTCAACTTCAAAACACAGAACTGCTGAGCATAATAGTACTTGTCTGAATCCTAGCTCTCTCAGAGGCTGAGGCAGAAAGATCACAAATTTGAGCCCAGTCTGGGAAATTTAGTAACGATGATATGGGTCTCAAAAATAAATAAATAAAATGGGCTGGGGATTATCTTGGTGCAAAGGCCCTGCATTTGGTCCCCAGTACAAGGGAAAAGAGAGAAAGAAAAAGCCACACACACAGACACACACACACACACACACACACACACACAGAGAGAGAGAGAGAGAGAGAGAGAGAGAGAGAGAGAGAGGAATAGAACTCATGATTAAATAAAAAACTTATATCCCAGAAGTTACATATCTTGAATTACACGCCTCAAAACTTTAACCAGTGTGGTAGTGCACACCTGTCATCCAAGCACTCTGGGAGACTGAGTCAGGACGATTGCCTCATGTTTGAGACAGGTTGGGCAACACAATGAGACTCTGACTCAAAAATACAAATCTAAACAAAAACAAACCAGGCTCTTTCTGTACGCAGCAGTGCCTTACTTATCATTCCTTGACCTCTGGATAAAATGAAGTGTATATGCTATACTATATTGTCTTAGATTTTTCCTTCCAAGGCCAGGGGTTTAATACAGGGCTTTTTTAGTGAACCATGTTACAGTACTTTTTGAAACTTTTATTTTGAGGCAGAGTCTCTCTAAATTGCTAGTCTCACCAAGCTGGCCTTGAACTTGTGATCCTCCTGCCTCAGCCTCTCAGAGTGCTGGAAAACACAGGTGTATGCCACCATCTTAGACTTTTTTTTGTCTTTTTCCTTTTTATCAGTACCAGGGATCGAACTCATGACTGCCTGCTTGCAAGGCAGGCGCTTATGCCGCTGAGCTAAATCCCCAGCCCCCTAGACTTTTTTTTTATAATCTACTTTATATTTGGAAACTAAAGAACAAAAAAGGATAATAGACTGTTGTAAGGTCACAAAACACGTATACTCAATTTTGGGAGGAAATCAAGTTTTATATTCCATCAGTTGAAAACTTATTGTGCACAGGCTGAACCTACCTCAGTAGTTTTCCTTTTCCAATTCAAACACAACCACCAGTTAGATCACATTTGCTCTTCTATTTGCATTAAGCTAAAACTCACCTGCCATTTCTCCTGTCATCAATAATCTGCATAGGTTACCCCAGTAACATGAACTTTTTTTTGGTACTGGGGACGGAACTCACAAGATTGTGCTTGCAAGGCAAGTGGTTGGCCCGCTGAGCTAAATCCTCAGCCCCTGTAGCAAGAACTTTTGTGGCACACTTTTTAAAAAAGGTACCCAAAACTGATTTCAGCCAGGTGTGGTGAAGTATGTCTGTAATTCTACCATTTGGGAGGATGAAGCAAGGAGGATCATAAAATCACACACAGTTTGTGCTACAAAGCAAAGACTGTCTCAAAAACAAATTAGGAAAAAAAAAAAAAAAACAAACCAGACACAGTAAAAATTGCCAGTTCCTCCTGGTTTCTCCAAAATAATTTTTTTTCTCCTGCAATACTGGCGGTTGCTTGGACACTGAGTTATATCAACATATCTTTCTATTTTTTATTTTGAAATAGGGTTTTGTTATGCTGCCCCAGGCTTCAAACTTGCAATCCTCCTGTCTCAAGGTCCCAAATTGCTCTGTTGGTTTTTTTTTTCTTTTTGCTTAAAATATTTATTTATTTATTTATTTTTTAAACAATGCCTCATTGCATAGTTTAGGCTGGCCTTGAACTCAGTGAATGTCCCAGGCTAGCCTTGAACTTGAGATGATCTTCCTATTTCAGCCTCTCAAGTAACAGAATTATAAGTATGTTCAACCACACCTAGGCCCAGCTCTAAAATAATGTTTTCACAGATACAAATTCCATTTCAATTTCATTTTTTTCTTTTCTTTTTACACTAGGGATTGAACCCAGAGCCTTTCATTAAGCTATATCCAATAGCCGTTTTTAAAATTTTTATATTTTGAGGCTGGGTCTTGCTAAGTCAGCAAGATGCTCAAGCTGGGCTTGAAATTGTGATTGTTTTCCTAGAACTGAACTTTCAATCTTTAATTAACTATTCTTATTAAGATTTAAGTCATGCCAAGCATGGTAGTACACACCTGTAATCCCAGGATTTGAGATGCTAAAGCAGGAGGATTACTGAAAGTTTGAGGCTGGCCTGGGATACAAAGTGAGTTCAAAGCCTGTCTGAACAGCACAGTGAAACCCTGTCTCAAAAAGACCAAAAAAAAAAAAAAAAAAATTTAAGTCAGCCAGGTGCCCTGGTACACGCCTGGCACACCTAAAACCCCAGCTACTCAGGAGGATGAAGGAAGAAGATACCAAGTTTGAAGCCAGCCTTCATAGCAAAACCTTGTCTTTAAAAAAAAAAAAAAAATTTAAAACAGTTGAGGATGTAACTCTGGTAGAGTGCTTGCCTAGCATATACAAGGCCGTGGAGTCAGCTGCTAGCATCATACATGCACAGAGGTACACTGCATATATTTTCCACCACCCTTATAAAACAAAGCCAAACCATAAAGGGACACATGTTATATGTACCTTGCCTTTTCCATTTAATATGCCTTGAAGATTGTCCCATATCAGTATACACATTATTATATTAGTATATATTCATACATGGACATATATGGTAATTTAAAGTTCCTGCAGGACATTGAGGTTGAAACACACCCTAACAATAAAAATTGCTGGACTAGACTTTTGGAATTGTTCCCAGGTGTGCAGCACATACCTGCAAGCCCAGCACTCAGAAGGCTGAGGCGAAAGAATCACTGGGAGTTGGAGGCCAGCCTGAACAACATAGCAAGACTATCTCAAACAAACAAGCCAAAAAAATTGTTGGTTCTTCTAATTCTTCCAAAGAAAGCTTTATTTCATTATCATCACTCTCTCTCATATGGGTTTGTGGATGCATTAGGAAAGTTTCCTGCCTTTTATGGTTCTTACAATCTTAAAATGAGAACACAGGAGATAAACAAAATGTAACACAAACTAGATACTAAATAATATAGGTGGCCTACAGTTTTAAGAAGTGACTGAAAAATAATTAGCCAGCAGTGATACAAAATGGAAAATACAGATATTTCTTTTAAGACAACATTTTATTCTGTGAACTATACATATAGTAATTAAAAACTGTATTTTATTACATGTGGACTATGATCATGATGATCTGTCTCACAATTTTGCACTATAAAAGAATATACTATATGCTATAGTGTTATAAAGAAATTGATTTACTTGAATTAGATATCTAACAACTTTGGAAAATAATTTGGCAAAATCAAATAAACTTGAAAAGGAATATAACTTAAAACTCAGCAAATCTACTCTCTTACTGAATTATGTCCCATGTACACAAGAAGGAATGCACAAAAATATTTATAGCAAAACAGTAACTAGCAAAACAAAACCAAAAATCTGGAAATAACCAAAATGTTTAACAAATAGCACAAAAATAATATAAGTTATGACATATTTGGTTTGTTTTTGTTTTTTTGAAGAAAAGTCTCAATATATAGATTATGAGCTTACTATGTAGTCTAGGCTGGCCTCAAACTCGCATTGATCCTCCTGCCTCAAAGTCACACATGCTGGAATTATAAGCGTGTGCCACCAGAGAGTAGTTTTAAGAGAGTGGTCATAGTGGGAAATGGGAAGAAAATGTTCAAATGAGAAGGAGTAGAAGGGGGAGTGGGAAAGAAAAGAAGGGACAAGACAAATAAAAGAATGGAAACAAAGCTTTTTAAATAAGGAGGGAAGAGGGGTTGGAGGAGGGGAAGGGAGTAGGAAAAAAGCAAGACAGATTGTGTACAGATACAAATTCCCTGTGATGAATGTTATCATTATGTATATCTAAAATGTATCAGTAAATTTTTTTTTCTGTCTTTTTCATTTTTATCAGTACCAGGGATCGAACTCACGACTGCCTGCTACTAAATTTTTTTTAAAAAGGAAAAAAAGTGGTTATTAACCTCTAAGGGAGGAGAATAACAGAAGACTTATGCTACATTAATAATCCTCCCTCACAGACACAGAAAAAACCTTCCTTTTTTCAATGGCACTGGATGTTAAAATCAGGAAACAGACCTTTTCAATTTTATTTTGCAACAGGATCTCATAAAACTGCCTCAACCTCCCAAGTCGCTGGGACTAGATGTAGGCCACCACACCTAGCTAGTAATGATTTATTTCTTAAGCCAAATAAAGAAATACCAGAAGTTATTGGCCTCTTTAAATGTTTTTCTAAATCACAAATATTCCACAATTAATTTCTAAAAGGATATCAGAAAAAAAAGACATTAACTGAGTTCAGGATAACTTCAGAATTGTTGCGACTTAAAAAAATTCTTTACGGGGCCAGGGATTTAGCTCAGGGCATAAGCACCTGCTTAACAAGCGAGAGGTTGTGAGTTTGATCCCCAGTACCACCAAAAAAAAAAAAAATTCTTTACGATCAGGTATGATGGTGTATCCTATAATCTCAGCACTCTGGAGGCTAACGTATAAGGATCACCCTAAGTCTGAGGCGAGCCAGGGCTACACAGTGAATTCACGACTAGCCTCAACTATCTGGAAAAACACTATGTTAAGGTTAAAAAATATATTTCTTAGGGTACTCACCCAATGAATTCCAGTAATAAAGACATATCAAGTTCAGGTGGAATACGAAACACTGATTCTAGGACTTTCTTAGTTCTTCCTTTGCTTAAAGGGGCAGTCTGTGGCATAGCTATTTTATAGCAAACAAAAAAGCTGATTTAGGATAAAAATTTCATAAATTGAGATCTCTAAAAAAATAATTACACAGGTTTTACATGTTGACAAAAAGTTCACCAGCACTATGCTGGGCATGGTGGCGCACACCTGTAATCACAGCATGTGGGAGGCTAAGGCAGAAAGAACCCTGCAAGTTCAAGGCTAGCATGGGATACGAGGTGAGTTCAAAGTCAGTCTGAATTGCATAATGAAACCCCTATCAAAAAAAAAAACAAAAAAAGTAAAAGTTCAGCAGCACTCAATCACTCTTGCTTTCATTAATAATAGCAGCTCACTTGTCAATGGCAATGATATTACTGACAAATTCAGGGACCATTCCACAACGGAAGGCAGACAGGTAGGACCAGCTTACCAGGGACACAGAGAGCTCATCAGAACAGCAAAAATACTTGTAGATAATGCTATATAAACACCACCCATATGCCATGGTCTATGCTTAGCACTCCACACACATCATCTCATTTAATTCTTATTCTTTTTTTTTTTTTTTTCTCAAGACAGGGTCTCACTGTGAAGTTTAACGTAGCCTTGAATTTGCAACAATCTTCTTGCCTCGGCCTCACAAATGCTGGGATTACAGGCATGTACAACCGTACCCTGTGCTCACTTAATTTTTATAATCCTATAATATACGTATTACTGCAACTTGTTAAAAACTAATACACTGAAGCTTAGCAGATTAGTTAACTTGCCCAGGGTTACCAGGTAGTGGAAGAATCAAGGTTTAAATGCAAATCTGACTTATACACTAAGACATTACTAGCATCGCATACAATAATGTTTGAGGAGTTACTACATGACAGGTACTGTTTTAGGTACTTGTACTACTTGAAGTAATTTTATAGGGCCAGGGATGTAGTTCACTGGCACAGTGCTTGCCTGGCAAGAGCCTGAGTTCAATTCCTGGTACCAAAAAAAAAAAAAAAAAAAAAAAAAGTATTTTTATAACGAAGTGCTATTATTATTGATATTTTAAAGATGAGGAAACAGATATTGAAGTGATTTGCTAAAAGTTACCCAGTAACTGACAGAGCTAGGAACAAACTCAGAAAATTTAGTTCCCTTAATCTTATAGACAGTCAAATACCTGTTAATTTTTTTTTTTTTTGTCTTTTTCTTTTTTATTGGTACCACGGATCGAACTCACGACTGCCTGCTTGCAAGGCAGGCGCTTATGCCACTGAGCTAAATCTCCAGCCCCATACCTGTTAATTTTTATAAACAACCAAATTGTGTTACATCACAGCATTACGTTCAAATTATTTTTCTCTTTGATCATATAACTAGCTATCACCAAAAAGAACTTCATAGGACATAAATTTTATTAAATTAGTATTATTTAACCTACAAATACATTACAGTATACATCCAAACTTACCAGGTTTAGGTACTTCTAGACCTCTTTCTTTATAAAAGTCATGCATTTGCTTTTTTTCTCCTAAAAAATGATAAAACAGACTACATTACATTTAAAATGCAACTAACAGTGTCAGAGATGCTGAGATTCACAACTATGTAATAAAAAAAACTTACTTTCCTCTAGATTGATCACTAATTTGTACACTATGTCTTGTAACTGCCGGTCCAACCTAATAAAAGGAAAGGATGAAGAATACCTCAGAATTTGGATAAATCCATTTTGCTACAGAGTGAGTTGACATATTTTCCCTTGGGAGAGGATCTCTCCCATTTCCTGAGATGTAGCTCATCCAAGAGACCAACAGAACCTCAAGTATACACAAAAGTAAGTACCCAAGGATTCTGTTCACTAAATTGTTTCTGTGTATTGATCTTATTCCCTTAATAGGGATGAAATCTAGGGCCTTGTGCATGCTAGACAAGTAGTCCATACTTAGCTACATCCCACTCCCCATTTTTAACTGCTGTGTATTATCTACAAAGCACTCTTCTATAAAAGGAATAAAAACTTAACAGTATCTGCCAGGTGAATGGAAGTAATCTACTTTCAATATTTTTCTTAGGAAAATGAGCATGAACTGAAAACTTGATTAACAATACACAATGCTCTATGTATGACAGATTTTACTAAAGAAGCCAGCTATTTCAGGTATTATTTCCAAAACAACTTCTGAATACTATATAATAAAAAATAACAACTGTAAACAAGGAAATGAACTTGTGTAATAGGATTAAAACCCCCAAGAAAAGAGGCCTCTATTTTTCTTTCCTTTTGAATTTCCAACAGATATCACAGTGCCTCGTACATAGTAAGTACTTCACACTCATTTCTTAAAAGAATATGTAGTTCTCTTCTAATTTTGAGGCAGATCAAGAATTTATTCCTATATACAACATCAAGCTTTTAGAAAAACTACACTTAAAATGATTGCTACTTAATGTATTCCTCTTACCTTATGTTATAAAGAGGTTGTGTCTGATGTACCACTATGTTGCACTTTGGGCATCTGTTGCTGTAGTAAAAATGTCTTACAATGCAGCTTTTACAAACTGTTAAAAAATGTTTACGTTAGGATGCTTTAAAGACATTTCAAAAATCAGAAATTTTATTCAAAATTACAAACCATGTACTTACAGGTATGAAGGCATTCAGTAATGGTAGTTGCATCTATTAAGTAACCTTTGCAAATGGAACACAAGATGTATGGGGTCAGCTCAGTGAGATTAATCAGGCGCTGCAAATGCAATGGATATAGGTTTACTATACAAACTTCTGACTCCTCAAATTCTTAAATCAACTAGACGCAGCGGTCCCAGCTACTTCAGAAACTTGAGGCTTGAGGTTAGCGTCCGCTGAAGAGTTGGAGATCAGCTTGGACAATACAGCACGACTGTTTCAATCAACCTAAACTATAATTTCAAGACTTCATTCTAAACAATGTGTATATCTTAGTTACAACGTAGAAACACACCTCCAGTCTTTAGAAAGGGGCTGAAAGTTACAAACGGAAAAGCACTGTTTCAAAGGAGTTCACGCTCTTGGATACTCCTTATACTGACAACCAGCAGCACTTCCCTACGCGACTCACAAAATGGGCAAACTTTCCATCGTTAACATCTAACGAGGAAAACTGAGCTACTACGTCTAAACAAACACAAAATTCTGCCCGATTGGAGAATGATAAGGCGGGGATCGCGTTTTCGTCTCTCCCCATCCCGCAGAAAGGGACGATCTTCCTCTCCGACAGCGAGCTCGGACCCCAGGTGCTCAGCCATCCCGCCACGCCTCGGCCCCAGGAACCGCTCCCAGAATGAATGAGCAGATCCGGAACCTCCGCGACCTGCAGGCACCTCCCGAGGTTCGCTTCGGGAAGGGCCGGCGCGGGGGAGGTCTGTAGCGCCACGCGCCGGGCAGGCGGAGAAGCGCGGGCGGCCGCAAGGGACCGCCAGGTCGGCAGGGGCCGTACCTCCTCCTCGTCCTCCGAGTCCGGCCGGACCCCCTCAAGCCTCAGCGAGAAGTGGCTCATTTCCTCCTCCTCCTCTTCCTCCTCCTCTTCGAGCTCCTCATCCTCCTCCAGCTCCTCGTCGTAGTCTTCGAAGCGACCCTTCAAGTGGCCGAGGCTGCGCTCGGGCTGCAGCTCGGGGGGCCGGGCGCCGGAGCAGCCGGGGGCGCCCGCCTCAGGTTGAGGGGCCGGACCGTCTTCCGCCGCGTCGGTCGCCCGGACGAGGGCGGGCGGGGAGACCGGCGGCGGGGGCGACGGAGTGGGGACGCCCTCGGCCTCGGTGGCGTCCGCGTAGCTGGCCCGCCCCACAGCGACCCTCTCCATGGCGGGGCAACACCGGGTGAGGCCAAGCGACCGGAGAGCGCGGGAGTTCCGTCGGCCCCCGTCCCTGCCAGTGCGCAGGCGCAAAAGGCCCGCAGGGGCCGCTGGGAAATGTGGTTCACCTAGGCAAAGGTGCGGCTCAGGTGTGGGGGCGGGGCTTGCGTGGCGCACGTTAAAGGTACGTCAGCCATGTTTCCCTTTGAAGGATTTGAGGCTCCTCACCGAGTCACTTTCAAAAGTGACTAAGTCGCCACTGTTTCGGGCATAGTATTCTTTCTGCAACAACTTGCTCATAGACCCCTGAGGTAGATGTAATGTGATGTGGCACTATGTGGCACTCCAGATGAATAGTTTCATCTGGAGTACCCATTATGTGTTTTTTTTTAAATTTTATTTAAGGAGAAAAAAAGGTACAAGTTATACAGAATTTCAGAAAAAAATAAACAGTAGGAAATCACTAGTTAATAGATTACATATTGTCATCTTAGAAATATTTGTTCAAGTTACAAAATTAAAGCTTATATAGTGGACATTCAAACAGTGAGACCAAACAGTTCTGTTCAATGCTCCAACAAAACTCAGTAATATCATTGTCTATCTTATACACTTAAATATACATGCAGTTATATCGTTTAGAGTACTTTCTTTTCCTCTCTTTTGTACAATGACTACATTATGTGTTTCTTCTGTGGCAATCTTTTTGTTAGTATTAAATTCCTATTTTGAAATATGTAAGTTTACTTATTTTGAGGAATGATGCATTGCATTGCTGTAGCCCGAAACTTCTTTTTGAAGCCATCTGTGATACTCCATCACATAATGAAAAGTTAATTATATTTATTGAAACACATTTATTGGGGGCCGTCTAGAAGGAACTGTGATCTATCTGCCAACATCCCACCTCACCTCACCCTTCAATTTTATTTTTTATTGATTTATTTTAGTTTTTTGGGGACAAGGTTTCACTATGTAGTTCAGGATGACCTTGAACTCACTGTAAAGCACAGGCTGGCCTTGAACTCTTGGCAATTCTCCTGCCACCGCCTCCAGAGTGCCGGGATTCCAGCCATGCACCACCACACCCAAATTCCCAGTTTTAACAGAAGAGAGGTTGGAATTGGTTTACATTATCCCTGCTCTCTAAAATAGTGTCTAATACTATCAGAATATCTGCAAACCAGTTTTCAGAAGTCAGATTCTCAGTGTAACATTGCTGGGGGCAAAGTCACATTTGAGAGAAGAACATATTGTTACTGAATAAATTTAAAATTAATTTGGGAGTGATGTACCTCCTTCTTAGGAAATTAGTGAGGAAATCAAATTACTGTGTTCACTTGGGGAAAACTGAATCAGACTGCATATACCACTCTATTCCTGGACCAGGCTCCACCTTTCTCTCCGTCAGAATCTGTCAGAGTCTGAGAAAAGAAAACTGTCTCCTCACAAGGAGCAGTGTAAATTCCAGAGGATTGAGAAGAGGAATTAGGCGATGTTACTCAAAGAGAATGGTAGAAGAGAGAGAGACATTGAATGAGATGGACTTATGCATATGAGATAAAAAGACCTAGGTATTTAAGAGTGCCATCATAATTACAGTAGATAAAGTCTGACTTTCTAACCTCTTAATGTTGTAAGATCTACCATTATTCAAAAGCAATCTATGCTGAGCGTGATGGCACATGCCTGAAATCCCAGGGCCTGGGAGACTGAGACAGGAGGATCACCATGAGTTCAAGGCCATTCTGGGCTATCTAGTGACGTCAAGACCATCCTGAACTATATAGTAAAATCCTGTCTCAAAAGTAAAAAGATTAACATATAACAGGCAAGTGTGGTGGGACACACCTACCATCCTAGCTAAAGGGAGCCTACCTCAGGAAGATCACAAAAAACCCTGTCTCAAAATAAAATACTAAATGAGCTAAGGATGTAGTTTAGTTTAGGCTGCATGCCTAACAAAGTGCAAATCCAGGGGTTCACTCCCAACATTGCAAAATAAACAACAACGTCAATAACAATACTGTATGACTGCACTTGTATGAGGGGTACCTAGATCTAGTACAGTATTCAACAGAAATGAAAACAGAAGGATGGTCAAAGAAGCTGTAGGCATAGAGGAATAGAGACTTACTGTTTCATTTGGGGAAGACAAAAAGATATAGAAATAGATGGGATAATTCTACAACATTGTGAATATATTTAATATCATAGACTTGTACAGCTAAAGATGGTTAAAAACAAAGCCGATTCTGCAAGTGTATGCTTGAAATGACAGCTATTTGGAAGGCTGAAGTAGGAGGATTACAAGGTGTTTTTTTTTTTGTTGTTTTTTTTTTTTTTTTTTGTCTTTTTCGTTTTTATCGGTACCAGGGATCGAACTCACAATTCCTGCTTGTAAGGCAGGCGCTTATGCTGCTGAGCTAAATCCCCAGCTGTGGGTTACAAGTTTGAGGTCAGCCTAGGAAGTTTAAGCTGCGCTCAGCCCTAAGGCCATGGGAGAATAGTTAAGTTCCAGAGTGCTTGCCTAGAATGTGGAAGGCTCTGGGTTCAAACTAGTATCCACGCCACTCCAAAAAGGCACTTGGTGGCTGGGGATTTAGCTCAGCAGCATAAGCGTCTGCCTGGCAAATGCGAGATCGTGAGTTCAATCCCTGGTACCACCAAAAAAACCAAAAGGCACTTGGATAGCACTTATAGAGTTCAAAATGTGCATACTTCCCATCTTATAGGAATTCCACTTGGGGGTCTATCCAAGGAAGTAAATGAAAAGCCATATTTAGCATTGTTTATAATAGTCAAAATATAGACAATTTAAATGACCTTTGATAAGGAAATAATTAAGTCATGAAAAAATGGCTAAATTCTATCCTAGAATACTGTAGTCATCTAAAATGATAGGTATAATGAATGTAATAGAAATAAACATACATACAGATTATATTGTTCCAACTGTATAAAAAGTTATAAAGAAATAATAGCAGTAAGGCATGGGGGCACATGCCTGTACTCCCAGTAGTTGGGAGGCTGAGGAAGGAAAATCACAAGTTCGAGACCAGCCTGGGCTATAAAGTGAGTTCAAAGCCAGCCTGAACGGCATAGTGAGATCTTATCTCAAGAGGAGGGGGAAGTATCCAACAATTACACAAGAAATAGTATCAAGAATCAAAAAAATAGGATTGCATTACATCAAAAACTACATGACAAAGGAAACAGCCTACAGAGTGCAGACACAGTCTACGGAAGGGAAAATGTTTACTGGGAGAAAAATTGCCATCTACTCCTTGAACAAAGGACTAATATCTAGAATACATATATAGAACTAAAAAAAAAATTAGATCCTCCCCAAAATGAAAGATCCAATTAAAAAATGGGTAACTGAAATGAATAGGCATGTCTCAGAAAAAGAAGTACAAATGGCCAAAAGATGTATGGAAAATTGTTCAACATGTCTAGTCATTAGAAAATAGCTACATTGTGAGTTAAAGATACAGCTCAGTGGCAAAAACGTCTGCCTGGCAAGCACAAGGTCAGATGGGAAAGAGACCAAGAGATGGAAGGAGGGGGAAAAGCAGAGGGCCAAGGAAAGTAAAAAGAGGGGCTGGGGATTTAGCTCAGCAGCATAAGTGCCTGCCTTGCAAGCAGGCAGTCATGAGTTCGATCCCTGGTACCGATAAAAACTGAAAAAGACAAAAATAAGTAAATAAAAGGAAAGTAAAAAGAATTAAAATGTATTATGTACACATAGCAACTCTCCACAATAGATGTAGTCATTGTGCATGGCAAACAAGCTAATTAAAAAATAGCCATGCAGATGCTACAAATGAAATGGGGAAAATCAGAAAGCCTATTTTTGTTTGTTTGTTTTGAGACAGGGTCTCACTACATGGTCCAGGCTGACCCTGAATAAGCCAGGCAGCCCAGGTTGACCTTGAGTTTGCGGCGTGTGCCTCCTGAGTGATGGAATTACAGGTGTATGCCACCACGCCTGCTATCCTATAAAGTTAATCTAACGAAAATCTTGCATGTACCACTGGGTGAGTAAACAGACAAGTGAGAAATAGATTAGAAACATCCCGAGATAGATGAAGGTGCACATGGAACTTCAGAATGTGATAAAGGTAGAAGCCCAAATCAGTGCGGGAAAGAGACCTACATGCAGATACTTAGGAAAAATGGTTAGGCATTTCAGTTTTTAATTTTTTAAATTTTGTTTTGAGACAGTTCTCATTATATAATTCAGACTGACCTTGAACTCATTCTGTAGCCAGGCTGTCCCAAACTTATGACAATCCCTACGTGGTCTCTGGAGTGGTGGGATCACAGGTGTGCGTCACCACACTGGGCACACAACATGTCTTGATCCCTTTAACGTCCATTTACTGGACCTCATCACTTCTACCTCCGTATCTTGGTCCCCTCCCTGGTTAGGAAAGAGTTACAAGAGAGTATCTGATTACTGATTCTTTCCAGTCTTCAAGGGAACACAGAAGTGTGATTAAATGTTCAGTCAGCTCCTGGGAAAATAGCCTTTAGCATTCTCTTAAAAATGCCAACGATTGATGGTTTTTCCATGCACACCTGGAGCAGTGGACCGTATTTGCCAGCTTGTCAGATTGCTTTGTACAAACATCAAGATTTATGGTGTTCAAACATCTGTTTTCACTGTTGAAGACCTAAATTTTGGTTGCTATGGCTGGCTGGGGATCAGGGTATCTCTTCCATGCGACCATGATGCCTACTCCATAAAGTTCCTGGAGTCTAAAATTTAAACAATACTGTTGGGGCAGAAACATACCACATATGTCCTCTCCTGCTGGAGAGAGGGTGAGCCCTGTATGACTCTGGACCAGAAAGGTGCAGCAGTCTGAGTGCTTCTCAGAACTCTGCCAGTGTTTTCTACTGCTCTTGCTGTGGGTCGTTGGCTATAATAAACTTCTGCCTTGACTCTTGTCACTACTTTTTATGAACTTGCTAAATTTGAGGGGGTCTTGAAACTTCTAAAATACTGTTGCAAAAGATAAAGTTAGAGCCTTCTACCTCACGCCATATATGTGGTTAAACCCCAAATTGATTAGAGATCTAATTGGAAAAAAGAAACCATATAGGCTTATTTAAAAGAAAACATGAGTGAATTATTTTTTTAATTAGTGAGAAGAAAAAAATATCCTATCTATGTGTCTCACTCTGGATTTGATAAAGATTGATAAATTTTCCCCCGTTAAAAAATAACCTTGATTGACATTTTGAACTTTTTTCTCTTTGAAATAAAATGGATTTTTTTTGTCTTTTTCGTTTTTATCGGTACCAGGGATTGAACTCACAACTGCCTGCCTGCAAGGCAGGCGCTTATGCCGCTGAGCTAAATCTCCAGCCCCTATAAAATGGATTTGAAAAAAAACACACAGAAAAAATATAAACAATATAAAAAGATAATGGAAAACTGTGAGAGAAAAAAATCTTAGGTGAAACACTAATACTGGATAAACCAGGTGTGCTGGTGCATTTGGAAGGCTGAGGCCAGCCTGGGTTATACAGTGAGTTCAAATAAGCCTGAACTAAGTCATGAAATCCTGTCTCAAGAAAAAGTAATACTGAGAGAAGTCATCTCCTCCCAAGAATTGGCCATGTTGAGATCAGGAGGAATCAACAAGAAGCCAAACAGCCAGCTTTTCAGGTAAGCCGTGCAATCATGCAGGGCCCAGGAAGAGAGAAGCTAACAAGAATCTAACAGCAAGAACTCTTCCGCATCAAGCAACCAGATGGTTCAGAGGACAGGCTCAGGTGATAGCAACTGAGGTACAAAAAGTAAATGGATGCTGTATTGTTTGGTTTCCTTCGCAGGCTTGGGGCCCAAAGGGTCCAAGCATCTCTTGGGAGGACGACAGTATGCAGTATAGCAAATATGGGGGAGTTCCTTCTATCTTGTTTTTGAGGTCCAATATTATTCTCCCTGTTCTGTTTTGTTCCAATTAATTTTTTTGCTTTATTTAGTGTTCTGTTTTGACTGGTTTTGTTTTGTTTTGTTTTGGTTTGGTTTGATTTTGCTATATCTGATGGAATGGGCAACTACTGTGAAGTTAACAAGTTATACCAAAAAAAGTCATATTTATCCACATAGTAAATGCTAGAGGAGAAACCCATTCTCCCATCCTCCTGAGGCTGTTAGGCGGTGGCTACAATCCCTGCCAGAGGAGTGTGAGAGACCAGATAGGAAGCTGGAATTTGTAACAGCACCAGTCAACAGTGAGTGCCCTGATACCACAGTTCCAGTGGAGACCTCATGAATGCTTGAATTCCAGCCCCAGACCTCAGCAGGAAATTGCTATTCCAGCTATTCCATGGAAATGTGGGCTTTAATTTTCATCAGCCTGTCATGAGGCAGTGACCTTCTCTGTTGTGTTTCCTTGTTATATTTGTGCCCAGAGAAAGTCAGATAAACACATAGTTTAATAAAATCTGAAGTTTCTGAACAGAACCGTTTGCAGTCTCACTGTTTGAATGTCCACTTTGTATGCTTTAATTTTGTAACGTGAACAACTATTTCTAAGATGACAATATGTAATCTATTAACTAATGATTTCCTACTGTTTATTTTTTTGAAAGTCTGTATTACTTGTACCCTTTTTCTGTTTTTTCTTTTTCCCTTAAATAAAATTTAAAAAAATAATAGAATCTGAAGTTTCATAACACAATATGTAAATCTTTAGGTTTCCATAAAAATTTGATTGTCACACTGAGAACTAGGTTGTTCTTAAATTAATAAGCAAACAAACAAACAATGCCAACACTGAGATGACAAAACTGTTAGAAATCTCTTACCACACACTATGGTAGTCATGGTAAACATGCTTCAACAAGTAATTGCAAAAAGATATAAAACAAGTAAAAAATAGAAAGTCCCCCAAAAGAAGTAGAACGTATAAGAAGGAACCATCTGGAAGTTTTAGAAAAAGAAATATAATAATTGAAATAAAAAGTTCAGTGGGTGGTATTACAGCAGAATAGATGGATAGAGAAAGATTCAGGGAGTTGAAATAGACAGCAGTAGAAATATCAGAATAATCCAAGCATAGTGGTGCATAACCATAAACTCAGGCATGAGGATCATAAATTTCAAACCAGCCTGGATAGTTTAGTGAGACCCTGTCTCAAAATAAAAATAAATCCTTCTGAAGGTGGTCACCATTGTTAATTCTCTATTATCTTGTTTTGAAACCCTGTATCATTCTCATTGTTTTGTTTGTTTGTACTGTTCTGTTTTGTTTGATTTTGTTGTACCTGATGGCATGGGAAGCTATTTCAAAGATAACAAGACATATTATGGTAGTCATTTTGGATTTACTATTGTCTTGTTTTGCAGTCTTGTATTGCATTCATTGTTTTGTTTTTATTGGTTCTATTCTGTTCTGTTTTGTTTGATTTTACTATGGTTAAAGGCATGGGCAGCTATCTGGAAGACAACAAGAGGCATTATGGTAACCATTGTTGATTTCCTATTATCTTGTTGTGAAATCCTGTACCCCTTGTGCCACTGAGCTAAATTTCTAGCCCTAATATCCTTGATTTTAAGCATCATTCTTTTCATACCTGACAGATTATTTTCTCTACAGGTTTTTCCACTTTTTTTCACTTCTGTTGCTATCATTTCAGAAAGTTCCAGTTTTTTACTTCTCTTCCTATCTCAACTCTGGCCCTTTGCACCTTGATTTTCTAAGGTTTCCTCACCAGCAAGGTAAACACTAATGTGCACAGAATACATGCTCAGCAAATGTCGAAAATTAGACACTATACACTTGTGGCTAGCTCCCCAGTCACATCTGAACCTGCAGATAACACAGAAACTGATACATCCATAAGAAGTATAAAAACCATAAAAAAAGTGTATGTGGGGTGGGTGTGTGTGTGTGTTTGTGAAATGCCAGTTCAAAGTGGAAGAGGCCAGAGGGCCACGTATAGGTCTGGGCAAAATGTTTTTCTTTGTGTTTATATGTTCCCCAGCTTACTCTGGGAAGAGGAATGTCCCCAGCAAAAAGTGAATACGGGAACTTTTCCTAAAGGGTATATGAGCACCATGTATTTACTCGTGTGTGTGTGCCCATTTGTGTGTGGATGTGTGCTGGCAAACAGGGAATGACGGAGCCCAGTTGACATAGCAGAGGCTTACTCAGTGAAGCTGAGCTCTCTTGGGAAATCAAATTCATGGAAGAAAACAGTGAGATAAACAAGTGCAACTCCTATTAGAATAAGAAACTGAACTAGATGAAACAGAGTAAAAGTAATACTAGAATAAAGTGGGGCTGGGGGTTTAGCTCAGCGGCATAAGCGCCTGCCTTGAAAGCAGGCAGTCGTGAGTTCGATCCCCGGTACTGATAAAAAGGAAAAAGACAAAAAAAAAAAATACTAGAATAAAGTAATTTAAATCAGATGTACATCCCCAAAGAGAAGGATTACTATGGGTCTTACCATCTTGGCAGTACTGACATTTGGGCTGGATAATTCTAGGTTGTGGCAGGGGTGTTGTTATATTTGAGGTCTAAATCCTCATCCCCAAAACAGATGGCGTTTATCAGATTGTGGTAATCCCATCTGTTGGCTTTGTCTGGAGGGCTTTTCTCATGAATGAGTGTTGGACTTTGTGGGAAGTTTTTCCTGCATCTATTGAGATGATGCTGTGATTTTCGTCTTTGGCTTTGTTGATACAGTATAGTGCATTTATTGATTTGTGTATGTTGAGCCATCTCTGCATCCGTTGGGTGAATCCCAATTGATCATGGTGTATAATCTTCTTGATAATTTGCTGCAGTCTGTTTGCTAGTATATTATTGAGGATTTTTGCATTTATGTTCATTAAGGAGATTGACCTGTAGTTATCTTTTTGGGGTTAGATCTTTCTCTGGTTTTATTATCAGGGTAATACTGGCCTTCAGGAATGAGGGAGTACTGCTTCTCTTTCAATTTCATGAAAGAGTGAGAAGTATTGGCAATAAATCTCTAAATATCTTGTAGAATTCATCCATGAATCCATCAGGACCTGGGCTTTTCTTTGTTGGTAAGTATTTAATTACATTTTTAATATTAGTAACTGATACTGAGTTACTGAGAATTTTATATCTTCTTGATTCAGCTTTGGTAATTCATATGTATCTAGAAATCTGTGTTTCTTCTGTGTTTTCTATCCTATAAGAGTAAAGATTGTCAAGGTAGGTATTCATGATCTAAATTTCCACAGGATATGTAGGAATTTCACTCTTTTCATTCCATAATACATCAATTTGAGTCTTCCCTTTTTTGATATGGGTGGTTAAGGGTTCATCAATTTTATTTAACCTTTCGAAGAACTTACTCTTTATTCTGTGCATTCTTTTCACATTGCCCATTGCTCTGATCTTTATAACAACCCTCTTTGTATGAATTATGAGTTTAACTTGCTCTTCTTTTTCTAGAAGCTTGAGGTGAAACGTTGGGCTGTTTATGTGTGCTTGTTCTGTTTTTCTTAGCACTGTTTTCATTGTGACCCATGAGTTCTGGTATAGTTATCTGCACTCTCATTTAATTCTAGATGTATTAAATCGAACTCATGACCGAATGCTTGCAAGGCAGGCGCTTATGCCGCTGAGTTAAATCCCCAGCCCCATAGATAGTATTTAATTTCTTCCTTAATTTCATCTGCAACCCATTGGTTGTTTAGGAGGGTGTTATTTAATTTTCTTTTTTTTTTCTTTTTTTTTTTTAATTTTATTTAAGGAGAAAAGAAAAAAAAAGCAGAGAAAGGGTACAAGTTATACAGATTTGCAGAAAAAAAATGAACTGTAGGAAATCACTAGTTAATGGATTACATATTGTCATCTTAGAAATAATTGTTCAAGTCACAAAATTAAAGCTTGTAAAGTGGACATTCCATCAATGATACTGCAAACAGTTCTGTTCAATGATCCAATAAAACTCTGTGATATCATATTCTATCTTATACACTTAAATATACATGCAGTTATATAGTTTAGAGCACTTTCTTTTCCTCTCTTTTGTACAATGACTATTACACATTTTGGGTTTCATTGCTCTCACGGTTCTTATTACTTTTTTGGAAGAGAGTAAAACCAAATGTGACATAACAGAACAGAATCGGTCAAGGCAAAAGGGTGGACATAATAGATAATGTGAAAACATAATACAAGGTGATCAATAATGGTTACCATATGTTGGGAGCCGCGGCCGAGCCCAGTTGCCTTACTTGGCGGACGTGAGGCCTGTAAGAAAGAGCAAAGCCTGAGCTAGATTACCCCTCCCATCGAGTGTGCTAAGATGGCGCTTATCTCCTGCTTCCTGCTTGGTAAACAACCCGCTCTGTAAGATAGTCTGCCTAGCAACAACTGATAGCCAATCAGCCCGCATCGCGCGCTTTGAACTGATTGGCCACTGTAACCCTATAAAAGTGAGTGCCTCTCCCGCCACGAGAGAAGAAGCACGGAAGGAGCCGCGGAGAGCGGACCGGTAGAGGCTTCGGGACAGACTGTAGAGAAGAAGCACGGAAGGAGCCGCGGAGAGCGGACCGGTAGAGGCTTCGGGACAGACTGTAGAGAAGAAGCACGGAAGGAGCCGCGGAGAGCGGACCGGTAGAGGCTTCGGGACAGACTGTAGAGAAGAAGCACGGAAGGAGCCGCGGAGAGCGGACCGGTAGAGGCTTCGGGACAGACTGTAGAGAAGAAGCACGGAAGGAGCCGCGGAGAGCGGACCGGTAGAGGCTTCGGGACAGACTGTAGAGAAGAAGCACGGAAGGAGCCGCGGAGAGCGGACCGGTAGAGGCTTCGGGACAGACTGTAAAGAAGAAGCACAGAAGGAGCCGCGGGGAGCGGACCGGTTGAGGCTTCGGCCGGGTAGGATCCCGGGGCAGACAGTACGGAGATAAAATAAAGAAAGACTTAGCCACTGCCAGACCTTGTCGTGTGTCTTTCCTGCCGGCCGGGAGCGACACCGACAACCATAATGCCTCCCGCTATCTCTAATAGAATTGCCTATACCATTAGTTTTAATACAATTGAACAAAACAGTAAAGAACAAAACCGACAAAACCAAACCATTGGAGACATTGTAGGTCTTCAAAAGTAGAGAAAAGTCAACGAGAATGGGCGTTATAATGAATCTCATTATCTTCACAGCTGATGCCTAAATTTTCGAACCTGATACTATCCAGCAAAACAGAATAGGGGAACATCAGTTAAAAACCAGATGGTGAGAGTAATACAGGGCTTTAAATCGAGGTAATGGAAAGTCAAAGTGGGTTACTATAATATATCCTGCTATTTTTTTCCTTTAGTTAAAAGGATAAAAATTTTTTAAAAAGTATTAAAAAAGTAAATAATGGAGTGGAGATTGAGATAAAAGAGGGCATAACAACGAAACAGCACAGATCAAAACATAACCATTTAAGCAGAATAGTGTTTCACCACCAGATAATCCTGACCTAAAAGTAGTTACCATATTGTCTCTTTCCTTGAAATCCTTGAGTACAACTTCGTATACTGTAGCATTAAGTATATCAAAACAATGTAAAACCATTTAAGAGAATGACAGCATTACAGAGTATTTAGAATCGACTAACAGAAAATGAATAATGGTTTCTGTATAATCTCCTTGTCTTTAAAAGGTTTTTGCTTATACTATCGTACATAATAAAATCCAGTAAGATACAACCTATTTAGACCATTGGAGACAGAAGGACAAAAGCTAGATGAGACTTCAAAACAAGATGATACTAAATCAGTGTTACCTATTAAGATGTCATTTTCTCCAAAATAGCTTTTCCTATCATCCAATCTTCTCTGTCTCATTTCTGTTGAGCTCTTATTCTGTCAGTAGCTGTCAGTTTGTCTTCTTCACTTTGTTCTCTGCTCCATTAGTTGTGGCCTCCACTATTTCTGGATTCTTTGTATTTTTCTTTTTTTAGAATATCCTGCAATACTCTCTGTAGGGTTGAATTGGTGGTTGCAAATTCCCCCAGTTCCTCTTTATCCTGGAAGCACCTTGTTTTTCCATCAATTTCCAGGGACAGTTGTGCAGGATATCTCAATCTTGGCTGGAGATTATTATCTTTCAAAGCTTGAATTATTTCCCCCCACGCTCTTCGTGATTTGATGGTTTGTGCAGAGAAATCTGCTGTAATTCTGATGGGTGCTCCCTTGTAAGTGGTCTGTTTCTTGTCTCTGACAGCTTTTAATATTCTGTTCTTGTATTGAATTTCTGGAATTTTTATTATTATATGCCTGGGTGTTGCTCTGTTTGGGTTGTAGGTAGCTGGGGTCCTGTATGCCTCATACATCTGAGTATCTTTACCTTTTGCTAAATTAGGAAAATTCTCCTGGATTATTTCTGTGAGTAGCTTTTGTAGTTCATTTGTTTGTGTCCCTACTTCTTTTTTTATGTTCTTAATCCTTAAGTTATGGATCCTCTTATCATCTTCTTGTCTTTGTATTATTGCTGTTTGTTTCTTTGTTATTTTTAAGAAGTTTTTCATTTCATTCTCCCATATTACAATTCTGCCCTCCAGTTCAGATAGTCTGTCCTTAGTTTCTTTCAAGCTGTTATGCCAGTCTTCGATAGACTTCTTAGTATCTTGGTAGTCCCTTTGAACCTGCTTCACGTATTCTATGCTTTCCCTGTTTTCTCCATCAAACAATTCTCCCCTCTTTTTCTGTTCTTCCATTCCACCATCTGTTTTTTCTTGGGTGGGGCTTAGCATTTCTCTAACTATTTTGCATACTTCTAGCTTCAGGTCGTTGATAACTTCATTCCTGAATTGGTCTATGAGGCTCTCTATATGGTGCTTTATGTGTATTGGTGCGGTGTCCGCTATTGCCTGTTTCTCAGAATTGGGGGCCGAGGAGCCTTTCTTGTTGCTGCCTCTTCCCATATTCTCTGTTCCTTATATATGCAAGCTTATATGAGAGGCCCAGCTTCTCTCCCTGTCAGCCACAGTCTGATCGAATTGCGCCGGTTAGGTGTTCCCACTCACCACTGCGCACCAGGCAGCCTACGCGGGGCCCGCCCCTCCCGGCCTCTGTCAGGCTCTGGGATCTGGGTTGGGCCAGCCTACGGGGTCCGCCGGCAGCGTCACGCAGGCCAGGCACTTTTCACCAATCCCGCCCGAGAGGGGAATGTGTCGCTGGAGTCGCCACTGCACCCTGCTCCCGCAGGACTGCTCGGGCCCAGAAAGTCCGCTGGAGTCAAACTGTGGTGGAGTGTCAGTTTCTCTCACTCACCTCGCCACAAGTCAGTGCACGCCTCCCTGCCTGTCCTGTTTTCGACTCCGTTCTCAGACTCCCGTTCTCAGAGTTTCCGCGCGTCTCTCTCCTTGCCGAGCCGATGTAGAGGCAGCCAGCCACCGCGCGGTGGGAAACCCAAATCGCGGCTTCCAATGGCGCAGGGTCCAGCCTCAGCAGCGAGACTTTTCTGTTCCTGTTTTAGCACCAGGACTGCATTCCAAGTTGGTTTCTCTCAGCCGAGTTCGTTCCTGAGTCAGCAGAGCATAACTCCACCTGCTTATGTCTCTTTAGTCCGCACCATACCTGGCTTCTGAGCCTAGTTTTTCAGAGAGCCTCCGGTAGTTGCTGTTATCTGTCCGCCATGTTCTCCCGGAAGTCTGTTATTTAATTTTCATGTGTTTATGTAGTTTTGGTTATTAGTTTTCAATTTCATTGCACTATGGTCAGATAATACGTACGGGATAATTTCAGTTCCTTTGCATTTAAGTATGTTCTGTGGGTTAGTATATGGTATATTTTAGACAATGTCCATGTGCAGCTGAGTGTGTATTATGATGTTGTGTGCAACATTCTGAAAACATCTGTTAAGTCCATTTGTTTAGTTTTGATACTGCTTTGCTGATTTTTTGTCTAGTTGATCTATTTCTTTGTGACATGGTCATAAAGGTCTCCCATTACAACTATAATATTGCTTATATGATTTTCATGTCTATTAATAATTCTTTTGTATAGTTAGGTATTTCCATATTTGATGCATACATATTTGATTGTTATCTCTTCCTCTTGATAAGTATGTAGTGAACTTCTTTATCTTTTTTGACTGATTCTTGGTTTGAAGTTCACATTGTCTGCAAACAGAATGGTTGTTTTTTTCGTGTGGGGGGGTTCCTGTTGCATGGAAGATTATTTTCCATTCTTTGATTTTCAGTCTATGAGTTTCTTTTTGAGTTAATGTGTTTCTTCTATACAGCATATTGTTGGATCTTGTTTCTTGATCCACTCTGCAAGTCTATTTCTTTTGTTTGGTGAGTTGAGGCCATTTACTTTGATGGTTATAACTGATATATATTGGCTTATCTTTGTCGTGATACTTTCCTGCTGCTGGTTCCCTGCTTTTCCCCTCTTATTTTTTCAGGATACATCAATCTGGGCTGGAAGTTGTTTTCTTTTAGGACTTGAAATACTTTAAGCTCTTCTTGACTTGAAGGTTTGTGTTGCAATGTCTGCCATTATTCTGATGGGCTTTCCTTTATAGGAGATCTGTTTCTTTTCTCTAACGGCTTTTTCTTTTCTTTTTTTTTAGTACTGGGGATCAAACTCACAACCTCACATTTGCCAAGCAGGCACTTATGCCACTGAGCTAACCTCCTGGCCTCTCTAACAGTTTTTTTTTTTTTTTAACTCTCTAACAGTTTTTGATATTCTGTTCTTATGCTAAATTTCTGGAATCTTGATTTTTATATGTGTTGGTGTAGATTTATTTTGAACATGGCTATTTGGAGTTCTATATGCTTCATTTATTTGTACATCAAATACTTTACCCATGCTTGGAAGTTTTCTGTCATTATTTCTGTGAAGTTTTTGGATGGCATATGCACTGTCTCTTGCTTTTTCATTGACCCCAGTCAATCTTGTGTTATTCTTCTTGTAGCTGTTGGATTGATTTTTCGTAGTCTCTTGCTATTTTTCAGATATCTTTCTTTTCATGATCAGTAGGTGCACTTCTGTCTTCCAGCTCTGAAATTCTATCCTCTCCTTCAATCTGTGGTGTATGCTCTTTTTTTTTTTTTTTTTTTTTTTTTTTGGTACTGGGACATTGCACTTTCCAGGGTGGCACCATGCCACTGAGCTATATCCCTAGTCCTGTTGCATACGCTTTCAATGGAGGTTTGAATCTCCTGAATTTCTGTTTGGATCTGTTCCATGGATTCCATTCCTTTCCGATGTTGGGCACTTTTTGTTTCCATCATTTTTCTAAGCTAGTCTATCCTTTCATCTGTGACTTATCTAATATCTTTGATTTTTTTTTTTTGTACCAGGGATCAAACTCACGACCTCATGCTTGCCAAGCAAGCACTTGTGCCACTGAGCTAAATTTCCAGTCCTAATATCCTTGATTTTAAGCATCATTTCTTTTTGTACCTGACAGATTATTTTCTGTATGTTTTTCTACTTCTGCTATCATTTCAGAAAGTTCCAGTTTTTTACTTCACTTCCAATTTTGTCTATGTTATTGAGTTCCAGGCTTGTCCTGGGTGGGTTGGGGGCCTGGGTTGCATTTTGCTTATGTGTCTTGTCATTTTCTATTATCTCTTTTTTCTTTATTTTGTTTTCTTTCTTTCTTTTTTTTTTTTTTTTTACTGGTACCAGGGATCAAAATCACGACCGCTTGCTCACAAGGCAGGTGCTTATGCCACTGAGCTGAATCCCCAGCCCCTTTATTTTGTTTTCTATGTTGATGCTTGCCAACTTCTTATGATATATAGCTTTATTATTAGTATTGAGGCTTCCTTAAGAGATGTCTGTTCCTAGCCGAGCATGGTGGCTCACGCCTGTAATTCCAGCACTCGGGAGGCTGAGGTGGGAGGATCATTGAGTTCGAGACCAGGCTACAAAGTGAGCTCAAGGCCAGCCTGAACTGCATTGTGAGACCCCGTCTCAAAAAAGACAAAAAAACCCAAAAAAACAAAAAAAAAACAAAAAAAACAAAACAAAAAAAAACGAGATGATGTCTGTTCTTCAGTGGATGTCCTCTAGATGCAGGTGGTTCTTTATAGCTATCCCAAGGATCTACCTTCCCAATTTGTAAAGGATGCAATGTTACTGTTTGGTTCAGCACCCAATCCTTTGGTACTGGGCTGTGTTGATGATTATGACCACATTCAACAACAGTGTTATCACACAAGAGAAAAAAAACTGATTATAACATATATGACATCCTGGCTAAAGTAACACAGTTACTAATAAGAATAGTTTCAAGTATAGCTTAACTACTGACAAGCTATGGTAATTACTAACTTGTTACCTGTGACCACAGGAGCAAACTCTAAAGTTATATAAAAAAGATCAAACATATGCCATGTACTTGCATGCAGTGATTTTCCCCTCAGTGGTATGAGTTTACCTTTCTGTAGGTGGCAGGGCAGTGAAGATGGGTAGGGGACAAGATAAAGTGATGAATGAGGTCAAATATGGTAGAGTCAAGGGTGGAGGTGAAAAAGTGATCACTTGAGTTTTGAGAAACTGGCAAACACAGGAGGGAAAGAATGAAGTAGAATGTGAAGGAATAATCAGAAAGGGAAGAGACAATGTTTACACACTTCACTGTTAGAATTCAAGAAGTAGGACTGGGGATTTAGTCTGCCTCCTAATCCTTGCGCACTTCCCCTTATGCTGCACTTTGTAATCTTACCTCTTCAGCTTTGATTCATAATTTTTCCTATCCTGCTAATCAGCACCTTGTTGCGCCCAACGGATTTAGCTCAGTGGCATAACTGCCTGCCTGGCAAGTGTGTGGTTGTGAGTTTGATCCCCAGTATAAAAAAAAAAAAATTCAAGAAGTAGTTGAGGAAAGACAGAAGAGTATCAGTAAAAGAAAATAAAAAAGAAAGGTAAGACACCTAAACAGTAAAAAAAGAAGGAAGAACGACAAGGAGAATGAAAAAGGAAAGAAGAAAGGAAAAAAGGAGATCAGGGAAAGAGAGGAGAAAAAAAGCTCCAACACAAAACACAATCACAGTATAAAAAACCAAACAAGATGACATCCAACCAGTCAGGAAAGGGGTAGTTGATCAGGCAAATAGGTGAGAATAAAAAGTAGTACGGTATCTCTTGTTTACAGTTCTGTGACAGTGTCCATGTTGTATCCCAGAGATGTGTTGGGTATGGAGCTGACCTTGGCCTCTGGATGTAGGGGCTGGGACTGGCCTTCTGTTGGTGGGATTCTCCAGGGCCCAACTGCTGGCTCCTCCTGCTGCTTCAGACTCTTCCACGTGGCTGGTCTTGTGGGTTTCTCCACCCTTCAAAGGCATGTGTGTGCCTGGGCACGGGGGTGCCAGCTGTCTTGGGTCTCGGGGCACTGGCTGGCTTGTACTATTACTGTTGCTTTGGACTTTTTCCTAGTCACTGGTCCCACCTGTCCATTCTGCACAATCTAGCCAAGGTCCTACAGCGTCATTGGCTTTCCCTCTGCCATTTCTGCGCCATCCCTAGACCCCTTCTTGCTTACCAGTTTCTTAATCTTAGTGCCCCAAACTTCACTGCTGCTGACAGCTGGCTATGCCTCCCATCTCGACCGCCCTTCTTAAATGGGCACCCTTGTGACTATTATGGCAAATGAACGTTTAAATTCCTCTGCAGACAATACCACTTGTTGGTGGGCTGCTAGGCAGTATACAGGGTACTCCAGGAACCTATGTTTACTCTGCCTCCTACTCCTTGCACACTTCCCCTTATGCTGTACTCTGTAATCTTACCTCTTCAGCTTTGAGTCATAATTTTTCCTATCCTGCTAATCAGCACCTTGTTGCTCCCAATGGAACCTAGTTTGCCCGTACTTCTGGTATAACTCCTTGTTCTATGCATCACCTGTTCACCTAGCGCCCTGAGCTTTGCATATTGGTCCATATCTTTCCCCAAGTGTATTGGTACTCTAGAGATAATGGTAAGAGTCATTTGTTCCCTAGCTTTGACTTAAAGAGTCTGGTCCAAATAACATTATACAGATTTAATGCAATCCTGATCAAAATGCTAACAGCATATCCCATAGAACTAGAGAAATCAATACTGAAATTCATAGGAAACTGGAAGAGATCCAAAACAGCAAAAACAATGCTGGTCAACAAAAGAAGGCAGAGGCATTACAATCCTTAACTTGAAGTTATATCACAAAGCTACTGTGATAAAAAACAGCATGGTACTGACAAAAAACAGACCTAACAATGAATGGAACAAAATACAAGCTGTGGAAGCAATTCTAAGCACACTCAGCTACCTTATCTTTGACAAAGGGCCCAAATGCCTTACTGGAAGACAGCCTCTTTAATAAAAGGTGCTGGGAAAATTGGCTTTCCACATGCTAAAGATTGAATTTAAGCTGGGCATGGTGGCTGACACCTGTAATCCCAGCACTTGGGAGGCGGAAGCAGGAGGATCATTGCGTAGGCTACAAAGTGAGCTCAAGGCCAGCCTGAATTGCATGGTGAGACCCTGTCTCAAAAAGACAAAAGAAAAAAAAAAAAGATTGTACTTAGACTTATATCTCTCATTATGTACTGAAGTAAAAATGGATCAAAGATTTAAATATGAAAATACAAACACCTAATTTTTTGGAATATAGAATAGGCAATACAACTTTGAAGATAGAGGTGTAGGCAAAGACTTTATGAACAAAATCCCACTTTGCACCAGAAATATGGCACAGAATCAATAACTGGGATCACATCAAATTAAAAAGCTTTTGTCCAGCAAAAAATCTACCACCAGAGTGAAGATATAGCACTCAGAATGGGAAAAATTTTTACTAGCTCTTAGGCAAAGAACCAGTATCTAAAATATATAAAGAACTCAAAAAAATCAGGCTCATTCAAATTTAAAGATCCAGTGTAAAAATGGGCATCCGAAATGAATACACACCTCAGATGAAGAAGTGTGAACAGCAAATAAATATATGATAAATGTTCAGCATCACTGGTTCCTCAAGAACTGGAAATTAAAGCAACACTGAAATTTCATCTTTTTTGGTACCAGGAATCAAACTCAGGACCTCCTGCTTGCTTGCCAGGATGAGCTAGATCTCACCCTAGAAGAATGGATGTCATCAAGAATTCAACCAATAACAGATGCTCGTGAGGGTGTGGGGAAACAGAAACAGATTTCTGTTGTTGGTGCGAGTGTAGATTGGTGCAACCACTATGGAAATCTGTATGGAGATTCCTCAAAAAACGAAAACCAAGCCAGGCATAATGAAGCACACCTGTAATCCCAGCATTTGGAAGGCTGAGACAGGAGAATTATTGTGAATTTGAGACCAGCCTGAGCTACAAACTGAACTCAAGGCCAGCCTGAACTGCATAGCAAGACTCTAACTCAAAAAGTCAAAACAAAGCAAAGAAAAAAACCCCCTAAAATCAGAAGTTCCATTTGACCCAGCTAATCTCAACTTCTAGGCACTTTCCTGAAAGAAAAGAATTCAGAACAGAGATATATGCACACCCATGTTTATAGCAGCACAGTTTGTAATTGTTAAAGCTTGGAAACAGCCCAAATCCCCATCAACGGATGAATGGATAAAAATGTGGCTTTTTAATATGATGGAATACTACTCTGCCAAAAAGGATAGACTTGAAGCAGTTCTAGAAAAATGGATGCACCTTGAGACCATACTCTGAAGTGAAATAAATTGGACAAAAATCTAAATTCCATATTGTTTCTCTGGTGTGTAAATAAGGTAAAAGTGTAAATAAGGACCAAAATATATAATAGATATCAGGAAATGGTATGAAAATGTTCAAATATGGAGCACAAAGGCAGTGAAAGAAAGGAAGGGACAAGAAAAAAAGAGAATGGAAGGAAAAAATGGGAACAAGGCTTTTGTAAATAAGAAGGGGAACAGCACTCAGGAGGCTGAGGCAGGAGCATTGTTGCTAGTTTGATACCAGCCTGGGGTTTGAAGTGAGCTCAAGGCCAGCCTGAACTGCATAGCAAAACCCTGTCTCAAAAAAGAAAAGAAAAAGAAAAAGAAAAAAATGATCCTCCTGTCTCGGCCTCCCCTGGGATTACAGGTGTGCGCCACCATGCCCAGCTTGTTGATCTAACACAAAGTGGTAAAACATCTTTCCAGTGACATACCTGGGCTTGTCATTCATGGCACCTCTCTACCTAAATGTTCAATTAACTACCAATTAATATTGTTTTAAAAAAATTATTTTATTTTTTCCAAGCCCATTTATCTCAAGGTGAAAAAAGAGAAAGAAAAAAATTGAAACTAAATTTCAAAGCATGTCCATCGGGGCAACAATGGTACATACATTGCACATTGCCATCCCCAAATCATTCACCCAGAGCACAAGACGTCTGCATTCAACTGTCCAAACAATGCCTGCACAAATCTTTCTCTTCAGTGAACTCAGAGAAATCCTTAGGGTAACTATCTTAACTATTTTTTATATACATATACATACACATGTTGTTCTTTCAGCTTGTTATACTGAGAGAATACGTTTACACATGGGTGTCTGATTTATTTCACTTGTGAGCATGGTCTCAAGTTGCATTCATTTACCTATATAAGTTCCAGTGTATCCTTTTTATGGCTAAGTAGTATTCCATTGTATAAAAATACCACATCTTTTTTTTATCCATTCCAGTTAATGGGCATTTAGGTTATTCCCAAGATCTGGCTACCAGAAATTCTGCTGCTATAAACGTCATACTCTATGGTATGATGCTTTTAATTTTTTTTTGGAAGATACTCAGAAAGGAATAGCTGGGTTGAATGAGACCTCCACTCCTAGTTTTTTGAAGAATTCCAACACTGATTTCCACAGTGGTTGCACCAGTCTGTCCCACCACCAACAGTGGAGAGGGTTCCTTTTTCCTTACAGCCCCTCCAGCATTTGTTGTCTGATTTCTTGATAATAGTTATTCTTTCTTGGGTGAGGTGGAATTTCAGCGTTGTTTTAATTTGCATCTCTTGAATGACCAGTGATGTTGAACATTTTTTCACATATTTATTTGCTGTTTGTGTACTTCATCTGAGAAGCGTACATTCACCTCAGTTGCCTTTTTTTGGATTGGGTCTTTAAATTTGGGAGGACTGATTTTTTTGAGTTCTTCATATGTTCTTGATAATAATTCTTTATCTGCGGAATAGCTGGAAAACATTTTCTCCCAAATTGTGGGTTGTTTTTTCACTCTGTTGGTGGTTCTACTTGCTGTGCAAAAGCTTTTCAATACGGTGAGATCCCAGTTGTTGATTCTTTGTGATAGCTCCTGTACAATCAGGATTTTGTTCATAAAGTTTTTGCCTACACCAGTGTCTTCAAGAGTTTTACCTACTCTATCTTCCAGCAGATTTATGTGATGTGAAAGATTTGTGTCCAGTTTTATGTCATTGTGTTGGAGATGAGAAGTTGTTGCTTGTTAGGCCTTGTCCCTGGTTCTTTGGCACTGTGCCACTGTATTTCTGTGACCCTTAATTAATCTCAGTCATGGAATATCAGGACCAACAGCTGTTTAGAACAATTATGTCAATTTTGGCTCTAGTGGTACCAATAGCATCAAACACAGCCTAGAAAACAAAAACTGAGCTAACCTTTAATTTGCAACTCTTAACCTTATGAACCAGATTTGTGATTATATAACAAAATATAAAACAAGCCAGATAATTATATGCAATATTTAAGTCTACAATGTACCAACTTCATCCTCCAAGATTAAAATAGAGAAGTGGAAGAAGACAAAGAAATTAGTAGTTTGGAGGACAAAGGGGCATCACAAAAACTTGGGGAAACTGATGCAGAAGACTGAAGGGAAAGAAAAATGGAAGACATAAAAGGAAGAGAAGATTCACACCCACAAAGAGGTTAGGAACCACTTTCACAATCATACAAACAAAGAAGGAGAAAGAGAAAAAAAATGAGAAAAACAAACAGTCCACTTCCAGGATTCTCTCTGGGTTCACTAGCAGACAGTCTGTGGCAACAGATACCTGAATTGTGCAGCTCTGTCCCAGTAAACCAGCAGCTGCTTTATGGCAGTGTAGTAGATAACCTCGGAGGCCTGCCTTGAGGCCAGACTCATTGGGCTCGGTCGCAGTCAAGCAATTTCCATGGGTCTGTGCCCAGCTGGAAGCTGCTAGAGGAAGCGGCAGCAGCTCTGGGTTCTGGGCTTCTCCAGCCCATCTCCAAAATGGCTCCAGCTAATCTCTCTCTCCCACGGAGGACTAAGTCCTCTGCACTCACCATCAACCAGTACAGTCCTCCATGTCTGCTGCTCCCCTCCACTGCTTGTCTCTCTGCAGAGGCCTCCAGGGTTGCCAGGTGTCACCATGACCCTGTGTCCCCAGGTTTGAACAACTCCTCATGCACTGAGTCCCATCTCAAAGGCAAAGGCTCCGCTAGCTACTACCTTTTTTGGGCTTCAAGTTTCACTTCAGATTCTTCCTGGGTTCAGGGAACTGACTTCCTTCTTGTCTTCCTCACAGTGCTATAATCCCACATTTGGACGATGACTCTCAGCGAGCCTGCTTTCTCTGCTGCTTACTGCTCCATCATCTTCCCTGAAGTCCCAGTTAATTTTCAAGTTAATTACTGAATATACAATCAAAATAATAACAGTTTAAGGATTCTGAGGAAAAGGATTTCCTATCTCTTAAGTGTGTACAATCTGATTCAGGTTCTGTCTCGGCTAGTGTGGTGTAAATGCTAACTCATTCTTGCTCATCTCTGCCTCTGCCCCCAGTACCTTATGTTCCATTTTTTAACTTTTTTGCAAAAGCCCAGGTTGGCCTTGAGCTAACCATTCTCCTGCCTCCACCTCCTGAGTGCTAGAATTGCAGATGTGTGCTATCACACCTGGCTTCATATTCTTCATTCAGATACACAATTGTATTAATTTTATATTTCCATCTCGAGATCACTCTGAACACCGTGATTGAAGTTATTTGGCCAAATATTTTCACAATACGTTTTTTTTTTTTTTTTGGTCTTTTTCCTTTTTATCGGTACCAGGGACTGAACTCACGACTGCCTGCTTGCCATCCCTGTGTTAAGGGAAGCTGAAGCAGGAGGATCACAAATTCTAGCCCAGCCTGGGTAACTTAGTGAGATGCCGGTCTCATAATTAAAAACTAAAAAGTGGCTGGTGACACTGCTCAGTGAGAAGTCCTACGGTCAATCCTTAGTCCTCAGGCCCCAGTTGGGTAGCTTGGTTGTGAACTTGCTCCAGGTCATTCAGCCAGTACGAAGGGTTAAAGAAAGACCTTAAGACTTCAAAACTAGCACTGAACAACAGAGGTAGTTTTCCAATGTCCCAGGCTTATTCTCCAACTGTCTCTACCCACCCCAGAGAGTTACAAGGTTCAAATGAGATAAAATTACAGCAGAGTCTCACCACTTATAAAGCATGTATGATTTAAAAATACATGATAAAAATGCAATTTATGTGTATTAAAGGATAACGGCACCAATACATAACATGCACACTTCATATCTTGATATAAAGTTTTGTTGAATACAATACATGCTGTAAAGTTCACAAAACTTGAACATGTAGGTAGTTCTTACAAGGCTAAAAATTACAAAAATAAAATAATCCCTATCATAATACAAAACATTACCAGTATTTCTTAATCTCTTTCCAAATAATATTTTGGAAATGTTCTTTTGAATTAACGTGGATTTGAATCTTCCTATGTGATTTTGGCAACGTATTCAGCCCCTTTATGAAATCCCCAAGGATAAAAGCACCTTATCCGATTGCTAAACTAGTGGAGATCACACAACATAAAACGTCTCTACGGTACCTGAACACAGCTGCCTGCAAAAATCCTAATTATCATCAGGCAAATATAATAGGCAGTCATCAACTGTCACTTCCTCCCGCCAACCCTCCCAGTTTTTGAAAGTAGCTCTCTCCCATTCCTTTCCTCTTCTTCTCTTGCTCCTCCTACTGCCGTAAATCGCATGCCAAACCTGTCGTAAAATCCTCCTCCCCGCTCTCCATGTGGTGGAAACGCAATCACGCTTGACGGCGCGGAGTGGCTGAGCCGCAAGATGGCGGCGCTGGCGGAGGAGCAGACGGAGGTGGCGGTCAAGCTGGAACCCGAGGCACCGCCAACGTTGCTACCTCCACAAGCAGGCGATGGTGCGGGCGAGGGAGGCGGCGGCACTCCCAACAACGGCCCCAGCGGTGGCAGCGGGGGCACTGCGGCGGCACCTTCGGCCGGCGGGGATGGCGGGAACCCCAAACCCGCAGTGGCCGTGCCCTCCGCTGCCCCGGCGCCCGCTGCTGCTGCCGCCGCCGCCGCCGCCGCCGCCGCCGCCGCCTCGGAGGCCGGCGCTCTCCACGACCGACAGACCCTTTTGGCGGTGCTGCAGTTCCTACGGCAGAGCAATCTCCGCGAGGCCGAGGAGGCGCTGCGCCGCGAGGCCCGGCTGCTGGAGGAGTCGGCGGCGGGCTCCGGAGCCCCGGGAGAGCCGGACGGCGCCGAAGCAGCCAGCGCGCTGCTCAGCCGGGTCTCTGCCTCGGCCCCCGGCCCGGTGGTCCCGGACCCTCCCGGGACTGGCGCTCCGGGGGCCGTGGCCGTCTCGGCCTCTGCCTCAGGGTCTTCGGCTTCGGGTAAAGGTGAGCAGCACAGTCCCGGGAGCAGTGCTGGCTCGGAGGGGAGTCTGTCGGGGAGCTAGGGGCTGGCAGGCCGGCGCCTCTGCGGGCTTGTTTTGAATTTCCTGGGCCCGCCTCTAGGGCCACATGCCCGCCCCTTTCCCTAGTGAGCGGGCTGCTCAGTCAAACCCAGCTTGGAACTGTCAGTTCCAGCGCAAGGCTGAGCAGAGCTGTAGAGCAGAGGGATGGAGAGGACAAGGACATGGAGAGGCGGGGAGCTCAGGCTTTTGCTCCCCTTCCTCTTGGACTTCGCAGCCTAGGAAGGTCGCATTGACACGAACAGTATTGGGGCAGTTCCACGTTATTGTAGTATATATAATACTTTAATTTATATACCTTAATTGACACAGTTCTACTGCGTGGAGACATTACCTCTGTTTTAGAGATCCAAAAACGGACTTCTTGAGAAAGGCCCAAGAATGGACTTTGGACCACACAGGAGTGACGGAACATAGTGCAGCCAGTAGTTCTCAAAATACGGACTGAGTACCACCAGTGTTAAATGATTTGGAGAATGTAAATTCCCGGGCGATGTTCCACGCTTAAATGTCTAGAGGTGAAATGTGGGACTCAGCAATGAGCTTTTCAAAGGAATATTGATGTGTGGCAAAATTTGAGAAGTGTAAGTTTAGGAATAGGTGTGGGACAGACCTTTTTGTCTCTGCTGCTTTTATTTGTGTAATAATATCTGGTAAAGTCAGTTTTCCTACGGATGAGATTTTTTTTTTGTTAAATGGGTTATTGTGAGGCTCACATAGAATACATGTAAAATGCCTAGTTACTGAAAAGTTTATGCCTCTGTACCCATCTCTGATTACCTGAGGACCTCTTTTCTCCCAGCAACTGTTGTCCTAAAGGTTATGCACTAATACAAGGTCTCTCAGGTGAAAGTGAATGTCAAATTATCTGGAGCCCATGGCCAAATTAATCTGTTTTTGAGACCGAATCTTTGTAGTGTTGCCAGAAATGAAGTTTATATAATAACATTATAAATAGAAATTAGCATGAGGTATGGTAGTGCATGCCTGCAATTCCAGCAATGGGGAGATAGAGGCAGGAGGATCACCATGAGTTCCAGGCCAGCCTGGGCTGCATAGTGAGTTCAAGACCAGCCTGAATTACCTGTCTCAAACAAAATTAAAAAAAAGACAGAAATGTGCAAAAATGTGATTAAGAATTTTATGAATGGGGGGCTGGGGATTTAGCTCAGCGGCATAAGCGCCTGCCTTGCAAGTGTGTGGTTGTGAGTTTGATCCCTGGTACCAATAAAAAAGAAAAAAGACCAAAAAAAAAAAAAAAAAAAGAATTTTATGAATGAATTGTGAAGTGAATTGTTGGTTATTTTTCTGTCATCTTTCTCATCTTTTCAAAAACTCAGATCCTAACTGAGAAAACAGGAGGGAAAGGGGCTAACAAAGCCATTAAATTTCTGTGTAATAAATTCCTTTATGCCTCTTAAAAAAAGAACAGTTGGGCATGGTGGCTCATGCCTATAATCCCAGCACTTGGGAGGCTGAAGCAGGAGGATCTTGTGAGTTCAAGACTAGCCTGGGCTACAAACTGAGCTCAAGGCCAGCCTGAACTGTCTCAAAAAAAGAACATGATTGCACTATAATTGCAACTTAGCAAATTTCTAACAACTAAACTCTGATTGGGTTATGTATCATTGTTAACATAAATACTCATGTTTTCTGCTTTGAAATGATGGTTATAGGAATCACTTTAAACATGTACAATTGAGTTGTCTCTTGGAGATAAGGAAGTGTCCTTCGCATGCTTAAAATACTGACATTTAGACAGGGTGATAGGTGGGTATGTGGGAAGGTAACACAGGTTAGAGTATGTTGCAGGAATGTTACAAAGAATTTGGGTGATTCAGAGAGATCAGAATGTTACTTAGGCCATGAGATTGTAGTGGTTGATGCCACTGTACTGTCTTGAGAGAAGATTAATACAATTGCTGGCTTACGAGCGCCCATGCATGTATGTATGTGTATATGGGTTTATAGTCCTGGGGGGTAAACTCAAGGCCTTCTCTGTGCATCTTTTATATACAGTTTGTCTTTAAAATAAGGTAGTTCCAGGAAACATTGAGTCTTTTTGTTATTGATTTGAAATTTTAAGATGAGGACATGCAAAAGGGATTTTGGCTTGGGTGACTGAAACAAGTGTGAAATCCTATTGAAAGAATATGTGATTATGTAGGGGAAGATAAGCTTGAGAGAAAAGAGACAAACCAAGGTAGAGCTCAGCTCTGGGCCTTAGTAAAACAGCCAGATCATCTGGTATATATTAGCTCATTTTCTTAAAAGTTGTCTTTTATTTTTAAAACAGTTGGAAGTGTAGCTGTGGAAGACCAGCCAGATGTCAGTGCTGTATTGTCTGCCTACAATCAACAAGGAGACCCGACAATGTATGAAGAATACTATAGTGGACTGAAACACTTCATTGAATGTTCCTTGGACTGCCATCGAGCAGAATTATCCCAACTCTTTTATCCTCTGTTTGTACACATGTACTTGGAGCTAGTCTATAATCAACATGAGAATGAAGCAAAATCATTCTTTGAGAAGTATGTGAATTTTAACATATATCTTATTTATACACACGCTGTACACACACTTGTAATCATACAAGTGTAAAATTGCAACTCAAAATCTTTTATGAAGGAGAGTTACCTGGCCTGTGTTAATCTAAGATGGAGGGTTCAGTCTAGTTGGTGAAGGCAGGGAGGACTGCCAAGGAAGCCGTGCCTGAAGTGATGGCTGAAGGGTAGGAACTGACCAGAGGAAGAGAACTGGGAAAAGTATGTATGAAAGCTGTGTTATGGGAAGGTTTAGGGCAGCTGCAGAGACAAAGGGGACCACAGTAGCTGGAGCGGAAAGTGAGGTGGGGTACGGCACAGCGTGGAGCTGGGCGTTGAGTAGGGGTTGGAACAGCAGGCAGGTTCTTGGATCATGTTTAACTTGTTTGTCCAAAGAGCAGCAGGGAGCTGTTTTGGGTAGAATTAGATTTGGCTGAGAGTTACTAACAAAAATGATGACATAAAGCAGTAACTTTTGCCTTTATTCTAAGAGCAGTGGGAAGCTGTGCTTGGATTAGATTGGACTGAGACAGACAGACAGTGACTAAACACCCAAACAGTAGGGGCATAAAAGCAATGCAAGTTTACCTCTCTGTCTCGGGAAGGTAGGGAGTCAGGACTGATAACGCTGAGTCTTGTGGCTCTGCCATTCTGTCGTGCGGCTTCCCTGTGTGTCTCACAGCTCCAGCTCTGAGCAGTTGTGTGAGTGTGTAGTTAGCAGGAAGGGCACACATCTTTCTGGGAGAAGCATGCACTGCTTCTTACAGCTTTCCTGCAATCAGCCTCAGCCACAAAAGAGGTAGGAAATGTGGTCTACTTAGGATCCTTTCTGTTATGAAGAAAGGAAAAATGGATATTTGAAGATAGTGAGGCACCTCTGCTTCAGAAGTCATTGGAAGACTATGTCATTGTAAATATGCATTTTCAGAGGACTTTTTTTTTCTTAGGCAGGGCCTTACAATGTAGTGCAGGATGGCACAGTGATCCTCCTGCCTCAGCCTCCCAGGTGCTGGGCTTATAGGCATGCACCACCATGCCTGGCTCTCAGGACCTTTATGCAGAAAGAAAGACATGGTAGGGGACAGGGTGACAGGGGACTGTTGGGTGACAATTTTGGAGGTTTTCGAGTGATTCTTAGTGGAGGTTCTACATCTTCCTCTAGGCATTGGCAGATACGCGGAGGTGTTTTTGGTTGTCCAGAGAAGGAGGGAGGAGCAGGGTACTGAGTGCACTAGGATGTGAGCTGGTCCTCTTAGCCAAGACTTGTGTTGCTCCAAATGCTAGTAGCATTTTCCTGTGAGAAGAATTGGACCAGCGTGTGGTGGTGAAGGTACAGAGAAGTGGGTTGGTGAGACACTTGGTGAATGGGTCATAGAAGTGAGGGAGCTGTAGATAGCATTGGTAACCCCTGGTTTCTGGCCTCTAGTGGATGGGGCATGCGTCACTGACATGAAAAACCCAGGAACAATGCTTTGTTTCTCAGGTGGAGAATGATTTGGGGGATGCTGGATATTGAACCCTGGAACTTGAACATGGGTCCCTAGTACTAAGCCTCATCCCCAGCCTAAGCATAATTTTTTTTTTTTTCTTTAAAAGGAAAAAGATGTATTTAGCTTATAGTTTGTAGAGGTTTCAGTCCATAATCAGCTGGCTCCAAGGCAGGGTAGGTTCTTAGAGGAGAGAATCCTCTGGTGTTCCAATTTAGGTGTGTTTTTTTTTCATCCCCCCCCCCCCCATAGTGGTCAAACTCACATCCTCCTGCTTGCCAGGCAAGCACGTGTGCCACTGAACTAAATCCCTGACCCTCAGATATGGTTTATTTATTTATTTTTTTTGTCTTTTTCTTTTTTATTGGTACTGGGGATCGAACTCATGACTGCCTCCTTGCAAGACAGGCGCTTATGCCGCTGAGCTAAATCCCCAGCCCCTATGTTTTTTGATTCATTTAAGAAATACTGTCTTCATTGAGAATCACTTAGTAACCTCCAAACCTGATGCACTAGTAGTCACTCTGTCCCCACTGTCTGTTTTGTTTTGTTTGTTTTGTTGGCTTTTTGAGACAGGGTCTTGTTACCTCCTTCAGGCTGGCCTTGAACTCATTAAGTAGCCCAGGTTGGCTTTGAATTCACAGCAATCCTCCTTCCTCAATCTCCTGAGTGCTAAGATTATAGGTGTGCACAGCCAGCACCAGCATCCCTTAACATCTGCTTTCCCACTACTGTAATATAGAGCTGAGAGGCAAGATAGAGATTGGGGCCATAGTTGGAGTTCTGTACAGTGTTGATGGCTGTAGGTGAGATTGCCTAGAGGAGAGTGTCAAATGAGAGGTTTAAGGCCAAGCCTTGAGGAGCTCTGATACTTAATGGCTGAATATAAGAGAAAAAAGCTAGAGAAGCAGGAAGAAAACCAGGAGTGTGCTGAGCTGTGGAGGCCAAGGGAAAGCAGTGTGCCTGAGAGCGTGAATTATGGCTCTTTTGTTTTTTTGAGACAGGGTCTCGCTTTGTTGTTTAGACTGGACTTGAACTCACTGTGTAGCCCAGGCTGGTCTCCTTGCTGCTGCCTCTTGCCTCAGCCTCCCAGGTATTGAGATTACAGCCTGTGCCACCATGCCTGGCTAAATAAGATCTCTAAGCAATAGAAACTGAAGGTAGGACTTGTCAGAGAGCACAGATAGTATTGATAGAGAAACAGGACAAGTTTTAGGCTATTGTATGTATTCATTTTACTAGAATGCCTAATAGAAGGTAGAGTGAGTAAAATCTTCGAAGCTTAGAGTTCTTAAAAAAATTAGGAAGAGTTAATGAGATAAAATTTCTAATAGAGCTAATTTCTCACATGGTGCTCATCAAAAACGCTCTTTTCTAGTCTCATGGCACAGCTGTCTTCCAAGAAGAAGCTGGGGCATCAGGGAGCGTTGTTTCCTTATTTGGGGCAGTCTCAGCATTGCTAGACTCCATTCCTAGTGGGTAATAGGTGGTCATCAATATGAAAACCAAGAGGCTGAGATTTCTAATTTCACTCAAATCTTGGAAACTTAGTTCATGTATTGATTTTTTTTTTAAAAATAAGTGGTGACAAAGTTTATTTGAACAAGTAAAAGTGAAGAGTAAGGGAGAAACTTGCTCAACAGAGTGAGCTTGTGCCAAGTAATAGAAGAAAAAATGGAAAATAATGGTCCACCCTGGAGGACGCAGGGTGAGCTAAGAGGAAAGCATGATAACCTGTATCGATGTACTGGTGAACCCATGTGGGTAGTTTAAGTAAAGTTTACTTAAAAGCCTTTGGTTTAATTTCTTTGAGAGTTGAGCCTGTTCTCTAATGTTTAATTATCATCCTTAAATATTGTGTATTGATTTGCTTCTCTGTCAGATATGGATCTTTAATTTTACTTTAGGAAAGTTTCCAATTTTTAAAAAGAAAAGTACATTTTTAAATGTATTAGTTATCACCAAAACTGAAGGCTTTAATTGCCTTTGAGGATGGTGAGTAAATGAATGGTTGCATTGCTTAATATTAACATTGGTTCTTCAGTGACAATATTAGAATACTGATCCTTCATAAATGTATCTGATATTAAGAACATAGGAAATCATTCAGAATGGTGGGGCTTATGAGAATCCATGTACTGATTATTGTTGAGAGGCTATGATAGGCACATTGAATTCATTAAGTCATTTTCTACTGTTTTACATGCTTGAAATTTTCCATAATAAAAAGTTGTAACAAGTGGGATTTTGAGAAAACAATTCAGTAAAGCAAGGGTTCTGACACTTTTTAAATGTCTACCCAAGATAAGAAACTGTCTACCAAAGGTGGGTAGCTTATCTTTCATTTATTATGATGTTTATTTCAAATTCTTGTCTCAAAATGTGTATGCTACCTTTCATTAAAGGATTAAATTTATTTTTCAGATTAATTCAGAAACTGAATTGTAAATGAATTGAAGTGAATTAGTTCTGATCCTATAGCTTAGTGCAGGGTGATTCAGGCTACTACGTTGAAAATATTCTGGGATGGTTATAAATACATGGGGGAGAGACAGATCCCTTAATGATTACATTGAAAAATGACTTTTTAAAATCACTGAAACAGGTTCCATGGAGATCAGGAATGTTATTACCAGGATGACCTACGAGTGTTATCTAGTCTTACCAAAAAGGAACACATGAAAGGGAATGAAACCATGTTGGATTTTCGAACAAGTAAATTTGTTCTGCGTATTTCCCGTGACTCGTACCAACTCTTGAAGAGGCATCTTCAGGAGAAACAGAACAATCAGATATGGAACATAGTTCAGGAGCACCTCTACATTGACATCTTTGATGGGATGCCGCGTAGTAAGCAACAGATAGATGCGATGGTGGGAAGTTTGGCAGGAGAGGCTAAACGAGAGGCAAACAAGTCAAAGGTATGGGACTAAACCTAAGAACTCTATAATGCAGATTTTGAAAACTTGTAGCATTTCCATCTACATGATTTATACATTTTTCTTGTAGCTAGCTTGGGAGTAATTTTACATTGTATTTAAAATTTCAACTTCCAAAGGAGGATGTGTGTTTGTGAGGCTTTGGGAACAGCTGCACTTAACAGAACCCTGACTTGAGTGGCTGAACAAGGAAGGGGTTTTCCTCACATGAAGTGAATTCTGGAGGGAGGCCCTGCGGGGCTGACGTGACCGCTTCACAGTGCCACCAGTGTCCCTGGCTCCTCCTGGTTTCTGGTCCTCATCTTTAGATGTGGCTTTCTTCTGTGTGCTCCCAGACAGCTCTTGCAGCATCAGCATTGCAGCCATGCCGGGAATAAAGAAGGGGAGGTCAAAAGCCCATCGAGTTGCTTCCATTGTATCAGGAAGACAACTTTTCCTTTTCTTAAAACCATCCCCAGTGTGTTTCTGTGTAAGTCTGTTGGCCAGAATTGTGTTACATACAGTCCCCAGCTGCAAGGGAGCCTGTAATTTAAGGGAGTCCATTCCTGTTCCAGTAAAATCAGGGTTCTGTTAGTAAGGAAAACGGGGGAAATGGCAATGGCATAGACAAAATAGCAGTGCTGCTTCAGGGCATATATTACTGTATTGGGTTTGTTTTGTGTTTTGACACTCACTATGCAGTTAGGCCAGCCTTAAATTCACTGTGTAGCCCAAGCTGGCCTAGAACTCATGGTGATCCTCCTGCCTCAGCCTCCCAAGTGCTAGGATTACAGGTGTGCACCACCATGCCTGGCTGAGTTACTGTATTTGGTTCATCCTGTGAAGGTGTGCAAAAAATGTATTATTGAACAAAAATTAATTGAAAGCATGTTGGTTCTTTTTTATTTGTAGGTATTTTTTGGTTTATTGAAAGAACCAGAAATTGAGGTACCTTTGGATGATGAGGATGAAGAAGGAGAAAATGAAGAAGGAAAACCTAAAAAGAAGAAGCCTAAAAAAGATAGTATTGGATCCAAAAGCAAAAAACAAGATCCCAACGCTCCACCTCAAAACAGGTAAGGAAGAAACCTCAGGGACTTGTGAGGAGGTATAAAATTTGTTGCAGAGAGTTTGGTTTGTTGGTGTGTTTCTTTCTTTTTCTTTTTTTCTGAGTCAGGGTCTTGCTGTGTGGTTCAGGCTGGCCTTGAACTCACTGTGTAGTTGCAGGCTGGCCTTGGACTTGCGGCCATCCTCCTGCCTCAGCTTCTCGAGTGCTGGGATTATAGGCGTGTGCCATCATCCCGGCTTGTTAATATTTCATAGTAATTTCCAGTCTGATTTTCTTTCGCAGAATCCCTCTTCCTGAGCTAAAAGATTCAGATAAGTTGGATAAGATAATGAATATGAAAGAAACCACCAAACGAGTGCGCCTGGGGCCGGACTGCCTGCCCTCCATTTGTTTCTACACATTTCTCAATGCTTACCAGGTTAGTAACACAGTTACTCTGCTCAGAGCCTTGTGTGACGTGGTGATTTACCAGTCACTTCAGGAGTGAGCTAAACATGTTAACAAAAGCAGTTTTGTCATTTAAACTCATTTGTCTTACTCAGGGTCTCGCTATGTAGTTCAGGCTGGTCTTGAACCCTATGTAGTCCAGGATGGTCTTGAGCTTCTGGTAATTCTCCTGCTTCAGTCTCTCAAGTGCTGGGATTACCACAGTGCCAGCTCTTTTTATTTTTTAATACTAGGGCTTGAACCCTATCACTAAGATACATACCCACCCCTTCTTACATTTTATTTTGAGACAAAGCCTCACTAAATTGCTCAAGCTGGGCTTGAATTTATGATGCTCCCACATAGGCCTCCCTTGAAGCTAGGATTGTATGCGTGTGCCGCCATGCCCTGCCCTCCTTGCTAAACTTTTGTCACAGTTTAAGACAGGAAAGGAGAATTAGATACAACAATATAGGCAGAAGGCTGTAGCAACGTGTAACTACTAGAATCTTGCTTACAGTTTACCTTTATTTCACGTATCAGAATTCTGCCAGTGTTCGGGGAGGTGAACACTGGTTCATCTCTGTAGAACTCAGGTATTACTGTAAATTTGGTATTTTTAAGAACTTTACATGTCTTTATAGATTCCTCCTAATATGATACAGAGGATACAGCCAGCAAACACTATGCAAAAATAATTAGCATTTGCTTCCTCTTATGCTCTCACACATGGAGGCCAATGAAATGGGTGAATAATAACCTGCTCTTCAAGCATGAGCTTTTAGTCAGTGGGTTTTATAGGAAAATGGATCACCACTGATTTTTATATTAGAAAACTAACCATTGCTATAAATTATGTAAGATGTGATAGTAATTCTTTTCTCCAGAAGAGCCTTGTCTAATAGAAAACTTCGTTATTGGTAGGGCCTCACTGCAGTGGATGTCACTGACGATTCAAGTCTGATTGCTGGAGGGTTCGCAGATTCAACTGTCAGAGTGTGGTCTGTGACACCCAAAAAGCTTCGTAGCGTCAAACAAGCAGCAGGTAATTGAGACGACTTTTGAGAGGATAAACTTGCCATTAATCTAGAATCAGTTTCAATTCTGTGGAATGTACATAGGAGGTTGTGATATTTGCAGACATTCCACTTCATTTCACTTTAACCTCAGATGCCAGAGAGCACTTGCGTGCACAGCAGGAGACCACTAGAGACTATTTTCTCTAGTTCCAAGTTTTCTTATCGGTAGAATGAAGGGATTACACTAAGAAACTCCTTAATGCTAAAATTATAAAATTTTGTAAATCTTAACCCTTAAATAGTGGGAGACCTTAAGTAACTGAATACTTTGTGTTTTAGTTATAAAAATGCCTAAAAAAGAAACAATGTCAATATTTCATTTTAAGGTTTTTGCTAATTCTATTATCTCAACAAAATAGTTTAAAATTTTAGTTTTAGTATTTCTGGATTTCATTTTTGTGAAACATTGTGGTATGATTGACAAATCCAAATTTCAGTTCAATATTGAGTACCTTGCTATACTCCAGCAAATGTTTAACTTCCTGAACCTTCGTTTCCTCCACTGCGTGGGATGATGTCACCTAATTTAGAGGCATTAACATGTGGTTAGCATATAGGAAGAACTGTTCTAATGTCAGTTGTTCTCCTGAGCCATCATGTAATTAAAATGTTTTTGATGAATGCACTTTAAAGAAATTATTTCTGGACTATTTTAGATCTTAGTCTCATAGACAAAGAATCAGATGATGTCTTAGAAAGAATCATGGATGAGAAAACTGCAAGTGAGTTGAAGATTTTGTATGGTCACAGTGGGCCTGTCTATGGAGCCAGCTTCAGTCCGGATAGGTAAAATAGAAACAATAAAAATTAGACACTGCTGTACTGTATGAGCTTATATAAAACTTAGCTGTGGGACACACAATGCAAATGCCTGGAAAATTCAGTTGGGAAAATTTCATAGTTGTCTATTCATTTTTTAGAATTCTACCATTTGTTAATTCATCTTGTTATACTTATATACAGGATAACAGTATGTGTTTCAATGTACAGAATAAATATGAACAGTTTAGGGCTCCCTGGTTTTCAAAAATTAGCTCTATTTTTGTATAACCCCAATAGAGTTTGAATTGTTTAAGTCCCTATATTGTATTTTGTGGTACTTCATCATGTTTAATATAAATTTTTTTAAAGAAATTAATTTTATATGTTTATTTCTCTCTTTGAGACAGAGTCTATCTCTGTTCAGGGTGGCCTTGAACTCACATCGATCCTTCTGCCTCAGTCTCCAGAAGCATCTCCATTTTAGAGCCAGAGATTACTGTTTTAAGTAACATATCAAATTTCTTAACTCTCAATTTACTGTATTTGAACATAGTTTCTGTTTCCCCCTCTAGTTTTTTTTCTCCCCTAAAGAACTGATTTTGTTGCCTAACAGACTGAGATTTTATAACCCAGACTCATTTAGTAGTTGTCCAGTGTATGTAGTGCTGGGACTAACATTTGGTTCTGATGTTAGTTTGGGTAGAATTTTTGGCTCTTTATAGCTAGTATAAACCCATGTGTAAAAATGACATGTAGCCAGCCGTGGTGGCACACATGTATAATCCCAGCACTTGGCAGGCTGAGGCAGGAGGATTGCCACCAGTTCAAGGCCAGCCTGTACTACCTGAGTTCAAGGCAGTTTGAACTACAAAAAGAAAAAAAAAAAAAAGGCGACATGTAACATCTAATTTAGCATGCTCACAAGTGAGGAAACTGGACAGGTAACCAGGTTATTTGAAGGTATCACCCTTTCTTCTCAGGAACTATCTACTTTCCTCCTCAGAGGACGGATCCGTTAGACTGTGGAGCCTGCAAACGTTTACTTGCTTGGTTGGATATAAAGGACACAACTACCCAGTGTGGGACACACAATTTTCTCCATATGGATATTATTTTGTGTCCGGGGGCCATGACCGAGTAGCTCGGTAAGAACACCCTGCTCTTAGAACTGGGCCTGTTCAATGAACAGAATGCTTTCTTGCTGGGCATTAGATCCCAGCTCAGCTGATTTTCACTGTTACTACTCAGGGTCAGTTCTTTGTGAATACCAGCACTGGTATTTATAGGCCTTATTGACAGTGAATTTGGGACAGGAGTGTTACTGTATCTGTAATGATGTCTACACTAAGAACCCTGCTGTTAAGTTAGCTTATATATGCTCCTCTCAATCTGAAGTTTATTCTTCTCTTTCAGCAGCACTTTACCCTTGTTTCTGTTACCTTAAAAGTTCTGGATGAGGTAGCTCAGGTTAAAAACTAGTTAGAAGAAAACTTTCTTTTGGTTAGATTAGAGATAAGGAAGATATATATTATTTGAAAAATTATATACCAATGCAAGAGATTTAGCTCAGCCGCATAAGTGCCTGCCTTGGAAGCGTATGGTCATGAGTTCGATTTCCAGTACCAAAAAAGTTAAGTACCAAGCCTTGTGTGGTGGTAAATGACAATTGTAATATCATGTAATACAGCCTTTCGGAGGCTGAGGCAGGACCATGGTGAACTCAAGACCAGCCTGAACTACATAGCAAGACCTGTCACAAAAATACGTTTAAAAAACACTGTATGGACCTATTGCTTGCCGTGTATCAGAAACAACTCTCACACCGTAATCACGTACCAGATCAACTCTTTTATAATATTAGTCTCAGTCATTCTGTCTTTTTTCCCTCAGTTGCTTTTCAAGAGGGACTTATTTGGAAAATTTTTACCTGGGCATTTTTAGTTATTTTGGGTAGAATTTTGGCATTCTGTTGTTAACTATTATCATCTTTTGATTTTCATAACATTTAATGAATAAAGGCTCTGGGCTACAGATCATTATCAGCCTTTAAGGATATTTGCTGGCCATCTTGCTGATGTGAATTGTACCAGATTCCACCCAAACTCCAATTATGTTGCCACGGGCTCTGCAGACAGAACTGTGCGGCTCTGGGATGTTCTGAATGGTAACTGTGTAAGGATCTTCACTGGACACAAGGTATTTTACTTCTAGTTACTGCAGCATATAAAGATGTTTTAAAGATAAAAATATTTTCAAGAGCCTGGGGATTTAGCTCAAAAGCTAAGCGCCTGCCTTGCAAGTGCGTAGTTGTGCGTTCGATCCCCAGTACCAAAAAAAAAAAATTTCAAGCTACCCAGTGGCACAAGTATTTTAAAGATACCATACCGCCAACCTAAAATTCTAACTTTGTCTTACTTCTGTAGATATACTTACCACTACTCTTGATGTTTTTCATGGACTTTTCTAGGGACCCATTCATTCCTTGACATTTTCTCCCAATGGGAGATTCCTGGCTACAGGAGCAACAGATGGTAGAGTCCTCCTTTGGGATATTGGACATGGTTTGATGGTTGGAGAATTAAAAGGCCACACTGATACCGTCTGTTCACTTAGGTTTAGTAGAGATGGTGAAATTTTGGCATCAGGTAAATGATTATTAATGGTTTTATGGTAAAGACTTAGGTTTTTTCATCTGAAATTTATAATAAACTCATGAAGTATAATGGTAAAATGTCAGAATCTAAATATGATGGTTGTAACTAATGGTTTCCTTTGATTTCCCTTTAGGGTCAATGGATAACACAGTCCGGTTGTGGGATGCCATCAAAGCATTTGAAGATTTAGAGACTGATGACTTTACCACAGCCACTGGGCATATAAATTTACCTGAGAATTCACAGGAGTTATTGTTGGGTACATACATGACCAAATCAACGCCAGTGGTACACCTTCACTTTACTCGAAGAAACCTGGTTCTAGCTGCAGGAGCTTACAGTCCACAATGAACCATTGGTATTAAGACTTTTTGGAAGCTACTGTTTGAAAAAGGGAGTCTAAAAAGCAAATACCTCAGTGATTAATATTTAAGCTACAAAGAATGTTTTTGTCTGTATGAATCTGGAAGTATGCTGCTTGGAAAATCTGAATAGGACAGCTCCGTGTTTCTATGGCAACCACATTTAACTGATTTCCGTTAGTTGAATAAGAGGTATTATGTTCGTGGAAGGGACATTTATGGTGCTTTGGATTGTGTGGAAACTATGCATTTTCTGTTCAAATGCTACTTTAATTTATTATGTTCAGAAAATTTTGATTTAAAAATTCATCCTGCTTCAAGATTCAAATTAAGAAATATAATACCATCTTGAATTTTAGCTGAAGCATTCTATGAGCATGTATGTTTCTGCTGTAAAAAACGAAGTTACCGTATGGCACTCAAGTACTATGTTAAATGATCCACTAACATTTCTTCTTGGCCTGTGATTGGTGGAATGTATGTAACTAGGCAGGGTAAACTACTCTTCCTAAGATTTAGATGAAGTACAACCGTCCACTAACATCTTGGTTTAGACTTATGCCTATTTGAGTGTAAACACTATACCAGATGAAAAAACTTAGCTTCCATGTTCTACTTCAGCTAAAATGGCTACATAAGACCTAGAACACTTGAAGTCAGACAGACATTTTTAGTTGCTTACCTCCAGTACTGAGCCTTGCTTTGGAAAACTAAAAGATTTAGACCAAGTCACTGCCAATTTTTGCCTTTGTTGCATTTTGTACAGTTTTTATATTTTTGATACCTTGTAAATAAAGACAACCAGCTTTTCCAGGTTCATAATTTATTGTACAAATTGAGTATTACATGATGAGTTGACATTGGCTCCTCCAGGCATGGGAACTTAACAGGTGAAGCCAAACATTGTAAAGTCCTATAGAAAAAGCAAAAACAGTTTTTGACACAAATGTGTTTAATTCTATTTTTAATAAAGACATTTAGTAATGATGAGGACAGGACTATCCACTGAACCCTAAAGAAATTCAACCTAAGTCTGTCCAGTTTTCAGAGGAGTCAGTAAGACCCAAAGAATTAAGGTGTCTCTCAGGTTGATACTTTTTTCTCTCCCCATTCTGGGGATGGAACCTAGGACCTACAAGCTAGGCAAATTCTCTACCACTTGGGTACATCCTCAGTCCCAAACACTCTGCCTTTGATGAAACAGCTGCTTGCAATTCACTAAAATTCTGAAAATTAATTAATGGAAAAATCTAGTATATAAACATAAAAAACAAATCCAGTATATAAAGTAACATTTTAAATTAGAAAAGATATACATCTTAATGTGAGACAATTTTCCATTTTAATTGGGTACTGCCACCCTCCCAGGTAGGAGTTACATTATTTGGGAGATTAGCTAAAGAACTACGTGTTAGGCATAAGCCACAGGCCACTGCGTTCTGGAATATGCAATCTCTTAAGGTCAATAGTTCTCAGATTGGAAAAGCTCTTAATACAGGAGAAATTTATCTATGAAGGAGAATTATAGTAGATGAAGATCTGGATTTTGGGCTTCCTACATATCTTATTAAGTAGGGTTGCGAGGGTAACATAAGAAACCATTAAAGGAGCTGAGAAGACAACTGATTATATGAAAATATGAAGCTAGCAAACAAACCACCAAAAGACAACAAACAACTGAAGTTTAATCCAGGCTGGAGGTGGAGCTCAATGACAGTACTTACTCAGCATGCACAATGCCCTGGGTTTGATCCCCAACTCTGTAAAAAGCAAAGAAAAGTTAATTATTACATGATGAGTTTACACAAGTCACCAGCTGTTCAATAAGGACAGGAATAGAATGTTACAAAAAATAAAAACAGAAGAAAAAGTAAGAGACCCTCCCATCCCCATACTGGGGACTGAATCCAGGGAGCCTGGAGTTACATCCCGATTTTTTTTTTTTGGTACCAGAGATTGAACTCATGCTTGCCAGGCAGTACTTATACCACTGAGCTAAATCCCCAGCCTCCACAGTTCTTTTTTAAGACAGTTCTTTTTTAAGTGTCTTGTTAAATTGTCCAGGATTGTCCTGGAGGTATGATCCTCTTGCTTTAGTCTGCCAAGTAGGTGAGATTACGCATACAGAGTGGTGTACAACTGAAACAATGTTTTCTTATCAAATGAGCAAACCAAAAAACTGACAGTAACCCACAACAGTGACAGTGAAGGGCACACTCTTACAAAGCTGGGTGCCTCATGATCCATTAACCTAAGAAAACAGTCAGATAGGAATTCAGGTCCAAAGCATTCATTGATAATTATTTAAAAAGAATTCTTTTGTCCTTTTGAGACAGTTTCACTATGAATGAAGTTCAGGCTGGCCTTGAACTCACTTTGTAACCTAGGCTGGCCTCTTAACTCAAGTGATCCTGCTGCCACAGTGTTCTGACTGCTAGTACCACCACACTCAGCACTTTTTACAAATTACAATGAGACATTTCCTCTGTGAAAAATACTTATAAACACACATGCATTCAAATCATGAAAAAATGCTTTTTATAAAATTATAGATGTGATCATGGCCTTTGGAAATCAAACACGTAAAAAAGGCTAAGGCAAACTGTTAACAAAAATTGTAGGGTAATAAAATATATAGGCAATATATTTTCTGTATGCAATAAATTCTGCAAAATGATAATTACTTTAATAGTGACTAATATAAAATGCTGAGTTACACTTTTTTTTAAAAAAAACCAATTCTGGGGATTAAGCCATGTGCCTTGAACATGTTATGCAAACATTCTACCAGAGAGCGCCAGTTCTAGCTTTTTTAAAAATTTTATTTGAGTACAGGGTCTCACTAAATTGGCGAGGCTGATCATGAATTGATCCAGCCTCAGCATGAGAAACAGCTGGGATTCCAAGCCTGTACCACATGTTACAAAGTTTTAAATGCTAGCTTACCATTTAGGTTGCTTTCACAGCTGGCTGTTTTTTAGACCTAAACTTGAAGTACAAAATCATCAGAGCAATGCTTCCATATGTGGCCAGTACACACTGAAATTGAAAAATGTAAACAAGTTACTGCCATGTTTATATTATTCTAAAATATAACGGCTTAAAGGTATCATTAATACTTACATTCATTCTACCTGTGAGAGTGTAAGAGTTGAAGTATTTTTTGATGCCAGTGAACTGGAACTGGGCATCGGTTTCTGGACCTGCCATGATTTCAATCTTTTAAAAAAAGAAAATAATAAATTGATTTTGCTATAATTCAAAAGAAAAAAATTGTTTTAAATGTTAAAAATCATTGTGTATAATTCTTGTAAACTTTTTATCCATGTTTTGCCCAGTGGAAGCAAAGCTGATGGAAAAGGTTTAGGAAGGTTCTGCAAGTAGGACTTTAACTTGACTGTTATTTCATAAACACTGCAGGACACATCACAGCACTTAACATAGAAAACACACAAATATTCATTAAGTCTACCCTCTGACTCAGCGTAGTTCACTGTTTCTATTCCTGGCTCTGTCCACACTGGTACATTGAATTTTTCGAAGTTCTAAAATTTGGGTCTTAAAAAATGTTTTTATTAGTGCATGTGTGTTGGCACATACTACACTCTACATGGGGAATTGGTACATATACATTATGTATCTTAATTCTCTTTATGTCTCCTCCAGCTTGTGGTGCCCCTTCCTCATTGGCAAAAGCTGTATGTCTGTTTCCTGTCACCCATTTTTTATTTTGCTGTTAATATTTTTTTGAGACAGGGTTTCACTATGCAATTCAAGCTGGTCTCAAACTCACAGTGATTCTTCTGTCTCATCCTCCTGAGTGCTGGGATCACAGGTGTGTACCACCACACCCAGCCTTACTTTGGGTTTCTTACTTTAGAGGAACCATGTAATATTTAAGTTTTGTGTGTCTGATTTATTTGTCTGTAGTCTCAAAGTGTACCTACTTTCCTGCAAATGACTCAAATTCATCTCTTCTTTATAGCAAAGAGTACTCTGTTGTGTATAAACACATTTTAAAAATCCATTTACCTGTTGATGGACAAATGAGCTGCTCCAAGATTACTTTTTGAGCTATTATGGGTACTGCAGGTTGTACAGCTATAAACATCGGTGCAAATTAACCAGTTTTAAGACTAGCACCTTGTGATATTTTTCAAAGTTTCTCAAAGGGGTGATTGCTAACTAAATAGCATAATTTACAACCCCTACTTTTATAATTTTTCTTATAAATCACTTTAGGACTTCTTGGGTGGGGAAGGGATCATTTACTAAGTAGAACTGAGGTACTAGCCATTGTTGGATGGGGAGCAGAATTCTTTACTTCTTACACCAAAGTAAGATGTTAATGTAAACAATGAAACCAAAAAGTTCTGAAAGAATACATGGGAAGGGGGTTGGGGATATAGCTCAGCACCGTAAGAGCCTGCCTGGCAAGTGCAAGGTCCTGAATTCAATTCCCAGAAAAAAACAAAACACAAAACCACAAAAACCAACCATGGGAAATTTTAATCATCTTGGCAAAGGCAAAATATAATACCAGGAATGAAAAAGGCAAAACAATGCATTTTCAAAGAAATGTAAAATGAAACTAATATTTACTCATTAAACTAGCACAGATAAAACTGTAAGAACTGAAAATGAAAAACTGGAATAAGAACATGCAACTCAGCATTTTGTTGCTTGGAGTGTAAATGGATATAACCTTCCTAAAATACAATTTGGAATATCTATCAAATTTTATAATAAGTATATCTTTCCATCTAGCTGGTTCATTTCTTCTTCAAGAATTCACATTTACAGGAATATCATAAAGTGGAAATTATGTGGTTCAAGAATAGTCACTGAAATATTTTTGAGATAGGGTCTTGCTATGCAGATCAGGCTGGCTTTGAACTCAACTGTGTAGCCCAGGCTTATCTTGAACTCATGTGATCTTCCTGTCTCAGCTTCCAGAATGCTGGGCTTACAAGTATGAGCTACTATGCCCAGCTTTTTACTGTGTATGAAAGTGAAAAACTGGAAAAACAAAGTCCACCTATGCAAGACTGATAAACAATGGTTTTCATTAGCAGAAATATAGATAAACCTTTTGTGTATTGACATGGAAAGAGGACCCTAAAGTAATGTTAAATAATAAAAATTGCCAGGCACAGTGGTGAATACCTGAAATCCTAGGACTCAAGAGGCTGAGGCAGGAGGATTGCCATGAGTTCAAAGCGGGCCTGAACTATATGACACCCTCTTTCAATCAAAACCAAACCAAACAACAAAAACCTCAAAATAGTAAAAAAATCATTCTTCTGGATAATATAGTATAGAGCACATTAATGATTCTCTAATCTGGTCCCTAGGCCAGTGTATTAGTGTTGCTGGCCATCTGTTACAAATGGAAATTTTCTGGCCATATTATAGACTTATTGAATTAACAACTCAAGTTCTAGCAATGTATTAACAAAGCCTGTAGATAATTCTAACACACACTGAAGTTCCGGAGACTATTTAGCAAACTTTTAAGAGGGATCAGGTCTATCATGCCTGTGTAATTTACAAAGGCCTGTATTTCTCTTGTCATAGGAAATACAGACATTCAAAAGGTCACCAGAGAACAACAGTTGAAAATTTGTGTGTGTGATTACCTGTCTACCACAACCAAAGCTACACAGAGTTGATTGGTAGCACAGCCGAGCTGGCAGAGGTCTGGTGGAGATCAGTAGGCAGTGGCAGTGACTCTGCAGGCTCTCCATGAAATGGAACAGGGAGAGATCAGTGAGGGAGTCATCGCTATGGAAACTGGCTCTTCTCTGTTTACCTTTCTAAGGCCTTTGGAGGCATTCACATGGAGAGAATTGGCAATGACAATTTAAGGTTTTATTTTTGAGCAATTTTTAAGACAGGTTCTTGGTGAGGGAAATCTAAATTTCCTAGATTGCTTCATGACCTTGGCCAGTTTAACTCGTTTGAAACTTTCCATTAAAAAAATCTTTATGGGGCTGGGGATTTAGCTCAGCGGCATAACCTTGCAAGCAGGCAGTCGTGAGTTCGATCCCCGGTACTGATAAAAAGGAAAAAGACCAAAAAAAAAAAAAAAAAAAAAATCTTTATGATGAAGTTTTATTATTAATTTTTTTTTTTTTTTTGTCTTTTTGAGACAGGGTTTTGCTATGTAGTTCAGGCTGGCCTCGGACTCACAACAAGCCTCTTGCTTCAGCCTCCCAAGTGCTGGGATTACAGGAACGCACTACCACTCTGGGCCCGTTTTACTGTCAACTCTTATTTTTCTAAATCTATTAAAGGCATATTTTCCCCATTCATTTCGTTAAGTAGGTTCTTTTGAAAAACACTACAATATCACCTTGTTAACTGACAATTCCCAAGCAACATGCCTAGCAAAAATTTTTTTGGAGAATGTAGTGTTCAAGTGAGATGTAAAATTTCACTCTGCACATGGGAGTAGGACAGATGCTTGTGGTATTCCTAAGAAGACATTCTGATCGCAGGAAAAGGCATGGCATAGGAACTGAAATTCAGTGTAGATTTTAAATGAGGTTTCACAAGAGGCTGTGATGAAGGGAGAGTGGTGGTGTTGCAAGTGAGACAGGACAATGTGAGTAAGCCCCCTAACACCTCGGTCTGCACCGTGCAGCAAAGGACTGGTTACTGCAGGGCGAAGATCATGAAGTCTCATTTGGGAGTGATCTTTGTGGAATAACTGAACTGACACTTGCTTCCCTTAAGTCACAGGTTTTTCTAAACATTAGTGAAGGAGAAAAATTAATAAGACATACTTGGGAACTTGAGTTTTAATGTTGTTAAACGACAACCTGGGAGAAAGTCTAAACACACAGGGCCTCTGCCTGATTAAGGCGCTAACTACTGTGAAAAAGCGACCGACCCTCTCTCCCCGCGTCTGTCTGCCAACGAGCACCTGCTCTGAGTAGGGGCGGCCCTGGGTAGGCTCTGTCCTCCGACACTGCTCTTCTCCGGCCCGACGAGACACCTACCTGGGGTGCTGGGAGCAAACTGGGATGCGAGCCGCTCGGGGCCGAGAAGCGGTCTCTGAGCTTCCTCGGGGAGCCTGCCGCTCCGTCCCCGGCTCCCACAAGAAAGCCTGAAACCCGGGCCTCAGAGCGCGCGGGCCCGGGGAGCTGCAGGGGCCTGGCCGCGCGGCTAACGGAGGCCTGGCTGCTAGCTTCCCAATCGCAGCTCGCGAGATGAAAACAGGCGACTTCGGCCAGAGACGGGGCTCAGACGCCCGAGTCCTCGCCTAGAATGACCTTGAGGGTCTCCCTTCACAGCGCATCTCAGTCCAGTGCAAAATGCAATTTAAGAGTCCCCAGGGGTTAGGCGATAGTCCACCGCGCCCTCCGGGCTCCCGGCTGCTGCCCGCGCCCGCGGGTACCGACCCCGTCTCTCCGGCTCTTTTCTCACTTCCCACTGTTCCGCCCCTGAAAGCGAAGACCCTGCCGTGTTGCCAAGCCAGAAACGGGCAGATATGAGTTATCCCTGCAATGCTGAAACACAAAGCTCGATCTCGGGCGCCCCTTTCCACTCACCTCGCCAGAGACACAAACTCCACAGCCGACGTCCTTCACCTTACACAGCCCTGCCGGAAGAAGCCTCCTCCTCCGCACGCTTTCAATGGGCCTTCCAAGCAGGCTGCGACTCAGTCTTCTCCGTCGATTGGCTGGGGAGCCAAGTCCCGCCCTTCCTCTTCCGGTCTCCCAGTACCTTCTAGTCGGGAGGTTCAGAGGTAGCAACGGAAGTAGGGCATAGAGCCCGCCCACTGCCCCCGGAAGAGCATCTTAGTGTCACAGAATCCCTGGTATTCACGTGTGTGAGTTCGGGCTCTGGGGCTCTAAGATAAAAAGGTGCTGGCCCTGGGAACTTGGCTAGTGGGCGCAGAAGCAAGAAAAGGAGAAATCTCGTGCCTCTCCGGTCTGCCCAAGGGCCAGGGCCCCCGGATCCCTGCCACGCTTCCTCCGGTCGGGGTGAGTGGTTCATCCACTGGAGCCACTTCTGCTCTCGTGGTTCGTGGGACGCCAGACTGTCCTCGGAAGACAGCGTTAGGTCCCTCCTCTGCTAAACGAAAGATACCCTTTGCTTTTGGAGCCTCAGTTTCTTTCTGAAAGGAGATTAAGGATTGAATTTCCAAAATATTTTTCTCCCTGTCACACTGTACATATTGTAACATCACCTCAAAAGCATCTTCTTTGAAGCTTACCTCCTTCACAGAAACCTTATCAATTCTACTTCCTTGCTTATTGTATATATTTTGGTTTGTATTTTCGAATGCTTGCATAGCTGTTTTATCTTGTAAAAGTGCACTTGAAAGTAAGGTTTATATATACGTCTGACCTAAATGATAGTAGCTATTTAACGACTTTTCTATATGGAATCTGTAACTTCTCTGTGGAGGAAGGAGTGTGATTTGTAGTTTTGAAGAAAAAACCTTTTAAAAAGTAGTGATTTTAATAACTGGGATCTCAGATCCCAACCATCTGTCATAGCCCCAAATATTACTGAGCACATTACCAGAAGGTTTTCTTGCCCATCAATTCTGGTCTTTGTGAAACCTGGACTACTGCTATCTCTCATGGTTATTCTTTTTTTTTAACGTGACAGGGTTTCACTGTGCGGTTTAGGCTGGCCTTGCACTTACTTCATAGCCCAGGCTGGCCTCTAACTCACAGTTATCCTCCCACCTCAGGCTCCCAAGTGCTAGGATTACAGGCACATGACACCACACCAGGTTTTCTCACCATTATCCTTTGCATTGCTTTTAGGAGACCCAGACATGGCAGCCCTGGAAGAAAGCTTTCCTCGAGGAGGTTCAAGAAAGATCCACAAATCAGAGAAGTCTCACCAGCCGTCAGTTGAACATGGCAACTTATTTGATGTAAGTGGTATGCTTTTTTTGGTGAAAATCACTAGAGACTTACTTTCTAGCATCTTAGAGAAGAATAATCCTTATTTTCCAGTTTTGTTTCTTCCAAAGATCCATTTCTATAAATTGAACTTGTTAGAGAGACTATAACAACATTAAAAACCCTATCTTTTAAAGCATGACATTGAGTGTTTTGAGCATGAAGTATATTTTGTCATTAGGAATTAAGAATGGAAAAAAAAGCAGTTTGGTTATTATTTGGTGGTTTTGTTTTGTTTTGTTTTTGAGACTGGGTCTCACTGTGTAGCCCAGGCTGGGTCTCACTATGTAGCTCAGGCTGGGTTTCGCTATGTAGCCCAGGCTGTCCTCATTCTGTCTCAACCTCCCTAATGCTAGGATTACAGGTATGTGCCACCACACCCACCTTCATATCATTTTTTTTTTTTTTACTGGTACCAGGGATCAAGCTCACGACCACAAGCTTGCAAGGCAGGCGCTTATGCTGCTGAGCTAAATCCCTAGCCTCTATCATTTTGTTTTTAAAAGAGGTTTTTATCATGTTTAACTGTCAGAATTTTCATTAGGAATTGTGGTCTGACCTGGAATAGACTGTATTTTAGATGCTAGAGGTAAGGGAACTGATTTTTGAATGCATGGCCTCAAGTGTAGTATGTGATGTCTACAACTATTTTATATTATAAAATAGAAATTACAACTCCATGATAAATAGCTGAGGCTCAGGGAGATTATATAGTTGAAAATAATGTAGCTTTTCATGGGGCATTTGGGAGTGGGATGAGGTGGAATGGGAGACTAATAGTAACAGCAAGGTGACGAATTACTCAAAATATGAGGGAAAGGTTATTGCTTCTCATTCTTTTGGACCTTTGTGTGTCATTTTTTTCCCTTTAGATTTCCATTGAAGAAGAATCCACCAAAAGGAAAAAGAATCAGAATGGTCCAGCAAAAACAAAAAAGTTGAAAATTGAAAAGAGAGAGAAGGCCAAGTCTGTAAAAGAGAAGTTTGAAATCCTTAGTGTTGAGGTTTGTTAAGTTTGGTTTTCTTTAAACATACTACCTTGGTTAAGTTTGTGTGTGTTCTTTCCTCTTTTTTTCTTCATTCTTTTTCTCACATACTATACACATATGTAAATCATGCATGTGTCTGTAGAGATTTTTGCAAATCCTGCTGAGAATTAAGCATTATTTCCTTTGACTGCTAACCAGTGCCTGGAATTCTTTTAAAGTTGACTTGATGTTTTTGCTGGTGTTTTTGTTAGACTTACGTATTGGTAGATTCAGAGGTTAGAATGGTCAGTTAACTTCAGCAGTCATTAATCCTATGCATTTTGTAGATACTCACTGACTTCAGAGAAGTGATATGGTCCTACATTTCTTAAAGGTTTAGATTATAACCTTCAATTTTTTGTTAGTTATAAAACAGAAAAGAAAGTCAGATGATTTTTAGAGTAAAAGACTGAGATTCAGCCTATTGGAGTGGTTTATTTGTTCCCTATGAAGATCTCTAAGTGCTGATGCAGTCACCAGCTGCTGCGTACGGGTTGTGCCTGTCCGAGCCAGCATGTGTGCTGCACGCTGCCCTTTTTGTCTCCCTTGGCCTGCCTTCTCCCCTGTGTCATCTGCCAGGTGTTTTGAGTTTGTGTTGCTTGGGACATGCTGGAAGGCAAAGGTATACCCTAACAACTCAGTGCTCCTGTTGCTGCTGTCCGATCTTTCGTAGTGTATGATCAGATATCTGATAACATATCTACACATACATCTATTTCTATTTAGTTATTAATTGTAGCTTTTACATGTCAGCGTTGAGCCTTAAAGCCAGACTCTGTAACTTTTCTATCATCTATTTCTTTTTCACTGTGCATGTTTTACTCTTTCTTTTCTAGTCCCTGTGCAAGGGAATGCGGATTTTGGGTTGCGTCAAAGAGGTAAATGAGCTGGAACTGGTGATTGGCCTGCCCAATGGCCTCCAGGGGTTTGTGCAAGTGACTGAAATCTGTGATGCCTATACCCAAAAGCTGAATGAACAGGTGGCACAAGAGGAACCTTTGAAGGTGAGGAAAATCTGGATGAAACCTTTAGGTGGTAAAATGTAAAATTATCACTTTGCCTAAGTGCTCAGCTGAAAAAGCTTAGATGTCATAAAAATTTGTAATAAGGAGTTTGTATGTTATTTTTTAAACAATTAAAGGGGCTTTTGACTTGGTCCTCAGAACCAGGAAGACCTCTGTGAAGAAGGGCTGTTTGAGCTGAAATCGGAAGGACAGAATAAAGAGTGTTCAGGCAGAGGCGCAGCATGCAGTGTGACGGAGAAGGTCAACGTTAGCAGGCTAGAGAGAGCAGGGGAGAGAGTGGTGTAGGACAGAGAGCTGAGTGGAAACGAGCTCACCCATAGTTCTCCAGGCTACATTAAGGGTTGGTTTAAATTCTAGGTGTTTTTGAAATGTTCTCGTTAGGGTGGGTGACAGGTAGACACCATAGCAAATAGACTGAAAAGGCAGGAAAAATTGCTAGAGATCAGTTAAGAGATAATTTTAGTAGTCCAAGCTCAGAGATTGAAGTACCTTGTGTCCAGGAGCTACTAAGGACTGAGAAATAAGTCATATCCTAATGAAAAATTTAGTATTGACAGTGAGGCAGAGGTTTGGGGGCAGGTTCAAGGGCAGTTGTACAGGATTTGATGGGGGAGAGGATTATAACTTGCCTTTTTGGCGTGCTGAGTTGTAGGTACAGTAGAGACATCCAGTGGGTGCTGGGCATGGAGATGTGGGCCTTAGGTGGCGAATGAGGCTATGAAGTGGGATAAAGTTGCTTGTGGGTAGCAGTTAGAGTGAGAAGAGCCTAAAAGTCCATAGAATAAACACATTTTAATTTTAATTGCTGTGTTGAAGGAGAGTTGCATCAGATAAAGCAGTATAGGGCACGGAGAACAAGGGGATGAAAGGTTTAAAGAAAGGAGTATATAGTGTTGAGTGCTTTTTAAAGGTCATGTAGGAAGACTAGCTCAGGGTAGAGTGCAATGAGCTTGCACGAAGCCTGCATTTCATCTATAACAGCATGCATAAATACAAAGTAAGTAAGTAAGCAGATACAGACCACGCAAGAAAGGACTGCAAAACAGACCATTGGTTTTAGGGACGTGGACGTAGCGGTGATATTTTTGGGAGATAAAGTGATAGAGTGGGGGTTGGAAGTATTTTACAGAGTAGGAGATAAGGCAGAGTCAGTTAAGTTGAGTCAACCCTTAACAGATCATTAATATATGCCTGGTATACATTGAACTATTTGGAGGCCTTGTGCTGAAATTCAAAGCTGTGACTTGGCTGCAAAAGCTGTGTTCCTTCATAGGCAGCATCGTTACTAGTCATTCACCTCCTGCATCCTCTGAGACTGGAGAATGAGAAGTCACTAGGTGGTGGATTCTTGGTTCAGGATAAAGGTAGACATCAGGTCTCTGTCATTTGTGTTATGCAGGACCTACTCCGCTTGCCTGAACTTTTCTCACTTGGAATGCTTGTGAGATGTGTGGTGAGCAGCGTGAGCATTACAGAGCAGGGCAAGAAGAGTGTCAAGCTCTCTCTGAACCCCAGAAATGTCAACAGAGTACTGAGTGCTGAGGCCCTGAAACCTGGCATGGTATGTATCTGGGTCACAGGTGAGGATCTGGCCCTATAACTTCTTGCCCAGTGCCCTGGGTGTTCTGGTTGAGGCTACCCCTTAGTGTCAGCCTAATCTCTCCTTGTAGAAGTGAGTCTTGTCCTGTAAGGAAGGCTTCCTGGGGTGGTTGGGTGCTTTAGTGAATACTGAAAACATGAACCTCATTTCATTACATTGGAGAGGAGAAAGAGAAAGCAAGGCCAGTTTTCAGTGGTGACATCATAAAAAATGCCCACAGGGAGCCTGTGTAGGGACTTGATGGCAGTGAGGAATTCCTCCTCAAGCTTCGCAGAGTTAGTTTTCTTCAGAGGCCTCTGGCATTTGTGTGTGATATTTGAGGCCCTCTTGGGAGCAGGAGATAGGAGCGACAGTCAGTTCATCTGCCAGCTGTGTGCATATGTCTCCCACTACTTTGTATCTCTATGGAGGTGCAGGAAAATTAATCCTGGTGCAGAGCCAGAAGCTGCATTCCTGTAAGTACTCTGGTAGTTACATTGAGGTGATCAACACGCTCTTGCAGTGTTTGGTTAGAAGCAATGAGGTTTGGGAATGGCCTTAGTTGGATAAAAATGCGGCCTGTTCCATGGCAGATGGTCTCACAGGCACTTGATCTTGTGCATTCTACCGCAGACAGATGTTCTCTTCCTTGGGCACTCAAAGGTGTGACTTACCAGAGACCAAGTAGTTTTGTCAGAGCCATGTGCTTCCCATGAAATGTTGAGAAAGTCAGTAGGATTTTTGAGGCTTGGAGGTGTTTGAAAGATACTAATGGTTGGAGAGTAGCTCTGGATTTTCTTGGTAGCTGTGACTCTGGGTGTGCCTTTGTAAGGCCACATGGTTCTGTCCCTCTTTGCATGACCTAAGTCTTTCCCCTCGTCTGTCTTCTAGTGAGATTGTGGTTTAAAGTTAAAATTGGAAGGTGAATTATGGGACAGCAATGAGATTAATGGTGGGAACATTCACATTTGCTAGTTGATATTTATTGTCCATTATAACCTCTGACTTAGAACTTTGGGGAATGTTTCCTCTTCTCCCAGCTGCTGACAGGTACCGTGTCCAGCCTGGAAGACCATGGCTACCTAGTGGACATTGGTGTTGAGGGGACCAGAGCTTTTCTGCCACAGCAGAAAGCCCAGGAATACATCCGACAGAAGAACAAAGGTGAGGGCCAGAAGAGAGGCTGTGCCTGCTGCTAAGGTTATACATATGAGGGTAATATTGAAATGCCACTTTGGTGAGAAGTGAGACAGAATCGTGAACTAAGACTGGCTTCTGGAAAACTAGTGCTTAATCCTCGCTGGTAGGAAAGGGAAGCTGTTGAAGGGCTAGGGGGTGCTACAGTCTCACTGAGTGCTGGTGGGTTGGTTCTGTTTTCCTCACTGAGAAGATTCTACTGTATTTCGGCCCCTGAACTTCCCTAGCTTATTGAAATTTTCATGTTTTTGTGGAGCGGTTGAATTCCAGAGTACTTAAGGCAACTTCATTCCTTTCTTGGAGTTGGTCTCTTAGAGACTAGGAATGTGGGGAGTGTTAGATGCTAACTGGGAAGGTAAGCCATGAGTGCTTTCCACTAGGACCTATGTTAAAGGTCCTTCTCAGTGATACATTTTTCCTTTTGGGGTTGGGGCTGGACTTACAGGTGCTAAACTGAAAGTGGGTCAATACCTGAACTGCATCATCGAGGAGATGAAAGGCAATGGAGGAGTTGTTGGCCTGTCCATAGAGCAGTCAGAGATTTCTACTGCCATTGCTACTCAGGAACAAAACTGGAACCTGAATAACTTGCTACCAGGACTGGTGCTCCAGGCTCAGGTGCAGAAGGTGAGCTGTTTGTGTTACTATCATTTTCTAAAAGAAAAGCAGTTACTGTTAAAGCACTGATGCACGTGCAGTCTAAAATGCTGGAGAAGGCAGCTGTGAGTCTTCTGTGGCTACTGAGCATTTAAAATGTGGCCAGTGGCATTTGTTAAAAATAATGTTTTAGGCCAGGGATTTAGCTCAGAGGCACATCTCCTGCCTGGCAAGAGCTGGGTCTATAGCTCATTATTTGGTACTCAAAAAAAAAAAAAAAAAAAAGAAAAAAAGGGACACACTGGATTACATCAACTTACTAAATAAATTGCAGGGTAGTTGGGTAGCTTGGTGATAGAGTGCTTGCCTAACTGTGTGAGGCCCTATGTTTGATCCCCAGTGCTAGGGGGAAAAAAAAATCACCTGTTTGTAGATTTTAAAATAGGCCAAAATACTTAAAGTTACTTTTTTGTTTGCTTGTTTGCTTTCTCTTTTTGAGATAGGCTCTCACTATTCAGTTCAAATTGGCCTTGAACTTCCTCAGCCTCCTAAGAGCTGGGATTATAGGCATGTACCACCATGCTCAGCTAAAGTTACATATTTGGGTCACATTTTATTTCTTTTGGACAGATCTGAAAGGTCAATGGATATTAAAAGGCTTATAATGAAGAAATATATCATCTCTTCTAATCTCTACCTTTATTAGCTTAGCTTTTGTAATTTTACCTTTATGTTTCAGAGTAAGAAGCTTCTGCTCATACCATTTTTTTTTTTTTTTTTTTTTTTTTTTTTGTCTTTTCCTTTTTATCGGTACCGGGGATTGAACTCACGACTGCCTGCTTTCAAGGCAGGCACTTATGCCGCTGAGCTAAACCCCCAGCCCCTCATATCTCTTTTTGATCTTAGGCATTGAGTTTTGTTTTGCTTTTCCCTTGATTTTTGGTATTTCAAGACATGATTTTATCGAAGTCCAGGTGTGAAGCTGTATTTCATTGTGATTTTGCTTTGTATTTTCCTAATGATTAATGGGGTTGAGCATCTTTATTAGCCAATAGGATATCTTCTGTCTGCTCAATAATCCTTACCCTGTTTTAAAATTCTTTTTTGGTTGATCAATTTCACTGTCAGAAACAGGAATTTAGCCAGGCATGGTGGTGCATGCCTGTAATCCTAGCACTCAGGAGGCTAAGGCAGGAGGATCATTGCAAGTTCAAGTCCAGCCTGAACTGCATAGTGAGACCCCATCTCAAAGAAACCAAAAAAAAAGAAAGAAAGAAAGAAACAGGAGCTTGCAAATTTTCTTTATGCAGCCCCCAGATGTCATTGTTGTAGACCTTTTCTGGCATCTTAGGGCCCAGTAATCTGCACCCAGGAGAGTGTAAGCATGGCTGAGTGTGGGACAAAGAGACGCATGTCTTCACATCTGTATGATGCCCAGAAGTTTTCTTTATTTACATTTGTAGGACTTGCATCCTCCTGTAGTATTGATTCTGATCAAGCTTTCACAAAAAAAAAAAAGTGTCCTGTTTTCTGTGGCAGAGGGAAAAGGATGGGTCCTGTAGGTGAGAAGACGAGCTAGGGAGCTGACTTGGTTTCTTGGTTTCAGTTTCTTTCCCCACAGATCGTTGTGTTTTGTTTTTTTTTTTTTTTTTTTTTGTACCGGCTCACAGATCTTTTTTGAGGTGCTTGTTATCTTAGTTTTGGGGAGGTGCTGGAGGGTGAATGAGTTTGTTCTTGGTCATTCTCTCCCCTTCTTTAAGCATTTGGGTTTTGCCTTCTTGATCTAGGTGAATATCCACATTAGTAGCAATTTATTTAAGTTGCCAGGTTGGTAGTTCCCTAAGGATACTTGTTTAAAGCTCTCATCCCATTAAGAAATCCAGAGGATGAGAGAATCAATGTCAGTTAGGCTAGAAGGAAAGAGAGCTTACTAAATAAAAAAACAGCTAGTGCTTGGTTTGTCTTGCCTTTTACTTTTGTAGGAAGAGAGATTACTAAGGGTTAGCAGGGCGAGGAGAGCTACCCAGCGAAGAATCATTCATCCCTGATGCTGTGAGCAGTGTCTCTTACAGTGCTGCTTTCTTCAGAGAGACAACGTGTCCTGTTTGTTTCTAGGTGACTCAGTTTGGCCTTACCCTGAACTTCTTCACTTTCTTCACGGGCCTGGTTGACTTCATGCACCTGGATCCCAAGAAAGTTGGAATGTATTTCTCAAATCAAACAGTAAGAAATGTTCCCTATGTTTTCTTGGTTCCAGCTGTGTCTCAGGCAGCTGTCCGGTGTCCCAGCCAGCCTCAGGCAGATCCTGGGATTACACTGCAGCTGTACAGAGAGGAGGTGAGGGCAATGATAAAAAGTGTTTTCAGGGCTGGGGATTTAGCTCAGCGGCATAAAGCACCTGCCTTGCAAGTGGGTAGTCGTGAGTTCGATCCCTGGTACCAATAAAAAGGAAACACAAACAAACAAACAAAAAAGTGTTTTCGAGGGAGCACAAAGTATGGTCACTGGTCATGTTGAGGTTAGAGAAGATTCAGGTAGAGTGAGGCAGCTTGCAGGTTTACTCCATATTCCACAGAGTTTGGGGGCAGTTAAGTCATTTGCTTTTTTTTTTTTTTTGTGGTTCATTTTGTTTTGTTTTTAGATAGGTTTTACTACATAGTTCTGGCTAGTCTTGAACTTACTATGTCACCCAGACTGGTCTTGAACTCATGCAGTCCTCCTTCCTCAGCTTGAGTGCTGGCATTACAGGTGTGTGCCACCATGCCTGGTTAGTCATTTGCTTTTATAACAAAGTGTTTTAGAAAAGTGTCTAACATAGAGTTACGTATGTTTAGGTTGATTGATTAATTAGAGTAGTATACTAGATTTAAAAAAACAAAGAGCACACCTGGCTAAAATGCTAGATTATCCAATCAAATGTTTTTATTTAGTTTAAAGAGAATAAAGCCAAACAACCTAAAACAATAAAACAATCAAAGCAAAGCAGTGAAAGTGACTTCAGAACAGTGTAATAGGAAATCAACAACTGCTACCATAATGCCTTATCTTCAAAATTGCTGCCCATGCCTTCAGACATAATAAAATCAAACAAAATAGAATAAAACCAACCAGAACATTGAATGAAACAAAACAATAAAATAGGGCAAAATAAAACAGAACAATATTGGATTTCAAAAATAAGACAGAAGAAAATCCCCCATAATTGCTATATTGCATCTTGTCATCCTCTAAATAAATGCTCAAATAAATGCTTCAGGGCCATTTTAGGATATGTAATAATTCAAGGCTAGCCTTAGGTCTGCAAAGTCAGTCAGACAATACAAGCATTAAGTTGTTTTTGTACCTCAGTTGCTGTCAACTCTGTCTGTGTTCCTCTGAATCAGCAAGTTGCTTATGAGCAGGTGCATCTCAACTCTTCTTGTTTCCCAGCGTGCATGGCTGGCTCACGGGAAGGGTACTACCTGTTTCTCCTCCCACCCACAGTTACTGCTGGCTCAGAGGAAGGGCAAATTGGCCTCCTGTTTGTCCTCCCAGTTTATGGCTGCCACTGGCTCACTGAAAGGGTCAGTTAATTGATGTCAATAGTGATTGTTAATAGTGATTAACAATCGAATGTTAATAGTGATTAACCTGATGTCATTTTTCTACACTTACTTAAATATTAAAATTGTATACAACGTGAATATTTAAATGTTTTTTTTTAAAGTAATGCATACTTATGGATACTACAAAGATTTAAAAAAATAGTTGTTTTCTACCACCTAGTAACAATACTGTTGGCATGTTGATGGTCTCTGGGGTAGTGTTCTGCTTTCTGTGGTCATTTATATGCGTGAAGTGAAGGTGTTTAGTATGTGTTAACCTTGTGATTAGACCAAGCTTTTGGGGCACATTCAGAGAAGCTGAGGTTGCAATGAACCAGTACATGCTTTCTGTTGTACATGCATCACTTCTTGGTGTTGAGGGGACACCAGCATATGTTTTCCTGGCCTTGAGTAAGCATTGGTTTAGTCAGACAAAGTCCCTTTGGGACATTTTGACTTTTCTACACACTGCTTGATTATATGGGTTAACCTTAGTTCTTAAGATTTTAATACTTACATTTTTGGTCAACATTCAGGGAATCTTGACCCTGGAAGTTTGCTCTCAGCCAGGTAAGGTGGAGCACACCTATAATTCCAGCTTTTGGGAGGCTGAGACAAGAGGATTACTCTAGTTCAAGGCCATTTTAGGATACATAATAAATTCAAGACCAGCCTGAATTGCATAGTAAGACCTTGTCTCAGAAAAAAACAAAAAAGAAATTACTTCAAGTGTTTGCCATGTGGCTCTTGCTCATCCTTGCCCTTCCTTTTGTCTAGGTGAGAGCCTGCGTCCTCTGTGTGCACCCTCGGACCAGAGCTGTGCGCCTAAGCCTGCGCCCCATCTTCCTGCAGCCTGGACGTCCACTCACTCGGCTCTCTTGCCAGCACCTAGGAGCTGTGCTGCAGGATGTCCCTGTCCAGGGCTTTTTCAACAAGGCAGGGGCGACCTTCAGGCTGAAGGACGGGGCCTTGGCCTATGCTCGGGTATGGCATTTTTGGTTTGGGCAGGGATCTCACCAAAACAGCTTTGGGACACATGTTAACTTCTGTTTCTTTTCTGCTTCCTTCATCTCTTGATATGAGTTTCTTATTGTTAGAATTCAGTGATTGGTAGGGATTGGAGCAGAATCTTTTATAGTACAATGCATCAGAACCATCTTGCCATATTTGGTACTTTCAAGAATGAGTTAGGGGGCCTGGGATTTAGCTCAGCGGCACAAGTGTGTGCCTGACAAGCATAAAGTCATAAGTTTGAATTCCCAGTACCAAAAAAAAAAAAAAAAACCAGAGTTAGGATCTAGCTGGGTGTGTTGGCACATACCTATAATCCCAGCATGTGGGAGGCTGAGGCAGGAGAATTGCTGTGAGTCTGAAGCCAGCTCTGAGAACACAGTGAGTTCAAGACCAGCTGAACTGCATAACAAATAGTGAAACCCTATCTCAAAAAAAAAAAACAAAAAAAAAAACAAAAAAAAAAAAACAAAATGAGGAACTATGCCAGCAAGTTCTTATTAAAGGGTGAGGTAGTGAATATTTTAGACCTGCAGGCTCTATGGTCTTTGTCCTGGCTACTCAGTTGTAGCGTAAAAATAGCCATAAACAGTTTGTAAATGAATGACTGTGGCTCTGTTCCAAGAGCGCTTTTGTTTTTAGCTGGCTTGTGAGTGCAGTTCACTAACCCATGATCTAGCCTGTTCTGAGATCCTGTTGAAATTCTGTGACAGTAAAGAGAAAATCAGAGGCCAGGTGTGGTGCACACCTGTAATCCTGGCACTTGGGAGCTCGAAACAAGAGGATCGCACGAAGTTTGAGGCCACCCTGAATTGCATAGCAAGGCCGTGTCTCAAAAAACAAAACAAAACAGAAAAGTTAATAAGGTTCTGTTTTATGGTGGGTGACGATATGTGGGGACTCAGCATGCTGGGGTCTTCTTGCTTTGTTTGCTTTGAAGTCTGGCAGCTCAGACCTGTGGTCTCGGTTTATGCTCAGTCATTTGCTGTTTCCCAGCTCAGCCATCTCTCTGATTCTAAGAATGGCTTCAGACCTGAGGCTTTCAAACCAGGGAACACTCACAAGTGCAGAATTATTGACTACAGCCAAATGGACGAGCTGGCCTTGCTCTCCCTGCGGACGTAAGTCTTCCCAGCCCGTGTGGGATGTGGGGTGTGCGCCTGTACGTGTACCCTCTCTTCCTGGCCTGGAGGGCACAGCATGACTGTTGTAGTCCTGAGTTTATAGTTCTAGACCTAGTTCAGTAATCTCATCTTGTCTTTTGTTTCTGTTGTAGGTCTGTTATTGAAGCTCAGTACCTTAAATATCATGATATCAAAACTGGAGCAGTGATAAAGGTAAGACCAAAACCATACACTGAGCTACTCCTCCAGCTTTGTGCATTCTGTCGTTCACAGGTTACCTTTTAGCTCCTTAGTCCTGTGCTGACACACTGACCTTGCCTCTGCCTGCTAACTAGATTTTGTTTCTTTTCCCTTAGGTAACTTATAATTGATAGACAAATTCTTACCTACTACTACCAAACTGCCCAGAGGCAGTTGGTCTTAAGTCCCAGAATTTGGTATTTGGTGCTAATTATTAGGAGAATAACTTCTAACCAGCATGTTAGTTCTGTGATCATGGAGCTCCCTAGGGTGTTAGTGAGATGACAGTTTGAGTTGCCTCTCCTCCGACCATGGAGCAGCTCACCTTTCTAGGCCGAGCTCATTGCTGAGGAGGCACAGTTCCCTCCTGTTGGGACTTTCTTGGAAAATGGCAGTACTCGTTCAGCCAAAAAGGTGTGAAAGAGGCAGGTCTGGTGGTGCTCCCAGCACTCTGAGAGGCTTAGGCAGGAAGATCACCAGTTCAAATCCAGCCTGGGAAATTTGGTATCTTAGCAAGACTGTCTTAAAAGAAGAGAAAAAGAAAGCCTGGTAATACAGCTCAGTGTGAAGGCCTTGGGTTCAGTTCCCCATTCTTCATAAGTAAATAAACCAAAAGATGTAGAAAGCTTCTTTAAAGCTGGAGAAGGCTAGATCCATGAGGATGTAAGGTCTGGATAATAGATGTAGTAAGTCCAGGAGGGAGGGCTTGAAAGAGTATGACTTGTTGTCGTAAGAGGGAGGAGACCATTCTGGAACTTTATGGTGCCTTTTCTTCTAGGGCACAGTGATGACCATAAAGCCATTTGGGATGCTAGTGAAGGTGGGTGAGCAGATGAGGGGCCTGGTACCTGCCATGCACCTGGCTGACATCCCAATGAAGAATCCCGAGAAGAAGTACCATGTCGGGGATGAGGTCAAGTGCCGGGTGAGCCTCTGAAGGGTTTCTCTTGGGGTTTCAGCTAGATAGAAGAGCAGTTCTGCCTTTTCCTTATTACAGCATGTAACATATGAGTCCCTATCCTTGAGAATTGTGTAGTATCATTGGGGTTTAAAATACCCCGGAAGAAAGAACAAGCCAGTATGTGACCTTTTGCTCACAGGGCATACATGCTATAGGTTGACTAAATCAATCAATCTATCTTTTTTTTTTTTTTTTTTTAAGACTAGTCAAGTGCAGTAGTGAGAAGGGGGGAAAGAGTAGAACAAGGAGTTCAGTCTGTACTAACTGAACAATCAGTTGAGATAACTCACTACCTTTGGACCAGCCCAATCAATCTATCTATCTGTCTGTCTTATCTGTCTGTTTGAGACAGGGTCTTGCTATGTAGTTAAGACTGGCCTTGAACTCTCTTTGTAGCCCAGGCTGGTTTTGAACTTGCAATGATCCTCCCTCAGCTTCCCGAGTGCAGGGATTACATGTGTGCACCACCAGGCCTGACTTCTAAATCTGATTATTAAAATAGGAGGGTGTCTTAGTTTTCCCTGGTTGCTTAGGTAAAATTGCATGCCACCCAAACTTAAAGAGGGAAGTGTTTATTGAGCTCGCAGTTTATAGAGGTTTCAGTCCATAATTGGCTAACTCCAAAGCAGGACGGCACATGGCAGAAAAGTAATAATCCATGGTGGCAAAAGACAGCAGAAGCAACAAGAGGGAAAGACAGGACTGTCCCTTAAGTTGTATTGATCTTAGGGCAGGTGTAGCACTCACACCCTTAATCCTAGCCAGAACTATACAAACCAGTCAGTGGACTAATTTACTAATTGTATACCCTTGATTTTGACATCACACACTCTAGATTCAGCCACTTCTGAAAAAGCCAGCCCTGTGATCTCATGAGGCTCTGAGGAGGCCTCCAGACCCAGGCCATAACAACGGGCTAATGGGTTGGGTGGGAGCAGCAGAATCACGGATGGTACCAGCATGCGATATGTGTCCTGTGCCAGTGGTGGTGCTGGGGCCTTGATGTGCAGTATTTCATTTAATCCTAAAACTGCTCTAAAGTAAATACGTTGTTGTCATTTTACAGGTGGAAAAATTGAAGCTTAGACCTCAGTGCCTTACCTACAGCCACATAGCTAATAAATGGCTCTATAAAACACTAATGTCTACTGGATTTTTGACAGAGATGAGGCCTGAACTAGGAAGGATAGGTAGAACTTAAAGGAAAGAGTGTGAAATGTGTTGCAGGCCCAGAAGTGCCCCAGACAATGCTGGAAATCTGAATGGTTTCTGACAAAGGCTTGAGTCTAAGAGCAGTGTCACAGATGTGAAGATTAAAAGTGACACTGCATGGCACGCTGAGCACAGGTCCTGGGGTGCACTGCTCAGTGCACAGCTCTTCTGATTGTGGGGTTATTCAGGCACTGGGATTTGAACCCAGAGTCTCTTGCATGCTAAGCACACATTCTACCCTAGAACTACACTCCTGGGTCTAGATTTTCTTCTTTGTGTTTTATTTTATCATTGTAAACAAAAAGATACTGGCTGCCTGTTGGTACTTATATTTAGATAGTGAAGTCATGGGATAAAAATAGAGGAGTTAACTGGGTGTGGTGGCACACACCTGTAGTCCCAGCACTTGGGAGGCTGAGGCTGGAGGATTATTGTAAATTCGAGACCAGCCTGGGCTACAAAGTGAGCTCAAGGCCAGCCTGAACTACACAGTGAGACCCTGTCTCAAAAAGACAAAATTAAATGAACGAGTGAATGATGAGTTTCTCTGCCCTTAAGAAGATGACCTGAGAGGTGAAAGGTGATCGGATCACTCAGTCCTAGTTTATAGCTAACTCCTGAGGTGGTAAGCAAGTCCTCGCATTTATTCTGTAGGACTGCGTGAACCATTACTAGCTCAGAGGTGAGGTGTTGTCACTGTGATCTGAGCTGAGCCTCCGAAGGGTCCATAAATAAGCCATGAGTAGAGCTGCATGGTCTGAAGGCTACTGTGCAGCAGCCTGCAGGGGGCATCTGCTCAGAACAGAGTAATGTGTCTTAGGTGGTCGTCCTCTGGGAAGCAAGGCTGCAGTCTGCAGGTGAGATTATTAAGAGCTGAGATACAGTCTCTTGGGGGAATGATCCACAGTCTTTGGGTTAAGGGGGTGAACCAGCTCCATGGCTCAGTGGCTTTCTGAGGAAAATAAAAAGTTAACTTTTTAGAGTCAAATTTCTGCAGCTAGCTACTCCCCTGAGCAGATTTGCCTTCCTGTCTTCCACCAACACCAGATACACATTTCATATGTTATCTCAAGCACTCTGAGCTTGCCTTCGCCCTCAACCTGTATACTTCTTATAGCTGAGCTTGCCCAGAGTTTCAACTTGTATACTAGAACATATAGGATGTAGTTTTCCCATAGGCCAGTCAGTAATAATAACTGTAACCAACCAAGAACCGCCAAACACTCTGCTTCTGTATTTCCTGCCTATGTAAGCCCTAGACTACCAGAGATCGAAGCCTGACACTTTGAATACTGATTCCTGGTCAGGCCCGTTGGTGTTAAATAAATCTGTCTCCCAATTTTGGTGTTTCTGCTTGCCTCTGCAATAACAGGTAGCTTGTTGATGGCAGCTGTCCTTTTCCCAGGTTTTACTTTGTGACCCTGAAGCTAAGAAGTTGATACTGACTCTGAAGAAAACTCTGGTCACATCCAAACTGCCTGTCATTACCTGCTATGAAGATGCCAAACCTGGCCTGCAGACACATGGCGCCATCCTCAGGGTCAAGGACTATGGCTGTATTGTGAAGTTTTACAACGATGTGCAGGGGCTGGTGCCCAAGCATGAGCTTAGTGACCAGCATATCCCTGACCCGGAGAAGGTCTTCTATGTTGGCCAGGTAGCCCTTTCGCCAGATAAGCCTCTCCCCCTTGGCAACCCAACAAGCACAGGCTTAAAGGAGTGGTAACTGGGGGCTGCCTTGTTTAAGAGAATGAGGAATCCAGCACAGATGTGCCTGCTGCCCAATAATGTGGGCCTCAGCCACAGAACTGGGGGAGGCAGCAGAGAGAACAGAAAAGCCCTTGCTGGCAAATATCCTGATTACACTCATTGTGGGGAGCTGCTGCGTGTACCTAACACATCTTAATTCTTTTTACACCTATTTCTCTCCTTTCCCTAAACACTGATTTTTTTATTTTTTATTTTTTGGCCCTTTTGAGACAGAGTCTCACTGCAGTTTAAGCTGGCTTTGAGCTCACCTTGTAACCCAGGCTGGTCTTAAATTTGAAATGATCCTCCTGCTTCAGTCTCCTGAGTGCTAGGATTATGGGCATGAGCTACCACACCCAGCTAAAAAAAACTAATTTTTTAAAATTTGGGCTCATTGGGGCTGGGGATTTAGCTCAGCAGCATAAGCACCTGCCTTGCAAGCAGGCAGTCGTGAGTTCGATCCCTGGTACCAATAAAAATGAAAAAGACAAAAAAAAAAAAAAAAAAATTTGGGCTCATTCCAAAAAAATTATTCACACCTTCCTTTTCTTCAAAAGACTGGCTGGGGGATTCTGATAGTGTCTGCCTTTCTCTTTGTTGGCTTTTATGCCAATGTAAGTAAGGTCTTGGAACCTATCTCCAGGCCCCTGCAGCACTGCTGGAATCACCAGTTCCAGGGCCTGTGAGGCTACTGCTAGTGTAGGTGGCCATGCTGCTGTGGTTACTTGCCAGGTGGTGAAGGTTGCTGTACTAAACTGTGAGCCGTCCAGAGAAAGGATGCTGTTATCCTTCAAGCTGCTGAGTGACCCAGAGCGAAAGAATGGGAGTGTGGAACGCAGACAGAAGAGCAAAAAAGCCATCAGTGTTGGGCAGGTACCTATACTCCTGACACTATCCTACCTTGAAGTGATGACGAACTGGGTGCTACCAACACGCAGAGTGGAATCCCAGAGCCCATAGAGCAGAAACATACACTTTGCTTCATCAGATTTGAAGGCTAGAGGGGTCCTGAGATAGGACCTCATATACATTCTCTCCTGTGCATCCAAGTCATGAAAAGACGCTCTGGGGTGGTGTGGCTTTCAGCACGGTGCTGCTGCTTCTCTCTGGTTGCTTGGCCAGCCTGCACTTCCCTCTTTGCTCTGGGACCCAGGAGATGTACCCACCAAAGACTAGGAACCCACTAATGAGTTCTGGTGAGGGTAGTTGAGGCCCAGGGCAAGGTGGGCCTTTCAAGCACTCTGGTGCAGGATTTGGTGCCTCTGAATTTTCCTTAATGCAGACCAGGTTGCTCCCTGTGTAAGAACATGTGTTTGCCTTGTGTGTCCTGAGCAGTTGGTGGATGTGAAGATTTTAGAGAAGACCAAAGATGGGCTGCATGTGGCTGTCCTGCCCCACAATATCCCTGCTTTCCTGCCGACCCCTCACCTATCGGACCACGTCACCAATGGCCCACTGTTGTATCACTGGCTTCAGGCAGGCGACACACTTCATCGTGTGCTGTGTCTGAGCCAGAGTGAGAAGCAGGTTGTATCCTTGATCAGCATTTGTGGGGCAGAGAAAGCAGGAGATCATGGGCCTCTGTGGTGGTGTGGGGGTTCTGTGTCAAACTCTGCTTTTAGTAGGAGACAGCATGGGGAGAACATTAGCCATTTGACCACAGAAATTCCTCCACAAGAGCAAGCCAGTGACTGAGCCTGAGTATGGAAAGGAAGAGCGGGCCGGAAAGAATGCAGCAGCTGAGGGTAGCAGTCAGAGTGAAGAGCCAGCAAGGTCACAGAGCACAGGTCTGGGACCAGGGAGGAGCCACAGTGGTACCCAGTGAGAATGGGCAGGGATGTGATCATGGGAGGCGTTCAGTGTGCAGCCGGAAGAGTGGAACAGTTGATAAGGTAGCTGCTGGCCTGCCTTCGTGCCTTTTGTTCAGAAGACTACCTTGTGGGGGGTTCTGTGCTTTTTTTCCCTGCCCTGCTGACTCTTGGGGTGTGGGGCTCAGACATGGTTCCTTTGGGATGTGTGTGAATGCCTTGAAGGAGGACACTGCTTCTCAAGGAGTGTAAGATGAAATCTCCATGCAGTGGCTAAGGAGATAAAATTGGGTTCTCTGGTCCACATGTGGGGTGGCAGAGGATTGTGCAGTGGTTGACCCCACTGTTAGACCACGGGCAAGTATCCCCTGTGACTCCTTCCAGCAACAGAGAGCTGTGTCACACATCCATTTGGAAAAAGCCCTTGGTGAGTCTGGTGGTCAGAGCCCACTCAGAGGTGCTGTTTCCGCAGGACAGCTCAGTTTGTCCTGGAGAATTTGACTTGTCCTGAGTCCTGGATGGTGGTGGTGCTGGCCACACACAGACTCAGGATAGGAGCCAAGGGTGGCAGGGGGGAGATTTCTTCTGTCCATCTGGAACATTTCTTGATGAAGTGCCATCAGCTGCTGTGCAGGAAGCCGGCTTTGGTCTCCGCAGTAGAAGATGGCCAGGTTCCCAAGAGCTTCTCAGAAATCCAGCCTGGAATGCTGCTTGTGGGTTTCGTGAAGAGCATCAAGGACTACGGTGTGTTCGTCCAGTTCCCCTCGGGGCTGAGCGGACTGGCCCCCAAAGCGGTGAGTGCACTCCATTTACAAGGGTCTTTCAGGCCCCTGGGGCCTGTGGGGAAGCAGGAGTACTTTAATCCTGTTGAGGTTGGGTTTGCATGGCTGGGAGAGGGGAGGCGACCCTGATTGCAGGCTGAACTCCTGTCCGCTGTGGGAGGGGTGCCGGTGGTTACTCTCTGCAGGAAGAAGGCTGAGCTGTGTTATACTCAGCACGTCTGGGCTCAAAAGTAGGTTTTCCGGAGCAGCCCAGTTTAGGTGTTGTAGTCTTGTGGGGTTTTCAAGGCACCAGGATATCCTTGAAAATGAGTGTCCCCTCCACCATGAGTTTTAAGTATTTGAGATGAAAAGGGACCCTAACAGTCCCTTAGGTGGAAGCCTTTTGTGCTAAGTAAGCTGAGACCTCGATGGAGACCTTGGCCAAAGTCAGTGAAAGCTGGCTGGGAGTCCATGCCGCAGAGCATTCCTGAGTGTTGCTTCCTTGCCCTCGGCCTTGGTTCTCTGTGTCTTGCCAGGGAAAGTCTTGTTGCATCTCCTCCTACCTGGACAACTTCAGATGGGAGTGAGTGGGCAGACCCCAAAAACATGCACAGTGGGGGCAAAGGGTTGCCACTGGGGTCAGAGAGGGACCGTTTGCTGGTGATGCACCTTCTTGGCTTGGTGTCTTCAAAAGCCTGGGCCTGCAGCCAGGACCCCACTGTGTTTGTCTGAAAGGGAAGTGGAGGGAGTAATGCTCAGGAGGGTGGGGCAGCTTCCTAGGTCGCTTTGTCCTACTGCTGTCTGTAGCCCATTTCCAGGCACATTAAGTGGGTTATCTTAATGCACTGCCTTCCATTTCCCCATCTTTTGTCCCCTCTTCAGATCATGAGTGACAAGTTTGTGACGAACCCAAGTGACCACTTTGTTGAAGGGCAGACAGTGGTGGTGAAAGTGACCAAGGTGGACGAGGAGAAGCAGCGAATGCTGGTGTCACTGCGGCTGTCCGACTGCAGACTGGGATCCTCCAGCAGCACCAGCCTGCTGCTCCTGAGCCAGTGCCTGGAGGAGCTGCATGGTGTGCGCAGTCTTATGGGCAGCCAAGGTAGGGGCAGGGCCAGGGCCATGGGCAGGGGTAAGATGGGCAGGACTGCCTTTGCTGTAACCATACCCGTTGTTGGGATGAGTTGTTGGGCTTTTAAAAACTTTTTTGCAAATGGCAGCATATTTTTGTGTCTGTGAGGCAGACATCTTGCTTTGTTGCCCAAGCTGGCCCTGAATTCCTAGCTTGGGTGACCCTCCTACCACAGTTTCCCCCATAGTAGGGACTGCAGGTGCGCACTATCACACCCAGTTTGGTAAACATTTTTTGAGTGTGGTACTGGGGATTGAACCCAGGGCCTTTGCACTGAGCTGTCCCTTACCCTTTGTGTTTTTAATTTTGAGATGAGTCTCTTTAAGTTTTCCAGCTAGGATCAAACTTGCCCCCCTCCTGCCTTCTCTCCCAGAATGTAGGGATTGCTGTTGTGTGCCACTATGTCTAGCATTACAAACTTATTTTTTAGTGTAAGTGTGTTCTACATAAATCATTAAGTAGCAGCCAGGTAATTGTTTATGAAATCAATACCTACTCACCACCCACAGAGAAAATCATTACATATCTCAGAAAGCGCCGCTGCCCCGCATGCCAGTCCAGAAGCAAATTCCCCTGAGCTCTTTCTGTAGCCATGGGTTTGTGTGGTTTAGATTTACTCTTTTCAGTTTTCATTCCTTTTTTTGGCAAACAAGTAATGGGTGATAAAGTTCTTGAGTGTGCAAAGGGTAATTAGCTGTCACTCTTAGATGTAGAGCCGTTCTCTTTTTGCTTTTTTTTTTTTTTTTTTTTTTTTTTATACCGGGGATTGAATTTACAACCACTCACTTACAAGGTGGGCGTTTATGCCGCTGAACTAAATCCCTAGCCCCGACTTAGAACCATTTTGTAAGATTGTTGGGACTCTAATGGCATTTGTGAATACAAAGCCTGAGAGACTAGAAAAAAAAATGTAGCAACAAAAGCAAAATTTGTGTTCCTGATACTTTCTTTTCTTTGAAGACAGAGTCTCTCTATGCAGTTCAGGCTGGCCTGGAACTTGTAGTAATCCTCCTGCCTCAGCCTACTAAGTGCTGGGATTACTAATGTGTGCTGCTGCACCAGGCGTGTTCCTGGTGTTTGTTGACTGGTTTCTTAAATTATGGCTAGGTAGAATTAGCAAAGGGCACAGGTCTTCCTGCCTGTGCAGTGGGCAGAGAGGCAAGGGGATCAGAAGTTTGAGCCAAGCTGGGTTACCCTGTGAAGCCCTGTCTTTAAATAGCTTTTAAGGGAATGGGCATTTTACAGAAAGTGTAAGCCTGCCTCTCAGTGGTGTGAGTCATTGCCCTTGACGGCGACAGCACATTCCAGAGGAAACAGCCAGGGAATGTGCTCTTTCGCCTTCCCCACCCGTGCTTTCCTTGGCATTTGACAGACTCCGTGCTGATCCAGACACTGGCCAAGATGACCCCAGGAATGGTGCTGGATCTGGTGGTGCAGGAAGTGTTGGAAGATGGCTCTGTGGTACTCAGTGGGGGTCCAGTGCCCGACCTGGTGCTGAGAGCCAGCAGATACCATCGCGCAGGTAGGTGATCCCTCTTGCTCATCAGTCCCACTGTGCTGGGGAGGCATGGGCCTTACTGCCTCTGCTGGTGAGGGATATGCAGGTGCACAGGTCCAGCTGAGCCTGGCTTGCCTGGCACGTGTGGCTGCAAACCAAGGCGACTGACAGCATGCTAGTGAGGTTTAGGATTGAGCCCTTGGTTATAATTTGTATGTCAGATCCCACCTGAACCATGGTTTCCCCTGCTATGGCTGGGGAGTTCTTTGTGTTCTGGGGTCTGTGCCGTCCTGCTCACCCTGGCGCATGAGAATGAGCCCACCATGTGTGGTTCTGCACTGCAGGGCAGGAGGTAGAGGCTGGGCAGAAGAGGAAGGCCGTCATCCTCCACGTTGACATGTTGGAATTGGAGGTTCATGTTTCCCTGCTCAAGGAATTAGTAAACAGAAAAGCCCGAAAGGTAAGCTTTCTTGTGCCTTAAGTGTTTCTAGGGTTTCACATCTCACCCTCCCACTCCTGTGGCTCAGGGTCCCCATCCAGGAGTCTGTGAATGCCTGGATCCATGTGGGACTTTCCCTCTTCCATGTCTTGGGCTGGTGTGGTCACTGGTTTGGAACTACAGTAGATGGTTGCCCTCCTAGGACTAGGCCGGAGACACGTGCAGGTTAGGGTGTGGCAGGCTGGGACTCAGGATTGAGAGGAGTACCCTGCCCTCCTCTCAATCCAGAGGGCTGTCACTTGCTCTTTGATGTTTCAGAGAGGTTGGTTTTCTATTTGAACTGTATGTAGGAAATGTTGGAAACTAATGTGATATTTAAAATCTGTCTTATGAATCAAACAAAACAGATCTGTAGTTCTGACATGCAGGCTGCACACCCACACCCTCTCCTGCCATACATTTTAGGGTGACCTGAGTGAGTTTTAGGGGAAATCCCAAAATCGGTATTTTTCACTGGATATGGTGGTAGTTACCTGAAATCCCACTCTTAGGAGGCAGAGGCAGGAGGATCCCCCACCATGAGTTCAACGCTAACCTGGGCTACACAGCGAGTTAAGGTTAACCTGAACTAAATTAATAAGCCTGTATGAAAGTAGAAGAAGCTTTGTACTTTTGTATGCTGATAAATGTGCAGGTTACATTTGTCTGTCTCTCGTTTGTTCATTTGTTTGGAGACTGGGTCTGGGTATGTAACCTAGGCCGGCTTCACACTTGTGATCCTCCTCCTCAGTTTGCCAAGTACTGGGATTGCAGGCATAAGGCACCTTGTACGACTTCTGGTATTTTTTAGTCTCAGTGCTTGACCAGGGATGTGTCAGAGTTTGGCATTTTTTGTATTTTGAAATATTTGAATTGATTTTACTGGTGTTCATCTCTGATCCAGAAAATCCAAAATCTGAGATGCTTCAACACCAGAAACTTTGAATGCCAAATAAGGGTTTTGATATAATTTGGGTTTCACAGCATTGTGGATTTTAATTTTCAGATTAAGAATGTTCATCCTTTGTTTGCCTGTCTAAATACAACCTGTTTTTGCGTGATTTTTTAAAAAATTAAGTCTATTGGTATAGGGCCGGGGATTTAGCTCAGCGGCATAAGCGCCTGCCTTGGAAGTGCAGTTGTAGTCAGTTGGATCCCCGGTACCAAAAAAAAAAAAGTTTATTGGTACAATGTAGCTACATGTAATGACCATAGAGAATATGTACCTGTAGAAAATGTGTCTTAGTTCCTCTGTTTTTTCCCTTTCCTCTCCCTCCCTCCCAGCCCCTCCTCCGCCCCAGCCTGTATTTGTACTCACTGGAAGGTCATGGATTATGCTACAAAGAATTATCTAGATATAATCCTTAACCTTGAGTTGCTTGCAGTATTTTTTGGAGGATGGAACAGGCCCTCACTATGCAGTTCAGGTTGGCCTTGAACTCACTCAGCCTGTCTTCAAACTCGGTGATTCTCCTGCCTGAGCCTCCCAAGTGCTAGGATTAAAGGCGTTTGCCACCACCACACCTGTTCAGACTTGCTTACAGTTTTAAAATTTGAGGAGAGACACTAAGCCTTCCCTCAGTTTTCTGTAGGGGACTGGAGCATTCTGCCATTTTGGTGGAACTCAGGCATACCCACATTTTGAATTTTGGGGGAAGGTAGCGGGGTGCTAACGGTGATTCCAGTAATGTCTGTCCTGTGCATGAGACCAGTGTCATGTGGCAGTGCTGTATGAGGACAGTGGGGACACTTGACTTTCTCTCTTCTAGCTGAAGAAGGGCCGTAAGTACCAGGCCACCGTGCAGCACTTGGAGGAGTCCTTTGCATTGGCCTCCTTGGTAGAGACTGGTCATCTGGTGGCCTTCTCCCTGGCCTCTCACCTCAATGACACCTTCCGCTTTGACTCGGAGAAGCTGCAAGTGGGCCAGGGTGTCTGCCTCGTCCTCAAGACCACAGAACCGGGAGTGACTGGTCTGCTTCTGGCTGTTGTGGGGCCAGCTGCCCAGAGGGTCCTGAGGCAGACCCGCAAGGACTCGGAGACAGTGGATGACGACGAGGAGGGCGACCCGGCACTGGTCACAGGGCTGAGAAGGCAGCACACACTGGCTCTTGGGGACACGGTCACTGGGACGGTGAAGTCTGTGAAGCCCACCCATGTGGTTGTGACGTTGGAGGGGGGCCTAGTTGGTTGTATCCATGCCTCCCACATCCTGGACGACGTGGTGGAGGGCTCCATGCCCACTGCCACACTGAAGGTTGGACAGTCAGTGACTGCTCGAGTGATCGGCGGGCGAGATGTGAAGACGTCTAAGTATGGGGTCTCTGGGGGCCAGGCTGGCTGTGAGGGGTTGTCAGCATTGCAGGAAGTCATGTGGCTCAGGCTGTCTTTGAGTTAACAGAACATACTTGCCAGAATCTATCAGTGTGAGTTTTAAAAACCACCGTGGACTGGTTAAGAACAAGGTCGAAGTCCACATTGATTATGCCCATGTGCTTGTATCTCTGAGCTTTAGTTTTCTTTCTGGTTTTTTTTTTTTTCCCCCTTTGAGGCAGGCTGTCACTGTGTAGCCAGAATGGCCTTGAGCTCATGGTGATCCTCCTGCCTTAGCCTCCCTAGTCCTGGGATTACAGGCATGGACCACTGCACTCAGCCCAGTTTTCATTTCAGAATCTCTGAAAGTAAATGGGGAGTAACAGACTAAAAGGGCATGTGTATATTAGGTGCCTAGGAGATTGCATTTATTTCCTCTTAGGTCTCTTGTTTCTATAATGAAGGAGTTTGTGGTATATAAGGGAAATTCTTTTTTGGGTGTTTGTTTTTGAGACAGAGTCTTGCTATACAGTTCAGGCTGGCTTTGAGCTCGCTTACGTAGCCTAGGCTGGTCTCAGACTCAGAGTGATCCTCCAGCCTTAGACTCTGGCATGCTGGGGTTATAGGCATGTGCTACTGTGCCTGACTTTTTAAAAGCTTTTTCAAATCAGATGACCCTGAGGGATTAGACAAGCCAGCTTCTCACTTTGCACACAGGGCCAGAGTAGAACCCTTGTGTCTCCCAGTAACAGTACACAGGTGCAGGAGGGTATAGTCTGTAAGCTTGGTTTGGGATCGAGTAGAGAGAAATCCTCATCTCTAGGTCACTCTGTTACTGAGAATGAGAAAATTATTTGAACAACTTGTTCCTCCAGGTTCCTTCCAATAAGTCACCCCAGATTTATTCGAACCATTCCGGAGCTAAGTATTCGGCCAAGGTAAGGGGGACCCCAGTAGCGTGATCTCGTGGAAGAGCAGTGGGCTCTGGAATCAGGAATCCTAAGTTCTCGTCTTGATTTTGCTGGTGTTAGGTGGTTTTGCCTCTGTCTGTCCAAGTTACCTTATTTCTGGAATAAGGATCCTGTCCAACTGAGGCCCTTGCTTCATGGAATTGCTGGGTTGCCCTCACCCTTCACAGAGCATCAGCCTCTGCCTGAGCTGAAATGCCAGCCCAGCTTCCTGTCACCCCGCAGTAGTCCTCAGAAAGAATTGGGTGCTTGAGACTGCATGCTTTCGTTGGTTTGGTTTGTGTGTTTCTAGTACTAGGACTGAACCAGAGGTCTTACTCTACTGTTTAGCTCTACCCACAATCCTGTCTACATCGTTAGCAATTCAGGAGAAATGATTTCTGAAAGCAATTTTGTGACCTGAAACAAGTGTTAAAGTATTACAAAACCAGCAAAACAATTTTATTTCTTAAGACTTATAAAAGAATTGTGAGCTGCCCTCTTCACAACTGACTCATGTCTAGGTGAATGACATGGGAAAGAGTAGCCCTCTGGTCCGTCCTGTGAAAACCCCCTTCAGGGAGAGAAATCAGAAGTGAGAAGGGCAGAGGGGGAACCCTGAGCCATCAGCCTACGGCCATCTGTGGAAATGGTTCCCGCTGGAACCCTTGTTCAGAGGTCTCTGTTTCCTTTGTGTTTTCTTTCTGTGGACAGCGAGCTGGAGCAGGGCCACACCGCTCTGGACACCTACTCAGCCAGCCCTGGGGAGAAGATTGAACACTACCAGGCCGGGCAGACTGTGACTTGCTTCTTAAAGAAGGTAACCGGTACCCTGCGACTCGAGCTAGTTCTTTCGATAGGTAAGGGGTGAGGCTGTGACCAAGGCTGTGAGTTGTAGGCCTTTGATTCTTGAGATGATACGTGGCCACTGCTCCTAGCAAACCTCTAGTCTGATAGGGGAACTGAATTGCGGCTGTGGAAACTGCAGGTGACTCGCAACCCTGTGTGACTCATACACATAGAAAGGAAAACCATAGAGCTAGTTCTAAAGTGAGTGTGGGACCAAGTATGGATTTTATAAACTCCCAGCTGTCGTGCAGAGCAGTGTGTAATCAGGTGCCAAGGGGTCTGTTCTGACCCGGGGTGGGAAGGTATTTCCTGGGGAAGAAAGCTGTGTGACTTGTGTAGCCAAGTGCGTCCCGGAGGAGGCCTGAGGGGTAGCACTTTCTCCTTGTTGCCAGGTTGCTCTCCCACATACCTCTATGACCATGTCTGGCGCTTGATCCCTTTAGCTTCCTGTTGTGCTTAAGCCTGGATGTCTCAGAGTAGCCGGTCCAGCTTCTCCCACCTTATGCAGTCACTGCAAGCTCCTCCCTCCCTTCATGCTGCACTGTCCTTGTTCCTGTTGCCTGACCTCCTCTAGGACTCGGCACAGTTCACTTGGCCGGCTTGTGAGCCTTCCTGGTTCCTCCTTCAGCATGCTTTACTTCTGTGCATGGCTTGCAGTGCTGATGATTTGCATACTCACTCGATATAACACTTAGACTGAAAGGGGCCTGGCTTTTTTATCACTACCATGGTGTGTGCTTCTGGGAGTGTTTTTTTGTGCTGACTGAAAATTGGGATTTGGGTTTAGGGCAGGATGTTGTAAGTAGTGAAAAACTTAGTCTAAACTGAGTACATACCTGGAAGCAAAGCTGCTCGGGCGGGTGAGGCAGGATAATTGTAAGCTTGAGAACAGCCTGGTCATCTTAGCAAGACTATATCTCAGATGAATATTTTTGAAGAAGAGCTGAGGCTACAGCTTAATGGTAGAGCACTTGTAGCACCACATGAAGGCGTGGGTTCCATCCCCAGCACCACCACATATAAAAGATTTAGAAATAAAATGGGCCTGGAGGTGGTGGGCAAACCAGAGGGTGGTGGGATCGGCCCCCTGTGGACACGCAGAGCCCTGTGCTTGCCTCTGGAAATCTGAGAAGCCGTCTCTCTGCTAGTGTGGCCATTACTCTGAGGTGACTCTGGGGGGCGCCTTGCAGCTGTGAGAAGTACAGTTAGACAGGGCCATTAGGGTACAGAGTGCCTCCTGTCCCTTGTGTGCAGTTAGGGCCTTGTCAGTCTTGTGGCCTTAGGAGTCAGTTTTTAATAGAAGAAAAGAAAGCTTGCTTGTACTTTCCGTATCTCATTGCTCCTTGTTGTTCTCCTAGTACAATGTGGTCAAGAAATGGCTTGAAGTGGACATTGCACCAGACATTCGGGGGAGAATTCCCTTGTTGCTCGCATCTCTCAGCTTCAAGGTCAGTGTATATGAGGTCCCTGGAGAGGAGACCCTGGATGCCTAAGTGTGACTATGTGTGTGCTCCAGTGGGCACAAGGAACTCCTCACTCACTTAGCAGTGGGTTTGAGAGGAGTTGCTTTGGAGACATAAATCATGGTTTTGAATGGATAATAGATCTTTCTTGAAGCATCACAGGAATTTTTTTTCTGTCCTTCTAGGTTCTGAAACATCCAGACAAGAAGTTCCAGATTGGCCAGGCCTTGAGGGCCACTGTGGTTGGCCCAGATTCCTCCAGGGCATTCTTGTGTCTGTCACTCATAGGTATGGAGCTGAGATAGTACCTGGGAGGAGAGTAGAGGAAGGTCTGCAGTTACTGCCAGGCTGAAAGATGCCTACAGTGTTGGGATCCAGAGGAAACGGTGTGTTTTACCTGGAAACTGTTTTTGGGACCTGGTCTCTGGCCTTTCTTACATTGTCACTGTCTGAATTGTCTTTACTGACAGTTGGCATTTCCTAAGTCCTGTGGAAAGGTTTGACTAGTGCCTAGCCTTAGGATTCTAGGCTGCATGGTGTGGTAAGCTGGGCCGCATAATCACTCTGATCTAATCCCAGTAGGGTCATCTTGACCTCCCTTGTTCTGGTCTGGCATTCTGGCTGCTTTCTTTCTATTTATTGGAGCAAGCCCAGGGTTACTCCTCTACCACTGAGCCATATCCTCGCTGTGTGTGTGTGTGTGTGTGATTTAAACCTAGAGCCTTTGCACTGAATACATTCTGAGCCTTTTATAACTAATTTGGAAACATGGGCTTGTCAAGTCACCAAGTTGCCCTAGCTGGGCTGGCCTTGAACTTGAAATCATCCTGTCTCAGCCTCCTGGAGTGCTGGGATTACAGGTGTGCACCACCACTTGGCTTGGTAGAGGGGCAATATCTCTGAGTCACCAGGAGAACTTGAACTTGATATCCTCCTGTCTCAGCCTCTTTAGGTGCTGGGATTCCATGTGTGCAGAACTAGACCCAGCTTCTAGCCGTTTCCTTGTCCATTCCTCTCCTCAAATTGGGTTCATTCTCCTCGCAGGTCCTCACAAGCTTGAGAAGGGAGAAGTGGCCATGGGGCGAGTGGTGAAAGTGACGCCCCACAAGGGCTTGACGGTCGCCTTCCCCTTTGGGAGGACGGGGACTGTCAGTGTGTTTCACATGAGTGACTCCTACTCAGAGACGCCCCTGGAGGACTTCATGCCCCAGAAGGTTGTCAGGTGAGCCACATTTTCTCCCCTTTCTGTCTTCCCCTTTTGCTTATCTGTGGAATTGGTGATGTTTTCTAAATCGTAGAGTAATACATGGTCTATGTTTATTTGTTTTGTGGCACTAAGGATGGGACGCAGGGCCTTGCTTAAGTGGGGTAAGTTCTGTGCCACTGAGCCAAGTTGGCAGCCCTCTTAGTGTGTTTTTATTCCGAGACAGGGTGTCACTTAGTTGTCTGGATTGGGCTTGAACTCGTGACCTTCATGGCCCAGAGTGCTGGGGTTACAAGTGTGCGCCACCTTGCCTGGCTTATATGTGATTTTATATTGCAGAAAACAAGTATATAAAATAAAAAATGTCTGTCACTTCTCTGTGTCTCCACCACTTTTTTCGAGTATGTGCTTTGAGCCTCTTATCTTTCCAGACTTTGACTTGTGGGGAGATACAGTTTTCCTTATAAGGTAATAGAATTTCATTTTATAGCTTGTTTTGCAACTTACATTTTTCTCATAGCAGTCTATCACGAACTTCTTTTCCATACTAGTGTATCTGAATCTACCCTATTCTCTCACTTTATTTTTAACATTTGCTTAGTATTTTTTAGTGGTGCTGAGGATCGAGCCCATAGATAATCTCCCACCAAGCTGAGTTGCCAACCCTCTTTACTTTTGTATTTTGAGATGAAGGGTCCTGTGCATAGCGTTAAATTGCAGTTTCCTGCACCTGTCAGATGTGACTTGTAAGTTATGTGCTAAAGGTAGACAGGCCCTTGGGGCCTTTTCCTGCTCTCCACCCTCTGCGGCTGCGGCCCATTGTGGAAGGCAGCAGTGTCATGGGAGGTTCTGGGATTGTCCTTCTCAGTCACCTGTCCTGGCCTTAAATTCCACATCCGCCTACCTGAGGCTCCTGAGTAACTGAGATTCCCAGTGTGCACTTCCGTGCCCAGCTTTACTGCTCATTATAAGAGACAGTCATGTTGCAGTGAGAGTCTGCGCACGTTTGGGATCCTGGTGCTGGGTAAATTCCTTCAGGGTAAATTCCTAGCGGGGAGCTTGGTGGGTCTGGTGCTGTTCCGGGTCTTGCTGAGTGCTCTCTGTGAGGCCTGAGTCCCATGTGCAGTAGGTTGCTGTTTCTCACATCTCCTCCAGCGCTGCGTGTTGCTTTATCTTAGCTGTTGCTTAGCAAAACTCTCATTTTAATTATTTTTTCCCTCTTTTGGTCATTAGTTTCTTGGCTGTTTGGTTTTGCTTTGCTTGTCTAAGTTATTTGCGCATTTGTATTTGAAATATTAATGGTTTTAGTTTGGTGGAATTCCCAAGTAGGTGTGTTCTGTAAAAGGAGATAACCTGGGCTGGGGACATAGCTCAGCGGTCCTGAGTTCAATTTCTGGTACTAAAAAAAAAAAAAAAAAAAATGAGATAGGCTTTGTGGCTGGTAGAAAAGCGAGGCTTTACTCATGACCTGCTTCAGATACCCAGAAGTGGGCCTATTTCAGGTAGCATTCTCAGGCCACCTCAGGCCGGAACAAACTGGCCACATGGAGGCACAATGCAGCATGGTATGGTGCAGCTGGCCACAGTGTGGGACCAGAGTGGGAGATAGTCACTCTCCTCAGCCAGTCCCCAGTGCCTGCCTAGCCTGCCAAGCATGGATCAGAAGAAGCCAGCACAAAACACCCTGGGCATGGGAGAAGCTCAAGACTGAGTCCAGAAACATCCAGAATTGTATCTGGTTTGTTTCTTGAGGCTTTCAAAATGAGAGTGTGGTTGTGAGCAACACATTTATTTTAAATACTTGTTATGACAGCCAGACCTGTGAGTAGCATTAAATTGCAGTTTCCTTCGTCTGTCAGATGTGGGTCATAATTACTGGCTGAAGGTAGACAGGCCCCTGAGGCCCTTTCCACTCTGTGGGCCTGGCGCCTGTTGGGAAAGGAAGTCGTGTCGTGGGAAAGACTGGCATTGTCTTGCTGCTGAGATACTTTCTGCCCTGAGATTGTGCCCTTGTTTGTTTGTTCGAGTGTTTGTTTGGGGGAAGGGGCTAGCTTTGTAGTCCAGGCTGGTCTTGAACTCACGGTGACCTCAAAGACATTGTTTCTTTTGCTTTGGTGCTGTGATGACTGGTGTGTGCCACCATGCCCAGCTAAGAAGCTGTGCTCTCCAGAGATTCTCACGCTGTGGATCTCCTCTCTTTTGTTCTCACTCCAGATGTTATGTCCTGTCCACTGCAGACCACATGTTGACTTTGTCACTGCGATTGTCCAGGTAAGTCTGAGTATTGTTGGGACCAGAGTAGAGGAGTACTCCCTCAGAGGACCTTCTCTGACTTCCCATCTTTCTTTTCTGCTCTTGTGTTTCTTACCCTGAACCTCTTACCCACAATAGCTGGGATGTTTGGACTGCTGAAAGGTCGATGTCTTCCAGGCTCTTCCTTCCCCAGGAGGGGAGTGTTCAGCTGTGGGACCATAGCTGTGAGGTAGTGGTGCTGGTGAGGAGAGATAAGAGTGCCCAGGGTTCGATGGTAGGGATGAGTGTGGTGTGGCAGGGATTGGCCTGTGGTCCACTTGCTTCGTGCCTGAAGGGGAAGTTTTTTAGACTAGGCTTTCAGTTTGACACCTCTGGCTTGGTTAGCATCTCTCTGTTTCTCTACAGCAGCTCTGGGGTACCAGGCCCTGGCCTGATAGGACTCAGGAGAGTCAGTCAGGTTTAGACTGTCCTGTGGACAGATCCAGAGGTGTTTTGTTACCTGCAAAGAGCAGTTCCAGGGTGCTGGGGGAATGTGGGAGTGTATATAAGCCTTTCATTCCTTTAGAACGAACCCCGAGACAAAAAGCAAAGTAGAAGATCCTGAGATCGACTCCATGCAGGATGTTAAAGCGGGGCAGCTCCTGCGGGGCTACGTGCAGTCCATTGAGCCAAGTGGTGTGCTCCTGGGGTAAGCGGGCTGGGCCATGGGCTGCACCCATATCGAAGCGCTGCCTGTGGGCCACCTGTCTCACTCAGTCTGGTATCTGCTGCCTCCTTCACGCAGCTCCAGTGGGAATTAAAGGAAACAGAACTTAGGCATTCTCACTGGCTTTTAAAATTCTGAGTTTTTAAATGCGTTTTGAAAAGTTTGAGTTATTTATTTGGTATTTGAACAAAGAAGATGACATGCAAGTTTCAATTGCAGTTTGACCTTGGCTTGGTCCTGAATTTTCTGATTTAGTGTTTGCTCATGAGTTGTAAATATTGTGTGAAATCCCATTGGATTCCCAGCCCCGGCTGCTGTAGCCCTTCCTGTGTTGCATTCTCCTTTCCACAATGTCCACTGAGATCCTGTGATGTTCTGATGTGGGCTGACTTGTTCTTGGCTTGCTGGAATAGTGTAGCTCAGTGGAAAGTACTTGCCTACCAAGTGCAAGGGTTCCAGCCCCAGGACCACAGGAAGAACTCCCCCCGCCCCCCCGCATGTCTTCATCACACTGGGTAATTCCAGTTTACAAAGCCCACTTTATCCTGCTGAACACCAGGAATGTGGGACTGTTATGGATACTATCACAATGCGAGTTCCTGGGAAAGTGGGGGTTCCCAGGGGTGGCTGGGAGTCTCTTATCCTGATCACCACAGGACTTCTGTCTGTCTGCTTCCAGCCTTGGCCCCTCAGTTGTGGGTTTGGCCCAGTTCTCACATGTCTCCCAGAGCAGCCCACCCAAGAAGGATCTTTATAGGAAATACCTGCCTGAAGGGAGGCTGCTCACTGCCAAGGTCCTAAGGTAAGTGCTTCTCTCTCTGCCTCTGTCCATCCCTTTCTATGATATGACTGCAGCCCTTTGTTGGGGAGCCCTGGGAGGTTTCAAGATAAACTTGAAGCAGAATGGCTTAGGTCACAATGTTCCACTGAAGGAGCCTGTCCCAGCATCAATGGGAAACAGATGTGGCCTCTATCGTTAGGTTGGACCAGAACATCACAGCTGTTCTTGGGCTGTATACCGAGCATGCTCAGATGCACATGTCAGGCCTGAGCATGGGCAGCAGGGTCCAGAAGTCGGGCTGCTGAGAAAAAGCCTCAGCATACCTACAGGCATGACAGGCAGGCACTGTGCCACTGGGTTACATCCCCCGAACCCCCAGTGCTCTTGTGCCACCCTCCCTCTCTTCATGCTGTAGGCTGAACCACAACAAGAACCTGGTAGAGCTGTCCTTCCTCCCCACTGACACCGGGAGGCCAGATGTGCTGTCCGTCTCCCCAGAACTGCCGCTTCAGAAGCAAGAGGAGCGAGCCAAGGCCAAGGAGAGGGACAGAAAAGAAGAGAGTCAGCAAAGAAAAGAGAAGAAAAACCCAAAGGGGCAGAAGGAGGGGAAGCTGCCCAACAAGGAGCAGACGGAGGTGAAGAGGTTGGGCAAGCGAGAGCGCCAGGATTCCGAGGGAGTGCGGGTGAGTCTGTGGGGGAGCCAGCGGCAACTTGGGCACAGAGGCCCGTTTGGAGGCCTGCCCAGCGGGCACAGACAGTACCAGAGTGAGAGCTGGAGGGGTGGGGTTGGCAATGAGCTGCACGCCAGAGATGCTCCTGGACATTTTCCTGCCTGCTCCCACAGGAAAGGGTGAACAAGAGGCAGAAGAAGGCCAATCTGCTGGAGGAGGATGACAGTGGTGTAGAAGTGTATTATCGTGAAGGCGAAGAGGAAATAGAGGAGACCAAGGTGCTGCTCAGGGTGAGGGCCAGCAGCAGGTGCAGGCACTGGCCTGGAAAAGGGAGTCTGTGGCTGCCTCCCAAAGAATTGGGTCTCGGACCCCCTCTTCCTTCCCCTTAATTCTTGTCAAATAAGAGACAGGGGCTGTACTGTCTCCTCAGCTGGCTGTCAGCTCCTCTCCCCACAGAGGAGCTCGCATAAAATGAGACCCTAATCTGGACTTAGTGGGTTGCACTGAATGAAAGAAAGCAGGTGGCAAATAGGAGGCTTGGCCTTCTGAGCCTGAGTTCCCAGAGAAGGCTGAGAGGGTGGGGTGTGGAGGGGCTTCCGGCCTAGGCAGGGCCTGCAGTCTGTAGACACTCACATACTATGCCTTTAGAGCTCTGGTCATCTCTGTCTCAGCTCTGTAGTAGTCCCCACGTCATGTATATTTGTGTCAAAGATGTGTGAAACTTACTGTGTTGGACTTTTACAAAGAAATCCAACTTACAAACCTTCTCCCAGAGCAGAACTTGTTCCTGAATCAGGGACTTGCTGTACTGTTATATCCTAGGTGTAGTTCTATGCAAACTTAGGTTTTGTAATCTGTTATCTAGATAATTATTTATGAATATAGTATTTATGTCACTGCTGTAAAAATTTCCTCAGTGGGCTAGGCCTGGCCTAGGCCTGGCCTAGCCTGGAGGAGAGGGGGTCTTTCTTGTCCCCTTCTCACACCTCTGTGACCCTGTAGGGTATGCTGCCCAAGCCTGCAGAAGTGCCCCGGCTGCGACTGTCTTCAGGCTTCCTCTGGGATGTGGGACTGGATTCTCTGACCCCAGCCTTGCCTCCTCGAGGAGAGAGCTCTGACAGCGAAGAGGATGAGAAGCCACATCAAGCCATGGTGCTGTTTTCTATGACTGTGTCCTTCATTAGGGAACCCTCAGATTTGGGCCCTGCCCTATCCTGGTGGGCTGGGGTGGGGAATGGTACCCAGGCCCAGCCAGGAATATTGTAGGCCCCTGGCCTGCCCAGCCAGCTCACCCTGGCTGCCACCACAGATCTCCCCTGGTCTTTGAGGAGCATGTGACTCACTTTTCTGCCTTCCGTAGCACAAAAAGAAAAGCAAGAAGGAAAGAGAGTTGGAGAAACAGCAATCAGAGAAGGAGCTGTCCCGCATTGAGGAGGCTCTCATGGACCCCAGGAGGCAGCCAGGGTCTGCAGACGACTTTGACCGACTGGTGCTCAGCTCCCCTAACAGCTCCATCCTGTGGCTGCAGTACATGGCCTTCCACCTACAAGCCACAGAGATTGAGAAGGCCCGGGCCGTGGCTGAGAGGGCCCTGAAGACCATCTCCTTCAGGTCTGCTTTGTCTCCCTGCTAGGGGGAGGGGGCCTTTAGACAGGGAGCATTGTATTGCCCCCAACCTCTGGCTTGCAGAATCCACCTGCAGGTTCCTTCATTGCAGGCAGACAACGGCAGTCATCGTGGCTATGCTGGGGACTGTGACTATCAGGGTTTTTCTCAGGTGCAGCCATCTGTGAAACAGAGCTGTTTATTAATGTTTCATGGGCCTCTTTACTGGCATAGCTGTGGGTGGCAGTTATAAGAGTCTCTCCCCTTCAGTAAGATGCCCAGTTTGGAGCAGGAGTAAATGGGAAGACGGCTGCAGTACTGGATGCAGGCCCCGCCGGCGGCCATTTTCCTGGCTCAGTAGAGTTGGTTTCCTCAGTCTGGTGAGGACGGAGGGCAGTCCGCTTCATTCCCTTAGTTTGGGGCGAGAACCGGACCCAGGAGTCTGCTTCTGCCCAGAACTCAGGCCTGTTTGTTGTCAGAAAGAGGGCTTACTTCCCAGGAATGGAGAGGTGAGAGCCTTGACCTGGCAGCTCAGGCCTGGGTCCCCTGTGCCACATGAGCTGTGGTGGGGACTGGACCTTGCAGGGCCTGCTCTTGGGCTGGGACGTGAGGGTGTGTGGAGCCTGGGAGGAGGCAGTGGTCCACCAAATGCTGGGTGGAGATGGGCCCACCATGCCAAGATGACGGCTTTGTGCACTCCTTAGAGAGGAGCAAGAGAAGCTGAACGTGTGGGTGGCTCTTCTGAACCTGGAGAACATGTATGGCTCTCCTGAGTCCCTGAGCAAGGTCTTTGAGCGCGCCGTGCAGTACAACGAGCCTCTCAAGGTCTTCCTCCACCTGGCTGACATCTATGCCAAGTCCGAGAAGTTCCAGGTATGAGGCCTGGCCTCATGGCAGCAGCCAAGCACCCATACCTCTAGAGAAGGACCTCCTGGGAGGCTTGGGAGAGAGGCTTGGGTTGGGTCCTGTCCTGTCCCAGGCTCACTCCCAGACTCCTGCTCCCCTGCCTCATCATGCCCACCTTCACTCTGGGAAAGGAGGTGCAAAGCAATGCCTCAGAAGTAGAGGACAGTGGCTGCTTCTCTATGCCCTGGGCCGCTGACAGCACATTACACACAGGAGGGATATCCAGACCCAGGAGTACTCTTCTTATCTGGGTCCCATCATCCTGGGGTTGGGCAAAGATCTCGCTATTTAGTTCAGGTTGGCCTTGGACTCACTTGTAGCCCAGGCTGGCCTTGAACTTTGAGATCCTTCTGCCTCACCCTCCCGAGTGCTGGGATTACAGCTGTGACACTGTGCCAGATCTCCCGTCTTTCTCACCTTCCTCTCCTCCTGCGTGGTCTGCTTGTTCTGTTTGTTTAACTGGGGATGGAACCTAGGTCTTTGCTTGAACATCTGTAGCCCTAGTTCCTTTTTATTTGGAGACTGCATCTCTCAGTTGCTAAATTTCCTGGACGTGATGTGCCTGCCTCAGCCTCCCAGAGTGCTGGGCTCATAGGCATGCACCACCATGGCTGCCAGTCCAGAGCCTACTAAAGGATGCAGGGTTAGCTGGGAATTAGCACGTCTCAGCTTAGGCTCTTGCCTACAGGAAGCTGGTGAGCTGTACAACCGTATGCTGAAGCGCTTCCGGCAGGAGAAAGCTGTCTGGGTCAAATATGGTGCCTTTCTTCTACGGAGGAGCCAGGCTGGGGCCTGTCGCCGTGTGCTGCAGCGAGCCCTTGAGTGCCTGCCCACCAAGGAGCGTGAGTGCTAGACCTGGGCCCCGAGAGCGCAGGCTCTCTGCCAGCCATCTGGGAGCAGGGCTGGCATCTTCTCTAGGCTCTAGGGCTTGTGAGTTAGGGCAGGCTTGCACTCATTAATATAGCTAGAAAGCTGTGACAGGTGGAACAGGAGGCAGCCAGCATGTACTCTGCTGGCCTGGGCCCTGCCTCTTCCTGTGCGGAGAGTAGGGGTCAGAGGGGCCCAGTCACATGTTTAGTTCTAAGCCACCCCAGGGTTCTGCCTATCTTGCAAGACCTAGTCCAAGAGCCGCAAGTCAGCCTCCTGCCCCTGCAGCAGCTGGTGGTGCCAGAGCTCTGTCAGCCTGCAGTGCTCTGAGTGGCCCTCTCCCCACAGACATGGATGTCATCACCAAGTTTGCCCAGCTGGAGTTCCAGCTGGGAGATGCAGAGCGGGCCAAAGCCATTTTTGAAAACATGCTGAGCACCTACCCAAAGCGTACAGATGTCTGGTCGGTCTTCATCGACTTGACCATCAAGCACAGCAGCCAGAAGGAAATCCGGTGAGAGAGGAGGACAGACAGCTGGGTGTGGAAAGGGTGGTGGGGAGGGGGTGCTGCCACACACAGGCTCCCAGTTCCTTAATTTGGTCCAAGAGAATAGCTGTGACAGGACACTGGAGGCCCAGTGTGCACGCTTTTCCAGCCTCTGGTCTCTGGCCCCTCTGGTGGACAGTGGGCTAGGGCCAGGAGTCACAGCACTGGGCCCAGCTCTGGCTGTGCAGAGTCTTCACACACAGTCTCACTTTTGTGCAAGGCAGGGAAGGCTGGAAGGGGTGGACTGAGGCTGGGAAAGAAGCACCTATCCTGGGGGCCTTCTGTAGGTTTTTTTTTTTCCTTGCAGGGGGAGGGGTGGGTTGAACCCAGAGCCTTTGTACTGACCTGCATTTCTAGCCCTTTAAAAAAAATTGTTTTTTGCTCAAGGATCTCACTAAGTCCCTAGGTTCCCCAGGAGGGATTCCAACGAGTGATCTTCCTGCATCAGCCTCCCAGAGAGCTAGGATCATAGGCATGCACTATCACAGCACCTTGGTGCTCCCTCATTCACTGGTGATTTTAGCAAAGTACTCCTTTGGCTTCTGCAAGTGACTGGTGCTTATTTGGAAAATAAGGGCAGTGTACTGCCAGCACCTTACAAGAGTTCATAATGATGATAACGGTGGATGGGGGCTGGGCATGTAGCACTCTCCCGTTACTGCACCACTCTGGGCCCAAGCAGGACTGCCAGTGAGACTGTCTCACAAAACAACAGAGTGCCAGGGATTTAGTGCAGCGGCATAAGTGCCTGTCTGGCAAGCATTAGGTCATGAGTTGGATCCCTGGTACCAACAAAAAAAAGATCTGGGCATGGTGGCTCATGCCTGTTACCCCAGCACTTGGGAGGCTGAGTCAGGAGGATCACTGCGAGTTTGAGACCAGCCTGGGCTACACTGTGAGCTCAAGGCCAGCCTGAACTGCAGAGAGAGACCCTGTCCCCTGAAAAAAAAACAAAAAAAACAGGTGACCCTGGGCTTCCTGGGTGACACAGGGACTGAGGCTGAGCGCAGGTGGTGAGCTGGCCAGGACTCAGGACTACCGTCCTGCTCTTCCTCACAGAGACCTCTTTGAGCGGGTTATTCACCTGAGCCTGGCCCCTAAGAAGATGAAGTTCTTCTTCAAGCGCTATCTGGACTACGAGAAGCAGCATGGCACTGAGAAGGATGTGCTGGCAGTGAAGGCCAAGGCCCTGGAGTATGTGGAGGCCAAGAGTTCGGTGCTGGAAGACTAGGCTGGGCCCTGGGCACGGGAGGACTCTAGAATGCTGCTTTTTCTGCAGCACCCTTAGGGTAATCTGTCAGGATGAAAGAGAAGCCCAGGCTGTTGATTTGTACACTCAACTTGTTCGGTTTATTTTATCTATGGGGGGAGGAGGCGGTGCTGTGGATGGACCTCAGGGCCTTATGCATCCCAGACAGGGCCTCTACCACTGAGCCACACACACCTGTCCCTTGGGGTTTAATCCTTCTCATACTTTGTTTCATGGACTGGTTTATGGCATCTTTTTCCTGAGATTGTTCAGTGGTTGCAGGATCTTGGAGCCCCAGGAAAACCAGGTGTGTCTCCTTCAAGGCCATTTCTTGCTTCCATGCCAGGTGGATGGGGTGCTGCTGTGTCCCTGGCAGGCTATCAGTCTGGCCAGAGGAATCATTGGGCTTAGGAGCAGGTGCTCTAGGCTTCTGGGCACAGCCTTAGCTCTGCTGGTCCCCAGGGCCCTTCTGTGGAGGCCTTGTGGCTAGCAGAGTTGGGAAAGTGGGGCTGCTGAGCAAAGCCTCAGCGCTGAGTGAAGCTGTCTGTGATGGCCGTCCAGGCCTACTCTGGCCAGTGACCGCTCCTCCCCAAGCTGGGTACAGTGGGAGGCCCACTAGCTGTTTAAGCTAGCTCTTTGTTGGCTGGGTCCTGAGGGAGATAAAAGCTTTCTCTGACCAAGCCTGAAACATCCTGAGAGCTTTTCCATGAGAAGTAACTGAGTCCTGTGCCAGGGAGCAGAGCAAAAGCGAGGGAGAGCGTCAGGAGGTTTTAGATGCTGGGGCCATCTGGTTCTGGAACCTGAGTGCTGGACTCATCTGCCTCATAACATGGCCCGGTGAGCTCCCTTAGGGAGGGCCAGGCTGTCTCTGACCCCTACCAAATCAGATCAAAGCCAGTTGCCTAGGGATCTCACCCTCTTTGGACACTTGGTGTTCCCTGCAGGACCACCACCCATGTGGTCTGTTTCAGCCTTGACCCCTCACCCATTCAGTCACCAGACACCAGCGTAGTCCGTTATGGTAACAAAAACTTTATGAAATTTAGATACAAAAAATCAAGCCAGAGGCTTACAACGAAGGCAGCTTTCAGCAGTGTACAGCCAAGCCCTGTTCTGCAGTTAGACATAAATTAACTGCACACCCGTGAGGCCACTATCACCTGCTCTGCAGGCTTGGGGCTTCTTGGCCTGGAGTCCCACCAGCAGTTTGTCCACGCACTGTTAAGTAAGGACCCGCAATGGGAAAGAGTTTACCCTGAAGCTGTGAACCAAGCAGCTGGTGGCACCAGGGTCAGGAAGGGTGTTTCTTCAGCTGACCTCGCCGCCTTCCCTCAGCCTGTTCACCCAAGAAGCAGTGGTTGGGAAAGGAAACCCTTCTGGTGCCAAGGTGGAGCGCCAGGCATCAGGAGGCAAGCAGGGCCATTTCCACACTGTCGGGGCTCCTGCCGTTGCCCGCCAGACCCTGGGCCCACTTGTGCAGGCGGCTGTAGAGTGGGAGGCCCTGGTTCTCACGGTACAGGTAGACTCCGGTGATGGCGTTCCACTGCGGCCGTGGCTGCGTGCCCTCCACCGGGAATTTGGTGACTAGCTCCTCGTCATCCTTGTTGAGAGCCACAAAGCCGAAGAAGCGGCGCACATTGCTGGCAGCCAGCACCCTGGCGTGCACCTCAGCTGTGCGCTGGAAGAGCTGGTCCTCGTTGGTGCGGTACTGTGCCCAGTAGGCCTCCTGGCGGTAGCTGAGCGGTGAGCAGTAATGCTTCAGGCACTTGATCAGAAACACCAGGATGGCCACCACGGCAATGAGCAGCCACCCGAAGAGCTGGTCAGGGGACAGGCAGGTTTAGAGGGGACCGAGAGCAGCCCCTTGCCACCCCCACAGAGGAGCTCAAGTACCAGGGACAAGGGAGGCAGGCCGTCCCTTCCAGTTACCTGCACCTGCTTTGTCTTTATTATTTTTGCGACAGGGTCTGGCTCTGTTCAGTTCAGGCTGGCCTTATGCCCACATGCTGACCTAGAACTGGCAGTAAACCTCCTGCCTCAGCTCCCGAGTGCTAGGATTATAGGTATGCACCACCGTGCCTGGCTTCCTGCCCTGTTTTTAGACTGCATTTTCTGCTACCACTTCAACCCCAAGCTCCCTTCTCCCCATCTCATCCTGCCAAAGCCCAGTTCAAGGTCTGGGTGTAGTTCCAGAGGCTGGATATGAGGCCTTGGGTCTGATCCCCGCACCACACACACAACACACTTCAGCTGTCAGGCTAGCCTCAGGCTACCTCCAGGAGAACTCTGGAGGCCCTCTGGGAGCAGGCGCCTTGTTGTCAGGTCATCCACGTCCTTGCCTGAAAGCCCGGACATGAACATGCTGAGGGCAGGTTATGAAGACACGTTTGCGTCTATGCAGAGACCGTTGGGTGTTTGCACCCCAGCTAACATACTTCTTGTGTCTACACCTTCTCTCTGTGGTGCTGTCACCACCCTGTCCCTCTGGCTGCCTGGGTTTATGTTCCTGGGACAAGAGGCCATTTGGAGAAGCTCATGCTCCTTTCCGTCTACCCTGGAGGTCACTCAGTTTACACTTCTGCTCGAGGGGCTGCCTTTCCCTCGCATTCCCTGGCCCCACCACTCTGGAATGGAGCAGAGGCTGCCCATGGGGTCAGGTGGCTGTGGCCTCCTAACACAGCCCATACGGCCCCGCCTTTATGTCTTTGAGCAGGTGCCAGAGGCCCAGCCTGTGGGACGGGATGTGCTGGTCTCAGAGCCAGCTCAGCTACAGTGACTGCGCTGACCTGCAGGGGGCCATGTGCAGACCCGCTAAGGTCAGAGGCCTGTGTGTGGCCTGTCAAGTCAGAAGCATGCCCCTTTCACTGTAAAGCTCTGAGAGCCACAGTTGGAGCCCAATGGCAGTATGAGCTCAACGCAACCAAGGCCCAGCACCAAATTCCCAACTCGCTGTGACCCTTGCCCAAAAAGCCCGACTCCCAAGCCAACCAGCCACATTCTAGTCACCAGCACTTTCCCCGAAGCCAGTGTCCCAAGGCCGCTGTGCGCCTGCCGCCTGGGGAGGAGAGTCCCTGCGTCCAGGCGCTTACCTGGGACTCGTACTTGAGTCTGCGGCTGACCTCCTCCCTGAAGTCTGACAGGTTGGCTGGGCCCTCACCACAAGGGAACCTGGCCAGGATCTCTGTGGCGTGCACTCGAGGGAAGCCCTCTGGCCCCGCTGTGAGGGAGGAAGGGTCCACGAACTCGCTGAGAGCGCAGACATAGGCCTCCCCGCGCAGCAGGGAGATGACTGACCAGGTGACGGGGGCCACGGCTGCCCGGCCCAGGATGGAGCTTAGGAGCAGGAAGTTGGGTGCAGCTGAGCAGTTCTTGGTCCTCCGATATTGGCACTCAGTGACCAGGTTCCAGGTGTGGTTGTTGAGGATGATGCCGATGAGGAAGAGGGCCAGGGCAGGCACTCCGATGGCTGTCAGCCCGTACAGGTAGTTCCGAGCCGGCGAGCAGGGACAGTGGAAGGCCACCACAGAGAACAGCTCCTGGCTGCCCACTGTGCCCAGAGCCACCAGCCCATTGAAAATCATCACATCCTTGCTCTTGAAGAAGAGTGACAGGAAGCGAAAATTCTCTGCGATCAGGGCAGCCATGGTGACGGGTGGGTTGAGGCAGGCGGAGCGCGGGGTGGGGGAGGAGGGAGATGTGAGTGGGGTCGATGGCTCCAGATGGGACTAGGAAGGCTTACAGGCGGGGGTCACCCGCAGGCTGGGTAGCGTTGTGCCATTTTGTTACCTACAGTGGCTGCCATGGTGCTTCCTACAAAACAGCAGATAAGCCCTAAATGTCTGCCTCAGCGGAGGCTCAGGACGTCCAGTTGAGAAGGCGGGTGAGGAAGGAAGGAAGGAGCCTAGGCCCCTGGGGGGTGGGAGTTCCCACAAGCACTTCAGGTCTCCTACCACTAACTTCCCTCAGGCCGGGGCGAGGGTGGCCTTGCGGGATCCAGGCCATGCTAACGCTCAGAGGGGCCTGGGACTTTGGAGGGAAGAAAGAGGTTTCCAGTCAGTGGTGAGGGTGGGGTGTGTAAGACCTCACTTTGGAGACCCAGGCTCTCCACACAATTCAAATCTGCTTGGCCTCAGTGTGCTACTCTGGAAAGCAGATAAAAGCTGCTGTCTTGCTAGGAATGTTGGAAAATAAACGATACCTAGTAATTGTACAAAATGTGCGGTCCTGCCTTTGATCACCCTGTGAGGTCTTCAGGGTAGGGAGGATTCAGAGACCAAGCAGGAAGTGAAGCTCTTGAGAGGGTAAAAGGCTTTGCTCACGGCCGGATAGACATGGAGGTCCTTGGGCAGGACTTGGAACCCAGAACTACGGAGGAACGCAGTGAATCTGAGCTAAATTAGACCTCTGCCTTTTCCATCTCCTCCTCTCAGGACCCTCCTCCCAGGGCCATGCTTTATGCTCCAGACCTGGAAACGCCCACTCACCAGCCACAGGAAGCCCTGGAGAGGCTGAGCCTGGTCTGCCCACCTGTCCTGGAGCCAACCCTTGGCCTGGTGGTGGTCGCCTGCAGCAAGCAGGCAGCTTGCCAGAAAATGGCTGTGGCTTCGGGCTACTGCAGAGCTGCGCCCCAACTCCCCAGGCTCCACCCCCCTTGCCCAGATCTTGCACAGGGTGTGTCCCCAGTTCCTCCCCATCCTGGGTTGGAAAACAAGACTCCCTGGCGGCGGCCGCGTTCTGAGTGTGCCTTGCATCTACACCCTCCCCTCTTCTCCATCTAGGCAGGGTGTGTGCACATGTGGTCACCAGAAGTCTGGCCTTACCCAGAGGCTCTCATGTCAAGTGCCCTGGGAAAGAGACTTGGCTACATTTCTGAAAATAAATGCATTTCCTCCTCTTTTCCCTTCTCTCTTGGTTTCTGGGCACCTAACTGGGCCCATGTATCTGCCCAGAATAGGGTATGAGATGGCAGCACAGGGCAGTGACAAGCCAAGGATGGATCAGCCCTCTTCCCAGACTTGTGCCAGGGTCTTGCTTCTACTAGAGAGTGAGGCTGCTCAGGCACCAAGGAGGCCTCACCCGAGGAGTAGGTCGGACCCCAAGCTGGGGCCTCTCCCTGGGACCATCCCTGTGGGTCACTCAGGACTCTGCTGGGGCCCTCTCCAGCCTCAGAGTACCTCTGGGCTGCCTGTGTGACCCTGCCCTGTGCCCTAGCAACTGACCAGACCAGCACACCCCGGGGAGGGGCCCTCCTTACCTGGGGTCAGAGGCATCTGTGGCTTGGCCTCTGAGGGCTGGGTTCCCAGGCGGGTGGAGGCACAGACACGGCAGGTTCCTGGCAGGTACTGGCTGAGGATGCAGGCGGCACCCGAAGTGTCCCACTGCCTACCCTGCTCTCTCCTGCTGCCTCTGCACAGGGCTGGAGGCTGAGACCAGCAGAGCCTGGGGCTGTCGTCTTCACTGTTTTTTGTCTACGAGTCCACAGACACTTTTAACTCCATAAAAGAGAAGTAGGAGTGGGACGGAACATATTTGCTTGCAAGTGGAAAAACAGCCTGGGGGAGGGGGGGAAGGGAGGGAGGAGGGGAGGTAGCAAGGCGGCGCCAGGGGAGGAAGTGGAAAGCGGGCTCTGGTTCACAGCAGCTGTCCCCGGCCCCTGGCTTGCTCCTCAGTGCCCTGTCCATGCTTCATGGCATCCTCTGCACCGGGGTGATGGGGAACCTCAGCAGCCAGCCGGGTGGGGCCCCTCAGGGGGAGCTGGCCTGGGCTCTGGCTCCATGCCCTGGGATCCCCTGAGGCCCAGGGCAGGAGGAAGGGAGAGGGAGCAGAGTTTTGCTTCTGTTTGCTTCGATCCTGCCCCTTACCAAACATGGCCCCAACTCCTCCTCTGAGCGTGCCCTCCCTCCATCCTCACCACCATTCCAAGAAGCAGTCTGAACACCTCACAGCCAGGCTTGGGGCTCCTGCCTGGGACCTGGTGCTGTCAGTCCAGGGCTTAATCTTTCCCTAGCCACCCATCCCCATCCCTGTTGCCCTCCAAGCCCACCTCCGCCACAGCGCTCTGCCCTCCTTGCAAACACAGCCAGAGACACCTTGGGGCAGTGAGGGGAGCTGGAACCCCTCCCAGGACCAAGTGGGCTAAAAGCTATACCGATAGGAGCCCATCTCTGCCTCCCTGACCAGTAGCAGCCTGAGTGTCTCTGTTCTCTAGGTGCCGTCTGCACGCCCGGGGAAGGGCAAAGGGTGCCTTGGAGTTCAGGCATGAATGAATATGGGCACCACATGTTGCATGCTTTTCCATACGGGCCCACGAGGTAGGTGCCCTTATCCCTGGAGGAGAAACTGAGGCACAGAAAATGAAACACCTGGCCAGCAACGTGGTAGAGCCCGTGCTGCCCACCTTGAAGCCGTTTCCACCCCAGTCTCCTCAGACCCCGGGTGGATCTGTAAGGGTGGGTCTGTGAGGAAAGAAGAGACTTCTCAAGCCTGAGCTTGGCCTGGAGCCCCTAAGGTCAGGGTGTGGGGACACTGGTGCTCTGGTGACACACTTCTTGGTGTCCTGAACAGAGTTGACCATGAGGACGTGGCCACGTAGCCCAGCCTCCTCACTGCAACCTGGCTCTTGGCCTGTTGTTTTGTCTCTCGTCCCTTAGACATGTCCCTCCCGAGGTATTGTCTCATAGCCTACCTCCGGCTGCTCAGCCTCCCCCAGGAGACACTGACTGAGATCATGAAAGGCTTGATGGCTTCCCAGTCCCTGAGCCTAGGGGAAGAGAGATCTTCAAAAGCCACAAATTAAGTTAGCCAGGTATGGTGGTGTCCACCTGTAATCTCAGTACCTGGGAGGGCTGAGGCAGGAGGATCGTAAATTCAAACCCAGTCTGGGGACTTTAGTGCCTTAGAAAAATCCCACCTCAAGATAGAAAAAATACTGAGGTTGTAGCAAAGGCCTTGGGTTCAACCACCAGTACCAGGAGCAAAGTAAGAAAAACCAGTGACCACAAGCCCATGAGGCCTGGGAGGAGACAGTGAGCCAGGGATTAGACCAGCCCCTCTAGAAAGGGAGGCCAGGTGCTGGTCCTCTGGCCCTGGCCCTACAATCCAGTCCTGACACTTAGAATACTGTTTAGGGATGCCCGCCCCAGGACCTTCAGGGCAGCGTCTCGAGCAGCTGATGAGGTGCCCTCCAGCATCAAGGCTCCTTTCTCACAGAGGCAGCTGGCTGCCTAGGAATGTGCCCCCCCCCGCACCTCCCACCAGCACTGGGCCCTTCGTTTTCCTGTGGGCTCAAGAGTCTACACCTTGCTGAGGTAGGTGGCCACCTCCCTGCGGGGTGCCTGAGGCCCAGTTCCTGCCCAGCCATTGCCCAGTAGCGGCTGCTCCTGGCCCAGGTGCAGGGGAGGTCTGCACTTGTGCCAGCTTGTGAGCAGCTTGTTCATAGTGCCCTGGTCAGTGATACCACGAAGCTTGTCCCTCTCCTCCGAGGTGCCATCGGTGGGGCTGGGGGTAGTGGAGGCCACCGTGGTGGTGGCCAGTGCCCCATGGGCGTGTCCTAGTTCCAGGTCGTGGCTCATGGCCTCAAAGAACTGCTGGATGCAGACCTTGGCGAAGGCCTTGGCGTGCTCAGTGCATGTCTCATCGAAGAGCTTGCGCTCGATGTCGATGTAGTGGGACCAGTACTTGCTTTTGAGGAAAGCAGCCTGCGTGAAGCAGGGCCGCACAGAGCGCACCACGAAGGCTAGCAGCGTGGTCAGCAGCACGAAGGACCACCCCAGCGCCTGCAGGGATGGCAGCGTCAGTGGGCCTGAGCACCCCCTCCCAGCTTCCCAGACCCCCATGGCATCCTTGAGCCTTGACACAGGACATCGAGACCTGGATGAGTGACTTCGCCTCTTGGTCTCTGTTTCCTCACCCATAAAATGGGCATATATGGATCTACCTTGCAGGAATGACATCTTTCCCATGGCAAGAAACTCAGGGGCTGGGGTTAACTCCAGAGCATGGACTGAGACTGCCTGGGTTGGACCCTGCCTCCACTGTTTGCTCCTTGACTAGGAGCAGAGCCGATAGCTTCTGTGTGTTTTCTCACCCATAGAATGGTCCTGGTGGTCACAAGGCCTATCTCCTGGGGCTCTTGTGAGAAGCTGCGCACTGAGCTCATGGGCGCCAAGAGGGGCTACATCTGCTCATGGTTCAATTGATGCCAGAAATCTGATTTCTTGTGGATATTTTTGATTTCGAGTTGAAACCAAAGAATTCTAAAGCTGACTTCAGAGTTGAGCCTCTGCAGGGCAAGTGAAACCCGTCCACAGGTCTGGCAGCCTGGGGCATCTGGAACCTTTCTGCTTGTGATGAGGAGGAATGGCTGCCCTTGCCTGGGGCCTGGCAAGACTTAACCAGAGGCCTGAGGAGAGGAGCAGGCCTGGGAGGCCTGGACCTTCAGGAAGGGCTTCTGGGTAGTGACAGGAGCCTGACGAGGGAGGCCCAGGGAGGGCTCTGTGTCACCAAAGTGGGTGCCCAGGTTCCTCCTGCCCACAGGGGGCTGGCCCAGATGCCTGCCCTCTGCCCTCTGGTGGGGAGCCCCCTGACCCTGAGGTCTCCCGACCGTGTAGCCCCTCACTCCCTCCCAACCCTCTGGCTCCCTGAGCAGGGAGGTGCTGGCTGGGGGTATTTGCCAGGGAAATGTACCCAAATGCCTAGCTACCTATCAACTTCACCCAAGCCTAGTCCTGGAAGAGGCAAAGGATGCAAATTCCCCTGCTTCTAAACTCAGAGCTGAGAGTGGAGGAGGCAGGAATGGCCAAGCTGTGGAGTCCATCCTGGGGCTTCAGGACAAAGATGGTCCCAGGGAGGCTCTGGCCTCGAGTGCCCCGCCCTGACTCCACTTGAGGGACAGTGGCATGGGGTGGGCTAGGACCTCCCCAAGAGCTCCCCAGTCTGTGAGAAGACCGAGTCCCTCACCTGGGAGATGCAGCGTAGGTAGCGCACAGCCACCTCTCGGGCCAGCAGCCAGCCGCCATCGTAGATCTCAGGGCAGGGCACCCGGGCCAGCAGGCGGGCGAGCTCAGGGGCAGGTAGTGTGGGCACCACACTGCCATTGCCCAGTGCAGCCACAGGCACAGTGGTGCAGAAGGCACAGAGGAAGCACTTGCCGTCCAGCAGGGTGACGGCCACCCAGACGACCGGGGCGATGAGGGCACGCTGTGCCATGGAGCAGAACATGTAGCGCAGGACAGCAGGGTCCTTGGCCCGGCGGCCCAGGGGCCGCTTCCACTCCTCAGCCAGCATGGACACATTGTTGTTCAGGACCAGGCCGAGCAGGAAGAGCACCAGCGGGGGCGCCAGCAGGATGCCTGCGCTGTAGGCCGCATTGTAGCCCGGCAAGCAGGGGCAGTTGAAATCAAAGGCTGAGTATATCTGGGCGCTGGCCAGTGCCATGATGCCACAGATGCCGTTCATGAATGACTCTTGGTTGGACTGCAGGAACTGGAAGATCATCCGGAACTTGTCCATTGCACCCTGCACAGCTGGCGGCCTTCCCTACCTCACCTGTGCCTCTGAGGTGGCTCTCAAGGCCCTCGGGGCACACCCCTCATGACTTGGACCTCCTGGCTGGGACTGGCAGAGCTCAGGGCAGTGGCTGGGGTCACTGTCACTTTGAGACGCCTCCCAGTCAGGTGCTGACCGAGAGGATGCAGCCTAGCCAATCCTCTGGGTGCAGCTGGACCCTCCCTTTCCCCTACCCCAGCGCTTCTCTCTCTGCAGCTGCCTCTGGCCCTGAGAGTGCAGGCGGCCACACCTGGTGGGGACCAGCTCTCTATGGGTGTGGGAGGGGCGAGGGCAGGCCGCACAGACAGGAGGATGGTAGCTGTGGGGATGGTGCTGTCAATGTTGGGCACAGTGGAGGTGGAGGAGGAAAAGGGGGAGGTGTTGTTAACACAGCATAGCATGGAATGTGATGCTCTGGATTTGGAGGGTTTGACAGGCTGCCTGCTGAGTGGATCAGACAGATAGATGCCTGTATGCCCAGCCTGCCGTGTCTCTGGGGGTGTTGGTGTGTCGTGGGCTGTGGACAGTAAACTCTTCCGTGGCTCAATCTCTGACTTTTACCTCCCTGGCTCAAAATGCAAAAAGTGTATGGCAATGGGGTTTCATCCCTGGTGCCTAGAGTGTCTGCAGGGCTAGCGGGCGAGTCCCTGAGGGCTGGGCCTGAGGCATCCCTTGATGCCCATGGCTCTCCCAGTAGGGCAGGACAGGTCTGCCTCCAGCTCATAGCTCCCGTTGGGTCAGGGCACAAAGGTGGAGAGGGAGCCGAGCCCTGACGGGGTGTCAGTTGGGGCCATGGATTTGTCCCCCAGATCTGAGCTGGCTCGTGCCATCTGTCCGTCCATCCATATGTGTGTGTGGTGTGTGTTGTGTGTGTGTGTGTAGCTACATTAGCGGCCTTCATGTCGTGTGTCCCTGTATGACTGCAAGAACTGGTTTGGCCCAGCTTCCCCAGTGCAGAGTCCTGTGCCGGGCACTTAGCAGGCAGTGAGTGAGCTTACACGCCCCAAGGAATATGTCCTGCTGTCCCCATGTCAGAGGTTGGGACTGAGGCTCGGAGAGGTTAAGCTGTATCAGCTCATAGTTACCTAGTTGTGAGCCGGGCTGACCCTCTCACAGGGTAGGAGTGCAGGGTGGAAGATGGGTCAGGGAATGGGGCTTCTCTCCTGGTCTGCTAGTCCAGGTGGACATGCCATGTGTCACAATAGAGTACAGGCCAGTGAGAATATTGCTCTCCCAGCCGTGAGGCTGGCCCCGGGACACCAGGAGGTGCTGGCTGGTGGCACCTTAAAGACCTTTGTAGGGACTCCCCGGGGACCCCATGGGGGGAGCAGGATAAGGGAGACTCATCGAGGGAGGTGGATGATCCTTGATGTCCACTGCCTTATGGGTGGGCCTGGCTGATAGGGGCACAGGGCCTCGGGGGGTGGGTGTGCAGAGGTGGGTGGGCTGCTCAGGAAGGCAGAAGGAGGCGCTCCAGGGTGCCGCCCAGCCTCTGTCCAGACCCCTAACCACACGAGCAAACCTTGCAAGTTCTAACCATAGTATCATTTTTAATTTTTTTGAGACAGGGCCTCACTAAGCAGTTCACACTGGCCTTGAGCTCACTTTGTAGCTCAGGCTGGTCTGGAACTTACAAAGATCCTCTTGCCTCAGCCTTCTAAGTGCTGGGATTACAGGCATGTGCCACCACACACGGTTTACCATTTTTTTTTTTTTTGTCTTTTTCATTTTTATCGGTACCGGGGACCGAACTCAGGACCGCCTGCCTGCAAGGCAGGTGCTTATGCCGCTGAGCTAAATCCCCAGCCCCACCATTTGGACATTTTAAAAATTCAGTATTTAATATCTTTCCTATTGCCTCATATTTCCTCTTTCTTAGAATTATGTAGGATAAAGAAAATCTAATAGCTTTGCTTGGGGTTCCAGGTGGATGTCTCCTACCCCCTCGGTTGCAGAGCGTCACATACCTCTGTGATCCTTGTGTCTAGGTCAAGGATGTGAAGAGTGTTAGGAGCTCCTCTCTTTGTAGGTGGAGCAGTGGGGCTGGTTTCCCAACAAGGGGCAACGCGGGATGACCACCTGAGCTGTGGCTAAGAGCCTCCCTGTCTTCTCCCAGGGGGACACAGGCTGCCAGGGAAGCTTTGGCTCAGTGCGTGCCACGGCCCCACCCAGGATCCCATGCTGAACCCTGGATGGCAGTGGGAGGTGAGGCCATGAGGGTGGTGCTCAAAGGAAGGGGCTAAATGTCCTGGTGAAAAGGACTGAGCTGGGCGTGGTGGGCACACCTGTTGTCCTAACACTCTGGGAGGCTGAGGCAAGATTGAAAGTCCAGCCTGGGCAATTAGTGACTTAGAGAGCATGTCTCAAAATAAAAAAGAAAGAAGGGTTGGGGTTCAGTGTGAAGGCCCAGAGTTCATTGGACCTCAAAAACAAGCAAACAAAGAAAGGAGCCAAAGGGTTCTCTTGTCCTCCTTCCATAAGTGAAGGCCACAGGAAGGTGGCCTCCTGTGGTTGGGAAGAAGCTGAACCCTGAAGCCAGAGCCTTAGGGAAAAAGGGTGTGCTGCTTAAGCTGCCCGACCTGAGGGCTTTTGCTGTGGAAGTCCAGGGGGGACTGGATACTCCTGAGCACCCCCCAGCTGATCCATGGGCCCTGCCTGGAGGCCAGCTCCTCCCTGCCGTCTTTTGTGTCTGCTGTGGGCCTTGACAGTCAAGAACATCTAAGCAGCAATGGGGGTTGAAATCTCAACCCTGCCCCATGCTGGCCCAGGACTTCCAGCCTTCGCCAGAGCGCCTCAGCCTCCCCTCTATGACCTGCAGAGACTCATGGGCTCTATAGGTGGCCGGGACGAGGTGACACAGGTGAAGAACTCATCACAGGGCTGGTGTGCAGTGAGCCCCTGGCACATGGGCCCAGAATGCTGTAATGGCAACAGCAACCAGCTGTGTGGCAGACTTTGGCATGTGTGGAGCCCCTGTATTAGGCCGTGCAGGTGCCCGCTGGGAGGAAGATGACTTGAGGGAGATGACCACTCTGCAGAGAGGAGCGGCAATGTGTGTCACCCACATGAGCAGAGCATCAGAGCGTGGACGATGGGGCAGGACCAGCATGGACAGAGCTTCCCAGGAAGCTGAGGGCCATCAGGCTGTGTCACCGGAAGCACGAGGACTTCACTGTGGTGTTGCATGTGGCGTCCGGGGCCTTGTTCATGCTGAACATGTGCTCTGCCACTAGGCATCATGCACAATCCCAGGGCCACAAACTTTACCCAGAGGATAGAGGTGACCCCTGTCTGCCACACCAGCATATTGTTGAGACCAATAGTGCTGCTTGCCAAGTGTCCTGCTCAAAATGTACACTGCATTAGTCAGGCTGGACAGGAACACAGCAAAGCAAAGCAGCAGTGGCCAGCCCAGTGTGACATGGTGGTGGGAAGGCTCCCCTCTATGAAGCCACCTGGGTCCCCAATGACAGGCTCTCCTGTCTTGTGTCCCCAGGAGTAAGGCCTGGGACAAGGGTGGGAGGATAGCTGTGTACATGGAAGACGCCCCCAGGAAACCCTGGAAGGGACGGGAGTGCCTAGGACAGTGGAGAAAGCCCACGCGTGGTGAGGATCCCATGCCGGTCAGACCTCAGGCACCTAGAACTCACTCCATGAGGACTAATGGGGAATTGGCCGCCTGAGTCATCCCTGCCTATAGGACAAAGTCACAGTCCTTTCGAGGTTTCCATGATCTTCCTGCGCCTGTGGACCTGGTAGAGGCAGGGGCTGCAGCTGCCAAGGCTGCATGACGTGGAGCCTTCTCCCTGCAGAACCCTGCGACTCTAGCTTGCTGTTGCTGTATCACACCACTGGCTTTGGGTCAGCAGCGCTGTTGTGCCCACCACTGCCCCTGATAGACAAGGCGGGCCTGACGGGCAGGGTGGGACACCGTGATTTCTCTTTCTACTCCCCCCATACAGTGCTCTCTGAGCGATAAGCGCTCTCTGGATGATCAGGGGAGGGCAAGTGTATTGAGTGCAGTTGGCTTCTTTAAGTGCATGTTTTGCTTGCTTGGAACCCAAGGCAGGGTGCCCATGGCTCCTTACCCAGGCTGGGAGCTCAGGTGTGCAGCCTGGGCCCTCTCTCAGTCTCTCTCCACCCTGCCTTCCATCTCTGCAAACAATTTGCCTACTTTGCTCTGTACCCCAGTGCTGTTTCAGACATTTGCATGGCCTGACCACAGCTGGGAGGCGGGGTGGCAGAGACTTTCTGGTCTTACGAAGTCCCATGGCAAGAATTCAGGAGAGCAGACATGGCCTGATAGAGGGGGCTGGCTCCAGGGAAGGCTTCCATGGTCAGTGGTCCAGGGAACTGCCCTCAGAGCCCCAAGGAAGTAGCAAAGCCCATCTGTGGCCAAATGCTGATGGAACTAGTGATGCGGGTGTGTGAATGTGTGTGTGTGTGTGTGTGTGTGTAGGCAGTGAGTCATCAGGGAGGGGTAGAGGCTCAGAATTGCCCAGCTCCCCCCTGAACTCTTCCTGTTGGGCTGCAGACAAAAGCAGCTGATTTCCCAGAAGATCTAAACTCGGTGGTTCAGGGGAGAAGACAGTCCAGAAGGACAGAGGGCAGGCACACGCCGGCCTTTCACCTGTTACTCATTAAAAACATTAGCTCTACTTTCTTCTGAGGCCATCAGGAGTTTAAAAGCTGCTTCTGCTAAAGAAGCAAAAGTACTCTGAAACCTGTGACTGTTCACTGGGGCCTACAAATGCCCATTGGGGAAGGAAAAGCAGAACAAAGCTTGACCACATTTGGTGTGTGCCTCCCGTGTGGGCCAGACCTCGCTCTGCAGTGTGTACAGGCATGTTAATCAGTTAGGGTCTGTCTGTCTGAAACTGGCCATTCAAAGTCGACCAGCCCTGAATTTACACTGCTTATATCACCAACCTTCCAGAATAAAGATATCAAGAGATGATGTTTACAGGGATGTTCTCTCATCCCTGTGCACCCAGAAGTCTCCAGCCATTGCCCTAAACCTATGGCCACCTTGGATTTCAGGACAGCGTCTGCAAAACTGACACCGTCCTAACAGACAGTCACTTGAAGGATATCATCAGATTGGCTTGTTAAGTGATAAGGACTGTTTCCCAGCCACCTTGCAACACCAGGATTTTCTTTTAAATCAGATAGCATTGGTACATATACATAATGACCACATGCACCACAGAGAATTTGTACCTCTACCTGATATAAGCAGAATCAGAATTGAGATAATGACCAACTAGGCTCCAACCCACCCTCGGCCACTCTGTAAGAACTAGCCTCATTCCTTTGTTGACAGGCCAGTCTGACCTCCATCAAAAGAGTGCCCCTTCACAGCCCAAGCTGAAGTTCCTCCCTGTTTTCTCTTCCTTTCCAGATCTGTCTTGTATGTAAATCAGACGATGCCTCTCACTGTTACATCCCAAAATGCTTTTGCAATGATACTTGAAGAGCCTGCTGGGCCATGTTGAGTTGCCTATCTCCTCTCTAGGAGGACCATCTCAGATCTTGTCTGGTGACAGGACTTTTTTTCCCTGAGCTGAATGCCAAGCCCATTCCTGGTTCTTGAGAAATCCTCACCAGGGTGCCATTTTCTCACTGGGACCCCTGGGCTGCTATTATGGCTTGTGTCTAGATGTCACCCTAAAGTGATTATAGGTAGAGCTTTTTTCTGAGATGGCTGGATTTAGAGTATGTGGTTGATTTATGGTACAAAGTTAGAATTAAGGATGCTAGGATTAGGATGGGCAATTACTGAATCAGGCCACTGATTTATTTGGCACACTCTAATCCTGGTAGCCTGGATACAACATAAGGGACAAACAGAAGCTTGTCTTGTCCCTTGCTTGCTTTTGCTGTCTTCTGCCTGCCATGAGCTGGTTCTCCTCTGCTGTGAAGCCCCTCTGCCAAGCCAGGCTGCCTTGGAGCCAGCCACTTATGGACTGAAACCTTTACACATTGTAAGCTAAATAAACCTTTCCCCCTTTAGCTTTGGGTGTCAGGTATTTCACCTCAACAATGAGAAAAAGAATTAAGACAGGGCAGTGGGTAGTCTTAGGAAGGGACTGTGTTGAGCTCAGGAGTCAGGTGGCAAGCTGTAGGCACTGTGGTGAGTGGAGACACAATGCTGGCTTCAGGTGGGTAGGAGGCTGGGCTGAGCAGGAGGCCAGGTGAGGCTAGGAAGAGAACTGGTGGGAAATGGGAAGGGGGAGCCGGGAAGCTCAGCCCCCTGGACACAGAACACAGAAACATGCATTCATCAGAAATATACAAACTGTTCAACTAGAGTGGCCAGCAAGAGACACCAACTAGTTTTCATGGGAAACTTGAGCCAAGCTTGAGCACCTTGGTAGAAGCTGCAGGAAACCCAGTAAGGGTACTAAAAACAAATCCTCAGAATGATCCTGAAGCCAGAGTTAGGCGGCAGCTGAGCACAGACGCCAGAGCCAGGCCTTGGATCCAATTCTAGGTGACGCTGCATCTTAGCCTCCTTATGGCTTATTTTTCTCTTCTAAAAAATGGGGCTGGGGACTGGGGATTTAGCTCAGCGGCATAAGCGCTTGCCTTGCAAGCAGGCAGTCGTAAGTTTGATCCCTGGTACTAATAAAATGAAAAAGACAAAAAAAAATGGGGCTGTTCTGGCCCAGGGGTGCACGCCTGCAATTCCAGCTACTCAGGAGGCTGAGGTGGAAGGATCACAAGTTTGAGATCATTCTGGGTAACTTTTCAAGACCTGGCTCAAATAAATTAAATTAGTTAAATTAAATTAAAAAGGACTGGGAAAGAAGCTCAGTGGTAAAGTGCTTGCCTAGCATCTGTGAGGCCCTGGGCTTATTCCCTAGCAACACACACACACACACACACACACACACACACACACACACACACGCTAAGAATCATGCCTCCTTCCTTAGTTTACTGTGGGGATTGAATGAAAATATGTAGGTAGGCATTGTAGAAGCATGTTCTGCTCTTATGACTGCCTTTATTATTTAGAATCATTTAGGACCCAGAAACCACAACAGATCTATGTAGTCTCTTCTACTTTAAAGTTTGGTCTGCTGACCAGAAGCATCCTTACTACCCAGGGTTAGAGGTGAGGGTGTAGGGCCCAAACCCGCATGCTCTGAGTCAAACCAAACTCGATGAGAGCCCCAGGGGAACTGTGTGCACCCAAGACTGTGGAGCACCCAGGAAGCCACAAGTAGAAACTAGACAGAGACCAGGCTCTTTGGGAAGCAGGCCAGCAAGGCAGGCTACTGGCAGGGTTCCACTGAACACCAGGCACTGCCCATGTCCAGCCCAGCAGGGGGCCTACACATCTGTGTGCTGGAAGAGCTCAGTCCCTGAGGTCACCACAGGGGTGCGATGGCTAAGGCCTGCCCCCCAAAGGCCAGGGGAGACCGTGAGATCCAGTGGTGGCTTGCTGCAGTACCAGCTGCTCAGGAGGCTGTCCACCTGTTCCCGGCTGCAGACTGCACGCAGGTGGGTCTTCCTGCACCTGCCATCTGGATCCTCTGGGTCCTCTGGGGGCTCAGGGGGCTCAGCAGGCTCAGGACACAGACTCACGGGGTCTCGGCGCAGCCCCCAGGCCTGCAGCTCACCCCGCATGCTGGCGAAGAAGTGCAGCACGCAGCGGTGTGCGAAGTCCCGCGCATGCTCGCAGCAGGTCTCGTCGAAGAGCTTCTGCTCCAGGTCCACGTAGTTGCTCCAATACCTGCGCTGCAGGAAGACTGTCTGGTCGAAGCAGGGCCTCAGGCAGCGGGCCAGGAAGGCGGCCACGATCAGCAGCAGGGTGAAGCTCCAGCCGATGGCCTGAGTAGTGAGGAGGCAGGTGGGGGCACTGTGTGACAGGGGTGGCCCTCTGTTCTCCTCCTCGCCCTGTCCTCTGACTCAGGTCCACCATCCTTCGCCTGCCATTCTCCTGCCTGCCCATCCACCCTCCTCTCAAGCCACCCGCCTCTCCTCCTGTGTGTCCATGCCTCCTTCCTTCCACCCTTCCTTCCCTGTATTTCCCCACGATCGATCCGTGTGCTCATCCTCTTTTCTGCCTTTTCATACTGCCCACTCATGTGCCTACCCCTGCCGTGAGTGTGGGATGCTATGTGCCAGGAACAGAAAGCAGAGACGGGCGTTCCAGATCCAAGACGTGGGCATCTGGGGCTGGGCCTGCAGCAGGCAGAGCAAGCGCTCCCGGCTCTCTGTGCCAGGGCTGCCTGTGCAGCTTGTGGCCTGGAGCCCTGTGTTACCTGGAGCTGGTGTCCCCTGCATTTATAGGGGCGATGCCCTGGATTTATGGAGCATAGCATTTGACCTTATGCAGGGCCCTCCCGCCTCAAACTCAAGGTGAGTATTTCACACACAGGGAGTGGACAGCAAAGCACTTGCCAGGCTTGACCGCAGATCACAGCAGAGTTGGATCAAAGCTTGTGCCGACAGTGCTGCTTTCTACACTTATACTATGGAAGGAGGAGTGGCATGTGGGAGGAGGAAGCCTATCTCCTTTGTTTTGAAGGAGAAACTGGAGTGCAGGGGCCCAGTGCCACAGCCGGGGTCGCTGTCTGAACCCAAATCAAGTGGATCTCAAGTGCTGGTCCTCTCTCCACACTGCAGATCTGTGTTTGCTATGTGCCTCTTCGTCTCTACTGAATGGCAAGGCTTGTGTTCGTGACCTCCCTCAGTCCTCATCTGCTCTACAGGCAACAGGTTCACATGGTGTTCTTTTTTAAAAGTTTTTTTGAGCCAGGATAGTTCAGGCTGTCCTTGAACACACTATACAGCCAATTGACCTCGAATTTATGGTGATTCTCCTGCCTCTGCCTCCTGAGTGCTGGGATTACAGGTTGGTACCATCACACCTGCTCTCACACATGCTCTTCCACACACCCAGCCTAGCATGGGCTCTGGGAGTGGTGGTGATGGAATCCAGGGTCGAATGGGCCCATCACCACCGCTCCCAGAGCCCATCCACAGGAAGCTAGCAGCAGGAAAGCTCTGGAGGCTCATTCATGGCATGAGAGAGAGAACAGGGGTAGTGTACATACTGCCCAGGTCCCTCCAGCCTGCCCACTTCACTATCCTAAAAGCTGGAGGGACCTGGGCAGTGTGTACACTACCCCTGTTCTCTCTCTCATGCCATGAATGAGCTCCAGAGCTTTCCTAAAGCTAGCTTCCTGTGGATGGGCTTGGCTGTGTCCCAAGTGGTGCCAGTACTGGGGCCATCCTGGATGAATCTGTATTGAGGACCCTGTCTGTGCCCACTTCCTAGGAGGAGCCACTGTCCTGCCCTGGCCTCATCCCTGAACTTCCTGCTCTTTGGTTCTGTCTCCAGCAGAGAGGAGAGACTGCAGGAAATCACAAGGACCTGGTCCAATCCCTCCTCCCAGCTGGTGCAGGACTCTGGTGAGGGTGCAGGGCTGTGGGAGGACCCCCCCCATTACCTGGGACAGGCACCGCAGGTAACGAGACACAGCCTTCCGGGCAGGGCTATCCCTGACCAGCTCATCCTCCTTGCAAGGAACCTTGGCCAGGAACAGCTGCACCTGGCTGGGCGTCATGTTGGCCAAGTCTAGAAACTTCTCGGGGTCCACAGAGTTGCTGAAGGCGCACACCAAGCACTTGCCATCCAGGAGGGCCAGCAGGATCCAGACCAGGGGCGCAGCCAGCGCTCTCTGCAGCACGGAGGAGCACATGAACCTGGGAGCAGAGAGGGGGGCGGGGTCAGCCTGCCCTGGCTGGAAGATAGGGCCAAGTCACTGCACTGCTCAGTGCCTCCAGCTCCTCCCTTAAAAGTGGATCCCAATGGAGGGCTGGGGATTTAGCTCAGTGGCAAAAGTTTCTGCTTGGTAAGTACAAGGTCATGAGTTCGATCCCCAGTACCACAAAAAACAAAACAAAACAAAAACAAAAACAAAAATGGATCCCACTGGGGAGCAGCCTGGGGCTGGGGAGAAGATGCAGCTCAGTTCACTCAGGAGAGCAAGCTCGGAGCTCTCGAGCATGATGGGCTCCATCAGCTGGCATGGGTAAGGGGTGCCATCTGCGTGCCAGGCCCTCAGGACACAGGGTGGGAGAGAAGGGCACAGGTGTGGCTCTTGCCCTTGGGGAGGTTGTGGGGGAGGAGATGCCCCCTAAGCAAACCATTGCCTCTTACTATGGGAAATTCTGCCAGGGCCCTTGATGCATAGGTCAGCTTATAATCCATGGTCAGCAGGACAGATGTGTCTTGGGACCTTGTGTCAGCACACTTTCAGCACTGGCCATGAAGAGGTGACCAAGAACAGGGACATATGTATGTCCCTGAGGACATACATAATGATTCCCACTTGGGGAAGAGAGAGGAGCAGAAAGCACCATGGGCCAGGCCATGGACCAGGTCACCCCGGGTGTGGACTGCACCTGATGATGCCTGCGTCCTTCCTGCGATGCCCCACTGGCCGGAGCCACTCTTCCACCATCACCACGGACTGCCGGTTGACCAGGAGGCCACAGAGGAAGAGGGCGAGCGGAGGCATAAGCAGCAGGCCCAGGCCGTAGAGAGTGTTGTAGTGCGCCAGGCAGGGGCAGTTGAAGTCGAAAGAGGAATAGAGCTTGATGGTGAGCCCGACCAGCAGCAGGCACAGCCCGTTGGTCACCGACTCCGAGCTGGACTGGAAGTGCTGGAAGAGTGCACGGAACCTGTCCATGGCCCGGGACTCGGGGCCCAGGCTCCCCGGGAGCCACTCTCTCCTTTTTGAGAGCCTGAGAAGCCCAGGGGAAGTTGTGTCCAGCCCCCAGCCTGGCCTCCAGTGTCTAGCTGAGGAGTTCGGACACAGGTGGCTCTTCCTAAGCAAGCATCCCTACACCACGCCCTCCTTTTCACCCTGTGACCAGGCACCCAAAGCACCCCTAGGGAAATGAGCATCCTGTCCTCCACCCTCCCCGCCTGCTCCTCCCATACTTTGGATACTCACCCTGACAGCTGTGTGCTTCTCTCAGAGCACAGGCAAATTCTGGGTGTGGTAAGGCAGAGACCAGGGAGCCAGTCGTGTTTTCTGGTCTGGGTCAAAACTATGACTTGACTCAGTTGGGCCCCAGAGAGTTCCTGTGGGCCTCTAGGCCAAGCAGAAGCTGGAGGGGTACATGTGCCTGCCTGGAGGCTTTAGGAAGAGGTGGCCCTGGGAACAGTGGTGAGCACAACTCGAGCTCAGTGTCCCCATGAGTGTGAAGTGGGCCAGGGACAGTCAGGTGGGGGAGCTGCCCGGCAAAAGCAAGGAGGCCGAAGTGCTCAACAGCAACCAGGAAGGCTTTGGATAGGCTCCTGGGAGTCTGCAACCCTTCCCTCTCTCCATGTCATTCCACTTTCCTGTGGGGCTGCCTATGCCTGGCCCAGGTCCCCCCCTAACACAGTTCCTAAATCACACCTCTCTGCTCCAGTTGGCCTGGCCTTTCACAGCCTCTGAGCTTGGGGTTCAAGGCCCTCCTGACTGTGATTAGTGTCTCCCCATCTTGACTGCTCTGCAGATGCCGCCACCTCCACCCCTGACCTTCGATCTCCCTCCCACCTGCTGTCCAGGAGGTGGTGCAAGGGCCCCAGGTGACCTGGCTCTGCAGGAGGCCCTGGAACAGCTGCTCCAACTGGGACGTCCTCCCATGTATGGGTGGGGCCCAAGCCTGCACCTTGGATAGCTGCTCTTGGTTCTCATGATGCCGATGTGCGGACACCCCTGTTTCATCCCTAGCCCTGTCGGCTCTCACCTGACCTGTACCCTCCTCTCACCTCTCCTCCCGGGAACTGAGTGAGTTGGCTGCAGGCCTTGCCTTCAAGTTCTCTGTCTCCGTCTCCCTCTGTCCTTCCCTGTCTCAGTCTTTCCCTCTGCCTCACTGATTCTGCCTTGCTGTGTGTCTTCCTGTGTTCCTGTTGAGTCTTGGCATCTCTCTGCCTGTCTCTGCCCCTCTGTGTCCTGTCTCTCCCTCCTAGTGCCGCTGTCACCTGACCCCATCCTTGACGTTGGGTGCCTGGCCTGGGGAAGAGCAGAGCAGCCTTGGTTCCAGAGCAGCCCAGGTCTCTTGTGGTGTCACAAGTCCCCTGGGCCTGGATGAGAGGATATAGATCAGAGTACAGGATCCAGGCCCCACCCACCCAGACTCCTTCCCCACCTTCTTCTCTGCAACTCCCTCACATCTAGTCCAGCACCGCCACAGGCTGAGCACAACCTCAGAGCCCAGCGCCTGGGCTCCTACTGGCCCTCCTCATGCAGGCAGGGCCAGCTGCCATCCTGCCTCTGAGCCCCAGCCTGGCCCTATTAGCTGCCTGGATCAGCGATGTCATTCCTTCCTAGGGCTGGGTCCTCATGGTTATCTGTGCCTCCTGCTGTCCTCTGGTCTCTCTGGATGAGCATCCTCTGATCTATCTCGCATGGGACTCGGCCCTGACCCCCGACCCTGCCCAGCTCTGCCCAGCCATTATGCTGGTCCGCCGTCCTCCACACTCGCACGTTCTTGCACAGCATTTGGAAACTGGAGTCTGCATCGTTGTTTCCCTGGCACTGCATGTGCAGTGGTGTGTGTCTTTCCAAGCGCAGGCCAGGGTCCTGGCTGGGGTTGGAGGAGCTGCCTGGAGTTCTCGGCAAGGCTAAGCCCTGCCTGTGACTTCAGAGACCACTGTTCCTTCTCCTAAGCAGACATCACACTGGTCTCTTGGTGCCTCCTGCTGTGGGAAAGATTCTAGCACCTGCAACAGGACTTTTCCCGTCATTGAACCTATAGTTTACTCAGATCACCCCAAGTATATCCTTTGTATTTCATAAGACAGGGCTAGGTTGCCTGGGCTGGCATCAAACCCCTGGGCTCAAGTGCTCCTCCTGCCTCAGCCTCCCAAGGAGCCAGGCCCACAGCCATGTGCCACCATAGTTGGAGAAAAGGTTTTCAATTCACACTTATCCCTTTGTGGCAGCACTGGGGATCAAGTCCAGGGCCTCACGGATGCCAGGCAAGCACTTCTTAGTCGTGTCTACTGCAGCTGTTACCTTTTCTCTTTCTTTTTGGGCTGTGGGGTGTGGGGTCTTGCTATGAACTAGCTCAGGCTGGCCTGCCCTCCTGCCTCAGTCGAGCCAGTGCTAGGATTATAGGCGTGTACCCCCATGCCCAGCTCACAGCTTCTTTTTAATGATTACTAAAAAGTTTTTTTGGAACCAGCTGTAAATATGCATCAACTTGGAATTAGATTTTCATAGAATCAGTCTTTAGGTTTTATCTTTGTTTTTTCTTGGAGAGTTGCAGATACATTCTTGTGGATGGGTGTCTTCTAGAGTTTTTCGTCTTGCTTTAAAAGGAGTCTAGCTCTGCCTTCTTAGTGCAGTAGGCAGCGTGTCAATCTCATAAAAGGAATCTGGGTATTATTTGAGAGCCGCAGCTTTGCCATTGGAGGAACTCTTGTTACTAAGACAGGGCACCCCCTACTGGAGAGATGAGCGCATCTCATGCGAGTGATGCCTGCGTGCGCGTGCGCACAGGGTATGCTGCGTTCCTGTGTGCATATAGTGTGCTCGTATTCACAAACACGTGTGTTTGTGTTAGTGTTTTGTATATAAATGCTGTGCTTTCCGCTGAGGTTTCTTTTTACTCTTCCTCCCGCTTCTGTCCCAGGACTGGGAGACCGCTGTTTCCTCTCCACTAGTTGGGCAGCAGGGCCCTCCCTGGCTCTGTGTGACCTGATTCTCTGCTACCCTGAGGACAGAGGCCTTCCTGGTCGTGACAGACCTGGGGGAAGGTGACACTGGAAGGGGCCCTGGAACCAATAGCCGTGGAACAGCTGGATAAGCACCCAGGAACAAGATAACCACTTCATTCTTTATAGCTGCATAAGCTCTGTGTGGTTCAAAGATCCAAACATAAAATTGTGAATCGTGAAAATTAGACAGGAAGCTAGGCAGGGCAATGCCCACATTTAATCCCAGCACGTGGAGGGGCTCAGGTGGAAGGGTTAGGAGTTCAAGACCAGCCTTAGTTAAATAGTGAGGCACTGTCACAAAAGAAAGACTAACCAATGGATTCACTCGAAACAAAACAAAACAATAAAAAATTTGACAAGAAAATGTAGGTGGATTTACTTATGTCAGAGGCTATGATCAGATGGACTGTGGAGACAAGGGTAACACAGCCTTATAAAAACTAGAAATGTCTGTGAGTAAAAAAAATCCCAATGAAAATAAAAATAATAAACGGGTAAAGATGTATTTGCCACACCCACACCACACAAAAGCCATTTCCCTATTTTGCAGAAGGTTCATGTGAATCATTTCAGAAGGTGAATGATCCTCCAGAAAGAAGCAGGTGGAGACTGAATCGGTGAAGGAGAAAGACAGGCGCCCAGAAATCCTGCAGAGATTCTGCCCCTCATTCAACATTCAACACAGACAGGAACCAACAGGTGAGGGCAGTTCTGAAGGAACCCAGTGGTTGGAAACTAGCATGCTGATGATGCCCAGTGCTGGGGGCTCAGGGAGAGCCGCTGTCCTGTGCCAGCGCTTTCAGAGAGCAGTGGATGGGGCTTTTGTGGGATATGTGCCAAGACACTTAAGCAAAATTTGAAATGTTCCGGTAGTGATCATGTAACTCTGGATTCTCCCCAGAGGCAGATGCACCCCCCACCCCCAAAGCCGTTTGCATTTTATAGGGAGAAGAACCCCAAACCCTTGCTCAGGTGTGTTGATTGGCTGGAGGACCCCCCCTGAAAGTTTGCCAGAGGCAAAGGCGCCTCTCACAGCACTCTAGCACTACCAGGTGGTGGCTGGAGACAGAACCGAGAGGGGATGGAGGGCAGAGGGACCCCAAGGACCCCTGTTTCACTCTCTGAGGTGAGAGGCGCTCCTACCCTCTGGGGAAAGGCAGGCTGTGCCTAGAGGAACTCGATTCCCAGCTCTGTTCCTGAAGGGTATTTGATGTGAATTAAGGCTGATTGGAGAGGCATAACCTGGCTCCACCTTTCATTTCTTGCATCTCTATGTAGCTGTATTTCTCTTGTTTCGCCTTTATAATTCTCTGGTCTTCGTAACATCGTGGGAGAGTTTCCTGCCAAGTAAAGGCTGCTAGAAAACACTGAGGAGGCTGCTAGAAAACACTCGGGGCCATTGCTGCCATCTGGAGGTCTTTCTGTGCTGTCAGTGAACTCTGTTCTGTGTGCTAGCATGGCCTTCCTCCCGGTGGCCTGCCCTGCTTCCTCCAGGGAAGACTTTATCTTGCTTGTCCTGAGCTCTTGGCTGCAGAGCCAGTTTCTTCCTCACCCTTGACTTTTACTTTTTCTAATCAACTTTGTCAGCACCTTAAAAAAGAAAAGTTCTGTTCTGTGTTCATGAGCAGCAGAAGGCTCCCTGGCTAAACTCCAGACAGCCCAGCTACCTGCACGGCCCTGGGGTGTCCGAAGGATGTCTCAGCAGGGAGGGGCTGGCTCAGGAGCTCAGGGTGGAGACCAACCTGCAACAGCTGTCTCTCTCAGACTGGGGACCCTGAGGAATCCCAGCCTGGCCTGTAGGGGAAGCCTGGGCTCAGAACATCAAGAGCCAGAGCTCTGCTGTTGGCTTGCCACCTTGGAAAGCAACTCTGCTTCCCTACACCTAAGGATTTTCAAATGGGAAAAGGAGCAGCAGCAAAGAGTAACAGCCCCTACCCGCTGGGCTGCTTCTAGACCTACATGTCTTGGCCTGGTGCCTATGAGTGAGGGCTTCATGAAGGCCACCGGCCACAATTATCCGAGCAGTAGCCCTGGGATGGGTCACTGGATGCTGGACTTTGAAGTCATGAAGGGGGCTGGAGATTTAGCTCAGCAGCATAAGTGTCTGCCTTGCAAGCAGGCAGTCATGAGTTCGATCCCTGGTACTGATAAAAACGAAAAAGACAAAAAAAAAAAAAAAAAAAAAAAGAAGTCATGACACAAATTATCCTCTTTCTGGCATTAGACCTCTTCCTTTCTGCATCTTGCAGGGACCTACATATGTCCTTTCAGATGCCACCGTGGGAAAGCCTGGCCTTGGACTTAGAGGCATTGTAGGTCCAGTATTTAGGTCTAGTGCCTTGGGGCAGGGCTGTTTGTACTGAGGCTTGAACCCAGTGCTCTAACACTAAGCTACATCCCCTTTACTTTTTGCAGTACTGGAGATTGAATTTTTTTTTTTTTTGTCTTTTTCTTTTTTATTGGTACTGGGGATCGAACTCACGACTGCCTGCTTGCAAGGCAGATGCTTATGCCGCTGAGCTAAATCCCCAGCCCCCAGGAGATTGAATTTTTGCACTGATCTTTTGCACTGAGCTGTACTCCTAGCCATTTTTAATTTTTAATTTTAGCAAGGCAGGGTCTTACTATATTGCCCAGGTGGGGCCCAAATTTGTGCTCTTCCTCCCTGAGCTTCCCAGAGTATTGGAATTACAGACTTGTGCCACCACACCTCTGTCTAGTCTTTCTTTTTTTCTTTGAGACAGGATCTTAGTAAATTGCCTAGGCTGGCTTCAAATTTGTAATCCTCCTGTTTTAGCCTTCCAAGTAGCTGGGATTACAGGTGTGCACCAATGTGCCAGCTAAGTGTATATAGAATTTGTGTGTTTGTTTTTTGTCTTTTTGGGAAGGGTCTCACTGCAGTTCAGGCTGGCCTTGAACTCATTTTGTAGCCCAAGCTGGCCTCAAACTCATAGTGATCCTCCTGCCTCAGCTGCCAGAGTGCTAGGGTTACAAGCATGCAGCACTACACCTGACTGTTTATTGTTTTTTGAGACAGGGTCTTGCCTTTTGTTGCAGGCTGGCCTTGAACTCTATGCAGCTCAGGCTGGCCTTGATCTTTGGCAGTCTTCTTGCTCCAGCCTCCTCAGCTCTTGCATTGCAGGCATGCACCACCACATCTGGAATAAGTGTATAAGCTTTTTAAGGGTTTCAGACTGGAAAAAACTGTAACTGGCTCTGAATTATAAAAGGAAAACTTCAAAATAAAAATTAAGAGATGCTCAGGTTCAGTGCCTATAAAATTTAACATTGTATCAATTTTATTAATCATTAAATATAGTACTCATAAAGATTTCATTATATTTGAAGACATTCATAGGTTTTTCTCACTTGGCAAGGAATCTAACACATGCATGATTGCTTAGAAATAAAACCAGTTGTAAATTTCACTGAGTTCCTTGTAGTCCAATGATAGCAAGAGCCAATTTTGTAAAAAAAATCCTTTCAAAATATTTAGGGCAGGAAAATTACGTCTTGCCTCGTGTGGGAGGTGGTGTGTTTTAGTATAGTTGACTGGATGTGTGTGAGGCCCAATGATAAGAGTTTGGGGTCCATGAAGATCTCACAATTGATCTTGGATCAAGGGGCTGGTTCCCAGAGGACCAGTGTGTCCACGGAACAGAGAAAAGGAGCTTCACCTCTGGCTAGGTGCTGGCCTTGCTGGGGTGATGGTCCACACTGGCTTAGTTCCCCATGTTCTCCGGGGAAGCCTCAGGTCTTCTTTAAGCCCAGCCTTCCCTGATGTGACATGTGACAGAGCCCTTTCCCAAGCTGCAAGCTCGATGCCCTGTATCCGACTCTCCCAAGGCAGAATGGCATGAGGGAGACCCAGGGACCTGCACAAGAGTGACCTCCCCTCTCCCCAAGCTCCTCTGGGTGATTCTGACTCACACCTAGGAGTAAGAAGGATGAGCCTGCAGAATGCAGTCCCGGAGAGGGATCCGTCCCTTATTCTCATTTGTTCACGTAGTGTGTGTTCACACAGTGTGGACACAGGAGCATGCAGGGTGATAAGCGCGGACATCTTCTCCCTGCTAGGGGCTCACAGCTTACAAAGTTATGCCGATGCCTGGCTCCGTGAGCACATTCAATGAGGGCTCCTGTGTGCTCAGCCCTGCTTTAGGCCTGGGAGTGGGGGAACTGGGACCGGGGTACCCAGCAGCACAGGTCAGGCTCCCGGTGCTGTGTGCAGGGGAATGCACCCCGCCCAGGGCCAGGCATGTGGTTGGCGCTGTTACTGGCCAGTCAGGTGCAGTAAGTGAACCTGAAAGACCTGGGAAGAAGAATGAGGCGCCCACTCCACGTTAAAGGGGGTGGTGCGGAATTCCAGCCCTTGGACATTTTGTGGGAAGGGGCCTTTCGAGAAGGGGATTAACAGCTTAGGCTGGTCCCCAAAGCGCTCTGTCTGCACTGGTATAGATTAATTCATTTGGTTTTACTCATGGGTTTAGTTTCAGTGCCGCAGGCATGTGGGTGTCACCTCCGACGTGCTGCCAAGCCCCAGAGCTCTGGCAGGATGATCGCCCACTTGGTTTCTGATACCCTGATGGCCTGTGGCTGGGCCTCGCCAGACACCAGGGCAGCCATGTGCCCCTAGCTGGGATGCCCACGGCTGCTCTTCTCCAGGGAAGGAGGTGTCGTTCTGCTGACTAGGACCGTTCTGGGCTCAGCATGGTGTCTCGGAGAAGGGAGGAAGCCGACCCTCCACCTAATACTCTGAGTCATATGGCTAAGACAAGACTTCAAGCCTTGAACTGGTTTGGGTGGCAGTGGTGGGAAGAGAAGAGAAGAAGGGGAGAGAAGAGAGGAAGGGGAGAGGGGCACAGGGTCAAAGGCTAACGTGGAGGGGAGGGAGAAGCTGACAAAGAAGGGCAGGGAGAAGGGAGACAAGGTGGAGAGAGGGAGGCGAGCAGAGGGAGATGGCAGAGGAGGAGCCAGCCAGAGGGGAGACTGATGGGGTGTGGAAAGGCAGGTGGGGGCCAGAGCTGTGGCTGAGGGAATTCTTGGCACTTCTGGGGTCCACCCCCATCTCTCTGTCTCTGTCTCTCTGTCTCTGTCTCTGTCTCTCTCTCTCTCTCTCTCTCTCTCTCTCTCTCTCTCTCTCTCTCTCATACACACACACAGAGAATGACTCCACCCTCAGAATCCACAGTGCTGGGAGTGAGGTTGCCATGGTGACAGGTACCCGAGCACTCACCTTGTGTGTATTCATAGCTTACATCTCGAAGGCACCAAAATAGTGACTTCATCTGACCCCAGCTCTCAGGCAGGTTCTCTGTCTCTCCATCCAGGGCGGCCTCTCTGCTGCCTGGCAGCTGCTGTGCTGGAGAGTGGGTAGGAAGCCTCAGGGCTCTGCCCAGCACCTGCTCTGGGGGACAGGTTACTGGTGAGCTTTGATCCTCGGAGCTGGGTGGAACCACAGCCCCTGGCAGGAGAAGCTTTCTGAAGCACAGGACCCTCTGGGAGTCAGACTCAGCCTCTCAGGGTCCTGTGCGGCCATCTGCTGGGTCACTGCCTGGCCAGGGATCTGCACCCAGTTGACACTTAACAGTGAGGCCCCTTCCTCTCATCCAGTGCTCTCTGGGAAGGCCAGGGGGAGGCTGGGGAGAGGCCCAGGGTAGGACACAGCCTGTGCCGGTGTGAAAGGACACCTTCGTGGCTCTGAGAGAGAATTTCCTTCAGTTTTGCCCCAGGGATGCCTTCCTCGACCTGGTGATCCTCCCATGATCTCTGCAACCCTCTAGGAACTGTGCTCAGCACCCTGCCTTGGCCCCTTTCTTTGAGGCTCCCTGGAATCAGCCTGCCTCTGCCCTCAGGAGAGCCCTCAGTCCCTCTTTCCCTCTCCTTTCCCTTGACCTTCATCTTTTCCCTGCTTTGTCCACAGATCCAGGCTCAGGCCAAGGGAGACGTGAGACATCCCTGCTGTCCTCCACCTTTGGGCCTCACACCCACCCTCTGCCCAAGCCTCAGAGGCTGTATTTCCAGGAGCAGAGGATCCTAGAGGGTCCAGGTTCAGGGACCCTCTAGGAAGGATGTGAAGCTGCAAGAGTCACCATCCCCAAAAACTAGGAAGGCCCCTGCCAGCACACCCTCCCGAGTTGGATTAGCCTCCTCTATAGGAGTCCTCACATTTATTCTGACAGCCGCACTTGGTGACTTCATTCTAGCAGATTCCAGGGGCCTCAGCAGTGTACTGATATAGAAAGGAGGGTGCAGACTGCATAGTAAAGTACACGCGCATGGTGTGTGTGCAAATTGTGATCGTGTTGCTATTCAGAGCCCTGGGATTGCTGGTGCATGAGTCATGATTTAGGACTGAGCCCTGGGAGGACACTGCCCATAAATAAGACAGCAGGCCTCAGCCTGACACACTGCCGTGTCCATTCCGCAGCTGACTGGCATGTGACCTCGGGCATCTGAGGGCTTGTGTCCAGGGTCAGGGGCTGGCTTTCCCTCTAGACTCCATGAGCTCCTGCCACAGATATTTGTGACCACCCTGGGTCTCTGACATGTGAGAGTCGGGTGCCAGGAATGGGCTGTGGGTGGAGGCTGAAGGGGACCAAGGGGTGGCTTGGAAGGCACCAGGCTGACCCCTGCTGGTTTAGGCAGGGACATACAGCCATCTGCACAAGACAGAAGGAACCCACTGGCTCACTCCCTGTTGCAGGCCTTGTGCTGTCTAGCGGAGAGACAGACGCGAAAAAGTGGGGAGAGGCTACTCTTAGATGAATTTGTGTATGTGCTATGAAGAAAATAAACCAGAATAACTATAGGGAAAGTGGTAAGAGTGGTGGGGGGGTCCTTCAGTCGGGATGGTCAAGGAGGGTCAGTGTCTGAGTTAGGCCAGAGCACTGAGGAGCTGATCTAGCAGATGTGGGGGAAGAACATCTAGAATAGGACAGGTGATCCAGCCACTGCCCCATTCATGTCTTCATGGACTCCGGCTCAGAGCTGCTGAGGCAAGAGCAGGGTGTTTGGGGTGCCTAGAGGGCCAGGGAGGCTGGTTCTCTGGTGGTGGAGTGGTGGTGGGTGGTGGTATCTTCTCCCCCTGAAACACTGGAAAGTTAAGGTTGGGGTTAGATCTGGGCTGGAGGAGGATGATCTCCTGTTGGCATCCTGCAGGCTCCTTGAGTTATACTGGTGGACGGGCCATGGGCCCAGGACACTTTCACAGCCCTTTCCCCGGGAAGGCCTTGTGACTGACAGAGGCCACAGTCAGTCTCCAGCAGCTGACAGAACCACTCAGCTCACAGGCTGCTTCTCTGCTGGCTTGCCCAGGCCTCTTCCCTACTCTGCCCAAGACTCAGTTTTTCCAGGAATATCAGCTGCCTCTAAGATTCTGCTACCATAAATTGTGTCCTTGTAAGCAAGGGTAGCATGTATTACTATAATACGTGGACTTTAACTCTTTGAGAAGATCCCTAGAAGGGTCAAATGGAGCTTCTATGTTTAGTCTTTAGCAGACTCCACACTGTTTTCTGCAGTGGTTGTTCTAGCTACACTCTCACCAGCAGAGCAGAAGGGCACCTTTGCTCTTGTCAGCTTTGGTTATTATTTGATTTCTTGATGATGGTCATTTTTTCTGGAGTAAGATGGAACTCAGTGTGGTTTTAATGTGTGTTTCTGTGGTAATCAAGTGTGATGAGCATTTGTTCCCCACGTACTTACTAGCTGTCTGTACTTCTGAGAATGTCCGTTCATCTCGGTAGCCCGTGTCCCAGGAGTGCTTTGTATATTCTAGATGTCCATCTTCTGTCCGGGAATAACTGGCCACACTTCCTCCAGTCCCGTGGTTCTGGTCTGTGGGCATCTCAAGGCCTCCAGCGCCACGAGTCCCAGTGGGTGCGCTGGGCCTTCGCGTGAGCCTCTGCTCCAGCGCCCTCGGATCTGCCCAGAGCCTGTGGTCAGCGCGGGGTTCCTTTGTCCCAACGCCCTACCCCTCTGGAACCCTTCCCTGTGCCATTTGGGGCTAGGGACAACGCCGACCCCCGTCTTCCAGCCGCTCAGTCCCAGCCCCAGGCAGGTCCGCGCCACCCAGGACCTGAGCCGGCTGGGAACGCGGCACGCCCCGGGACCACATCTGGACGCGCGGGCGCGCGCGTGTCATTGAGACTCTCATTCACCGGCGCAGCTGTCACCATGGCAACCGGAGCCAGGGAGTCCTGGCGACGGCGGGCGGGGGCGGGGAGGAGAGGCCCAGAGACCAAACCCCGCGGGGGCGCCCTACACCCCGCGCCCGCTCCATGTGCCTCCGCCCGAGGCCGGGAGCCACGCACGTCGCCATCCCCGCGGGCGGGGACCCAGTCGGCCTCCCGGCGGCGCGGCCCTGACTCTATGGCCCACGAGCAGCGCGCTGGAGTCCGAGCGCCGGCGGGAGCGAGAGCGCAGCCCGGGGCCCGCCCGTGGGGCATGGGGGGCAGGTAGCCTCCCGGCCGCGGGACCCGGTGCGGGCAGGACCCCGCTGCGGGCAGCACCCGCCGGCGACCCGGAGCCCGCGGCGGGGAGAGCAGCCCGGCCGCCCGCCCGCAGCCTCCCGACCCGGCCGGGCAGGGCCCTCGGCGGGGCGCGCGCTCGCCGCCGCACTCCTGCACACCTCGCCCGCTCGAACCCCGGCCGGCAGGACCCCTAGAGCCAGATGCCATGGGTAACAGCTCGTCCAGTGTCTCGTCTGTGCCGCGCGGAAATCCGAACCGGACGCCGCGGGGCCACCCCCAGAACCTCAAAGGTAGGCGTCGCTGCCGCTGGCCGAGGACGAGGACCAGGCGCAGGCAGGAGCCGGCGGTGCGCTGCGAGGCGGGCAGGGCCACCTGTTGGGTGCTCCCGGAACCGGGAAGCTAGCGCGTCTGGCCCTGCGAGGGCTGCCTGTGTTGCGGGGTGGTGGCGCTGGGTAGCGGGGTTTGCGCAGCTCTTTGGAGCCCTTTCAGCCAGGCTAGGGAGCTCGCGGATGTGGTGAGGGCATTGGCTGGGTGGATAGAGAAGGCTTGGGGAGCTAGGTGTCAGGGAGTCACCTCCTACCCGGCCTCCTTGACTGCACTTCGTGTTGGAGGCATTGGGGTGGAAACACTGGTTGCATGACCAGCGGGAGGGCATTAAACACCTGGTCCTGAAGAGGCAGCCCTCTCCTGGCTGATGGCTTCTGGGGTTCTCCACAGCACTTGCTTGACCTTTTACATCCCTGGAAACAGTTTGATTTTCTAGTGCTGCCAAAGACCAGCTACCTAGTTGGAACCCTATGAAAGAAGGGCTGGAGCCTTGGATCAGAGGAGCGTTCCTCCGTCCCTGCCATCCATTCAGCACCCTAGGCCCCATTCCAGGCTGTGTACCTTCGGGGCGATCTGCTGGGCTTTTGTAGGCCACAGACTCTGCTCATTCTCTGCGGGAAGCATCTTCAGAACCAGATGCATATGTCCTAGGCTTGTTTGATGGAAAAAAAGCCAGGCAAGCCTTCACAAGAAGCAACCCTCTCCTTCAAGCCTCTAGGTTAGGGCAGGATAGATACTAGTAGTGCCCTGTAACACAAATGACTGCAGTTTGCGGAGAATTTCACATATACCTTTCCAGTGAGCTCCTGGGGGTGGCAAGCAGAGCAGAGCAAACCATTCCCATTTTACAGCTGGGGACAACCCTACTTAGTTCAGCTTACAAAGCCCTCGACACAAGCATTGGGGACACTGCCCTCTATTCTGACTTGGAATTCTATCCTTCCTCTTGCTGGGTGGTTACTATCAAGATTGGGGAGAGGAGGAGAGACAGGACTGCTGTCCGGAAGTCTAACTGCAGCTCTGACAACTTCATCTTCCTGGTCCAGGAAAAGCAGTAGAGCCCACTGTATCTTCCTAGGAACTAACATGATGACAAAGCCGGACTCTTTAAAATATTTTATGCATCAACTTCATAATTCACCTTGGGGAGTAAATTGTGAGGAAATGGGAGACAGGCAAAGTCCTTCAGCACTAGGATAGGGTTCATGGCAGTGATATTTATAGTAGGGAGAAGTCTGAGCGCCCAGGAACCATGGTATATATGCAGTCATTACCATGATATTTTTGGAGACTATTTTGTGATTTCAGTAAAAAAGAAAATTATACGAATGGGAAGGAAAGACAAAACAAACAGACAAACAAAAAACAAATGTTAAGAGCCATCAAGATCGTCCCCAGAAGGCTAACCATACATTTTTCCCCCTGGGAAAAAGATTTTTTGCTTACATTTTGCTCTTTGTAAAACATGTTCAGTCATGCTGTCTATGTTAATATGGATGGAGATTGTTTTGGACCCTTGAAGACAGATTCCCAGTGATGGAAGAACCTGTAAAAATCATTCAGTTCAACTTGACCCTTTATAAATGAGGATGAGGGGAAGGAGAGTAATTTGCCCCAATGACTTAGTGGCTGTGTCAGTTGGCGAAGCTGGGCCTTGTCCTTCAGGGTGGGGGTTAGCTGGGGGCTGACCATTTGATTTGCTTCTTGAATACTCACAGACTGTCCCCTTAAGAAGGCCCCGTTCTTCCTTACCTCCGTGCAAAGCTAGAGGAGGCCCCAGGAACCCCACCTTTGTCACCTAAAGTTTGGAAGTGGATTTCTGAGGCTTCTGAGGTGAGGATCTTTGGCAGGAGGCAAGGGATGGAGTGGAGTGGAAGAAGATGTCCCATCTCCCATCTCTATCTGCACATCTACTAGAGATGCTGTGGGAACTGTGACCTGTGTCCCCTCCTGAAGGTAAGGATGGAGGGTCACTACCTTCTACTCTGCCTCTTGGGTCCACTGGTCTTCATTCTCAGCCTGGTTTTTGGGCATCTGTGTCCATCTGCCCACTCTAACCAAGTCAGTGCCTTTGTTCTGTGATAATTCCTGTCACTGACCTACAGTCTTTCCTGATGTGTCGGGGGCAGCCAGCTTTTTCTGCTCCCTGGATGCACGTGGACCCATGGGCTGCGATTCTGACTGCTGCCCGGGCTTCTGCTTCTGTTGTCATCTAGAATTCTTATTTGAGTTCTGATTCTTGGCAGTGACCATCAAGAAGTCTGCTGGGGTGGGGGTGGGGACAACTGGTATTACTTTTTTCTTTCCTTCTATAATTTTGACCCATAGGTTTCTCATCCTTATAATTAAGACAGGTAGAGGGGTCCTGGTCAATGGGTACCCTGGGACGAATTGGAGATCCACAGATTCCAATTCCAGTTTGCTGTTGGGGCAGTGTGATTCGGGACTGGCCATCACTCTCTGGTGGTGGACATAGGTCTTTGTCCTGGAGACTCATGGGGCCTGTTCCCACTGGGATTTGCAGTGTGCTGGTCTGGGAGGGTGCGGGCCGAGCTCCGCTCCTCCCCAGCACCTGGCTGCCTGGTGCCTTGTGAGAAGGGGCTGGCAACTAGGAAAGCCTTCAGGGAGGGGCACTCAGCCCTAAGCGCCCCACTGTCATGAGGGCTGGGTGGCCCACCTCCTGTCTTCTCTTTCTTAATTATAATAAAATTTACATAACATAAAGCCCACTGTTTTAAAGTACACTGTTCAGTGACCTTTAATATATTCATGATGTTGTAACCATTGCTTCCAAATCCAGATTGCTTTTACCATCTCAGAGGAAATCCCATGTGTGTTACTAAGTGGTGTCTCATCACCCTCATCCCGGAGCCCTGATAACCATGCATGCATGTCCTGTCCCCATAGATTTGCCTATTCTGGACATTCAATATGCATGGACTCATACAACATTTGTTCTCTGTGTCTGGCCTCTTTGATTTACCATAGTATTTTCAAGGTTCATCCGTACCGTAGTATGACTCTTCTTTTTGTGGCTGAATACTATTACATTGTCCGACTATGCTGCATTTTGTTCTTGCATTCATCAGTTGATGGACATTTGGGTTGTTTTCAACTTTTTATTATTATGAACAATGGTACTCTGAATATTGGTGTACAAGTTTTTGTTTGAACACCTGTTTTTGATTCTCTTGGATGTGCATCTAGGTATGGACTGCCCATCTTTTTAAAGGTGCTGCTCTTTGAGTGGGACCCTTTCCAAAGCCCCTGGCTGTGACACTGCAGGGATGTCATCCTGCAGCTCTGGCTGGATGTGACACTAGCCAGACACCTGGTGTTCGAGGTTCTTTTCTGTGATGGCTGAGGGACAAGGGGCTGAGGTTGGCTGAGGGGCCCCGATTCCTGAGGTGGACAGGCCCAGTGGCAGCAGCGCTAGCAGCCGGAAGTTTCACGAAGACCCAGAGTTCCTCATTGCCTCTAGGGCAGGGAGTGGAGCATGGCCCTCCTAGGACAAGGTCCCAGGCAATTTGCTGCCTTCACTGCTTCTGTGATCCGGGTCTGTGCCCCGGATATTGTGACAGCTGCTGGCTTCATTGCCTCTGGTCCATCAGCGTGATTCTCCAAAAGAGCCGATTTCATCAGACCCTTCCTGTTGCCACAGTGACCAAGGTGCTGTAATCAGATATTCAGGGCTTCCATTCTGCACCAGTTCAGATATTCAGATATTCAGCCGGGCTGTGCCTGGCTTTCTCCTTGATTGTTGTGACATTTGTAGATTAGGTGAGCTCATGCAGCTTGCTGCCCCCAGACACAGCAAACAGTCCAGGGGGTGCCTGGTGGCCTCCTTAGTGGCCCTGGGGCTGCAGAGAGGCACGGCTGAGTCAGCCCACGTGGGCCCCTCAATGCCCATCCTGCTAGCCCGGCAGTTTACCTTTGAACCGTTTCGCTAATTGTCATGATAGCCACAGTGGCTACCATGTGTCTCTCTGGGAACGTGAGCACCTAATCCCACCTCACCTATCTGGAAGCTGATGGAACCAGAATTCAAACCCAAAGCCTTCTATCCTTAGAGCTCGATACTGTAACCACTATGCCTGCTGGAGGGCTCAGCCTCTGGTAAGAGCTGTCTTCCGTCGTGTGGAAAGAGCAGGTGGCAGTTCTCCAGTCTGTGGACAAAGCCCAAGAAGAGGGAGCCTGAAGGGGTCCTTGCTGCATCTACCCTTGGTTGCCTGCCTGCACGGGACCAAGAAGGCTGGGCCTGCCCCAGTCCCTGCCTGTGCCTCTGCTGCAGTGCTCCTCGCCAATCTGTCATCTGCTCCTCCCTCCTGCCTGCCCCGCTTGTCTAATTACAGCCTCATCCCTGTTTATTGATTCACTTTTTACTTTGAGACAGAGTCCCTAAATTTCCAGAGTGGATTTAAATTTGCCGTCCTGCTGCCTCAGCCTTTTGAGTGCTGGGAGAGAGGAAGGTGCTGTTGTGAGTGTGTGTGTCCCGGCACTTTTGAGGGGAATCCTCTTTTCATTTGAGCCAGTGTTTCTCAAAGTGATGTTTAGCTACTACCTGCATCACGTTTAGGTCTAAAATATAGGTTCCTGGTTTCGTGCCCAGCCCCGTGGACTCTGGGATGGAGTCCCAACCTCCCCTGGGGCTGTTACTTGAGGCCTGAGAACTGTAGGGGCTGGGACCTCAGAACATTCTTGCGGGGTACTCTTGGGGTGGATGGGATGGGTGCCTCAGTGGAGAGGGGCCTGGAGTTGGGTGGATGTTTGGTGTGGTGCTGGGGTTCCCCTGCCTGAGTGGCCCAGCAGGGAGGTGCTCAGGCTGGGGTTGGGGGCAGCCCCCCTGGCTGGCTAGGTGTCAGCCTGAGACAGATTTTATCCTGTAGAATTTATCCTTGGGAGCCAGGGGTAGCTTTTGAGCAAGAGGAATGTGGTGATTTTATTTAAACACCAGCTGCAGAAAAATACAGGTTGGGGGAAGAAGGAATGAAGGAAAATAAAAGATTTTTAAGAAGCCCAGATTTTGATGCATAGCACTCATTTAATCTCCCAACAAACGCAATGTGGCTATTATTACCCTATTTTATAGGAGAGCAACCAGAGGTTGTGGATGCTGTCCAGAAGCTGGGGAAAGGCAGAGTGGGGGTTTCTGTCCACACCCATCAGGGAGCTGGCCTTGGGAGAACTCCTTTACACTGTGCCTCACGTTCCCTTGGGAGGGCGTTTCAGTCCCCTCAGGCAGCAGAACAAAGAACAGACTGATGCTTAGGTAACAGAAAAGTGTGTTCACTGTTCTGGGGGAAGGCATGTAGGTGAGGTGCCAGCATGGCTGGATGCAGTGACAGCCTTCTCTGCCATGCTGCATCCTCAAGTGCATCCTCCTGGGTGTGTGTGTGTGTGTCCTCTTCTTTTTTTTTTTTTTTTTTTTGTCTTTTTCGTTTTTTATCGGTACCAGGGATCGAACTCACGACTGCCTGCTTGCAAGGCAGGCGCTTATGCCGCTGAGCTAAATCCCCAGCCCCTTGTGTGTCCTCTTCTGACAAGGCCACCAATCCTGTCAGATCAGGGGCCTAGCCTTATGACTTCTTTTAACCTTAATTACCTCTTGAAAACTGTCTCCAAATGTAGTCACACTGAAGTTTCAAAATATGAATTCTGGAGGGATACAATTTAGGCCGTAGCAGATGGTGTGTGCACATGTCCAGGTGTGCTCCTCAAGGCCAAGGCATTGGCTCCAAAGCAGAGGGCTCTGATGGAGGCCGGATGGCAAAAGCAGAAACAGAAGGAGCAAAGTGAGGGGAGGAAAGAGGACAGGAGCTGGGTACGGCTCAAAAAATGCCAGGGCTGCCTCCATACCCTGTACCAGCTGACTGGGCCCCTTTCCTGTTAGGCTGTGACTCTTACTCCTGGACCTGCATAGCCAGGGGCTAGAGGCTGAGGGGTGCCTTCTTGCTGAGCCGTTGCTCTGGCAACATTGGATAGGATGCAAGTGGTTTCCTTGGTAACGCCTGGGAAACCTGCCTCTGATGGAGGGATGTGAACTGGCCAGCGGTTGGACAGGGTAGCACAGGCGGAGCCAGCAGGCCACTGAGCTTGGCAGATTGGAGGAGGCTCAGCCTGTTGACCTTTCCCCAGCAAGCCAAAGTGCAGAGGCCTCCTGGTCCTGTGCATCTGCCTGGCCAGACTGGAGGCCCTAATGGGGCAGCCTAGGAAGTGACAGAGGGTGGAGAGGGGTCCAGTGGGGAAGAATGGAGCTTCTGGATAATAGATCCAGCTCAGTTTATTAAAAGATGCTTATCAAGGGGCTAGGGATTTAGCTCAGCAGCATAAGCACCTGCCTTGCAAGCAGGCGGTCCTGAGTTTGATTCCCGGTACTGATAAAAAAAAAAAAAAAAGATGCTTATCAGGGGTCATTACCTGGATCCTGCTGCTCTGAGAAATGAACAGGTGCTGATGTTTGTGAGGGGCGGAGAGGGCCAGGGCTTGGAGACCGAGAAGGCTGGGAGAGGAAGGAGAGATGAGAGTCCCTGGGAGCAGGTGGGCGGCTTGGCTTTCCTGCTCCAGCTGCTGCTCTTGGGGCAGGGTTCTGTCTGGCCCTGGGCATGGGCACTACAGTTTTCCCAGGTGTATGAGGAGGGTGGGCTGCCCCGACTGTGGGAGGGTAAGTGTGGGGAGGGCAGCCCCTTCCATTTCACAGACATACACTGAGCCTCAGCAATGGGCCAGTGGTCCCACAGGTGGAGGAGAGGGTGCTGCCAAGTAGCTGACCTCCAGCTGGAAGTGACGATGGGACCCAGGGAACGTGCGTGTTGGTGGTGGCAAATTCTCCATCTCTGGCTACATCTCCAGCCCCTTTTTTTTTTTTTTTTGGTCTTTTTCGTTTTTATTGGTATTGGGATTGAACTCACGAATGCCTGCTTGCAAGGCAGGCGCTTATGCCGCTGAGCTAAATCCCCAGCCCCATCTCCAGCCCTTTTTAAAGTTTACTTTGAGGCAGAGTCTTGCTAAGTTGCCTAGGTTGGCCTTGGACTTAATGATCCTCCCTCCTCAGGTGTCCCAGTGGCTGGGATTACAGTCGTGATCTCCAGGCTCAGCAGTGTGGGCATTGATGATACTGACCAACCAGTACTGACGTCCTGTCATTAATTAACGCCTATAGCTTGTTCTGACGTTCTCAGCTTTCCTGTTGTACATTCTTGGTTCTGCGATTCCGATGCAGGATATCACATTAAATGTTTAGTAACCACATTGTCCATCTCGTTGCTGTGTTCTCTCAGTCATCTCTTGGTTGTGATGACTGTTTCCTTGTTTTTCATGTTCTTGGCAGTTTTTCTTTTTCTTTCTCTCTTTCTTTTGGTGAAGGCTGGCTAGGTGTTTGCAGCAGCCCCTCAGTTGTTGTCTGTAGTACCTAATGTTCCTCTCTAAGTAGACTGTGGTGTAGGCCTGGAGAGAAAGACCACCAGCTGTAAAGAGGTATTTTCACCCCTTCATGCCCTTGGCTCATGCTGTTTGTGTGACTCTGCTGTAGGCACTGACCTTGGGCACCCAGTTGAGGCAGAATCTGTCAGGTTTCTCCGTGGTAAAGTAGGAGTTCTGCTGCCCTCTCCCTGTTTGCATGCTTGGGAAGAGAGGCACCATGTGCAGCCATGCACAGGACTGGAGGTCAGTGTGCTATCTCCCTGCTCTGCCCAGTTCTGTCTTCACTGCCGCAGGCAGCTGTGTTTGAATATGGGCTGTTATGGGGGAACTTGACATGGTGTGGGAGGTCAAGGAAGGTTTTTCCAGGGACATGACCTAAAAATGGGTTGGGGTTGACTTCATGGTGCCAGTGCAGAAGCAGTAAGCGTGCTGGCCACAGAAATGTCTGCCTGTCAGATCTGGTCCCTGCATATTAAGTGAATGCCACCCCAGTGGCATTCAGCTGAGAGCACCGAGCTGGGTCTGGAGGACTTTGCTGAGGGTGTTCCTGGGGCCAGACCAGAGCAGGCACTCTGTGCTGGGGAACAGCGCTCAAGGAGGCCCACGCTGCTGCAGAGGCGGGGGACTGAGCTTCACCCGGCTCTCCTGGTCGAGGACCTTTCAGAAGAGAGCCGTGGAGCAGCCACATCCTGGCCTTTCCACAGCTTCACTGTCTATCTTCTTTGGTGCGTGGAAGTAAGTCGCTGGCCACAGTGCACAGGAAGGGGCAGGAGAAGGACTCCTCTTTGCATTTAGGGATGGAGGGAGAAGGGTGCCTGCCTGGTCACCTGGTGGCCTTTCTTGGCCCTGTTGTGATGAATGCCACTTGGCTGTCCAGAGGATGGGGCGGGGGGACATGGAATGGGGCAGAGATGTGTGTGCTGTGATAAGGGAGGAGGCAGGGTGAGGGGAAGCAGCTCACATCACTGTGGACAGGAAGCAAAAAGAGAAGGGAAGAGATGGGGACAGGAATACACCCTGCCAGGTCACACCCCAGTGACCCATCTTCACCCAGGCCCCACCTCCAAACAAGGGACTCTTGGACGACAGTTTAGAGCTAAACCATAATACCAGCAGAGGGGCTGCTGGGCACCTACTTCAAACACCAGGATGCAAATTCATTTCCACAGTCGTTTTGTCCTGCCACCTTTCTCAGTCCTCCTCTGAGTCCCAGGGAGCGGATGTGGCTTTCCAAGCTCATACTGCCAGGCAGGATCAGGGTGACAAAGCTTCAAGGCTTTGAGCTTGCTGGATGATGCTGAAGAGCAGAGAAGCTGAGGAAAAGAGAGCCCAGAGGAACACCTGAGGTGACAGATGGTTGCCACAGCTGTGCTGTGGATGCCTGCCTGCTTGGAGTCTGTGGGGACCTGAAGGGCTTTATGCAGAGAAATCATAAGATACCTAGATGTCCCAGAGACATCTGAGGTGAGAGACCATTAGGGAGGGGCCAGGCAGGAGACTCGGCTTCCAGTTGAGGGGAAAGGCTTCTGCCTTGGGTGGGGCCGTGAGCAGGAAGCTGGTGCCACCGTCCTCTGTGTCTGAGGGTTCTGAATCCACACATCTAACCAAATATGGATCAAAGCTATTTGGGGAAGAACTGTCTCTGGGCCGAGCAGGCGCAGGATTTCCTCCTTGTCATTCTTCCCCTAATGAGTCAGGGTAACAGCTATTTATGAAGTGCTTACACAGTATCTGATACCACGAGAAAATCTATGCAGGATGTCCATTGGTGAGATGCCAGCATCACACCACTGTATGTAATGTGTCCTCCAGGGCCCTAGGACCCTTTCTCCATGGACACTCAGGGACAGCTGTAGATTGATTTGGGGGACACTGTGGAGGCACTCGCAATCTTTGAAGTGGGGCTACAGGTGTGGGAGCAGTCAGAGAGCTCGAAGTTCTCGCAGTGCGTCCCAGAAGTCTGATGTCTGAGTCAGTGGTTAGTGAGGCCCCTGAGGGCACTGTGGGAGGTCAGATGCTGAGGTGAGATGCACCCTTGGAGGCTGCGCTCCTGCCACGGTGTGAGGCTATAGAGCTAAGAAGAGAGACAGGAGATCAGGTTCTGGCTGGCCCTGAGCTGCTGGTTCCATCCTTACCCTTAGGAAATCATCTATAATTAATGTCTCTTTCACCTGTCACATGTAGCTCCCTGGAGGCCAGAGGCAGGGCCCTAGCACCTGCCGAGCGATGTGCACCTGATTCCTGCTGGCTCTGCAGCCTGAGGCCTCAGTCCTGACCTGGCCAGGCTGAACCGTGTGTGCCAGTTCCCAGAATCCTGACCGTAAATCAGCTAGGACAGACGCGGGTGTATCTGGCTTTCCCAGAGTGGAGCTCCGACCTCCACCCTGGGGCTCAGTGCTTATTGAATTATTAAGCCATCAAGGGACGAAAAGAGGAGGAACTGGCTGGGCGCCCTTTTGTAAAACCGAATGCAATACAGGGCTGAGATGTGAGGCTGAGGTGGACAAGGACAGGGACGGGAGAGATCGCTGCCCGCTGCTTCTGGTCTGGAGCTGTCTACCAGGCCGGTCCCTTGTATTTGAGTGGCACCTAAAGTGTTTGTTCCCTCTGTCATTTCTCTCCTGCATGGTGAGGATCAGGACTCACTTCAGAGAGGCTGCGCTGAGGCCCAGATTATTACAGAACTGTGGAATCCCAAGTCTGTTTCAGACGCTTGGGCCGCACTGCACTCTCATGAGGAGGCCGCCCCTTTTTGTGCTCACCCCTGGGTCACAGCCAGGGCTTTTGCCTGCTGTTGAGCACCCTGGACCACCTTCCAGCAACCAGTGAGGAAGGCAGGCTTGGGACCAGTGTGGTGCCCAGTCCTTCCTGGAGTGACCGGTTCTAGCCGGCCCTGACCTGCTGCTCAGTCCTGTGGGGAAAGCTCCTCTCTGGGGTACAGAGGGGGCGCTGGTGGGCCTGTGGAGCGAGGAACCAAGCCAGATCCTACCTCTGGTGTGCAGCCCAGAGGCTGGGAGGGGAGTCAGGTGGGCCACAAGTGACTAGGAAGCCATCACATGGTCACTGCTGCGTCCGATGGCAGCCCTCCTGGACATGGAGGCTCTGCTTACTTGAAGGTGTACTGTCTCCTTCATTGCAAAATGTAAAGAAAACTGTTTTAGATGCTGTGGGTTTCCTCGTCTGAGTCCCAAGTTGAGGTTGTGTTAAGGAAGCAAAATACAAAGATACTACACTGGTTGTTAAAATTCCACGGAATGCTGGATGTTTGGGAGGCTGAGGCAGAAAGATTGCCATGAGTTCGAGGTCAGCCTGAGCTATTGTCTCAAAAAAAGAAAAAAAGAAAAGACCCCCAAAAACCCACACTAGGTAATTCAGCAGGGCTGAACACTTGTTCTGAAGGGGGTGGAGCCATCTGGTGCCAAGGTTTAGTTCCTGAGGCATAAAGATCTTTGCAATTTAGGGTGAAAGTACCATTCTTCAGGTCAAGATTCTGAGTTGCTGTCGAGGCTCCCAATTGGGGCATGTCTGGGTTTCATTACTGGAGGGCAGTGTTCCATTTCAGGGTCCAGGAGTCACAATCAGGCTTGCACTTTGAAGCTGGTGGCCAAGCATCCCTTTGTCGATTCCCTTCTTGGATGTGGGGTTCAGTTACAGGGTAGGGGTCTTATGCCCTAGGGGTAAGAGAAAGGCTTTGTGTTCTAGGGGAGACCTTCTTGGGCCATGGGCAGAGGAAGCAGCCAGTAGAGAGACTCCCAAATCGTGGTCCCTGGGGTTTCAGCTCTCAGCTGCTTGTAAGACTGAGGCTGAGATGCTTGAGAGTGCTGGTTCTCTGGGTGCCATCTTCAGGCCAGACAGCAGGGCAGACACTGTGCTCCCTCAAGCCTTCCAAAGTGACACTAATGGAGGGCCACCGATGGCTCTTGCTTGTGAGTCAAATCTGCGGTGACGGCCCTTTGGCTGCCCCAGGCCCTGCCAGCTTGGTCCAATTAGTGCTGGCTGGACGGTTACTTGTGCTGAGTGCCCCTGGGAAAGGGCACGCTGGGAGTGGGATATGTTAAATTTGGGTCCCTGGGGCTCGGCATGTGGCTGGGGCAAGCGGGACCTGGGCCAGGTTGGGGCACAGCCTCTCTCCCAATGTGGCCTGTCTCACTCTGCCCAGGTAGTGGTGACAGTGGGTTTGTGAATGGTGGTCTGAAGATCCAGCAGTCTCCCTCATGCCTTGCTGAGTGGCTGGGGTGCAGAGGGTTGGGTCCTTGTCCTCAGCTGGGCTGGCACTGGGATGAAAACCACCCATGTCCAGTGCCTCACCCCTCCCATTTCTTTCTCCATCACCACGTGTGGCTCCCAGAGAGCCAGAACGCCAGAAAGAAAACATTTTGTTCTGTTTGTCCTGGGCTTCAAGAAGCCCCTGGCCTCTTCCCTTATGTGTCTTGCTCGGGATCCCTGCATCTTGTTCAGGCTGGTAGTCTTGGCTTTATTTCCTGTGGCAGTGCTTGGGCAGGGCCCCGATTCCCAGCCTCTCACCCCTGCTGCAGAGGAGCCCCACTTCCTCAGAGGTCTGCCTGTGATCTACCTAACAGGGCAGGTGGTGTCCAACAGTGGGGCAATTTCTCTCCTGCTCTAGAAGGACTTCTTCCTAGGGACACAACCCTTTCCCTGCGACCAGGAGACTCTGCACCTGAGATGGGTCCAGTGCTAGCCACCAGCATCTGTCCAGAGAGGTAGGGTGGCTGCAGCTGGCTGGGTCTGCAGTGACCCTCTTGTCCTACTCTGGGCCTGGCTGAACAGCCTAAGAGACCGAGAGCCCTAGCAGTCCAGCTGGACGTGGGAAACCCAACTCAGATGTTGATCCCTGGTGCAGCCCCGCAGGATTCTGGACTTCCCCAGTGACACCTAGGGTGGTCATGCCAGTGTGCCAGGAGGGAAGGCAAGCAGGCTGGAGCAGCCTGAGGCTAAAGGGCAGGATCCAGGGTGGGACCTGGTCGTGCTGCCTGAGCCACCCTAGAGAGTATGGCAAACCTCTGGCATGCGTGCCCCAGCAGGTTGTTTATCATTGAAAGCTGTAAAAGTTTTGCCATCACTGAGCTAGAGGCTTAATGTCTCCATGTCCTAGTTCCTCACTAGAGATAATGTTTAGCTATAATAACAGAAATCAGGGGCCTGGGGTGATTCATGGGCAGAGCATTTGCCTAGTGTGTATGAGGCCCTGGGTTCCATCCCCACTAGCATGCACACACTCACACCCCTTAGCTACTGGCATCATTAGGCTGAACCCCGGGTCTTGCCTCAGACATCACTTTCTGTTGGAAGCCTCCTCTGACTGGTGGGTTGGGCTGGATGGCCTCTGTCTCTTCCGTGGCTGCCCTGTGCTTCCTTGCCCTACCTCTGAGAACACTGGTGGTGAGCAGGGCCCCTTTGCTTACCTCTTGTTCACTGCTGTGTTGGCCCCTTCAGTGCCCGGAATCCACAGTGGCCCTCAGCAAATATTTTGGAATAAATGCAAGAATGGGCTGATTTTTGGGGGATTCCACGAGCCCTTCAGAGGAGCTGCCTCAGGCCACTTTCTTCTCTCTGTTGAAATGGCTCTTCCTCGATTCCAGGCTCTGGCAAAGGTGGGAAGTTGGAGAACACCAGGAAGCCCTCCCTGGCTGATGGTGCTGGTGGCCTTCTGGTGCCTCGTTGGTGCCAGGCCTCATGCCAGGCTCTGAGGACAGACTGGCCTACCCTCCCGGAGCTTACCGTGCTGATCGATGTGGTGAGGGAGGGCAGCGGACGGAAGGCAGGGTGAGGCCAAGTGGAGTTAGGGAGGCTTTGGGAGGAGTTGGAAGAGCGGTGAAGATGTTGGGATAGACAGAGTAGGCAGGGTGGCAGCTGGAGGAAACAGCTGCCTGGGTATGGTATGAGGCAGAGTTGGCCGGTGCCGGTGTCTCCTACAGAGCCTGAGTCCTAGTACCCAGTACCACTGGACCTGTGCTGCCAGCTGAAGATGATGCCTGCTCTCAGGCTGCAAGATGCCAGGGCCTGGTCATGGGTGGGTGGGGGCAGGCCCTGCAACACATGGCTGGCTCCTGGGCAGATGTATGTGGAGGGGTGGCCTGCTGGGAAGGCAAAGAGGCAGTTTGCTTCAGCCTGCTCTGTTTTGCAGATAATACATTCTTATCGCAGGCATGGGAGGCAGATGGGACAGCTGGGAGCAAGGCTGGCGCTGTGTTGAAGGGTTGACTTGAGTCCCTTCTCTCCCCTCTTTCCTCCCTCCTGGCCTCCTGGCCCAAGCAGAAGAGTAGGACCTTCTGGGCTCTTCCGTGGCTGGCTGCCCCTCTCCTTTCCCTCCATCTGTCTCCTCTGCTGGGTCTCTCTTCCTCCCTCTCTCCACCTTCCCATTCTACCCTCCCATCCCCACCTCTGCAGACTCCAGGGTCTAGCTGTGCTCCTTGGGAAGCCACCCCGCCCCCAGCCTCCCTGGTCGAATCCCTCACCCCAATGCTCTAGAGACAAACAGGCGCTTTTTCATTTTTAGTGCTTAATACTGAAAATGTGAAGTCTGTTTAGTCTTGTCCAGCTAACATAAACCAGCCGGAACTGGGCCGTGGTGGGAACTTTGCTGTAGGTTCCCTTATTTGGAATGAAATTCATTGTTTTGCACTGGGAGGTGCTGGGAACTTTGAGGGGACCTGGTTAAACATGAGTGGACCCTCTAAGGGTCACCAGGGTGTCTGTGCCCCAGAGGCTGGGCCCAGGGCACTTCTCTCCCTGCCAAGTTCGCAGACTGGGGACGGCTGCAAGCCACTCCGTGCTCAAGGATGGAGAAGCCTGGAGTTGTGTCACCCAACCTGGTCCCTTCATAGGGGAGACAGGCTTGGAGAGGATGCACAGGCTGGGGTGAAGGAGATGGAGGTCTGGAAGCCAGGGCTCGGGTCCCTGGTCCCCAACCTCTGTGTGGTGGGCCAGGTGCCAGTGGGGTGGGGGTGCTGGTAAGTCTGGCCAGAAGCTCCTGGGAATGGCCAGAGAGCCGAGGGGGAATGTGTGGGAGAAGAGGGAAGGGGTGGTGAGGGTTCAAGGAGGAAGGGACCTCTCAGGAGAGCCAGGGTGCTCCTGTGTCTGTGTGACTTTGGCCTGGACCTTCCAATGTGTCCCAAAGGCTCAGTCTTTTCTCAAGCATCTCCCAGGATGTGCCTGGACAAACCGAGGTCAGGATGGGGTGTCCTCTGCTGTGACCTGTGGCGTGCTGTGTGAACCAGATTGCAAGGCCAGCCACGTCCCTTCTCTGCACTCAGGTTCGCCATTCCTTGTAAACTGTCCCTGCTGCCCAGAGAAGCCCTGCTAGGATCAGCAGAAGGTCCCAGAGTGGTTCATCTGCCTCTTGCTTTCTCCCTCCTGAGAGTCCCAGGTCAGGGGAGAGCATCTTTCCTGCTCAGACTCCCAAAGAGGGAAGGGTTAGGAGCACCAGAAGGCAGTGTGTCCAGGGCTTGAGATTTTGGGGGCAGCTCAGGTGCACATATGACTGTGGTTTTTTAGCTGGGCACAGTTTTTAGTTTGAGCAGAGGCTTCTGCTGGGGAAACCAGGCCTTGCTTCTGCAGCCCTACAGAGGGAGCAGTGCATGTGCATTGCTCCAGGGTGACACAAGGCTTGGCACGTCTGCCCCCAGGGTCCCCCAAGTAGGGTGCAGAGTTGGGCAGGAAGCAGGCCATTGTGGTGACCACTGACCTGGAGCCAGGCTCCCAGCTGCCTGGCTCAGCCAGCTGCTGCTGCCTGGGCCAGGGACGCTCTCTGTGTCTGCTTTCTCAGCTCTGTCTTAAGTCCCCAGCTCAAGACAAGAATGCTTGTGTTGGGCTCTTCTCTGTGGAGAAGCCACCCATTCTCCAGCTTTTGAAGACGGCCTCTGATTGAGTCATTTATTCTTTTCACAGAAAGCGCTGCTGGGACAGAGGACACAGACACCAGCCAGCTTGGGCTGGAATAGGAAAAGCCGTCAGGGAAGGTGGGCTGAGGGCCCATGGGTGGGGAAGAGAGAAGGGGCCGGAGGCAGCATGCTGTTTACTATGGGAATTTCACTCCTCGCTCCTTCGCAGGATCACCAGTGCTGTGATCCAAGGCTGTTTATAGGGTACAGTAAACTTTCACTTCTGCGGGGACAGTGAGAACCTCATTACAAAAGATCTGATTGCCAAGAGCAAGCAGTCACCTAGTGGTAGTGAGCACAGCCATTGGAGTGAAAGAGCGATGCTTGGAGCGATCTGGTTCTGGGTGTCTCTGGGCCCTGGGAGCACTGAAGCTTTTGGATGGGTCCCCAGCCAGGTCACTCTCACTGCCCTACGAGTATGGATGCAAGCTGTTTTCTCTGGGAGGCAGGGGAGTGGTCTGGCGAAGGAGCCCGGCCTGGAGAGATGTGCTGGGCAGCATGGCCCAGGGTATGGTACAAGTGGTGAGGGAGAGGGCAGAGGCCAGGATGGCATGCAGGCCTCCGGTGATGAGGAGCATGGGGACTTGTTGGGATCTAGAAGAGGAGGGCTGGAGGGGAAGAAGGTGGCTTGAGTCTCGGCCGGGTATCCGAGGAGCCCTCGGACAACTTGAGGATGGGGGGGTCGGCAGCCCCTCATGTGAGCTTCAAGCTCAGGGAGAGGTTGTGGCTGCAATGTGTTGGCAGCAATCGGTGTCGCTTAAACTGTGACAGAGAACTAAATGACCCAGGGTGCACAGAGTGGGACCAGGCAGGAGGTGGTGGAGAGGTCCAAGAAGAGCCAGGAAAGAGCAGAGGACTGAGAGCCCCAGGAGGGCTGGGAGGAGGGTTCAGAGGTGCCACGGGCTGAGGCATTGTGTAGTGTTTCTCACATTTTATTTTGTACTGGGGATCAAACTCATGAGCTTGTGCTTACCAGGCAGATGCTTATGCTCTGAGCTAAATCCCTAGCTCTCTTGTTCCTCACATTTTAATGGGCCTGCAGATTCCACCTTAAAAGACCCCCCAGATAGTCAAAATAATTCTGAAAAAAGAACAAAACTAATGGACTCAACTTCCTGATTTTTTTTTTTGTCTTTTTCGTTTTTTATCGGTACCAGGGATCGAACTCACAACTGCCTGCTTGCAAGGCAGGCGCTTATGCCGCTGAGCTAAATCCCCAGCCCCTACTTCCTGATTTTTAATACTTATTACAAACTTACAGAAATAACCCTGTAGCACCAGCATAAAAACAGACAGGTAGACCAATGGACCAGAGTGGGAACCCCAGAGATAAATCCAAGTATCTATGGTCCTATATAGGGTTCCAGACTGTTCTGTGGGGGAGGGACAGTCTTTCAATAAGCAGTGCTGGGACAACTGGATATCCATATGCGGAAGAATGAAGTTGGGCTCACTCACAGCATACACAAGCATGAATTCAAGACGAATCCTGACTTAAGTGTGAGGCCTAAACTATAAAACTCTTAGAAGAAAACATAGGGGAAAAGCTTTGTGATGTTGGATTTAGCAGTAATTTCTGCACGTGACACCAAAGGCAACAAAAGAAAACAAAAGGTTTTAAAAAATGTATCAAGAGAGCCAGACATCTCTATTTCTTTTCTTTTCTTTCTTTCTTTTCTTTTCTTTTCTTTTTTTTTTTTTTTGATGCTGGGGATTGAACTCACAACCTCACCTTTGCCAAGCAGGCACTTATGCTGCTGAGCTCAACCCCTGGCTCTAGATACCTCTATTTCCTAACTGCTCCAGAGGCTGAGATGAGAGGTTATTTAAGGTTGAGCTTGAGGTCACCCGGACAACTTGGTAATGCTTGTTTTAAAAACCAAACCAAATTAAACAATAGCAATAGGATTAAAAAGCAGCCCAGGGAATGAATGAGAGAAACTGCTTGAAAATCATGTGTCTGATAAGGGATTATGTCTAGAATATACATAGAACTCTTAAAGTTGAAATGGGATGGGTATGGTGGTAGACACCTATAACCCAGCACTTGGAATGATGAGGCAGGAGGATCACCATGAGTTTGAGGCCACCTGGGCTACATAGAGAGATCTTGTCTCAAAAACAAAACAAAACAACCCTAAACAGCAAAACAACCTGATTATAATAAAATGGAGTAGATATTTTGCCAAAAAAGATACCCAAATAAATGGCCAAGAAGCACATGAAAATATTCTTAACATTGCTAATCATTAGGGAAATGCAAACCAAAACTGAAATGAGATGCCATACACACACCTACTGGGCTGAGCACTGTTCAAAACCAGAAAATAACTTGTTGGCAAGAAAGTGGAGGAACTGAGATTCCTGTGTACTGTCAGTGGGACTGTGAAACAGTGTAGCCACTGTGGAAAAGTGTGGCAATTCTGTGAAAATGAAATTAGGACTGCTGTATGATCTAGTAATTTCATTTCTGCATATACCTGTGAAAAACTGAAAGCAGAGTTTTGAGCATGTATTTGTGTACACGTGTTCAAAACGGTTCTCATAGTAACGCAAGCAAACAAGCCAAGTGTCCATGGATGGATGGGTATGTAAGGAAAACACAGCATGTAATACTATTCCTCCTTAAAGCCAAGGAGATTATGATCCGCCCCACAACCCAGACGAGCCTTGAAGACATGGTGAATGAAATAAGTCGTACACACACACACACACACACACACACACACACACACACACACACCCACACACACAATTCATCCCACTTCCATGAGGCCCCCTCAGAGGCAGAAAGTGGAGTGGAACGAGAAGTTACTGTGTCACTGGTACATGTTTCAGTTGATGGAAAGAGTTCTGGAGACGAGTGGGTGATGTTACACAGTGATGGGGTATACGGAATAGCACCTGAGCACCTTACCATACACTTAATATGGATAGCACAGCAAATTTTATGTTTTGTGTATTTTACTATTGTAAAAAAGAACAGATTCCTGGGACCCACCTCCAGATAATCTGGTTCAGTAAGCCTCGGGTGGGCTTGTGGATTCTGCTTTTTAAAAAGGGAATCTCAGGGGAAGCTGGTGCACCTGCGGTGCCTTCTGGGGGGCACTTGCCCTGAAGTCATGCAGGCTTTGGTTCAGACCCTGAGCTTGGGCACTGACCTGAGGGTCCTTGGTCCACACTTGTGTCTGTAAGCATGTTCACTGTTGCGGAACTCAGGTCCTGGCACAGAGTAAGAGCTCGTTTGAAACTGGAGATTTATTACTGGAAGTTTGTAGGTGAGCAGTGTGACGGGCAGTGACCGTCAGTCATGGTTTCCTTAGTGTGCGTTCCTTGGCCCACCACCTGGCTCTTAGCTGGGCTGCCCCCAAATGCCCATCTCCTCTGAGGTGACAGAACTGGATCCCTTCAGTCAAGATCACAAAGACTCTTAGAGCCAATCAAAAGTCAGTTTACTCTTCCCCTTGGGAAATGGTCGTTGGTTGGACTTCCTGGCACCTGCTTGGCCTGCAGGGAATCTTGAGTGCTGAGTGGACCCAGACCAGGCCGGGTAAGTTGGGATGGACCAGAGAGATAATGCCGGTGGACTGTGACCTTGCCCGGGGCATTTCACCAACAGAGAAGCATCTGCCAAGTGGGCTCGACACTTGGGAGGTCACTGTCTTCCCTGCCCTGCTCCATGGGTCTCCCGGTTTGCCTCACTGACCCCTGCTCACTAATTCTTGGTATCTGAAGAACATACATTTCCTTGAGATCTGTGAGCACCTCTGACTGGATCTCCTTGACATCCAACCAAGTCTGCAGTACACTTTGTCACTTGGTGGAAACTCTCTCTCTCTCTCTTTTTTTTTTTTTTTTCTTTTTCCTTTTTTATCAGTACAGTGTATTGAACTCACAATTGCCTACTTGCAAGGCAGGCGCTTATGCCGCTGAGCTAAATCCCTAGCCCTTGGTGGAAACTCTTCGTGCTCTGATCCACGAAGAGGTGATGTCACAGCCTGAAATCCAAGAAGGCTTATTGCCCAGAGCTGCGGGAGGCACCTCCTGCCTGGCCCGCTGCCCACGCAGATTGCGGCGGAGGAGTGATGATGGCATCTCCACGCACAGGGCTACTTCGGAGCTTTTAACATGAAGAGGTACTGAGCTGAAGGAGACCTACTGCGTCCCCAGGGGGAACAACACACTATGTTAGCAGCATCCTCCTCCCCTCTCTCGAGATCTGAACGAGTCCACTGGGCCACTGTGCCACCGTTCCGGGTGCTAGGGTACAGCAGGGGACAAATTCCCTATGCCATCAACTTAGATTCTTCTGAGGAGGGACAGATTTCTTTTTAAAAAGGTACCAGATGGACTGTCAGATGGTGATCAGTGCCATGGTGGGAAAACTCCTAAGGGGGCACAGCAAGGCATTGTGGGTGGAAGCTTGGGGTGTCGCACTGTACATCAGTTGGCCTGATGGCATCAGAAGGCAGTGAGGAAGGGAGGGAGGCAGAGATCTAGAACAATCCTCTAGCCTGGGGATCCACACCTCAAAATCTATTTGTGCGTGTACTTGGTGCCCGTCTCTGTTTACTTTTTTGCACAAAACAGGCCAAGACTGGAGTACCTATGCGATAGACAGGATGGTGTATGGAGAAGTAGAATGCTTCTTTTTTTTCTTCCTTTTTGGATTTTTGAGACAGGACCTGGATATGTAGTCTAGGCTGGCCTTTAACTGTCTGAGTAGTCCAGGCTGGCCTTGAACTTGTGGCAAGGTACATGGCCATGGATGCAATCCTGCTCTCTCTTACCCTCCTGAGGGTCCTTGGATTCCGGATGGGGTGCCACCTCCCCAGGATTGTTTGGATCCTCAGGATTGTTTTTGTCCACCTGCAGAAATGAGGGAGGCCCTCAGGGACTTATGCCGAGGTGTCCTCGAGGCTGGGTGTGGTTAGGGGCAGGTGGTTCACACTTCCCTTCATTTTGCCATTGTCCTGAGCTCTGCTCCCTCACCAGCAGAAGCTGCCTTGGAAGCAGCTCATTACTTACATTACTACAAAGGAAATATTTACTTTTGGCAAATTCAGAAAAGCGTAAAGGAAAAAATGGGACCCCACCTGGAGATGATTAAAGCCAGCATTTTGGGCTGCAGTTCTCTGGGTCTTTCTTTCTTCCGTTCTCAAGTGATCAGGTGGCCGAGGTGAAAGCTCACCGTGGGGAGGAGTTCAACATGACCCAGACACACGCAAAACATTATTCACAGCCTACAAGCTGACCTCTCTAGTAAGTCTTCCTGAGGAGCCTGGCTCTGTGGATTGGGATTTCGGGGTGGCCCTTGTGGGGCCCTCTCTGTGGGCTCTTAGGTGGCAGGCAGTTTGGGCCTCTTTATGGTAAAATAAGAGTTCAAAGATGTTTGAATGGATTTGGGTGCAGTTTTCTGCTGGATTTTCCCTTGTACCTTGCCTACCTATAATTTAATAGCATTTCCTGAGGGATCGGCAACTTCTGAAAAAGTTCAACCTACTTTTTGTTTTTGTACTTTTTAAACATAAAAAGTTTTAGCTCAGTGGCGTAAGCACCTGCCTGGCAAGCACAAGGCCATGAGTTTGAGCCTCAGCACAAAAATAAATAAATAAATAAATAAATAAATAAATAAATAAATAAATAAATATTTTTAAAAACCCCATAATTGTAGGAAAATACCATATTATAAAATGTACTATCTATTTTTAAGTGTACAGTGCAGTGATGCAAAGTTACATGTATTGTTTTGTAGCTGTTACCACCATCCCACCATCCATCTCTAGAAAATCTCTCTCTCCCTCTCTGTCTTTTTTTTAAAATTTATTTTGAAAGTGGTAAAATACAACAGATAAGACAGAATAAAGCCAACTAAGATCGTACAGTGAAATTGGTACAGAACTTTACAGCAGGTTACTGGGATAACGGTAATAGGTATCACAGTATATTTCGTTATCTTTACAATAGTTGTTCTTTCAATCATGTATATCAAAATAAAATGAAATACAGAACATTATAGAACTTATCAAAACAGAATATTGAATAAAGCAGTACAATTAATCAGAATAGAGCAAAACAGTAATAAAAATATTTACCTTCAAAGAGATGGTAGAAGGAAGTCCCCCTTATTTGCTATGGTCAACCTCCCAGGAGATGCTCAGATTTCTGGTTCCCATTTGCTAATGGGTGGTGGTGGTGGGGGGAACGGGGGTAGGGGAAATGGGATGTTTGACTCTAGGCCGTACATCAGTAGGCTCACTATTGCTTAGCAGGGAGGCAGTCTGGTTGCTTGGTTTCCTAGCTTCGTAAGTTCCAACATGGTGTGGATCTCAGAAGACACTGGTTGTTCTCCCCCTGGAGGGGCCCGTAGTCTGCCACACTGCAGCCACTTACCAGGGAGGGGAGCTGCTTGTTTGGTTTCCCAGGGTCCTAAATTCCAACATCCGTCTCTGTCTTTTTGAGATAGGGTTTCCCTGTGCAGTTCAGGCTGGCCATCAGGCTGGCCATCAACCCACTTTGTAACCCAGGTTGGCCTTGAGCTCAAACTCACAGTGATCTTCCTGCCTCAGCTTACTGAGTGTTGGGACTCAAGGTGTGTGCCCCCACATCCAGCGCTGTCTGTGCATCTGACTGTTCCAGGTGGCTGACCCATCTCACTGAGCGTGCGTGTGTCTTTAAGGTTGGTCTGCGAGGTGGCGTGTCAGGATTTCCTTTATAAGGATGAGACAGATGCCATGGAATGCATGGATCATACTTTGTTCCCCTTTTTAGTCAGTGAACATTTATGGGCCCCCACATTTAATCACTGCCAATAGTGTTGTAAACAGGAGGTGCAAATACCCGCTCACTTTCTGCTTTCAGTTCTTTTAGGCTTTCACCCGGAAGTGTAATTGTTGAATCGTATAATTCTATTAACTCTTTCAGGAACTCACTCAACTTTTTATAGAAACAACTTCTGCTCCCTTCTCTCCGCTCTAACACTTAGATGCTTTACTAGTTTTTGTAGCTTTTGTTTTAAGATGAAAGTCTCACTGTGGCCCAGCCTGGTCTTCAATTTAGATCCTCCTGCCTCAGCTTCCCAAGTGATGAGATTATAGGTGTGCACCACCTGCACCTGGCCTTTGATAGGCTTTTAAATACAGCTTTATGAAAGTGTAACTGACATATATACATGGAATGTGTTTAAATATGCAGTTTGATGTGTTTTGACATACTTGTGATGTTAGCAGGGCCATCAAATTAGAGGACATCTCTACTCACTCTCAGAAGTTTCCTTGGGTCTAAAGAACAAAATAAAAGACAAATAATAAGAAACAGGAATACAGATCTTTTGCAAATGGAAAGGGGTCCAAGAGATGGAGGGAGGAGCAGGAGGGGAAGGAAGGGAGAGGAAATCAGATGTGTTGTGGGCACCTACCAACTCTCCATGATGGATGTAATAATTATGTACTGCAAACACATGCTAATAACAATGAAAAAACCCCACCATGTCTTTTGGGTGCCCCAACCCAGAAGTAGCTCCTGTGTACTTCTCGTCACTATAGTTCTGTTTGCATTTTTAAGAATTCTTGGCAAAGCAAAATCGTGGAGTGTGTGTGGAGTCCCCTTTGGGTCTTCCACTTGGGTAATTATTTTGAGATTCGTTGGAAGTGTGGTGTGCACTCAGCTGTCTGCTGCTGCCCATTGCTGAGCCGGGTTCCGTGGTCTGGATGGAGCAGTGTTTCTCTCTTCACCGGTTGGTGGACATTTGGGTTGTTTTCAGTTTGGGGCTTTTACAAATAAAGTTGCTGGAAGAGTGTTTGTAAACAAGGGTATATACGGACCTGTTATTCCTTTTCTCTTAGGTAAATAATAAAGGTTGCATATGATAGGTATATTTAACTTTCAAATAAACTGCCAAGACGTTTTCCAAATGACAGTACCCTTTTACATTTTTATCAATAATATGTGAGAGTTCAGGTCTCTCCGCATTCCCACCGACACTTGCTGTGGTCAGGGATTTCAGTTTTGATTATTCTAATAGGTGTGTAATACTAAAGGGGCTGGAGATTTAGCTCAGCGGCATAAGCGCCTGCTTAGCAAGCAAGCAGTCCAGAGTTTGATCCCTGGTACCGATAAAAAGGAAAAAGACAAAAAAAATTATCTCACTATAGTTTTAATTTGCATTTTCCTATGACAAACTATACTGAGCAATTTTCATGTGATTGTGAAGTATCCAAATGTTTCCCTCTGTTGCATTTTTATTTTTTATGGTTTGTACCAGGACTTGAACTCAGGACCTCATGCTTTCTAGGGACGTGCTGCGCTGCTGAACTATATCCCTGGTCCCCTGTTTTATTTTTGAGAGAGAGACAGGGTACTGCTGTGTTCTAGGCTGGCCTTGAACTTGCTGTGTAGCCCAGGCTAGTCTTGAACTTGCCCTCTGTCTCAGCCTTCAGCCTTCCAGGGCCTTCCAGAGCTCTGGAATTACAGGGATACAACTGGCTAGGCTTTATGTTTCCTTAATTTTGAATTTTGAGCATTCTGAATTCTCAGCTGTTTCTCAGGCTCCTGTTGCAAGATAACAAATGCTGCCCTGCCCTGATTCAGCCAGCCAGGAACTTTCCACCCCATGTGTCAGGACAGCTGGGGTAGGGGGTCTACAGGGGGCAGGATCCAGAGGTGAGGAATCTCCATCACTCTTCATGTGGGGGTTGCATCTTCGTGTTGGCTCCTTTCTAGACTGGTCATGATGAGACACAGCAGTCCCAGGAGGCACAGCTGGATGCACATATCTAAGGAAGGGAGCCATTTCTCTTTGGTGCTTCTTTCTGAGGAGTATGAAGCCCCTCTCAAAGAGCTCCTGTGGTGCCTTGTTTCCTGGGAGGGGACCACTCCATCACAGGCAAAGGAATGGAACCTTGAGACTGGTGTACACAGGGGGTAGCCGTGCTGGCTGCATATGAATTGAGAGCTTTGAAAGGCATCCTGTTGGCCCCTGCAGTGGCACTATTCACTGGTGTGCAGCAGGGCCTTTCTATGAACTTCTGGGGTATGCTAGCCCGCAGCCAGGTGGTGACAGCCTCTGTCGTCCTGGAGCAGTGTGGATGCAAAGAAGCCACCACATCCATGACAGTTTCCTGGTCTAGTTTTATGTGATGTGGACAAGTCACTTAACTACTGTGACACAGGGACTGGCCATGGCTTCCTCCTGGAAGATGTGAGCCCGTAGAAGCCTGGAGACTGCCGATGCCCAGAGGATGGCTGCTTAGCATCCTCCTTCTGGATGAAGAGACAATGTAGCTGCTGCTGCTACGAATGGCCAGGACAGGGATTTCTCTTGAGTCCAGCTTCCTGTCATTAGAATAGAAAACGAGAGTGAAGGGGAAGCTACAGATCAGGGATCTGTAGGGGATCACAATGGGCTTTTTCTTCTTAGCAGGCCTAGGTTCGCACACGCTGCTAGAAATGGTTTATGTGAATGGTTTAGGTGCTTCTCACCCTGCCATTCTGTCAGCAGAAGCCGGGCTTTCCACGCGTCCTCCCAGGGTCCTGTAGTGGGCAGTGGAGGCCGGGGCCACTCTGCACTACAGGAGAGATGTCAGATAAGGCTGTGCCCTCCAGCCCTTTTAATCCCAGGATACACCTTGCTGCTCGGCTGCTTGGGCTTCCTGAAAAAGTGCTGGCCAGTGCCGCCCGGTACGCAGGCAGTGAACAGGTTGGACTGAGTGTCAGATCAAGAGGGCATTAGCATCCCAAGCTGTGGGAGGAGCCAAGGATGGAAGGAGGGGATGTTTTTGAGCGGGATATGGTGACACCTTAGATGGATGGACCAAGCTGATACCAGACTTCTGGCCTTGATGCTAGAACCCAGGGAACAAGATGGTGGAACCTTGAAGAACCACGGTTGGTTGAGACCCAGTGAGAGCCAGGTTGTGTCCTTGACTTTCACCAGGCCTGGTTTGATGGCAGTGATGGAGGAGGGGCTGGTGCTTCAGAAGCTCTGGAGATTCCCGCTAAATGACCCTCCTCTCCTACCCTGATTCAGGGAACTCCTGGTTCAGAGCGCAAGACAAGTGAGTCTAGAGTCTCCACTTTCCAGAGGTGAGGACCATGTTCCTGAGGGGGAACTAGCTCACCTGAGGTCACAGTGAATTGTGGCAGTGTCTTGGCCAGTAAAGACGGCCCCCTAATCTCACTGACTCCACTTTCCTCTTTTTTTTTTTTTGTCTTTTTCCTTTTTATCAGTACCAAGAATCGAACTCACGACTGCCTGCTTGCAAGGCAGATGCTTATGCCGCTGAGCTAAATCCCCAGTCCCAACTCCACTTTCCTCTTGGCAGGGGAAGGGGGTTTGGCAGGGGAAGGAAGGGGGAAGAGGCCAGATGGGTGAGGCCTTTATTTAGAGGGGAGGGGCTCCATAGGAAGAGATGGTTCCTGTTCGCCTGTTGGTGGGGGGCAATACAGGAGCTGCAGGAGTCCACTTCCTGAAGCCACCTCCACCTCAGGGATCATTTAAAGGGGTGCCCTCTGGGAGTTTCCTGATACCTGAGGGCTAATGCAGTTTCCCTAGACCTTCCTGGCCCTGGTGGGATTTTGCCACTGTCGTGGCCGGCTGTGATCCCAAGATATCTGACTCCCAACTTTGCAATCAAGCGTTGAAGGGAAGCAGATGTTTCAAGTGGTCCATGCAAAGGAAGCCTCTGGCAGCTGTGAGAGCCCTGCATGGACCTTGCGCCCCACAGTTACCCCCGTGCCTGCAGTGCACCCTCAGCTGCAGCCCCCTGTGCTCCCCAGTCTGCTAAGGCAGACACAAGCTGGTGACCTTCTGCAGCAGGACCCATGTGAAATTAGAACCCTAAACAGCAAGATAAAGCGTGTTTTTAAAGTGGAAGAATCACTAGAAGTTGCCACCCCTTCTCTTTCCTGAGTATGTTTCGGTTTGTACCTGGGAGAACGATGGCCCTAAATCTGTTCCACTCTCCCTTTGGGCTCTGTACAGAGCTGACCTCCAGGATGAGCATGGGCCCGAGCCTGGCTGGGGCGAGGTTTGCAGGAGGGCAGGGGCCTTGGCAGGCAGGACAGCTGCCAGGATGCTACTGTGATGGCCTCTGGGGTTGCACACTTTCCGCCTGTGTGTGCTGAGCAGGCCACTCCTCCAGCGTGACTGTGGCACTGACCCTGTCTGGCCCGGGTAGCACCTGTACTCCTGAGTCAGAAGCCAGAGCTCTGCCCCAGTGCCGGTGCTCCGCAGTCTCAGCAGTGCATTTCCGTCCCCCCAGTATCCATGTTCCTCCTCTGCACATCCCGGCCCCATACCTGGGTTTCCTCATCAGTAAGGTGGGACATCCGTGGAGTCCATGTGCTGTGTTAGTGACTCTGGTGCCTCTAGTTTTCAGCCACGTCAGCCGCACCTCCTGGTTGGGGCACACAGCTTGGCAGAGCCCCACTCATCCCTCCCATGGCCTTAGGAGGAAGCTGCGGCTCTTATTGGCCCCATGTTTCAAGAGGAAGTGGACACCCAGTAGGCATTAGAGTCTGGGTTGGAGCCCGGGCAGTGTGACCCCAGAACCTGCTCTTGATCAGGTTCTGCGTAGCCTCCTGTGTAGACAGTGCCAGAAGCAGCAGCAGTGAGTGGTATTGGCACTGGTTGGCCTTCGGGGTCCAGATACCAGTGGCTCTACTGGGAGGCCCCCTGGTCCAGGAGGAGCTTGTGGAATCCTGGGCCATTGCTGGGTCTCACCTGCTGCTGAGCCCAAGACCCAGCAGCAGGCGGTGGGGATGAGGAGGGCAAGGCACAGGAGTAAGTACAGAGGGCCAGACTCAGGGCAGAGGGGAGAGAAGTGGGCCGCAGGAGGTCAGGGGTGCCTCCCAGCATTGGGGTGGTTTCTACTTGCCAGCCGGAGGCCTGGTGCTGGAATGGGTGGGCACTGGGCTACTTGGCTGAACTGTGGGGCCTGGAGGCGTGTGTGTGTGTGTGTGTGTGTGTGTGTGTGTGTGTGTGTACGCGCGCGCACATGCACATGCGCATGTTGTGCATGTGTGCGCTCTGAGTGTGCGGGTGGTGGAGGGGGAGGGACTGGGGGAGGCTCTCCGCACAGGGAGGCTTATTCTGCTCAGCTGCAGGCTTTGCTCATAATCCGCAGACACAGCAGGGGTAGTTGGGTGTGTTTCCACATTCCTGGTGCAGAGCTTGTGCCTTGAGCCAGCACAGGTGTCCTGGCTCCTGTTGGCTGCAGGTTTGCTGGTCTCACTGCCTTTCCTAGGCGTTTTATGGTCTGTCCTTCCTCACCTTCCCAGCAAGGTGGTATTGGAATGAGGAAGACTGATGAATTCAGACCCTGGTGATTTGTCACTTGTGATTGGGACAAGGGCTGGCTTCCAGTTTAGAATTCATTCACTCTGATCAAAAATAGAGAGCCCACCAGGTGACAAGGGCAGTGCTTAATCTCCTGACTTAGAGACCTGCTGTTCCCAGGCATGGTGACGTGGCATTTGCATATTCTAAGGGCAAGCAGTGGCACACAGAAGCCTAGGACAGTGTCCCTGTGCAGGGCAGTCAGAGGAAGTGGCACCGTGTGACGATGGAGGTGGCTCCTGGTGGAGCACGTTCTCCATTCTCCTGCCTCAAGCCACACATTTTTAGTTCATGTCCCATGTCCCCCTCTGGGTGGGGTTTTAGCTTCTCCAGGACTACACTCCTCATTCCCCAGGGCCTCTGGACAGGTGCAAGACTCCATGCTGTAGACATTGTGTCACTCTGCCCTCCTGAGCACCTGTGCCATGTCATGCGCACATTAGAGGAGAGATGACCAGGCCGCAGAGAGCCCCAGTGCCTCGCCAGATCACAGGGCAGAGCTGACCTGTCTGACCTCGAGACCAGAGCTCCCGGTCTCCATGTGGGTGGGGTGGGCACATCCATCCACCCTTCCTGGCTGATGACAAAGATCATATCACAGGCAAATGTTTGCTTCCAGCTGGGGGCTCTGTGGGTGTGGCCTTAGCCTGGCACTCTCTGTCCTGGGAATGGAAAGCTGGTTTCTTCCTGTTCTGTCCTTTTGCCTGGTATGGTAGCTGCCCCTGTCTAGGTCAGCAGTGCCTGGGATGGGGCATTTTCAGGTGTGTGTGTGTCCTGGAGGGGCCCAGGAGAGGCTGCTTGATGATAAGCCTAGGACTGGGAGGAGCCAAGAGGGCCCAGACTCCAGGCTGTTCTCCCTGATTCCCTTTCAGTCCCGCCCCGCAGCTGCACCTGTTGTGTTCCCAGCATTCTGGGTGACTGTCAGCTGTCACTGCTGGGGCGCCTGGCCCAGCCCAAGGACGCCCTCTGGGCTTCCTGGCTCCTCTCTGCAACTCACTGTGTCTCCGGGTGCCTTTGTTCTCATCTGCGTGCTCTCAGATTCAAGGCAGCAGCCCACACTCTTGTCCTGGTTCTGGGCATGGGAAGAAGCTCTGGGGTATGATTCACTGCTCCCCACTCCCCAGGACCAGGGCCAACCTAAAAGACAAGGGAGGATGGCCCAGAAAGGTTGACCTTAAGCTCCAAATACTGGGTGATTCATCACTTTGATCAAATTATCTCTTATTCTTGATGCAAAACTGCTGTGACACCTGGAAGCTGCTCCCAGCTCCTCCCCAGCACCTCCTTCCTTGACCTCAGCAGACGCACTCGCCTCTCTGCCTCATGGGAGAGAAGGTCTCCTCCCAGTTTCCAGCTTTGTCTTCTGTGCCTTGGCTGATATGTCGTACTGAGCAAAGCCGCAAAGACATAATGCTGAGCTCTAGTCTCCTTCGGCTCACCTGCTCTGCACCTCCAGGAGGCCTGCATCTTGCTAGGCTCCATGCTACACCTGTGCTATGGGCCCAAGGATGGGTTGAAACTGGCATTGTCTGGAGGCTCCTGCCCCTCTGAGCCCCTGAATCTAGGACTCAGAGGCTTTCTGTTGCCCAGGAAGTTGGTCCCATCCTTTATTCTGCTATTGCTGGCTCTGTCTCAGACTTGACATCCCGAGAAGGCAGGTTTAGGCTGGGGATGTGGGTGCTGAGGACACCCACAGAGAAAGGACTTGCTGAGAAAGAGTTGAGCTGGATACCATGCCCGATGATGCCCCACAGGAAGGAGGGGTAGAGCAGGGACTGCTCGAGTGGTGGGGTCTTGAGAGAGCTGAGTAGGTGCAGATAGTCACAGGGGCTGAGGCTCTCCTGGGAAGAAAGAGGTTACTCTGGGATAGGGATTCGGTCATACCAGGACGACCTGGGGCCATCAAGCCCTACTTCCTGCTGGCCTCTCCCAGCTGTGAATGTATCTGCTTTCTCCAAGATGGGACCCCAACGTCTGCCTGAACCTGCAGCCGATTCCTAGTCTGCCTCCTCGGTGTTCTTTGGAGCTCCTACCCTAGGTGACATTCTCCTTTCCCTGGAAACTGTTAGGCTCTGCCGCCACCTGAAACCCTTCTGATGCCCCAGGATAAGGTCTTCTCTTCCCCAAGCAAGTGGGGCCCCTGCCCTTGACCTTTTCTTGGTACAGCATGAGTTCTGATGTCAAGCAGGTCTGAGTTTAGAGCCCAGTCCGTTGTCCCCTTGGTATCACTTTGGTGAGCCTCAGTTTTACAGCTACAAAAACAGGATGCTTGTACCTCCTGAAACAAGGCTGTGAGATTTCCTGAGATTATGTATGCAGAAGATCATTTAGCCAGGGCCCAAAGAATGTCTCCCCTTGGTGTCAGCGTGGCCCCCGGGATCTGGGATTTGCTTCTGAGGGTGGCCATGTCTTGCTCACCAGTGCATCCCTCTGACCTGAGACCCACTGGTCACACTGGAGCCCTTTGGCCAAGTGAAGTCCTGTGTGGTGCCCCCAGGAGGTGTGCATTGCTGGCTCCAGCCTGTAGAGGGATGCTGTCTCCCCTGGAGAGGCCCTGGACCTCGCTTGGGGGCATCAGGAGGGAGGGACACTATAGACAAGGACACTGTCACTTCCCAGGAAGTAACAGGCAGGGGACTATGGATGTCAGGAGTCAGGCGAATCCGTGGCTGGAAACCTGTTGGGCAAGGTTGCTGGCAAGGCTTGGGTCCCCAGATCTCTAGCATTCCATTCATGTGTGGGTGGCTAGAGGGGCCACCAGCTTGCTGAGCTGGCCCTGTCCCGCTCGCTGCCTGTGGTCACTGTGTAGCTGCCACCCCACCGTCCTCATGGAGAACCACAGGAGGTTTGCTATTTGCAGAGAGCTGGCTCTGTGAGGGGAGCCCCTTATTGGCCTGAGGGATACAAGGGCAAGCCAGATACAGGCCCAGACCTGCTGATTCCTGCCCTCACACCTCTTCCCTCTTCCCAGGGCTGCCTAGACAGATGGCAGGGTGACTTTTTTGAAGTGTGAGGGTGGTGTCCCTTCTGGAACCTGTAGGTATTTCCTGTTGCTTATAGGAAAAAGGCCGGATTCTTTACCCTAGTCCCCTTGTGGGGTATCCCAGCCCTTTGAGGTTGCCAACAGCCAGCTTCCCTATGTTCCTCTGCTGACTCAGCCACACTACTTTCCAAATGTGCTGGGTTCGCTTGGGCCCAGGGCCTTTGCACAAGCTGTGATCTCTCTTTGGAGCCTGCTCCAGTCCAGCCTCCCTCTGCCGCACATGGGCACTGCCTGTAGGCCTTGCTTTCACCATTGTTTTCCAGGACAAGCCCTCCTGGGCCCTTGGACTTTGCACCCTTGTTTCCCACTCTTCTGGGATAGTGATTATACATGCGTCTTTGTTTACTGTTCCTTTCGGACAGTGTTCACCTGTTCCTCACCAAGCCTGCTTGGTAAGTATCTGCTTCCTCTGCACTGGGGGTCAGGAGAGCCAGGACCCACACTATGGGTCACCATTACATTCCCCACGCATAGCTGAGGCCTCAGCACAGAGTAGGTCCTCAATTAGTGTGGCAGAGTTGAGGTGACATTTCAGAGACGCACCCAGGAGGAACTGGGGCAAGCAGACAAGGTGTGTGCAAACACCTGCCACCCGCTAGGCATGTCACTGTTCTTGATCTTGATCCTTTCTCCTGTAAGGTAATCACCTGCTGGTCACTGGTACCTGTTGATTCGCAGCAGTGGCACAGCTTGTGAGAACCGGAGAAGTCCACACTAGCAAAACTGAACAGAGCCTGTCGGAGGACAGGAGGGGAGTTAGGTCTGTGCTTGTGCCCCCCTTGACTCTGGACCCCTTGAGGGCAGGGGCAGCGCCCGCCTGTCTGCTCACCACCACTCCTTGCGCCTGCATAGAGTAGCATGGGAAGGCCGTGCGGCTGCAGGTGCAGGCTATCGGAGAGTTGTGGGTTTGTGTATCACTGCACCTATGTGTGTGTGTGATGGAGGGAGTGTGTGTGTGTGTGTGTGTGTGTGTGTGAAAGAAAGAGAGAGAGAGAAAGAGAGAGAGAGAGAGAGTGCTGGGGCATCTCCAGTGCTTTCTGGAGCTCAGCTATTTCAGGAAGCCTCTAGTCTCCTCCTCCTTATGTAAATAAACATGACAGATCCCCTTGCCAGCGCAAGAGGGAGGTGGGGGAAGCTCAGAGTGGGTGGAAGCTTGGAGGTGGGTGTGAGTGTGTGCGCGAGTGTCTGTGGCCCTCTGGGCCAGGGTGTGCGTGTGTGCTGGGGGTGCAGGAGGGGTCACTCAGCTCTGCCATGCCTGCCGGCCATGAGGGAGGACTGGGGGAAGGAGGAGGGGAGCTGACAGGCGGGGTAGCTTGGTGACTGTGACGAGGCTGACCAGCCACACGGAGGTGGCCCCGCTGCCTGCCGCCTGCGATGGGGGGACAGATCACCCGGAGCTCCCTCCATGGTAAGGCCCACCCGTTCTACGCTGGGGCACCACCTTGGAAGCTGGGGCCAAGGGAACTGGGACCGAGGGCTTGGCCGCCTCTGCCCCTCATTCCTTGGGGGGCTCTGGGGTTGTGAGGAACACCTTTGAGTGTGGGGAAGCTGGGAAGTCTGGTACCCAATGAGTGTCCCTACAGTTTCCTCTTAGCCGCTGGGATGGGAGAGGAAGTGTCTGCTGTCCCTGCCAGCCTCTGTTCCTGTGGTGGCAAACTGTGGTTACACACCTCGGGGGATGTGGACCATGGAGCTGCTGCCGTGCTCGGTGATGGGGATGGGAAGGTGTGTGGTCCTGTGTGTGTGTGGGTTTGTGTGTGCGTGCACGCACGCGCGTGCAGGGTTGTGTATTGTGTCTGAGCTTTGGAGCTTTCTGTGGGTGCTTACTGTGCTCTTGTGCTGACGTAGGCAGGTATACTAGTGACAGCCCCGCAGCCCCTGATCTGCCTCTCAAAGCGTGGCTGCTGCCAGAGAGGCCTCTTAGCTTCTGTTCATCTCCGTCCACCAGACAGACTGGGGGGCGGATGGGAGGTGGGGGAGCGGAGGGTGACTCTATTTTCTGGGCCATGCTTGCTGCCACTCTGGTCCCCTGGTCCCCCTGGTTGTAATGCTGCAGTCCTGGGAGCCCAAGGCTGGTGTGGCACATCTGCAAAAGGGGACACCTTCCTTAGGACTGGAGCTGGGCTCCTCTCCAATCTGGTGGTGCAGAAGTTGGTGAGGAGTCCCTGCTCCATGTCCCTGGCCCTTCCCCTTGGATGGGGCATTAGGAGGTGAGCAGCCACCATCTACTGAGTCGGTTGGGCACCAAGGGACCTGGAGGCACTGGGAAGCTGTGGGCAGGACTGGTAACCAAGTGGCCTCCTCCTTTCAGACTCTGAGAGAATAATTTCTAATTTAAAAAGAAAAAGGCAGAGAAAGACATGGGAAAAGCAAATCATTGGTTCTCTTAAAAGGAAATGAATTTTGTCCTAAGCTTGGAGGGCCAAGTGACAGATGGAAGGCCCTGGAAGACACATAATCCGGCGTCAGCCGGGGCAGTGCCAGTGGCCTGGCCTTGGCTGGAGACTCGGGTTGGGCTGACCTGGGCCTGGCCTGCCTTCTGTGGGGTGGGGGCTCTTAGGGCATGCTGGCCTGGTGGGCCAGTTGATCCCAGGTCTGGAGCTGACTGACATTTTCCACTGCAGTCAGACTTGGACAAGCCTGCGGCCTGAGTGGGACCAAGGGGTGCTTGGACAGAACTCCAGACACTGTGCTCTGCCTCAGCTGCCCAAGCACAGGCTCCATGGGGCGTGGGGACCTGAGGCCTCTGAGCTGATGCACTGGAGCACTGAGGTGTGTGTTTTAATGAGGGGAGGTGCTGCCCTGAACCTTAGCTGGCTCATCTGCAGATGGGCTAACAGTATTCAGCTCTTTCCAAGCCGTAGTGAGGACAGTATGGGTCAGGGTGCGCAGGAACTTAACCTTAGGGAGATCCAGAAGGTGTGGACAGATGTTCTCAGCCCTAGGTCATAGTCCTGCCCTCCCTGGGATCGGGAGCATAGCTCAGGTGGGCGGTCAGGCTGGGGGGCACTGGTGAGCTCATATCAGATGCCCCCTTTGCGTGGCCTGCCACTTCTGCTGCTGTCCATAGGAGGAGAGGGGGTGTGGAGGTCTGTGTGCCCAAGACCATGCAGTCCCCCAGCTCAAGTGTCAGCCTGAGCAGCCTCATGGATGACACACACACACAGCCACCTGGACACCCACGTGGGCTGCGCTGGTGGCCCTGGGCTCACTCACTGGGAGGTGAGCTGGTGCCAGCAGGAGGTGCAGGCAGTGGCTGCTTCCCTGGGTTGCTGCTGGCCCTGAAGTCTTGCTCAAATGGCCCTTGAAGTGTTCCCACTGTGGCTGCAGGCCTTTGGTGTGTCTTGAGCCCGGGAGACTTTGGATTACTGGGCTACAGTGAGTGAGGAGGAGGGGTGACAGAGACAGACCCAGGGCTCTGGGTGGGGGTGGGGGGTCTGAGCTCTGTGCCTGAGGGTGTTTGGGGCCTCTGTGTTTTGTTGTGTGTAACTTGAGGACCTATGTTTTGGGTCTCTGTGTTTGTGTACTGAAGTGGTTACCTGTGATCCTGTCGGCACTGCCTGGTGAGCAGCTGTGGGGAGCTGAGTGTACTCTGTGCCTGCAGCATGTGTGCATGCGTGTGTGTGTGTGTGTGTGTGTGTGTGTGTGTGTGTGTGTGTGTGCATGTGTGTGCCTGTGGAGTGGGCTAGTGAGGTGGAGCTGGGCTCCTCCGGGACCAGTCTGGGAGGGCACTGGTGGGAGCCAGGAGTCCCCATTTGGAAATGGTCTCTGTGGTTATATGTTTCCTCTTTTTCACCAGGCAGGATTCCAGGGCAGCTGCTGGTCTTGGGGGCAGGTGGTGGGCAGTGGGGGTCACAGAGGGATACAGTGGCAGTAGTGACCTTGGAAGACTGCCCCTCCCTTTCTCTTTCCCTTTCTCTTCCTCTTTTCTCTCTCTTTCTCCAACTCCCTGTCATTCCCTCTGGGGTGAAGGGTGGCCCTGTGGTTGAGGGTTGACATGTGGGTGACATACAGATGCATGCCAGACAGACATACCACCTTGGTCTGGTTGCTGGACTTTGCAAACCCCAGCGCTGGAGGGTGCCAGGACTTGGGGACTTGAGAGATGGGTTCCTACTCCTTCCTTCACAGAGAGGGTGCTGCGGCTGGGAAAGGGAAGCAGCTGACTGAGGTAGTGCTTCAGAGGGGACACCACATCTTGTCTCATCAGAGCTGCCTCCCCACTTCTCTTTCTTGGGTTCCTTAGTTCTCAAGACAGCAGCAGAAGGGAGTCACTCTTGTGAGACCTGAGATTAGTGTGGGACAGGTGGCCTGCCTCCTGCCAGCAGCTCTGCAGGCTTAGGCCCAGATGGGCTCCCTGAGCATGGGCTGTGCCTGTGACTTCCGGCCACACTCCACACATGCCCCACAAGCCGAGCAAGCAGAGGTTCCAGGAGGGCGGGCAGAGGCAGGGACTCAGTGGGCTTGGTCAGGAGGGCAGGGGAGGAGTGTGGGGTACAGGCTATCAATGGAGCTGAAGGGGATGGTGGGAGGTGAGAAGAGGGGAGCCTGGGCTGGGTGACTGGGTTGACAAGGCCAGACAAGATGGAGAGAGGACAGGAAGATGGGCTGGTGTCCTCGGAAGTGTGAACGCTGCTCTGCTTTTGCAGGTGGTGGCCTCTGGGTCAGTTCCTCAAGTGTCTGTGTCCCCTTGTGTGGGCTGGGGACGGTAAACTTTGTCTGCAGAGGGGCAACAAGGACTGAGCAGTTGATGGGCTCTGATTGGTGTGTGGATAAATGGGCTGGGACCTCTGGGGGCCCTGGGAGCTCCCATCTGTGTGTGCCGCCTCATCGTCCTGTACCCTGAGCCCCGTGGGTGCCCAGCACAGTGCTGTTTTGGTGCTGGTGTCTGCCATCAGGTGCACCACTGCCTGTGTGGGTTTATGCAGGGGGATCTCAGGCTGGCGAACTGCACAAGGCCTCTTGTCCACGTTTCAGGCCTCGACTGGGGGCTTTGGGAGGTGCTGAGGGGACAAGAACAGAAATCGAGTCATCCTGGTCCTGGGGCCTTGAGGACAGCATGACTATGGGCATTCAGAGGCCAGCTCTGCCACTTATTAGTTGAGTGACCTCTGCAAGTGACTTCTTAGTTCCCAGGCCCTCTGTTCTCTTATCTAAAGAATGAGATACCTGCTACTGTATTACTGATCTATTGCTGCATAACAAATTGCTCTGAAGCTTAGTCACTTAAAACAACAAATGTTTAATTGTCTGGCCTTTTCTGCAGTCAGCAATCTTGGCGTGGTTCAGTACTGTCTCTGGCTTTGTGTCCACAAAGGTGCAAATCGCTGGCCCGGGCAGGGTGTGGTGGTGCCCTCCTGTAATCTCAGAACCTGGGAGGCTGAGGCAGGATGATTCCAAGTTTGATCTCAGCCTGGACAACTTACTGTCAGCACAGCCCTGTCTCAAAATAGGAAATAAAAACAGAGCAAGAGCTATAGCTCAGTGTAAAGGCTCTGGTATTAAAAAAAAAAAAAAAGCAGCCTCACCTGAAGGCCTGCCTGGAGCTGCCTGTCTCCAAGCTGGCTCTCTTGTTATATGGACCCGCAGGCCTTGGTGCTTGCCGTGTGGGCTGCTCCATGGGGCTGCCTACCGCACACCAGCTGGTCTTCCCAGAGGAGCCGTTCCAGGGAGGCCAGAGAGCAACCATGGTGGAAGTGTCCATCTTTCCAAACCCAGCCTTGGCAGTGACATGCTGCCACTCAGCCTAACTCTGGTCTGGAAGTGGACTGTTGGTCCAGTCTGCACACATGATGGGTTTCCCCGGGGCCGTGGCAGAGGCTCTTCCCAAAGATGGTGACCTTGCAGATGCTAGGAGCAAGAGACAGGGTTGGGTGGGAAGGGTGGTGTCGACCCCCAGGGCCTTCCTTCTTCCTCCTCTTCTCCGGGCAGTGAGTGGGGCGCTATGGGATGTTCCAGAGCAGGCCTGAGCTGAGGTCAGGCTCGTAGTATGGGGTCTTGGTACTGGACAGGATAGAAGCGGCTCCCTTTGTTACCTGCATTCTCTGATGCCTAGAAAGGGCAAGGCACACCGTGAGTGCTCCATGCAGACCTGCTGGCACTTGGGAAGGTGGATCGAACATGGGGGCCTCCTGGACAGTTTCCTTTGAGTGGTGCTGTGTGCTCTGAGTTAGGCAGCAGAGAAACACCTGTCAAAAAGAAGTCTCTCCCTCTGGGGGCCCGAAGTCTGTCAGGGAGCAGACAGATACCAAGGGCCCAAAAGCCTTTCCCAGTAGGGACCCAGCAAGGGCCTGTGTGACTGTGTGACTGTTTTCTCCTGGGGATGGCTTACACCTGTGCCATTCTGGATGCGGAGGGGACTTTCAAAGCAATGCTGGCTGACAGCCAGTGCCTTGGGCATTTGGGCTTCGTTCCGCAGGTCCAAGGTTGTGCAGCGCTGCTTGCTGATGGGTGGCTGTCTGCCGGGCAGTGTAGAGGTCCCTGGAGGTCCACGGCAGGGCCCTAACCTAGTCTGGAAGCCAGAGAGACTTCTGGGAGGAATCGGGTTGCAGAATGACCAAGAGAAAGTCAGGTACGTGATAGGACTGGGAAAGAATTGTTGGGGCAGGCCTGGCTGTAGAGGTGAAGCCCCTTCAAAGAGCCCAAGAAGGCTCCCTTTGGCCCAGTTTTCAATCAACTCTGTTACCCAAGTCCCCTCCCAATCTGGAGACGAGGGCCTCATCTGATTTCCTCCCCACAGAGAGTTAAGGCACACACATCAACCCAAATCACAACCTCCACAGCAATCTGAGTGAGACTTGGGCGTTTGGTCAGGTGTGAAAGTTTGCACAATTCTTTTGCACTAGGAGCTCACAGGGTCTTTGTGGTAACCTGCAGAGAGAGGCAGAGCAGTTGTGATGAACCTTGTGTTACAGAGAAGGAACTCAATGTCCAGAGCGGCAAAGCACCTTGCCCAGGGTGATGCAGCAAGCCTGTGGCCTGGCCGGGGCCCGAACCCCATGGTTCCCCTCCAGTGGCCATCATCTTGGCCCTATCCTGTGGCCCAGAGAGCGAGACCTATGTCCTTCATGGGAGGTGAAAGTGATGAAGTGGGAGTTTGGAATAAGGAAGGCTCAGAAGCAGAGGGCACTGGGTGGGGTTTGCAGAGCCTGGAGGTCAGGGTCTCAGGGAGTGTTCTGAGCCGGGGCACAAGTGGGAAACCCTGCACAGTGGACCTAGGAGTAGCAGCCCCCATGGCCTGAGTTTGTGTCCTGTGTCTCCCCTAAACCTCGTGAGACTCCCATAAGGATTCCATGCATGCATGGGGAAATTGAGGCTCCCAGAGGTCTCACTGTTGGGAACCCAGCCTCTGGGCATGGTGGTGGCTGGACTGGGGTCAGATCTCTTCTTGCTGCCAGGTGTAACCTAGTTTCTGTGGGTCTGTATTGGAATGGCGCTGGGGACTGAAGTCAAGATCCTTTCTCTTGATCCTCACAGGGTGTGGCACAGTCTCCAGCGCTGCTGCTCTGGTGGAGATGGGTGGCTCCCTCCCTGGGTCTTCTTGTCCAGGCTTACATCTGGCAGCTCCTAATGCCCAGGAGAGGACTGACCCTGGGGCAAGTCTCACTGGATGTTCTTAGCCTGGTCTGACCCTCCTTGAGAGCTCTGCTGGGAGCCAGGTGGCAGGGTAAGGGCTCCACCCTGGCCCTCAGCACTGCAGAGCAGTGGTACAGCCCACACACTACCATCTCAGGGTCTCTGCTGGCTGCAGGGGTCTCCATACAAACTGCTTGCATCCTACCTGCTGTCTGAGAAGTCCAAAAGTGGGGACTCCAGGGTGACAGCCACATGGCCACCTCCTAGGTCACCATTCACATTGCAGTCCTTGAGGACAGCATGCCTGGAGGTTGCTGGGCACTGCTATGAGGCCTGGTTCAGAGAGAAACGATGAGGTCTGACCAAATAGGGCTGTGACAGCAGAGTGGACAGGGATGCTGGCTTATGGGGCAGGGTTTGCAGCTTGAGTATAGGGTGTTCAGGGATCCCAGGGAGCTGGGGGCAGAGGAGGGTATGGGCTGGGGTCACTCCAACAGCAGAAGCTCGTGGTGCGGGAGCAGAAGCTGTGTACCAGACCACAGAGTTTGCTCACACAGCCCCCTGGGGCTCAGAGGAAATGGGCCAGGACAGCTCCTGAGGGTAGGCCTGGCTCCCTGGCTGTCTTGGGAGGCCACGTTGTAGGCTGGAGAAGACAGGTATGGGAACCAGAGCACAGTGTGGCTGTTACACTACTATCTTTCCACACCCATGAGGGACAGGCAGCAGTTCAGATGGGGAAAGCACCCAGCGCTGAGGGGTGGAATGAAGGGTGTGGGGATCTCCTGGAGATGGGCAGGAATGGTGGGGTGCTTTGAACTCATGACTACACGCTTGCAAGGCAGGCCATTGAGCTAAATCCCCGGCCCCTAGTTGTTACTTTTTAACCAAAATCTAATGTCTGTGCAGGGAAGGACATCTCTTACCGTATATCATTTCTTGGGCAGATGAGATGCGTAGGCTGTGAAACCACTGCCACAGTCAGCAGGGAATGTGTCTGTCACCCAGAACTTCCCTTGTGCCCCAATGTGGTCAAACCATTTTCCTTGCCCCCGATGCTGACACCTCCTGCTTTTGTGCCTTTTCTTGCATGTCACATGGATGGACTTTGACAGCACAAAACCTTTGCTTCTGGCATCTTTTCCTCCCAGCACCGCTGAGTTCCTCCGTGCTATGTATGTCTGTAGTTGGGCCCATTTTCCCTGCAGAGCAGGAGCCGTGATTGGTAGTGACACATTTGATTGGCCGTTCACTGCTTGGAGGACATCTGCCTTGGTCCCAGCACGGGGTTATGTTGAGTGAGGCTGCTGTGTGCAGCTCAGGCATCCTGTGGAAGCTTCCATTTCTCTCTGGGCAATGCCCAGTGGTGCGAGGGCTTTGTCATATGGGAGGTGTTTGATTCTGTAAAAAACTGCCAACCTGCCTGCCCCAGAATCCCACGAGCAGGGCGAAGGGAGGAAACACCTTTTTTATCTCTGTGCTTTGGTGGCATAGACATGTGTGATGAAAATGAAGGTGGAATGTCACTTATCCCCGCTGTGCTCTGGGACATGATTGTTACATGGTGCATGGATGATTGTTTCATATTTTATGGTTATGTTTTAGTGTGAATTTAGAAAATGTATTCACAGCACCAAACTTGTAATTTCTTAGCTATTCACACTTCATGGTTAATGCACTGGTCCTGGCACCAGGTAGATCCATATCCTACCTGCTGTAGGACCTTGGGCAAGCAATCTGAGCTCTCCCAGGCTTAGATCTGGCGTTGCTAAAATAGGTTGATAATGACCCTTCCTGCCTCATGAGTTCCCCAACAGGTGAAGCTGCAAGTATACGTAGAACTTCCAGTTCTGAGCTTGGCGTGTGCTGTGCTTGGCAAATGACTGCTATTCTTACCAGATGACGTGGTGGGGTGTGTTCTGTGCATTTAATTTTGTGCAATCATGTACACACGAATGCATGTCTCTGTGCATGGTATCCATGTGGATGCAGGACTTGTAGTGTCATGGAAGAGGAAGAACCCCATGCCCTCTTTCCTGGAATTTCCTGGAATTGTTACCTGGAATTGCCATGTATCCTTGTAGGTGTGAGTGTGTGCCTGTGAGTGGGCCCACCATTGTCACCTGTTCTGCTGGGGACCAGGGTGTGGGCCCTACTCTCCTCCCCCTTAGCCCTGGGACCAATGGGGGATCTGTACTCTGTTCTCCCTGTGGAAGAGGAACCTTGGGGAATGTCCTTCCGGGGTTGAGTCTCTGGCCGCTGGGGTCACACTGTATTTGCTCAGAGTCAGTGCTTTCTGGAATTTCACCCAGGACCGAGGCTGAGTGGGAAGGAGAGGAGCTGTGCCCTGCAGTTGGCCCACGCTCCTCAGTTGAGGCGACTGCAGAGGACAGGCTCCGCTCAGCAGCTGGGCTCAGTGGGTTTTTAAAAACCGACTTACTTTCAGGTATGTGGGGCATGCCTATAACACTAGCACTTGGGAGACCGAGGTAGAAGGATTGAGAGTTGGAGGCCAGCCTGGACAATTTAGCAACACCTTGTCTCAAAACCCAAAAATTTGAATCCAACCAACCAACCAGATCAACAAACAAAACCAAATACAGCCAAACCAAGCCCTCACCCCTCACTGAGGTATAATTACCATATCCTAGGTGGCATGTATTTAAAGTGGGGTCTGTTAAACTTAGGCACCTGCCTGTGCAGTTGTCATCACAGTCAGGGTGTCACCCCCACCACCTGTTGCCCCCTGCTGCTTGGTAGCCCCCTCTGCCTCACCTGAGGCACGCACCACTGCTTTGGATCTCCTGAGCTTGGTTTGCCCTTGGCAGTTTGGTACAGGGAGAGCAGACAGAGGAAGAGGAAGGGCTGGGAGGTGGCAAAGCTTCTGCGGCTTCACCATGGCTGTGTACTGTTTGTAACTGGCTTGAGATGGTTGTTGTTGTGCCCAATGCGGTTCCTTGCCTATCACCATTGAGCACAAGGACCGGTGTACATGTTCATCGTCCATTCACTCTCACCTCCACGTGGAGATGCTTCTCTCGACAGCATGCAGTACCACTGTTGTACAGGGGATATTTTTTGAAACCAAGGATCAAGCTGTGTCCAAGAGTAGTGGAAGCCCAAGCAGTATCTTCTTTCAGCTTCTTTCAGGAAGCCTCCTCGGACTCCCGAAGCACCACTGAGCAATTGCAACCCCCACAACATGGTGCCTTTCAAAGCCCTTACGGGTCAGGCAGGTCTAGAATATCTTGTCTCTTGGGCAAGAGCAAGGAAGCCTTCCCTGTGCCACCCCCACTCTTGGGCCTGGCAGGCCGAAGTTGTTCCAGCGAGGCTCCAGCCTGTGCTTAGGGTTTCTGGCTGGCCCCTGGATGCAGACTGGCATTGCTTTCTGGGAGGAGAGGGAAAGAAAACACCCATAGAGTGGCAATGAAATGATGCAACCCAGAGCAGCCGCCTGGGCACATGTCTCACCCTCCTGCTCTGGGGGTTCCCCTCCCCACTTCTCCTTCACTTCCTGGCTGCTTGTTCCCCAGGGCGGAATGGTTGGGGCCGGGGAGTCCTGTCCGGGAGACCTAGCAGCTCCCACCTCCACACTCTGTGGCTCTCGTTCCTCGACATAACAGAATGGGTGTCCTCCTCTTCCCAAGAGGCTGATGGGCACAGGTCTTGGGGAAGAGGAGGACACCTTCTGGTCTCCAGCCCAGGCTGCCCTGCTGCCCCACTGCTGTGAGAGGGAAGTGAGTGCCTAGAAGCCACATAGCCATTGAGCAGCAGACAAGCCATGCCAGCTCCCGGTCCTGAGCGTGTTCCTCTCCTGCCCCAGGTCCCAGACACCACTCACCGTGTGTCTGGAAAGCACTTACCCCTCAGCCCTGCTCTGCCTGGTGCTCAATGCCACCCTGGTGGAGCTGTGGGCACATAGCTCGGGAGGAAGCTTGGGAAGGGAAAGTGAGTGCGGCGTGGTGCCCTCCTGGCTAGCAGCAGCCTCCACCCTCACCTGCCCACTGCAGCCCATTCCTCATGCCGCCTCTGTCCTCTCCTCCCAGTACCGGGAGCTTTCGGGAGATACTACCTGCCTGCTCGGCCTGTGGGTGGCTGTCACCATGTGCTGTTTTGCACGGTGGTTTCTGCCCACCTCTGTCTTCCTGGGCCGTGGGTTCCAGGAGGGTGGGTCATATATGGTGGTAACCTCAGAGCCTAGCACAGGGCTTGGTGCTCCATAAACATGGAGTGGATATTTGCTGAATAAAGTGAATAAATAGGCAGTAGGGTGACCTGTCTCAGTGGCTTATGGTGGGAGGTGGGTGTCAAGTATTCGGGAGGAGGAGAAGGAAGAGGTGGATAACAAAGCACCCAGAGGTAGTAGATGGTGATGCAAAGGTTGAGATGAAGGTGGCCGAGATCGTGGTGGTAAGGGTGACCACCGCAGAGGTCGGCAGTGGTGGCAGGCAGTATCCACCTCCCGGCCCTCAGTTTTCTCCAGGGGATGCTGGGCTCTTGGACCTTTTAAGTTCTCTGACACTGTGGCCGATTCCTTTGCAGACTCCATCGGGGGCCCCTTGCCCATCACATCTCACCGATGCCACCACAAGCAGAAGCACTGCCCCCCGGTGCTGCCCGGCGGGGGGCTCCCAGCCACGCCGCTGCTCTTCCACCCACACACCAAGGGCTCCCAGATCCTCATGGACCTCAGCCACAAGGCTGTCAAGAGGCAAGCCAGCTTCTGCAATGCCATCACCTTCAGCAATCGTCCAGTGCTTGTCTATGAGCAAGTCAGGCTCAAGGTGGGCCCTGGCATCCCCACCTCTGACCGTCCTGTGAAGCCCGGGCCTGCTGTTGGTCCCACCCTTTTGCTCCTTCCCACCGCCCCCTTCCCTCTGACTACTCCTGCCCCAGCCTTCCCATGTGACAAAGGAGGAGCAGGTTGGGCCTGGCCTTGGTAACCTGGCTGCCCACCCACCCACCATGGCAAGGCTCCCTGGGGAGGGCAGGCAGCTGAGTGGTGGGAATGCTGGCCCTGGGACACCTTGGGAGTCCCTGAGGGTGGTCTGCACAGAAGGGCGCCCCCTTCCCCTTGGCCCAAGGGGAACAGCCGGGCTGAGGCCACCTCCTGCCACCAGATCACCAAGAAGCAGTGCTGCTGGAGTGGGGCCCTGCGGCTGGGCTTCACGAGCAAAGACCCGTCCCGCATCCACCCGGACTCGCTGCCCAAGTATGCCTGCCCTGACCTGGTGTCCCAGAGTGGCTTCTGGGCCAAGGCGCTGCCCGAGGAGTTTGCCAACGAGGGCAACATCATTGCCTTCTGGGTGGACAAGAAGGGCCGTGTGTTCTACTGTGTCAACGATTCGGCTGCCATGCTCTTCTTCAACGGGGTGCGCACAGCTGAGCCGCTCTGGGCCCTGGTGGATGTCTATGGCCTCACTCGGGGTGTCCAGCTGCTAGGTGAGTGCCCACCCACTCAGCATCCAGGCCCTGGGCCTGACTGTTGCATCTGGCAGGTGGGGAGACCCCACCCTGGCTAGTGTCCCATTCAGGATTAAAGGGGCCTCAGAGCTCCCCTCTTCCCACTGAGGCTTCACAAGGGAAGCCAGGTGAGCGACCGCCTCCACAGTCCAAGCTAGCGTCCACCTCAGGAACCCTCTCCAGGAATCTGCAGTGTTGACCAGAATGACCTCAGCTTATAGAGGCCTTGGCACATGCCAGGGACCTCAGCCTTGCTTGTTCTCACAGCAGTCTTGGGAAGCTGACTCCATCACTGGGCCAACAGAGCTGGAGACTCGAGAGCTCAAGGAGGGTGAGGGGTGGTGGCACCAGCCTTCTGTGCTTAGTCTGTCCAGGTCCAAGGTGAGCCCTTACCCTGCCTGCAGCCAGCCAGGGCACTGGGCCCCACCCCACCACAATGCCTGATGTGCTGAACCCAGAAGTGCTCTACCCGAGCTCCAGCTCCAGCCCTTTTTATATTTTATTTTGAGATAGAGTCTTGCTGCTTGGCCCAGGCTGGCTTTGCTCTTGTGATCCTCCTGCTTCAGCCTCCTGAGTAGCCGGGATTACAGGTGTGGCAGTCACACTGGCTAGTGCTTCCGGGTTAAAAGTGATGAGAGCAGCAGGACCCAGGTGGCTGAGATTGTTTGGCTGCTGCTGAGTTCCTCCTGCAGGGGAGGAACAAGGCAAACGTCCCGAGGCTGGGTAAGAGGAGGAGGAGCTCAGGTACAGCTGGGAGCACCAAGGTACTGGCCAGGAGCACCTGCCAGGGTGGGGAAGGGATGTGGAGAGCCTCGGACTTCCTGGGGTAACAGGGGGAGCTGGTGTTGGGGTGGGTCTAGACGTCAGGCTGTGAACTCCCATCTGACATGCTTCCCACCTGCTGTACTTGGGCGCGCGCGCGCGCGCGCGCGCGTGTGTGTGTGTGTGTGTGTGTGTGTGTGTGTGTGCGCGCGCGCACATGTGCATGTAGACCCTGGGCACGAGTCAGAGCCTTCGCTTCAGCTTCCTGGGCAGTAACGTAGGTTGGTGGGAAGCTGAAGTGGAAAGAAAGAGGCAGAGACCTGCTCCCCAGCACTGATCCTCTTCTTCCGGCCACTCTTCTTCTTCTGGAGATTTTTCTTTTCTTTTTGACTGCAAAGCCCAGAAACAGTAAAAGTTTTCTGAAACATTTTTATGTGAGTAAAAAGACAGTGAAAGTGAAAACAAAGAAATGAGGAATCAGAAGCCTTTCTGCTGAAGTTCCAAACATCGGGAAGCTGTTTTTATTAACTAATGGTTTAGGAACTTTCTGTTTTTCAAGTCAATAAAAGTGTGTCTGCATTCCTGTTGACAAGCAGAGAGACCGAATCTGGCCATGCCAGGTGTCAGCCAACAAGGAAGGGTCCAGGTGGGCTGGGATCAGTTGGCTCCCCAGAACCCCAGACCGCAGTGCTCCTGCCAGCCTAGGGATCAATTGTTGAGCTAGAGAGTTGGATCTTGGACTCAGTTTCCTCACCTGTATTAAGCTCTTGGGCTTCTTTTGGAGGCTTGAAAAGCTGGCTTCACAGGAGCCAGGCACACAGTAGGTGGCCAGTGGCTGCTACCATCCTCTGTGGTCCGGGGGAGCCACCCATCCTGTACTGTGTGGCCGGGGGGCCACGTGCTTTGTGTGGAGGGGTCTCCAGCTTGAGTCTGAGCTTCAGTCTTGCCACTCTGGCCTGAGCTTCAGGCCCCCTGTCCACACAGTGGCTGCAGTTTAGCCCAGGGCTCTGCCACAGTGGGGAGGCAGACTGGTGCCACTTTTGAGAAAAAGGGAGGTGGTAAAGAAATGGGAGCAACATTTTCAACCTTCCCTGAGTGACAGTTGCAGGGCGGAACCGGGCAAGAAGGACAAATGCGAGGACAGGAAGAGAGCCACAGCTGGGGGCGCAGCCTGCCAGCCCCGCCTTGTCAGCCCCTGGTTGGCTGGGCAGGCGCTGGGGACACAGTGGGGCAGAACCAGGGAGGGTGTAAATCGCTGAGTGCTGTGGTCATAGGAGCCCTTCCATCTGTGGAGATGCCCCCCCCCCCTTACTCATTTAACCTCTCAACGGCAGGCCTGGAAGGGAGTCTTTTCTCCCCATTAGGCAGGGAGAAAACTGAGACCCATGTAGGGATGTGGTCAAGCCGGACTTGCCCTGGGTGGTCTGATGACTAAAGGAAAGACTTTCCCCTTGCACACAGCTGTGAGCAGGAAGGCAGAGGCGGTTAGGTCAGTGAGAGGTGATGGAGTCCAGGAAGGCTTTTCAGAAGAGGAGGCTTGGGCTGTGCTGACGTATTCCACAGGCTTTGTGCAGGTGGGAACCAGGCTATGTGTGGCTCCTACCCTCAGGGGCCCATAGAATAACCCACAGGGCCCAGCAGGGCTGGAGCCCAGCAGTGGCCTCTGCCTGGCCCCACCCCCGCTTTGACTATACATGGGTTTGCGCTGAGTGTGGTGGGCGGGTGGCTGGTCACCCTTGGCTGTCCCGGCAAGCGCCCTGTGCCGCACCCGAGAAGCTCCCCGCTGATCCTCATCCCAGTCATAAATCATTATAATCCCTGAGCATTTTCAAATGCTGACTATGGCCCCTGAATTCAATTAGCAGATTAAACTATCTCTTCAGTTTGTTCTTGTTAAATTGATTCGTGTGTGTGTCTGTGTGTTTGTGTGTGTGTGTGTGTGTGTGTGTGTGTGTGTGTGTGTGTGTAAGAGAGAGAGGGAGGGACAAGGAGAGAGGGAGAGAGAAGGGCCAGGGCTCTGCCTTCCTCACCCCTGCCCTCTGAGATGTGCTCAGTGTCACCCTATACAGACTTGGCTTTGTTTCTTCCTTCTCCGACTCCTGCATTGCCCACCATGCCCCTCATCTGCCTGTCTCAGGGCCTCTGTGTCTCCCCCAGCCTGACCCCTCTTGCTCTGCTTTTCCAGGTTCCCCTTCCCAGTGCAATCTTTCCTCTGAAGAATGCTGCTGTGTGTGGTGGTGGTTTTGAGGACTGGTCAATTTCCTGGTGTGATTGTCTTCCACTGATCTTTAAGGGTTTCCTGCCAGGTCTGCCCCTGTCCTCTTCTGCCTCTGCCTGGAACCAGAGTCCCCACACCTTGCCTTTTCTTGGGTGCATGGTAGCTATGGAGCCAGGCTACGGAGGAAGGGCTGAGTCCCTGGGCAAAGTATGATCAAGGTTGGGGTCTTGTCTCTGCCTTGACTGTAACCCAGCCTCATGCCATAGCCAGCAGGACACCTCTCCATGATGCTAGAGCTGGGCAGGCCATTCTCTTTCCTCCCAGCTCCCTGGCCCAGGCCTGAGCTGGTATCTCCAAGAATAATAGCTTCCTACCTCCAAGAAGAGGACCCCGCCAGCAACTAAATAAACACCAGTTTTATGGGGTGATTAATACCAGGGCAGATAAACTCCTATCCTAGTTGCTCAAGGTCTCCTTGATCCTCTCAGAAATGTTCAACAGGGAAGAGCAGCCTCAGTCCTGGCAAAAGGGGTGGAGCCCAGACCCCACTCATAGAGTGCTTCTGAGCTGCCTTGAGTCCCCCTGAGCCCAGCCAAGGTGCAGAAAGGGGGTCGCCTAGGTCCAGCCCCCTTTTTGAGTTCTTTCACAGGTTGGGAGGACATGCCATAGTTGCTTCACAGTAGCCTCAGTCCAGTTCTGTGACTGAGTGTGGCCTGAGGCTGACTGAGACAGTGAGGCTGGGGAGCAAACCCAGAGGACTCCCAGCATGGGTGTGTTTCCGGTCAGGAATCTAAAGAGGCAGGATGAGGAGAAATGATTTAGGCCAGGAAAGAGGGACATGGGCACGAGCAGCAATGGGACAGACTCTTGTGGGGAGAGGTGGCATCCGAAGGTGGCAGTGATTTGTGTAGATGAGGGGTACGCATTAGGCATCAAGGGGGACAGGGAGAGGTGTCAGGAGAGGATGATAGGGGCTGCCCACAGGCCCCCAGCTGCTCAGGCCCACACAGGCCAGTGATGCAGGCCTCACAGGCTGATCAGGGCACAGAGCATAGCAAGATGTACAGCCCAGAGGGCTTGCAAGCCAGGGAGAGAGCCCACCTGCCCTGAGGACGGCCAGTGTGGGGCCTCAGGTAGCCTCCGGGGCCAGGCTGCCTCGACCGGTCTCCATGGCCTCTGGGTCAGGCCCTATCCTGGGTGTGGCTCAGCTTGGCAGTGGGGGACAGCATGAGTCCTCTTGGGAAGGACCACACTGCCATCTGGTCTTCCACTTCCCAGGCTAAACCAATATTTACCTTTGGCTGTGGCTGTCAGGGACCCAGAGGCAAATATTAGTTTAAGGAGTCTGTGCCAGCGCTTGCTTGTGATGGAAACAGTGGAAGATGCTGATGATGGATTCGCTGACGATTTTGTTTCTTTTTATTAAAAGAAGTCTTTGGTGATCCTACCTCCTGAAGAGGCTGAGGCAGACACTTGTCCAGCCTGCATGGGACCCTGGCATCCCTTCCAGAAAACCCTCGCTGTTCCTTTTGTTGCAGAGACACTTCTAGATACTCCCTTTCCGCTCACCCCAATTCTGCCTGTTGTGTCCAGGACCCATACCAACCCCTGGCTTCCCATTTCCCCGACCACCCCAGTTCAAGAATGCCCTTTCTCCTCCAACCACGGAAGCACAAGCAGGTCTAAGCGGCCCAAGCAGTTTTGGATCAGGTATTGTTCCATGCTCACAGCTTGCGTGGAAACAAAGTTATCATTGCACCAGTTTTGTGGGTAAGTAAACAGAGGTCCGGAGAGGTCTGATAGCTTGCCAAAGGTCACATGCTGGAGGTTGGTGGAGCTGGAAATTGAACCCAGGGCCTGGGCTGCTTTATGTCCTGATGTGAGTCCACCTGATTGCCCTAAGTCTGGGTGCCCACTATCACAGTGATGGGCCCTGGACCTGGTGCCTTCTGGAATAGGGTATCTGAGAACTCAGGTCAGGATCCACTGCACAGTGGGTCACAGATAGGTCATAGGGCCTGGCAGCACTGGCACAGGCAGAGGGGCAGCAGGGTCCTTGCAATGAGATGACTGATGAGATGACTTGAGGTCCTGGCTTTCCTGAAGGCTCCTCCCCCGGTTTGGCTCAGCCCTGTCAGTGGGGATGTGGCCTAGTCCTCTAGGAGTGCTGTTTCTCTGCTGCTTGAGGATCTAGGCCATGTCTTGACCTAGTATCTCTTTGGCCCAAGATGTACAGCGAGGGTGAAAGGCAGGGTCCTATGCTCACGTGCTAGACCCCTGCTGAACAGAGACCCTTTAAAAAAAAAGACAGACGGAGAACCATGTGACCAAGTAGTTTGGAGACCCTGAGGTTCTCTGGCCCGAATAATCTAAGGGTCCCTGACTGAGCCATTCCGCTCTTCCTCCAAGGGCCTCAGGAATCTGTTTTATCTTTCCTTGCTTTTCTGAGGCTATGGTAAACAGGACAGGGTGGGGATGGGTGTGGGCATTAGGGCTCCACCTCAGGGGTAGAAAAGCCCTCACCTGCCATTCCCTTCCCAGCCAGCACCAGATGCTGAACCAGGAGGACATTTATGGAGACAGTGAATGACTTGGCAGCTCCTCTGGAGGGGTGGCTGCAGGCTCGCTTGTGGTTAAAGATTATGCCGCACCCCAGATGTGAGTCTCCAGGCAGACAAGACCCTGGCTGATGGCTCCTGCTTCAGAGGAGGCCCTGTCTCCATTCCCCACACTGCCGACCATGTGGCAGGCCTGTGGCCTTCGGGTGGTAGTGACCCTGGGGCCTCTTCACCTGGTCCCTGTTCTCCCAGGTTGCTCTCTCAGCATGCTCTGATCTCCCCATGTGCCTTTCCCATAGGCCTCTCACGGTCAGCTCAGTGCAGGTCCAACACTGCTTCCTCTAATACGCCTTCCCTGACCCACCAGGTGGGGCTTTAGGCTCAGTTGGTCTTTGTTCTGAAGCAGGTATCTATCCTGTGGAAGAGGACTCAGAGGGGGCCCCAAGGAGTGGATCTGGTACACACATATCCATACAGGGGAGATTTTTTTCCAAGTTAGTTATTCAGCTGTGTGTAATTCTAGCACTTAGTGGGCAGGAGGATTGCCGTGAGTTCGAGGCCAGCCTGGTCTACATAGCATGACCCTGTCTCAAATACAAAACAAAACAAACTAGTTATTCAGAAATGGAGGCTAGGTAGCCAGAGAGGTGGTGAGCTTCCCATTCTCAGGGCCATTCTAGCCAAGGCTAAGAGAACTGACAGCAATCAATTGACTTCCTAGTTCCTTAGCTCCTCTGTTCCTCCAGGTCAGGTCTAATCCCAAATGGTCAGACTCCTGCAGCTAAATCGTATCCAAATGTCTTCATGCCTCTAAACCGGGGCCTCTTGATGGCTACTGGTTTGGGAGCCTGAGTTCTGGCTCCTTTCCCATTTTTCCACTGTCCAGGGCCGGGCACACAGTAGGTCGGTGAGGGAAGAGAGAAGCAACTGACACTGGGCTCCTTGCTCTCTTGCAGGGCCAGGTTATTTCTGTTCTAGCCCAAAGGGCTTGCAGAGCCACCGCTGGGCACCAGAATAGGCTGGAGCTAAAGTTTGACAAATGCCGTTCTGGAAGAGGGGACAAGTGACCGAGCCAGCTGTGACCTTGTGCTGCTCCAGCTCTGTCATAAACAACTTGGGGGTGGTGTGGGGGAGCAGTGTCCCTGATTAGGTAACTTGTTGCTTCCAAATGTGGGGCTGCCCCATTGCTCAGGGTTCACAGATGCTGTGCCATATGGCACAGCCTTGGGTCGAGGTTGGTCCTACTCATCATTCCAGGGGCCAAACAGGACCCTTAGCCCATTTTGCTCTGGGCTGGCTTGGTGCAGACTTTGGCCGTGGTCCCCTCTGCGAAGGGCTCTCCTCCATCCAGGCTGTGTCTATTTCAGGGTGCGCAGCTGGGCCCCCTGACAGGCCGGTTATTTTGGAGTTAGCCAGGCCTTGCAGCTGCTCCAGTAGGCTGCAGGGGAAGAAGGAGAAGGTGCCTGGGCTGGCCCTGACCCCGGGGACTCAGGCCGTGTCCAACTGTCTCCCAGCAGCACTCCCAGCTCCACAAGCATTTCGAGAAGGCCACTGTGTGAGTCCCCACCCTCCACGGCCTCTCCTCTCCTCACCTCTTTCTCCTCTAAACTCCGCTTCTGGGCTGTAGCTTTCTGGTCTTCAGTCAGTGTTTTTTTGGAGTGGTTTCCTGGGTGCTCATCATGATGGCTGTGAAGTCCTACATGAGGGTTCTAAGAGGGGTCAGGTGGATTTGACCTTGGGTAACCAAGGAACCCCAGGGACCAATTTTATGGTTGCCAGGGGCTCCACCCTAGCCTTGACCTCAGCCACAGCATCTCTAGGCAGGTGTCCCTGCTCCGTTTCTACCTGAGCCACCAGAGACTGCAGGGACCTGTGTGCCTGAGGTAGCCAGCCACGTGCTGAGCTAGCTACACATTTAAATCAGGCTGGCGCTCCTTGGAGGTGTGTGGAATGCATGCTGTTTTAACAACTAAGAGCTTTTCTGTTTCTGCTTTTTTAAAGGCATAGTCTTGCTAGATAGTCTAGGCTGACCTTGAACTCAATCCTCCTATCTCAGTCTTCGTGTGCTGGGATTACAGGCTTTCACCATCATGTGTGGGTGATCTCAGCCACTATATGATCATTATTACCTAAGGGTCATGATGGACAGGTATTCACTCTCCTGGGTGCCCAGTGGACCTGTCTGCATTTCACTTCTCAGTGTCCCTTCTAAGGAAGATCAGGACACAGACCATGCAAACCCAGAGGTACAGACCTCACTGCTGAAGAAGAGAGACTCACACGGTTAAGCTGCTTGTCCGAGACCACAGAGCCCTATTGCAATGAAATGGGCAGAGTCAGCATTTGAACCCAGGCCAATGAGCTCCATTTCTCTGCTCCTATCCTGTCTACCTGAAGACTGTATGTGGACTTGGGTTCCTAAGGAGACCCAAGTACTCTCGGGCTGCACTGTTAGAAACACAGTGCACATATCATTGGTCTTGATGGCCACACTGTCCCTTGAGGTGGCCATGGCACATCTGGAGCACTGTTGGGTTCTGCTTCATGTCTAAGAGGGGGAAATGTAGGGGGTACCTGAGTATTCCCTGAGGACGGGTGTCTTCAGGATGGTGTGCATAGCCCGTGGGGTAGTGGATTAATGTGCATAGCCCATGGGGTAGTGGATTAATGTGGGGAGGTGTATTCCAGTGGCAGGGAAGGAAACTCTTTAAAGACACGAGCTCCATGGAGGGGCAGGCTGTATGGGGGTAATGGACACCTGAGAGCAGGCATCTCAGGAAGACCTGGAGAACTCACACCCGGCCCGTTTAGAAAGCCCATGAGAGCCTTATCCCACAGGCCCCGGCTGGACCATTCACAGCCACTTGATTTTCCCTTCCTCCTCTTCTTCCAAGCCTCTGGAGTCCTAAGGGCCAGTGCCTGGAACCCCTGAGGGTGCGGGGCCGGGCATTGTTCCTCAGGGTCCAGGTCAGCCACAGGCCCTCTGCGGGTCTATCCCACTGTCCCCTGGCTTTTCCAGGCACCCTTGCTTTCTGTCCCCGGATGGCCCCTGCCTCTGCACCATTGCTGTCACAGAGTCAATTCTCTGGAAGAATCGCATTTTCCGGTCGGCTCCCTCCTTCTCACCCACATGATGCTAGGAAATCCAGGCCCCAGGAGGCTACTCCAGAGTGGGGGTGGGGACACCAGCACCCAGACCACAGGGCCCCAGACAACATAGCTCCTGCAGGGGGCCAGGGCAAGGTGGGTAAAAACAGGTGACTCGAAAGAGGTGTTCACACGCAGCCGGAGCTGCGTTCTGCCTCTGCCATCCCTACCAGACTAGTGCCCCAAGCCTTTCTGTCCTATGGAGCTGCCTGCCACCCTTGCCCAGTTCCTGAAGACAGAGCACACAGAGGTACCAGGGGAAGGCTCTGAGGAAGGCACTGGTCTACTATGGGACCTACAGTGGCACTTGGCAGACCTGGGAGCACTGTACAGAAGGGGTTCAACCAGCAGGGAGGGCCTGGAAGTAAGGAATGAAGCATGAGGCATTGGGTAGACCTTGGATCTCCTACTTGGTGGCCGTCACATAATGTCCTGGAGCCTCATCTGTCATACTGGCTCCAAGGACGACCTAAGGGTTCATTTTCCTCACAAGGTGCAGAGCTCCATAAAGCAGCTCATGGCAGTCTGAGGAATATGGTGCTGGAAATGGCTCCTGGAGGGAGAGGAGGTGTCCAGGAGCTAGAATGCATGGGCTGGTGGTGAGAAAGCTGAGCAGCAGGAGCCCTGGCCCCGAGTCCAGGTCCACCAGAGACTTTGCTCACCTCTGGGGGGAGCAGTGTCTCTGATTAGGGCCGAAGTTATCCACTGAGTTAGTGAGCATGTGCAGTTTTGGGGAGCAGGGAGATAGATCAACATATTTCCAAAGCATTTTAGTATGCATAAAAGATTAAAAACTATTGGTATTTATATAGCATAACTCCATTTTTGCATTAAAAGTAACCAAAATATATTTTTAAAAGGCTAAGAGGTCATAATCCAGAAAGTGAAAGTGTTTTCTGCTGGGTGGGCACAGACAGGCGGCTTTCTTTTTGCTGAGTTGTATTTTCTATAAAATTGAGTTTGCATTATTTGTGGGATTGGAGTGAAAGGACCTGACTTCCAGTGAGGTGACTCTCCAAGCTCCCCCCTGAATGAATGTGCTAGACATCTCTCTTCCTCGAAGTCCTCAGGTGGCAGTGGAAACCCCCAGAAACCAGGATCAATGACATCATGGACAAAGAGTAGGTGGGGAGGGGCTCCCCGTGGCCTCAGGGAGCAGAAGCTCCTGGTGCAGCCTGTTTACTGTTTGCCTGTGGAGTGCCTCCAGCTATTCTAGGCATTGGGGTAAAGAAGGAGGGCCCCAGGGGTGATGTTTAAGAAACCGTTTTAGGGGGCCAAGGGAGATTATTGGGGATCAAACCTAAACTTAAAAAAAGTCGCGATAAATTCTTGGCTGGGGGTGGTGGTGCTCACCAGTAATTTCTGCACTCTAGGGCCGGGGTTTGAGGCAGGAGGATCACAAGTGTGAGCCCAGCCTGGCCATTTACAGTGACTCTATCCAGAAAATAAGAGTGCTGGAGAGTAGCACAGTGCAAGGGCCTGAGTTCCATCCCCAGTACCAAACAAAATGACAAAGAAACCATAAGTCTTGCGCACACTTACTGTGGATAGCAAGAACACAGTATTACACAGCGCCAGCAGCTGCAGACATTCAGAGGCTCTTACGTGGTCTCGACCTAGGTGTCTTCCAGCCTCATACCCTTGTCTGAACAGCCAGCTGCCTGCACAGCCGTGTTTCCGGCTTGTCCACGTATGTCCCAAGCATTTCCGCACCCGTGAGCATCCACCAAGCATGTCCTAGGCACACGCTCAAAAGAACAGTGAGGGTTGCCCTTTTCCCTCTCCGCAGACAGCGAGCTGGTGCTGCCCGACTGCCTGCGACCGCGCTCCTTCACTGCCCTGCGCCGGCCGTCACTGCGGCGAGAGGCCGACGACACGCGCCTGTCCGTGAGCCTGTGTGACCTCAACGTGCCGGGCGCCGATGGGGACGAGGTGGGGCTGGCCACTGGCTGCCCGATCCCTCAGAACTCGCTCAACTTGCAGCACAGCCGTGCGCTGCCCGCGCAGCTGGACGGCGACCTGCGCTTCCACACGCTGCGCTCCAGCACTCACGTTCGTGTCCTGGATGAGCACACCGTGGCGCGCCTGGAGCACGGGCGCGATGAGCGTGCACTCGTCTTCACCAGTAGGCCCGTGCGCGTGGCCGAGACCATCTTCATCAAGGTCACGCGCTCCGGGGGTTCGCGGCTGGGCGCGCTGTCCTGCGGCGTCACCTCGTGTGACCCGGGCACACTGCGGCCCGCAGACCTGCCCAGCAGCCCAGAGGCGCTGGCCGACCGCGAGGAGTTCTGGGCCATGTGCCGGGTGCCCGGGCCCCTGCACAGCGGCGACATCCTGGGCCTGGTGGTCACCGCTGATGGTGAGCTGCATCTAAGCCACAACGGCGCGCCCTCAGGCCTGCAGCTGTGTGTGGACGCCTCGCAGCCGCTTTGGATGCTCTTCGGCCTGCATGGCGCCATCTCGCAGGTCCGCATCCTAGGTGAGTGGCCGTCCCCCGCCCCACGCGGTCCACTATGGAGCCAGATGTCCAAGGTGAGCGCAGGGCCGGATTGGGTGACCCGTGCCATCAGAGGACACAAACCTTACCTGGGGCGGGAACAGGTGCTTGGAATCCGGCAGATTCACAGCCCAGATACTGCAGCTGCTCAGGGACCACTTACAAATGCTGAAAAAGCCAGGTGTGGGGCACAGGCCTGTAATCCGAACCCCTGAGGAGGTAGAGACAGGAGGATTGCAAGTTAAGAGTTCAACCTGGGCAATTTAGTGATTTAGCCAGACCCTGCCTTAAAAAAGAAAATAAACACAAAGCAACTGAAAACGTAAAAACAAAAACAAAAACAAAAAACCAAGTCTGAGGCTGAAGCTCCCTGTAAAGCACCTGGGTTTACTTCCCAGTTCTGCCAGAAAGGTGGGGGCGATTTCCACCAGCAAGGAGCTCAATTTGCATTTCTCTGCCTTGAGAGGAAGGCAGTGCGGCCTGGCCTGCAGTGTAGTCCTGAGGCTGAATGAGAGACAAGCAGCGAGTTGGGAGTCAGGGCGATGTCTCTGTGTGATTCCTCGTGGTGGCTGGAGAGAAAGTGGGGTACAGAGTTCTGAGCCTTTCTTTTCTGGGGCTCAGTGTTTGAGTGGCCTGAGGCACGTGGGTTTGTGTCAGCCAGGTTTTCACACTGCCCTGTGGTGTGTTTACAAGGCAGCCTTTGCGGAAGGGACCTTGTGGTTTGGACAGTTGGGGAGGGGGAAGAGTTTATTGCAGGACTTCCGAGAGTCTTTAGTATGTGGTGTGAGTGTTTTAAGGTTGTTGATGGTTACAGGTTGGTTTTTTCATAATACTTTGAGGGGGTGTCTTTTTTGAGACAGTGTCTCACTATGAAGTTCAGGCTGGCCTTAAACTCACTTTGTAGTCCAGGCTGGCCTCGAACTCACAGTGATCCTCTTGCTTCAGCTTCACGAGTGCAGGGATTACAGGTGTGCGCCACCACACCCAGCATGTTTTCCAAAGTAATTTGCTCAGGAATCTTATTCGCTGAGCAAATCCTGGGTCCTCTGTTACTCCTGAGGGAGTAAAGGTCCTTGCCTTGCCAGTGCTGGTCTTCCTACCAGCCTCTTGGACTGAGCTGATTTTCTGAGCCTTACATGGAGAACTTGATGAAGTTCAGGTCATTGGGTCCCACCTCCAGAGACCCCAGTCCTATGGACCCTGAATATGTTCTGGGCATCTAAATTTTTCTTTTTCTTTGCCTGGTGCTGGAGCATGCTAGGCAATTGTTCTATTACTGAGCTGTAGCCCCAAATTTCTGTTTCTATTTTTTATGGCAATGTTTTATGGGTAGCCAGGTTTGGAGACCAGGAGTGTGATTGCTGGGATGCTGCATGGCAGTGTGTGGGCTGCACTGCTCTGTGAGGCTGGCACACGGTGGAGACACATTTGGATAAGTGCTGTGTGTGTGCACATGATGTTGTGATTGTGTCTGTGGGGAGCACTTGTGTAATCAGATAAAATCATCGAGGGACTTCCAGTGCTGGAGGGAGACCAGGTGAAGATGGAGTGGAAGATAAAAAGGGGTTAGAAGAAGTGAGCAAGGGGCCGAAAAGTCAGAGCTGAGGAAAGCTAAATCAGGAAGGACGAACAGAAGTCGAGGACAAAGGAAAAAGCAACAGCCTGGGGTGAGAATCAGGATGAAGTAGAAGGAAAATGAATGGGAGGGGGCCACAGAATGGGGCGGTGTTTCCAGGGAAAGGAAATTACATAAGGGCAAGGGACTCTCGCATCAGCGCCATCTAATAATAGATAAGAAACTTTCCAGCAAGGCTTCTATTTCCCAAAGAGGTTTACAAGACTGAAGCAAAGGGAGATTTTTAAAAAGTCAGAACTGTTCTGTCCCTGGAGGTATGCAGAGGCCTAACAGCCCAGGCCTCACGGTGGTTCAGTCCTGTGTTCTGTGCGGGCGTGCTGCTGGTTGGTACCTGCAGGCCTGGGGTAGGAGTCTGGCAGGGGCGGTGTGGAGAGAATATCAGAGGGCAGAGGTGATGCCCTGTGTGGGTTGATGAGGACAGAAAGCAGGGCTGCCCTACTCTGAGGGCTGGCGTTGGTGAGAAGCAATCTTTCTCCCCTCCTGTGCAGGCTCTACCATTCTGGCTGAGCGGGGCATCCCGTCACTGCCCTGCTCCCCTGTGTCCACGCCAACCTCACCCAGTGCCCTGGGCAGCCGCCTCTCTGACCTGCTGCTCAGCCCTTGCAACTCTGGGCCTCTGGGCAGCTCTGCTGGTGGTAAGTGCTAGTGTGCCTGCCCCGCCCTGCCCCATGGTGGATGTGGCTTGTCCCTCCTGTTCCCTCCCTGGGCAGCTTTCTCCCCAAGAACTTTGTTTTCCTGTTGAGAACACAAGGGAGGACAGTGGGTAGCTCAAGCTCAGCCTCAAGGAAGTTGGGCCCTGTTCTCTTCACTCTCTCCACCTCCCTTCTTTCCTCCCTGCCTTGTAGCTGCCTGGTCCTGGTCTGGGCCGAGCCGCAAAAGTGGGGCCGCTGAGCTCTACCTCTTCCCACTATGTGGAGGGGGCGGGGCAGGGCCCTTCCCGAGAGTCTTGCACTGCCTGGGCCTTCTCTCCTGACCGGTGGTTCTTTGTCTGCAGGAACAGCCCCCAACTCACCAGTGAGTTTGCCAGAGTCTCCAGTGACCCCGAGTGTGGGCCAGTGGAGCGATGAGTGCACCATCTGCTACGAACATGCGGTGGACACGGTCATCTACACGTGCGGTCACATGTGCCTCTGCTACGCCTGCGGCCTGCGCCTCAAGAAGGCCCTCCATGCCTGCTGCCCCATCTGCCGCCGCCCTATCAAGGACATCATCAAGACCTACCGCAGCTCCTAGCCTGCCTTGGCGCCCCATTCCGCACCCACCTCTGCAGACTGCAGCCCAACTCTCACTGAGGGGCAGGCCAGTGGGGCCTCCTTTCGTCTTGGAAACTCTCTCCTTTTCCACCAAACATGGGAAACCGAGGTCCCTGAAGGTCTGAGCAGAGGAGGGTTTGGAGCAGAGCAGTGGGGGCAGGGGCACATCCCCACTGAGGGGAAGCAGTAAGCTGCACTCTCCCCAGCTTGTCCTTGTGTGCCAATTTAGGCTTAAGCTGGGCTCTCAACCTGTCCTAACCCTTCCCCATCAGGGAAAATTCCCAGGAGGTCCACATAGTCTGTGTGCCGAGAACTAGAAAATGCATACCTTCCTTTGGGCTGATGAGACCCAGAGCCAGGGCCTGCGACTGGGCCCAGCGAGGTTGGGATTAGGTTTTAGCATCCATCAAGCTCCCTCAGCCAACTGGGCAGTACACAGTCCGCTCAGAAGCAGCCCTGGGTCGGCTGCTGTCTCACCCTCTGACCTCTGCCCACCCTGCCTCTGACCTTTCTTCCATGCCCATTGGGCCTGGCCACTGTGGATAAGATGGTGGCAGACTTCTCTCATCCTGGGCAGCAGGGCCTCCTGGGATGAGTGGCTGGGCAGTCTGTGGAGGCCCCAGGCCTTGGGGAGACCCCTCCTGGCTTCAGGCATCTGCCCCAACCATCTCACTGGGTGCTGCTTCCCAGGCTGTCTTAGGATGTAGCTGGGGCCTCTCTGCACTGGTGGGGCCTCCTAGAGTGGGTCTCGGGATGCCCTCAGGCCTCTCTCTCTTTTCAGAGGCAGACAAGTGACCAGGAGAGGCCAGGACGGGGCAGGGATTCTCTGGGCTACAACCAGTCCTTCTCCATGTTTTTATTTATTTATTTATTTGGCTTGTGGGCTTTGTTGTTTGTGGGTGAGTTCCCATCCCCTGGACCCCAGAAAGGCTTGTGAAGGTGGCAGCAGAGGTGGTTATCACCCCTCATGCAGTCCATCGCGTTCAGGCCAGACATACTACCCACGGACTGGTGCTCCAGCCTAAGAGGCTGAGGAGGGAGGCCTCCCATCGAATTGTGTCCATTTTTCAGAGAAGCAGCCTGAGTCTCCTGGGCACCTGGGGCTGGTGGGTCACCCAGAGCCATGAAGCACACCTTGGGGTCGCCTGTTGTGTAAGGGCAAGAAGGGCTCGTGGGGAGGCCTGTGTATCCTGGAAGAAGAGGGCCACGTCTGGCTCCCAGCATGCTCTTCTGTTTGTCACCTCAGCTCTGCAGGTCCTGACTTCCCAGCCCGCTACAGTGGCAGGCGGGTACGGACTTCTGGTCCCAGCTGCCCACGTGGACAGATCGCTGTCCTCAACCTTGGTCCCCCTGTGCAGCATGGCTGTTTGGGGACAGACAGACTATTGAGGTAGCTCTGGGAATTCTTGGATGGGGACTCCAGGCCAGGCCTCTGAATGTGCCAGCCTCGTGGGGGGTTGGGGAAGATACCATGCCACTCCGAGCATAGCCCTGTCCAGCCAGGAGGTGCCCTAGAGAGGAAAGAAAACCGGCAGGGCAGGGGTCAAGCGAAATAGCTGTCCCCTGTTCTGTTAGTGCTGGGGTTGTTGATGCCTCATTGTGAACTCCGGTCGCTGTGATGTGAATAAAGGTGATCTCATACCAGCCTAAAGGCTGTGCAGTGCGTGAGGAGGCTGGGTGGAAGATCATCTGTGGGTGGGTGGCCAGCAGATGGCAAGGGAACCACCAGGCGAAACTGGAGTTAGGGGCTGGAGCATGACCTGGCTTTGGGATGCAGGGCAGGCCTGAAAATTGGGAGAGAGGAGCTGCTGCTTTTCAGGTGGCCTCAGGTTCCAAGGTCTGTTGGGGGACAGGGCCCAGCCTGGCTATGGAGCCCATGGAGCAGACAGAACCACCTAGGGGGAACCAGAACCAAGGTGCTGGAACTTGTGAGGGCCAAGGTCACCACCTGGGTGGTGCCACAGAGGAGAAAGGAAAGCTCTAGACAGAGACTGTTAAAGGAACTTTCTAGATGTGCTGAATGTACCTGGGACATGGGAAAAGCTGAGGGTAGTGGAGACAGCCAAACTGGCCAGCGACTAAGCTGGTACTATGCTCATGCAGAGCCAGGCCTCAGGGCACTTAGGGCTGCCTGCCTCGTCCTGGGAGGATGCTCTGGCTACCCAGCTGCAAACCGGCCTTGAAACTTCCTACAGCACCACCCTGCTCTGCTTACTTGGAGTCCAGCGCCAGGAGGTGAGCGTTGGGCCCAAGCAGAGAACTCAGGCCTGGCTAGTTCCAGAAGCTTCCTGAAGATGGGAAGGGGGCTGGGGAGCTTTAGCCTGGTTCTCACCAACAATAGTGGCAGTGTAACTCCCCTTCCTGCATCTTTGGGAGGGGCCTGGGATTCTAGAACTCATCCTGGGATAGAGCTCCCAGGTGAGTGGATTTTCCAGTGTCCAGAAGAATTAGGTGATTCTGTTCAGTTAAAAAGGCCAAAAACTTTATTTAGTTTTCAGAGAAATACAAGATGCATGTAAACATAAACCAAATACAAAACAAAACAACCCAAGTCTTACAGTCTAGAAGCATGCCAAGACAGAGCATTTTGCAGACCAAAGAGTCCCATCAAAGTGATAAAGGACACGTGGAAAGTAGCAGGCCAAGTGGGGTCTCTTCCCCACGGCACTGCATGTTTGTGGTGATTGAAACAGCCCACCATTAAAAATATCAGAAACATGGAGATAGTTTAGCACCACCATTGAACCTGGGAATATCTTAGTACTCATGCTGACTGCACTGCATCTGTCCAGTTTCTCTGCTGAGGGAAAGGAAAAAACCTGGACCCATGGAGCCCATCAGGAGCAGGGCAGGGCTGTGTGGAGGCCACGAGGGATCTCCTACAATTCTGGGGTCCTGGTGACATCCACCAGTGCACCTGCAACCATGCAGCCCACAGTGATGGGCACTCACACCTGTCCTGCTCACAAGTCACTTTCTGCAGACTTCTCAGGGACCAGAAGGGTCACCCACTGCCCATGCTGTATCCTGGGTTTTAAGGAAGCCGGCTGCAGAGAACAGGGTGAAAATCCAACAGTGGTGGCCAGGTACCCTGCTCTAACTCTTTCGGAGCAGTGTGCTTTGGTTAGAAGCCACTAAAAAAATGGAAGAGCAACTTGATGGGCGTTCCCTTCAGCTGTCCGATTTGTAATGTGCCGGGCAGACAGAACCACTGCAGGTACAAAAGAGCCTCAGGCCAGCAGTAGAAGGTGAGCGAGGTTATGTTCCTCCCAGACCGACCTACCAGACCTTGCACTTCAGTTTTGGGACAGTGGGTGCCTACTGTGAGGCCCATCACAATCAATCATGCCTGATTCACACAGCCTGAGAGGCCAGCTATGGATGAGACAAAGGCAGTGGGCAAAGTCAGCGGGAACCTGGAAGATGGAAGTGAGTCTGCTGGAAAAAGGGCCTCTAAACCCAAAGACTTGTTTGTTGCTTACAAGACCCCTTCTCCACTAAGTAAATCAATGCCCGTTTGCAAAGATCAGCTCATGGCCAGGGAGTAGCAATCTGGTCTGCTGGCTTCTTCAGAGGCCAAATTTGGAGGATTTTCCAAATTTCTGCTCTGGAGGGACCCTTGAATGTCAAATCATGAAATTTCCTGCCTACCTGCTCTCTACTTTCTGAAACATTCAGCATCAACTTCTGCCTTCTAATCAATAATGACAAAACAAACCTCCAAACTCTTTCTATCTTCCCACACCGCCCCAGACACGCACACACTCAGGCTTGCCAACGTACCTCTCCCTGTCTCCAACGTGCTCAGTCAAGCCTTTTGCTCTAAAACAATGCAGGTCCTAAGGTCCAGGCCACTGTCCAGGATGGAACTGGGAGCAAGGCAGGGACCTTCAGCACTGGGATCCCACTGTGTAAGGCCACTAGGTTCTAGGACTAGAATGACTGAGGATGCTCACTGTCAAGGTCAAGTGCAAACAGGAGATTGAGAAAGACAGCACAGAGAAAGAGGGAGCACACGGGATCCAGGTCTAGGCATCTATAGGTGAGGACAGAGCGGGAGGAAAATTAAAATCGCCGTGGCCAATGCCTGTTGGGTCACTGATCCTGCCTCTGATGGAAGAGCTTGGAACCACACACGAGGCTGCCCGACAGGGGTGAGACAGCCTCAGTAAGACCCAGGGGAGCCCCTCTACACTGCTTCATGAAGTGTCCAGGCAGGCCCTGGAGCCACTGCTGTGTGCACTGCAGGTCTTGCTGAGCATCCCACAGGCTGGTTCTCAGAAACAGGAACCCAGGCCAGCTGCTCTTATATCTTACGGGGCCTCTCTACTGATGACTCTCAGGATGAGGAGTGGGAGTCTGCCTGTGCGGTGAGGAACCTGCAGGTGGGTGACCTAATAACCAACTCAGCATTTCCATGTAGAGTAGCAATCTCTCTGCTGTATCTTTATTTGGAACCCAGGACAACAGCTTAGGCTGCTTCTGCTAGATCTGTTAATGCCAGTGTGAAGTTTCCAACTAAATAATAAAATAATTAATAATAATAATAAGACACATTGCACTCTCCAGCCAGAATTGTGCGTATGGATGACACACGCACACATACTTGCTGCCAGGAGCTGCGAGTCCCTTGGGTCCTGCCCAATGCCAAGGACTTGTTCCATGGAGACAGCTTGTCCAACGTTTTTTTTCTGTAACTCCATGTTATTTAGCTCAAGTGGGAAATTACCAACACTCACACATGCGCGTGCACACATACACACACACACACACAGGCACAATACACAGCCCTCAAAAAAGTGAGGGAATCTTAATTCTTTAGTGATGTGGACAGTTCTCTTTCCAGAGAGCTTTGCATGGTGATTCTGAGACTAGATTTGTAGATTTCCTCCTCCAAGGAGAGTAAGATACTTACATGGGCCCAGTCTTACTCCGAGTACAAACATTCCTATCTGTGCAGAAACTCAACCCAGGGTTGGAGCAGCAAGCACACAGTACTGAGGTGGAGGTAACGAGGTGGCAAGGATACACCTGCCAAACTCAGGGTGGACTCAGGGTGCCTGGACCAGAGATTTCCTGCCCTGTGTCTTCCTGCACCTGCACAGAGGAAAGGCCAGCTTGGTACCTGTTGTGGGGGTCCCATCTGCAGACTCAAGCAGACCCCTTGGAGTCTCCTCGGAGAACTCTTGAACACTGTTGGGGGGTAGGGCTTTGGGGGGTGTGGCAGGGGCAGGGTTCACTCCTCAGATACCAAGATGAGTGGCCCAGGTCCACTACAGGTCTAAGGGAGTTGGATCTGTCTGGGGTTGTGGGGCTTAAGGTACCCACACCCTCCAAATGGATTTGCTTATATCCAGGGTTCCTGCCCATAAACTGAATTGAGGTTCCACAGTTTTAGAAAGATTCAAACGTACATCAAAAGAGTGAGAGTCCAAACATCGGGAGCCTGGGGTGAGAGGGCTGTTGGGGGCTTTCAGGACAGGTCTCTCAGAGCAGCTGGCTACAAAGACGACAGAAACGAACACAAGGACAGGTTCCTGAATGTCCTCACTCTGCAGATGGGCCTGGGATTCAAGAGTCCCAGACCACTTCCCTGAACCCCTTTCTTCTGGGTAGACACAAGCAAAAGTGAAGGGGTTGTCCCCTGGTGGGGACCTCTACCATCTTGCCAGGGAAGGAGAGGGGCAGAGGAGGCCGAAACATCAAACCTCACAGGTCCCAGCATCTGTGCCACGATTCTGATTCCCTTTCCACCCTCTGCAGATGGGGCCACGGGGTTTCCCTCCTGCCTCTCACTGACCCTGGCATCCCTCCTGGAATATTGCACTTTTTCTGTCTCTCAGATTGTTTTCATTTTCGATTGAGAATGCAAAGTATTTGGAGGGGGCTAGGGAAATTAGTAACCTTAAAGAAATAATATATTAAATACAAAAAACAGGAGGAGTAGGGATTATTTCATCTTTTTTCTCCCTTGAAATCAACACAAACTATCAAACCAAGGTCTAAACTTAAATAGTCCTACATCTACTCAGTAAGTACTAGTAATATGAAAATAATGCTTGGCGGAAATTCCCTTGTCCCTTTTCCTTAGAGATGAAAGCAGTAACATGCCTTGCTGAGGAAAGCCATGGGTATAAATGCCAGGAAAATATGCTGCTCTAACATCTGAAAGTGATTACAATGATTCTATATAATGCCTTCGTCAGGATGGAGAACTGAGGAATAGAGAAATGTCTGGGGCCAGGCTGGGGTGGACAGGCTAAGACCTAGCCACAGCCACTGCGGGGGGAGGGACCCACAGCACAGACAGTACCTCTGCTGCTTGGGGTGCCCCTTCCTGCTCCTCCTCGCTGTGCCCAAGGCTGGTGGCCTAGTGGGAAGAGGAGCTAGGCCATGCACCCAGGCGTGCTGTGACAAAGAGGGGCACAGTGAGACAGAGATGAAAATCTTTTCTTCCCTTGTCAAAGAAAAAGGCCTTTAAAGTGAAAGAAGAACAAAGCACCAAATGATGCATCTTCGGGCATTATATAAACCTCAATAATGACCTCAGAAGGGCTCATTATGATTAAAGTTGCAGTATACAGCAAAACAACATCATTTCACATTTTCAATTGCAACCAATGGAAAATTAGGTTTGGACACTGCTGAGATTTCATTCTTTTTTCCTTTAAGTCTGATCTGGTTTTCCTCCAGATGGGTCAGAGCCCAGGCCTCCTCCGCTGCTGCCAGCAGCCCCCTCTGAAGTCACAAAGTAGCTCAGTAGCTCTAGGGAAAGGCCCTCTCGCCCTGGGTCAGACGAGGAGTGCAGGGCACGAAGCCTGGCACCCCTGGCTGAGTCTGAGAAGGACTGGCATGCACCTTCTTGCTTCAAGTATTAACAAATTTGGGTCTGCAGGTGTGTGCTGTGCTGTGCTGTGCTGTGGGGGAGTGTGTGAAGGCGAGGGTGTGGTGCAGAGACAGGCACGGCAATTTCCTGTTCACTGCCCAGAACTATCCATGTGTTGTCACCAGGTGGCAGCACTCTCCACTGTTCCTGGATGCCTGAGCAGCTCCCAGCCACCCTGGGGCTGGACGTCACAATGTAAACATGATGACCACGTGATAAACTGGGGCAGGGAGGGGGGAACCGAGACAGGATGAACGCAGCGGGAAGCATGCTGTGAACTAGTCGTGTGATTTAGGGAAAATCATTTCCTGGCCTCAGGCTGCAGAACAGATACGGGTGGCACAGAGTGACCTCCCTGGTCCCTTCCAGTCCTGCTGGGAATCTAGGAGAGGGGGTCCCTGGGGGCTGCAGAGAGCCTGCCGGGCAGTGTGGATGATGGGGCGGGAGGGCAGGCTCTGGGGAGTGCTGAGGCTGGCCCTACTGAGACGCTCTGTGGCCAGCAGCTGCCCTGTCCCTCCAGCTGGGGCTGGTGTGAGTGGTGGCACCGGCTCAGTGCAGGCATCTGTGGAGCGAGGCTGAGGGCCCTACCCCTGGGAGGCATCTGTGGAAGGTCCTTTAACCCGACAGTCTCGCTACTTTTAAATTTTATTTTAAATAATCATAAATTACTTTTCTTTTAATAAATATGTGCTGTTTAAAAACGAGAAAAGTATATACTGCATCTTTAAGTAATGCACTTTGCTCTCTGGGCTTCTTTTCATTCCATCTTAAAGTGCATTAATTAAAAAATAATGAACCACTTCCTTATCATTATTGTTCAAATAAGTACAAATAATATTAATATGAGGACACTAAACCACTACCATTAGTACTGCAATCTAGCAGATTAACTCAACATCCTGTTCTATTTAATACTGTCCAGCAGAAAAAAATAAAGTAACTAATTTCAATTTTAAGCTCATGAGCAAAACAAAACAAAACTACCTCACCATGGCCCTTTGACAAAGAATGCGAGCATCTGCCAGGGCTGGGAGACCCCAGGAGAGGCTTCTGGGATCTGGGGCAACCGAGATGCTGGGTCCTGGCTGACCTGCCCGGCGAGGGGTGGGCAGCCCCAGCCCAGCCGACTGAGTGATGGGGCAGCTCTGAGGCCTGATCTGTCCCAAACAAAGGCACGTGCGAAATCCACTCCTGGCAGCAGCCACGGCCAGTCCTTGGGGAGCTGCTGAGCTGGATGGTCCCCTCTGAAATGTCAACATTGAAAGACACAGTCCAGAGCTGACACAGGATCTGCAGCAGACTTCACCCTCTGCTTCTCTCTTCGCCAGAGTGCTGCCCTGCGGGAAGACAGCGCTGGCACCTAGCACCTGGCATAGGGGTCCTGTCTTCTCTGTAGTGCTGCCAACAGGCAAAAGAGGGTGGTTGGTGGTGTCCATTCAGTGTGACCCAGGGCCCAGGTGGGGTCCCCTCTACCCAGGGTGGGGGCCATGGCCGTTTCTCCACAGTTCCTATGTAAGGCTTTCAGCCCGCCTGGTGGGAGAACGTACACAGAATGAATGGCCTGCCAGCCGCTTCCTCTCCGACATCAGGCTCTCCTCCCTCTGGGGAGAGTCTTTACCCCCCACCCCCCAGCAGTTGGGCCAAAAGAAGATTTTATCGCTGAGTATGGGACTGGGACTTAACCAGCCCCCATCTCTCTGGCGAGTGCCATCCCCAGGCACTGTCCATACAGTGGAAACCAAAGGGAACAACTTTGGCATCTGGGAGGGGAACACGTGAAGCCAGAAGCAAACAAATCAAAACAAACCCCTCCTACAGAGTACAACAGAAAGTCTACCCTCCCGTGTGAGGCCGGCCCCCCTCGGGCTCCCAAACAACCCGAGTGAGACCCAAACCCAAGACCTGACATATATATATAATTCCCGAATCAATACCCCTCTCTGGAAACACGCCAAGGAATCACCCATGAGAGACACCCTTAAGTCTGCTGGGCACAAAGGGCCCAGTGGGAATGCCTCCTCCAAGGGCTGCCCGGAGAAGGGCAGGCTCCTCCTCAAGGCCAGAACAGGGACATCTAAGAAGGATGACCCTCGCTGGCACTTTGGAACCACTTTTTTCTCACCTACAAGACACTGACAGTGGCCTGGCCCAGGGGCACACAAGCTCACATGAGACACCTCCAAGCCTCAGGGCTGGTGGTGTCTTCACACGCATTCACCTCTGAGGGCAGTGGCTATCCCTGGGAACCTTGAACAATTCACAAATACAGGTTAGGACAATACCAGGGCTACCTTTGTGGCAAGATGCCTGCCCCAGAAGAGCCAAGCGGGGCAGGACCCCAGAGGTCCCTACAATCACATCTTTTCCAGGTTTGCGGCAAAGGCATGATCGGGGTTTCTGTGTTGCTGGTCCCCGATGGTGCACAGTCCGTCAGCAAAGTCACTGTGGTGCACGCTTGGGTCCAAGGCTCAGTTCTCCCCCGCCATTCCCTTTCCTGCTCATCCCCTTCCTCCTAGCTGGGGAGAGGTGAGGGAGGTCACACTTTCTGCTAGGTTCCATGCTGTATCTCCCCCCTCCTCCCAGGCTGTCCTTCCCCTTTTGTCTACTCGTGGTCACTGCTCATCCAGTGGCAGCTACAGCGCCACACTGGCCGGAGGGACCCTATGGCCCCCGCTAGTTTTTCTTTTCAAGGTAGTTGGAGGGCACCCAGCCTTTGAAGGGCTTCACCTCATCCAGGATCTGGCAGTACCACCAGCCATTGGGGTTCCTCTCCAGTACCTCCATGGACACCCCCTCTTGGAAGCCTGCTGTTTCCTCGTCCCCCTCGTAGTCCGCGATAGAGACATACAAGTCTTTGAGGTTATTATGGATGAACTGGGACTTCTCGATGGGCTTGGGGCGCACAGGGGATACGGGAACACAGTTCCGCTGGGTGGGCAGCAAGGGTGAATCCGACCCTTGGCTGGCAGCGCGCTCCCCCAGGCGGCCCTTGGTCTCAGAGGGGGCCGAGCGTGCGGTGCTAAAGGAAGAATTCCGCCGGACGCCTCGGAGGCCGTCCGTTGCCGTGAGGGACTCGTTTCTCCGCAGGGCACAGGACAGATTGTTATCTTTGGGTGGTGGGGACACAAACACGGACTGCGGCCTGACCGCCACCTGCCGCACGCCATTCCGCATCTTCACCACTGTGGCACCTGAGGGCTTGCCGAAGCCCCCGGGGGGCTTGCAAGGGACAGGCGGGGTTGCCCTCTTGCTCTGGTTGACAGTGTTGAGCGCCTGCACGTGCCTCTCGATCTTTTCCAGGCTGTCTGACTTGCCCTCACTCTCCTTGCTCCTCACGGCTTCTGGCTCCGTGTTAGAGGTCTCGGGTTGCTCCTGCCGCTCAGGGACCAGGTAGTGGGAGGGTGCCCAGCCCTCCAGCTCCCCAAACCGGATGTACCACCACCCGCTCTCCAGCTTCTCCAGCACTTGTACCTCGGCGCCCGCAGGGAAGCTGATCTCCGAGTCCTGAACCTTCTGGTAGGCACTACAGGTCACATAGGAGGTGGCTGGCCCTTCCCACTCCTTGGGGGGACACTGTGGAGTGGCAGTGGAGAGGGTGATGACATCAGCTGAGCCTCTCCTGGACCTCTCACTGAGCCCCTCTGAGACTGTCTGAGGGGGCAACTCGGAATCCTCACTCCTGGAGCCCTTTAGGCCACCCCGGAGCTGGCCCGTGGGTCTCAGCTGGCGCCGTAAAGTGCTTATATCCATCTTCTCCTGGTTCTGTGATTCTGCCCGGTTCAGTAATGGCTTGGGCCGAAGAGAGGGCTTAGCCCGCATGCAGGAGGTCAGTCCGGCCTTCACGTCAGCATCTTTCTTGGCCCCAACCTTGGGAGTGCCACGGATGGCTGCGTCTGAGGCAGAGCGGGGCTTCAGGTCATCGCTGTTCTTAGACAGGGAGGAGGAAGAGGAGGAAGATGAGGAGCAGGTGGTGTTGATGGTGATGGACGAGGAGAAGGAGGCTGAGGAATGGTTCTTCCCTAGTTCTGTCTGGGTGTTCTTCTCTGCCTTGAGCTTTAAGAGTGAGGATGACTTGGGGGAACCTGACTTTGGGGAGTTTTTCCTGGCAAGGGACAAGGAGGAGCCCCCTGGGGAGTCACTGTCCCCGGAGGATCCTCTGACTGATAGAGTGTCCTCTGCATATGGCTGGAAGCCCTCGTTCTCATAGATGGTCTCCTCTTCCAGTGCCACATCTTCTGACGACTCGCCTACCTTGAAGCGGGCCCGCTGTAGGGAGGAGGCGGGTGAGGGCCTGCGTGGCTGGGCAGGCCGCCTGTCCCCTGAGCCTCTGTCCTCTGTGGGCTCCTCGCTCAGCTCTGGTTCTGAGTCAAAGCCAAAGGCCGGTATGTCGTACTCAGGCTCTTCATATTTGAGCTTCAGCGGGGACTCCTGGCTCTCGCTGGCACCTGCAGTGGCCTCCTCAGCTTCCTTGGGTTTGCTGGGGGGTGCTGGTGGGGGAACCTTGGGCCGGGTCAGTGTGCTTGTACGACGGTTCAGGTTGGGCTTCTTGCGCTTATCGATGTAGGAGGCAGGAGCCCAGCCCTCCTTCTCACCGATCTGCACGTACCACCAGCCGCCTGAGTTCTTGTCGATGACCTGGGAGAAGAGGGCAGATGGGCAGTGAGCCAGCAGGTCTCTGGGCCCTTGTGAACACCACACACTGGCTGGAGGCTGCCTTCACTTTACTGATGAGAAATTGGGCAAGAACTCAGGATCAAGTATAGTGAACAGCAGATCAGGACTCAAGCCCAGGATGGAGGCTTTCACTCTCCAAGTCCCTTGCCCTGGTCCGCTAAGCCTGTCAATGCTGGTTAAGCAGACCTCCTCCTTCCCTCAACTGCCATGTGCAAGCCCTAGCATCACAGATGCAGATGCATGAGGAACTGCAGATCCTCCCTGAAATACCCTGGAAGGGCCTCTCAGGTGAGCATGGAAGATGCAGAGGAGTTTATTTTGTTGTTGTTTTGTTTTTGTCTTTTTAGGACAGGGTTTCACTCTGTGGTTCAAGCTGGCCTCAAACTTGAAGCAATCCTCCAGCTTCAGCCTCCCAAGTGTTGGGATTACAGGCGTGGACCACTATGCTGGGCAAGATGTAGGGACAGTCCTGGGACCCAGGCTTCCAGGCATAGCATCTCCCCAGCATCCACTGCCTGTGAACATCTCACTGCCTGGGGAAATGAAACCTCACCAATCGAACAGGTTACTTTGAGCTGAACGGTTTCCTACAGAAGGCCTGAGGGGCTCTTGGTCATTCCTAGGTAGTGTCAACTAGTTCAAGGAGCTTTTTCCTTACCATCTACCTGAGATGGCTAATGGCCAGGAGTGTCGATGCTGGCTGTGCAGGGGTTCATCTGGACTGGGAAACATCCAGGAAGGTAGGCTGGGACTGTGACACACTGCTGGGGGAGGAGGCCCCAGGGAGAACCCGCAGGGAGGACATGAAAACCTTGGTACCACGGGGTGACGCTTGAAGCAGGGTGGGAAATGTCACAGCCAGCTCTCTTCCTCAGCCCTGTTTTTCTTTTGGTCCTCCATCCATCCTTCATCCTGGGCTACCCTGTACCTAATACCCATGCTCAGGTGGGTCCGAAGTACAAAGCCTTCAAGGCTTTCTATAAGCCTAAGTTTCATGGAGAAAATGAAGTCACTTCTCTTGGAAATTTAGCTTCAAGTTCCAGACATGTGATAAAAAATGCTCATGTTGGGGACGTCCCCTCCTCAGGAGGCAGAGGCTGCCAGGGAACCTGACAGTGTCAATATGTATTACTTGGACTAAACTCTGTGACTACTCAAAGCCATTAAAAAAAAATGACTGAGTCACAGACTTCCTTTGTGTCCTATGCTCTGTACAGGCCACAAAATATAGCTATGTCCTCTTCTCCCAGGTTTGCTTTCTGTGACTTCTTAATGTACAGGTCAGACTTTGTCACAGGTGTGCAAGTAGAGAAAAGGAGCTCTGTAGGGCTGGGTTCTGTCTGTGATTTCAGGTACCCCCTGGGGTCTCAGAATGGTATCTTCCATGGATAAGGAGGGAACCAAGGATCTCTTACCCCTTTGCAGAGAGAGATGCTCAAAGCCCATGAGGAAGAAATGATGATATCAGGGGCCAATGGTCCTGGGGAGGACACAGCCAGTGCTGGGTGTTCTCCCAACAATAGCACTTCTGGGTGTGTATTCTGCAGGGCCCTGGCCCTCAGCAGCTCCTGAGAGAAGAGGCTCTGGGGCCACACATGCCTGGTCAAAGCTGCTACATCAGTGCTCTGGGGGAGACGTGGTGCCACCCCTATTCTAGGCTCTGAGGGGCTCTGCAATCAAAGCGATGAAACCCATGGTAGCCTGGTATAGTGGCCCAGGTCTGCACTCCCAGCGGCTGGGGCAGGAGGATCTCAGGTTAGGGCCCAGCCTGGGCAGTTCAGAGTCTTTGCAAGACCCTGTCTCAAGGAAAAAAAAAATGCTGGGGATCTATCCTGTAAGTCCCTGAGCTCAATCCCCAGAAATGTACAATCATCACTGATTGTGGCCCGAGCTCCCTGGACACCTCTTGCTGCCTGTGGCACTTGCTAGCATTCATCGAATACTTGTAGCTGTGAGGCTGGCTCTGGTGCCACTCCCACCTGCTCCCCACCACAAACCTTGCTATCAAGACCTCACCTGGGTACCAAGCCCTGCGCCACAGTGAGGTAACAGCCCTCAGCCAGAGGAGGCTTACCTCTGCCTTCTGTCCGCCCCGGAAACTGATCCCGTCGGAGATGCAAGACTGGAACTCAGCGATGGTGTAGTACTCCACCTCAACGGAAGGGGGCTCTGGTGGCTTGGGCAACTGGAAGCCCTACAGTGGAGAACAAGGTGAGCAGAAAAAGGCCAGCTGATCTGGCCAGTCACAAGGCCTCAAGGGCTGCTGCTCTCTTGGCCCCAGGGTGAGTGTGTGACCATTGACACCAGTGAGACAGAAGCTGGCCCACAGGCCTCTGCCCCTGGAGTCTCAGAGTCCACCCCAAGAGGCTGCCCTTTTAGGGAGGACTGGCCTAAGTTGTGGACATGCTGTTAATCTGTGCATTTCTACCCCTTCTCTCACAAGGACCAGTTCTTCGGTACCTCAATACCTGGCTCCCACAATGAAAACTAAAAAGCAGAGAAGTTCTATCAAAACCCAGGAATTTGTCCTGTGAGACAACAGAGCTGCCACCTGCAGGTGGGGCACCTGGCATTAGGTGGTCAGGAGCTGGGGGTGAGGTAGGTGCATAGAAGGCAGTGGGCCAGGGGGAGAAAGCTTCAGCTGTGCCCAGCGGTGCTAAAGGGACAGATGAGCCCTGAACTGGATTCTGGACCCTTGTCTGTGGGCAGGAAGAACACACTGAGGTCCTAAATGGCTTTAATTTTTTGTGGTGCTGGGCATGGAACCTGGGGTGCTCTACTACTGAGCTTCATCGCCAGTCCTTTTTACTTTTTGTTTTGGGACAGGGTCTGCGTGGCTCAGGCTGGGCCTGAATTTGCACTCTTCTTGCCTTAGCTTCCTAACATAGCTGAGGCTACAGAAATGATGTATCAGTGCCTTTTGGATATAGACCCAGAAAACTTCAAGCATTGTACTCAAGGATGCTTAGGATGTGGTCTCAGCCGAGCGTGGAATCCCAGCATTTGGGAACCTGAGGCTGTAGGATCACCGTGAGTTTGAGGCCAGCCTGGGATGTATAGTGAGGTCAAGGCCAGCCTGAACCACTGAGCTAGTGCTTGTCTCTAATAAATACATACACAAATTTATTTACTCATTTTTAAGAAAGGATTTGGTCCGATGGTGATCCATGAGTCTTATTCGTTTGTTTTGTAGCTGTTTGCTATACACATACTACATGCTGGATGCTGCTCCCAGGCCTCTGGCACTTAGCAGTGAACCAAGTGATAACTGGTCCTGGTGGGCTGGACCTCCAATAGGCCTCCACCCTGGCAGAAATGGTCTCCTTCTTTATACAAAAGGGGTTAGAACAAAGGGAACTGAAAAAACAAAACAAAACAAAACAAAAAACAGGAGGATGAGGAAGCAGCTATGTTAAGGCAGGAAGACCCAGGAGCCTCTTGGGTTCCAGGCTCAGCATTTCTCCAGCTGTGTAGTCCTGAGCCCTTGACATCTCTGAGCCTCAGTTTCCTGATCTGTGAAACGAAACTAATATCAGGGCCATTAGGAGGATTGCTCAGATAAAGCACATAATTTGTGGTCCAACTGGGGCATTAAGAAGGGGTCAGCAAGCAGAAGCCAAAGGTCAGCTTCCTCCAAACTCTCCTCTCATCCTCCAAGGCTCAGGCTGTCCTAATCTTGCGAGTCAAAACTGAGGTAGCCTGGGTCTGAGAGAGTGAGGGGTGGGAGGAAGCCAGTGTCAAGGCTCTGGGGAGGAATCGGTCCAGGTCCTGGGGCCTGGCTCTACAACCACGCATGGAATTCACAGGGCATCCCAGGGAGCAGCAGCTTGCCTGGGCGATCCTGGTGGAAGGAGGAGCCTTTCAAGCCCAAATCAAGTTTGCCTGAAAAAAATCAGATGGGACTAAAAGAGATGGGAGGGAAGGAGAACTCATTGTTCCCAAGGGGAAAAGAGAAACTACACTGGGACTGAGGACTGGGATAAGGAAGGTTTGGAATCTAAGCCAGGGGAGGAATCTTCAGAAGCTCTCCATGTAGAGGGCTGCTCTTGCATGGGCTGCTGTCCCTCCTTTGGGGCAGTGACCACCATAACTTTCTGCCAAGTCCAGGTATGAGTTAAATGCACCAGATAGCACTGCTGCACAGGTGAGAGGCAACCCAGGGAACAGAAACCTCCCCGCCAGTCCCATGTGTGTATTAGTGCAGCTCATGGGTACGACAGCCGTAGAAGGCAGCCACAACTACCTCCATCTTACAGACAGGAAGTTGAAGCTTGTGTGGGGTAAGTGACTTTTAAGGTCTCTCTCCATTTAAGAGTGAGAAGTGGAATGTGAGTCCATACCTAGCAGGCTCCAAGCTTTGACCCTATCCCTGCCTGCAGCTTGCTGCCTCTGATGACAGCCCTTGGTCCTAGGACTCAGCTTATCACCAGCATGAGCCCAGACTTTGCACACCTGCCTGCCTGAGACCCATCACTAGGAAATGCCACCCGTAAGAGTCAGGGATGCCAGAAGCATTAGTTCTCTTTCAGTTTTGGTGTGACCTGGTCCTTACATTTCACCCCTTTCCCTGGAGGATGCTTCTGGGCTGCCCTCTCCCTCCCAGGTTCTGGCTGGGCATCTAGCCCATCCACCAGGTACTCCTGAGCAAGGCAGAGCTGAAAGGCTTCCAGGCCACAGGAACAGCCGGTCTGTTTCCAGTTGCTGCCAGTGCCCTGCTGGACACTCTGGCCAGTCAGTCCTAACATTTATGCCTGCCGGTATAGTGGCTGAGATGGGTTTGTCTAGCTTTGGAGTGCAGTGCATTTCTGATTATCAGCTGTGCATCCAGGGTCACAGAAAGGCACAGATCTACTAGCTTCCTTCTCTCCCCAGTCCTAGAAGCCTTTGGGCCAGCTGCTTTGTGGCAGCACAGCCAGTGGCCAGGGCTGCTGCCGCCTGTCCCCAGGAAGAGAGGAGAAGACATTTACTACACATACCAGGCTCGATTCTCTCCGAGGTGGAGGTCTTGTCCTTAGGTTCGGGGAGCCTAAAATAGATAGGACTTCATAAATCCCAGTGTGATAATGAGCAGTGGGACCTGCACCTGCGTCCTGAGGTGGCACCCACCACGTGGATAAAGAACTTGATGCCCTAACTCATGGTAGGCAAGGGAAACACAGGCCTTTACAGATTCCTTGACTGTGTTTTAGGGGATCCATGAAGCCCGTGTTATGTGCACAATGTGGTAGAGACATTATGGGTGCTGTTCAAGGTACAGCTACACAGGTTTATCTGATCAGAAAAGTTAGGAGCACAGAGCATGTCTATTTCATGCTTAATCCTAAGTCCCCAGGAACCAGCACAAAGCCCAGCAAGTGAGGTGATTGTTGAATGAAGATTTCCCAAGTGGCTGCCTAAAAGGGTTCAGGCAAGACAGCCAACTTAACAAGTTCAAGGCTAAACTCAAAAAAGAACATTCTTCCAGACTGTAAGAATGGCAGGACACACCCAGAGCAGCAATCCAAAACACAGTTTAACACCAACCAAAGGCACTGTTGGTTCAGAGGCGGAAGGTGCCAGAGAGTCCAGATCTGAGGTTCCTGGAGAAAGCCCAGGTGTATCTGTCCCTAATTCCTGGTCTCTTGGGCTCTAAAAACTGGTGGGAAGTGAGAGGAAGAGAGGCCAGAGCCCGAAAGGTGCTCTTCCACAGCCTTGCTCCACCGTTGCTTAGGACCCCCCACTTAATAACGAGGAGAGCTTATGTTCTGTGGTAGAAATCAGCTACATGCCATCGTGGGCATTTAAGGCCCCCCGAGACAGAAAGAAGTTACTTCTTGCTCTGGGCACATGTTCCTTCATCAGGTGGCCACCCCAGCTCTCGATAGGGAAGATAGACCCTGGCAGCCTGGCCACCCTGCAGTCCACCTTCAGCAGCTGCAGGGACCAAGCCATCACAAGCCCTGGGTTGCTCTGGCTTTCCTCATACCCATGCCCACCCCATAGGAACACCCAGGGGCCATCCAAGGGTCTTACTAATCTGGGCCCTCTGTGGGGCAATCCTGGCCACAGCTGGGGAGCCCTGGGCCAGCCTGGAGATAGTCCTTTCTGGAACACCCAAGGCATTGCCACTGGAGGCATTGCAGAGAATGGGCAGGCTGATCTCCTTCTTAGCAATGGGGGTCTCAGAGGCCTCGCCCTCAGCGGGCAGTGTCTCCTTGTCCCCAGATGCCTTCTTATTCAACAGGTTGCTGATCTCCATGATGTTGCCGATGATTTCCACTGGGCCTGTGAGATTCTTCTTCCGGGTTGGCAGGTCATCCTTGGCTTTCTTTAGGTAGGATGCTGGCGCCCAGCCCTCTTTGCCCAGGTATCTGTGGGGAGGGGTGGGTCACACCAACATTAGAAGTCTGATGCTTGACTATTCTCTACTCCTAGGCCCTGGTCTCCATCTGGCCTCATCCAGAGAAGCCTTCTCTACCATGTGTTGTCAGAGACTTGGCACTTAGTCGAGGGGAATTCTAGAGAGAAGAAATGAGATGGCATGAGTGTGGTGTGGCAGTGATGGGGAACATTTAAGAGTTTTTCAACGATAGCGAACACTTGGCTTTGGCACGCATGCCACATGTTTGCCACCACTGCCCTGCAGGAAAGAGAAGTGTTAAGAGAGGAGAGAACTGTCACAGGTGAAAGTTTCAATCTAAGGTCCTTGGACAAGTTCCTTTGCTGGAGCTCAGTTTTCTTCTTTTCTGCAAGATTAAGGATGGAGTAACTACAGAGGGGTCCAGAAGGGCAGACAGATGGACAGCAACCAGAAGATGGGCACAAAACAGCCTGACAGACGAGGGTGTTGGTGTCACTGCAGAAGATAGATTACTTGTACAGAGTTTGGTCCACAGAGAAGCTAGAGGGAACCTTTGAAGCTGGTAGGGAAAAACAAGATTATTCAGTAGGTGATCTGAGGACAACTGATTATCCGGTTAGGAGAAACAAGTACAGGAGACCTGGCCTCACACCATAGAGTAAAATTTTAACTTAAGGCGTCATGAATGTTTACCTAATCTTGGGAGTTGAGAAAGCTGTTCTAAGTGGGACTTAAAAGCAGAAGCCATAAATGACAAGATAAAAGCGCAGAGGAGGTGAAATGAAAACCACTGGTATGTATGGCAAAACAAAAACAAAACAAAATGGAACAAGACTAACGGCTCCTAAACAACAGCAAAAGGCAAAATGGTAGGGCTGGTTTAACTTGGGGGGATATGATGACTGCTTAAAACAAGCTCCCGCCCCAACTGCCCCCATGGGGTGGGGCTTTCATGCAAATGTACTGGAGCTCACTTCCTGACCCAGCAGTGGGTGGCCCATGTCCCCAAGTCTGGCTTGTAATGTCCCCAACTGCTCTCTGGGACACATCTGGGTCTTTGGAATGACTACTCCAGGCCAGATGTCTGACGACTTCCCCTCGCCCCAAAGTGACCTAGTTCTCTGGAAGCTTGTTAGGTTAGAACAGAACACAAAGCTGAAGTTTCTATCACCATGCCTGGGTTTTGTGGGAAGCTTGAGTAAGAGGTAAGTCGTGACAGCCATGTCCCAGGGATGTGGGATCAGGCCCAGGAGGCAAACATGAGTGAACAAAGGAATGGAAGCTGGGATTACGACTATAGGGAGACTTTGTCGTGGTCCTCTGGAGTTTGTATTTGTAATCCCAGGGGAAAGCTATTGGAATTCCAATAAATTAACTCCAATCCACCCCTTCCAGTGCAGCCCATGGTGAGAATAAAGACACTAAGGCATATTTGTAGTATGGAGGCTAAGGGGTCCTAGGTCCAGTCAGAACAATGGCTAATCAGAATGAAGGCCTTGGCCAGGGCAAACCAGGGTTTTATTAATTCACGAAGGGGAGAGTGGCTCAGGGGTGAGTGACTGAGAATGGCAGGAAGTACATGAGTGCTGTGAGCTGGGCTGGGCAGGAGGCCTGCTAGGACCTCTGTAATACACAGAGGCAGGGAGATGTGGGAAGAATAACCTGCATATTACAGGCTGAGTAAGTAGCTCGCGTTCAGGGGTTGGTGCTGCAGCTCTGATGTGCCATCTTCATGCCCCTGAGCTGTCACAGACATAGATTATTTTTTATCACTTAAAAATTTTTTTATTGGTGCCAGGGATCAAACTCACAATTGCCTGCTTGCAAGGTGCTTATGCCACTGAGCTAAATCCCCAGCCCTAGACATAGATTCTTTGTGGAGCCTCGGTCTCAGCTGATACAGTGGCATCACTAGGCCTAGTGCACACACTACTTGGGAGCTACAGGTGGGGCATCACTGACCTGTCATATTGTTTTAAAGACCACACATCAGCACCTCAATAGACCCATTAGCATTGATGAAAGCCAATTCTGAGGCGGTAAAGAAATATTTTGGCCAGCTCTGAACATATCAATACACGGGAGTAGGGCCAAATCTCTTCTCTCAAGGAGCACTGTTCAGGTATCCTCCACAGTGATAGCTCCTGAATGTACCAAGCATACACAGAGGCACAGAACTGCAGGGGTGGATGGAAGCAACTAGTGTGTAAAATTGGACACGGTGGTGCACACCTGTAATCCCTGCACTTGGGAGGGAAGCATGAGAATCATGATTTTGAGGCCAGCCTGGGTTACATGGCACTTTCAAGGGGAAAGAAAAAAAAAAAATGCCGCAGCAACTAGTATCTGACCTTCCTCTAGGCCAATAGCCAAGGTTGAGAAAAGCAAAGCAAGGACCAGAGGGTCCCACAGCTGGTGTGGCAGTGCCTGGCCCCGAGTGCAATGGCCTCGAATCCCAGAGAAAGATGAAGATAACTGCTCCAGCCTTTGCCAATGTCTTTCTGGGTGAACAGTGGGTAGTTCTGGGGAGAGGGCCTGTAGGCATGATGGGAGTGGCTGCTTATAGCCTCAAACGTTCTTATTTCACAGCCGTCTGTGTCCTTTCGTGTTACATGGACAGAGCTTAGCTGCAGGCAGAGAAGTGCAGGCAGCAGGCGTGATGGGGGTCTAGGTTTGATTCCTGTAGCTGCTGCCCAGACTTCAGAGGGAAACAGGCTGGGGGTGGGAGAGCCCTATGTGTGAGCGTGCAAGTGCGTGTGTGTAGGGCTGGGAAAAGAGAAGAAAGACAGGAAATGAAGATCAACCAAAGGCCCAGAATGTTCCGAAGTGGCACAGTTAAAGGGTATCTGGCAGCCTCCTTAAGGTGGAACTGTTTCAGCAGAGCTTCCTCAGTTTACACTCCTGCTGGCTAGAAGATTAGGCTGTGGGGAAAGAATTGACTGGAAGCAGCTCTGACTGCTTTTGCTGATCATTTTAGAAAACTAAAAATCAAAGCAAAATAAAATAGCGATCAGTCTTATGAATGACTGCCAAGTGGATGAAGTCACCAGCCTGCCAGGACGCTGCCGGCCTCTGTCTCTTGGAGTAAGGCTGCTGGACTTTTGATTTGGTCCTAATTTCTACTGCTTAGAGACCATAACAGCCCAGGGCAGTGGCTCTGGGTAACGTACGTGCAGGTCCGCAGTCCAAGTGTGCAGAAGGGGACACCTCCATTCTGACTGGTAGGAGGCAGGCCAGGGTGATATGGTGCTGTGTCCTGTCAGGTCCTCCTAAGGTCTGGCCTCCGAGTGTCCAAGGGCCTTCATCCTGTCCCTCAGCACAGACCTTTCACACCGTCATGTTTCACCACACTCAGAACAACTGTCCCACGAGTACCTCGGTCACTTTGGTCATGGAGGTGTCACAGCAGGAGCCTACCCTCTGAGACCACTCAGGACGCAGTCCTGTTCACAGAGGGTACAGCACTGCTTGCTGTGGCAGCCAAGGTAGGTGTCCCCAGGGCCCACCCACAGAGGCAGCAGGGTGAGATACCAGGAGAGAGGCCAGGTCGAGGCCCCACAGGGTAGCAGCCCTAGAGAAAGCAGGGGCATCTCCTGGAAGCAGGTGCACTGAAAGACAAGTCTCAGTCCAACCACAGGAAGTGAAGCCCGCAGGCTTTGGATACCACCCAAGGGTCAGGAAAGCCCCACACTGCGGTGTGGCTAGGCCCACCCTGTGAGCAGAGTGTGCCAGGGAAGTGTGGGACCATTGTACTCTGGGCTGGACTTGACTCAGGCCTCAAAATCAGCTCGGGAGGGTAAAAGCCACACCCACCAGGGACATGCATTCCAGAGCCCACACCTAGGCTCCTGAGTGCTGAGAGGTGGGCTGCAAAGGCCATCTACTGGGACCTCAGCAAGGCCTATAGATGCCACCACTCTGGGCCCCAAACTGTGCTGCAGGCCAGGCAGCCAAGGCTGGAGGCAGAACACCAAGGGTAGATTTTTGGAACTTTGGCAGATGCAGGAAGGGACTGCACTGCGGCCTGTGAGCAGAGCTGAGGCCCTATGCTGGGCTTTCGTTTCCCAGTCCAGAAAACCTAATGTGAAGTGAGCGCCCCCTGGCTGAGCTTCTCAGCCATGCAGAGCTGGGGCACAGCTGACATCAGCACTACCTGCCACCAGGCGCATGCCAGGGCTCTTCTTACCTGATGTACCACCAGCCCTCCAGGTTCTTCCGGATCACCTCCACAGTGACGCCCTTCTCAAAGCCAATCTCATCCTTGCTCTGGCTGGTGTAGGGCTGCACAGTGATGTACTTCTCTTCTGAGGGCGGTGGTGGGAAGCAAGAAAGCAAAAATTACTTGAGGTTGAGGTGGAGACCCTGCTGCTCCTGTCCTCGTTGGCTTTGCTCAGCTGCTTGCTAAGGTGCCCTAGGTCAATCTGTGTCTCCAGAGAAGGAACAGGCCTCAGGGTTGGCAAGGGAGAGATCATGAGATCAACCCCGCCAGGACCCCAGGTTGCGTGGCAAAGCTCTGGAGAGCATGAAGTTAGCTCTCCCAGCCAGGCTACCAGGGTCTAGCACCCAGGTGGGGCTGGTTCGAGCCAGTCTGAGATCTGTCCTAGGTACCGCCTGGAGGTCTCGGGCTCCCCCATACCCTCTTCTGAATGTGGCTGGGCTTCACTCTGTCCCTCATGCACTCTCCTGGCTCTGCTCCTACTTTAACCCCTCAAATTCCTTCTTGGTCTGACTTCCCCTTAGCTCTAGGGGAGCCTCCCTGTCCCTATAGTAACACATTATTTCTTCAAGTGGGTTACACAAAAGCCTAGTTCAGCAGGAGTGGTGAAGATGAAATTCCCATGGCCAAAGCCGTGTGTGGAACTGTCACACTGACCCCCCTCTCCAGGCAGGTGGATGTCACCAGGTAGTCAGGCATCCAGGCACCTGTTCCCTGTATCTCCTAGAGTTGTGTATACTCAGACATCTGCCCCTGGTGCCGGGTCTCCTGCAGATCTGCCTGTGCTACTCTCCTGGGTATGGCTTTGTTTTAAACACTGGGGAATGAACCCAGGGTCTCAGGCATGCTAGGCAAATGCCCTCAGTAACTGCACCCTGATCTTTTTTGAGACAGGATTTTACTACACTGTGACTTTAGGATCCTGTTGGAAGTCTTCCCAAGGCACAGGGAAAAGGGCGCCTCAGGAAGAGCTCAGGAAGGGGTCAGGTGTGCGAAGCTGGGCTACTTGGCACCTCTTTGGCTTCCTTCAACTCCTTCTAGTGCCTCTACTCAGGCTGCTATGTCTACTGGGGTCCCCTTCTGTCCTGGGGACAGCCCACACCTGGCCAGTGAAGGACATTCTGCCTATTGGGTGACTCTGCTCAGAGGGCAGCTCCGGGTCCACTCACCCTTTTGGGAGAACAAGAAAAAAGCAGGGATAGAGAAGAAAGAATTGCCAATCCAGGAATGCCCTTGGGAGGGTCACTGGGAACCTTGCTGTCCTCCTAGGAGGCTGAGACAGTGCAGGGGTGAGAGGAGCAGAGGCCAAGGATGGCATCAGAAAGAGGAAGGCGGGACTGGGAGGGGCAGGGTGAGGTGCTGGGGCTGGAAGCTCCTTGAGAGCACAAAGTAGGAGGCTTGCTCTCAGCAGCCTGCTTCTCCCAACTCCCGGCCTGACAATCACCCCCAGGCTCCTCAGCAGGACCCAGTCTGCAGTCTGCTGCGGCTACGGTTATGGGGGTTCGTCTGTTCATTCTTCTCTGGATTGCTAAGGTACTGTCTTCAGCCCTGTTCTGGGCTGGGACAGTGGCTTGCTTTTGGAGGCAGCTGTCCTGCCAGACTTCAGGATAGAACAGAAGGGCCATCAGCCCCGCCCGAAATGCTGCCAAAAACCAAAAGGTAGGTGAGGGTGGTGGGGGCCCCAACTTCTCAGCATACTCCCCCACACAGCCAGCCTTTCTCAGCATGGCCCGGGGGTTCCTCCTAGGGCCTTTAGATTACACTGCAGTCCCGAGCAGGATAGCTGCCCAGCTGCCTGAGAACGCTGCCCAGCCAGATCCTGACTCGGGCTTGGAGACGCTCTGTGCTCCTCCCGGCCAGCACTCTGCTATCCTGCCTACTCCAGGTCTTGCTCCATTTTCCAGTGGGGCACAGTGAAGTCTGGCCCAGGCTGCAGCCAGAGGGGCAGCGCCAGGCCTGGGGAAGCCAGGCCTGTGGTCTACATTTTGCCTTTGTTCACTGCAGCTATTTTTAAAAGCCTGTGGTTCATGCAGGAAGCCATCGTTACACTTTTCCTAGGCAAGGTTGCTCTTGCGGAAGAAAACGACAGTCCTCCCTGGAGGAAGATCAGAGGGCCCTGCCTCCTGGCCCAGAATAGCGCCTGGACCATCCCGTGTGGGCACAGCCAGGCGTGCCCACAGGGAGGTCTCAGGGGGCATTCGGAGAACAGAGTCCCACCAGCATGGGATTCCAGCTTACTCTGACCTCTGGGGTGGCATGGGCAGAACCATGGATATTGGTTCTGGCCGGAAAAGCTGAATCACTCCTGCCGAAGTTCCTGGGGATCTGGGCCTTGGCGACCATATTCTCTGGAAGTTTCTGGGCACTGGTAAGTGTGCTGTCCGGCCTCACTCGCTGTGGGGGTTCCAAGGAAAGAGAATTGAGGGCCCTGGTCCTTAGCATGGCTGGGTAGTCAGGTCGCCTCTTTCCACTTTCTCTTTGGGCACTCAACTTTCTGCTCTGGTCAGCTTGCACGATAGAAGTGTGGACATGGCCACATGGGGCTCAGCTCTCCCAGGTCATGGGAGAGGTGAGGGATGAGCAGGGACAGACCCTCCACTGGACAAGGGCCACAGTCCCTATGGGGTTTGGGGAGGTCTGGATGCAGCATGCCCAGGGTGCAGGGGCCTCCATGGCAGCTGAATGGCCCAGGTGGGCCTGGGTCTTGGGGCACACGGTGAGAGAAGGAAGCTGTGCGCTCAGGGCTCTCGGGGCCTCTGGGAAGCCCTGGTGTCTGCCTGGGGAGGACCGGCCAGGGCTGTGGGCAGGCGGCCTAGCCTGGTCTCCAAACCACAGCACTTCCTCTTTCCAAACACTTTCCCCTCTGTCAGCAGTCTCTCTGTTCCTTCCCTGGCTTCCATAACTCACCCTCCCCCAGAGAAGAGAGACAGACAGAGAGATAGACACACACAGACCATATGACAAAGGCCGAGGTGGCTGGGGCACCGGCACTGGGGTGGAGGCTCCGGAAAGCACTGCCATCTCCTGTCAGGTCAGTTGGTGACCCGCTGCCTACTGCCCCAGCTCTGTGTCAGCAGTGTGGTGCTTCAGCCAGCTCTTCGCATGCTGTCCCTAGCTGCCCGACTTCACGTGGCCTCTAGGGCCAATGCTGGGAAATCATGCTCCTGGGTCTCTTACTCAACAGAGAGAAAGGAGTGGACATCCTGGGCTTGGATGTCCTCTTGTCTGGGTGACTGCAGAGCTGTGCATGGAGGTGGGGCTATGTCTGGGAAAACACTGCCTGTGTGTATGGGGCACGCGGGACAGTGTGTGTGGACTTGTGAGTGTTGCTGCGGAAGTCTACACACTGTGTGTCTGTGCTTGAGGCAGTGGTTGAAAATGGGCTCAGCAGGTAGGACAGGACAAACCTGAGTCTCTCCTGTGCAAATCCAGGCCTCCTCCTTCCCAGCCTGGCCCTGCCTCCCAACAGCACTGCTCTTCCCTTCTGGCTTTAGGATGGCCTTTGCTTTACATTTGGCCTGCTGCCCTTCATAGTTGGCCCTCTGCCCTGCAGGACAAGCTGGGCTTCTCCTGGCCAGAACTGAGCCTGTGGCCACCCAGGAGTTCTAGTTTCTGCTGCCGCAGGCCTGAAATGTGTTCTCACTGTCATCTGGAAACAAACGGGGGTGAGCAGCATCTCTGTGTTCCAGGAAGGCCGGACCCTCGTGGGGTTGTCAAGCTGGTTCCAACTGTGTTCTCACCACAAGGAGCTCTCGTGGGACAGGGGAAACTGGTCACCCACTGGTCCACGACAGGGGTGCCGCAGATGTTTCCAGGGGCATCTCGCAGCCTCCTGTCTCTCACCCTGCAAGTTCCTGGATGTTGGGAAGCTCTAGGCCAGCAAGACCTCTGCTCCAGCATTGGCCTGCGGCCTCCCTGGAATCCTCTCAGTTCAGCCCTTCTGTAAGTTCTGAAGGCCAGCGCTGTAGCAGGGCCTGAGCCCTTATCAATGCAGGTTGGGACTATGTTCCAGTGCCAGGCTGGGGCTGGCCTCCAGGTTTTATCTGGCTGGGGCTGCCCTTCCTGGTCTGAGTGCAGCTGGCTGAGGGAGGACAGTGTGGGTGGTTCCTTCTTTTTACTCAATTCTCAAGCAGCTGCCAGGATGGAGTAGGATGCTGACAGAGACAGAGGTTTTGTAGTGATCTGTAGTGTCCAGAGCAAAGGTGACCTACCTTAGAGACCACAAGGTTGCCCTGCTTCCCTGTCCTCAGGACCATCTTCCTTTCTGGTGGACCCGCAATTGTGTCCTAAGGCCCAAGACCTCTACTCCCAGGACATTAGTGAGCTAGAGCCGCCCTGGTGCCACCCCAAGTCCCAAGCAAGGCCCCTGCCCCAGGCCCAGTGGCAGCAGGTGATAGGAAAGCCTGGCTGTGAGCCTTGGTGAGTCTGGAGGCCCCAGGCAGAGCGGGCAGAGAGCAGAGGGAGCTGTTAGTAGGAGATGGGCAGCAGTGGTGGGGCAAGAAGCAGGTGGCCACGGTCACCTCGGCTGTGCTGCCTGTTGACCATTCCGCCCAGGGTCCATCGGCGATCCAGGCGCCGCTGATAGGCCTTGCGTCTCTTGGACACTGGCGTGGGAGGTGGTTGATGGTGCACGCAGCCGACATGAACCGGCGGAGAAAATGGAGATGAGGATGAGATGGGGGCGAATGGAGGAAGGGGGAGATGGGAAGGGAACTGTCCACTGCCCAGCAGCCAGTCCGGCTGAGTGGCACATCCAGTGGGATGGGCACAGGTGATCAGCATGTGGGAAAAATTCAAACTTCAGCTTACAGCCCACATCTAGAAGGGAGCTAAAGAGTTCAGGATGTCAGTACCTTAGGAACAGGAAGGGTCCTCACGGCAGCCCTAACCCTGGCTGTAGCCACAGCCCTGCAGGGTGGAAGGGTCACTACTTCCCCAGGTCCGGGATGATGCCCATCTGCAGAAGTGCCTGGAGCCCCAGGCAGCCAGGCTGGCATCCACTCGCTCACTCATGCGTGTGAATTCGCCACCATGGGCCAGGCATCACACGGGCAAGAACGCATGTGTCCAGGAGAACCCCGGGCCCCTCCTCACTGGCCCACAGCTTTGCTTTCCCACCTGTCCCCACTCGGGAATGCCACCTGTGGGGGATCAGGACTTTGCCTGCTGTCTCTGTATCCCCAGTGCGTGGCACTGGCCAAGGGCAGGGCTGCTGGGTGAAATATACACAGGCGGATGGCACAGCCACCCTGCGTTCCTGCCTGCCGTCTCCGACAGCAGAGGCCATGCTGTCAGCTGCTCGGTTCCTGAGACCCCCTTGCTTTGACTGTGCTCCCTAGGCAGGCCCTGCACTGGTCCACTGGTTGCCACAAGCCCCTGAGGGCCCCTGTGCCTAGGTGCTAGCATGGGATGACCTGTTGTCCTCCAGGATTCTCAGGGAGAAAGGACACTGAACTCTGAGGTGCCAGCTGGTCCCACCTCTGGGCACCATAGAAGGAGGCTGCCCAGCTGTCCCAGCCTGGAAGAGGGAGAGGCTGGTGGTTAGAACGAAAAGTGAAACTGTCCAGGCAAACTTGGACCAACCCCACAAAGCCTTCTGGGAAGTCTGCTCTCTCAGAGAGGATGGTGGCCTGTGTGACCTGTCCATTCTGAGAGGCGACCTGGACAACAGGCCAGGAGGTGTAATACTAGACCAGCCCACTGCCAGAACACCCTGAGAAGCCTGTGACCTCATCTGTCATAGAGTGACACTTCTTTCCCTGGTATGGGCCAACACAAGGGGCTGAAAGGATCTGGGGACACTGATTAGGGTGAGGCCTCCTAGGTGAGGCTGGGTGATGCGGGGAGCAGGGGGAGGGTAACTCCCCTCATGGTAACCCTCCTAGTAACTGACCTTTACCCCCTACCTACCTGGTTTAGTGTGAACCATTTACAAACATCTCACCCGAGCTTCCTGGAAGGCCTTTGTGACTGCCCTAGTCCCATCACACAGATGGGGAAACAGAGGCCTGGGGTGCCAAGAAACCCTCTGAATCACATCAACCAGGAGGCTGTAGGTGTGGAGAACAGAGGACACAGCACAGTGGCCTGTGCCTTGGCTCTGGGAGGCCCACCCTGAGCCCTCCTGTAGATCTGCACAGGAGAAACCTAGGAAGAGGCAGTGGAATCACAAGCGGCCACAGAAGCTGGCACACAGGCCCTGTCAGAATCCCTGGAAGAGGAGTCCCTGGAGGATGTGTACATGTGCGTGTGTACACTTTCCGAGCAGAGGACTCTGCGCTGGCTCTGCCTGATTTGTACAATATTGAGGTCAAGGTCCTCCACACCTTGCTGCCGCCCATATGTCTTAGCTTCAGGGCCACAGCCTGCGCCATCTGCGTGACCCCTCTGCCCTGTCCTGCCCTTCCTGGTGCAGCCTTTGCAGCCACACGTTCTCCTAGAGTGAGTCCTCATGTGACCCCTCTTGCTGATGAGCCGGTGCTTTGGAAGGTGTGGAGGCCCAGGGCCCAAGCTGGATAGAACAGGCACTGCCTGTTTGGAAGCCTCAGGCCCTGCAGCTAGAAATGCAGGGACTAAAACTGTCCTCCCAGGGGGCCAAGAGGGGATCTAGAGCCCTGATCCAGCACCTCTGAACGTGAACTCAGATAGATGAGACTCTAGGACTGCAGGGAAACTAGAGCAGGCCAGCTCAGGGCCACAGCTATCCACTGTGGCAGGGGTGTGGTGGGAACAGGGTGGGGCTCAGGGAAGACACTGGGAGCCCTTCCAGTGAAGCCCAGTCCTGGGAGACCTATAACAGGTAACTTGCACTGCAGAGGCCTGGCTTGGATCAGGGCTGAAACAAAACGCTGACCCAGGAGGATAGGCAGGGCCGAGGCCCCAGCCAGAGAGCCAGCATACAAGGAGCTGCTTATTTTGGACTGGGCAGCAAGAGAGGGACAGAGGAGCAGCCTGGAGGAGGTCTGAGCTCTGGTGGCAGGCCTCCATCCTGCCATCCATCCCTCAGACGCACCCACCTGAACCGTCCCTGCTGGCCATTAGGGGACGAGTCCCTGCTGCCAGGCCCTAGGAGGTTCAAAGGCCTTAGGAGCATGTAGCTGGGAACCCGCATGGCTCAGCCTCCTGGGCACAGGCAGCCTTGCTGGGGTAGGGTCTACAGACTGCACTAGCCTGGGGAGAAGGACCCAGGAGCACCTCACAGAGCCGGGGCTACATGAGGGCTGAGAACTGGGTAGGGCCTGGGCCAATCTCAGTCTCTGAGCCCTGCCTCAGTGGGTCCCTGAGAGGAGCCCAAGACTTCCAGGGAGGAGTGTTCCAGGAGTCCAGGCCTAACACTGTGTTCTCCACCCTGTCTCCCAGGTGCCAAAGTCAATGGTCCACACCGCAAGAGAATTTCCTTGGTTGTTAGCCCCATGTTGGAGCCAGCAACGGTAGGCGTGAGGAGTTGGTGGGCCAGCCTCAGTGAGGTAGGGTCCCAAAGGAAGGGGTGACCCAGCTCACCCTGGAGGGTCAGGTGTTTTTGAAGAAGAAGAGTGGGAGCACTGCCTCAGGAAGGGGTGGAGCCCACCCCAGCTTTCCTACCCCACTCCTACTCTGAAGGCCCTTACCTTCCCCGGCCTTGGGGGTGTTGATGTCTGAGTCATCCCGAGTGCCGTTCTGGGCCTCCAGGTAGGTGGCAGGGACCCAGCCCTGCTCCTCAGAGGTGCTCACGAACCACCAGCCTGCAGAGGGGACAAAAGAAGACAGGCCCTAAGAGAGTGCAGGATGCTGGAGGACAAGGAGACAAGCGGGGCCCAGGGACAGGGTATGGTGCCAGGTTGCATGGATGCCTGGCACATACCCAGCTCACGCACGGCCAGCCTTGGGAGCCTGCGTCCAGCCTCGGGCAGGAAAGGCCAACACATGCCCAAGAAGAGGGCCTCACCAGCTGCCCTTCGTTCTGACACGTTCCATGAAAAAAGAAGTGGGAACAATGGTACATCCTACAAGTGAAAAGCCACACCTTGTGCAGGCCACCCAGGGCCTGTCAGCCTGCCAGGTTCCCTGGTGTGGCCGCTGTGGCTCTCCCAGGTGCCCAGACCCAGGTCAGCATAGTCCTCCTCAGCTGATCCTGGCTGCCCCTGAAGGGTGGTGCCATTTCCATGACAGTATGTGGACACTGACTCTGGGGGCAGACACCTGCCCTCAATCAACTTTTGGGTGGCTCATATTCCTAGGAACTGACAAGGTCAGAATGCACATTAAGCACCCTTTGGGATTAGCACTATCATGGCTTAATTTGGGCCAAGGTCAGGCTAGAGGAGGTGGTCCTGGGCCCCTAGGAGCTCCCACTGACCTCTGCCTGTGCTCAAGAGCTTTGACATTCAGACTGACAGAAGAGGCCATTCCTGACGCTGCCAGCCACTGGGCAGAAGGCCACAGGACCACTGCTCACTGATGTCAAAGGAGGTCTCGCTGCCCCTCTCTCTTTAACCAAGAGGACCCTGAGTGCCACAAATCGCTCAAGGGGTACTAAGGCTCTGTCTGTGATGGTATGGGTGGCAGTTTCTCTGCCATTCTCTGTGGAGATGGCTAGCAAAAGCAGAAGCCAAGGCTGCCTAGGAAAGGAAGAGCAATGAAGGGTGGCAGGGAGCATTGTGGCTGCTCCTACGCACTTGGCTTGGGGTGCCCCCCCCCACTCTGCCCCCGGCTGGAATTAGGCCAGGGAAATACTATGCAAGCTGTGTGGGTCACCTTCATCCCTTCCTGTGACCCACAGCCTTTGCATCCTCTGACCCTGTCACACCTGGGGCCATGGAGAGGGCGGATGAGCTCCCTGCCATCTTCCCTGAAGCCCAGGTCCTGTGCCTTGGTTGCTGGAGCCCCCAAGGCAGCCAGAGGGCAATGGACTTTGCAAGGGAATCTACTTGGGTGCCTCCTCCCTCAGCCTCTGGAGGAGCATTCCCAGGAACTCTAGCAGTCTCTGCCAGGAGGTACAATCCCAGCTGTTCCTTCAGACTCATGGCACAAAATGCCCCAACTCACTGGACTTGCACCACAGGCCCCAGCTTCCTTGAACACGAAGTGGGCACACCTAGCCAACATCTCCTGCTGGACCTGTCACTTTGGATGCTGCAGTGCCCTGGGGACAGGTGTGTGACTCAAGCATGGCCATTCAAGGGTTTTTCCAGGAACCAAAGCAAGTGCTTTGATGACCTGAGCTCTCAGTCCCATGAGGCAGGAGTTATGGGAGGTGGGTGGAGACACAGCCTGGGAGTTAAGAGAACCAAGCTGGTGGGGAAGACATGGGGTGGGTGAAAGAGTTTTGGCCCAGACAGGACACTGTAGCTGGTGAAGCCTTAGAGGCGGAACCAAGGAGCTCCTATCTCCCCCACCCCTAGGAATTTACCTGTGACTCCATCTTCCCCGCCCTCTAGGAATTTACCTATGGCGCCAAATCAAGACCAATGGGCTACCCGTGCATCTTTGATGCCCCTTTAGGTTCCACCCCAAACCGAGGCTACTTACATAACCGCCACGCCACGTGTCCGCCAGAGAGAAAGCCGGACTCCAGCGGTCAGGGGGTTTTGGTTTTCTCTCTCCATGTTCTCAGAATAAAGGCCTCTTTTGTTTTATACTTCTCATCTTTTGGATATAATCTTATCAGTGGGGAGGGAGCTGGTCCTGACAGACCTCTTCAGAGCCCCTAGTCCTACTGTGGCAAAGCCAGAGGACCTCGCTGGACTGCTTGGTTGCAATGAGCCACAGAGCTTCTGCTACTGTTTAGCTGAACAGGAGCTAGGATGTAATCATTCCAAGTCAGAGTCTTCCTCTATCAGCCCTAACCAACACTCATCAAACATGGTGACTGAAGCCCCCACCTGAGACAAGTGTGGAGCACAAACGTCAACAAAGTACTTGCTATCACACCTTAGCAGCTGTGCACCGAGTTCCCTAAGTCCTTCTGGAGTCAATTGCCAAATCTTGCTCATCAGGAAAACCCCTTAAGCTCAAAGATCCCTTGTCATAGTTCCCAACCTGAGATGACTTTCATGAGGTGCTTGAGAGCTGGACCACTCAGAGAATTTCTCAGAGCCAGGTTTGTTCTAAAGACAGCTTAGCAGTGGCTCCTTCATCCCCAGCTTTTTTTTTTCTTGAGACAGGGACTTGCTATGTAGTTCAGGCTTGAGCTCATTATGCAGCCTCGAACTTGCTAGGATCCTCCTGCCTCTAGCACTAGTTTCCCAAGTGCTAGATTTACAGAAGTGCAACACTACGCCTGGCATTCAACTGCAGATTCTCTCCAAAGTTACCTCCTAAGGTGCATGCCCTGGAGCCAAGCCAAGATCTGTTAGGTCATGGAAGTGCCCAGAAGGCCTGGCCTCAGAGGGGAGTCTTTCTTCCTGGAAGCAGGTTTTTCCAGGGTAGGTCTGGGCTGAGGCCAGGGGTTTCATCATCATTGGATACAGTTAGATGTGCTTTGATGAACAGCACGGTTTGGAAGCATAGGTCTTGTTGAGTATTGGCTAAGATCCCTTCACAAAGAGCTTCTTTTTCTACACCAAGCAAATGTCCAACACCAGCCTCCCTATCCCTGTTTGTCTACTCTGGGAGACCGCGTCCTCCCTGGTCTTGTGTGAGCCCAAGGCTGGGTGGCTATCTTTATGTGGACTTGGGCTCCAAAGTCAGCCCCAGTAGAAGCTAGGCAGGCAAGCTCTCTCTGTGGGCAAGAAAGGCTTTTAGGGAGGCCAGGGAGGAGGTTACTTTTGTATGAGACTCAAACCCTGCTTCCCTGGGAAATTTTCTCCACCTGTCTTACTCAGACTTGTGTGTCTTAACTGCTATGAGAGAAGTCCTCCAGTCTGCTGTCCTCTTGCTGTCACTCTTTCCCTTCTGCATTGATCTTTCTTCCTGTATAGAAGGCCTTAGGATCCCAGGGTTTGGGTGCCTCTCCCCTTCTCTTGTGGGAACCCTTCCATGCATAGCTAGTCCCTACTTCTCAGCAGCCAGATGCAGAGTGGAGGATGAATCTGTACTGGTGGACAGCAGGCACTTCTGGGCAGGGCAGGCCTGGCCCTTCCTCTGATTCTACCTCTTTTTTTTTTTTTTTGTCTTTTTCCTTTTTTATCGGTACCAGGGATCGAACTCACTTTTGCCTGCTTGCAAGGCAGGTGCTTATGCCGCTGAGCTAAATCCCCAGCCCCTTGATTCTACCTCTTCTGAGCAAACACCCGCTCAGGGTGAGCAAGGACAGAGGTGCACCAAAGACAAATCAGCACCATGCTCACCTAGCACCGTCTCCTTGCTCCCTAGATGGGGGGAGGGGCTGTCTGAGTCCTTTCTGCTTCAAAATCCACGGTGCCATGGCTTCCAAGGCACCTGGCTGCATGCCTTGCTGATGGGACATTCCTCTCACTGGGACAACAGCTTAGGTGCCGATCCTCTGGTGTGGCCCTGCGAGTGTCACTATCTCATGGTCTGGTGGGCCCTCCCAACCCTGTTGGGGAGCACAAGTTGGGGCTTCTGCTCTAGCCCAAACACTTGCAGAGCTGAGCTACACAGCCACCAGTCTCAGGTTCCTCTTGGTGCCAGAGAACCTGGATGTGGAAAAGCGTGTCATCAGTGTGGCTGTGGGCGAGTGGGCATGCACATGCAGAAGGGCTTCCTGGAAAGGCTCCCTGGGGCTGGGGTTTAGCTCAGTGGTACAGCACCTGCTTGGCAAACGTGAGGTCATGAGTTTGATTTAGATTTCCTGGGCCTGCTCTCCACAGCTACCGACAAGGCTCACCCCGATGCCAATGGCTCAGGTGTCAACTGCTGCCACCTGGGCTCCTGGCCAAAGTCACTGCTCTCCTGGAAGAGCACACACAATCTTAAGTCCTGAGTGTGGCTGGCTAAGAGGACACAGGCTCCAGGTTTCCAGGCTCCTCTCCAATGCACGCACCTGCTCCAGAGTCTGATGTGCATGGGTGTGCTGGATTTGGGGGTGGGCTGGCGTATGTGTCTGAGTATGGTGGAGTGAGCTGTGAGTGTGCACAAGTCTGTGTGTGGATGGGCACATGCACACATGAGGATGAAGCTAGTCCTGTGTGTGCATGTAACACATACAGGACACCAAGAAGTGTAGCATCTCAGTCTCTCAGCTTGACATATATTACTTTATTCATTCTTCAAGGATCTTGTGAAATAATGTCATTACCATCCCTCCCACTTCACAGATGAAAAAGCCTGGCTCTCCATCCCGGCCAGGCTGGCCTAGATCCCTCTCAGCCACTGCCAGAGCAGCGTGGTGCATGTCTGCTGCAAGCACAAGTGTAAAGGTGACTCCGTGGGAATGCATGTGCTGGAATCCTGGTAGCTCACACATGTTCCTGTCTGAGAGGAGATGCCGATGCCTCTGAGCATGTGTACGTGCGTGCGTGCTTCGAGCAGAGGTGCTGCTGCTCTGAGTGTCTTTGAGTGTCCATGGGTACCAGGAGCCAAAGATCTCTGTCTGAGCATCTTGTGGTGTGGCCTCAGGAAAGTGCCTTAACCTTTCTGAGCCTCAGTCTGCTTATCTATGAAATGGAAGCATATCATCTACCACGAAGGATGGTGTATGGATTGGATGGGATAAGGAATGACACGCAGGTCTGAATGGCAGCTGTGCACTTGACTGAAGGCAGAATCACAGCCACCTGGAAGCAGCTCAGTGACCTCATGCCTGTCCATGATCCAATCTGACCCTGCTAACCCGACTTCCCCTTCCATCCCTCAGGCCTCCTTTCCTGGGAGAGGAAATCCATGACCCTGGACTGAGGAAGTGACCATGCTTGTGTCTATGTGGGCAGCTGTTCTCTGGCAGACAGATACCTGGTATCCTTCTGAGAGCTTAGCTGGCTTCCAGGAGGAAAGGGAGCAGCCTAGGGGATGAGGCAGTGAAGCTGGTGGAAGCAGGACATGGTGGGGACCCCAAAGGGTGCTGGCTGGCTGGGATGATCTTTAAAAAGCACATGCCCCTAGCCCAGGCTGGCAACTCTGCCTGTGTGGCCTGCCAGGCCCTTGCTTGGGCAGGCCTTTCCCCTGAGGTGTGCATCCTGGATCCAGGCCCTTGGCTGGGAAACTGTCCATCCAAAGAGCTTGGGCAAAGGATATCTGACTTGCAGGCGGGGTCTGTCTCCAGGCTGAGCACAGGATGGTGAGGTCACTTGGGTGAAACAAACTGGCCAATGCCCTGTAAGCTGTGTCATGCTCACCTCTCCCTCTACCTGGCCAATGCTTCTGCAGGGTGAGAGGCCAGGACCCAACCCTTCCCAGGAGGCCAATGCCCAGAGGGAGTGGTGATGTCCCCTGTCATTTGCAGCTGGCTTTGCTTGATGGGTCTCAGGGACCACTTCACAAGGGCCTGGGGCCACAGAAAGAAGGGCTCATCAGGAGGGCTAAGCAGCTCAGGGCCAGGTAGGGAAGGGATACTGCACAGCCAGCCCCAGTCCACCCAGGAACCCGAGGCCCTCTCTTCATAGGCCCAGCCTCCCCCTCGGCTGGCTGATCCACATGCATGGTCACCTGCACAGACTCCAACTAGAGCCTCCCAAAGCTGGCATGAAGGGAGGTAACGGTGGGGACTCAGAGACCAAAGAAAATGAACACTAGAGAAAGAGAGATGGAGGGAGGAGCTGGGGGAGAGACAGTGAAGCGGCTGGGGGCCTTAGCCTTTCCAAGAGGGGCGGTCTGGCTGGGGGAGGCAGGAAGTGATGGGCACTCCCAGTCCATTGCTGTCCCCAGGGTGACTAGGCCACAATGGCCTCCTTAAGGAGGGAAAATAATGAGCTCATTAGGCCAGCAGGAGGCCAGCTGCACACAATTAGGATGTTAATAAAGTCCTCCAAGGTCACTGCTCAGTATAAGATAAAGCATGCAGCAGGGGAGGGGAGACCCCTGCTTTTTCCTCTTCCTCTGAAATCCTCCCAGTCTTTCCAGATGTAAGATGTGTCCTCCGGAGGCCCCAGTCCTCTCCTCCCTCCTGGCCCTGCTCACCAGGGGCTGGGCCCACGGGTGCTTGTTAGCCCTTTTATAGGCTGGACCTAGAATTAGATCCCAGCCTCCCCACTTCCCAGCTGGGGGCAAGTCACAGCCCTGAGACTCACTGGCTACCCACCCCTTCAGGCTGCCCAAATCAGGGACACACAGTACAGTCAACAGCTGGGAGCTTTGTGTGCTGCAGGGATTCACTGAGCACCTGGAATGCCCCAGGTGCTGTGCAGACAGGAAGCACCACCACTGTGGACAGCACATGTCAAGCCTCAGCTCTGTCCCCGCACCCCAAGGAGGGCACACCGCACTGGCTGCTGAGGCCCCAGCAGAGGCAGTGCCTCATGCCTGGCCTGCAGGCTCTCAGTGCAAATCCAGAGGGCACGGAGACAGCATGAGACTCATTGGAGCCTGGGAGACCCAGCACCTTCTGGTGCTCCCCAGGGCTTGCTCAGTCCCTCTGTGGTGACCTGACACCAATCTCTTCTAGTTGGCCGCTAACTCCATAGGGAGGATGAGTTAGGGAGCCATCTAGGGTCTTCATGCTTTGGGTTCTGGGGGTCTGGAAGTCCTTCCTCCCAAAACCCAAACCAGCACTCTGGCCTGTGGCCCACAATGCCTCCATTCTGGTGCAGACCTTGTCTTCTAGAGAAGTGTAATGCTTCCAGGAAACCCTATGTTCTCTCCTGGGAGCAGGGCTGGAGAGGGAGCAGGGTGAGGACTGGTGAGCGCCAAATGGTGAGGGGAAATGCTGAGGAGCAGGATTGAAGGGGCTTGGCCCGGCACATGGCACCAGCACTGCCCACTTGGCCACAGTACAGCTGGCACGTGGCTGAGCCCTAAAGGGCTGCTTCTACCCTGGACCCAGGCTGGCCCCTTTCTGTGACCTGAGGGGTTAGAGCAGTGAAGGCAAACCTTTTAGAGCTTTCAGTGACACAAATGGCCCACAGTAACATGTGTGCCACAGGTTCGGTGCCACTGGGCTAGAGGAACGGAAACGCAGATGGCTCATATGCACTGGGCCTTTAAGAAGAGCAAAGGCAGGGCTCCCTGGCCAGGCCTCTTCGGTCAGAAGCTCTGTCACTGCAGCCTTCTGCCAAGACACACTCCAGCTCCCAGCATGTGGCGCCATGGTCCAAAAAAAACAGAAGGGACTTTGGGGTAGGTGAGAGGCTCCCCCGGCACCCCTGTGCACCCATGCTGCCCCTGCCCTTGACCTGCTCACCTGTCCTGCTGCTGGCACCTGCTCTGCTCTGCTGTCCTGGCCCTTTCCTCTCCTCAGATGGGGCTCTGAGGCCACCAGGGCCCCAGAACCTTCCCTTGGTGCCTGGATTCCAAGACCATTAGCACAGCTGCCACGTCACCATCTGGAAGGCTCTGTGGAGCCCATGGCAAGAATACAGCGAGAGCTGGCTGCCGCTGCCTCTCCCGCCTGGACTCCAGCCTGCCCACTGTGCGGGATGAGCCCAGAGCTGGAATGGGGCCAGCCAAGCCCAGGGGCTCTGGTGGGTCTAGGCAGGCCCAAGGTCATGGGCAAACTAGTGCGAATTTGCAGGTCAGCAGGGGCCTGCACCAGGATGACAGGTAGTGCATGGGAAGGATTTTAAGCAAGAGGTCCTGGGCCAGGCTGCCTGGGCTCACTCCTCAGCTGACAGTCAGGGCAGTCACCGCAGTGTCCTCTTCTGCGTACTGGGCCTCGGACTGTGCCCTCATCTCACAGCACTGCTACAGGTACACACAAATCAGTCCTCAGAAAGTACGCAGAGAGTACCTGATCCTCAGCGAATCGCAAAGGGCGAATTGTAAGGGCAAGGCACAAGGAATTCTAAGGAAGGAGCAGCTTTAAGGAGTTCTAAGAGATGGGATAGTCTCAAATCTCAGAAGAGAGAGACAGGTGTCCCTGACATTTAGCCATGGCCGGGAAGGTCTCCACTGAATATGTGTGGTTTGGTTTGGGGCTCTGCACATGTGGGGTTTGGGGACAGATGGGGAACACCAGATGGCCTGAGGTTCCTGCAGGGGGTACAGAGCAGTGCAGGGGCAAGGAGAATGACTGTAACAGGGTATATCCCCCGCTAAGACTGCTTTGTGTATGGGCGGCCCTGTCTGTCCTGGTCATGGGATGTGGTGGTGGCCAATGCAATGCTTGCTGAGGGAACCACAGGCAGCCAGGGGTCAGACTAATAAGGGACAGGGACAGTTGGTAGAGAAGAGCTCAAAAGGAACTGCAGCTCAAATCCGGTGGGGACAGGGAAGAACAGGCTAGGGTGGAGGCACGGTACCAGCAAGGGTAGGATGGAAAGGGACACAGCTCAGCCTCAGGACGCCTAGGATATGTCACAGGACGTGTTCCTGAGAGAAAGAACAGGAAGGACACCATTGTGGAGTTACCGTCCTCTGCCTACCCTGCTCTACACGGAGGTGCAAGCCTGTGGACAAGTTCTCAAGAAGAAGGCCCCTCTGAAGGACAGAAGACATAAGAATTAGATCCTAACCTAATTGTGAACCACGTGTATGGCAGGAGGGAAGTGGCTAGGGAGAATGAGACATTCAAATAAGCCAGAGGAGTGGGACTCCCAAGGGCATGCAGAAGGCAGTCAGCATGGCACCCTGCAGTTCCAGGGAAGGAACAGGAGTAAGGAGAGGCAAATATCTCTGCTGAACAAGGAGCAGCTACAGGGCAGGCGGGGGTCTGCGGTGCTCCTGGGCAGTCCTGAAAGTGGCTGCTTGGCAGAGAAGCGCTTGCTGACCACAGGAGGGCAAGCGGATTCATGGCAGAAAGGCAGCTCTCAGTGCTGGCCACCAGAAAAGGCCACCTGGAAAAGCACCTTCCCCTTACTACCAGCAATCACGGAGACAGATGGGAATGAAACTAGAGGATACAAAATGGACATGGTCTTGACTTTCAGGGAAAATTCTAGCTCAGAGCTCAGCAAACTCAATGCTGGCTGTGGCCATGAGCCACATGGATTCCCCAAGGGATGCAGAGAGCCCAGGGAGGGGACCCCTCACTAATCCAAGAGGCACTGGAGGGAGGGTGTAGCAGGAAGAGACAGCGCCTGATCACTCTGGGTTCTGAGAAATAGTGACCCTCGGCTGGGCAGGTTCAGAGCGTACCACAGCAGAGCTGTCCAGGCCTCAGTATGTGTGAGCTCCCAGTGCCCGGGATGCACTGAGAGATTCTTGGCTGAGGGCTGACGTCCACTGCAGATGTGATGGGAGCCTGTCCCTCTGGATGTTTTAATCAGCCCATGATGAGGACAGAGATGCTGTGCTGGTAGCACCCTCTCATCTAGCAAAAGCTGTGCCAGGACCAGGAGCCAAAGGGAATGGTCTGAGCAGATGATAATGACAGGTCACATCTCACATCCTGCTAAGTCTTACATGGGGAGACGACAGGATGAGGCTTAGCACAGTGATCATAAAATTTACTGCCCAAATTCTTCACGCCAAAGTTTTCTGTTACGAACTGACAGTCTCAGACAAGGTGGTCAGTGTGGGTCCCTCCTTTGGCAGTGAGGAGGAGCAGGGAGCTCTGAGGACCAAGCGCCTGGCGGGAGGCGGGGTGCTGGGACTGGTGCCCGGGTCTGATGTGTAGGACGGCACTCACAGCTCACTCCCTGCTTTGCAGGAGGCCAGCACTAGCTGCTCGATGTTTGTCCCCCCAGTTCTCCACTGCACAGGTGCGCCAAAGAACCCAGTGCTCTGCTGGCTTCTCCTCCACTGCATCCTTCCCTACCAAGCAGCCCTGACTCTCAGAAAAGCCAAAGACACGGCCATTGCTTCCCTGCCTCACCAGGAGGGGGCCACGTGGCAGAGCAGGACAGGGACACACAGGCCACAGAGGGTTCCCAGCAGAGCATCTCAACCAAGGGCTTTGTCAGGTGGGATCCGCACACCCCCAGCTTCAGACAGCCGTGTCCCATTTGGTTCTTTTGCCATATCCTTGAACCACATACTCTGTGGCTCATATTAAAAACAAAATCTCTCTCTCTCTCTCTCTCTCTCTCTCTCTCTCTCTCTCTCTCTCAGTTGATGCTGACTGATGGGAACAGGTTCTAAGAAACAGGTCATTAAGACAACATCACAGTCATGCGAACATCCTCAAGTGCACGCACACTCACCTGCATGGTGTGGGTGTGTCACATGCAGGACAAAAGTGAGCTGTGCAAGGATAATAACACACTGTTTCACGGTAAGCTAGGAGGTACAGTAAATGCCTAAGCCAGAACATAATTGTCTTCATTATCAAATACTGCATACGGTTACATCTCACGTAATTAATTACATGTGCTGCACCTCTCTGTGACCGTGACTGTTAGATGTACTTATACCATCGCCAGTACAATCACAGGAGGGAAGTGCTGTGCTACACTACCACAGATGTGACACCACCAGACAATGGGAAATTTTCTGCTCCTTAAGTTTATGACACAACCACAGTGTAAGCAGCCTGCTACTGAGACTGTGTTATGAGCTGAGATATTTGTGTGTGTGTGTGTGTGTGTGTGTGTGTGTGTGTGCATGCGCCTGCTGGGGATGGAACACAAGGCCTCATACATGTGAGGCAAGCACTTTACTGCAGAACCTACATCCCCAGTTCTAGTTATCTATCTGTCACCTATAATTTTGAGGCAGGGTATTGCTAAGGTGCCCAGACTAGCTTCAAACTTGTGATCTTGCCTCAGCCTCCAGAGTAGCTGGGATTACAGTTGTGCACTAATATGCCTGGTGCAACCTATTTATTTATTTTTGGTTTTTGAGACAGGGTGTTGCCAGATGAGGCTGTCCTTTAATGTGCAATGCAGTCCAGGCTGGCCTTGAACTCACAGTGATCCTCCTGTCTCACCCATCTGAGTGCTGGGATTATGAGTGTGCAACACCACACCTGGATTTATCTTATTATTTTTAATTTGAACTAAGTGAGTCATTAAGGAAACACCTAGAATCACAGACTCCAACCATAAAAGAACAGCTGATGAAAAGAAAGCACTATAGTAGGTTCCAGCTGCGCCCCAATTGCAGTGGCTGAGTTGCAGCCTGCACCTTCTTTTACCAGGGGAGAAGCACTGGGTGGGGAGAGACTTCCATTGTGGACCATCAAAGCTGAAGGTTTGGAAGAGAACAGGAAAGGGACCAAGCTTTCTAACTGCTCGAGGCAGAAGTACTGCTTATCGCCTCTCTGAGACCTGAGATTGACCTCGATGGAGGACAGAGTAGTTTCGCAAATCCAACATCACACCAGATGCCATCTGCTTCAGGACAGCCTGGGGAAAAGGCTAAGGAGAGTGGTAGAGGTGGGATGAGAATCTCAGTCACATGGCCTTCCTCAGGTGTGGAGGGCAGAAAGCAAAGCCTAGAAGCACCTCACGACCTGTCTGGGCACTCTGCTCACCTTCCTGGTCTGCAGGAGAGGCAGTGGGAACCGAATGCCCTCGGTCCTTACTACTCACCAGAGACAGAAAGGGGTATCCCTACCTCTGAACTAGCTCTCTCCAGGCCCTAGGAAGTACACACCGATGATCTGGGATTTCTTCTCTTTGCTCTCTTGGCTAAAACTGGAAACTTCCTGGCCCTAGAACTGAGTTGGTTTCACTAAAAGCCATAGACTGATAATAACCTCCTCGCTCCCAGCTGAGTTCAGCCCCTCTTCAATTGGATAAAAATAAAACAGGGGCAATTGCAACTTTGAAAGACCATCTTCATAAACAAAACAAGCCCACTCCACAATTTGTCGAGGGTATCCCTCCCTCCACAGCCTCCTTATTTAATTTCTGGGGAATTTTAAATAGAGGGCTTGCAAAAACTCTGCACCGCCTGACGTCAACAGCACTCGGAAAACACGGACTTTGCTGCACAGCGAGGGGAGCAGCCACCGCGAACGCCGACACTTTCCAGGCTGCTTTCCCACTTGGAACTGGGGAGCCACTGGTGTCACCCTGGAAGACTGTGGAACCATGGCATGTGCCCAGAAGAGTCTGTCTTTGTGGGGTCCATTAACTCTGCAGCTCCCCAAGCCCTCAGGCAGCCAGCCTGTTCACTTAGCCGAGTGACACTTGGGTGTTTCTGCAAGTGTATTTATTTCAGCTGACTTTACTTTGAAAAATGCAAACATACTTTTTCAGAAAGACACATATCTGTGCTACAAGGAATGAAACACCAGTACCCTAAACAGAAGATAACTGGAAAAACACAGACAAGTATCCTTTAAGGTCCAGCAAAATGTCTGGGCAAGTTCTAACATGATACAAAGGCTAGGTAAGGGTTTTCCTCAAGCAAAGGACATTCGGCAGGGCAAGGAGGTACCAACGCCACAGAAACCCAAATGGAGACTCTCATTAGCAAGGTGGGGTGAAAAAGGCTCTTACACAAAGGGACTCAGTGTCACTTTTTTTTTTTGAGACAGGGTCTTGCTATGTGGTTCAGGCTGGCCTCAGGCTCACTTTGTAACCCAGGCTGGTCTCAAACTTGCAATGATCCTCCTGCTTCAGCCTCCCAAGTGCTGGGAGTACAGGAGTGCACCACCATGCCCAGCCCAATGTGTCACTTTAATATGTGTTTGCCCCATCCACATTTGCATGGCCCACTCTCTGGGCGACATTGATCTTACTTCAGGAGTCTTGGATTAAGAATCTGCAGCCCCTGGATCCAAACCCAGCTAGGCAGCGGCAAGCTCTGAAGTCTTAAGCAAACCCACTTATCTTTTCTTCTGAAAGAAAGAGAAGCAAAGTCACCCACCCTGCAGACTTACTCTGAGGTAACAGGAAAAATGCCATGGGCAGCCTGGCAATGTTTCAAGCAGTTTCAGGAATCCAACGGACTCCCAACTTTGACCCTGACAGAACTCACTATGCAGAAGACAGTGCATTCCTGCCTAGCAGAGAAAGGAAAGTGAGCCACAGGATGAGATTTCTGCACAGTTAACCTTTCCAGTAAGTGTATGCACTTCAAATGTTATCCCCATTTAACAGACAGGAAAACTGAGGGGCAGAATGGCTACACTCTGGCCACAAGGTGGTTACTCTGGCATGGGAATCTGGGCAAGAGCTGACCTTGGGGTCCAGGGGAAGTGATCTGTTTTGCTCTGCTTGCTTCTAAATGTGCTCATCATCACTGTATTCAGATACACTCATCACTGTATTCAGACCTCTGTGATGTTCCTATGAGTCCCTGCTTGCAGGCAGCCTGGTTTCTGTCCCTGGCTGCCCCAATCTGAGGTTTGACTGGGTCGTATTTCTCTGCTGGACCGAGAACCCCCTGAGGACAAAGGCTGGATTCTGCTCATCTTGGTGTTTTGGACTAAGAAGGGACCTGGTAGGAGTTGTTGAGAATGAAATGCAGACACACTGGCACGGGCTTCCTTTCCTAGCCTCTACGACCACTCCAGACCTTCCTGCCTCTTTGTCCTTGGAGTCTCTCAAACCCAGCTCCTGAGTTTGGACAGGACCAGTTCTGGGCACACTAGAATGCCCAGCACTGCTGCCTGCTAGAATCCAGGGGAGCAACTCAGTCCCTGGGCAATGGTTCCTCTTCCTGTTCCCCACTTTAGGAGAGTAACTCAGAGCCTCTCAGCACCCTGCTTACCCAGGGGATCTTCCCACAAGAAATGGAGGGATATTGTTGGTTGGTACTCAGGTGGCCCCAGATGACCCAGCAGGCAGAACTCCTCAGTCCCCAACTGGTGGTGAGAGGGAACAAGAACCTGGGACAGACCACTGTGAGCCTTCAGCTGTATCCAGAAAGGAGGAGGGCTTGCTTGTGTGGCCTGCAGGAGAGGCCTACGTGGTTGCTTCAGATGGGCTCATGAGGGGTCACGCTTGGCATCCCTCTGCACTCCTCCAGGAGTGTCACCCCACGAGTGGGTTTGTCCTTGGTGACTGGGCTGTGGGGCCTCCCTGAGCTTTGCTTTTCCATTCCTGTGAGGAGAGAGGCTCAAATGGAAATGGCCCAGGCACGCTTCTGGTATTAGGTCCAAAGCAGCAAATGGGTTTCACTTAAGTCTTAAATACCTTTGTGTCATAGGATGACTATCCTGGAGTTTCTGAGAGCTCAGTTTGTGGTAAGCTAAGAATAAATTCTCTAAACCCCTTCCCGTCCCATTTTGCTTCTCATCAGTGATTGGGAACAATGCTGATGGACACCCATGAGCACCAATGAGGGCTCCAGCCCCCCCCATCCTTGGTGCCTCCCACCTCCACCACCAGAGAGGGAGGGACTGTGGAAGACCCCCTCAGCTGGGGGAGCAGGCAGCTGACTGCTGCCCCTAGTCCATCATGAAGATGCGGATCAGGTCTTCCTTGTCTACTTCTGTGTCACACGGCAGGAGATAAAGGTTGGGGAATGAATGAATGAATGTCTGATCTCTAGCTCCTGACTATCTGCTCACTTCTTTGTTCAGTTCTGGATCTCTCCATTCTCAATAAGGCCCAGATTAATTAGTGCCCTAGCTGAGGGCAGAGAGGGGTTGGATGCTGGGGCAGTCCTGACCTAGCCTGACCACCCTGTTCTCAGCCTCACGGTCACCCAGCCTCTCTGGCGAGGACTGTATTCTAAAGGCAGTTCTATGATGGGGAGGCCGAGTCAGAATTAGGTAACACAAGCTGGGCTAGAGGCTGGCTGTAATCACCTCTTCCCCCATATTAAATACATCTTGACCAGGACAGGCCCAAGATCCCTCCAGCTGAGTCCTGGCCCTCAACAATGACACGTTACAGCACCATAGGAAACGAGAAATACTGTAACATCACATCATCGGCTCGAGGGTGTTAGCTTGGATGTGGATGCCTCTGTCCCTCCCTCTCTCTGTCCCATCTCTGGATCAGAGATGTCCAGGTGGTTCCAAACCCACCCAGCTGTAAGCCTCCATCCTGGCCATCACTTCTCGGGTAGAGTTTCTTCTCCTAGGGCCCTGATGTGTAGGACCACCCTGTGGGGGCTGAGAGATGGGACCTGGGAGAGGGTCAGGACTAAGTTTGACCCTCCAGGATCATCCTCCTTGCTGTCATGACAGTGCTGACAAGAATCTCTGGCCCCACTGTCATCCAAGGAGGAGGGTTCGTATGTGGCTATGCAGCAGGGTATGGAACATGGGGCCAGAGCCTGCAGCAGAGAGAGAATACAGACTCATAAGGGGCCAGCAAGGCAGGACCCCTGCCTGAGCATTCTCCCCTGCAGAGCCTGGGCAATAGAGTGGCCTCCTCCCCCCTCCTCCAAGGGGTGGTCAGTTACCATCCTACCCTGGTGGCGACAAGGACCAGGGAAGCCTGGTCTTCTCGGTGCTAGGGAAGGACATGCCCACAGTTGGGCCTCTAGGGAGCAGGAGTTCAGCCGCCTGAGCATAAAGACTGATCTAGGGTTTGCCAGGAGGTGTAGGCTGAGGAGGGGAGAGGATGAAAAGCAGCCCCCACCCCATGGCGCTGGGCTGGAGCCAGGAGGGATGAGAGCCCCAGTATTCCGAGGTGCTGAGCCACTCTCTCTGATACCCCCACCAGATCATCTCCCTGGCCCCTCACACAGTGGTGAACACACATGGCAAACACAGAGAACGCCAGGCCGCTTGGCTGGTGGGCAAGGCCATGGGGAGGAGGCCCCAGGAACACAAGATAGGCTCTGGGAAAATGGGATTTCCCACTGTACCCCAAAGAATGGGGGCAGGGAACATCCTAGCTCCAAAGGCCCTGGGGGTTAGTGGAGCCCACACTGCCAGGCCTTTGGGGACCCCTCCCGGACTTCCATTTTGGCCTCCCTTGGAGCCCCAGGGCTAGGCTTTCACAGATCTTGTTTAACTTGAGAAAGGTGGGGGAGGGGCCGAGGAACACTGCATTCTTTCCCATCAAGCCCAGCGTCTAAAGCAATACTTCTGGGTTTAAGTGATGCCGGCCTGTTTGTGATTATAGCCCTTCACTGGCTTTCTGGCAGGGCAGCCCTGGAACCCCGTAGCCCTGCTGATGGGAGGCACCTCCTTTGCTTGGATAATCCTGTCCTCATGTGACATGACCAAAGACATCCACTGGCCCCTCTGCTTTCAGCAGTTCTCCACAGCAACTCTTCAAAACATTAAAAAGAGTGAGGAAAGCCACCCCAAACCCCTGACATGAAATTCCACAAGTCTCATCAGATTTTTGCCGTCCCCAGAATGGTCCTGGAAAACGTAGGCGTCACCAGCCGCCCCACTGGTGGATGCAAACTGCAGACTGGAGGAAGTGACCGATCATCTTCCCCCTCAAAGGCCCTCCTCCACACGCAGGGTAAACACACTGGGGTGTACACACACAGGAACACACACATTTGCACACATGTGAATATCCTTGCACTGTTATAGCACAGAAATGACTCAGGGAAACTCAACACTATTCCTCAGCTGTTCTTTCCCCAGAAATTCAATATGCAGGCATCTGGCCTCCCAAAGCCCATTCCAGAGCTGTCCAGGAGCTCATTCTCCCTGTGATCATCATTACAGTCCCAGGACATTTGCGGCCACTGACTCCTTCAGCCCGTTGGGGAGAACTGGCCAAAGCCTGGCCTCCATGGCCAAAGCCCTCTGCCTGCTCTCTGCACTGAGGGCTAAGGAGGTGCACAGGCTGCCTCTTGCTCAGCTTGGTGAGAGCACAGTGGTTGGGGGCAGGGAATCGTGGCTACTGCTGCCACTCCTGATTGCCCTTCTGTCCTTCAGATGAGAGGTGGTGTTCAAAGAGACAGGGTGGCTTGCCTGGGGTCACCTGACTGACCAGTGCCAGGGCCTAGAACCTAGACTCTTACGCAAAACCCAGCGTTCCTTCCACAATGGCACACCACAACTGCGCGCTAGTATGACACCTACACCCTGGGGCAAGTGGCAATCCCTTGACCTGATGCCTACAGCGAGAAGTGGGTGTCTGCAGCTGGCAGGAAGCTCCTCCTGGTTGCAGAGCAGTCATGTGGTGAAGCCTGGCATGAGAGTAGCCTGCAGCCAGTGTTACACATGCTGGTGTGGGGACCCCAAGCCCTGCATCCTTGCTGTGCTGACTTGACACCCCCTCCCCATCACAGCTTCTTAAAATCTTGCCACAAGCAAAAGACGGTGAGTGAGTTGAGCTCTGGAGGGCTGGGGATAGGAGGACAGAAAACAAACGAGAAAGACACTGTCCAGAAACGCCAGGACTGGGTGCCTGGCCAACCTCAACAGCAGCCACACTCCCTTCCGCAGGAAGCAGGGGATGAAAAGCGCTGAGCAGGCAGAGCCTGGGTCTCAGTGGACTCGCAGCCATGGGGACAGCCCCCATATCCAGAGAACACCGCTGCCCCCCCCCCGCTGTCTCCAGTGCCAGGAAGTGGCATCACCAACACAGGCTCTCTCTGCATTCTTCTGCAGGGGTGTCTGAGGCCAGCCTTACCGGGGAGGTGAAAGAATCTCTGAACACCAGGCTGGAAGGCCCCAGCTGGAGAGCAGCCTGGGCACCCACACACCAGCTCCCCACCCACCCTGGCACGTGCTCCACCTCCCTGGGGCTGCAGACAGCTGCTCAGCATCTAGGGCTCAGGACAGTGTGGCAGCCTGCTGCAGGCTGGCTTCCTTTCCCCAAGTGCCTCATGGTGGGGAGGCCCTGACACTGCTCGGCTGGTCCCTCTAGCCTAGGTGCTGCCAGCAGCACCAGCTTGCCCCTTGTATGAGGCTGCCTGCTGCAGGAGCCTGCCCTAAGCCTGGCCTCTGGGGCTGGAAGCACCCAGCTGTAAGTGTCCCCAGCATCTAATCTGCTTGCCACAGGTACCCTACAGGTACAGACACAACTCCACAAGCTGTCACTTATAACTGTGGGGAGACAAGGACTGTTAGGTTACGCCACACAGCCAGTCTTAGGTGCTCGATATTTGTTGACTAACTTCACAAACTGCAAGCTGTGGAAGTAGTCCCTGTTGTAGGATTTCACTGAAGGTTGAAGGTTGGGATGGAAGGAGGGAAGGCAGCACAAGGTCTTTTGGTGATGGGGCTTGGGAGACAGAGACCAGAGCAGATCCACTGGGTTGGATACACAGAAACAGCATGGGCTGGGCCCTGATGAGTGCCAGTCAAGGCATGGCCTGGGCCCCACCCTCTCACCTCAGCCCTCTGCCATGGACCTGGTGTCGTCAGCAGGTGCAATGCTCATGACTTCTGCAAGAAACTGGGTCACTCTGTTTCCCTTCCCCTTCAGATCTCCTCTGGCCTCTTTGCTACACAGTGGAGGCTTCAGCTGACTGAACCCTGCTTTCTCCCTCTTTGAGGCCCAGGGAACCCATGCTGCAAAGCTCTCTGGAGTTTGGCTTTCCAAAGAAGCACCCTGGCTTCTCAACAGAGAACAAACTGCCATGTGTAAAACTCTCCAGCTGTGCAACCTTGGGCCAAGTCAACTCCCTGCTCTGGGCTTCAGTTTCCTCCTGGGGAAGGTGGAAAGCCAATATCCACCCTGCCTCTTACCAAGATGTTTTTAAAACTGTACAGTTTTTTATCTCACAGAACACAAAATATTATGATTCAGAAAGATCACCTTGAAAAAAGTCCAGAATCCCCTCTTAGCTGGCTCAGGGGCAGGCACTTCCCTAGGTGGCCTTCCCTTCCCCAGCGACCCTTGGAGCAGGAGTCTAAGAGACCAGACACACAAACCCCTGGCCATGGTGTTCAGGTTCCAGAACACAATGACCCATGGACAGCCTGCGGCAATGCTGATGGGACGCTCTGAATGGGAGGGTAGGATCTGCTATTGCACAACAGCGCTGGACCCCCACGAGGGGCTCGGTCCCTGTACAACCAGTACTTGGCAGACCTGCTCTGAGCCTGGCTTGCTCACACCTCCCATGCTGCTCCTGGGCCACTTCCCCACCATCTAATCCAATAAAAGCTTAGCAGAGGAAAAGGAATTTTAGCACACGCCTGAGAGACACCCAGCTAAGAAGGAAAATGTAGCCCAGACTAGTGCCACACATTGTAATGCTAGGCACACGGGAGCCCGAGGCAGGAGGACTGCAAGTTTTCGACCAGCCCTGGGTAACTTGGTGAGACCCCGCCTCAAAATAAATAAGAGGCCTGAGGGGTGCAGCTCAATGGTGGCAGGCTTGACTAGCATGCATGAGGCCCTGGGTGCAACGCCCAGGACTGAATGAATGAATCCACAAATCAATAAGGATGAGAATGTAGAGCTGGGGCTCGGACAATGAAACATCAAGATAGCAGCTTCACACAGCATACATCAAACAGAGGTAGAGAGAAGCCTGGGGACTACATGGGCCAAAAGCTTCCATTTTCTGGGATTCAAAAGTTCAGGTCCCAGCACAGGGAGCCCCACAGGACACTGGCTTACCTGCCTCCCCAACTTGGCAGGACATCAGAGCTAGCTGGGCTCCTGGCTGTTCCTGCTGTGAGGTCCAGATTCTAGGATAGCACTGGAACCCAGAGGATGCGGTTATGGAACCTTAAAGGGGTGAGAGTGGCTTCTCCGGGCCAGCACCAGGCACTGCCAGCGCGATCACTGAAATCCAAATGCTGAACTGTGTCCTATCAAGTAGCCAAGCAGTCTGCTGGGAAGGAGCGAGGAGGGTATAGTTTGTCAATTCAGAGTCCCCCAGGTCCTGATAGATCCCACTCCCCGGAAAGTGGCTGCAGCACATGTTGCTGTGATCTGTTATGTAACAGCAGAGAGACTGGGCTAGGGAGATCTTTACCCTGTGTTTCTGCCAGGGGTGGGCTCTGTCACTTCACTTGGGGACTGAGGTGGCATGAGTGTGCGGTGTGAGGTGTAGACAGAGCATCTCTGGGCGTCTCTGTGAAGGTCAGTCTGGATTTGGGAAGTTGGGTTGCCTCTGTCCACCTGGTCTAGGTGACCATCCATCCTACCCGTCCAACCTAAGCAAGGTGGACAAAGTGTCTGTCCCTGCTGGCCCCCAGACAGGTGCTAACAGTGCTCGGTGCTCACAAGCCCCTGGACACCTCTCTGTCCCCCCGATGGCCTTGTGGCCCTTCCTCTGTGGGCAGCCAGAGTGGCCTGCCCTAGGCCCCACTCCTCCCTGCTGGCCCTTCCATGCACAGGTGCATGGCTAATCTACCCTGGCTGCTCTGGGCACCCCTACACCTGCTTTGTGTCCTCATCCCAACACTCTGAACTCCCCTTTGCCTATCAGAATGCTTTTGTCTCCAAGGCCCAGCTCAAGGCTTCTTCGTCCTACATGTAGCCTTCCTGATGACACCCATCTTTATCTGTGCCACGTGGCCAGTATGGGGTTATCACGGGAGGGCCTTTCATCTCCCAACTTTACCTGGAGGCCCCGATCCCCTGAGGCTACCGCCGTAGGTCATCAATGTGACTCTGACTTTTTTTTTTTGGTACCGGGGATTAAACTCATGATCTTGCACTTGCCAGTCAGACGCTTATGCCACTGAGCTAAGTCCCCGGCCCCAACTCTGACTTCTGTTTTCAACCCCTCTTCCTGTCACAGACTGGGACAAGGACGGCTGCCCAAATAAGAACTCCAGGGGGGTGACCCTGAGCCCAGCAGGAGCTGTCCTGGCCTCACAGCCACACAGTAAACTCTTCGCTGCTGTATCCAGCTCATGACCTTCTGGGCTGAGTGAGTCCTCGGAACTACTGGTGTGATCCTCTCTGGCCCATTTGGAAGGTGAGGTTGCCCCAGTTCTGTGTCCTGACTGGTGGCTCTAATTCGCTGTGCTCCAATACAGATATTCTTTGTTTAAAGAGCTACCTGCTCAATGACTGGACTTACAATCTGTTTTTGGTTTGGTTTTTTTTGCACAGCGCTGTCCATCTTATTTATAAAGCTTCAATGTCTTCGGTAGGACACCTTGTTTATACGCCACTGTCACTGTTGCCAACTGTACTGCGTGGCAGAGTACTGCAGTTTTACGTTGTTATACACTACAGTACTGCCCCTAATTAGGAGTTATACAAATCGAAGCAAAGTCATTGGGCTGGAGTTTCCTTTGACCATCTCTCTGTTCTGAATATTGCAATGCACACACCATATAATTCCTCATTAGCAACCAATTCATTTAACAACCTAGGTGCAGGAATGGAACTTGGTTGTTAAATGAGGAATGTCTGTAGTGAACCTTTTCAATCAGCAATACCAACCCATAGCTATGGGTACAGTTATCTCCATTTTACAGGTGAAAAAATTCAAGTTTGAAAGACCCAAACAATTCTCAGGGGTCACCAACTGACCAAATCAAGACTAAACCTAAGATTGTCTAACTTGAAGCCCATGTTCTTCATTGCTAATCTACCCGACAATCTTATTCTCCAAATGACCTCCATTTCACGGGCTAATGCAGCGAGGCTGCAGGGCCAGAGGTTTGATCAGAGTCTCCACCTCTGCCCTGGGACCCAAGTCCCCAGCCCTTTTCACTCCAGCCAGCTCTGAAGTACATCAGAGATGTCCTGGGCCAGAATTAACTGGGGATTTTCTGATTAGTGGTTACAGCAGGGGCACAAACATGCTGCACTAGAGAAGCACAATCAGAGCAAATTTCTGAAGGCTCAGATGGGACTTTGTGAGGGGCAGTCACCACCTCCAAATGGAGACTGGTTCATGGGAACCAAACTCTTACAAGGCTATTTCAGAGATAAGAATGGTAGTTCACTTATCTGTAATGCAAACTATAACAAACCTGCTTTTCTACAAATGGCCTTTCCTATCTTTATTGGGACAGTCATTTCTTAGGAGCTGGATAGCTTGCAAGGCTGAATTGGCAATCGGGTATGTGTGACAGTTAAGCTTAACTGCCAACTTGAATGGCTTGGGAGCAGCTTAGGTATTAGGAAAGCAAACTTCTGGGGTGTGTCTGGGTAGATCATGAAGTCATGACTTTGGGGTCCACATCTTGTCCTTTGCCCTTTTTTTCCTGGCCACTATGAACTAAGCAGCTTTACTCTGCCTTGCCTTTCCGCTGTGGTGTTTTTGCCTCAGAGCTGGCTGGACAAGACTGAACTCTCTGAAATGACGAGCCAAGTAAAGCACTCCTCCTTAAAGTGCAGTGTCAGGTACTGTCCCAGCATGGGAAAACTGCATGATACAGGTGACTCCTTAGTAAGCATAAAATCTAAGCCAAAGTTGTAGCAGATACACCTAGGAGTCCATGTGTGGCACTGGAGAATCTAAAAAGCCACCACACGCTCACAGTACAGTCCCGCCTACAAGTGCCAAGTGCTCACATCAGTTAGACTCTATGGTCTGCAGAGGCAGAGGGTGCATATCCAGTCAGCACAGGGCCTGAGACAAAAGAAAGTGTTCAAAAATTGTGAAATAAATGCATGAATGAATACTGTGTTTCACCCTTGTAAAAACAAAACAAAACCAGAACTCCCCGTCCCCCCACCCCTAAATCTTGTGTGGAATATACTACTAGCTCCTTTTACCCAGGAGGACACAAAGTGTTCTCACTTGTAAGTCCACAGTTACCATTCAACCTTTTTTTTTTTTTCTTTTTGCAATGCTGGGGATCGAACCAAGGCTTCAGCACTGAGCTCCACCTCCAGCCCATAATCTTAAATCCAGTACTTGAATCCCAAATTCTTTGCTCATAGGGGCTGGGGATTTAGCTCAGTGGCATAAGCGCCTGCCTTGCAAGCAGGCAGTTGTGAGTTCGATCTCTGGTACCGATAAAAACAAAAAAGACAAAAAAAAAATTGTTTGCTCATTTGTGCTTGTTTTGCAGCAGACAGAGCTGCTAAACAAGTGAGTGGTTAGAGCTACTGTGATTCTGGGTAGCCTATCACCCCCATCCTCAAGCACGTCTTTAAAACCTGCTCTCAACAGCACAGCTAAGTTTAGCTAGAGAGCCGTCATTTTCCATCCAATGCTTCTCCCAAACACAGCTGGCTGGATGGCACTGGATATCTAATCCATTGCATGGCCAGGAACCACTCAGATTCAAACTCCTTTTTCTTTTCCTTTTTTAAATAAATTGCTCTATTCCTCAGGGGTCTACCGCATAGACTCAAGAGATCCTGCTGCCTCAACCTCTCAAATTGCTGGGAAACTACTTGGCAGTTTGAACTCAGAGAACCAGAGGTCATAGTCAGTTACTGGTTACTTCCCCAACTGAGGAGCTATAAAGAGTCTGGAGCTGACAGGCTGAGGTCTTGGCTCAAGAAGAGAAGGCAAGGCTGGCTCACAGCAGAGGAGCACAACTGTATTTCCGGTCCACATGGTACCCAAAAGAGAGACGGGGACAGACTGGTTGCTCTGCCTTGCATCACCTTTCTGTTCCATCCCTGTCTCCTGAGGCTGGGATTTACTTGCAACCTTGGGTCTAGAGAGAGATCTCTGCATTCTTTCAATACTCTTTTGAGCCAAGGTAGAGTAAGTCTCCCTCCTCTGCTCACAGCTCAACTGAGACCAAAGTATTGGATTTGGAAAGGGGTGAAAATTCTGAAGACTCAGTTTTCTCATTGGTAAAATATGTAGCTAGACCAGAGGAACTCAGAATTCCTTGCTTCCAAGGGAGTGTAAGAATCTTTCAGCTATCCTGCCAGTGCCAAGAAATAAGCTGAGATTCTGCGCAGGAAAGCTGAGGCAGGAAAAATTCTGTTGACTCATTTCCCTGCTTCCTGTCCTGGCCTGTAGTCCCTGAGGAGGAGGAGGAGGAAATAATCCTGGAAAGTTGGAGGCAGTTTTGCTCACAGTGGCCACATCTCTGACATCACCACCTTGCAGACGTCAGACCAGGGATGCCTGCAGGAAGGTAAAGCCAATGTGGTCTTTGAGGCACAAGGATGTCTTACAAAGAAAGCATCTTGATACTGATGCACGTGTCAAAGTGGGAGGATTTCCACAAACAGAGCCAAAAAGCGTGCTGCATGCCCTGGTATGGCCTAATGACAAATGCACACAGCTGTTTAAACGTTTTGCTGTCCGTAACCCTGTTACACAGTGGAGGGGGAAGAAAGCAAGTCTGAGCAAAATCCCTTTTCCTAAGCTCCCAGGTCCACTCTGAGTGTCTGCTGTTTCTGCCCCTCTGTGTTTCTGAGATAGACAGGCTTATCTGGGAACAGATTGCCTTCCAGAGAGATCTCAGCTGCAGCCTGCCTCTGCACTCAGAGGATCAGTCAGGAGCGGGAGCCACTACTATCCACAAGCATTGACTGGCAGAAACACCCTTCAGCAGGGGTTTCGGGGAGCTCACAGACACCTCAACTATCCCAGCTTGCGGCCCTGCCAATGCACGCTTACTGGACTTTTGGCCCTGATCAGCCTGCTCTCAGGATCCCCCAGGGCCCTGGAAAGGGGACCAACCTCCAAGTTTCCACATCAAGACAAATTACTTAACTCCTCTGCCTGTTCTTCAGCTGAAAATGGTTCCAGTGCCTTCTATGCATGGGCTGTTCCGTGCCTCTGGTGGAGGGGTTCTGTGACGTGCAGGGCCCAGCGCAGCCTTCAGACACATCTCTTCAGAAAGAGGGTAGCAGAGACTTGCTGGCCTGCTCACAGCCACCCTCCAGGCGCCTGTGGTCCCAGCCAGAGGCCCCTGATGGGCAGGCATAGACCTTCCATCTGAGAGACTCCCAGTAAGCAAGAAGGCACACGGACAGAGACCTGGCAGCCAGTGGAAGGCAGGAGGTGCTGACTAGGGCTATCACCCCAACAATGCCACTGGAAATGTCTCAATTCACCCACATGTCCCAGGTCAAAGGCATTACAACGAGGTCTTTGTTCCAGAGTTCAAAAGCCTTCTCACTCACCACTCCTTGCCAAGCCAGCTCTGAAGGATGCACAAGATGCCTCCCCTGTCCCACAGCTGGCCTCCCGCTCCCTCTTCAAGGTACCACCTCCCAGGACCTGAAGTTCAGCCCTCTTCCCCTGATGGCTCAGTGTCTCTGTCTAAGCTAGCTGTAAACCCCAGGCCTGCTGGCTCTTGATGGTGACAGGGTAGGTCTGCATGGGGACCCTAGCACATTTCATGACCCTGTGTAAATAGCTGTGGTTGAGCATCTGTCTCCACCAGAGAAACAGAAAAGCCACGTACAACCAAGGATCTCTGCTGATACCCAGGCCACTAGTGAGTTACCCAGCCACGGACTCAGACCTGGGTGTCAGCAGAGAGGTCATCTGCTCTGCTGTCACTTTCACCACGTGGCCACAAGGATACCTCCATTTCATAGAAGGGAAAACAAGCCATACAGCTAGTGGGTGGTGGGCAGAATCCCGACTGTGGGAACAGCATCTCCTCAAAGGATGTGTACCAGCCTGGGCAGCCACAGGTGATGCTGGGAACAGGAGCCCTGGGGCCCCTCAACCAGCCATGGGTAACTTTAAGCAGATTAGGGGGTGCCCAGCATGTCCAGGATTAATGCTGATGCCTAATTTTCCTAGGCCCTCCTTCCCCAGTGCCAGGCAGGACTCTTTAAGTATTCCTAGGATGCTGGCTATGGGATGGGGAAAGGGAAAGGCACCACAGCTCTGGGAATCACAGGGCCTTAAAGCAGGACAACCTTCCTTACATGTGACTGGTCCCCAAAGACTCCTCAGGGATCCCCACCTCCTGCTGTTGTATATAGCTGTGATGAGTCATGCTGGGCAGGAGGTAGTGGATCCGCAAGCCAGCACTTCCGGGAAGAACTGACCTAACACCAAGGTGGGCCTCTGTCTCTTTCAGGTGAAGGATCCCGAGCAAACAAGCAAGCAAGCAAGTACCCCCTGCCCTGGCACCTCACATTCTACCATGAGACCCCCTCTCTCTGGGTCTCAGGACTTCACAGCCAGTAGCGCCAGCTTCCTTTGGGAGAGGGGAGGGAGCTGAGAGCAGGACCAAGACTGAGGACAAAGTTGTGCAGGAAGGAGACCATGGTGGCCACTTGGAGACAAGGGCCAGGCCTTACTCTAGGCACTCAGACTGGCTAGTGGGCAGTACTACTGCTAACCACCTTGCCAAGGGCTGAGCCTGGCCTGAGAGGCATGGAGCCAGAGGCACCTCCTTGGCCTCTGGACAGCTACCTGCTACCCAGAGCACAGAAATCAGGTGCCAGGGACACCCAGGCCGCTTCTACCCTCATGAGACTCGCTACCTCCATCGCTCTGACCTTACACCCACAGCTACTGCCCTATGCATCAAATGGCCTGGAGGTTCTTTGCTTTCTTTCAGGTTTCAAAATCCTGGAATGGTACTGAGGGGCAGGGGTGGAACAGGCCCACCCCTCTGGGACTGTACACCAGGCACAGGCCAGAGATGCTGCTGCACATGGGGGCTGGCCCCAGCAAATAAACTGAAAGCGAAACCAGATGTGAGGAGTCAAGTACAGAACTGCCCAGCAGGCTGAGGACGTACCCCTGGCCATGGCCATGGCCCAGAGCCCAGGGCCCATCCTGGCCCTGCAGGGGCCACACGAGCCCACTGGAGACTGGCTGCCAGACTTGTGCTCTCCTTTCTCCGCCTGCTGTGACTTGTGCTACCAAGGCACTCTGGCCCACTCTGTAAGAACCGGGGACCCAGAGAACCCTCCAGGAGCCGACAGCATGGCTGAACCCTGTACCAGCTCCTAAAGAAGACAGTTCTTGTGGAACCCTCCTTGGCCTGAGTCCTGGCTTCATCTGCTGCCTGGGCCCTTGTCCCCAGGTCCCAGTGGATTCCAGCTCACTGCTCAGACATCAGCCAGACAATTCACCTGGGGCCTGGGGCTCTGGACCCTGCAGTGACCATCAGGGCCTCCCTCCTCCGCTCTCAGGTGGCTGGCTCCCCCTGCCTTTGCCTCAACCCTGGCTTGAAAGTTCGTCCCAACAGGGGAAGCTGCTATTGGGCACCCCTTAGCTGGAAGCTACCTTCTGCACAGGCCTTGGGTGGCACAGGTCTCTGAGCAGGGCTGGGCACCTATACCCAAACTGCCACCCTGCCTTTACGTTAACAAAAGCCACTTAATTATCCTGAGCCGGGGAGACATTCTTCCACCACCAGGCAAGCTACTGGCCTGCAGCCCAGACCAACAGGGGGACCCTCAGCTTCCTGGCCTCTCCCTGCCAGATGGAAATAACGTATAGCTGCAGAGGAGGGGGAGGAAGGAGGGAACAAAACCCCCACATAGCCCAGGAGCCTGGCCGGAGCCTGCATGGACCATCCCAGGGCCACTGGGCACTCACCACTCTCGTTCTTCTCGATGACATCTACCACCTCCCCAGCCTGGAGGCTCAGTTCTGAGTTCTCCTGCTTCTTATAGTTGGACACCACCACATACTGTTCCAGGATCATGGGCTCGGCGTTGGTGTCGGCACCTGGCGAGGGCAGAAAGCACGCGGTGAGCCATCGGCTGGCCATGGCCCCGCGGCCAGGGCGCCCTCTGTCCATCGGCCTCGGGGGAGGCTGCTGGGTCGCCAGCGCTGCTCCGAGGGACAGCCCGCAGCCAGGGCTTGCAGCTTGACGGGCCCCAAGCACAGGCCATATAGCAGGGCCCCACACTGGCCCGCTGCACGGCAGGGACCGAGGGACATGGGGAGCCGGGGGACAGGGGAAGGAGTGGGGGAGGAGAGAGACAGAGGCAGAGGCAGAGGCCAAGGAAACTGAGGGAAAAGCCTTCCGCTGTGCTGAGTTAGTCACAGGCCGGCATGGAAGAGGCCAGGAGAGGCTGGGGACTGCGGAGGTCTCTGCAGACCTGGGCCGGCAGGGGAGTGTGGGGAAGTCGGGGCATGAGTGGCTGGGTGGGTGGGTGGCCCATGAGGGCTGAACAGTGCAGGAGAGAGAAAGAGAGGGAAGAGGTGGCCAGGAGGAGGCCCCTGCCTCTACCAGAGCCTGGAAACCCAGAGAGAAAGGCAGCCCTGCTCCTTTAGGGGCGGGAGAGGCCTGGTGAGGCGGCCAGAGGGTTTGAGGCCGCCAATCGCTGGGGTTTACTCACAACCCTTAAATAGAAACACATGAAACCCGTCGAATGAGGAGCCGGGGGGTGGAGGCAGGAGAAGGGAGGAGGGCCCAGACTGTTTACTTGAAACTCAAGCAAGTCCCAGCGCCAGCACTGGCCAACCCCCCCCCCCCCAACTTTTCCTGAAGTTCGGCTCCAGGCTCCATTCCTGCATTGCTGGCTCAGGAAAGGCTAGGCACGGATGGCCTGGGGCCTCCGCTGGCTGGCCGACCTGCCCAGCCCCAATTCCAGAGACGCCTTCCTGGGTGCAGCAGCTGCCCTCTTGCTGCATGCACCAACTCAGTCTCCCTCTGCCCTGCAGTACTGGGGCTCCAGCAGCCTCTGGCCAACCTTCCCAGCAGTTTCAGAAACTGAAGGGGTCAAAACCTGGGGTGTAGCAGGGGGAGGGGCCCAGAACCCCAGAAGCAAGTGCCTTCTCTGCACCCCATGGCCACTGGACCAACGGACAGTCATTTGCGAGCACCTTTCTGGAGGGTGGACAGCCCGGGGCTTAGTGATCATACGGACTGGACAGGTCATGTTAGTTTCCATGTGCTTCAACCATTACCGTGCCCAACACCTAAGATGCTCCATGCCCTGTGAGGGGAGAGCAGAACCCACAAGCTAGAGACCGACAGTCCCCTCCTTCAGGAAGTCTTCCCACCCCAAGCTCAAAGCGAGTTTGTGAGTTTGCGGTACAGTTAAACCATGCATCTTCCAGGCAGGCCCAATGACACACCCGTAGCCTCAGCAGTTTGGAGGTAGAGGCAGTGGGATTACTCAAGCCCAGGAGTCCAACACAGGCCTAGGCAACACAGCAAGATCTTCTGTTTCAAAAACAAAACCCCATGTCTGCTAGTCTCCTTGAAGGCCGCAGGGACCATTCCTACTAACTTGGCCCTAGGAACGGCTGAGGGTCTTGAGGCTCCACATGGCCCCCTGGCCCACAGCCACATCCCCCATGCACCTGAATCCGACTTGCGTGTGCCAGTCATGTTTCTGGCCCACCTCACCTAACAACTCCCCTCCTGACTTTCGGTTCCACAGAGCTATCAGAGGCTCGGACAGGGCAGGAAACCCACCCCATTTCCCAGAGTGTACAGAGAGAACCAAATCTCCTCACTGTGCTTTAAGGTTCAAACCCATCTCTCTTTACAGAACAACATTCTTGGACCTGTTTCCAGACACACTGTTCCTCCTGCATGATGTCCCTGCACTCGATGGCAAAAGAGTCACCTGAGGGGCTTTTAAAAAATGCTTATGCCTGCTGGACATAGTGGCACTCACCTGTAACCCAGCACCCAGAGGGCTAAGGCAGGAGGATCACGTGTTCTAGACCACTTTGCATACCCAGGGATACAGAGGGAGACCCTGTCTATAACATCAAATCAAACCAAATAAAGCCCTCCTGCCTGTGCCTCAGAGGGTCAGTTCAAATTGGTTGAGACCTAGATCTAAGGACACAGTTAAGGCCCTATGGCTTGTGGCTCTGGCGTGCAGCTGGAGTGGAAGCACTGCTTAGATCCCTGGGTCTTCTTCTGAGGAGGCTCTATCTACCCCAGAGCTGGGGGTAATGGCCACAGAGCTCTGAGAGACCCCAAGGTGGACCCTTCTCAGAAGGGAAAGAACTCCACTGCCTTGATGGCTTTCTGCCATGCCGCATAGATGCTATAGCCCATGGAGGGCCTCTGGAAACCTGGGGAAGGGCACTGTCTTAGCTAGGAGGGTGCCATAGGGATGTACACATGCAACCAGACAGCTTGTCCAAAGCCAGGATTGTATTTCAGGCAGAAAGGCAACCAAGAGCCGGGCAGCTGGGCTGGCCCCTTCTGTGCATGGAGAAATCCATATTCCACTCCCCCACCCCTACCTTCCTAGAAAATCAGTCTGAGCTCTCTGGGGGCCGCCAACACTCTGGGACACAGGTAGGCTAGCAGAGAGAATGTCCTCCAGCTTGCAGAGTGCAGACAGGCTGCGGCTACCCCAGGCGCTGGGGACAGATACACCACAACACACACTGCTGTCCTCCCAGCAGCCCTGCCCACCTTGTCACGAGCACAGGCTCCCAGCTTGGCATCTGCCTCTCAGGGTGCTGGGACTTGGGGTTCCCTGGGCGGAGCAAGCAGGCAGGCTCTAGGAGCAAGTCTCCAGATGAGAAACCACCGGGAGGCCTGGAGACCTGGTGGCTGGTAGGCAGTGATGTCATCCCACAGAGGCGGCCCTGGATCCCTCCCAGTCAAGGTCCGGAAAATTGGGGGTGGAGGAATCTGCTGGTTGGGGGGGGGGTGCGGGGGCAGCGAGTCTTCTATGTTCAGACAGAGGCTTTGGCAGGAGCAGGAGGAGGGGCAGACCTCGTAGACAGCAAGGCCTCTCCCTGAGAAGCGGCTTTGTCTGCCTCTTCTTCAGGAATGGGTCCTTGTGCTTCATTGCAGAGCCATGCTGGGCCTCCTGGGGCCCTGAGGTCTCCGCTCCACCCTGTGCCTCACACCTGCCATTGCTTCTACCACCACCTTGTTCCTGCCTAATCCTGGCTGACAACTTTAGCTGCTAAGCTAAGCCTTTGCCAAGTTAGCCCTGTGCTCCAGCACCTTCACTGGCTCCCATGCCTAAAGAACAAAGGCCAAATTCAAGCTCCTGTCACCTTGCAATCCGAGCTCCTGAGTCCCCTCCCCCTGGGGCAGTTTCATATATTTATGATTCACACACATGTGCTGGACACCTACTATAGGCCACCAACACTGTTCCAGGCACGCTCTTTCCTTTTAAGCCTTTGCTGAGGCCATTGTCCCCTGGCCAGAAAGGCTTCCAGACTGTCTGTCACCCCCAGTTCCATCCAAGCGTTGCTGTCCCCACAGGAGACCTGCTTCCCATCACACCAGCCCTGTCCATTGTCTTCTGAATGTTCTGTGGGACATGGCCTCCCAACCAGACTGTGCTGTGCCCACGGACACGACCCAGGACACAATCCTAATTTGAGATTCGTGACACAAATGCTCAGAGTCTGTGGGTCTGAGGTCCCGTCCTGGTTTTCCTCTATTGTTCCATGAGCCTGGAGAGGACACTTAGCCTCTCTGAGCTTTAGTGCACTCACATGGGACAGTAACAGGGACAGTATCTTGTGCTGCCATTCTGAGGATCGGGTGAAGTAACAGGGCTTATGGCGGAAAGTAAACCACAGACCGCTGTTTATAAAGCAAATACAGGCAACAGCAGGTTGAGGGAAAGAGCCAGAGAAGTGTTGACTCCCAAGGTCTCAGCAGCAGGACAGCTGCGGCAAGGGCTGCAGGCTGGAAAAGGGCATGGGGCTGTGCCCACATCTCTCCCAGGCCTCTCCAGGCACTTGCCAGGGGAGAGAGACAGATCAGAGCTCCTGGGGGCCACTCTGGGACACATGTCAGAACCCTGCTGTCAGCCTGTCCCCTCTGGGTTTCCTGTCTCATCCAATTCTTCAACATCCCAGATGGGAAATCTAGGACCAGAGGAGTCTGGTGACCTGCCCGAGATTCTGGCTGGGTCCCTCCCCAGGTGGGCCTGTCTCCCTGGGTCTCTGGCTTCAAAGGTGACCCTCAGCAGACCCCAGCTCCATGGTAGTCTCTGTTCCAAGCTTCTACCACCCTCCCAGGCCTGGGAACCCCACCAAGGCCCTTTTGGCTCCTCACAGTGGGTGTCTCCAGGCTGGGCTCGCTGGCCTCTCAGCTATACGTTGGGTGAATAAAATGCATTACTGTGGGCCAAGTGGGCTCGGGCTCCCTGGCTTGCGCAGAGGGGAAAAAGGGACAGGCGCCCAGTGATTAGCTCAGGCCCCGGCCCTCATCAAGGGAACACCAGGAGGAGAGCTGCAGCAGAATGGGGCCCTCCCCCAACTGCCTCTCTCCTTCTGGCCCCACTCCTGGGATAAGACTCACTTCCCACCCCCTGCCAACAGCTGTGGCGGGAGGGGCTGAGCCTCTAACTTCTGGTGTGGCCTAGCCCCCTGGATCCTGACCCTTCTGCACTGCTCCCCAACTCCCAGCCTGCACCTCTGCTCTCAGAAATGAAGGAGCCCCTGGAAGACCATCCTGGAAATTCCCCCTTATCCCCGTAGGCACTGAAAACCCTGCCCTCTGGGTCCTGGGAATCCCAAAGACTAAAGGCAAGGCCTTGAGTGGGGCCTGGCTCTGCCCAGACACAAAGCCTGAACTCCTGAGGGCCACACTAGCCAGAAAGGCCCAAGCCAGGCTGGAGGACATTCTGAGTTCTGCACTGCTGGGTCACAGGCTGTGACCCACCCTCAGTCCTGGGACACCTCAACCCCTCTGAGTCTCCAGCTCCCAAAGGAGCCCCAGAAACCAGGCTCAGGAACACAGAGCTCAGCTCTGCCTCCGTTCAGCTGCTTGATGTGAGCCCAGCTATCTCTGGTTGACCTGCCTCACTCTCACCAGGATGGCCCCCCACTGAGGACAGCAGCCCTTGTCACCCTTCTGCTTCCTAGGAACCAGGTCCCTGAGGTAGCACTCGTCCCCTCAGAGAGGTTGCACAACACCTGGAAGGCACAGCCAGGACGTGGCAAAGCTGGGACTCAGAGCCACATGCCCGGCCAGAAGGCTTTGCTCACACCCAGCCCTTGCTGTCCCCAGGAGTACTGCAGGGTGCCCAGGCCAGAGCTGAGTGCTGAACAGGGCTCGCCCAGGAGCACAGTGAAGGGAAAGTGGCTGTCGAGGCTGCCTCTCTTCCCAGGGAAGCACGCGGAGAGAAACATGAGCACAGGCTCCCAATGCAGGCTGGGACACACACGCATGCACGCACATGCACGCTGGGCAGTACCTGTCAGGTCCTTCTTGGGAGACTCAGCCCAGCTGGAAAGCCACACTTCCGAGTCCCCCGAGAGCCAGCAGCAGCAGGAGGAGAACCAGAGAGAGAACCGTTAGGCAGTGGGAGTCCACAGTGAGTGGCTGCACAGAGGGATTGGTGTGGGCGGAAGGCGGGGGCAGGGAGGAGGGGTTTCCTGGCTCTGGGACTGCTGCTGGGCGTGGGCTGTGTGATTACAGAGGAGGAGGATAATGAGGTGTCTGTCTGACTGCAGGGATCCTTGGGAGCACAGAGCATCGTGAGTGGTCCCTCCCCAGAGCAGACCTCTTAGCTGTCACGGTGCTGCTGGAGAAGGCAGCCCTGGGTCTCCTTGATGACCATGTGCGTGGCTGGCCTCAGGCTGGGTGGCTCTGAGGGCCGCTACTACCAGGGCTGGAGCCTTGAGGGCCACATCTCTAGGTACCACATCTATTAAGCCGAGTCTTCTCAGAGGGGCCACGTTACCCCGCCAAGGGAGACAGAGCTCAGTTGAGGGAAGGGCATCCCCTGGAGAGTCTCAAACCCTGCTGCCCAACCCAGGAGAGGCACTGCAAGGGACCAGGCTCAGGCAGTGGTGTCCACTCTGCGCCTCAGGATGCTCACCTGTTAAACAGAGTCAAGTAGCCAAGAGGGGAGCAAACCCAAAGCCCGCCAAACAAACAATGCTCGGCCAGGAGCTGTGCCGCTGTTAGCGCTGCGGCTGGGTGGACCTAATCAGCCTGCTGGGCCAGGCAGTGCGACACACTGGGCTGCCCACCCAGCACTGGCCAGGAAGGCTGCTGGACTTCTTGATGGGCAATCAACATAAGCCATAGCACACATTTACACATCTTTTACTATCTTCTAGTTTCGTACCAAGCACTTACACAGCATGACTCTCACTCTTCACAGCCAACCTGGAGGATTCTTCCCATTTGGAAACTGAGCCCCACACATTAAGCAACTTGCCCAAGCGGGCACGGTGGTGCACACCTGTAATCCCAGTGCTTCAGAGGCTGAGACTATTGCTGCAGGTTTGAGGCCAACCTGGGCTATGCAGTGAGTTTAACCTAAAGTGCACAGCAAGACACTGTCTCAAAAAGACAAAAAAAAAAAAAAAAAAAATTAAAAAATAAAATACAAGAAACTTGCCCAAGGCCACATGGCCAGTACAGTATCCATGTCTTGCAGGGATGCAGATTTTAGGCAAGGAAACTTTGCTGTCACTACTTAAAGCATTCCATGCTCTCCTTTGCCTAGCAAGCTACCTTCCAACTACACGCTGACTCACATGGAGAACTGGGGAGTTGGGCCCTTCCGGCCTCAAAGTAAATCCCATGGTGGGGCTCTGGTGGTGTAGTGAGGCTTCTGGAAGCTGACTGCCTCATGGCAGAGGGACAAACAGAGCTGGTCTTGAGATCACAGGCTCTCACAAGACCTTGCGTCTGGAGAATCTGTGCTAGTCTGGGGAACTGAGCCCGGTGCTGAGGAAAGACTTCCAGGTAGGCACAAGGCAGGTGTGGGTAAGAACAGCTTCCTGCCCTCCCACTGGACTTTTCCTCCCTCCCCTCTAATGACAAGAACCAAGGCCCCTGCAGAACAGGGATGACAGACCTGGAATCTGTGCCCATGGTCTTGCTGGTAAATGGCTGTGTGAGCTCGGACCAGTGGCTTAACTCCTCGGGCCCCGGAGCTCACACCTCTGAGCAGCTGTTCAGTGTTCTAGACTTCCCTGGCAGACTGGATAGTCTCCATCATACAAGCGCACAATGGCTGAAGTGGATCCAGAGACAGAGACAGCTCTGCCGGGGAACACCACCACCTGCATAGGTTCGATGTGGATGGAAGACCTCATGGGCTCCACGGTAGAGACTGGGCAAGAGCGACAGACAGCTGGTTCTGGTGCTCCCTCTCTCCTCCCACAAAATGGGGATGGAGATACCTACTGCCATGAAGGAATCAGGGGGACAGGAAGGGGACCAGGTGACAGATAGCTCTGGTGGAAAAAAGTCAGATTGTGGGGATATAGGGGCCCTGGGGCAGGGTCCCTTTCCCTGGTACCCATGTCCCTGTTACAGCCATGCCTCCTGGCTGACAGCAGAAGTGAAGTGAGCATCACTGGGAAAAGCCCTCTGGAACTCACAGGGCAAGACAGGGAGAAAACAGCAGAGGCATGGTGTCACACCTACGCTGTGGTGTGCTGCGCTCTTTCGATTACCTCTGGGTGGTGCTGGGAGGTGAGGCCTTCACCTGAAGGAAGTGGGGAAGGTCCTTCTCCAAGGACTGGATTAGCTACTCTTGGGGTTCAGTGCTTTCTCCCTACCCCACAGGCTCACTTGTCCCATACTTCCCCACAGGAGGCTGCCTCATCTTGGACTGAGCCTTCAGAACCGTGAACCTCTCACCAAGCATGATGGCACACACCTGTAACCCCAGCCCAGCTGTCAGAAGGCTGAGGTAGGAGGATTAATAAAATGTTAGCAAGGCCTGGGAATGTGGCTCAAGTAGGAGCCCTTACCTAACATGCATGAGACCCTGGGCTTGGTCCTTGGTGCTGCTAAATAAATAAACCTCTTTTCTTTATAAATTACTCAGCCTCAGACATTCTGTTAATTGAGAAAAGAAAAAAGGCTTTAAGCAGTGAGCTGCTTCTCACACGGGTAGCTGGGGTTGGGGGAAGCTTGTCCTCGAGTGAGCTGTAGCAGGCAGCTGCCCCGAGTGTGTACATGGTGAGACAGCCTGTGCTCTCATCCGGGAGGCTGAGTGCTGGTGACACTGGATGGCTCAGAGATTGGGCCCTACCCTCGACTCTGGCCAGGAGGCAGAGCTGCCTTAACCAAGTCCCATGCTTAGACGGGCCTTGGGCTGCTTCAATGCTCTTTGCCATGGGGCTGAAATCATTCAGAATTTATGGACAAGAGGCTCTGTGGTTTCATTTCACACTGGGTCCTGCAAGCTACGGAGCAGGGTGTTATGCCCAAGGCCTGAGGGTTCTGGGCCACAGACTCCAGAGCTACATAAATACCAGGTGCTGTGCTGAGAAGGCATTCAGTAGGGCTGAGCTGATGACGAGAATCTTGAGAGCGACAAAAAGCAAGCCCTAGATGTTTGCCTCCAGGTTCTGCTACATCTCTGGCTTCCCAGCAGGTGGGACTGTGGGTCCTCAGGACCAGAGATGAGGACACTTGGTTATGACAACACAGCAGAGGCAGAGGGGACTTGGCTGGATTCTGGCAGCTGCCACCCAGCCTTCCTGTGAGGTGTGGTGCTGTGCATTTTATTGGTGTTATCTTAGTCCTCACAACTCTGCATTTTACAGACAGGAATGCAGGGTGGCTCAGAGAAGGTGAGGTTCTTTGGGGAACACATGTCCTGGATCCTCCCCAGCCTCTGGCCAAAACCATCTTCGTTCCTGACTGCTGCTCTTTGAACATGCGGCCACATTCCTGCTCATTCTGCACTCAGCAAGAAAGGGCCTGCCTCCTTCCCCAGAGTGCGGGCTTTCCCAGAAGCCTGGGTGCAAGCAGGGCAGTCCCACCCGGGGTAGGAATGCACCCCGACCCAGCCCTTGGGCGAGCAGCTGAGCTGTGCGGTCAGGGCACAGTCAGGGTTCTCCCAGCTCAGGTGGGGATGGGGCAGGTTCAGGATGGCCAGTGGGCATGGGCGCAGAGGCGGGGCTGCCTGGTGGGGCTGAGCCAGGTCTCTAGATGAAAAGGTACTGGGCACTGCTCCCAGCAGCTGCTGCCTGTCAGGGCAGCCCCCTCAGTTCCCAGGGTCTCACTCTCCCCGAGGGCAACTGTGTGCAGACACAAACTCAACTATCCTGAGTTCCAGGATCCAAGCCACCGCCCTCCCCGGGGTGGGCTGCCTTGGTGGTCCTCTACTTACTGGGAAACTGCTCCCATGCCTCCGCCCACCAGCTCTCCTAGAGGACCCAGCCCATACGTGAGAGCTCACAGAGAAGAGCAGGACAGGCCAGCAAAGGTGAGCTGAGGTCAGCAGCCTAGGGCCCGTTTTCACCTGGTCTGCTCAGGATCCTCAAGAGAGGAAGTGGGTGGGCAGCAGTGTCAAGGCTGAGCACATGTGCAGAGAACAGACGTCCCACAGGAGCCACAGCGTGGGCTCTCGCCTGCAAGTCCACCACCAGCTGTGCCTCGGCTCCCTACACAATGGGGCCCTGATGCAGACCCCGACTCCCTGTTTATCTCGTAGCACCGGGGATGGGCACAGTCACCTTCCCAGATAATCCTGTCTCTTCAGAAGCCCTGTCGGCTTGGGGTAGGGGGCCGCTGGGCTCTGCAGCCACCTGCCTGGCATTGCTGCTACAGCACATCCTTCTTCCCCAGGCTGCGCAGATCCAGCAGGGGATTTAGGGCTGGCTCTCGAGGGTGTAGCAATCTAGCTGGAAGCTGCCATCGACTGGGGCAGGGGAGGAGTGCACCTGGGGACAGAAGCAGCAGGGCGTGGCAGGAGATGGGCAGGGGAGCTTGCTCCTGAACTGGGCTTGAGGATTCCAGTTCTAAGGCTCGCCCTCTCCCTCATTCTGCTCTGTATTAACCTTGCTCCAGAATGCCTGCCTAGGGCTGGAGCCCTGGCACACAGTAGGTGCTTATGGGAAATGTGTTGACTTCCCCGTTAAAAGTTCCTTCAAGGCCTTAACCCTGTCGGCACGGCCACAACACCTAGAATTCGGTAGGTGCCACACTAATCCTCAGGGGCTGGTGGGAGCTGAGGGCTCACTGCTCTCCACCCTGTGGGTTTCACGGAGAAATGAGGGGTTGCCCTCTGTCTAGCTCAGCCTTTACCTTCTGAGCCACACAAAGGTCTAGCTCATGCTGGAAAGGGCAGACCCTTAAACCTGGCAGAGTACCCCAGAAAGGCTTTTCACTTAAAACATCTGCTTCAAAGTATGTATTTTAAAGAGATTAAAAAAATTATCTGCAACCAGAGCCAGGGGTGGTGGTACCCTTATAATCCCAGCACTCAGGAGGCTGAGGTAGGATGACGGCAAGTTCAAGGCCAGGATGAGCTACATAGTGAGTTTCAAGCCAGCCTGGGCAACAGCAGGACCTTGTCTCAAAATAGTAATTCATGTCATTCACAATCAGTAGGGTCTTACGGCAAGGTGGATGTCACAGGAAATGGGAGTCTGTGCAGGGACAATGCATTTACCCAGACTTCCAGCAGGAGCAGGGCTCAGCCTCGCTCTCAGTGAGTGCCTGGAGCTCAGGGCCTCCTTCTGCCCTGTCCCTTCCCTGCTCTGCATGGGCCTGGACCAATCCCCTGAGCTCTGGGATGCCACGTACACAGAGCTGTGCAAACGCACACACATCTCTGCTTGGGAAATCCCCACATCTGGCTCTCACGTGACTGAGCTATGCCCAGAAAGTGGCAGCTGAGGGCCTGGAGGACATGGGAGGACAGACTTAACCCTTCAGCACACACCGTGACTCAGAGGCTCCTCCAAATGCGGAGCCTAGACCATGGGTGGGGTGGGGCCCAGGGGAGGCTGTGCTTGGTGCACAGATGGCCACACTCAGGTTTATTGTGCACATGGGCAAGCCTGGAGGGTGAGGCCACACCTCCAGGCCCCATCAGTCTTCCCCTGGGACATGAAAGGGCCATCTCTATCTGTCCTGTCAGTCCTGTTCCCACATAAACCACTGTCGATCCCTCTAGAAGGAGACTCCTTCCCTGAAGGAGGTCACAGTCGGATACCTAAAGTGTGACCCCTGTCCTGGAATCACAGGCAAGGACCAGTGCCCCCCGGAGGGCTGCAGGAAGCCAGAGTCCTCCTGCAAAGCAGGAGGTGAGAGATGCCCTGGAGCAAGCTCTCTCCACCCTGTGGAAGGATCCTGCTGAGCCGAAGGAAACAGTGCCACACTGTGGGCACTGTACAGGGAGGGCCCAGGTCCCCGGTTCAGAAGACTCAGCCTGTGGGGGCAGTGAGCGCTGTGACTGGTCAGGTGTCCCATGCACCCTCTCCTCTTGGCTCACTCACAGTCCCAACCGAACCAGCTGCGGAGGCCTCTGTGTGCGTCCTGCAGTCCTGTGACTCTGTATTAGCATGGTGGTGACCTCTGTCCCCACCTCACCAGGAGTCCTAGGAGGAAGAAGACCTCCTCTCATCCTTCTTGGTGTCTCTGGGGTCAGTCCCACGTCCTGGCACCCAGGAAGTACTTGGATGCTCTCAGACGAATCTATAAGGCAGCCAGGGCCAGAGCTGCTTCAGTATAGCATCCATTCCCAAACTTGCTGCCCATCATCTGGCCTTCAGGGTACCTTCCCTGCCCAGCAGGATGGCGTGCTGCTGGTGTCCGCCGGGCCCAGGCCCATGACAAAGGGCACAGCCAAAGTCAGGGAAGAAGGTGGGGATGGGATCTCTTCACCAGAACTCTGTGATCAGATGGAAATGAAGAATGAGGAGCCACTGGGAGACTGTCCTCCCCTGACGGCTCTGCACATGGACAAGGCCTCCCTGGGGCTGCTGCCAACACACAGACAGTTTAGCCTGTCAGTCATTGGCCTATTGGCCTGTCATCACTACCATACAGCGACCTCACCTTCCTGCAGGAGTGGTTATGGACCACCCCAACCCTGTTCCAGCACCCAAGGAGCCTAGAGTGGTCCAGGGTTGAACTGGAGACACGTGGATAACAGGGTCAGCAGCCCCAAAGACCAGAGGAGGGCTCCTAAGGCCTGCACCTACGAACCAGAAGCAGCAGCCAGGGGTGAACTAAATCCATCTTTGCCCCCACTGTTGGGGTCTCCTGTAGCCACAAGACCTGGGGGCAAAGCAAAGTGAATCAGAGAAAAATACTTTTTTTCCTGTAAGCCTCTAAGATTTCCTGAAATTTTGGGGGGGAAAAAAAAAACCTTTGACCTTCACATTTCAAAAGTGACCAATTGTAAAAAAGGCCACGGGCCAACCCAGTGACAAACACCACATTTCTGTTGCTAAACAAAGTAAATTTAGATCGGCAAAGGCGCTAAAACAATGTCATGCACATTTGCTCCATCCTTGTTTTTCCATTGACTTTGTCATTCCTGGAAGTGTGGTCTCTGCTATCACATGTCTGTAAACCAGAAAGCTGGAGGGAGGGACCCGCTGCCTCCTGGCTGAGGGCCCAGAGGGGACGAGGTTTCTTGCTGGGCCACACCCCAGGGTCTCCTCCTCTCCAGAAACCAAACCTGGGGAACCTGAGATAAAAGGGAGATGGAATCTTGCCACGACGCCCTGGTAAGACTAGGTGACAAGGCCCCTTAGATGGCCATTCCCCAGGGTCCCAAATGCTGGGCTGGCATTTCGGGGACAAGTCCTCTGTACCCACCTCTGCAGCACCCCCCAAAGTCAAGAGACAAGTGAAAGCATCTTCAAAGAGCAGCCCCATCCAGATACATTCAACAAGGGGACTCTTTGCCCTGGCCTCTGGCCTGCCCTGGATGTGACCTTTCATCCATATCCGGAATGCAGAACTGACTTGGGGCCGGGGTGGCTCTCAAGAACGCACAAGACTGGGTGTCACCCCAGAGATGCTGACAGATCTGGGAGGTCTGGGCAGGGCCTGGGCTCTGCATTTTCACTAACTGGCTCAGGATTCTGCAGCTGCCACCAGGCCTTCACCTACCCTGTTCCCTTCCAACCAAACTTCCCACTCTCCCAGCAGGAGAAGCTGGGTTATAGAGGAGAGGGGCAGACAGCACTGATGCTGCCAGCCAGTGATCTCCTCCCTGGATTTCCAGGGTGTGGGAGGTGCCCCCCGCCCCCTCAGTGTGCGTGAGCTGCGTGCCCTCTCTCAATGCCATGACCACACATGGGCTGGCCAGAACTGGCAAACCAACCACCCTCTTTCATTTCCAATTAGATGGCTTTGAACTGCAAGGGTGATATCATGCTGGAGACCTGGAGCCATGAATATAAAAACTGTTTAAAACACCAGCCCCAGTTGCAACAGCCAGAAGCAGATACCTCTATAGGACACACTTGCTCTGGGGACAGGCCAGTGGAGGGCACCAGGAAGATTTTGGCCATGTTTCTGAAGTAGTCTGAGCCCTTCTCGCTGTGGATGGGTGGGTGGAGTAGGACAGAGAAGCACAAGAAATGCCTGGGAAGGTCTGGCTGTGGGTCTCCCCTGCTTCCTTTTTAGACTCATCTACCTCCCCTTCTCTAGCTTTTTTTTTTTTTTTGTCTTTTTCATTTTTATTGGTATCGGGGATCGAACTCATGACCTCCTGCTTGCAAGGCAGGTGCTTATGCCGCTGAGCTAAATCCCCAGCCCCTCCTTCTCTAGCTTTTTCTCCTCTCCTTCCAGGTGACACCTCTCTTTCCCCGAGCTTCCTGAACTCATTCTGGGCCAGTCCTTTGCTTATGTCTGTCCCTCTCACCTGGGGACCCTGCCCACACCCCGCAGCTCATTCCAATCTGTAGCAGCCCTTTCCAGGCTGCCCAGCTCCCTGGGGTCACAGGCCTCCTGCCTACTCTGGAGCCAGGCACCCCATGGGACCAGGAGCCAACCTATGTTTGAGAGAAGTGAAAGCCTCCTGGAAACCTGGCCCTGCCATGGGGAGCAGGGCAGACCCTGAGCAGACCAACAGCAGGCTCTGCCCTGTACCCAGTTGGGGCACTCATCCTGGAGAGACAGACCTCATAGCCCTGTGCAGCCCTCCTCAAACCCCCCCCCATTTCTTGGGCTGGACCAGCTGCTGCCCTGCCTCCCACTGGACAGGACTGGCCACAGCTCCTCTCCTGGTGGCCTCATTCCTAAAGGGCAGGACTAGCTTTTCCAGACAGACAAACTGCAGCATTTGTGAGCAGGTCTTGCTTTAAGCAAACACACTATTAAAAACCAACTGCATAAAAAGGGAGAGGGGAGATTTAGTCACTCCTGCAAAAGGACTCTTCACTCAATTAAGAATTCCCTGTGAGCAATGGGCTCCTAGAAACCTCTGGGGATGTCCTGGGGCAGGGGCAGTCCTCCAGGACTCCATGGCCACATCCCTGGACACCAGCAGATCCACTTGGCCCTGACACTGAAGGGATCAGACTGCAGAGGAAACTGAGTTCGGCTCTGACACCTCAGATCTGATTTTGTATTTGCCTGGCTGGCCGACCGTGGGCAAATTCCTTAACCTCTCTTTTCTGGTCCCACACACCTGGCAATGAGATGTTCTCCATTTCCTGTCTGTCATAGTCTGTGTCTGTATGTACCCCCACCGGTCATGGGGTGTGGCTGAATCCAGAGCTTGTGACTGATTCATGGTTCAGTGCTGCGATTAAGGGTGTGAGTGCTACACCCCCTAAGGCAAGCAGCTGTGTATGGGCCAAAGAAGCTGGTTTCTTTCTCTTGTTGCTTTTGGCATCTTTCGCTGCCACGAATGGTAGAGCCAGTCGATGGTGGACTGAAATCTCCATAAACTGTGAGCTAAGTTTTGTCTCAGCAATGAAAGAAAAGCAACCAACTATCTGAGGCAATCCTGGAGGGGATAGGAGCCAGAGCCAGCACTCTGTATCCTGGGAGACAGGGCACCTCCCTGCCATCTCTCAGCTGCAGGAAATACCACTGACCCGGTCATCCTCTATACCAGTCACCTCCCAAGTGCCGACTTTCCTTCAACCCGCCAACCCCCAATGAAGAGCTGGCACCTTCCATTTTACAAAGAAGTTGAAACAACGGGAAGCTAAGGCCTTGGTCAACACCACACAGCTGGCATGGCTGGGACATGAAGGGAGGCACTCTGGCTCGAGTGTCATAACTCAGCAGAACACTCATCCCTGGCCATGTGCAGGTCCTGTCTCTTTTGGAGCTCCCAGAACAGATATACGTTCCTCAACTATCTCTGTACTCTGGAGTCTGCTGTAAAGCCAACTTCTCCCTTCCTTCCACAATCCACCATAAACAGAAATATAACACAGCTGATTCGCTCCCAAACGGGGTGCACACCCTGCTTAGTTTGCCTGATGCCCGAACCTAAACTCTCAACACCAAGCAACAAGGTTCCCCCACCCTGGAATCGGCCTGTATCAATGCCAACCCAATAATACGGGATAATGACCTCAGAGATGGAGATGGAAGCAGGCTGAGCTCACTGCTTTTGGAGGATAAAGTAAACAGAACCTCACAGGAACATCAATGCTTGCCTAAGAGGACAAACTTGCAACACTATTGAGCAATTTGCATTTAAACGAGCTGGAGTCATCACGGTGCCCTGGCAGGAAGAAGCCCCTGGCCCTCAGCTGTCCACAAATTGCAGGGCCATACAGATCCCCGAAGGTCTGTGGCTGCCTGCGCCACCTAGTGGTAATCTCAGAGCTCCTCGGGCTGCTTCTCAGAGCGCTGTGAGGACCAGGTGGGAGAGAGGCCCCCGTGGATTTGGAGGGGCTCCCAGAGCACCGCCCACCTTGGAGGAGGATCCACAGTTAAGTACCACCCTCTGCAGGCATTGCCTCACTGAGTTCTGGATACCTTTCTAGTGCCATGGTCAGCATTATGTGGCCAGCTGGCTGGGCACAGTTCCTAGTTATGCAGTCACATGGCCACTCACCCAGGTGTTGCTGGGGAAGAGATTGCTGCAGCTTTGATTACAGCCATCAGTTGACCTTAAGTAAGGGAAAGGACCCTCTCACCCTGGGGGTAGGGGGGGGCTGGGCCAGCCGGCTGACAAGACTCAAGGGCAGGACTGATGGTCCCTCAGGGTCCAGCCTCCCTGGCACTGCCTGCAGTTGGGAAAGCCTGTACCTTTCAGTAATTCTCTTACTCTGTCTCCTGCTGGTGCTGTTCCTCTGGCTCAGGGATGGCAAACCTTTGAGGGCTGTCAGTGATCACAGACACTGGGCACACTGGGGCAGGAGTGCCATAGATTCACCACCACTGCTCTAGCTGAACCCCCGGTGGTACAACATAATGGGTGAGGTAACTGAGTAACCTGGCGAAGGAGCCAGGGAATGTGACTGGCAAGATGTGGATGCAGTGACTCAGGAGCCCCGCCATCCAATCAGCATTACCCATTCAACACTGCCCGGCCTGCACCGCCCCACACAGTCTGGGCTGCTTCATCACACCCCACCAACTCACTCTGCCCCGTTCTCTTCCCTGGCTGCAAGTAGCCATCGTACTGTCACGTAACATGTAACATGTAACTCTGGTTACCTCCCTCTAAGGGCATGATCTCGTGTATATAGACCACGGCTCAGGCAGACTGCAGACTCCTCCAGGGGGAGAGACACTCCTATAACCTCCACACAGTGTCCAGGGCCTGGCACACCAGGCACATGAGATCAGTCCAAATGTCCGGTCTGCACACAAGCCATGCTTAGACCTGCTCATGGCTGTGCTTGCTCTGGGGGTATCAAAGTCTCTAGCTCCTGGCCGCAAACCAAAATAATCCTCCCAACTCGAGTGGAGTGACCTCTCTGTCCTGTCCTGCACCGGGGTCACACAGGCGCCACTCGTTCTTGCAGCTGCCCACCTGCTCACTGTACTCCAAGTCAAGCTGTCTGTTCTCTCTGAGGCAGGAGACAAACAGTAAGCAGAAATGCATACGGTAACCAGGGGGCAATCAGTGATGTACAGTCCAAATCGGACAACTCAGGAGGGCAGCCTGACAGCAGAGGATTCTGCTGGATTCTCTGAGAAGCTGAGGAACAGAAATTTTAAGGAGCTAGGCAAGTGACAGACTGAAGAACATTCTGAAAGAGGAAACAGCAAGGCCTTAAGGTTGCACAGAGGAACAAACTTGACCAGCCTACGGTACAGAGGGTGACTGTGAGACCAGAGCAGAATGTACCAGATGGGAATGAATGTGTTATGGGCGGGGCAGGTTAGGGATCCAGCACAGGTCAGGGAGGCTCGTAAGGGCCAAGCCACGCAGGACTCTGTAAGCCAGAACAAGGGTGTGTTCTGGAGTCCCTGGGGAATTTAAGCTGGTAGATCTTTAAGAGTGCCTCTAGTGGTGGTATGGAGAATGGCAGGTACCAGGGCGGGGGTGGGGGGTGGGGGGGTGGGGGGGTGGGGTGGGGGTATGGGCGGAGAGGAGGAAGCCTGGAAACAGGCAGGAAGCTGGAGTCTTCCTGGAGAGAGGAAGGAGCTGCTAATAGGTGTAATGGTGGGGCTGGGAGAGTGGATGGAGCTGGAGGTCAAGTTGGAAGGTTTGCAGCAAGAATGACTTCTAGATGTCGGGCTTGAGGGACAGGTGGATGGTCCCAGTTGTTGAGGAGGTAAGATGCTGGGAAAGAGGCCGGAAGGAGGGAAGGACTGAAGATAAACGCTAGGCCATGCTGTTCCTGGGTTCAATGCCGGCAGTCTTGCCTTTTCTGTGAGGCTGGAAAATGCCTAACAGCTCTTCTCCTCTAGTGCGTTGGTCTTGCCCAAGCCTTGCTTCCAAAGTTCTAAGCCTCAAGTCAGGTATGGTGGCTCATATCTGTAATCCTCCATGCTGGGAGGCTGAGACAGGAGGATCACAAGCTCAAGCACAGCCTGGGCAACTTAGTAGACTTAGCAAGACCCTGTCGCAAAATAAAAAGGGCTGGAGATGTAGTTCAGTGTGAAGGCCCTGAGTTCAATCCCCAGTATCCGGAAAAAGGAGGAGGAGGAAGAAGATGAAGGGTTGTTGTTAAGGAAGAAAGCTGTGGTTCAAAGCTTGAGCTGGCGTAGTGCTAGCCCATAGTCCCAGCGACTTGGAGGCTCTGTGCTCCAAGGAGGAGCTGAGGCTTGGAGACTAAACTGTGATAGATGAAGGCCAGGAATAGCATCTGTTTTCTCTGTGCAAATGTCCCTGGCTGGAGTGACCTGGCAGGCAGAGCCCTAAACACGCACCTCATTCCGTGCTTTGTCCAGGACTGTGGGAAATCACACAGCCACCCACTCCCAGCCCCGGTTTTCATTTGTAAAATGGGATTCTCACCATCCACCACGCAGTGTGGCTCTGAGCAGCAAGTGAGGAGACAGGGACATATATTTAAGGAGCACACAGCAGATGCTCATCAATAGCTAGTACTTCAAGGGAACCTTGTAGGTGGGAGCAGCGTCTAGGCTCAGGGCATTAGTGATCTAGTCTTCATCATTACCAGATGAAGTATGTACTAGTCAGGGCTCTTCGAAGGGATGACTGACATGATGTGCATATATAGAGAGAAAGGAGATTTATTTTAGGCATTGGCTCACATGATTATGGAGGCTTGGCACATCCAAACTGACAGGGGAGGCCAGCAGCCAGCACCCTGGGAAGCTGCAGAGGAGCCTAAAGGCAGGCTGCTGGCAGCACTCCTCATCCACTGATTTAAATATTAATCTTGCCAGCCATGGTAACACACACCTGTAAGCCCAGTACTTGGGAGGCTGAGGCAGGAGGATTGCTTTGAGCTTGAGGCCAGCCTAAACTACCTATTGAGATCCTATCTCGAACAACCAAAATAAGTAAGTAAATAAATGTTAACCTCATCTGAAAAACACCTTCACAGGAACATCCAGAATTAGGCTTGACCAATATCTGGGCACCATGATTCATTCAAGTTGACAAATATAAAATAAACCATCAGGAAAAAAAATTTGACCCTCACAAGGTAGGTATATTATCCCTGATTTACAGGAGAGGCAACAGAGACAGAGAGGGTAAGAAACCTGCCTGAGACCACAGAGCGAAAAAGCCAGACTCAAGTGCTCCCTGGCTCCAGAGCTGGCTCTTTTAACCAGGAGCTAAGGTGGCCATTATCAGAAGCATGCCAATGTTAATTAAATTTCCCCTCCCTCCTCTTCCAGGCCTGGGGGAGGCCTTGCCAGGGGAGGCAGCCTGGGTGGGGCCTGCTCTGCCTCTGAAGCTGAGCTAGGGAGTCTAGAGTTGGGGGAAGGGCTGAGGAGCTTGCTTTTAAAGGGAGAAATTGAAGCCCAGAGTAGAAAAGAAATTTGTCTAAGGTTGCACATAAGGGAGCATGGTAGCAATTGAGTCAGGACTAGGTTCCACGGCTGCAGAGAATGACAATAGCAACCGCCATGCACCACTGAGAGTTCCACAGCCATGACTATGTGTTGGGACTCCTTAATTATTATTTTCATTTGGAAGAGTGAGGAAACTGCAGTACAAAGATTAAGACCCTTGCATAGGATCACGTGGAGGAAGGTTAGGAGCTCAGGGTCCACTTGTGCACTAAGCCTCTGAGACCCAGGGCAAGGGTTTGGAGAGAGAAGGTTCCTCACCCTTGCTTCCCAGGAATGACGGCTGAAGGCCTGCAAGCCCTGGGGCTCTCTGAACTTCCGTGTGCAGGAGGTCATGGGCTTTTGCCCACCACGAGTGTGCTGACAATCACATGTGTGCACACCCTCTCCCCACACTAGGTGCACAAGCACCCCTTCACAGGCTGCAGCCCACAGCTGTGCACCCCAATACACCATCACATATCCAGCCCACAACCCAAGCAAGGACTCCTATCCCCACGGCACACCACTGTCACACATGCCATGAAGTTCCTCACACACACCGGGGCACAGCTCTCCTAGTTCCCCATAGCAGGCAAGCAAGTACCACACTTGTGCACACAACCCATGGAACCATACAGCACCCACCATCTGATGCCATCTACTCCACTTGCACCTCACACAAATCCAGTCCACAGGCCAAGGCACTTGGACACATCTCCATGGGGAGCTGCACAGTGCACTCCACGCATGTGCGGATAAGGCCCGCTAGTCCCCCCTGCCTGCACCATACACACAGCACAGCCCGAACTCCTCGAACTCCTTGGGACCCACGTTCCCAATCAGCCGAGCCTAGCCATGTCCCCAGTAGGCATCTGCGTGGTGAGGCCTCTCAGACAGTGGCCAGGGCCCAGCACCAGGACTCCGAAGCTTCGCCCCTCTCTGGGCTTCAAACTCAGCGAGCGCTGGTACCTCTCCCCCCAAGCGCCCAGCCCTAGGTACTGCTCCCACCCTGCAGAAGACTTGGGCTCAGAGTTGGGGGAGGGAGGGAGGGGGAGAAGGGAGGGAGGTCCAAAGGGAGGCGCTAAAAATTCGAGCTGCTCCAGGACGACCCCTCTCCAGTCCAGTTAACCCTCCATCCCCATGCCCCACGGGACGGAGCTGGGGATACGACTGCAGCCTGGGGCGAGGACCCGGCTGCCCACGCTGCGGACCCGGCTGCTCACACTGCGGGGTTTGGCACCCCCCAACACACTCCCCATGCACCTGTCCCCACTCCCATCCAGGAGCCCGAGGGGATCAGCAGAAGGTGGGTGCGGGACGCCAGCAAGAACGCCCCCCGCAAAGTCCCCCCAAGCCAAGAAAGAGCATGCACGGAAGGGAGGTCAGGCAGAAAATGCCCGGAGGCGCCCTTACCTGATCTCCTCTTGGAGCTGCCATAGTCTCTGAAAAAGAAGCAACAGCACACAGACATGGTTAGGGCCAGGTGAGGGCGCGGGCTGTGGGCGTCCCGGGCGCGGTTCACGTGACGCCAGGGCCCGGGAGCGCCGCGCTCTCTCCGCAGCCGAACGCACTGCGCTGGCTCCGTGCTGCCCGCCGCCCGGCCGCCGGGCCCGGCCCCGCCCCGCCCGCCGCCGGCGGAGGCCCACCCTTCCCACCCCTCCCTGCTGCATGCAAGACCCAAATTGCGGGCGAGCTGGCCAGGCACTTGGCAAACAGGGAAACTGAGGCGCTGACCCAAGCCGGAGCAGGCTCCCAACCCTGCAGCATCCCACCTCTCCATCCTCGGCACTGCTCATCCCACTCACTTTGTCACACTGAAATGTCACCTGCTCCAGCACCTCGCCCACTCTGCAATTACTGTGGGCGCTTTTGATAAAATGTGCCTGCCTCCTGGGGGCGGGGGTGGGGTGGGGAGCTTGCCTCTTTCTCCCTCAAACACCAGCCACTGGACCCTTGTTGAGTATCCTGGCTTTCTCCTTAAAGGCTAAGGCTGGGGAGTCCCGGGCCATGATGGAGTGGGGTGCAACACTTAGCAGAGGTAGCTGGGAGGCTCCCATGCTATGGGAGTTGAGTTTTTCTTTCTTTCTTTCTTTCTTTCTTTCTTTCTTTCTGACAGGGTCTCACTATGCAGTTCAAACAGGTCTTGAACTCACTTTGGAGCCTAGGCTGGCCTCAAACTTGCAGCAATCCTCCTGCCTCAGCCTCCTGAGTGCTGGGATTACAAGCCTGTGCCACCATACCTGGCTGGGGGTTGGCTTTCTGAAGAAGTGAGCACTAGGTTCAAATCCTATCGCTGACAATAACTGTTGAGTGACTCTAGGTACTTAACCCCTCCTGGCCTCTAGGACCTGCCCTGCTCTCCAAGGAGGACCTGCCCAGATCCAGCAGAGGCAGAGTTCCCAACTCCTGCCTGCCTCCCACACCCTTTGCCCAGTCCTCAGGAGACTGGGGAGGGAGACTGGGCTCCTCACAGGCTTCTAAGGAGGTCTCTAGAGACTGGAGGAAATGCCTTTCATGTTTCCTGGGGCCCAAAGAAAATGCTGGTTGCTGCTGTCTTTGGTCTAGCCAGTGAGTCTGCCTGCTGCAAAGGGAGGTCTTGTGGGGAAGGGACAGAGGCCGCTCAGAGTGGAGACCCCGAGATCTCAGTTCTGGAGGTCTAAGGATAGCGGGGTCCATGGAGGTGTTTGTTAAATTGCAGAGAAATTCACCTGCACAGCCAGGGGTGCCCCCTCCTCAGTTTCTGAAATCGAGGCTTAGCGCCCACTTGATCAGAACACTACAGCAGTGGAGCAGGCCAGGAGGCCACACTTCCAATGTCCCCATCCTGTTGCAGAGAACCTTTCAGTATGCTGTGCCCCCTCCTCTCCTCCAGCCACAAGATGGAGCCCCTAACACCCCCACATTACGGATGCAGGAGCACAGGTGCGGCCATTCCTCACGGTCCCCACCCTGATTTATACCTCACTGGTGGGAATCAAAGATGCAGGGTACAGGAAGCAGAGGAGAATATGTTCAATCTGTCACCTCACCCCACAATTCTGGTCTCCTGAGGCAAAAGGGAGCCTAGGCAGACTGTGGCCTGCTTGTCCCGCAATGCCCGCTGGGAGTTTGGCCTGGGAAGGACTCCCAGCTGGTGGGAGGGGCTGTTGTATGAGGGCTCTTGTTACTGTACACTCCTGTACGCCACCCACAACTCTCTTCTCCCAAGGAGCGGCTTCATTTCTCAAGCTGCTTTGCTGGGTGAGGCTGTACCACCAAAGAAGGGCAGGGAAGGGCAGCTGCCCTTTCCCACTGGAGCGGGAAGGAGTAGACCTCTGGGCCCATGGCTGTCCCCATGTGGCTCCTAGCACCATGGCTACCTTCTCCCTGGCCTCTGTGCAGCTGTGGGCTGGTTACAATTTTTTTTTGTCTTTTTTGTTTTTATCAGTACAGGGATCGAACTCACGACTGTCTGCTTGCAAGGCAGGCGCTTATGCCACTGAGCTAAATCCCCAGCCCCTGCTTAGGATTCTTGGATCTGGTTGCAGGCTCAGGTTGGAGGCTCAGGAATGGACAGGGACATAGTTCACAGGCTTTAAGTGCCTCCTGCCAGGCACCATGTCAGTGATTCTCAGGCTGGTGGTTCAATGGAATCATGTAGAAAGCTGGATAAAAATTCAGTGTGGGCCTCACCCCAACCTACTATATCGTCTGTTTTGCCAAAAGCCTTCCCTTGGGATTCTGCAGTGTTGTATAACCTCCACCGGCCGAGCCACCCTTAAACATTCACACTGACAAGAACAGCACGCTGGCTGTGCCAAAGAAGCTTCCAGACAGCCCCTGGCCTGCTGTCCCTTCCACTGGAGTGTGGTGCCCTCCCATCAGGTGGTGAGAAGAGTGGGTGGGCTGGACTGGGCCCACCAATCCCCAGCAGGGGTACAGGGGTGGAAGGCAGAGACCTGGGGTGTATAAGCATGAGGGGCCTGGGTGATGCGATGGAAGCCAGGCTGGGGCTGAATGTGGGGATGGCAGGAACAGGAGTCCTTCCTGAGGTCTCTGGCCTCCTGCCCGGGTATGTGCTGCCCTAATAGGAAACCTCTTAGAGGTTTCCGGTTGGGCACCTTTCAGCAAAACTATTCTGTATTTTTAGCTGCTGAATGTGCTGAGAAGCAGCTTAGGTATCCAGTGCTTGGGACTCCCCCATTCTTCACAGCCCAGAGCATGGCGGGGGAAGACAGGGCTCCCCCACCTCAGGCACCCCTGCTTCCCCACTGCCCTGTGACCAGTCCTGGCCTCTGTTGGGGTCCCCTCCCTGCTCCAATTCTTGCCCTGAGCTGGTGCCCACAGCTCTGCCAGTGTCTCTGCTTCGACGGTCACAGTCTAGCCTGCTTCTGACTTGGTGCTGAATCACGGTCTCCCAGAACACATCCCCCCCGCCCCAGCAGTGGGTGGGTGGGGCCAGTATCTCCTTCCAGGATGCCAGAGACCAATGTGATTGAAAAGGCCGCCCAGGCCATTCAGCCTTCTCTCCTGCTGGTCCAGGGGTGACCAAGACCACAAGCACAGTGACCAACAGTGCCAGAAAAGCAGGAACACTGGTGCAGCTTGACCCCTGTGGTCTGTGTGCAAGTCAAGCTGCACCAATCAGTGGGGGTTCCCCAGGGGTCCCCAGGTCTGGATGGAAGTTTCTGCAGCCTGGCACCCTGCTCTATCCTCACAAGGCCCCACTCCCCCACCCTATGCTGAATCTTACCTCTTGGCCTCTTGTCCTGCCGGACCCATTGCCTCTGGGTGCAGCCAGCCAGCCTGCAGTTCAGTGCCCAGCTAGTGGCTATGGGAGTGACCCCAGTCTCCATCTCCACCCACAGGAGAAAGGCCGCACAGAAGGGGGTCACCTGGCCCAGACTGTTTGGCGTTGCTGTGGACTCTCTGCTGCCCTCAGTCCTATCCAATGGTTAGGGCTTGTTTACATTTAGACACTGCAGAGTTCCTGAAACTCAAGGAATGGCTTCTTCTTCCAGGCCTCACCACAGTGCTGGCAGATGCTGCTGACTGGGCTAGGTGAGCCCAGCCCCACTTTTAGTTTGGGGTTCTCACAGACACCAGAACTGAGCAGCTAGAAAACCTGTTGTCGAGGATGAGGTGTACGTGGGGGTCAGGGGAGACTGATGTTTTGCTATGCTCCCCAGGTTGGCTTTGAACTGCTGAGGTGAAGTGATCCTCCTGCCTCAGCCTTCCGAGGAGCTGGGACCAGTTGTGCGTATGCACTGAGATGCTCACTATTTGAACATTTATGCTCCCTTGGACTTAGCCTGCGCTTTCACGCTAAGACACACCCAGAAGAGCAGCTTTTCACTATTTTTTCCTCTTCTCATTTCCCTTGGCGAGACATAATGTGCTCCTTTCCCAGACATTCTACCGAGGCGGCAAAGAGGGAGAGGTGAGGGAAGGTGTTTTGATTCACGTGTTGGTCTCCTGCTTTTGCACTTGACTCCCTTCCCGCCCCTCGATATTGCCAGCACTTGGTAGGTAGTGGTGTGGCTGGCTCAGTGGTAGACCATTCTTGCCCTGCCTGCACGAGGCCCTGGGTGTGATCCCCAGCACTGCGAACAGGGAAGGATGATACCCACAGCCTCTGGCCTGAGGTCTACCAGGGTAGAGAGTAGAGAGTAGTGGCCAGCACCTGAGGCCAGCCTAACAATGCTGACCTACTGTACTGAGCAGCGAAGAGAAGACACTGATGAGGCAGGCTCTGCCTGGAGCAAGGTGTGGAGGGAACAGGGAAGGAGCTGAGCTTGGTGCAGCTCTGTGGCTCCGGAACGAGAGCTGGCCCATTGAGGTTCTGAGCAAGCGCTCCGACCGGCAGCCTTGGCAGGGGAGGATGCATGGGCTTCCAGCCTGCTGTCCTCACCCTCCTGTCTGCTGGCTGACATTGGCCGTGTGGCCCGGGTGGCTGTCTGCAGTCTTGCTGCCACTGCCAGGAATGCCCTCGAGGCCGGCTAAGTGCCAGATGGCTGACTGAGGGTCACCTTGGGAGTCCAGCGCCTCTGGGCTGCAGAGGGAGTGCTTACCTAGGCTAGAGGAGCTAGGGATGGTGGGTAGCCTTAGCTGGCCAGGGAGTGACCTGGATGCATGTTGTGATGATCTGAGCCACGTCATCCTGCTGTGGGTGACCACTTGGGCAGGCTCAGGGAAAAGGCGACACATTGCTCTGGGCCTGCAGGTTTGGGGTACAGTCGGTTGGGGAGACTGTACACTACACATACAATGAGGAAGTTACTCTTTTTTTTTTTTTCTTTATCCTTTTTGTATGTTTGGAGTTGAACTCAAGGCTCTGCATGGAGTTCCACATTCAGCTTCCCACTCTCACCCTTCCTTTTTATTTTTTATTTTGAAATAAGATCTTATTCAGACATTAAGCTGCCCAGTCTGGGCTTGAACTTGTGATCCTCTTGCCTCAGCCTCCCAAAAGGAAAGCCAACATTCTGGGGCAATCTAGGCTAGAAGTCACAGGGGTGTGGGGAATATGCTAAGGGCAAAGAAAGGGCATTGGCTGGGTAGGTGGGGTCTCAGGACATGCCAGGTGGCTTCCTGGAGGAGATGAGGGGGCTTGGATCCAGAGAGAGGATGGGAACTAGGGAAAGCTCCAGAAGCAGGAACAAGCAGCTCCCAGCAGTGGCAGGCATCCCGGGGAGGAGGAGAGCAGGTGAGCAGCCTGGGAAGGGGGCAGAGCTTTCATGTCTGGCAGCAAGATCCAGGTTTCAGAGTCAGGGCATGGTGCGGTCGGGAAGAGGTAAACTGCTGGAGGCAGAAGCAGCAGAGTCTGGTGCTGAATGTCAACAGGCCCAGGCTCTGGGCCCCCTCAGTGGCTGGTGGCCCTGACATACCACTTTAAACTATAATAATACTGTTTCTTTCTTTTTGCAGTACCAGGGGATGAAACCAGGCCTTGCACATCTACGCAAGCACTCTCCTACTGAACTACACCCCTAGCCCTTTTAATCTTCCTTAAATTTTGAGACAGGGTCTTGCAGAGTTGTCTAGTTTGGCCTCAAACTTGTGATCCTCCTGTCTCAGCCTCCTGAGAAGCTGGGATTAGACTAGGACACTGCTCAGCAGAAACTAGTGCTTTTCAAATGACAGGCCATGGCCTGCTGGTGCATTTGGAGGTAATTTTGTAGATCCCAATAAATATTTTTAAAAGATAGATAGACTTGCTGGGCACGGTGGCTGAGAGGGCAGCCTGCTTAGCAAGGCCCTGTCTCAAAGGCCCCATTGCTGGGGCCACCTGCCAAAACAAACCCGGGAAAGGAGCTTAGTATTCCCTGGGTTCAATCCCCAGTACTGGAAAAAACAAGCAGAGTGCTCAGGGAGTCAGTCATCATAAGCTGTTCTGGGAAACTGGTTTTAAGGGTCTGTTCACTGTCCATGTGCCTATCTGTATTAGGTTTCAGAATAAATTATGAAATTTATTTCTTCCTGTGGCAAAAAGTTTCAAACATGCCATCAAACTCTCTAGGCTTCAGTTTCCCCATCTCTAAAAGGAGGACATTCCAAGTGGCCTGGGATTGCTGTGAGATGCTGAGCCCCTGAGCCCCACCGGGGGGAGCGAGTAGATTCTTCCAGAGCCAGGTGGGAGGGGCTTTGGGTCAGCAGAGATCTGTGGGGCGCTGGGGTTTTTCCACCCCACTTAGCCCAGCTGGGGTTTTGTTCTGCTTTCCAGAGCCTTTGCATGGAAGGGTCTCCAGAGGCAGTGACCTCCAGGCAAGACAGAGGAGGGGGCATGAATGCTGCCCTTTGCCCCATGTGTGCCCCATCTAAATTGCTGCACTGAGCACCCTTGTGTCCCACAAGAATCCGCCTTTTCTCTGCAGCGCCTGTGTTGTCCAGGGGTCTGAGAATGAGCCCCATTGTGACCATGTGGACTGGCCAGAAAGGCCAGATTCCTGCCCTGGGTGAAGCGCTAAGTTCCCAAGGAAAAAGGGGGTCTTGGATCCCCCAGTCTGTGTCTCAGAGAGGCTAAACGCTATAGCACTCACATCCCAGAAACTCCCCAGGAATTTTGCTATCTCTGTTCCCAGAGGGTCTCTGCCACTTTCCATCCCCAGCAAAAGGACAAAGCACCGTCTGTCTGTCTCCTCTGTGCTCGCCACTTGGGCAAAGCCCCTGAGCGTGTCTGTGGCTTAGGGAGAGACCCGTTGTGCCCAGCCTGAGAGCAGAGTTAAGCAGGCCAGCGGGTGGGTGCAGGTTACACAGTCTCTCTGCCCCAACATTACAGAGCTGTGGTGTGATCACTGTAAAGCTACACGAGCAGCATCTGTACTTGGGAAGGACCCTGGCACACAGTCTGGATCACAGAGGGCTGGACGGGCCACGCAGACAGTGCTGACTGGCCGCCCTCATGGGCAGGGGTTGTGGTAAGTCACTGGCTTCTTCATGTATGGGGCCAAGTTAGGACCGTGAGACCAACAGGCCTGGATTCCCACCTTGTATGCAGGCCGAGGAGCTCAGCCCAGGCACTGATTTCCCAGGGTGGGAAACGGGGACGGCACTGCCAATGCAGCTCACCAGCCGGAACGCTGTTTCCCTTCAGACCCCGAGATCCTGCTTCTGACTTTGACGGCCTCCTTGGACTGCAGGGGCCAGCTGCCAAAACCTAGCAAAGGGCTGGTGACAAAATGTGTTGATATTCTACTGTGACATTCTCAGAGAGAAGGGCAAGGAGGACCTTCCATGTCTGGAGATCTTCCTGCGTCTCTCGCTTTGTTTGTCCTGCATCTATCCTCCATCTACTCATCTTCCATGCATCCTCAATCCAGCATCCGTCAATTGCCCCTCCATCCACTATCCATCACCCATTCATCCATCCCTTACCTTTTTTCATCCCCTGTCTTACCTATCCATCCATCCATCCATCCATCCATCCATCCATCCATCCATCGCCCACCTATCTGTCATCCACCCTCCATCCATGTCTACATGCAGGGCTGTTACAGTACAGACCCATTCTTGTGCCTACAGCAAGAGAGTGGCAGAAGACACTGTCATAGTCTGAAACACATCATCCATCACCGAGCTAAAGAGATAAGAAACACCCAAAAAAAGAACACGTGCGAGTCATTTTGTGACTGGGGGTGACTGGGAACACTGCTCGGAGGAGGTGAGGGACATTCAGAAATTTGGGGCAGAAGCAGGAAGGAGACCCAGGGCAGAAGGGAGGGGTGAGCCAGGGCACAGAGCAGGAGGAGGGTGGAGTACGTGCCTGGGAGTGGAGGGCCAGGAGACTGCAGGGAGGCCATGCAGCTTGGGGAGCAGGGTGTGCAGCTGGAGCTGGGCTGCCACAGGAGGGCACCTTTTTGGGAAACCCACTGTGACGCTGGCACAGAAGGCTCCCCCCACAGATGGCGCGGTGGCTGTGTGTCTGCAGAGGTGTGCCTGGGCTCCGCGCATGTGACAGACAACACCAGGGCCCCACTGCTGAGTGAAGGCCAGCAATGGCTCCTTGGCTATGGGCCCCTGACTCTGCAGCCTTGGCCTCATTTTGAGCTGGAGCTGAGAAGCAGGAACTTGGGCCAAGGGCTCTCTGCTTCTCACAGAGGCTGAGGGGCCCAGCAGAGGCCCAGCTGTACTTGTTTCTGCCTCAGCCTCCGTGGGAAACAGTCTTTGGAGCTGAGCAGGCCCCAGGTTGTCCCAGGCACCTTGGCACCACACTGCCCTAGGAGACCTGGCTCCTAGAGCTCTCAGTCACCTCTGACAGTGACAGCACCCTGCACCTCCCAGGCTTCCTGGACCTTGTATCACAAAAGCACAGGTACCGGTGTGCCAGGGCTGGCACACCTGTTTTGCAGCATCTGAGGCAGTTACTTTTGCCTGTTTCACAGACGAGGCTCAGAGAGGTTAGGTAACTTGCCTGGAATCACACAGCTAGTGCTAGGCAGCTTTGCACTCAGGGCAGGCTGTTCTCGACAACTACAGGCTCCTAACGACCTCTCTAGTTTAGAGTTCTGGTCCGAATGGCACTGAGGGTCCCAATCCTTCCCACTACACCTACTGGTGCCCTAACTGGAGTGGTCTGGGATGACAAAAATGGTTTCCACCAGCGATGGTGGCCACTGAGCATTTGAAGTATGGCCAGTGTGATCTGAGCATTAGACCTCAGCACAATTCAAAAATATTGAATGTCAGGGGTTGGGGAGTGTCATTCTGTGATAGAGCACATGTGTAGCGTGAGCGGAGGCCAGCACCCCAAAACCCAAACCAAACAGATGAAAATCCCTGAAATTTAAAATGAACTAAGGTTTAAAATTAAAGGACCACATTGGCTAGTGATTCTCTTCCCCTCCTCCCTCCTTCTCTCCCTTCCTTTCCCCTCACCTGCCCTCTCCTTCCCCTCCTCTCTTCTTTCCTCTTCTTTTCCACTAAGCTGCATCCCAGGTCCACAAGTGGCCCCTTTCTTGGAGTCTAAATCAATGGCTACAGGTTGTTGGGCTCACTGGGTCAGCATGTTTACGTCCTGCTCTGGACCAGGTATAGCCCGGTGCTGGAGGATATGCTTAGCAAGCATAAATCCTTGGTTTTCTCCCCAGCACCAAACAAAACACGCCCCAAGGGGGAAAAATAATAGAAAATAAATTCCAGCTCTGCTAGACAATATTTGAGGTTCCTTGTCCATTGGCAAAGAGGGCACTGACCAACAGGACTCCATGCATGGATCGTGGGGGTTGTGTCAGTTAGTACCTCTTCCATAGCCTGTGCTCAGCAAGGGCCAAGGGCAGGAAGTAAAGGCATGGCTCTTGTTCCCCGATCTGCTGTCTCCACACCTGCCCCCAACCCTACCCCAGTGATTGATTCTGGGTGGGGTGGGGCTCCCTGGGGAGCTAAGACTCCCTAGTGAACCAAGAGAACCACTGGATCAAGTGGGCTGAAGGAGGGTACAGAGGGTGGCCAGGAAGGTGGGTGGGGACAACTTGGAGGGGGGCTTGGGAAGCACATGGGACCCGGGCCTGGCTAGCCGCAGCAGAGCCAAGTCTGGGCTCCTGCACTTGTCATGAAGAAAGCCTGGTTCTGAGGGAGGAAACCATTCTGGCTGAGACCATGGCTCTGGGGTGCAGGTCTGGGGGCCTCCATTCCCATGAGAAAAGCTATTCTGATTGCTTTCACGGCCCTTGGGAATCCAAGCACATCAGGCTACTGGGTCACAGGGGTGGGTCCTCACTGAGCCATCTGAGGCCACAGGAATGACAGCCAGCAGGAGGCCTCACCGCTAGGCCAAGAGCAGGCTGAATGAGGCTGCTCCACAAAGGGCAGGCGACTGCCACACTTCGCCCTGCTGCCGTTGATTGCCGCACAAGGGGGCTCTCAGCCAAGAGCCTGGGCGCCTGGGAGCCAGGAGGCTCCAGGGCAGCATCCTGATGGCCTGACAGCAGCCTCCCTGAGCAGGAGGAGGCAGACAGAGGAGCCTGGGACGGACCCAAACTGGGCCAACTTGGGATGGAGGTCACAAGAGCCAGGTCCCAGCTGAGGCCCTCTCTTAATAGGCAGTGTGGCCTGGGCAGTGGCAACCCTCCCAGGCTGCACATGGGCCTGCGTCCAGCGGGTGCAGGAGGGGATCATCTTCCTGTTAAACCCTTCCGCCTGTGTTCCTGTTCTTGGGATCAAATATCTGCAGCTACAGTGGAATAGCCATTCACCAGGATGCCCACTGCAAGCTCCAGAACCCCAGGCTCTGGCCTCCACCAAATAATACCTTCTGGGCTTCTGCTGCCAAGGACAAGTGCCTGGAGGGCCAGGAGCAGACCTGAGCCCTCGGACCCCAGGTGTGTGGGGAGGGCAGTCACCCCTGAGCTGCAAAGTGAGGGCTACCACGGGCCCGGAGGAGGAGACAGTGGGAGGAGGGGGCCAGGCCTCCCCAGGCACACCACCAGAGGTTCTTGGAAGTTGCCCCATACCCAGTGGAAACCCACCAGTACTTATCTCCCTGGCTTTCAGGAAAGCTTCCCAGCCGCAGTGTGGTGAGGGTGCAGGAGCACAGGAGGCCACGGTGCGCCTTTCCCTGCCTCCAGGCAAACGGCCCGCAGCAGGCGCTGGTCCACGGGGCCCTGCAGGATCCAGCTGTTGATGGTCCCCCTCTGCTTCCCTTCACCCCCCTCACGGGGGCCTGGCCAGTAACCCCTGAGCTCCGATCCTTGTCTCCACACTGGCTTCTAGAGGCTTCAAGAATTATTATTCCTCCTCCCCTGGATTTACTCTGTGTCTTCGGCATCCCTAAGTGTCTCTTAGCTGCCCGATATGATCTTTAGCCAGCAGAACCAGTCCAGTACCAGCTGTGGGCCAGCGTGTCCTAACAGCAGTGAAGCTTCCTGACCCAGAAGACAGTTCCATGGGTGCCCCTTCCTGTTTAGGCTGGGGCCAGGCCAAGGCACCCCACTTGCTAACCCTTACCTTGAGGCTTTCCTGGCTTTCCCCACCCTTCTCCTGTTGGAGCCTGCCTCTGCCTCCAGGAGTCAGACTCGAGCACACTGCCTCCTGCTCCCTTCCTGGCAGATGATGGCTTCCCCTTCCTGTCCATTGGCAAGACCACCCTGGGTCTCCAGGTGCCTTCCAAGTGCTAGTAGTGGGGACACTCCTAGCTCATAGGCTCTAGAAATCTAGATCCACTAGAAATTAGCTGAGAAAGTTCTGAGGACCCAAAAAGCACTGGACGTTAAGCATCCAAATGTGGGGCTGGCTGGGGGCCTCCAACCTCAGGCACCCAAGCTCCTGGTTGGGCTGTGTGATCCGAAGCACTGGTGGGGCGATGCCAGGGGCATTCTGGGCTCCAAGGCTGGGGCCTCAGAGCTGGAGCTGAGTCCACAGAGCTGCCAGCCAGGCAGTGAGCGTTCTGTGGCACAATGGCAATGGGTCCCTGTTGTTAGTTCATGCACCACCATGTGTTAAAGACTCAGTGAGTAGGGAAGTGGGACAGGGAAGAGCCAGGCTTTGTGCTCCATGGCTGGAAGCCCATCCTCATTGCCTCCTGGCTTCACAAGTCATGTGATCCCTTTGTGCCTGTGTGGCTTTATCTGCAGTATGGAGGAAATGACTATACTGCTTCCTACAGGAAGTGGAAAAAATGAAAGTTAAGACACTACATGGCTGAGAAGAGTGCCACACCACTGAGTCCTACAGACATGAGCTCTTCCAGACCTTACGACCAAATGCCACCCTCCTGTGGTCCCTCTGATGTGCGTTGGGAAATGTAAGACTCAGGGAGCTTCTGCCACCATTCAGCAGACACCTACTGTGTCCTGCCTTCAGTTAGCATGAGGGATGCAATAACACCCAAGCCGAGGCCATGCTGGCTCTCAGGGTCACTGCCATCTCTCAGGGCAGCCAGGTGTCAGACTGCTTGCTTGCATCTGTGGTATGTGTGTGCCACCATCAGCAGCCCCGGTGTGTGTGTGCAGGGGGTGGAAGTGCGGGCAGCAGGCTAAGTGAGGGTAAGTGGAGAGTTTAGCCTGGGGTTCAAACGTGCCCTGCCTGACACACAGCTGGCACGGGACAAGGCCAGGATCTGAGTCTACACCTGAGATCCCAAGGTACCCACCTGTCTTAACTCAGCCAGCTTCTTTCCCAGGAGCATTCCAAGAGGCACAAATGATTTTAGGAAGCTAGGCTGATAATCAGCTCCTTCTGTACCTTCTGCTAACTAGCTGGCCTGCATCTTGCCCTGGGTACAGGTTGGGCATCTTTGTAGGTTGGTCCTTTGGTCTGTTGCTTGTACCTACTGGCCTCCCAAGAAGCTTGGGAGGAAGGGAGCCTTGCCTCTGAGGGGGTGCCTTCCCATGGCCCAGTGAGCCCAGCTTCCTGAAGTGCAGATTTTAAGGTGAGCACCCAGCTGGGCCAGTAGGATCAACAGGCAGGGAAGGGGCCTGCTGAAATGGTACCTCCCACCCTTGGTCCCTGTTCCGTGGTTAGCCTGGCTCAGGGCTGCATGGGGAAGGCCAGACAGACCTTGATCCTGGTCTGTGGAGCAATCTAAACAGGGGCCAGAGCAGCAGCCGATGGGTGGCCAGGGACTCAGTCACTGAGGACACATACTTTATCCTCTCAGACAGGAGCAGGGAGAGAGATGCTGCTGCTTGGAAAGAACGGAAACCATTGCTGGGCAGATGGGACCTGCCTGACGTCAGCACACTGGGAGGCCGAGTCAGGGAGGACTGCAGTAGAGCACAAGGCAGAGGCCCTAGGTTGAGTCCCCAGTTCTCAAAACAAAAAACAAAAACAAAAAACAAAAAAAAACTCCTCCCTTTGGGATCCTTCCAAGGTGGCAGGAGTTTTCTGAAACTGGATGGTGGTGATGACTGCAAACTGTCAGTGTGCTAATACTCACTGACTCAGCTGGACGCTTCAGACAACTCAATTTTACACTATACAATTATACATTAGTAAAGCTGCTTGGAAAAACAGAAAATCTCCTCCTGACCTGCACCTCCAACCGCATCCACCAAAGAGCCCCTCTGTGGCAGCTTGGACTGTGCAGCTTGAAGCCTCTGCATGTGCCCTGATTTATGGCTCTCTGGGTGGCACTCAGCCGTGGTCTCTGGGGTGAGACTTGGCGTTGGAAGGTTAGACCTAAATGCAGCTTTGGACACTTCCAAGCCAAGAGCTCTCTCACCAGTGTGAGCCAAAGCTTTCTGATCTTTGGAGAGGACCATGAGCCTCACAGGCATGCACCAATGGCTGGACAAGGCATTAACCTGCGCTCAGGGCCAGCACCACCTCCTCAGGCCCAGCATGCCAAACCCGCAGGCTTCAGCAAGGCTGTCATACCCCATCCTGCCACCCAGTGGAGCCAGACATACATGGAGCCCATGAGCTAAGGGCTTCCCAGAGACCCAGGGACAGAGGAGCCTATACTTCCCTCCTTGGGAAGGGGGTAGGGTCACACTGCCCTCTGCAGTGTGTCCAGCCCCCTTGCCCCTAGCCATCAGGTCCACTCTTGACCCTGGATGCTGTGTGCCTGGAATCTCCTTCAACCCCGGATCAGCTGCAGCATCCACGATGCCCTCCAGCCTGGACGCTGCCTCCATACCTCTCAAATAGCTGTCTCTGCCTGAGTCACACTCCCAGGGGAGCTTCCTATTCCCCTGGTGTCCTATACTAGGTAGTACCTTCCTCACTGCTATGAGCCTATTTTCCAGGCAGTACACTGAGGTTTTGAGAGGCTAAATGATTACCAGGCCTCACAGAAGGTGGGAGAAGAGCTGGGCTCCAGCATGAGCCAGCCCTGGTGTGCTTCCCTCCACTCCGACCAGCAGCCCTCATGAGTGGGAGTGGGCGCTATTCAGGACCACAGCCATGCACTTTCACCCTGATGCCCAATAAATGCTCAAAGGAAGCCAGGTGTGGTGGCACATCAGCATGAAGGAGGCTGAGACAGGAGGACCCTGAGTTTGAGTGCTACCTAGGTAACTTAGAGACTCTGTCTGAAAGAGGGTGGGCTTAGAGTGCAGCGCAGTGTGAAAACCCAGCATGGTTCAGTCTCCAGAACCACATGCACACACAAAGGCAGCTGATGATCACAGACCTCCCCACTGGATGCAGCTGTAAACCTAGGCTGGGCTCTGTGTCTTGTGGTCGATGGAGGAGAAGCCACCTGGGGAGAGGGACATGGAGGCAGGGGGTGAAGGTTACCCTTGGACTCCAGCAATGCCAAAGGGGAAAGCAAGCTCATGTGTCCTCGAGAACAGGGATCCCCTCTATCTGGACTTGGCTCCATGGGCCTCCACTCCAGCAGCCCAAGCCAGGCTGGTGGCTTGAAGTCTGCTTCCCTCAGGCTTGCCTACCCAGGTGATGGCCAGGCCACCATGGTCCTTGCTCGCAGGGCTGGCGGGCCTTTTAAGTGGGTTGGGCACAGTTTCCTGTGGGCACTCTCCTGCCACCTGCCTACCCAGGCTGAAGGGGCCAGGGTAGGGAGGGCAGAAGTCTCACAACCCCTCCCCGTCCCCCGCTCTGCCTGCAGCCTCTCTCAAGCCAGCTGCCACTCGTCCATCAACACAAAGAGGCTGCCTGTACAGTAGCCAGTGGTGGTGGTGGTGGGGACAGTGGGGCCCACAGTCTGGTCAGCTGGTGTGGAGAAGTGGACAGCGAGGGTCTGGCTCTCTACCCCACTCCTAGTCCCCTGGTGCCCGGGCTCAGCCAGGGATGTGAAGGCCAACGGGTGTCTGGAAGCAGAACTGGAGGGGGCGGCCTCACCCGTAGCCAGCAGCAGCCCTGGAGGGCCCTGGAGCTGAGGGTTAGGGCAGCTCTCACCCCAGCTAGGCCACTGCTGTCCCTCAGCCCACCCTGAGCGGACACTCTGTGCCCAGCCGGGGATGGGCACAGAGGAGGACAGGGAAAGGGGTACAAGTCTCTCTGAGCATCTATGATAGCCCTGTGCACCCCCCACTGTCCGCCGGGTGGTACTGCCAGCATGGGGACAGTTGGGGGCCAAGGCAAGAGCAGAAGCCCACTCGTGGTCATGGCCATGAGCACAGCTGGGTGCTACCTGCTGTTCCTGTAGTTAATGAGCCCAGTTCAAGTTTCAACACAATGGCAGCCTGAGCATCAAGCCCTGGCATGCATCGGGGGCTCTGTGAACACCTGCCGAGGGAAGGGAGGCCCCAGCGGAGACTCAGGCTTTCTCTGGGGCTCTCCCACGGCTCCCACGTGCCTCCTGGGAAGAGGCGGGCAGTGGAATGTGTCGCCTGTTCTGGGCTTCACACACATCTTGTGTCCACCTTCTCAGCACCCAGCAATGACTCTGTGCAGATTACAGGGAAGGGAAGGCCACACCAACCCGAGGCCAGGCTGCTGGTCACCTGACCACCTGGACTCTCACTAAGCTCTTGCTTTCTGAGCCAGCTGAGGCTCTGTCTGCTGGGCATGAGAACATGGGGGTGCCGGAGCACCCCAGATTCTCAGTGCTGCCCGTCGTCATGCTGTCTTCCTGCTGGGCTGAGGCACAGCAGACAATTCCTTCTGTCCTCCTGGCTCTGCTCTCCCCACGAAAAGGCAAGACCTGTCCCTTCTCTCCCAGACTCCCTTCCTTTACAAGCTGGTCCAGCTGTGGGGGTTGAACAGCCCCCACATTGTGAATGAAAGGGAGGGTGCAGAATCCCCTAAGAGAGTGGGGTTCCTGGGTCTGCCTTCATCCCTACCCCATCCCCCAGTGCCTGCCTACACAGACTCCTTCCTGGGAAGCCCTGCTCGGTCCTCCACATCCACTCTCGGTCACCTGTACTGCTCAGGCCCAGTCTCCCAGCCCAAGGCTCAGGCCGTCTTGGCCTCCTCCTGGGCCAGCCTCCACTTTTGTCTGTCCCTATGTCCCAAGGACAGGGCAGGTGGCAGGGATGCTTGGGGCAGGGCTTTCCCAGAATGCTCGAACCCCTGGCCAGATGGACGTGGCCCCCTGCACAGGCTTGGACGAGGATGGGTTGGATCTGGCCGGGGGCCACATGCTTCTCCAGATCCCTCTGAACACTGGGGCATTGTTCTAGGTCACAGCAGACGGTGACTCTGGGGCTCTGGGGCAAAGAACAAAAACCAGCTTAGCAAGGTTCTACCCCCTCGAAATTTCAGGAATTTAATCAGGATCCTGGCTCCTTGACTAGGAAGGAATGAGCTGAGCAGGGCAGGAGGGCCGAGTGGACCCGCCATGTGCCCGGAGGCAAGGAGTAAGAAGTATGCACGGGCTACAACCCTTGGTGGGCTGGCAGAAGGCCCAGTGAGAGGGAGACAGAGGGGCCCTGCCTCAGTTTCCCCACTAATGATGTGTACCTTTGGGCCCCTAGTTTGAGCTGACAGTAGAAAGCAGCAAAGGCAAAAAGAAGTGGGAAGCCCAGTCTTTGGTGGCACTCAAAGGGGTGGCAGGCATGTGCATGGGAGTGGGTTGCACTGCCTCTCGAGGTACCTTCACTTGGGGCTGCCCTTGGCCTCAGCTGGTCAGGCTTGCTCGGGCACTTCCTGTGTGTGGAGGTGCTGCCCTTGCACAGCCTCAGAGGCAGGGACTGTGACTGTCCCTACCCTGCAGACAAGGCAACATAATGCCAGTGTCTGTATCTCCCCCCAAACTCATGAGCTCCTAATTCCCCGGGATGGTGGCTTCTGGAGGTGGGATTCTGGAGGTGCTTCAGCTGTGAGGGTGGAACACCCATGGGTGGACGGGCATATTATACAGGAGACCCCCGGGTGCCTGTTTTCCTTTCACCATGGGAAGGGGACTGCAGAGACGGTCACCCGTGAAGCAGGAGCCTGGCCACACTCAGTCTGCCAGGAGCTTGATCTAGGACTCCTGGACCCCAGATTGAGCAATAAGTTTCTAGGACTTTCAAGCTGCCTGGTCTCTGGTATTCATGGTGGCAGCTCCAGTGGACTAAGACATGCACCATCCACAAAAGGGAAACACAGCTAGTGGAGGGAGGCTGGGCCCCCACCTGCCCTGTTGGCTGCGGAGCCTATGAAATGACAGGTGGCCTGAGCCATGAGGCCAGGGGGGCCTGGGCTGTGGCTGCCACCACTGACCCAGAGCCAGCCTGCCTGCCCCTCGCCAGCCAGCTCTCTGGTGACTCTGGGCAGTACCTCATCGCTCTGAGCCTTGCCCTCCCTCAAAACACCCTGGCACGCTCACCAGGTGAGAAATGACGAAGCCCAAGCGATATCCTCCCAAAGGCCTTTTCTGGGCCACACAGGACCCTCAGTGTGGGGACACAGCTGTGAGCTGAATGGCCCACATGCTACCCCTCTGGAGCCTGCCTGCCTTCCAGGGGGAGGGACTGCCACACACAGCAGCCAGTGTCATCTGCTCAGGCTGCCAGGGCAGCAGCTTTCACCAGCTTGTTTATTAATAACAGAGGGTACTGGCAGATGTTGGGGCGGCCTCAGTCCCTTCCCAGTGGACAGAGCTCTCTAGCTGTGTTCTGACTCGGTAGAAGGTCCGGGGGGCTCAGTCAAGCCTCTTGTGTGTTTGTGGTACTTGGAGTCAAATCTAGGGGTGCTCTACCACTAAGCTACACCTCCAGCCTTTTTTACTTTTTATTTAAACACAGCCTCACTAAGTTGCCCAGGCAGGGCTGGGACCTGCAATTACCCTGCCTCAGCCTCCCAAGTAGCTGGGCTGAGACCTTTTTCTAAGGGCACTAATCCCATTTGTGGCAGTAGAGCCCTCGTGACTCAATCATCCCCCCAAGGCCCATCTGTGAACACTCCTGCACAGGTATTAGACTCCAGAACATTAATGTAGGGGGGACACCCACATTTTAATTATTGGAGTTAGTAAACAGGCCAGATGTGAGGCAGTGGCATGGGAGTGTAAAGGCAGGAAGCCAGGAGCAGTTGCTAGGGGATTTGCAGCAGGGACTCGGGGCCGACCTCAGAGAAGTTACTGAGCAAAGTCTGGAAGATGTGGGATGGGGGACGGCTTCCTTGGGGCTTCTAAGTGACAGTCAAGGGCAGGGCAGGCTGGCAGGTATGGTGAGAACTGGGGGGACCTGGGACGTGCTCAGAGGGAGGGGCAGGCCCTGAGCTCAGTGACTAGAGCGACCTGATCTGATCCTAGCAAGGCAGGAGAACCAACGAGACAGAGCAGAAGGTGTGGTGGGGGTGCAGCATGGTTCCACCTTGGCCAGGCCAATGAGGGAAGTGCCCACAGGGTCTGCTGAAGGGTTGGGCGTGAAGCAAAGGACTCATGCTCTAGGAACACTCAAGCTGGCATCTGCCAGGGCCCACAAGGAGCAGCATTGTTGTGCACTTGGAAGCAATGCGTCGGGTCAGTGTTCATGGTCACAGGAGGGAGAGTCATCCCCCAGAAAGGTCATTCAGGGGCTACCCTGCACCAAGCCCATCAGGTATCTGGGAGGAGCCCCCTTTCTGTGCAGGGCTAGCCATCTCCAGGAGCATCCACTATCGGGGCAGATGGGCTGGCTTTCCAGCCAGGGGTCAAGTGGGGACTGCTGCCCTCTTCGTCCCCTCAGGTCTCAGACCCTGTCTTCCTGAAGGAGGGCAGAGGAAGGCGGCCTCCTGTCCCAGCCCCAGGAATTCTCTAGGGGCACAGCCCTCTTGAAAGACACTGGGGATTATCTGCAAAATTTCAATGAAGTCCAGAGGCTTTGATAACTTGATAAACCTCTCCACAGTCACCACAGAGTCAAAGTATGCAGTTATCTGATCTGTGTTTACATTTCAGAATGGAGGGAGGGGTATGTACTGTGACCGGGAAAATGTGCACAGCCCGGACATGGTGGGTGTTGTGGCTTGTGTCCAGATGTCCCCTAAAGCCTCATACAGTCAGAGATGGGGCTCTTTCAGAGGTGGCTGGATCCACGTGTGTGAGGTTGGAATTGATTCATGGTGCAATGCTAGGATTGAGGGTGCTAGGAGGGAGGGTGTGAGTGCCGCCCACCCTCAGTGGCCTGGGGAAGATGAAAGGGATAGGAAGAGCTGTGGTCATCCCTTGCTTGCTTTGCTATTTTGGCCCACCATGAACTGTCTCTCCTCTGCAGTGCCACCCTGCTTGGAGTCAACTGATGATGGATTGAAACCTGTGAGCTAACTAAACCTCTCCTCCTTTAACTTTGGTCTCGGGTATTTTGTAATGAGAAAAGTAACTAAGACAGCAGGGTGGGCACTTGGCTGACATAGGCAGCCCGTGGGCCCAGCCCTGTACAGAGAATGAGCATACTCGGAATTGGAGCCAGGTCCCTGACGGCAGGTCTCAGGCAGTGGAGATAGTGTCAGGGTCAGGCAACAAGCGCTCTCAAAACTGCCCACGACCCAGCCACCTCCTGGGCTTCTGGTCCACCTCAGGGCTGGAGGGATTCCTTTTCTTAGGCCTACTGCTTGACAGACTAGTGGTGAGCCTCTGTCATTATGGTGATTAGGGACTAGATGCTTTCCAATCAATCCATCCCTGCTAGGGCCAGGCTGTGCTCCACAGGCTGTGCTCCAGTCAGTTCTGTCCTGCAGCCTTCCCTGGACAACTGCTGACCACATGCCTACAGAACTGACCGGGTTGTCTCAGGGAGCCCTCTTGCCTACTCATGTGCTAAGCACTATCTCACTTTAGAGCTGGGAAAAAAGAGGTACAAAGAGGTTGGGGAAATGGTCAGAGATCACAGAACCTTGCCAAGCATGGTGGCCCATGCCCATCACCCCCACACTGGGGAGGCGGAGGCAGGAGGAACACAAATTTGAGGTCAGATTGGGCTACACACAAGTTTTCACGTTCAAGGTCAGCCTGGACTACATAGCAAGACCCTGTCTCAAAAGTAAAACAAAACAACCTCCCACAAAGATCACAGGGCCTTAAATGAGAAGCTGTGCTCTACTGTCTCAGCAACTCGTGAAACTCTGGGACTGCTGTGTGGTTCTCCACTGCTTGAGCCAGAGGCCTGGGAAAGCTCAGCCGATGGGTGCTGATGCAGAGGCCCAGGTAATCAGCCGATGCAGAGAGCGGAGATTGCTCACAGGGACCAAAGCAGTCAGTTGCCTTTGTGGCAAAACACCTGCTACTTCAGCAGTGCACCCTGCCCTGGCTGGCCCACACCTTCCAAGGGGCAAGCCTGAGCCGCTACTCACTCTTTTGGGGGGTTGATATCCTCAGGTCGGGCCTCAAAGAACTGAAAGACTTCATCACACTGGGAAATGTGAGGAGGTAGCCGGATGAGTGCCTGGGGAAAGACAGGAAGAAAAGGTATGAGGCGTGACAAATCTGGGGACAGGAAAACGAAGCCAGCCTGGGCTGGTGTGATGGGAAGTTCAAGGACTGTGCATGGAAGACAATCAGCCAACCACCCAACAGCCCCAGCAACAACTCAGCTTCGAATTAGGCAGCTAACTGATGAAACAATCATCCATCTACCTATCCATCCATCTCAACTAAAAAAACAAACAATCAACTACACAGTTAATCAGTAAACGAACAAAACAGCTAATAAAGATCAATCAGTCCACTATTAGCTACCCAGTGAATATTAGCAAGTCAACAAACTGAACAGAACAATCAATAGCCCATGAACAAAAGCTAGGTCTCAGGGCCCTTGAGATTTATGAAAGCTCTGCGGGAATCTGTCCTACCCAGAGTAAATCCTCTAAGATCCCCACCCTGACAGTGTGAGGCCTCCTCCTACTGGCCTCCCATCAGCCAATCTGCAGGCACCAGAGGCCCAATTCTGACACCCGGAGGCCCCGGCCTACCCTACAACACATTGTGTAGTGACAAACCCATCGTTGCTGCCGATGCTACAGGGTGCTATGGGGGCGGTTGGAGGTTTCAAGAAGGAATCTTTGAAGCTGAGTTCTGAAGGATAGCCAGGAAGAACTGGGGGAGGTGGGCAGGAGTTGGGTGAAGGTCACCGTGGGCCAAGTGCAGAGAAGGGAGGCAGGCAGGGGCTGCTCAGAGGAGGCTGCGGGACAGGGTAAGGGAGCCCAGGCTGGAGCCAGGAGGAGACAGTAAGCTGGGACAGATAGCACAGTCAGAAGCCGAGTTCCTGTCACGTGCTTGGAGGATGGGCAATGCCTGACACAGCAGCTTCGGGGTCCTTTCAGCGTGGCCATCTTGCGATGGCCCCGTCCCCATCCTGCTGGTGAGGAAACAGAGGCTCCCACCAGGTGTGGAAAGAGGATATGAACATAAGCATCACACACACACACACACACACACACACACACACACACACACACACCCTGGTCTGTCCTGTGTCCCTGATCCCAGCAGGGTGCCGGACACTAAAGAGGCCCTGAGTGAGCCAAATATGGTGGCGCAGACCTGTAAATCCCAGCACCCTGGAGGCTGAGCCATGCAAGTTTGCAAGTTTGAGCGCAGTACGGGCCACTTAGCAACCTAGTAAAACCCTGCTTCAAAAAATAAGAAAGGGCTGGGGTGGAGCTCAGTGTAAATCCCCAGTCTGAGAAGAAAAAAAATGAATGAAGACAATGAAATACAGATAAATGAAGAGAGGAACAGGAACAGGGCTTTGGTGTTCAGAAGCCCAACACTTGAGAGCAGGGGGACGTGGAAAGAAGGCAAATGAATAAGTAAGTGCATCTGGTCTTAGAATGCTGAGGATGGGGAGCCCTGGCTTCACCCCTCTCTAGACTGGTTTATCATCCAGAATCAGGCTTCCTGCCAGGAGGCCCCTCCGGATGCCAAACAAGCCCAGGCCTCTGCAGCTTCCGGTTCCTCCTAGAGCCCGTGGATCTTGGGGGGTCCCTGGCACGTCACATCCTGTCAGCACCCAGGAAAGGGAGGGAAATAATGCTTTTGGAGCAGTGAGTATGTGCCGGGCACTGCCCTCAAGTCATCTGCCAATAGCAAGAGCTTCTCGGGTGTGGGCAGGGGACTATGCCTTGCCGTTGCTAGGTGAGGAGGACACAGCTCCACCCCCTGTGCCCCTGCAGCTTCCTAGAGACAGACAGCACCGTCTCCACCTGTGATGATGAGGATGAAGCTGGGGATTGGAGCTGGGAAACCACAGGTCAGTCACTGAGGGAACCCTAGCCCCACGCTCAGAATGTAGGACCAGAATGTAGGACAGAAGGGGCTTGTCCCTGAAGGGTTCAAGATTTCACGGAACTCATCTTTTTCCCTCAGGAAGTGGGGAAACAAGAGGATAAACTGAGGGAGACAGTCAGGCATGCAGAAAGGCAGGAGGGGAGAGAAAATGTGAAGGGGAGAAGAAAGGCAGGCATGCGCTGGTGGGAAGGCCGAGGAGACCAGGATGGGTCCCCAGAGTGCAGGGTAGCTGCCAGTGACCTCTCCCAAGGCAGGAGGTGGTGATGGGGCCGGAGAGGCACCTTCACCAGCCCGGAGTGCCAGAGCCCTTCCTGCTGGCACCGCCTCTCCCTGGACTCAGCTGGGCCGGGATCATCTGGCCCCAAGGGGAACAGAGGGGCTCTTCAAGCCGGGCCATGAGTGCCTTAGACAAAGAGGGCTTTGGGGGACTGACTGTGCGTCTTCAGTTAACAGGGGGCCCACAGGCGGCCATCTGGAGGGCCTGTCCCAACTTCAGACGGATAAGAGGCTCTCGGGTCAGAGTAGCTGCCCTCAGAGCTGACGCCAAAGGCCACTTCTGGCCCAAACTGTCTGGCAGGAGAGGCTGGTGCTGAGCAGTCTGTCCCTGGGGCAGTGCCAGCAACAACAGCCAGAAGTGGGAATCTCAAACCCAGCGGGCTTTGTGGCACAAATGCAGCCCCTGCCCGTTCAGCTCTGTGTGGCAGCTCCAGCACGGCAGCCACCAGCTTTCCGTGCCTGGTGCTGATACACACTGAGTGACTGCTACCTTTTCTCTTTTGTGTTTTTTTTTTATGGGTTTTTTGTTTTTCAGGTTTGGTGCTGAGGAACGAACCCAGGGCTTCCAGCTTGCTAGGCAAGCGTTCTACCACTGAGCCAAATCCCCAGCCCCGACTGCTACCTTTTCTAACTTCACTGCTACTTCTGTCATTGTAACTGGGGAGAGAGCAGTGACGCACAACAGAAAGAGCACCAGGATGGGAGTTAGAAGACCTCAATTCTAATTCTAGCCCCGCAGTTATGTATTTGTTGGGTCAGCCGGGCATGGTGGCACATGCCTGTAATTCACAGCATTAGAGGAGGCTGAGGCAGGAGGACTGCAAATTCAAGCTCAGCTTGGGCACTTAGTGACTCAGTGAGACCTTGCTTAAAAAAAAAAAAAAAGGATGGGGGCTGAACCCCATGGGCACACATGACACGGTGCTTTGAAGGACTCCTGTTCTGGCTTTGGGGACCACCACATTCATTAGCATATCAAAATATCTAGGAAGTCCTGCAGGGACTTGGTTTAGGCTGGTTTAGACTTGGTTTAGGCTGGTTTAGGACATCCTGTTAGTAGTTAACAGCTCATCCTATTAGCAGCACACTGACTCACATAATATCCCATCAGTGCTAACAGCAGAGCATAACTGTGACTCCCATAGGAGGAACTAAAGGCAGGGGCTGAAGAAATTCCCCAAGGCAACATGGCTAGTAAACAGCATAATTTTGCCTCTGGTGTTTGAGTCTAAGACCCTGTCCTGTCTGACTCTCTGCTGGCTATGACTTCCAGTGCTGTGCACAGGTGTGTACTGTGGTGATGCCCTGTGGGACACAGGGAGGTATACTCAGGTCAGAGGCATTCTGGGAGGCCCCCCAGCTCTAGCATCCAGACAGCACCACTGTGGTGCATTCATTTATCTGCTCTGTCAGTCAACCTGATGAGTCCGCTTCTGACAGGGCTCCGACTCAGGGGTCGGGGGTCCTGTTGGCACTAGGCTAGGCAAAGACTGGAATGGGCATGACCTCGTGCCCTGCGTAGGTCCCTGTGGGAGGTCCCTGCCTGACCTCAGTGCCCTGGCACTGCCAAGCTGAGTTGGAGTAGGCAGGAGGAGGTCTGGAGACATGGGCTGTGGCTGGCGCCTGGGTGAAGGGGCCAAGGAGGGGCGCTGAGAGCATCCTCTGGGCTTGGCATCAGCTACTGCTAAACTGCCCCTGGGTCTCTAGCTCCTGCCCCTTGAGACTTGTAGAAGACAACATGGGCACCTCTTCTTGAATGCAGAACCAGAGCTTAGTTAAATGGAGGCTTATTTCCATGTACTGATATGCACAGAGCTGGCTATGGTATATCTTTCTCTCTTCAATGGGCTCTAAGCAATGCAAACAAGGATAGTTGAAGTGCTAGTATGAAATCTTCCGGGCCATTCTGACAATCTCCTGTTTCCTTATAGAGTGCTCTCTGTGAAAGATATGAGCACAGCAGGATGTTAGAGCCACTCAGCTCCAGGAATGTCAACTGGGTATGAGCCTCAAAGTAAGAGGCTATGAGTCCCCAGGGCACAAAAATTTACATATCAGAAACTGAAGCAACAGCTTCCAAAAAGAATTCAGTTGCTACCTTAATTGAATTACGCAGATTGATCCTTCTGCATGTCATTCTCCCTGCATTTTGCAGAGATGTTTTTCTCCCCACCTGGCCAGCCAGCTCAAGTCACTCATAGTACCCACCATCCTCACTGTCACTCATCCTCAGCCATCCACTTCTTCACAGGATAATAAATTTTGGGAGAGGCCTTGGGTCAGGGCCTTTGTCCACATATCCCCACTGGCCCTCAGGAGGACAGGGAAGTGACCCACTTTCTCCTAGGCTGGCAGTACCCTTCCTGGGTCTGCTAGGGAGACTAACTACTAACCAGGCTTTGTTGATGACAAGAGTACTCAAGAGATAACAATCAGACTGCCTGTGCCTCGGTCTCACCCATTAGCCATACTGCTGGCCCCGTCATCCTCAGAACAAGGGCCACAAGAGTACAGTCACCCTCCCTGAGCAGACTGCCAGTGATGGGCTGAGAAAAATCCCATTGATACATGAGTATCAGGACTTAGGGTTCCCTGCCATGTAACGACCCAGGTTTGGAAACTAGCCTGTGGGGCTGAAAGGGTGTGAGCCTGGGAGGTGAGGAGGCGATTACAGCCCTCAGTGCTGATTCTGGGTGGTCTCAGGCTTCCTGCGCCCATCTGAGTACACTCAGCCCCCACCCCTGAAAGCAAATGTGAATGGAGGGAAGGACAGATACGCCAGCATTTAACACAGCAGAAAAGTCACCAAGAAACGAGGCCTGATTTAAATGTCCCAGTGTGCAGGGTGAGCTGGCCATTCTCACAGGTCCCCCCTCTCAGACACGCTGTACACTGGGATAACTTATTTCATCCCCAGGAGAAGCTGCCAGTATGTGCATTACCCACAGGAATGGGGTAAATGGAGTCACATATTGTTAGTCTGCTAGCCTGAGAACTATTAAATAGGAACCACACAACCACACTGCCCATTAAACTAATCTACAGAGTTTTAAAAAAATGCCTTTGTAACCCCTTTTTGTTAGACACCTGGCCTCAAGCGCCACATGAAACAACTGCCCGGCCACCGTCTAGTATTTTTTCCATGATGCTGATCCAATCTACTCCATATATGTGTACAGTTATTCTTGATATTTGGGCTGAGAAACCAGAGTTAGGCTAGGGACAGTTGACCGGTGAGGGTAGACTGACCAGCAGCAGTCCTTGGGGACAACCTCTGTGTGGCTGGATTTCCTACATCTGAACCCACTCCACACTAGCAGCCTCACAGTTTTGGGTGCAGCTGACCTCCACTTTATCCTAGCCCAGGTCAGTACTGCCTAGCACGAGTGGACCTAAATGGAGCTGGACATGCAAGAGAGAGAGCAAGTGGGGATTCCAGAAGCTCTGGGCAGTGTACTTTCCAGGAAGGGGGAGACATGGGAAGCATGGGAAGGACACATAGGGCACAGGCTGTGAAGCTGGCCACAGTGGACAGTGGTGTCCTGTGTGCATAGATTTGTCTGGAAGCCGAATTGTAAGATGCAGTGCGGGTGGCAATGACCACAGACGACCGCAGGCTCATCCCACTGATCACTGTGAGGTCAGCAGGTTTCTTGGACAATTGGACCACAGATCTCAGTTCTTTAGTTCAGCAGAATTAAATGTCAGTCTGTACTGCCCACCCCACTCCACAACATTCTCAGAGTAAGTTCCTGTCTGGGAGACAGAAAGCCAGTGGACAGTGAGGTAGCCAGATGCCGGGGAGCTCCTGTCTGCTAATCATGCTAGGAGGCCCCTCTGCCCATGGGTCACACCCACACAACTCCCCCGACCACCAGCAATGCCCCGGAGCCCCAGAGCCTTCAGGAGTCCTGGTCAAAGCCTTATCCCCAGAGACCCGCTGTCACTGATCCTGGAGCCCAAGGGAGATGCCCTGGGCTCCCCAGTGCTGGGAGGCCGAGGCTGATTTGAGCTCTAAGTCCCAGATGGAAAAAGGCTTCCTCCAGCCTTTGCCCTTTCTTCACTAGCTTTGCTCACCTATTTAACTTCCTAGGAAAGGAATAAAGAGAAATCAAAGCTTAGGCAATAGCCATCGAGTTAACTAGAAACAGCAAATGTTCCTTAACGTGAAAAATGCTATTGATCTGAGGAAGAGGGACAGCCCGCTCAGGGGAGTTCATTCCCCAGGCAACATTAGGATGAGGAGACCCTGCAGGGAGTAACGTGCCCTTCTGCTGACCGGCAAGCAAGTGGGAGCGCCAGGCTTCGCAGAGGCTGGTGGATGTCAGTTAATGAACTTAGCAGGTTGGCTTCAATACTTCTACTGCTAAGCATAATAGTTCAGAATTACAAAATATTAGAGTAGCAACGGACCTTAAGAGGTAACAGATATACATAAGGACAAAGCACTGAACATCTCTCCCTTAGCCCCCAAAGACCATCCTCTCTATCCCCTCTTTGCAGACGAGGGAAGTGGGCTCCAAGAGGTAAAGCCATTTGCTCAAGGGCCCAGCTAGGAATTGTGGCCCGGATTTGACTCCAGCTCTCCTCATGCTAACAGCCAGACTCTGCCCACACCTGACAGCAGGCTCAACTCCCCGAGAAGTGCGAGGTACACTGTGCAGGAGGCTACATTTCACCAGGAAATTCTATTTCTACTAAAGCCAGTGGTACACAGCGGTGATGCTAAATCATTGCTGTTCTACTTATTTGCTTATCTTATCTGCCCTTGTACTTTTTTATTTGCACTCATTCACTCATTTATTTTTTGGTGGTGGGGATTGAGCCCAGGCCTTGAGCACGGGAGGCCAGAGCTCTGCCACTGAAACACCTCCAGCTCTTTATGTGTTTTTAAGCTTCTTTGTTTATGTAATACAAATGTTTGTGCCTTGAATAATAACCCAAAGCACTTGCTGAATGGTTCCTCTGAAACAGACGGTGCACAGGGATCTGACATCTCAGTTCACTCCAGCCCCCTGGCCACCTGCCGCAAGGGGAATATTCCCCTCTATACTGTGCAGATACAAACACTGAAGCTCCAGGAAGCCAAGTAACGGGCCCAAGTTCAGGGATCGAACCCAGGCAGTGTGGCCAGCCTGAGGATACAGACCTATAGCCTTGCAAGTTAACAACAGAGTGCCCAAATACCCCTCAAAGCAAAAGGACACCCGGGCTCTGGTTCATGACAGTGCTGTCACACCTATGTCTTCCAGAGAGACAGAGAGAGAGAGAGAGAGAGAGAGAGAGACAGAGACAGAACAGAGGAGGGAGGGAGACCATTTACATATGTAAATATGCATATGTGAACATCTGCATCTATCAAGACTTATGTGAATAAATGGATGTGCATTCCAGATGCCACTGAACTCAGAACTGACTACAAGAGCCCAAAAGGAATTCAAAAAAATGGTTCTATATCCAGAAAAACACCACACAAAAATCCCTTCAATATGAGGCCTTAACTTAGCTCCCAAGCTGGTAGAAGTGACTGGAAATGGCATTTTGTAAACATGGACAGGTCCAGAAAGCAGCAGAGTGCTAGCTGTGAATTCACAGCCCTTATGTCCCAGCAGGCGGCCCGGCCATGGGATGACCGCTCCCCAAGGGACACTCACTTGAGCCTACTGGCCAGGACACACCGGTCCTCAAGAGGTTGTTATGCAGATAGGCACACCTTCGGGCGAGGTGTCCCTCCTCACCCCAGACAAACTTACCCGGCAGTACTCGTCGATGGGTTTCAGCCTCTTCACAGCTACATCCCGGATGTGGCTTCTCCGGAAGAGGATTTTGCCTGGAAGACAGAGTCTCATGAGCTGGGTGATTAAGGCTAAAGCGTCCCTTTTCCTTCTCCTTGGCCTCAGCATCTTAGCTGGCCACTGGCCACTGCCACCTCTGTCCACTGTTAAAGAACCAAAACCCAAAACCCAGAGAAGAACAGTCACCTCTACTGGGGGACAGGAGGCGCCCAAGTCTGAGGGCCCAAGGCCTCTCTCTGGGTGCTGCCATCTTGGGCGTCTATGAATGACTTGGCTGAGTCACCTTATCTCGGTCTAAAGCAGGATCACTGCCCGACGCAGGCGTGGCTCCTAAATGAGCTCACACATGAAGAGCGGCCCAACCCACCTGCTATGTTTTGTTTTCAGGCCCATCCTTCCTTGAGAAATCAGCATTCATTTCTGCCAGCTGGGCAGGAATTCCCAGTCTTTGTTCAGGTGGGTGGCTACTTCCAGGGCGGGCTCAAGCCTAGGCCAAGGGATTATGGCTTCCCCAGCCTGACTGTGCCCTGGCTTCTCTGTGTACACAGCAGCCAAGTATCTCTCTATAGACATGGGCAAGTCTCACAGGAAATGCCACAGCTCTGGTCACATCCAATCGTGACAGATACATCAATGCATAGTCCTTTTCAGCCTGTTAAATTTAGAATCTAAACTTATTGGTTTGATATTTAAGGCCTTACACAACTGACTTCTGCGTCCAGTGGCCACCAATGTCCACCAGTGACAACGTGCCCTTGCAGAAGTCCTTCCTCGGGCAAAGGAGATGGGAGTAATTCTCCACTTTCCGGAATACCCACAGCATTGTGAGCACTGGCTGCATTTTGCTGACCATCGCAGGACCCAAGGAGCTGGAGGAGTCAGAAGTGCTCAGTTAGAGCCCTAATACACATCTGTGGTTCCAGCCCATCACTGGAGGAAGATTCCTACACTGTCAGTCCTCACGGTCCTAGGAAGCTAATCACACCCCTTACAGTAAGGTTACACAACCACGTAGCTTAATCAGCGAGCATCATGCTGGCTGCCTGGGGTTGTGCAAAGGACCTCGTCCTGGCCACTGAAGGTCAGTCCCGAGGCCTCTCCCTGGATTGGAAGTGACTGGATATGGCATTCCGGCCCAGAGAAAGCTGACGCCTCTAGTGGCCACACTTATGATTGCACTTGGAGTACAGTAAGTTCAATAAATGCTTCTTGAAAGGTGTAATAGCCAAGCCAGGAGAGGGCTGGGGGCCGATGCCTGGGACATTTCTCAGCAGCTGGATACAGCTCTTCTTGAACCCAAGGTCATTCCAGTACTTTTCTCTCGTGAGAAACAATAAAAATCTCTCATTTGTTTAAACTAGTTGGAGAAACCGTTTGGTAACTTGTGTCACCTGTTAGGGTCATTTCCATCATGTGTGTGTAGAAGTGCAGGCTGCATGTCACCCTGCTCAGGTTGCTTCTGCCCGGCCCATGAGAAGTATAACAAAGGCCCCTGGCTTGATGTCTATGCTTCCCCAGAAGCAGCCCCAGAAACAAGCGTTTGTGTGCAGCTGGTTGCCACAGGAGGCATTCCCAAGGTGTCATTAGAGGAGAAGGCGAATGGAGGTGGGGCAGAGACAGGACAATGACCAGGGCAGTCGCTCTGGGGGCCACTGGAGCTCAGCCCTGTTGGGGAATATAGGAGAGGAAGCAGAGTACCTCAGAGAGGGGATTCCTGAGGCTGGGAGGAAGATCAGAGTGTTTTTCTACCTGTGTCCTGCTGGTCACTGGAGGCTGCCCCAGAGCATCAGTGCTGGCAAGCAGAAGGGAATGGACCAGAGCTGGATAGAGGCACAAAAGTAGCTGCTGAAGCCATCTGTGACCTCCTCATCACCATGGCACAGGCCACCAGCCCCTCTCAGTCAGCCCGTGGAACGCTAAGGACATCACAGCACAGGCAACGAGCCTCCCCCGAGCCCACGGTCTGTGGCTCATCCTCCTGTCTGCCCCACACCCCACAGGGCATGGCCTTGGCATACAGCAGCTGCTGGCTGGCTCACTGTCCTCCAGAGCCTCTTGCTGGGGTCCTCCGGCCCTCGACACTCTCCAGAATCAGGAAGCCGGCCACCTCCTGCAGACGGTCTGCACTGCAGACTACATGTATCACCATCACTGGGACAAAACTCTGCCAGGCACCTCTTGGGAAAGGAGATAAAAGGTGACTTATCAGGACACTGGCGAGGGCTGCTCTGCTTGGGGGAGATGTCACAGACTTGGAATTCCCTGCCTCTTAGCCTCCTCCCCTTTTTTGGATGCCTGTCGCTTTCCTGCCTACACACCACAGGAGCACGTGTGTGTGCAGGCATGGGGAAGCTGGGTCCAAACATATCTCGGCGTGAGAAGACCCTCATTGGGCCTGGCAAGGACCTGGGGTCCAGGCCATCCACTGGGGCTGGCTGCTTGCCAGCAGGAGCTGGTGGGCCTAGACCAGGGACACAGCTGACTGAGAAATAGGGGACACCGGGGGAAGGCCACCAACCTGATGGGGTAGAGGCCACATGGGAAGGAGGAGACAGACAGACAAACAGACCCCTCGCACCCACAGGCTGGCCATGTTTCTGGCTGATCCTTGTGTTCTGGGGATGTGGATATCACTCCTGTTGCAGTGACGGAGATGGAACTAGTTAAGAAGAAAAGGGCAAAGAAACACTGCAGACCTCAGTGAGTGCAGAGTTCAGATGAGGCGGGGTGGCCGAGGCGGGGTGGGGGCTCCCTGACTCTGCTCCACCCTGCCCTGAGCAGGGCCCCATGGGTCCCGTGTACTCACTGCTGCAAATGAAGCCCTGGGACCCTGGTGTGGGGTCTTCAGGCCCCTGCACAAGGCCAGGGGACCTGCTGCTTAGGGGCGAGGTCAGAGGAAAACTCCTGCCTGGGCCAATCCCTGTCTGTTTTGACAGGAGCAATGCTTTCTTTTGGGGGTCCTTTGGGACAGTCCGCCAGTGGGGGCAGGTCTGGGAGGGGCTCTACAGCCTTGACTTCTCTGTGAGGAATCCAAACTGCACACAGAAAGCCATGCTGTGACTGTATTAAGAGGGAGAGAGAACAGAAGATGAAAATTCTCATTAAGAAGGCTGAGACCATGGGACATTAAATACAGCTTATAAATCACAGCAGCCCCTTTGTGGGGGAGGGCTTGGCTTCTGCCACAGGCTTCAAAGCCAGGAGGATGCTGCCCCAGTAATATGATAAGCATCGTAAGGCAGATGATAGGCAGGGCTGGCCTTAACTCATTCCTGGAAGTGGAGAAGAAAGCTAGGAGCCTGGCAGTGTCTGTGTTGGGGCGTCCGTCTTCCTGCCACTTGGGGCTGGGCTCAGAAGGAGCAGGCCTTAAGTGAGAGTGCTGGGTTCAAGTCCCACCCGGGCCAGGGAAGAGCCACTCGACCTCATAGGCGATGTGTCCTCCGCAGAGACCTTTGGCTCTCATCTGGATCCTGGCTCCATTCTGTTCCCTCAGAGGCTCTGAGATGCATCCCTGCAGGTGGTGGGCTTGGGAGGGGTGGAGGGGGACAATGAGTGGTGGCAACAGCCAAGGGCACGCTGATTGAGTACTTGCTCAGGGGGTCCCGTTGGCCCTTCTCAGTTAATCCAATATCCCTGGCCAATGTTGTCCAGGGGGAGATGGTCGTTCAGGGAGGTCAGAGCTGTCCGTGGTCACACAGCCATGCAGTGGCTGAGCTATGATATCAGTGTAGGGGTTCCCAGCTCAGGGAGTGATGACAGGGAATCCAGAGGGTTCTTTTGGGCTCAGACTGTGTGAGCTCCAGAGCCAAAAGGATGAACTGGCACTGGATTGGTAAGTGGGGGAGACAAGAACAGCAAAGTCCCTAGGTGAACCATGGCCTCCAGGGCTCTGTGAAAAGTGGCACATAGGGGACCCCATGAGGGTCGGGGGCCAGAGACCTGAGAAGCAGAAACACTAGACACAGAACTGTGGGCAGGGGGCACCTAGCCCCAGACGGTTCTCCACAACCTGGGTGTGTGTTCTTATGCAGGTGAGCACCGGTAGGTAGTGTGTGTGTGTGGTGGGGGGGGGGGGTAAGATGTGCTGGCTCCTGGGTGATGGGACAGGGATAGGCTTATAAGCTTTTGGGTCTGATCAGGCTGGTCCACTCCTGGTAGTGCTCCTTTTCAGGATACACCACAGTATCCATGCACATATGTTTATGCCTCTTCCCTGCCTCTTCCACCACCTGGGATGCTATTCAGTACGCAGTGATTCCCTTCCACCTATACATCCACCACACACCTGTCCACCTAGCCATCCATCCATCCACCCTTCCATCTGTCCATCCATCCACCAGCCACCCACGCACCCATCCACACACCCACCCACCCACGCATCTATCTATGCTTTCTTATCCTTCTGAGGCCACCCTGCCTTGGAGCCAACTGAGTATGGACTGAAACCTCCAAGAACTATAAGAAATAAACCTTTCCTCCCTTCATTTTGAGTGTTGGGTATTTTGTCTCAGCAATGAGTAAAAAGTAAGACAGATCTCAACCACTCTTCTGGTTCCACCAACGACCCACTTTCCAACTAGTGGCGGGATAATATTTACTTACTCGAAGCTTCCAGCAACTGTCCTGACACTGACAGTAAAATCCAATCCTTCCTACGCCCTGGGGCCAGACAGGGGCTGAACTTCTCCTCAATTTGAGTTCTGCCATCGCACCCCAGGGCCCAGGCCACCCCTTCTCTTCCCTGGGGTCACACTGCCTCCTCTTCAGGAGCCCTGCACTCCCTTGCCCCTGCATGGCTCACCCCTTTGAGGCTATGGATCTCCACATAGTGAAATGTGGCCACACTGGGGAGGCATTGGCTTCTCCCAGCTCCTTGCCAGACCTGGAATTTTTCCCTCCCAGACTTTGCCACCATCTGCAATGATTTTATTGACCACTGTTCCCCAGGTTTCCACAGCATAGGACACAGGAGTCCTGAGGTCAACGGCAGTGTTCCAGGGCCACACTGAGACTGATGTGTGCTGTGTCAGTCTTGCTCTGGGACATCCCGTCCACACACACACACACACACACACACACACACACACACACACGCTCTAAGGTGCCAGCAAATGCAGCTCACCCCACACTCATGCGGGCTGGGACCAGGGGTAGACTCATCCTCTAGGGCCAGACAGAGTGGGGCCAGAACTGCTTAACTGAACCCAGAGCTGGCACTGGGGCCAAGCCATTATGCCCCACGCAGGCGTGGGCGTCAAGGGCAGGGGCTCAGCACTGGCTCAGCACCCGCCCTGTGGGAGCCCAGGGATAAAGGGGCCATTCAGCAGCCTCCACTACTCCCTGCTGGGAGCTGCCCACAGGAAAGGGGGCGCTGGGAGGCTGGGCAGAACTTCCTGGCAGCTGTTCTCTTTGGCCTAGCCTACAGCGTGGGGGCCAGGTGGGTGCATAGAAGCCCTACCTCGAGGGGGTGAAGGGCTTTGGGGCAGGCCAGTGGCTGTCCCAGCTCTACCATGACCTGAAAGGCACTTGTTCTGCTGATGCTTGGACACAGAAGAAAATTCCCTCTAGGCAGAGGTTCATGGAAAATGGCCTCATAGCCACAGGCCTGGCCCACCAGCCAGGGGGCCAGCTTGCCTGGCTGTCCCAGCATGGACGCTGTCTCCCAAGCCTGCTTTTCCTGAGCTTCAGCTCTGTTGGTAGAACTGAGCCCAGACTACCAGCTCTGCTCAGTCACATCTCCTCAGTATTTCCTGGGGCTCTGCCTCCCCATCTTTGTGGGTGTGATGAAATTATCAGGACAGAACATGCACAAAGCACCCGATCTGTGCAAAGCTCTGTGCTGTATGTTTTCCATTCATCTCACACAGATCTTCATAACAATCCATGATATAGATACTGGGTATAGTCGATATTCCCATTCTATAGATGGGTAAGTGAAGGTCAGAAAACCTGAGAGACCTGCCCAAGGTCACACACTAGCCATTGGTGGAAGTCTCCTTCTTCAGGCAGACTGAAGGTATACATTCTTTGTTCTTCTGTGATGTCCTTCCTTTCTCCATATATTCTCTTGCCTGCCTTCCCTGAAAGAAATCTCAACATGGCCTCAACCTCATGAGTGAGGTCACTCATTCTGTCCATTCTAAGTGTCAGGACTGGACTGGGATGTGATGGTGACCAGTACAGACAGGGTCCCTGCTGTCCCAAAGGACATGAATTGTGGACCCTGAGCTGCCAAGTGTCTGCCGAGATGGGACACTGATGGGGGACACAGATCTGGAGAAGGTAGAGACAAGCCAGGCACAGGAAGCAGGAAGGATGACCCAGGCTAAGGAGAAGTCTGAGCAAAGGTCCAGAGACTGGAAAGACCACGTACATCTGGGTGGCAAAATCAGCTCAGAGTGACTGGACGGCGCAGTGTGTGGGGTGCTGGCAGGCTACCAGACTGTGGGCTTGCAGTGCAAGAAGAAAAAGAACAGTGGCAGAGTGGATTTCAGGGGCCACCCTGAGCAAAGAGAAGCACAGAATTTGCAGGTTCAGAAACACCCAGCTTACTGGGCCTTCGAGGCCACGAGGCACGATTTTTCTTCGTGAGGACATGACCCCTTTCAGACCTGCTGGAGTGCTTCTTTGTGAAGCTCCCAGCACGCATGTTGCATGAGTGAATGAGCATCTGCCTACATCGTGGTCTGGAAAGGATTTGATGAGACTGTGCAAGATTTCTTCCCGAGCCACAAAATGCTGTGCAAACAAGAGTGGGATGGTTATTCCTACGCCCTGGGGTGCTGGCCTGGCAGGGTGGAAGTAGGCACCCTCTGTTCTCCTTCACCAGTTCTGCCTGCAGACACTGCATTCTGATGGCCTGGGAGAAAGTCTGGAGCTGAGGCAGCCGGTGGGGTGGGACGGAGTGGGGAGCAAAGGTACCTGCTCTGACTCGGGGCTCAGGGCCTGATGGCGGCGCCAGCACCCCTAGCCCACATAGCAGAAGACCCACATTTTGGGTTGTGCTGACCAAGGTGCTCCCAGGCATTTCAGACATAAGTCACCGAAACTAAGAAAAGCCAGTGGACAGACAGGAAGAGCACAATGCTGGGAGCCCAGCCTGGGGTCCGGGTCTAGTGGCCTCAGTGTCCGTGTGCTGCAGGGGCCACCTGCAGCTCTCGGAGCTGCTCCGGGTCTGGGCGGGCTCGGCATCCGTGTGCGCTACTAGGAGGCAGGCAGATGCTCACTCACTCACTCATGCAACACGCGTGCTGGGAGCTGTAATGCTCCAGGTCACACCCCAGGCCCAGGGGACAGGGCAATGTGTTTCTTTCTTTAATAAACATGTGCATAAGGTTACTATGTGCTGGGTACTGTTCTAAGCATTTACAAATACTAATTCACTTTTTCCTCAGAACAGCCCAACAACACAGACACCACCATCTCCACCTAACAAGCACATGGAGGCTGGGTAACTTGCCCTGGGCTACATAGCTAGCAAAGGGGCAGTATGTGGCTTTAACCTAGACAGTCCTGTTCTGGACTTTGCTCTCTCCAGGAAGACAAAAGTAAGACTCAGCTCCCGCTCCTCACAGACTCCAGCTTTCAAAGTCCCATGACCATGGGTAAGAAACTGGCTCAGAAGTAACTTTCCTCGGTCTCCATGTCACTCTGCCCTGGACTAAAGCTGAGTGTGGCAGCATAACTTAGTCCACCGCGCGTGTCTGTTCACAAAGAAGGTTAGCAGGTGATGGGTGCGGAGGCAGCAGACAGCAGACAGGGCTGCCACAGACAGGGTTTCTCCCACCTCCACCAGGAGCTGGAAGTGTCCTGAGAGACCCCAAAGCCACTCACCGTCCTGGCCTTCCTGGTGTGTGCGTGGCAGGTGTTTCTGCCTCCAGATATTTTGGAGCATTATTACTTATAGATCAAATTTCTATTTATATCTTCATTGAATTCCTGCTAACCCTACCTTTTTCCTCCCCCTCCAAAATACTTAGAAGATGGAAGATAAGAACTCTTTCACCAAGTAAGTCAGGGGCAAAGATGAAGGTCAAAGTCTTGGCTGTGTGCAGCCTTTCAGGGGCAGGGGGTTTGGACTGGCAAGAGGAGGGCCTTTCTACGTCTTCCAAAGGAAACGGGGGTAGACGGGGCTGCACAGAAGGCCTGTCTCACAAGATGGCCTCACACAGAGGCAGCCACAGTCTGAGCAAAGCCTAGAAGATCTCTGTTCTCCTGAAATGTTTTCTCTTTTGCATAATATTCCATCACCAGACATTTATTCCTTTGGTCATAACAGCTGTTAGAGCTCAAAATGGTGCCACTATAATAAAAGCCACATAGGATCAAGTCAGTCCTTTATTTCTCAGCTGGGGAAACTACCCGTGACCTGTCTTTACTCAAGGAACTGGAATGGAGAAATGGAAACACATTGCAATGTACGGCACCCCATCTCTCTGTGGAAGTGCTGTCCGGCACAGTGAAAGTAACCGAGGACAGAAGGGAAACCCAGAAACCCTTGCCCAAGTTTGAGGAATGAACAGGTAAAACTATGAGACAGTTCTTAGGTTCTATTTAGTGCCCCAAGTGAAAACTTTTGTGCTTTCCTGTCACATAGAAAAACAAAAGCAAAGTCAGGCTCCTTCCTTTTTCATTTTCAGCCCCAGCTGAGTAGGGGTTGGGAAACAGTGTCTGGGGGGCTGTCACCATACGCTCCCTTTAGAGATGGTTTCCCCAGCCAGCCTTTCTAAATTCATTCCCTATTATTGCAATTCCAACACTGGCCACTAGGTGGCAAGTTAAAGACAGGTGGGTTCAAAGCAGGAATTTAGTAATGAAAATCTAATCCAGACAAGACTATTGCAGGAATGAGGCTGCACTGAAAAAATCAACTTCTAAATGATATATTTTTAAAAATATTGTTTAAAACTTACAGTAAAGTTTAAAGAAATGTAAGCACCGTAGTACAAGTGACACATTTCTGGGTAGTATGTGCCTCTGAGTCAGGGCCACTTTGCAGCCAGAACCCCAGGACCTGTGGACCAGTGATCACTGGCTTGAGCTTGACAGTGGAGGGACCTGTGTGTGAAACCGCCTTCGTACTGTACTGGCTAATGGTCTGGGGCAAGCCCTACACCCTCCTAGGCCTATGAATCTTCATCAGTAAAACGGTTTATTATCATTAAATTAGAAAATATAAGCATAGAAATCCTGTGCCCGGTATCTAGCAGAAGCATTTGCCAGATGTAATCCTCAGGCAGAACTTTTCTCTCATCTCCAATTGTTTAATCTGTTAAAATTCTAGGCTCTGCATCTTTTCCCCTACCAGTTACCCCTTGGCTGCTGGGTTCATGCTATGCACAGCCACTCCACTCTCTCGGGAAGCAAAAAGTCTTTTCATGAAGTGAGAACAGTCCCACAGACTGCTAGGTCTCCCTGAAGCCATCCCCACCAACACCAACTACCCACTACTACAATCATAAATTCACTCTTCACACCAGAAACAAGAGGCTGGGAGTGTTCCCTGCTCACCCAACTGCCAGCTACTCCATTACTTCAACTCTCTCCCTGTGGCCCCTGATTTTGGAGCTTGGAACTACAGTATTTATTTTATACAGTGAGCAAAGAAGACTCTGTTAAAACCTCAGTTTATTATTTTGCCTTAGCCTTTCTGTCTGAATCACCTTAAGAACTCTCTTCCCCTCCAAATGTACAATATGCCTGGTTACCCTGGCTTCAGACGTTCTCAGGCCATGTTGCCTCTGCTGTCTCTGAGGTGCATGGACCAGGCTATCCCATGTGCAGTCAGAGGCTTCTGAAATGCAAGCCTGAACCCTCTCACTCACCTTGGACTTCACCCTGCCTCGGAAGGGAATGGAGAGAGAAGGTTCTGACTCCTGTCCAGTGAAGGAGTGTGGCTGGGCCTCAGCCTCCTCCCACTGAGGCTGGGAATGGGGGTGGGTGCTGTGCTGTCACAGCCCTGCTCCATGGGACATGGGACACAGAACAGGTGGACACTTGGGCATGTGTAAGGAAGGACGTGAGGCCACGGCACTGGCCCTCACCGGGTAGCTGTGGAAAGCTGTCTTTCCTTACACCTTTGTTTGGGGTCAGAAATGGATTCGTCTGCACAGGCCTATTGGTTTATGTGACTGGGCCAAACCTAACCAAACACCAAGAACATCCCCAAGACACCAGACTGACCAGCAAAAGCTCTGCTGCATTTCTCACACCTGACGGGCTCTTGTTAAAACACAGACTGCAACCTGCAGGGCCAGGGTGTAGCCAAGACTCAGCATTTCTGATAAGCTCCATGATACCCCCAAGTCACTGACTCGCAGATCAAATGGTGATCGTGATCCTTCAAATGTGCAAGGCCGTGAGCCCTGCTCCTGGGGAGGGCCCTTGCTGCTAGAAAGGATTCTGGTGGGCTGCACTCACATTGTCCCAGAGAGACAGTGACAGCACCAGTGACAACACTCAACGTGTGCAGCGAGGGTTTACTCAGTGAGTCCCTGCTGATCACTCCCTTGGCGTCTCAGCCACCCAGGAAGTGCTTCCTGGAGGAGGCTGGGACAGAGACGTAGAGACACTGAGGACTGGCCCAGGGTCACCAAGCCAGAAACAGGCTGAGGTGAGATTTGAACCTCTGCTGCTGAAATACAGTACAGCACTTGTCCACGCCCATCCTGGAAATAGCAGTGCTCTGAGTCAGACAAACAGCACCAAGTGGGAAGCCCAGGTGGGGGCCTGGATCTGTAGGGTCCTGAAGCCAGCGCGGGGCACCTCTGCTCAGAGAGGGAAGGAACCCTCCCGTCCCTGCTTGTTCTCCCTGAGGTCTTTCCAAGTCCATTTTCACCACAGTAAATCTGGCACCTTGAGTTCTGGCCTGGGAGAAACAGATCAGCCTCTTCTCTCACCTTCGCTGCCAAGGCCTGTGGAGTGCTGCCCAGCCCCGCTGCCCCCGAGGGGCAGACGGGCCAGGCCTGCCAGCCCTGCCTGCTCTCCCCACTGGCTTCCCCTCTGAGGGGATATTCAGGCAAACAGACTGTGTCCTCAGGCCACACCAGGACCCTCAGGCCGTGTGTGGTCCAGAGGCTGGGCACTGTGGCGTCCTATGCCTCCTCCATGGATGTCAGTCCAGGACATCAGGGATGGGTGGGGAAGGAGGTGCTGCTTGGTGCCAGTAGACCTGGATACTTCAATTCAGATGGGAGGGGGCTCCGAGGGCCGCTTCGGCCCTGCCAGAAAGAGCTCTGGCTGGGCTCTGTCTCAGGGCCTGGGTCCAGTCTTGGAGAGCAGAGGAGGTCAAGCAGGCACACTAGAGACTTGTCACCAGGGTCCCTCACTCCCGAGAGGGAGGTGACAAACTCCCTTTCCATGGGCATCAGAGTTTTGCCTCCATTGCCCCCAACCAAGCCTAGACCCAGAAACCAGAGTTTCTCATGTTGGGGGGCTCTTGGGCCAGGAGGCTGCACCACAGACCACCCTCTATGTGCTCTCAAGGCCATGGCTATCTCAGGGGGGAAAGAGGAAGCCCTGCTCTTCACCGCCAGGGCTAGAGCTCCCGGAGCAATAGGGGGAGCGGCGCTGTGAGGGCTGGATCCTCCCGACAGACCTGTGGGCACTGTCACTCTCAACTCTCCTCACCTCCCCAAACCCCAACCCCCATGCTCCCGGAAGATACACTGAAGGTCTTCCAGCCTCCCCCGTGCCACTGCCAGCCTAGACCAAGCCACCTTCCTCTCACAGGCCTTGCCTGGCTCCAGCTGGCTCCTACCTGATGCACATGGGCCCCAAGTATCCTTTCAAACCAGGAGCCTGATTACACTGCCCCTGGCCTGACATATCTCATTGCAGAGGTAACTCCTCTCCCATCAGCAGAGCCTCTGAGAAGCTGTGCGCCCGGCCCTGTGGAGACCTCTGGCCCTGTTAGGGTCGGATCCAAAATCCCCCCCCCCCCCACCAAATCAGTGTGCTGAAGGCTTAACCCACTGAGGCATTCACAGCCTGACTGCATTCATGAGGTCTCAGGCTCTCCTACCTTCTCTGCTCCCTAGCTGCCATGGGGAGCTGTTCCCCAGCCCCTGCCGGGCCTTTCCACTGTGTCACTGCTGCCTCAGCACAGGCTAAAAGCAATGGAGCCAGCAGACCATGGACTGCAACCTCCGAAAGCATAAACTAAAATATACCTTTCTTCTTTGAATTGTTCTTCTAGGTGTTTTGTTGCAGTAACAAAAAGCTGACTAAGGCCCACGCCCAGCTTGTGCCCTGCCTGGCTCTGCATTGCACACTCACACATGCCTGGGCTCCTGGGCTTCTCACAGGCCTTCTGCTGCCTCTATGTCCTTCTGTTGTTTCCCCTCTACCAGACACCGGGCTCAGAACTGTCATTAGCCATCTACACTGGAGGGTAAATTTGCTGACACTATCCCTCCCAGGGACGCCGGCATGTAACCGTCTTCTCTAAGCACAAAGTTAAAGAGTTTGACCTTGTAACAGGACATTAGGCACGGGGGAAGGAAACAACTTATTTCCAGGGGAAGGAACAGGTGGAGAAGGTCAGAAACATCATAGAGACTGGAGCCAAGCCTGTACTCTCCACATGCTTTGCCAGCATCACAGCACTCTCTAGCTGCTCTACTTGAACTGCCTTAATTATCTGCCACAGAGATTAGAGGAGGGAAGACTAGAACCCAGGACCCTGGAGTCCCAGGCCAAGGCATGTTTCCTGCTTTAAGTTCCATGGCAGTGGGGGCAGAAGATGAGATGTGCATTTCGCTCAGAGCAGGGCTGCTAGGGGAAGATGCCTCATGGAGAGACTCCGTGCAGGGCTGAGGGCTCAGGGCAGGCGGGACTTCGGGAGGCTAATTCAGGAAGTATCTCTAGACAAGGAAAGCACATTCATGGCGGCTCTTTTCCTGGTCCTAAAATCCGGAGATGAGGTGGAGGAAAGGCTAAGGGCTGCCCCACGTGCACTTTCAGGGTTAAGAAGAGCCCCTATGTGGCTGCCTCCTACGGAACTTCATGCCACTGAGAGCCAGGAGCTCTGCAGCCAGAAGCCTCTGAGGCCAGGGACCCTGTCATGAGACCATGAGGTCCGTCCAGCACAGCATGGCCCCCTGACCACCTTTCTGCTCAGGTCAGTGATCACTCAATGACTCCTGAGTGCTTTAAGTTTTAGGCATGGAAGGAGCAGCCAGAGAGAAGCGAAGCTGGGCTGAAATGTGGCCACCAGGGCTGAGGCAGCATAGGCCCGGGCAGAGAGAAGGAAGCTTGAGAGAGTCCCATACAAAGTCACCATGGAGAGACAGCCTCTTCCTCTGCAGCCCGCTTGGCGCCCTCCAAGCATTCACTGTTGGGAACACAGTGTCAAAGCAGGATCAGCCCAGGGACACAAAAGGCCAGGGACCCTGGTGGCTGTGGGAAAGCGACTGGGCCAGGCTGCACGGTTTGCACACCTATGTGTGCAGCTGGCTCCCTCTCTTCATGGTGGCACTGCTGTATGGCCCTGCCTCAAAGCTTCTGGGTGCCAGCTCCTGTCTGCCCAGTTTCCTCCCCCTGACTCCACATATTCTTGTGGTCCTTTCCAAGCATCCTTGGTCCTACTCAGGTCACCATCCTTGCTGTCCTCTTAGCCTAGTAGCCCTGGTCCCTGATCTTCCTCTGCCTGGCTCAGGTCAGAGTTCACCTCTGCAAAGAGGCTTTTCCTGGCCCTAGAATTTCAGATGTCCTGAGCCACCCCATTTGCCACACAACTCTATTATTCTCCTTTCACACCTCATCACCCCAGAAGTTGCTCCTCTGCCTGCTTCCTGGGTTCCTCCCCCCACGGAAGGTAACTTTCCCGAGCACAGTGACCTGGTGGCCTTGTTCTAAGCCACATCATTAGTGCCCACAGCACATGGTAGGCACACGATGTACACGTGTGGCAGGAACAACTGAGGGCAGCTCTTCAGTACAGCGCTCAAAGCTGACAGCAAGCTCCAGACTCCTGAGCAGGAGAGTGGACTTTTAGGGTGGGAGCTGTAATTTTAGCCAGGGGAGACGCGGTGCTTCCCGGGCAGGCTGCAGGGGAAGTGTGCCAGCCTTGCATCTTGCCGGCCTTTGGACAACCCTGGTGCTACCAGTTTCTCCAGCACACAATAGGCTTGTCTTTTTCTGCCATCACAGGTTAGCAGTGGAGCCCAGGAACTTCCTGGTCCTTCTCCCTGAGGACTGCAGTCCCCACGCGTTGCCCTGGGATTCTGTGGTCCCCTCTGCTCCCAGGACTTCTGGGAAGGGCATTCTTAGGCTGGTGCAGGTGGGACAGCAGAAACACCTACTGTTCTCCCCCTGAACACCACAGACAGCCCTGGCTGAAGCCCTCCCTTCCCCTTGCTTCCTTCAGGGCTGAACAAACATCGGATCTGCTGTGCAGGGCCCCAAGGGCAGGAGGGGAAGGCCCAGAGAGGCCTGGGAGAAGGCCCTGGAGGTGTGTGCAGTTTGCAGGTGCTTCCTGCACTGTGGCCCTGTGCTGCCTCTTCTTTAAGGGGCCACTATGCAAAAGAGGAGCCAGGAAAAAGAAGCAAGCATGCCGGCTGTCTAAAATTACACCTCTCTGCACCAGAAAGGTCACTAGGATGTCTGCAGGCTGGTGGCCCACCTTGACTATGGTGACAGGTACACTGCTGCACTTAAGCATCCTCGAGGCTGCATGACTCACCAACCCAGGAATACCTACGGCTTGAAGTGGGGCTAACTTAGCTGGGGTCAGCAGGGAGCAGGGACCCTTTCAGGAAGCCCAGAGGCCCAATGCCATTCAGCACAGAGACCCAGCAGGCTTGTGTGGGAGAGCACTCTACATGGCTTTCGAGGAGTGAGTGGCCATTCTGCCCCACCGCCTGGCTTCTGAGCTTCCCCTGGGCCTGGCTGCAGTTGTTCGCTTTTTGCATTAGCGGCTGCACACTCGTCTACTTCACTACATAATGACCATTTCCTCCTGGGGAGCCTCCTCGGGCCAGCAAACTCGAGATACACAGGAAATGGACTCCAATCCCAGGATGGGCAACAGGAGATGGATTTTCCACAATGGTCTTTTAAAACAAGGCAGAAAGTTCCATGTAAACAGTAGGCTGTCCTCAGAGGCTGCTGACCCCACCACCCTTGGCCCAATATCCGAAAGAAGTTCATGTCTGCCTCTTCTTCACTTCCCCAAAGCAAGCAGTCCCAGAAGGCACCAGATACACGGGTAAGACACTCCGCCCCAGGTTTCCGGTGTTTCCATGGTGTTGGCACAGCAGAAGGCCTTAGGAGACAGGGAAGAGCCTGGCCCGAGGGCAAACAGCAGGTTTGTAAACAGCCTGGGCAAGGGAAGTGTGCCCCTCTGAAGTAGAATAGCAGGTTTGTTTCTTGGCCCTGATAAAAGCTCTGGGCTCCCTAAGATCTGGGTTCCTCTCTTCTAATGCAACCTGCGCTCTGCAGGCGTTCATCTGAACCCATCCCATCACCACCATGGAACTCAAGAGGCCAGGGTATCCATGCAAATGTGCCACTGCTCATGTTGGCCACCATGCTGCAATAAAATCTTCTGCCTGGAGAAGAAGTGGGGCTATCAGGGGATGTGGAGACGAGGGAGCTAGGGAGAGGGGGTAGGGGATGATGGGAAGTAAAAAGGTTCCAGCACATAACGTGCATGTACAAATCTATCAAAGGGAGCTCTTTAATCTGTAAAACCAATATGCACTAATGAAAACAGCCTTCTAAAATCCTTTTGTCTCAGACCCAGGGCGCTTACGCTTTCTGTGCAGCCATGAAAGCATGCTGCGTCAACTGAAGCGACCTACACATAGGGCAAAATCCGAGCCCCTTCACTGATCTTGAACAGCGCTACTCCCATCCCTGATGCGTGGGGTCAGGGTAACTGTCTGATCTCCAAACTACATCTCTCCCATTTCCAGAAAATTAGGAGCGCCCTTATATTTTAAAAATATATGCAATCAACAGAATACAACTCAGGGCCGCTAAAAGACAGGTAACTTGTGCTGAACAGCCAAATTCGTACTGAAAGTTTCAGAGAGCACCTGCATGGTCAACAAACTTCACCCATTCTTGCTTTCCTGTTGGAGGTAGAAAAGCCAAGTCCGGCCTGGGCTGCAAGCTTCTCAGCCACAGTCTGGGCCTGCAGCTGGCAAGCTGCAGGGGCCTGCTTGTTGAATGCACTCTCCACCCTGGTAACACAAAGGTCACATCCGTGGACCTGTACTCTCACTAACCGAGCTACGGCAGTATCAGTATCGATCTCCTGGTTGGCCTAACACACCATAAATTACACAAGATGCTGCCACTCTGGGGACTGACCCTCTCCTCACAATGGGAACAATGCCACCCACCCTGCTGCCTAGTGGAGAAACTGGAAGGGAGGAATGTAGCATGTCTAGTATTTTGCTAACATCTGTGAGTCTATAATCATTTCAAAATAAAAAGTTATTAAAACAATAACACATTCAATTGTTTAACTGCAAAAAAAAAAAAAAAAAAAAAGTAAACTACTCAGTCCTCATGACCTCAGCTACTCAGTGAAGTGAGACAGCCTCCCAAGTCACCTGCATCTCTGTGAGGGTCAGGCCACCTCCCCATGCCACACGGGGCTCTCCGGATTCGAGAGGCCATGGTGACACCAGAGGGTGGGACTGTGGTGCCTGATCTCAGGCCCCTAACTGGCAATGAATCAGAGGCAAGGGAGGAGTGGCAAAGACGCAGCCAAGTTACAGGGGCTGCAGCAATCGTCGGGCAAGGAGAGAGACAGGGTAGGGCAGGAGAACGTGGCTAAAGGAGGGTGGGGAATGTCTGATTTCTCTCTGGAACACCCACAATGCCCTGCAGCGAGCCTGGAACAAAGGTGTGTGGAGTGGCAGCGCATAGCCAGGAATACACCAGGAGCTCAAGGAAAGGTGTCTGCAATGTGACAGAAACTGACTGACAGCCTAACACAGCACTGGCCATGTGTCCAACCCTATGGCAGGAAAGGGAGAGAAGTGAACAAGGGTCTTGTCTCAAAGGGGCCACAAAGGTCTGCCAAAGACAGCGTATCTCCCCCACCCTCCTGTAATGTGGGGTTTGGAGATGAGGCCTTCAGGGGCCCCTCGAATTCTCCCTGCAGACACCATTACTCCAGCACGTGCAGGCCCCACTCCGAAGCAGCTTCAGCCTGCGTGGCGAGGAAGCTTTACTTGAGAATCATGCTTCCCACACCGCGCCATAACTTCTCCTCACTCCTCACTGACCCTGGGGCCTCCGAGGCTGCTGGAGCCGGCAGTCTTCAACCCAGGGTGTGAAAAGCAGGCTCTAACGCTGGTGCAAACAGAGAGGAGGTCCTCTAAGGACCCTCCAAGGGTCCACCAGGGCTTGATTGGCATGCAGATGCCAGTAATTGTACTGGTTCTCTCACTACCACCTTGTCGGGGCTGCTCACAGACACCTCAAGCCCTACCCCCTACCCCAGTGCCACGCACTACATGCTGTCTGTTGCCCAAGAGCCAGTGGGCACTGTCTGGGGTCTCTTGCTCTGGGGAAGGACCCTCCACTGGCCACAGGTGAAAACTGGGAACTCCCCATTTTTAAGCCCACAGCTCGACCTGAGCATGGGCCACACCCACAGACATCTCTCGAGCCCGTGTCTAGATCCTGCTCCAGTTCCTATGTAGGATTTTCTGCCAGAATTTGCCTGGCAGCTGAGAAAGTACATAAGCAGGCCACAGGTTTCCCCTCTCCTCTCAGTTCTGCTGCTTTCTCTATCACCAGCACCAGCCAGAGATGTCTGTAGGGCCCCAGCTGTGAGCTGGTAGCCAGTCTGGCCAGAGAAGGAAGTGGGATTATGCTACGAGTATTTCCAGACTCTCCCAGGCAGCAGAAAGGCTCATCATGGACGTGCACTCTGGAATTAAAACCGAGACCCATCTGGAAATAATGCATGCTCTCTGCTTCCTTCCTGTGGGTTTCCCTTGTGCTGAGATTCCAGCTGAGGCAGGAGCTGTCCCCAGGGCCGCCTGCTACGCTGGACCCAGGTGGTACAAGTATTTCCACTCTGTAGGTTTAGCAGAGTCCCTGATGCCATGGGGGATTGGCAGGTGATCTCAGAGCTGTCCCCAAAGGCAGAGAGGTAGACACAGGTAGCTCAGGTGACACCGCAGGTGCCGGGGCAGTATCTGTGGGTACTGGCTTCCCATAGCTCCCAGCTGCCTCCCTTCCCAGACGCATGGCCTCAGCCACTAGAGGACCTTTTGCTCACACTCTGCACCCCATGGGGCCAACACTGAGTGACTGTGTCCCTAGATGGGTCAGTGTGCGGTCCATCCACCCTGCAGAGCCCTCAGGCATCAGGGTGAGTCCAGGGTAAGTGACCTCGCATCTCTGCCCTATCACTCCATCCACCCTGCCCTTCTACACAAGAAAATGGCCTCTCCGAAGTTCGCTTGGCTCGAGCTCTGCCCAGATGGCTATGTCATGCTGCCCTCCTTTAGGGGTCTCCCTGGGTTTAGGGTGGGACGGGTTTCTGCACACCCCCTCGGCTCTTCTGAGCCTCGCTCTGATTATGCTGAGTTGTTTTGCTTCCGTCCTTTTTCTTCCCGCTCAAGGTGTAGAGTGTGGAGTGAGTGAAGGAGGAAGGGGCTGAGGCCGCTGCCAGGAGGGAGCCAGGGGTGGGGGCATGAGAGCTCTGACGGCTCCAGCAGTGCCCACTCTGAGGCCTGGAGAGTCAGCCAGCGAACAGGAAGCAAAGCCAGGAAAAGGGAGCCATCTCCTTTTGGGGCCTGGGGCTGAGTAGGTCTCATTCCTCGCAACAACCCCTTGTGTGCGTGGGCACATTCACAGGGAGGAATGTGCTCGCCCTTGCCCAGCAGGTGGGAGTGAGGTGAGCAGGTGACTTTCTCTGTTAACAGCTACCCTTTGTCAAGCACTGGCTGTGTCACAGGCGCTATGCCAAGGGCTTCACATGGCTGCTTTAACCCTCCTGCCTGCCTCTGGGAGAAAACTATGTTCTCAGTGACACTGCAGTGGAAGACTCGTGCCCTGGGACAGCCAATGTGGAGGGCAGCCCTAGCCCAGAAGTCGGAACCAAGAGTCCGGGTGCTGGCTCTACTTCCTGGCTGTATTGCTTTGAGCAAGTCTATCAGCATCCCTTAGCCTCAGTTTCCTAGTCAGTAAAATGGGGGCAATAATCTTACTCAGCTCAAATACAACTATATGTGATTGTGTGCTATAAAATGCTAGGCATGTGTCTTTGTTATTTTTTGTCTCAGTTACTTTTCTCTTGTGGCTGAGACAAAACACCTGACACCCAAAATTAAAGGAGGAAAGGTTTATTTGGCTCACAGTTTGCAGAGGTTTTATAATTGCCTGGCTCCTAGGCAGGGTTGCACATGGCAGAGGGGCATCACAGAGGAGAAACAGTTCATGGAAAAAGGGAGCAAAGCAAGCAAGAGGCAAGACAAACCTCTTTCTGTCCCTTATAATGTATACTTGGATTAGGATGGTGCCAAACCAGTCCATAGACTGATTTAGTAATCACACAGCTTTGATCCTAACATTGTACCATGAATCAATCACACACTCTAGATCCAGCCACTTCTGAAAGAGCCCCACTTATGACTGCATGAGGCTTTGGGGGACATCCAGACACAAGCCATAATATTTTCTCACTGCTGGGATATAATACCCAACACTCACTGCTCTCAGGGGGAAGAGGTTTATTTGGCTCACAGTGTTTGGAGGTTTCAGTCCATAGTCAGCTGACTCCGAGGCAGGGCAGCATGGCAGAGGAGAAAGAGCTCATGACAGAGCAGACAGGAAGCAGAGAGTGACCCTGGGAGGAAGGAAGGATATCTCCTTCCAGCCACACCTGCAGTGACCCACTCCTCCAACCAGCCTTCACTCCCCAGTATCACATTCAGCTATGGACTCATGGGTGGACAGATTCACTGAGTACCATTCCAACCTCCTCCCCAAGTCCCCTCCAGGATGCCCATGTCCAGATTATGTCAGAGGGATACCTCAGGTTACTGCAGCCCTGGATGCTGGACATTCCCAATTCCCTCAAGACTCAGTGAAAACCCAAGCAAAGCACAAAGCCTCCCCCAGAGCAATGTGGAGGCCGGGAACAGAGAAGCCATGCTCTGCCCCACGGAGGAGGCCAGGGTCGAGACTCTTGTGCCCTCGATGCCTGGTTCTGGTCTTGCTGTGGCTGTGGGGTACAGATGCTCTTCTGGTTGCTAATGAACTCTTTCCAGCTTTAGGATAAGACTCTTAGACAGGCCAAGCTCGCACCTGCTTTCTGCTGCTTCTAAGGAGGATTACTAAATCAGTGCTCTGCCCAGGGCACCAGCACATTAAACTCTCTCGGCCAGTTCTGCTTTCAAGCCACAAGTAGGTTCTGGCTGTGAGCTGGTGGGGTGTGCAGGGGAGCAGTCTGACAGATGACTTTCAATCTGTGGGTCTGCCTGTGGGGTCTGATCCGGAGTTAACCCAGAGGAAATCATACCATGCAGGGCAGCATGCCCAAGGAACTAGCCAGGCCCTTGGCTCGGGCAGGGTAGGTTACCAGGACAGCCAGGAGACTGCTTTGTCCCAGTGGCTCTGGGCAAAGCCCAGGTGTGGGGCAGGAAATCCGAGTTCCTGCCTCAGCTCTGCCACTCCTATGGGCAGTTGCTTATCCTCTGCACCACACGGCCGTCATCCCTCAGGGGACATAGTGACACATTTCACTGGGAAGGTCTGAACATCATCCTAACAAATAAAGCAGCACTCTGTAATTACACCGCCGATCTCTGCACCAACTTGAGATGTAGTAATAGCAGGTCATGACATACCCGAGACATTTTCCTTCAAATTACACAACATAACTGACTGCTTGAAACAGGGTCCAAAGTGGTGCCCTGTTACGGCCAGACAGAGCTGGGTTCCAATCCTGTCTCTGCCAGTTCACAAGCATGCTACATAAGCTTGCAAATGGTGGCATGAGACCTGTGGGAACTCAGGCCCTGGGAGTGTGCTTGATTTGAGGTTCTTAATGGGAGACAGTGGAACCAGGGCCCAGCAAAGCCAGTCCTGGGATGGCAGGAGAAGCTGCTTAGAGGACAGTGGCCTCCGGATCCTTTGGGCGATAGCTAATAGGCAGCTCTTGGTTTAGCAGCTGGTCTCTACTTAGCCAAAGGAGCTCCCTTCTCCAGGTCACCTTCCACCTGAGCTTACCTGGGAGGAAGGGGATGATCCTTTGTTTGGGGTCCTTCTGGCCTCCTTCGATAGGGAACTTATCCAGAAGCTGCATCTGCAGAGCCAGGCAGACAGAAAGAAGGGATTCAGAAGATCAGAACAGCCTCTGGCATCCCTTCCCCACCCTTCGGCGCTGCCCATTTTGATCACATGGATGAGTGATGCTTGAAATCCCTCATTTCACAGACAATTAACCAACCACATGGGGCATGAGAGAGAGGAGGGTAGGGCTCTCTGCACATCAAAGGGGGCATCTGCACCTCTCAGGAAGGGGGAGGCATCAAGAGGCACCTGTGGGAGACTGGGCCATGGGCCACCAGGCCTTCAGTCCAGGCAGGCATGTGTGGATGCTTCTTCAGCCCGATGGAGTTCACACTTTATACGGGGGTGAAGCCTTAGCTGCCAGCCCTTCTAAACTCTCCAGGGCTAGGACGAGGAAGACCTCAGCTAAGACTTCACACCATCCACCTCCCAGTACTGCTCTGGGAAACCCATGCAGACCTTATTTTAATTGCAAAACCAAATCTATCCTTATCCCCCACTGCTAGAAGACCCCTCCTCTTCCTGCCTTCCCACCCTAAGATCACTGCTGTTTTCCCAGGGACAGGCCCACTGGAAGGGTTTCCAGGGCCTTGCAGCAACTGTGTTTTTTCTCCATTACTCTGGGCTGAAATTCTCTGAACTGGAAAAACATACAGGAGGCACAGGAGACAGGAGAGACAGGGCCAGGGCCCCCATGTGCCTGTGGTTGAGCTTCCACAGTGTCTAGGTGGGAGCTGTGGCCGAGTGGCTGGAGCCAGGACCTAGTCCTCCTTCCCCAGCTGAGCAAACAGGTGGGCCTTAGGTACCTCCCTGGGAGAACACGGAGGACCCACCACATGGTATCTGATGGCCACGTATCCTACCAGGGTTTCAAATATTCAATGAGCACCTACTTACAGCACTGGGCATTAAAGAGGCAAAGTCTCCGCCCTCTGGAGGGAGGCACACAGGAAACAAATGTCATATGTCAGGGGAGATAAGAGAAATGAGGTAGGGTAAGACATTGGAGTAATACAGGGGTTACTTTCCAGGGTATGAAGGAAGATTGCAATTCAGCAGAAACCTGCAGAAACCAGGGACCCAGACCACTCTGGAAAAAGAACATTCCAGGAAGGAGCAAGAGGAAGTACAGCCAGCCTGGTGTGAGAGCAGAGGGAACAAGGCATCTGAGATCTGAGAGGAGGGATGGGCCCTGCCACAGAGGCTCCGGAGGCTGTGGAGACTCAGGGTTTGTTCGTGATTTGCACAGAAGAGCTGAGATCCAATGCCTGCTCTAAAAAGGTGTCTCCATGGGGCTGGAGGTTTAGCTCAGCGGCATAAGCACCTGCCTTGCAAGCAGGCAGTCCTGAGTTCGATCCCCGGCACTGATAAAAAGGAAAAAGACCAAAAAAAAATTTTTAAAGGTGCCTCCAGCTGCAGTAGGACAAGTGGGCCAGGAAAGAGGTAGGGACACCAGTTAGGAACCTGTCAATGGCACCTCGGACCAAAGTGGTAGGTGACGAAGGAGGTGTTGAAGGTGACGAAGGAGGTTCTATGCCAAGCGTGTGTGTGTGTGTGTGTGTGTGTGTGTGCACATGTGTGTTTTCATTTATCCATTCACGTGTGCATTTAGCTCCAACTCATGATTGTAGGGCCATCTCTTGCACAATTACCCTGATACACACAGGTCATTTAGGGCTCACACATGAAGGTGGGGGTGCATGGGTGGATTCCATTCCAAACAAGACGAAACTGCACTGGGATTAACTTTCACTTCCCTGAATTCAGAGGGGTGCGCAGAAAAAGCTGACCTGTGAGTTTTCAGTGTTGCAACTTCAGCTCTCAAGCATTTAATACCTCCCTGCTGTGGGTAAATACAGCTGATGGGCCATAAGGCGATCAACTTCTACTTAGGATTTTTTCTTAATTAGTAGTACATTTTCAGATAAATTCTATGGAACTAGAATGCCCGTATTCTCTCTCTTTTTTTTTTTTAACCCTATTTTCTACTTTCGTACATTTCTATGTTACAGAAGTAATATACTTAGTACTTCACTGAAGGAAAAGCTAGAAATTACAGAAACAGCAGGTGGTCAAAAAAGGAGAACGAATCACTCCCCCTGCACACGTGACATGAAAATTGGGGCTATCTATTCCCTCTAGGCCTCTGTCCATGTGTGTAAATAAAATGAACCCACTTTTAGCAATAAAATGCGTATTTTTTTTCATGGCAGAGAACACTTCTGTATCAGTATCCTTCATCGTGATGCAGAATTTCAGTGTTTTCACGATCATAGTTGGCTTACACACCCCTGGCTGCTGTGTGTTTAGGCTGTTTGTGACTTTCCTCCACGATGACACAGCATGGAAGTAAGCATTCTTGGCTGTGTATCTCGGCACACTTCCTTAATACCAACTAATTCTTGAAAATTTCATTTTATTTTACACTTTATGCCTACTTTTAAGTGTCTTAAATATTTTCCAGAACACTGAGCATGAATGATGGACAGTCACTGTGTGTCACCAGACCTGGGGCCTCCGAACCACGGCTCCACAGGTCTCTGAGGAAGAGGAACAGACTTTGAGAACACAGGTGAGCCCAGCACCCTGCCCACCCTGACCCCAAGCGCTGCTCTCAGGAAACAGGTAGCCAGCTGCTCCTAGGCTCCAGAACACAGATGACTGAAATGTAAATTTCCCTTCAGCTCTGCATACCCTAATGTAATTCCTGCATTCTCTTCCAGATTGAGCATTCTGAATCTGCACTGTTGGTAAAACAGTGCAGAAGAAATACGGGCCAAGAGGAGTGGGAGGGGAGGTTCCTTCCTTTGCTAGATTCTAAGAACAAGTTGAATTGCAGTACTGGCATTGGAGGCCCCCACGGCTCTAGAGCAGGTGTCCCAGCCCTCGGTGTGCATACAAGGAACCCAACAGCAGTGAAAATGCAAGTTTTGGTTGAGCGGGCCCAGGTGGCTTGAGATCCTGCATTTCTCCCCAGCTCCTGGGTGCCATGGGAAGTCGCTGGTCCATGGGCCTTGCTCTCAGAAGCAGAGCCCTACAGTTGTACAGTCTGCCGACCACCCTGACCACAGGTGATAGTGAGTACTTGGAATCTGGTCAGTCCAAGTCAAGATGCAAGACATACAGAAAGTGAGACGAAACAGCTCATGAAGAATTTCTGCATTAGCCAGGTGTGGTGGCACATGCTTGTAACCTTAGCTCCCCGTGAAGCAGAGACAGGAGAATTACAACTTTAAAGCCAGCTTGGGCAACCTACTGAGACCCTGTCTCACAATAAAGTAAAACGGGGCTGGAGATGTAGCTCAGTCCTAGAGTGCTTGCATGGGTCACATGTTGAAATAATAATTGATTTCCTTCCTCTTCCTTTCTTCCTTCCTTTTGTGGTACTGGATTAAACTCAGGGCTTTGCACATGCTAGGCAAGCACCCTAAAACTGAACTGCAAACCCAGCCCATTTTTAAAATATAATTTTGAGACACAGTTTTGCTGAGCTTTCTAGGCTGGCTTCAAACTTTCAATCTTTCTGCCTCAGCCTCCCAATTAACTGGGATTACAGATGTACATCACCATGTTGTGGTTTTTTGTTTGTTTGTTTGGTTTGGTTTGGTTTTGTTTTTGTGAGATGGGGCCTCACTATATTGCTCTTGGTTTTGAACTGAATGTCTCAAAATGTTATTTTAAATATACCTGGTTATATGGGAAAATATCTTAAAATCAATTTCACCACTTTCTCTTTACACATTTAAGCAGCTATTGAAAAATTTTAAATTATACATATGTCTCCATTTTATTTCTGTTGGACAGGGCACTCTGGCATAATCTGATGCCTGCTCTCCGGATTAACCTGAGGGAAGTCTGTTTAAGAACGCAAAACCCTGGCCTCCACCCCAAAGTTGGCTGTGAACCTTTCCTGTGGTGCCGGGGGAGCGATGAAGCTGTACCAGTGTCTAGGGGAGCTGAAGGAGGGATGTCAGGAGGCCTTCCTGGGGGAGGTGAGCAGCTTTCTTGGCAGAGTGAGAGTTATACTCCCTACGCCTTCTTAACCAAAGGGCACCCTGAGTTAGGGCATGGGTCTTCAGGTAGGCTGGCTGACTTTTCCTCCAAAGGCTTCTGGAGTGGGGGTGTCTTGCAGGTTGTTCCTGTCCAACTCCTCCCACACCAACAATGTCCATCTGCTGAGAGTCCTGGTCAAGGTGAACACTTTGAGCCCCAAGCTGGCAGGCTCCCTTCTGCTAGGCCTCAGGTACTCAGCCCACCATGCTTGTCCTACAACCACAGCCAAGCCAACAGAGCCCAGGTGTCAGAATGCCCTTTCCATTGGCTGTCCCCACAGCCTACTGCCTGCAGGAGTGAGGAGCCAGGCTAACCAGTGGCCAGGGGCACTTTCTGTGCCCACAGCTTACCTTTCAAATAATGCAAACTCCATGGCTCTAACTCCAGAGCAAACAAATACAGATGGCTCAGCGAGGGGCCTCTGTGAGGCACCAGCAATGCAGGAGCTCACAGGATGGCCAGCTCCATCCCTTGGCCAAAAGATGGCAGGAGCAGTACTGGGACCATGTTGATACACAATGCAAATATTCTCCCACCCAGAGCACACGAAAGGCAGAGTGGCCTGAGACTATCCCCTGCCAAGCCAGGAAGGAGCACGGGTGGGGGCCAGGCAGGCAGGAAGGAAGGCTTGCCTGCCTGGCAGGAAGTAGATTCTCCTGCCCCTCCGGCAGGACCCTGGCTCAAGCCAGAGGACAAGCAGCTCCCACTCCCAGGATCCTTCTTGGGAGGAGAAACCTTTGCAACTAGGTTAGGACTCTGGAGGGTGCAGAGCTGTCTGTCTAAGGGTGGAGAGTGGGAGAGGCACAGGACAGGTCAGCTCCAGGAGCCAGCTGGGGCACACAGGGCCACTGTAGCCACTCTCCAGGGGCAGAGCTTAGGCAATGAACACTGAGAGGAGGAAGGCAGCCAGGCCGGCTGGGCACAGCTGTAACTCAAGAAGCCCACGACTGGCCTGGCTGCCTGCTGAAAGGGTGGAGCTCCCAGATCCTCCAGCCTGACTCCCTGTGACCACTTCAGCTCAGACATATGGAAATACTACAAGAACTAGACAGCCAGGTGTGGTGGCTCATACCTGTAATCCCAGCACTTGGGAGGTTGAGGCAAGAGGATCATTGCGAATTTGAGACCAGCCTGGGGCTACAAAGTGGGCTCAAGGCCACCATGAACTGCATAGACAGACCCTGTCTCAAAAAAACAAGCTAGTGAACTCCTGGACTTGGACATTCCTGTATAAAGAGACTGGGCCACCCCATCTCTGAGGCACTATGAGAGATTCCTTTGTTCATTGAGCACCTCACAGCTCCTGTGTCATATGAGGAGGATGCATGCGTGAGCATCACAGATAGAGTGGGACACTAATAATGAATGTGGCTTCCCTTCAAGTACTCATCCCCGAGGCTGGAAATGTACTTCCCCCTTCACTTTTGCTGTTTGATGACCTTACAAATGACCCGCTCCAGACGCCTTCCTTGACCTTCCCACACTGTAGGCTTGTTTTCCTGACCTTGCCCATGAAACGAGGTCTCTGTGATGGACTCTTCTGTACAAGCTCATCTCCTTGTCCAAGAGGAAGCGCCCGTCACCTCTGAATGGTCTTGGCACCCTTGTTGAGCCAGTATGACATAAAGACAGACTTGGGAGGCACAGGACAGTACCACTAAGGCAATTATCATAAAATGCTTATTTTCAGGGGGAGAGGAGTTCAGTGGAGTTTTCTGTTTTAACTGTGGTGGCTTGTGTCTAGCTGTCCCTCCCCGAGTCTCATGGGGGCATAGATGGGGCTTTTCGGAGGTGGCTGGATCTAGGATGTATGATGTGAGGATTAAGGATGTGATGCTGGGGTTGATTCATGGTGCAGTGCCCCTCCTGGGGTGGGGGTGCTACCCATCCAAGGCTGGGAACCCTGGATAAGCTGTAAGGGACAGAAAGAGGGTCCTGTTTGTTGTTTGTCACCTGGTACTCACCGCTTCATTGCGGGCTGCCGTCTGCCTGGCCTGAGCTGTTTCTCCTCTGCAACACCACCCTGCCTTAGAGCCAGCTGACTTCGGGCTGAAGCCTCCTCAATCTGTGAGCCAAAGAAACCTCTCCTTCTTTAATTCTGGGTGCCAACTATTTTGTTTCAGCAATGAGAAAAGTAACTAAGATACTAATTAAATCTCACATCAGATATGCTATCACTTCAGAACAATCTGCAGTTTCAATGCAAAGACTATCCCTTTTGCATTGAATTCCCTTGATTTCTTGTCAAAAATCAATTAACTATCTAAGGGTCTATTTCTGAATTCCATACATGAACTGTAGATTACTGATTACTATAGATTTTTAGTCTTAAAATCAAACTTACGCTTCTTTTTCAAAATCATTTTGGTCATTCTACATCTTTTACACTTTCAAACATATTTAAGAGTAAATTGATGAATTTCTATAAAGTAGAAAATTTTCCTGGGATTTTTTGAGTTTACAAATCAACTAGAGAAAATAGCTTCCTTGACACTGAGGCTCTTACACCATGAGCGTGGTGACTATTGATTTAGATCTTCTTTCAGTGCATCCAGCACTGCATTGTAGTTACAGTAGAGAGGTCTGGGTAACCCTCATATTTGTTACTACAGCAATTATACACACACATGCACATGTGCACACACCCAGATGAGAGGACTATAGACTCAGAAAGAAAAAAGAAAATGGTTGGGATTCACAACCAATATGAAGTTATATGGAAATTCAAAGAGGAACTAAAGACATACAACTTTGGAACCTTAAGGGATTTCATATGCTCATTAAAAAGAAATTAACCCTTGAAAGGTACAAGACATGAGGCCTTAAAAAGAGCAAATAAGGGGCTGGGGATATGGCTCAGTGGCATAAGCGCCTGCCTGGCAAGCAGAAGGTCCTGAGTTTGATTCCTGGTAGCAAAAAAAAAAAAAAAAAAAAAAAAAAAAAAAAAAAAGCAAATAAGATGAACAGGTTCTGAAGGGGGTAGTATAATGGTCACTGGTATGGTTTGTGTCTAGATGTCCCCCCAAAGCCTCAGGTGGTCATAGGGTTTTTTTGGAAGTAGCTGAAAATAGAATCTCTGATTGATTCATGGGGATTAAGGGTGGGTGACTGCTGGATCAGTCCACTGATTGGATTCACACTGCTCTATCCCAGTAGACTGGATACTGGATACAGTATAAGGGAAGAGAAGCTTGCCTCAATGTCTTTTGTTGCTTTTGCTGTTTTCCACTGCCATGGACTGTGCCCCTCTGCCAGATACCACCCTGGCTTGGAGCCAGGCAATTATGGAGTGAAACTTGCATAAACTGTGGGCTAAATAAACCTTTCCTCCTGTAACTCTGGATGTCAGGTATTTCAGGAACGAGAAGAGTAACTAAGTCACACAACTATGTGAATATACCTAATGCCACTAAACTGTACATTTTGAAGAGGCTGAAATGGTAAATTTCATGTTTGCATATTTCACTTCAGTGAAAATGAGAGACAGGGAAGGCAGGGCGGATGGAAGTAAGATCCGATTCTAAGACAATGGAATGGGCAGCCAGCAGAGTACAGATAGAGACAGGGAGGTCATGGTGAGGCTGAGAACAGAAGGGAGTTGGGAAAAGTCAAGTATTTTGTCAAAATTGGTCCCTACCTGGTAAGCAGTCATTAAAATTCTTCCTCTTCCTGGTCAGCCCAGGAGCAGCCAAGCACAGTGCGCCAAGCAGAGGAAAGGAGCATGGAGCCTGGGCACCAAAACTGCATGGGCTGAGCAACTTCTGCAGGTCCACACGGTGAGGGAAGACGCTGCAGCTCACCAAGAAAGCAGAAACTAGAGGAGATGCCACTGTGTGTGGACGTCACAGACAGGAAGGGGCAGTGCGGGCAATGGAGTGGCTGCTTAGCAAGTTCCAAGCCAGGGCGAGGTAGTGGGAAGGCGCACGGGGTGGGTGGGGGTATGCAGCACTCAGTACTTCCTACAGTCACCCAAGATCCCAAGGATCCCCAATGACGGCCAGGGCAGCCTGGAGACAGAGGTGCCTCCAACCTGAGCAGAGGGTTGCCTGCTATGGAGTACATATGGGACCCTCACCATACTGAAGCCAAAGCACAGAGCACTGGAACACACCCCATGTTTGGGAGAGAGCCCACTCCTGACTCCAAGTCCTCAGCAAGTCAAAGTGGTCTTCCTTGCCCACTCTCTGGAAAAGACACCAACTTTCAATACTGCGAACCCCTCCCCAGTCGAGCCTTCCCTGGGGTGCACCAGCACTGCCTGGCAGGACTCAGCTGTGAGAGAGTTGTGGTCGCAGGGGATTGGACCAGTGGCTGAACACCCGCAGGGGCACAGTTACCTTAGTAGTGTTAGATGAGTGTTACATGTGTTCAGGAAGGGACACGATCAGTGTGGCTGGGTGAGCAAAGCAAACCTCTCAGGTGAGACATAAGAACAAGGTCTGGAACCAGCGGTGGCCGGAGAAAGGGGGGGATAGCATTCCAGAGAGGGGAATGGCAAGTGCAAAGGTTTGACAAGGGACAGGCAGGGCTGCCCCAGGAAGTTGTAGGACAGGTGAATGCGCTTGCTCCTGAATTCCATGAAGTGCTGGGGGAAGGAGCTGGATCTAGGGCAGAGGCCCTCCGTCATTTCTTCCATGGCTTTGGGTACAACCACCAGCTGGCACCAGCACTGAGAAGGGCAGATGTCTGATGTGCTGAGGGGAAGGCAAGGGCACCCTGGGGCAGCCCTGGAAAGGGGCAGAGTCAGCTTGCGGATGGCACTGCACATTGTTGGGGTCTCTGGGTGGGGATGGGTAGGTAGGTGAGGGCCCTGCAGGCTCACTGAACTCCCATCCATAGCTCTGTCTTGAAAGCAGAGTTGTCTCCTCCCTGTGCCTCTAGGTGGAGCTTCCTTCCTGCAGCTTTGTTACTTTCTAGAGGCTGCCTGTACTCCTCAGCTTGTGACCTGCTTCGGATCTTCGGATCCTAAGTGCAGCGGGTATATGTGTTCGAACAACATTGGTTTGCCAGGGCCATGATAACCAAGCATACAAAACAGGTAGTTTAAAGCACATGAGCTTAATGCCTCACAGATCTGGGATCCAGAAATCAGAAAGCAAGGAGTTGGCAGAGCAGTCCTTCTTGTGAGTGGGAGATGCTGCCCCAGCCTCCATGCAGTCTTCTGGTGGTTGGCAATCTCTAGCACTCTCTGGCTTGTGGCGGCATCCCTACCTCTTCCCTTGGCTCCATGCGGTGTTCTGTGCTCCTGTGTGTCTTTGTCCAAAAGGGCCCTTTTAATAGGGTCACCACTCCCATTGCGTCAGGGGCCTGGCATACTCCACCATGACCTCATCTCAACTGATTACATCTGCAAGATCGCTTTCCAAACAATGTCACATCCCTAGGTCCTGGGGCAGAAGGCTTCAACACACAAACTTCGGGAGGACACACAAGACTTCAGCTCCCAACACAAACATGCATTAAAACAAAGTGTAACTATCACAAGGTAACACTGTTGCCAGGGCTCTACCAAAGTCTCTCCTTGAACTCCTGGTGCTGCTTGGACACCATTTTAGTACATGTGGAGAAGAAAAGGTACAGAGCCAGGCAGACGCGGACTGGTCAGTTTCCTCGTCTACAAAACGGGAACGGTGACAGAACCTGACTGGCATGGAGGGCGAGAGGATCACTGGGTGTACAGTGCTTGGCACTGTAATCCCAGCACCTGAGAGGCTGAGGCAGGAGGACTGAAGTGGGTTTGAGGCCAACCTGGGCTACCTGGTGAGTAACCCTGAACTACAAAGTGAGACCCTGGCTAAACAAACAAACAAGGTAGGTCTGAGTAACAAGGGCACTACCCGGTGCCACATGGATTACATGAGTACGAGGGAGCAGGTGTGCTTGGCTTACTGCAAGTACTTGAAAAATGGGGCCGCTGGTTTTCAATGAAGTGACCCCATGGCATCGTCTCTTCTCCAGCGCTGTCTTCCAGCTCTGCTGCTTCCAGGAGACTGCTCGGCCTGTCAGCCAGGCCCACCATCCCTCACTGCCTGTGACTAGAAGGCCTTTGTGATCCTTCACCTCTGACTGCAGGGCCCTTGGCTTCCTAAGGCTCTTGAGTTCTGAGTTCTGAAGGCTCGTGAGAGCTCTCAACCAACTTCCGCTCCTCCTGGCCAAGAGGAAAGGGCATTGATGCTTGGCAGCTGACAACCTGCAAAGCTAGTGACCAAGAGCCTGGGTCAGGGGTTTTGGACTCTGTTGGCTCTAAGCCTGGTTCTTGGAGGATGCTATCCAGAGCCCCCCAGAACACACGCACCCAAGATGTGGTTTCCTATCATGCAACTGGAGCCTCACCCCACTCTGCGGCCAACACTCGAGGTGCCAGCCTCGGCTGCCTGCTGCTATTTGGCACAGGACGGGAGGAAGCTGGGGCAGGGAGGGCGTGTGCTGGGCAGAGTAAGGACAAACTGCCGGTCATTTGAGACTGGGAGGGAGAATCTGGACTTCCTGCTGCAGGCCATGGGGAGCCCCTGGGGAGTGCTCTGCAGAGGAGCACTCTGAAGGTGGAACTGTAGAAAGACACATCTGGCCAGGATATGGGCTGCAGAGTGATGGACGAGACATCTGTGTGTGGGACGGGCAGCCAGAGAAGTCCTGGTGCCAGGCCAGGGCGTGGGTGGGGACACTCCCCCCAGAGAAGGAGGTCTGTCTGGGCGGGGGGTGTTTCCTGGCAATGGCTGGTGTGCTTGCTGTGTTCTCTCCTGGGGTCTCTAGCTACCCCCCAACCTTTTCAAAGATCCTGCCCCAGGTTCTTAACCCACTCCCAGAGCTACTGATGCCTCCCACTCCCACAGGACCCCCAAGGACATTCCGAAAAGCAAGAGGCCAGGACAAAGAGGGAGAGGGAAGCAGGACTATGAGCTTGAGCTGCCTTTCCAGCCCAGCCACACCCCAGCTGTGGGGCTGCAACATCTCATTCTCCAGTGGCCCAGAACTGTGCTCCCCAAAATGGCCTGGCCACCACAGGGTCCCATTCAGCCCAAAGCCTAGCAAGCTTCACAGCGATGAGGCAGTCACACCTCGGTGGTCCCAGGCCCAGGTGGTGAGGTTCCAGGGCTGGTGCCCAGTGAGCTGGGCCTCTTGGAAAGAGCTGCCAAATGGGAAGCACTGACGGATAGCCCAACATCCTGGCTTCCCCTCTTCCTACATCCAAGTGTCTCTAGTCCCTATTTTTTCTCTGCTAAGTCAGTTAAGTTACTTTTAGCCTTTAAAGTTCCCTCCCACTAGAAATGGTACGAAAGAAAAAATGATTAATGCACTCAGGAGAAGGCAGGGGTAGCGTGGGCAGGCCTGCCCTGCCACAAGGAGCGCTGACTTCAGGAATTTGCTTCTCCTTGGCCTGGCGCTGTGGGTCAGCCCAGCCTTGGTCACCTCAGGAAAGAGTGCAAGACCTTCCCTGAAGATCCTGGAAGCTGCCACTATGGCTGAGCTGCTAAGCAGACCTGGCCAAAGCCAAGCAGGCACCCTAAGCCCTGCCAGTCCCAGGTGACCGGGACATCTCTTCTCTACTGCCTCCCAGTGTCCCGTTAGGAACCTCAGAGCATAGGAGACCGAGGCCCCCATGAAAACCTCCTGGGAGGTCCTGGTAGAGAGCTCCATGGGCAGACAGGTCCTAATGTCTCTGTAACTCACTCCCTGTGGATGGCTTCATCACTGTGCACTCCTATTGTGGATTCTCTGCAGCCCACAGGACATGAGCCTGCCTGTTCATGACCTCTGTCTCGACTGACCTGTCCAGTCCCATAGCCTGCCACCTCACAGGTCCCGGCCTCCTCACAAGCCCCTGTCCCGCCCAGCTGCCAGCCCTCCTCCAGGTGGTTTCTGCAGATTCACTGCACTGTTAGAACTAAGCTAACCAGTGTACATTGCAATGATCTATTTGTGCGCCTGCCTCCTTGCAAAAGCCTGAAGTGACAGGAAGCAATGCCTATACTTTGGGAGCCCCCTGTCCACCACTATAGCTGACACACAGCTGGACACAGCCAGCCCACACCATCCAGCCTCCCTTGCTGCCAGGTGGACTCAATTCTGACTGAATTCTGACCAATGGAACTTGGCAAGGGCAAGAATGCTTCCCGAGCCAACCCCTACGAGCTTCCTGGAATCCTCTGCAAGCTCTTCCCCACTCACCAGCTGGATAAACAAAGACCACGTGGGCTGGGGTCACCAGGTGGGAGAAACTGAGTTCCTGAACTCTTCCTGGGGCAGAGCCCACCAGTGATTTGCTTTGGCCTGGAACCTGAGCAGAAAATGAGTATTTCTTTTATTGATCCACAGAGGATTTGTTACACACTGCACTCTTCCTGACTAATACAAAGGAACTCAGTCAAGGTCTGTTGATTCAAACTGAAAGACAGAAGACAAGACAATGTAGAACCTTCCTATGAATGCCATTGCCAGATTCAATCAAGCCAGGTACTACATTCTCTGTACAAATGACTCTGGCACAAGGTAAGATGTCACGCCTCCCACCTCCTGCCAGCTCAGTCTGCCAAATGACATAGTCTGTAGAATGCCCAGTGTGCCACAGTGGGGGGTAGACAGGGGCAGAGGAACTGCCAGATGGCCTTTAAAGTCACCACAGGTGAAAACCGCAACTCAAGGTCCTGGTTCCACGAGTTTGAGACAGCACATAGACACATAAAGTTGGCTTAGTGGGAAGTACAAGCATCAGCACCCCTGACGTGTGACCTTTCAAGTTCACCACCTCTCCAAGGCAGTGCACGCCACCCCAGGACAGCTTCTGGAGGCTAGAACGGAGTTCTTCACAGAGAGCCCAAATCCACCAGGCCACATTTCCACCTGGCCACAGACGGCTAGGACCCAATGGCTCCGTCCAGAAATCACAGTTGGACAGAAAAAAGAAGAAGGAAGGAACACAGAAGACAGCTCCAGCGCATTTTTCCAATATTCTGTATGGTGGCCAGTCCAGACAGGATTCTGGCCAGCAGTGTGGACACCAACTGAGAGCCGGCAGAAATGCAAAACAGAGCCCGCTACGGACCTGTGTTTTCACGAGAGCACTATGGTGTCTGCTGCCTGCCTTCCACATCTGAGCAGCCCAAACTGTTCTTTGCTATAGGGCTCCATCTAATCTTCAAAAAACGAACCCCAGTGCCAATCTGGCCTCCAGAGGGGGAGGGGCAGGAGCAAGACAGAAATTGCCCTTGGACCAGAGGAGCAGGGCACAGCCTCCCTTATCATCCAGTACATTCAGCGCCAGCTCGCCCAGCTTTCAGTATGTGCTCCACAATGATTTCCCCAGTGCCTGCTGGGTAGCAGGCCCCATCCTAAGTACTGGGGACGCAGAGGCGAGCGGGATCCTGACCTGCTAGAGCTCACGTTCTGAAGAGGGCAATAGCAAAGAAGCAAATAAATGGCTGATAAGAGGGCAGACTGTGGGGTCTTGAAAGTAACAGGCAGGGGAGCTCTAAGGAAGGGGTGCCTGCTGAGAGGAGCTGGGGAACTGAGGCCAGAGCACCCAGGAGTGCAGCTCCCCCTGTTGGGAGACCCAGGGAAAAGGAGCTCCAGGCAGAGGAAGTAGCAATGACCAAGGCTCTGGGGCAGCACTGTGCTTGGTGCCCCAAGGAACAGAGCAAAGCAACAGAGTGAGCTCGACTGCAGACAGCAGGAGACGGGAGGTGAACCTGGAAAGGCAGGTGAGGGCTGTCACACAGCCCGGGACAGAAGTTTCAAGTTCATCCCGAAATGACCCCCACGTCCTTTAAAGTGGTTCTAAGTGGGGGTATGGAACAATCAAACTCTTGTCTAGAAGGACCACTTGGGCTGGTAGGAAACCTGTGTTACTGAGGAAGCATAAGGACTCAATGGGACAGGCCAGGTTTGGGGTGGCACCAACAGGGCTCGAATCCCTCTGGCACGTCACAGCTGACCCTGGCTGCCAGGGTACCCTGGACTGGTCCGATGGCTTCAAAGTTTCTGTATCACTGCTTTGAGGTCTTCCTTCCAGGTCACCAAGGCCTCCTTCAGCAAAGGGCTTCGTGGTGTCTCCCCTCAGTGAGGAAAGAGGTGGACAAGGGGGAGCCCAGATTGAGACAGAGAAACCTCGCAGCAACAACTGTGTGGCTGCTGGGGGAGCCTTGGAAAGCAGCCTCCGTGGCTTCCAGTGCACGTTGCCCTCGCAGCTCTGCTGCAGAAACTCTTGAACGAGGGGCCAGCGAACCCGGAAACACCACAGGAGCAGTGCTTCAGTCAGGCCACCCTGGAGTCCGTCAGGCTGTTCTGCTAGGTGGCCACTCTGCCTGCTGCTGACTAGGGTTGGGAGCAGATGCCCATCTAGGACAGGTGCAGGTGGGGAAGGGATGCAAGGGGAGAAGGAGTTGGCTTCTGGGGCACTGGAGGGCAGGCCTGCCTCCTTCCAGGACCACCCTCCTACTCCAGCCCCCCGGGAGCCACAGCAGCAGGCTCCAGATCTCTGTGCATACACGTGTGGCAGTCACCCTTCCACATCTTTGTCCCCGGGGAACTCTCTGCCCCAACACCCTTCTTAGGCGCAGGACACAGCCCTCCTCAGCCCTACCTCCAACTGCACAAGCTTTGCAACCACAGCAGGAGGAAGGGAAGCTAGCATTCATCAGATATCGGCTCCACCTGCACCCCCAAAAAGAAACAAATGTGCCACAATATTACACTTACTACAGTAGACCTGGAGCACCAGGTCTACTGATGCGTGTTATATGATTTTCTGTAGGATTGAAAACTTTCATAATTAAACAATGGTGAAAACCAGCTGAGTGCAAAGACCAGATACAGAGTGCCAGGGAGGCCTGGGGCGAAGGCTGTGGGTGTGAGACAGGGAAGGATGGCGCAGGGACACGAGAAGAAGGGAAGGGACAGGGAGAAGGAGGGAGAAAAAGGGGGGGAAGAAGGGAAAGTGGAGGGAAAGGAAGAGGAGGGGTGAGGGGCAATGGGGAGAAGAAAGGAAGAGAGGGGAGAACATGGGAAGGGGTCCAGATAGCAGCTGGGTTTGCAGCATATGGAGGTGGAGCCCCAAGGTGTCTTATAGGCCGTGACACCCCAAAAGTCAGCCTCAGGGCTGGCTAGAGAGCTGGAGATAAGGCTGGGGAGGGGCAGCAGGGGCCTTGATCTCTGAGGCTGCATTCAGATATGCCTTAAAACAAATGGGACCCAGCTGAAGAGGAAGTGTGGAGCTGCTGTCTGGGATGGCACTGAGTGGCTGGCAGAGGGTGGCTCCTGTGACAAACTCGTCATTCTTCCCACCCCATCTCCCTAGGGCACCTCTGTCCCCAAGGAAATAGGCTTGTTTTGTCCTGAGACTCCTAGGACCTCACCTCCCATCGTGGAGAGGTTTGAGGAGGAATCCTTGGAGAGGTGGGGGAGGGAACCCCCCAAGTGTGTCTCTAGGCTGGGCCCCTACACTCGCCTTCACCTGTGTGCCCCCAGCAGTGCACTGGGGTGCGGCCCAGGGCAGAGACAGAGCAGAGCCGGAGTATTAATGAAATTGTTAGGAGTACTTGAAAATGTAGCTTCTATGCCTTGACTGTCCTATTTTTGGTGCTTACGAGGAGAGACCACTGCTACCCCTGTTTGGGCCTCCTTCCCTGCCCAGAAAAGTGACTGCTTCTGCTCTCCCTGGGTCAGGCTGTGCAGGCCGCCTGCGTGGACCGGGGCTGATAGCACCCTCAGCCCCTACCCCGGTCTCTCCGTTTCCCCTCCTCCAGCTGGACAGAAGGACCCCCGGGTCCATCTGCCTGCACCAGAGACTAAGCCTGTTCACCCCGGCTGGCTGATCTGCAGAGCCACGCCTGCCTCACCACTGGCCCTGCTAGAAATAGCTGCGAAGGGGAACCATGCCCAAGAAAGGAGCAGTCCTCACAGTCAGCCCGACCCCTGGCAGCTGGTGGGGATCGGGGTCAGGTGGCTTCAGGAGCAGGTCTGGGAAGGCTCTGCTGTCCCCAGAGTGTCTTTTCTGGATGAGTGGCAGCTTTCTCTGTCCCAGCCTCTGCCATCAATCAACAGGGGAGCAGGAGAGGGGAAGCGCCTGATCCCTTTTACTGAGCACCTGCTGGGTCCTGTTCATTTTAAGGCATATCTGAGTGCAGCCTCAGAGATCAAGGCCCCTGCTGCCCCTCCCCAGCCTTATCCCCAGCTCTCTAGCCAGCCCTGAGCTCAGAATTCCAGTGAAGCTGACCTGGCCACTTTGTTTGCTGCACATCAGATAAAAGTTCCCTAAATAGCAGATAGAGCCATGCTCCGGGAAGCTTTGATGTCTGTCTCCTGGCCAGAGCATTCCTACATCATAGCCCGGGGTGTCCAAGACCCTGTGTGTTGAGAGGACAGGCTGGGCACAGAGTGCTCAGAGGGGAACCCAGAGGCCTTTCTTTCTCCATGGACCCAGATGTGACACAGTGGAAAGGCTCCAAGCTGCTCCAGGATGGCATCCAGTATTTTGCCTCCAAGACCTAAAACCATTTTCTGAGGCATTGCTACAGGCAGAGTCATTCTGCAGATGAGATGGTGGGGACTCCTGGCCTGAGGCCCAAACCCAGATTGTTCTGTGTGATGACCCTTCCCAAGCTCCCACTCACAAGTGGGTATTAGGCACCAAGAATCCCACCAGCTCTTTACGAGAGTCTGATGATGTCTCTCTTAAGGTGACAAGGTTCTCCAGGGGACCTGGGCTTTCCTTTCCGGGTTCTGGCTAAACTGAAGATTTAAAGGGAGCAATGTGAATTCTCCAACAATTCTCTTCTCATCTGAAGACACGTCTCTCAGACCCTGGGATCACAGACCTGAAATCTCCTGGGTCTAGGTCCAGCCTGGGACAGTGGACTGCTACTGAGGGCAACTGACATTGCTGGCACTTCCCAGTCTGGTGACAGACCCCTCTGAGAGGGATGAACAAACTGTCTTCCCTTGGGAAAGTTCACAGCTCAGGCTCCTGGAGTGTACCCTCGCTCACATTGGTGTTCCACATGCCTAATTCCATACGAGTCAAAGTGAAACCAACTCTTGTCATCAGCAGCAGGAAGCAGAAAGTCCAGGATGCCAAGACCTCCAGGTCCCAGATCCAGAGCTGCCTGAACTCGCTGGACAGGATGCCACAACATGCAGGGGTCCTGACACAGTGTACTGGGGAGCACCTGTGCTCAGCCTGTCCTGCCACAATCCATCCGTCAGCTGATGGTTTCTGCTCAGGCAGCGGTGGCAATCTGGCTCTTCCTGAGAGTCCCCAGTACTGACCATGGTGCTGGGCACTCTGTGGGCACTGCTCCCTCCAAAGGTCCCAAGACTGACATGAAACTCCCTCTGGCAGGAAAAGAATGACTTGATCACAGCTGAAGCTTCAGAATGCATGCACACACAGAACACCCACCTGGCTACCACCAGAGGGCTTCCTTCCCATCACTCTCCAGCCTGGAGGGGACACAGAGCACTCTTTCCAGACAACTTCCTGATTGGTTATCCAAAGAGAAAGGATGGGTCCCAGGAGGATAGAACTGAGTTTCTAGCCCGGGCCTTTGGGTCTAGGAGCAGAGGAGGATGGAGGCAGTAACTGCATTCCAAAGCCTCTGTGATGTGACACCCAAGCACACCCTGGCGTGACACCTTACCCTGGAGGACAGCAGTCAGACCAGTGTGCCAGGCTCCAATGCTGCCTCCTTGAGCTGGTCTGTTATTCAGTAGAAGGGAGGACAGGGCAGCAGTGTGGCCTGTGCTCCGGGCAGCAGTCTAGCCTCTGGGTCATTGCTGTGGGCCTTTCTGGGGGCCAAGGAAGTATCCACTCTTGGCACAGGCACCCTCTCTCCAGGGAGGCGCAGTCTCCACCCTCCAGCAGGAGCCCTCTGAGTGACACTGAGGCAGTAGGAGCTTTCTGTTCTCCTCATGAAAAACAGGAACTTTTGGTTTGGAGCTGAAATCCTAAGTGGGCATAAATGAGAAGCCAGAGCATCTGAATTCTAGTCCTGCTGTTACCAGTCCTGTGAGTTTGGACAAGTCTCTTTTCCTCTCCAGGTCTAATTTTCTCATTTGTCAAACAAATGAAAGGAGCTAGACCAGCTGGGGGCCAGTAAGTTTCCTCTCAAGGGGCCATGCCAGCTGCCACAGTTTTCCCTTAAGACACCCTGGTTTTGTTTTTTTACAAGTCTCTGGGTCCATGTCTCTGCAATTGACTAATGATGTCTGCCATGGTGTGGGATGGACGAGTGCCATGATCGATGAATGCCGTTTGTGGTGAGTCTGACCAGCACATGGCAATAATGAATGCAGATACTCATTGGCCTGGTAGATGACCTCTGCGCGTCTCTACCCAGTGGACTGACATGGTTAACACCAGCTCTGTGACGAGTGTACATCTATGGGTCTGCTCTGACAAGGCCTCATGTACTCTGTAGAGCCAGCAGGTCTCCTCCTGGATCAAATGCACACAGGTACCCAAAGGAAGTTCACAAACCAAGCCCTGAATGTACCTAAATGTATGCCCTGTGTTCCATCAGGAGTCTGACAGGCACCTCTTTCCAAGAGCAGGGGAAAACTGTCCACTGGTAATTACTTTTCAAAAAACGCTGTTCCTCTAACGGCATTGCTAGGAGGGAATGGGTCAGTAAGGAAACTCTGGAGGTACACTGTGCTACTTGGTGAAAGTGAAATCTGTATTAATGAGACAGAGAAAGGAGCTTCTGTCTCCAGATGAGGAGGAATCTGGGGCTCTTTCCTCTTGGAGTTAAGTTGCTAAGGGTCTAATTAGTAATGCTCCAGCTCCCCTGCCCAGGCTCTCTACCTCAGTCACTATCTTCAGGAATTTCTCACATGGTTAGGCTCAGTTCATTCTTTCTATTACCCGGAAGGCAGGTATTTTTATTGATCCCATTTGCAAGAATGAGAAAAAACTGGAGGCACAGGGAGATTAAATGACTCATCAAAAGTTTAACAGTCAGTCAGGGCTGGAGCCAGTCTTGGAACCCAGTCAGCCTGGTGGTAGCACTTGTACCCTAACCATCCACTCCCCCACCACATGACTCACGCAGGAACTGAGCCAAAGGGCTTTTGCTCCAGTAAAAAGTTCATAGATTTCAAGCAGTATTTGAATACAAGATCCCCATTTGACAAGATGATCGGGATAAGTCCCTGGGGTTAACTGTGATGAGATATAACCAGTTACATTCCACAGGAATGGGCTAGAAGGATAGTCCAAGAAACTCTTGCTAGATGTATCCTTCACATCTATTTTTGAATCTGCCCATCCTGTCGCTGTTTTACTGTAATGACCATGTGACACATGTTTTCTTTTAGATTTTTCCATGTTTGCCTCTTTGCACAGGTGTCTCTAATTATTAAAATATTAATAGCACACATAATTAGTATACTTTTATTTTTTAAAACATAAAGACATTAAGGTTAAGGCTTCCCTCTGACCAAGCCTCTACACCTATTAATGATCCTTAACTCCCATCTAGTGATAGCTGTTACTAATCAGAGTGCATCTTCTTAGATCTTTTAAAATATTTACAATATACATACTATAATGTACCTGCAAAAGATATCTATATTGCTGTTATACTTGTTTAACTTTTATCATTCTGTAGATACAGTTTGAAACTTTCTTTGTGGATTGACATTGGTAATTGATACCTAGAACTGAGATCAGTCTCATCTGTTTTGACTGTTGTACTAAGTGGCATGAGAACATCCCAGTTTACCTAGCAACCCGTCATGGACAGCCTTTTACACTGTTACCCGTCTGGCCCTCATCACCAGCACAAAGCTCCCTGAGCCCTTCCGGAATTGCGACTGACCTCGGTCAAGGCCACAGTTCTCTGCTGAGGGTGTGTGTGTGAGCACAAAGGTCAGCTGCTCCCTGCACTGCTGGAGCTGGTGGCTGAGGCTAGAGTGGAAGGTGTCCAAACACCACGAAACCCCTGGCACAAAGACATCCCTAGAACTTGGTGAGTTGCCTTCCCAGGCTTTGACCCTTTGCTTCTCACCTACAATCAAATATCTCAAATACACACACACACACACACACACACACACACACACCAATTCCCTGGACAGTGAGAAGGCAGAATGCCTGGAGCAGAGGGTTTCTCCTTTCCTTATTTGCAAGGAATCATCACAAGGATCACCCAGTTTGACCTCAGCTGAGGCTCACTCGGGACATCAAAGTAAAGCTCTTAGTTTCATGAATAGAAAAATCAACAGAGCTCTTTACCTACAAAGTGAAAGACTTAGAACAAGGACTCTTCTATTTCTAAAAATGCAGTGATGCATATATCTCTCTGTTTCATTTTAACACCCCCCCCCACACACATCCATTCTGAAGCTGGTAATTAAGGATTTGGGGTGACAGCTTTGCTTAGCATCAGTAGCCAGGCTGCCAGAGAGCTGAAAAGTAAGTGTGCCCTGGCTTGGCTCTGTGGGGAAGGGAGTCTGAAGAGACACTGAAGAAGTGGAAGTCAAGCTCTCCAGAACAGGGTAAGTCCTTCAGCGCAAAAGGGCAAACCTCAGCAGCTCTCTCTACAGTCCTCCAAGCAGTGTGGGAGAGCCAAAGGGCCTCTCTCAGCTCTGATCAAACATTGGCCCAGTGTACTCGATGGCCAGCATCCGCCCTGAAGGGCACCACGGAGCCAGTGTTTGCAGAGTAACTTCTGCAGCCCAGTGCTTCTCAGGTCAGGTTGGGAAACAGCCTCCCATGGGGCCGGGCTTCAGAGAGCCTTCCGGTCCTTTCTGCGGAGCCTGGATCATGGGGAGACACTCTAAGTGAAGGACCTGCTCCCACAGGGAGGGGAAAGGTCAGCTGTCGAGGAGAAGGTGACATGAAGGGTACCTGTGCCCCCCCCCACTACACCTCCAAGCAAGCCAGCCCCTTTACAGCCAAACAGGTGCAGTCACCCCTGTCCTGGTCAGCTCCCTCTGGGACAGGTCCCCCTCCTGGTCACACAGGGCTGAGTGATGAGATATTTTTAGAAGAAACAAAGACCTTCACTTCTTCCGTGTGCTCAGCTTGACATGTGAAATGCTCGCACTGGCCTGGTTTCCAGAAGAGGTGTCTGGATCAGCTGTCCAGCTGGAGTGCTCTGTCAGTGGGGGCAGATCACACAGGAATACAGTCTCCTTTTTCTTTCTGGTACCCCAGAATTTTTAGGAGGCAACTTGGAGAAGGTTTAGGCAGAGCACTCCAGGGTAGGTAGAAAGCCAGATCAAGCTGGTCGTGTGTCAGATGGTCCAAGGCAGCTCTGGCTAACATTACTGTCTGTGGTGGCAGGAGCAGCCTGTGTCTGCACAGAGCACAACCCTAGCCATGGTGACATGCCAAGTATGACTGAGGAAAGGAATGTTTTATTTTTGAAATTTAATTTTAAATTTTTAAAATTACATTTAAATAGGCACATGTGGCTAGTGGCTACATCACTGGACAAAATGAAAATCAAGCCGCACAGTGGGTGCTTCCTGGAGGGAGGGCTTGTGTACATTCATATAATTGTCTAGGGACAGCAAAACAATCATGGATCTCACAAGTAAAGTTAGATGGAATAACTCTCCAAAAACAACCAAATTCCCCCAAACTGAAGTGAGGGTACGTGGCTATGTCCCTCTGGCCTGCTGTCATCAGTCAAGACCTCTGTCCCCTCCCCAAGAAGAATGCGCTTCCCTTCCTCTTCTGTCCAGAGCTTACTTCACACCTGATCTAGTATTTATTTTATCTGCCTTGGGTTTAACTGGTGAGAAGCCTCTTTCCCTTGGATACAGGCCACTGAAGGAAGGGATTCACCCTTCTGGACTTCATGTCCCTCAGCCTGTGCCCTTCTGCCTACCAGGTGCAAAGGCCTGGGAGACCTCAGTTAGGCTGTCCACTCTCACCCTGGCCAGCTGCACTGGCCATCTTTAGATTTCCTGCCCACCACTCATACTCGTAGCTGGGGTAGGGTGACAGATTTAGCAAATGAAAACACACAGCAGAATGTGAACTTCACATAAAGAACAAGAACTTTTTTTAGTGTAAGTACTTCCCATGAAATATCTGGAACATATGTATACTTGAACAAGGGTTTGTCATTTACACAGATCTAACTGGCCACCTTGTGTTTAGCTGGCAACTCCAACTCAGCCCCAGAGCAGCAGGGCATGAGTAAGGATGTGGGTGGCACTGTGGTAAGGGGAGTGGCGACACGGCCCGACCTGCTCTGCACAGACCCATAGCTCCAGACAGGTACAGAAAGGGCAACTGCCACTGTCTATGGTCTCTCTGCCTTCTCTCTCTGTGACTTGCCCCATGTCCTGTGAAGAACTCCCCAATGTGCCACCAGAGTTCTGAGTGATGTCATGGATCACCTCAAAGGAGACACCAGTTATCCCTCAAGCACAAGCCCTCTGACTTCCACTTCCCTCCTGCCTGGCATCAGGCACAGTCTGTGCCAACGTTGCTCCTAGGAGCTCCATGTACAGAATAGACAGGGCCTGGCAGAGCCTGGAGGATGCAAACCCCAAGTGACATTCTGCTTCACACCTCTGTGCATAGAAGTCAGGTGGGAGGGTGTGAAGCTGAAGTGGACACAGCAGTGGAGCTACACTGAAAAGCTGGGTCTAGGGGTGTTGTGGTTGGTGTCTGGATGACCCTCAAAGCCTCATGAGGTCATTGTGGTGGAGCTTTTCCCAGGCAGCTGAATCTAGAGTTTATGATTGGCTCCTTGTCTAGTGCTGTGATTGGTGGTTATGAGTGCTATACCTGACCCAGGGCGGATAGCCTGCAAACAGATAAGAGGGGAAAGAACCTGAAGGGTGCCATGTGCTACCCTGCGTTGAAGCCAACTGATTATGGACTGAAATCTCCACCTTTCCTTTCTAACTAAACTTTTCTTTCCCTAAATTTGGGCATCAGGTTGCTGCAACCCATGTGGTGCTTGAGGTTTTGGGGGGTAAAGGACTGTAGAGGATGAGAAAATAAAGAAAAGACAAAGCTGGGGTCAGGTGGAGTCTTTATTTTTCTGATGGGAGGAAAGAAACTGTCCCTCACTGCAGGGGCATTTATTTAAACCTTTACACAACTTAAATGTCATGTGACACTCTGTTGTCCTAGCAACCCACTGTTTAGATTGTCTTGGGGCTGGATGTTCTCTGGGCTGAAGCAGTTTCTTTACGTGGCTGTCCCTGGTGCTCTTTGTTCTTGGGATGGTCATAATCCAGCTTTGAGTGAGAGGTCAATGTCCAGCTTTAAACAGGTCCCAACATCTGGTATTTTGTCTCAGTAACAAAAGAAAAAGTAAGATAAGGGTCCTGTTCAGATCTGTAGCAGACCCTGTGGTGCTTGCTGGCTCTGGACATGAAGAGCAGGTGTAGTACAGTATCTCTCCACTGCTTTCCAGAGGGAGAAATGGATCTGTGTGCACCACATGACTCTCAGCTGTCTACCAGAGGGGGGTCAGGACTGCTTGGTGGGCAGCCCTCATGGTGAACTATCTTCTTTCTACCCAGGCAAAAGACATCTTCTGAAAAGGGAGAAATAAAGGGAATATACAGAGACACCCCTCCTGGGGACAGGGCAATCAACTTGTGAGCACCAAGGTGGGGTGCTGGGGCCATCTGAGGAGTGTCCAGTCTTCCTGCTACTCTCTGAAGGCCATGTAGACTCCCAAGCATGCGTAAGCAGCCATGCATGATTCATGGTCTAAACTGGCTTCACTAGGTGGCTCTTCACTGGGGCCCCAGAGTGCCTCTGCAGGTACCCGAAGCCGTGGATGAAATTGCATGCCCACACCGTGCTGTTGGGGAGGGCATTTCCACCAGATTCCAAGAGGGGTTTTTGGCCTCTAGAAACCAGAGAAGCAGCTTTGCTCTGGTGGGCTTAGTGCACCTGGGCTTTTCAGGGTCCTGTGGGGAGGGGGCGCAGGCCAAGTGTGAGCAATCCTATGGGCCACAGGCCTGCACCTCACATTCTCCACCGCCCAAAGCTGCTACCACCGGGGCCCCTGGGCTGCAGGACTCTGACTGCTCTGGCAGAGGACAGAGGACAGAGCACAGAGCAGCTCATCAGCAGAGGGCAGGATCCTGATAAGAGAGGTCCTGAACAACTCCCAGCCCTTCAACCATGCAGTCCAATGTCCTCTCCTTGGTAACATTTGGTAACTCACTAGACAAGCATTAGAGAGAATGTGGACCAACTCATAAATCCTTCTAACGACCCTACAAGGTAAGTGCCTTGCAAATCTTCATCCTAATGATGAGAAAACTGAGTCTGGAGCAGTTAAGGAGCCTTTTTTGAGATTCAACAAGGGTCCAGTCCCCAAGGGTAAAGTTTAGGCTTTCTATCTCTGTCTCTCTCTCCCCAATCCTTGTCTTTAAAAAAAAAACAAAACAGGGTTTCACTAGTTCAGGCTGGCTTTGAACTCACTGTATAGCCTAGGCTGGCCTAGAACTCATGGTGATCTCCTGCCTCAGCCCTCTGAAGACTGGATTCATAGGCCTGTACCACACCCGACTCAGCCTCCCAAGAAGTGCCGCCACATACCAGAGACAGCAGCAATCCCATTTGCTGTCTTCTAGAGGACCCTCATATTAAAGCAGTGACCTTGATAAATAACAAAATCGGAGAACAATGCCACTGGATGTTATCACAGGGTGCAAATGGGCTCATAAAGACACTAGCATCAACACTCAACAACTACCTTCCATGGGACTGTCCCAGCTCCTCCCTAGCTGCACCAAAGCATCCTCAGTATCCTTGGGGACTGGTTTTCAGGACTCACAGATATCCAAATCCTGGCACCCTCACAACCCTTACATAAATGGAAGAGTATTTGCATATAACCTATGCACATTCTCCCACAGACTTTAAACCTCCTTTAGATTATTATAAGGCCCAGTACAAAGTATGTGCTACATTAACAACTACTGTACTACAGTGGTTGGGTGACAAGGAGAAAGTCTGACTACATCCAGGACAGATGAAAATAGTTTTTTCAGTATTTTCAATCTGCAATTTGAATCTTCAGACTCAGAGGGTCGGCTGTACTGGGCAGTGATGACCCATGTGGACGAGCCTGGCTGTGCTCATGACCATGCATGACTAGGACTGTTCCACACTTGTGTCCCCTCCCGCATGGGGAAAGGGCCCTCCCACAGCAAGGGAGACATGGGGATGCAACATTCCTTTCTTGTGAGATTCTATAACTTGGGAGGGGGTGGGGGGTCAGAACGGAAGAGCAGGAAGAAAAGATCTGATTTGGAAGTTTCCATAGCTTTCAGACCCCCGCCAGCTCATCAATGAGCTCTTTCAGGGTTCCCTCTCCCCAACTGCGTTGCCATTTCCTGTCCAGCACACTGTACCCATTGATGGGGTATCGGCAGGTCCCACCAGTTTAGGCTTTGAGGACGCAGGGAGACGGGACAGGAATTACGAGGGGAAGAGGAAAAAGGCAGGAAGGCAAGGGGTTGCTTCTACCCCATTTTCAATGGGATATTCAACCCCACACAACAGGATTAAGGGAGGATTTGTAATACAGGAAGCCAGCTCACCTTTAGCTTGTCGCATAAGTAGAACAATAAGGACAATGAGATAGACTCACTCATGTATCTGGCCAAACATGCAAGCCTGCCTCCCCCAGATAACCTACCACCAAAGGCTTTTGAGGCAAGGGGGTAGGCCCAAGCTTTGAGGACTCTTCTTTGTAGGGCTAAACCAAATTCTAACTGGTTTCAGATTCAACCAACAGTGGATCAAAAATATTTGAAAGCAGATTTTTTCCTTGTTATTGTTTCTCAAACAATACAGAATAACAGGTTGTTTGCATAGTATTTGGACCTTTATAGGTGTTATAAGCTAACACCTCGAGGAAGAATCTAGAATATCTCAGCTTTCCCTTCCTGTTGTGTGATTGCTGCCCAACTCACAGTGATTCTCCCTTCTCTGGTACAGTACCTGCCTCTGACACACAGGAATGGGCCCCCAGTGGCTATATCTTCCCTACATAACCTTCTACCCCTGACCATTCTGATTGTCCCAAAGAAGTCAGCTGGTCAAAGTCAAGCCAATCAAAGTCTTCCCTGAGATTTATCAATTTGGAACTGGGAGAGAGTTGGTATCTTAGCTGTTGAGAGCCACAGATAGGAATTTCAAGAGCTATGACAGCCAAATTCCATAGTGTCAGGTAACTAAAGCTGAGGACAATGTCAGTGGATAGCAAAAATGAGCCAGGGGAAGAGAGGACCCTCCTTTCAGTTGTGCCTGAGGCCCACTGTCTCCCTGCCCCTCTCACAGTCTGGCCGATTGCATAAGGGTCCCTGTTGTATTGTTGCTTGAGCCAGCAAGAGTATAGAACTGCCACTTGTCTCTAAAAGAAGACTAAGTAAATTAGTATTAAGGGGGTATTTGCAATGGTGACTGTACCATTCTCCCATGAGAACACACTTACATGAAATGGAGACATGAGCCCACCATCCACTTGTTCCATCTGGGTGGCAAGGGCCTTATTTGGTTAGACAGAGGCAGTGGTATGCTCAGCTTGTGTCTGTAGTTCAAGAAATTGCTTATTTTCTGTTTCAGTCTTCTCTGTGTGTTTGCTTTTCTTTGCCTCCAATGATGTGGCGGCTTGTGTCTCATCTTGGATGTTTATAGACACGTCTGCTCAGGCACACAGCACCACAGCCATCCTCTGCCTCTCCACCCCCCAGGTGAAGGAGGATGACAAAGCAGGACTGTTGAAACCATCTGGGGAAGCCAACAAAGTCTGCACGCAGCATCCAAGACAGAGACAAGCCCTGCTGTACCATCAGGCCTCCCTCGTCTGTCCCTCCGTATCAGTCTAGATCCTGGCTCTGAAAGCTCAGATGAAAGAGGCCATCACCCCAGAGGGACTCAGGCCACCACCTGAGATCCAGCCAACTCACCTGCAGATCAAAGAATTTGCTGTACCTCCGGTAGATGGTCTGGGAGGTAGAGTCGGACCAGGTCACGTTGATAATGTAGACCTGTAGGAGAAGGTAAGAGCACATGAGCAGGTGACCAAGGCTGGGCTCGGGCTGCGTCAGGCAGCATTTCACACGATAGGGGAAGCATGGCAGCCGTTGTGTTCTTATCTCATCTGTGCAGAACTGGGTACCTTGGATTCTACAGTACATGTCTAAACACACACACACACACATACACACACACACTCCCCCAGGGACTTCAATAAAATGCTAAGAGTTCAATAAAATGCTAAGAGTGATTGCCTTAGGGTGATAGAATTAAAGAAAGTGGTTTTAATTTCCTGCTTTTTATGATATATTTGATACAAAGAACATAAAATTAGAAGCACTATAGTTTTTTTTTTTGATAGCCAATTTTCACAGGTTCTCACTTTATAGTGTATATAATGCCCCGAGGGATCTTCCAAAATTACAGGTGCCTGGGCCCCTGTAGGTAACATTCCACATATGCAGAGCTGGCTCTGACATCTACATTTTTAGCAAACCTAGCTTCTTTTGCTACAATGCATCCTCCAAACTCACTCTGAACAGCACGTCAGGGGACCACGAGTATTCCAGAGCTGTGTGATTTGCCTCTGTATCTCTAATTCTGTTCTCACACAGCAATGCTCAGAAACAGTTTGTTATGTTGGACAAGCAAACTGGATCTCTGGCATGGGAAGCAGGCCTGCAGATGTGAAAGCTTTTCTCTTAAGCTCCTTTGCAGTGAAGGTGTTTTGGGGCCAGACTGTCACCTCCATTCCCAGGGCTGCTGCAGGGGTTGTGGAGTTGGTGCCTCAGGACACTGCGAGGTTGCCTGGCCCAGGAGGCCTCTGAGAAGAAGAGAAAACATCTCACCCTGACAATCCAGCCTGCTGTGGCAACTGTGTGTGTCCTTCCCAGGAGAGGCCGGAGCTGGAGAGACAGGCCCCTGCCACAGCCACGGGGCTATTCTGTTGTACCCCCCTAGAGCCCACAGTCTGTTCATGTCAAGGGACAGCACAGATGGGCTACAGGTGAGGCTCAGGAGAGAGCCAGGCTAGGGTCCCCAGGGCTGGCTCCTAAGCCTGGATGCCCTTCAGAATTACCTGGCAGGTGTACGAATGCAGGACCCTGGGCCTCTGCCCAGTGCTTCTGATCCCACAGATCTGGGTGATGCCAGAGGACCAGGGGCAGGGCACAGAAAGAAGGAAGCACATGGGTGAAAAGCAGTAACATTCAGACCCCTGGCAATAGACTGACTGTGCTCTTCGAGCCTGGAGCAGGGCCTGCACAGAAGCACTGAGCTTCACACGTGGCTGCCTTTGCCCAGACTCCCCCTCCTCCCTTTCCTCCTCCCCTCTCTTCCCCTCCCAAGCTCAGTCAGCCTCATGCCCTGTTGTTTGCTCTGAAATGCAACTAGGATGGATTCTGCCATCCAGAGATAAGGCATTTATGATACAAAGTCCTGGAAGGAAGACCACTAAGGAATAGGCCATCCCTACCCCCATGAGCTCAAAACTACTCATTTATTATAATAGGGATATGCTTTGCTTTACATAGTATGTAAATGTCCATTTCAAACCATGAATTGTAAAGCCATTTCGATAGCTAAATATTAGCTAAGCTAACACCAGCACAGCATAAATACTTGTGTGCATTATGTTAATCTCTGGCCCAATTAAGGAGCTACCACTGTTACTCCCTGTGGTACAGGAGAAAGCTCAGGCACAGGGAATCAAAGGAACCAGCCTGAGGTCACACAGTTAGGAACATGGCAAAAAGAATTGAACCCATTCTAGCTGAGTCTACTCCTGTTCCTGACCCCACTGAATATCCTGGTCTGTTTTCTGCCGGGTAAATTATAAAGAATGGAAGTTTATGTGATCCTGGAAGTGTGGGAATTCCAAGAGTGTGGGGCGGGCCTCTGGCAAGGGCCAGATGAGGCTTAGTGGGTGTGAGAGGCAGAGAGAGGAAGTGGGCCATGCTCACCCCTTCCTTACATGTCTACTCCGTCCAGACGGTGTTCGTCCACTCAGGGGCCCCCTTGGAGCCCTCATGACTTCATTATCTCTTAGAGGCCTTTTAATATGATCATGGGCATAACTGAATTGCAGGCAACCAAGGGACTATTTCCCTATATGACATTTAAGCCTGGATATTAAATTGAACGACTTGAACATGGGCTCAACAGACATCTTTCAAATTTAAAATGAAGCTCGTGGTGACCTGCAGACACTCAGAGGGCCCCAGACCCAGAAGAGGCAGAACCTGGAGCCCAGACAGCAGCCCTTGGTCAGGAATGCTACACAGCCAGACAAGAGGTCAGGATGCCCCTCACAGGGCCAGAACCCCTTCTTCCTCCCCAGAGTGGGAATCATCTCTGCTTAACCCTCAGCCTCCACCTACACCACGGCACGTGCTCTAGCGGACAGGGGTGATGGGCAGCTCTCCTCCTGACCCTTCTGGGCACTTGCCAGGTGCTGTTCCCTGAAAACAAGGAGGCCCCAGGTGGCCCAGCCCAGAGAGAGCGTTCCTGATTTCTCTAGCAGGAGCAGAGCCCAGAGGCAGGGCTTAACTGGGGTTTAACACTCATGCTCCATCCGCTGGAATAATTAGGGGCATCCCTTCGCTTCCCAGAGAGAATTAAGCACAGGCTCATGGCTTCTGATAGCTAGGAGGATTCAGGGAGTACGGAGGGAGATAGAGGGAAGGGTTGCTGGAGACTGAACCCCAGCTTCACACAAGGTAAGAGGCTTGTGGTTTGGCAGAGGAGAAACCTGAGGCCCGGGACACTGACCTGGCTCCAGGAAGGAGAAGGCCAGATGAGGGGTGCTGTTGTTAAGTAGAGTGATTGGCCCACAGTGGCAGAGCTGGGCAGGAACACAGACCTCCTGACTCCCAGCCCAGGACTGTCCTGCATATGACCAGCACATGCCCCTCTTGTTTTTTACTTTTTAAAATAGTTGAAAAGTCACAGGCAATCACCTCTGTTTCACCCCTGACCTAAGCCCATACCAATAGCACATGCTCTAGAGAACCTGCCAGAGAAAAAGGGTGACAGAGAGCTCTCCAAATGATTCTTTCAGGGCATGGCCACTCGGCCAGGACACAGCCATAGCTCCCCATCAGGTCTTCTATCCCAGTTTTGCAAAGGGTCCCTCCTGCTACGCCTTGCACCTCACTTCCTTACATAGCATGAGCATGGGGCAATGGTGTGGTGGGAAGGAGAACCCACTCTCCTCCTGGGTTCTCCCAAAGGGCTGGGTTGTGCTGCCGACCCAGCCTCCTATCCCCCACAGTGAAAATCTAAACTCCTGGGGTGGGGGTGCAGACATGCTCAGGGTTCTCCCTGGAGATAAGCCCAGAGATATGAGGACAGTCTCCAGGCCCCATTCTCTCATCTTGGCAGGAAGCTCATCTGCTCTCATCCAAACCTGGAAAAGCCTAGATTATCACTCCAGATGTGCAATAATACACAAAATCCCAGCCCAGCCCATGCTGAGCCCTCCCACTCTGCCTCGACCCCAGAGAGTCTTAAGTCTCCCTAGGCCAGCCCTGGTGGTACTGGAAACTTTAGAGATAAACTGCAGAGAAAGAGCAGGTGTCAGGAAGAGGGTTGGGGCAGAGGTCATTCAAGGAAGCCGGCTCTGTTTACGGAGCCTGTGTTAGGAGCCCAGATAAACTCTCCTCTGGTCTCAGAAGCCACTGAGATAAGGTTACCCGGCAGCTGGGTCTCAAGAAAAGTTTGACAATTAAACATCCTGCTTCCAAGCATGTTGCTTGGGTTATGTTTCCCGGGTGGAGTTTCCCTTCCTTCTGGATTTTAAAAATGCAGGGATTCGATTTCCTTGTCTCTGGTCATTTCAGGCAGATGGTAGGCAGCTGCAAAGCCTCTCTAGAGACCAGCAACTGGGTCCGGCTTCTCCCAGGTGGGGGAAACCACGCTTCCATGTTCCCCTGCCAGCTCACCGTGAGGGAGGGGCAAATCCCCATGGCTTGCACTCAGCACAGCACATTGGCCCAAACAGCTGCCACTTGGTGCACAAGGCCCGCCGTGTCTGAGCCATTCTGGCTCATCTTCCCAGGGAGCACTTCTGTCCTCCAGTAACCACACTTCTTTCACCAAGGACGTGACGCTGGTGCAAGCCAGACACAGATCGGCTCTAAAACCCTGAGAAGGAAGCCCAGGCCGGTTCTACCCAGGGGTGTGACTAACAGCCCAATGTATGGCCTTCCTGCCTAGGAGCTGCCCATGTTTAACTAGCAAGAACCAGTCAACACCTGCTGCTCCTTCTGCTGACAAAAGCACTAAGAAGCAGCAAGAAGTCAGGAGCTATGGAGGGCGTGGCTCCGAGGACTTATTTTCCTTGGACCCCAGTCAGGTGAGCCTAACCCCTGGCCAAATGGAAACTCAACAACAAATTCCTTCACCTGCTGCTGATACCACCACGGGGCTGAGACCAGCAGGCCAGGCCCAACCTATACTCGAGTCCCCAGACTGTGCACTCGCCTGGGGGCTGCAGCCATGCAGGGGAAGGGGCACCTTGGGCCCCCAAAGGGGCTGTCACTACTTGCTAGGATCCTTGAGGTCACAGGATCATCCCCAAATCTTCTGGAGTCTGTGGATGAAGAGATACCTAATATTTTAACTTGATACCTAAAGGCGACAACCTCAGAAGTCAGAAGAACACGACCTAGCGGCCAGGGAAAGGGAGTTTACATTTGGAGACGAGACCATCACTCTGGCTCCCTGCTGGAGAAGTTCATCACACCAAACTCTTCCTCCAAGAAATCAATGCCAGTCTCTCCACGGGGCCAATAAGTACTAACATTCCATTCGCAAGGCCCACACACCCAGGCTGTACCATGAGGCTACAGAGAGCGCGGCAGTAAGTCTACATTCAGCCAGGTTGGTCTTTCAATTCAGAGCAGTCCATGGGGTAATGACCCCAGAGCTTCTCCCCCAGTCCAAGTGGCCACAACTAACAGCAGGTTGATGTCCTGTCTCCTCCCTGCAGAGGCCCTCAGACGCCTGTTGACATCACCTGGCTGTACCAAGCAAGAACCCTCAGGAGTTCCGACATCTGCTGGGCCCTTAGCCTCACACGCCTGTGCCCATCCTGTAGCAGCTCATGGTCTGCACTCCATAACTGGCTGGTCATAGGTCTATCATCGTTAGTTCACTGTTGGTTCAGAATGACCACTGGCACTGACACATGCTGTGCTCATCTGTCTTCCCCATCTCCCTGGCCTGCCAGGCACGCTGAAATATGACTGGTAAGGAAAGAAACTCCATGGAGTTTCCAGCAATTTGCTGAGGGGGCACCTTGGACACCGCTCTGGCCCTACAGATGAAACCCAGTGGCCCAGGGGTAGAATACAAATGTATCAGACTGGGTGCAAGGATCTTTGCAAACCCAAACATTACCAGCAAAATCATCAGCTTGTGGCCAGCTGTCCAAAGTTTTTGAGCTCAGTGTGAGAACACTGAGCCCCCTCAGGGTGAGGTCCAATTAAAATTCCAGCTTCTGCTCTGAGTGGTGATTTGCTTTTAGGGTGGGGGAGGGAGGTAGTGGTGCAGATTTGGGGAACAGTCTGCACTCAGAAGATGAAATGGGGGGCAACCTGCACTCCAACACATATTCACAGTTGGCTGCAGGGTTGGTAACCAGGGGCAGACCTTTCCTGGGGTCAGGTCACTGGATTCCAGGTTCTCACTGGGCCTTGTGTTCCTGAGGTAGTCTCAGTGGCAGCAGAAGTGGTCCTCAGAGTGGTGGAGAGATGCAGGGAGGGGCTCCAACACAAGAAAGCCCTTGCATTAGGTCAACTGAATCCATTTCCGGGGAGAAAAAAGGCATTCACTAGAGCACGCTGTCTGGAGTATCACTGGAGAGGCAGAGTGGTACCGTCACACCCCGTGCCCCCTTTGTGTGCAGGAGTCCTGGGCCTTGGCTGTATACAAAGCTTGACTCTGTGCAGAGGGGTGACAGTAGGTCCCTGGCTTTGAGGCTGCTGTGAGGTTCACTAAGCTAACTATGTGTTCCCTTCAGGGAGCAGGGAGGCTCCCTGAAGGCAAATCCCAGAATCCTAATGCCCCTAGGGAGACCTGATCCACATCATGTTTCCTAAGTAAGTGAAGAAATGAAGCAACTGGCAAGGACCTGAATGAGTGCTTATCAGGTACCTGGTTTATTGCAAATTAGAGAAAAAATGAGGCAGGGACCCTCAGGTTCTTACAGCTCAGCAGGGATGCAAGACTCACACTAACAAATCAAGTAGCGGGATGGAGTAGTTGGGCACCAAAAAGTGAGCCTCCAAAAAGACCAGAGGGTGGTGGCTCCAATGGCCTTGAGCAAGCATCTGAGCTTCTCTGAGTCAGTTTCCTTAGATGCAATGTGTGGGTTATAATGGAGCAGCTCATTAAATGTGGGGTGCTCAGCACGGGGCTGGGCACAATGAAACATTAGCCATTTGGACAGGAAGAGGGAGGGAGGTGATCGACTTCATTCCGTCCACCATGAGACTTGTTCTGTGACATCATGAACAAAAAGAGAAGGGGAGCAGGAGGTGAGACATTAGTACCCAGGAATACACGCATTCACACACACACGTATGCATATGCACAGCGGTGATGGAATAACTACTAATAATAAGCCTGGCCTGGGAAAGCAGTAGAACAAAAAATAACTGCCCAGGGCCAGGAAAACAATGGCTGCCCCTGGGAGTGTCCACTGAAAGGATGGAGGTGCTTTTTCTTTTTCTTTTTCCCGTATTTCCTGGAAGGGAAATGTGTGTGTAAGTTGGGAGCTCCCAGGATTCACACATTCAACTGTAGACCTCAAAAAAAGGATCAGCTGTCAATGTTCTAGCCTAAGAGACCCCAGAACTAGGGAGAAACAGGCTAACGGATTTGGATTCACTCTCCAAACCCTCCTCTTACATGCACAGTTGAATTCACCAAGAAAGACAAGAACAATGGCCCCTTCCACATCCAGCTGACTTGCTGAGTTTCAGGCATCACTAAGTGCCTTATTCTGACTGTAAGTTCATGGTTTTTGGTATTCTAGGAGGGAAGTGTTACCATTTCCAACTTCATAAAGAGACTGAGACTTACTCAGGTAACCTCATCTACCCAAGATCATACCCATAGCAAACAGTGGAGTTCAGGTTCAACCACTGCCAGGCACTCCACGGTTGGACCACTGTGTCTAATGGCACCAGACTGCCGGGAACAAGACAGAATCTCTACCGCAAGGATTCACACAGGTGGTGCCACCTGCTGCTCTGCCAAATCCTGTGGCAGTGACCTACCAGTCACTACCCGAGCTGACCCGAGCCAGGGAGAAGGGACATCTGTGTTGGGAAGAGCTCTAGTCCGCATCATTTGTACCCATCGGGCTCAGTCCTGAACAGTGAGTGAATCCTCTCTCTAGGCTTTTCTTTTGCATCCATATTGTGGAGGTAATAATCCCTGTTTCACTGGGGGAATTAATGAGAATGCAAGAAAAGCACAAGCCCAGCACCTAGGACACCGCAGATTCTCAATAAACATGACTCCCGTACTCCTTTCTGCTGCTTCGGCCTGCCCAGTAGGCCTTTTATACTCTAAGATGTTTATTTTCTTCCCCTGGATGACTCTGAGGGCAAACATTAGTAGCAGGCCTGGAAAGAAATCCACTCTGCATTTCCAGAGCTTTTCTCCAGAGCACCTGAGGGTTTGCGGGTGCCCTCTGTACTTCCTTCCTCCAGCCCTGCCACCATTCTCTGGTCCCAAGTCAGCTTATCAGAGGTCACCTTGCACCAGCAGAGTGGAGAGGCCAGCAGCCAGCAGTGGCTATCCTGGGTAATGCCCAAGGGCACAGAGAGGGTGGCAGAGTGCCACGCTGGAGGGACAATGGTGGGGGACTCTAGATCCGCATTGTCACTGGGGAGCTCTCATCCTGGAAACTTACAACAAATATATCCTCCCCGAAATTGTCAACAGAATTGCACTCCTGGGCTCCTGAGGATCAACTCCGTGGATCTAGGAAAGGAGCGAGGAAGGGGATCCTTGTCCCACGTGCTCCCAGATCACCTGACCCTGGCCTGGTGCCCTCGGAGCACACATCCTGTGAGCGTGCTCCTGGCTGTCATCACGCCCTGGAGACCAGGGCAAAGGTCAACAGACACAGCCTCATTTCCTCTCCATGGTAGAGCAGCAGTCAGAGTGGGCCAGAGGCCGGCGCCCCTCCACACACAGCCCGCAGGGGAAGTGACCCTGCCGTTTCCTCGCTGCCAGTTGATGCGCTCACACCTTCCTCTCTGCTGTGCTCAGCAAAGCCGGATTTCTGACACAGGCACAAGGCTGCCACTAGGAAACTGTAGCCCGGGCCAACCTGGAACAGTGTTTTTAGAGCACATTCTGGCACTCCGTAGCGTTCATTCATTTCAAGTCCTATGAACTACAGTTCACACTTCTGGGAAAGATGAGGTGGGCCTTTTTCACTGTTGTGGAAAAACGTCCACGTGCACTGAGATGAGAGCAAAAAGCCCAGGTTACAGGACAGCATCTGTCTGATGGTGGGGTGGGGAAGGGAGGCTGCGTATGTTCATATGCCTGGGCGCTAAAAAGAAAAGTTAAACGGGTGAGGGCAGTTACTAGGGAGAGGGAGAAGCAAGGGGTTCTGTTTTCTGCCTCATACACTTCCATGTCACTTTGTGGTGTTTGAGTACAGCTTTCCCAACTTAAGACACTGCCATCTCAGAAAACAACTGTGTCCCCTCAGCCAGTCCTGCAGCCCCTGTGGGCTCTGGGACACTGCACTGACCACCAGGGCTCATTGCTGGGGGGCTCAAGGCTGACCTCCTGAAGCCGAGACTGGTGACCCTCGTTGCACACAGTTGCTTGGGTCACCTGGGCGCTGTAAAAACCACTCCTTCCCGGACCCGCCTATTGCACTGATGTCGTAGTGGAAACAGGACGGGGTGGGGGACTTATGGAATATTAAGAGCCCCTAGGTGGACCTACTGGTGGGGAGAGCTGAGACACACTGAACTGGACCAACACCCCAAGGACCAATGGAAAAAACACCTCTAAAAATGGAAAGCACTATTAGAGTAGAATCTGTTTATGTTTATCAAGAGTCAGCTCTGCCTATAATACCAGCAACTAGGAGGCTGAGATAAGAGGATCACCCAGAATTCCAGTCCAGCCTGGACTACACAGAAGGACCTGGTCTCAACAACAACAACAACAAAAGCAGCAGCAGCAACAAGAGTCAGTTCTCCCTCAAGAAGCCTCAGTAGGGAGTCTGATTCAGCTTCTCCCCAAAGCCTTGCCTCCAGACTTGGAATCTATCACCTGCAACAAGAAAGAGAAAACCAGTTTGTGAGCTGTGAGTCGTGGCGGTGCCTGAGCCTTCTTAGGCAACCTGTGCCCATCCCGCATCCCTGCCTACATTGGTGACTCAGAGGGGTCAGAGTCCAGTCCTGCGCAGCTCAGAGCAACAGCTGAAAGATCTGGAGGTGCCCGGCCCACAGGCTTTTCAGAGGCTTAAAGGCCAATTGCAGTGGGAGGGTCACACCCAGACCCAGACAGGGGAGGGGGAGGCAGTGCCTAGGAGGGAAGCAGGCTTCTGCCCACCGTCAGGAAGAACCTGCCGACCCCCAGTGCGGGCTAAGGAAGGAAAGGGCCGTGGGTGAGGGCCACCTGCTTGTGCCTGGCTGGGGACCCCTTTCCCCCTTGCTCTCTAGCTCCCACTGTACAGCCAGAAATACTTAGAAAGCTTTCAGCAAGATCCACTGAGAATGCAGTTCTCTTAAGTAAAAGAAATGTTCTGCTCTCAGCAAATAAACCTGAGTACCAGCTGAAGACCAGGCACTGGGCAGGGTGCTGGAAACACACGTGGGGGCCTCATGGCACCAGCCACCATGGGGCTCCACTGACTCTATTACAGTATACAGATCAGCGCTGGGTCCAGTAAAACAGGGAGCCATGACAGACCCTGTGGGGACACACTCCTTCCTGCCACGGTCAGAGGACACCTCCCTGGGATGAAGATGTTCGGGCTGAGATCTGACACGGAAGGCAAAGCCCTATTTGTTGGTTGGTAGACCTCAGTTGGACCCAATCAGAAGTCAGAGGGGACAATACCAGGTATCACACACTGTAACTAACTTCCCATTGGCCAGAGACTGAACGGCAAAAATAAAAGCTGTGTGAGTCCTGACAGGTACGAATCTGCATGACCTTGGATTAGTGGCTGAGTTCTAAGGAAGGACTCAGCAATCACAGAAAAATACATACAATAGGAACTACCTGTTTATTTTTACTTTCATTAAAATTGAAAACCCTTGTGCTGCAAGGGCCAGATGTGACAGCACATGCCCCTAACTCCAGCACTTAAGAGGCTGAGGCAGGAGGATCACTGTGAGTCAAGGCCAGTCTGGCTACACAGGGACCCTGTCTGGAAGAAACAAACAAATAAACCTACACATACACACACACACACACACACACACACACACACAAAACAAAACAAAACAAAAATGTTTGTGCTTCAAGGGACATCAGCAAGAAAGTGAAAAGACAATTTATGGGAATGGGAGAAAATACCTGTCAGTCATATATCTGATACAGAAGTTTATCTAGAATGTATAGATAACTCTTGAATTGTGAGATAGATAGATGATAGACAGATAGAAAGATATGCCTTCATACCACTGTAAAGTCAAGGAATCGGAAGTCAAAACCATCACAAGCCGGAGGTATCTGTGTATGAAACACCCCAAACCGCGATTCAGAGAGACAGAACGTGGGTAAAGGGCGGGGTGGGGGAGGGGAGGCTGGGCGTGGTGGCTGCAACCAGCATGAAGGAACCGCCCTGGGGTTTCTTTTCCAGAAGATGAAAATTTCCTAAAACTGACTGCTGGTGGATGCACAGCTCTGCAAATATGCTAAACGCCACTGCACTGCATAGTTTAAAGGCATGAATACACAGAATATAAATTGTATCTCAGAAAATTGTATCTGCCTGTTCCTGGCAGGTGGTGGAGATACATGCCTATAATCCAGAAATCGAGAATGAAGCAGGAGAGTGCTTCAGGTTTGAGGCCAGCAAATTGGCGCTGGACCTCTGTGATCCCTACACCACTGGCCACCCCATTAGTCCACAGCAGTATCCCTCACAAACGAAGGAGGAACTCTGACTTTAAGAGACACCACCTGTTCTCCATGGTTCAGCAACTCAGAACCCAGGTCTCCACCACAGAGATGGAAAGAGCAGGTGGCCCCTCTCTGCCTGGAGAGTTTGCTGGCTCCAGGATGCTCTAGCGTGCAGTAAAAATTTTCCAATCCAGTAGCAAAACTGGGAATACCATCAGCTCCTGTTTGGCTCCCAGGACAGGAAAAGTGCACTTAAAACCCACTAGCCCTGTTCCGATGCAAGAAAACTCTACACCAGGGTGAACCCACTTTGCTTCTCTAGAATATGCTTTGACCACTCTCAGCAGCCCTGGTCCTGGAGTGTGGCCCAGCCTTCCACCACCAAGCCTAGTCCAGACTTCCCAGGTCCCCTCCCTGCCCACCATCTTCTTCTCTTTTTCTAAAAGCCTTACAGGACAGGGAACCACCATAGCCACTTTGGCACTGGAGGCTACCACGGTCAATGGCGTGCACGTCCATCCCCAGTCCATTCCCAGGACTGCCCCTCACTGAGTTCCAAGGTCCTTGAAAGAAACATTCTGTCCTGACTTTCCTCTCATAACACTGTGAGTGTGGCCGATTCTCAAGAAGGACATGTCACTTATCTGATAAAACTCAGTTCAGTCCAGTGAAGAGGAAAAGTTGAAGGGAGGGGAGGGGAATGGGGCAAAAAGAAAAAAAAAGAGAAATCAAGACATATCATATACACTTACAGATTCCCTATGATGCATGTGATCATCATATTTATATCAAAAATGTACCAATACACTTAATTAAAAAGGCATTGAGAGTTTACAACGCCCCTGGCTCTGCTACAACACTGCAACACAAATGCAAATAAATACGGCACAGCTCCAGCCCCAGGAAGCTCTGGGCTGATGAGAAAAAGCAGCACAAAGGACAACGTGCTGTGTGCGAGGCCAGGTCCAGAGCTGGTCACAGATGGGACACCCAAAGGAGAGGTTCCAACCTGGGAAAGAAAATTGGGATCTATAAAATAAAGGAGTCTTAGTCTATTTTCTGTGGCTGTGAGCAAACACATGAAACTGGGTAATTTATAAAGCAGAGAAGTTTCCTTTGGCTCTTGGGTTCTGGAGGTTAAGATTTCAAGGACATGGTGGCAGCTTCTGGTGGGGCTTTAGCGATGCATTAGAACAGAGGAAAACCAGGTCAAGGTGTGCGTGTGGAAGAACATAGAGGCAGCCTTGCTTTGTGACCGCCTGCTTTCTCTGTAGCTAATCTGCTCCCACAGCACAGGCATTAACACATTCCTGCTGGTTTAGGCTGCCAGGGGCACATGCCTGACTGGCATAAGCCACCCGATGGAACTGTGCCATGCTGCCTGACAGGACAGTCATACGTGGACCCCTGGTGGGTGGCAAAACACCCAACTAGGGCCCCCTGGGAACATGTTAATGTCTCTTTAAGGACCCAATCACCTGCTAAGACTCCAGTCCCTTTGGCCCACGGTGATCAGAATGGCAATCAAACTTCAGGAGTCCTGGAGGGGACACATTTTGTTAGACTGTAACAGATTTTCCTGAAGGAGGGGCTATTGGCGAGGGGAGGGCTGCTGGGGACAGAGGGCACCCTGGGCAGAAGGTACAGCACAGATGAAGGCTTCAGCTGGCAGGGCTGGCCAGGGACGGAGGGCCCTGGGGTGCTGGCTGGGGCTGGAGCTCCCAGGACAAGGTAGTGAGTGGCAGGAGGTATGCTGAGGGCAGAAGAGAGAGGAGAGAGAACAACAGGCAGCAGGGCTAACTGCATCGTGTGGAGGGGAAGGAGAGGACAGGCCAGAGGAGGACCTAGAGCCTGGAGGAGGAGGAAGTGAGGAGGAAGGAGCGCTGGCGGAGCTGGGCAGTCAAGCTGAGTGATGAAAAAATGTAGGGAGCAAAACATGCAGAGTCCACAGAGAAGGGAAAGGAGATGGGACCCCGGGGTAGGGTGTTTGAAGAAAGAGCAGTCCTACCCCAAAGGCTGCGGGGAGGACTGAGTCACATGGCTGGGACAGATCTCAGAATTGGGATGGGTAGGGGGAACCCCAGTTCCTTGATTCAGAATTGCAACATTCAATGCGGGGTGTTGGCAACTCTGGAGGGGAGGACGCAGTGCCCCAAGTCAAGGCCTCGTACCCCACTCAGTTCCTCCTGGGTGTCACTCAGAGGTGAACCTTTAAACCTCTGCCCACTCAACCTGGCTCAGAATACAGAGCCCTGGAAATGAGGGTTGCTAGGTCACGTCTTCTGAGCCTCCACCCTTCTCCCTGCCCTTCGTGCTGTGGAGTCAGAGGAGACGCTCCTCTCCTCACAGCCACAGCCAACCCCAGGACATCATTTGTTGCTGGGTTCCTTGGGGAAGGAGGAGGGGAGCTTGCCAAGCTGGCTGCATTAGAGCCCTACACGGGCCGGGGGAAGCCTTCCAGGCCCTGCATCTGGTTGGGCTTCCTGCCCTATTTCCAATTCCTGATTCCTCATCAGGCAGAGGCTCCGAGATGAGAGGGGAAGCGGCCAGTCTACCTCCTGCCAGCGCCCCTCCAAAGTCAAGTCATTCAGGCATTCCAGAGGGGCGGGCAGCCCCCTTCCTCTGACCTCAGCCTGTTTCACTTGGCCAGAGCCCACCCCGGGGAGCAAGACCCTCCCCACATGCCTGCTCACACCCAGGCCCACATAGACAAAGGTCCGTGAGCTGTAGGTTCCAGCCCTCCCAGCCCACACACCAGAGCCCCAGATAGAGCCCACCCCAAGCATCCCTGGCTGTAGAGATGGCCCCTGGGCTGTGCCAGACGGCTGGGCACTGTGGCACAGAGCCAGAGACCACTTAGTGGAATCTCCCTCCAGCTTTCACCAACGTCAAGAGCTGGGGAGCAAAGAGGGAAGCCCCACATGGGGCACCAGATTCGCATACTCAATCCCAGCTGCCCCTCTTGCTTTGTGTAGAACAGTGATGGCGAACCTTCTGAATTTGAAGTGATAATCAGCCCCCTGTTCGCCACCACTGGCACAGAGTCTTGGGCAATTATCTAACGTCTTGCGCCTCCAGGTCCACACCTATAAAAGGAGAGTAATAAGAGGCCACGCCTTGGGTGACTGAGTGAAGATTAAATGGGACAATGCATGCAAGGTGTTCAGGGCATGCCTGGCCTCAGCGTGTGGTAGATTCTATCTTCATTTCCTGGATTTCCCCGGAATTCTCACCCCAAGGGCGGTACTAAGGGACACTTAGTTTCCACCTTCACAATTTCCATCGGTAGGCTCCGATTCATATAAGGGAGAGATCTGTCATTCTTATTTTATATTTGGGAGTGGGGGTAATGGCACATGCCTGTAACCTCAGCACAGGGCAGGATAAAGCATGAAGTTCAGGCCAGCCTGCTCTATACAGTGAGACCCTGTCTCAAAACAAAACAAAAATATTTTTTATTATTTATTTCACGTTTCTTATTTGACTTTTTTTGTTGTTGTTGTTAGTAGAAGGGATTGAATGAACCCAGGACTTTTGCACTGAGCTACAATCTCAGCTCTTATTTATTTATTTATTTTATTTGGGACAGGATCTCGCTAAGTCACCAAGTGGTCCAGACTGAGCTACAGCCTTCTGCCTCAGCTCCTGAATGCTGGGGTTACAAGCATGCACCAGCAAGCCCAGCACATTTTCTGACTTATAATTATTTCTCTGAATAACAGAGAATCGGCCATTCATTATTCCACGTGCTGTGCACAAAAGCGCTTCTAATAAGTTTTTATTATCTGCAGTGCTTGCACTATTCATAAGCAACTCAGAGCTGCCCAGGCACCCCCAGAAATTCCCAAGCTCCCACACAGTTGTGCACACGTACAGACTCTTCCCTGGGATCCTGCTATGGCCCTTGATGCCCTGTCCAAGAAGCAGAAATTCCAACACGGAGCCCCAGGAGCTACGCAATGGCAAAATCTGCCCTGACACCCTTGCATAGCCCTGTCGGGGGCACAAAGCACCAGTGGGGTTCTCTCTTGCCTATGGGCCATGAGACGCCCAGGGAAGCCCCTTGCCAGTACAGGGGAAGGCCTCCAACTCACAACCTGGAAGGAAATGGACACAAAACCCTGCTTCTCAAGGCAAAGATGTCCAAGCCCAGTGAGGCCCAGCACTGATAAACGCTGAGAAGAAACAGCTGCACCCATACCCTGCGGGAGGCAGTAGGTGCTTTTCAGGAGGCCATTTGCCAGCATACATCAAAATGAGAAATGCAAAGCCTTGACTCACCACTTCCCCTGCCAGGAGTTCATCCTGGGGAATGGACTCACAGCAGCATGTTGGGTTGTATGTTCAAAGATGTTCTGGGCAGCGGCCATCAAGTTGTTCTAGGAATTCTCAGAATGAATACTTTGCCACATCCCAAAGGTCAGCTTGTCTAGGTTTGCTGTAGGACATTTACCCAGGGTAGGGTAAAGGAATGTGGTAGAGACACATCGATCCCTTTTGCAAGCAAACTCTTTAAGGCAGTGCCAGCCTTGTCTAAGGAAGTGACATTCCTGGCACTAGACAGAGGCTCAATCCATAACCCACATTTGTCAAGTCTGCTCTAACCACACCTCCTACAGTGCTGGAAGCAGTGTCTTAATGGGACAAGTCACAGAGCACAACAGTTTTGGGGCACATGAGGAAGGGACAGACCATGTGGCTGAACTCGTGCAATCTACACACAAACCTACAGAGGCTGTCGAATGGCATCTCCACTTAACGGCGGATGCTGAGGGTCCAGGAGGGTATGGGACTCAGGCAAAGCCAGGGCCAGAACATCACAGAGTCTAGGTTCCAGTGCCGCTGAGCTAAATCTGAACCTCACACTCACTGGTTTTCAGAAAGCCAAGGGCATCAGAGAGTGGGAGTCGGAAGGAGCCGGTAGAGATGGCTGAGCTGAAAAAAAACAGAAAAGGGCAGGGCCAGGCCTCAGTGGACAGGGCCAAGCCAGGCCAGTGGACTCAGGTCCCATTCATTTGCACAGAGTTCAGAGGAGACATTTCAGCACTGGGCATGCTCTTTCCTGTACTCACAGGGCTATTTCAAAGGCCTTGAGGCCTGTGGCCACACCCTGGGGTGTCCTCTTATCCAGTGACTCCCTAGGACCAGAGACTCCCACCTCTGCAGAAACTTCCAGAGTATAGAAAAGAGGCCAGTGGGCCCCCTGGAAGAGAGGGCAGGGTCGCTTTGGCCAATTTGCTTCATCATTTGGACCTCAGTGTCCTTGTCTTTCAAATGGGAAGACAGGCGGACAGGTGGCACACACCTGTCAGCCCAGCATTCTAGGAGGCTGAAGAATGAGGACCACAAGTCTAAGAAAAGCCTGGGAAACCTAGTGATTTAGCAAATAAGTTCAGTGCGAACGCCCTGGGCCCAGTTTCCCTAGTCCCCAGGACCATGATTCATCAACAAAATAAAACGGGAAGTCAAGGGAGTGGGTCGGGTTGGGAAGTGGCCTCGAGCTTCCCTGCGGCTGGCGGGTTTATCCAGGGGATGCTGTGGGCACACCAGAGCTCAGTCCTGATCCAGGCACTCTGTTCCCAGCACAGAGGCTGGAGCAAGCAAAAGGAAGGAGTCGCAGGCCCAGCTCTGTCACCAGAGGCTCTAAGCACTCAGCAAGCCCGAGAATAGAGGACAATGGCACATCCCGTCCCTACTTCCAGGCCCTCACACCATTCTCCTCACGGACATAAATGGGGCTCTGGACAGAGGAGATGGGAGCAAGGGCCACGTTCCCTAGGATTCAAAGACTGGAAAGGACCAGCGTTGGCTGATGGACAACAAAAGAACCAAGTGCTCTGGACCAGAAAGGAACCTGAAAGGTCACTCACTGATTGCTGTCTGGTGCTTATGTACACTCAGCATCAAAGAGGAAGTCACGAGGGAGGTGGTCCACCAGGCTCTGGGCTTGTGATCACTGGAGCGTTCTTGTTTGTCCTGCTAGCTCCTGTCTGAACCTAGGTGCTCTCCCCTGCGACCACCACAGTGGGGAGCGGGGGGTGGGGTGGGGGGAGATCACCCTCTCTCCTGAGAGGGCCCTCCCAGGTTTCTGCCCTCTGGCTCACCTCCTGCTTCCTTTTGCTGCTTCCTGTACTTTTTCGGGTGGGCTACGCTCCCTGTATCCTGCCCTGTCAGTATGTGTGAGTGGGGATTCCAACCCTCACCTGCATTGATGGATGCAGACAGACTGCCAGGGCAGAAGGGAGCAGACACTCCCCACTTCCTTCTCTCTTAACTTGCTGACCCTAATCTGCAAATGCATTCTAAGAAATGTGACCTCTGCAGCTGCGGCCCCAGGAAGTGGTGTCACGCAGGCTGCTGGCTGCCAGTGAACTCATGGGTGACCCAAATCTGGGACTTGCTTCCAAACCTCCTGCTACCTGCACTTGAACCACTGATGTCATGGGTCAAAACCTGTGAGATATATATTTTTTTCAGGATAGAACTGTTTATTGAGAATCTACTCAAGACATAAGGGCAGTGACCAGGGTGAGAATGGGGAATTATTGTTTAATGGAAAGACAGTTTCAATTTTGCAAGACGAGCATTTGTTCCTATATTGCTAACGTAAATGGAATTGCTTTCTTAATTTATTTTTGTAAATTGTTCATTCAAAACCTATTACATTTATGCTTATCCAATTCCCACCTTCTTCAGGGCAGCTGGAGTACTATCTAAAGCACTCTCTTCCCTTTCTCCCTGTGTCGCCCATTAATATGAGCAGAATGTCATGAAAATCACATCACAGTCACTAGCCAGCATTTTATGTCAGAGACAGTCAGTGCTATGGGGCCAGCAGAGTCTGTCCTTCAGCTCACTGCTGTCACTTTGCTCAGCTCGGTGTGAAGCTGGCTAACACACAGTTGTGTATATCAAATTTTATTTTTCAAACCATAAAATAACTTCATGCATAAAAAAATCACTGGCAAGATTTTTATGAAATGAGAAATCCCCTTGTAAAATAAACAAATTCCAAGTTGACTTGCTTTGGAAGAAATCCCCTCATAATGGTGCCCATGTTTGCTGGGCTCATGGAGAGAGGCCCCTCAGGCACAAGGGCACACGGGTGGCACCAGCTCCTCATTCTGCAGGAGGCCTCTTAGACTCAGAAGAGAAGTTCCATGGTTTGCCTCAGGTCATATATGTGCACGCCCAGGTCTACAAAACCCCAAACCTAATGAAGTTTCTACATGCTTGAATCTTTTCTCTGCTCTGTGCCCAGAACCCAATCCTAAAACCCCAATGTGTTCCACAACTCCTGCTACCATTAGACAGCTTCAGACCTACAAGCAACCAAAGCGGACCTTGGAAACAGAGCAGTCCAGGGTTTGAGTGGAATTAGTTTTCAGTGCTAGAATTTTTGTTCCCTGACAATCATAATTCTTGAACATGCTTCAGAACCTGGCAGCAATCTAGGGTGCCTTCTGTTCAGACTCTATCACCAAAGCAAGCTCATAAGAAAAGGTATTCTTGGACTCCACCTTAACCACCACCCTCCCTCCATTACAGGAAGTTGACTCCACAGATCCTGAAACAGAGCATCCTGTACTTTTCCAGCCAATTCCTGATCTCAGTGACCCACACTGCATGTCCATTGCCGGGAGGCTTCGGTCAATGCCTGCTGGCCCAGCCATCTGCAAATTCTCTCCTCTCTGCAATATAACTGTGTCACTTCATAAATGCTTGTTGGATGAATGAAAGATCAGATGAGGTCCTGCCATAGCAAGGCTGCCATAAAGCCATTAAGAGATACTGCTTAGAGGATTTGGGGCCCATGGAAAGGTGTCTTCAGAGAGGGCAGGAGGTAGGGGGAGGTGAGAACAGTGAAGGGGTCAAGGGATGAATTCAGTTCCTTCCACACCAGGGTGGCCCAGGGCTGATCTGTCATCTTGACAGGGCCACACCTCTGCACATGACCTCATGCAATCAGCTACCCAGGGAGCTGGGGTGGAGGGACACAGCGTCTCCTCAGAGCCAAGAAAACTTGGCCCTCAGCAGCTACTACACATCATCGGCTGTACTACCAAGGTGAAGCATTGGGGCCACTGATGAGACCATGTGGCTTGTACAAGGTGCTGGTGGAATTCCTGCTAGTCCCCAGGCCCGGGCTCTTCCTTTTCTGGAATGCTTACTCCTCCCTATACTGTTTCCCACCTCTTCCTCACCCTTCAAGGCCTTCTCTCCCAACTACTCCACCGAAACAGTCTCCATCATGCTGTCACAGCAAGAGAATGTGCTTTGGGCTTAGAAAGGCACGAGTCCAGGTCTAGCTCCCCACACACAAAGGTGTGGTGCTGAGCCTCGGTCCTTCATTTATAAAATAAATATTGTAAGGGTGTTAGGAGAATTAGAAGAGGTCGTGAGTCAAGGCACTGGTACACCACACACTCTGCAGACTGTGAGTTCCCGCCAGTCCCTCCCTAGAATTCCCGCTGAGACTGTGGGAGGTTTTCGCTTTACAACTAAGACAGGGAGGCTCTGGAGAGCAGGCCTGTGTCACAGCCCAGAGAGAGCACACAGTACTGAAGAGTCCCAGAGCCTATGTTTGAATTCCACCTCTGCCATGCAGTCTCTATGACCATGGCAGACAGTCCTACTCTTGTGCCACCTCTGCTTCCTCATCTAAAAAATGGGAATCACACAGGGCCTGGTAATAGCTCTGTCTTACAGGGGTGGAGGTGCTGGGGGGCTCAAAGAAGGTGTAGGTGTGCAAAGCTTTGCATAGATACGGGTGCAGAACTGAGGCTCGGTCAATGCTAGAGACCATGCTCATCATCCATGAAGGGCTGGCAGACTGCAGAGAGAGCAGCACATCTTTCTCAAGCCAGAGAGGGAAGTCTTTGTGATGAGACGCTATGGTTCTCCCTGTCTGTGTTTTGGGTAACAGCTGATGCATGCCTAGCCGGAGCCAGCCGGCTGAGAGAGTCAGCACACAGAAGGAGAGTTCACTCTGCACACCTGGGAGTTCTTTCCGATGATTCATGGACAACAGTCTCATGTTTCAAGTCTGGCAAGGGATTTTACAGCCACTCCTCCAACAACCTCCTCCAGCCCATTAAAGCAGGCAGGCTAGCTGCTCAGAACTTGCTCAGCTTTGAAGCATCACCCTCCCTGCGGGCGACCCTGAGATAACCCAGCCTAAGTTTTTATTAACAGCAAGACGATTTCTGGGTCTTCGCAGTTAAAGTCAGAAGAGGCTCATCACTCAGATCTTCTGCTCACAGAGCTGAGGGTGCTGCTGGCTCCCAAGGACACAGCGTCTGCTGGAGCCCTGGCACTAAGTGCTCAACTTCATTTCAGACAGGGACAAGGAATGCTTGCCCCAGACCCTGCTTTTCAGGCTCAGGAGAACAAAGAATGCTTTTGTCCTGCACTTCCTGCCCTGTCCTCTGAAGCTCAGGCCAGCCCCAGCCCCTCATGGACAACTGTCTGGGTGAGCCAGTACAGGTGCGGATGCATCAGACCCTTCCCAGGTGAGGGGCGAGGCTGTGGCTCCCCCAGCCACCACTGGGACGGGGCACTCAGGTCCTCTGGCGGGAGCGGTCGCTTGCTCAGTGCAGCTCATGTGGTCCTCACAGCTCTGCTCCCTTTGAAGTCTCCACCACATTTCTGACCCATGGAGTGGGAAGTTCCATGCTGCTGGCTTCTTATTTTCTTAACACGGTGGAAATACACAGCTTTTTCCATAATATTTAGCTCTCCTGCTACAACACAGACAGTACGTTTTTCATCATGTTGTGTTTTCAAGGAGCCGATCACTGAAGGGCCACCTAGAAGGGCCCACACACTGTGGGAGGGGCCAGTCTTGCACTCGAGGTGGGGTGGGGAGCAGGCAGCCATCTAGAGTCTGTGCTCCTGACTCACCCTGAGACACTTGCAGGCAGCTAACTTCCCTTACAGCCTGTAATTTGTTCCGCCTCTCTTTAGTTAAAGAGGCTCAGAGAGCCTAAGACCCTAAGACCCTCACCCCTCAAGAGCAATAAAGGAGACTAAAGTGAACATCTGGAGGGGAAGGAGGTACCGCTACTTTTTAAAGGAGAGATTTCTTTTGGTTTCTCTAATGGTCTGCTTCTAGCCTTTGAAGGTGATGGATTAACATGTAATTTTTTTTTGTTTGTTTTTAACTTTTTATCGGTACCAGGGATCAAACTCACTACCGCCTGCTTGCAAGGCAGGTGCTTATGTCGCTGAGCTAAATCCCCAGCCCTAACATGTAATCTTGTATCAGCACCCAGCAAGTATTTACTAAGCACCTGCTAAATGCAGAGGTCTGTGCAGAAAGCCATGGGGGATGGCCTGGGAAGCCCTGGGAAGAAAAGAGAGGCCACTGCTGTTGCCCAGAGCTCATAACGTAACAGGAGAAATCAGACCGATCATACGTACATAACACAGGGCCTAAAACCATGCGTCAACCTTGCTGGGATAGGGCAAAGTAAAAGCAAGAAAAAAATCAAAACACATAAGACTTTAGTTGTAATCAACTCCAGCAGCACAGGATGTCACAGAACACTTATAACTAATTATCAGTGCAATGATTCAACCCCAAAAGTTGGGCAGTGTTGCGAAGGATTATTTTTCCTGTAATTATCCTGTGCAAATAAGCCCAGTTTATTTCCATTTGCAAGCAATGCTCATTTAAACACAGCTAATCCCAAAACAGTCTTCTGAGATCCAAGTGAAAACCTGAAGAGGGCTGCCACCCCTCCCCCACTGTGGGCAAGCAGGTGAAGGGGACGGACACCCTTTCCCTTGGGGCCCTTCATGGGGCAATCCACACACACAAAAAAAAACCCGACCAGTGGGCACTGCTCCAGGCACTGAGCAGAGAGGCAGAAAGCAAGATAAGAGGGGATCATTTCAGAGAAGGTGGGAAAACAAAGCAGGTTTAGTCTTGAAAACCTGGCTGAGTTTTTAAAGATAACGGAGTAAGGTTTTCGGTTTCTGGTCCTATTAGTGAGCCCTGGGTAGGAAATCATAAAAAGAACTTTCATTCTGGGTGCAGGGGACAGGCCAGGAAGGAGTGATCCAAAGGGATTAAAATTCATTGTATCTTCCAGGGAGGCCGGGTGGGGGAGGAGCACCCCCTAACAACCTGGTGAGGATGGAGAGAGGTGGAGACCCTTGGTCACCGTGGGTAGGTGTTCAAACTGGGGAAGCCACTCTGAAGAGCAACATGAAGTCTGTTATGGATTAAGAACTGGTGGTCAACTTAACGCCAGCTGGATTACATCAGCAAGGCACTGAGTGAAGATGCTCCACCTGAGGAAAGTTGCCAGGATAAATAGGTGGAGAAGAAGGGCCGTGTTGAGGGTTGAGGCATTAAGGAGGCATTGTGGGTTCTCCTACGAGTTGCTGTCTGAGCTGTTGGTTCTCCTGGAGAAGCTTTGGTCCTCACATCGAGCATTGCTTCCTGGCTCTGGGGGGGAAGACATGTGCTGCTTAGTCTCCAGGATGAACTCTTCACGCTGTTTCCTGGCACGTACCCGACTGTGCTTGTCGTTGGAGGAGCTTGGGGCCTCCATGTCGCTGAGGACAGCTGTGGTGCCTTTCAGGATAGCCCTGGTCTTTGTTGTGAGTGTGACTTCTCAGCTCCAGCATAGAACCCTCATCCCACTAGCACAGCTCTTTCATCCTGCTGGCATAGACTTTCTGGCTTCCACCGCTGACCCTTGGGTCTTCCTGGCACGGATTCATGAAAGGGACTGGCGTGAGTCCTTCTTGTGGGCTCTGCACCTCCAGTTGGACTCGTGGAGACATTGTCCTGAGCTCTGGATTCTTATCTGGAGTCATGTGGGACACTGCTGTTGGGTTTAGGCTCTTGACTAAATAATCTATGTCTTTGATGTTTCGGATAGATTTCCTCCATTTTCCTGTGTTAACTTCCGGAGACCATTATAAAAATATTATAAACCCTATCCATTGATCGTAATTGTTCTCTGTGTACAACCCCTGACTACAACAAAGTTGGTCTGTGCACACTCCATGCTGTAGTGACCTTGTTGTCGGAGAAACCTGGGGGACCCTGGCTGGGCTGCAGAGGATGTGGATTTTGCCCCAGTGGTGTTTGTGTAGACATTTATGCTGTGATACTGTGTCCACTGAGGGCAGAGTGAGTAAGTACAGTTCAGTGGGCAGGGAATGCCAGTTAGCGCTCAGAAACCATAATGTAAATGCATACGACCATGCAGAAAGATTCTCTAACCCAGTATGAATAAAAAAAGAAAAATTACCAAACAAAATCAATAGCACGATTCCACCTGTGCAGATGACAGATCACACACACTGCACAGCCTATGTGCCAAGCATTCCCAGGCTGAGATGAAGAAAACAAGGAGAATGCTGTGGGCGATGCAACCTGGAGTGAGGCTTACAGCTACTGAGAGAAGCAGAAGCAAGGCTGGGTCAGGGCTTCGCAGCAGCGATGACTAGAGATGAACTGAAAACCAGGAGGAATCTAACCACCTGCCCCTAGCTCAGAAGCTCAGCATGTGGCCTACACACTCAGGTGGGAATGGCCCCAACTCAAAGCAGGGTTCGCACACACTGACCAGTGTCGCGTTCAGTGAAGCCCTGGTTCCAGCAGCAGGATGTGTCTGGTGGCCTGGAGCACAAAAGCAGGGCCCTGGCTGTCCTCTCCACACACTGTGCCTGGTGCAGTGCCCCCAGACTGTAAAGAACAGTAAGAAGGGCTAGGAGACCCTGTGAGCCACGGAAGAGGCTGGGAGACCCTTTCCCCGAGCAGCTGTGCTGCGAAAGGCCGGAGCCTGGAGGGCTCCGGGAGATGCCTGCGGAAAGGCACGGAGACAGAGATGCGAGGGGCTGCGCAGTGACTGCTCTGTCTGCAGAAGTGACCTCCAGAAGCCCATCTAGGATGACATGTGGCCCAGAACTGGGGAGAAAGGGGTGCAGAATGGAAATGGGGATGGTAGATGTGTAAGACAGGAGAAAAGCCAACCCTGGACAGTGGTTCCAGTACACAGTTTGCCATGAGACTCGCTTAGGAGCTTTGAACAAAAAAGTGAACTTCGGTTCCAGCTCCAAGCAGGTCTACTGCAGACAGAATGGCCTCCTGGGCTGGAGCAGGGGTGTCCTAGTGTCCCCCGCCATCAGCTTCCAGGCAGGCCACGCACTCACTTGACAGGGTCCAGGACTCAGAGCCAATTATGGACCCTAAAAGAGAAGAGGGGGTCCCCCCCCCCCCCGCAGCACGGCGGCCAGCTCTCATAATCACAACCCAGCACACAAAGCTCCCTCCTCCGACACCCAAGGCCGGGGGAGCCGGCCAGCGGTTGGTGGTCACTTCTGCTATTTCAAGCACACAACCAAGTTCTGTCCTTGATTCGGACCTCTATTAAGTTCCTTTCTTGACTTTTCAAGTTTAGAGATGGCGCAGATTTCTCTACCAATGAACCTGAGCAACTGATTCTCATGTTTCTTTTTGTATTTTTAACTTTTACTGTTTAATTTTGGAGTTTTACTGTTTTCATTTCAATGTTTTAAACATTTCACTGGAAGACAGGCTCTCTAAGGTGGAGATTTTTGTCTGTATTGTTCAATAATGTATTTATTCCCAATCCTAAAATAATACCTGGCAGTAGGCAAAACTATTGGTTTGTGAACATTTTAAATTAACATAAAGAATATATTTGCATAGATAAAATTTACATACATGATATAATAAATAATATTCTTCTTGGTTTTTTCACCCTACTCTGGGGAACCTTGCCATGTTGACACTCATAAATCTCATTTGTGTGAGTTTTACACAGTCCCATCCTGAGAATGCACCACGTCACATCTACCCATCTGTCCTCTGGGCATCTGTACTACTCCCAGGCACAGCTGTGAGGGACTGTCACTGAACATTCTAGTTCTCCACATCCATCCCAGGTACAGGGTGTGACTGTGTTTCCTCACAACTTGAAGCTGGGTGTGTCTGACACTGACCAGTGAGATGTGTCACTTGCAGATAAAATCAGTATTTTTAAAAGTTGAGGCATAATTCATGCGCCATTAAGGTCACCACTTTAAAGTACACAACTTACAATGTTTTTCATACTTTCCTAGAGCAATTACTGCAGACCACTGTCTAGTTCCAGAACATTCTCATCACCACGGCAGGAAGCCTCCCAGCAGTTAGCAACCACCCTATCCCTTTCTGCCTCCAGCCTCTGCAGACCACTGTCCTACTTTCTATCACTATGAGTTTTCCTGTTCTGGATATTTCATGTACATGAAATCACACAATACATGGCCCTTTATAAAAGGCTTCTTTCAGACAGCCCTTCATTCCACCGCATGCTGCTGCAGACTCTGGCTCTGTCCCCAGGGCCCTGGGACACTCAGGAGCTTTTCCAGTCTCAGCCCTTGAGCACCTACAATGCACAGAGGCCTCTGTGGACTGCAGTGATATGTGATGTGAGCGAGAAATAAAATCTGGGAGTGCTTACGTCCTGCAGTTTATGTCATCATGTTCTAGTGTACTGTTCTTTTACTTTATAAAAGTGTAATGATAAGAATCCTTTCGGTGTCTTGTGTGTGTGGAGGCGTTTCTTAAATCAGAGTGCAGGGTGTGAGACCTTTCAACGCAAGACACACATACTTTCAAAGCCAGATGCTGCCAAATCTTTTCCTGAAGTGACTGAACCTTGAAGACTTCTGCCAGCAATATGACTGACCGCATTTCCCCATGTTCTCATCAACACTTGGTAGCATTAGACTTTTCATCCTTTGCTTTCCAACAGGGAGTCCCACAACTGTTGAAAAAAACTGATAACTAAGGTAATTGAGAGCACAGAATATTCCAACATATCCAAGAGTGGTTGACCCAGGAAGTCGTTTGTGTTGCATCTTTTGCCTTTGAACATTATATTAGCCTGTTTCCCAGCTATAAAGTGGAAGAAAAGACAAAATCATACAACATTCCTGAATGGTTTCCGTGGACATCAATGATCCACAAGTTCTCACTACAAAGCTGACTTCTTCCCATTTTATGGGTTTAGATACAAATGGTGAAGGAGAATGAATTAAATGTGAACACACCTGTCTGCATGAATTCCAAACTCTTACCCTTCCAATAATTCACCCTACCACAGTAGTAGCCTAAGTTCTCAAAGATGTTTTCATGAACATTCGGGGTATCACTGCAGTATGGGGGAAAAGGCTGGAAGTACTCTCCATGTTCATTAGTAGAGGGATTGTGCTTTAAAATTATAATTCCTTGCTATCTAGTTATGAGCTGCCTTGAAAGGGCGTGACTTTCCCTTTGGTTAAGATGGAGCTGCTGGGATTTTGTTACTTGCAGTCAATTGTCTCTCTTGGAATGGATGTACCACCTTCTCCCTGGCCCACCTCTAGCCAAAGAGAAACACAGCCAACTCCAGAGGGGAGCTCTGGCCACTTCCCCTTGTGCTGTCCCCAAGAGAGAAGTCCCATGACCCTCCAGGGAAGAGAGCCTGACCAGGACTACAGCAATGTTCACCAGCACTTGGGAAGTGGCTGGGAGTTCCGAAGCACTCTAAACAAATAAAGATGCTTTTCTGTCTCTCTCCCCGCCCCCTCCCGGAAAAAGAGTCCCTGGGGGAACAGATCAGTGGGGCTCTGTGCCAGTTCCACCCCACCCCCACATCTCTGACCATGGGAGGAAGTACTGGGAATGGACTACTGGTGAGGTCAGCACTTCCCAAAAGACCTGGCCTCGGGGCTCCGAGGGGCTAGTGTTGGGGAAAATCCGAGTATTCCACTTCAGGGTAAGAAGGGTACGCTTCCAGGGGCACCAGCATCTGGACCTAGGCAGGCCCTGCCAGCCAGAAAGTGCCCAGAGGACTTGGCGTGCCCACCCCACAAGCTGTCAGAAGAGCACAGCACAGCACAGGACTCTGTACACACGCAGAACAGGCCAATCCAGAGTTGGAGATCAAGGGTCGCTAGGGGCTCGGACCAACAGAGTGGGTGGAGGTGACAGCTAATGGATACAGATTCTGGTCATAATAAAACTATTCTAAAACTGATCGCCACAGAGGTGGCTGCCCAACTCTGTGAGCACTTCACACTAAAAACAATCGACCCTCTGCCATGGTGACCTGCAGGATGACAATTCTGTCTTTCTAAGGCTGTTCCCAAAGGGAGTGGTTTCCAGCACCAGCCTGGAGCAGCACCTTGAGGACACCAGCACCCCCTGCTTCCCTTTCTACCACTGCTGGTGCCTCTGTGCCTGCCACCAACTCTGTAACTTTGTGGCCCTTCATTAGCCCGGTTTTACATACAGGAAAACTGAGTCTTGCAGATTAAGTTTTTCTCTTTTTTCATCGTTTTTTGTATTGGAGATCAAACTCATGATCTTGCATTTGTCAGGTAGGCACTTGTGCTGCTGAGTTAAATCCTCAGGCTTTTTGAGACAGGGTCTCACTATGCACTTTAGGCTGGCCTTGAGCTCACTTGGCAGCCTAGGCTGCTTTTGAACTTGAAACAATCCTCCTGCCTCAGCCTCCTGAGTGCTGGGATTATAGGAGTGTGCCACCATGTCTGTCCAGGTTAAATAATTTGCTCCAAATCACATAGCTGGAGGGAAACTCACTCCGGAAGTCCTGCCAGTTATAACCACAACACTATGTCACCACATCCTAATCTAAGTCAGTCAAACCAAATGGAACTCAGCACCGGATCACAGTGAACAGTCACATGGATAGTACTATTTCAGAGTTTGGGGGCAAAAGCCCTGACTCTTAGGGTCCCAACAGACTGAGCTGGGTCATTTCTCCCAAAAAATCCGTCAAGGGGACAAGCAGTGGTAAAGGGCAGGAAAGAAGCTTCAATCGGCATAGCTGCCAGGCTTGGTGGTACACACCTGTAATCCTAGCACATAGGAGGCTGAGGCAGAAGGATTGCTACAAGTTCAGGGCCAGCCTGAACTACATAGTGAGACCCCCTGTCTCAAACAAAACAAATCAGCATTGCCATGCTAGGGAGTACAGATAAAGAGGCTCAAGATCTGTCTTCCAGGGGCTTCCAGAAACTTTGGGGCTTTATAGAGAAAGAAGACAAAGGCAAAGTTGGGTTTCTGCATTGCTGGCAGCTGGGACTTTTGGCCTGGATCAGAGGTCTGCTTGACCAGGTAACCAAGGCCTGGTCCTGTAGGACCTTGGGATAGCTATTACCTATCAGCTGAGGGGCAGTTTGGCTCCTGCTTGGGAAGTGACCTCGTCCTGGTATGGTCTTCAAGGCTCTGCTTTTCTTGGAATCAGAGGTGTCTTCACATTTAAATCAACGACTGGAAAATTCTAGACAATGCTCAGAGGGGTCTGGAACTGCATATTCTAAAAGCTGGCAATGAGATGTCCTGTAAATTAGCTACTCTTCTCCTGGTGTCGCCAGTCTTGCAGGGAATGGGATGGCCGAAGTAAACCAGCGCTGCTAGGGCTGCTCTGCAGGAGGCCCTGGCTTCCCAGAGCGGGCCTTGCCAGACAGTGAGGGTGCAGAGGTAGGGCAGAGGTCGCCCTTTGAAGTTCTTGGACACACTGGCGGGAACTGCTGCTACCGGGACTTACTGAGCAGACTGGGGACCAGAGGGCCCTCCCCCTGCAGCTCTGGGCACCCTAAGGCATCTGAACGCCAGGCCAGATTAATCCCAAATGCTCCAGGCCATCCTGGGCTCTCACGGGCAGAGGTGCCAGCTCCACTACGGCCTGTTTGCTTCCCTCCAGGAACCCAGCCTGGATAGCACTGATGGATGTTGGCGTGCCAGCCCACACACCTGGACCTGTCACTGCACTTGGAGAACTTGCGCCAGGTGCAGAAGCACAGGGGAGGCTGGTGCGTGCCTGGGGGCAGGCCTGGAGCTCCTTACCCATCTGAGTTCCCTCTACAGTCCTCTGTAGTGGGGGCAGAACTCCAGGCCTTTCCCAGCTCTCTTTGCCCTGCCCCAGGGCTCGGGCTTTCCCCAGTCTCCTCCCCTTCCCCCCTCCCTGGGCCACACCTTTCCCGACTTGGCACCAGTGGAACGGGTGAAAAGTCACTTTCTGGAGCCAGTACCCAGGGTAGAGAGGGAAGCCTTTTCTATAGGACAGCAGCATAGAAAACTCAGACCCACACTCTGCAGGGCAGGGGGCTGGGCAGGTGCAGTTGGTCAAGTCCCCAGTTCTGCCCATTATGAGCTGCTGCTAGCTCCAGGGTCTTGACCATCGGACAGGGGAGGGAAGTGAAGTCTGATTACCCTTCCCATGCACAGAAGACAGGAGGAAGAGGAAAGAAGGTGTAATACCCTAGGTGAGGCTCCGTAAAATTCTCTTATAGGAAATCTGAGTATTCTCCGACCTAGCCTGACTACAGAGAGCTCTGAAAGACAAAAAGGTGACCCTAGAAAGCCATAAATAGAGGTACATATGTATAATCCCAACAGTCTGGAAGGCTGAGGCAGGCAGATCGCAAATTTGTGCCCAGTTTGGGCTACTAAGTGACTAGTGAGACTATCTCAAAATAAAAAGTTAAAAAAGAGGGCTGAGGACGTAGCTCAGTGAGTACTGCATTCAATCCCAGTGCACAACAAAACAATAAAACAAAACCAAAGGTGATCCCAGGGAGAAGCCTGACAGTGACCCAACACACACTGCACACGGGTCCCCTGGCACACATAAGCACACACACACACATCACACACATGCCCCGACATACTACACACACACACACACACACACAAACATTTCTTTATTTTCCCAAAGACGTTGACCCAGGGAGGTCACCAGAGAGGCTCCAATGCTCATGATGCCCACCCCTGCCACCCGACCCAGCCTTCCACACAGGACTCCGACGACAGACACCTCGTCCTCCTCCTCACACCCATGTCCTTGACGCTGGACCGGAGGCCAGCACCACCCGCTCTGCTTCCTGCCACTACTCCTGCCACCTGGCCGGTGGGAAGTGGGTGAAGACACTAGATTTCTAGTGCACTGGAAGCCCTAGTCGGTTCTTCCCCTGGAGACCCAGTTTGCTGCTCGGGAGTCCGGTTCCCCTCACACTAGTGACTGTTTCTGGCCCTCTCCAGCCCTACCTGCTTCAACTCAAACTGCCCTCCAGTCACAGCAAGGGACCTACAGCAAATGTGGTTCCTTTCCTCTACTTCGAGAAGCCCAGAGACCTCCAGAGACAGCACGGTCCAGGATTAGTGAGGTATCTGCTCCTAGCTCTCTCACTCTCTAGCAGTAGAAGCTTGCTTTCTTAGTTGGGTTCCCTTGAAGTGGATCCTAAGTCAGGTGGGCTGTCAACTCCCATTCCCCTTTGCGGGGTCACTACTCATCCCTCTTTCCCCACCTTTCTCAGGGCACTGGCTGGAGCGCAGCAAGCTGCTCTCCCCCAGGGCCACAGAACTGGAGAGGTGCCCAATGTGGGGTGAGGATGGGGTAAGATCCAGGCCTGAGCAGAGGGCTGTCGGGATGCCAGGGACCACTGCAGCACTATGGGAGGAACTGGGGACCCAGGGCGGCATGAGCAGCCTGCAGCTATGTCTACCACACATCCAGAAGTCCCGGCCCCTCTCTGAGCTCCTTCTCACATGGAAAGCAGCCAGGCGCCCTCATAACTTCTCAGTGTGGCCCCTGAGGAAGAGCTGCTATGTAGCACCCTGGGGCACTGGGGCTTGCAGAGGACACCGCTGTCTGTGGCCACAGCCCTGGCACAGGACACGCCAGCAGCTGCCTGAGAGGGCAGAGGGTGACTCAGGGCCAGAGCCCATGGGCTCCCTCTTGGGCGCTCCCAGGCTTTGCAGCTGTTCAGACGGCTCCAGTGGAGGGTGAGCCTGCCGGCTACTCCGTGCTGTCCTGCTGCCAGGGGAAGGTGAGTGCAGTGTCCTCTGTCAGCTGGGACACAGCCTGGAGGATGGAGCTGCTGGCCCACAGCCAGCAGCTAAGAAAATGTGGGGTGGGCCTTTGCCTACCTGCCTGTCCGAATCTTTGTATGCTGCCTCCCAACATCCCACAGCTCCAGTCACCTTCCCACAGCACTGAGTCCATACTTCAGACCACACTGCACTCTGCCTCTGCTCCCTCAGTTCCTCCGACAATACTGTAAGGGGGTACGGCTGCAGCCTCATTTTACAGGAGAGGAAACCAAGCAGAGGTGAGTGAACTGCCTGAGAACACAGCCAAAATGCCAGGCTGAAGGGGAACTGGGAAGACTAGGTCCAGAGCCCCAGCCGTGGCCTCCCCACCTTTCTATGAGAAGGCCGCACACCCACATGCTGGAATGGAACTGCCACTGCCTTCTCTCCGGGGACAAGAAGTGACAAAGCCCAGGGAGGTGATGCCACACTCTCAGCCACCTGTCTCAGGGGACAGGTGCCTAGCGAGGGTTAGTGCTCAGTCCTGCAGCAGGGCTGTGCCACTTGTGCCCACAGGTACAGTGGCCCAACCTAGCAAGGGCTATTTTTCCTCCTTCCTCCTCTCTACTCTGCCTCTTCCCTTCCCTTTCATACAAACAGGGATTGAACCAAGGGCCTTCACAGTGAGCTACGACTCCATTTCTTTCTTTTAATTCTTTGAGACGGTTTCACAAAGTTACCTGGGCTGGGCTCTAATTTGCAATCCTCCTGTCTCAGCCTCCCAGAGTGCTGGGATTACAGATGTGCACCACCGTGCCTAGCTTTTTTCCTGTTTTAAAAATGACAGCCTTTCCATTTGGATGCTCTAAAGGGGGTTCCCAGCACAATCTTTCCAAACAGGAGAGGAAAAGTGAGGGAAAGCCAGAGAGCGCGACAATTCCCAGAGTACCGAGCCAGGAAGAAGTCAAAGTGAGCCAGCGCCCAGCTGGAGGCCCCTGGGCAAGTCATGGGTCTCCTCGGAACACCCTAGGAACTTCGGAAATCCTTGATGGGCACGTACTGAAAGGGTTTTGGCCCAGGCTGGACACTGCAGCCGGCAAAGCCAAGGAACTCCTATCTCCCCAACCCCTAGGAATCTACCTCTGGTGCCAAACAAAGACCAATGGACGACCTGTGCATCCCTAATGCCCCCTTAGGTTCCACCCCAGGCCGAGGCTACTTATGTGCCTCACTCCATGTGTTCCACGGAGAGATTACAGATCCCAGGGTGGAGATGGCACGCCCCTAGGGGGCTCGGGGGTGTCTCTCCCTGCATTCCCAAAATAAAGGTCATTTATATTTCATACTTCTTATCTTTTCAGCCGCCACCGTTCCCCCACAGTTCTATCACGTACCATCTTCTTTCCATTTTTCACACTCTATCAGAGGAGCTGCTAGCTGCCAGCAGGAAGAGAAATCCCAGCCCTCCTCGTGCGAGAAGCAGTTCCCCCGCTGCCCTCTCTCCAAGTGGAAGTTCTGACCTCAGGGTGGAAACAGAGCCAGGCAATTTTGCTGTGCAGCCCAGGTCCAAGGTTCAGTTAGGATGGTCCCTGTGCCCCGCTGTGCAGAGGAAAGTGACGCCGTGGGGGCACTGTCCTGCCTGAGCCTGTGGGCAGCACACTCACGGAGCTACTGCTCGGGCCAGCAAGTGAGCCAGGGGATACTCTGCCATACACCTGACTTAATTCCTATGACGCTGTGGCAGACACCGTTAGCCGTGTTCACAAAGAATGAAACTGAGGCTGGGAGTTAATGAAGCCCCTTGCCCAAGCTCACCAGCTAGGTCAGTGGCAGAGCCAGAAGCCAAACTGGCATGAGACTGCGAGTCTGAATTTTCCAGCACCGTACATGCCTGCCTTATCCAGCGCAAGAGGGGACAGGGCCAGGAGTTGGCATCAGACCAAGGAGAGGTCAAGCTGGGCACACCAGCAAACGGGCTCTGTAGGGCAACAGGCCCTAGCGCCTGCCATTGAATCCGGAAGGGACAGGCCAAGCAAGACCTAGGGCTACTGAAAGACTGGCAGGCCCAGGCCACGGAGCCAACAGCTGGTGTTTATTCTGGGGCCAGGGAAGAGGGGAAAGACTGGTCAGGACCCACCCTGCTCCAACAATAAACTGAGGTGGGGGTGGGCCTGCTTCCAGCTAAAGCAGGCCCTGGCCTCCTGCCGGGAGAGCTGAAGGGGAGGTGTCAAAGATGTCTTGTCAGGCACCCCAGTGTGGCTTCCACTAGCAAAAACCCTGCTCCCCCAGGGCCTCTCCGAGCTTCAAGTGTGGGACTTGTAAATGGACCGGGAAGACAACCCAGAAGAGCAAACTCAGCCCTCAGGAGTGTTGGGCTCCAGGAACAAATGGGCTTTCCTGTTTGGGGAGGAGAGTGGAGCTGCCCACTGCCCACACTTCCTCCTGTGGCTCCTGCCCCCTCCCTCTGACACTTGCAAATGCCACTGCTCCACCAGCAGAGGCTGATCAGAAGACACTGCGTTTAAATGAAGAAACTTCTTATGGTAAGAGACACATCGCCCTTAATCATGCTCGAAATACTCCTCTCCTTGGAACACACTAAGCTCGGCCTTCCTGCCACTTTCCGAAGCAGTCCTAGAGGTCAGAGTGGGAGGCATGATCAAAAATACAGTGAATCCTGCTACCAAGAGCTGTCCCACAGAAAGGCAGGCTGGTCAACAGTCACAGCGTGCCCTCCAACCCCACCTACCAAGTCTGATACCAAGTCAAAATGACCATGATGGTGAATGCACTGGATCAATGTGTGGCATCAAAGTGGCCATGGCAGCGCAGCTAAAGCCACAAAGCAGATGTCTAGAGTGGCTCCAAAAAGTAGCAAGCGTGATGGGGAAGTGCATCGGAGGGTCGGGCAGTGAATGGCGATGTGTCTTTTAATGGAATCAACTTTTTAAACTGAAACATTCACTGTTGTTGTTTTTTTAATCACACCCTGTAAGGTCTATGAAGGGGCCACCTGGGCTGTAGCAAGGCTGGCTGGCTGGCTTTCCGAAGGGACTCAGATCATACCTTCACTCCCACCGCCACCCCTGTCGAGCGTGTCTCTGAGCCTCTGCTTTGCCTCCTCCTGGTTCATAACCACGGATCAGTAAATCATTCCCCGGCCCCTGGTTCCTGGTTGGCAAAACAAGGGCCACTCCAGGGCTTTCCTCCCAGTCGCTGCCTGGATGAAGTAAGGTAGCAGGTGCTCAGCAGACGGCCGTGGACCGTGAGCAGCCCACTGTGGTAATCATCACTGAGCCTCGGGGTCTCCTCACCCCAGACCCTGGAAGTTGGCTTCCCTGCTCCATCACACAGCACATGGGAGCTGCTGGCCCAGGCCGTGCAGGTAAACTAGAAGTGTGTGGTCCTCAGGATGTAAGTCCATCTACCCCCACCAAGAGAATACTTCCAGTGGGCTGCCCTAAACTCATTTACAGTATTTTATGTGCTTTGAGTTTCAGAAAACTAACTTGCACACGTGTAAAGTGGAAGCTATCGTAAAAGCAGGCTGGGTGGGAGGAAGGGTTCTGATCAGACAAGGCCTTTGGTTGTGCTTTGATCCAGCATGCATATAGTGTGACAGATGTGCATGACCACATGCCTGGGAGCTCAGAACCCTGCGGCGCCCAGCTGGAGCCGCGGCTTTCGGTCTTGTACACAGTAGGTACAGGGCCAAGGCTCCCTGGCTAAACCTCCCAACGTGTGCATAGCTTCAGGGCCCTGGAGTACCCACCCATGCCATCGCTGATAAGACTGCATTTCCCTAGAGGATCTCTCCTGGGAGGTCAGGGCAACCCGAAGATGGATCAAAGTAGCTTCTCTGGCAGTTTCAGTCTTTAGCAAGCGTCTGGAGGCCCCACTGCAGGGCACAGCATGCTGCCTAGGGCTCTGTTTGACCCCTTTTCCATGCCTGTTCCAACTGCTGACTGTGGTCCCCTCACTTCTCTACTGGAATACACTGGCTTGTTCTTCCCCAAAAGCCAGGCAGGGACCCACCCCAGGGCCTTAGCATCTGCTCTTCCTTTTTCTTCAACCACTTTCCCCCAAATGTCCACAAGGTTCACCTCCTTACCTCCTTCAAGTCTTATTCAAAAGTCATCCGAGGGATGGGGATTTAGTTTAGTGGCAAAAGTGCCTGCCTGGCAAGTGTGAGGTTGTGAGTTTAATCCTCAGTACTCCCATCAAAGTCATCCCAGAGTGCAGCTGTCCCTGCACCCCTCAACAAAACAATGCAGCAACCCCAACACTACCAGCTTCCCCTCCCTTGTCCTATTTTAGCTTTCTGGGAAGTGCTTACACCTCATCAAGCACACAATATATTTTAACTGTTTTATTTGTATATTGTGACCCTTCCCCCACCAAAGCATAAAGCCCAAAGCAGCAGGGACTTTTATCTGTCCTACTGTGTTCCAGAGCTTGGCACACAGTCAGTGCTCAAATACTGAATGAATGAACTTGAATAGGAATACGTGACAGCTCGTCAAAAGCTAAGAAACCAAGGAGGGGTAAAACAATACACATCAAAAAAGAAATTCAGAGACAAAAAATAGTTCAAGCGAGCAGTCAGACAGGCTTCTAGAAGGTGACAGAAATTAAGCAAACCCAGGAAAGATAGTGATCATGGTGGTAACAATGGCTGCCACTTGCTGAGCTGGCATTTTGTATACACATAGCTCAACTATGTGGGCTAGGTATTATTATTGTTGTTTTCATTTTACAGATTTGGAAACTAAGGCTGTGGAAGTGAAGCAACTTGACTGTGTGAAACATGCAAGCAAGAGTCAGGGCCTGAGGCCTTGCAAAGAGGCTCTCAGTGTCCTGTTCCCACCTCTTGACCTCAGCTCCAGCCGCCGGGGATTTATTCTACTCTCCAGGACTTGCTTGTGCCTGAACAAACATCAGGTTGGCAGTGGCAAGTAATGAGACTTCCCTGCACCCAGACAGAATGCCAAGCACCTCCAGGAAAGGACACAGAGCCCCTGGCGAGCTGACTCCCTAAAGAGTCAGGCCTTCAAAAGTAGCCCTGGACAAGAGTTCAGGGGAAATAAAAATTCAGGTCTCAAGGCAGCCGTTGCATGGGTCCTTCGTCCAGAGCAAGTTACTTCACCCCAGCCATGTCAGGTGTCAGCGGAGGGTTTGGAGAGGCGAGGGTGTGCACGCACCCTGGCGCTTAACCCAGACGCTGGATGCTTCCCCGGAGACCTCGGTGATGAGCCCCTTGGTGTCCAGCCCCTCAGGGGCTGTCAGGAAATGCTACACTCCCATCTCAGCTTCCCCCACCCTCCGTTTCGTGAGCGCCAGGAGCGGCACTGGGTGTTTACCCAGGCCAGTGCAATCGCTGTGACACAGGTAGGTGCTCCAGATGTGGGCAGCAGGGCAGTGAGGGCTCCCAAGGAACAACCTGAGCTCCCAGGGCGACCGTTCATTTCTGGAGTGGGGTTGGGGCACCCATGGTGGAAGCATCACAGGCTCTGTTGATGCAGAGGTCTGAATGCAAACCTTGCATTTGCTGCCAGTGCCTGGGCCACGATGTCGCACATGTCTGGGCCCCAGGTTCCTCATCTGTAAAACCCGAGTAACAGCCAGTCTGCCGAGGGTTAAGGGACACAGTGGACAAGGACCACGGACAGTGGCTGCATGGAAAAGCGGCCCTGGTCTTTATGTTGCCTGACTCAGCTCTCCCACTTCCCCCGCTGGGAGCTGTCACCTCCAGACACCATGGGAAAACTGAGGCTGCTTTTCTCGAGTTGCCCATGAGTGATGACTAAAGCAAATAATTAATCCCAGCTGGCAACCAAAGCTTGGATTCGCTCTGTGAGGGGCCAGGGCTCTGCAGGAGAAGGATCAGTTTGCCAACCAGAAGAGGCTCAGACTGGCAGGCGTGTGTGGGCGTCTACCTCCAGGACCACCACCCTCACCTGCAGGTGCTTGGCTCCTGTCCCTCCTGGGGGCTGGACACCGCACTGAGGCCTAGCATGCAGAATTCGGGGCTCCGTCTTGGAGCCTCACTGGCAGCTTGTGCTAGGCAGCCAGGCCTCCCCGGCTGCTGTCACATGGAGAAATTCTCCCACACAGACAAGTCCCTTAAAATAGCTCTTTGGGTCCGGGCCATCAGGAAACAGAATCAAGCTGGGTCAGAATCAGGGCTCCCCTGAAAGTTCACAAAGCAGCCGCTTCCCAGGACAGGGGCAGCCTCTGTCTACCCAGACCTAAGCAGGGCAAGAGCAGAAAGGACAAGGGGCACCACTGCATGGGAGGGCAGCAGGCTGAGCAGCAGAAGCCTGCTGACCCCTGAGGGACTGGAGGAGGAGGCCGCTGGACGCAGACTGCATGCAGGGAGGGCAACGCTCCTCTGACAGCACAGTCTGGATTTCCGGACCTGGCCTCGGAATGAAAGGGGATTTAAAACGCAACTTGCAGGCTGCACTGGAGCCAGATTTTATAACTCAGCGCCTGGCACCCAATCTGAGGTCATTGTGTAAATGGCAGTGACGTAACACAGGTCAAGGTCTCCTTGGACCATTACCAAGTAAGAACAGTGCCTGAGAAAAGGCTGTCTCACAGGCAGCGATGGGAAACACACCCTCCTGCCACAGCCCCTGGGTCCCTTCCTCTTCCAGCGTACCTGGAAAGGGTGTATCAGCATGGGGTAGTTCCCATCCTTTGTTCCCTAGTGTTACGTGGTCAGATCCCATCAATTTCTGCCCAACTGAAGTTCGTGTTCCAGGGATCCTAGAGACAGAAGAGATGGCTCCACACACCCCAGCCCCACGTCATCCTTTTATGCTGTGCTGACACACACAGAGGAAAGCTTCCGCCCATCCCACCAGAGCCTCGGCCCAGGCTACAGGGAAATGACAGCGAAGGCCACGCTGAGGGGCAGAAAGCACAGCTGTTTCCTCTTCGCTGACGCTGACGCAGCCACCTCCACCTGGGAGGCTTCCTCCACCCAGGTATAAAGAGAAGGAAAGAAGTGTCCTCTTAGGCTGCTACCTTAGAGGATGCTTTCCTTTGCCTGCAGGGCAAGTGCAAGGTCGTCAGTTGGATTTCAGGTACTGGAAAAAAAAAAGTTTAGAAAAAAAGAAGATGTCTTTGCTGAAGGCCTAATGGTGGTGGCTAATCTACAGCATGCATGCCACAGTGGCCTTCGTGCCTCAGAGACAGCTCTGAGAGGTTCGCCATCACTGGATTATGTTCCTGGGGCAGCTCCAGACAGGAGCAGAGCTGTGCGCCATTGTGAGAAATTCCTGAGGCACGGACAAGCTCTTCTAAAGCATCCCAGCTGTACCCAGTGGGTTCCCAAAACAGTGTAGGGACTCAGGGAGCCCTTCACCTGTTTACGGTCTCCACTAGGTGTGTGCCCGTGTCCCAGCTGCCAGCCAGGACCCCCACTACCACCAACACCTCCCTCCCACTGCTCCCCCTGCACCACAGCAGGCCTCCCCCAAGCAGCCCAGGTGCAAATAGCTTTAATGGGCAGCCTGAGCCCCAGGAGAAGAGCTATAAACAGGAAGGGCTGGGCCTGGAGTGCTCAGGAGTCCCCGAAGTAGCCCCAGGAAAAAAGCTCCAGTCCTTTAGCCCCGTTCCAGCCACCCAGACCAAAGCCACCCTAAGGGGGGCCAGTGCTGGAGTCCCAGAAGGACCCTATACTGACTTGCTGCGCCCTCCCCACCCCCACGAGGGAGAGAGCAAGGTTTGGGGCATCCACTCAATAGACTCCGAATTCCCTTGGCTGCCAGCAAAGGCCTCATCTTACCTCCACCATCACCTCATGCTCTGCCTAGATTTTCCTGGCAGGTTCCACTCGGCACCCCCACTTTTCCCTTCACACCTCTTTCTCACCTCAGTCCTACACTTTCCCAGCCAGTCCTGGTGACACCTCCTCAAGGCCACCGGGAAGCCTGCCTTCTACAACAGCCACCTTCCCCTGGAAACCCCAGTCACAGAGCACCGCTATGCTCCCCATGCTGACCTGGGACTGAAGAATACTACAGGCATGTGTGTGCTGGATGTGGGCCAGGCTCTGTTCTAAGCGCTCACAGGGATGAACTCACGAGGTCTTCACGGTAACCTCGGGAGCCAGGTCCTGTCCCCTCCCTGAGTTCTCATTTTTTACAGATGAGGGAACTGCAGCCAAGAGTCATAAGTAACTCTCCGGATCATGGGGCAGTAAGTGGACAGAGTAAGACAGAGAACTAACTGGGGAAACCAGAGCTGGTGCTCCTGACAAGGCAGCGTCCCCAGCCCCAGAGGTGCCCCTCGTGGCCTCCAGAAGTGCTGGCTGGACTGACAGGTTATTTCTCCCCAACCTAGCTGTGTGGCGAAAGGAAGTGGCAGCTCAAAGCTTGAATGTTAGAGACCCGGGGGAGAATCCCAACTCCAGCTGGGTACTACAGTCCCCAAGAGTCCCCTGAACATGCTCCATTTCTTCATAGGTAAAAGGGGCTCCAAAGCCCCTACCGCATGTGGGTAATGGAAGCTCAGATGCAGTGGCTTCTACGGCCACCTTCTGCGAGGCCTGGGACACGCCGGCACTGGTCAGTTCCTCCCTTCCCTGCTGTGTGCTAAGATGTCCTTGTAGGACTCCGTGCACAGAGCACAGGCTCGGACCCCACTGCAGACGTGGCAACGTGCATCAAGGTCACCGGTGGCAGAAAGGGGCTTCCCGTGGCTCACCCTCAAGCCCAGATCCCTGACTTCCTATGTTCCCACCTGCCTGCCATGGATGCCCCCGCGGACAGCAGAAACTAGGCAGGCAGGAAGTGACTCTCCCTAGGACTCGGCTGATTGGAGCACTGACGCCCGAGTGGGAGCATCCAAAATTTCTAGCAACTCTCAGGGCAGAGAACACCTCTGGCCCCACACTCTCCACCTCATTTCCCTCACAGACACCTTGTCCTTCCTGTCCCCCAGCTTTCGTCCTAATCCATCAGCTCTTTCCTGAATTCTCGGAACTGGACAGGGCACCTGTGACTACTGCGTGTAGAATTCTATTATGTGTTTCATTGAGTTTAATGAGCACTTAAAAGGGAGCAGAGCTGTTTGTCAGTCTTTATCTAGCCAATAGTGACTCAGGCAGAGGAAATTAGAAGGCAACCTCCTAGGAACAGCTACACCAACCCAAGTCAAAGTATCCTGGATCTAGCCCTCCCCTCCTGGTAATTCAGACAGCCCCAGAATGTCTCTTTGGAAACGAGCAGCTGGTGCTTATGTTTCTGGAGCTGGACCCACACTCCTCTGCCATCAAGTGAGTTTATTTTTCCTTCTCTTCCTTTTGCCTGCCACCACACACAGGGATTCCAAACCCTCAGCTGCACCCCCTGCTGCAACCTTCGCTCAGCTCTGAACACCACCACGATAAACGGCTGGTGCTGCTCCCTGTTCCACTGGTCTGAAGGAAGTGGTCGCCTGTTCATGAATAAGGAGCTCGTCAGCCTGTGAGTCACCCCTATATCACTTCCCTCCTCAGGGGAGAAACAGTACCCATTCAAGTGCCTATGTGTAAAGCCCGGAGGGGCAGGTGAGAGCAGTAACTGATGGTGGCTCTGGCCTCACCTGGAATACCCTCTTCTCTCTCCCAACCCACACTCCTCTCCTCCTTCCTCTCAGGGTACCAGGAAGCTGTCAGGAGGCCCTCCAAATCTGACCAGCGGCTCTGTGTGCATCGACCTCTTGTGTGCTGGGTGTTTTCCAAGTGGCCCGATTTCCCAGCAGGCCTGCAACAGCTGCTATGCTCCCTTGAGAAACACCACATGGAAAGCAGTACACTGTAAGTACCCACGATGGGGGCCAGGTACAAGGTAGAAGCTTTCCCCTGAATTATCTTAGACCAGCTTCCTAAAAGCCCCTCGAGGTTACAGCCCCCGGGTGACAGGCCTGAGGTCACACAGCTAGCAAGTGCCAGAGGCAGCACTCAGACCCTGATCCGCCCAACACCACACCTTCCCTTTCCGTCCAGGCAGCAGCTGCATATCCTCAGGCTGTGAAGTCTCAGGGCTTAGAAAATGAAAATAATGGGGAGAGAAATGAATACATTTTAGGAATACAATTCCTAAAAATGTAGCTCCCAGGACCAAGACCCAGATCTGTGATGACCTAAACCTAGGCAGAATGCACGATGCACAGGGTCCACCCTTCATTTATCACCCTGCACACCACAGTGGGGACAGCGTCCTGGACCCCGCTCTGCTCCCCAAGGACCCCTTTCCCCACCGGCCAAGCTCATCCAGACAGCATGTGGCAGCTATTCCGTACATGAAGTCCCTCTCTCGCTGTCACACGGACCTGAGCCTGGCCTTCCTGTTGCCAACTGGAGAAAAGGGCCTTGTTTTAAAGGTCTATCCCCCCTTAGCAGGTCAACTGAGCTCTCCAGGTCTGCCTGGTGCTAACCGGGCAATCCCAAAATGCCTGGTTAGGCTCTCCACACCTCAGCCTGTCTGCAAAAAGGACTCAAACAACCTTTCCCACCCTAGGGTGTGTCTGCTGAATGACAGGAATCCCACGAGAACCTGTATAGTTAAGTGTTAGACACCATGGCTATTGTTGGCATTTCCTGGAGAGTCCTGTGGAGCATCAAAACATTCATGACTGGTATTTTCTCAGAAAAAAACATCCAGGAAAGGAAATGACTGTAAAGCATGGCACCTGCTAAATCCAAACTGACATAACGCCTTGTTTGCTTTAGATCAATGAGCTTCCCTCCACCACCACATGGTGTGCACCTACACCCAAGATTGCAAACAATGATGTGAACCTGAACTTGCTTCCTCAGCAGAAAACCTCCAAAGAGAAGAATCTGTCGCCTTCATCCGGAACCAGCAAGACCACCGTAAAGATGGCTGGTTTGCGATCAGAGGCAGCTCACCTGAGGTTCTAGGGTCAGCTCAGGAAAGCCAGGAGAGGGGGCCAGCTCCACGCCAGGGAGTCTGTCTGCAGCTGCTCACCCTTCCCAGCTCCATCCCAATCCTGGCACAGAGGAAGGAAGCCAAGGGCTGGCAACACCAGGCAAATGACGGAGGCTGCTTGTGTGCCTTTCAAATGGACCTTGAGTGCAGGACCCCTGGCATCTTGGCAGCTCTGACTCCCCATGGGGATGAGCAAGCCTGGGGTGAGATGTCCTGAGAGAACCTTTGCATCTGTTCCCAATGCTCTGCAGCCAGCACTACTCCTCAGCTTGGGCCCCAGGCCTCTCTCATCAGCGAGCTCTGACTAACATGCACATCTCATAAAACATCTCTGCTCTGCAATTTACCAAACCACAGACTCAGCGTTCGCCGTCAGTGGATGAGAGGTTGGAGGGAGGTACACTTCCCCAGCATAGAGGGCTACAAACATACGTGACTCCGGTGCAGCATGTCCTGCCAGTGGACCACACCAGAGCGCCTTACTCAGAACACTCAACCCTCTGGAGTGCGGTAGCCACTGCACAAGGGCCAAGGGGAGGAGACCCTAAGCCTCAGAGTCCCACTGGACCCTTACTGGACACGCCTGTGTTGGTATAAATACCCCCACAGTATCACAATCTCCCCATCATCAGCTATGTGTCTTCCTAGCCAACCTCAACTGACCTTAGGGTAGCTTTGATGAGAAAACCACACCATACACAGAAGGCCAGTTAGAGCCAGTGCTGCGACCAGCTGCGTTACAAGCACTCATCCTGTTCTTAGCTTCCTGGTCTAGAAATGAAAGAGTTGAGCCAAAGGAGTCCCTGCCAGCCCCACAATCCCACAACACAGAGCACTTTCTCCTTTCACTGTTTTCCAGAAACCTCGGTGAGGGCTCTGTACAGTACCATCTGCCTGGTGACATCACTCCCTAATGGCACGTCATTGATTCTCAGAGGGGAGACAGAAATATCCCAGGAAAGACTGTCTGAAAAAAGGGAGGAAATGATCATTTCCAGGGAGCTAGACAGGACTCCTTCTGTTTTCCACACAGTATACATTATTATTATCAATCTTAAACTCGGCGTCTTTCTTCCTTTTTGCCAGACCATTAATAGCTGCTTTTCAAAAACGCTTTCTTAGAACCTCACCAGCAGTGAGCTACCACGTAATGAATACTTGCTATGTGCAGAAGTGGGCCACACGCTTCCATGGATGATCTTATTAAACATTCCCCACAACCTTATGAAGCACATACTATTATAAGCCTCAGTTTTAAAATGAGGAAACTGAGGCCCGTAGAGGTTTAAAGAACTTGCTCAACTTGTAGCGGGTGGCCCAGGTGTTAAACAAGTCCCAGAATTTCAGAGCCCCCCCACATCGCCTCCCTATGCTGTCCTAGGCAGGGCCCTGATTTTGCCAGCAACCCTCCTGGTTTGAGGCCTGTGTGTCTAGCATACACAATCTTGGGCATCAGTGGTCAAAGGCAAAAATTTAATATTTTCTCTAAAATCCAGGATGGAAAAGTGCCTGCCTGGGTCTCAGTACAGACAGGCGCATCTGTTGAAAGAAGCGCCTATCTCAACTGAGGACAAGAAGCAAGGACCCTTAAAACACCTCTGCAGCACTTGAGAAAGGAGGCAAGGATGGCTGGCTAGTTCCGAGCAGGCTGACCCACTGCCCCAAGCCCTCTAAAAGGAGCTTGCTGGGAATGGCAGTGGAAGAAGCTTGCCAAGTGAGGACAGAAATGACTTAATCCCCTGCCTGGTCACTTTTATCTCCTCTCCAACCTAAGCCCAGCCCCACTTGCTGAACTCTAAATAGCTCTGCTGGAGACCCAGAAAGAGGAGCCCGAGGCTGACATGACCACAAACCCCAGTTCCCTCCAACAGGGAAATAAAAGGCACTTCACAGACCAATGCATAGTCTAGGGCAGCAACCCGACAGCCTGTTTTAATTGTTAAAATTAATGCTTTGAGCATTCTAAATGCTCCTTTAAATGCCTGATTTGCAAATCAGATGCAGCCCTGTTGTCTGTGGCCCCCTGTGCTTTGGATACAGGGTGTATGGGTCTCTTCTGTCTCAGACAGACAGCTCAGTGGACACCCAGGTCACGGTGTTTACTTCCTAACCTGTGAAGGATGAGAAGACAGTCCTGGTGGAGATGAAAGTGGAACTGGAACACAGACAAACCTTGGAGCCCGGTCACAGGTCGACCTTAGCTGCCTCTCCAAAAGTTCGGAGAAGGTCGGGGGAGGGGCGGTCGATGGAGCCCACTCCTCGCGTCTGGAAATAGAGCATCACTTAAGAGGAAATGACCCCGGCTAAGGGTCACGTCTAGAGGAGGGATAAAAGGAAAAGCCACCTTCTACTCACCCCGCGGGACACAATGGCTTTAAGGAGGAAATCAAAGCTCGGTGCTTAGAGAGAAGAGGGCAGGGGGCGCGGTGCTCCTCCTGCCAGGACCTACACCGGCTGAGATAGCAAACGTGAAAAGGCGCGCGAAGCCCGCCCCTAGGAGCCCCGGAGACATCCTGGGGGCAAAGCGAGTGCCCTGCGCCCCGGGGAGCGCGGGGAGCTGCTCTTTCCCTAGGATCGGCCGGCGAGGGGCAGACGAAATCCGCCCCCCATCGAAGCTCAGGCGAACAGATGACTTCACCGTTGTAAAAGACAGGAGCAACTACTTGCCGGTTCCAACGCCAAAAAAAGAAACGGAAAGACTTGCGGCTCCGGGACCTGGCAGCGGGCAGAGGGGGTTCCTGGCCAGCGCCCAGGGGACGGGGCAGTACTCACATAGTGCTTGGAGGGGTTCCTCCGCTTCTCCACGTCCACCACCGTGGCCTCCTGCACGCAATAGGCGAGCATCTTCCCACGAAGCGAGTGGCGCCCCCCAGCGGCGTCACCTTGTCATCCCGGCCGGGCTCCGGTTCCTTCTCCCGCCGCCCTGATCGCCAGGGCCCCCGGCCGCCTGGTCGGTGGCCCAAGCTCCCGGCACCAACCCGTACGTGGGGAACCGAAGGGCACGCGTCCGTCGCCGGCGGCTCCCTGCGGGCCTGGCCCCGTGCGCCCAGGGCGCCCTCCCTCCTGGCCACCGCTCTCGGCCGCCCGTCTGCGCTCTCTCCGCCGCCCGGTGGGTCGGGCGGGAACTGGCGGGGCGGAGGCGGGCCGGGGGTGTGTCCCGTTGGTGGGGGCAGGGCAGAGGCCGGAGCCGCTGTCAGCGGCGCTGCGTCGGGAGGGGCCGGGGCGGCGGGGCAGCGAGGCTGGCGCAGAAGGCCGAGGCGGGGAAGGGCGGGGAAGGGCGGGGCGGGAGCGAGGGGAGGCGTGCGGGAGGGGGCGGGGGCGGGGCCGGGCCGGGGGAGGGGCGCGCGGTGCGGCAAGGGGCTGCAGGCCCAGGGGCCCGGGTCCTGGGCGCCCCCACGCGGGCCGAGCTCGCAGCCTGGGCCGGGCGAGGCCCGCGCGCAGAACTCTGCGGGGAAGGGAACCCAGCGCGCCGCCGCCCCGGCCCTCAGACTAGGAACGGTGGTGCCTTCTGGTCACCACCTTTCTGTCCCTTTTCCTGCTGTCCTCCAGATCCCTTTAATGAGAAGTAGTTTATTGCGCGGCTGTTACTACCCAGGACTCTTGGAGGAGACCTTAAATCCTTCAACTCTTGACACCCACCTGCCCCTCCCCTAGCGGGTCACGAAGGGCTGATTTTCTCCGGAAATGGGATCCATCCGCTGCCTGATCACCTGATCGATTGCCTATCGATCTGGGCCTGTGTGACTAACCTGTGACATCACTTACCAATGACAAGGTTCCCAACTTGACACAGCGCCACCGCTGAGAGACTGGGGTCCCAGGGTTCCTCCCCTGGTCAGATGGGAAGGGAGCACCCAGTGATGGGAAACTCGGTGGGCAAGGGGCCAGCTCCCCTTAACTCCAGCTTCCTCACCACCCACCTTCTGGGCTGGGAAAACCGCTTTTCAAGCCGTTCACCTCTGGAGCACAGTTCACCGCTTGGAGCACAGTTCTACTTAACAATTTAGCTTTTTTGCCCCTATCCAACACAACACCCCCCCCCCCATTCTACTTCTAGATATTGAGGGAGAGGCGTGCCTTCTCAACTATTCCAATTGTTTCAGGATCACAATAAAGCTCTGTGAGGCTGGACCAATGGGAGCCTCGGACATGGGTGAAGAGCTTCATGACCTTCTGTTCTCCTCTGCCCTGTCAGAGGCACTGTGTCAGACTAAAGCTGGATCCCGTGTTTGCGTGGGACATAGTGCCTCGATGTGTTCTGGCCTTCGTGGAGATGGCACATGAGAAAGATGACACTTGGGATGGCACCAAAAGATGGCCCATATAAGGACAGAGGGGTGCAGAGGTCTAGATGGTAAGAGGTCTGGATACCAGGGAATTCCCTGTTAAAGGGGATAGTAGAAACCCTTGTAGATGCAGGGGTCCTGGCAGAAGGTGATATGGCCAGGTTGCTGGGGTGGTGAGAAAAGAGGAGACCAGGCTTGTCCATCAAGGGGCCAGAGGTGAGCTTCCAAACCTGGGCTGGTGCCGGCCTCAAGTCCCTTCTGTGAGTTTGCAATAAAACGATTCTCAGTTCGCCCATGCAGTTGGCAGTGCCTCCTCTGTGGAGGACCAAGTATTCTGGAAGTGCTGATTAAGCCTGAGAAGTCCCTGGCATCTGGTATTTGGCTGTTGCAGGGAAACAAGTGGGGGCTCCACTGGCCCTGTGTCCTCTTGTTGAATCAGAACAGTGAGCCCCTTGAGACACCACCACCACCACTTTCCTGCCCACCTCCCCCTTCCTGGGCCTGGGTCCACACTGAACATGCTGCCAAGATTCCCTGCCATGCTGGCAACATGGCATTGTTCTACCTGGTGATGGCCTTTTCTCTGCTTAAGAATAGCCTGAGATAGGGCTGGGGATTTAGCTCAGCGGCATAAGCACCTGCCTTGCAAGCAGGCAGTCATGAGTTCGATCCCTGGTACCGATAAAATGGAAAAAGACAAAAAAAAAAAAGTAAGGATAGCCTGAGAACCATTCAGACCTTTAGGTACAGCTGAAGCGTCCTCCCATCTTCCCCCTTTGCTTGGCAGTTACCTCATTGGAGGGTGCCACTGGGTGTGAGAGTTCCCAGGGTTAGTGGGACAGAAGCTATTTGTACCTGGGGGAGGTACTGGTGTCTCTTCCCTGGCTACGTGTTGAATTTGCCCACCAGTACCTGGAGAAACCCTTTCCATTCAGCACATTTACTAAGGGCCTCCCATGTGCCTGGCACCCCCAAATGGTGAACACTGGCGAAGTTGCCTTGGAGACAGGGCCTGTGCATGGTTCCCTGAACATCCCTGGGGTGCTGGTGCACAGTAGGCACACAGGGCGGCCTGTGTGGGAGACACCAGCTCAGGGAGCCAGTGCCGGAGAGGAGCAGCTGAGTCCCTCCTTGTCACCTGCTTCTCATGCACTAGAGGGATCCCTGAGCCTAGGACATTACATGAGTTAAAGCGACAAAATAGTCATGTAAGAAAAGAAAAAAGAAGTTCAGTGTACATAAGCAAAAGAGGACCCAAAATAAAGATGTAAACCCATACCTGAAATTTTGATTTTTCAAAGACAAGCAATTGTAAAATGCTGAGAGTCAGAGAATTTGTCACGCTGGAAAGGATCAAAGCAGAAGAAAACAGGCCAAGAGACAGTAAATTGAGTCACCTGGTGCCACACACCAGTTAGATAGGTAAGATAAGAGTGTGGCTAGGGATTTTTCAAATTTGAGTTGAAATTTGGGGCCCCCTCCTGGCCGAAGTGGTGTTAGCACTACCGATTTCAACCTCTGTCCAGGGTGGAGTCCCTTCCAGACCCTGGCTGCCCTCTGGGAGGCTCGGACAGGAGGGTCTGGCACAAAAACCTGCCATTTTCTAGACCGCTGGCAGTTCCGTTCTCATACTTCTCACTCCATTTCTGTTTTTTCTGCTCGTTTTTCTTTCCCCTTCTCTCCCAAATCTACTAGAATGTATTGACTTACGTTCAGAGCATGCTTGGAGGATGGTGTCCCTGAATCTGGAGTAGACAGCTGGCCAGACTTCTCTCTTGGTTGTCAGACAGTGAGACGAGGATGCGACCCCACTGTCCCGATTCCAGCTGTAGTAACACTCCTGCCTGCTCACCGTACCTGCAGGTGGTGGGAGCCGCTGTTGTCTAACACCCAGCGTGGTCTCTCCATCAGCGGAATCTCTGCCTGCTTCCTCACCCAGGTGCTGTTGAGCCTCAGCCTCCTGCCTCAGCCTGCGCTCTGCTGAGGGTCCCTGGGGGGACCTTTTGAACCTTTTGAAATTCCAGTATTAGTCAATGGCCACCCCCTTCCTCGGATACTAGAAGGAAATCTGGTAGTTTGCAGTCAGAGGCCAAGGATGCAACGTGATTCACAGAGGAAAGAAATATTCTGCCATTAACTCCAGACCACATCCTTAATCCTGCGCAGACATCTGGTCTCCAAACTAGTGCTTGTGTTTTAAGACCTTCAGGATGACAGCATAGATGGTTTCATACCCTCTATCCCAGCTCCCCAGCACTCCCCACCCTCAGGTGTATTCCTGCCGAGTAGGGGTTCTCAGCATTAACCTGGTATAAAAGAACAGGCTTTGCAGTTACCTTTTAACTGTAAACCACATCAGGTTTTCTTTTTCAAAATCCCCTGGATTTTCCAGAAGCCAGTAAACTCTGAGTTGGTCACTGGACGACAAAAAGAACAACAAAAAACTTCCTTGGGGAATTCAAAGGCGGTTTCTTTAAAAATAGCCAGAGTCCGCAAATAACAAAAATCTGAGTCTGGCTGTGGTTTGGTTCCTCCTCCTCTTCAGTGCTTTGTAAAGAGGAAGAAATCACGCTCTTTGGCCTGTTCGAATCCCCGTCTCTTTCAGGTGGAAGGTTCGGGATTTGAGGTCCAGTCTGGCTCTGACTCCAGCCCTGCCCTTTCTGCCTGAAGCCTAAGGAATCCCCATGCCTGAAGCGTAAGGAATCCCCAGAGTTGGTTCATTCTTTACGCAGCAGGCGACCACAGGGCACAGAACACCTCAGCAGGCTGGGTTGTCCTTCTCAGGGAATCCACCTGGGATCCGGCTACCACCAAGAGTGCTAGGCAGATTACGATGATGGCGTCTTCCCTCTTATACATGCTGAGAGCATATTTCAGTGGAAACTTTGTTTACCAGTACTACACACTGAGCTGAGGTAGTTTAAAACATAAAACAGGAAAGGGGGCTTATTTTCAACGTACAGTACTGTCTCAGGGAATCCAGAACCCTGGGCTTCTGGAGAATCTGGAGTAGACAGCTGGCCAGACTGTGAGAACTTGGAAGGGGCAAATCTTTGAGAACACACACAGTAATTTTATCACTATTTCTATTTATACTGGCAGATTTTATTTTCCTGACTGTAGGCATTTTTTTACTCTTTTACATACAAGGCAGGAGTCTGCCCAAGTGATGTCCAAGCCCTTGGTCACCGCATACCAGAACCCCACCGGCTGCCTCTGGAGTCCGGTTCACCGCTGGCTTGGAAAACGTGATCTGATTGGCCCAGGCCAGGTCATGTGCCCAGCAGATCCAATCAGTCACTATGGGGTGGGGTCAGGCAGCACAAATTTGCTCCTTAGGTTAGTGGGGCTGGTGTGAGCAGACCACACTTCCCAAAACACAGCTCCTAAATATGATGACTTCTTCAAGGGCTTCATTCATTATCAACTAAACAAATATTTGTAAATTACCAACGTGTGTCACCCACTGTGCCAGGAACTGCGGCTGCCATTGGAGGCAAACTAGACCAGGTCCCTGCCTTTAGGGAACCTGCCCATAGGGTCGTCTTTGGGGAGATCAACTTCACTTTTTTTTCTTGTTTTTGCTTCTTTGTTTTGCTTTTTTTTTTGGGGGGGGGGGTCACCCTGTGTAGTTGCCTGTAATCCCAGCGCTGGGGGGGGGGGGAGAAGGGGGAGGGGGCTCTGCCAGTTTGAGTTCAAGGGCAGCCTGAATGACATAGCTAGACGCTGTCTCAAAAAACAAAACATAAAATAAAAATAGATGTCAAATTATAATTGTAATGAATGTTGTTGAAATGGAGCAAACATACTAAAGTACAAATCCCTGGTGATAGGACTGGAGCTTTAAATGTTTTGAACTAATTCGTTTAAAACTTTGAAAGCATCGTTTGCAATGCCTTTGTCCTTTGGTGATAGTAAAAGAGGATTTTTTAAACTGTATTTTGAAAGGATTGCTCTAGTTGGTGGGATAGAAGTTTTACCAAAGGGATTCAGGAGGAAGCGGTCTGGAGGGGACACAGGATAGCTTTAGGGGGAGAGCAGAGTCTGGTGATTTTATTTGTCAAGCATTCAGGAAGGAGAGGATTTAATGATGATTGTAGTTCTTGACCTCCATAACTGAAAGAATGAAGTGCTGTTCCCTTTTCTAGTGTTTTTTTCTTTTTTAGTCTGTAAAATGGTGTGGCTCATCTAGTCCGTATCAAAATTCCTTCTGGTGATAGTGATGCTAATGGTAAAAACAGGAGTAACAAAAATAACAGCAGCAATTGTTTATTAAGCTCCCCTGTGTGCAATGTCAGCAACTGTGCTAATCACTGCACGCATATCTCACAAATGGGAATTTAGTAACAAACAAAACCACCACCACTCTAGTTTAGGCGACTAATTACACATGAGAAAACCAAGTCTTCCTAGCCTCTTCAAATCATTATCCTTTAAATATTTGTTCAGCATTTGTTTAAAGAAGCCAGAAAGAAATAAATTTTCTCTAAGTGTGCACTTCTTTCTCTACATTGAAAGTGAGGTGTTTCTTACTCGGGCTGAAAGCAGTGCTTTCTGAGGCATCTTTCATCCCATGGCTTCCACTTCCGAATAACAGTACTCATGTGCTTGCAGTGGGTAACTGTAACTTATACGGAGGGAGGTTTGTCATCTTACAAAGATATTGTAAGGGTTTGCTTTTGGCTTTTTGTTTTTACTTTCATGGAACTCATGTTTCCTACTTTCTGGAGTTTTTGTTTTTTCTTTTTTGGCAGGGAAGGAGCAAAATTGATCTCCTAAATAGTTAACTTCTTGGGCAGCATACTGTCAGTTTGAGCACTCCGGAAACAAATCACTAGGCCATGCATACCTGTGCTTGGTTGTGCAGCTGGGGTGACTGCTGTGACCCACAGGGGCGATGGGCAGGACCAGAGCAGATGGCCCAGCTTTCTACCTACATGCAAAGCATCCTGTCTGTACGGCTGCACCAGTGCTCCCTGGAGATAGAAAGTGCTTATGACTGCGGGGTGCATGATTATGCTGTGCCAGGATCCATGCAGAACAAGAGTGACACTGGAGTTTATTCCACAAATGGGAAGTTAGTCTTCAATAGGAACATTCATTCTTTGCTGACACCGTCTAGCTGACAGTGAATTATGAAAGGGAAAATTAAGACATTTGGGCCCCTTGAATGTTTGTTCAAACATTATTTAATGAAGGCAGAGAGAAATCAGCTTTCTGATTAGCATGCATTTCTTTCTCCAGGCCCTCTTGAGGATACTGTGCATTCTGGCAAGAAATAGCCCACTTATGCCAGGGACCCTTGGAAAACCCCTCTCTTTCAGGCCAACACTTGGCCATCTGTTACATGGCTTAACACAAGATGGGTGACTACTACTATTATGGTGGGTCTAGATGTCCCCCAAAGCCTTGTGCAGTCATATGTGGGCCTTTTTTAGAGGGGGCTGGATCTAGAGTATGTGACTGAGTCACAGTGCAGTGCTATGATTAAAAGTAGGCGATTACTAAATCAGTCCACTTGTGGCACCACCTTAATCCCAGTAGCATGGACACAGCATAAGGGACAAACAGAGGCCTGTCTTGTCCCTTGGTTGCTTTGCTATGTCCTACCTGCCATGAGCTGCTTCTCCTCTGAGATGCCTGTCTGCCAGGCCGCCTGGCCTTGGAGCCAGCCAATTACAGACTGAAACCTCTACAAACTGTGAGCTAAATAAACCTTTCCCTCCTTACCTTTGGGGCTGGGTATTTTGTCTCAGCAACAAGCAAAGTACCTACGACAACTGGTCAGACTTTAAAAACAAAATAGAAAAACCTTACCAGCCAAGAAAACATGTAGACAACATCTGGTTATTAATTTTTTTTTTTTTTTTTTTTTGGTGACGGGGATAAACTCATGACCTTCCGCTTGCCAGGTAGGCGCTTATGCCACTGAGCTAAATCCCCAGCCCCTGGTTATATTAAATAGTATTACTAAACCTAAGAATGAACACTGCATAAGTACAGGGATATGGGACTGTTCCCCTCGTCATGGTACTCTACCTCCAGTGCTGAGAACAAGGTCAGACACACGAGTTTTAATTAAATATCTGTTAAATGAATGAGGAGCCTGGCATGTTGATGCTCACCTATAACCCTAGCACTCTAGAAGCCTCAACAGAAGGATCACAAGTTCAAGCCCAAAAGGAAGAAAAGAGAACAAACAAACAAAAAACAAAAGTTAAAAAAAATATTCAAGCCTGGCCTGGGCAGCTTGGCAGCTTAGTAAGACTTTGTCTCACAACTTAACAAATTAAACAAGGACTGGGGATGCAGCACAGTGCCAAGGCTCTGGGATCAATTCTGAGTACTGAACAATAAAACACAGCCTTAGGGAGTTGTTGGAAAAAACTTCAACTGAAGTCTAGAAGTTAGAATTCTGCTTCCTTATTTCACTGTCTTATAAATGACAAGCCCATTAATTCTTGTTAGGTTCTGTAAGGCGAGGAGAGTTTCTCCTAATCTCTTGCAAAATCTCTGAAGCACCAAGGTATAGTTCACCAGTTGTGTAAGTACATGTGTGGGAACTCCAGGCACCTGCTGTCACATGCCCAGTTTATTGGTTGCAGCAATGTTTTTGCACACCTTATGGCTGAAGCTCCAGGCAGCTCTGAGGGGAGCTGCTCCAGGCAACAAAAAACTGGTCCTACTGAGAAGGCAGGACAGACACCTGGGGACCTGCCGGCAGCAGCAAGGAGGAGCCAAGTGGATCTGTGGGAGGAACATGCAGCAGGGAGTTTCAGGCAGGGGGATTGAGAATGTGTGAAGACAAAGAGTTCAGTGCATTGTGAGAGCTGTGAGAAGCTCAGTAGCCCTATGCTGTGAGCTGGGAAGGAAGGGAATCGGGGGAAAGGCTGAAGATGTGAGAGAGGCCATGATGAGAATGTGGACTCTCCCCTGGGCATCACAGAAAGGCACGGGAGGGGAGGAATGACCATGATCTCACACATCTTGAAACGTGGAACTGCCTTAGCAGGATATGCGGACCCCCTCCCTCACATTTCCATAAATCGGGGGCCTTCAAGTCATGCCTTAGCATTTGCAGAGGATAAATTTCAGGACCACCCTCAGGTTCCCAATCCAAGAATGCTCAAGTGCCTTACATTAAATGGCATGGTGTTTGCATATAGACAACTCACTCCTTCCATATAATTTAAATGATTTCTAGATTACTATACCTAATATACTATAAATACTAGTAAGTAATTGTTATCCTGTGCCATTGGGGCTTAATAACAAGAAAAAAGTTGTACTAATTTAATGCAGACTTCATTTTTTCCCAAATATTTCCCATCTGTGATTGGTTGAACCTGCAGGTCACTATGCCCCAGAAGAAGACAAGCCCAGTTAGTGAGACCAGAGAATGCCTGACGCTGGGATGCACTTAAGTTTAGACATTAAATATGCCTTGAGTCAGAGACAGAAGAGGCCACGTATAGTTTTTCTTTTCTTCTTGTAGTTTCTACAGAAAATAGTGTTTCAGTCTCTTTCCTCATTACTGGAACAAAATGCCCAGTACCCACAACTGAAAGGAGGAGAGATTTATTCTGGCTCAAAGGTCTTAGAAGATTCAGTCTGTAGTCCGCTGGCTCCAAGGCAGAAAGGGTATGGCGGAAAGGACCGGAGGAGGGAAGCTGCTCCTGTCACACCTGCAATGGAGCAGAGCAAGGGGAGGAGCCAGAGAGAGACATGAACCTTTCAGGTCCCCACCCCAGGTGACTGACCAAGTGTCACCTCCGAACATCCCATTTAGCTATAGCATCCCTGTGATCTAATGTTCCCGAAGACCTGCCTGTGTGTGTGAAAGTTGGGGTGGGGGCTCATTCTTTTTTTTTGTCTTTTTCCTTTTTATCGGTACCAGGGATCGAACTCATCACTGCCTGCTTGCAAGGCAGACGCTTATGCCGCTGAGCTAAATCCCCAGCCCCGGGGGCTCATTCTTGATCTAAGCTATAGCAGATACAGAACTACTGGAGCACATGTTAACACTCAACTGTGTGGTTACTCACCTGAGTACTGCAGATGTAACACAAGTGACAGAGCACAAGCGTTATGCACAAGTGACTCTGTAACACAAGTGACAGAGTACAAGCGTTGGGGGCTGGTGAAATACAGTACATAATCTCAGCCACCATTACTTATTTCTGTCATACACCTAGCTATGGACAAGCAAGTTCCCTCCTGGGAATGGATCCACAGAAGTTGGTGTGTATGTCCACAAAAATGTACTGATGTATTTATAGGAACATTATTCTTAATAACCCCAAACTGAAAACTACCCTAGTGTCTTTCAGTCTGAGTAAGCAGATAAATAATGTTCTATTCATATAACAAGACACTCCATTCCAGTGATAAAGGCAAAAACCACCACTACATGCAGAGTGCTGGGTGAAGCTCATAGACATAGTATCAAGCAAAAAAGAAAAGACCAAAGGGCACATGCCACGCGATTCCATTCATGTACAGTTCCAGACAGGCAAAATTAATGTATGATGCAAGAGTTGGCTCAAGTGCTTGTCACTGGGAGGGGGCACAAAGACAGGGTGCTGGAAATGGTCCCCTCCCACCTGTGTGGAGGTCTAAGGTGTGCCCGGGGTTTGTGTGTTCAGGGTATGAATATCCTGCCTCAACAAAGAGAAAAGAATGAATGAAATGAAGGTAAACAAGGCAGCCTCAATGAATCTCTGCTGAGTCAAACAACACAAATTGCAGGAGGGTATGTATAGTATCCACTTCACGCAAATGTTAAGCATAAAAACAATCCCTATGTAACGTATCTCTTTAGGGAGAGGGGTATGTGCAGTGAAACTATTAAAAAAGACAGGAAAAACCTATAGGAATTTTAAGATACTAAGATACGTTGTAGGATTATACTTTTTGGTTGTTGTTGTCTTTTTTTTTTTTTTTTTTTTTTTGTCTTTTTTCCTTTTTATTGGTACTGGGGATTGAACTCACGACTGCCTGCTTGCAAGGTAGGTGCTTATGCTGCTGAGCTAAATCCCCAGCCCCTAGTTGTCTTTTTGAGACAGGGTCTCTCTATGCAGTTCAGGCTGGCCTTGAGCTCACTTCATAGCCTAGGCTGGTCTTGACCTCCCAATGATTCTCCTGCCTCAGCCTCCCGAGTGCTGGGATTATAGGCGTGAGCCACTATGCCTAGCTAGTATTATACTTTTTTTTAAAAAAGAATATAAGGGCCGGGGATTTAGCTCAGTGGCATAAGCGCCAGCCTTGCAAGCATGCGGTCGTGAGTTTAATATTATCTGTTAAAATTGGTGAGGAATTGGTTTTTGCTCTTCATACTGTAACATTTGAAATCTCTTGGTCTTTTGGTTTTCTTCTCAGTTTCTATGGAAGATACTGTTTCAGTCACTTTCCTTGTCATTGGACATAATTCTGAATAATTTATCATAAAATTAATCAGGGGGATGGACCTCGAAGCCAGTGGCCCTGGGTGCCGCATCTTCAGTGCCAACGATCTGTCTCTCTCTGCTTGGCTGAAGGTGCAGAGCAGCAAGCACTGTGATTCCCAGGGTGTCTTCATGGACACTAAATCTGTAAGCGACAGGCTCCGCAGTTGTCTCAGTCTTCAGTGAACTCTTCTGAAGCTCGGAAGATCAGTAGTCATAACTTTCTCTTTGGAAGTTACCAAGCGTCTAACAGCTGCCCACGCCCTTAAATGGATTCCATTTAAGTCTTTCTACTAGTTTTTCACTGTCACTGTTTAGCAAAAATTACCTTTCAGATTTGCTTGTAACCTTGTAAGATGTTCAGCAACGCTACTGGAAAAAAACCTTAGGCTGCTAAAGTCCATCGGTCATGCACACCGGTGCCCTGCTCTCTCCCTCATGCTAATCGTTGTCAGAGTCGCATCAGCCTGGAAGCCCACAAGCAGCAGACCAGAGAACACATGGGCGCTGACTGAGCATTAGCGAAAGCAGCAGTAGACTGTGGGTCTGAGAAACACCACATGGAATAAGGACGACTCCAGGTTTGGCCGAAGGATGCTACAGAAGATGGAGTGGTCTAAAGGAAAGAGCTTGGGGGTTCAGGAGCAAGAAGCTGTGGAATGTATTCAAGTTGAAAATAACCACCTGGCACTTCGAGATGCCATCAGGAACGAAGCCAGCTATGTGGCTAGCTCACCGGGATGATTTCAGTCACTTCTGGCTGAGCTGAACACCTGCCCTGGGCAGGAAACCACAGGTTCTCTAACAACAAGCCTGGAAGTAAAATCCAAAGTCTCCAAAAACCCAGTTAATTACATGAAATTCACAAAATTCACCTGTCCTCTCAAAGCAAAACAGATCTTGACCACATGTTTTAGGAAAAGGCAGAGCAAGAAGACTTCTGAGGACAGGAGTGAGACCTCTACCACCACCTCTGCTACCTTTCATCACTCGGGAGTGCTCTGCCCAGCGGATGGCCCAGCAGAGGAGAAGCCACAGCACCCCAGCCCCGCCTGCCCGATGTGGGATGGAAAAGGTGGGAGGACTGGAGCAGCAGTAGATTGAGATGTGGAATTATCCCCAAACCAAGGCCAGGTGGCCTAAAAAGAAAGAGCAGAAAGAAGAGGTGAGCCAGGGACACATGGCCAAGAAAGGAGACTGGACCAAGCAGCAGCAGGGATGAGGCCGCTGAGGATTGTGTCCAGGCACCCAGTGACCAGAGTGCGCCCCAAAGAGCAGGGCAAAGACAACGCTGCAGCAGCCAGTAGAGGTGGCTGACCTGCTGCACCAGAGGGAGTCCCTGTGAAGAAGAAAAGGTACAAGAAGAGGCAGGGGCGGGGAGGAGAAAGAGAAAAAGAAGGAGGAGGAGGCGGAGGGGGAGGAGGAGGAGGAGGAGAAGAGAGGAGAGAGGAGAGAGGAGAGAGGAGAGAGGAGAGAGGAGACAGGAGACAGGAGAGAGGAGAGAGGAGAGAGGAAAAGGAGAAGAGCCTCCAGATGAACTCTAGCCAGGGCATCTGCTCACTGTGCTGTCCCGCTGGAGTCCGAGCAGAGTTCACCCTACGACCGGGCATAGCTTCCAGCTTGGCGGGTGGAGGCTGCATCGTGGAACCCTGACCCCATTCCCTCAAGTCACCTTCTGAAAAGTGGCTTCTGCTGCTCCAGATCGTGGCTCTCATCAACAAATAAATCATTTTAAACTCCGAGAAAAAGAAAAAAACCTTAATGTGTTAGATGTGTGCAAAATTACAGATAGAGTTTTTTAATATAGAGTTGGATTGAATTTAATTTTGTTACCAACCCTTTATCTTAAGCCATGAATATATCAAGATTTCACCACTGCAGTGACTTCAGCTTGCTCAACTTTGCAACTTTTCAGCAGACTGTTCACTGTCCACTGGGCTCATCTAAATAAAAGAAGTGTTTAGCCAGTGATACATGTTCTAAATATAGAGACAGTAGCTTCTTGTAGCAATTTCTTTTTCACCTGAAATTGTCACACCAGTATTTTGATTGGTCTGCAAAGTCAGAAGTTACTTCTAGGTCTCATAGTCCATATTATGACAATGATCTTGAGACAAAATGCCTGAAAAATGTTATGACAAAACCCCTGAAAATTCAACTCCATGATGACCCCCACCGAAACGCCAAGCCCACCATGGTAACATGCCATCCTCCTCCCACCGCAAATGCTTAATGCACATCTCATGTGTCCTAATGCTGCCTGCAGCAGGCTCAAGTTACAAGTCACTACTGCCTCCTTTTCCCTTGGGGTTGTTCTCGTACTGTCTGACTATCACTGCTACACTTTGGCCAACATTTCATGGTATTCAAACAACTTCTTCTTAATAGCTTTTCTGAATGCCCAACCAACAGGGGGAAGGAGGAGGAAAAAGAGGAGGAGGAGGCGGCGGTGGTAAGGCGGGCTCTGCGTTCCCAGCGTCTGGATTTGAAAGCCTGCCCAGCCACTATTCTTTGTGCCACTTTGACACAGGGTTTGTGAAATGCAGGTAATAATGCTCACCACATGGTGTCACTGACAGGTGAGTATGGGACAGTCACATAAAACAGTCAACACGGTGGAAGCACATAGGCAAATCCCCAGTATGGGCTACTGTTGTTATTATTTACTGGAAAAGCACATCTGTCTCTGGTCCAGCTGGATGGTAAAGGTTGGACATAGCCTTAGCCTTCCAGCACTGAGCAAGGTAGAGCAGACTGTGGTGGCACACATCTGAGGTTCCAGCACTCTGGAGGGTGAAGCAGTAAGAGCACAGCTCGTTAGAGGCCAGCCTGGAATTCAGAGAGCCTGTTTCAAAAAAACAAAACAGAAAACAAAAAACACCAAGCAAACTGAATGGATCCTTCTTTCCACAGCTGCCGAGCAGCAACTCTCTGAATAAGGTGGATCAGCGCTCTGCCTCAAAGGACCTGGGTTTCTAGTGAGAGCTGTGCATTTGCAAATTCCTCTTTCGCCGGTTACCAGGGAGCAGTCCTCCAGGCATGCACAGCAGCCTGCTTCTTCAATTTCTTGCTGCTCTGTGACTAATAGGTCCTGTTAATAATAGCCTGCGGTCTCCAAGGCTTTTCCTTAATAGCACACTCCAGAGTCATGTGCAGCAGGTCATTTATGCCCAGCACTGAGAGTGCACTTTCACTGCTGGGCTGCTTTGTATGTGTTTCTTTTCTTCCTTTCTGTTTTTTGAAAAGCTGATGCCATTTGTCTTCTCTGGATAGAAATGGAAGCTTTGTTTTCATGCTTCACTGTAGTTAGTCTCAAAATGGCATTGCAACTTGGCGGGATCTATAGAACTAATTTGCAAAATTTACTACACCAAACACATCGAGGAAGACTTGGGTGATTTTTTATTGTCATAAAAGGTGATTCCTCTAAATAATTAAATGCCACCCTTCTCTTGTTTTTTCATGATCATTTTTGGCATACTGCTTCACAAACAATTGCCAGAGCGGGTGACACTTTAAAGAACTAGTCTCAGGTAGGATATCTGGCATTTTGATCCTGGTCGAACTCATCATACCTGTTGGCCCGTTCAGGGGGACATTTTCGTGGTGAGAGGCCCAAGTTAAAGAACACATGTGTGCAAGACATCAGCAATAGTAGCAGGCAGCATGAAGCAGAGCAGAGCACAAGAGTGCAAGAACACACGAGCGCCCGCATCTTTATTGCATAGTTCTTATACAGGCTGTTATCTCACGTTTATGGTCTCACACGCTGGGCTCACCGGCACGGGGTGTTTGTCCTCTGCTGTCACGGTTATATAACCGCATCCCACTATGCATTTGCTAAACAGCAAGGTTATGGCTTCAGGTGTCCTAGACACCCCTGAGCTTTGAAGCAGTTTGCATGGTTCCCCACAATACCTGTCATCTATTTTTGTCTTAAAGGCCCCATTTTCTACCAGAAAAAGTCATTTTTAGTTCCAGGTAGCTGCTTGAGTCCGCCTAAAGAAAACACCACGTGGACACACCTTAGCCATTCACCCTCTCACATCTAAGAGCCGCAGAAAGACCTTCTCTGATGAGGAGGGAGACACACCAAGTGGTTCTGCAGGCTCAGTGAGTGGGGCTGCATCTGTCAGCATCACAGCCACTGACGTGTTCTCATTTTGAATTACAGTGCACGAGGGTGTGGGTATTACTGAGCTTTTTAAAACCAGAAATCTGATTTTTTTACATGCAGCACACACTTTAAATTTTAAACGTGTATGTATAGGGAAATACAGCTTCCAGACAAGTCCCCTGAAGCTGCTTTCAACCACATTGTTGCCTTAAATCTCCACTGATATGAAAATGTAGGAGCTTGTCTAATTCTACCCTCATATTTTGGAAATGGGTTTCTTTATGTGCATCACAGCAGCAAAGTCTTAACCCCACTCATGCTTAGCTTCTGGCTGAATTAGGCCTATGCTCCTGGTCTACCACATTTCATAATGCATAATTCACCAATAGTCTTTAACTCCAAACACTGTTAAAAATTCTTTCTCAGTGAACCCTAGTCACTGTTCATACAATTACAGAAAAAATTCAGTATTTAATGTGACTGACAATATAGAATTAAATATTTTTTTCCTTTCACTCTTATCTTAATCCCCTACCCTTTAAATATTTTTGTTCCCTAATTTTATTTTAAATTTTTTTTTACTTTTTTAACAATCTCTGCTGAAAATCTCAACAGCTTGCAAGGTGTGGTGGTGTACACCTGTAATCTCAGCACTCTGTAGACTGAGGCAGAAGGACTGCCATGAGTTCAAGGCCAGCCTGGGCTATATAATGACTTCGAACCCAGCCTGAACTGCATAGTGAGACCCTGTATCACAAAATAAATAAAAATAAAAACGAAGAAAATTTCAATGGTTCATTTAATCAATTTCTTTAAATTACTATTACATTCAGATGACTCCCACCTATTCAATATATGTCAGACTGTAATAGACATGTGGAATCCTTCATTAACTTGGGTGTCATCTTTGTGCAGGGCCAAGCTAATCTTCTCTGCATCATCCTAGTTTTAGCGTATAAATTGTTGAAACAAGGACTTACTGAGTTTTAACATAATTCAAATATGTTTAGTTTTGAAAAACTGTATTTGACAGGATAAAATGCAGCAGGATCCTGTTTATGCAGAGGTTTGCAGATGTGTATCAGGTACTGTCTGTTCCCTACCCATTTCCCCCACGCCCACTGCAGAGATCTGCAGCTTCAATGGTTTCCCTACACAGTGGAAACTTGGTCCTCTGTTCTACCTTCTTCACTCAACATGTTTATCACTTTCAAAGACTTTTATTTTCAGAGTTAAAGTCCTTATCTGCCAATCCTGACAACTAGGTAGATCCAGTCTCTCCCCGACCCTACCAGGTACTGGGATTGAATCCAGAGTGTTTGTGCTGAGCTACATCCCCATGTCTTTCAGAGAGAGGGCCTATGCTGCCAGGTTGTCTAGGCTGACCTCATACTTGACAATCCTCCTGCCCCAGCCTCCCAGAGCGCGGGGTTGCAGGCGTGTATACCTGGCTGGTGTATTTTCTCTATTCATTATGAGTCATATTTTTTCTTCACTTATCTAGTACATTTTTTACAATGAACACTGTGAATGATATATTGTAGATACTAGATTCTGATAGTTTCCTCTGTAGAGCATTTCTTGCAGTAGGCTTGAAATCACTGGTGAATCGGACTCTGGAGAACATGGCGGACAGACAACAGCAACTACTGAACGCTCTCTAAAGGCTCGGCTCAGAGGCCAGGAATGATGCGGACTAAGGAGATACGAACCAGTAGAGATATGCTCTGCTGACTCAGGAACAAACTGGGCTGAGAGAATCCAACTTGGAATACAGTCCTGGCGCTAAAATAGGAACAGAAAAATCTCGGTGTGGAGGCTCGACTCCGCGCCATTGGAAACCGCGGTTTGGATTTCCCGCCGCGCGGCGGCCGGCTACCTCCACAGCGGCTCAGCAAGGAGAGACGCGACCGCCGAGCTCAGGAACGGAGTCGGAAACGCGACGGACAGGAAGGAAGGCTGACTGGAGGCGAGGTGAGCGAGGAACTGACTCCCTACCGCAGTCTGACTCCAGCGGAGGATTTTCTGGGCGCGGGCAGTCCTGTAAGAGCAGGGCGCGGCGGCAACTGCAGCCGCACGGTTCCCTCTCGGACGGGATTGGTGAAAGGTGCCTGGCCAGAGGGACGCTGCTCGCGGACCCCCTAGGCTGGCCTAGCCCAGATCCCAGAGCCTGACGGTGGCCCGGAGGAGCGACCGACTTCCGCGTAGGCTGCCTCCTCCGCAACTCCCTGGGGCGCAGCAGTGAGCTGGAACAACTAGCCAGCGCAATTCGATCAAGCTGTAGCTGACAGGCAGGGAAGCCGGGCCTCCTGTGTAAGATTACATTTCATAAGGAACAGAAAATATGGGGAAGGGAAGCAACAAAAAAGGCTCCTCGACCCCCAATCCTGAGAATCAGGCAATAGTGGACACTGTACCAATATACATTAAGCGCCATTTAGAGAGCCTCATAGACCAATTCAGGAATGAAGTTATCAATGACCTGAAGCTAGAAGTATGCAGAATAGTTAGAGAAATGCTAAGCACCACCCAGGAAAAAGCAGATGGTGGAGTGGAAGAACAGAAAAAGAGGGGAGAATTGCTTGATGGAGAAAACAGAGAAAGCATGGAGTATGTGAAGCAGGTGCAAAGGGACTATCAAGAAATCAAGAAGTCTACCCAAGACTGGCATAACAGCTTGAAAGAAACTAAGGACAGACTATCTGAATTGGAGGGCAGACTTGAAACATGGGAGAATGAAATGAAAAACTTCTTAAAAATAACAAAGAAACACACAGCAATAATACAAAGACAAGAAGATGATAAGAGGAGCCATAACTTAAGGATTAAGAACATAAAAGAAGAAGTAGGGACACAAACAAGTGAACTACAAAAGCTACTCACAGAAATAATCCAGGAGAATTTTCCTAATTTAGCAAAAGGTAAAGATACTCAAATGTATGAGGCATACAGGACCCCAGCTACCTACAACCCTAACAGAGAAACACCCAGACATATAATAATAAAAATTCCAGAAATTCAATACAAGAACAGAATATTAAAAGCTGTAAGAGACAAGAAACAGATCACTTACAAGGGAAGACCCATCAAAATTACAGCAGATTTCTCTTCACAAACCATCAAATCACGAAGAGCATGGGGAGAAATAATTCAAGCTTTGAAAGATAATAATCTCCAGCCAAGATTGAGATATCCTGCACAACTGTCCCTGGAAATTGATGGAAAAACGAGGTGCTTCCAAGATAAAGAGGAACTGGGGGAATTTGCAACCACCAATTCAACCCTACAGAAAGTATTGCAGGATATTCTAAAAAAAGAAAAATACAAAGAACCCAGAAATAGGGGCGGGGAGGCCACAACGAATAGAGCAGAGAACAAAACGAAGAAGACAAACTGACAGCTACTGACAGAAAAAGAGCTCAACAGAAATGAGACAGAGAAGATTGGATGATAGGAACAGCTTTTTTTGGAGAAAATGACATCTTAATAGGTAATGCTGATTTAGTACCATCTTGTTTTGAAGTCTCATCTAGCTTTTGTTCTTCTGTCTCCAATGGTCTAAACAGGTTGTAGCTTATTGGATTTTGTTATGTACGATAGTATAAGAAAAAACCTTTTAAAGACAAGGAGATTATACAGAGACCATTGTTCATTTTCTGTTAGTCGATTCTAAATACTCTATAATGCTGTCATTCTCTTAAATGGATTTACATTGTTTTGATATACTTAATGCTACAGTATATGAAGTTGTACTCAAGGACTTCAGGGAGGGAGTCAATATGGTAACCATTTTTGGGTCAGGATTAGCTGGTGGTGAAACACTATTCTGCTTAAATGGTTATGTTTTGATCTGCCCTGTTTCGCTGTTATGCCCTCTTTTTTTCTCAATCTCCACTCCATTATTTACTTTTTTATTTTTATCCATTTAATTACAGGGAAAAATATAGCAGGATATAATATAGTAACCCACTTTGACTTTCTATTATCTCGATTTGAAGCCCTGTATTACTCTCACCATCTTGTTTTTGACTGAGGTTCCTATATTCTGTTTTGCTGGATAGTATCAGGTTCGAAAGTTTAGGCATCAGCTGAGAAGATAATGAGATTCATTATAACGCCCATTCTCGTTGACTTTTATCTACTTTTGAAGACCTACAATATCTCCAATGTTTTGGTTTTGTCGGTTTTATTCTTTACGGTTTTGTTCAATTGTATTACAACTAATGATATAGGCAATTCTATTAGAAATAGCAGGAGGCATTATGGTAACCATTGTTGATCACCTTGTATTATGTTTTTTATATTATCTATTATGTCCACCCTTTTGACTTGACCGATTCTGTTCTGTTATGTCACATTTGGTTTTACTCTCTTCCAAAAAAGCAACAAGAACTGTGGGAGCAATGAAACCCAAAATGTGTAATAGTCACTGTACAAAAGAGAGGAAAAGAAAGTGCTCTAAACTATATAACTGCATGTATATTTAAAAGTATAAGATAGAAAATGATATCACAGAGTTTTATTGGATCATTGAACAGAACTGTTTGCAGTATCATTGTTGGAATGTCCACTCTACAAGCTTTAATTTTGTGACTTGAACAATTATTTCTAAGATGGCAATATGTAATCCATTAACTAGTGATTTCCTACTGCGCATTTTTTTATTCTGTAAACCTGTATAACTTGTACCCCTTCACTGTTTTTTTTTCTTTCTTTTCTTTTCTCCTTAAATAAAAATTAAAAAAAAAAAAAGAAAGAAAGAAATCACTGGTGAATCTCATCACATTTGGTATGGTTTGTGTTTGTGGTTGTCTGATTACTTCTGACATGGTGTCTCATTCAATGTCTTAGTTGTTTCCACTTTAGAGAGACTTGGTAGGGGGCTTTCAGATTGTCCCACCTCATTGCCCCCTACCCCCATTTGCCTGTGGTGAACTGGATGTCTGAAGTTGCATTTTGTTTAAGTGTCTTCCCATTTTATTTTCTCGTTATTTTTTAGTTTAATTCCTGGGGTGATGCTTGTGAGTTACCTATTACCTTGGTTACTTTTCTCTCATTGCTGAGACAAAAATACCCAACACCCAAGATGAAGGAAGGAAAGGTTTATTTAGCTCACTGTTTGTAGAGGTTTCAGTCCATAATCAGCTGGCTCCAAGACAGGGTGGCATGGCACCAGGGCAACACTTCAAGGCAGCAGCCAGTGAAAGCAGCCAGAGCAAAAGGGGGAGAACACGCCTCTTCTCCCTTATATTGTAAACAGGCCACCACCCCCAGGGCAGGTGTAGCACTCACACCACTTCTGCTCCCTCCTCTTGCACAGGCTCAGGATATTTACAAAGTAAGGATGCTGACGCAATTAAATTTCTAAACTTCTCGAGTTGACACACTGTATTAATCATCACACCTATGTGGGTTGCTTTATTGGTAGTATTTAGGACAATTACTTCTCTGAAGTATCTTCCAGGTATAGCTGATTTCTGGGTCTTGAGTCTGTTGGAATATTTTAATTCTTCAGTTTATAGATGAGGAATTGTTGCTTGTTGGGCCTAGTTCCTAGTTCTTTGGCATTTTCTGTAACCCTTAGTCAGTCTCAGTCATGGATTATCAGAACCAACAGCTGTTCAGAACAGTTATGTCAATTTTGGCTGTAGTGGTTACCAATAGCATCAAACACAGCCTAGAAAACAACAAACTGAGCTAATCCTTAATTTGCAACTTTTAACTATATGAACTAGATGTGTGATTATATGACAATGTAAAACAAACAAGATAATTATATGCAATATAGAAATCCATAATGTGTCAATTTTGCTCTCAGGGTTAAAATTTTAAATGGATTAAAGAGAAAATAGAGAAATGGATTAGAAAGAGATTACAAATAAGGTCTGAGGACAAAAGGGGATCACACAAACTTGGGGAAACTGGTGCAGAAGACTGAAGAAAAGAGAGATGAAGGAAATAAAAGAGAAGAGAAAAAGATAAGAGATGGAAGAGATGAAAAGAAGAACAGAACAGACCCACACCCACAAAGAAGTCAGGAACCACTTTCACACTCATACAAAATAATGAAAGAGAAAGGAAGAAAAAGAGCAAGCAAGCAAACAAACAAAACAAAAAAGACCAGAACCACACCCACAAAGAAGTTAGGAACCACTTTCACAATATTATAAAAACAATGAAGGAGAAAGAGAAAAAAAAAGAGAAAAACACACAGGCCACTTCCAGGATTCTCTCTGGGTTCACTAGTAGTCTGTGGAATCGTACAGCTGTCCCAGAGAGCCAGCAGTTGCTTTATGGCAGAGTAGTAGAGGTTATCATTAGGCTCACTGCAGTCAAGCAATTTCCATGGGTCTGTGCCCAGCTGGGAGCTGCTAGAGGAAGTCAGCAGCAGCTCTGGGTTCTGGGCTTCTCCAGCCTGTCTCCAAAATGGCTCCAGCCAATTGCTCTCTCCCTATGAGAAGACTAAGTCCTCTGCATTCACCATCAGCCAGTGCAGTCCTCCCCGTCCGCTGCTCCTTTCCACTGCCCAACTCTGTGCAGAGGCCTCCAGGGTTGCCAGCTGTCACCGTCACTGTGACCACGCGTCCCCAGGTTCAAACAGCTCCTTTTGTACCGTGAGTCCCATCTCATGGAGAAGGTGCCACCAGCTACCACCTTCTTATTCCCTGAAGTTTTGCTTTTCACTCTCTCTGTGGGCTTCAGTTCACACTTCAGATGCTTCCTGAGTCCAGGACTTAACCAAGTCCCCAGAATCTCTAATATAAAGTTTCAGAATGAGTGCCATGGAGGAAAGCTGCAGAAGTGTGGATCCCCCCAAGAGCGGTCCCCTTCTTCCAAGCATCAAGGCTCCTCTACTGATTGGTTCTTGCCAGTGGGCTCACACAGGTGTTTTTGATTTTTGCTGAGTTCAGTTTTTTTTCTTTTTAAAGCAGGGTTAGCCTTTTGCAAACCCTGTGATGCCAGACCGGCAGTTGGACATGTTTTTTAGAGTACACTATACATGGCGTGATTTTTTAAAAGTAAGTATAGAAGTTCCTTGTCACTTAAAAACAAATTTAAAATACTTAACTGGTATTTGACTGGAACATTTCTGAAACCAGGAAGCATCACAGTTTTACAGGACAAGCTCGAATTATCTCCAGATAATCATATGACAGATGGCATGGATAGGAATTAACTTCAACCATACAGGAGCGTCATCACTATGGAAAGCATCAGGCCCAAATCCTAACCACTAGACCACCAGGGAGCGTCTCCAATGTTTTGGTTTTGTCGGTTTTATTCTTTACTGTTTTGTTCAATTGTATTATAACTAACGATATAGGCAATTCTATTAGAGATAGCGGGAGGCATTATGGTAACCATTGTTGATCACCTTGTATTATGTTTTTACATTATCTATTATGTCCACCCTTTTGACTTGACCGATTCTGTTCTGTTATGTCACATTTGGTTTTACTCTCTTCCAAAAAAGTAATAAGAACCGTGGGAGCAATGAAACCCAAAATGTGTAATAGTCATGGTACAAAAGAGAGGAAAAGAAAGTGCTCCAAACTATATAACTGCATGTATATTTAAGTGTATAAGATAGAAAATGATATCACAGAGTTTAATTGGATCAATGAACAGAACTGTTTGCAGTATCATTGGTGGAATGTCCACTTTACAAGCTTTAATTTTGTGACTTGAACAATTATTTCTAAGATGACAATATGTAATCCATTAACTAGTGATTTCCTACTGTTCATTTTTTTTCTGTAAATCTGTATAACTTGTACCCTTTCCCTGCTTTTTTTTTCTTTTCTCCTTAAATAAAATTAAAAAAAAAAAAGGAAAAAAAAAAAAAAAGAAAGCATCAGGCCCGTGATAGAGGTGGTAAATGAGCTTGTGCTGAGCGGGGTGGAATATAGGGTGCTGTCTCTTTGTCCCTATTCCAAAGCCCCCCCAAAATTTGCTCTATGCTTTGGGAGAGGAAGCCCTTGTGGATGGCTAGGCCGCTAACAGCAGCACATTTCAGCTGGTTTCCGGAAGGAGACTCTGAGCTCTGAGAGCAGTCACGCTAGCAGCTTGGTTCTGTAGTCCTCACCTGTTCACACCCTGAGGTCCAACAGGTCCCACTTCTCAAACACACACGAAGATGCATACAATTTGTCACTTGTAAGTTATGCCCCAATCAAAAAACACTGTATTGGGACGATACACATGACAACTATTACCTGTGGGGATAGGGCAGGGTGGGAACAGTCTGCCCCTACCTGTATTTCTAATGGCTTCTTTAAAGAGATAGGGTCAGAGGGGGAGGCATTCGTAGCTAGTCCATCTCAGTGGTGTCTAGGTGTCTGCTTTATTATTTTCTGTGTATGAAAGATCTCATAATTAAACATTTTAACATTAAAAGAATGCCTGCAGAGGTATGACCCAACTATCCCTGGGAGGTCACCAACCATCTCCTCAAGTCCCTCTGCACTGCAACGCTCTCTGTGGAGGACATTTGCTGCTCTGACCCAGCTCTTCCCCGCCTCTAGTGAACACCTGCTCCCTCCTGTCACCCCACCCACATGGCCCAGGGCCCCACTCAATTCCTTGCTGCACAATGGGAATGGTAACGGTGTCTACCAATTTGGGCTTCTGTGAAGATTTGAATTTGCTGAGTGACTGGTACATAACTGTTTCATAATCACTAACTACTATTAAGTAATTGACACTAAATTGATTTTTTCTGAATATTTCTTACACCACAGGTTAAGTGTGAGGCCAGAGGGCTGTACCACTGAGACCTGGCCAAGGCTCAAAGGGGAATGCTTTTCACTGTGGCTGGAGGAGCTGATGTGATCTATGTCCTCATGATCTAGGCTGCATCTTGGGGGCAGAGGCAGTCAAAGCTTGTTCTGCCTGCAAGGAGCCACCTCTTTCTGTCCTGTGTGAAAGCCCCAGACTACTTATCCAAGAGGCAGAGCTCTACTCCATGCTTCAGGGGCAGCCCTGCCCTCCTGGCCCATGTTGCTGGGGAGCCAGCCTTGTTGACACGCTAGGTTGCCACTCAGGCTGTGTGTTCAAGGTCATTCTCCCAGAGCAGCCCTCTGGGGATGGCATCACCTTCGAAGCCCAGAAAGGGCTACAGCTGTGACAAATACAACTATAAAAGGATGAACAAGGATCCAAGGAAATTGGTTCCCTAGAGGAGTAGGTTGAACACTTTTCAGCTGGGGCTTTCGCTTTCAAGCATTCACTTTCTAGGTCTGAAATCTTGGTGTTTCTGTGCGGCATGTGGGGTACTGTTCTCCTTGGCGCTGCCTGGACTGCAAAGCCGATCGCTCCAGAGGCCACTTACCAGGTGGCCTCTCCTTGCTCTCAGGAGATGGACTCCACATTCCTGGTGTCTCCAGACCCCCAGACTTCTCCTGAGCCCCCTCTGCTCTCCTGGTCTAAGAACCCAGTGCATCTCACTGTGGTCTGCAGTGCAGAGCCTGCAGTTCACCTGGCCTTTCCACTCTCTCTGGTCACTTGGTGACCACCTCTGGTTCTGGTGCATCGACATTTCTGATCTGTCTCTGGCCACAGTCCCAGCTCAGAGCCTCCCCTGCCTGCCGGGAAGCAGTGGGTCCCACCTCTCTGGCCTACCAGCTCTGAACCTGCCCTGCAATGCTCCCCTACTCTCTGCCAGAATGTCCTTTCCAAAGTACACCCCTGATGCCAACTCTCAGCTTAAATAAAGTCCTTTAATGCTGCCACCCCCACTGACACCAGAGTAAATGTTCCCTGTAAGGGGCCGCTACTGTTATCAATTTCTTCTGTAGCTTTTCTTTCTCTGACACATGTACACTTATGTTTAAAAACACACACACACACACACACACACACACACACAAATGGTAGCCGATTTTTAAATGTTGGCATACAATTTTAAAGCCCAAGGGTAAACAGAATCCTTTTGCACCTGAGTGCAAAGTCACATGGGCACGTGCCTTGTGTCCCACTTGACGGTTTTCCCTGACCTCCCCCCCTGTATCTGGCTGGATGCTCTGTGCATGTTTGGCACTCTGTAAGCATCCAGAACATTTACTAAGCGTCAGTACTGAGCCAAATGCCGAGCCTTTTCCGGCTCCCAAGTCTACTGTGATGCAGCAACCTCCAAGGGAAGGGAGGCCCGAACAGTGAAGTCGTGGCACAGTGGAAACACACCAGACTCATCTGCAGTTCCGAGCGTTTCCCCAGCCTCCTTCTCCTAGTTCCTGGATCTACAGCAACGGGCCAAGAGGGGCTGGCCTCTCCACCTGTAGGGTAGGGAACCAGCTTGTGCCAATTCCCTGGGCTGGCAGAGTGCTGAGAACAGCATTCCCCAGGCAGCTGTCAACCCCAGGCTGGGTTTCCATTTGCCACCCTCCACCACGCCAAGGCAAGCCCGGACAGAGAACTCGGGCTTGGCTGAGGGCACTGGGAGGGCAGCTGCTGTCAGGCGGTAGCCTCAAGCTCCTGCATGCTCTGAGCTGTTACTCAGCATTCGGGATTTTCTGAGGGTGAGGTATGCTCATTCGCCAGATCCACTGTTCTCACACAGCCCAGAGTCACAGGATATATCCATGGGCCACCTTACTGGCTAGTCAGTGCACAAGGGCAGTGGTTTCAGGTCAGAAAAAGGTGGACCCACTGAGGACGTCTGACAACATGTGAAGACACATTTCTCCTCATCCTCCGCCTCGATGCAGGACAGGTGGCTTCTGTCACCAGTATACTCCTTAGTAGGGTCGTGAGCAATGTCTGTCAAAACAATGTGACCTCACTCCTTCCCGTCCCCCTCAGGAGAGTATCCTGGGATGCAATGAGTAGGAATGACCTTGTGACATGTCTGGAACCACTCTAACTGTGGCACGGTTCTGCTTGCCTTGAGTGGGAGCCTACGTCCTCTGGCCCACCAGTCTCCAGTCCCTTCCCAAGGTCCAGGCTCCCAGAAAATACTTGCGGGGTTGTCTGCACAAAAACTTCAAACTCAGCCTCCAAATCAAACTGTGCTGAGGTGAGGAAAGCTTCCCGCTTTGAAAAAAGAAATGATATACAGGAAGAAAGGAACCCAAGCAAACACCTTGGGATACAATGCTAGTGCCAATTTATATTGGAATTAACTAATCAGCCACAAATTTCAGTGCAGTGCAAAAGTGGTGCTTGACACAAACTGCCCGTGCTGCACATCAGAGCCGAGGCAGCACCACTGCGGCTCTGCTGGAGCAGAGCTGGAAAGGGAAGCACGCTCTGTCCTCCCACCTCTCAGAGGGAGCAATTTCCAGCTGAGGTGATCAAAATAGGTGTCCCAATTAACTGTGCCAAACCCATTCAACATGTAAAGGAGAGGCTCAGCCTGTTAGGATAATTAGGCTGTGCTGGATCAAGTGGAAGCTGCACTGAGACCAGGACCATTACCAAAGCTCTCTTCCACTTAATTAGTTAAAAACATCCTTAGCTTTTCATATTTATCTGCTTGGAGACAGTGTTCTTGGGCCAGTGCCAAATGACATCTGAGATCTGGACAGGGCTGAGTTGATGATATGGTGGTTTTAAAAAGCCTTAATGTATTAATGTCTGAGCAGGCTCACAACTGAGTGCTTGAAGTGGTAAAGAATTCTCTTTTTGTTTGTTTTTTGAGACGGTCTCCTTCTATGGTTGAGGGTGGCCTTGAACTCACTATGTAGCCCAGGTTGGCTGCCAGTTCTTCAGGATGTTTATTCCAACTGTGTATTAACCGGACCTCAGAGGCTGAGTCTGCGGCTGATGTCATTGCTAGTACATGATTGGTTTGGGTTCTATGACCTCAGCTCTGGCCAGCAGCAATGGCTACTGTCCAGGGCAGAACCTTGTCTAATGGCTCATGCAGCATGAGCAGAACCTTGTCTAATGGCTCACGCAGCATGAGCAGAAGCCCAATACTGCTTATAATAAACAAGTGCAAGGGAAACCTGAGATCAGCTCCCCCAGTGAGACAGAGATGGAAATACTGCTAACACCATAAAGATGAAGCTGTGGCAGACTCATCAATCACTGATAGGTGCGTCCACCAGGCTAGTCCTTGCAGTGGGTCACTCTGTCAATGGCTATTCTGCTTTTAACTCGTTCATGCTCCTCCTCCTGGCAGGTTCATGAACCACACAAGCATGTTCACAAATGTACGCCCAGAAAAGAAAAATGCACAGGGATGTTTCCTGCAGAATTGTTTGCAATAGCAACAAACTAGGAGCCAATAAAATGCTTTTCAGTAGGGATCTGGTTAAATACACTTTCAGATGGCTGCAAATGGAATTGTGTCACCATTTAAAACAAGGTGTTTCTTTGGGGCACTTACTGCGGAAGTCACTTGTGGAAGAGAAAACTCATTAATAAGGAAGTGGAGATGCTTTTACCAAAAGAAAATCCCGTTTTCTTGGGTTCCATCCTTGGCACCAGTCCCTGGGTTCCTGATCACAGCATGCACTTCCTGCCCCGGCCTGTGCCCTGACCTCCATCTGAAGTGAAATGACAAAGCGTGGGGGTGAGGAGCGCTGGGTGCTCATCTGATGGCACCAAGTGTGGTCTGCAGACATCACTGCCTTCCTTGCATCGTAACCCAGGAATGAACCCGCACTTCCCTGAGGCAGAGGTACACAGTCCCTTGACAGGGGAATCCTCTGACCACTCTTTTCCACTGTTGTCGGCCTCAGAGCGTTTTCCAAAAGCTTCCCTCACTGTCTTAGGTTTGCCCCACATTACTGTGGAAGACAGGTCTGTCCCATTCCTGGGTTACTGCCTGATGCGGGTTACTTGAGTGTGGGGTGGGGAGAGGGGAAGAGCTTTATTTGTTAACTGCAAAAGCACCAGTATAGACAGGTTGTTTGAGTCCCGACATCGCATCTTTCAGAGGGACCAGATACATTATTTTGGAGCACTTCTAGTAATCTGCCTGCAATATGCAGTCATTCATACAGCATTTCCGAAATAAATCAGAATGCAGTGTTAATGTGCCCACCCAGAAGCTGACCTTGGGGTAAAGACTCCCAGAAACCGAGAAATTCACCTGTGGGATACAACGAACAGGACTGAGGATGGGGGAAGGGGAGGGGCAGGCTCACTGATGATCAGTGGGCTGCTTCTGCAGACACACGTGCTCCACTCACAGGGAAAGCTGGACAACAAGTGTAAAACACTACTGCAGTAGTATAAATAGGCCCAAAATAGTGTAAGACATCTCACCTGAAGGGTGAGGTTGTAGGAGTGTTTACCTGAGGCTGCTCCTGGAGCTGGTGCCCGCCAGACACTGGAGGAGCCACAGGAGAGGCAGGCAGAGGTGGCCAACAGAAGCTACGGAGTGGGGCTGCTGAGAGATGCACCAGGTGCTAGGATGGTGCTGGGGCCACAGCAGGCATCAAGAGAGTACCCGCCCCACGGAGCCTTCTTCCACCAGGGAGACAGATGATGAACAGAGCATCTGGAGTGCCCTCGGCAGTCCAAGCACTGTGGGACACAGAAGGCGAGGGAGGAATTCTAGGGAGGAGAGAGAAGAGGTCGGATCCAATCAGCAGAGAGCTGCAGGTGACCCCTGAGTGAAGACCTGAAGGGTGGTGGCTCATCTGGGCCAAGCATGTTCTAGGCGGAAAGAACAGCAGTGTAAAGGCCTGAAGGCAGGTGTGCACCTCGGGCATGTAAGCGGACAGAGAGCAGTCAGCAGAGGCCAGGCAGAGCAGAGTCTTGCTGGCCCTGGGGTCCCGCAGGCTCCTGTCTGGAGCAAGAACAAAAGCTATGGAGTGTGGGTCACTGAAGCTGCTATGCTGAGACTGCAACCATGGGGCCCGGGCTGAGGCATGACAGGCAGGGACTGTGAGACCCAGGGAGGTGGAAGCACAGGAGTGAGAAGCAGCAGGGCTCTAGAAATGCTCTGCAGCTGGAACCAAGATGGACGCAGGGTGGGAGAGAAAGGAAGGAGCCCACAGATTGGGCCTGAGCAACTGGAAAATGGAGCTGTCTTTTCCTGGATCAGGGAAACTCACGAAGGACCAAGGTGGAGGTCAGCAGTGGCCAGGAACCTGGCACTGGGCTGAGTTTGTGGTTCACCTAGATTCTGCAGTGGAGATGTCAGCAGGAGGCTGGATAGAGGGTCTGAAAGCTAGGGACAGGCCAGCCATGGACACAGAGTACAGATCGAGGGACAGCAGTGTGACACTCCTTCAGGAGAATAAGCCAGACAGGAACGAGGTTAGGCCTATGCTGAGCCCCAAAGCCTCAGAGAGATAGGGGACCAAGCAAAGGAGCCTGAGAAGGTGCAGGCTACCCGGGAAAGCACTTCTAGCCACACTTATAAACACGAATGTGTAGAAGCATATTGACAAGTGTGTACACGCACGCGGAGTTTTGCAGCAATGGCACTGTGCTACTTAAACAGCTGAACCTAACTCTGTTTCCTTGTCTGGTGGGCAAGGTGCTTATGGCAACAGTGTGTCTGCGACATCACTTTAGAGGCTGTACAGTATTTCCCTAGGTACTTGGACCATAGTGAACTTTTCCCCTAAATCCCTGATCACGAAATTCTAGATTACATGCCAGTGAGCACTCGTGCATTCACACTTTGTGGTCACCTCATAGATATGAGCCTCTGGGCTGGGTTGCTCTGTGCCAGGATCTGTCCTCTCTCCTTTCTGATTCTAGACTCCCTCCTAGAACTTCTGCTAACCAAAGATGAACTCAACCTCAAAAGCCAGTGGTCTTGAGGGAAATCTTCTAGGATGTTCCTCTGGGCAACCTCTGTTTGAGGGACACTCTGGCAAGGATGCTGGCACACTTCCGTAATCAGGTGGCTGAGACAGGAGGATCACAAGTTTAAGGTCAGACCAGAAACCTTAGCTCGATCCTGTCTCAGAAAGTGGGGAGAGCTGGGGGTAGCTCAGCAGCAGAAGCTCAGATCTGGGTCTGATCTGAGTCCTTCCCTTGAAAGACCCCATGGCTGTAAAGAAGGCAGTCAGCCTTAGAAGCTGGCAGAAGCCTGGGTGAAGTCAGAGACAGGCAGGATGGGGGTGCTCTCCGTCTGACATGTGTGCTGAGGCAGACCTCCAAAAAGACCTTTCCCATGTCTACGGCGGTGGAGCAGCTCGTGGGCCTGCAGAATTCCAGCTGAGCCTCTGAGACTATTGTATCAAGAGCCAGACCAGCAGACGCGGGCTGATGTGTGTCTGCAAAATGACTGTAATTAACTCCAAAGCTTTTTGCATACTTTATTTTTGCTGGCTGAATTTGTCATTTTCTGTTAGAACAAGCCTACTACACGCCTCAGACAGTTTCCTTCTACCTTGTTATTCACAAGAAAAGCCTGATGCTGGCACCTGTCTGGGCGCATCCTGCTCACTCAGCAGCAACTGCGAGAACAACACTCGCCTCCTGCCAAGCAGCTATTGGCAGCCCCTGGTGGCTCCAGGGCACCGTGGGCCTGCGGTGCAGTCATGCGGGGCCGGGTAATGTGCAGAGTGCCTCTGGCCCCTGAAGGAAGATGACAAGCACAGAGTCACACCCCGGCTCCTCACTCTGCTGCAAATTGCAGGCCAAGCCCCAGGCCCCAGTGCTGCTGCTGAACACCCAAAGGCAAAGGCAAGTGACACTCAGCCATCCACCCATGTAGGCCCTCAGAGGAGCCCATGGGGATGCAGTCAAAAGCCTGGGGTCTTAGGATGCATCAGAATTGTGTCACCTGTGTCCTCAGTAAGGTCCTTTACCACCTTAGTGACCATGTGTGGATTAAGCCACCAACACTGTGTCTTCCTGTTGTTCCCTGACAGATGCCATGTCCATCCAGGAGGTCAGTGAGGAGGGTTTTCTTGTATGTCATTGCTGAGGTCAAAGTCACTGTGCCCGGGGATATGGCACGCAGAATGCCCAGTCTCACTCCCCAGTGACGCAGCCAATGGTTGACCATGGGGCAGCTTCCTGCAGACACGTGAGCTCTGGCTTGCCGTTTACAAGCAGAGCCTGGGCTAAGCTTGGTCTTCCGGCTCCTCAGTGGCCCTGCTGCCCTCTGCTCAGAAGGCCGTGTAGTAGTGCTCTGCGGTGCTGATGATGTCGCTCTGGTCCTCCAGGAGCTCCAGCACCTGCTGCAGCACAGCCTTGCTCAGGCCCGGGTGGACGCTTAGGTGCACACAGGCCAAGATGTGCTGGAAGTGGCAGCCCTTCTCCATGTCTGCGGGGATAAAGCAGCTGGGTAAATGTGGGTGGGTGGGTGGGATACGGCTGCCAGCTCCTCCTCGGTCCACTCCCTCTCCAAAGCTCTAGCACTGCATCTGCACTGGGGCTGATCCCCGGCTGATTGTGATGGACAGTAAAGTCAAAGATGCACTGGACTAAAGGATCCTAAAACAAACCATAAAACCCTCTTCGCAGGCCCCTGATGCTACCACAGTGATGTGAACCCGCTGCTGAGGGCTTCTGACCTCCGACTTCCAAGGGCCCCCATGCAGTAATGTTACAGACCATCACCCAGTGGGGCTTTACTTCTTGAAAAGCCTCATTCTCTTGCACAGTTATGGGCATAAGGGCATGAGCTCAGCACTGCCTCTCTGGGTCACCTGGCAGGAGCTCTCGCAGGAGTCACAATGGAGCGCAGCCTCCCAAGTCTGCTGTGATGGGGCTGCCATAGAGAAGGATTTCTTTCCGCCTGCTCCCTATTTGCTTGCCTCTTTGCCTGGCTTACGAGGCTGTGTTCCAGTGACCTCTTACTCTGTACCACAAACTGAGACTATTTGGTAGGCAGTGACAAGGCTGAGTGCCTTCTTGCTGAAAGCAATGATTAAGAGCATGGCCGGGCTGGGGTACAGCACCTTACACCCGTCAGCCGCTCCGCAGGCAGTGTGTGTTGGTTCTGAGGATAAAACGCTGCAGGAGCAGGACTGGGGACCGGGAAGTCTCTGTGGTCCCTGTCTGTGCTGAAGTTGCACAGGCCGGTCCTTGACTAACAAAGATGAGCCAAACTGCGACCTCTAGTGGCCGCGCCTGCTCATTACTCTTCCTGACTCCACATTTGCAAGCTGTTTTTCAATAGTCACCAGCCAGCTTTGTTGAACACCTACTGCATGGTGATGGACAGCTGCCGCTGCAGCCCCCAGACCCAACGACTGGGCAAAGTAGCTTCCAGGACAAAAACCACATCCCACAGGGTGGCTGTGTGGATGATAGGAGACCTGCAGTTGCTGTCTCTAATATGGGGAACCACTATGCCCATGTGACATCCAAAGCCAGACCAAGTCACAGCCTGTCCCATCTCGACAAACTTCAGTTCTATTAGTTGTGGGGCGCATGCCTCCTGCCTGGGAAGCCGAGGCAGGAGGATGGCCAGCTGAGCCCAGCTGGGACGACTTAGTGTGACCCTCTCTCCAGACAGAGTTGGGGTACAGCTCAGCGTGAAGGCCCTGCAATTAACCCCTGGTGCCACAAGGGAGAAAGAAGCTTCAGCCCTTCCCAAAAAGCACTGGCTTGCAGAGAAAAACTGACAGTAAGAGATGATCGGTGCATTCCCAACGTAGGGGGAAGGGTCTCTCCTGACCGAATTCCTCAGCTCCTACCGCAGTTTCTAAGCCCTGCATTCATGGGTGATGCTGAGAGGTGGCCCCAGCATCTATGGGCTCTGGGAAGAGGGTCAGTAGCTTGTGCACAAAGCAACCTTCTGGGCCCCTGGGGCCAAGGCTGAGACTCTTCTTCATGTGAGTAATTACTAGAAATGAGGAGAAATAAAAGCCAGAAGGCAGCTCCCCAGCTGACGTGACCCCCAGTCCTTCACAGGTCAACCTAGCAGCCACAGGAGTTTTCTACAAGGCACTGGCCTGGCAATGTGGTATCACAAGGAACCTCCCAGAGCAATGATACCAAAGGCTGAGCTTTTCCAAACACTTTTGCAGGAAACCTTGCTCGGACCTACCTCCACCAGAACCAAAAACTGATTTCTAACAGACCCAATTCATATTAAAATAAAGCTCAAGTCAGGGATGATGCTGCAGGTCTGTAACCCAAGAATTCTGGAAGGCCGAGGCAGGAGGATCCCAAGTTTGAGCCCAGCCTGGGCAACTTAGTGAGACTCTATCTCAAAATTTTAAAAAAATTTTTTAAAGTCTGGGAGGCTGGGTGTGGTGGAAAATACCTGTAAACCCAGTACTTGGGAGGCTGAGGCAGGAGGACTGTGATGAGTTCAAGGCCAGCTTGAACTACACAGTGAGACTTTTTTTAAAAGGGGGATAGTTCTGGGAATTTAGTCAGTGTGAAGGCCTTGGCTTCAATCCCTAGTATTCGGGGAAAAAAAGGAAAGAAAGAAATCAATCTCAGAAATAATCTACTTACTACAGAAGGCTAGGAAACAATCACTCTAATAGGTGTGTCACAGGCACAGAAAGAACCCCAATAAATACAGTGAACTGGAGGAAAAACAAACGATATAAACAAACGATATGAGCTGCTGCCGTAGGAATCTGCTGAGGTGAAACAGTGATGGTGAGCGTGTGGGAGAATGTCCCTATGTCCCACTGAACACACAAGCAACAGTATTTCGGTGACATCTATAGTACAAGTATTTCACTTTTTCTAGAGGTCAGAACATTTTCAGAATAAAAAGCTGGGGCTAAAAGGCCATTTTCAGGGTAGAATTCACTTTTTCTGGATAAGTTGCCTTTCATAATTAAAACTGAAATCCAAATATTTGTAAAAACTTAGCCCAACAACACACTAACTCCACACAATGACTGCATGCACAGTGGCACTGTCCGGGAACATCACTAACCCCACAGCGGAGAGTGGACATGAGCCTTCACAGGCCAGGCTAGGCAGGACAGGTGGTCACTGGTACCATGGGATGTGAGCTTCACTTGCTCTAGCCCTTAGATGGCCCTCACAGCACATGCTTTACCAACACTGCTTCCCTGCTCCTCCTGGCAGTGTCAGGAAGGCACCGGTACTGCCCTTACCCTGCATGTAAAGAAGCTGAGGCACAGACGCACCCAAGTCAACACAGCTAGAGTGGCCTGTGAGACAGGGCTGAAATCCAGGCATGCGCCCACAGAGCCCAGCTCTTTCCCATCCTGTGCAGTGGCCCCCTTTAGATGGACCCCTTTGATCCTCCAAAGCCCTAAGTCAGGCTTGCTGTGCTCAGCTCATTCCTTAATGTAGGGTCAGCCTTTGTTCACTGAGGCCTGAAAAGAGGGAATCTGCCAGGCAGTCACCTGACAAGGACGGAGGTCGGAACGAGCGGCCGGCAGAGCTCTCTGCGGACACAGGAGGAAGCACGGCAGACAGCGAGAGGGCTGACCCCAGCACATGGGTAGTGCCATTGCCGATGGCCTCCAAGAGCCACAGTGGGAGGTAAGAACCAGGGTATGGAACTCGGGCACTGCAGGCTACATTTCACTGTGCTTTTTAAGAAGGATCTGCTGCACACCCGTGTGCGGGCGCGTGTACCTGGGAGGGCGGGGAAGAACTGGCAGCAGCTACGCTCTGCATGGCAGAACCGGTGTTAAGGAAGCCTCTGATTCTGCTGCCTGCATTTTTATGATGCTTGATCTTTAATCGTGAGCACATATTATTATTCAGAGTAATTTTTAATGCCACAGGTTATAGCATTATGGAGAGGAGTGACTGAAGCAAATGCTAAGATAGCCTCTTACTTGTGTTCCAGAATTAGGTCCTAGGAGTCAGCACCAGGCGGCTGGCCCCCCACACAGCCTGCTGCCGGGGCTTGTCTGCCGCACATGTGCCCACTTGAGGAGCTGACTCATGGTAGGCTTTACCATCCCTTGTATCCCCAAGACTGTTAGACATGAAGTATGAACTCCTCTCATTCACTTCACTAGGCCCTAGGCTTCAAGCTATTCTGCTCCCAGTGCAGATCAAACTAGGACATGGATGTGGCCAGGGTACCCGGGCTGGAGGCACCTTCTTGCTGGCTGAGAAGTCCTACGGGCACCCTAAATAGCAGTAGAAAGACTTCCTCCTCAGCGGAAGGATGCTTGTTTTCACTGTCCTGCATGCAGAGACCAAGAGTCACACAGGTACATTAAACTCAGATTGATTTAGGATCTGCTGTGTACTACTCTGGGCTGACACCAGGGCAGAAGGGCTGGTCCTCTCCACCTATGGACTCAGCCTGGACCAGGTCCAGACCCCAGGGATACTGGAGCAAAAAGACTGGAGGGGGATATTCCTGGTGGTAAAGAAAGCAGGATCAGGGAGGTGGGGTCGGTAACAACCCTTTACAGTTCTAACACATGGCTTTGTCTAAGTCAACATGCATTGTTAGCGTATGCTTGCAAAAGGTGGATTCTGAAGTCACCCTGAAAACTGACCAGTTTACCTGCGTTTTAAAGACAGGACTAATGCTACCTCTTCTCTAAACAGGAGGAAACGGGCTCCTGCTCACTGAGAGACATGCAGTTTGACAATCTCCCCACTAGGGGCTGACCTAAGCCCAGTGAGACGAATTACTTTCTAAGCCATTTCTCTTGCAAATGACCAGCTTCCAAGATAAGTGCATCATATCATTCACATACTGTGATGTCTAGACTCATCCCTTTTGACACTGAAAGGCCATATGTTTGAAGAGAACGAAGATCAGGCTTATGTTCAAAGACTAGGGGCAAGCACCAACAGTAATGCAACTCAGAACATGAGAAGCAGACCACCACCACAAAACCCTGTAGGAGAACCTGACAGCACAGTCCACACCCACCCGGGCTCACCACTGAGCCCCCGCACAGCCTAAGGGAGTGAGAAGCAAGTTTAGAAGCTCTCCGGGTTCAATCTTATTTGCAGGCAATGTCCAAGCTACTGTGCAGGCCTAACCTCGCCTTAGAGGTGTGGAAACGGCTCAGAGAACACAGTGTCTTGACCGTCACTTCTCCAGGTCAGCACTGGGAAAAGCCTTGTCTCTGGATTCTTCCAGCAGCCCTCCCACCACACATCTGCTTCACCTGCACATCACCCACTTACGATTTGGCCTCTGGCATTCCTCCTGAATGATCTGGTGGACCTTTGTGTGCAGGTTTTTATCTTCTCTGGTTACCTAAACAGGAAAAAAGTTCCGAGAGAGAAGATTCTCAGGTAACCCAACAGGTAGATCACCCAGACACTTAAGCTAGCATTTAGGAGAGTTTGTAAGATCTCCTAACGATCACCCACCTACAACAATGGGAGTTTCCACTGCAGAGACAGCCATAAATGCCTTGGATCTGACTTAACTCACGGTTGACTGGGAAAGTTACATGAGGTCATGTGTGTGAAGCTAGGTCTGTACTCCCAGCACTCTGGGAGGCAGAGGCAGGACGATCTCAAGTTTAAGCCTAGGCTTGAGCAACTTAGCAAAACTTTGTCTTTAAATTTTTTTAAAAAGTTAGGGAGGGCCCAGGATTTAGCTCAGTGGCACAGCACCTGCCTGGCAAATGCAAGATCATAAGTTTGATTCCTGGTACAAAAAAATAGGGCTGGGGATATACCTCAGTGTGAAGGACCTGGGTTTAGTTTCTACCACATTAAAAAAAAAAAGAAGAGAAAAGAAAAAGGCCATGTGTGCCAACTGCTCAGAGCTGGAAGGCACCAGTCTCACAGGAGTGGTGCCTGCCCCCACGGTAAGAACCACTGCCCTGAGCCCGGGTCTCAGGGAAGAGGAAACCTGGGCAGCCCACAATGAGTGGAAGGGGAGGAGTGAAGTCGGGAGGCGACAGGAGGCCTGTTCCTGCCTGATGGCCAATTCCAGCATAGAGTGAGTCACAGGAGGAAGTGTCCAGCCCTGCTGGGTCTCATCCCCAGTGCTGCCTGTGGCTCTGCCGCTCCCCAGGACAGGCTGCCTTCTAGGAGCCGTGGCCCACAGTTTGAAGGGTGGGGAAGGGGACAGGTGTTGGGGGGGTACAGCTGATCTGCCCTGCTGGCCCGACAGCTCCAGCCAACCCCACACACCTTCCCAATCCCAGACAGAATGGGCTGCACTCGCCCTTCCAGATTGGAGTGTCCCCTCCAGCAGCTCCTCAACAGCACTGGAAAACCATAGGGTTCCGAATGCTGAGATAAATGCACATCAGGAAGTATGCTAGTCAGGAGACCTTACCGTGGGGACCCAGCTAGGCACAGACTACTCACTTTCCCGAAGCTACATTTATGCTGCTGACCTCGATGTCCCAAAGAGACTCGTTTCCAGCCTGGCCACCCCAAAGTGAAGGGGTTGCAGCAAGAGGCAGAGGAAAGCAATGAGGCAGAGGGATTCCCCAGTTTGGGTACCTGGTGGGAAATCAGTGGGCACAGCCTTTGGCAAGCAGCTTAAACACATGTGAAATGCTCTTACAGAAACTGCACGAGTTCACAAAGACAGATGTACCGAGAAGGCCAATGCAACACTGCCTTCAAGAGCAGAAGTTGGAAAAAGCACGACAGTTCGTAACAAAAAAAGGATAAAAAAATGCACAGCGTAGCATGCACCACAAGGACGTCGAAAAGAATGGGGTGCATTCCCAAGTGTCCGTGTGCAAAGGTGCCCAGGAGAGGCTATTTCAACATCAATACAAGTCACCGTGGACTGCACAGAGCAGCAGTCCTCAGCTGTCCCAGGGAGCACTTAGCTGTGTCCAGGGATGTTTTTGATCATCACAATGGAAGAGGTACTACTGGTAGCTGGTGAGTAAAGGATGCAGATACACTAAATGGCCTACAAGGCACAGGACAGTCCCCATGGCCAACAGCCATCTGGCCCATTTGTGCTAAGGTTAACAAGTCCTGATTCAGAAGAAGATCACTTTTTTTTATGAAACAAAAAAGGTACAGGAGTGTATCTGTAATTTGTGCATTTGTGAAGGAACAGACACATGTCTGGAAGGATAGACAGAAAGTAGCGTGGAGAAAGGTAAGGCTAATTTTCACTTCTAACTTTATTTGCAACCTACTAATTTTTTAAAAACAGTAAGTTTTAAAATTCTTTAGTGGGGCTGGGGATTTAGCTCAGAGGCATAAGCGCCTGCCTTGCAAGCCTGAGGTCGTGAGTTTGATCCCTGGTACTGGTAAAAATACAAAAAAAAAAAGAAAGAAAATAAAATTCTTTAGTAACAATGTTTGTAATCGAAGCTATGAAGAAAAAAAAGTTAAGGTTCTCACATAGTACAGGGTATCAAAGCCATCATTTTTCTGGAAAACAAATCCTTTTTCCTGCAGCAGCTGTATAGCATTCTTAAATATACTATGAATGGCCTTGGTACTGGTGTTGTTCTTAAATTCCACCTACATGGAGAGGAAAAAGAAAGAAAAAAAAGAGTAAGTTCCACCTTACAGCACCTAAAGACAATTTCCCAGGGCAACTGGTTTATGAATCCACCTTATAGGCTTCTAATCTGCTGGCTCAAGGAAGATTCGTGTGTGACAGCTCAGCGGGATGGTAGGTAAGGAGGCTGGAAGTTTCTCCAACAGAACCAAGCTTGTTAACTGTTCCATACTTTAGTTGGGATTTGTTTGTTTACTGCAGGGATAGGGAGTAGGAAGTCTGCTCCTCTCAAGTTGGGCAACCTTTGTGTACACATTTGCTCCTTTCTTCAGTAAGACCAGTGGCAGAAAAGAGAGCACACAGGCCTAGGAGAGCAGAAGCAGTTCTAGTTGCCAACAAGGAAGATGCAACAGGAAGGCCTCAGTAAATATAAACAATGGGCGAAGTTTCCTTTCAGAAACCTCGGTCTCAGCTGACCTTGGGACATGTTTCCTGGCTTGGTTCAAAGGCCGCAGACTCCAAGGGAAGACCGCTAGTTCCCTCTCCCAAACTGCCAGCAGCTCCTCCAGAACTGGAATCTGTTTTCTTCTTGTTCTTTTTTTTTTTTCTTTCTGAGTTCTCATGGATTCTTCTTGTTCTTGAAAGGGCAATGACAGACCCATCGGGTCAGGAAACCAAAACTGCTCACAGACTAAAATGGCAATTGGCTGAATGAGCCAAGCCTCAGCTCAGGTCAGGCACAGGGCAGCTCCCTGAAATATATTTCATCCTCACTCCCAACCACCTCCACATCCATCCAGCTGTCAGAAGAAACAATGGCTTTGCAAGATCTGCTTATCATGTTTCTAGATTTGCTAAGAGGGGCCTCCACAGCAAAAGAACAAAAGGAGAAATGTTCAAACCACTCTCCTCCTCTAAAATCTACCACACCATCACAGTGGCTTTTTGTTAAGCTCAACAATGCAAAGTGCCAGAGGCTCTCAGGTTTCACCATCACTGTGAGCATCGTTAGTCTCCCAGGGCTTTATTAAGTGGATCGAATGGAATGACACCGACCTCCCTGACCACAGCAATGACAGACTTATTCATAATTGATGAAGAAAAATGGTCTCCAAAGACAAAGCACATACAGTGCCAGAGCCGTCCCTCCTGAACATGTAGCATGGGGCAGAAACGCTCCTCTGCTCTACGTTCCTCACAGATCACTCCAAGTGGAGAAGCACTGAGTCCTCAAAATGTCCTTTTGTCTCTCTGCTTAATTACAGCCATCACAGAAGAACTGGCTCCATGGGAAGAATGTGGTCTTCCCTAAGCACTAGCTTCCTGGCAAGCATATGGACAGTCATTGGAAGTGCGAGGGGATCAATTTGGCTTTGAGCCTCCTTTGTGTCACTACGTGGGAAGGTCACACTTGGACAGCTGGGAAGCTGGGGTTGTGCAGAGCAACCCTGGCAAACAGCAAAGCACCTGGTTTTACCTTCTCCACCTAGGTGTTTTCTGTAATGCTATTCTTCATCTCCCATATGGAACCCTGGGTCACTAGGCACATGATCTGGTTGGCACGAAGAGGTAATGAGGCATATGAACACACCTGAGGGGCAGTGGCCAGGCCCTGGAGGTCAGGAGGATTTCAGAGATTTCAGAGGAGGAGCACGGTTTGAATGTTTCTCCCCTTGTTCTTTTTCCATGTAGACCCTTTTAGGCCTCTACCACTATTACAAAGCACAATTTAGGTTCCTTAGCGAGAGTGTTCACACACGGTAGCCCTGCTAGTAACAGAACACTAGCAAACCTCTGACCAGCCAGGGATGGAGGCACTGGTTACATACATTAACCAGTCTGCGGGTCAGGTGACAAATGGTCATTCCACAGTGGCAAATCTACATATATGACCAGACCAAGATCCAAAGTGCAAGACACACTGCTCAGGAAACAGCTAGGCCTCTTCTAGGTTTGGTAGCATGGTACTGGGTACCATATACACGGCGTCCACACACACGGACTCGCTCAACAAGCACATTCAGGAGTGGCGATGGACTTGTCTTGGGGACAGGGGCATGATGAGAGGAAGGATGGGAAGGGCACCTATTTTTAATGACCCACTTTGGGGAACCATTTGAATTTTTATAAGTATTCATTTCTTCAATCAAATAATTACCAAGAATCTGCTTTCTCCTGCCCTGGTTGAAGCCCTGCCTGGATATAGAACAAAGAATAAGACAGACAGACAAGGTCTTTGATCTCACAGGTCTTAAATCCTGATGGAACAGAGTAACATCACAGATATAAAAGTAACAGGGTGATCAGTGAGGGACAAGTGGCAGCCAGAACAGATAACTGGGGAAGGGAAGAAGGTTGTATTTATGCTGAGATTGTTTATTTATTTTAAAATAAATAAATATGAGTCATGTCAGAATTACAACAAACTTAAGAAAAAGGAGTGAAAGGAAAGCCTAAAACCAAAGTCGCCAATTATTCTTAGTTTCAAACAAAAAAATGCCAAATAACTAAAACTATCTGCCTGTAACATTAGAAATTAAAAACAAACAAAAAAACCTGAAATGAACTTCAGTATTCTAAGACTTTTACTTATAAACTAGACCGAATACAACTGGTTCTCTATTTAAACTCCTAAAATATGACAGGTTAGCCTTACTCTGAAGGGAACCAGTCATTAAAGTTCATGAATGACCTGCCGATCAATGACCAAGGAGGGAGGGTACAGGACTCCTCTCCTCCCCCTTCCCCTCCCAGGATTCGGCTGGGACTAAACACCCTCTCAGTGAGCACTGACAGCCAGACCACGCCTGTGATTAGTGTTCCGCTGAAGATTAGGTGCAATGAGATTAAATAAGGAGGAGAAAAGGGTGGGTCTGCCCTCATTTCAGACACTTCATGGTCACTGAGCTTTCTGAAATAGAAACGATTAAGTCAGAACCATGACTTATGCCCAGGATCCACCCTAGCTTTACGCCAGCCATGGCCACCCACACCGTGTGGCCAGAAGACCCAGACTTTCATGTGAGCATGCCACACTCACTTGGTTGGAACAGGTGCCATGAGTCACAGGCTGACTGGCAAGGGACAGCAAGGAGGTCACTGATTCCAATTCCTGCTGGTAGAAGTTTTGCACTTTCTTCTCCAGGAGGAATTCTTTGACTTTTTCACTCAGCAAACATGTGAGACCGGTAATGTCCAGGGCACCTGGGTTGCTGGTGGGAGAAAAACTTTAAAAGCCCTGCAGAAAACCATCACCTTGATTCCTTTTTTGGTATGTATAAGACAGAAAGTTAGCTAGAAATGCAATATTATATTGCAATACTAGATGCAATGCTATAGTGAAGATCAGATATTTATTTAAAATGATGAGATAGAACTCTGAGAACTAACAGAGATATTCCTGGTAGATTAAGAAAAAAAAAAAAAAAGAGCAGTGTAGAACGTCTGCAAACCTGCCATTCTGGGAGGCTGAGGCAGATTAAAAGTTCAAGCTCAGCTTGGCAATTTAGCAAGATCCTGTCTCGAAACAAAAAATAAAAAGGGATACAGCTTCACTCCCCAGTAACCACCCTCAAAAAAAAAAAGTAAAGAGAAAACTACAGAATACACTGATGATTATTCATGCTCAGAAGAAACCAATCTCCAGGGAGACACAGGAACCTGGAGCAGGAGTAACCTCTGGGACTGGCACTGTGGGGACAATTGCCACTTTCTGTGTTACACAGGTCTATCATTTGTACTTTATTAAAACATTTCCTGGATACGCAACATTTTAAAATAGTCACATTTTAAAAATTACGGGGAGGCTTAGGGGTGTAGCTTGGTGGTACAGCACTTGCCTAGGATGTGCAAGGGCCTGGGTTCCACCCCTAGCACTGCAAAAAAATTTTTTTTTAAATGGAAGAGACGTAATTTTAAAACTCCCTTTCCTTCCTTATCCCGCCCTCGCCGCCCATCCTGTATCCTGAGGAGTCACTAGGTCTTGGGATATCTTCCCACATACTAGCAAATTCCCACATCTCATTCCTCCTGGGCCGGCTTTGGTTTGGAAGAACTGCTGCTGAGCTGTTACTATTGGGGTTTTGTGTAGGTGCTGGTCATGATGTGCGGTAGGGTACTATCAATTGGTGATATGTCTCACTACAGTTATATTCCAGTCTCTTGCCAGGGATGGGTTGAGTTTCTTGGATCTGTGAGTTTATAGATTTCATCCAACTTGGGAAAGTGTCACCTGCTATTTTTTCCAACACTTTTCCTGTGCTCCTCCTTTTATTCTGTTATGGTTCAGATCTAAAACGCGTGCCAGAAGTCTCAAGTTTGGAAGTGGGTCCCGGCTGGAAGGACTGGGTCCCTGGCGGCAGCCTGTGGCTCCTTCTCTCTCTGCTTCCTGGTCACCCTGAGGTGAGCAGCGTTCCTCTGCCATGCTCAACCACCATGCTACTTCTGCCTTTGGGCCAGACGACCACAGGCTGAAATCATGAGCCAAAATAAATTACTCCTTTTTGAAGCTGTAAGTGTCAGGTACTTTGTTCCAGTAATAGGGAAGCCACCCGTAACATTAATTATCCATATATTTTCCTGGAAGTGACTCCAGGACATTTGTACTACTACCATCCTCACTGTGCAGATGAGGAAACTGAGGTTCACAGAGGGTCACAGCTCCCACAGTGCTCAAGTCTTCTGGATCTACCCCAGGCCAATCCTGGCTTGCAGGCTCCTGCCACCCAGCTCTCCTGTGCACCTCAGGCAGGGATAGAGTGGAACGCACCTGTTTGCCTCCTCCTGCTCTAGGGCCGGGCTGTGGAAGGGCTGGTCGTATATTCTCCTGTAGAGATCAGGCAGCTCGAGCATTCTTGCAATTTGAATGTTCCACATCGGGTCATCCACTTTATCTAACAAACCCAGGAAAGAGATGCCATCGTGCACTATGATCAGGCCCTTCCCAGTCCGAATCACTGCAAGGCGGCAGTCAAGATGGACTGAAGGTCCCCAGTCACCCTTGGAGAAGGCAGGCCATGCCCTGAGCATCAGGAGTGACAGGGCGTGGATGGGGACCAGCAAGGGGCGGCAGGGCAGTAGTTCATCTGTCACTTTGGCACACAATAGGAGCCGTCCTTGACACTGCCAGCTGAGCATCCCCCCGCACAGCGCAAAGGGGAAGCCATGCAAAAGTGCCCCATTTCTGATGAACTGCTCTCTTCACTTCAAGTGAAGGGCTTAATGGTGCTCAGGAAACACCCATCATCTTGAAGAATATGAACAATCTACCCAGGTGCACTGACACTCAGAACTTCAAAGCAGCATCTAGATATAACCAATGATTTATTTTCTTTCCCAACTTAATTATAATTTTCTTTCTTCAAAATAAAATTAAGAAATGCTGGGATCCAAGGAGACAGCTCAGTGGCAGATTTCCGGCTTAGCAAGCACAAGACCTTGAGTTGAATTCTCAGCACCCCAACTCCAAATTCTAAACTGGCATGAAGGAGCACGCCTGTAATCTCAGCACTTGGGAGGTTAAGGCAGGAAGATAACTGTGAGTTCAAGACCAGCCTGAACTACATAATGAGCAGTGAGCTCCTGTCTCAAAAAACAAAACGAAAGAAAGAAAGAAAGAAAGAAAGGCTGCTTTTCTAAAGAAAGCAAGCTATGCCATATAATTCCCCCATTAGAGTTAAGTCTTCTAAAGTTTCTGGAAGTTTGATTTTTAGCTAAAGAAGAGTTCACTGAACACACACCCAGAATAGCAACTATCTGGCAGAAACATCTTGTACTTACAGTAAGTGGTGGCATGAATTTCTCGCTCTTCTCTGTATGTGCGGATAAAACCTCTGATTCGGATAATGTCCCCAATTTCTATCCTGGTTCTCTGCTCGATGGTCTCTTGCAGCTTCTCAAGTTTTGAAATCATACTCAATTCTCCTGCTGAGCTTGGAGCAGCTGTGAGGAGCACCAGGGAGGAGAGAGGTTTAACTCCAGGGCTCCCTCACACGGAGAGAAGCACAAGGGAAACAACACATTTGTTCTCTTTCTAACTAACAGGGGTTCCTCAGAGCCTCTGGAAATTCTTCACAGATTCAATGCTGTAATTATTCAGAAGTAGGATGAAGGAAACAGTGCAGACTAAGGCCAAGTGGGCGAATCCAGGCTGCTCCCATGCTCTTTCCAGCTGTGTACCGACAGCTTGATCATCAGCCCCTCAGCCCAGTGATGTACAAAGTGCTCAGCTGAACCTGGAGGGCAACTGGTCTCCACAGCTCTAAAGCATCTGTGCAGACACTTGTCTCCCCTAGGTACTTGATATGATAATCAAGTACCTAGGGGCAAAACTTTTGGGGACTGAGTGACCAAACTGCAACCCCAAACCCACCTATTTATCACAAAATGCCAACACTGCAGTTAAACCTGACTACTGAAGTTTTACTTCAGGAAAATAACTCATACAATTCATGACGTCATCGACAAGAGGGCTCTGCATGCTTGCCGTGGCGTATGTGCCACAGGCTTGCCACCACTGTCCTAAGCTCTCCCTCCTCCCGACTCTGGGAACTAGACTCTCTCTTAAGTACTCACTCTTGTATCATTTAAAACAGAACTTCATGGTTAAAAGAAACCAACGTGTGTTTAGTCCTCAGTAATCTGCACCACTCAAATTCTACTTGTAAACCGCATAACTTAAGAGCAGCTACAAGTGTCTAGATACAGGATGCTGTTCCGAAACCTCCTTCTGAACCTCCCTGCTCTCTTTTACTGGCCCCACTGCAGAGGGGAGGGGATGGAGTCACAGAGAGGTGAAGCAGGTGGTGGGGGCAGAGCTGCGGGGTAAACTCACGCACCCAGGCTGTGGCCCTCCTGTTTCTCCTTCACTTTCTGCTGCCTGCCCAACACACTATCAATGTCCTAGTTACTGTGATTCAGAAAAAAGATTTTTATACCCTTTTTCTGCCTACTGTGATTCCAAATACATATTATGTATCTACAAAACCTACAAAACATAGCCTCTCAAATAGCAACTAGCATTCTGCCTAAGAGAACAGTTTAGTTAGCTAGTCTCACTCAGTACTTCCCTTATGATAAAATTTTTTCACTTTCCAAGCCAGGATCATGCTGTGTAGTTCAGGCTGGCCTTGGGCTTGGTGATTCTCCTCTCTAGTAGTGGTGTGTGTGCCACCAGGCCTGCCTAAAGATATTTTTTGATTTGTACCACTAGCACTGTGTGAGGGTCAAACAGTTTGGAGGTCAGCATTTATCTCCTTGATTAAGACCTGACTTAACTCTCAGTTTACCTTTTATTAGCTAGGTACCTTTGGCCAGCTTACTTAACCTCACTGTGTCTCTTTTTTTCCTCTATTCTGAAGTCTTTGTTTCCTCCCCTAGGAAATGGAGACAGTGATAGCGTCTACCTCACACAGAGCTGTTGTGTAAGATCTGATTTTACGTGTATGATCTAATTTAACTCTTACATCATGAGCTTTGACAATAGCAGATCCACGGGGAGTGATAAGTACATGCTATTTGTGAAGCTCTTTAGACAAAATTATTTTGCTTTCTTTATCACGTTTTCAGATTGTAACACATTGTCAGAATGTCTGCCAGAAAAAATAAGCATGCCACTCAGTCTTTATACAATATCATTGGCAAGGTGCACACTCCACCAGCTTCTGCCATTAGGATCTTTAATTTCTTAATGAACACAGTGTGAGTCCATAAAGTGTGACTCACCCTGTTACGAGACGATCCACTCCATTTCTTTATGGATAAGCCCTGATCTCTTCAGCTTTGTTAGTTTCTTTTAAATGTCAGGACATTTTATCAGTGAGCCTGATTACACACACCCCTCCCACTCCAATTTCTTTTTCACATTTATGTGATTTCATTGTACTTTACAAAAGTTTGAAAAGTATCTTAATTTTTTAATTGATCCATCTTGTTGTCATTGGTAACAAGTTTTCAGGGCTTTGACAGCCAGGGGCATAGCAGAGCTTGACATGTTTCCTGGGATAGACAACTCTGTCGCTTTGAGTTGTTTTATATAAGCTGCAAGATAGGAAACACAGTGAACTCCTTTCAAATATTGCTATCTACCTGTGTTATGGCTTGTGTCTGGATGTCTCCCCAAAGCCTCAAGTGGTCAGAGTTTTTTCAGAGGTAGCTGAATCTAGTGTGTGTGATTGATTTGCAGGGCGATGCTGGGATTAAGGGTGTGAGCGCTACACTGGCCCTAGGTAGAGTAGCCGCCACACAACATAAGGGACTGAAAGTTTTGTCTCTTTTGTTCTCTCTTGTTGCTTTTGTTGTCTTCTGCCACCATGAACTATTGCCCCTCAGCTATGCCACCCTGCCTTGGAGCCAGCTGATGATGGACTGAAACCTCCACAAATTGTGAGCTAAACAAGACTTTTGCCCCTTCACTTTGGGCATTAGGTATTTTATCTCAGCAATGAGAAAAGTAACCAAGACAACCTGAAATAGCAACTTTGTTACATGCTGATTTCTGTCCTAATGTTGTATTATTTGTGGTTTGCCTCCTAATAGGGCTTCTATGATGGATTGGGTGTCTTTTGGTCTCCTGGTCACATTTTCTGCCCTAACACAATGTTGATAACTGTGCCTTTGCCCTGTGCAGAGGCGTTCACTTTAACACATATGCTACACCAAGGGAGACAGGGAGCGATATACACAATAACCAGCACCCAGGAACCCAGACACAACTGGCATCAGTCCTGCGGTTTCCCTCAGAAAAAAGAACCACTTTCTAAAAGTCTACTTCCTTTGTGTCTTGTCCCTGGGCCTGTTCTACTTAGGGTGAATGTAAAGGGCATTCATAAACCTCACCTCCATTATGCAGACATTCTGAATGATAATAAGTGCTGAAATTACCCGAGCTTCCATTTAAAGGGTAAGCCATGCTGGCTCAAGAAGAGTCTGGCAAGTAATTTAATGAATAGAATGAGACGGCTAGAGCCTGACAGAATTTCATTTTAAGTAGTCCGTGCCATCCTGAAAGATAAATCCCCTTTCACATCCTACTATTGAGGGCCAAGCTATCTTAGCTTTGCTCACGAGCTAAGTCCAAGCAGTACATTCAGTGTAATATTTCTAAAAATGAATACTATATTTTTCTACTTTAGCTGACTGCAACATGATTTTGGCATAGATTAAATTTTGTTTAAAAAAATTTTGTCTTCGTTGGCCACTTTTCAATGGAAAGTGTTTAAACTTCAGGCAATTACATTAAAAGGAGAGAATGGACAAGTTAGGAGCAATTTTAAAATATGCGTAACAAGATGATAATCACTTTCAGGCTTTTTTTCTGATATTCTTATTATTTGTAAAGTAATTTAAAATTAAGGACATCCTCTGTGATTGTTATTGATTCACCTACTTACTGACATTTTAAAAAATCTTAAAAAAAGAAAGCATGACAAAACTGGAGGAATTAAATTATATAAATTGTTAAAAAATAAAAATCTTTCAATATTAATGGCCACTGCCGGAGATTTAGCTCAGTGATCTAAGTGCTCGCCTGGCAAGCATGAGGTCGTGAGGTCAATCACCAGTACAAGAAAAAACAAAATCAACCAACATTAATGGACATTTTTTTTACCTTAAAAAAAAATCACTAAATATAAGACTTATATTCCTGAGGATGTCATTTCTTTACAACAGAATTAACTGGGACACTCTTAAAATGGTGCCTAAAACAGGCGCCTACCGTAAACTACAGCCCCAGACCAGATCCATTCACCACTGCTTTGACTGGGACACAGTTGTGCACATGTGTTTATGTATGACTGAGGCTCCTTTGGTGTTAAAATGTTGGTGCTAAGCTGCGGCAGCGCAGGCTGTAAGTTCCTACAGCAGAAGTGGCGAGTCCTCTGTCGTCATATGAGCCAAGTCACCCCAGCCAAGCCCCAGATAACGGATGTTTTTCCTAAACTAAAACCTCAATATTCAGATTTAATTGTAGTGTTGGCATTTTGTGATAAATAAGTGGTTTGGGGTTGCAGTCTCAGCATTTGATCTCTAGAAGGTTCTCGTTATCCTTCTAGAGGTTCAAGTCCAAATCAGGCAGCCCTACTGGTTTGTGGCAAGACCAGCACATGACAGCAAGAGAGTGTAGCAGCAAGAAAGCACACACGGAGCCAGGAGGCTGACAGACCCTGGTGCCCCTGGGCACTGCCTCCAGGGACTACGGACCTCTTGCTAGGCCTGGCCTTTCAAATGGCCACAGCACCTCCAGATACTGCCACCCTGGGACTGGGCCTTTACCCCAACCATAGCACAAACCCTACAGCGTTGCCTCACTACCCTGTGTGCCTGGCGCCAGGCCATGTACTTTGTAAAATGGGAAAAATAAGACACCAATTCCTGTAGCTTTAGAGTCAAAACTGATCACAGTGTCACACAATACCTTTTCAATGAAGCTAACTTCTAAAATTACCCAAGAGGATTGAGGTGGTAACAGTGAGAAAGAGTACTCATCTAGCACGCATGAGGCTCTGGGTTCAATCCCTAGCACCAAAAAATAAAAAAAGTACTCAGGAACTATTAAGATGTATTTCAGTAACTCCAAATATTTCAGTAGTAGTCAATGTGGTCAACACACAATTTTAAAGTTTTTTGGCATATTATATTATATTATTTAATGGCTAACTTCCAAAGGAACCCCATCCTAACAAGCTCAGAATTCTTGGTATTCATTTTAACATATTAGAAACTCAGAAAATCTGGACCATGGCGGCAGAGGCTACTGGAACAGCAGTCTCAAAATTTTGGTTAAGGATTATGACCTGGAGGCCAATCAGGCTAAAACCTCTTGACTTACATAACAGCTGGTATAGTGAGAAGCAGGGGCTGGAACTTGCAGGCATATTTTCCCATTCCTCAGTCTCAGGAAGAAGTGAACACCAGAGCAATGGGAGAAAGAGAAGTAGCTGCACATCACCCACCCTGGCTCCAGCTTTCAGGGCAGCCAAGACTCTGAGTACAGTGTTTCAAGTCCCTCACTGCATGTTGCCAGAGGATGAAAGTGAAAGTTCAGGGCCCTATTTCTGCCCTGATGAGCTGCTGAGAACAAAATCCATCGGCAGCTGAAAAGGAAAGGAACGTGGCAAACAAAATTACCTGGTGAAGACTCAGTATTTCTTGACTTCTTCCAGCAGATACAGTTTATAACTCCTGTGCTATCATCCACTGCAAGAGAAGCATAAAAAGGTAGAAGAGGGATCGAGGCATAGCTGGTGAGTTCACACGTCACCATTACATTCAGCCATGATGTTTTTCAATAATTACGATGGGGAATGCCCTTATCACAGTTCTCCATTTTTAAAATCAACCTCTCATCATACACTGGGATGGCCTGCATGTACATGTGAGTGGAATACATGAGCCTACTGGGAAGTACCCAACACTTCCCTTACCGTACCTAGAGTACTAGTGATTCGTATCTACACTCCTCTGCTAAAAATGGTACCCTAAGTTATGTGCTGAGATCTAATGACCACCCACGTGCAAAGTCAGCCTTTCTCTCCCACCCTGAAAAAACACAGCATTGCGTGACCTGTGGTCAAGGGCACCCCCAAGGACATCACCTTCTGTCACTATGAGCCCCTGCCATCTTGAGACAAAAGGTCCTGTGTTGTTTGGCCAGGGTTTCTCTCCGCAAAGGGCTTCTGCCCAGTTCTTACCCCTGCAGGGGACACATGGGGAGCCAAGCATATCACAGAAGGGCCCTGTTTTATTTCATAATAGAAAATAATTATATCCTGGCTGCAAAAACAATACTGGCTCAGCTTTTTTTTTTCTAGTACAAAACAAGCCAAACAATTCCCATGGCACCTGTAGAAAAATTCTGAGATTTCCTTTTTGCCTAATTTCTGAAAAACTCAGAAGCAAGGTTACTAAGCATAGGGTAGGGGCCTCACAATTGAAAGAAAAAATCAAATGGCCCCGAATCCAGGCTGGCAACTTTCTGAAGCTGTTGGTTTCAAACAGAAGCTTAAAGTGGTATCTTTCTATGCTCCTATGGCCACTTCAGAACTTTAGAGATGCAATGGTCAATTCATTAGAAAGAACACCTCCTCTACCGCCATGGGCCAGAAGAGAAGCCATATCCCCCCAATCCCCAGAGCTTGCCGCCTCAGGCCGGGAGGAAAGGAGCCCCAGGGCTCCAAAAGCTGGGCCACCGGAGAGGAAGCCAGGCCCCGGGGCTCCACAGCCACCTGGGGAACACCCATGAGCAGCTGCTGCACACCTTTCGGCCATCCTGGGAACCTCAGATGAGGGGACCCTAACCCAGTCCCCCACATCACAGGACAGGCAGCAGGCAGTGAGTGCCTGGGATATAGCAACCAGCTGAATCGGAGGAACACAGACAAATGTCAAGAGGAAGAAGCAGGTTGTGCAATCCAGTCCTCCAGCCACCCATTTCAGGTCCAGGAGACACAGACACAAAAGAAATTAGAAATCAAGCACCTGGTATCTCTGAAATGATAGCAATGGAAGTAAAGAGACAACTTAGTGCCTATTTTGTTTGATTAATTTTGCACACAGACACAGAGGAAGTTAGAAGCAACACACCTGAGATTTCTGAGATGACAGCACCTGAAGAAACAACTTAGTGCCCGTGCTGTTTGGTCGGCTTTGCATGCCTGTGACTGGTGGTCTGGACATCTATTTAGAGAATTACAAGGTACACTGCAAATCAATCTATGGTTGATTTTCTACTGTCTTATTTTTGAAGCCCAATATTGTTCCCATTGTTTTGTTTTATTCTCTTTAAAATAAAAAAAATCAAGTAGATTACTGTAAAATCACATATAATGTAGAAGAAATATAAGGCAAAAATATCTTATTGCTAGTTTATTATGTTGAAAGAAAAAGTCAAGGATAGTTTCTCTTTCTCTTTTTTGGTACCAGGAATCAAACTCAGGACTTCACGCTTGCCGGGCAGGTGCTGTGCCACTGAGCTATGTCCCCAGCCAAAGAATGCTTCTTATAGGAAAATTAATTCTAGACGTGTTTCATTAAATTAAATATATAAACTTAAGGAAACATGAGTAAATACTTTAGGCCTCTGGCTGGTGGGGAGAGACTTCTTTAAAGCAGAACCTAAAAATGAGAGCTCATTTTTTAAAAAGGCTGATCTAAAAACTAATAATGGGGAGCAATTCTCTAAACGTAGGATTAGTGTCTTAATATATAAGAGCTCATATCATTTAAGAAGAAAAAGACCAAGCTACAAGAGAAAGTATGGCAAAGAAAAAAATGCAATTAATGGAAGATACAAGCATGACCCATAATATGTCAGTATGCTAAATTCACAATTTACTATGGATAAAAAGCCAATTCCAATAATTTCTCCACTATCAGATACTGATATTCATAGGTGTTAGTGGAAATACAAATTAGCACTAAATTTCTAAAGAGCAAATTTGAACACATGCATCAAATTTTGAAACAATCCTTTGGCTTAGCAGTTGCTTCCAATAAACTATTCTGAGGAGAAAGACAGAATAAGTATATAGACACATACACCTCCTATAAGGCTGTTCACTGTAGTACTGTTCATAACACTTAAAATTGTAAATAATCTACATGTTAATATATATGGAATTGACTAAAAATGTTACAACAACAGTATATGAGAATATGGTGGTTAAAACAAAGATTTATACTCATTCCTGCTAAGATATAGGTATTTTACTGTAAAACAAAAATCTTATATATCTTAAAAGTCTTAAATATAGTTATGTAAAACAAAGGGCATACTATAACATAAATGATTTTAAAACATTGGGTGTAGCTATGGTTTATACACTGCGTCAACTTGAGAAGTTTAGATGTTTAATTGAGAGACTCAGCGGGAAGCCAGGACCCTTACTTTGAAAACATCCTGATCCTGTGCAAGAGGGCACAGAGGTGGAGGGAGTGATATACCAGCCCTGGAGGAAGGGGGTGGTCTGCGTATGAGGGAGAAATAGAGGCTTGTTCTCCTTCTTTTGTTCTGGCTGTCACCTTGAAGTGCTGCCCCAGTGCCACGCCACCCTGCTGTGTAACCAACTGATTATGGACTGAAACCTCCACAAACAGTGCTAAATAAACCTTTCCTTCCTTCATTTTGGGTGTCAGGTATTTTGCCCCAGCAACAGAGAAAAGCGACCAAGGCAAGCGTTAATAATACCTTTTAGATTACAGGGAAGGAACCCCACATGCAATGTATGCATTGACCCTTAAGTCTAATTTCAAACACTTAAAGAAGAACAGACATATGTATAATAGCACTGAGGAAATAAGACATTTCTATATTTCTTAAATATCAGCACACTAGGAATATCAGGAACAACATTTACCCAAGCTCTGACCTAGTTATTGCCCAATTTATAGCATTTCACATGACTTGTTTGTGTATCATTAATATTTTTTTCTGGTTTGAAATTTTATTTTATGACAAATATCATTTTAACAAGCAAATACTCAGTAAGGACATTTGGGTTTAAAGAAAGTATGACAGATCTAGGCATAAGACTTATAGGTGAAAATTTTGATTTATGATAGAAAGTCAAAGAAAAAAAGAGTAGATGAAGATTTCTCCTAAAAACACGAGATCTTCCTGGTCTTGATCTGAGCCCCTAAGGTTCCAGGCTGAGCTTACATTGCTGCCAAGTGCTCTGCACAATGCGGACACTGCCACCGAACCCCAGTGTCCCTGGACTGTGACCTCTCCCAGTGGATCCTGTGTCACAACCCTGAGGTCTGCTGCCTCCTTGGCCAGTATGGGACACAGTGATACGTCAGTGTAGGGCTGTGGTGAAATGTGCAGCAGGGTGTGGCTGCCTGGAAGGTGGCCTGAGAGCCAAGCTGGGCCTGAGGACAGCAGGCAGAGAAGCAGCTCTGCTGGAACAGGCTAGGTGGGAATTAGTCACAGGCGCATTTCCACTCTCGATTACTTCCACATTTAGCTGTTTGCTGTTTTTATGCAGCCCAGGGAAGTGGCAGGCTGTTGACTCCCTCAGTGGGAAAGGCTTCTTGGGAAGAGCTAAGTGCACACTCTTAATCTTTCCATAATGGGAAGAGGGCGTAAGTAATGCTCTGTTAGGTCACAGGCTAATTTTGGCCTGGTTCTAAAGCCAGCACTGAGGTTTTCAACAGACTCATTTATTTGATCTGAAAAACTGAAAACTAAAAACTAGATCCAGCTGATTTGCGGGTGGGGCCTGGATGAGGAAGGGGACAGAAGGACAGAAAAATTCATAGATTGCCAAGTACACAGAAGACATACATAGATTGCCAAGTACACAGAAGACTGGACCCACACAACGCACATCACTGGAACCCCAAGCAAGCTACGGACCCTTAGCTTTACCATCTACAAAATGGAAATCATTTCTGTCCTTTCATTCCAAAAGATTAGGAGAATAAGGTAAATGACCATGGTAAGTGTGCTTTGTAAAATGAAGGACACTACTGCTTTCTCTTTGTGCGAGGGAGGAAATGCTTTATTTTACTCTGGGCGGTGCCCTCACCCTCAGCTGAGTATCCCTGAGTTTTGATGGAGAAAAATAGGACCAACCTTTTTGGTAAATAAAGCAGAGAAGAGATTCAGCACATGGATGCCTGACAACAAAGTGACTGTAATGCACTCCAGATTATGCACTGAGAAAAAGCAGAAGGCACAGACGAGCTCATCTCTCATGTTATTTTATAAGCACAAGCCAAGTCATCTTCGAGAAAATGAACAAATGTTGAAATGCAGTCACGCTGTATCTATAATTATCAATCATGCATAGACTCCCAAGGAAATATTCTTGCTCACCAAGTCCAGTGCCTTTTATCTTCCTCCAAGTACAGCACAAACACAAATCCAAGACAGCATGACAAAAAGTGACAGTGTCCATTATGGCAGAGGTTTGGAATTCCACATTGAGCTTCTCACCAAATGCCTAACTTGGTTTCCTAACTAGAGAACCTTGAAGTCCACAAGGCAATATATTAAAATGCTTACATTCTGCTCTAAGCCATCAAGAACCATTGCACTAAAATCACATTCTAGCAATTCTCTGGTGTCCAAAATATAGAACCCCTTTATATGGTTTCCATCATCGTAAGGGAAGGAAACTTTTCTGACAATGGATATTTACTCCTTTGAGTACCAAAAGGTAAAAAAACTGCTTTGGATACACTATCTTTGACCCCTTCATGTCTCTGTAAAAAGTCTAACATTAACCTGGCCCTTTCTTTGTAAAGGTATCATTGTAACTGTATATTGTCATCCCCTGCTATTTATAGCCGTGCCCACAGGTATCAGGTGGCCCCCATCAATCCGGGAGCCTAGATAGCTGGATTTTCATTCTTCTACCCCCTGACTCCCCGGCTGTGGTCACTTCACGGTATCATCCATTTCACTCAACCTCTTGTCTCACTTTACACTCAGTCCACATGTGGGGCTCCAAGAGGCTCCCGACAGAGGACTGTGCTTTTCAAGGGTCCCTAGCACCTCTGCAAGGCTGCCTGGAATCCAGCCTTTAGCTATGTGGGGACTTTCCACCTCAACTCAGTTTCAGGTGCAATTGCTCTTACCTCCATAACCATAAAAAGCATCTTTTTCTTTCACTCCAATGACAGTTCCCAGGATATCTACCTGTTTGACTGGATGCCCATTGTAGAAAAAGATACCTACAATTTGAAAAAAGCAAAGTTACAGATGAGTCATTTTCTGCTTCATTAAATGTCTTTGGGGGAGCGGGTGCAGCAGATGTAAAAAGCAAAAGAAGTCTGTTGGCTGAAGTCCCAGTCTTAAGAAAGAGCCCCTGACCAATGGCAGTTCCAGGAAACCCAGAGGTCTCTTCCTCAAGGGTGGGAAGCAGAAAGCCTGGTTTTCAGTTTTTACAGGTGCAGAAAAGGGAAAACGAGTGTTGTCCCATGAAATCTGGTGAACTGGCTTTCTCTGTGTGACATGTTCCCCTGAGAAGACTCAGGCCTGAAAAGTCATTGCACACCAGGACCAGCACAGGACAGGAAAGAGAAAGGAAGCTGGGAGAATGCCTTCTTTGACTTTTTTTTAAACCAGTGTTTTTCTAAGAACTGGGTCATTGTTTCTATGAATTGATGAGAGCTTCCCCTTTTTTTCTTTGTAAGAAAAAAAAGAGATGACACGTAGATGGCAAAATGCTACCCCTTGGGGCTAGCTGACTACAAGTCAAAAACTTCTCTTTTTAGAACTATTTTCAACTGGGCATGGTGGCGCAAGCCTGTAATCTTAGCACTAGGGAGGGTGAGGCAGAAAGATTTCCATCAATTTGATGTCAGCCTGGGCTATGTAGTGATTTCAAGGTCAGCCTGAACTACACAGTAAGATCCTGTCTCACAAACAAAAACAACAACAATAAAAAACCCAAAAACAAAACTAACCAACCAAACAAAAACCCCGGTTTTCAAAACTTACACTGGAGATTCTGGCAGCTGAGTTCCTACCAGAGGAGAAACCTAAGAGGAGACCCACTACTGACATCAAAGAATTTTCCTGACCCGGGGACCGGATAAATCAGAATGAGCCCTGGGAGCTGAGCCTCTGATTCTGACCTGCTATTCCTGGGCTTCCCTTCTGCTCCTGCCCTGCTTACCTAAGCTCCTTGCTTCCGCTGTGGCCCTGTCACCTGCACCACAGTACCCAAACACCCTCTCCAGGCACTCTTCTCCCACACTTGGCTGCAGCCTTCACCTTTAGTAACAGGTTACACACTTTTGACAGGCCATTTTCCTTCCACATAAATACATGGATTATAAACAAGGAGACCATGATCACGGGCACTGGGCCACCTCTCCCTCACTAGTCACAGCCTGTGAACTCCAAGCCATGGGTGGGGGGACCTGTGGCATGAATACCAAACTGGCCTCTGCAGAGGGAAGATTCTCTTGATCTGCTTGAGGACAGAGGGACCGAGGATGGGCCACTCACCTCTATTCTCAGGTGTGGACAACAACTCCAGAGCCTCTGACCGCCAGTGAAACTAGGAGAGAAATGTGCTCAGAGCAAAGAAAACATGCCTAAAGCAGGCCCAGGACCCTGTGGAAGCACACTTCTCAAGAAGCCTCCGCACGGGAGAACATCCTCAACCAATTATGGGCCCATGAGTTGAAATACCAAGGCTGCAAAAGGGCAGGAATGGGGTCAGTATATCACCTGGAAACAAGAGTTGTCCCCATCCAGGAACTGGGTTTGAATGGGGATCCACAGAAAACCTATGGACTTTGAAGGCCTTTAAGATGGAAGAACAGATGGACCACAGGTGATCTGCCTGGACTGAGATCTTTGAAGAAGGCCATGAGATCAGGCTGGACTAATGGTACAGCCAGTGACGTCTCTAATTCATCTACAAATGCTGTACCTGGCAAAAATAAAAACAATAGTCGGGCATGGTGGTACACACTTGTAATCCTAGCACTCAGGAGGCTCAGTCAGGATGATTGCCACAAGTTTGAGGCCAGGCTGGGCTACAGAGTGAGTTTAAGACTAGCTTGGCCCATACAATGAGACCCTGTCTCAAAAATAGTTAAATAAGTAATAAAAACTATGAACAGGTGTTCAGTTGAAGACATAGTAGACTTCCATAAAAAAGAATTCACTGCAGTCCCACAAACTTCCACCTCACAACTTGCCCTCAAGGACAGATACTGTTACTTGAGGAAACAGTGAAATTCTTCCAATCCCGGGATGTGACATCTTCAAAGCATCACTAAACCAGAGAGGACAGCTGCAGCAGAAATAACACAGGGTACCAGCGTAAAACCTCCCAGGAAACTGATGGAGGAAGAAACATTGATTACAAATTTGGCAGAGATGTCACACAGTACCTGCAAACATACACCAAGCAAATGAGATACTCAGCGTCTACAAAGACAGCTGAGGATATGGAAAAAAAATTGGAGAACCACTTCCCTCTATCAGAGCACAGTCTTTCCTAAGGCTCAAGGGAGTTGGACAGAAGCACTGTGGATCCAGAGAAAACTCCACAGGCTCTGAAAATGATGACCACATGTTACATTTATGAAAATCTCACACTAAAACTCGGTATTTTATAAAATTTTTAGCTACCAATAAAAATACATTGAAGATTATCCCCACAGACAAATGCTAGCAAGTCTATGTGGCAGCCTTTTCCAAGGGGCACTTTTGCTTCTACTGTTCCTGTATAACCCACAGGAGCCTGTATGTACAGGAACCCCCAGATCCTCAGGCCCCCAGGAAGAGCTCAGACAGCTGTGAGGGCTCAGGGACCCAGAGGCACAGGTAGCTTTAAAGCAGACTTCAAGCAGCTGGCCTTGAACATCTACAACTACAGCAAGACATTTGCCTGGCACTTTTTTTTGGGTACCGGTACAACCTTGAGCTTGGCAGGCAGACACTTTGTTACTTCTTGAAAAGTAGAGTACCTTTGTCGGATCACCTTTCAGTTTAATTGCTTATTATTTTATTGAAGCTATAATTGGTCTCATTGAAATCTGATAGCAACAAAATGCCTAAGATAGTATTTTCAAACATAGATCAACATTAACACAATTCTTATGAATATAGGGTTGTGTCTGTTGATGGGAGACTGGTTCCAGGACCCTATGCAGGAGCCCGAGGATGCTCAAGTCGTTATATAAAATGGCCATTAGTATTTGCACACAACCTACCTGTGTCCTCTCATGGTAAGTCATTACTTACCATACTCATATGATACAAATGCTATGTAAGTAGTTATTATACTACATTGTTTATGGACTAATAAGAAAAAGGCTGTATATATTCAGATAATTACAAATTTTCCCCCCATATATTATCAATCCTAGATTGGTTATACCTATGGATGAGGGATACAGAAGGGTGACTGTATAGTATATCTACCTCACTGCATTTGCTAGGAATATACAGTGTTAAGTTCTATACACTGATCTATAAAAAAATTATGCTGTTATAATGTTTATTTCTTGGTTTTCATCTATGGTTCTTGGCTTATAACTCTCAACACAGGTCATAGAAACTAATTCTTTTTTTTTGTTTTGTTTTTCTTTTCTTTTTTTTTGAGATAGGGTCTTGCTATGTAGTTCAGGCTGGCCTTGGACTCTTTGCAATCCTCCTGCCTCAGCCTCCTGAGTGCTCGGACCATAGGCATGTGCTACCCCACTTGGCTCATAGAAACTAATTCTGCTAACCTTTAGCTGACCATAAAGAAACTGTCAGTGCTATCCTGGACTAGTAGATCTTAAGACCCTCCTCATTCCAGAAGGGTTCTGCCTCACTCCCTGGGAGAAGGAACATTATACAGAGAGGCCACGAAAAACCTGGACAGACAGGTCAAACTAGGGTTTCCCCACCTAGTTTCTTAGAAGTGGATCATGGGCATTGTGCCCAATTGTATTTCAAAACTACTGTCCACGCTTCGATGATGACTATGCAATGAAACCTCCATAAAAATCCCAAAAGGTGAGAAGTTCTGAGAAGTTCCAGATAGCTTCCAGGAGGGTGACACACCTTGGGGGGAATGGCAGCTCAGTGCCACTTGTCCTTCCCCTTCCTAGTCATCTCTCCATCAGTAGCCTCTATGATACCCTTCACGATAAACTAGAAACTGTTTCCCTGTGGCATCAGCTGCCTGTTTGTGGGAACCCTGATTTACCACCAGATGGTCAGAAGCACAGTAAAACCAACTGGGGTTTCAAATGGCATCAGAAGCGCTGGGGCATCTTGGGAATGGAGACCTCAACCTGTGGGATTTAACACCATCTCCAGACAGACAGTGTCAAAACTGAAATTGGAGGACGCCCAGCTGGTGTCTGCTGAAGAACTGACTGCTTGTTTGCTGGAGCGGGGAGAATACCCTATAGCTTTTTGGGTCATAGTTTTCTGTGCTGTCTAATATGAGAGCAAGGCAAAAAGAAGGTAGCTTGTTTTTCGTAATGTACAGTTATTTTCTAACTGATCTAAGTTTGACATGTAAAGACGTTTAAAACAAAGACTATCTCTGTGTCTTATGAGCTATTATTAAAAGCTTTTTTAGTACAAAAAGAAAAAGTCTAAAACCTATCACCATTACAGTTAAACTTGACAGAAGTTTTATTAGTTTAAACCCAATTCACAGGGCTAGGGACACATTTTTGCAGTTCTCTTGCAATGCAATTCGAATGCTAAATTTCCACTTGGGTTAAATTTCACAGGTTTAGGGCACGACCCCCCCACAGTACTGCCCTCACTTCATTTAGTAACCCTACTTTTTGTGGGGACCCTTAGGCAACCTTCACTTTTGAACAGCTGACTGTCAATGTGGAGGTTTCCATGACTCACTCCCTCAGGTGTATGAATCTATTGGAACACAAACTAAGACAGCTGCTACACTTGTGGTCATGTGACAGCGAGCAGAAATCAGTACCAGCTAAATGAAGAGATGGCATAGGGCCAGGCCTGGGGCATCCCAATATGACATCTCATGAGCTCGGCCACATCATCCTCTGACAAACCAGTGTATGGTAACCAACCAGGAACACTCACCCAGCTTCACTGCCCAGGGTTTTTACTGGGTTTCAGAAAGCAGGCATAATTGACTTATAGCCATGTGACTAAACTCCCCGAAACCCCAAGGGTTCAGACATAGCATGGGCCACAGGGGAAGGCTGGTCTTTTGGTGTGGTCAGTTCCAATCCTGAAACTTTGGGGTCAGTGTAGGATACCTGATTAGCATACCCTCAAGTATGGTTTTAGTGGTAAGCTGTCACAGGTAACTCCTCTTTCTTAGGAAACTGCAAGGATTTAGAGGTTACCTCTAGGACCCAGGACAAAGCCAGGTGAATTCTTTATCTTAGCAAATACTGGATTTTTATTTTGGATAATCTTCCTTGCCTTAAGACTTCTTGTTGTTGTTTAAACATTTCTAAGTTTTTATGTTGTCACAAGTTTTCTTTGTGTGGATGTGTATAGGGACTGAACCAGTGAGGGGGCAGGCTCTACCACTGAGGTTTATCTCTGGCCCTTTTTAAAAATTTGAGGCAGGATCTTACTAAATGTCCCAGACTGGCCTCGAATTTGCAGTCCTCCTGTCCCAGTCTCTTAAATAGCTAGGATTACAGACCTTCACTAAGTTTCCTCCTTATGGTAAACCAAACCAAACCAACAAAATAAAACCTAGGCAAGTGATGTTCCCTACCTTCTGAACCCTACAGTATAGTATAAAGAAAATCTCTAAAATCATGATGTCTACTTCAATCATGAGATTTCCTTAAAAAATAAAAGCAAAGATCATCAGTACAGGTTCTCATTGGTTTGGTTCAGCACATCCTAAGATCCTTAGCCCACAGGAAGAGTTAAGTCCCCATGCCTGTCCCTAATGCTTGTTGCTCACCCACAGATCTTCAAGTGAAGCTGGTATTTGGTGTGAATTAATTTCTTCCTGAGGAGATGAGCTATGAAGAATACCAGATTGTTGTGGAAAATGGAAAACTATGGGGGAGGCTGGCTGCCTTCCAAGGAACAAAACAGACAATGTCCAACAGCAATGAGGAAATGGAGGTGTGATGAAAAATCTGCACAAAAGACTCCAGTGTAAGGTCATCCAAATATATTTGTAAACAACTAAAATCACAGGAAACCTCATCTCAGTAAAACTGTGGATGCTTGCGATGCCTACTTCTGACTCACACACAGCCTGCTATTCAGAAGGCCCACGCCCAGAAAGCCACACTCAGAGTAGAGTTTAAACAAACAACTCATACAGCACAGTGAACACATGAAGACTTACCCATGGCTTCTTGAATTAGTCAAATCTGTCCTAAATGGTATTTGTTGTCCATTCAGGCATATCTTTTATGTGCCTTTAGTAACTACTACTTTAATAAGAAATATTTAACTTTAGGGGCTGGGGGTTTAGCTCAGCGGCATAAGTGTCTGCCTTGAAAGCAGGCAGTCGTGAGTTCGATCCCCGGTACAAGGAAAAAGACAAAAAAAAAAAAAAAAATTTAACTTTAAATGTACAAGCTTTGTTTCTTTGATTGCTGTTTTCCTTTTGGCTTTTTGAGGTAAGGTCTCATTATGTAGCCTAGTCTGGCCTGAAACTGGCGATCTTACTGCCTCAGCCTACCCAGTACATATTGGGGTAATAGCTATGTACCACCAAGCTTACTCCCACAGATGTTTCTTGAGGGCCCAACCACTACAAACCAAGGTGCTGTGATTACACAGGTGAACAAGACAGACAGGGAGCTTATACGGATTCTAATTCAATAACAAAAAAAAAAAACCTCACAAAATCAGGCATGGATAATTTCTGTTTTTACAAAAAAGGACAGGTAAGCCACGTGACCCTAACGAGGGAAAAAGGCACAATCTGAGTCTAGGAACGCTGGGCCCACAGATCTTTCCACCAAGAGCCCCTAAGAAAAACAACTCAGTATTTCTGCAACTGGAAGACCTTAAACACTAGTATAGCCTTCTTCTGCACGGTTACTTCCTTAAGCATCTATTTTTTTAAAAAAAACATTGTTTTTAACTCGCAGGAGGCTCTGAGCTAGGTCGTTTTCAAAGCCCATGCAGGGAGGGCCTTCAGACAGCTGCCAGGCAGGAAGGGGTGCAGACGCAGCACAGGGGGACTACCAGGCGCCCAGCCACCTACCTGGAACTTGGCGGGATTCCTTCATGGTCAGGATATCCCTGATGTAGAGTTTTGCAAAAGCTACAAACACAGGATCCAAACCCCACAAGAGGGAAGGAGTCTCCTCATACCGGCTGGACTCGGACTGCATCAAGAGGCTGCAAACTGGCATCTACTTTAGCTAATCCTAGAGGCTCTGCTTCACTTAGTCAAGGATCTACATGAGACAGAAAAACCAGGACGGAGGGTTTTAGTGAGGATGTAACTGGCGCGGCCAGGGAGTGGCACCCAGGACGCTGGAGGGTGTAAGCTCAGGGTCTGCAGCCCAGTTACTCTTTCCCCAAAAGCACCAGCCTCCAAACAGCTAAACGACTTTTCGCTTTGGGGACAGCCTTCCACCCAGGAGCACCCCGAAGCTGCTTCAGTGAGTGGGTCCGGAGTCCCCGGCGCCCTCGCGGCCACACAGCAACTGAGGCACAGAAAAGCCCATCCATCTCCGCTCTGCACCTTCCGGGGGAGCGGCACAAAGGAAAAACAAACACACTGGACCGGTGGGCGGCCCTCCCCCCCGCGCCTGCACCGGTGCCCACAGCACCCAGGCGGCCACTTCCCGGCCAGCTCACAGGCCGGTGCCTCTCCGCCCGCGACAGACCCCTGTCAGCGCGCCGCTTTTCCGTTTCCAGCCGTCTGCACCTCGCCTGGCCCCGCCCCATCCGGCAGAGGCCCCACCCCATCCTGCGCCGGGCTGCGGCTGCACCACATGCTCTCCTGCGGGGGCGGGGCTTCGTGACAGCCGGCCAGAGCGGCAAGCAAGCCCCGCCCACAGGCCCCCTCTCCGGGCGCGGAGAGGTGCTCACAGAGGCTGGAGATGCTTTCCGGGTTCTTGCAGCCCGAACCAAGCTTTCCATGTGGTCCCTTTCTACCCTCGGTAGTGGCAGGGTCCTCAAGATGTGGAACAGGATTCGAATATTCTACGAACAACAAAATAAGGCAGAGCCAAAAGCAGGCTTGCTTTGTGGCTTTTTTACGTTTATTCATTGCTGATAAAGGATCCACGGATATACGCTCATTTGGAGATGACAGTGTCTAAATTTGAGCCCTTGAGTGGACATGAGGCCTTGTCTTTGCCTAAGACCAGCTCTGCACGAACATGACAATACGCTTTGTCTACTCGGTTCACAGTCTACAATATTGTGTTAGTCTCATTCCACTGCCATTGTGACATAACTAGAGATGGCAAGAGTTCTCCCTAATTTATAGGAACACAGGCATGGTAGGAGGAGTACAGGTTACTCAGCAGCCCAGTCTGGGAGGCAGTCACCTGCCAAAGAGATACTTGCTAAACTATTTATCAAAGAGCGAACTTCAAGCAGCTGAAATGGAAAATGTGTGTCATTAGAACCATGGCATTCAATTACCTTCCTGGCCACTGAAGAAGCAAAAAACCCGAGTCCTTAGTAAAATGCAGCCCCACCCAGATTCTGGTTCAGTAAAGAGTCAGGCTGAGTTTAAGATCTAATTAAGAGAAGACACCCTCTCTAATAGAAGGGAGGCTATCCCCCAGGGAACACACCCAGTAGGACAGGTGCTCCCAGCTCACCTGGCAAGTGGGGAGAGACAGGTTGGGTGGCATTTTCCTTACTGCACACATCTGCTAAAGGGTGGAACCCAAGAAGAAAATCGCTGGTCCGTGTATTCAGAGGCTGAGATGACTTCAGCAGTGACTCTTAAAGACTTGGGGTAGAATGCTGGAAATAAGAGCCCTTGGGGACTCCCAGTTTATTACCAGTCTTGGAGTGGGCCACACCCAGAGGCTGTCAGGAGAGAAGACTGCCTTTAATATTTTACAATGAACAGAGGACTCCTTGAAATCCAGGGGTGCTTTTTTGGATATGAGTACCACACTTGAAGGAGAAGATGGTAGCTAGCATGTAAGGTTAGATGCAGAACAGAATTCTCAGGTTTCAGAAGCCCCCAAAGGAGTCTGAGAGGTCCTCTCACCTTTTCAGTCTCCGGCACTTCAGACTTTAGATTCCCCAACTGTACACGAGTGCATGGAAGTCACCAATGCCGCAGCTCCAGCGGGGATTCCACAGCTCCACAAAGCAGATATCCCAAGACCCACAGTTAACACACACAGTGCTAGGGACCCTTTCTTATGACTTCTGGATGTGAAGTAACTTGGATTGATAGACACTTTTTTTTTTTTGACAGAATAGACAGTACTTTCTAGAAAGCTAAGGTTTTAGCAAAGTGTTCTGCAAAAAAGGGAATTGATCTGCATATATTTCATACCTCAAAGCTCAAACTATCTTTCCATAACTAATTTTTTGTCTTTTTATTTATTGTCTTTTTGACACAGGGTCTTGTTATTCAGCTCAGGCTGGCTTTGAGCTCACTTTGTAGCCCTGGCTGATCTCCAACTTGCAGTGATCCTCCTGCTTCAGCCTCCCAAGTGCTGGGGTGACAGGCATGAGCCACCATGCCCAGTTGGCCACAAATAATTTTTAACATCTGTACAGGTAGAATGGAGTTTGTTCACTTGCAAGTCAGGTTAGATGTTCCGTTCAAAGTTTATAATTGACAAAGACTCTCTTCTTGACCCAACGCTAACCATGCTTCTCTGAGAGCCTCTTTTTTTTTTCTCAACCTTGGCCCATAAAAAAATTTTATTTTTGACCCATAAGAATTTGAACAATTGTTAATATAGTTTCTAACAGCTCCTCATTCTAGTCCTCATTAAAATGCTTCCTGAGGAAACTCTAGGGGGCGAAAATAATTGGCTATTTGTCCCTGTCCACTTGAAGACACGGGCCTGTACCCTGGCATCTGTGGGAGGGCTCAGACTTCCACAAGCGCCAGTTAGCAAACCTAGGTGGATTCATAGACGGCCAGCTACTCTGCCACTTTTGTAACTTTTTTACTACCCTGACTCCAGTCAAGGCCCCCTGCCATGTCTCTCCCCCATTCCATAATTTTCCTATAAAAAAGCTCCCATTTATCTAATGTCTTAGTTACTTCCCTAAGTACAAAATAACAAAATATTCAACACCCAAAACTTATAGAGAGGAGAAGTTTATGTTGGCTCACCTTTTAGTCCGTACTTGGCTGGCTCCAAGGCAGGACACCATGGCCTAGGGGCACGGCGGAAAGCAACTGCTCACAGCATGGTGGACAGGAAGCAGAGGTAACCAAGGGAGGAGCTAGGGGAGAGATAACCCTTCTGGGTCAAGCTCACAGTGACCTGACTCTTCTGACCAAACCCACCCCCTAGGAGTGAGTCAGCTAGAAGCCCCCATGATCTAATTACCTTTCAGAAGTCCTGACTGAGCACCTAATACTTTGAGGGGGGGAATCTAAATATAAGGCATAACACCTAGAGTCTTTCCTCAATAATTACTGAATAATTGTCTACCATCAATAATTACTGAATAAAATGTTTTCATGGTTACAACTAACCGTTCTGTGTAACACAGACAGTGTATCAACATTGCCTTTATGCTATCACATTAGGGGAATGTTTGGTTCCTCAGCCTCCCTTGAGTTTTCTCTGTGTGCTTGGGCTGTAGTGCAGCTCTTATTTCCTTGGAACCAAAAGAGGGTTGCACGTGATATATTAAATAACAAGCAAGAGGCAACTTTCAACTTCGTGCAATGTATGGCTTAGTTTGTAACTACTGTGTGAGCTTTTGTAGGTAAACAGAAGGGCTTTCTTAAATGAGATAATATAAGTAATTACTGGAATAAAATAAGCATTTAATGCATAGGAAGCTGTTATTTGTTTGTAGGTAGGATATAAGTTGAATTTTGAAAAAAACAGATTCATTCATTCATAAAACATATTTTTAAAGCCCTTGTTAAGCGCTGTATTGGGCAGGGGGTAAGGAGATAAAACAGATGGGGCTTCAGAAGAAAAGGGGGAGAACAATGAACAAAAGTGAATCCAATGAGTACAGATTGTTTTGGATTAGGCAAAGGAAATAAGTGTATTGTGTTTTGCTCCTAACAGGACGTGGGCTCTACTTCCACCAGGTGAGATGAAATGACATTCAGGCTGAGACCTGTGACAGAAGAAACAGGCCCACACGGTATGAAGAAAGCATTCCAGGTAGCAAAGCAAAGAGGAATGTCTGGAGGCAGTAGAATCTTTCCTTTTTCAAGGAAGAGGAGAGACAGTGGGGGAGAACAGTCGCTCACGCAGTTGGTGGTAGGCAGCAGCAAGTCCAGTGGACCTCATGGGCCATGATAAGTTGGAATTTCACTGTCAGTTTCCTTTCCCACAAAGAGGGAGACAGGAACGAGCAGGAACAGGTCAAAGCCTCAGGGTGAGCAATGCGTGTTGCTGTAGAAGCCAGCACAGCAGCTTGACTGGAGATCCTGATTTTAGCTAGATCTTAAAGGCCTTGATTAGCCTTTGATTTTTATTTCATGTAAGCAATGGCGAGGTGTTGATTATTGATCAGAAGAATAATTTAATGAACTAAAAACTTGTAGAGATGTCTGCTACATCTTATATACTGTGGTAGGGAGCACAAAATACATAAGAAGCATTCTCGATGCAATTAACTGAATCTCCCTAAAAATTATGTCCTAGGGATATTTGCTAATTGATGGTGAAGAAACTAGTATCAGAAAATATTGCTGGGCTTACGGCAAAGACTCTCAACTATATCCCTTCCCTTCCCTCCCCCCATTTCCTTAGCACATAAACATGCTTTTCTTTATTCTTCTGACATATCATTCAGCTCCAGCTTGAAAAAAACAGACTTTTCCCCACTTTTAAAATTTTATTTTAAAAAACAAAATGATAAAAATAATACAGAATTTCAAAAAATAATAGGAAGTTAGCACTAGTTAATACATTGCATATTGTTATCTTAAAAGTAGTCATTCAGATTACAAGATTTAGGCATGAAAAAATGATCAACCAATGAAAACAGACTGTTTCTTTTGATAAATTAAGAGGTTAACAGTATAGTCATCTATCTTTTATGCACTTGTCTATCTATATCTATATCTATATCTATATCTATATCTGTGACTTATGGAAAATCTCCAACCCTTTCACTTCTGTCCGCTAGCTTACCATCTTGCTCTCCTTTCAAAGCCGAGCTCCTTGGAAGAGCCTACGCATTCCCTGTCCACACTTCCTTAAAGTGAGTCTCCAATTTGATCCATCAGAACCTGGCTCACTTTACTTTCCAACCAATCCTACTCCAGCTCACCATTCCACTGAAACTGCTTTTCTAAGGTTAGCACTAACACTCAAATTATCATATGTGATGGATAATCTACTCTCCTTATCATTCTTCATCTTTTTTTCCCCTAGCATTTGTTGTTGAGTAAATCCTGTACTCTTCCTATCCCATTCTGGCTTTCTGAGATCACCCTTCTGATTTTCCTTTTATCTCTGTTCCTTCTCAGCCTGCTTGATTGTGGTTTATCTCTTACACACTGATGTTTCCTAAGGTGTACTCCTCTGCTTGTACTTCCTAACCCTGCCATCTCTTTCTTCACCTGGGTTGTTGCTAACATAAATGTCAGTTCTGCTTTGCATTTTGTGTGTGTGTGTGTGTACCAGGAATCGGACTCATGACCTCGTGCTTGTCAGGCAGGTGCTGTGCTGCTCAGCCATATCCTCAGTCCTCTGTTTTACACATTTCAAGCTTACTTGTTAAATACACATATATTTCTAATGGTTATGTCTTCCTGATACATTCACTTAGGATTATCACATGTCTCCCTGTTATGGCTTTGATCTAGATGTGCCCCCAAAACCTCATGCAGTCAGAGCTTTTCAGCTCTGATTTTCAGAGATGGCTCGATTTAGGCTGTGTAATGCTGGGATTGAGGATGTGATGCAGTGCAGTGCTAGGATTAAGGGTGTGAGTACCACCTACTCTAATGGGTAACCTGGATAAAACATAGACATAAAGAGGGCCGCAGTGGTTGTTGCATTTGTTGCTTGTTTCTTGCTGCTTACTGCCTTCCTCCCATCATGAACTGTTTCCAGTATTATTTTAACCACCCAGCTCTCTAATGGTTACTTCACATGTAGATCATATGATAAGCATACCTAATTTTATTGTACTTTGATTTCTTTTGCTTCACAGATATTGTATGTTTTACAAGCTGAAGGTTTACAACAGCACTGCATCAAGTAAGTCTACCAACAGTGAAGATGATTGTTATCGTTTCTTTTTGCCAATAAAGTACTTTAAAAAGTATGTACCATAGCCTTTGTTTTTGTTTTGCTGTATTGGGAGTAGAACCCAGAGCTTAATGCTTGCCACTGAGCTACAGACCCAGTCTTTTTTGATTTTCTTTTGAGCAAGGCCTTTCTAAATTGCCCAGACTAGCTTCAAACTTGTAATTCTCCTCGATCAGCCTCTTAAGTAGCTGGAATTACAGGTATGTGCTACCACATCTGGCTGTATATTGGTTTTTTAAAGACATAATGCATACTTAATAGACTACATTATAGTATAAATATAACCTTTACATGCACTTGGAAATCAAAATGTTTATATGATTCACTTTATTATAATAGTCACTTTCTTGTGGTCTGGAGCCAAACCCGTGATACTCTAAGGTGTGACTACAGTGGGCTCTTGTCTTTAATATCTTTAAAGTACAACTATAGTTGGCTCTTTTTTTAAATCTAGTGTTATAATCTCTGTATTTTGCTTGGGGTGTTTCGATCATTCACGTTTAATAGAATTATTGGCATAATTAGGTTTGGCATTTTTCTATTTGTTTCCTATATGGGAATTGTATTTTTAATTATTTTGTTTTCTCTTCCTTTTCTTCTTCTTTCCTCCTCTTCCTTCTCCTCCTCTTTCTCTTCTCCTCCTCTTTCTCTTCTCCTTCTTCTTTTCCTTCTTCTTTTCCTTCTTCTTCTTCTTCTTCTTCTTCTTCTTCTTCTTCTTCTTCTTCTTCTTTTTGGTCTTTTTGAGACTGGGTCTTGCTATGCAGTTCAGGCTGGCCTTGAGCTTACTTTGTAGCCCAGGCTGGTATTGAACTCATAATGATCCTCCTGCCTCAGCCTCCCGAGTGCTGAGATTACAGACTTATGCCGCCATACCTGACTTCTTTTTCTTCTTGAGAAAGCATTTCACCATGCAATTCAGGCTGGGTTTGAAATCACTTTGTACCCCAGGCTGGCCTCAAACTTGCAGCAATCTTCTTGCCTCAGCCTCCCAAATGATGGGTTTATAGGTGTGTTCCACCACACTCAGTTTCTGTTTCTCTTTGACTGCTTTATTTTGTATTAAATACTTTAGGACAATATTGCTTCACTACCCCTCTATTCCCTCTTTCTTTATGCTATTATTATTTGTATTACATCTGTACGCATCACATACCTAACAATACAATGTTTCTGTTGCTCTATGTAGCTCATTCCTTTGAAAGAAGTTATGAAATAAGAAAAGTTGCTGTGTAGGGATCTGGAATGTGGACACTCCAAAGGGAGTGAGGCCCCCCTACACTGTGATGGTGGCAGGACTGTGGCTGGTACTCAGCTGACTTGACTGGACCGAATGGCTGCAGTGACAGACCTGGGGTGGCTGGGTAGTAGGACCAGTCCCAGACAGACCAGCACAGGCTCCACTGCTCCTACCTGAAGTTCATGTGTTCTTCAAGCACACCTTCTTTTCAGGTTGTTGTCCATCTTGGATCGTTTCTCAGAGGGCCAAGATGGTTGTTCTGGCCCAGTTTGTCTAGCTTTCCACTGTATTTGGGGGCTGGAAGTCCGTGATGATTGGCGTTTTAGTTCACAGCAGGTCCATCGGATGAGGTAGCTCAGGAGTAGAGAGTGAAGGACTGAACAATAGAACAAGATCAGAAATCACTAGTTGGAAAACAGGCATGGCATGCTGCTTCATGCAGGTGGGAGGAGATTCCTATGTCCTTAGAAGGCCACATGTGACCCACGGTACAACTCCCTCACTGGAATACCTTGGAAGTGCAAATAAATGATAGAGAGACACTGGGAGTGAGATACCTTCTTCCATTCCAGCCAAGTAACTTCTCATTCCTGCCCACGTGGCCTGCTTTAACCAAAGGGAATCCAGAGATTAGCACGATGACTTCTTCAGAGAAGAGAAGGGCAGGAGTTAATGGGCTGGCGTTCATCATGACTATCAAGAGTCTGAACTGTGTGCATGAGAGAATTTTGCACCTAGTGATTAAAAAAGCCTGTATCTTTCAGAAAGTGGAATGATGATTGCCAGGACCTGTGGAGAGAAAATAAGGGGGATTTTCCCCCCAGTACTAAGGACTTATACTGGGGTCTTTGTACTGAGCTACATCTCTAGCCATTCTTGTTTTTTATTTTGAGACAGGGTCTTACAAAGTCACTAAGTACCCCAGGCTGGCCTCAAATTTTTGGTCTTCTTGCCTTCACCTACCAGACTGGGCTGGGATTAGAGTGTGTGCCATCATGCTCCATCAGGACCCATTGTTTAATAGTTTCAATTTGGCAAAATAGAAGAAATTCTGGAGATGGATAGTGGTGATGTTTGCACAATAATCTGAATATAACACCATGCACCTCTACTTTGAACAAATGGTTAAGATGGTACATTTTATGGTATTTGTATTTTACAATTTTAAACATTGAAAAAAAAACAAATATTTTTTTCCACTTGTAATTTGCTTTGAAAAACAAATATTTTTTTAAAAAAGTTATCTCAGGGCAATGTTGGGCATGGCTTGTGTAGTTTATGGTGTGTCAATTTATGTGACTGTCATCTGTACTCTACATTATGTAAATCCATGTAGCGTATTATCCAATAGCATTTCCATGGTTACTGGCAGTTTATGAGATTGGGTGGAAGCATTTTAAAAAAATTGGAACCATGCTCACAATGAGGTAAGTGGAAACAAGCAAATCTTGGTTCTTGACATCAGCTTTAAATACACATACTGTTGAAGAAGGGTAAGATTGTCCCTCTGACAGATGTGAGGTTTCCCCATAGCAGCAGAGTTGACAACACAACCACTTCTCTGGTGGCCACCAGCTACCGGTGGAAGACACCTGTGGATTGATTTCTTATATTCATCTTATTACAAAGATGCCACATTGGTTATAAGTCATTTGAAGCTAAGGATTAACTTTCAATGAAGTTGGATTAATAATTAGCAAAATAAGATAAGATAAGAACGATTAATCAAAATGACTAAAAAACATGACCTTTTTTGGCAAGATTTTTATAAAAACTTATAATCCTGACCAAATTACCAAATGAATTGTGTAAAAACACATACAATTTAAAAAGTAATATAAAATGATGGTACATTTGCTAAGTTTTAAAGGTAGAATATACATAACTTGATAACAAATTTCCTGTTAAAATTGGCATCCTTGAATTTCACAAATGTAACATTGTGTGGGAGAAGCCAGGCACAAAGGAGAGTAGGGCATTATTCTATTTATATAATGTAAGAAATCAGGAAATACCGTTCTGTGCTGTTGGAAGTGAAGGTCGTGGTCGCCCTTGTGCAGGGCAAACAGTACGGGAGCATGAAGTGGGCTTGTGTGGGCCCTGGTCATTCCATGCTTCTTGATCTGAATCTATGTTCTAGTCAATGAAACGCTGTTTCAGTTTGCATCCTTGGTATTTGGAGTGGATTCTAAATTGAGAGGAATTGAAAAGTGAACTCATTAAAGATATAAGACTCCATGTTTTGCTGTTGTTGCGTGGAAAACTAGATCATCTTCAATGTTAATGTAATTTAAGGAAAGAGGTGCAATGTTTATTAGCTGGCACGTGTACATGGGCTTAAGTAGCTGTGGTGTTCTATAAGCACTAGAATAAAGCTGGACAACTGAACAGATTTTATTTCTCTTATCAATTTGTAATTTTCTTGAGACTGCCTTTCAATCAGAGAAAAATTTAACTCCCTAATGATGTCAAAGACAGCACACTCCTGTGGTTAATTAATGAGTCACCCCGAGAAAATCAAAGGGCTGTTACACTGGCAAGTCCGGGAGTTAATCGGTTCTGATGATGTCATTTACACTGGTCCCTGATATGTTTCTTTTTTTTTTTGTCTTTTTCATTTTTATCGGTACCGGGAATCGAACTCACGACCGCCTGCTTGCAAGGCAGGTGCTTATGCCGCTGAGCTAAACCCCCAGCCCCAAGTCCCTGATATGTTAACCTGATGGGAGCAGCTCCTCCAGCCCCAGGATGAAAGTAGGAAGGAAGGGACAGTGAGGGCTGTCAAAAGGCGGCTTCACAGAGCCAGCGTGAGTACAACCAGCCTACTTTCCCCTGCCCAGAAAGCCTGCACTCTCCTCCTGTCTTTATTGATCCAGACTTTACAGTCCAGCTCCAGGTTCTCTCCTCCTATCCCTCTATGGGACACATGCTCTGCGCTGGATCACTGTGGCAATGACCGCCTCACACCCAGCAGCACTTACTCTTTGCTAGTTGTGTCATGGAGAAATATTTGGCCCCCAACTTCATGATAATCTACTCAAGGACATAATTTTTTCTATATCCTGACAGCCCGAGAAATGATGGGCACAAAAATTAAATAAAAGCAATTAGAGCAAGTTGCAGATAGTTGGGCAAGCAGAGGGATGGCTACATGCGAGCCGATGCTACTCTCCTTTCTGCTTTCGTGTGCTTGAAAATTCCCTCATTCTCTGCACAGGCAGATTCAGTAAATAAAAAATGCAGAATGTGAGGGAGACACATTCAAACCACAGCCAGCTTCAAACAGTGCGATTCGGTGTTATGACCCATCTAGATTGGAAATCCCCCTTCTCAATGGAATGGTCTGATTCTTAGACACAACACTTACGGAATTGTCTCTATCGTTCCAGGATGCTGAGATCAGCCTCAGAAGCATTTAGATCAGGTACCAAGAAGCATCCGTGGTTTCAAAAGTGCAAAATGTGCACAAAGAACTCAAGAGACGTCATTGCATCTCTTATCCAGGAAATAATTAGAGATAAGTCGGATTTTTCTCAATGTAGGAAAGTTTGGGTTTTGAAATCAGAAGTAACATGGTTTGAATAATTTCTCACCTTATTTTTTGGGGAGTCTGCATTATTTGAGTCTAAGCTCTTTGAGCTTAGTAGACTGCATACATAAAATAGGAATTATCTGGGCTTTGATAAAATTTAAGCAAGGCAAAGCATGGAAAATGCTCCTAATAGAGCATTTAGATGCTCACATAATGTTAACACTGCCTCTCTCCATATTCTCTCCTTCTTGTAATAATGTTCATTTACCTTTGAAAAAGTAAAAATGCAGGATGTTCAGTTATACTTGTTTCAAATAAATAATTATCTCTTTATTATTAAGTGATATAATTAAATCATTGTACAATGACTTAGTACCCATTTAATTTTATCGTATAATGCATGCCAATACCATGATTGTGCATAGCCTGTCAGCAAGGCTGCTCTGAGAAGTGTGTCACTAAGCAGATTCCTCTCTGCAGGAATGCAGAGTACATTTTATGCACACAAGACAGCTATGGCACCACTAGCTGATGTAACCATAGGGCACCACCATGGTTCTGTGGTGCCTTATTGACTGAAATGTCTTGCTTTACAGTTCATCACACTATTACAACATTTTATTTTAACTTTATGTCGATATTATATATTTATGCTATTATTATTTTATGTTCCCATGAGACATGCATATATTTAAAAGTTATTTGTTACTTATCTGAAATGCAAAATTAACCAAGTGCCCTTTACTTTACCTGTCAACTTATTAGAAAATTAAAAACATAATGGGTGATAGATGTTGATTACTTAACAGCGTTAAAAAAATAGATGGAGGAAACCCATAGTAACGGCTTAAAGAGCCCTCCGTGTCACTTGCGTCAGAATCCCCCCTGCAGCCTGTGCTCTAGAGTCACCACATTGGTACTTCTGCGGAGGACACTGTGTTTGGAGTGAGATCCCAGGTATTCTGGTGCTGTTTGTGGCACTAACTTGGTCTGCAATCTGCACTTTTATGTCCCTGTAGTGGCTTTATTTGAGCAACTCCATTGCCCCTGAGACATGAGCACTGCTGCTCTCTCTGTTGTCTGAGCAGCCCACCAGGAATTAACTCAGCCCCTATAATAACTCAGAGGGATGGAGTTTAAGGCAAGGCAGATACTTTATTTGAAAAGAGGAAAAGGAGGAAGAGCTACGCTGATAAGAAAGAATCAGGGTAGGGGCTCTAAAAAGATGGAGGACCTCTTAGCCCTTTGTTCTCAGCTATCTTTAAATATTTTTTGTATTGGGAATCAAACTCAGGATCATGTGCTCACCAGGCCGGCGCTGTGTGGCTGAGCTGTCTCCCTGGCCTCAGCTGTATTTATAGGGGATGGGAGTGACTGTTTCCCCTCCACCCAGAACTCACCAAAACTAGATGGGTTTCTGGGCGTCTCTGCCTAAGCAGCATTGTTTCTGGTGGTCTGTGTGCGGCTTCTTTCTGTCTGTCTGTTTACTTGTCCTACTTTGAAAGGCCTTGTCTCTGGGGTGGGTGGCTGGCTGACAGGAGGTGCCTTATTCTTGGTTAGCTGAGGGTTAGGAAAGGTGCACGTGAGTATCTGTTGTGCTCAGTAGTGACCTTAGAGTGAGTAACACAGTGACTCCATCGTGCACACTCATGTATCCAAGTGTGTGTGTTAGTGCATAGGGGTGAGCCCACACTGCCTTACAGTTTAGTCAGCCCCCTTGCTTTCCCTATTTTATTGATGATGGGGTCAGCATTTGTGCTCTTGGCTTTTTCTCTGTGTCCTGCCTGTCAGCTGTTTCTGGTCTCTTGGTGCAAGTCTCAAGGCCATTTAGTGACTTTGTCTGGTTTTTTTTTCTTCTTCTTCTTTTTTTCTTTTTCTACCTCTGTCTTTGACTTGCTTCCCAGGGGAATGTTTCTAGTAAAGCTTGTTTTTAGCTCGGTCTGGTCAGGGTTAGATAAGGAGACCCCTATTTTATTTACTTACTTTGTCAACAAGTACTTTGTCTACTTTGTCTATATGTCAGGGACCTGACCTAAGAGATGTTAATATTCCCGTCCAGTGACCCACCGAGCACTGTAAGCCATATGCAGTTTCGAATGTAGTAGTAGTTTCGAGGAGTGAGGCTGCTCCTGAACCGTCATCCCACAGCCCAGCATTTCACCTGTGGACATACAGTTTGCTGATTATAGTCATTGTTATCAAGAAATCATAGCTGCAAGCCTGTCATATTCTTTAGTATTGAAGGCCAATGCTTTTAAAGTGATCAAACACTCTGGTGTGCTTAAGACTGCTCCGTTTTTATCCCAGGGGCTCCTGTTGTATCCGGTCTGGTCACCTTACCTGTGGTAGATGTCACGGTCTATTGGCCAGCCAAACTCCTCATTTTCCCTGATCGCACTTGGGACCTGCTCCCAGGCAACTGCCTCAGCCAAACCATCCTCAAGGTAATAACAAGTTGCAGCTCCAGGCCCAGTGCAGGACACCGATGATGCGACAGGACCAGCTCCAGAGCTCCCAGTGGAATCGGCCGAGGCCTCAGTAGTGACTTCTCCTTCTACCCTGCTGTACTTTCCACACTGCTTCACCGCTGCAGCCCCAGCAAGCACATGCCAGCGTTCCCCATAGGCAGACCTCAGAGTCTGAGAGAGCAGGGGAACCTGGCTCCAAGGACTGGACAGGATGCCCTGGTGGATGGTAGTGGGATGAGGGGTGCAGTGCTTCAGGAATGCAGAGGGTCCAGGAAATAGCAGTGAAATAAAGCCACTCTTACTGCTCCATTGAGAGAGACCATTACCAATTTAAGGCTAAACAGAATCCAGACCTCCTGAGGATGAGACCTAGAACTTAAATTACAAAGTAGTCATGCTTCAGTGAAACCAAAATTCTCAGTCTCAGTGAGTGAGCTGGGTCCAAGTCACAGTCCTATCTGGGAAGTCAGGAGAACCTGGGACAAGAGATGGGAACTGGGCATGTGCCGACTCTTGCTTCCCTGATTTCCTCTGAGCTACACTGCTGGAGAAAGGCCCACTGTCTAAATTGGTCAAAGGTTTGCATGCCCCATGTTTGAAGTCCACACAGAGATGTTTTGCCTTGGAGAAATCATTTCCTTCTCTAAGACCTTAACTCCGCCCTACCCTCTCATTTCCCCTAAACCAATAACCAGGGTTAAGTCACAACATAAGTGATGGGCAAGCCGAGGGCGAGAGACTGTGCCTTCCAGGCGTTGCAGGACCTAGATAGGACCAGATTTGGGATACTGGACTTGGGGATTCTTACTTTATAATAGTTAGAACAGGAGAACAGTACTTTGAAATTTTTAAAAGGTTGTTTTTTTTTTTTTTTTTTTTTTTGAGACAGGATCTTTGAGTAGTCCAGGCTGGCTTTAAATTCACTATGTATCCCAGGCTGGCCTAGAATTTACAGTGATCCTTCCACCTCAGCCTCCAAAGCCCTGGAATCACAGGTGTGCATCATTGCACCTGGCTTGTGCTTTGAAATTTGATTGTTCTCTGAGCTAGTGATCTATAGTGTGATACAAGCTTGGACTGTCACAGCTCCATGTCTTGAGGGTGAACAGCTGATCCTCTGATGTATGCTGTGCTGCTCAGTGATGGCCTCTGGTAGGTTTCATTCCTAGATGCATTTGTGGTGTATGATACTTAGCTTATGATGGGTTTACTGTCAGTTACCTATTGTAAACTGAGGATCATCTGTATAGAAGGGTCCTCTGTATGGATAACCAAGGGGGCAGAATGTAAAGTTGACTAACAAATAATTTAATGATAAGAACATATTCTCCTGAGAAGTAGGAGTCCACCTGGGCAAGGAGATACTGTCACTACCTTGCTAGGACAGTTACAGGAAAGTTACGGGAAGTATCCACTGATAAGCCTACGAGGTGAACAGGATATTCGAGTATGTTGGGAAACTCCATGAAATATTGGTGATTCAGTGGGTGAGAGCTCTGCCATCGGCCATCAGCGTTGCATCAGAAAGACTCTTTCTCTATCTGTCCCCAGGAGAGGCCCCAGGCTAGGGGACCACCTGGTGATGCACACTTCACTGAACTCAGCAGTAGCACAGCTAGCGATTGGATTCCCAGAAAGCATAATTTTTTATCAGCTTTACCCACTCCCTCACCCTCCCAAAGTTGATTCAGAGTTGCTCCATGTCCTGAAAATGGCTTCCCCTGCTATTATTATCCCATACTCCATTTGTCATGACAAGGAAACAACGCACATTTAGAGTGACCTAGTGCCACCTTTGTATTACCTTCACTAACATACTTCTTTTGTGTTAGTATTTCGTTTGGGAGACCACATTGCATTTAGCTCTTGTGTCCCCTTAGGCTCCTCTGGGTTGGGAGTTTCTGTGACCTTCCTTGTTCTGAAGGACCTTGTTGGTTGGAGGAGCACTGGCAGGTGTGCTGTGGAAGGCCCTTCACTATGGATTCCTCTGGCGTTTCCTAGGGTCGGCCTAGTGTTACGAGTTTGGGGAGAAGACTACAAGGGTTCCTCAGCCACATCCTATCAAAGGTACATACTCTTCACATGACCTGACCTGCTGATGTTAAAGCTGGTCACTTAGGAAGACGACAATGCCCAGGGTGACTCTAGTTACTTTCCTGGTCCTTTCCATGTTATGCTCTTTGGAAGCACGTTATCAAGCACAGCTCACCCTAGGATCAGCGAGTTTTACTGTACTTCCTTGGTGGGAAATTACCTACACAAATTATTTGGAGTTTTTTCACATGGGAGATGTGCCTCTTGTCTATTTAGTTATTTAGATTACTGTGGAAGTCCACAGTAATGAGGCTATTTATTTTACAGTTTGGATTATAACTCAATCCTTTTTTTTTCCTCCTTGGTTTTTCCAGGTTTGACCATTAGGAATTTTTCTCTTGGCTTCTGAGTCCTTTGCTATGCTCCCATCATTTTAATTTCTGAGCGCTCCCTCACCTTCTGGCACTGCAAGATGTTCTAAGCTCACCTTGTGTATGCTCTGACCCAGTCCTAAAGTCAGCTGTTCCTCCAAGAAGTCCAAGTTCTTTTTATCAGGAATTGGTGTTAGAAGATTCGGGCACTAGGTGCATTTGTTCATACTGGGGTGTTGTTGCTTCTAGGCCATCTTGACAGATAGGGCTAAGAAATACACGTATGTATACTGTCCTGTGTGCGTACACTCATTCATGATCACTTTTGTGTGCATCTGTGCATACAGATGCTATGCTGAACATGAGTTCCTCTTTTTCTCTGATTCTAACCCAGAACCATACACGTTACTGGAGTTCTTCCCCTTGCTCACCTAGAACTTTCCTCCCCAGTGGGGAGAAACCCATTCCCACCACTTACCAGCTGTTGTCCTACTCAGTTCCAGAAGCTTCAGAATTCGAAACCTGTACCCAGATGAGTGCTCTTACCAATGAGAGCATAGTGCTAGATACAATTAACTTTTGTCTTCAGTCTTAGTTTCCAGTCATTTCCAAATATATTCAGTGCCTTTCTCCAGTGAGGTTCTCAGTTAGGTTGAGTTACAAACTTGTGTTATAGTTCAACCATTTTGTCACTATCTGTATTCTATTCTGGGATCCCTCATCAATGCCAGTTGATTGTTTACAAATTTGAATACAGTATGGCTCATTCTTCAGCAAAGTTCTGTGGGTTTTGACAATAGACAGAGTCACATAGCCACCACTACACTGGCATACAAAGTTTTTCATGGCCCTCAAAATTCCCCATGCTTCATCTAGTGAATGCTTTCCTTTGCCCAAACTCTCAGCAATAACCGGCTGATCTATTTTTTGTCTCTATAACCTTTGCCATTTATTTATTTATTTATTTATTTATTTATTTATTTATTGTCTTTTTGAGACAGGGCCTCGCTATGTAATTCAGGCTGGCCTTGAGCTCACTTTGTAGCTCGGGCTGGTCTCGAACTCACAACCATCCTCCTGTCTCATTCTCCCGAGTGCTGGGATTATAGGTGTGAGCCACCATGCCCAGCTTACCTTTGCCTTTTCTAGAAAGTAGCTTTTTCCACTTTTCATTCTGCCTTCTTTCACTAAGAAATATGCATTTAACATTTGTCCATATTGTTGCAGGGAGGAATAGCTAGTTCCTTTGAAAAAAGCGGAGAAATTTTAGTTTGCCTCAGTAATGAATATCTCATGAATTTAACATTTGTAAATTGGTTAATGACTTCATCAAAATTGACATTTGTTTCTTACATTCAAAAGCTAATATAATCATATTTGATTATCTGTCTTTAGTTATAGATAATCAAAGAAGACTTTGTATTAATTTGAATACTGAAGGTTTTTTCACATAAAGTAGTAGGCATACAAAGCTCAGAGAATAGGTAAAATATTAGGGCTGTTATGTCTATAGAAGATGTTCAGTCTTGATGTAGAAGGAATACAAACTATAATTACTCAGTAATATTTGCACTTTATAGATTTGCAAAGACCAAAGAGTTTAACTACATAATGTGTGGGTGAGGATGTGGGAAGGCAGAAATGCTAAAACATTCCAAGTGGAAGTGTACATTGGAGTATGCTTTTAAGTTATAGCAAGATTGAAATTAAAATAAAATAGCTGGTCATGGTGGTGCACACCTGTAATCCCAGAACCATGAATTCAAGGCCAGCCTGCATAAGAGAGTTCAACCTGTACTACATAGTGAGAGCCTGTATCAAATAAAATAAAATAAAGGCAAGAGATATCAAAATTACAAATGTACATACCTTTTAATTCTGCCTTTCACATATAGACATTTTTCTGTAGTTACTTTCCTATGTGTGAACAAGTTATTAAGGATTACTTATTGCAGTATTGTTTGTAATGGCCTAGAATCGGAAACAACACAAATGACCATCAATCAAGGGCAGGATAAATAAATTAGATTGATTAAATTAAGTTGTGTGCTGCCATTAGAAAGATGACATGAAAAGATCTTCCAGATACATAAAAATGTGACATGTGGGATGTTATGTATAGCATCCCTCCATTTACTTCTGAAACAGTTGTTTGCATGTGCATAAATTATCTCTTTGGAGGACAATTAAGAAATGCAGCATGGTGTCGACCTTGAGAAAAGCAAAGTCTGGATGCAGAGTGGAAATAGACCTATTTTTCATTGTGCACCCATATTGTCCATTTGACTGTAAACTGCAATGTAATACATTGAAATTTAAAATTACTCTTTGAAGAGTACAGACTAACTAACTCTACAGTGAGGTGGTGAAATAGGAATTTATAATCTGGAAGTAGAAACAACTTCCCTGCAGACCAAAAGGAAGAAGGGTGGCATGGAGCGTGCAGGGTTGATGGCTGCCAGCTGCCAATGATTGCTTGGCCAGGTAAGGAAGCCCTTGTGTCTAAATGTCAAATACCCACTCAAGGAACACAGCACAAAGGTCATTGTTTTTAACAAATGAGAGAAAATTTGCTTAAAGTGTAAGGGAAATATTTATATTGATGATTCAGGCCTGGGAATCACCCTGGACAGATTATCCCCTTTCATTTGCACGTCTATGAAACACCAAGTTCTATCAATTTAGTCACCAAAAGAGATTACAAACATCCACTCTTCTCTTCACAGCTTCCCTAATCCAAGCCACCACTAGCCCAGACTGGTAGCTCCTAACCCTTCCATTCTAACTTCAAATCCTCAGTGTCACGTGATTGCTTTCACACTATACTTTATCCTTCTTCAAGCTTTTATCCAGGTGCGAGGTCTTATCAGTACGATTACGTATGGTTTTTTTTCTTTCTTTCTTTCTTTCTTTTTTTTTTTTTTTGTCTTTTTATCGGTACCAGGGATCGAACTCACGACTGCCTGCTTGCAAGGCAGGTGCTTATGCCGCTGAGCTAAATCCCCAGCCCCAATTACGTATGTTTTCTTGATCACTATTTTTCAAACTTAAACATTGTTGTTGCATGAATGAATGAGCTAGATCACAGAGCCCATCACAATACCTTTATGAGGCGTGTTAGAAAATGTGAGTGCTGTCCAGCAGGAAGGCAGCTCACACAAGCCTGACGGTGTGTGGTCATCCGCCTTGTTCACTGGATTTGGCACTCTGTGGCTGCTGGCTCTTCCCCAAAGTCAGAATAATCAGGTAATATAAATTGTTTGAACTGATTCAAGATGTCAAGGGGGTCAACTGAAGACACCCACAAAAGAAGACTTTCAAACAGCTTTTATAAATTGGCCAGAATGATGGGTCAAGTGCTTGAAGCAGGAGGGGGTATTTTGAGGGGGTCCATGTCAACGTGTCTTTCTTTTACTGTAATAAATTAAAGACAACATCATGTCTTTTTGGTCATACCTTGTACAAAGGATACTGAGGAAACTATTAGGAGATTAATTATCAGAAGTGAGCATATTCTTAGTCAAATAAGACAATCTAAAAAATGTGCTAGATCTTTTTAGTCTCTGACCACTATAGATTTACCATATATCGAGAGCTGTCTGCCTCTGAGTTCTAGCAATAGGCACACAAATTTTAACACCAGCAAGTTGTGCAATTAATTGTGTTTTCCATTGGGAGCTTGGTTCTCTCTGCTTCGCTTTGGTGTAGAAAAGCAAACAACTTATGAGAAGTCACAAGGTCAAAGGAGACTATTATTTTAGCGGCTCCTCCTTAGCAAGCTCATACAGGCTGAGCATGACTCAGAGTTCATAACAAAGTCTAACTTCAGGCATTTCCAGAAATAACTCTCCGCAGAAACCCAGCTCTTATAACTGAAGATGACATTGACCTCATGTACTGCCAGTGCACATTTTAAAACCCTCTGGGAATCAGGACCACCATAAAGGAGGCCCCAGAGATTTATGTTACTAGATTATAATGGTCAAGAGCACTTTGTACATATTCATTTCATGGTCCATTGTATTGTGATAATTTATTTATGTGTCTGTCTCCTTTACCATCGGACTGCTCCCTCCCTAAGGGCAGGAATATAATACAAATTCAATAAATATTTCTTAAATAAATAATATAGATTCAGTAATGAGATTTGACTTTATAGGAAGAGTTTTAGTTTGATTTCTCACCTAGTAGATCTGTAACCCAGGGTAGATCATTTATTGTCATTTTCCTCCTTTAAGGAAAATTATTCAGATTTTAAATATATAGTATAATGTCAAGAGTAATAAAAGTAATATCTATCCACCAATCAGCTTTCCAAAATTTTAACGTTTTGTTAAATCTGGCGGAGAGAATGCCTTGTGTTCATTAAATCCTATTTCATTTTCCTCTTCCCAGCACGCATACAAGGAAACACATTTCTCAGCTCTTTGGTGGTTATATTGGTACCATGGCCCAAGTGCTACCAATGGATGGTGAAGTAGGTGTGCTGTATTTTATTTTCCGGGTGAGAACAGAAGAGTTACTAAAGAATTTCTTTCTCTGCTACAGAGATCTTGAAAACTGTGCTTTTAAATGGCAGTAGGGGAAGACACTGGAGTCTTCCACTTGTCTGCGAACGATTGCAGGGCGGCTGGTGTTTGAGTCTTCCTTGCTCTACTTCTTCATCAGCACTGAGTCTTGCCAGCTTTTAAGACTCTCCTGCCAGTCTGATCCTAGTTTTCATTGGCACTGCGTTGATAATGAGTGATGCTGTGGGTCATTTCAAATGCGTGTGTGTCATGTAGGCTCTTCTGGGAGTGCCTGCGTTTTAGTCCCTTTATCATCCCTGAGACACAGGGCCTGATACCCACAGCTTCAGGAGGAGAGGTTAATCTTGATCAGGTTTCAGTCCAGTCGGCTGGCTCCTAGGCAGGACATCAGGACACAGGGGCACAGCAGAGGACTGGTTGCTCTTGTCATGGCAAGCAGGAAGCAGAGAGAATCAAAGCCAGGAAGGAAGACTGACCCTTCCTGGCCACACCCGCTGTGCCCTAGCTTTTCCCACCAGGCGCTGCCTCCTAACAGCAAGTCAGTGGTAACACACCCTGGCCCTGTTACCCTTCCAGGCTGGCCTGCGAGTGCATGGGGTCAGGAGACCTCTAGATAGATGCTGTCGCAGCCTTTTCTGCATTCTTTGTCCATGGTGGTAATATTTTACCCTAATATTACCCTAATATTTACTTTTTGTTTGCTTCTCCTGCTCCTGGTGATTGAAACGAAGGCCTTACGCAGGCTAAGCACACGTTCTACCAGTGAGCTACCCCTAGTCCTGTTCAAACATTCTGTAAAAGTACTTCATGTATTTTAGAAACTGATCTTTTTTATCACTTACCTTAACTATACTTTTTCCAAATCTGCAGTGTTTTTTTTTTTACTTTATTTAAATATCTTGTACAGAAATTTAAATTCATCAGTGTTGTTCTTGTGCTTTGTGTAATAATTCTTTCCCATATCAAAATCATGGAGATATTTTCCTGTATTTCCTTTAGAAACTTTTAAAGATTTGCCCTTTCATTCTTAAGTCTTAACTGTGTGTGTTTTTGTATGTGTGGTATAAGAATATTATTTTTCACCAAGGGTGGTGGCTCACGCCTGTAATCCCAACACTCAGGAGGCTGAGGTGGGAGGATCATTGCGAGTTTGAGACCGGCCTGGGCTAAAAAGTGAGCTCAAGGCCAGACTGAACTGCATAGTGAGACTCCGTCTCAAAAAAGACAAAAAGGCTGGGGATTTAGCTCAGCGGCATAAGCGCCTGCCTTGCAAGCAGGCAGTTGTGAGTTCGATCCCTGGTACTGATAAAAACAAAAAAGACCAAAAAAAAAAAAAGAGTTTCAAAAAAGACACAAAAAAATATTAACAGTGCTCAATTTTTCAATAACAGTGCTCAATTTTTCAATAACAGTGCTCAATTTTTCAAAGAAAAATTGGTAGTAGTCCATTTTTTCCATTGATGATGATACAATGCTTATTTTTATTAGTACATTTTCCCACTACATGGTGCTTGCATTGCTTGGGTGGAGTTGGTACATGTATAGAACAATCTTTTTTTTTTTTGGTCTTTTTGAGACAAGGTCTCACTATGCAGTTCAGGCTGGCCTTGAGCTCACTTTGTAGCCGAGGCTGGTCTCGAACTCACAACGATCCTCCTGCCTCAGCCTTCTGAGTTCTGGGATTAGAGGCATGTGCTACCAGGTCTGGCTCCAGAACATATTTTAATTCCTTTTTTAACCCCCTTTTTCTTCCTTCTCCCTTATATCTCTTGATTCCCTTCTCATTTGAAAAAGAATATCTTCCTACTTCCCATTGTCTATCTTTTATTTATATTTTGAATTTCTTATATAAGAGAGGCATGATATTTAAACTTGTGTGTCTGCTTTATCTCACTCAATAAATAGAATCAAGGTGCATCCATTTTCCTTAGGTGCATCCGTTTTCCTTCTTTTTCCAAGAAAAGTGATTCAAACTTTTCTTTCCTTGTGGCAGAGTAAGTGCTCCATTGTGAATAAGTACCACATTTTCTTTATTTAACAACTGCTTGACATATAGGCTACTTCAAAGGTTTAGCTATTATGATTGTGCTGCTATAAACATGGGTATGCTTGGATCACTGTGAAATAGTGGTTTTAACTCTTTTGGGAAGATATCTAGAAGGGGAATAGCTGGGTCAATAGGAATTTCAATTTTTAGTTTTTGAGAAATTGCCACACTGTGGTTGTACTAGCTTATACCCCACCAACAATGCAGAAGGGTCCCTTTCCCCCCAGTGCCCCACCAGCATTTGTTATTTGATTTCTTCACGATAGCAGTTCTTTCTGGGATGAGATGAAATCTCAGTGTTGTTTTAATTTGCATTTTTCTAATGACTAACAGTGTTGAGCATTTCTTCATATATTTATTGGCCATTTATGCTTTGTAAAGTGTATATTCATTTCACTTGCTGATTTTTTGACTGAGTCTTTTATTTTTGGGGTGCATAATTTTTTTGAGTTCTTTATATATTATAGATATTAGTCCTCTGTCTTTGAAATAGCTGACAAATTTTTTCCATTACATAGGTCTTCTTTTCACTCTGTTGGTTGTCTCTTCTGCTGGGTAGAAGCTTTTTACTTTGATACAATCTCATTTGTTAACTCTTGGGACTGTTTTCTATGTGACCAGGGTCCTGTTCAGGAAGTTCTTGCCTGTGTTTATGATCTCAGGAGTTTTCCTTATTCTACCTTCCAGCAGAACAAGTGTTTCTGTATTACAATCAGCTCTTTGATCCATTTTGATTTCACTTTAATATGTAATGAGAGATACAGGTTTGGATCAGCCTTCTGCATGTGGATAGCCAGTTCCCAGTTTCTCTTCATGTAGGGGTCTGTTTGCAGTTTCTCTAGCACACTGTCTTCAGTATGCTGTCTTGACTGCTGTAAGTCTTGGTATCTGGTAGTGTGGGTATCCCTGCATCTCAATCTTTATTGTATGTAGCATTCACCCATTCTTCAACTTCTTGTTGAGCTTGTTATGGATTTCAGTTTACCTTCTGTTGCTATTATTATGCTGAGAATAGGATTTTCTTACTGTTACATTTTCTAGACGATATTAACAATACATGGGAATGCTACTGATTCCACCTGTTGACTGTGTACCTAGAATCTAATTGCACCATCATATTACCATGTCTGTAAAAATTCTTGGAATTTGTAGACAATCTATATTCTTTAAGAACAATTCCTCTCCAACTCTTACATTTCTCCTGTACAGTACTGAATGGAAGTGGCAAATCTTTTTCTTGGTTGTAATTAAAATGCTTTTGAAGTATGTTAAAATGTTTTAAAAAACATTGAGTGAGAGTGCTTCTATGTATTTTATTTGCTCAGGGTTGGTTGGCTTGTTTTGCCCTATCATTCTGATAAGTCTATTTAGGGTATGAAGGTATATTTACCTATTTCTATGCTTTCCCCCCTTAAACTATAGCTTGTGTATGTCACCACCCGATTCTCTAATGTTTTGCTAAACCCTCATGTGGCTTCAATGGGATATCATACATTCAAATGTCAGTTCATGTATGCTTGTGGGTATTTGACTGTAGCTGTGACCCAAATCTAGAACACTTCTGGAGTGTACTTAGTGTGTGATAAGGACGTGTTATATGAGTGTGATGAAAAACTGTTAAGCTGATGGTTCATATAAAGTACAGTAACACTTCTTTCTGTCTTAGCAAGGGCGGAAATCCTGAGGCAGGCCTCTTGCTGGACCTCCATTGTCAGTGGCAAAAATCACTATCATATCTAAGACCTCTATTTCTAATCTTGCAATCCATTTCAACTCACTGTTCTAGGCGGCCATTTCTAATTCACCATAATTGGCATACAAAAAAGTTTATTTACTAATTCACTTCTGGTTTGGTTAATTTAATAGCATATAACCTTGCTTTGATTTGGTATATGGTTTTGCTGCAAAAGAGGAATCGAAGTTTTCTTTTCCATAGGGAGACATCCACAGGCTATGTGCAAGGCTGTGTAATCACCAACACATGCCCTAGCTACACAGAAAGGCTCAGTCTGATTGCCTTTCTCTTTTTGTGTATTTCTCCATAAATGCTAAATACAATGACATTAAGTAAAAAGTAACATCAGGACTATACGAATGTTTCCTCTTTATTAGTGACAAGCTTTGTTCACAAGTTTATCTTTCTTAATATGTGGCTGGCTGGAAATGAGAACTGGGAGTGTTACTTCAATAACGCGATTAAAGGGTTTTATTTCTAAAAATCTTCCAGCAAAGCCTGCTAATCTTTTGTTCCAACAGCTAGAAGTTGAGGTGAGTCATCAGCAAGAACAAACAAGTACTGCATTTACAAAGTCATTGTAAAGTGTGTAATTGGAACACTTGCATTGCTTCTCCTATTACATGTGATATTTCCACATCCTTCCATCTTATTAATCTATGATTTCATATCAAAAAGGACCTTGCTGCATTTCTTTTCCCAAACATTACAAGCTACCCTCCCCCTTACTTACCGTATGCCTTTGCCAATTTTTGTCTTTGAACATGCAACATTTAGAGATTAAAGCTGGAAATGCAAGACTATGTTGCTGGAAAAATATGTTCATTTGTTAAGAAGGAGATGGAATGTAGGATTTTGTGTGGCATGTAACAAGATACACGACACACCTAAAGAGACTTCTGGTTTCACTGTGGTCCTTGATGTCTGTTTATTCCCACTCCTGTTCCCTAAAGGTGGACGGGCTCCAACTTCGTACTCATGCTGCTGAGCTTTTCGGAAATGTGTCATAACATTAAAAAATCAGATGGTATATTCTGTACTGAGCAAATTTGCCAAAATCAAGCCTTGAAGCTCTTATGAAAGATTAAAATGTCAAAGCTAGTACTTTGCAGTGAAGGGCATGCATCATTATTTTGTTCTAATCTACAATCACCTGACAGGCTAAGAAGCAAATTTGGCCGGAAATCAGAATTCCAAATATTGTAAAGTCATTGTTGCTTTTCAGTCTTGACTCAGCCTGTTCAAAAGCAATGAAGTGAGGGAATAGCATGATGTTACATGAAAAAAGGAGTTGCAAAACAGAACACATGTATGTTTAAGGTCACTAACATCAATTTCTTCTTCTGTAAAAACAGTAATGATAGTATCTCTTCTGCAGGGTTGCAGTGAATATTAAATGAAGTAATCTATGCAAAGGATGAAGCACAGTGCCTGTCAAGGTGTGCCTTGATGTAGGGGCACACTTCTGTAGCCCCAGAGCCTGGGAGACTGAGGCAGGAGGATCACAGCAAGTTCAAGGCAGCCTGAACAACATAGCAAGACTGTCTCAAAAAAATAAGAACAATAATATGCAGCTTTGTAGACAACACATTGTTACCAATATTTTAGAATAAAGTTTGGAAGGAGGTATATATATCTAAATATATATTATATATCTAAATACCAACAATGGTTATTTTGGATTATAGGCAAGTGCTATTTTCTTTCTTTTGTTTTGACAGTATTTCTAATTTTTTTCCATGAGTCATATTATTATTTTTTCTTTTGTAAGAAAAACACAGAAGCGAGTCTCTTTCCACAGAAGTATTCAGCGGATTCTCATGTACTGTGGTGAAGGAGAGGATGTGTACAGGGTGAGTATTACTGATGAGATGTGTAGAGCTGCCTTGTTTGGTCATTCCAGTGGCCCCAGATGAATATCATTTCCACACTTCACCCCCACTTGCAATGTAATGTTATTGCTCTATGCATCAATAGAGCCAGTCTAATTTTCTACCCCCTGCTTCTGGCGTGGTCTTGTGAGTTGCTTTGACAAATAGAATATGACAGAAATAATTTCATGTGAGTTCTGGAATCTAGAACTTGCAGCTAATACCTTTGCTACCTTACAATCCTGAGACAGTCCTTGCTGTGCAGAAGCCCCGCTCAACCAACAGGAGGGTTAGTGGGGCACCTTGGAGAGCCAGCGCACACTATGGAGCCTGTGAGGACACCATCCTGGAACCTCCAGAACATGGCACCACAGTCACATGAGTGACCCCAGAGGGCCCTGACTGTGAGCACACAGGATGGTGACATCTACTATGACACCAGTATTTTAAATTAGCATGTTTCAGAGGGTGGGTGATGTGAGTGTAGATATGCAAAACACTGCCCTTCATAGATGCCAATGCCACCCAAGTAACTCCTAATTCATAGGTTCTGCAGATCGAGGGCTCCTTCCAAGCACATTACTGTGCTTTTAGTGGAGAGAAAGAAAAAAGCTAATTTCTTTTTTTTTTTTTTGTATTGCTTTTTGACTGGAATCTAAATTGACTCTATGTGGTTGTTACTTGGAAAATATGGAACTAAGAGGGTCACTAACCAGCTACCCTAGAAGTAGGGGTGATCATTTCCAGAAGTCCAATTTGATGCTCTTTCTTTCTTTTCTTTTTCTTTTTTGGTACTGGGGAGTGAACTCAAGGCTTTTGGACTGAGCTATACCCCCAGTTCTTTTTAAACACTTTCTGTTTTGAGATGGGTTTGATACAATGACAGGTTGCCTGCACTAGGTCAAATTTACAATCCTCCTGCCTCAGGATCTCAGAGTACCAGGATTATAAGTATGCATCACCACACCCAGCTCCAATGTCTGAAATATCTGAGAGAAAACCAGCTTCCTTTCATTTTCCTGTTTCATGACCTCCTTCTTTCTGAGGCCAACCTGAGTGCAATATCAAGGGAGCAAATACCCCAATCATCAATTCCTTAAATGCTTACTGAACACATATTACATGTGAGACTGGAAAAAGCAGTGAAAGGAAAAAGACCTTAGCCATGGTTACCAGTTTTCACAACAGGAAGATAGGACAGGCAAGTAATGGCAGTAGAAGGGAACGCATGCAAAAGGACCAAATAATTGTGTGGACGATTTACACACCATGCAAGTGAAGGAGGCAGTAAGGAGCCCTACAGCCAGGCTCATCATGGCTGGGTCCATAAGAAACATGCAATTTGATTGTAGTCTTAAAGACTGAATTAAGAATTTGGGGGAGGTGAGATGGGTAAGGACCATCCAGACAAGGGATCCTTGAGCAAAAGACACAAGTTACATCCTAGAGAAGTGCATAGCAGACAAGTGTAACTGTGGCCAACAGTTCACTTACACATTTTTCAACTAAGCAAACACTCACTGCATGGCTACTAGGGGCGGACTTTCCACCAACTCTGATGATACTGACATTTAAGTGACACAGGGCTCATCTTTAAGAACTATCTGGTATGCAATCAGCAAATAAGCCATCATGGTAAAAGTTCTGAGCTTTGTACCAATGGAGAGAAGTCTGGAAAAGTAAGTTAAGGCCAAATCATGGGAAGCCTGTATTTCCTCCTCATAGTACAGAGAAATTTCTACTTTTTGAAAAATAGTGGAGATTTTCTTTTCTTACTGAATGTTATTTGGAACCACAATGCAAAAGACAGATATCCGGGTGTGTTGGCATGCTCCTCTGGTCCCAGTACTTGGGAGGCCAAGGCAGTTTGAGAGAAGCCTACGCAACAAGGAACACTTCCTTCTCTCTTAAAAAAGTATATATATATTATATGTATATATAAGTATATATACTTATTTTATTTATATTATATATATAAAATTTCAATATAGTAAGTAAAGAATCAAATGACATTATCATTTACCATTGAGATATACTACAGATCCATGAAAATATCACCTCAATGTGTTTCAACTCCTCAGAACAGCTCTCCAAAGAAAAAATGGCTAATAAAATACTACAGGATACTAAAACTTATTCACAATTTAAAAAATTCAGTGGAAAACAGAGAGCTTCCAGAGCTGTCAAGGACAGCTGGTTGTTTGGCTTAAGCACTATATGGCTTGAGTCTAGACATTCTTCAAAGTGTCTTGTGTTACTAGATGGGCCTTCTCAGAGGTAGATGCGTATAGAATGTGTGACACTAGAACTGATTCATGGTGCAGTGCTGGGATAAAATGCACTAGGATGAAGGGTGTAAGCGCCACCCACCTTAAGCAGCCTAGACAAGATCTAAGGGATAGAAAGAGGTGCGGTCGTCTGCAATCCATGGGCTGTTCTCCTCCAGGATGCCCCTCTGCCATGCCACCCTGCCTTGGAGCAAGCTGACTGAACTGAACCCTTTAACCTGTGAGTTAAATAAACCTTTCCTCCTTTAAGTTTGGGTGTCAAGCACTGTACAAGTTTGGTGGTCAGCCAAGGGGGAAGGTTGGGTGGAAATAGATCTCTGGTCAATCCCATGTTTTAGTACAGTCGCTGGCTACAGAGGAGGTTGCCAAGGTTGTGGAGAAGAGAGTTTTAAATCCATTCTCCCAAGTATTTACTAAAAAATCCACCCAAAGGCAGCTTGGGTTTGCAGGATCTCTGCAAGTAGTACTTTCTACCCATTGTTGGCAAAGATTTCAGAGGACGTGAGGGTAGCAAAGAAAGAGGCATTGTCTTGCATTAATGTGGGACATTTTTATTTTTATTTTTTTATTTTGTCTTCTTGAGTTAGGGTTTTTCTATGCAAAGCAGCAGTGCCGCATGACTGCTTTCGGGATGCTGCCCTAGGGCAGTGGTGCCAGCCATGCTGAGATCTCTAGACCTGGGACAGACCTTGAGAGATGCCTTCAGTTGGTGGAGATGAGGCAGTGTTATGCACCCTGCCATCAGCCAGCCAGTGGTGAGGCCCTCTCAGGAGGCGATATGGCCTGGAAAAAGGGTTTTTAGCTGAGACCACTTTGAAGAGTAGAGGACCCTGGGGGTCATGTTTTAATACAGTGTGTGCACTGATAGTATTTTCTGTAGGCCAGTCACTTAACTGTTTGCTTGCTTTGCAGTACTAAAAATTAAATCTTGGGCCTCACACATGTTTAGTAAGTGTTCCATCACTCAGCTATAACCACAGCCCACCAATCATGATTTAAACTTGTCAGTAAAACCCCTCTTAACTAACCCTTCCTTCTTCCCTTCTTCCCCTTCCCTTTCCCTGCCCCTCCCCTCTGCTCTCTTGCCCCTCCTCTCCCCTCCCTTTCCTCTTTTCTCCCCCTTCCCATCTTGTTCTCCTCCTCTTCCTGTTTCTTCTTTTTTGCCACCATTTTTATAGATGTCCCCCCAAAGCCTCATGCAGTCATAGGTAGGGCTTTTTCAGAGGTGGCTAGATCTAGAGTGTGATTGATTTACGCTACAATGCAATAGGATTAAGGGTACTATTGGTCGGGTGATTACTAAATCAGTTCACTGATTGATTTGGCACCACCCTAGTCCCAGTAAACTGGATACAGTGTAAGGGACACGAAGAGGCTTGTCTTATCCCTTGTATTCTTTAGCTGTCTTCTGCCTGCTATGAACTGTTTCTTCTCTATGATGCCCCTCTGCCAGGCCACCCTGCCTTTGAACCAGCCAACTATGGACTGAAACCTCTACACACTGTGAGCCAAATAAACCTTTCCTTCCTTAACATGTGGATGTTTGGTGTTTTGTCTCAGCAACAAGAAAAAAGCAACTAATACAGCAGTATTGAGGATGGAACCCAGGGCCTGTGGCATGCCTGACCAGGGCTCTACCTCTGAGTGACATCTCTGCCCAATTAGTCCTTTCAAAGACAGCTAAGGCAACTAAGAACAGCACTGAATTTTGGTCCCAGGCCCTTTGACTCCAGCTCCCTATATGAAAATACTGACCAACATCATTTACATGCTGATCTTCTCAAGGGCTCAACTTTTTACATTAAGCCAATTGTGAAAAGGTGAAGTGTCCTCTATAGCAGAAATATCATTGTTTTTCTTCCCTATTTTAAAACCCTGCCTCTATTTACTGCTAAAAACTCATAGCACGGGGGCTTTAAATCCTCTGTTTAGTTTGCTATAAGTTGCTCTTGGAAATTAAGAGGTTACCAAGCTCTTCCTTCTCTGCAGAACATGGCTAAGTAATGCTTTGATTATACAGAAACTCTCACCCTTTAGTAAATGTGCTGCCTTGCTAGAGTGGAAGGAGTAGACCACCTTGCTATGCTTTTTTGTTAATAACCCAGCTAGTTTGTTTCGCCAGCTCAGTAAAGTGGTGAGTAATTTGAAAATAACTCAGTTGACTCAGTTTTCAGGAGTATACCACCTTGTAAATGAGCTTATTTGGAGGAACTGGACACAGTGAAACCAACCTCCCGTGGGAAACAGCATCATGGGACTTGGTGGAGACAAAGGAAAGAGCAAGGGCTTCTGGGCCTATTGGTTTAGCAGTATTCATTCTGGTGTTGGATGGCTTCAAAGCAGGCTTCAGCCCTTACTAATTTCTTTCTTTCTTTTTTTTTTTTTTTTTGTCTTTTTCCTTTTTATCGGTACCAGGGATCGAACTCATGACTGCTTGCTTGTAAGGCAGGCGCTTATGCCGCTGAGCTAAATCCCCAGCCCCCCTTACTAATTTCTTAACTCTGATTGTTATGTGAGCTGGCAAACATGGAGATGTGGGTGTGGGCGGGCTCCCAAGTGGAGCAGAAACGCTCAGTGGCAGCAAAGAATTTAGACATTCCACTTGAACCCGCCTTCTATAAAAGTGAGCCAGTCCAATGAGAAGCAGTATGTTCACACATCAATGCAATTATTGGTGCTAATCAAAGGTTAAAAACCACCAGAGAGCCTTCTGGAATATAGCGACGATCACAAAAAGAGGAAGCTACCCCTGGGGTAGCTCGAACTTGTCTGTGGGGGTATGTGGGGTCACTCTTCGTTGGAACTAGAGCCTGGGAGACTTAGAGCCAAGCATTTTTGCTCACATTGTGAAAAACTATGCCTGAGGTTTTGTCCATTTCGAAGCGCGTGATGCTGGGTTGCTAAAGTCCACTCGCATGACTCTCTCCACCCCAAAACACACTGCACCATTTTTTCTTTACTGCGAAAATGAAGTTTCATTGAACGAAGTGATCTGTGAAGGACTGTTCCTTAACACTTTTCACAGGGCCCTTGAATATAAACTTACGTTAGGTTTATTAAGGCTAATCTATAACTGCCTTTGAATAAAATATAAGGTCAGAGTGCCTAAATAAAACATAGGTCATCAGTTGATTAGATATCACTAAAATATACCTTTTCATTTTGTTGAGTCATGCTTGACCCAATGAATTGCACAGACTTAAGATGTATGATTTAATAGATTTGACACACGAGAATTAATCAGTCATCAAACACTAAATCTATTTATTTCCACCCCCTAAAGTTTCCACCTGCCTCTGTAAATTCACTCTCTGCCCTCCCCCTTGCCCATGAACAGTGCACTTAACTGCTTTCTTTTTACAATAGTTTAATTTGCATATTAGTGCTCATTTATGGTCATAAATGGCATGTGCCTTTTTTTTGTTCAGCTTCTTTCATCCAGTATAATTATTTTGCTTCTTCTTTCATCCAAATTGTTGTTCATATATATATATATATATATATATATATATATATATATTAGCTCATTCCTTTTTATTGCTAAATCTTATATCTTTGTGTGCATCTACTATGATTTATTCATTAGCCTGTTGATGGATATTTGGGTTGTTTCCAGTTTTGACTCCACACACAGAATCTGCTGTGAACCTTCATAAAAATGATCTGGTTTAATTAGTCATAGAGCTCCTTTTTCCTTGGGTGAATACACATGATTAGAATTGCTAAATCATATGGGAAATCTGTTTAACTTTTCAAGGAAATGCTAACCTGCTTTTCAAAGTAGTCACATCACACTACTTACCTTCCACTGACTGTGTATGAGTTACTTTGGGTGCTCAGCATCCTTGACAGGACCTGTAGGGAGAATATTTTAATTCTGGGCAGTCTGGTAGGTAGAGAATGGTACCTCACTGTGCTTTGAATTTACATTTCCTTCATGATTAATGATGGTGAGCATACTTTTGTGTTTATATGTCCTCTGAGCAGTATGTTTTTTGGTGATATGTGTGTCTGAGTATCTTGTCAATTTTTAATTGGATTGACTGGCTTAGAAGGCACACCCCCAGCAAAGTTGGGACACCCAGGCTCTACTTCCCAACTGATTCCAATGTTGCTGAGTAATAGTGGAGCAGACTCCCCGACTTCTTCAGCCCTTGGAAGATGACAAAGTGAGGTGCCCTGTTCTGTAAAATTGTATGATTCAAGTTCTGGATTGGATATATATCTTACAAATATTTTTTCCTACTCTGTGGATTATTTTTCTTAATAGTATCTTTTAAAAAGAGGAAGTGTCTTCTAATATTGATGAATAATTTTTTAATTTCACTCAATAATTTTTTTGAGGTAGTGTGAGGGTCTAGCTGAAGGCCTTGAGCATCCTAGGCTAGTGATTTACCACTGAGCTACACTCTCAGCCCTTATTCAAGAATTTTATCATTTGGAGATTTTGTGTCGTATTTAAGGAATCTTTTCTAAGGCTTAGATCACTATGATTACTTTCTTGGTTTTAAAGTTATTTTGTTTATTATTATAGGCTTTACATTTAGGCCTGTATTCCAATTTGAGTCCATGGTTGTATACACTGTAAGGTGATGTTGAGGTTTTTCCCCCCTGAATGTAGCTGATTATTTCAGTATCATTTGTTAAAAATATTACCCTTTCCCCATGGAACTGTCTTGGTATTTTTGTCAGAAACCAATTGACAACAGATGCTGGGTTCTCTGTTCTGTTCAGCTTTTCCATTTGTCTATCTTTAGGTCAGACTCCCACTTGATTACTGTTACAGTTTATATCTAGCTGTCCCTTCAAAGCCTTCTGCACTCATAAGTGGGGTTTTTGGGAGGACTGGACCATGGGGGGGGGCATGGTACTCATCATTGGGTTAGTCCATACAGGAGTTTATAGTTCAGTGTGATATTGGGAGGTGAAGCCTCGTTGGAGGAGGTGGGTCACTGAGGGCATGGCCTGCAAGGGTGGACAGGACCTCCCTGCCCCGTTCCCTGACTGCTCTTTGCTTCCTGCCACCATGGCATTGTTTTTTCTCTGCCATGCTCTTATGCCTTGCTGCCCTGCCTTGGAGCCAGATGCCTATGGATTGAGATCTCTGTAAACTGTGGGCCAAAATAAACCTTTCCTCTTTTGAGTTATGAGTGGTGGGTATTGTGTCTCTGTGATGAGAATGTAACTAAGACTATTACTATAGCTTTATAAGTCTTGAAATCAGGTGGTATAAATTTGTTCTTCTCTCTTTTTATATTCTTGGCCAGTGGTGGCAAACCTACAGCACATGTGTTTTTCTTTTAAGACAAAAGATGTTAAGTATAAGTTGCTTTTTTCTCAAGTAAAACCTCAGTATTCAGGTTTAATTGCATTGTTGGTGCAATGGCCAGCAGAAACACCGAAACGACAGCTAAGATTTATTTTATGTTGATGCTCACTGATATAGATCATTCCTGAAATATCAGGGCTTGAAGGCTCAGGGAGGGAGGTTTTTCTGGGGTCCATAAAGTACAGAGGAAGAGTACTGGGCTGCCTTTGATTGGGCCTTACAATATGCATCATGGTGACCAGCTGTGCATCCCAGTGAGTAGCCAGAACTGCCATAGGAACTGTCACCTGGCAACTGACGCATACTGCCTGTACTGGCACTTTGTAATAAATAAGTGGACCTGCAGCTTGGATATTTGGTCTCTAAAAGGCTTTCTATGGCTGTTCCAGATTATTTACAGTTCTATACAAAGTCTAGCATTAGTGTGACCATTTCCATAAAAGCACCTGTAGGGATTTTGATTCTGAATACCTTCAAGCTAAGCATCAGCTAGGGGAAAACTGACATCTTAATAATGTCATTTCCTCTCATCCATAAGCATAGTATATCTCTTCATTTATTTGGATTGCCTTTAATTTCTTTCAATAAAATACCAGGTTAGAATTGATTACAGTGCAAGTGGTATGGTCCTTGCCTAAAATGCATGAGGTCCTAGATTCAATTCCAAGCACCATGAAAAAGAAAATAATTACAAAAATTAGTTAATGGTAAAGTTTCATTAAAGCATATTTTTTAAACCAAGGATTACATTCCCTTTTAAGTGGCAATGGAACTGTCATGGAATAGAGGTAGGTTAAAACGTTTGGAGGATTACATGAAGTTATACTACTGTTCACAGAACTGTAAAAAATTCCATTTATTCTTATCAATAAATAATATCCTCTCCCTCCAGACTCGTAATACTATCTTATTAAAGATACTGCAGGTTGATTTAACAGACAAGTGTTATTCAAAATTAGTCACCAAAACTCAAATTTTTTTTTTTTTTTTTTTTTTTTTTGTGGTACCGGGGATCGAACTCATGACCTTGTGCCTGCCGGGCAGGCACTTATGCCACTGAGCTAAATCCCCAGCCCCTCGAATTGTTTTTCATTAAAAACTCAAAAAGAAGAAAGACATAAGGATGAAGAATATAGATCTGAATTATTTCAGGTTGTTTCTGGGGAAAAATTTCATTTAAAAGCCATAGATTTCAGCTATTTTAAAGTTATAATAGAGGTCATAATATTTATCTTTAAAGGTCAAGCTGCCATTTGTGCATCTGTGAGTCTGTTGTCAAATGCAATAATGTCCAGGTGAAGCAGGAAGAGCTGAGACTTCTAGCGTAGCAGGTGGGTAGGAGACAGTATCCAAAGTGGATAAGCACTAACTCTGTACCAGAGAGGGGAACAAGAAGAACAGACCATAAAGTTCACATGACTTACCCACTCAAAGTTCTGATGTGAGGCCCGGGGCCTTTAGAACTCACTTGGTCAAGCTGCCCATAGTCAAACGTCACATCTGAAATGCTTTGTAACAGGACAGGGCCTAAGGCAGCAGATAAGAGAGGAGTGCAAACATCCTGGATGTTTGACTACCCTAAGGTCTCTGCGCAGGCCAACACCACCAATGCTTTATAAATCACCTTCCTTAAAACCAGTCAAAGGTGGCCAGGACAGACTCAGGTGCTGAGTCTGGCTAATGAAGTATGGATTAGACTTCAGTCTTTATTGATCTCCTTAGTTGAGTGTGTTTAGTGTGATGCACAGAGGCTAAACAAGTGGCCTTTCCACAAGTCAAAGAGATATCTAGAAATCAGAATTCCTAATTTATCTAGCTTGGAAGCAAGATGATTACAATCAGCATAGTTTTTGCACACAAGAGTTCCAACAGAAAATTTTGCTTCCAACAGTCAGGAATATCAGGGTGAGTAGGCACCGGGAGGGAAGCCAAGACTGCTGATGCAAGGTGAAATAAAGGTTTCTGAGTAAAAGCTGGGCATGGTGGCACACATTGCAACCCCAGCACTCTGGGAGGCTGAGGAGCGAGGACTGTCAGCTTGAGCCCAGCCTGGACAACTTAACAAGACCCTATCTTAAAAGAAATACAGAAGAAAGAAGGAAAGAGGGAAGGAAAGGTGGATGGAAAGAAGGAAGGACTGGGTACACAGTGTGAAGGCCCTAGGTGCACACACACAGACACACACACACACACACACACACACACACACACAGACACATACACACAGACACACACACACAGACACACAGACACACACACACACACACACACACACACACACACACACAACCCAGATGGACAGCACTATGTCCAGAAATCAAGTTCTGAAAGAGTGATGTTGAGGAGACCTGGGAGACAGGTCAGAACCTTGACCTTTACCAAGCTGTACTCTGACACTGTGGTTTCTATTGCAAAGTCCCCTCACACCGAAGGGGTACACTTGACCTGAGATATGGGAGAACAAAATGTGTGTCCAGGAGGCAGGGAATTGATCATTAAGAGGAAACTAGCAAAACCTCCATTTGATTTTAGACAGTGGTGATAAATAAATATGAATTATTCCAAATATGAAGTGGGACATACGTTTTCAATGTATTACTAGATTCCCATGGTGCTTTTAAGACCTAGAAAAGAAATATACACTTGCATCTATATATTAGAAGGTTGTTGTGTAGAATAATTTAAGACCCAGTGAGAAGTTAATGAAGAAGAAACCTAGTCTATAATAATCAACATCTACAGAGTATACAGTATAATACTCATGTTACTTTCCAAGGAAAAACAGAATTTAGAGTTTACTTTAAACTTATGTAGGCATTGATTATGACCTCAGGAACTATGAAATAACTACCATGTGTAAGTGCCACTAAGGTTTTTAACCTGCTATTAAAATTAATAATTAAAACAATCTGCAGGCAAGTTTAGCATATTTAAATTTAGTAGCAGGATGAATTGTATTACATATACATTTTAAGTTAAGATAGCTTAGTAGTAACTCAGCAATTTTAAGGGCTAAAATTTCAATTACCAAGCTACTGAAGAGTTAGTCTTGTTTTCATCAAGTCTGATCCATTTTTGTTTGTTTTTGTTGTTTTCAGGTAGGACTTCACTATGTAGTCCAGGCTGGCTTGAAATTTGTGATTCTTCTGCCCCAGACTCCAGAGTGGTGAGATTGCAGGTATGTGCCACCATACCTGGCTAAATCTGCTCCACTGAATGCCATCGTGCAAGACAGCACTTTCTAGCACAGATCCCAGGGTTCAGTGTGTCTCAAAAACACTGGATAGTCTTGTGCAGAAACACAAAGCACATCAGCTCATTAAATGTTCTGTAGGAAGAAAAACTTTAAAAACTTTATGTAACCAAGCACTTTCCAAAGTTAAGCAGCTATTTTACTCCTGTTTAAAGTAAAATTTTGCCAGGCGTGGTGTTGTACATCTATAATCTCAGAACTCAGGAGGTTGAGGCAGAAGGATTGCAATTGAGTTAGAGGTCAGCCTGGGCTCATGGTGAGTTCAATACCAACCTGAACTACAGAGTGAAACCTTGTTTGTTTTTTTTTTCAAGTAAAATTTTAACTTACTTAACACAGTTCCAGATATAATTGGAAGTCGGTGGGGCAGGGGGGGGGAGGCCTCGCTACGGGCTTCACTCACTGGGAAAGACAGTCAGCTGAGCATTCAGCCAGGATGGAGGACTCAAGTCTCTCATGTGCACCTCTCCAAGGGTGGTTTGGGCTCCCTAAGAGCATGATAGAGAGTTGCGTATCTCAAGTGCCAGGAATTCGAGCTGCTAATCTCTTAAGTCCTGGCTCTGGGAACTGGCACAACATTGCTGTGTTAAATTTGTTTAAGACACAGGTCCCAGATGCTTGAGCATTGCACCAAGTTTCCCACTTCTTGAAGGAGGAGTTTCAAGAATGTAGGAACTGCATATTAAAATTAGAAACGTACACATCATAGGTGCACAGTTCAGTGAAGCTTTGCATAATAAACTCATCCAAGCCATTAGCATCTAGAACTCCTTCTCTGTCTCCTTCCAGGCCCTGCTTGCTCAAGAATAACAAACATCTTGACTGAATACCAGAGATTAGTACAAGCTTTCTCAACTTCAGCTGGGCAATTCTTTGAGTTGTTCTGTGCCTTGTAGGAGGTTTAGGATCATCTGAGTCCTCTACCTTGCAGATGCTAATAGCTTCTCCTGCCTTAGCTGTGATAACCAAAAACATCTCCAGAAATTGCCACCTGTCTCAGGCAGAGATGATGATGGAGTGTAAAATCACCCCTTTTTGAATACCACTGTGTTAGAGAATAATATCCTGTGTTACTTATTAAAATCCTACTTAATCATCTAGAATATATATTCTGTTTTGATTCTGATTCCTCAATCCCTGGAATAACTATTACATATACTAGAAAACTGACGACCCTATTGAATGAACAAATGAAAGACAGCAATTCTAAAAAGAGGAAATTCTAAAAAGAGAAGTATATTGTTTTAGTCTGCTAGGCCCTCAATCGCCTATTGCTTGGTTCATTTTTGTCAGAATGACCATTTTATGAAGTCAACATTGATATAAAATACTAGAAAAGATTTGCCTCTAACATGAAGCTATAATGTTCGATTTCCTCCTGTAGCATCAGGGAATGCGAAGGATGGAAATAAAGATGGCGACTTGCCAGACAAGTAGGCAGGGTCTCATGACTGCTAATGAATCTGCCTAATGGACTCCATTTGTGTTTGTAAATGTGATGGCTTTGTGAGCCATAATAACAAGTTTTCAGTAAAAGTTGGGGAGAGATGCTAGGTCCTAGAAGATTGGAAGAGGAAAGGAAGAGTATAAGATATAGCAAAAATTTGAAAAATTATTTTTTATGGTGGAAACTCCATTTCTTTCTGAAGATAGCCACTGGTAACTTTGAATGTCCCCCTTCCTCCTTCAGGGCCGAAGGTACAGTTTTCCCATTTGAACACTTCTTTAAGGGTTTTCCCAAGAATGCTAGGCATGGTGGCACACACCTCTAATCTCAGGATGAGGCAGAGGATCAAAACTTTTGGCTTAGTCTGGGAAATTTAGTGAGTTATGAGACTTTATCTCAACTTTAAAAAAATAAAAAGGGGTAGGAATATAGCCTATTGTGAGCCCAGGGTTTAATCCACAGTACTAAAATGAACAAAACAAAACTCAAATAATCAAACAAACTGTTTTAGTTACTTTCCTCATCACTGAGACACAATATCCAATACCCACATCCTTAAAGGATGAGGGGTTTATTTTGGCTAGTAATTTGTAAGGTTTCATTTCAGGGCCAGCTGGCTTTAAGGCTAAAGAACATAAGGGAGGTGCAGGTGAAGTAACCTGCTCAGTGCATGCAAACAGGGAGCTGGGAGAGTGAAGGAAGGAGCTAGGGAGAGAGAGAAATCTGTCTAGGCCATACCTCTAATGATTCCCTCTTCTGACCAAACCTTACCTCCTAATACCAAATCAGCTATAGCACGTTCCACAAGCCTCACCTGGTGCTTGGTATGCACCTAAGAGACATCTGGATATAAACTTTTATGGTCTGCTCTTGGCCCTCAAGAGATTCCTATGCATCCTTTTATGCAAAATACACTTCATCCATCTCTAAGAATTGCCAAAGTCCTAACAGTTTCCGCATTGATTAAAAAGTCCAAGCCCAAAATCTCCTCTGAAACTAAGACAAACTAGGAATCTTTGTTTAAAAAAAAAAAAAAGAAACTTAAACACTGCTGACATATCGTGGAACAGGGTAAATATTCCTTCCAAAAAGGAAAAAAAAAAAAAAATAGGAGGACAGAAACCAAAGGGACTAAGAAATACTGAAACCCAGCAGGGCAAATGTTAAATTCCATAGTTCACGTTTAGCACCCTGTGCAAGTTGTGGCAAGATGAAAATTTAAAAGGGTTTTGGTGGCCCCACCCCTACAGCACTGCCAGTGGGTTTAGCCTGCATGCCTTCTCTCTTAGACAGGCCTCGCTCACTGTTTTGTGTCTTTCCTCAGACATTCCATGTTCCTGGCTTGTCCAACATCCCAGGGCCTCCACAGCACCCTTAGCTTTACTATCATAGGTTCACATACTGCCTTCTCTGAGGCACATTACTTGGCCATTTTCTGAAATCTGGATGGAAGCCTCCCTGACCCCACAACTCTTGCATTTGAGCTGCCTTTAAAACAATCATTACATGGATGACTCCAAGATTTGATGCTAGCTTCAGCAGTTGTTAGGCCTTTTTGCATCATGGCTACAGGGGCTTCTGAGTACAACTGCAGGAAACCAGTTTCCTGGGTGGTGCCCTGAGGCTCTCTTCTAAAAGAAAAGTCTTTTACTTTTCCATCCTGAATCTGGGAAAAGTGAGGACTTTTAGATTTTTCTCATGCCCTAAAGGCATTCTTTGTACTGCTCTGATGTAAAGTACTTAGCTTCTTTTTAATACTAACCATTTCAGCACCAAGCGCTCCTCTGTTCTACTTTACAATGGAGCAAATTTTATAGCTTCAAATTTACCAGATTTTCCTTTCTGGCTAAATTTACCCAGATGTGCCATTTGCTCTTGATTTTCAGTATAAACTTGGTTAATAGCCTCCAATGCTACAACCTGAATGTTGGGTTACCTTGAAATTTCTTCTGCTGGATTAATTAATCTGTTGCCTTTAATCTCAGTCTCCTGCAAAAGACTTAAGCAAAATGTTAGGACGTGATGAAAATGTAGACAAATTTTCTGTCAGAACATAACACACATGGCCCAAAGTTCAAGTACCAATGGAGTCCTTGTTCCCAACTGAAACCTCCTGAGTCTGGCCTTTACCATCGTCATTCTAGTCTTCTGAGCTTTAATCAAAACTACTCATCAGCCTTAGTTTATAGCATTCTGGGATTGCTTCTTCAGCTGGCATCTTCAAATCTTTTCAAACTCCTCCACTGATTCAGTTCCAGAGGTTTCTGAATCATATGGATAGGCAGTATCACAGCATGTCTCTACTCTGGTACCAAAATCTATCTTTAGTTACTTTCTTGTTGGTGAGACACAATACCTGACATCCACAATTTAAAGGAGGAGAAGAGTTTTCAGTCTAGGATCTTCTGGCTCTAAGGCAGAATAGCATGGCTGAGGTACATGGTGGAAGAGAGCTCTCAGTGCTGGTAGATAGAAAGCAGAGAAAGAGAAGGGAGGAGTTAGGGAGAAAGATAAAGCTGCCTAGGTCATTTCCCTAATGACCCCCCCATTTTCTAAAAAGACCCTGATCCTGATACCAAGTCAGCTATAAGTCCCCATAAGCCAATCGCCTTCCACAAGCCTCACGTTTGAAGGCATGAGGTTCTTGGGGGACATCTAGTCAGAAACTATAACACAGTCAAACAATCCCCTCAATACCTTTTCACAGGAAATAGGGTTCTCTATGGATTTTGACAAATATGTTCTTTTTTAAATGCTTCACTGTATTTATTTTCTATTCAGTCATAATTATGTGAGAAAAATGAAGTTTGGGGCACAAGGAAAATAGAATTTTACAATTGCAAAGGTTTTATCTATCATATGACCACTTTGGTGAGGTGAAATACTACCAAAGCCTTACTCTTATCAATTACTTCATTCTATTCTAAATTGTTTCATCATGTTGAAGCCTCACGTGCCAAAAGTTCCTGCATCCAGTGTAGCTCTTCAGACTCTGGGGGGAGGGTGGTGGAGGGTGGAGAAATGAAGAATCAGAATGCAAAAGCTGAGGTCAGGTGGAGCCCCCCCTCTCCTAATGAGAGAAAAGACCACCCAACAACTGCAGTGCATTTCCTTATATAATAAGGAGAATTTTAAGGGGAAGGTAAGATCCAGAACAGGAAAAATATCTAATCTGTAACATCTAATCATCATGTCTTGGTGGTCACACAGGGAACAAGAGAGGACGGCCAGGTCACTCCCTGAGCCGCGTACACTTCTCATGAGGCCCTGCCCAACTCATGAGAAGCAGTTATCTTATCCTAGCTTTTCTCCCAACAAAAAGTGAAATACATTCATTCATGCCACAAAGTGTAGGAGGCATGTGACTTGTCTGTAGTCGCAGAGCTAGTTAAAGTCAGGATAAGTAATTTTGAGCCAGTGATTGAAACTCTCACATCTAACATGTATGTCTTATGAAACAACATACAATCCATAAAAGTTGTGAAGTAATACAATAATTGCGTTTCTTCTCTTGCCAATCCTTGAACCCACAGACTCATACATTTGAGGCAAATAGTCTTCTACTGAGCTATAACAGCCCTAGCCACATGATTAGCCCCAAAGGGCTTGTTATCAGATGCTGCTACCATTTGGTCACTCCTATTTAGCCAGCATCTGAGTGAGGTGAACTCAGCATACAGTATTCAAATACAGTATTTAAAGAATTCAAAAGTGTTATGGCACCTAGCTATTTAAACCAGAATTTGAATACTACTTGTAAAAGAAGAATGTCTATGGAGTTTTAAAATTTTTATTTTCCCCAGAAGTGAATATGTTAAGCCTTCTTATTATACTGCCAAATTCTTACGATTCATTTTAGCAGAAGTAACTAGGGATGAAGAGAAGTAGGAGTGTGTGTGTAAGAATTCTGCATGACGCAGGAGGAGAGATGAATTAGGAGGGAGGATATTTTTAGATTTCTTTTTTGAAAGAGAAAAGAGCTTAAATAAGGTGATATGTTTACTTTTCCTTTTCTAGGCCTTCAAAATAGAAAAAAAGACCAAAAATCTGATTCAAAAATTTCTGAATGATACAAAACTCTACTTTGAGAGAATAATTGTCATAATTATGAGTTATTTTCTTAAAATACCTGAAAATTCCTTTCTAAAGATATAACCCCACAAGGACAGAAAAACACATTATTGCCACAGAGTGCATACATATCCAAGGGTCTTGATACTTCCATCCAATGTACACAATAGACTTTAAACAATTATATTCTCTAAATTAGAAATAAAGAAGGAGAAAGGAACTAACATACATTTCGTTTTATCAGGTAAACGTTTTCCATTTTCATTCAACAAAAATTTGTGGACTGGAGAGATACTGGGCTCGCTTCTGGGGTACAAGGAGGAACACGTCCCAGCTCTGTCCTCAAACTGCTATCTGAAGGGAAAAATACACACATGCCCTCATCCATGTGTACAGACACATCCACGCCCACACACATATATTTATGCACATAGGCACATGTTCACCCAATACATACACATACACCTACACACTCACATGCGTATTCATCTATAAACACGTAACTACATGTGCACATTCAAACACAAAGTAGTGTATGATTTAAAGTGCAGAAAAAGAAGAGAAAAGTAGTATTGGCTTTTTTCTTTTCTTTCTTTTTTTTTTGTTTTTGATTTTTTGAGACAGGGTCTGGCTGTGAGTTTAGGCTGGCCTTGATCTCATGGTGATCTTCCTGCCTCAGCCTCCCAGCGGCTGAGATTACAGGATGCATGCACCACCGTGCCCAGCAGGCAGTGGCTTTTCTATTTCTAAAACTATTTCAAGAGCTCAGTGAGGCTAAGGAGAAAACCTTTAGGGGAGTTGTTAGATACTAGGGAGTTAAATTCACCAACATTTTTTTTTTTGTCTTTTTTCGGTACCAAGGATCTAACTCACTACCGCACACTTGCAAGGCAGGTGCTTATGCCACTGAGCTAAATCCCCAGCCCAATTCACCAACATTTGAAATTAATTTTGAATCTGTCGTTGTTGCCTTCTTGAGCCACATGCAAGCTATTCAACTCTCTGCTGCAATTTCCTTCTATTCTACACAGAGAGCATCAAGATTTTAACCTCCGGTTAGTACAAGCTTTAAGCAAAATGACATGTCTAAACAACTTACCACAGTACCTGGCTTGAAGGAAGCATATTTGACACGTTAAACCCCAACTGCTTAGTAATATTCCTGTGAAAATGATAATGCTCATAAAACTGTTAGTGAAAATGTCTCAAACTGCTTGTAAGGTGAATGGAGCCAAAAACTGTGTATTAAATGAATAGATGGTCACTGCTTAAACTACATTTTAAAAATTCCAAACTATGATTTATGAATAACAGAGCCAGGCATGATAGCCATTTCTGAGAAAATATGAACTCATCTAAATGGCATCTCATTTAGCATTTCTGAGGCTATAACTTTAAGGTGAAAATGGACAAACTATTATTGAACTCTGCAAACATTTGCTAAGTACGATAGACTTGATCCTCTCATCCTTAGGATATGAATATCACTTGCTATTCTTCACTGATACGATAAAGCAATTCATAAAAGTGAAATAAAACAATGAAACTCATAATCAGAGAATTCTAAATTGAGAGGTTATTGTGGACTATCAACTTGGCAAAGGAAAAAAGACGGATAATACTTGGGTGCTAGTGAGGGCATGATATGAATGATACTTCTGTACATTTTTGGTAGGAGTACAAATTTGGGGACTTGGGTCCTTTTAGTGACCAATTTGGCAACACAGGTAAAAAAATTAATATAGTCTTTAACTGATCAATTCCACTTCTTGAACTAAATCTTAAGGAAACACACTCAGGCAAATACACAAAGATGTTCGCATATGGTTGCTTGTTGTGGTAGTGTTCATAATGACAAATAAACTGGAAGTCACATAAATGCCTACCAATACAGAAATGCTCACATAACTCACAATACAGCTAAATGCCAGAACTCTATGCAGCTACTGAAAAAGGTGAAAAAAAAATATATACATACAAGACAGTTACACATCTAGTCATTGAAAAGAAAGGTTTGAGCTAATTTTTTGAAAAATATTTCGTGCCTATATCTTGTACTCTGAGTAACGACTATGAAGATAATGATATGCAATGTATTAATTATGGGTATTCTACTACCCTGTTTTGAAACTCTGTTTTATAGTTTATAGTTTATATCTGTTTTTATTTATTTTCTCTTAAACAAGGTTAGACTGTTTGTGCTGGCATGGAGAGATGTCAATGTTTTATATAGGATACCATTTTGATATTTTTTAAAAATATAAAAGTGTATCCATAGGACAAAAGCCCCCACTTGTTTCTAATTGTAGAAAAACAAGCCTGGCTTTGTGGCACATGCCTGTAATCCCAGAACTCAGAAATCTGAGGCAGGAGGATCAGAAGTTTGAAGCCAATTTGGGCTGTCCAGGAAGTTTGAGACCCTATCTCCAAAAGCCAGTACAAAAAATCTACGCAAAAACAAAATTAAAAAAAATAGCTTTAGGGAGGTATAATTTATAATACCATATAATATAATTTCATATACCATAAAATTCACCCTTTCTCAGCATACAACCAGTGATTTTTAGCAAATTTATGCAATACAACTATCACCCAAGTCCACTTTTATATTATCCCTCAAAGTTCATACCTTTAATGTTCATAAGATTATGTTTATAGGCTTAATGTTTTTTGGCCATGTTTATTATTTTATTTTTTAAAAAACTTGCAAAGGAAGTTCATCTCTTTTTTTCCATAATATATGAAAAAATCACTGAGACTGTGTCTATTTATTAGGGATGTTTGAATTTTAATTGGGTTTTGTTAATGATTTTTAAAAAAATTCTTGCTTGAAGTATGATTAACAAAAATTTCTTCATATTTAATTCTAAAACTTGATAAATTTGGAAAGTATAAATCCATGAAATTATAGCCATTGTCTATGTCATGGACATATTTTTTAATTTGTTATTTTGTTTTGTCTTGCAACAGGGTCTCAAAATGTATTCCTGGCTGACCTTAAACTCACCCAGCCCAGGCTGTCCTTAAAATCATAAAATCCTTCTGCCTCAGTCTCCCAAATATGGGGATTCCAGGTGTGTATGGCTATGCTATAAATGTATCCATTATCACAGGTTTACTTTTTAAAAAAAATTTTTATGGCACTGGGGACTTGAACCTCTGGCTTTTGCACTGAGCTACATTTCCAGCCCTTTTATGTTTTATTTGGGGATAGGTTTTGCTAAATGGTTTAGTTTGCAGGTAGGGTGGAATTTTTGATCCTCCTGCTTCAGAGTGCTGGAATTACAAGCATGTGCTACCGCACCTAGCTCTGGTTTAATTTTTAAGTTTTTAACACAGGAGTGAATTTGAGTAGAAGGACACTCAGAAGGAAGAACTAACCATAGAAAGTTTCCTAGCTCATAATTTCTATATATGAATTATTTTTTAACATGGATATATATATATATATATATATTGTGTTTTAACTAGAGAGAACAATAAAAGCTTTCCTATTGAAATGAAGTTTAAAAAAAAAGAAATGAACAGTTAAAAAAAGGAAACAAAACATATAACCTTTGACTCAGATCTATTTCTTGTGACTTACACTGAGGAAATAAGTGGAAGAGAAAATTTTTAAATAATTAAAATATCTCATGATGGAAGAGTAATTACTAATTTTTTCCTTTTTTTTGTACAGGGTTTGAACTCATGACCTCAAACTTGCCAGGCAGGCACTTGTGTGTGTCACTGAGCTATAACCCTGGCTCAATTTTATTTTTTTTCCCTGAGACAACGCCTTACTCTGTAGTCCAGGCAGGCAGGCCTTGACCTTGCTATCCAGACAGCCTGGTCTCAAATTTGTGATCCTCCTATATCTGCTTCCTGAGTGACAGGATTACAAGGGGTGTGCACCTAGTGAGAACAATTACTAATTGTACTAGAATGGGAAACATGCTGGATGCAAAACTTTGGTATTTTGTTTGCTTGTTTATTTGGCTTGAAACAGAGTCTCAGCAGTTTAGACTGGTCTTGAACTCACTACAGCTCAGGCTGGCCCGCAATTCTTATCAGTCTCCTGTCTCAGTCTCCCAAGAGCTGGGATTACAGGTGTGGGTTACCACGCCCAGCAAATCTTTTGTGTTGTATTTAGTACAATTTCATTCGTGTACGGAAAAAGTTAATGGCCACAAAAATCCTGTTAGGAACAATAACATCACACTAATGGTGACCTTTAGCTAGCTGGTAGGATTGCAGAATTTTTTGATTCTTTGCGTATTTCATTTTCTCCATAAATGATAGTAATAAAACAGATTATGGTATTGTTTTCACGGGCATGTATGTATACTTTAAATATACACAGTTATTGTATGTCAGTTATACCTCAGTCCAATCAGAAAGTTGAGAGAGTTGGAGACTCTAGGTCATCTGAAACCTGCCCGTATTGGATTTGTTAGACTAATTTGGGTCTTGGGGCACAGACAGAAGCTGGGGAGGGGCTTCCTTGTTCCTGATGACCTAACATGCTGCCTACCCAGGTTCCCTTCCTATGCCACGTCGGGACGTTGTCAAGGAGTGCACTCAGACGCTGGGTGAACGGCTCCTGCCCTGAAAGCCCCTGTCGGTGTGCCTGTGTGAGTCGGTGTGGGATAGGAGTCACCACTGCCAGGTTTCAGCCCGCGCCCTTTCAGTCCAACAGGATGAGGAAACAGGGCCTTAGCTCAGCGGAGTCACCGAGGGCTGCCCAGGGTTCTGTATGTGGAGGTGGCAGGATGTTAGATGGCCTCGCAGGCAGTGTCCGTCACCGCGCCGGAAGGGGCTCAGGCAACTTTTAGGTAGGGTCTGCTCTGCCTCCTCTGCGCACTTAGGTCACAGGCAGAACCCAGGCCTGGTGTGCACAGGCTGTGCATCTCTACCTCTTCTCGCTCTGGCCACCAGCTTCAGATAACGGCTCCTTGCGGTCTCTCTCCCGGCGAGGACGCGGAGGCCAGAGGAGGCCGCTCCCGGGGCCGCGGGACTCAGCGCTCCAGCCCTGTCTTCCACCCCCGCCCCTCCCCCGCGCGCTCGGGGACCAGTCTCAGAACGAAACTGTCAACTTGGCCGTTTTTCCCGCATCCCAGAACAGAGGCATCGCCCGCCAGCACAGCCAGCAGCGTCCAGCCCGGAGGTCGCCACTTCGGAGCGGCCACCCGCAAGGGCTCAAGATCTAGAAGGCGAGGTGGGAACACGGCTGCTGGACGCGCAGCCCGCGGCTCAGCGCGCGTGCGCGGCCGGTGGGCACGCCCCTCGGGAGCGCGCCTGCGCGCGGCCGAGAGCGCGCTTGGCCGGGGCTGTGTAGGCTGGGAGGGAGCGCGGCGGCTGGCGGTGCTACAGAGCCGGGCGGACGCGCGGGCCTTGCGCTGCTGGAGCGGACGGCCACGGAGGACACTAGGGCCGACGGAGAGCTTGGCCTCTCGACCGCGCGCCTCGGAGGCGCCAGCCCCTCCCCAGTGGCGCTCGGCGGCCGCCACCCCGAGACTCGCCGTGAGTCAGGCCTAAGTCGCCGCGCCGCGGGCGTCCGGGCCGCTCGGAGCCGTCGGGTCGGGCCGGGCCGTGTCGGGACGAGCCCCGGGCAGGTGCAGCCCCAGGGCCCCGGCTGACCAGCCACCCTCCCGCGGACCGCGGGCTGAGGTCGGCGGACTCTCCGGAACCCCGCGGCCGGACCGGGTCCCGCCCCGCCCTCCCTGGAGACCCCGCGCCCAGTCGGCTGGCGCGGGAGGGAGCGCGGGGCCGGCAAACTTTGCTTTCCATTGTGGTTTCTAAGCGTGGCGTGCGAAGAATCCGTGTGCGGAGGAAAAATGTCCTTCTTCAATTTCCGTAAGATCTTCAAGTTGGGTAGCGAGAAGAAGAAGAAGCAGTACGAGCACGTTAAGAGGGACCTGAACCCCGAGGAGTTTTGGGAGATTATTGGAGAACTGGGCGACGGAGCGTTCGGGAAAGTGTACAAGGTAAGGGGGATACGGGAAGTGGCCACGGAGGTTACCCGCCCCAGGCCGGACCGGCACCTGGCTTCCCGCGCCGAGTCCCTTAGCTTGACTTTGTGCTTGTGCCTTGGAACTTTATTTAGCTTATCACCCAACGGGCATTTTAGACTGGAGGGCTGACGGTTAAGCACGGTGCAGCCTGGGTGCAGCTTGAAGAGTGATAACTGCGGAGGTAGAGTTTCAGCAGTCTACGCCGCCAAACTTCAGAGAATGAGAGTGTTCTTTAATTTAGGAAATAGGTCTGATTGTGGGCCTCAAGGATCTTAAAATGGGAAACATACTGGTCTTTTCAGTGGATGTCTGTGTACTGCATGCTTGTACGAAAGCAGTTTACATTTGGGGGCCTAGGACATATATTTGGTAGTCTATATCTAAGACATAACCAGTCTCTTGGGATTCGAGTAGTGTGATTGCCACTCGCAGACTCTTCTTGAATTGGTTCTTCGTATCGTTTGCTTGACTGTGTACTGTAAAGTGGGATAGAATTTCTGGTAGAAAATTTCCAGAACAACATCTGGTACTAGTTTCTAAATGTAATTATAGTAAGAATTGACTAGAAGTCAAAGTCAGTATCAGCGCTCGAGAAATTACAGGAAAATTCACATATACTGTACACATTTATTTCAGTAAGAAGAGGTTTGACATTTCAACCTGAAGGCATGAATGTTAACTGTTTACACTGTAAGGAACCTATGAATGATGTCTTCGACATATTTTCATCCTGAAGGGTGAGGTTTTTATGAGGCACAGTTTAGAGGAAGGACCCACAGGGTTGCCTAGAAGTGAAAACATAAATAACTTACACAAGTACAGCACTTTGCAGTTTTTAGGCACTTTCATGTTACTTGGCCCCTGTAAAAATCTGGGAGGTAGGCAAGCCAGTAGTAGTACTCACAATTCTACGGTGAAGACACGAGATCCAAAAATTATTCAGTTATAGAGTCATAGCCTAGACTTGAACTTTTAGGTCTTTTGATCCATATTTAATAGTTATTTTCCTCCTATGCATAGAAATGATACCATTTTTCCTACTTTTTGAGCACCTTTGCCTTGCCTCAAATGCAAATTGGCATAACCGCAGTCTTCATTCTGTACTCGGCCTGAAATACCCACTCCTTTCTCTGTACTTTCAAAATACATTGTTCACATGGCTACCATAGCATTGGTTACATTTTATAGTCAGTATGTTTGTGTTCTGTAGTAAAATGGTCGGCCAGAATTAGAAGGTACGTTTAGGGAAACTGTTTTCTGGTCACATGCATCTCTCTCTCCTTTGTTGAAATGAAAGAATTGTCTTAACCTGCACGTGAGCATTGGGTGGCAAAGTAAACAGCGTTTGTGTGGAAGGTAAGGTATGGTTTCAGCAAGCACTTGCCATGTAAGATGCAGGGTAGAAAGGACTTGTGGTGTAGTGGGTCACTTCTAGGAGTTAGGAACTGTGTTTCAGTGCTGGCTGTCACAGCCAGCTTTGTGGCCTTGGACAAAACGCTAAACTCCTTTGGGTCTTCCATTTTCTTAGCTGTAACATCATAGAATTTCCCAAACATTTGTTCAGATCCTTTCATCTATTAACAATCTTTGAGTCAGCTAGGAAAGGCAGAGATAATTTCTTTGAGTCAGCTAGGAAAGGCAGAGATAATTTCTTAATATCTTTTTTTTTTTATCTGTACCAGGGATCGAACTCATGACCGACCGCCTGCTTGCAAGGCAGGTGCTTATGCCGCTGAGCTAAATCCCCAGCCCAGAGATAATTTCTTAAGGCATCTGGAATCTTGTAGTGAAAGTGATAGGTGATAATGGCAAATATGTTTTATTGATTGTAAGTGGTAAAGTTTTAAGAACATAGGCTCTGGAGCCAGCATATCTCAGTTCCTTCACTCAGTGGTAGTCGGTGATCTTGGGCAAGTTGTGTATTTGTCAAACTTTAATGTTGTAGTAATGTGCAGTGGCAAACTTTCTAATCATGACTCCATCTATCATTTCCTTATGGAAATGGCTAGATATTACAAAGATGAAATTGTCACTAGGAAATCATGTTGTGTATTTAGTTTGAATCATCATTGTGTAGTTATATTTTTTCCACTCAGTTCAGCTTTATACAACTCTTAACAAAATTACTTTCGTGTCTGAAAAACTTATACAATTTTACATTTCTTTTTTTAACCATTGTACGATGTATAAGTGAAAACATGTAATGTCCTTCACAGTATTTTTATATTTAGATTTCTACTATTGTTTTAAACAGAAAAAAGGAATAAATGCATATTAAATTTTATTTATAGAAAGCTGATCCCTTCTCGGCTTTTTGGCTAAGATCAAGTGTAGAATGCTCTTACACAAATTGAAGCTGGACTTAGGTATATGCCGGATGGAAATGATTTTTACACTAGATGGGTTTTTGTCTTTTAAAAACTAGTGAAATATTTAATTTTTGCATTGAAAACTACACAAAAATACATAGAATAATAAAGTGAATTTGTATTAACGTTGGGATCAAGAGATTCTGCCAGCACCCCAGACTCCTTCCTGCCTCCTTTCTGAATCAAATCCCTTCTTTCCCCTCAAAGGAAACCACTGTCCTATCTTTAAGTTATTTATTTGCATTTTACAGTGGTTTTTCATCTAGATGTATATCTCTGAATTTTGTGAATTTAGTTTAGAACGCACTTGAGCTTTGTAAAAATGGAATTATATTAAGTATGCTGTTGTATTTTGTCTTTCAAAATCAGCATTGTATATCACTGTCCTAGAACTATATTGTCAGTTCATTTTCATTGTTGTATTGCATTCCATTTTATGATTATATCGCCAGTGATTTATCACTTTATCACTAAAGGACACATTGGCTGTTTTCAGTGTTAGGCTGTTACACACTATACTGGTGCACAGATGTGTGAGTTTCACTCAGATTGTACCCAGGAGTGGAATGGCTGGGTTTTAGAGTAGTATAGCTTTAATTTTACTGGATGATGCTAAAGTAACTGTATTATTTTATGCAGTGCATGAAAATGACCCTATCCTGAATTTTGATCAACATTTGATATTGTCATAATTTTTAATAATCTGATGTGATACTTTTGATTTCTGTGAGTAATTATTTTATATATTTATTGGAAATTGTATTTCTTTTGTGTCCTTTTCTTTTGTTTATTTTGCTACTGATCTTTTCCATGTTTATTTGTAAGTGTATGTATATATGACATACATATATATATCAGGATGACAAACACAAATGTATTTTAAATTTAGCCATTGGCTGGTTATGATTATTGCAAATTCTGTAACTTTTCCTTCTCATCATGGCATATTTTTATTAACAAAATGTTTTTTTTGAGTCAGGGTCTCCCTATGTAGTTCAGATTGACCTTGAACTCATTATGTGCCCCGGGATGGCTTCACCTCACATTGATCCTTCTGCCTTAGTCTCCTGAGTGCTAGAATAACAGGCATGTGTCACCATGCCCAGCTTAATAGAATTATTGATTTTAATGTAGCCTAAAAAATGTCAGATTATTCCTTTTAGCTGATGCTCTAAATTATGTTTAAGGCATTCTTTGTTATCCTAAGAACATGAAGATACTCCGTTTTATCTTCTAAAAGCTTTATGATTTTGCTTTAAGTAGTTTTAGAAGAGTAATTCACCCAGAATGGATTTTGTGTATGGTGTGAGACGGGGGTCTCATTTTATTTTTTCCCAATATTCATTCACAGTTATCTCAGAACTTCACTGTGGGCTGGGGAGAAGGTATCTCCTTCTCCCCAGTATCCTCTATCATATATGTCTCTGCAGTATCCTCTATCATATATGTCTGTTTCTGCAATGTTTATTATCCTCATCAATGTTTGTTTATTCTGCTGTCTTAACTAGGAAAACATTAATCATTAAAAAATTAAGTAAGTCTTCTTCAGCAGTGTCTAGTATGTTCTTGTCCCTTTCCTTCTGTTCTGTTTGTTTTCTGTTCCTTTCCCTTCCCTGTCCTCTCCCTCCTCTCTGTCCTTGCTGTCTGTTCTTTCTCTTTCTCCGTCTCTCTTCCTCTTCTTTTTTCTCTGTTTTAGATAATAGTGGGGTTTCAACCTAGGGCCTTGATACTGAGCTACATCCCTACAATTCCTTTTATTTACTGAAACAAGATGAGGCAGTGAGCCTTGAACTTGGAATCCATCTGCCTCAGCCTCTTGAGCAGCTGGGATTACCATCATGCTCAGTAGGTCACTGTACTCTTGATTTTCCTTGTACTTCTGTCTACCTGTCAGATTCCTTTGCTAGTGGGTCTCCTTCCTTCCTTTTTAGTTTTTTACTTTTATTAATACATGTTAGCAGTATATAATGATTATATTCAGTGTAGGGAATTGGTATGGGTACATAATACATTTCAGTTCCCTTCTTTTAATTCCTTCCACCCTTTATGTTTCCAGCAGCAAATTTATTTATTTATCTTATAAGAGCTTATGGATTATCATATATACAGATTCAAAAGCAGACTAATAGGCCAAAGAACATAAAACACATAAGACCACTGTACTAAGTCAAGGTCATGTCCCTTTTCTGACTTTTAAGTGTTGGAATTCTATAGGCCTGCTTACTTTATCTCCTTTTCTTATGAGAACTCATATCCCATGCTTCAGTTTCCACCTAAATGCAATTTACATCTCTCTTCTGAGACCTCTTTTTTGAATTCTAGATCCATCCTTTTTGGATTTATGGATTTATATATTCAACTATTAGAAATTCCCACTTGTATGTCTTACAGATACTTTCAGCAAGTCTAGAACATGAACTAATTCAACTAATGGCTTTAGCCTGCAATTTGTTCCTGTGTTCCTATTCAGGAATTGCCATTCCCATCTACCAGTTGCATAGGCCAGAATCTTAGAGATCATTTTTAATACCTCCTGCTGCCTTCCTCACCAAATCTAGTCAAACACCAAGGCTGTTAATTCTACCTACTCAATGTGTCTCAACTCTGTCCCTTTCTTTTTCATTGTCGCTATAATAATCAAAACTACTATTACTTTTTACACAGACCCCTGTGACTCCTGTTGACATGTTTTTGGATTTGATATAAATGTATGTAGTGTGAGGTACTTCATCCAGTGTCTGTAGTGCCGAGAGTAGAAATCCTTTGCTAAGTGAAAAAAGCTATCCACACAAGGTTTTGATATTAGTATGTTTTCCTTTTGTAAGAAATAGGTAAAATAGAGACAATTTTGGGCTAGTTGGTTGTCTTAAGCTAGGTGGGACTGGAAAATGTGCACAGAGAACTTCCTGGGGATAACATAAGGGTTATGAAGCTGGATTGTGGTTCTGGTTGCAAAACTACGTAAATTTACTAAAGCATAAAATTGAACACTTAAAATGAGTGAGTTTTGTGGTATATAAATTACACCTTATGAAACTACTTTGTAATATGGTAAATGACTTAATAAGGAATTTCACAAAGAATACCCAAATGTCAAATAAGCACATTAAAAGGCCCTCAACTTCATTAGTCATCAGGAAATGTAAACAAAACCACTTACACACAATAGAATGACTAGTAAAAATCATTTAGTGTAAAATTAATAACAATAGTTAGTGAGGATATAGGGCAACTGGGGAACTCACAGTTATGGTTTGAATGTATTCCCTACATTTCGTGTGACACATGCAGAAGATTGAGTCTAGACCCATGTATCTCACCACATATTAAACCAAAATAGTGTGGATCAGAACTCTACGTGTTAAAACAGACACACTAATGTGTTGGAAGATAGAATAGGTGAAATGTTTGAAGGCTTAGGTATAGGTAAGGATTTGCTAAACAGAACCTCAGTGGTGAAAGAAATAAGGCCAAGAATCAATAAATAGGATCATACCAAATTAGAAAGCGTCTGATTATTGAAGGAAACAACTAATGGAGTGAAGAGAAGACTACAGAATGAGAAAAAAATTTTCTGCTACTCCTCAGAGAGGACCAAATTTAAGAATATATGAAGAATTTTAAAAAATGACCCTCTTTCCCCGCAAAGATGAAGTCACAAAATGGACGAGTGAAATAAACAGCCACTTCTCAGAAGAGGTAGTGCTGATGAGGCCGCAGTGAAAAAGGGAACCCATCTGCATTTGTTGTGGAAATGCAAACTAGTGCAGCCATTGAGGAGATCAGTATGGAGATTCTTCAGAAAACTAAAAACAGACATTCCGTTTACCCACCTCTTTTGCTTCTAGTAATCTTCCTAAAAGAGTTAAAGCCAGCACATTACAGTGATACATTGATCCTCATATATATATATATATATATATATATATATTTTTTTTTTTTTTTTTTTTTTTTTTTTTTTTTCTTACCGGTACCAGGGATCGAAATCACGATCATGTACTTGCAAGGCAGGCGCTTACGCCGCTGAGCTAAATCCCCAGTCCCGGATCCTCATGTTTATAGGAGCATAGGTGAAAGTAGTTAAATCTTGGAAGCAACCTGTATGTCCATTAACCGATGAGTGGACAGAGAAACCGTGTATGGTATTTATACACAGTGGAGTATTGCTGTGCCATAAGAAGGATAAATATTAGGCGTTTGAGGGGAAATGCATATACCTTGAGACCATAGTCTTAAGTGAAGTAAATCCAACATACAAGTTTAAATGTCTCGTGATTTCTCTTGTATGAGAAACTCAAAATCTAGAGAGCAAAATAAAGAGTAGATAATAGGAAGAAGGATGATAGACCATTCTCAGATGGGAAGGGCAACAGGAAATGGAGGGAAAGAAGGAAGGAAGGTAGAAAGAATAAAAGAGAACTGAAAAAAATGAAGTGGAGCCTTTTCACATGGGAAGGAGAGCAGGAATTGGAGGGAACTGGGAAGAGTGAGATGGGAAGGTGTTACCTACATGTAAGATCTCCCCGCGATGAACGTGATCCTGGATTGCAAACATAAACTAATAGAAATAATAAAAATATTTCACGTGTTGGAAACTTAATTTCCAAATTCACATTAATTCTGCGTGGAGGTGGGATTTTTTTGTGATGGGGTCTGTCTTCCTGAGTGGACTGTTCCATTCATGAATTAACAGGTTATTGAAAGAGTGTGTTTCCAGCAGAGTTGCTTGGTGCTTGCCGTGTAATATCCTTCACTGTGTATTAAAACGAGGGAGTCCTTCCCAGATGTTGAGCAGATGCTTGCACCATGCTCTTGGGCATCCTTCTCTGCAAAACTGCTGTGTTTATATATTACCCAGTGGTGTTGGACAGAAAGTACACTAAAAACACAACTATACTATTGTGGGTACTATCTGGTAAAACCACTTTGAAAGACTGGCAGTGTTCTGTAAAGCTGACAACAGACAGCTTTAAATGTACAAGATTATTGGTGGGTAGTACTCTTAACATGAATAGTAAAAGTGAATTGTAGTGTGCATGAAATACTATCTAGAGTGAGAAAGAAAAAAAGATAAAATGATTAGACATGCAACAAAATGGATGAATCTCACTCAGCATAGACGAAATCTGGCTTAATGCCTCCTGATACTGCTAGATACGTCCTGGGTGAGTGCAGTATTTGTGGGGCTTATTTATACCCTTTGCCCACTTAAAACTGCTTATCATTTCTTTAGTTATTTATAGGATGAGATCTTTATTCGCAATGTAGACTGCTTTTTATTTTATAACTGTTTTTGATTTATAGAGGTTATGCAAAAATTACAAAACAGAATTTCCATGTGTTGTGACCAACTGAACAGAAATAATTTTTGCCTAATCCAAAACCTCTTTAAAAACTATGACTTTGGGCCGGGGATTTAGCTCAGCACCCTAAGCACCTACTGGGCAAGCACGAGGTCGTGAGTTTGATCCTTGGTACCAAAAACAAACAAAACAAAACAACTATGACCTCTTAAATTTTAACATTTTCTAAGTTCTGTCTTATAAAAAGTTGCATTGATATTTTATCCTAAATTGCTATAATGGATATTTCTCCCATTAAATGTTTTAAGGTTCTTTGAATATAGGAAAGCTATTAATGATGTTATTCTGTACTGCTTTATTTTTGGATTTTAGTTTTTGAGATAGGGTCTTGCTGTGTGGCCCTGGCTGGCCTTGAAGTCAGTGATTCTCCAGCCTCGGCCTCACAGGTGTGCATCCCCACTCCCAGCTGTCATTTCCTATATAAAAGTTGAAAGGTTATGCCCTGAACATGAGTAACACATGTTCACTATTTCACTTCTATAGTAGATCACATTTTGCCATATTTGCTTGATTACATATTTAACAATCCATTTATCCATTCATCTGTTTCTCTTTTGTCTTAATATTTTTCTCTTCTTTCAATTATCTATACCCCTTAATTCTTTTCCTTGTCTAATTGCATTGATGAATCCTTTTTAAACAATTTTAAATAATCTGACACTGGAAATGATAGTTAATTCTTTTATATTTTCTGGCAAAATTTTAAACTTTTAAACTTTTTTGGCGAAAATTTCCACTTTTAAACTAAACTTCTTGTCTGTTTTGAATTAGAGTTACTTGTTTGTGCTGCCCTACACTCCCACTTAAGTGACATGTTAACTGCATTTCCAGATTTTTCTTTTTAAATCATGGTTAAGTTTACTCAGATCTTTCTCCAGTTTAGTAACAAAATTCTTACTTTGCCATAAGAGAGTCTCTATGCCACATACCCATTGCTTGAATATAAGATACTATTATGTTACTGCATAAAATCTCTTTGTCATAAAAATCTGTTACTTTTATGTACTGAAATGTGTTGTTTTAGGATTTCAAAACAAATTTTAATGGAAGATATTAGTCTGAATTCTGGTAGGTAATTTTTCCCCTAAAATTCAGTTATTTTTAGTCATAGTTTAAGTGGATAATCTCATCTCAAGATTATGAAAAGAAAAATGTCAAAACTGGGAATAACTGCTTTATATTACTGTTTCTTATTGGCCTTCTGTTTTTTATCCGTAAGTATAATAATCACCAAATAACACAAAGAGAATAAAAAGAAAATATTTAGTTGCTTTTTGTATTAGGTGGTCACCTTTTCCAGTTTACCAGTTTATCAGCTTGTACTTTCTGTAAGTGCCAAAATGTTCAATTATGTGAGGACTTTTTCAAAGAAAAGATAAATGTTTGAATTAATCCTTGCTCCCTCTTCCCTTTCTCCCTTTATTATTTTGGCATAACCTGACAAATATAATTTCTTTTTTCTTTTTTGTATATTGTCTTTGTAGTATCTCAGTATTAAAAAGATACATGAGAAATCAAGATACTATGTTTTATTTTAATAGGAAAGCATGTATGTTTTATTTCTAGTTGATAATTCATGTAGCATGAAATTCATAAAGTCACTTAAAAGTTTAAGTATGTTTTATGGCTCACTTGCATTCGGTGACAAACTAATATTATAAACAGCAGTTTATTTCAGAATATCCTGCCAGAATTTCATAAAGAATGGTCAGGAAACGAATACATCATATCTAGTTTTGAGTCTTTAAATCATCTTGATAGAAGCTTTAGATTTGCTGGTGTCTGTTTCAGTCTATACCCTGATAAATATGAAGTAATATTTTCGTTGATTACTAAATGAGGTCGAGCTCCTTTTCGTATACTTCTTGGCCCCTTAGATTTCCTCTTCTTTCAAGTATTGGTTAAACTTTGAGTTCTCTTTACCTCATTGATTTATGGGAATCTTTCTGCATTCTATATATTAATCCTTTGTTAATTATATAATACAATTTTTTTTCTTTTTTCTTTGTTTTACTCTTTACAGTGTTCTTTCTTGTATGGACAGTTTAAATTTTAGGTAGTCAATTTACTAACTCTTTTCTACATGATTAATATTTTTTGTCAGGAAAATTTTCCCTACCCAAGGGAATGGTGATGTCATATATTCTTAGTTTTATAATATTACCTTTTACAGTAGGTCTTTAATTAAATTGGTGCTGATTTTTGTTTGACGTAAGATGGAAATTCAGTTTCATGTTTTCTGTACAGATATGTATTGACCCAGAACTGATTTCTATAAAGACTATCCTTACTAATTTGCAATTGCCTTCATTGTATGAAATGTCCATATTTATATGATAATTTCTATAATGGTCATTATTTTAAGATAAATTCCTAGAAAGAGAATTATTAGGACAAAATAAATAATTACTTGTTAGTGTTTATTGTAAAACTGAAAAGGTATAAATTTTATGTATTTACTTTTTTGAAGTTTTATTCTTATGTTTTTACTATGTTAAAACACATGTAGGGCCCAGGATTTAGCTTAGTGGCATAAGCGTCCACCTTGCAAGCGTGCGGTTGTGAGTTCGATCCCTGGTACCAAAACAAAAAAACCCCACATGTAATAGTTACCTTTTTTTTTTTCAGTGCTGGAGATTGAACTCAGAACATTTATGATCTTGACTATATTCAAATGCACAGTTTAGTGGTCTTAAACACAGGCATAGTGTTGTACAGCCATCACTGCCATCCATCTGTAACCTTTTATCTTGAAAACTAAAACTTTTTGCCTGTTAAACAGTAATTCTTCCTGCTCCCTGGCCGTTGGTAACCACCATTCTACTTTCTGACTCTGATTTTGATTGCTCTGATTACCTTATGTAAGGAGACTTATATATATGTATTATTTTGGGCCTGGATTGCTTCACTTAGTATAATATATTTAAGGTTCATCCATGTTGTTGCATATGTTAGAATTTTTTTCCTTTTTAAGGCTGAATAATACTTTATTGTATATATGAGCTACATGACTCTCGGATTGGTTCCACATTTTAATTACTGTGACAAACAGTGCTATGAATGTGCGTACATATAGTTCTTTGAGACTTAGCTTCCAATTATATAATAAAAAATGGAATAATTGTTTTAGATATTAATCTATTTTTGATCTTTGGAGGAACTACCATACAATTTTATATATCCAACAGCTGTGCACAGGAGTTCCATTTTCTTCAGTCTGCCAACACTTGTTATTTCTTTCTTGATAGTCACCATCCTAGTAAGTGTGATTGCTGGTGGCCATGAGAGCCAAGTTCCTGGGAGGTAGGGGAGAGGGTGAAGCAAATAAAGATAGAAACTGAGAGCTGGGGTCAGGGGGAGCCCTTCTCTGGATGGGAGGAAGAGGCTGTTCAGCCACCGCAATGCATTTATTTATACACTTGTCTTACTACACCCCTTTGCTTAACCAGCTCACTTCTCATGCACATGTTTTGCCGTGTTCTTGGGGCTGGAGCACTTGTTGACCTCCAGCACCCCATGCCCTCAGGGTCTTTCTCAGGCGCTCTGTGCCTGAGACTCGTTGTGTGTTTGGCTCCACACGTGTGAACTATCATTGGCTTAGTGGCTTCCAACATGTGAGGTGATATCTTATTGTAGTTTTGACTTGGGGTTTCCTAATGGTTAGTGATGGTTAGGATCTTTGCATGTGCTTTATCTTTGGAGAAATGCCTGTTCAACTCTGCTGCCTATTTTTGAATTGGGTTGTTTGGGCTTGGTTATTATTGAGTTTGAATAGTTCTGTATGCAGTATGTTCTAGCTAATCGTTCTTATTAGATATATTGATTTGCAAATATTTTCTCTCATTCTGTAGGTTATCTTTTTATACTATTATCTTTTGATGCACAGTTTTAAAATTTTCATGAAGTCCACTTTGTCTACATTATCTTTGTTGGATTTGTGTAACATCCAAGAGATTGTTTCCATATCTCAGTTTACCCCATATGTCCTCAAGTTTCATAGTTTCGTATCTTCTGTTTTTGTATGTGATACTAGATAAGAGCTCATCTAACTGCATTCTATTGCATGGGGCATATATTTTTCCAGCACAACCTGTTGAAAAGGCTACCTGTTCCCCATTGAATGGTCTTGACACCTTTATAAAAAATAATATAACCACATGTGCCAAGTTTCTTTCTTGGCTCTCTGTTCTAGTCCACTGATTTATATGTCTGTCTTTATGCTAATGCTACACTATTTCTATTATTCTAACTTTGTAGTATGTTTTGAAGTTAGGGTATATGGCTGTACCATCCTGCACATGCCTAGTCTCATCTGAAATTAGGATGTGTGAGTCTTTGTTCTTCTTTTTCAGTATTGTTTGGCTATTTCAGGTTCCTTGAGATTTCCATGTGAGTCCTAGAATGACTTTTTCTGTTTTTGCAAAAACACAATTAGGATTTTTTTTTGGTACCAGGGATTGAACTCACGACTGTGCACTTGCAAGGCAGGCGTTTATGCCGCTGAGCTAAATCCCCAGCCCACCATTAGAATTTTGATAGGATTTGAATTAAACCTGTACATTTCTCTGGAGAGTATTGACATTTTAACAGTGTTAAATATCAAATCCATGAACATGAAATATTTTTCTATTTATTCATGTCTTCAATTCTTTGAGCAGTGCTTTGTAGTTTTCATTATACACACTCTTTGCCTCGATTATTTCAGAAGTGTTTTAACTCTTTTTGATGCTGTTGTAAATGGGTTTGATTTTTCTCATCATTTAACCTTTGTTTTTCTTGAATTAATTTCAGAAGTAGTATATCTTTTGTCTTGTTTTTTAAAATATATTTTTAAAAAATTCTGTCTTGTTGAATTTTCAGTTCTCCATCTTTTTCAGCTTTGTAAATTTTCTTAGTTTATGATTGAGTTCTGTTTCTTTTGGCACACTTGTGGCTCAATCAGCAAGTCCTTAAAATAAGTTGGAAAACTGATCTGAGAATTGGTAAAATATTTTGGAAACTGCAGATTTAACCAGAGTTAAATCAGTGATTTGTCTGGATATTAGTAGCTTAAGTTTTGAGTAACCAATAAGAACATTATAAATAAAAACAGTGTTTAGGAATTTAAAGAGAATATATATTTTTGCTTATTACAGTATTCAGGAAATGACATGAAAATTCTTTTCAGAAAAATATTTCTGTAATATTTTGCACAAATTATGCAAAGAGTATATAAAGATCATCTTCATTTTTTTCACAAATTCTATGTTTACAAATTTACTGATCTCCTTACTTGGTAGTGCTTATATGGTCATTCTTGTGTCTGTATAGAGTGTGAAAATAAAGAGTCCCCTGTGCAAGTCCATTCTGTGCTATTATAACAGAATAATGTAGATTAGGTAGTTAATTTATAAAGAATAATAGCTTAGTTACTCACAATTTTGGAACCTTAGAAGTCAAGAGGAAGGGGCTGGCGAGCACCCACTTGTTGGTTATCCCACGACTGAAGGTGGAAAGGTTCTTAACAAGTACCAGTTCCATCTGGGAGGGTGGAGCCCTCTTGGGCTAATTATCCCTTAAAAGTTCTCACCTACTGATACTGGCATTTAAATGTGAACATGAGATTGGGAAGTGGCATTGAGAGCATAGCATCACCCAAGTAGCACATTCCCAGCTAAAGTTGAACAAGTTAACGCTCATTTTGCTTTTTTATTGCAACTCAGACAGGTATAACCAGAAACTGGAGACAGCAGAGGAGGATATGTGTAACAAGAACATTTATCTTTGGGACCAGTTAGACAAGGTTTTATCCCAATGTTGGCATCTATTATTGGGATGGCCTTAGCCAAGATATGACTACACCTGAAGTTCTATGCTCTTTGTAAAATAAAGTAAAATGTACTAGAATGGATTGATGCTAAGATTTAAGATTATGATCCATGTGAAGGACATGGTGTGAGTGTTTGTGTATACCTTACTCCAAACACCACATGCACATGCACATATTTATCTCAATGATTCAGTATTGGCAAATTCTGGGTTTGTAGCAGCGTAACTGCCACAAAAAGTAAAATTTCTTTGCTACTTGATGATGAATAATTTTATTCTTATTTCACACTGACACTTGTTCCTACCAGAATCTTATCAAGATGTTGAAAAAGATCACCAAATGTAGCATACAATTTGAAACACATAAAATATATCAGCAGTCTTAAAATACATGCTTTCTTCAGTGCTGTCATCCCTCTTGTTATTTAACAGTTCTTTATACTATCCAAATATTTAGTACTGATCTGTGCCTTGGTTCTCTCATTTGCACTCCTCATGGGTTTGAGATGAGTGATGTTAGTTATTGTTTCTCAGCTTCACACACACCCTTCTCACCTCTGGATCATGATGGTGCTCTAAGACTGAGGATCACATTTTTGCTTTTGTAACTTATCTATTTGCAGTTTCACTGTAGGGAACATTACAGAGAGACTGCAAGGAGAAGACAGGACTTCATTCTTGAAATAATTTGAAAATTTTCACCCTCTTTTGAAAAGTTTTCAACTTAACATATCTCAAAAAGCATTAAAATAATAGTTGAGTTTTATTTATTTATTTTATGGAAAAAAGGCAAAACAATTTCATAGCAAGATAACAGAATAACAATAGTTAATACATTGCATATTATTTCTAAAGAGGTTACGCAGAGTATAAGTTATGGGCATAAAAAATTCTCCAATCAGTATTAGCACAAACCTTTATTTTCTGTGAACTAAGAGACATTAATAGTATAACTTGCATTTTTTTATTCCTTTTTTTCCCCTGCCTTTCCCTTTTCCTCTATCCTAGTTCCTTTTTCCTTTTGGACAGTTTCTTCCCATTTCTAATATGTATTGTATGTTTTAGACCTAATTTACTCTTTCATTTTCTCACCCCAGAGAGATAACACAATGTTTACATGAGTCTGATTTATTATAATTGAATTTGTTGACATTGAAATGTTTAAATATTACCTCATTTTGGTCTTACTTCCTCACTTACATGGAAACCTCTTCCCTATGTGTTCCCATTTCTCACCATGTCCTCATCTTCCTTGTTAACCTATTTTTTCCTTTGATGCTGATCACCATATATTACCTATTTTATTTGCCTATTGATTACTCACTTCCCACAATTACATGTGCCATGAGGCTCAAGATATTTTGTTGTTACCTGGAAACAGTGCCTGACATATAGAAAGCATTTGTTGGAAGAATGAATTGATCTTAACAGATTAACTCTTGTTTTAATAGATTTTTATATTGGATTTCTGTCTTAGAATTGATTTCACTGGGATATTGTGTTGTCTTTTTGTTTTTCTCAGCTCTGAGCAATGTCTTGCGTATAACAAATGTTCATTAACTGTCATTTTTTGTTTGGTTTTCATATTTTATTATGATTGAATGTCCTACATACTGGGTAACTAGAGTCCTACATTTTGGTAGGGGTAAGAGTATCTTTTAATTCCCAATCCGAGATCAAATCTTCTAAATTAATGGGATCAATCCCAGTTATCTTATTTTTTCTTCTTGCTGAGTCAAAATAACCCAACACCCAATGTTAAAGGAGGAAAGATTTAAATTTGGTCTACAGTTCACAGATGACTGGCTCCAGGGCAAGGTGGCATGGCAGAGGGGCATCGCAGAGCAGACAAGTTCATGACAGGCAGAAGATAGGGAAAGTAAGCAAATGACCAGTGACAAAAATATGACCACTTTCTGCCCTTTAGATTTTGTTCAGGCTACCTACCCTTATGGCAGGTAGTGCTTATACCCTTAATCCTGTCATTGCATCCTTGATCCCAACACCACACATCCTAGATCCAGCCACCTCTGAAAAGCATAGGGCTTTATGGGGAATCTAGATACAAGCCATAACATTGTGCCCCTGGCCCCTCAAAGATTCATGTATAAACTTTTATGCCAAAGGTTTTTAGTCTGTAGTTGCCAAAAACCTAGCAGTTTTTTTTTTATTTTATTTAAGGAGGAAAAAAAAAAAAAAACCAGAAAAAGGGTACAAGTTATATAGAATTTCAGAAAAAATAAACAGTAGGAAATCACTAGTTAATTACATATTGTCATCTTAGAAATAGTTGTTGAAGTTACAAAATTAAAGCATATAGAGGGGACTTTCAAACAGTGAGACTGCAAACAGTTTTGTTCAATGATCCAACAAAACTCAGTAATATGGTTATCTACCTTATACACTTAAATATATATGCAGTTATATCTTTTAGAGAACTTTCTTTTCCTTTCTTTTGTACAATGACAATTATACATTTTGGGTTTTATTACTCCCACAGTTCTTATTGCTTTTTTTTTTTGAAGAAAGTAAAACCAAATGTGACATACCAGGACAGAGTCAGTCAAATCAAAAGGATGGACATAATACATAATGTAAAAACAAAATACAAGGTGATCAACAATGGTTACCATAATGCCTCTTGTTATCTTAAAAAGAATTGCCTATATCATCAGTTATAATAAAATTAAACAAAACAGTAAAGAATAAGACCAATAAAACCAAAACATTGGAGACATTAGAGGACTTCAAAAGAAGATAACCAGAATGGGCGTCACAATGGGTCTTATTGTCTTCATAGTTGTTGCCTAGACTTTCAAACTTAGTACGATCTAGCATAACAGAATAGAGGAAAATCAGTCAAAACAAGATGGTGAGAGCAATACAGAGTTTCAAATCAAGTTAATAGGAAATCAAAGTGGGTTACTAGAATATATCCTGCTATTTTTTATTTATTTTTTCCCTTAATTAAAGGGATAAAAATGAAAAAGTAGATAATAAAAAGGAGATTGAGATAAAAAAGAGGGCATAACAACAAAACAGTGAAGGTCAAAACATAGCCATTTAAGCAAAATAGTGTTTCACCACAAGATAATCTCGACATAATAGTAGTTACCATAGTGTCTCTTCCCTTAAAATCTTTGGGTATAACTTCGTATACTGTAGCATCAAACATATCAAGACAATGTAAAACCATTCAAGAGAATGACAGTATTACAAGGTATTTAGAATCAACTAACAGAAAATGAACAATGGTTTCTGTATAATCTCCTTGTCTATACAAGTTTTTGTTTACATTATCATATATAATAAAATCCAATAAGATACAACACGTTAAAACCGATAGAGACAGACGAATAAAAGCTTGATGGGACTTCAAAACAAGAGGATATTAAGTCAGCACTACCTATTATGATGTCTTGTTTTCTCCAAAATGGCTGTTCCTACCATCCAACCTTCTCTGCCTCATTTCTGTTGAGCTTTTTTTCTGTCACTAGTTGTCAGTTTGTCCTCTTCATTTCGCTTTCTACTCCATTCATTGTGGCCGCTCTGCCACTGTTTCTGGAATCTTGGTATTTTTCATTTTTAGAATATCCTGCAGTAATCTCTGTAGAGTTGAATTGGTGGTTGCAAATTCCCCTAGTTCCTCTTTATCCTGGAAGCACCTTGTTTTTCCATCAATTTCTAGGGACAGTTGTGCAGGATATATCAATCTTGGCTGGAGGTTATTATCTTTCAAAGCTTGAATTATTTCCCCCACGCTCTTCATGATTTGATGGTTTGTGCCGAGAAGTCTGCTGTAATTCTGATGGGTGTTCCCTTGTAAGTGATCTGTTTCTTGTCTCTGATGGCTTTTAATATTCTGTTCTTATATTGGATTTCTGGAATTTTGATTATTATATGCCTTGGTGTTGGTTGTAGGTGGCTGGGGTCCTGTATGCCTCATACATCTGAGTATCTTTACCTTTTGCTAGATTAGGGAAATTCTCCTGGATTATTTCTGTGAATAGCTTTTGTAGTTCATTTGTTTGAGTCCCTACTTCTTCTTTTATGTTCTTAATTCTTAAGTTATAGATCCTCTTGTCATCTTCTAGTCTTTCTATTATTGCTGTTTGTTTTCTTGTTATTTTTAAGAAGTTTTTCATTTCGTGCGCCCACCTTACAAATCTGTCCTCCAGTTCTGATAATCTATCCTTAGTTTCTTTCAAGCTGTTATGCAGCTTTCAATAGAGTTTTTAGTTTCCTGGTAATCTCTGTGAACCTGCTTCATGTATTCTATGTTTTCTCTATTTTCTCCCTCAAACAATTTTCCCCTTTTTTTCTGTTCTTCCATTCCACCATCTGTTTTTTCTTGGGTGGTGCTTAGCATTTCTCTAAATATTCTACTTATTTCTTGCTTTATTTCATTAAATACTTCATTTTTGAACTTGTCTATGAGGCTCCGGAGATACCGTTTTATATCTATAGGTGCCGTGTGTGATATTGCATGTTTTCTGTCTTCATTCTCTTTTGCTTTTACCTTTCCTGGATCAGTGTTCTCAGGATTGGGGACTGAGGAGTCTTTCTTGTTGCTCCCTTTTCCCATACTTTTTGTTCCTTCCATACAATCGTATGTAGGAGGCTCATTTTTTTTTTTTTTTTTCTCTTTGTCTGTTACAGTTTGTTTGAATCCGCTGGCTAGGTGTTCCCGCCCACTGCAGTGTACTAGGGAGACACCAACCTGGGCAGCCTCTGCTGGGCCCGCCCCTCCAGGTCAACCTACTGAATGCTTCACTGCTAGGGTGTACCACCAGGCACAGGGACCTGATTTGGCTAGCCTACAGGATCTTAGTCCGTGGTGTCACCAGGCCAAGCGCTCCCCACCACTCCCGCTTGAGAGGGGAATATGTGACTAAAGTCACTGCAGGGCTGTGTTCCCGCTAGTCTGCCCATTCCCAGAATGTCCTCCGTTGGAGCCTCCTAGTCTATGAAAGGGTCCCCATTTCACTCACTGCAGGTCGAGCCAGTCCCGCTCTCAACGCCGTTTGGGCGGATTCCCGCTCTCAGAGCTTTTGCGCGCCTCTCTCCCTGCCATGCAGATTGGGACGCAGTATCGGCAGCAGGAAATTCAAATCATGGCTTCCAATGGCCCAGGATCCAGCTTCTGCGCACTGAGATTTTATCTGTTCCTGTTATAGCATCAGGATTGCATTTCCAGTTGGTTTCTCTCAGCTTACTTTGTTCCTGGGTCAGCAAGGTACATCTCCCCTCGCGTAGGACTCCTCACATGGCACTGCTCCTGGATTCTAAACTGGTAATCTCAGAGAGCCTCCGTGGCTGCTGATATTTGTCCGCCATGTTCTCCCGGAAGTCAACCTAGCAGTTTCAGCATTGCTGTAAAGTCCAAGTTCCAAGTCTCCTCTGAGATTTAAGGCAGACTCTTAGCTGAGAGCCTCTGTATGAATGAAAAGAAAGTTAAATACTTCCAGCATTCAATGGTACAAAATAAACATTCCCATACCAAAAGGCACAAATAGGGGAACACAAAGGAATGGGACCAAAGCAAGTCCAAAACCCAGCAAGGCAAATGTTAATTCCTGTAGTCCCTTGTCTAGCATCTGAGCCAATCGGTGGCAAGATGTGAAATCCAAGGGGCTTGTTTGGCTCTCGTAGTGATGGCTTCCATTGTTTTTCTCTTGGGCTGGCCCTGTTCCCTCCTTGCAATTTTCTTCAGACAGTCTATGTTCCTGGCTTTTTCAAACTTCTAGGGTCTCCACTGCACCTTTGATTTTACACTCCCAGCTTCACACATTGCTCTCTCAGGGACACACTGCCTGGCCTTCCAGGCCTTCTGAAATCTGGAAGGAAAGCTTCCTGATCCTATAGCTCTTGCATCCTGCATGCACTAAGACCAGCAATACTTGGATGATGCCAAGATCTGCTGCCAGATGGAGCATTAGCCAGGATTCCTTCTCTCTTGGCTGTAGAGGTCCAGTGCTTATGCATGAAATCTCAAGAAGAATTTTCCTAGGCTAGTGCTATTCTGGAACATGGTGCTCTGGGGCTGTCTTCTCAAAACAAAATCTTTCACTTATGCAATTTTGAGGCTGCAAAGGGTGGAGTCCTGCTGGTTCTTGTGCTGTCCTCAGACCATCTTTTTTATTAGTTTTTTCTGAAATACTGACTTTTTCTTCTAGTCTTTTCAGTGACCAATTTCTCCCCTGTTCCATCTTTACAGGTTGCATCTTTACTGATGTTTCTTTTATAGTCAAACTAAAAACATTTTGATTCATTTTTCCCGGTTCTTTGCTCTTGATTCTCAAACATAGATCAGGCTAAAAGTCCCTCAAAAGTATCCATGCCATGACTCAACATTAGACTACCTTGAAATATCTTTTGCCAGTCTCATTAGCGTGCCACCCTTAGTCTCAGGCAAAGTCTCTGAATGTGAGCAAAATGCAGACAAACTTTTACCAAGGGAATCCAACAACCAATGCCGGACTTCTTCCCCCCCGAAACCTGAGCCTGGTCTTTACCAGCAGGATTCTGTCAGCCTTCTGGTCTTCTAAGCTCTGACCAGCACCTCACATACAGTGTGGCTTCAGGCTTGCCAGGGCTGCCTTTTCAGTGGACATTTCTGAGCCCTTCCAAACTTTTTCTACAGGCAAGCTCCAAAGGCTCCTGAGTGACATGGCCAGGCACAGTCATGTCAGTCACCCTGATACCAAATTCTGTCTTACTTACTGTTCCTTATTGCTGAGACAAATATCCAACACCCAAAAGTTGGAGGAAAGGTTTATTTGGCTTACAGTTTGAGAGGTTTCAGTTCATAGTTGGCTGACTCTAGGACAGAGTGGCATGGTAGAAGGGCATCACAAAGGAGAAATAGTTTATGGCAAGCAGATGATAGCAAAAGCAAGCAAGTGACCAACCTCTTTTTGTCCCTTATATCTTATCCAGGATATCTGTGACTAGGTGAGTCTTGGGGGAATAAAAGCCGTAACACTCAGTATTTATTAAAAGTGACTGAATGTATCTTTCTTTTTACTCTTTGTTTTTTAATATTACTTTTACATTTTTCCTATATGTTTTTTTGCGTTTCTTTTTTATTATCACCTCTGAGGGACTGTTACAGTTTGTGTCTAGATGTCCCCCCCAAAAGCCTCATTTAGTTTTAGATGAGGCTTTTACAGAGGCAGCTGAATCCAGAGTGTGTGATTAATTCATAAGTCAGTGCTGGAATTAAGGTTGGCTGATTGCTGGATCAGTTCACTGACTGAATTGGCACAGCCCTAATCTCAACAATCTAAATAAGATCAAAGGGGCAGAAATAGGCTTGTTTCCCCATTTTTTGCACTCACATGTTCTTGCTGTCTTCTGCCATGAACTGTTGTCCTTTTGCCATGTGCTACCTGCCTCAGCTGACCGATTATGGATTGAAAGCTCTACAAACTGAATAAGCCTTTCCTTTTTAACTTTGGGTGTTGGGTGTTTTGTCCTAGTAGTAAGAGGAAATTAGCTAAGACAGTTTGGTACCAGAGGAGTAGGGTCATTGCTGTGACTATACCTGACTATGTGGTTCAAGAGCCTTTGAAAATGACTTGTGGAATTGGAAAGATTCGGAGATGCTGGCTGAAAAAATACAGCTGGGATGCCTTAGGATGTTCTGTATGGGAAGTTCTGGTCAGAACTCAGAGACCAGAAGACTGATAGAAATCCTGTAGTAAAGATCAAGGTTTCTGCTGGGAAGAAGGTTTGCATTGGCTGCTGAACTTCTGATGATGTATGTTACGGTTTGGCAGGAATTGGTGTGCATTTTGCTTGTCTTAGAGATATTTTCTGAGTGGCACAAAAACGTCAATGCAGTCTGCTGTTGGGACAGTTACATGGTAACTATTGAGCACTTTTGGTCAGATCTGTGTTCAAAATTAAGAGTTAAGCTGGCAGGGTGATTTGAAGCATTTGGCCAGAGGGAGACTCTAGTAGAGCTGTGCATTGCATGGATGAAACAGGAGAATATGATTATTGAGAAGGAACAGGGCAATGAAAAATGACTTAAGGCTTTTGACCAGAAGGGAAGAATGTATTTGAAATGCAGGAGGGCCCTCTCTTAGTGTTGCCATGCCCTATTGATAAAGTTAATGGGAGGCAAGGATTGCAATAGTGTAGAAAGAGAGCTGGAGGGGAGGAGGTGTGCTGTTGTTTCTGGAGAAGCTTGTTGCACTGGTTTTGCTGGTATGAACTCAGCTGTTCTCATCTGAGGAACTCACGTCCTCATCCCCTCATCCTCGTCCTGGCTGTCACTGAGGATAACTATGGTTCTCTTTGGGGGAGCTCTGGTCCTTACTTTGTCTGGTGCCAATGCAGATCCTTCACCTTGATGGCACAGATCCTTCACTCTGCTGGCACAGGCTAGCTTCCATCACTTTGGGCCTTCCCAGAGCAGATCCTTAAGAAAGACTTGGATGAGACATTGTTGTGGGCTGTAGGCCTCCAGCTGGACTTGTGGACAATGCCATGGGCTGTAGGTCTTCTGCTGGACTCATGCAGGACATTGCCATGGGATTCAGGCCCATAGCCAGATTGTTTGGGTCTGTAGTGTGTGGACAGATCTCCCAACAGTCTCTTTCATTTGACTCTTTGGGCGAATATTATAAAATAATGTAAATTATGTGTCTTGTGTTAAATCTTTTCCTTTATAGACCCTGACTACAACAGGGATTGAAATCATACCTGTTTTCTTCACTAATCTAATATCCGGCTGAGAAATTTATTAAAATAGTATTGCTCATAAAAATATGGCCTTGGAAATGTAGAACTGTAGAAAGAAAATAAATAAGAGTAATACAAGAAAATATAATTTTCATTCTGTTTAGAACGTAAAGCCAACCTAGAAAATTTAAACCAGTTAGGCTTTTCTTCAGCCTCCTATTTAGGTAGTGTGGCCAAAGCAGTATTTATTTTTCATGAGAATAAAAATATAGAAACTTTAAATGTTTATGACTGATCTTTTAAACCTTTTATGAAGAAGACATTTTTAAATTAATATCTGATATTTGTTACTCCATTCTTTTTATAACTGCTTATTTCATTTAAGTCATTATGCTGGACTGAGGATGTAGTTCAGAGTTAAGAGTGTACTCAACATGCTCAAGCCCCTGGGTTTTATCTCCAGAACAAAAAACAAACTAAAAAAACCTTAAAAGTGTTCATGTGAAGGATTTCCATACTTTTATATATTAAGTGCTAAAATTTTAATAAAAGCATTTTATATCCCTGATATGTTTCTTGAAAAATAGTATTGCTTATCAGTGTTTGTTTCAGTTTTGATGCTTCAGATTTCTTTAGAACTGGGTTCTGGTAAGCAGTCAAAGTTTTAAGCAATAATTTAAGAGTTAAGAGACATCTTTGTGTGTGTATGTGTGCATGCATGCTGTGAAATGAGTCCTGGACTTCTTAAATGCAAAGTGCATATTCTTAAATGCTAAGTATGTACACTGAGTTACATCTTAGCTCCTAGAGGCATTATACTTTTGAATGTCACTATTTACTTCTTGTATAAAGCCAAATGATACCATGGCTGGTTTAATCAGTAGATAATGGAGTTTGTTAAATAACGAACTTCATAGAGATTATCTAGTGTTAATCATATCTTTCCCTACTCTTGTTTCATCTACAAGTTTAAAAAAATCTATCTGTAAATTCTCCCAGGATATCTGTAGAAGTATGCAGAAACAAGATGACTATAATTCCACCCCAGTATCCTTGGCTTCCTACCAGGGCTCATATTTCTCTTTAAGGACAGTTTCCTCTGGTCTCTTTTTGTCCCAAAGTGTTGCATTAAGATGGTGGAAGAAGGGGGCTGGGGATTTAGCTCAGTGGCATAAAGCGCCTGCCTTGCAAGCAGGCAGTCATGAGTTCGATCCCTGGTACCTATAAAAAAAAAACAAAAAAGACAAAAAAAAAAAAAAAAAGATGGTGGAAGAAGGGCTAATCTTGCACTGGTTCATTTTCTCTGCCTCAGGAGAAGGGGGAGTTCTAATAATTGGCTAACTATAATACATTTTTGGGGAGACCAACTTAATACCATTATTTCAGCAGTATTATGACAGAATTATTTTTTAACATATCTCAAGTTAGGAAAGTGGGAAATATCTGTTTTCAATCATTGCTATCCTATGATTTTTGGTGGGAGGGGTTATAAAGTAGCTGTCATTCCTGTGTATCACAAACTTACATGTATTCCTGATTTAGTATCGTTCCAGGACTATGACATTTCAGTCAATAAGGGTAATTTAAAGACTTATTGAAGAAAGAACATGAGTTCTTGTTTTTGAAAAATCTTTTAATGCTTGGGCTAAGATTAAGAAAGTATTTGTATAATAATTTGCAAAATGGGAGTTGGCAGTTTTCAAGAAAATCTTGGAGACAATAGTGGATTGCTCTTCCAGGAACACATTCACCAGAGCTTTTAGTTGCTCGAGGGCATATTATGTGGGAACACAAATTAGATAACTTGGAGTCAAAAAGTGATTTAGGGATAGAAGACATAGCATAGTGTGTGCTTTTCTAATATACATGAGGTCCTGGGCTTAATCTCCAGTACTAAAAATAGTAATTCAGAAGAGTAGAAATTAAATATGAAGGTGTGTTTAATTTTCCAGGTATTCACAGAAATTATAGATATAGAGTAGTAATTTGTGTTTAAATCTGTTCAGAAGAATCGTTTCCAAAGAGTTAACAAAACTTCTAGATGATAAAGTATTGGCATTTTGCAAATAGTGTTTTTACCTAGTGGATAAAAGTGTATCTCAAAGGCATCCTAAATGGACAAAAACTGAAAGCTTTCACTTTAAAATTAGGAACAAGACAAGGATGTCCACTCCTATTCAACACAGTTGCAAAACATTAGCCAGAGCAATTAGACAAGAGAGAAATAAAAGGAATAAGTATATAAAAGGAAGAAATTATCGTTATTCACAGATGACATGATACGTTACATAGAAGGCTGAAAAAACTCCGAAAGAGTTAGTAGGCAAATTTAGCAGCATAGTTAGATACAAAGTCAGCAGTCAAAAATCAATAGTGTTCCTGTATGCAAACAATAAATTCACTGAGAGATTAAACAAATAACATCTTTCATGATAGAATCTAAAAAATCAAATACTTATGAATCTAACAAAGGATATAAAAGATCTGTATAGTGAACATGGATTGCAAAGGAGTACTCTGCAAAGGAGTTTCAAGAGGTTATGAGAAAATGGAAAGATATTCCTTGCTCATGGGTAGGAAGAACCAACATTGTGAAAGTGGCTATACTCCCAAAACTGTTATATAGGTTTAATGCAATTCTGTTCAAAATACCGTTAGTATACCTCAGATACTTGGAGGAAGCATTCCTAAAATTCATTTGGAATCAGGAGACCTAGAATAACAAAGGCATCCTGGGTGACAAAGGCAAGGCAGGAGGCATCACAATCCCTGATGTGAAGTTATACTGTAAAGCTTCTCTGATAAAATCAGCATGGTACTGGCAAGAAAACAGACCTGAGGATTAGTGGAACAGATTAGAAGCTGCAGACACAACTACAAAGACACTCAGCCGTCTTTGACCAAAGGGCCAAACATGTTCACTAGAAGAAAGATAGCCTCTTTAATTAATGGTGCTGGAGAAATTGGTTTTCTATCTGCCAAAGACTAAGACTAGACGCATGTCTATCACCATGTGCTAAGCTAAAGTCAAGTGCATCAAACATATGTATATTAAGTCAGAAATGCTAAATATACTAGAGGAAAAACTAGGTAGAAAATTTGAAGACAGGAGTAGGCAGAGAGTTCATGAACAAAACCCAAACTGCACAGGAAGTATTTCAGAGAATCAACAACTGGACTCTCTTACTAAAACATTTTTTGCACATCGAAAGAAATCACCAACAGAATGAAATAAAAACCCATATGGTGGCAAAAACAATTTAGCCAACTGTCCCTCTGAGAAGAGACTTCTGTCTAGAATATATAAAGAATCGAAAACAATCAGGCCCCCAAAACTCAAAGACCCAATAAAAAAATGGGCATCTAAGATGAATACACGTCTCAGATGAAGTAATACAAATGGCAAATAAATATATGAAAAAAGTTCAACACTGTTGATCATTCGCGAAATGCAGATTAAAACAACACTGAGATTTCTTCTCATCCCAGAAAAAAATGGTTATCATCAAGAAGTCTCCCAGTAACAAATTCAGAGGGGCTGTGAGGAAAAAAGAACCCTTCTGCACTGTTGAGGGAGTGTAGACTGGTTCAACCCCTGTGGATATCAGTGTAGAGATTCATTAAAAAAAAACTCTAGGATTGGAGGTATGGATCGATTCAATCTAGCTATTCCTCTTGTGGGTATTTTTACAGGAGAATTAAAAACATCATACCACAATGGTACATGTGCACCTATGTGTATTGCAGTGCAATTTATTTTTTATTTTTTATTTATTTTTTTACCCCATTCTATTCTGTGGGATGCAGTGCAATTTATAATAGCTGAATCTTGCAAACAACCCAAATGCCCATCAACCATGGAATGAATAAAAATGATGGATTTTTATACAGTGGAATACTAAGAGATAAAGAAGGGTAAAGTTGAGGCTTTTATCGGTAAATGGATGTAACTCGAGACCATACTCATAAGTGAAATAAACCAGACTTCTATGTGTAAAAAATTGTGTTGTCTCCCTAGTGTAAAAACTGAAAGAGTAAATAAGATCCAACATGTATAATTGCTATTGTGAAAGGGGAAGAAACTGCTCAAAAGGAAAGAACATCTGGGATGGGCAGAAGGAGAAAAGGGAAAAGATTATATGTATACATGGTAGGTAATTACTAGTAATCTTGGTTTATCAGAATGGTTTAGTAATCTTGGTTCATCAGAATGGTTTGTGCTTTCATTCTTTGATGATTTTTGCATGCCTATACCTTGTAATCTGAGCAACTACTTTGAAGATAACAACATGCAATGTATTAACCATTGCTAATCTCCCTATTTGTTTTGAAATTCTATGTGATCAGTTTTATTTTTTTTTAATTTTTAAAAATTAAGATGTAGGCTTTTAAAGTTTATTGAAGCATTATTACTTTAAAAGTTTAATATTTTTTCTTTTTAAGGTCATAGTACAGTATTGTTGAAGTTATGTATGTAATATCTAAAAGTCTTTCATTTGTAATTAATGGATTGATGAGAAGTTATTTAACCAAAAACAGAAAATTTAAAGTTGAATTACTAAGAGCAAGGGAAAAATGCCAAAACTGATGGAAATATCAGAAGACTGGAAAAGGTGTAGAAGTGTAACTTAACCCTTTAAAGGCCCTTTCCTGGGCCTGAAATCAAATTGACGTAAGATTAGCAGGAGCGGGGTGGGGTGGGGGGAATTTAGCTCAGGGATGTTAAATGCCTTCCTGGCAAGTGTGAGGATGCCTGGTACAAAAAAAAAAGATTAGCAGGAGGAAAGCATATGGATTCAGGGGTTTGTGTATGTGCATGTGTGTCTGTGTATGTGTGTGTGCATGTGTCCTCAGAAGGAGCTAGACCCAAGGAAATGATAGAATCCGTATTCCTGGATATTAAGTTGAACAAAGAGAAGCAGTTATGGAAAAGTAGATAAACTGTGTGGGAGACTAAAGGAAGATAAAAATTGTTTTCATAACTTATGTTTGTATAGAATTCTCCAGATGATGACTTCAAAAAATGTTTCTTTTCTTTGATACAAGGAGGACATCTTTCTCCTGGGATTTTTTTTTTATCCTTTTAAATGTCCTTTTGTGAGGAAGGAAAGAGGAAGATGAAAATGTTCTCTTTGCGTCTAAGCTCAAAGTAATCCTTATGTTAAAGAGGGATAGTTAGAGTACTCTTCAAGGGCAGATGGAAAGAACCAAAACAAACAAAAAGGCTTTTCAGAAATACCCTTGGAGATAAATCCTAATGTGTCTCACTAGTTACAGGTCTGGGGGAAGCTTTTTTACCATCCAAGTTAATTTATATTCACCCAATAGTGCTAATAAAATATCATGGCATTCTTTTGAGGATTAAATAATAGTAATAATTACACTATATTTTGAATAATATATACCAGACCTGAAATACTTTAGGTGTATTTTATCTTTTGGCAAACATTAATTCTCACAAACTTTTTCTTTTGCCTTCTTTCACTCTGTAATATGTACTTAATGTTCTGGGTCTTTTCATATCTTGACAGCTTATTTCTTTTCAGGGCTGAACAATATCCCATTAAGTAAATATTACAGAGTGAAAGAAGGCAAAAGAAAAACGTTTGCATATTTTATGATTCAAGTCTTTGACATTCTGGACAAGGCAAACAAAACCAAGGAGGCAGTAAAAAGTTAAGTGTTTGCCAGGAAGTGGGGAAGGGAGTGGTGAGGGGGCCAGGCGCAGAGGGCAGGCAGCTTCTGTATTGCATGATAATGCCCTGGCAGCCACCTGTTGAAACCCCCAGGAATGTGCAGCACCAACTGTGAGCCTGGGTGTGGACTGTGGACTTAGAGTGTTAATGGTGTGTCCATGTGGCCTCACGTGGCCTGCTGGTAGTGGGGGAGATTTTGCATGTGTGCGAGCAAGAGTATGAGGGAACACAGTGCTTTCTGTTCAGTTCTTCCATGATGTGAAAAGTGCTGTAACAGTCATTTGGTAAAATAAAATACATATCTTAAGTGTGATATTTCTGATATTCTTTGTAGGCTCAAAACAAGGAGACCAATGTTTTAGCTGCTGCAAAGGTGATTGACACCAAGTCTGAGGAAGAGCTTGAAGATTACATGGTTGAGATTGATATATTAGCATCTTGTGATCACCCGAACATAGTCAAGCTTCTAGATGCTTTCTATTATGAGAACAACCTCTGGGTGAGTGTTCGCTGTTTTCGGTGGGGTAGGTTGGGAAAGCCCATTTTATGTGTTACCTTTTCTGTCTGCGTAGTTATGTGGATGAGGCTTGTTTGCCTACAAAGACATCATTAATAGCACAGTCATCCTCAGCTTCAGAGCGTACATAACGTGTTCACGTAAGTTTCAGGTTATGCCAGTTTAATTGTGATTGTTAGCCATTAAATCCTGGTGAAAAAAATTGGTTAAGAATATTAAATAGTACATTTCTCAAGATAATGAAATTAGTTATACTTGTTTGTAATTTAACTTTAATTTTTTTAAGATTCATTTTAAACTATTTATATTTTTTAACCTAAAATTTTTGTAAATGATATAATAAACTCTAAAATATGTTAATGTTAAACGTTTATATATTACCAGGTTCAACTTTAGTGCATGGTGGCTAAGTTGTATGTATCAATTTTGTTTGTTTTTAGGAAAATAGGCACAAATAGATACAGAAATAAAATGTTACTATTCATTATGATTACTAGCCAGTCACTTGTTTTATACTAACTTAGTTTAATCAAGAGAGCTTTTAAAAATGAAGTTTTAGTTTTTCTCCTTGAAGCAGCAGCAGCAAAGGAGCATAAAGAATGTCGCACTGGAAATCCAGATGAATAAGCACCTCCAAAAATACTTTTCAAATAGTATTAATTTGAAAGAAATTTGTAGTTGGCAAACATTCTTGTATTGTTAGAGTGAGGCTAAAAAGCATAGAGAGTTACACAATTTCTTAAAATGCTATTTTTAAAAAGTTACTTACTGTTGTGGTAACTTTTAAGATACTGTAGTTGTTCAATGTTCTAGTGCAATAGTTCCAAAGATTATAAGGAAAATATTCTTAGACAATTTGATAAATCTTCACTCAGGGCTACTGAAATATAAAACTTTAGATTACTGTTTAATAGGAGACATATTAATAAAAACCACAATAAACATAAGATTATAATTGAATAAGAATTAGAATTGATAAGGGTTAAAGAGGAAAGGTATATGGTGTTTTATCTTGCACAGGGTCAAGAAAAGCACCCATTAACAATGATAATTGAGTTAGAATCTGAAGCTCTCTTTCTTTTTGAAACTAAAGTCTTTATATATTTTCAGGATTTACCTTTTATTTTTGTGTGTGTACTGAGGATTAAACCCAAAGCTTGCACATTAGGTAGGCAAGCACTTTACCACTGAGCTGTGGTGCTAAACCCTTGTTTCATTTTTTGAGACAGGGCCTCTCTGAGTTACCTAGGCTGGGCTTAAGCCTTGGATCCTCTTGCCTCGGCTTCATGAGTAGCTAGGATTATAGGCATGTTCTACTATACCCAGAGGAATCTATTACTAGCAAAGTTAATATTTTTTACCACTTAAATTGTAGCAGTTACCTTAAAAGGAGAGTAATGAATTCTTTGAGTAGTGACAAAATAGATTATAATACAGTACTAAATAAAAATTTTGTATCTGGTAATTTTAGAGGGCACTAAAAGTGTTCCTAAGTAAAGATGTACATGCTTTCAAAATGTGTTTTCTTTGGTATTTCTTAAATGTTTATCTTTTAAAACCGGTAACTCTTGACAGAGAAACTCTTTAATATTTAGTATAATATTGTTTCCATGACCTAAACCATTTGATAGCTATTTTTTATTGTTTTTGATAAACCGAAAAAGAATTTTGAAACTCTATATAATATAATTTTCAGACAAATGCTTTTTTTTATTTGTATGCAGATCCTCATTGAATTTTGTGCAGGTGGAGCAGTAGATGCTGTGATGCTTGGTAAATACTTTTTTATTCTTTATGTTTATATCTTAAATTTAAAAAGATTTCAACTCTCTCTCTCTCTCTCTCTCTCTCTATATATATATATATATATATATATATATATATAATTGTTGGGTGAAGTTCAATAAATTAAAAATCAATTTAATTATATTTTAAAATTCTTGGATAATATAATACAATTCAAAAATTAAACTGAGCGGCTGGGGGGTTAGCTCAGCAGCGTAAGTGCCTGCTTGGCAAAGGTGAGGTCATGAGTTCGATCCCCGGCACCCCCCACCCAAATTAAACTGAGATGTGGAGTATTATGTCACTATTCTTTGTAGATACTTAGTTCTAAAATAAATTCACTGTATATTTGACAAGACCACATTTGACATGGGACAAGACTGCAGTATGGTATAGATTGGACTGTATAAACGTGATGGTATGCTTTCCTTGTGTAAGAATGCAGTTTTTTTTTTACTTTGTTGTTGTAGAACTGGAGAGACCTTTAACTGAGTCCCAAATACAAGTAGTTTGCAAGCAGACTTTAGAGGCACTGAATTATTTACATGATAATAAAATCATCCACAGAGACCTCAAAGCTGGCAACATTCTCTTTACCTTAGATGGAGATATTAAGTTGGGTAAGTTATTCACCTAAAAAGTTATTTGAATTTGTGCTCTGAGATTCCCCCCTATACGTATGTGACTTACTGTTGTTTTATTACTAAATATGTAAAACATGGAGAATTCTTCTCTGCTAAGTTTTTAAATACTTCCTTGGATACTCATTAACTTCCAGAATTCCTAGGTATGGACACTAAAGACAATTTTAAAAAACAAAAGAGGGTAGATTTTTATTTTCAAAAGGGCAAATTTTTAAAAGTGTGGGTAAAATTTTTTTCTTAAACTTTTCTGTATAGACTATACAAATATTTTGCTTTTTAGAATATAGTATAGTTTACTCATTTTTTTTTTTTTCTTGGAGGTGGTGCTGGAACTGAGGTTTGAATCCAGGGCCTTTCCACCAAACTGTATCCCCAACCTTTTGTGATAGGATCTCACTAAGTCACTGAGGATACCCAGGCTAAACTTTTAATTTGCAATCTTCCTGTCTTTCAGCCTTCCAGAGGGCTGGGATTAGAGACATGTGCTACCATGCCTGGTTTCAGTTTTATCTTGATTTTCAGAATTTGTGTCTAGCAGGTCTTTTTCTGTTTTATGCTTTGTTGGTGTGGTACGTTTGGGTAAACTAGCAAAGTATCTTTATGTTTGAAAAGATATCTAAAGTAAGTATAAAGACTAGCATTTTAATTTTTTTACTCCAAAGGAATAAATGATTAACTTTCCATAAGAAAAATGAGATACAGATTTTAGATTAGGGATTAATTAATATATGTGTGCATACACACATATACATGCAGAAGGAAGAGCTATATCCCTGTTTAAATATACCCAAGATATGAAATCAAAGAATCTAGTGATGAAGTCTGAGTTTGTGTATTTTGGAAGGATATTAAAAAGACAATATATTCAAAGATCATAGTGGTATCAATGATTATAATCATTTTACTTTATCATGACATTTAAACAAGTGATAAATTTTATCCTTTTTAATTGTGACAAGTAGATACAGAAAGCCACACCAAAAAACTGTATACTTAAATGACTTTCTAGCTTTATAGACAAGAGCTTTAAAATCAACACCTAGAATTAAGAAATCAAACATTGTCAGCCACCTGTATGTTCTTCCATGTGACCATCTCAGTCACCCTTTCCTTGTCCACACTCTTGGCTTTTATAATAATCACTTCCTTTTGTTTTTTTATGACTCAGTTATCCTGTGTTTAACACCCTGTGTCCGGATGTTAAAGTTTAAACTTGCCCAAATATAAATTTTGTTTTTTCTTTATAATTTATAGGTTCTATCTCAATCCTTTTCTTTATGATATATATTCCTCTGGAGGCAATATTGTCTCCAAGGGACCAATAGTTGATTCTTTGGGGGTAAAAAAATACTACATATTACAGTAGTTTGTGACCTCTCCTTGAAGGCCCATGGTATAGTTACAGTATATCTCTGATATTAAAATTTGATGGGTGCAGGAGTGAGTAGGAAAAATTGTCTGCAATTAACACCCTCCTTAGGAGGGTATTGTTGAAAGGAAGATGGAAAACATTGATCCATGCATGTAGGCCAGGTGAACCTCTTAGAGATGAGTGCCTAGACTGCAAACCAAAACCTACTTATTTATTACAAAGCACCAACACTGCAATTAAACCTAAATACGGAGGTTTTAGTTTAGAACAAACAATTCAGCTGGGCATGGTGGCACATGCCTGTAATCCCAGCACTTGGGTGGCTAAGGCAGGAGGATTCCCTGGGCTATGTAGTGAGTTCGAGGCCAGCGTGAAATACACAGCAACACTTTGTGTCATTAAAAAAAGAAAAAACAACTCATATTAACACCTTTTGTCCTAAAAAACAAACAAATACATACACACACACACACACACACACACACACACACACACACACATACACACACTCTGTAGGTTTACCACCACTGATCTGAGGCTGTTTCCTGTAGCATGTTCCTTTATCTATTTTGCATTCTCACAATGATTTCAGTAATTTCCTCTTTATTTTCTTTAAATTGGCAGATGAATCCAAAGGCATGGTAGTCTCAAATCTGATCCTTAGCCAAGATGAAATGATTTTTGAGTTCTTTCATCAAGAAGTACACAATACCTACTTTTTATTCTTTCTTTTGTTTTACATATTACAAACAAGTCCAGCTATAAAGCAAAATTAAATTTATCCAGTCACTTGTCATTTTTAAATTTTGATAATTTTGATGTAATCATTTTATTTTCATTTATTATTATAAATTAACTAGTTATCTAGGGTTACAGTTTATACAGAAAAGATAAGAAAATGGTTTTTAGTATTTAAGTTAATAAGTTGGTTCTTTGATAGTTACCTGAGCTCTAACCTGAAAAGGTGGGGTTAGTAACTGCTAAAGCTGTAGTGTTGCTATTCTTGATAATTGAATGAGAAAATGTAAAGTCCCTAATACACCTTTTTGTGAGAAAGCTGGTAAGAATCTGTCATGAAGGCTACTTGTAATTTGTTTTTCACACTATAAAAAAAAAGATGTCTGGAGATTTAATTACAACGTATATCACTAATTTAGGGTCTTCTTGAAATGTATAAACTTTTAAAATTACTATTTTCAGTTCTGAAGAATATATTATTTGAAGGTATATGAAGATGGTCACATTAAATTTATTAATGATGGAAACTTTGGTAATGTTTTTGGAAAGTGGTAGAATGACAGTCGTCAAGATTAGAATGTAGGAAATTTCTTTCTTTTGCTCACCCTTTAACAAGAGTATATGTATTACAGATTTGAAATGCTCCCCTCCACCTCCCTGTTGAATATAAATAACTATGTTAAAAACTATTATTAATGCCATTGTGTAATTATTTATTTCAAGCCGATTTTGGAGTATCAGCTAAAAACACGAGGACAATTCAGAGAAGGGATTCCTTTATTGGCACACCATATTGGTAGGTATCAGTTATTACAGATTTACAGTATTAGTCATGTCAGCAGTTTTTCTCACCCTAGAACTGGGCAGAAATCCAGAATCCTGAACTTTCTCACTGAACTACATCTCTAGCTCTTTATTTTTTTATTTTGAGGCAGGGCTTGCTAAATTGCCCAGGCTGGGCTTGAACTTGTAATTTCCACCCCAGACTCCCAGAGTGTTTGGATGATAGATGTTCGCCACTATTCATGGTCAGCAATTATTAGTCCTGATTAATTTGTCCACTTTATTTTTGTTCATTTGTCTTTTTGAGACAGGATCTTACCATGCAAGTCAGGCTGTCCTTGAACTCACTGTATAGTTCAGGCTGGCTTCAAACTCAAGGCTGTCCTCCTGCCTCAAACTCCCAAGTGTTGAGATTATAGGCATGCGCCACCACTCCTGGCTGTCTGTAATTCACTGTACTGTCTTTTGGTTTTCCACAGCTGTGTTTAATTTAAACATCTTAACTTCCAGTCCTCTCTCCTCCTAGGATGGCCCCTGAGGTGGTCATGTGTGAGACATCAAAGGACAGACCGTATGACTACAAAGCTGACGTATGGTCCCTGGGCATCACTTTAATAGAAATGGCTGAGATAGAACCACCGCATCATGAGTTAAATCCAATGCGAGTGCTGCTAAAAATAGCAAAATCCGAGCCCCCGACGCTAGCACAGCCGTCTAGATGGTAAACTGTTCCACATTGAGCTTTCTAGGAAACAAAACTTGTTCCATTCTTCTAATTTTCCAGGGGTATTTCATTTTGGGTATATGGTACAAAGACCATGTGAGTTACAAAAGTGATTGTGGATATATTTTCAAGATTTAAGGACTGTAAAAACAATTATGACTAAGTTTTCCATGTATTTGAAAATTTGAATGAGTCAGGTTCTGCGTGAAAGATGTTTTCTGCACTGTGAGAAAGTGAGGCACGTTTGTGGCTGTGGAATTTAGTACAGTAGCATTTTTGGCATACTTGTGACTATCTGACTATGTCTCAGTGACTGTGTTCCTATTTAGATTTATTTCTATTGTGTATATTCAGAAGACTAAGTTTTATAAAATTTTATTCGATTAGCTAGTTTTCTAATGTTAATACCATTCATACATAATGAAACTTAAGTATGACTTATCAAGGAATTTTCTTTGAATATCATTGTTAAAATTGTATTTTAAAGGTCTTCAAATTTTAAGGATTTTCTAAAGAAATGCTTAGAAAAGAATGTGGATGCCAGGTGGACCACATCTCAACTACTACAGGTAAAATAGGGGTAGAATGACAACAGCAAGCCATATTGTTTTAATATCTTTCAAAAAGTGCACAGATTCATCCATTGTATTCTCTTTGCATTTGAGTTTATCTACAGAAAGTCAAAATATGTAATGCAATAGTTTGAATTTGCTTCACAGACATATGCTGCAACCCCTTACGAGGCATTCAGTTTATGAGCCATTTCTCTTGTGCTTTATTTGGTTTAATTGTATTCCGTTCACTTTCATTATGTCTCTGTACTTACTAGAAAGCAGGCACCTGTGAGCAAAGACCATTAGCTAATTAATTTTTAAAAGGTGTCTTACAGTGAGAATAATGTTGGATACATATAATTGAGTTTTTAAAAATGATACTAAAGTGAATAAATTTATTTTTGGTTTATAGCTGAACCTGTTTGTATTATGTGAAGCAAAGTTTGTTAAATCAGTAATATTTATGGGCAGACAAAGAGGATACAAGTTTGGGGACAGTTACTATATTAGGAATTATTGTGTAGCTCCTGCATTGTAGTGTTTTAGATTGATCTATTTATGGGGTGGAGGAAAAGCAGGAAAAAGTTACTGTGTGTGTGCAAGTCTGTGCCTGGAGCATGCCGTTTGTGCACTGCGTATACAGAGATGGATGAAATGGCTTCTTTAAGAATATTAAAGCAATCTCTAAAACAAATAGCACAAGTATTTGTAGATACTATTCACAACTCTAAAGCTTTTTGTGATTTTACAAATTGAGGTTTTGATATGATTTATATAGATAATTGTTACTTTCTAAGAATCAGTGATATACTGACTTGCTTTAAATTTTAATTTTTGTATTATGAACTTTTCAGACAAATAAAAATACATGCACAAGGCATCAATTTTGACAAATTTTCTTCAGATTCCTAGGGAAAAAAAGCACAGATCTAGTTGTAGGCAACTATGACTATTGCAGTCCCTCTCTCTCCTTTCCTTTCCAAATACATAACCTCTTCTGAAGTTATTTGTGCTTTTCCTACATAGTGATTATTAAGGATGCGTTTTCTATGTGTTGGACACACTTTACAAAGTAGCTCAGTTGTTACAGAGCGTTCTCTTTTTAATGATCAACAGCATCCCTTTGTGACTATTGATTCCAACAAACCAATCCGAGAGCTGATTGCAGAGGCAAAGGCTGAAGTAACCGAAGAAGTTGAAGATGGCAAAGAGGAAGATGATGACGAGGAAATAGAAAATTCTCTGGTCAGTGTTGGAAAGGAAATATCCTTTAATATTAAAGTTTTTAAGAGTAGAGTTTTGGGATCTGAACCTGTATCTTGAGGATTAATACTTTTAATTTGAGAGGTGAATAGCAGAGTTGTTCCTTGCCATCCATTCTTATCATGTTTGGTTGGAAATACTATTTAACATATATTACCTGAATAATTATCATCATTTTTATAACTTCAAGTTTTACTGAATGTAGGTGTCAGACTATTGTTATATGTGTACACATTGTTTTGATCATTATCTGTTTTAACACTAAAATATATATAAAATCTTTTTTAGCCGATACCTACAAATAAGCGTGCCTCCTCTGACCTTAGTATTGCCAGCTCTGAGGAAGATAAACTTTCACAAAATGCTTGTATTTTGGAATCTGTCTCAGAAAAAACAGAACACAATGCTTCTGGAGATAAATTTAGCACCAAAGTGCTTAATGAAAAGCCTTGCCCTGGTGAACCTGAGAATGCTGTGGAGCTTGTTGGTGGAGCTGTGGCTGTGCTCCCTGACAGAGCTACAGAGCTCCCGGAAAGTGGAAGAGAGGAAAAGCGGCCCAAGCTCGATCGCCTGCCTGACACAGAAGACCAGGAAATGGCAGACATTAATTCAGTCAGTGAAGGAGAAGAGGATCATGCAGTCACTTCAGAAACAAATATTGAACATAATTTGAAACCTGAGAAAGAAAGAGATCAGGAAAAGCAACCAGTACTTGAAAATAAACTTGTAAAATCTGAAGACACCACTATTCAGACCGTGGATTTAGTATCTCAGGAGACTGGAGAAAAAGAGGTGGATATTCATATACTTGACAGTGAAGTTGTACATGCAGTGGAAGACACACATGAAAAACTGAGAAAGGATGATACAACTCAGAAAGACGTGATCAGTGATACAAGCAGTGTGGGAGAAAGAGATGAAGAAATAGGTGCTGTGCCGAAAACAGCTGAGAGCAGCGCTGAGGGTGCTCAGGGTGATGGTGGGAAAGAAACGGATGAAGGAGCCCAGATATTAATAAGTAAGGCCACAGAGGGTCCCAAGGCTAGTGGCACTGAAGAGGCTCCTCCCGTTACAGAAATCACAGAGACTAATGACACGGATCAAAAACTCGTGGAAAATACACATGAGAAACAATTACCCATCAGTTCAGAGACCACACTGGACACCAGCGAGGGACTGGGGGCGAGTGAAGGTCGGGAAGTTACCGAGTCAGGTAGCACTGAGGAAGTGGAAGTAGAAGGTGCTGTGAGTGAGACTGATGAAGAGGACGTGCAGAGTGAAACTCGAGGTGCTCCCATGGCTGTTACTCAGATGGATACAGAGAAGAACGAAACCCCGCATGAAGCGCCAGCCCAAGTGGAAGTTCAGGTTCCTGTCCCTCCGCAGCCCAGTGAGCCTCCGCCTGCTCCAATTCCCAGTATTAATATCAACTCAGAAGCTGCAGAAAATAAAGGAGAAATGGGCGCTTCATTAAACACTGAAACCATCCTGCTGCCAGAATCTGAGAGTCAAAAGGAAAATGATACTGATTCAGGCACTGGTTCCACTGCTGATAATAGCAGCATTGACTTGAATTTATCTATCTCTAGCTTCCTAAGTAAAACTAAAGACAATGGGTCAATATCTTTACAAGTAAGTGGGTGTGGGTCATTGTTTGAGGTTTTCTTTGTCATTTTGGCAATTTGGATTTTAGTGATCTCTTAAAAATGAGACACTATTAAGTCAGTGTAATAGTGACCCTCTGGATTCTTTTGCACTACTATAGTAATCAGTTAAAAGAACCAGAGAGAGATTCTGGATGCATTCTTTAAAATTTTGAATAAAACTTATTTTGAAAACCTGATACAAATGATACATTATAGTTGTTTAATTTGCATGTCTAGGTGCAAATTTAGCAGTGCTCACTAAGATATGAACTGAAAACTTAAAATAATTGTTTTTCCCCTTTTTTGTTTTGAGACATTTTAAAGTGTTTTGTTACAATATAGTTCAGGCTGGCCTTGAAGTCACTTTGTAGCTCAGGCTGACCTTTAACTCACAGTTATCCTCGTGTCTTAACTTCCTGAGTGCTGGGACTACAAGCATGCACCTCCATGCTCAGTTAAGCATGATCTCCTTTTAGAACATGTTTAGTATGTACACAATCCTTGACTTAACACTGGTTGCTACAGGTGACCAGTCTTGCTTCCTTATAGCCCTGCTGCTCCTGTGAGGACCACAGTAGGAAAGACACACAACCTAAACCTGCAACCCCAGTATACATGATCTGGTAGAGCATAATTCTTAAAATTCTAGAGTGTTTAGGCTTACCAGGGGAGCTGTGTAGAAGTCTGGGATTGGCCCAGGAATCAATATTATTAAGAAAGACACATGGAATTCCAATACAGGTGGGCCATGGAATACCCTCTGGACAATACTTCTTAGAGTCTTTGTGTTGATAAGTAACAGAGGAGAAGATTCAGAAGCAACCCAGGAAAACTGACCTTTAGTGGCAGAACTCCCAGGGCATGACTGGTCACCTTGCCACTGTACCTCAGAGGATTCCATGTCTTGCTTGGATTTTTTTTTTCTTTATTTTAGTTTACTTTGTTTCACTGACTGGAATTCTACAATCCAAAATTAATTCCACCAACCCAAGTGGATAGAAGAGCACTTTTGATATTAATGTACTGATAAAAGAGCATTTGATACCCAGAACCTTTTCAAAAACCCACCCAAGCCACACTCAGATGCATTGCTTTAGTTTTTTAAGGAATGAACCATAGGAATATTTTTCTCTGTTTTTTTTGAGACAGGGTCTCACTGTGTAGCGCAGGCTGGCCTTGAACTTGTCAGTGATCCTCTAGCCTCAGCTTCTCTGGAATTACACATATTTACCACCGTATCTGGCTCAAGGATTTCATTTCTAAGTGTTTTGTCAGTGAAAAAGCAGAGATATCTCAGAACTCACTGAAGTAAAAAAATGAAAACATAATTGACGTGTAAAAGTTTTATATGCACATCACCAAAATGCTTGTCACTGTAAAAGATTTGACTTCTTCTGTAAAGTAAATCTAAGTCAGATGAGATCTAAGGTAATATAACTGGTTTCCCAGAAGAGCGTTATCACTTTATAGTCATATTTTATAATCTTCATGGCTGTTCTGCTATTTTAGTTTTAGAAATATGTTTTCTACCTTCAGTACTCTGTTTTTAAAGCCTAATTAAAATAAAATTGTACTTAGGAAACAAGAAGACAGAAGAAAACATTGAAGAAAACACGCAAATTTATTGTCGATGGTGTAGAAGTGAGTGTCACGACGTCAAAGATAGTTACAGACAGTGATTCTAAAACTGAAGAGTTGAGGTTTCTAAGGTGAGTAGAAAAACAACTTTGCTTTTTTTTTTTTTTTTTTTTTGGCATTTTGAGATAAGAGTCTTACTATGCAGTTCAGACTGGCCTTGAACTCACTTTGTAGCGCAGGCTGGCCTCAAATTCACAGCAATCCTCCTGCCTCAGCTACCTAAGTGCTAGGATTACAGGCATGCATCACCATGCCCAGCTCTCACTTTTTGTTTAAAACAATTTTAAAGCTTTGTAAAAGCTTTGGTTCCAAGGTGTAATTTTTGCAGTCTTCTCCTTTGTCATTACTTTTGTCAGGCGTCAGGAACTTCGAGAATTAAGATTTCTTCAAAAAGAAGAGCAAAGAGCCCAACAACAGCTCAACGGCAAACTACAGCAACAACGAGAACAAATTTTCCGGCGCTTTGAGCAAGAAATGATGGTAACACCTCAGATTTCTGTACCAATTTGTCAATAATGATATTTAGTGCTTACTAAACAAACCACTAGTGGGTTTTAGAATTTGCTCTGAATCATTAGATTTTCCTGATTTTGTGTTGTATTTCTAGCCTTTATCTCTTTGGGGTTTTGAACGCCTTTTTTTAATCCTTTTTTCTTGGAAAAATCTTCCAATTTCAGTTTCGTTATCACTGGTTTGTGGTGTGACAGAGTCTTTATTTCTTCCCAGGTCAAGTCTGTCATGAAAACTTGGCAGTGCGAAGCAAAGTTCTTAGATGTGCCTATCAGTGTTGCAGTTCAGTTTTCAATTTAGAATCTGTTTGTAACCAGTCTAAAGCTAAACACTTGTCCTCAAGCCTGCTTAGTGTTAGAACTTCTTAGGGGCTTTTTCAAAGTACACTTTCTTCTCTGGATCCTATAGAAAAGGCTCCATCATTGCTACTATAGAAAACAGTGCTAATTAGTCAAGGCAAGTTGTTGCTGAGTCCTTCAATTTTTTCTTGTGTCCAAATTTTTTTTTTTTTCCAGTTCCAGGGCTCAAAGTTATAACCTTGTGCTTGCCAGGCAGGTGCTTGTGCCATTGAGCTACATCTCCAGCCCTTTTGTGTCCACAATTGAACAAGGAACTAGTAATGTGATGAAAAATATTATTATCTTAGGTGTATCACTTAGCTTATTGTAAGTTCGGAAAGAAGTGTTTGAAATAATATTCAGGGTTACATGCAGTCCTGTGTAGTTTTAGGCGGTGAGGGTTGTTTTGTGTGAAATGTGGCATCATTCATTGTATATTAGTAACTGGGATTCCTAAGAAAATCATGAGGTTTTGTTTCTATCATGTACTTTTACAGCATTTCTATTCTCTTTTGTAGGACTGTATGAAAGTTCTCTCTTTTCTCTCCAAATATTTTCCTAAATGTTTTGCATTTCAGTTTCTTAAAAAAGATTTATTTTCAAATATTTATACCTCTTTCCAAACTTACCTACTCAAGTCCTGTGCAATGTAAGTAGGAGTCTTTGGCTGAAACAGTTGATTTATAATTGCAAAGTATTGTCTCAGTAGCATAAACTGCTTATTTTAAGACTCTTAACATAGAATAAATCTTACAATGATGAACAATGTGACATTAAAATGAATTTAGATGAGTCCTTCAATTTATTAAAAATTTTTTTTGAATGAATACTGTCATTTTTCTAACTTCAGTAGTCCATAGTAACTGGGTATTCTGGGTTGTCTAAATTTTTTCAACATTCTACTACTTGTATAATGGAAGTTAAAATGTACTTTCTGAAAATTTTCTAAATACTGTAGGGTATTTGATTTGTTTAGAATGAAAAGGTTATGTCATATCACTTAATTTAAATGCTAGCTATGTGCTTTTACTAAATATCTTCACTCTAATGAGTTAATGTGCATGATAAAATCATCTTAAGCTGCCACATTTTACAGAGTAAAAAGCGACAATATGACCAAGAAATTGAGAATCTAGAAAAGCAGCAGAAACAGACTATTGAACGACTAGAACAAGAGCACACAAATCGCTTGCGAGATGAAGCCAAGCGCATTAAAGGAGAACAAGAAAAAGAACTGTCCAAATTTCAGAATATATTAAAGAATCGGAAGAAAGAGGTACGTCCAACTACCATTTTCAGTTATTAGAACTATTTTTAAAGTGTACATTTAGGACTACCTGAGGAAATAGGAGCAGTACCTGATAGCTGAACACCATTTATTCCGTCATTCTGTCTTCCCACTGGAATAGGGTGCAGCAGTAAGACCAGGGGTCATCCTCGTGTTACTGCTGAGAAGACTGGAGAAAGAGGCTTTCGTGGCATAGTCAAGTTCATAAACCACCAGTCTAGAATACCTAGTCTAGCTAAACCCTAATGAAGTCTTCAAATTGTCTAATCCATATTCCAGTCTCCTAGTCCTTATTTATTATCCAGTAAACCTTACATCACTGGTATTTGCCAGTGGTAGCAGTAGTTTATTTTCATATTTTTTGTCTTTAATTCATACTTTTAGCACATTTTTTGGAGTAACTTGAAATTTAAAATAATAACTATAAGCTTAACAAATTGGGAGGTACTTTGAGGAACTGAAAGTATAAAATAACTGTACATCAGTTGATGAGGATTTTTTTTAATCTTTCCTAATGTGATCCCAAACTGTTACAGAATTTATTTGCAGTAATATTTTCTGTGAAAGATTATCATTGATTCATAAGAATGATTTCAGAGATCATGTTATGGTTTATTCTATATCTTCAAAATAGGAGGTGAATTTATCTTTTAATGTTACAAAAGATCCCAGGGAAAAAATTATAAATAACTCTATTAGGATTAGAATTTAAAAATCTCAACCAAATTAGTGATATATTTTCATTTTTGTTACCCAGCATAATCACTCAGATACATTGACTTTGACATTTAAATTATGGAGAAAAAAGTTAGAAACTATGTAAAATTCCTTACACCTGCTGTTCTTCACATATGAACAACCTCCCAATCTACTGAGCTTTAAAAGTGTACTCGAGTTGTGCTAAATAGAATAGAGTTGAATGTTAGTTAAAAACAGTGTTGATATATAATTTTACTTTATATGGCTACTATTTCTAAAAATTAACTTCGTTACCATTTATTATGTTTCATATACAGTCATTCTAACGTTATAGTAATATTTTTTAATTTTACTAAAATTATGGGTAGTTTTTTCCAGGAATTATTCCTTATATCAGATTAAATTAAAACTTTTTCATTTAAGTATATGAGTTAATTCTAAAATAATAGGTTTCTAGTCAGTTACTGTTTTGAGTTGAGTTTTAGCTAGTCAACATGTTTAAAATCATGTTATGCATATTTTAAATAATTGCGTATTTTTTCTTTATTGCTATATTTCTTGCATTTGGGGAGTCTCTTTCTTTTATTGGTGATTTGGTTTCATGAGGGATTCCTGGTGGGAAATTTAAATACACTATGTTAAATCAGAATCAGTCTTTCTGACCATTGATGGCATGTGGTGATTTGGAATCTGGTTTCTTTTGGTGCTTCTACTTGTAAACACATGATTATTTTTCATAGTTGGATTATAGAGCCATTGTAAAGGGAATTCACAGCTAGGGTTTTGAAATGATTGAAAGAAGGAACTATAAAATGTACTATATCTGGCATCATAACTCCGAGTTCTCTAAACTTACTTAAAGTGTTTATGTTAGTGATTTAAAGTTGACAAGCCTGGCTTAAATTGTTAGCAAAGGAGAACATTCCTGTCACCCTAAAAGCCTTATCACACTGTAAAAAGGTGTTTTAGGGAAAAAGTTTAGTACCTGTTTGTTTCTCCTTTGCAAATTCTGAGACATTTCCTTTTTTTTTTCTTCTCCCCCCTGCCAAGTTTCACTAAGTGGATTTCATGTACAAGTATTTCTTTGGTATTATCAAGCCAGTTATAAAAATTTGCACTGTTATAAGTGGCATTAGTTTTTCGTATGTTCACTGTTTCAGACAATATCAGTGTAATTTTATGGTCTTTTTAAAGGTCAGTTGAGTTTATCATCTGTAGTTCAGCAGTAGTGCTACAAATAACCATTCACGGATTGCCTTTGTTTCTTTAAAATATGTGGTTAATTAAGCAACTAATTAACCTTTATGTGCTTCGTGTCCCTTTCTGCACTGAAATTAAGCATGCTCTATCCTTTTATTCTTTTCACCAAACTAACACACTAATGCATGTTGAAAGGAACTTTTAAATGGCTTTAATACTTGACTTGTAGCTTGTCTGCTCACATAATTGCTTGCTGTGGAGAAAGCATTATTTCCCCACTTCCTGCATGCTTATACACTGTAGGTTTTAAATGAAGTGGAGAAAGCACCCAAAGATCTGAGAAAAGAGCTCATGAAACGCAGGAAAGAGGAGCTTGCACAAAGCCAGCATGTTCAGGTAACAGCAGCAGCTTAACGCTACTAAAACAGAAGGCAGCATTTTCTCACGGCTCAGCAGATCTGGCGGAGAGGGTAGATTTTTAACTGTAGTTATTATGTGGTGAATTTTTCCTCATCCCGATTCGCAAGATCTTTCTTTTAGTGCTAAATTCACACTGTAGACGATATTGAACTTACTACTATGAAAGTGAGTGGATTATTTAGAAAGTTGAATCCAGGTGAAAGAAGCAAATACGTTAATGCCAGTGTTTTACAGAAACATTTTTAGGATAGAAAAGGGATGAATATATAAACACTGTGCTGAGGAAAAGGATGCCTGTTGGGCTATTACTTCTCTAAAGTTCGAAACTGGGATAAAAATGGTAAGTGGTAATGTTAAATGGTAGATTAAACATTACTTTCAAGCTTGACGACCACATAAGCAACTTTAGAATCAGAATTTGACAGGACATGGTGGCACATATGTCTGATCCCAGCATACAGGAGGCTGAGGCAGGAGGATCACCATGAGTTCAGGGCCAGCATGGACTACATAGTAAGACCCTGTCTCAAAAAACCAGTTAACAGATCAGATTTTAAATATTGAGTGTTTTTCTTTTTGATGTGTGAGCACACTATTTTACTTATATGGAGTTAAGGAAATTTGATTTTAGATTATGATAAGGTTTTATCATAAGGTGGGTGACTTTTTTATTTATATTTTATATTAATATTTTTAACTGAATTTCCCTATTTGACTTTACAAGGTCTTTTATACTAAAGAGGTTGAATCTTTTAATTAATTAGGAGTTCATACTAAAGGCAAAGGTAGAGAAATGCACTCAATTTTTAGTTAGAAATGTTAATAAAAAGAAGAGATACGAAGTATATATTAATTACTGGTTTAAATTAGTCTTTTAATATGGTTTTATGCAGTTTTTAAAAGTGGTCCCAAACTTTTACCACTAGGGACCATGACTTAGATTGCTATAATTATTATTATTATTTTGTCAAGTAAGTTATTTTTAAACTGTCATTTGTCACTGTCATTTCAGAGAAGAGAATATGCTATGAAAAATAAGGAAATTGTTATTTTAGAATTAAAAATTTAGTGAAGCTGGCTTATTTGAATAAAATCAGTTTGCTTTGCTTTTTATTTTGCTTGCCATGAGCCAGTGAAACATCTCTGCCTTGAGCTGCTGTGGGAGCCGCTAATTTAAAATGACAGTGACACACCCGGCATTTACTGTGTGTGTCTGCACTCACTGCATCACACAGCACTATTGCAGAGATGGTGGGAGCAAGCCTAGGCAGGGCGAGCACTCTTAGGGGCACTCCAATCCTAGTGATGAGACCAGGCTTCGTGCAGACAGGACAGGTCAGCGTCTGCACTTCATGCCAGAGCCCCTGAGCCCACCACGCTGCGCTGCCCTCAGCTGGAAGGGGCTGGCTCCGCACCTCACCTGAGCTCTCACACATTCGGGCTAGTGGTTGGCCGGGTCTCCCTGAAACAGTGCAGAGGAAACCCTGCCTTGCCACAATTTGACCTTTGGTTAATTTGGCTTCCAAACCGGGTAGTGAGTGACACTGTGGTCTTGCCTTGTGAAGGAGCACAGACTTCTCTATTCTGATGGGTAATGCATCAAACTTAGGGGGAAATGGAGAATTCCAGGTGACCCAAGGCTTTGATAAGTCTTTGCTGACTAAAAGGGGCTACCCTATGTTTTTCCAACTAAAACTGAAAGTAGTAGTAATGTTTTCCTGTAAATTGTACAGTTTAGACTGTAACAGATTTCAAAAGTATTTGCTTATCCCTGAGAGGTCACTAAAACTTGATAACTTTATAGTCTAAATCTTTTTTGAGAATTCATTGATAAGAGCTATGTAGCTGTGGGGCTAGGAGGTTTTTGAAACCTAATGCAGTGGTTGTCAGACTGTTCTTCCAGAAGCTGTTAACAGGCAAGGGTTGTGGGTCTGTGAGCTCCTGCTTCTACTTCAACTAAACCCATATTACGTTTCATGTGTTTTGAATAGACTTTTTGGGTGAATTTTTAAAACAGGAGGTTCTGCTGGTTTAAAAAAAACAACAGCAACACACTAGAGTTTGGAAGTCCAAATCTTCCATTCTACAGATGAGAAAGAATCCCTTCTGGTAATTGAATTGACTTGATTTAGGTTTCTAGAAACTAAACATAACTTTTATGTAATTATTCCTGACATTTGCAGAAAGTCACTCAGTACATTCTCACCTGCGAGGTGCACTGTATTCTGATCCACAGGGTGTTGCTCAGGTCATGATTCAGTCTTTTCAGTTGTCATCCTGTGCAGTCTTCAACGCCCAAATGCAGGATGTAAGTCCCTTGTGCCTGTGGAGGATGCTTCTGCTCCCTGCTCTTCCTTTGGCTCACATGTGCCTTTCTGGTGTTGACTCCATTTTCTAAAGCCTGGAGAACTAATGGTGATTATGTCAGTGATGATCACACTGTTAGTGACTGACATGAACGTTATGATGCGGTGTCCTTCAGAGAGTTTTCTCATCTGATTCTCACCACCACCATCCTGACATGGGATAAAACATATCCTTCTTACAGGTGAAGAAGTCAGGACACGGAAGGCTGAGTGGTCTGTGTAAAGCCACTTAAGGGATTAATGATGGAGCTGGACATAGAGCACTTAAAATAGTGTTCTTTTCTAAATTTACCACACCACGAATTTTAATTTGAGACTTTCATCTTTTTAAAGAAAAGTAGGGGCCTGGGGATATAGCTCAGTGGCATAAGTGTCTGCCTGGCAAGTGCAAGGTTCTGAGTTCGATCCCCAGTACCCTGCCCCAAAAGTAAAGATAACAGATAAGTAAAATATCTTCTCAGTAATATTTTATAAGTTTTGCACATGTGAGAAATTGAGTGCTGTGATTAGATTTTTATCTTTGTGTGAAGTGATGTTTTGATTGCTTATGTTTATGTCAATGTTTTAATTATGGATATGGTCAGAAAATTCATGCTAAATAGTGATCTTTAATTCCAATTAGCTCTAGTTTCCGTTTATTCGCTTGTCAGTACTGAACAGTGAGTTGCTATTCTTGGTACGCCAGTTTTAATTAAAGTCTGGAGTTTCAGACTGTATTCTTTCTTACAGTTTTCATACAGGAAAAGTAGCTCATTTATAATTTTTGTATGTGATGTTTGATATGCACAGCTTTGATTTCAACTGCTCTTTCTCTCCCTCTTGAAATTAGACTTAAAAAATTATTGGAAGATGTTTCACTCTTTACAGTCTTCTAAAGGAGTTAGCAAAACAAGGATTTTTTTTAAATGGGAGACATTATAAAATACAATTACTTTTCTGATCATTACCATTTGGAGTAAGTCTTTTGAGTTAAGGTATTCAAATTCTGTATAAATAACCCAATGTATCATAACCTCTTTTTAGTTTTCTAAAACCCAAAGTTGTAGTTTTGGTTCTTAGTTATTTAACTAATAGGATAAATTCCTTATCAGAGGGGCTGGGGATTTAGCTCAGCGGCATAAGCGCCTGCCTTGCAAGCAGGCAGTCGTGAGTTCGATCCCTGGTACCGATAAAAAGGAAAAAGACAAAAAAAAAAAAATCCTTATCAGAATTTAAATTTGTATTTGTATAAGGAAGTCTTTCTACAGTTTATGTGAGTGTTTTTAAAAATGACTTTTGGCCTTGCTAGTTCATTGATTGTTGTTGTCTGCTGTGTTATTTCTGGTGACAGAGTCCATGTTTTTTTTTTAAGGTGAATATAATTTGTGCAGTCTTTTTGGAATGTAAGATTTCTCTTAGTCCCTAAAAGTAATTTCTAGTTACATTATTCCATTATGAATTCCATTTCTAGTGTATAAATCCCATTATGAATGTATTATACTTGACTTTTGAAGTTAAAAAATTTAACGAGAACACAATAGTACTAAAGTTTCATTCCTTTTAAGGGAAATAGATTAATTTGTGTGTAAGGAACCTTACTCAAATAGCTTTTAGCTTTAATATAAACAATTCTTTGTGTCTTGACTATGTAGTTATTCAGACCTTGCTTACTTACTCCACTGTAAGCAGCTGGGTGCTTGGCAGACTCCAGCTGTTAGGAACCACTTCCACACGTCAGTTTCTATGGCTTCCCAGTGTGTGCTAAGTGTGGTAGTGGCACAGGTGTAATCCTAGCACTCGGAGGCGGAGGCAGGAGGATTACCATGAGTTTGAAGCCAGCCTGAACTACATAATGAGACCCTGTCTCAACAAACACACAAACAAAAAACCCAACAAAAAACCAAAAGAAGCCCCCCCAAAAAACCTGCCTACCTTGATTTTTACTTGTTGATCCTTACTTTATTTCCCAGAGCAGCTCAATACCAGTTCTGTTTGTTCCTGTGTAGCCATTGGAGCTCTTCTTTTTTCTTTTTCTGTCTTTTTGAGATAGGGTCTCTCTATTTGGTTCAGGTTGGCCTTGAGCTCACTTTGTAGCCCAGGCTGGTCTCATAACGATCCTCCTGCCTCAGCCTCCCCAGTGCTGGGATTACAGGTGTGCACCACCACACCCAGCTATTGGAACCCTTCTTTACCCTAAATGTTAGCTGCTTCAGGCCACACTTCTGTAGTCCTTTTGCTCATTGTTATAAGGCATGGTTTCTGGGACCTTTATCCTAGCTCTGAGTTTCTGTGGTATACTTTGGAACTAGTGATGTGTGATACTAAGGGAAGGGACTGACACTTGAAGACCATTGGTACTAGGGATCAGTGTAATAAGAGTTGTAACTAGTACAGTGTCCAGAATTTATTAAATGCTTAGTGAAAGTTTTCTTTGAATTGAACTCATCTAATCTGAGAAGCTGAACTGAATTCTTACCTTGGGCAGACACAGATATATTATGGTAATATGACCAAAATTTACGTAGATAAGAAATTACACTCACTTTATTTACTATAAAGATGTGGAGGCACACAGTTGTAATTCCAGCATTCAAGAGGCTGAGGCAGGAAGATTGCTGTGAGTTTGAGCATAAACTTGACAAATTGTATGTACTCAGTATTTGTTGAATGAATTAGTAAATTCCAAACATGGTGGTAGAATTTCATGACTGTAGGAGTCTTGCTTGTAGACTTAAAGCATGTAACTCCCTTTGCTAGTTCTTCTAGTTCATATTTCTGTAGCCATATAGTACTTTTTTTTTTTTTAAATTGGTACTGGGGATTGAGCTCATGACCACGTGCTTGCAAGGCAGGCGTTTATGCTGCTGAGCTAAATCCCCGGCCCCTAATCATATAGTACTTCTAATTAAATCCTCAAATGATTGTTCTTCCTTTCAGGCTTAGGCTATAGAGAATTCATTTTCTTCTGTTAGTGCAGTCGTGGTATTTTTTCCTTACTCTTTTCAACTTAGAAAAATAGAGTTTAAAATTCTGATGTCTTTTCTACTTCTAGCTCATTATCTCTTCTTCCTGAAAGGCACTTCTGGTTTATTCTTGTTCTAGTCATGCAAAAGTGGAATAAAGAGTTTTACAAGTTGTAATTTTATTGTTTTCTCAATGCTGTTAATGTCCTAAGGCGTTTTAATTATGAATGGGCTACAAACTTTTTTGTGTGTATTGTTCTTAATAGTGAATTGAGAATATTTCATATTACAATATGAAATATTGTACATATTACAATATGAAATATTCTCAATTCACTATTGGGTTTTTCCCAATATTGTTTTTTTCCCAAGTTGGATTAGATGACTGCTATGTCCATATTATATATGTACTGTATAGTTTTAGTGATTTTAAAACCCTGCTAACTTTGTAAACTTGGTTTAGAAGTCAGTGGTTATTGAGCTCAGCAGTGGAATGGTTGTCTAGCATGTTTGGTGCATTGGATTCGATGCTCAGCACCACAAAAATAAATACATAGATCTTACTAAGTACTAATATATATGGTCACATGCTTGAATACTTATTAACTGGTGGTTCACTGTGTCTAATAGGAACAAGATTTTGTTCAGAAGCAACAACAAGAATTAGATGGCTCCCTTAAAAAGATCATCCAACAACAGAAGGCAGAATTGGCCAACATTGAGAGGGAGTGCCTGAATAACAAACAGCAGCTCATGAGAGGTGTGTGAGATTCCACAGCACGTGTCTATACATGTGTAACCACGCCGCAGAAACATTACTGAGATACAGCTGGGAAATTATTTGCATGCTTTCTTTTGCCAGAATGGTAACTGAAAAGATAAAGAAAATCATGTGAATAAGAAAAGCTACAGTTAAGAATTACTGCAAGATATGGTTCCTTTATGACAGTGGATGTGAATGGAAATATATACTTAAAACAGGCTGCAGTGTGGCTCAGTGGTAGATGCGGTAGTTAGCTGCACGCAACCATGAGTTGATCCCCACTACCACTATACAAAACCAAAACAACAAAGGCCGACTACCTGCCAGGTGACGCACCAGGAATACATCTGAATAACTTTATAGTTCCAGTTTATAATTTGGTTTAGTTAGTAGCAACCTGATGGAATAAATGGAATTTAAAGTATTCCCCCTACAAATCAGCTTTTATTTATTTATTTTTAATAATGACAAAATGGAATTGTGGTGTTTATAGAAAGATATTTCCAGTTTATGAGATGTTAAAATAGAAAGAAAAGCGGTAATAGGTATTAGTCTTCACATTGGTAACATTTTATTTTTAGCATAGAATGTCAGTTTATGTGTAAAAGGTAACATATATTGGATATTTTTCTGTAAATCTTAAAGTGAAGAGTGAAGTGCTTTAGTAAAAAGAACCAAGTAACATTTGAAAATTGCTTCATTCCAGCTCGAGAAGCTGCAATTTGGGAGCTTGAAGAAAGACACTTACAAGAAAAGCACCAGCTACTCAAACAGCAACTCAAGGACCAGTACTTCATGCAACGGCATCAGCTACTTAAGCGCCACGAGAAGGTTAAAGAAAGCTGTCTAATTTTTGTGTTCATTTTAAAGTTTACAGAGACAGTTTTTATGTTTCTTAGAGAATGAATTTTTTATTTCATTTATCTTAAAATTTCTTCAGTGAGCTTTAATTAATTGTATGTTGATCGTGACTGCAAACTTCCACAACTTACAGGGAGAGTAATTAATTACAGTGCGTAATGGCCTATGTCAGTGACGGTGAACTTTTTAGACCTTCTGATAATAACCAGCCAGCTTCGGTGCATGTGCCACAGGCTCACTGCCACCAAAAATTGGATATCCATTTTATATCTCAGAGATAGCTATTTTAGCACCAGTTATGGTTCAAGTATTTACAAATGTGGATGCCCTTTACTTAGAGAATTTCAATAAAAGGTTATCACTAATTACTTTTCTTAAAATTAGTTTTTGCTAATGTTTTGCTGGTCACTGCAAAAAGGTAACAAGTGTCCATGAGAACCAGCAAATGATGCTGTTGAATACAAACATGGGCACTGGGTGTTAAGTTGCATCTCCACCACTACACTGTGTTTTAAACATCCCTAGGAAACAGAACAAATGCAGCGTTATAATCAGCGTCTCATTGAGGAACTGAAAAACCGACAAACTCAGGAAAGAGCGAGACTGCCCAAGATTCAGCGCAGTGAAGCCAAGACGCGAATGGCCATGTTTAAGAAAAGTTTGAGAATCAACTCAACAGCCACACCAGATCAGGATCGTGACAAAATTAAACAGGTGAATAAGCAACTTCCTCTCTTCCGCCTTCAAATGCCGCATAATTGGATTGTAAACACTCAGAACTACCTTAGCTTTCACTTTAACTCTTAAATGGATGGGCCACAAACATGGCGTTCTGTGGGTAGTAACTGTAGAGGGCAAAACCCTCTTCCTTATGCCCCAAAACAGACCTTGCGCCCTAGGAATAAGGCGGCATGGGCAGTTCTGATTTTGTTATTGAGGATTGCACAGAGCCCTCCTACTGAGCTGCATTGCCAGCCCCACCCCCTTTTATAGCTCATGGAGTTGCTGAGTTCAGTGATCCTCTTGCTTCAGCCTCCCAAAGTGCTTAGATTACAGGTGTGCCCACCAGTTTGAATAGCTTTTCCAAATATGCTCTCACTGTGATACTTCAACAATCAGGAATCATACAGATTAACTGAGGTCACTATGCAATTTAACTGGAGGAGCAAGATTTTCAATCAAAGGTACTGTATTACTGCTTTCCCTTTCTTGCCTAAGTCATGGTGAAATCTCCAGGGTTGAGTCACAGGACAGTATTATTTGTAGTTTTAGTTCATTGTATTTTAAATTTTGTAAAATTCCTTACTCATACCTTTAAAATACATAGAAAACACATTGTTTGTTAATCATAGTTTGTTTTTCTTGCCTGTAGTTCTCTGCACAAGAGGAAAAGAGGCAGAAAAATGAGAGAATGGCGCAGCATCAGAAACATGAGAATCAGATGCGGGACCTGCAGCTGCAGTGTGAAGCCAATGTCCGGGAGCTGCATCAGTTACAGGTGGGGAGCAGAAGGGTGACAGGAAGCTGCAGGAGACAGGCAGCTCACCAACTCGGGCAGGGAAAGTGGTAGTTGCCAGGGAAAAACAGCAACCTGTATGAAAACACTGGAATTTAAAGGTTGTATTTCCTATACAAACCAGCATGAAGGTCAGTTTAGTATAACAGACATTTGTTTATATGTTGTGTAACCATGGTTAATGTAAACATGAAGCTAAATTGTAGCCTAAGAAATGGAGTCATTCAAAAGCAGAGCGGCGGCCAGGCATGGTGGTGCGTGCCTATAATCCCAGCATTTGGGGCATGAGTCAGGAGGGTTGCTGGGGATTCGGGGCCTGCCTATGCTACCCAGTGAGTCCAAGGCCAGCTGAAATTACATGGTGAAACCCTGTCTCAAAAAACCAAAGTGGGGAAAAAAGCAGTATAGGAAATGACATTTTGCACAAAAAGATTGAAGGTTTTCAAAATGATGCAGGCAGTTTGTGAGATTGTGAATTTAAAATTTGTTTACTTTTAGAAGGACATGGTTGCTTTTATGTTTTGGGGGAATTCTTTTCCCTAAGAAATTTAGGGGGCTGTTTCTGGATCCTGCCTGGAGTGGGCAGCCTGTTTGATGTTCAGCGTTTCAGGGGAGCATAGACAGTGTGTGGACACGCTAGACATCTGCTGAATGGCTGATGTGGGACAGTCCCTAATTCTCCAACAGAAAAGGAGGACAGGGCCAAGTGCGTTCTGTTTCTCTTTTCATACACTTTTAACAGGTCCAGTGGTAAATTTATGAAAATGAAACCACTTATTTCATATGGTTTTGGCCTTCATTTTTAGAGAATTTGTACTTAATGTCTATGTTTGAATAATTTATGATTTTAGAAGATAATTGTTAAAAAGTGCTTAGTTTGTCTGAAATTTATTTAATCCAGACTTTCCTTTCAGAATGAAAAATGCCACCTGTTGGTTGAGCATGAGACTCAGAAACTCAAGGAGTTAGATGAGGAACACAGCCAAGAATTAAAGGAATGGAGAGAAAAACTGAGGCCTCGGAAGAAGGTGACTTTTAACAGCTTTCCTTAAAGTATTATGTTTGTATGCCTCCCTCACCCAGCTGTTAGCTCTTTGCCTCTGTGTGTCAGGTGCAGTGTCAGGTGCACTGTCAGGGACAGGAATAGAGGTGAAAGGACGGAGTTCCTATTCCTGAAAGGTTTAGAATCAGTGAGAAGCAGTTACATACTGGGTGGGATCAGTATTCGGAAGGACGCAGGTGCGGGCTGCAGGGGAAAGGAGGACAATCGGGTGGAGGGGAGGAGTGCCCAGGCCACCTGGAGAGGTCAGGAGGCTGTGAGAGGACCTCTTGGAAGCCAGGTGATGTGTGAGGGGTGGGTAAGAGCTGTCTGGACAGAGTGGAGTGGAATGGCACGCTTTAAGTAGAGCAGAGAGACTGAGAGACAGTGACTGGACAGAGGATTGCAAGGAGCTCCTGTCACTGGAGCATGGCTGGAGTAAGGGTGGATGTGCGGGAGTGTGGGCCTTAGGGAGCAAGGAGGAAAGAAGTGAAGACCGCTGGGTCTGGGCAGGTTGCCTGCAGCCAGGTCACAGGCCGTTCAGCGTATGCTGTGTGGGATTAAAGTCCGGGCAAGGTGGGCTTGCCCCCGCCCTCCTATGTGTCTGGGCTCATTGCTTACCCATCCTAGCTATCTGGCCATCGTGCTGTGGTTCCTGTCCCTGTGTACACTCTCAGGCCTGAACCTGTGTTTCTCATGGGCTCTGCACTTCAGCTTTCCTTTCAGTCACCTGTCATCCAACCATTAAGACACAGGCACTTAGCCAGAGGTTTCTAGAAGTGAGACAACAAACTCACTAGCAGTGTGTTTTTAGAGGTAAAATTTATTTATGTATAGGCTTTTGAATAGATCATACATTCCTGTGATTCAGTTACAAAGCTTCAGAAGAATCCCCAGCGGTAAGTCCTTCTCTAGGGTCACCTGTTCACTCCTAGCAGCCTGGCTTCTGCCTCAGAGTCCTCATTTCAGCTCTTTGACAGCAGTCACAAGGGAGTTTCTAATCATGGAGTCCTCTAATTGTGTCCCATTGGAAGTATCATTCTATGTAAGCCTAGTACAGGAGGCTGAAGCAGGAGGATCGTTGCGAGTTCGAAACTAGCCTGGGCTACAAAGCGAGCTCAAGGCCAGCCTGAACTGCAGAGACCCTGACTGAAAATGACCCCTCCAAAGTCATTTTACAAAACTCTCCTCTTCCCTGGTTTTTATGACAATTCTCCTCATTCTTCATGCTTTTCTCCCCTTTTCCTTGTCGTGCAGTCTCCTGAGGTGTAGACATTTCCAAGTTTTACCCTCTCAGTTCTGTCCTTTGTCTAAGCCTGATGCTCCATTTTCTGCCAGCGTGTTTGGTTCCTCCTCAGGCCACTCCAGCCTTTGCTCAAGTGCCCTTCCATCAGTGCTCACTTGAGACATTCTGTGTCACCACTTGCCGCTTGTCTCCTGTGAGAATTTCCGCTTCTTCAAAGCAGGACAGCGTCTCTCACTAAGTGATGGTACCCAGTGTGGAGGAGTCCCAGCACCCTGGAGTGAGGCGTGCAAGTTCACTGAGGCGACTAGAGGGCAATCAGTGAACAGCAGAGCAGACTCAGCGGCCTCTCCCTGGGCACTCATGGGCATTCACCATGCTGTCCCCTGCCTGCTCCCTGCCTGCACAGCTCTGCCCCCCACCCAGTGCTCTCCCTGCACCCTTCCCTCCATCACCATCCTGGCTAGAAGCCAGAGGACTGCTTTCCTGGGGGTGCTGCATTCTGTGAGATACCCATGACTTGAGTTCTCTTCATAGTATTTTCCTTCTCTTTCCCTTGCTGGGTTCCTGTCTTCTGAAATCGTTCAGCAGTGTCCTCACTGGCCCTCGGCCTTCCTTGGTTCCCTTTCTTCCTCCAGAATGGCCCTCAAGCTGTTACCGTGGTGCTGGTGAATTGTCAGTGCCATCAGGGTATAATGTTAATGCTGACACACGTGGGTCAGCCCTAAGCTTCCTCGCCTGGAAGTCCCTTCGTCCCCATTGCATGACCCGCAGTATAGCCTGGCAACTCAGTGCTCTGTGGTTTCCTGCCTTTGTGTCATTGTTTCAACTTCCTGTGTCTGGCATGCCCTGCTTATCAGATTCCTGTTGTTCCACCTCTCCTGACAAACCTGCCTGTGTCCTTCCATCCCTGCCTGTACTTTGGGCCTCTACAATAGCACTTACCCCTAAATCAGTTGTTGGCAGTCTTTGATCTCTGTCGTAGTCAATTTGAGCAACTATAAGAAAAATACCATAAATCAGAGGCTGGGAGTTCCAAGACCAGGGTGCTTGCATGGCCACTTTCTGTCAAGGGTCCTCTTCTGAGTTACAGACTGTGACTTCTCAGCTGCCTGTCCCCACATAGTGGAGAGGGCAGCATGTCCTCCTCAGCCTCTTCTGGCATCACTAACACCTAGGAAGAGCCATCTCCTTGCCTGGCGATGTCCCAGAGGCCCAGCCTCCTAACAACAAAACCTTCACCTTCAGGATTGTCTCCTTCAGTTCAGATATTTATCAGGCACTTACTGCTTTCGCTCTGTGTTACAGGGATAGAGATGTGAATCTGGTGTAGATTTTACCTTTTCAGAGCTTTACACAGTCTAGTGTGCAAGAAAAACATCACATCAATACCTAATAAGGGAAGTAGTAAATGATCCACGGGAGAGACAGGCACTAGCTTATCGGTGCCTTCTGTCGGGTACCTCCCGTGAGTTTAATGCACCATCACCACCTGTCATTGTCACACAGCCTGTCAGTGGGGGAGCGCTGTTACCGCTACTTTATGCAGAGGAATTAGCCCTAAGTTATCTGTTCATGTGACTGAGCTGGCTCTTGGACCTGGGCTGTGCCACAGTGACGTGCTTCACCCCTGAGCAGCCTTGTCTTGCTTGCACAGAAAGTATTTGGTTGGGGCCAGTAGTTTTGACTTGCTTGCCAGAGTAACTTCTATGCACAGCATAATACTAGCACATAACAATTTCTTTGTCTTTTCCTGTTTTAGACACTAGAAGAAGAGTTTGCCCGGAAACTACAGGAACAAGAAGTGTTCTTTAAAATGACTGGAGAGTCAGAATGCCTTAACCCTTCCACACAGAGCCGGATTTCCAAATTCTATCCTATTCCTAGCTTGCATTCCACTGGATCCTAATGGTGGAAATACTCTGTTGGGTTCAGCGTTTTAAATATGTCATTTTGTTCTCTTCATCTTCTGCCACAGTCCATATCAAATAGCTCACAAAGACAATCACCTCACCCACCTTCTAGGTGGCTTTTTGTTTTGTTTTAAGAAAAAATAAAGGGAAGATAAACTAAGACAGATGCCAGGCCATGTTGGCAGAGTAGCATCTTGCAGTAATTCCCTAAGGTGATTTTGTATATTAACCTTGAAATTGTATTCTTTAGACACTGTTACTGAAAAACTGTTAGAGAAATAATGTTTAAAGTTATTTTAAAAAATCTTGTTACATCACTAAGTATTAATACCTTTTTACCTGACCTACCTTTTCAATGATGCCTAAATTCTCTAGCTGGAACTTTGCTGTAAAGAATTGGAATATTTTAGTATATCAGCACTCATAAAAAAGCTATGAGTTGCTCAAAATATGCTATTGACTCAGTAAATAAAAATATTTTATCACTTAATAGGAACAAACTCTTTAAAAAAAAAGAGGAAAATTACTTCAGTAATTTGTTTTACACATTGCCTGATTAGGCAGGCACTAATAATTGAGGTGCTGGTTTTATTAAGATAGTGCCTAAGTAGATACGAAATTTCAGTCACATCCAAAGTAGGATTTTCTTTTCAGTCACCAGGGACAAAACACCCTCAGCATTAAACATTACTGTTTTTAAAAAGTCTTGCTCCTGCTACCATTTTCATCCTAAAATAAATGCTGTACAAAGTTTGGGATGATGGGGAAAAAAGGTATTTTAAAATGTTCAAAATGGAGATGGGAAACTCAGTACATTAGAAGCAATATAGATTCAGCTGTCCTAGTTTATTTTCTGAAATAACACTTTGAGTAAATGACTTCTGCATCTTAGTAAATTCTGTTCATTTAAAGCTCTCAGAGGTCTATAGAGTGAGTTATAAATATATTTTCTGAAATTAATCTCAGAAACATTTATTCCAAATAGTTTTTTTAAAGAAAAGATTTAAATATTTTAGCCACACATCATAAATGACTTTTTGTTTTGAAATGAAGATACATTTTATTTTTATTTTGTTCCTTGTTTAAATTATTCACTTTGATTTGAGTGGGAAAAGCTTGAAACCTTTATCATATGGTTGCTGATAAAAATAATCATTCATGAAATGTTCGCTCCTGGTCCCTTCGGAGCTTAGAATGGGAACAGGAGTCAGGTAAGCAGTGTTATAGACAGAGCTCTGGCGGGAGGCCGCCGGTCTGTGGTGGAGCCCATCACCCGCTGCCTGCTGTCTGCAGTCTGTCCTCTTAGGAGTGCTGGGTACCAAATTGTGAGTTTTTAGTTATACTACTTTTGAGGCTGTTGAAAAATGTAAAGGTAATGTAAGACACTGATTCATATTAAGAAAATGTAAATAAATGCCTGTAGCACTTTCTTGCAGTTAATTTGAAAACTTTGGATGCTGACATTTATTTTGTCAGTGATTTAGATGATTTAAAAATGCATGTGTAACTTTAATTTTGTAATTATTTTGACAAGCAGAATTTACTTGGAAAACTTTGTAGGTAGCCTTAACTTCTGGCCAGGTTTGTTTTTTTTATATAAATAAAAAAATATATATATATACACACACACATTATGTATGGTTGTAAATTCATACACTTCCCACATAATTGTGTAACTGTGTTACTGTCGACAAAACTCTTAATGCTTTATTCTCAACTGCTGGGTTGAAAACTGAAAGCCTTTTAAAATATGTATCTTTATAAAGTAATATTCAGGACGATGATGGAAACTGTTTATATTGTTATGATAAAAAGACAGTGTAATGTTACCCAGTGTATTTAATGACTTATGTGAAGAAGGAGATGGGAGAAACACTCTTGTACCACTTTATTGTTTGAAATTTTTAGTTTATTAGCTTTTTAAAAATGAGTATTTCAGCCAGTGGACATTTTTTTTCGGTCATTTAAATAATTTTGGATGTAATGTGATCTGATGATTTGGTTTTTTCTGTTCCTTTCCATTTAACATGCAGAACAGTAAATCCAGGAGAGGCTCAGAGCAGAGCTGTTTGCACACTGGTAAGTTTATCAGCAGCTCTCAGGTCTCTGTCACCCTGCCCTGTGGATTCTCTGTTCATGCTTGAGTTCTTTTTGAAGAACTGTGTTCGTGTGAGTGCAAGACTACACAGGGATTCATATGGAGAGTGGAAACTTTCCCAATACTTCAGGTTGTAAAATCTATCCAAAGTGTCTTGTAGAATACACTGTTTTGCCCCATCTGCCTGCTTTTCCTAAGGCTATATAGCAAATAGATAATAGTGACCTTCATTTCTTGCATGAGTAGAGGTGGGGGTGGACTGTGCACAGGCTTCTTTGAAGTGTACGCGTACTGTCAGTTCCATTCCAGGTTAGGTTCTGTTGCTGCGGTGGCAGAATGTGCCATGAAGTACGTGAAAGGAATTATTTGTATGTGTACCCCAAACAGCCCCTGCCCTCTGCCCAGCGTGCTGTGGACATACCAGACCTCCACGCTTGTGTAGGCCCTGCTCCCAGAGCCCGGCACCCAGCTGCCTTCCCTGGTCCTGTCCGTCCAAAGCTGTGGAGTTACGAGCGAGCTCCGTCCCAGGCGGAGTCACGTGAAGTTCTTACCCTTTCGTAGTGCAGGCTGTGGGTGGGTGAGGGGGAATTCAGAGTGCTTTTACTTTGCTGAGAATATTGGACCCTTCCTGTGCCAGGACACAGCAAATTATAGTTAATATAAACCAGAACCAAAGCTACCTCTAAGTAGTGTTTCCTCAAGCACAAAGCTCTCAGGCGTATGTAGCCCTCTTTAATGAGGGTCTCTGATTTCTTGAGCATCATCAAGTTTAGAAGTGACTGGTTTTGTACTCTCCATCCCCTTTCCACACTTTCCTTTTCTGGACTGTGCTTACGCGACTCTTCTGAGCAGCAGGACACAGTGAAACTAGTTAGAGATACTGCGGATTAAAGAAAACCTAGAACGACAGGGGAAGGAGAGTTCTGGTTCTAACAGTCACCCAATGAAGTAAATTATGCTTTTCTGGGAAATGCTGTTTTGTAGGAAATGGGATGATATTTTAAATGTTTTCTTACATCAAAAGCATAAGAGTTGACGCCTTAATGTTGCTCTTCTGTGGCTAACAGGGTTTCAGTGATATTCTCCTGTTCTGCCTTGAAACTTGGAATAGCAAATTTTACCTAATAGTTTAAATGTTGGCTGCAGCTTTTTGTGATCCTTCGCAGTGTGATAAGCTCACAAGCTAAACTTGCGGACAGAATTTTGTTTCAGATTATGCTTCTTGTCTGTTTGGGATCAATACTGTCTTTTCAGTTATGGAATTGACAAAAATAAAGTTATTTCTTAATCTATCTTGGGAAGCAGTTTTTTTTTTAATTGATAATCTTTCAAGCAGGGTTATCCTGCATGAGAACACTTGTGCAGCCTTTGGGCTTCTGGTTATGTTTTGCCATCCTCCAGGTCTGTGGCTCTCCTTGCTCTGAGGTGTGCGCACACACAAATGTTTACTGGGAATTTTCTGGTGTGAGTAGGTACACAGCTGTCCTTCCATAGATGTATGGACACATGCATGTTCTTACTACTGCTCCCGTGGGTTAGTTTCCAGACCAGCCATCTCAAGTCCTGCAACTGCACCTCTGCTAAAATAACCTCCTCGGCATCACTGCTTAGTCACAGGACATTGACGGGCACTTCTTGGGCAGGTGTTCAGTGTGGTTGGGGAGAGGGCCAACGTGTCCCTTCTACTCTAGGAGCATTGTGCATTATTGAGCTCCTTTTTTTTAATGGAACAGAAGAGACTCAGATCCATTCTGCTGAGTTGAGGACACGTCTCATGTCTGCAAGGTTGGACTTTTACCCTATTTTGCATGAGTAAGACTTAAAGACTAGAGTAAGGATAACTGTTAAAGGGGATATAGTGCTTGAACCCCAATGTAAAAAGTACTGTTGAAAACTAAATTCATCTTTTGGGTAAAACAATTTAAAACTTTAAAAGGTACATTTCATTCATTCTTTGTACACAACGTTTTCACTAGGCAATAAAATAAGTGGTTGGAAATTCTGCAGGGCCATATGAACTTTTCCACATGGATTCGAGGCAGATAGCTGTCGGGACAGAACAGTGCGGGGGGAGAAGTCCATGCCGAGCGGAGCGGAGCTTGACTGGAGGACTTGGCTCTACTGACTGATAGCAGCAAATGGTTCCCCCAGGAAGCACTGAGACACAGCAAAGACCAGGTAGGAAGGAAGCCCAGCCTTTTAGAGGAGTAGAATTGGGGAAGTAGGTTTAATTTAACCCCATATTTAATTAGCGATTGAATTACAATTTGCAGTAAATTTGCAAGCTGGCTGAGTGCAGCCTTTTTAGAGTTGGAGTGTCTGATTTCACTATGGATTTCTTTGGAACATTTGATACTCCTATGTTTTTCCCCAGTGGGGGCCTTGATACCCCACATAACACTTAGCTTGCCATCACGATTTGCCCCAGGATAGATCCCTACATTAAGTGCCAATAATCCTGTTGCCCATTGGTTACACCTATGTTTATTTCAAGACATCTGTGCTTCAAAAAGACTGCAGATACTTTGTAGTGTTTCCGGGTGGAGTGGACAGTTGTGGACAGGCTATCTTTAACATCTCAGTGATTAGAATGCCAGAAGTGTGTCATATAACTGGTTTTCTGCTCTCACGTGTGATAAAAGTATCAGACCCAGTTAACCCAGGATGCCTTTTTAACTTTTCTTTGTTCAGATTGTTCACATTAAACATATTTTAAAAATTTTAATTAGAAATTTTACACTTGAAATGACTTTTTGTCTTTTAGACCACACACAGATATTTTTAGACAGTGAAAAGTGCTTATAAACCGCTGTGCCCAGCCCCCACAAGCTGTCTCCTAAGCGAGCGGTGGGTGACACATGGGTGGAAGCCATTTCCCCAGCACCAAGCGTCCGTTCCCCTCCCGGTCCTCGCCCACTGTCACTGGCCCCCTTGCTGCAGTCTAGGACAGTCACCTATAAACTAGCATGGACCTGTAGATACAGATTAAAGCTGTAGTCAGTCTTCCTAAGCAAGTGGTGTAGCCTTTAGAAACGCGATGGCCTCCCACAGTGGAACTGCGTTTCCTAATTTCTCCCATTGCGAGAGTCGCTTCCTGACCAGTGGTTCCCAGATAGAAGGCAGCATGAAGGGGAGGCAGAAGATGGCGCAGGCTTTTCCCCAGTAAGCAGAGCACAACCTCGCATGTCACCCCCAGGGAGACTCTGAGCCCGTCTTCCATCTTTTGGGCTCATTTGTAGGTGAAGCCCTGAGACTCCTAAGCCAAATTTGTATAACTAGCGTTCCTAGGTTGGGGTTCAAGCTAAGCGTTAAAAGAAGCCAAGGCACTTGGATCTAGAGGGCAGGGAAGAACGTTTTACCCTAAAACATGGCGACTGCTCATCAGGGCACCCTGTGAAGCTGTTTGAGACCATGTATCTTTGAATTCTCTACATGACTTCTGTGTGGACTAATCATAGTTGGCAGGTAACAGCTCCTTGCTGTAGGACACTCATAGACTCCAGCTTTACCTCTGGAGGGAAATCTGACCTACAGGCCCAGGGACGTGGCGAGAACTGGCTGCTCCACCAAGGCCCACTTATGGCTTGATGGCGACACTTCTCTTCCTTCGCCCCATGTAGACGTGGTCACCTGGAAGAAGATGAGATCTTTGCTGGGGCAGTTGTGACATCTGTGGCTACTGCAGAGCTGACTTCCAAGATGAATCTTTTGTAAGATTATCCATTTATTTAAGCGTTCGCCCCAGGTCTCTACCAGGTCCCGTTTCCTCCCTGGTCTGGCACTCTGCTTCCTCTCTCCCAGGGCAGGGTCTGCCTTAGCGGTTAGCTGAATTTCTCAGGTTTGCCCTGCCGCAGAGCACCCCGCATTGAGCTCCAGCGTCCTGCACTCTCTGACCAGCAGGTGGCACCATTTCTCTTACCTTTGTCTCCCTTTTCCCCTTTGTGCCCCAGAGAGCCAGGTGGTCCAGGAAGACCTCGTGGTCCAGCAGGGCCCCTGTCACCTAGGAGAACAGAGGAGATGGGAGAGGAATAAGAAATTAGGGTGTTGTGTTAAGGTGTAGCACAGGTACACTGCATGGCACCAGCGAGGGTCCCCATCGTACAGGGTCCTTGCCTCCCTTACCTTTAGGTCCTGGGGTACCCATATCTCCCTTCTGTCCTGGTGGTCCTGGAATGGCTCCGTAAGCTGCAAGGGCAAAAAACTGGTCTTAGGGATTGCATGAAGCTCGGAGGTCAGGTGCTTTGTTCAGGTAACAGATGTGCAGTGATGGAGCTTGAATTTGTAAGGGGAAAATAATGCTGCCCAGACTATCTGATTTGCACCCCCTTGGGAGTTGATGGAGAGATTTTCCTTGAATTAGTGTCTGTAATACAGCCCCATGAAAAACTGCAGTGGTTTGGTGCTGGGCAATAATGGGGTGCCCTTACTTCGAAAGAAGTCCATGAGATCCTCGGTTACGTTGCTGTAGGCAGAGAAGACCTTGCTGATGCCAGGGGGCCCCTGGGGCCCAGGCTGGCCTGGTGGACCCTGGACAGTGTAGGCCATGCTTTGCAGCAGGCCCTGACCTGCAAAACACCAGAGTGTGGGCACAGGCAGTGGGCATGCTCAACACCACCTGAACCCTAAGCAGGTAAACTAGAGGAAGCTTCCCTGGGCCAACCCTGCAGACTTCTTCAGTAGTCCCCTGTCATGGCAGAGGCCTGCCTGCTGTGGGTGTTCTGGCCTCTAAGCTCTCTGTGATCCTGCCGACCAGCTACAGGGAGAAGGGACCTTTTAGCTGACAATCTTCCCTCAGCCCCAGCAGAAAGCCATTATGGAGATTCTTCTGACACCTAGAGCAGCTCAGGTGTTCGGAGAGAACACCAAGACCTTGGTGTGCTCTGTTCCCCATAGCTCCACTTCACTGTCCTCGGTCCTGCCTGCCTGGGCGCCCCTGCTAAGGCACTCACCCCACACCCAGGCCCGTGTCCCCACTCACGCTGCAAGCTCTCTGACACCCGCACAGCCAGCTCATTGTAGTCCAGGTCTCCACCAAAGCCACCCTGGAGCACGTTGCTACCACCTCCGTACACACCACCTTCTGCCGCTGCTGTCCCATAGCTGCCACCAGGGCCCACATCAGTGCCGTAGGGGCCACCATCCCCTGCACCAAAGGCCCCAGCTGCTCCCAGGGATCCTCCATTGGTTCCTCCAACTCCCATCGCAGAGCTGTAGGAGGAGCCCCGCCTGGTGGAGGAGCTGCTACTCCAACCGTAGGAGCCATCTCGGGACACCAGGCGACTGTCTCCGGGGGGGCCCTGTGGCCCCGGCGGCCCTGGGGGGCCCACGATGAAGCTGCGCACATCTGGACCTGTGGGGGTAGGCAGCCACATGAGCTGGGGCTCAGGTCATGGTGGACACAGGGTCTCCCATACAGTCTCAGCACCCCTTAGAAACAGGAAGTGAACTTCAGGATCCCTGCACATGGATGCGAGAACACGGGGTTGGGATGGGGAAGGAGCCTGGGCCTCTCCCACTGAAGGCCCCCAGGTCCTCCAAGCACCGGCCTCCTGGTCTCTAAAGGACACTCACAGGGACAAGGAAATTCTGAAGCAGGGTACAGATGACCACCAACACTGGGGCACTCACTTGTGAGGTAGCTAATCAGCTCACTCCGGAAGTTGTCATTGTTCTCAGCTGCATAGGTTGCCAGAGCTGCTGAGACCCCCGGGGGCCCTCGAGGACCCGGGGGGCCAGGTGGACCTGGTGGGCCAGGAATGGATGACAAGCCAGCAGCTGAGGAGAAAAGAAAAGAGAAAGAAAGGTCAAGGGTGATGTCGCCTCACAGCAGGACCTGCTGAAAGAGGACTTTCTGGAAGGGGTACAGTGCAGCTGAGCCTCCCCGAAATGGGATGGGGACAGCAGGAAGCCTGGGCTGGCCCTGATCACAGATGGGCTCCCAAGCTTGCCCAGTGCTGCGGCTGGGAGTTCTGTCTCTCCACATCTTACCTGCCAAGGCTTGGCAACCCTCAGCATGAGTGAGACCTGGCTCTGTGCATGCTCCGAGAGGACCAGGTGACTGGTGAGGCAGCTCCCTGTGACTCCCTGCCAGCTGCAGCCCTCTGCCCTCCTCCTCCCTGCCCCAGTAACCTACTGTGCAGGTAAGATGAGAGATCCTCCACGCTGATGCTGGACCACATGTTGCCTGGGATACCAGGTGGCCCAGGGGGCCCTGGAGGTCCAATGATGCCTCTGTATTCAGACCCTGAGGCACCAGGGCAGAGCAGGGGTCAGTCATGGTCTGGGCCCAGGGCTCTGCTTCCATCCCAATACCCTGGACACATGGGCCTGCCTGGCCTTACCTCTGAGCAAGGCGAGGAGCTCCTCGTAAGATGTCCCTGGTAGGCCGGGGGGGCCCTGGGGGCCTGGTGGGCCAGGAAGGCCAATGCTGAAGCCAGAATCTGGGGGGCAAAGTCCCAGTTGAAATGGATTAAGACTGGGCAGGGGAAGGCAGACTGCAACGGCCTGTGAGAGAAGAGGCCAGACACAGAGGCATCTGTACAGAAGCGGAGCCCAAGGATGGGAAAAAGATGGCAGAGAGAAGTGATGCAGAGATGCAGTCCTGGGCAGTGGCGCCAAGGAGGAGGGTGCTGAGAAGAAAGTGCAGGTCACTGCTGCCCACAGGAGTCCTGCTGCTGGGTGTGTGAGTGTGCGTGCGTGTGCTCTGTGCATGCTCCACACAACAGCGCCTGATGTCGGTGTGGCTTCCCCTGCCACGCTCTTCAGCCTGCTCTGGAGCCCCCCATTTCCTCCGGGGGTTCCTTGCAGCCCAGCAGGAGGGGCCAGCAAGGCCCATGCAGCTGCACAGGGCCAGTGGGCGGGAGGGCAGGCACTCACTGGACAGGTGGCTGACAATGTGTTTGCTCAGCTCCGCGTAATTCAAAGAGGACAAGAGGGCTCCATCGACACTGGCTCCTGGTGGGCCTGGGGGACCCTGAGGGCCTGTCAGGTACTGACGCAGGTACTGGAGCACATCATCCCCTGGCGAGGGAAGGGTATATTTACATGGATCCCCCAGCCACAGGGTGCTGCACCCCATCCAGTGACAGCCCTAGCCCCCATGCCATCTGGCTGCTCAATGTCGTGTGCGTTCTGGGGACTCCAGCCCACAAGGGCCAGGGGGTCAGTCAGCTTCTAGATCCTGCAGAGATGCCTGCCTGGCCGCCTGCTGCAGGGGAGGGCAGACTACCTCCCCTTTTCTAGTCCCTTTGTTACTCAGCAAGCGGACACTCAGAGCAGTGAGCCTGCAGCTCCCTGTCCTGAAGTACTGAGCCCTCGGTGTCTGCAGCCCTCACCAGCTGGCTGGGGTTGGCGGGGAGGCCAGCAAGGGGCAAAGACCGCCCCGCCCTCCAGCCCTCCAGAGGGCAACTTACGCCGCAGCACGGCCAGGATGTCTTCGGAGGAGACAGAGCCAGAGGACCTGCCGATGCTGTAGCCCAAAGCTGTGGGAAGGAGACCTGGGTGACTGCCTGTCAGAACTGGAGCAGCCCTGCTGCTCATGGAGTCCGAGGTCTCCGTCCACCAGACACTGTCTTGGGGAAAGTGAGCGAACTGGGCAGCATGGGTTACTTAGGCAGGAGAAGATCAAAATGGGGTGCTGCTCTGTTTTGTTGATAAGAAGGGAAAATTTGTTGCCAGAATATGCTTCCGACTAACTCTCACTATATCCTGCCAGCCTGGAGATTCAGACAAGAAGTCAGAATGTCCCGAGTGAGTGCCCACTTCGCGTGCACCCTGTGAGGCCTCCTCAGCCCAAACTAACTGTGCTGACTGATGGCCATGCCTGGGGGTAAGCAGTGCATGACGAGGTATGCTCACGGGAAGGGCGATGTGAATGGTGAGCTAGGAGGTGAGGACCGTCAGGAGGAGGGTCAGTGTGGACAGGGTTGGGACAGGCTTACCCTGAAAGTAGCCCACGACATGCCTGGCCAGCTCTGAGTAGTCAAAAGTCTCCCCCGTGATGGTGGTGGTGAGCCCTGGGGGGCCAGGGGGACCCGGGGGACCCTGGACTCCAGAAAGATAGGCCCTGATGCTGTCACCTGCCAGCAAAACAACAAAGAAGTCAAGCCTGTCCTCAGGAGGCCTGTCCTCCCCACAGTCACCGAGGTCACCCACAGTACACAATGAAGTGTTTACCCCAACCAACGTGCAGCCTGGACTCCCTTGGTACTGATGGGGAAACTAAGGCAGAGGCCTGTGCTGCTCAGGTGGTCTGAAGGGCATCTACCAACAAGACTCCAATCTGTCCACTCATTTGACAAGTTACCCATGCCGAGGGGTCGTGAGTGTGTGTGCGTGCACATGTGTGCTTCCACATGTGATGAGGATGAGGTTGTGTGTATGCACAGGCACACTGGGATTACAGGCCAGGCTCCAGGGCCAGCAGGCTGCTCTCCAGCACACATGCTGTATGTACACGTGCACGCACACACATGCACACACACACACATGCATACACACACATGCACACACACACGCACGCACACTGCTCCATGCCAATCCCAAGGCACAGTGCCGGCCACTCACTCTGCATGTACTCCGAGATGTATTGCTGGATCTCCATGGAGTTTCGGAGAGAGCCCGGGGGCCCGGGGGGCCCTGGTGGGCCAGGTGGACCAGCTGTGTACGTGGTGCTCGATGAACCCCCTGCACGAAGAGAAGGCAGCCTGACTTGATTTCTCTACCAGCGGTCAGGCCTGGCAGTGCTGCCCTGGCTGAGCTGGGAGGGTTTTCTGGGCAGGAGAAAGAGAACAGGGGCAACACAAAGGCCAGGCCTGCGACAGGCACAGAACTGTAAGCCGCCCCGGGCCAAATTGCCTTCCTTCAGTAGCCTGATCAGGCCTGTTTGCTTCCTCCCCAGGCACTGGGGGCTCCCGGGCCCCGCAATGTGCGTGACAATCTCAGCACAGACTGCTGTCATCTCTGGATATGTGTGGGTCCGCGCCCCCCAGCATGTCCCCTCCTTCAAAGTTGCTTGTGGGCCCGGCTAAAGGAGGAGTGTGAGCAGTGCTGAATCACGGACAAGTGACAGAGCCCCCCCCACCCCGTGGGAATGTCTCCACAGAAGGATCAGCCTCTGGAAGAAGAGGAGAGGAACTGTGGCCACCTGTGGCTCTTACCTCGGGAGGGACCAGCAGGAAGCCCAGGATCACCTGCAAGCCAAGTGGAGAAGCCTGGTTTGTGTCCCCTCTTCCAAGAGGTGCCTCCTGCTGAGGCCCGGAACATTCAGTGTCTCTTAGTCTTTTTTGTTTTGGTACTGGGAATCGAACTCAGGTCCTGGCACTTGTTAGGCAGGCGCTGATGCCGCTGAGCTATATCCCCAGCTCCTGTCTCTTAGTCTTGTTTCTATAGTGACACCTTTGGGCGGAGACTGTCTCCCACTTCCTGTCCCCATGTCTTCCTTTCCTCTGCCCTTTCTCCCTCTCCCAAGCCTTAAGCACTGAAGCACTTGGGTCTTCCATGCAAGGCTGGGCTCAGGGGCCAGGCTGCCTGCTCACTGACCTTTGTCACCTTTGGGTCCCTGCGGACCAGGTGGGCCTGGTGGTCCCTGCAGGTTGAGTCCGAGAGAACCGGTGTCTGAAAGCCAAGAACATATACTATGCAGTCAGCAGGAGTGGAGAGTGGGTCTGGGCCACAGCTGGGGCAGGTGGCGGCTCGGCTCTTACCTGAGGTCAGGAACCCTGGGAGGCCTTGCTCGCCTGAGGGATACAGCAGGAGGGGACAAGCTTATTTTCCTCTCCCATTTACTCCTCCTTCCTCCCCTCCAGGGCACCCCCGCTGTTGCCCAGACTGTGCAGCCCATTGGTCAGTACCGGCCACAAACATGCATGTCTACACTGCAGTTGTGCACAGAATGCAGAGTTCGCAGCCCTTCCTTCCCTGAATGCTCTCCAGCCCGCTGGCTATACTCCCACTAAGTTCAAAACTCTAGGAAGTCAGCCTTTACCACCCATTCCTGGCCCAGGTCATGTTTGATGCCAGTTCTACTGTACCTCGATGTCCTCGGGGGCCTGGGGGACCTGAGGGAGGGAGAAAGAGGGCTGTGAGGCACCCACCAGCTGGATATTGCGGCTCCATGGGGCCAGTAGAGGAGAGAACACAGAAGCCAGAGCTCCCTGGGCCTCTCCTTCCACCACATCGCCGCAGGGCAGGGGCTCTTTGCAGAGTCTCTGACCATCTGCTTATCCCCTTCCCGCCCATGCTGTAGGTGAGGAACCTGGCAAGAGGCCCTGGAAAAGCCTCTGCTCACCCAGCCTCACCCTGGCCACGAGGGGATACGGAGGGGGCACATATTGGCTGTCCTCACCTTGGTCTCCCTTGGGGCCTGGGGGGCCAGGTGGGCCTGGGGGGCCAGAGAAGGTTTCTGCGGAGGAAGGCAACAGCGTGAGGGTAGGGGAGTGAGGTTCCCGGGGCAGCAGCGCCCTCTAGCCCAGTGCCCAGCATGCTGTGGACACTCAACCCATGCTCATCAGATGGGTGATGGATGCCTGGGTGTTCGAAAGGTTGAGGGTTGGGTGTAAACACGAGTGGATGACTGAGAAGGCAAATGGGTGGGTGGGTGCATGGGTCCCCCACAAGGGATGAGTTCTGGCCCAGTGCTGGCTCTTAGTTACTTCTGTAAGTTTCTACATTCTGCTAGCACTGATCTCATGGGCCTGTGTCCTGCCTGCTTTATTAGAGGTGGGCTTCCCAGAGACCGGAACTGGCCTCCTGGTCACTCCAGAAGCTCCCTAAGTGCCACACTCCCATGCGGGTGGGTTGGAATGGTTTGTCTCCTTGCAGGCCCAGTGGAGTCAAAGGAAGCCCTGGGCTGGGTGAGCGCTCAGGTGGGGCAGAGGGACTCGCCCCATGGCATTACCTGAGGAAGTCAGGAAAGATCCTGGGGGGCCCGGAGGGCCTGGCAAGCCTTCCCCTGGATGAGAGAAGCCCGAGACTCATTAGTGTCATGAGACAGCCAGGGGCCCTCTGCCCTGAAGCAGCAGGGGTGCTCTTTCCTGCAAGGGCTCTGGGCCCCCTCACTGCCACCCCAACTCTAGCAAGGAGTTCCCTCTCACCTGGTGGGCCTCGGGGTCCCGGGGGGCCTGGGATAGCTGGTCCTGCAAGAGAGTGAGCAAGAAGGCATGTTGAGCTCAGGGGACAGGCACATCCTGAGGCAGGATCAATCTGGGCTTGATCCCACAGTCCCCAAGGCCTCTGCACTCCCCCACCCCATCCCCATCTGCTGGCAGCTCCTGAGATGTTCACCTGGTGGTCCACGGGGCCCTGGTGGGCCTGGCGGGCCTCGTAAATCAATGCCTTCTGTAGGGAGAAGCAAGCAGAAATGAGAGAGGATTCTGTGGAGGTGTGCTCTGCCAGGCTCCTTACCTCTCACTCTGATCGCACCCTGGGGTGCACTCACACCCAGAGCCTGGCACAAGGCTTTCCAGGGTTCCATGGCTAAGGGAAGCCCTGGCTCAGAGGCAGGGTGGGGAGCAGTCAGTTGCTGTGGGGGTGTGGAGGGATGGAGAAGAGCTCGGGTTTCAGCGTCCTCTAGGGTTTAGCTCCCCACTCCTGGCACTTCTTATTCAGCACCCCAGGTGTCTGGCACTGATCTGCTGTAGCTCTGCTGGACTTTTTTTTTTTTTTGGTCACGTTGCTGACTGAATCCAGGGTTATATGCATGCCAGGAAAACCTACCACTGAGCAGCATCTCTAGCCCTTTTTATTTTTGTTGATTTGTTTTGATTTTTTGATACAGGGTCTCACTGTGCAGCCCAGCTGGCCTCAGACTCATGGTGATCCTCCTGCCTCTGAAACCCAAGTGCTGGGATTATATATATGATGCCACACTCAGCTAGCCTGCTTTGTTTTTGAGACAGTTCTCACTAAGTTGCCCAGGCTGACCTTGAATCTGCAATCCCCTGTGTTGCAATCCCCCTCTGCCTCTGCCTCCCAAGCATCTGGGATTACAGACCTGAGCCACCAGACCCAGGCCACCAGGGCTCTTGAAAGGGCTTTGTGGACAGGACGATGCCGGAGTCATCCCTCGTAGATCAGGCCATGGCTGGGCATCTGTACCCTGCTCTTGCCCTCTTCCAGTGGGAGCTGCCCTGCTCCTGCCAGCTGCAATCCAAGACCTCACCTGCCCTTGCTCCTCCTGGGGTCCCAGAGTCTTTCTGACAGCTGTCCCATCCCTGGCCTGGTGCCCGACAAGTCCTGCCTTTCTTCTGGGCTATCACTCACTGCGTCTCCCTCCACCCCCACCATCACCTGCTCTAGAAAATGATGGCACTCACGGGAAGAGATGATCTCAGAGATGGAGGTGCCGGTGCCCACAGACAGCTCACTAGCAAGGCCTGGCTCTCCTCTCGGGCCTGTGGGGAGGACAGGGTTAGGGTGAACAGTGCCTCAGGAAAGGTCAGATGCAGGGCAGAGTGCAGGCAGAGAGGTGGCAGAGGGCTATCAGAGAGAAGTGTGGGGTCTGGGGAGGGGGCAGGGCCATTAGAGGGGAGGTTGGAGCCAGAGCCTTGACAGTGAGCACTTCTGTCTGCAGCCAAAATCCCCTTTTCCTAAGACTTGACTGTTTTTCGATAGTTGGATAAAACTGATCATCAGGGTTTGGTCACCAGAGAGCTATGACAATAACTGAGTTCAGTCTCAACCAAGGGCCACAAAGACTAAATCCCGTTGTCCCAAGGAGGCTGATCCTTCCAGAAATATGGACTGGATCAGAGGAAGTGGCCCCTTTCCCTCCCTTTCTGAAACGCATACCTGTGCCTTGAACTAAAGCACAGGCGCCCAGGCCTGCCTCAGAGGGTGCCTGTGTTTTCTCAAGATGTGACGTACCTTGCTGTCCTGGGAGACCAGCAGGGCCAGCAGGGCCTGGAAATGGCATTGGGGAAGAGAATAAGTGAGCTCTGGGGTCATGGGTACAGGGGAAGAAATGCAGGGAGGGTTCACACGGAGCCCTCCCAGGCGTGGGAGTCAGTGGGCTCGCAGGAGAAGGATAAGCAATCTGAGACCAGTGTGAGGCTCTCAGGCTGGTACTGGGCCCCTTGGGTCAGCAGGCTGTCCTGTCTACGCTGTCCTTCACTGGCTAGCGACTTCTGTGCACCCCTTGCAGCCTCCAGTTTGTCAGAAAGGAAGGCTGGTATGTACTTGCATTGGTTGTGTTATGTATTTCACAAACATTTAATTAATTATTCCTGGTGCTGGGGATAGAACCCAGGGCCTTACACATGCTGAGCTCTGTCACTGAGGTACATCCCTCAGTGACATATACAAGGAAAGCACATATACAAAATATGTGCCTTCAAAACACACATACGAAATAATGGGCATTTTGGAAAAGCAAGAGAGAATCCTAATTCTTTAATTTCTGAGCATTTTATTTCCTTCCACCATCTTTTTTTGCATCTCATAAAAATATAGCCAGAACACTACACCACACATCACTGATGTTTTGCCCTTTTAACTACAACTATTGTCTCTTAACAACTGTTTTTCAGAGTTAAGAGTTCTAGAATCACCCGTGGTGCTGGGTGATTCAGATTGTGTTTCCCTAGTAGACAGCTAGCATTGGTGTTGCCCTTGATTCCCTTTCCAAATTGTTTTGCAGGGAGAAACCATGGAAGCCTTGAAGGTCCAGCACTGTTATTGGTCTCCAGCCCTGGTCACCGAATGATCTGGATTGAACCTTTGGCCTGCTGCTTAGTGGTCATGTGACTTTAGGCAGGTCACTTACTCTCTTTGAGAGCCAGCTTTCCCTCATCTACTGAGTGGCCCTCCTCTTTTCCTGGAAACAGAGCTTAGCTCCCTTAAGTCCTTCCTGCTCTCTTTCCTGGGTTCCTGCCTTTGGCTTCAGGATCTGAGAAAACATGACTAGAGTTCAATGCACCCATGGCTTCCTGCTCATCAGGGCAAAGTAAGAAAACAAACTGACCTGGGGAACCTGGAGGTCCTGGAGGTCCCATGGCGCCAGGAGGCCCTGGGGGACCTGGGACGGTGACCATGGATGAACCCTCTAGAAAGAGAAAGCACATAGAACACTGAGTCCGGTCTTTGGCTCTGAAGCATTGGTTATCCATAGCTGGGCAAGCTGATGTCTGGGCTTCTCATTACCTCTGCACTTCCCCATTCCCAGTTGCAGACCCAAAAAACTGACACCACAACCTGTCCCTAGCTGTTATGGTTTGTGTCTGAGTATCCCCCCAAAGTCTCATGCCCTCATGCAGGTAACTGAATCTAGCATTTGTGATTGGTTCATGGTCTAGTACTGGGATTGGTGGTGTGAGAGCTGCACCTGCCCAGGGGTGAGTAGCCAATATACAATATAAGGGAGAGAAGGAGGTGTGCTTTTCCTTTTTGCCCGTTTGCTCTTGTTGCTTCTGGTGTCTGCCACAGCCACCATGTTACCCCTCAGCCAGGCCATCCTCCCTTAAAGTCAGCTGATGAGGGACTGAAATCTCCAAAAACTGTAAGCTAAATAAAACTTTCCTTTCCTAATTCTGGGCATCAGGTATTTTGTTCTAGCAATGAGAGAAAAGTAACCAAGACATTGGTGCTGGGCTTGCTGACTGGTGCTTCTTGGAAAACATCATTGCATGTGACCTATGCAATACTTTAAGTGAAGCTTGATGAAAGGATTTAGTAAGAACTGAGAAAATCAGAATGATGATAGAAATGTAGACAGTAAAGGCCCAGTTCAGGAGGTTTCAGTTAAGAGCAAGACTCTATTGACAGTTAAGATTACAGGTAAATAGGATGCTCTGGCAGAAAATTTATCTATGTTTTGCTCCTGTTCTGAGGCTTTGTAGGAGGCTGAGATTAAGAAAAAAACAACTACTCAATCTGGCAAAGAAAATTCTGAGGTAGCCCGACTTTCATACTGTAGTACTACTTGATATTTTTAAACCAGATTTATAGTGATAATCAGAAGAAAATGGCAGAGACAAATGCACAAAGTTTGTAGCTTCATCAAAGAGAAAGTGCCTGAAAAGTTGGTACCTTGAAGTATGTGGTTGCTGAAAAGATTAACAGTAAAAAGAAGCCAAAAGCTGGGCAGTATGGCACACATCTGTAACCCCAACACTCAGGAGATTGAAACAGGAGAATTGCCACAAGCTTGAGGAGTCGTGGCTACACAAAGTGTGTTCAAGGACATCCTGAGCTGCACAGTGACACAGTGAGTGTTTGTCTCAAAACAAGCAAAAAAGTTACCAAGTACTTTGCATCAGGACAATAAGAAAAGTAATTTAAAGTCATTTTAGGAGTCCCAAGATCTCACCACTACAGGCTCAAGCCTACAAGACTGCAAAGCATTCATTTGAAAAGAGACCTTGAACCTTGCTCAAGAAGGGCCACTTAGGTAATTGGTGCATGTGAGAGGTAAGGGAACTGCAGGGAGCATCTCTCCCTGGCTGCGTACCTGAAGTTGTGATCCTGCCTGGGGTGCCTGGTTCACCTGGGTGGGAGAATGAGGAGGAGAGGTCAGGAAGATCAATTAGTGGCTCAATACATTTTCAAAGCTTCTGATTGATTGCCTACGCGGCCCACTCATGGCTGCTGCCCTCAGTCTAAAGGTATTTCAATGAATTTCAAGGGGTTTTCAGGACATCTCTCAGCCTGTCTCAGATCCAGGAGGTCTGAGCATCAATCCACATGCAGAGAGGGGCTTCCCAGAGGATAAGGGAAGTGAGGCTGGAATGAGGCTGATGTGAGTCAGTCACAAGCTCCTTCTCCATCCTCTCTTCCTGGGAACCACCTTAGGTGAGAAAATCAGTCACAGGACAATGGACAGAGGCCATGAGCCCATGATGTGGACTGGGGGTCCCAGCATGCTCCTCTGAGTTCTACCTCCCGGGCATGATAGGAACAGGAGCTATGTGGTTGATAATCTGAGAAATCCTAAGTTACAGAAAGTCACAGCTCTTTCCTGCCACGTGTCTCTGAGTGTGGAAATCCCAAAGGCTCATGAAGGACTTCCAAGAAGAAGAAGTAGAATTCAGTGTCTACCCTGCAATCCATAGGTGGGCTTGTGGAAACCAAGGAATCAAGGGAGCAAAAAAGCCCCTTACCTGGGAATTCTTTTGTGTGTGTGTTGGGGGGTACTGAGGATTTAACTTAGGGCCTTGTGCATGTTAGACAAGCACTCTACCACTGAGCTACATCCCCATCCCTAGCTGGGCATTTTTGAGGGGCTTCTTTTTCATTTCCAAAGTTTTGTGGGCAACAAAAGGGCAACATATATGTCTCTGCTCACTCTTCACCTGCCAGGGGCCCAGAGCAAGACAGAAGACGCTGCTGAGTGGGTTTTGTTGGAGCAAAATCCAACACGAGATAAGATATCCACTCCAGTCTTTACCCAAGGGTGGTGCAGGGTTGGAGATGGGATCTGAAGCCCTCTTGGACAGGAAGAACAGTGTTTCTGGTATACTGAACCCTGCAAGTCTGATGGAACTCAGCTGCCATTGTTTTGGATTATGTTTATTTATCCCCCTAAACCGCTTGGCTCAAGCGGCCATTGGGAACTGTTCTTGGAAGGTTTACTCCTAGGGTCCCTGGAGGGTGACAGTGACTGGTCACAACAGCACAACTACAGGGTGTCAGGGCTCAGAAGCATGGGGTCACAGAGACACAGGAAGCCTGGGCGTGGGCGCTGTGTCTTCTTGGGCTTGCTGAGGGCTAGAGCCTCAAGGGGCAGAATTGGACTGGAGTTTGCACACCAGCCGCCCCAGCCGGACTCCTGAGGGTTGTGTCGCACCTTGGTTCTTAACTTTGCCCTCCTACTAGGTTGTGACACTCCTCTCTGCCTACACAGCCACCTCTCGGGAGCCTCGGGTACCCCAGTAACACCAAAGCCTATGCGAAGGGTTAAGCCAAGGGCAGCTCTGTCCTGGGGAGAACTCACGCTAGTGGGGACCCAGCGTAAGGGAGGCGTGTTTCTGAGGCAGCCCAGGAGGGGCTGGGAAGTCAGGGTCAGGAAGCACCCTCCCTGACCTTGTGTCACAGCAGCCTGGAGATGTGAGAACAGGGCTCAGCTTTGGGGATGGGGCTTAAGGGGGGACCCAGGGCTGTTGTTTGGCATTGATGGAGCTCCCACCTCTCAGCCCTCAGCTGGAGCCACTAGATGCCACTGTTGGCCCAGACTTTGGCTGGAGAGGGGCCTCCCTCCTGCCAAGCCCTCCTTCCTGCAAAAAAATGGTCTTGTAAAGAAAGAGAATCTCATTTGGAAAGTCACTTACCTTTACTCCCTGGTCGGCCAGGGGTCCCAGGAAGTCCTGATATGATTAAAAACAGGTCAGGCAGGGTAACTGGGCCCTGCAGTTCCAGGAGGCCTAGGTAACTAACTGGTACCCAGCACAGCCACGCCAACCCGGCCTGCAGCTCTAGCTCAGGGGCCCTTGGGTCCTATTCTCTCTGGGAAACAGGGCAATCACTGGGCTGCAGGTAGCAGAGGCCATGGGTCAGCTGGTCGGGATGTGGCCCCTTGGCATTGTAGCCACTCTGGGCCTGCTTGCCTTCTGCCTTCTCGGGGGCCTGGCAGATGTCACTGTGCATTCAGCCCCCATTGCCTGGTTCATCTTAGTCTCTGCCTAGAGTCCTTTAGGAAATGAGGAGCCCAGCATGGTGATGGCTTCTCAAACCCTAAAGACCCTGTTCCAGAGAAACTGAGTCCCCTGAATGAGGCGAGGGCCCACCCCATCATGCCAGTGGGGGATATGGTCCTCTGTGGGCTTCAGAACTCCTATCCAACAATAGGTCCCCATGAGCCTTGTCCTGGGCATCCCTGCACCAGAGGAGTTAATCCCAGGAAGACAGAATCAGTACACAGTCTACCCTCGGTTTTCCTCCCTAAGGTGCTTCTCAAGACTTCCAGGGGGAGGCCCTGAGCCTGTGGTTTCTGGGGGTTGAGGGAGGACAGGGCATTCAGGAGCCTGGAGGAGAAGCGCTGGCCTAGGGCTCTGTCCTAGGAGAGAAGGTGGGTGGGAGGAACCCTATGACTCACCCTGAGGTCCTCGGGGTCCTGTGAGACCTGCAAAAATAAGACACAGGAGGTAAGAGTCTCAGGGCTGAGAGTGGCCCCAAGCACCTACACCCTGACCCTGCAGAGGCAGGAAGATTTGGCCCAGGAGGGGTCGGTGGGAGCCAGAGGAAAAGCCATGCAGAGGGAGTGGGACGGAGGCAGTCCATGTTCCTTCCAGTCCTGGAGTAGAACGAGTTCTGGAGCTTTGCAGTGAAATGACCCGCTACTTCCTTGGTTGCTGGTTCTGGGCCTGTTCTGGCTCATAGATGCTTCTGGAATCTGAGGTGAGCCAGGAACCCCAAATGCATGGCCATGGAACCCCTCCCCCCACCAGGGCTTCTCTCCAGGGTGGGTAGGTGCCAGTGGGGGAGAGGAGGGCAGGAAGGGAAAGGCCCCAAGGCCCAGAGGTGAGATAATGAGCTGCTGTTGAGGTCTGCGATTTTAGGGGACTCCTTCCCCTTTCTGGAGCACCTAGGTTTAGCTGTTAACCCTCCTCTTCCAAGTTGCCAGGTTGCTGCCCTCCCAGGCAGCATGGCCGGCTGTGTGGGCCCCTGCTGGGCTTGGAAGGAAAACGGGATGAGGCCCGGGAGGTGCACTTGTATATGCACACGCACAGCCATGCACACACACATCCATGCACTTTGAGAAACACCCACACCCTGTGCACGCCAGGGTGCAGGCTCAGCATGGCAGCTCCCTCTTCCGGCCCTGTTACCTGGCTTTCCTTGGTCTCCGGAAGGTCCTGGAGGGCCCCGGGTTCCAGGCGCACCTGTAAGGCCCTTTTCACCTGGGGAGGGCATGGGCCATGAGGTGTTTCCCCGAGGAGGGCTCACCCCCAGCACCTGTGAGCACAGGCTTCCCAGGGTTTTGCTGGCTTGCTGGCCAGTGGGAAGGAGGAGGAGGGCAGGAACGGGGCCACTCATGATGCCCCAGGCTATGTGTCCCTCCAGCATCATAACGATGGGGACTGGAGCACCAGCAGGAATGTGGGTAGGGCAGGGATTGGACGGCAGGGGCAGATGGTGAGGGAGAAGACCAACCTCTTGGACCTTGGAGTCCATCGGGGCCAGCAGGGCCTGGCAAAGCAGAAATGCAAAATCTGTCATTTACTTCCTGAGCTGAGTCTGGGACTCTTTCCTCTCCTGCCCTAGCAGCCTCAGAGCACACCGCCTCCCAGGCAGGGGCCATTGCTGGGGAGAAGCCCTGGCCTGGTTTCACTCTGGATACAGACTTCTCCCCACCCCTCCCCATGTCCTAACCGTCATCTCTGTTCCTGCTGACCGGGCCAGAGCTCCCATGGAGCCCAGAGGGCCTGGACACTCCTGAGTGTTTGCTTCCTGTGCGTGGCGGAGGGCAAGGCCCTCCCGATTCTGTTTGCCTCTGCTCTAGGCAGCTTCCGTGTCTCTATCCAAAGCTGCATCCTTCCCTTGTTCTTCCCGTCTTTACTCACCTTGCCCTCACTGCATGGGCCATTTTTCAATCTGAAATGTCACCTTCTTGCCCCTTCTGGCAGGAAGAACTTTTCCCCTGAACTGTACCTTCATTGGCATTTGGTAGCTTTTGCCACCGGTCACCTCTCACAGGGGTGACCTCTCATATGCTGATTGTCTTATTTTCCCTGCATGCAGGTGGCTCTTACTAACAGTCGGCTAAATAAACCATCAAGGGGCCACATCTCCTTGGTGGGACTCAGTGCCAAGGCCTGGCATTGGGCTGATTTCACAGGTGCCTTCATGAGGGCTGCCTGGCCTGGTCCTGGGGTAGAGTACTGGGGCTTCAAAGGGCCACTACCCTAGTCTGCCCTGTACAGGCTGGTACAGGGGTGGGTGGGCTATGCCCTGCCAAGTCTGCCTGGGAGCAATGAGACCCTTCAGAGGGAGGCTCAGGCCAGGAAGTGGCCTGGCAAGTGGGCCTGGCCTGGGGTGAGCAGGAGAGGGAGTGGGGGAGATAGCTCTGGAAGGGTCTTTGTAAGCCATGATGACCGTCACTCTCACAGGGCAGACCCCACTCAGCCACTGCTCGTGACACTCACCCATCGGTCCCTTAGCTCCGGGCTCACCTACAGCCCCCGGTAAACCTCTCGTGCCAGGCTCGCCTGCAACGGACAGAGGGCCAGGTAAGCACCACATGCTGAACTACCACGAAAGGTCCCACTTGGTCCCACACCCACCATGCCTGTCCCCCAGACCCCCAGAGGAGGCGGGGTGGGAACTGCTGCTTTGACTCTCAGTTCAGGGCCACGGCCCCTCCCCTGGGCAGCAGGCTTGCCGATCTAGAAGCCAACTGTGACCCCACGGTGCGTGTATGGGTGCCACTCCCCGGAAGCTATGCCTGTGGTCACGTATCACTGTCAGGTTTCTTTGCAATCGTGCCACTTGAGGAATGTGGCAGAGAGGGTGCCAGAGAAGAACTTGATGCTACTTTGAGAATTATTAATCTTCCCAGCTGGATTCCCCCAAAGAGTCAGTGGCAGCTATAAACTCACCTTTCTGCCCAAACCTTTACTGCTTAGACTGTGTGCTCTGATCCTTGCTTGTCTTCTACTCACAGCTTTGCCTACCTTTGTGCTTTTTCTAGCTAGCAGTTTCCCTGAGGGTTTGTGGGCAGAGTCTACCCCGTCCTTCTGTACTTTTCCCACTGCCAGGGCCTGGGAGGTTTAAAGATCATGAGCGGAGGAAAGCAGATTCCTGTGTAGACTGACCTGTGAGGCCTCGGGGTCCTTTCTCACCGGGGTCACCTAAAACAAATGGGGTGGGGTGAGCCATCTGGGGTGAGGGAGACCATATTCCTGGGTACCCAGGTTTCCTGGGCTACAGGGGGAGCCTTGAGGGTAAGTAAGCTCCTGGCAGTGAGATGCAGTCAAAGCCCAGCTCTGAGAAAGCCGGAGGAGCATTGTCTGTCTCTCCCAAGGTAGAGACCAGGCACGAATTCACCTAATGCCTTGCTGGTTCACGGGCAGGTGACCTGGGCTCAGGAGGACCAGAGTAGTTACCTCAGTACCCTGAGGACCACTCAACCACGGTTACATGACGATGGTGCTTTCTTTTCTTTGTGCCTCGATTTCCCTATCTAAGAGACTGGCTAAGGAGGAACCCTTGGCCACCTCTTAGTTGCAGGCTCTGAGGACCAGAGTCACACGTGTTCTCAGAGTGCCCTGGAGGTCCTTTCTGGGTTCTAGGAGCAACGCAGACTGTAGTGATAACTGACCAGGATGGGAAAGGTGTACCTTTGGGTCCTGGAGCTCCCACAGGTCCTTTGTCACCTGAAAAGGAAATAGACGCATTGCTGTAAAGAGCCCTGCAGGGGACAGCCAGAATGGGTCAGTGTCTGACTCTGAAGCCAGCTCCCACCGCCTCCACCTCATGTCCCCTTCTTGCCCTTGCGGGCTGCCCAGGCTGTGGGCGGAGTCTGTCAGCCACTCCCAGCACCCCCACTTCCTGAACACAGAGCATCCCCAGGGCACCCCACTCTTCCTCCTAGGCCCATCCCCCTGCTTACCTTTGGCACCAGGAAGTCCTACTTCACCTCGGAGACCTTGGAGACCCGTGAAGCCTGCTCACCAGAGGAAAGCATACAGGTGGATGACTGTCCCATCCTCAGAGGGGACAGACACAAGCACGTGTGTGTGGACATACACACACACATATACTACCCTGGCACACACACCACACAGGTGCACACACCCTGGAGTCAGAGGCAAAGGCTCCTCTCTATGAACTCCTGTGCAGCTTTCCCGGGCCAGGTTCCTTGCCCTGCCGGTCATCGGCTTTGGCATTAAACAGCTCACGGGACCCTGGTAGAGACATCTGTGGCAGCTTGCAATGCTCAGGGTAGCAGGATGGACTCTTTGGTCCACAGGGGATGAGGCAGAGGCATGCAGTGGCCTAGGTGCAGGCAGGTTGTCGACTGCCTATTGTGAAAGCTGCTGGGGGCTCACACCCCTGCACCGGGTCAGACTGGGCCTGGGAAGGACTCGTCAATGCTCCGAGACAGGGGCTTGTGGACTCGCAGCCTTGAGTTCCATGTCTCTCTGGGGGCTGTCTCTAATTTCTCCTTGTGTTGTAAAGGTCTGGTTTTCCTTTTAATAACCCTCCTCTCTTTCCCCGAGAAACAGCACCTACTTCCAAGAGGCAGCACACTGACCTGGAGGTCCCTGAGGGCCGGGAGAGCCGATGGACCCTGAGAAGGAGGAAGAGATGATTGGCAGGGGCTCAGGCTCTGGCTGGGGTTACGGGGCCCCAGGGTGATGGACAGGTGGGGTGGAGGCAGCTCACATGCTGGTGAGGGCTGCGTGGATGCAGATTCTGGCCAGGACCCTATGTCAGAGGGTCCAGCAGGGACCCCAGTACAGTGTCCTCCTTTAGAACCAGGCTGCGGGACTCTAACATCTTCCTGGTCGGGCTGGAGCATGGATCAGAAAAACAGGGGGCCAGATGGGCAGCAAATTGTGAGAAAGGGCCTGTTCCCCCAGCTGCCCTGACGTGTGGCTTTCGATGGGTGATCCAGAGAGCCCAGCAGCAGGGAAAGCTGATTCTGATCCCTGCGCCATCTGCCTACCCACCACGGGACCACACAGGGTGACCACTGAACAGGAGGCAATGGGGCCAAACTTGCAGCCCCCCTCGACCCTCGGGGAGTCCACAGAGTAAGGGAATTCAGGACCCATGCCCCACCCCTGCATTTCTACCATCGGTTGGTCAGGGATGGGGCCCTCTCTGCAAGTCTGGATGCAGCCCTGGGCCCTTGACGTACCTTTCGGGCCCACAGAACCTGGGACACCAGGAGGGCCCTGAGGACCGGGTTCACCAGCGGCTCCTGAGGAGAAATGGGGGCACAGAGCTCTTCGAGAGAGTCCCCCGACCTGGCTGTCCCTTGGCCAGTGGTACTCTCAGGAGGGGACGTTTCCTACCCCACCATGGCTGTATATCCATTTGGTGCCTTAGGGAAGCCACTAATTAATGACTCCCAGTTTCTACCCCCAGATCCTTAATTTTCCATGAAACCTAGAACCTAGGAGGCACTGGATAAATACTGGCTGCTTGGGTGAAATCTTTAAGAGAAAAGCGGGACTAAAAGTAGAATTCTGCTCAGTCCTTCAGCATTAGAGGATCTTGGGCACCTGTCTTGGTTTCCTCTGATAAAACAGGTCTCTGCGGTTAAGGATTGAATTACAAAACCTTCCCAGGCCCCTCCGTGTAGGGTCTGCACCTGGAGTTCTGCCTCCCTCCCTGCAGGGTCCTGCACTCCACCTCACCCTCCATGAGCCCCTGCCCTCTGCTGTCCCCTTGGCTTTGCTCGGCTGGGCACTCCAAGGTGTAAAGGATGCTTCACTCAGACCTTCTTTGAGTCCCAAGCATTAAGGTTCCCATCATTTGTCCACTGTCACCACAGGGCCTAGTGTGGAGATCAGTTCAAAGAAAGCGCTCAACAATCACTTCCGGAGCAAGGCGGCAGGGAGACATGGAGAGGAGCAAGGATGGGGCTGGGGCTGCAGCTCAGTGGCAGAGCACTTGCCTGGCATGCACAAAGCTCTGGGTTTGATTTCCCAGTTACATCTGTCTTTCTGTTTATCTATCTATCTCAACATAGCTAAGCCTCCTGATGCAGGAATCCTCTCTTACCTCTGTCTCCTTTCTCCCCAAACCCAGGAGGCCCTGGTTCACCACGCAGTCCCATGGGGCCTTCTCGCCCTCTCTGGCCCATGGGTCCTTCCATGCCAGGATCTCCTGAAGAAAGGAATGACCATCCTCACGGTTAGGGCTCCATGCCACAGCTGTGGGCTCCGCAGGCCACACATCAGCAGCAGAATGCCCCCCTGGGACATTCCACTGCTAACACCGAGGAGGTTAGCAGTGACAAAGCGTGCAGTGCAGCTCACTGCAGGGAGCGCTCTGTCCTCACACTGGCCCAGAGGCCTGCATGGCTCTCCCTGGCTACCCCTTCAGCACTTTCCAGCTACCATCTTCCTCTGCTGCTGTTTTCTGAACTCGCCCTTGGGGCCTCTGGTGCCTGCTTCCTCTCCATTTTTGTGTCTGCTCCCTGCCCCTCTATTGAGCCCCATTGCGCCTGGGGTCCCCCCAGGGCCTGTCTTCTCAGGTCACACAGCACCCGCTGGTCTGCTAAGACTCTGCTTGTTTCCTGCACTGGTTGTCTCCCCCCACCCCTTAGGGGTCTCCCTGTTGGGGTCCTGGGCTGTCTGCTAAAACACTAAAGCTTGGCACACTGAAGACCCCTAATATGCATTTCCTGAGTGAACGAGCCTGTGTGTGTGTGTGTGTGTGTGTGTGTGTGTGTGTGTGTGTGTGAAAGAATGGAAAATTCAGCTCTTACCCACACTGCCTTTCTGTCCCTTTGGTCCTTCTGGACCAGGGTGACCCAAGGGTCCAGGGATACCTGTGGACACACAAGAAGGCCTCAGCCTCTATTTCTTCCTGAGGCAGCAGCCACGATGGAGCTGCCATGGACCAGCAGCACCGAAAGTCGTCTGGCTTACACACCTGGAGTCCCAGGGAGGCCTCGGTCTCCTGCAGGAGCAAAGGTAAAGACATCAGCCAGAGGACCCTACCCAGCTCTCAGGAGCCATCGGCAGGACCAGGTTAGCTAATGAAGATACAACATCCAGGTACATTTGCATTGCAGATGAACATAAATACATTTTTAGTATAATTATGTCCTGTAAACTACTTGGGACCCACTTGCAGTAAGAAACGGGCTCATCTGCAGTCCTGTGGAGCTAGATTTTACTCAACAGCACTAGGTTTGGGGCCTAGAACCGTCAGGTCTGGTCCCCAGCTGGGTCTTGGGTGTGGGCTGCAGGCAGGGAATGAGGAGAAATGGGGGGGGGGGGGCTCAGTTCCCGTGCTAGGATCTCTAGGACAGTAAGCTGCCTGTGTCACCTGGAGGGGTGGTTCTCAATGTGGCTGGGCACCCTGGCCACAGAATCAGCTGGGTCGATTAGGACCAAAGGCTCCTGAACTTGGCCAGGTCTACTGAACTGGAGCCCTGGAAGTGGCTCCAGAGAGACCTTTTGGCAGTTTCCATGTACACTGGACGTTGTCCAGCCCAGACAGACAGGGCAAGGAGAATGTCCCTGTGTCCAGTGGGGCCCTCAGGGTTAGACACCGCCCCTTCCTCCTACTCCTCCTCCTGACTGGACAGGAGCTGGAACTCAGGCTGTAACTCCAGTGATGAGAAGGGTGGGGAGCTTCCCGTGTTCCTGATGTGCATCTGGTCCCTAACCAGCCACTGGCAGGCACTGGTCCCCAGCCCCGGGGCTGAGGACCCCACTTTAAATCACTCTAGATCTTTCTCAGAGGGGAAGGGCTCAGGAGACGGAAGGAGGTCAGGGAAAAGGATGAGAAAAGGGATTAAGATATGTTACACACATTTGCCAACTCTGAACAACAAATGTAAATGTGTACTAATAAAACAATAAAAATAAGGTGAAAATATCCATGTTATATTTACCTTTTGGACCTTGACTTCCCATGTCACCTAAAATCAGAAAGAAATGAAAATATGAGACACAGAGGAACCCAAGGGTTCTTCTCTTCATGGTACTTCACAGCTGTGTGACAATATTGAGCCATATGTCAGGGGACACAAGTGTGGTCTCTCTGTTCCCGTATGTAGCACTTGGGGAGGTCACTGAGCCTTTCCTAGATGCCACCTAGGCCATGCTAAGCTCTCCTGACTGTGAAGCCAGTGCTCAGCCCTCCAGGAAGGTGGTTCAGCTTCTCATCCTTCCTTTCGGAAAAAGCAAGAAATGCTTCCCAATCACCCGGACACTGCCTCCCACTGCAGGAGCGAGAATGAGGAAAGGGCTCAGGTCATCATGGTACCTTTAGGGCCAGGGCTTCCTCGGAGATTTCCTGGAAAAGCAAGTAAATCCTGAGTTAGGGTCACATCTTCTGCATCCCTCACACATGACAGGTAGTCACGGGCCAAGGGGGGGAAACTGAGGCTGTACAAAGAACTGGGTTCTACACTTGATCTGGGCCACCATGCTCTCCCAGACTCAGTTTTCCCAAAGCCACATGGGGTCCTAGTGCTGCTGCTCCCTCCGTGCTTCTTGGGGCTGTGAACAGAATGGCAGTGGGAGGGAGGCTGAGAGGGGCTTGTGGTGAGCACTCGGACACCTGTCACTCAAAGGTAAAGCCTTGAGCCGCTGGGGTGAGCCAGACCTGACTCTGACCCGATGGGACTCACCCTTCTCCTGCTCCAGCAGCAGCCTGTTTCTCACAAACAGCCACAGTTCCTCCTGGCTGAGGCCACCGCTGCCACCGAATCCGGCCCTGCCTGCCCCGGCCCCCTCGTCAGGTGAGGCACCCTGCAGCCGTTCCTTGTGGCTGCTTTCCGTCTCATAGTAAATCTCGTTGCCCTGCCTCCTCTCCAGCTCGTCCACACGGGCTTTCAGCTTCCTCATGTCCTCCGCTGCAAACGAACAGCAGACAGGCAAGGCTCCATCAGTGAGAGCCCCGCCCTGCACCCTGCAGACACTCCCTGTGCAGAAGGTGGCTTCTTCATGCCCTTGAGCCCACTCTGCTGGCCTGGTAATGTGGACCTGGGTTAACCTGTCACCACCCTCTTGGAAACTGTCACCTGAGCGGGGTGACAAAGCTCTCCCTTCCCCCTGAAGGGGGGAAGCTGAAGGGACCCTTGAAGGTCCTGAGCTGACAGCCACAGGAAGCCACAGGAGGACACAGAGGGCAAGTGGGGCCAAGGCTGTTTTAGAATCCCAGCTCCACGTTTAGTGACCCTGTGCCCTGAGCCAGGCGCCTCCTGCCTCAGTTTCCTCCTCTGCAGCAATGTGGGGTTTGTGTCTATAGTCTCAGGCTCCATGGCCCGACTCTATGACCTCTGGCTAATGCCTTCTTCTGCCAGAGCAGCGAGCCTGGGCACATCCTGCTGCCCACCATGCAGCCTGCCCTGTGCCCCTTGCACCTACCCAGGGCAATGAGGCCAAAGAGCAGTCCCAGGAGCAGCAGCCAGGTGAGCAGCAGGCCCAGCAGCCACTTCCACCAGCTGCAGCAGGAGCCACAGGGGCACCAGGAGGGTGCGGCCCCCCACAGTCCTCCGCCGCTGCCATTTCCGCCTCCAGCGCCAGCTCCGCTGAAGTGGTCATAAGCATGAATTTCTATAGAAAAGACAGGAACGACCAGGTGATAGCAGGTATTTCTGCCCCTTTCTCTCCAAATTCCCAGCGTGGGTGACTTCCTGTGGCCTGAATGCTGGAAAGGGGCTTTTTAAGCTTCTGCACATCTCTGTGCAAGCAGCAGTAGCTAATGGGGAGAGGAAATCTGGCAGTTCAGAGCTTGAGCTGTATGACTTTGACAAGGTCGCTTAACCTTGAGATGGTGTTGAGATTGTCTACATAGGACAGTTATTGAGTAAAACGAGGCAAGCTTTGTAACCAGTTGAGGCCATGGCACATGGCACAGGCTCAGAAACCTTCCTCACCCATGACCTGCTGCAGCCTCCTGCATCCCACCACACCTAACCTCGCAGGCTTCCCGCGGCTCATGTTTTGGGGTCCTCAGGGCACCTAGAGTCATATTCAGTACTTAGTGGGACCGATAAACCCAAAAAGTTGTTTTAAAGAACAGGGCCTGCAGTTTTCCACAATGAGGGGCTAAGACTGGATGACGGCTCCTGTCACAACACAGGGTGGAGGCGAGGGCAGAACTGTTAAGGCTCCACGCCACCTTGGCCCATGAGGGAGCTCTGGTGGTGGCTCTTGCCCTGGCAAGAGACCTTAACACTCAGGGACTTCAATGGCCGCTGGGTAGGAGAGAGGGGCCTGCGAGGCTCCATCCCATGAGCTGAGCTCCTTCTGAGGCCACTGCCAGCCCACAGCCTGCCTGCTCCTTTCTGAGCCATAGCAGCAAGGGGTGGTCACCTGTCACCTAACCACACCCGCCCCCATCCGTCCTGTGGGGTCCCCTTCTACCCACCTTTGGAGGCAGACTTGCCGTTGGTGGTTGCTGCCTTCACTTCTCCTGAAAGGATACACGGGTTTGGCTCTGGGCTTGTACGTGGATTCTAGGGACACCTTGATCCCCAAGGCACCTTACAGAGCAGTGAGCACCCAGGTCTCAGCAACCTGGGATTTACTACAACCGCATCCATGAAGACATGGCGTGGCCAGCAAGTGACAGTGAAAGATAGTGCAGCATTAAAACACTCTTGAAGCCTTAAAGCTTTACGTATCAGTATTTCCGGAAGTCATGTTGGGTGATGGTTGCATTCAAACGGCAAACACACTGGTGAGAAACGACTCTGACATTTTTTTTTCTTTTGGGGGCTGGGGATTGGACTCAGGGCCTCATGCTCCCTTACCACACGTCTGCCCTGGGCTGCATGCCCAGCAATGATGCTGATCTCTTGGCTACAGGACTTTGTCGTGATTGGCAGCTCCCCCTCCTTGGAGGCATCGCTGTCTCTCTCCACAGGTGGAGGGAATGGAGATGTCTGGCAATTCATAGCCCCGGCTTCACCCCTACAGTCTCAGGAATCACTAACCTTGATGATTTGGAGATTTGAAGTCGGGTTCTAAACTCTTTACTGTTAGGGTGGTAACTGACTTAGTTTGCATTTACTTTAGAATGTTCTAAGACTTAGCATTTCCCTTCCTTGACTGACCTCTCTGAAATCAATTGTTTGGAGAGATGCTGCAAGACTTTGTGAAGAAGTATGTTTACCCAAGACAGAATCCATATATTTGGGAAAAAAAAATAAAGCTAACAAAGACTTTGCAAGGCTCTTGTCTGTTCCTTTTGAGAATTAGGGGAGGCCTGGAAGAGTGAGAAAAGGGTTGGCTTGGCCAGGCCGGAGGACAGAGGAAGGCTCTGCATACAGACCCTCCCAGGGAGCCTCCTGTATAGCAGCGGGCCCTGGGGGCTGCGGAGGATCCGGGTGCTCACTGCCAGTGCTGCTGCTTTGAGGGCCACACTGAGCAGCAGAGTTCAGGAGGCCAAGAAGTAAAATGTGGCTTGGCTGGAATCAAGGTGAACAACAGCCGGGTTTGTCCTTACCATTGGCTTCTGCTTTCAGGCAGGTGTCAGCAGTGTAGGCAGCCTCCTTCTCTTTTTTCAGTGTGTCTTCTGAAAAAGAAGCTGTGCCCGGAACCCGTGATGCTATGCTGTGCTCTCTCCCTGCCCCTCCTCACCTGCTCCATCTCCCTGGCTCCCTGGACAGACCAGGGATAGCCGGTTGTGAAGAAAGCCCTGGTTTTATATGTTTGATCTCTCCTATCTGTGCTTGTGGCTAGGCCTGCTGATGCCCAGTGAAACTGTTTGCCTGAGTTTTCATGGCTCTGCTGCATTCAAGACAGCCCCTGGGACACCCTCTGAGGGCAGGCATTTTTCATTAGGATGGCAAAGCCTGGGTTCATGGCAGAACCGCCTCAGCCCTCCTTGCTGGGACATTCAGCCTCGGGCTTCTGCAGCCTGAGGCACGGGGCTCTGGCGTACTTGTAGCAATGCCGGTGGGGGACGCAGTAAAGACCTTCCCGCTGTCCTTGGTCATGATCAGCAGCTCCGTCTCTTTCTTGGAGGGCACATTGTCTTTTTCCAGGATCAGGAACTTGCAGTCCTTGTGCAAGATGTCATCGCTTTGGACATTGGTAGTGCAGGCTGGGGAGGAAAAGGGTCCAGGAAGAGGAAGGAAAACGCGCCGAGAGAGGAAGAAGGAAGCGATGACCAGAGAGGGAGGGAGGAAGACAAGAGCGACAGCTGAATGCTCTTGATGGTCTCCTGTTCTCCCCAGCAGTGGTACTGTGAAGCTTCTTTGCCTGGCTGGGCCCTGCCCTCAGGAGGTGGGGTCATTGATAGAAGTGCCAGGCATGTGGTCACCATCTGTCCCTCAACCCAGGAATATGGGATGTTTACCAGACGGGCCATCACCTCCTCATGGCTAGGGAGGTCCTTTAACTAATGGGTGAGTTGCCTGCCTCTCTGAAGAGGCTCTTTCTGACCATGTTCCCAACACACGGACTTCTGTTTCTACCACATCAATTATGGTCTCCTTAGACTCTCTGCTTCTTTCTTGCATATTTTGTCTTTGTGTTTGTCATCTACCTACTCCACTGGAGTCATCGGGTTGGTGAGAGGCAAGAGTCTACCCTGTTTTGATCACTGATTTTTCCAGCACTTAGAAGAGAATCTGTCTTAAGCAAAGTAGGTGTTTGGTAATTTTTTTTTTTAAATTAATGACTGTTGAGCAGAAACAACACTGTGGTCAGAGCAATGGAGAAAATGACTCCGGGTTTGGTAGGAACCCAAATTGATGAAGCGTCTATAGGAAGTAGGGAGGGGCTGGCAGCTTCCGAGAGGCTTCCTGGTTCCTGGTTCTCTGGGTGAGCTACATGTAGCAGCGGAAGGTGAAAGAACTCTAGGCCAGGGTGTGGCTGGAGGGTAAGTGCAGATCCTGAGCAGGTGTGGTGGGCAAGGTTCCCTGCCCCCTTGGGCAGGAAGGCCAAGGTCAGTTCAGGGGATACTCATTTTTTGTGTATGCACAGAAACACTCAAAAGACCTGTGGGACAAATTGTATTTGTGGACCCCAGACTATGTATGGGGGACTCTGTTGTCCCCTCCAGTAGCCCTTGGGTCACAGCCAAGTAATTCTGCCTGGGTGCTGGGCTGGTCCCTGGCAGAGGAGGGCAGCACTCACCAGCGGAGGTGGTGGACACACTGGTGCTCACAGCAGCAGGGGTCTGGGACACGTTTTTCTTCACACCATAGGCTGTGGGAGGAGAAGCACAGAGTGAGCTCGCTGGCACAGAAGGAAGGTTCCTGTAACCCTGAGCAGCTCATCAGCCCTGGCAGAGAGGTGGCCTCCCCAGGTGAGAAGCAACCAAAGGACTTAAGCTTCTCCAGCCACCAGGGCAGCAAGGAGGGCTTTGATGGAATGTTCTTGGGTATCACCATGCTCATCCATCTAGAACTTTCTAAAGGTCACCCTCCTTCAGGAAGTCCTCTTAGACTCACTCTGTCCCTTCTTTCTGCATAACATATCATTCCCTTCCTGTTGTCACTGTTCCCTCAGCTGAACAGTAGGCAAGCTGAAGGCAAAGCCTAAGGCTTGTGTCTCCTCTGCCCAAACTCAGCTTCCAGTTTGGCACAGGGATTCACCATCAAATCAGCCAGTGGGCTGATGTGCAATGACAGATGACTGTGCCAGAGTAAGTGTGGGCTGGAGGGATCCCCAGGCTAGCGGGGCTGTGAAATCCATGAGGATATGCAGGTGGCACGCCACAGGGCACAGATGTCACTGATGGAACAGATGCCCCTGTGTGTTTAACTCAAATCTGACCAGCAGATGGTCACAATCTCTAGGTTGGGGTAGGGACTCTTTGGAGGAAAGGCCAGGTGCTTTTCATGGGCCTTCTGACTGAGCCGCTGAAAGGGATATTGACAGCTGTAGCCTCAAAGATCTGTCAGTTCCCAGCCCCTAAACTCAACTTGGGCTACCAACCTGTGGAAGTGGTGGCAGTGCCATGGGACAGAGTAGCTGAGCTGGGGGCCAGGTTGTTCTGCATTCCGAACACTGTGAGAGGGATTGAGAGCAGGTAAGAGCAGGTGGGAGGAAGACGCCTCCCTCTTAGATGCAGGTGTCTCCCAAAGTCCCCAAACCACTTTTGTGTCAAATAATTTTGCAGATGACAGGTTTTCAGTCTGCCTTGCTTTGAAACTGCTAGTGACACCGTCAGTTTTCGTGTGCCTCCACCTCCCCACCGGTTCCTTTTGCTGAGGAGTTAGGGCCCCACAGCTTAACAGACGCAGTTCACCCAAGCATGCAAGTGTTGCTGCGTCCCTTGAAATGCTAAAACATTGCAGGCACCTCCTATTCCCTGCAGCACCCTGGGGTGATTTGTGTGGACCTGTTGCACTGTGAACATATAGACACAGACACGCTGGGACTAAGCACGCTAACTCGGCAGACTTCCGCTTTTCCCTCCAACTTTTCTTTCTGACTCAGACTGAGAAAACTCCCCTTCCCACCGCTATGCCTTCCAGGGCTCCCTGTTTATTCACTAACATTGCAAAACCTATTCCTCCTTCGTCCCAGTTTCTGTTACTCTGTCTGTCCTGGGAGCACAAGATCCTGCTTCCACTATTATCAGCTCAGCCTCTCCTTAGGCCTGGCTTAGTCAGAACTTTGCAAAACGTAACAGCAAAGGTGGAAGATGGCAAACAGGGAACTAGGTTTTCTGGGTCTGGTGGGACTCCAGTAACCGGGAGGTGTTGGAAATCTGCTCACTAAATTTGCACTTGCAGCGATACTAGCCAAGTAAACAAAGAAGGGCCCACATATTATATTTATTAACTGCAATATGACAGGGAGAACCTAAATTTAGAAAGAAGATGTGCCTGGTAATTTATTTCTTTATGGACTAGTACGATATATGGGGAAACAGTGAATAAATATTTATTTAAAATAGTTCTGTGTTTGCGCAGGAAGCTAAATAGTATCCCCCTTATGTAGGTGCCCCAGAGAGCTACCGATCTACATAAAGATCTGAAATAAGATCTTTCTAAGTTAACGCTTTCTGTCCTGAAAATGCCTTAAGCTATGACTCACTTTGCCCCTTTGCTTCCATCTCTCCAACTGTCTTAGAAAAGGAAGGGACCAGCACAGAAGATGCTTGCTGGTGGCCTGGGACCCTCTCCTTGGTACTGCCCATGGGGTGTGGGGTCCTGTCTGATTGGGCCTCTAAGTGCAGCTGTGGCCTTGGCCACTGGTCACAGAGTGCATGGTGAAGTCTTTCCTGCTTGTGGGCAGAAAAGATGTCCCACTTTCCTCACTGGAAAGAGTGCCTGTACCCCTGGATGCCAGCAGTAGGAAAAGACAATTTGGGGGGTTGACACTGACCTGAGGAGCAGGAGCTGAGTCCCGGCTGCAGGGTTGCAGAGCAGGAGGCCAAGTTGTTTGGGACTCCAAAGACTGCGAGGAAGAGAAGAGGTGGGAAAGAAGGGGTTGCGTTTTTACATCTGGTTACATTTTTGTTTTTTGGAAACCTTTCATGTTCAGTTCTGTCACCTGGCAGCAGGGAGCCAAGCATTAGGCTGTGGTTTATGTTGGGTCCCAGCCAACAGGGGTTTTTTAGTCAGGGGTGGGAAGTGGGTCACTGCAGCATTCTTGTTATGGAAGCTCCTTGGGGCACAGAGAAGCTGAATGCTTTGCTCAAGTTCCCATAGATCCTAGCATCCTTTCAGTGTTCCTCCCGTTTCAGCCTTCTGGGTCCCCACTGCTGTGTTCCCTTCTACAGCATCCACCGGAAGAAGCACCTTCTGGATAGCAGTGAGCTGAAGTTCCAGTGCGACCTTGGGGTGCTTGGGTGTAGAAAACCTCCCCATTTGCCCTGGGGATGGCAAATGCCCAGGTGGTCACTGGGCTCCAGGGTAGAGGTGTGGCTATTCTGATTACATAGCAAGAAGCCGTGCCTAGTCTGCCGCCTACCTGACCCTGCCGAGTAGGCGTTGGTGTTGAGGAGGGACGAGCTCTGGGTGGTCATGTTGTTGTGATAGGTACCCATGGAGGACCCTGCAGGCAACGTGGAGGACCACACGTGGGAGGGCAGGTTGGCATCCAGGATGGTGGTGTCATAGGTGCCCGACACTGGAAGCAGAAATGCATTTGTCAGTGAGAGACAAGTCCACCCTGTCCTGCTGGGAGAGCGTAGTGGCCTGGCTTCCTGGGGCTTCTTTAGTTTCAGCCCTGAAGGTTCCTCATTCCAGCACCTCCTCTGGCCAAGTGCAGCCAGGGCAGCTCGTCTCCCCTTCTTTCACTATAGTGTTGGAGCTGGCAGTGACCTGACTGCTTGGATTAGAAATTCTTGTTAGCTCTTGGTAAAATTCAAGATAGCTCTAAGTTCCTTCTTCCCATCATGGTGGGATGCCCCACCTTTCGCTGGCTCTTCCATCTTCGAAGATGCCAAGGAACAGCTCTCTTGGGACCAGCAAATGAGACCCCCAAATGAAAACTCTGATATAATTCCAGGCACCTGTGTGGGAGTGACTGGCAGGACCACCCTCAAACCTGAGGCCACACTGCAGACACCCCTGCATGACACCCCTATCCCAGTGGTGCTCTGCCCTTGAGGGCTTCCCGTGCTTCTCCAGATCTGATGCCAGTGCTGCCTGTTTGCTCCATGAGGGAGCCGGGCAGGCAATGGAGCCCTCCATGGCTTGTTTCATAGGAAAAAGCACAAGTAAGGTCAGACCTATCGATTTTCCTAGAGCGAATGAGAGGAAATCTGTGTTCAGAGCTAACTTGGCCATTTTCCTCCCCTCACTCCAAGGCTCTGTTAATTTGCCTTCTTGCTCCTACAGAACTTCCTTTGGGCCTGGTAGGCACTTGACATTGGGTGCTAAACAGCACTCATCCTACTTGACTGGGGCCTCTTGGTTTCCTGTTCGACTTCCCACAGAGACCCCATCACCAAGAGGGCAGTGGCTATGTCTGTCGTGTCCACTGCTTTCTCTCAGTGCCTGGCATTTGACACAGAGAGGCCAGTAGTAAAAATTCATTAGAGAATGCACTTTCCCCAGGACTCTTCATGTCGGGGAGCCTGGTTAACATATCTGACTGTCCAGAGCCCAGTGGAGGACAATCTCTAGGACACAGAGCTGGGCTCCTGCATGTGTGAGAGGCAGTTTACTACGTAGGTGACAGGCACAGAAACCTTGTGTTCATGCTGCAGAAAAAGTGGAATAACCTAGTCTTGGGGTTCACTCATATCTTCTAAGCCCTTCCTCCCAGTTCTGGAAATCTCTGGAAAAGCCTGGAAGGTTTCCAGGCCTCAGCTGCACTCCTGGCCAGGGTGAGTCTGCCACCCTCCTCCCATTCCTCCAGCAGCCTGGCCCAGGGCTTACCTGACTGAGAGCTCGCCGTCACTACTTTGGTTTCCACAGTGCCTTTCTTGGGGATGGGGAGTGTGTTGGACAAGTTCCGGGTGGGGCTGGCACTTGCTGATCGGCTGCCCTTGAGCAGACGCTTGACCTCGTCCAGCTCTGTCCCTGTGAAGAATCCCCAAACTCCCATCAGGCCCCAGCCTCTTTCCTGAGTATAACCACAGTGCAGGAACGTCGATGGTGTTCCGGATACAGTAGAGGATGCTGTCTGCTTCCCACACTGGGGCATTTTTTATTAGCTTTATGATTTTTGCATTTTGCTAACTAGGACTCCTGTTTCTGTGTCCACAGTCACCAACCTGTCTTGATCTTCTGTTCCTTGTGCTTGGTTCCCACCCTAAAAGTTAGGTTCCTTTCAAATGTTGCCAAATGACCTCTAAAAAGAGTAACTAAAGTCTGATGCCCAATGTAGAAAGGCCGGGGAGCCTTTGACCTTGAAGATAAAGTTCAAACCTCCATGGTCTACTTCTGGCCTATCTCCATTGTGTTGCCTCCCTGAAATGTTCCTTAAATTCTCATCCTGTTTCATCCCTAGTCCATGTTTTAGGTGACCCCTAAGCCAGGAAGAACCCTATGCCTGTTCCCATTTCAGGAAGCTGATATGCAGCCGCTTCCCCATTCCCCCTCGCCACGCTGGGCTGTGGCACTTAGCTGGGTCACCTTCTCCACGTAAGCCTGTGAACTGCCAAGTGGCAAGGACATGTGACTGAACCCCAGCTCCAGCACAGGGCCTAAGACACAGAAGACCCTTACAGATGCTCTATGATTAAGTGCCTGTGCATGTGAGCACACACACACGCGCACACACACACACACACACACGAGACACACACATATGCACACAGAGCACCAGTCCGTAACTCCTGAGTAGGACACAGTGTTCCTATGTGATTTAGTTTCAAGGCATTCCAGAACTTTGCAGCGAGCCACTGACCACTTACATCTGGTAGACGGTGAGGCGCTCTGCAACCGCACTCGAATTTCACTCTCTGTGCAAAGAGACACACATTTGTGAGTGGAGGACCCAGACTGCAGTACCTGACACTGAACTCTGAGCAGCTTTGGGCTCCAAGAGCAGGAAACCTAGGCATCCTAGGAGGAGTATCGCTAAGGAAGGGATGTTCCTGACCTCACCCTGCCTACCCGTCACAGGCACTGAGACACCCCAAGGAAGTCTCAGGTGGGCAAAGAGCCACATCACCCTCAGCAGTGACCGCTCCCTCTGCTGTCATTCACTTCACAGTGGCGAGACCAAGGTTCTCGGCTGCCTCTGTGGCCTCTCAGGCATGCGAACCCCAAGCCTACGTATGGGGTGTTCCTGACGGCAGAAGTTGGGCCTCTCTCATCCTTCTGTGCTCCTTGAGTTTCCTGGCTCAAGGCCGGTGCATGCTAACTGCCCAGGAAATGCTAAATGAACAAAGGAAACCAAACCCAGCCATTGCTCCCACCTCGTGTTTGGCTTCGTCCTCTGGTTGCAGAAGATGCTGAGAAAGAGATGTGTCATTTTAGATGTACAGAAGAAGAGGTATGACATGACATGCAGGTAAATCTTTGGGAGCCACATTTTCTTATTGTGTGTAAATCCAGCGAGGGCTTATCTTGTACAGCAGACAGCTGACTAAATGACAACCATATAGCTGTAAGTGATGATTCCACAGCCAAAGGGCAGGGGCTCTGCTAGCCCGAGGGCATATGAGAGGCTCACTGAGCTAACTGAATGCTCAGTTAGCCGGCAGCATTGGTAGCTGAGGCAGTTCATGGGGAGCACGAGCCACTCGTCCTGGCTGAAAACACTTATCCAGTGGACCAAAGGGCTGTCAGATCGTCACTTTAAAGGGTTTACGAGAGCCTGTCTTGGTTTTCAAGTGTAAGCAACAAATAAAATAATCTCTACATCCCAGTGGTCATAGCCTCCATTCGGAAGTACAGTGATACCAGGACTATGCACAAAAGACTGAAGGCCCAGGGAAGACATGGCCTAGGGTCACTGAAGCAAGCCAGGACTGAGGCCTTTGCCGCTCTGTGACGGCTGCTCCTCTTTGCAGCAGATCCCTGTGCCTCTCACGGGAGGAAGGATCCCGGCAGTCAGTGCTTGGCTTCAGCAGTGTGAGTACCCGGTCATGAATCTTGTGCAAACAGCTTGTGTTTTAACAGCATTGTGAGCACATGCTTGTGACAGCAAGTTAATGTAACTGACAGTCCCTTAATGATGAAAGACAAGGAACAAATGAGTTGGCCGAGGTCAACTCTTGTGCACGTACCCAGGTAGCTCACGACGTTTCCTGCCTGCCACCCCGGCCCCAGGTGTCTCCTTGGTAGTGAGCTTGTCTCTAAGAATAAGGAGAGGACTTACCAAATTCCTTCCGAGGGTACTCTGGGGAAGAGTTGCCACTGGAGCTCCCTGGAGAAAGGGAAGAAGCACTTAGCACAACTAGCCTCTTAGGCCAGTCAGCTTCTCCAAGGGCGGGGCAGCTCTGGCCACTTTGTCCCGATTCAAGATTATTTTGGGGAGCAGGGATGAGCAGACATTCGGAATGAATCAGGCTCATGATTTAGAATGGGGCACCTCAATTCTCTGACCTTGTGATACTTGTTTTTGAAAGTGGATCCTGTTGAAATAATAGGCTCAGGCATAACATCAGAAAGCACTGTGGAGAGCAGGGGACATATCCCAGTGGGGGAAGAGGAAGAGGAAGAGAAAAAAGAAGAAGTGGAAGAGGAGAAGGAGGAAGAGGAGGAGAAGGGGGAAGAGAAGGAAGAGAAGGAGAAGGAGGAGGAGGAAGAAGAGGAGAAGGAGGAGGAGAAAGAGGAAGAGAAGGAGGAGAAAGGAGGAAGAGAAGGAGGAGAAGGGGGAAGAGAAGGAGGAGAAGGGGGAAGAGAAGGAAGAAAAGGAAAAGGAGGAGGAGGAAGAAGAGGAGGAGGAAGAGGAGGGAGAACACCATGTGATGAAAATCGTCTTGTTGGGTCTTGGCTTCCCTGGCAGTCCTCCTCTTCCACTGTCACTCTGTCCTGCCCCTCGGTCACTAGTACCCATCTCCTCTTGCTACTTAACTCCTTTTCCATCTGGCAGGCCATTTCCCACTGGAACTGCCCCTGCACAGCCAGGACCCCGGTGGCCTTAGCCGTGGAGCCCAGGTGCCTCCCAAGCCTGCTTCCCCACCCTGAGCAGCTCCTCTAGGCTCTCCCTCTCCCATGTTCCTCGTCTCCCCACCCTTGACAGCTCTTCCTTTTCTCTTTGTGGGATCCACTCCCAAACTCAGTTCTCACCCAGATTTCCTCCCTGAACTCTGGTTCTGTCTCCACTGCCTGCTCACTGCCTTCTCCCGAGAGCTGTGGAGGCAGCTCAGGCTCAGAACAAAGTAACTGAACTCATCCAAGAGTCCCCTGCTTCAGTGATTAGCTCTGCTGTGGGCCCAGCCTGCATTTGGGACCTCAGCCTCCCATTTCTGCTATTCCTGGACCTCGAATAGGATCAACAGTTTCGCTTAGAAGTCTCCACAGCTGGCCGCTGTGTGCAGAATAAAGGCTGAACCGCATAAACAGCACCGACTCTGGGTCCTCCAGGTCCTCTTTTGGTCTTTTTTGTTTGCTAGATCCCTCCCGTGTGCACACACTGAGCTACAGCCCAGCCCTAGCCAATCCCTTGTCACACATGAGCCCCTGCTGCTTCCTGCATGAGTGCTAGGCTCTGCTGCCTGGACTGTCCTGTCTCTGCCTCCCTGGCTGTCAGCATCTTACACATAAGGCAGGCCCAGCTCAGACATCACCTGCTCCATGGCTTTCCATGATTTCCTTAGCTGAAAATGCTAATCTCATCTACTCTGTATTAGAGCTTTATTCTTTCTTTCTTTCTTTCTTTCTTTCTTTCTGTACTGGGGATTGAACCCAGGGACTTCACACTGAGTTCTGCTTCCCAAACACCTTTAAGTTTTCAAATTTTGAGTCATGGTCTTGCTAAGTTGCAAGTTTCCCAGGCTAAGCTCTAACATTCAGTCCTCCTGCCTCAGCCTCCCAGAGTGCTGGGATTAAAGGTGTGTGCCACCACAACCAGCTTCATGATAGTTTTTTTGTTTGTTTGTCATCTTAACTTCTCTAACAGACTCTCGACTCCTTGAAGACAAGATTCATGTCTGATTTATCTCGGCAGCATCAAGGCCCTGCTTCCACTCTATGTTAAATATCCAGCAGGCTTTTGAAGAAATACCAGTTTAAAGAGTGACTAGTGGATGGATGCATGAATAGCTGGGGGATAGATGCATGAACAGAATCTTCAACTAGTGTGAATCTAAAAAAGAAACGAGGGTGGAGCTGGAGCCAGATTGCAACCCAAGAGTGTTCAGGGATAAGTGGAGTCACGAGGAGAGGGTAGCTCTTCCTGGGTCTGCAGGGTAGGTACCTTCGTACATTCCATGGCGGGCAACGTGGGTTTTCCTTTCGAAGGTTGAACCAGGCGAGTTGGGCAGGGTGGAGGCAGGGGAGTGAGCCCTCCGGTAACTGGAGGTGGAGCCACTGCCTCGCAAGCTTCCATCTGCAAGGGGGAGATGCAGAGCCTTGTGGCATTGTGGCCATAAGCCACATCGTCACCAAGCACACATGGGCAGCTCTTAAAGCTCTTAACTAAGGGAGGGCCTTGCTGGGGGCTGGGGGCATGGCTGCCACTGACTTTCCTGAGCAGACACACAAAGGCCGAAGGTCCCGCCCTTACGCAGTTACAGAGTACATGCATGGCAAGGGTTTTCCCGAGGTCCCGTGTGGAGGTGTAGACTGCTGCTTGGTTGGGCTAGAACACGATCTGGTGGCCCTCAGCGGTAGGGCAGCCACCTCTGTCAGTCAGCCTAGCCTTCCTCACATCCTGGGTTTTCCCTGTAGTTTCACTGTAAGAGTGTGTAGATGGCTGCAGGGATTGTATGTGCATGCTTAGCTGTGTGTTATTTTTCTCACTTTGCTCTGTTTTGCTTTTGTTTGGAAGAACATCCCATGGGCAGTGGTGGGTCAAGGTTGGATGCCTGCCTGGTGGGATTACATACTGCCAGTCTCTCAACAGAGTAGCCAGACTGCTAGGTTTCTCTGGTTGCTAATTAAATTTGTCAGCCTTAAACGTGTGTGGGCGCCCTCTCCTAAAAGATAAGGCTTGGAGAATGAGTCGGGAGAAACAGCCTCCTACTCACATAGGCTTCCTAATGAATGGTAGCTATTCACATTAGGAAATGAATGAAAATCCACTCAGCAGGATTTAAGCGGGGCTCAAATTCTGATGACTTAGAATCCCACTCTCCCTGTGCTCCCCATGCTTTTCTGGCCTCAGAGATCTGGTTTCATGGAAGACAACTTTCCCACAGAGGGGAGGGAAGGGGTCATTTGGGATCAGGGTCTCCTAAGGAACATGAAACCCAGGTCCCTTGCGTGCTCAGTTCACAGCAGGGTTTGTGTCCTGTGAAAACCTAATGCCCTGCTGATCGGACAAGGATTGTGGGGGAGCTTGCCTGCTTCTGCCACCCCTACAGTCAGGGGCTCTGGTTTAGATCGCTACAGGGGCATTTGGAGTAGAAGACACGCAGCCGTGGTGGTCCCTTGCAGCACTGGTTCAGGATCACGCCCGTCTGGTCTCCCTCTCTGTCCATCCCTCTTTCCTGTCCCCAGCCGCTTGCCCTGGTGGGTACTCACTGGAGTTCATGTAGCTGCTGCCGCCATGGGTCAGGCTTTGCTTCTCCAGCCGGCCCCCTCCACCAAGAGAAGCTGTTTTGGTGTAGCCATTGCTGGTCCCGCCTTCTGCCAGAACCAAAAATCAGGGGACAGTCCAGGGTGGAGTCATGGTGTTTGTTCCTCATTCCCTGTGCAGTGGAGCCTCCCCTGGCTTCTCCCCAGGACCCTCCAGAGTGAGGTCCTCTCCCGCTACACTAGGGTGGGAGCTACCATGCTGTAGCTAGTTTGGGATACAAATTTCTGGAGTGGATAGCGAGTTCCTCAATAGGAAACAATGTTAGACAAAGGAGCAGAGTGACAAGAAGCCCCCTGAATCCAGGCTCTGTGCTGGGCTTGCTCTTTGCAGATGCCTGGTAAGGGTTCAGGTGTGGCAGCCTCCATAGAGACTGGAGGGATGTGTGGCCCCTTTGGCTTCTGTCTGGCCTCCTGTCACTGCCAGGCTTCCCCACCCTGTCAGGAGGCTCTTTTTTTTGAGTTACAGGAATGCTCTAACATTAGACTGTAGCAACAGTTACACACTGCGTACCTACACTAACCACCCACGGATTGCACATGCCAAACCAGTAGACTCTGGCATATAAATTAGAGTCTAACATTTTGGCTTTGATCACTGGGAGAGCAGCTTCCCGTGGACAAAGGGATGCTGCGGGGTCTTTCCACACAACTTACTGGGGAGAGGCAGCACTTACTTGGTGGTAAGGATGTCAGTCTTGTGCTTACTGTTTCAGTGATAACTAGAAAGACATAAAAAGAGGCAATCTTAGTGTGTGTACCGACACCTCTGTATTTTGACAAGGCCCGTAATCTGTCGTAGGTTCAATGTGTAAAGTTAAATTCAGCACTTGTGTGCCACAGTATGTGATCCAACCCCTGTATCTGAAAACATAAGCAATAGCCCCAGGGCTCAGGGTACCTGGAAAATAAGTCGGTAGCTCTTTGGAACCAAAAGAAGTTATGCACTTATGTGAAAGATGGGCTGTCCTGGCATCAGGGTCTCCACAAGAGTGCTGGCCCTCTTGTCTCCAGTGACACTGTCTCTCTGCCCTGCCCCTTCCCCAAGCTCCCTGGCTCGCTGGGGCCAATACCTCCACCGAGGTTGCCGTGTGCTTCCGGATGGACTGGAGGTATTTTCAGGTCACTGACACTCATTCTGAATCTTCAGGGCCAGCACAAGGGTGGAGGGTACAGAAAGGAAGAGGCTCTGAGTGAGACACAGGGCTGTTTAGTGTAGTCAGTGATGCATGAGCCTCAAAGACAGACTTAAGGACCAGTGCATTTGACCCCCAGAACTGAGATCCTCTGATCCGAGTAATAGTGGATGTGTGGAGGGACTTTGGCTTCAGGTGTTTGGGATGACACCAGTAAGCAGCAAGGCTGTGTGCCATCCAATCTCTCTGTTCCCTGCAGCAGCGGCAGCAGAAGGTATGGGTTCCCAGGACCTCAGCAGGGTCCATCCTGTGGCTGACCCGACCATCACCACTACCTCCCTGGCTGCTGGACCAAAGGTCCACCCACCTAGCTGGGATGGCTGATCTTTAAAAGACAACACCGTGTATGTGCTACACATGCAGGTGTGCAGGAGTGGTGAAAGGAGAGAAGCCTGAAGACAGTGCCGGATTATTCCAAGTCACCACAAGCTGTGCTGTTGGTCTGCTCAGCCCGTGCTGCCCCATTGCCCATCCTTCTTCACTCCGTGTCTTCCTGCCGAGAACGTGACCAGATAGTAAAGAAAACGAATACTTCGGCAGAGGACAGTGGCTCTTAAGGGTCTTGGCAGTTGCCTTTCACGATTCTTTGACACAAAAGGATAAATTATTTCTGAATCTGAAGTTCAAAGTCTGAGAATTCAGAAGTTTATTTTTTAATTGGAAATAAATGAAAGTCATAGAATAAATTTAAAAAATAAATAAAAAGCTCCCCAATTTAGAGTTGCTCGGTATACAGGTTAAATATCTCTGGCTTTATCTTTTGGGAAGTTTCACAAAATAAATGTACCTTGTTCAATTTGCAGCATAGGTTTTTACTGTGATCTTGGTGTCATTTTAGCTTAGTCCATGGGAGAACTTGGGTTTTATAGTTTCCTGAGTTATGCTATTCACTACCCCTCAGCAGGGAAGTGGTTAAATGAACTATGGTTACTGTAGTCAACAAAATATTATGCAGTTATTAAAAATGCTGATCATGAAAACTACAAGAAGGCCTCACCTCACCCCGCCCCAAGGTACTGGGGATCAAACCACGTGCCAGACAAGTGCTATGCTGCCAAAGCTGCACCCCAGCCCTGGAAGTGGTAATTTCCATCTTGGAAAAAGAAGCAGGATACACTTTGATTCCAAATGTGTTAAATATCATGGTGGGCCGTCTTAAGGAAAGGGATAAGGTCCATTTAGGAGCATGTTTTAAAATGATACAGTGGTTGGCAAGGAATTATTAATAAATGATGTAATTTCTTATTATTTTTCTCATGAACAATTGTAGATTTATAAAGAAAGCTTGGATGCTCTTACGCCTTTCAGTGACTTCCGTGCCTTCTCGCTTGCTTTTCTTGGTTACATCCATCCCATCGCCACCTGCTGGAAAGCAGAAACCATGAGAGGTCTTTCACCACTGCGTTCAGCAAGCCCCCGCCCAGCTTTATGCACTGAGAACCTTGATTCTTTCTCACGCCGCCTCCTTTCCAAAAGCTGTTTCTGTTTCCTGCCATCATCTGTGACTGTCAGAATTTAACAGCCCTAACTTGGGGTTTAGTTTTTGTTCTGCACTGGGGATCAAACCCAGGGCCTTGCACTCTGCCAATGAGCTCTACCCCCCACCTTGGGGTCTGCTCCTTTCTGCTGGGATCTTGTTTTTCAAAGTCTATCAGGCTAGATGGCCTCTGCTGAGCATCAAAGTGCTTACAAAAGCTATGGTGCCCTGAACTTTGTCTGACTATAAACCCTACTCTGGGCCAAAGTAATAAATAGCTGAAGGTTATCTGCTAAGGCATGGTACTGACTCATTGGACATTTCCTGTAGGGTTTTTTGTTCTGTATGGGAACTCCAGGAAGCTAAGAGTTTGGATGGGAGGATGGAGCTTGGTAGATTTGAATCAGGATTAAAAAAGTAACATCATACGTATGTGGAACCTTGCACTTTGTGGAGGATGGAGAGCTTTCTTCCTAACAAATCATGCAGACAGTCGTAGGACAAACAGCTGAAGGAAATACATGTAAAACCTACAGCGATGGGGGTGCTGTCTGTGTGCTTCCTCTACTCCTCCTGCCTCAGAGCATGAAAGCATTGCCATGGTGGCGAGTCCCTGGCAGAAGACAGGGCCGGCATCAAAGGGTGATGGTGGCCGGGCTCGAGGTGTAAACACAGGCACACACCGTGACAGCTCCCTCCCCACAAGTGCAACATTTCTTCTGTGCTCCTGGGCCAGGGTTCCAGAGGCCCGAACACCTGTGGTTTCCCTGAGGTTCTGCCCTTGCCCTAACCTCTGCTTCCTCCTGGCTTTCCTGTGGGTTGTGAGCTAGGACTGAGGCAAGACCTTTCTGCCCTGGTGCCCCTGTGCCTGCCCAGTGAGTCTGGTATCAACTCCCCCACCAGACCCAGCAGACACAGTGCCCAGGCCCACAGCACAGCACATTATAGGGGCCTGGCCAAACTGTCCTACTTTATTTTAAAACCAAAAGGAAAGCAAACCCAATCTACTCAGGATTGTACTCTTGGTACTGGTCCAACCACGGAACATACATTTTTCTAAGTTTTTTTTTTCCTTAGTGGAGGATGTGGCGACAAAGACTGAAGTGCCCAGGACCCAAAAACTCCCAATGCGGCATAGGTGGCTCCCCTGCTGGAAACCAAGTGCACTGAAGAGCAGCCGGTCAGCTGCTGGCTGGAATCCACCATGGCCAGCACAGCTAGCTCCAGGGCTTGGCTGAGTGTGCCAACTTCTTGCTCATCGGTGCATCTTAAACGTAGCTCTAGGTGAATGGTGAGGCATCGTGGGAGTTCTGTCTGGATTGAGATGCCACAGAACGTCTGTTTAGGACCATTTCCTGGGCCTAAGAGGAAGAGCTTCAAACGCACTTTACTGAGGGGCTAGCCTTGCGGAAGGCCACAGCTAGCCTGTGACTGTCTGTGTTCCTATCACACCTGCAGGTATCTCCCCTGCAAACTTGCGTGCAGCTGGACCTTCAGAAGTCCTTCCTCGAAGTACTGCTTGCCTTCAGGAGCCCTCCTCCCCGCTTTCTTCCCCCCACCCTGCCTTCTCTCCACCTCCCTCATTGTGTCCCCCCCGCCCCCCACCCCATTGGTCATCAGCTGTGGAACGGGAGGCATTGGGGGAGAGTACACATTTAATCACACCTGGCTGCAGTGGGGGAGTGACTAACTAAACATTTAGGGTGACACCTGAATTGGTAGGCAATATTACTCTGAAAAGGTCTGTTTGTAACAGTGCAGGAAACTTTCACTACCCTTAAGTTCTTGCTTATTTTTGATCCTTCAGTGAAATTTACAGGTAAGATTGGCTGGGTTTATTCCCCTTGTAGGAATCGAGGCAGATGGATGATGACAGTTTGGTGAGAGTTCTGTCTCCAGACAGCTACCCTGGCAAATTTTGCCTGTTCTTCCTATCTCCAGGAAAATAACTGGTGTTTCCAGACTCTCCATTTCTTCCCTAAATTCCAGTGGCAGAGATTCAATTTCTGTAGCAAAAAGCCAAGGGTTCCCCAATTTGCAGAAAACACAGTCTGTTAAGCAATCAGGTGCCCCCTTCAGGGCCTGGGCACACTCCAGGGGAGGCACTTGGTTGGGGGGAGGCACCCTGTGGATGGCACCTATCATGGGCAGGCTCAGAAGGATGCCCTTTTCTCAGTTTGAAGCCACTCAAACAGCTGGGAGCCCCTCAGCCTGCAGAATTCTCTGTCAGTCTGACAGTCGGAGGAGGCAGGGATATATGGGTGACAGATGCTTTTGTGCCAGCAGTAGGAAGTCTCTGTGGGATATGTAACAGAAAATAGTGGGAGGAAGGTATCAGTTGGGATCAGGGTCATTCCAGGGGGCCTACAGGACTTCTGTGTAAAATGCTGGGAGTGCTGGTGGTTTCTGAAGCGTGATGTCGGGGAAAGGAAAGTCGACCTGGTTCTTGCTTCAGCCTGCCCTGTCGGGCAGCCCCACCTGAGCTCACCATTCCCAGAATGGAAGCTCTGGGCAACAGCATGATTTTTAACTTCCTGGATACTGAGGTCACTTTGCTGGCACTAGGATGAGCAGCTAATTCAAGTTTTCAATTCCAAAATTATACTAATTTACATCCATAGTTTCTTCTTATATATTTATTTATTATCTATCTTTTTGAGCAGGGGCTCACTATGTAGTTCACACAAGCCTTGAACTCACTGTGTAGCCCAAGTTGGCCTCAAACTCATGGTGATCTTCCTGTCTCAGCCTCCTGAGTGCTGAGATTATAGCCATGTGCTATCATGCCCAGATTAAAATTTATTTTAATAGACACATAGATAATCCTATGCATTTAAGAGCTCCAGCAGGATAGTTTGATACATGTACACATGCAATGATCAAATCAGAGTGATCAGCATTTCTGTCATTTTAAACATTTATCCTTTTGTGTGTGTGTGTGTGTGTGTGTGTGTGTGTGTGGTAATGGAGTTGACCCAGGCCCTCTGCATGGAGCTACTGCCTCATTTGAGATAAGGTCTTGGTAAGTTGCACAACTGCCCAAGCTGGGCCCGAACTTGTGGTTTTCTTGCCTGTCTCTCAGAAACATTTATCATTTTTTAGTGTTTGGAGCTGGGAACTCCTGTCTTCTAGCACCTTATGAAATACATAATGAGCTGTCCTTCACTGCAGGTTGGTGCATGGGACTCTGGCTTCCTCTTCCCGTCTAACTGCATTTAGGGACCTGCTATCTTCTGGTCTCTAAGGACAGCTACTCAACCACCCAGCTCCCACGTAAGAGGGAAACCAGGCTCACCAGGTGGTTCATAGCTGGTGTCTTTTGCAGAGTTGAAAATGATCTCACACCACGTTCTAGGCAAGAAGACATAGTTTCATTCGTTCTTTTATCCTTTTCTATCCTTTTCCCCATTATTTAAATGATGTCACAGCTGCCTAAACCTGTTCAGGTCGTGATATAACCTCACCCACAAGTAGGACCAGCCACTGCCACTCGGACTTTCTCTCCACCTCCTGACGGGAAAGACACTTTGTCCTTCATGCCAAAAAGAGAGTTAGGATGCCGAGTGTTTTTCTATTTTCTAATTTTAGGAACAAATGCTTCCACACTTGCTAAAGAATAACAAATATCTTTACTTTTTTACAACTTCTATTACTCCAATCTTGGTGTACTGGAAAATTTAAAACAAAACACAATTGCCGTAATGTAAGAAAACCATCCTCTGCCTGTTGCCCCAAGCATATACAAGGGTGGAGCAGTCTGACCTCCAGGGAAACCAGTGCGGGATGGATGCACTGGGGGTGTCATCTACAGCACCCTGCACTTGCTATATCTGACACCTTCAATTCTCACAACCACAGGTGCAGGAGGGGTGGCCAGCTGGGCTGTTTATAGCTGCGGTTGCTGCTGTTAATAATGGCAAATACACAAATCAATGTGGGAACAGACTCCTTGTGGTCAGGCCCAGTTTCAAAATATGATAGTCCTCAGCCTGATCAATTTGGTGCCCTGAAAGAGTTTCTAAGCCAGTACAAAGCAAGGCTGGTCACTGTAATCATTCCAGATAAACTCTGATCAGGTTCATGCAGAGATTTCACAGGGTCCCCTGATTCTCAGGGTCTCAGTGCCTGGACGCGTGTGAGGTGAGTTCTGACTCAGATCTGCTCCTCACTTCCAGACAGAGCACACAGAGGTGAAAAGAGACAATTCCACTTACAAACAAAGGCCTTTGCTCTGTGTTTTTACGGACATAGCAAATCCAACCTTGATACTCCCTGTGAACTGATTCTCACAAAAGTGAGGCGCCAGAGGTTTTGCCTCCACTTCAAGAAGCGAGGTGATAATTTGTTAGCTTGCAGTTACTGTGGTCCAGGTAGATGCATAAACCGGTAATTCTCATCGGGAGTGATTTTTTTGGGGAAAGGAGGCTGACCTGACTGGTGAGAATATGTATAAGAAAAAAATTTCTCCCTTCCTCCACTCCTCCTCCTTCTTTTCTCCTTCTGAGTTTGATTCTAGGAAACTCCTGGATCAACCTCACCACTTCAGGGGTTTTGCTTTACTTTAGGTTAGGGGCAGTGAAATTTCACAACATGAACAACAGCCATGCTCTGCCCGGCTCTGTGGCAGCGCAGAGGCTGGGCGGCGCGGGGGGGATGCTCCTGGATGCCCCCATCTCCCCTCACCCCCATCCCAGGCCCTTCTCTGCTGTCACAGGGGGGCAGCAGGGCAAGAACGGAGAGAGGGCGAGAGCCAGACAGCAAGAGAGGAAACTGAGATGGAGAAAGACACAGTCACAGTCCTTATCAGAGTCTGCAAAAATTACTTTACGGCAAGACATTCCACAATACCAATAATAATACAGGAAAATCCTGGTACTGGAGCCCAGTATGTTATAACTGGCTTTATTTTTCCACCCCTGGATTTTTTTTTTTAGCCCTTTAAAAGACTTGCACTATGCAAAAACACATACACCTCAACATTTACATCCAGTCCATCACTTCCACCAGGAGAATTCTAGAAACAAAGAACTTTGTCTTATTTATTTTCTCCAATAAAAATGTAATTTCTAAATTGCAAACCTCTAAATGAAAGTCTCAAAAGAAGGGAGGAAGGTCAAGCTTTCTGCTGCTTACCTGGCTTATGGTTTTGACGGAACTGGAAACAACTTTGACTAAATCTCCCTCTCTTTCTCCCTTTGACGTTCTCTTCTCCAAGTAGCAGTGCCCACTTTTTTTTATCCAGGCCCAGTCAAGGTGTGTTAAAGCTGAGTGATCCTCCAAAAATGTTCACTTCATCTCTCCTGGTTGTTTCTTTCAGTGCTCTGCTCCCAAACAAGTCCCGACAAAGGCATGTTGTGGTTTACAGCCTTACTCCACCCTTCCAATTATCTGACACTTGCTGCGCTTAAAAAAAAAATCTGCCTCCAGGAATCAAACTTTATAGGAGGCAGAAAACTTCTACCAGCTTAGCTAGATTAACCATTTATAGACAAGTGGGGGGAAAGGGAACAAAGGGCCAATGTAGAGGAAATGCCATTTGGGACTTCTTACCCTCCCTGGGGGGAGGATTCCCATAGTCTGGTATTCCCCTGGCTTAGTGTTGTGGATATGGCGTCTCAGTGTGTCTGACTTGTGAGGGTACTTAGGCCCAGGGGATGAGATGAGGGTGCTGAGCATCAGACAAACCATGCAGAAATTACATTCAAGCTCTATCTCCCTATCTATGCCAGGGCAGGTCCATTGGAGAAAAGAGTTAGTCAACTAACGCACGAGAGGTTCACAGCTGAAAAGGTTGAACAACTTGGGGATTCACTTTTAAGGAGAGGTACCAGGTATGTGAAGAGACATGGTGGTGATTAATCTTCAGTATGTAGCCACCTAATAATGAACAGAGATGCTGTCAAGGAGGAGAAAGGATCTTCTCCTAAGTCAGGTGACAACAGCTTCCCACACCTAATGATGTGTGGGCTCCCAGATGCCCTGTATCTCCAAGTGCATCCCACAGGGTCTTTCAACTTCTCTAGATGGGGCCAGTTACACCAGCACAAGTCTGGTGTCCATAATTCTTGCAAATATGTGGGTAGCATCTGACTTTCCAGGTCCATCAAACACTACTTAGCAACTCTTGGTGCTGGTGGTGTGGGCACTATGAACCTGAGACTCACTCACATGGTCCTGTGGGCCATGGCAGGTTTGGGTCCCCAGCACTGAGCACTAAGATTAGGTGGGGAGCCAAGAGGCCTCTGAAGCCCAGCCCTGCACATGCCATTCTGCCCAGGGCCCTCACCCTGAGCAAGGCAGCGGACCTCTGAGAATTGCCAGCAGGCTGTCATGCCTGGGATGCTCAGTATCCTGCATTGCAGTGACACATGTCACAACTCTTTCTGCAGGCCTGGATACACTCATGACCCCAAATAAATACTCACTGTGTCTGCTGTCAATCGCTAAGGAGAACCCAGAAGACAGAGTTTTAAGCATTAAAACTGACATATCCCTCATCATTCATTTGTTCATACAAGAATTAAACTGAGCATCACAGATTCTTCTTGGACTACATGCAGAGATGTCAGTGGTGAAATAAAGGCTCATTCTCCATCCTATGGTCTCCCAGTCTAGAGGAGGGAGCCAGGCTTTAAATTTGTACTGGCTGGCTCAGACAGCCATACTGAAGAGTCAAGTCTAGCCGGCTCAGAGAGTAGAAATTTATTTTCTCACAGTCTTGGGAGGTAGAAGCCCAAGACAAGGCATCACCAAGTTTGACTTCTTTTGCCTCTTCCTGTGTCCTGTGCACCCATCCCTGGTGTCTCTCTTTGTGTGCCCTAATCTCTTCTTATAAGGTCTCAGATCTGAATGGATTGGGATTCTCTTGATTTTAATGTAATTTGCTTCTTTAACAGTCCTGTCTCCAAACACAGTTTTATAGAAGTATCGGGGTGCCGCACATGAGCTGGGGAGGGGGCACACAGTTCAGTCTATAAAAAACAACTGTGGGAAACTGAATGTGGTAACTGCAATAGAGAAAGTCTTGGATACACGAGGGGGTGCAAAAGGATGCATAGCCTTGAGGAGGGGAGTTTGGGGATGTTCTGCCAAATAAGTGACATTTAGACTGACCGATGAAGGTTGAGTATGATTTCACCGGCAGAGGGAGAGTACAGAATGTTCTAGAATCTGGTTGGGGACACAATAACTGAGAAGGCTCTGCAGTGGGAGAAGCATGGTGACTGGAGGAATGGGATGAGGCCTGTTTAAGGTCATCTCATGCAGCATGGCCAGGAAAGCTGCCGTCTCACAGTAGCCGGGAAGCCCAGAGGGCAGGAGAGAGCCAGCAAAGAAGGGACTGGGGGATAAGATGTAAGTCCCAGGGGCACAGCTTGGGGATCTCCTCCCTTTAACTAGTCCCCACTTCTCTCACCTTCCTTGAATGTCGCTGATTATGAAGTTGTCAGTACATTAATCCAGTGGCGAAGTTAGAGCCCATCAGACAGCAACCAGAGTCACTTCCAACAGCCCATCAGACAGCGACCTGGCCCCCAGCATTTAGGCTTTAGGAACACTCTAGATCCAAAGTATGACACAAGGGAAGAGGGCTAGGGAGGTGGGCAGACCCAGATAACCAAATGTTCTTTAGTTGACCCTGTAAGCGCTGCTTGGATTATGTGTCCTGGGGATGAAGGGGAACTGTTGCTAACGTTCTCTAAGGCCTGTTATTAGCTTAATAATTCCCATACATTATGTCACATAATCCCTCTGGAGTTGTGTGCCATTATCTGCCTTTTATAGCTGGGAAAAGTGAAGCTCCGAGAATTAACTAGGCTGAAGCTCTGTCCAGTAAGCGGCTTAGTCTGTATTCTACCTGACTCCCAAACTCCTGTCTTCTACTGGCTTCAGTGTTGTTAAAATTTACAATTAGAGCTTTAAATGGCAAGAAAGTAGGCAATATCAAAGCAGATGGGGTGACGTGCAAATGACAATCTAAACAATAACTAAATCTATTGGATCAGTGGGTGGGTCTCAGTCTATAGCACTATTATGCTGTATAATTTATTTATGATGAGAGATTAGATAGAAATCTGCTTACTAGGATAATTACTCACCTATAACTATGACTTCAAAATCAAACACGTTAATAAGCAATCACCAAAATAAACATGGGTAGTATTTTCTTCTCTCCTTGAGCTCCTAGAATAATATTGCTATTCTCCACAATTGGGGGAAAAATCACACTTGCAATAGATAAACTTAAAGTTGATTAATTAGGGGTGTTGTGAGGTCACACAATATCCTGTGTGTTCCTGCATAGTCACATGTGCACGTGTGAGTACTGTCCACTGAGCCTGGGCTAGTCATTTTGGGGGAGAAGAAAATGAAAAGGATTCCAGTACACCCTAATTCCTCAACATTCTTGGCTTATCATACTTGGCAAAACCATGAGACTTAAAACTTGGTTCATGGAGTGAAAAGAAAACCCTATATTATTCAGTAGTCATATGTTAAATTCCTACCACAGGCTTGGTACTAAGGGAGTTATCTTTGAAATGTTTTAACCTATCTAGAAAACAATGAAATTCTTGCTAAAACAGAGAAGCCAAGAGCCAACATGACTAAGACCCTGGAAAAGTGTTCCTTCCTGTCTACATCCAGCACTGTATTTGTGAGTCACCTTGATCAATTTTTGATTAACTAGAGTTAAATGTTCCTTAAAGGGCAACCGGAAAAATGCTCATACTTCCAAAACCTGTCTATGTTAGTTTAGATAGGCTGGGGAGAAGATGTCTGCTCACGTGTGGCTCCTGTGGGTACCCGGTGACCAACTCCTTTGCTTGTTGTGCCATCTGAGTAGAACTGGCTGATGGGTTTCTGAAGTGATGGGCACATTCAGTTATAGCAACATTTGCCTCCATTCCTAGAAAATAAGGAGGAAAGCTCACTGAGAGGGAGGTGGGAGAGCATAATTTCATATTTTATGAGGCAACCCCAGTACTGGGAGTTATTGATTCAGCTCTTTTATTGCACAGTAAATCCAGATTTTTTGAAAATTAATTCCTACACATTAAAATAAGAAGTAATACAGTAATAAGGTGTCGCAGTTTGCTACCACTGTTCTGAGACTAGAAGCCTGTATTTCTGCCAGCTTGCTTTGGTTAGCACATGATCTTGGGTAACAATATTTCCCTATAAACAGTTACATCAATGACATATGTCATGGTTCATACAACAGCTTGGCTTTTGAAGGAATATAGCTGAGAAACGGTACGGACTCCTACCCTCACATGTGTGGCCTGGGTCTCCATCTGCTTTTCATGTCTGTAATGTGTCTTGGATTGTCCCTAGTTATGCTCTTTGTTGTCATTGTTACAATGAGAAGCACCTGGCTTCCTACCTTGTTTTCTAACTTTAGAGCTGTTCATTTGTTTATTTAATCAAAACTCATACATAATTGTTGGAGGAGTAAATCACTACCTACTGGGTGTCTCCCATGAGTAAGGCACTGGGTACAGCTGTAAGTAACATGCAGCTGAGGCCGAGATGTAAAGCCCACTCCCAGAGCTCTACAGTAAGGGAATGGGTACATTTACTACGCATGCAAATAATTACAACACAGGGACAACATAAACCGTGAGTTAGCTGAGGATTAAGGAAAGCTACTTCCTGTTGCAGGCATCATTTGAACATGGACTCGGGATGGTGTATGGAGAAGCTGAGGGTGGCAGAGACATAGGAAGGAGCAGATAGGTGAGGTTGGAAGGGTAGGCTGAGCTGGTCCAACTGTGGATGGAAATTGCTTCTGAGGAGTGTCCGTGTCATTCCAAAGGTGATGGGGAATGGTCGGGTGTTTTAGAAAATGGAGTTATCAGGGCTGTGCTGATAAAGGATTAGCATGGTGAGAACAGAGTGTAGTAGAACACAGAGAGGTCAGGTAGTGGGACTGATGAGGTACTGTAGCTATTGACTCCAAAAGGGCCTGGCTTCAGCCTGGCAAACATGAAACAGGAACCCAAGGGGGCAATAGTAACAAATGTACAGGGACAATGACATTGAGAGGCTGCTGTTAGTCTGAGAGACTTCTGGGCCCAGATAACGCTGAGACTCTTCCATGCTATCATTGTTGATACATTGTGTCAACTTAAAAAGTCTAGAAGTTTAACTCAGCAGTTCCACATCCTGGGGTGTAGCGGACATGTCCTTTCCGTGGCTCACTGGGTCAACTTGCAAAGTTTAGAAGTTTAACTAAGAGATTCAGCAGGGGGCCAGGGTCCTCCCTGTGTAAACTCCTGTGCAAGAGGAGGGCACAGAGATGGTGTGAGTGCTACATTCGTCTGAGGGTGAGTTACCTGCATACCATATAAGGGAGAAGAGGCTTGCTCTTGGTTGTTCCCTGTCTTGTGCTGCCGTGACCTGTTGCTCCTGTGCTGCCCACTGTGCCCTGGGCTAGCTGATTGTGGACTGAAATCTCCACAAACTGTGAGCTAAGTAAAACACCTCCTCTAACTGTGGGCATTGGGTATTTTGTCTCAACAATGAAAGAAAAGTAACTAAGACACAAGCCAACCACTGGCCACAGGGATTCCTCTCTCTGCCAACTTACTTTTCTCAGAAGCCCATGTGTCAGAGCTTACATTCCAGGGAAAGATAAGAAAACAATAGCAGCAAACTTCTTCCCCTTGGGTTGGACTCTTCCCAGCCCCCATTTTGTCCTGTGTTCCTTCCTAAGTTATTATAAATGTGAAGCTTTAAAAACTGGCTGTGTTTTTTGTCTTGAAGAATTTAGGTATTAAGACAATAGGATAATATTAGAATGTATCACCTATGGGTGACATATTTGATTAGTTTAAAACTATTGTGTGTTATTTCTAGTGCACGCCCCTATAAATGATCCGAAACTAGTTCCTAATTGTTTAATATTTATAATTAGTTTTATCAAAAAACAACCATGAGCCAAAGAAAAATATGTGAAGGGTTAATCTTATCAGTAACTCTCCTTTACTCTGGTTTGAGTGCATCCTGCAGAGCTGAGTGTTGGGAAGAATCCCCATGGTGACAGTGTTGAAAGGGAGGACCTGGAAGGGATGACTAGGTCACTGGGACTCTGCCCTCATGAATGAATGAATGAATGCACTTGTCATGGGGATAGATTCTGTCACATATGACTCAGCATTGGAAGGTGCTCACCAGAGGCTGGTCCCTGCAACTTGGACCTACCACCCCTCCCCCTGAGAAGTAAGTTCGTTTTCTTTACAAAATACCCAGTCTCTGGTGATTTGTACACACTAAGACACCTTTCATAATCAGAGAAAAAATGGTGGACAAAAGATTTCCTATGTCAGTGGAACAAATGAAAATCCTCCTGTTGGGTGGGAAGTCATTTTTAGCCTCATGTCTGGCAATGTTTACCTGCCTCCCCTGGTGGAGTGAAGGCTCCCTAAGACCTGGAACCAGTGAGTCACCTATACTCTGTTCAGAAATGCCCTGGAAGGGATGTGGGAAGCCTCAAGGAGAAGGAAAGCTCAGTACAGCCCACAAGAGGAGATGTGCATTCTTTTATAAAAAAAATCACACAGTTGTTTAAAATTTATGTTAGGATTGATCCTTGTTAGAGGGCAAGTAAAAGCCCCAGTTAAACACAGTGGGCAGGAAACTGACAGCTGCCCTGATCACTGGATTTTAATGGCTTCCAGGCCAAGGAACTGAGGTACCTGTCAGGTATCAAGCATTCCCTTGTGCTGCAGGCCTTGGTTCAGGACATGGGCTTGCTTTTCTCAGAACATGCTCACACAAAGACGAACCTCATTAACGTGGAGACCGCACCCTATTATCTGGTTTGTGGTTGCTAGGGTGCTCCCCAGGGTATATCTCCATACACACTCACACTGAGAACCAGGTCTCACCACAGGGCAGACTCATCAGTTGTGCATTCCACTGCCTGTAATACTCACCTGAAGGCTTGATGGCTTGGGCACAAAGGTCACACCTGTGGTTCTCACCCAGTGTTTTAAGGACTCTGGTGCTTTAACCTTTTCCTGGAACCTGGAATGATTTGCAATCAGACTATTTACACTCAGCGAAGTTCACCCTTTTTTTTTTTTTTTTTTCCTTTTTTAGCATTTAGAAGTTTGTGTTCTTGTGTGTTTTTGGTATGGTGATTGCATCCAGGGCCATGTGCACACTAGGTATCTATCACCCAGCAGAACTCCTCTTCCCTAGGAATTCTGGCAAATGCACACAGCTCAGTAACTACCAATGTTCAAGATATGGAACAATTCCTTACACCCCCGATTCCCTCATCCTCACTTTAGCCCACCTTCATTTCAGCCTCTGACAACTACTGAGTTGTTTTCTATCTTTATAGTTCTGCCTGTTTATACAATACTGTACTTCAGAGTCTGGCTTTTTTGTCTTAGTATTTGACATTCATCCACATTCCTGGGTATGTGATTGGTTTGTCTTCTTTGTTACAGATAATAGTCCAACATCTGACATACAATGGTGTACATATTCACATGATGGACATTTGGACCGTTTCTCATTTTCATCTATTGTAAATAAGATTGCTATCAGCATTCAAACAGATTTGTATGAATACAAACGATCATTTTTCTCGCATAAACACCTAGGAGTGGAATGATGGCCCAGGTAAATAAATATCAGATTTTGTAAAAAATCCGACTTTTTGAGAAACAGGCAGACTGCTTTTATAGTGTTTGTACTGAGTCTCAGAAAATAATACCCCAAAGTGTGGTGCTTTGATATGCTGAACTGGAGAAACAGACTGATTCAAAGCCTCTGCCCATATTGTCTGGGAAAACTTTAATATGGTAATTTTGATAGTCCTTATATATATAAAGCCCACAGACCAAAGAAAGAGAACATAATGCTTTCCATGCCCACCCTAAGATCTCGTTAGGTATCTCAGAGAAGACGACAAGGGATGCACCCACACTAGATAATCCGGACCTGGTCACAAGACAGGGTCTGACCTTTCAGCTCATTCAGAGAATCATTTTGCAAGCCGACCTCTGTTTCTACGTCCATTCAGCCCCTCCTTATCACTTAACCACTCTCAGAGATGCTTATGTTTTCCCTGTGAAGGTGTCCAAGCATCTGAATCTCACCAGATTAATCGGTACTCATACTCCTGTGATTCTTCCCGTGAGCATTAATAAACCTGTGCATCTTTTCTCCTATTAGTCTGTCTGTGGTCAGCCATCCAGTGGACTTCCAGAGGGCAGAGAGAAAGCTTCTTGCACCCTGCAGTGCTGCTTCATGTAGGTGAGCTCTAGGCATTCTGTGTCCTCAGTAGCCCTCAACAGTGAGGTAGGACGATGGCTGTGGATGGTCCCTAGGTCTTTGTGCACAGTGCATAATAACTGGATGTGGCATGTGAGGGTAAGGAAAGAGCTGCAAAACTCTAATCAGGCGACAGTACTATGTAGATTAGTAGGACCGAAGAAATAAGGACAGGTGGGAAGGAGATGAACACTTTGTCAGGGGTAGTCAAGGTTGTCTGCGGTCATCCACACTTTTGGTCCCAGGCCTGTGTGCTTCTCTCCCTGCCCCTCACTCCCCAACCTGCAAACCCTTGAGAGCACTACCAGCCCAGGACTTAGCCTGATTCATCAAGGGCAGCAGCCTGACCTTAACATAAAGGAGCAGCTGTAAATGACTCAATATTTTATTGCCATCCTTCCTAACAGCGGCCTCCAAGACCACATACATCTCCTAACAGCGCAGCAGGGCATGTCTCCCCCTCAAGCACCTGTGCCAACAGCATGTGCTTCCCAGCTCTGCCTAGTAAAAATGCCTGTGCTTCACACATGAGGCGTCCAGGAATCGTCTTCTGCAGTGAGAGGCTGAGGACCTGCCTGGGGTAAGCTGAGGGCCCGTGCCCTCCCTGGGGCCTTCTCAGATCTGGGCTGTGATGATATTGCCAGCTTGTTTGATTTTAGCCCTTCCAACAAGCCCAGAGTGGTGTCCCATTGTGGTTTTGACTTGTACTCCTAGGGTGACTGAAAATGTGGATCAGCTTCTCTCATGCTTATTCGCCATTCGCGCATGTTCTTTTGGCTCAAATTAGTGCTCATTTTGAAACAGGTTGTTTTCTCAGTATTTGAACTTTGGTAGTTCTTTGTATATTCTGCATACTAGTCCTTTATCAGACAGGTTTTGCCGACCCAGTCCTTGGCTACACGTGTCGTTTTCTTAACAGTATTTGGGAGATGAAGTCCCATTTATCAATTTTTTTTCTATTTTAAATCATACTTTGGTGTCCTAAGAAATCTTATAGCTCCAAAGATTATTTTCTGTGTTTTCTTCTAGGAATTTGATTATCTTGACTCATTTTACAAGATATTTTGAGTTAATTTGTGCAAGGAGTGTACAGCCAGGTATAGATATATAGAAAGAGATAGAGACAGAGATACAGATAGAGATATCACCATTGTTCTAGAATCCATTTGTTGAAAATACAATCCTTTCTCCTTTGAATCCCCCCCATCGCAGTTTCCTCATTATTTTACAGAAAAGAAAATATTCAAGGTCCTTACTCCATCATTTTTATTGATGCAACTGATAGGTTTATGAAGTGTAGACTCAGCCTTGTATTCCCTGGATAGAATCCAGCTGGACATGACATACTTTTCTGTGTGTTACTGAATTTGATTATTAGCATTTTGTTGAAAAGTTTATTTCAACTCATATAGTTTTTCTTTTCTTTATTTCCATTTGCCATTTATTAAAGTCTATTTTTTGGACCATTTATCATTTTTAAACAAGGAGTTAAAGTATTTTGCAAACAAGTGTTTGTTAAATGTCATCAGGACTATCTACATAAGTTTATTTTTTTCTCTTCTTTTTTTAAATTTTCTTGATCTCCCTTTTCAGAGCACTGTATTTTTCCTTGTAAGAGTCTTTCACTTCTTTGGTTAATTAGTTCCTAAGTATTTAATTTTTCTTGAGTTATCATGAACAGTATTACTTTCCTAACTTCTTTCTCAGTGAGCTCATGATTGGATTACAGGAACACATAATTTTTGTCTGTTGATTTTGTCTATCTTATCTGCAAATCATGATAATTTCTTCCTTTACAATACATAAACTTTTCATTCATTTCTCTTGTCTAATTGCTCTGACTGATCCAGGTTCTATATTGAACAGGAGTGATGATAGTGGACACCCTTGTCTTATTCCTGATTTTAGAGGGAAAGCTTTCAGCTTTTCCCTATTTAATATAATGTTGACAGTAGGTTTGTCATAAGTAGGTTTTATCAGGTTGAGAAACAGTTTTCTTTTTCTATTTTGAGAGAAGGTCTTTCTATATCTGTTGTCTTCAGGTTTTTTTTTTTTAACTGGTGAAAGGATGTTGGGTCTTGTTTGTTGAGATGGTCTTGTGGTTTTTGTCCTTGCTTCTGTTTATGTGATGCATCATATTTATTGATTCATGTATGTTGAACCATCCTTGCATCCCTGGGATGAAGCCTTCTTGGTCACGATGTGTGATCTTTCCAATGATTGTTGCATTCTTTATCAGTATTTGGTAAGGATTTTTGTGTCTGTGTTTGTTAGAGAGATTAGCTTCTAGTTCACTTTTTGGTTGGATCTTTGCCTGGTTTTGGAATCAGATAATGCTGGCATCCAGGAATGACTTTGGGAGTACTGCTTCCCATTCAGTTTCATTGAAGAGTTTGAGGAGTGCTGACATTAGATCTTTCCTGGAGTTCTTATAGAGTTTAGCAGCGAATCCATTGGGACCTAGGCTTTTCTTAGCAGGTTTTTTTTTTTTTTTTAAATACTGCTTCCATTTTATTGCCTGTTATTGGATTATTCAGTCTTTTAAATCTCAGTTCAGTTCTGTAATTCATAAGTATCTAGGAATCTACCCAATTTGTTCTGAATCCTCCAATTTATTGGAGTACAGGTTTTTGAAGTAGACTGAAGAAGGAAATCATGCTAGATGTGGTGGCACAGGCCTGTAATCTTAGCACATGGAAGACTGAGCGGGAAGAGTTCTGGATTAGGAAATCAAGGCCAGTCCTGGCAACTTAGTAATATTCTGTTAAAAAAAAAGACCAATGAAAGAAACCATGAGTGCTAGATCAAAGAAAAAAAACAGATGGGAAAAGAGGAAAGAGAAGAGAAGGAAGGTGTTGAGGTGGATGGGATTTTTTTTTGGTTTCCCCCATGTCAGAAAGTAGAATGAAGCTAGAGCCCTTCAAAAGAGCCAGGCACTTTTCCATTCCCCTTCTTTTCCCTATCAAGGTTTTCTTAGCCATATCCAATCTGGGTTAAATTTTCACCGTTTTGTGAGTGAGGTGAGGGGAAGGCATTAGGGGCGCACGTTGGGCTGTTCAGCCCTTCCTCTTCCCCAGTACTGGAGCAGGCTCTGTGCAGCAGGTGACAAGGCTAGGTGTCAAAAGTGTGACCAGACCCCATTCCTGTCTCACAGGCTTTGTTTCTGAGGTGCTGAGGCTGGAACCTAGAGGCTCCTTCATGCTAAGCAAATGCCCTCCCCTGAGTGCCGCCCGACCCTGACCTTGTCATCTGTGAGATGGGGGTCAGAAAGAAAGGTGTGAGTGCAGCTCCATCTGCCTTTCCCACGTGGGGGATGGCCCCTCCTTTCACCTTAGGAAGGCAAAGGACAAGCCCTTACTTGCTTTTCCAGCCGTGCAGTTTTTATAGCCTTGTAATTTGTGTATGTTTTCTTTGAGGGGTTCTGTTGCCAGCTTGTTCTTAAGCCTGACACTCTAATCTCTTCCCATGATGACATGTCATGATGGTAACCTGGAGACATTTTCAGGTAAACGGCAAGACACAGGCACTCCTTGACTTATTGGGGTGGCACATTCTGGGGAATGCATAGGGAAAGTGTAAGAGTTTTTCCCTCACTGTAAGGGGTTTGGTAAGACCGTGATGGCATCTGGTACTTTTGAACGGTGTTCAGAGCTACAAAAAGAGCATTTTCTAGAGACTTTTTTTCCCCAGTGCTTGTTCCAGGAAGAGGCTTGGAAGACTCCTGTGATTTTTTTTAAGCCACCGAAAGCACCTGCTATTCGTACAGCAGCTGTCCTCACGAGCTGAGTCTTCATCTGTGCACCCCGCCTTCTTGGCAGCCCCAGGATTTTCCTTTGTGAGTAGAAATTCCATCAGTTTGCAGGCTGTGAAAACCAACGCAGGCATTCTCTTTTGGTTGGACTCCGTGCCTTAGAGACCTGAGGTGTATTCTTTTCTATTGCAATCTCTTAAAGGAAACAGCACAAGCACTCAGAACAAATGACTTAACCCATACAAGCTCTATGAAAAGTTTTCTGTGGGTTTTAAATAGAATATGAAAGCACAGCATGACCCACTGTGTTAGGGGTGGTTGTCACTGCAGCAGGGGAGGCTGAGGCTGAGAGCGAGACCACTGGCGCTCAGAATCAAGACTCATTTTCGTATAAGGACAACACATTCATTTGTCATACAGCAAAGGACACGTCCCACACAGGACACACAGGACAGTTTGAGATAATAGCAAAGAGGAGTGACAGAGGATGAAAATGAGATACAGGCTTTCTTGAGAATCTCTATGAGGCTTACGCTGGGATGGTGTATGACACAGGCACCAGTGCGTGTGAAGGATGTGGAAGGTCCGCTTCTGGGCTGCAACACAGCTCACGGGTGCACTGTGTCCTCACAGTTCTTGGGGGAACTGTTTTATTGACTAGGTAATAATCACCATGATCAAAGGGGTACAAACCGAACAGGTAGAAAGGATTAACAATTGTTTTATTTTCTTAGAGACTTGACTCTATCCTACAATTTTAAATATTTCCTTCAAGAAAAAAGTGTATTTCACCAAGGGTAAACATGAGTCTAATGCTTCCCAATGTGCTGCCGAGATCCAAGGTCAGGCATATGGAAAGCAGCTCTGAACTGTGATAAAATGGCCTTATGGACACTACAAAACAGACAGTTCTAATAAGAGCTGGTCCAAATTTCAACGCTGTCGGCTTTACAATGTTGGTAAACCCATCCCCTCTCTCCTTTCACTCCCTTCTTTCCTTCCTTCTCTCCTTCCTTTCTTACAGTACTAGAGAATGAACCCATAGCAAACAGCCTACCACCAGCCTCTAGATTGCTTTTGATGTGCTTCTTGACTTTAGATTTCATCAGTTCTATTCATGAGTTTTGTCTGTGTGACAAGCTTTTGGGTTGTTAATATACTCGAGCATGTCTGCTTTCTCTTCTTCCAATGTATAACCAACATGCCTCCTACTTGTTCTGTTCAGTGACTGACAAGCAGAGTCATGTCATCTCATGGCAACGTTCACTCTGAGACCAAGATGCAGTTGTTAGGTTTCCCCTTTAGTCCTGAGTGTTGCGGAAAGCCACCACCACCTGCTTCTTCTCTGTGAATAACGTGGGGGAGAACAGCTGTCTCCTTTCCCTAGAGTGTCAGTCATTTCCAACATGCTGTCCAAGGGCCATGGGGGAAGGAGAATAACACTGTGCTGATTCTGGCCAGGTTGAACTGATCCAGGGTCACCTGGGAAGAGGCAGTGAGATGACAAGGCAGAAGCAGGACGGTACATCCTGTGGTGATTCCGTGTTGACTAAGAGGGTGACTCAGAGACCCTCAGTGTGGAGCTGAGTGTAGAATGCCCCATGGCAGGTCACCCTGAAACATTGCAACAGAACTTCTCATCAGCCTGGAGATAATCTGACAGCTACCAAAGACAGTGGAAGGTGGGCTATCCCTGAAATTGTTGTCCTGGGAAGCAACTTCTTTTGCTGATGTTCTTGGCCCAGAATTTTTATTTTGATATTACTTAACTTATACTACTGGGCAATGACATAAAAGGAAACCTGCATACTCTCTAGGAAATAGCTTTAGTAGAAAGAAGATAAAAATCAATCAGTCATATGGTCAAATAATCATTGTGGAAATTGCATGAAGCAAAGAAAGCAAGCACCAACTTAAAACTACCTGTTCAACTATGATGTTGGGTGCATATCAATATTCATTTGTCAAAATCCACAGGAAGACGGATGCACCTTGACACTGTAATGTTAAGAGAAGTAAATCAAACACATAAATTTAAATGTCACATGGTTTCTCTTCTATGAGAAAACTCAATATAAAAAAAGAGTGCAAAAGAAAGACAAAAGGAAAAAAGAGGGGGAAAAGTAATTTGGCATAAACAGTATATCTAAAGTGTATTTTGATCTAGTATAATTGTCTTATATGGTCTACCCGTTTTTTGGCCTATTGGTCTGGCTGTTAATCTGTATGTATGATAATTAACTTTATAAAGACTTACCAGATAAATAAATGAATCTGATGCTGGCAAAAAATAGGGGCTAAGGAGGAGGGAAAAAAGAATCAAGATGTGTTACATACATGTATCAATTCTCCCATTTCTTTCTTTGCACAACTACTATTACAATGAACAAAACTTCTATACATTCATAGGTAGTTTCTGGGTTGCATTTTTCCCAAGGATATTCATTTATCCTTGCTCTAAAATTCTACACTGCTACACATCAAGATATCTAGTGAAGCAAGTTATTCCTCCTTCTTTTCCAAGGCATCTCTAGCAGTTACTGGTCCTTTGTATTTCCAGTTAAACTTCAGAATCAGCTTGCCAATACACATGTGAAAACATACAAGAAATTTTTTGCTTTGAAATTGTAAAAATACATATATCAACTTGAGGAAACCTAACATCTTTAAAATATAGTCTTCCCATTCATGAATCTTTTCTCTAACATCATTAATTTAGGTCTAAGATTTCTCAGAAGAATGTTTTATAGCTCTCTATATTTTATAGTTTATATACTTCATAAAAATAGTTTGTAGGTCTTAAGGTTTGTATTATAGATGCTTACAGTTTTTAATCAACACATAGTTTATTCCATAGTTTTCTTAGTAGACATTATGCTCAGTTTTAAAGGAAACACTTTCAAAAATTTACCACTACATCATAAATGTGTTTTTATTAAATCTTCCATCAAAGAAATTCCATTTAATTTTCTTTTAAATAGTAATCCCTTCTTTTGCAGTGCTAGGAATTAAGCCCAGGCCCTCATGAATGCTGTGGCATTGAGTTACACACCCAGCCCTAATTTGCTTTTTTCAAAGGCTTGAGTGAATGTTTGTTTATTTATTTTGTGGTACTAGGATAGAACTTACTCATGCGAGGCAATGCTTCACCACTGTCTACATTCTTAGTCCTAAATTTTACATTTTATCAATTATTTTAACTCCCTGTTTGGATGATCATGTGACCTTTAATTTTTTATCCTGTTAAAATACCAGTTTGCTGTAGTGATTAAGTAATGTCAAATCGGCTTTGTTCTCCTGTAATAAGCTAGTTTGATTATACTGCTTACACATTTTGAGATTAGTGAGACTGTCTGTGAGTACAAAAGGCTGAGAGTCTAATTCCTTAAATTCAAAATTGTTAGACTGCAGAAAAAGATTTTGTGTACATAAGGATTTATTTGTGGTATATTTAACAATATCAGGGCTCAGTAACTTCAATGAGAAATTAGAGCTTTCCAGGAGCTTTTTCCAAGAGGGTCCAAAATCTTTCTGTTTAAAATAAAAGCTAAGCATAAGAGTGCTTGCTTATAAATTTACTTATGTCTAGGCATTGATGCCTCAGGAAGAAGGATTACTATTCTTAGTTTTTGTTAGCATATTAGATTCACAGCAATAAAGACAGGAATTAAGACAGGAAACTGATAAAATACAAGTTAAAGTTCTGATTGTAAAAGCTCCTTGAATGTGAAGTATTACTTGCAAGAATGAAACTCGCCTCAAACTGACATGTTCATATAGACCCTCAAGAAGGATGGACCACCTGGAAGATCTAGACTTGGGTCCCCAAATTCACACCACGTTCTTTAACCCCCTCTTTGTCCTAATGATGAGAGATCCCCATATCCTTTTTTCCCCCATGCCTTTGAATAAATATGGCAGATGTGGAAGTGCAAACACAGTATAAGTAACACCAGGACCAGGGCAGCCCAAGGCTACCTGCAGACAGGTGCCTGTCAGAACCTAAGAATGTTCTAGACTTGCCCACCTATCAAGAGCAAGCAGTAGACAAGTCACTCTGAGCCGCAGCAGATTTCTGACAGGAAAATGAGTCAAGGCCTCGTCATTTGTGCTTTCCAAAATGCAAGCAGCTGCCTGTCCAGTATGAGCAGTAAGAAGGATTTTGGATTTTTGCTTGGGGACAGAGGGAGCTCACGGCTGAAGCAGGGACTCACTTCCTCTGGATTTCCCACCAATTTTGAGAGGGAGAGTACAAGGGCTTGAACCTATGATCTTCACACTGAACTGCACTCCCAGCCTTTCACATTTTTTAAAAAATAAGTTTTGAAACAAAGTTGCTCAATTGCCCAGGCTGGACTTGAACTTGTGATCCTTCTGCCTCAGCCTCCCAGGGTGATGGGATTACAAGTGTGCACGCCAAGCCTCACTTCTCCATCTCTTTTTACTCCCACTTTTCAAGATAATCCTCATGTACGGTGACCTGAGAGAGTATGGATGTCTTCCTTTATTCATAGGATACGACAAATAAAACAAGTGTGTAACAATCAAGGTTTTGTTTTTTACATCTATATTTTTAAAATCTTCTCCTCTAAGAGAGGTTAAGAGAAGACTGGTTGGGCTCCCCATGAATAATGTGGTAATATCTTGAGGATGTCTTGAAAACCGAGATTCCAAAGCTTCAGACAATAGCAGATGTGTACTTCCGCACATGGTCAAAGAAGAAAAGTTAGGGTGCCTGTGCAGAAAAACACCAAATAAGGTCATATTTAATTTGGCTCATATGAGCTGGGTATGGTGGCACATTTCTGTAGTCCCAGCACTTGGGAGGCTGAGGCAGGAGGTTCATTGCAAATTCAAGACCATCCTGGGCTACAAAGTGAGCTCAAGGCCAGCCTGAACTACATAACAAGACCCTGTCTCAAAAAGACCAAAAACATTAAAAAAAAATCACTTGTATGATCTATGAGCAATCATACTAACAGAAAAAATGACAAACTATATGCTTAGAAGAGAAAAATCATTCATAAAACAAATATTCATTGAGTGTTCTTTAGACATTTAAATGAGTTCACTGATCTTAATATTTATTTACAACTTATTCATCCTGTTATCTGCTATTATCCACAACAGATACTCAATTTTAAGAAAAGCATATGGGAAAAAATGCAAGCATTCCACTTCTTTTGATTTTTTTCTATAAATTTGGAAAAGATTATCTTGTTTGATTTTCCCTGTGAAATACCTTGGCCCAGCTCGCAGAGCACATTTGGCAGAATGAACGAGAGGGGAAAACTTAACACTAGCTCTGGCCATCTGTCTCCATCTGTAGCCTTAAGTAACCACCAGGACAGCCACCAAGGCTTTCACAACCTGTATGCTAGACGTTGCTCTGTGACAAGTCCCACATGAATCACGTTTTTTGCAGCAGCACAGTTAATGGGGTCATTACCCGGTATTATGTACCAAGAGACATTTGAGGAGGTTATCGTCAATAGCTTATAAGGGCAGAGTGATGGTTTAGGTCCGGTGTGCCTGACTCTGGTGTCCTTGCTCCTACCTACTACTCTGTATACAGCACTTCCTTCTTCACCTCTGACAGGAGGACACATCCTGGGCATGGCACTCTGCATCCCTACGAGTTAGTCTTTAGGCAGGTGTTTAAAACTTCCTCCACCTTTTCCTCCTCCTCCTCTTCTTCCTTTTTTTTCCTCCCTCTTCCTCTTCTTTTCCTCCTCCTTTTGGTGTTACTGGCAACTGAATCCAGGGCCTTTGCCCTGAGTTACTTCCTCAACCCTTTGGCTTTTTAAAGTTTTTGAGATAGAGTCTCTTGGTCTTTTTGCTTTGCAAGGATTCTATCAGGACTGCTGTGAAGATGATACACAGGCATTTTTCCCCCACAAAGCCCTCCTTGGCTCAGTCTTCTCTTACTTCCTTTAGGCACTTTCCCCCTGCTCTTAACACTGTACCTTCCAATTGAACCCCCAAAGCTGGTAAGACTTTTGTTGGGGTGCTAGGAATACAGAGATCAAAGACACAGTCCTTGTTCTGAAGTAGTTCACAGAAAATATGTATGATTCCTCAGGATGCTGCGGAGTATGAAAGATACCTAAGGCTACCTAGCAGACTTGGAGGAGAGAGACTGAAGAGAGAATGGGGCTGCTGGAAAGCAGGTGAGAGGAGGCGGGAATCTTACCACTGCCTCTCGCTCCCCTTTGACCCTGGTAATTGATGCCCTGGCCTCATGCATGTTACATGTTCTCTACTTCTGAGCTGCACCTCTGCCCCAGGATTCTGACTCTTGATCCTAATCTCTGGAAGAAGTAAGGACTCACCTGATTAGGGAGCCCTGTATGTGTGTGCACAGGCATGCACATGCTCGTGCTTTCTACACAAGATAACAAGGAGGAGAGGGAGTGGCCTGTGCTGGGAATTGCAGTGCGTAATTTAGCAAGGCTGTGTGCAAGGTAGGAAAAGGTGAAGCCGAGAAGCCATGTGTGAATGATGGGCAGGGCGAGCCGTTTTCATTTTTCCTGAAAAGGGTTTGAAGTCATGGGAGGATTTCCAGGTCTCTGCCAAGGTTCTCCTGGCAGCGATGTAGAGGAAGGATGGATGTGGGAAATGGCACGGGGACGGTGGTGTCCGAGTTCAGACCTCAGCAGAGCAATCAGGAGACTGCTGTGGTGCCCAGGCCAGCCCTAGGCTTGAGTAGCACAGTGAGGTTGGAGAGGAGTGGGAAACAAGATGTATTTTGGCAGACAGATAAACAAACAGGAGCAAATGAAACTAATCTCAGAAATAAAACTTCTATATGTCACCCCTGAAAAGAATCATATTTACCTACACTTGTTAGGTACTGCACTATCAGTATATAATGCAGCAGAATAAAATCAGCATACTTTAAAAGTTCTATCTTTAAACTGGCAAATAACAACAGAATATATTCATGATGCACAGTGTGGCATTTGATATACATTATGGAGTGAAATTCAGTACTGTGGCTGTGTACTATACCCAGCACATACTGACTTCAGGCTGTGCTATCTGACTTGCTTTCCTGAAGCTAAAGGTGTGGGTTGATTTCCACAGACCTGATTGGTACTCACTCCATTTGCTGGCTGCAGACTGAAAATTATGCTACCTTTTATAAGACTGGTTCAAGAGTGTGTATACATTGGGCGGGAGGGGACGATGCCGTGAAAGGTCACCTCTCTTCCAAAGCACCACGTGCAAAGATGACTGCTGGCATCACCCTGAAAGGAGGCACAGATTCGAAGTCTGTTTATGTTTACAATGGTGAGCGCTGTCTTCCTGGGCTCAGTGACAGCAAAATATGAAGCAATAATATGAAACACAAGGAGATCAGGCAGCTGAAGGGCTTAGATCAGACTGGAGGAACAGTTTTCCCTTTAGAAAAGGTACTCAAAACAATCTCAGGTCACAAATATTTTCCCTGGAAAAAACTGTTAGCGTACACTGCTCTGGTTTATATTTATCTATTTGCCCAAGAGCTTCTGGCTCATAGGTGGGGCTTCTGGAAGGTGACTGATCATGGGGATTGGGAGTTGACTGGCTGTTAGGACGTGGGTTTGGCTGGATTAGAGAGACTGGAGGCTGGTGGAAGGGTTTATCCCCCTGTCCAGCTCCTCCCATGAGGTAAGCAGCTCTTCTCCTGCCAAACCCTCCCACGATGCCATCCTGCCTGGAAGCCAGCAGATCAGGGACTGAAACCTGAGACAAAATAAGCTTCTCTTTTTTGGGGGGTTAGGAACCAAGTGTCTCGTCCCAGCAAGGAGGACACTCAGATGTAAGGGTGCAGCTCTGTGACACCAAGTGCCTCCCATTACTGAACAACTCTCCCCACCTCCTCCTCCGCCTCTGGACCCTTTACTCCATCCTGCTCCCTCCCCCAGCACCCACAGACCACCATCGGGCTTTCTGTCCCAAGAATTCACTCCAGATACCGCACATAAAATGGACTCCTGGCCTGTTTATCTTTTGGTGCCTGGCTTATTTCACTTGGCAGAATGTTTTCAAGGCCTATTCATGTAGCAGTGCATGCCAGACTTTCCTCCCTTTCTAAGGAGGAGCCGTGGTCCACGCTTGTGTACACTGCACTGGGTTTATCTGTGCTTCTGCCGTTGGGCCTGTGGGTCACTTCCACCTCTTCACTGCAGAACACAGTGCTGCTACAAGCACAGGTGCATGGGTGTCTGTGGGAACCACCATTCATGCTTTCAGGTACACTCGAAAGCGGCACCAGGCAGTAATTCTGTGCTTAGTTTTCTTAAGAACTCCCGTACTGTCACATTGGCTGTGCCATTTTATATTCCCATAGGTGGCACAAGAGAATTTTAAAAATATAATTCTGCGGGGGGTTTCGAACTTCTTTTCTCCAGACTTAGCATTTACTCACTTTGCTATGGAATCCATTAGCTTTTTTTGCTTATATTGATGGTGTTTAGTGTCTCTTTTTGTTATCTCCTTTTGTTTAAGTGTAAGTAATTTCAGCGGATGGCTTTCCAAAAACTGAAGGGCACTGTGACAGCTCCACTTGCTCTCAATATGCAGTCCATCACATTGTGTCTCTGTCTTACTATATGGTTACACTGTCACTTTCTCTCCTTATCTTGTTTAGTGTTCTCACATTTTAAATTAATGATAAAATAACCCATTCATTCTCATATCCATATATTCAAAATTTAGTGAGCATCTACTATGTACATCAAATGGTCACTCATCAGGGGCATGAGTTGGAAAGAAGAAAACAGAAACAGAAGCAGAGTGGACAATGGTAAGTGGGAGAGCGGATAAGCATTAGTGACTGGGCAGTGGCAAGTGGTGGCTGATGAGACTTAGCAGAGGCCCTGGGCTTGTGATGGTGGGGCTCAGACCATGTCCAAGGACTGACAGGAGGAAAGAGGTCATTAAAGAAAGAAGTTTTCTACGTCAGTTTCCCCCGACCTGACCCTGATTGAATTCATGTCAGAGCCACCAGTGTTGAATTTGTCAATTCCAAAATAAAATAAAACAAAACAAAATGTTTATTTTCAAATCTACAGCATTCAGCACATCTTCCATAGGATTATTAAAATGATTATTCTGACATGGAATTTTACCTATAACTCCATTTAACTCTTTGATAGGAACTGATAATTCAAACTGGAATGACAGACACTCAACTTGGAAAAAGATCACCTTTCTGACCACAATTTGTAAAGGAGAAAACCAACATCATAGAATTGTGCTGAGCCTCCCAAATTTCACAGCTCATAATTTTAAGTAGCAAGTACTGGGAACCTGACTAAGGGCCCTGATTGCCTGTGTTAAGGGTATAGTGCGATGATAAACTTAAAAAACAGAGACAAATGCAGTATACATGATGTGACTGGGAAGTCAACATCTCCAGATGGGCCCAGAGCGATACTCCAAGAAGGCCACTGTTTGTTGGGGGTACACAATGATGGGGGGCAAGTGAAGGTTTCAAATTTGGCAGAAGACTAGAGGTTTATAGCTAGTGGGCAAGCAGAATCCTAGGATGACTCAAGAGGGTGGAAATGATCTTATGCTAAGAAGGATCTTGCCCTAGTGATCTTAGTTTTAGTCTTAGTGGGAGGGAGAGGATAGCTTGTCCCTACAGAGTTAATGGAAAATCTGACATGGGTGACACCGACCATCCCAGACCTCCATTTATCCCTTAGAAAAGCATGCAAAATTAGCCATAGTGAATTTGTGGTCCCCAACAAGCAAGGTCAGTAAAGAACTCAGATCTTTTGATTCATTTCTACTCCCTGCTATGGCCATATTTCCATCAGAATGAGCTAATCAGAGAAAAAAGTTGTGAACTACTGTCATTTATATTCCTCAGAACTTGTATGCAAACAAAAATCTCCATAAGTTTCTCCCATGTTCCTCAATTTAAGCTGACAACCTGTGATTATCTCACATGTAGGACAGATTAGTAAGCAACCTCACCTTCCTCATCTGTGACCACAGCCCCAATTCACTGCAAATGGCAAGAAAAATCAACAAAGATGAGGTTTGGAATGTGAAAGAAAATTCAGAGAAGGTATAAAGCCTGTGGCTTTACAGCCTTACCCATTCAAAATTTCACCTACTATAAAACACGGCTTATCAAATTTGCAACGTGTAATCAGGCTGAACCCGACTGTTATATCTCACCTTTCCTACAAAAGTACACATGAGGGTGTGGTGTGTGTCTGCCTCCTTATCACAAAATGTTAATGTTCCACAATCCTTTTTTCCATTGTATTTAAAGGCATGAAGAATATGAAATGTGTGTTTCTCCTTAAGAAGAAACCATGACTTCCTCAGAAATTAGCCCAAAGCAAATGTGCTCAGAATTCGTGATGTTTAGACTGTGCTTATTCCTCAAAGCCCAGGCGAAGTCTGCAGAATAATTTGTAGTATGGAGTAAACAAGCCCAGTAGACAGTAATTTGTTATGAAAGACAGTGTTTTAGAACGTGAACTGTTCTGCTTATGGGCAAGGGCGAAGCCATTTCCCTCCCTTCTCTTTCTCTCTCACCTCCCCCTCCTCACTCTCTTCCTGCAAGATTCTTGGCAGAGACTGAATGTTCATGTGGACCAACTTCAGTCGTGAACGCAGTGTCCAGGGAGGCGCCTGGTACTCTCAGGTTAGCAATTATTGATTGGGAGATGGTTTGCGAGGCTTGCCTTGACAGCTGCTAGCTGGCATGCAAATATTTAATTCCAGCCTCCAGAGCACTCTCATCAGTCCAATGATTCTTACCTGCAGTCTTTCGAACTTGTGAAAACATGTCACTGTTTACTCCTCAAAATGAAGTCATTTTAGGCATCGAACCAGGTTGGACTCTTGGGTATCTCTCAATTTTCTCCCCCTGAAATAATTTTTCTTCTCTGCATTTATTTTGAGGACTCGATCCTGTTTTGAGGAAGGGAAGTGGAAAGTGTTCAGAGAAAGCGGGAGGTCTTAGTCAGTAAAATGCACTGATTCATTCTGAAAAATGGTGACTGGAAATTAATCACTACTCCTGTAGACAGGGATGGGAACCGGACACTAATCAGCTTGACACCTCTTCAAATCCTGTGAAAATAGCTCTGTGAGCATGATATGAACCAACGAGGCTTTTCTTTAGGAAGAGGATCAGACTCAAATTCTTTCCTTTCTGGGCAGCTTAATTGCACAAACTTTATGCTAATTATTGTTGTGTTACAGATCTGGCAGCTTCACAAAAATCTTAGAAGCATGTTCCTGCAGGTTCAGAAGCTGTGTTTCAATGGCCCAAAGTCAGGCATTTCAGACAATGCCAGCCTGACACTTGCTTTTTTTCTTTTTTTTAAACTACGAGTAGCTTATAATTTATAGTTTCACGGGAATTTGCTTAATGTAGACCTGATTAGTTGCCTGCCCTCCAAAACCTGTGTTCCTTGGATGGGCAGCTTTCTGAGGCCTGAGGAGACCTGTTTTGCCAGTGGGCGTGGTCCCTGCCCTTGGTATAAATTCTGTTCATGGGAGACCTTCAGCGACCAGCACTCACAGTAGAGTGAGGCGTCACAGGTTATAACGGTGTGAGACAGACAGTAAACAGTACAGACACTAAGTCAGCATTCCCATGGACTCAGGGGCGCTGGAAAGATTTACATAACCTTTCTATTGGTTCGGAAAGGTTTGGAAGTGCCTGTAAGCAAAGGGCATTTGACTTGGAAGCAGGCACTTACACAAAGTGAGTGATAACTGAGATGAGGCGGACTGGTCGATAGTATAGTAATAATCAGAGCATGGCCTAAGGGTAAGCTGGCGAGGAAGGAGAGTTCAGGAGAACTCGCCTCCAGCTGTCACTGGTGAGGGACAGGTGGCATCTATCTCAATCCTGTGCTAACATGGTCTAAATAGGCGGTAACCTCTCGGAGGTCCACAGCAGGGTGAATGCAGTCACATTCCGCATTTCTTTTCTGAGATCTGTCTGTGGCGAAGACAGATCTTCACATTTTCACTGTAAAAAACAGTGATATCATTTTCCATGAGGGTTACAAGCCAGACATGTTACTTACTGGTAGTCACAGAGGTGTAAGGGAGTGGGGAGCCAGGTCATGCTGATATCACCGGCCCATGGCAGGATCCCGACACAGAGTCTGGGCATGGGGTGCTGTGCCTTCTCCCACCATGCCCCTGCTCCTCTGCAGCGACTCAGAGCTGGTGGTGAGGGGCTCAGGAAGGTCGGTGGAGGGAACCCGGGACATGTTGTGCTGCCTTTGGCAGTGGAGCGGTCGTCTCTTCTCTTGATGGCTGCAGTGACGGGAAAGGGATTGAGTTTCAGTTGCGCTCTTGGATCTGAAACTAGGTCAGAAAATTTCTGGTAAAGCAAAATTCACATATTTTATTTACTCCTATACTTACTAAATTTTCCAAGGCATAGAAGAAAACAAATAAAGTGATCGGTAAGATTCTAGAACACGGTCAAATGGTCTCTTAATGCCTTATTTTCCTGGAACTATTAGAAACCCTTACTCTCCATTTAAAAAACAAATTCGCCAAGAAAAATACCTTTTGTATCTTCAGGACTGAAAGAGTAATTAGAGACAAGAGGAGAATACTGAGTTGACATGTTTACTGGCACTTCAAGCAGATTTCAGTACTGTAAAATTACCATGGGGGGTGTTTTTTCTCAGACTTCAAGGTGATGAAGATGATTATAAGCCAAGTTCTGTTGCTCAGGGATTTGCTGACATCTAATGCCTTTCTCTTCCAGTGAATATGAGGGTGACATAGTTGAGTTAATAAAGGATCTGAGGAGGATGTGGCCCTGAGCCATGCTTTTATTCCCATCATATTTTCACAGTCGAACTCTGGCTCCCCACCCACACAGCCTGCCTCTCCGGTCACCATTATGAATCTAACCTGAGTCACACCATTCTTCTCCAAAGGACCACACCTTGGAGGAGGGCAGCAGTGAATAACAGCAGTGAGTCAGTCACTTTTGCTTCTCTAGTTCTTAATGGAGTTGACAGAATGTCAGATCTGTAGAGCAAAAGGATGGGGTCTTCAGGGGGACGGGAGTTCTCCGGGTTTGTTCAATACGTCACCCTGAATACCGGCAGACAAGAGCACTAGTTGCTGATTATCACACTAGTAACATTGACCCTCCCCATATCTCCAAGTTCCAAGCAATTATCCTACTCGGTGAGGCAACCTTTTAGGGATGTATTGTGACCAAGTCAAGATCTTTTTCATTTTGGGGTTGAAACACGCAATCCTTTCTTGCTTAATTTAGCTAAAGAATATTAAACAGTTAACTGCAGAGGCTACCACTTGTTAACAAAATTTTCAGTAGTTTTTATAGGTACACTAATAACACATTTTGGAATTCATACTAGATCTGTAGGTAACAAAGAAAGAGTATTTCAATTATTCTCAAAGGGAAGTCCATGAAATAACAGTACTAAAATACCTGCATAGTGTGGATAGGTCTATAAGGACAATTGGAGGGGCTGGGGATTTAGCTCAGTGGCATAAGTGCCTGCCTGCCTGGCAAGCATGAGGTTGTGAGTTTGATCCGTGGTACCAAAAAAAACAAGAACAATTGGAATTTAGGGCAAGAGAAACCTAGAGAAGAGATTTTCAAGGTAATTTTCAGCCTATACACAAATAAGAAAAATGTAAGATACATTGTGAGTCAGTTAAGAAAAGTCAGCAGTTTTTCTTCTGTTACAAACCTGAATTTAATTTGTTCCATAGGTACTATAAATGAACTTAATCATGAAGTTTATGAAGTTTCTCACTGAGTGGATTTTTTTTTTCTTTTTTGAGACAGGATCTCGCTACGTGGCCCAGGCTGGCCTCAAACTCATGGCAGTCCTCCAGCCCCAGCCTCCCAAGTGCTGGGATTACAGGGCATGCACCATCACACAGTGAATTTTAATCTTGGTTTCAAAAGAAGTGTTTATCTCTTTAATTGTTTAAAAAATACCTATAACACTAGCTATATCTACATGAGACAAAAATTATTATTAATACAGAAAAAAATATGGAACAGAATTTAGATCACAGTGAAATTATTTTCAAGATTTTAAAAAGTAAGGCTAAAACTGGAAATGTTAAAAAGAACTAAACCTGAAATGAAAATTTTGTGACTTGAAAGGTATACTGTATGCACACGGGTAGGGAGAGAGGGAGACAGAGAAACATACTGACGATTGTTTTCCTTCCATTTGAAATAATAAAAAAGCCTCATAAAGTTTTTTAGGTTTATGTCATTGTCCCACAGATAATAATCATAGAAAAAATGGAAGAAGCATCTTACCACTCCCTGGTGAGTAACACAGTGGCCAACAGGAGCTTTAAGTAGTAAAGAAATTTTAAAACACACATAGAGTGACTTGGGTTGGTATCACTTACCATTATGGTTGAATTCTAGGGTTTTAATTATTTTCTAGAGTAGGATAAGGAATCTGGTTTCTGGTTTATTGGGGCAGGACAGTATTTTCTCCTGCCTGAAAGTTTTATATGAAACATACAACATCCTGTTTCACAAACATCAAACTTTTAAGTGTTATAGTCTGCCTGGTGAGTTCTTCTCTGGACCCAGAAAGAATTACAAGATAGAGATTCAAAAGGGGACTCAGTGAAAGTGTTTGATTGTAGAGTGAAAGCAGAAAGCAGCGTTTACTGTAAAGCAAAAGCAATTAGTCCTCAGGTTGTTAACCTGGGAGCCTAAGAAGGGTTGCCAGGAAGGACTTTTTTTTTGTCTAGGGGTTTTCATGCATGAAAACAACTACATCTCAGCCAAAGGAGATCAACGAATGGAAAAGGTTGATGGCTAAGTGGGTCTGTAGGAACTTAGGGGATGTAGGGGCATACTCTAAGCTACAATAATACTAACTTTAAACAGAACAAAGACATCCTTTAGATAGGTATGAATATCTTATTTCTGGGCAAGAAAATCCCACCAATCTAATGAGATCTTTGTTAACAGATCCTCCCAGTGTCCTGGCCTTGGTCATCTATGTGTCCTTCTCTGAATTTTTCTGACTCCCTCTTTGGCTCAGCCTCTTCCAGGTGGCCTGGCTGCCAGTTCTGCCTGCTGACCTCCTTTTGCCAGAATACTTTCCACATCCTCCTCCCCTTATTATAGGCACCTGGGTTAGAAAGAAATAATTGTACAGAGAGGGCTGGGCTCTCAAGGAAGTTAGTGAAAAATAAAGTCACCAGGATTGAGGCTGGAGGGCCATGTGAAGGAAGGCCAGGTCTCAAGACCGAGATGCAATGGCCAGGCCTGCACTCCTCTCTAATGTATACATGGTAACTTGGAATTATTTTGTAATCAGCATCACCCGATCCAGTCAGTCCAAGAGGCATCAATGGTGCCTGAGCAGAGCATCTGGACCATCCCTTCCCATAATGCTTTGTTCTTCCCATGTATCCCTGCTCTGTGACTTGGTTCCCTATTGGAATAGTGACACTTAATCCTGTAAGTTTATAGTTGGACACACACTGTGACTTTGCTGTGTGAACTACTCCTGATAAAGGACCTCGGTAAATCCACTGGGGACCCCTCCTGTCTCTCAAGACCTCAATCTCTCTCTCAATAAACTTTTCCTACTCTTAAACTCTGCTGTTCCTTAAAATTCATTCTTCAATTTTTGGGGACACAAACTTGACACATCTGACATCTAGCAGGTTGGGAGCTGTAGGTCTCCCACATCACCTTCCTAGGCCAGTATCCCTCCAAGAAACCTCATCTTCCCACAGGGCCCTGCTCATCCGCAGTGGTTACTGTGGGAAGCCTCGTTAGGTTAGGAAAATGACACCCAAATCTTAGGAGATGGAACCTAAGCCCAACCGTCCCGTGGTTCTTCTCCTCAGTCTCTCGTTGTCTTTCTGCTTCAACAGGCAAGTAGATTTCAGCTCACTAAAGAGATGGAAATGTTTGCTAGGCTTTATCTAAAGTTACATGAAAACTGTAACTGGGGATTTAGTCAGCAGCATAAGCTTGGCAAATGTAAGGTTATGAGTTTGATTCCTAGTACCCCCGCCAAAAAAAAAAAACCCCAAACCCCAAAAACTATAGGTGCAATTTATATTCTGGGTCACTTTTTAGTAAACTGACAGTGAAGAGTAGGTTTCCAATTTGGTATGTGACAGAAGTAGAACACAAACTTACATATAGGGAGATCCTTGAATACTAACTACTGGAAGTCAGACCTGTAGGGCAACAAATGCATGCTTTTGAAATACAGGTGTTTCTGAGTACTTGTTTCCAAAATTCTTTGCAAACTGGGCCAAATAGTCCCATTTTAATATGCCAATTTACAGAAGAAGCAAGTCAGAACATTTCCAAGTGGCCCTTTTCCTTCAGGTAGCCAGCAAAAAAACAGCTTGAAGCATAGGTTGTAGGATAAAAGGATAGGGGAGCAGCTGATTTTAGGGACTCATAAAAACACCTCACCCTTCTGCCCCGAGGTATAAAGAATCTGCAGAGTCTGCATTGTGCTTCTATTGACATGACACATCGTCCTGCTTTTTTTCAGTGAGTTTAACTCATGCCAGGGGATAAGAAAACAACAATGTCATGTTTGAGATCTGTGGCTTGATAAAGTGACCAGCACCTGTATTACAACAATATGAACTCTTCCTTGACGTTGTAAATTCTTTGAGGTTAATGTATATATTTTTCTTTAAAATTTAGGAGAGGAATATGCATTACTAATTATATGTGGAAGTACCAAGTTCTTTGCTACCTAACAGTTCAAATTGGAATTTTCTAGATCATAGCATCTTTATTTATTTATTTTGGTACTGGGGATCGAACTCACAACCTTGCGCGTGCCAGGCAAATCATAGTATCTTTAAAAACATTTTTTGGTGGGGAGAGATATACAGAGAAATAATTTGTATACCACATTTACTAGGAAATTGTAAATATGAAGTGTGACCAAAATATACAGTGAATGTTTAAAAATGTATTAAAGGAAAAAATTGCCATTAACTCCTGCTCAAAATAGTTTCCCTTGCTGTGATCACATTCATCCCCTTGTTCCAACCACTTTCTGAAGCAGTTCTGAAGGTCCTCTTTTGTATCTTTCCAAAGTGTAATACTTTGGTGAATGCTCCTACCCAGTGCCAAAGAACAGGAAGGCAGTCTCATAAAAATATGGTGTGTCTTCATCTACCTTATTATTCACCAGATCTGGGCCATGTGGCTTGTGGCTCTTTTCCAAAGTCAAAATGACCATGAAAGGTAAACATTTTGAATTCATTCAGGACATCAAAGCAGCCACAGCAGTGCAACTATAGACACTCATGAAATGCTGTTACAGGATTTTGGGGTGCTGAAGTTTCCTTCTAGAGGTGGTCTTTAGGTTCTTTGTATCCTGAACAAAAATCCATCAAGATAAGCACAAAAGGTAGTGAGGTTTTACAATTATTATTGTATGAAAAAAAAAAAAAAGAAAAAGAAACATGCTCTTCAGAGAGAAGTGCAGACCAATTAAAAATAAGAATGGGGTGAGTAGAGGGAAGAAAAGTACTCCACACACGATAAGCGCTGACCACTGTGAAAGAGCACAAGGAAACTGTCGGCCATCTTTTGTGCCTCCCGTTTCTCTGGGTGACGTGGTCTAGGCTATTCTATCAAAATTCTGCTTGGGTTCTCTGAGATCTTAAGACAGCACTCCCTGGTTCCACATGCAGGCCTCTGGGAATTGTTCTGCCCATTTGTCCTGGAATTTTGGGATAGGCAGATCACTCCTCACTTCCCCTGCCAGTTTGCCATGCCCTGATCACCTGTCTCAAGAAGACTTCTAGAACTGCTTCAGAAAGTGGGACGTGTATACAAAGGAAGGGAGACTAATGGCATTGTTTTTTATTGTAATGAAAAAAATTTTTAAAGCATTCTCTGGATTTTTAGGCCACACTGCACGTGTTTGTAATGATTTACTTTCTAGATAGCTACCAATGTTGCAGCTGCTTCTCATGAATTAATTTTCCAATTTTATAGATGAGGAGACGTAAGCACAAAGACCCTCCATTATCAAACAGATAAAATTTGGTGCCAGAACTTGAACATAGAAAACTCTAAATCACTGTGTTCAGGTTCTGCATTTATACATAGAATTACTTTCCTCTGGCTGTTTCTAAACCAACGGTTATCAGCAGTTCATAAAAAGTGGAGACATTTCACAAGGCCAATGAGAAGGCTGCCACGCTGGCCTGTGTAATTCCCGATTTGCACATTAGTCAGGTGTTACTTAGCAGCCTCCTCCAGGCCTTCCCCGAGGTGAGGTCTACTCTGATCGCCACATCAAAAGCGAGGGCTGATTCTAGACTAAAGATGCTCTCTTTTCAGGCTCTGCAGCGGGCCGTCACCACCGCAAGCCATCTCAACTTGGGACACTCTCAGCCATGGTTAGCAGTGTCTCCTGAGCCACAACACATTCTGTGGGCTACATTTGCTACAGATTTGACTAACAAATGCAAGGCTACACCAAGGGACCTGAGCTGCAGGGTGGATAGGACCGAACCACAAATTAGCGTCTCTGCGGAAATGCCTAACAAGCCCGCCGCCAGCACCGCCCTTCCGGGTTCGCGCCCGCCCACCGCTCACAGTCGCGCTGCTTCCGAGTTGGTGGGCGGGGCACGCCTGCGCAATGCGGCGTGGGAGAAAAACTGGGGCGGGCGCTCTTGGGGACCCCAAACCGGGACGCAGAAAGAGGCGTCTGAGAACGTAGCGAAAGGCGTTGCGGTCGGTGGCACGTCCCCGCCAAAGTCGGTTTGTCTTTCTCAAGCTCAGTCCCACCTTTCTAATGCCACTCTGGCCCTTGCAGTCCCTCGTTGAGCCCCGCGGCTCTCGAGCGATGGGCAGAGCAGAGTCGTGCACGACAGTCAAGCACACCAATCCCACTTCTCCGCTCTCATCCGCCTCCCCCCTGCGGTCTCCGTCGCTTTCAGCGCGGGGCGGGCAGAGCAGCGCGCGCGCGCGCGCCTTGACCAATCGCGCGTCTCTCTGCCTTCTTCGTGCCTGAAGCCCCGCCTCCGGAATAGGGTTGGTTTACTCGCGCGCTTTTTAAGCGTACTAGGGTGGGCGCAATTCTCCCGGCGCGGAGACGTCCGTGAGGTCCGTGTTAGTGCTATAAAGAATCTTGTGGCGCTTCCCTTCTGTGGTCAGAAAGACTTGGTCCCGCCTCCGCCGTGGGGCCGCTGCCTAGCTCCCAGCCTTCTGAAGTGGCGGCAAGGCGGGCGGAGTCCTGCCTGTCCTCGTCTCCTTTTCAGCGCGTGGTGATTTAAGTAAAGTGTTACCCGCAGGCCTGAGGTTACAGGTCCTCATTCGTAGGGTGCAGATGCGGGGCCGTCGGGCCCGACGAGGGAGGGTTTGCCGTAGTGAGGGAATTCAAGTAAAAGTGGTTATTCCTCCGCTTTCCCTCACTAATGTAGACTTTGGTGATTTCAGAAATAAAACCAAAGTACTACTAGCAGGTTAACGTGTGTTGAGAGAGACCAGTAGTCTCCGTATGGGAGAGTTCAAGGGAAAACTGCAGGAAGAGCCAGAGCGAAATCGCAGCTTGTCAGAAGTTGCAGGCTTACTGAGGAGGTGTGGCTCAACGATGAAAAATTCTTTGATAAACACTTAAGGACTGTGTCGATGCGTGGTAATTTGATTTGCATTTTTATAATTACTTTTTCTTCTTTTAGAAATAAACCAGGATTTCATTTCCAAGATGGAAAGTCCATCAGACTCGGCCATGGTTGCCCCTAGCACTCCACAGGCCTGTGCGAATCCACCGTCTCTCCACACAGATAGTTCGGGGAAAGCGGTATGATGACCTTGGGTCTTAAGTGGGTCCATTCTGTGCATCTGAGTTTTGTGGCAGTGGTGCTTTTCCGTCTACTAAAGAGTTAATTAATTTTAACATAATGCATAACACCTCTGTCTTTATCCCCCACCCTTCCCAGAAGATTGTCATCTTGAACCACTTCTAGTTTCAGCTCAGGTTGTTGTAATAATCTAAACTGAGGAAGTGTGGATCTGTGTACTGGCCATCAGGAAGCTTGGTGGCAGTAGGCCTATCTTCAGTCTGCAAGTCTGAAGCACTTAGAGTCGTGTCAGTCAAATGCTAGTTGCTAAACAAATATCCATGATTACTGGGATGAATGTCTCAGCACTGTTTAGAATGGTATTTACTAAGAAAATGGAACTATTGGAGTGACATTTTATGACACTTGCTTTAGATATATAAACATCTAAAAAAGCCATCTAGTGTAAGGCCTTTATTTCTAGGGGATTTATTTACATTAGCCATATTTGTCTTAATTAATATTTTTAATGTTTTATGCTCTTTTCAGCCCATGAGTGCAACACTTAGAGACAGATTGAGGAAGACAAGATTTTCATTTAATTCCTGTTGCAGTGTAGTAAAACGTCTTAAAACAGAGAATGAAGAAAATGATCACATCTTTTCAGAGAAACCAGAATCTTCAACAGAAAAAGACTGTTTGAAGTTTCAAGAAAGTTGTGAACACATAGATAGTGAACCTGAAGAACATACATATTTGAAAAATACTCTCCAGAATACCAGTGAATCTAAGTCACTTGATACTGGGTCATATGGTGTTCTGCAAAATGATTTTGTGAATGAGAATTTTAAACAAGGATTAAAGGAAGAAAAAGCAAAATTGGTGAAGCAGGTAGAGGAGAAGGAAGACCTCCTTCGGAGGCTAAAACTAGTCAAAATGTATAGATCAAAGGTGAGAAGAGTTTTGAAACTTGGTATTTTAAAATTTTTACATAAATTGTGGGGAAGTAATTTCAAAAGTAGGAAATAAATTTCTTTTAGCATTACAGTAAAGCAGTAAACCAAATATCCACAAACCTGGTTTCCCACTTTAACTGAAATGTAAGTCATAGATTTAGATAGAGTTGATTAAGAGACCTGTCAGTATCAGATAAAACTTTTTAAAGTCCCAGCTTTTATATAATATACAGTTGAAGCTTTTCTGTTGTTTTTAGCCCATAGCAGTATTAGTATAGGTTATTAGCTGTGAATACAACAGAAACAGAAATGACAGCTGACAGTAAAACTAAAAATGTACTAGAGTACAGTAAAAAGTATTTTTAATAATGATCTTGTCTCTAATTAAAATATCTTAGGCATTTTGAGAAAACAATGAATGTATATTAGATTTTAGATTTAAACCAAATTGATTAAGTGAAACAGAACTTGGGTGTTTGGAAGGGAATAATTTCTGTTTCCTGGATAATTCATGCTTGTTCTTCCCCAGCAGTGTGGAATAAATGACAGAATATTTTGCTGGTTTGTGTTTTTAGGATTTTTCAAACATGATTTATTTATGAGATTGCATGTCAGTCATATTTCTAATTTCAATACTGTCATTTTTTAGAGCAGTTTTAGGTTCACAGCATAACTGAATGGAAGGTATGATACGGTCTCATTTTAAAAGCACAACTGAATGAAAAGTAGATTTTTGAAATCTTTATTATTGCTCCTTTACCTCGTTTTGCTGTACTTAATAATTAGAGCTTTCTCTTGAGAGTTAGTTTGTCCCAGAGTTTGGATAAACAGAATGGCAGTAGAACTCAAGTTGAGTGACATTTGTAACCTTTCTATTTATACCCATTCTGTTTTTTCATAGGTAGAAGTTCCATTCATTCCCAGGAGTGTTAGCCTTTAAAACTACACAAACTGATTGGACAGCTTTGATTGAGTTAAGCATGTCTATCTGGTTATTGATATAAATTGTTTTTTTCTGTTTCAGAATGACCTGTCACAGTTACAACTGTTGATAAAAAAGTGGAGAAGCTGCAGCCAGCTGTTGCTTTATGAGTTGCAGTCAGCTATGTCTGCAGAGAACAAGAAACTAAGCCTTACTCAATTGATAGACTACCATGGGTTAGATGATCAATTGCTACACTATAACAGAAGTGAAGAAGAATTTATAGATGTGTAATTCATAACTTTTCCTCAGAATATCTTTTTCTTGCTTTTTTTTTAAACTCCTCCCCCTCCCCCCAGTACTAGGGGATCAAATTAGGCCCCCTTGGGTGTGCTTAACTACTGATCCATACCTCTTTTTTTTTTTTTTTTTTTTTGGTCTTTTTCCTTATCGGTACCAGGGATCGAACTCACGACTGCCTGCTTGCAAGGCAGGCGCTTATGCCGCTGAGCTAAATCCCCAGCCCCCTTTGATCCATACCTCTGGTTCTTCAGCAAATCTTTGAGAATGACAACTTAATGAAAATATACTTAAGACATTGTAAAGAGAAGATGTTAGCCATGAAGGCAGTGGTGGCGAACCTACAGCACATGTGCCACAGCAGGCTGTATCATTGACAGCTCTGAAAGAGTCACCATCAGTGCTTTAGAATATAAAGTATCTTGACCTTAAATTCAGAGTTTAGGACACTGAGTCACATAAATTGTCCTAAAATGAAATACAGCATTTTGAAGAGATTTACCAAGAAAATTTGACATTTAAAGAAATGTTAAAAGTTAGATTTGGTAGCACTTGCCTGTCTCTTATCCCAGCACTCAAGAGACTGACACAGAAGGATGAAAAGTTTAGCCAGCCTTGGCAACTTAGCAAGACCCTCTCCCCAGCCTCCACCCCCTGAAAAAAAGAGGGCTAGGGATATAGCTCAGTGTAAAGGCCCTGGGTTCAAGCTCCGTACATAAACGAATGGATGGGCCAGGGATGTAGTTCTGTATGAAGGCCCCAGTGTGCGCACACACATACAAATTTATAGAATGTTTAAAAAATGGACAGTCCTGGGTACCAGTTTTTATATCTTTTGATTTTTATGGCAGAAAGTCTTATTTTCAGTGTTAAATAGTCCAATCTGGTGAATGCCTAAAACCTAACCCGATCAAAAGTTCTCACCTCTAAACCTTGTTTCCATCTTACCTCTCGTCATCTGCTGATCTCAGATAATTAAACTTATGTCCAAAATTACATTCTTTACTGCCTTCATGTTTTTTCATACTCCTCGTGTATTGAAACAATGACTGTTTCTTAGGCAATGACCTCATTGTCTATATCAAGATATTCTGGCATCCAGGGTCCTTCACATTCCTGCTTTTTTTTCACCTTCATCTGTCAGATAAACAGGAGTTCAGTTCACAGTTTCCTCAGCCAGAAGCCAGAGTATTGACAAGTTCCGTAATTGTAACGGTCACCTTGGCTGTTGGGAGGTACATGACCCACGCTGGCCCAGTCCCTGGGAATTTAGAGCTGAACTCAGGAAGGAAGCCCATTCTGTTTGTGGCTGGAGCTGTGAAACACAAACTTGGAAGCAGCAGTTGGCCTTCAGAAGGTGTAAAGCGCTTTCTGAGGCAGCTGGAGATGGAGGAGCACTCTGCAATCAGCAGTTTTACAGCCGCTACTTTGACTGAGTGTACCTGAGTTTCAGCCTAGTTCCTTCTATTGATGTAACAGCCTTGAGTTTTAGTATGGCAGGGGACCCAAGGGCCCACAGATCCTAATTTCCAGTGTGAGGCAAGCGTGAGGTCATGAGTTTAATCCACAGTACCAAAAAAGAAAAAAGTAATACAAGTGTTAACACCTTAGGTTTAAAGATGAGAAAAATTCAAGATTAAGTAGTTATTTTAAAAACTTAAGTGGTTAAAAAAAAACTAAGTGGGTAAGCTGGGCATGGTATCACTCCTGTCATCCCAGCACTGGAGGCTGAGAAGTCCAAGACCTGCCTGAGCTACAAACAGCTCAAGGCCAGCCTGAACTGCACAGTGAGACCCTGTCTCAGAAAAACCTAAGTGGCAGAGCCAGGATTTGAACCCAGGCAGCCTAGTAACAGCTCATATTTTTTTATTCCTATGTGTAAGACCATGTTACATTGACTTAATTTATATCATTAGTCAGTGCTGTTCAGTAGAAGCTTAGAGGAATCTACCATGAACAGTACTGACAGAAGAGCTGGGGTACGCTGTTCAGCAGAAGCTTGGGGGAATCTACCATGAACAGTACTGACGGAAGAGCTGGGGTACAAGACCCATGTGTCTTTGTACCTGCCAGCCCTCCCCCGCCCCCAGCCAGAAGGTACTTCCTGCTGAAGAGTGTCTTGAGTGTGTGGGTCAGGGGTTCCTGGTGACCTTCTCCACCCACACCTAACGGTGAATTGAGCAGAGTTAATGAAGAAGCAAACAAAACAGGACATTTGGTGTGTTAAGACTGGGGAAGCCAATGAAGTGCCCAGGAGGCACCTTAGGTGATAGGGCACTTGTATTCCAGCCTGGGTAAGGAGGGTCAAGTCGGGGAATCCACAGCTGACAGAACACCTAGCAATCCCAGCTGTAAAGTACTTACACCCCTTATGTATGTTCACCCTTGGCCTGTCTCCCTGCACTCCACAATTCCTGACCCAGAGATAATTTTAAAGATCCCTAGATACAGGAAACATTTAACTAGTGGACATTTTCTTGCTGAATTAGCCAAATTGGCTTTCAGGCATCATTCTAGTCCCGAGGAGGGGCACACATCAAAATGATGTTGGTCTTGACTTTCCCACCCAGCACTGATCTCTGTGAGGGTGCTCAATGAAACCTCGGGCGATTTTTCCTAAGTGGAAGATTTCATAATAGCTCTCTTGCTTTACCTGGACCTTTCTGGACTGGATGTGGTACTGTGGATCAGACTTAACATTTGCTTTATAAATTGCAGAGCTGCAAGGGAGTTCATCCCGGAAGTGATCACTGGCCAGGGATCCCAAAGTTAGCAGCTTACAATGCAGCAGCTCTGAAGGGTGAGGAAGTTTGCTGCTGGTTAGTTTTCTCACTGCATAGTTATCACTGTCTACTGAATGAAACAATGCTTCAGGGAAATAAAGAAGCGCTTTGTTTTTCTAAATTGTATTGTGTAGGGCACAAGATGGAGCTTTATCACAGTAAGAAATGATCAAGTTTTCTAAGTATGTCATAATTTACAAATGATATTAGTCTTGGAAAAAGTAATTTACCTTGTTCTCATTGGTAGAACAAGGATTACTCTTCAAACTTTTAGTAACTTTAAATGAATAAAACAGTCTGGAGCCAGGCAATGTGGCACATGCCTGTAATCTCAGCACACTCTGGGGCTTTTCTCTTTTTTCAGGATGGGGATTGAATCCAGGGTCTTGGACATGTTAGACAAATGCTCTGCCATTGATCCCAGCATGGATACTTTCTTTCCGCTTTAAAATCTGTTCTTTCTTAAATGAAAATAACTCTTTTACACATTTATTTATGCAGGACAAAAATTTATATACTGATTACAAGGCTAAAATTAATTTACTATTAAAAATATGACTAAGAAGAGATCTACTTAAATTTTACAGTATGAAAGAAAGAAAAAGAAACATTTCACCCAAAGGCAGTGAGTTTTGAAATGCCTGGTTTGGCCTTGTGATTTTTGCTGGTGTTTTACAGATTTACAAGAGCAGGGAATGTTTTCATCCTTAATCTTTCAACTTCAGCCTGAAGTACTAAAATCTGCTCAGCTTGTTCTTTTGAAATATTTGTCAGCTTTTGTTGTTTCATCATATTTTTGTATCGTTCTTTGGCAATCTTTTCACAAGTCAGCGTGGACCCTGTTCCAAAAACCAAGAGGCAGGAATTAGTTGGAGTATTACCAACACTTTTAAATACTAAAGCAGCCCCCACAATCAACTGTGTGGAAGAGATGCCCTTAGCTTTATAATTAGTGTGCAGGTTTCAGAAACGCCAGTTATTTTTGAAAAACGTATGTTGGTTAAAGAGAAAGGCTCACCTACTGCATTGCAGATGTCTTGTCTCTCCGAGACAGCTACCAGCTCTTCTCGTAGGTTGCAGCTTAGAGTGTAATTTGCCATGTCTTTTTGATTGCTGAACTTTCCCAATTTTTTGAGCAGTTTTTTGCAGTTATTGACATTCTTTTTGTGGGTCTGAAAATTTTGTTCCCATGAAACCCCCCAAAATAATATTGAAAAAAATGTCATTTATAATGGCATATTCTTATATTTGAAATACATGCCCAACACTAAAGACAACATCTTGTCTCCCAGTGCCTGCCATATGTTCTACCCACAGGAGATGCTCAAATTATTTGTTGAACGATAAAACAGTATGTTAATAAATTTTAGAAAAATTTTTGTATATTCTTAAAAATTAGGGAATGTTTTTAAAAGCTTGAGATTAATTTATTGTCATCTGATGTATGTGTTGTAATAAAACTGAGCATTTGTTATTCAGTTATGATAAGATAAAACCTTTACAATGCCAAGAAAACCCTATCATAAATGTTACATAAATCATAATTCAGTGTCAAATGGGAAATCCCTTTCTAATCACATATCACATATGTCCACAGAGGTTAATGTAAATAGTTTAAAAAGTACTTTGGTCTATGCCTCCAGTTATGGTTGTCTCTAATTACCTCATGAATACCAGTAAATGATCAACATTCTGCTAAGTTCTTTCCAAGTTCATGATTAAGACACTATTATTTTGCTTAAATGATTCACAACTTTTAGCATTATAATTAATATTCTTTGAAACTTACCTTATCTAAAACATTAATGGTTTGCTCCATTATTCCAATCTGAAGAGCAATCAAAGACTCATAGTTTGGTTCATTGAGGTACTTGAAGAGAAAATAATATGGAAGAGTGTTTTTCTCTATTTCTTTCAATAGGTAACTTTTAAAGATTGTTTTGGTTTTTTAAAAAATTACTGGTTTTCATAGCAAATATCTATGTTAGTTAAAACTGGTTTGATTTTCATGCATGTGTACTTGTACTGGCCATCTATACATTCATTGGCCAAATATTACAAATGCCTGGTCTGTTTTCTCATTCATTCATTTATCTCACTGATGATTTATTAAATGTCCCACTTGGGACCTACATTATCAGTGTTCTACTTAAAGATAATGAGGGCTACATTAAGATAGATAACATGACCTACGCTTCAAAGAAAAGGGGAACACACATACAATTAGTTGCCAGAAGAAATGTAAAGTGTTCTCAAATTCAAAGAAAGTTTGTTATAGGGTGGGATTTCTCCCAGCCTGAGAAATCAAGAAAGGATTTACGCAGGAGATGACATTTAAACTAACCCTGAGAAAGCAGGTAGACTTGAGATGTGTGAAACAAAACAGGGAAGGAAGGGGAAGAAGTTGTTGAAAGGGAAGGAGGAAGAAGAAAAAGGAAGTGAAAAGCAAAGGAAAAAGAAAAAGAAGAGGAAGAGGACAAGGAGGAGGAAGAGGAAGAGATGCTCACGAACAAGAGGAAAGGTGGCAAATGAATTTGAGTCTGAAGAGGTAAAGTGAGAGACACTGTCCACTTACGGAATTCATTGTTCTCTTGCTTGTTAAGAAGTATCAGTCAGAAATGTTTGGAATGTTACTAAAGTGAAATGGAAATTAAAATGTGATAGCAGTATAAAATCAAATAGATTAAATATAATTTAAAATTTAGAGAGAGAATATGTAGAAATTAATTTTAAACTGGCTGGGGTGGTGCCTTTTATCCTCAGCTGGTGCTTGAGGGACAGGGAGCTTAGTCCAACATGGAATTGGACTGGAATCCAGAAAGCTAGGACTAGGATTAGGTTTTTAGAATTGATTACTGATGTTGGAAGAACAGATGATCATCAAAGAACAGGACATGGAAAGAAACAGAGTTAAGGCAGAATCTTAAAGAAAGGCTATATTTAAGACTTAGAAGCAAAAAAGTTAAAGAGGTAAAGTGGCCTGACCTGTTGGAAGAGAAATATGAAAAAATAATAATAATAAAAACCAGAGGACTAGGCCGGATGTGGTGGTACATGCTTATAACCTCAGCACTTGGGAGGCAGAGGCGAGTTTGAAGCCAGTGTGGGCTGCAAAGTGAGCTCAAGTCCAAGAAGGGAATGAGCCAAACACTAAGGAGATTGAAGGGTGATGAACAAGCACAGGATCAAACAATGAATAATGAGTTCCTCAACGAACTGTAAGGCAGACCAGGGCTGCTGAATGGACCCTAAAGCTGGGAAGGTAACAAGTGTAAACTACTAGAAGAAAAAGATTCATAAAGACAGAAGGAAATGCCTCTGGCTCTGAATATGCTTGGTGTCACAGAGGCTTCACATTAAATACTGGTGAGATAAATAAATGAAGTTAAAATTGCAGGGGTAAGGAGCACTTGCCTTTTGACGGTCTCTTGAAAAGAACAGCATCTGAATATCCCAAGCCTTCTGGTTGAGATCTTCCATTTCCATCTCCATTTTCTTATGTTCCCACTCAATCTGATATATTCCTTTGTTCACCTCTTTACTTTCCGTCATACTAGCAACTTTCTTTTGTCCTTGAGTCTTAAGAAAGTACAGTTGTTATTCATATAATACGATTCTGCACTCAGACTTACAGGCTACTTGAAGAAGCAGCTACCTCAGCAAGCATCTGAATCACAGGGATAGTCTTCTTACTTTGGAGCAAATATTAAATGCTCCTAGGATCTCCTTTTGCCATTGGCTAATCCACCAACCTCTCTGCTTCTGAAAGCCTAACTCACAGCCCTCCCTCCTCCTGCTGTGGATGAAGGATCATCGCTCATGCAGTGAGGCACAGCATTATCTGTCTGATAGGCAGTAAAAAAAACAGGAATTAAGTATGACATTAAGAAACTGAGGTGGTGGGCACTTAACATTGGATTACCCAAATGTAATTGATGAGTATTTTTAAAAATCATTCTAAGATTACTAATAGCGAAAACATCGTGTCTTTATAATTTACATGAGAATTTCATCTGTTAACATTTTACAGACATTTAGCATTTTCTTTCCAAAATGTGGGTTTTTGAACCTTATGCTACCTTCTACTCTTTTTTTTTTTACACTTTTTTTTTTCTTTTTATTGGTACTGGGGATCAAACTCACGACCGCCTGCTTGCAAGGCAGGTGCTTATGCCCCTGAACTAAATCCCCAGCCCCTTACCTTCTACTCTTTTTAAAAAAGTTGTTAGTAAATATTTGCAGTACATATTAAATACCTTTATCGTGGGGAATTGGTACACACATATACTGCGTTTTCATACTTTTTAATTCTTCTCCTCCTATCCCATTGGCTCCCATTCCCAGCACTATTTTTACTATTTTCATCTTCTGATCTTGGCCTTCTGATCTTCTGAGCTTGGCCTCTCAATTCCATAGATTTCCTACTTTCCATGACCTTTTTCCCCAGTGTATTTCAGCCATCCAACACTCATAGTCATACCTTTGCTTTTGACATCAAAAGTTCCAAGACTAAAGTTCAAATTAAATCTCTAGAACATTCTTTCTCAACTTGGGAAATATGTTGCCCCATCAAGGGACAATATACTTTATGCTAAAAAGACAAAACCAAAAACAAATAACCTTCTGGCCCCAGACGTTAAGAGTGACAAGGTTCAGATATACTGTTTGAGAACTCTTTTGGCCTCCCTTTCAGTCAGCTGCTCTTGCAGGGCGTAGCTTCAGTCACTGTCACTACTCTTTCGTGTTATTGAGCCGTCACTGACTGAGACTACTCTAGTCAAGTCACTGACACAGACTTGGACCTATTCTCCTTGGAATGCTTCCCCCTGGCTCCCTCCTGCTTCCTTCCTAGACTCTCCTTACCTGTTCTCTGTTTGCATCCAGGCTCAAATTCCCTTTCCTTAGCTCCACCTCTAAGTGGTCTCAGACAGTCTCACAGCTTAATGATCTGTCTAGTTTCTGCGTGCAGTAATTCATACCTGACTCTGTGTATGTACACAGACAGCTCTCCTCAGCCTGCACTCCTCCTCTGCTCTTCTGTAGGGTAGTTATATACGCATCTCAGGTTAACAAAGGGTGGGGAATCTTTGCTTTGCACAAGTTTAGTGGCACACCTGGCCTCTGCACACTAGATGCCTTCCAGTTGTTTCAATCAAAAATGTCTCTAGATGTAACATAAAGTATATTGTCCCCTGATGGGGCTTCATATTTCCCCAGTTAAAAAAACAAAACAAAACATCCTTTTGCTATGTGCTGAGTCAAAGTTACAATTCCCTAGTTTTCCCCATCTCAGTTAATAACACCACCATCTGCTAGTTGTTCTACCCAAAAGTTTAGTAGTTATTTTTTTATTTCTTTCTTTGTCCTTCACATTCAACCCACTGAGTAAATGTTGCTTCCCCTATCACACGAAAAATCCAAATAAACTCCAAAATTGTGAGTGCACTGAGGTCACAAGAAACTAGGTATCCTGAAAGCTGAGAAAATAAGGATCACCCAAGAGGCAGAAGCCAGGCAGTGGCTGTCTGCTAGGAAACCGTGGAGGGAAGCCACACTTGGCACCAGTAAAGGGGGTACAAAGAATTCAGACTTTATAAAAAAAAAATTGCTGAGGCCAAATGTGAGGTAGCCTGAGAGTGCAGATTCAGAGGGGGCCAGAGACAAACTGTCCTCTGCCCCTTGCAGGCCCTGCCCTGATCGGCACTCCCATTCACCAGGAAGACAGGCAGTATTGCAGGAAGCTGCAGGAGGCGCCTGGGGAGATGGCAGCCCAGAGAGGTGCAGGGACCGAGTGAGGGAAAGGCACAAACCCGGTTAAATCCTTTTGTCATATAGAAGACAAGATTTCAGCCCTGGTAGAACAGCAGCAAATCTGTTGCTTCCAGAGCCACAACATGAATGATGCTGTCTAGAGGAAGAAGGCAAACTGGATTAAAACAAAACCTTTTCCCCCAAAGAAGATGCACAGGGGGTGGGGCAGACCTGCAAAAACTGTTAACCACGAATCGTAGATTTATAAAAATCATCCTTCAAAGGTGAACGACAGTGCCGATGGTACCCACCTGCAACTCCAGCTACTGGAGAGGCAGAGGTGGGAGAGTCACACATTTGGGGTCAGCTGAGACAACAAAGTAAGACTTCATCTCAAAAAAATAAATAAAGTAAAAAATGAAGGGCAAACTAAGACTTTATGAGATAAAAGTTAGGGAGTCCACTGCTACTATACCTGTTTTACAAGAAATGCTAAAATACTCTTTCAAGGTGAGAAGAAAAGACAGTAGAGAATAACTCAAAACTATAAGAAGAAATAAAAACACCACATGAATGATGTATCCATGTAAGTAGTGCGCATGAAGACTCATACATGACATGACATCTCAGCTCCCTGGGAGACTTAGCCAGGCAGAGGGTGGCAAATTTGAAGACAGTCTGAGCCGTCTAATGAGACTCGGTCGCAAAATAAAATTTTAAAAAAGAGACTGGAGGATAAGGAAGTAGCTCAGTGGTAGACTACTTGTCTAGCATGGGTGTGATCACTCCCAGCAGCACACACACACACACAATAACAGTTATTGTATTTGGTTTATAACTATTTTTCTAGATTTAAAAGAAAAATGTATAAAATAATAATAAGCACATAATATGAAAGCAAAATAAGCATGTACATGCACATGGTGTGCAAAGACATAACAAGGGCAGCATAAAGCCAGAGGAACACTTCATGGGAAGAGACTCTGGTATACTCCTGAAGCTAAGCTGGCGTTAATTCAGATTTACTCAAAATAACAAAGTTTGAGTGCCATTGTAATCCTCAGAAATCAATTAAAAGTTAACTGAAAATCATAGAGAAAAGAAAATGAGAAAGGGGGGATCTAAACTGCACTGTAAAACACGAGCTGCATAGGAACAAAGGCAAGAATGAAGGCTTTGAGGAACCAAAATGTATGAAATACAGAAACCAACCTCAGCATCAGAAATCAGTTTTTCATCATGTAATGTAAAGAAGTTACATTTCATGTAACTTCTTTACATGTCAATAGAGTAAGCTCCAATCGTAACAGAAAGGAGCTAGGTGCCAATAAAAAAAGGAAAAAGTGGAAGATTCCCAGTGATGTGGAAATTAAATACATTATTAAATAATAGACCAAGAAAAACACAAAAGATAAATTAGAAAACATTTTGAAATGAGCAAAGATGAAACACAAGATACCCAAGATGAGATGCACCAAAGCATAGCTTAGAGTGAATTTTTTTTAGCGGTAAATACATTAAAAAGAAGACAGATCTTGCATCAGCAATCTAACTTTATACATACAGAACTAAAAAAGGAACAAATGACAATCATACGCAGGAGAAGGGTAGATTAAGATTAGAACAGAGACGAGTGAAATAGCAAATTAAAAACCAGTAGGCAGAATCAGTGAAATAAATAATTGGTTCTTGGGGAACCAAAGAAAGTCTAAATGGGCAAATCTTTAGCTAGACTGAGGCAAAAAGACCCAAACATCTAAAATCAGAATGTGATCAGAGACATTACTACCAGTGCTCTGTAAAGGATTACACAGTGAAAATTACATACACAATACATAACTTATATCACAGTTAAGTGAGCATTTAACTCCACAGTCCCAAATTTTCTGTAACTTAGAAGTTTTTAAATTTTTATTTTATTAATACATGTTGTAGTACATAATGATTGCATTCATTGTGGAGAGTTGGAAATCTGGGGCATTAGGATTATCTGGGAATAATTTAGAATTATCTGGGGAGTTTTAACAAATACGCCTCGGAACCTTTGTGAAGTCCTTCAGGCAATTTTAATGTGCAGCTCCTGTCATGATAGGAGCCACTGATTTAAATGAACTTAAATTACTCGCCCCAACATAAGAGAACAATGTAACATTTGGCAAGCAGCATGCTGTGTTATCTTCTTCCTCTATAAAGAAAGTATAATTACCCGAATGACAGAATTCAGGTTTTCAATGATGGTCTTATTGATGAGAATTGCATCAGGGTACTGCAGAGTTTGCTGGAAATTCTCCAGTTCTACTTGTCCTTGTTTGAGAAGAATTTGTATTGTCAAATTCAGCTGGTATTTGGCTTTGTCTTCCTGTAATCTAAATGGAGAAAGACTTCAAAGCAAGTAATTGTAATATGTATATACTTCAGATTTTATCTATTATCTAAGGACATGAAATTCAAGTCAGCCTGCGCTAGGCATTAGTGTAAAGAGTGTTCCCCTGGTGGTGAGTGTCCTGAGCTCCTCTGGTGTTTCTTCGCACTGACTCGGAATTACAGTTGGATTGTTCAGAGAACAGCATGGGCAGAAACACATTCATCGGATGTCACTTAGGATCAAGCAAACATGGTATAGCTTTGATTGTCATGAAAATGAAGGAAACTGAGACTGCCAAATATAAAGATTATTAAAGTTCTGACCTAACATTGATTTCTGATACTGTATTAGCAATATCTCATTTATGCCCTATGTATCAAATCTGTTTCCGGATAATTCATATTCCTGCCTGTATCTAGATCAGAAAAACAGGGATGAAATGGGGAACATCAAAGTATTTATGCATGTGACTATAAATAGCGCCCTTTTGAAACAAGGATTTGAAAAGAGGACTCCAATCTTAATAAGGAAGAACCACGGCCTTAAAGAGACCTGTGTCGCTGGTAGGTGTCTGTGTGCAAAGCATGTGGGCGCCTGGTTGATCTTCCACATAGCTTGCACAGCTTGGGCTGCAAAGGACCTACTGCAGAAGCCGCAGTTTTAAGAAACACCGAACTTTTTCTAAGACATTTCTTTGTATTAAGAGCCACGGGAGCCGTGGCAAGCTCCATCCTGAAACAAGTGGTGCACAACGAAATGTTTTTCAAAATAGCCATTTCCAACCCAGGGCCAGGACTGAGCCTGCTGCGAATCTGCTGGGGGCCAGGTGGCTAAGAGCAGCTCTCCCTGCGAGGACGTGGCCTGCCTGGCCAGGAAGGGTAAACCTGAATGGAGTTTCCAATTACACGATGAGCTCATGGAACACTTTCTCGATCTCCTGTTGCACTTTTTCATCATCCTCCACTCTCCTCCGGAGAAAAGCCACCATCTCAGTCAAGCCAGTTGCCTTCTGCTTCACCTGAAGAAACCCGACCGGAAACATCTCAGGACATAAGGAGCTTCAGTTTTGGAAAACAGATGTCTTTAACTTTTTGAGCTACACAAATTTAGTAAGACCATGTCTCTAAGATTGAATAAAATTTTAAATTCCTGCCATTATATCGAGTGTGTAAAACGTTCATGGCACATTCATTCTGTGAAAAATGTGGAGAGCATCAAATGACTGCTTGCCAAAAAACAACTATGCATGCAACTAATATTTTTATAACTTCTTTTGAAACTTGTTCCCATCAATTTGGATGAAATTATAAATTCATAGATATGTGACGAAAAAAATGCGTGTGGCACCGAGATTAGGGAATTTGAGGAAGGGGACAGCAAATATCTAAAGAACAGGAAGGGGAGAGTCTTCCAAATAAACCTGCCTTCCCGAAGCTATGCTGTTTCTCTGTTTTAGTGAAATGGTAAAGTTGTTTCTAGTGAGCTAAATATAGCTTTAATCTATGCAAAATGAGATCATCTCTAAGAGAAAATTATTTCCTCTTGGAGAGGAATAGAATAAATAAATAGCCATAAATAAATTTTAATATTGCAGTGGTCTGGTACAAATGTGAAGTGAAATGGATAAAGTTAATTTTACTGATATATTTTATTGAACATAATAAGATTCAGAATGCTACATGTCAACCTATAATCAATATAAGAAATATTAGTGAGGCATTTTCTATTCCTTTGCTCATACTAAGTCTTCTAAATCTCTGTGCATTTTCCATTTATGACACATCTCCCTTAGGACTGACCCCATTTATTTCAATGCACAGTGACCACATGTCTCTATTCTGTACAGTGTGGGTGTACAAGCACAGGCCTGCACTGTGTAGCATCCAAGTTAATGCTTTATTTTGTTATTTTATTATTGACATTACTAGCTACCTTAGCACACAAGCCTCAATAGTTATGATGCACTGACCAAGGTAATTATGTATTGGATATTAGTACACAAAAAATAAAATAAAATTTTAAAAACGACTTTATGTACTTTGTATTCATTTTCCACTTTTGCTCGTCTAGTTACGCAGAAGTGATCCCAGACCGCGGGGTCCAAGCCTTCAGGCATGTTGTTAATATTATCCAACTCATCCATGGCTTTCATTAGCTGGGCAAAGGTGTCCTTACTCAACTTGCCAGCTCCTGCTGGCTCTCGAAACGGGACAATACTCTCCATTTCTGATTGCGTTTTCTGTTTCTGCATTCTGGTAATATCAAGAAAATCCCATTAACATTTCATATTCTTAAAAACATTAGGGTTAAATACCAAGCCCCTTGATATAGGCATAACACACTGTACAGCAATTCCCTTCAGCACCTGGATGCTGGCAGGTGGATTATTCCAAAGAGCGAAGCACCCAATTTGTCCTTCTTCCACCCATGTTAGGTCCCCAGTCAGGACCCTTGACTGGACTACAGACATCCCTTACTACCGTCAGCACTGGCCACATTGCCTGCCTAGGAGCTTCGTGTGTTGTAAGCAGGTAGTAAACACCCCGGGGCGAGGCAGAGGTGTTAATTCCCTAGGTCCATCTGTACATCCTCTGCTGGTACTTGTTTTGCAGTAGGATATGCCTAGGTGTGTTTAGGATTGGAGAAGCCATTTCTTTCTCATTCACATTAAAAGACTGACTTTGTTTTCCTGAGCTATAGCTGGGAAGGGGCGCTCAATGTGGAGCTGCCGCTGTTCCCTGCATGGTGAGGTTAGCACTGCTACCCTGGGCAGGACCCGCAGGGAAGAGCTGTGCCCCCAGTGGTGAGAGATGGTGGTGTTAGGGTTTACAGGTAGTTCCGTTTGACAAGGTTGTGTCTTCCTCCCTGCTGCCTCCCAATATGCAGACAGACTCACTTCTTTTTTCTCAAGTGAAAGCTGTGCCTATTAGTTTACATCACTGCTGCTTTAAAAACAAAGACACTGAGACCTGAGGCAGAGGCTCAGTTCCTTAGGTTGCATGAAACTTGTCAAAGGTTGGAAAAAGTTTTATCCAGGACACACACTCACCTATTCCTTTGTGACAAACTATAATTTCTAGATTATATTTGATTAAAAATATGAATTTATAATGTTAGGAATCTGCACAATATAATTCTGATACTGCTCTGTCTAAAAAAAGGTTTTTTTAGAATATAATTTTAGAACTCTTGATGATTGTTATTTTCAAGTATTTATACTGGCATTTTTCAAACTGTTTCAAGCACAATAGCATGAGACATTCTAAAGAGAGGCAATTTATGCTCAAGTAAGTTTTGAAAACACTCTTACTCTGTTTCTCACACTTGGAGATTCAAAGGCCAAAAACAAGTTCCAAGACGCTGTCTTAAGTGTTCGTCTTAGTTACTTTTCTCATTGCTAGGACAAAATACCCAGCTTTCAGCCCATAATTGGCTGGCTCCAAAGCAGTGTGGCACATAGCAGATAAAAGTTCATGGTACCCGCAAGGCAACAAAAGCACCAAGTGAAAGATAAAGACTCTTCCTGCTCCTTATACTGTATGCAGGGTGAGTGCAGCACTCACTCCCCTAATTGTAGCTAGACTGTGCCAAACCAGCAGACTGATTTGCTAATCACACACCCTTAATCCTAACATCTCACACTCTAGATTCAGCCACCTCTGAAAGCCCTATAAATGCATGAGGGTTTCGGGATGAGGAGGGTGCTCTAGACACAAACCATAACAATAACGCTGTTTAACTTTTTTTTTTTTCAACCCAGTATTTCTCCAAACGTATTTTCCCTTGGAAACTTTTACATATAAATCCAACTCATGCCACAAGGGACTCGTATTTGTTAGAACACATTTTGAGAAAAATTTTATGCATTTCTATGCCATCTATGACTTAAGAGGAACTAGTATCAAATAAATAGAAACCATAGTAGCACTATGCAAGATGCTCAAGCATTTTTCAGAATGATAAACTGACATTTCATACCCTATCTTAAGATACAGACAAAAGTTTTAAAAAATACTGAATTACAATCAAGGCAAACATCTTTGCCAGAAAGACGTCATACATAAATTGAAAGCAGAAAGATATCACACATAGATTTCTATCTAACTGGGTAGAAAGTGAAACCTTATTCTTCATTTAAAGACTCTTTTCTTAGAAACATAATAGAAAAGCAAAAATAAACCTTGGCCGGCGTTTAAAAAGTTTATAGAGTACATCCACTTGTTGACTTGGAATTTCGGGAAATTCCTTTTTGAAGCTTCGGTCCAGAACCTAAGAATAAACACATTAATGCCAGGATCACAACTTTGCTCAGAGACAATATTCTTCAAGACAGGGATTGTGCCACTTTAATTTAAAAAAAAAACATGAAAACATGTTTATTAAGTTGTGAGAGGGAGACTATTCATGGTGTAAGGACTCCTCCAAGATGTATTTTGAATAGCAAGTACCTACTATAGTAAAAATGTTATTCCATATAGGAGGTCTTGAAAATCATCCAGAAGTTTCTCCAAATAGTATTTACTCTTTAAAAAATGCAAGTTAGTCTATTTTCTCCCATTCTTCTCCATTCCATTAAATTCCATCTCTTTCTAGCCCTCCGTTTCTGTCTTCTTTATGGGATTCCATTCTATTCTTTTCCATCCAAACCCACTGGCCATACTTAGTAAACTGATTTCATGACCACAAAATTTTCAGAAACATACAGTGGCACAGAAAGACATTGACTCATAGCTGAGAATTGTAGTAGGAAAGAGATCTATGAGAAAAGTAAGATATGTCCCCTCAGCCTTCTCCCCAGTCCCGAGAGCGACCACTTGACCACACCGTCCAGAAGGGGAGACAATGACTCACTTTGTCTTCTGCCAGTAAGTTGTCATAGTTCTCCTTATACATATCGAGGTCTTCTCTAGATTTACGGATTGCTTCTGAAGTCTGGCTCTATAATAATGGCAGAAATAATTCACTATACTGGAGACTTAGGACAAACAAAAATAGGGGCTTCTAAGCAGAAAGGGCTTCCTGGTACAAGCTAAATGTGCCCATGGAGCATGCATTACAGGTAAACATCCACAGAAGGAAGCACACTGGAGACTTGGGAAGGACAAGGGTCTGACCGCCAGCCAGCTCTGTGTGAGTGTCTGTGTCTGAGAGCACCCTGCACTCCTGCCCAGAAGTATGGGTGAGGGAAGGGCATGGCCTTGGGAATTGCATGGCTCCACCTGTGTTCAGAGGAACTGAAGTAAGTGTGGTGAGTAGCTGCACTGCCTATGAAAACATCTAGGATTCACAGCCTCTGCAGCAGCCAGCTGGAATCTGGACGACAGCTTTTGCTACAACCGCCCATCAATTGTCCAGACTGGGCAATCGTTGCTTCTCCAATTCTAATTTTTGTTCCCCTTTCTGACTTAGGACTATCCTCAGAAGGCCAAATATGTCCTCCAAAGGTTGTCCATGTCAGCTGATTCCCTTCAGAGTGTACCTCCTTCTCTCTGTAAGGCCTACCACCCCCTACCTGCCTGAGTCTTCCCACACCCTGCCAAGCTCGGAATAAACAGCCTCTGCATATTTTCTTTTGGGCGGTCTTCGTCTTTCTCCCTGCCCAATTCCTGCTCCGTGACCTAGTGGTGACTATGTGTGCTCTCCAGTCTCTGTAGGGGGAGTCTCATCTGTGACGGAAGTACAGTGCCTGGCCGGGTTGTTATGAGGAGGGGTGTACCCAGAAGTTCTTTGCCTGTGTCACTTAAGAGACTCTTGGAAAAAATAAAGTAGTTATGTCATTTATGGTACTTTAAGTCATGCATGAATAAATGTTCTTTTCGGTAAATAAAAGTAATAAAAACTGACATATATTAAAGCATATTATATAAGTTTTAAATAACTGTACCTATTAATGTTTATATTTAGATAGTTTTGTTTAGAACATGACAATTTTTCATTCTACAAGCTAACCTTTGCTTCCATGTTCAGTAGAATTTAGGAGTTCCAAATTGTCCAGAGGAAACTATATTCTCTAAAGAATGGCCTGGAAGCAGCTGCAGAGATTCTGTACCTTGTTCAGCATTCTACCCACAGTCAGTCATGGTTAAAAACCCATGTTTTTGGCAAGGTAGCTAGGAGGCTTCGTTTTATAAACCACAAGTCATAGGAAAGCGACAGTTTCACAGTTGATTTGTTGTGTGGTACTAAGGACTGAGCCCAGGGAGGGCTAAGAGATGCTTACAGCTCCCCCCCAACTTTTTTTTTAACAATCTAATTTTGAAACAGGGTGCTGCTGTTGCCCAGATTGCCCTTGAACCTGTGGTCCTCCTGTCTCAGCCTCCCTAGCAGCTAGGATTTCAGGCATGACCACCACACCTGGCTATGCAATTCTGTAGCCTAATGAGTGCAGACACAGAATCACATGATTTTGTTTCTGGGTGGGGAATGGGTATTTCCCAGCCCTGGAGCAAAATCATAGAGAGGGAGCCAAGGGAGGCCTACGGCCGCACAGGGGTGGCAGAAGGAGGGAAGGACCCAACTGCAGATGTACTTGCTAAATGTGAACACCCCAGGAAAACTGCAGGAAAACCCCAGGAATCAGACGTCAGGCACTACACCCACCTTCTCCTCCTGCTTCTTCACAAGATAGTTGTTCAGAAATGTTTCTCTGGAGTTTAATTCTTCATCCAATAGCAAAGAAAAAACAAGGTTATTTATTTTCAATTCTTCCTGTAGAAACAGGAGAGATGAGATGATCAATGTTCCTATCTGAGAAAGGACTTTCTATCTATGATCATAGACTTGATGCTAATCAATAAATTTATGGTGTACAAATAAAATGTTATGGCTTGTGTCTACACATTCCCCCAAAGCCTCGTGAATTTATAGGTGAGCATTTGAGAGGTGACCGGATCAAGCATGTGTTATACTGGGATTAAGTGTTGTGTGATAACTAACTCAGCCTTCTGATGGGTTTAGCATAGCTCTGGGTATGGATGATAGAAGCCCCACCCTGGGTGTGGGCAAAGCCACCCAAAAGGCTTGCAGGATGGATGGGATGAAAGTGAGGCTTGCCCTGCTTATGGCCTCTTGGGTGCTCTGCTATGGACTGTTTGCTCTTACCACCTGCCATACCACCCTGCCGTAGAGCAACCAACTGGGGACCAAAACCTCTAAAATGATCCTTTCTTCCTCTAATTTGTGGGTGTTGGGTATTTTGTCTCAACAATGAGAAAAGTAGTGAAGATATAAGAGAAATCTGTTTTTTGGAGGTGGGACAGAGGATTGAATTCAGGGCTTCACACAGGCTATGCAAGCCCTCTACCATTGAGCTATGCCCCCAGCCCAAGAAAAATGCTTTAATGAAAAGGTGAATAGAGACAGCTGCTATAATTGTTGGGTTATTGTCATTTCATTTTAAGTTAAAGCACATATCCAGAAAAGCAAATAACGTGAATATATGAGTTCATAAATTATTATAAAGGCCATCAGCCTTGCCATCACCACCCAGTTCAAGCAATAGAACTCTTCCTCTAGAGCCGCTCCTTTCATTTGTCCCCATCAACCCTCAACCCCACAGTCTTAACTCTTACAATGACAATTTCCTGTTTCTCTGTGCCCCAGTGTGCATGCATACCAGGCACCACAGTGCAGCTTGCCTGTGGAACCTGTGTTGTCACACTTCTGTCTCTCTGTGATCTTCTTGTCACTTATCCTTGCTCCCCCATCCCAGCTGATTTATAGAAATAGTAATCTCTGCTGTTTTGCCCTCCCTGGGTTATATCAACTCATAATCATAGTGTGCTTCATCAGGCTCCTTCATCTTTCATTTTGCCTAAAATTGGCCGCTGGAGCCAGAGGATTGCGTAGACCTGGTCTGCCCCTCTGGGGGTCTGTTCCATGTGCTCTTTGATCAGGGCAAAGGAATATCTAGCTGTCTTTCTCTGACATCTGCTCACCGATTACAGTGTGTAATTCAATGGGCTTTTGTTATACACAGAGTTGTGGAACTACTGCCACAAACACTTTCACAAAACTTTGTCACCACAAAAAACAAAACGAAAAAACCCTTTAGTAGTCATTTCCCATTTTCCTGGCACTTCCCAAAGCGTCTTCCCGGCGGGAAGAGGAAGTGTGGCGACCAAAGGAAGGGCACAATACGACTCCTGGGACCTGCACCCAAGGGAGGTTGCTGGTCATTATGCAGGAACCATGGCAGCCCCTGGAGTTACCCTGAAAGAACAGGTCACACTAGGAACTGCTGTTTACCTGGTTGACAACCATCTCTGCCTTCACTCTCCTTTCAAAGAGTCTTTTCAGATATTCGTCAAAGTTCTGTGTGCTTTCTTGAATAGTGTTTTGAAGTTTCTTCAATTCTGCTTCCAAGGACTGAAATGAAGGTCAATATTCAGGAATATTAAAAGAGAGGGTGAAGCTGGAATTTGCATTTTGCCACAAGGATGGGACAGTGGGAAGGTAGACCTCGTTGGTGTTGAGATTCAGAGACGTCCCACTTGGATTTGTCTACGGTAGTATGCGTCTGAGAGTTTTGCTTTTAAAAGTTACACTGAATGCCAGGCATCGTCACGCCTGTAATCCCATTCCTTGGGAGGCTGAGGCAGGAGGATCACCATGAGTTTGAGGCCAGCCTGGGCTACATACTGAGACCCTGTCTCAAAAAGATTACATTGAAAAAAAGGAGTTAAAAGTCACTAACCATGGCAAATGAAGCAGCCAGTAGTACAACCAGTAAAACAAATCATAGCAAATCTTGCCAGGAAATTCTGACTATGTGGCATAGCAATTTCCAGACACACAAATTGGCTCTTAAAAAATCCTACATTTTATTTCAAGCTCTGGATACTTTTTCATGGAATTTATATTATACACTTTTATATTTAATTTGTGTGTGTGGTATTGGGGATTGAACAAGGGCCTTCTCACAGACCTACAGCCTTTTCCCTTTTCTTTTGAGACAAGATCTCACTAAGTGACCACGTTGTCCAGGTAGTGTTTGAACTTGGGATTCTTTCCATCTCAGGTAAGAGCAGAGTGTGCGGAACACAAATACACACCGCCACATCCAGCTGGAGTTTTTTTTGTTAGTAAAAGTTCATCCAGAGCTAGGGAGGAAGGTGGAAGAATGAAGGGAAACAAGACCGGCCGTGAGTAAGTAAATAACTGTTGAAACTGGACAAGGCAGTTGTTTCACTACTCTGCACAACCTTTTCTTTGTTTTTTTGAGACAGGGTCTCACTGTGTGGTTGAGGCCAGCTCTGACCAGCCCTGTGCAGTCCAGACTGACCCTAAACGCATTAACCCACTGCTTCTCTAGTGTTGGCGTGACAGGTGCGCACTACCACCACAGCGGGCTCCATTCTCCATTCTCTTTTATATATGTTTGGCATTTTTCTTTTCTTTTTTTTTTTTATTTAAGGAGAAGAGAAAAGAAAGAAAAAAAAACAGTGAAGGGGTACAAGTTATACAGATTTACAGAATAAAAAATGCGCAGTAGGAAATCACTAGTTAATGGATTACATATTGCCATCTTAGAAATAATTGTTCAAGTCACAAAATTAAAGCTTGTAGAGTGGACATTCCAACAATGGTACTGCAAACAGTTCTGTTCAATGATCCAATAAAACTCTGTGATATCATTTTCTATCTTATACATTTAAATATACATGCAGTTATATAGTTTAGAGCACTTTCTTTTCCTCTCTTTTGTACAGTGACTATTACACATTTTGGGTTTCATTGCTCCCACAGTTCTTATTGCTTTTTTTGGAAGAGAGTAAAACCAAATGTGACATAACAGAACAGAATCGGTCAAGTCAAAAGGGTGGACATAATAGATAATATAAAAACATAATACAAGGTGATCAACAATGGTTACCATAATGCCTCCCGCTATTTCTAATAGAATTGCCTATACCATTAGTTGTACTACAATTGAACAAAACCGTAAAGAATAAAACCGACAAAACCAAAACATTGGACATATTGTAGGTCTTTTTTTTTTTTTTTTTTTTTATTTAAGAGGAAAAAGAGAAAAACACAAAACAAACCAAAGCGGCGTAAGGGTACACGCAATACAGAACTACAAAACAAAACAAAACAAAAAACCATAACAGTAAGAAATTACCTGCTAGTAGATTACACACTATTTTCTTGAAAATAGTTCCTCAAATCACAGTATCAAAGAACACAAGGTGGACATTCAAACAGGGAGACTGCAAACAGCTGTGTTCAATGTTCCAAAAACATTGATAAAGTCAGCTATTTAACACCCCCAAACACACTTGCTGTTATATCCGTTAGAGCTCTTTTTCTTTTTTCTTTTTTTTTCCCTCTATTTTTTACAACAAAATTTACACATCTTGGATTTTATTACTCCTTAGTGCTTATTACTTTCTTTGGGGGGGGGAGAATACAGTCAAATATGGCAAAACAAAGCTGTCAGTCAATACCAAGGATAGACATAGCACATGGTGTAGAACAGAGTACAAGTTTATCAACAATGGTTATCAACGTTGTCCCTTGTTTCCTTAAAAAGAATTGTCTATCTTATTAGATATTATAAAGTTGGACAAAACAGTAGAGAACAAGACCAATAAAACTTAGGCATTGTAAACATTACAGGACTTCCAAAGAAGACAATAGTCAAACCAGAATGGGTATCTTAGTGAATCTTACTGTCTTCAAAGTAGTTGCCTATGTCTTCAAACTTGATACTATCATAGAGAATGGAACAGAGTCTAATCAGTCAAAACAAGATCGTGGGAGTACTACAGGACTTCAAAACAAGTTAATAGGAAATCGAAAAGAGTTACTATTTATATATCCTAATTTTTTTGAATTTTTTCTTTAATTAAGACAAACATAAGAAATGACTAAATAATTTTTTTTGAAACAATAAGGGGGAGATTGAGATAAAACAGGACATAACAATATAACAATAGAGGTCACAGCATGACTGTTTCAATAACCTAGTACTTCACCACCTTATAACCTGACTTAATAGTAGTTACCATAGTGTCTTTTTCCTTGAAATATTTGGGTAAAACTTCATATACTCTAGCTTCAAATATTTTCATATCAAGAAGCCCAGAATAAAGCCTTTCTAATTAATGAGTGAAAACTTTATAAGGCTTCAAGGCCACCTAATGGGGAATCATGATTACCACATATTTTTATATATTTGAATCATTACTTATATTAGGGAAACTATTCGGTATTCACACATGCGAGATTGATTTATTTCACTTATGAGTATGGTCTCAAGCTGTGCCCATTTATTGATAAATATCTCAATGTGATCCTTCTTTATAGCTGAATAATACTCCATTGTATAGAAATACCACAACTTTTTTATCCATTCCTCAGTTGATGGGCACTTGGGTTGTTTCCAAGTTCTGGCGATTACAAATTGTGCTGCTATAAACATAGGTGCACATATATCACTGTGGTATGATGCTTTCAGTTCTTCTGGGAATATGCCTAGAAGTGGAATAGCTGGAATAAATGGGATTTCCAGTCCCAACTTTTTGAGAAATCTCCAGACAGATCTCCACAAAGGCTGTACCAGTCTACACTCCCACCAGCAGTGCAGGAGAGTTCCTTTTTCCCCACAGCCTCTCCAGCATTTGTTGTCGGTTTTCTTGATCCTGGCCATTCTTTCAGGAGTGAGATGGTATCTCAGTGTGGTTTTAATTTGCATTTCTCTAATGACCAATGATGATGAGCATTTTTTCATGTATTTATTTGCCATTTGCATTTCTTCATCTGAGAATTGCATATTCATCTCAGATGCCCATTTTTGGATTGGATCTTTGAATTTCGGAGGTCTGAGTTTCTTTAATTCTTTGTATGTTTTAGACAAGAGGCCCTTGTCTGAGAGAGAGTTCACTAAAATCTTTTCCCAGTTTGTGGGTTTTCTTTTCACTATGCTGGAGATTTCTTTTGACATGCAGAAACTTTTTAATAAGAAGTGGTCCCAGTTATTGATTCTGGGAAGTATTTCCCGTGCGGTTTGAGTCCTGTTCATGAATTCTTTACCTACTCCTATGTCTCCAAGGTTTCTACCTATTTTGTCTTCCAATAGATTTAGTGTTTCTGTTTTAATATTCAGATCTTTGACCCATTTAGATTTTAATTTAGTACATGGTGATAGACATGGGTCTAGCTTTAGTTTTCGGCAAATGGAGAGCCAGTTTTTCCAGCACCATTTATTAAAGAGACTGTCGTTCTTCCAGTGAACCTGCTTGGCTCCTTTATCAAAAATAAGGTGGTTGAGTGTGTTTGTAGTTGTGGTTGTATGTTTTAATCTATTCCACTGATCTTCAGCTCTGTTTTGATTCCAATACCATGTTGATTTTACTACTGTTGCTTTGTAGTATAACTTCAAGTCAGGGATTGTGATGCCTCCTGCTTTGTCTTTGCTGCTTAGAATTGCCTTTGCGATTCTAGGTCTCTTCTGGTTCCAGATGAAATTTAGGAGTGATTTCTCTAGATCTATAAGGTATGTTGATGGTATTTCCATTGGGATTGCATTGAATCTGTATAACAGTTTTGGGAGAATGGCCATTTTCACAATGTTTGTTCTTCCTATCCATGAGCAAGGGATGTCTTTCCATTTTCTGAGATCATCTTCAATTTCCTTTTTCAGTGTATTATAATTTTCACTGTATAAGTCTTTCACTTCTTTCGTAAGAGTAATTCCTAAATATTTCATTTTTTTGCTTGCTAATGTGAATAGTCCAGTTTCTCTTATTTCCCTCTCTGTAATTTTGTTGTTCGTGTATAGGAATGCTATTGATTTCTGAGTATTGATTTTGTATCCAGCCACATTACTGAATTTATTTATTGTATCTAAGAGTATTTCAATGGAGTTTAGGGGGTCTTCTATGTAGAGTATCATGTCATCTGCAAACAATGATAATTTAACTTCTTCTTTTCCTATCTTTACCCCTTTTATTTCTCTTTCTTGCCTAATTGCTCTGGCTAGTACTTCCAGTACTATATTAAATAGGAGTGGTGATAAAGGACATCCTTGTCTTGTACCCGATTTTAAAGTAAAGGCTTTCAATTTTTGGCCATTTAGTATGATGCTGGCTGTTGGTTTGTCATAAATGGCCTTTATTATATTGAGGTAAAGACCATTTATTCCAATTTTCTGTAAAGTTCTTATCATGAATAAGTGTTGGACCTTATCGAAGGCTTTTTCTGCATCTATAGAGATGATCATGTGATTCTTATTTTTGGCTTTATTGATATGGTGGATTACATTTATTGATTTGCGTATGTTGAACCATCCTTGCATTCCTGGGATGAATCCCACCTGGTCATGGTGTATAATCTTCTTGATGATTTGCTGGATCCTATTTGCCAATATTTTATTGAGGATTTTTGCATCTGTGTTCATTAGGGAGATCGGTCTATAGTTCTCTTTTATAGTTGGGTCTTTCTCAGGTTTTGGTACTAGAGTAATATTTGCTTCCAGGAATGACTTAGGAAGGATTGCTTCCCTTTCAATTTCATTGAATAGTTTGAGGAGTGTCGGCATTAGGTCTTCTTTATATTTCTTGTAGAATTCTGCAGTGAATCCATCTGGGCCTGGGCTCTTCTTGGTGGGTAAGGACCCAATTACATTCTCAATTTCATTAGCAGAGATTGGGTTATTCAACAGTTTTATATCCTCTTGATCTAGCTTTGGCACTTCATATGCTTCTAAGAATCTGTCTATTTCTTCTGTGTTATCAAACTTTTGAGAGTAGAGGTTTTCGAAATAGGTGTTGATGATCCTCTGTATTTCTATTGGGTCTGTAGTGATTTCTCCTTTTTCATTTCTTATTGCATGAATTTGAGCTTTTTCTTTCCTTTTTTTAATAAGGTTGGCTAGGGGCTTATCGATTTTATTTATTCTTTCAAAGAACCAACTCTTTGATTCGTTGATTCTTTGGATTGTTTTCTTAGTCTCTATTGCATTGATTTCTGCTCTGATTTTTATAATTTCCTCTCTTCTTTTGGCTTTGGGCTTGACTTGCTCTTCTTTTTCTAGCTGTTTGAGGTGTAGCATCAAGTTATTTATTTGTATTCGTTCTGTTTTCCTGATGTGGGTACTCAGTGCAATAAATTTTCCTCTCAGAACGGCTTTCATTGCATCCCACAGATTCCGGTAAGTTGTATCTGCATTTTCATTTTCTTTTAGGTATTGTTTAATTTCTTCTGTGACCCACTGATTACTCAAGAGTGTGTTATTTAGTTTCCATGTGTTTGCGGAATTTTTGCAGTATCCTTTGTCATTAATTTCTAATTTCAGAGCGCTATGATCCGATAATATGCAAGGGATGATTTCAAATCTTTTGCATTTGCTTAAATATGTTCTGTGAGCTAATATATGGTCTATTTTAGAAAATGATCCATGTACTGCTGAGAAGAATGTGTATTCTGATGTTGTTGGGTGGAACATTCTGTATATGTCTATCAAACCCATTTGTTCACAGCTGTGATTCAGTTCTGTTATTTCTTTGCTCATTTTCTGTCTGGTTGATCTGTCCCTTGGTGTCAGTGGTATATTAAGGTCTCCTGTTACAGTTGTGTTACTGATAATTTGAGTTTTCATTTCTGTTAATAATTGTTTTATATAACTGGGTGCTCTGGAGTTTGGTGCGTATATATTTAAGATAGTTATCTCTTTCTCTTGGAGTTTTCCCCTTACGAGTATGTAGTGACCTTCTTTGTCCTTTATGGTCATTGTTGGTTTAAAGTTCACGTTGTCTGCAAACAGAATGGCTACTCCTGCCTTTTTTTGGATTCCTGCTGCATGAAGAATTGTTTTCCATCCTTTGACTTTCAGTCTGTGAGTATCTTTCTGGGTTAGATGGGTTTCCTGTAAACAGCATATGGTTGGATTTTGTTTCTTGATCCATTCTGCTAGTCTGTTTCTTTTGATTGGTGCATTGAGACCATTTACATTAATGGTTATTACTGTTAAATGCTGGTTAATTGTAGGAATGTTATCTCTGCTGTTGCATCTTTATCTTTCGGTTCTGTTTAATTATTTGCTTTGCTTAGTGGTTTTTTCCTTTGTGTATCTAAACTGTCTTTCAATATTTTTTGCAGGGTTGGTTTGGTGTTCATGAAGTTCTTCAGCTGTTCTTTTCATGGAAGTATCGTATTGCACCATCTATTTTGAATGATAGTTTTGCAGGATATATCAGTCTTGGTTGGAAATCATTTTGCTTTAGGATCTGGAATACTTCACTCCATGCTCTTCTTGACTTTATAGTTTGTGCTGAGAAATCTGCTGTGATTCTGATAGGTATTCCTTTATACGTGATTTGTCTTTTCTCTCTGACAGCTTTTAATAATCTATTCTTGTGTTGGATTTCTGGGATGGTGACTATTATATGTCTGGGTGTAGTTTTATTTTGGTTATGACTGTTTGGAGTTCTATATGCTTCACTGATCCTGATGTCAGTTTCTGATCTCATGCTTGGGAAATTTTCAGCTATTACTTCTCTAAATATCCTCCTGACATCCTTCATGTTGTCTCCCTCTCTTTCATTAATCCCTATCATTCTTATGTTATTCTTCTTTGCATCGTCTTGCAGTTGTTGAATTGTTGTTTCCTGGTTCCTTGTTATTTTCAAAAGATCTTTCCTTTCCTGTTCACTAGCTGCAATCCTGTCTTCAAGGTCTGAAATTCTATCTTCACTTTCATTAAGGCGGTTTTTACAACTTTCAGTGGAGCTTTTTATTTCCTGTATATCTCTGTACATCTGCATTATGTATTCTGTTTGTTTCTTATATTGCTCATCTAGGGATTCTATCTTTTTGTTTAGTTCCTCCAATTTTTTATCTGTGTTTTCTTTAGATATATTTAGAATCTCTTTCATTTCTTTTATCATTTCTTCTTTTATCTGGGAGATTATTTCGAGTTTGAATTTCTTTAAAGCTTCCTGGAGTTGCTTGTCAATTTCAGTGGCTATTGTGTCTGATATATGAGGTGGATGGGATATATTTTCTTCTATATACATCGCTCCTAGGGTTTCTTGAGATGGGCTGGAGGTTTGAGGTTGTAATTTGGTCTTTCGTTTTGTCATTTTCCTATATTTCTGTGTTTCAAGTGTTATTTGAAAGCTTCCTCAGGATCTGTTGAAAATCCCCTTCTATGTTTGGAGCTACTGGGACTCTGGCGCCGCGCTACTCCAAGCCATTAGGCCTATAGAACCAGTGGCCCTCCTCTGCCTGCTCAGAACTCCGCAGTTCCAGACAAGCTGGGCCTCAGGGACACTGTGCGCCCACCTGCCCCTTGGAAGCTCCACAGTTCTTCAATCGCAGCCGGGTTGGGGTACTCACCACAGGCCGCAGTGCTTCAGGAACCTGTGGACCCTCCCTGGTTGCAGAGATATCCACAGTCCTCCAGACACGCAGAGAGGCCAGTGAGGGCACCCCAGATCTGCCCAGCTCCTCCTCTGCAGACCTATGGCCAGGCGCGGCAGCTAAACAGGCTGGGCTAGGCTGGTAGTGTGGGCCAGCCCACCTATCGGGCGCTCAGCAGGTCTCCAAATGAAGCCGGGAATGGGGAGGCTGATGTGGAAGCCTCAAACCCACCTCTCTCCTTCACTGCACCTGGAAGCCTGAGGGAACTCCAGCAGTCTGGGCACAGAAATCCAGAGTCCCCCAGACACGCAGAGAGGCCAGTGAGGGCACCCCAGATCTGCCCAGCTCCTCCTCTGCAGACCTATGGCCAGGCACGGCAGCTAAACAGGCTGGGCTAGGCTGGTAGTGTGGGCCAGCCCACCTATCGGGAGCTCAGCAGGTCTCCAAATGAAGCCGGGAATGGGGAGGCTGATGTGGAAGCCTCAAACCCACCTCTCTCCTTCACTGCACCTGGAAGCCTGAGGGAACTCCAGCAGTCTGGGCGCAGAAATTCAGAGTCCTCCAGACACGCAGAGAGGCCAGTGAGGGCACCCCAGATCTGCCCAGCTCCTCCTCTGCAGACCTATGGCCAGGCGCGGCAGCTAAACAGGCTGGGCTAGGCTGGTAGTGTGGGCCAGCCCACCTATCGGAAGCTCAGCAGGTCTCCAAATGAAGCCGGGAATGGGGAGGCTGATGTGGAAGCCTCAAACCCACCTCTCTCCTTCACTGCACCTGGAAGCCTGAGGGAACTCCAGCAGTCTGGGCACAGAAATCCAGAGTCCCCCAGACACGCAGAGAGGCCAGTGAGGGCACCCCAGATCTGCCCAGCTCCTCCTCTGCAGACCTGTGGCCAGGCGCGGCAGCTAAACAGGCTGGGCTAGGCTGGTAGTGTGGGCCAGCCCACCTATCGGGAGCTCAGCAGGTCTCCAAATGAAGCCGGGAATGGGGAGGCTGATGTGGAAGCCTCAAACCCACCTCTCTCCTTCACTGCACCTGGAAGCCTGAGGGAACTCCAGCAGTCTGGTCACAGAAATCCAGAGTCCTCCAGACACGCAGAGAGGCCAGTGAGGGCACCCCAGATCTGCCCAGCTCCTCCTCTGCAGACCTATGGCTAGGCGCGGCTGCTAAACAGGCTGGGCTAGGCTGGTAGTGTGGGCCAGCCCACCTATCGGGAGCTCAGCAGGTCTCCAAATGAAGCCGGGAATGGGGAGGCTGATGTGGAAGCCTCAAACCCACCTCTCTCCTTCACTGCACCTGGAAGCCTGAGGGAACTCCAGCAGTCTGGGCGCAGAAATCCAGAGTCCTCCAGACACGCAGAGAGGCCAGTGAGGGCACCCCAGATCTCGATATTGTAGGTCTTCAAAAGTAGATAAAAGTCAACGAGAATGGGCGTTATAATGAATCTCATTATCTTCTCAGCTGATGCCTAAACTTTCGAACCTGATACTATCCAGCAAAACAGAATAGAGGAACCTCAGTCAAAAACAAGATGGTGAGAGTAATACAGGGCTTCAAATCGAGATAATAGAAAGTCAAAGTGGGTTACTATATTATATCCTGCTATATTTTTCCCTTTAATTAAATGGATAAAAATAAAAAAGTAAATAATGGAGTGGAGATTGAGAAAAAAGAGGGCATAACAGCGAAACAGGGCAGATCAAAACATAACCATTTAAGCAGAATAGTGTTTCACCACCAGATAATCCTGACCCAAAAATAGTTACCATATTGACTCCCTCCCTGAAGTCCTTGAGTACAACTTCATATACTGTAGCATTAAGTATATCAAAACAATGTAAATCCATTTAAGAGAATGACAGCGTTATAGAGTATTTAGAATCGACTAACAGAAAATGAACAATGGTCTCTGTATAATCTCCTTGTCTTTAAAAGGTTTTTTTCTTATACTATCGTACATAACAAAATCCAATAAGATACAACCTGTTTAGACCATTGGAGACAGAAAAACAAACGCTAGATGAGACTTCAAACCAAGATAGTACTAAATCAGCATTACCTATTAAGATGTCATTTTCTCCAAAAAAAGCTGTTCCTATCATCCAATCTTCTCTGTCTCATTTCTGTTGAGCTCTTTTTCTGTCAGTAGCTGTCAGTTTGTCTTCTTCATTTTGTTCTCTGCTCCATTCGTTGTGGCCTCCCCGCCCCTATTTCTGGGTTCTTTGTATTTTTCTTTTTTTAGAATATCCTGCAATACTTTCTGTAGGGTTGAATTGGTGGTTGCAAATTCCCCCAGTTCCTCTTTATCCTGGAAGCACCTCGTTTTTCCATCAATTTCCAGGGTCAGTTGTGCAGGATATCTCAATCTTGGCTGGAGATTATTATCTTTCAAAGCTTGAATTATTTCTCCCCATGCTCTTCGTGATTTGATGGTTTGTGAAGAGAAATCTGCTGTAATTCTGATGGGTATTCCCTTGTAAGTGATCTGTTTCTTGTCTCTTACAGCTTTTAATATTCTGTTCTTGTATTGAATTTCTGGAATTTTTATTATTATATGCCTGGGTGTTTCTCTGTTAGGGTTGTAGGTAGCTGGGGTCCTGTATGCCTCATACATTTGAGTATCTTTACCTTTTGCTAAATTAGGAAAATTCTCCTGGATTATTTCTGTGAGTAGCTTTTGTAGTTCACTTGTTTGTGTCCCTACTTCTTCTTTTATGTTCTTAATCCTTAAGTTATGGCTCCTCTTATCATCTTCTTGTCTTTGTATTATTGCTGTGTGTTTCTTTGTTATTTTTAAGAAGTTTTTCATTTCATTCTCCCATGTTTCAAGTCTTCCCTCCAATTCAGATAGTCTGTCCTTAGTTTCTTTCAAGCTGTTATGCCAGTCTTGGGTAGACTTCTTAATTTCTTGATAGTCCCTTTGCACTTGCTTCACATACTCAATGCTTTCTCTGTTTTCTCCATCAAGCAATTCTCCCCTCTTTTCCTGTTCTTCCATTCCACCATCTGCTTTTTCCTGGGTGGTGCTTAGCATTTCTCTAACTATTCTGCATACTTCTAGCTTCAGGTCATTGATAACTTCATTCCTGAATTGGTCTATGAGGCTCTCTAAATGGCGCTTAATGTATATTGGTGCAGTGTCCACTATTGCCTGATTCTCAGGATTGGGGGCCGGGGAGCCTTTTTTGTTGCTTCCCTTCCCCATATTTTCTGTTCCTTATAAAATGTAATCTTACACAGGAGGCCTGGCTTCCCTGCCTGTCAGCCACAGCCTGATCAAATTGCGCTGGGTAGGTGTTCCCGCCCACCGCTGCGCACCAGGGAGTTGCGGAGGAGGCAGCCTACGCGGGAGTTGGTCGCTCCTCCGGGCCACTGTCAGGCTCTGGGATCTGGGCTAGGCCAGCCTAGGGGGTCCGCCAGCAGCGTCACTCCGGCCAGGCACCTTTCACCAATCCCGTCCGAGAGGGAAATGTGCGGCTGCAGTTGCCACCGCGCCCTGCTCTTACAGGACTGCCCGAGCCCAGAAAAAACCTCCGCTGGAGTCACACTGCGGTAGGGAGTCAGTTCCTCGCTCACCTCGCCACCAGTCAGCCTTCCTCCCTGTCTGTCGCGTTTCCGACTCCGTTCGCAAACTCCCGTTCCCAGAGCTCGGCGGTCGCGTCTCTTCTTGCTGAGCCGCTATGGAGGCAGCCGGCCGCCGGGCGGGGCGGGAAATCCAAACCGCGGTTTCCAATGGCGCGGAGTCGAGCCACCACACCGAGATTTTTCTGTTCCTATTTTAGCGCCAGGACTGTATTCCAAGTTGGATTCTCTCAGCCCAGTTCGTTCCTGAGTCAGCAGAGCATATCTCTACTGGTTCGTATCTCCTTAGTCCGCATCATTCCTGGCCTCTGAGCCGAGCCTTTAGAGAGCGTTCAGTAGCTGCTGTTGTCTGTCCGCCATGTTCTCTTTGTTCCTGGCATTTTTCATAATAAGAATTTTTGTTTAATTGAGAAGACAGACACTGGAGATAGTGAACATGGATTTTTTCAGTTTTTGCTGTAAGGGGAAGCAGAGACACTGGGTGGGAGACCAAGAGGAAAGTGGGGTCAAGAGAACTGTTTTTGTTTTGTTTCATTTTTTTATTTTGAAATAAGCTCAGTCTAATTGAAAAGCACCAAGAATACTGCAAAGAACTCTAATACCCCCTTCCAGGGAGAATTTGAAAATAAGAAATATTAAGTTACAGTATGTGTCTGTGCCAATGGGGAAAAATCCAACCTAGGAAGAAGAAAGGGGCACTGGTGCTGGGGGTAGGGGGCGCTCTCCTCCCTAGCAGCGAGGCAGCCAGGCTGCCGGGCTGGTTCAGTGCCGGGGTGGGATGGGCTGAGGTGGTCAGTGAGGTGGTCTGGAAGGAAGAAAATTTCTCTCAGCTGCTCCTTTTCTGATGAACTGGAAAATAGGGCTGAGTGAGTTGCGGGATGAAGAGGCGTTTTGAGCAGAGTTCCAGGACCCTGAGCCCGTACCCTGGAGATTGTTTGACCTGTTAGACTTGCAGAATTTCGGGTTCCTTCCTTTCCCCATGCAGAAATGGACACACACGGTGGGCGCTGGGGGTGCATCTTGTAACAAGGTCCCCAGGTGCTGGGATTCTGTCCCTGGGGAGAACACTGGGCAAGGGGAAAGGAGAAGCTCGAGGCCCAGCTGAGATTCAAGGCATTCGCTGAGGCTGAGAGCAGGACAGGAGTGTTTTTTCTTCACCCACTGCATGAGCAGAGGTGCAGAAAAGGCAGCATGCTGATATAATCCAGGCTGGGACTCCGTGAAGAGTGTGAGAGGGATGAGGGTGTTTTTACAAGGCAAAGGTATAGTGCAGTGAGGGCCCTTGAAGGCTCCCCCATCCTTGTCTTCCTTAGGCATCTATGCTCCCTGACTCCTTAGCAATCTTTACTTCTTCCAGGAGCACTTATTTCGGCTTTTAGGTGAATGCAAAGGAAAACTACAGTGAATAAAAATTGAATGGTTAAGAACGGGCTCAGAGAAACTGCTCATGAGTTACAGGCACCGTAAAGCTGCAGGCCATTCTGCCTCAATGGGTGGTGTGGTCTGACTTCCTTTGCAGAAGAATAAATAAATATGGTTTGCTTGGCTAGACAGCACCATCTTTCCTATAAGCAATTTCATGCAAGAATGTTTCTTTGTGATGGAAGAAGGTAAGAAATAGGACTACATTGCAGAAACCTCAAGAACTGTAAAGAATGTGCTGGCTGGTGGCATCTTTCTGTCCTCGGATCCTTACTTAAGGTGCAGCACAGACCAAGTGACAGCGTCACTGACCTCAAGTAGCTGCAGACAAGACAGGGAGATCCCTCAGTGACCTGCACATGCTATTATTATAGATAGTTGGGCTGGACAGAAATGAATGCGCAGTCAGATGGGAATCGGGCCCTCACGGGTGTCAGCGCAAAACATGGAGATACCAAAATTGTGGCTGGATCTGAGGAGGGCTGGGCCTCAAGACAGAGAGACCCAGAGCCCAGCCTGCAACTCTCCCTAGAGAGAAACAGCAGCTTGAGGGTGTATTGTGATTAGCACCACATGGATGCATGGGCAAGTGACTAGAACATCTGGGCCCAGGCTCCCGCCCCCTTCCAGGAGTGCAGGAGTTATTGTTCTGTGTTAGAAGGTGGAGCTAAGCTAAGGTTAATGATGCTCGCCACAAACTGCTATACACCACTTCCCGACTGGACCAATATTAGCTAAGTGAATATACTTGTCATCCTATTCGCTGATTGTTGTTTGGTCCAGATTGTATCTACATTGTGATTTTGCTGCATAAAATATCCTTTGAGAAAGAGTTTCTGAAACAACCTACTTCCAGGACCTTTTGTCTCTCAAGAGCTTTCTCTTATCAACCTTTCCTATTTTTAACCTCTTTTTCCTCAAAATTCATTCTTTGATATTTGGGGATATGACCTCCACACATCCGGCATCAGACTGGGAGTTTTTCTTCTCTGTCACAGTATAATGTAATGGGTTTTTATTAAACATTTGAAGAACAAATGGCCACATGGGAAATGTTAAAAGTCAATAACAACTTTTTAGAAAATGCTTTCTATATATGTTCTTTAATTTTAAATTGCTGTCAGTCTAAATTTCTCAAACATTATCTTAAGCTATTCTATTACAGACATCAATAAAATTTACAAAAAACATAAAAATATAAAAATATATTAAAACAAAACCCACTGTGATAGGCTAGTGTTATTCATGTTTGCTCTTCTGACCTTTCTATGCTTGTCTTTTTCTTCATTTAGCTCTTTAACTTTTTTCTCATAATCTTTGAATTGTTTCCTTTCCTCTTCTGTCCACAGGGCGTCAGATTTTGCCATGAAAGCTGGTTGCGGTATCACCTGGAGACAAGAGGAGGAAAGGCTGACTTCAAACCCACTCACAGACGTACCTTATGGTGAAGGTTGGAGCATGGCTCCTGTTTAAGGGCCAGGAGCGTTCTGAGTGCTCCTGGCCCTGGCAAGGACCATACCGTGACACATCGCTACAGGGCTATGGCAGAGTTTACAGTGCTGATCTCAGTGAGGGGGGCAGCCTGCGGTGCACCCCGGTGCTCAAGCTGCGGACTTGGGTGTGTGTTGGCATCTTTCTATCTAGACCTGCACCAGCTCTGCAGGGACACCTGTGTCAGGGGTCAGGCACAGTGATTGCTGGACAATTGTAGATGAAGCTGTGTCCTGGCCTTTGGGATACAGCCTTATTGGCTTCTTCACTGTAGATGAGAACAGAAGACACAATTCTTCTTGTTTGCCTATTGGGCTATGCTTATAAGGTATCAGAAGTTTCTCTAATATTTGCTGCAGTAGAATTTCTAAAACTAAGGCTCCTGGAGGCCGAACGTGGTAAACTAAGCCTCTGCACCCCACTGCACCTCTCAAAATGACCAGAAAGCTCACCATTTTCAAGATGTCTTCCTTCTTGACTTCCAGAACACCCCCCATCATGTCCATCAGGCCTCTGCGTCTCGCGTCGGTGCCCTGGGGAAGAGCCGGGGCATACAGGGCAGCTGAGACAGAGATCCACACCATGCGGCCTCTGCCTGAGCTTAGGATGGGGGAAGACGGCAGCAGTGTGGGAGGCAGAGCAGAAGGCACCCTGGGCTGTGACAAATGCCTGACATGGCTGGCTAGTGGAATAAAAGCATCCCTGCAGGAAAGAGGAGTCAGGGTAGCTTGAGCAAAACCACATACCCGAGACTTAAGCCAGCGACGTATTTCACGCACCACAATCAGTTCTGCTTTGGCTCTTTGCCACGCATTAAAATGCTTTGGGGCTGTGATCTGAAAGAGAAAATGTAGGTTCCTGCTATTATTCTTACAAAATTCAGACCTCGCTTCCCTTCCACGTGTTGGGAGACAGCTACATGGCATTAAAGGGATTAGAGGGACAATGCAGATTTGGCAAGCGACTTTCTGTTTTGGGGTGGACATCATGTCTAGAGTGATAGGGCCGGAAAAACCAGATTTTTACTTTTTTACCTTTTACTTTTTATTCAGATCTTCTCTTCATCACTCTAGAGATATCAGGGGATTTGATGTAGGTTCAGATCCCTAAATTAAATCCTGAACGATGGGGGTTGAGGAGGGCAAGGGCTTGAGGCATTCAAAAAACTGTGAGCAGAAAAAGTGAACAGGACAGAGGGAGAGTGGCTGGACAAGAGGAGGCTGGTGATATGAGGTGAGTGGTCCATGAGTCGCCGCTGCAAAAGACTGGGCAGAACAAGGCCGTCCAGGGTTTGCTTCCCACGAGGTCCCTTTCCTGAATGCAGGATGTAGGATGCAGGATGCAGGATGAAGAATGAAGGTATGTAGGATGTGAGCCCAAGGACAAGCACACTTCAGGGGTTTGCTACCTACAAGCAAAGTGACCACAGCGAGCAGGCCCCTGGGCTGGCCAGACTTTAGCTCTGTCTCTAGTGAGAAACCAGGGATCACGTACTTACTAACCTCCCCATACCTCACTTTCCTTATCGGTGAGTTGGAGGAATGCGCCCACCTGCCCTGCAAGGTGAGTCATTAGAAATGTATCCCAGTCTATCTGCGGCACTTTGAGTGGTACTGGGAACCTCACAGGGACTATAAAAATATCTGCTACTCCTCCCCAAAATCACTCTTAGCTTTCCCCCACAATAATTAAGTTGGTTTCATGTGGACAAGAGCTTTTCTTTGTGTATCCTCAGTATGTCTTTTTACTTTTAACAAGTGAAATATGGTCATATTTTATTTCTTTAAGCATTAATTATTATTATTGTTATTATTGTAACTGCCTCTGTGCGAATACTTTAAGAAGTAAGAGAGCTGCCCAGCAAGCCCCCTTTGGGATCTGTCCTGGCCGATGGCCTAGGTCAGTGAGGGTGAACCCATGGCACAGGCAGCTATTTGTTGTTGAGAGCGTTAAAGGTCTTCCATCACTGACCTCGGTAATTACTGGAGCTCCTTCACCTCATCCCTACCGCGTGGCCCACCCCTGTATCCAGGCCCTGGACCTACGGGGCCAAGGAGTCGTTTCCCAGGAAGTGGGACCCAGCATTTCTAACTCAAACCAATCGCTCTCCTGATTGGGAGAGACGGAAAGTAGAAATTACTAGAGAAAGCTAAAATCCCCAAGAAGTAAGCTCAGAGATGAAGGAAGAGGGCTCTGATTCCTCTCAGGGCATTAGCCTTGGGATCCAGCTTCTTGCCAGGCCAAACATTCTCTGACTTTGTGGAATCTGACAAAAAGAATCCTCCCTATTGCTGGGGTCATGTGACCTGTTCCTGAGCATGCCAGTCAATACAGGCATCTCCACAGTGTAAACAAAGAGAGGTGGGAGACCCCCGAGAAGGACGGAAGAGCTAAGAGGCCAAGGCCAGCAGTACCTCAGAATTCTCCACGATGAGGGTCCTTTCCGGTTTCTCGCAGTCTTCAAATTCTGGTTGCCAGACATTTTCTCCCAACTCCAGATCTGAAATAATTTCTTTAATTCTAACGTTTCTTTCTTTCACTCGTGAGACTTCAAACTCTTTTTGTTTATATGCAGCATCAAACTCATTATTGAAAGCGGTTTTTACTTTGTAAATGATATCCTGAAACAGCAACAGGTTTCCTAAAGCATAGGTCTCTACTGCCACCAACCCCTCTGTTACACTTTCCTTTCAACATCAGTCCAGGAATTATCTTGTAAGAAGAAAAACCAATTTCCCTGGAATGATGCTTACATTCCATCATTCCAACAATCTACAGTGGCACCCGACCATGGGAAGCGTTAAGGCCACAGGGCACCTGTTATACCATATGCCATTTCTGAAATTAAATTCTAATTCAACATGCAGGTGCAATGATGAACATGGAAGTGGGTGAGGGGTACTTGCAGGCTCATTGGGCAAATGCTCTATTTTTATGCAAGCCCTAAAAAATCCATTATGAGCATTTAGAAAGCATTCAACAGGGTTGAAGCTGGAAAGTGAATTTTCTTTGGAACCTTGTTGAAGGAGATGTGGAGAGGAAGAAAGGGCTTGGAGAACCTCGCAGAGAAGCACCCCCCGCCCTCCCCGGCACTCTTCCTCTGTGGTTTCAGGTCATTCTTAAGCAGAAGAGTACCCAAGGTAGCCACAGGATCAGCAATGCCTAAGGTGATGGTTGTTTCAAGTGCATTGCCCGTGCTCTTGCTAACGGCTTGGCCAGAAGTTGCTTTCACATTATCATCAGAGTTCAGTCTGTGTATATTAGGTTGCAAAAGTGCTCTTAACACCCAGCACCAGAATCCCTCTTGGGCTGAAATTATCCCCTTGTAGGAAAGAAGCTTAATAAAGTAGCAGGAAATTGAGCCCCTGGAGCATGGGTCAGCAGAAGCTAAGCAACAAAGACACCTAAACAGTTAATCGAAACTTCAAGGGTTAAAGGAGGAAAAGAAGGGGTCAGGACAGGAAACCAGAGCTAAGGGACAGCAAGAAGCTGGAACTCAAATGACAGACGTGGCTGAAGGACTTTAAAGAACAGAAATAGCCTGAAATTCCAAACTGGGTACACTCAATCACTGCCTTTTAGGGTCTTCCGCATACACAGCTGGGTTCTGTGACTATCTCATTTGGTGGACAGTAAGGAGTAGGAGCGGAGAGCCAGAGGGACCTCACACTTCGGCCCAGAGTCTGAACATTTACAGAAACTTTAAGAGAGGGAATCTCTCTGGGTTAAGCAGACAGACAAGCAATCACATCTTGACCTCCAGAACGGCTCAGTATGGAGTAGATTCAGGTGGAGAGTTTCTAGGAGCTAACCAAAGAGCTAAGCAGGATGGCTGATGGTGTTAGCTAGGACACAGTGCTCTTCAGAAAAACGGCTACCTCAGAACCTAGTTCCAGCAGACTGAAACAACTCTTGTCCTCCAGCTTTGACTAAAAGACAAGAGTTAATGAGCTGCATAGTTCCCTGCGTGCTTCAAAGGCAGCATTTCATTGGCAACAGGTTTCAATGGGGCTCCTGAAAGGCATCATAGGGAGAGTTTCAGAGATTGCTGAGGATAACAAGGAAATTCACCCACTTTCAATAATATGATCTGGTTGATCTTCTCCTCCCTGGAATGAAGTTCCAGCTGGCTTGACAACAGAGAAGTGTCTACCCCAAAGTCTGTACTCAGACTGCCAAGCAAGTAATTGGGCAGGTTGGTGTCTACCACTGTCTTTTCTTCTTCCTCCTCTTCGTCTTCTTCGTGCTGGTTTTTTATCAGGGTGATGGTAGACTGGTCCTCTACAATTTCCTTCCGTAGCTATAGATAGAAAAAGATGCCGTGGAAATTATACAATAATAAGAGATTTCCAAAGGACAATTTGTGATGACTTACGTATTTCAACAGTTATTTTAAGAGGTTATATTGTCCGGCCAACAGCACACATCAAAGTGACACATAGACCCTGAAAGTGTCACAGAAGAGATTAAATCTTTGGAGGCTGATAAACTACGGATGAATCAAAATAATAAAAAGGGGTCTTGATAGTACATAATAGTTATATTGTTGTGTCAGGATGATACCTGCTTGTAAATATTTTGAGTCTTTCTTGACTTTTCAGCATGTATCTTCTCTTCATATTTTACAAAGGAACTTGTTCAGTGAGACTGGAAGGTACAGTTGAAGATTTAAGTATGCCTTTATTCTATGTTCTAGCAGAAAAGAGTGGCCACAAAGTTCTGGCCAAAAAATACTACTCCACAGGGTGAGTGTTATTTTACCTGTTTGGCAGAGATTGTTGTTTTACAAAAAGATCTGAAATTACTTTAGGGAAACCATAATTTTATCAAGTTACTGTAGATTCTACAGCTTAAAACACAATAGCTCAAAACACAATTATTAGTATAAAGGGAGATAAAAAGGGCACATGGAGACAAAAATCTCTGAACAGAAAATGAACAAAATTCCAAATCTCATTTTTAAAAAGCATAACCTCATACTTGAGAGCTTGCCAGTGTTACGTAAGCTATTGGGTCCTTGCTTTATTCTACAGACAGAGGCTTCTATATTCATTTCAATATATTCCACAAACTAGCAAGAAATAAAAACAAATATATACAATATGTAGATGTACATTAAACTGCATCATACTTTAAATCTGTATGAGAGGCCTTAAAATAAATCACCTCAGTTATATGAACACACACACACTCCACATTTAAATCGTACTTTAAGGCACTCGGCTTCAATCTTCTTCTGCTGCAGCACTCTCTTCAGCTCCTTCAGCTCCTCGGCCGTGCGCGTTCTCATGGGGAAGTTCTCCACCACACAGGGGATGTGGAAGCACTGCGGGGAAGAGCAAGACAAAACAGAGCCCGCTATACGTGACCGTGGCTGTGTAGGGCGTTGTGGGGAAGTTACAGCTTATTAGAATCAGTTCAGGTATCATTATGCCATGAACGACACAGACAGTGGAAACCGTGAAATCAAATGATGTACGATGTCCTTGTTACAGACATAGACGTGGTATAAAGGGCTGTGCGTCTGTGATGGATTGGAGCAGCTTCATCCTTGGTCCCTGTCCCCCTACACCGGCATTGACCAGAGACATTCCTTAGATGCTTACTACTGGGGATGTGGGATTCCACTGTCTAGTAGACAGGGGTCGGGGAGGTGGGTAAACATCTCAGGATGCACAGGACAGCCCCAACAAGCCTCTCCTGGGAGACCCTGCCCCAGAGTAACACTCAACTGTGTAACTGTAGGGTAACTACGGATTTTACTCTCCCAGTGAATAGACACAGGAATAAACAGACTTTTAGGCTGACTACTCTAGGCCAGGGATGGTAGTAGTGGTGTGTGTGTATGTGTGCGTGTGTGTGTGCACGCGTACGTGTGTGTGTGTGTGTGGTGATGGCAGAAATAGCATGGCAGAGGTGGATGATGCTTTGCCAACCTTTCACTCATGTGAACCAAGAGTGAAGTGGCCTTTTGGAATAACAGTGGCTAAGACCCAGTGTCAGAAATGTCTCTGTGGAAGGACAGAAAGTCTACTGGGACCAACCCAAGGAGATGCTGGTTTGGACAGACATGGAGACTAAGAGAAGAAAGGGTGATCACAGACAAACTGACCCCTCTAGGTGGAATTCAGTCTAGAAAGAGACAAGGCATGCTTGGAGTGCTTTGCCATATGTGGATTTTCCTTAAAGGTTTTTTTTTTTTCTGTCTTTATGCCATGATTCTTTCAATGAAAATTCTCATCAGCTCAGACCCTGTACTTGAGAGGCGCCTGTTACCTTAAGGGCTCGACCTTTCACAGCCATGGAATTCCAGCACTCTTCTCTGATGAGGCTAGCCAAGTACTTCTTGGATAGGTTATACATCTCCACGTCCTTTTTTATCTTCAAGGTCAGACATGAAGGGCAACAAAAATACAAACGTGGCCTCTTAGAAAAACTTACCTCATGGTAGATTCCTAACTAGCTGTAGCTGCACACCTAGCAGGAGAGTTTGAAGTGAAGCTCTGGGACTTTGATTCCTGTCGGGGAGACTGAGCTGTTAACACCAAGGTCTCAGAGGGTGTAGGGAGCGGGTCTGTGAGGACAGAAGGCTCTGGGGTGGGGGGAAGGCTGGATGGCCAGATAAGGTTCTCACAAACCTGGCCTATCAGAGCATCCAGGGAGACAAACCAATGTACCAAGTCTCCCTTTTCCCCCTGGTTTTGCTCTGCTTTTTTTTTTCTTTTTTGTCTTTTTGAGACAGGGTCTCCCTATGCAGTTCAGGCTGGCCTTGAACTCACTTTGTAGCCCAGGCTGGTCTTGAATTTTACAGTTCTCCTGCCTCAGCCTCCCAAATGCTGGGATTACAGCTGTGTGCCCCCACACCTGGCTTTTCCAGCTTTGTCAGAGAAGTTTGACATCCATGTTTTTATGTGAAACTACCAAATATCTAAATGCCGGCTTACTTTTTGTCAACCCATATCTGAGGAGCTCCTTTGTGACTTTTATCTGGGCAACTTTGCTGCACTTAATCTGCCTATTTGTCATGTCCACGATACAAAAGAGTCCCCGCTCTGGCTGGGGATTTAGCTCAGCAGCATAAGCGCCTGCCGTGCAAGTGCGCAGTTGTGAGTTAGAGCCCTGGTACTCGTTCCCCTGCTACTCCAAGGGGTCAGGTAGTTTACCTTTTTCAGTTTGGAAACATACATTACTTCCATTAGTTTATTTGCTTCTATCACAATGTGTAAATAATTAAGTATTCTCAGTTTAACGGTTTGCCCAAAGACCTGGCCTTAAAGTGAAACGCGGTAATCCTTGGTTCTTAGGATCCTCTCCAGAAAATTTTTATGTTTCACTTTGTTGGTTGGATACTTGGGAAACTAGCTAAGAATAGTATCTCCCAGGTTCTAACCACTAACAGTTTACCCTGAGTGTCACTTGGGCTGTGCCATTTTAACTAGTCGATTCTTGTATTGAATAAATTAGATAACATTGCCGTTTTTGTATTTCCTGTTATGTTGTCTTATAAAATTAATGAAAAAATATGCAAGGTTTGGTTTTCCTGTATTTAAATGATTAGACTGGTAAGTGGTTAAAATGCTCCCATTATTTTAAAACAGATTTATGGATTTTATTTTCTGATCAAATAACTTTAACTTGCATTTTGTTTTTCTTGCTTCTGACCCTTTAAGCTAAAGGCAGACACACCTGTCCTGGATATCAGTCATCAGCACTGACCGGGCCCGGCCTGCTCAGCCCTCCATTCTCCACTGTGCTCCCCTTGGGTCAGCTCCTCGAGACCCAGTGCCCAGCGCCGTGCCCAGGCGCTCATGACCAGACTCTGGCTGCTTCGATATTGTTCAGATCCTGGCCAGGGCCTGGTCACAGTGCAGTCTCTAAGGGGCCGGGATCCCTGACTGGTGGGGCCACCAGCTTCCCAGGGACTGGCGTCCTGCCCATATATGCTGAAAGCCAGCTGTGCTCGTCACACCCCTGCCAGCATTGTTCTGCTGTGAGGGAAGCTAACACAGGCAGACCCTTTCTCTTCACTGGGTTTCTTAGGTCTTTGCTGAAATGAGATAGTCCCTTACTTTCGCCACCTCTTCTCCACTTTGATCTTGAAGCCGTTCTAGCTCCTCAAGATCCAGGCAAAATTCCTGCTGGTCTAACTTTGCGATGTCATCCATTTTTCCATTCTCTTCCATCATAGTCATGACCTAAATTTTGAAATAAGAAAGGATGACAACAAGCAAAGAGCTAAAATCTAAATGATTTTCTGAGACTTCAGATAGTAATAAATGAAAAATAGACTGTTTATCTAAATGTACTACTGGATAAAGAATCATATTATAGGATTATTGTGCTTTTTGAACTTTTAAGATTTGATCTTTAAAATTTTAAACTCATTGATATAATTAAAATTAACAGAAATATGTTAGCTCGCCTCGAGCTGACTTTAAAATTCAAATGGAAAAGTAAATGTGGTTTAAAAAGCCAAAATGTTTTCGAAAAATGAGAGCAAAGGGAGAATTATTCTCAAGAGACTAAAAACATAAAGTTGTAATGATTTAAAAGTTTAGTATTAGCTCAGGAAAAGATACACACTCAATCTTGGATTCCTAGGAATCCAGGAACTGACAAGGGGCCTGTTCAATTAGAAAGCCCTGCAAACAGTCAGGTTAGATCTATGTCTCATGTCACTGGCAAAAACAAATTACTAGTGTTATTAAATGAGAAGCAGAGGAAAATATGTGGGACTGTGGAAGGCTGTTTTGTTTTGTTCCTGAGACAGGGCCTTGCTATATTTCCTAGGCTGATCTCAGACTCCAGGGCTCAAGGAATCTCCTTGCCTCAGTCACTCGAATAACTGGGACTAGTGGTGGGCATCACTGCACCCAATTTTGGGAAGAGTTTTTAAAGTCAGACACAGAAAGCAAAAAGCTATACAAAAAATGATCAATACGCCTATGTAATTCTAAGATTTTGCACTCAAAAATGCACATTGGAGAAGGTGAAAAGACCAATATTTTTGCAGGTTGAACCATATTTTTTATAGAAAACATTTGCAGGTTAAACTAGCTAAAATAGTAATTTTATGCAGTTACCCAACAGTGAAGACCACCCCCAGAGCAGCCCAGGAGCACCTGCAGGCTGCTTCATCCCTCACCACTTGGGAGGGATGCAGCCACTTTTTAGCACCCCAGGTGCCGAGGATGGCAGGAAGGAGAAGCCCACCAAACACTGCCTAGTGCCCAGCAAGAAGGAAACGGGCTTTGCACCCCAATGCCAGGGGTGTTTGAGTTTATTACCACAGAGTGGCTAACCCTAATTATCATAAATAAATGTAAATTTACAAGAAAAATCAAGAACTCTCATAATCTAGAAGAAAAGACAAGCAACTCTGTAGCAAAACTGGCCAGAGAACTCCCAGGAGAGCAAACACAGAGTCTGCACAGAGGCTGGGGAGGTGCTGAGTCTGACTGGCAATCTGGAAATAAAACAAAGGGGCGGGAAATTACCAAGGCAGAATTTAAGAACATTGTCTTGAACTGAAAGACAGTTTTCCTATTTTGAGGGCTATCCGATGTCTAACACATGGATGAGGCAAAAATCTAGGGTCCGGTAGGACACAAAGTACACACTCAAAGGGGAAAACTGAAGAGAGGTACAGTAAGGTGAACCAGTGAGGCTCGCTAAAGTTGTCCTGCCTGGCTCCTTGGTCTGAAGGGGGGAGGGGAGAGTAGTGGCCAGAACCTGGGTAGGGGTGCAGGGGAGGAGGACAGGCCACTGCCAGCTTGGGCCCATGGGGAGGCAGCTGGGAGAAGGAGCTTGTCGAGAGTCTCCTGCCCTCTGATCTCCTGCACCCGCCACACTCCTTGCTGCTCCCCAAGCAACAGTATCTATTGCTGCTGTCCTGAAGATCAGCTCCTGGGGCTCAGGGCGCAGGGGAAAGGTGGGAGTGCAATTTCACAGCTACCCAAGAGAAGCCATCAGACATATTGAGAAGCACAACCACAAAACTTCCAAACATCAGAGAAAAGAGAGAGATAGAGACAAAGAGACAGAGACAGCCTGTGAGTTTCCAGAGATAAAAAATCTGGCTACCTGCAAAAAACTGGAAATCGGAAAGAGGCTAGTTTCGCTAAAGCAGACACTGTGAGCCAGAAGACAATGGGCTAAGCTTTCAAATACTGAGGGGATTGTTACCTTAAATGTCATTTCATTGTCACTCAGATTATAAGATATGGGCATGGAAAATCAATCAGACGATGTGGAATATAATAACCATTGGTAATGTAATATCTTTTTTGAGATTCTGTATCATCATTTTTATTCTTTTTGCTTTTGAAAATAAAAATAAAATAAAATAAAATTCTAAGGGGGAATCATTGTATTCTTGGGCAAACCATCAAAGGAAGGTGAGACCAGGATGAAGGCATTTTTAAGAAACGCCTCTGTGTACGCAGCTTGCTCGGCTTTCCAGGGCAGGTTGGGCTCACAGTGCAGGATATCTATCTGAAAGGCCTCCCAGAAGTACAGCGCTGTCTGAAACACAGGCTGCTACAGCAGTCTTGTTAAGGGAGCAGCTGGAAAAGGCAGGCCAAGAAAACAAAAGAAATCAGAGGGCCAGGTGAAAGGATGCCCAGGAAAATGGACAAAGGCAGGTGCTAGGAAAGCACCGTGTATCAGCATAGACAGCAAGGTCTTTGGACTGGAGGTGGAGGATGGAAAGCTCTACAAGGGAGGCCACAAAAACTAGAAATGAAACAAAATAACTGAGCCAGGCATGGTGGTACACACCTGTAATCGTAGCCCTTGAGAGGCTGAGGCAGGAGGATCGCTGTGAGTTGGAGCCAGCCTGGGCTATAAAGGGAACTCAAGGCCAGCCTGAACTGTACAGTGAGACCCTGCCTCAAACAAACAAACGCCAAAACAGAATCGTTGATAGACAGGCTACCCGAAGAATATAATTGTATTGAAAAAATAGTTCTATCATTTGGAGATTTTGAGTAGGTAATAGATATGTAGAAAGGTGAAATCTAAAACAAAGACAATCACTAACTCCAAGAAAAATAGCTGTAAGACTGACGCAGGAGATTAGGGCTTAGCAAAACTAGCTGGGGAAGAAGGCATGGCCCGTTCATTACATGATTCTGGAACATCCGCACAGAATTCCTACATGCCACACAGTCTGTGTTCAGCAACTCTTTCCTTGTTACACATAAGAACCTGGACTACTTTTGGCCCACTCAGTGGTAGCAAGCATGTAGGTGAGACTCCCTTTACTTGAGAATTTCTTGCTTTATTTCACTATGGAAGGAGGGTATATTTTTATTGTGAGGGTTGTTTTTTGACAGATTCTACAGGCTTGCTCACTGGTTGAGTCTTACAAAAGAGTCGCTTATTTATAAATTATCTCTGAGCCGTTTAGTAAGTATTTTCTAAGTGGAAAGCCTTGTAAAGGGATTTAATGATTTTGTGTCATTGGCTGGCTGTAGAGACCAGCAGAATTTATTCTCTGTCGAAACCACCAGGAAGGGAGGAGTTGATATTTCTGCAGTACAGTCCATTTGGCCCCGGCCCTGGAATTACTAGACTTGGTGTCCCTCTGGTTTTTTGTTTTGCTGTTTTTATCAAAATCAAGCTCTCTGGGTGAGCGCTGGAGAAAAGGCTCCCTCAAACAGCGGTCACTAGGTGGTCCAGCTGACTTTGTGTGTGGCCTCATCTGTTGTTTGTTGGTTTAGTTTCTGGTATCTTTCATAGTTTGTAACTGCTACCTTAGGTGGGAACTAGACAAAGGCCTTAGCCTTTGGTGTTTTGGGGTATTTAGAAAGGGATTTAGTTGTAGACAGGACTTTTTTATAGCAGTGTGAGCACACAGCACACCAAGAAAGCACATTCTGAGTCGTGTGAATACTGACTTTCTGGCCTTTACTGAGCTCTGGCTCTGATAAGGGCTATGAGTTGTGCCAGTTGGGCATTGGCTTCTTTTAGGAGAGGAAGGTGGCAGTGAGGTAGCAGATTACAGAGGCAAACTGGTTGAGTAAGTGGACGTGGCCTGTCAAGCACAGAGACCCAGAACACAGAATCAGGATGATTATGCAAATTCCCAGACCCTGTGCTAGAACTGGCTAGACCAATCAGAAAGTGCTATATTCAATTCTCCACTTATATCTGACATAAAACCAAGCAGGCCTTTGATAGGACAGTTTAAATCTGACATCAGGCCAGTTGAGGTTCTGATAAGACAATGGTTCTAAATGCCGTTTGCATGGAGGAGAAACAATCTAGGGACAAGTCATAGAAGAGACTCCTACTGTCATCTTTGTGGCTGCTGTGACCATTTCCACTGGCCACACTCACACTGTAGCGTGTACTCCTTTTCTGCCTTCAATAAATCTAAATTCTTGACATCTTTTTCATGAGTCTTGTCCAATTCTTTTTTCAGGATACCAAGAACCTGGAAGGAATTTCTCTGAGACACAAAAAGCCTGGTTTAGAGGGGTGAGTCTTTAGTCGGACAGCTAGTCTCTCTAAAACTAGTACTGATATTTATAAAACGTAAAGGTATAACTTTGATAAAACTAATTGTTAAAATACTGTATGAGGCAGGGTGGTTGGGAAAGACAGAGAAAAAAGCCATTGTCTCGATGGAGAGTGACATGGTTCATTCGACCTTGTCATACACAGTACCCCGGAAACCCCAGATACAGACAGAGAGAAAAGGGGTGCAACTCCTCAGGCTGTTGAACAAGATAAAGTTCAAAATGTCATTTCAGGCTGAGACCAAACGCACCAGCGTCAGAGGCCGGACACTTACGGTTTTGGCCAGGGCCTTGATGCCGCTTCTTACCGCTTTCCTCTTCTGAGAAAACTGCCTAACTTCTTTCTCAATGGCCTGAAAGGAGCAAGTGCGTCATTTAACAAAGCACGAGAAACGCCAGGGAGAGAGAGGACAAACACTGAGGTAGAACGCACTAGTCCTGCTCTGAAAAAGTTAACAAGAGTAATAACACAGAGAGTAAGAAATCTATACCACCTCAGTGACCGCTGAAGCAACCTGTGACCCGTGTCAATTATTCGGCCAGTGCAAAGAAGGTAATTGTGACAAATTAAATGAGGAGTCATTGACAAAAGAAAACATATTCTTTGACTGGGAACTCAGTTGTGGTGGCACAGTGGGCTGAACTGACCCACACTGCTGCCGCCCGGTGCAGAGCTCACCCTGGAGAGCTCTGAAGCCATGGCATCCCTTCTGCTCCTGCTGACACTCTGCTTCCAGTTGATCGCAGGGCACCGCAGCGCTGTGACTCACCTGGGCGTTTTTGTGGGATTTTGCAGCAGCCTAAATACTGGCCCTAAAGCTCATCTCTCTACCCTACAATCCCAGCCTGCAGGGCGGACGTCTACTGGCTTTCAGTAAAGGAAAGTCACACTCCTCGGATAACAGTGCCTGGCCAGGCGTGTCTCACTTAGCCTTCTAACTGTCCACTGGGTTTCCGCAGGATCTTTATCTATTTGGCACATCAGAGAACATCATTTCAAACCTAGCCCACGGCTGATAAATACCTCTTGATTTTTCTGTTGTATCCAGGGAATTTCCTCCTTGATCTCAATGACAACCAGTTCCTCTTGTGATGAGTCAGTGCTTAGCTTTCTCTGAAACATCTTAAAAGAAGATGGACATTTTTTAAATTAAAAATTCATCAAGTCCTCTCCCACCTTAGTTCATAGAACTACACTGCACCCCTTTGTATCTGCTGCATTTTTAAGATACCAGATATCTGCTTGCTCAAGATGCAGTATTTTCTTCGCTGAATTCCGACTGGTCTGTCCGTATTACAGGAATAAAAAGGTTCCAAAGACCAGTAGTACAAAGTATTCCTGAAATAGCACCACAGCAACATCGTGTTTAACTGCCACACTTTGCAAATATCTTGGGCAGTCACCGAGAAAGCAGAAAGGACCGTGCAGGCCATACAGTGCTTAGGTCACACACACGTGCCCACCTAGCAAGGCCGCCCTGCCATCTGTGCTTAGGATCTTAACCTTCCTCCTTGCAGTCTGTCTACTTTTCCCCAGGGAGCTCCATGTCTCTCCCTCTCCTGGATCTTCCCCCAAAGGCACCCAAACATATTTGGGCTCCTGGATGACCAACACATCAGTGTCCATACCACACCATTGTTATGCTCTTCCCTGCAGCAGAATGTCATGGAGGAGTCTGGGATGTCACACCCTCTGGTTCTCCTGTGACCTCGCTGCTTCCTTCCCCCTGCTTCCTTCCTTCCTTCCTCAGCTCCCCAGAGGTGCTGCTTTCTCCACGCTGGTCTCTCCTTGTCTCTTCTCTTCTCAACATTCTTTCATCGTGACCTTAACTAGTCTGATGACTCCAGATTCTCTCCATATGCTATGATTCTCCGGTATGTCTAGATCTCCCTCCCCTCTGATGTCAAGTGTCATCAATCCAAAGGGCCAAGCAACATCTCCTCCTGGTATCAAATTGGCTTTTTGAGTCCAGGGCATTACTAATTTCAGACTCCCTCCTCTCTCCCACAGCTGCTTGCGCCTCTGCCATTGACCCCACTTCTTGAATGGCCTGGTCTTCTACATGGTTGTTCAGGAAGGGAATCTAGGAGCTTCCCTTGACTCTTTCCTTTTCCTCTACCTCCAAGTCCAGGTCCATTGCCGAGTTCTAGCGACTCCTCCCTCAACCCTTGAGCTGTGTGCACCACTTTGCCCTCCCTAGCACTCTCTACCCCACCATCTGATACAGCCTGTTGAGCAATCTTCCTGCCTCCATGCCTTATCCCTCCAGGAATCATTATTCATATAACAGCAAGTTGTCATTACAAAAATGTAACCAAGATCTTACTAATCCTCTGTTCAGAATACTTCAAAAGATTCTTATAATGTACAAAGTGAAATCCAGACTTTGACCTGATTTACACAGCTCTTTCTTACCAGGTCTCTTCCCACTTCAAGGACCTCATTTCCACTGCCTTCTCACTCAGTCACTCCAACAGCCAGATTTTGTGGGTACTCACCCATCACACACCAAGCTCTGCTGCACTGCCCTGAGTTCCTGCCCTCCAGCCCCTCTCTTCTTACCTGGTGGCACCGTTTAATTAAGATTTCAGCTTGGGTGCTTTCTCCTTGGAGACACTACTCAGGCAAACACTGTTACATGAACCTATTTTGTTCACCAAATAGGACTCATTCGCTTATTTTTATCCATCTCTCTGCATATGACCAGCCTCCAGTTAGAATGCAAAGACATTCAGGACCCTGTCCCTACAGGCCTAACACTTTGTCAGCAGGAGCTCAGGGAGTATTTGTTGATAGAATGAATGAATCTTGTTCTCTAGCCAGAGACTTCCTAAATAACAGGTGTTATGAGAGTATAGCGGAATCATTTCAACCCAGCACCAGTACTGGTAGAAAACATTCCAAGCTAAATCCTGATCTGGCACTATAGTTTAAATTAGCTATAATATTTGTGACCATTTGGAGATAGACTGAACATTCAGGTGTAGTTTGTGTTCTATTTAAAAATCATGCAGTCCCTGAATAAGGAGAGATACTAGTTAGTAGGTGCTTAAACAAAATAGAAGCTTTCTGATTTACAGCCCCTTCCCCAAGAGCAAGCAAAGCAGTCAAAACTCAACTGTGTTCTCAGCTTCGGGCTCTGACTCTGAAATTCTCATTGCACTTAGGCAGTCGTTCTCCTCCTCCATGCTGCTGTTCAGAGATGTTAGGAGTTGCTGGCAATATTCAGTAATTTCACTGGCTAAATTTCCTCCAAGCTTCCTATATTAATAAAAAACAAAACACATAAGTTACAAAGTCACAATTTAAAAAAAAATCACAGTTAGCACTATCGTTTTTTATGAGAAGAAATAGATGCACAGTTTTCCACAGAGCCCTGCAGTTATTAGAACTCCACTTTCTACAGAAGAACACTTCCCTGGGCTCCAGGACACAAGCCTCTTTGTCTCTGTGGGGTGCATTCCCCCTGCATGGCCAGAGTGCACCAGGCACTACCTGCACATGCACTGCACCATCTCATGCATGCCACACTCAGCCCTCACACTCACTTGGGGCAGCAGGGTCATTTCCAAATGGCACAGCAAGGCGCCTAGAGCCTCCCACACTTCACACTGGGAGGGCTGGGAAGAGTCATACTTGCACCCCTTGTGATGCAAAGAGTCAGGATGGGGCCTAAGAATCTGTGTTTCTAACAGACTCTCAGGAGCTGCAGTAACTGAGAGGGCTCGCCATGTGCCTAAGGTCACAGGTTCATAAATCCTGGATCAAGGTTTCCAACCCAACCTTCGTTTGAATCAGAATTCAGGTGATTACTAATGGTGTCCTTATTTCTCGAAATATAGCTCTCCCTCCTGTACCTGTTTATGGTGGCCTGAGATGCTGTCTGCTCATGGATTAAAAAGGATGTGTTAGGATTCTTTAATAATAAGACACAAGGTTGAGTTTATTTAAGATTCCATGTATAAAATGGACGTGGGGGTACAGTTCTCAAATGAGCCTGTGGAATAAATGGCCACCGAAATTGTTATGATACAAACATTCCATGATATTTCTCACAACGTTATCAAGAAAGCTCTATTTTATCACCATTGTAATCACAGGAGATATTGGGAAATACTTTTTGCTGAAATAAATCACACACTGGTGTCCATCAGCAGATAAAACTAGGCACTACATGGAGAGTCCAGGCTGTCTGGTTGGTGTAATCTGCACACTGACACCTGCTGGACATCATCAATATGCTTGGGTAGCACCGATACATTTAGTATTTTAATTTTACCTAAACAAATTAATATCATTTAAGCAATAGCTTACTAGTAAGCAAATGTATGCATGTCCACATACATGCGCAGTCACGCATGTACACACATACATGCCTACTTATGTGCATGCGTGCATACATACACATGTGCATACATGCCTACATACATCAGGTTTCCGAGGGATAAACAGAAGCACTTCCAGTTACCTAATGTTCAAGACCGTCCTCATTCCCTGTCTTCCGGCAGGTGCTGTGGAATCCTGGACTGCTACACTGTCTATCCTTTCTCTACTACGTACTTTACTTTGAGGCTTTGAAATGTAAGGTCTTGGGAGTGGGGCTGGAGGGTCACCCCTTCCCGAGCTAGGCAGGTCCTGGAGACAGTAACAACTCATCCGGGCGTGATCTTTCAGTCCAGCCACCTGGGGGCTGGGGATTTAGCTCAGCGGCATAAGTGCCTGCCTTGCAAGCAGGCAGTCCTGAGTTCGATCCCTGGTACCGACAAAAATGAAAAAAAGTCTAGCCACCTGGAGGGCTCTTACGCCCCAGGGCCAAGTCCTAGCCTCTAGGTCTGGAACCTGCTGATATTTTTCAGCCTAACCCATCCTTAAGTGTGCCAAATTCTTCTTTGGGAATCTTGCCTCTTGCCACATTTTCCATTCCCCAGCCATCTGTCCCACCTGCAGCTTCCCATGTGGCCCCTCTGGGGTGGTGTGGCCCCTCATCTGGGACTGTGGGAGTCCAGCACCCTATCTTTTCCACAGCAGCCGCCTGCTGGTACATCTACCTTGCTGTGCTAAAGGAATAATAAAAATCTAGACACCATAGCCTGGGGCTGCTTATGATGCGCCGCATGCACGTACTTCCACCTGAGGAAGACCAGGGTGCTGTCGTCTTTCCCGTTTACCAGAATGCTTTGTCCATCTGCTGAAATTCTCACCGACTGAATCCCACGCCCCTGGTGGGAGTGACTCCGGCACCGAGCAAAGGTTTCCTGAAGAAGTTTGGGGACAAAGTGGAGAAGTCACAAATGCGACTCTGCACATGGGTTTTCTAGCAGGTGGCATGTTTGCTTGTGGGCAAATCTTTTCTATGTGCCCACGGCGCTTCAGTGGTTTGGTGTGGAAGTGGCTCTGGGGAATATGCAGTGGGAAATCCCACTTCCAGCCCACTCACCAGGTTGGTTTGTTCTCTCACTACTTTGTACAGCATGGAGAGGGCTTGTTAACCCCAAGTCGGACACAGAAGCAGGCGGGCTGGTGGGGAGCTGTGGAGTTAGGGCAGGGGCCTTGAGTGAAAGCAGAGGGCAACTTCTGGTGCCCTCAAGAAGCAGGGAGGTTCCTGGGTGTGATGTGGGAGGGGGATGGGTGCTGGGAAGGAGGCAAAGGGCACATCCCAGGGGACAGCAACCAAACCAGTCAGACAAACAAAAAAAATCCTCAGCCCCAGCTGGAATGCAGGGCAACAGTCTTGACTAATGACAAAGATGTGAGTTCTGTGTCACACTCGTTCTCAAGCATGAGCTTGAGTGAACTGTATGGATAGGCAAATGTCCAAACCACTCAAAATTCGAGAGTGCCACAACCTCTCCTCTCCATCTCCATGCTCTAGTACCTCATGTGAGTACATCAGTGGACCATTGATACGCTTCAGAGTTTCCATGCTTACATGCACTTCTTATATAAGGTGGAAATCTATATTTCTCCTTAACAACCAGTGTATCTTGGTGATCTTTCCACATCATTACATAAAGGTTTCCTCATTCTCTATCAGAGCTGTATAATATTCCATATTTCACTTGTGTGCTGGTTTTGTATCATAACACATTTCTCTGTTCCTGCACACGGGGGTGGTTTTACAAACAGCGCTACCAAAAGTAGCCTCATAGAGGAGGTGCTCGGCACCAGGTGCATGTCAGAGGCTCACTCACTACTCCGACCCTGGCCATGGTGGGCCCCTGCGAGCTGCACTGCTCATTACAGCTTATTTGAGTAGCAGGCAGTACCACAGCTTGCAAACTGCTCACTTTATTTTTTTTTAATTCCTCACTTTAAAATAATCTCTATGGAACTCGAGATTTCTCCCACTTAATGATTTCACTTTTGCCCAAACATGCTTTCTGTAAGAGACCAGCAAAAGAGCTGGGGTGCATCCAGCCCAGAGCCAGGCTCTCTGTGGACTAGGGGAATTCTCTGTGGGTGACTAGACCCCCAGGGGGGTCTGGGAAATATGGAAGAGTCATTGACCACACTAGGAAAAGATCCCCTTCCTCTGGGGGAGAAGCAGCTATTTTCACCTTCTCTGAAGTCTGAGGACAGTGGAAACGGGAAAGATGGTGGCACTGGGGGTGCCCGGAGGCTGTAGTGATGGAGGACACTGGCCCTTTGGGCAGTGCCAGCCTCCCTCGAGGGATCAGGCCCCGCAGGCCAGCTGGGAGCAAGTGAGCAGAGCTCTTGGCCCTATGCCCTCTAGGGAGAGAGCTTCCTGGCTTTTTAAAGCGTCCTCTGACCAACTGAATTCAGTGATGCTCAATGGGGGTCCAGGACACAAAAGTGGTTGAGAGCCTGGGTGGGAGGGAGCTCCTGTAGGGTGTCCTGCCCAGCACTGTATACCAGGAGATCTCATTTTTACTGCTCAGAGCTTCTTCCACTGGAAAGCCCACCCAAAGCTCAAAAGCACCCACAAAATGTCAGTCCTTGATACTGGCCATGATGACAAAAAAGTTGAGCTGATTAGAACAAACTCGGATTCATCATTTAAGGGTTTCTGTTCCTCATCTGAAACCAACATACACATCCCACCCCTTTTTTAAAAAAGGAATTTACCAAAGTGTAAATGTCTCGGATACACAGGATTCCACATTTAGCTACTGTTATGAGCCACAGTCCATGTGAAGACAGATGGAGCGTTCCAGGCCCGTACTGTTTGCTTTGTACCTTTTGGTATGGTTTAAGAATGACAACATCGTTGTGACCCTGCCAATCAAAAAAAAGGACCACATTAGAGCAGCCATCAGGTGCGCAGCCACTGAGTTTACAGCTGTACACTGTGTGGTCCGTTCAGAGAGAATCTTCTGTATTTGTTAACAAGCCATTCAAGGTCCCAACCTACACAACCTTTGTTTTTACAAGTCATATATGGACTTGTTTTTACAAGTCCATATATCCTCATGTACAAGTCAATAATCAGTATGCTTATTATGTGTCTGTCCCTCACCTTTCTAGAAAGCTCTTCTTCACCCACCCCCAGTCCTGCCCATCCCCCAGTATCCACACCACCTCCAGATCACACGCGTTATCTTTGTTTAAATCTGACCTGTCTTCAAAGTCCAGATCCTCCACTCAGCTCTTCTAAAAGCTCCCTTGCCCTGAACCACTCCTCTCTCCTTCCAGTTTCATTGTCTAATCCTGGCTATTCTGGGAAGGTTTTGACTGAGAAATTTAGAAAGACAAGGAGGTGGGCACTGTTGGGACTCAACACAGGCATTACTGGGACAGTGCATGGCCCAGGGCGGAAGGACAGTGAACAGATCACACAGCCAGGGTGTGTGGACAGTGGTGAAAGGACAGGAATGACATTTGACATTCTGTGTAATTTTGCTTAGGGCTCGTGTGCAAAATTTCACTGAAAGTCATCTATTCTCTGGTCCTTGGCATCTATGAACTCGATTTTCTATTAGATTTTTTTTTTTTACAGCACCATGCTAATATTTTGTCATCTGTTTGTTTATCTGACCAGCATGGATATATTCATCACCAATGTAGCTCAAGCATGGGGTTACTCAAATATATTTAATGACGGATTAATAAGTAACACTAATACATACGTTTTTCAAAGGCATTATGTTAACTTAAGGAAATCGATTGTTAACTGGGCTATTCTGTTGCAGCAGTCAAGAGGACCATGCCTAATTACACAACACGCGCTTGAGTGCTAAGGTCATACGTGCTTAAGGTTCGGCATACTTTTTCAGGGAGGTGGTAGCTACAGATGTATGGCACTTGGTTGCAGAACCCGTATATCCCATTACTTTGAAAGTTCAAGGTCGCAGAAGAAAGAGTGTGCTCTGTCTCATACAAATACTTATGAATGAGTGTGTCTCTCAGCCGCCCTCTCTCGTCGACAAAATCTGTAGAAAGTGTAATATTTGGGGAAGAAAAGAGATCACTTGTACCATATCGATTTTATATATTAAGTCATTATGGACAATTATAAAAATCGAAACAAGGATTTTAAATACTTGATCAATATCATGGAGGCTATTTGGTGATAAAAATGATTTTAAAATAACATCTCTACTAGAAATCTTTATGATTGATAGCAAGTAAAATATCTTTTGTAGACTATGGTTAACAGTGTCAATTAACTTAAAGGAACCAGCATTAAAATAAACATGATAGCACAGAGATTACTAATTAAAACATAAAAAGACTTGGAGATTTTCCCTGATACTAAGCCATTACATACCTGCAAATTGCTACCCAGGTACATTTGCCATCTAAAATCGAGAGTGCCTATTTTCTCTTGCCTTCTATTCCAGAAAGCTTTCTATACAACTTTATTAGCAAAGGTGACTGCGCTGTAAACTATCTGAATTTAACTATGCATATTTAAAGCCATAAAACCAGCAATGTCACAAAATTACACATAAATTTGACAGAAGTGTCAGCTGGCCCCACTTCCTTTCTTTAGTAATGGAGCCAGTTTGTGAAACTCGGCCTGGAGGAAAGTTCACATTTCAAATAAGTTTTACTCTGTAAAGCCACACAAGGAGGAATCATTTTACTTCTTCCCATGCTAAGAGAATAGAATGCTGTCGCAAAACAAACAAATTAAAATAGAGAACTATAACAACAACTCAGCTGGGTCAGAACACAGAGTGGTTCATTTTTCTTTACCTCGTGGCAGGGTTTTAGGCAGGGTAAATACTGCCAGCCTGCTTCTTTCTGCTTCCGGAATTGAGGAAAGCACTGCCACTTTCACTACGTTTGTTCCCAAAAGAGACACCGTGGATATTTGTAGAAGGTCCTTGCTCACCTCTAAAAGCAAATGAAATCAACCCACATTGGGCATCGGTTAAACTCGAAGAATCCTTTACCATCCCAATGAAGTTACCACATTATAGACTTGCCCTCACTCTATCTTTAGAACCAAATTTAAGTACTGATATTCAAATTCAAAGTGACTTTTAAATGTAAGTGACACGGGCCTTTTTTCCCCCTGTGGTACTGAAAATTGCACTCAGGGCCTTTGCAGCAAGCTATATCCCCAGTTCTTTTCGGTTTTCATTTTGATACAGGATCTCCCTAAGCTGTCCCACTGCTCAGGTTGGGCTTGAACTTGCAGTACTGCTGCCTCAGCCTCCCAGAGCACTAGGATCATAAGCTTGTGCCCTCATGCCTGGCTTTAGGATGAACTAGTAGATTTCTTCTGATATCTGGACCAGCAGATTCCAACCCGCTCAGTCTGGTCCAGAGACTTGCCCACCTGGGATGGCTTCCACTCTCCACAGCTCCTGCTGCTCTGGTTTTATTGAAACTCGATATCTTGTAAAACTTTTATGCATTAATAATAAAAGGAAAATAGTAATAAAAACAGATAAGCTCAAATTAAAAAATAAATACAGAGAACTTTCAAAATCAATAAGAACAGGAAAAACAGTATAGAAAAAGGGCAAAGAATTTTATATAAATGGAATCACATGAATATGTGGTGCTTGGTTTCTTTTGCTCAGTGTAATTCATTGACATTCATTCCACATTGTGTGTATCAGTAGTTTGTCCCTTTTTGTTGCTAATACTCTACTATATGGATTTCCAGTGTGTCCATTCGCTATTGATGGGCAGTGTGGTTCAGTTTTGGCTATTGTAAATAAGGTTGTCATGAACAGCTGCATACAAAAACCCCTTTGCCTTCAGTTAACGGCACCACAGACTTCTGCCATCCAAGCTGGACCTGCCGGCCAGAGCCACTGCGATCCTCCTCCTGCCGGATGGCTAAGCGCTGCGCAGTAGCTCTCCAGCCCAACACAATACCGAAGCAGAGGAACCATAGAAAGGCTGGGCCTCTGCACCAGCCATCATACCCTGCACCACCACAGGCTCTAGGGACAGAATGCTAAGGCTTGGACAACAGCTCCCAAAGGCCTAGGAGTAAAAGGCTTGGTCCTCAGTCTGTGGTGCCATGGACAGGTGGCTGAAACGTGGAGAGGTGGGGCCGAAGGAAGGAAGTGAGGTCTGTGGGGCCTACCCTTACCCAGACCCCTGCCCCTTTGGCTTCCTGGCTTCTTCCTTCCCCTGCTCCCACCACCATGTGCTGCCTCACACAAACTCAAAGCAACCAGCTAGCCTACTGTGGACTACAGCCTCCAAAACCGTGAGCCAGAATGAACTCTTTTCTTTAGAACCAATTTATCTCAGGAATGTGTTCCAGGAATGACCAACACACCTAGCTCTCAGTACAACCCAACACCAAGGCTTGTCAGTTCCTTCTTCATGACTATGGTGCGGGTTTGTGCATTGTGGGTAAAAACACATGCCACGAACATTTTTGCATGCCAATGTTCACAACAGCTTTATAAAATTTGTTGCCCTTTTTCTATACTGTTTGTTCTCCTCTTATTGACTTTCAAAGTTCTTCATCCTTCTAATTTATTTTCATTTGAGCTTCTCCTTTTTTTTCTGGAATTTGAATCCCAGATCGGCAGCTACTACCTGTGCGGCCTTGCATAAATATTTAACTTCACACTGATACTTCCACTGCCTCATCCATAAAATGGGATAACAGGAGTTTTCTGCCTCATTCTCAGTCCTCTTAATGGCTTATATATGCCAAGTGTTTAAAACATATGCTCTCCTCTAGTAGGGTGTCCATCATAAAAACCTGCTACAGGAGGCCTATGATTATTCTCAGCTCTATTAGTATAGCTTCTAATCATCTCTCTTGTTTTTATTGTTTTCTTTTCTTCCTGCTACCACCCTCACCCTGGTGCAGAGACTCATCGTCTAAAAACAAGTCAAATCCTTCCAACTCATTTCAAAACTCTGATGATGTGCCACTCGCCACAGAATAAACCCCAGACTTCTTGGAGTGACATTCGGAGCCCTTGGTCATCTTTCAGACTTCACTGCCATACTCGTCATCTAGTAAATGCTTCCGTTTATCCACTACATCAAGCTCTTTTCAAAGAAATCTTGAGCTGAAATACTAATGTGCCACACTCTGCGCATGCGCAGGTGCTTCCCGGACCCTACTAATTCCCCTCGCTCTGTCTTCTGCACCCCTCGCCTGTGCAAAGCCCGACTCCACCCCTTTCCTCACACCCAGCGGAATTAACTGCTTCCTCTTCGTCCCAACAAAGCACTGTGCTTTGTCTTCCTTCACCCCTGTGAGACTTAGTTCAGCACCACACACCTCCCAGGTACTCAGGAATTCTCCTAAACGTTTAGTGGAGAGATTTATAAATATGCTTTGGGGGGAAATATACTAAGGCATACTTAAAGCCAGAGAGCAAAGACTCGGTGGATTTATCAAAGATTAAAAATTATTATTATTGTTTTTTATCGGTATCAGAGATCAAACTCACGACTGCCTGCTTGCAAGGCAGGTGCTTATGCCGCTGAGCTAAATCCCCAGCCCTAAAAATTATTTTTTAAAAAATGCTTTAGGGACAAATAATCCCCAATTCTCCTTGTAAGAATATCAGAGATTGGGGCTGGGGATTTAGCTCAGCGGCATAAGCGCCTGTCTTGCAAGCAGGCAGTCATGAGTTTGATCCCTGGTACCGATAAAAACGAAAAAAAAAAAAAAAAAAGACAAAAAAAAAAAAAAAAAGAATATCAGAGATGGCCAGGTATTTCATTATTTAATTCAATAACTGATATTAGAAAATACTTCAGCATCAGTTATGTTCTAAACAGACAAAGCTAGTTATTCAAACACTTCTATATACAATGTGGCTTCTTTCCTAAGTAACTTTTAACTGTAATTTAAGTGGTTTTTTCTTTTAGAAAATATGCCATAAATAATTGTTTTGCCATAGTTCCATTCATTCTTTGGAACAAAGCCTTTCATTCTTTGGAATAAAATGACCAGCATTTTAAGTTAATAAATATCCTGTCGCACCTGTGAATCCAAGAATCTGAAATGAGCTTGTGGGCTTGGCATCGATAACAAAGACGTTTCCTTCTGAAGTTCCAACTAGCAGATATGTGCCTTGTTGGTCATAACTGGAAAAGAAGAAATCTAATGGTGAGATCTTCCTTACTGTACCAGCCAGATGCTAAGCCAGCTTATAGAATGAATGACCATGATGGAGATACATTCGAAAGCAGTCATTCTTATGGTTTGTGGTATTTAATGATCTCTGACCTTAAGAAAGCTGAGAGAAAATCATTCTACTCTAGGCCAAGGTTATGCCAGGTTACAACTTTAAAAATATAGTCAAGAGGAAAAATTACTTCACCATAAATAAATGAACTATGTCAGTAGAACTTTCTTACAATTTCAAGTGGAAATAAATAATCCTCAAATTAGTAATGGATGCAACATTTTGGCACCCCATGACTAGTACCCAGCAGAAAGATGATAAACATAGGAAATGATATCTATAATTTCCTCAGATTAGAAAAAGTGGAAATATACAAATCAGAATAAGATATAAACATTGGAGAAAGAAGAGGCACAAAATACACATGGCTCAGAAAAGCAGGGGCCAGGCCAAGGAGATAATAGACACCCCCCGCCCCCAGCTAGAGGCAGTGAGGTTTGGTGAGAATGGCTTAGAGGACAGCAACCCAGCTGCCCTGGTAAGTACAGGCAAATGCAGCAAAAGCTTCTCTTCCCCTGTCTGAACCCGAATTCCCTGACCCAGAGAGGTCAGAGTCCTTCCTTTATGACTCGTATTTTAGGGGTCACATTCAATGAGCCACCATAAAGAAAGAGCAATAATAGCAGCATGCAAATCCAAATTCAGGGTGTCTACTACAGAGCTTTAAACATATTGCTTCAAAGAATATCTGAGATAATCTAAATGTCCATCAACACGCTGCTTTTGTAAAATAAAAAAGAAGACACATGTCTACGATGGAATACCATGCTGCTCTAAAGAAAAATGAAGAAGGCTGACAAAACATTTTCAATATATACGAAGTGGATTGGGTAATGGAGCTCCAGAGATTTGCATGTAATTTGTTCCCTTTAAGAGCAGTGGCAGAGACCCCAAGTCCAGCTGGGGGCTTCCGATCCTGACATACACAGCATCCTGTCTGGGGAATGCAGAGCCACAGAGAGGTACTCAGCCTCCTCAGTGCCTCCCTGTCCTCTTAACACTGAGAGCAGCTCCTCTGTCACATGCAGCTGCCGAGGCACCAGCAGAGGGGCTTGGCACCCGGAAGGTGCTGGGTGATCATTTCTGGCAGGGAGCAGAGGGCTGGAACAGGCTGCCTCTAGGGCACGGCTGGGTGAGCAGGGACTTCCCACACCACGGCCCTCTGCACTTTCTGAACCTCAGACTGGAGCCTGCAGATCACAGTTCCAAACAAATGCACAGCTTAAGAGCAGCGACAGCCTGGCTGGAGTCCTGCCGCCCGCGGGTTGCTTACATGAGGTGCTGCACAGGCGCCTGCGAGAGGAAGGCCTTGTGGGCCACCCTGGGGGAGTCTGGCTCGCACACGTCCAGGAAGTACACGCGGCCATCCAGAGTCCCCACGACGGCGGAGAGGGAGGAGGGGGAGCAAGCCAGCGTTGTTGCCTGCGCCTGCGGAGGACACAAGAAACAGAATGGGGTTAGTCCTGCATACAGCTGGCTGAGCCCCCTGGGTCATTGGGGTGGCAGGGCTGCGCCTCACACGTGGGGGGCCTCGGATCCATCCACAGCACACATGCAAGCGCACATGTACAAGTGTACAATGCTTTGAAAAGCCTGCACAATGACCGGTGTGGCACAGGTGAGGTGGTATACACTGCTAATTCCAAACTCAACCCTCCTGAGCTAACCCATCACGTAGGCAGCCATTGGGATCTGTCCTTTACTTCTAGTCCTTTAATCCTGAAATCAGAATGGTGGGATATGAGGAAGATGTTTCAACTTTCAACCATAGCATTAGTTTATCCCGGAATGATGACCCAATGATTATGCCAGTAATTTTCACGAAACAGTAAGACAGACGAATAGCAAAAAATAGGGCAAAAAAATTGAACAGATTCCTGCTATCTTTGGATCTTTTTGTAAAATGTGATTTTTAAAATCACCCTTTGTCTCCTTTTAATTAAGGGAAAAATAAATAAAAAATAGCAGGATATATTATAGTAACCCACTTTGATTTCCTATTAACTTGATTTGAAACCCTGTATTGCTCTCACCATCTTGTTTTGACTGATTCTCCTCTATTCTGTTTTGCTTGATAGTACCAAGTTCGAAAGTATAGGCAACAACTATGAAGACAGTAAGATTCACTATGACGCCCATTCTGGTTGACTATTATCTTCTTTTGAAGTCCTCTAATGTCTCCAATGTTTTGGTTTTATTGGTTTTGTTCTTTACTGTTTTGTTCAATTTTATTATAACTGATGATATAGGCAATTCTTTTTAAGATAGCAAGAGGCATTATGGTAACCATTGTTGATCACCTTGTATTTTGTTTTTACATTATGTATTATGTCCATCCTTTTGATTTGACTGACTCTGTCCTGTTATGTAACATTTGGTTTTACTCTCTTCAAAAAAAAGTAATAAGAACAGTGGGAGTAATAAAACCCAAAATGTGTAATTGTCATTATACAAAAGAGAGGAAAAGAAAGTGCTCTAAAGGACATAACTGCATGTATATTTAAGTGTATAACATAACCATATTACTGAGTTTTTGTTGGATCATTGAACAGAACTGTTTGCAGTCTCACTGTTTGAATGTCCACTCTATATGCTTTAATTTTGTAACTTGAACAACTATTTCTAAGATGACAATATGTAATCTATTAACTACTGATTTCCTACTGTTTATTTTTTCTGAAATTCTGTATAACTTGTACCCTTTTTTGTTTTTTTTTTCTTTTTTCTCCTTAAATAAAATTTTTTAAAAAAGCACCCTTTGTCTCCTGAATCATGATGAATCTTGAGAGGAATAAGGAGGACTTAAGATAACTCTGACACTGGACTATGCATTAAAAACAAAACAAAACAAAACAAACTTGTGCCAGAGCCCTGCATATCTCACGATCATGTGTATGGAACAGGATGTCTGAGAGAGTACATTTTCTCCACAGTACTTAAGAAGTCAGATTGATTTCCCTACGCTATACTTTGCAGGTGATTTGAATCGTCATGGGATGCTGGGGCTGGAAGAGAGCTTATGAGATCATCATCTCGCAGAACAGAAAATAAAGGCCGAAGAGGTGCAGAGTCTGCCCCGGATTCTGTGGTGGGTGGCATAGCTCGGACCACCACGGTGTCCAGGTGTGTTGGAGCACAACAGGCTCCCACTTGAGTGGGCTTTTGTGTTTTTTTCCAATTTAAAATTGGTAATTATTATGTTCAGTGAACAATAAAATGAGTTTGAGTCATTTTTACCCTTGCATAGCCCAAACCTTGATGGTGTTCATCTTCACTACCCTAATCCCCCAGGGCTCCCCTTTCATGTTGTCTTCTTCCTCGACCCCAGATTCCACATGGAAGAGGAAACAGGTGACACTGGCCTTTCTGAGTCCCACTTACTTAAACAGGATGAGCTCCAGTTCCATCAGTTTTCCTGCAGCTCACTACTGTTGAGCGGAAAGCCTTGGTGGGGTCCCTCGGGCGTGTACATGTGTGGCATGTTCCCCAGATAATCCATCTTGGGGTAACAGTGGGTTAGCCTAGGAGAGCAGCACACTAGCTGGCAGCAACAGTCGTGGCAAACTGTCTCCCGTAGGTCTCTGGCTATAGGAGAGCTAGGCTGGTCCCTGAGGACCCTGCCTCATCTTTAGTTCACAGGAAACACAGGGCACAGGTGGGGAGATCATCCACCACCAAGTCCTGTGGGCAGAGGTTTCCTCCAGCAGGGAAGGACCCACGTTTCCCCCAGCTGGATCACGGGAGTGTGCCCAACCTGGCCCAGAGCTCAGGGATGGCTGGCCGAGGCCTTCGGGTGGGGCTTGCATCTGGCTTGGACAAAAGGAACAAGGGAAGGTCTGTTTTATAGGGGTTCTGCTACACGTTTGCGTGTATCTCATGTGCAGGAGATGTGGTCAGATCACCTTGTAAGAGCTCTGCTAGCTGAAGAAATTCTAATAGAATGTACACATATAAACCCTGGTCATGCAGATCACGGAGTCTCATGTTTTCATCTTTTAGCCAAGAATGAATGTTTACTTTGATGGAGAGTTTCATTTATCCAATTGAATGACGGATCATTTGCATCTTGTAATATGCCTCCATGAGGTATGATACTTAGTGTGCTATAATTGAGCTTTTACTTTTATAAAGGGGAGGGATTGTAACCTCCCTACCTACTAAGATCCATAGCGCTTCCAGAACCATGTAACATAGCCCAGGATGGTAATTAACAGAAAAACACCCAAGCATTACTGCTGTTAAGAAACAGGGGCTGTTTCTTACTGCTGTTAAAAAGGGGCTGTTAAATTACTGTTTGTAAAAAGACACCCCCCCCCCCCCGCCCAGGCTGTGCCTTATCGCCCTCCTGAACACGCAACAAGCAGCATTGATCTCTTGTCTGCAGGCTGGTGTACACGGAACCTGAGCCACATTTCCTGGGCTGAGATGATGACAGCCAGCATTTCTATCCCACTGTCCACAGTGCGTAGTTCAAGGTGTTATTAAGACATTAGAAGACATGTCCTAAGATTTCTAGGAAGTAGAAACTTCTCATCTTCCATGTACTGTTGGAAGGTCCCTTGTCTGACAGCACAATGCAAGGCTAGCGCTGCCCTCATGTGGATACCAGGACACAAGGCCTAAAATGAGACCAAAATCATTGAGGGAGACAGAAAAACTGGGACCTTGCTGGGTTGGGGTGCACACCAGGCCAGAAAAATTCTATACTTGGTCGTTGACTGATCCAATAATTTCCCACTTTTAAATTTTTGACTTAATCTGATCGGAGTGGCAACTTTCTTTCATTTGTAATTGATCTTAATTGCAAAGTGGGGTCATTTAACTGAGATGGTCCAGGAACTGCTTCATTGCTAGGCAAAAAGATCAGCCCTCCTGCCCTCTATTCCGATCAGGCTGCCTCCACAGAGACCCCTGCGTGTCCACCACAAATACGGACCATGAGGGAGGTGGAGACCCCCATGATTCCAGAAATAGCTACCACCTCTGCAGCACTCACAATGTCTTACTCAGCCCCAGGAACTGCTCTCTGCTACCAGCTGGACACACAGGAAGCCTTCTGCAGCAAACGTTCGCACTGACTTCGGGGATGCCGGTGTGGACAGGTAGCCTGGTTTAGACCTCAATGTTGGTAAAAACTCACCTCTCAGGTACACTTACCTTGATGTTCAGGTAAATCTTGCTTACACAAGTGCAATCCTCCAGCCCCCAAACACAGACTTCCCCCGAACGTGTGAGGGTCTGTAAACGGAAGATAGACAGAATTCCAGTGGAAAGAAAGATTGCTGTGGAAACACACTCCGAATCACTGCCTAGCGTGCCCATCTGAGGAGTTGGCGAAACATTTTCATTCTCTTTATGCAGATTACAAATAATTATTTCGACTTCCGATATCAATACTTCTTTTAATAAGTAGTATTTTAAGGATTTAGGACAAGTGTATTATATCTAGTTAATACTTTTATTAGCCTGTAAATAATGTTGGTATCTCCTACATTAAAATGGTATTGATCTCATTTTTTAAAAAATAAACATTTTCGTTTGCTTCACACAAAAATAAATCATTTTAATATAATTTAAGGGAGCCATAGTAACTAATTGAAATTAGAAAATTAAATTAAAAATTTTAAAAGGAGCCTGCTGCTGTGCCTCTGCTAAAATGTGCTAGTGCCCTTCTGCAGAAGAACAACCTTGCTTGATAGAGAAAAACAAATGAATTAATTAAAAAATTTTGCCATGTAACATACTTAAGATAAACTTACTTGAGAATTCAATGACATTATTGCCTGTTTATATTTCTTATTGCTGGGACAAAATACCAGATACCGGAAACTTGGAGGAGGAAAGGTTTGGCTGACAGTGTCAGGGATTTCAGTCCAGACACAGTTGACTTCAAGGCAAGAATGTCATGGCAGAATGGCCTGGTGGAGTGAATGGCTCCCTTCCTGGTGGCCGGTAAGCAGAGATGCTCTCCCCTGGGAGCACGTCCTCAGAGACCAGCTCCTCCAAATGGGCTCTGCTTCCTACCAGCACATTCGCCTAGGAACATCTGTCAGTGAATCCACACCCTACAGGACATGGTGCCCCTTGGCCCCATGACGTCACTTGGAGTCATAATCTAGTTGATAGATTAGCATTTTGCCTGATGAATAAACCAAGAAATTGGACATTGCTCCTCCTTAAATTAATAGACTGTGTTTTTCAGAGTTGTTTTAGAATTATAGAAAATTAAGCAGCAAGTACAGAGAATTCCCCTTCCTCTGCCTCTCTGCATATGCAGTTCTCCCCTTGCACACTTCTTGCACTGGTGTGTGTATTTGTTAGAATGGATGAGACAATAATGATGCTCTGTACTGTGACGGACTGAAGTCTGTGGTTTACATAGGGCTCTCCTTGCTTTGTACATTCTGTGTGTTTTTACAAATATATAATAGGTGGCTGCCATCACAGTGTCATAAAGAATGGTTTCACTGCCTTAAAAACTCCATGTGCAAGCCAGGTGTGGTGGCGCTCTCCTGTAATCCCAACACTTGGGAGGCTGAGGCAGGAGGATTGTTGCAAGTTTGAGACCAGACTGGGCTGCAAAGTGAGCTCAATGCCAACGTGAACTGCATAGAGAGACCCTGTCTCAAAAAAATAAGACAAAACAAAAAAATCTCCTGTGCTCTACCTGTTCACCCCACTCCCCACCTCACTACCCTCCTGGCAGGCACTGACCTTTTTACTGTTTCCTTAGTTTGGGTTTCTCCAGAATACCACACAGTAGGAACTGTGCAGTATGGGGGCTTTTCAGATTGGCTTTTATTAGTTAGTCATATGCATTTAAAGCTCTACTCTTTTGGTGGCCTGGTAGCTGCTTTTTATTATTGGATAATATCCCATTGACTGTTTATCCATTCACCCACTGAGAGACTACTTAGTTGTTCCCAAGTTTGGGTGATTATGGATAAAGTTGCTATAAGGATCTGTGTGCAGTTTTTCCTAGAAGTGTGTCTTTCCAGCCCCCTTGGGTAAGTACTGAGAAGTGTAATTGCCAAGTCCTGGAGTAAGCAGATGTGTAGTTTTGCAAGACCTTGTCCAAACGTCTTCCAAAAGGCGATGAGATGGTTTCTCTTGTTCCATACCAGCATTCAGTCTTCCCAGATCTTGGGTTTTAGACAGCCTAATACTGGGTAATGACCTTTCCTTGTTGTTTTCCCACACAACAAACAACTGCTGCCAGCATCTTTTCATCTGCCTGCTTTCCACCATGTATCTTGTTACTGAGGCATCTAGACATATTTTTGCTCATTTTAATGGGGTTTTATATTTTCTTACTGTTGAATTTTAAGTGTGCTTTGTACATTTAGATACAAGTACTTTACTCAATAAATGTTTTTCATGCAGTCTCTGGTTTGTCTTTTTATTCTCTTTGCAGCCTTTTTATGGAACTGAGGTTTTTAATTTAACAAAGCTTAGTTTATCAATTTTTTTTCTGCCATGGATTGTGACTTGGTATTGTATCTAAAATGTTACCACCAAGCCCAGGGGTCACTTAGATTTTTCTCTTGTCATCTTCTAGGAGTTTTATAGTTTTACATTTGAATTTTTCTATGAAACCTGTAAGGCTACATCTAGATGCTTTTGTATGCAGATGTCTGGTTGTTCCAGCACAGTTTACTGAGCCACCTTGGCTCCTCTGTCAAAGACAGTTGACTGTATTTATGTATGTAGACTTCTGCGCTATCTACAAAGGGCTCTCCATTGTGAATCTTTGCCTTTGTATATTAATTTTAGAATCAATTTTCATATAATAACTTGATATCTTGACTGGAATTACATTTAATCTACAGACCTAGTTGGGAAGAACTGACGGCTTGGCAATCTTCCACCCATGTATGTGTAATCTTTATACAATTTAGATCATTTGAGTTTGCTCATCGAGGTTTTGCATTTTTCTGATACGCAGGTTATACGTTTGGTTAGATTTATAGCTTGTTCACTATTTTGATGCTGAAGAAAATAAATGTGTATTTTAAATTTCAAATTTCAGTAAGAAAGCAGCTGACTTTCTTATGTGTCAAACTTTTATCTCCCAACCTTATGGCAATCACTTGTTACAGGACGGTTTTTGGTGCACATTTGTTCACTATAGAAAAACAACTTTCTCAATGTCAAGACTGAAAGCAGCTTAAAATGACTGTAATGTGGCACAATTCATGTTCCGTTTCTTGAGTTCTATGAGCTACAAATATGTATCAAATATCTAATTCCTACATATCACAGTTGTGTACAGCCTTTGTTAGCTGAAACAGTCACAAAAATAGATACTAGCTTGCCACAGTCCTGAATTATGCTAATTCACTGCTGTGTAAAAATACAAGTTTCACAGAAAAACACTAAAAAAAAAAAAAAAAAACCCAAAAACATACCATTGGCCTTTTATCTGGAGCCTTTTGCACATTATCTGAGGGAAAATCACCAGAACTTCCAGATGGGAAAAACCTTAACTGTCACTTATTCCATAGCCTACGTATGTTTTAATTTTTCAGAGCATTTAAAAATATTAATGGTATTGATGAATCATATTAAAATTGAAATATCTTGAGACTAACAAAAGGTAAATAAACATTGGATACAAGGCTAAACGTGGAGTACTTTTCCCTTAGGTTGACTGAATTCTTGTTTTGTGTACAGCAAATATTTCATTTTCATGCCGAGGTGGTAAGGCCCTTGTCCTAAAGGGAACAAGTGTCGGGCAGGTCTGACAGCCTGGCTTGCAGCGCTGGGTTGGTGAAACAAAGAAGAGGTCTCCTAGGATCTCAGTTGCTTGGGCTGCTGTCAGGAGGCCGCATTATGAAGTCACAATATGATGACGTCATTCCATCAGGAGAAAAGTTCGGTGATGGAAGTGTTTGGTTTCTCTTCCTGTTGCATCTAAAACGTCCCCCAAAGTCTCCCAAATTCAGAAGGTTAGTGGCTCACAGGTGCACGATACTCATCAGTGCATTCATCCATTGGTGGCCTCAGTAGCTGACTGGACTTTCAGGAGCCAGGGCCTGGTTGGCAGTGAGTCTGGGGCAGGACCCAGTGAGTACCTGTTTCTGTCACTGGATCTCCCTTCTCTCTTTGCTTCCTAGCTGCCTTGGGCTGAGCAGCATTCCTACATCTAGGCTCTGCCACCGTGACGTTTCTGCCTCGGAGCCCTGAGCCCATCAACCATGGACTGAAACTCAAGCCAAAATAACCCTCTCCTCCCTAAGGCTGTGAGTGTGGGTGTTTTGCACCAGCACCAGGAAAGTAACTATGCTGATATCTCTGCATAATCTCAGAGATACCCTGGTTTACCTCTACTCTGAGTATCTACTTTGAAGATAATGTATTAACTATGGCTATTCTCTTATTTTGTTATGAAATGTTTTTCATAAAATAAAAAGGAATCTTAATTCAGTACTATGCAAAAATATAAGTGTCACAGAAAAACATTTTTTAAAAAAGATATCATCTGCCACTTATTTGAAGTCCTTTGCACATGAAATTCCAAAGTTATCCAATCATATATGAACAGGAATTTAAATCTGGAAACATCACCTTGTTAAATCCTATTGCATCATAGTAGAATACTGCTTACCATAAAATGTTTGGTTCCAGGGGTGATAAAGTCAATTGCCTGAAATTTTCCATCACAAGCATCTAGGATCTTATCTAAGGTTGGCTCTTCATCAAAAGTATAAATATAAACAGATCCCTGGCAAATATAAGAGAGAAGGGGGTGGAAGATTAAAATTTTGCATATGTGGCTTAAATTAAAAAACATAACAAAGCACTTTTCCTTTATTTTAAAACTAATATATGAAGAAAATCCAGAAAACCAGGAAAGTTGTTAAGGTGAAATAAATCCTACCACGTGTTAAACATAATGCTGAGCACTAATTAAAACTTTAAATAAATCTTTTAGAAACTGGGGGGGGTATGGCTGAAGGTATTTATGACTTGTTTATCATTCTCAGCTCTTAAAGTCATTTCTCAAAACTTAAAATTTGTCCTGTAATATCTGTACTTTTGCCGGTAGCTGTAACATAACGTGGTCACATAGCAGAAAGAAATCTAGTTTCAACTGATCACAAATTCTTCAAGGTAACTTGAAATAAACATGAATATTTTTGTTCTTGTTTGTCTGAGTAAAAGAACTCTGCCCTTAGGGTATCTACGTTCTACGGGGATTCAGACAATAAATAATAAACTTGCCAGGGGTTTAGCTCAGGGGTATAAGTGCCTGCCTGGCAAGTACAAGGTTGCAAGTTTGATCCCCAGTACCAAATAAATAAATAACTCAAGTAAAACATATCACAAATGAAGTGGTGATAATTGTAATAAGGGAAAAAAATAAAGCACAAAAGGAGAATAATACTTTCTGCTGGGACTGGAATTCCAGATGACTTTCTCTCACTGAACTAGGGGTCAGAAAATATTTTCTATGAGGGGAGAGAGAGTAACCATGTTAGACTCTGGAGACTGTGTGGTCTGGGTTACAGCTGCACGGTTCCTTGTTCACAGACATAATTCGTTCCACAATTCCGGAAAAGACAGCCATGTTTTTGTTCATGTGGGAAAGATGGCCATAGTTGTGTTTATTACCTGGTGTAGAGTTCACAAGCAAAACCGTACTTTTGCCATATACTTCTTTTTGCAAGCCAAATTGTTTGCAAACAAAAGCATTAATGGACCACGGTACTGCTGTACTTAATACTGTCATTGTGGTGTGGCAGCAGCCATGGGAATACGTATAAATAGCTAGCTGTGGATGTGAACCACTAAAACTTTGTCCACAAAAACAAGCAGCAGACTGGGTTTGGGTCCACAGGGCTGGAGCTTGCAGACCTCCGCATTCCACTGAAAACATCATTCCACTTTTTCTTATTTACATTGTTACCACAGAGAAGTCAGCTGTTACTGTAACTCAAATATCTATGATGTAATTTGCTTTTTCTTTTTGGCTTTCAACAATTTCTCTGTTTTTTTTTTTTCAACAATTTCACTTTGGGAAGTCTTTGTACAGTTATCATTTTACATATCTTGCTTGGGATTCACTGGACTTCTTGAATCTATGAATTCATCTCCTTAATCAGGTGTGGAAAACTGCGAGCCCATAGCTCTGTAAGTTTTGCCTCTGTCTTATGCGCTCTCCTTCTAGGATTCCAATTAGATGTATGTTAGATCTTTTCATGCTATTATTTATGCCTCTTACCCTCTGTTTTGTATTTCCTTCCCTTTTGCTTCTCTGGGCTATATTTTGAATAACAACTTCTGTCCTTTTTTCCGGTTCACTCATTCTTTCTCTGGGTATGTCCAATCTTTGGTTCAAATCTATTCATATAATTTTTGTTTTGTTGGTATATTTTGAATTTTTGGAAGTTTTATTTGGATCTTTTCCTAGTTTTTATAGTTCTTTTAAAACTATTTTCCTATTCCCCATAGACATTTTAAATTTACTATTTTTAAAATCATAGCACAGTTGTTTTGTCTTCTAATAATTACCAGAAAGTGAAGTGTTTTGATATTTACATTTAAGTTAATTAAACTTTCTATATAAAATTATTGCCTAACAATAAAAATGGCTGTTAATTTGACCTCTGAGGGCCATTCTATTAATTATAAGTCATTCTAAAAATATAACAGTCATTTGTTTTTACCCTGCTTTGATTCCTCTTCTTTCTTGTCTTATAGAACTCATAGTTTCCTGGGAGAAACACTGATACAACCTCAGTCCCTATTTTGGTGGGTTCACTACCTAGGGCCCAAGGGTATGCATGGGACTTAGGCCTGACCACTCAGAGCTTAGACTTTCCTTGACCATCGTGACTGATCCAGGGATAACAAAGAAGGTCAAAGTTAGTCCAGTGAGTCTTCCCAGCTGATAACTTTCTGCAAAAGTTCCCAAGAAAACATAAATATAAGCTGGAGCTTCAGAAAGTTCTCAGTGCTACAAGGGTATAGTCTTTTTGCAAATGGACAGAGCAGAGCCAAGAAACACAGAAAACAAGCACTGGAGGATCCTGGGAGTCCCTGGATTCAGATCCATGCCTCACTCCTTAAAGCTACATGCACAGAAACAAACATCTCTTTGTTATTGGGGCCTTTTAAATTGGGTATTTTTTTCATTTGCAGCTAAGGAATCCTGACTGGCAGAGAAACACTATGTGGTGCACTCTGCCCTTTGTTCCCATCATGTACTGATGATAATAGTGTCACTTGAAAAGTGTATATCAAGAAACCACTTTCTAACATACCTTGTCTGTTTGAATCAGCAGCATTTTATAACTGGGGGAGAATATCATATGTGTCACAGGACTTTCAATCTCAAGAAATTCCTCTAGTTTGTAAAAACTTGAATCTTTGACAGTGAGAGAGTACACAAAGCCATCCTGCAGACCAACACAGTGAAGAGCGGAATATCAGTCCTGGCAGTGCACAGCACACGTGCTCCTCCGCAGATTAGAGAAGGCACCTGGGTAGCCCTCACCCACCTGTGTTCGCACCACCCAGAGCATACTGCCCTTTCACCTGTATGTGGACACTTCTAACTACGTTGCAGTGTGCAGTTGTATCTCTTCTGTGATGCATTTTCAATTAACATAATTTACTGCCCACTCCTTTCTTTCAGTATCTCTAGCCTCTGTCTTTTCACCATTTTCTTCATTATATCAGAGGTGAGACAAATGTGGCTGTTTATGTAGCCTGTGCAGAGTGGTAACCTTATTTCAAAAGATGCTAGCCCTAGGTATGTTCCTTTATGTTCTCTAATCATCATCATGTGCATTTCATATCTCCCCAAATGACCCAAGGATAGGAACCTGCCTTTTCTTACATTTGGTACTCTTCTCTAGTACCTTGCACAATGGCAAAATGGCAAGTGTCTAATAAAAATGGGTTGATTGGCTATAAACAGATATTACTACTCTCAAGTGGAACTAGGTTATTTTTATATAATTAAGAGGTTCTGGATAAATGTATCCATCATTTTCTAAAGTGGATCCTGGTATAATCTGAGGCATTTGTGAGATGGCTGGATTCAGAAGTCTAAGACCTGAAAGGTGCTGGGATATGCAGGCTCAGGGTCCTGGAGTTGTAATTTGTGGCAATGGAGCAATGGACTAGGGACAGCTACACCTAAACCTGAGATTGTAGAATCGGTCAGTTACAAATGTTAGCACTGATTACAGCAAGGGAACACATTCCCCGGCTCTATCTCATACTCAGCGGGGCTGTGTGCTCTAAATGACAGCACAGATGTTATAAGAGTGTGGTGGCCTTGGATCAAGCCTGCTTCCTCTACCTCCTTCCTGGCAGCCTCGTCTCGTAAGACTTGGTTCTTTCATCTGCATGGGCAAGATAAGCTTGTTGTGAGGACCAACAAGAGCATCTGAGCAAAGCACTGAGCAGAGGGCCTGGCACAAAGCAAGCACCGAGTAAAGGGAGGACGTTAGTGACCACTCTGTGTCCACAATGTCGACATGATCCATGTGAGCTAAAATGCTCACACACAAGAGCCTGTGCTGAAATTCACATCTGACAACCAATATATTATTGCACAGTACGGAGACCTCTTAGGTGTTTTGGTATGGCAGGGGAAAGGCTTTTTAGACTCTACTTTTGTTCATGTGGAGATGGATCTATGGTAGTTCACGGCACCATACTCTTTTTATATTAATTGAAATTCTTCATAATAAAAAATTTTGTAGTAGCATATGAAGAGGAAACTATTTTAATTAATAATCTGAACTAACTTGGAATCCCAAAATATGACTCAAGTAAGAGGAAACAAATGGAAAATGTTTTGTCTTGAAAGCAATTAATTTTGAAAAATAAAATACATTACAATTCCAGAAGCAACGATGCCATCCTTCTGATATACCAGGGTCACTGGACTGAAAAGATGTGGTACAACTTTTGAAAAAGAAAAAAAAAAAAGCATAAAGTAGCAACATATAATTAAACATACAATGTGACAAGGAATAATATAAGCTATTTAGTAATGATCACCCTGCATTTTACGGTTTGTAAATTTATACACCAATAAATAAACTATTGTGGACAGAAAGAAGGCAAAAAGAAAAAAAATGACCCATAAGAACATTTATTGTTAATAGAGTACTGTCCTTGGAGGAAAACAGTAAAAGCACATTACCTGAAAAAGTCAAAGAGCTACCACCATTCCAGTTAGGGCATACTGCCATCCGTTTGGGGTGCTTTGATATCGGCCTATTCTCAGCTAAATTAAGTACAAATGCTTTGGCTGGACATGAAAGGAGATCAGATACGGCCTGGATGGCCCTTCATTCCCTTTAACACCCATGCTCTGTAGGAGCCGCACCACTTCCTGTTATTTGACTGTCCCACGTTTTCTGGTCTGCACAGAGACAATGGCCAAATGTCCCACCCACCCATTTCTGCCATCAGCCCTCCTTCAGGAGTTAGTTCAAATATAATCATCAAAATGACAACATGAATGGATCCCCTCACCTGGGACCCCTGCAGCACTTTGTGAAGCTCTATTGCAAAGAAATCATGCTGTTCTTTTTCTTGCTGGTTATAATTGTCGACTTTTTTTTTTCATCTTTAATAAAACCTATGTCCCTTGAGGATGGAAATTATGAGACTATATATTTGTCACTTGGCTAATCACTAAAGTACCTTATTTTAGTGCCTTCTGCATTATTGAGGCTTGATAATCAGGTATTTGAAAGCATTTATCATGGAAATCATAAGAAATGGCACACAGTAAGGCAATAGTGAACAATGTAAGACTACGTGTGATTAAGTCCTAAGTTATGAAAAATAGGTGAGTATGATAGAAGTTTGGAAATGTAGCTGTCAGCTTACTCTGTAGTGATACTTAGTTTTGCACTTTGGAGTCAAAGGAGATAAAGAATGAAGTCTCTGAACGGTTTCAAAGAACTGAGGAGTAACGGGACACATGGGGGAGACCCTGTGATAGCACGGGGCGAGACTCCCGCCAAGGGGTGAGGGCTGTGGGACTCCAGAGAGGGCACCTCACTGTGGCTGTGGGGTAGGCAAGGCTGGGGGGAGGAAAGCTCACAAATAGACCAGGAAGATAGGGGACCCCAGGACAGAGTCACTGCAGAAGCCAGTGACAGAATTCAGAGAGAGCGCAGCAAGGAGGAGGACTGAAAAAGGTTCAAGCAGGAAGAACTGAAGCTGGACAGGCAGAGCTGGAAGAGATAACTCTGCAGAGAATGCTGGTCCACGTACCAGCAGAGAGGGCAAGCAGAGAGGCACAGGCAGAGCAAAGGGCAGGCAGGTGGCAGTGCTTCACCAGGGACAGGAAACAAAGGCCATGCATTTGGGGTGGTGGTAGTGGTGGTGGTGGTGGTAAGCTGGGCACTGGGAGACCTAGGGAGAAAGGCAGAGAGCGAGGGAGGAGGCGTGGAATGTGGACTGTGAGGAAAAAGTACTAGCTAGAAGAGGATGAATACAAGGGGGTAGGAGGACATAATGCTAATGAAGCCCCTGAGTTGTGTATTAAAAATGAGCTTCCAAAGTTGTGTATCAAAAATGAGCTTTGCAGCTTGGCAAAGACAAACTTCCTGGTTTCAGTTAGATGTAGATCAACGTCAGTGCATCAGTGAAGTCAAAGTGAGAAATGACAAGAGCGATTGGAACAGAGTGCCTCGGACAGGTCTGGGGCTTGCTTTGGCATTACAGCTTGTGTCTGGATGTCCCCTCAAAACCTCATACACTCATAGGTGGGGCTTGTTCATTGTGGGATAGATCTACAGTGTGTGATGCTGGGATTGATTCATGGGGCAGTGCTAGGATTGAGGGCGTTAGGAAGGAAGGGCGTGAGTGCCACCCGACCTAAGTAACCTAGATAAGATATAAGGGATAGGAAGAGCTGTGGTTTTCCCTTTTGGCTTTGCTACCTTTTGCCCCCTGTGAACTGTTTTTCCTCCGCGATGCCTGTCTGCCACTCCTCCCTGCCTTGGAGCCAGCCAATTATGGACTGAAACCTCTACAAACTGTGAGCTAAATAAACCTTTCCTCCCTTAACTCTGGGTACCAGGTGTTTTGTCTCGACGATGAGAAAACTAACTAAGATACTGGATGAGGTGCTCTCCTAAAAGGGTTTGCATCTGGATTCTCTTGGGTGGACACTGGATCCTACGCCCTCAATCCAACTGGTCACAGATGAGACCAAGAGTGGACATTGGAATTAAGGGTGAATATATCAGGTGTTCTTTGAAATTGCCCTCAAGTGACACAAAGGTAATTTTCAAGACTGCAATTGGATAATCAGAGAAAACAGCTGAGAGGTCTGAGGGGCAGGAGAGGGCGTGATCATCTGACTGTGTAGCACAGACATATGTATAGAAGGTGATACAGGACAGCAGCTCAGCATTGGGATTCATAGGTCTCAGGGGCTGGTTCCATGTCAGCTCCACAGCTTATGCCAAACTGAGCATTTCAGAACCTAATCAGAATACTTTGCAACTATATCTCCCTGTGTCATGGAGATTCATATATTTCTTCTTATAATATTTTGTGGATTGCATATAGCCATAGCAGAATTATAGAAATGTGGTAACTTCTAATCAACACTAGCTAGGCCTAAGGTATCCACAGGGCTTGCTAAATAACCAGAGGGTAAAAGAGAAGAGGTCTCCAAGAAAGGGTGACCTAACATGTACGGTAAAGCCTGTGGGAACAGGGTGCAGAGCGGTTCCTCACCCAGTTGTGTCTTTTCTACCTTCTGAATCACAGTCACCTTCCAAGTTTCTCCATTAATCAGCAAAAGATGGCCCTCTTCAGAGCCAACATACAGGTCACTAGTTGGAGTCCAACAGTGCATAGTGGGATGAAGCAGTGTGTACAGGTCATCTTTTGGCTGCACAGAGACAATAAAAAGTGTCGTGTTAAGACATCAATCATGATTAAGAGGAGAGAATCACTCACTAAAACAACTGCCTGAAAGAAACCAACAACTATGTTCATACATAAATTTCACTGGCTTTGCCACTTGCCAAGTGAGTGAATTTTTTCTTTGCTCCATTTTGCCCCCAACATTTTAATTCACTAAGAAAAAAATATGGTGCCCTGCTAGCACATTCACAGCTCTTCTGCTTTCACAGGGTCTAAAGGAAATTTTGGATCGAATTTTCTTAACTGTTTCTTAGTTTGGTTTCGTGGATCTATGAAGCTTTTAGATAGCTAAAAATCACCCTTTGGGGGAAGACTTCATCAGTAATCTGGTTCTGCATGGTTCACCAATGTGAGAGGCTAACTTGGTCTTCTATTTAGTTGGCTTTCATTAGGAATGAGAAAAGGACCCTTGGCCTACTTCTGTGGCCCCTGTAGTTTGGTTCATAAGCCATCCTGAGTGAATTTGAGTTCACAGATAGGAAAAACATGGAAATTGAGGAAATAGAACACAACAAAAAAAAGGAGGTGGCAACCAGAACTTCCTCCCAGGCTCCTGGTTTGGGGTGTCAGACAGGAAGACTGAATCTACAAAGATGCACTGAGAGCAGTGACTCTAGAGGCCACCAAGGAGAAAGGCACCAGGGCAACAGAACAGTGGACCCTGTGTGTTCCAGTAGCTTGAGAGTGACTCCAGCGCAAGTGACTGCTGTGTGCCCTGGGAAGTGTGCTTGGTCAGATACCATTCTGGGGAGGTGCCAAAAGAGCTTAGCCTCAGAGCAGCCACAGGTTGGCTTTATCTCAGGCTCAGTGTTAACTCCATATTGACTGAGGGAGGGACAATCATTGGAAATGGCCATGGTCAGTGAGCTGTGGGCAGGCAAGCAAGAGACACCCAGAGCGTTACAAACTACATGACTTAGGCCCCAACCTCATGACCAAACCTTAGGTTCAGACTGAATTTCCATGGATTTGAAAATTCCAGAATGAGCACCAAGGCTTAATCCTACTGCTAGCTTGCTGGGATTATCTATCACTCTATCCTAATCCTGCTGCTGGCTTGCTGGGATTATCTATCACTCTATCCTAATCCTGCTGCTGGCTTGCTGGGATTATCTATCACTCTATCTTAATCCTGCTGCTGGCTTGCTGGGACTATCTGGCACAGATCTGGGCTCTGATGGCCTTCTTTGCCTTTCAGCAAGAACAGAGTCACACCTTAAATTGGAAACTGTCATAAAATGATAGACCACAGGCTTGAAATCACAGAGAACAACTTCTTTTCCTTTGTCTTCTTTGTTCTTCTTTTTCTTCCTCTTTCTCCTCTTCTTCCTCCTCCTCTGCTTCTCCTTCTGCTTCTTATTTTCTTCTAGTTTTTGTTCATTTGTTTTTTTTCTCTTATTTGTTTTTCTTTGTGAGAGTGAACACTGTCTGTGGGGTTTTTTAGGCGGGGAGGGTTTGGTTTCATCATTGTTTTTGTTTTTTCATTCTTTCTCTGCCTCCTATTCTCTTCACCAGTTTCCTAAACTTGGTTATAATCTTCCTCTGCCCTTTAGCCTTGCTTCTAACTTTCTTGCTTCTTTTACTCTTTTATTTCCCTTTTCCCCCTCTTCTCCCTTTCAATTTTCTCACATTAAGGTAAAATTGTTCTGTCAAGTGGATATTACTGTATATAACTTTCTGATCTGCCTTAGATTTTGTTATACAACTATAAATCTTATATGTAGTGAGTTATTAGTTATCTTAAAAGTAGTGAGTTACTAGTTATCCCAGCTTCTTCTTCTGTGCTTGATGCTGCTACTTTAGCCAAGGTGACGCCATTGCTAAGATGGGTTGATCTTGCTCGTGGGCTAATATCTAGTTTGCCTGGGGGGTCATAAACAATACAGTACAGTACAGTACCAAAGGACTGGGTGCTCGGCTGAAGAGGCCACAAATAAATGAAGAGGCAGGGTCCTGGGACAGACCCAAGGGCCAAAAGCCACCTCTGCCTAGGAGACGTCTCTGAGAGGTATTCATTTCCTAAAGAGTGCTCATTACTACTAATAAAAGTGCCTACCAGAAGCAACTTACAACTATCAATGTAGAAAACAAAAGAAAGAGAGAAAATGAGAAAACACATAAGCATCACGCAACCCAAGACCTCCAGCTCATGCAAGGCACGAGGGGCTCTGAGGTGGAGGAAATCAAAAGCCGCCCAGCTGAGCTTCCTGAGAAGGCGGCAGTGGAAGCAACAAAGCAGTGATGGGTATCTACAGACCAACAGAGCTGGAAGAGTTACTTGCTGCCACAGACAGCAATAGTAAGAGATAAATTCTTGAAAAATTATGTGGCCACTCAACAAATTTAAAAAAAAGGCAAAACTACCTCCCAAGGATTAATCGGATGCCAGGTAGTGACGTTTCTGTGGAGTCTTAATTCCACTCACATGGGAAAAGTTATTCATGGACTCGTCACTATTTCAGTTTCCAGAGTTGTCTTTATGATATCTGGAGCCAGCCATTAGACCAGTGATGGCAAACCTTTTAGAGACCGGGTGCCCAAACTGCAACCCAAACCCCCTATTTATCACAAAGTACCAACACTGCAATTAAACATAAATGCCAGGGTTTTAGTTTAGAAAAAAACAAGGGCTCATGTGCCAACAGAGAGGGCTCTGCGTGCCTGCTGCAGCATGCGTGCTGTGGTTCACCACAGCCCACCAGACTGTCACTGCCAGATGGGCTCCTACTGACTGGCAATTGGCTCAAACTCTTCTAAAAAGTCCCACGCCAACCTAGTTCTCCTAATGCCAATGAATCTGCGTGCAAGAAACAATGTTGGAGTTAAGAGTTTTCTGGCCTTGGTCTGGTCAACTAATAAGACATGGGGATTTTCTTTAAGAGAAACCTGGGCTTATTTTTTTTTTCACTAATGAACACATTCAGTGTCATTTAAAAGTGAGTATGATATTATATGGACCGTGTAAACAGATATAATTTTCACTTCTAAGAGTTTACAAAAAGGTGCCAATTGTGTTTTAAGATATTTGTCAACATCATGACCTTTTTGAGTCCTCTAGGATCTTAAACATCTTGAAGCCCCTCTTTATATTGCTTTAGAAAATGTATTTTTCCAAAATAGGCTTCGGAATATTTGAATGTATAAAAGAGATTTTTACTTAGCAACTTTTGTTTTTAAAAAAGATGTGGTGGAAAAAGAAAACCGAAACCTTGAGATTAAATTCATTATATTGGGTCCAGTTTCTCCACAGGTAACATCTACCTGTGACTTTCCCACACAGCAGCTGGCTGTGTTTCTAGTGCCCTAAGTGACCTGTTTAAAGGCCTCCAAGGCGCTGTTAGCAGCCAGAAAGATAATGGAATTACTCAGTGTTCGTGATTGTGTGAAAGGCCACAGCTCACAGATTTCTGAGACTCATTTAGATCAAATAATTATTGGCGTCTTTGCCATTGGTGCTCAGGATATAAGAAATCATATTCAAATAAGAAATAAAGTCAGGTGTTGGTTGAAGATCTAGTGTTGGTTATGTTTTCATTTGCTGTACAACAGCGTCTCAATCAACAGATCTCAATCAACCAATGCTTAACCTTTCCCTTCACTATTTAGCTATAAAATGAAAAAGGAAGCTACTGGGAAATTCATGTCTCAAGGATTTAAGAGGAAGGTGCCTCTCCTAATACTGCCTGTGAGACTTAGAGCTGTCAAATTATAGCAAGAAATTTCTAACACCACAACCGAGTTCAAAATGTAAAATGTAATGAGTTCAAAGGTCCTACCAAATAATTTATTTTTCTCTTTTCAATTAAGTATAAAGAAGGTGTTTCTTAGCATTTTTTCCAAAAGTAAATTTTCAGTATTTTACATAGGATTCATCATGCTGGTGAAAACCATGCAAGGCAAGGCCTAATACAAAAATTTACTAAAGTAAAGAAAGAAAAAGATTTCAGACAGTCGAATTCCGGAGTTCTGGGGCACCAACTACTAAATGTGGAAACCAATTGGAGCCCTTTGGAGAGGATTCCTTTGAGTTTCCTTTGCTGCCCCCCTGTGGCTCAGCGTGTTACTACTACTAAGGCTCAGACCTGGGCTAGAATTTAGTGGCTTCTCCCGGTTCAAAAAGTCATTCATTAGAGGAAATATGAAGGGTCTGAGCCTTTTCCCTTGCTTGTCACAGAGATTTTCTAATAAAACAGTTCTCAGGTTGAAATAGTTTCAACACTCATACCTTAACTCTTCGCGGTGGTGAAAACGTTTGGGACCGGCCACCGCTTTATCACCTGCTCAGCTGAAAACCATTGTCAGCATGAGCAGGTCCTTGCGGTTCAGAGAAGCCATGCGCCTCCTCTGCATCCCAAAGGCCTTGTGTACTCTCTGTGCCCTGCGGCACCATCTGCATCTCATTTATCGTGCTCCAGCCACACAGGTCTTTCCTCAGTCCCTCAAACATGCCAAGATCTCTTTCTCCCCAGGACCTATGCACATGCAGTTCCTGCTACCTAAAACACTGATCTGCTTGTAACACAAAGAATCCTTGTGCTTCAAGTCTCAGGTTCAGGGGCATCTCTCTAGAGGCCGTGTGTGTGTGAGTATGACTGGAGATTGAAACCAGAGCCTCTACACTGAGCTACATCCCAGCTTTTATTTATTTATTTACTTGTTTTATTCAACTTTTAAATTTTGAGGCAGAGTCTCAACTAAAACACTAAGTTGCCCCAGCCAGACTCAAACTTGCAACCTTCCTGCTTCAGCTGCTAGAGCCACTGGGGCTCCAGGGGGCATCAGCATGCCTGGCCGCAGAGCCTTTCTTGACAAGTATGTGGACGTCCCACCCTGGCCACCCTTCCTCACCCTTGTTCGTTCTGGTACCACAGCGGTCACGCTGCAGGTGGTTTAAAGCCTCCCTTTACTTGTGCTGCTGTTGGCCCTGGCGGCCTAACAAGGAGGAAACTCAGGGGTGTTGTGCCTGGTTGGTCGCCCTGGGGCCCCCAATGCCCTCTGCAGGGTCAGCTCTGTGGGAGGAGCCAGCCAGACATCTCCTGAGTGAAGGGAGGGACGGGAGTGTCACTGTTGGCAAGCCCCCCTTTAAGGCTTCCCCTATTCTTTCCCGTGTTCCCCCCTCCTGCCTTCGTTCCTGCTTCAGGACTGCCACTCCTCAGGAGCCTCCTTCTCCTCCTGCGTTTGGCTGCTAATTCTCAGTCCACTTATTCTTTTGCTCTTTCCTCTCACTGCTTCCTTTCTCAGCTTGCTCATCGTACCTGCTCGGGGCTCCCACGTGCTCTCTGTACTTATGACGCTAACATCTGTCTCATCTCCACCCTCTGCCTGGCACTGGGGCCACCTGCCTGCTTCCTCCCAGCATTCGCACCTGGGACCCTCCTGCCACCTCACAGCTGGTAAGTCCAAGGTGGAGTCACATCTGGGCCCCCTTTCTGCCATCATCTTCCCAGTCATCCACACTCCAAACCCTACAGTCTGTCTCTGGCAGCATCTTTGGCTCGGCTCTATTGAAGTCCAGCACAATCCTCCCTTTCCGGCGTGTCTGATGGCATGAAAACTGACATCCCCTTCCCCAGACTTACGCCTGCTAGGCGAGCAAGATAATTACCCTGAAAGTCTCTGCCTCTTCGTCTACCAGCCCAGCAATGGCTGGCAGTGGCAGCACGGGCCCGTAGACGGGGTCCTTGGGCAGTGACTGGGGGAAAAGCAGGTCTGTTTCTTTTAAAAGTGACCCATCTTCCAGAGGTAGCTTTATTGACCTGTAGAAAAAGAAACACGAGAACCAGAAGATTAACAGAACTAATCATCAGTGAGTATCAGTGTGAAGTGAGGTGAGAAGTGCTATGATCTAAGAACATCAGAGGACGCTCACAACATGTTTTACACATGTAATCCGGTGTGCCATGTCAGGATGAGTTACATGGTTGTGATTTAAGCATGTAAGGATTGATTATCAAACTGTCCCATCATTAGTATCTAAAGCAGGAATTATAAATCCTGATGGGTTCAGGCAGGTGACCTGTGACCAGTTGGGACACTGCTTGCCCCTGAAGTGGCAGGGACAAGTCAAGAGTGTTGTTGACATGTGATCGTTTTGGTTCCAAAATCTTAAGAGGGCGCCATAATCTGGATTTATGAGAAATATCTCATCTTTTAAACACTGATGACTAATTCAAATAAAAAGCAGTGTGGCTATAAACATATATAGGTTGTATCCAGCTGCCTTTCAAACCTCTGCATCTCCCAGTTTTCTTGCTTTAGGAAAACTGCGCAAGTCAACATTCAGAACTAGACTAATATAAAATCTAGAGATGCAAAGGAAGAAAGGGGTGTGGTGCATTCACTGCCTACCCTGGGCCAATCTGACAGACACCGCCACTTTCGAAAAGTTCCAGTTTGTGGACTCTGAATAGAGAGATTCTTGTATGAAAGAACGTCAAGAGCACTGGGTTGAGAGAAGGACCTCCCTTCAGTTCTCTGGCATGGAGAAGCTGCTTCACTGGACTTACAGTTCACTGCAGGTGATTCGAGGATAGGCCTGCCCAGCGCCCTTGGCTTTGACCTCATGGAGTAGGCTGAAAGCATCTGCCTGGTGGCACCTCAGACTTTGCACTCACTCTCAGCGCAGGCATCTGTTCTCATCCACTACCACCACTGTCAACAGTGTGTCCTGAAGTCTCTCTCTGACTTGGTTCATCTTAGACAGGTGACCCGCCTGGGCGCACCTCTGCAACTACTGCTGTTTGTGGATGACGTGTGTGAGTATGTGCCATAACCTGTGTGCCTTCGATAGCCAACGGGTTCTTATTTTTGAGATTTCAGTAGGGGAATCAAAGTAATAGAAACCAAAAGCCATAAATGCTCTTTTTCTACAATAGCCACCTTTGGAAATAATAAGGACAAAATCAAATTTACAAAATTAGGCCACCTTGGAAAAAGCTCTTAGAAGACCCGATTCTTAAACCGATTGGGAAATCAAGTCAAAAAGAATCTTTCTGAAATGCAAACAACTCCAAGGTAATGATATGTGTAGAGAGATATTCCAGTTTATAACTGTGTGTGTGTGTGTGTGTGTGTGTGTGTGTGTGTGTAAAGACACTGAATCCACCCATTCGGCCCCATAAGAGCACATAAACGGAAACAAAGACCACCGCTTGGTTATTGGGCAGAAACGAAGCTTCCTACTTTGCTTTGAAATGATGCTCCTGGTCGCTCTTTTCAATGGTCCACACGGTCACTGTACTCGGGCTTGACAAGCACAGCTGGTGCCAGTTCATGGGGTTAAAGGACATTTGGCTGATGTCCATGCCGGGCTGGGACTGTTTGCATAAGATGACGTTCAATTCCCAGTTCCTTGCAGGAAAACAGCATTGGGAGAAAGATAGATTAACTTCAATTTCATGTGTTGAGGATAATTAGCTAATTGTCTTATGATAACTTACATACAGTGGGACATAATTTGCATCACCTATGATATTAATATTAAATTTATAAATAACTATGCTTAACTGAATCCTCCTAACAAATAAAACACTGTGTATTTTAGAAATATCACCCTGTCACCAGGTGTGTGCCTGAAATCCCAAAACCTGGGAGGCCGAGGCAAAAGGATCACTGGGAATTAAAGGCCAGTCTGAAGCTTTCACCTTTTCTCCATTTAATAGGAGGTTTGTCATAAGTGGCTTTTATCAGATAGAGATAAGATCCTTCTGTACATATTCAAGATTTTTATTTTGAATGGATATTGGGTTTTATCAAAGGCTTTTGGAGCACCCATTAAGATGAACATATGATTTTTGTCTTTGTTTCTGTTTATGAGAGGTATTATATTTGTTGAATTATACATGTAGAACTATTCTTTTATCCCTAGATGAAGGCTACTTAGTCATAATGTATGGATTTTTGCATTCTGTTTATCATATCTTCTTAAGGATCCTCGTGTCTGTGTTCATTAAACAGATGGGACTGTAGTTTACTTTTTTGGTTGAATCTTTGTCTGGCTTTGGAATCAGGGTAATGATAGCTTCCAAGTATGACTTTTGGAGTATTCTTTCCCTTTCAGTTTCATTTGAGAGTTTAAGTAGTTTTGGTGTTAGATTTTTTTTCTGATGTTCTTGTAAAATTCACTAGTGAATCCCCCAGGATCTGGGTTTTTCTTAGTTGGTAGGGTTTTTATTACTGCTTCAATTTCATGCCTGTTACAGATTATTCAGGTTGTTTTAGTAATTCATTTGCATTTAGGAATGTATCTGTTTCATCTAGATTCTCCAATTTATTAAGACTACATGTCTTCAAGGAATTACTCATACTATTTTGGATTACAATAGTGACCATTATGATTTTGATTTTTTCTTTTTTTTTTTTGGCCTTTTTCATTTTTATTTACATTGATTTGGGTTTATCTTTCCTTTTGTTGGTAAGATTTGCTAAGGGCTTGTCTATTTGGCCTATTATTTCAAAGAGTCAGCTTTTCATTTCATCAATTCTTTGCATTACTTTTGTCTCAATTTCATTAATTTCTACTCTGGTCTTTGTAATTTTCTTGTATTGGGTTTGGATTGGCTTTGGTTTTCCAGGAACTTGAGGTGTAGCATGATTTATTTTCTGATGGGTGTGTGACAAGAGCGTCTAAGAGCCACCCCAGAAGGCCGCTGTGGCAGGCAATGCCAAGCTCTGCAGAGCTCAGGTTAGATAGAGACATGCCTGTTGACTTTGGCATGAAAGGACACATTTGTGGAGCTGTGACAGATCTGCATCAAAATCACGGTAGCTTTTTACTTATTTTTAGGATAAAAGATGTGTCCTTGACATAGCTTATGCGTAGTGTGAGTCCCCTTTCTAGTATGCTCATGAGAAACCCCGCTTAGTTTGGTGCTCTGTATTAATTATTAATAACGTCCCCTTCACACTCAAAATTGTTGTGATTTGGATGACCAACTGCATGCTCATGTGTGTCCCTCCAAACCTGCTGCTCTTGTGGCTAACCTCTCGTTCCCATATCATAATCTCTTAATTAAAACCTTCCTCATGGCCTCGAAAGTGCCACACCTGGGCTTGAAATGCTCTTGGAAGGTTAATGTCTATTCATCTTTGAGGTATTATGATGGGTTTAACTGTGCCTCCCCATTTATATGTTGCGGTCCTAAATTCTACTACCTCAAGATGTGACCTTGCTTAGAAATAAGGACTTCGCAAAGGCAAGTGAGTTAAAATGAAGCCTTTAGAATGGTCCCTAATCCAACACAACTCTGACTTTCTAAGACAGGGGCATTGGAAGGTAGACAGAAGCAGGGAGAAGGCCATGTGAAGAAGAGGGCAGAGGCTTGGGTGACATTTCTACAGCCTGAGGAACACCAGAGATTGCCCTGAAGTAACCCAGCAGATGCTCATTATAAGCATAGAACAGATTCTCTCAGCTCTTGGGAGGAACCAACACTGCCAAAATTTTGATTTTGGAATTCTGGTCTCCAGAACTTGAGACAATGAACCTCCGTTGTCTGAGCCACCTTCTCAGTGGTACTTTCTTAGAACCGGCAGTGCTAGTCAGCTTTTCATCTCAGGGACAAACAATCTGACACACACAGCGTAAAGGCTGAAGGGTCTGTTTCAGCTCACCTTTCAGAGACTTCAGTCCACTGTCTGCTGGTTCAAAGGCAGAAATGTTGTGGTGGACACAGCTTCCAACCATGTGGGAACCAGGAAACAGAAGGACAGACAGAGAGGAAGGGACCAGAAACCAAATATGGTCCCCGAGGTCACGCTCTCAGGACCCAGAGGTCTGCTTCAGTAATATCACGGGTCTCTCTCAAGCTGATTAAGTTCACAGTAAAGACTGATCATCACATCAGCCAGCAAACTAAGACAGCTGGCAATTTACATATCATGTTGGCTCCCCAGGAAGCCTTCCCTGAGCACACCCTCCACTGTCGGAATAGATGAGGGGCTCCAATGACACAGCGCGCTCTCTGTACCAGAGACCCCTGGAACCCACAGAGACCCCTGTGGAGCTCGGATCCCTCAGGCTAAGCCCTCTTCAGCATTTCGGCTATCCACAGGCAGGCAGGTGGCTTACAAGAACAAAAACAGGCAAAAATAAATAAATAAATGAAGGAAGCTTGTACTGGCTTAATGTCTCATGATGAGACAGCATTTTTTCAATGAGCCTGCATGAATAAAAAACATACCTGTTTGACCCCTGTCATGCCTGAGGAATGTAATTTTGTTATCCTGGTATACTGATCAGAAACTGCAAGCCAGCATGACTTTGTAAGTTAGAGTTTAACTCTGGAATAGATATGATGCTATGATTGGATTGGCTGTTAGAACAGCTGTTAGAACTGCTGGGTTTAAGCTACTATAGTCACAGAGACCTCTGGAAATTTAACCATTATATTTAGGCATTTATTTTTCTAACTCCGTGTGTGTGTGTGTGTGTGTGTGTGTGTGTGTGTGTGTGTGTTCTTTAAGCACTCAGGTACAGTTGTGTGTGACTGTGTCCACCCAGAATTCACATGTTGGGCTTCTGGGGGAATTAGATTATAAAGACACAGTGCTCACAGATGGGATCACTGCCCTTGTAGCAGCTGGACTATGAGAGATCAGCTTGTCTCCACCTTCTTGCTGATTCCATTGTTAAGGGCTTAAACACAAAATGTCTCATATGCTCACAGCCTATTTGGAAAGTCTATTTTAATATCTAGCCCCTTTAGAATTTTTTTTTCTTTAAATGAGGAAGAGTGTGCATGTCTCGTGAGGTTTTGCAGGGATTTATTGGGCTGACTCATTTGAAATTTCAGGAAGTGCTTTGTGTGGTGGCACATGTCTGCAATCCCAGCTCCTTAGGAAGAGCCTAAAGTAAGAGGATGAGGTGAGATGGGTGAGAGCATGAGAGGGAAAGAAAGAGAGAGAGAAGGAAAGAGAGGGAAGAAGGAGGAAGAGGAGGAAGAAGAGAAGGAGAAAAAGAAGAGGAAGGGAGGGAGAGGGGAGCTGATCTGTCCTGTCTCAGGAAGCGTACTGCTGATGAAATCCGGTGAGCACAGCACTTAGCTACCTCGTGGCCCAAGCTTCAGCCCCCTAGATGTCACAGTCACTCTCTGTCTGGGATTACAGGCATGAGCCACTCCCCTTTAAACATTAAAACCAGAAGGCAAAACCTCCTTGGCCATGCATCCTTCTACAGCTTAAACCTTGGTCCTCCCAGGGTCTGTCCCCAGGGCGGGCAGAACAGCTGCTGTCACCAGGGATGGCCATCTTCCCTATCCAGCGTCCAGCTCCCTCTGATCCTGGCCTGCCACTGGCATCACTAGGTGACACCTGTGCTGTTGGCCCCCACTGCAGGACTAAATCCCACTCACTTTCTATGCAGCAACCCAAAGGTGTCACAAGGCTGCCTGCAGAGCTTCCAAAATCTGGGGTGGTAGCGCCGAGGCCTGGCAGACAGTTTGTTTCTCATCTGCTGCCACTGTGCGGGGTCCCCCAGCAGCTCTGCCCAGGGACAGCCTCCTGGGGAGCTCCTCACAGCAGAGTGGTCCCCAGTCCTCCCTGCAGCAGCTGCCCGACCCTCTGCTCTCCTCACCCCTACCTCTTGACTCAGGCTTCCAAAACAGAAGCTCCCAAGGACGTCAAGGTTACAAACAAAGATGGAGTGTGGGTGGGGTGGGCAGGAGCTGCTGGCCTGTCTCCATTCTCACCTTGCACTACCAAAAATGCCTCATTGCAGAAGTCTCAGACTCGGTATACCATAAGATGCCTAAGAGGAGAGACATTTAATGTCCAGCGGACATCAGTGGGTGAAGCCCAGTGAGGAAATTCTAATGGCCACAGGGGCCAGGAAGCTAATGAAAGGAATTAAATGTCCTGGTTAAGTCAGGGGTGGTTAATGATTTCTATAAAGGGCCAGACAGTGGACCTCTACCTTTGCAGGTGAGGATGTCCTTAAGCGAACAATTCATCTCTGAGGTTACAGAGCAGCAGCAACTGTCTATGAACAAAGAAGCGTGGCTGTGTTCCAATAAATTTCATCTACAAAAACAGGTGGCAGGCCATACCTGGCTCCTGTGGTGTGGTCACTAGTCACTGTTCCAGGTAGTGGAAGCCGCTGCGGGTACCTGGTGTAAGCAGCCCCACTCCCTGCCCACAACAGACTGCTCCCTGCGCAAACACAGGTTCAAGGGTTCTTGTGTTCGAAAGAGGTCAAATGGATCACTTTATCTCTAAAATTTCCCACCTTAAAAAATATTTTGTGGGCCAAACAAACAGCCTGTGTCCAGAATTAGCTAAAGGTCATTTTGAACCCCTACTCTAAAAACTTTGTAATAGGCTTTGTTAGGTGCATGTTTTTACCAGTGAATTCTTAAAAAACTCATGTTTCGGAGATATTATTATATGCATTTTATGGAGGAGAAAATTGAGTCTGAGTCTCTCGAAGATCACACGGCTGGCAATTGTTGTAACCCACCCAAAAAACAAGGCCCCATGAGATGAAAAACGGGGCAAGACAATGTCTTTTTTAAAAGAAGTGCTTTTATTTTAGCTGGCCCAGCAACACAGTACAGATGGAATTTGCAAAGCTGTGCAACTGAGTCAGGATTTTGACTGATTTTTATAGTTCATTTATGATTAGCTCATTGAAGTACATAGCGATGAGAAACAGAAACAAGGTGGGCCTTTGTTCCCTTTGCTGGAGGTCACAGGCATTTCACAGTGGGTAGTTAGCCAATTCATAGCCCTTGGTCTGCCAATTCCAGGAATATTTGTCTCTCATAAAGGGAATAATGGTTGACACAGCATCATTTGTCTCTTACCAAGGGAACAAAGGTTGACACAGCAAACAGGTTACTGGGATGGGGGGGCACGAAGATGTATACAGAACAGCATGAGGAGGAAGTGGTCAGTTAATCTATAACTGTGTGCTGGTGCTTAGTTACTAGGGTAACGAGCTCAGCACAGAATGACAATACTACTAATAACTATTCTTTTAATTAACTATTTTTGTTAATAACTATTTTAACTTTTCAACATCTTAGTATAACAGCAATCTTTGGAGCTAGGGCTCAGGCTGTCCTGGTGATTATTTGCCCAAGTATTATTTTCAGTAACCACAGGTTGCACCTAGGAAAGCCAAGTGCAGTCCTTTGCTTGGGGAACTATCAGAACTCACATGCTTGTCTCCTGTCTCTTACACTGCCTGGCCTGTGGACCCACAGGAGTGAGATGACACACGTCTGTAGCTTGGGCCGCTCAGTTTGCCATACTTTCTGACAGTAGCCCTAGCAAGCTAACCACATCAGCAAGTGACCGGTCACTAGATAAAGTGTGGGAGTCCAGCAGTGGACTAGGAACAAACAGCCGCTGATCCATAAAGCAGTGTAAGTGGGTTTCAAAGCAATGATACTGCACTAGGGAAGTCAGACAGATCAGAACACACACTGTGTATGAAATTCTAGAACCACGTCCACCTCCAATGGTAGGAACCCACCAGTGGCTGCCTGAAGTCAGGGAAGTAATGAGTCTATGTTTGTAAGAGTCAACATGGGAGTCTTAAGAGTTGTGTGGAAATTTGGGGAGTGACAGATATGTTTATTGTCTTGATTATGGCAATGGCTTCATGGTTGTATACCTAAGTCCAAACTTGAACTATAAACTTTATAGAAGCACAGTTATATCTCAACTAAGCTGTTTTTATTTTATTTTATTTTTTGAGAAAGGGTCTCACTTTGTATTGGAACTCACAATATAGCCCAGAGTGGCCTGAGACTCACAGTGGTCTTCCTGCATCAGCTTCCTGAGTACTGGGATTATAGGTGAGCAACACCCCACCCCATAATTAAACTGTTTTTAAAACTCTGCTTAAGCTAAATGTCACTCTCTGAACCTAGATCCTTGAATTTTGTAAAAGAAATGCTAGTATATTAAGAGTGTCTTCCGTTTTTCTGGAACGTTGTGTACTTTTCCTTAATAAACAGAATTTGTCCCCAAGAGTTTCTATCACAGATTGAAGCTAGGCACATGAATGACCCAGCCCAGGCCAGGAGTGTGCCACCTACAAAGGGGCAAAGAGGGTACAATGCTCCACTCTCTGAACCTATGATTGTCCTAAAGTTTCCAAAAGCAGTGACTTCAAGCTGAGCTCTGAAGTGGAGACCATTTTAATTTTAACATTATAGAAAACCTTCTAACGACTCACAAGTATTGCTTATCCTAAGAAATGATAGACCTTTTGTAAATAAGGAAATATTTATAAAACTAGAAAGACAGCAATCTAACTCTCATAGTTTTGCACCGCCAAATCTTATGCCTAGACATTAAAAACTACAGGAAATCTTATCTTGCAATTAGGATTTGTATTCTTTCCATTTTTCCTACCTCAGGTTTTCATCTATATTTCCTTTTACGAAAATTCAGAAGCATAAGAATCAGTGTAACACAGCGAGAGGAATTCCGCAGAAAGCTGAAACTTACCAGAGGGCCAGTTCGAACTCGGGCAGCGAGGAGTAACTGGCCAGGTAGGTGCCACAGTAACTGAACGAAAGCAAAGTGTAGTCCAGAAGAACATTGCCTGAAACATAAAGCCCGTTACAAGGGTTTGGTGACCATGTTCTAGTTATTTATACTCTCACGCTTTACTTCCCTTTTATAGTGATTTTCACAGAATTCTAGTGTTCACCGAACTGAATAAAAGATCTCCTGGGTGACTTTTAACACTACGAATGGAAAACTACATTAAGAGCAAAGCTATGATCTACGGTAAAAGATAATGGAGTGAATTATACCACTTGTTCACTGTCTCTAGACTTCAACACAGAACTGAGTGTTCTGTACCATAAATTTCCCAACATGATGTGAAACGATCCAAAAGTCATAAAGTATCTCAGATCTCATCAATATATGCATAAGTATAATCAGAACACTTACTCAAACTTCCCCTTGGGGAATTGTAATTATTCATTTCCTTATTCTACTATTAAGCCACATTTGACTTTCAATTTAATAGTGACCAACTCTTTAAACAGCTATAGACAGTTATATTAACTACATAGCAGGACGTTGTCTCCAAAAAAAAGTGATTTTTATGTCTGCAATAATACCCTATGTGGGGTGTTTTAACTTATTTAACCAGATGCATACTAGGGGGATACAGGCTGCTTTCAACCTCTCGTTATTATGACGGTATTTTTAACTTCTTTGTGCAAAAGTCTTTTGTCATATTCCTGGTTACTGAATTAAAATTGAACTGACTTCTGGCATAAATACAAATTTCCCAGAGAGATGGACTCAGTTTAGACTACTGCTTTTGGCCAACAAGAATGCTACTAACACGGGGCACAGTGGCACATGCTGTAACCCCAGCACTTGGGAGGCTGAGGCAAGAGGATCATTGCAAGTTTGAGACCAGCTTAGGCTATACAGCGAGCCCAAGGGCAGCCTGAACTACATAGTAGGATCCTGTCTCAAAAAGACAAAAAAGAAAAGAAAAAAGAATGCTAACTTCTCTGCACTGGAAATTGGAAAATCAGAATCATTAAAAAATTGTGACCTTGAAAAGCAGGAAAATAACAGTAAGCAAGTCATTACCCAATTTTTGATGAATATTGAGGTGGGACCTCTTCTTTTGTTTGGTTTGGTTTTTTTGAGACAGGATCTCAACATGTAGTTCAAGCTGGCCTTGAAGTCCCAAGGATCTTCTTGTCTCAGCCTCCAGAGTGCTAGGATTACAGCCTTGCACTACCATGCCCATCTGAGATGTAACTTCTTTTGATGTCTTCGATCATTAATAATTTTGTGATTTGTCTAAATGAGTTCCTTTGCCATTGTCCTCATGAAACATTTGTCCTTTTTCTTTAGTGCTTCATGGATGCTCTGAGTACTTGATGATACTTGTTACAAAGATTTCCCTCAGTCCGATATTTGCCTTTTTTAACTTTTCATAGCCTTTTTTTTTCATAAGTTATTTTCATAAGTTTTAAGGTTGTCCGTAATTAAGATGTCAATCCTTTAATTTTTAATGTGTTTGGAATGCTCTTACCTATCCTGGAATCATTTCAATATTCTATCCTATTTTCTTCTGCTTTTCAAGTGTGTTTATATTAAATGCTTATTTTCATGTGATACATGGCTTAATGCACACTGTAATATGATACTTTTGTTTCTAACTTGATACTTTTGTTTAGATACTGGGTTTCCCTAACATTACTGTTGAATAATCCATACCCTTCATAGGGGAATTTCTCTCATGATATTCTTGGCTCTCCGGCTTCTGTCTCCAGTAATCTTGGACCCTTCTACTAACTGGGAAATCGCTTTTATTTGTAAGAACTAGGTTTGGTCAAATCTTACAGTGAACTCTTCCATTTTGGAGCAGAGGAAGTCCCCTCCAGAATACCTTTTAATTTGGTCCTTCTGGTCAGTGCAGGAAAGTTGTATATGTGGATGAGGGGTTTCAGCCTCCGGTCTGAAAAAGCCACAACTTCATAAGGAACATTAGTTGCCACGACGCCAACAATTCCACTGATACACTGGAGTACCGTCTTTTGCTTGGTTTCAATATTAATAAATATGACATAATTTCCAGAAGGGTAGCAAATGGTGTTGTCATTGACAAAGTGCACCTTCTGCTTAGAGAATCCTTGCACCCATCTTTGGGAGAAGAAATGTTACCATCAATACAATACATCTCAAATAATTTTTCTTTAACAAAGCGAACAAAAAATCATCCAAGCACATCTATTCTATTTCACCCCCTTTCTGCCTCAGACAATTTCCAAAATGAAAACCCATCTGAGTAGCTGACCAGTTTGAGTCAAGGAACTACAGAAATGTAAAAGGAGACCCACAGTTGCAAGGGTCCAGAGGGCCTTGTATACAGCAGCTTTTCAGTAAAGAAAATTGACAGAACCTAAAGATGTCTCAGAAGGGTTTCCACGGTCTTTTGTACTTGGGAGAGAGAGCAACACCACCACAGAGCGAAACGAGCATCATTCTCATGGAAAACAGGCTTCATCCTGGGCCTTTCTGTAATTAGTTTATGTTTAAAAATGAAAACTTTAAAAAAAAAAACAACTTTGTGTAGGAAAACATACTTTGTAGTTGAATAATAAGAAAAATGCTTCTTTACACAGATGTTGCCATGTTTTAGACCTAAAAATATGGATAAATGCAGACCAAAAAAGGAGAGAAATGTGATATATATATATATATATATATATATATATATATATATATAGTCTTTTTCCTTTTTATCGGTACCGGGGATCGAACCCACGACTGCCTGCTTGCAAGGCAGGCGCTTATGCCACTGAGCTAAATCCCCAGCCCCCGGTCAATATTTTTTTTAAAAAGAACATTAAAGGCACATCCTTTTAAGTAAGGAGTGTGTGGAATACGCTAGAAGGCAGACATTTGAGGTAAAGACACTATGTCGGAAGACGATGTACAAAGCAAGCCAAGGCCGCCGGTTTAAGGCGTGACCTCGGGAAGGGAGTACAGCAGGGCAGAAGGAGGCTGCTGCGTGGAGCAGAGGGCGGGGAGAACTGAGGGCGGGAACGGAGGAAATAAATGTGTCTGCAGGGCTTTACTTTTTCCAAAGCAAAATGCTAAAGGGAGTTGGAGGACAGGGGTGGACGTCCTAACTCCGGGAAAGTGGAGAGGTCAAAGAAAACAAAAGGTTGCCTGGGAGTGGGGTGGGGGCATGTAGGAAAGGTTGGAGAACCGGGTTAACGAAGGGGATTCTGAGCCAGAGGGAGCGGGCAGCAACGAAGGCTGAGGCAGAACAACGTTGGGGACACTAGCAAGAACCGGGGTCGCAGGAAAATGTAGAGGGAAAGACGGTCAGGGTACAGCTACTCAATCATAGGATGGAGAGAGTCCGCGGGAAAGGTTAGGGGCGAGCAGAAGACCGCGGGCCTACGGATGGGGTAGACAGAGGCTAAAGAGAGCGAGCTAGTGGGTCCTGGGTTCCCCAAGACCACAGTCAGGCCCCGGGCGTGACGCCGCACCTCACAGACAGACTCGCACCGCCCGCGTAGTGGCCAGAGTAAATAGCGTCCTCTCGCTCCCTGCTTTGCGCCATGGGCTGTCCTTCTCTCCACCGGCGCCGGCGGCCAACGCCAGGCCCAGGCTTAGTCGCCCGGGTGGTCTGGACGGCGCGGCCTTCTTTGTTTACACTTGTATCTGGGAGACCGCAACCCCCACGCCCATTGGCTCACGCTTCGGCCCGCTCTCGCTTGAGCCGAGGGGATTTGTGGAACTGGCAGGCGTACCGGCCAATGGGAGATAAGCAAGGGAGATAGTGGGCGGGCCCCTCGTGCGGTCCAGCCCCCAGGTACTGCGTTAAGCTTCAATGAATGGCAGAGGAGGTAATCCTTTTGAATACTCCAGCAAGGTCGCAAGCGCATCCGCAGGCAGCGTTTCGTCTTCACATGTTCCATTAGCCCCATTTTGTTAATGAAGAAAGTGCGGAGAGAAGCAGCTTGCCCAAGGTTATAAAGCTGAATGGGATTTAAACTGAGGTCTAGTTAAAATCCAGACCTCTAGGCCCTCAGGGAACAGTCAGCTGCAGAAATCACCCCTTCCAGTGACAGCAGCTTGTCATTGTCCTGTCTTGTCCCAACCTCCATTCCTGGCCTCTCCTTTTTTGCAGTCCTCTCCTCTTTCTAACCCTCCCCTCCTCTTGTCAGGCCACCATCATTTTAAATCTAAAACGATGAAAGAAAGATTCTCCAAAGTAGATGGTCCTCACTCAGGAATAGCTGAGCACTACAGCGGGACTACACTTGCTGTGAGAAACTATGGGCAGGTTGAAAGAAAGTGAGATCCAAAATGCACAATGATATTATAAAATGGGGAGAAACTTCAAAGGGGAAGAGTAACTGGGGTTGGGGAATGGAGGGAAAAAGGAAGGGAAAAGCAAAAGAAAAAAAAAAAAATATATATATATATATACATATATACAAAAATATACTAATTTCACTGAAAAGAAAGGTTTGTGCTAATATTGCTTAGGCAATTAAATGCCAATATCTTTACTCTGAGTAATTTAAAGATAATATGAAATGTATTGACCATTGTTACTATGGTTACTCTCCTATTGTTTTGAAATTTTGTTTTAAAAAAGTGGAAGTTGTCAGAATCAAAATGCAGTCACATGTATTGACTCTAATTGAATAAACAAAATAAGTAAATGAGAAAACAAATAGGAAGGAAGAATTCTTGTGGATTCAAGCTCCTGAAAAAAACTATCACAAAAGACTCTGCCAGACTATGGCCTTCCACAGAAGCCACTGTGATTTTATACAGAAGTACTTCTCGAAGGACCTGTGCCCAGCAATGGTCTATTCAACCTCAGAGGGATGCCTTCTCCTTGTTAAGCATAGTGGCCAAGGAGTAGTGTTTCAAAATATCACCTATAACCCTTCTACCTTTAAAAATTGTTTTCCCACTTTCTTTCAATTCATCCTTCTTGGTGGGGCTCAGGGTGGAGCACTAGACAGTCACATCACACAAATGTAGAATTACAGATTGAAACAGGTAAAAATGGAACATGATATCAGGGATACTTACACTTGCAGCCTCACCTAGTAACAAAGATTCTCTGCTTGCCAAAATTTAGCCAGTCCTCTGAGTCTTCTCCCAAGCCCATTTGTGTACTTCTTTGTCTAATTCAGTTTTTGTAAAGAATCCTGTTGTCAATTTGACAAGAAACGCCCCCCCCCCTCTATATCTGATTACCAACCCCCAAGTGATATCTGGTCACCTCACCACATTCTCAGCAAGAATCACGTCAGGTTGCTTTAGTCAAATTGCCCCTTACTTCTGATGCTTTCTCTTGATAATTTCCCACTTGCTAACCCATACCCTGTTCCTTGGGTGTAAATTCTCACTTGTCCATGCTGTACTGGAGTCCAGCCCAAACTCCTTTACCAACTGTCTCTCCCATTCCTGGGATTCCTGTAACTGTTACAGTGGTCCAGAGCAAAGTTTGCTTTACTAAACTCTTAAAAAAATATTACTGACTAATTTCTCCAGCACTAGTTAAATGAGTTGAATTAAGGATGGCTTCTATGTGTACCTACCATTAAAGCAGAGAGATGAAAAGAAAATATTACAGCTGAGGCTGGTGAAGCTAAAGATCATATGAGGGGCAAGTTGAGAATCCTGGCCTCACCCAAAGAGCCATGACAAATACATTCAGTCATTTCAAGCAAGAGAGTAACATGACCTAATCTATGTTTATATAAAAAGATCATTCTGGCTGCAGCAGAATATCAGTTGGGTGGGAAAACAGAATTGAATAGAAAGATTTGTCAGTCCCTTCCTTGGTCCTAACAAGTGGAAATAAAACAGGATTTCTTAGGCTCAGCACTTATGGTATCTTGGGCTGGGTTAGAACAGGGAATTCCTATATTTTTCAGGATGTTCAGCAGACTCAGACAGCTGTACTTCCACAGCTGTGACAATTTGAAATGCCAGTGGAAACTGTTAAATGCCCTCCCAGGATGGGAGCCTGTGTAAGAGCTCCAATAGTGGAAGCCCACTAAGTGACCAGATTACAGAATCTTTTCAGAAGGTAGAAGTCTATAGGACATGGTGATGGGTTGATAAGGACAGGAAGGGGGAAGAGTGAACTAAGGATGCTCTAAGGTGTTCTTCTTTAGGATGTGGTGGAGAAGGAGAAGACACATATATCTACCTTAAAGAGTTTCCGTGGCGAAAAATAATGACAAACACACATAATGCTTAGTGCTTAGGAATTTACAACAGTATCTGGCAAAACCTGTGTTTGAGTCTCAGAGAGAAGTGGCCCTATGACTTCTCATGTACCCTTAACCACATCCTGAGCATTTGCAAGTCAACACTGGAGAGGAATGCGAAGAGGTCTGTCCTACCCTGACCCCACAGTAAGTGGTTGACAGAGAACGTAAGGTAGGTAGGAAATGTGGGTTCTGAGAGAATAAAATCCACCAGGGTTAGATCAGCCATGACCCTGGGAGGCTGGGCCTTCCCTGCATGGCAACCAAAGAGAACTGAACAGAATTAAACAGAAAAGGCAGTCGAGTGAATCCCACTCCTTAACATCTTGGCTTTGGGGTCTAGATTTAAAGGGAAGCCTCTGGCTAGGTTTTTTGGGGTACCTGTAATTCACAAGCACAAGGAAATCAAAGGGGAAAGCCAGTGGGCATCTTCTCAGGAGTTGTGGCCTGTAATCAGGAAGCCCGTAAAATCTGTTTATTGTACATAACATTCTGGACCAAGGGCTGTTCAGCTTCTTGAACAGGAAACCTTGTGCAACACAAGATGGGCCTGTGACCACAGACTCTCAGCCCCAGTTCCGAGAAGGGGGAGCCCTTAGCGTCCTCATCTTCCAGCACCCCAGAAGCCCTTGCTTGGTAGTAGAGAGCTGCTTTAGGCACGTCAGAGCCAGCCACTGCTCTCAGGTTTTTATCTTAAGTTAAACCTGCCCTTGCTGCAAGGTTTTCTTTCTCTGTCTTTTCATTTCTTCTGGAGATGGCCTGACCTGTGCCCCGCCGCAGGTTACAGAAGGATGCCTGGCTTTTCTTAATCTGGAAGGGAAAATATGGATCTCCTGGGAGAACAGACTGGGGAGGACAATCAAGAAATTCTACTCCAATCCTCATTCCAGAAGATTCATGAATACTGGGAATGGAGCTCAGACCACAAGTTCTGCCTCTCTCCAGCAACCTTGGCAGGAGTCTTGGGCCAGAGAGGAAAGGGCCAGGGACTTGATACAGTTTCCAAGGTTGTGCCCTGGTCACCAGACATGCCCAGGAGTGTGCTTTATTAATCTAGCATCTCTCAAGTCCATCAAGTTGAAATCAGGTTTAACTGGTATCGTCAGAGGGGATTATCATACCAAGTACTTCTAACTCAAGGGCAAGAGTATAAATGGAGGCCTATAAACTTTTTGTCCGTTTTAAATTAGGACATAAAATGTAAAAGTCAAATGTAAATTATAAAAATAAAAATTAGAGAACCCAGCCAGGTATGGTGGTGCATACCTGTAATCTTAGCACTGGGAGGCTGAGGCAGGATTGCTCTAGTTCCATGCCAGCCTGGCCTACATAGTGAGTTCAAGGCTAGTCTGAACTACATAGTGAGAACCTGTCACAAAAAGAACAAACCAAAAAAATAGAGAATTCAAGTCTAAATTGTTTAAGGTCTAAATATTTATTTTACATACATCTTACTGAATATTTTATATAAGCAAAATATTTGTAATTCAGATGTTTGATACCAATCTAGTTGTCAAAAGACAGAACTGGTGTCAGGATTCATACCTGTTACATCTAGACTTGTACACATTTATAAATGTAGGAATAATTAAATTTGTTCTGTTGCAAACCACTCCTCAGCCTCTATGTACAACTATAGCCAAGATCATACTAATTCATGAAGGTCCTTGGAATCCAAAATCAGAATTAAGAGTGGCAAGAAAATAGTCATTTGATTTTTTTTTGGAAAATCATAATTATGCAAGAAGCAATATGAATTAATCCATGAATATGAAATAGTTAATTCTATACAAACCAAGCTCGTGAGCTCACAAGATCAACGAATGACGTTGTGAATCCAAAGGAAGAAGTTAGGAGACTTTTTATTGGAAATCAAAAGAAAAAAAAACTTCTGGTTTCTCCAGGCGGGGAATCTGGAATGGATTTCTGCACAGCCCTCTGCACAGACCTTGGTATGGATAATGGAGAGTGAGCTGTGCTTGATTATTTAGTGGCTTTGTGAATTTAAAATGACCAAATAGAACCCAGGCTTTCTAACTCCTTTCTCCAGCATGTAGAGTTTAAAAGACTCTAGGATTTTAAGGAGAACTGGTTATTTTGTATTTTAAGTTCCTGGAGCCTCAAGTGACGCCTGGCTCTAAGCCCCTGTGGGAGAACTGTCCGAGTATATTGCTGCCTTTCTCTAGAAATGGGGTTTTCTCATTTAAAGGCAACAAAAATCGGGAGTCTAGATGTAGCAGGAAGAAGAAAAATGTATCTTTTAAATCTAAGACCAGGACCAATTAGTGCTCCAGGAACTTGGGGGAAAATTGTATAGGTCTGCCTCCAGAGGATGGACTGGAATGGCAGCCTCCATAATGAGGGGCTCTTGTACCACTTGCTGTTCTCCCAAGGGCTTTGCCACAGGGAGGGTGGGGGTATTATGAGGGGACTGGCGAGGGCTCCAGAGGCCGTATTTTAAAACTTTGTCCATGAGAAGCTGGAGGCCTTTACCTACCTCTTTCTTGATTGGACACTGTGTTCAGTCAGGAAACCAGTGAGGGTCTTTTAATCTTACGACTACTGGCACAGCAGAATTTGTCCTGCCAGGCACTCGGTTCTATCTACTACCACGCAGCAGGCCCCGCTCATTAGCTAATTTGATCAGGGAGACCTGGTGTAATCCCAACAAGTAAAATCCATTTTGGTCTTAGCTGGAATTTGAGAATTGCCCCCTATTTTACTAATAACTCTCTTCCAAGCTAGGGAACAAGACACTGTGAGACAATTAGAATTCATGGTTAAGCATTTGGCTTCAAAATGACATGTCAGAGGAGTAAAGAATCTCTGCAGCTATGGCTATGGACCTGGAGGAAAGTTTTCCAGAGATGGAAGAGAAAACAGAATGAGCAGCCCTGTATCAATAAGCAGCCCACCTGGCTCCCCAGTAATGTCCGTGCTTACCCAGGGCACCTCAGAGGAGATGGTGATATCTGTTGACAGGCACTGGGAGCTACCTTGGGCCTCTTTTGTCATCAGAACAGCAAATGAAGGTTCTGGCTGAGCCAGCCCCTCTCCGAGAGCAGGGATGGCCAAACCTCTAGGGCTACGAACCCGGCACATTAGCTGTCTAACGTGCAGAGCAAGGCCCAGGCTTGGGGCACTCATACCCAGTGGCCAGTTCTGTTGCACTTGAAACAAGAGCCCTTTCCTTGGTCGTCCCTGGGTTTTTTCTTAGATGACTTGGTTGAGTTTAAAGTATTGCAACAGCTATATCCTAGCGTTTCTCTTTTGTCTCTTCTCTGGATCCTGATTTTTGAACACAGAAAATGTCATGTCCAGTAATTGGGCCATCGGTGCCTGTGTCCCCATCGGAAGTTTTTGTAGCTTGCATAGAAAATCTGGGGCTGACTGACAGATGCAGTGATATTGCGTTAGTTGTCTCTGCCTCTCTGCAGGAGGGATGGATATTAGTATACCTGAGGAAGGCCTCTGCAATTCAGTTATAGATCAAAGCTGGATTTTCCTCTGCACTCTGTAAGACCCCACTCACTTTACCATAATTAGCAGATTTTTAATGTACTTTTTCATTCCCGTAATAAGATCAGCTAGCATATTGGACATCGTTTCTAGTCCATGCTCAGTAGATTCCCCCTTTGGCTGTGTTAAGGGGAAAGTCACCTCTCCAGGGTGGTTTCCTTCCCTTTCAAGGCATATTGTGTTTGTGCATAGTTTCTAGCCTCTGGTCAGATTCTTTGTGGACCACACAGTGTGACCCTGGCTCAAAAAAAAAGAATACCGTTTTAGGAGTGTGTGTGTTGTTTTTGATCACTGAATAAATTATTTTTTCCCTAAAACAAAAAAGTCAGGGCTTTAAGAGGACTGACTGTGAGGAAAACATGAGATATACTGTATTTCATCAAATCTGGATAAAATGATGAGGAGGAACTAATCTACAATTGCATTGCAGCAGAACCCTAGAATTTTTACACTGTCCTTTTTAAAAGAACTTTCTTAAACTCGGATTTCTTATCAGAAAAAGAACTCTTCAGCTTATTTAGAAATATACTTTTATCTTATTGTCATGTGAGCATAAAAAGGTGACAGAAAGTGTTGTTTCAACTTGTAAAAATAAAAATAAATACATAATTCCCAGGTAAAATGACACATAGTTAACATTTTGAGTCCAAAGGGAGTAATAAGAATACAGAAAAAACTTGACTAAAGCAAGAGCAAAGGTCAACAATACAAACAATAAATCCTACAGGTCTACATCCAGCATCCAAGGTGCAAGGGGTAAAATGTGAGTTTCAGGGGCTTGCACAACCCTGTTCCTGTGGCCTTGCCCATTGCAGAGAGGTTGGGCTCCACTTTGTCCTGCAGCTTTCCTTAGCTGATGTTCCACTTTCCTGGCATCCCTGGTTTCTTAGGCTTTCCATGGCACCTTCAACTTTATTCCCCTGACTTCCAAGGCCTTCCTCTGAAGTATGGCTAAAAGCCTTCCTGATGCAACAATCTATGCATGTCATGCATAGATTCTGCATGACAGTAAACCAGCATCACATGGAAAATGCCAAGGTGTGCTGTCAGGAGAAGCAAGAGCCAGGGCCCCTTGACCATGGCTACAGTGCCCTCTGAGCGCCTAGATGACTCAGCACAGTGAAATGAACCAATTCCCTAGTTTGGCCTATTCAAGATTTGCTATCCTAGTTTAAATTTTCAGATTTATTTGTACAAAATCATTAATGCATTTAAAAATTCTTCTAAAAAGTTTGTTTCCTGACAAAATTAAGCCAGGCCAAAAAAAGATCATTTTTTTTTCATTTACTACTCAGTTTTTGTCTATTTAACTATAGACAAATGGAACTATGTAATACGAGCATTTAACACATTCACACCAATTAACATTTTAAGTGTTATCTATATATAAACTAATTTAATCCTTTCTCAGATTCTAAGACAGAGGTCTTACATGTTCATCATTCCATTGTACAAATGACCGAACTGAAACTCAGGTTAGTGACTTCTCTATTTTCACATGGCCAATTAGCAGGTGTTATAGGTTACACTGCCCCCCCCCAACATCATAGATCAGTATCTTAATTCCTTGCGCCTCCAAATGAGTTCTTATTTGAAAACCCAGTTGTCACCCATGCAGTTAGCTAAATTAAGATGAGATCCGGACAGCCTGGCTGGCATCCTGATAAGGAGAAATTCAGGTGGACTTGAGCCCCAGGAAGATGCCATGTGCAGACAAGTGCAGCAAACAGGAGATGCTTCTCCTCCCATGGGACCCCCAAGATGGGCTGAGAGCCCCAGAAATTAGGAAAGGAGAAATTCCCCCTCCTAGTCCTCAGAAGGAAGCCCTCCACCCCGACTCTCAGAACCTCTAGAACTGCCAGACACCTTTCTGTTAATCAAGCCACTCTGGTTCTTGGTTACCCTAGTCCGGGAAAAACTAACACCGGAATGGACACAGGATTAAAACAGCAGAGGTACTCTGAAAACGAAAGCTGGATCACTCCAGTGTCTGCCGGTCAAAAAAAAGACAACCGAATCCTAAATTCAGCTTTCAAATCTAACACATGCGAATCATTGGTAGTTTTCTTATGCGTGTTATAGTGCCCCCAAACCACTTTTTCCTAACCTTAAATTAAAGGAGACTGTGAACACACCCAAGGTCTGGCCGAACCTTTTCCCCAGCCGCCTGCTTAATTGTAAACTTACTGTACCCTTCTTAGGGCTTCAAAACCCAAATTTTTGGAAGCAGCCCTACTATTCTGAGACCAATAACATTCAGGTTTACACCCTTTCTCTGGGTTAACAGCAGCGGCTTTACTGCAGTCAGTAAGCTAGTCAGGCAGGAAAAGAGAAAGGCGGTCCAGGCGGCTTCCAGCCAGCGACCAGCCAGCTAGCCAATAGGCGCCTCCTCGGCGGAGAGTGTTCTGGAGTGGAGTGTGCGCCCTGGCAGCAGGCCCTGGAGGCTAGAAGTTCTGGGACACAGGAAGAGGGGTCCTGCCAGTGGAGAGGCCAGTCAAGAGGTCCGGGCATGCTTCCCGGCTGGGGCAGCCTGGTGTGGGAGGCGGGAGGGCAGGGGTAGGGTCTCAGGCACAGGCGAAGACAGCCTGGCCACACTCCCGTGGCCACGCTCTTGGCCGGCACAGAGCCGCGAAGGGACAGTACACAAAGCCAGGAGGCCCGCTCTGCACGGGGCGCGCCTGCCGGTGGGGGCTCCACGGCCAGGCGCTGGGCTCCTCCTCTTGGCGGAGGGCGGAAGGCGGGCTCTGGGCTCTCGCGAAGTAGCGCTCGTTCCCTTTAATTATGGGCTACCGCGGACTGCGGGGTGGGGACGGGAGCGGGCGGAGTCGGCGTCGCCCTCACGCCCCCAAAGCTGTTCTGGAGGGAGATAAAGAGGACAGGGTTCGGCCACGACTTCCTGCAGCGCCTCTGGTGCGCGGAGCTGGGTGTGCCGGGGGACGATGTCGGCCAAGAGCCTCTCCCAAGGTGCGGGACGCGGGGCGCGGGACGGGGATCTCTTGGGCGGATAGAGTACGGGGAAGGGGGTTCGGGCCTCGGCCGTGACTCTGTCTCCCCCCGTCCTGCAGGCAGTGCGCCCCCGGGCCCAGTTCCGGATGGAGTGTTGCGCGTCTACAGTATGCGCTTCTGCCCGTTCGCCCAGAGGACGCTGCTGGTCTTGAACGCCAAGGGGATCCGGTGAGCGCGGGGCTGCGGCGGCCTGGAGAGGGCTTCAGGCTTATAGCTTAACGTTTGAAAGGCGAACTATTCTCTGCCTTTTGTAAGAGACACAGCGAATTGCAGAGCCTCTCCGCGTTATGTGGTTTGGATCAGTCTTGCGGAGCGGAGGGGCCAGGGAGCAGTACCCTCCACGGTCTGCCTACGATCGATTCTGGGAAAGATCACTGTGGTGGGCGGCAGCAGCTGTCTTAGCCCCGGGGAGACCGCGATTCCTGGTCCAGGGTTTTTCATTTTCGCTTTTGCTTCTCCATTCTTGTCTGGGTGTTATTGGAGAGCATGGCCCTCGGAGTTCCTACCTGGACTTGCTAGTAGAAAGCGGAGTGACTTGTCCTGGGAACGGTTCCATGCGTTGCGTTGCTGCTTTAGTTAAATAACAGTGGTGTCTTCCTTTTGGGCAGCCTCATTGAAACTAGTGGCTGCCGACCTGAGGGTTAGGCGCGTCACTGGGCTTTCCCAGAGGTCCGAGTTGACTGGAACCTCTTTCCTCCAGGAACCGGGGGAACCCTGAGCATAGATATTCATGAGACGCCGGTGTTGTAGAAGGCTTTGCTGTAGGTTGAAACACAGCCCGTTTTTACATTTTCCATTTGTGCTTAGAGTGTGTAAACTAATTTTAGTCTTCTTAGGGGAGAATCGGTTTCTTCTCCCTCAAAGAAATGTAAGATGCATCCTAAAGAAAGAAAAATGAGGGCTAGGGATTTAGCTCAGCGGCATAATAGCCTGCCTTGTGAGCACAGAGCTGTGAGTTCAATCGCCGGAACCTTAAAAGAACGTTTTTTGACCAGCTATCAGTTCACTAATGAAATCATGATCTTGAGCACACAGCAAAAGAATTCCTTAGTAACGTTTAAGACACTAATATTTGCTGACTTAGAACTCATTGCAAGTGAAAGTCAAGCTGCATTAAACAAACAAACAAACTTACCTTGCCCTCATGTAATAGGAAAGCCCAAAAGCCAACACAGCTGGGTTTAAAGGTACAAAGTACAGGGTCCTGTGATTCCCTCTGGAAATGTAGGGTGGAGACAGTTACCTGGCTTCTTGGGACAGGTTTGTAACCGAAATGTGAAAGTGTTTTACCTAAATGGCAAGGAGAGAAGCCAGGGAGGTAGGTCATCCCTTCCTGATGGTGCACACAGCAGAGGTCAGCTGGACTGCTTCAGGAACACTTGCCAGGCAAGTGCTGGAGTTTTTCACGATGTACCGATACACATATCTTCCAGGTCCTTGGCCCAGGTTGACTCAGCTCAAAACACCAACCAAAATGCACGATCATGGACAGCCAAGATCCACCTTTTGTTTTCACAGTGCAAAGTTTCAGAAATATAGATTATTCTTTGGCAGGGAGACATGTTTTTTTTGTAACAGCTGTATGAGAGTATGCCCAGTAGTGTCAGCACATGCGCTTCTTAATATATGCACACAAACACATGCTAGAGTTCAAACTGACCGTTCCTTTGTTCCATGGAAGATTACATACTAGTTTTATTTTATTTTATTTTTTTTTACTTTTTTAGGACAGGGTCTTGCTATGTAGTTCAGGTTGGCTTTGAGCTTAGTATGTAGCCCAGGATGGCCTAGAACTCATGGTGACCTTCCTGCTTCAGCCTCCTGAGTGCTGGGATTACATACTTAAATCCTGAGATGAAATGTTCTTTTAGCTACTGCTATGCATGGAAAAATAGGCATCAAAAGGTTTTGTGTGCATTACTTTTGAGTAGCCCATTTTGTTGGGCACTGATTAAGTTTTGAGAATTAACAATTATTGGGTACTTTCTCTAATCTCTCAGGCAAAATACAAGGTAGGTCTTGTTACAACCTGAATATAGTGTGATCTCACCTGTTTTCTGCTTGTGTTGGTTCACTTTGTGATTGGTTTATGTGTTGAGACAGCATCTCACTATATAGTTCAGGCTGGCCTTGAACTTTCAGCATTCCTCCTGCTTCCTGAGTACCGGGATTAAGGTGTGCACTGCCACACCCAGCTTTACTTTGAATGATCTCTAAAAACATGCAACATTCTTAAAAGCGCTGACACATGAAGGTGCAATCTGAAAGTTCATGTTGGGAATGGATGTTTAGTATTCTTTGATAGCCTCATAAAAAGCAAGGAATGTTTTATTGATACGAGCCAGATGAATTCAATTGAATCCATTCATTTTGAACTGAATCAGAATAAAAAGAATTTTAACATGTTGACTCCCATTGTGGGCAGTAGATACAGCTCAAGAAGTTGCCTCACATCAGCATCCAACGAGATGCTAATGTTTGCATTCCCCTGTTCACTGCAGTGTTATTCCCAAAGGCAATGCCAGTGTGTATCAGCAGATAAATGGGTAAAGAAATAATGTGTATACACTGGGCCCCTTTACAAAGAAGGACATTCTGCAGTCTGTGGCGACTGGAATAGATCTTGAGGATATTTTTCTAAATGGATTGAGATGCAGAAAGGCAAATATTGCATGGTTCCACTTACAGGAGGCATTGGTAACAGTTTACCTCTTAAAACAAGTACAGCGGTGTCATGGCAACACTGACTTCTAAACTGGATCGAACGGACAGTGACATGGATGGCAGGAGCAGTTAGGATAGAAAGAAGAAGTAGAAAGAAATGTTTTGCTTTCTTGATAACCTTACGTGTGTCTTCCAGGCACGAAGTCATCAATATCAACCTGAAAAGTAAACCCGACTGGTTCTTTGAAAAGAATCCCTTTGGCCTGGTCCCGGTGCTAGAGAACAGCCAGGGTCAGCTGATTCGGGAATCTGTCATCACGTGTGAGTACCTGGATGAAGCGTATCCTGGGAAGAAGCTGCTGCCAGCTGACCCTTATGAGAAAGCGTGCCAAAAGATGATCTTTGAGCTATTTTCTAAGGTATGCAGTTAGGAAGTTTCAGCTCCTTTTTTCTTTAAAAGCTAAATCAGTGCTACTGTTTATGGATCAGCCATTTAAGAGAGAAAAGCCAAAGAGGAAAATCCTCTTGTCAGCTCGACATGTCCTTGGAAGTCCTTCCGTGATTTAACCCCTGGGTACTTCTCCAAAGCCAGTCCTCTCTTTTGCCCTGAGCCTGTAATCCAGCTGTGTTCCTGAGTTCGATACTGTCTCAGCTCTGCTGCAGTCTTCCCTCTTCTCTCTGGCTGCTTCGCCTCCCTGTTCTCTACTTGGGACACCACTGCCTTCCAGAAGCTTGCCTGGACTGGTCAGGGCACTCACCCTGTGTTCCAACAGCCACCATTTCCTAATCACCCTCGGCAAGGCTCGGCCTGCTGCTCTGCGTGTGCTGCACAGGGAAGGTGAGCTCTACGAAGATGAGTGTGCAGGTCTAGCCTATGAGCTTGTACCTGACCAAGGGGAGATGAAGATGAAACAGAGACACAGAATGGGTTACAATGTGGGGACCAGGGGTCTGGTCCCCCTTGGACTTTATTCACTCAGACATGGTAACTAGCAATGCGAGATACATCTGACTCCCTCCACCCGTGGTGCTCAGGGCAAACAAGAGCATCTCAGCTCTGTTTACCTTTCCCTGCAGCACACACACTGCCTTTCACAGAAGAGGCCAGTGAGGCTCTAATCCTCCTGTTTGCTCTCCCCTAGGTGAGGGCTCTGTTGATCACTGTTGGTTTACTGCCTATGCTTGGGGCCTGGTCAGCCACTTTCCTGTTGTGTCCTTGGAGAAAGTTACTTCTTACTTTATCCCCCAGTGCTTTCAATGATCATGTATAAATAAGTATAATAAGTGTTCTTAGAGGGTAAACATCAGTTGATGTGAAACACCCACAGCAGTCTGACATGTGGTCCTTATTCAGTGTTAGCTTTTGTTGTACAGCCAAAGTCTAGCATTGAGTGTAGAGTTCATCATAGCTCTCCTCTGGCTAAATAACAGCTTTTCTGGACAAGCCTTTGCATCTTAATTAGCATCTCCGCAGATTAGTTCAGCTAGTGGCAGCACCACAGAAGGGACAAACAGATTTATGTTTAGACACCAAAACCGCAATGTCCTATTATGTCCCAATAAAACTGTTACCTTGGTTAGTATACTCAGTGCATAGAGGAATATTTTTCTATAGAAAAATGATTTTAAAAAACACCTAGAAGAGGGGGGACTTATAGGGGGCTGTTGTTTGAGGAGATCCTCCCAAGGGTTGAGGAAGGCTTCAGGAGTCATCACATTCACTAGGACAGCGCAAGAATATCTAGAGAGGCTGTGGTCAAGGTTGATGGGAATAGCCTGTAATATTTACAGGAAACTCTGGTGAGTTTAGAAGTTAGATTCACTGTACTGGAGAAAGGAAATAAGTATGACAGGTAAAGCTGGAGGTGCCCACTGATCTCTCCATTCCTTTTCAGGGGAAAAGAGGGGGTGTGTACCACATGATCCCACTGTCCAGGCAATAGCTGATTGGACCAGAAGTGTACCCCACCCTCCCCTGCCACAGCTGGCCGTCACCATTTCTTCTGGGAATTTAGAAATGAAACACTGAGTCTAAGACAGTAAAAATGCTTTGAAGATATATGTAATTATTGGAGACTGAAATGTCCGAGCCACATTAAAAATACATTTTTAGGGGAAGCAGAAATTAAGAACACTGGAAAGGGAACTGATATATAGAAAATATTATGGTGCAGATACAGGGTATGATAAAAATACAGTGTTCATTTGACATTTTATAACATGGATTACAGTAAAAGACATCGCCATTAATCCCTCAGGCTCCCAGAATATTCTCCCTCGCTTTGAACACACTTACCCATTTTTAAGAGTGAATTTTTTTGACCACCGCTGCTTGTACCTAAGGAAAAGCAGGGATGGAGGACTAGGCAGTCAGAATGGAACTGTCGGCAGAAGGGCTGCCCGCCGGCTCTTCAGCTTCTATGAGGACCGTGATGGGGTTTCATGACTTTCTCAGGTTCATGTTTATGGAAGTTGGGATGAATGGACTCCTGACAGTGAGGTCATCTCGAAGGCTTCTGTTAAACACAGATGCCTCTGCCACAAACACGGAAGTATCTCTCAGGTCTCCAGCCCCTTGGAGTCATCTGTGTGTTCCTCCCAAAGTAGACCTCAGAGAAATTCTCTCGCTCTGCTCCTTTTCCAAATCTGGGGCCAGACCTGGGGTCAAAGCTCTGCCTATCAGGCGCACAGGTGGTAGCATTGGCCAAGATGTGAGCTGTGTGTGTCACTGGTGCTGTTGTTAAGTGTGGTGGCAGGTGCATTGGCAGCTGTGAGACTGAATCCCAGAGCAGCAGCAGCGGCATGACTGGTGTTGCTAGCAGTTGCCAGCATCTGCTTCCTACAAAATGACAAACTGGGACGAGTGCCCGCTGTACTGGAGCAATGGGCAGGTCGCATTAGGCCACTTCTGACCTGGTTTTGCAGCGTTCTGAGTTCCAGCAGGTTGGTTCAGTCTTCCAACAATTCTGAGAGCCACTATTGTTTTTTGGTACTGGAAATCAAACTCGGGACCCCATACTTGCCGGGAAGGCGCAGTATCTCTGAGCTACATTCCCAGCCCACTCTGTCTTTTAAGGAGAAGTGTGTACTCAGATTCACTAAAGTGGGACTTATTCTTTGTAACTTATGAAATCCTAACCAACACATCTTTGTCTACAGGACAGTTTGTAATATAAGCCCTTGTGGGACACAGGGACTTGGTGCCCCTGCCCGTGTGGGTTCTGAGCTGAGGAAGCCAAGGCAGTGGGCCCCACAGTGATGAGCTAAAATTTTGTGCAGGTGTCGTCTTTGACAACGAGCATTTTTAGACTACAGCAAGCTAAAGAAGACTGCTCTGGTGCAAAAGAAGAATTAAAGAAAGAACTGAAAGTGTTAGATGAGGTAATCATTTCTCCCAGCTTTTATAGTATTATAATCCACCCTGTGTTTGCCCTTCTTTTCCTTTCAGTTGTTTTTCATTCTCCCATTTCTCAAGTTACTTTTATGGTAATTAGGAATAATACCTGATAAAAATGAATTTCTGCTGGATGTAGTACTTCACACTTGTAACTGCAATCCTCTGATGAGCCAAGGTGGAGGGTCTCAAGATTAAGCCCAGCTTGGGTGATCTGGCCACTTAGTGAGACCCTGTCTCCAACCAAAAATAAAAGACTGGTGATATAGCTCAGTGTGAACGCCCTTGGGTTCAGTCCTCAGTATTGCAAAGGAAAAAAAATCTAACAGATTGCTATAAGTTGTTCTGCTTTCAATATAAACCAAAACACCAAAATTTAGCACCAAAAAATGGGTGCTTGGTACCATAACTGTGTTATGGCTTATTTTTAAATATTTGGTTGCACTGATATTAAAATGACAAGGGAAAAAGAAATGTATTACCCACATTTCCATAATTTGTCACTTACTTCCATCTCTTCTAACCTTGTTTCATCTTCATCACTCCCTGTCTTTAAAGGAAAAACTGGAATCATCGCATGTGTGTTCTTCTGTGTTCTTTTTCCCAGTTAATATTATATTTTCCAGCACAGAAAGTTTGCCACACATCACAGAGCTTTGAGCAGGCCCAGCGTGTTCTTTTTGGGGACAGCTGTCATTTGAGGCCCGAGTCAGAGCCTTTCTCTTGGCCCTGAGCTGTTCCATCTGCACTCAGCCTGAAGCTTTCCTGAGGGAAGACCCAGTTGCTGATTTTTACGGAATGGATCCTGACATTTTATAAGCACCAAGTTTACTGCAGGCTTTTCCTGAACATCCCCCCCCCCCGCTTTTTTCTACTAAGTTTCTGTTATTACTTTACTTTTTCAAAATCATGAATTAATATTGAATGTTTTGGGTATTATGTCCACTGAAACGGTTGCAGGTTTTTTCCCCATTTATCTGGTCACTATGACAGTACGACAGATTCTTCTGGTGTTGAACTCTCTGGTGTATTACTCGGATAAGACCTACTTGTTTTCAGTGGGCTTTCATATATGTACTAGAACCAGTTGACAGTAAAAACAATTTGTGCATATGTGTTCAGAAGTGGAATTGGTCCAACTTTATTGTTCTGTAGTTATTGTTTATTGGTTTGGTATCAATTCTAACTTCTTAAAGTAAGTTGGGTAACTTCCCTTATTTTCCTAATGTCTGAAACCATTTGAGAAGGATGGGCTATTTCCCTAAAGCATCTGAGCTTGGTGTCTCTTGCAAGAGTAGATTTTTCATTACCATTTCAATTTCTTTCATGGTGATTGATTTGGGGGTTTTACATTTCTTCTTTTGAATGTTTTGGAAATTTATCCTTTTTTGCTTGACCATGTAGAAGCACATCTATTCTTTAGACAATGAGAGCTTAACAGTAGGCAGAAGACAGGTAGATATGACAGCTAATCTACATAATGTTAGCTGAAAAGCTACAGATATTAAAGGGCAAACATTTTTACCTTTGTGCTATTACAAACATGCACGTTTCTGTAATACTTCTTGGCGGCCTATGTTACCAAGCAGAATTTCTGGATAAAAGATATGTTTACGGTTAAAACACAGTTGTAGCAATTTACATTTCTACCTGCAGCCATTGCACACCCTTCCTAACTTTGTCTTGTTCACTTCAACCATTCTGTTGGATAGCACTTTGGCTTAAATTTGCATTTCCTGGTGGTTAATACAGTTGAACACGTTTTAAAACAATTATTGAGAAAAAAAAAAAAACTATTGGCCACTTGGGCATCCTCTCTTGTGAAGAACAAGTATTGTTCATTTTATCTGATGAGTTGTTTGCTATTTTTATTGATTTGCCAGTTCTTTTTATAGTCTGAATACAGATTGAACCCAGGGCCGTGAGGACCCTAGGCAAGTCCTGTGCTCGCTGAGCTATACCTCCTGCCTCCTTGAATTTTCTGATCAGACAGAAAAAAGCTCATCTGGGATGTTGGGATAAACCTGCTCTACTAAACTTGTCTTCATCTTTCTGGTGGTGATTCTTACCGGGCACTTACTGGGTACTGTTATTGTGTTTGATGTTCAGGTTCTGACTAAGAAGAAGACGACCTTCTTTGGTGGCAATTCTATTGGTCTGGTTGATTACCTCATCTGGCCCTGGTTTGAACGGATGGAATTACAGGAGCTAACTGAGTAAGGCATTTGAGTATTTTGTGTTTGTAGGATGATAGTTGCAAAAATATTCTGTTGAACATTTTTTCTGAACCAAAGTTAAAATACCTAATACACCTGAACGAGAACAAGCAGGAGTGTCCTGGGTCACAGACCTACATTCACTACTCCAGCTTCTGTGGGAAGGGGTGGGGGTTTCTATTGCACAAGGATGCACATCTTCATGAGGATGCTGTTGCAGGAGGCTATGACTAGGGTTACCTTCCGCTTAGCAAGATTTCATTTTCTGGATGCTGTTTTGGGTTTGGCAGCCAGCTCCCTTGATTTACTCCCTTTTTTTTTTTTTACAGGTTAGGGCTATTCAGGGTTATTTTTAGATCTAACCTGGTGACAGATTGAGTAATATTTTTTGGATTTTTTAAGTTCTCTTTAAAAAGTTATGAGTTTGTCAGCTTGGACAAGTTTTCACACTTACTGAGCAAGTCATTTCACATTCATTTCAGATTCACCACATGTAAAACAAAGATCTTTGATACCTTTCAAATCCAATATATATGGTTATATACATTTTAAAGATGCTTTTAAAGAAAATTTTATGATTATTATTATTTTTTTTTTTTTGAGACAGAGTTTCACTATGTAGTTCAGCATGGCCTTGGACTCACTGTAGCCTAGGCTGGCTTCAGACTCATGGTGATCCTCCTGCCTCAGCCTCCCCTCGAGAGCTGGGATTGCAGGCGTGTGCCACCATGTCCTGCAAAATAAATATTTTTAAAGGTTAGGGAAAAACAAGATCTATAGATGATAACAATGCTTTATGGGAGTCTCTTACCTCTTTGTTTCTTCCTCCCACAGGTGGGCAGCTGCAACTCCAAAACTCAAGCTCTGGATGGCAGCCATGAAGACAGACCCCGCAGTTAAAGCCCTCCTAATGGATGTGAAGCATTATAAGAATTTCTTAAAACTTTACTTACAGAACAGCCCGGAAGCCTGTGACAGTGGGCTCTGAGGGGCAGAGTCAGCAGTGAAGTTCTGCTGTACTCCTTTGCTGATATTAAAATTAATATGCCTTCATGTTCTCAAGCACTCTTGTGTCCCATTTGTTTGTCTCTGACCTGACACCCTGACGGCTTAATTATAAGGACCATGAGCTTCCTCCTCCCTAAGTAGGAACCCCTTTACTATCCCAGAATGCTCCAACGGCTCTGGGTTGCATCCTATTCTGTCCTGAAAAACGGCCATCACTGTCTCTAGTGCCATCCGGACTTTAATCTGGATTTCTAACTGCACAGATTTCCACCGGATACTCCACTGCCTTTTCAAGAGATGGCCTTGGGTTTGAGCTGAGAAACTTTGAGTTCCTTAGTCTTTTTTTTGTCATCATTTCACTCCCTCTCTTATCTTGCTGTCACAAATGAAGCCCAGTTCCAGGTCACCTCAGAGCTAGGTGGCCTCCTCTGTGGTTTTGCAGCCTGTGACCTCCAGCCCTACAGTCTCCTTCCAAGTCCCAGTCAGGCACGGCACAGGTGCCCCCTCTGCATCAAGTGCTGTGAGGTGGGAAAAGCAGTCCACGATTCAGATGCTTATGAACAGTGTGCATCCCATCTTCACTTGGCCGGGCCGCTGGGTTTCTGTTTTACCTTAGAAGGTGGTTCAGAGGGCTTGGTTTTGTTCCACGAGTTAACGAACTGGTCCTGGGAGGGTGAGGCCGTGAGATGCTGCCAGGAAGATCTGGGGAGCACTCTCAGGACACTGCTTAGAATCTGGGATGCCGGCCTGCTCCAACCCGGGAGCTGCCCTCACTTTGTGTCTGTTAGGAAGCAAAAGCTCCCAATGATTACGGTGTGTGTGAGTAGGGATTGAACTCGTGGCCTTCAGACTGCTCTCCGTCCATCCCTGGTCCTTCTTTACTGTAAGACAGGCTCTCCACAAGTGGGCAGTTCTCCCAGGTGAGATCGTTTTATTTTTTTTTTTTTATTTATTTTTTTTTTTGAGACGCTCCTGCCTCTGCCCCATCCCCCCCCCCCGTCCCGTTGTCGGGGTTACGAGCGTGAGCCACACCCAGCTCCAAGGACCTGTCGCAGTGCGTGACAATCACCGAGCGCTCGGCGGTGAGGGCCTGGGGCAGGGCGGGTGCGGCCGCTGCTGCCGGGGCGCTGCGGGGTGAGGGGCGCCCCTGGCAGCCGAACCAACTGACTTCACAAACGGCCTCAGTCCACCACCCTCGGCCCGCGCCCGGGCCCAGCGGATCCAGCTCTGCCGCCGTCCCGGCCGGCCAGCCCCGGCGGCTCGAGGCAGACGCCCTCCCCGCTGCGGAGCGGGGAATCCCCCGGCGTCCTCGCCCGGCCACAGCCCCCGCCGGTGACTTGACTTCCGCCTGCTGGAGCCCTAACGCGGGAGCCCATTCGCTCCGCTTTGCCCATTGGCCAGCGCTTCCAAGCGCTCTTGGAATTGGCTGAAACTCCAGGCTCCGAGACCAATCGGCGGGTAAGATTTCTTGAGCCCCGCCTCTGCCGCTGGTGTAGGCAGGTCCCGACTGCACATCTGTGAAAGTTCCTGAGCGCCTCTCAGATTCCCTTCTCCTGGTGGGTCCAGCCGGCCAGCGTTATATTCGGAGGCAAGAGGGGCTTGAGTCAATTTTGAACTTAGGGGTTTTCATGAATTTGGGGTCCCAGAATAGGCTTCTTGACTTTAAATTTGGCCCTATAGAAGCGTTGCTAATATTTCATCTAATAATTTAATTTCAAAAAAAGTTCCAACGTGGTCGCACACACCTGTAACCCCAGCACTTTGAAGGCTGAGGCAGGAGGATTGAGGCCAGCTTGGGCTCTATAGAATTCAAGACCAGTCTAACCCTGAACTACATAGTGAGAACCTGTCTAGAACAAACGAAAAATACCCCCCAACCAAAAAGTACTCAGACCAAGACTTAACAATAAAGGCCTTCAAAGCAAACATTTTAACTCTAGATATGCTGTTCTTGTTTTTCTGGCGAAGACCACCCCCAATCCTCAGATCTCAACCATTGACACCTATTAGTTTAGTTGTACCCCTTTAGATTAAGGCACCGACGGACAAGGGAATATGGTTTCTGGGCATGTCCAGTCTTTTTGAAGACTGAAAATCTTCCTTGTTACATTCAAATAATAATAGCTCATGTTGGACGCGTAGGAAGCAGACACCTGCTAATTCGTAAATACATCTCATTCTCAATTAAACCTGCCCAAGCCACACGATACATCGGCACTACTAGCTTCAAATTCCAGGTCAGAACACTAGGGGTGGGAAGGCTTTTGTAGTTTGCCCAAGGTTACCCAATAGTAAATGCTGAAAAGAAGGTTCAAATCCAGCATGAGCTCCTTTAGTCGTTAAGACTGTTCTTGAGATAAGACTTCACAAATTCTCTGCTCCAGACTTATTATTCATTAACTGGTATCATTTGGAGATTGAGCCAGAAGAGGATAACAGCCCTCCTTAGGGGTGGTTTCACGTTCACAGATTCAACCAGCCTCAACTCATAACCAAAAAAATTGGAAGAAAACTTGCATTTGTAAGCGACATGTATAGACAGGGGGTCCCTGGTCACTATTCTTTAAGCAATGTAATGGAGCTATGTAGCTTATTATTATGGCGCCTTAGGGATTCCATGCAATGGTTGAAAACTTGTGGAAGGGTGGGTTAGACCACGGGTAGTTACACACATTGTACATAAGAGTCTTGGGCACCTGCAGATTTTGGTGTCCAAGCAGAATCATGGAACTAATTCCTTTTGAATAGTGAAGGTCAACTCCACCTTTTGATCCATAACTGTTATGCCTGCAATTTAACATTCCTTTTGCAAACTCACTGTGTTTGTTTGATTTTATAAATATTTGACTTGGAGTGTCTTGAAATCTTGAAAAATTTGCCTTGAAAATTTGAAATTCTTGAAAATCTTGAAAATTTGCCTTTACATGATTATGTAAAAGTGTTAAAAACTTTTTTCTTTGATTTCTCAATGAGTAAAGAGTAGTAGGGATAGGAACACAAATGCTTAAAAAGAAAGCCTGCTTTGACCTTACTTTCCCTAGTGGGGAAATGAAGTTCCCTCTGGTGATTTTAGTAGGCTTATTTAATACATCCAAAACTTCTTCACTGGGTTCCCTTTAATCCTTGCTTCCTGGAAACAAGTCCCAAATACAGGCACATTGGAGGACAGAGGTTTTGTTTTGTTTTCATTTTCATTTTTTGTTTTGTTTTGAGACAAAGTCTGGCTGTGTAGTCAATGCTGACCTCAGATTTATGGGGATTCTTCTGCCTCCTGAGTACTGGTAGTACAGGAACATGCCACCACACCCAGTTTGTTTGTCTGACCCTTTGGACACTGTCAACAATAACTGAACACCTAATCAGTAACTTTCACTTCCTGTCTTTAGCACCCATGAAAACAGTGAGGAAATGATTTCAGTGGCTGCTTCCTTTTTCTAAAAAGCTTAAGTCATTAAACAGCCATGACCAAAGAGCTTTACATTTCCAAAGCAGATCTGATTACACTGGAGGTGTTTGAAAGCTGATTTGGAGTTGGTTTAATAGGGCTTCATTGCAATTTGTTTATGCTTAGATGAATCAGTATAACAGAGGTGTAAACAGGGAACAATAACTTGGGAAGAGGATTTCAGAGTTACCTTTCGGATCTTAAAGTGACAGTAAGCTTAAAGGTCATAATTGAAGTCTTTCTAGGGAAATTGTAGTGTTCTGCGGTAAGATTAAACCATGTACTGAAATGTCACCTGCCGCTTTTGTTTTATTTGGATTAAACATTGTGGATTGAATTTTAATTCTAAATGCTTGGGAAAGCTGAGTTACAGTGCATTTCATCCTTCATGAGAATGCAGTTTGCCACTAGAAACATGTTCTCGGTCATTAGAGTACGTGATTGATTTGGAGGCACCCTAAATGTTTACTGCACCTGTGTGACTTCATCCCATTGGCACAGGGAGCCTATGCTCTTGTTTTACAGGCAGGGAGGTAAAGGTGAGAGGTTCTGAGGCTTATTTGCCAAAGCCGGGTCTCTAAGCCCATCTGGCCCCAGAGCCTGATGGGAAAGCCCTAAAACTATTGCTTCCCAAGAAAGGAAGACGCGCTGAATCCCCGTCCTACCCCACTAGCTGACTTGCATTCAGAACTGGGGTTCCTTTGTTCAGATCCACCCTTACTGAACAACAATTTCCAACCCTTAAGATGTGATGGCTTTTAAAAAGGGAATGAGGAGAAAAAACTTGGAAACAAACCTTTTTCTGGCACAGTAGAACTTTTCATTTGCAAGTGGAATTCTTGGTTTGGCCATTCCTAGCTGCTCATTGCTAATGGCCAAATTGAGGTCATCCAGCTAAATGCAGCCAGCTGCTGTGCTTTTACCCCAAAGAGCTAAAACATTTTTAAAACTTTGAAAAAAATCAAATACAAATCATAGCGACATGACAAATCATAGGAAATTCATGTAAGGAATCGATGAGCAGTGATGTACAGATGACTTTGTGTCAGCCTGTGTCTCTGGATCTACACACACACACTGATCTAGTTGGGAATGGGTAGGTGGGGAGGCTGTGTATGTGGGGGCAGGAGTACCTGGGAACTCCCCATCATCTTCTGCTTGATTTTACTGTGAACCTAAAATTGCTTTAAAAATAAAGATATCCATATCTATATCTATATCTATCTGTTATGAAATTTAAATTCAGTATGCATAAAGTTTTACTAGATCACAGTTATTAGTTTGTATATTAACTATGACTCTTTTTTACCCTAAAAGGGTAAAGTTGAGTAGTTGAGACCAAGTGACCCAAAAAGCATAAAATACTTACTATCTGATGAAAAGTTCCTGACTTCTCAGTCCACTGCTGCTGGTCAGGAGGCTGGCCTCAGAGCCAGATGCTGCTGTTGTGAATCCTCCCTTCCCCTGACGAGTCGTGAGACTTTTGACAAGAGCTGACCCTCGCTGGCCTTGGTTTGCTCATCTTTTAAAGTGTAGGAACAGTGAATCCTCACGGGGATATTTTAAGGATTAAGTGAATCAGTGCATATGAAGTACTGAGTATGTGTTAGGAGTTATTTATGTTGATTTCGAAGTTGTGCTTCCCTCCTGTGGCCTTCCCGCTTAGAATCTGGATGCATTTCTCTCAGCTGTGTGAAATCTGCTTTCTTTACATGAGGGCTGAATCTATCTGTCCAAAAACCATCTCCTTGTCTACTTATTGGGAGCTCTACTGTGTCGTGGTTCTTCTGTTCCACCATCCAGTTGCCTTTCATACAGTAGTAGTTATCTATAAATGTATCTTCCAAAATGATTACTTCATTTTGGAAGATATCAAGTTGCCTTTTCCAAATTTGTCTTTTCCAAAACTGGATTTCTGGCTGACTGCCTTCTAAGCCTCTTTGCATTCACTGAAACATTTTTGCCACTCCTCAGCTTTTATAAAGCAACCACCAGTGCTGTGCCATCATCCAAGTTTATTTCACAAAACTGCTCGGTGACTTAGTAAAAAATGTAGGATTACTTGCTCTGAGATTCTTACTCTGCAGAGAGAAGACATTGACACTGCTGGCCCTGGAGTTCTGGATACAACAGAATTCCAAAGGCCAAAAGGTTCCTATTCCTAAGCTGTGTGATGAGGCTCTACCATTTAATGAAAGATATTTAGATTCAGCTGACAACTGTTGAATAGCCTTATGCCCTTGGTGCTTTCCTGGACACACACCCTTGTTTTGGCGGTAGAGGCTGAGCCGTGAGTCAGTCTTAGAGTTTTAAAGATCTTCCATTCTACTGTTGGTCACTTTAGGCAAATGATTTTCATTTTTCTGGGGCCGATTTCTGGTTCTTTTGGGCACTGGGGATCAAACTCATGACCTGGCACTTGCCAAGCAAGAGTTGGTGCCGCTGAGCTAAACCTCCAGCCCTGATTTCTGTTTTGTAAAATAGGAGTTGTACTAGCCGTTTGGCTGTTGTGAAATAACTTAGTGTGAGTGAGACATACTGTACTTTACTTTCCTGCATTATGTATAATCTTGCAAGATACTTGCAAGGAGTTGCCACTTGAGCTCAGTCCTGGGAATCTAAAGAATTTTTTTCTGCCCAGGAAAATTCAACATCTCAGCTCAGCAGCGTCAAAGCCGGGGTCCCTAGCTCCCTGCCTCGAGTGGACAGAGGAGCTGTGTCATTGTGCTGGGCTGATGGGAATGCATCCTTAGCAGCTAGACATTCTCGGGAATGTGGTCTCAGGTGGGGAGAACTTATAAAGCGTTCCTTACTCCAGGCATCTTGTTCTTCTTCACTACTTGTTTTTCAGAACGTGGGTAGAAGAATCTCACATGTAAGGCCAGAAGTAGAGTGAGGTAAGTGAGATGTTTTGGAAATAGAATAGACACTGGCAGTTACTCTTTGGGGGGTGTGAGGTCTTGATATTCAACCTTTTCTTCCTATGACACGTGAAAACAGGCCTTACTCACAAGCACACATGCACACTCGTGCGCGCGCGTGCACACACACACACACACACACACACACACTTACTGTTCAGAAGACGTAGCCAGCTGTTTATGAGGTGTAAAAGGGAGATTTAGGAAGGGAAGAAGAAGCATTATTCTGGTCAATTTATATTAAACTGTGAAACGCATGTTGGGGTTTAATGCTCATTGTTTGTGGATTCTTGATGTAGAGGAGGCTTCACTAGCTGTTCTACCCAAATATCCAAAGCAAGAGGTACTTACCTGGATTTGATTTGGTATGATTTTGCCCGCTTTAATTCTTGGGCTTCCGGAGGTGGAGCAGTATCTTCTGTGTTATGTTATTCTGGCTTCTATCCCAGATCACTTCCCCTCTGCACCTTCAGTGTCCAGATGTCCAAAAACTGAATTCAGGGCAGGAACGGTTCCTTGGAGCTACTGCAGGGGGCACTGTGAGCGCAGGCTCCAGCTGACACTCAAAATCATGTCAGGGGATGCAACCAGGACCTTGAGGAAAGGTGAGTCCTCTCCAGCAGTGCTGGAGGGCTGGGGACACTGAAGGCCAAGGACGCTGGCTCTGGACAGGGACTGCCATGCCCTGGCCCATGCATCCATGGTGTCTTCTCTGGGACAGGGGAGGCAGAGCACAGAGCCCTGCTGGGATGCAGGACGCTGAGTGAGCCCCTCTGTCTCCCCCTGCCCCACCCTTTGCAGGAAGCTGTCCCCCAGGGCCGGTTCCCGAGGGACTCATCCGTATCTACAGCATGAGGTTCTGCCCCTACTCACACAGGACGCGTCTGGTCCTCAAGGCCAAAGGCATCAGGTGAGGAGCTGGAGCTAGGTGTTCCCTGAGCAAGCCACACCCTGCAGGCTAGGGGAATATTTAAAATCTACAGCACCTTCTGATTTTAGAAGGGGCTCCTTGTCTTTTTCTTCCAAGGCAAAGTGATTGGCAAGTAAGAGATTTTTTTTGTAAGCCTTTTTGAAATGCAGGCTACCTGAGTGGTGTTTGCATACAACACTTAGGTAATGCAGAGTAAGCAGATTGACTGCATGGGGGAACTGGACGTCTCCTCTAAAGGTCTGTTTAGGAAGGACACAGCCAAAGCCACAGAGGCCCCCCTGACAGCACCTTCAAATGCAGCTCCCACCCCATCCCAAGCTTCTTAGGTCACCTGTGTTCTATTTCTTCACCTTCAGCTGACATTTTCCTATTTGGTCACCTGTCTTTCCTCCATTCTTGCCCCCAACTTCTCTCACTACTCCACACACTGTCCTACCATCATGAAAGATGTGAGTTCTTCAGGGTAGGGATTTATCTCTTCCATTCATGGAGTAGAAGAGAGCTTGGTGCATACTAAGGACTCAGAAATGTTTGTCAGAGGGAAAAACAAATCCTTCCCATACAGAGCTAGAAGGAACTGCTGTTGGAAGGTTCTAGAGGGTTCTCACATACCTGAGAGATGGGTGAGTGGCCTCCCAGAAGGAATTCTGGGAGACCAGCTCCTGGAGGTCTGGATTAAGAAAACAGAGTGGCTTGGCTGGAAGCTGTGCCTGGCCTCCACTCAGGCTGGAGTGTACAGAATGTGTCACCAGGCTCTGACCCATGGCAGGTTACGGGAGACTAAAGAGTCACCGACTCATGGCAGAGAATCCAGACATCTGTATGGACATGTTTAAAACAGAACTGTGTAATTCCACCTTGCTATGTGTATATGACATGTATTTCTAGATTCTTCCCTTATGTTCAAATCTACTTGACTCTAAGAATAACTGTGTTTTGAGAAAAACAATGGTTTTTGCCCAGTTGGGAACAAACTGGCAGCTTAGGGACAGAGCTTTATACTTTATACTTAGTGTCTTAGTTACTTTTCTTGTTACTGAGACAAAATACCTGACACTGAGATTTAAAGGAGGAAAGGTTTAGTTAGCTCACAGGTTTAGAGTTTCAGTCCATAATCAGCTGGCTCTGAGGCAGGTGGCACATGGCAGAGGGGCAACAGTTCATGGCAGCAGAAGACAGCAAAAGCAATAAGAGAGAGACAACCCTCTTCCCATCCCTCATATCCAGTCTACTGGGATTAGGGTGGTACCGATCCAATGAGTGGACTGAGCCAGAAATCACCCCCTATATCACTGCATTGCGCTACAAACCAATCTTACACTCTGTGTTCAGCCACGTCTGACAAAAACTGACCACAGGAGGCTTTGGGGGGACACCCAGACACAAACCATAACACATAGGTGCTTATTGGATCATCATAAGATGCCAAAAGATGGGTACGATTTTGCCCTTCTTTTATAGTTTAGGGCACTAAGCACAGGAGGGTGGTGGAATCTGGCCCAGATCTCAAGCGAGGCTGTCCAGTTTGATGGCAGGAGTTGGGTCTGAGGTTCTACCTCCTTGAATCTATTTCCTGTGAGGCGAACTGACCTTAGGAGGAATTATGAAGCCTTCAGGAGCTAAGGCCTAGAAAACTTCTCACACCTCTTACCACAGTGGGGAGGATGATGGTGCTCTGTATTTAACACAAAACTTAAACTCAAAAAAAAATTGTAAAGACAAGCTTTTAATTCCATTTTCTGCTTTCAAAATGTGCCCCGCCTGCAAACACTTCTCAGTTTTGTCCCTTCTGCCTTCCCCTTTGCTTTGTAAGACATGAAGTTATCAATATTAACCTGCGAAGCAAGCCTGACTGGTACTATACAAAACACCCTTTCGGCCAAATTCCTGTCCTGGAGAACAGCCAGTGTCAACTGATCTACGAGTCGGTCATCACTTGTGAGTACCTGGATGACACGTACCCGGGCAGGAAGCTGTTTCCACATGACACATATGAACGGGCGCGCCAGAAGATGCTGCTGGAGCTGTTTTGTAAGGTATCTTCCACTTAAAGACCCACTTCTATCCCATGTTACTTTATGTGTCTTTCCCATGCTTCGGCTCCCAAGCTTTGCTAAGGCTTTGGTGCGGCTGAAAACTGATGATCCTTAAAAGGAATATTTCCCAGACTTCAGATCAAAAAATACCGGGAGGGGTTGCCTTTGAAGTGGGACAAGAGTGCCAGCACTTGTGCAAGACAGAAGAGGTGGCAACTGTGGATGATGAAAGAAAAAGGGATGGAAAAATCTGTAGTTCAAAAGAAAAGAAAAATAACTCCATGATATTAGTAGCAAACATATATTAAGGGCTAAGAATTGCCAAATACCACTCCACTTTACAGAGGCTAACTTGTTTCATCCTACATCTGCTCTTGGAGGTGGGGACTGGTGGTGTCCCCATTTTCCAGATGCAAACACTGAGGATTCACAATGCACAGCACGGGAGCAGCAGTCCTGGAGAACCTGTTAACCTGCCTGGTTACCAGGGTGCTGTGAGGAGTGGGTTCCTGGACCCACCGGGGTCTCCTAGTGCCCTTCACACAGAGTGGGGCCATCTGCGTTGTTGCTGGCCTGCCCTGTTGGAGTGAGGAAGCTTCCCTGCAGTCTTAGGCCAGGCAGGAACACAGAGTCCCTGCCACTGTGTCCACTGAGAGCCTGTGTCCTGTGATCAGGTCCCACACTTGACCAAGGAGTGTCTGCTGGCGCTGAGAAGCGGCAGGGAATGTACCGATCTGAAGGCTGCCCTGCGGCGGGAGTTCTGCAACCTGGAAGAGGTACCTGGGGCCCCTGCCCGTCCCACAGAGTAGAGGAGCTGAGGAGCCCTGCAGGCCTCCTCCAGGGTCACTGCCTCCCGGGCCCCTTCTCTCTGCTCGTTCTGAGCAGCTGTGCTTCTAGTCCTCCGGCTGTGGCTCACAGGTGCTTGCCCTCCACTGACCTGTGTGGGGCCCTTCTTGGGAACCTGGCCAGGTGGTGTGGAGGACGGGCACCAAATTCTGCCTCTCTGGATATCGTCACGCTCCCCCAGCATCTTTGGTGGCTTCTGCCCACGCACCCAGCATGTTGGTTAGCGATTGTGGGCACTGAAAGTTGTCCGTTTACCTTAGGAGGACCAATTCTCTAGTGCTGAAAGGCGAGAGGTGGGTGGTTTATGACAGCTTCCTCCTGACCTTACCAGGGACTGAGAATCTGTCTCTGTCCTTGGTAGTGTGAGGTTTTCATTCTCAAAACGACAAGCTCACTCCTGGAAGGGTGACCACTGCACCCCAGGTTCAGGCTCTGGAAAGAACAGAGTTAAAATGGCAATGACTGCTCCTTTCAGGAACTTACCCCGGAATCCAAAGACTACTTCCAGCTCATGGGCCAGAATTTAGCAGTAGGACTGTTCCTGTCTGTGGAGAAGGCTGGGAGATTTGTCTTTAGGAGGCATCCTAAATAAAATCAGTGCTCTGTAGTTAAGAGGAAAATGGGTAGAAAAGACCCAGTCTCTGGGGCTGGCGTCTCCTTAACAGGCAGAATGGAGCATCTTACTGTTTGCTGTCCACCTCTGTGTAGTCTGCAAGGTGCTTTACTTGGCTTCCTTCCCTTCAGGGTGGTTTGTTTCTCTGCTGCAGTGTGAAGGGCTCTTTTGATCCCCTTAAGGAGGCCTGATCATTCCTACTCTTCCATTTGACCTTTATCAAGTGGAAGCAGACTAAATTTATCTCTGCTTCATTCCTACTAGATTTGTAGAGTGTCAGTGTTCATGGCTCTTGAATGGTCGGAAGTGAGAGCCCCCAAATCTTTGGCCTTGCGGCCCAGGAACCATGGAGGCCTCTGATGGGGTGGCAGGAGTCCTGGGGCATCACCTTCACTGTACCAGATTCCAAGAGTTTGGGCAAGAAGAGGCCTGGTGGGTGGGTTCAGACCGAGCGCACCCAACCCAGCACTACCTTTAGCCACAGTGTTTATTTAACAGGACCGCTCAGGAGAGAACGAGTGGGCAGGCAGGGAAACTGTGCTTTGGAAAGGAAAAGACGTTTGAAACTTGTGAGTAGAAGATTATTAAGTCTTTTGTAAAAAGATGAGCCGAACTGATCCCATTATGCCTGGGTACCTTCTCCCAGGTAAATAATTGCTGGCCCAGGGAAAAGGAGTCAGGGAACAAAGCCCTTTTACGTTAAGAAAAATTGAAACACATTTTGATGGATCTCCCCCTCTTGCATTTAAATGATGCAGAAACTGTAAATTACAGAGTGTTCAGTGTACGTAATTGGGCTGGGGATGTAGTGTAGTGGGTGCAGTGCCTGCTTGGCAAGTGTGAGACCCGAGTTCGGATCCTGGTATAAAAAAAGGTATAAAATTATGATACAGGCGTAGGTCCTCTTCAGTTGGGGCGCTTCCAGGCTAACTGGACCAGGATTCTGGGTTGTGAGTTCTGCCACAGCTACTTCGTATGCATACCTAGTTTAGGCTTTCCAACAACCTTTTACTTTTTAAAATTTTATTTTGTTTAAAAGAGAAAGAAATAAAATTTCAGAACACGGTAAGTAGAGGGTAACAATTGTTAATACACTGTGTATGGTTATCTTTAAATTGTTACTCAGAGTACAAGATATCTGCATTTAATTGTCCAAGCAATATTAGCACAAACCTTTCTTTTCAATGAACTAAGAGAAATTAGTAGCATAACTATCTTAACTATATTATTTCTTTCAGCTTCTCACACTAGGAAGACATGGTATTTATACATGTGCATCTGGTTTATTTTCACTTATGAGTATGGTCTCTAGTTGCATCCATTTACCTATAAAAGTCTCAAGATTATCCTACTTTGTGGCTGAGTAGTATTCCATTGTATAAAAAGACCACATCTTTTTTATCCATTCTTCATTCGATGGGCATTTAGGTTATTTCCAAGATCAGGCTATTACAAATTGTGCTGCTATAAACAAACATGGATGCACTTTTTTTTGTATCAGGACCTTGTGCTTGCCAGGTAGACACTCATGCTGCTGAGTGATGTCCCTGGCCCCTACTTCGCTGTTTTTAATTCTTCTGGGAAGATACCCAGAGGGGTAATAGTCAGGTCAAATATGACCTCCAATCCTAGTTTTATGAGGAATTTTCACATTGATTTCCACAGACTGCACCAGTCTGCACTCCCACTAACAGTGAAGAAGGGTTCCTTTTCCCCCACAGACCTTCTAGCATTTGTTATTCGTTGATTTCTTGGTAATAGCTGTTCTTTCTGGATGAGATAGAATCTCAGTGTTACTTTAATTTGTATCTCTCAAATGACCAGTGATGCTAAACATTTTTGCGCTTATCTATTTGCTGTTTGTATTTCTTCATCTGAGAAGTGTGTATTCATTTCATATGCTCATTTTTGGACTGGGTCTTTAATTTGGGAGGTTGGATTTTTTGAGTTCTTTCTATGTTCTTGATAATAATCCTTTGTCTGAGTAATAGCTGGCAAACATTTTCTCCCTCCTTGTGGGTTGTCTTTTTATTCTGTTGGTGGTTTCTCTTGCTGTGCAAAAGCTCTTTAATAAGATGAGATCCCAGTTGCAGCAACCTTTTTTGGCCAATTCCTCTAATTTTTTTTTGCAAACTGGGGCGCACTGTCAAGGTGGTCTCTGAACTAAGTAGTAAGAATACAAAAAAATCAGAGACCTTCAGGATGCCGAGAGCCCAGAGCAGAACACAGGTCAAATTCATCTAAAACCTTGGTGTGCTAAGCGCAAGCTGGAGATGTACAAAGAGTGGTGTGAGGGTTGGGTGACACTTCTGCTGCCTCTTCAAGATGAGTCAGAAGCACAGGTTGGACCTGAGTTAGAAGCCAAGGGGCTTTCTCCACCGAACCGAGAACTTTGCCCCCATAGCAGAGTTGGGGCCTGTCACTGAAGATTTTGGGAAAGACAGTGGCATGTCCTTCTGCTGCCCTGAAACAGTGGAGAGGATGGATGCCAGGTCCCCAGGACCACGGTAAAGAGGTGGAGGGGACCCAACTGGGGAGATTGTAAGGGATGGAGATGAGGTGGAATCTAGTGGCGGGTTCTGAGTTATTGAGGTTGGGCTCTGAGTTCATGGCCGTGAATGTGATGTCCACCCACTAGAGGAGGTGGGAGGGCAATGGACCTTGTTAACCATGCAATGGACAGAGCTTAGGAGGGCAGTACCGGGCCATGCCACATCTTCGGAGTGGTTTTACTGGGTTGGAGCATTAACTAGGAAGATTAGGGATATAATCAATAAGGCCATGACAACTCTCTGGAAAAAGATTCAACTTTCTGCGGAAAAAAAGGAGGGGAGAAAAGTCCTGACCAGTGCTGTTCTTGGTATAGAAGCCCCCCAGCAAAGTGGATTTTAGTGTGCTGTCTGCAGAGTCAGAGTTGGGTAACAGGGGGCAGCTGGTGAGCTCCTGCTCCAGCGTGTTGCTGGGTAACACATTTGGCTTTATCCACAGTGACTGAGCCCCAGCAGTGACTGTGACCAGGCAGCCTGGGCTTCAGTACGGCTCACAGGCGCTATGTAAGGACCACTGAGCGAGGGTCCAGTATGGCCCCAGCGGGCTTGACCATGGGTTTTGTCCCACATGATGTTAATCAGAATATGGGCTACCGTGTAGGGAATACCAGAATCTGAACAGGACCAGTGAGCTCCAATTACTTGACATATTTTTCTTAATACCAATATACTTACTCTTAAGAGATTCTAGAGAAATTTAAACTTGTCAGAAGGATTATACTAGAAACAATCCTGACTTTTGTAACTCGCATGTGGTTTGTACAGCCAGCGTTTTGTGTGAGCTGTGAATATGCACAGCCTTTCTCAGTGAAATAGGCCAAGACTTCTTTTTTTGTTAGTTTTTGTTGTTCTGGATTTTGTTTGTTTATTTGCATTTGCTTTTGAGATAAGGTCTCACCCTGTAATTTAGGCTGGTCTGTGTAGATCAGGCTGGCCTCACACTGGCAATGACCCTGCTGCTCAGCCTCCCAGGTGTTGCACCACTATACCCAGCCTATGGCCCAGATTTCAACGTGCAATCTGCTAGGCTCTTGTAATGCAAAAGCCTCGGTTTTGTTTTGCAGTCTTAAAATCTAGCTTTCTTCTCTTCATCTGTAAGTGCCTGTCTGATTTTAGACTTTCTTAATGTCTGGTCTCAGCGGGCAAGGTGGCACCCACCTGTGAGCTCAGCACGCTGGAAAGAGGACTGCAGGTTGGAGCCCAGCTCAGGCAACTTAGTGACTTAGCAAGACCCCATCTCAAAAATAAAAAAGCATACAGTAAAACGTATGTCATGTGGGGCTGGGAATTTGGCCCAGCGGTATAAGCACCTGCCGGACAAGTGTGAGGTTATGAGTTCGATTCCCAGTACCAAAAAAAAGTATACAGTAAAATGTATGTCATGTGTATAAATGTATAACATAATTATAATCATATAATAAAATGTTTGTAAAATGTTTAATAAATATACATAAAAATAAAAATGTAGCTCAGTGTAAAGATTCTTGAATTGTCCCAGTACTGTAAAAAAAAAAAAAAAGCCAGTTTCATTAAAATTAAAGATATCTTGCTGTGTAGTCACATTTATCTGTGATATTTGCTATGCTTTTTGAGGTCGATTACTGTTGCTTTTATTATAGAACTGGCAGCCTGCCCCTCTCTTCCCATTCTGAACACTGGAGTGAGTTTTCAAACTATTGGGGTGCCCTAGACTAGCCACGCTTTAAATCTGTCTGAAATGGATTTTCTAGCTTTTCTTGAGTCGTTAACCTAAAACAGCACACATTCTTAGCTCCCTTCTTTTTTCTGCTACTATTGACTCTTCCATTTCAAAATAGCTCTTGACGCAGGCTTCGTTTCTTGTATGTGCATTTCAGTGCGGCAGGACCTTGGAGGGGCTCTGTTTTCCCCAGTGACTTCATTCAGAATCTTTTCGTTACGGATGGAATCAAGTCCAGTGCAGTGAAAGACAGGCTTCAGCCAGGTTCTCAGATGCTCCGGATTTGTGCTGTAACTCTGGCCTCGGGTCTGCGTGCTGGCCATGGCTGGGTCCCTTCCTGGTCATCATCAGGCTTAAGGAGGGGTAGGAGAAGGGGACATCAGTAAACCAAATTAGCATTGAGGGATGAGAACCACTTAGCAGGGGCCACAGGGCACTTCGCTTTCTTCTCAGCGATTATAGACCGGCTTTGTGATGCTTTACTCCTGTGCTGTTTCTTCCGGGGCCAGATTCGCTTGCCTGCCTTATGTGTGGCTGTGTGCATAAGAACAGATTTGCATACGTTGTGTGTGCATCATTAAGGGACATCCGTAGTTAAATCTTTTCTCGATTTTAAATTTTACCCATAGTCTTCACTTTCACCGTGTTTTGTTTTTTAGGATAGGATTTCACTGGGTGTCCAGGTTAGCTTCAAACTCTTGGGCTCAGATCATTACTATAAATCCAGTCAATCATGATCTTTTTAATGTCCTTTTCTCTAAAAAAGGCATTTTAGTCTGTTATATCTGTTGCCTTGGTTAAGTCTTACTATAGTAGTTTTTAAGTTTTTATGAATTTCAGTGTTATATATTGTTTACAACATAAGAAAGAGAGTTTATACCTGGCTAATTCTTCACTGGTCCTGTTTATGCCCGTGGACTGGCACCTTGGCTAGAACCATGACTCCTCCCCACAAGGGCACTGGTGATCCCTGACCAGGGGCTGGTTGAGCATTTTGGTGCAGCTGCTAGTTTGGTAACTGAATTCATCATCCAATTAAAAGAGCTGCCTCCTAGCAAATACTCATTTTTAAAAATAGCCACCTGCTATATCCTCTCCCAGCATGTCAACACTAAAATAATAGTTATTTAAAACTTAATTTTACTGTTTGATAACTATAAATTAGTGCTAATTTTGTTTTCCATCCATTTCCATTGTGTATATTTTTATGTAGTTGAAATTGTACTGTATGTGGAATTTGGCTATCACACTATAGAGAGATTTTTGTATTTCTATAAACTCTATACATGTTTGTGTATACATAGAAGGGTATTTATTACAGGAGATACTTGCTTGTTCTGGAGAAATAAACAATAGACAGTAGTTCCTCGTGGTTGATTTAATCTTTTTATTGTTCTGGCCATGCTGGGGGATCAAACCCAGGGCTTCACACGTTAGGCAAAAGCTTATGCACTGAGCTCCAGGCCCAGCCCTGTATTTCTTTGGTTGCTACTGAGGCTGGAGGATTCCCCAGAGTACTGTGTCAGCTCTGAGTTTGGTCTATGGCTGGTCTACCCCCCAAGGTCTTGCTGATTTTCCCCATGATTTTTAAGTGTTCCTTTTGAAGAGTTTTTTTAATATATAAAATCTACTTGACAGTTTTACCATTTTTCTTCTGTCTTAAATTTCAATTTTACTTCTCTTTCATGTGAAAGAAGTGTGACGTTATAAAGACCACGCTGTACACTTTTCCTGTCACACGCTTTCTTCCACTACTTGTGTGCATAAGAAGTCCTCTCCCCTTCAGACGCGGGAGAAGTATTCATTCACATGCACACCCAGCATCCCTTACACACCGATAACTGACAGCTTAAGTGTCCCCTACCCTCTTACAAATATGCTTGGAACAAAAAAATGAATGCGTTAAAAATGTGCCAGCCTAGTCTTTTCAGAGTGTACCTTTAGTGCCCAAAGGCTGACACCTTCACAGCTGCATGCCCTGACTCAGACCCTAGGCTAAGCCTTCTTCCTAGAGGAGAGAAGGGCTCATTCCCAGGGAACCGTTGTTCACCTCCTGCTCAGCTCAGCTTCAGCCCAGTGTGGCAGGGGCCTGCAGCTTGAAACCCTGAGACCCACTGCTTCTCCCAGGCTTTTCTCCCTGGAGCTGAGTCCTCTGCAGCAACTTCTGGATAAGGGCCTGCATCCTCCCGCTCCTCCACAGTGCGCTTGGTGTCTTGTGGGTGGGATGGGGGCACCCGCTCCTTAAGAATTATTTGCAGCAAGAAAACATGCTGTGTGCTTCCTCCAGCAAGCCCAGGGGTGCTGCTGGGAGCCCCACACTGTTCTGGGATTGGAAGCCCAGGTTTCAAAGCGGTGGTAAAAGACATGAATGAAGGGAGGGGACCGCTTCAAGGTTTGAAGCTCAAGTACTAAGGCTGAACCTGAGAATCCAACTCTTAGCCTGGATTTTTTTTTTTTTTTAGAATGCCTTGTTTAGAGAAGTCTGTTTATGATCTTGTTTCTCAAGAACTTGATAGATCCTCTTGAGGCTTTCAGGAGCCACCGCCACTGCGCCTTACCGCTAGTGGCCACCAGGCGGAGCCATGCACACTTCTTTCTTCATGGCGCGTTGGTGCCAAGCTCCAAGTCCAAGGGCCTTTGCTGCCAGGCCTCGCGGGTCTGGAGTCATAGCAAAGCACTTCTCCTCCTTTATTGGCAGTGCACCTAGTTAACCCTCAGCCGGCCTTATCCTTTCAGTGCCGTGGAGAACAGAACATGTAAAAACAGACTGTTCTAGTATTCCGGACATCAAATGCCTTTTCACAATCCGCCGCCCCCACCCCAGTATCTGAATTGGAAAGCAGTTTTGCTTAGGTGCCAGGTTTGCATAGAAGGGAGCTGGGCCGGGGCACTAAAGCCTGCAGCAGCCTGAAGGAGGTCTGGATATCCCCTGGGTCCCGGAGGCCGGCGTGCACGGCGGTGGCTTTCCTGGTGGGGTTTCCAGACCTGGGAGCCCAGCCTGGCTGGGCTCCAGACTCAGCAACAGTGCCGAGAACTGCAGGGGGCTCTAAAATGGGGGTCCGCAGGCTCCAGGGCCTGGAGAGAGCCTGCGGAGTGTGCAGGTGTGTGGGTGTATGTGTGTGTGTGTGTGTGGGGGGGGTCTGGTCCACGCCCTCACAGGCCCTCAGGCCATGCTGTCTGCTGCTGGGTGCCTCCCTGAGGACGGCCCTACAGGAGTGCTCGTGGCCATGGCTTCTGTAACGTCCTGTGCTGAATAAAGACTTTAGAAATAGACATGAGCCAGCTTCAGCTCTAAGCAGTTACTCCTTGACACCACTGCTTGGTCACTGCACTGATGGACCCTCCCTCTGATTGGCTGGACGAGAACTCTTTCTCTTCTTTTCTTTCTTCTTTTTGGCAAGCTTTATTGTTTGTTTATTTTAAAGAAGAAGAAAAAAAAAAACCAGTAAAAACAATGACATAGATTTTCAAAACAAGGTAGTTAGAAATTAATGGTTAATGTATTGCCTATTGTTATCTTAAAAATACAAGTTGATCAGATTACAAGATACAAGTGTGCACATTTGATCAAACAGTGTAAGCACAAACTGGTTTTTTAATGAGCTAAAAGAAATCAGTAATGTAACTGTCTTAGCCATCTTTTGTATATGTGTAGTATTTTTTCTTTTCCCTTCCTCCTTTTCTCCTTTCACCCATCTCAGTGGTTCTTTCCTTTTTGAGCAGTTTCTTTCCCTATCACAATATTTGTTACAGATTTTGAATCTTTCTTACTTTTTCAGTTTCTTACACTAGAGAGACAGTACAGTGTTTACTCATGTGAGCCTGATTTATTTCGCTTATGGTCTCTAGTTGCATCCATTCACCTATAAAAGCCTGAAGTTTATCTTTGTTTATAGGAGAGTAGTGCTGCATTGTATAAAAATATCACACCTTTTTTTATCATTCCTCAGTCGATGGGCATTTTGACTGCTTCCAAGATTAGGCTATAACAAATTGTGCTGTTAAAAACATGGGTGCACATACATGACTGTGGTATGATGTTTTTAATTTTTCTGGGAAGAGACCCAGAAAGGGCAATAGCCAGGTTGAATGCTTATTGATTCTTTGAAGTATTTCTTGTGAAGTTTGGTTTTTGTTCATGAAAGATTTTCATCTACTTTGTTTTTCAGTAGGTTTTTTTTTTTTTTTTTTTTTAGTATTTATTTATTTGGGTACCAGGGATTGGACTCACGACCTCATACTTGCCAGGCAGGTGCTTTTGCCATTGAGCTAAACCCCCAGCCCTGTTTTAATATTTAGATCTTTGATTCATTTTATTTTAGTGTATATGATAGACTTGAGTCCAGTTTTAGTCTTAGGCATGTGGAAAGCCAATTTTTCCAGCACCATTTGTTAAAGAGGCTATCTTTTTTCTAGTGAACATGTTTTGTCCTTTTGTCAAAGATAAGATGACTGAGTGTGTTTGTAGTTGTATCTACATCTTCTAATCTGTTCCACTGATCCTCAGGTCTGTTTTTGCCAGTACCATGCTGATTTTATCATAGTAGATTTGTAGTATAATTTCAACTCAGAGATTGTGATACCTCGGGCCTTGTCTTTATTGCCCAGGATTGTCTTTGCTATTCTGTCTTTTCTGTTTCCAAACAAATTTTAAGAATGTTTTCTATAGATCTGGGAGGTGTGCTAATGGTATTTTTTTGTTGTCGTTGTTGATGTTTCCTGTTTTTTTTATTTAAAGAAAGATTAAACAAAACAGAAAATAGGTAGAAATAGTACATACATTTAGAGAAAAAAAAAGTAAGAAATCACTAGTTGATGTTGTCATTTTACAAATAGTTGTTCAAGGTACAAAAATGGAACATGTAAAGTGGGAATTCAAACAGAGAGACTACAAAAAGTTCTAATCAACTGTCCAACAAAAACTTAGTAACATGGTTGTCAATCCTATACATTTAAACATACATGCAGTTATCCATATCTTCATTTGTGTTTAGATTAAACAAACTAAAGCAGGTTAAAATCATTTTGAACAAATAATAGTATTGCTGGATTCCACTTCATGACACTTCATGATCAGCACTCGGTACTGTAGTGTCTTCTTTTTAAAACTGAATTTAAAGAAAGACTAAAAAAACAGAAAACGGGTAGTAATAATACATACTTTCAAAGAAAAATAAACAGTAAGAAATCACTAGTTGATTACAGATTGTCTTCTTACAAATAGTTATTCAAGATACTAAATTGGAGCATATAAAGTGGGGATTCAAACAGTGAGACTGCAACCAGTTCTGTTCAACTATCCAACAAAAACTTAGAAATATGGTTATCAATCCTATACACTTAAACATACATGCAGTTATCCATATCTTCAATTATGTTGACTTTCAATAAACCCAAGCAGGCTAATATCACTCTGAACAAAGAATAACACTGTTGCTGGGTTTCACATTATGACACTCCAGGATCAGCACTGGGTATTTTAGTGTCTCCTTTTCTTCAAAGTATCTGTTGATTTCATCAATTGTCATAAGATCAGTTCTCATAAACTGTTCATAGATTCTACACATGCATGGATCTTAACATGTATTTTTTTTTAATTTTGAAAGCAGTTGTGCAAAAGTGTAAGGCACAACAAAGCCAATCGAGACAATGCTATGAAATTGGTACAGTGCTTCACAGTAGGATACTGGGATAGTAGTATTAAGTACTATGGTATATCTCTTTAATTTAACAATAGCTATCCAGTCAATTATGTATTGTTAAATCAAACCAAAAGTACAACATTGTAAAATGAATTGAGAATACTGAATAGAGCAAAAGAAATAAAACAAAAAGTGAAAACAACCTATGCCTTCAAACAGAAGATAGAAGGAAATCCCCCATATTTGCTATACTGCATATGGTCATCCTCCCAAGAGATGTTGAAATATCTATCCCCAGTAGGTAAGGGGGGAGGGGACAGGTGGAAGAAGGGTGCTTGATTTTCATCTCCCGTAGAAGTTGGTGCACAGGTAATGGTTCTCCTCCAGGCCCAAACTGCAGGTGCTTATCAAGAGGGCGGGTGAATAGGCTGCCGGAATCCCTCCATGGCCGGAACTCTGGAGCTCCGCTAATGGTATTTTGATCAAGATTGCATTGAATCTGTGTAACAGTTTTGGGAGTATGGCCATTTTCACAATGTTGGTTCTTCCTATCCATGGGCAAGAGATATCTTTTCGCTTTCTGATATCTTCTTAGATCTCTAATCCAGAGTGCTATAATTTTCTTTTTTTTTATTTAAAGAGAAAAAAGATAGGAAATAAAAAAATAAAGCAGTAAAAGGGTACAAATAATACAGGATTTCAAGAAAAAAAAATTACACATTAAGAAATCACTAGTTAACAGGCCACACATTGTCATCCTAGAAACAGTTGTGCAAGTTACAAAACTAAAGCATATAAAGTGGACATTCATACAGTGAGATTGCAGTGTTCCATTCAGTGATCCAACAAAAGCTCAGTAATATGGTTTTCCATCCTACACACTCAAACATACATGCAGTTATATCCCTTAGACCACCTTCCTTTCCTCTCTTTTTTACAATAACAGTTACACTTTTTGTTTTTTTTTACTCCCACAGTTCTGATTACTTTTTTTTTTAAGAGAATAAAACCTAATGTGACTAAACAAAACAGAGTCAGATAGAACAGAAGGATGGGCATAGTACATGATGCAAAAATAGAACATCAGGTGATCAAAAATGGTTACCATTGTGCCTCTTGCTATTTTTTTAAAAAAAGTTGTCTATATCATCAGGTATAATAGAATTAATCAAAACAGTACAGAACAGAACCAATAAAACCTACACTGGAGACCTTACAGGACTTCAAAAGAAAATAATAATCAGGCCATAATGGGCATCATCGTAAATCTTATTGCCTTCAAAGTGGTTGCCTATACCCTCAAGCTTGATGCTATCAAACAAAATAGAATATTGTATAATCAGACAGAATGAGATGGGGAGAGCAATACTGGAGCTCAAATCAGGTTAATAGGAAAACAAAAAAAGTTACTATAGTATATCCCACTATTTTTAATTTAGTTTTCCCTTAATTAAAAAATGAGAAAAAATTATTTAAAAAGGGGGGAGATTGAGATAAAAGAGGACATTGTAACAGAACAACGCAGCTCAGAACTGAACAATTTAAGCATCATTGTGTTTCACCACCAGATAATCTAACATAATAGTAGTTACTATAGTGTCTCTTTCCTTGAAATATTTGAGTATAACTTCATATACTATAGCATCAAGCATATCAAAACAGTGTGAAGCCATTCAAGAGAATGAAAGAATTACAGGGTATTTAGAACCAGTTAACAGAAAACGAACAACGGTTTCTATATTACCTCTTTGCCTATAAAAATTTTGTTTATACTATCGCATATAGTAAAGTATAGTAAGATACGACATGTTAAAAACAGTGGAAACCGATGTACTACAGCTTGATAGGACTTCAAAACAAGATGATATTAAATCAGCACTAGCTTTTATAATGTGTTGTTTTCTTCAAAATAGCTATTCGTACCATCATCTTTTACTTCCTTTGGTAGATTGATTGCTAAGTATTCATTTATTTGGATGTCATTGTAAAGGGTGTGGTTTCTTTAATTTTTCCCTTAGTGAGTTTGTGTTGTGTACAGGAATGCTATTGAGTTTTGTGTGTTGATTTTGTATCCATCTATGCTACTGAATTTGATTGTTAATTGTAGACGTCTTTTGGTGGAGTTTTTGGGGTCGTCTATGTAGAATATCATGTCATCTGCAAATAATGATAGTTTAACTTCTTCCTTTTCTATCCTTATTCCTTTTATTTCTCTTTCTTGTCTAGTTGCTCTGGCTAGTGTTTCTAGAACTATACTGAATGGGAGTGGTGAGAGTGGATGGACATCCTTGTCTTGTTCCTGATTTTAGAGAGAAAGCTTTCAGTTTTGCTTCCATTTAGTATGATGTTGGCTGTTGGTTTGTCATAGATGGCTTTTATCAGATTGAGATAAAGACCTTGTATCCTGATTTTCAATAGAGTTTTTATCATGAATGAATGCTGGACTTTATCAAAAGCTTTTTCTGCATCTGCTGAGATGGTCATATGATTTTTGTCTTTGGCTCTGTTGATAATGGTAGGTTATGTTTATTGATATGCATATATTAAGCCACTGCTGCATTCTGGGATTAATCCCACTTGGCCATGATGTATGATTTTCTGGATGATTTGCTGCATTCTCTTTGCTACTATCTTACTGAGGATATTTTGCATCTATATTCATTAGGGAGATTGGCTTGTAGTTCTCCTTTGTGTTTTTCTCTGATTATGGTATCAAAGTAATACTTGCCTTCAGGAATGAGTTAGGGAGACTTGTTTCCCTTTCAATTTCATTAAATAGTTTGTGGGATATTGACATTAAATCTTCACTGAATTTCTTGTAGAATTCAGCTATGAATCCTCAGGACCTGGGTTTTTCTTTGTTGGTAAGTTTTTAGTTACATTTTCAGTTTCATTAACTGATACTGCATTATCAACATTTTTATATCTTCTTGATTCAGCTTTAGTAATTCATACATTTCTAGGAATTTGTTAATTTCTTCTGTTTTCTATCCTATGCAACTAAAATATTTCAAAGTAGAGATTGATCATCTTCTGAATTTCCACAGGACCTTACCATTACCGCAGCCCTTTCGATTCCTCATTGCATGAATTTGAGTTTTTTCTTTTCTTTTCTTAATAAAATTGGCTAGGAATTTATCAATTTTTTTCTTTCAAAGAACCAGCTCAATTCATTCATTCATCATATGGGTTTTTTGGTCTCACTTGATTAATTTCTGCTCTTATCTTTATAATTTCCTCCCTGGTATGTGCTTTGGGCTTGACTGGCGCTCTTTTCTAGAAACTTGAAGTGCAGGATTATGTTAGTTATCTGTGCTCGTTCTGTTTTCCTGATGTAAAAATTCATTGGTATAAATTTCTCTCTTAGGACTCCTTTCATTGTGTTCCACAGGATTTGGTAAGCTGTATTTGCATTTTTGTTTGATTGTAGGTATTGTTTAATTTCTTTAATTTTGCCTGTAACCTATTGGTTGTTCAGGATGATGCTATTTAAATTCCAGGTGTTTATGGAGTTTCATGGCTTCTTTTGCCATTTCCAATTTTATTGCACTATAGTCAGATAATATGCATGGGATTATTTCAATCCCTTTGCATTTACTTAAGCACATTCTGTGGGCTAGTATATGGTCTATTTTAGAGAATGACCCATGCACAGCTGAGAAGAGTGTATATTCTAGTGTTGCTGGGTAGAACACTCTGTAAATGTCAACTAAATTCATTTGTTCACAGGTTTGGTTTAGTTCTGTTATTTCTTTGCTTATTTTTTGTCTAGCTGACATATCTCTTTGGGACAGAAGCATATTAAGGTCCCCTATTACAATTGTGTCACTGCTTATTTGATTTTTCATGTCTATCAATATTTGTCATATACATTGGGGTGCTCCTGTCTTTGGTACATATACATTTAAGATTGTTATCTCTTCCTGTTGAAGTTTTCCCCTATCAAGTACATAGTGCCCTTCTTTATCCCTTTTGACTATTCTTAGTGGAAGTTCATACTGTCTGCAAACAGAATAGCTACCCCTGCTTTTTTTCTGTGGTCCTATTGTATGGAGTATTGTTTTCGATCCTCTGACTTTCAGTTTGTGAATTTCTTTTTGAGTTAAATGTGTTTCTTATATATGGCATATTTTTTTGGATCTTGTTTCTTGATCCATTTTGCCAGTCTGTTTCTTTTGAATGGTGAATTGAGGTCATTTACATCTCAATGGCTGCAAATGATATGTATTGGTTGCTTATCTTTATCATATTATTTTCCTGCTGTTGATTCCCCTATTTTTCCCCTCTGATTAATTGCTTGCCCTGGTTGATGGCTTCTTTCTGTTGTTGTTCTTGGAATCGTGGTCACTGTTGCGCCTGTCCAGAATATCTGTCAGTACCCTTTGTAGTTTTGGTTTGGTGGTCATGAATTTCTTCAGTTGTTCTTTCATGGAAGTATTTTATTTCTCCATTAAGTTTGAAAGATAGTTTTGCAGGGTGTATCAGTCAGGATTGAAAGTTGTTTTCTTTCAGGACTTGAAATACTTCACTCCAACCTCGTTTTGACTTGAGGGTGTGTGTTGAGAAGTCTACCGTGATTCTGATGGGTGTTCTGTTATAGGTGATCTATTTGTTTTCTCTAATAGATTTTAATATTCTGTTCTCCTGCTGAATTTCTGGGATCTTATTATATGTCTGGGTATAGATTTATCTTGGTTATGGCTAATTAGAGTTGTATATGTTTCACTTGTCTGTATGTCAGATCCTTTTCCCATGCTTGAGAAATTTTCTGCTATTACATCTTCAATAAATATTGTTTTCTGTCATTTGTATTGACTCCTGTTTTTTTATTTACAGCAGTTGTTCTTGTAATATTTTTCTTTGCATTGTCTTGTATCAGTTGAATTGTTGTTTCCTGCTCTTTTGTTATTTTTCAGAAGATCTTTGCTTTCTTGATCCTAGACTTTCAGGGTCTTAAAGTCTGTCTTCTGTTTTTTTTTTATTTAAGAGGAAAAAGAGAAAAACACAAAACAAACCAAAGCGGTGTAAGGGTACACGTAATACAGAACTACAAAAAAACAAAACAAAACAAAAAAACAAAACAAACAAACAAACAAAAAAACATAACAGTAAGAAATCACCTGTTAGTAGATTACATATTATCATCTTGAAAATAGTTCCTCAAATCACAGTATCAAAGAATACAAGGTGGACATTCAAACAGGGAGACTGCAAACAGCTGTGTTCAATGATCCAAAAACATTGATATAGTCAGCTATTTAACACCCCTAAACACACTTGCTGTTATATCCGTTAGAGCTCTTTTTCTTTTTTTTTTTCCCTCTCTTTTTTACAACAAAATTTACACATTTTGGATTTTATTACTCCTTAGTGCTTATTACTTTTGGGGGGGGGGAGAATACAGTCAAATATGGCAAAACAAAGCTGTCAGTCAACACCAAGGATAGACATAGCACATGGTGTAGAACAGAGTACAAGTTTATCAACAATGGTTATCAATGTTGTCCCTTGTTTCCTTAAAAAGAATTGTCTATCTCATTAGATATTATAAAGTTGGACAAAACAGTAGAGAACAAGACCAATAAAACTTAGGCATTGTAAACATTACAGGACTTCCAAAGAAGACAATAGTCAAACCAGAATGGGTATCTTAGTGAATCTTATTGTCTTCAAAGTAGTTGCCTATGTCTTCAAACTTGATACTACCATATAGAATGGAACAGAGTCTAATCAGTCAAAACAAGATCGTGGGAGTACTACAGGACTTCAAAACAAGTTAATAGGAAATCAAAAATAGTTACTATTTATATATCCTAATTTTTTGAATTTTTTCTTTAATTAAGACAAACATAAGAAATGACTAAATAATTTTTTTAAAACAATAAGGGGGAGATTGAGATAAAACAGGACATAACAATATAACAATAGAGGTCACAGCATGACTGTTTCAACAACCTAGTACTTCACCACCATATAACCTGACTTAATAGTAGTTACCATAGTGTCTTTTTCCTTGAAATATTTGGATCAAACTTCATATACTCTAGCTTCAAATATTTTCATATCAAGAAGCCCAGAATAAAGCCTTTCTAATTAATGAGTGAAAACTTTATAAGGCTCCAAGGCCACCTAATGGGGAATCATGATTACCACATATTTTTATATATTTGAATCATTACTTACATTAGGGAAACTATTCGGTATTCACACATGCGAGATTGATTTATTTCACTTATGAGTATGGTCTCAAGCTGCGCCCATTTATTGATAAATATCTCAATGTGATCCTTCTTTATAGCTGAATAATACTCCATTGTATAGAAATACCACAACTTTTTTATCCATTCCTCAGTTGATGGACACTTGGGTTGTTTCCAAGTTCTGGCGATTACAAATTGTGCTGCTATAAACATAGGTGCACATATATCACTGTGGTATGATGCTTTCAGTTCTTCTGGGAATATGCCTAGAAGTGGAATAGCTGGAATAAATGGGATTTCCAGTCCCAACTTTTTGAGAAATCTCCAGACAGATCTCCACAAAGGCTGTACCAGTCTACACTCCCACCAGCAGTGCAGGAGAGTTCCTTTTTCCCCACAGCCTCTCCAGCATTTGTTGTCGGTTTTCTTGATCCTGGCCATTCTTTCAGGAGTGAGATGGTATCTCAGTGTGGTTTTAATTTGCATTTCTCTAATGACCAATGATGATGAGCATTTTTTCATGTATTTATTTGCCATTTGCATTTCTTCATCTGAGAATTGCGTATTCATCTCAGATGCCCATTTTTGGATTGGATCTTTGAATTTTGGAGGTCTGAGTTTCTTTAATTCTTTATATGTTTTAGACAAGAGGCCCTTGTCTGAGAGAGAGTTCACTAAAATCTTTTCCCAGTTTGTGGGTTTTCTTTTCACTATGCTGGAGATTTCTTTTGAAATGCAGAAACTTTTTAATAAGAAGTGGTCCCAGTTATTGATTCTGGGAAGTATTTCCCGTGCGGTTTGAGTCCTGTTCATGAATTCTTTACCTACTCCTATGTCTCCAAGGTTTTTACCTAATTTGTCTTCCAATAGATTTAGTGTTTCTGTTTTAATATTCTTTGACCCATTTAGATTTTAATTTAGTACATGGTGATAGACATGGGTCTAGCTTTAGTTTTCGGCAAATGGAGAGCCAGTTTTTCCAGCACCATTTATTAAAGAGACTGTCGTTCTTCCTGTGAACCTGCTTGGCTCCTTTATCAAAGATAAGGTGGTTGAGTGTGTTCGTAGTTGTGGTTGTATCTTCTAATCTATTCCACTGATCTTCGGCTCTGTTTTGATTCCAATACCATGTTGATTTTACTACTGTTGCTTTGTAGTATAACTTCAAGTCAGGGATTGTGATGCCTCCTGTTTTGTCTTTGCTGCTTAGAATTGCCTTTGCGATTCTAGGTCTCTTCTGGTTCCAGATGAAATTTAGGAGTGATTTCTCTAGATCTATAAGGTATGTTGATGGAATTTCTATTGGGATTGCATTGAATCTGTATAACAGTTTTGGGAGAATGGCCATTTTCACAATGTTTGTTCTTCCTATCCATGAGCAAGGGATGTCTTTCCATTTTCTGAGATCATCTTCAATTTCCTTTTTCAGTGTATTATAATTTTCACTGTACAAGTCTTTCACTTCTTTCGTAAGAGTAATTCCTAAATATTTCATTTTTTTGCTTGCTAATGTGAATAGTCCAGTTTCTCTTATTTCCCTCTCTGTAATTTTGTTGTTCGTGTATAGGAATGCTATTGATTTCTGAGTATTGATTTTGTATCCAGCCACATTACTGAATTTATTTATTGTATCTAAGAGTATTTCAATGGAGTTTAGGGGGTCTTCTATGTAGAGTATCATGTCATCTGCAAACAATGATAATTTAACTTCTTCTTTTCCTATCTTTACCCCTTTTATTTCTCTTTCTTGCCTAATTGCTCTGGCTAGTACTTCCAGTACTATATTAAATAGGAGTGGTGATAAAGGACATCCTTGTCTTGTACCCGATTTTAAAGTAAAGGCTTTCAATTTTTGGCCATTTAGTATGATGCTGGCTGTTGGTTTGTCATAAATGGCCTTTATTATATTGAGGTAAAGACCATTTATTCCAATTTTCTGTAAAGTTCTTATCATGAATAAGTGTTGGACCTTATCGAAGGCTTTTTCTGCATCTATAGAAATGATCATGTGATTCTTATTTTTGGCTTTATTGATATGGTGGATTACATTTATTGATTTGCGTATGTTGAACCATCCTTGCATTCCTGGGATGAATCCCACTTGGTCATGGTGTATAATCTTCTTGATGATTTGCTGGATCCTATTTGCCAATATTTTATTGAGGATTTTTGCATCTGTGTTCATTAGGGAGATCGGTCTATAGTTCTCTTTTATAGTTGGGTCTTTCTCAGGTTTTGGTACTAGAGTAATATTTGCTTCCAGGAATGACTTAGGAAGGATTGCTTCCCTTTCAATTTCATTGAATAGTTTGAGGAGTGTCGGCATTAGGTCTTCTTTATATTTCTTGTAGAATTCTGCAGTGAATCCATCTGGGCCTGGGCTCTTCTTGGTGGGTAAGGCCTTAATTACATTTTCAAGTTCATTAGCAGAGATTGGGTTATTCAACAGTTTTATATCCTCTTGATCTAGCTTTGGTACTTCATATGCTTCTAAGAATCTGTCTATTTCTTCTGTGTTATCAAACTTTTGAGAGTAGAGGTTTTCGAAATAGGTGTTGATGATCCTCTGTATTTCTGTTGGGTCTGTAGTGATTTCTCCTTTTTCATTTCTTATTGCATGAATTTGAGCTTTTTCTTCCCTTTTTTAAAATAAGGTTGGCTAGGGGCTTATCGATTTTATTTATTCTTTCAAAGAACCAACTCTTTGATTCGTTGATTCTTTGGATTGTTTTCTTAGTCTCTATTGCATTGATTTCTGCTCTGATTTTTATAATTTCCTCTCTTCTTTTGGCTTTGGGCTTGACTTGCTCTTCTTTTTCTAGCTGTTTGAGGTGTAGCATCAAGTTATTTATTTGTATTCGTTCTGTTTTCCTGATGTGGGAACTCAGTGCAATAAATTTTCCTCTCAGAACGGCTTTCATTGCATCCCACAGATTCTGGTAAGTTGTATCTGCATTTTCATTTTCTTTTAGGTATTGTTTAATTTCTTCTTTAATTTCTTCTGTGACCCACTGATTACTCAAGAGTGTGTTATTTAGTTTCCATGTGTTTGCGGAATTTTTGCAGTATCTTTTGTCATTAATTTCTAATTTCAGAGCGCTATGATCCGATAATATGCAAGGGATGATTTCAACTTTTTTGCATTTGCTTAAATATGTTCTGTGAGCTAATATATGGTCTATTTTAGAAAATGATCCATGTACTGCTGAGAAGAATGTGTATTCTGATGTTGTTGGGTGGAACATTCTGTATATGTCTATCAAACCCATTTGTTCACAGGTGTGATTCAGTTCTGTTATTTCTTTGCTCATTTTCTGTCTGGTTGATCTGTCCCTTGGTGTCAGTGGTGTATTAAGGTCTCCTGTTACAATTGTGTTACTGATAATTTGAGTTTTCATTTCTGTTAATAATTGTTTTATATAACTGGGTGCTCTGGAGTTTGGTGCGTATATATTTAAGATAGTTATCTCTTCCTCTTGGAGTTTTCCCCTTACGAGTATGTAGTGACCTTCTTTGTCCTTTATGGTCATTGTTGGTTTAAAGTTCACGTTATCTGCAAACAGAATGGCTACTCCTGCCTTTTTTTGGATTCCTGCTGCATGAAGAATTGCTTTCCATCCTCTGACTTTCAGTCTGTGAGTATCCTTCTGGGTTAGATGGGTTTCCTGTAAACAGCATACAGTTGGATTTTGTTTCTTGATCCATTCTGCTAGTCTGTTTCTTTTGATTGGTGCATTGAGACCATTTACATTAATGGTTATTACTGTTAAATGCTGGTTAATTGTAGGAATGTTATCTCTGTGCTGTTGCATCTTTGTCTTTCTGTTCTGTTTAATTATTTGCTTTGCTTAGTGGTTTTTTCCTTTGTGTATCTAAACTGTCTTTCAATATTTTTTGCAGGGTTGGTTTGGTGTTCATAAAGTTCTTCAGCTGTTCTTTGTCATGGAAGTATCGTATTGCACCATCTATTTTGAATGATAGTTTTGCAGGATATATCAGTCTTGGTTGGAAATCATTTTGCTTTAGGATCTGGAATACTTCACTCCATGCTCTTCTTGACTTTATCGTTTGTGCTGAGAAGTCTGCTGTGATTCTGATAGGTTTTCCTTTATAAGTGATCTGTCTTTTCTCTCTGACAGCTTTTAATAATCTATTCTTGTGTTGGATTTCTGGGATGGTGATTATTATATGTCTGGGTGTAGTTTTATTTTGGTTATGACTGTTTGGAGTTCTATATGCTTCACTGATCCTGATGTCAGTTTCTGATCTCATGCTTGGGAAATTTTCAGCTATTACTTCTCTAAATATCCTCCTGACATCCTTCATGTTGTCTCCCTCTCTTTCATTAATCCCTATCATTCTTATGTTATTCTTCTTTGCATCGTCTTGCAGTTGTTGAATTGTTGTTTCCTGATTCCTTGTTATTTTCAAAAGATCTTTCCTTTCCTGTTCACTAGCTGCAATCCTGTCTTCAAGGTCTGAAATTCTATCTTCACTTTCATTAAGGCAGTTTTTACAACTTTCAGTGGAGTTTTTTATTTCCTGTATATCTCTGTGCATCTGCATTATGTATTCTGTTTGTTTCTTATATTGCTCGTCTAGGGATTCTATCTTTTTGTTTAGTTCCTCCAATTTTTTATCTGTGTTTTCTTTAGATATATTTAGAATCTCTTTCATTTCTTTTATCATTTCTTCTTTTATCTGGGAGATTATTTCGAGTTTGAATTTCTTTAAAGCTTCCTGGAGTTGCTTGTCAATTTCAGTGGCTATTGTGTCTGATATATGAGGTGGATGGGATATATTTTCTTCTATATACCTCGCTCCTAGGGTTTCTTGAGATGGGCTGGAGGTTTGAGGTTGTAATTTGGTCTTTCGTTTTGTCATTTTCCTATATTTCTGTGTTTCAAGTGTTATTTGAAAAATTCCTCAGGATTTGTTGAAAATCCCCTTCTATGTTTGGAGCTACTGAGACTCTGGCACTGCGCTACCCCAAGCCATTGGGCCTACAGAACCAGTGGCCCTCCTCTGCCTGCTCAGAACTCCGCAGTTCCAGACAAGCTGGGCCTCAGGGACACTGTGCGCCCACCTGCCCCTTGGAAGCTCCACAGTTCTTCAATCGCAGCCGGGTTAGGGTACTCACCACAGGCCGCAGTGCTTCAGGAACCTGTGGACCCTCCCTGGTTGCAGAGATATCCAGAGTCCTCCAGACACGCAGAGAGGCCGGTGAGGGCACCCCAGATCTGCCCAGCTCCTCCTCTCTGTCTTCTGTTTTGTTCAAGCAGTTTTGCCAGCTTTCATTGGAATTTTTAATTTCCTGGATATCCATTTGAAACTGTTTCAGGCATTCTATTTCTTTCCTATGTTGGTCATTTACAGTTTCTATCCTCTTCCTATCATCATCTAATTTTTTTAATATATCTCTTCTCTAGATTTGCTGAGCAGATCCTTTATAAATGTTGGCATTTATTTTTTTTTTACCTGACATTACTTTTAATCTAATTTCCTCTACAACCTCATGGATTTATTCCTTTACTTTGATTGCTATCATTTCAGACATTTTAGGTATGTGTCTTCCAATTTCTTCTATGTCAGTGCCTCTTAGACTTGTTATGAGTGAGCTGGTGGTCTGAGATTGCGTTTTGTTTTTTCATCTTGTCATTTTATTTTTTTGTTTTGTTTTTAGTTTTTATCAAATAAAAGCAGAGATAGAGGACACCTGTGGCCATCCTCACTTTGTTCAAGGTGCACTGTGTGTCATCTTGTCATTTTCTATTTCAAAAAATTTTTTATTTTGCCTTCTGTGATGATATTTGTGGAGGTTTTTTTTTTTTAGTAGGTAGCTATAACACTAGTATCAAGGCTTCTCTAGGAAAAGTCTGTTATTCAGGAATGACTTCTGTGTACAGGAGGTTCTTGGTTTATGTCTGTTACAAGATCCTACTTTCACAACTGGTGAAGAGTGAGATGTTGGTGTCTTTTTGGCTCAGTCCCTAATCCTTCAGTGTAGGGCTGTGGTGAGGTTATTACCCCAGAGTTTCCCAGTATTGTTTTAGAAGGGAGAACAACTAATTATAACAGATATGGCATCTAGCGAATGTAGTAAAATTAGCAATAGCAACAGCATCAAACACAAGTTACAAACTGGTAAATATTGATTTTTGTACTTTAGACCAGAAGAGCAGTCTATAGTTACAAAGTAGAACCAATTGTAAATTAGGAGTTTGTATGCAAAGTGTTTCCCCTTGGTAGAGTGTTTTTACCCTGTGGTGGGAAATTTAGAGAGGATAGTGTAGAAAGCAAAGATAACTTCAAGGAAGCAGAAGCAAGACTGGTGGGCAAAGGATGATCATGTAAGGTCTGAGAAACTAGAGAAGGGGGGAAGAAAAGAAAGAATGAAGGACTATTCAAGAAATTATTTGAACTTGTTCTCTGGATTTGGAGGATGGAATTAGTCTTCTATAGTTGGAGTTCCCCCCAGTCATTTAGAAATAAGAGAAACAAAGAGCAAAAGGAAGAAAGAAAACAATGAGAATAAAGGGCCAGATACCGAATCCTGAGTTTTGCCAGGCCCATGGATGCCTCAGTCTCAGGTTGGCTTGTATTACTGTAGTTCCTACAGGATGGTCTCACTTGTCCATCCTGTGCACTGTCGTTGGGCCCCTACTGTGTTGCTGGCATTCCTTTGGCCTCTGAGTCTTCCCAAGCAGCTCGCCTCAGTAGTGACAATAGTGAGAGGAGGGATCATCCTCCTCTGGTGTGGCTCACCTGTGTTCCTATGGTGGCTGAGAAGTGACAGAAGGGATCTCTTGGCAAAGCTTATTTAAGAAAGCAAAATTGAAGAGTGGAGTGAACTGGGACTGATTAATGAGAAAAAGAGGGTAAGAACAAAGATGAAAGTACACACTGCATGTGGGAAACACAGCTTGGGCTATTGTGGGAAGTGACAATTGCTTGGACAAAGGCTTTTTGAAGAACACTCCTGCTCCGTAAAGCAGAGAGATGTACAGATCTTCCAGAGCCACCGGTTTTGATTTGGTTCTCATTTGTGCCCTAACATCCAATAACTAGCTTCAGATATGCATTTCAAAGCCAAATAAGGGTTTGGGTAATTATTATCCATTCCTGAATATAAAGGATGCTTAGGGCCTTCTGGGACCTGTAAACACGGAATTATTTGCTGCTTTCCTCTCCAAGCCTGATCTTACTTATAGTTGATTGAAAACATCCTCTGTAGCTGGCTGTGGTAGTACATGCCTGTAATCTCAACCTTTAGGAGGCTAAGGCAGGAGGATTGCCATGAGTTCAAGGCCAGTCTGGGCTACCTAGCAAGACCCTATCTCAACAAACAAACAAACAAAACAATAAAATAGCCTCGGTGTTGAGTTTTCATTGTTTATGCTTATCTTAGTACCTTCCTGTTATCTGCCTGCTCACATGTGTATGCTTACTTCATGGTGCTGCATACATTCTAGGCAAGCAGTGTGCCCCTGAGCTCCATCCCACCCCTCTGTCTTAGTCACTTTCTTGTCACTGAAGCTCAGTACCTGACACACATAACTCAAAGGAGAGTTTATTTGGGCTCACAGTTGTAGAGGGTTCAGTCCACATCAGCTGGGTCTATGGCAGGTCTTCAAGGCAGAGGGGCGTGAGGAGGGCTGCTCAGGGCATGGCAGGCAGAGATCCAGAGAGGAGGAGGAGAGATACCCCTCCAAGTCACAGCCACACCACAGTGACCCTCCCTTCCCCAACAGCTTCACCCCCACCAATGTCACAGGTAGCTGCAGACTCACCAGTGGCTTGGCCCACCATCAGGGTATCCATGATCCCACACACTGCAAGTGTGAGTAGCTGAGGCTCTGTGGGGACAGCTCAATATAAACCATACCACCTTCTTAGCTTTCTCCAACTCCAGTGATGCTACCTAACATTGGTTCAGCTTACGGGACAAGTAAGGGGCCTCTCTGCACCACACTGGGGAAGATGAGGACTTCAACTTTCAGGCAGCAAAACTTGCTGTACCTTCCAGAAGGTGGTGGGTAGAGGAGCTCTGATCTTTAGGTGGGGTGGATCTACTTCTTGTGGCTGTGGCCTTTGGGTGTCTGTGCCCTTACTCATCATGTGATCCTACACTCACTGGGTGCTGAGGCCAGTCTGTTTCTCATCATGCTCTTTTCCAGAATCTCTGGGACAGACACTTACGTTACTAGCATTTAGCAGATGAGAAGAGGGAGGCTTGGAGCAGAAGGGAGGCAGGTTGCCCTAGGTTTCATCAGAGTCGAAGCCCAGCAGAAAACCAGGGCTACTGACTATGTTAGCTGTGAGGCAAGACCACGCCCAAGCTGAGGGTACAAGCAGCCCTGGAGTGTGTCCTTGGCCACTGCTGCTCCAACCCAGGAGCCTAATTTGCAATTTGACTCTGAGTAAGCTGCCTCTCACTGGAGCCTCTGTATCTCAAGACAGAGTCCCAGCATAATTTACATCCATGACCCCCTGTGCCAGCGTCTGCATCTAAGCAAGGGGGGATATCTAGCTGGCTGTGAGTGATGTGGAGCAAAGTGAATAGTTTGCTTGATTTACTAGGAAATTGGCACTATACTCTTCACTTTTGGGAAGCTGGCCCAACTTTAGCTTTTTAAAAAATGTTCATGTCCTTTCTTCCGGTGGTTGTTGGCTCATTATCTGTTAGGACTTTTACTTGTTTTCTTTACAGTCTATCTATCTGGGTTGACTTGTCCCAGTAGGAAAAGACATTTTATTTTAATGTAAAAAGTTGATAATGGTGAGTGAAGCTCTACTCAGATGAAGAAAGCAGGAAGACAATGTTGAGTTTCCAGGGAGCTCATTACAGTGCAGCCCTGCCATGGAGATGGAAGCTTCACCTTGGGCAGTGGGGCCACAGCTCCAGCAACTTGGGCTCCTGATGCTGGCCTTCAACGTTGGCCTGAGGCTCCCACACCCCCAGCAAGTGGGCAGTGCTGGGCTGAGGCAAGGCCTCCTGCTCCATCCACACTGACCCTGGGGCCGCTTGGCACACAGAGAAACCAGGCCGAGGGAGGCACTGGGCCACCTCTGCCAGAGTTGCCCTTCTGATTCTCCAGTGGATGAGGCAGTGTTGCAGAGAGGGAAGAGATAAGAAGTGTGGCTGGGGCTGGCAAAGGGTAGTCTGAAGGAGATGGAGGAAACTTCAGAAAAAGGGAACTCTGCTAAAAACAGGAAGAATCAATGTTCATGTTCTCCCTCTTTGAGAATTAATCTAGTATTTGCATTTAGTGTCTACACACTTGTCTGCATGTATGTCTGTTAACTTGCTTTTCTTCTGTTTGCATTTCTAGATTCTTGGCTATCAGAATACCACCTTCTTTGGTGGGGACCATATAACCATGATTGATTACCTCTTCTGGCCCTGGTTTGAGCGGCTGGATGTATATGGAATCGCTGAGTAAGTGATTGGAAATACACTGACTGACAGTGGCTAACATGGTCTGTGTACCGTGCAAGCCCCCTGTGGAAGTGTGTCAGGATGTATGTGAAATGGAACCAGGTTTTTAAGCCACCAGGACATACTTTCCCATTCAAAATGCTATAGGCTCATATGCTGCCTGCATCTCCATGGACCAGACCCTGTATACAGAGCCTCCCAGCACATCAGAGCCTGTGTCCTCCCCCCAAGCCTGCCTGCATGCAGGTGGGGTTGTAGCCCCTGTGCCTTGTCTGCAGCTATCTGTGGTCCTGAAACTGGTCCTCGTGCCACTCAGCAGGCACGATACTTCTGAGTCCATCTTGCTTGAGGCATCCACTCCCAGAACACCCTTAAGAAACAGAGTTGGAAGTAATATATCTTGATGTTCAAATGTACAGGCCAAATGGCAGCCACACCCTACGGAAGGATCGTAACAGTTAAAGCAGATGAAGTGGCCATCTAGGATCCTGGGCAGTTATCTTAGTTATTTCTCTCATTGTTGGGACGAAACACTTAGCACTTGCATGTTAAAGGAGTGTTATGGTTTCTATCTGCATGTCCTCCCAAAGCCTCATGAGGTCATGGGGCAGACTTCTAGAGTTTGTGAATGATTCATGGCCCAGTGCTGGGATTATGGATGTGAGTGCTACACCTATGTGGGTGTAACCCACATACAATGTAAGGGTCAGAGTCTTCTCTCTGTGCTTTCCTACTCTTTTAGCTCTTGCTGCTTTTGCTGTTTTCTACTGCCATGAACTGTGCCCTCTGCCATGTGCCACCCTGCCGTGGAGCCAGCTGATTATGGATGAAACTTCCACAAACTGTGAGCTAAATAAACCTTTCCTTCCTTAATTTTTGGAATTGGGTATTTTGTCTCAGCGATGAGATAAAATTAACCAAGACAGAGAAGAAAGATTTATTTTGGCTCACAGTTTTGTAGGGGTTTCAGTCCATAACTGGCTGGTTTCAAGGCAGAGTGACATGGCAGAGGTGAAGTACGTTCATGGCATGGTGACAAGACAGAGAGAGAAAGGGATCAAGGGAGAGGAGAGGGAGACAGGTCCTTCAGGCCACGCCCATGGTGAGCCACCTCCTTAGACTGGGTTTCCCCACCTAACTTTGCATTTAGCTATAAACTTATGCATGAACTAATCCAGCAATGAGTATCATACCTGCATGATCCAGCCATGTCCCCAAAGCCCCATCTATGGGTGCAGGAGGCTTTAGGGAAACATCTAGACGCACACCATAGCAGCAGGACAGGAATTCTGTCACCTCACAGCTCAAGAGGAGATGCTGGGTATGTGCTGAGGCTGCTATAACCCAGAATGGCCCCCTGTATTTGGAAGTTGGCCCTGTAGATTAGACAGGATATACTTGGATATTTAACTCTGTCTCAAATATCACTTACAAGAACCTTTCTCCTCCAAAGTCTGAGCTCCGAATCACAGGTCAGACAGCCACAGCACCAGTCCTGGTTGTATGAACATTGCTTTACAGGCTACTTTGCAGGGCGTGCACCTGAATTCCCTCTGAAGGGGCCCCATCAGCTCCATTATCTCCAGGTTTCACAACTTCTGTCCATTGAAAATGTATCTTGAAACAATTGTCTATCTTTTTCAAAGCCCTGAAGTAAAATCCATGGATGTGATGGCCCTTTGCAAGGGGATTGTCTCTCTGTGGGTGAGCTGTGAACAGCCCACATCTTGCCCTGCACTGTTGGGAGCACTGAGTGTGCAACTCAGAATACACACAGTTGTTCCCCGAGGAGGCCTTTGCTCAAGTTAGTGGCTGTGCTGGGTAATAAGACAGCCAAGATCACTGTATTCCCGAAGATGCCTGTTTTAAGTTTCTGCAAGGCAGGCTCATCCCCCTTCCCAGCGCCTTCCCAGCAGGTGGTGCTGACCTCTGAACCCGTCTTCTCTTCCGCAGCTGTGTGGACCACACCCCGATGCTTCGTCTTTGGACAGCCGCCATGAAGCGGGACCCCACAGTCTGTGCTCTGCTCACAGACAAGCAAATTTTCCTGGGCTTCTTGAATCTCTACTTCCAGAATAACCCCAATGCTTTTGATTTTGGGCTGATCTGCTGAGTCTTGTGGCCCCTGCCTGACTATCCGGGATCCCCAGCATGTTATGAGTCACCTGCGTTAGGGATTATCTTGGGGTCAGTTCATTTCTGTTGCTTTTTTTTTTTTTTTAATATTCTTAATAAAAATAAAAACAAAATGTGTTGTTTCTCATAACCAATCATTTGCTTGTCACACTCCTCTAGCCCTGCTGTGTCTCTAGAAAGTACCCATTGCTCAGGTCTGAGTGTTTTAGGAGCCCTGTGGCCTTGGGCCCAGTTTGAGTTGCAGGTTACTGGTGATGGTGCCGATGTTGGGGCTCGAGTTCTGCCTAGCATAGACTTTGCCACTCCAGATTGGCACTCTCCAAAAACCTCCCTGGGGAGAGGGAAGCTTGAGAAGAGGGAGGAGGAAGCAACCCCCTCCTCAGCCCTGCAGGCTGCTGTCCTGGGGGGGGGCGCAGGAGTGTCATTCCCATTTAGGCTTTGGCTGTGGGCCTGGGAGACACCCAGGGTCTTGTGACTGGAAAATATTCTAAAGCAGGAAGTGAAACACCCATTATCACCCTGGACTAACCACGTCAGAATTTCACTGTTACCGTCACAGCTCAGGATATCTCACTAAATGTCCTGTCACCCGCATCCTGCCTTTAAAAAACACACGTACCCCAGCAAGGCAAAGGTCAGGCTGCTGGATCTGTATCGCATACTCTTCCAGTTCACCCCACAGAAGTGTGCTGGGTACCAGAGCTGGGGCCAGAAGGGCTGCAGTTGACAAAGACACGAGCCCCTCCTCTTTCCTTCATCTTGTTGAGGTTTTAAACCCAGTGCTTTCGAGCCGCTTGGCCTGTGGCAGTGCCTGCCCTGGCTCTGACTAGGCAGTCATACCCTGAAGACAGCAAAGGGGACAAGGAAGGGCCAAGCTGGCCAGAGAGCTTCCATCGCTCTGCTAGAGGAGGGGGAGTCTGCTGCTGCTCTGCATGGTGTCTTGAGATCAGCCTGCCACAACTGTGACTTTGTTGGCTCTGAATTCCCCTGATCTCTCAGCTGTGCTGAGCCCAGGCAGCAGCAAGGGTGATGTCCAGCCTTGCTCTGGTGCACCGAGGGCTGGCCCTGCTTCTGTCTCAGCCAGGCCCTCGTGGCCTGTTGGCTTTCCTGTGTTTGCCCTGTGTAAATATTACCAGGTGTCACTCGCTGCCAGCTGGATAGAGTCTGCTTAGTGAGGCAGTTCGGCCTTCCAGAGCGGCACTATGTGATGGGCAGTCTGCAGTACCATCTGCTCTGGATGTGGCATCTGTTGCCATGGCACCTAAGTGGAGTGAAGCATGTGAATCACTGTTTCCCTGGCATTGCTTGGGAAGAAGAGGTCGTCTCTGGCGGCCTGTCCTAGAACTTAAGGGACAGACCCAACCTTACAGGTATAAAACCTGGATGCTTGAGAGTGTTCAGTGTGGAACCCAGGGTGCTGCTGATGGGACAGAAAAGGGCATGTCTTGGGGACCCTGAAGTACAAGCATTGTCTTTTGGGGCTCTGCATACTTATTTAGAAATAAGTACAAAGGAGGGTGGAGGATGGAAAAATGTACTCATAGAAAAAGAGTACAGGTTGGTGGTCTGAGGCATGGTTTGGGGTCTAAATGCCATTTGGGCAGGTGTTCTCTGCAGGTGGCCAGGGTCCTGGTCACTTGCACTGCAGTGACCTCATCCCTCATTGTATTGTTGTTGTTGTTGTTATTGAGCGCAAGGCTTTTATACTGAGCTTCTCTCCTGCCTCTCCACTTTTAAATTTATTTTTAGACAGTCTCACTGAACCACTAAGTCACACAGACTGTGCTTGAATTTATGATCCTCTTGCCTCAGCCTCCCAGAGTGCTGGGATTGCAGACATGCCCTCCATGCCTGACTGTCCGCCCTACTTCTTTATGCCGCCTGCCTGACCCACAGAGGAAACTGAGTCATTGACTTCTGGATGAAACTGAGTCTACAGGAAAAAGGGAGAAGCAAGTAAGCAATGCTCCGCAGAGAGTTCTCATTGGGAGACCGGGTGAAATAAGACCTTAGATTAAAACACACTAATATAAAAACAGGAAATCGGCTATGATCTGTGTGGCAGAGATGACTTTCAATGCTGGTGTCTGTCTCATAGGAAGCATTTTAAACCTCGGGACAGGGCAGAAGCAGCTTCTCCTACAGACTGAAAAGGGAGAAAATGAGTTGAAATCGCTGCGCTTCAGAGACTCCTTACTGCAGGCGTGGGCTGCCCTTCCTAGAGGCTCTGCGCCAAGCCCAGCCTGGCTAGAGTCCAGTTCTATCTGCACAGGGGAGGGTGGGGAGGGGATTTGGGGCCAGGCAAGTCGCTGATGATGGCAGTAGAGACAGTGACTAAAATTCTTGAAATTCCCCCTGGCTCTCAGGTTCTCTGATCTCGGACAACAGAATCAGGAATGAGGCTTACTGAGAGCTTGGTGTAAACCAAGTCACAGGGACTGCCTGCCTGTGGCTGGTGTTGGGGATGGGCTCCCCTTAATCGCTCTCTTCCAGCCCTCCACCACTCTGTCCGTGTGTTCTCTGTCAGTGTCGCAGCCTCCTCGACGGAGGGGGCCAGGCTGCTCTGTGGTGAGAGCCAAACCTCGCCCCCTCCTGCAGTTTGTCCTAGCCTGCTTAGGTTTATGACTGGAATTTTTTTTCCCTACCTGGGACAGACCTCAGGGCCTTCGTGCTGATGTGTGTCCCCAGTCATTTTCGGTTGTTATTGTTTGTTTTTGCTTTTTCGAGGCAGGATCTTGTTAAATCAGTTGCCCTGGCTGGGCTCCAATTTGCAATCCTCCTGCCTCGACCTCCCAAGAGTACTGGGATTACAGGCCTGTACCACCACACCTGGCTACATACAGTCCCTCACAGCCTTGGGAGGCAGCCTGAGTCACTCCCATGTTAAAGATGAACAAACTGAGGCCTCAGGGTGATGTAATGTTGTGGCCACACTAAGTCTGGATAAGGAACGACATCCAAGAAGTGCAGAGGCCATGAACAGCTTTATTTTACATCGGTGATCCTGGCTGGGTCACTCAACAACAGAGCCAGCCACGAGTGCTGTGGGCTGGCACTTCTATATGAGCAGGAGGCACAAAGGCGACTCGGGACAGCCTGGCAGGTCTCTGATTAGCTCGCAGGGTGAGATCATCGGTTACAAGGCTGGATTAAAGATCTGGGAGTTTGTTACAGTCAGACACCTTGCATGTTCGGTTAAGCTCTTGTGGTTACAGAGTTCAAGAAAGCAATTACAGAGCCCTGAAACAGTTTCAGAGCTAAGCAGTTTTAAAAAGAACAAAGTTTCAAAAAGAACGATTTTTTTCTTACAGTGTTTCCTTTTCAGGAAGGAAACACAGATGTCCCAGGGGCGGTGATGTGCAGAGCTGGGCAGGCGCTGACTGCAGGGCCTCAAGCCTGCACTGCTCCACCTGCCTTCCTGACCTCCCTCTCTGCTTCCCCTGGCCTGGGAACCCGCTCTGGCCAGACCGTGCCCTAGCCTGCTGTATGGAATATTTAGCGGTGATGGCCAGCTGATGTGTGTTTTGTGAATAAGGTGGGATGGATGGTGAAGGCATGGATGTACTCAGGCCCTGCTAGCTGTCACAGCTCCCTCTCCTTGCTGCCCTCCAGGAACCCACCTGGCAGTATGGTGATAGTGTCCTGTGAGGACCACAGGAATGAAGAGACCTGCCAGGCTAGGCGTGACACTGGTGGGATCTGAACACAGCCCAAGCTCATCTTGTTGGGAGGTGTCTGGGTGCCTAGTGGACAGGTCTATTGTGAGGGGCTCCACATCCAGGGGCCACAGTGGGGTGGTGTAGATGGCCTGCTCTTCCTCGATTCTCTCTGGGTCACTAAGTGCTCAGTTGAGCCATTTTGCTTCTTGGCCTCTCCAGTGCATGTCTGGGATGCGTGGAGTTTGTTCCTCTGCAGCCAGATTATCAAATGCCACAAGAAGGAGACTCCTCTGTGGAGAGGGCTTCTTAGTACAGCTCGGCAGAGCTCCAGGCACTGAGGGGCGGGCCTAAGCCAAGAAGCCTTGGGGACCTGCAGTGCTTTGGCTTGGCCAAACGCAGGGGTGGAGTATACAGGGCAGTGTCCCTGCCACTGTCCCTCCCACTGGCTGGGAGGTCTTGGGGCCCGACCTGCAGCCTCCAGACTGCTGGGGCCTGTGGAAGGCCAGGCCCACTGCAGTCCTTAGGGGTCTCCCACTCTCGCAGGAGAACTTTGACTCTCGGTTCCTGGGAGGAGACAGATGAGGCCGTGGGGGTCTGGAGCAGTAGGGCCTGGCTGGTTAGGAATGCAGCCCGTGTGACCCATGAGAGAGGAAACAGGAAGTGAGTCTCTGCTTTCTATTTTAAATAGTTACCCAAGAAAAACCAAAACATCTCACTGACCAATGGTTTTAAAGAAACAGACAGAACCAAACTTCTCCCACTTCCCTAACCCTGCACTGCAAATTTCACTTTGTACTTTTGAAACCTACCTTCTTCCCGTGGAGAAAAGAAGAGATGCTTTTGAACATCTCTGCGGTTTGTGTGGTTCCATCTGCTGGAAGAGATGATCTGAGGCTGACAGAGTTCATTTTCTGGTCTTTTTGTGGGACTACAGAGGACAGTAGAGCTGCTATGGTCACCTAGAAAGCAAGGCCTTGCCTTGTGCAAGAGGAAGGAAACCAGCCCCAGGCTCAGTGCAGTGCTGTGCATGAGGGATTTTGAGGGGGAGGTGTTCCACGTTTGTACAGGTGTTAGGGAGAAAAATGGTCAAGGAGCTCGCACTCAGGCTCACGGGGCTGTTCTCACGCTGCCCCCACACTGGCAGAGCTCAGAGCCGTGCAAGTCCCTTTCAGTTGCCATATTTCTTTTTGGTCTTTTTTTTTTTTTTTTCATTTTTATCGGTACCGGGGATCGAACTCACGACCGCCTGCTTGCAAGGCAGGTGCTTATGCCGCTGAGCTAAACCCCCAGCCCCTCAGTTGCCATATTTCATGGGTCTCTCACTGCTCTGCAGACGATGGTCTTGTCTGCCTAACAGAACCAGCTCCCTGAGTACAGAGCCCCTGCCTTACACAGGCCTTCTCCATGCAGTGCCTGATCCAAAGACAGACAGCAGCCCGGGAGTAGCCGAGCACATTGGTTGCTCACATTGGTTGAATGCCTTTTCCTTACTCTGGAGTTGTGACTAAATAAACCCTTGGTCTCGATTCCTTTGGATGAGATGTGGTCACGCCCCATGCAGCACGTCACCAAGCACAGAGTGCGGTGACCACAGGAGAGGAAGGGCTGCTTTACAGTCTGTGTAGGCAGATGTCCAGGGCAGTGCTGTAATGACAAAGAGATGGAGGTGAAAATGTCCCCGGTTGGGGAGGCCAGGAAAGTGCACAGCTGCAGGCGCTGGGTGAGGCAGTGAGCAGCTGTCTTAAAGGATGTTCAGGATGACGTCCCCAGAAAGCTTGATGCTGAGATGCCCTCTGTGTAAATATAAAACAAAACAGGAGGCACTCACAGACACGGCACACACACCACACACGGAAAACCTTCAAGGATGCACAACAGACGGAACACTCTTCTCTCTGGGAAGCAGACTCAGCACTCAGGATTGGGAGCTTTTATCTCACTTGACTTCTGTCAGTGGTTACATTTTTTTGTGGTTTTTATTTTTTTAAAAAAAACTAAAGATCTCATTTTGTGTGTGTGTGTGTGTGTGTGTGTGTGTGTGTTATCTTTTTGAGCCAGGATCTTGCTTTGCGATGCAGGCTGGCCTTGAACTCATTTTGTAGCTCAGGCTAGGCTCACTTGCAGCGATCCTCCTGCCTCAGCCCTTGGGCTGCTGGGATTACAGGGGTGCACCCCCATGCTGGCTCTCCTCTTACTCTTGCTGCCTTCTGAAGCAGTTCTGAAATCCTCTTTGCATCTTCTGTTGTGCTACCGTGGCTGTGCCTCAGTGCCCTTAAACTGGTTCCAAAAATCCCCCTCTCGCAGTCAGTCTGACGTTAGGAAGAGCCAGAAGTGGGAAGTGCACCGCTCAGCTCCAGGAGGAGGGCGTGTTGGGTGGGGCCACCTTTCTGCCCAGTGGCACTCAGCCTCAGTGCGCTCTGTCCGTTTGGTCTCGCCTTGTGCAGACACTCATGAACTTCCAGGACTTCCAGGACCACAGGGTAAGTGTGCAGCGCCTGGGGTGCGGAGGCAGGGCAATAGTTTGAGGGCAACTAAAATCAATGCCTTTTACGCTTTTAAAAAAATTTTTAAAAAATTACCATGTTTTGGTCACATATGTGGTGGCACTGCCCAGTTGGAATCCTGACTGCTGCTTACACCCATGTGATCGTAGACAAGTCCCCTAACCCCTCAGGGTGCTACTCTCCTCATCTAGGAATAGGGAAGACAGTGGTACCTGCCTAAGCTTTGGCATGAACTTGCAAGAACAGGTGGGCGTGACACAGGTACATGTGGGGCTGATGCAAGCTGCTCCCGTGTCACTCAGTGCTGGCTGCAATGCTTCTTGTGCTAGGTGGTGCGTCCCCATGAGGCTGACCCTTGTCATCCCTGCTATCAGTGGCTCCAGCAGGTTCCTAGGCCCAATTGCTACATCCTGCACACTGCCTCCAGCGTGGCCTGCGGTGACAGGGGTAATGGGCGGGTCACAGGTGGGGAAATGTGTTTGGCTGGTCTACTTGGAATCCATGGCAGTGCTCTGGCCTTTCTGGTGGTGCTTTTCTCAGGTGAGTACTTGGAAGGTAACCAATAGTTCCCCCTAGGTGATGGACCACACAGCTGCTGTAGGCTCCCCTAGCCTCTCCCAGGGCCAGCTTCTTGCAGCTCTGTAGGAAAAGCAGACCCCTGGCTTTTCTTGAGTTTTCCATTTGGAAAGGAAATGAGAACACTTCTTCATTCTGTGGAAGCCACTGGGGGAGGCTTTAAACATAGAGCTCACCTGGCCACTTCACAGTGGATTCCGGGGACATGCAGGTTCAAGGCAGCATCTGGGGAAATAACCAAGCTCTCTGGGGACCGGATGACATCCTTGAGGATAAGCCTTTGCTGCTCATTAGTTCCAGATTCCCATGGGGGCGATGCACGGCACGAGGGAGCAGCTACGGTTTGAATGCTGTGTGCTCTCCAGAGATTGGCACGTTGGAAATTGGGCCTGGTGTGATGGTTTGAGAAGGCAGTGGAACCTTGAACAGGTAGGGCCCAGTGGACGCCAGGCCCACTGAGCTGTGCCTCGTAAAGGGGTTAATAAGGTCTCTCATGAGACCAGTTAGTTCCCAAGAGAGGGTTATAAAATTCTCAGGCTGGCCCCACCAAGCTCTACCCCCTTGACTGAGGATGTGCTCACTTCCACGCAAGTTTCCACCAGGACGTGACTCTATGCACCTCCCTCACCAGTAGCTCAACAGTTTTCAGGTTGGAGTCTCCAAATCTGTGAGCTAAATAATCCTCTCTTCTTATGAAGCATCCTCCCTTGGTATTTCATTACAGTAATGAAAAGCTGACTAATGCAGAGGGTCTGGAACTTCTGAAGTTATGGTGCCCTCTGCTAACCCAAATACCTTCTGGGTATAGGCCTGATCCTCTGAAGTCACCCCCCTCCCAGTCAAGTGGGGGGGGGGGCAGCGAATGCAGTCCTGGAGCCTTCTTCAGGGTTAGTGGGCAGATGCCAGCATAGTCCAGCATCTGGGGAGAAAATGAGCCCTTGGAGAGGAGGAGAGGGCAGTGTCCTGCGTGGAACGGCTGCGTGTTCTGGAGGGCTGAGGCCCCCTAGTTAGAGGCCAGTCTCTTTCCTCAGATACCAAATGTATCCTGCTGCTTCTAGCACTGGCATGGGCTCTGGGAAGTAAGGTCTGTGGACCTGCCCTGAGGCGGCCTTCAGAGGCCCTGCTGGAACCTGGGCAGTGCGTAGCTGCCTTGAAGATGGACAGGGTTGGTTCTGTTATTTTTAGAAGTTTCCTCAAAGTGTGAGAATAAAAAAGGAGTGAAAGCTACTGTGTGTCAATAGGAAATCCACCCCTGCCCCCAACTCTGCCCTGGCAGCCCTATAGATTTCCTCATGTTAAAAACAAACTGCTCTGTTCCTTTTGAGAGTTTTGTTTTTCCTTTAATATAAATAAGGCAGATTGGAATACCCACAGCCCCGCTGCTTTCTGCTTCCCAAGCAGGCCTAATAGCCCTGTTCCCCACAAGCTGTGTCTGGCCAGGAGCACAGAGGTATCGTTCTGAGGAACATTCTCTGGAAGCCAAGGGGAAACCTAGGGGGACCCATACTCCATCTCAGCTTCGGCAGGTTGGGTCTTGGTTGCCGGGTTTGCTACAGGTGCAACAGGAGAAGGGAGCAAAGGGCAGAGGCACAGGTGACAATAAATAAGGAGCCATGCCCACGCAGGAAGAGGGCTAGGGAAAGTAGGTGTGAGCCTGGGGAGGGGCAGACATTCCTGCTCACCTCAGAGGCTCCTGCAGGACCAACCCTGACTGCAGCCGGCCCTCCTACTGTGACCTCCCCAGCAGTGGACAGCCCTGTCTTCTGGGCCCTCTGACACTAGGTGAGCGTATGCCTCGTATTAGGGAGAAACTCCTTCCTTCGGGTGGAGCTGCTGTCTGGGGTGCACAGCTTTATCCCTCCTCCTCTCTTGCTCTCACCTTGCGTGAGGATCTCCAGGCAGGTGCTCAGAGGAAATCCCAGAGGACCAGTGAAGTCCCGCTGGAGAATAAGGAGTACCAGGCTCTGGGCCTGCCGAGGGCCTCCAGTCCCCAGTGGGACCTCCAGGTCTAAACCATCTGCAGGGCAGGCAGGGCCCACATAGAGGGGGAGGGCAGTGCAGTGAGCAGGTCCCCTTAAGTGAGTAATAGGGACAGTGGCTTTGGGCCAGTGAGTTGCTTCTACTGCAGCTCTAGCTTCTCAGCCTGGCCTCCCCTAGGTCAGGGACCCTGAGGACAACTCATACATGGCAGCTGGTCCTCAAGCCTGGGCTTTGCAACCTTTTCCGGACTGGCACAGACTGCAAGCCGGAGCTGGGGTCTGGGCACTGTCCCCTGCCACAGTTACCAGTTCTCCTTCTCTAGTTCAGTTCTCACTACCTGCCCATGCCTTCCTCCTATCACACTGATGGCAGGGACCAGCTGTCGAGAGAACAGAGAGGCAAGGCACTGAGCTGGCACCCACCATGGAAACTGTACCTGGCACAGTAACCAAGAGGCAGAGAAAGGCAGGGGTGCACCTGAGAGGCCATGGCCAGCACTATACACTCCACCTGCAAATGCACATTAGCCACTTGGGGCCTCGAATCTACTGGCTCATCTCCCCAAACAGCATAAGAAAGTGCCACCACCATGCAACCTCCACTGCTGTGCAGAGTGTGGTCAAAAGCCATGAATTCCCACAGCTGCCACTATTTGTGCTCTGGCTACCGACAGCTGGGGCCCAGGATCCCTGGGAGCAGGCTTCTGGGTCATAGCATAGGGTCCCTGGCAGCAGCATCTCCATAGATTTACTGTTGATATGAAGCACAGATTAGACCTGGGATGCAAAAGGATTACATCTAAATCGGAGGTGTCATTCTCTCCAACTCGGTGTCCACTGAGCGCCTTGTCACTGTCTTGGCCATGTGTGGTGATCCAAAAACCAGGCCTCCAGCTCCACACCAGCCTACCTACGCCAGAGCCCTCGGTCAGGAAAGCAAGCCCACATCCAGTGGGAATTCCGGCCTCTGCTCTGTAGGTCCCGCCTTCCCGGTAGGCAGAGCCTCTCTGCTCCCCACCAAGAAAGGGGCTGTAGAGCCCCAGTGGGGTGGTTGTGTAGGATGCCCTCCTTCCTGGGCCTCAGGTCCCACATGCTCTACAAGGCAGTTTTAGGGGGCAGGCTGGCATGGTCAGAGGGGACGTGGAGGGAGTACTCCCTGATGAGCGTCGGGGCGTTCTTCAGCATCTCATAGAAGGAGTCTACTGTCTTCTGGTAGAGACTTCGCTGCAGGACGAAGGGCCGGAAGAGGTTGAGAGGCTCGGCCCCTCGCACCGCCTCTGGAAGCCCCATGGCCTCGGACACCTTGCGGTTACCTACGAAGAAGTGATGGAGCTTTTTCTCGAGCAGGCTCTTCTCTAGGAAGTGCAGCAGCTCGTGCAGGCGCGCGTCCAGCTGCTCGGCCTTCCAGGCAGCTGGCCGCCGCAGGAGCAGGAGGTGCAGCAGGGCTGTCTTCAGGTGGTAGCGGCCCAGCCCGCTGGGGCCCGTCAGGCGGCGCTGCTTGGAGAGCAGGAAGGAGGCTATCTGCAAGCAGCTGAGGTGGCAGGCACCCTCGGGCAGCGTCTTAGATGTCATCCTGAGGAACTGCCGCTCATAGACTGCAAAGGACAGGAGCCAGTCGGTACTGGAGGCCGGGCCACCCACAGAGGGCTCCCCGGATAGGTGGGAGACAAAGTACAGATCTGAGTCATCACACTGGATCACAGGCATCAGATTGAAGGGCATGCTCTTCCCCGAGCGGAACTTGATCTTGAGGGACCCCGGCGAGTCCAGCTCATCAAAAGCCAGGTCAAACTCGTACTTGTGGGCGATACGGTGCCAGGCTCTGGTGAGGGCTGTCTGGAACCATTTCATGACCTGCATGGCATCTAGGTATGGGGACTCTCGAGCACACAGCAGATTCTCCATTTCGAAGCTGGGCCGCGCCCCGGTGCTCCGGCCATGGAGCAGACACAGCATATCTTCCCCGAGCTTGGTCTTGCCACAGATACAGCCCAATGCATCCCCTCCAGCCTGGCCCACCTTGACCTGGCCATAGCCCTGGCGGTCCAGGGTCACAGGGCGGCCGCAGCACCAGAGCTCTGGGTGGAAGCGGTAGGGCTCAGGGGGGGTGAAGGGCACGAAGAGGCGGCACTGCAGTGGACGGTCTGCCTGCCAGTTCTCGTACATGCTGTCCACGCCAATGAAGTCCTCCACCTCCATGTCTGTGTCTCTGTTGCAGAGGCTCCGCAGGGCTTCTAGCAGGTCGTCCACGAAGCCTTCCACGAACTCCCTGGTGCGGGCAGCATCCACAGTGGCGGCCCGGATGCAGTGGTCATAAAAGCGGCTGAGCGTGGCCTTACTGGGCAGGGCGAGGCCCCGAAGTGGGGCACCGCCCAGCCCTGGCAATTCATCTTCATCCCCGCCGGGGCACTCAAGTAAGGGCATATCCTGGTGGTCCTGCCGCCACACCTCTATGATAAGGAACAGGATCATGCAGAGAGTACTCCAGAGGTCCCAGGCGTTGTAGGCCTCAGTCTGCTGCTGATCCTCCTCTGCCACCTGCTCCTCAGCCTCCTTCTCAGCTGCCAGCCGTGCCACTTCCTCCTCCAGGCGAAGCTGCTCCAGCTGCAGCTTTTCCTGGTGGGCCTGCATCTTGCGGATGATCTCCTCCTCGTTCTCAGGGACAGTGGTGTTTTCCCTTGGGAACAACAGCGGGTGGTTGACGATGGCTGTCACCACCACCAGACACACCCGGAAGAATGCCATGGTCACCGCCATAGCTTTCCTGGGAAAAGACAGACTGCAGGTTATACCACGCATCCCTCAACACCATGTTTCCTTGCACCCCCACACCAGCCTCTGCTCCACGGAGCTGTGACTGTCTTGGTTCTTCCCCGACTCAGCCTCCAGCTGCCCACTACAATCACTTCCCGTGTCCAGGTCTGACCCGAGGAAGGACCCAAGGCCTACACCCGTGGATACCTCGGACGGTCTGCCAGCACGTGCCACTTCTGCTGGCAGGCCCTGCTGACCTGGGGTTACCCTTTTTTCTTTCTTGTCCTTATGGCTGAGGTATGGATAAACCTCCCACTTAGCTCCTGAGAGAGCGTGTAACACAGGCCCACGACAATCAGAGCTCTCCACAAATCCAGCCCCAGCTGTAGCCAGAGACTGATTATGATGAACGTATGACTGAACCTGAGCCAATGCAAGGCAGACAGGATGGCACCTGTAGTGCTGGTGGCTCTCCAGCCACTGGGGAGGAGGACCTGCCTGGAAAGACAACAGCACATAGGAACGCAGGCCCTTAGACTGAGCTGTGCAGGAAGCCTTTATTTCTGGGCTTTTACAGCCATAGGAGTCCATAAAGAAATTCTTGTTCTTTAAGTCAGTTTCAGTTGTTTTTCCTCCATGCAAATCAAAATAGCAAAGTCAAACATGGTATTCTACCCCAGTGAATCCCATCAAGTAGCTGCGTCTTCCTGCAATGCAGTGAGAGCTGCTGGTTAAGCATGAGAGGTTCCAAAGCCCTGACACTGAGTACTGTGGGTGTCTGACATCTTAAACTCCTCTTAGAGTCCAAGCTTCCTGCCCCAAGAGTAAAGTGATGATGTCCCCCAAGATCAGGGTATTAATGATGTCCCTTGTTTCCCTGGTAGGATAGCACGCTTTAAATTTGATTAATTGTGAAAGAAAGCACTCCATTTCCCAGGACAAATGGATCTTTAGGCTTCCAGTGACCTGGGGAAGTGCTAACCCACTGCAACCTTTACAGTTCAGATTGTGATTCGCGGACCATAGGCTGCAATAGCTCCTGGGAACCTGTCAGAAACACAGGATCCCAGCTCAGGTCTAGACCTACTGAATCAGAATCTGTATTTTAACATCCACAAAAATCTGGAAAGTATTGTTTGATAGCAGAGTATCCTCCCACTCCCTTTCACAGTTCCACGGTCAAACGTTTCATCTACCCATAGCAGACTGTGCTCTGAAAATAGTAAATGCAATTTCTAGAAATAAACCACTTATAAGCTTTAAACTGCACTCATGCTGAGTAGTGTGTTGAAATGTCATGCTATTCTACTCTTCCCTACCCAGGATATGAGCCATGCATTTCCCCAGAATATCCGCTTTGTATTATGTTACCCTCCCAGGAGTCCCCATCAGATGGAATATTGTCGTATTACAGTGCTTGTGGGCAAGTAATCCTGACTTTACTTAATAATGGCTCCAAAGTGCAACAGTAGTAATGCTGGCGGTGTAGATCTGCTAAAATGAAGCAGTGAAGTGCTTCCTTTCAGTGAAAAGATACAAGTTCTGAAATTAGTGCTGGGGGGATTAGCTCAGTGGCATAAGCACCTGCCTGAGGTTGTGAGTTCCATCCCCATAACAAAAAATAGAGCAACAACAACAAAAAAACCACCTGAAGTTAAAGGAGACCACATATCAAGGCTGTGAAGATCTATAGTAAGGATGAATCTTCAGTCCCTGAAACTGTGATGCAGGAAGAAGAAATGCACTTTGGTTTTGCTATCACATCTCAAATGGCAAAACTTATGGCCATGGTGTGTGATAAACAGAAGCTAGGTTAAGATGGAAAAAACCATTACATTTGTTTATGCATATATGGGGAAACACTACATATGTAGGATATAATACAATCTGTGGTTTCAGGCACAGGTGGTCTTGGAAGTATTCCCATCAGATAAGGGTGTACTTCATTGAAACCCTACATTACATTTTCTCCTCCTTCTAGAACTTTGGGGGATTTACAACCTGCTCTTTTCCACTTGCCCTTCCTGCCTTGGGCTTCAGCAAAGAGAGCAAATAGCCTAATGCATATGAGGAAGGTCTTGAAGGTTGCTGTAGAACATCAAAGAGAAGACAGAGGGCTTCTTCTCTCAATGTCCACCCAGCAACGCTGGCCTATACGAGCTTCTGGTTAGGAGGTTTTTTCTCTTTAGCTTGAGCCTTTGACCTTGAATTTGCAATATGAAATACTTGTCCTGATGGTGCCTAGCAGCGGGGATTTGCCAACAGGTAAGGATGTCCCAGGAGGCTGTCCCCAGTAGACAAGATGAGGCTGCCGGTCAGCTGCCTCTCAGATGTGACTCAGACAGCTCCACTGTGGGCACAGTGAACCAAGCAGAATCTGAAAGGGGCGGTGGAGGGAGGCCCAGCCTCAGCGGAGTCCAGGTAGAGACCAATTCAGGTTCACAGGTGATGCAGTGCTGAAGCACGTCAGGGTCTCCATGGGGCAGGAAATGGGTGACAGGAGAAAGTCGAGGAAGTCGGTTTGGAAGGAGCCGAGGGATAAGCAAGGAATGGGCAGCCAGCTGGACTGTGGTCCGTAAGGATGCAACTGAGGCTGCTCGGGGTCCAACACACAGCCTGAGTCTGAGGCCTCTGCTATCTTCTCTTCCCAAAGCAAGCCATCCTAACACAAGCCTGGAGAGCCCAGGTCAGAATAGGAGGCCTGGAGTTCTGGCATCTGGAGTCCTGGGGCTAGGACAGGTATAGCTGGGGGGCCCTCTCTAAATACTCCACAAACGCACGCACGTGCATGCAAATGCTGCCTCTCCAGAGGCCCCTGTTCCCCACTGCAAGAATGCCTACTCCCAAGCTCTCATCTACAGGAGGCTGCCCCCACAGCCAGTGATTCTAGTTGATGGATTGGCTTTAAGAATAACCCTGGGTCATCTGGCGGGCTTTTGTCTGCCTAGCAGGAAGTTGACAGGAAGCCTCCTAAATTCCTCTCACCCACAGAGAGGGTGGCTCAAGTAGTTCACAGCTAAACTTGGCCTGGCAAAGGGCCAGGTCACAGGGTAGCAGGGCCAGGACAGACAGAGGGCTGTAGGTGGTGGCCCATGCCTAAGCAGACCATCACTGAGGCTGATCAGAAGCCCAAAAGGAAAATCCCAGGTATCTCTTTGCCAGGTGCCCTGAGAACTCCCCAGAATGGCTTCATCCAACAGACACTTCCTAAGAGCTGTTTAGTGGCCACAATGTCCACTTCTGAAGTCCTCCCAAGGACGTGCTGGGCATTTCCTACAGTGACCACTGTCACTTTCCAAGAAGTGGGCTATGGTCCTTGTTTCACAGATGGGTTAACTAACACCAGGGAACGAGGTCTTTTTCTAGCCACATGACTAGAGAAGTCACAGCTGTCTGAAATCCAGGCCCTGTCCGTCTCTTCCACCTGCCAAGTACAGGTGCTCTGCAGTGGGGGGCAGCAACAGGGCCCCAGGAGTCCCCTGAGGGCTCTGTGATGGGTGTGGCAGACTCCTGGCAGCAAGAACCATGGTGTGTGTGTGTGTGTGTGTGTGTGAGAGAGAGAGAGAGAGAGAGGAAGAGAGAGAGAGAGAGAGAGGAAGAGAGAGAGGGAGAGAGAGAGAGAGAGAGAGGAAGAGAGAGAGGGAGAGAGAGAGAGAGAGAGGGAGAGAGGGAGAGAGGGAGAGAGGGAGAGAGGGAGAGAGGCACAAAGTCCCATCACAGAGCAGAAGTGCCAATGCATGCAAGGCAAATGAGCTAGGGCTCCAAACACCCCCAGACAGATCCTTACAAGGAGTCTGTCCAGTCCCACACCTGTTTGCCCTACCCCTTCTGCCCTATCACCAGCTGACTCCTGCCTGGGCCATAGGGGCACTCAATGGCCCCATATCCCTCCAAGACAGCGGTTATGAATGCACTTGCACTAACAGCAAGGTTAGAAATGCATGTTTTCAGGTGCACCCAGGCCAGTGGAGCAGAAACTCCAAGGCAAGATCCCCGGGCTCTTCTAGTGCCTTCTCATGTCTGAAGACTACCGGTTCCCAAGCCAGGTTCCCAAGCAGGGATCCCTGGGCTGGGAAGAAGGTGGCCGGGGCTCCTGTTGGCCCACAGCAGTGCGTCTTGGGGCCTGCCCAGGGCTTGCCCCAGCTCAGCCAGTCTGCTGTAGCACTGCTAACTACAGCAGCAAAAGCTCTCATGTCACTTTCATAGCTGAAAGGAACGGCTAATGGTTTCCTTTCTGAACTGGAGCACAGCAGGTGGTTGGCAACAGAAGAGGACCTTTGGGCCTAGGCTGGTTGGGCTGACTTGGGTCCCTCTCCCAGGCTCGAGGTTCTGGCTCTTCTAGGGGAAGAGTCGAGGGAGAACCTAACTGTCATGAGTCTGGGTTGGACCCTGCCACATGCCTGGGCTTGTGTGTTTCCCATGCCACCCAGTGAGGCACACAGTTGTTTGGGGAAAATAAAACCACAGATCAAGAAAGAATTAAGAGCTGAATTAATCTGTCCAATTTAAGATGGAAGCTGAATCCAGAAGAGGCACAATGCCTGACCCAGGAGCACACAGGATGTTGGTTTTACAAACCACTGGGCTGAGTCTGCCACTGCCTCTTGTTCCCTGCACCTCATCCCCACAGCAGGCTAACAGGAACTGAGTGAGCCCTGTGAGCTCTCGCTGCCCGGGGCACCTCCTGGCAACAGTGGTGCCCATCAGATCACCCAGCATGGTTGTCCCCAGGCTTCCTAGGCCCTGGAGACACAGGGCTGTGAGAGGACAGGCTGAATGCAGAAGCTAGGTTTGGCCTGAGCCCTGCTGAGGTTCTCTCCCATCCAGCCAGCTTCCCAGTCCATCCTATGCCTCCCCTGTAGAAGCCAGCTCCTACCTTCCGTCCAACCCACAGGCCCTGCGAAGCCCTGAAGCTGACCGTGCTGCAGGCTGTGGGTGCCAGGCAGGGGCTGCACTGCAGCCCCCGTGTCTCAGTGAGAACCAACACGGCAGGCAGTCCGGAGGAGATACCCAGGCAGACGGGGCAGTGACCTGTCTCCACGGATTCCCTCCTTAAGGCTCTGGACAGTGAGGACCCGGCAGGCGCTGGGGCTCAGGGCAGCAATTCTGAGGACATCACTTGCCATCATGGGCGCCATTCCCTCCGGGGGCCTAGGAGTGTGGCCCCTTTTCACCTGTACCCTGCACGGGGATGGGGGCAGGCAGAAATGGAGGGCAGGCAGGAGAGGAAGTAAGAAAAAGGAAGGAAGAGAACCAACAAGCATAACTGCGGAAGGAGGTGAGAAGGCCCGGCTCTGGCCCTTTCTGCTCAGCCTCCTTGGACCTGCATCCCTGTCCCAGCCTCCTCTCCCTCCCCTTGGGCTTGTCCTGTCCCCTCTTCCGGTCACTCTCCCTGGAGTCAGAGGTCAAGAAACCAAGTGCCTCAGTGGAGCAGCCCCTGGGGAAGACAGGCCAGTCTGTGCCACACATAGGTGAGGAGGTTATGGCTGTCCGGGCCAGAGGGGAGCTGTCACACCCCACACCCGTTGTACCCAGTGTGGCAAGATCTTTTCCCCCCTGGAGAAGCTAGTAATCTGGGTTTCAAAATCCTCCAATTTTAAAGTGTTAGCTGCTATTACAAAAACTCTTTCAAGGCCATGTGAGGCCAGTAAGATGTAATGGGCCACCTGGGCTGCGGTCCCTCACTTGTGCTGCAGCCTCCTGTCCCCTGCCTGCTTCTCCCAACCCCCTGGAGGTGCTGGCCTGCCCCTACTCTCCTCACTCCTGCTCTACTAGAGGGACCTTTCCCCAGGCCCAGGCCTGACCCCATTCCAAACTGGGAGGAAGAATCAAACTATGAGGAATGACTCCCTCTCCTCTCCTCCCCTCCCCACAGATCCCCCAGGGATGGGAGGGGAAACGGAAGCTCTGTGTGGTCTCTGGTCCCAAGCACAGAAGAACCAGAGCCCCTGGTCTCCCTAAGCTAGAGTAGACCTCAGATTGCCTGGGTGGAATCCTGAGCTCAGGAGGACCTAGAGGGCAAGACTGGACCCTGGTCAGGGTGACACAGAGACAAAGAAGAGAGGAAAGCCCACTCCACATGCCCAGCAAGCCGGGGGAACAGTTCTACCCCTCTGCCTTATGTGTGGACAATGGCTGGACTCACAGGAAGTGCCCAGGCACACCACTAAAAGCCTTCTGGGAATAGGGAGGGAGGCCAATCACCTCCTCTGGACCAGGGTCAAGGGGGGGGGAGGGTCAGGGTGGTGGTAATGGGGCAGGTGAGGCACAGGAAGGATGCATCCTGGACTCTGGGTGGGAGAGACACATCCTTCCCATCCCATGCCTGTCTCTGTCAGCTCCTGTGGAGAGCCAGGGATGGAGATGGGCAGGAAATGTCCCTCCATCCAGGCGGCCTGGCCCACAGGCCCAGCAGACTAGGCATAGGAGAAAGGAGGAGAATGGTGAGTAAAATGGTGAAAGAGACAAGGCAGGTTCTCTGCTGCAGCCTTTGAAACCTGGCCACACACCCCTTCCTCTCACCCATCACCCCCAGGTCATCTCAACCCAGCAGTCATGGGGAGGGGTCAGTGCCAGCCATCAAAAGACGTGTCACTGTGCTGATACCCAAACCTGTGCGTGTGAACATGTGTGGAAAAAGGGTCTCTGCAGATGGGTTTAGATCAAGGATCCAGAGGTGAGATCATGCTAGACTCCCTAGGTAGGACCTAAATCCAACGACAAGCATCCTCATGCAGAGACACCAAGGGCAGGATGGGAGAAAGGGTGCCAGCCCAGCTAGGTGGCATCAGGAGCCGGAGGCAGCAAGACAAGATTCCAGAGCTGTGACGGTGAGCCTTTCAGAGCTTCTCACTGTGGCCCATGTGCCACAGGTTTTGCCATCACTGCCCTAAAGCCCGCGGAGGGAGCGGTTTTGTGGTCAGGGGATCCAGATTCCATGATGCTGGGAGTCCGTGGGCCTTTGCACTGGCAGCCTCGGTGCGCAATGCAGTCTTCTCTTCCAGCCAACAATACCCTTTCCCATTTTGTTGGGGAACCTCCAGTCCCCCAGCCACCTCCACTCTAGCCTTTGCCCACGTGAGACAGGACTTTCACAACCCAGCAGGGAGCCCCGAACCACTTCCTCTTAGCTCCCCTAACCCTAGTGCCCCTGCCTCAAGTTCTCCATGTCTGGGGGTTCTGGCTTCCACGTGACACAGTCAAAGCTTTAGGTCTGATGTTTAGGGCCTGGCCCCACTGGCCTCAGGGGACTAGCCCCTTTAGATGGTCAAATGCGGCTGCCATACCATGTCGCAGGCCTTGAATCTCAGTGGGCCAGAACTCTCATGGCAACCTCAACCCGGAAACCACTGCCCGGGAGGCTTACTGCCTCCCACATGCCAAGATAAACCTTCCTTCTGGAAAGGGACAGGAGGAGGGGGGAGCCTCTCTGAGTGCTGCAAACTGCTGGTGCCTTGCGGGCTCCGCTCCTTGGTTAGCATGAGAACTTGGGGTACAGAGGTGAGGGCCAGCAGCCCTATGGCTTGGGCAGTCGTGGAACTCACCAATCCTCTGCCCCATGTGCTCCTCCTCTGACATTCAGGAGCACACCTGTGCCGGGGGTCGACTGTCCTGTGGTGAGCTGCCATAGAAGGGTACCCCAGCCGGTGAGATCCACTCCTCACTTTGCTTCTTGTTTTTCAGCATTGGGACCAAACCCAAGGCCTGGTGCAGCTAGGCAAGTGTTTTCCTAGGGAGCCGCACCCGCCCTCAGGTTTCTACACCTGAAACTCTAGGAGCTGGAGAACAGGAGAGGCCACACACTAACCACTCCTTGACACATGCTGGCTCAGCTTGGGCTTGCATTTCCAGGGGTAGAATTTCCCCTTTCCAGTGGGCCTTGTCTTACCCACTGGGTGCTAGGAAGGGAAACCTTGACTCTCATGGAGTGCAGTGGGAAACCCAGGGCAGGGCCTGGTGGGGCTCCCACAGCGGGTCCCCTTCCTTCCCCTCTCCACCTGCCAGGTACTTCTGCTGGCTTCCCAGCACTGCGGGGCAAGTGGGGCAGGCAGGGCTGGCTGCGCAGCTGTGGGGTGAGAGGCTGGCTCTAACTGCAAGGAGGCTGCCAGAGGGGCTGGGGGGAGTAACACAAAGGGAAACAAAGCCCTGCGGGCAACTCCCCGCCCCTTGCTTCCCCTTCTACAGAGGCACTGGGGACGGATGGAATTCCAGGAACTGCCAAGACCCAGCAGCACTTTGCTTCTGATCTCTGGATGGGAACAAAAAGCAGCTCAGAGCAGCCCACAGAGTTCCCTACCTGACTCTAGGGCATGGGGGACAGGGCCCCAAGACATCTCTGTGGCCATAGAGACAGCCCTCCCCCAGCCCCCAGCATCCCAGCGCACAGCCTCTTACCCCACATCCTGGCCTCGGCAAATCCCAGCCTGTTCTTCCCACAGCTCTCTGGCTGGGTCCCTGAGGCTGAGGCGTACCTGATACAAAGCCTGGGCTCAGCTGGACTGGGGAGGGGTGAGGGGTGGAGAGGAAGGGACCTTCCTTACACACACACACACACACACACACACACACACACAGTCTACAAAGATCTAAACTTCTTTCATCTTAATAAAGGGGAAGAACAAGACACAAAGGCAAAAGGGAGGCCAACCCAGTTGTAAAAATAATTCAGAGCTGCCAGAGCTCTACCCTGCCTGCCTGCCTGCCGCCGGGGACCTGGCCTAAACAGCAGGGCTGGTGCTTATCCCCCCATACCTGTCGGTCAAAGCAAACCAGTTCTCCTCTCCTCTGGAGAGGCAAGCAGAGGCCCAAAGCCCATAGGCTTGAACAGTTAGCAAAACCACTCCCGGAATTATCTGACGAAACAGAGAATTATCTGTGCTACAGTCCCACTCCTTGTGAATGACACAAAACAAAACAACTTACACCCACATGAGTTTCCAGCTTGGAGTGCAGCGGTAATGGGAGATGCCAGTGCTTGGCCCAGGCCAGCCTGGCTCACAGTAGGAGTCCAAGTAATGCTGAATGAACCTATGATCAGGACATGTGTGTGGGACAGGAGTGGCCTGAGCAGATACAGAGAATGTCAAGTAACAAGTTTACTCCTGCCTAAGGCCACCCAGAAAGAAACGGCCCCAAAGCCCTTCAGCAAAGGAGAGCTTAACCATCTGTAGAGGCTTTGAGGACATAGTTGAGGGGCCAAACTGGAGTCCCTGGGCGTGGCTTTGAGTCTGAGGCACTAATCCTGCTCAGTATGATAAAGTCACCCTCTGATCTGTGAAATCACCCTGGTTATGGTTTAAGGACTTTAGTGGGAGAGGTGACCAACAATCCCTGCAGCTCCTTTAGAAGCCTGGGAACAATGATCAGACTCCTCTATCTACCTGTCTTCTAAAGCTACCGGGGCTGCCAGAGGGAGAGGACAATCTAGTAACCCCAGAAGCTCAGCTACAACCTCCCTCCCAAAGGTGGGCCAGCACCACCAACAGCGCCTCCATTAGATTAGAGGAGCTCTGGGAACAGATGAATGGGGAGATGCACGCATGCATGCAGTGGACGCGTCCCTGTAAACCTTCCTGGCTTTATTGTTTAGGGAAGAGGAGGCCATAATTTAGATAAAATACAGCCATGAAAAAGGGAGTGGCGCCCAACATACTTATAAAGTCTGCTTTAGCAAGAGATTCTGTGGATTAATCCAGGCTGCTAGGGATGGCTTTTCAGCCAGGAGGCAGGGGCTGGCTCTGCAGGTGACAGCAAATTGGGGGGCTTACCTCTGTTGGCATGAGACCTCAGGGAGGAGACCACAGAGATGAATGCAGGGCTTCTGCAGGGTAGCACACAGGGTGGGGCCCAGGGATCCCCTGCCCTACTCCCCTCCAGCCCAGGGTGCTGCAAACTTGCCTTCTGGGACTCTAGGACAAAGTCTCCTCAATCAAAGGACCCTTTCACAGACTTCAGGCAGGGCCCTAGCTGTAAGGAAGGGTATGCAATTGCTCCTTGTGAGGAGCAGGTAAGAGCATGCAGCTCTCTACCAGCAACCAGGGCCTAAAGGGTGCCAACCCTCCCTCTGGGTCTGGGACAGGTTGGTAGGTGACTCTTGCATCGCTGCATGCAGTCGTGGCCCAGGGAAACTTCAGAGCAAGCCCCTCAACTGTAGCTGTGAGTGACCACTGTGCTCCTTATCTGGGAGGAAGTCATTGACAGTCAGGGGCTTTGCGTTTCTTTCTGAGGGCCTCACCTGAGCAGGTGAGTAGCTCGGTGTCAGTGCTCCCATTAATCAGACAAGAAAACAGAGCCTTGTCTGCTAACAGCACAGAGTATGTCTGCCACGGCAGGCAGTTACCCGGAACTCAGGCCTGGAGCTGGTAACCCAGCCATTCCCTTGCTGGCTTCTTGCCTTTCATATTCAGCATTTATGCAGTGTTTTTTTGTTTTGTTTTGTTTTGTTTTGCTGGTATTGGATATTGAACTCAGGACCTTTTGCATACCAGGGGGGTACTCTATTCCTGAGCTATCTTTCTCTCAATTTTTAAAAAATTTATTTTGAGGGCCAGGGATTTAGCTCAGCAGCACAAGTGCCAACCCAGCAAGTACAAGGTCACAAGTTCAATCCCTGGGTACCAAAATAAATAAATAAAATAAAATAAAATAAAATAAAATAAAATTTATTTTGAGACAGAGTCTCATTAAATTGCCCAGTATGGCCTCAAGTTTGAGATCCTCGTGCCTCAGCCTCCCACAGAGCTATAATGGCATGCATTCTGTGAGATCCCTTAGGCTTCCATCACAGTCTCTGGGCCACGGTGTCCAGGCAGAGGCCTGAGAGGGCACAGCAGATGTAGGTCTGACTCTCCTGTCTGTTGTCTTCAGCTCAGGGGCTCTGGGGAAGTCCCATGGCCTCTCTGAGCCTGTGAAACTGGAATAACCAGCCGCTTCTCAGGGCTGCCATGAGCAAGGGGAAAAACACATGTAAAACCCCGAGGATGGAGCTGTGCTCAGAGCAGTGCTCAGCGAGCAGTCACTGTGACTCCGTTTTCAGAAACAAATGGTCATGGTGCTCGATGTGGGGCCGGTTTTGTAATTGAACACATAACCTGTAAATAGTCTTCTCAGCTAACAATGCTCTAATTTTCACTTATAATCCTGAAAAAGCTATGCTCACCCAAAAATCAGGGCCACTACTGTGACCACCCATATGCCAGACACCAGGGAGCAAGTCCCAAATGCATAAAGCAAAACTCGACTCAGGGACCCTCAAGTTCAAAGACAGGCACGTGAAACCCTGGAAAGACAGGGCTGTCAGGTCTCCTGGCTTTGCACTGCTGTGGGACAGTGTTCTCCCCTCCCCACATCTTTCCTCTCCTGTTGGCTTGCTCAGGGACAGCAGGAGGCATCACTTTAGATGTGGCCACACCAGCACCCCTGCAATCTCAGTGGGCTGGGAGGCCAAGGCATGAGATGCAACGTTTAAGGCCAGCTTGGGCAACAAAGTGAGATCCTGTCTGCAAGTAACAATTACAGAGGACTAGGGGTGCAGCTTAGGGCAAAGGCTGTGGGTTCAACCCCCAGTACCACCAAAAAAAAAAAAAAAAAAAAAAAAGAAGGAAAAAAAAAGTGGCTGAAGCCAACAGTCACCCAATTAAGAGCATCTGCATTGCAGAAGGAGCTCAGCGGGGGACAGGGTCAGCCCCACAAAACCCCTTTGGAGGAGAACCAGCTGTTCTTTAACAGCACCCCCCAATACCAGGTATAGCTCAAATACCTCCCACTTCCAGCAGAAGATGCTGGAAACCAGAGAGCCAATACGGCTGCTCCACTGTACACAGCTTCCAGGGAGGCCGAGCTGGATGCTAGGTGACCTGAGACTGCCTTTTTCAGGTCAGCCGGTACCACCTACCTCTGGGACCATGGATTCCATGCATTACTTTCTACATATTTGGTCTGAGGCCCTGTGTTTGCTCAGGCAGCAAAGAGCCCCACAGTAAGGTCATTTTCTCTGGGGTGAGGAGGAGGAGAGGGAGGGAAAGCCAGCCCACCCTTGCCCATCCCACTCTCAGAGAACTAGGAGCCACCAGCAACTGCCTCACAGCCCAGACCTCAACTGTGCCCTCCCAGCCTCTCCCCAGCCTGGGAAACACACCTGCGCAGGCCAAGCCCTCTGCGTCCCTTCCAGCCCTGCCAGCTCCCGGCTTACAGTTGGGGTTGTTCAGCCTCCTCCATGGTGCTCAAGATGGAGGCGTTGCCTGGGGCAACAGCGAGTCACCTGGGAAATGCTTCCTGCATGGGCCTCTGGGATGGAGGAGGAATTCCTCAGGGGTCCCAGAGCACTTTGGAGGGCCCTGGAAGGTGTCCAGTTATTCTTGAATGACCCTCTCCTCTCCAGGCCTCCCCACCTTTCCTGTCTCTCTGGATGCCTATTACAGGCTGTGTTTCACACTGGAATTCACCCAGAGGACAGAACAAGCAGCTTTGTCCCCAGATCGGAGCAGACCACTCAAAAGGGCGCCAAGGAAGTCCTCTGCTCTCAGAGGACACAGCAGTGGCCTGAAGGGACACCACTTTGGCAGAGTGCAGACCGTAGTTGCACCAGTCAACTCAGCCCTGCAAGGGCCCTAGGCTGGGTTGCTCCCATTTCCTTGATGATGAGACTGAGGCTTGGAGTAGTCAAGGTACTTGCTCAGCTACTGCAATACCCAGCGGAGCAGAAGCAGGACTCAACTTACCTGCACATGGCAGAGCCCGCACAAGCTACACCTTTCTGGCTCCGGGTGTGTGTACACAAGACTCACAGAAGATGAGCCCCCGAGAGGGCTTAGAGACCACTGAGAGCCCTTTCTTTAAGTCCCAAGAAGCCAGTTGGGCAGGGAAGGGGGCCAGAGGCAGTCATAGCACACACTGCCTTGGGATTGTTTCACTCCCAGGTTTGCAGGGGCAGGGAGAGGTGGCTGCCCTGACCCTTTCACTCCTCAGGGCTCCCTGCTAACTAGAGACCTCCTTCCTTTGCTCCCCGCTTGGCTTCCTACTGACCCACCTATGTCTGTCTTGATTTTCATACAGCATTTGCCCCTTCAGCCTGGGCCCACAGCCCTGAGACTGCATTAACATACACAAGTGCAATCTGTAGCTAGAAGCCAAGGCTTAGAGGACTAAGCAAATAAACAAAACAAGAAACATAAAGGGAGAAACCCTAGGGCCTAACATAACCCTGCCCTTGGGGCACTGGCCAAGGAGAGACCCAAGGCCAGGTTGACCCAAACCTCTTCTCTACCTGGAGGTAACTACCCACTGGTGTAGGGACCACAGTGGGGGACAGATGCCCACATCGCTGGCAAGAGGGCCCCCACTCTCCTTCCTGAGCCCAACCCCAGATTTGCTAGGCAAAGGCTTCCATGCATCTTGTCCCAGATGCAGGAACAGATGACAAGATGTCTTCTGTCTGGTTAATGGTCAAAAAATTTTCTGGCAAATCAATAAATGAGCATTCTGACTTGTACCCTCTTTTCTGGGGGATTCCCGGGGTGATTCAGGAGCCTCAGTCCAAACCACTCTGAAAATGATAGAGGGTTTCTGAGTGGGCAGAGCAAAGACTGGTCCCCAGGGCTGGGTCCACCTAGGTAAGTGGCCCCTCTTGGCAATCCGCTGGGCACCCACTGCCTGCCAGGGAACTTTAGTTTCCCCTGGTGAGAGGCCTGCTGTGTTAGACAGGACCTTTAAATCGCTTGGGTAGCTGATCAAGCGGTGAGACCTTCGGGAGCAAGCTAAGCACCACACATTTGGCTCTGTGGAATGTGGGGAGAGGCTTCCTGGGCAGTGTTGGGAAGGGCCTCTGCAGAAGAACAGGAGTTGAACAGGTAGGGCAGGGTGTGGATGGGAAGAGGGATTTGAAGGATTAGGACATCACATGCTTCCACTCCTAGGGAGCTCCGTGCCCAGGTCAGGTCCTGCACTGCACACCTGCAGCCCTGTTTCTCTACACCATGCCATGCCATGCCCGGGCAGCACTTACTCATCAGCTCTTGTCAGGCCCAAACTGGATCTGTGACCCGGAACTGCTTGGTAATTAAGGAGGAGCCTCATCTGCCCCGTGGGCCAGACCTCCCATCAGCTGTCAAGCCCTTGGGCTGGCCTTTCTCTTTCCTCCCTTCTCCAGCAGGGCCAAGCTTTCCATCCTTCCACTGCCCAGACTGAGCATCGGTGTGTCCTCCAACAAGGAAATGGAAAGGTCACTGTGCTCTCCTCTTTCCTGCAAGGGTCCCCAACACAACTCAGTTTTAAGCCTAACCTGCTTCTTGCTCCATTAATGTTCAGTGACTGGGACTCACCTCACAAGCTAGCATTTCCCCAGGCCTCAGTTTCCTCCTCTGTAACATGGGGATAACAATACTCCACAGGACACTTGCAAAGAGTAAGTGAGTTCGTACAGGCATTGTGCATCTTTGGGTAGCAAAGTCTGGAAAACAGGAAGCCCTCAATAACCAGAGCTGTCCTGCACGTCTGTATGGATAACATCCTGCTGAGGGGCATGGGCCTAATGGAGCCAATCCAGATCCCGTGCCTCCTGTCTTTGCTCACGAGGTCTCTATTTCCAGACAGCATGGGATGACACCGCCCTCTTGCTGAGAGGGAGCCCCTTGTTCTACTATCACACAGGAGATGGGGATTTAGCTCAGCGGCGTAAGCTCCTGCCTTGCAAGCAGGCAGTCGTGAGTTCGATCCCCGGTACCGATAAAAAAGAAAAAGACAAAAAAAAAAAAGAAATAGACTCTACTATCACACAGGACTGAAAAGCCAGCAGCTACCTCAGCCCTAGAGGTTGTCACAGGCTTTCAGCTCCCTTGTGGTTGTGTGCTGCTCCTCTCCACAGGGCAGGCTGCACTGGTGTCAGCCCCCTCAGCTCCTTCTCTACTGCAGCCCCACACATGGAGCCCCAGAGGCCTGGACCGCAAAGGTACCTCTCCCTGTAACCGCTGACACCAGTTGTCTCACTAAGACGGCCCGAGCACAGCTGCTGGAGTCCTGTCCTAATGATTCTTCTAACTGGGAGTCACTGAGACCAACAGAGCAAATGCGTTTCTTCCCTCAAGTTTTGATGCTCTGGACACCCGGAAGCCACCACCTTGTCATTCCTGGGGTACAGAGTGGGCTCACCCTTCTCCTCCACAAAATGCATTCTGCAGCTCTTCCACCCAAGTCCCACCCTTCTCCCAGCAAGCTGTCCATTGATACTGGTACCCCACCGCAGGTGGCACTGAGAACGGAGCTGGTGCCAGTCGCTGGCCCGACCCTGATCTGCCGGCTCCAAACCTGATCTGGTCATCACTGTCTCCTGAGAAACTATACCCTCCTCACCAGGGCCCTTTCTCTCTGACTGTCTCTTTATTAACTCCCAAGGGTCCAAAACAGGAAAAATACAACACTAGTTTCCTCCCAGATGATATCGCCCTTGTGGGAGATTTTCTCCCCATAAATTCCTGCACCTTCTTGCCCTCTGATAAAAAGATCACCCACACACCTCTCTACCAAGTGGCACAATTGCAAAGGGGGACCAACTTCTGGGATGATGACATCAGGTTCGAAGTTCAGATCTTTGTCTCCTGAAAGCCAGGACTTGAAAATGCTGTGTCTCCGAAAATTACTCAGCTAGAGGAAAGAAAGAGCTAGTAGAATAACTTCATGGTGACCCACAAGTGGAAAATCTGAGGGCAGAAGGGTCTGGGAGCAGCAGCAGCAATACACAGGCAATTAGCGAAAGCCACTGAGGCACCGCAGGCTGTGGGAGGACCCAGGTTGAGGGCAGCAATCCCACCAGCACCGGCATCCCGTCTGGCACTGCTAGGCCTGACTTGGGCAGGAGTGGCCAAGCCTCAGCTCTGGCGGGCAGCTCTCTCAGGGAGAACTGGATTGCACAAAGGAAGAGCCCCCGTCAGATCCTAAAGAGGAACAGGAAAACAGAAGGCAATCCTGAAAGCATTTGATTCCCAAAACCCAGGGCCTAGGATGCTGCCAGAATCTGGTCACCGTGGAGTCCGGAAGAGGGCCTTGGGGGTGAAAGGCTCAACGATGTCCATCCCTGATCCTGCTCAGCGCTTCCCCTGGGCTCCACAGCACTTTGTTTGCAAACAGAAGGCGCGTTTTACGTTTTAGGCCGGGAGTCTGGTTTGGGCGCCTCCAGAGTCCCTTTACCTGGAGCCCGGAAGCTGGAGGCCATTGGGTTAGAACCAGGCTTCAGCCGCTCCACGAGAAAGTCGCGCGCCGCGTGGGGTCTCCTGTGCTAACATCTAGAAAGAGGAAGTGTCGGGGGCTTCCTGCGCCCAGCAACTCCCTCACCTCATGCCACACCCGGGAAGAAACCGGCTGCTCTCCTACCCTCTCCCCAGGAGGGCCGGGGTGGCCACAGGCAGGGCGACCCCACACACAGCTCCGCTCGGATGATCAGAAGCCACGCGGTCCCGCCACGAGGCGCGCAGATGAGGTCCCGTGTGGGGCCCGCGCGCTTGGAGGTGACGCTGCCCGCCAGGCCGCTGCAGGGGCATCGGGGGCCGGGCGGAGTGGGACTGCGCCCGAGAGGTGGCCCGCGCCCCTCACCGCCCCGCACGCGTCCCCGCCCGGGCCGCCCCGCCGCCGCGTCTCCGGTGCAGCCCCGGGCCCCGCCCGCCTCCCAACCCCAGAGGCGGCTGAGACGCCGCAGACCCCGCGCCCTGGCCCCGACTTACGCTGGACTCGGGGGGCGCTCCCCGCCAGGCTGAGCGCGCGTCCGGAGTGCGAAGCTCGGGGCCAGAGCCTGGGGCAGCGCGGCTGCAGGGTTCCCGCCTCCCACCCCCTCCGCCGGCCGGGCCGGGCGGGCTTGCCAGTTACTCATTTCCTGGTTGTCACGGAAACTTTTTACACCGCCCCTACCCGGGCCCTGGAGCTGCTTAAGGAAGATCTGCGGGTCAGCCTGGCCAGGTCCCGGGTCGGCCGCAGAGATCGGTCCAGCGCCCTCTCCCCACCCCCCGAAACTCCAGGTGACACAGCACAACTGCAAAGTGACCTGGAGAGAGGAGTCGTCACTAAAGCGAGAAGAGCGGACAGGGGTGCGGGAAATACGCCCTTAAAAGTCCGTCTGGGCTGCGGGCTGGAAGGGGTTAAGTCCCTGAGAAACGGAGAGCTGGCGCGTTTTACGAGCCGTGGAATTTCTGGGGCCACCTGTGTTGTCCCTTGGAAGAAACTATAAATCGAGACACCACGGCAGCCCTAGTCTCTTTTGCAGTTTGAGTGGATTAAAATAATTCACCTCGTAGTAAGATGCCTTCGTCAGGTAGGAACCACAGAGGCCAGCAGCCGCGAGCTGCGGGGCGCTGTCCCCTCCAGAGCCTCGGTGAGGGCGGTGAGTTTAGAAACTTTATCCCTGGCCCAGATCTAGAGACCGCGCCGCCGAGGTCCGGAGGAAAGGCTGCTTAGCACACTCTGGTCGTGCTTAATGGTTTAGGAAATTTGTAACCCTCTGTCATTTTCCTTTTGTGATCCTCTCCTACCCTACATCCAGTAGAAGGGGCTGGGGAGCCTTGAACGCATTCCTCATTAAATTGCTTGGGGAGCTCCAAATGCCAGTGAAGTTCAACTGGGCACACCAGACCGCTGTCCAGAGACCGGCACCTTTGCTCCTGGGATTTATTCCCAGATCACCTTCTTGCTTTCCTCTTCCATCCAGCCACTAACTTCAACACCAGCCTGGAACGCATTAGGCTGAGTCTGAAAGATAAACAGGCAATGAGAAAATGGTCTAAAAATAGACCCCTGGCCAGTGGCCCAGGGTACTTTTATATTCAAGCTCACGGCCCTTTCCTGATTTTGAGAATTATATGGCTGTGTTTTGGGGACCAATGGAGGGAAATAAGGAGATTGGGGGCAATGTTCTTGAAAGACCTGTGTATTTCAAAAATATCTACAAATTGAATGGGTGGGGCGCTTACCCACCATCCTCACAGCGGCTGGGGGGCCAGGTGGGCTCTGCGCGCATAATTGTTTGGCTGAGGGTTCAGGATTAGAGGAGAAAGTTAAGGTTAGTGCTTGATTACCCTCTAGGATGTCATCCTGTCTGAAGATTTGTTGTAAACAGTTTTTACCGGCCTATGCATATTAAAGTAAGAAACTTTTACTAATTTTTTAAATATCTGATGACTTTCTCCTGTGGCCTGATGGTCTCCTCCATGGTTTTCTGTCTCCTGTCTGGGCTAAGCCCACCATTCCTACCTGGCATAGGACCTGGCCTCCTCTTATCTTCCCAGCTTCCTATCTCCCTAAGTGTTCCTGTCTTCTTGGAAACCCGGCTTCTCCGCCCCATTCACATGTGCTTTATCTTCTGGCTGCAAACTTTATTCACTCCACTTCCCCTCTGTCTCCAGCCAGTCTCCCTAATGCTCATACCTGATGCTTGTGCCTAACTGTGTGCCCAGTCCTAAGAGCTCAGGATAGATGAAGTCTTTCTGGAACCCTTCCTCCCTTGCTGTGTCTGTATTGGATATTCCTCCTGTACAATTTGTGCATTACACCCAGGCGTACCCTGAAAAGAATTATTTAAAGGCAGGAAGGCACAAAAGTTTCAATTTCTGGATATATGAGGGGCCAAAAAGTCAGTGAACACAGAACTGCTAAATAAAATATCTCAACAGTTGAGGGCAATGTGGATCTTGAGTGAGGTAAAAAGAAACTCAAAGGCATGATATGAATATAGGCTGAGGATCCACTCAGAGAATGGGGGGAGGACACATGCAGGCCTTGAGTTCTGGAAAGAAAGATAGGGGTCTGGACTTAGACCTCTGTTCCTGGGCCCTGGGAAATATGACTTAGTTACAGGAGGAGGATGAAAGAAAACCCTCCTCCCACTGGAACAGGGTCAGCATGGAAGCTTGTGGTGTGTCTGGGACGCTGGACTCAGTAAGGAATGTCTGCTCTAGAAATCAAAACCTCTCGCCTGCCTAAACCATGCATGGAAGTGCGGGTCCAGTGGGTACTCTCCATGCAGTGAGGGACTCCTGAAGCCAAGAAAGAATAGGACATCTGTTTCTAAATCATAAATGTCCTTGACCTTATAGGAGGCAAATGCACAAATCAGGTATTTATTCTGATTGTTAGCAGACTAAATCACTCCTGTTGAAGATTGAGCTCATAATCAGAAATTATAAACCAAACTAAGAAATGAATCATATGAGGGAGTGACTATGTAGAATGCAATAATTAATAATTAATTAATAAAAGAATTAGCTCTTTAAGTACTTGAGATAATAGAACAATTTTTAAAAGACTGTAAGATAGTAATTGTCAAAATACAGAGAAAAAATCATAGAATATATTTGAAAAAAGAACAGGTAAATTTGAAAAACTAGAAGTTTAATGTGTAAAAACAAAACACACATCTACATTTTAAGAACGTTAATAGTTGAAATTCTTTTTTATTAAGGCAGCAATAATATATTAGTAAAAGATACATTGAAATAACTCATTAGAAAAGAAAAAGAAGTATAATCCTAGCATTCTAGGTGGCTGAGGCAGGAGGAAAAAAATTCTAGTCCAGCCTAGGCAACTTAGTGAGGCCTTGTCTCAAAAAAAGTAAAAATAAAAATGAGAAGTATAGCTCAACGCAAAGACCTTGGGTTCAAGGCTCAATACCACCAAAAGGAAAAAAGTTTAAGCAAACCATGATTTATTCTTCTCAAACAAGCAGAACTGCTAAATACAATAGCTCAACAGTTAAGGGTAATGTGGATCTTGGGTGAGGTAAGAAGAAACTCAAAGCATGATATGAATGTAGGCTGAAGATCCACTCAGAGAATGTGGGGAGGACACATGCAGGACTTGAGTTCTGGAAAGAAAGATAGGTGGCTGTTTGGGTCTAAGCCCTCGATGGCTTTAGGCTAGTTAAAGGTTATATGCGTTGATTGTTTTGACAGACATTGAAAACTCATGGGCCAAAGATTTTCACTGATTAAACTCTGCCAATAGAGTATGAAATTGTTTCCCTTGTGGGTATTTTCTAACTAATTGCTTGCATCTGCTATAGATGGGAAAAAAGTATCTCCATGTCTTAATTTGTATTACTTTAATTATGGGCAAGAACGTTTTGTGTCTTTATTAGCAAACAGCCAGTTACAACTTGGCTAGTTTTTTTTAGTTGACGTGCAAGTGTGTGGGAAGTGAGGGAGACAGACAGACAGGCAGGCAGTGGGACAGACAGAGGCAGAGATAGAGACAACAGACGTTTTTTTCATGAGCATAGTTGCTAGATGAAATTTCAAATTCCACAGCTAAAAGTGATTTGTGGCAAACACTGGACCAACCGCAAGGCAACTTCATGTCACATTTCACAGTCAGGGACATTTTAAATTAAAAAATGCTCATCACGTGGGAACACATTTCCTCTTAACCCTAGCTGTGGTTATCCTAGATTATGAATGAAACCCAGGTGGAAGAGAGGCAGCCAGCTGGTCATCAGAGGTCTGGTGGCAGGAGGGGAAAGGGCAATTGCCTTGATTTGACCCATCTCTCTCACCACACTTGGTTCAGGTTGGCCTGGGATTTCAGGAGATAATAGCCAGTTACTTTACAGAGAATCCAGTGGAACAGGCTGCTTTGCTGAGACCTCAGACCCGAGAGGTGAACAGGACAAGATGGATGATTTGCGTTTGGCTGTTTTTCTCCTCAAGATCAGGGCTGGCAGCGCAGCTCCCTTAGGAATGCTCAGCCTGCAGGGCCTGTGGAGGTTTCTTCCTGATGAAAGTGAGGCCCGGAATTTAGGTCACATACTCAAGGTTACACTGCTGGTTGGTCACAGATGAAATTAAAGAAGAAATTAGACAATTTCTACAATTAAAGGACAATGACAATACAACCTATTGGAACATATGGGACACAATAAAAGCAGTCCTACAAGGGAAAGTTATGGGGTAAACTCCCATACCAGAAAAAAAGAAGGAGCTCAAATAAACAACTTAGGGTTGAATCTCAAGCTTCTAGAAAAAGAAGAAAAAATGAATCCAAAAATTCACATGAGGATAGAAACAATAATGATCAGAGAAGAAATTAATGCAATTGAAGTTAAGAAAACAATACAATCAATGAATCAAAAAGTTGATTCTTTGAAAGATTAAATAAAATTGACAAACCCTTAGCCAACCTTATCAAAAAGGAAAGATTCAAATCCAAGCAATGAAGAATGAAAAGGGAGAAATCACGACATATCTTGCAGAAATCCAAAATATTGTCAGCACTTACTTAGAGAACCTGTACTTTAATAAGAAAGACATAGATTCCTAGATATATATGAATTACCAGAGTTGAATCAAGAAGATCTAAAAATTCAAAGTAAACCAATATCAGTCAATGAAACATAATTAAAAACCTACCGACAAAGAAAAGTCCAGGTCCTGATGAATTCATAGCTGAATTCTTTAAGAAATTTAGAGAAGATCTAATTCCACTAGTCCTCAAACTCTTTAATGAAGTTGAAAAAGAAGCAATACTCCCAAACTCATTCCTAAAAGCAAGCATTATCCTGATACCAACACCAGAAAAGGATCTAGCCAAAAAAGAGACTACAGGCCAATTTCCTTAATGAATATAGACACGAAAATCCTCAGTTAGATACTAGCAAATAGGATGCAGCAAATCATCACAAAGATTATACACTATGATGCTTCAAAATATGCAAATCAATAAATGATTTGTGTATCAACAAGAACCAAGTATGGAGAACACATGATTGTTTCTTTTTTTTTTTTTTTTTTTTGTCTTTTTCCTTTTTATTGGTGCCAGGGATCAAACTCAGGACTGCTTGCTTGCAAGGCAGGCGCTTATGCCGCTGAGCTAAATCCCCAACCCCCACATGATTGTTTCAATAGATGAGGAAAAGCATTTGACAAAGTCTAATACCCATTCATTCTAAAAACCCTATAGAAAATTGGAATAGAATGTCTTTGTCTCAATCTGATAAAAGCACCTGTGATAAATCAATATTCAGCATCATACTACATGGTCAAAAACTAAAAGCTTTCACTTTAAAATCAGGAACAAGACAAGGATGTCCACTATCACCATTCTTAGTCAATATAGTTCTAGAAACATTAGCCAGAACAATTAGACAAGAAAAGAAAGGAAGGATCTTGGGCCTGCCTGCACCCTCAATTCTGGAAATTGGGTGGCCAGAGGTGAGTGTCCCTGCACCATCCCGAGCCCCGGGAGTTTAAGATCATTGCTCCCACCAGCCAAGGAACTTCATAGCTTCCTGCCACACTGGCTCCGCAGGTCTTGGCCTGCCTGCCCCACCCCCAGTGACCCTCTCTCAATCCGAGGAACTAGGCGGCCAGAGTCTCAGGAACTGAGGGCATAGAAGAGGATTTCCAACAGGCCCAGGGGAAGCCTTAGAATAACACTTGAAACACAGAAATGTAGGAAAATGACAAAACAAAAGACCAAAATACAACCTCAAACCTCCAGCCCATCCCAAGAAACCTTAGGAGCTATGTACATAGAAGAAAATATATGCCATGCACCTGAAATACCTGAAATAATATCAACTGAAATAAAGAAGCAACTCTGGGAAGCTTTAAAGGAATTCAAACTAGAAATAATATCCCCGGTAAAAGAAGAAATGATAAAAGAAATGAAAGAAGACACAGTTAAAAAATTAGAGGAACAAAACAAAAAGATAAAATCCCTGGGTGAACAATATAAGAAACAAACAGAATGCATGAAGCAGATTCAAAGAGATATACAAGAAATAAAAAATTCCACTGAAAGTTGTCAAAACTGCCGCAATGAAAGTGAAGATAGAATTTCAGACCTCGAAGATGAGATTGCAGCTAGTGAAAAGGAAAGGAAAGATCTTTTAAAAATAACAAGGAATCACGAAATAACAATTCAACAGCTGCAAGATGATGCAAAGAAAAACAACATAAGATTGACAGAGATAAATAAAAAAGAAGGAGACAACATAAAGGATGTCAAGAGGATATTTAGAGAAGTAATAGCTGAAAATTACCCCAACATGAGAATGGAAACTGACATCAGGATCAGTGAAGCATATAGAACTCCAAATAGCCATAACCAAAATAAAACTACACTCAGACATATAATAATCAGCATCCCAGAAATCCAACATAAGAATAGGATATTAAAAGCTGTCAGAGAGAAAAGACAGGTTACCTATAAAGGAAAACCTATCAGAATCACAGCAGACTTTTCAGCACAAACAATAAAGTCAAGAAGAACATGGAGTGAAGTATTTCAGATCCTAAAGGAAAATGATTTCCAACCTGGACTGATGTACCCTGAAAAACTGTCCTTCAAAATGGATGGAGAAATAAGATACTTCCATGACAAAGAACAGCTGAAGAACTTCATGATCACCAAGCCAACCCTGCAAAGAATACTGAAAGACAGTTTAGATACACGTAGAAAAAAAAAAAAAAAAAACATTAAGCAAAGCAGACAATTAAACAGAATGGAAAGATAAAGATGCAACAGCAGAAAGATAACATGTCAACAATAAACCAATATATAACAGTTATAATATAGCCAAATCAATAAAGCCAAAAGTAAAAATCATATGATCATTTCTATAGATGCAGTAAAAGCTTTTGATAAGGTCCAACATTCATTCATGATAAGAACCTTACAGAAAATTGAAATAGATGGTCTTTACCTCAATATGATAAAGGCCATCTATGACAAACCAATAGCCAGTATCATACTAAATAACCAAAAACTGAAGGCCTTTAACCTTAAAATCAGGCACAAGACAAAGATGTTCATTATCACCACTCCTACTTAATATAGTACTGGAAGTACTAGCCAGAGCAATTAGACAAGAGAGAGAAATAAAAGGGGTAAAGATAGGAAAAGAGGAAGTTAAATTATCATTATTTGTGGATGACATGATACTCTACATAGAAGACTCCCAAAACTCCATTGAAAGACTCCTAGATATAATAAATAAATTCAGCCACGTAGCTGGATACAAAATCAATACTCAAAAATGAATAGCATTCCTATACACTAACAACAAAATCACAGAGAGAAAAACAAGAGAAGCCACACCCTTCACACTAGCAAGCCAAAAAATGAAATATTTAGGAATTATTCTCATGAAAGAAGTGAAAGATCTATATAGGGAAAATTATAATACCCTAAAAAAGAAATCGAGGAGGATCTCAGAAAATGGAAAGATATTCCTTGCTCATGGATAGAAAGAATAAATATTGTGAAAATCGCCATTCTCCCAAAACTGTTATACAGATTCAATGCAATCCCAATAAAAATACCATCAACATACCTCATAGATCTCGAGAAATCACTCCTAAAATTCATCTGGAACCAGAAGAGACCTAGAATAGCAAAGCCAGTTCTAAGCAGCAAAGACAAGGCAGGAGGCATAACAATCCCTGACTTGAAGTTATAGTACGAAGCAACTGTAGTAAAATCAACATGGTTCTGGAATAAAAACAGAGCCAAAGATCAATGGAATGGATTAGAAGATACAACCACAACTACAAACACACTCAAAATCTTTGATAAGGTCCCAAACATGTTCACTGGAAGAATGACAGTCTCTTTAATAAATGGTGTTGGAAAAACTGGCTCTCCAATATGCCAAAGACTGATTAAAATCTAAATGGATCAAAGATCTGAATATTAAAACAGAAATACTAAATCTATTGGAAGACAAATTGGGTAAAAACCTTGAAGACATAGGGGTAGGTAGAGAATTCATGAACAGGAATCAAACCGCATCGGAAATACTTTCCAGAATCAATTACTGGGATCACATCTTATTAAAAAGTTTCTGCACATCAAAATAAATCTCTAGCATAGTGAAAAGAAAACCCACAAACTGGGAAAAAATCTTAGTGAACTTCCTTCAGACAAAGGACTTCTGTCTAAAACATATAAAGAATTAAAAAAATCAGGCCCCCAAAATTCAAAGAATCAATCCAAAAATGGGCATCTGAGATGAATACACAATTCTCAGATGAAGAACTACAAATGGAAAATACATACATGAAAAAATGGTGATCATTATTACTCATTAGAGAAATGCAAATTAAAACCACACTGAGATACCATCTCACTCCAGAAAGAATGGCCAAGATATAGAAAACTACCAACAACAAATGCTGGAGAGGCTGTGGGGAAAAAGGAACTCTCCTGCACTGTTGTTTGGAGTGTAGACTGGTGCAACCATTGTGGAGGTCAGTCTGAAGATTTCTCAAAAAGCTGGGATTGAAAGTCCCATTGGTTCCAGCTATTCCACTTCTAGGCATATTCCCAGAAGAACTGAAAACATCATACAACAGTGATATATGTGTGCCCATGTTTATAGCAGCACAATTTGTAATAGCCAGATCTTTGGAAACAACCTAAGTGTCCATCAACTGAGGAATGGCGTAAAAAGATGTGGTATTTTTATACAATGGAGTACTACTTAGCTATAAAGAATCATCACATTGAGATATATATAAATAAATGGACACAGCTTGAGACCATACTCATAAGCGAAATAAATCAAACTCACATGTATAAATACCGAAGTTTCCCTAGTGTAAAAAATGGTAAGAATACATAAAAGCATGTGATAATCATGATTCCTATTATATTGCTTTGAAGCCTTATAATGTTTTCATTTATTAGTTGGAATGGTTTTATTCTGGGTTATTTGATTTTATTGTCTTAGATGGTATGAATAGCTATTTTGAAGAAAACAAGACATTATAATAGCTAGTGCTGATTTAATATCATCTTATTTTGAAGTTCCACCAAGCTTTTGTTCATCTGTCTCCATCGGTTTTATTATGTTGTATCTTATTGGATTTTATTATATGTGATAGTATAAACAAAATTTTTTTATGGACAAGGAGATAATATAATAACCATTGTTTATTTTCTGTTAGTTGGTTCTGAATACTCTGTAATACTTTCATTCTCTTAAATGGATTTACACTGTCTTGTTATGTTTGACATGTATGAAGGTATACTCAAATATTTCAAGAAAAGAGACACTATGGTAACTATTGTTATGTCAGGTTGTCTTGTGGTGAAACACTATGTTGCTTAAATTGTTCTGCTCTGACCTGTTTTGTTATGTCCTCTTTTATCTTAATCTTTTTTTAAATAAAATTTAAAAAAAGAAAAGAAAGGAAGAAATTAATTATCATTATTTGCAGGTTACATGATACTCTACGTACAAGACCTCAAAAATTCTACCAAAAGACTTCGAGACTTAATAACCAAATTCAGTAGAATAGCTGGATACAAAGACAACATTAAAAAACAATAAGATTTCTGTACACAAATAACAAACTCACTGTTACAGAAATTAGGGAAATCATACCTTTCACAATAGCATAAAAATGAAATAATTAGGAATCAGTCAAAAGAAGGAACTAAAAGACTTTTACATCAAAAAGTGCAGCAATTCTGAAAAAGGAGATTGAAGAGGATTACAGAAAATGGAAAGACATCTCTTGTTCTTGGCTAGTGAAAATGGCCTTCCAAAACTGTTACACAGTTTTAATGCAATCCAAGTCAAAATACCAATAACATTCCTCACAAAATTAGAGGAAACAATCCTAAAACTTATTTGGAACTTGGGCAGTGGTTTAGCTCAGTGGCATACGTGCAGCATGGCAAACATGAGGTCATGAGTTTGTTCCCCGGTACCAACAAACAAACAAACAAACAGACAAACATTATTTGGAACCAGAAGAGACCTGGAATAGCAAAAGCAATAAATAGCATAGTATTGGCACAAAAAGAGATCTGAGGATCAGTGAAACAGATTAGAAGATGAAGAAACAACTCTAAACACACTCAGCCAAAGCTTATCTTTGACAAAAGGGCCAAATACCTTCATTGGAAAAAATGGCCTCTTTAATAAATGGTGCTAGAAAAACTGACTTTGTATACACCAAAGATTAAAAGTAGACCCATATCTCATCGCACACTAAACTAAATTTGAAATGACCTAAATATTAAAACAGAAACACTAAATCTGCTGGAAGAAAATGTGTAGAACTCTAAAAGACATTGGCATAGGCAAATAATTTATGAACAAATCCTTGATCATACAGGAAATATTGCGAATAATCTGGAATCTCATCTTGTTGAAACACTTATACACAGCAAAAAGAAACCACCAGCAGATTAAAGAGACAAACCACAGAGTGAGAAGAAGTTTTGCCAGCTGGTCCTCAAAAACTAATATTTAGAATGCATAAAGAACTCAAGAAAATCAGATCCTCAAATTTAAAGTCTCAGTCCATAAATGAACATCTGAAATGAATAGACACTTTGCAGATGAAGAAGTAGAAATGGCAAATATATATGAAATATATGAAAACATGTTCATCATCTTTGGTCATCTGAGAAATGCAAATTAAAGAAACACTAAGAGCACATCTCCAAAAAAAATGACCACCATCAAGAACTCAACCAATAACAAATGCTGGAGGGGCTCTGGGGAAAATGAAATGCTTCTGCACTGTTGATGGGAGTTTAGACTGGTGCAACCACTGTGGAAATAAATGTGGAGATTTTTAAAGACACTTAAGACTAGAGGTTCCATTTAATCAAGCTATTTCCCTTCTTGGAGTCTTCCCAAAAGAATTAAAAGCATCATACCACAAGGATGCATGTACACTCATGTTTATAGCAGCACAATTTTTGATAGCTAAATCTTAGAAACAGCCCAAATTCCTGTAAACTGAGGAATGGATAAAAAATATATGACTTTTAAAAATGTAGTAAAATACCATTCTTGCATTGTTTTTCTGGTGTGAGAAACCAAAAGTATAAATGATATGGTGGTACATGCCTGTAGGTCCCTCAGGAGGCTGAGGCAGGAGGATCACCATGAATTGGAGGCTAACCTGGGCTACATAGTGAGTTCAAGGCCAGCCTGGACTATATAGGAAGATCCTGTCTCAAAATGCAAAAACAAAATGGGACCAAAATGTATAACAAAGATCGTGAAATAGGAAGAAAACATTGAAACAGGAAGGGGAATGAGGCAGGGTGGTGGGGGGTGTGTGGAGGGAAAAGTAAAAAGGAGAACAGAGGTAAAAAATGCAGTTTTTGTTAATAAGGAGGTGGAGAGAGATTCAAGACAGGCGAAGAATGGGAGAAAAGAATCATTATGTGTTATGTACGGGTACAAATTCCCTATGATGAATGTAATCATCATGTATATCTAAAATGTACAAATAAAATTAATTTTTACAAAGCTTATAGCTATGAAGGGGTGGTCCCTGGGGGGTGTGGCCTGCATGGGTTTATCCCCTTCCCTCCTCCCTGATCACCCTCTATTGCCTGTCCGCCATGCCATGAGCAAGCCCCCTCTGCCAGGCCCCTCTGCAATGCCCTTCTGCCATGCTGCCCCACCTTGGAGCCAGCTGACAATACACTGAAACCTCTACAGATCATGAGCCAAAATACACCTTCTGTCTGTAGAACTGTCCCAGTTGGGTATTGCATTTTGGGGCTAAGAAAATAGCCATGATGTACTCCCAAGAATAATTGTTGTGCCTGATTGTATAAGCTAATCAATTACTAATTGCTTATACATTTCCAGCTAATTTCTTGTGCCCTTCTCATTCATTCATCAAACTTTCTATCTTGACTGTCTCCCATGTATGGGTCAACAGCACAGAAAATGGAAGAGAAGAAGTCTGGTCCTCCTTGGCTGTGAGGAGACTTAGAAGTGAACCCACAGGTACAGTCCAGTGAATTGACTGGGGGATGCTCAGATTTGCTAGCAGCTCCGAGGAGAAGAGTGTCTTGGTTACTTTCCTCTCATTGCTGGGACAAAATACCCATCACCCAAAGTGAAGGAAGGAAAGGTTTATTTAGCTCACAGTTTGTGGAGGTTTCAGTCCATAATCAGCTGGCTGCAAGGCAGGTGGCATGGCACTGGGGCGACACTTCAAGGCAACAGCCAGAGCCAAAGGGCGGGGGCACAATCCCCTTCTCCTTTATATTGTACACGGGTCACACACACACACACCCCAGACCCCAGAGCAGGTGTAGCCATCACAGAATCTCTGTGCCCTCCTCTTGCACAGGATGAGGACATTTGCAAAGTAAGGATCCTGGCTCTCTGCTGAGTCTCTGGGTTAAACTCCTCAAGTTGACATGGTGTATCAACCATATCGGGGTGCTAACCTGAGAGGCTTCTGGAAGGAAGAGACACTGAGCTGACTCTTGAAAGAGCTAAGGACAGTGAGGAAGACAGAGAGATTAGTGCATGGAAGGTGTAGAGGTGTCAGAAAACACAGTGTGTTTAGAAGATAGCAGAAATAAGTGCTCTCCCATCATCAGTCACATGTATACTCTGATTTTTAAACATATGCATTCACCAGAAAGGATAGAGGTACATGTATAGGGTTATACATGCCTAGAACTCCATCTAAAAGTTTTATAAAAATTGATTTTATTTTGTGTGATGGTATGAACAGCTGTACTGAAGAAAACAAGACACCATGGTAGCCATTGATGATTTCCTGTCATTTTGTTTCGAAGTCCAATAATGCTTTTATTTTTGGTTTTGATTGGTTTTAGTCTGTTTTCAATTATTTGATTTCAGTATGTATGAAGGTATGGACAACTATTTTGAAGAAAACAAGAGACATTATGGTAGTCATTATTGATTTCCTAATGTCTGGTCTTGAAAGCCCTTAAGGCTCTCATTCTTTCATTTTGATTGCTTTTATACTATTTTGATTTGTATTAACTTATTGTGTGTGAAGGTATGGACAACTATTTCAAAGAAAACAAGAGACATTACGGTAGCCACTGCTGATTTCCTATTGACTTTTTCTGAAATCTTATGTTATTTGCATTGTTTTACTCTGTTCTTCTTTGTTCCATTTTGTTTGGTTTTATTTTATTCTATTTAAAATAAAAAAGTATGTACTGACTTATTTATGGGTTTGTAGTGGGAATGGATATGGATACTCAGTCTTCTTAACCAAGCCGGTCAGCTGGCTGGTCTGTGCAGGTCCTTACTAGTCCTAGCAGGACATCAAACTGCAACCTTGGTCTGCAGATCAAGGATCATGAAAGGCATCTGATGGGAGAAGAGCAGCTGCAGATGGTCCAATAAAATTTCAGTCAGGTGAGATGACTAGGTGGGTGTGAAACGTCGGAGTTCTGGTAAAAATGATCCCCTGCCCTGGCCACTCCCTAGCTGTTACTGCGTCTCACTTTCCCATCTTCCTAATAAATTTGCCGGCCTTCGTTGCCTCCTCAGGCATCAAGAGGGGAGTTTGTCTGGAGACCCTTTGGGAGCCCATGTCAAATCCTTGACAAATGTTCTGTTAAGTTAGGTCTGCAGCAGGCTGGAAAAGGCGAAGATTAAAGGAATAAAATATGCCCCACACAGTTGTGGAGGGCACTTGCCAGCTGGGACTCTGCTCTGTCATCGAAGGTCACCACAGGGTTGGCTGATAAATGATAACAATTTTCTATAACACGTAGGCTTTTAGTCTTTCCAACAACCCAGAGAAGAAACGTTACACACGATGACGGGAGTGGTTTTTACCATGTCGTTTTGGCCTCAAAGCTAGTTTTTAGATTTCATGGATAGTAAGTCCAGCAATATCATAAAAATGCCTATGCAAACAAGACCCTGTTGGTCGGGACATTTTTTGGGGAAAGAAGGAGGTATTCACAGTGAAAACTCACTTATCTAGCTTAATCAAGTAAGATGATGTTTATTAGGGGAATACCAAATATCAAGGAGATTTTATTAGAGGAATACCCAGAATATCTAGGAGAACCCAAGAGAACAGATAACGCGGCTCTTCCCTGGGACCTGATACCAGGGCTGTAGAGACATCAGCAACCCAGAAGGCCCGTCCTCTGCTCTCCCTGTGTTTTGTTGGTCTGTGACCTCGCCCCTCATTCATTACATTCTTTTTTATTCTAAGCAGCATTTGCTTCTCTGACTCTCCTGGGATTCACTTGCTTAGACTCTGGCCTCAGCAATGACAGACCTGCACTTCTTGGTCCTCCTTATACATTCCCAGGAAAAAATGCTAAAATTGGCAGCATGTGACCTGGTTTCCACACTTAACTCATACAGCCATGGCCCTGAGGCGGTAGGCAGGCGGGGTATCTGGAGCATTTGTGTTAGGCAGGCACCTACTTCTTGGGAGTTGCTAGCCTTGCAGGAAATCTTGGATTGTGTAAGTTTCCCCTAAATAGCCTTAAGGATGTACATGATGCATAAGAAGTGTACATTCTCTTATGGAACGGTTGCTTTGCACGGCAGACTGGGAATTTGCATGTAGGGTTGCATACAGCGTTGTTCTCTGGAGGTTTTCTTTGTATTCTCATGGGGTGCTGTTGAAGAGATGGGTACCTGGTACATACAGCTGTTCTTATGCTGTGTTACAATGCAGAGCTTGTAAGTCCTAGAAGGGTACTGACAAGGAGGTATTATATTCAGGTATACACAAGGAGATTTGGAGCCTTATTACAGCTCATGATCATATATTTGAGGTATCTAGCTGAACAAATGAGTATACCCTTGATTGTCTGTGGTGACTTCTTTGCTATTTTAAGACTTTCTGCCTCTCAGCTTGCCTCTTTATCAACACTGGTGTCTAACAGTCCCAGACAGCAGGATTTTTATTTGCTTTGGTATCTGCCCAGTGTTCTTTCCCATACTGTAGTTTTCCCCATGTCTCTAACTCACAAGTTCAAGAGCCATGTCTACCAGCTAGCCTTCCCTAATATGCCATCCCTCACTTTATTTTAGAACTCATTCAACAGTTATCCAGCCAGTATTTGCCAAGCACAGTGTCGGCTGGTTACATCAGTTTTCCAGCACTGTAGTTTTAACAAAGGACCACAGACTTATATGGCTTAAAAGCCAGAAATATCTTTGTATATGGGAGTGTAGAAGCTCAAGATCACCGTGCCAGCAAATCTGATTTCTCCTGTGGCCTCCTTCTTTGGCTTGCAGATGAGTTCCTACCGCTTGTGTTTTCACTGCATGCACACATGCTGGGTGCTGCTTTGTTTGTCCAAACTTTTCTATAAAACCACCAATCAGGGTCTACTCTAAAAGTTCTTTTTTTAAAAAAATTTTTTAATTTTAAAGAGAATAAAGCCCCCCAAAACTAAAACAGAATAAATCCAATCAAAAACAAAGCAGTGAAAGTGGTACATAACTTAGAATCAGGATAATAGGAAATTAATAATGACTATCATAATATATTTGTTATTTCATGGTAGTTGTTCATTCTGTCAGGCATAGTAAAATAAAATAAAACAGAATAAAACCAATCAAAACAGAACATTGAATAAAACAAAACAATAAATCAGAACAACACAAAACAACGATCCCATCTGTGTTGTCTGACACTTTGCCCACAAATGTTGGGTTTATGGGCTGAATTTGTGCCCCTCCCAATTCATATGTTGACGTTCTACCTCAGAATGTGACTGTTTGGAGGTAGAATTTCAACATATGAATTTTGGGGGGCAAGTGTTGGATAACACAGATGGGATCACTGTCCTCTTGTGGCTTGATAAGGAAGAGAAGACAAACACCAACCATTTGTATGACAAGTTCACTAACTACCATTGTGGGGTGGTCTAAGGAATATTTGTCATGTGAACAGGTAGTCTTGGGGTTAGTTGGTATGGAAAGATCTCCATGAGGATCTAAGATCTGAAGGAAGGGTGGCTAGGAATCAACTAGTTATGAGGGAGGTCCCAGTATTCCAGACAGAGAGATCAGTGTGTGTAAATCCCAGGCAATGGAACAGAACATGACATATTCAAGGAGTTAAGGTCAAAAGGGCCAGATTACATGGGATGTTGTGTCCTGAGATCCTCATTTCAGTGCTTACTCTATTCTCCTTTGGACTATTTTAAACATTCTTTCAGGAGGGATAGGTAGCATGCATGTTTCGCTTCTTCTTGTGCTCATTTAGGGAGATCTTGTCTTTAGCTCCTTTGCTGTTCTCTCTTCATAGTCTATAGCACTGGCCTTAGCATATGCTGGGTGCTCAAGAAATAAATTAAGTGGCTATCATGAGAAATGGGATTAGTGGAAGCACTCTTACTTGTCTGAACTAGGGCCTGAGTCAGTCTTGGGTATGTTTCCTCCCAAGGTGAGGACTTTGGCACTATGATGCCACCTAGTGCTTGTTTTTATTGAAAGAGCACAGGGAAGCATTTTGTTTCTTTCGCCAGCATAAACTGATTTGTCCAAACCTTCATCCTTTCATCCGTTCTTTTACGTCCATGTTGGTGTCCAACTGCATCTCGTTCCATTGAGTTGGACACAGTACACACATTTCCACCTTGCTGTAGTTTCCTCAGTATTTTGTGTTGGGATTTTTCTGTCCCCATATCATAAATAATGCTTTGAGGCACCAGTGTCTAGATCCCTGAGCTCCCACAGTGCTTCTGCTTGACATGGTATGAACTAAATACTATCATATTGTGTTAGGAATAATTGTGGATGTTCCTTTCTGTCTTTTCCCAATGTCAGATGGTGAATGTGAAGGTTTGTGACTCTGCCTGAGCATATAATCAATATATGGCTAACTTTTAGCAAATGGAAATAAAACGTCAGATTTTTCATTTGAAATGCTGTATAGCAATCAAAGTAACGAACTAGGATTGCAAAAACAGAGCCTTAAAAAGAATGCTGAATATAAAAAAAGTAGAACATAACACGATCTCATTGTCAAATACTGTTACCTGTTTTTTTTTTTAAATACACTGATAAACATGCTATATATTAAAAAAAAATTGGTAGCCAACCACACTAGCATGAATGACCATGGGACCCAGGATGAAAGCTGGGAATAGTGATGAAGAGAAAAAAATAAGGCCAGGGAGAGGTCTTGCACCTTTTATGAATGAGGGAATTTAATAACTTCAACTCTTTGTACCTGAGGCCCAGACAGAGCCCTGCTCTCCCGTGTCCTTAAATTCTGCAAAGACCTGGGGAGAACTTCCGGCCTTTCAGGAGTCCCGCCTCCTTATTTCATCGGTCCCGCCTCTATTTGCATATTTCTCAGAGGAACACCAATCAGGTGGCAGCCCCTCCCTTTTCGAACGCCGCTCTTAGGCCCCCTCTACCAAGGGGCGGGGCCGTTGCCAGGTGACCGGAGGACGCACTGAGCCAAGGGTTTCCGCTTTGCCCCGGCGGGCAAAAGAGATAAAGGGCACGACCCCTTTCCCAGACTCGCCCAGTTTCTGCGATCTACACAGCAGCCCTTGAGGCCGCCCCCAGAGAACATCAGGATGGCCGAGGTCAGGAGTCGGTGCCCCTCTGTCGCCTCTCGCTGGACCGCTCCTTCTTCTATTAGATTGATCCCCTGTCACATTCATCTAATAGTTTTCAGTCCTCTCTGCCCTGTTAGATCACACCCCATCTTCATTCTCAAAGATGAGGTGCCATTTCTGCAAGCGTTCAGGGCTCCCTTGCCTGTCCATTAGCCCTCCTGTCTATAACTTCGGCAGCCTCTAATTGCTGACATCATTTGATTTATTGTCCTCACCCACCATGGCCCTGCCCCAGTTCATCACCTCATTGGAGCCCTCCCTCACCTCACTCTTAACAGGGATGATTCCGGCCAGGGTCAGCAAAAGATTTTCCAGGCCCGGTGCAAAATGAAAACACAAAGCTTCTTAGTCAAAAATCATTATGGTTTTTAAACTGTGACAACAGTGCATTAATCGAGGGTGGGATTCCTTTGAACCTGGAACCCCATGCAGCTGTTTAGGTCCCTATAGTCAGCCCTCGTCTTGGCTTCTAGCACCTCTTCCCCTGCCCGTTTTGCTTCCTTGGTCTCCTCTACACCACCTGTATCCTCTCATCATTACATCTCCTACACATCTAGCATTCCATCTTAAATTCCACTTCCTGCGGTCCATAGCTCTGTGCTTCCTTATCATCCCTCTAGTTTCCTCATTTCCTGGCTGGTCAGCCTCATAGCTTTCTGATGTCCGTGCTGCTGTGACCACATGACCTTTCCCCATTACTTATTCTCTTTATACCTCATTGCCTCCCATTTCCTCCTCTTGACCTGTCTGGATCTCCTTTATACTTTCCAATATTTGCTTTGAGTGTTTCCTGTTTTTTTCCCTGACCATAATCTTGGTTTATTTTATTATTCTTAATTTCTCATAGATAAGCCAATACTGTGAGTGAATTCTTCTCCAGTGTCGCCTTTCTTTTATTGTCCCCTCTCATTTCTTCCCTTCTTTTATTTCTCTTCTTACTTGATTTCCTTTTCTTCTTTCCGAGCATCTAGAAGGACACCTGGCACATTATCAAGCACTCAGGCTAGGTGAAGAATGAAGGGGTGTCACCACGCATGTTGATGCTGTGTTTCTGAACTATTTACCGTTATATACCCTAAGACTCTAGATACCAAACAGCTTTTGGTTGCAGTCTGGAGATGATTTTTGCTTTTCTTTTAAGAGTATACTTTTTAAATGATGATATGAAAAAAATTTCTGATCACAAAATTTTCTTTAAAATTTTTCTTTCTCTGGTATTTTCCCATGTCTGTGCTAAGCACCAGGTGTATAGGGAAAACATGGCCTGCAAACAAATCATTAGGTTTCTGGTCAAGTGTGACATTAATGCCATAACTGAGGACAGCGTTGTGATAAACTTCTGGGTTGCTTATGTTTGAATCAACAAGGGAAAGCCCAGAGTGGCGGCAACACCGTATAATGTAATGTTGCAAGTATAAATAAGGCCTTGTGACCTTAGCAGTTCATTACTCCAGAGTCTTTCTGGGGTTCTCTTTGGGGTCATACAGTGCACCCTCCTTAGAAGGCCGTCCAGTGTCTCCAGGCTGCCTCTAACACCTAATTGTGGTTTCCTTTCTTCTCTCTGGGTTACCTCTTACATTTTAGTCAATTTGGAGATTGTTTTTGCTTTAAGCTTTTGCTTAAACTGTGAATTGTGCAAGAAGCCTTTTCATCTATATCTCTGTGTGAAAACTCTCTTTCTTCTAGGTCTGCTTTATTCTTGCTGCAAAGTATATATCTCTCTTCTTGTAGGTCCTTCTAGAACTCTGAATCCATTTTATGACTGAGATCAAATTCTGTACCATTATCTATTTGCGTAACACACTCCACCAGCTAGTACAATAAAAATATCTGTGTCATTTATTCTTTACCTTGATTTCTCTGCAGCTTCATCACAGAACTTAACCTATATAATAAATGTTCAACCAATATTTACTAAATGGGGCTGAGGATGTAGCTCAGAGATAAAGTGTTGGCCCAGCCTGTGTGAGGCCCTAGTTTCAATTACTAGCAGCTATGGGAAAGAGAAAAAACACTTTGCTGAATGAATGGATAAATACGTTAAACGTATCTTATAAGTTATTGTTGTTCTTGTGGTATGCCCAATAAGAAGTAGGTATATTCATCTGCTAGAACAAACATAACAAAGTATCAAAAACTAGATGGCTTAAAACAGCTGGTTATTTATTTATTTACTTATTTAGTCTTATCATTCTCAAGGGTAGAAGATTAAAATCAAAGTATTGGCAGGGTCATGTTCCTTTTGAGACCCTGAATAACCCTACTTTGCCCCTTTCACTTTCTTTTTTTTTTTTTTAATTGGTACCGGGGATCGAACCCACGACTGCATGCTTGCAAGGCAGGTGCTTATGCCACTGAGCTAAATCCCCAGCCCCCCCTTCTCACTTTCTGGTAGTTGATGACAAATCTTAGTCTTGGGATCATACCTGTGTCGGTCTATTTTACTCACATGATCTCTCTCTCTGTGTATGTGTGTGTGTGTGTGACATTGGGCTACACTGAATTAGAATCCAACTCACTCCTATGACCCTATCTATCTATTCATATCTATTATCTATCCATTGATCTATTTATCTATCCATCCTTATCTATTATTTATATCTATCATTCATCCATTCCTATCCACTATCAATCTATTGATCTATCTATCCCTTTTATCTATCTATCTATCTATCTATCTATCTATCTATCTATCTATCTATCTATGTAAATGTACCCAGAAATGAAAACAGTGACTTCCCAACACCTATCTTAGTTTTCCTGCCTGCTGCGGGCTTTCCTTTTCCTGCGTGGAGGTCTTTCATTCAGGGGTGATAGGAGTAATTCTTTGATAAGAATGGGGTAACTGTTGAGGTGCACATTCCCATTCTTGCTCTTTCTTACAGGAAAAAGCTGAAAAGCCAGTGCTGGAGGAAACTGCATTTGAGGAAATTGAAAAAGATTTTCAAGAGGTTCTCAGTGAACTTTCAGGTGACAAAAGTTTGGAAAAGTTTAGAATTGAATATGAGAAGCTTCACACCATTATGAAAAAGTCTTATGACAATGAAAAGCGGCTGATGGCTAAATGTCGAGAACTGAACGCCGAGATTGTGGTTAATTCGGCGAAGGTCGCCACTGCCCTGAAGCTGTCCCAGGATGATCAGACCACCATCGCGTCTCTGAAGAAGGTCAGTGTCTAGTGTGGATGAACCTGAGTTTGAAGCATCCTCCTTTTCCTTACATTTGCAGCTCTAGGCTGGTAGTAAACTAGTTACTAGGTAAAAATTTGCATGATATATATATTCATTAAGCTTATAGAGTAATATTCATTCTCAAAGAAAATAGCCTGGGTGCATTTCACCTTCCAGAATATAATAGAGAATCTTACTGGCTTGGTTTCTGGGAAATAATGGGTTTGCAAGAAGACTGAGAGATAAATAAATGCAGTATGTCTTGTTTGAGGCAGTTACACATGATAGTTCGTTAAAAATATTTTTATATTTCTGCTTTTTCTCTTGCTTCAGAAGTGATTGCTTTGAGAATTCCCAGATAGATAGTAATTTTCATTTTCAATTACCACTCTGTTTCTCCCTTGATTGTATTAATTTCTGACAACAAGAGAACCAGAGAGTCTATCTGGGAGAATATCGAGGGAATATGTGTGATTTTATCTCACACTGTATTTTTCATCCTTGAATGTGTTGCACACATTTCCTGCTGTTCTTAAGGTGATGAAAGGTTGAGGCGTTAATTTATAATTAAAACCCTGCTCCTGAGAACAATTTACAAACATTTCAGGCGATTCCCTTAATATCAAGCAGTTAGGTGTTACCTAATTCAAATTAGCTTCAAGATCAATACAAAATACAGTTTTATCTGTGTTCTTAGAAACCACTCTGTGTATCAGTGTAATTTTCTTGTCACTTTTTTCTTTTCCTTGCTAAAAAATCAATATGAGAAGACTTTAATTCATTTTTTTTTTTTGGTCTTTTTCCTTTTTATCGGTACCGGGGACAAGAGAAAAAGCAGAAATATAAAAATATTTTTAATGAACTATCATGTGTAACTGCCTCAAACAAGACATCGAACTCACGACTGCCTGCTAGCAAGGCAGGTGCTTATGCCACTGAGCTAAAGCACCCGGCTTTAATTCATTTTAAGATGGGAAAAATACTTTCATTTTAAATTTAAAAATGAAAGGTTAAGCATTGATTGAATTGTAATTGTTGAAATTTATTTGGATAAAACCATCTAGTTATGTTTTCATTTAAATACCCTTATTTATTCTGCCAATAATGGTACATGTGTTTGCTACATAAGACCACATCCTCTGACGTTTTATTTTGAGTCATTACATTATGTGCTGTGGTTGTACAGTAGTAAGCTCTCTGTCTAAAGTAATGGTGAGCATGGATTTATTAAACTGGATACTCTTGTCAGTATGTCTTTCTTTTTCTTCATCAACATAAATGTGGAACATTTCTACTTAAATCTTCCAGGTTCTCATCTCTATAAAGGAGTCACATTCCACTTGACACAAGTTTCAACCCATTAACTACAGGACAAAACCGAGGTTGTCATAGACATTCACTGTACTTTGCTCATTGACTTGAATAGCTACCTTCACTTTTAAATATTTATGTAAATAATCCACATTGCATTTCATGACAGTAAGGGACCCAGAGCTGTACGAGTTATTGCTTCCATTCCCTGCTATGTATTTTATTTTTCGCTACAATCATTTGAAGAGAAGGCATGGGCTTGGGTTTCTGAAAATTGGGAAAACCTTGGGAATTTCCAAGGTTGTACCCTTGGGATCCCAGAACAAAGTGTTTTTATTTGCAAATTTATCAAGAGATTCTATTCAGTCTATCATTTTAGGGCTTGGCTCTATGGTCATTCCTTAGGTGATAAAACCTTTAAAAATAAATTAACCTTTAATTATAAATTAACGCCAGCTGGACTGGGAAAACATAAGCACTCCTCTCTCTCTCTCTCTCTCTCTCTCTCCTTTCTTTCTTCCCCTCCCTCCCTCTTCTCTTCCCTCTCTCCCCCTTCTCTTCTCTCTTGGGACAGTGTCTCACTATGTAGTTCAGGCTGTCCTCAAATTTATGATCCTCCTGCCTCAGTCTTCCAAATGCTGGGATTATAGGCATGTGCCACCATACTGGGCTAAATTCTCATTTTTCATTGTGCAAACCTATCCATTTCCTTATAAGGAATAATCCCCCTAGGTAGAGTAGCCCTTGCAGGATCTTGTAGCCGCATTTAGCCACACAAGCAAAAATACTCCCTGCTAAAAAAACACCCCCCTTTAACTGGACTGTTTACTGTTGGCTGGCCCATGCTGAACAATTCAGAAAGTCAGCACAGGCTTAGTGCATAGAATATAATGTACATAATATTTTCTGCATAGATGATGGCTGCATGAGCATCACAGTGTTATTCTATTTGCTGGTTTATCTTGCACCTGAAACCCAGGCTGGTTTTTCTCACTGGTGTCCTGTGGCCCATTTAGGAAATTGAAAAGGCCTGGAAGATGGTGGACTCGGCCTATGATAAGGAGCAGAAGGCCAAGGAGACGATTCTTGCCCTGAAAGAGGAAATAGTAAACTTGACCAAGCTAGTCGAGCAAGGGTCTGGACTGTCACTGAACCAGGACAGCAAGTAGGTCGAAGCCTTCTTGATGTATTGAGTTTCCTCGTGCAGAGGCTCCTGCGACTCCCAGCCTGGCACAGTTGGAGTGGCAGCTTGGCCCCGGCAGGTGTCTTCTTGAACAGTTCTCCGACATGCAAAACTCTGCATTCCCGGTCATTATTTTCTATTGTGATTTTCCTTCTTTGATGCTCCCTTTCTCCACACCAAATACCTTCTGATGTGTGCTGACTTTGAACCCCTGGTTCTCTAAGAATCAGTACTATAGTTACCAAGACAGTAACGATTTAGATTTATTCCTTGCATACTTGTAGAAAATGGAGGTGGCTGCCTTTCTGCCCAGAGCCCCAGCTCCTCCTCCTTGTCATGATTAATCCCTTTGCTCTCCTTCCTCCTTCCTCAGGTTCCAGGCCAGGTTCCACCCATGACACTCTTTCATCCCTGAAAGTGCAGTCTCGACCATCCTGCACCGTTCATTCCTGTGACTGCGGCTGCTACCGTGCCATGCTGGGTGTGGTGGTGCTCTCCTAACTGGTCTTCCCTGAAGGAAGACATCTTCCTCTTTATTGCTTTCAGATCCATGCGTCTGAAGCACTCAAGCATCTGTTCACAGCATAAATACTTTCTGTAGCTCCTTGTACCCAAAGGAGAAAGCCCAGACTTGAGCACATCATCTAAAGCCTTCCACAAATCTGCCTCAGTAGCTTCCCTCGCCTTCTGTCCAGCCACACCCTGTTGCTCCAGCCTCATGCCTTTGCACACACCGCTTTCTAGGCTCAAAATGCCTTTTTTTCTTTTCTCCACACCATAAAGTCCTATGCATCCTTTAAGATCTATTTTGGACACCGTTTTGATTTTGCCACCATTAGGACCTCTGTTCAGCTTCCTCTCAACCTCTGGGCCCCAATGCAGACATAGAATGAGCCACAGCATTCTCTGTTTCCAGAGGACCCAACATCTAGTCTAGTACAGCACAGACCACATTGGACTGGAATTATTTGCTACCATGCTTTTCTACCCATTAGCAATGCTATGAATTCTCATATGAAACATACTTTTATATTCCCTGCAAGAGTCTGGGCACCACACTCATCATGCAAAATGTAACATTAGGCAGTGAATCAGGCACAGGCATATACTTCTTCGGGCATCCTTAACCAGATCTGTTGTTGTTGCCTTGGTTTCTTATGTTTTCTTAATTCATGGATCTGACTTTGATAGACTGTTCTAGGTAGTTCTGGGGGCAGGAATAAGAAAAACAGCCAGAAGATGTGGTTCCTGTGGTGATGGATTCATTTCCAGCATGTTCAGAGCAGCTAAGAAAGAGAAGCTGGCTGAGACGGGGGAGTTTTAATGAGACTTGGAAGAGGGTTGGGAGAGAACTGTGATGCCATCCAGCTCAGAATTTCATCATCAGCAATGTGCTCATGTGTGGCCGTCTCAACTCTCAGTCACTTGGAACGGAGGTTTTGTTTCTGGAGAAGAGACAAAGCGCTTGAGCATGGATTGGAAGTTTCCTTATTAAACACTTACATTATACTAAAGATTTTGGAAACAAGTGCTGTCAGGTTACTGTGCTTCAATCAGTCGTTTGATGACTGTTAGCTGCAGGAGTCTGTAGGACAAGCCTTCCTCTGTTTTCTCTCTGCTCAGAACTGCTTGGTTCTAGATTTGTTCTGCTACAGAGATTGTAGGAGACACAAATTCTGCTCACAAAGTGCTAACTTTGCAGAAAGTCTCGCCAAATAATAAAGAATGGTTTTTGACATGGGGAGGTAACTGTTTTATAATTCAAATCAACAGAAATTATCACAGACTCACCAAAATCCAGCAGCATGAGTGGTTTTCTAAATTTTGTTCTAGGGGACATTTTATTTAGTCAGTACCTCTTTGGGAGAAACTAATCTCTCTGGGTGAATGAAAAGAAAATTGGCAAGGCGTATTCTTTGGTTATGTTTATGTTTCCCTTTAGATTTTATGGCTGTAATCATAGTTTCTGGTGCATATATTAAGCAAACGATTTTCTAAAGTGACATCTGCTTAGGGTTAATTACAAGACTTGACAACAGCAACATAGTATCATTAATAGACTTGAATAATACAGAGGTATGGAAATTTCTTTTCTCCTAAATTTGCCACTCTAAATTCCTCAGAGATAATCTGTTACCTGCTTTTATGGGTGTCTATAAAAACGACTTCAGAACACACGCGTAAGGCCAAGTATGGCGGTGCGTGGCTGTAATCTCAGCACTTTGGAGGGTGAAGGCCGGAGGGTTACAAGTTCAAAATCAGCATAGGCAATCGAGCAACTTAAAGAGAACATGTCCAACAACAACCATAACCACAACAACGGCCTGTGGTTGTAGCTCATACCAGGACCCTGGGCTCACATGAGTAGATGCTGCACTTTCTTAAACATTACCAAGGGGTCACACTGTAGGTCTTATTTTTGGTACTTCTTACTAGTGAAATCTCCCATCAGTCTCCAGGCACTGGAGGGTTTGTGTGTGAGGCCTGAGTAGCTCCCACCATGGGCCTGGAGACTTCCCCAGGAAACCTGTCCTGGGGACGAGGGAAGGGACCCGTGAGTGGATGGCCACTTAGCCTGACTGCTTTGTTCTTGCCTTTTAGTATCCGAGACTTACTGAAGTTCAAAGAAGAAGTGACCAAGGAGCGAGATCAGCTCCTGTCAGAAGTGGTGAAGCTGCGGGAGTCCTTAGCTCAGACCACTGAGCAGCATCAGGAGATGGAGCGAGCGAAGGAGGAGGCCCAGCAGACCATCAGTCAGGTGGGCTTGCCGTGCAGCCCCGAGTGAAGCCAGGCTGCCTCCCAGGGCCACCTGGCCTGCCCTTCCCTTTCCCAAGCATCCTTTGCTTGCTTCTCGGGTGCCTTCTCCCAGCAGTCATTTTTCCTGAGCTGTCCTTTCTCTGACCTCTGGGAAATCATCGAGGCAGGGACTTGGTATTCACAGTTGGGCCCCAAGCTGGTGTCCCAGCCAAGGCCAGAGGTACTGTGCTGGGCTTAGGGGAGTCGTGCCCTTGACTGCTCTCCTCTGTAGGAAAGCCATCTGGCAGAGTCCTGTGAGCATCGTTACATAGGAAGCCAGAAGTCGAATGGGAAAATATTCTCACAGCTGGGGAGAAAGGCAGGAGGCTTGAGCACAAGGAAAAGGCTCTAGACGGGCACAGGAAACCACAGCATTGTTTAGCGTATCTGGGAGTATGGTGAGCACCGCTGGGGCTGAAGGCAGCTGGCTGCATTTTGCTTAGTCCCTGCCCATGCAGACCTGGGAGGAATCTTTTCTTCGTTTAACCCCAGAACTTGGGTTTCTTTGTTTAGTTGATTTGATACCATCCTCTGCTAATCTGCTACTCACCATTGGGGTGACACTGGGTAACAAGGCCCTGAAAAACAATCTTTTTTTTTTTTTTTGTCTTTTTCGTTTTTATCGGTACCAGGGATTGAACTCACGACTGCCTGCTTGCAAGGCAGGTGCTTATGCCGCTGAGCTAAATCCCCAGCCCCCTGAAAAACAATCTTGAACATTCCTGAAAGGCTTGGGGCTCAAGGGTGACTGTTCCTCAGGAAATACCACCGCACAGTGACTGCCCTGCTCGTGACAGCCCTGAGAGAGGGTGGGACTGCCTGAGTGACAGCTGTCTCTTTTCTCCCTGTCCTGTGTGTGACTGCCCCCCCGCCCCCCAACCAGTTCCAACAAGAAATCCAGTATCGCCAGAATGAGGCCTCGAGGGAGTCTCGGAAGAAGGAGAAACTGGAGAAGGAGCTCAAGCAGATCCAGACCGACATGGACACCAGGCAGACGGAGATCAAGGCCCTGCAGCAGTATGTGCAGAAGAGCAAGGAGGAGCTGCAGCGGCTGGAGCAGCAGCTCAAGGAACAGAAAGTGAGCGGGGCTGGGCTGGCCGTGAGGGGCAGGGGTGGTACCAGGGGTCCCTCTGGCTTTGGGGCTGGCAGCAAGGGTTCTTCATTATGATAACGGGTACAGGCCATCTAGCAAGTAGCTGGATCTCTGATCGGTTCTTCCAAGGTAGTTACAGGTCCTCCTCTGCACTCCTGGCAGCTCTGATAGGTTTATCATCATCGTTGTTATTCTTACTAGTAGTTTTATACTGGAAGTTAAAAGCACATTGGGCTATATCCCCAGCCCTGTTCTTATTTTGTATTTTGAATCTTGCTCATTTAGAGCAAGACTTGAACTAAGGATTCTGCTGCTTCAGCCTCCCAAGTCACTAGACTTACAGGCATGAGCCACTGTGCCCAGCAGTGAATTTCTTATGGTATTTAATATATGCATAAAAGTGTGTATGTCACAAGTGTGCAGCATAATGCACACTAACCACTCAGCACAACTTGGTCTCCTGTACCCCCTTCTAGAAGCAGAACATTCTGGCATCCTAGAAACCCCATTGTGTCCCCTCACCATCCTTTCTTCTCAAAAAGCCACCTCTATTCTGAGTCTTCAGCAGACATGAGTTTTGCACAGAAATGAAACGTACAGTAGACACACTGTTTTGTGTCTAACCTCTGTTGTATTCTGTTGGTGACACGGCATGTAGCTATAGACCTGCAGTAGTCAAATGGTCTCCATGAATCCACATGTGGCCATTCACAGTTATTAGAAGGAAGTGAATTCAGGGTTCACTTTGGTTTCCTCAGCTGCCCTCGTGCCATTTCCAGCACCCAGCAGCAACACGTGGATAACAGTTACTCTAGCGATGCACATGGAGAACACTGCATCGCTGAGAGTCTACAGAGCAGAATTCAGCGGGCCATTCTCTCCCACTCCCACTGGTATCGCCCCATGTGTGCAATCCATGATTTATTCCTAACACGTTTATTTTTAAGTTTCAAGTTTCAAAAACCATACCAAATCCACATGCATATTTGATATAATGTTTTTAATACTCCCCCTCATATAGCTGCTTAACAAAAATTTGGTTGTCTCCTTCCTTCCTTTCCTCCCTTCCTCCTTCTTTCCCTCTCCCCCTCTTTCTTTCTCCTTTGTTTCTTTCAACTTCTGGGGACCCAACCCAGAGCCTTGGACCTGCAGGGCAAATGCTATATCATTGAATTACACCAGGGCCCTGATTTTTCATTTCCTAAGGAAGTAATTAATACAAAGTATTTTCAGGAAGTCCTTTCTGAAGATGTGTCAAGATGGGTAACAGTTTTCTACATTAAAAATGAATACAGTTCTTTGTCCTTCACTTTATTAATTTTATATAAACCCAGAATTCAAGTAGGTAATGCACAATATGTAGTCTCCAGGAGAAAAATCCTAGACTTTGAACATGAAATTTAAAAGAAATGCCTCTGAACCTCTGGATAAAACCACTTTGTGTGGCAGCACCCAGAACCCATGTAAAATGAAATTTCATCTTTAGCAGGCTGGTTATACTTGGTTTAGTCCTTGTTGTTTGGGGGTTGGATGTAGTCTTTCCATGTCTAGTTTTGTTTTGGGCTTTTTTTTTTTTTTTTATAATTGGGAATTACATTTTGAAGGAAGCTCCTATTCTTTAGGAACCAATTTCTTTAGTTCATTTGCAATCCTGCTACTTCCCAGAAAGAAATGATCTCATAAGATAATAGATATAATCCACTACTTTTCATAACACCATGTCTGCTCAGAGTAGTCATGACAGGAGAGAGGAAAATCCAGCTGACAGTGAAGCCAGGCAGATATAAATCCTCCACTGTTGTTCCACAGTTTTACTAATGCTGGATTAGGAGAATTGTCTCTGTGCTGGTAGTGCTGAGCAGTTCTGTTCACAGAAGTGTTGTCAGCGTGTTAACGCTGGATTTGCTTCTGAAGATGTAGCTTCAAACCCCAGTGCTGATAAAACCATTTGGTTCTCTAGCTCATTTGCAATGATTATAGTAATTGTTCTGTATGCAAAGCCTGCCAAATGGCAAACAGGCATTAAAATATTTATCCACCACCTGTGAACAAGACTTCCCAAGGCTTCAAAAAAATTATGCTCACTGTGTTATTCATCAGGAGGCATCATTTTCCACAGCCATTTAACATTCATCATATCTGAGTGCGTGAGAGCTTTCGCTGGGGATAACGAACAATTTCTCAAAGACAAAGAAGTATGGTTGCTTGTATCTCGCCAGGAGGTTTGTTGGGCCTCCTGAGTGTGTATGTAGACACTGTAATCAGATTAAAAAGCTTAACTAGATCCTTCTCTTCATGCCTTTCAGATACTGAATGAGAGAGCTGCAAAGGAACTCGAGCAGTTCCAGATAAGAAATTCTAAACTTCAGCAAGAGAACGAGCAGCACAGCCTGGCTTGTGAGCAGCTGTCCCAGGAAAACCAGCAGAAGGCACTGGAGCTCAAAGTAGGCACCAAGTGACCTGCTTGTTCCCTAGCCCTTCCCTCCTCATCACTTTTGCAAGGATGTGGGTTTGGATGAACTGTGGTAGCTCTGCCAGGGCCTGCATACACTAGAGGCTGAAGCCAGACTTATACAGTTGCTTTATGCACAGAAGCAGTTTGAAAACTTCCAACCTGATTATTGATCATATGACTATGCAAATGCTTTCTAAAGCAAGTTCAGATGTTCATTTCTGTAATCTGCCTTGCGAGTAACCAGTTGCCCAGAGCTATGGGCTGGAGAAGCAAAGAATTGAGTTTGTGTCTTTTTCTCTCGAGAAGATAGGGTGGGACTCCTGGGTATTTATATTTAGGGTTGTAGAGTCCCACTACTGTATAATATATATTCCAAGACTGGTTTCCTGTTCTTCTCCCTCCCATCGCTGAAGAGTGCTTGCAAGTTAAGCTTGGATAAGCTTTTACACTCAGATATGTATGTGCTTTTGTGTTAACAGGATAGCTTTATGTTTATTACTTTAATTCTGAAAAATTCATGTTTCTGACTTCTGTTATGTCATAAGATCAGATATAAAAGGAGTAGCCTATCACAAAAAACAAAGATTTGAGCAATAAAGCACAACATATTTGTATGACAATCTCTCTTGAGAATGTCCCAAGCGCACACACACACACACACACACACACACATGCACACGCATGCACACACACACACTCTTAGGTGCACATCTTGCTTTCTTTTTGAGGCAGGGTCTCATTAAGCAGTTCCGGCTGGCCTTGAACTCATTTCATAGCACAGGCTGGCCTCGAACCACAGAGCGATCCTCCTGCCTCAGCCAGTCAAGTGCTGGGATTACAGGTGTGCACCACCACACCTGGCACACACCCTGTATCTTGTTTTTCACTCTTTCTGGAAATGGGAGATTTCTAGGATTTTTCCGACATCTAACCAAGGGTTCTGGATTAATAACCGTTGAGTTAGATCATTTTAGAATTGAAAGAGGGCTTACAGTCAACTATATTAAACCTTCTAGCGTATGAGGGTCTGAGGCTGAGGACTATTTAAAGCAGCCTGGAGTAGGTTGACTTGGAATTGATTGAAACTTTGAAAACTTGAAACAGAAATGAAATGATTACTTGAGCTGGAATAATAATATTGGCCTTCAAGGTGAAAGCAAAGGAAAAATATGTATGCGTCAATTTGCTCCTTTGATAACATGAATGTGACATTTTTAAAGATGGGCTATTTCTGTCCTCAGATCCTGTACCTAATGGGGTGGGTGTCTAGCAGCACCCAGGGGATAACTTACAGTGATAATTTCAGTCTCTTCATGATCAGGAACCAAGATAATTGCTGACCATTGTTTGCAGGTAAATCCTCTATTACTTTTCCAATCATTTCTACTGACAACATTTTTAAAAAGTGAATTTAATTTAAAAAAATCTATGAAACAAAGTCGGTAGACAAAAAAAGGTCTGGAGATTTTCTTTGCTAGGCTCATTTTTGGCCCCTTTTGTCATTCCATACCTTTGCTTAACTCATAGACTAAAATACTTTGAGGAAGGTGGTGTGTGTAACTGGGTTACAGTTGCCTTAGGGGTCCAAAAGATTGTTTAAATATTTTCTCACATGTTAATATCCTTCTCAGAGACATCACTTTTTGTAGTTACATGAAAATTGATAATTGAATACAATATTTGTATGCAAAATCCATATACTCATGATATGTACAGCTTTGTATTCTTATTTAGCTCTATAATTAATTAATTAACCTGAAACAGGTTATATTAGTCTTTTCATTGGTCTTCATTTATATAGCCACATGTTTTATTCAGAGAATAGAGGTTTTAAATTTCTCTCAAAACCAAGCGGTGTGTGCTTGAGTTTAATCCACAAGACAGTGTTACACTGATATCAGGCCTTTTATCGGTTCTGAGTCTGTCACCATTCAGTCCCTGGCTCTTTACTTACATACCTTCTTAATTCTCTCTTACTCATTACAGGCCAAGGAGGAGGAAGTCCATCAAATGCGCCTTGACATTGGGAAGCTCAACAAAATTAGAGAACAAATCCATAAGAAATTGCATCACATCGAAGATCAAAAGGCAGAGGTGGAGCAACACAAGGAAACCCTAAAAAATCAGATCTTGGGATTAGAGAGAGGTAAACCATTTTGTTCCCCTGTTTTCTTCTCGCTTACAAACACCTCATTAATTGTGAATATCATCAGGTCCCCCAAGACTCTGTGTGTACAAACACACCGGGCTGAATGTAATCAATATGACCACCTTCACTCTGGTAACCAGCCAACACGGAAGGGCCGTCATTCAGACACCTTAAACGTTATGCCTTAACAAAGTATTTCAGGAGTTCTATTGGCCCAGTGTAGTCAGCCCAAGTATTGCCCAGCATTTGTCTGAGGGGTAAATAACCCTAAACTCTTAGGGCTGTCCATGGATCATAAGGGAATGTGTTAAAATGAATGTTGTTCATCACACAGCCTGGGACAAGAGTACAGACAGCACCTGGCATAGAGATTACTTCCTAAATGCCAGGCATTATCGTCTGGATACACTGCTATTTTCCGAGTGAGAATATAAATAAAAATATGGTATATTGGCCAAATTTGATGTGGTGGAAATAGCTCTGGGCTGGGGGCAGAGCCTCTGGAGATGACTTCTGGCTACAGAAGGCAGGAATGCTTGTGTCCACTGACCTCTTGCAGCTGCTGTGAATTATAAATCAATGAATGAGATTAACACATACAAAAGCATCAACGCATGCAGTGCCCCACTGTAAGTTGGTAAAATCTAAATCTCTAGGTAAGGTGCTTAGAAATATTTAGCATTTAAATCTTTGAGAAGTGCAGATATTTTTCCTTCTAAGGCACTAAGAAATAAGCTTTTATTGAGGTGCAACTGCAAATTATCTAGACGATTTCTCTGCTCTTCTGTTCAGTGTACTGAGTATAGACTGCACAGGCTTTGGCGGAGGCAGTAGACTCTGCCTCCAGCCTACTCGCAGGCTAGGGTGAGCTCACAACTGTATTGGTGAGGTTTCTCTAGAAGCATGAGGATGCGCTGTCAGTCCAGGGCTGGAGGTCTTGGGAGTCACTGATGTGAATCTACAGTGAAGAAGCTGGAGTCTGTTGTCCAGAGGCGAGGGCAGCAATAAGAGATGTCCCTTTGCCAGCAGAGCCCAGCTTGCTAGTGCAGGCCAACTGCCACCTGTCTTTCATCCCCGTGTTTTGGGGACCAGGTCTTAGCATGCAGGCTTGAACTTACTGTGATCCTCCTGCCTTAGCCTCCTCGGTCCCAGGGTGTGCCATCCCCTGGCCATGCCGCTTCCTCTTTTTGTTTCATCAGGGCTGCCAGCTTATTGGTTGGTGCTGCCCACAATCAGGGCAGGTCATCCTCCCCACTTTGCTGGCCTGCATGCTGGCCATCTCTGGAAACAGCCCGCAAGCACTTGCAAAGCTGCTTTACTGATCTCCTTGATGTCTTAATCTGCTCAAGCTGACAGTGGGGATCCACTGTCACATGACCCGCTGCCTTCAACGACAGATGTGAAGAAAATGGAACCGTTAGAACCTCTGACTGGCTGAGAGAGCATCAGAACACTCCCTATTCAAATTTCTGCAGTTTTGCGTGCAATTTTGCTAAGCTTTGAGAACAAAAATATTTCTTTAAAAATTCATTCAGCACTGAACTCAGTTCTTTCACCTTTAAGTCATGTTTACATAAGTCATCACGCTATAGGTTTATTCACCTTGCCATTTCTTCTCAAGGACATTTTTATTTTTTAGTTAGACATGTTTGTGATACACTGTGCTTACACTCAGCTTGGGGCTTTGATGCATATACATAGGGCATCTTAGACATTTTTACTCTCTCTGCCATCCCTATCCTCCTGTTTCTCTCTTTCCTCAGTTTCACTTCTCATCTCTACCATGTCTACCTCCGTTTCTTAGCATGTCTTCATTTTGTTCTTTATTTATATTTTGGGTCTATCATACTGGAGAAACCATGTGACATTTAACATTGTTTTGGGTACAGGGGATCGAACTCATGACCTCCCACTTGCCGGGCAGGCACTTGTGCCGCTGAGCTAACTCTCTGGCCCTAACCTTTTTTGACAGACTTCTTTCACTTAACATTATACTTTCAAGAGCCATCAGCTTTCCTGAAAATGACTCACATTTATCCTTCCTGATGGCTGAGTAGTGCTCGTGTGTGGAGAGACACCACATTTTCTCTGCCCATTGATGGACACATACGCTGCTTCCATGACTTTAGCTTTGTGAGCTGTGTTCTAAACACACTGGTATGCTTTTATTGTCATAGTACAATCCCTGTAGCTGCCTCTTTTAGGAGGATAGCTAGGAGAATGTAACTGTGTCAAATGGGATTTCTAATTTTAGTTTTTTGAGAAATATCCATACTGATTTCCAAAGCAGATTTACTAATTTACATTCCTGTCACCAATGTATAAAAGGTTTCTTTTCTCCAGAGCCTGACAAGCGTGCATTGGGTTTTGAGCCCGGGATAATGGCCATTGTTACTGTCACGAGGTGGACTCCATGTTGCTCTGATTTGCATTTCTCTGCCAGCCAAAGATGCTGAACTTATTTTTCATGTACTTTTTGATCATTTGTATTTATTCTTCTGAAGATGATTTCAAGGGTCCATTTTTTGAGTATGTCTTTTATTTATTTATTTTTCTTACTGGGGATCAAACTCATGACCTTATGCTTGCCAGACAGGTGCTCATGCCGCTGAGCTAAATCCCCAGCCCCAAGTGTGTCTTTTTATTTGTGGTGGCCTAATTTTTTTTTTTTTGAGTACATAGCTTAGATATTAGTGTTCTGTCTGGGGAGTAGCTGATAAATAAAATTTGTTTTCCATTCTGTAGATTGTGTCTTCACGTTATTTAATCTTTCCTTTGCTGTGCAGGGGATTTGACATAATTTCATTCGCGGATTCTTTTAATGTTATTTCTTGTGCACTTGGTGCACTGTTCAGGAAGTTTTGCCTGTGCCTATGTTTTTAAGAGTTTTGCCATTTTTTTTCTCCCCAGTAAATTCAGTGTTTCTGGTTTTATATGTAGGTCTTTGATTGGGTTTTGATTTGATTTAGTACAAGATGAGAGTTATGGATTAAAATTCATTCTTCTGCATGTTGAGATGCAATTTGTCCAGGACCTGGATAAAGAACTGTCTTTACACCAACACATATTATTGGTCACTTCATAAGTAATCAGACAGTGATGGTTTTGGGCTATTTCTGTGCTCTTTATTCAATTCCATCGGTCAATATGTCTGTGTCTAGGCTGGGACCATGCTGTTTTTCCTTCTGTGGCTTTGTAGTGTAACTTGAAGCCTGGACCTATAATGCCTCCTGCCTTGCTCTTGTTGCCCAGGGTTTATTTATGTGGTCTTATTATATTGTCCAGGCTCTTTTGAATGCCTGGGTTGAAGAGTGAGCCTCCTTGCTTAGCCTCATGAATAGCTGAGATGACAGGCATGTGCCACAAAGCCAGCTGCACCTGATCAGAGTGGCACTGGGTATAATAGGAGTATGAGTCCTCCCTATGTTATAATTTCTACCATAAGAGATGAACTAGAAGACTACCAAAGCTAAAACAAGATCTCAGTAGGGTGGCAGATTATAACATAGACCAAAAATAGCAGTTAGAATAGGTGATGGAGAAGCTTCCATTCACAATAGCAATTAAAGTAATAGAATAAGGTGAGTGAGCCGGTGTGGTGTTGCATATCTGTGGTCCCAAAACTCAGGAGGCTGAGGCAGGAGGATCACCATAAGTTCAAGGCCAGCCCGGGCTACATAGTGAATTCAAGAGCAGCTTTAACTACATAGTGAGATCCTGTCTCAAAACAAAACAAAACAACCTCCTCAAACCAACCAACTGAAAAACCAAAAGAAAATACCCTAAGTGAAGTTACCAAGATATCTGCAAAATATTTGTACAAAGTTGCAGTGAGTTGTAAGGAAGGCTTGAGAAATGGATATATATTCCGAGTTCCTTGATAAGAAGACTCAGTATGATAAAAGTATAAATTGGTCCAAATCAATCTATACATTTAAAATTTCCAGGAAAAATTTCAGTAAGCTACATTGTATGGAACTTGATCTACTGTTCTTCCAGAAGAGTAAACATATAACGGTAGCTATAAAATTCTGAAATGAAGGCTGAGGGAGTGTTTATCTTACCAGAAATTTAAATATGTTATAAAGATTCCATAATCAAACAGTGAAGTCATGGCATCCAAATAAACAGCTCAACAGGAAAGTTGTAAAGTCTATAAAAAACTCCAGGTTACCCTCTAAGTCAAGGTGTTGTTATACACAGAGTATGTACTGTGGATTATTGTGAAAATGGCTGCGTGACAAAAACTGCCTTTTGAGGGAATCAAGAATATCAAACATTCAAACAATAGAATCAACACTGAGAAAATCAGTGAAATAAAAGTTAAAATTTTCTTTTAATCTAAGACTTTAAAGGTAAATTGACCAAAGGTAAATGGACTATGAAAGTCCTTAAAAATATACAGTAAAGATAAGCAATTCGTGAGAAGAACTGACAGAGGGTAAATGTGGTCAATTCAGAAAACAGAAATACAAATAAATGGTCATTAAGCATAAAAACAGACAACTCTGCTAATAATCAAAGAAATGCAAATGAAATACTGACATACTAGGTTTAAAAAACCCATCAGGCTGGCAGATATCAAAGCAAATGATGACCCCTATTGGTGGTTTTGGTGAGGATTTAAATTGTTACTAATTTTCTGCAGAGAATTTAGTGGTAAGAGGAAACTATCTCTTAAAAAACCAGGACTTCCTCTTTTGGAGGACAAATGGACAAGAAAATAACAGAATTATTCCTTCCAGCCACACACACACAAAATTGGAAGCCATTTATTATTTATTTATTTTATTGGAGTAATTTAAAGGTTAAAATGAGAGATTGGTTAAGTAAATTATATATTTTCACGTTGCAAAACAGTGAAGTTATTCAAAATTCTGATGTAGGTATGCATTTATCCTATAGATAGGAACTTTTTCTATGGTTGTTAATTATAAAATCAAGCAACAAAATAGTACATATAGCATAATTCCTGTTTTGGGGTGTGTGTATCTGTGTGTATGTTTATGTTTACACACAGACACATATTTGCACAGAAAAAAGACTAGAGAGAAATATACCAAAATCCTAAGTAGATTTTGGTTAATTTATTTTTTTCTAACTTATTTCTGTATTTCTACTTACTTGTGCAATTAAACAAAAAAAAGGATTTTTAAAAGATCAAGGACTTTTTGGAACCAAAGAAACCAAACTCCTCATCTTAACCCTGCATCTGTTGCTGCGGTCCCTCCTGGTGTGGACTCTCTAGGCCTTGGTTTTCGTCTGTTTACTGGGTCCTTATAACCCACTTCACTGAGTTATGATGAGGACCGTAAAGCGCTCAGTAGTGGTTTCACAGCTGCAGATAACCGTGTAGAGGACTTTTTGAGGTTGTTTTGGCAGATTCTCTCCTGAATGGCCTCTGCATTTGTTGTTTTTTTCCCCGGACAATTTAGAGGTGGAGACTTCGAAAAAACAAGCAGAACTGGATAAGAAAGCAATGGATGAGCTCCTGCGTGAGAGAGACATCCTAAATAAGGTGAGCATCTTCCTGTACCACTGGGAAGGAGATGTCTTGGTCTTGGGTGTTTTAATGTCTCCCTGTAACCAGCTGTGTGTGGAAAGAAAACTCCGAGGCACCCAAAAGTAGATGAGAATCAATAATAGAGCTTCTAAGCTTACAGCCTTCCATTCACTGGCCTTGAACTGAAACCGGATTATCACCCAGGAGCACAGAACTTTGGAGAGTTAGCATATAAACCAGTTGGGGATTTCTGAGTATTTTGTGGTTTCTGTTTTCCATGCTTGTGTGTTATTTGGCATCCTCAGCAGCTGATCAAATTTTCTGAAGTTAATATCTATTATCTACAATTTTGGCTAATCCAAAAATTACAAGTGTGAGTGTTAATTAAATTTGAGCTTTGAAGCATTACGTATGAAAATGGCCTATCAGGATTTTCGTCTCCTGTCTTTTGAGCTTGTTGTGGGTTTGGTTTTCGTCTCGAGGCCCATCTCATCTGGTGCCTGCATGCTTGGAGGTCTGGAGAGGTGGGAGAGCAGTTGAAGGCCTTGAGATGCTCCACTGCAGGCGGGAGCCCTTCTTCTTTTTTGGGGGGAGCCCCTCTTCTTGCTGCCCAGCTTGGGAAGGATTCTTCATGACTGAGGACCACTTAGGTTGACTGCTCTCAGGGATGTAAGGCCAATTTCCTGGCTCAGAGATTTCCTCCGGGTGGACGGAGCTGTGGTTGCGGTGTGGAGGGGCGAATGGACTGATTGTTCCTTTGACTTTATTCACAGAGTCTCTGGGAATTGTGGGAGGTCACTTCTGTCCATGCGGCGTTCTTTGAAAACCACTGAAGTCTTCCCTTGCACCCTGATTTTGGAAACTGTTTCTTTATTCTATAAATTTGTATATTTTAACAATACTTTTATACTTATTTTTAATATATTCAATATTTAACTCATTTATATTCGCATTATACTGGTGAACAACTAATAGTTTTTTTTTTTAACCTCAAGGGGTCAGGTGGTACAACCCTACTTTTACATTTATTTGGTTTAATTAATGCCTGTTCTTCCTTTAGGGCAGGATATACCTTTTAATTTTTAAAAGTTTTCCTGGTCATTGCATTCTTACTGACTAGTGCAGTACTGGCCTCTGCAGTTTTGCAATCAACCTTTATTGGTAATAAATTTTTTCCCCACTGATTTGAAAAACTATCTTCTTCGAAAGTGTGAATAACATGTTTCGATAGGCTGCAACATGAATACACTGTGATCCTTTCAGTGTCATGTGAAGTGACCTTGTCTTTTCTACAACAAATGCTTACCCAATTGCTGAAAATCAAACTGGTTTTATACCTCATCACCCGAGCAGTGTTCCCTGGCCATCTCATCTGCTGATGGAACAGTGGTTCTCAGAGCTAGCCATGTGTGAGTTCCTTTGGGATTTGAGAAGGAACCTGAAGGTACTTTGTGGTTCAGCTGGGCCCTGGGGAGTGGCAGGAGCATGACCTGGCACTGCTGGGTGGAAGACTTTGTTCTCCATGGCCAGACTTCCTGTTGGGTGTCCAGTCCGTTCCTCTTTCTGTGAAAACCGTTTTCTTATCCATCTGGCGGAAACACAATTATCACCATCTGCTCCCAAGTTCATGTCTTCTACTAAGTTGCAGAAATCTGAGTGTGAAGGCATAGTGGCCAAGGGCTAGTGGTAGAAGGCCTACTTAGTATGCACGAGGCCCTGGGTTTGACCTCAGAAAGCACAAGTGTGCGCACACACATACACACACACACACACACACACACACACACACACACACACACACACTGAAAGGCCCTATTTCAGAAGTCCCAGGGAGGGCCGCAGGGTCTATTCGGTTGTGACCAGGGGATGGAGCCATCCTATTGAGCATGGTTGCCAGGTAGAACCGTTGTTCCTGCCATGTGTTGGAAGGTGTTGGGTGGCCAGCTTGGCCTTTCATTTTGTCATCAGACATCAGTAGTGCAGGTGATGGATCCCATTCTAGAAACACTGAATCAGTGAGACTGGGTTTGGGGTGTGGTATCTGCTTAAAAAAACCACTAGGTTAAAAACTTTTAAATGTGGACATCTGTCTGTCTGTCTACCTATCTATCTATCTATCTATCTATCTGTATCTATCTATCTATCTATCTATCTATCTATCTATCTATCTATCTCTACATATCACAAACATCTTGAGTGGCATGTAATACATTCACAACCTTTTGCCATTCTCACCATTATCTGGTTCCCATCATCCCAAAGAAAACAAACTCGCCTTCAGCAATCGCTGCTCATTTCTCTCCCCTCCTACCCAGGGCAACTACTAAACTGCTTCTGCATCTGTGGATTTGGCAACTCTGGGCTTTCATATTAACAGGGTCATCCGCCATGTGACCTTTGGTGCCTGGGATCTTTCGCTAGGATGATGTTTTCAGGTGCTATCAGTGTGGTGGCATTCTTCAAGTGCTTCACAGCCTTTTTTGTCCTTTCATGCTGAAAGGACCCACCTGTTTCTGTAGATGTGTTCTTCTGCCTGTGGGCATGTGGATTGTTTCTGTTTTTGGTGTTTGTGAAAAATGCAATGATGAGCAGTCTCCTACCAGGTGCGGCTTTCATTTCTTCCAGGTTTATACCCAGGAGTGGACTTGCTGGGTCCTATGTTAATTCTAGGTATCTGTGTTTTTATTAAACTGATTTTGTCTTGTTTTGTAGTCATAGGCCAAATTATAGAAGGAGTTTCCATTGTTCTAATCTCATCAGAGAGAAGCCAGAGCTGTGGCGAAGGTGGAAAGGGGTAGACTTCGGGACCAGCCAGTCGTGGGTTCTGTCCTGGCTCTGCCGCTGCCTTGTTTTATAAATTTGTCGGAGAGTAGCTTAACTACCACTCTCCACTTCCCACTCCTGGGACAGGAGCAAGGCAGAGCCTACTTCCTAGGGACACCGTGGTTGCTTAGTGGATTTACCAGTGTGTTTAAAGTGTGCTTGTCTGTAACCCCAGCACTGAGGAGGCTGAAGTGGGAGGACTGAGAGTTCAAGGCCACCTGGGGCTACCTGGCAAGTTAATGGCCAACCTGGACACGTGGTAAGATCTTATGTTCAAAATGAATAATAAATAAATGAATAAAATTAAAAAATAAATAAAATGCCTTGTGCAAAATTAACATAATAGATTCTTAATAATCTGTAAAGAATATCATTTTTATTCACACAAAAGAGAAGGCATGTGATTATTTTATGGTTAAGGTAGTGGGTAAACTTTGAGTAACCCAAACCCTCAGACATTGAGAAGGATGTGATGGCCTTACTGTCCTTGTTTTCAGAACATGCTTAAGGCCATTAACGCAACCCAGAAGCAGGTAGACCTGGTAAAGCTCCATGAACAAACCAAGCGGAATCTGGAAGAAGAAATCCAGAACTACAAGGAGGAGGCCCAGAAGCAGAGAAAGATCATCTTTCAGCTGGAGAAGGAGCGTGATCGGTACATCAGTGAAGCCAGTGACTACACCCAGAAGGTGAGGCGCATATGGCTGCAGGGGTGTGAGGTGTGTGCTCTCCTCTGCATTGCTGTAAGGACTGTGTGTTCAGACTGGTTTGCACGCAGCCTTCAGAGGAATGATACTGACGGAATACAAGCTGCCCCAGGGCTGGTCCTGGACCACATTTTGAAGTGGATAGTGCTTCCTGTCTGCTCCGTTCTTGTTCTCCTGGCCCCTGTGTGACAATACCAGGGCTGCAGGTGATGCCATCTCTTAACCCTTTATTCTCACCCCACATCTGTCACTGAAGCTCTTGTGTTGCAAACTAAGGCTGATAACCAGTTATTAGAAGAGCGGCACCCAATTAAATGACCTCACATTTCTTTTTGTTTGTTTCATTTTTGATCTCCCAAAGTTTTGTGTATTGAGATATGGTTGGATCACGGGGGTGCTACACTCATCAGTGGATTCTTGGCTGAATGTGGCATTAGGAGGTGGGGCCTGGTTGGACGTGGTCACTGGAGGCGTCACCTGGAGGGTGTATTCTTGTCTTGGGCTTTTCCCTTTCTCTCTCTGCTTCTTGGGTGCCGTGGGTTGTGTAGCAGTTTTCCTCCACCATGTCTCGTTTACTGATTCTGCTTGCAACCAACCTCCATGGACTGCATCCTCTGAAATGTGAGCCCAAATAAGTCTCTCCTCCTGTTATGGTTTGTATCTGGATGTCCCCTCAAAGCCTCATGCAGTTCTAGATGAGGGTTTTTTGGAGGTGGCTGAATCTAGAGTGTGACTGACTCATGGCTCAATGCTAGGGTTAAGGGTACTGGGATTAAGAGCGGGTGATTGCTGAGTCAGTCCACCAGTTGTCTTGGCACCACCCTAACCCCAGTAGACTGGATATCAGATAAGGGACAGACAGAGGCATGTCTTCCCCTCCCCTTGCTTGCTGTTGCTGTCTTCTACTCCCATGAATTGTTTCTCTTTTGTGGTGCCTGTCTGCTATGTGCCACCCAGCCTTGGAGCCAGCCAATTATAGACTGAAACCTCTACAAACTGTGAGCTAAGTAAAGCTTTTCTCCCTAACTCAGAGTGTTGGGTATTTTGTCTCAGTAATGAGAAAAGTTAATCAAGATACCTCCTTTAAGTTAGGGATTTGAATATTTTGTCCAAGTGACAAGATTGTGACTAATAAAAATAATAATAACTAAAACTCCAGCACTGGTGTGTTGAATGACTGAATTCTGGATCTCTCCTTATAAATCTCTTGAGAAGGAGGCTCAGTGAGTAGGAAGGACCTTGTGGGTTTGTGTTTAGCACACTGTCTATGTTACGTATGAAAGTTAAGCTCTCTGAAGCACCCTTGGGTGGTGTAAAGCACAGGTCCAGGGATGAGGTTGGCAATGGGAAAGGACAGAATTTCTGGCTGTGAGGCTGAGAAGAAAGTTTGAGGAAAGGAATCATTTAATAATTTTTTCCCTAGCAAAATTGTTGTGTTCTGGTCAGTGTAAGCCTCCTCCTTGTCAATGAAACCCATAGTGAATTCTAGAGTGTATCTGAATGCTTTTTCACGTTTGTGCTTCATGTTGGTTTTTGGAGTGACATTTTAAAGAAGATGACCAGAAGACAGTCACTCTTTGGATTGCACACATAAAGTAACCGGGAAGCAAACATCAGTGGCACAAACCAGTTTCTTTCTACTTAGACTAAGCAGATGCAGAGCAAGGGTTCATAGAAGCAGGAGGAGGAGAGCTGGTGTCTGTGCTCCTTCCAGCCCTGGCAGGCCTGGTGTCCTGATGTCATTCGCATCCCTTGAGGGTGAGTCACAGAAGTGACTTGCTTCCGACTTAATTGTTTCTGGAGCCCATGGAGTTGATGTGCGGACTTCAGGACTTGTTCAGACCTTGCGCGCTGGAGTCAGGAGTAAGTCTCTGCCCTCGTCAGCTTGACTTCAGCAAGTTGACTCTTGTGTCCCCATGGCTGACAGCTGTGAGATTAATGTCCTTTTGTTTGTTCACCTAGATGGCCACGGGAGTCAACTGTGGCCTTGCTTCATGTCCTCTTGGCTCCACAAAGACTATTGATATATTCTGCTCTATTGACCAAGGAAAGTAGTGACATAGTGGAAACTTGTGACCCTCCTTAGCTTCAGCTGATGAGGAGGAGGGCTTAAGGCCTGCCTGCTCTTACTCCACTGTCCACAGGCAGGTGCATGGCCATGTCCATGTGCTGGAGCAGGGCCTGGGGGAGATGTGCCTTGGTACTTGAACGAGTGACCTCATCTTTTGCAGCGTCTTCTTCCCCAGCGAGCAGGTGAGTACTCTCTCCTTCTAGGCTCCAGGGCACCACAGTTATAGCTTACTCTGCAATCCCACTGCGTTTTATCATTATAAAGCTGTGTCACCCCTCAGGCCTTCATGGAAGTGCTTCCTTACGTTCTTTCTAACATTGCAGCATATGAAGACAATTTCATGCCTACAGCATGGGGTAATGAGGCTTGAGGCAAGTCATGGCTAGGAGACAGAAAAGAGACCAGTGTAGAGTCAGTTTCTAATGGTGGGACTGAGTCCTATATCAAACATGCAATGAGAAAATATTTTCTGGAGATGAGGAACTGTATATAGCAACTGGCTAAGTTACGGGTAAGGTCAGTAGTAAGAGACTGTCTATAAAACTTCCCCAGAAGGAAACTTCATTGTGTGTGCTTTATCTATAATGATGAAGAAAATTTAGGAAAGGAAAAAAGAAAACAGAAATCTCGCAGTTTCTTATTTTGAAATAGGAGAAAAGAATAGAAGAAAATAGGGTAACACCTTAATAATGGTTATGTCTGGTTGGTAGGGATACAGATGGTTTTAATATCCTCCTTTTATGGTTTTATTTGGTGTTTTTGAAATTTTCTAAAATGGATATGTGTTACTATAGTATACTCATTAAAAAAGCAACATTAATAACAGTGTGGCCTTGATTCAAGCCAAATAAAATTCCATGTTTCTCAAGGATCTTTATTAAAAGTGACCTCTATTCTCTAGACTTGGCTCCTCCTTCTGGAAGCCAAGGAGTTCTGTCTTAGCTCACTGTTGTTTGCATGTCTGTCTCCATCTACCTACTGACTTGTTGGGGATAAGTCTCACTCAATTTTGAGCTCCTCATTCCTAAACAAGTGCTCAGATATTTTGCAAAGGATAGGTGAATCGCTTAATTGGACATCTGAATTAACTAGTGAGAGGCTCTCCTTATGTATCTGAATTGAGATGTTCAATAACGTATGTATAGTGCTTAGCACTGTGGGTCTGCCTTTCCTTCAAATTCATGTAATTCATGAATCTGGATTATCTGCAGTATTTCCAGCTGACAGTAACTTCATCAAGGTCTATTTTCTGGGCTGCACAAACAGCAGGAACATATGCCATCTGGCTCTTTCTGGCTTACAGAAAGAAAAGTATATGTTAGTTGCTAAAAGACTTATGCTGGGTTTTATTAACCTGGCCTTTGCAGATGACAGAGAAGCTCCTCCTTTGAGCAGGATGTGAAGGGGCTGCATCCCCAGCCATTTCTAATGTTTGTTTCAATCTATATTTGCCACAAGGATGCTGTGGCACAAACACGAAACCTCAGCCACACACACACACACACACACACACACACACACACACACACACACGCACACACATACAAGCACTGAGTTCTTGCTCACGGGTCTGCAGTTGACTGAGGTGCAGCTGATGTAGGCAGGGCTTGCTGGGCTGAATTTCTGGGCTGTGGCCAGGCCCAGTTCTAAACCTCCCTCCAAGGCTGGTGCCTGCTCATGGAGGCAGTCAGGAGGGCCATGTGCGCCCACCAACGCGAGGTGGTTCAGGTCCTCCACTCTCCCAGCGCTCAGCAGGGGTCCTGCACAGCAGGTCTCAGCCGGATGGCCTCTCAGCAGCACCGGAAAGCACGCTGCTCCCCTGAGGACAAGGGAGGAGGGCAGGGAGTAAACATTCCTCAAACCCTGTAGTAATTCACTTTGGGATCTTAGCTTTTTTTTACCCTTATGATTTTTTCTTTGCTGCCATCCAAATGTTACTATTCAGAAACATGGAGCTGTGAGGGTCCTAGGTTGTGGCCCATCATCTTTAATCTTTTCTGAACCTGCAGGAGCCCCAGGTGGAACTGTTTCTAGTTAATGGTTAAATCCCTGGAACATTTTTGCACTTCATGCATTTGTTTCCTTTTAGGATGACTACTTTTTGATTCTAATCATTAAACTTCTGGCGATCACCTCCCAGACACTTTACATGTCAATGGACATTTTTTTACAATGAAATCCCTTAATCATAAATTGCTTAGCGTTATACACAGAGATTCAAGAAATGAATAATAATGTGCTTTCAAAGGCTTTGAAATAAGCAAGGACGGCAAGGGTTGATTAAAGAAATATTGTCCACTAGCTAGTTACCATCATAATGAAATAAAGATCCTGTTTCTTTGATGTTAGCTTGAATTTTATATAAAGTGTCTTTCAATAGGAAAGGCACTGGCGGAAGATACTAACCTATTAGCATTTCTTATATGATTAGGATACTAAATGCTGGATATCACAGTTAAGTCAGTCAAAGCATAGGTAATCCTCTCTAGATGAGGGATCAAAAATAAAGTGAGAAAACAAGGAAAATGGGGAGACAAAGTTTGCATGCCTGGAATGCAAGTATTCTCTAGTTTTTACAGTGAGATTTTCAGTTTAATTATGAAAGTAAAGGCATTCAAATCATTGGCATATTCAAATCACTGACAGTGGGTCAGAAAAACTTATTTGTGACTTTTATTGTGCTGATATTTTGTCAACTGTAAGTAGAAGGATTCCAAATTCAGTGACTTGCTTTGTTATCCATTTCTGGTCTCTATGATATCTTGGCTGGGCTGCAGTTTCCAGCCTGCATTATTGATTTATACCTCATTCCTATTTCTACTGACAGGTTTGTGTGAACAGAAAAACAAAAGGTAGGAGTAGGCTTTAAACTGGCTCTGTATTCGTATAATGCATCATAAGCATTTTCTGGTCCTTCTGAAGCAGACCTACAAAGTCTAGGGGATCTCTGGCTGTATGTGTGACTTACCTCATGCATTGAGGTATCTTGTGGGATCTCTAAAAGTATAATCAATTAACTAAGCCCTGGCGCCATAGCTGGGCTGCCACATTCTCTGACATGCCAGTTATAATAGGGCACAACTTGCTGATGAGTTGATTGGCTGTTGGCTAACTCCACACCTTTTATAAATTTTCAGGATTTGAACTTCTGAATGACATGGGTTTAAGTGATTGCTATCAAAATAAATTGACTCCCCCAATATTTGGACATAAATCCCTTTGTAAATTGGCTTCTCCTTTAGTTTTAACTTGGTATGTTTTCCCTGTTACTTTAATTCCCTTGATCCTCTTGGTATCATGATAGGTTCTTTCTCTGCTCAGCTTCAGACATTCAGTAGCAAGTTTGTGGTTTTGTGTTCTGTAGTGTGAAGAAAGATGGCCCATGCTAACTGGGTGCTCAAAAAAGAAATGTCCTTGCCTACATCCTTTCTCTGGGGCATTATTCTGTGTGGTGCAAAGAATTATCCTTGTTATAGCATCTCTGAACATGGTAGAACAAGCTGTGTTTTCCTTTCTCTCATGTGCTTCGTGATACTCTGAATGCTGGTGTTGCTATTCAAAGTATTTTCAGTCTACTCACCTTACTGATCCCAAAGAGGGTAATGGCTTATCTATAAAAGGACAAACTATTAGGCTAAGGTAGTGCTCTTCCTTAAAAACACACACACACACACAGAGAAACCAAACAAGTAAAAGGCCCAGTAATGGAAATTATTTCAGTTTCACGTTTATTCCTAGGATACATTTTAATTACCAGTGTTGATATTTTAAAAGGCTGCTGGCTACTTGTTTTTAAGGATCCTGCTATGTGGATTAAAGAAATGTTGAAGAAGGAGTGTTGTTTTTAAAAATTTCAGATCCATTCATGCCTCTCTGGATCTCCTTGCCTTTGATTTGCTAATCTTACTCTTCACAGGCCCCAAACACCTCCCCTAGTCATTTACCACTGGGTCCATATAGAGAGAAATATTCTTACTGTGGATCACTTTCTTTCCACACTAACTGGATGATAGAAAGTAATAATAAAACGACAGGAACAGCCTGTAAAATACTTCATGTAAGTCTAACTGCAGCCGTTTAAAACTTGGATGAAGTGGGTCAATCTTTTGGAGGCACATCCACCTAGAAAAGTCGGAGAGGACTTATTTGACATTGACCAAAGGCCTAATGACTTTAGAATTAAGTTCCTTCAAATAGGAAGAATCAGATAATTCTCATGTTACATAATTATATAATGCATAGCTGTATAATTTTTTTTGCATGTGTGAATTTTGAAAGACTGTTGCTTACATACTTTGTATAATTAGGGGGAATCCTGATGGGCCTTGCTCTGCTGATGTAACTCTTTGCTTCTATGGTGGTAGGATGTATATAGATTCCGGGCCTGGGAGGGGTCTTTGGTTGGGAGGAAAGCTTCTAATGTTAAATACTCGAGTAAGAGCAGAAGGGTCATCCCCAGAGCCTATCCACGAACCTTTTGGGTTTTGTATCTCCTGTGCTATCCCAGTAACCAGCTTCCTCTGCTCACTGATCATCCCTTCCATGCTGGGGTCACTCTGCAGAGATAAGCCTGAGAGGAAGCATCTGTTTTATTTTTTATAATAATCAGGCTTTTACCACATCTGCCACCAATAGATCCTCAGTACATGTTCATTGACTGTATTTAGTTTTTTGAGACAGGGTCTCCCTGTGTAACTCAGACTGGCCTGGACTCACTCTGCAGCCCAGGCTGGCCTTGAACTCACAGTGATCCTTCTGCCTCAGCCTCCTGCAGGCTGGGGTTATGGGCATGCACCATCTTGCCTGTCTAGTACATGTTCATTGAATGAGTGAATGATTGAATGGATGAGTGAGTGAATGAGTGAACAGAAAGGTACTTCGCTTTATGAAGCTAGAAGAAACTTAGATATTAAAATAGAACTAAAAAGAAAGCTATGGGCCTGTATCACTTAGGCATATGTATGCAGCATCCTACAGAAATTTCATTAGACCAAATTCAACAGAACATGAAAAGAATCATCCAGTATAACCCAAGTTATCCCGAACCAGCAAGGGCAGGTTTCTGTGATGAGAACTTGCACTGTGGAAATATCAAGTGTGACAGCCATTTCAGAAAGCAATCCAGCAATATCCATTAAAGTTAGAAATATGTGCGCCTTCCGAGCCAGCTCTTCTGCTCGCGGGAATCTGTCCCACAGAAGTGAAAGCACAGGTTTCAGGGAACACAGTGGGAAATATTTACTGCAGCTGCGGAGCCAGGAAGGCGGACCGCAGCGCCTGCGCAGGGAGAGTCCCGGTTGCATGAGTGATGGTGCGTTCACGGTGTGGTGTTATACAGCATGGAAAGAGAGCGAATTAAAGCCATTTCACATGCTTACCACAAGGTGTTCTTGAGTGGGAAGAAGCAAAATACATTAAAGTATGTGTAACAAGACCTCCTTTGCCTAAAAAATAAAAACAAAATCTAAAAATCAAAAGCAAAATAAAAACAAAGGGAAGCCAAATCTTGTATACTAACTATGTAAATGACCATAAATATTACTGTTTTTTAAAACTTTGTTTTCTTTCATGTAAAATTGGGGGGATAATACATATCTTATAGGAACTTGGAGAGTTAAATCTGGTACATGTAAAGTGCCATATATATAAAGAGTACATGATTATTATTATTATTATGTTTATAGATTCAATATATGCCAAGTCAAGGAAAAATATGGATGGGCACATACTAGACTGTTAAGATTAACCAAATTATAGTGTATGTAGATGGGTTGGTTAAGGTTAAAGGGACAGAGAAAACTCAAGTAAATGAAGAAAAGAAATGCACCTTCCACATTTATGAATGCATTTTAAATTAGGCCATGTGGTTCTAAGTATAAAGAAATTAAACTATTTTAAGAGGAAAAATGTATTACTAAGTATATCTAGCCAATTGATCCAGTAAGAAGAGTAGTGTAAAATAATTCATACTGAAAGGAATGTAAGCCCATCTTTCCTCAGATAGCTGTAAGGAGACTCTGAAAGATGCTCACATAAAGATATCAAGGGTGATATTCTAAACAACAGCCCTCACGGGCTCCAACGCATGAGCATTAGAACAAGGCTTCCCAGACTCGTTTTTAGTATTTATTATTTTTGAAAAGCATTTTGATGGTGCCAAGGATCATGCAAGCCAAGTGCTCTACCACTGAGCTCTCCCCACGGTCTCAAAGGGTATTTTCTGGAATGCTAAGCCAACAAGTGTGGGAAGGGGTTCTTGTACCGTAGTTATGTGGGGACGTGTTACTCACAAGTAGCCCAAAGAAACAAACTGAACACCAGCAGGGCGAAATTTGAGGTCCTTTTCCAGACCTTTAGTTCTGGGCTAAGTATCACTTCCGTGAGGAATCTTCCAGAGTGGTCCCCATCTCCCACACATATCTTTAGCCTTCTATTCCTTTTCACGTTGCTCTGTTACCTTCCACTATAAGCATTATTTCAAAGAAATCTACTAAAATGCCAGAAATCTTAAGCATTTTCTCTTTACATGTTATGGCTGTTGTTTACATCCTAGTTTTATTGATTTGTTTACTGACTCAAGTTTTTCTTAAGGAAGTTTTAAAAAGACATTTGTCCTAAAAAATCAGTTTCTGTGGAGGAGGCAGCTAAGAGTCCTGATTGCATAATTTCTGGGCTGTGACTCGCTTGTTGATAAACTCTGACGCACACTGGATGTTCAGGCCCTGGGTTTTCATCCTTGCAAAAAAGGAGGTGGTCGAGTTGGCCTCTTCTCCTTCCCAGAAGAACTGTGATCAAAAATTGTTTAAAAATTTAAGCTTTTCTTACAATCAAAGACATATTGCCAGTGAGTCCTCTCAGAATACTTCCCCTTGCTTAAACACACTTATGCCATCTTGATGCCTCCTAAAGCAGTTCTGGAAGCACTTTTCTGTGAATGTCTTTGCAAGGTGGGATAAAACATGGTAAACTCTGCTGCCGAGTGCTGTTGCATGGAAAAGCAGGGCCACGGAAATGTCATGGGTGTTCTTATCCACTGGATCCACTGGGTCTGGCACCGTGGAGCTTCTGAATCTTCCCCAAACTCAACATGACCATGAAAAGCCAACATTTTGGTTCAATTTAGGACACAGAGGCAAACATAATAGCACAACTAAAGACTCTGAGAAAAGAAGACTTGTAGAACTGTTTTGAAAGTGGCAAGAGTGATGGAGGATTGTGTTTGTGGTGAGGGGGTTAATGTAATAAATTTAAAAAATATTTCATTTAATATGCTGGAAAATAAAATAGGTAAAACTCTTTTTTTTTTTTTTTTTTGGTCTTTTTCCTTTTTATCGGTACCGGGGATCAAACTCACGACTGCCTGCTTGCAAGGCAGGTGCTTATGCTGCTGAGCTAAATCCCCAGCCCCCAGGTAAAACTCTTGAAGATATAGGCATCCACAAAGACTTTCTGAATAGAATCTCAATGGCACGAGAAATAATGCTGAGGATCAAGAAGTTAAAAAGCTTCTGCACAACAAAGGCAACAATCAACAGAATGAAGAGACAACCTACAGAACAGGACAAAAATATTTGCCAGTTTCTCCATTTGAGGAATATACAGTAAACTCCAGAATACTAGACCCCCTAAAATGAAAAAGATCTAGGAAAAAGGATGGGCAGCTGCGATGAACAGACACTTCTCAGAAAAAGTCCAAACAGCCAGGAAATACACGAAAAAGTATTCAACATCGCTGGCCATTAGAGAAATGAAAATTAAAATGACGTTGATGTGGTAGCACATGCCTGTAATCCGAGCACTTGGGAGGCTGAGGCAGGAGAACTGCTGTAGGCCCGCCTGGGCTGTGTAGTGAGTTCAAGATCAGCCTGGACTCCACAGTGAGACCATTTCTCTACAAAATAAAATAAAATGAAACAAAAACAGAAACACTGAGATACCATCTTACTGCAGAAAGAATGGCTATCATCAAGAAATCAAATAATAACAAATCCTGGCCAGGATGTGGGGAAAAAAGAAACCCTTTTGCTTTGTTAGTGGGAATATATAAACTAGTACAACCCCTATTGAAATCAGTATGGAGATTCCTCAAAAAACTAAAAATAGAAATCCCACTTGACACAGGTATTCTAGGGATCTCCCTGAGAGAGTTAAAGCCACCGTATTACAGGAATGCATTCATACCCCTGTTTATAACAGCATGGTTTGTGCTTGCTTTGGCAGGACATGTACACCCAGCAGCACAGTGTATAACAGCTAGATCTTGGAAACAGCCTGTGTCCCAGATAAATGGATAAAGAAAAGGTGGAGTTTATATACAATGAAGTACTACTCTGCCATAAAGAAGGATAAACTTGAGGTGTTCATAGTGAAATGGATGCATCTTAAGACCATAATGTTAAGTGGAATAAATTAGACACATGAATTTAAATATTACATGGTTTCTTTTATATGAGAAACCCAAAATATACATTGTAAAATAAAAGACAGATAGTAGGAAATAGGGAGATCTTTCTCAAATGGGAAGGAAACAAGAGATGGGGGGAGGGAGAAAGGAGGAAATGGAGAGGAAATGGAGAAGAAGAAGAGGAAGAAGGGGAAAATGGAAATAGAGCTTTTATAAGTAAGAAGGGGACCAAGAGTGGGAAGGGGCAGACAGGGAGGGGGGGCGTAGGACACAAGAGGAAGAATTAAGACGTGCTGTGCACAGGCACCAACTCCCTGCCATAACTATAATCTTTATGTACTGCAAATGTGAACCAAGGAAATGTTGAAAACAATAAAAAGCAGACCGCACACTGGTTAAGTATGCACCATACTTTTTGATAGGCCACATAGATTGATTGCTTTTTTACGACTGGCACTGGTGAGACAGAGTCGTGGTGGATACTGTCCAGGGTGTCAGGCTGTTTTTCTTTCTCATGATCAACTCGATAAAGCAGCCAGTAGTCTAAACAGATCACTTTTCTTAAGTTTTCTTTTCTTTCTTTGTGTTAATATTCATTTAAGCCTATGGTTTTTTTTTGAGGGGGGGCAGTGGTCAGGAGGAGTTTCCAGAATTGAAAGAATCTCTTTCTTTTTTTTCTCTTTTTTGTGATCACAAAATATTCACATTGAGCCTCTGTAATTGCACAGAACTGTGGCACAGATAAATACATGCTTGCACATAATCAGCCAGCTGAATTTCTGTGTTGTACTTTGGTGATTTCAGTCCCAGGGCAGCCGCTCTCGGGTAAAATCTCTATTTGTCCTGAGTCCATCAGGGCCGATGGGCTTTTTAACCACATCCGAATTCTTTCTCCTCTAGCTCCTTATGAACATGGAAGATATAAAAGTCCGTGAAATGCAGATTTTTCACTACAAGAAAAAAATAGCTGAATTGGAGACTAAATTAAAACATCAACAGAACCTGTATGAAGCTGTGAGGTCAGACCGGAATCTGTGTAGCAAAAATCTGGTCGAGGCGCAGGTAAACAATACCTTTGTGTTTACACCTTGGTTCCTCTCCAGCCTGGGTCTAAAGCAGTTTCTGTTATCCTAAAGGCAGGATTTAGGATAGATCAAGAAAGAAAGCATATGCAATTCATCTGAAAAGGATCAATTTTTGTAGGACTGTCAGGTGACTGGATGTGGAGATCATAGTCTTATTTTTAATAATTATGTAGAATCGGCTTTCTCTTCAGTGTAGGTTATAAAATTGCTGCTGACTACCAAGGCTCAGAGGGTAGCAGTGTTGTAACTGCAGAACATTGCTCTGAAAGTTATGTGTGTGCTTTTAGTCCCTTTAGTAAAGTGAGGGTCACAGTGTGTGTGAGGCAGTCATTAGGTAGGGTCTGCAGTATCTCAAGGACTAGTTTGAGTTACTGCTAAAGACATTTTGGGGTTGATGGACACAGGAAATAAAGGATTAGCCCAGTCATAATGGTTCAGGTGAAGCTTCTTTTCAGAAAGTGTCTCTTAAAACCTCTTGAGAATGTATTGCGCTTCTATAGGGACAGCGATGCTCACTTAACGGACTCTCTGTTGTTCCGCCTTTCATCTTGTTAGGATGAAATCACAGAAATGAAGAGAAAGTTAAAGATTATGACCCATCAAGTAGATCAACTGAAAGAAGAGATCTCTGCCAAAGAGTCTGCCCTGGTGAAGCTCAATTTGGAGCAGCAGCGAATAGAAAAGGAAAAAGAAACCCTGAAGGTAGAGATGTTACCTAGCCCTTCCTACGGGGCAGCAGGGCTGCGGGAGCCAGGGAGGTCCCAGACCTGGACTGCTGTTTCCCAGCCCGCCCCCGGGAGGTGCAGGAGGGGAGCGCTGCTGTGTTGCTTGGGTTCCTTACAGGCCAGGCTCCCAGGAGAACGGGAAGGGAGAGGTGGCGATGCACCGCCCTGGGCTCACCTACGAGGCCGCCTAGCGGACTGGCGGAGTCCACGTCTTTGTGCTCCCAGACTCACCACTGTCCCCTGGCATTCACAAGTCCAGCCCTTAGGGACATCCCCATACTCCCAACTCCTCTCTGCGCCATTAACAAGTGGCACCTCCTCCTCCTAATCGTTGCTCCTTCACGTGCGTGCACACAGCTTCGCTTCCCACAGTGTCAGAGCTCCGTCCTCCCTTGCTTTTTGCCTTCAGCAGAATTCTGAGGTCACTTGCCTCTGTGGACCAAAGCCCTTTGCAGCCAGCCCTTCCCCAGTGACGGCCTCTGTCTCCACAGAGACGCCCCGAAGGCACACCACTCTGTCTTATTCTTGTCTGGGACCTTTGCACTGAGCTGCACTCGTGGCCTTTTTTATTTTTATGTGGCTATATGATCTCATTAAGTCACTCAGTTCCCCACGTTGGGTTCAAACTTGTGGTCTTCTGCTTCAAGCTCCCGGAGTGCTGGGATGATGGGCGGGCACCCCCACATCTGGCTAGAGGTACTCTTTTGAGCTTGCTTGGTTAGAGGACACTATGTCTGCTAACACAAGGACTCATTCTAAGAATACATAGCGGACAATTACACCTTTTCAAATCCCCTAAGCACAGGTGCCTTACTCCTCATATCATCAGTCCTGGTGTCCTTTCCTTTTCCCCCTTCAGTCCAGTAGATTCCACTCTACCTCAAGTGAGCAAAGAATTCAGAAGGGAACTCAGAGAAGGACAGCACTTTTATTCTGCAGGATACTAATGGATGCCTAAGAGCCATCTGTAGGACTGTTTGTAACACAGAGAGAGCCCGGGCCTCTTGGTTTCACACATATTAGCTTTCAAAGATAGTCCTGATTTTGAAAATGTATATCGAGCTTTGGACAGATTTAATGCCACATTTCCTTGATTCTAAGATGCCATGGATTGAAATATGCACTCTCAATTTAATAATGGCTTTGGCAACCCAGTGATAGGATTTCATGGAAATAGAAGTACTACATTAAATTAATTTAAGGTACATTTGGTTTGAGAGAGATTAAACTTAACAAAAGTGCTTTTACAAAAAAGACACAGTAATTGATGTATATACTGGAGACTTTTGTCTCTCTTACTCCAACTTATGGAAAAAGCATAGAAAATTCTGCATTAATATTTATTTATATATAGAGAGCTCTACATACATTTTCTAAAATTTGAAAATACTCCTCATCTTTGCCTGGTTCCCCTTGTATGAAAGTTTTATGGGAGGCAGTTTGTGACAAGGGTGGGCATCTTGTGGTAGGATGGGCTTATCCACTGCTGAATAAATCAGAAGTGTGTCATACACATTGCTGTGCCAGGGTGTTCTGGTGCCATGTTAGTGCCTCCAGTGCAGTCTGCTTGGTGTGCCATCTCTTGCCCTTGGAGGATGACACTGGCTCCTTATCTCCCAACTGATGTTCTACCCAGAATAACTATTAACCATAGTGGAGACCAGGGTGTAACTAAGCATCTTCTTCAAACCACTACTGTAAATTAAGCAATGCTTTAAACACAACATCACTTAACCCCAGTTCCTTAGCATGTGACCTCAGTTAATATTTGTTCTCATTGTGCTCTCCGTCATCAGGCATCTGCACCTATAGCTCCAAAGAAGCATCCCAGTGAGATGAAGCTAAGGGTGATTAGGGTCCTGGTATGTAGCCCTGGGCCAGCAGAATTGGCAGCTGGTGGAACTGAAGGGTGATTGTAAGGCTTCTGCTCTGGACAGTGAGCTCCAAACAAGGAATCTTGGGTCTGGATGGCAGTAGGTCATTGATTATAGGCTTTGCTTTGGTTTAACTGTGTAACTATTAATGCTTTTTCTCCCAGCCTTTTCCGTTAAGGGAAGAACAAGGTGCAGAGCCAGGATGCCTGCTTGGTTTATTATTTGAGGTTACCCGAGGGTGACTTGCAGTGGTGTCCCAACTGGATAATTGTGGCCTCTCATCAAGCTCATTTGATATTCTTTAGAAAAATATGACAACTCAAATATTGAGTTTCAGCCCCTTGACTTTTATAGCCTAAGAATCTGAATCACATTTCACATTGGCCTCCGAATTTCATGCCTCTGAAGTTTGAAAATCAACACCCTGGGGAAAAGGGCAGAGTTTCTAGTAACTTTGCTCCAAGAGACATTTATCTTATTATTGTGGGCTACAATCTGGGAGTAGATCCCTGCCGGAGGGGCGAGCCCTTGTCTGCTTGATAGGCCATGAGGTGGTTCTTGCCAGGACACGGCAATTTATTCCTCAAACCCTGAGACAAACAACTGTGGGTTATCCCCAGCCTTTTTCATCACCCCCAGCTGGAACTTCTTGTTCTTCCCATGTTACTTCTCTTTTTCCAGTTGCTCCCAGCCTTTCTTGACTCCCTGGCAGTCCAGATGTTGTCCGTACATTATGGCTATGACAGAATGTCAATAATCCTCTGGAGAAGCGGCCACATCTGTGTTGTTCTGCCGATTCTGTCCCAGCCTGTTTCAGCCACACTGATAGTCATCTTGTTCACAGCCTATGTTGCAGTCCTATGAAGCCCCTGACTTTGTCTTATCATTTCCAGGTCACCCCATATCTATATGACAGTGCTGTGATTCTTGGTGAATTATTCAGTAGCAAATTTCCTAGTCTATAGCTCAGCATCACATTGGGGACGGCTTCAGGGTACCATATCCCTTCACTTAGTGTACTCCAGCCTGACACAATAGGGAGCTGTCATCAGTGAGAGAGAGGGAGGGGCAGAGAGAGAGAAAGAGAGAGAGAGAGAGAGAGAGAGAGAGAGAGAGAGAGAGAGAGAGAGAGAGCCTGATAACTCTCAAGACCAGAAGACATCTTAGTGGTTCATGCAGGAACTGGTACGATTCTCACTAGTATGACTTTTGAAATAAGATTTGTACCCAGAACAAAGTTAGATGATATGCTGTCCATAAACATGTACTATAACATTATACAATTATGGAGGTGTTAACTGAAGGGTGTGTTCTCCCATCTCATTACAAATTTCATGCCCCTAGTAACACTTTGACAGGTGCAGAAACCCCAGGTCCCACCTAAGATGCTGCATGATGAGCTTTTGGGTGCACAGCAATTGTCCCTATCTTTGCTGGGTGGGACAGCTCTGATTTATAACTGCTGAATGTATTAGACCCAAGGTATTTTGTTGATGTTAACATTTGCTGCCAGCATCTAATGCCACATCTTGTTTGCAGCCCATAAATTTATGACATAAGGAGACCACTCAGAATTTTGATATATTATGAAAAAAACACCCAGCATGCCAAATGCATGAATGATTTTACATTTCAGACAGATACTTTTACAGGCTGTTGATTGCATTTTAATATAGCAAGGGTTTCATTTTGTTCTGCTGATGGATTCTGATCAGCTCTTGGCACTTAGGAACAGAGAGTGAGTGTTGCATAGATGGGAAAATAAAAGTTTTATTAAAGAAAGCATGAGACAAACAGGTATTTTATTGCTGTCTTTGCTGTCACCTTAAATGATTATGGAAACAGAAAGACTGGTTCTCCGCTCTCTGTCCTAACAGGCAACCCCACTAAATGACAAACACTAGACCAGCTCTCAACTGAGTGGGTAGTTCTTTTTCCTTGTCTCTAGACCAAAACAAGTTACATGAATGAAACAACAAAATGTCATAAAACAAACTCTTGGTTGCATAGTAGTGGGTTGCATTTAATTTGTCACACTTCACATATATTACTAGGTTCCCGGTATCCCCTGCTGTTTGTGTAAATTTGAGATGTGGGATTAATGGTGCTTAATCTTTATTGATTAGAAGCAGACCTTGCCTGAGTTAGGTTGGTTCTTGGGCACTGGTAAGTCTGGAGTTTGCTACCATCTTGGTAACCTTTTTGAATGAATGGTCATGCAGGACCCAATACTCACTTGAAGGAAAAAAATTACACCTCTTTTGCTGTCATTGGTAATGTGCAGAGCATTGACCCTTTGGGGGTTTATGTCATCTTGTCATCTCCCCTGTGAGCCAGGCATGAATGATGGCAGGCTTGCTCCTCCTCATTCCTTTCTTCTTGCGCTAACCTGCTCAGTTATGTCACTAGGCATAACGCTTTCATAACTCATAGACTCTTTAGAAGACACACTCTTCAGAGAAGACCTATTCTCTAGCATGGTAACTCTGTTCCCTCTTGCATACTCTCTATGGTGCATGGTCTGTGAGGTCCTTTCTAGCCCAGCCCAGTTCAGGTGTTTGGCAGATTCTCCTTCTGCCATTCTTATCGAGTATTTCAGTTCAACTACCTGGGTGGGGTGGGGTCACTCAATCTGGTGAATACATCATCTATTGAGTAGTCTGCTTGCCTTTGTTCACACAGCCTGACTTGACTGTTTGATACCTTCCCCTAATACATACTCCTCCATGTGAGTAAGATCTGTCTACTGCCATAGTATTGTGGTTGTGTCTAGATGTCCCCCCAAAGCCTCATGTGGTCATAGGTGGGGCCTCTTCAAAGGTGGCTGAATCTGCAGATATGATGTTGGAATTCATGATGCAATGCTAGGCTCAAGGGCAGTAGGATTAAAGGTGCCCTAAGTAGCCTGGATAAGGAAAAAGGGGCAGAAAGACGCTGTTAAGATTTCTTCTTTTTTGCTTTGTTACTTTCTGCCCACCACAAACTGTTTCTCCTCTGCAATGCTTGTCTGGCATCCATCCTGCCTTGGAGCCAGCAGATAATGGACTGAAACCTCTACAAACCATGAGCTAAATAAACCTTTCCTCCCTTAACTTGTAGGTGCTGAGTATTTTGTCTCAGCAATGAGAAAAGTAACTGAGGCACAAGACCTTCTGGTTCTTCCCTGTCACTCTCAGACCCAGATAGAAACGCTTTCCTGGGTATTCTTGAGTCCCTTTCCACCGAAGCAGAGAGCGTGTCCAACTGTTACTAGGTGTGCTTAACATTACTGCTGGATGATGAGTTCTCAGTCTTACTCATCTCCTGTATTTGATTTGGAATTATGACCATGGAGGGAGCACACACTTTCACACCAAGAGATCCTTGTTGGAATCTTGATCTGTTGCTAATTGTCCTGTTGCTAATTGTCTCTGTGGCCTTGGGCAAGCTATTTGCTGTACTTTGTCTCCATAATTGCATTCATAAAACAGGTAAGAGGTTTGCAATGTCTGGGATATCTTATGTCACAGAATACTTAGGGACTAGAAGTGGATGTGTACTTTGATGACAAGAGTTTTGTTTTTCAGCTTACTAGTGCATAGCACCACTCACCTATCATTTCTATGAGTTTCATGTGCCTTCAAGGATCACATGAGGTATGAGCATTCTGAGGAACTGTCCCTGCTGACCCCAGTTCAAAGTTGCCTTTGATCTCTTGTACTATCAATAAGAAAGAAAGACATTGAAAAACTAGTGCCTGGATTTATTAATATTTACATTATATTGGTCTATCTTATCATCTTGTCTGGATTGGAAGTGTCTTAGGATTGGGATCTAAAAAATCTTTTTATACCATGATGTCCTTTCTGTCCCTTCAGAGTGTTTAATTAGACACTGTGGTTGATATCTTGACTGATATAGTGTTTGCTTACAGTGGACTTATCATTGTGGGGAACATACTGCTGACCCTAGTGACATAGCAGGAGCTAGTAAACACAGAGGCCTCTTTGGTCTTCACCCCACACATTCTCCTGCTCTGTTCTTAGTGCATTCTCCTTTTACAAGAGGGAAAGCTGCTGCATACCCACTAAGGCCGAGAAACAACAGCAGAACCCTCTCAGGGACATAACTCAGAATAAACATGACCTCTGTACTGTGTGTGTGTGTGTGTAATGTGTGTGTGTGGATGTGATGAGTGTGAATGTGAGTGTGTGCATTATAAGTTTCTTATGTTTGTGAGAGTGATCAGACTGTATTAAATAAAACACCAGGAGAAAGTGGGGCAGCCCAACCGCACGTCTTGTCCAGACCCCGTGGTCCTGGTTTGTGCAGCTGCTGAATACACGTTGGCAACATCAGTCTCTGTTTTTCAGGCTGAGCTGCAGAAGCTGCGACAGCAAGCCCTGGAGACCAAGCACTTCATTGAGAAACAGGAGGCAGAGGAGAGGAAGCTGCTGCGAATCATTGCAGAAGCTGACGGGGAGAGAATGAGGCAGAAGAAGGAACTAGATCAGGTAGCGCCTCCTCCTCGCACCCTGACTCAGTGCTCCTCTTGTGAGTTCTCTGCCCTCTCTAAACCCTGCCACGGAAGCCTATGGGAGGAGCCGTAGTGACCGGTCTTGTGTCAACTATGAAATAGGAGTCCTTTATTTGACTCCTATTTACAAGTCCTCCCTAGGCTTCAGTTGTTTCTCTAGACACTGGGGCCATACACTGGCCAACAAGATGGTGAGGTCCCTGTTCTCAGGGCAGTATAATCCACTGTATATAATAGCCATTAATAATTACATAATTTGGGAGCTAGAAACTCAGATGCCTAGTGTGGCAGTTGGGAACTTAAATACTTTTAGGGCTCTTGCAGAGAGAAACTAAGGCAAGATAGTGAGAAGTGGCAGAACTTGACAAGAATGTAGAAATGTATAAAATCATTCCAATTTAAATAGTAAAAGTGGTTGAAAAAACAAAGAAAATGACATGGCCATTGGCTAAGGATTATTAGACTGTTATTACAGATTATTTGTTGTCCAGTGAGTTCTAGGACTAAGGAGAACACAGATGCTTTGAGAAAGTCTGGTGTTGATTGTCTAGCAGGCTATTTCCGGTGCTACATCTCCTGGGCATTTGCTAGATATCCCGAGCCTGCCACGATGGAAAAAGAGACTTTTTGATTCAGGTTGCCATGCTCTCTCCTGCCTCTCTAGGTCATCAGTGAAAGGGACATCCTGGGGTCTCAACTTGTTCGGCGCAATGATGAGTTAGCTTTGCTCTACGAGAAGATCAAGATCCAGCAGTCCGTGCTGAACAAAGGGGAGAGTCAGTACAACCAGCGGCTGGAGGACATGAGGATCCTCAAACTGGAGATCAAGAAGCTTCGCCGGGAAAAGGGCATTCTCGCCAAGAGCGTGGCTAATGTCGAGGAGCTCAGGTAACAGGAGACCAAAGGGATCAGCAGGGAACCCCTAAAATGACCTCATGTTCATACCTTTTACTCATTCAAGGTCTTGGCCAAAATTGCACAGAATGGCTTGTACGGGATGAAACTGTCAACCAACATCATGAACAAATTTTCCATAAAAACCTATCTATGGTCCTCATGCTATGACAGCAAATGAGCTGGTTTTCTTCCAGTGGTCAGGGCTAAGTACAAAAGATATCAGAAGCTATGCTGGATTTTTGAAAGGAAATTTATTAAATCACAAATACAAACTGGTTGCAACTCAGAAACACTTCTTTCCCCAATGAGCTCTTTCAAATTTTTAAAATAAGACAGTATGCAAGAGATGGAACATTAATATTTAAATTTCATTCTTGGGAACATTTGCACATCTTTTCCTGGAATTATATACAGGATAAAAAGAGACAGAAAACTGAATTCCATCACTATTTGAAAATCTGTTTCCTTAGAAGGCAGCCAAATTTTATATCTCGCTTCTGATTTATCTCCTGCAGCTTTCACGTTAGCTCAGCGTCCCTCTTCTTTCTTTAAATCTTGCATTACCCAAGATCTACTTTCCCTGTGGGAAAACATCGCTGTGTTTTATGTAGGCAATCGCAGGAAAACCAATCAGAGGTCTTTTTCAGGCTCTCCTTACTCCCCTCAGACTTATAGACCACCGTCTCCTTGACTACCCTGGGATAAGGACACAGTGTGGATTGGCTCCTTCAGTTAATTGAATTAGAAGATGGTTTTACTGCCTAGATGCATGACTATATCCAGAAATAGTGAATGTGTCCGTCTATCTATCAGTCATCTACCTATCTAGAGTTGCTTGTATTTCATTTAATGGAAGTCATACAAATATGTTGTAGAAAGTGTGGGAAATTCAGGAAAAGTATAAAAAAGGGACTGGGAAATCACTCATAACTTTACTACCTAGAAACACTATCACTGACATTTTGGATACAAATATATTCATTTTAAGTAGGTGTTGGATGATCTCTGGGACCATCACTCAACTTGTCAACTGTGAGTTACTTTAATGACATGCATGAAGGGTCACATTTGACCAATTTCTAGTCAGTACTGCTAGTTTGTTGATAATGGGTTCTATTTTTCATTCCAAGGAGAAGACAACTTGATAAAGACTGGAAGCAAGCAGGGATGAATTCAAACCTCAGCCTTGCCACCTATAAGCTGTTTGACCTTGGATAGATTACTAACCTTCTCTAAATTTGGACTCATAGTTACCATTAATTATGAAAATAAATGCGATGTGCCTAGCACTGAATTTAGTGCCAAGGAAGTCATCAATTATGGTAGCTAACGCGTAGTACCCTCTTCTGATGGCACGCAAGGAAACCCAAGTGTTAAAAATATGCTTTTAATTCTAAGCAGCTTGTTGTATGCTCCCTATTGAGTGAACATCACGCAGTTAATTCTAATGATTTGTCTTGCTAATGAGGGGAAGTTGTATTATTGGTTTAAATGAAGCAATTAAGTAAAAGAGATGGCTTAGTGTTAGTAGCGTGCACATCCACGGCAGACTGAGGACAGATAATAATGTCCTCCTGGCACGCATCCGTGCGAATGCTTGCCCCTCCTCTACCTCCCCGCAGGACTTTTGATTTAGAGGGTGGCAGCCAGTGCCGGCATGCGAGGATGTCTGTAGCATGTCACCCATGAACCAGAAGATTCCCAAAGACTTTGGCGATACATTTGAGCCAGGGCGTTTGGGCTTTTCCCACTATCTCTGTACAATAGTTGTGGACATTGAAGTGAAATATCCTCCCAGGTCCCGACTCTTTCTCAGCCCTGACTGCATGTGAGCATGACTTACAAGACTAAAACCCACAGATACCAGACCCTGAGCCAGGCCCATGCTGGGGACTTCCTCTGGAGTCACACTCGCCCGGTGACCACTATGGCAGTAAAAGTGAGGTGCGCCGTCTTCAGGGTGCCACGTGGCCACCTGCGTGGTAGTCGTTTGTAGTCAAGTTAGGGCGTGCCCAGTAGAGGCTGCCCACAGCTGGCTGCTGCAGAGACGTTTAGAAATTCAGAAAGGGTACTGAGCTCTCATGAGTGGCCTCCCCACCTCCTTTTCTTCTGAGCTTCTAAATTCCTTAGCATTAAGCCTCTAGATTATGAAGTCTGGTGTTGTTTACACCTCAGGCAGTTCTTTGGCACTGCAAAAATGCTGAGACCCGTCTCAGCATTCACAGAAGTCTCTTGAATTCCAGCTTTTTATGTAAGATGTGGCACGTATGTAACCATTTAAAGATATGATATTCCCATGGGCAGAGAACGTTTTTGCAAAAGGAGATTTGTCTTCTTCAGGCAGGAGCTTTTTCACATGCAGAGAGAATTCCTGAAGGAGAGGACCCGATGCCGAGCCCTGGAGGAGGAACTAGAGAACCCCATGAACGTACACCGATGGAGGAAGCTTGAGGTGAGCCTGGTGACACAGCCTAGCTGCCTCCCCTCTCCCCTTCTACCCTGCCCACACTTCTCACCTGGAGCTCAGTAAGCGATGCCTTTAACTTAATACTATGCAAATGATCGCCTAGAACATAAGACCAGATCCAGCATAAATGGGGTCGTTCCACAACCAGATGGTTCATTTGGGGTTTGTTTACAAAGCTTTGAACAAAATCTTCTCTGCTGAAAAAGACTCAGTGAGCCCTGTGAACTGCCTTCACCAATGGTGATTTGTTTTCTTGTTTGGGTGATTTCCGGTCCACCAGTTATCCTGCGGCTGCCTGTTAGTCTTGGGTTATTAATTGCCTTAAGTTATATTGGCCACCGGTGATTTAACTGTCTTTCAATTTGTCTTCGCATCTGTTCGTTTCTTGCAGGAAATGTGGTTCCATGGATTAGCCATTGTAGACACTAAGGTCATGTTAGCCAAACTCATTTCTCTTAGAATCTGGGGCATGGCCAGAGTTCCCTGAGTAGGAGATGGGCAATCAACCTCATGTTATATTATGACTTCCTGATAGACATTGCCACCGGTAATACTGCAGATACCAGTTAGAACAGCTCTTTTTGCTCAAGGCAGAGGAGGCCCTCTTCTTTAGTGGTCTCAGCAGTCTCTGTGCCACAGGGGGCTTTTACTAAATGACCGGTTAGGGTGTCCAGGGGCAGGAGTCCGCAATGCCAGAAAAACCAGAGGGGGAGAAAAGCAGTCAAGTGAGTTTTTGTTTAATTTTGTTCCCTTTTAATGAAGAAAGCATTAAGGCTAATGCATCATAAATTGTTATGTAAACATGAGGCCTGCGTTTCAACACTGTGCAGCCCTGCCAAGTGCATGGGTGCCCAGTGGGTCAGGGTGTTTGCTGTTGGTGAGCTCCCCACAGTGCTTCTGCAGCAGTCAATGAAATTCTCCCCCTTCCCTCCCCTCCCCTGCCCTTCCCTTCTCTTTCCTCTTCTCCTCTCATCCTCTTCTCCTCCCCATCATTTATTCCTCTTCAGATAAAATGGGTGGCAGAGTTCACTAACCCAGAGATCCCTCTTGAGAACTGGCGATGAAGATTTTAAGTCCATCACATCAGTTTATTTCATGTATTTCCAAGTAGATCTTTAAACTTTGCAGCTCCATGTCTGTTTCTATTTTAAAAAATTAGAAAATAGGTATTCTGGGAGGCTGTTAAAAACACCCAGATACTAGATTAACACATCAGTGCAGTTGAGAGTGGAGGTCTGGCCCGAAGTCTGGAGAACAAACCATCAGCTCAGAAGCCCAGCTCTGGTTTGCTTGGCACGCGGCGGACCCCTCTCAGAGCAGCATCAGGACTTCAGGGGCTGATGGCTCGCTTGAGGGTGAAGCACCATGGCCATGTTTGGCTGCCTGCTATTACCACAGCAAACATCCGTGTCCTCACCACCTTTCCCGTCATGGGCTGGACCAATTTTCTTGTTGACAGTGACCAAAGAAGGATCCAAAGGTTGAGTGGATTAGGGATCCCAGCTCATTCCCACGGAAACAGTGAGCCTCTGGGGAAACCTCCACAGCTTTGTAAGGCAGCACCACAGCTCTGGTCTCAAATCTAGCTCTAGTCCTTACAGATTTCAGCAATTGAGCCAAATACTATGTGCCTCAGTTATCTTATCTCTAAAAAGGGAAATCTAACTCTATCTTCTAAGGCTGCTGTGCAGCCACGATGTGATTCTATATGACAAACCTCAGCATAGCAAATGGGTGGTGGTGAAAAATCAGGGGTCACACGCAACAGTTATACTGATAATATTATTATAATAATTATTGTTATTACCTTGCATGCATGAGCTAAGGGCATAGATAAGACATTAGGAAAGTTGCAGTCTGTTTTTTTTTGAGGGACAGCTATTTATCACTGTCCTATCCCTTTTCTGTTTTGGGTTTCAGTTCTCTCTGTGTTGGGTCTTCAGATTTGAAATAGATTTTAGTAAAACAGTACTTATGTTACATAGGACCTCAGTACTTTGAAACTGATGAAATATCAGCTGTTTTTTTCTTCTTCTTCTTGGACAGGCCAGTGACCCCAGTTCCTTTGAGCTTATACAGAAAATCCACGCCTTGCAGAAGCGGCTCATCAGCAAGACGGAGGAGGTGGTGGAGAAAGAGCTGCTCCTGCAGGTAGCTTTTCCTACGGTTTCCCCCAGCAGGCCTATAGCGCCGCATGCCCATATTTAACGGTAGATGGCGACAGCGACTCACACATAGAACACAAACGCGGCCTGATTAATTGGGCTTCTCTGCCAGATCACCAGTATTTCAAGAATTCTGGAAAATTAAGTTCAGAGCTAGACTTCACTGCAATCTGGCAATGTGAATATTTCTCTCACTTTGCTACAGTTTTATTGGGCAGATTCTTCTAAATATTTTTGTTCATGTCTTCATACAATGTGCAATGCTGTGACTGATTTTGAAAGGAAGCTTTCACATACAGTGCACATGATCTGTCCATAGAAGCATCAGTGTGAGAGAAGTGGAAAAACATCTTTGAGGACTCCATGCCACACGTTTTTCTGGCCCTTTGGCCTGTATCTTTGTCAAAGGTGTCTTGGCCACCATCTGAGCCATCTTTCTCCTCCTCTTCTTCCTCTTCCTCTTCCTCAACTGCTGCATGCAGGTGCTGCTGGGCAGGGGCTTTCTCTACCTTTTCTCATTTTCTCTTCACAGTTCGGGGTGTGGTGGGGATTGTCATCCACAATTGATGGATAAGGAAGTTGGGGCCTGGAAGTTTAAGAGTAAGATAAGAAAAGCAGCTCAGAAGTCAGATGGTCTGTGTTGAAATCCCACCTCTGCCAACCTCTAGCTCTTTAAATTTAATTTCTCTGCATCTTAGGTTCTTAATTTGTGTCATGGGACAAGATTGGAGCTGTGCAACGGGATGTTCTGAGCACTACGTGATCTTAGCACTGTGCCTGGCCCATAGTGTTGACTAATGATTCTGGGGAGTTCTGATTCTGAGACCCCCAATCACACCTGCTGAGTTTCCCTTAGTGGGAGCAGGAACTTCTGCACATGTGCATGTGGCCTTTGGCCCCTTCTTTTTCATGTTTGGCCTTGAAAGATTTTTTTCCTAAAGTTGGGTGTAGTGCGAGTGACATTCCCAGGTGTCACAGCTGAGTACCAGCAGAGGGTTATTCTCCTCACCTGTCTCTGGTAGATGAGAGAAGGCAGATTTTGTATTTCACTGGCTGCTATCACTTATTATTCCTTCCTCTTCACTGTTCCTAAGATTGATGTTGTTTGTCCACCTTTGTTCACCATTGTTTTTATTTTCTCCTTCCTTCCTTCTTTCCTTCCTTTCCTTTCCTTTTAATTTTTCAGTGCTGGGGATGGACCCAGAGCCTCCTGCATGCTAGGCAAGTGCTCTACCATTGAGCGATACCCTAACCCCCTTCTTTCCTAACATTTAAGTCTATAAAACATCTTTCAAATAATTTCTTTAGTTCCTTACCACAGGTTTTGATACTTAACATTTTCATTTAGTACTTTTTTTTTAAATTTTAAGAGCTATTTCTCCTTCAAAAAGTAAGTCTGAAAAATATCCACTATTTAATGAAACTCAGGGAGTTCAAACAGGAAACCCCCTGCCAAAATAGTGAAACTACCATATTGACTAATCTATGTAAATGTGAGAAAAACAAAAATGTTTGCAGAGCTGATCAAAATGGTTCAAAATGTGTGTGATAAACTCACCAAAGATACAAATGCTGTGAAAAGGTGCCAAACAGAAATCCTGGAGATAAAATAGTCTGTAGAATTCATAAACAGCAGAAACGATCAGTGTGAAGACGAGGTTTCAGAAATTGAGAACAAAATGAAATCCGTGATGAATCACTTAAGAGAGACTTAAACATAATAATCATAACAACACAAAAAATTTATGCAATATCTACTAGATGACAAAAGAAGACTAACCTAAGGGTAACTGGAGCTAGGGAGAACCTAGAAGATAATGCACATTAAAATAAAAAATTCACTTACAGGAATAAAAAATCTCCAACTAGGAAGAAAGAACTCAACATATAGTACGCTAAGTAATTACAATGAAAAAGAAGCTCCAACACATCATAGTCAAAATCCCAGATGTCCAACAAAAAGCAGAATCTTAAAAGCTGTCAGAGAAAAGAAAAAAAATCACATATTTATACCCATTAGGATTATAGCAGACTCTGCAACACAAGCTTGAAAGGCCAGGAGAGCTTGGAGGGAAGTGTTTCAAGCCCTAAAAGTAAACAACTTTTCAACCCACACTAATATATCTTGCAAAACCATCTTTCAAAATTGATGGAGAAATAAGAACATTCCATGACAAAGAACACCTTAAGAAATTTATAACCCCCAAACCAGCACTCCAAAAAAAAATTCTCAAGATATCCCAGAAAGAGACAGTGAAGAAGCAAAGCCAAAAAAAGGGAACAAGTACGTACAAGTACATCAAGCAACACAAGTAGTCAAATAAAAAAGGAAAAATAAAAAAGAATGACAGAAAAGGAGGGCAGCAGCAGTAATAAATCAGTACCTTTCAGGAATAACTCGGTGTAAATGGCCTCAACCCCTCAGTGAAAAGACAGAGATGAGCAGACTGCATTAAAACAAAACAAAAACAAAATCCAGCAGTCTGATGTATTTAACTAACTCATTTAACCCCCAGAGCAAATCAAAAGATAGAAAGCAACATTCCATGCACTAGGACCCTGAAAGGAAGCATGGGGAGCACATCTCAAAGCAAGTTTCAGGGTAAAACTGATCAAAAGAGGCAAAGAAGGTCACTGCATAGTAGTTAAGGGAACAATTCAACCAGAAGAGACACCAACGGTAAATATATATGCACCAAATATTGGAGCTCCTAGTTTTATAAAACAAACACTGCTGGATATAAAAGATCAAATAAACACCAAGATAGTCACGATGAGTGACCTCAATACCTCACATTCACAAAGAGACAGATCAGTGAAAGAAAAAAATCAGAGTTGAACCACACCTGTGGACAAGTGGACTCAATAGATAGCTACAGAACATTCTCCCCTACTACAGTGGCACCTTGGGCCATGGACATAATTCATTCCATGGTTCTGGAAAAGATGGCCACATTTGTGTGAGTGTGGGACAAATGGCCATGGTTCTGTTCATCACCGGATGCAGTTTGCAAACAAAAACAAAATTTTGCCAAAACATCTGTCTGTGAACCGAACTGTTCACAAACAAAAACTGTTCATGAGTCAAGTACGACTGCATAGTAGATACACATTTTTCTCAGCAGCACAGAGAACTTTCTCCAAAATAGGCAATATACTAGTCCATAAGGCCTGCTTACATAAACACAAAAGAACTGAAACCATTCCATGTGTACTATCAGATTGTCACAAACTGAAACTAGAAATCAACCTTCAATCAAGAAGCAAAAGACATCTTTTTAGCATCTGAACATTAAGTAACACACATTAAGTAACACTCAGTCACTCAAGAAGCAATCAAAGAAGACATCAAACAATTTCTAGAAGCAAATGCCATGGCCAGTAGAACACAATGAAAGCAGCCTTAAGAGGGAAGTTCATTGCAGTCAGTGATCATATTAGAAAAACAACAAACTCAAATAAATCACCTAATGGTGAGTCTCAAAATACTCGAAAACCAAGAACAGTCCAAATTCAAACCCAGTTTAAGGAGGCAAATCATAAAGATTACAGCACAAATGAACAAAATTGAGACTCATAAACAATACAAAGAATTGGTGAATCAAAGAGCTTTTTTGAAAAAGAATAAACATTTTTTGAAAGAATAAACAACAATAAGCTATACCCTTAACTAAATTATGGGGGAGAGAGAGAGACAGAGAGAGAGAGAGAGAGAGGAAAATCACATTAATGCATTAACAGTGAAAAGGCTATATCACAATGAATGCTGCTGAAATCTATAAGAGCCTTTTGACTACTATCAAAAATTGTACTTCAACAAATTAGAGAAACTTGAGGAAGTTGACAGATTCCTAGACATATAAGAATTACCATAACTGACCCCAGAAGACATAAAAATTATGAACAACCCAATATACACAGTGAAAGGAAGACAATAATTAAAAACAAAACAACACCAATGAAGAAAGCCCAAGATCTGATGGGTTCATCACAAAACCTTCAGGGAGGCTATAACATGAATACTCTTCAAGCTCTTTAATGAAATTGAAAGGCAAGGAGTATAGTGGTACCTCAGTTGTCTCATGGCCCCAAAGCTCAAACTTTTTAGTACCTAAACAGCAAAGTCTGAAAATAATCTGATCTGTGTTCATAATTTTGTTCAATAGTTGAACTGAAAATCTGGCGTGAGAAGCCTGCACAGACAAAGAATGAGTTGTGGGTTCTGTCTCACGAAGGTTGATGTCTTACTCTAAGCACTGCTCTCACCCAGACAGCATACAGTGCTTGTATTCCTGTGATGTGTGCTGCTATATTTGCTTAAGACACCATAACCAGGGCGCCAAAGAAAGTTAGTGATTCTGGCAGTAAGGCTAAGAGGAAAACTGTGGGAATCATGTAGAGTTAAAGAAAGAAATCATTGTGAAATTTTTTAAAGTCCTAGAAAAATGAATTGATAAGTGCAGTTTTTGGGCCTTAGAGCCAATTGTTTGGTTAACTATTTGTTATGGGAAAATATGTTCATTTCTTGATTTTTTGGTGTTTGAACATGAACTTGGAAGGAACTGAGATAATAAATGAGGTATCACTGTACTTCCAAACTCATTTCCAGAAGCCCTGAGAGGGGCCCAACTAAACAAGAAAACTACAGGCAAATCTTTCTTTTTAGTGAGTACAAAGATCCTCAGTAAGATGTTGGCAAATTGAATGAATCATCAAAAGGATATTATGACATGACCAAGTAAGTATGCAAGGATGGTTCAACAGCTACAAATCAGAGAATCAAATACACTACATAAACAGAAACAAAAGTAGAAATCACATGAGCATATCAGAGAAAGCTTTTGATGAAATCCAAAACCCATTCATGACAGAATCCCTAAAGAACATAGGTATCTAAGGAACTTACTTCAACCTGATAAAAGCTCTTTATGATAAACCAATGACCAACGTCGTATTAAATGAGGAGAAGCCAAAAGATTGCCTTTTAAAATCCAGAACATGATAAGGGTGTCTACTATCAACACTCCTGTTCAATACAGTATTTGAAATATAACTAGAGCAATCTGGCAAGAGAAAGGATACAAAAGTACAAGTATAGAAACAGAGGAAATCCAGTTATTATTGTTTGCAGATGACCTAATTCTTTACACAAAATCCCACCAAAAGACTTAAAATTAATAACTACACTCAGACAGGTAACAGAATACAAAAGCAACACACTAAACAACTGTGTTCCTGTACACTAATAATGAACTTACCAAGAAAGAAATTAGCAAAACAATACCATTAGGAACAGCTTCTAGAAAAATGAAATATTCAGGAACTAAGCCAACCAGGAAGTGAAAGCCCTCTGCAATGAAGACGATACAACTCTGAGAAAGGAAATTGAAGAGGACACCAGAAAATGGAAAGGTACTTTCTGTTCCAGATTAGAAAGAACCAATATTGTCAAAATGGCCATACTCCCCAAAGTGATACACAGATTTAATGTAATCCCCATCAGAATAGCAACAGAATTCTTCACGAAAGTAAAGAAAATAATCATAAAATTCATATGGAACCAGAAGAAAGTCAGATCAGCAAAGCAATTTTGGGCAACAAGAACAAAGCAAGAGGTGTCAAACTCTTGGTATTCAAGTTATATTACAAAGTTGTAATGATAAAAACAGCTTGGCACTGTGACAGGAACAGATGTGTGGATAGAGGTCACAGAAACAACCCCAGACATATTTAGCTACCTGATCTTTGACAACAGGACAAAAAGATAGCTTCTTTAGCAAAGGGTGTTGGGAAAACTGACTATACACAGGTGAAAAATTGAATTAGACTATATATGTCACCAAACACTAAACTAAAATCAAAATGAATCAAAGAGCTAAATGTCAAAACAAAAACACTTAACATGTTACAAGATAATATAGATAAAACTCTAGAAGGCAGGCATAGGCATAGACAAAGACTTTCCAAACAACCCCACTTGGACAAGAAATAGCACCAAGAATCAATAGATGGGGTCACAGCAACTTAAGAAACTTCTGCCTGAGAAACAACCAATGGAGTAAAGAGATGACCTGCAGAGCAGGAATAATCTTTGTCAGCTCCACCTTGGGCAGTGAAATACTCTCAAGAATTCATGAAGAACTCCAAAAAAATTAGACTCTCAACATAAAATAGTAAAAAAGGGCAAATGATATTCATAGACACTTCTCAGAAGAAGTATACATGCCCAATAAATACATGAAAAAATGTTAAACATTGCTGAGCATGAGTGTGAATGAAAGCAAAACTGATATTTTATCTTACCCCAAAAGAATGATGATCATCAAGAAATCAAATAAATGCCAGTGCTAGGGAAGCTATGGTAAAAAAGGACCCCTCTACCTTGTTGCTGGGAATGTAATTGACTACAAGCACTGTGGAAATACATATGGAGCGTCCTCAAAAAACTAAAACTAGAAAATGAGTTTAATTCAGCTATTTCCCCACTGGATATCCTCCTGAGAGAGTCATGTTGCAAAGATGTTTGCATGCTCATGTTTATGGCAGCACAATTCATACACAGCTAAACCTTGGAAGAAGTGGTCATTTGTCCATCAGCAGATGGATGGTCAGAGAAAATGTGGTCTTCATATACAGTGCAATCCTATTCTATGAAAAAGCGTGCATTTGACTCCTCTATAGGAAAATGGATGCACCTTGGAAGCGTAATGTTAAGTGACATAAAATCAGACCAACACGCTTAAATACCATATGGTTTCTCTCAGATGAGAAATTCAAAGCATAAATAAATTAAATAGCAAAATGTAGGGATAAGAAACCAGGGGTAGATCTTTTGCAGAAGGGAAGGGGGCCAAGAGATAGAGGGGAAGAGTGGAGGACATACAAAAAAGTGACATACAAAAAGTGACATACAAAAGAATTAAGATGAATCATGTGCAGGTACCAAATATCCACAATAAAAATTATGTATCACAGACGTGCACTAATGAATTTTAAATATCCATTATTTGTTCTGTGATAATAAAGGTCTCCAAATACATGTATCTTTAAGTTATCTTTTACTAATTCATTTCTCACCTTTTTAAAATTGTAGCCTGCATTATGTGGATTTTTTGGAATTTTTTTGAGACTTCTTTTGTGACCAACTAAATGCTCGGTTTTTATAACTGTTGCATTGTGTTTACAAAGATGTGTACTCTTAAATGTTCGGGGAAGTGGATCTCATATTTGTTCATTAGCTCAACCTTGTTAAATAGTATTGTCTGACATTTACACTTTCCCGTGAATTTTTAGTCTGTCAAAGGTCTTACAAGATTTGGTGAATTTCTCTATTTCTTCTTGTAGTTCTGTTATGTTTAGTTTCAAGTACATTTTAGATTATGATCATAAAATGAGTAAAAAGTTACAATTTTTTATTTCTTTCTGGTGAATTGTTTCTTTAGTATCATTAAACCATTTTGTCTCCATATAGAATGGGGACCCCTGCTCTTTTTCATGTTCATGTTGCATGGGATGTTGTTCTCCATCTTTTGACTTTTAATCTGTGGATTTCTTTTGGGATGTGTACTTCTTGTATGTAGCGCACTGTTGGATTTTTTTTTTTGACCTAAGATACCAGTCTCTGTCTTTTCACTGGGAGTGGAGACCATTCACACTGAGATTTTTACTGATAGGTATTGACTTAGTCCTGCCTTTGCCTTATTTTCCTGTTATTAATTCCCTATCCTTTTTTTTTAAACTTAACTGCTCACTCTACCTGGTGTATGCATTCTATTGAATCTTTTGTCATTGATAACTGTATTATCTCTGAAGGATATCCTTCAGATGGTTTTAGAGTGTTGGTAAGGTTCTCATGAATTTCTTAGGTATTCTTTATCATGAAAATATCTTATTTCTCCATTGATTTTAAAAGACAGTTTATCGGGACATATAACCTGGGGTTGGAAATTATTTTCTTTTAGTGCTAGAAATATTCGCTTCAACATCTCCTGTATGATTTGTATTGAGAAGTCTGCTGTAATTCTATTAGGTTTATGTTTGTAAGTGATTCACTGGTTTTTCCCTTACTGACTTTTAAAGAGTCTGTTTTTGTGGTAGATAGCTGGGATTTTCAGAACGCTGTTTTGTGGAGATGGTCTATTCTGATTGTGGCTATTATGAGTTCTACATGCCTCACTTGTCTGTATGTTAAATTATTTTCCATTATTTGGAAAGTTTCTGCTATTCTTTCAGTAAACAGGTTCTGAAAAATATCGTTTGTGCTGTCTTCATGTATTTCACTCTAATCTTAGATTAGTTTTCTTTGTATCAGCGGGGAGCTGTTGGACCCACTTCTCATGTTCTGCTGATGATTTTAAGGTATCTTATTAATGGGTCCCTGTCAACAGCCCTGCCTTGTATACCTGACACTCTGTCCTCACACTGGTCATTTCTGTTGTTCGTGCTTTTGATAGAACTTTTAATCTCCTGAATTTCTAGGTGGAACATTTTTATGGACTCCTGATTGTATTCCATGCCAGTCATCCATGGTTTGCATCATTTATTTACCTCTGCTAACTTTTTATTATTGTCTTCTGTAAACTCCATGATCATCTTGTTTATTTGACCCAATATCAGTTTAATTTTATATCTTCTATAAAATTTCACATGCTTTGTTGACCTGTTTTGTTATCGTCCATGATATTACTTTAAATAATTCCACTGTCTGGTTTTTGTTTCTTCTCTGTGATGCCCTATGGACCAGCTCTGGGGGAGTTGGGAAGTCTGAGAAGTGTTTTGTTGGCCTGTTCTCTCTCTCTGTCTCTCTCTCTCTCTGTTTCTCTCTCTCTCTGTCTCCCTCTCCCTCTCCCTCTCTCTCCTCTTTCTCCCTCTGGCTTGTTTGTTTTGTGTTGACAGTTGGGAGTGAATTGCAGTGGGAAGCTTTGTTTCTAAGATGGAGACTTCTGTAGTTCATGTCTACTTTCCAGGGATTTCCTGTGGGGATGCCTAACTGCTGATCTTTATCTCTTTTCTAGCATCCAGTCACTCCCGTTTAGTAGGACGGGAGGTTGCAGCTTATGAAATTAATTTTTTTATGATGCAGGAGAAGATGATGCATTTGTGTTTGTGTAGGGAATATGGCTGTGTTTGTCACCCAATGTGGAGCTTGTGCATGGAAGCAAAACTTTGCCAAACACTTTTGATTGTTTGCCAAATCATTCCCTGCCCCACTTACCCCAGTCTGATTACGGTGTAAGTGAAGGTGTGTTCTTGTTTCCATTGGCAGATGAGAGGTGTGATGAGTTTTCTGGTCTCTGGATGTAGGCCCCAGGCAGGAATTCAAGTGGACTGTTAGACTTAATGTGAGATTGAATTTTTTTTTTTTTTTTTTGGTACCAGGGATCAATCTCATGACCTTGTGCTTGCCGGGCAGACACTTGTCCTGCTGAGCTAAACCCCCAGCCCATTAGACTTAATGCTATCAGTCATGGGTTCAGGTTACTCCCTTCTCTCCCTGGGTATTATACTCATCCTGGGTCAGGTCAGCTGGTTAGCACTCACCTCCATTGCCATGTACTAAGGGAAAGCAAAACAGAGCACTCACTGGAAGTTGGTGCATGGTCTTGCCTCTGGGTGTGTGTGTGTGTGTGTGTGTGTGTGTGTGTGTGTATGTGTGTGTGTGCATGTGTGCGCACACTGAGTGTCTGGCACATTCCTGACTGCTTGCATCAGTGGGGCACCATCTTGCACAGGCTTGCTTGTGAGGGGAGTACCACATCTTTAATGTAGGTTTATTTGCATCAGGATGGGGTCACCATGTTTCTGATTAGGGTGTACTTGCTTGTGGAGGGGGATTCTGCACATCTGATGTAGCCTGCATGCTCAAATTGGGCTAGGTTTCAGGTTATTCAGTATGATATATGGCCATCAACAGAAATTTCTTATTATAAACCCTCAGAAATGGTGACAATGATAATATGTACCCACAGATTTTTTGTTTTGAGATAGAGCTTGCAATATAGTCCAATGTATCCATCTGTTTTGACCCTCAGCTTGGTTGGATTAGGAAACTCCTGGAGAGGTGTGTGGATTGGGAGGGCACAGATCCCTGTGATGAGTTCATGGGTGACTGGACCATTAGGTAAGGGCTAGTTAGAGGAAATGGGCCATAGCAGGTGTTATCCTGGGGCTATATCTGGTCCCCAGCCCCTTTCTCTCTGGCTCTTTCCAACCTGCTCTGCTTCCCAGCTGCCATGAATTATCAACTCTCTTTTACCATGACCTTCTGCCATAACGTTTGTGTCTTGGACATTACCAGCCATGGACTGACACTTCTGAAGCCATGAGCCTTTAAACTGTCAATCAACAAGAAAGCTTACCTATTGGTAACCTACATCTAGGCGAGCTTTAAACTCAAGGTCCTCCCGCGTCCTCCCTGGACTGTAGGCGAGTACTACCAAATCTTGGCCTCTCCTAGAATCAAGTGTGTCAATGCACATAAAGATTAGAAATGTGTTCTGTTATCATTAACGCCACTCTTATTGTGGTTAACTTTTTCATCTCCAAGTGCTTTTCATTCCTTCAAAGTTTATTATCCCGTTTCACTCGTCTCTGATCATCTTAGTTACATTCCTGGTTATTGTGACAAAATACCCAACACCTGAAACTTAAAGACAGAGGAGGTTTATTTTGGCTCACAGTTTTAAAGGTTTCAAGGCAAGACAGCCTGACAGAGACACATGGCAGCGGGAGAAGCAGAGGGGTGGGCAGGAAGGAAGATAGACCCTTCCAGGCCATGCCTGCGGTGACCGCCTCTTCTCACTGGGTGCCGCTCCACAACATCACAGTTAGTTATAGGCTCATCAGTGGACTGATCTTTGGTGACCATCCTGCCCCGACACTCCAGTCACTTCCCCAAGCCCTGTCTGTGGGCCCTGGAGGCTCTTGGCTGAACACCTAGATATAAACCGCAGTACCAATCAGCTGCTCCCGCAGCACTTCCGCTTTAGAATGTTTGGATGATTGGGCTGCCCTGTGCCCACCGAGGGTCCTCAGCAGTGTGTGTGGGCTGCCCTCTCACCCCACAAACAAGCCCAATTATTTTGCTAAAACCCTAGGTGCTTCAGAGACTGGGCAGTTTCTCAGTTTTGTGTGTTTTATTAAATTATTAGAGAAGTTCTGGATGCTTAGAACAACTTTTAAACGACTTCCTCATCTGTGTCACTGTGATGAAATGGCCTTGCCAGCTCCAAGCGGCAGATGAGGTGGGAGCTCGCGTGGAGGGCTGGACTGTATGGAGGCACTTCATGATCTGTCTCGTTCATGGCCCCCGGCAGGAGATGCACAGGGTGAGCCCTTGGGAAAATGGCTTCCACTCCTTCTCCTTGAGATTTTATATAAACTGTCTTTTCCCCTCAGGGCTCCCTTTCTTGGGTAGGGTATCTTTAGACAAGCTCTTACACCTTGACTTCTCCTTTATATCATGCATCACGCTTGAAATTACTGAAATCACTGTATTTGTGTGGGGAATGACACCTCCTCCCTAGGCCATAAGCATAGCAAAGGCCGCTCCTGTGCCTGCCTTGTGGATCCTCACGTCCCTGAGGCCTTGCCTACCAGTGCTTGTCCAGTGGCTGATGGTGGGGGAGAGTGGTTTCCGTCAGCAAGGAACATGTTTCACAAGCATGAAGCTTCATCTTGGGGCTGATAGATGAGTGAATTATTCCTCCCCTCTCCTTTGCATTTGTGTTATTAACTTGAACTGTGCAGGAGCCTGGAATTTACTGTGGGTTTAGGATCTATAAACTTGAGGCAAACCAACGGCCCTTTGTGTGTCCAGGCAGGCTGATTCCTGGGGTTGTGTGTAAAATTCTCCCCTTGCTGGGGGTTAATGTGAAAATGGTCCTCGAACCTCTTTGCAGCTTCGGCGTGTGAGAAAAATCTCTTTTCTTTGTGCGTTGATCTATGGTTCCTTTCCAGCCAGCGAGGGCGATGGAAGCATGGCCAGCTGTGTCTCCTAGGATTCCTGCTCTCTACCGTCACCCGTTGACTCCTCTCTTCTTCTGAACCCACAGAAGTGATGGCTCCTTTTCCTTTTAAGGTGTCAGCGGAGTCAGACAGGCCTATGCCTTAGCTGACCTTGAGTAGCTACAGTTACATGGGCATCATTACCCTGGAGATGACATTCCAGGTGGCAGGCAGACAGCGTGCCAGCTAAAGAGTTGGAAGCTCTACCCTAGATGCTTTCTAGAGGTGCTTAATACCCCAAGAACCACTCAGAGCATCTGGAGCCTGTCTTTCCAAGTGGTTAGACATTGGGTGCCAAGCTCAGGCATGCATAGCCAAGGCCAGGCAAGAAACCAGAAAGAGCGAAGTGAACTGCACAGGATGCCATCAGAAATGGCCATGGTGAAGGGCCTCAGAGTGACCAGCAAAAGGGACACATAGGGTTTGCAGTTCCTGGGGCCGTGAGTCCCATCTTTGGGAGTCAGTCAGCCCCACCCAGCCCGAGACACGCAAGGTCACCTCACCACACGTGCTAAACTTATCAATGTGGACTTATACATTCAATATACTGAATTTTACCTATTGGTAACCTTAAGAGCACTGCTTTTCAGAAGCAAGTGTGCCAGTTACCCTTGGCCCAAGGTGGATGATTTGTGGCCTCTAACTTCAATGCCTGGGGAGAAGGGGAGGTGAAAAAGCACAGCCATACAATCGGTTTTACTTACTTTGATTTCTTTGATCTAATTGTTATTCTTCCATGAACTGCAGAGCCCACAGATCAAAAGGGAAAGAGGAGATGGGGAGATGAGAGGAGTAGGCTGTAGATGATCAGAGAGGCCAACAGGAAGCGGAGAGACAGAGGGAGCGGGACAGGGCGGGTGAGCTTCCTGGAAGCTGGGCTTCTTAGAGTGTCTGTTCTCTTGCTGCTATTAACTCTTATTTTCCAAACTTTTCCAAAACAGAAAAGGATTTCCCTGAATTGTAGAAAAGACTAAGACTTGTCATCAACCCCCCTGATTCAGGGGCTGTATAGACACGCCATTTCTAGCATCTGCTAAGCATTACTGAGCCATCTGTGCACCAGGGAGCTGGAATTCCAGGGGAATGGGCTTAGTTCTAGCCTTGAAGGACTTCTCAGTGCTCTAATCACTGTGCAGTATGATAGGGCTGTGATTCTATACAGGACACTGTGGGATCCCAAGCAGGCTTTGGAGTGGTTGGTGTCTCAGCTTGAGCTCCCTAAATTAAGACCCTGGGGCATGGGTTGAGGTTCCAGTTGTTGGGGAAGTGTCCTGGAAGCTGGATTGTAGGGGAGCAGCAGAGAGACAGGGAAGGAGGAAAAACCAGTAGGTTGAAAGAGGAAGCTTATGTGTGGCCCAATGCCCCTGGGGTTCCATGCAAAAGCAGCTGCAAAATGGTCCCCTCAAGAGAGAGGGTGCAGACACCTGCTCAGTTGGGCCATGGGAGCACTAAGCTGCTTTCAGAGCAGGCCTTGGGGCCTTTGCTTGTCTCTGTTTATGAGACATCAGCTCCAAATTATGAATGTGGGGATACTTAGAGGGTAGGATTCAGGGCACAATGTCTGCTATGTGAGATCAGGCTTTCTGGAAGGTCCTGAAGACTACCACAGGAGACCTCTGTGCTCACTTAGCTACACACTTAAATAATGGTTGGCCCATCTAATGTTAGAAAAGGCAGTGGCCAATTGCCCAAGCAAGTGTTCTCTGAGTCTTCCCTTGGGCTGGGGCTGTAACTCAGTGGTAGAGCACTTGCCTAACACATGCAAGGTCTTGGGTTTACTACTCATAGTCATAGGAAAGAAAAAAAAAGATGGTACCCAGATTTTGTTCTGATCACAGCCTTCTCTTCCCTAACACTTGCAGCATGCCAGGTACCAGGCTTCCCCTATGCACAGCCCTCTTGGTGGTGGACACATGATGGGTACCCATGTTCCACTGTTGAGGACAGAATGGCATGCAATTCACCTGGGGATGTGGCATGGCTTTGGGGGCTCTTTGAATGTTAGGGTGGGTTTATCTCACTCTGCACACATGTGGTACCAGGGCCCTGCTCCTTATGGGTAGAAGTCATGATGTACCATGAATTTCTTTGGGGGTTACGATGGATGGAAACACTGCCTGAAGAGCAGTGACCTCTGAGAATACTGCGTGGGTGGAGTTCAGGTCCGTGGTGCTTTAGGAGAGGATACTGTGCATTCTTTTGTGTGCATGCAAAGGACCAGCTAACGGACACAGTGCTAGAGGCAGGAATCATGGGCGGAACCGGAAATGGCTGCCCCTTTGCTGGCATCCGGATCCTGCCCTTTCAAGCTCGACTTTCTTTCTAATTTAATTTTATGACTGACTGAATGGAAGTCTGGTTTACTTAACTGTAAAATAGCTGGGATGATCAGTGGGTACAAATAGATCTGCACAGCTATTAGCTGTATGTGGGAGCAAATGTCACCTGGACCATTTTTAGGTAATTCTCCATTGAGAGTCCTCATTTTGCGTGACCTCCTGACTGTCCTACACTTACATGGTATTTACAGTGTTTTGGGCAGGGCTCCGGGTGCTTTCCATCAGCAGCTCTCTGGAAGAGCTATTCCTACTTCCCAATACAGATACAGACAAGGAATCCCAAGGAGAGGGTGTAAGGACCTTGTCCTGGGGACACGGGACTGGTGGTCAGTGGGGTCTGGTGCTGAGCCTGGCAGGGAAGGTTGCCTCTTTGGGCTCCTCACCTCCATGCATGCAGTTCCCTGTGTGCAGACGACCTTGGTTATTCAGAGGGGAAATTCAGATTTATGGCTACATCTAGAAAGTTGCTACTCCAGGTGTGGCCCAAGGGCCAGTGGTGTTGATGTCCTCCGAGAGGTTTTTTAGACCTGTAGACTCTTAGCCTTCTCCAAGCACAATGCATCAGAATCTGCATCTTGTTGACAAGACCCCCAGAGATTTGGGATACTAGTTCCATTTGAGAAGCAGAGGAGCCCTACAAGTAGTCATATCTTTCTTGGGGGACACTTTAGTGCTCCAGAGTAAGAGCAGCTGTGCAGGCAGACCCAGGACGGAACCTCCTCTCCTGGCTCCTGTGTGTGGGGCCTTGCCTTGCTGTCCCTAACTTCCTCTCTGAATCCTGGAGGTCATTGCCTATAAACAGGCTGACCTAAGTGAATGTCTGCCAGCTGGGCAGCACCGAAAAATCTCATTGCTGGAAGTTGGGTCATGATTCAGGATTGACCAACTCTCCAAGTCGCTAATGTTTGTGTGAGAAGCCTCCTTTTCCTTGCTGATAGAGGCCAGATGATCCTGGTTCTTACTTGCTGATGGAATGGGGGAAGTGGCAGGAAGAGTGGAGGGAGACAGCAGGCCCAGCTCACATGAACTGAGTATGCTGTGAGTTTGGATCTCACTGCATCTACAGCAGTCCAGATGACGTTGATGCTGCTGCTTGTTCCACTTCCACAGAGAGAAGTGAATTTGCCCACAGGCTTATTGGGATGAGGGAGGGAATAAATTTGCCCAGGAGTTTATAGATCTGAGATACCAGAGAAGTGATTATAAACTCTGGTTTCAGAAATAGTGGTGGACAGTGGGTCATAGCCTTTTCATCACCTGTTTTATAAGGCATACCCTAAGAACGGTGACTACATATTTACATGATTAGAGACAAACCAAAAGAAGAATATATCTCATGACGTGTTATGCCTTGTGTTTAGATGTCACTCCAAAGCCTCATGTGTCATAGGTGGGGCTTTTCCAGTGGTGGCTGGGTCTACAGTGTGTGATGCTGGAATTGATTCATGGATGGCACGGGGACTAAGGGTGTGATTGCTACCAGCCCTAAGCAGCCTGGATAAGATCTAAGAGATAAAAAGAGGTGTGCTTGACCCTTGCTTCTGTGCTGCCTTCTGCCCACTATGAACTGTTTCTCTCTGCAATGCCTGTCTGCCAAGGGTGTTGGGTATTTGTCTCAGCAATGAGACAAAAGTCACTGTGATAACGTAAAAATGATGTGAGATTCAAAATTCAGTGTCCATAAATCATGGCACACAACTGCATTCAGGTCATTCACATACAGACCACGGTGCTTTCACAGTTGGGCAGCTGTGATAGAGACCAAGTGAGTCCCAATGCCTGCAGCACATACGCTGGCCCTCTACAGAAAGAACATTGTCATCCCCTCCTATGCACTTTAGTCTTTGGAATCTAGAACAAAGTCTCTAACTGCTGTCCTCTGGCTCCTCCAACATTTCATTTCATAACTAGTAAGTGTTCAATGATTAAAGAATTGCTTTTTAAAGTTGCAGCTTTGGGATGGCAAGGGACCTCAGCCTTTCCTTCCCTGCCACAGAGAGGCAGTTGGCCATGGTGGACCCTGTAAGAGGCCCAGGGGCTGCTGTTCCTTGAGGTGCTGTGACAGCGGGGGCAGTGCCCTCTAACTTCAGGGAATTGTTTGCTAACACGTTTTGTAACCCAATTTAATTTCTAGCAACTGCTTCAACTGTCTTCCATCCCTGTTCTTAGGGGAATGCAAAGCAGGAAGCAAAACCCAGTGTTTTTGTGTGTAATTTAAAGAATACGTATGTGTTTTGTGTGTTTGAAAATCAAAATGCTGTGTTTTTCTGTTCAATCGACCTACTGGGAACCAAATCATAGGGGTTACGCACTTGAAGAGCAAGTAATGAGAGCAGGTTTACATGGAAAAGAACCACTTTACATTTCGGAAAGCAGAATTGTAGCCTTGTGTCCCAGTGGCTGGTGGACAGCATGCACTGCCCATTGCCCTGCCTTTGGCCTGCTTGGTTAGTGGGTGACTTGACAGTGGCCTTTGGCCAGCTGAGCTGAAGTGGTTGAGGATGCTCCTCACTGGAGAGGTCTTGGGAAATTGGGGTGCATCGCTGTGTAAGGGAAACCACTGAGCCGAAGCCTGTCTGTGGCTTTTTGTCTCATTCTGGAATCAAGTGGGAGAAGACATGGATGAGAAGGGAAAGTAGCTTCTGCATAAAGAGACTTGCTGTTGTTGTCAGAGGATGGAGAAAGTGGGGAACAGTTGAAGTGGCTTCTGCGCCTGTTCTTTGTGGTGGGACTTGTCCTGGCCTCTTCTTCCAGGCTCCTGGAAGACACCTGCTTTCCTGCATGTGCTCCACACTGCAGGAGGAAGAAAGCAGAACTGGAGATGGGCTGCTCCAAACACAGAATGTGAGCGCCAGTCCTGAGTGGTAGCAGCCTCAGCTCTGAGGGGCCGGGTGTGTGGCATGGTGAGCCTCCACCTGCTTGGCTTGTCAGAGGCGGCCCTGGGAGAATTCTGCAGGAAGCCGCCAGTTCTGGCCCCTTGCTCATGGCCTTGTGGCAACCCTAACACCCGAGGCACGTGTCTCCAAAGAGCTTTCCACGCTGCTGCTGATTTTCAGTAGTTCTGAGATGCTGATCTGAGGATGGGGAGAAACTGTTTGGTCCTAAATGTGATATTCATTGGTCTGTAACCAAACTGTTTTTCTTTTTACTCTGAAAGATTATTTTAGATGATATGTACTCTCTTGGCTCACTCTTTCTTTCTTTGTTTCTTTGTTTGTTTGTTTCTTTCTTTTTCCTTTCTCTCTTTCGCTTTCTTCTTTCTGTGTGTTTCCTTTTTGAGATGATAAGAGCTCTTGATTGTTAGCCAAGCGCATAGGGCCTGTGTCCTGGGTGACTCAGTTTCCTCATCTGGAAGACAAGGGTAATCAAGTCTCTCTCCTAGGGTTCTTGGGGGAGATTATATTGATAATACAAGTCATTTGGACTAGTCCCTGTCACATAGCAATTACTGCCATTAATAGTGTCTGACATTCTTTCTTTTTCTATTTTATTTTACTTTTTGTGCTGGGGATCAAATTGATGACCTCACACTTGCCAACCAGGCACTTGTGCTGCTGAGCTAAATCCCCAGCAAGGCAAGTCTTTTTTTTTTTTTTATACCAGGGATTGAACTCATTGCCTTGTGCTTGCCAGGAAGGGTTTACACCACTGAGCTACATCCCCTTTCTCTTTTGTCTTAAAACTTAATAAAAAACAGTTGACGTGAGTGCTGGTGTGTCCAAGGTTGAGGGGGTTACTCCTTCCCTATTGCACATGTTAAGGAGCTGGGCCAAAGATCACTATGGGTCTTGCAGCTGCTATTGCTCTTGGGGGCAGCTAAAAAAAAAAAGGGCGTTGTGAGATTGCCCAGGAGCCTGTGGTCTTCTCAAAGGGGCAAGCTTTTACTATGCAGGAGTTTGGGGTTTTTCTTGCACTGATGTTCAGCTTCGTTTAAGGCGAATCAGTGTCTGAGCCTGTGTTCCTTTATGCTTGCCTGGCTGTACTCAGCGTGCTCAATTATGAAATGCATTTCCATACTCTCTCTCAGTGGCTGGTTGCAAATGTGGCAGGTACAACTCTCCAAGTATTAGAGTCCTGCAAGGGGTTTCTTGAAAAGAGATTTGCTTGGCTCGGCTCAATTAGGCAAACAGAGGTTAAAACCAGAATATGCCTTGAACCATAGGTACCTTGAATGCCTGTAATTTCAGATACTCTGAGATACACAGACCTGGTGACGGCCATCTCCATCTATGATCTGGGTGGAAAGGTTCTTGTTCTTACTATATTTTGAAACAAATGGTTTCCAAAGGGGCTTTCTTGGTTGACTTCCTCCTCCTCATACCTTCTGTCATCTCAGTTTTAAGAGCTAAGATTGAGAGATTTTCAACTGCCAGAAATCCAGGCAATAGTGCATTTGAGGTTTAATTAATTTAATTAATCAATGCATGTCCAATACAGAAGGAAAACATAGTGATAAAGAGAGCCCCCCAACCTTTTTATTTTATTTTTTTGATACTGAGGATTGTGTGTAAGCACTGAGCTACATGTTTAACCTTTTATTTTTTATTTTCAGATAGGGTCTTTCTAAGTTGCCCAAGCTGAACTTAAATTTGTGATCCTCCCGCCTCAGTCTCCCACAACACTGGGAATATACCTGTGTGTTGTGCCCAAAAAAAGCCAGCTGTTGGGCACATGATATTTGTGAGTCCACGCTCACTCAGAGTGCTGTATGATCCCCAGCAACTTACCTATGTTAAGCTTTAGTTCTTGATTTTAAGCAAGACTGTCTCTCTCAAGCACGTAGCACACTGTTTGCCAATGATAAGTCTCAGTTGTCATTATCATGGCATTATATGTTAGATTTGGATTCAAGAAAAACATCCAAAATAGTGACTAACAAAAGATTAGTATGGCTCAGCATTTCATATCTCACTTTTGGGAATGATTGCCTGGTCTTATTCTCTTCTGTGGTGACCAGGTCATTCTTTGCTACATCATGAAACAGGATTCTTCGATGACCTCTGAATCAGTTAGCTTTTGCTGTGTAACAAATCATCAGACAAATTCATGGCTTTAAATAATCATTTATGAGGTCACGATTCTGTTAGTTGGCAATTTGGGCTTGGTGTGGCTTATTTTTTTGTTGGACTTGCTTGGACTCAGTTAAGTCTTTGCATCCAGCTGGTGAGTGGCCAGGAGCCAGTAGATTCAAGTGCATCACTCATGTGCATGGTGACTGGTACTGGAAAGTTGATCAAGTCTGACAGGTGCGACTGAGCCACCTGTCTGAATCAGGCTACCCTTGGTTGACTTTCATGGTGACAGCTTTGAATTTTCCAAGAGCAACAGGAAAGCACAGACCCAGTGTGTAACACTTTTAGGTCCATTTGTGTTATGTTTGCTGGTGTCCCATTGGCCAGAGAAAGTCACATGGCTGAACCCAGAGTGAATAGGGAGGAGGCTCTATAGGATCACAGAGATCACAGAGATGAGTGGTCAGGGTTACAAAGGTATGCCTCAGTCACACTTCTGTGGTGACTCTGGGTGGAAATATTTCACATTTAAGCATTCAAGTAGTACATGGTATTTTTTAAAAATCTCTTTGTCAGAGATAGTATTTTAACATGCCTGGCTTCTGTTGCTGTCCCTGGATTCTATTGCTGGCTTGTTTTTCTTTCAGTTATTTTTTAAAATTTCCTTTATTTGGGAAATTACAGTGTGCTGTAGGACATGGTTCTTTTTATAGGAGAAGCAACTGTGATGTCATAACTGGGCACATTTCCTCAAGGATACGCACTTCCCCCTACACATTTGGAAACATGACCCACAATCTATTTGTTCCTTTCTATTTTGATCTCTGACTGCATGGCAAAGGCAGGGACTAAAAATGTATTAGTTGATAAGTTAATCTTTTGAAAATGTTACCGATTATATTGTCCTTTGATTTCTAGTTGTTGAATTATAATAGGTGAGGGAATGTTAAAATGTAATTTTTTTTGCCCTTGAAGTGTCTTTTTGAATTAAGTTGCATAAAACCAAGTGAGAAATAGAATAATATGTTTCTAATCTCAGAAACTAGTCAAGTTTTTTTTATAACACTGTTTAAACAGAATAATTTTTTAAGTAAAAACAAATAGCAGTAATGTGATGAGTAACTTAAAAAAGAAATAGATTATTTAGAATCCAAACAATTTCAGCAAGGAATTTCTCAGTGGAACATTTAGGTTCTTATTGAATCTGTATACAATTATATCTTACTCCCAAAACAAAACAGAGTTTCAGTGATAAATGTCTTTAGACAGCAGCAAGATTCAATTCAGTTCATTTCAGTGTACAGATTTATTTGCGAAATTAAGAAAAAATAGTTGCCAAGAAGGATCTGGGGAGTCTTAACTATCTTTAGCTTCTCTGTTGGTGTTTTATGCAGAGACATCTCAGGAATGGAGGTGCTTCTTACAAGGGTAAGAAAAATTGCAGCTGGAGCAGAAATTAATTTGTATTTATAGTGCAAACACCTACATGAATCCTTAATCTGCTTTTTTATGATTTTAGGGGAATTTATAGAATCATTTAGATTGGAGGAAATCTCAGGTGGGTCATCAAGTTTCCTCTCCTTATAATGGCAGTGCTGATTTTATTATCCTTAAAGCAGCGCTGATAGATGGGTGTCAAGTCTGGCTCATGTTTCATGCATTTAAAAATGTATATTCTCTACCCTGAGTATATTTAATGTAGGAGATGGATGAGGAGCTGCGTGTATGCCCAGGAGACTTCTGAGCTCCTGACACAGTCTCTTCTGGAGGAGATGCCAGCCAGGTAGCAGACTGAGCATTATAGTGATGCCATCAAACCTTGTTTCCCTCTGACTTCTCACAACTGGGGGTGTTTCCCCCGTGTCTGCAGGGGCTCAGTGTGCTGTGTGCTGTGTGATGATAGCAGATAATTGTCCCTTCATCTCCACTTGTCCTGAGTTCTTCCAGAGACTTGCCATTCTCTGCCAGGAGTGCCTTTTTGGAGGAGTAACTCTGAACCCAATCCATTTTGGGGTGTCTGTGAGCTCTGAAGAAGATTCAGAGGAATATAACATGTGGTCCTCACAAGTAAGATATTTATGATGTACTTGAAAAGCTTCCTGAGGCATGTCGGGGAAGAAGTGAGATTTGTCTGTCTGAGCAGCAGGTGGGAATCTGGCCCACTACTCTGTGGTTCCATTCAGTGAACCCTGCAAAATTATACACAGTCACATTTCACTGAGTACTGATAACAGTGAGTGCCTGACTGGCAGAACCATGGCCTGGTGCAGCGTGCAGGGAGATGTTTGTCATAGAAAAGAGCTGAGGACCAAGAGGACAAGAATGGGGCAGTGAAGGATAACTGGCTCTCGCAGGGATGAAGCAGACAGGTTTGGGTGGGTCTTTAGCTATTGCAAAGCCTTAACATGTGCTCAGGAGCAGGACAGCACAGTAGTTTTGAGTCCTGCTTTTATTAGTGACCAAGTCAGGGACCTTAAGCAAGTCACTCAGCTTCTCAGTGACTCCCGCTGGGAAGTGACATGATGTGCAGGGATACTGTGGGCGTCAAACAAAATAACTGGTATCAGATTTGCCGAATGAGAGGAAAGAGAACAAGAAGCCACCAAGAAGCAAACCCTTCTGCGAATCAGTGCCATGTGCAGGCCGCTGAGGGGAGAGCCAGATGCCAGCCCCTTCCAGTACACGGGCTGGGAGACAAGAAAAGCCACCTCTTCCCCCCCGTAAGCAACTGGCTGATCTGGAGAAACACAGGCTGCGACGATAGCTATTGAGGTAAAATAAAACTTAATGCATATAGTGTTTAGGGTTCACTGACTTTGCAGGCCTAAAGCTGGTAACCTGATCATCTATTCAGAGGATAACAATAAGCAATGTTGCATCTATGGGGCATCTCCTTCTGAAGGTGGTAGCTATTGTTAATTCTCTATCATCTTGTTTTGAAGTCCTGTGTCATTTTCATTGTTCTGTTGGGTTGGGTTTTATTCTGTTTTGTCTTGTTTGATTTTATCATATCCGATGGCATGGGCAGCTATTTCAAAGATAACAAGATATATTATGGTAGCCATTTTGGATTTACTATTATCTTGTCTTGAAGTCCTGTATTGCATTCATTGTTTTGTTTTCATTGGTTCTATTCTATTCTGTTCTGTTTGATTTTTACTATGTCTGAAGGTGTCTAGAGCTATTCTGAAGGCAATAAGAGGCTTGGTTGCTGATTTCCTATTGTTCTGAAGTCCTGTGTTACCTACACTGTTTTGTTTTGATTGGCTTTATTCAGTTCTTTTGGTTTTCTTATCTTTAAAATAAAAACAAAATTACTAGGTTCAGCTGGCTAAACTGAGCTGGACAGGCAGGGAAGTAAGGGCTCATTATGTGTGCTGGGGAGGAAAGGGTGCTGTGGAAGCACATGGGTAGGTCACCAAGAGTTTCCCTTCCTTCCTTCCTTCCTTCCTTCCTTCCTTCCTTCCTTCCTTCCTTCCTTCCTTCTTCCTCTTGTTCTTCCTCTTTCTCTCTCTCCTACCCTCCCTTTATCATCTTCCCCCACTTCTTCCTTCTCTTCCTCCTTTTCCACTTTCCCTTTCTCCTCTTCCTTCCTCTTCTGTCTATCTGTCTGTCTCTCTGTATGTCTCTCTCACACTCTCCTTCTCATTTTTTATGTGCTGGGGCTCAAATTCAGGCCTCACACATACCAGGCGATCACTTGAATCTTTCTGGAAGGAGACATACTTGGAAACAAAAGGGGCTTTGATGCCGAGGGAAGGTGAGAAGTCCAAGCTCTCGGAGTGCTTCTAGGGTTGGGGATGTGGTTGAGTAGCAGAGACCTATAGCCAGCTCGTTTGTTTTGGGGAACAGCTTTGCTCATAGCCACTCATAGTGACAGAGTATATGGTCTTAGAAACTAGGCACAGGGAGAAACCCGCCGCACTAGAGAACCACAGGCTTCAATCACAGTAATGACCTCAATTGCCATGAAAGCAATTACAAGGTTTGTACACTGACTGTACTATGATTTACATGGTCCACTGATGGATCCTTTATATTATGGGTGTTACATGCATTATCTTCATGGTAATTATTATTGTTTAGTCTCAGACCAACTTGACAAGTGAGAAAACAGAGACTCAGAATGATTAGTAACGCTGTCAAGGCCACGTGGTTATTTGAATACATAGTGGGGCTGATGTATCTGAAGCAGTGAATCCTGTATTTCAGCTGAGGCTGGCTGGCCTTCCAGGTCTACGTCCTGCAGGGTGTGAGGCAGTTTTGGTGACCATGGAATCTGAATGGGGTGACACAGGATGAGGCAAAAGGAGGAGAGACTGAATGGGATGCTAAGGCCAGGGACTGCGTGGAGGGCCAGGCATGGAACCACTGTAATTCGGGCTCAGATTAAGGAGGATGACAGGGAGGAGCAGGTGCTGGGGATGAAGAGAGAGGAGTAAATCTGTGAGCTCCTAAAAAGAACAAAGTATGAGCCTTGGCTACTCCACGTCTGTGAGGGCTGAGGAGGAACAGTGGAAGGTGATTTCTGGTTTTCATCCTCTTCTGTGATCACTGCAAGCTGTTGAAGCAGCTCCTGGCCTGAGGCCTATTGCAAACAGCTCCGCTCTTATGGGCCTACCCCCCACCACAGCTGTCCATGCTGCAACTTGCATCTTAAGATTCTTTAAACCTAAATAGGGTCAGGGGTTTAGCTCGGTGCTCAGCACCTGCCTGGCAAGCTTGAAGTCCTGAATTCGATTCTAAACCAAACCAAACCAAACCACCCACCTGAATCAGCAGAAGCTGAAAGCAGAGATACAAACTGGGAAAGACAACTGATGGCATGCGGCGGGCACACACTTTTTAAAATCAAATCACACAGAAGCCAGAGACTCTAGATTTCCTTTTCATCCCATTTCATTCTTCCTAGCTGTGCTTCTGGGGGGAGGGGGGTCAACAGTTACAGGAAAGAAATCTTCCCTTCCTCTGTGTGTTCCCACTGGTTACTGCTGATGCGGGAGAAAGCTACTGATTTGTGGTGCTTATTTGTATTCATCCATCATACCTGTGAGTTTCTTAGCTAATTTTCTTTGATTTTGAGGATCATAATCATGCCTCCTTTACGAAGCAATGGGTTTTCTTCCTGTTTGCCAATGATTCTTTGGCTTGTGTTTATTTCTTGACCTTGCTTTGTTTATAAAGTCAGCTATCTCAAAACTTTAGTTAGAGTGGTGAAGACTAAGTTGAATTTTGAGCTCTGGCAGCAGGGATGGATTAGGAATCAGACAGGCAAAGGATGGAAGCTCATGATGAGAATCATGATGTGAGAAAGACCAAGGAGATCAGGGCAAAGGAAACTGAAAAAGTCTCAAGAGAAAATAGACTGGCCTTGTTATTATGGGCAAGGTACCCGAACGACTTTCAGATCCCAAATCCAAAGTCTGATTGTCTAATTGACAGTCACGGGGAGTTTGGCTATGTTGTTAGTAGAGTTTGGAGTTTATTGCATTCTATTCATCTGCAAAGAGGTGAGAAGACAGAAATTTAATTAGAATTCTCAGTTTATAAACAGTTCCAGGAATGTGGGTTCAAAAGAAATTAGCAGGTATTTTAATTTTCTTCATTGTAGTCATGGCCTGACTTCTAATCTAGCTAGAAGCAAAATATCACAGGATAATTACATGTTATAAATGGGGTTTCCAGTTGATGAGGCAGTTTTACACGCAATGTCTCCTTTGGTCTTCAGCTACTTTGTGAGATGGAGAGCAACATCTAACAGGGCTGGGGTTTAGCTCAGCGGCACAAACCCCTACTTGGCAAGTGTGAAGTCATGAGTTCGGTCCCCAGTACCAAAAGAAAAAGAAACATCTGACATTGTGCACCCATTCCATGTGGCGGAGCATGGTCACCTGTGGTGCCTCACCATTTGCTATTCATGCTAATTTCTAATCCTTGAATCTCCAACCTAATTGGGCTTCTCTAAACACCAAAAGTCTTTCTTTTTAAAAATGAAATCCCACTGAGAATGGCCATTTTCCCCTTGTCTGTGGACTGAACTCCTCTTCATTAAAGGATCAATATATCGTGTGCCTATGCACTAATACCTCTTAATGAATGTATTCATTCTGTATTGCAAAAGTATCTTAATGAAGCTTTTAAACATCCCATCCAGGTGGGGCATTGCCTTTGCCCTTCTCCACTAGCAGATGTAACCGAGGCAGCTTGGAGGGAGGCTGAGGCAGGAGGCTCAAGAAGGTAGCTCAGGAGACCTTTCAGGTGTCCACAAAAGGTGCAGGGAGGAAGAACCCTGAGCCACAGGAGAACCATGGGAACTCAGACACAGCCTCAGTGTCTCTGGCTTTTCTCAGTGTGGTAACCCAGGGGAAGGGGATGGTTGTATGTGTGGGGCAGGTTGCCTGCGGGAGACGGTTCATGTGCAAGCACATGTCAACATGGTAGAGGCTCCCCTTCCGGTGCTCCTCTCTCTGAAGGTATTCCTGGCTCAGAAGACCTGCCTGCCCTCCACTTGGGAGCAGGAAGGAGGAAGGGGAAAGTGTGTTTGCATACTCGCCACATCTGTCATGAAAACGTCTGACTGTGCTTAATAGCTTTCAGGGCAGTGTCACTGGGAATGGGGAGGAGGAGATTTCAGGGAAGGAGCAGCAGAACCCAGGAGTGGGGTGCATAGGAAGTCACCCCTAGTGCCATGCAGAGCTCTGCCAAGGACGCAGAAGCAGACTGTGGCAAAAGAGTGAGGTGTCAGACGTTTGGTCACATAAAAGCCCAGGACAAGAATCTGCAAACATGTATGACACACAAATGCATTGTTGTAGAAGATTCAGACATTTTAGGAGCACATAGAATACTCCATGCAAGACCTCTATCCCTTTTTATCTGAGTCCCGTTCCCCAGGTGTCATGGAGTGACACACACTCTTCACATCCTTGGTAAGTACTTTAGAAGGGTGGGACCTGTGTTGACGCCAGGCATGGGGGCCAGAAGAGAGCTCCGTGGAAAGAGGATGTTCAGACAGGCATGTGTGTCTGTGTGGCCTTACATCCACAATGTTTATTGCACACAGCACATACCCGGAGAGAGGACAAGAACACCAGGTCTTCATCCGACAGGATGCAGTACCAGCATCTCGCTGGCTTCTGTCTCTTGGGATCTGGCCATCTGCAGTAAGCTGGGGCGGAGAGGCTGCTGGGCTGAAGAGGGAGAGCCTGGGCAGTTGCTGGCCCCAGGAATGGCACAGAGCGGAGGAGGCAGGGAAGTGGTCAGCTAGCAGCTGGAGGAGGATGCTTGGAAGTGGGCATGGCAGAGACAGCTTGGGAGTTAGTGATATTCTTATTCAGTCAACTATGGAATTTCAGGTGTCAATCAGATAAAAGCAAATATTTGAAAAGAAGGACAAAAAACAAAAACAACAACAGAAAACCAAAGGCAGAGCCTCCTCTGGCTGTGAGCTCCCTGCTCATGGTGCCCTTGTGTTGAAGGCTGTCTCCGGAAGTGTCATTTCTGAAGTCACCACACATCCATATGGCGCCTATCTGGGAAAGGCGGGTTCCTCTTTGCTGTGAAATACTATCGTTTCTCCCTGACTTGTGAAATCCTTTTATTCTGCCAGATCCAATACAACTTTAATTTCTCCTAAGTCAAAAATGACAAAGTACATCTAGGTACCACTTCGGGCTTTTGGTTTATAAAAACCGACCCTTCTGTGGGTTGAGCTCTGCCCAGCAACCCCTGGGTTATGCACAAAATCACTCCATTTTCTCCTTTCAGCTCCTATTGTGACTGTTCTAGACAGCACATGAACTATGAAACGATTTGTCTCCTCCCTGCTGGAGAGGTGGCCTCTGCTCCCCTTACGAGCACGGCTTTCTGTGCCTTCCTTGCCCGTGTATTTTTTTGGGCATTGAGATGCCCACTTGTGGGAACAGTGAGGGGCAGCACATGAAAGGAGTTTCTCCAGGACTTGTGAAGCCTTTTGAGAGTTGCTGTGTTACAAAGGAAATGTTAAATTCCGATGTCTATAATGTTTCTCCTTCACAAGATTTGAGAAGTGTTTGTTGACTGCTTTCTTTGACCATGATGCCTCTGCCTGGGGCGCCTGGGCATTAGTATCAGTGGGGCTACACTAGAATTGACAGTCAAGAGTAGTCAGCATTCAGGAGTGTGTGACCCCAGGAGAGCCACCTGAGTAGGAGCCTGTGCTGGGATCATGCATGGCCCCAGCTGCGCAAGGAGCCTGGCTGGCCACATGGACTTGCTGGCTGCTTAGGGTGGCTCTTTTCACATTGTGGTCTCACCGTAGGTGGGAATCAACTACTTTGCAATACCAGACTGAAGACACAATTTTCCACTGCCTAAAGTTTTATATATTTATTTATTGGTACCAAGGATTGAACTCATGACCTCATGCTTATCAGGTGAGCTCTTAAGCCTCTGAGCTAAATTCCTGGCCCTAAAGTCTTACTAAGGGCAATCTGGAGCAATTCGTGTAAGGTCTAATTTCCCAAATCGTCCACCATACCATACCTCAAGTACTTTTCCACCTAGTTTCGTGCCATTATTTATATACAAAGAGAAGAACGGCTTGCATTCAAATCAAGTATGTGTAGAAACTGCACGTGTGCTTTTTCTGTAATTTTAAATGTAGAACAACACTGTTGCTAGGAGCCAAATAAGAAAGTGTAAAAAGAATCAGGTAAAGTTAATTTTAATATGTCAATTTAGTCAGAATAAGACTATTTTGACATGAAGTAAGTCTTAAGTCATAAATGTGATATTTTCTATCCCTTTTTGATGCCGAGTCTGCACTCTTTGGTGTGTACTAAGTCTGACAGGGAATGCCAGCTCAGACTATCTGTATTTCAGTTCATGTCTGGTGGCTACCTTACTGACCAGCACTGGTATCTTTTATGGTCATTATTTGGGTACCATCTTGACCACCAAGTTTTTTAAAACTTGCTGAGAATGTTTGGGTCTGAACGAAAGATTCATGGGACTGACAGAGAACTGTTTAGTTATGTTGGTGAAACATCCATCCATCCATCCATCCTTCCCTTCATTCTTTTCCTTTAGTCATTCATTTAATAGACACTCAATACTAGGTCTTATGCTTATTTTAAGGATACAAAAAGACATATAAGCCAGTTGTTAGATAGCACAGTATGATAAAGAAACACAGAAACATAGACAAAATATTGTGGCATTTCTATTTGGAAAAATTAGGTTAGAGTTATACTTTATTCACAATTTCAAAAAATATTGCTTAAGTTGAAGAATAGAATGAATGGCCTTCTGTGTACTCTTGGGAGGGAAAATACTTTTTGTTTTGCTCTTCTATTTTTTTTTAGTTTTGGATAAAATGCTAATGCAGAAAAATATTGTATAACATGCATACCCTTTGCCCACCTCAAAATGACAGGTATAAATGTTTTGTCACATTCATTTCAAATTTTAAAAGAGAAAGTGAATAGCTTTTTAGATTAGGCAAAGAGTTCTTTGTACAGTTTTCAAAATCTCAACTTCTTCCCTGTGTTTCCTAGAGACAAAGCCTATGATGAGTTTGATAAACATTTCAGTATATTTTTGTGCATTTGCTGCAAGTGTTTGATTATTTGGTGTATTTTACGCATGGTATTGCATGGCATATATTAGTATTCACCTCTGCCCTTTTATTCCCGCTCACCATTTTATCTGGTGACCTATCTATGTTGATAGGCAGTGAAGCTGAAGAACATTCCATTATATATTTATACTACATTCATTTTTTTGAGGCAGAGTCTCACTATGTAGCTCAGGCTGGCCTTGAACTCACTAAGTAGCCCAGTCTGGCCTTAAACTCTGGGTTATCCTCTGCTTTCTGCCTCTGATGTGCTAGGGTTGCTGGCTTGTGCCAGAGTCTGTATGCAGTTTTAAATGATGGACAATTAATTGTTTTTTTCTTTCAATTTTTTAATATTATGGAAGTGTTTCAGTATGCATTCATGTGTAAGTTTCCTTGCATTGTATTATACATATACTGTATGAGCATCTCTCCAGGGTAGGCATTTAGAAATTGCAGGACTAAATATAATACCAAAAGCTGAATCATAAAGGAAAAAAGCAATAGCTTTGCCTGAATCAAAATTTAAAACATTATCAGCACAGCAGAAAACGCTTTAAATATGTAAAGATTTTTAAAAATCTGGAACAATATTTGCAGCAAATGGCAGAGAAAAGGTCAATATTCTGAATACATAGTTTTTGGAAGTCAGTTTGGAAAACTCTATTACTCCTGTGAATAAATTGGGTTCTGGAATCCTTGAGAATCACACCGTGTACGAGAAAGGCATGGTCTCTCTGGGTTGGGTTTGCTTCGTGGGCTGCTCATTGCCTCATTGTAAGGTGAAGATACTGGCTGATTTACATGACCCTGAAAAGGATTAGGTGTACTTTCCTTACCACAGCCAGCTGGTGTCTGGGACTGCTGGGCTGGCGGTGGGGCTCATCCCTGGGCACACACCCAGGGGACCATGGTGGTTTAGTGAGTGAGTGGCGGGGTGAACGTGTGTTTGCATAGACAAACACAGGACTGCAGCCCTCGTTGTTGCAGGCTTACTGTGCTGGATGCTCTCAGACTCCACTACCCTCCTCCCATAACTTGCAGGGCTCACAAATTCTCAGATTCTCTTTTCCCTGCAGATGGGTCCATCTCTCTTCTTTCTTGGCTTTTCTCCTTTTCTTCTTCCTCCCTCTCTCCTCCTCTGTCTTCCTTTCTTCCTGTCCCCAAAAGCTGACCATTCTGAGGACAGCTTTTTTGTTTGTTTGTTTGATTTTTCTCGCAGTGGGGATTGCACAGTGGGGATTGCACCCCAGGACTTTGTGCTGAGCTGCATCTCTAGCCCGTGTTTTGCTTTGTGTTTTTGAGATGCGCTCCTCCTGACTCACTCAGTCACTACCCAGGTGGGGCCGAAACCTGTGATTTTCCTGCCTTGGGCACAGAGAGTGCTGGGATTATAGACCTGACCACCAGGATGGACTTTAGGGGATATTCTTAAACACTGCTTTTCCCGTTTTAGCCCTCAAGGACCTCATCCTTTATGAAGGCTGCAGTTATCACCTTAACATGGGAAAGTCCAGATGTCTTACCCATCCTCCCCTGCATTCTGTGTTCAGATTTCCCATGGCTTGTTTGTCAGAATGGAAGGCAGGGGTGTCCTGTTGACTCTAAGTTTGGCTTCACTGTCTTCTGCTTGTAGCCACCTCTGTCCTGGCTTGGGTGTTGCATTCACAGTGTGGCAGCTTCCTAAGCTCCTAGGACTTGAACCTGCACAGTCACTGCTGACTCCTGGTCGTCCTGGCCCTGCTCTGCATAGCTGCTGATCCAGAAATTAGATCTCTATGTGCTTGTGTATTTGTCCCCCACTCCCCAGAGCCCCACTCAGGTGCTTCCTATGATCCTAGACCAGTTTTCTTTCTTTTTAAATTTTACTTTATTTTATTATTTTATTTATTTATTTATTTATTTTTTTTTTGCCTTTTTCCTTTTTATTGGTACCAGGGATCAAACTCCGACTGCCTGCTTGCAAGGCAGGCGCTTATGCCGCTGAGCTAAATCCCCAGCCCCTTTAAATTTTATTTTAAAGAGAGAAAAGTAAATAAAAGTAAAAACAGTGATACAGAGTTTCAAAACAGAAGAATAAGGAATTAACGATGATTAATATATTGTGTATTGCTTCAAAATAGTTGCTTAGATTACATGGCATGCAAAATTAATCAACCAATATAAGTACAAACTGATCTTTTAAATGAACTGAAAGAAATTGATCGTATAATTATGTTAGCGATCATATATATGATACATAGATACTCATTTTATTTTCCCTTCCTTCATTTCTCTTTACCTCCATCCCAGCTGTTCTTCCAAGAGCCATTTCTTTCCCTTTCTCAATATCTGTTGCAGATTTTGTACCTCATTTACTCTTCATTACTTACACTAGAAAGACAACACTATGCTTACACATGCGAGTTTGATTTATTTCACTTATGAGTATGGTCTTTGGTTGCAAACATTTTCTTTATAACTGAGCATAGCTCCATTATATAAAAAATACCACATTTTATTTATCCATTCCTCAGCTGATGGGCATTCAAGTTTTTTCTAAGATCCAGTTATTACAAATTGTGCTGCTCTAAATATGGGTGCATGTATATCACTTGGTATGATGCTTTTAATTCTTCTGGGAAAATATCCAGGGGGGAATGTCTGGATCAAATGAGACCTCAGTCCTATGTTTTTGAAGAACATATACACTGGTTTCCATAATGGTTGCACCAGTCTACTCTCCTACCCACAGTGGAGAAGGATTTCTTTTTCCCCCCACTCTTCTCGTATTTGTTACTGGTTGATTCCTTGATGATACACATTCTTTCTGGGGTGAGATTGAATCTCAGTATTGTTTTAATCTGCTTTTCTTGGATGACCAGTGATGTTGGACATTTTTTCATATATTTATTTCCCATTTGTATTTCTTCATCTGAGAAGTGTGTATTCATTTCAGATGCCCATTTTTGGATTGAGTCTTTGAGTTTGGGGCCCTAATTGTTTTCAATTCTTTATATGTTCTGGGTATAAGTCCTTTCTCTGAGGGACAGTTGGCAAAATTTTTTCCCACTCTGTGGGTTTTCTTTTCACCCCCTTGGTGATTTGTTTTGATGTGCAAAGTATTTTTAAGATGAGATTCCAGTTGTTGATTCTTTGAAGTACTTCCTGTGCAGTTTGGTTTTTGTTCATGAACCCTCCGCCTACGCTTATGTTTTCTTGATTTCTGCCTACTTTGTCTTCCAGTAGATTCCATGTTCCTGTTTTAATATTTAGATTTTTGACCCATTTTGACTTTAGTTCAATGCATGGTGATAGGCATGAGTCTAGTGTTAGTCTTCAACATATGAGAAGCCAGTTTTTTCCAGCCTCATTTACTAAAGAGAGTATCTTTCTTCTGGTGAACATGTTTGACCCCTTGTCAAAGATGTGGTAGCTGAGTATGTTTGTAGTTGTGTCTGCATGTTCTCATCTGTTCCTTTGGTCCTTAGGTTTTGTTTGGTATTTTTGCCAGTACCATGCTGATTTTATTACTGCACGTTTGTAGTATAATTTCAAGTCAGGGATTGTGATGCCTCCTGCCTTGCTTTTATTGCCCAGGATTGCCTTTGCTATTTTGTCTCTTCAGTTTTCAAGTGAATTTTAAGAATGTTTTTTCCCAGATCTCTGAGGTGTGCTAATGGTATTTAGATCAGGATTGCATTAAATCTGTATAATAGTTTTGGGAATATGACTATTTTCACAATACTGATTCTTCCAAGCCATGAGCAAGGGATGTCTTTCCAATTTCTGATATCCTCTTTGATTTCTTTTTTCAGAGTGCTGTAATTTTGAATGTATAGATCTTTTACTTCCTTTATTAGATTGATTCCTAAATATTTCACTCTTTTGGAAGCTATTGTGAAGGGTGTGGTTTCCTTAATTTTTCTCTCAGTGAGTTTGTTGTTTGTGTACAGGAATGCTGTTGATCTTTGAGTATTGGCTTTGTATCCATCTATGCTACTGAATTTGGTTATTAATTCTATAAGTTTTTTGGTAGAGTTTTTGGGGTCTTATATGTAGAGTATCATCTTATCTCTGAATAATGATAATTTGACTTCTTCCTTTCCCATTCATATTCCTTTTATTTCTCTCTCTTAATTGCTTTGTCTAATGTTTCTAGAACGATATTGAAAAGGAGTGAGGATAATGGACATCTTTGTATTATTCCTGATTTTAGAGTGAAGGCTTTGAGTTTTTGTGCATTAAGTATGATATTGGTGTTGGTTTGTCATAGATGATTTTTATCAGATTGAAATAAAGACCATCTATTCCAATTTTCCCTAGGGTTTTTTTTTTTTTATCAGAAATGAGTGTTGGACTTTATTAAAAGCTCTTTCCACATCCATTGAGATGATTGTATGATTTTTGTCTTTGGCTCTCTTGTGGTGTATTACATTTATTTACTTGCATACGTTGAACCATTCCTGCATTCCTGGAATGAATCTCACTTGGTCATGAGGTATAATGTTTTTGATGATTTGCTGCATGCTGTTTGCTACTATTTTATTAAAGATCTTTATATCTATATTCATTAGGAAAATTGGCTTGTAGTTCTCTCTCTCTTTTTTTTTGTTTGGGTCTTTCTTTGGTTTTGGTATCAGAGTAATACTTGCCTCCAGGGAATGAGTTAGGGAGAATTGTTTTCCTTTCAATTTCATTAAAGAGTTTGAGGAGTATTAACATTAAATCTTCTCTAAATTTCTTGTAGAATTCAGTCAGGAACTCATCATGTCCTGGTTTTATCTTTGTTAAGATTTTTTAAAATTACATTTTGAATTTCATTAGTTGGTATTGGGTTATTGAGAATTTTTATGTCTTCTTGATTCAGCTTTGGTAGTTCATATGTATCTAGAAATCTGTCCATTTGATCTGTGTTTTCCAATCTCTGTGAGTAAAGATTTTTGAAGTAGGTATTGATCACCTGAATTTCCACAGTATCTATAGTGATTTGACCCTTTACATTTCTTATTGCATTGATTTGAGTTTTTCTTTTCCTTTTTCTGATAAGGTTGGCTAAGGGTTTATCTATTTTATTTATTCTTTCAAAGCACCAACTCTTTGATTCATTCTTTGTGTTGATTTCTTAGTCTCAATTACATGAATTTCTGCTTTGATTATTATAATTTCCTCCTTGGTGGACTTTGGACTTTACTTGCTTTCTTTTTCTAGCAGTATTAGATTGTTTATTTGTGCTTAGTCTGTTTTCCTGATGGTGAGAATTCACTGCTATCAATTTCCCTCTTAGGACTGCTTTCATTGCCTCCCACAGAGTATTTTCATTAGATTGTAGATATTGTTTAACTTCTTTAATTTCATTTGTGACCTATGGGTTGTTCAGAAGGGTGCTATTTAATTTTCATGTGTTTACAGAGTTTTGTCATTAATTTCCAATTTTATTGCACTATGGTCAGATAATGAGTGCTGGGTAATTTCAATTGATTTGCATTTACTTCTGGGGGCTACTATATGGTCTATTTTAGAGAACGTTCTATGTGTAGCTGAGAAGAATGTGTATTCTGATGTTGGGTGGAAAACTCTGTAAACATCCACTAAGTCCATTTGTTCACAGGTTTGGTTCAGTCCTGTTATTTTTTGCTGATTTTTTTCTAGTTTATCTACCTCTTTGTGACCATGGAATATTAAGATCCTCTATTAAAATTGTGTTATTGCTTATTTGATTTTTCATGTCTGTTAACATTTGTCATATATAATTGGGTGCTCCTGCATTTGGTGTATATATATTTATGATTGATATCTCTTCCTGTTGAAATTTTCCCTTATCAAGCATGTAGTGACCTTCTTTATCTCTTTTGATCATTCTTTATTTGAAGTTCCCATCTGCAAATGGAATAGCTACTCTGCTTTTTTCTGAGTTTCTGTTGCATGGAGTATAGTTTTCCATCCTTTGGTTTTAGTCTATGTATTTCTTTGTGAGTTAAATGTGTTTCTTGTAATAACATACTATTGGATCTTGTTTCTTGAACCATTCTGCCAGTCTGTTTCTTTTGAATGATGTATTGAGGTCATTTACATTGATGGTTATAACTGATATGTATTGGCTTGTGTTTGTCATGATATTTTCTTGCTATTGGTCCTCTACTTTTCCTGTTTAATTGTTTGCCTTGCTTGGTAGCTTCATTCTGTCATTGTTCTTGGCATTTTTGTCATTGTTGGTCTCTGTCTAGAATGTCTTCAGTACTCTTTTAGTGTTGGTTTATTGGTCATAAATTTGTTCTGTTGTTCTTTGTCATGGATGTATTTTATTTCTCCATTAAGTCTGAAAGATAGTCTTTCAGGGTATGCCACTCTGGTTGGAAGCTGTTTTATTTTAGGTCTTGAAATACTGCAGTGCTCTTCTTGACTTAAGGGTTTGTGTTGAGAAGTCTGACATGATTCTGATGGGTTTTCCTTTATAGGTGATCTGTTCCTTTTCTCTGACAGCTTTTGATATTTTGTTCTTGTGCTGAATTTCTAGGATCTTGATTTTCTATATGTCTGGGTATAGATTTGTTTTGGTCATGGCTAATTGGAATGGAATTATATATGCCTCACTTATTTGTATGTCAGATTCTTTTCTCATGGTTGAGAAGTTTTCTGCCATTATTTCTACAAATAGTTTTTTTTAAAATGTCATTTGTGTTGACTCCTACTTTTTTTGGCACCAATTATTCTTACAGTATTTTCCTTTTCATTGTCTTGCATCTGTTGAGTTGTTATTTCCTGCTCTTTTGCCGTTTCCAGGAGATAGTTCTTTTCATGATCACTTACCACAATCCTGTCTTCAAGGTCTGAAAGTCTGTCTTCAGTTTCAGTCAAGCAGTTTTGCCAGCTTTCAATGGAATTTTTAATTTCCTGGTATCTGTTTGAATCTATTTCATACATTCTATTTCTTTCCCATATTGGTCATTCACATCTTCCATCCTCTTCCTATCACCACCTATTTATTTCTGTATCTCTACTCTCCATTTGCCAAGCATTTCCTTTATAAATGTTGACATGTATTTTCTTTACTTGAGAGAGTATTTCTCATCTGATTTCTTCTATAGCCTCATGGATTTTTTTTCTTTATTTTTGTTGCTATTGTTTCAGAGATTTCAGATTGTGCATCTTCTAATTTCTTCTGTATTGATGCCATCTGGACTGGATCTGGGTGGTTAGAAGTCTGAGATTGTATTTGTTTCTTTGTCTTGTCATTTGCTATTTCAAAAAAATTATTTTGTTTTCTGTGACGATCCTTTGAGTTTTTATAGTGGGCACCTATATCACTAGTATCAAGGCCTGTCTAGGAAAAGTCTGTTCTTAAGGGATGTCTTCTGTATGTCACAGATTCTTGGATTGTGTCTGTCACAAGATTCTATCTTCTCAATTAATTAAGGTTGGTGTGTTGGTATCTGTGTGGCTCAGTCCCTGATCCTGAGGTGTAGGGTGGTGGTGAGGTTATTACTGCAGAGTTTCCCAGTATTGGTACAGAAGGAGAACAGCTGATTACAACAGCCATGGCATCCTAGCTAAAGCAGTAAAATTAGCAACAACAGCATCAAGCACAATTTATAAACTTACTAACTATGGTAATTATTGATTTTTTACTTTGGTCCATAGGAACAGAGTATACAGTTATATAACAGAACTGATCATAAATTAGGAGCTTGTATGCAAAATATTTCCCATTGGTAGAGTGGTTATACCCTGTGCTGGGGAAATTTAAGGAGGATAATGTATTAACCAAGTAGAAGCAAGGCTGGAGGACAGAAGATGATTGCTCAAGGTTTGGAAATCTAGGGAAGGGTCTAGGAAAAAAGAATGAAGAAATATTTGAAGGATTATCTGAAGTTTTTCTCTGAATTTGGGGGATGCAATTATTTTTCTGTGGTTGGAGTTCTCTCCAGTCATTTAGGAGAGAAAAAAGAAGAAGAAGAAATAGAAAAAAAAAGGAGGAGAAGAAGAGGGGGGAGAAGAGGAGAGGAGAAAGAAGGAGGGGAGGAGGAGGGGGAGGAGAAGGAAGAGGGGGAGAAGGAGGAGGAGGAGGAGAAGAAGAAAAAACAAAAAGCAAAGAAAAGAAAAGAAAAGAAAAGAAAAGGAAGAAACAGAAAGAAGAAAAAAACCTTCAAAAATAGGAAATCATAAAATCAATTGAGGGAAAGGGACCGGTTACCAAGTCTTCCCGAGTTCATTTCCAGTCCCACAGAGGCTCAGTCAGCTTTTGGATCATATTGTTCTTGTTGCTTCAGGCTTTTCATGCCACTGGTCTCACCTGTCCGTCCTCTGTGCAGTTGTTGGGACCCTCCTGTGGAGGTGACGTTCCTTCTGGTCTCTGGACCTTCCCGAGCAGCTCACTTCAGTCACGGCAGTAGTAAGGGGAGAAGCTGTTCTCCGGGCCTTCTGGTGTGGTTCACCTAGGTTGCAGTGGGGGAGAGGCTTCGGGAGGGCCACTCTCCTTTCCACTGTTCACCTGGATTCTCACTGGGCTCCTGTGCGGGGGAAAGGCAGTGAAAAGGCTACTCTGTAGACCAGTTTTCATCAGTGGACCAGGGAAGACAATCCACTGAATAGTGAAAGAAAATACTAGAACCTCTACACATAGGTACTTTTTATCTCAATCTTTGAAATGTCCTGTTTCATATGTCTTACAATGTAAATCACCTATTAGAGTAGTATACTGTATATATAATGTAGCATTATATAATCAATATAATAACGTACACCAAAAAGCCTACTGCCTAGCATATTGAATATAAACTCATCTGCTTGTCCTTGGAGACTTGGCGCCTTTCTGGTCTATGAAGGCCATGCCTTACCACACCCTGCATACACTGCAGGCTCAGCCACGTCAGGCTATTTGCTGGATGCTTGTATGTGTTCCCTCTAACAAATTTATGCTTTTGATTGCATTGTTCTCTTTTCTTGCACTCTGCCTGCTCTGAGAAGCAGTAAAGACAGTGGTTAAGACCAAGAAATATTTGTACAAAAACCAGTTTTTATCTCAGTCTAAAATGTTCTTTTTTGCCACTTTCTAGTTATTTTATGTGGGCAGATCACTGACATTTCTAAGCTTCAACCGCCTCGTCTGCCAAGTAGAGACAATGACAATCAGCCCATGGATTTATTGTTGAGTTACTGAAATAACACACATGTTGAATTACGATGGCTGGCACATCCTTAATACAGGTTCTCAAAGTGAGATCAGCCACTTTTGGTTCTCTGACTTTTCTTAGCATTCTTTGTCCTACATTCTCCAATACTGTATACTAATCTAATAAGTGATTTATACTGTAAGACACATATAAAAAAGGACACTTCGAAGACTGAGATACAAAGTGTAGATGTGTAGAGATTCTAATATTTTCTTTTAATTCTCAGTGGATTGTCTTACGTAGTTTGCTGTCAAAAACTGGTCTGTAGTTGTGCAGAGAAGTGAAGGTTGCCATGACACAAGGATATTCTTGAAAGACCTTGCCAGTATGACTGCCCCAACTCGGACATCCCTTGCAGCATTCTATGACTGAATCCTGCCCACCATGATAACATCTGCTTCTTGTTCGATAGGATCATCTACTGTGATTAAAACCCAACAGTGCAAGGAAAACACAATGCAAAGAAACTGTAAAATAAAATTATAAACTTAAAAAATGGTTCAGATACCTCAAAGCAAAAGCAAATGGTAGTAGGAAAATTCTGGGATCATATACAAGACAATCAACATCTGGTGGAAGAAGAGAAAAAACCTAATGAATATAAGTACATACAGCTCAAAAGAGAATGTGCTAAATACCAAGGATCAAAAGGAGATTTGTGAGAAGTTAATAAAGCCTTTGGACATTTCTGCTAACAGAAATCTTTTAAAAACACTAGATCAAGCACTTAAATAAAACATGAAAAAGATTAACCATAAAAGAAATTATGGGTAACTCTTAATACATTAAATTGAAAATGTCCACTCCTTAAGAGAAATCATAAAGAAAGGCATAAACATTATATACAGAATATATAAACAATTACAAATCAATAAGGAAAGATTACTCACAGTAAAATGGGAAACACTGCATGCAAAAGAATCATTTATCAGAAGAGGAAACACAAATGGTGAATAAACTTGAAAAATTTTCCACTTTCTTTTATAAGCAGGAAAAGAAATGTACAACCACACAGAAATGCCATTTTATTACTTCTAGGAGGACAAAGTTACCATGTCTATATTAGCTATCCATTGCTGCACTGTAAAAGACCACACATGTAGCAGCTTACAGCACAAATCTTGGGGGCAAAGGGTATATACATCTCAGGAGCACAGTACTTGCTTGGCAAGTGCAAGGGCCTGAGTTCGATTTCCAGTTTAAAAAATAAAAAGCACAAATCTCATGCCCCGACAGGACAGGAGTCTGGAAATGGCTTACCTGGGTCCCTTGCTTAGGAGTGTCTGATAGCACTAGATCAATGGGGATGCATAGGAAACACGTGGGGAAATAATTTTCATTATAAAGTTGAACACTTGTATATGTTTAAAATGTAGAGATTCCATTTCTTTGTCTATATCCTAGACAAGACATTATTTATAAACACGAGAACATGTATAAGAATATCATGGCATTGTTGTTCATAAGAACAAAACTCTGGAAGGGGCCCCAAAAACCCACTGACAGAGAATGGGTACATTGTGGGATTCTGACTGGAGGCATTAACTTTTACGAACAGGAACCCAAGAACTGTATGGTTCAGTAGATCCTAGAGCCACAGGGCTGAGGAGAACAAGTGTCAAAGGAAACTAAATACACTGGGTTATATTTTATAAAGCTCAGAACAATGCAAAACTAAAGATAGATGCATACTAGAACTATATGAACAAGTCAAGGGGTGGTGATAACAGGACAGCACACATGGGGGTATGGAAGCAAGTGTGTAATGGACAGGGAGGGTGCAAGTAGCTTCTCCGGATCAATAATGATGACAAGGTTTATCAGGAGCATATGTTTTATTGTTATGCTTTAAAGCCACAGACGCTACCTACATTCTTTTGCATGAGTGTTACATGGCAGAAATTTCAAAGCACGCTGCACTGCAGAAGTCAGCTAAGTGTAGCATCAGTGCTATGAATAGGTCCTGATTATTTTAATTAGGGTTATTGATTATCACTATTAGTGATGCTAATAATCACTACCTGATTGTTTGTCTCAATAAGTAGGGTTATTGTTTGCATCTAGACGTGACCTGAAGGAATGTGTGTGTCCCTTCCTGGTTCCTGTCTTCTCTGCTTGCCAGCTGCCTTGTGAGCAGCTTCTCACCAAGCCAGGGCCTAACCAGGAACAAACGGAGACTCCTGAAGCACGAGTCAAGTAGACCTCTACTGCTTTAAATTTCAGGGCTCAGGTGTTTGTCCCAGTAACAAGGAAAGCAACTAAAATAAGTAGTGTAACATTATGACTAACATGTACATTTGGTGAATTATAGAACAAACTTTTTGAGTTTTTAAAAAATTTTGTTTTTGTTTTTGTTTTTTGAGACAGGGCTTCTCTGTGTAGTTCAGGCTGACCTCAAACTTGTAGTGACCTTCCTGCCTCAGTCTCCTAAGCGCTGGGTTCATAGGAATATTCCACCAATGTGTTTTTTTAATTTAAAGAAAGACAAAACAAAATGGAAAACAGGTAGAAATAATACATACTTTCAAGGAAAAAAATAAACAGTAATAAATCACTTGTTGATGTTTACATATTGTCCTCTTACAAATAATTGTTCAAGATACAAAAGTGGAACATATAAATGGAAATTCAAACAAGGAGACTGCAAACAGTTCTGTTCAACTATCTAATAAAAACTTAGTAATATGGCTATCAATCCTATACACTTCAACATGTACGCATTCATCCATATCTTTATTTGTGTTGAGATTAAATAAACTAAAGCAGACTAAAATCGCTCTGAACAAAGATTAATAGTTTTACTGGATTTCACATCATGACACTCCGGAATCAGCAATGGGTACTGTAGGGTGTTTTTTTCCTTCAAAGCATTTGTTCATTTCATCATGTGTCATAAGATCAGTTCTTATAAACTGTTTATAGGTTTTATGCAAGCATGAGTCTTAACATGTATTTCTATCCTTTCTATATTAGAGGGAGAAACAGAACAAAGCAGGACAGAACAAAACATATTCCTATAGACACCTAAAACTAAAAAGACATGTAAAACTGCTGTACAAGGAGTTCTACCATGGTTACTGTGTTGTCTCTTATCATCAATAGAATTGGCTATATCATCAGATAAAGTGTAATTGAATATATCAGTACATAACAGTATTAATAGAAATACAACTTTGTAGATGGTGCAGAACTACAGAAACAGGTAGTAATCAAATCAGAATGGGTATCCTAGTGAATCATTGTCATTTTCAGTATAGCTGTCTATACTCTCTGACTTGATACTATCAACCTTGATACTATCAACTATTCAAAACTATCAGTTTTGAATAAAATCTGTCAATAACAAGCATCAATCAAACAAATCAGATTTAAATAAGATCAGTCATGATATAACAGTATAAGTTATACAGAGATCCAGATTAAGTTAATAGGAAATTAAACATGATTATTGTGCTATATCCTGATAATTTTGGGATAGCTGCCTGTGCCCTCAGATCTAGTTCTTGTATACAAACTGGGATGGAATAAGTTCTATCTAATCAGTGTGATGCGAGTAATATGGGTTTTAATTCCTGATATACTATTAACAATATTTTCTGCTGTCTTTTTGAAGACTGTTCCTCTCCTTTCACTCTCTCAGGGTGTACTGAATATTTTTGGGTCTCTCTTTTTTTTTTTGGTCTTTTTCCTTTTTATTGGTACCAGGGATCGAACTCACGACTGCCCGCTTGCAAGGAAGCGCTTATGCCGCTGAGCTAAATCCCCAGCCCCTGAGCTAAATCCCCAGCCCCATATTTTTGGGTCTCTCTAACACCCTCGGTTTTATATTGGTGAGGGGCAACCTGCTATTAACCTAAGTGTTTCCGAACTTTATCACTCCTGGATCTGATCTCTAGTGGTATTTCTTTACTTATTAAAGCCTGTCTTTTCAAGCTATCCATAAATACTGGTTCAGTTGCCCCTATTACTCTCTGGTTCCCTATCACATAGAGTTATGTTTTCTCATATTTGATTTTGGTTCATATGCCCTTCTTCAGGTTAATTATATTTCCTATTAAGAGCATCTTCGTGGACCATACCTCTTGGTCCACTCTGCCCGCGATTCTCTCTTTTTTTCCTTAATTTAGTGTATCTAGGCCATCTTCTATATTAGAAATTATGTCCAACCTTCTCTGCTTCATTTCTGTTGTGCTCTTTTTCCATAATTAGTTGTTTGTTTGTCTTCTTCATTTTGCTTTTTGCTCCATTCATTGGGGCCTCTCTGCCACTGTTCCTGAAATCCTGGTGCTTTTCTCTCTCTTTAGAATGTCCTGTAGTATTCTCTATAGGGTTGGATTGGTGGTTGCGAATTCCGCCAGTTCCTCTTTATCTTGGAAGCATCTCGTTTCTCCATTAATTTCTAGGGACATTTTTGCAGGTTACATCAATCTTGGCTGGCAGTTATTTTTTTTTCAGGGCTTGGAATACTTGGTTCCACACTCTTCTTGATTTGATAGTTTGTGCCGAGAAGTCTGCCATAATTCTGATGGGCTTTCCCTTGCAGGTAATCTGTTTCTTGTCTCTGACAGCTTTTATATTCTGTTCTTATATTGGATTTCTGTGGTCTTCATTATTATATGCCTGGGTGTAGTTCTGTTTTGGTTGTACATGGCTGGAGTTTTGTATGTCTCATACATCTGAGTATCTTTTCCTTTTCCTATGTTTGGGAAATTTTCCTTAATTATTTCTGTGAATAGCCTTTGTAGTTCCTTTGTTTGTACCCCTGCTTCTTTGTTAATATTCTTTATTCTTAAGTTATAGATCCTCTTGTCGTCTTCTAGCCTTTGTATTGTTACTGCTTGCTTCCTTGTTTATTTTTAAGAAATTTTTCCTTTCATGATCTCACATTGCAAACCTGTCCTCTAGTTCAGATAATCTATCCTTAGTTTTTTTCAAGCAGTTTTGCCAGCTTTCAATGGAGTTTTTAATTTGCTGGTAATCTCTTTGAACCTGCTTTATGTATCCTATGTTTTCTCTATTTTCTTTATCAAACAATTCTTTTTTTGTGTTCTCCCCTTCTTCCATTTGTTTTTTCTTGAGATATGCTTAGCATTTCTTTTATTATTCTATTTATATTTTGCTTTACTTGGTTAAATATTTCACTTTTGAACTTGTCTATGAGGTCTCGAAGATACTGCTTTGTGTCCACTTGTGCCGTGTCTGATATTGCATGTTTTCTGTCCTCAATCTCCTTTGCATTTACCTTTCCTGGATCAATGTTCTCAGGGTTGGTGGCTAGGGACCCTTTCTTATTGCCTCTTCTTCTCATATTTTTTGTTCCTTCCATACAGGTGTATATAGGAGGCCCAGCCTCTTTCTTTGTTGGTTACAGTTTGTCTGAATTGCACTGGCTAGGTGCTCTTGCCCACTGCAGTGTCCTAGGGAGACACAGACGTGGGCAGCCTATGCTGGGCCCGCCCCTCTGGATCAGTCGATCTGCTGAGGGCTTCACTGCATTAAGGTGCACTGCCAGGTGTAGGGACTTGGTTTGGGCTAGCCTACTGGGTCTCAGTCTGGGGCATGACCCAGGTCAAGTGCTCCCCACCAATCCTGCTTGAGAAGGGAGCAGCTGATGGAAGTCACTGCAGCCCCTTGTTCTGGCCAGGAGCCTCTTTGTCTATGGAAGGGCTTTTATTCCCGTCACTCACCGCAGGTCGATGCAGAGTTCCCACCAGCTCGGCTCTGCTCTCAGTTGGGTTCGCCAATTTCCATCCTTAGTGTGAATGTGTCTCCAATGAGTTGAAACTAGTGGGCTTTTGGATAGCTTGGTAAGTTTCTGCTGTGCGGTTCAAGAGCAGCAGTGGCAGGGTGTTCAAGAGGTGTACTGCGAGTTCAAGAGGCAGTACCGAGACTGTAGCTGTTCTAATAGTAACTCCAGGGCTGTATATTTAATTGGTTTCTCTCAGCTTACTTTGTTCCTGGGTCTGGAGGGTCTATCTCCCTCTGTTCAGGACTCCCCACAATGTATTATTTTTGGAATCTAAGTTGACTATCTCAGGGAGCCTCTGTAGCTTGCTGTTATCTATCCACCATCTTTTTCGAGTCTCCTGGCTAAATGTTTTGAATTCTAAATCAATTTTTCAAGAAGAAACACCTCATTAACACTGTTTTATTGTGAATATTGGGCACTTTATTTTTTGATGTTTACCATTTTAAAGAAAAATGAAACTAGCTGATTGGAAACATTTTCCAACTCCAATTTGTGTTTTATTTAAATTTAGAAGTAACAATAATTTAATATTTTTTAAAACTTCTGTTCCCTTGTAGATACTGGAAGTCTGCTTAGATTGAATTTTCCAAGGGGATTTTCCTATAGAATGAAACTCCAGGCCCGTATTTTAGTCCTTTTAATAAAAAAACTTCAAACACTGTTCCACTCTCATCTTAAGGGCTCTCATTGCCTTGATAGGGATGGGACTCTTTGGAATATCTACCTGAACATGTCTTTGTTGGAACAAGAGTCTAGCGTTTTGCTCCAGGAAGTCTGATTCCCACCACCCTCCCTAGTCTAGTTTATTATGCTGTGAACCCAGAGAACCAGCTCCAAAGATTGTGATACAGTGAGCCCTGTCTAACCCAAACCTTTCTAATCCACAAAATCTAAAAAGAGACAAACTGTTACATACTATCCTCTAAAATGTTTCGGGATGGCAGGGGCGATGGGTTTTGCTTGTAATTAATTTGACAAAGATACACTAGGAACTGTAAAATTTCCCAAGGCAATATTTGCATCCAGCTTAGGAATTTAGTCATTGTGGAGACAGTGGGCACCATTTTGATCTCAGATGGCTGTATCTATTAAATCTGTTCTTTGAGAGTGAAGACATTTTTTTGATCCATGAATAAAAACATTAGTGCTGTTACTACTGCTCATGCTAAATTCCATCTGAAATATTTCTCTTTTGATGGCCCATTGACCAGATATCATCTGTATTTTTGTACCTACCCACCCCATATGCAAGACACCCAGCACCTCTTGGGGGTCATGGCATTACTTGGTCTAAGGAGTCATTAAAAGTTAGTTGTTTTTTCCTTAATTGGATTGTAAGCTGTTCACATGTTCAGACTTTGCTTATCTTTGTATGAAACTAGTGTAGATAAACACTTAGTTGGCTTGAATTTCTTTCGATCTTTTTATTAATGGATTCAAGCAAAGTCAATACTATTGTGTTGACCATTTCCACAGATCTACTCCAGGCTAGGACAGGTTCCCAAAGCAGAGAGCCTTGTAACAAGGCTCAGGCATCCTAGGGGGTTAAATACTGAGTACGGAATTTCACAAATACATGTTGGTATTTTGGGAATAAAATCTCTTGCAAAAAGGTCTCTCAAGAAAATTTGTGTTGCTTATATCAGAAAATATCAGAAGCATTTTTTTCCATTGTCACAAAAATGGTGAAGGTTAGTGCATGCAAATTTCTCATATGCCTCATAAAATTCTTAATTGCCTCTATCCAAAGCCAAGAACTGCTGTGGAGCCAACTAGTTCTTGCTCATGTGGAATTCGGTTATGTAATTCTGTTTCATCCTCAATTCCAGCATCTCCCGCCCTCTCTAGGGGGCTTTACCGCTTCATGACATCATAAACAAGATGAGACCAGGGTTCCGCTTAGCTGACATTTTCCTTAGAAAGCCAATAAACAAGGAGGCCTCCAGGTACCAGCTGTTATTTTTTCCTTTTCTAAAGCTGGATAGAAGTGTAGTAGGTTTACAGTTTCTCATTCGTTTTCCTGCTAATAAAAACAGGCATTTCTTTGGTGCGACAGTGTTGTGGAGTCGGCTTTATAAAGCAGTATATGTGTAATTTTGCTTAAAAAATGAAATCTAGCTTAACCTTTTTTAAGAATTATGGACAGAGGTGGGGAAGAGGAAAAATAAGTGAAACCAAACAAAGAAGGAAACAAAAGTTACATTTTGTTTTAGTTGTGAAAAAGGCCAGTGTGTACAATCAGAATTTCTGTGTCTAAGAGGTTAGTTTTAAAAACACATTTTTTAGCTGGGGCACATAGTTTGCCTTATGCCTGGGCTTTCCTCTTCACACGAATCAGGGTATTCCTGCACATACAAATACTGTAGTGTTTTCAGGGCCAATTAATATGAGTACATCAAGTTTTACGCATTAAAAAAGTATTTTAAATCATTTAAATTATCAAAAACCTCTGTGAATGTCAAACTAAGACTTCGATGTTGTATGTCATGTGATTTTCTGAATTACACATGCTACACATGGTGCAAAGATCTACTTTAAAGGTACGAGGATGCTGGCACATGTGGCTGGGGTGAACTCTGGGAAATCTGCTCACCAATTCTGGGAAATCTGCTCACCACAAGGTGTAATCCAATGGTCTAATTCAGGTAAAAGTTCTCAGCACAAAATGTTTGTGCCTGTATTGATTTGTATCACTAAAATGCAGTGGGCCAGCTTGCTGTGGATGTGGTTCCAATCATCAAAACTGGTGAGCGTCTAGAGTGAGGTGAGCACAACAGTAGAAAGGATATATGTGCTTCCAGAACTACTTTCTTTTGCAGGCTACAGTCGTATACATATATATGTGTGTGTATAATATATGCATATAGAATGGGTATTATATATAAGTATATATACACGTGTATATGCATATGCATGAAATGTGCTTTATTTTTCAGAAGTAGTAGTTGTAGGGTCTTTATTTCTTGTTCAAGCTCATTCTGAATCCATTGGGTCAGCCTAACAGGAAGCAGAGACTTTATCTCTTTCTTGGAGTGCCCAGCATGCAGGGGTTGCAGTGGCGGTGTTTGCGCTGGTGGGTGTTGATAGATGTGCATCTCTGGGCAGGAGGAAAGCGCTTATTTCCCATGAGTCAGCTATTTCAAGGGGCCAGCCAATTATTTCAAACTCTTGCCCAAGCAAATTGATGACTCCAGGGTGAGCAAAATCAATGCACTGGCATTTGCCAAACACAGAGTCAGACGAAAATAGAATAAATTAGTTCCCCTCAGTCAGTTATTGCTTCGAGTAGGTGAGCTGAGAAGAAGGGGTACTGAGGTGCACACTGAATGCGAGCTACCCTCTGTTTTCAGCTGAAGACACAAAGCAAAAGGCCGAGAGAAGAAACAAACAGTGATTATAAAACTGTAGCTTGCGAGGGAAAGGAGTTCTGCATGCCTCTCAGCTTCTTCCTCTGAATTGTACCCGGAATAGCACTGGTTCTTATTTGCATACCCTGTTCACAATGTAGACTCTTAATTTACTGTCAGGTAAAATACAAATTCTTGAAGCCTGAGAGATTCTGTTTGGGGAGTTTCTGGGATTATGGACTGTCGTGGAATAATGACAGCATTATTTGAAGTTAATACTGGAATTAATTTCTTACCACCATCCTCAGCCAATATTGACAATAAGATGTGCTATTGTCTAGCGTAACTTGGCAGAGACTCCTGTAGCCGAAAAATGCATAATCACATTGTGTCTGACAGTCTGTCCAACTGAGAGAATGGAGCGTCTGGGAAGAGAATATTATTTCAGTGATAGGTATCCTACAGGCAGTGCTTTCAAGACATGCTTGGCCACAGAGAAAACTAATCTCTTGGCGATAGTAGACCAGCCTTGTTCCAGGATAACTGTTCTTAAAATAATTGGAAGACTGAATTATGCTACACAGTAATATTGATGTGCACTGTGAATATACTGAATAAAGAAAGAAATGCCAGTCAGAAGATGCAGTCTTTTTTTGGTGAGGAACTAAAGTATTTTATGATTTTCTTATGATGTTCCATTGACATATGGTGCTTCTAACCAAGTGACAAATTAATTGACTAGTTTTAAAGAGAAATGGATGGGGCTTAATGAAGAAGGACAGGATATGTATTAGGAGGCAGCTGGTTCTGCCACTGCTGGCTTGTGGAGACAGTATACACTGGACAGCTAATGAATCTCTGTTGCATAAGATAGATTCTCTTTATAGTGGAATTGCATGCTTTGTCTCTAAATGGGGTTATTAAACACACCATTGCGCAATGTTTGAAGAGCTTGGTTGGCCCTTGTAAAGGGTTAGGAGGGAAATAAATTGGAAGACAATTGGTCCTTAAGACCTTCAATCCATCAAATGTTCCATATTTATCTAAATTACTAGCACATCCTCCCAAAATACAAATTTGTGTGATACACACGGCTAGCATGTTAATGCTGACCAGCCCTCACTTTGATTTTTATCTGTTAGGTTTTCCACTGAACGCACAGACCCAAATTCCTACCTGGTTTGTCGGTTTGTTGCTGCTTCTGGCGCCACCCACAACAGTCTGAGTCCCTGGGGCTTCATTCCAGGTTCCTCCATAAGCATAAATGCATTGCTTCTCCTGGGTGATTCAGTTCTAAACACTCTTTGAGTATTCTGTTTTAATGGTAATTCATGCAGTTTCCACATTTTTCTCCACGTTTGTAGGTTCTTCTTGTTCAGTTGCTTAGTTTTTCTTCAAAACAAATCCAATAGCCCCGTGAGTCAGCTATTTTAGCTACTTGTACAGCCTTAAAAAAAGCGGAAGTGACAGCCTAAGAAGGGGAAGGGGTTGAATGACAGCATGTCTGCTCTGTACCAGATACTACAGTCAGGGCGTGTGGCACAGTTTGTTCTGTTGGTGTAGGGGCGGAGATGGAGGAGTTCACCTCTTAGACCTTCCAGCCCGGCTTTGTTATATTGACGGCTTGATTCTTACCGTAACATTATCACCTGGTCTTCAGAAATTTTGCAGCTCAGTTCCAACCAGAGTTTTTCAGGGTCGCAGCATGTCTTGTAAGTCTGGGAGGAGATAGGCATGGGCAAAATGATTCTTGGCTGTGTGACAACTAGGGTTTCGGCGGCTCAGTGAACAACTTTGGGCCAGTGACATTTCCTTGTGCTCTCACTAAGGAAGCAAGTATTTACTTCTAGACTTTCTTTGTGTCTTTCTGCTTTTTTTTTTTAACCTTCAGTGAGCAACTGAAAAGAATTCTGAGGGGCTGGGGATTTAGCTCAGTGGCATAAGCGCCTGCCTTGCAAGCAGGCAGTCGTGAGTTCGATCCCCAGTACCGATAGGAAAAAGACCAAAAAAAAAAAAAAAAAAAAAATTATGTGGAATATTTCATTGTTCTTAGAGTAAGATGGTGCTTTCGGTTTAAGCCATGATTCTACTCCAAACTGCATTGCTTCTTCACCATTGTGGGGTTCCCTACTTTTCAAGTCTCCCTGTACTCTGGAAGAAAAAAAAGGTGAGCTGAAAGAAACAGACAAACTGTTTCATGGGCTTCTCCACAAACATGTTACCCTTTCCAAGCTGAATCTTGAAGCCCTGTCAAAAGCGTTATTTTTCCAACAGAGCAGGCATTAAGCAACTGTAGAAAATAAACTCCCCCCCCTGATATCCGTACTGCTTGCTATATCCATTTGCTGTGAAGATTATACTGTAAGGTGTGACAGGAGGTGTTGTACGCAAAGGAAAATCATCATTTGTAATTCTGTTTATTTAGGGTTTCTTTAGCATGGGCTTTTGGGTTTCCTTGTTTCTTCTGCAAATATGTCTCAAATGACAAGAGAGCTTTTTTTTTTTTTTTAAATGTATTTCTCCAGAGGTTTATTTTATCTAAGTAATCTTTAAGTTGCAAAAACACTTTTGTAGGTAGAACTGTTTGCTAACAAGGTTTCTATAATTTGGCCAGGGGAAGGAAAAACAAAAAAAAAAAAGTTGGCAACAATGAATTTCATCGATTTTTAATGGCTTTTATTTGCTCTGGCAAAAATAGATTATTTGATGACAATGCCAGAATTGTGCAGTTCTAAGTAGGAATTGGTTTCTGTTTGGCCAGATGTTTTATTTAATGACAGCTCCTGCTTCTAGTTTTCTGTAACATAATTACTTCAAGGAAACAAGTGTGCACAGAGACTAATGAGTAGACACATAGTCTTTATAAATGTTTGTTCAAATTATTGCACAGTAGAGATACGAGAATCTAGAAGGGAGGTGCTAGATGTGAGAACACATTACGAGCAATTAAACTCTAAGATACCGATGAGGATTCTGTATTACTCATTGTTTAAATTCTGTTATGGCAATCTGATTTGCTGTGGGATCCTAGGAAACCCTTTCTTTTAGTTCTGCAAATTTGCGTCCTCATTATCCTAGGGAAACCATTTCCAAGGCTCTTTTCTTCCCGTGTTGTCACATTTCTTAAAAGACTTCCTTTTTTAACTTCCTTCGGATTTTTTTTTTAAAGACAGAGTCTTGCTATGTAGTCCAGGTTGGCTTCTAACTTGTGATCCTCTTCCCCCTGCCCCTCAAGTTTTGGGATCACAGGCATGTGCCTGATTTGTTCTTCAACCCCTGTGACTTCTGTTCCCCAAACGCTGCTGCAGCGTGTGTGAGTGAGGTCAGCCACAATGTCCTCCTGGCTCTCTCTGTTTCTGTCCTTGCCTCCTCTGGTGCTGCTGACCACTCTGGGGTGTTGTACACAGCTGCCTTCTTTTGCCTGGGGCTGCACTGTCTCCCTCTCCCTCCCTTATCCACCCCTTGGTCTTGTTCTCCCAGAGATCTTCTGTTCTCCCTCAGCCTGTCCTTTATTTTTCCATACAGGGCCCTGTTTACAGCTTCTCCAAGATTCCCCCAGATTCTGCCCAGGTTCCAGGTGGCCTCACTCTGTTCAGGCAGCAACATTTCCCCGAGGGCATCCATTCCTCTTCCATTTGTCTCGTCACCATCTCCCTATCCCTGTCCCCACTCCAGGGTTCCATGTCAGAGACTTTGGACTCCTAATGCTTCCTCCTTTCTTCCTCTCTTATCTGTCAGTCACTGAATTCTGCAGATCCCACCTTCGTGAGGTTTTCTTCTGCCCTAGGTTCCTGAGGTCCAGCAGCTCCCTCTTCTGCTTGCATGGGGCCTTGGGAGTCAGTGTCATCCCCCTGCACTCTGCTTCGAGTTGGAATCCATCCCCTGAAGATAAACCCAGGCTCATCCCTGGATTCCAGTCTGCCAGATGGATGGAGGCAGTCCTGACATAGCCTGCTCTCATCCTAAGAGCCAGTCTCTTCTCTCCATCCTTCCACTCCTCCTGCTTTGTGCTCCTGTGGAGCTGGACTCACCATGCTCCTGTTCCATCATGCAACTGTGGCCTGAAAAACTCGTCTCTTCTCTGTGTGCTTGGGGAAACCCCCACTGATTTTTCTAGCCCTCCCAACCACATCCCTCCCTGTTCTCACTGGTTGCAGGTCTTGATTGGGATCTCACAGGGCTGCCTTTGCTTCATAGTCACGTGATCCTTTGTCCAGGGACCAAGGACCTTCTCTCATCTGTCTTCCTGTTTGTACCCAGGCACTGGGCCCATCCCGGGCCCTTGGTGAGGGTCAGTAGTCAGCAACTGTGAGCAGCAGGTAGCAGCTGCAGAGTGGCTTAGGCTGAGCACAGAGGATCCTGTGTGTGGGGTGAGAGGCACTTGGACAGGGCTGTTGATCTCTGTCCTGGGTTACACTCTGCACAGGAGAAGGAGAAGTTGTACGTGGAACTGAAGCACATTTTGGCCCGGCAGCCTGGCCCTGAGGCTGCGGAACAGCTGCAGATCTATCGGCACACCCTGCGGGAGAAGACCAAGCAGCTTAAGGTAAGTTCCAGTGGGTCTGGGCACACTTAGGCCTGCTCTGGGGGCGGCACCGGCCTGGTGAGCCAGTGAGCCAGCTCTGTACTGCACACTACCAGCTCAGCTTTCTCACAGCTCACGAGGTAGTGCACCCTCCATTTTCAGGGGGCCGTGGGTACAGGAGGGCAGAGTTGGGGGAGCACGAAGGTAGTGAAATGGAAATTTGGTAGCCAAGGTGGTGTGGATGACCACAGGATTTAGGGGCCTTTGAACCTGTAATGCTGTTGGCCAGTGGGAGATTTCTGATAATCCCCTCCACCAGGAAAGCAAAGCTCTTCCCACGCCCGGGTCTTTCTGCATGACTGTTAGACAGTGTCTAAGAAAGAGGGAGAAAATCATGCCAGGCTTTCTTTAGCCTGGTCTCTTCTAGGTAACATAAGAGCCGCAGCTGGAGAGATGAGGTGTTTCTCTATTGTATTTCCCTTTTGGAGGTTTTCTTAAAAACTGTGTGTGGTCACACTGCCTTTTGAACTTTCCACGCTAGGCAAAGGCTCCCTATTCTTGACTCTTAAGCAAACTCTGAGCACACAGCTGTGGAAGGCAGCGAGCATCTGCCGGCTGCTGGCACTTACTTGCCCAGCTGCTGCTTTTCTACCTGGGGTGCAGTAAATGTCACCCTGCAGTATCTCATACCACTTTCAGAAGTCGGACAGGGTCTAACTGTGTCCTTTTACACCAAAGGGCCAGTGAAACAAGTCTAATTAGTACATTAATTTTCAAATTACTCTGAATGTTCATTTCGTGTGAGTATCTAAGACAAGATGTGAGCTTTGCATAGGGCATAGGCTTTTATCTTTGTTCCTGGGAACAACTGAACATTTCAAACACAATTCAAAATTTCTAATTTTGTCAGGATGGGGGTTGATTAGGAAAGCACAGCCTGGCTTAGCCCACTTAGCTTTGAATGGCCAAAAATGGCATTCTCAAGGAACTTTTTGATACTTTCTGTATCTCTTTATCTCAGGAAGCCCACGTTTGTCACTCAGAAGGAAATACAACCTCAAGCAGAAAGGAGACTCTGAGGCAGGCAGTCCTGAGGCTGTCCCACTGTCCAGGGTTATTATCTGGACTCTCAGGAAATTCTCCATTCATTGTTTGGAAACAGAATCTTGTTATTAGTGTTTAATAACAAGACTTTTTTTTCCAACGTGAAGTCACTGTCTTTAGGTTGTGATAGCATAGTCAAAATAACATTTGCGGTGATTAAAAAGAAAGAGTTCAGAAGCAGATGAATACTCAAAAAGCGAAGATGTCCCTTTTATGAAAACCTTTAAACTAGCAAGTGCGAAGAACCACAAACTGAGTTTCCTGCATGCCCCTCAGAACATTCCCCTGCCTTTTCTCCTCTTGATTGGGGTGGTGGGTGCATCCTCGCTTGGGCTTGCTTTGTGTTTTAAAGTCTAGCTCTGGTTCAGTCCAAGACCATCGCACTCACTGAACACAGTGTGGAAGGTGAGTGATTGGGCTTCTTACCACAGCCCTGTCTTGCTTGCATCGCTCTCCTATGCACACGCTGCAGCCCCTGGGATTTCCTAGATTTGTGTGTTCCAGCACTGAGATAAAAGCAGGGCTGGCAAATGGCACCAAAGAGCATCATGGAGAGGTGATGGACCTTTACCAGGACCACCACCTTGGCAGATACAACTCAGTGAGTGGTGGCGGCAGAGTGATTTTGGAATAAGTTTTGCCATCATCCTGAGACAAATCACATTCTCTAGTGGTACTTTTCTTGAGTGTATATTTTTAAAGGTTTTACAATTTTAGACCATGTATCTGGGGGCTTTTCTGTCTCTACTCACAATATCCCTTGAAATGCGTTACACCAACTCACCTTCGCTGTTTGGCTGTTGCCTGACAGTTCTCTGTTTAAGCAATGGAGCAGGGTCTCATTTACCTTCATCACTTGGTTATGAGTCTTGTTTGAGGTTTTACTCAGATATGGACCTTGAGCCTGGGAAACAAGCAGGTCAGCTGTTAAACCTGTGCATCACTGTGTGCTGCTAGCTAAGTGGTAGATTAAAAGGTTTTCAGAGAAGGTTATTATTTAACCCTGCATCTTTTACTAATTCTGCTTTCCTTGCCATGTCAGGTTTTGTCTTCAGAGCTGAATATGTATGAATCACAAAGCCAAGAGTATAAGTATGAGATTGAGAAACTCGGCAATGAACTGATGAATGTAAAGAAGAAATATCTGGCTCAGAAACGCAAAGAACTTGCACAAAAGTAAGAATTAGTCAAAAGTTCTGATTCTGTCATGGCTATTATTTGCTCATAAGAAAATATTCAGTGAATGCTCACAGGGTTGCAAACTTCACTGGGGTAAATAGAGTCATGGGGGAGCAGACACATTCCACAGGTCACTAACTGGTTCGTATCAGAGTAAGATCAGTGTGTCATCCAATTCTGAGGCCCTTCCCTAGGGCCCTAATGGGAATTCCCTAATATCTGCTCATTGGTGGTTCTGACTTGGAACAGAGGGAATGGGCTGGGGTCTCCTGTGCTCTTCCGTTGTTTGGAAATAATCATGTCAGAACTACACTTGAAAATGAGCCTCTCACAGGCTGAAGCAAATTTACAATGAAAACCACATGCACCTTTGCTAAGGGAGCAGGCCTTGGCAAAACTGTTCTAATAATGTAGCTGTACCACTGTAGTTACCAGCGTTCCCTGTGCTTGAGGTTAACTATCTTGGAACTGTCATCTATGTCTCATACTTGATTTAGTATCTGCCATGGGGTGCTGACATGGCCATTTTTGGAGGGAGATAATAATGCAAATAAGAAGTTAATGTTGTGAGTTTCAGGTGCCCATGTATTGACTATGAACATTCCCTTGCTGTGCTATTGTGCTTTGCCTGATCTTAGACTGAGGTAGAAAACTCAAATGAATCAGTCAGATTTGAAACTTGGTTAGATTGCACAGCATTTCCCAAATCATCCCACTGAATAGGTTGTGACCTACCCTCTGGGTTCATAGTCATCTTTGGTATTTCATTTCCATGGGCTTGGGACATGTGAAAAACAATTCAAATGCACCAGAGATCTGGTAGAGGCATATAAAGTGGCCAGATGCAAATTCACTTACTAGTAAAAACTTGCCCTTCTTGTAAATCAGAATACCCCCAGTTCCACATTCAGACGCCATCTTGGTAGAGGAAAATACTGCTATCATTTAGATAAGTCTTAATATGTAAGAGTAGCAACAATGTGACAACTCTAAGTTCTTGGGCCCCATCTCCAGCTTGTCAGATTCTGTAGGCTCTGGGTGGACCTCAGAAATCTGCCACTTCACAGGCCGCTCAGGTGAACTGCATGTACACGGAAGTTTGCACACATGAGGTTAAAGGTGTGAATTACATGCCTAATGGAGGGAAAGCACTACCAGTTTCTTTTAGGAGATCGCAGCTGGGCTTAGAAACTGTCAACATGGCCAGTTCCCACAGGAGGCCAATGTTCAGCTCATTGGTCTTCAAGCTTTGACACATTCCCCGATCAATAAAAGATTCTCGAACCTGCAGCTTCCTCTACCACATGTATATACCACATATATACATAAATACCATTTTTATTGTAGAGTGGTTTCATATTTATCTCCATATATTCTAATGTATACATTACAAGCTATTGTCATTTTGCAACTATGAGTAAGATGTCATTGTGAACTTTTAAATATAAAGGTGTCAACAGGAGCTTTGATGCCTTCGTTCTATACTTAGTGGATCCTCAGTCCACTTGGAAAGCACTGGTTTAGTGTACACACTTCCAGTCAGCCAGTGTGGCTAACAGCAGTGAGGAGCTGATTCCCTTCCCCGCCTCGGTCCTGGGTTTGGCCTTGTCTCCTTCAGGCTTACTTGCCATTGCATCTTTTGCTGGACATGGGGAACATGGGAACATAACAAGCCTCATTCTGTGGGCGCTGCCAGGCCTTCTCCATGACCCATTCACAAGAATCACGATGCCCCTTGCTGTATGCCACACATGGCTATTTGAATTCAAATACTTTCCTGCTAAAGCAGATTTAAAATTCGGTTCCTCAGTTGCACTGGCTGCATTTCAGGTGCTCAGCAGCTGCGTATGACCAGTGGTGACTCCATGACTGCAGGAAGATTGATAGCGCAGTGCTGCTCTCAAACCTCTGCCTGTATGTGTCCTTTTTTGTCCTTAAATGCTGGTCAGTGATAGCCACTTTGACCTGGCTAAGTTTCAATGGTGGTTCCATCTGGCTGGGGACACAAACTGGTAGACAGAGAGCTGTGTTCATAGCAAAAGAGATGAAAGTATTGGAGAAAAATATGCCCAGGCAAGAACTAAAATGCTGAGATGGTTTAGATTGGAAGGAGGAAGACTGCAGGGAGTCATTATAATGGTCTATAAATACATTAAAATGATAATGTAAAGAAGACAGCATTCCCATTAGTCAGCATAGGCCAAGCCAGCAGCATTAAGCTTAAGTTCCTCCAGAAAGGGAAATTTAGGTTATTCAAGTCAAGGGCGTGCAAAGGAAGGGAAGGGAAGGGGAGGGGAGGGGAGAGGAGGGGGGAGGAGAGGGGAGGGGAGGGAAGGGCAGCCTGTGGCTCAAGCCAGTCAGGAGCTGGAGAAGCTGCCAGAGGCCATACAGGAATCCTCTTCCCTGGATCCACTCTGGGCCAAAGCTTTTGTGCTATTTAGAGAGGATGGTGATTCTCAGTGAAGAAATCAATTCTGCTAAGAGACAGCTGCGTTGATTAACCAATCTTTTAAGATTATTTCCAAATGGAACAATTTAGATTGCTCTGCGGATGTTCTCCCAGACATACCCTTTATAAAACAGCAGTTCATATCGTTTTTAACTTTTTGCCTCCTCTCACTTTCTTAGGCACTGGCTTTCTCACGAGCATCCCTTCTACCCCTAACTCTACCACCTGGGCCCCCAGCTGGTCCAGAATTTTAGGTGTGGATTCTTTGTCAAGAGGCAAAATTCATTGTCCTAGCCTCAAATACTCATAGGTGTTTATCTAATTTATTTAGATACAGCAGTTTGCTTAATTGTTGCTTAAAGGGGATTCCACTAGTGTTTTCTCTAAGACTCTTGACCATAAAATAGATAACTTGTGGAAATGTAATGAATAGATGTGGGTCTGTGTATGTATTTCAAGATTCATATAGAAAATCCACTATAAATTTTATTTGGTGCCAAGAATACAGTCTGTCTTTTCTTCTCCAAATTTAACCATTTCCAGTAATAATGGTTGCTTGTCTAGAGTTATGGGAAATTTTGTATTTTGTAAATGTCCAAATTTGGTGAGATACATTATGTTTGGTATTTATAAATTTTAACCTGAACTTTGGAATGTGCCAGGTGATAAGTGCAGGTGACAAATGATGAGTTAGTCACAGTGACTGAGCTAACAGAAAATTCTTCTGGCAGATATCTGGAACTAAACAACTTGTTTTAAAATAGGAAGGTGATTACAAATCAGAAGCCACCAAATCTATGGTATTTAAGTTATAATGAGGTCTTCTGTGCATATTTAGATCAACATTAGGAAAGTACCTTTCACATTTGTCTTTCCCCAACTCTGTTTTGCCAGAGAACACTTAATTAGACTTACACAACCACCTTGTCAAAAACTAGAAGCTTTCATCAGAATTGCTTTCAGTGGCTAATCCACCTTAGGACTTCATGGAGCATTGAAGTAGATGGGGAAAGATATTAAAGGAGCTAACTTTCATCTCCTCTCTTACAGGAACAAAGACCAACTTCCCATAGAGAACACCATCTTGATTGCCAAGCCCACGGGCCCTCGTTTTATTGGGGGTGGATTTCCCCTCACCAAGACACCCAGTATAAAGTCCTAATTTGAAGCTTCTACCTGGGTCCAGTAGAACAGCTTACAGGAGGAAATTTGCACTGGAATGCTTTCAAATAAGTTCTTTTATAATCCTTGGATCATAAATATCTAGGAAAATCATACCCAGATTCCAGGAGGAAAGAAATGCAGAACTAATATACTCAGAGACACACAAGACTGATGCTGTTTTACCTGGACCATGTGACATTAATGGATTATAATTATAACTTTATCTATTCAATTAGGCTGATTCACTGAAGGAAGCAGGGTTTTTTTTTTTTTTTGTTTGTTTGTTTCAGCCACACCACCAGATTTGAAACGCACCAGATGTGGATACTCCACATGGATGAAACTTTGGATCTTAATTGCTCTATTACTGATATTTATGCACTTGAAGATTTTATATTTTAAAAATATTTTTGCAATGCAATGCATCTCCATTCCTCTTATTAATATGAATCAATTTTAATTATTGCTCATTAACAAGCAAGGAGAGGAGAAAGAAGGACATACTCTCAAGTAGATAAAGTGTTCTGAGAATGATTTCAATGTGGAATATCTTTTTAGGCCTGCAGTAGGAAAATCTATTCCAAATAGATATACCAATAAATTCCTCATCATAAAAAATATAAAAGAGCTGTTGTAGAGATTTTGCTCTTCACTTTAGTATGGTATGGAATTAAAGTTTAAAATTACTGTGAGAAATGTTTAACGGAAAGACTTGATTCAGAAGAACCAGGACTGGAGTTGAAGGGGCTAGGCTACTGTTTCTTGCAAACTGGGTTCAGGAAGAGAGCTCTGTGGAGTGGAAGCCACAAGGGCACCCTCTGGGGACAGGTGACCATCAGCTCTCTGGGCAGCACACAGGAACGTAGAGGCCACACATGTTCTGGAGAATTTGCCAAGAACGTTTTCTTTTTAAATTTTATTTAAAAGGAAAAAGAGAAAAAACAAAACAAAGCGGTGTAAGGGTACAAGTAATACAGAACTACAAAAAAAAAAAAACCAGTAAGAAATCACCAGTTAATAGATTACACATTATCATCTTAGAGATAGTTGCTCAAGTCACAGTATCAAAGCATACAAAGTGGACATTCAAACAGAGAGACTACAAACAGTTGTGTTCAATGATCCAACCAAAAACATTAATATGGTCAGCTATCTAAAACCCTAAACACACTTGCAGTTGTATCCTTTAGAGCACTTTTTTTCCCTCTCTTTTTTACAACAAAATTTACACATTTTGGGTTTTATTACTCCTTAGTTCTTATTACTTTTTTTTTGGAAGAGAATAAAGTCAAATATGGCAAAACAAAGCTGTCAGTCAAAACCAAGGATAGACATAGCACATGATGTAAAAACAGAGTACAAGGTTATCAACAATGGTTACCATAATGCCTCTTGCTTCCTTAAAAAGAATTGTCTATCTCATTAGGTATTATAAAGTTGAACAAACCATCAGAAAACAAGACCAATAAAACTTAAACATTGTAAACATTACGGGACTTCCAAAGGAGATAATAGTCAAACCAGAATGGGCATCTTAGTGAATCTTATTGCCTTCAAAGTAGTTGCCTATACCCTCAAACTTGATACTATCATACAGAATGGAACAGAGTCTAATCAGTCAAAACAAGATCGTGGGAGTATTACAGGACTTCAAATCAAGTTAATAGGAAATCAAAAAAAGTTACTATAATATATCCTGCTAATTTAAAAAAATTTTTCCCTTAATTACAAAAACCATAAAAAACTAATTTTTTAATGAATAAGGGAGAGATTGAGATAAAAGAGGACATAACAACATAACAATACAGATCAAAGCATGACTATTTCAGCAACCTAGTGCTTCACCACCAAATAACCCGACTTAATAGTAGTTACCATAGTGTCTGTCTTTTTCCTTGAAATATTTGAATATAACTTCATATACTATAGCTTCAAATATTTCCATATCAAGCAGCCCAGAATAAAGCCATTCCAATTAATAAGTGAAAACTTTATAAGGCTTCAAGGCCACATAATGGGGAATCATGATTACAACATACTTTTATATATTTGAATCATTACTTACATTAGGTAAACTATTCAGTATTCACACATGCGAGATTGATTTATTTCGCATGAGTATGGTCTCAAGCTGTGCCCATTTATTGATAAATATCTCAATGTGATCCTTCTTTATAGCTGAGTAATACTCCATTGTATAGAAATACCAACTTTTTTTATCCATTCCTCAGTTGATGGACACTTGGGTTGTTTCCAAGATCTGGCAATTACAAATTGTGCTGCTATAAACATAGGTGCACATATATCACTCTGGTATAATGCTTTCAGTTCTTTTCGGAATATGCCTAGAAGTGGACTAGCTGGAACAAATGGGACTTCCAATCCCAGCCTTTTGAGAAATCTCCAGACTGACCTCTACAAAGGTTGTACCAGTCTACACTCCCACCAACAGTGCAGGAGAGTTCCTTTTTCCCCACAGTCTCTCCAGCATTTGTTGTTGGTTTTCTTGATCCTGGCCATTCTTTCAGGAGTGAGATGGAATCTCAGTGTGGTTTTAATTTGCATTTCTCTAATGACCAATGATGATGAACATTTTTTCATGTATTTATTTGTCATTTGTATTTCTTCATCTGAGAAGTGCGTATTCATCTCAGATGCCCATTTTTGGATTGGATCTTTGAATTTTGGGGGTCTGAGTTTTTAAAATTCTTTATATGTTTTAGACAAGAGTCCCTTGTCTGAGAGGGAGTTCACTAAAATCTTTTCCCAGTTTGTGGGTTTTCTTTTCACTATGCTAGAGATTTCTTTTGACATGCAGAAACTTTTTAATAAGTGGACCCAGTTATTGATTCTGGGAAGTATTTCCCGTGCGGTTTGAGTCCTGTTCATGAATTCTCTACCTACCCCTTTGTCTTCAAGGTTTCTACCCAATTTGTCTTCCAATAGATTTAGTGTTTCTGTTTTAATATTCAGATCTTTGATTCATTTAAATTTTAATTTAGTACATGGTGATAGGCTTGGGTCTAGCTTTAGTTTTCAGCAAATGGAGAGCCAGTTTTTCCAGCACCATTTATTAAAGAGACTGTCGTTGTTCCAGTGAACCTGCTTGGCTCCTTTATCAAAGATAAGGTGGTTGAGTGTGTTTGTAGTTGTGGTTGTATCTTCTAATCTATTCCATTGATCTTCGTCTCTGTTTTGATTCTAGTACCATGTTGATTTTACTACTGTTGCTTGTAATATAACTTCAAGTCAGGGATTGTGATGCCTCCTGCCTTGCCTTTGCTGCTTAGAGTTGCCTTTGCTATTCTAGGTCTCTTGTGGTTCCAGATGAATTTTAGGAGTGATTTCTCTAGATTTATAAGGTATGTTGATGGTATTTTTATTGTGATTGCATTGAATCTGTATAACAGTTTTGGGAGAATGGCCATTTTCACAATGTTTGTTCTTCCTATCCATGAGCAAGGGATGTCTTTCCATTTTCTGAGATCATCTTCAATTTCTTTTTTCAGTGTATTATAATTTTCCCTGTATAGGTCTTTCACTTCTTTTGTAAGAGTAATTCCTAAATATTTCATTTTTTTCCTTGCTAGTGTGAAGAGTGTGGTTTCTCTTATTTACCTCTCTGTGATTTCGTTGTTAGTGTATAGGAATGCTATTGATTTCTGAGTATTGATTTTGAGAAAGAACCAACTACATTACTGAATTTATTTATTATATCTAAGAGTCTTTCAAAGGAGTTTCGGGGTCTTCTATGTAGAGTATCATGTCATCTGCAAACAATGATAATTTAACTTCTTCTTTTCCTATCTTTACCCCTTTTATTTCTCTCTCTTGTCTAATTGCTCTGGCTAGTACTTCCAGTACTATACTAAATGGGAGAGGTGATCAAGGACATCCTTGTCTTGTGCCTGATTTTAAAGTAAAGGCTTTCAATTTTTGGCCATTTAGTATGATGCTGGCTGTTGGTTTGTCATAAATGGCCTTTATTATATTGAGGTAAAGACCATCTATTCCAATTTTCTGTAAAGTTCTTATCATGAATGAATGTTGGACCTTATCGAAGGCTTTTTCTGCATCTATAGAAATGATCATGTGATTCTTAATTTTGGCTTTATTGATATGGTGGATTACATTTATTGATTTACATATGTTGAACCATCCCTGCATTCCTGGGATGAATCCCACTTGGTCATGGTGTATAATCCTCTTGATGATTTGCTGCATCCTATTTGCCAATATTTTATTGAGGATTTTTGCATTTGTGTTCATTAGGGAGATTGGTCTATAGTTCTCTTTTTTAGTTGGTTCTTTCTCAGGTTTTGGTACTAGAGTAATATTTGCTTCCAGGAATGACTTAGGAAGGATTGCTTCCCTTTCAATTTCATTGAATAGTTTGAGGAGTGTCGGTATTAGGTCTTCTTTGTATTTCTTGTAGAATTCTGCAGTGAATCCATCTGGGCCTGGGCTCTTCTTTGTAGGTAAGGACTTAATTACATTTTCAATTTCATTAACAGAGTTTGGGTTATTCAGCAGTTTTACATCCTCTTGATCTAGCTTTGGTACTTCATATGTTTCTAAGAATCTGTCTATTTCTTCTGTGTTATCAAACCTTTGAGAGTAGAGGTTTTCAAAATAGGTGTTGATGATCTTCTGTATTTCTGTAGAGTCTGTAGTGATTTCACCTTTTTCATTTCTTATTGCATGAATTTGAGCTTTTTCTTCCCTTTTTAAAATAAGGTTGGCTAGGGGCTTATCGATTTTATTTATTCTTTCAAAGAACCAACTCTTTGATTCGTTGATTCTTTGGATTGTTTTCTTAGTCTCTATTGCATTGATTTCTGCTCTGATTTTTATAATTTCCTCTCTTCTTTTGGCTTTGGGCTTGACTTGCTCTTCTTTTTCTAGCTGTTTGAGGTGTAGCATCAGGTTATTTATTTGTATTTGTTCTGTTTTCCTGATGTGGGAACTCAGTGCAATAAATTTTCCTCTGAGGATGGCTTTCATTGCATCCCACAGATTCCGGTAAGTTGTATCTGCATTTTCATTTTCTTGTAAGTATTGTTTAATTTCTTCTGTGACCTACTGATTACTCAAGAGTGTGTTATTCAGTTTCCATGTGTTTGTGGGATTTTTGCATTATCTTTTATCATTAATTTCTAATTTCAGAGCACTATGATCTGATAACATGCAAGGGATGATTTCACCTCTTTTTCATTTGTTTAAATAATGTTCTGTGAGCTAATATATGGTCTATTTTAGAGAATGACCCAGGTACTGCTGAGAAGAATGTGTATTCTGATGTTATTGGGTGGAACATTCTGTATATGTCTATCAAATCCATTTGTTCACAGGTATGATTCAGTTCTGTTATTTCTTTGCTCATTTTCTGTCTGGTCGATCTGTCCCTTGGTGTCAATGGCATATTAAGGTCTCCTGTTACAATTGTGTTATTGATAATCTGAGTTTTCGTTTCTGTTAATAGTTGTTTCATATAACTGGATACTCTGGAGTTTGGTGCATATATATTTAAGTCAGTTATCTCTTCCTCTTGCAGTTTTCCCCTAACGAGTATGTAGTGACCTTCTTTGTCCTTTATGGTTATTGTTGGTTTAAAGTTTACATTGTCTGCAAACAGAATGGCTACTCCTGCTTTTTTTGGGATTCCTGCTGCATGAAGTATTGTTTTCCATCCTTTGACTTTCAGTCTGTGAGTATCCTTCTGGGTTAGATGGGTTTCCTGTAAACAACATATGGTTGGATTTTGTTTCTTGATCCATTCTGCTAGTCTCTTTCTTTTGATTGGTGCATTGAGACCATTTACATTAATGGTTATAACTGTTAAATGCTGGTTTATTGTTGACATGTTATCTCTCTGCTGTTGCCTTTTTATCTTTCTGTTCTGTTTAATTATCTGCTTTGCTTAGTGTTTTTTTCCTTTGTGTATCTAAACTTTCAATATTTTTTGCAGGGTTGGCTTGGTGTTCATGAAGTTCTTCAGCTGTTCTTTGTCATGGAAGTATCGTATTCATCATCAATTTTGAATGATAGTTTTTCAGGGTACATCAGTCTAGGCTGGAAATCATTTTGCTTTAGGATCTGGAATACTTCACTCCATGCTCTTCTTGACTTTATTGTTTGTGCTGAGAAGTCTGCTGTGATTCTGATAGGTTTTCCTTTATAAGTGATCTGTCTTTTCTCTCTGACAGCTTTTAATAATCTATTCTTGTGTTGGATTTCTGGGATGGTGATTATTATATGTCTGGGTGTAGTTTTATTTTGGTTATGACTATTTGGAGTTCTATATGCTTCACTGATCCTGATGTCGGTTTCTGATCTCATGCTTGGGAAATTTTCAGCTATTACTTCTCTAAATATCCTCTTGACATCCTTTATGTTATCCCCTTCTTTTAAATTTTATTTTATGTTATTTTTCTTTGCATCATCTTGCAGTTGTTGAATTGTTATTTCCTGATTCCTTGTTATTTTTAAAAGATCTTTCCTTTCCTGTTCACTAGCTGCAATCCTGTCTTCAAGGTCTGAAATTCTATCTTCACTTTCATTGAGGCGGGTTTTACAACTTTCAGTGGAGTTTTTTATTTCCTGTATAACTCTGTGCATCTGCATTATGTATTCTGTTTGTTTCTTATGTTGCTCATCTAGGGATTCTATCTTTTTATTTAGTTCCTCCAATTTTTTAACTGTGTTTTCTTTAGATATATTCAGAATCTCTTTCCTTTCTTTTATCATTTCTTCTTTTACCTGGGAGATTATTTCGAGTTTGAATTCCTTTAAAGCTTTCTGGAGTTGCTTGTTAATTTCAGTAGCTATTATGTCCAATATTTGAGGTGAATGGCATATATTTTCTTCTATATACATTGCTCCTAGGGTTTCTTGAGATGGGCTGGAGGTTTGAGGTTTTAATTTGGTCTTTCGTTTTGTCATTTTCCTATATTTCCGTGTTTCAAGTGTTATTTGAAAGCTTCCTCAGTGTCTGTTGGAAATCCACTTCTATGTTTGCAGCTCCTGGGACTCTGGCACCCAGTTCCCCCAGGCCACTGGGCCTGTAGAACCAATGGCCCTCTTCTGCCTGTTTAGAACTCCGTAGTTCCAGATAAGCTGGGCTCTAGGGACACTGTGCGCCCATCTGCTTGCTGGAAGCTCCACAGTTCTCCAAGCGCAGCCAGAATGGGGAGGAGGATGTAGATGCCTCAAACCCACTTATGCACTTTACTGCACCTGGTAGCCTGGAGGGTCCTGAACAGTCTGGGCTTGGGGCAGAGTTCACTGAGCACTTACCGCAGGCCATGGGGCCTCTGGAACTGGTGATGATCGCCTGCTTGGTGAGATATCCACAGTCCTCCAGACACACAGGGATGTGGATGCAGGCGCCCCATATTCGCCCAGCCCTTCCTCTGCACCCAGACAGTGCAGGAGTCCCAAATAGGCTGGGCTCCAGGGATAGTGTGCGCCCGCCTGCTTGCTGGAAACTCCATAGTTCTCCACCAAGAACGTTTTCAACCCAGACTCCAGAATAGGGCCATTTCTGATACCTCGTATCAGAGCCAGTTTAGATAAAAGCGACAGCGCTGGGGACTTTCTTATCCATCTAGCTTTCTGGCTGCAGCCTCAGCCATCATTTGGAGTGCTGGAGTGGCTTCCTAAGAGACCCTTTCCATAGGTGAAATAGCTGTGTGGCAGAGGCTTGGAGATATGGCTGGGTTCATAGTCTGATTTTTATACAGTGGGCTGTTTTGGAGATTGGCTGAGTTAGAACAAGGGATTTAGAACACAGGATAGTCTGGTAAACACTGGCTACTGCTATTATTCTGTAAGAGAGATCTCCTGTCCTGGAATGAGGGAGGAAAGTTGTTACGTAATGCCTGCCAAGTATAAAGGTGATTGTGATCCTCATTTAGAATTGGCAACTCTGGAACATCCTGAGGGAGCTGAATTTGGTAATTTACAGCTCAGCATCTTGCGCATTGTGTGCCTTCTAAAAACCTCTGTGTGGTCTTTATCACTGTGCTCTGGGGCCAGGGCGGCCCTTCACCCTCAGAAGGCAGGTTGTCAGTCTTCATGCAATCATCAGAGGGAAGACCAGGAAGACCACGGAGGCCCCTGCAGACCTCCCCTTCCTGTTTCTCTTCATGGTCCAGAGCAGAGGTTTTCAAGCCCTGCTGCTGCCCGGGTCCTCCCAGCCTGGGTCCTCCCAGCCCCGGTGGAAGCCAGCTCCAGGTGCTGGCAGCAGCGCCCTCAGGTGCAGTCCTCCTGCTGGAGGGGAGGAGCAGGTGTGAAGGCCAGGGCAGGCAGTGGTCCTGCCACCACCTCTCATTGCTACACATCCCAGTTGTTCAGCGAGTCAGAAGCAATAAGCAGTGCTTGTACCCTTGTTTCCATGCAGCTACTGTGCAGACAGGAGCTGTTGAAAACACCGAGATCTGCAAATCGTTAAAGACAGCTGTGAACTCGCAGTGGGCTGAGGTGCATTTAAAATCACAAACTTGAGCTTCATTGTAAGGCAGTATTAGGAGATTATTCAGTAGTGTGATTTTACACCCAGGGCTTCAGAGTTTCAGAAGGAGTCACTGACTCCCAGCCGGGCTGTTGGGGAGCTGGTGTGGCTTCTCTATTAATAGAGAGAAGCATGATAAAAGGGGAGTCCCTGGTCGTCATTTGCTGATCATGGCTTCTCAGTGCCTGCTCTCAGAGCCGGGCGTTTATTGCCCTTCCCTCTGAAGCATTGCTGGGAGCAGAGGTCTGTGTCTGTGATAAGCCACAGAGGTGTCGGCAGCAGTGTAGGAAGAGATGGCAGTGGTGCTTCTTGCCGTGGCTGTGATTTTGCTGTAAATTTTTATCCATGGCTGATAAATATCATTTGATTTCCCAACTGTGCAGATAGACTCTGCAATCTGACCTAGGAGACCTTGATACCCATAGGAAAATATGGTATGCTACAGTTTGGCTGGGATAGCATTTCAGAGGCAAGGCAATTTGCAAAAGAGATACTGTCCCTTACACATGATCCATTTTATGGAGATCTACTTGGGCTGGGAGGAAAGGGACAACATTTTAAAATATTAAAACTGTAGAATAACTTAAAATATAGTCCACCATTTTCATTGTAGCAGACAGAAAATATTTTTACAGCATTATCCATTTTTAACTCCTAATTCAGTGCTGTTTTAGTATACCATTTCTCATATCTATTATTTAAAAGTTCCATTAGGGGTTTGAGATTCATTAGAGTTTTATAACAGTAGGAAATGTGGTATCAACATTCTTTTTTATAATTAAAATAGATTTTTCTTATTTTAAAGTACCTGATTATTACAGAAAATTAGATAATACCTATAAGCAAAAAGAAGAAAGAGATCACCAGTAATCCTACTACCCACAGAGAGGTGCGGTTTTCCTGGGCTGATACTCATCCCATTCCCATGGGTCATCCGTAGTAGAGCTGGTCACACTTCCCACTTGTTCTAATTGACCTGTCTTTGTGCTCCCTAGTTGTTAAATACTTTGAATGTGGCTCTTAAATACTATGTGGCACCTTTGGGTGTTTCTTTTTGGATCTTTAAAATAAGTACACACACACACACATACACATACACACACACACATATAGTTTGTAAGTTTTGAAAAATATATGTCCCCAAATAATTACTGCCACAACTCCCTCATACTCTTTGGCTCCCTGGAAAGTCAATATTCCAGTCCCTACTCAGTTGTAGCAACCGTGGATCTGTTTTTCACCGTTCCTTTCCTGGAACTTCATAAAAATGGAATCATACACTATGTTCTTTTGTGCCTGACTTGTTTTTAGTGCTTTTTGAGATTCACCCATGTTATCATATGTATTAATAGTTATTCATTCTTACTGCAGAGCGATATTCTATTATTGTATATGGAAATAACACTGTTTATATATTGTACCAGTTGATGGGAACTCAAGCCATTTCAAGGTTTGAGCTGTTAGAACATTCATGCACAAGTGGACCTGCATTACTGCTTTGCTTGGTAAATACCAATGAAAAGAACTGCTAGATCAAAAGGAACGTGTCCACGTATCTGGATTGAAAAATGCCAATCTATTTTCCCAATCGTATTTTTCTATATTTCTACTAACAATGTGTGAACTCCAGCTGTATGTCTTCATCAGTGTTCTATGCCGTCAGTACTTTCTAAGCCATTCGGTTTGATAGTGATGTCTTGGTGAAGTTTACATCTGCATACCATGGTGTCTGACATAAGTAAGCATCTTTTCATGTGATTTGGGTCATTCATGAGTCTTATTCTGTGAAGCATCTTCAAATCTTTGTCTTCTTCATGGGTCATAAAATTGCTTTGTATGGTCTAAATACAAAACCTTTGTCAGATATATGTACAGCAAATATTTTTCTGTCTGTATTTTAGCTTTTCATTTTCTTAACAGTATGTATTGAAAAGCAGGTATTTTAACTTTTAATAAGGGTCTAATTTAGCCTTATTTTTCTTATGGGGTTTGTAGCTTTCTACCCCTAAGTAATTGTTGCTTACTCTCAGCTAGTAAGGTTTTGTTTGTTTGTAGTTTCCTCCTGAAGTTTATTATGGTTCTTGGTTTCTGAGTTTATATTAAATGATGAATTTAGGATTAATTTTATGTATGGTGTGAGATTAGAGTAGAAGTTCATTTTAAAAAATCTCTTAAAAGAAGTACAGTACATTTTTTGTTGACTATTGTTACCCTATCATGCAACAGATTTTAAAACTGAAACTGTGTACCTCTGATCAACACCTTCCATCCCCTTCCCCACCACCACTGATGAAACTACCATCCCACTCTCCGCTAAGACCCTCCAGAGCGCTGAGATCATTCTGCACCAGTCTTTCAGCGCCTGGCTTATTTCACTTAGCATCCTAGTCTCTATCTTTCCCACTGTCGCTAATTACAGGGTTTTCTTCTTTTCAAAGCCTGGAGTGTACACATTTCCTTTATTAATTCAATCTCTGATGGATACTTAGGTTGCTTTTGTACCGTCTTATAATTAGTGCTGCAAAGAACATGAGAGTGTAAATATCTATTTTGAATTTGAATCCACACCCTTCCAATTATAACTCTTTGATCTTGGGTTAGTTAAGCAACCTTCCAAGCCTCTGGAGTCTCACTTGTAAAACAGGTGTGATAATTCCCATCTCACAGAATTGTTGAGGTATTAAAGGATTCTGTGTGTAATATCTGCACACTGCTGGGCACATAGCTAGTGATTAATAACTGTAAACTTATTACTCTCTACAAAAAAGGACCCTTGTCTTTAAGTAATAGCCCGAGAAGCTTTAAAATATTCTTCAGTAATCACTTGATGAATAATAAACATCATAGAACCCACTAAACTGTTATCTGAATGGGTAGGGTCAAGAATCTTCACTGGATTATGAAACTTTATATTGTGCTCTTTAAATAGACATTGGAAGACTGCATGGTCCTTAAAGCATGTTGTGTCAATTCTGTCTCTTTCTCATAGGTGATTCGGAGACGGAATGCCAGGAACTCTTTCTTTTGGTTTCAAAATAACACTGTTCTCTTCTATAGCTTGAACATGGGCAGTCCCTTCTGCTTCCGCTGGGACAATAACAACTACCACCCCAAGCCTTTATGGACCCTAAATGGTTTTTTTTTTTTTTTTTTTTTTTTTGGTACCAGCGATTGAACTCACGACCTTGTGCTTGCCAGGCAGGCACTTAAGCCACTGAGCTAAATCCCCAGCTCAACACCCAAGAATCTTTGAGAGAAGAAATCATATGCTGTGCAGGGATCACTTGGGAAACTTTGGAGATTGCCGGGGTCTGAGTTCCTCTGGGCAGGCTCTGACTTCACTGGCTTGGTTATGGTGTGGGCATTAGGATGTTTTCAAGCTCCGCTCAGCCCTGCTGCTCAGCCAGGCTGGAAGATTGCTGCTTTATACGTGCTATCTTATGAGGAAAATCCATGTCCAGGTATGCACAGCTGCACCATGGAACGCAGAAGCAACTTCCTGGGTCGCAGGACTGGATGTCTGAGGGTAGGACTTGAACTGATAAGCATGTTGTATTAGTCTGAGCATGTGCAGCTTCAGAGTTTATTCTCCAATCTAATAGGGTTCACCCTATTCCACATCCTCTGTCTCTTTCTCCCCCCAGCATGTTCTCTGCACTGCTAGCTGAGAACAACTTCTCTATATCTTCTCCTCTCCTCTCCTCTCCTCTCCTCATGCCGATGTTGCTGACCCCTGCTTCCTCGTAACCTTTTTGAATGGAGACGGTTTTCTTTTTGGACATCCCCCTCCTTCCTCACATCTTCAGGTTGAGGATGTGGCGTAGGCCTTGTTGTTGCTCTCGATTACTGCTTTCATTCTTCTTTGCTTTTTGCAAACATCAGTGTGCCTGAAGCTGGAGCATGCAGCTGTGCTGCCCACAGTCCTTTGGATGGCACTTGTCAGCCTACCCTCCTCTTGAGTACCCTCCTCATGCCCCAAAGACCTATTCTTGTTGGCTTACCATATGCTTTCTCACTTCTGACTCTCGTTGCTTCTGGAGACTTCCGCCATCTTGTAGGTGAGAGTTCCCTGAGTTTAAAGACAGTCTGGATGACATTTGACTTGAAATATTCTGTGCTCTGACAATAGTTTCCTATTCTTCCAGATAATATGTCCCAGACTAACCTGTGCAGCAGTTTTCTAGCATCAGCGAGCCTTTCAAAGCAGGTGATACTACTTTGTCAATATTTATCTTTCTTTCTCCCTCCTTAGATGGCCTAGATTTTGTGGCCCACAATTGCTATTATTTCCATGGGAACACTTTTAACTCCCTTGACCTTTCTGGACTAGCAAAGCTCCTGTATGAGTGTATGTCTCTGCCTTCTTCCCCACCTTTTCTCACCGCTTCCCTTCTGACCTAATTCCCAGCTTGCCTGTACTTCTCTGAGAATGTAGAAGCATTATCTTCCCACCAGTAAATCTACAAATCCACTTGCGATGTGCACATGCTCTCTACTTCTTTCCCGCTGAGAGGCACAGCAGTTCTTTCAAAGGCCAAGCTTCTTCTCGGGTCTTGGATTCTATGTCTTTACTTCCTTGAGGATTTGATGAATTATCACGTTTTATTACCTCTTTACTGCAGCACCAGTTCATCTTCTACAGGCAAATTTTCATTAATTTGTAGCAATTTATTAGCATGACTCACAAAATAATCTTCCTGGGTTTCATAACCTCTCAGTTCACATTTCAGATCTCTCAGAAAATCTGGTATGACTTGGTCCCATTCCCTCTTCAGCTCTCTGGAATCTATCTTCAGTGGCTGGGGATATCTCAGGGGTAGAGTGCTTGCCTAGTATACACGAGGTCCTGAGTTCAATCCCGAGTACCACACACACAGAAATCTATCTTCAGTTTTCAACCAGACCTATAAAAAATCAAATACCCAATACCTCCAATGTAAAAGAGGAGAAATTCATTTTCAGAGGATTCAGTCCATGGCCAGCTGGTTCCAAGGTAGAAATGGCATGACAGAGGGACCTAGTGGAGGGAAACGTCCCACTTCATGGAAGCCAGGAAGCTGAGAAAGAGAGAATGGGGGAACTTGGGACAAGAACGCACCCTCCCTCCAAACCCTCTTTGACTAGGCCCCACTTCCAAAAATGAGATCTCGGGACATTCTTAGTGCTGACCCCTAATGGACCCTTTCCTATCCTAATCTCATACAATCTGTCAACCACTTTGACTCAGTTGACTGCTTCCTGCTTCTGGGAACATAATGCCATGCATTAGTCCTGGGATACAACATCATTTGATGGTTTTCTTAGAGTAAGTTGGAGTTGTGGTTTTTAGGGGGAAGAGTTCCACAGACACAAAGTACCCTTCAAAAGCCATAATTTCTGGGGATACATGACAGCCACGGGACCTCAGTGGTGATGTTCACCTCCATCATTTGGTTAAGGTGAGGCTTGCCAAATTTCCCCACTGTAATGTCACTGTTTCCCTTTCCCTACACTCTGTTCTTTGGATTTGGGTCACTAATCCTAGCACAACTTCAACCCAGAGTAGTAGCTGTGATTAAGTTCAACCAGCAAAGATTTACATAATTGGCTCCAGGTGAAGAAACTACAGCTCAGGTTAAGTAGATTTATGAAGGTTCCATATAGATGTATGCTAATGATGTTGGTTTACAACTTAAATAACTTACAACCATCTAACTTGTATTCATGCAGATGACCTCACATGAGGGATTAGTTTGACCGCAATGCTTTGAAAAAGTAAACTTCCAGGAAAATACAAATACAGGAAGATACTCAACAATTTCTGCAGGTCCAATGTATGGGATGATAAAAATAAAAATAGGTCTCAAACAATATTTATCATCGTCACTGAAATCACCACACTGTTGGTTTGTCGTCAAGAAAATGTTAGTGAAGTGGATTTCAGCTCACCTTCTGTGGTTTGGATCTGGCTTGCAGTTATGTCTTATTTTTCCAATACAGTATTTATAATTATTTTCAGATTTGATTGCCAATTTTCAAACACATAAATTTCACATGCAAACCCAGATGAATGCTTCTCTTGGAGGTGTGAGAGACCGGATGTATTGGTTCTTCATTCAGCTAAGATGCTGGTTCCGTGAGGCCAGTTCACTACTGGTCTTCACAAATGAGCTGCTCTCTGTTTCCTCTCAGTCCTTTGTCACCTGCTCCGTGAGATTTTTGGCTTATATAGCTATCTGAGCCCAGTACTTCTGTTGAAAATGATGAAACTGCCCTTCTCTGTTGGTTGAGGAGTTACCAGCTCAGGAGGGGAGCTGGCATCTTCTGTAGCAATCAGATGGAGGAACCAGCATTAAAGACTAAGTTGCAGGGAAGTCGCCAACAGATGGAGGGTGGAATGCTCTAGAGGTATTGTCAGTCTGACAGGGCACAGGCTGCCTCAAACATGGAGCCGCTCTTTTTACCCACAGTGGTTCAGCAGAGGCCAAGATTGTGAGTCATAGCTCTTAAAGACAGAATTTGTATATTGGAGAAGTTTGCAACAGAGACACTAGAAGAAATGCTTCCAACTCAAATATATGCAGCTCCATTTCCATGAAGAATTAATAAACTTGATAAGTTGGTAATTCTACCCATAAAGAAGTAATTGCATCTAATAACTGATTAAAAGGAAAGATCATATTAAAGCTCCCAATTTAAAAAATATGGACAACAAAGACTGCAGCAAACTGACTCGGAGTATAAGGGCTGCAGGACATGGTGAGACAGGGGAACACTGTGGGGGAAAAGTGGCCTGGGGGGAGGTAACAGGATGGGGGCGGCTTGTGTTTTGGTTCAGATGCGGCCAGAAAGTGAAGGGAGATGAGGCAGTAAGTAAGGCAGTTGGGGGGAGCATGGTTGCCAGCAGGCAAACTGCACCCTTGATGTATTTTTTGATCAAATGCTTTTGGCTTTCCTAAAGTGAAAGCCAGGCCTAGGGTAAGCAGTCTGAATACAGTCTTCTGAAGTGTGCTTTGACTTTTCATTCTGGGGTGATGTGGAGGCTGAGAGCAGTGTGCTTTTGCTTTAGGAGGATCAGTGCTTGTCTCACTGGTTACCATCGGGGTTGTTCTAGCTTGGCCCTGATTTGCAAGGTCCACCTTATGGCCGTCTTACCATGTTACACGTATGCCTGCTATATTATAGAAAGTGAAGATGTTTGGCGTAAGCTTGCTTATATTTACAGATATAAGGAATTGTTCAAGGGAGTATTTTCCTTCTGAAACACTTTTTATGATGAAGCAGATTTGAGAAATCATTTAGAAATTAATTGGGACATTGTGTTACCAAATAACAGCACGTAGCACACACACATCCATCAGGCAGGTTTACTACCGGAGCAGCAGTGGAGACATTAATCTTGGCTTCAGGGATGTTTGAGACAAGCAGGAATCTTGCGGCAGCCCATCATGTCTCCTGTATTAATTACCATCTTAAGTGACAGCTTGTTCACACCTTGTTGTTTTCGTTAAGGAAAAGGGAAAAGAACAGTTTTGTGCAGTTCTCTGAAGATTTGGAACAGGAACCTTGGCTCATGCCCTTAACAGATTTCAGGTCGAAATAAGGAGAGAGCTGTTCCACTTGTGCTTGGTAGTTTCATAGAAAAAAAATTAATGGCTTTCATCTTATTTCAGCTCTGACGCCTACCCGAGACATGATTTGAAATGAGTTTCCCATTTTTGACTCCCCTTTGTGAAGACCTGGAGATTTATCAATATCTTGCAGCAACAAAGGATATCACTCAGTGCAATTTGACTGAGGCACCGCTTTCTTCTCCAAAGAACCATCATGACTTCTTAACGTGTATAGATTTAAGTAGAATTTATACTTCATAAATCCAAGTGTGTATCCAAATCCTCTTGTTATTGTAAAGAACAACAAAAAGTCATACTCTCAAGAAGCAAGCCTTGTTTTCTACAAATCTCTAAAGAGAGATTTGTTCTTTCTCCTGTCTGAGCATTAGAAGACATAAACCCACTTGGGCCAGCAACCCCCAGCAAATAGTAGCTGATGTAGGCACCAGGGTCCTGTAATTTTCCAAGCACTGATATGAAGGACTTTGCAAAGTGGCTGGAGTGAATTCATTGCTCCCTCCTCTTCTTCAGAATAGGCAGCAGCTTACATTTATGTTTGTCTTTCTGGGGACATTGGTGGCACATGCTCTGACTAATCAGACTTTTTGTTTTGTTTTCTTCTGAGATTTATAACTACAAAGTTTATTTTTCCTGTTTATGGCGAGTGGTATTTTTCGGATGATGCTCATCTGGCACGTTAGGAAATTTCCTCTGAGAAGGTTGTATCTAAGCCAGAAATGGCCAAGATGGCCAGAATCCATTGTCCAGCTGCTACTTTCTATGCAGAAGCAGTAGGGCCCTTTAAGGACAATTGATTTTCTCTTTCAGAGTTACCTCTACTGTATGTGCTGCTTTCTCATTTGAATTTCTCTGACAGCCGTTTCCATAGCTCATAATATGTAGAATATGCAGGAAACATAGCACTTGAAGGTTGCATGAGTTTATCATACAGTGGATGCCCGTTACAATTGTTTATGCTCCATGAAGATTGTTCAGGGCTTTGTTGAGAAGAACACATAGGTGTCCTGGAAGGAAGGAAGGAAGGAAGGAAGGAAGGAAGGAAGGATAAACACACTTGAGGGTAAACTCAGTTCTTCCAACTCATAGTTCTGATCATTAATTTCCCATCTTTAAAAACTTACAGGAGTGTTGAAAAAGACTACACAAAATAACATGTATAAATCATAAGTGAGGAGTGGTAAATGTGAAGTTGTTTTTGAGTGGTAACCATTTTTCCTGGGAGATATATCAGATTTAGAGTTTATGTGAATATTATATACATAATATGTGAATATTATATACAAGTGTTCAGTCACTTCAGTTTCGTATCTAAGAAGCATCAACATCCTTTCATAATTTTATTCCTTATGTGGCCAATAATATTCTCTCTTCAAGTTGATTCTGGGTATAGAAGTTTAGAATACTTTTGAATGACTCATGCATGGACCTCCATCCCTGTGTGACCACGGATTCCATAGAAAGTACTGCATTCTACCAAGGCCCTTGATCCTACCCAAGGTGTTAAGACCTAAGTTTAAATTATTTCATAGGCCTAATAATTTCTACCTTCATTCCCAACACAGAACTGACACTTATGGAGCTCCTGGTCCCAGGTAGAACATTTTCTGTAGTTATTCTTGGGGTAGGAGCCTTCCTTTTATGCTCGGGGTGGACAGTTACCAGTTGCATTGAGAGTCTTCCTCCTCACGGAGGTGGTGGAAATGGGCTGGCTTTTACTTAGCTGCCAGTGAGTAATTACTGACGGGAGCTGCAGACGTGGCAGCCACAGTGGGGCTGCTGTGAATGCAGAGACACTTACTCTCCAGGGCCCTCGGGTGCTGCCATTGAGTTGGGTCAAGGAGAGGACAGCTGTTGGGTTGACACTGCTGGAGGAGATGCAAGAAAGCTTGGGTAAACTAACATGGCTGAGAATCATTATTATGAAAAAATACAGACCCTGAGTGTTCTAGAAAACTGAGTATCCTCTCCTTAGTGGCAACTTGACTTAGGAAACCAGGTCAAGTTCCCAAACTTGGTGCATGTAGAAGCTGAGAGCCAGAGGTTTTTAGCAGTAGCTTTTCCTTTGTCAAATTCAACAAGCAATACATTTTCATTGCAGAAAGATTAGAAAATATGACGTACAGTGGGGAAAAAGACACACATACCACTTGGGCCAAGATAATCATTGTTAATATTTTCATGTGTCTAACCACAGTTTTCTATGCATTCTTACCAAGATTTACATATTGTGGGGCTTGAAGAGAATTCATTCTTCCAGAAACTTAAGGTCCTGCAAGAGTAACTGATGTTTTAAATTTTATTTTGAGTAGGGACAAGAAACATAAAAACTTGTTCCTGTAAAAAAAACTGCTTTTATGTATAAATGGGCAAGTGAATGGCATACTGAATGGACAAAAGGAAGGATAGAATCATTAATGGAATACTTGGAATCAAGGCGCCTTAAGTCAGGTTGATTGGTGTGTTGTGGACTTGGAGAGCTTTCTTTGAGGGGGCAGATTTTTGTGTGTAAGCACCCTGAGCCTGGGAGACCCTCCTCTCCTCCCACTCAGTGTGATCTAGTCAATTGTCAAAAAGCGATATTTACTTCCCAGACCTCTTAGGGACAGGGACAGCCATTTAACCCAGTTTCAGCAAGTTATATTCTTGCAACTATTGGATACAGCGACACAGAGATGGCCTTGTGATCCTCACAGGACCCACCAGAGTATTCTCCCAGAATACTAGAAGATGTTTCTCTTTATCCCAAGGTAGCTCAGTAGGAAAGATGACAGACAAGGTCAGCCTGAGGCTTTCTTGCCTGCTGTGTGGCAGACAGTTTGTCTGAGAAAAGGACTAAGAATCCAAAGGTTGATAAGTGTGTGTGTGTGTGTGTGTGTGTGTGTGAGAGAGAGAGAGAGAGAGAGACAGACAGACAGACAGACAGACAGAGACACAGAGATGGAGAGGAGAGGCAGAGAGGAGCGATTTAGGCAAAGAGCAAAACAGCAAGAGCAGTCAATGCTTTTGATGTTTGTTATGGCTTGGACCTGGAGTACCCCACAGTGTCACAGTGGGAGGTGGAGCTGAGTGGAAGGGGACCCTGGAGCATGACTTGGAAGGGTATCATCTCACCCTGGTTTCTCCCTTCTTTTCCACTTTCTGGCTGCCATGCAGTGAACTGCTTTCTCTGTCATGCTGTTCTTCCTTGAGACCAGCCAAACATGGACTGAACCCACTAAAACTATGAGCCACAATGAACTTCTCCTTCTTACAAGTGTCAGCTATTTTGTTTCAGTGAGAGGAAAGAAGACTAATGCAACACTGATTGAGCTCTTGGACCATCTATTCCCAAGATGTCTAGTTGTATCTGTCAACTAACTTTGCTGAACTTAGCTTATGGGTCAAACATAACCAAGGATCATGCCTGATTACTGCTTCAGCTCCTCGGGACCCATTCTTATCTTTCCTTATCTCAAAGTACACTGCTTGGCTCATGGCCTGCTTAACTCACTGAATTAACGGCTCTTCTTTGTGCTCAGGATGTGGCTTTTCTCCAATTTATCCTGCCTTGAAATTTCAGTTTCTAACTCTGTATTCATCGAGGTGACAACGGGTCAGTCACTTCCTGGGAAGAGAGGAGTCCAAAGTGCCCTTTGGCAATCAGCACGAGGGGGGACCTGTGACTTCCCTGGTAGCTGATGAGGTCAGATGGTTAGGGCAGGCCCCCTTTTGATTAATATGCCTATAAAATGGAATTCTGGGACTGACCTCCACTCAACTCAAGCAACACAAAGATAATTGACCTTTGGAAACTGCCTTTGGCAGTCTTTTTATTATTTTTATAGGAAAGTCCTGCAAACCAATTACATCTCACAATGGGCCTTTTATGGTGCTATTAGTTTAATGCAGCTTTCAGAGAAATTAGCCCTCTGGGAGCCTGAAATTCTAGGCAAAAAAAAAAAAAAAAAAAAAAAAAAAAAAAGCCCTCCATGAGCTTATTTGACTTTTGGATTAGTGGGGAAGATGGATTGTTAGTGCAGTATTCCCTGCAGTCACTTTGGCATTTTGAGTCATCTGACCAAGGCACCAAATCCCCATTTTGGGTCCTTGGTGTCTGGTCCAAGCAAAAGGAAAAAATAAATTTAGAAAAGAACAAGCTGGCTCTTTAAAGAATTCAGTCTACAAATCAGAGAAGGTTTATTCCCTCTCTTCATCTGAGGTTAAAGAAGGATGGGAGTGAGAAAATTGAAAGAGCGCTTCTGTTTGAAGGTCTGGACTTTTCTGAACGCGCGATCACAGGTGTCCAGCTCTGGTCTTCAGGCTGGCTTCAGCACCTCTCACCCCAGCCATCACTGTCTACAAAGTGATAGCTGTGGGACCATTGTCACGGGCTAGGCTGAGGGTCTCAGCAGTCATCCTGCCCTCCCTGGCAGGGGTGGAGTTCAGGGGAGTCAAGAAGAGAAATGCAGGGCAGGGAGGGAGGCTAGAAAGTGACAAAGACCTAGGACATGCAGGGGAACTGCTATGAACTGGATCTGATCCCCAGAGGAGGTCAGCTGATCTCTAGAACAGGAAAGAAACCACAGAGCAACACTGTCAGGGGCCTAGAGTCTGAGCAGTCTGCCCAGGGCTGCTGCCTCACGTCAGTAGTTCCCAGCCCTGTCTGTCCAGGACGTCATCAGCCAGGTTCCCCCAAGAGCTCGCAGTACTGCTTGCTTCCTACTCTCCAGGGCTTTGATGAGCTCTTGCACCCTTTCCCTCCGGTTTCTGATGCTGTGGCTCTGCTCTGGTCTGTTGCACTGCAGGCTGTCTGCTGTGGCTTCTTCTGGCTGCAGGAGGATCTTGCATGGCTCTCTGACACCCCCACTACACACTCAGGTGAGAAGTGATCTATAGCGGCTGTCAGTTACCCAGTACGCTGGCCCCCAGCTGCTCCCAGTGGTGAACTTGTTCTCCATACATCCTGTATTCACAACCTTCGCTCCTCGTGTGTTCCTTTGTTGTCTACTCCTGTTTCTCAGAGTCACCTCCCAGACAACCCCCCATACCCCAGCCTTGCCTCGGAGCCTGTAGTGGGGACACAGCCTCAGCTGAGCCTGTGACTTGTTTCCTCTTTCTGCCCTGACTCAGAGGAATGCAGCTTGTCTTTCTCCCTCCATTCCACCTTGATTCCGATGGCTTCTGGGTCATAGCTGACTCAGTCTCCCCTGGGCAATGGCATAGCTAGACTCCACCTGGCTGCAACTCCTGATGTTTTGGGCTCAGTCCCTGGAAAAAAAAATTACAAAGAAATTTAAAAAATGAAATTTCATTTAAGGTCAAAATGAATGAAAGGGAAGAAAGAGGGAGAAAGTATAGTTCTTCAGGGAGAGCAGAAGACAGAAGCTGGGGTGGGACACACAGGACAGGGACAGCATGAGCATGAGGGACAGCTGGGCTTTCCACTCATTCCGGCTTCCTGGCCTCCTCCTTACAGACAGAGTCTGCTCTGGGCCCTCGAACTGGCTAATATGGGCTTTCCAAGAAAACTCTGTGAAAGCGACAGTGTCTTTGTACAGAGTGAGTGCCCACGCTGCCTGCAGCTCGTGTGCTATGTGCACTTTTGAATTTCACTGTGTAGCTCTGTGTCTTCCTCTGAAAAGTGTACCGTGTACCCCCTCTACCCCCCATAGCATCGCTAGGGGACGTGAGTGAGAAATGCGATGAAGCACTTCACTGAATGCCTGGCACATAGTAAAAGCTCAATAAATGCTCACTGGAGTTGCATGCACTGCCTGGTTTTGTTTGCTATCTTTGATATTTTATCTCCCTGGGGGCAGGTGGCACTTGTCTCGCTCACTCTCGGGGTGCTTGCGGCAAGCCTGTGGAGTAAGTGTGCAGAAAGACCCACTGGGAACAGTCCTTGCTGTCTGATCCTTGCTCTTTCTTCTTGATCTTTTTGCCCATTGCAGCTGTCTCCCCTATACAGTTTTGGGCACCGAGGAGCCACAGTAAGGCAGAGAGAGCTCTAAAAGTGCCCTTCTATGCCGTGAGAGCACTTGGGGACCAGGGATCGGTGTAGAGTCAGATGTGACCATGGCCAGGTATTCAGCCCCATCCCAGAGTCACTAAGAGATGCAGCCTGCTGTTAAGCCATTTCACCCGCGACCCCTTGATCACACCAAAAGGCCCAACACAGTACAGGGGCTGATCCCCCAGGAAAGACCAGGGCAGCCAGCAGTGGGGGTGTTTGATTCTCTGGAGGTACGTCAGACATGTTTGAGCTGGACGAGTTGCTTAAATCACAGCGTTCTCTGCTCCTTCTCCTTCAGCGTTCCAGACAGATAAAGATAAAATAGCTGAGGTAATCGTGGCGATGGAGTGTCTCTGGCACATGATCTGAGCACAAAGAACATTTCCAGAGTCAGATGGAGCAGTGGCTCTGGTAATTTCTCTCAAATCATGTTTAAAAGTGGCACAGTCTGAAGACTGATTCAGAGGAAGAACTGCGTGGAGGGTCCCAGTTGAGCTGAACTTTGAAAACATTAAACCTTAGTGGAGCTTACTGGTGACAAAGAAGGGGAGACAGTCCCCCAGACAACTGGCTGGCATGTGGGTGCTTGTGAGGGGGCACCTGAGTGGTCTTCCCGGGGGAACTCCTACACATATGACACTGCCTGCCGAGGTGAATCTGGTCAGGCCTCTGTCTGTGTTTGGATGCACAGGTGGAAGTGGTGAGGCTCCCCTCACTTCTGAGTTCTCCTCGTGCATAACTGGGTTTTTGAGAGAGCATTGAGGCAATGGGTTCCAGGGACCCTGTGCTCTGGAGTTCGGATGCACTGGCAGCACCCTTGGGGCCAGAGCCAGAGGGGCAGGAGGGGGGTCTCTCACCCTGCTAAGGAAGGAAGCAGTGGGCTCTGAAGGTAAAATGATTCTTATTGAACATCTGCAGCTACTGAAAAGTGTGCTGCAGAAAAATGACATAGTGGCTTGTGGAGGGCTTGCAAGCTGTGCCGGAGGGAAAAAGGCAGGTGACCAGAGAGGAGACAAATGTGCCCCAGTGATTGTTAAAAAATCACATGTGTACACACACACCATGGCACATTTCTACACACACATATAAAAAGGAGCCTGACTGAAAAGACAGATAAGGTATTGCACATATCTCTAGACTTTCATAATGGGCTGTGTCTGCATTTTCCACATTTTCTGCAATAAGCGTGTATTTTTGTATGTGTGTGTGTGTGATGAGAAAAAGAGATATCAAAATCATATCCTGCATTCAGGTAGTATATCGGTCAGGCTTTTACTGGAGAAGCAGATATAACACAGACACGCAAATGCATAAGCAATTACATTTCTTATCTTATATATCTTATACATTACAAATGTTAAGAAACTAGTTTATGATGACCACCTGCAGAGTTGGGAGAGGCAGCATGTGGAGGGGGTGTCGGGACCACAGGATCAGCCCAAGGTCTGGAGCTTGCATGGTGTCCATGCAAGCTCATACTGAGAGGCCAATGAGTGTAAGCCACAAGGCTGAAGGGTCTGTGATGGAAGGCCCAAGGAGCTGAGGCAGAAGCTAAAAAGCCTGTGCTGGCCAGGAGACAATATCCAGGCTTAAGGCGAAAACTGGAGAGCTTCTGAGGAGTGGAAGCCAGTCTGTCCTTCCTCATTTCCCTTCATACCACCTGAGCAACGATCCCCTCTAGAATGGGTCTTCTGCACCCTAGGGTGTAGACCTACTGTGCTGATAACCTCCTCAAGTTGAAACAATCACGCAACCATTACAGATGGTGTTTAAAGCTTTCACAGTTCTTTACCTGCACACTTTCGTTTGTTCCTCATAACAGTTTTGTGAGTTACATCAATTAGTTCCATTTTATAGATGGTAAGACTGAGGTTCAGAGAAAACCAGGGGCTTGATTTGTACAACACTGGGCTGGGCTGGAGCCTAAATCGTGAGTATTCCAGTTGGTGTTCTGGTGCTGCATGTGAGGGCGTGGATATAAGGTTATCAATAGAATCTGCCCCTTCCTAACCAAAGTCCTGGCACTCAGGTCACTTTTCCAAGGATGCTTTCCCCAAGCCCCTAACTTGAGACCAGCTTCCTTCATGGACTAAGCCCTTTCTTTCCTGTGTTCTCTGCTGGGGTAGCTATGCATAGTTAAATTTGATACAAGTTAAGAAGTAAGCAACATTAAACATTTGGTTCTTCAGTCATCTGGGTCATCCCTAAGAGCCTGCTGCCACCCTGGGCTCCGCTGAGCTGTGGGTTTCCCTCACCAGTCTAAGGCTTCTCTTGCCAGCATCTCTAAGCCCTTCCAAAGTGCCCCTCCTGAGCCAGTTCCAAAGGCTTCTGCACCATATGATCATGTAAAGTTCCCAAAACGACCTCACTTTTTCTGCTACCAAAATTTGTCTTAGCCACTTACCTCGTCACTAGGGCAAAATATTTGACAACCACAACTGAACAGAGGGGAGATTATGTTGTCTCAGGATTTCAGTAGCTTCAGCGCATGTCTGGCAAGCTTACTTGCAGGAATAGCCTGATGCAGAGGAAACCTGCTTGCACCATGGCAATAGGGAACAAAGAGAGAAGTAAGAAGCCAGAAAGGGAAATAAATATACCTTCCAGGTCAGGACCCTAGCGACCCGTCTCTCCTGACCACCCTTTCCCCTAACACCAAGTCCCTTATATTACCCCAAAATTTCAATTACTTCCCCACACTGCACGCATGAGTGCGTTAGCCTCTGGGGGCTTTCACAAGTCAAGCCTTAAGACAGTACGGCAGTCATAGGCCAAACAATGTCCTGCTATGGCCCAGACAGGGTCTGTCTTAGAATCTTTCCTAGGCTGTCTGTGCATGGGGCAGAGGAAATCAGGGAAAATCTCCCTCCAAAGTTTGGTGTAAATGGAGATGTGAGGGATGAGCTGGAGCTACCTGGTCACAGGGATCCCAGGAAGAGGACAAGCATGCGCAGACCACTTGTGATAGGAAAGAGCACGAGGGGTCAGGAGAGTAAGGGGTCAGAAAGGCTGAAATACAGGGGTGGGGGGAGCCACTCAGGCAGAGCTAGAAAGAGGGATCAGGGCCCGGTGGGGAGGGCCCTGAGGAATGGAAACCATGCATCCCAGGCTGCAGGGGATAGTTCTGGTTCACCCTTCTTTGGGAGTAGCATCCCTGTCGCTTTCAGCATCATTAGGAGTTGAGTGTGGTATTGTGTTATTGTCATTATTATTCCTACCATTGTTAGTAGTGATAGGAGAGATATTTGCAGAGCTGGGGAATTGAACCTAGGCCTCGCAATGTGCTAAGCATGGGCTCCACCACTGAATTCCCTGTCCTCCCTAGGCCATGGAAAGAACTTATTTCTTATTTTTAAAAATGAGAGGCACTGATGGGTTTTTAGCAGACAAAATCCTCCCCCGACAGAGTCAGATTCAGCTCTCCTGGGTGACCCCAGCAGCAGTGAGAGGGATGGAGGGGAGGGGTCAAGGCACAGCTGATCAATTGCCAGTGATGGAGGAGAAGCCTTTTCTTCTGCAGAGAGAGCTACTTTCTTCCACCCCAGCCTCCAGGTACAGTGTGAGAGCTCAGGTTTAGAGGAAGCTGCTCTCCACTCCTGAATTGGCCACGTGCAGAGTGCCATGGTGTCTTCTCTCCAATGAGTTTCTGGGGCCTGTGAGCGAGCAGTCTCTGGGTAAGTGGAGCCTTAATGCTGACACAGGCAGAGACCACCACAGGGAGAGGATGCACGAACTGTCAGACCCTTAACCTGTCACTCCTTAAAACAGAGATGCGAGCTGTCATGTGAGGCATTCTGGGACTTCAAAGAGGGGTTTCCCTGGAGAACACTTTCACTGGGGCCCACAGATGCCCACCAGGGAACTAACAGCAGAACAAAGCTTGACCTTTATTCTCTGTCTCTGTCTCCTTTATTACCTTTAAACTTTGGGCCAGGTCCTTTCAGTGCTGCATATAAGTGTGTTAATCATTAGGGTCAGTCAGTCTAAAAGCAGGCAAAACAAGATTCTTTAGCCCTGCATTTACGTAACTCACCTCATTCCCCTTCAAGAGTGGGGACACAGAGGTGAGATTTACAGTGCATTAAATCACTGATTAGAGCTCAGAAGTCTTCTCATTACCCTAAACCTGTGGTCACCTTGGATTCCAGCAGAGCTCTGTAAGACTGAAACTGCCCGAGGGAGAAATAGTCGTCTCATGGACACTGAATTGCCCACTCAAGCAATGAGGACCTCTCCAGAACTATCTTGCAGCAACCCAAACTGGGATAATAACCAACCAAACCTGAACCACCCAAGCAGACTCTTGGTCCTCTCCATCAGAGCCATGCCTGCTTCGGCTTCTCAAGCTCAAGTACCTCCGTGATTTCTCTTCCTTTCTAAACCTACCCAATAAATTTGCCTTTGCCTCTTACTGAACCATCCTGAAGGCTTCCTACCCGTTCTGTTAAAATGTACACTGGTCTCCCAGGTGTCACCCGCAGGCCAGGTATCTGTTAGCATAGGTCCTCTCATGGGGACATCTAAACACAAACCATAGGGTTATTACGATGTTTCAGGCTGCTTTCTGGGTGTTGCTGGCAGGATGTGGTTATGTAACTGGGTTTTGGGGTACGGGAGTCTCCTAGAGGAGGTTTCTAGATTCTTTCCTTCCTAAGCAAAGATTAGTCAAGAGAAGCGCAAAAGGTAGCCAGGCTTTACACTTATTAAAGGTAGGAAATGCTCTGCCGAGTGATTCTGGCCGAGGAGAAGAAGGAGAAAGTACACTCCATGGCAGTGGTGCTGCAGGGGCTGCTGTATCGCTGAGTGCACTGAAAGCTTCCCCATCACTGTTTTACCCAGTGAGAGCTGACCCCTGGGAGAGGGAGATCACAGTAGCTCAGTGGTCAGTGGCAACTATCTTTCATATCTCTCTTCTCAGGCTAACACCAGGTCTAGTCCATCTTCTGGAAATGACTCCAGTTTTAGAGAGAACAGTGGAAGACTGCATTCTGATTGGTTTCAGGGTTTTGGGAACCGTTCTTCTCATGTGTCCTGAACTCTGCAGTTGACTGGTCATGCCTGCTTCCCTGGCCACTCCTCCACGCCCTGACCTCCTGCCCCAGTGGTGGGCACTCATTTTCCCACAGCTCTCTTGGACTTCAGGTAAAGCAGCAGAATTTGGGGAATCCTACAAAACCTCATGTCCCTAAGGCTGTGTTCTGTCTCTCCATCTCTCCGCCTGCCTATCTTTTAAAAATGCCTGGGTTTGGCCGCTGTTTGAAAGCCTCTCAGTCCTCTTCTTTGCCTGGTGAAATGAAAACAAAACTATACTGGCAGAGCATTTTACATTAGACACAATTGGAGAAAACGGCCCACAGAGCCCAGGTCTAGTTTGAAAGCGCCTGGGCTGGGAGGTGAGAGCAGGACAGCAGAGGTGTCCTGGGTGTGGGCAGGGAGGGCAGGGAAGGGAACAGCCTGTAGGAGCTGGGGCAGCACCAGGATGGGCTCCAATGAGTTGATGGCCTCCTCTGTGTTTTTATCCCCCGCCCACCGTGTTTTGTTTGTTTGTGTTTTTTCAGTTGCTAATGATGCAGTTCTTTAGTGAGGTGCCTTTCTCGCTTTACCCCTTTCATCTTCCCTGTGCCTTCTGCGCGTAAGTTTTTCTCTAAGTTTTTACTGTTTTCCTGGCACCAACCCATTATGCATCTTTGGGTTGGAAATGACCCATCCTAGGAACAGGAATAAAGGTTTCTAGCTCATCCCTTTTCCCACTCCAGAGCCAGAAGCTGCAGACCAGTCAGTCTTTAGTGAGAAAACCAGGGCCTAGTCCACCCTGAACATGGAGAGCGGCCCTGGACTCATGCGTGGTTCTTTATCCAGCTGGACCTCAGAGACTCAGCCTTAGAGCCAGTTAGCACCAGAGCAAGCCTGTGAGGCCTCCTTCTGTTCCCCCAGCTCACAGAGGTGACACTCAAGTCCAGACAGGTGCCAGGGCATGGAGGACCTCACAAACCCCAGGAGGAAGACTCCATCCCAGTGTTGTTTTTCTCCTGGTGAGAGAAGGAAGCCCAGTAAGCAAAGCTGTTCTGGCCTCTTCTTGGCCATTATTCTAAGGACTTTGTGGGACCCTATGGGGCCCTCCAGACCCCTGTTGATGGTCTCAGGAAATCAAAGCTTGGGGATGGGGAGCAGCGATAGCAAAAGAGCTGAATATGCGGCTCTAGACCAGATGTTACAGAGGCCATGGGCCGGGCAAGGAGTGTGAAAGCAGGCAGCTACCCTGGGGCCAGGCGATGGGGAATATTGGGGTCTATGGCAAACTGAACCCCACATACCTTGAGGAGAAGAGGCTGCTTCTATTGTTCACAGCCCATGGTTAACAGAGGAGAAGAGCCCTGGGTAAATGCAAATCTGGACATTTTAAATGATAAAATCCAACTTGAGTATCCATTAAAGCATGAACCCCCAGTTGGTGAGACAACACTTCCTGTGTGGCTGGGGTTGAGGCTCTCTGTGGACCATGGCCAGCCCATGCCCCCAGAAGGTGGGCTGACCTAGGCTCAGTGATCTGGGTGAGGTGCTCGCATGCATGGTGGCTTCCAACGCTTCCTCTGCCACTCTCTTTCCATAACTTTCCTGCAAAGGCAAAGAAACTGCCCAGAGGAATGCTGTGGGGATTTTGTTTTTAGAGTGAAAGCTGAAACTTTTTATTTCACTCAGCCAGCAAGGGCTGGGAAGGATACTCCTGAGTCCAACAGGGACTGTTTTTTTTTTTTTTTTTTTTTTAAATCGGTACCAGGGATCGAACTCACGACTGCCTGCTTGCAAGGCAAGTACTTATGCCACTGAGCTAAATCCCCAGCCCCCAGACAGGGACTTTTAAAAAAATGCCCAATGGGCACAGGCTGAGAAGCTTTATTATTTTTAGGTACAGGAAACTCAGCGGTATGTATTTAACCTAGGTTGGAGGCAAACTCACTGGGCTTCCCTTTTCCAGGTGATGGGAAAGGAAAGGGTCCAGACCTTGGACCCAAGACATCACCTCAACAGGGATGGTGGCCTTCACAGAGTCTGTCATCATAGCTGGTCCTGGTAGTGCCCACCGGCCCAGCTGAGCACTGTACCCCCTGAGGTGGTGGGCTAAGCACCCCGGCCTGGTCTCCTCTTGATAACTGGGTGTGGAGCCTGTTTTACAACGGGTGACAGAAGTCAGTTCAATGGGTCTGTGTCACATGTGGCCATTGGCAAGTGGGTTTTCTGTTTTCAGGCAAGGTGGTGGAAGGGTTGTGATCTTTCCATGGGGGCATCTCCCTTGCCAGCTGCTGTCTTAGCCAGAGCTGGTAGTCCCTGCTCCTTCTCATGGTGGCCCTTTGGCCTATACTCAGTGTGCACAGTGGCATGGCCATCCTGTAGTTGGAGGTCTAGGTGAACTGGATCGTCCTGGGAAGCATTTACAGCTGCCAACGAGGTGAGCACTCGGCCACTGCAGCGGGAGGTGGCTGGGCTGTTCTATGGAGCAGTAAAGCCATCCAGCCCAGTGCCAGGATTCCCAGGTCTTTTCCCCAGCAGGAGACTCACCATCCTTTTGGCTTCCTTCTTCTACATGACAGCAGGGCTGACATCATCATCTTGCTCTCAGATTCTTGGCCAGCTAAACTGGAGGAGAGAGAAAAGCCAAATTAATTTTTAAAAAATAGCTTCTGGACACTGAGTGCTTACTACCTGCCAGGCACTATACACTGGACAGTGTGAGTCTCACAAAAACTATGGGGAAGAGATGTTATTATTATCCTTTCCTTTCTTAGATGGGTGAGGAAATTCAGGCTGAGAAAAGCAAAGCGCTTTGAGGGCATGCAGGAAGTGGCAGGTGTGCGCACACACAAAAGCCACATGTTATAGTCAGGCGCATAACACTTTCAGAAGGTGTTATATTTTGGATACCAGGCCATTTTCATGTTTTGCCCAGTTTTTCTGTAGTGACAGCTGTCCTTGGATGAGGGTGCCCTTCCCATGAACTGCAACTTCCTGGCCTGGGCAGTTGTGCTGTGACTTTATTCTTCTTCCTGGCCCTTGGATAAAGTGCTCAGGCTGGCAAACTACCCAGGTCACCTTTTGGCAGCCAGTAAACAGGTGGCAAGTGGGGAGCAGGCCTGGAACAGAAGTGAGGGCCTCTCCCTGTCTACCCTTTCCTTTAGGTCCAAGCTGACCTCCCTGCTGTCCTTCCTGCCCCTTCTCGCCACCAGAGGCAGGGCTGGCCTGCCATCCCAGCTCTCAGTGCTCTCTTCAGCTTGCACTGCTCTAGGCTGGGGATGGATGTGAAGAGGAAGCCTGCACCCTGCTGCCTGGAATCTGACTTCACGCTCCGAGTGTGACCTGGCACTCAGGACGGAAGGTCAGGCACATTTTTGCGCGGGAAGTACACTCTATTTGTTAAAGCAAAATCAATTTCCCATAGAGATCGTACACTTGCTGGGAACAAAAGTACCTGGAGTTAGGGATGTTATCAAGAGTATGCACTGCAGGCAAACCCTAGATGCTTTGGCCACAGAAAAGTGGGGGAGCCAGGCTCCTGGCCAGGATGACACAGCAGCGGAGGCCTGGTTGCGGCATTAGCACCATCACCGTGACTCAGCTTAGCTCCAGCTTGGCTGTTTTCCCTGATTCATCCCCATCGGTAGCTGAATCTGTAAATTTCTATTTCAGATTCCTGGGAGAAGGATGCCAGCCAGCCAGCACTGATTGAACTACTATGGACAGAGTATTCCACCAGAATGTATGGGGCTTGGTATGGTTTTACTATAATTCTGTTATCGTGGTTAAGATCAGGTGAGAATGTCTGCAAGGGGTGAGCTCACCCGAACACAGGAAGCATGCTTCTGCCATGAGCCTTGAGGATCTTTAGGGCTTTCCTTTTCAGTATGGGGCTCAAAGGCTTCTGCTCTGCAGTTTTGAACATTCAGAACGTTTAATATGATTTTTAAAAATCAGAGTGTGCACTCACTGATGCTAAAGTTGAGGAATACCCCCTGCAGGAAGGAGGAAAAGGTGAATTTGGAAGGGCTGAGGGGACAATGAATGAAGTTTCTACTCTGTCAAGACTAGGAACTCTCGGGATTGATACCAGGGTTTTATCTCAGATCGAGTCCTGGATTCGACTAATTTCTTCTGGAGGAAAATGATGATGAGCATGAAGACAGTGAGACATTTTTGCAGTCAGTCTCTGAAGCTGGAATAGTAGAGCCCCGTCAGGACGTGGTGGGGCCACCCAGGACAGTGGCTGGCAGGGAGCACAAGTTCAGAGTGACCACAATGACTGACAGTCAATCTGCAGGTGGAAAGAACCTTCAGCCTAGAGCTAAGAGCCATGTAAGGTTGGCACCTGAGGAAAAGACAGTGCCCCATGTCCCTAGGAGCAAAAAAGGGACCACACCAGAGGGATTTGGTGAAACAAGGACAGAGAAGCAGCTGGGATGGGCAGAATGTGCGCTGGGAAGGGGCGACCTCCACATGCAGTGTTAAACACGCTAGTGACACTGTGGTGCTTATTAATAAGAATCCCGGTGGGTGAGCACAGCTTCAGTAATTGTCTGTGTCCTTAACATGCTCCTTGGGCAATTTTAAAATATAGCAGAGCTGGGGAACCACTAGTTTAAAAAAATCATTCTGAGTCTGAGCTAATTATGTTCCTTGTGCAAATCAATGAACTTCTAGGTTTGTGATTTTCCTGAACCTGGAGGGTTGTAAGGAGACTGCTTCAGCATGGACTTACATGTTGGTACCCTCTAATGCTTCGTCATTATGATCAGCGTTTTAGGGTTTCCAGTTTCTGCCTGAGAAGGTGGGGGGGGGTCTCTCCATGGGCCAAAATCCAGAAACCGTAAGGACGTTGTCCTCCCCACTGGCCTTGGACGGTGGTCCTGCTACACAGAAGACTGTTTGTAGTTGAGGAAGGGAGACAGAGCTGGTTACTGACACCGTGGAACACTGTGTAAGCCATCCCACCAGCCTGGCGCCCATGAAGGGTAAGAGCTGGAGACCGGCCTGGGGGTTGTTTTACATGCAAAATAAATGATGCCTGTGAATTTGGAATATGCCAGAGCTTCAGAAGATCCTCGAAAAGTACACAATAGTGTGCTTACAGAAATCCAAAACCTCAGGGCACTTCCCCGGGCAAGGCTGTGATGTGTATTTTCTGTCCTTGGGGAAGGTGGGACAGGGCGAGCAGGGACTGAGCTTGCAGGACAAGGGTTCCAAGGCCAGTGCAGTGCAGTCAGGGCCAAGAGGATCAGAGGCCTCGGGGAGCTGCCCACTCTCCTGGGGCTCGGAGGACACAGATCCTCACGGACGGCTGTGCTGCTGGGAAGTTAGGGGGGTCCCAGTGGACAGAGGCTCCCTCACAGGAGACAGGCTGGGGCCTGAGGTTCTGCTTCATTCCCAGGAGGATTAAGAGGGCTGAACATGGGCTGAGGGAGCCTGGGTCCAAGTTTACCTTCTTTGGTCCAGATTCCCGCAGCATGGAGCAAGGGAATGTGCTGCTCCCTTCCTGGCTGCCCTCAGTTCCTGGGCTGAGAGAAGACTTCTGACCAGCCCAGGAGTAAGCCTACTTCCTCAGGAGACAGACGGATCCCGGTTCTCATCACCAGGATGGCTTGCAGCATGTTCCTCCTTGGGTCTCAGTCTTCCTCATCTGTAAGGTGGCATAACACACTGCTTGGGTGTGGGGACCAGCTTGACAAATGTCAGCCACTGTAATGAAACAGTGGGCCTCTCTAGAACAGAAACCACATTTCCCACCTCTGCTGATCCGCCTGGAGCAGCTTAACCCTGTACTGGTGTAGGGGAATGAGGGACTGACAAGGTGACCCAGATCTGTTTCTGTCTTCAGCCCTACAGTACATCCATTCATTCCTGCACCTGGTGAGACCCTGCATGGAGCTGCTGCATCATGTGAAGAAGGCAGATCCCAGCACTGCGGTGCCCACCTGGATGTGAGATGTTAGGGGTATTATTTAGTCTCTTTGGGCCTCCTTTCTCTCATTGGTTAAGAAAGGTAACATCTCTTACTTTCTAGCAAAGGTTTCAGGAGCATGGGAATTTGTGCTAAGTGTGGAGACAGCGGCTGGCTCTGTAAGTAGTCCAGTATTAACGACCGTAGTTATGTGAGTATTGGGGGTCGCAAACAGAAATACTCTTGGAGACCAGGCATATGGTATAAACAAACAAATGGAGCAATCTGGGTGTAGGCAAAATCATAGCGCAATCTTGTGAGGAGCTCTTGTTGACACTGTTCCAGGTCAGCGAGCCATCAGGGAGCAGAGGGCTGTGGTGAGCTCTGCCTATAGGGCCAGCTGCTTTGCCGGAGATTGTTGCCGTGTGAATGCAATTTTTCTAAAGAGTAATAGTGGTAATCCCAGTTTTTAAATGAATTCCCTTGGTTGTTAATTACTGGCTAAATTATTCCATTTTTCCTTTCCTTATTTTTTCAGGGCAAAGTAAGGACTCATTCTCTGAGCTATGTGCCCTTACCCTATTGTTTTAAAATCATGGTGAGCACACAACCCAAATGTTTCCAGGTCCAGTGTGGTTGGTCAGTTCACGACTTTTACTTTAATTGTCTGCTTTCTGCTTGGATTCTCTTTCATTTGTAATTTTTCTTTCTTATATCACCAGTAGGTTCATTATGCACTTACTGAGGGTTGATTGTGTATCTGGGGCTGTGGGCTTTAAAAAGAGGGTGTAAGATAGGGGCATCCTTCAGCAATCAGTGCTCATGGCTCTGTGTTCCCATTCACGCATCTGTAGCGTTGCACAATTCTACAAGTTCAATTGTGTCCACCCCTGCCCCCAACTCCACCCAAAGGACTGCAACATAATCCTAAGGACCTGGAAACATAATCTTATTTAGAAATCGAGTTTTTCTGCAAATGATCAAGTTAAGATGAGGCCATTAGGCTGAGTCCTAATCCAGTACAACTCTCTCCTTTTGAGAGAGAATTTTGAACAGAGAGCCCTGTATGCGTACACAGGGAGAGCACTAAGAGAAGCTAGATAGGAAGTTTGCCATGAAGCAAATGAGAAACGCAGGAGCCACAAGTTGCCAGCAAATCCCTGGAAGCTGAGAGACATGAGCAGGTCACCCTCAGAGGCTTCAGAGTGAACCCCACTCTCAGCCCTCAGAATTTTGACACAGAACATTTCTGTTGTTTAAACTACGCAGGTAGTGGCAGGTTGTGATAGTCGCCCAAGCAAAGTAGTAAGCAAAATATATGTGTCGCCTGTACACACAGTTAGACATACCATTCTCTGCATTGACTTTGTTTCTCCATCTGCAGCTTCTGGAAGATGTGAATGCCAACCTATATGCTTGTGAGTATTATGAATTCAGACTCCTAGTGACCTTGCTGCCTGCCTGGAGCAGAGTTGAATGAAAGAAGAGAGAACGAATGAATTAAAGAGACAAGTGAACCTGGAAGCTGACCTTACTATTAAGTCCATCTCTGGTGCAATGGACTTGATGTGTTGAAATCTGAATGTCCTGATGAGCTGGCCGGCACTGCCCTTTCCTTCTGTGTCACCTTGGCCATGTTTTCCCAATATTCCAAAGCTAAAATGAGGATTTCCAAAGCTAAAATGAGGATATAATGATCATCCTGGGAAGGTGATTGTGATGATTAAATATGGCAGGGCTCATAAAGTGCCTGGAAAACAGTGCTTGAGCCCTAGAAGAATCTCGATAAATGACAGCCACTGCTGTGAGCTGGAATCGCACCTGTTGGTGATTCACCAGGCCTCTGCTTGGTCCTTGTATGAGTATGACATAGGCAGTGGCTTCTCAGCACAGCACTGACATAGTTGAGCAAGAGAGGAAGGAGGCTGGAAGAGAGAGGCAGGGCTCTGCAGGTTGGTAGGGAAGCCTCAGAAGCACAGCAGCCTGGAGAAATTTATCACAGAGGCGAAAACCTCGGTGCACCTTGGCCCCCGACACAGCCCTACACATAATAGTTCAGCCTGGTAATCAAATTTGAACTGTGATGATCTTGGCTTGATGGAAAACATATTCAATTATATTCTAAGGGCTCTTAGGAAAATAAGGAAAGCGGAAAGATGTTTTAGAAAGATTGCCATGAAAATGTAGGAACACACTGGCGTTAAAATGAGCTAAGTCTTCAGTCATGGAGATGGTGTGCTTGGGATACACAGGCTCCATCTTCTTCATCTCTGGCAAGGAAGCGAGGTGCTATTTTGTGGGCGCAGCCTGAGCTCTCACCCTGCAGGTGCTGCTAGCTTTGGGAGAGAGGTGCGCAGCTGCTGAACACCCGAAGTCTCTCCCCTCCCCCGGGGCCAGCCAAGTTGAGACTTCAGTGCTGCTCTCACACTTTGCAAATCCACATGGTGGCTTGAGGACAGACGTGAGGGCCGCCCAAATTCAGACTCTCTGCCCCCCCCACTGACATTTTAATTATGTGCAACTTTTCTTTGTGCTTGTGAAATACAAATTTATTTAAAACTGCAAATTTATTTAAAAGATTATTTATTTGGATTTCAATATTTAGATTATTTGATTTTATTTACATATTTGGATATTATTTAAATTTAGATTTAAATTTTATTAAAAATAGAAATTTGTTAAAAAGATTTGTTAAATGGAGAGCAGCTATCTGTCCTTAAGTGTTTTTCTCAATCAACGAACAGAAAAGTCAGAGGCTTGTGAAAATTGACTCAGGTTTGGAATTCTGTCTTGCATAAAATTCTCTGCATTAGTAATCACAGTAATGGAAATACTCCTTGGTAACGAGGTGCATCCACTTTGTGAGGGGTCCCTTCCAAGTATTACATCATGTAACTCTAGTCACAATCCTGTCACAGATATAAGGTTCCCCCTTTCATGTGTGAGGGAACAAGGCCCAGAGAGGTTTCCCTATGGGGGAATTGGGCTGTTAGTTGTCCAAATGAATAGCACTAAAACTCCTGACTGATTGGGAGCCATCGCTGGCTACAACTGATTTACTTAGATTGAAATGTTATTATCAGATCATTTGCATATTCTGAGATTGGGTCCTTCCTGAGGCCCAGGAGACAGTTGAGCTGGCTTCGGTGGGGAGCCAGGACCTTTCTTTCTCCTTCCTTTCCACCCTGGCTTGCAGTTTGCGCAGGTCCCAGGAGAGCAGGGCAGGCTGATGGCTCGGGTTCCCACAGAGTGGGAGGGCAAGGAGGGCACAGAGGCCCCTCAGGAGCCCGGGTGTCTGCTCAGCCCTCCAGAACCCTGTGCAGGTGTGAGGCAGCCCAGCTGGCTAATGAAGCTGAAGCAGCAGTAAGGAGCCCAGGGAGGAAATCAAGATATCTGTTCCCTCAGCTCCTCAGCTGGCTGCTTGGTAAGAACGACCCCTTCTCCTGGCACAAGGGCAGCAGCAGATGCGGCATGGGTGGGTGGTAGGAAAGGGCCAGGGTGGGGGCCTCTCTTCTTCTCATAGGTGTATACTGCAGAACCCTGCTTTTCACTTCCTGTGTGCATTCCAGACTGGGTCCATCTGATGTTCTTTTCAGCCAGTGGACACAGGTGGCAGCTTCCCTGTCTGTCACTAGCTCATTCCTTTTTGTCATGTGGGGTGAGCTACTCCCACTGCCCCATCCAAGGGAGGAATCGATGTCATGGTCTGGGTTCTTGAGGGAGACAAATGGAACACAGTTTTAGCAAAACCACGCATGTGACCCCGCAGGCTTGGGTGTCTTGAGCAGCATGGGGTCACTTCCTCTTGGGTATAGCTGATGTGAAAAGCAAGCTCAGAAGCCACCCTTCCTCTGGGTCCTGGTGAATGAAGTTAGAAGCTGAACACACACATTCACCACCAGCTCAGGGTGTGCCCAGCTCCTACTCACCCAGGGGAGCTGCCTGCTCACCCAGGTGTGCACAAGAAGGCGGGAAAAGGGAACAGACGTTCACATCCCTGATGCTTACCGGGTCCATTTCAGCAGGCTGAGTGTTCCGGTCCTTTTTGTTTTTCCTGTAGTCCATAATGTGAAATGCTATTTATGGAGTGCTCAGCCACACCCGTTGTTCTGTTCAGAACCTTTTCTTCCTCACCTATTTTTATATCCTTTGCAGTTCAAAGGCTGCCTGGCTTCAAGCTTGCCTCCTCACGCTCAGGCCAGTATGTAACCTCAGCCCATGCCACCATTGCGGTGCTAACCCTCGCTTCCTGTTTTGTGTCTTTTGAGTTAGCATCACCCACCTAATGATGGCTAATGACACCCGTTTCCAGGTTAGGAAACTAAGCTTTGTTACGGGGAGTAAATCCAGCAGCGCGTTGTCCCCCAGCAGCTGCTGCTGGAAATGCTGCTTCTCTGACTAGAGAGCCACATAAGATGTTTCAGGACAGCTGCTTCTGGGACATCTGACTGTTGCAGTCACCTTGGTGTCCTCAGTACCTGGACAGTCGCCTGCAACAATGGTTGTTGGACAGGTGGATTCTAAGACAACTGCTCTGCCCAGTCTGCCCCAGGTAGACAGGAAGACCTGGGACTCCAGGAGGCATCCCACCCCAAGGGAATTTCCTTGCTGCCGCAGAGCTTCCGGCCTGGGCTTTGCTGCCTGCCATGTAACTCCTTATGTGACAGATATGCAAGGAAATCACTGAAATAAAGGCATGCCAATGAAATAAAAACTCATCCAAGTTTTATGTGTTTTAATCTACAGAAATACTTGGAAGTCACTGTAATTTAATGTTCCCACCAAGGTCCAGAAAATGTGCAAGTGTATTTATTAAATCTAAATCAGATTTCCACACCTGGTGTGCTTCGGTGATGTTCTCTGTCACAACACATCAAAAGGAAGGTGTTTTACAAGAAATGGAAGATGAAGGAACATTGATTCTCTGCATAACCCAGAGGCTACTACACCTGAGCTCCAAGGCAAGTGACAATTTACCTTTTGTTTTTCTTAGTTTTCTTATGCTCTATTAGCAGGGTCAGCTTGCACTCTTCCTGGGATCTTGTTTGGGATGTGACCTAATCCTTTCTGGGCCTTTTTCTGGACAGAGATCTCTTTCTACCCACCATAAGGGCCCCCTCTGTGTTGTCAAAAAAAAAAAAAAAAAAAAAAACAACAACAACAACAGTAAGTAACTAAGGTGACTCCATGTTCTTCTGATTTGGAAAGAAACTTTTCAATTCACATTTTAAAGTCTCTAAACTGACTTTAAAATTTTATGTGTTTACCTTAAACAGCGTGAGCTTCTAATGGTTGGATACATTCATTCTAGGGTGGCTCAACCCAGCTATCATTTGTATCACCTTGAACACTTAGCATTTTCTTGTACTGAGAACACTCACCATCGACTCCGTGATTTCCAGGCACTGAATGTCACACGTTGTTATTAACAGTTTCGCCATGTTATATATCAGAGACTCAGCACTGATCCCTCTTGTCAAACTGAAATTTTGTGCCTCTTGATCATCATATCCCCAACCTTTTCTCCTCCCCCAACCCCCGTGATCATCATTTCTACTTGTATAGTTCAACTTTTTAGATTCCACAGACCACTGAGATACAGTATTTGCTTTGCTGTGACTGATTTATTTCAGTTACTATCATGCACCCCAGGCTCATCCATGTTACTGCAAATTACAGGATCTCCGTCTCTGCTGAGGCTGACTACTATCTAACCTACCTACTCATCCATCTGTCTCTAAATGAGTAGGTGTCACAATTGTGTCCTCTCATTCCCTGGTGGGCATTGGGGGTGATACTGTGTCTTGGCTATTGTGAATAATGCTGAATAAACTGTACAGGACATGGGAGTGGAGTTCTCTCCATAACACATTCATGTCATTTCCTGTGTAACGTTTGGGTCACACGTAGAGAGTGCTGATCTCTCATTGTGCTCTCAATGGGGGTATTAGCCTCGGACACCCTCATTTTATGTGACTCTCCAGCAAGTCATTAGGCTATCTTCCTTTTCCTTTGAGAGAAAGCATACTGAAATCTTACCTTCACAACTGCTAGAGAAGAGAGGAGAACGCAGAGCAGAAGTGTACTCTGCTTGGTGAGTGATGCGCTTCTGACTCTAAACAGCACCACCCGAGTAGGAGGCGGCCTGAGTCCTACAGCTTCCCGCTATGTGTCAGCCCACATCTCACTCCATAGTACACTCATGCTCATTTTAGCATAGAATGATGCTCTTCCCCTCCATCCAGAACTGACAGCCTGGGACACTGTGTACTGGTGACTCTTGGTGTCAGCTGTCTGTTGCCACTGTCCTCTCCTCATCCTCAGAAGCACAGGCATCTGAGAAAGCACTGCACGGTGACTGATGCTCCATACATCCATGCTTATCTCCAGAATAAAGGCTGCAGAAGTCTCCATGTGAGGACCTTGGAGGACACCTGTCCAGCCATGCCCTGCCCTGTCCTGCTGTTCCTCTGCTTTCGTGGTCCCAGCTGCTCCCGTGGGACTAGCCACTTCCAGCTCATTTGAGTTTGGCAGCCTTTCCCCTGTGGGTCCTGGACTGACTAATTGGCCTTCTCTGTTGACCACTGAAGCCACAGGGTACTGCCAGGCCAGCACTTTCCCATACGAAGCCAGGCTGGCCTTACCCCTGTCCTTCTCAACACTGCAGACTGGGCTGCCTCTCCAGGGTCAGGGCCTGTGAGCACTTGCAGGTGGGGGATGTCAGGTGTATTCCCACGTGGGCTGGAGGGACAGGGTGTGGCTCCTGTCTGGGGTCAGTTACTATTTCCTTGGGTGATCCTTGGAAAGACTCACCAGTATCGAGGGTAAGTTAGGGGGGGCAGGAATGGATAACTCAAACTACGACCATGATTTTGTTGCAAAAATATTACTTTTGATGTCTAACGTGATCTTCTGGGCTAAAGGAAATCATGGATGCTCAAAAAGATTGAGGTCAGAATAAGGTGGTTCTTCTCTCTTGATTGTCATAAAGTTCCCTCCCAGTGTGTGGAGACAGGAAACACTCCTGCTAGCACTCATCTGTTTCCCTAACTTTCGCCAAACCCATTAATGAGAGACCCCAGTCCTTGCTGAGAGCTCACAAGTGTCCCTGGGCAGTTCCAAGTGCAGCCTTCTGAGCCCCAGCAAGCCTGCTCAGCCCTATGGCTTGCACAGGCCATGCTGCATTCCTGCCGAGTGCGTTGCACCTTCTTCTGGACCCTACCTCATCTCCTACAGATCACTGCAGCCTCCCTCCCTCTCTGGGTACTAGATTTCCCCTGCATCACCTCCAGTGTCCCCAGAACTTTCCGGGTGCTGAGCACCACCATCTGTGGCGATGTTAGGGGAATTCTCTCTTCACTTTGTGCTTCCCAGAGCAGTCCTGGCTGCAGCTGTAGCCTCAGAGAAGATTCCCGTGTAGAGAACTTTCAGCTGTCACCCTGCATCCCCTCTGCCTGGGCTCAGGCCAGTGTGAGGTCAGCTTTGGGTAGTGAGTCCACACCAGTATAGGTCTGAAACCTGAAGCCTGATTTTCTTTATTAGTAGAGAAAGTTCTCTGTTTTGGTGAGACAAGGTCTTGCGATGTAGTCCAAGTTGGTCTTAGCTATCTATGTAACCCAGACTGACCTCAAACTCCAGGCCTCCTGCCTCAGCGTCCCAGGTGCTCAGCTGGGAAAGTTCTTTACTTATTTGAATGTCAAACATTTCATTTGTGGAATAACACCAAGCAGGGTTGTTTGAGCCAAATATGGAGCTTGGCATACACAGTGAGTATCTGCAAAGTTAGCAACATTAATTAGCTAACAGCCCCAGTGAGTCAGACAGCTTGGGTGAGGACAGGGATGCATGACAGATTCCACACCATCAGCCCCTGTCACCCTGAGACCCAAAACAGGGTCAGTCTTTGCTTTGCTGACCTCCTTCTTCTCTTGGGAAGTTCCCAGCCAGGAGGCTCCCCAGTGCAGCAAGCGGCTGTGCTGTGAATGTTTTGACACGATGGGGAGGGTGTGGTAGGACACTGATGCTGAATTCATGGTGACCAGGTAGCAGAGTAGGGGAGCAGCATGAGAGAGGAAAGGATGAGGGACCGGACGTAGCATCCCAGGTCATCCTCCCATGACCCTTCGAGACACGCCTAGGACCACGATCTGCTGCAGATTCCTTACCACAACACAGCTGACACATCAGTATCAATGGACATGCCATTCAACTGACGCTTCTCTGTTTCCACATCAGAGGATGGTGGCTAATTGTGCACACACACACTCACACCGAGACAAGTCAGTGTCACAGTCTGTGTGGCTGTAACAGCTTACCACAGATTGGGTGGTTTATAAAAAAAAGAAACTTACTTCTTACAGTTGTGGGAACAGGAAAGTCTAAGGACTGAAGGCCCCATTTGGCAGGGGCTTCTTGCTGTGCATCCCATAGCAAAGGGGAAGAAATCCATAGAAAAGATGCCCAAGAGACAGGAAGGGAAGGCTGGACTCGTTTTATAACAAACTCTTCTCCCAATAACCACCCACTCATGAAGTTGATGACATGAATGCATTGGTGAGGGCAGACACCTCACCACCCAGTCACCTCTCAAGGCACTGCACTGGAGATTGAGTTTCCAACACAGGAACTTTGAGGGGTACATTCAAACCATAGTGGCTACTGAGCTCAAACATTTCCTTCTGAACAGAGCTGTGCAGTAGAGCCATACAGAAGATGGAAGACTGTTCTCCATTCTCAAGAGAACTTATCTGCATGAGACATGGGGAAGTCTGGATTTGCCCCTTGGAAGGCCTAACCTGATAACAAAGGCACAATTGTGCTTGTTTTGGAAGAGAAAGATTTATTTTCCCCAACAGTCTGAAAGCTCCTGAGAGTATGCTGATGTTTTTGGAACCAAGAGTCCATGACACATCCGTATTTTTTTCTGTTCCAAATGCCCTGCAATGAACACACCCTGTGTATCCTCCCATCCTCTAGCCCTTGTGCAGAGGACAGACTTTTCCACATTTAAATGGCCCGGCTTATGCTATTGAAAGACACCACCTGCCCAAGGAGTGCATGGTAGGCATTGTGAGGGATGGCTGGGGGAATTTTGCTGAGGACCATGGGGATGTGTGACTTTTCTTCTCCAAAGGGTGCTGAGGATGCTGACTACCGTTCTTCAACATGTGTAAGCCAAGGGCGCCGCATCTGGTGCATTACAGGCATAGCTGTTTTGAGCATGAACAGAGCACTTGTGTACATCCCATGCTTGAAGTTTCACTGTTTAGGCACATTCTCTCTCTCTCTCTCTCTCTCTCTCTCTCTCTCTCTCTCTCTCTCTCACGCACACACACACACACACACACACATCCCTTCAAATACAGATCTTCTATTTTAATTTTTGTTGATATTTCAAAATAAAGCAGAGCATTATAATGCATCTTCAGAGGAGACTGATTTTGGAAAGAAGCTGATCTTTCCTGGGGTCCCCAAACTGAACCATTATAGGAGTTGGGCGAATGACTTAGGTGTTCAGATCATAAGACATGGGGGACAGGCCCATATTCCACATCCTGGGATCATCCAAATAAAGCCTTTAGAGACTGCTGGACAAAGGTCTGGGGGTTCTAAGCAGGAACCCCCTGAAGTTGGGGCCTCCACCTGGCCCCTTACAGGGCCCCCTCTCCTCTGCCTGTGTCTCTCCTTCCTGTTCCTGGTGCTGGGTGGGGGCAGTGTTCTGGTTCTCTCATAATTCACCGTGCACGCTTCCCTTGAAGTTCAGTTAGGCTTTGAGCTCTTGTGATGCTGGAACAGCAGATATGCACTGTCACCCCCGCTTCCCAGTTCCCGGCCATAGGGTCTGACTGTTCAAATTCTTGGACTTCAGTTTCCTCATCTGTAGAACTGTAATTATTATTCCTTCTTTAGGGTTGTTTAAGGGTATAGTAATCATCTAAGGTGCCTAGCACGGTGCCTAGTATGTGACATGTGTTCAATAAGTTATACATATATATATATCTCCCTCCTATCCACCGACTCACTGACACAAAGTAGAAGCAGAGACGTACTAGCTGAACAGATCATGTCAGAAGGAACAAGTCTCTCTGTAGTTCTCAGGATTTAGCAGGTGCCAATGCTCCCCGTGTGGGTACAAGCAGGGGAGCATAAGAGGGAGCTGGGTTTGGGGAGCAGACCTCAGACAAGCCTGGCTAGCTGGGAACCAGCTCTTCAGGGTCTTTGGCCTCATCTTGAATTCTACTGTGTTGGCTCTCCGGTCCCAGAGGACCCTCCTGTGCCTGCATGGTGAGGAGAGTTCTGGCCTCTGTGCTGACCGGCAACTTCCACAGAACCAGGAAAAGGTGCCAAAGGCAGATGCTGTGGTCGCTGAGTCCCTCGAGCATTTCTCACCCATCTTCCCCTCATGACCTCCCAGGGTGGATACAAAAGCGATGGCCTTTTAGAGACCCAGTGCCCCACCTGCAACCCCAAACCCACTTACTTATCACAAAGCATGAGCACTGTCCATAAACTTGATTGCTAAAGTTTTAGTTAAAAAAAAAAAAAAAAACAGCTTCTACAGTGGCATCCTTTTCCTTAAAAGAAAAACAACACTCAAGCCATAGGTTTGCCACCACTAATATAGGGTTCTCCGATCCCAGGCCCCTCATGTCCCTCTCTTCTCCAGTGACCCACATGCTGGTCCCAGCTGCCATCTGTCTCCTTCCCTGAGTTCCTCCCCTGGCAACTCCACGCCACTACCCTGAGCCTCCTTTTCTTCCCTCCTAGAACGATTCTTCACAGTTCATGTGGATTGCCCTAGTCTCTAATTACATGGCTCTCAGTCAAGGTTAGCAGTCCTCCAGCTGACTGTTTACACAGGACTCAGCTTCTCAGCTTTTCTTCCCAGCATTCTGTCCTGACCTCTCTAGTTTTCACTGCTGCTTCAAAGTGTGCTTTGGAAATGATGCTTATTTGCTAATAAATGACGCTTATTTGCTAATAAACAGGTATTTGGGGAGATGCTGCTGTTGAATTGAAGCATTAATGGGAACATTGTTGGGATGCTAACCTGAGGACAAAGTGACAGCTGAGTTAACGCTTCTCAGGATTTACCCAGAATTCCGTGAGATTTCTCCATATTAAAATTGGGTTTGTCAATCATATTGATCACGGAGCTCTGCTTTTTAATCCATTTCTCAAGTCCTCCTTGAACATTTATTGAGCCCAGGATTGTGCTATTGACTTTGGAGAAGGGGCTGGAGGAGCTGTCAGAGGATAAATGCTGGATCCTCACCCCAGGAGGCCTGGACCTCCACAGCTACCTGCAGACCGGCTGGCCGGCGGGTGGTGGAACAGCTCTGAGAAGTGTGGGCTCACGTTCAGGGAGTGTTGCAGAGTGCCAGGCATTCCTGCCACCTTCGTCTCTTTCTGTGACTTAGCTCACAGCTCTTTAGTTCTTCGTGCACCCACACTGGCTCAGTTCAGAGTCCATGTTCATCCAGCCAGGGAATGGCAGAGCTTGGGCCCCACCAAAATCTCTCTGGCTGCAAAGCTGCTGCCTTTCTACTCCATCAAGCTACTTATGCCAGGGAGAGACATGAGGTTGTACAGAACTAAATGCCAAATCTTGATTCTAATTCTGCAGGCAATTAGAAGACAGGGAGGCTGCTCAGTGGCTTTTGGAGACTCCAGCCAAGATTTTGCTGAGGAGGTGAGATTGACGCGCACTTCACTGAACCCTGGCTCGAGCCTGGAAAACAGAAGCAGATGCTGCTTCTTCAGTAGCTGGCCAGATGGGAGCCTTTCTTTGTAAACAGGTGTGTGCGGGTGGGAGCAGGGTCTGAGGGTGAATAGAGCTGACAGGTTACTTTCCAGGCTTGGATTCCTGGAGTCCAAGCTCCTCTTGGGGGGCTCTGTACCCTCAGCTGTATCGGTTTGAACTGCAGTGTTTCCATTGGCTAAGCACTGGGCTTCTGGGAAGTGGACTTGCTCAGTCCACACAGGACTCTACTCCCATGGATGTTTACAGTAGAGGGTCCCTCCAGCCGGAGATCAGAGGTCAGTCAGAGGCACCTCTGACTGGGTGGGGGGTGCTGGGGATCACTGCCTCTGGAGACAGGTGCATGAGAAGGTCCCCACAGCAGATCACTTTATTACCTGGGGGCCTGGACAGAAGCAAAGGTTGGACACCCCCAGAGCGTGTCACCTCCTACTTACCCTGTGGACACTTTTGCCTCTGTCAGAAGTGTCTGTACTAGCATCAGGTTGCCCCTTTGTTGGGGTGGGGTTAGGAGAACCTTATTCCTCCATGGCTCTGCCTTCCTGAATGCCACCCCAACACGCCAGGACAGCCTCGTCAGGAGAACTTAGGAATTATCGGGTGCAACTGTCTGAGCCATTTTGCTTTTATTTCCTTGACAAGATTCTAACACTTACTGTGACAAAATACACATCCCTTACATTTTCCATTTTAAACATTCGCCCCTTCATCTGTAACCATCCTGTCACCACCAGATCTCTCCAGAACTTTTTCTTTATCTTTCCAAACTGAAACTTGTACCCATTAAACAATAACATCATTCAATAAGTCACCATTTTTGCCTTTTCTCAACCCTTTGTATTCTGACAGGGCTTTGAGACATCCTGAGAAAAAATTCCTCAGGTGCATGGAAGTTTTCCTGGGGCTCATGTTTACACGGAGGCGCCTGGGTTTCCTTTTCAGAGACTCAGGTTCATCAGGACTGGGAGCTCGTGTTTCGGGGTTCTAATGTGTGTGTGTGATTGATATTAGAGGGAGAGATTCACTCTTTCTTGGTCCCCAACTCTCCCCCAGCCCTGCCAGTTGCTTCCACCTACAAGTCCCCTGTGGCTGCTGCTTAGGGAGTCACTGATGCCCAGATGATGATCGGAGGGTGTCTCTGATCATCCTCTGTACTCCATGTGTCCGCGGCCCTTTCAGAATCTGAGAAGAACACCAACTTCTGAGCCCCAGAAATATTTATCTTTTCCCCCCTGCATCCTCTGCAGTCACTGTGATCTGGGCTGCTTTGTTTTGACAGCCCCTTGGGGACTAGGGTAGGGGCTGATTTATATATTTCCACTGACCAAAAATTGGGACAATTCCAGAAACTCAGAGCTTTCTGTGTGCGTGTATGTGATTGCAGACGACTGCATTTATATTTCTACCATGTTCTCTGAGTATACTCCCTAGACTAGCAACACCTCCGTCCAGCCTGACCTTGGGGAACATGGGAGATGGCAACAAGATGTACTTTAGGGAACCCTCCTGATGGGTGTGACACTTGCTAACCCTGAGAACCACTGTTCCGAGTGCAGTGCATGATTTGACCCTTTGGGAATTATGACAGAGTCCTCATTTAGAGAAGATAAAGACTCCTCGGAGACCAAAAAGAAGAGTGTGGATTGGGCTGTTCTAAAGTGCCACCTTGACTGCTTTGGGACCTTTGGGAGTGGCTTGTAGATGGTACTGTCCTCACTCCCTTGTCTAGCAGCTAGCTGCTACCTACAGAGAAAGGCTCCTCTAGGCCTTTGCAGATGCAAGCAGGGAGAGGAGGAGAAGGAGGCCCAGAGCATCCAAATGGCTGGACAGAGGCGAATTGGCTCTTTGTGCAAAAAGTGGTGTAGGGACTTTACCCCCAAAGTAGCTGGCTTTACACCTGCAGAGGTGCTCTGGGCTCCTTGGCAGCTGATTGTACCCTCAGGAGAGGGCAGCTAGGACCTTAGGGACATGCCATTGGTCAGGTGGGTGTGCTCCATGTGTGGCCAGGTTAAACAGGAGCATCGGAGACCAAACGTTGGCCCTGAAACCATGCAGGATTGGGGCCAATGCCACTCGGTGTTAGCTGCTGCATCCTGTGACCCCAAGGAGCAGCTGTACTTGCTGCTTGTAAGCGAGATGTTTATGACATCACTGAACAAGCACAGAAACCCTTGCTTGCTGTTAGCAAGTGGGGTCTGGGGCCACCGAGTTAAGTCTATCTTGGGTAAGATAGATGGGGAACAGATGAATGGGGTGCACTCCCCCAGGACAGCCTTGCTGAGAGGTAGCATTTGGGCTGAGGGCCCAGTGACCGTGTGAAGTCCACCAGGGGCAGGTCTAGCATCCCAGCATCCTTGTGGGAATGGAGGACTTCTCTCCTGTTAGGCTTCCTGGGTGAAGAGTCCTGTTGGAATGGAGTGACAAAAACAGAGCAAGGAAGCTGCAGGGAGGACAGCTAGATGCCTCGGGTCAAGAGGCCAGTCTCAGTCACAGGGAGGGAAGGGGAAGTGGGCAAAAGGAACAGCCGAGGCAGGCTTCCCAGAGAGCCATGGGTTGTTTTTGGTCATGAGCGGCACCACAGGTTTCAACTCCAAAGAAGCCCTTCGTGTCTTCGTAGAGGCACCACTGATGTGACAGCAGCTGGGACTTTGTTTCTTGAGAGGGGACACCAAGGAAGAAATTTCTGGAATTGTCCTCAAGGTTTCTTGTCACTACTCTGCTCTGCTGGTAATGGTGTGGACAGAATGAAAAGGCTTGAGCCAGTTCTTTCTTAGCACAGACAAAACAGCTCAGAAGCACCAGGAAGCTTGTGGAAAGGGGGTCCTAGGTCCAGTCTCCTGTGGCCCCGAAACCTTAGAGTGGCTCAGCCATGGACATACTGTTTGTGCTCCGCCAATGACCATGTGTCCATGAAAGCCCCAGGAGCTCTCCTAAAGCTGTTTTGGGCCCCAGGTGGAGTGGAAGGTGAACTGCTTGGAAGTGAAGCATGGAATCTTTGCTCTGGGTGCGACCTGTAGGTGTGTCCTCTGAGAAGCCTCCCAGCTGCCCTCGGGGTAGTGCAATATTCAGGAAATGCCCTCCTGTTACTGTTGCTGTCAGCAAACAGCACTCCCATGAGGGGCAGCAAGCTGTGTGTGGTCTCTGAGCCCATGCTGGCAGGTCCTGAGTCAGAAGGCAGAGTAAGTAAGTGCTGTTGTGCAGGAGTGAGCGAATCAAGGGGCCCCTGAGGAAACCCTCACGGATGCCCTTGCCTTACGAAGAACCTGGCACTTCCAAGGCATTGTGATTGGCGAGGCCACAATGGGTGACAGTGCAGGGCCAGAGCCAGCCCCAGTGCTCTCCTGGACTCCTGGGTTGTGCTTATTCTGCTGACCCAGGCTGCCCTCCTCACATAGCTGCAGGCATCTTGGGTTCACATAGAAATGAAATCTTGACAGTTTTCCTGCTCTTCTCCCAACTTTACTGTCCAGGGAGAAGGAAAGTCATTTCCAGGCAGACCAGTGACACCCACCAGTGTTGTTCCACTCAGACCTGAGCCGGGGACAGGGCCGGCACATGGGCTGAGAGCTTGAGGCCTGTGCTCAGGCCTCACATGACACAGTTTATGGGCTTCTCTCTCTCCTTCAGGTCACTCTGGACTCCTCTGAGGGACAGAGCTGGCAGCTGAGGCCCCTCCCTCTTCACTGTGGGCCACAGAGGCTCAGGGTGGGATTTGCATATTGCTAATTACAGTTGATTCTGATTTGGAAAAAAATCATTGATCCATTTATAACTTACAGTAATTTGCAAAGCAATTACCTTCTGGCATCTTCTTTCTTGCTAAAAATGAGTTGTTATTTGTCCCCTTTTTTTGGAAAGAAAAGTGATCTGGACATTAACCATGAAGGACCAGTCTTGCTGGGGCCTGAAAAATGTGAGTTTGCAAAGTTCTGGTTGTTGGAACTGAAACCTAAGACTACATATCACCCCTCAGTGCCTGCACGTAGTAGGTGTGCAGCTCACCTTTGGCTGGGAGGAGGTATCAGAAACACACTTACATGGAACATGTAGTTAATACAGGTGGTGTGCGCCTTTCTTTTTTCTCTCATGTGGTGTAGGGGTGCTAGGCACAGCCTTTAGAAATCGCTGAGAGGGGAATCCTTTGCTAACTTTGCGACTTTAGATACAAAATACTTCACATTTCCCATCTGTGAAATGGGAGGCCTGGTGGGGCTGCTTCTCAGATGTAAGGGTGGAAAGGATATAGGTAACGTGCCTCATTTGGCAAATGTTAAGCTAATGTTATCTGTGACCTTGTGTTGGCTCTTGGTGTTCAGAGGCGATCGCATGGGTGAGCTGACAGAACAGTTGACTTCTTTGCTCTGACTGTGGCCACTCTGCCCAAGGGACTCCCAGGAAAACCCAGAATTCTCAGACTTCTTGGCTCATACAGCATTCATCCGAGGCCTTGTGGCTTAGCGGGAAGAATCCTGGGTCCTGAAAGTCCTGAGGTTTTTTTTTTTTGTGTGTGCCAGGGATCAAACTCATGACCTCGAGTTTGCCAAGCAGGCACTTATGCCACTGAGCAAAACTCCAGCCCCTAGTCTTGAGTTTGAGTTATGACTCTCACTTATTGTACGATGTGAGGCAAATCGCTGCACATTTCTGAGCCTCAGCAGAAGATGCAGGGGTCACTTGGGGAGGTTCCAGATCAAGATGGAAAATGCAACATTTTAACAACTCAAAGACCCTTCTGGTTTGCCTGGTGGGAGGCCCTCCTGCATGTGCCTTTAGGCAAGGCCCAGAGTGAGTGGGCGCCCTTCACTTGGGCTCCACCACACCAACAGCAGCCCTTGGGAACTTAGAAAAATGCTAACCCTTGAGCTCTGCCCCAGACCTCCCCAATCAGGAGGTGGAGCCCCGCACACACACTGCTAATGACAACCAGTCTGCCAGTTCCAACAGTATCTCTGCAGCTGCCCCATCCTTCCAAGCCTGCAATGAAAGTAAGCAATGATCCCTCTAATCTGTCTCCCCGCCCTCCCGCACAGTCAGACTTCAAAAGAACTGGAAAGAGATCTGATTCTTTCATGCTGGGGGCTGTGGTGGGAGAAGGTATGACGCAGAGGACCCATCTCTGTTTCTCCAACTCTAATGCCCTGCTCAAATGAATGTCTTTAATTTTCTTGTCAGCGCAGACAGGCTAACTGCCTCATCGCTCACAGTGCTCATGGGCTTCCCAGACCTGGCTGGCTAAGCTTGTGCAGCAAAGACATTTTTAGAACTGATGGTCTTTTGTTTCTTTCAGAGAGCCAAGCAGAGAATAAACATGTTATTTCTTCTCTTCTTCATTTAAGTAAATATCTTGCTTTCAGTTTTAAAAAGTACCTCGCTCGGGTGGGTTTGTGCGCTTACATTAATCCTCTCAACTTTCTCTTCATGCATCTTTGGAGGAGACGTTACAAAATTGTCTCCTTACCTCTTCCGCTCAGCTTAAACTCCATCCAGCCCAGCTGAAAGCTATCTCTGAATAAAAATCCAATCACCCTTGGGTTACACGCATAGCTGGGAGGAGAATGCTTGGTGCTTAAGTGGTAATTGGTTAATTTGTATCATGTGGGTTCCAGTTTCACTCTCTGTTGACAAATAGGTGTTATGTGTGCATTGTGCTGCTCTACAGGACTCTCCTGCCATGGTGGTATTCTGTGTCTGCACTTCCAAGGGGGCAGCAGCTAGCCCCATATAAGCCCCTGAAATATGGTTTCGCATAACTGGAGCTGAATTTTTTTTCTTTTGGTACCAGGAGTCGAACTCAGGACCTTGTGCTTGCCAGGCAGGCACTTATGCTGCTGAGCTATATCCCTGGCTGAAGCTGAATTTTGAACTTCAAAACTTAATCCATTTAAATGTAAATTTGAACAAACCACAGGTGGTTAATTGCCACTGTGGGATTCATCCAGCTCTAATGACAAGATCATTCCTGGTGGAAGGGAATTGCCTCAAGTGCAGCTGTAGGGCCTTGGGAAGCTCTGTGGGTCTGCATGTGGGGAGGGGTGGGTGGGGAAGGGCTCAGCTTTCCTAAAGGCTGCCCTGTGTTGCTCCAACAGCCTCTGTTATGGTTTGTGTTAGGATGGCCCCCTCAAGCCTCATGCATCCATGGATGTGGCTGAGTCTGGCATTTGTGATTGGTTCATTGTCTGGCACTGGGATTGGTGGTATGAATGCTGTACCACCCAGGGGCGGAGTCAGCATACAGTGTAAGGTTGAGAAAAAGGCATGTTTTCTCTCTTTTTTGTTGTTCATTCTTGCTCTTTGTGGTGGCCATGAACAGCTGCCCCACCATGCCATCCTGCCTTGTAGCCAGCTGAGTATGGACTGATCCTCCCAAAACTGTAAGAAATAAACCTTCCCTTACATTACTTTGGGCATCAGGTATTTTGTCTCAACAAGGAGAGAAAAGTGACCAAGACACCCCATCAAGCTCCTACCTCTCTCCCTCCTGGTGGACTCTGAGTACTTCTGGCCCTTGAGTGCCCCAGCTCCTCTGGAGTGATGGATAGCATTTACAGTGGTACAGAACCTACCTGAGACACAGGTGGGGACTGCTGGTGTCACAATTCAAATATTCTGGGTCACATGATATTGGCACTCTTCCCTTACCCCTTAGGATCTGTGGGTCCCTTGTCTGGAGGAGCATGGATGAACTGGCTGGAGACTAAAGGAGCAAAGATGATTTGCTTTCTGGGTTGCAGCTATTTGGGCTGGTGTCAGAAAGGGACACCGGGATAAGGAATTCGGGAACTTTCACAGCTCTGGACTTTGGTGCAGTGTGATGAAATATCTCTGAACTGAGAGTGGAAACAAAACAGCCCAGGGATGAGAAACCACAGGAAGAAGTCCTCATCACCATCACCAGGGCTGGAGGCTCAGAGGAAAGGGTAGTATGACCAGAACATGGGTTGGGTGGCAGTTCAGGTAGGAAAAACAGACACTGTAGATTGGGAACAGCTGCCTCCTGGGCTTATTTTAGGACAGAACAAAGCAGAGAAGGGGCAAAGGCTGCTGTGCACAAGTGCTTGTGTGTGCATGTGTGCACGCGCGTGTGTGTGGGTGTTGTACATGTGTTTGACCTGCTTCTTGCCCTAGCTCTCTTTCTTCAGCCCTCTCTTCTAATGTGCCCAGATCAGAGTTCTGACCCTGTCTGGGTTGGTAGTGTAAGTGGAACAGGCCTCTTAGAGAAAATGTTGCAGAGAGAGTTCAGATTTGTGTCGTGGAATGGATGTACAGCGAATTCATGTACAGCGGTGGGAGCCCTTGATTGGATTATAAGGGTGATGGGGATCACAAGGGCTCCGCTGATGGAGCCCAGCCTAATGTGCTATTGGGAGGAGGTGGAAACTTTAGCAGACAAGGCCTAGTTGGAGGAAGTAGTCCACTGCGACATGCCCTTGAAAGCTTTGTTCCTGACCCCTTTTCTCTTCCTTCTTTTCTAGCTGCCCTGAGGTAAACAGCACCATGTGCTCCCTGCCATGATGTTCTGCTTCACTACAGTCCAGAACAGCAGCCAGTGACCATGAACTGAACCTCTGAAACCACAAGGCATGGTAGTAGTGATGCATTGAACTGAATTTTTTTAGTGGTGGCAAAGTACACATAATAACACATCACATGTCATTCTAACCATTCTAAGTGTATAGCTGAGAGAGATTAAGTGTATTTACATTGAGTGTAACTAATCTCTTGAACCCTTTATCTTGAAAAACTGAAGATTTTTATGCACTAAACACTGATTCCACCAACTCACTGACCCTAGGCCCAGCCCTGGTCCCACCATTCTGCCTTCTATCTCTAGGGAAGCAGAAAGCTCCAGGTGCCTCTGAACTGAATCCTTTTTGAAGTGACTGCCCTCAGGCAGGTCCAGTGATTCAGTCTTTATAGCCTTTAGAGTAGAATGTCCCTGTGATTTAAAATAAAACAAAAAAAGCATGTGGGTGGTGTGACTCTGGCTGGGTTTTCCCTTCAGTAATAGAAAGAAAAATTTCTGAAAATGTATGTTGCTGACAGGGTCACTCCATGGGGTGGAATTCTACATCAGGCAAATGCCCCAAGCCTTCTTCCTGTGGAGCCTAAGTTGATTAAGGTTGCCACCTGTCCCACAGACCAGGATTATAGGATACAAAATAGCAAAGGTTCTTCTGACTCCCTGGAATTCCAGACATGGCCTGTCCTGCTCCACAGTGGATCTGTCTAATTCCCTGCACATCCACTCTCTTCCCCAGCTCAGTAACCCAGCCAGTACCCTGAATCCCTTTTTGCCTGTTGGCTCAGAAGCCCAAATACCTTAGAATGGTTTAGCTACCATTCAGCGGCCCAGCACTGAGATCTGACACTGAAGTAAGCATGCCCAAGTCCATCTGGCTTCCATGTATGCATCACGCTTCACCTTTAACAGATGTAAAAGGCTTTAGCTCAGGACTGGCACAGAGTAAGGGCTTCCCTAAGCAGAAAGGGGTGTGTTCTACTACCTGACTGAATTTCTGTATCCCCACTCTAGGGTAAGGTATTAATAAAATTGGTCATATGGGTAAAAGAATTAAATATATAAGGAAACAGAGTCCTAGGTAGGGTCGACTACCAACCCCAAAGACTCACAACTTGTGAATGCCAGAGTTGGGACTAGATTTCAAGTCTCCTAAAGTATCTTGAGTCTCCTTCCATAGCATTACCGCACTTTGGTTCCAGGAGCTCCTGGTGGAGGGCAAGGTAGGGATCCTATTTCCGGGGCTTTTTCTAAAGGACCAGGTGGAGCCAGGGACCTTACCCTGTCTGGATAGGAAGCCTGGTGTCTTGATTCTGCTCCTCAGTGGTGGATCTGCCACCAGCTGCCATGTAGCTATGGAGGCTCCAGCAGGTGTCTCTGGGCTAGTTGAGAAGAGAGGGTGGGTGTTCCTAGGGGCAGCACCTGCTTGCCCCCAGTGTGCAAGTGCCACTTGTATTTCTAACTGTGGCCTGGCAAGTGAGTGAGTTCCTCTTTAGGAATGGGTGGGGATGCCAACTTTGGGGTAGATGAAGGGATTCAGAGTTCCTGTTTGCTTTCTTTGTGCTCCTACACTAGAGTCAGAAATGCCCCTGTTCCAGGGAACTGAACCAGCTCAGAAACCAGCTCCTGGGGAGGGAGTGGTGAGCAGGTCATTGGTGAGGTCTGGGCCATGGAGTGGAGATGATGAAGCTGGGGCTCTGAGGGTTTAGGTGGGACGATTTGAAGTAAGAGAATGAGGCAGGCCTGTGTCCCCAGTCAGGGATTCCCTCTATACTTCCACCCCAGTGTTCTGACGTAGCCAGAACTGCTTAGCAACTCCATTTGTGTCTGAAGAGCCATGGGATATCTGGGTTGGAGGGGGCTTTCAGAAATCTCTTAGTCCAAACTTTTTATTGCACAGGGTAGACACTGAGACCAACCTGAGGTGACACAGCCATTGGGTGGCAGAGGCAGGATCAGATGGGAAACTGCTGTGGAGAACACACTGCCATTCTGAAAGCTCTGGGAAATCTTGCTGCGTTAGTCTAGAGAGTGACTGTTGAGTATCCTTGGGTATTTTTGATACAGAGGAAAGAAACTCACAACCTACTAGATGTCCAGCAGGAGTTTGTGTTCTCCAAAATCAAAGAATGAGTTTTAGGAACAATGGAGGTTAAGAGCAGAATATATTTATTGAGAGGAGGAAAGCTTCTGTCTGAGAGAGAGACAGAAGGGGTCCTGAGTGGGTTGCCAAAGACTCTGTCTTTTCTAGGAACTTTTAGAGAGCAAAACCACAAAGGGAGGCGAGTCTAAAGTGGAGAAAAACGGGAACTCACAAGATGGGCATGAGATGGGATGAAACTGTGGTCAACCAATAAAATCAAGAGTGTAATTGCTCAAATAGAATTGATTAAATCAGGGACAAATCAGGGAAAGAGTCAGATAGCAAGAGGGCTTGCATATAGAGCAGGGGCTCTTCCTGTAGGTGTAGGGTTACTGGCTCCTTCTGGCTTCTTCAGGGAGATGGAGACCTATTTAGAATATTAATCCCTGATGTTTATCCCTAAGAAGTGTGTGGGTGCATTTGTTTGATGTTTTGTCTTGAGATCTGGCCTACAGTGGGAAGTGTCTGTCTCCTCCACAGTTATAAGGTATCTGCATTGGTTTCTCTGAGGGCCTGGCCTTATCTGACCACTTATTAATATTTCTATCTAACTTAGCTGCCTGTAACTTTTTGATTGGCTCATTGGGAATTTTCAATCATTTGGATTTGGTACCTGCTGGGAAATAGGTTGAAATAAATAACATAGATGGATGAGATTTGTACAAGTAGAACATGTTGGCTTAATGTAGATGGAGTCAGGCTACGCTGTGTTGGTTAAAGCCTAGCTCCACTGATTACTAACCGGAGTCTTGAGTGCAGGATTCAGCTCTATGTGACTGCAACCATCTTGAGTCATGACTACCCTGACCACTAGTGTAGCCCTGATCAGGTTAACCTGCATAATTTCCTAGAGTTTTACAAATAATCAAAACCATTAGAGTGGCATGTGGAGCTTTACAACCTGCTCCTGATATCGTTAGCACCAGGAATGTGCCTGATTTTTGATATTGCTGTAGGATAAACTGGGCACCTGCTAGCACGGACAAAGTCAGCTTTGTCTCAAGCACCTCATAAGCCTCATACTTCTGACCTGAATTGCAGGGATTCACAGATCTTGCTGATGTCCTTTAGTCTCCTGGCATCTTGGGTCTGGTCCCTATGTGATGGGGCCAGGTTGCTGCAGGATCTTGAGAAGGGTCACATGCTTCACTGAGTGCTTTCACCTGGAACACTGAGACTGCGGAGACAGAAATACAGGTGGCTCATCATTCTCCATGCTGGTCCAGCTGATGGTGACATTGTGATAATACGCCTTCTCATCTTAATGTATGACAGTCAGTTGAGTTCTTTGTAAAAACTTACCCATTATCCTGAAGTGTAAAGTCGGGCAGCAGTCATTTTAAATGACAAGTGTTTATTAAGTGCCAACTATGTGTTTTGCTCAATGTTACAGAAAAGAAAACTATCTGTGAAAGAGAAAAGGAAGACTTGGCTATTGCTCTGAAGGCCCCTGAGCTCCCTGGAGCACTAACTGGCGGTAGGAGAAAGAAGATGTCTAAATAGGTTTTGCCCTATGTGTGTGTGAAGGTTCCACCTGTACACAGGTGGCTTTGGAGCCCAAATATTTCTGTTAAAAATTGAAAATTAAATAAGCGTCATCCCATTAACTTTTACAATCTTTTTTCATGAGTTTTAGATTTTCAGAAAAATAGCAAACATAGTACAGAGAGTTCCCATAGGCTGGACGAATTCTCCCTGTTATCAATAGCATAAATTAGCAGGGTACATTAGTCCCGAACATTGGACCAGTGTTTACACATTATTATTATTATTGACCTAACAGTCATACTTTATTCAGCTTCTTATTTTTTACCTAATATTCTGTTGCTTCTCCAGGATCCTAACCAGGATACCACGTTACCTTTAGTCATTATGTCACCTCAGATCCTCCTGACTGACTGTCATGGTGTCCCCTTGGGGATGGCTCTGAGGAGAACTGGCTAGGTGTTGTGCAGAGCACCCTCAGCTGGGAGGTTTTCTTTGTGATTTGACAGAGTTTTGGGCTTTGGGATCAGGATCCCAGCGGCAGTGCAGTGTCAGGCAGGGATTATTGCTGACGTCAGCCTGGACCCCGGCTTTGGCAGGGTTTGTTGGGTCTCTTCAGTGTGAAGCTCTGCCCTGCTTCCAGGGTTCCCTTGAGGTGGAAGTCACTGGGGCAGCCCATGCTGACCGAGTAGCCCCTTCCCCTCCTTGATGGTGGAGCATCAAGCATTTGGAATTCTTCAGCATGAGTGTTTTTTTCTCTTCTCTTCTATTTAAAAATCATTTGATTATTGTTATGGATTAAGAACTGGTGGTCAACTTAACACCAGCTGAATTAAATCAGTAGGGTGCTGAGCATAGATGTCCCACCTGAAGAAAGTTGCCAGCATAAATAGAGACTTGGAGAAGGAGAAGTTGTGTTGAGGTATTGAGGCATTGGTCAGTTCTTCCACATGTTGCTGTCTGAGCCGTTGGTTCTCCTGGAGTAGCTCTGGACCTCACATCAAGCATTGCTTCCTGGTTCTAGAAGCGAAGACGTGTGCTGCTTGGTCTCCAGGATGAACTCATCACGCTGGCTTCCTGGCATGTGCCCAATTGTCATTGTCATTGGAGGAGCTCGGGGTCTCTGTGTCACTGAGGATGGCTATGGTGCCTTTCAGGACAGCCCCAGTCCTTGTTTTGAGTGTGACTTCTTGGCTCCAGTGTAGAACCCTAAACCTACCAGCACAGCTCCTTCACCCCTCTGGCATAGACTGCTTGGCTTCCCTCTTTGGGCCTTCCCAGCACGGATCTGTAAAAGAGACTGGTGTGAATCCCTGTGGGCTCTAGACCTCCAGCTGGACTTGTGGGAGGTGTTGTCATGAGCTCTGGGTCTTCATCTGGACGCGTGTTGGACACTGCTGTGGGATTCAGGCTCTTGGCTAAATAGTCTATGTCTTTAGTGTTGTGGGTAGATTTCCTACATTTTCTTGTGTTAACTCCCGGTGACCATTATAAAAATATTACAAGCTCCATGTCCTGATTCTAATTGTTCTCCTCACTACCCCTGACTACAATTTTTTATTTATACCATACATACTCATGGTTATTTACATGACTCTTTGGTTACTCCACTGATCTCAGGGAAACTGTGAGTCTCCTCTATCTACTTTCCTTCTGCTACTGGAGCTGCACAAAATAGTGCTACTCTTTGGGCAGTTCAGGTTCAAGAGACCTGGGCCAGGATCCTTGCGAGCACCTTCTGAGCAGGGCTTCCTTGAATCCAGCAGCTCTGCAGAGCAGACCCTGTGCCTCTGGCCACGTGGGCCTGCCTCAGGTGCTGCCTAGGTCAGCCTGCCTCCAGGAGGTTGGTCTTTGCCCACCCGAAGGGGCTGTAACCGTAGAGCATGGTGCAGGCCCATCCCAGAAGCAGGAGCTGGAAGTGGTAGGGGACCTGCATCTGTGAGCTGAAAAGGCAGGCTCCGAGCTCAGCCTTCTGGCCCTCGCTTTCCAGTTCATCCAGGCCAGAGCCTCATATTGTGGTGGCTACATCACATTTTATCCTACAGGGCTTCTCAAACGTGCAAGCTTGGGCCCCACCCTGCATTATTAATGAAACAGGAGTGCAGCATGGCCTGTGCCTTCAATAAAGTTCTGGTAGCTTCTTAATAATAAAATGTGGCCCAGTGAATGCTCTGGTTTGTGACTCTTGGTTCCTTGGTTACACACCAGTAAGAGATTCTTCTTTTGATGAGCTGAAACTGAGCTAAGATTTGACAGGAAGATACAGCTCCACCTTCTTCATCTGCAGAAGCCTGAGAGGTGACAGTAGGAGGGAGCAGATTAACAAGGATGAAGAATCTGGGAGGGTTTCCTGGAGGAGGGGCTTGGGCTAGGAAGATTTAGGCTGTGGAAGGAAGCTCCTAGCATTCTCAGGACAGCCTGCTTTCTTAGATGATATCAGTAACATGTCATTGAGCTGTCTCTTATTGAACTAGTCTGAAGTATTCGTGACTCTGGGGTGAACAGGGAAGGAAGTAACTAACTGGGGCTTGATTCAGCCTGCATTGGTCTGGAAACAAGCTGTTGGGGGCTCAGAGGGAGCTCAAGGGCACGGGCTGTGAGCACTTGCCAGGCAATGGCATTAATTAGGAAGCTGAAAACACTCCCAGAAATATTTGGGACATGACATTGAATGATTTTTATATTATTTACTTACACATCATCAGCAAGTGAGTAAATGAGTCTGCCTGTCCTTGGAGACTTTGGCAAGGCTAGAATAACAGCTGAGGAGGAGGAAAGAGGGTAGACATTCAGAGTAATCCCTGAGGGAATGAAGGCACCAGAAAAGCCTCTTCTACATAAGGTCATCCTGTCTATTCACTCCTGCAACCCTCTGCACACTCACTATCCATCCATCCATCCATCCATCCATCCATCCATCCATCCATCCCCTGTCCATGGGGCAGTCAGTGGTCAGTCACCCTTCTAGTGCAGTTACTTGAGTTCCCATGACCCTCCCTGCAGGGGAGCAATGTTAAACATGGAAATGGCCTCATTCCCAAGAAACTGCCACTGCAGATGAGGAGACCAGGCATTCTGCCTGAAGTCCGCATGGTGCAGAGCACTCCACACTCTGTGTTCATGCAAGTGAGGCGGACCTCTGAGGCTTCAGAGAGGTAGAGGTGCCCCAGCTTATAGTTTAAGGGAGAGGTGAGCTCTGGAAGGGCCACAACATGGAAGGAATGAGACAGAACAAGAGATCAGCAATGTCCCTGCTGTGATGGTTCATGTCCCCATGTTGTAGATGAGAAGATGAAGGATGGCCAAGAGGCTCAGGGCCATGCCTGATGCCACACTGAGGGAACAGAGCTGGCCTTGGGTCTGGACACTCTCTGATTACCAAGCTCAACATCACCATTACACCCTGGACAATCCCCTTTCCTCAGGGCCCCTGGGAAGCTCAGATGCCACCTACCCTCTCACTCATTAGAAACTGAGTTTCCACTTCTGAATTGGTTTTGAACCAATGGTTCTCTAACACCCTTTCCTTCCCAGTCAAGGAGGAGATGGGGGTGTGGTATGGTGATTATTTATCATTTTTGAAAGGGTCTCATTGCCCCTGATCACAGTGAGTTGCCCCTGGACTTCATGAAATCTTTCCTTGGATGACTTCCAAGACGCAGGGCCTTGGTGGCATAGATAGGTCAAACAAACATTTTAGAGGTTGCTTTACTGCTATCATGAACTCAGGCTTCCTTGGAATTCAGTCTTTCCTGGCCTAATCAACGACTGGGGAGTAATAAGTGTTCCTTGGGATTCCTGACTGAAGTATTCTTAATGACTGTACTGGGCAGGGCTTTCCTAGGCCAGGGACCCTTTCCAGGGTTTCTCTGGACCTCTTCACAAGTCCAGCATGACCCCAGAGGGGAGTAAATGCTTCTGCTGTGTGTGTGTGACTTAAAATAATGAACCAGTGTCTTAGTAACAGGAGACAAATAAATCACCAGGAAGGGATTTTCACAGTTCAGCAGGTTTGGACTCAGATATATTAACATGGAAAATTACTTTTCCTTCTGAGGGTGGCCTAGAGGTTGGGGTGGGTGAGGGTACCAGGGCTGGGTTTTCCAGGCTGAGCTGTGGAGTTGGTTTCCCCACTTAGAGACCTGACCTAGAGCCTCTCACTGTTCCTCAGTGGTATGGGAGGGTATTGCTCAGATCCACCCCTTAGACACGCCCGAAGTCCTTTCCCTTGGCTGCTTCTACACGTGTCCATTTCACTCCCTACCTCTGCTTGAGGAGGCAGTGTGCCATTTCATCTCTCCACAGGACTCCTCCCAGCAGCCCATAGGGTTGTTTCCTTCTAGAATCTTCTACCTAATTCCTCTCGCAGTCTGCTACTTTGCTGGTATATCAGTCAGCTTTCATTTACTGGAAAGGAAATGCCTCAGACCATCAACTTAGAAGGGTTAAAGGTTTATTTGGGGGTCACAGTGTTTGAGGTTTCAGTCCACGGTCAGTTGACCTCATTGATTTTGGGCCTAGGGTGAGACAACACATCATGGCGAACTTGTGCAGCAGAGGAATCCTGGTTACCCTGTGGCTGAGTGTGAAAGAGAAAAAGAGGAGGGGATGGGGTCCCACAGTGCCCTTCCAGGGCTCTCTGTCAGTGCCTGGAAAGCCTCTTTCATGGCCCCACCTCTCAAAGTGTCTGCCATCTGCCAATAGCACTAAGTAAAGGACGGAAGTTTTAAGAGAGCAAACTATAGTAAGCTGGTTTGGTCAGCTTCCTGTCCTTCACATCGGCTGGACTTCCTTGAGATGAGGGACTTATTCTCAAGATTGGGGCAGGGCTTGGGGCTGGCCAGACCTACCTTGTGCTTTCATGGCAGTCTTCACATGGTCTGCTTTGAGAAGGGACTCTGGGAAAGGACAGAGAGCTTTGGACTCTGAAGATGGACAGTCCTGGGCTTGAATCCTAACTGTGTGCCTTCCTGGTTTGGGGTCCTGGAGAGGGTCCTTAGGGCCCCCTTTCCATCCATAGATGGGGACATCTCATTCTGTGCCCACTGGCCTTTGCTAAGAACTCCATCTTGAGAGGATTGCAGCTTGGTTTTTCCAAGGCCCCCTGGGTGAGGCATCTCCTGGTGGGGGGGGGGGTCTTTCCAAATTCTCCTCCTTAGCATCATAGCTGTCCTATTCAGGTGGAGCTACCAATATCTTACCAAGTTCACAGAGACAACGAAGGACACCAAAGAACAGGAAAGGGGGAAGAAAGGGAAGAGGGTTTGGTGTGGACCACTTATAGTCTGCAGCCCAAGTCTTTTTCCCAGTTGGCCTCTTGTTTGAAAGCTGGGTGCACAGACTAAGGGCCAGGCCCACACTTCAGGCTCAAGGTCAGGTGCAGCAGTATGAGCTTGGATGGGAGGTTCCATCGTGCAGGCCAAGCAGGATGAGGAGCAGAGGGGCCTCTGAAGGTGGACATGAGATGACACCAGGGAAGACAGAGGCACCCTCCCCTCAAAGAGAGCCTGCTGCAGTGAATGCAGCCGTTGTTACCAGGCAGCATGTCCAGGTTACTCACCTTCAGCATATAACTTTTCCTCTCTCCACCCAGTCCCCTTCTGGTTACCACTCTTCTATGGCTGAGAAAAAATACCTGGTACTTACAATTTATAGGAGGAAAGGTTTATTTTGGTTCAGTTTCCAATGGGTTCAGTCCAGGTCTGGTGGCTTCAAGGTAGAAGCAGCGCATTAGAACAGTCTGATGGAGGACAATTGCTCATCATGGCCCTCATGAAACAAAGAGTAAAAGGAGGATCCAGACTGGTCAAGCCCCCAGTGATCCACCTTCTCCCAGGCCCCACTTTCAAACAGCATATTCAGCCATGAATTTATCAATGGATGAATCTAATGATGCTATGCCCTTCCATGCACAGGAGAGTTTTGAGGGATAACAGCCCCAAAGGCATCTGCTGCCAGGCTTGGAGGGAAGAAAGTCAGGCCTCCTTCAACTGCTGGACATCATGAGAGCCCCCTTGAGGCTGGGCCCACCTGCCAAGCAGCATCCCTGCAGCACTGTGCTCAGGATGAGCCATGGAATTGTGGCATAGTAACCTCACATCCACAAACCCATGGGGTATGGAGGGGAAGGAAGAGGGGACAGCTCATTCTGTTATAATGCCACCCACCTCTCCTGCCATCTGGTAGCCCAAACAACAAAGCATCGATTTTCTGGGCTGTCCAACTGAATAGTGATGTCCAGAATATGATGTAGCCGTAAGGGTGACAGCATCTCCAGGGCCGTGACCTCCTCTGAGCAATGCTATGTGTGTCCTCATATTAACTCCCTGCTGCAATGCTAGCATCATTGTTCCTGGCTCTCAGGGGGAAACTGAGGCATGAGAGTTAAGCCCCTTCTCCACAGTTACAGGGCTAGCAAATAGTGGAACCAGGGTGAGAACTCAGGCAATGACCTCTCGTGCTTTGCTTTTCAGGATGGTTGTTGCTGCCCTTGTTCTAAAGGAAGGGAAATCACAGTTTAGAGAGCCAAAGAGAACTGCTCTGGGATGCATAGCTGGTGAGGACAGAGGCTGGATTAGGACCGTGGTTGCTGGGCTGTAGCCTGGCCAGGGTCTGTCTCAGAACCAGAATAGTCCACCTGAGCCTCTAAGTGCTACGAGCTGGGCTGGTTTGATTTTGTGATTTCTGAGCTGGTCTTGGAGTTGAGCTGCAAGGAGATGCAGATACCGGCGGCTACCACCGCTGCCGCTGCTGGGGGGCAGAGATGGGCTGCGGGGCCAGCCGCGTCTGGGCGTCCTGCCAGAGCTGCCAACGTGAACCTGCATTTTGTGGTCTGCTCCCTTCGCCTGATTTAATACAACCTTAAATAATAATGGGGCAGAAGGAAGGGGGAGGGAGGGGGAAATCATCCGGCCAAGATTCTGTGTAACAATCTCATCAAACCTGGCACTTTTCCTTTGCTATTTGAGAAGCAATTTCTCCTGTGATGTAAACATTACTTTTTAAAATGATGATTATGGGCTGAGTGGCATCAGGAGCTGTGGTGTGGTGCTTTCCTCAGCTCCTGGTCCTCAAACAGAGGCAGGACGGGGCCTATCACCATGACAATTCTCTAAGGGTCATCATTGACTGAGGGCATCCTTATCACAGCTGCTTTGAGAGAAAGCTGTGTCAGAGCAGGACAGCGTGGTGGAGAGAGAAGGGCGAAAGGGAAGGGTGAAATTTGGCACATTTTTCTGGCAGAGATGAGAGCACCAGAACTAGCTCAGCCCAGAATGCACTCCAGACTTTAAGTAAGACCCAGCCCTGAGCCAGGCGCTGGAGGGGGTCCTTGAATGTTTGTTAAAGGCAGGAAGGGAAGGAGGCAGGGTTGGAATGGTGAGAGGGAAGGGACGTAGGGACAAGCAATGACATTGTGTGGCTCGTGGGCACACATTTGGGAAGGGTTTAAGGTTCTGCCGAGCCATCTAACAGGCCCCTTGTGAGAGCAAGGTGAAGTATAGATTGTTCTACCTGGAGGCTGGGACAGTGTCTTCTCCCCTCTGTGTCTCTAGTGCAGGGCATATGGTAGCTGAGTAAATGACATCAACGCATTTGATGAATAAATTGAATAACCAAGTGAATTAGCACATGTTCCTTTACTGTAACAGGTACCTGAGAAGAGCATGTTATAAAGGGAAAAGGTTCGAGTTCATGGTTTTAGATGTTTCTGTCCAGGATCAGTTGGGCCTACTGCTTTGGGCCTTTAGGAAGCACGTGATGGCCAGCACGGGCAATGGAGAAAAACTAATCACCTCTGGGTCTGGAAGCAAAAGAGAGAAAAGCCTGAGTCACACTCTTCCCTCAAGGGCACACCCTGAGCACCAGGAGACCGCTAGGTTCACCTCTTTAATGTTCCACCACCTCCCAATAGTGCCCACCTGGGGTTTGACCTTTAGCCTGTAGGCCTTTTGGGGATATCACAAATTTGAATTGTAATGGAGGGGGGTCTTAGTTATATGGAGAACATAAATGCAGTAAAAGCTATGAATTCATACTCCAAAATCAAACTCATGGAAAAACATGTCTTATATGTCATTCCGAGGTCTTTACAAACACTGACTGCCCCCACCTTGGGGCAGTTCCTGCACCACACTAACCTCCCCACACCCTTAGTCAACTGTTAGGTGGGATCCTTGGTGACAGCAGAGCCTACTCCGCTGTCTTGGTTTCCCCAGCGTGAGTGAGGACTGCTGACTCTGTAGAGCTATCTGGCCATGTACAAGTCCAAGTTCTGGGAAGATCGCCAGGGTTCCCTTTAAATCCCGGACCCTTCAGAGTTGGGGGCTTCACATCAGTTCCTCTCCAGATGCCTGCATAGAAAGAACTGAGATCTGCCTCCTGGGAAAAGAGTGGCAAGTGGACCCTGCCCTGACACCTACCAACCTTTCCCCTGCCTCGGAGCTGTGCGGTTGTATTGTCCTTGTATTGTGCAGTTCTGCTGTGAGGAGCCAGCCATGTTCCCCGACACAGGCCAAAGGTTCCCATCTGTTCTGAGCATTCTCAGCACCACACCACCAGGGAACAGAGATCCCAGTCTTGTTCATCTTCACATTCCCTGGGTTATCACTGACCAGCATTACTAAAGCAGTTTGCAATACTGGAACCACAGTCTGAGGACTGTGTCCCTTAGCCCAGTCTGAGGACCCTGGCGTCAGCTTGGCTTAAGTGAACTCCCAGCCGCCTGCAGCATAGCACCTGGGGAGTCCAGCATTCCTTGGATTCTCACTGACCAACATTACTAAAGCAGTTTGCAATACTGGAACCACATTGGCCATCACCACTGACCTTGCATTTCTTCCCCTTGACTGGTGAGCAAAGGCGCTGTTCCTTTTTCACAGATCAAAGTCATTGTTTTGCATCAGACGCTCTACCCCCGCAAAGTAGCCCCTGACTTGCTCCTAGATAAAATGTGCCATTCCTTCCCCTGTTCCTCAATCTTCACCTTCCATTCAGATGACATCTCTGTATGGGCCCAGGCTTTTCCTTTACTGGATTCTGAGTTGCTTGTAGGTAGCATCTGGGTCCAAATCAATCCAGTATCCTATAGTACCTTGCATGCAGTGGTGTGCTGGTGAATATCAGACAGGTCACAGGCTGTGAGACAGGGTCACCCTCTCTGTCTCTCTCTATGCCCTGCACCATGTCACTTTGCAGCTCGTCTCATAAAGGTAGATGCCACTTCCCAGACCATAGCATTGGGTCAGGCTGTCGTATTTGCTCTGGCTGGGGGGCAGTGGCGTATGGGAAGGAAGACATGGCTGAGAATGCACTCATGAGGTGGCCTTGCCCATGTGCTTTTGCTGTCAGCTGACTTGCCCCTGACTTCAGGATGAGTGAGAGAAAGGCCTGGAACAGATTTTCCCCTGGCTACCTGCCAGCCTGTCAGGGACTAGTGAATGCCCATTGTTTCAGCCAGAGAGATTTTTCAGGCTGTTATGCAGCTGTTTTGTTTAATATAATTTATCTGAAAGGACTGAAAGCACATGAGAGAGACCTGACCATGTTTGTTGTCTTCATGGTTGCAAAGATATTCTAGAAAGAATGAGACTTAAAGTGGTCAGTAGTTCCCAAATGGTAGACTGAAGGAAGGTGGGGGAGACAGAGATTCCCTCCTGTGGAAGCCAGGCCTGTTGCTGTTAAAATCCGAAAGGTAATGACTTTTGTGGGAGGAACCAAAGGAATGAGTCTCCTTTGCAAAGCATCACTTTTCCCTACAGTTACAAAGAGCATTGCTTTCCACTGCTGACTCCTGTGAGTAACTCTGCAGCCTAAAATAATGCCTGCGTGTGCCTGCGAGGCAGGTCTGCCTTAGATGCCTTTTAGAAAATTGGGCTTTTCCATCATTCTGTCATGGGTTTCCTGGCCAGTGCATTGCGTTACCGCTAGCATAAGGGATGGGGCACAAGAGGTGAGCAAGCCTAATTAGGTTTCCACCCTGTCTTCGGCTTGAGTTTCACCCAGTGTGCTTCCTTCAAACTATGGAGGCACAGGAGGTGACGATGGCTGGGGAAATGTCTCACCCACTTTAACTCACAGCAGTTCCCCGAGGGATTGGAGCCCAGTGCTGGGGCAAGGAACTGGAGTGTGGCCATCCTCCTGGGGAGCCTTGTGGCGGCCCTCAGCTGGAACAGTGGTTTTACTTAAATCTCTGTCAAGCATCTACTGTAAGTCAGGCCCTGCTGGGATCCAAAGCAGCCCCTTGCTGCTGCTCTTGTGGAGATTCCAATTCAGAAGGACAACAGAAGCTGACAAATTACCACACAAACCTAGGCGAATCTGTAACTGTGACAGGTGCTACCTGTGAGAGCCACCTGGGACTACGGGAGCCAATAGCACAGGCATTTGATTGGTGGACACCCAGAAGAGAAGATGACTCTGGGCTCAGAGCCTTCATCTCACCCAGGCCACATGAGGCAAAGCTGCCCCTTCTCCTAGGCCCTTGAGCCTTGCGCGCCCTGTGTGAATCTATCCTCTGTGCCAACACTGTTTCCTTCCAGCTTGACTCTCGGTCATCTTTCCATGGCGTGGAGACAGGGTCTGGACGTGTTGAGCCATTTGCACTAGGTACCTGTGTTGGTCGGATTTCTGTCACGAGGGACACATACTCCACCATGCCACTTACTGGGGTTACCTGGAGGGAGGAAACATGTTGGTACAGAAAGAGAAATAGTGGCCCCAGGGACTAAGGAAGGGGCAGAAGGCAGTGATTGTTTCAACCTGGGGCGATGGAAAGTTCAGGAGGTGCCTGTGAAGCACAGTCCCACCGCCCATGCGTGCACTTATGTACTTGAGTTGGTTGCTTCTTAAGGAATGAAATAATCTCATGCTGTGCATATTTTGCCCCAGTAAAAACCTGAAAACAAGAAAAAGAATCAGCAAGAACAAACAATGGTCCCTGTGTGAAGCGGCTCCTCATGCAGACATCTTCCGCCAGAAGTGCTGAGGTTGATTCATGGGTAGAGGGAAGGCAGCAGAAATGTAAGAAGCATTTGGATTTGACTTGCAGAGGAAGAGCTCCAGGGGTCTTTTGGAGTCCTGCTGGCTTGCACTGAGGTCCTCTACTTGACCCCATAGGCTTCGCTCCGGGGCTGGGCAGCACCTGCACGTTCGGCCCTGTAGAGCACTCCACCAGGAGGGCTTCTGCACCTGTCTGCTGTGGGTGGGCAGCAGAGCTGCTTGCAGCTGTTAGCAGTGCTGATCAGTCAGTCTTGCCTTCCTGCAGCTGGGCAGCTGCCTCCCTGCCCACTATGAGCCCCACAGGCTGACCTTCATGCACCCCGTAGTGCCCTATGCTCTGTTTCAGGTAGTTCTGGCCAATGGGAGGGGCCAAAAAGAACCAGGAGGCCACAAGGCCAGAGAGGTCAGGAGCTCTTTCCCTACTGCTTTGGCAGTGGCTGTGGCTTTCACCACCATGGAGGTCAGCTGATGGGAAGAAGGGAAAGAAAAGCGAGCCTTTCTTACCTTTTTAAAAACATAGATATACTGGAAATTTCCCGCTGTCTTCTACTTAACACTTTATGTGGTCAGAACCAGGCTGCTCAGGGAGGCCAGGAAACGCTGCTTTTATTCCTGGATGTAGTGCATCAGAATAAATCTCAGGGCTCCCTTTCTAGTGAAGGAAGGGGGGTGGATGCTGATGCTGCCTGGCCTCTGCCCTGAGATGATTAAACGCCTCATTCTGCAGGAGGGCGGTGTTAGCTGCATCTTCTTTCTTCTCTCACTTCGAGGGGTCTGGCTTGGCCTGTGTTGAATACGCAGCAGGACCAAGGGTCCTGCCTCTCAGGAGACATGGAGGAAGCACAGCAGAGCCAGGTCCAAGGGGGGTCCATGGCAAGCTTGCTGCTCCCATCTCTCCTGCTAATTAGCACGAGGTGTGGGTTGTTATGGAGACGGGAAGAGGAGGGAGGGGTTGTGGCTCTGAGGCCACTTTCACCTACACAGGAAATCCTGTATAAGTTCCTCTGAAGAGCAGGACGTGAGATAAAGCAGAGCCTTCTCTGGATGCCAGTGGGCTGGGAACACAAGAGAAGGCTTCACAGGGCCCCGTTCTCCAAATAGGTCTTGTAATGATGCCAGTGCTATAAACCAAAGGAGTTCAGTAAGGTGTTGGGTTGCGGAGTGAGGCTGTGCCAACTCTGGCAGGAGCCAGGGAGGACCTGGCATGAGCTCTGGGATGGTCGGTGGAGTGTTTCTACTTTGTGTCTGGGGGTGGGCATGAGGGGAGGGGTCACCAGCCATGCAGCCCAAGGAGGGACCTGTCCGTCTGTGGAAGGGGAAGCCAGCAGCAAGTGCTGAGGGGAGGCCAGCTCTTGACTTTCCTGGCTTTGCATCTCACTCTGCTGCCTTCTACTCACATAGGAATAGGCTCACACCTTGCCTTCCCTGAGTCCGTCTCCTCTTCTATGACAGTAGCTAACACCAGACCTTCCCTGCAGCATTTATGCATCCCTGCTCCGCAGAGGTTGAGTGCACGGCCCTTTGGGGGCTACAAACCTTGGCAGCATTTCTAAGTGACAGAATCTACAAATGTCTTAGAGTGGAGAGTTACAGTGATTTCTGGGGAATTAAGATGCACCCCAGGAGCAAGGGAGGAGCTGGTGGAGGGGAGCTGTGACAGACAGGTAAAGAGCCCAGCTCCTTTGCTCCTGAATTATTCATGGAAGCAGCCTTTGAATAATTGCAGCCCATTTTTCATTACCATTATTTCCCGGAGAAACGACTCTGTTGCGAAAATCTGAAGTGGGGAAGTGCAGTCTATTCATCTGAGATTGCTTCCTTAAAAACAGCTCAGGGATGGTCCACACTGGTGACTCCTTTGGGGAGTTGTGGATGAAAGGGCAGAAGAGCCCTGCTTTGCTGATTACTTCCTAAAGTGAGGGAGGAGAGGAGGGAGGGAGGGAGAAGGTGAGGAAGGGAGGGAGTGGGACTGGAAGGTGGAGGGTGGAGAAGGTTCTGGAGCCTGGCAGAGGAAGCATTGGCCTGGGTTGTGGTGGTTCTGTGGGCACCGTGTCAGGGCAGGGAAATGAGGAGCATCTCTCCCCCGGGGCACTCACACCTCCTCCCTATTGAGGCACAGTGTAGTGAAAAATGACAGACACTACCCGGCAGCTGGGTTACTCTGGGAAAGAGCTATTCCCAGCCCCATTCCTCAGCTTCCCTCCTTGATAAATTGGGCCAGGGATGTGTCTTCTGCAGAGTTGCTGTAAATGGGGACTGACCCAGCACTGTGTGTGCCTTGGAGGAGGCATTTAAAAGTTGTCAACAAACCTGTTCTCCTCCTTCCCTTCCCTCCCCATTGGAGGCCCTGTCCTGGGGGTGAGGTGTTGGTCCTTTTCCAAATGCAGGGGCGCATGTGTTGAGGAGTGGTCATAATACACTGGCTGTCTCTCTATGGGCTCAGCATTTTAAGACTGTATATAAATGAGATCATGAAGAAGGCTGGGGAGTGGGTGTGGGAAGATGTTGGTCAAATAATGTAAAACTTTGGAGAGAAGGAATCAATTCAAGAGATACACTGTTCCTCCCAGGACCTACAGCGGTGATGATATACAGTACACTTGAGGATTGCTAAGAGAGTGGATTTTAAGTGTTACCACCACACGCATACACACACATGCGTGCAGACACTACCCACACACAGTATGTATGTGAGGCGATGATATGTTAATTAGCTTGATTTAGCCATCCCACAAGTACATATACATCAAAACATCATATTGCTCGGGGTAAAGGCATGTAGTTTTATCTGTCAACTAAAATCTTCATCAGCTGGATGAGGAAGAAAGCATCTTTGAGCTAGATTGTGGGGCTGGGCTAAGAAGGCCAGAGGGTCTAACAAGTACTGTGGGTGGGCAGGAAAGCCATGAAGAGCAGGCTGGGAACCAAGGAAAGGGAGAAAGGCACAGGAGAGGAAGTAGAGACAAACCTAGAGCTGGACACTTTTGCCAAAGGCCAGCCTGAAGACATGTGCCACTCACATGTGCTTCACACACACTTGCCCAAGCTAGGGCTTCAGGGAGCTTTCTAGGTCCTCCAGTACTGATTTCTGTCCCAGTCCAGCTGATCCAGCTCAAGGTGGGTGCACTTGTATCTGGCAGGCAAGATGGATACAGAGGCACCATGGCCCCGTTTCTGTGAAACTTTCTTAGGACTCATGGCACATTCCTCCATTGTAATTCAGCTGTCACCTGCAAGGTTTGATGAGATGACTTCTTCAATGAGGTAGAAGTTCTGTTAGGGCAACAACACCTCTTCCATGTCATGGCCCCTTCATGGACCCCTCCTGCACCGGCCTACACCACATTGGCCTTTGAAGGACACTTCAGATCCAAACACTACCATCTCCTAATTCTATGTTAATGGTAGAGGTGGGTTATTTAGGATGGTGTACTAGTCAACTTTCTTGCCACTGTGACACAATACTGGACACCCATAGCTTGGAGGAGAGGTTTAATTTGCTCGTGGGTTTTGTCTATGACCTGCTGGTTCCAAAGCAGAGAGTAGGCAGCCAGGAGTCAGAGCAGGGGAGGAGTGCCCAGCAGAAGGGACCAGACGTGGAGCCCACAGCCATATCTCCATGACTTAGCATTGGGCTCCACCAAGCTCTGCAGTGGCTCCCAAAACCAATCAAGTTGCAAGGCTTCCCTAAATGCCACATTCCTCCCTTTCTCAAGGCTTTGCAGCCCAAACACATCTGCTTAAGTCACGCTTACTATCCAAATGAAGACGGTAGCAAGTTTATAATCCCACATAATGTAATACAAGTATCCCAGGTAAGACTGGAAGTGCAGTCACCCTCTCCAGAGTTTCAACAATCTCACATTTTAAAAAAGTCCAAACTCAAATATCTTCTGAGGCTCAAAGAAAACTCTTAGCTATGGACTTCTGTTAAAAAAAGTTAGAGAGGCCAAGGTACAGAGGCCTAGGGTAAACATTCCCCTTCCAAAAGGGAGGAAGAAGGGGACTAAATAAAACCTGATCCGAGAAAGACTAAAACCCAACAGGGCAAACATTATGTCCTGCAGCTCCTACCCAGCATCCATGGCACATGGTGGTAAGATGTGAGTTCCAAAGGACTTGGGCAACCCACCCCTGACTCCTTGCAGCCCACTGGGCATCTCTCTTGAGCTGGTGCTCCTCACAGCCTACCGTATCCCTTGGTTGATATTCCATGTTCCTGGCATCTCCAGCTTTCTGTGCTCTCCACTGTACTTTCATTTTTATTTCCACAGCTTCCTGCATGACCCTGTCAGGTGCTTCTTGTCTTGTCTCTCAGTCCTTCTTTTAAAATAAGAGTGGAAGCCTCCCTGATACTATGATTCTTATGTCCTGTTTGCCAGTAAAACTGGCATTATGTGAACAATGCCAAGTTTGGTGGCCAGGGTGAGCAGTGGCCATACCCCATTGGACCAGAGCTGCAGGGGCCTCTGAGTGTTTATTATCTCTGAGCACAGTGAAATGATTTCCTAGGACGCGCCTTTCACACAGGGATTCTTGGGACTCTTCTCAAAAGAAAGCTTCACACTTTGGCACACTGAGCTTCTGATGGGTGGACTGCTGCTGATTTCAAAGATGCTCTTAAAATAGTTCTTTTCTTGTCATTGTACAGAGTATGTGATTCATTTAAATGGTGTGAATCTCTTCATTAGCACTTATACTTCTTTTGGCCCCAACGTTTTATGTGGTTCCTCTAGACCAAAATGTGCATTAAATTTTGTTTTGTTTTGTTTTGCTCTCTAGTCTCCCTATAAACCTGCCCTCCAGGGGTACCTATGCCACTGTCTGAATTTTGGCCTATATTGAATTTTCATCTATCAGATTAATTTGTTCACTGTCCTTAATCTTCATTTCTTAATCTTCTCAGGACATGACAGCATGGGCAAAAAGTAGAGAAATTTTCTGCCACTGTAACATGTGTGGTCTCAAATCCAACTGTCAGAGGTGTCCATGTTCCCAGCTGAACCCTCCGGTCTTTAATGTTCATATTCTTATTCCTGTTCCTACTCCAGCATTCCAATCTTTTGAACTATGACCAGAATCACTCACTGTACTCTGCTTACATCATTATAAGGTTTCTCTGGCATGCATCTTCATACCTTCCCTAACTCCTCTAGCAAATCGGTTTCAAAGGCTTCTCAACCACATAGGTTAGTCACAGGATAGTCACAGTAATGACCTTACTGTTCCCAATTTTCTATATAGTCATTTTCCTATTACTGGGACAAAATACACAACACCCATGATTTTAAGGAGGAGAGATTTAATTTGCTCATGGTCTCACTCTGTGACCTGCTGGCTCCAAGGCAGAGATATCATAGTGGAAGGTGTGCTGGAACAAAACTGCTTAGTTCATGGCAGCCAGAAAACAGCAGGAGAAAAGTGTCAAAGTAGGTACAAGAGGTTATATCTGGACCCCACAGCCGCATTCCCCTGCCCACCACACACCTAGACGTCTACTTTTGTTGCTGATTTCCTTGCTATTGCCGGTAGTGGCATATTAATTGCAATGAGGTTTTATTTTTCTGTATGACAGTGTCTGGTTTGTCTTTGTGACATCATTACTGTGGTTTGTTTTTGGAGAAGTAGGTGATGGGCTAATTACACTGCACTCCCAACTTCCCAAATTAATGGAGGTGTTTGATTTTGGGACAGAGGAAAATGCCCCCTAATGTTGCAGATTTGAGTCAGGAAAGACTGTAAGAGAAACAGGAGAATTTTATTTCATTGTACACCTGGCTCAGCAGACTTCTGCCCAAATGGCCTGAGCACTGGACAAAGGAAGGTCTCCAGTTTTATATGTGTTGTCAAGGAGGTTGGTCTTTGTGTGGAGGTTGGTCTTTGTCAAGATGTGATAGTATTTGTGTCTTAGCATATCTTGGTGGCAGTGCTTGGGCATAGTAGGATATTATGGGAATAAGAGGTCATACAATTTTACTTACAGGGACAAAAGTTATTTAGCTCAAAGGAAGGGGACATCTTTTAGGTTAGGGAAATTTATTTCTTTTCTTTCTTAAGTCCTGCTTCAACAGTGCATCACTGGAAAAGCAGACAGTAACTAAAGATATCTCCTACTAGTAATAAAGTTTTCCTGCTTTTTTATTGACTTAACTTTTGGCATATGCACATACACAGACACACAGACACACGTATGTGTATGCATGCATACGCGTGTTCGCACACACACACACACACACACACACACACACACACGAGAAACATGAGAAAATAAGGCAACAAAATGCCTCCCAAAACTCTCACCTTTCTTAAAACTGATCCATGGGTCATCACTTGGGAAGAAATCAGAAGCCAAACAGCTCAATTATATGAAGTGATAAAAGAAGAACCAAAACAAAACAAAAAATGATCAATAAGGTACTCAATGAATTCAAAGATGATGTAACTAAAGAGCTAATGAATTTAATAAAATGATTAGTGAGCTTAAAGAATGCACTAATAAAAAGCTAGCTGAGCTAAACAAAACAATGCAAAATGTGAATGACCAGTTTAGCAGCGAGGTAAAGTACATGAAAAGGAACTAAACAGAAATTCAGTAGATTAAAAATTAAGTGAACAAAGTGAGGAGAGAGTGTCAGAACTAGATGATAGGGCTGATCTATCATTTACTCAGAGCTGATCTAATCATTTACTCAGAGATACCTTATATACATCGAGAGATTATGGAAAATGTATCCAACAGCTGCTAAATGATATGAAGATGACCAACCTAAGATTAACTGGAATTAGTGAAAGATCAGAAGTTGAAATGAATGGTATCAAAAAGTCTTACATGAATCATAGTAGAGTATTTCAAAGTACGGGGAAATAATTTAACATAAGAAAACAAGTCATATAGAACCCCAAATAACCATGATCAAAAAAAGAACTCCACAGCACATTATAGTCTAAATCCCAAATGCCCAACATAAAAATGGGGTTTTGAAAAAGCAACAAATCACTTAAAAAGTAAACCCACTAGAATTATAGCAAACTTCTCAAAGGCCAGAACAGCTGGAAACTAAGTGTTTCAAGCCCTAAAAGCAAACAACTTCCAGTACATACAAAAGTATCTATAAAAATATCTTTCAAAATTGATGGAGAAACTGTCTTCCAATTAAAAGAGCACTTTAAGAAATTGATGACCCCAAACTAGCTCTCAAAAAAATTCTCAAGGACATTGTAGACAAGTCCTAGGGATTTAGGTTAGCAGCACAGTACCTGCCTGGCAAACATGAGGTCAGTTCCTGGTACAAAAAAGAAATATCCTAGCCAGAGACAATGAACGAAGTGAAAGACCGCCAAAAATGCAATAGATGTAATAGATAAAGTAAGCAGTTAAAGAGAAGGGAAAAATTAATCAACAATGGTTGGCAGGAATAAGTCAATGCCTTTTAGTTATATCTCAAAATATGAATAGATTCAATCTCCAGTCAAAAGAGAAAGATTGACAGATTAGATCAAAAGCAAAACCCAACAGTATGCTGTGTACAAGAAACACATTTAATCCAAAAGGATATTTATAGACTAAATGTCAAAGTCTGAAAAATAATATAGTGATACCTCACATCACAGATACTTTCACTGGCAGAAGATTTGGTTTGCAAACAGAAGTGTTTGACAAAGTTTTATTTTTAGCAGACTCTGCATCAAATGACGAACACAACTACAGCAGTCTTTCCCCACAAACACAAATATGGCCATCTTTTCAAAATTGTGAAACAAATTAATATCATGAACTACTATATTCCCTTCAGTAGGATCCCCAAAACAAGCAGAGTTAGCCATCCTATTTTCAGATAAAGTAAACTTCAAGCTAAGACTAATCAGAAGAGGCAAAAAATAATTCACTGTATTTTGCTTACAGAACAAATACAACAGGAAGAGGTAACAATTTAATATACCAGGCAGCAGCACACCCAACTTGATAAAACAAATGCTGCTGGACATAAAATATTAGATAAACATCAGTGCAATTATAACTAGGGATCATAATACCCCACTATCATAAGCAGACACATCAACTAGACAAAAAAATCAACAAAGAGATACCAGAGTTGAACCATACCACCGAACAAATGGATTTAATAGATATCAACAGTGTTCTATTCAGCAAAACAGAATGCATTCTTTTCAGCACATGAACTTTCTCTGAAATAGACCACATACTAACCCATAAAGCATGCTTAAGTATAAAACAATACAATAAATATAAAATAATTGAAATTATACCATGCGCAGCGTGATGAAATTAGAAAGCAATTGCAAAAAATGTCACAGAATTATGCAAATGTAAGCAGATTGAGCAGTGCACTCTTGAATAATCATGGGGCACAGAAGAAATTGGGCAGTCAAATAAAGCAATAGTACTAGTACGATGTACTAGAATCTATGGGACACAGTGAAAGCGGTCCCAAGAGGGAAGCTGATCATTACAAATCGTATCAGAACCCTAGTAGATAATCTGTGTACCCCAAAGTCCTTAATAAACAAGAACAATTCAAATTCAAAGATAATACAGGGAAAGAAACTGGAAAGATAAGAGCAAGAAAGTAATGAAATTGTGGGTAATAAAATGATACAAAGAATCAATGAATGAAGAATTGGTTCTGCAAAAGAATAAATGAAATAGGCAAACCCTTAGCCAACCCTGAAGAAAGAAAAGACCCATATCTATGCAATTAGAAATGAAAAAGGCAAAATTACAAAGGACAGAAATTAAATCCAAAAGATTATTAGTAATTACTTTGAAAATCTGTACTCCAATAAAATGAAGAATCCAGAAGAAATGGACAGATTCTCAGATATATATGAATTACCAAAGCTAAACCAAGAAGATATAAAAACCCTGGGCAGTCTAAAAACAGGCAATGAAATTGAGGCAGTAAAAAAGAAAAAAACCCAAATACATTGAAATATAGCTTAAGGCCTGATTGATTTACCTCTGAATCCTATAAGAACTTCAGGAAAGATCTAATGCCAATATTACTTAAATTCTTTAATAAAGTTGAAAGAGAAGGAGTACTGCCCAACTAATTCCTGGAAGCTAGCATTACAGTATTTGGATTCTAAAATCAGACAGAGTCTCAAGTGAAAATGAAAGTACAGATCAATCTTTTTAATAAACATACATGCAAAAATCCTCAACCAGATACTGGCAAACAATGCAACAAATCATCAATAAGATCTCACATCATGCAAAGGATTTAAGGATGGTGCAACATTTGTAAATCAATAAATGTAAAACATCACATAAACAGAGTCAGGAATTAAAACCACATGATCATTTCAACAGACATAGAAAAAACCTTTGACAAAATCCAACATCTATTCGTGATAAAAAATAAAAACCCAAGAAAATACATATTATAGGGCTTTGTCTCAGTTTGATAAACCATTTATGGTAAATATACTGCCAACATCATATTAAATGGAGAAAAACAAAGTTTTTTTTTTAAAATCAGGAACAAGTCTAGGATATCCACTATAACAATTCCTGTTCAATATAGTACGATGTACCATATTATTCTGATGGTAATCAGGCAAGAAAAAGAAATGAAAAAAATATGTGTAAGAAAGGAAGAAATCACATTATCATTATTTGCATGACATGATCTGACACATATAAGTCCCAACAGTTCTACCCAAAGAATCTTACAACTGATAAACAATTTCACTAAGGTAGCAGTATATAAAACCAACACATAAAATCAATACTGTTTGTATGCAACAGTAATGAGTCTACTGAGAAAGACTTTGGGAAAACAATGCCGTTGAAAATAGCTTTGAGAAAAACGAAATACTTTGAAATTAGCCTAGCAAAGGAAATAAAAAACCTCAATTCTGAAAAGTATAGAACCCTCAAACAGCAGATTGAAGAGGACATAGCAAATGGAAAGAATGCCCCTGTTCCTGAATAGGCTGAACCAATACTGTCAAAATAGCCACCCTACCAAAGCTGACAAATAGATCTAATGCAATCCCAATCAAAACACCAACAGCTTTCCTCACAGAACTAGAGAAAACAATTCTAAAATTCACATGGAACCCGAAGAGATCCAGAACAGTAAAAGCAATCTTGAGTGACAACACCAAAGCAAGAAGTATCACAATCTTGGATTTCAAATTTTACTACAAAAGCTACAGTGGTAAAAATAGCATGGCGCTGGCACAAAAACAGACATGCAAATTCATGAAACAGAGTAGAGGATGCAGAAACAACCCCAGGCACACTTAGCCAATTAGATCTTTGACAAAGGGGCCAGAAACATACACACACAGGAGGAATAATAATCTCTTTCAATCATGGTTCTGGGAAACCTGGCTATATGAATACAGAAGACTGAAGCTAGACTCACATCACTCATTCTGTACTAAAGTAAAATCAAAAGGATCAAAGATCTAAATATTAAAGCAGAAACAATTTCTTGGAAGGTAAAAATAGGTAAAAGCCTTGGAGATGTAGTGATAGATGAGGATGTTCTGAACAGAACTCCACGTGAACAAGAAATAACATTGAGAATCAACAAATGGGATCACAGCAAATTAAAAAGCTTCTGCACAGCAAAGGAAATAATCTACAGAGTGAAGAGACAACCTACAGAAGGAAGAACACCTTTGCCAGCTTCTCCTCAGATAGAGGACTATAAAAAAAGCTCAAAAAATTAGACCCTCCCTCAAAAAGAGACCCAACTGAAAATGCACACCTAAAATAAATTGACGTTTCTCAGAAGTACAATTAGCCAATAAATACATGAAAAAATGTTCAAAATTGCTGGCCATTAAAGAAATGCAAATTAAAACAATATTGAAGATAAAAGATTGAAAAGGCAAAGAGAAAAGAAGGAACGGAAAAGCAAAACAAACAAACAAATATATATACATACACACACAAAATAGTTAAGATAGTTATACTACTAATTTCTTTTAATTCAATCAAAAGAAAGGTTTGTGCTAATATTGTTTGAACAGTTAAATGCCTATATCTTGTACTCTGAGTAACTAATTTAAAGACAGCAATACACCATGTATTAACCATTTTTACTCTCCTATTATCTTGCTTTGAAATTTTACTTTTACTCTTTAAAATAAAATTAAAAAACAAAACAAACAAATGAACAGACAAAAACCCACTGGGATTCCATAGTACCCCGGAAAGAATGGTGATCATCAAGAAATCACATAATAGCAAATGCTACTGAGGCTGCCATGGAAAAGGACCCCTCTTACAGTGTTGGTGGGAACGTAAACTACTACAGCTACTGTGGAAATTAGTATGGAGATTTCTCTAAAACTAAAAATGCAAACTCCATTTGATGCAGCTATTTCTCTTCTAAGCAGCTTTCCGTATGAGTTAAAAGCATCATTTATAGTGACACAAGCATACCCATGTTCAGAGCAGCACAGTTCACAATAGCTACATCTTTAAAGTGGCCTATAAGTCCATCAACACATGAATGGACAGAGAAATGTGTACAGTGGAGTACAATTCTACCATAAGGAATGATAAATTTAGGTCATTTGTAGGAAAATAGATGCGACTCAAGACTATAATATTAAGTGAAATAAATCAAACACAGAAGCTTAAATATCTCATGGTCTCTCTTACACAAGAAACCCAAAGCATAAATAATTTAAACAGCAAAATACAAGATGAATAACAGGGAACAGGGAGATGGGTCTTTTGCAGGAGAGCAGAATATCAAGAGATGGGGAGAGGAAGGGTGCGAGGGAGGGAACAGTGATGGAAAAAGGGGTAAGATGTGTTATACGCAGATACCAACCCCTTATGATGAATGCAACCATTAGGCAAAGCAAACAAACACGAATCAAATTTAAAAATTTAAAAGTATCTCACAAAGCATTTTAATGTGTGACTGGGAGTGAAGGCAGTGGCTACAGTGGATTGGTACCAGCAGGGTAAGGGGTTTCCTGGGAAAGGCTCCTCCCTGGGAACTAGGCATGGAGAGAGGAAGATAGGGGGGATACTGGGAAGGGGAGAGATAAGGGAAGAGGCTTCTACCTCAGGGACAGAGCAAGAGATGCAGTCTCATGGTGATCTTGGGTGTCCACAGTTCACTATGTTGCTGCTGACGCTGCCAGTGGGGTTCCAGGGCGGTGTCTGAACTCCGAATTGTGAGTCCACGGGAAAAAGATGTCCACGCCAGACTTCAGGGAGCTGGTAAGCCATGAAGTGATCTGAGCCATTTGTTCACATATTCACCTTCTAATGAAGTATAGAGTTTTCTAGAAGGCCTAACTTGTAAAGATCAAGGGACCACTGGCTCGCAGAAGACCAGACTTGACAGCATTAACCCCAGCGGGCTCACGTGGTCAAGTGCAAACTCATTGCTCTGAGTCTGCGTTACAGAAAGTGATGCATCCAGGGTTAAAGAGTTTGTGATTTGTTTGGTCTGGGCTGGCCCAGGGGAATCACTTTCTCTTCTGGGACCTCAGTGAAGAGCGGCTTTGGCAAGCTGGGGGCTCCCTGACTGCACAGGAATCTGGGACCATGTCCATCAGAAGGCCAGCTTTGTCCTTCCCACATTTGTTTTCTCTCCCAGATTCACTTATTTCCAGACAAGCATTCCTCCTGCGAAATTCAGCTGGTGTTTGGTAAATGACAGAGCTCAGAAGAGGCTTCTAAAAGTGGAGTCTGGGACAGATGGGAAGCCTTTGGACCTCATGGCCATGTGTGGCATAAGCAGATGGTTTTAAGCCTTGCAAAGCTTAAGGGACTGCATAGTCTCGGAACAGACTGAAATGAAAGTCATGACAAATGGGGGCAGATGCTACCCCCAGCACCATGTCTCTGAATGGGTGCTCCTAGCCTCTGCAGCGGTTACATACTCATGAAGTCAGACCTGGAGGTGTTTCCAAAGGACTTGTTCAGCCCCACTTGTGGGCCTCCCTTCCCCTGAGTCCTGCTGCCTCAGCTTGCTGGGGTTCAGCCAAAGTAGGCCTCCTGCTAGTCCCACATATGTTCTGTTGGCCATGGGGTCACTGTACAGGTCGGCTGTCTGCCTGGAACTTCCCCAACTGAATCAGCATTGAACCATGAACCAGCCACAAACTCGAGTCAGCACCTCTGAAAAGCCTGCCCCCCATGACCGCAAGAGGCTTTGGGGGAACATTCAGACACAAACAATAACACCTGGGAATGGCAAAGTGGCTCAGAGCTGGGGCTGAGTTACATATGGCTGTCATGGGACTGCAAGCCTCCAAAGTCACACAAGCCAATTCCATCATAAATCTCACCTTGCACATCCATGGAGAGCCTGCCAGTTTTCTGAAGAAACTTGACCCTGCTGTGTGAATGAAGTTTAGAGCGATGATTTTCTTTCATTTTCTGGAATCAGGAACTGAACCCAGAAAGCACTGAGTTACATCCCCAGCCCTTTTTATTAGTTTTGATCTTGAGACAGGGTCTCACTAAGTTGCTCAGGCTGTGTTCAAACTTGCAATCCTCCTACTTCAGCCTGCTGAATAGGTGTGCACACCATACTTGGCCAAGACTGTGCTTTCCCACTTACCTGCCCTTTCCAGCTAAGCTGGTCTCTAGTAAATGCCACCCTTGTGTCTTGTCAAAATTACAATTTCATAATTTTTGAGTTAAAATTCATGAAGTTCTGTCTTCTGCCCTGGACTCAGGCTTTGCTGCGTCAGGACTATGCCTATCTTGCCTTGGTCCAAGCCCAGTGCCTGGAACAGAGTAAGTGCAAAGCAAAGGTTGTTGGCTGGCTGAGGGCAATGAATGAGGAATGAATGAATGAATGACTATACGGGAAGAACTGGCTGCTGTGCTCTCTGCAATGCGTGCTCAGCCTCTGGAGAGGCTTATTCCTGCGCACCTCCATGGCAGGAGCTTCTGATGTGTGCGTGGCATGCCTATACGTGTGTGTGTGTGTGTGTGTGTGTGTGTGTGTGTGTGTGTGTGTGCGTGTGTGTATCAGGAGGGCCGAGAAGAAAACACCGGTGCAGGCAGTGAGTGCATTTTTCTGTTGACTGCTCCTTCACTTGTCAGCTAATAAGGTGGGCAATGTGGCAGCAAATGTGCTGGGCAAGGAGAGGGACACGAGTATTAGTGAAACATTGTCCTGTCCTGAAGAGACTCCTGACCTAGGAGGCAAATACAGTAAACATAGAAACAACCACCCCAACAGTTGCAATGCAAATGGTGACTTTTAAACTGCCACAGTGTGCCATGCATGCTTGAAGGCACTGGCCGATTTGCTTTTCTCAACTCTCTGAGGTAATAATAAGATATATGGTGAGTGTTTAAATTAAAAAATTATTACCGGAAAAGGCAGCTGGCCATTAGTGCCCCTCACCCCGAAAATATGCCTCCCTCCTTAAAGCAGGCTTAGCCCATCTATTTTGCCATTTTCTGGAGCAGCTTTGGACACCTGCTTTCCTGAGTGTCTTTATGAGGTCAATCAAAAGTACAGGGGATGCTGCTGCCGAGCGCCACCCAGTGGAGAGGTGCCTCATACACCGGAGCGGGCTCTATGTGTGGCTGAGGGCTCTCCCCAGAGGGTAAATACTGTAAGTTAATTTAAAACATCAAGGCAGCCATGACACAGCTGAAGACACTCATTGAGGAGGTCTTTCGGACCTGCGTCAGAAAGTGGTGAGAATGCTGAGATAAATGTGTTGAAACCAAAGGGAAGTGTTTTAAGTGAGATTAATGGCAATGTGTCTTTTACTGTGACGATTTTTTAAATTAAAATACACTGTATTTTCTATCACACCTCATGTTTACTGATTAGAAAATCAAGGCACAGAGAGCTGAGATGCTATCCTAGGATGACTCAGCAAACTCTCCTCCATGCTATAGAACAGGACTGATGCCACCACACATACAGAGAACCCAGAGGACTGGACCACTTGGTCTTGAGAACTGGGAAGGCCTTGAGCTTGAGAGTTAAGTAGACTTGGAGACTGGGGTTGTGTTGGGGGGATGACTGCAGGGTGGGTGGCTGGCTGGATGGGTCAGAGGGAGAGAGACAGGCAAGGGCAGGGGGTGCAGTTTGACCTGGCAGGATCCAAGGTTACTAGTAGAATTGTCAGCAGCAGAGGCTGGAGAGGTCGGGGGGTGGGGGGGCCGAGTCCAGGCAGAGCTCCCAGACCATTTCAGTCATCAGAGTTGTGAATGGGATGATGGGAAAGGTGGTGTGGCTTGTCAGGGGTGGGGACAGGGGCCAGCCATGACCCAGTCAGAAAATGCCTGCCTGGCTGGGGCATCTGTAAGCCCCAGGCTGGTAGCAAAGCTTCTCATTTGGGGGTGATGGAGCAATGCTAGGTCAAATGGGTGCTTCCAGGTTACCCTAAAGAAGCCCTCTACACAGCTCACACTGTTGAGCACTGACCTGGAAGGCACCCCTTGGCCTGCTGGGCTGCTCCCTGGCTCCCAGTACAAGCTCTAGTCCAAATCCATGAGGATCAGACCTCCCCCTACAGAGGATTTGCCCTGCCAGGTGATTTCAAACATCTCAGGTAGAGACAGGGTGACAGGTTGCTATGTGACTTCCTGCCGTGCAGAGAGACAGTGGGAGAGGTCTTGAGGAGCAAGGCAAAGCAGCTGCATCCCGGCACTGTAAGCGAAGATTAAACAGTGGGGAGAACAGGGCTTTGCTGGTAGCCCCGAATAACAGCTTGCAGGTCTCCCTAATCAGCTTAAAGTTGAGTTCATGGAGCGGTGCGAGACACCTGGCTCTTCACAGTGAGCTGCGCTGCTGTTGCTAGAAGTGACTGAAAGGCAGGCAGGGCGAGTCTCAACCTAAAGCTGTTGTTCAGCAGAGAGGGCTCACAGCTCCATAGCAGCTGGCCCAGGCCGCCTAGCGGGAGCAGGGATCCTGCTGATTTCCTGAAACCAGGAATTGGAACTGACACGGTGGAGGGAAGGTAGGCACTGTTTCTAGATGAGAGACTGAGGCGGGCTGGCAATGACGGGCACCAAAACCAACAGAACAAGACTCTAAAGCCACAGCCTTTCCTGGAGGATCTGAGCCAGCCCCACTTCCTAGACCCTTCCTGGCATGGTCCCCACCCCATCGCCTCCTTGCCACCTCCCCAACATCTTCTGCTCATCAACTCCAGATGGGGGCATCTCCTCCTCCAGGAGGCCTCTGCTCCTCACTCTCTCCTCAGGTGGCAAAATGTTCTCTCTGCCCGCGTGGGACCCAACACGTCACTGTCACACAGCATTCATTTATGGACCGGCGCCTGACTCCTAGGACAATGTACACTGGAAGGTGAATTTCTATCACCAGCTACCCTTACTCGTGGACGCTGCATCGGACACTGGCTGTTGGATTTGGCATTCTGATCCCATTCTTCTACCACATCAGCTGTCTCCCATGTGTCACTCACTCATTCACTCCTGTATTCATGCATTCATGAATTCCACATGTGTTTCTTAAGCAAACCTACTCTATGTCAGACTGCTCTACTTCCAAGACCCAGGAGTGAACATATGACTCAGACCCAGCCTATAGAGCAGCCTATTTTCTTGGCCAGTCAGAACATTCCATTCTCCTATCCACAGAGATGAGTTAGAGATGGGCAGGTGACACAGCCCTGCCATTGAAATTTAAATCTCAGGCTTCCCTGGCAACACTGTGAGAAGCAGCCTGAACTTTCTCAAGCTGCTTGATGGGTGTTGGCCTGGAGCTGCTCCGGCTGCCTACAAAGAATCAAGTCACCAGCAAAGAGAGCAATTTTGGGGGACAGAGAGCCAGAGCTTCCTGGTGGCATAGTTGAGCACTTAGGTCCAGCCATGCCTGCAGGAACCCTGGAATTTTCAATTAAATGTGTCAGTCTGTCCCCTTTTCTGTTGAAGCCAGTTTAAACTGGACTTCTATGACATGCAGCTGGTGTTCTCACAATGTAAAGGTAGCACATCTCCCTTTGTACTTGTGAAAAACAATCCTTTGTACCCCCGGGCTGTCCTGAAACCAGGTCCAGTGCAACATTCACATTCTTGCTACCCAGAGTATGGTAGGCAAGGCTGGTTTGTTGTCTGCTGTCACCTGTGTTTGCTCCTTAGCCCTGCTTGGCTGCTGTCTCCTGCTGTGTGGAATGTAAGGAATGGGCTGTCCTCTTGACTTCTCTCTGGAGCTCATGGGATCTAGGGCATGTGCACATAGCATCCTGGGTTCTGGACGGCATACAATGCTGATTCAGAGGCCGCAGGTTGCTCAGGTTGAATTAATAGTTAGGCGTCAGGCTCCCCCACAGTTTGAGCCTTGTTTTTGTTTTCTAGATATTGGGCCTCATTTTCACCATGCTTGCTATTGTTTTTGTTTGGATCTTAGGCTGTCATTCCTTTCTGCCCCTTGAGATCTCCAGGATCCATCATTGCCCCGGGGACTTGAGCATGTTCCCGCACACAGTTAATGAATTCTGCACAGGGTGTATTTTTAGTTGCCTTGTTTGCATCTGTTCACTCCGTTCCTAGCCTGATTGACACCTGCTAGGTAGAGCTCAGAGGTACCTTTGCTGTGGGAGTTGTTTGTCTGTGCAGCACTTCTCTGATTGCTTCCGGCCTGCGGCCTGGGAGAGATGTGGAGATTTCCCTCTCTTCTCCCTCATCTGCATTCCTGTGTTTGATTGGGCTGCAAGGGGAGAACTGGGCTTGTTTTTCTCCGCTCCACTGCTGGATGACAGCACCAATGAGAAAGGCTGTGCTTGCTCAGTTCCCTGGGCAGAGGTGTCCCTGTGCGCAGGTGGCTGGCGTCAGAGACAGCTCGGGGGACAGCCTGTCAACAGCCGAAGCCTGAGATTGGGAGAGCTGCCTGGGGCCAGGCAGGAGTGGATGGCACATGCCCATGGAAGGGTGTTGTTGAAGAGTGTTTGACAAGGGTGAAAGTCAGGAAGGAACCAACAAAGAGTGGCAAAGCACCGGGGGATTAGTGACGAATTAAAACTGTGACTTCATCTCCCTACCTGGACAGGAAGCTTGCATCATGCCTGAGATAACTGTGGTTGGAAAAGGCTGTGTGACAGTAGCAGTGGCATTCGGTGGAGGGGCCCAGCTCTTGCCACTGTGGCCTCTGGCCCTATCTGCCCATTGGACGTGGTAAGGGAGCCTCACTGGTACAGTCTACTGCCATCAGACCCCTGGGGCCCCGAGTTAGGGTGCAGGGTGGCAAGTGGCTCTGGAAGAAAAAACAGATACTGCCCTGTTAGTTCTCCATGAAGTGCCTTTGTTTCATTCAGACCAGGTTCACTGGGGTATAAGGGGCAGAGAGCCACTCCTAGTCACTTCTAGGAGAAGCCAGTGATGGGACTGTGAGCTGAGAGGGGCCCTGCAGGGATGGAGGGTGTGGAGATGCCTACTGAGTACCCTAGGTCAGCTCCTCCCTCCCCAGTCCTGATCCCCACTCCAGGTCACCCCAGCCCAGTGTAGTACACAGCCTTCTGATAGAATTGGATTTCCAGTCAGGGAACCATATGATAGAATTGTGGTGTGGCTGAAAAGATCAGAAGTATGAAATAAATGACCTTTATTTTAAGAATGCGGGGAGAGACCGCCGACCCTCTGGGGTCCGGCATAGTCCCCGGGGGCTGGCATTCTCTTCGCTGGACATGTGGAGTAGGGGCATACATGTAGCTTAGGTTTGGGATGGAGCCTAAGGGGCATTACTGATGCACAGGTAGCCCTTTGGTATTCATTTCATACCATAGGTAAATTCCTAGGGGCGGGGAAGATAGAGCCCCTTGGTTCCGCCTCCAAGGCTTTACCTGCTACAGTGTCCAGCCTAGGGCAAGATTCTTTCACCTTCCTTCCCCTGTGCCCACTTAGGCATGTGGAAGTGTTTATGAAATATTCAGAAAGTACTTTTGCTGCAAGAATGGTATCATATAATGTGTATAATCGCACAATCAATTTTTCCACTGAACATGAAATGGATCTCTTTCTAGGCCAATTGGTATCTGTAGCTCTGAATCATTCTTTTAATTGCTTCTTAGTCGTTCAGAGTATGCACATGTATAGATTTTTCTAGAAAAATAATCTCTTGTCCCTTTCAATGAGCCAATGTGGAGCTCCACTGGGTCAAAACAGGCTCTGCAAAGGCTCCAGATCTGTCCAGGCTGGTTGAGGATGTGATACCTGGGGCTAGGACAGGAGAGCCACTAGTGGTGGTAACCCCTAGATGGCACACAGGTGGACTGGACACAGGTGCTAGGAGAAAACCAGGCAGCTGGGAAGTCCCTGTGGAGGGGGTGAGGTCAGCTGGATGTGAGAGGGGTCACTACTGCCATTTGCGGCCTGAGCAGGGGCTGGTAGACACAGGCTGAGCTCAGACAGCAGTCATGGATGAGTGTCACTGCTTGGTGGCAGAGGGAGGAGCTAATGTCATTCAGAGTTCTTTGAAGTGAACTGGTCTTGCCACCCCCCCAAGGTTAATTACCACTTTGCCCCAGTGCTGTCACACTCTTGATTTGTGTAGCAAACTCTATTTCCATTGAAAGCTCATCTGTCAGCTCTAGTTTCATCTGTGTCCAAATGATCACACGTTGGAACTCAGGCACATCTCTGTTAATGAGCTTTGACAGGGTGCCCATTAGACAGTGGGTGACATAGGGACACCCCCTCCAGATTGCATCGCATGGCAAGGACATCTCAGCCAGCTGCAGGCAGTTTCCCTGGGAGAGAGAGTCCTCCTGTGCTCTGGTTAACGCAGACAGTGAGCTTCCCTCCCTGGCTTTGCGGTGGGCTTGTTTGCCTTCCTCCTGGTTCGCTCACACCGTCCCCTTACTTTGGCCTCTTCCTTCTTCCAATCCCTTACAGCATCTCATAGATGGCCAGTCACCCTCTCTGGATCTTCAGCCGTGTACCCTCCCCTGTCACCCGGGTGAGTCTTCTCCATTTTTTTTCAGTTTATTTTAGAGTGAATAAAATCAAGCAAAATAAAACAGAATAAAGTCAATCAAAACAAAACAGTATAAATGACATAGGATTTTGAAACAAGGTAATATGAAATCAACAACAGTTACCATAACGCCTCTTGTTGTCTTCAAAATAGCTGCCCATACCTTCAGACATAGTAAACTCAAACAGAACAGGACAGAATAGTACCAATAGAAACAAAACAATGAAGATAATACAGGACTGCAAAACAAGACAATAGTAAATCCAAAATGGCTACCATAATATACCTTGTTATCTTTGAAATAGCTGCCCATGCCATCAGATACAACAAACAAGATAAAACAATAAAACCCAACCAAACAATGAGAATAATACAGGATTTCAAATCAAGGTAACAGGGATTAACACTGGCTACTACCTTCAGAAGGACCCCCATAGATGCTACATTCTGTATTGTTGTTCTCTGATCAGACTACCAGCTTTTGGCCTGCAAAGCCAGTGAAACACTGAACATTACAAGCATTAAGTTGTATTTTACCTCTTTAGCTATCATGATGGCCTGCCCTGGGGCGGTGTGTGTGTAGGGGAGTTGGCTCTTCCTGTCTCCCTGCTGATGTGCTGGAAGGCGCTGACATCTGGCTCTCCCCTAGGCTGCCCACGCACGGTGCTAGGAGGTCTTAGCTTCTCACTGACTTCTTGCTGTCCTCCGCTGCAGCCCACAAATGGTGCAGACTCCCAGGAGATGGCTGGCGTCCACACTTTCTTCTAACTTTCTGACCACCTCATGGCAGCCACATTTTGATATAGCCTCAAATTATATCATAAATTATTTCCACGGCTTAGGACTTGAGGATACACCTTTCCTCCTCCTCTTGCCTCCCATTCTGAACCACAGTGCTCCAGGCTTTGGCACCTCCTTACCTTTTAGTTGCTGGAACTCTTGACTCTCCCAGGGTTCAGGGGAATGTGGAAATTCACCACACACCCCAACACAAAGTTATACTTCCTGAACTCTTCATTTAGGAGATGGGAGGAACCATTACAATCTCCAGTGAGAAGTAAAAGTGACATATAAATTGATGCAGTCCTCTTAAGTGGGAAAAACTCCCAGTTATGAATCATGTGGGGGAGGCAGATTCTTACCTTAAAGAGGTGGTGCTGGGAATTGCTTTTCCTCTTATGGCACTATCCAAGTTGCTGAAATACCTCCTCTCATTATTGGAAACCTATATAAAAGTGGTAAATTTTCATTTTAGGCATATTACAGCTTTACTTTAAGACACCTCCTACCCGTCTTGGCAGCTCTGAAGGATAACTTCATGTGCAGCTGCCACTCTAGTTCAGCAAGGGACAGCAAGGGACTAGTCTGGGAACAGCTGGTGCCCAGCTGACTTCACCAGCTCTGAGCCCACATCCGAAGAGTCTCCCTTTTGTGGGCCTCTGCCTTGTCAAGGGAGCAGCCTGAAGGCCACGCAGCTCCTCCTGTGAGGAAGGGGAGGACCCTTGAGAGGGAGAGTGTTCCCGGTGGCTCTCAGCTCAGCTGGCTCCAAGGAGAGGGTGCAGCAGTGGCTGAAACTGAAACAGGGCTGTGTTGGAGAACAGATGTGCCACAGCCTCACGGACTTGATTGTCTCAGAAATAAGTGCCTGAGCCTCCATAAGTGACGGAGACCTTTGAACCTGAGGGCACCGGAGAGTGGGAAGGGGGACATGGGCTCTGACTGAGATGGTTTTCCATTTCTTCCTGCCTGCCCTACTCATTAGCTGCACATCCTTGGGCAAATGATTTTGCTCCTCTGTCCTTCAGCTCCCTTCCCCTGCCCCATTGCTCCGTGTCTGGAGCGTAACCCATATGGAGGCAGCCTTCCTTGGTTCTGGTTAGAGCTACATCATAGACTCCCCTCTCTCAGTTCTCAGTGGTCCACTCTTATTAGTATAGCGCTGATTTCACCCCTGAAGCACTGTCGCTTATGAGGTCAGCACTAAAGCTGCATGGATTCTTGTCCTTCTTCAGTAACTTTCCATGTCTATTTGACTGTATTTTTCACTCGGTCATCTCCGCATTCATTGCTGCTTCCTGGGATGCTGGATCTCTCCCAAGCAGGTTTGGGAGTAAAGTTCAAAGTTGAGGTGTAGAATAGTGAACTGCCTCCCACTTCTCAGCACCCCTCATTGTCCAGCCAGAGTGGGACATGCACCGTATGCATAACTATGAGGATTACCTAGTCCTTCCTAGAGTAATCTACAGCAGAAACTGGAAGAGAGTTGAGTAGTTTTAGCAGAAACTGTATGGTTTTCAAAGCTTAAAGTATTCCCTATCAGGCCCTGTATGGAAAAGTTAGCTGACCTCCTCCCCAGATTAGCTTCTAATCATGTTACTCCCAGTCCTTCTTTAGCTCCAAGAGGACAGAGAGGAATGAACTCTGAGCTTCCCTGTGGAACTACTGTTTTACATAGAAAAAAATCATAGCCACACGACATGTATGTTGATATCCTTTGTGGGTATTCCCTCCCTGATAATCATATGGTACTGCAAATCCAAAGATTCAGCTCAGGTATAAGCCCCAAGCTGGAGAACCCTAACAGTCACATTTGTCCTTGGTGCTGACTGAGCCTGGAGCCTCTGATTCCAGAACCTCAGTAAGTAACATCAGTATTTTATTTATTTATTCATTTTTGAGACAGGGTTTCATTATGGAGCCCAGACTGGCCTTGAACTCACAATGATCTTCCTGTCTCAGCTTTCCAACTTCTGGGATTGCAGCCATGTGCCATTGTGCCTGGTTCAATAAGCAACATTTTATATTTACTAGGCACTTGGTTCTTTTCAAAAGGATTCTAAAATATACTTGCATTTGATTATATTATATTTTTTGAGAGATACAAAAAATAGTTTTATATGTTCAACCTAGGATCTAGCACTAGTTCAGAATTCTTATTTACCATGGGGGCCTGCCTGCTTTTATTGTATTTTTCAGTTACACTCTATTATGGTTGTATCTAGATCTTCCCCCAAAGTCTCATGCAGCCAAAGGTGGGACTTTTTCAGAGGTGGCTAGATCTAGAGTGTGTGATGCTGGAATTGATTCACAGCGCCGTGCTAGGATTAAGGGCGTTAGGATGAAGGGCGTGAGTGCTACCAGCCCTAAGTGGCCTGGATCGGATCTAAGGATAGGAAGAGCTGTGGTCATCCTTTTCTTGTTTTGCTACCTTCTGCCCACCATGAATTGTTTCTCCTCTGCGAAGCCTTGGAGCCAGCCAGTTATGGACTGTAACCTCTACAAACTGAGCTAAATAAACCTTTCCCTCTTTAAGTTTGGGTGCTGGGTATTTGTCTCAGCAATGAGAGATGTCATTAATGCATACTCTTGTTTTTGACCTGTCGTTAAGTCTCATTGCGTTCTACCTAAGATCCTGCTAGGCAGATTATTTTGGAATGAAAAGATCTTTGGCTTTATTTTTGTGGTTGGTTATCTTTGATAACCTGACCTCCACTGACTTTCCTGAGGTCTGAGTCCACTCCCTGAGGAGTCTCCCTTTTGTGGGGCTCTGCCTTGTCAAGGGAGCACCCTGAAGGCCATGGAGCTCCGGCCAGTGATGAAGGGGAGGATCCTCCAGGGGGAGCGTTTGCAGCCCCACGCCTCCTGCTGTGATCTTGCCAGTGGTTCAGCAGAGAGCAGCTTCTCTCTGAACATTAACCAAATCCACCAAGTGATCGAAAAATGCCCATGTTCTTTCATGACAGTCTTGAAGTTAAGTATATTTCCTTTCAAAGACAAATGAAGCAGACTTGAAAATCCAGTGGAAGTCCAGCTCCTGACGTCCAGTTTTCAGGGTGTTTAACTACATCACCACTTTCTTTCTTTCCCCAAGCAAAGGCATGACCTCATTCTCAGGGCCCTTGGCTTTTCTCAGCATGACCATTGTGTGTTTTATTCTGCCCCATGCAAGTGCTCAGGTGTGGAGCAAGACAAACACATGACAATATTGCTATGTTTAATAGAAGTAGGTAGGGGCTGGGGATTTAGCTTGGTGGCATAAGCACCTGCTTGGCAAGTGTGAGGTCATAAGTTTGATCCCCATTCTCTACCCCCCCCAAATTGAAGTAGGTAGATTCTGGTGCTGGGGACATCACTGTATCATAAATATTTATTCAGCATAATAGTTTGGATAGGCACAGAGGAAAGACCAAAGAGCTAATAGTCAGATCCAGTAACCAAGGTTACCCTTGGATTCTATAAGAAATAGCATCCTTTGTTATCACATGCGAACAGTTCTTCATTTTCACAATTGGAGAGCTGAGCCACAGGGAGGAGAAGAGGCCTGTCTGAGGGGTCAGAGGCTTAACAGGTTTCAAAACTTAGGCCTTCCCATCCCTATGCAACTGACTTCTTCTGTACCAATAGTTCCCTTGGGGTACAGGGACAGTTTCTAGGGGGCCCTTAAGAGGGAAGGAGATCATGGGTCATAAAAGTTCCAATCTTACCCGATTTATTGTGAAGAAAACATTCTGCTCTCTGAAATGATTTGAAAGTCACTGCAGCAAATCATGCCAACTCATATTTGGGGGAGACTGAAAACCCTTAACAGGAAAACTGAAAAGTCAATATACAATTGGTTTCCGTTTACTGAGTGGCTATTTTATCCTAGGCATTTTACTGTCAGTGGCCAATTTAATGTTAATAACATCTTTATGAGTCACATTTTACGACCCTATTTTAAATGAGAAGAATGAGTATCATAAAGCCTGAGGATGTCGTCCAAGGATACACAGCAAGTAAGTGGAGGAACTGGGATTCAAACCTGTTTTTCTTTTCTGATTTTCAAAACTTCTTCTTTCTTTGTTACTCCAGGCTTTTGTGTCATTTAGCTTCATGCTTTGACGGACAAGTATCATGGAAGACTCCAGCATTCCTAAACGATCAGTTACTATATCTCCCACCTCTCACGTCCAAAAGGAATCTTGCATTTGCTTATTAGGTAACATTTAGAAATCAGGCCGAAGCAATCCCTCGTTAATCTTAGCCCATTCCCTTCCTTCTGTGGACAAGAATCCCTGTTATGTGGAAAAGAAAATGAACGGTACCGACAGTCCCTGACCCACAGTGGTTCTATTTATTTACTTATTTTGACATTACAATGCTGAAAAGGCATGGGTATTTGATAGGAAATGTACTTCTAATTTTGAATTTTAATTTTCCCTCCAAGCTAGTACAATATGCACTCACAATCCTGGGCAGGAGCAGCTCCCAGTTGGCTGCTTGGTCCTCAGGGGAAATTTCTTACACTGTTGAGTGCTGAGTTGCTAGGCTTGGATGCCTGGTAGGTTCAGTGTTTTAAAAGTATTTTCTACTCATAGTATTTTTAGGAGGATGTAACCCTATCACAAGTCAGGGGGCATCAGTGCCCACAAGTGACATGCTTGGCAGATGGCACTAACAGGGCATCTGAATGACACATTTGAGACGAAAATCTACTTCTTCCCATCCTGTATCACAGGCTCTTTTCCCTGACAGTCTCATCTCTTTGCAGGATGCAGTGAAGGGTGGTGAATGCTTAGTCAAGGGGATACCTAGAGGCTTCTGACTGCTCTTTGAAGACACAGCTGGCTGAGACCTAGAGTTCAACTCTCCCACCTTTACCTGACATCTGCTCTCCTCTGATGGTAGATATGGGTGTATCTGTGAGGTTCACCCCACAGAACTTTGGGCCGCATACTGGCCAGGAGCTCCTGGTGGAACTGGCAATACTGAGGTATGGGCTCCTCAACTGACAACATCTCCAAGTAAAAACAAGCCTTGCCTTTGGGAGACAGGGCAGCTAGGAGGGCCTGCCCTACTGTCAGAAGTGACCTAGGGCCACACTGTGCCAGGAACCATATTAATTAGTGTTAAGGCAGGGTAGGTACATGCATTTAACCATGGTTTCCTCATTACAGAGGCTCAGGATAAAATCTTATCTATCTTCCAGGCATCTATGGTCAGTCAGTATTAGAAACAGCCTGTGTCACCCAGTAGAAGAGTTCTCTGCAGGACAGAGGGAGCAGAACTGGGTTCCTGTCCTGCCTAAATTATGGGCTTACTCTGACTAAAGGCCAGAGGAGATGTTTCCCCAAGTCTTAGTGAGAAAAGATTTGGGTTGGCTCAGCTGGTGCCTCCCTACTAATACCTGCTCACTGCCATGGTGACATCCATGTCACCAAGGGCCAGAGCCGTGGCCACCCTCTGCTGTGCACCTATGCCTGCTGTGATGGTCTTGTGTGTGATGTAGCTTTGTGAGGTCATTGGAAACGCTGGGGGCAGGAAGTGATATCTGCCCTTTAGAAGCCAAGACTGCCAGTGTAGTTAGAGCATAAACTTTTGTCTCTTTGCTCTTGACTTCTGAAACACCCTTGAAGGGACTGTGATGTGGCTAAGGGTCCCCTCAAAACCATGCCTGTTACCTCATTATCTGGCCCTCTGGTGTTTCCTGTAGACACTGCTGGTGCACGTGCTCTGCTGCCCTAGAGAAGATGAGTCCATAGAGTGAAGCCTTCCTGCCATCAGCCCACACCTCCTGCATCTGTAGGGGTGTCTTTTCTTTGGATAGAGGTGACAAAGTGGCAGACATTTCTGTTAGATTGTGCCCAAAGCATGCTCAGGGAGGGTCATCTCCTGAGGCTCGTTTCCCTGTGGAGGCCTTGACCTTCATGGTCAAGGTGGTCCCTGCCACCTACGTCATCAAGGCTCACTTGTCCACATATTCTTCCCCAAAAAGTGTGAACCCAAATTCAGAACAGCAAACGAACAAAATCACCTATCTTGGAATTCTTTCCAGTGTCTTCTTGTCCTGTGAAACAGCATCAGAAAGAGGATTGTCCCCAGTTCCAGGCTTTCTGATTCCTCTCATTATTCACCTAAAAATACCAGTCGGCCTGGTCTGTAACTCAGCTGCAATCCCAGAGTTGGTGCTTGGTTTTTCTGGTGAGGGGTCTCTCTCTTTAGGAACCTGTGCAAAGAGAATGTCCTTGTGATTTAAAGGAATGCAGACACTGAAAAGTCTAAAACATCCCCACAGAAATTAGATTACCAAATACCTCCTTCCCAGCATGCTGAAACTATTCCCTGAGAGAATCATACCATCAAATCTTAACCGACATTGCTTTCCCTGAAGCCCCTGATACCACCCTACACCTGGCCTAGTGGGACGCAGGCGACAGAAGGCAGCATGGGAAGAGGTGCATGCTGGGAGGGTGCTGTCAGATGGTGGATAGTTTCTGACACTGACTATGTGACATGTCCCAGGAACTAAGGCACTTGTTCACACATGCACCCCCAGGGAAGCCCCAGGAGAGAAGAGTGACCACTTTGCCTTCATTTTGTTGATGAGGATCCTGAAACACGGAGAAGTTAAATAACTTTCTCAAGGTCGCACACCTAAAATGTGCCAGAATCAAAATTCAAATACAAGCAGTGTCCTCTCAGAGCCCGTGCTCACTTTTTTTTTTTTTGGAAGAGCTCAAAAAATAAATAAAGATGTGAGAAATATTTGGGACTCTATGATTCTATTCAAGGTTCCCCAGCAAGCAGTAGTGATGGTAACATACACTGCATGTCTCTTTGTGAGTACTTCTATGTGCACTGATTTTGTGGGATGAGGACCCTTTGAATCCTGCTCTGAACTAAGGGAGAGGTGACCCTCCCAGAGATGCAGGGAGTAGGGAGGGCAAGGGAGAGAGTGAAAGAATTAAGATGTGCTGTGTGCCCGTGCTGCTCCACACTGGGAATGTGATGATCGTCATGTAATGCAAACTTGTGCTAATAAAAAATAGCTAAAACAATAAAACTTGAGGCAGGGCTTCTGCACCCCTTTCCGAGCTTCCTCCTCCCTTGGGGTTCAGCTATGGATGTTGTAAGCCTTCTCTTACAATAGAAGGATCCAGCTGATGGGCAGCCACACCACAATTGAGGGAGGTTTGGGATTGTAGATTACATTTTCATTTTTAATAACATAGTCTGATAATTTTGGGTACCAGCCTGAGTTCCCTGGGGTCACTTTGGGACGGTGGTGATGGGGAAACAGAATGAAGCTGGACTGTGTGTCCTTGCAGGCCTGGCTCCAGTCCTTCCTTGTTTATTCAGTGGCTCATGCATTTATTCATAAGTGTTGCAGAGTGGCCTGTGTATCTCGTCCTGTGGGGATAGGAACAGGAGATGGGTGAGTTAAGCCATGGTCTCTGGCCTCAGGAGCACCCAGGCCTGATGTGGAGAGAAGACTCACACTGCAGAACCAGGTGACCTGCGCCCAGAGCTATGGCACAGAGGAGAAGCATGGTACAGGGCTGCCAAGAAAGGAGCTGCTGCAGGCTGGGAGGCTCCTTCCTGCCCACTTACCCCTCCACTGCTCAGAACCTGGTCCCTGACACAGACCTCCTGCTCTCAGAGCCTCCTGAGCCCATGCACCCATGAATCCCTGTGTTCTGGGCTCACTCAGCATCTCCATTCTTTGATGCTACTGAACACTGTTCTTGACTTGATTTCTTTCCCCAGTGGTCTCCTCTGGGCTGCAGCCAAACTAACTGCCCTTCCCATCCACTTTCCAGCAGTTCTTTCCCAGATCCATCGTGAGAGCAAATCACCTGGTGAACATGTTCACAAGCAGATTTGGATCCCGGTGAGCCTGGTTTGAAGTGCAAGATCCTGCATTATTCCCAGTCTGCAGTAGGTGCTGATGGCCCTTACTGTGAGTGACAATGTGAAGATGATAGATGGTGGCATTCTCTCTACAGAACTTGGCCATGTCTTGTTAGGGGAGATCTCTCCACAGAGCACCCTACAAATCCACTTCTGTCCTGCAGAGATGGAGTGAGAAATGCATTCTGTTTGCCACTCTGGATAAGATGTGACCTACGGTGTGATTTTGGGGAGGGCCCGCTATGCTGGGTAGGATACAAAGACGCCCTGAGCCTATGAGAGGAAGAGGAGGCATTGCTGCTTCCAGACCTTGGAAGTGACAGAAGCAAAGGCAATGAGATTAGGGGCCACAAGGAAAGGTTTGGGGCTTCAGCCAATGACCAGATCTTCAGTGGTTTTCAGCCATGTGGACAAGTCTAGAATGATTAGAAAGTTTCACCAAATAAGGGTGCTTGATGCCACCCCAAATATTATGTTCACTGGTCTGGGAAATGAGCGGGGCTTGAACATTTTAATGTTTCCAGGTGATACTAGGGTGCAGCGGACACTGAAACCCCCCTGGAGTAACTCAGGCAGTGGAAACAATTGGGAGTCTGGCTCACCTTCAACCCGGGCCTCAGAGAGGAGCAGAGCCCTGAACTCCAGCCCTGCCTGGCCGCCCCAAGGCTGAGGTGGAGTCAGCGGTTCCTGTTGAAAGAACTGTCTGAGGACAGCTGGTTCTATCTCGCTAGCCTTTTCTTTTTTCCCTCAAATGGGATCTTTCCTGAAGAAAGGGAGTCAGGCAGCCCATTGTGAGGCATGAGGATTTCTTGGAAGATGCTATCACTAGCTTTGGCTCTTACAGTCCTTGCTGAGTTTCATGTGGTCCGTAATTTAAGGGGACTTCCTGGGTGAGGCTTGGGGCTAGGAGGCTACTCTGTTCATACATGTCCTCCTTGAGACTTAGCCTTCAGTCCTGGCCTCCTTTTCTTGTTTTCCTCCCTGACACCCTCGATTCTCTCCTCCTCCCTCATCCCTCTCCCACCCCTCCCCACTCTCACTCCTGCAGAGCTTAGCTGGTCAGAGCAAGGATTCCATCTGGTTTATTCCCATTAAGGTGTGGGCGACTGCCACCCCTAGCAAGATAGCGGTTCTGTGGGATCTGACAAGAGGCTCCCTGCTGCCCTTGCCTGGCGTTAGCTTGCAGAAGGCAAAGTGATAGATGAAAAGAATTTCAGCATCCGCCAATCCCTGTCAGGGAGCTTGGTGGGGCCTCTGTGGGGAGGGAGAAAGCTGGTGTTTCTATGCTGTGTTGTGTAGATGTCTCTTCAGATCGTGAGGACAAAATACTGTTCAAGAATAAGCAAATACCTGATGAAGAGTGGTCTGTGCCTCTTCCCTCTTAGGGAGGAAGGAGATTAAGGGGTTCGGCTTTGGGCAGCTTCCGCATACTTCTAATTATAGTGCCCATTTGTAACCAAGGCTTTGGCCCTTCCAGGAGGCTTGATTACGACATTCATAATTCATTGGCAGCCAGTCTATTACCGATTCAATGATTTCTCCAGCCAGAGAAAGAATCTCGATCTTTTAAAAACTGATTTTTCACATTAGAATAGCAAAAGCAATTAGTTTTATTTTTAGCTCCGTTAAGCAGGGTTCTAATGAGGCTGAAAGGAGGTTTTTCTCCCCATCTTTCTTTGCCCATTCTTTTCCCTGATGTGCTTCTGAAGAATTTAGCCTGGACACTTGCCGCCTGCCACCCTGGGCCTCTGTGGGTGCTCCGACTGCTGCAGGACCCCCATGGATGAGCCGCTGGTGGCAGCTCAGCCACTTTGGATCACTCTAGCCTCAGCCTTGTATGTCTCGATCCCTGACCCCCACTTCCACCATCATCACAAAGGTGGGGCAGGCACTGTGGGGTGAGCTTGGGAGCCCCAGCCTGATCCCCACACTATAGCTGGGGTTCCTGGAATGAATGATATCACTCAGGACCTGCTTCCTATAACTGGGGCTCAACTTGACCCTTAGTCTTACTCTCTAGGCCTCCCTTTTCTCTGCACAGATGCCTACGCTGGCCAGGATGACTGATTGACTGTCCTGCGGAACCGCACATGTTTCTCCCTCAGGTCCTTGACCACCCCCCTTGCCCTTCTGGGCACCTGGAGCTCTCTCTCCTTGGAATGTCTGGGAGCGTCTTGTGCTGTAACTGTGTTGGTTGTGTGCTGTCTTGGACAGGTCAATCTGGTCAAGTTTATCAACCAATCAGGTGCCCACGGGGTCCAGGGACCGGGCCTGAAGAAGGGAAGTGTTCATGGTGGGGGTGGCGGTGACTTAGGGGGCGGAGGTCTGATCTAAAGGCTGCAGCTGGTCTTCCAGTACAGAAGACTGTTCTCATGTTTAGAGATTAGAGCCCTGGTCTGGTGCTGTCAGACTTTCTGCTGTTTTTTCAAGGGAAGTTGGAAATCCACATTTTAAAAAACTAAAATACTCTAATTTTTAAATGTTGGTATGAATTTAATTTTCTTTAAAACCTCATGGGAGCCCAAACCTCATGCCTCAGACCTACAATTTGGTTTCCTCAGCTGCAGAGGCGGAAAGAGAACCCATAGACTTGACTGAGACTCCTCTTTAAAGCTTCATTGAGCTCCTGCTGACTCATGTCTGACCCACCAGGTAGACACCTGCTTTCCACACTTGGGGCAGTCCTTGGGCGTCAGAGTCACATGGGACCTGATGGCAGAACCAGCATTCACTTGGGCCTCTGGCCTAGCATTCTTTCTGTAGAGCCACACAAATGGATGGTGGTGCTGCCTGAGCATGTTTGCAGCATCTTGCTGGGATTCGGTGTTAAGAAGAAGTGAGTTAAGAAGAATATGAGCTCACCCTGTTGACCTCCATGGTCACTTTTGTAGCACTGAAGACTCTTGAGTGTGTTGTGTATTACCAGTCACCATGGAGGACGTGGGGCAGAAAGAATCTCACAGGACCTAGTTCTTGCCCTCACCTGGCCTATCACGAGTTCAGGGAACTGGGTGAGTGTCAGTGTGTATCCCACACCCCCAGCGCTCTCCCTGACATGTACTGTGGAATTAACGCATCAGGTAAAAACAGCACAACCTGTGTACAACACAGACAGAAGGTGGAGGTGAGGCAGACTTTCCTGCTAGAATATCCAACAGTTTCATCTTGATCTGAAGATTTTATTTCTCATATGAATCTGACCTGGGCTGCCATAGCATCATTCCTTCTTGGAAAGTGACTGCTTATTGTGACAGAGTAGCATGTGAACGGCTCTTGAATTATATGCCATTACTCAGGGTCAAAGTGCTGGAAAGGTTGGTGAGGCAGGAAACAGGGAAAACACAGAAAGACAAAATCCACTGCCATTCATGCACTCCTGACTCCCCTTCCCTGTCCTCTTCTCAGTTTATCTTGAGTCTGATCCCTAAGAACTACCAGGGGGAAACAGAGCATTACTGTGTGTCTCCCATTCTGGGGACTGAAAGATGGCCTGTCATCCTCAGGAAGAAGGTATAAAAATTAGACCCTGGTGGAGGCCAGTGCCGCTATTGGATGAGCCGCTGACAGAGGACATGAATCTCGACCCTGGGTTCCAATGAAGGATGGTGGCACTGACAAGCCCACATCAAACACACCTCTGTTCTACAGGAGCCATCGCTCACCCCTGAACTCTGGTAGCACATGCTAATGAGGGCCCAGAGCAGCTAGTGTCCCCACCCATAGGTGGGGGCCCAGGCTTTCTGCAGACAAAGCCGGAGTGGTCCCTAGGGACTATAAAGGAAATAGCACTGAATGCTGCTCTCCCCGCTCTCCAGTCCCCGTGTTTCTCTTACCCAGCCTCTGCTTCATCTCCAAATCTTCTCTCTTTACTGGGGACATGAACTCTTTTCTCGCACACTGTGCAGATTGCGTGTGGGAGTTCTTCCTCTTGGAGGCTTCTGTGGAGACCCCCGGCATAGGACAAGTGCATCTCCTAAGGAATGAATGGTCCATGGGCACATTTCTGGCACTGGCTAGGAAATAGTTTGGCAATGGCCTTGAGAGTCCTTTTGAAAACTGAAGTTGATTTTGATTCACAGGTAGTCTTGACTATTAGCTGATAAGGAACTGAGTTCAAGATGATGACAAGAGTGTGACAAAGATGACGATGGCAGGAGCTGGCATCCATCAGGTGTTTGCTTTGCCAGCCAGTGTATTAAGAGCCTCATGGATTCTCAGTCCTGCCTGCCACCCACTCTGAACTGGGCATGAGTGTAGTTCAGAAATGGAGAAGTGGGCCTTAGACAGGTAGGAGAACCTCATCAGGACAGTTAAAAGTAGACATCCCGGGGGGGGGGGCTGTTCCAGCAGTGGGCATTTCCCTGAGGAAAAGCGGAGAGGATCAGGTGCTCAAATGCCACTTCCTTCCTGCAGTACCCTCAAATCCCACCCACTCCCCAGCGGCAGAATTAAGAACAATGACTTAAGATCTGTCTCTGCCACTTTGAAGCCAGGTGACTTAAGGGAATTATTCAGCTTCCCTGAGACTCCTTCCTGCATCCTAAACTAGAATTGGCCCCTTCGTGGGACAGCTGTGAGGCCAACACAGGGCAGAGGAGGGCAGGGTCCAGCATACCATCTCTGGCGAGTGGTAGCTGAGTGAGGTGATCACTCATTTCTGCCACAGGGCACCTCACAGGCAGCCTGCGCCCTCCCCCTGGTGTTTTGCACATATATTTATCATCCTCATAAGACTAAGTATCTGGGGGCAAGTCCCATGTTTTGTGCATCTCAAGAATACTTGCACTGGAACTTTAGATACAGCCAGCTGTAGCAGAGACCGGACTGGGGACAGTCACGTTGAACACTTGTTGAATGTCCAGCCCAAGGGATGCCTGCTCTAAGTCCTCCCAAGGACCTTGGTGGGTCTGTGTCACTATGCTTGCTTTGTCACTGATAGAACTGTGGCATAGAGAGGTTTCATTAAGCTCCCTGGGATTCTGTACTGGCAAATGGCGGCTTCTGGAGGGCTTCCAGGTGCTCTGGGTGCTGAGCTGACTCTAAATCTCAACTCCACAGGCCATCCCATAACACCTCTTTGCTAACTCCATCCTCTTGTCAACGTCCTAACCAGCAGGGAGCCACGGCTCAGATGGCCAACGCCTGCTCTCCATTACACAGCTAATTTAGCGGTGGAGCTGGGCTGGTGTGGAGCTCCATGGACTGCCAGCCTGGGGCGCCTCAGAAGAGGTGTGCTCCATCCGATGGCATGGTGATTAATTGCAAGAGAAGCTGTGGGAGGCTGACATTTTCCCAGCCTCCTCTGTGTTTGCTGCCCCCGCACCAGGCCCTGAATGTCAGTCTCCCACTCCCCGCCCCACGGCTGTGCAGGGTGGAAGGAGGGAAGCCTACACACTGTTATTAAGCAATTAAAAATACGGGCTGAGCAGATGCGGGGCAGCCTCCCTCCCTGATGTGTTGGGCAACAAGAGGGCTGGCTGCATCTCATTCACGCTGGGAAGAAAATGAACAGCAGTGTCTTTTAGTATGCAGTGTGCCGTTGACTGATAGCTCAGCAGTCCAGGCTGGTGGACAGGAGTCCAGCTAGGTCCCCGAGGTGCAGTCAGTGACATCAACAGCATCACAGTTACAAAAGTGAGGCGGAGTCTCATGGCTTTCCCTGGGTCTGTGCCCAAAGCTGCCATGTTCTTCATTCTACTGTTCTATGGGAGTCCAGAAACTTAGAATCAAGCTCATGACAAGTTGTATTCAAATCATTCCTGTTGCTCATTCCCATTTGTGAAAATGAGCCCCGGAATTAATCTGTTGTAGAAAGGCATGGTGACTGAGTTTGGCTGGTGAAAAGGCCTCTTTGGTGATAAACCTGAAGGTTCTGCTGGAAGCTCCCACCCACATTCAAAACCAGGACCAGATGATGGGCTCCGTGGTTCTTTTCTTTTCCAGATTCCTCCATATCCAATTAATAGCTAAGTGTCTTTGCTCATGCCTTGAAAATGTCTAGCACATCGATCTTGACGTTTGCTTTGTGTGTGTTGGAGGGTGTACACTCACTGGGGGGGGGGTCCAGGCTAATGAGACCCCCTGCTGAGTCGTGGGAGGAGCAAGTTCAAGCACTGTGTGTTGCAGAAGGCAATCTTCTTCCCTTTGCTCCCCATCCCTGGCGTACCCGGGGTCTTGAACACAGGTGGGTTCAGTGAGTATGAAAAATGCATTGTACAGGAGTTTGTTGGAAGTTTCTTGTTTTTTTCTCCAAACAATTGATTCAATTTCAACTTCACAAAAACTATAAAATATTCATTTGAGTATGGCTTGTTGGCATAAAATTATGTAGTATAAGTAGAAAGTTACTTGTATTGGTGTTCACAGAGGCAAACATGCTTGTGTAGTATAGAGAGCATACCACCAGCACCTAGGATGATGGCAGAAAATATCAACTCAAAGTGTGATAGGACAGGGAAAGTGGAAATAGGCAAATATTTCAAAATACTAAGAACCACATCTCTAGGGAGGACCTAGAGGAAGGGTGGGGAGGGGGGCAGGCAGGAGGGCAAGGAATGGGGGAAGAGTTGGACCAAAGTGACCCTTCCTCCGGGTCCCCAGACCGGAGACACACAAGTCCTGGGAGCATAAATCTCAGCAAACCATCCAGGATGGAGCATCTTGGAATCCCAGGAAGAACTGATACTTATCCAACTCTGGGCAGTTTGGAGTATCCAGTCTCAGCTTTGGGCTTTAATGCTCTTACCTTTATGACTCTAAAGGAGCTACAAAGATTGGGGGGTCTTTCCCTTCTTCCTTTCCCACACAGATATAAGTGGGGAGTACAAGAACTGACCAATTCCATTTTTAAGGCTTTTATTTCAAATCAGTTTTAGATTTATGGAAAGACTTGCAAGATACTGTAGTGGAAACACAATTCCCAATCCTTCTCTCAGCTTCTTCCCCTTGGAATTAACTTTAATAACTATGGTGCAATTATCAGGACTTAGATACTAAAACTGGTACAGTATGATAACTAAATTACAGCCTTTGCATGACTTCCACTGGTGTCCTTTCTCTGTACTAGCATCCAGTCCAAGATTTCACATTGTATACAATTATTCTTCTTTCACCTCCTGCACTCTTTAACAATTCCATAGTCTCTCCTTATCTTTTGTATCACAGACACTAAAGAATATTGTGCAGAGAATATAACCTTACCTCTGTGATTTTACCCAAAATGTACCCTTACCTCATTTTGATCATTAGAAAACATCAGAAAAACCCAAAATGAGGGACATTCAACAAAACAGCAGGTCAGTCAGCCCTTAAAGAAAACCCTTAAGCCTCTGCTTTTGTATTTAATTGGTCTCAGAATGACTTTGAGGGGAGTTTTAGGCTGGGGTAGAAAGATAGGGCACTGGATTAAAACTCAACCTCAGAAAGAACAGTGATTTTTCCTGGCACGGGGGTGCTTTAGAGCAAGAAAATTCTGGTCTCAGCTCTGCTATGTCACTGAAGAACCAGCCCAGTGTCTTCTTGGGAAATGGGATAACTTTTTTCTGCTTCTCCCTAAGGAAACTCTGAACCAGTGAGGTTGAGGGAGGGACTTGGTGAATCTCCTGGGGCGGTGCCCATGAAAGACCCCGTCATCTCCACTCCACCAGAGATGCACCAAGGCGAGAAGCTTTGCCAGCCAACCAGCCTCTCATCCCTGCTCAGTAGCTGAGAACCAGGAGAGGAGTGGAAATGTTCTAGGTTTCTACCTCCATTGTTTCTACAAAGAAGAGACTTTGTAGAATTTCACTCAAAAAACATTTCCGACCACCAGCTACATGTGCCTGACACTATTGTAGGTATTGTCATCTGGCAGTGGAGAAAAAGGCTAAGATCTTTGTCCTATGGATGTGACACACTAGAAAGGGGGGGCACACACTGAACAAGACAAAGAAATGAGAAAATCTTCGAAGGTGAAAAATTGCATCTTTGAACTAACAGCTGAGAGTGCTTTCAGATAAAAATCCATGCTGCAGACAGATGATTCCTGCTGATGAATGGGGAGGTTACAAACTCACACCCAGCCTGGATCAGGAGGGGGAGAGTGGGCGTGGACCTGTCTCACCGGGTGATGCTTTCTCATTTTAAGTTTCAAATCAGATCCTGCTTCATGTAATTAGATAATGCATTTAGCCATGGAAGTGCCATCCTTGTGACCTGGGACGGTCACAATCCTAATCATTTCCATTTGGCCCCAGCATCTCAGGGGAGGAGCAGAAGGAATAAAAGAGTAACTCACTCTTAGGTACTAATTCTGGGGTAATAACACAAAGGTGGATCGCATGCATCATCCCGAGGGTGTATGACTAAGTAGGAAGAAAGTGGTGGAGAGATGCACCTTGCACTGTGACTCCACTAATGCCCAAGACCCCCTGAGGTACAGTGCACTGGAGTGGGATGGGCAGATGGTGAAAGTTCTCCATTGTCTGTAGTTACTTGTGTGTGCAAAGGGTAAGTGAGAGGTAAGGACCTTCGTATAGGACTTCTAAATCCCTTAAATGTACACAGAACTTTCTTTAGGCTGCTCCTCCATCCAGGCAAACAGTGCTGATTTCCTCTCCTGATGGGCCACGCAGTGCTCATGAGTATGGGGGTGAGGGGACCCAGGCTAAATGACATTTGATTTCTATGAGGAACAGGATTTGGTGAAAAAAATAAACCTCTGAAAAAGTTGGTTTATCTGTCTTACGCTTTCCTCTTATATGAGGTGAAATTCACATAAAATAAAATCAGCCATTTTCAAGTGTGCAACCCAGCAGCATCCAGCACATTCACAGCCTTGCACAATCACCACCTTGCTCTAGTTGTAAATTACTGGTATCACTCCCAAAAGAAAGCAGTAGTTCCTTAGTACTCTTTCACCCTGGCTCTGGCGACTACCAACCTCCTTTCTGTCTCCATGGATCTAACCCGTTCTGAACATTTTATAGAAACAGACTCACACAGCATGTGACCTTCTATATGAGTTCTTTCACGTAACATAATGTTTTGTATGTAACCTAATGTTTGTGTTTTGGCACGCTGATTGTTTGGGTTGTAAATGTTCCATACACTGAGTACTTGTTTGTCACCTGTGGCAGTACTGAGGGAGGTGTTGGAACCTTTGGGAAGATGGGCCATGGAGGGGGTGGCTGTGAAGGGGATATTGGGACCTTGACCCCTTCCTTTCTCTCTCTTTTTTGCTTCCTGGTCAGTGTCAGGTGAGCAGATATCCATGCCACATGCTTCTCCCATGATACTCTGCTTTGCTTAAAAGAAACAGGACCCAAAAAAGAATCAGGGTCAAGCAACCATGGGCTGCAAGCTCTGAAAACATAAGCTAAAATAAAACTTTCCTCATCATAAGTTGCTCCTATCAGGTATTTTCTGTAGTGACAGAAAGCTAACGGATATAAACCTGTCTTTACTTCATAATGTATATTATATACAGATGAGAACATTGGGGACCTTTGAATTCTGTTTGGGCCTGTGTGAAGTAATACTGCTATAAACATCCATTTCCATGCACCCATTTTCAGTTATTGGCTCTGTGTGCAGGAGTAGCATCGCTGGCCCAAATGGACCTCTGTGCTTCTTGAGTGACCAAAATGTTGTTTTCCACAGACATTGAACATTGTGTATTCCCAAGAGCTATGCATGAGAGTTTTAATTCCCCTACATTTTCACAAACACTTAAAATTTTCTTTTTAAAGTTATCATTTTATTATAGCCATCCCAGTGGATATAAAGTAGTAACTTACTGTGATTGTCACTCGAATTTCCCTAACGAAGCTGAGCATCATCCCAAAGCTGTTTGCTCTCTCGGGTATCTTAGAGAAATGTCCATTCAAATATGCCATCCATTTTGAATCAACTTGAGTTATTTTCTTTCCATACTGAGGTATAAGAGTTCTTTATATACACTGGGTCACTACTACAGACACGATTTGCAGATGTTTTATGCCATTCTGTAGCTTGTCTTTTCATTTCCTTGATAATGTGTTTGAGGCATGGAAGTTATCTAATTTTGATATCCAAACCATCATGTTTATTTCTTTTTTATCATGCTTTCAATGTCATAACTAAGAATTCATTGCTGAATCCAAAGACATGAAAATTTAGCCCTAAATAGCAAACAAAGTTATTTTTTTCTGTTTTCACTATGCGACAAGTATGGGGCAGAATATCTTGCATGCTTTGCTTGTGGGGAATGGATAGAAATTTGTCTGCAAGTTTTGTAGTTGCAAATGCAAAAAGGGAAATAGCACGAGCTGAGGCATATGAAAATTACCAGCAAATTTCTCAGTAGATATGCAGCTAGATTAGTTACATGAAGGAAAGAAGAAATATCTATCATTATCCTAAAGAAGACCTTGTTGGAATTAATGAAAGGTCTGACTTTTAACACATCCTGGAGGAGATGACCCCACAAGAGGGAGCCTTTCTGGACCCCTCTGGGTTCACACATTGTAGGATGCTAATGCCATAATGATGCAGGCACAGAGTACCGGCCAGTCCGTCAGGGTCCAGACTCTGCCTCTGGGGTATAGGAAGGAATATGAAGATAAGGAGTATCAAATTAGTGTCAATAAACCTCAGTTCCCCAGCTGTGAAATAAAGATAATTGTAAGCACCCATCATGTTACCCACACAGAATGTGCTCATGTGTCTGGTGGGAGGTAAGTTCTTGTTAAACTTGGTGATTATCATTCTATCATTCTATCAATTGTTGAGAGACCACTGATGGCCACTGGTCTTCTCAGATGAGGGAAGCTTTTTGCTTACTCTTCTGTTTCAAAGCCTGGACCAAATGGCCACATCTTTCAGATGGTCAAAATGTATTCAGAGCAATTTGATCATTAAGGACAGGGTGTGGGGAACCCCAGGCCTGTGATGGGTGTGGGGTGAAACCCCCGGGACCCAAGTGGGGCCGAATGTGTAGAGGAGGGACTGCCCCACCCTGTACCACTTTCCCAGGCCTGACTCCAGCCTCTCAATCCCTCTTGTATGCAAAGCAGGTTTAAAAGAAGCAGAATGATCACGTTAATGTCCATTAACATGGCCGTTAAAAACTCAGTTCTTTACTCCAGAGCATTACCCATGGTTGCTTTCAGTGGTTGCATGTGGCTGTCCTGCATTTCCACTTTGTGGAAAATAGTGATCACCCTCCCTGTGGGAGAGACTTGTGCTGCCTGAGGATAGTGGTGTGCCCTCCAATGTCTGGTAGCATGAACATTCTTCCATCATCCCAACCAAACCTTTGATAGCAGCTCGGGAAGAAGCATAGCTCCACAGCTGGTCATGAGCACTTAATATGCGACCCCTAAATCACTTAAAATTGGGCCAGCCTGGGCAGCAGTGACGGCGCCAATGCAGCTGGGAGTAATCCTGGACACGGCTGGTGAAATGGCCAACAAGAAGTCATAAATGATGCTTCATCTCCAGGAGTCTATTCCCTACCTCTCTTCTTATTAAACCAGAGCTCCCACTCGCAGGAAATAAAACTGCTACCTTATATTTATACATCTTCAGAGAGCACTGTGAGTCTGAAACCAGGGAGGATGACATAAAACTGTTGAAAAGGGACTGTTTCTCGCATGAAATAATCTTACTGGAAAAGTTACCTTGTTTCTTCTACTGCATTTGGAAAATCTAGATCGCTTGGAAAGCAAAGGAGAAAAGAGAAATTGATTTTCGTTGGCATGAAGTTGACTTTTTGTACTTTGATTAGTGGCTTGAAGCTGGTGAGTCATGTGATGGCTCTGGTATTTTGGGGTAAGATATTCAGCCTGAGATCATAATAGCTATTTCTGATCTAGACTTTGAGCAGAACATTGCAGGAAGTCTTACGTTAACCCCAAGCCTCTTGTGATTTGCAGCCTTCTGATCCATCTCTTATATTGTGTAGCCCCTTACCCTCCCTCACTGTGCCATTCCTGGGTGCTTAATCTTTGCAGTGTCTGTGGGCAAAGTCTGTGCTCACTGAGCACTGGATGCCTCCAAGGTCTGACCCAATCAGATGTTACCCCTGGCCCACTCTTGCTGGCCATCCTGGTGCCAACTGCTGCATTGGCCACTGGAACTGCAGCACATCCACTCTGCTGTGAACTTTGCCCTTTATGGTGCCCACCAGCTACTCGGCATGGACTGGGAACCTCAGAACCATTTGTGTGTGCATGCATCTCAGGAAAACCCTGTGCTGCCTGCTGGTGGTGGAGAGAGAAAGATGAGAGAGGAGCATGGTCTTTCTGAAATTCGAAAGTTGAAGCCTTAATCCCCTGTGACTCTTTGGAGAAAGGTGCCTTACAGAGGAGATTAAGTTATAACAAGCCTGAGAGAGTGGATCCTAATCCAGTCTGACTGGTGTCCTTTTAAGAAGGGGAAATAGACATAAGGTTGTATGCACCCGGAGAGACGACCATGTGAGGACACAGTGGGGAAATGGGCATTTGTGAGTCTAGGAGAGAGGTTCAGGAGAAACCAACCTCCTCCACTTTGATCCTGGACTTCCAGCCTCCAGAACTATAAGTGCAAAAATGCCTGTGGTCTTAACCACCCCACCAGGTGTTTTGTTATGCAGCCTGAGCAGACCAGGGCACTCTCAGGGCACCTGCCCCAGGGTGCCTGCGAGATAGAAGGCAGAGGTCTGCTACTCCCTGCTCAGGCTGAGTTCTTCATGGACTCCAGGAACGTGCAGCATGGGAAACGGGAGTGAGCATTTCAAGGCTAGCAGGCTGGCTTGTCTAATCTACTTCCGGTCCTACTGCCCCTGACCTCAGCTAACTACTCCACCTGACAAACAGTCAGAGACTGGGGGATCTGTTCTGCTGTTGGTGAGGCCGGGCTTCCTGGGAGTCCTTACAGTACCACTTTCAACGGTTACATAAGGGATTTTTGAGGACAGTGTTAATTCTGTGTGGCTTTCAGCCTCAGTGTTTACATTAGAGCTCAACTCCTGACTTTAGTCTCTGGGTATAGAATCGGTCCCCTCTCTGGCTGGCTGCATCACTGTGGCCTCTTTCCCTCCTCTCTATGAGCAGCAGAGTGATCTTTGTAAAATCTCTCTGCTTAGGTCTTCCTCAGTTCCCTGCTTCTCCACCTTCCCCACATTAAACCAAAACTTATCCTCTTAAAATAAAATTCCGAGCTGCTCGAGGCCCTTCAGGGGCTGGGCACCATCAGCTTTCCTGCCTCCCAGGCGGGGTGCTCCCTGCCATCCAGACCCCCCAGCTCTCCTCTATATCTCTGTTTTGCTGGGGTGGTGTGTGAGTGTGTGTGTGTGTGTGTGTGTGTGTGTGTGTGTGTGTGTGCACAGAATCCTCACACGGCCTGGACTCTGTCTCATCCTCTCTTCAGCAAACTGTCCCCACGCTGGTTTGCCATTGAGCTAGTTCTTGTAGCTGCTCCTGGAAGGGAAGTCGTGTGGTCCAGGGTGGACAACACTGAGTGGAGTGGCTGTGCTGCTGCAGGGCCACTCAGAACCTTCATCAGAAGGGATCAGTGCAGATGTGGAAATTCCCACCGCCATGGCGCATCCTTGGAGGTCCTGCTGCCGTTCTGAGCTCACCGTTGCCGGCACCTTCTCCCTCCAAACCCAGTCTTCCTCCCTCCCTCACTCCACTGTCCTTTTTGAAGCACAGGCCTATCTTGGGATTATTTCCCCTTTCTCTTTTTCAAATGTGCATCACGTTGTCTGCAAGCATTTCAACCTCTTTTTCTGCCACAGAACTGGCTTTATTGAAGAAATCTCTACTCTCCCTCAAGCAACCTCTTTTGTTTTCTCCATTTTTAAGGAATCTTAGAATTGTTTAAAACAGGGTGCTTACAACAAGTGAAAGCTCTGGAGAGAAGATTTTGGGTTTTGTTCTGTCTTGTCTCACGCATCAGCTCTTTGACAGAGAGTGCTTATTTGTACTTTGGGCACTTCCCTACCAATACCCAAATACTTCCTGAGTATTTTGGACTGCAAGCCCATTTTCAGGACAGAGGGGGAAGCAAGTAAAGATGCAGAAGGAGGCTAACGAGAGCCAAGGCTCTTTGAAAACATATGCTACTTTGTGCTAGGTCCCAGGGATGAGATCTCAGAGTTAGTGGCTGTCACTTACTTTACAGACAAAAGTCTGTAAGTCCTCTGAACCTGTGTTTGGTGTGGGAGGCCCCAGGGAGTCAGCTCAGGACACCTGCTTGGGTCTAGTAGATGCGGTGAAGACAAATGCCAATTTGTGTCCACTGCTTCGAGGCAGGGCCAGCACTGCCTGCTGTGGGGCCCAAAACATGGTCCTGTACCCTGTGGGTTTCATCAGACAAAAACGACCAACCAGTCTGTCAATACTGCTGTCCATCAACGAGGTGCCCCGAGCAGAGCAGGACTTGTGATCTCAGCATAGGGCATGTGGGTGAAGCTGATGACGGCTTTCCTCACTGGCAGTCAGCAGGGCACCAGTAAGATCATGTGTGAATGCGGCAGAGTGGTGAATCACACTCACTGTTTATGCTGAGATTTCAAAGGCAGCTGTCCAATGGTCAAGAGCCCTGAGACATTAAATGAACAAATGATCTGGTGGGGTCTGAGACGAGATGGACACAGCCATGATTTGCTGTGCAGTGGACAGACCATTTTCTTTTACACACTCGGTTGTGCAGCTTAAAAGAGTCTCACAGTGTAGGTAAGATTTGCAAAGCCTCCACTGTGCATCAAGTTTGGGAAGCGGTGACTTATGCTAACGATGCTTTTGTAAGAAGATGGTCTCCTTTTCATCACCAAATTGCCCCTTAAATTAGTGGAAGCCTGGAGGCCTTAAATTAAAAGCAAGAAATTACAGTGTGGCAGATTGAATTTAGGTTCCTATGCTGTTTGAAATATATGAGTGGCTTTTGAAAACATAATTCAAAATGAATGGTGGGTTCTTCGTGCCCAGGCAGCATCTGCCTGGATGTCTGGCTGTCTGCATTAAAAGCTGTTTCCACCCAGGTAGCACTGGTAAAGGAGGAGACCCTCTCTACCCTGCCCTACACTGCCCGCCAACTCTCTCAGATGTTGCAGATGCTGCTGCATCTGTAGGAGCCTGCACCCCAGTCACTGTGTCCCCTCAACTAGGTCTGGGCAGGTCTAGCTTCTTGAGGTCTGTTGTAGTCAGGGGTTATACACAGAGAACAACTAGATCAAGACATGGAGTTTATAACATTATTTTTATTATAATATTATTTTTATAATAGTCACCAGGAGTTAACACAGGAAAATGCAGGAAATCTATCCACAACACAAAGACATAGAATATTTAATCAAGAGCCTAAACCACACAGCAATGTCCCACATGAGTCCAGATAAAAACCCAGAGCTCAGGACAATGCCTCCACGAGTCCAGCTGGAGGTCCAGAGCCCACAAGAAGGACTCACACCAGTCTCTTTTACGGATCTGTGCTGGGAAGACCCAAGGGTCAGCGGTGGAAGCCAGAAAGTCTATGCCAGCAGGATGAAGGAGCTGTGCTAGTGGGATGAGGGTTCTACACTGGAGCCAAGAAGTCACACTCATAACAAAGACTAGGGCTATCCTGAAAGGCACCACAGCTGTACTCAGCAACACGGAGGCCCTGAGCTCCTCCTCCAACAAGCACAGTCGGGTACTTGCCAGGAAGCAGCGTGACGAGTTCATCCTGGAGACCAAGCAGCACATGTCTTCCCCTCTGGAGCTAGGAAGCAATGCTTGATGTGAGGACCAAAGCTTCTCCAGAACCAACGGCTTCAGACAGCAGCTCCTAGGAGAACCCACAATGCCTCCTTAACGCCTCAACCCTCAACACCGCCCTTCTTCTCCACCTATTTATCCTGGCAACTTTCCTCAGGTGGAGCATCTTTGCTCAATGCCATGCTGATTTAATCCAGCGGGCATTAAGTTGCCCACCAGTTCTTAATCCGTAACAAGGTCTCTCCCACCCACTTCCTGGCTATGAACAAGCCAGGTGTCCAAGATGAGTGAAAACTGGAGTTCTAGCTCTCCTATGCTTGACACTCTCCCTTTCTTCCTGGCCTGGAAGGCAATGTGGAAGTTTTCTTTGACTTCACAAATGGGAAGCCTGCTCTGTGGGTGAAGCCCAGCTCAGTGCGTGGTCATGGTTTCCAAAGCCAAACCAGACATAACAGCCCGCCAAAGGGCTTTCCAACAATCCTGATGCCTAGGTTCAGCTCCTATAGATTTTAATTTAATCTGTCTGGGATGGAGCCTGGGTATTGGTATTGGGGTGTGTGTGTATGTATGTGTGTAAGCTGCCTAGATTATTCTAATATTCAACCAGAGTTTAAAAACATTCATTTTCACTGTTAGAATTAGGTAGATTTTCTTTAATCAAACTAAATATGATAGGCAGACCAAACAAAACTAGCTGTGCAGAGAGAGGCTGCAGGCATTTGTGACAGGGCTAACCGTACCTCTTTTTAACTCTGCTCAAAATAAGAGACATGGAGATGCTGGGGTTTGTGGAGAATGGGGCAGTGTCCTGAGGCGTGGGAAGGATGAGTGAGTGGTCAGTCTTAGACAGAGGCTGTGGACGTGGCAGGTACTTCCTCAGAACTGAGATCATTTGCTCCTTTACCAACTTGTTCATTCCGGCACTGTCTGTTTACTGAGAACTCATTTGGTGCTAACCATGTTCATCCATCTAGTGCACAGTGATTACTGTGTTCTCCTTTTTGTGTAGGTGAAGTCCCGGGGCTTGAACCCAGGGCTTCGCTCATATAGGCAAGGACAGGACCGCTGAGCAACATATTCTAAGGCCTTTTAAATCTCAAGACAGTGTCTGGCTAGGTTGTCCAGGCTGGCTTTGAACTTGGCATCCTTTGCCTCAGTCTCTGGAATAGTTGGGATCACACGCATGGGCCATGGCTGAGATGAGCTTTGTTAGAAGGAACCCTGACGGGGTTGGAAACACAGAGATTCTGAGGTTGGTGTGTGACTCCCAGCCTGGAGGCTGGCTTCTACACATGCAGGAACCATGCACATCCACACCCCCGCCCTCGCCCCCTCGTTTTGCTGTTTACAAGTCTTGTGGTGGGGACATTTCTCCAGCACCTTTTTGTGTGATGACGGGTGGCATGTGGGTGCCTCTTTGTCAGGTACCCATTATCTCAGATGCATCCTGCCTCCCATCCTGCCTGACTCATCGGAAGTTAACAGGAAGTTCATACAGGGAAGGTGTAGAGCAGGAGAAGCTGATTAAGACTGGGTTCCTGGAATATAAGCTTTTCCTGAGGCCACAAGAAGCCCATCTTACCTTCTCACTGCACCCTGCTCAGCATGGTAGAGCAGGGATTATACCCATCTTAATAGACAGGAACCAGAGACGAGGAGCTGGCTGCTAAGTATTTGAATCCGGAACTCCTCTCCCTTGGATGGTGGACCTATGTCTCCTCTCCAGGATTAGCACTGGAGTTGCTCCTCTTTCCAGCCTGGAGCTCCTATTTGCAGAGTCCGGGGAAGAGAAGGGCCCTCTCCCCCACCAAGGCTGAAAGATAAACAATGAGGGATTCAGGATCCAGCACTTGTCAGTGATGAGCTGAACATGGCCACATGGGGGCACCAAAGAGTTTCCGTTTCCCCTGAGCGCCTGGCCTCATCAGCCTCCTCCACCTTGGAGGGACAAGGCACACCGTGGACAGACTTTGCGAACTTGACAGAGATGGGACGGAGGCAAAGGCTAAGCCCCGGGTACAAAGCTGTCACCAGACAGGGAGGTGTCACCCTAAGTTTTGCACTGCTGTGTGTGTGTGTGTGTGGGGGGGTAGGGATTGGAAAGTGCCCGGGGGTGGATTGGTTTTGGGGGGCTCCACCCAGGGATGCTTCGGAGCTTTCTTTGAGAGGCAAAGGGAGACCCGACCCGCCTGCTCTGCGTGTGCACTGCACACCATGTCTGCAGCGCAGGGCGAGCTCGGAGACCCCAGGTGGGGAGGCAGGTCACAGAGGGAATGTGGGTTTCCTGTGCGCCACAGGGACATGGAGACCCCCTAGTAGGCATCATTAGCATAAGACATCGCTTCCCAAACTTGCTGCACAGTTGAGGCTTTCCCGGTCCCCCACAGGTCCATCCTGTGTGGCAGGCCAGGAGGGGCCCTTAGTCTGCATGAGCTTCCCTGGGGGTCACAAGGGCTCCCTGGGAGGTTGGGGCATTAGAGCAGAGGCAGAGAGCAGAGGAGGGAGCAAGGCTGGTGCTGGGCTCCTGGGCTGTCCTCGCGGGGTATCCTGGGGGGATGGTGGGAGACTGAAGCATCTGGGCCCTCTCTCCTCCAATCTGAAGTTGACCTCAGACCTGCGCTCTGGCCAGCCTGCCTGCCAGAAGCCTGGCCAGGTCCTTAGGGGCGCTGGACAGATGAGGTCACTGCACTTGTAGCATGGATTTTGCCAGTTTGGAGAGAACAGATGATCCCAGCGATGGCCGACCTGCCCCATCAGAGGCTTCTGAGTGGTGGGGTGGAGGCTGGGGTGTCAACAGACAGGCAGACCTGGGCAGGGATGCAGGAGCCAGAAACACAGGAGGGGCTAGCCATGGGGAACACGGAAAGCAGGGGTCTCACTGGAGGAGGGCCCGGGGGAAGGAGGGCAGACAGAGGCAGTCCATGGTGGTGGAGGGGACTTCCCGGGGTCCTTTCTACCTGGAGGGAGGGTCAGTTGTCTCTATCTGCTTCTTCTATGGTCCTTTCCGGGGCAAAAGAATCAAATGTGTGCTCACCTGACAAGGGTCAGGTGGGAGCAGGGTTTGCACTGACTCTGGGGCAGCCAGGGAGGCACCCTGGGACAAAGGGAGTGTCCTTGGTGTGTACCCTGGAGAGGCAGCTGCCTGCAGCTCAGGGAGATACTACCAGCACTGGACTCAGTGTGCTTCTGAGCAGAGGGCTCAGAAGCACCTGCAGCCTGAGAACAGACAGCCCAAGCTGAGCTGGGCAGAGTGGCTTCAGAAAGCAGGGAGTGGAATTGTTCCATTTGGATGGAGGAATCCTGAAAAGGAAATTCGGTGGCAGACTTTTTGGCACAGAGAAGTATGTCGCGGGGGAGTCACCGAACAGGTCCCCCAAGACCTCTGTGATGTGCAGCGTGGTCCTGTCCACAGGTCCCCTGGGCCTTTGGCCTAGGCACCTGCTGCCCTATCCTTGGATGATGTTCTGCTGCTCTCCAGTCTGATGAAGCCTGCTGACCTGGCTAAGCACTCAGCTTCCTGAATGTCCCTGATGGGAGATAAATTAAGGTCCCCAGTGGCAGCCTTGAAGTGGTCACCCAAGTTAGGGTGCTGGCCACACTCCAGCAAGGAATGTTTCAGTCTGCCCATCTCGCCTCCTCCCCTGGGCTGGTGGTGGGAAGCTTGCTGGTGCTTTTCCTTTGCCTCCTGTTGCATTTGCTGATGCGCTGCTAGAAAAGCTCCAGTCAGGGATCATGCTTTATTCGTTACCCCATGAGCACTCTGCAGGGCAAAACCATGGAACAGGGGCCCACACGCATTTTCAGTGCAGGAGAGGAATGGCTTAGTGCTTCAAAGGAGGCTACAGAGTCCCAAGCCTCTTCCAAAGAGCTGGAAAGGTGGAGTGTGCTCTATAGTCCCTGGCCAGAGGCTTGCCCCTCCTTTGATGGTCTGGTACGGTCTGGTTTTGTTCTGTTTTGTTTTGCTGTATTGAGAGGTTGAAGCCAGGATCATTGCACTGAGCTTTTTCTCCAGCCCTTTTTCAATTCTGAGACAAGATCTTGCTAAGTTGCCAAGACTGGCCTTGAACTTGCAGTTATCCTGCTCCAGCCTCCCAGAGTTCTGGAAATATAGGCACACACTGCCTCACCTGGTCTTTGAGGAGCCTCTTGAAACAGTTGCCTGCACTGTGTCCACAGCAGGGATGGAGATGGAAGAGGGCACAGGGACATTCTGTCCTGGAAACACATCCTCAGAGCTCTGCAGGGCCATTTGCAGATGGGTCCTGCTGTCTCGAGAGTCACCAATGGCATCTTTCATGAGAATGTCATTGCTGTCACAGATAGCGGGCCCATACGGTGCTCTGAAAGGGAGAAGGGAGATGAATATCTGAGGGAGCATGTGTGTAGGAGAGGCGAGCCCTCAGGATGAAGGGCATTAGGGGAAGTGGACCAGTGCTCCTAGTAGCTATTTACAAGCCAGTAACAAGTTTCTCCTGGGACTCAATTTCTCAGGAAGTGTCCTGTGTGTCTGTAACCATTAAATTCCTGGTAACCTGTGTCACCTGGGGAGGGACATGTGGGCCCCAGAGCACAGCAGCATGCTCCCTCTGAAGGGCCCTGAGTGACAGTCTCAACCGTAGGATACAAAGCAGAGAGTTCAGGTGAAGCAAACTTGTCCTATGGGCTTTATATGTAAGAAATGAGCACCTGAGAATATTTGCCCTACCAATTATCACTGAAAAGATGCGGGAGATCTAACCATTTGATAATTATTGTCAACCTACCTTTTTGAACTTTCCTGTTTTGGCTATTTTAAAATTTGGAGTGTGATACAATTCTCTCATCTTTGTGCGCAGGTAAGCCCATGAGTTTTAGTAAAGATACAGCTCACCTACTGCATCTCACAGATTCTACATCCTTGAATTCAGCTAACCAGGCGATTGAAAATATTCAGGGGAAAACATAGCACCTATGCTGAACATGCACTTTTTTGTTATTCTTGTCTTTATCCCTTGAGCAATACAGCTTAATAACTATTCATATAGCATTTATTTACACTGTTAGGTGTTGGTAGTAATCTGGAGGTGATTTAAAGTGTATGATAGGATGGATATAGATTATATGCAAATATTACTTTATGCCATTTTTATACAGGGGGCCAGAGCATTGCAAGTTTTGGTGTCCTCAGCTGGGGTTGTGGTGGTCTGGAGCCATTTCCCCATGGAAACCAAGGAAGGCTTGGAGAGAGCTGTCTAACCTGACTGCACCCCCACTGTAGCACTTTGGTCAGCAGGAGGATCTCATTTCTCAGCATGCATGCTCAGAAGTCTTCTTGAAGGGGCTTGTGGGATATGCCAGGGGGAACACAGTCTTACAAGGGCTGTAAACCTAAAAACTGGGGCTGGTAGAGTGGTGTGTGTGGGAAGCTTCTTCCAGGAAGAAAGGATGACGAGGGCTGTCAGGTCTCACTGCGTGCGCATACTGAGGTCAGGGCTGTGTCCACGTGACATGCCGAGATCATCGGATTTGCTTGTAATGGTAACTCATTGTGAAAGGCAATCTATTGTTCCCATTTTACAGATGAAGAAACTGGTACACTCAAAAGTTGTTTACTTGTACAAGATCTTACAGCTAAGTTGAGATTTGAACCCACATCTTTGTGTCTCCAGTTTGCATGCTCAAACCATGGGGACACCGGAAGATTTAATCAAGTCTACAATTTAAGGGGACTCAAAATGCAGCAGATGTGGGCTGCAAGCTCAAGAAACCCAGTTTTAAGACTCAATCCATTTGGTTTAATAAAACAAGAGTCCAATTCTCATCTAGCCATGGCTTTGCCGTCAGGTTGGCTTTGGCTCTAGCTGGAAAAATTAGCAATAACAACTGGGCTTAGTGTGCCTCTGAGATTCCTGACCACACACAGCACCTGGCACCTAATGCCCTGTGCCGTCTCCCTTTCAGAGGAACAAAGGAACCTGCAAACTCACTTCTGATCCAGAAAGACTACTGGACACCAGATGACCTTGCTGTTCTTTCTTCTCTGTTTTAAACAATCTTCAGCCTGTAGGTGCCACTGTCTTCTTAGGCACCTCAGGGGTCAGAAATGGGGAGCTACATATCAGTTAGCATGTGAAATATGATTTATCTGCCTAGGCTTACATAAAAAAATAGGAAAGAAAAACCCAACAATAGCCCTTCCGTGGAGTGTTGAAATGCAAATGTTTGCTAATGCTTTGGCGAAGACAGCTTCACTTGGGCTGAGAGCTATGTGTAAAGAAACATTAGAATGCATCGTTTGCTCAGTGCTGAGAGTCATCAGCTTGTGATATTAATGCCCTTTAAAAATAATTTGATGGCATGAAATCAGAGCATGCCTTGTGCAAAGGATTGGCTCTCGTCAATTTTCTCTTGGATCTACTGAGCTATAATTGCATTTAGATCTTGCCAACAATACAAGCAATCTTCTCTGCCCTTTGCATCTGCTGGAGGAGGGGAGGGGGTTAGCTTTGGTTTCACAGAGTGTGCAGAAACCCTGCCCCATAGGCTGGGAATATGGGGACAGTCAGCAGCTCATGGTCATTATGGCCGACTCCCCATGACACTCTTCCAGGCAGATGCCAGGAGAAGACAAAGATGGGAGCCGCCGTGAGAGTGAGAGTGACCACCATAGGTAGGCTAACTATGTGATGACCACTTTTGCTGCGCTCAACATAGGCTTCCTCAAACTGGCCTCAGCAACAAATGCGAGATGATAAAAGGTACAGGGATAAGAACCAGGTCCAAGCTCAACCCACCTGGAAGCTGGGGCTCTGTCCCATTTGGGATCTTGGTGTGTCTCCTGGGGGTGCCAGGATGTGCTGTGCCACTGACAGCTCCAGGATGGACTTGGAAGGGGTGGGGTGGAGGTGGGTAGAGGGGCAAAGGAGGGGAGACCAACATTGCTGAGCTCTGGTCCCCCTTCCTGCTTCTTCTGGAACAACCCTGCTGTTTTCTTCCCTAAATGGGGCAAGAGTTCTCTTCCAATAACAATGCTGCTGTGAATAAAGAAGTTGGAAATAAACAGATAATTTCTTGGACTCCTCACTCCTCCAAGAAAAGACAAACAAGGACACAATATGCACACGGAAGCTGTTTGAGGTTCAGCTGCCCCACCTCTACATGATGGTTGGACACCAGTGCCCAGCATCTTAGGAGGGCGCTCTTTGGAGGCACTAAGGCTGCATGGCCACATAAAGTACAGTGGCCCCTGGCTTCATTGTCTAGGAATACATTACTACAATACGCTTTATTACCTGAGGTTCTATGTTTTTCTGTTTTTCTCCCTCTTTTAAAAAACGTTTAAAATGCCAATAGTCTCTAATAGTTGCACATACATATACACAATATGCGTTAATGCGTTTCACTCATTTACCCAACATATATTTATTTAGCACCTGCTAGGGATCCCAGGTTCCAGGAATGCAGGCGATTTAATAGGATTTCTGCTGTAACAAAATGGCCCAGATGGAGGCTTATTTTGGCCCATGGTCTCAAAGGTTTCCGTTCACCTTGCTTGACCCCATCACTTCAGGCTGCTGTGAGATGGAATCTTACAGCAAGGAGTGTGTAACATAGCAAAGCTGCTGGCATCACAGCAGCCAGGATGCAACAGGGGAAAGTAGGAGAGAGAAAGAGAAGGAGGAAGGGACTTGGAGTCCCGATATCCTCTCTAGGGCACACCCCCATGACCCATGTTCTCCGATTGGGTACCATCTCCCAATGCTTCACCACTGCCCAGTGGCCCAATCATCTGGGAACAATACCTTCAAATCATGAGCTTTTTTAATGGACAGTTACACCATGGAGTAGTGCTCTGCCCTAACGCAAGTGAAATCTGAGTCGATTTTAGTAAAAATGTATGCCTCTTGAAATCGTAATGTCAAGTGAAATAAATCAGACACAGAGTTAAATATTTCATGGTTTTTCTTGAGAAACCCAGATTGTAATTAAAGAACAAATTTAAAAATAGATAATAGGATGTAGGGAGATCTTTCTCAAAGGAAGAGGGGATCAGGAGACAGAAGGAGGAGGGGGAGATGAAACAAAGGAAACCAGATGCGTTGTGTACATGAACCAATGCCACACAGTGAATGTGAGCGTGTGTACTGCAAACACCGGCAAAAGACAAAAGCGAAGGAGAGTCAAGGGTCGGGGAGGGGGAGAAGGAAAAGGGATGGAAGAAGGAATTGAGCTGTTCTGTTAATGTACTGACTTCCTCCCAAGAATGTAGACATTATGTACCATACATATGTGCAACTAAAATAAAAGAACAATGAAATTGTTAAAAGATGAAAATCATGAGAAGTAAAGCCAGCAAATCAACAGGGAGCCCTCATGGGGATATGGGGATGAGGGCCTAGATTTTAGCCAAACTGGTTTGCTGCTGTGGGACCAGGGCCCCTGCCACCCCTAGAGGGCTGCAGCTGCCCCACACCCCAGGTCAAGACTGTCTATAGCCAGCTCGTTAACACCGTGAACCAGCGTGGACAACCAGGGTGGACGCTTTAGAGTGGAGACTCTCAGGGTGGGTTTCCGATAGTTTCAGGAGTGCAGGGCGTCCACCGTGGTTTTTAGAACTGCCTTGAAACATGCACCTATTAACCTCTCTGTCAGGAGTGTAGGGTGGAGCTAGTTATCCAACACTTACAGGGTGTGCAGCACCAAAGCAGGAGGAGCAGAGAGCCTCAGAGAAGAGGTGGGTGAGTCCAGCCGTCTTCCAGAAAGCCATGCAGGAAAGAGGTTTGAACACCAGATGATGCTGTTGGTCTTACTTTTTTTTTTAGAAAGTTTAGTTATTTCTCATAAAAATAATTCAATTTATCTTAATATGTTATGAGTTTATGTTAAGATGCAATGGATTCATGACTTTTTAAAAATTTTATTTAAAGAAAGACTAAAAACAGAAAATAGGTAGAAATAATACATACATTCAGAGAAAAAAAATGAACAGTAAGAAATCACTAGTTGATGTTTACATATTGTCATTTTACAAATAGTTGTTCAAGATACAAAAATGAAACATGTAAAGCAGGAATTCAAACAGTGAGACAGCAAACAGTTCTGCTCAACTGTCCAACAAAAACTTAGAAACATGGTTGTCAATCCTATACAGTTAAACATACATGAAGTTATCCATAGCTTCATTTATGTTTAGATTAAACAAAGTAAAGCAGTTTAAAATCATTCTGAACAAAGAATAATAGTATTGCTGGATTTCACATCGTGACATTCCATGATCAGCACTCCGTACTGTAGTGTCATTTTTTAAAATTTAATTTAAAGAAAGATTAAACAAAACAGAAAACGGGTAGAAATAATACATAATTTCAAAGAAAAAAATAAACAGTAAGAAATCACTAGTTGATGATTACAGATTGTCTTCTTACAAATAGTTATTCAAGATACTAACGTGGAGCTTATAAAGTGGGGATTCAAACAGTGAGATTGCAACCAGTTCTGTTCAACTATCCAACAAAAACTTAGAAATATGGTTATGAATCCTATACACTTAAACATACATGCAGTTATCCATCTCTTCAATTATGTTGAGATTGAATAAACCCAAGCAGGCTAATATCACTCTGAACAAAGAATAATACTATTGCTGGGTTTCACATTATGGCACTCCAGGATTAGCACTGGGTATTTTAGTGTCTCTTTTTCTTCAGAGTATCTGTTCATTTCATCATGTGTCATATGATCAGTTCTCATAAACGGTTTATAGATTCTACACATGCATGAGTATTAACATGTATTTCTATCCTTTCTATATTAGAGGGAGAAACAAAACAAAGCAAGGCAAAACAAAACATATTCATATAAACACATGAAACAAAATAAACATATAAGACCGTTGTGTGAATCATTCTACCATAGTTCCTGTGTTGTCTCTTGTTATCTCCAATAGAATTGGCTATATCATCAGACATAGTATAATTGAATATGTCAGTACATAGCAGTATTAATAAAAACACAATTTTGTTTATAGTATAGAACTTAAAAATCCGGCAGTTATCAAACAAGAATGTGTATCATTGAGTCTTGTCATCTTCAGTGTAGTTGCCTAAACTCTCAGACTTGATACTATCAATCATATCAGTTTTGAATAAAATCTTCTCTGCCTCATTTCTGTTATATTCTTTTTTTGCCATCAGTTGTCTGCTTATCTTCTTCATTCTGTTTTCTGCTCCATGTATTGAGGCCTCTGTGCCACTGTTCCTGGAATCCTAGTACTTTTCTCTCTCTCTAGAATGCCCTGGAGTATTCTCTGTAGAGTTGGATTGGTGGTTGCAAATTTCCCAAGTTCCTCTTTGTCTTGGAAGCATCTTGTTTCTCTATTAATTTCTAGAGACAGTTTATCAGGGTATATAAATCTGGGCTGGAGGTTATTTTCTTTCAGGGCTTAGAATATTTTGCTCCAGGCTCTTCTTGACTTGACAGTTTGTGTCGAGAAGTCTGCCGTTATTCTGATGGGCCTTCCTCTGTAGGTTATTTGTTTCTTGTCTCTAACAGCTTTTAATATTCTGTTCTTATATTGAATTTCTGGGATCCTGATTATTATATGCCTGGGTATAGCTCTGTTTTGGTTGTAGGTGGCTGGAGTTCTGTATGCCTCATATATCAAAATATCATTTCCTTTTCCTATTTTTGGGAATTTTTCCTTAATTATTTCTGTGAATAACCTTTGTAGTTCCTTTGCTTGTATCCCAGCTTCTTCATTTACATTCTTTATTTTCAAGAAATAGATCCTTTTGTCATTTTCTAGCCTTTGTGTTTTTACTGCTTGTTTCCTTGTTATTTTTAAAAAGGTTTCCCTTTCATACTCTCACATTGCAAAATCTATCCTTACTTTCTTTCAAGCTGATTTGCCATCTTTCCATAGAGTTTTTAATTTCCTGGTGATCTCTTTGAATCTGCTTCATGTATTCTATATATATTTTTTATATTCTTCGCCAAATGGTTCTCAAACACAAATGACACTTGTGTTTGAGTCCTTCCCTTCTTCTGTCTGTGTCTGCTTGAGGGGTGCTTTGTATCTCTTTTATTAATCTTCTTATATCTTGCTTTATTTGGCTAAATATCTCACTTTTGAACTCATCTATGAGGTTCCAAATATATCTCTTTATGTCCACTGGCGCTGTGTCTGATATTGCATGTTTGCTGTTCTCATTCTCCTTTGTATTCACCTGTCCTGGGTCAATGTTCTCAGGTTGGGGCCTGGGGACTTTTTTTGTTGCTTCCTCTTCCCATCTTTTTTTGCTTCTTCCAGGAAGCCCCAGTTTCTTTCTTTGTTGGTTACAATTCTTTTGAAGCATGCTGGCTAGATGACCCTTCACGCTGCAGTGTGTTAGTGAGTTTCAGACAGGGACAGCATATGCTGGCCCCTCCCCTCCAGATTAGTCAAGCTGCTGTGGCCTGCACTACTGTATTACTTTGTGCTGCCTCCCTCCGGACCAGCCAAACCTCCAAGGCCCCACTGGGCCAGTGTGATTAGTGTGTGACACCACTGCAGGGACTTGACCTCGGATAACCTATTGGGTCTCAGGCAGGTCATGTGACCCAGGTCTAGCTTACTCCACCAATCCCGTTCAGGAAGAGAACAACTGACTGAAGTCATTGCTGCCCCTTGTACTTGCCAGTTCTGCCCGATCCCAGAATGTCATCTGCCAGGGTCCCTCTATTTATGGAATGGCTCCACTCCCATCACTCACAGGATTCATGACTCTTTTTGATGAATAAATGTCGTTTGTAAAGTGTCAGCTTTAATTTCCGACATGGAGAATATCAACAGCTATAACCCATAACAGCAAAATCTCTCTGGAGTCCTCAAGCTTTAAGATCATAAAGGGGTTGTGATAAAAAAAGTTGGACCCCTGCTGGTTTAGAGGCCCTCGGCCTTGCCCAGGTATGGCATGCAGGTCAGCATTCGCAACATTTATTAAAAGGAGTTTAGGGGAAGAATTGTAGGAAAGCCCTTGAATCGGCCCTGGAGAGCGATCAGGATGGAGGAAGCCAGGCCAGCAGCCCAGGGTGCACGCTGCCCCTCTGGAGGCACCACTGCCCCCAGGAATCAGAGGTTGTGTCCTGGGCTCTCTGTCACCCTGATTCTTGGTTGGGGTCCCAGCTTCTATGTGAGGTCTGGGGTCCCCCCTCACTGTCTCTGGCTTACATTCAAAGCTGGCAGTTGCCAAGGCTCCAACATGAGCACAATCCTTGGAGCCCTAGAGAGAAGGATGAGCTGACTCTCACCCAAGACCCCAGAAACAAAGTGACAGGCAGCCGGGACTCGCCCACATTTCCTGTTATAGGGCATATTTCCAAAATCGTCCTGGGGCTCTGGCTGCCCCCTCTACACAGTCCCCTGAGAGTTCAGGGACCCCATGAGAGCAGGTGTCCTCAATTCCCCCAGGCTCCTGTGCCTGTGTTTCTGAGTCTCAGAGTCTTAAGGACCTCCTGTGGTTGGGTGATAGCAAGGTTCCTGGTGCTCAGACAGAGGTGAGCAGAGCCTGCTTCACTCCGGGTCTTCCTCCATACCTAGGAAACAACCTCAGTGTGACAATTAACAGCTTGGGTTTTACAACTGAACAGTCTGGGGTCTCAGACTCAGATGTGCCTTCTGCTTCTCTGGAGATGGTGGTTTCTGGACAAGAGCCCGGTGGCAAAATAAGGGACAGGAGCGGCAGAAGGGACACAGGAGCAGAGCTGGTGGCTCAGGACTCCATCCACTTGACAAAACAGGCACATGCCTTGCAGCCGTCTCTCGGATGCTTTCTCTTTTCTGAATTTTCCATGACTCAGAGAAACAGGGTAGGCCTCTCAAGGGTCAGGGAGGATGAGGACCTGGCTTGACAAGAAGTAAGATGGAAGGTTTTCTCCCTTCAAGCTCCAGGACAGCTGTTGGTTAGACCTGATGACCATTCTGGTGGGAGGGATGCAAATGAGCAGGGTCCGTGATTCAGAGGACCACCCTGTTCTCCTGCCAGGAAAAGGCATTCGAGGCCAGAGTGGAAAATGAGGAAAACCATCATGGTGGTCAAAGGGACAACTCTTAACAAGTATGAGCCAGGCAGGAGCTCTTGGAGGGCAGGAGAATACCTGATTCACTTTCCTGGAACTTGGCACTTGGCCCAGGGCTAACAGGACGAATTCCTGTTAGTTGGATGGATGGACACATGACCAGAGCAGACCGAAGCCCAGCCAGGTATCCAGCCCATTTCCCTTCCTGACACCGTCTTTCTCCCTCATGTACACACCACATCCTCCAGCCTGCAGGAAGCTGCCTGCGAAACTTGTTCCTACAGTGACATTGGGCTGAATTTGCTCCTTTCTTGAGGGTGCTTGAATTTTAAAAGAAGTTGGCAAAAAGAGCATTTATCCAGACTGCAATTCAATTTTCTCTACCTGTTTCCTCAAGTTTTTAACTGGTGTTCTGTAGTTTTTATGAGGTCCTTTGTCAAGTGAATTTGGGAAATCTTAGACATTATCACTCGTCCTGGAAGATTTAAAGTACAGGGCAGTTTTAATCTGCATTTCTCAAATGACCAAGGATGTCAAACATTTTTTTCACCTATTTGTTTGCCAGCTGTATTTCTTTATCTGAGAAATGTGTATTCATCTCAGATGCCCATTTTTGAATTGGATCTTTGAGTTTGGGGCCCTAATTGTTTTCAATTGTTTATATGTTCTAGATAGGAGTTCTTTGTCTGAGGGACAGTTGGCAAAAAAGTTTTTCCCAATCTGTGGATTTTTTTTTCACTCTGTTAGTAATTTCTTTTGATGTTCAAAACCTTTTTAATAGTTAAATCCCAGTTGTTGATTCTTTGAAGTACTTCCATTGCAGTTTGGTTTTTGTTTATGTACCTTTGCCTACACCTATATCTTTGAGATTTCTACCTACTTTGTCTTCCAGTAAATTTAAAATTTCTATTTTAATATTCAGATTTTTGGCCCATTTTGACTTTAGTACATGGTGGTAGGCATCGGTCTAGTTTAAATCTTCAGCATGTAGAAAGCCAGTTTTTCCAGCACATTTATTCAAGAGGCTGTCTTTCTTCCAGTGAACATGCTTGGCCCATTTGCCAAAGATACAGTGGCTGAGTATGTTTGTAGCTGTGTCTGTATCTTCTAATCGGTTCCACTGATTTTTAGTACCATGCTGATTTTATTCCAGTAGTTTCGTAGTGTAATTTCAAGTCAGGGATTGTGATGCCTCCTGCCTTGCTTTTATTGCCCAGGATTGCCTTTGCTAGTCTAGATCTCCTGTTTCTGAATGAATTTTAGGCATGTTTTCTCTAGATCTATGAGGTATGCTAATGGTATTTTGATTAGGATTGCATTAAGTCTGTATAACAGTTATAGGAGTATGGCCGTTTTCACAATGTTGGTTTTTCCTATCTTTGAGGAGGGAATATTTGCTCATTTTCTGAGATCCTCTTCAATCTCCTTTTGTTAGAGTAGTGTAATTTTCACTGTATATGATTTTTACTTCCTGTCTTAGATTGATTCCTAAGTATTTTATTTTTTTGGATGCTATTGTGGAAGGTGTTGTTTTTCTAGTTTTTCTCTCAGTGAGTTTGTTGTTTGTGTACAGGAATGCTATTGATTTTTGAATATTGATTTTGTATCTGGCTACACTGCTGAATTTGCTTATTAAATCCAGTAGACTTTTGGTGGCGTTTTGGGCTCTTCTATGTAGAGCATCATGTCATCTGAGAATAATGATAATTTAACTTCTTCTTTTCCTATCCTTATTCCTTTTATATCTCTTTCTTGTATAATTGCTCTGGCTAATGTTTCCAGAACTATGTAATTCTATCTCATTCCAGGAAGAATGACCAACATCATAAAATCAATCAATAACAAATACTGGAGGGGCTGTGGGGAAAAAGGAGCCCTTCTCCACTGTTGGTGGGAAGGCAAACTGGTGCAGCCACTGTGGAAATCAGTGTGGAGAATCCTCAAAAAGCTAGGATTAGAGGTCCTATTTGACCTAGCTATTCCTCTACTGGGTATTTACCCAGAAGAATTAAAAATATCATACCACAGTGACATATGTACACCCATGTTTATAGCAGAACAATTTGTATTAGACAGATCTTGGAAACAACCTAAATTCTCATTATCTAAGGAATGCATAAAAAAAGATGTGGTATTTGATATTCAGTGGAGTACTACTCACTATAAAGAAGGATAGACTGGAGACTTTTATAGGTAAATGGATGCACCTTGAGAACATACTCATAAGTGAAATAAATCATACTGGCATGCATCATCTCCCTACTGTAAGAAACCAAATGAGCAAATAAGACCCAAAAGGTACAATGGATATTGTGAAATGGAAAGAAACTGCTCAAACAGAAGGAACAACTGGGTTGGGGGAAAGGAGAAAAGAAGGAAAAGAAAAGGAAAAAAATACACACACACACACACACACACACACATATATATATATATGTATATACATATATATGATAGTTAAGATAATTGTAGTACTAATTCTATTAGTTTAAGGAAAAGAACAATTAGTGCTCATATTGTTTGATCAATTTTTCATGCCTATATCTGGTACTCTGAGTAACTCTTCTGAGAATGACAATATGCAATATAACAACCATTACGAAATTCCTATCATTTTGTTTTGAAATCCTGTATTGCTACTTTTGTTGTGGTGGTTTGTTTCTTTTGTGTTTGTTTTTTCTATGTTTTTTTCTCTTTAAAATAAAAATAAATAAGTACAGTACAGGGCAGTATATTAAGGATTCTGAAGAATTCTGTGCGTTTTCTAAAGCCTGTTTGACCTTACAGAAGTCATAGTCTTGCTTGTGGTGTGGTTTATATAGAGCAAGCTCACCAGTGGGTGAGCTCACCAGTGGGTGCAGACTGGGGAGCCGTGACAGGTGTATGCGCTCAGGAGAGCAGCTCTAGAATCACAAGGAGGCTCCCTCCTGGCCTTGTGGAGTCAGCCTGCTTCCCCGGATCCTCCCCTCTGGAAAATTGCTCCCTTTCATCTTTTGTACAGTTTCACAGAATGTAATCACGCAGTAAGTAGTGCCCGTGGGTTCTTTGCGTTCACACAGTTTCAGTCCTGTTATATGAATAGTTTGTCCCTTTCATCGCCTGCGAATCGTATGGTGTGGACAAACCACTCTTAATCCATTCACCAGCTGATGGAAGCTGGAGTTGTTTCCAGTTTAGGTGGTTAATAATAAATCTGTTTGGAGTGTCTGTGTACAAGTGCTCATGTGAAAATGTATTTTCCTTTCTCTTGGGTAAATACCTAGGAACAGAAGCTGTTTAGTTTTATTTGATCAAGGGACGTTTAAACTGAACATCTGTGTATGGGTTTTCTGGAAATCTTAGTCCAGGAAAATTAGCTCACATCCTGGGCTAACGACACTCAGGCCTGTCAAAGGCCCTGCTGTTCTCACAGTGGGCAGAGCCCAGGTGACCTCGCTGTGCCCTGGCTCAGCTGGTGTTCAGAAGGTGAATGCAGTGACCTGGGTATACCAGGCAGAGCTCAGCTGGGGAACTGCCCTCTGAACTGTGGGATCTTCTCAGCTCATCGGACCTGAGTTCCCTCAGTCCTCTCTGGTCCACCCCCTGCAGTGGGGAAGCAGGGACACCAGGACCCTCCTGTGCAGAGAGAAAGGAGGCTGCATGGCCATTGCCCTCGTGGGCAGATGGTGGAGGAGCGTGGCTAACAGAATCTGCAGCACATAAAACAAAACCAGCCCGAGGAAGCTGTGAGGTAAATGGTATCATTACCGGGCAGGCAAGGGAAACAGCATCTGTCCCTGCTGCTGCGGGAGGGGCACTGGAGGCTGGGGTGGCCGGGGCTTCCAGCCTCCTGGGTGGTGGTGTTCAGGCAGCTCCTGGGGGGCTGGAGCCCACGGCAGTTCCACAGCCCTCAGGGATGGGGCGTGGCAGGTTACGGAGGCTGGGAGACGGCTTTGTTTTAAATCCTTATGAGAATCTCCATCCTCCAGCTGCCTGCTGGCCCAGCTGATGGGTCCAAGCTGTGGCCCGCCTGTTTTTCTGATTCTCCTTTTCAGAATGCAGAAGTATTTTGTCTTGAGCCACGTAGATAACACATAATACGATGAATGTGGCTCAGTAATGAAACTTCCTTCCTTTTAAAATATTTATTTTTTATTGCAGCAGCTTGAAAACAGACACATCCCAAGCTGGACATGCCTGTGGACAGACTTCTGGTTTTCCACACTGATGGATGGATCAGCTGAGTCGGGGCTGGACACTGCACTGCTGCCACCTAGGACGGCACAGCCCGGGCTAAGCTGCAGGTTGGCATGGGCTGAGGTGCCTGCTGTGGGACAGCAGAGTGTGTGTGTGTGTGTGTGTGTGTGTGTGTGGACAATGGGAGGAGATGGCTCCCTTCAGCAACCCCTCCTGCAGGTTTTCTGTGGTCCCAAGTGAAACCTGACCCTGAGCTCCTGAGCTCAAGACAGCCCTGCGCTCCCCACTGGCCCAGTCACTGAGGAGCACAGGCCTGGCCCCTCCTCCACGCCTTAGCTTCCCTGTCTAAACCTGGGTAGGGACCTGCCTGCATGGGTCCAGGACTCCGTGTCTCACATGGGTAGAACAGAGCCTGGCACCCAGGAGGTGGAGGGTGAGCATGCATCCTAAACTGTATGGGTCTCGATTCAGCCCAAGGGTCCAGCCAGGACCACTGTGCCCTGTAAGAGAAGGCAGGGAGGACAGCACTGGGCAAAGAGACACTGCACCGGAGAAGACCCTTTAAAGTCAGACAGTTTTCCCTGGAACATCTTCAAAATAGGGTTCTGGGAGTGGGTGTGGTCTCATCTCTTCCTAATTCAGGCTGGTTTCTGGCTCTCTCCCTGCCTGCTTGAGGACCCATATCATTCCTACAGCCTCACAGAGGTCCTGGGAGGGGTAACCTCTCAATAATCACCAACTTTAAAAAATGTCCCTGACTGCAGTAACTTCTCCAGAGGCAGAGAACCTGCTAGGACCAGCTCTGTGCCACAACTTCTTGGGTACCTCAGGGCAGGTTTCGGTCCAATAAAGGAAGGTCCTCTCTGTCTTCATAGCATCCCATTTAGGGGCTCATTGTTTTTCTTCTCAGATTTTGTACTCTTCTTTGTATAGGGCTATCGTCTCTCCTGAGACTTTTCTTTTTTCACACTTACCATTTTATACATCAGGAAATATTGTTAGATTGAATTGTATGAAGTTATAATTTGAATGTCAAAAACTGCTGAGTGCAAATTGCTGCTGAGTGCTGAGTGAAATTCCATGGGGGCAGCCCAATGCCAGGTTACGGAAGCCAGACCGAGTCACCTCACTACAGTCACTTGGGGTGCCTGACTCCCAAGGTGGGAGGAAGTAGAGGGGAACCTGCATTGGTAACAAGGGCTCCACCGATGCAGTGTGAAGAATGCCAGCCGTGAGCAGGAATCCAGGCCCAAGGACCCTTCCCGTGGGCTGCAGATTCAAGAAAGCGCCTCTGTGTCTCCAGGGCTCATCTGTCTTTTATCTGCACAATGGAGGCTTTTGGCTCCCATCTCCCCAATACTGGCAATGGAACCCTGGATCTCTCACGTGCCTGGCAAACACTACTACTGAGTTGCTGCCTTGACCCTTTTTAATTTTGTTTTGACACAGGGTCTCACAAAGTTGCCTGGCTGGCCTTGAATTTGTAGCCATCCTGCCTTAGCCTCCCAAATTGCTGGGATCTACTTTTAAGATCACTTCCAACCTCGAACTTACATGGTTTAAGACATATTTATGGGCTGGGGATTTAGCTCAGCAGTATAAGCACCTGCCTGGCAAGTGTGAGGCCATGAGTTTGATCCCTGGTACAAAAAAAAAAAAAAAAAGACACATTTATTTGTGTTGAAGGTCACAAGAGCTATATTCCAAACCCGCAAAGAGATCCAAACGGGGGCCGAGTGGCGTAACTGATCTCACTGTGGAGTGAAGAATTCACTGCAGCTGGAAACGTCTGCTGTAGATGCTCACTTCTGCAGACAGGGTGAGCTTCCCAGAGGTAGGGGTGAGCTTCCCAGAGGCGAGGGTGAATTCAAGGAGGGCCTTGGGTTGAGAGAAGGGAGTTAGCTTATCCTCTTTTCTCCTTGGAGACTGGTTCTGCAACATGGGCCTCTACAGGCTATTGCCTCTCTTCAGTTGACCATTCACGCATTCATCTTTCCTCTCATGCATATGCACTGGGTTTTACATGGAGCGAATAAGATAAAATTAGTCTGTGGCCTCCTACAGCTTTCAATTGTCATGGAGGATCAGAAAAATATCGATCAAACAAGTAAAGATAGGAGATGTCCTGTGGAAAGAACTACACTAGGAGGACGCCATAGTAACTGTGTGGCTCCTTTGGTTTGGAAGGGGGTGGAGGTCAGAACAGATCCCTTGGAGGACTTGGCATTGAAGCTGAAGACTGAAAAATCTGAAGGAAGCAACTGGAGCAGTTAGGGGAAAGAGTGTGTTAGACAGGGGAAAGCGGGCAGTGCAGGAGAAGTGAGGGAGAGCAGGAGGGGTACAAGATCTGTTTGCTGAAGTTAGGCAGAGGTCACATTGCAAAGGTTTCTGGAAACTATGAGGGCTTTCTATCTTCTCCTAAGTGCAATGGGGAGCAATTGAATGGCTTTAAGTAGCAGAGTAACATAATTTGACTTATGTTTTTGGGAGCTCTCTCTGGCTGCAGAATGAAGAATGATTATGGAGATAAAAATGAAATCAGGATGCCCAGGGAGAGTGTTACACAGTGGTCCTGTGAGTGGTGGTGTTAGCGTAGCTCAGCATCTGGGTGTTTAAAGATTTGGAGTGAAGAGGGTGGGGTAGACATGAGTAGAGTGAGGGTGAGAAGGGAGGGTCCCTATGTTGGGAGCCAGGCTTCTCCAACTTCTTTTCCTGCCCTCGTGGGGAAATGGCAAGAACAATATGTCAATTCAGAAAAAATTCTCAACTGGGGTTCCCTGGATGGAGCAGCAGTGCATTCTTGTTGGGAGAGGGCGGGGACAGGTCCCCCAGTACCCCAGCAGCTGCCACATGATTTTATGGCATGATCATTACACAGTCTCCTAAACCTGAATGAGGACCTAGGGAGATCTCAGAATAACAGGCGAGTTGGGTCTACAAGCAGAGCCTAGGTGAGTTTACTGAGAGCTTATGCTTTGCTATTTCAATTCCCATAGACATTTTGATTTTGTGCTTATAAAGTCATTTTGTTAGAATAATAAAAATATTAATTAAAAATTATGGAATCCTGTATGATGGAAATTTAATTCTTTGCTCATGTTTTATCTAACTGCATCTAACAATTTCTGATCATTTTGATTTTCATTTTCATTTTTATTATGAGAAATTCTATTCTACCTGTGCTTTATAATATATATTTTAAACTTCAAATTGTATTTATTTATTTTAGTTGACAAAATGTTTTGAAGGGCCTATGTAATGAGGGACAGCAAAATCAAGGTAATTAACATATACCTTCCCTCATATGCATATTTTTGTGATGAGAACACTTACAATCTTCTCCTTTGGCATTTTATAAGACTATAGTATATTATGGTTAACTACAGTCTCTACTCTTGAGCATGTTCTTCTTATTGAACTAAAAATTTTGTGTACTTTGACCAACGTCTTCCCAAACCGGCCCTCTTTCTCCAGCCCTTAACAATCACTATCTACCCTCTACTTCTGTGAATTTTCTGGTCCCTCAAATCACTGAGATTGTGGAGTATTTGTCTTTCTCTTTGTGGTTTATTTCACTTAACATAATGTCCTCAGGTTCATGCTGTTACAGGTGACTGCGTTTCCTTGTTTTAAATAGATCACTGATAATCCACACTTTGCAAGGTCTCTATCCATTCACTCACTGATGGGCGCCTGGCTGGATTTGGGATCTCAGTGTGTGCATAACGAATGCTGCAGTGAGCATGGCATTGTGGATGTGTTGGGAGCCGCCGACACCGGTCGCCTTACTTGGCGGACGTAGGGCCTGTGGGTGGGAGCGGAGCCTGAGCTAGATTGCCCCTCCCATCGAGTGAGTCAAGTTGGCGCCTGCTTCCTGCCCCCTGATTGCGCTGGCGACTTAAACAACCCGCTCTGTAAGATAGTCTGCCTAGCAACAACTGATGTTAGCCAATCAGCCCGCATCGCGCGCTTTGAACTGATTGGCCACTGTTACCCTATAAAAGTAAATGCCTCTCCCGCCACAAGAGAGAAGCACAGAGAGGAAGCACAGAGAGAGATAGAGAAAGTCCACCGGCGAGAAAGGGCTGGTGGCAGAGTGGAGGCCTCGCGGGGCCCACGCGGAGACAAATAAAGGCAAGGTTGCACACCGCCAGACTTTGTCGTGTGTCTTTCCTGCCGGCCGGGAGCGACCCCGACATGGATGTCTCCTGAAAATACTGGCTTCATTTCCTTTGAGTAGGAAGCAGTCGAGCTGCTCGATCATTGTGTAGCTGTTCTGTCTTTAATTTCCCAGTAGACCTCCATGCCGTTTTCCACAGTGGCTCCACTAAATTACATTCCCCCTCACAGTACACCAGGGTTTCCTGTTTCTGTATCCTCTCCAACACTTGTTAACTTTTATCTTTTTAATAAAAAGACTTCTAACAGGAATGAAGTACTATCCCACTTGTGGTGCTAATTTAAGTATATTTTTTATGTTAAGCATTACCCCATTTACCTGTTGGCCATGGTAGGTCTTCTTTTGGAAAGTGTCTAGTGAGAAACTTTGTCCACTTTTTCATCAGGCTATGATTGCCTTACTAATTGAGTTCTTCAGGTTTCTTGTATATTTTGGACATTACACCTTTATCGGGTGTACCGTTTACAAATATTTTCTTCCATTCTGTAGAATATATCTTCACGTAGTTGATTGTCTCTTAGATATGGAAGAGCATTTCAGTCTGATGTAGTCTCATTTGTCAAGTTTTATTTTCATTGCCTGTACTTTTGGAGCTATATCCAAAAGAATCATTGCCCAGATTAGTGTCATAAAAATTTTCCTGTTTTTTCTTCTAGTAGTTTTAGTTTCAGGTTTTATATTTATGGCTTTAATTCATTCTGACTTGATTTTTGCATATGGCTTAGATGAAGGTATAATTTTACTTTTCTGCATGTGTGTAACTGATTCTCCCAACACTATGTATTAAAGGTTTCTTCTTTCCCCATTATTTGTTCTCAGGGTTTTGGTCAGAATCAATTGACTATAAATGAATAGCTTTATTTCTGCATTCTCTCTTCTGTTCTAATGCTTTATGTCTCTGTAGCATATTTTGAAATTGGATATTATGATGCCTCTAATTTTGTTTTTATGCCCCAAATTGCTTTTGCTAGTTGGAGTCTTTTGTGGTTTCATAAACATTTTAGGATTGTTTTTCTATGTCTGATAAAAATGCCCCTGGAATCTGATAGGCATTATGTTTAATCTGTGGCTCTTTTAAAGCTGTGTAGACATTTTAAGAATATTAACTCTTCCAATTTATGAATGTGGGTATCTTTTAATTTATGAGATGTTTGAGTCTTCACCTTGTTTCATTAGTGCTTTATAGTTGACGGCAAGCCTCTCATTCCTCTAGTATTGTGTGTAATAGGAATGGGAAGAGTAGGGAGGCATCTCCCTACTCTTAGAGAAAAGACTTCCAACTTCTCCTACTTTTGAGTATGACATTATCAGTGAGTTTGTCACATAAGATCTTTATTGTACTGAGGCGCTTTTTCTGTATTTAATTTGTTGAGAGTTTTTCTTAAAAAATGAAATGTTTAAGTTTGTCAGATTTCTTTTGCCTCCATTTGAGATGATATCATATCTTTTTTGTCCTTCATTCTATTAATGTTATATCACATTTATAGATTTGTGTAAGTTAAACTATCCTTATATCCCTTGAATAAATCCCTTTTGATCATGGTGAATGATCCTTTTAGAGTGTAGTTAATTCAGCTTGCTGGTAGTTTCTTGAAGAGCTTGGTTCTGCATTCATGAAGGATATTAGCCTATAGTTATTTTGGTTTTTTTTGGTGGTCTTTGTTTGAGTTTGGCAGTGGAGAAATACTGGCCTTGTAAGATGAGTTTGGAAGTATTCCCCATTCATCAGCCTTTTAAAATAGCTGAGGAATGGAGAGGCAGCACTTGATATCACATTCCTTTTACCCACACTCTGGGAGGCTAAAGCAGGAGGGTCACAAGTTTGAGACTGGCCTGTATAGCAAAAGTAGCTCTAGACATATGGCTCTCTGAGGAGGCCCATAGGTTCAATCTCCAGCATGAAAAAAAAGTTTGAGAAGGATTTTTATTAGTTTTTAAAATGCATGACTGTGTAGTAGAATTCTGCAATGATAACTCATTTTTCTGTACCAATTCAAATTTTGGCTTTTATCACAATGACTTTATTTTAGGTACAGTTTTCTGTAGCGTGATTTTGCAAGTCTGTATTTTTCAAAGAGATATGTTTCTTTAGTGAAGCTTGAATTATAATCCAATTTATTATGTGCAGTTTTAGGCATTGTCAGTTTTATTTTCTGTTCTGCATTTTCTATCAGCAATATTCATTATAAATTGAATAAGAGCTGATAATTGTATTTATATTCCAGCTAGCCTAGGAACTATTGCCTCGTGTATACTGGAATGAGTCTCACACTTGAGCAGTACAGACTGGTGTAAGGATTTGGACTCCAGTGTCAGGTTGCCTGGTGCCCTATCACCTTCTAGCCTGGTGACCTTGATCCTCAGTTTCCTTATCTTAGAATGAGCACAGCAGCAGTACCCAGCTTCTGGGGTAGGTTTCACGATGGGTTTTGAGTTGGACAGTGCAAAGCAAGCACTGGTCGCTCTGCTCTGCACCAGTAAATGCCCCTAATCCATTATTCATTCTGCTGAAGACAAGGCTCTGGCTGCCTCTTAGGAAGCCAGAGTGGTCGGAGTTTATGTCAGCTTCCCTACGTTCCTGAGTGTTCTCTTTTGCCATTTTATTGTCTGCTTCCATCTCTCCTAGAGGCTCTTGGGTTCTCACTTTTGCCTTTGGAAAGTTGTTAGAATGCAGACGGATGCTTCTAGGGTTTCTTAGTGTGAGGTCTCTGAATCTGTAGCTTAGCACATTTGCTAGGTGCCCCAGTGCACACTGAAGCACAAAGAGACTTAGATCTCTCCAGGCAGGTGTCTTCCAAGCAAATATGGTGCCTGCCAGGCCAGGTATTCAACATCTACGCTCACCCTGGGCTGCCCTTTGCCTCAAATCCTCTAATTACTGAGGACCCACAAAGGACCGGGGACTTCGGGTCTGAAAACCACCACGGTGTCAGATGAATATGTTTGATCCTACCCATGATTTTAATTGGCACTGGATAGAAACAAGTCTGTGGTTTTTAGCTTTCTTTCTTTTTCCTTTTTTTGGTATCAGGGATCCAACTCATGATTCACATTTGCCAGGCAAGTGCTTGTGCTGCTGAGCTAAATCCCTGGTCTGGTTTTTGGCTTTCTAAGGTTAATTGCACTAAATGTCATCATGACCCACAAGTACTCTGGTTTTATGTCAATAGGAAAGTTCCTGAAGTGGTAAACACACTGGTGGACCCATGTCCATATGATTGTCTGCCATTCACTCTCTCTGATCACTGTTTGTATGCAGTCAAGATTTCTAATGTTCACTGAGGCTGGTGTCTGATCCCATGACCCACTGAGGAAAAACACGGATTCCTTAGAAAGTAAAGCATGCAGGCAAATATCTGAATGGCACACTCTTCTGTCCCATACCTAAGGTGGACACTGCTGATCTGCTGCTGCCCACTTCCTGTGGAGCCAGGGGACCTGATACTCAGCAGGGCACCAGGTGCTTCAGAGCCCTTCGACACCAGTCTGTAGCTAGCTAGGGCCTTGAAGGCTCTTCGAACTTTCCAGACTCACCCAGCAATGACAGAGTTAACCTAAATCTATAGAAGAAGAGCCCAAAAAGTGGAGGAGTGGGGAGTGCCTGAGAAAGCTTGCTCCAGGACTATGCTGCATTTGTGCTGATTGGTGATTGGTGGATGGTTAAATATTTTTCACATCACCCTGGGGAACAGTTTAAGAGACTTTCTCAGTACAGTGCTCCAGGCAGTCACTAGCAATTGATCAAAGTTGGTACTTTAGATGAAGTCTATTTATCATTCCTGGATTAAGGTCTCACCTCCTCCAGGGGCACTTTTTGAGGATTTTGGACTCCTGTGTTCAGATCTATTCATCTGACACAGACGGTGGCTCTCAGACCCAAAAATCCCAGCAAGGTGATCACATTCTACTGGTCCTTTGTGGGTACTCACTAATTGAACAGTGTGCTCTGGAGGTTAAAGGACCTCACCACTCCAAGTCTGAATGTCTAGTGCTGTAACTTCAAGTGCCCTGCCTGGAGAGAAGTGGAGCTGGAGGCTTCAGTTACATCTCCTGATCTAGCCCGGCATGGAGACAAGCAGTAACATGTGAGCCAAATTCTCTTACTGTTGCTAAGGCTCCCATTGGAGTAAAGGCAGCTTGTCAGACCTGCCCTTGGCAGAAGGACAGCATAAGCCAGAGTAAAGCCAGGGACAATAATGGTTCCTCTGCCACATGTTTTCATTTTTGCCAAGATCAAAGGACTGGTGCTGCCCATAAGATGGCAAAAGCAGCCTAGCGTCAAAACAATAGGCAAAGAGATACTATAGAAACCATTGTTTGTTTTCTGTTAGCTGGTTCTAAATACCCTACAATGCTTTCTTCCACCTGAATGGTTTTACACTGACTTGATATATTTGAAGCTACAGTATATGAAGTTATATTCAAATATTTCAAGGAAAAAGACACTATGATAACTACTATTAAGTCGGGTTATTTGGTGGTGAAGCACTAGGTTGCTGAAACTGTCTTGCTTTGACCTGTATTGTTATGTTGTTATGTCCTCTTTTATCTCAATCTCTTCCTTATTCATTAAAAAATTATTTAGTTATTTTTTATGATTTTTTTAATTAAGGGGAAAAATAAAAAAATAGCAGGGGAAAAAATAGAGCACTAAGTAAAAATATGCTTGCCATATTAATATTCCCTTTTTTGATAAGTTGCATGGTGCCCTGATTTTAAAACTACTATGATCATGGATTGTTGTAAAGAAGCAGTAGACCTGCTTTTAGGGAAATGGACCAGAGGAAGGAAGCAGAGAGATACTGTCTTAGGAGTAAACAGCTCTCTGTGACCTGGGTGGACTGGAGGGAAGAAGGCAGTCCCCTCCCAAGGGAGGCTGGCATTGTTGGAGTGGGGCAGGCATGAATCATTTCTTTCAGCACCACCTTGTTTGCCATGAAAAATTCTTAGCGTTGCTCAACCCCCATTTTACCAGTGAGAACAACATGAGATGCAAAGGATCTAGCTAACTCATCTGAGAGCACAGCCAGCCCAAGACACACTCAGAGTCAGTAAGTAGAGTCCTAGCCGTTTACCTTCAACAATATGCCAGTGTAGTTCTTTTGTTTATTAATCATGCAGAGGTACCATTAGGCGAGCTCAGTCTCTGCAGTGTTGCACAGAGGACTGGTTGATGGTGTTGATGGAGCCAGTTCTCCTGGCTCCATATAAACATCATTGTTTAGTCCTGTCTTGGGTCTTTCCTCGACACTTTTTAGGCTGTCTTCACCTTCAGTTTCTTATTGTATGTTTCTCAAACAAGTCTTTAAAACCTACTTCCACACACTGGGAATGTGCATTAGTAATTTCATCTTATGAAACATCTTCTTCCTACTCAGAAAGTGGAACTTTCACCAATACTTTCCGGGGTGCTTCTCCTATGAAGTCACCTCTTTTACCTTTGCATTCTCTGGGTATTGTGTCCCTCTTTTGGCCAGCACACTGCTTTAGGACAAAGCCATCTGCCATCATGGGAAGAGCTGGTTGACAGTGTGCCCTGGACCAGGTCTGACTGCTCCCCAAGCCTGAGTTACCTCGCCTGTAGTAATTTAGTAACTTCTGAACCAGCATGAGGTTCAGTGCCTGCCGAGAGCTGCCTTTTGACAAACTCTAGCTTCTTTCCTTTGTGGAGGGTGTGCTCCACCTTTTGTCTTGGGTTGTAGTTAGGCACAGGCATGTTTATGCTCTTGGGTAGGATCCCGAGGTTGGTGACTGGGTTTCCTAATCTGTATTCCCCTGTACTAAGCAGAGGCAGGCTTCCAGCTCTCTATCAAGTGCTTATGCAGTAGATGCTAAAGTAGATTGATCCCTCCTGGCCTGAGGCAGCTATGAAGTGGCCGTGAGCTCTCTTCTGCCTTCTTCTTTGTTCTGGGAGACCAATTTCTGGAGCTCTGGCCTCTGCATTTGTGAGGCATCTCTATATGTGACCCCTTTGAAGAGGGTCCTTCTCCCCAGAGAGTAGGACTTGGGAAACCAACTTCAAAACCCGTGCACCATGAGCCAGCATGGGAGCAAGGAGTCCCCAGAGCGTACCTTTTCCTCTTGGTGTCATGGTTGTGAGTGACTCTCACTGATGTCTAGTAGTTAGCTCTCTCTTGGGTGCTTTGTAGCTGAGTCTTGTTGTTGGATTGAGGGCTCCTTTCCCTCGGTACACAGTGGCTGAGTGGATGGAGGTCGGGCTGGTGGAGAGGGAAAGCAAAAGCTGGCGGTCTCCAGAGTGGAGAGAAGGACTGGGACCCAGTAGCTGAAAAAGGGAGAGAAGCCGAGGGCTCTCCTCAAGGTTTTGCTCTTGTTGACCCCAGTTGCCTTCTCTGTTACTCACATGGTGCAGGCCTAACAACATACAGGTCCCACTGATTTCTTCTTTAAATCCACTGAGGTGGAGTGGTCAAACTCTTGAGGGCAAGATCACGTTTTTATTTTTCCTGTCACCAAATTCACAAGACAAGTCAGGAACGCTAGAAACCCAGTAGCTGATAGCTGATGGCTTAACCAGTCATGAGCCTGGATAACCCAGGTTGGTACAGGGAGTGTGTTTTCCCCAGAAATATTGACAGTTGCTGGGACATTTCAGCAGGAAGATGCAGACTCTGCTTTGCCACGGTGTGTGTGTGTGTGTGTGTGTGTGTGTGTGCGTGTGTGTGTGACTCTGTGTGTGGTCAGCCCTCTCAATATGTACAGTAATAAGCCTTGTTTATGGTGTGTTCTGCAGTGGTTTTGAATACTCAGGAAAATCCATCTGAATCCATATTTACTGATAGCCCCACTGATTTGGCCATTAGAATACAGAACCCTTGCTCCCTTGCAGCTTACTGGGGCCCTTGCTCTTCAGTCTTCCCAGCCTCTCCCCCAGCCACAGCCCAAAGACGCGGCATGAAACTGTAATTGCATTTTGTGTTTGTTTCCACCTATGTATTTGCACCAGGCTTTATGAAGCTTGTGAATATGAACTGATTTACCTTTACATATGCGAGTCAGCCTTACTTTTGTCTCAAGTGGACTTTATGAACCTGCGTGAATTAGAATAAACATGGAACCCATCAATTGGTTCAATATTTAACTCTTAAAAAGCTATTGTATTCAGTAAGCACTTTGTACTTCTGGGACCTCATCCTGGAATGGACCTTAGGGTTCTGGGTGGCTAAGGCAGGTGTTTTGTGCTATATCCCTGACAGTTCCTAGGAAGTCTGGAGCCAAATAAACAATAATAAGAAGAGCTTGCTACATTTGATGAAAATCTAATGGGTCTTACTTTTATCAGAGTCCTACTAGAGGAAAATTCCTCCCAAATAATGTTGCTTTGAGTCACCACCAGTAACAGACCAGCAACAGAGAGCAGAGGGGTGGTGAGAACAGGACCTTCAAACCCAGCGGCAGGATTTCCACCTTGGCTCAGACGCAGTAAGACCTGTCTGACTTTGGATATGTCACTCAGCCTTTCTGTGATGATCCCTTTGGCTGGAAGATGAGTGCCTTTCAGGGAATGAAATGCTTAGAACCATGCCTGGTTCACAGTGTTTATATTTTATAGTCATCGCAATTATTGTTTCTGGTTGTGAAAAGAAGTGGACTTTGGTGGCAGAAAGGCTTGGCCTCATCTTGGCTCTGCTGTTTGCCACTCACGTTGCGATCTCCAACAGCTGCTTACCTTTCCTGAGCTTCTGCCTCCTCACGCGTTATGTAGGGCTGACCCTTAGCCCTCGTGTTAGAGTAAGAGGTGAGTGTAAAGTGCTTCGGTCATGCTGTCAGGAGAGGTGTGCTTATTGCTGTTTTCTATCTCAGTACCCCAAGAAAAGTCTTCACCCCTGAACCTCTGGGACCCTGTGCTGAGTGTGGACTTGATACTAGAATGAAGTCCCCTCTCCTGAGGAGGAAGAATGCATGCCTTCCCAGCCTTTCCAGTATGGGAGGGACAGTGACCTCCTCAACCCTAGTCAGAGCACTGTAAAAGTGTGTGCAAAGTCCACAGATGGAATTAGGCGGGATGGTTTGAATCCCCTATAAAGAATTGGGTTGCAGAGTTTGAGCTCCCAGCTTTCTACGGCCACAGGTCTGGAATCAGAGTGGGGCTGATGGGTAAGTGACTATAGGGTGGCTGCCCACCCTAGTCTTTCCCTGCCATCCTGGTGTTACTGACCATGCCCTCAGTCCTGGGCTATTTGTGCAATTACATGGTTCTTGAGCCTTTGCCTACTAAAGATCAATACTCCCTCTAGGTCGGAGAAGCAAGGCTGAAAGAACACCTTGGCATGGTGGCATCTTGCTGGACTGAGTCAAGGAGTCTTAGGGTTTCCATGAAAGATGCAGGAAGGGGACTGTGGAGAAACCACAGCCCAGTGGGATGTAGGACTATACTACTGGGAAAAGGCATTGGCTCGATATATTCTGGTGAACTACTAAAAAGTGTTTTAAGTAGAGTAATATAGATCCCCCAGTTTCTCTATTAATACTTATGTGTTAATTTTATAAGCATTTCAAATGTGTATGTATTTTTTAAATAATAAGACAAATCCCAGTAGGCTTACACAGGGATTATAACATGGCAGGCTTGGTTCCTTATGTGTTACATATATAAACTTCTTTAATTCCAACAACAGCTCTCTGAGTTGGAAATAACTGTCATTAGCTGCAGTTTCCAGACATTACCACGGAGACACAGAAACGCTACCAACTTGTCCAAGGTCGTATGGCTGGCCCGTGGGACAGAGTCATCCCATGTACACAGGCACCAATGCCTAAGCTCTTAACTGAATTCCACATACCTCCTGGAGGTACCGAGAGCCTGAGTAACTTGATAAATCACAAAGCTAAGAAGCCAAAGAGGTAAGAGTCACATTCAGCTCTGTGGGGCTCTGGTGGTTATATCCTTATTAGGTGTTAATGCTTTTTTTCTTTTCCTACTATTTGCAGGATTGTCTTAGTTACTTTTCTCTCATTGCTGAGACAAAACACTCAGTACCCAAAATTAAGGAAGGAAAAGTTTATTTAGCTCACAGTTTGTTGAGGTTTCAGCTCATACTCATCTGGCTCCAAGGCAGAGTGGCCCATGGCAGAGGGCAACAGTTCTTGGTGGCAGAAGACAGCAAAGGCAGTAAGAGCAAAAAAGGAGGAACACAGAGAGAAGACTCTTTCTGTTGCTTACATTTTATGTAGGCCTTCATGAGGGAGTATAGCACTCATAGGCATAATTCCAGCATTGGTCCGTTAATCAATCACAAACTCAAGAAGCCTGTCCTCATGACTGTATGAGGCTTTGAGGGGACAACCAGACCCAAACCATAACAATTAGTATTAAGATCCAGTGAGCCAAGGAATGTGTCTTTGCTTAGCCAGCTGTAAAGCATGGTGCAAACTGTTATTTTAAAGCTAGCTCTCTAGGAATGAGATAAGAAACAGGGAGAGACTAGTCTTATATCAAGAGGTGTGGAAAAGAGACCCACATATTTCTAGAGAGGAAGCTAAAATCTCAGCTAAATCATCTTAGGAGAAGTGAGAGATTCTCGACACAAGAGAAATCAGAAAGGGTCTTAAAACCAGCGTGCCAGAGGGAAAAATTTCCCCTCTAGTGCTAAATGACAAATCAACAGACCCAATCCTGTGTTACTATGAGCACAACTTAGAGCCCAATGCTAACAAACCACAGAGCCTCAGACAGACGACATACAATAACAATGCTCATAAAGCAACAATGTTCTCAGTGATAATAGTAGAAACTTCTTTTTAGCCAAAGATACTCTGCCTCCTTTTGCTCACTAAACTTTCCTCTCTCCAGGCTGCTCTAGATACCTTCGCGGGTCATGGCTCTCTTCAGCACCTCTGCAGAGGGTCCTCAGTTGCTTCTACATATGCAAATCTTTATCTGGAGCTACAGGCTCCTCAGGCTGTAATACACCCACAGAATTGTGCTTACCGTTGATCTGAAAATGCCACAGAAACTGGCAGTTCGCTCCCTCCTGGTCTTGCCCCCCTCTTCCCAAAATTCTGGCAACTGCCAAAGGCTCAGTTGTTTTCCAAGGGGGCATAATGCCTATCTTCAGCAGACTTATTGTGCATTCCTTTCATCTGTGAAGAATCTGATTTAAATATGAATTCATAGAACACAAATATCCAGCACTCAAAAGAATTTTGGCTGAGTTATATTTTGTCCAACCATGACAGTTGTGATAGAATCCTTCTCTGCTCAGTGATGTCCTGTCAAAAGAAACTAGATGACAATGTTTGGCAAGATAGCACCCTTAATCATATGAAAGTGATTTATTTTTAATCCACCACACTGCACTGTCCCCTTGTTATTTGTGAATAAGAATCAAGGCCAAATGTTGAATATTTGATAATTGGTTTCCTGCATTTCCATTATTTTTCCTTTCCTTTTGAGTTTGATGCTTGTGGAAAGTTTCTCAAATACTTAGTAGATGAATCCTGGACTCAAATATGGACAGATAAAGGCCAGATTATTAATTTATTTAAGAAATTGTTTTTGCTGCCTTCGCAGTGTCAGACCTTGTGTGAGGTATAGCTTCGAACAAGGACGGAACCTCTGCCCTCAATGGCTGGTGAGACAGAACCAATTAGAGCACGAGTAAAGACGTACACCCACTTCCACATTGTGACAAAGTCTAGGAATGGAAAAATTGGGGGTTCTGCAGAAGAAAGTTACAGAATAATCGTGGAGTTCTTCCTCATTATACAAAGGCTTCATTTTGTGGCTGAGAAGAGCCAGACACGAGTAGGTCCCCACACCTGCACCGGTAGTTCATGGCCAACCCCAGCTGAAGCCAGTGCTGTTTTTCAGATTGTTGACATGCTGTGAGACCTTACAGTGAATCTACCACACTCACATGGCAAGTTTCTGAGAGGCTTTTTTGTAACGCTATGTAAACATACACAATGAACAGATTCCTGAGAAGGTGCTAGAAAGCACTCCATACTCCTCTTTGCATTGTCAAGGTCCGGATGCTGTGGAATCATGGAATTGTGAGTTTTTTCAGACACTGACTCAGAACTCTAGTAGTGAAAATCTCTTCTGTGTGTTAAGCAGCGAAAGCCTCTGAACTCTGGATTCCTTGTCTCTTAGTTTTCAAATCCAAATGGCTCACACCAAGGGGCACTTGGAGGAGAAAGCAGAGCCCAAGAGAGCAGGGAGAAGGAAAGAGAAAATAGAAACAAAGATGGTACCAAGACAAGAAACACAAGGTTAGGAGAGCAAGCCCCTGATGAAGAAGGGATATGTGCTCCATCACTTTGCTCAGCTTGTGCACTGGCCCGAGGATTATCATCCCAAGCCACTAAAAAAAATCCACCTGATATTGTGTTTCCTGTTTCTGTACATAGTACCCGTTCTACATGGGAAGCCGTTAGGTTTGGAGCCAACACATGCTCCTCATGGTTTGGTCTCATTGCAAAGCTGACAGTTTCCAGCAGCTGGTTACAAAGCCTGGAGGTGTCATCACTGAACTTGTGTCAAGTGCTACATATCACTCATCCATCCTGTACTATCATCTTAGTTACTTTTCTCATTGCTGAGACAAAATATCTGACACTCAAAGTTAAAAGAGAAAAGGTTTATTTAGCTCACACTTTGGAGAGGTTTGAGTCTGTAATTGGCCGGCTCCAGGCAGGGTGGCACATGGCAGAGTGGCAACACTTCATGGCAGAGGAAGACAGCAAAACAACAAGTGAGAGCAAAAGGAGAGAAGCCTCTTCCTGCTCCTTTTATTTTATCCAGACTCCTGGGGTTAGGGTGGTGTCAATTCAATCAAAACTGATCCAGCAATCACCCACCTTTAATGTCAGCATTGTATGGTCTAGATTCAGCTACCTTTGAAAAGCCTGCCCTCCATGACTGCATCAGGCTTTGAGGGGACATCTAGGCACAAACCATAACAATTGTATTGTGGAAGTCCTTATTATGAAGAATAATAATGTCATTCCCTACCTCCAAAATCCTCAGTGGCTCCCTCCTAATTGTTATAGAAAGAACAAGCTGAAGAGAAATGTTCCAATTATCTATGGCTGTGTAACAAACTCCTCCACACTCAGTCATTTAAAGTAATAATCTACTATTCTCTCTCAAGTTTCCAGGATTGATGAGCTCACCTGGGTGTTCCTACTCAACACCTTCATATGTATTTAGTGCCATCTGAAAATACCTTTCCTCATATGTCTGGTGCCTGGACTAGGTTGGCTGAATCAGTGGCCACGGGGCAGACACCCCTTTACACGACTTGTCCCTAAGGGTACTTGGACTTCCCACAGCATAGTGGTCATCATGTAGGCAGCTCCTTACGTGACCACCGGCACCCTAGAGTTAGTGCTTCAAGAGACAGGAAAGAGAAATATCCCTCTGCTTGAGACGTGATCCTGCAAACTATGTAGTTTCCCTTCTGCCATTTCCTACTGATCTGAGACCATTCACATTCAAAGGGATAGGACACAGACTCTCATTTCTTAGTGAAATGAGTGACAGAAAATTTCTGGCCATGTTTATCAAAAGTCTATAGCCTATCCACACGACAGACATGAACAAACCAACATGCACTAGTAGGCTGTTTCCTCTGTAGTGTGTGTTATACTTCCTTTAACCTTCAAACCACTCACAGCTTCCCAGCCCCCATGTCTAGTCCCAGCTGTCAAAATCCTGCTTAAAAACCTTGCCTCCAAGACTGTATTCATTATCTCAGATGCATTTGCCCCCATACAAGACAGCAAACTGATCTATGTATCTTTCCTGGAAAATATAATCCATGTATACAACCTGTGACTGTATTCCTTTATTAACCAGCTATGTTATACTTTTTGACTATATTGAGCTAAAATGACATTTAATTATCAAAGTAACTGAAAACATATATAAATTATGGGACAAGAGGAAGAGAAAAAAATAAGATCACTGGGAGTTAATTTTGGCCACCCTCCTGCTCTTTTTTCTTTCTTTTTTTTCTAATAATATCTGTGTAATCTGCGTGGGTAGTCTGTAAACTTGTTTTTATCCACTTAACACAAGGTTATGGGCATTTTTCCCACATTAGTAAACCTCTTACATTATCTCCCATCATGGTAATATCTATCATATTTTGCAGTCAAGTGAAACACCTAATCATTTGTGTAAAATACTGTTAAGCCAGATCTTCTCTCTTGTCTCGGGTGTATTTTAAAATCTAAAGGCAAAAATTTGCCTTTTTAAATTGAAAACTAACTTGTTGCTTTTAAGATAAGTTATTATATTTTCATGTAGTGTTTTAAGTCATAGTTTTATCAGTATATCTTCCTCAGGTTTATGTAATTTTAAAATCAATGAGTGAAACAGTCACTGCTGTATGATTTAAAATAAGATAAACCATCCCTCTGGAGATCACCTTCCAAATTTCATTACCTCATCAATCAAACACAGATCAGTTAATCGTTTAAGCTGTACTAATCATCACTTATCTCTTGTTTCTCCATTTCCATGAACAAGAATTTCCAACAACGGGGGAAAATGACTGTCAATCATTTTACAATTTGGATGCATTCCATCTGTCACATCCCTTTATATGCCCATCTTATAATTTTATTTAAAAAAGAGATTGAGGACAACTTCGGGGACAACTTCTTCTTTTTGAACCTATGCGTTGTCTTGTTCTATTGTATTGGAAACCAAAACTCTTTAATTTTCCAAGGATTATATACAATTCGTCAGGCCCTAAATAACAAAATCCATTTTAAAAAATCTAGATGATTTTCCAGTTCCCCACAATCCTTCAAAGTGTACCCCCAGTGGCTTGGCATTCTCATCTTTAAATCTTTTAAGTGCAATTCATTGTGGCTGTTGGGACAAGTGATTTGGACTCTCTCAAAAAAGGAATAAACTTTCTTCATTCCCCTCATTTATCTCAGATTTCTCAACCTAAAAGAAAATTTTTTTCTAGCTTTTCCTTGTAAAGATTATTTCCCTTGAAAAGGTGGAGGCAAAATTCAAGTGAAGTCAGTGTGAGTTTCCTTTATCTCCTGTTTCTGTTACGCCACCTGCTTCGAGTCATGGGTCCATTTCTTCTCTTCCTAAACAGCTCCAGTGTTTGGTCATCTCCAGGGTCTTCACGTGACTGACACTGCTGTGTTAGAGCTGTATTAGTTAGAACTCTTGGCCGCAAGGGACAGCAATGCAACTCAAGCTTTGCAAATCTGAAACATTTTAAAAAGAGAAATATATCATAAAATGTTTCATTGCAGAAGAGTTTCTGACACAGCTAGCTGGAGAGATCAAATTTGCCACCAGGACTTGGATATTTCTTTCTGTCTTCCTGGAATTTTCACTCTCTCACATTTCTCTCTGGTTTCATTCTGAAGTGGTTTCCCTTAATGGAGAAGCTCCAGAATGATACCTTCCATGCCCTAAACTCTCAGAAAAATATGATTTTTTTTTTTTTTACTTACAGAAGTCTCAGTGTGAGCTTTTTTTGACCTGATTGACTTGGATGAGGTTCTGTTCTTGTTCCTGAGCCAGAGGCCTTGAATGTTCTGTTCTCTGATTGGCCTGACCTGGGTCAGGTGCTTTCCCACTGTTTGCACTGTAAGCTTTACATAAAGGACTGGAGGAGTCTGGGCTGCAGAGGAGCCTAATCCCAGATACAGACTGCCTGGGGGTGAACTACCACCGAGGAGAGATACCAATCAAAGTAGGAAGAAGAGATGCAGTACCCTAATTTCTCCTCTTCCTGCCATCAATCTCCCACCATCACCTCTCATTGGATAATCTAGAATGTAGGCCACAAAAAGTCTGGGAAGTGTAGTTTTTAAGAGGAGAGAAAATGAATGTAGCAAAGAGGCAAACAAGAGAAACCTCCTTGCAGCAAGTTAGATAGAAGGAAGTTATTTTTATCTGGAAAATGAACAATTATGTCTCTAATCCTTTGCTTTAGGAAGATTTAAATCTTGTTTGCTTTTGGAGAAAGAGAAATTCATTTTAGCTGCTTCTGGTCATATGTGGTAGAGGCTACCAGTGGACCAGGTGTCCCTGAGGCTGCTGCCCGGCCCTGTGTTACTGTTTTGGGCCTTAGATCATGAGAGGGCTGCACAGCCCTGGGAGAAAGGCCAGCAGCACTGGAGTGACGAGGGGCTGTTTGCATTGCTCAGGACAGGAGCTGTTTTCCTTCCAAATCAGAAGCACAGACACCCATCACTTAGCAATGGGGATACCCTCTTAGAAATACTTTGCTATGTAGTTTTGTCTTTGTGCATCAAGAATCATAAAGGGAACTCTCACAGACCTACTCAAGCCAATTATTTCCCCTTCTTGATGCAATGTGCAGATGAGGTAAACACAGGTGTTTGAGGCTGTGGCCAGTATCACAAGGCCCACTGTTTTACAGTAAACTTTTTTTATGAGTGGATATATATTCTAAACTAATGACAAAAAATACAGTGTAAGGAACACAGCAGTGACAAGGTCATTTTTATCCTTACCAGGTATATGTCTTGCACGTATTGTACATACTGTGTTTGCTGATGACTGGCCGTGCAGTCTGTTGGTTTCTACCAGCATCACCACACAGCTGTGAGAAACGTGTTGCACCTCACCGTGAGGACAGCTACACGGGCGCCACTCGGTAGGAACAATTCAGCTCCGTTATGACCTTATCAGGTTTGTGGTCTTCATCAACCGAAACACCATTGTGCGTGCACAATTTTACACACGTGTGATCTGGTTTCTGAGTTTGAACAGTATGGGCTACTTGGCAAGTTCAGGTAGTGAGGGAGAATTGAGTTATCTGAATTGTTTCCTCTTGGTTTCTGAGTGTTGGATAGCAAGCGTTTGGATGGAGACAGAGTTCTGTAATTCAGTGTATTAATAACTGGCCAACCAACTGGGTACGTCTGAACTGAACAGCAGCCCTGGGAGTAATCCTGCCTCTCCCGGGGGAGCCTTGGGACAGGCATGGCCTCCCTGTAGGTGCTCTAGCAGGCCCAGAATATCCTGTGACCAGTGTGGCATTGGGCTCTTGGTTGAAAGTGCTGTTTGTGTTTTATACTGAAGTTATAACCTACAGTCTAGCATCCAAAGACCTATTTCAAGAACACAGAGCTGAACCAGATCTTTGTGTGCCTTTGCCTCAGGAACTCTCACATTGCAGACTACTGCATGCTCTTCTTTTGGTTTTGAAACCCCAGGTTCTCTGAAAGGCTTGCATACAGGTGTCTCGTACAAGTGGCCCGGAGATGAAGTCAAGGACGAGTTGTAACTCGTTTGGTTTGAACTATAGTATTCAGCACAGATTGTTTAAGTCTGACTGTTGCTAAGACTTAAAAATGGAGATATTCTGCATGTAAACTCAAATTCTGGCTTATCCCAGAAAACTGACTGCTCAGTTAACACTGGCTCCACATTTATAGGCCTAACAATAGTGCTGTCTCCATTAAAAGTCACGCATTTCTGGTTTCCCACAATTTCTCTCTCTCTTTCATCTTCCCAGCCCACTCTTGGGAGCCAGTTGCCATTTATCATCTTTCAGCAGGCAGGCATCACTCATTTTCAAGACCTTCAGGTCTTTAAGTTTCTGATTCATGCAAGATTAGGATCCTGGACCAGGGAGCAGAAGCAGCTAGAGGAAGCGGAGCTGAGACTCACCAAGCACGGGAGAGTACAGGGATTTTTGTGATTCCTGTGAGAGGAAGAGTTTGGGACTTTGGTGAGGTGGCTTGTAGGTGCCTGGGAGACTGGGCAGTGTGTTCTTGGTCATTGTGACAGAAGACCTCTGAGCTCCAGCTTGGACTTGCCCCTCGAGTGACTAGATTAGCTTAGAACAGGACACCCAGTTGTATTCAGTGGGGAAGGAAGACAAAGGGAGTTCCTTAAAAACTTCAGGATGTGCCAGGACATTGGTGCTGTGGAGCAACCCTTGGAGGGGGACTGACCAGACTACTGCGTGGAGGACCCCTCTGCATCACGAGAGAGCATTCAGATGAGTATTGATGAGGAGATGTAACATGCATAGCAGCGTATTGGCTTTGGACATGTTTGACTGTACCCGGAGGTACAGTGTTCTCCAATAAGACAGAAGGTGTGTGTGTACCATATATAGATGTTCAAAACTTTCACGTGCTCCTGGAGGCTGAAAAAGTCTGAGACCTACACTGAACAGACTGGAGACTCAGGAGAAGCAAGGACAGACACAGTTCCAGTCTGAGCCTCAGTCTGAGCACGTCCCAGTTTGAAGAGCACCAGGCAGAGAGTGAACGCTCTCTTACTCAGGTCTTTGTTCCATTCAGGCCCGTGGTGATTTGAATGAGGCTCAGCCTTACCAGGAAACACAGTGGACTCTAGTCTCTGTCTATTGATTTAAATGTTACTCTTATTTAGAAACAGGCCCACTGATACACCCAGAGCAACACTTAGCTGGACATCTGGATGTGCTGTGGCCTGGTCATGTTGACTCCTAACACTGGCCAGGGCACCGCATGTCAGTGTAAACTGAGAGCTGGGATGGAGCCCTCTTGCTCTGCTTTGTCATTGTGCCTCCTCCTCCCACTTTCTCTTCTTTTCTTTGTGATACTGGAATTAAACCCAGGGCCTTTGCACTGAACTACATTTCGAGTCCTTTTTTATCTAAAATTTTATTTGCCCAAAGTGATCTGAGCGTGATGTTTCAGAAGTCTCCAGTGCAGGGTTTGGCTTTGTTCTTACTGTCTTTCCCAAGAGTAGATATTCTAATACGCAGCCTCCCACTGCATGGAGACTGCAGATTGTGGAGCTACTATGTGACTCTGGGTGTTGGCCGACATCCCTGTGGGATATCAAGCCCACTCTCTGTCACCCAGGCTCTCCTCGCCCCATGCATTTCATGGAGATCTTCACAGCTCTTGCCTGGGTGCCTGAGCCTTATCAGATCACTGTCACTGTTTTCCAATCCATCTGGTTCTTACCTTTGTCTGAAGCCTGGACCCTCTGACATGCCCTTCTAGATTCCTTCATTGCCACCTCCACCTCTTCACCATCTTGGTCTCTGCTCACCTTCCTGATACTGTGTTCCCTGCTCCTTTCCCACACTCTGCTCATCCTTCTCCTCTCACTAGAAGTGAATTTTTCTCCATTTCTGCTTCTTCGTCTTCTGTGAAGCTCCTATTCTGATTTCAAAGTCTGCCTTGACTGCTCCTTTCTAGTCATTGCGGTGGCCATGCTTCCAGTCTCCACATCCAGGTGCCTTCTCTGAGTCACTATGGGCACATCTGCTCTCCTTCCACTGGTTCCAGAGCGCCTTAATGGCAACAAAACCCACCCTTCAAATGAACCTGGATAAAAGAATGTGAAATGAATCTTCCAAGAACTATAGAGAGAAACCAATTTGAGGACCTAGAAAAGTCATACAAACACAACTTAGACAGAATGATTCCTGGGTCAGAGAGAACTTGGCAAAGCTATTGTTTATGCAGCACGTAGCATCCTGCAAACCAATCCAGGTGTGAGAGAAATATGTTTCTACGGGTGAATCATTACTCTACTCATCTTCTTCTTAGTGGTTTTCATCATGAATTAGAACATTTAAGGCTTTGAGAAGTCCTGTAATGATGAGCACTGTTGTACCTTGCTGAATGTAGTATTTTTTGAATTTTTATGACTTTATTTTTCATAAATACTATGAAATGATTTTCATATTTTCAATACCTAATGGACCAAAGACATATTGCACAAATAAGATGGGAAATTGGTCTGTACTAACGCTAGCAAAGAATCAGAGGGGCAAGCACTGTTAGTGTCTACTTAAGGGCCATTTGAAGCGGGCGATGACCTTACTCTGGGTCTGGGTTGTCCCGGCAGCAGGTGGCTCCCTCCAGAGAGAGAACACGACATGCTTCCTGGAGCTGATACCACCCAGTCACTTGAGTTTGACAACTAATTTCTCTTGTTCTGTCTGGTCCCTAAACCACCTACCTGATTATAGTTTAGTTTCTCAGGTGAATTCCTCCCATGAAGGAAACAATCTGGTCTGCAGACAGATGTTTAACCCCCTTGCAACTTTATTATGTTGGGAAATTGGCATTCTGGGCTGTACATCAGTCCCCTGTGACCTTGATTAGTGTGACTCCATCTCAGAGATACTGATTGGGTCTTGGTGGAGTGAAGCAAGATCGTATTTCAGAACCTGCAAGGGGGTGGACGGTGTCCTGGCCCTGGCATGAATAACAGTGCAATAACCAGCGTTTATGAAGCACTGTTTCTGTTATCTGTTTCTGTGCAGCAAATCACCTCTTAGTGGCTTAAATCAGAAGCAATCATTCCATTGTTTCCCACTGCTTCTATGGATCAGGAATTTAGGGAGGGCTTGGCTGACAGGAATGGCTGGGCCTGTGGTGAGGGATTGCAGCAGGTCAGATCTCGCTCCCTCCCTGCCTCTGTCTCTGACCTAAGAGTCTTTATTTGTTTGCTATGTCACTGTGTGTACTTCCTTATAATGTGTTGGCCCCAGGATCCAAAAATGAGACCAGCAGGGAGCTGCATGGAGGCTCGACCAACTTTTCTGGTTTGGATTCAGAAATCACATCTCTGCCACTGCCTTTCATTAGTTACAAGTGAGTCGCAGGTCACTGATTCAAAGGGAGGAGAAGTAGATCCCATCTGTGGATGCTTTCAGCCAGTCTTTGCAGTGGCTGCCACCTTACCATGCATGCTAAGTGTGAAGGCAGAATGCTTCAGGTCATTAATCATGCCTTCCTCTTGAACCCAACCCATCTCTGGCTTGAGCCCAAGTATCTTGTCCTTGTAGTGACCCTGCCTGCTACCCATGTCCTCTGGTCCAGATAACAAGGTACGAGTTACCAGTTTATGAACTAGCAAACAAAGGCCCCAAATTCTTACTTTTCTTGAATTTATGGTTGTTTGTTAACTAAATAAAAATGTTGCAGCGAGGCTGACAATGTTGGCACTTTGTCCAGGTGTCCTGGGATCCCTGGTCTTCTGTTTTATGCACCTCCCCTTATGTGTTCCTGAGTTCTCACCCATTGGCACCTGTTGCCTGCCCTTGGGTAACTGGAGCCCATCTGCCCAAGCATCCGGGAATGCAGTTTTTCCCACTGATCCTCAGTGCATGCCTGAGTCCGGTCTGCATTCTCTGGCTGGGGTGCTCTGAGGATCGTATACTCCAGAACTTCCTCATGATGTCAGGTGAGCTACCTTCTGGGGACTCTGTGAAGCCACACATTTGCTTGGCTCTCCCTTCCTCCTCCTGCTCCCTTGTCTCTCTTGGGAATTTCTCTGGGGGCAGCATCTTCAGAATTGGCTGCCATGGAGCCGAGCAAGGGCACCAAGGAGGATAAACAGGAAGAGGAAGCAACTGATGGAGATCACTGCCTACAGGCTCCATCCTTTGCCAGGCTGGGCTTCCCCTATACTTCTGGGAGTAGACCCTCTCTCTGTTGCAAGTGACAGCAGCTGGCTGTCACCCATCAGTCATGAGTGCACAGGTCTAGATTGGGGTTCCCTCCTCAACTCTCTATCTACCTGCCTTCTGTGGACCTAGCATCAGCCTCTTGGGGTGGAGGAAGTGCCCAGGATACTTAAAGGGGTGATTGTGGTTTAAAGGAGTTCCTATCTCCTACACCCTCTCTCTCTGCTCATTTAAAAGTTGCCTCCCATCTGGAGCAGATTGGATCCCACTGAAGTGAGGGTTAAAATCCTTGAGGTCTAGTCCTGGCTCAGCCCCAACTGGCTCCATGGCCCCTTTTCTCATCTGCATGATAGTCTTTGAGATCTCTCCAATTCTACACATCTGTGATTTCTTGGGACGCGTTCAGTGCCTCCGGAGAGCTTATCATCTTGTTAGAGAGGCACGACACAATTAGATGCTTGTATATGACAGACTGCAGCACAAAGCTGAAATCAGTCCAATTAAGAGGAAAAGCACACAGCGCAGCAGACGAGTACAGCCCCTGATTAGTGTATCTGTGGAGCAGACTCTTGAGGCGAGGGCTTGAGGAAGAATTCAAGAAGGGCCTCTGAGAATACTGGTGCTTGGATGGGGAGCGGAGAAAGCCACCACAGTCTTATGCATATAATTGTTACCTGGGTGTGAAATGAGGGTAGAGACAGGGAGAGTAGAGAATGGAGTCTGGGTTATCATTTAATTGCTATTCTGACTCTTAGTGAACACAGCGCCAGTTATAATACACTTGTTATTTACAGGGCTATATTTCTATTCTCCAAAGTTTAACACACATCATTGGAATTCTGACATTCAGAACTGGCTCTCCTGACCCCCTAAGTTTTAATTAATGTAATAACATTACTAACAGAAGCTGTAATTTATCTTTTCCTCGTGTTCACAGAGAAGAAAAAGGCAACTTTGGATACATTTATTTTCCTGGTTCCGATTACCAGTTTGTGTATTTTGGGGGTGAAGAGGTGGGGGAGTCCTGGGTCTGGGTGTCCAGACCTTACTGCTTGTGTCCCGTGGTTTCTGCAGGACAGAGGGTCCTCTTCTGGCTGTGTGCAGCAGCTGTGCTGCTGAACTCCAAGTCGGTTGCATTTTGACATTCAGAAGCAGCGCTTGAGCTAAAGGGCAAGTCCTTCTAGCAAAGTCCTTTTGGCATAAGACAGTGTGTGTGTGTGTGTGTGTGTGTTTCCGGCTTTGGAAGGAATAAGCAATCAGTGATTTAGGTGAGAACTTTCCATGCAATTAACTTCCTCCAGACTAATGCTGGTGCTGAAGGGAACCACTGGGCCAGTCTGCTTAGTAAATATCCAACCCCAGATGTAGAGCAATTCAATGGAAATAATTATATGGGGTCAATTAAGCAGAAACCCGGACCTCCTCCAGTTGACCTATTTGAATCTTTTATTTCTGTGAGCCAGGCTTGCTCAGGATTTAAAGTGCTTTACCTCTGGAAAAGGGAAACCTCTGGGGGTGCCACTGAGTGTGGCTGTTGCTGGAGAGGGTGGCGGCCACTCCCCAGCAAGCACCCTCAGGCTGGCCTCTCAGGATCCTGGGCTAGAGCCCTGGAGGCACCACCTTGTGACCCCATGACCTTAGTCAAGGCACTGAACACTCTTAACATTCTTTTTCATTGTGGGTCCGTTTATATCCCAGAATTAACTGAGAAGACATAATAAATGTTTCATAAGTAGAAACTTTTTATTATGACAGTGGTTATCAACAGAAAAAGGGAGCATTATTGTACCTGTGCCACCTGTAGTAGTCCAGTAGAAAATCTCTATACAGGAAAGCTTGCAGAGGAAGAGTTAATTATGCCAGGCTCCAAACACGCAGAGTTTAAACCAACAAGTGAGTTTATGAAACTGAACAACTGAGGGGGACAGAAGTGCTGGGCAGCAACAGGATCACTGAGGTCCAATGGATCTCGAAGATAGGTTGGCTGGGCCATCAGTACATTTGTGGGTCACTTGTCACACAGGTGGGGTGCACTGGTGAGGACAAGCACGAGGACCACTGTCGGGTTGTAAATGTGTCAGAAGTGGAGTGACATCACGTCTGAAATAACAAGGCAAGAATTCAATTTTTCATGCAATGACAGTGTTTACTGAGAGCTCACAACTTGGCGGAGGTTTCTAAGTTCTTTACGCAGATTACCTACACAGTTGGTTCCATGATCACCTCGACTTTACAGATGCATCCCTTCAGGGGCACATCTGCCGCAGACAGGGAAGGTCACCCACCTCTTAAAGAAGCCCCTTTATGGCGCAGGAGAACACAGATTCACGGAATACCTGACAGCCTGGAAGGGCTTACTGGAAGCCTGGGAGAATCTGGCTTTTACTGTGTTTACCCCATTCACTGAAGGACTATTCATATAGGGTCGTGTGGTCTGTGCCAGGAATTAGGTTTGTGTTGAAGGTATAACAGTAAACAAAAACAAACATACCAAGCTTCAAGGGGAGATGGAGTAGACATACTTGTCCTTTTGCATCTTGCCATGCTACAACAATAGCATCAATAACCCCTGATCATTGTATACAAAATAAAGGTAAAACTCTGAAGGGTGGAAGAAAGGAGCCTGGCAATAGAGTTTAGGACACACGGAGTGACACCTAGTGAGTTTTCTGGGTTTTCTTTTTGTTTCATCATCCCAGACTTGGAAGTGAAGAAGTCAGCAACTGAGAAATGCAATAGGCATGGGCAGTCAAGGTCCTGCTGTCTCCAGCTAAAGGATCGCAGGTCATAGATAATAAGGACTCTACTCCTGCCAAGCACCAAGCACCACGGTGAAGCCTGGATGTGGCCTCCCTGACCCACACCTGCAAAAGTTGTGAGGGACTAAGACTCCTGCACACCTTAGGCTGTAACCAGGCTGCACAGGAAGATGCCAGAGAACATCCTCGGCCCTTCTGGATGGGGGTGGGGGAGACAGAGCAGACAGGGAGGACTTTCCTATCCAGAGGCAAGGAGCCATAGCTGTCCTCCGCCCTTCTGTTATCAGTGAAGGCTATACAACAAGCCATAAGGGGACAGACTCCAGCCAGGGAGGCATCAGCTTGGTGGGGACAGAAAGCCCCATCTTCACCCAATTTTTTAGTTTTTATTTTTGCGATATTGGGAATTGAACACTAAGCCTTTGAACTGAGCTTTAACATTGTATTTTTTTAAAATTTGTCTTATTGGTACACATAATGGTCACATTCATTATCTCAAAATTGTACCTGTGCGTAATATATCTTGATTCCTCTCAGTCTTTTCTTGTTCATTTATTTATTTTTTGAGACAAGGTCATGCTAAATAACTAAGCTTCTTCGGACTGGGCTTGAACTGGTGATCCTTCTACCTCAGCCTTTTAGTGCTGGGGTTATAAGAGTGCGTCACTATGCCCAGCTGAACTTCCACCTGTCTTCGGCAGAACTCTCCAGGGCTATATCAGAAACCCACCAAGACAGGGGGTCCACGTGCAGTACAGAGGCTCATAATACTGTACCCCAACTATTCAGGTTTCAACTAAAACCGTATGTCATGCCAAGAACCATCAAGCTCTCAACCTGAGTGTTAGAAAGACAATTTATAGATACCAACATTGAGAGGACAGGAATGTTCAAATTTCTTGTAAATTTAAAATTTCTTGTAAATATTAAAGCAGTTACTTCAATGAATAATTAAACTATGCTTAAGACAAGTGAAAATAAGAAAGTTCCAGCAAGAAATATGAGATATAAATAAAAACTGAATGGAGACTGTAAAACTGAAACACTCAGGAACTAAAAATGAAAATGTCAAAGGGTAGATTTGACAGCAAAATAGAGAGGACAGACAGCACAAAAAAGACAGAGATAGAAAAGTACTAAAAATTAAAAAAAAAAAAAAGACTGAAATTTCCCCCGTTTGGCAAAGGATGTATCTAAAATAATGTGATAATGATTTCATACAATGGGTATTTGATTACTGAAGTATATATTATTTCACAATGTACATCAAATAATCTAAGTGTATACCTTAAATACATACATCTTGTCAAATATAACTCAAAGGTTAACAAAAAAGAAAAAAAACCCTGAAAAATAACCCTATGCATACTCAAGGAGTTGTACAAATTCCAAAAAGATTAAACCCAAGGATCTCTACAAAAAGACTCATCACCATCAAATTTTTGAAAATGGAACATGAAAAATCTGGAAAGCAGTAACAAAAAAATAACATATTACAAATGGAGAAGCATGACTCAGATTGCTATGGATTTCTCATCCGAAACCATGGAGTTCATAAAGCAGTAGAATGATGTTTCTCAAGAGATAAAGGTAAAGAAATCTCAGCCCCAAATCCGATAGCCAGTGAAAATATCCTTTAGCAATGAAAATATATCTAATTTATTTAAAAATAAAGAGAAACTAACAAGATTTGTCACCAGCAGCCCTATTCTAAATGAATAGCTGCAGGAAATACTCTTTAGAAAGAAAAGAAAAGAAAAGAAAAGAAAAGAAAAGCAAATGATAAAAAAAGAAGAGGTGTCAGAACACCAGGAAGGGATAAAGAACATGATAAACAAAACTGCAGATAAGCAAAATACACGTTTTTTCTTGAATTTTCTAATTTTGTTTGATGACTGAAGCAAAAATTGTTACATTGTTGTACTGGGTGCAAGGAAAATATTGTAGGCAATCTTACTATAAGTGAGGGAAGGCAAAGGGATATAAATAAAAGTAAACTTTTTATGCTTCAAATTGGAAAAATGAAAAGTCAAAAGACTATGATAAGAGTATTATAAATTTTATATAACCTGTAAATGAGTAATCATTTAAAAAGTTGTGTAAGAAAACATGTATACTATAGATAAATCAGAATGGAATTTTAAAAATGCTGTTAACCTACAGGAAGGCAGGAAAAAACTCCAGAAAAATGAAGAACACAGAAAGTAAATAATAAAATGATAGATTAATCTCTAATGTCACTAATTATATTAACTATAAATGGTCTAAATACACAAGAAAAAATGATTGGCAAAGTGTATTAGCAGAAAGGATCCAACTCGGCTATCTAAAAATAACATATTTTATGTGCAACTGTAAAAGAATGGGAGAAGATATCTCAGGCAAACATTAATCAGAAGAGAATGGGTAGCAGACTTCAGAACAAAACAATTATGAGAAGTTGAGACTTTAAGAGTAAAAGGATTGATCTGCCAAGATGACACAGGAATCTTAAATGTGTAAGCATCAACCAATAAAGAGAGAAAGTTCCCGAAGAAAAACTCAATGAAACTGAAGGCAGAAACAGACAAATTCATAACTATAGGAACTTCTCTTGACAACTGATAGAACAACTAGACAGAAAATTAGCAGGTCATAGAACACACCAACAGGACTTACTTGTGACTGATATTGATAGAATTTTTCATCCAGACATAGTGGAATACACTTTCTATTCAAATGATCACTCTGTATTTTAGTGCAAACCTCAGTGTGTTTGAAAAGACTGAACTAAAAGAGAATGTGTTCTACCACAATTAAAGCATACTAGAATTCAGCAAACAGCAAGGTAACAGGAAAATCTCCAAACACTTGGAAACAAAAGAATCTACTGCTATATAATTCATAGGTCAAGGAGAAAGTCTCAAAGGAACTAATAGTATTGAACCACATAATAATGAAAACAGTATATCAATATTTGTGGTATACAGCTAAAATAATGCTGAGAGGGAAACTTATGACACTAAGTACATGTACAGTAAAATCCTTTGAGAGTAACTTGTTCTGTGAATGTTTTGCAACAGGAACAAACATTTCTAGTATATTTTAACTTGATAAATAAGCAATGTCTTGCAAAATGAGTAGTATGTAAAGTTGAATGTCATAGGATCACAACTGAGTCTATGGTTCTCTACCCCTGCCCTCCCCTTCCCCCCGGCTGCCTTCCCCTGCGCGATTATGAGTGATTATCTCCTAACAGGAAGAGGTTATGGAGGAGATCTCTTCTACAGAGGAAGAGGAGAAAAAGGGTGAGGATTCCCTCACTTCCAGTAAGATTAGGAATATGCAAAATGTGGAATACACCACCCAATGAGTAATACTGTAGCAATGTGAGCAGTGAATCTGTTTAACAACAACGTAATGTCACGTTTCTGCAAAGTCCTCAAAAGAAGACAAGGGCAAATGTCATCCTATAGGTTATCTGTTAAAGTTGCATGAAAGGAGATTCCATTGAGCCAATAGAGAGCAGTGACTTTATTAGTTATTTATCCTGTATCATAACCCTCCTTTATCTTGTTTCCCTCACACCAATTAGATTTTCAAAACAAAGTGTAAGTTAACTTATTTTTATTTATACTTTGTATTTTCTTTATTATTTTATATTATATTACTGTACTTTAATTATTTTATATGAGTACTTTTTGGGTTGTGGAATGAATCATATGAATTTCCATGATTTCTTGTGGGACAGTTTGCTTTGACATACAAGTGCTTTGGATTGCAAGCATATTTTTAAAACAAATTATGCATGCAAACCAAAATTTTACTATATTAGAAAAGAAGAAGTCTTAAGTCAATAATTTAAACTCCCTCCTGAAGAACCAAGAAAGAACCTTGGTGGTTTGTCTATCTTGATATCAATGCCATTTTGTCGTGATTGGTGTAGCTTTGTGATAGGTCGTGGGGTTGGGGAGGGCTAGAATCCTAATTTTGTTCCTTTATCCAAGTTATTTAGACTGTTCTGAGTCTTTTGTATTTTTACAGAAATGTAAGAATCAAAATGTTAATTTTTATGAAAAATGATGTTGGCATTTTGATAAGGGATTGTGTTTTCTGATCTTTATTATTTTCTTCTGTTTTGGTTTTTATTGTGTCCTCTATTTCTGATTTTTAAAGGAGAGGTATGAGGATATTTTAAAACCTTTTTTCCTAATAAATGTGCTTGATGTTAAAAAAAAAAGAACCAAGAAAGGACAGACCAAAATAAAACTAAAACAAGCAAAAGGAAGGAAGGAAATAATACAGAAAACAGAAGAAATTAATTACAATAAAAACAAAACAGTAGAATTAGTCAAGAAAACAAAGGGTTGGCTCTTTGCAATGAAAGAACAATAAAAATGACAAATATTTAGTAAGACTGACCAAGTAAAAAGAAATACAAATTTGATAATTTAAGCAAAATAATTTTTAAAGTACCAATTATCACAATTTACTTAGTATGACATATATAAATGACATAATCCTACCTTTTTATATTTGGAAGTTTTATGTTATAAAGTCAAAGATTACAAAGTATATAAACTGCAGTATCTACTTATTTAAATATACATATAATTTCATATATGTGTGTGTACACATACACATACACACATGCATATATGTATGCATGCATGCATGCATCTATATGTATTATGCATATATGTGCAAATAATATACAGACATGCACAACACATGCATCTGACACTGCAACTCCTAAACTGTACAGCAGAATACCACTTGGGAGTTAGGAGTCTCTCCTCTCCTATCATTATTAAGCAATAAAATTCATGTGCTTAAAATTTCCCCTCAAAAATGTCCACACCCAGATTATTTTACTGAAGAATTCTGTAAATGGTTAAGGAAGAATCAAAACCAATTCTACACAACAGCTCCCAGTAAATAGAAGAAAGAATTTATCCGAATTGCTTTTAACAAGTTAGTATTGCCTTAATGCCAAAACCAGAAAATAAAAAAGATAAAAGAACAATGAAAATCCCATATGAGTACTATTCATGAATACAGACACAAAACTTTTCAATAAAATATAAACAAATAGAACTCAGTGGTTTACAGAATGAGTTATAGACTATGGCCAAATGAGATTTATTGTAGTACAAGACTGGTTTAATAGTAAAAATTCAATTTATATTAATATGTAAAAGAAGAAAAGTCAGATGGTTATCAATGGATGCAGAAAAGAAAATTTGAGAAAAGTTTACACCTATTTCTGATAATTCAGGAAAATGGGAATCGGAGGGAACTTGACCTGAATACTTGCAAAAAAGAATACAGATAACATTATATTTGACAGTGACAGACTGAACGTTTTCCCCTTAAGAGCAGGATGAAAACAAGGACATCCACTCTTACCGATTTTTATTTAACACAGTTGTTAAATTTGTATCAACTGGGAATTTCTAGCCAGTGCAAAATGCTAGGAAAGGAAATGCAGATTGGAAGACAGCCATGCCCACTGCCACGCCCGCAGTGCCAGCTGTGCCAAATGAGAAGGACACAGTAAGACTGTCCCTATGTGCAGAAGATGTGGCTGTTTCTGTGGAAAAACCCAGTGTTTCTACAAAACAATCCTGCAATGTGCAAGTTCGGCAAGTTTTATAGAATATAAGATAAGCATAGAGAAATCCTTTTCATGATGAGGCAGTGAGGTGTACAGGACACGTGATGGAAGACAGGGTATAGAACGATGTTCTAGGTCACTAACCACCAAGGAATGCAAGGTCAAGTCACATTAAGATTGCCCCTCCTAAAGAGATGAAGATAAATTATTGTGCTAACACTTAATGCCAAGGAAGATTCAGAGAAAAGTGCCCCTCATGTAGTGTGGTGTGAGTGAAAACCAGCAATGGAAACAAAGCCATTTGGAAGTTTCTTAAAATTTCATTTTTTCATTAAAAAAAAAAAAGAACAAGCAACTATCATATAATGTGACCCAGCAATCGCATGTCTGGGCACGTATCCCAGAGACATGAAAGCACATATCATGGAGAACCTGTACATAAATGTTTATGGCAGCTTTAAGCATAATGGCTCGAATTTGAAGCATCTCATACGACCTTCCGCCAGTGAAGCAAGCTGTGATACCTCTATCCCACAGGACAAAGTCAGCAATTAAAGAAGAATAAACTATTGAAGAACACAACCACTTGAGTGACTCCAGAGAATTGTGATGAGTGAGAAAAGTTAATTCTAGAGGTCAAATGCGGTCTAAGTCTATTAAAATAATATCTTGAGATGGGGAAGTTACAAAAGTGGAGAATAGCTGTAGAAGCCAGCCCTGAGGGAGGAAATGAGATGGATGGGAGGTGGGTATGGCTATAAAAGAACGGCAAGAAGGACTCGGAGGTGGTGGGAGTTCCCTGTAGTTTGCCCATATCGATATCAGCATTCTGATTGTGCACCTGTTCTGCAATTCTGCAGCACGGTTCCGGCCAGAGAAACAGGCTAAAAGCTATGCAGTAGTTTCTCTAAATTATTTCTTTTTAAATTTTATTTAAAAGGAAAAAGAAAAAGACAAAACAAAACAAAGTGGTGTAAGGGTACAAGTAATACAGACTACAAAAAAAAATCAGTAAGAAATTTACCAGTTAATAGATTACACATTATCATCTTAGAGATAGTTGCTCAAGTCACAGTATCAAAGCATACAAAGTGGACATTCAAACAGTGAGACTGCAAACAGTTGTGTTCAATGATTCAACCAAAAACATTAATGTGGTCATCTATTTAACAGCCCTCAACACACTTGCAGTTGTATCCTTTAGAGCACTTTTTTTCCCTCTCTTTTTTACAACAAAATTTACACATTTTGGGTTTTATTACTCCTTAGTTCTTATTACTTTTTTTTGGAAGAGAATACAGTCAAATATGGTAAAACAAAGCTGTCAGTCAAATCCAAGGATAGACATAGCACATGACGTAAAAACAGAGTACAAGGTTATCAACAATGTTTACCATAATGCCTATTGCTTCCTTAAAAAGAATTGTCTATTTCATTAGGTATTATAAAGTTGAACTAAACAGTAGAGAATAAGACCAATAAAACCTAAACATTGTAAACATTACAGGACTTCCAAAGGAGATAATAGTCTAACCAGAATGGGCATCTTAGTGAATCTTATTGCCTTCAAAGTAGTTGCCTATACCCTTAAACTTGATACTATCATACAGAACGGAAAAGAGCCTAATCAGTCAAAACAAGATAGTGGGAGTATTACAGGACTTCAAATCAAGTTAATAGGAAATCAAAAAAGTTACTATAATATATCCTGCTAATTTTTAATATTTTTCCCCTTAATTAAAAAGTCATAAAAATAACTAAATAATTTTTTTAATGAATAAGGGAGACATTGAGATAAAAGAGGACATAACAACATAACAATACAGGTCAAAGCATGACTGTTTCAGCAACCTAGTGATTCACCACCAAATAACCTGACTTAATAGTAGTTACCATAGTGTCTGTCTTTTTCCTTGAAATATTTGAATATAACTTCATATACTATAGCTTCAAATATTTCCATATCAAGCAGCCCAGAATAAGGCTATTCCAATTAATAAGTGAAAACTTTATAAGGCTTCAAGGCCACATAATGGGGAATCATGATTACCACATACTTTTATATATTTGAATCATTAGTTACATTAGGGAAACTATTCTGTATTCACACATGCGAGATTGATTTATTTCACTTATGAGTATGGTCTCAAGCTGCGCCCATTTATTGATAAATATCTCAATGTGATCCTTCTTTATAGCTGAGTAATACTCCATTGTATAGAAATACCACAACTTTTTTATCCATTCCTCAGTTGATGGACACTTAGGTTGTTTCCAAGATCTGGCGATTACAAATTGTGCTGCTATAAACATAGGTACACATATATCTCTGAGGTGTGATGCTTTCAGTTCTTCTGGGAATATGCCTAGAAGTGGAATAGCTGGAACAAATGGGACTTCCAGTCCCAGCTTTTTGAGAAATCTCCAGACTGACCTCCACAAAGGTTTTCCCAGTCTACCCTCCCACCAACAGTGCAGGAGAGTTCCTTTTTCCCCACAGCCTCTCCAGCATTTGTTGTTGGTTTTCTTGATCCTGGCCATTCTTTCAGGAGTGAGATGGAATCTCAGTGTGGTTTTAATTTGCATTTCTCTAATGACCAATGATGATGAACATTTTTTCATGCATTTATTTGCCATTTGCATTTATTCATCTGAGAAGTGTGTATTTATCTCAGATGCCCATTTTTGGATTGGATCTTTGAATTTTGGGGGTCTGAGTATTTTTAATTCTTTATATGTTTTAGACAAGAGTCCCTTGTCTGAGGGGGAGTTCACTAAAATCTTTTCCAAGTTTGTGGGTTTTCTTTTCACTATGCTGGAGATTTTTTTTGACATGCAGAAACTTTTTAATAAGAAGTGGACCCAGTTATTGATTCTGAGAAGTATTTCCCGCGCGGTTTGAGTCCTGTTCATGAATTCTCTACCTACCCCTATGTCTTCAAGGTTTCTACCCAATTTGTCTTCCAATAGATTTAGTGTTTCTGTTTTAATATTCAGATCTTTGATCCATTTAAATTTTAATTTAGTACATGGTGATAGGCTTTATTTTTCGGCAAATGGAGAGCCAGTTTTTCCAGCACCATTTATTAAAGAGACTGTCGTTGTTCCAGTGAACCTGCTGGGCTCCTTTAGCAAAGATAAGGTGGTTGAGTGTGTTTGTAGTTGTGGTTGTATCTTCTAATCTATTCCATTGATCTTCATCTCTGTTTTGATCCCAGTACTATGTTGATTTTACTACTGTTGCTTTGTAGTATAACTTCAAGTCAGGGATTGTGATGTCTCCTGCCTTGCCTTTGCTGCTTAGAATTGCCTTTGCTATTCTAGGTCTCTTCTGGTTCCAGATGAATTTTAGGAGTGATTTCTCTAGATTTGTAAGGTATGTTGATGGTATTTTTATTGGGATTGCTTTGAATCTGTAAAAACAGTTTTGGGAGAATGGCCATTTTCACAATGTTTGTTCTTCCTATCCATGAGCAAGGGATGTCTTTCCAGTTTCTGAGATCATCTTCAATTTCATTTTTCAGTGTAATATAATTTCCCCTGTACAGGTCTTTCACTTCTTTCGTGAGAGTAATTCCTAGATATTTCATTTTTTTTGCTAGTGTGAAGAGTGTGGTTTCTCTTATTTCTCTTTCTGTTACTTTGTTGTTAGTGTATAAGAATGCTATTGATTTCTGAGTATTGATTTTGTATCCAGCTACATTGCTGAATTTATTTATTATATCTAAGAGTCTTTCAATGGAGTTTAAGGGGTCTTCTATGTAGAGTATCATGTCATCTACTAACAACGATAATTTAACTTCTTCTTTTCCTATCTTTACCCCTTTTATTTCTCTCTCTTGTCTAATTGCTCTGGCTAGTACTTCCGGTACTATATTAAATAGGAGTGGTGATAAAGGACATCCTTGTCTTGTGCCTGCTTTTAAAGTAAAGGCTTTCAATTTTTGGCCATTTAGTATGATGCTGGCTGTTGGTTTGTCATAAATGGCCTTTATTATATTGAGGTAAAGACCATCTATTCCAATTTTCTGTAAAGTTCTTATCATGAATGAATGTTGGGCCTTATTGAAGGCTTTTTCTGCATCTATAGAAATGATCATGTGATTCTTACTTTTGGCTTTATTGATATGGTGGATTACATTTATTGATTTACGTATGTTGAACCATCCCTGCAAACCTGGGATGAATCCCACTTGGTCATGGTGTATAATCCTCTTGATGATTTGCTGCATCCTATTTGCCAATATTTTATTGAGGATTTTTGCATCTGCATTCATCAGTCTATAGTTCTCTTTTTTAGTTGGGTCTTTCTCAGGTTTTGGTACTACAGTAATATTTGCTTCCAGGAATGACTTAGGAAGGATTGCTTCCTTTTCAATTTCATTGAATAGTTTGAGGAGTGTCGGCATTAGGTCTTCTTTGTATTTCTTGTAGAATTCTGCAGTGAATCCATCTGGGCCTGGGCTCTTCTTTGTAGGTAAGGACTTAATTACATTTTCAATTTCATTAACAGAGATTGGGTTATTCAGCAGTTTTACATCCTCTTGATCTAGCTTTGGTACTTTATATGTTTCTAAGAATCTGTCTATTTCTTCTGTGTTATCAAACCTTTGAGAGTAGAGGTTTTCGAAATAGGTGTTGATGATCTTCTGTATTTCTGTAGAGTCTGTAGTGATTTCACCTTTTTCATTTCTTATTGCATGAATTTGAGCTTTTTCTTCCCTTTTTAAAATAAGGTTGGCTAGGGGCTTATCGATTTTATTTATTCTTTCAAAGAACCAACTCTTTGATTCATTGATTCTTTGGATTGTTTTCTTAGTCTCTATTGCATTGATTTCTGCTCTGATTTTTATAATTTCCTCTCTTCTTTTGGCTTTGGGCTTGACTTGCTCTTCTTTTTCTAGCTGTTTGAGGTGTAGCATCAGGTTATTTATTTGTATTCATTCTGTTTTCCTGATGTGGGAACTCAGTGCAATAAGTTTTCCTCTGAGGATGGCTTTCATTGCATCCCACAGATCCCGGTAAGTTGTATCTGCATTTTCATTTTCTTGTAGGTATTTTTTAATTTCTTCTGTGACCCACTGATTGCTCAAGAGTGTGTTATTCAGTTTCCATGTATTTGTGGGATTTTTGCAGTATCTTTTATCATTAATTTCTAATTTCAGAGTGCTATAATCCGATAACATGCAAGGGATGATTTCAAGTCTTTTGCATTTGTTTAAATATGTTCTGTGAGCTAATATATCATCTATTTTAGAGAATGACCCATGTACTGCTGAGAAGAATGTGTATTCTGATGTTGTTGGATGGAACATTCTGTATATGTCTATCAAGTCCATTTGTTTGCAGGTGTGATTCAGTTCTGTTATTTCTTTGCTCATTTTTTGTCTGCGTGATCTGTCCCTTGGTGTCAATGGCATATTAAGGTCTCCTGTTACAATTGTGTTACTGATAATTTGAGGTTTCATTTCTGTTAATAGTTGTTTTATATAACTGGGTGCTCTGGAGTTTGGTGCATATATATTTCAGATAGTTATCTCTTCCTCTTGGAGTTTTCCCCTAATGAGTATGTAGTGACCTTCTTTGTCCTTTATGGTCATTGTTGGTTTAAAGTTCACATTGTCTGCAAACAGAATGGCTACTCCTGCTTTTTTTTTGGATTCCTGCTGTGTGACATATTGTTTTCCATCCTTTGACTTTCAGTCTGTGAGTATCCTTCTGGATTAGATTGGTTTCCTGTAAACAGCATATAGTTGGATTTTGTTTCTTGATCCATTCTTCTAGTCTGTTTCTTTTGATTGGTGCATTGAGACCATTTACATTAGTGGTTATAACTGTTATATGCTGGTTTATTTTTGACATGTTATCTCTCTGCTGTTGCATATTTATCTTTCTGTTCTGTTTAATTGTCTGCTTTGCTTAGTGGTTTTTTCCTTTGTGTATCTAAACTGCCTCTCAATATTTTTTGCAGGGTTGGCTTGGTGTTCATGAAATTCTTCAGCTGTTCTTTGTCATGGAAGTATCGTATTTCATCATCAATTTTGAATGATAGTTTTGCAGGGTACCTCAGTCTAGGTTGGAAATCATTTTGCTTTAGGATCTGGAATACTTCACTCCATGCTCTTCTTGACTTTATTGTTTGTGCTGAGAAGTCTGCTGTGATTCTGATAGGTTTTCCTTTATAAGTGATCTGTCTTTTCTCTCTGACAGCTTTTAATAATCTATGCTTGCGTTGGATTTCTGGTATTGTGATTATTATATGTCTGGGTGTAGTTTTATTTTGGTTCTGACTATTTGGAGTTCTGTAGTCTTCACTGAACCTGATGTCGGTTTCTGATCTCATGCTTAGGAAATTTTCAGCTATTACTTCTCTAAATGTCCTCTTGACATCCTTTATGTTGTCCCCTTCTTTTTCATTAATCCCTATCAATCTTATGTTATTTTTCTTTGCATCATCTTGCAGTTGTTGAATTTTTATTTCCTGATTCCTTGTTATTTTTAAAAGATCTTTCCTTTCCTGTTCGCTAGCTGCAATCCTGTCTTCAAGGTCTGAAATTCTATCTTCACTTTCATTGAGGTGGTTTTTACAGCTTTCAGTGGAGTTTTTTATTTCCTGTATATCTCTGTGCAGCTGCATTATGTGTTCTGATTATTTCTTATATTGCTCATCTAGAGATTCTTTTTGTTTAGTTCCTCCAATTTTTAAACTGTGTTTTCTTTAGATATATTCAGAATCTCTTGCATTTCTTTTTTCATTTCTTCTTGTACCTGGGAGATTATTTCGAATTTGAATTCCTTTAAAGCTTCCTGGAGTTGCTTGTTAATTTCAGTAGCTATTATGTCCGATATTTGAGGTGAGTGGCATATATTTTCTTCTATATATATTGCTCCTAGGGTTTCTTGAGATGGGCTGGAGGTTTGAGGTTGTAATTTGGTCTTTCATTTTGTCATTTTCCTATATTTCTGTGTTTCAAGTGCTATTTGAAAGCTTCCTCAGGATCTGTTGGAAATCCACTTCTATGTTAGCAGCTCCTGGGACTCTGGCACCCAGGTCCCCCAAGCCACTGGGCCTCTACAACCAGTGGCCCTCTTCTGCCTGTTTAGAACTCTGTAGTTCCAGATAAGCTGGGCTCCAGGGACACTGTGCACTCACCTGCTTGCTGGAAGTTCCACAGTTGTGCAAGTGCAGCCAGAATGGGGAGGCGGATGTAGATGCCTCAGACCCACTTAGCCACTTCACTGCACCCGGAAGCCTGGAGGGTCCCGAACAGTCTGGGCTTGGGGCAGAGTGCATTAGGCACTTACCACAGGCCATGGTGCCTCTGGAACTGGTGATGCTCGCCTACTTGCTGAGATATCCACAGTCCTCCAGACACATGGGGAGGTGGAAACAGGCACCCCAGATCCGCCCAGCCCTTCCTCTGCACCCAGACGGTGCAGGAGTCCCATATAGGCTGGGCTCCAGGGATAGTGTGTGCCACCTGCTTGCTGGAAGCTCCACAGTTCTCCAAGTGCAGCCAGAATGGGGAGGTGTGTGTAGATGCCTCAGGCCCACTTAGCCACTTCACTGCACCCGGAAGCCTGGAGGGTCCGGAACAGTCTAGGCTTGGGGCAGAGTGCACTAGGCACTTACCGCAGGGCGAGGGGCCTCTGGAACTGCTGATGCTTGCCTGCTTGCTGAGATATCCACCGCCCTCCAGACACTGGGGGAGGCGAATGCAGGCGTCCCAGACCTGCCCAGCCCTTCCTCTGCCTCTAAATTATTTCTTACAACTGTATATGTATCAGCAGTTGTTTCAAAATGAAAAGTTTAATTAAAAATAGGCATAGCCTTTTTTACTGATAGAGTTTATAATCTACTGGAGGAGAGAGGCAGTAATTAAATGTCTGTATCAACATTTACAAGAATTCAGCTATAATAATGTTTCAAAGAAAAGATGTATTGTTTGAGTTCATGTAAAGATGAGGTGGTTAAGTGCTTTGTTCCTCCAATCAGGAAACTTTTGAGAAGGTAAGGGGTCGTTACTGGTAGTGACCTCAGGAAATTCAGTCTCTCTCCATCTCCTCTATTTGGTGGTAGCTCAGATGGTCTACATCGTCCCAGATCATCTACTTGGGAGTCAGCCTTGGTCCTGCAGCCCTACCTTTGCTGTTCAGTGCCTCTTTCTCCACCCAGGTCTTATGTCCCAATTCTCCAGCATCCTAACTTGTTCCTAGCTGTCCCCTCCCCACTACTTGCCTTGGACTGTGAGTTTCAGTTCTCTGGGCATCCATTCAGACAAGTTCTGGTCTGTAAAATAGACTGAAATGCTGTTTACTGTTCAGAGCCCAAGAATAAAGGGTACTACCAAGGGTATTTCTAATCTCACATTGATGAATTGAAAGGTTTGACTTCTCAAGAAGGAAATCCAGGCATCATCAGACAGATGGAAAATTATTCTAAGCAGTGGTGGTAATGGGGAAGGGTGGGGAGAGTGATTTATTAAGTTTTTATTATGTGCCATGCACCATTCAAGCATTTTCTCCTTGGATCCTCACAAAACTCTTTGATAGAGGAGTGTTGATATATTCATTTTATGGATGGTTGAGTTGGAAGCTCAGAAAGGTTAGACGTCTGCTCAGGACAACAGAGCTGTAATGCTCAGCTTTGGCTCTGAATCCAGTCAGCATGTGCCACCACAGGGCTGGGTGATCACTCCTGGAGATCACTGCTCACCTCCAGCTCCTGCAGCCTTTTTTCCTTATCTTCTTTCCACCACTCACCACTGCTGCCAGGATGGCATCGCTTCTCTTTCCTCCTTTCACTCTTCTCTCCTTTCCTTTTCTTTAACTACACTTTAAAAAAATCCCAGGTCTATTTTCTTTTCTATTTCTAGGGATTACTCTCATAGTGGCTGCCACTGTGTCAGTGGCCTGGGATTTTCTGTGTCATCCAATCCCCTGGTTAATAGAGACCTTTGGTGCAGCATTTTTACCTGCTAACCTTGTACTACTGCAAAGGGATGATTACGGCATTGATATTTAGGTAGGACTTTGAGGCTCCCTGCATACAACCTTTGCTGGAAAAGCACAGGGGAAAGGGTGGTGGGGACAGTAAAGGGAGGTGGAGTGTAACAAAGACTCTTACATACTGGCCTCTAGGAGTCAGGACGGTGGGCAGCTTCGGTCAGGAAGATGCCAAATCCAAGAAGTCAGGCAAGACAGCTGGCCTGTTGCCTGGCCTTTGGAGTAGGTTTCTTAGTGCTTCCCTGTAAACTGTCTCCTTTAATCTTCAGTCCCAGTTATAACCCTGCACTACCGTGAGACTGCTAAGTTCTCTCATCTGGCACTGGCAAAGCCATGAAGAGGTGAGAAATCCTTTTATAACCTCACCTCCACTTCTTCTGGACAATTCTCTCTTTTTGCCATAAGCCAGTAATTAAGTTGACCAAATATTTTTGTCTGTACCTATAAATTCATCCCATCATGCCTTCATTCATTTGAAGAGCGTTTATTGAGAACTGATATTAGGTGAAGTTTTCACAAGTATTTTTTTTATTTCTCCTCAAGACAGTCCTGTGAGGATGATCTTAGAATTCCATCTTTTAAATGGGAAAGTGGAATAGTGCATGGCTGTCTGTGTGGTTGGCCGGCATGCTGTTGTGAGGTTTTGACACCCATCACCATGTGGACACAGAGGCCTTTCTTCTGATTGGCTGCCCTCCGCAAGGGAAGCCGTAGATAATACAATGGCAGGTTCATTCTCGGGAGACAGAGGATCCCGTGGGTGGTGACCCGCCTTGGGTACTCTCCATTAACGTGCCCTCCACACTTGCCCCTGCTTGGAGGAACTGGTTTAACATGTTTGTCTATCTCACTTTCCCTTCTGCTTCCTATTGCTTCTCCTCCTCTTTCCTCTTCTCTTTCTTTCTTCTTCTCCTCCCCTCATTTATGGTCATAGGGTAAAGAGGCTGAGATGAAGAGTTGGCTCTCTTCCCTGGGGCTGCTGGCTCAGGGCACTTGGTGACATTTCCAACTCCTCTGTTGGGTAACCGTCACTTCCTCTGCATCTGTGGTCCCACCTCTTCTGGACCCTCCTACTTCTCGAACTAACCCTCCTTCCTTGGTTTCCACTGTCTGCCCTCATAGCTCATCCTTTCACCAATGTCAAGGGGCTCCATGGGATGTTTTTAATTTCCTTGCTTAAAAAGGCACTTTTTTTTTCCTCTAAGAAATGCAGTTTTGCATTGTGAGTCATTAGGGAAAAGAGTAAAACAAAAATCCATTTCCCTGTGAAACTTCTTTTCCAACAGCATCCACCTCATTAGGTTGATGCCCTCCTTTCCTTCTGGGGACATGACTAGAGGGAAAATGTTGGCAAAGTTGCTGATGACTTTGGCAGCCTGATGAGTGTGTTCACTTCTGGAGGTTAAGTTTCCATTCTTGACTTGGTAAGCCTGAGCTTGCTACTTGAACACGGGCTGGAATTCACTAGCTACGGTTTTCTCTTTCTGACTAGGGGAATGTCACCTAATGATCAGAACTCTTCTTGTCAAACTGAAAAGCATGTCATGGGAACTATGTGCCCAGTGAGGACCAGCTACTGTTAGACCTTGTGGTGTGTGCCTGCGTGGACAGACAGCTAGTGCAGCAGGAAGAGCACTGATTCAGGCATACTTAAACATCAGGGCTGCCGCCTAGGGTTCATGATGGAAGGTAGCACAAACCCTGTGCAAGAGCTTCTCTCTGATGTTAGATGCACTCAGATGCAACCCAGCTAGCTGCTCTAAGCAAAAAATTTTCACCTGTAAAATGAGGGACAATGTCCTGGTCTCACAAGACTATTAAGAGTAGGAACATGTGAAATTAAATTTATCTGGTACACGATCTGTGCTGGATCTAGTTTCTGGGTGTTTTATCTGCATTTATTCATTTGATCTTCACTGTGACCCTAGAGCGTCTTCTGTGTCACCATCTCCACTTGCAAATGAGTGACATTAAGCAATGGCCAGAAAAGACACAATCCCTGACTCACTAAGTCTGCCTTAACCCAGTTCTATTCTTTTATTCTTTCCTCTACCTTTTTTTCTTTCTTTTTTATTTTTCCTTTATCATTAAGTCTTGGATGATTTAGGGGGCAGGATTTATAATGGTACCACTTGTACCTACGACACCATGGCCTCGTTAGGGAGAGGAATTTCACTATTTTATTCTACACAGGTATGGTATGAAATGCTGACTGGTCAGGATTTTGTTTCTGATGAGTCTTCCTAAGAAGTCTATGAAGATGATGAATGTATTTCTCTAAGAAATACATTTTGGTAACAGGTATGGTAGACACTTATTTAGTTTCTTTTTGTGGCTGCCCAATATCTGAACTCTTCCCGTGTATCAGAGAATTTCCACTTTATGAGGATGATCTGGCTTTTATTGTTGGTGAGCTGGGACAATCAATGCTAGAGATACAAAGAAACACTCCGAAAGTTTGTGAATGGAAATAAAGGTGGTATCCTCTGGGAAGAGTTGTCACAGCTGTGGTGGCAACAACATCCAGCATTTGACTCTGGTGGAGGTGGTCAAAGCTTCAGCGTTTTAAAGTTGATAATGCTGGATCCTTATTAGACCAGTTTCGAAGTGTGATTTCAGATACTATTCTGGCAGATCCTCTGAACGCAGTTATGGAATTCTCCCAGAAATTCTGGGAGTTATCCAATATCCTTTATGAAAAATAATTTTCTGCTTAAATCACAATTGCTAGTTGTGTGGTAGAGAATACTATTGTATTGCTCAGCTGGGACAAACCACCTGACAATTTGAAGGATGGAAGTTTATTTTAGCTCATGGGTTCAGAAGTTTCAGGCCATGGTTGGCTGGCTCCAAGGCAACAATGTCATGGCAGAAGGCAGTGGTGGACTGAAGTTACTCATTTCATGGTGGGAGAAAACAAACCTCCAGGGAAGAGCACAGAGAGAGATCCCTCCGCAGGCTTCTCCACAGCAATCTCCCTCCTCCACTTGAGCTCCATCTCCTATCACATGTTCGGCTACAAACATCAGAGGGTTAATCCAGTGATGAGTATGGCATTCCCATGACAGTCACCTCTCCAGAATTTTCTTCATTCTGTCAAGGTGACAACTGGCACAAGTATCAATACAGTCCCAGAGCTTTTACAGCTTAAGAATGTACTTGCATGTTATAAAGCACAGCTGGCCAGTAGTTGTGGCAGAAGTGTTATTATTTACACTCATCTGTTTTGTCTTTTAATACTCACTGCCCGAGGACCAGTTCTGTACATCAGGCCAGGTGCTGAGGATATAGTTACTTACTGCCTTCATGGATGCAGAATGGTAGCAAGTCCTGATGCCTAATGGTTCTTCTGACTGCTTCTGTCTGCATCTCAGGTTTCATTTTATAATCTTTTACCTCTGTAGAAATTCTGAAACACCATGCATACTGTTGTTTTGATATTAATCAATTAATTAATTTCCCATTTAGTTCTACAAAGGTTATGAAGTAGCTTATCAAAAATGCAGATATAACACAATTAAAAGAGTATCAAACAATGGAAACAACAGCATTTAGGAAAAGGGAAGCAGAGTATACATATCCTGTCGCAAAGGCCATTAGAACCATGAACACGGTGCTTCACCTGACCACTAAGATAACAGGAAGACAAGCAAGGAGGCAAAGGAATTTTAAGAAAACCTTTAAGGAAGGAAGTCAGTTTCACAGGAGAAATCTGCATTTTTCTGGGTCTAAGCGTTGTAAGAAATGTGCCAATGGGTCCTCACATAAGAAGTACTAAGTATTTTATTAAGTATGAGAAATAGGCATATTCAGAATGCTCTTCTGTGAGTGAAAACAGGAAGGTATCTATTAGATTATTAAGGGTCAGAAGGGGGGAAAGAGAGAGAGAGAGAGAGAGAGAGAGAGAGAGAGAGAGAGAGAGAAGAGAGAAAGAGACAGAGACAGAGACAGAGACAGACATAGAGTAGCACAAGTTCCCCAAGTACTATTCTGATGTGATGGTTATTTGAAAACAAAAAAAAGCATGTGAAAGATTTATTAGGGTGGTAGTAATCTCATGGATCAGTACAGTGTTGTTTACTGTCCCAAATTATTGGTAACAGGGTCAGAAACCCTGGCAGGAAAATACTTTCCCGAGAGCATTCGCTGCTACATGACTGCCACCCCATTCTCTCTGTCTCATATTTCTTTCTCTCTGCATGGTGTAGGGAGGGCTAACCCTAGCCCTCATGGGCCCTGATAGGCTGAAGAAGATATCACACCGGGAAGGTAAATGGGAGAACCTTCTAACCACAGCCCTTTCTCAAATTCTGAACTGGGATGGTTCCATCTTATAGTCAGAAGACAAGGAAGTTGATGATGTTGGGATGATGCTGACAACGATGAACACTGTCTTGGGTACCATGGGGCGATGGGTAGGCCTCATGGGACAGATGGCATTGAACCAGACCCTGATGAAAACTGTGGGTGGCAGAGGGCATCTTCCAGAATATTCTTACAGAATATGGTAAGAAAGTTCATGAAGGCTGGGTGGTGTATGGAGGCGTGGATACCACTCTAAGAAATTTGAAGTCTGGACAAGGTGGAAATGAAGAACCATGACTGGAGGGCAGTTAACAACAGCACCTTCTTTTGTTTAGCACAGGGATTGAACCCAGCACCTCAAACATGCTTAGGCAAGAGCTCTTCCACTGAGTGTTACTCCCCAAGCCTTTGACATATTTTGAGACACGATTTTGCTAAATTGTCCAGGCTGGCCTCAAACTTCCAGTCCTTCTGCCTCAGCCTCCTCGTAAGTTCCTGGCTTTACAGGCATGTGTCACCATGCCCAGCTTTCTTATGTTTTAAGAGAGAATTTCTGCCAACAGATCAAAGTTGTGTGGTTTAAAATAATAGCCATTAGTCACACCTAGTAGCTGACCATTTGAAATCTGGGTAGTCCGAGTTGGAATGTGCTGTAAATAAATGCACATTATTATTTTGAAGACAGCCCCAAAATATTTTAAAATGCCTCAATATTTTTATGTTGATGACAAGTTAAAATTTTTTGATAAATTCAATTCAGTAAAATAAAAACTAACTTCTGAGCTATTCAGCTTCTTGTTGCTTAGACACCATACTTGATGCTGACACTTTAAAGGAGGCAAGTTTTAATTTGGCTCGGTTTCAAGAAACTCAGTCCATGTTCAGCTACGCCCAAGGCAGGAATGTCATGGGGCAAGGCATATTGTGAGCACCGAACAAGGGGACAGTGCCAGAGAGGAAAGGCCAAGAAACAGTACAGAGGACCCAAGATCACACCTCCATAACCCACCCAGATAGACCCGAGAGGGTGCTTAATAGATCTGCTAGGTATTTTCTTAATCCAATGGAGCAGATATGTCAGGATTAATGGTCACAATTTCATTGGTTTCTTTTTACTTTTTTAATGAAGCTACTAGAAAAATGAAAATTTCCCCTGTGGCTCACATCATCTATTTATTAGACAGTGGATGTTGGCTTGACAGATGGAAGAACTGAAGACCAGAAAAGGACTAGAAGCTGTCACACAGCCTTTGACCAGAGATGGTGCATTCCAGAGGGAGGGCCACAACTGTGAGGTGCACAGGGGAGGACATGGGGAAGGCTTTTGAAGGAGGACTGGACTATTTGCCCATCACTTTCAATCCCTGAAATGGGATTAGGAAAGGTCAGGCTCAAGATGGCATGCTGAGTGTCTAGTATGGGTGACTGAAATGTCGGGCTTGACTTCTAGGCTTGATGCACTCAGGTTGCAGCATGGGTATGTGCATTGCTATGGCAGAAGGTGGTTCGTTCCTGCCAAAACTCATGCTGAGGCTCAGTTCCCCAGGGTAAAGGTTCGGTGTGGTGGGACCTTTATGGGAAACAACTGGATCATGGGACCCAACCCAATCTGGGAGCAGATTAAAGGCACTATGCCAGAGTTTCAGCACTTGTGGACCTAGATCAGTGACTGAACTGTGGGCCGCTGCAAAGCCTGACAATCACCTTCCACGTCTTTCTTGTACTTTCCCCATGTGACTGATATTTTCATACTTTTGAGACAAGGTCAGGCTGGCTGCCCTTGAACTCACAGCAGTCCTCCTACCTCAGCCTCCCAAGTGCTGGGATTACAGGCATGTGACACCATTCCTGGGCTCATCTGCTATGCTGACAAAGCATGAGACCCTCACCACAGGTCTTGAATTTCCCTGCCTCCAGAACTGTGGGCTACATAAATTTGTTTTCTTTATAACTTACCCAGCCTGAGGTATTTTGTTAGTGAGAGAAAACAGATGAAGCCACATCTATGTGTATGGAGCAGTGAGGAGTTGAGCAGTGAGGCTGAAGAGAGATGTAGTGGGGTTTTAGATTTAGCAGTTAACATCAAGGAGTGACCGGAGCAGAGAAACTGGGGGATCATGGAGGAGAGTAGAATGACAGCCTTACACAGAGAATTACACAAATGACAGAGGATACGGCTCAGAATTTATTATGTGCAGGAGAGAGAGTAACTGTGGAGAGTGCCTGAGGCCGGCCAGGGAAGATCAGGGACCCTGCACCATGGAGGCCACAGGGGACCTTTTCCAATGGGGCATGCTCACAGTGCAGGAAACAGACTGAGATAGACTGTGGGGAAGCCCCAGGTCCCCAGGTAGTGTCTGTTGGGGTGGGGCTCTGAGTCTACGCAGGTGGACATTAGAAGGCAAAAGCCGCAGAGGGAGGTGAGGGGGGCACTGCTGATGAGGAAGAAGCCACAGGTGTGAGGAGTGGTCTCTGGACAGCATTCAGACTAGAAAAGGTTTTTGGAGCCAAGGAGCCCGTGGGGTGGGAGTGGGGGCACAAAGAACCAGTGAGGGAGGGAAAGATCCAAAGGAGGAGGAGGAGGAGAAAGAAGAGAGCAAGAAGGGGAAGGGCGGGGAGTGTCAACAATTCATGGAGCAAGAGACCAAAAAAATGAACCGGCGCAGGAGCAGTGTGAAAACGTCACACCTGCAACGAGTCTTATACAACCCCCCCTCCCCCCACCAACCACAACTGCCTAAGACCCTGCGACAACCAGCCCTTCCACGGAATCCATCAGACAGGGCCTCTTTGGGTGGCAGGAGAGACCAGACCATTCCCACTGCTCTCTCCGGGTCCGTAGAGAACTGGACCACTCTCCCGAAGCCCGTGTCAGGAGACTGCTGTTGAGAGCCTCATCCTAAGGCCCCAGGACAGCCCGAGTGAGGCTCCTTACAGGGTGACATCTCCATTCAGAGCTCTGGGAAGGCTCAGAGAGAAGCCTTCACTTTCAAGCCCTGAGCTCCCAGCGCAGGCTGCAGCACCGGCCTCCTCCGATAGGGGCGCTGGGCGCCCGCGGATGGGGCCGCGTCCGCCTCTTCCTGCGTCCACCTGGACCCGCGGCCACGAAACTTTTCTGGGAACCGCTCGCCGCCCTCGGTCTTTGGAAGCCCACGAATGGCAGGACCCACTTGGTTCTGGGCTGGACGTGGTCCCTGGCCTATTTTTCAGTGCAAATTTCTCCTCTGTTCCCCAAGTCCATTCCGACTCCGGTGGGAATTGAATTCAGCAGGGCGAGGGCTCCGGCCCGCTGGTGGCCGCCCCGTCTGCGGCTAGGTCTCAGGAGCCCTCCACTCACTCCAGTCTCTTCTCTTTGGCCTCTTCTCTCTCCTTCTTTCTCATCAATCTCTTTCCCTGGCCATCTCTTCCTTTTGGCCTCTTCCCTTTACCCACCCTTCGTCTTGCGTTTCTTCTCCCCCTTCCTGTGCGCCCTCTTCCTCCCTCTGGATCCGGTTTACCCTCGCCTGCCATGGAGACCCTCTAAACCCGGGAGCAGGCAGGGGCCCCGCCACTCCTCTTCCTCGGCCTCCGCTGCTCCAGGAGGTCCTGGGGGCTCCCCCGCCCCGTCCCTGTGCCCACCAGGCCCTCCAGATTAACCCGGATCTTTAGCTCACCCATGGTCTCAGTCCCCGTGCGGTCACCGAGCTCCCCGGCTGCCCTCCGGCAGCGCAGCGGGCCCGCGGCCCTGGCAAGTCCGAGCTGCCCTGGGCTCAGCACCTTCCAACTGGCGGAGGCCACTTTTTAACAACGGAGTGCGTCCGGACACCGGTCTGGGGCAGCTCCAGGAGGGAGAGGGGTCTGGACCTCCCCGGCCAGAGCAGATGTTCTGTCACCCTCTTCCCACTTCTGGCCCCCTGCCCTGCTCCGCCAGCTCTATTTCCCGCCCCACGAGGATTAATCAGATTCCGTTGGCGGGCGGCGGGGGCCGTGGGGCCCAGGAAGAGAGGCCCTGCCTTTTTCTCCATATGCCTTTCTGACGACTCACAGGCTCCTGCAAACGCAGAGACAACCGGTGCGTGATCCGCGAGCGCCCACGGCCCGAGCGCACCCCGCCCCACCGCGCTCACACACAGGCACACATGCTCGTGCACACGCGCACGCAAAAAGCCGCGCGCCCCCGCGGCCCCAGCCGCCCCCCAACCGGCTCCTCCAGGTACCCCCGCCCCTGGTGCCTTCCAGCCGGCCTGCCCAGGCGCCCCCGCCCTCCCTTCGTCCCCGGGCTCGCACGCACGCGCACGCACGCACTCCTCGCGCCCCCGCACCAGGCGGGGGCAGAAGCCCGGAGGGGAGCGAGCGCCGAGTCGTGGGTCCATCCCGCGCCCGGCTGGTGCGCGCCGCCTCCCCACGCGCAGGCTCGGGGCTCCCGCTCGGCTTTCCTGACTCGCGCAGTCGGCGCCGAAGCGCTTCCCTTTGCCTCCTCCTCCGCCCCCAGGCCAGCGTAGCTCCCGGCGCGCGGTCTCCTGCGCCCCAGAACTGGCCAGAAGAGTAACCCCGCGCGGCGAGCAGCCGCTCCCAACTCCTCGCCGGAGGGAGCAGGCTAGAGGCTGGATTCCCGAGACTCGGGACTGGCCTGCGTTACTGGCCCCTCCTTTAGGATTCGGCTTGATTTTTGTATTTGAAGGAGGATTTTATTACCTTAGAACTCCTTTTTACAAAATTTCTGCAAGAGCTCCGTAGGGAAGATTTTGGGAGATCTTATTTTCACAACAAACAAACAAACAAACAAACAAAATACCGAAGGAGCATTCGTTAATTTTCCCTGGGTTTTGGAGTCCCCCCAGGAAGAGCGCGCGGACGAGAGCCGGCGGGGCGCGCCAGCCGGCGGAGCCCCCTCCCTGCTCCCGGCCCGACACGCTCGCTCGCCGGCGCGCGCACACCCCCTGCACCGGACCCGCACCTCCGCGGGCGCCACACACTCGGCAGCCCGAGCCGCGTTCGCCGCAGCGGGATGGAGGCGGCGCGTACGGAGCGCCCCACTGGCTGGACGGGGGCGCCGCTCGCCCGGACCGGGCTCCTGCTCCTGTCGACGTGGGTTCTCGCGGGCGCCGAGATCACTTGGCGCACGACAGGCTGTCCGGGGCACCTCGGGGCTTCGGATTCGCGGCCACCGGCCCTTCCTCTTTTCTTGCCGCGGGCAGTGGTGAGCCAGTGGCCGGAGGAGCCAGCGACCGCGCAGAGAGCCGCCGCGCCAGAGCGCCTGCCAGGCGGTGAGATGCGTGCTGAAGCTGGGGAGACGTCGCCTCCGGGCGCACCGTGGAACCAGGGTGTCCCAGCACCTGGCAAGCTGGGCGGCGCGAGGAGGAGTCGCCGGGCGCAGCCCCCCAGCGCTTTGGAGCGCGGAGACACCCGGGCCACCGCAACGGCCGATGGCTCCAAAGGAAGCCGCCCTGTAGCCCAGGGTCCTCGGGAAGAGGTGCGCGCGACGCGGACTGGGAGCCTGGCTGCCGAGGAGCTCCGTCTGCCCAGCACCTCGTTCGCGCTGACCGGGGACTCAGCCCACAATCAAGCCATGGTGCACTGGTCCAGGCACAACAGCAGCGTGAGTACCCTCCCGCGGGGCGGCGGTCTGGCCGTGCCAGACTCCAGGGGGCCAGGAGGAGAGCGGAGGACACAGGTGCTGTTAGGTCCAGGTGAAGAGTGAGGGAATCTGGACTTTTAGTGAGGGGAGATTTGTCCGTTTCACCTATTCCCCCAACAGGTTAGCGGAGTTGCCATTATGATGGGTGTGTGTGTGTGTGTGTGTGTGTGTGTGTCCACAAGCACGAGTGTGTTTACTGGAGACCCCAGAACTGGGAGAGGGCCTGTGTCTAGAGATGGGTGGAGAGGCGCCCTCAGCCACTTCCCTCTTGGCTTGCAGAGTAAATTTTTCTGTTTCGGGGTGCTTGAATTGATGGGCAAAGACATGGGATGATGTGAGGAAAGAGCCGCTGGACAGATGGACAGATTCCTGCCCCTGGCGGGTCTTCCCTACCTCATGAACCCCGCGCACCCTCACGCAAGACGGGGCCACTCGGACTTTTACCAGCCGGGAGGGCCACTGTCACTCCGGGACGCACGGGCTGCCAGCCCCTCAGAGCTAGGCAGCTGCTCTGGAAGGCTGATAGAGAGGCAGCGGAAAAGTTTAAAGCGTGAAGCGCGATCAGTTCTCTCTCCGCACTGCTAGCTCCACGCATACACAAGCCCGCTTAAGTCTCCCGGCGGAAGACTGGCCACCACCGTCGCGTCCAGGGCCACTAGCGGCGCCAGGAGTGGAGTTGGGTCCCTATGCCAGCGGCGCACTTTACCTCTCTCCTCGCTCCACCGTCCACTGGACGCGGCCGTGCCGAGAGGTGGCGCCGCTGAGCCTGCTCCGGGTGTTGGGGTGCTCTGGACCCCGTGCCTTAGCCTCACAGGCCAAGCCTGGGGCAGCAGCAGAAGCCCCGCAGCGCGCGCTCCAGGGGCTGTCCCCACATCTCCACCTTGCCGCTGTGGGCATCTTAGTTAAGCAAAGGCTGGGGACCGGCTCCCAGCGTTTCCTGCACCCTACCGGGACGCCCCTACTTCAGGTGCTTTCCCTCCTTCTTGGCTCTGGCTGGGAGAGATCCTGGCGCGGGCAGAGAGCAGGGCTCCAGGGAGGGCGTGATGTCTGAGGGAGCAGCTTCGCCAAGCCCTTGGGGTGGGAAAGCCGCCCCGGTTTGTTTTTCTCTTCATGACGGGCGACTGGAAGGGTCTTCTTATGTGTGTGCCTTATTTCACGGAGCCTGGGGTGTCCCCGGGGTGGGTAGTGAATCTCAGAAGCAGAGCAGCAGAACCAGACTGCAGGTTCCTGGTTCTCAGTGACACATGACACAGGACACAGGATGGACAGCCCAGCCCGTGTGCCACATACTGGATTCCAGGGGTGTGTGAAGAACAGCTTTGGGGCAGCTCGCTGAGGCCTTCCTGGGCTCTCCTTGAAGACCCTCACAGCCTTGGGCTGGACAGTTGTATCGTGGAGGCTAACCAGGATAGATGACTGGACTTCCAAGTGCCTAGAGGATATGTGTGTGTGTGTTCTCTGATAATGAGGTTTGTGAATTTCAACTTCGTCTTACTTTGATAATTAGGAATTCTGTGTGCTCACTTTTTTACTAGGTGAGGAGGATGGAAGTAAAGGTATCCCAGGAGGAGAAGCAGAGAAGGGGAGGAGGGAGAGGAGCTGGCTTCACATATCTGGCTTTATCACTGTCACATTTGCACAAGGCAAATTCAGCTGGTCTGGGGGGTTTTCTTAGGTCTCTGCTTTTGTCATTCTTGAGTGTTGACAAAGTCCTCTGAGACTTCAGAGGGAAAAATGCTTCTGTTAAATAGTAGTTCATTGTGCCTGGCCCTCTCTCTCCCTCCACAGGCAGTTCAGCAGCAAAATAAGTGAGGGCAGCTTGGCTTGTGTCCAGGGTGCGGGGTAGTGGCCCTGGGGAACAAGGCCTGTGGGCTGGGCAGCAGGTGAATTGGGGTTGGTGGCCTTAGCAACAGCTGTGAGATCTGAGCCATCCATGAACATGCCCCAGGTCTCTTCAGCTGCTCCTAGCTGGCCACCACTGCTGCAGCAAGGGCAGGGCATGGCCTGTCCCCCTCCAGTAAGAAAGGGGCTGCTTCCTGAGCTTCTGAGAGAGACACCCTTGAAGGTCAGGTCTGGGATGCCCCTTCAGGCAGAGGGTGAAGCTCTCTGCGTGAGGCAGTACAGACACTCTCTGGAGAGCAAGTGGGAACCAGCCTCGGTGGGGTTCCCCGGGTGGATATGCTCTCCTTCCCTCCTAGACAGCAGCAAAAGAGGGTGAGGAGTGGCTGACCTGGATGATGAAGGTCCTTGCGTTGATATTTTGAAGTAGAGGGAAATTCCACAAAGTAGAGAACACGTGGGGCCTGTCACCAAGCCCTTATGACCCAGAAAGACAGTCCCCTCTGTTCTTCTGGCACCTGAAATGTTCCCGTGTCCCTCTCTCAGGAAGGCCCCCATTGGCAGGCTTAGTGCAGTTGGGCCTTGGTGAGTTTCAGTCCTGGCAGTCTCTTCGGAGGACAGGTAGATTTTAGTTCACTCATATAACTGAGAATGGAGCTCCGTGCTGGAGAGGTTACAGTTGGGAGTGTGGGCCTTGGAGGAGAGTCTGCACAGGACCCCATCCCACTGGTTCTGCCCATGGCTGAGGGCCTGAGAGGGCAGGAAATGGGTCGCAGCCAAACCTGGACAGTGTTGGTTATGGTCCGAGGACTGGGGCGGAAAGGCTGGGAGGGCCCAGGAGAAGATACTCAGCAGTGTTGGTTTACACCCCTGTCTCCAGCTGGGATCTTGATGATGGGTGGACCAGAGAGTGTCTCACACTCAGGAGGAGCCCAGGCTCCATGGCTTACGGGGAAACAACAAAACATATTACTCTGTCCTTTTGCTTCCTGTCTTGCCCAGTGAGTTGGCAGATGGCCCTTGAGGGGGGAGAGCTGTGAAGGCATAGCCCTCTTTTTCATGCCCCACTCTTCCTGATTAATCCTTGGTGGGCCCTCCATTCCTGCACCAAGGGGGCAATGCTGTGCCCTCCCTCACTTTGGCCTCTGTTTCTCCAGCAGCTCCTCTGGTGCTGGTTTGCAGGCTACTGCTCTTCAGTGTGTCTTCTAGGAAGGACTTGCTAGGTAGTTCTCATTTAGGGTGCCCACTGTTGCACCTCAAGAGGTGGAAATGGGAGGACCCTGGTCGTTTTCGCCTGCACATCTCTTCCTGGAGCAGGGTAGGAGGCAGAGCATGTAGATTCTGCAGGCAGGATTTCTACACTTCACTGAGGCAGCTGGACTGTGTTCTAAAATATTTACTCCTAATGTGCAAAATAGTGACAGATTTGATCGGATGAATTGTGTTTCACTCACTAAAGCATCTAATTGTGGCTCTCAAACAGATTTTTCAAGTAGCTTTTGGCCGGATTGCCTGGCCATTACCGTCCCTGCTCGTAGTCCTCTGTTACAATACCTTAATGCATTTTGCCTTCTTGGAGGCTTCATAAGGGAGCCTGCCACAAAAGCCATTCTTTAGGGGTTTGCCAAAAAAAGTCTGTGTTTAATTAATATCACAAGGAGAGTCGTCTCAGTTGAGATGTAGTTGGGAAGGCGCAGGATGTCAGAGCACTCCTTGCTCCCAGTCTGCTTCTGCAGAGGGTAGGGTGGGGGCAGGAGCAGCGGAGGGGCTGGGCCAGGCTGTGTGTCTGCTCTGCCTTGACTCTGGTGCCAGGCCAGGTTACAGCCTCTGATTCGCTCCTCCATCCTGCAGTGATTTCCAAGGTGAGCAGAAGTTGCAAAGTCTTTAATGGGAAGGCAAGAACTAATGATTACAGAAACACAGTGGTTGGAGCTGGTTGTGTGGTGTGTGAGGGAGGAGTGCTGGGAAGGGGCCTCTCCAGCTGTGTTTGGTGTAAGGGAAGTGGGTAGTGGGTCTGGTGGGATGAGGCATGGGAAGCTGTTGTTCTTGGAGGGATTCTGGGACTGGATGGCTTGAGTAATCCCGTAGGAAACAGAGAATCCCACAAAGCCAGACATGGGGATTAGAAGCTCTGTCTGAGACTGGAGGTTGATTCATGCCTGGGGACAGATGGGTAAGTCACCTGGTGCCTTGACTTTACTGTAGATTTCCTGCTTTTCACCTTCCTTTGGCCTGATACTTGGCTTGAAACATACTTTTTACAGGAAGAAAATGTTGGAGGAGGATTTGGAGCACGCTTGGGAACCATCTTGCGGAGGCAGAGGTGGACAGCACCAGTGCGAGTGCCCAGTGGCTGACTTGGTGCACGGCGGGACTCTGTGGGCTGAATGGAATTTGCTTGCTGTGTTTACTGCCCTGATGTGGGAGTGATTGGGTGGGGATCTGACTCCCTTCATAGTGAGTGGTGACAAAGCCACTTTGCCTTACACATACTAGGTGCTTAATAATGTTTGAGCAAGTGGGTAAATGGGTGATAGTCCTGTTTCATGGCACTTGGGCTGCAAAAGAATTGAAATCTTTGCCTGAGATAGAGACGATTTCCTGGTTCAATAGCTATGATTATAAAGAGCATTCCCTTAGTTTGTCTTTCATTTAGCGTGAGAGCCTTTGGCTTCTTGGATTCAAGCAGTTCTTTGACCTGGCATTCAAGGGCCTCCCTGTGTGTGTGCTCTGGGTCTCCTTCAACTCTGGGTTGGAGTGCTGTGTCTTGCACTGAAGGAGGACCGGGCTCTTCATTGTCCCAAACCCCTGCTGGACTCCAAGCCTTTGCTCTTGAGTTCTCCTGCTCTTGGGATTTCCTTCTTCCTCTATGAGGATGTGCATGTGAGTTGTGGCTCACATACAGGGCTCTGTGATGCCCTCCCTGCAGACATTCATTTCCTTTTTCCTTGTTGTCTGTGGAATTTATGGACTGCACCGCACATTCCATCATTTTAATCTCATACTTGGTTACTTTAATCTTATGTTGTTTAGTGTTTTGAGAGTGAGAGATGGGAGTAATTAAATCCTTCCGCCAACTGTGGGTTCTGCTCTTCTTACGTGTGCCCTTTTGCCCAAAGATGACAGACAGGTTGACAGTGCTTCTTAATAGCATGCAATCTACGCCCTGGGTTATTCTTTCTGGTGTAAATCTGAACACAGGATTAGGAGAGACCTTCACCCCACTTAGAAAGAGGATGAAAGTGAGGACTGGTCTCTGGCACTGGCTACTTCTCATGTACTTCAGAAACTGAGTGGATGCGCTCTGAAACTCTCCAGCTGTTTACCTCCTGTGTCTGTGGCTTTGCTCTGTGCCCCGGGGATGGCAGAGTGTGACAGAAGGGAGGCAAACAAAGCTATGACAGGATTTGCCTTCAGGTTCTTGTGAGATGCTTTGGATGTGAGACAGTTCTCCTGTAAAGTCAGATAACACATGACAATAAGACAGACGCCACAGGCGGATACGTGGTTAATTGTTGAGTGATCCTTTGAGGTTGTGGTCTCTGAGGGGGACGTACAGCTGTGGAAGACACTGCAGTCCTCTTAGGCTCACAGAGTGTTAGGGCTGGAGGTGTGCTGGGGTTGTCTTTATTTAGTCACTCAGTGGATGTGAGGGCTGTGAGGCTCAGACCGCAACAGGGCACTCAAAGACTGGACCAAGTCATTCTTTTCTCTAGAAGATCCCGGTACTCTGTACATTTCTGCCTCCTTTCTCCTTTAGGTTAATAGCATTCTCCACCCCTGTGAGGGTTTATTTTCATGCTTTCACTCATGTAAAGTAAGGTGCTGCCCCTTTTACAGATGGGAAAGACTGAGGCTTAGACCTGGTATATATGATGCCAGTCCCAAAGGCTTAGGAATAGAGCTTTCCCTCCTGTCCTGTAGTTTTGCCCCACCACAGCCAGTGTCCACCCACAGTAGCGACTGCAGACAATAAATAGCAAGCTCCTTCCTGCTGGATGAGCTGCATCTCACTAACTGTTGTTGACAGAGGATGCCACAGTCACCTGGCTATGCGGATCACTGAGTGTCACCAAAAGCATTTTACTTGTTTATTTTGACTGTGCAGTTTGGGTTTAATTATTTATGGAAATGCTCTTCTTCACAGTACTCTAATAAATGTTCTGTAGTAAATTTGGAAAAAAGCAATGGAGTCTGAGGACTTCAGGGTGACACAAATGACTTTCTGTATTAAGCCCATGCTGGGGAGCAGAGGAAGCCATCCCTTTCCGGAGGCGGAGAAGAACCCACAGCCAGCCGTGGCAGTCGTCAAGGTGATTGGTGAAAAGCAGTGACTGTGGCTGAGCAGGGGCTTCTTACTTGGCACACACTGGAGAAAACCAAGTTTAAGAGGGAAACTGGAAACAAGGTCATACAACAGAGATAGTCAAGAATTCCATGAGGCTGCGAATCATGGGATTATTTAGCATGAGTGTATGTGTGATTTCTGTTGCCTCTGGTGGATGTGAATTTACATACGTGGAGGCTTTACATCCCGAGTGCAATCCCCTTTAGGGTTTATTGAGAACAAACAGACTGGACATGTGACCCAGAGCCACAGGCTGAATAAGGCAGTCCTGGATCCAAGTGCTGCCCCTGCTTCTGAATAGCCGTGTGGCCTGGAGAAGGCTGCGTGTTGCCTTCCCCCAATTTCCTGTCTGTTCAGCTCTAAGAAGGGCTGCGGAAAACAGTGCCCAACTCACCACAGCACTTGGGCCATCATAAGGATTCTCTGAGACTGCACATAGCTCTTGAGACATGTCACTGACCCATGCATAGTGAGCCAGCAAGGGGATTTCCAGTGGGTTTTTGCCTCCAGCAGAGGCCTTGTCCACATTTTCGGATGGAACACTGAAGCAGAAGGAAGAGGTGCTTGTCTAAAGCTCCCCAGGGAGCTGAAGGTGAAGCCTTCCTGGAACCCAGGCATCAGGAAGATGCCGTTTCTGTCACCTCTCTTAGTTCCTGTCCTCTGTCAGGTGGGTCTCAATGGTGTCTGTTTCTTACCTAGTCCTGAGATGGGTAGTGAAAGAGATGTACAAGTGAATGACTGGCGTCTTGAACCTGAGACCCAGAATTTGTGTGGTAAATGGTTAGACTCAGATTGGTCTGACTCAAGTTAAAATCACCCTCATTAATAGTCATTTGAACATGTGTTTTCAGGACTTTCATTGTGTGGAGGGTTAAGGAATCTGTTGAAGTTGAAGAGTAGCTTCTCCAGACTTGGGTATCAGTGACTGCTCCAATGTGTAGCTCAAGGCGATAGCGGAATACTGGTCCTTTGGGGACCAGTTGGCCAGTGGAGCCCACAGCGGCGAAGATGCTGCTATCTCCAAGTCTCACAGTGGACCTTGGTGCTTCATGATGCTTCTTCTGATCCCCTAGCCGTGTCTTTGTACCTGGTGTAGAAAGGGAATATCTCTGGCTGAAACTCACTGCAGAATTGTTGCAGTTTCTTGGAGTGCTCACACTGGCTGAGTACACTAATTGTTTTGCAGCCGTCTACATCCATCTAGCTATGTGCTTTTTAATTCTTTTTGCCTTCCCCCTGTGCACCAAGGATGGGACCAGAGCTCCCTACACAGACACTAGAGGGAGTGTTGCCCTGGGAAAGAAACGAAAACAAACAAGATGAAATAAGGAAAAAATGTTCTATTAGGAACTGTTCCAAAAGAGAGAAGGTGAGAAGTAACCTGTAATTGTATTGTGTGAGAGGCTGTTTAGTGATCCATATATGAATAATTAATTGGCAGTAGGGCCGTTCAGTCCTGAGTGTTAATCATTTTGTGTCTTTCTGCAGAAAAAAGGAAATGATGTTTTGTACAGCTATGAGCCATTCAACCCATTCATGCCACAACTGAAACTCAGCAGATGGATTCAGCTAGACGTGACACTCAGGCTTGGCTCTCCCATGTTTTCTGCGTTTCCCCCTATGTTTGTTCTTGTTCTCTTCTGTGCAGTGGTGGCTCAGTACGAATTTGTGACATTGAGTGGAATAAATACTTTCTTAAGTTCTAGTCCTGCCTAGGTGAAGAAGGAGAGTCTTGGGGCTGCTAAGGGATCCATGATCTACTCCTGCTTGCTCTTAGACCTAAAGTCAGGACCCCTGGGGCATCACAGCTGTGTGTGTCTGGTTCTTAATCCCACAAGCCTGTCTGATTCAGTCTAGCCAAAACCCCTTTATGGCTTCTGCTGTGAGGTAGGCAGGTTCTCATCAGGATGATTACAGTCAGGTTGAGGATGACACAGCTGCATAAGAAATGGACATTTTCTTTGTAAAATCTTCCCTCAGTGGGAGCTGGGGAATAATGCCTGAGTAGAACATATTTTTCTGGAGTAGGAGTATAGCTCAGGCCGCCATATCTGGATGGGATTGCACACGGGGGACCGAGAAGTCTTGTCTGCAGTTAAAGTTTTGAGGCCATGAACCTGGCAGAGCAGCTTGTTTTGAGGTGATGGTGGAGGAGGAGGAGGACCTTAGAGGGCATAGAATTTCTCATCTCTTGTGTTGCTCTCAGTACTGTTTATGTGGGAAAGCAAAGATTTTGTTGGAAGATTTCTCAAAACTCCGAAATGTCTTTTCTGTTACGAGATGTCCTCAGACAAGAGTGACCCTGAACTAGTCTCTAGAGGCATCTTAGTTTCACTGGCTGCAAAATGAGGGTAATGTTTAGATTTTTCAGGTCATGAATCTTGGAGATGACATACAAGTGTCCAGTAGAGTAAGTTACTTATTGGTTGAGAATGTTAGTTCGCATTGTCCACTAAGATGGCCGATGGAGTAGGCTGAATGTCTTCTTTGGTAGTAGGTCTTTCATAACCTGTCCATTTTTTAACTCTTTCTGTTCATCTGAATTCTAACCACCAGGAAGAGAGAGCATTTGCCGAACAGCTCTCTGTGGTCACTAGATTGTGCTTTGATGATACTAAGGCTGAAAGACTCAGGGAATGAATGTCTGTCAGAGCATAAGAGAATCCTCTTAGCAGGGGGAAATTGGGGGGTCAGTGTCTTGCTGTCTTGCCCTTTGGGTGTGCTAACTCTGACTGGTTTTCTATGCTCTCCCTTAGAGTCCTGCATGGGGTTGAGCCCCACTTGCATGCAAATGTAACTTGCTTGCCTTTTTTTTCCTCTGTCTCCCATGCCTATTTCATTTGGCCATTTTCTTGTATTTCCTGGGATCGATCACCTCCCAGATAATTAAACTCAAGTCTTTATTTTACTTTTTTTTTGCAATATATTCCTGGAAGGACCACAACTGATATAGCTTAGTTATTTCCAGCTGAATTAGTTCGGCTTTGTTAAGGAAAAAGAGCCAGTAGCATAGAGGTATAGATTTACTACAGAGGTTCAGATTGTGCAGGTATGGTGGGAAGGGGAAACCGTAGCTGGCAAGCTGAACCCCCAGGGAAGCCAATGATGAGGTTTTAGTTGAGTCCAAGAGCCTGAGGAGCTGTAGGGAGACAGTCATGTAAATTCTAGACCAAGTGCAATTTCTGAGGCAAGAGAAGACTGTAAGACAGTTCCAGCTATAAGACAGGTAGGCAGAAAGAATTTTTTTTTCTTGTATAGCATTCAGAATTATTTATTCTACTGATCCAGATGTCAGGCTCATCCATAAACATCCTCCCAGACATGTAGCGATCCTATGGAGAGGGTCATGGAACCCTACCAATTCTGAGACGGTCTTCCTTTTGCACTGGAACCTTCCAGAAGGAAGGAGCACAGCCTAGGTTGCACTGAAAAGTATTGGCATAGCGTTGGAGCTTGCAGGAGGAAACACATATTTCCAGTTTAGTTTTCAGGCTGAGGAGCTCTCTTTGCTCCAGGGGCATGGGCTGGTGCTTCCCCGTGCCTTCAGTGATCCTAACATTTGGTCCTCTGTGTCCTGGCAGGTGATCTCCTGCCTAAGAACATGTCGATTCCTTTTTTCTTCAGTTGTTTTTAGACACGTGGCTTGGAGCAGATGAACTCAAAGTTGGTATTTTCCTGTCTAAGATAACCTCAGTGAAGAGTATCATGTTGTGTTGGAAAGAATACTGTCTTTGGGATTGGGCATCTCTGGATCTGGGTTCTTGCATTGTGTTACCTGGCTTCAGGCAGTCACCTGCTTCTTGGCTGTGAGGAGGAGAAGACCCTTCCGGGTGTGGAGCTTGTCTTTGGGTAAGACTTGTGAGTGCACACATGCATGCACATGTGTATGTGTGTGTTTTACTCTTTTAGTGGATTCATTATTAGTAAGAGGAACTATGATTAAAAAGTTGGAAAATACTTATCAAACATAAACACATTTGGTTTCACCTAAACTGATATATTCATTCATTTTTTTCCTGACTCAGTCATTTGTTTGCTTAGTGTAATGCTAGTTATTTGAATTTGGTTTCCTTATTTCAAAATCAGAAGAGTTGTATGGGCTGTGCAGGTCCCTCTGACCACAAGCTAGATGTGGTACCAGGGCAATGTTTGTGTATGTGTGAAGTGAGGACAATCCTGGCACTCCTTTTATGTCACATGTAAAAGGTAACTTGCTGCCTATGGAAGCACTCTGAAAAGAACAGGGTGATGTAAACTCGAGCTGTTACCTAACCTCCTCCATAGTCCTTAAGGAGCAGGAGGTCCCTCCGCTGCGTATGACTCTTCCTTTTTTCTGCCGTCTCTAACTTACGTTAACACACATGCCATGGCATTAAAACTGCAAGATCCTTAGCCATGGTGTATAATTAATTTCAAGTCACATATGATGTAATAAAATTCCCAGATGGGAGTATAACTGGATATTTTAAAAAATTTGTTCCAGAACTTGATCAGTGTTGGTTGTGTTGCCTTGTTCCTTGTAGATAACATGAAGTACTTGGGGAGCCGTGAGTAATGCCGAGTCATACAGCATGTGTGAGAAATAGTGTGATGCACTTGGGCACCCCCAAACTTACGGTGTTGTGTATGGGAAATTTCTTTAGGCAAATATTATAGAAAACAATGTGAGACAGCATAAAATATGTGCTAGTTTAAGCATATATAAGAAATAAACTAAATGTAATCAAAATGATAGTGAATGAAAAGCAATAAATGTTAAAAATTGTGGTTGTTTTTATGTTCTGCACCACATCTAGTAGCATGATTGGAAATAGATGTCATCCTTTATCACTAAACCTGTGTCACTTGACAAGATGTGTTCTGACCTTCGAGGTCAAATAGATTATCCTGAGTTCTGTTAGTTGTTCAGAATTCTACCGTATTGGTTTGGGTGTACCTTTCTTAGACTTTGGTGTTACTGAGTGCTTCTGCTTACTTTATTGTTCGTTATAGATAGAGGAAATATCTACCTTTTTACCATACTACTGAGACAGCCTAGTTGGTTTTTTTTTTTTTTTTTTTTTTTTTTTTTTTTTTTTTTTTTTTTTACTATTTTTTCTTTTTAATTCTATTTGCCTACCGTTCTATGATTTCCATTTATTTTACTCCTGGATTTGTGCTTGCTTCATGGATTCCATTCTTCTTTGTGGGGCTACTTTTTATTTTCATATGGAAAATCCTTAAGTAATCTTTTCACAGAATGTATGGGAGTGTCCTTGTTTAACTCTATGTTACTGATAGGATCCTAGATTTCTTTTAACTCCTAAAAGATCCTGTCTTGGAGAATAAAGTATATGGTCATCAAGCACTTAGGAGATACATTAAAGTTTTTTGTCACGTCACAAATTTTATTTTAGTCTCACAATGCTTGGTGGTTTATACATAGAAATCAAAGGTAAAAATATTTCCCTTGGATCAGTGAAGGATTTTGCTGCTTTTGTATAATTTGTTATTTTTGAATTGTATGTGTCCGCCTTCCTACTTAGGGATGGATGATGGTGAGAAAAAGGGGTGCCTGGCATGGGAAGCCTGTAACTTCATTCTAGTTAATGATGCGCACCTCTGTAAGGAAACCTGATGTATCGAAACCAGATTTACACAGCATCTGAAGTATGCGGGAGATTAAACACTACGTAGCAGTTTGCCATTGAAACTTATCCAAATACATTTAATACAAAAATATAAAAGGTTATTTGTAACTTTTATTTTAAAACTACATTAATATGTGGTACTCAGTACATATATGTGGCAGGGATTGCAGGGCATTGAGGCTATAGTGGTGCACAGACCTCTGAAAGAGAGGTGCATGATTCTACCAAAGACTGCACGAGGGACATTTAAGTTAGGGAAGCCAGAGGGAAGCAGCTGAGAGCTTAGATATGCACCAGATCAGGCAAAGCAGGCTGAACAAAGCGTTCTGGGTTGTTATGATTTAGACCTAAAATGCCCCCAAAACTTATGTGCTTGGAGGTGATTGGCCTGTGGGGGTGCTCTGTTTACTCAGGGAATTCATGGGTTGTGAATGGAGTAGGTGAACACAACCAGGCCCCAGTTCCTAACAGCTGTTCACCGACTGAGCTCACACTGGGATAGACTGGGACAGAGTGTTTTTGTCTCTGTCTCTGCTTTCCTCTGTTTGCTTTTGGCCTTCTTGTGGTGAGCAGAATTCCTCTGCTGTAGCTAGGAGGACCTTGGGCAGGGTAGAGCTTACTCAGAGAGGAGGCTTAGTTCAATTACTGGGAGCCCAGCCAGGGTATTCTCAACAAGAGTGCCCTGCCGTTAGGGAGACTGCGGTTAGAGAAACCTACCGAGCTGAGAACTCTCCAGCTTTTATCTAGAATATCAGTATAGGAGAAAAAAGTGGGAGAAGAGAGGTTTGGGCCAGGAGCTGTGTCAAGGCTAGGTGAGGCAGGTTTTTGGGGAAGAGGAAGGACGGTGCCCAGACACAACATGCTTCACCCAATCCAGACTTGTTTACCATCTCACTGTCACCCGGCCTGGGTACTTTTGGCCCACGGTTTACCATTCACTTCTCACCGAACCTGTGTGTCTTTTACCCCATGGTTTCATTATTCTCACAGAGCCTGTGTGCTTTGGCCTTGAGTTCTAACCATCCACTCCTCATGGAGCCTATGCCTTTTGGTCCTGCAGTTTACCCATCCCCTCCTGACCAGGTGCCCTATACTCTGTCGTGCTGTTTCTGCTCTGGAGCCAGTCGCCGGAGGCCTGAACCCTCTAAAACCATAAGCCAAAGTAAACCTCGCCTCCTTTAAAGTGCAGGTGCTAGGTACTTGTGCCAGCTGTAGGAAAGTGACTAATACCTAGTCACATGGCTTCTGTAGCAGGCAGGATCAAGGTATCTGAAGGGAACAAAGAAAGAGAAGGTGGCAGGGGATGGCTGGAGCAGAAAGCTGGGGGCTGCAGGGAGGCTCAGGTGGAATGGCCGGCCAGGCCTTGTATGTCTGGGAGGGGGAATTTGTTCTTTATCTTGCCGGCAGAGGGGTGGCCTGTGTAAAGGTTTCAAGTAGGAAAGCAATGCAATTAAGTTTGCTTTAAAGGAATCACTATTGCCACCCTGGTAAGAGGGAGAAAAAGATGGAGGCTGGGGGACTGGGTTGTGACTGAAGCCAAAAGGCTGATGGCCTGGGCAGTAACAGTTAGGTGGGTAAGCAGGAGCCATGGAAGAAGTGTGTGGCAGGTGTCTCTGGGTGTGCCTTGGTCCCGATTCATTGCTCCTCCTACAACTCCCGCTTGCATTGATTGGATTTTCGTTCTCTTTCTAGAGGTGAGGACTTCTTTCCCTCCTCTCCACTCTGGGTTTGGCTGTGTGGCTGACTTCAGAAGTAGTGTCATGACAGTTCTAAGGGGCATCATGTCAGTTCTCAGCTTCATTATTTGCGTGACAGGTTGAGTGCTTCTGCCAGGCATCTTGTGCCTCTACACTGGCTGTGAGGAACATGTTTGGGTGAGCCCCTTGGTCTTCAGAGGAGGGCAAGAGGCCAGTAGTACCCAGCCACTCCCAGCCCATTGCAGCCTTCCCGCACAGTTGCCCAGCTGAGCCCCGTATGATCTGCCAGCCCTGGCCACGCTTACCCTATTGAGAACCAGTGATGATTGTATAGGAATAAGTGATTGAGATTTGGATTATTTATTCCATAGCTTTTTTTTTCTCAGCAAAAGCCGACACAGTCAAATATGAGAGGTGTAGCACATTTGTGGGAATGTAATTACTGTGTACAGTGAAACTCACCCGGGTTTCCAGGTTGTTGGCTTTCTGTATGAATGCTTAGGGCTTGGCTTACTTAGGAGCAACTTCTGGCCTTGCTTGGCTCTCATCTGTTTACAATTGAAGGTTTCTTTTTTTCTGGAGTTGAATGAGGTGGGTCAAATTCATGAGGTAAGTCCAAAAGAATCAATCTTCCCCTGTATTTTCCTTTTCCCTTTTCCCCCAGCAGCCTGATCACACCCCGGCAGTGCACTGAGCTGAGTGACTTTGGGTTTCATGGTAGGGACCTCCAAGCCCTACTGCTCAGGGGTTCCTTGTGCCAGCTGAAGTTCATTTTTTCTCTAACTAGGAAGGTGGACTTCACTTTAAAGGGGAAGAAATGTAGGTCCAGGGATTTTCTTGGTCTTGACTGATTATTTAAAACATATTAGTTGTGATAAAATATTTAGCTTTTAAACAACAAATTTAATAGAGGGAATTGTGTTTTATTTATTAATGGCAGTTGCAGGGAGATTGGTGGGAGTTGTGCTCAAGTGCACTGTTGTAATTTTGCAAAGCATAGTAATTACTGTAATATTTTGTTGAATTATTAATATCTTCTATGCCTGTAGGAATATAAGCTTCTGCAGTCGAATTCATTTCAAGATTGCCTTTTCCCCCTCCTGGTTTTTGTTTTGTGTTGTGTTTCCTTTTGTGCACTCATGAATTTTTTAAGAAATGGAGTGAAGGGGCCGAGTTGATTATATGGTGTGGAACGTCCTCGTCACCGCCTGTAACTGAATGGAGGCAGGCAGCAAGGGAGCATGCTCGTTCCTGGATGAACCTCCTGCTTCAGCCAAGCCTGTGCGCGGTGCCAGCCTGAGGGGTGCTCAGGACATCACGTCTGGTGAGCAAAAGCTCATGGCGGGCCTTGTCCAGAGGCTGAGGTGCAGAGAGAGAACAGTGGTGTGTGTGTGTGTGTGTGTGTGTGTGTGTGTGTGTGTGTGTGTGTGTGTGTGTACGTGTGCACCTGGATGTACGGTTTTGCATCTCCAAGTACAGTTGACTTTCTTGTAATGCGGTTGGTTCCTGTGTGTGTGGAAGCAGCCCCGCTCGCCTTTGTTAATTGCTTCATCAGCTGTGTGCCTGCACGAGACCTCTGTGGGCGAAGATGACGATGAAGACAGCTTGCAGTTGTTGCTGAGTGGGCTGGGGCTGCGGCAGGACCCTGGATCTGAGTGCAGGATTACATGTGGGGCATCCCTATTGCTAAACTGGAAATCAGAAGCCGGCTTTCACACCACCCACCTGCCAGCATTGTAAAATAGTCCAAGTTAGCCCGTATCTGAGACTCGGGTTTCCCCAGTGGTGTAGTAGTTGCAAGTATCAATGAAATCTTGTAATGGGAAGGGGATCATACACTGTAGATCAGCAGGAGTATGTAAGGGCACGCCATTGTTGCTAAATATTATGAAAGTTGTTCATACTTTTAGTATTCTTTTTTGGGGGTGGGGAGAACTTTGTGCTGGATTTTTGTGTGTGTGCATGTTGTGGTCAGAAACATCACAGTCATTCATTTGGGTAGGACATTGTGTACTCAGAGAGCCTCTTAAAATGTAAATATTCCAAGATGATACTTTAGGTTGGGTGGAAAACTTAATGCCCTGATCACATTGTTTTCCTGATAAGTGTGGCCAAGTCAGATTATGGAGTGCCCGTGTCCCTCCATCAGGTGGTAAAGATGCATCAATATCCAAATGTCTAGTGCTGTTCTGCACTGACCCTGCTGTCCACTAAGGTTTCAGTGTGGTCTAGAGATTTTCCTGCTGGAAAGTGGCCCTATAAAGGGTGAATGGTCAGAAGAGTTGTTGGGAGACAGGAAATGCAGGTCCCCTTAGGTGGAGGAGTAGCGCCTTCCTTTGCATCCAGCCCCACCTCTGACTGGTGAGCTGTGCAGCCTTTGCAATTTCTTTTATGAGACCCCCCTTTTCTCCTCTCTGACCCCAGGGTTGAGTTGCTTGTTGTGGCTGTTGTGAGCATTTTGTGAGTTTAAAGTGTTTAGCAAGGTGCCTGCTGCATGGTAGAATATACTCTAAGATGAATTCAGATTCTTATTATTAGATAAAAGAGGTCCTGAAGATCAGCCTGGTCTCCCTGCTGGTGGGTCGACCTCCAATGAGTCCTGCTTTTGTCTCCTGTTGAGGCTGTGCATTTAAAGGGGAGGAGAAAGTGGTCCCTTCCACGACCCTGAGGGCCCTGCACCTGGCCGAGGGAGCAGGGCTTCTGTGCATCACTCCGGCAGAGAGCCACTCCAGCAGAGGCAGGTGCAGGGGGCCAGCCAAGGCTCATTCATGGCCCCCCATTTCCTTCAGTCCCAGACAGCAGCAGCTCCAGGGTCATTTTCAAATTCCATCACAGTGGATGCATCATAGCTGCACTTACTGAGGGGTGCACTGAGGTAATTTAACCCACGTCTGCATCGCGTGACAATCAGATCAGTGTCATTAGCGCTGTTTCTGTTTCCTCCAGCCTTTGTCATTTCCTGGGGTTGAAATCTTCAAAGGCCTCCTTCCTAGTTATTTTGAGACATATAATCAATTAATGTAGTCACTCCGCGGTTCTGTGGAACACACTCATTTATTCCGCCTGTCTGCTGTATTTTGGCTCTTCTTGACTCTATCCATCGTTTTCTTACTTCTCCCAGGCTGAGGTGAACTCTGTTCGACTCTCTGTGAACCTGACTTCTTTTAGCTTGTGCACATGGGTGAGGACCTGTAGTAGTTTTTGTTTTTTTGCTGGGATTATTTCACTTAAGAAAATGTCCTTTCGTTCCATCCACGTTACTGCAGACAACAGGATTTCATTCTTTTTGTGGCTGAATAATATTCTGTTGTGTATGCAGACCACAGTGTCTTTGTTCATCCCTCTGTTGATGGACTTCTAGGCTGACTCTTTATCTTGAGGATTGTGAGTAATGCTTTGGCAACACAAGAGTGCAGACATTTGATATTCTTTGATATACTAATTTCATATATATTTCATACTATATTTCACATAATTTCATATATATTTCATATATGTAATTTCACATATAGTTTCATATACATTCATGATTTTTTTTTTCTGTCTTTTTCATTGGTACCAGGGATCGAACTCATGACTGCCTGCTTGCAAGGCAGGCGCTTCTGCCGCTGAGCTAAATCCCCAGCCCCAACATTCATGATATTTAATTTCTTATATATTTCATGTATATAATTTCACATATATTTTTATGTATAATTTAGTATATGTAATTTCATATATATTTCATGTATACATAATTTCATATATATTTTATATCTAATTTCATATATATATTTTATGTATGTCATTTCATATATATATTTTCATGTATGATTTTATATACATTTCATATATATAAATTGCAGGATCATATAGTGTTTTATTTTTAGTTTTTTGAGGAAACTGTACATAATTTTTCATAGTGACTGATTGCGAAATACTTCTCTAACAAGGGATTAATATCCAGAATATATAAAGATCTCAAATCAATGGCAAAAATTCAAATAATCAAGTTAGAAGTGGGCAAATGATCTGAATGAAATGAATCAGTGTTTCTCAGAAGATGATTTGTAAATGGCTAAGAACTGTCATGAAAAAATGCTCAAAATCGTACTCCACTTAGGTTACTATAAGAAGATAGAGAAGTCAATGCTGATGAGGGGTGGGGATGGGAGCTCTTACCCAGCCCCACCTTAATGCCCTTAGAGGGGGCGTGGTGACGTGCGGGTTGGACTGTGCATTGGCACAAAATAGCAGGCACCTCTGAAGCTGGGGTGCTGAGGCCCTGTGTCTGTGGCTGTGCCTGCTGCTTTTGGGGGTTCGCTTTTTTTTTTAGGTCACTGAGGTGGCTTCTTGAGAGTGGGCTGAACCATGGTGCATCCTGCATGTAATGCTGTGTCCTGATGCCCTGTGAGCTGGCGGCATCCTCGGTCCCTCGGTCTGCTGGTCCAGCCAGCAGAGTGTGGCTGTGCTTTGGTCCCTTGGGGGGCGGTGGGGCCACACCAGAGCCTGTGTGAGTTTTTGGGTGGGGGTGCTGCACCAGAGTTGGCTTAAAGCAGAACAAAAACAGCAAAGGATGCAATGCAGTGCCCATGCTCTCCTCCCTGCCCCTCGTTCTGTCCCCTGCACTGTACCCTTTGTTTCTCTAGCTTTTCCTACCCTATGGGAAATGGTCTTATATTTAACCTTTGTCTCCAGTTTTTTTTTTTTTTTTTTTTTCTGAGGCCTTCACACTTTCAGTTTTACCTTTTAATGGTGAATGAAACTTGCCATCTCCAGCAGAGATAGGCCAGCACATTCTTGGCCAGGGACACCGGTTTCTCATCTGACCCTACTCAGCCTCCATGAGTTCCGAGAGGTTTGTCCGAGGGTGCTTTCTCTCTGTTGGGGAAATGCTTGTCATTATGGGTTTTTATTTGGGTAGAGAAAGGGGGAACTGGGGATAACTTTGTTTTACTCTGTGCCCACTTAATTTTTATTGATCAAAAATATGTGCAATAAAATTTACCGTTTCTTTGGCTTGTGTCTAGATGTCTTCCCAAAGCCTTGTGCAGGCCTAGGTGGGGTACTTCAGAGGTGGCAGAACCTAGGGTGTGTGATGCTGGGATTAAGGCTGTGTAGTTACTGAATTAGTCCCCTGATTGGTTAGGCATGGCTCTGGGAGTAGATAATGGGGAGCCTCACCCTGAGTGTGAGTAGCACCACCCAAATGCTGGTTGCCTGGATGAATGTAAAGGATAGAAACGAAGGCAGCCTTGCTGCAGGGCCTATTTCATTGTTTTGATTCCATCTGCCTTTCATGAGCTGTTTCTCCTCTGTGGTGCCCCTCTGCCATGCCACCGCTGCCTTGGAGCCAGCCAACTATGAACTGAGATTTCTACAAACTGTGAGCTAAATAAACCTTCCCTCCTTTAACACTGGGCATCAGGTATTGTCTCGGCAACAAGGAACAGATGCTATGTGAATCATTTGAATAGATGATCTCAGTGGCACTAACTACAGACATGGTTACACAGCCACACTCCAGCTGGACCTTAAACTCTGTCATTGCCTAAACAGAGGCACTCGATCACTTCAACGGCGATTTCCCATTGCGGCTTTCCCAACTGTTGGGTTCTTTTCTTCGGTGTCAGAACAAGTATGGGGACTTCCATTTCTCTTATTTTTTTGCTTTCTCCTGTCCCATCTCTGTTTTTCTCTTCTACCTGGAGTAGGGATGAAAAGAAACTTTATAGGGAGCTGGGATCTAGAACAAATGTGTTCTATGGTAGAGTCAATATTTCCTGTATTTGATCACTGTCATTAAAAATCCCAAATGACCTGTGAGGTGTGATTTGGGCTACGCAGATCATGTTGCAAGGAGCAGTTTCGAAAGTGTTGAGAACACATCTCTAACTGTGCTTCGGTCTTGGGAACTAAGAGCTGTTCAGACTTGATTTTGGTCTCCTGGGAACTTGAAATCTAAGAGCAGTGTGAGCAGTTAGGATAGAAATGTAGACCCGTGCTAGAGACCAAAGTGTAGCCTTTGGGGATGGGAGCTCATGTTTGCAGAGGGCCTGCTGCGTCTTCTCCTTTTCACACACAGAAGCTGTCTGTCCCTTTCTCACAGTGATGGGACTGTGGGGAACAATCTGTAGACGGCCACGGTTACCTTGTACTGAGCTGCAGGACAAGGGAAGTAGAGGAGAAGCCTGGTAAGCTGGAAGGTAGCCGGTCTCCCGCTGTGGTGACATAGCAGTGGAGCTTTGTGGATTTTGGCAGTGGAGACAGGCTGAAAGACACAGGTAGGGGTGAAGAGATCAGCTTTTGTTTCTCTGCAGAAAGGTTCAGTTTTATAACAGTGGATAGCATTCCGTGAGCATGCGTCCTGTGCTAGATTCTGAGCTCTCTCCTTGGCATCCAGTACCTCTGGTGAGGTTTCTGGTGCTGCCAGGCTCATTGTAAGCATGAGCAAACACAGCATGGGGGTTCAGCACTTAGCGCAGGTCAGGCAGCAGAACCACAAGACCCACCTGGGCCCACCAGACCCAGGCCCAGAGCGTGCTCCTCCATCTCTGACTGAGATTTCTCAAGTCCTGGGCTTCCCTCCAGGGGACCCTGCTGCTCTCCAAAGCCTTTGCTGCATGTGTGCACAGGAACTCTGGTTTTTTTGAAGCACAGCTGGAGGTGACAAGGAGCAGGTATGTGCATGTGTATGTGTGTGTAAAACTGGATGAGACAGAGGTGAGATGTGGCCAGGCCACAGAGGCACTGTGTTGTGTACTGACAAAGTCACACTTTATTTTTGTAGGCAGTGAACAACCTTTAGCAAGGGAGTAATTAACAGTGGCACTGATAATTCTCAGAACACTCCCTGCTTCTCAGACAGAAAAACAGAGAGGTGCAGTGGCTTCCCCCAGGCATGTCCAGCCTCCTGCAGCTGGCGGCAGAAACAGAAGCCTCTCTTTCCAGCCCTGGCAGCTGCTGGCTGCCCTGCCCTCCTCTCCCTCTGCCCGCTTCCTTTCCCGGCAGCGCCTCGTGTCTGCTCTGTCCTTTCCACCACGAACCTTGCTGGAGCGGAGCGGCTCTCCATCATTAGAGCAGCCAGTAGGGTTCTGCTGTGATTAAAAGAAGCCAACGGGGGAAGCAAAGCAGAGCAAGGAGAAAATGCAGCCACCAACAAAGCATCTCATTTCCCACACCAACTCCCTAACAACTGCCACTCTCTGCTTTTGTGGGAAGCTGCTTGCTTCACATGCAGCAGAGGGAAGCCCTGCAGGGTGGCGGGGGCAGGCAGGCTATTAAGTTACCATCGGAATGCCAGAGTGGGGCTCACTTCCGTCTTGTCCTCTCTACCCCACAGAGCCAAAATGATCAAATATTAAGAATTAACAGAGACCTAAAGGTCTTGCAGTTCAACTTCTCTAACTTCTCCTCTGATATCCCTGATGGCTTCCATCTTCCCTGGCCCCCCAGATTTGCTGGACCAGCACTGAGGGAGGAATCTGAAGACACTTTCACCAGCAGAGAAGACTGGCCACCCAAGCCTGTTGTTATTTGGTGGCGATGACTCCGGAAATGTCTAATTTATTCATTTTGTCCAATTAGTCCTTTGCTCTCTGAAATGCTTTTTCTTGGTTGCTGAGCAACTGGGGTAGACTCTTAGCACGTGCCTGCTATTGGAGACTGAACGGTAGTTTTCTCCTTCACCCCCCACCCGCCCCCATGTGTCTGGGTTTCTGATGCACTTTGATGAGGAGTACCTCCCCAACACCCCCAGCCTTCTCGCCTTCCCCAGGCCTCTCTGAACACGCTTGCTGTCTGCCTTTGTCCATCTCCAGAGGTGACTTTTATGCCAAGCATTTGTCATGGACAAGGAAAGTGACAGAATGTACTGGTACACAGAGAAGCACTTGCCAAATAGTGGAGATTAGCCTTAAAAGAGCTTTGCTGGCTTGGGGGCCTGGCTCAGGGTGGGCTGAAGGGCATTTGGAAAGAGGTGGCAGATGTCTTTGGGTGGGGTGGTATGAATATGTGTAGCGGGGACAGCACTGATTCCTTCCTAGTGTGTCCCAGCCTGGGAAGCCTTATGAGCAGTCTGCAGGAGAGGGATTTGGAGTGCTACCCAAATGGACAGGATTAACCCAGGGAGGCAGCAGAATGCTTTGAAGCATCATTCCTGAAATAGTACCTGGTCCAATTTTAAGCTGTGAAAATGCCTCAGGCTCTTTCAGTGCGTTGGAATGCTAGGGCAGGACTTAAGAGTCCAGACTTCTACTTTTCTCTGTGATTTTTCTTTTTAATGCAGTGCTGGGGATGGAACCCAGGACCTCACACATGCTAGGCAAGTGTCCTCCCACTAGCTGTACCTTGTTCAGCTCCATGTCTGTGTTCTTACAGCTGAGGACGTGGTGTCTCCAGAGTTCCAGGCCTCTCATTTGCTCACATCACTCCTCTTAGATCTCAGTCCAGGATCTTTGTCTGTAAAGTTAGTCACTTGACTCACTAGAGTTACTTTAGGAAGTCAGCTTTAATTTAAAATAGTTGAAGTTTGCCCTGGAGATATGCTGAGCTCAAGGATCTTGGCTTTTGTTGTTTCCTTCACCTTAATGTGTGTTTTACAACAGCATATACTTGGGCCAAGTCTTCAGATCTGAACAGGCAATGGCCCCTTGTCCTCTGAGGCCCACTTGGAGTGGAAGAGTTAACACTCAGCACAAGAACTGGGCTCCTTACCCTGAGCCTAAGCTAGTGGTGAAGGACCTGCAGGAGTGGGGTCCAGGTTGGCCTTTCCTGCCCATAGGGACAGCACAGGCCAAGAGACACGAGAGGTCACCATGGCCTTGGTGACTGGAGGGTGGCCTGGGAGTGGAGCCTTCAACCTTCTGGCTTTTCTCTGATCTATGGTAAATGGTTTGGTGCAGCCCATGTTGGTGTCTGAAGACACTGCTTCCTTCTGTACGGAATAATAAGAAAGCAGTTATCTTTATGTATGTGTGGGTATGGAAAAGCATATGTCAGATTTCCTAGATGGAAATGACTTCCCTTTGAAGTTAGTTCATAAATAATGATGAAGGGCAGAGAAGTACCCATGCACTGCGCACGTATTTGGCTGTTGCTGTGGACTTTAATTCACCAGGAGTGGAGCATTGAGAACTTGCTGCCTCAGAGAGAGGAGGAGCTCCATGCACTGACGCCCCTACTCCGGAACCTCCTATGGGCTCAAAGGAAATCTTATATTTTATTTTATTTTTTCTCTCTCCTTCCTTCCTCTCTTCCTCCCCCTCCCTCTCTTTCTCTCTGACACCTGGAGTTGAACTCAGGCCTCAAGTTTGCCGGGCAGGTGCTGCACTGTTGAGCTGCTTTTCATGGGACAGGACCCATTCTTTGGCACTGACAGTGATGGCAGTCACCCGGTTACTCTGAGATATCAACTAGCCAGTAGCAGTGAGTTCCCTGACCAGGCCTTGGACTGCAAGGAGTGGGTCTTCACACCCAGGCGTTGCTGGGCAGGGACACACTCCTCTTCCCCCAGCTGCTGACTGGGTCCCTGGTGGCATCACCTTTTCCCTAGGCCTCGTTGAGGGCCTAGAGATGGCAAGCAGCATTATGAGATGCTTCTTAATACAGTTTTACTTCTGGGAACTTCCTTAACAAGGCGGTTTGATTTCCTCTAGGAATTAAACTGGGGGTGGCTATTGTTTTTCTGGTGAGACTTGTTACTCTAAAATGTGTGCTGTGCCCCAAATCACAACAGTCTGCCACTGGCACACTCAGACCCACGTTGCAGTCTAGGGCTCTGGCGATGGCTTTTGTGCAATACCCGTCTGAGGCTCTGGGCTTTGGTGGACGGAGAATGGATGTGCTGGGGTCTCCAGTGAATACCACCTCTTCTTCGTCGCTCTGGTTTCCTTTGGTGAGAGATAAGTCTTGTCTTGGTGAACTTGGACGGCTGTTGTTTGCTGAATGAATCTGCCAATTGGTGGTGGGAGGGAATGGCGCTGTCTTTCTTGTCCTCATTCCTTGCCATGTCCTAAGTGGTTCAGTTTCCCATTTTCTGGATGTGCCCACATGGATTTTTCCCTCCCCCTCTTATCTAAGGAGGCAGGGTACATCTGGTGCCAGATTTCATTCAACCCTGTAACAATCCCCCCTTTATGACATCACTGCTCATCACCATGGAAACATTCCCGAGTCACAGAGACTGGATTGTAGCATCATAGCATTAGGCTGCCACAGGAGGAGAGGATAAGAGAGGATTGAAACTGCCTGGGTAGATGAAAAGCCAATAAACTAGCAAGCAGTAGTGGAACTAGAGGGTTTCTGCAGCGGCAGTAATGTAAGATTTTTCTGTTAAGATCCTCAACTGAAGGGTGCAACTGTGGGTTGCTGGAGTAAACCTCACCTCTATATGGAGGATGAGCTGGTGTGAATTGTGGACCCTGGATCTTTGATCTTATTCAAGAATGATTAAGATTAGGGGAAATTGAATAATTTTAATGGGATATATCCTGTGTCATATTTTTTCATTTGATTCTCTTAAAATCTCCATTAGTTCAGGGAAGTTAAAGTTGGGTAAGATCAAACAGCTGAAGAGTGGCAGAACTGAGAATTAGGGGTGTCAGATGTGACCTGCGTTCTTGTGCAGTTTAGGTGTGTGTATGTGTGTGCGCATGTGTGTTACAGGCAATTATCAAATAAAAATGCATTAGCATTGTGGAAGGTGACACGAGAACACTGCTTCCGTGAGGGGGTGGTGCAGGGATTAGGGACCACTCCTGTGTTTTTGTTACTAAATTTGGAGCCCTCCTCAGGTCTAGGAGGTACACACCCACTTATGCATGCAGTTCCCATGTTGGTGTAGCCCTGCTTGCCTGAATTCCCTGTAGGAAGGTCCACTGGCACCATCTTCCCAACTACCTGGGCTGTCCTTGTCTGCATATTTGTCTGCTCTTTTTTTCCTGAGAGTTTGCTGCCAGCTTCCTTACCTCCATCCTGCTCTTTATCAAGTGAATAAGGACCTTGAGTGAAGGTAACTTTTTCTGGTATTTTTGTTTTTGTAATGTTGGGGATCAAACCCAGGAACACTCATGTGCTAGGCACCTACTCTACCACTGAGCTGTACCCTTAGCCCTCTTCTTTCTTACAGATTGCTTTAACCAAAGATCAGCTGGAAGATCTGCTACCCAATAAGTGGATAGTTTCTTTAAAGAAAAAGATGAATAATTAGATTTTACATAGTTAAAAGACGTTGTCTTGCTGGGCATTGGGATTCACATCTGCAATCCCAGAACTCTGCAAGCTGAGGCAGCGGGATCTCGAGTTCAAGGCCAGCCCGGATTACAGAAGGAGCCCCGCCCTGAAGAAACGAGAGAAACAAGAAAAACATTGCACTGTAGATTTTCCTTGTCACACCTTGGCCAATGAGTGAAGAAGTAACAATTGAGTGTTAATACACCACACACACATACACACACACACACACTCTTAGCTCCGAGTAACTGGCTTGTCCTGAGTAGCTCAGGGAAGCTTTTGCTATTGTGTATATAACTCAGTCTGCTGGAGGTTTTCATGGGATCCAACTGTGTTTTTCCTCTTGGTTTTATTCACCATGTTCCATAGCGTGGCATCCACCTGCTTACTACCTCACAGGGGTTTTAGGAGCTGCAGGTACTACGCCATGGAACCCTAGTGGTGGCCCACTTGGTGATAACTGGGTCTGAGGAAGCCTGCTATCCATTCACATCACCTACCGAGGCTCACTCTGACTCTCGAGAGGCCCCTCCATTGCACTTCTAGATTGAGAGCAGGCCGGTGTCTGTTGCTGTCTGACTCAGCCTAGTGCCTTGTTGGTCATAGTTCTGCTACTATGCTTTACTGCAGTGCACGCATGTGTACACAGGTAAGATTTTAATTAGTGAGCCACATAAAATGTGTTTACAACCCATGCTTGTCTTTCCCAGGACCTGGAGTAATGGGGTTTGACGGCTAATGGGGCTCCTTTGGACCTGCTTTATTGATTCTATCAGAACCATTTATGACTGGTGCAGACAGAACAACTAAGTGGTTTAAATTTTTTTTTCTTTTAAAGTGATACATAGGGAGTCATAGAGTGAATTTAGTTAAGATCCTACCCTTTGTGCAGATAAACAAGGTTTAGATACTGGCTGTACCTCTTCCAGCTCTATGTGGGGCAAGTTACTCCAGCCTCTGCACTTAAGTGTCTTCCTTGTTAAGATTGGCGTGAATCTTAGTGCTTGCTCCATGAGTTGCATGTTCAGACTCAGCAAGGTTCACCTGTGAGGTCAAAGGTAATTCTAAAACAGATCAAATATGCCATCTGCACTTTCTCTGAAAAACTTAAGGAAAACCTTTTTGAACTCAGTGTAAAACTGTACTTACAGCAGATTGTATCTGTACTTTCTCAAATTTGAATTAGAAGGATCAGAATAATCAGCATTTTCATTTCTCATCATTTACAGACATCCTAGGTAAAGGCGACTTAGAGAAACAGTGCGATGCAATTGATTTCTGAGAGCTTTATGAAATATTAGAGACAGTTTCCCAAGCATGACCCTGACCTTAGAACTGGAAAGCAAGTTAAACAGCCATAATCCCACGCCTACAAGGATAAATCAAACCGTTCTCTCCAGATGGTGCTGTGGAGGAGAAATTCATCCGAACGTGTGTGGTGTGTCCCCACACTGACAGGGTGAAGGAGCCCGCTCTGGGTGTGAGAAGTGTTGGGAGCCAGCCCTACCCCCCAGAACTGGCTCTTCCGGAAACTGGCTCATATTTCAGGATTTGGGAATCCTCAGTTACAGAATGGAAGAAAGTGATGACTATGAGGTATTTTTCTTAACATTTTTTATTGATACTTTATATATATGCATCACTGCACAGATGTAAACAGTATTTTTATGATAGTAAAATGCACATACAAATTTACCATCATAACCATTGTAAGCATGCAGTCCAATGCTATTTAATGTGTTCATAATATTGGAAAACCATCACTACCACCCGTCTAGCATCCAACATGCCACAAAATTCAAAACGTTCTGAATACAGACATCATGTCACAGATATAAAATTTTATACCATGAAACTTTGTATTGTAAACAGTTATTAAAAATATTGTATCGAATTACTGTGTATTATAAGGTATGGATGAAACAAACTAATTTTGAGCTTAGACTTCTGTCCCACCCCTGAAGCATCTCATCATATATATGGCAATAGTCCAAAATCTGAAAAAGTTTGAGATCACAGCTATGACTGGTCTCAAGCATTTTGGATAAGGGCTACTCAATCTGTACTCTATTAGCTGTTTTCTTTGTGGTTGTAATGGAGAGTATATTTAATGTAAAGCAATAGTACTCTTAACTTGAATTTATACCATCTTAAAATCCATGGCATACAAAAACTGCTCCTTTAGAAAACTGTTTAACCAGCAATTTTGGTTGTTGATGTTACAAAACGATATCTGAACATCATGTGTCCAAAGGAGTTAGCTAGTCATTCTTCAAAACGTGTTAGCTAGCACACACAGGTTTTAAGCAACATATCAATAGTTTTATATGTTACACTGATGTTACCCTACTGCTTAAACAAGCTTAAGATCTGGAATGTGTACAGCACTCCAGAAAATTCCTTCCCTTCCCTTACACATTGATAGTCTCTTCCTGAGGAAGTAATGAGTATTCTGACTGTTTGGCCTGTTTTTGAAATTCATGGGGACAGAATACCAGAGTGTGGTAGACAGAATCCTAACCTCTGGGTTTGCACTGGTCTCAGTAACCTGCCTCTAGTAAATATCCTACAGCAAAAGTGACGGGTTATCACTTGCAAGGTTAGTTCACAAGAGACTCTGGTTTTCGTTTTGCTTTCTTTCTCTCTGATTCTTCTTGTTTGCTCTGATGAAGCCCGCTGCTGCCATGTTCTGAGCTGCCCTTGTGGTAATGTCCAGGGATGAATGGAGGCCCTTGGCTCTATTTTATTCATTTAGTATGTGACTGGGCATGGAAGAAGCCCTTCTCCCATGGATCCTGGAGATTAGGGCAGCCTGGTTGAAATCATGATTGAAGCCTTATAAAAAAAAAAACCTAACTCGGAACCCAGCTATACTGCACCTGGATTCCTGATCCACAGAAACGGTGAACAATAAATGTGTTGGAAGTCACTCGGTTTTGGAATAATTTATCACACAGCAACAGTTAACTGGTATGTACTGTGTTTTCTCTTTTGTATCCATTTAGCATTATATCTGTGGGATTTATCTCTGTTGATATATAATTAAAGTTCTCCATATTTCTGTTATAATAATTAGAGTTGAAGAATACACCCAAGTCAGTTATCTGTTGCATAATTGATGAACATCAGTGTTCTTCCCATTTTTTTTTGGCTATAGGAATATTCTTTTATATTTCAGGAGCATATGTACTCATTTCTTCTAGGAATATATACCCAAGAATACAGTAGCTGGGTCATAGAGCAGATTTTTAGTACATATGAACAGTTTTCCAAAGTGGTAAAACAGTTTACTCCTTGAAGAAATGTATGGCACAATTCTGATTGTGCCATTTTCTTGCCAAAACCTAGTGTTTTTTCATGTTCTTCTTCTGGCAGGTGTGGTAATGTAGCCCACCTGTTTTTAAGGTAATTCCCAGTGGATGCTGACCTCTGCTCATGTTTCTAATGGTCAGTTGGAGATATTCTTTAGTAAGATGTTTAAGGAAGTATTTTGTCTATTTTATGTTACATTGTATATTTTAAATACATTTTAAATACATAAGTAGATTTTAAAGAACTCTCCATTCTGGGTTTAAGTTCTTTGCCAATAAAGAGTCTTACTGTCAATGGTATATTTTTGGGAAAGGGTGTTCTTAATTTTAATAAAATATAATTTACCATTTTTTAAGATTGTGAAATATTTGCATGTTACAGGGTCTTTCTCCCATGTCTCATTCTAGAAGCTTTATTGTTTGAGCTTTCAAATTGAAGCTCATGATCCACCTGGAATTTCTTTTTAATGTGCTGATGGAAGGAAGAGGCAGAGGTTTTTCTCAGGCAGAGCTTGAAATGACATAGTATCATTGTGTGCTTTCAGTCTAAAATGGCCCCAAAAGTCTCATAGGTTAAGAGGTGAGGAGGGTCCTGGGGTGACCTGGAGGTGTGTCTCCTCCTTCCCTGGCTGTTCCTATTTTCTCTGCTTCCTGGTTGCTGCAGTGTGAGCAGTTTTCTTGTCTCTAGCTCTTCTACCATACTATTTTCCCTTTAATTTGGTCCCGTTGGCTTATCTTTTGTCTTAATACCAACCCCACACTGTCTTAATACTGTAGCTGTATGTATGATGAATGTACTTTTTTGGGGCAATTTAAGTTTTTCAGTCTTGTCTTTTTACCCTCCCCTCTTTGAGATGGTCTTGGCTCTTCTTGGTCTTTGCATTTATGTATACATTTGAGAATCCACTTGCCAATTTCCACACACAAAAATCTTGCTAGATAAAAATGCTACAATGGTTAGAAATACATTCTAAAACTAAGTTTGGGGAAATTTCTTTACACTTTGAATATCTTACAAATATTTCAATAGATTGATCCTCAAGAATTTGATACTTTTTGATGTCATTACCTGTTTCTAGTTTTTGTTGCTGATATTATCTTTAGATTCCTTTGGATTTTCTTTGCCTACCATCGTGTCAGCCATGAATCATGAGCGGTGTTCTGTGCCTTTCTTTTCTGTATACCTTTTATTTAATTTTCTTGCCTTATTGCACAGGTTATGACCTCCCTTCAGTGTTTAATAACAGCAATGATCCAAATTCTCTTTCTCTTGTTTCTGAGTTCAGAGGAAAGCAGTCGGTATTTTACTGTGAATTGTCAAGTTCACCCTAGGTGGTTGTAGAAACCTTTTATCCGACGAAGCGATAAAAAGACTCTTTGTAGTCTAGGATTTGATGATTGTCTCTGTACAAAAAATAAAAGTTGATATATACATGGAATAATAATGAATAAGAACAAGAAAAGCAAGAGAACTGTGGAAAGTGAAGGAACATGGTTGGATGCCATCAGAGTCCAAGTCACACTGAGAGCAGAGGCGCCTGTGACAGGGCTGGTGATGGGGGAGAGCCCTGCTCTGCTGAACTGGGTCTTATTCTTCCTACTGTACTCAGAGGGAGAGTAAGCAGAAGGGAAGGCCTGTACACAAGGGAACTGCTACTCCCGAATCTTCCGCTATGCCTGGAACTTTGCATTTCTTTACTTGCTCTCTCTCTCTGTGTGTCTCTTTTTTGTCTGTGTCTCAGTCTTCATTTCCTTCCTTGGGCGTTGGTTTCCACCTTGATCTTACTCTCTTTCTAGTGGCAGACTGGTGGTATGTTTTTCTGCCTCCACCCAGATCTGATGAGGCTCCTCTACGCTGGCCTGTCTCTACTTGGATTCAATCCCTGAGACACCCATTACATAATTCAGCTTGGCCCTGGTCACTCACATTGCAGTGGCTGGGACACGAAATTAATGGTCATGTCTGGATCTTTGTTGGTGTCCTGGTGGTGTCAGCTCTCTGCAAATCATGCCCGTCCAACAGTTACCAGCTCACACAGAGTCAGAGAGAGGAGCAAACTTCCGGCTGGAGGGAAGGCTATAATCACTCTTCACCTCAGAGAATCTGATTTTCGTGGTGACAAATCAGATCCATTTCCTGTGGCCAAAACTCTGTTCCGGTCCAACTTTGGAGGCTATTGGAAAGGCTGCTGGACCTTGCTGCCAGGCTTTCTGCATCTGGGCCAGTTCTCCTGGTATTTTTCTTTTTTTCAAAGTCTATCCTGAGGCTACTATTTGGTTTTTCCAGTCCTCACTGAATTAGGATAGTTCCATTTAAGTTAGAAAAATGCAAAACAACCATAAAAAGACTGAAGAAGAAACAGAATAGAAAAAGGTCCTCTATGCTGTGGAAGGTGAATACTCATGCACTTGGCAGTGTTCTCGTGTATTCGAGATGTTCCTCTAACATTAGCTCATGTGTCACAACCCACTGGGAACCTGGGTAGGTTTGTTCTGTGGAAGAAACATTTGTTGAGGAAGAGGCTGCGGTTCAGACTGAGAAGTTGATTCATTAGTGAAACAGACACCCAGTGGTTTCCTGGGCTGAATGAGACCACTGCCTGTCATTGTTCTATTACATAAGGTAGCAACTTTTTTCTCAACCTCAGTCTATAAGCAAGGCCTCCAGAGTGCCCAACTGTTTCTGAGTATGACACTTTGAGAATGGTGCGTGATGCAACATCATCCCATTCTGGAAACAAAACATTCAGAGTGTGTGTGCGTGTGTGTGCGCGTGTGTGTATGTGCATGTGCACATGCTTATTAGAGAGCACACCAAAATTGCTGCATCTCTGAGATTTTCAGACTTCTTCCTTCTTGCAGGAGGGACTGTGTGAACAGACATTTGAGCAGTAGGAACTCTGTTATGCGGAGTGTGAATTTTAGGAGTTACAGAACTAATGTCAGGGTTGGACACTAGTGTATTGGTCATCTAACCACTAGGCAGTTGTGGGGATGCTGATGTTAAATTTCTTAACTGGGGGTGGACTTCTTAGGTAAACAGAATACACTTTAAAAGTGAGCAGGGAAGTAACTTTGGGGTTCCATATCTTCTCGCACCTTGCTGTTGGATGACTGAGTTCAGAATTAGGATAGGTGGCCACAGCATGAGGCTTTGGTGGAAGGAAACCCTGCCCAGGTGAGGAGATTCTTGGTTGATGTACACAAAGATGAATCCAGAGAGTTCAGAGCTGCACAGAGAGCTAGTGAATGAATGAGTTCCTACACACACACGCTTGCATGTGCTGGAAATGTAGCAAGTTTTCAGTCAGTATTGATGAGTATGATTACTGATGCAAAGGAATTAAGAATTAAATTTAGGGTGTGGGTTGGAGGCAGAGCACCATTTAGGATGAAAAATGTTCAATGCTGAGAAGTTGGTGGGCTGGGTGTATCTCGCCGTGCTTGAACACTTTGCCTGTTGCTTTGGTGACTCTGGTAGGACTGATGCATGACAACATTCTCAGGAGTTGCTGCTCCCGTTGGTCTCCTGAGCTCTAGCAAGGGCTGTGTCTGTACCAGCTGTCCCTGCCTGTGAGATATGACATGCTCAAAATACACCAGTAAAATGCTGCAGCCAAGTGTTCTAAATGAGCAAGCAACCAGTGATACTGGCCCCTGAAATCAACACTATTCGAAGTTTAAAGAAGTAACAGGCATGGGACCCTCACAAGGCCACCTCTGTTCCTCTCCACTATGCCCATCTGCCATGGTCAGATCTGGGATCTCAGGAAGCATAAGAGACTCATTCAGTGCAGAAGACTGGGAAGAAGCAACACTGAAACTCTGCTTGAGACCTTCCAGAACTTGCTGTAGGTGCTCTGCCTGCTGGGCCTTGAAGCACAGGTTTTTGCTTTGACTTCCCACTCCTACAGGATCTCTGCTGGGCACTTCCAGTCACAGTGTTCCTGCTCCCTCTTGCCCTTGGTGGAGGGTTCCAGAGAGCCTTCTCACCTCTTTCAATTGCTAATAAATATTCAATTTTATGTAGCCCAGAATAATAAATATTCATGAACAACACAGTGCATCAAGATCCAACATTTTAGACTATTGTGCTTTTTTAATTAAACTGAAGCATGGAATTAGCCGCAGTAAAAGGAGGAAATAAAGTATGTATGTCTATTTCAGTGCTGCTGTGGGTCTGTGCAGGGTCAGATGGTCGGTGCTAAGGTCTGTAAAGGAGGCACCTATAGTGTCCAGACTGGCCACGTCCACCCATTTGTTCCCCTTTGTATTCCCTTATTCTCTTGTGGTTCCTCCTGTGCTTCTCAGAGGGACACGAATAGACTCAGAAAAGGACCCAAAGAAGTTTGGGATTCAGTCATGGTGGAGGCAGTTCTGTGGAGCAGTCATGTTAGAGTCATGTGGTGACTACAGGTAAACGCACCCAATTTGGTACTGCCCAGGTTTCCATCAGGACTCATAGCAGGTGGGTCCCGTCTCGGCTGTATTTTCTCAGCCTAGCAAGCATCCATTCTGGGGGTGCCCCAGAAGCAGGTGGACCGTCCCTCTATGCCTGGAGAGCAGCCTAGGCCCACCATGGCTTCCTGGGGCAGCTTCCCTCCCTGGGCTTCTGGTTCTCTGTAGGGCTCTTGGAAGGTGAGGCTGTGTGTTACGGCAGGCTGGCAGGTAGGCTGTGGGGGAGACTTGTGAGGTCTGGAGTGCTCCTGAGGCCCTGTTAGCTAGCTGTTTGTGGCAGAAGACCTGAGATAAGCACCTTGGGAGGAAGAAAGATTAATCTGGCTTCTGGCTTTAGAAGTTTCAGTCTGTGGTCAGCGCAGTCACCTTTGGGCCCAGAGAGACAGCCTGATGGCAGAGAGCTCATGATGGGTTAGTTGTTCACCTTCTGGCATCTAGAAAGAAGTGGGATGGGTGGGGACAAAATCCGTCCTTCAAACACGTGTTCCTGGGGACTTGCTTTCTCCCTTAGGCCCTGTAGTTTCTGCCACCTTCAGGTAGCACCCCACCTGTCAGCTGGGAGTCCAGCTTTCAAACGCGTGCTTTGGAGAGGCAGTTAGGGTCCGCATCATAACAGAAGTCTCAAGAACCGGCAAGTGGAGGCAGAACCAGAACCTCAGCAAAACCTCACAGAGGGCCAGGCCCGGGCTGGGAGAGCAGGAGCCAGAGGGCCCTGGGGAACAGATGGGGACAGCTGTCCAGGTCCCCACACCCCACACGCTCCCAGGATCCTTTCTCAGCGATGACAGCACGCGCACGTGGGCGCAGTGCACGCCGAGCTCGTGGGCTGTGTTTCCAGCGTTAAAATGGGAAATGTGATTTATTTTGCAGCATGTGCGTGGCGAGATGCTCATGAACCAGCCCATGGACTCTGTCCAAGTAAACAAGCCCACTGTGTGGAGAGGCGGCTGCTTTTTCCAGCCCAGAGAGGAAGGGGGCGGAGCGCTCTCTGTGGCCATGGGCCCCTGGCACAAGGAGGAGCCACTCCATCCCTGTCAGCCTCCCACTCCCGCCACTGCAGCGTGGGCTGAGCAGCTGAGAGCCACAGAGCTGTCTTTTGCGTCACTTTACTCTGTGGCCAGGATCAGTGAGAGGTGGACAGTGTGGTCAGGGCTGTGCGTATGACTACAGGCCTGGGGCCACTGCCTGGTGGGATGTGTGCTTGTGGTTGACTTCAGGGCCTTGGTTCAAGCTCGAGCTTTATTTATGTAGCTTTTGCCGAATCACTAGCTCTCTCTTCCTCCTCCATCAAGAGAGGACTGATCAAAGCCAGAGTCCTTCCTGGGACCAGCCAAGGCTCAGGGCCACCTGGGATGCTGTCCTTACTTTACATCCTGCTTGTTTCATTGGCTGATGCAGTTCATCATGTTGGCCTCTGTGCTCCCCACACAGCACAGTAGAAAGCCCTGCCTCAGGGCCTTTGCATGGACGATTCCTGCCTTATGGAATTCTCTTTTCCTAGAGAACTGCCTAGTTCCTTGCCCATCTCTTTCTGGTTTTTATTTTTATTGGTATGTATGTGCAGTACTTAATGAGCAAGTTCATCGTGGGGGCTGGCACATACCTTCTCAGCGAGGCTGTGCTAAAGTCATGTAACCCTCCACACATACCTTCTTTCCCTGCTTTGGTTTTCTTCCATTTTATTTATTTTAGCGCTTCACCTTATTTATTGTCTGTTTTCTCATGCGAATGTGAGCTCCGTGAAGACAAAGATTTTGTCTCTCTGCAGCCCCACTGGTGACACAGTACAGGAGGAGGGCGATGGAGGAGGCGGGGAGATTTAGCTCAATAAGGGGTCCTTACATCCTAAGCTTGCACACTCCTGGCTCCCCCAGATCTCCAGAGCTGTAAGAAACAGCCTCTCCAGAAGGCAGCCTGCTTACCTGAAGGACTTCGGGCAGGTGTGTGAGCAGGGCCCGTGGGCTGTGTGGCCTGGCTCTGTCCTGTATCAGCTCTGGGAAGCGGGGCTGGCTCCTGAGCCTCTCAGCCTTTCCTGAGAATGGGTTATGCTGCCAGACAGTGTAGGGTCTTTTGTTGTAGGAGTCCACACCAGTGTGAAGACGGCCTGCATCTTCCAAGCACCCAGCAGGCCATCATTTTCAACTGGGATGCCCTAATTTCAGGCAGGGGGTCGCCTCCTATGGAGCGCAGGTCAGCCTGCCAGTGTTGGGGGCACTGGTGTGGCTGAAGGGGCTCTGCCTCTTAGGCTGTTCTGGAAGAGGCTGGGTGTTGCCAAGCCTTTGGAGAATGGGCATCTAGGCAGGGAAGGGGTGCTTTGAGATGACACATGGCCTGGGAAACTTGGGTGCCCTGAGTTTGGTGCCATGGTAGAGGTTGGGCTAGAGGGACCTGCTCTTTCCCCTGAAGTGAGCCAGAAGCTGCTCATGAGGGCAGGCACAGGAAGCCTCACATTTTCTACTTTCATCTTGTCCAGTAGTTTAGACTTTTTCTGGCACCAGGGTTTGATCTGGTGTTTGAGTATGCAGCAGCTCAGGCCTCTTGGTCTCTCAGAAAAAGGCCCCGGGGGTCCTAGGAACTGGGGACTGGTGGCTTCGTTTGGCTGCATCCTAGGACCTCCTGGGTGGGCTGTTCAAGTCAAGAAGCCTTTGGGTCCAGGCTGTGAAGAATCTGGGAAGCTGGGAAGCCAGTGATACTTTGGAAAGAGAAATTTGGGGTATAGAACTAAAGTAGAACGTTTGAGAGTAAGCTTGTGTTTGCCCATTGGTCATAGGCATAGTCACAGGACAGACTTCTGTGGCCAGAACACCCACGGCTCAGTGGATTCAGAGAAAGGCGAGGCTTGGGAATGAGTCCCAGCTGCCTGACCACGGCTGGTCTTACACTTGTTCCTTGTGGGGAAGATGGAGAAGAAAGGAGCAGCCAGCACTTCGTGGTGAGCCCATGCAGCCCCCAGGGTGACTTCCACCCTCAGCACGAAGCTTGGAGGAGTGAACAGGAGAAAGGTATTTTCACCCTCTGCCTTGTCACTATCCCGATGATTCATTTTATGGGTGACTTTTTGTGCCAGCTGGTGTGTGTCACAAGACTCCTGTCCCAGCCAAAGAGTGGCTTGTAGAGGAACAGAAAAGCTACATACAATAATTCCAGGGTACACTGGGTTGGCCTAGGATTCAGAAGCAAGAGTCTTAAGTACTGCCTGTGGCTGGCAAGGCCTGGATTCACAGCAGTCTTACCCTGGATGGCTCAATGGTGCTGTGAGCACCTTTCCCACTCTAGGGACGCAGGCCACCCAGCAGAGACCCATGGGGTAAGACCCAGGGTTTGCTGTTGGGTGGGGGCTGAGAAGGCTGCAGAGTTCTGAGCAGAAATGGAGTCCCAAAGGTTCAGGAGTCAAGGTGGGGATTCCACAGGGACTCAGGGCCTGCCCCGGGGCCAGGAACCATGGTCCTGACACTCTCAGGGAGGTGACCCTTGGCAAATGAGGGACTGCAAACTCCGATTCCTCCTCAGTAACCCAGGGATTGTGGTGGCCACATTGCAGGCTGGCTGAATAGGTTAAAGGTGGGGACATTCAGATCAGGGCTGCTGGTCAGGGGTGTGGCCACGTTCACCAATTTTCTTTGCTTTATTTCTTGCGGCTGTCTTTTGTCAGTGGCATGGTTGTTTCCTTTGGAGTAGTGTCACGCAGTATCCATGTAGCCCATCTGTTCATTCGGTCACTTGCTCATCACTCAGTGAACACCCACTCTGTGCCAGGCACAGGAGTCTTACTGGGGCCAGAGAGGTAACCAGAGAGTGGTTCTTGGCCCTGCACACTGGCACGGGCTGTCTTGGGGCAGGTTGCTCCTCAGTGGACTTGTGCTGGTTAGGCCTGGCCACCACTGGCCACTCGGGGCCTCTAGGTAGCTTTTTCCTGTGTCTGCTCCCCAGATAGCTCAGCTGAAGGATGATTGTGAAAATACCAGTCTAGAAGTGGCCAGGGAGAAAACATGCCTGATAAAGGGCACAGTGCCAGCTTTTACTTAGAAAGTCCTCAGTCAGGGTCAGCACTGATGACCTGCTGGGGCTGTGGATACTCAGTGCAGGAGGCCCTATGCCGGCACTGTGGGAGGGTGGCTGGGCACGGACCCTGTCCTCAAGGTGGACAGTAAGGATGATGCCCTCCAAGATCAAGGATGAGCTCAGTTGTCCCATTGAGGTCACTTCTAACAGGCAGGCTGCTGCCCTCTGGCTCCATGGAAACCCTCTAAATGTGTATCACCTCCATGCCTCTCCTGGGGTGTGATCATGGCACCATGATCTTGGGGCTGCCTCTCTCTGCAGATCCAGCAGGGACAGGCAGCAACTGCAAGGGTGGCCTGCATGAGACTACCCACTCCCACTGGTGGATTCTGCCTGGAGTCCCATGCCTTCCCTTCTGAACCACAGCTCAGAACCCCCCCCCCCCAGGAGTGCCCCCAGCACTCAGCAGTGTGTAAGATTTCCTTAGTGCTCTGGCTCAAGCCCTGGCCCCCTTTCCCCACCTCATAAATGTGTGTAGAAATAAGGTAGTGTTTTTCAGTGGGGTGGCGTGATTGGCTTTTGGGAAGGAAAAATGTTCTTTGCCGTGCAGGATTATCCTGTCTTAGCAGGATTTAACTTCCCTGGTTTCTCCTGTGAAATGTCACTGGTGCCCCTCTCCAAATATCCCCTCCATCAGTGGTGAGGGCCTTGTGGAGACCCATTTACTTATCTCAGCACTGAAGTTAAACCTGGATACTGAGGTTTTAGCTTAGAGAATACTGCTCATGCATTCACACCTTTTGTCTTCAAAGAAAACATGTGACTCATGTGCCATGGGTGGGCCTCCACTGCTCTAGGCCAGCAGACCCCCTGTGGCTGACAGCTGACTGCTGGGCTCCTGCTTCTCCTCTGCTAGGCTCCTTTTCTGTCTGTCTTTCCTTTTTGGGATTGTGAGCCCCTCCCGCCTGAACCTGCAGTTTGTTTGCCCCTTGTTGCCCATGGCGATAGGGTCCTGCAGCCCTGCGATGGGGCCAGGGAGGAAATGGGGAACAGGAGGAACGTGGTGGGAGGCAGAGGGAAAAGCAGGTAGGGGAGGCATCACGGGTCCCCTGAGGGACATGGGCGCTGCCCTCTCCTGCAGCACCCCTGCACTGGCCATGTCCTCGTGGGGACGGGGAAGGTCAGGGTGGAGGGCAGGCAGTCTCTGGAACTGAGGCTCTGACCAAGGCCTGACATTCCCAGAGGCGAACAGAGCCAGGGGGCTCTTTAGAAGTGTGTTTAGGATCAGAGTCAGGAGCTGATCTTTTGGGGTGTGGAGGGAGGAGGAAGGAACAGTGATGACTGAGTTGGGATTAGGACAGGAACATGGGACTAGTGGAGGGGAGATACCAGCTGCTGCAGACTCTGACTGCAGGGACGTCAGTCTTCTGACTCACCCCTGCACCGGCCTTTTGGATAAATAAAGTGACAAATAACCGATTGTCGTGAGCACTGAAACACCCACAGCCAGGATGTCATGGAGTTGAAAACCTGGCATTCCCACAGGCCATCTCCACTCTGGTGTGACAGCCAGGAAGGTAAAGAACACAAGACAGAGCCACTTCAGCTTGGAAGGACACACTGCTCTTCTTTCTGCCTCTTCATTCTTCCTAAACAGCTCCCATGCCCCTCTCCTCCCTCCTGGCTTAGAAGTCTTTCATTGCACTTGATGGCAAGGACACAGGTTCTTGGAAGGACTTCAAATAGTGCTGTCTCTCAGAGCCCAAGAGAAACACTAGCCTCACCCTGTTGAAACATCCATGCAACTGTCCATCTGTCCCTCCATCTACCCATCCAGCCAACCATCTGTCCATCTATCATCCATCCATTGATCCATCCATCCATATATCCATCCATCCATCCATCCATCCATCCATCCATCCACCCCATCCTGACCTCAAATCCACCCTTTACCAAGATACCTCTCCTCTCAGCTGGCCACTAAGCTCCTAAGGTCAGAACCCATGCCTCAGATGTTACAAACCATCCAGCCTGAGCCAGTCTAGAAAGCTGGATGCTGCTGGGCATTCCAGGGGGCTCCCTGAGTCCCTTACCTCATTGCAAAAGGATGCCTCTGTCGCCAGTTCCAGTCTCAGTCCCCCTGCTCCCTAGCTGTGTGCCCTCCAGCAAGTTCTGAGCCTTAGCTTCATCATCTGTACAATGGGGATCACAATCCTATTGAGGGCGTAGGGTTTTTAGAGCACTTGAAGGAATAAGGCAGAAACTCTGCCTTGCCCAGACCTAAGAGCTCAAAAACAATGATGCTGACCATCTGCATTCTCCTTTGTGGCTACAGTAGACGGTTGGAACAAGAGGAAGAGGAAGAGGCATCTGTCTGCTGGATCCCCAGTCACAGCATGGCCAGAACAGCAGATAACAGCACCAGTGGATTTATCTGTTGATCTGAAATGCAGGCTTAACTGTATTCTGCCTCTCAGCCTTCATCAGTCCCATAGAAGCTGCCTGCTTTATGGTCCTGACTGGAACCATCAGGAAAGTGGGTCAGGGAAGTCTTGGGGAACTGGGGCAGCCCAATCCTGGCTGGTCACCTGCCCAGAAGTCGTGGGCTGGAAACAAAGTGGGAGAGGAAGCAGGGGTGAGCAGGCTGGCCAGGCAGAGGCTGTGCATGGTGGCAGGGCTGGGGACCCAGCTGAGGTGCAGGGACTGAGTATGTCCTGCACAGAGCAACTGTACTTGGGCCTGGGCAGAGTTGAGCAGTGCATGGGGGTGCACACCCCGCCACATGTTCAGGGGCAGGGGGCACAGCCCTGGCCGTGTTTTCTGTCTGGGAAGAAGCTTCCCCCGCCCATGGTGTACACCTCAGCTCCACTGCATTTCTCTGGTTCTTGTTCCTTTCTGTCTTCGATCTCCCTCTCCTCCCCATCCTCCTGCTTCCCTCCTTTCTTTCTGTCCCTCAGATCTTCCCTCAGGCTTCTGAGGGAACTGTGGGGCTCTCAGGAGTCCCCGCTCCCTGCGGGGCCTGGCCACAGGCTCCTAACCTCTCTAGGTGTCCCCAGCAGGCCAGAGTCCCTCCCTGCAGTGGCTGTGAGGGAATGCCCAGGGAGCTGTGAGGCTGTGGGGGTGGGAGGGCCGTGTCACTCAGAGGGACCTGAGCTTGCGGTTGGAGGACGCCTGGGTGGCCCTCCTTTCCAGGAAACATTGTTGCTCCCCCATGTGGGGACCACAAACCTCGCTCCCAGTTTTTCCTGCCTTGGCACATAACCTCTTCACAGTTTGCCTCCTTCATTTCTTTCTTGTTTCACCTCCCATCTGAAGCCCCAGGTAAAGGGAACAGCTTTGGGGGGCTAAGAAAGCTGTGTGTGCCTCACCCCCCCCCCCGCCCCCAACCCACCCAGGCCTTACATCTGCTGTGTTTCTCCTGCCTTGGAGAAATTCACCAGAACTTCAAGATTCAGTTCCCGTGACTATCTGCTCCTCCAGGAAGCCCTCCTGATAGCTCTGGCCAGCTTGGCCTTCAGGGCTCTTTCTCCTGTGAGCTTCTCACTGTGTCCATGTGGTCATTTTTACCCCTGCCCACCCCTTAGGGCCTTGTAGTTGGATGTATATCTCTTGCAGAACAAAAAGTCCTTGAATTTTATCTTCTAGCTATTCCTGCCACAGGGCCTTTGACCTGCTGCTGCTCTTGGTACAATACCCTCACCCTGTCTCGCTCCTGCAATCTCGGCCCCAGTGTCACTCCTTCAGAGGGAGCTTCCCTAGCTCCTCTCAGCCCTGGATTATTTTACTTGTTGCAGCTTCTTTGATCTCTCAGTGGTTTATTACAACTTGTCGATCTTCACACCTGGAGAGTCATAAGTATGTGGTGGGGTCTTTTCAGTTCTGTGTCGCCTGTCACCCATTGTCCCCTCTGACATTTTGGCTGCAGGTGTGAGGAGCAGGAAGAAGCATAGGGTTCTGAGAGAAGGAATTCCAGACTGGGGTTCTCTCAGGTTGAGGGAGTCATAGGGATGTGTGGGCGAGGTCTCTGAATTCGGCAGTGCTGAGAGCTTGGGATCAGAGCCCTCTGCTCTGGGGGCTCACCAGCCCCTCCTGCAGCTCTTGTTGGGTTAGGGTTGGGATTCTTTGGTAGTATGCCCCCGGCCATCGGACCCTTCATTTCCTGGGAACATGACAGCTTTGAGGAGGAGCAGCTACAGCAGTGGGGTGAGCTTGGGATTTGTACAGGGAGCTGGCAGTTCTAGGACCATTCTCTGTATCTGGAGATTCCCGGCCCACCCCTGGCCTGGATGGCAGCACCTAGGGCCTGCTCAAGGGGATGAAGCACTTCTCTGGGTGGAGCCTGCTACAGGCAGGGGCCTGGGGTGTGGCTCAAAGGACTCAGTCCTCCGTAGCCCTGTCTCTGCTGGACTCCTCAGGGAGGCCTACCCAGAGGTGAAGAAGTGGTGAGTGCCAGTTTGGGAGAAGGCAGCAGAGATGATCTGCTCAGGGCACCATGCTATCCAGATGAGGAAACTGAGGCTCTGAGAAGACTGCTTTGCATTGGGTCACTGGTGGAGGCAGGACTGCCATGCAGAACTCCCTCACCTCATTGGCGCCTCATTGTCAGTCACAGCTAAACCTTTGTGGAGCCTGGGCTTAGTTCAGAAGGTTGGGCTTTTGTGTTGCCCACCCCCTATGTTTATTTTCAATGTACAAAGATAAGTCTGCCTTCCTTTCTTTCCTCCTTCCTCCCAGTTTCTCCCATGAGAACCTCGAGCTAAAGAGGACAAGGTCTTCAGTCCCAGGGGAGTGAGCAGCATCTGATTCCATGCTGATTCCTTGCTGCACATCCGGGAACCTGGCAGGACCCTGTTCAGGGCTCCCCTTTGTTAGTCACAGCCACATGACTGCAGTGGAAGGGAGAGCTCAGAGCACTTTGTTTTTTGGTGCAGATTTTAGAAGGCTGTTTCTATGTATTTATCCTTTTCAGGGGTCACCGGTGAACACTTGTGCAGACTTCTTTGGTCCAGGTGTGTGACTGCAGCTGGCTCAGCCACTGTGTCCAAGGGGTTGGGCTGTGTGGGAAGCTTGTCCTGCAGAGCTGTTGACCTCCTGACTCACAGCGAGGAATCGGGAAGGAGGGATTCCATGGTAACAAGGCTGGAGAGTCCTAGCACCATGGTGTCATAGCAACCAAATGGAGGAATTCCATCCACATAGCCACAGAGGGACCCCTGGGCCTATCAACCTTGGGCTGGCCCACTGCCTTAGCATCCAGTCTGGGCCCTTGGGATGGGGTGATGGTGGAAGATGAAAGGAAACGCTGGAGTGGGAGGGTGGAAAACCAAAAAACAAAACACAGAAAACAGAAATTGAGAGGTGTCTGTTGGCTAAGTACCAATAAAAGAGAAAAGTCAAGCTTGTCCTGGCCTCCTCCGGGAAGTTTCCTGATTCACCCCTGCTTGAGACATCCAGTGTTCATCTTCTTGGTCTGGTCTGGAGCAGTGGACCCTGGCTTTAGGGGCAATGCATACTCCTGGTTTTCCTTCTGTGATCTTCCCGGTTGCTTTTGCTAAGCCCTGGAGACATCAGGCAGATGATAAAATGATACTCACGGACTGATCTGTCCCTTGGCTCTGTGTCCTCGGTGTGTGGCTTCTTACTGTTCACACGAGAGTCCATTTTGGCTAGTTAGTGGGCTGTGATGTTTGCTTTCCTTTTCACATTTTACCCTCACTGCAGACAGGCGTCTGTCCTTTTCCCTGCAGTGTGGGCAGGTGGTCAGGACTTGATTGGGGGTCAGGTTGTGGTTGTGAGCTCTTTGGCGGCTAGTATTTCTAGCAACCGGGAAACTGTTGTGAGATTGGAACATCTCCATCTCTGTGAATCCAGGGAAGTAACCTCATTTGTTATGGGAAGACGGGATAGGAGAAATAATGGAGGGGTGGATGGATAGGGCTGTAGCAGAGAAAGAAGACTGGACATTGGCCTTCCAGGCATGTGTCTGGACTGTTGGTGGCTCAGTGACCCAGACAGCTTTAGATGTAGAGTGTCCTGAGGCTGAGGTGGATTAAGTTTTCTGCACATATACAAGGAGATCCTGCAGGGCTGGGCTATGGTGGAGAATCATCCAGTAGGTCCTCTGTGTTTGCTGACTGAATCATCATTCCCATTCTCACCCAGTGTATATTCTAAATGTTAAATGGAATATTCCTCCACGAATTACCAAACTCCATGGGCAGATTTCCATATGTACGACAATATCATGCTGACCACTGAGTGAATATTTGGAGCACTGGGGGCAGAGGTTGAAGATTGGAAGTTCAGAAAAAAAGTCCTGCTTACCAACACTGGTATCCAGGTTATAAAGAAAAACGTCATCCTCCACCCGGGGCTTTCGTTGCAACCAAGTATGATGACTGTGTCTCTGGGGGCTCAGGCGTTAGTTGAATCAGAATCATCTGGAAACCTGACAATATGCAGCATCTGAGGGGCACCCCGCACACTCCAATGCAGCGGGCCTGGGAAGCAGCACTTTATCAAGCTCCCAGATGACTTTGGTGGAGGCAAGCTGGGGAGCGCACACTTACCAGCACAGGTCTGCCGCGGGCACCCTTCACTGGGTGATGCCCCTTTGAGCTGTTTAAACTTCAGGCTATTTTGGGAGATTTGCAGATCATGTGGACAACAGCCAGATAGCCTCTGGTCTGGAACTTCACTGTCGCCAGCTTGGCAGAAAGCACCTGTGCAGTGTTCTTTCCTTCTGACCTCCTGTGCAGGGGGCCATGCCTGGTGACTGGGCTCCTGTGTGATGTGAGCAATGAGGAACCCTCACATGGTGTGTGACGGTTACACAGATGAGGGGGGTGACCTGAGATCACTTCCATGTACATGACAGAAGCTCTAGAACGCAAGAGTGGATTGGGGGTACCAGCTTACCATTTTAGGGAGAGTCTTTAAAGACAAGAAAGCAAAAACGCTTATTTATAAGCCAACCTATTTTGCAGAAAGTTCAGAAAAACCCCATAGCCTGTACTTTCTTTCATTCTGCCTTTGCCTGTTGCAGTTGGCTACGGTGGCAGGGGGAGGGAAGTTGATCATAACATCCCTGATGGCAGTAGCAAGAACTGAGTCCCCACTGTGTTCCTACACAGGGCCGAGAGCTGAATATTCATGATTTCATCTCCTCTTCACAGTGAGCCCATTTGAGTTCTACGCACAGCGTCTCTTTTTAACAGTTGAAGAAACGGGTTTTAAGAATAGCATGCCTAGCTGGGTGCGGTGCTGTGTGCTTCTAATTCCAGCTGCTTGGAAGGGTGATGCAGGCAGACTGCAAGTTCTAGGCCAGCCTGGGCACTTAGTGAAGCTCTGTCTCAAAATGAAAGCAATAAGTAAAAAGGAATGGGGAATGACTCAGTGGGAGAGGAGGACTCTGGACCGCCCTCAGTGCCAGGAGAAGTGGAGGAGAAAAGTGTGTCCACTGCTTTACAGCTGATAATTGATGGAACCCAGAGCCCAGATTTGATGCCAGTCCCTAGGTTGGAAACGTTATGCCAGTAGATGATCCTTTTATGCGCCTCCCTCTCTCCGCTCTCATCCTCTTCTTTCATGTGCCAAGATGTGCATTTTTCTCTCCAATGTACCCTATATTGTTCCTATTTTTGGTACTTTATTATTAGCACATAGAGAGTGGAAATGGAATAGAGGAACCAGAATAAACAGGTATTTCAAAGCAGGCATGAGCATCCTCGGCAAGCAGCTCAGCCCCAGGGAAGGTGTGTGTGCAGACCAAGAGGTGGACCAGGTGGTCATAAAACAGCCAGCAGGGCCTTGATTGTCCGCACGTTTGTTAGCAAAGTCCTTATTCTGCATTCCTGACATACTTCTTCTTGATAGATGCTTGTTAAGGTTAGATTCATAAGTTCTTTCCTCCTTTATTTCTATGGACAAAAAGAAATGCATAAAAATGTCAGAGCTGAAGTGTGAGATGGGGTCTCCTGTGGGCATTTGGTTTCAGAAGGTGACATGGCAATAGGGAAGGTGCTTTGGAAGGGGGACTGGGTTCCGTGGGGGTGAGTGGAGGTCTCAGTTATGACAACAGTGCCCTCTTGCAGAGCCCACCTCCCACAGGTGCTTGCCCTTAGTGTACTCAGTTAACCTCTTTCATGCAAATCTCTGCCTCAGAGTTCTGGATGCCCAAACTGAGGTACTTCATGGAGAGGATTTTATAGTGATTAAATGAGGTCACTGATAGGACTGCTGACATAGCCCTGGGAAAGCAGTAGGTTCTGTCCTTGATAAATGCAGCTTATATTTTATCAGCTTAAAAATGTCCATAGAAACTCTTGGAGCAAGCAACCTGACTGTATTTTGGAGAAAATATTAAGTATGCAGTTATGGTCAGGGCTCTACAAGTTTTAGTATAAGTAGGAATTCTTGGGAGCTGTGAAGGAAGACCTCCTATTGGATTTGTGTCAGACTTCTTTATCGGAAGTGCTTTGGGACATTCAGATGAGCTGTGTAGTGGATTTTAATCATGATGATATTTCTTCTATTTTACAAGAAATCATAGACTCTCTAGGGGAGGATCTTCCTGAAAATATTTTCACTTATAGAAGGAGATTAAAAAAAACTCAGCCTTTTAGTGAGGAATTAATAAAGACAGGAATCTCAGACTCAGTTGGGTAAGAAGTGTACCACCATTCACATCCTCTTCTGAGTTTGTGTGTCTCCAAGGGCATGTCTATGATTTTTCCTTTTCTGGGAGCGTATAGGGGCATAGTTGATGGTTACTGGTAGGGGCAGGGAGGATCCTGGGAGTTCATTAAGCAAATAGGGTTTAGCATACTACCTAAAGATACTATTTTTGTAGGTGTTTCTAACAAAAGTAGAAAAGGAATGAGTGGGAAGAAATTCACGCATTACTGAAATATATAACTTTAACAGTGAAAGGCCATTTTCCATCCCTACCTCCTGGCATAAATTTCACTCCTCAGAGGTAACCACTATCACAAGTTATGCTTCTTAACCTCCCATAGCATCTGCATATGGAGGAGCCGTCCAGTAGGTGCTATGGTCTCTCAGGTTTCCTCCATGCATGTATGATCACATACATAAAGATGCATGCAGTAATTGCATGCATGTGCACATACATTTAAATAAGCAGAATCCTATCATAAACTCTATCTTCTGTTTCACTTACTCTAATTGGACATATTTTCATATCTATATGTAAATCTACTTAATCATCTTCAGTGTTTGTACATAGCACTCCATTGAATGGCTGCACTAAAGTTTATTTAAATTGCCCACAGTGACATTATTCATAGTAGCTTTGATACAGAAATAGCTTACATGTCTATCGACAGTTGCACAGATATAGAAATTGTGTACATATGTGCAGTGGAAGATTTCTAGTCATGAAACAGAAGGAAACTCTGCCATTTGTGACAGAATGGTTGAACCTGTAGGACATTAGGCTACGTGAAATAAGCCAGGCACAGAAAGGCCTCATACGATATCATTGCTATAGAGAGTCTAAAGAAGTTCAGCTCACAGGAGATGAGAGGAGAACAGTGGCTCCCTAGCCCGGGGAGTGGGAAGAGTTGAGAGACGCTGGTCCCAGGGCAGAAACCTTTCCCTGAGATGAACATACTTTGGGGATCTAGTGCACAGCATAGGTGAGGATGGCTGAGTCTGTATTTGATTTTGGTAATTATTATACACAGTTTGTATATATTAAATCATTATGTTATACCACTTGAATATATTCAGTCTTTGACAGATATTTTTAAATACATGCATACATAGAAGAAGAGATGACAGTTATGGGTATCCAAGTAGTTTCCAGCTTTCCAGTATGGTAGACAGTGCAGTGAGCATCTTTGTTCACATCTTCACTGTACCATTTAAACACAGGGGTCTTGACTTTAGGAGAGATAACCCTCCCCTGTAGATTTGGATGAGGAAAGAATCTGGTACATGGGAGTACCAGGCAAGGATGTGCATTACCATGATTGTCTGCAGCCTGGTCTTCCTGGCCATTCTTTATGCCACCGAAGAACCCTTTCCTATATGTTAGGGTCTGCTTGCATAGGGATGCTGGAATAACTAGAATTGTCTTCCTTTGTAGTTTTGGATTTGGCTCTGATGTGAGTGCATTTATGGCTGATCACGGAGCTGTCACATAAGCCAGTTAAAATTTCACGGGTGCTTCAGGCTCTGCATGACAAGCTTTCTGTTCAAAGACAACAGGTGGCCTTGCTTGGGTGGGTGCTGAGTCTCCAATATGTAAGTAAACATCGGAGATGTTCACCTATGAATAATTAATTTAAAAATGCACCTGGAACATGCTCTGTGACATAGCATTGATCTACAGCACCATTAATGCATCTAAGTGAAGAGTCTGGTTTAATGATGCTGTTCAGCTTATTCATGGCCCTGTCTGTGATTTAATTTCACCATCCAGGGATTCAGGCAGGCCCAGTACACGTCTGCCGCTGGCTTCCTCGATGCCTCCTGAAGGGTGCGTGTGTAATGTTTCGTGCTGTATGACCTCTTACTTAGAGGAGAAAGTTTCCACAAGGGCTATGAAATGGGCCAGTTTACTTTTTCTAAGTAAGCAATCATGGGTCATACGACCCACCCCCCGGCAGCTCTCTTGTTTTTTAAAGCACATTCCCGTATTTCCTTCATAAAATACTTGTGAAGGAGGGAAGACTTCAGTAGTCACATTTTACAGTGTGGGAGATTCTGGGAGATCAGAGTGTGACAGCTTGTGCAAAGTCACATTGGGACCTCACAGATTCCTTTGGACCTGGGTGAGACCAAGTTTCCTGTTTTACAGTCATTGCACTCTTTCCTGCAAAAACCCATTGGGCGGCCAAGAGATGTCCGCTTCGAATGGCTGTGCTTAGCCCCACTTTCCTGAGCAAAATTCAAGTTCAGTATGTGAGAATTTGAGGGTGAGAAATTTTTTACTTTGTTTTGCTTTTACCGTTCAATATCCACTTAACTGCCATGCCTGCATTTCAGCCTGCTGTTGACTCTTCAGCACAGGTACATGTGCACACAGAGGTGCGACAGCTCCCATGATGCAAAAAAAGTCACTTTAGAAGAAAGTGGATTTTATTCTAAAGAACCATAATGAGGCCCTCATGAAACAAATGGCTAATGAACTTTTATCCTCTATAACTCAGGGCCATATTCTGGGAAGGATGAAGCTATTCGAAGAATTGTCCTTTCTCCGAGGAGCCTGGGGTCAGTTGGGGAGATGGAACACACAATTAAGTAACACAGAGAAGTCTACCATCAGCTTGAGTCCTGGAGACTTTTCTTTCCCAGAAATATGGAGAAAGTGGGGTCACTGTGGGATGGAGGTGTCAGGGAAACAGCATTAAGTCCCTACATTTTTACAGCAGAAGGGTCTTAGGATGAAGGGAGTGGGAAAAGTAGGGGCTTTCCAGCATACTGTGAGTACCACAACTTTGGGGTTCAGTGAGGAAATTTCAGGCATATCTTGTGCTTCTGATCACATCTGTGAGCTTCTGGGGGAACTTAAGGAGTGTCTGGGTCTCTGCTTCCCAGGGCAACTATATGTAGCAAAGGTTGAAAGATGTAGGAGTATAAAAGGATTAAAACCTAGACTATCGAAGTACCTGGCAGACTTATCACTCAGAGCTTTCCCTGAATATGAAGATGAGGAGTCCCGGATTACCTCGTCATTACCACTACGTCAGCACTGTGTCAGCACTGTCAGCATCATCACAGTTAGATGTGCATAGAGCTTTGGCTGGGGAATTCAGTGCTTTGGGCTGAGATACTCAGGGAGGCTTCAAAGACGAGATGGCAGCCACTGGCTGCTGAAGAGTACCCAGGACTAGCATTGCTATTTGAGTGTTTAAATGTGAGTGGAAAGACCATTCGGGTTAAAACAACCTATGGAAATGTGTGAAGCAGGAATACGGTGGCACATCTGGGGAGGAGGGGACTGTACAGCTGTGTGGGACATTTGTTGGAGGGAGGATGAAGGTCCTGCAGGGATCTTTAGTGATAATATAAAGCCTCTAAGGCTTTGCACACCAAATGCAGGGAATTCTTGATTGTCAGCAAATAACAGGAGCTAATATATTCTTAAAAATATAGGTGATTTTAAAAGGTGGGTGATTACTGTTACCTGTTAGGTAATACGAGCTTTGTTCTAGTGTAAGACATCCTGAGATACCAACAAATTATTTTCTCACCCACTCCTAAGTAAACCAAATAAATAACCCATGGGAGGGGCTGTTGACAAGTTGTAAACATAACAGACCACAGAGCAGAGTTAAACTGAAGCATTGCTAAACCCGTGTTTAAGACTGGTGCATGGTTGGTGGGTGCTGAGCTGTGATTCCAGAAGTGTGTGGTTTGTCCAGAGCCAGCAACATTATGTCCCTGGATCACTTTGTGAATGGTGGATGAGATGGCTTAAATGTACACTTGCTGCATTGGTCAGGAAGGTTTGGTAGCAATGAAAGAAGCAAAACTCAAACTGGAGTCAAAATGTAATCAAACCAAAATAACAGAAGTCCAGAATGGAGTAGGTTCAGTCAGGTTGGACCTGGAGGCTCAGTATGGCCATGAGTTTGCTGAAGTTCTTCCCTTAAAACCCACTAGAGTTTAATCTATGTGTTGTTCCATCTGCATCAGATGCTGTGACGTGAGCCTCCTGGAATTGAGCTGTTAGCTTATTCGCCTTCAGACCCCTGACCTTGGCCTACATGTTCCTTATTTGTGTTTATTGTGGGTTCACCTCCCTGGACAGCAAGCTGTTTTCATGAAAATATACATAAATGATGTTTGACATTTACCTTTAAGGGTGTTTAAAGGCTTGCAGCAAATGCTTTCCAAGCCACTGGCTTGGAACAGGGGGAGAAGGTGTAGGAGATGGATGTGATTTGCTTCACTTGGGAGAAGGTTTGCAAGGAAATATCAGTGATGATGCCTAAGGCACAGGATGGTACTCTTCAAATTTGTTTCCCTGACAGTTGGTCTCCATCTTTTCTGATTCCAGTGTGCTGTTTCCTTTAAAAAAAAAAAAGTAGCACCTTAAATACTTGCTTTCACTAGAGTTCATTCGGATCCACTGGTGAGCCCAAAGAATAACAGCCAGGAAATCATTTAATGAGATCTGGACCATTTTACAAGGCACGCTGAGTTTCCATGTATGGTAGCACTGCATTCAGTGTGCATTTCTCTTATTTTTCTTTTAAAATGGAATAAAAAAATTGTTTTCTGTAGCATTTCCATCGATGGCTAATTCTAAGTGCATTGGGAGATGCAGGTAGAGGCAGACTGGTTCAGGAGTTCAGGTGAGAGTAGGTACTATTGATAAGAAGACTCCAAGCAGGCATCAGGGCTGAGGCACATGGTTTTATGAGGTTTTGGTACTGGGTAGAGAAATGATCCTTCCCAACTCTGTGAGAGTCAGTAGTGTTTGCTTCATTTCTGCTGCTGTTGTTGGTGCTCCTGTGTTTATAGCAGAAGCCTGCAGCAGGGTTGGCCAACTTTTTCTTTATAAGACAGACAGTAAGTATTTTAAGCCATAGGGTGGACTGCTGGTCTCTGCTATTCTTTGAAAACAGCCACACACAGTACATACAGGAACAGGTGTGTATGTGCTGCAGTAACACTTCCTTCACGAAACAGGTGAAAGGGGGCCTGCTGGGCAGCGTGTGCAGACCTGGGGTGGTGGGGCGGGTGTGCTGGAGTCTGCCTCCATGGACTCCGCTGCCTGAATACAGTTGAAAAGCACGTGTTTTCCACTATTCCTGCAGCCCCCGTTTGGCTCCCTCCTTTTTCCTTGCAGTACTGTAAGACTCAGTTTTTAAGTGAAGGTTTCAAAAGCCACCTTTCTGGTGACTGCATTTCCAACTTAGGGGCAGCATGGACTGGACTCTGAGCCTGGATTTTAACTCTGCATGAGCAAAGACTGGACAAATTTCTTGGCTTCAGTGCTGGATTCCGGTACATGGTCTTATGTGGTGTGCCTAGTGCATGGCTTGTGGAGTGCATGCAGCCCCAGACAGCCACCAAAGTGGCCCCACAAAGTCGTAAACTTCTGACGCTGCTATGGGATTTGTAGCTATGCTTCCCATGAGCAGGTTGTGCCGTGTCCAGGCATGGAGTGTGTGCGGGAAGGATTCAGTGCAGGGCTGACACTGTCTGCTATGCCTGCCGCTCCTGGGCACATCATAGCCCGTGTGTAGCAGACATTAAGTGCTCTTGCAGTGCTGAGCAAACTGCCTGACAGTACTGAATACTATAAGTAGGTCGGTCTTGCTCATTTCATTGAGCTGTGCAGGTCATTTATTCATTCATTCTATCTTAGCATTGATTTTCTGAGGTAGATTTCACAAACCACGAGGAATATAATGGTGAACAAAAGGAAAGACCTAACCTTACGGAGCTTACTTCAAGTGAATGAATTGGTTAATGTAAGGGATTCAAAACTTCAAATTGATTGATTATGCAAGAGATTAGGTTTTCCTGATCTTTTCAAACAAAAATCATTTCAAAATCCAAAGGAAACTTTGGTGTCTTCGTCAAAGAGTTAAACTCTTAAGGAAGCCAAGGAAGGGGCCAGTGGTGCAGATAGAATAGTAAGGGTAGAGATGGGTCTAGGGAGTAACTGAAAACAAGTTTAAGGGTGGCTCGACGGAGCTGTTTTCTGCTGAAGTTCCCTTCTGAGAGAAGTTAAAGAGATGATCATTCCATGTGGACTCCAGGCCTGAGATTACCGCTGAAGTCAGCTTGTCACAGGCCCAAGTATGGGTGTAGGAGGCTTCATTGTGCAGCACTGTCAGCAGCCAGCTGGAAAAAACAGCAGCTTCTGTGATTGCTAGGAAACTTCTTGGAAGGTGGAGAAGTGTACCAGGTAATCTACCTGTCACCTGCGTCAGTGGCGTTTGGGTGGTTGGAGAAGCATTTCATTTTAGGAGGAAACATCACCAAGAGGAGGAGGGGTGGCATGTTTAAGAGTGCCTGAGGCTTTTGTGTCACTTGTTAGACCGGACAGCACACCTGGCTCACTTCTGTGATCAGTGTTGAGGGATTGCCTTGGGATATGTGTGGGGAAAGGGCTGGGGCAGGGGTGCTAACTCAGAGGCCAACCTCACTGCCATTGTCCGAGGGGAGGTTTTGCAGAACAAGCATAAAGGCCTTGCCTGTGTGATGGACCGACTTTCAGGTACTCTGTGGAGTGTGCCCCAGCCCCAGCTAGATACTTGAATAGTGCCTGTCAAACAGCACCTGTGCAAATCACTGTGGATGCACCTGTCATGATTCTGTATTTGAGATTCCAGCCCACTCATTTGTAGGCCCAGAAGCACCACGTGCCTACCCGGGTGGTGCTGTGGTGCCTGACTTCCCTCTGCCCACTCTTGGTGCTTCTTAAAGGCTGCATACACATATCTGTTTCTTCTGGAAGGCTTTTTGGTGTTCCCTCCTTTTCCTCCTTCACCATGGCCTGGTTCAAATGCTCTACCTTACCCTTCTTCCCCCGTTCCCTTACCCCACATGTGTCTGCTAGAGCCCACAGGTCACTCACATGCCGTCCTTTGTATCCTATAGCGGAGACCAGTTGTTGGAAATCAAAGTTTGTCTGAAATTTGGTAGAACCATTATATATATATATATATATATATATATATATATATATATATATATTTTTAATTTAAAATGTCAATGTATTAGCCACCCCTGTTTCCATACAGACAGGACCTGAATCTTTTCTTCATAAAGTAGCCTGCTGTACATATTAGGGTTCTAGATTATCTTTCTTGTTTAAATCACATCTATATTACAGTTTTATAATCTCCAATTTCTGATTTGTTAATAAGAATAAAGCACTGATGATGTAGCTCAAAGATCCTGATTACTTCCCATGATTTATACCTATCCCATTCATACCTAATTTGACTATATTTTAAAATGGCTCACCTCAACAAGCATTTGTAACTAAGCTTTTATTGAAACATGAATCATGTGTACTCATCTTCTGTTCTACTTACCTTTCAGGTAAGTAATATAGTTATAATAACAAATATAAAGACCAAACACAGTTGGCTCTTGTAATTGCATGACTTAGCAATGGTTGAGTATTGGAGAGTGGACTACTGCTGACCCAAGGGTAGGAACAGCATGAGGTGGGCATCGGAAGTGATGGAGAACACCAGTTTGTCCAGCAGCAAGGATCAGCGTTCTCTTAAGAGAGCGCACACCAGACTGAGCTATTATTGGCTGTTAAAATAGGTGTGAAATGATATGTTAAAGGGATGCTCAAACCACACAAAAAGCTACGAAGGGAACTTTTAGGATTAGTGTTTGAATGAGCAAATGGCCATCTCTTCTGTCTGTAGGATGCTGGGCTCAAATCATAAGGCTAGAATTTTTTTACTACCATCTGCCAAATGAGACTGTGAAAAGAAATGTCTCTCTGATGAACAGGGCACAGATTTCTGGGCGAACTTGCCAGCTGTTGTTGATGACCAAAGTGTAAAATGTCTCTTCGCTCTCTGGATACTTCCCCGCAGTTGCTTCTTATTTTGGCCCCTTCTGCTTTGGCTGTGAAACCTGAAGGTGTTGAGGGAGCTAGAGTTTTGGGAGAGACACATAACCAGAGGATGCCATTTGTATTAAAATTCTGTACATACAAAGCCCTGTAATGAGTATGATTCCACTGTAGCAGATGGGATATCAGCTGTTGAGAGGTGTCACATATATATCCCGGCTCATTTCTGATACTGCCTCACTTTCTTTCATGAGTTTACCTTGCCTGTAAGAAGACCCTCACAGGAAGTTTACACAGTACATATACACATATACATGCCTACAGATACTTATTTACACATGCATAAATATGAACATACATATCACGTGCACATATGAATGTATACATATAGAAGCTGTTTCTGTGATGATTGTTTCTGCTCTAAACCAATCAGCATGAGGCCTGGGGATATGACTCAGTGAGTGATACAAGTGCCTGCCTGATAAGCATGAGGTCATGTGTTCAATTCCTGGTGCAAACAAAAAAACTAAACCAAACCAAACCAAGATAAAACCAAAACCAGATCAGTGAAAGTACATGAAAGACTGCTGTGGGTGGAGGCTGGGCTTTTGCAGACTAAGAGCTTTGGAGAGACAGAGATGAAAGCTCTAAATGTGTGCAAAGCAGTGTATGTGGGTGGGTGGGTGGGGAGGGTAAATGAATGAATTAGTGGAGAGAAGGCAGATTTGTTTGGATGTGGTAGTAGGACAGGACACTTAAGAGACCCACCTGTCTACAAAGACAGAGCAATATAAGATTGGGTCCAAGAGTCTGAAGAATGTGATGATGCGGGACACATAATTTAACTTTCACCAATCACCCATGTTTTAGTTTTGATAGTTCTGTTTTTAGGTTCTGTCTTTGCTAGCTTGCTAGTTGTTTTAAGTTATAGAAAAGAGTTCTTTATTACTCTTTTAAAGAACTGGTATGATGCTAAGATATTTATATGTAATGGAACTCGTACAATACCTGCCACACAGGAAAACACTTAAGATAGATGGGCTCATATATAAAGGCAGTACAGGGAACTCATGAGGGCAGGTTAGGGTCAGGAGAATTTTCACTGAACCCGATTATCTGATCAGTACCATGTAGACAGTGGAAAAGTGTGGTGCTAGGTCTGTTGGGGATGGAAGGATCAAAGAAGGAGCTTTTGTGATCAATACAATATGGATAATTAGAGCCTAATGTCTGCAGAGGAGGCCACACATCGCACAGAAAATGCATAAACAGGCATCATCGATGATATCTCATTCCATCTAGGTGTTGCCATACCTTGGGCAGTTTGTTTCATTTCATCTGCTTTTAATCAAGGAGATTCTGAGAACTCAGGGCTGCGAGCTAGCCCGTGTAGCTGCTCACATCCATTTCAGAAATGAGAACAGTGTCTGCTGCTCCCTGTCTCCTACCAGCCCAATCAAAGCCTATTCTCCTTTATCCCTCATATGAGGAAGGATTTGGCCATGACAGTCTTGAGACCCACTGTCAGATACACCCGGGATGCAGCTCTTTTATTGCAGGGCAGGTTGGGACTTGACACGCGTGAGAGGGGTTGAGATGAATGAGTTTCCATTGTATTTATAGGAGCCCAGTGCAATCTCTCCCAAGGTATAAATAGAACAATGGTGTGTTGGCAAAGGGCTGGTTTTCTGTAACTGTGGAAACCCTGCAATTATTCCTGGAACTACACTCATTGTTTATCTGCATCTGAATTTTAATAAATGGGGCTCTTGCTGTTTATTCATGAAATTTCAAATGGAAATATATCTTCCATTATTATCCCCTTCTTGTGAGTCAGGCCCCATCTTGCAAATTTGCAGCTGAGTAAATACACGGAACATTAGCAGCAATTAGATAATTGGTGCCCTGGATCAACCCGCCTGCAGCTGCGGATGAATATGGACTGCGTAAGTGTCACCTGGTGCAGCCTTTCGGATGGCACTGCGTGTCACCACTGCCTTGCAATTAAAGTGCCAGCCTGTGTCCTGGCCCTTCTTCCTCCACTGAGACACAAGTAGCAAAGGAACTGAGGTTCCCTGCTGTCTCTGTGGAGTCTTTGTATTCCCAGAGCTGTGAGGTCGGAAAATTTGGGAAAGAATGGTGAGCAAGCCCATTGATCTTGGCCTAGCTGATTGCTAAGTTGCTTTTGATAGCTGGTGATGCAAATAGCCAGTCAAAACTCATGTTTGGATTCTGGCCTGGGGAGAAAGTAATTAGGTCATAAACCCTGTTTTTTTAGAAATTTAAAACTTTCTAAGTCTGGGCTGCCCATTGTTTTGACCCTCAAGTGTTGGTTTGTTTTGGGTTTCTGGTAATGAGTTGGATTTCTCTTCAGCAGCCACACTTACGATCTCTTTTCCTGGGATGGTCCTTCTCCCAGGTGGATAGGATGACTTTCCCTAGTCATTCTTTATTTTTGCCTCTTAGGAAATCACATAGCTCTTTTGAAACATCTAGGTTGTTTGTTTGTTTGCTTGCTTGTATGATTGCCACTGACTTTAAAGAAACAGATGGAGTAATACTACCAGAGATAAAGTGTCAAGCTGGCTTAAGCATCACATTCAGTCATGGCGAGGCTCATTGCGCTGCAGTGGCCTCGGTCTGTCATCTTCCTCTGCCTTTCCCTCCTGTTTCCTTCCTGTTTTCTCACTTGTGCTTGCTTGAGAGCAATTCTTTCCAGCCCTCCAGTTCTTTTATCTCATTCTCCAGTCTCATGAGCCATGCATGATTTCCTGAGTTACTGCTTTCCTGTGTGTGCACATTCCTTTGTGTTTAGGAGGAGACTGTGGAGGGCACTTGGCATTAGCGGAGCAGAGAGGGGAGATTTGATTTGGGCTGGTGTTTGGGTCTGGGAGTGGGTCACTTGGAACTGGTTCACCTCTTCGGAATCATTCTGGGACATCTCACTGCGTCCCTGGAGAAGATAGGAATATCGACTTGGATCTTGAACATTAGGATTTTGAAAAAAGCTGTAGGCATTTTGTGCCAGTCCTGGTCTGATTTTTGATAAGTTTTTATAATCATCAGATGCATTGTTTTTCATGTTGATTATTAGAATTATTTTTTTTACATTGCTAATATTTAACATTAGTTATATAAAAAGGCTATTTCCTGTGTAGACTGTCTACTCTGATTTATGTATAATGAAATGTCTTCTCAATACTTGTGAGATTAGTCTTATCCTTATTTTACAGATGAGAAACTCAGGTTCAGCAAAGTTAGTAACTATTCCAAAGCCACACAGAGATTAAGTGACAAAGATGGAGGTGTGTCTAGCTGCAGAGTCCACGTCCTCAAACACTGCTGTCTCAGGACCTATGTCCTTCAGAGAGCTTGTTAGTGTTTGAACTGTTCTTTGCTTGAGTGTGAGATGTTCTCTAGATAGCCTGCATTTTAGTCCTTTAAATCGCTTGTCCATTCTGATGTTGGCCTTGAAAACACAGATGCAGGCACCAGTGGCCCTGCCTCATCCTCTTACGTGTGCTGAATTTTTCCTTGCAGCTAGAAACTAGTTTTCCCTGTGCTCCCCCTCTTGATTCTCACTGCTGCCAACACATCAGATGCATCAACCACCTGAAATTGGGCTGCAGGGGTAGAATTTATTTGCAGACATTTTAATTTCCCTGGTGATAAGCAAATTAATTTTCTTGTAACTCTTTAACATTCTAATTGAACGGCAGAATGTCATTTAGTGTGTTTTACAGATAAAGGGCATGGGATGTCTTCCCAGCCATTGGGAAGAACAGATCTAGCATCTGGGTTTTGGGATTTCCTTTGCATGGTATCTCAGTGGAACCCATCCTGTTGGCTTCAAGAAAAGTCATTCGGTAGAGGGGTGTCAGGACCATAGTACAGCCCGGCTGATGGCAGTTACCTCTGCCAGGAGCAGACCTGAATTTGCTTCATTCATTCATTCATCAGATACATCTTAGGAGTCTGTGTGTGCCAGGCACTGTATAGGCTCAGTAGGGAAGAAGGCAGGCCAGACTTGCTCCTGATCTTCTGAGGGCGGTAGGTGGTAAATGAATAAGTGTGAACAAGAACAAAGCAGAAAACAGACCCAGAATACTGGGGCTGCTTTGGAGAAGGGTTTGTCATGGAGGGGAGATTTGGAAAAAGCCGGAGTGAGACACGAAAGAGCACTGTGACCAGAAGGAACAACAGACTCATGAAGCTGATGGTCATCTTCAGACCAGGTCACCCCACCCTGCCATACTCAAAGCGGTGAACTGACCCAAACTGGCTGTGTTGGAACCATGCATTATCCTGACTCAGGGGCGCTTCCTTCAGACAGTGCCTTGGAATATGAGTTGAGCTTTCTCTCTGCTGCTCAGAAGTCCACTGAAGAAGTAGACAAGGATGCCATAAACAAGCACTATGTATGTCTTATGTGAAAAGGGACAGTAACACAGGCTTGCACTTTCTGTTGGCCAAGAAACAGAATTTGTGAGTGGATGGAACACGTCCATGTGGGAAGAGTAGATGGATGTTCTCCAGATTATTCACTATAAATATTTACCTATTTTCTGGTATGTGTTAGAGGCTCTGGGATGCATGTGGGATTACTTTGGTATTCTAGTTTCCTTAGTAGTAATTTATCATTATTTTTTGTTAAGCAAATGTGATTTATCATTATTATTGAGCATCTACATATACTAGGTGCTCTTCTAAACATTTGGTATGAAACAATTAATTTCATCCCACACAACAATTCTAGAAATAGGTTCTTTTATTATTCACTTTTTATGATTGAGATAACAGAAGCAGAGAGAGGTTAGTAATTAGCACAGGGTTACACATTAACATCTGATCCAGGAATTAAATCTGAGTGGTCTGGGAGTAGATGTCTTCATCAGCCAGCTTTTCTGTCACTAGGACACAATATCCAACCACACAATGAAAAGGAGAGGTTTAATGTGGTAGATGGTTTTGGTGGGTTCAGTCCATGATCAGCTGGATCCAGGATAGAAACATTATGGCAGATGCATGTGGCAGAGGAAAGATGCACAATTCACAGTGACTGGGAAGCAGAGCAGGGCACAGTCCAGGGAGAAGGGGTAAGGGATCAGATATGGTTCCCAAATCCATTCCTCTGTGGTCCTCTGTGGTCAACACACCTAAGTGACTCTCAAACCAGCCACCCGGCTTGGTCACCAGAATATTTAAACTTTCTGTGAACTGAGTGCTCTTATCTTCATATGAGAAGGCTGATGCTCAGAACTGTCAGGCATCTTCTTGGAGGTTACCTCATTGGGTAGCGACAGTACAGAGCTAACATGAAATGCTGTCTTTTGTCTGGAAGGATATGATTTTAATGGGATTACTAAGCTTTTTCTCCAAGGCTCCCCAGCTCAGGCCACACTTACTTTCTTGGGTGCAGAAGGGACCAGGCCTAGCACCAGACTTGGACAATTCCTTGGCATCAAGCTGTGGCCCTTGTAGATCCTGTGTTTCTTTACGGACTGTGTGATGATCAGCCTTGGGGGCTGATGTTATATTGTGCTGGAGGGAGTTTTGGAAACATCCGGGGCTGCTGAGCTCAATCGCTATCCATACTTCAGGCACCATTCAGAGGTAGAGATACTGGGCTAAGGATCACGTCCTGTGTGTTCTTTGTGTGCAGGAAAGAGCTAGGTTAGTGCCCTCATTTTCCGGTGCTTCATGTTTCTATAGTTCAGTGCAAGGAGCCAAGTTAACAGCAGTTGTTAGTTTCGGTTCTCCCTGTGCTACACCTTTGTCATATAAATTTTCCCTTTTCCTACTCTTTGTGATTCTTTCAAACAACACCCATAATTATAAACATAGAGATCTGGGTAACTTTCCTGCTTTACAGAGCAAGTCTTACATGTTTCATTTTTGTGAGTCCAGGTAACCTTGTAGAATATTACCGTTTTGTTCCTCTGTTCAAGGTGAGTAAGTAGAGGGTCAGAGAGGTTCCTTGTCCTACCTGATGCCTTACAGCTACTAAGTAACTGGCAGAACCCAGTCTTATTTGCTCAATTCTTTGCTACTCTGCACTGCTCTCCAAATCATTTCCTGATTAGTCTGTTTAACAACTCTGTCAAGCTGCCTTCAGTTGCCCTCATAAAGACAAGCTTGAGTGAAATCAAATGATTTTGCTGTTGAATGAAAACATTTGCATGATGCTATTTTTTAAGCCATCTTCACATATGGGTCTCTTGGCTGAGACATCCGCTCCAGGTTTGAGGAGGATGGTGGAGGCGAGGTGGGAAGGGAATCTTGCCTGTCACAGGTGAGCCAGGGAGGGATTCCACAACCTGGCCGCAGGTCCCTTGTGGGATGAGGGAGTCTTGAGAAGGAGACAGAGGAAGTTTCTACCATGTAGGAAGTGTTCTTCTCTCCAGGGGATCAATAGCATTTTCATTTTAGCTGAGTTAGAAATATTTTAAGAATCTCAAGTTTTCCTTTTTGGCACTCAGTGTTACAACGTGCTCTGTAATTTCAAAATCTTTGGGACTCTTTACAACCATCTTTTGGTTATTGATTTGTGGCCTTCTTTTGTGGTCAGTCAACATGCTTGGTATGATTTTTACTCTTTTGAAAAACTTTAAGGTTCCTTGAGTATATTAAGGTCCCTGAACTATAGCCCACCTTGGTGAACATTCCATGTTACCTTGGGAAGAATGTGTATTCTTCTGTTGTTTGATGGACTGTGATGTTACTATAGGGCTCCCCATCTTCCCCTCCCAGTCTAGATTTTGGTGCCCTCTCCTGGGGAAGGCCCTGAAATGACTGAGAGTCACATTAGAGTAACCTTTAATCAATAAGTGACTGGGTCACAGGCAGCCTCAGGAGACCAGGGTCAGAACAGAGAACAGTTGGGTACTGGATCACAGGCTAAATACATAGGGGTTGTGGGTAGGAGGAACCAATATAATAAAGCTTATCCTGTGTTTCCTCACCCATGGCTAGTAGTTTCTACATGTTGCTTTGTGTTGTCTGTATTAGTACTCTCCAAAGAAGGGGTGATGGTTAGTTTTGAGACAACTTAAACTGGGCTTAAGGGATGCCCAGATAACTGATAAAATTTATGGGTGTGTCTGTGAGGTTATTTCTGGAAAAGATTAGCATTTGCATCAGTAAACTAGTAATTCTTTAATTGGTAATCTGCTCTTACCAATGTAGGTGGAAATCATCCAGTTTGCTGAGGCATAAATAGAACAAAAAGACAGAGCAAAGGTGAATTCATTCTTCGCTTGAGCTGGAATATTCCTTTACTCTTGCCCTAGGACAGAGAGCTCCTGGTTCTTCAGGAGCTTACCCTGTTGGGTTTCCTACTTCTCAGGAGGTTGGACTTGAAGTGAGTCCTACCACCGGCTTTACTAGTTTCCCAGTTTGCAGTTGGCAGAGTACTTAGTACTTTTGGCTTCCATGACTGTGTAAGCCAGTTCCCACTATGAGTCTTCTGTTGTATGTGTCTGCTCTGTTTATTTGGCAAACTATAACTCAGTAGAGGACATCCAGAGTTGTACAGGGCATTCCATTGGGTGGTCAGAATAAAATATTGCTTCTATTTTTATTTTTGAATGTCATTTTTTTTTGCCTTTTCTATTTTGGTATATATGTATGGAATATATTGGTGCAGAACAACAAAGCAGAGAAAGATTAGTTCTTGTTACCTCTTCTGCTAAGACCCCTGTCTAACCACTGTGCTGTCTCATTAGAATTACTGCATTGCCTCAAACCCACTGTGCCCACTATCAGCCTTTGCTTGGTATGATCATACCAGCTGGCCCTGTTGCATTACTCAAGCTCCTCTCCCCTGGCTCAGCCAGGTAAAGCCAGGTAAAGTCTCAGGTTCAGCCAAGGAAAGCTGAGGCTCTTCCTCCAGTTCTCCTTCTGTTTCCTCCTCACTCCCAACCGCCCACTTGCAGGAGTCTCCTTGCTGGCTCTCCGCTCCTCACAGCAGGGTTCTTTCTGCTTGGAATGCTCTTTCCTCAAGTCTGTTGGATTTACTCCCTCAGTTTCGAGTCTTAATTTTGCTCTCCACTCTATTTCATTTTTACCCCTTCCTACTTTTCCCCCCTGTCAAATATATAATTTACCTATGCATCTTATTTGCTGATTATGTTCCCCTGATATAATATGCACAAGGATAGGGTTCTGGTTCTGGTATTGCCATAGTTCTGGTGTGTGACACCTAAGTAGACAGTCTTCCATGAATATTGATTGAATACATCAAAGAATAAACACCACAGGGACTTTTGATTCTGCTGACCAACAGCAAGCACAGTGAAGAGGTCATGCAGGTGAAGTGAAGGGAGGCTGAGTTCATACCTCTTGACCGAGGCAGGCCTGGGTTTCAAGTTCAAGGCTTTCTGATGCCAGTTACATCGTACCTCAGGATACTTCTCAGGAAGAGAAGAAAGGAGAGAAACTGAGAGGAAGAGGAAGGAAGAAAGGAATGGAGGGCGGGAAAGACAGAAGAGAAAGTAAGAGAGTGGACAGGATTCCCAATGGATGAGAATTGAAATTAAGAGAAATCAGCAGTACCAAGGAGAGCAAATAACAGGCATGTCCAGTCCCCAAACAGTTCTTGTGGAACAGAATCACCCTCATTCCCCAGGCTTTAGAGGGTATCTGTTTTCTGGAATGTTTGGAGTGGGTTTGGGATTCCCTGTCTCACTGGAGCTTTCTGTGAAGTTGAGTGGAGCCAAATTCTCCCACCTCACCATCCCATGTATGCTGGACCATTGGATCTTTGTTTGAAGTCTTTCACTGAGCAAGTTAGATGCAGGTTGACACTGTAGTTCTGGTTGACTATTATAAAGAGAAAGCGCCTAACAGGTCTTTCTGCTGGGAGAAGAGTCATTTCACTAATCCCTAGAAGATGAATACCGTGGTACTTCAGTTCACAGATGCTTCTGTTTACACACAGTCCAGTTCGCAAGCAAAACTCTTGAGCAAAATTTTCCTTTTTTTCTTACAAACTCCATATCATATGACAAACATGACTTTGGCATCTCCCCCACACAAACAGAAATGCAGCCATCTTCCCCAAATCATAAAACAAATTGAGTTCATAAACCATAACACAGTGTGTGCTAACTTGAAGCAGCAGTAAAGCCAGAGGAACAAGCTGTTCCTGATTGGACTTCCCCTGGTTTCTCTTTGCCCTCTGGGTCCTTTTCCTTACCAAGGTGTGCTTTCGTCTTCTCTAGTCCTTGACTGACGCAGCTTTGTTGTGGGCTCTCTGTAATGTCTCCTCCACTGGGCTCTTTTTGGTGACCTGTGGGGTCTCTTCTTCCTTTTAGTTGCCTTTTAGTTTTGCTTATGAGCATCTGCTGGTCAGTGCAGCCCAGGGGCAGTGTCCATTAGAGGACCTTGAAAATAACACCTGTATTGGGCTTGTAAGATGGTCACAATGTTAACAGAAAGCAGTTTCAGCAGAAAAACACAACAAAGCTGAGCATGTCTTAAAATTTGAGATAGATAAACTTTGATATATCAAATTACGGTACCATAGAAGAAAACCTTGGGAGTGCCTTGTGGAAGGTTCTTATCCTGTCCAGTGTCATCCTGCCCTGACTCCACCTGTGCCTTCCAGTCCAGCAGAGAGCTCTGAGCCCATCAAGAATGGGCTTCAGTAACGGACCCGTCTCCTCTTGAGGATCTGGTGTATATGGGAATTTCAGGAAAGACCGTAATAAAGAGAAACTCAGATGCTACTGAGGAGTCAGCGTAATGAACAAGTAGGGCAGAGGATTAGGGTGGGGTCCAGAAAGGTGGGAAAGGCATTAGGAATTGGCAACACAGAAATATCTGCTTACATGATACTGTTACGAGTGTTGGAAAAGCGGGACTCCTGGGTTTGTTTAATAGAGGGAAAGAAGGAAACAGCGTGAGCTACACATGTAATGTATAGTTTTCTGATAGACAAATGAAGAAAGAAACACATGTAATTAATTGTAACGATATAATTTACCTAATGTCATCAACTCAGCATATGTCAGTGTTCAAATATGAATAATTATCATACATTGTTACTGTCTTGGAATCCTATTTTTATCTGACACCATCTCAGTTCTGACTAATCATGTACAATGCTCAGTAGTTGCCAGTAGCTAATGGCAACCACGCTGGACAGTACGGAGCTAGAAGGCCTGTTTCTTTCTTTAAAACTCATATTCTTTTATTCCTCCCTTGGGTGAAGCATTTGCTAGATTTTCTCGCCTCGGAGCTCGCACAGCTAGTGTGTGTGTCCACACATGGGAATGGAGTTCCTGAGTTCCTGCGTGTAGATCTGTGAGTGTATTCAGATGGAAGCAGTTCGAGGTGGGAGCTTGCACCCCCTTCCTTTTGTCTTCCATGACTCAGACCTTGGAACAGTACGAGGTTATGGAGAATGGGTGGTGGGTGCAGCACAGGAAAAGGCATTAGTGTGTGTCGCTGTCTGATCTTATGCTCTGTCGCTTCATCTCTGTCCCTCTGTTTCCATCTCCATTAAATTGGGATTCTGGGCTCATTTGTATCTGTCTCTGTGTGTTTTTTTATGAGGATGAGGGAACTCTGGATATAAAGAGAAATTTGAAAAGGTATAAAAACCTGGACCTATAAGCTCCTGTATGTTTATTATTTCAAGGTCACTGAGATCAGCTCGCTCCTCTTCCCTCATTGGGTGATGTTGGCAGTAGAAAGCCAGAGGAATTACACCCAAGGGAATGATACACACGGTGAATTTGGAGGGATGGTTAGTGTATGTCAAGGTGAGGGAGACAAATGAGATTGGATCTTAAAGCTGTCTGAACAGAGATCCTCCCCTTTGGGGGTAAGCCCATATCAGAAAGCCAGTTAGCTAGCAGAGCTTTCTGCTCAGTCTCTAAACAGCTTTGCCAATTAGAGACACAGGAGACAAACTTCCCTTCTTCAAGTGTTTGGTGGCTGCAAGTTCCACGAATTCACTTCAGTGTGTTACCAACCTGCACTCAGGAGCCCTGGGGGAGTCTCCACAAAACATTTCTCTGGTGTTGTCCTTTCCTGATTGTGGCTGCACTTGGATATCTTTATTACTGCGAAGGCACCTGCTTCAAAAGTGTTTCTTTTACTTTTTAGACAATTGCTTTTTCTTGGAATTAAACCTGTCCTTATTTATCTGGGTTCCCATTTTAAGCAGCCCATTTTAGGGAAAGGCAAGGTGGTGAGGGGTGAGAGCCTGCAGATGGTGTAAGGGGGTGTCTCGAATGTGCACCTCAAGAGTGACATGGCTTCTCATGGATTTGGCCTGTCAGAGACATGAGTGCTGTCCTGCCTCACCTCTGCCCCAAGATCTCATCTGGGATCTTACCTTTACCTTCCCTTCCCCATTAGTTTGCTCCATAAACTAGTGCTGGGCGCCCATGTTCCAAATTATTCCTCCTTCGAAATCTTCAGTAGCTTTTGCTGTTTGCTCAACAGCAACAGGAAAAACTGCTGATTCCGTTCCTGCTGGCTGGTCTTTGGAGCCATCTGAAGTCTGACAGCTGTACGTATCTCCTCTAGGTTGACTATCTTCCTTCACTGCCTGATCCTGTTTCCGTGCCTTTGCCCTTCCTCATCCAGAGCTTCTCTCATGGATGGTAGCCAGCAGTCTCTCTTGGCCTTGTGCCGGGGATTCCTGGATACAAGATTCTTAGCGCTTAAACTGTGAAATCATATGCAGACCAGTGTGGGGCTTCTCTGCTCATTGCTACTTTTCCTGGTTTTGATGAATTCCTGGTGGGCCTCAGGGATCCTGCTGCATTTGTGCACTCATAGAGCTCGAGCTTTCTGTTGTGTTTGTGTTCTTCTCTTCTTTCCTCATCTGGTGCAAGTGAGTAGACAACAAGAAGCGTGTCTTACTCCTGGGGTCTTTGGACTCGGCACAGGACCTTCACAGGGGAGATGTACAGAGCTTACTAGATTAATGAGTGGTGGATGGGTTACACCCTTGAAGTGAAAGGATGTATCAGAACTACATTGAGGAAGTTTAGTTAATTACAAACTAATCAACTATGATTTGTCAGAAAATTTGGGAACAGTAGAAAAGCATACATTCATCTTGTATAGACACATCATTCAGACATAACTACTATTAATATTTTTATGTCAATTCTCTAGTATTTTCCCCCTCTTTTAAAAAATGCTTGGTTCTTATGGTACACATAGATTTATATAATTCTTAAGGATCAGTATATCTGTATCTTTCTTACATGTATGTATACATTTACATTGACCCTTTGTATTTTTACATATACATATATTTACATATGCAACTGTAGATGTTAAAAGTAGAATTTCTGAATTAAAGGCTTCTGAGTAACTGCAAGAGTTAGGGAGCTACATGTTTTTTGTAGATATCTTGGATCACCTTTCTCATTGCTGAGACATAATATGTGACTCCCCCAACTTAAAGGAGGGAAGGTTTATCTTGGCTTACAGTTTGTAGAGGTCTCAGTCCATAGTCAGCTGGCTCCAAGGTAGGCAGTATGGTAGAGGGGATTGGCAGAAGAGAGCCGCTCATGGCATCGTGGTGGGAAGCAGAAAGAATGAAGGGAGGAGCAGAGGAGGAAGATAAACCCTTTCAGTCCCTGCCCCCAGTGACCCTCTTTCAACCAGACCCCGTCTCGTAACAGCAAGTCATCTATAAACCCCATAACCCAGTCACTTTCCAAGACCCTCCCTATGAGTGCTCAAGACTTTCTGGAGACATCTCATAACATATTATATTATATATACAAAGATACATATGCATATTATATATATATAAATATGCATATTATAAACCATAATAGTAGTTACCCTTGATAGAGGAAGGACTCTCTAGAGGCTGAACCTTTGTTTAGACCTTAGCTTTGCAGCTCTAATGTGGTTCTCAGATTTTGGAAGTGGAGATCTGAGAAGACCAAATTCTGTTGCAGAGCTGAGTAAACCCAGGCAGGCCTGAGAATCACTGTGGATTAGGTGGACTGCATTCTGGGAATCTGTGTGTGAGAGAGAATGATAAGACTAAACAGAATGTGGTGTACCCAAGTAGGGCGGTGTAAGAGGCCAGGTTAAGTGATATCAGGACAAAGACCCTTGAATTCACTGCACTCAACACAGGACTTTGAAACAGTGATGAATCCTGCCTTAGAGACAAGGCCTTCTAACCTGGTCCTTCCGGAAGTCAAGGACTGATTTCTGTGATGGGGCTTGTTTGGGGCCTTCACACTCAGAGCATCTCTAAATAAGCCCCGGAAAATCCTAGTGTCTGTCTGAGTTGCACAAGCAATGGCCGGCAGTAGGAGCTCATGAAAACTCTAGACCTGCAGGTCGCAGTGCTGGATGGATTAGGGCTGATGGGTGCAAATGGTCAGATTTGGTCATCTGGTTATCAGAGCAGTTGACCCACCTTAAACTCATCAGTCTTAATTTTGACAGTTATACCCTGGAGCAAATGTCACATGCTTTTGGAGATGTAATATTAGAGTGGGAATGTTCTGGAAGTCTTGATGTAGGCACCTGTATCTCTTGTCAAAATAGTTTTATGCGATAGCACACAAGAGCTGTCTGAAAGTCCTGGCAAGATTCTGAAATCCCAAGGTTTAAGAGACGGAGAAGATGGTTTGTGTAACTTGGGAAAAGCAGTTAAGAATCACAAGGATCATCAAGGGTTAAAGAAGGAGCATATCTTGTTCAGCTGACCTCATTCCCTTTTTTTGCATTAGAGTGTTTCTCCTAATTTCGACAAGGCATTTGAAAAACCTCTTGGGATAACCTCAGACTCAAGGCAGAGGGTTTCGGACTGGCTGAGTTACTTGTGGAAAAATATGATCAGAGTATTTTTAATGAAGCATTCTTAAGCCAGAGACAGCTTTCTACAACTACAAGGCCCTATTCTTGATCCCGTGCTGTTAACATTTCCTTTAATCAATGACAGAGAAATATGTAGGTGACATGAAGATGGGAGGGATAATGGATATGTTGGATGAAAGAATTCAGATCCAAATTGATTAGTTCAGGCTTGGAAAAAAATGAACGAATTTATCAAAATGATGGTTAATAGGGTTATACGCAAGGTTTTATCCTTGCATTAAAAGAGTAAAACAACTGCTCAAGAGCACGGATGGGGAGCCTTGGCTGACTCATATTTCAGAAGAAATTAAGTGTCAGTGTAGTACGTTTCTGGTTGCATGAATAGAACTGTGGCACCCATGATGATAGAGAGAGTCCTCTCTGTTGCAACTGGAATGAGGTAACTCGTTCCAAGCACAGAACTTTGGCATAAAACAAAAGCAGACTGTGTGCCATTTGAGAAAGAATGTGGAACCTTCTAAACCTTCCATAAGAGGTCTGTGTGTGCACAGGGAAATGTGCTCAGTCTTTCCGAGACTCCGTTTACTCCCCAGTTAAATGGGACAATAAGAAAGACCTGGTAAGTTTGGTGAGAACTGTGCAATCTTTACCATTGCTAGGGCCCAGGAGCTTGTTCAGACTTGGTGCGCAGCAGATTTTGGGTCTCTTTTGTTGTCCCTGTTAATGGGGCAACACATTCCTGTGAAGTGCAGATTTGCAGTCTGTAGAAGAGGAGATCTGTGAGCAGAGGAGAGGTAGCTGTGTGACCTGCCAGACGTCACCCAGTGAGATTTATGTGGATTATCTCATTTACCCTTCTGAATTGTCCAATGGACTTGGTGCTGTTTTTGTTGGCATCTTGCAGGTGAGGCACTGAGGCTCAGGGGAGATGTGAATCTCCATAGCTAATAGGGACACAGCTAACACTTGACTTTTCTCTCTCTACACGACCATATTGCATCTCCTGCATTTGAGAAGGGTCTTGAGAACTGGCAGGGTGTTAGGGGAAGGTACTGGTGTAAAGTATGGAGAAGTGGGCCCAGTGGCTCCCAGAGATGTTGAGTGACTGTTGAGGCTTCTCTCCTTTCCCTCCTCTGCTCCCTCCCCAGCACACATCATCCCTTTCCAGACAAAGAGAAGTGGCTATGAGCATTCTCTTCCACTCTCTGTGTGACCTGGACCAAGGGGTCAAGAGTGAGTTGGATGTAGAGTGCATTTATCACTGCTGGAAGTGTAGGGACCTGCGAGTGAACTCATCCCCAGAGACAGCCAGAGGCTACCTGGCTATCTGGTGCCATCACCTTCCCCAGTTCGCTTGCTCTGGCTCCCACTGTCACCTCTGTCTGGTGAGGAGCCCCAGGAGGGGTTTTTGATTAGAACTACCACCTTGATGACATGCACCATGACTGCACTGGGAGAGGGACGTGACCCTTGGGAATACCACAGGGTCCTCTTCTGAGGGTTTTCTTGGATGCCGGTTGGGTGCACTGATGTAAATGGCTGTGGTTCTTCAGTCTGTTTCTCACTTGCTGAGCCATGTCCCATCTGGGAGAAAGGTTGGCGCTCAGGTTTGATTCTAAATCATCTCTGTCTTTGGAGATGCTCGTAGGAAAGGCTGTCTCATGCTTGGCTCTTTATACATGCTGATGTCCCTGTCAGCTTCCTTGGGAGCCTCCGTTTCCCTGATTATTTCATCTATACTCCACGCTCTAGGATGGTGATGTCATCATGTCTTGTCAGAGCTTTTGGTGACAAACAACCTGCTATGGTACATGTGTCTTGGGATCATCACCACTGCTCTGTACTCCACTGTGATGTGATCTGCGTGCTTTGCATTTCTAGAACTTACATGTCTTCCTGATTTACCTATAGTCTGCCGGGTTTATCCTGTAGTCTTCCTGGTTTACCCTGTAGTCTTCCCAGTTTACCCTCTAGTCTTCCTGGTTTACCCTGTAGTCTTCCCAGTTTACCCTGTAGTCTGCCTGGTTTACCCTGTAGTGTGCCTGCTCCATTGATCTGCCAAGCTTATAAGCCCACGCGAGTTACTGGACTTTGAATAACTGCAGGGCAGGGACACTGAGTGAATGAATGAACGGGTTGGTACCATCTCACTCTTCATCCCTTCTGGTTGTTTCATGTTAGTGACTTACCGATCTGTGGCGGGGTGGGCACCACAGTTTAGGAAGTCAGAGGTCTGGACTCAAATTGCTGTCCTTCCAGTAACTTGGGACCTTAGTTAAATTCTTAGAACCTTCACTTCTTCAACACTGAGGAATATCTCATAGGGTTATTGGAAGTACTGCATGAGATTAGGGACCTGATACTCTTACTGATCACAACAGGCTCAGGAGATAGTAGTAGCTTAGTGTGACACCAAGAGGAGAGGATGCTTCCTTGTGTTACCACTGCTAGCTTGATGTTTAATAAGAGACAACTCCCCCACCCCCAATCTGTCTTGAGTGCCATTGGGTAAGAACCACAACGTATACAAAGGAGGAAGGCTCAGCTCGGCAGACAGGCCAGACGCCTTTAATGAAAGCAGACTGTGTGAGCTCAGAGGCTTAATTGCAGCTGTTTTAAGGTATAAAGGGAGAAACAACTATGAAGTCAGGGTCATTGTTCCCTCAGTGTTCTCTGTGGTCTCTGGACAGGATGTTCCTAAACTGTGGTGCCTGTATTTGAAAAGCCAGTCACTCTAGGACAGCACTGCTTTTAAAGATCATAATGGATGATGATGAGAGAGGAACACTCAGAGCCAGGCTGTGCCGCAGGAAGAAAAAATGCCAAATGCCAAGTGCCTCTGGTGTCCCCCGGAGGGACGAACACAATATCAAATTGCTAGAAAGATCATCTCGGCTGCCTTACTCGGGGTCAGCCTCTGTTCTTGCTTGCATGCATGGTAGTGACACGGCCGTTTAAAAGCCTGTATCCTGGGCTAAAATGGCTCATGTGGAGAGCAGAGGTTTCTCATTGCTGCCCTGAAAAGCAGAGCTGTGCTTCCAAGTGGGACCAGGAAAGCAGAAGTTCCCAGCAGCGCTCCGACTACTACCGAGGCTGTTTAGCTGGGGCTTTGTGTGGCCTTCTCAGCTCAGCCTGCTGTATCGAGCAGACCAGTATGTGTGTGTGTGTGTGTGTGTGTGTGTGTGTGTGTGTGTGTGTAGGGCTGGGGGTGCCTTGACCCAGGCAAGCCCATCCTCAGAGGAGAATAAAGGCCCATATTCAGTCCTATTTCTGGACGTGGGTGTCCGAATATCAAGGTCTGAGCAGCGAGCAAGCAGTAGAGGATGAGCCCAGAGCCAGGGTGGGAGAAAGTCAGGCTCCAATCAGCCTGAGGTAAATAGACTGATTAATCAGGAATGGATTTAGTTTCCCTACAGGAACTGCTGTGCATTGTCATGGGTACCAGCCAGAGAATAACAGCAGACTTTGGCCTTGCAGACTGCTCTATGCTGTGGAAACTTTTGTATCCATAAGCTCCTCTGATGCTCCCTGAAATCCAGACAGGTGGGGAGGACAGGCTGCACTCCCACTCAGCAGAGGTGCCCAGCAGAGGGCACAGGGCCCTACATGAGTCACCATGCTAGGCCCCAGAGGTGGACCTAATGTCTATCCTTATGGCTGTAATTTGTTCATTTGCTCATTCATTTGTCAAATCTTTGAGTACTTTTTGCATGAAGAATTGAGGTAGGTTTACGAATGATAGGGAACAGAGATTTGCCTTTGAAATAATCCCCAAAGTTTATATACTTAAATAATGCAATTTTAAGATGACCCCCCCCCCCCCCAGGGAAGCACCAGGCTTGGTGTTTGGCTGTGATGCCCAAGAGTTTTGTTTTGTTTCCTCAGTCCTTGTTTTGTGGTGGAGGAGAAAGGGGGTCTCTTTGTTAAGCAAACCTGCAAAGCTACCCCTAATTATGTGGGGCTGCTCTTTTGTCAGCATCTTCTTGGAACCCAGAGACCAGGGCTGTGAAGTACCCTGGTGATGCCTATTAATGCATACTTGTTTGTGGATACATCATGACCTGCTTCGGGGTCATGGTGTCCCACCTATCTTGGCAACTTGCCCTCTCACAGTGGTAGGCAGTCACCATCCAATAACTGAACTGAGTTGGTTGAAATATTATTTTTAAGTTGTTTGTGCCTTTGGGTCCGTGTGAATATGTGGACATGTGTGTGAGCTTGAGTTGATTCAAAATGTTAACAAAATTTGCCTGCTTTTGCAGTTTGTTTTTCAGGGTGCTAGAAAGACCTGTTCTCTAAAAATATGTTTCCTTTCTTAGTCTGATGTTCTCTAATTTTTATCATTAGAAATGTACTTCTTTATCATGAGGTCTTTATCACATCTGCTGTTCCGTACCCCTTAGTCAGTATGCTGTTCTTTTAGCTGGGAGGGAAATTACATTAGTAGAGGTAAAGGCTAAAGAGGGCAGAGACCATGAGAGCAGTAGAAGAAGCTCAGATGTCGAAGACAGGTTCTTTTTTTGTAACTGGCCATGAGAGGACTTTGATTCAGTCCTCCCAGGAAGACAGAAAGAGCATCAGAGGCAGGGTGTGCAGGGCAGGGCGTGTGTTTCTCCCACAGAAACAATGATTGAGCCCAGGGGCACAGATGACAGGTACAGGTGTGCAGAGGACCTCAGGAAGGGTTTGCATGCTGTGCTGCTCTGTTTGTGGTCGCAGTGTCATGTAGGCTTGAGGACGTTGGAGCCACAGCATGAAGAAATGTCACCAGGACCTTACATGTGAACAGACACACTCACTCTGAAAGCCCTCTCCAAGGCCGGTACTGATGCTGCCTGCCCTGGACAGGGGAAGATGCACCCTGCAGAGAGCTGTGCCTCTGCAGGCTTGGCTGGAGCTGGCCACACCTGGGCCTGCACTGGATAGCCTTGTGACCTTGGAGTGATTTAACCTCCTCGATCACCAGGAATGAAAACCACAGTAACGGAGGTGTTAAATGAGTGATATGCATGAGGGTCCCTCATCCACCTGTATACCCGGCAAAGCTTTGTCTTCCTTTACAAATCTGCTTTTGCAGTTAATTTTAAAATATCTACTCTTTAAGGTATTTAGTGTAGAAATTCTTTCCCCCAAATGAGTGGAGTATAAATTCAAGAGTTGGAGAGGAACCTCAGGAAAGCGAAGGCGGCTGTCAGAGAAGGCTGTCTCCTGCAGAGTCTCTTTTGCATGGTTCTCCTGGTGAACACTGCGGGCAGGGTGCCTGGCTGCTCCCAGGAAGCAGAAGCATTGCATTGTTCTGGGCACTTATGCCAGCCATTCAGGACTCTCAAAAAATTGGCGTAGGAAATAGTTTAAAGTTATTACTTGGGATTCAGAAAACTCCAGGTGGCTTTTGAGAGCTGCCCCCAGATGCAGCCCGTGATGCATCCTCAGCTGTTCACTTCAGGACTTTCATTATTTTTCATGTTTATTTCTGGCTGGAGCCAGAACTGGGTATTCATGAGCTCTCACTGTCCGCCTTTTTCCCCCTCTTCTTCTTCTTTTTAACCAATCCTTTTGTTTCTTTGAGAGAGAAAGAAGCTTGCTCCCTTCTCCTCCAGCTCACCTTAGGGTTCAAGGAAGCTGGCCCTTGTAATTGTAAATTACCTATGAAAAAGACAAAGCCCCTGGCTCCCTTCCTGGTGGAGGCTTGGAGATCAGCAGTGATAGTGGGAATTAATGAAAGCTGCTGCTGAGCTCCTGGCCTGTTGGTGGCTGCTGAGATGAAAAGACTGCAATTGAAGTCGGCTTTGGGGATGAGCATTCCGATAAGGATTTGTGTTCAGGATACAGTTATTACACATGCCATGGGGCCAGCCAGGCCTCAGGTTTCTTAGAATTGATTCTTATTTGCTTCCTAATAACCCATCTGCTTTTCTTTCAAAATGTGACCTCTTTCCCTCTAATCTGACCGCCTGCTCCCCCAAGGAAATGCCAGCCCTCCAAATACAATCCATTCGTAGCCCAAGGTGAATGTCCGAATCTCCTTTCTTCTTCTTTGTAGTAGCAGAATGAGACTCAGATGAGCTCATTTTCCCTTTCATCTCGACTCATCCCCTTGGGCCCATGTTAAACAGCTGTCACACTCGGGCTGCCCGAGAATCCACTTATGGAACACACCAGCCAGCCTTCTTAATTGTCCTCTTGCCACTGGACTGACTTTGTCATCCTAATTTTGGAGTGCTCCACTTCCTGGGGCTCAGGCCTCTGAGGGACATCCTGGAATTTGGCCAGCTGTTTGCCTTGGCCACTCCTTCTTGGGAGCCTATTGGACGGCAGGTACCCTGATGGCCACAGGAGCTGGTAAAAATCCAAGTGGTTTCTGTCCAGGTGGAAGGAAGAGAAATTTTCTCCTTAAGGTCCCGGTGTAGCCCTGAGGGAAATAAACACCCAACGTGTGCATTCACTCCCCCAGCTTCCATGCTGTAGGCATGGGTTTTGCTGCACAGAAGGGCTGTATTTTAGAAGGGATGGTGACATGTTATTATTCTGTTAACATTTAGAAATCCATTTTAATCGACACTGATGAATTTAACCTTCATGGTTTTGGATGTCATTGTCAGTATCTCCAAAGATCTGTGGCATCACAGTCATTTCTTAACTACCTTGGTAATTTTGGAGTTTATTCAATTAGCGTTTTGGAGGGGAGTGGGTCCTTTTGAAGTCCATTTGCCTTTGCACTTGGAAGGTGAACTTTTTCTTTTCTTTCAAAATGTTTCAGTCCCTGAATCCTTTGTCTTCTTCCACTGGAAACCGGATCGGGTTGTCATTTTCATGGCTTGATAGCTCACATTTTGATTGTATGGCTTCTTTTTTGTCTGGGACTCACACACATATCCATGACATCTTATCCTGACCCTACCCAGACAGTCCCCAAAACAGGATCACCATTCATTCTGAAGGGGCATTTCATGGTTGTAGCCTCTTTGAAACACCTGGTGCTATCAGAAATTAGGGATAGACAAGCTAGCTGTTTTGATCTCTTTCCTTTTGGACAGTTCACATGTGAAGACTGTAGCCAAATTGTGGAGTCTGTTGCTTTTTGTGACAGATCTTCATGGATTCCGTATTTTTACTCTGTCCTGCAATCCACATACAGAGCACTGAGTGAAAGGGCTCAGACACTCAATTTCAGGGTGACTCAGAGGTGTAGACAAGTGAAATGGCTCCAGTTCACAGTCTAGGAAAATACTTTTTGTAAATTGGAGTCCATGATTTAGAACTGATGGAAACTGAGACTCACAACCCAGGATCCAAGGTCTATAGAAGGCAAGTCTGCAGACACTGACTGACTCTTCTGCCTCTGCCTCTCAGCTAGAAGAGAAGACAGAGAAACCCAGGAGAGGAGCACCTGGGATGAATGTCTCAAGGTTCTCTGGTGTTCTCTGGTCATGCAGACCTCTGCCACTCTGCAAATCATTAGAAAAGATGAGGAAGCCATTGGCTGTGGTTGGATTCAGACTCACCCTTCAGGGCATGTGTTCTGCACAGGCATAATCACACAATCAGAGCTACCAGCTGCTGTCAGGCCACGTTAATCTTTGTTCTTTATGTTTGAATGGAAAGACTATTCTGATTCTCTGCTGCCAAATGTCTGAGCCAAGAAGAAGTGGAAGTCATGTTTTGCCTCCTGAGGTGTCTGCAATTGCCCAGAGCAGAGACCTACCAGCACTTTTTCTATTGGCCGCATTCTCACTTTCCCTTCTCCTCACATCAGCTAAGATAGCAGACCTACTCCTATGTGAGATGTTCAACTCCCAAATTAACCCTGGTTGCCACGAGTGACCATGTGTGTAGGTAGCAACGTGGCACAAGTGCAGCGTAGAGGTAGGAACCTTGCAGTCCAGATGGAGTTACTCATAAACTCCGGGAATTTCTCGGATTGATCAGCTCTGGTCCTCTGTCGCTAATGGGGGATAAATGAAGTTGTAGTCACAGTCTAGGAGGCTTCTTTATGTAGATAAACTGAGCCTTGGGAATTTCAGAAAGAACAAGTTCTCTGCCAGGGAACCCAAGTAAAGATGGAGTGGAAGCAGAATCGATGCCCCTTGGATACACCGTTGTTTTTCTTAATTTTTATGATGAAATTGTCATTTTTCTCAGAGTATGCAGAAAGAAAAGTGGGGACCAGTAAGGGGTAGCCTGTGCCTCTTAGATGGGTCTTGTGTTTCAGGGATGTGCATGTGGGAAAGGAGCATTGTTCCATCTAAGGGTAGCAAGCAAGTGGCTGGGGGTCTGCTTCATCTCACTGCATCCCAGGGACCAGCGATGGAGTGAGGGCACCTGAAGAGATGAGGGTCTGGAAGGAAAAGGGACACTGTGTGGATGGAAGAAGGGAGGATCACTTAGGTTGACTCTGATAGTCTGACGTCTCCTGCATTTCTGATTTATTAGCCATGTAGAGAACTAAAGACTTCTCTTTAGTTCTGGGTTTGTTTTCCTTCCTGGTTTTTCAAGTATTCTTTGACCTTTTATGTTTCTAGACCCTCTTCTCATCTTTCCCTTAGGACAAGGCTTCTAGTGACCCAGTTTCTTCTACTTTTGAATGCTTTGCTTTATTCTTTCACTTCCAAAGGATATTTTTGCTGGGTGTAAAATTTTGAATTGTGGGTGTTTTTCTTTCAGCTCTTGAAAGCTGTGTGTCTTTCTCACTTCCCTGAGCTGTGTGTCTTTCTCATTTTATCATGAGAAAGTCTCTGTTGTCCAAACTTTTTAAAACCTATATGTAAAGCAATGTTCTCCTCTTGCAGTCTTAAAGACTCTATCACTGAGATTCAGAAGTTTTATTGGATAGTGTGGGTCTTTTGGGGCTCATCCACTGTGGAATTGGCCTTCCTAAATTTTAGGTTCATATCTTTTGCCAGTTTTTATTTTAGTCATTATTTCTTAGCCCCATGTTCTTTTCTTTCTCTTTTTAGATCCTTTAGGACATGATTGTTAGATCTTTTTGTATTTCCATGGGTTCTTGATTCTCTAATCAGATTTTTAGTCTCTTTACTCTCTGCTGTTCAGAAAAATACTTCGTTTTTCTGTCTTCACATTCATTCCTCTTTTTTCCCTAGTCTGTGTGTGGTTCAACCTTAGAGTTTTTAATTTCAGTTATTTTATTTGTCAGTTCTACCGTTTATATCTGGCTGTATTTCCTGTTCTTTTGCTGAGACTTTCTCTTTTTCTCATGTGTTTCAGGTGTATCCATATGCTCTACAGCATTTTTATGATGGTTTCTTTAAGTCCTTGTCAAATAATTCCAATCTGTGTGTCATCTTAGAGTGGGTATGTGTTGTCCTTTCTCATTGAAGATGCCATTTTCCTTGTTCTTTAATGAGTGGTGTGTGCATGTGTGTGTGCGTGTGTTTGCACGTGTGTGTATTTAATTGAGTCTGGTCACTATGATACTGAGTTGTACAACTTTTGAGTTTCATATGCGTCTTCGTTATTAGCATACCCTCTCCGACTTCATGCTGATGGGCATGGGAGAGAGAAATACCTCCTTACTGCCTCCTTATAGCTGCCAGGTGGGGTTAGAAGCCCAGATGGACATTATAAGATGGAATGCCTCCTTTATCATTGCTGGAAAAGCCATACCTTATTGAGTTTAGCTAGAAAACTGTTTTCTGGTCAGCTTAGCAGAGGAGATGTGCACAGCATTGTGTTTGTAATTTATGTGGTGCTGGTTGACAAGGTGTAATCACAATGATATACTTAGTGGAAGCCAGATGGTCAGTACAGAAGGCGAGATTCTGGGAACTGTTACCAGATACATGGATTTGAGAGCGCAAGGGTCCATGGAAAATCCGTGTCCAGTTTAGTCAGACACTGACCCCCGAGGAGCTTAGTGAGAGGACCCTCGCAGTGGGTGGTGACTGTACTTGCTATGCAGTTGAGAGTGCTACGTAGGTCCAGGTCTGGCTCACTGGATGCGTGCTCATGTCTGGAGCATGAGAACTGAGCACTTGGGGAGCAGAACCTGGGGCTTTGCATATTACTGTTTCTGCCTGGTTTGGGATCCACCCAGCAGCCATCTGGATTCTTTGATTAATGAACCAGACAGACACAGGAAGTGTAGCTCACTAAGTGTAGAGAGAGGTATTATGAGCTCAAGGGTGCCTGGCAGTGGGTCACTGGGGTGCAGTGGGGCTCCTGTTCTGTTTTCAGAGTTGGCTTGGGGGTGAGAGTCCAGAAAGGCCACAAGAAACAAGGAGGACTCTGATTATTTTTTCTTGCTTCATGTTTCAGGAATATGCTATGTGAAATATATAAATATAATTGTTGTTAATACTTTAAATGCATTCAGTGCAAAGGGTATGTGTACAGAATGTAGGGAGTTTTTACATTTATTACCTTTTCAAGAATTCACAATAACACTGTAAGATGGGGAGAGCCTGTATTGCTATTTCATTTATTGAGGATGAAGCCGGAACTCAGAGAGATTAGATGATACACTTGGTGGAGTCAGAATTGAAACAGCGTCTTCAGACTTAAAGTCTAGGGCTTCAGAGAGCTTTGCTAAGTGTCAGAGTATCAGCAGCTTCCTGTAAGTACTGGTATTTTTTCTTCAGTATCTGCGTCTGTAAACAGAGCCTCCATGGGCTGGCTGCCTTAATGGCAGAGATGGAGCTACTCCTAGATTTTCATGTCTCGGGAAACAATGTTGCTCCTGTACGTTGCTGTCAGTCATCCAGGAATGTGTATTAAGTCTCCACTGCAGTCTACATTGGCAGCTGACTTGGGCAATGTAAGAGTCTTTGTTCAGACTGACTTCACACTCCACGGTCTGTAGTCTGGTGTGGGAGGCCACGTTTTACGCCTGCGTAGTGAGACAGAAGGCGCGACGGGAGATGTGCTGAGAGGCATTTGCCTTGTGCTCTTGGGCCGGATAGGTAATTGTAGAGATGCGGGAGGTAAGTTGCTGGGTGCCCTCTCACGGTGCCCCACACATTCTCCTCGACCAGTGGGTGTCACTGCCCTACCCTCCAGATTGGCCTGTGGGCTGAATTCTTTTTTTTTTTTTCAAATATTCTCCTATGCCCTCTTGTGAAATAGAGTGTGCTTCTGGTCTGTTCTAGAAGCTGGGACTGGAAACACAGGAACTTTCTGGTCTGTGCAGCTGTTGGAAGCATAGTTAGGCGCAGGAAAATTAAAAGCACCCCTCAGTGAGGCCTCTGTGAAAAGGCTGGGGCTACAACCAAGAGATCGCAGTGTGAGCATCTCATTAGTGGTGCTGAGGACAATGATTCTAGGGGAAGCAAACTCTCATGATGCTTCTGCATTTCCCCAGTTTGTCATCTCATTTGACACTGACAGCACTGCAGGGTGGGTATTATGTCCACGCTATAGGTGAAAACCACACCTCTCTGAAGCTCTGTGGGCCTGCCCATGATGGCTGGGGGAAAGTCCTGGCCACCTTCTCACCCAGAAACCTTCTTTCTCTGCCTTACTCTGCTCTCTAAATCCTAGCCTCTGAAACGGCCAATTAAAACACAGTCATCACCACCAAAACTAACCCCAGAAAAGAGTAGACTTAGAAAACCCTGTGTTCAGCCTTTCCTCCCCATTCTGCACCCTTTGTCATGCTGGGCCTGCTTGGCTACTATTTCCGGCAGGACAGTCTGCTGCCTGTCTGTTCATGACAGTAATTTTTCTAATAATGGTGTAATAATAGTGATTATTATTAATTGTAGTATATATTTAAAATTACACCTGCTTCCTGTGTCAGGCAGAGCAGATTATTTGCTTTCTCTTTTATAACCCTCAGGACAATCCTGTGAGGACTTGTTATTGTTCCACTGTTTCAGATGAAGCATCTGAAGGATAGAGTCAAGTAACACACTTGAAATGACACAGTAAGATGCAGAGCCAGGATTTGAACTGAGGGCTGACTCATTCAAAAGTACTTTTTTTTGTTTTCCCCCACACAAAGGCTGGCTTTGCAGAATCTGGACTCCGTGCACTGCTCAGAATGCACTGTGAATACAGAGATTTGAAAGACAGGCTGAGGCTTCTCCTTGGGGTCGCCCTCCTGCTTTTGGTTTCTCTGGGGTGCTGCTTCAGTGTAGTGTGCTGGGACCTACTTTAGGCTGTGCTGGCCAGGATGTGGGCAATGTGTTAAAACCCAAGGCTTCCTGTTCATTTCCAGTCGTTAATCAATGGCAAATTACAATGGAATTGATATATGCATATGACATGCACATTAGTTCTGAATGTGCTCATCGTAATTAGTGCTATTACAATAAATACCAAAGGAATCAGGGAATGATTAGCTACACTTAGTATTTGTTATGGTTTGTTTAAAAAAATTAAACACAGAATTGGAGAGATGCTCCATTTTCATGGTGAACGTGGCTGTGAGCCTTGGGTCTCCGTGGGTTGAGAGGTTTTGAGGGGGTTTCCCATACCAGGTTTTATAGGAAATTGAGTTAATGAGACTATCATACTCAATTAATGGTGAGGCTTTTCTTTCTTAATCATTCGTATCTCACAGCTGTTCTCTGCTATCATACCTACATTAGAAAAAAATTACCAACTCAGAAAATAAAAATAGAAGAGGTGGAAAAGTAAATCCCAGCAGATGTTAAAGGAGAAGTGTGTACTTTTAAAGACACTGTTTGGGGCATGAGCGACATATGAAAAGCTGCACACGTTTAATGTATGTGACATATTTAGTGACACATATGATGAAGGGCGTGCAGTCCTGAAACCATCACTGCAGCCTATGCCTATGGCTCATCCACCACCTCCAAAGTTCCCTGCTGTTGCCTTTATTTCGTAAATTATTATTTTATGATAAGAACACTAAATATGAGTTATGCTGTCTTAGCAGATTTCAAGGATACTCTACAGTATTGTTCAGCAGAGTCACATCGTGAGCAGTAGATCTACAGGATTTACTGACTTCCTCTGATTGAAATTTGTATCTTTGGACTTGACACCTCCCTCTGCTCCCCTCCTCTCTGCTCTTCACAACCAACATTCTACTGCATGCACTGGGCTATTGTAGATTCAACACATAAGTGAGATCAGATAATATTTGTTGCTCTGTGTCTGGCTTATTTCACTCAGCATAAAGTCCTCCAGGTTCCTTCATGCTATTGCAGATTGCAGGATTTTTTTAAACATTCTTTTTCAAAAGCTGAATAATCATCTTCTGTGTATGCATACAACACATTATACATGCATCCCTTAATGAACATTTTGGTAGCATCCATGCCAAAAGGATTTGTGTATTCTTTTAAAAGACATGCTGCATCAGTTCAGGGGTATAATCCTATTTTTTGACAGTTACTATGTTCTGACACCTTCACTTATATGATCCTCTTTTAATCTTGAGAGTGATTGTGAAGCAAGTAGTGAAATAAAGAGGCTCTGGCTTTAAAAAAAAGCTTATTTGTTCAGTCACATAACTACTGAGTGGGAAACAAGGATTCCGTTCTGATTCTGGGTGAATTTAAATCTGATTTTGCCCACTAGGAGTGGTGTGCTTTCTCCTTAGATTCTGAAGGGCTAAACTAAAGCAGGCAGGGTTCTGGCTGTGATTTCCAGGGCATTCACTCGACTGTCTTGTGGGTTACTCTGAAACCCTTATCTGATTAGCTTCCTCCAAAAATAGAGTTGGTAGTTACAAGACAGGAGGAACCAGAGGATTGGTTTAGGACCAGTTCAGTGGATCAGCTGCCCAATGTGTTTGCCCTACTGTGACTGTTGTTTTCAGAGGACAGGTTTTGGAGAGGTAATAGGCTGTACTGAAGAGTCCGTTCAGCAAATGCGTATTGAGCATCTCTCTTTGTTAGGAATGTGTCACAGCCCTAGTGAGACAGATGAACAGAGCATGTGCAGATAGCTTGTATTTATAGAGGAGACACACAGACACTTCCAAAGCACTTAGAAAACTGGGACTGATGTGTGGACTTCCTCACTGAGGGTTGCTAACCTAACCTGCAGATAGTAGGGATGTAAATGCATCCTTTGTGCAGCGTGCACAGAGTGTCCTGAAGATCACTGGGTGCCTGCTTGGTTCAAAGTACTGTCCTGCATGCTGACTGTGTTTGGTGACCCTGGGTTCTGCCAGAGAGGCTCTGTTAGGGCTGTTTTTAGTACCTAGGGCTTACGCCAGTGACAGCAGTCCTTTTAGAGCTTTTGATGATAACAAATAGCCAGCTGTGGCACACGTGCCATAGTTTTGCCACCTCTGGCCTGGGAAGATCCTTGGTGTGGAATATGCTTCCTTAAATATTTGCTGAAGGAATAGACAAGCACACATGGAAAATGGAAAACAATTCCCAGAAGACAGCTTCTTCTCTCTGGCCTTGCACTTCCATACCACGTTTGCCAGCACGTGGGGTGCAGCTCCCAGGCAGCCCCAGCTTCATGCTGCCAGGAGCACTGATTGGAAGCTTGGATCTGGTATTCTTTGACTGAGAAAGCTCATTTCCCAGTGATTGAGTCTCCTTGTCTTTAAAATCGGCTGGTAGTGGCACAGTATCACAGAGCAAAGACAATGTGAGCCAACATTCCTAAAGGCCTTTGGAGAAGTAGCTGCTATGTACTCTGCACTTAGTTTGTATGAAATCTTGGTTAATCTTCTCAGAAAAAATTCTTTAGGTAAGTTCTGTTTTCCTCTTGTGGGTTAGTCTAGTCAGATTCTAAAGTCCATTCTCTCTTGTAGATCTTTATCATATATTTTGATGAAATGTTTCTATAATATTTTTATTAAAGAACCTTATTGAATATTATCTCATTTTTTCTAGTAAATAACGAACTATTCGGTCTTGTTCGGGTTTGTACTGGCCAAGGAATGTGTATCCATGGGAAAGGCTAGGCAATGAAATGAAAATTCTTTCTTTTCATTTTTCTCATTGTATATAGTTCAGGTTCTTCTATTTTTTCTTTCTCTTACACAATTAAACATAACAGGATCCAGATCTCCACCATTAGTGTAATCAGATTCCTAGCAGATTGCCCACTGCTAGGAGAAAACCACTTTTCCAAACTGTGGTCAGAGGTCCACTGTTAATCCACTTACTGAGGCTTCAGGAGCAGGGTCATCAGCCAGAACCTGGCTCTGGGGATGGAAAGGTGACCTGGTACCACCAGCTGTGCATCTGCCGCAGCTGTGCTTCCTGTGGCCTGGAGAGCTGTGGGTTTACTTTTTGTTTTCCAACTCTGAGGATACCATTGTTTAGTTTGGCATGGGTATTGAGCATTTACAGATTTCCACCCATACAATTTACAGGGTGTCGTGGGTTGAATTTCAGCACACTGGGAAAATTTGGAACTCTACTCCCAGGCAGTTAAGAGCATGCCCTGCATCTGAAATCACCCTAAGACCACAGGTGGTACTCGCCAGCCTAACCAGGCCACGCCCAGCTATCTCCAAGCAGCAGGCAGGGCCCAGAATCCAGTTGCAGGCCTTGACTGCACAGGGTTTAATTCCACTGCCCAAGGAAGCCTTAGAACTTTGCTTCCAGGCAGTAAGACCATGGCCTGCATCTGAAATCACCGAAGGACACAGGGAGTCCCCGTGGGCCCAACTGGCCCACTCCCAGTGAGCTCCAGTGGCAAGCAATTGCCAGCAGTCTGCCCCTGGAGCCAAAAGTGGGCCGGTGATTCTCAGTGCACCAAGGAAGCTTTGAAACATTGCTCAAAACCCAGAAATATGTGTGACTGCAGCCAGCACTGAACAGTGCCATGCCACCATGGACCTTGGCCTAAGCTGCCAGGAGCTTTCTGTGTGACCTTCCTGGCCCTGGGGAATGCGTGCTGCCCTTAACCGTGGCCTGCACAGCCATATGCTTCCTGCATGACTACAGTCAGCACTGAGGAATACCATGCTGCCCTGGGACCTTGGTCCCTGCCCACTGGACACTTGGACCAGGACATCTGCTGGCCCCTTGGGGACATTCTATACCTCCTGGACCTAATACTGTTGTTGACCTTCAGCTCCCACCCTTTCTCCCAGAACCCTGGAATACAGCGGATTAACTGTGCTAGCTTGAAGGGAGATTCAGTAACTGTCTCACCCAAACAGAAGATCTCAGCAGGCTTTTAGTCAGTGTGGTGAGTATGCCCCTAAAATAGAGGTGTATAGTGGGTAAATAGGACAGTATTAAAGCTCACTCCAACTAACTGTAAGACCTTGGTAAGTCTGACAAGAACGTGGGTGACCCTTTCCTGCACACAGAAAACATCAGGCAGGGTGAGGAGTGTCCCAATAAGGACTCTCCCAACTTGGAGAAAATCAAAAGGTCTTAAGAGACGCACAAGTGTACAATAGGGACCAGTAGGGCTTCAGCTGACACAAACACTATAGACAGGGAGACTTGGTGTCCTGGAATAACCTGAAGATAAAGTAATAGCAGGAACTAAAAGTTGACCTACATTAATACTACTAGGCTTGTCAGCCCAGGAAGAATATAGGACTCACCCAACAGGCCCTGCAGTGGGAAGTCAGGTGGCGGGCCCATCTCTTCATTGAGGGACCCAGCAATTGGACAAATATCAACCTTACATTAGGACCCCAAGATACACACTACCAACAGTTGACACTAGTGGGATTGAAGGACCAAATATTAACTTGAAAGGGGAAAATGGAAAAATAAAAAAGAAAAATGCAATCTCAAAAATGTAGTCCACCAGCAGCAAGTACAGGAGACATTGAAATAGAGGACTTCAAAAGTAACACACCAGAAATCTCTGAAAAGATAGTGAGTGAAATTAAAAAAAAAAAAAAAACTCCAGGAGGCTATAGAGGAAATCAAATTAGAAATACTCTCCCATGTAAAGATAGAAATAACAACCCTAGTAAAGGAGTTGCTTAGCACAGCTAGAGAAGAAATAGATCAAAAAAGTACAAGACCATGGGAAACTGATTGAAACCATGAATGAACAATATAGAAAACAAGCAGAATTCATGAAACAAACTCAAAGAGACATCTGAGAAATAAAAATTCTATTGAAAGCTGGCAAAACTGACTAAATAAAGCTGAGAATAGAATTTTGGACCTGGAGGACAGTATCGCAATTAATAGTCATGAAATTTGGATAAAACTTTAAAAAATAACAAACAGCATGAAATGACAATCCAGCAGCTTCAAGATGATGCCAAGAGAAACAATGTAATACTAATAGGCATCAGTGAGGATGCAGGAGTCAATGCAAATGACATAACTAAAATATTCTCAGAAGTAATAGCAGAAAATTTCCCAAACATGGGGAAAAATCTGCTATGCTAATAAGTGAGGCATATAGAATGCCAAGCAATCAAAACCAACATAAATCTACACCCAGATATATAAAAATTAAGATCCCAAAATGCAACATAAAAACAGAATACTAAAAGCTGTTAGAGAAAAGACACAACTCACCTATCAAGGAAAGCCCATCAGAATCACAGCAGACTTACCAGCACAAACCCTCAAGTCAAGATGAGCTTGGAGTGAGGTATTTCAAGCTCTGAAAGAAAACCACTTTCAACCCAGACAGATGTATCCAGCAAAACTTTCATTCAAATTTAATAGAGAAACAAGATACGTCCATGACAAAGAACAACTGAAGAAATTCATGTCCACCAAGCAACCCTAGAAAGAACATTGAAAGACATACTAGATAGAGATAAAAATGACCACAATCTCCAGAATAACAACAGAAAGAAACCACCAGGTAGGACAAGCAATTAACAAGTAGGAAAAGCAGAAAGCAAACAAATGGAACATAACATGGCAAAGTTGAGCCAGTATATATCAGTGATATCCATAAATGTAAATGGGCTCAATTCACCTATCAAAAAGAAATATTTTGACATAATGGATCAAGAAATATGATCCCACAATATGATGTATACAAGAAACACATCTGACCCAAAAGGAAACTCATAGATTAAAAGTCAAAGGATGGAAAACAGTATTCCATGCAACAGAAAAAAGCAGGGGTTAGCTATTTTACTTGCAGAAAAGTAAACTTCAAACCTAAAATGATTGAAAGAGATAAAGAAAGTCACTACATACTCACTAGTGGAAAAATTCAAGAGGAAGAACCAACAATTATAAATATATATGCACCAAATACAAGAGCACCCAACTATATAAGACAAATACCAATGGACGTGAAAAGCCAAATACACAAGGACACAATTATAACAGGGGACCTTAACAGCCCATTATCACAAAGAGATAGATCAACGAGACAAAAAGTCAGCAAAGAAATAATAGAAGTGAATCATACCTGAGAGCAATTGGACTTAGTGGATGTTTACATAGTATTCCACCCAAGCACATCAGAATACACATTCTTCTCTGTGCATGGGACATTCTCCAAAGTAGACCATATATTATCCCATAAAATATTCTTAAGTAAATGCAAAGGTATTGAAATTATCCCATGCATAATATCTGATCATAGTGCACTGATTGGAAATTAATGGCAAAAGAAATTGCAAAACCTGCATAAATATATGAAAATTAAATAACATTCTGAACAACCAGTGGGCTACAGATGAAATTAAAGAAGAAATAAAGCAATATCTGCAGTTTAGTGAAAATACAGAAACAACATACTGCAATCTATGGGATGCAGTGAAAGCAATCTTAAGAGGGAAATATATAGAAATAAATTGTCATATCAAGAAAACAGAACAAGCCCAAATAAACAACCTACTGCTTCATCTCAAGCTTCCAGAAGAGCAAGTTAAATCCAAAGCTCATAGAAGAGAGGAAATCGTAAAGATTAGATCAGAAATCAATGCAATTGAAAGAAACAAAAAAAACCAAAAGAATTAATGAATCAAAAAGCTGGTTTTTTGAGGGAATAAACAAAATTGAGAAACCTCTAGCTAATCTTATAAAAAAAAAAGAAAAAAAAAACCCAAGTTCATGCAATAAGGGCTGAAAAGACAGAAATTACTACAAATCACATGGAAATTGAAAAGATCATGACTAGCTACTTTGAAAATCTCTACTCACATAGAGTGGAAAACAAGGAGGAAATGGACACATTTCCAGAAACATATGAACTACCAAAGCTCAACCAAGAAGATATAGCAATTTTGAATAACCCAATATCAGCTATTGAAATTGAAAACGTAACTAAAAACTTACCAAAAAAGAAAAGCCCAGGTCCTGATGGATTCATGGCTGAATTCTACAAGAAATTTAGAGACGATTTGATGCCAATACTCGTTAAACTCTTCAATGAAATTGAAAACGAAGCAATCCTCCCTAAATCATTCCTGAAGGCAAGTATTACTCTGATACCAAAACCAGAGAAAGACCCAACCAAAAAGGAGAACTATAGGCCAATCTCACTAAGGAACATTGATGCAAAGATTCTCAATAAAATTCTGGCAAATAGAATACAGCATTAAGATTATACATCATGACCAAGTGGGATTCATCCCAGCAATGCAGGGATAGTTTAACATATGCAAATCAATAAATGTAATACACCATCAACAGAGCCAAAACCAATAACCACATGATCATCTCAATAGATGCAGAACAAGCTTTCAATAAAGTCCACCACATGTTCATGATAAAAACCCTTCAGGAACTTGGAATACACGGTGTCTGCCTCAATCTCATAAAGGCCATCCATGACAAACCAACAGCCATCATTATACTAAATGGACAAAAACCGAAAGCTTTCGCTTTAAAATTAGGAACAAGACAAAGATGTCCACCATCACCGTTCCTATTCAACATAGTTTTGGAAACACTAGCCAGAGAAATCAGACAAGAGAGAGAAATAAAAGGAATAAAGATAGGAAAAGAAGATAAATTATCACTATTTGCAGATGACATGATATTTTATATAGAAGATCCAAAAAACTCCATTAAAAGACTACTAGAAGTAATAAATTCAGCACTTCATAATAGCATCTAAAAAAATGAAATACTTAGGAATCAACCTAAGAATGTAAAAGACCTATATGCTGAAAATTATGCTATGCTAAAAAAGGAGATTGCAGAGGATACTAGAAAATGGAAAGATATTCCTTTGCTCTTGGCCAGGAAGAACCAACATTGTGAAAATGGCCATACTCCCAAAACTGTTACACAGATTTAATGCAATCCCAATCAAAATACCATTAATATACCTCACAGATCTAGAGAAAACACTCCTAAAATTCATTTGGAAACAGAAGAAACCTAGAATATCAAAGGCAATTCTGTAAACAAAGACAAGGCAGGAGGCATACCAATTCCTGACATTAAATTGTACTACAAAGCCACAGTGATAAAATCAACATGGTACTGGCAAAGAAATAGACCTGAGGATCAATGGAGCAGATTAGAAGATGCAAGCACAACTACAAAGACACTCAGCCACTTGATATTGGACAAAGGGGCTAAACATGTTCACTGGAAGAAAAATAGCCTCTTTTTCCACATGCTGAAAACTGAAACTAGATCCATGCCTATCACCATGCACTAAACTAAAGTCTAAATGGATCAAAGACCTAACTATTAAAACAGAAACACTAAATCTACTGGAAGACAAGGTAGGTAGAAGTTTTGGAGACATAGGGGTAGGCAGAGAATTCATGAACAAAATGCAGACTGCACAGGAAACACTTCAGTGAGCCAACAACTGGGATCTCAGATCATTGAAAAGTTTCTGCACTTCAAAGGAAATCACCAGAAGAATGAAAAGAAAACTCACAGAATGGGAAAGAATTTTAGCCAGCAACCCTCCAATAAAGGATTTATATCTAGAACATATTAAGAATTGAAAAATATCAAGTCCCCCCAAATTCAAAGACCCTCTCAAAAAATGGGTATCTGAGATGAACGCACAGTTCTCAGATGAAGATATACAAATGGAAAATAAATACATGAAGAAATGTTCACCATCACTGGTCATTAGAGAAATGCAAATTAAGATAGCATTGAGATTTCATCTCACTCCGGAAAGAATGGCTGCCATCAAGAAATCAACTGATAACAAATGTTGACAAGGCTGCAGGTAAAAAGGAACATTGCTCCACTGTTTGTGGGAGTGCAGACTGGTGCAACCACTGTGGAGATCAGTATGGAGAATTCTCAGAAGACTAGGATTGGAAGTTCCATTCAACCCAGCTATGCCCCTCCTGGGTATTTTCCCAGAAAAACTGAAAAGGTCATATCACAGTGATATATATGCACCCATGTTCATAGCAGCACAATTTGTAATAGCTAAATCTTGGAAACAACCAAGATGCCCATCAACTGCAGAGTGAATGAAAAAGATGTGGTATTTTTACACAATGGAATATTACTCAGCTATAAAAAGATGATCTTGAGGCCTTCATAGGCAAATGGAGACAACTTGAGGCTATCTTCATTAGTGAAGTAAATATCATATTTATAAATCTCACATTGTGTCTCTAGTGTAAAAAGTAATAAGAAATGTAGGCATAATAAAACCCAAAATGAGTAATTGTTATTGTAAAAAAGAGAGGAAAAGAAAGTGCTCTAAAGGATGTAATTGCATGTATGTTTAAGTTTGTAGGATTGATGACCATATTACTAAGTTTTTGTTGGATAGTTGAATAGAACTGTTTGCAGTCTCGCCATTTGAATGGCCACTTTTTATGCTTCAGTTTTGTAACTTGAACACCTATTTGTAAGAGGACAATATGCAATTATCAACTAGTGATTTTTTACTGTTTATTTTTTTGAAATTATTTACTATTTCCACCCTTTTTCTGTGTAAATTTTTTTGTTTAAATAAAAAAAACAGTCAAAAAAATTACAGGGCATTTGAGTGTGTGCATGCACACAGCAGTCACAGAGAAGTGTACTTCGGGGACTAGATCCTCAGGAGGCTGCAGGGAAAGCCAGAACCAGACGAAAGGGTGGCTTTATCAATTTGACATGATCGTGACTTCTGCACAGCTGCTTTACTAGTGCTTTGCTCTTACAATGATCATGTCTTTTTAATTCATGTTTCTATCTTCTTAATTCATGCTCTTAAAAGTTGGGGCCCCTTGGGATCCAGTATTCAACATGATGGGTGTATTTTAAGCAGAAGCATGTGAAATACTTTTGAGTTTAGTAAGTGCTTATTATACATCATTAACTGTACAATTTATCATTTCCTCATTGAATCCTCTCAACCCCCAAAGAAGGCAACTAGAATTATCCACATGTCCTAAAAGAGGGAAATGCATCTTGGAAAGAGGAGGAGGCTATTGCAAGAATAGTCACAACTAGTGTGAACACAAGTTAAAGTGAGAACGTTAATATGAATTTAAACTCAGCTAACTCCCAACCTAGGGGTCCTCACTGCTATGGTATCCTACCTTGCACTTTTAATGTACCTTAGCAAATTACCTTGCTCATTTTTGTGTATCTAATGTTTTTTATTTTATTTCTCTGATTTTCTTATGGAAAGATTTCAGTTTTTTAAAGTGAGTGTCTCACTGGTATTTTGTGAGCCTGTGCTGTAAAATTATAAGTCCCTGGCAAAACAATGAACATAAATACTATTCTGTGAAAATCAACAAATGATAAACATTGACTTATTAAGCGATGATATAATTTAATTTTATTTTGATTGGCACCAGATGCAATTTTAAGGAATATGCTTGGCAATGTGTTCTATGTAAGACAAGCTAGTGAGGGTGATAATCTAAAAGGAGAGAGTTTGAAAGACAACATTTTATATTATTTTGTAGTTGAAAAATAATTCCAGAGGCAAAAATGAGGTTTTTAATAAATATTTGGAGCAGGGGTATCAAGGAGGTTACTTTAGCATGGTGAATGGTGGGCAGAGCACCTCACTACCTACTTGCTTTTGGTTTTCTGTGTCAAAGAAAATGATCCTCAGGCCAAATAGGATGGGATGAGCATGTACTACAGAACATGAATGAATAGGGAAAGGCAGTTCCTGAGAGATGACTCCAGGCTCTGAGGGTCTCCTGGAGTGAGACAGACACATGCTGGATGATCATGGCTCTGAATCAGTGGGCTTGGAGATAAGTGGGCAGGATTTTAGAAGGGGACGTTAAAGTACCAAGGAAGGAGAGCGATGATCACTGGGATGCAGTGAGGGTTTGGGGCAAGAATTTGTGCTAGCATTATTCTTGCTGCTTTGGTAAGGGTCACAAATTCATTGTGACCAAAAAAATAATAAGCAGAAAGGACTTTAGCAACACATCAGAATAACTTCTTGTTGGTATCTTTGTGGTCTGTTAAAATGTGCTTAAGGGAAACTGGATAGATGAGTAACTAGTCGGATGATCCAACTTCAGAGGTTCCATGTTTGAAAGGGAACTTGTTGGCTAAAGACTCTGTCCTTGGTCTTGCCTGTTGTTCTACCCTTAGATTAGGAAGACATTGATGGTGAATTCATCCTATGTGCAAATAATACAAAGACAGGAGAGACACTGAATACTGAGGTAGAGGCAGGATATAAAATGATATTTATAGAGGAGATGCGGATCAAGTCTAACAGAACTAAATGTAACAAGAGTAAATAAAGTTCTACAAATTTCAAAATTAAACTGCAAAAAACAGGCTGAGGGAGCTGTTTCAGAGACTTAGTAATAGGAGTAAAGTATTATTCAAAGAATTAGTAGTAGGAGCGAAATATTATTGGGAAACAGCTTAAGGTGCGCTATGCGTCAGGTCTGTGATATAAGCACCAAAAATCACAACACCTTAATCTGTGTTAATAGTTACATATTCTAGAATAAGAATGGGATTGTTTCTCTGTGGTATGCACTACTTAATTTGAAATATTGTATTTCTAATAATTTAATATGGAATATGTTTTCTGCTCTAGTGAATATGGAGTAGGATGTGGATAAATATTGGGAGACACCTAAGAGAGAACTCCATGGCAAGAGAGAGAAGGCAAAGAAAGAACCTGCCGGCAGCCTGCAGCTATCAGAAGGGATGCCAAGTACAAGAAGTCTTAGAGTTGCTCACTGCAGGCACACATCCCAGACCTGGTGCTAACACATAGCAACCATAAGGAGACAGGTTGGGGGCCAAAGTAGGATGACCTCCCGATTAATTACTGGGGAATTCTGCAAGGGAGGAGGAGTGCACTGAGGAGTGCCAGTGATTCTCACCACCCTAGGTGAGATGTGCCAGCCTGGAATCAGGGAGAGGAGGTAGGAGGCAGTTGCTGTCACGCAATTGAAACAAAACCCGGCAGCTGATTGGATGGAAGAGTTAAGGGGATGCAGAAGACTCCAGGATGGATCCGTGACTCCACAGCACCTGCACAGATGGCTGTCATTGGTTGTGCGGCTGGGGCAGATCATTGAATGCCTGTGTTTTTACCTTCCTCACCCGTGAAGCAAGAGGCTAGAATTGAGCTTCCTTTCAGTCATGGCCTTCTGTGATGAAACAAGCTGTACTGTCATCTTAAGAAAGGTGCCTTCACAGCTGTGTGCCTGGCCATCTGCATGATGTGAGAGCAGGAGGAGAGTGAGGTGGCTCCTACTCACAGACACTGTCCGTCCACGGCTTCACCAGCACCTGGGATTCCACCGCTTCCTCCGTCTAGCTCAGTCCTCATCTTGCTACGGGAAAGTGTAGGTGCTGATCCTATTAAGCCACAGTTGAACAAAATCAGATGTTCTGCTTAGTTTCTTCCCAAAGCTCCAGCTGAACTCAGAATGTTAAAGAAACTTTTGGTACTAAAGAAAAGGAAGGGGGAGGGCAGTGTTTGGATCGCACAGCTGAGCACTATTGATTCCACTGACAAACTAGGTGTTTGAGGATCACCAGTGATGAAAAGAAAGCCTTGTTTGAAAGAAAGTGGAACAACTCTGGGATCATACTTGAATTGTTTCACATCTGTGCTGTGGCTGATCATGGATTCCACTTGCAACCCTTTCCTACTTCTTTGAGAATGAGACCTCTGGTGTCTCCTGTGGTGACTGGTGTATCTGAGTGGCGATTGATGTATAACTTCTCTACTCAGCACTCAGTTCCTTTAAATGGAATCAATTACTCTCATTTGAACATTTGCTATTAAAAATAAAAGATCATAGTGCTGTCTGAGGTAGTGTAGAATACAGAAATTATTCTTGAGATTCTAGTATTAGCTGTGGATTCTAAAACAGCGAGTTTCTGTATATTTTAAATGTCTGTGGACAGCCATTTGTCTTGGGTAATTGTTAACCTTGGAAAAGTTTGCCAGTGGAATTTTAGGATTTTGAAGAAAGAAATTGAAATGAATCAAAAGCCCTAAAGTAACAACAATACTTTATAGATACTGGGACTTTAGCCTCAAAACTCATTTATAAAACTCTTTCTAGCAATTAACTACTCAATTAGGAATTACATCCAGTCTGTTAACTGAAAAACTTTTAATTAAATGTACCTGGCTAGGTAGCTTTAAAGAATTTGGCATTGACTTTGGACAACCATGGGAAATCTATCCAAATAGGAATTGCCTGGGTCTTTTCCACAGGAAAAAGGTTTAGGGCATTTTCTAATTTTTAAAATTAAGAGTGAGGAATCCATTTGATGAATGGAGCAAAAACCACCTTCGCTGTTTGAGGAAGGTTAAATGACATTTACCACATTTTTTCTTGCTAAGAAATAGAACAGGAAGAGTAATCTGCATTCATATAGCGTGGTTGGGCCAGGTTAGTCAAGAGAACTTAGGCTCAGAGGCCCTGGGAAAGTTTCCACTAAGGTTGACTTGTGAATACAAAACTTGTGAAAAAAGAAGGAACAGAAAGAACCCAAGTATTTGCTGTTAGCAATACTTAGCTTTTTAAACATTTCATAACACTGTATAAGTGATTTACCTGATGAGAGAACTAGATGCAACATCCTTGTATGTGGATTTGTTGATGGTTTTCTTTCCCTATTCCTCCAAAGTTGCCTTAGTTTTGTGGCATTGGGGATTGAACCCAGGACCTCACGCATGCTAGGCAAGAACTCGATACCACTGAGCCACATCCCCAGTCCCCCAAAACTGATTTTAAAAGATAACCCAGTAAATTGTCAATGTTTTGGAGGAGGCTTTTCAAAGGGACTTCCTCATCTGCAGTCTTCTGTACACCACTGTCCTGCAATATAGTTGACTTATTATAAGATTTAGAGGAGTTTGGAGAGAGGCAGGCAGGCTGTGAAGAAGGAGTTCAGGGTGTCTGTCTGGGCAGCTTCTGTTTACTGAAATGCTGCTGGATGCCAGGCTGGGCTTGTACTCTTGAGAGTGTTATGTGCTTAAATCCCTACGACATTTCACCGTAACTCTTTTGGCAAGAACAATAGAGCTGGGATTTTAACCCAAGTCTTCCTGTCTCAGAAGCATAAGCTGTTTTCGCCTCATTCAGTTCCCATGATGTTCCCCTGCCTGTCACATGGGTCTTCTACATCAGAATCACCTGAGCCCCTGTTGGACATCAGCATGTCAGCTCCACCTAGGGCTGAGTCAGATCTTTCTGGCTGGTAGCTTGTTCTGCGGGTGGCGTGATATGATCGTGCATCCAGGTGTGGGAATCATGCACTGTTTGATTCCCTTTGTGCACTGTTGCCTGCCTTAGAGGCTAGGATTTCTCTGTTCACCAGTAGATATCAGCAGATATCAGAGGTAAAATCCAAAATCGTGTTTCTAGTTACAGAAGTCAATGGAGACATTGAATGATGGATAAACTTCCCTGGACTTGCAGCTGAGAGCATTGTTGTACTAAAGCCATGTTTTTTTTTTTTTTTTCTCTTAGACATAGGAATTTACTCAGAAAATGACTCTCAACAAGTCTAGTTTTTCTGGTTTTAGAAGAAGTCAAATGAGGCATCAAATGAGGCATCAAAAGGTAGGCTTGCTTGGGTTTTGCAGTTGAGAGTTGTGTGTTGGCCATAGGGCCTTGCTTCCTGTTCTGGGACATGAGAATTTACTTAGGAAATCATTCACCTCTACTCTGGTTGGAACTGGAAATATTCATAGAGAAATGAAAACTGATTATAGAAATCAATCCTTGGGCCCCACCTAGCTGAAACGTGACCTCTGTGCCCCTGTATTGGTGTCTTATTTATAAGCATCAATAAAGATTTATTGCACTCATTAGAGGTTGGCAGGTTGAAGCATGAAATTATGCCATATTCTTGCCAGCTTGTTTCTTTGTTTTCTCCTTTCCCCCAAATACTAAAATAATCCAGATGGAGTCAGGGTGGGTTGGAGAAGGATGCCAAACACAAAATTAAATTAGAAAAGGTGCTATTGAAATAAGGTAGCTAATTTTAGCAGGGATCTGTGGTGAATGCAGTCAAGGTCAGCTCATTATGGTTAACTGAAAAGGGTGTGTGTGTGTGTGTGTGTGTGTGTATGTGTATGTGTGTGTAGTAGTAGAGACAGGAGGAACTGGGTAGAGGATAAGTTTATCTCGAATTATTGAACAACAATCATCAATTATGTGACACATGCATTCATTAACTCATTGATATATTCATTCCTCAAGGAACTATGTAGTGTAATCAAAACATACAGTGAATATTTGCCAGATTAATCATTCCATTGCCCTTAGTCTCAGTCTCAGGCAAAGATTCTGGGCATGAGCAAAATGCAGACAAACTTTCTGCCAATCCAGAATACACATCATGGGGGTCCAACAACCAATGAAGTCCTTCTTTCTGCAGAAACCTCCCAAGCCTGGTCTTTACCATCAGGCTGTCAGCCTTCTGGTCTCCTGAGCTCTGAAAAGAATCTCCTCTACAGAACAGCCTAAGCTGCTCCAGCTCTGTGCATCCAGGCAACATATCTGGACCTTTCCAAACTCTGCCCACAAGCCATTTCCAAACTCTCTCAAAAACTATGATCAGGTGTAGTCACAGCAATGGCTCCACTTCTGGTACTAAATTCTTAGTTAACTTTTAATTGTCACTGAGACAAAATACCCCTGATGTCCAAAGCTGGGAAAGGAAAGGTTTATTTCTTACAGTTTTTGGAGGTTTCAGCCCATACTCAGTTGGCTCCAAGGCTGGGTGGATGGCAGGACTGCAGTTCATGGCAGCTGCAAACAGCAAGCATAAACCGGCAAGAGAGAGCAAGATACACCTTCTTCCTGCCATTACATTATATGCTGGCTCCCATCCCTAGGTGGGTGTAGCACTGACACCATCAATCCAAGCTCTAGACAAGGAGCCAGTCACAAATGCACAATGCAAATACATGAGTCCGGGGGGCCACAGACATAAACCATGACAGAAACACAGTAAGAGACCAAGTTACGTGACAGGAAGTGGCAGAGTAGTTAAGGGTAAAAAGAATAAATCCTGAAGACTTCAGGGTTGGATGTGCAGCTTGACTCTCCAAGGTGGTTAGGTTTACACAAGAGTGAGGGCATCTTGATGGGGGGATGGTATGAACAAGGACCTAGAAACAGAGGTGCTAGGCACTCTGGCAGTGACCACGCCATTCATGTGGTATTGATGGGCACTTGCTGGTGAGGGAGGAAGTGAGGCTGAGGCACAAGCTCTTCCACTGTCATCACATTGTCACAGAGAGTTGTAATGGTCTGCATTCCTGTCTGCCTTCCTCCTGAGGCCGAAACTCTCTAAGAGCAAGAACTGTGCCTTTGCTCACTTGTGTAAGCCAGCATGCAGTTAGTATGTAGGGAGTGAAAGTTGATCTATCTGGTCAAGGTGCATGTTTCTCTTCCTTGCCATCTGTTACATATCTGACATCAGCCAAAGTGATTTGCTCTTCTGGAAAATTATTAGCTTATTATGTGGCACATCACAGATGTGGTTAGAGGAAGCTGAGATCACTTTGAGCTTCACAGTACTATTATTAGAGTTAAGTCATCAATGAACCACAGGGGAAGGGACAAGGGCTGGAGAACTAATGGGCAGACACTAAAGATCTGCTTCTGTGTTAAGTACTCTGCATATATATATATATATATATATATATATTTTTTTTTTTTTTTTTTTTTTTTTTTGTCTTTTTGAGACAGAGTCTCACTATGCAGTTCAGGCTGGCCTTGAGCTCACTTTGTAGCCCAGGCTGGCCTCAAACTCACAGTGATCCTCCTGCCTGAGTCTCCTGAGTGCTGGGATTATAGGCATGAGCCACCACACCTGGCATACTTACGGGTGTTTAAAAGACTAGCAGATAGAATCATAAAGACTTTGTCTTTCAGAGAGTACAATACACATATTAGACAGATAAGATGCCCGTTCGTGCAGCAGAAATAAACAGAAGAATATCTCAATAGTGCATGTAACTTAACCTGGAACTTGGTTTGTTTTTGTCTGTGGAGTTGGGCTAGACGTTCTCTAAATAGCCTGTGAGCCTGAAATGGAACCAAAGCTCAGTGGTTAGCAGGGTCAGTAATTGTGAGTAATGCTCACTTAGCACCTGGCCCATGGATGGGCTTCTTAGTGGTGCACGAGTGGGCTGAGGTGTATCTCGGAAGGTGCCGAGGAGGAGAGCGGTGGGGAGTGGGAAAGATGAGCACCAAGGCGTGGCGGCTAGAATGAGCATGTGGCAAGAGGTTGCCTGAGGAAGCAGGGTGGTCCTTGTGTGGCACTGGCCCCCGGACAGTGGTCAGGGTGACCCTTTCAGATGGATCCTTCCTGGAGGTGAGTCCTTTCTTATAAGCTCCTGGCAGCACGGTGGCTGGGATCCTGGCGATTCAGTCTGTGCTGGTGCATTGGAAGTCTTGACTTTCAGATCAGCAGTTTCTAGGGCTGAGAGCTGAGAACTTGACCTTCTGACAGCCCCACCTGCTTTCAGGACTCCCTGAGCCTGGCTCTTGGCTTATTCTGAGGTTGGAAGGTCTGTTTCCATGTAGAAATCAGCTGTTACCTTTGCACTTCTAGCCCACACTGTCTGTGAGCAGCCATTGGCAAGTTATTTTAGCCCACCACAACTCAAAAAGTTTGTGCTTTCTCTGTCCAGGTGGATCTGCCAGAGGCCCCCTGACCCATATGGTCTGTCCCCATATCATATGGCCACACAGCCCAATTAGAAGTGACCGAGGCAGCAGTGCACTTAATTTTATCCAGTTAACACCTAACCCTTGGTTTTCTTGGCAAAGCAAAGGTATTGGCCTTTTGGCCCTTGCTGGTCTGGTCAGCAATTACCCAGTTATTAAAACTAGATAATTGCCATTAGTTCTTGTCCTCAGTGCATCCCGAGTCTCACTGTGGGCTGGTTTTTATCTCATTTGCAAAAACTCTTCCATGCAGAGCTGGGCATATTTGTCCTTCAGACACCAAGCAGGACCAACAGAACAGTGGCTCTCTGAGGCCACTTTCTGGGGCTGCCTTTGCTGCACTGGGACAGGAAGCTGCCGCCTGCTGCCTGCGCTTCCCTCTGTGTGGAGGGCTGAGGTTTTATTGTCAGGGGAATGGGGTTTCCCCTTGCTTTTTCTTGGCTGGACATTGCTTGTGGGACTGTTTGAAATTCTTTTTTGGGAGTATGGACTTTCTCTGTCCTTTTTTCTCTTGCCTTCTTTTTTTTAGTTCTTATTTCTGCCGCAATTTCTTAAACTCTGCCGTTGAAAGGAGGCATTCTTGTTTTCTCCAGGAGAAGTCTCATCACACAGGTGTGTGTCTGAGCCTCCTCTCACAGCTTCTTCTTGCTGCCTTGATGCTTGTAGCAGCTATCTGAAGGACAAAAGGGGAAGTTAGGAGCCCAGGTCGTCCTGCTCTTTGATTGTATGCTTGGCTGTTGCTTCTCAGCCCTTTGCAGGAGGAGCTCACGTCAGACTGGGATGAGGAAACAGGAGAATTCCCAGCCCCAGAAATAATTGCTTCTTGGAGTGAATTGTTTGGGAGCTCAGTGCTGAAGAATGCTTTTAGACGAAGCCCCACCGATGATTGGGACTTGGTGGGGGAGAAAAGGTCTGTGATCTGTGTTTTGTGGTAAGGAAAACACCTGTGTGCATCTGTAATAAGAGATTTAATTGGGCCCTCGGTGTGTTTCTGCCTCTCTGTTGCAGTGGCTATGGTATTATTCGATTTTAACTACTTCCAGAGGGCAATGATCTTTAACCCAGCTTCATTCCTGGCTGTTTTGTAAATTGATGTGGGGGAGTGGGTAACTGTAATGAGGGTTTCTTGCTCTTATCCTTATGGCTGTGACCTCATTTATTTACTCCTTCATTTGGCTATTGGATAGGTTTATTAAATGGCTACCAGATATAGTGTATGGCCCAGCTCAGAATCAAGGATTATGGTGACAGGAAGAATCTGTAGGGGCATTTTGCAGATAAGGAAACTCTTAACTCCATCACATTTTCTTAGTGCCTCTCCAAGTCCAGGGCTCTTGAAAATTCTAGCTTTGGGGTAACTTTTTGCCTAGCTTCCCTGTGCCTCATCATTTTAAAATGACAGTCTGGTGAGCTGGTCCAGCAGGGGCTCTGTGGTACCTGACCCTTCTCTGAAGGGGGATGGGCTCCTGTCCTTCCTCTTGTCCTTTTCTCAGGCTGCTTTCCAAACCAGCTGTCCTTTTGGTGCCCTCTCATCCCCTCAGGGGCTTGATGGGGACTTATCTGCCTCCATAGCACTCACATGTTGACCCCAGACATGTCTTCATCCTGCAGAAGCAGATGAGGCCAAGAAAACTGGTTTCAGATCTATAGTTCTGAGTAATGGCATGAACTGTTTCCCCTAAAATTCATATATTAAGTCGTAACCCCAGTACCTCAGAATGTAACCTTCTTTATAGGTTCATTGCTAATGTGATTAGTTAGCTGAGGTCATACTGGAATAGAGTGGGCCCCCAGTGCAGGATGCCTGCTACTCTTATCAAAGGGGAAAGATGGACACAGAGAGACACATGCAGGAGGACGCCAGCTGAATGTGACAGTGGGGATCAAAGTGATGCATCTACAGGCAGGCAACATCAAAGGCTGCCAGCAAACCACCAGAAACTGATGAGAGGCATGAAAAACAGATTCTTCTTCATGATAGCCCTCAGAGGGAGCAACTCTGTTCTCACCTTGATCTTGGATTTTTAGCCTCCAGAACTACGATTCAATAAATGTTTTTGGCTGAAGCCACCCAGTTTGTGGTACCGTGTTATAGCAATCTTATCAAACTAATGCAGACTACACATACAGAGTACTTGAGAATGTTCTTGACTGTTGCAGAGGGCAAAATACTCCTCTAGGAAGGGGCGCTGGCGGGAGAGGAGCTGCTAGCTCACTGCCATCCCAGCAGTGTGAGATCTGAATGAATGAATGAATGAGTTTCACTATACCTTTTTTTAAACATGAAAGGTTTGTTTACATAGCTGAATGAACACTAAGACTTAGTGTCTTAGATCTTTGTAAACTGTATAATAGGCAGGAAATCTGTTTTAAGGTATTCTGTACAAACTCCTCTCACAAAGATATATATTGGATATATATTGAACTCAATAAATCACTGAGTCCAGATTTTGTGAAGTGGTTACTTGGATACATATTCTTGGGGCCTCTACTAGAGTTTGCCTTTCTGGGATGTCCTTCGATCTCCTCACTGCTCCCCTCTCCATATGCTAGAGTCATTATCTAGTTTAGTCCTCACCTCTTAGGGACTTTTTTTTGCTCCTGGGCATAGATAGGTGTTCTCTGCTCTCCTTTGCCATAACTGAACTTGTTTTATGCTATTTTTGCTGACATGTTGGGGCAGCAGATGCTCTGGAGGGGGCCTGGGGCTGCCTGGGGTGGACACAGAGGACTCTCTTGTGCTTGGGGAGCTTGGACAGAGGTGGGCAAGCAGATGATGTGGTTGTTAGTGGGTAGAATAACTTCAGGTCAGGGAAGCTTCTATAAAGAAAGCAAAACACAGTTATGTCCTGGAGAGAAAGCAGTGGTAAGCAGGAGGTCAGGTGGCCTGGGAAGCCTGTTAGACAGGCAGTAGCTGATCTGAGACCTAAAGCCATGGAAAGGGTCAGCCCCACAGAGCTCAGGAAGAGCATCCCAGGGAGAGGGAAGAGCAAAGTACAAAGGTGCAGAGAGAGAGGGTGGAGGATGCAGCTGAGGAACAGAGAGGGGCCCGGTTTGAAGAAATTAGCAGGAGCTGGATCACTGTAGGCCTTGTCTCCCTGCCAGAGTGAGGTTTCTCTTCAATGGATTTTGTAATCAAACAAAGGTCAAAGGATGTCTTAAAGACATCATTAAGACACTGAACCCATGTATCTAAGAATTGCTGCTGGGGAAAACTATGCCACCCAGGACATATCAAGAAATAGTAAACAAGGGGACAAATACAACTCAAAGGTGCTACAACAAGATGCCAGGGTTTTATGTTCTAGATGTTATATGCTTTCTTAGAAAATACTGCCTTTGACCTTTGTTTGATCTGTCAACTCTTTCTGTACATTCTATTATAATAATTGTGGTTGTGGATATTCTCAGGTCCTAGCAAATTTAGGTCAAGAAATTATCACTGGCAAGGAAGTAGAAGTACAGAATCAACACCAGAGGAAAATTCAATGCTTCCACCCTAACATGGTGGCGGACAGAATGACAAGACAGTAGATAGGAGAGGGGAAAACATACATAAAATCTAACAGCTGAAAACTCCGCAGCTCACCCACGTGAGATTATTACTTCAGAGACAGTCTTAGATTTCACAGTAAGCCTAAGACATCGTACATGATACCATGATAGACTCCAGGCTCTTCGCATTGAAGATTTGGAAATACGACAAGAAGGTTACATTGCGCTCCATTTGTTTTGTCTAAGAAAACAGGAGAGTGGGGACCGAATAATTACCATTTGAAGCAGTTAAAATCCAAAAACAACTTCAGTACTTCAGGGTAAGCTTCATTTATCTGGAAAATGTGCTCCTGTGTCATTCTGCCTCCCTGAATGCCACCAAATAAATGAAAATGCGATTGTTTAGCCCTTTGATCTTCAAAAGCTTTGGTACAAGTGCTAGATGATTTCCCGTGACCTCCCAATCAGAGCCAGGAATTATTATTTCTGTTTTTCTCCTCCCTAAGAGCCAGGTAGGAAATGACGAGCAAACAATGACATTATTACAGTGGCATTTTAATGGGTAGTCAAAGAATGAAGCAGTCAGCAGAGGCCCTGCATGAAATATTCATGGGTATTTTTCTTCAGTGCTCCTTCTGCCTGCATACGGAGGGAAGAACATCCTGCCTAGAGGTCTGGGGAAGCACGCATGTCAAAACGGCTCTTGCAGGCCTCTCTGACCTTTAGGACAGGGATAGGCAAAGCTCTTCTATTCCCCCACACCACGTCCAACATTTTTTCTTTTCCTTTAAATGTATTTTTCCAGGCTGGAGGTGTCTCTGCTCTTCACTGAGGGTCCAGGATCTCCCTGGCCATTGGCAGTGCCTTTTCCCCTTGGGAATTAGGGGCCAATTTTGAAGATGCAGATTCCTTTGTCAAGGCTTTAGAGAGAAGGTAGATAGGCTTAAACATATTTGCATAACTGAAGTGAGAAAGAAAATAGAGCCCCATGGGCTGGTCCAGGGTGCCTCTAAGGGCTGCCTGCAGGCTGTCAACTGTCAGCTTCCGAGGTCCATTAGGAGCTCTGTGTAGCATCTTAGTGACAAACTGTCCTTACAGCTTGGTGGCCTATTTTGTCTATTGACGATCCTTCTGGATGCACTTGGCCCACATGGTCTGTGCTCCTTTGTGTAATTTTCTGTGGAGACCATTCCTATGATGTCTAAACTTCTGAAACCAAATTTTCATAGAACAAGAATCCTCCCTTTGAGAGTGTTTGGTCTCCTCTCCGTGTGCCTTCTCCAACCCCCAACGTGTCTTGTTGTTTCTCCCAGGCAGATGCCTGACCTTCTTCCACACTGAGCCGGCCCATCCTTTTGGTCCATTGCTGGCCTGGTGCGGCTTCTTTTCCTTCTCATCCTCTCTGGCACTTGTTGCCTGGCCATTTGTTTGGTACTTGTGGGGTGTGGGTAGATGATTAATAAGTAATTTTCTAAGCAGAGCAGAGAAGGCACCTGATATACAGCCTTTACCAGTTTCTGCAGTGCAAGTGCCCCTACTGTGGTAGATTTCAGGGGAGCAACCTGGTGTCACCGAATGCAGAGTCGTGAAGCAATTTGTACAACTGGCTTCCTCCAGCTCACATCAGCTGGCTGTAGTACATCCCCTGTGCATTGCTCGAGAGCTTTTCTTGTTTGTCTGTCTCACCTTCCCAACTACAATCCAGACCTTAGAGGGCTCAACTGTGGCATCACGTTTTCACCTGGGAATTTGTGAAAAAAATATCAGTGTTTGGAGTCTACCCTTGATTGGACAAGTTGTGGGAGGGGTTAGGGCATTGAGATTGTTAAGGAACTTCCCAGGTGGGTTAATGCACAGGCAGGAGAGAGATCCCACTATCTTAGATGCAGAGAGGTTATTTTATGTCGATGCTACTCAAGGTGTGATCCTTGGACCAGCAGTATCAATATTACTCTGGGAGTTGGTAGAAATGCTAATTTTGGCCTTCAGAGGAGCAGGTTAGGCCAGCAATCTGTGGTTTAATAAGTCCTCCAGGTGATTCTTGTAATTCTAAATTTGAAAAACACTATTTTACCTCTTCTAAATCCTTATTAGAACTAAAGACCGTTATAGGCACACAGCTGTGCCCAATCAACACTTGTTGATTAAAATCTCTCAGGGAGAATATTTTTATGAAGCAAGTTATTTTTTCCTCTTTGTGAGAGAATTTAGTGCAGAGTACCTTAAAATAGAGACTTCTTCTTGCATATTGAATCACGTGGTTTACAAATATCCAAGGATCTGACATTTAACGTTCATTCAGCTATGCAGAAATACTTTTCACATTAGAAAGTACAGTGGAATTCATTCTTGTGTTCAACAAATGCATATGGATGGCTGGAAATATTTTGGTGTTGGTCCATCTTCTCTTATGTGGCCACACAACTTGCAGGCAGGATGGGCATGGACTTTTGTGCTTGATCTGTGCCTAACAAGCCGTGTGGTTTGGTGGTAGATGCTTCTTTAGACTTTAATTTTTTCATAGTGATTAATATTTACATATACTTTTCTATTTTAACCTAACACAGAACATCAATGAAAAACTTATAATAAACTCATAAATAATGATGGGGATAGACACATTCTCATTACATTCAAGACAAAAAAAAAAAAAAAACCCAACTGAAAACATCGATACCTGTTAGTACTTGTATTTCCTAAACAGGTGGTGATAGAGCATGCATGGGAATCACCTTAGGGTCCTGTTAAACTATAGATCTCACCGAAAACAGATTCCAGTCAGTGCCTGTGATGAAGTTCATAGGCATGTACTTACCATGTGGAGAGGTTCTTGGGGTCCAGCTGATGTGGTCATGGAGGAAAACCAAAGGAGTGTGAGAGTTGCAAAGTAAATTGTTTGCAAAAGTGATCACACAAAAGATTTAAACTGCTAAAGACAAATAAGAATTTGCTGCTTTATACACAAGAGAGCACCCAGCTACCTGATGAGGTAGTTCTGAGTGTCAAGTCATGGCAATTTGTAAGTCATAAAGTAGGGTACATTTCATGTAACCAAGTGATAAATTATTAGCTTCTCAACATGTGCTTAATCTGCATTGCTTTGGCCATTGTAGAAGAGTCTTTTTTCCAGAATGCCTGAGGTTCATCTAGCAGGTTCTAGGTATATATTTTTCACCTGTTTCCTGCATCCTTTGCTATGAGTCATTTCCCTAAATAGATTTCCTACTCTTTGAACTCCTTTTGGCAGTGTGTGGTGAAGAGAAGAGATGGTGAATAGCTTTCCTCTAGGGTCTACTCTTAATTGATTGGTCAGACCCTGGATTCTAAATGCTGAAATGGATCCATGGTTTATATAGAGAAATTGACCAGTAAATACTTGCTGAGTTAGTGGGCAATGACTATATATTTAATCCTTAATGGGCCAGTTGAGGACTTCCCTTAAGAGGGTGTCAAGTTTTACTTTCCGGATTACAGCAACCAAGAGCTCAAAGGAGCTGTGGGCTTTCTTTTCTACATAACCAATGAAGTTCCTCCTTAAGATATAGGTGGAACCCTGTCCTCCAGGTCTGCAGAAGCAAAAGGTTTACATATGCCTACCCCTCAGAGCCTGAGTCTGGCAGACTCAGAGGTCCTGCTCTGAAAGGTAGCAGTTAACACTTCCTTTTAGAATTACCACCTTCTTCCTGGTCCTAAAATTTTTGGTCTATTAGAGCTTGCCTGTAGTATAAGAGACGGCCAGTAGGTGCCGCTCCCAGAACTACTTTAACTAACAATTCATCACACTGGAAGACAGGACAGACCTGGGGATCTAGAACCCAGGGATCTAACCTGATAAGGAAGAGTTTGCATTTGAACCAGATGCTTTCTTGGAAAAACCCTGAAAATGTCTTCTTCTTGGCTGGACTTGGCACAGTTAGAGCTGAGCATTCTGGGGACTACTGCAGGCTCCCTGCTTTCCTTGCTGAAGTGACGGTTCTCTGACCTCCGAGATTTATACTCAGATTTGCTGTCTACTGGGGAGCAAAGGCAAATCTACAGTTTTATGGTTCTCAGGGTAATTTTTATGTGGGTTAAAATTTGAGAATCATTTAGAGTAGTCCCTTTTTCTTCTTCCGGGGGAAATGACAGGCATGTCTGATTGGAGTTTCAATCATGAGGAGCTTTAAAACAGGAATATTTTGAGAAATTGGTCACATTTAAAAAAAAAAAAACAGTGCACTACTTCTTCTATCTGAAAATTGTATTTTAAGTTCAAGGCAAATTTAAACAAAAGCTGTGCTTGAGATGGGTACAGGTAAAATGGGAGAAGAAACTTTTGATAGAGAGGGGGGAGGAAAACAAGACATGTTATGTTTCCTTTTCTAATGTTTTGTCAGATGCACAGAGCACCATTAGTCGGTCTCTGGGCTTGTGGGGGGGCATTGGGATTTTGTGGGCTCCCTGAGCTGACTCAGCATGCTGAGCTTCCGCTGATCACTTATGTGCCATGCAGAAGCTCACAGTCAGGGCTCAGCCCTGGGGCCTTCCAACCCAATCTTCCATGCCAGAGGCATGTGCTTGCTCTGCTGTGTGGAGAGCAAGCACCTCCTCCTCCTGTTTGACACCAGGCTAACCTGGCACAGAGGCACGGGAGCGTGTACACAGAGAGCGTGCAGGAGTGTGCAGAGGCCTGGCACTGGGAGGTGGGGGGAACACAGAGTGTGGAACCTGCCTGATTGGATTCCAGAGGGCTGGGAAAAGAGCTCCACTTTCCTGTACCCTCTCTGCAGCCCATCTCGTCCTTTATCCCTGCCCTGTTCTTGCCTGTCTCCTCTCCCACTGCTGTTTTCCATATTCCTGTCTCTCTGGTTTCCTGCATGGTGGAGAGGTGGTCAGAAAACTTTTTTATGTGCAACTCAGAAGGGACTATGTCTTACTGTGGGAAAGCTGTGGCTTCTCCAGGGATGACTTTGGCACAGCAGGAAGGGACTGACACCCTCAAGGTGCTCTGCTGCTGTGTACCGGGTCCTTGCTAGCCCATGGCGTATGGCCAGTGCTGGGCTGGCTCTGGAGGCCTTCCCAGGTGCTGCATCCACAGGGGCGCTGCCAGTGCTTCCCGTTTCTGGCAGTGGATTCAACACTGAGTGTCTGAGGAGCTCTCTGGGGTGCTGTGGTGGGTGTGCCCCTGAAGCAGTGAGCAGCTCAGTGAGGGTGCTCCCCTGTGGGCAGGTGCCCACTGAGGCAGAGCTGTGCCCAGGCAGGAGACACACTATATGGGAGAGGTTTGCAGGTGTTGCCAGGCTCTCACTTTGGTACTTCTGGGGAGAGAGAGTCTTCAGCTTGGCTTGTCGGAGCTAGGGGATATACACCAAGACGTGGTGCTGGCATACTCAGGGACCAGAGGGTCAGAGCCAAGGAATGGTGAGCTGTTAGGGTCTGCAGCCAGACTGATGAGGGATCTTTGCACTGGAAGGATCCCAGGAGATTCCCCAAAACAGAGCTGGAGAAGCATGATTCAGCCCCACTCATGGGGAAAGTTGTGGGTGTGGTAACTTCCTGATATCACAGAAAAATAAATTTAAGAGGCATCAGTGAGACACATGAAAAGGCTAGATTTACAAATCAAAGAAATGGAGAGAGAAAGGGGAAAAGTGTGGGAAGAAGGAAGGGAGAAAGGAGAGACCTAAGGTTGGGGCTGAGGGTTTTATATGGTTTTGGGATGAAGGATCTGGAGTGTGTATTTCTACAGTACGGCTGGTCCTGTACCTGGCAGCTGAGTTAGAATGTAAACCATTTACAGGTGTTGGAGACTGAAGCATGATCAGCTTTTGGTGAAAGGAAGTATGTAATTTAAGGTGGTAAGTATGGGCCTGGACTGATTGTGTCTCTTGAGGCTTTTTTTTTTTTTTTTGAGTGAGTTTCCTGAGTAAATTTTGTGTCCTGAAGCTGTTTTTTTTTTCAAAGTACAATTTTCAAACCATGGATTTCCTCTTTTCTCCCTATCTTTATTTCTTTTACCCTATCTCAGTGGTATGGTTTGTGTCTTGATGTCCTCCCAAAGCCTCATGTTTTCCTAGGTGGGATTTTTCAGAGGTGGTTGGATCTAGAGTGTGTGATGCTAGGATTTTTCATGGTGCAATGCAGGATTAAAAATACTGGGGTAAAGGGTATGGGTGTGTGATTACTGGACTAGTCCACTAATTGGTTTGGCACCACCCTACATCGGGTAGCCTGGATAGAGTATAAAAAGAGTAGAAAGAAGCTGCTGTTGTCACTTGCTTGCTCTTGCTGCCTTCTGCCTGCCATGCCATGAACTGTTTTTCCTCTGCAATGCCCCCTGCCATGTGCCACCCTACCTTGTAGTCAGCTGACTGCACTAAAACCTCTATGCACTGTGAGCCAGGAAGCCTTCACTCCCTTTATTTGTGGGTGTTGGGCATTTGTCTCAGTAACAAGAAAAAGTAACCTAGAATCTGGTGCCGGAGAAGCAGGAATGTTGCTGTGAGTGTACTTGACCGTGTGGTATAGAAGCCTTTGGAGCTGACACCTGAGAGGAGTCAGGTGGATTTAGAGACATTGGCTGAAGAAGCAGCCCAAGAATGCCTGAGACTGTACTTGATGGTCTTTCTTCCAGTTCCAAGATTTCCTGTTCCTCAATTCCATGTGGATTTAGGCAACCAATAAGTATCGCGGGTGAGAAGAGATAGGGCTGTGAGCAGAAGCAGAAGCTTTCTGGCTTATGGAATCCATGCTTGGCTCTGACTCTCGTGCAGGGGATCTGGGGTCCCCAGGTGGAAGATGTGCACATTACTTTGTAATGGAATCATAGCCAGGGCTGGTCCCCAGGTCCTAATTGTCCTGATGATGGCAAGGGCTGCAGGCTGCTGCTGAGACAGCTGGGCTGGACAGAGGAAGGACCTTGATCCTGGATGCTGACTGTTGACATGGGTGTGACCTCCTCTGTCTTGCCTCTAGCTGTGCCCCAAATGTAAAAGCTTCCAGATGGAGAGGCCAGAGGGTAGATGCAAGAGACAGCCCACTGAGAGGCAGAGCCCTAGGGCAGGAACTCCAGGACTGTGGACAGGCTCTCTGGCATATTGTGCATGTCGGTTGACCCCTTGCAGAGCAGGTGACAGGTTGCTGTGACTGAGGGACAGTGACATGACTGGAGGAGGCTGATTCCCTGACTCTGCGAGACTGTTCTCTTCTCTTCCACTTGCAGTAGATTCCTTCGGGGTCCCCTGTTCCCAAAGTTACCCTTCTTCTGTTGTGTTTCAGGTCTGCTCAGTAATTGCCTGGACTAGGAATACACCCCTGGTGGGGAGAGGCCGATGTCCTGGACAGAGAAAGGGATTGCAGTCAAGTCTCAGTCAAGCAACTGGGCAGGTGGGCCATGTCTGTGCCCGTGACAGTCTCCCTCACCCACACCTGTCTACCTCTTTGCCTTCCTGTCCCTCCTGTGTGCTGCTTTTCCTTACAGGGCATTTCTGCTGTCACCGTTGAGGCTGCTGTCCTAGGATCAGTTCTTTTCTGATTCTCCAGTGTCCCTGGGCAGAGTTCTGGGATGGAGGTTGAGTTCAGCCATTGTTTCACTGTTTTTCAGTGGTGTCCATGGGCAGCTAGGATTTGTGGGTTTCATCAGCCTGTTCGAAGCTTTTCCTTTCTCCTTCCAGCCTGCTCCGCATTCCCTTGCCTCGCCCTCTGTGGCCTCTCTTGGTCCGCAGCAGATGCTCCACTCTTTCCCTTGCCATGCCTTATCCCCTGCTAGGAAAGCCCATCCCCTTCCCTTCCTGTGAACCCTTCCTGCCCTTGAAGGCCCAGCTCTGGGCTCTGCCCTTCTTGGAAACCCCTCCTGGTCACTCTAGGCCTGTCCCATCTCCTTTATACCGGGAGGCCCCTTGAATTATGAAGTCAGCCTGCCAGTCAGAAATGACGTGTTGATGCTTTCCATGACTGGGGGGAATGCTGAGGACACACAGGTGACCCAGGTGGGCACAGCCTTTGCTTGCAGTCCAGGGGGAAGATGTGCTTTCAGTAAACCATTGACAATAAATAGCCAAGTAGTTGTAAATGTGAGGCACTGGAAAGGGCTCTGGGGCCTGGGCAGCGTCTCCCAGGGAAACTCAACCTCAGAGGCTTCTCCGAGAGTCATGTTTAGGCTGAGCCCTGAAGACACAGGTACCCAGGCAGAATCCGGAGGAAGCAGTGGGTGCTCAGCCAGGCTGGAGAGATGACAGGAGGCAAATCCCATGTGAATTTGGCTTGAATTGCTGTCTTAGGCTGCCCTTGCCCTCTTCAACAGGCAGTAAGCTTCTTGCAGATGGAGGCTGAATGAGAAACCTCTGGGTCTCCATAGCAGGCATGGTGTGCTATGCCTACAACTCAGAGCTGGAGGAGGGTAAAGGAGTTTTGTGAGCCTGTTAATGTGCATCAGCCAGTAGAAATTTGCCATGGTAAGAATACTTGCACTGTATAAGTTAGTAAATGGTATAAATCTGAGCTCTTTTAGTTTTCCTTTCAGTGAGCAGGTACTTAAACTTCTCCTGGAACAGCACCGCTGCTGCTACTGTGCTGTGCGCAGAGCAAGAGGAGGTGAGTGGAGGAGAAAGCAGCTCAGAGTCAGAGGACAGACTCTAGCTGTGTGTTGCTGGTCATGTCATGTTGCTTAGGTCATCTGGACTTGGGTTCTTTCATGTATGGATTTGAATGGATGGGCGTGAGACCTGGGAGAAGTTTGCATGTGACCCTCCTGCAGGTATCCCTCAGGGTCGGGAGACAGCAGGCGGGTTAACTCCACTCAAATAATTACCTGAGGGGCCTCACCAAGTGGAAATAACACCTATTCTCTGTTCCTTTTGTTTTTGGGTATAGTTTAACTTTACCTTAGAGAGGATAACAGTCTCTGTATGTTTAATTGCACACACTCCTATCCTCCCTCTGGAAGAAGGTGACACGTGTGTCTGCCTGTACATCACACACCACACAAGTTATTGCTTGGTTCACTTGATCATCCTTCCTCACTTCCCACCTCTGGGCTCCCAACTCCCAGTGGGGTTTGCTTATTTTCCCCTTCTTCTGTACTGGGCATTGAAGCCAGGATCTTTGCACTAAGCTACATCCCCAGCCCTTTTTAGCTTTTATTTTGAAACTGGATCTTGCTAAGTCACTAAATTGCCCAGCCCAGGCTCCAACTAGAGGTCCTCCTCTCTCAGCCTCACAGGGTACTGGGATTACTGGTGCCCCAGGCCTGGCTGCCTGTTGACTGTACCATTTCCTGGTGCTTCCCCAGGGCAGCAGGAGAGGGCCCTCCTCCTCCTAGGGGCTCACTGGGATTTACGATGGGTTTTGTGGTGTGCAGTGGTGATGCTGCACCACCTGAGGGCATGCAGCTGGGCACAGCCCCTCCTCTCCGCACCTGGGCTGAAGCTGCCATATCCCCAGCAGAAGGGAGGCCATGCTGTCTGTCGCTGGTATCTGCCCTGTGTTGATTATTTAAGGATAATATTTGTGGCAGTGGAGCAAACGAGGCGGGAAATGGCTTTTGCGGGTGATTAAATGTTGAGATGATGTGGCAGTGGCAGCTTCCATCCGGGGCCATGAGTCTCAATTACCTAACAAGACAGAGAGATTTGACCAAGAGGCATTCGCTGAGCCCTGGTTCGAAGGGCTGCCAGCAGGGGAACTGGCATGCAGGATATGCACAGCTGGGGTAAGGTGCTGTCATTGCTGAAACTTGACATCTGACCTTGAGCAAGTCAAGTTTCTTCCTGTGCCTCAGTTTACCTCTTGATAAAATGAAGGGCCCGGACTAATTGATCTCCAGAGTCTTGCTCAGTGCTGACATTCTGTGATTTTATGAACTTTGCCAACAAGCAGAGGCATTCCTGCTTAGGCTTGTTTTATGTTCTAATTCCCAAGGATATATTTCTAATGGACTGTTCTCTGGAGACTCTAATTATTTCTTGTTATCTAAGAATAATTTTATCAAGTAGCAGTAAGCTATGTGGAGCCTGGTATGTGTGTGTCCCATGTGAATGTGTTCTGGGGATTCAGTGGAACCCAGCGGGTGCTTGGTGTCTGTGCTTCAGCATGAAGCCCAGGGTCCTGGGAGCCCTGCAGGATTTGGGGGAGGAAAGCCACTTCCCAGGCTGAGCTCTGTGGTTGCTGTGGCCTTGGCCATGTAGTGACCGAAGCTGTGAGTCTGTGATTCCACTGTTAAATGGAGCTAGAAATCGTCCCATTGAGGGATAAGGAAGAAGACTGTGTAGGTCACATAGTGGCAATGCTTAGGCATGGAGCAACCAACACACATTGGTCCTCTCCCCACGCTAAGTGCCAGGCCTAGGTTAGTGGTTAGAGGCACAAAGATGCCTGCTTGTCAGGAGTTCCTGCCTGCTAGATACCTGCACACTCTGACCCACAGCCCTTGGTATGTGGCATAGGAATCGGCCTTATGCTGACAGGACACTGGTCTGGGTCACCAGAGGAGAGTCTGGCTCAGCGATGATGAGACTTTTAGAGCTCTCAGTGACATAACAGCCCGCTGCAGCACAGGTCCCAGCACATGTCCCTAGCCCCAGTCTAGTTCACACCCCATACATTAGGAAGCACAGGGCCAGGTGCTCCTGGTGACAATCAGGAAATGTAAATACATGGTAGTGTGGTGGGTTCTGTCAGGCTCCAATATTGGCTGCAGCTTTGCCTGAAATCTTCCAACAGGGCACTGTGGCATTGGTCTTCCCAGTACCAGCCTAGCACCTCAGAGCGGGGATTCTCTGCATTAGGAGCACAGCCCAGACGTCGGGATTCTTGTTTGGCTGGGGGCCTGTGTACTCGCTGGAGTAGTAGACAAGGCAGGTAGATGCAGTGATTCATAAGTTCTCCTGACCTCAGTCAGGGCTTGATAACATGATGCTTTCCCCGGCTCACGTTTCCTCTTCTTCCATTACAGAAGCCGGGGTTGAATACTTAGTGTTGATGTCAAGGGTCTCGAAGTGAGTGAGCTGGTGCCTCTGCAAGGTTCCAGTCTGATGGGGAGAGATATAAAAAAACATTCTCTCAGGCCCATGTTACAGGCACTGAGGGTGCTGGGAGGCTGGGGTGGCGGAGACACAGGGACATCAGGAGCATGCAGTGGCATGGAGGTGTGTGAAAAAGGCCTTTCTGGGAGCCCAGGGTGGTTTTCATAGGTCACCTGCAGGAAACGTGCTCTGTGCTGTCACTGAAGTCTTCCTGCAGGCCACAGGACTGCTTTCGAGTGTTCCCGAGGCTAGGGACTTCCGTCTGTTTCGAGTTCTTTCTGCTGGGCTGCCTGTAGTGTTGCCAGACATTGCAAGGGTCGTTGGGGTTGGCAGGAAGCCCTTAACTCAAAGTCAATTACATTTGCCTTTTGAAAATGGAACAAGACATTTATGCTTCATATTTGAGTATTTTTGTTGTTGGCTTTTTTAAACATTTTTTTTTTCAGGTCACACTCTGCTACTGAAATATGATTAACTTCAAATGGAATTAAGTGTCTGTTCTGTGTAGGACACCCTGGCCAAATAATTACATAAAACGTAGTTTGCAGAAAAGATTGTCTTTTTAGCTTTTCTTGAAGGGCAGTGTATAACCAGGCACCCTCTGCATAGACCTCAGAGAGCCATCCACAGCCTCTTCCTGGTCTGTATCCAGGATCAACTTTACATCATTTGTCCTTTTTCTAAACTGGGGTTAGAAATAATCTTATGATTCAGGGCTCAGACATTCTTTCAGACCATCTTCACTGAAGTATTGGCTTTAATAAAAATATCTGAGCTTATTCAGCAGCAGAAAAAAATAAATAAAACTTCACAAAGCCTTGCATAGCTCTTCTTTGTTATATGGAAGCAGAGAGAGGAAATGAGAGATGGGAAGGCTGCTAGAGCAGGCAAGGGGAGAAGAAAGAGCTGGTAGGGTAGGGGATATTCTCGGGCATCCACATGCCCGGGTCACAGTGGCTCCCGTGCATGGCAGACTCCCGGGACCAAGTGGTGATCACCCTTCTGGCTCTCCCTTCTCACAGTTAGGAGAGTTGCCTAGGAATGGTCTCACCTGGGAGGAACTCACAATTCATAGTGACACTCAGAGACACTCTTGTTTGACCCAATAATTTTGCAAATGTGGAGACTGAGACCCAGACAAGAAAAATTCAACAGCTGCTCCCTGTCTACTAACAAGGACCTGAGCTGCATGGAGGTCTGTGGCAGTCCTTACGGAGCATCTTCCCAGCCATCTCTGACCTTCAGCTCAGGGAAAAAAAACTCGGAACCTCAAGTCTGGGCTGTTTTTTGCTCACTCTTCCCTTGTGGCTTGCTTTTGCTCAGTGGTGAGTGCAGATCAAGCACAGACTGGAATTTCTGTGGGGAGTGACTTCCCTTTCAAACCCCTTGTTTCCTACCTCTCTCCTCTGCAGTGATTTGCAACCAAGAGCAGTAATTCCTCTTGGGAAGATTCAGGCATATCCAGAGACATTTTCACAACAGGGGTGTGCCAGGGGCATTGCTGGGGCAAAGGGGCCCACATCTTCAGTGCCCAGGAACCCCTGCAGCAGTTACCCAGCCCCAAGGGTGGGCTTTGCTGAACCAAGAAACACTGTCTAATGATTTGGTGTGGAAGCATGGGGGCTTGGGGGTGAATCTGACAGTGGCAGGCATTTGGTGTGATCACAGTAATAATATTGATATCATTTTATGGTAGGTTCAGCTCTTGCTTCTGACCTTGGCTAAGCCAAACCATATATCTAGGTTATTAAAAAGACACATTCCCAGGCTGCATTTCATGGGTATTGAATCAGATTTTCAGGAAAGGCCTGGGAATGTATGATATTACTTGGCCCTAATGGTGATTCTGATGCTGAACCTGTTTCGGCAAATATTGTATTCCATCACTATCAGTTGTTATTTGTCAATTTTTATTTGTCAACTGAAATAAATTTGGATTTTAACCTCAGCTCTGATATTTATTAACTGTATGACCTTGAGCATGTCATTTGTTCCTTGAGTCTGTGCTGTGTCAGCTTGAAGAGAGAGACAGTCCCATCCACCTCACGGTTTGCTCTGGAAATACCATACATCAGCCCTGGCTCAGCTCTGTTAAGGCTTCGTGCCTGTCTGGTAAGCCTACTGTTTGGTGCTAATGAGACCCACCAGTCATCAAACACTTACATTCCAGGAACCTTTTAAAAACTCCAACCAGGTCTTTTCTCCTTAGCTTCATAGGAAACCTGTTTTAGGTTCAGAATTTGCCTATTATGGGTATTCTGTGGTCCTCACAGTAATGTACGTGACCCCAGCTACCCCTGTGTAGTGTCTGGAATCCACGAATGCGCTCTTCCATGGTATAGGGTCTTTGAAGATGTCATTGAGTTAAGGATTTTGAGGTGGGATGAGTATTCTGGATTATCCAGGTAGGCCTAATACAATCAAAGGAGTCTTTATCAGAGTTTGCAGGAGAAAAGAGGAAGTAGGAGATGTAGCAGTGGGAGCCTGCAGGTGGAGGGTCTCAGGGACAGGTCACCGACTGAAAGATGCTGCCGACCTCAGGGGAGAGAACGGGCAGGGGGATGGGTTCTCCAGAGAAGCCTGTCTGGGAAACCAGCCTGGCTGACACCTTGGCTTTAGGACTTTCAACTTGTGGGACTGTAAGAAAATAATTCATGTTGCTTTTACCTGCAAGTTGTGATCACTTGTCATAACAGCTTCAGAAAATGAAGGCATGTAGTAGGGTCTCATCTCTTGGGATTCTGAGCTCTACTTGGCAGGTACTGCAGAGTGGGAAGAGGGAAGTTGGATGGACCCTTGCAGCCTGTCCAGTGAGAGGAGGCTTACACACCGAAGACCTGGAGAGTTCATGTACAGGAGTGAACGAAAATACAGGACAAAAAAGTGAAAAGCAAGAAGGTCTTCCCTGGCTGGTATTGTTCATGCGCAGTGGAGGTGTGGGGGCTCCCACCCTGAAGCCTTCCTGCGATGTTTTGTGGGGACATCTTGATACCCTGGACAGAGCCTTCTCTCTTGCCCAGTGGTTCATTGCTCCTGAGATGTGGTTCCCATCACTGTGGTCTCCTGTCCTCTCCTTTCCCAACATGGGAAACTCCTGCCACTGGTTAACACATTTCAGGTGCAGCTTTTGCTCCCCTTGTGCCTCTGAGTAAGAAAGGTGGTTGTCGAAGAGGCCCCTGTCATTCCTGTCTCTGCTGTCTGCACGCGGCACTTCCTCCTGTGCTTGTGAGAAGTAAGATTTATGACGTGCACATCACTGACCTCTGTCATTCACCTGAGGAAGCCCTGAAAGGCATGTTAACCCATGCACATGGCATGGTTTTATTCATGGAAGGGAAAAAGGAAGCGGAGGGTGGAGCAGGAGCAGGAGTGAGTGGGGGCAAATAATTAAACTGGGTGCATTGTGGGGAATTAATTGAGAGTTACCTGAGAAAGGAGGGAGATTAAAAAAGAACCTGTGAGTAATTCGGTAACAGTGTGTTTCTGGCTCCAAGGCACTGAGAATTAGAGATGCAGAGAAGTCGCTCACACCCTCAGAGCGGTCTGTGCATACCCATTCCAGTGGGATCACTGTAATTGTAATAATAATGCTCTCCTGGTGTGGGTTTGAGGTCACCCTGAGCCGAGAAGGCGAAGAGGAGGGGGGAAGGGAAGCTGTTAACACAGGCAGTCTGGGTGCTGTCTTCCTACCCAACACTGGACCACTCACAGCAACCCCAGGAAGACTTGGATGGCTTTGAGCCCACCTGGTCTTGCGTGGCCAGCTGCTCTTATTTTGAGTGGCCTGTCTCATCAGGTAGTTTCTGCCTCTGCATCTGTAAGCAGCTTCTGATCCCAAAGTGTGTTTTTCTCTTGTGGGATTCTGAGACCAGATCTCTGCATGGGATGCTACAAGATGCTGAGCGGAGGCTCAGAATTGAACTGTGTTTAGGGGAGGCGAAGCTTAGAGTTGTGTGTGACCTAGGAGTGACCTGTGTCTTGTGTCATCAAGCGTTGTTTAGTGTGGGTGCTTCTCATCCTGTGGGAGACAGGGATGTGGCAGTTAAGGCCTCTCTTTAGGAGCTTACTGTTTTGGAGAAAGACTGACAGCATACAGGTATTAGCTACAGAAGGTTGCTATTCCTATCAGCAACACTGTTAGGAACAATATTCTCTAATGGAACGTAATATGGTTACAACTATGTTACATCACTTCATTGGTGCTTCATGGTGACAGATGGGAAGTGTAGTTGTAGTGCTGTACATTTGTTTTGCACAGAAGTTGTGTATCACTGGAGATTACAGATGGTGGAGGATACTGCAGGCAGACGCTGTACTATTGCTAATGTCTGACCTCCTCGGTCACTTTATAGCTCAGACCTCATGTGCGTCATATTTGATGCCCTCCACACTCAATTGTGAGCCATCAGAAGCCTGGAGAAGTTAAGCAGCTTGCTTGTGTCACACAGCTGGCAGGTGAGAGATCTGAGAAGCCCTTGTGAGTCCCAGGCCAGGACTTGTCCCACCCTACCACAGTGGCCACTCACAGGATGGTAGGTGTTTGAATGTGTGAGAGTGTGTGTGTGTTCCAGTGCTTTGTGTTTTCAAAGTCCTTCCACATCAGTCATCTCCTCCATTCTCCCAGAGGAGAAGCACAAAAGGTGGGTAGGGTTTATTTTCTTACCCCAAAGGTAGGGGTGGCATGAAGGACATGAGCTTGTGGCAGTCACCTGCTAGCTGTTCTGTTAGGCGACATGCTGGTCTCTGGAGAGAACACACAAGAACACACACACACACACACACACACACACACACACACACACACACAGGCACACACACTAAGAAGCAAAGAAGAAACACAAACAATCAGAAAACAAGAACAGAAAGCTGCCACTGACAAGAGCATAGTGAGCTACTCTCTGATGGCCAAGTGTCAGGTGCACTCCAGAGAGGACCCGTGAGTGATGACTGGGGCTCCTCCAGCACCCCCGCTTCCTGCTGCTCAGGCCTGTGTGGACTTTTGCAGCGTGCTGCCTTTTGACGTCAGGTCACATCTTCTGCCGTGGGCACCCATGCGTCTGCCCCATTCTCACTGGCATTTGCCCGTGGATTCTCCTTCTGTCCGATAAAGAGCTGAGATGGTGAGAGGGGATGAAGATGGACTCGTGAAGTTTTGAAGACACACTAATTTGGGACCTGCGTGTAAGGTTGTATGTGTGTGAACACACAAACACACTCTCAGCCTTGCGTGGGCTGAACTTTTCACACTCGGCAATGTGGAGCAGAAACTGCAATCTTGTGCATTGATCACTCGATCATTCATATTCCCAGTTTTGAGGCCGCCTTGTTCTAACTCTCACCGAAGATCTCCTGGTGGCGGACAGTCATTGCCTTCCTTCTGTGGATCCACTGAGCTAGAGTGGTTGGCTTGGCCTAGGGGTATACCATTGGGTTCTCTGTCATTGTCCCCATGCTGAGCCTCTGACCTGCCTCTGTCGAGAGGGTAGGCACTGTGGGAGCTGGGCACTGTGTGGCCTTTGAGGCTGGGTCACTTGCTCGCAGCAGGCTTCCTTGAGCGTCCAGGAAGATGCATGCAAGATAGACAGACTTTAGACAGGGATAGATTATGAAGGCGCCTGGCTCTTCTGTTCATCGGTGCAGTGACTGCACTCCCTGGTGGTATCAGCCTGGTCATGGACACCACCTGCGCTCAGTTCCAGGCAGCTGTTCTACTTGGGGCTGGGCCCCTCCCGAGTGCAGTAGCCCAGTTGCCGTGTGGTGAGACTTGGGAGACCCCGGGGAGTCACAGCATCTCTCCTATAGTTGGCTTACCTCACTGCGCAGTGGGGAAGCTTGGCTCCTGATGGTTCTCTGACAGCCAGCAGCGTCTGAAGGTATTGGAAAGAAGGCTGAAATGGGGTTGTTACCTAGGAATCCAGCTATGCCAAATGAGAACAGTTGTGCTTTTATGTTTTATGGGTTGGCCTTTGAGTTCACTGATTTTCATAGATCAACAAGTTTAAAAGCAACAGTGTTAGATGATTCAAGATTCTTTTCAGCTCTCATATTTATGATCTTGGAAATCTGTGGTAATGGCAACTGTCTATTTAGCAGGGTATCTCTATATCTTTAGTTCACTTTGTACAAAATGATTCCAGTTCCTCTCACAAAATAGCATTCCTGATACTCTTGAATTCCTAGAGTCCGTCTAGGCTGGGTGTGGCTATGAACCATGATGGCAGAGGCAGCCGGGCCAGAATGTGAACTTGAAAGGTTTCTTTCAGCGCCCATGTGTGGTTTTAATTTTCTTATTTTTTTATTTTCCACTCCATGTGCCTCCTGTCATTTCCCACTCTCAGTGGGCCACTGGGCCCAGCCCGGGGTTCAGGGTGGAGAAATTACATGGTGACCTTCTCTAGATCCTGCGCTGCATGGTAACTCAGGATTTGAATATCTTCTGAAAACGTGGGACTTCTAAAGCTTGAAGGACTAAACTTGTACTTCCAAAATGATTTTTTTTTATTTAGAGAAAAAAAGCAAAACAGAAAAAAGTGTAAAAATAATACAGAATTAAAAAGAAACACTAAGAAGTCACTAGTTGATAAATTACATATTGTTATCTTTTTTTTGTCTTTTTCATTTTTATCGGTACCAGGGATCAAACTCATGACCGCCTGCTTGCAAGGCAGGTGCTTATGCCACTGAGCTAAATCCCCAGCCCCTCATATTGTTATCTTAGTAGTAATTGTTCGAGTTACAAAATCAAAGCATAAAAAGTGGACAATCAAACAAGGATGGTACAAAATATTATAGGATTGGAAGTTCCATTCAATCCCGCTATTCCCCTCTGGGGTATTTTCCCAGACAAATTGAAAAGATCATGTCACAGTGATATATGTGCACCTATGTTCATAGAAGCACAATTTGTAATAGCTAAATCTTGGAAACAACCAAAATGCCCATCAACCGCAGAGTGGATGAAAAAGATATGGTATTTTTATATAATGGAATATTACTCAGCTATAAAAAGGATGATCTTGAGGCTTTTATAAGCAAATGGAGGCAACTTGAGACTATCCTCATGAGTGAAATAATTTTTGCAAATATTTGCAAATATCACATTGTTTCTCTAGTATAAAAAGTAATATAAACTGAAGAAGTAATAGATTTTTTTTTTTGGTACCTGGGATCAAACTCACAACCACATGTTTGCCAGGCAGGCACTTATACCACTGAACTAAACCCCAGGCCCCTGAAGGAGTAATAAGGTCTAAAATGTATAATAGATATTGTAATAATGAAAGGGAAGGAAAGTGCTCTAAAGGATATAACTGTATATATGTTTAAATGTGTAAGATAGATAACCAGACTGCTAAGTTTTTGTTAGTTTATCAAACAGAGTAGTTTGTACAGAATGGTCTTTGAAGGACAGAGTCTGAGGGTCTGAGGTCGCCTGTGTTGGGAGCGGTGGTGTGCACAGGACAGTTGTGTGGTAGGGGGTGTATCTGTGGGGGTGGGTTGGGCTGTAGGTGGTGTGTGTAGAGACAGTTCCCTGACATCTTTCTGCTGCTGCTTCTCTGTCTTTTCCTTTGCATGCATTTGCCTTAGCAGTGTGTTTGCTATTTTGTTTTATAGAAGTTATTCCAAATCCTTCAAAATACTAAACCTAAATACTCTGAGATGAAAGACTTCTGTGGCCGTTGCTTTTGGGAAAATGCTGGGTGTTATGTTTTGCTCTTAGAGATTCACAGGGTGCTCAGATCTATTTCAGGCTCTGAGAACACCACCAGGGAAGAATCCTGTTTATCTCTATTTAGTCTATGGTTTTCCAAACTATTTGACCACAGTCTCCTTCATTCCTCTAAATGATACCTTTTAACATCCCCTAGGACTGGTGCTCTTTGGTTCATGGCTAGAAGACTGCAGACTTGTGCTTCTCAGCCAGGGTGATTTTGCTTCCCAAGGGACAGTTGGTAAAGTCCAGAGGTATTTTTTATTGTCACAATTTGACAAAGGTGTGGCTGCTGGCATCTTCTGAGCAGAGCTGGGGAGGCTTCCATCCACCTGTCCAGGTCAGCCGCCCACAGTGGGGAATTACCTGGCCTCAAAGCCATTAGTGCTGAGATTGACAACCTCTATCCTAGAGACAAACAGAATCTGCTTAAATACAACACAAGGCCCTGTGAAATTTGGGCCCTGGATCCAAGGTTTTTATGACAAGAGTGTTTCCTGGACAGGGCTGATGGAGAGGCACCAGGTGTCATCTCCCTGTGCACTGCTGTCATAGATCTCTGGTTCCCCTTCACACTCAGAGCTCATTTAGTTTCCTGGATTCCCCACACCTGAAGAGGGATGAATCCCTCCCTCCCCCGCCACTGAGTGTCTGGGATCATCAGCTGACTGTGGCTGTCATCTTGTTCTCTTGTTCCTTGGCGGAATTGAGTGGTTTAGCACCATTACAGGAGGAGTTGTTTTCCCAGTGTGCAGATCAAGCTTTATTTATTTCTTTAATCTTATCCCAAGCCTCTTTTCTTTTTCTTGGATTGGCTGGGCTCTGCTGTTCATTCTGGAGATGATGTCGGTTGGGTGGGGGAAATGTGCATGCTGTCAAGCACAGGAGCCTTCGGGATGGGAACTCTTACGGCCTCCTTGGTGATTTATATGCTTCCATAAAGCACAGCAGAGATGCCTGTTAGTCAGCACAACTCTCACCTGCAGCCCCACTCCATTTCAGGAAGTAAGTGGGGACTGTTCCAGTCCTTGGGCTCTCTGATCCCTAATCAGGGAACAAACAGTGCTTTGGGGCCCAGGGCCCTTTGAGAATCTGATGAAACCAAAGAACTTCTTGTAGACACTGTGTGCCAAGGGGTGTCAGGACTCAATGAATCTAGACAGTGCATAGACTCCCTAGTGTGTGTGAATTCAGAATTTCACATGACTGATTTACAAGACACACTCTGGGGGCTGTGATGCTTTGGTGGCTCTTTAGGGAGCATTAACACTGAAGCATATAAGAAGGGTCCATTTCAGACCTGATCTCAGTGCTCGCTTTCCTAGGGAGTCAGAGTTGACAGAATGAATCAGGACCTTTGTGTTCAGCATAATTGTTCATTAATTCAGCATATTTATGTAGTTCCGTGGGTCAGTTCTGTTTTAACCTCTGAAGAGTCAGAGGTGAAAAAACCAGTCTTCCTTTATCTCAGTGTTAAAGGATACAAGAGAAGAAAGGAAGGAAGGAGGGAAGAAAAAAAGGAAGTAAGGAAAGAAGAAATAAAAGAAGGAAAGGAAGGAAGGAAGCAAAGAAAGGAAGGAAGTTGGATCCTGGAGACTGAGGCTGAGGCACGATGTTCAAGGTGCAGCATGCCCCTTAGGATCTGAGCTGGGCTGCTGTGACCACTGGCTCCTCAGGTTTGCAACCCATGTGGTGGGCTTGAAGTGTGCACAGGTCCAGACAGACCACCCTCTGTGCCTGGCAGTTGGTTCTGGCTCCAAGATTGGTGAGAGAAGCATTTTAAGTACCTTATAGGAAACATCTAGAACCTCGCCCTGTCCCAAAGCAGCACCACCCATTCCCCCTTTTGAGTGTCCCATGTGGTGGGCTTGAAGTGTGCACAGGTCCAGACAGACCACCCTCTGTGCCTGGCAGTTGGTTCTGGCTCCAAGATTGGTGAGAGAAGCATTTTAAGTACCTTATAGGAAACATCTAGAACCTCGCCCTGTCCCAAAGCAGCACCACCCATTCCCCCTTTTGAGTGTCCTCTGCAGAACACTGCAGACCTCCCACTGGCCCATCTTGCTCTGCCAAGAGCAGCTGATGCTTTGGCTGGACTTCTGCAAGGTGCTCACCAGCACAAACCGGAAGACCAGCAGAGTCACTAATGGTGTCTGGTCACTGGAGTGACTCCTCATTTGTTACAGACGAGGAGCAGAGGGCCTGGTCCCTGCCTCAGGATCGTAGGATGTGACTCAGTTGTGGTCCACAGCCTCACATTGCCCCTGCAGGAGGAGCTGTGAGGCAGCTGGGTTGGGGGAGGGTGTCCTGTCTGTGGTTAATCTGGGATCTTGGTCGGACAGACGGTTGACTGCTCAGGTCTCAGAGTCTGTGTCCACGGGGCTCACGGACACTGGAGAACATGGAGAGGGTGTGAGTAGTAATTTGGCTGGGTGATGAAAACACATTTGCAAATGGGACCTGGGAATGTTCCAGGCACCTGTTTGGTCTGCATTTTTGGGCTTCGTAATGAGTTGCAACCATGTAATACAACCGCTGATTCCTTTTTATCTGGCAGCCCGTGAGGCAGGAGAGCTACTCTCTGGCTTGCACTGGGGAGGACACTGAATGCAAGGTCTCTCCTAACTGCCGGATGCTCCTGGTGGGGCTGAGTGGGCAGAGGAGACTTCTTCCAGAAACAGATTTTGTCTGCGCGAGGCAATGATCATCTCCCCAGCAGAGGGGCGATAAAGTCCATGGCAACTGAATTCAAAAGAAGAGATCACTTTTCTATAATAGCATCTTCTTGTTCTCCTTTAAAGGATGCCAGGCCCACTCCACCAGTTCTGAGCCCCCTGTCAACTGCTGTGGAGCATAAAAGACCACACAGAAATTACGGCTGTAAGCAGGTAATGAGAACCAGGTACAAGTTGGGGATCTCAGCCTGTGCAAACAGGGGTTACAATCGTGGGTTTATATGGCTCCATTTTCTGCTTTCAATATAGTCTGTCAACATCTCAAACTGAGGAGCCCCAGGCTGTGGGCTGGGCAGCCCCCTCCCAGCTCCTGTGTCAGGAGAGATTTATTATTCTTACAGAAAGACTCTGCTCATAGCAACTCCATCAGATGGGCCTATGGAGGGAAGTTTTTATTTTATTTCATTTTTGTTGAGAACCACAGCTCTGCAGAGACATTTGTTCTGTCTCCCAGGGTAGTTTCCAAATCAGCGTGAGGAAGGTAGAGAAACTGAATTAGGCAGTGGCTGAGTTGAGAGAAAACTAAAATGCAGCCAACAGGCCATTTATTGTCTCACAGTGGGAATAGTAGACTGGAACAGGAACGGTAATGTCTGTCAGTTGGGAACTGGCTAAATCTATAAAGTGGAATACTATGCAGCTGTTAAAAGAAATAGAGAAGATTGTTCAAATTGGTAAGGATTGATCTCCGTGGTGTAATGGAAAATGGGGGAAATACACAGCACTGTGCAAGGTGTGAGTTATGATTCTATTGGTACTAAACAGTGATGTGTAAAAGTGAAGTTTGTATCTATAGAAACAGCAATCTCTTGGCAGGTTTATAAAAACTTGTATTTTTCACTAAGGAAGCTCTCTGTTGAGAGATAGGAGAGCCAGGATAGGTTTTTATATAAATGCTTTTGTGCTTCTCAATTTGTATTTTTCTTTTCTCTTTTTCCTGTGTGCTTACACTACTTTCTCAAAAGTCACTTAGTGTTAAGAAATGAATTCCACACGGAACAATGCCTGGCAAGCTTTGCTCTTGGATAAATGAGTGTATTGTGGTTTGAATGTGAGGATCCGATGCTGCCCAGAACGAAGGGTTGAATGTGGGAGCTCCCATGACTGTGTAGGCTTTATCACTGCAGGTGCTGAGGAGAAACAGAGCTATCAGGTGAGGTACAGTTTCACCCTCATTGATGGGGATGAATTGAGAACACTGTGGTGCTCATAAATTGCATTATACAGCACTGATTTTTTACATTCCATCCATTGTCTATTAGAATTTTAGGCCACCCTCCTAACCATGTCCCAGTCTTCCTCCACTAGGCTGCCAGGCCTTCTCAGCTGATGTCTTTATGCTTCAGCAGGGTAGGGTGGAGAGCCTGCTTTTCCAGGCACTCACGAGTGCTTTCCTGGGAATCAGAGGTCTAAAGGGTGATATAAGGATATGCATCCTCAGGTGGGCGGCAGTTGTGTGCAGTGAGATCTGTGACTGTGGTGCGTTCCTCCTGAAACCTTCAAACTTGGCTGAAAAAATACATGCAGTTCAGACCTCGCTCAAGGTCCAGGCTCCTGCAGTTCCTTTCATGAACTCTGCCATGGTGTTTGTCTGCTTCCTCCTATGGTGCTGAGCTGTGCATGTTGTACAGGCCTTCCAAGTCTGAGAGCATCCTCTGGGGTGTTTGGGGCAGTCAGTCATCCTTGGCAGCTTGATTGGACCAGGAGATGCCCATGGAGGGGTCTGGATGGTGAAGGTGCTGCCTTCTTCCAGGGGCTAGCCCTTTGGTGAGTTCGTAGCTCAGGGCCCCACCAGCAGGTATCAGCTGGCTGGGGAAGGCAGGGCATTTGGAACCATGGTCATGAAGGGTACAAGTGCTCTCTGGCTCTGTCTGAGCCTGCTTCCAGGCTGCCATAGGGCGAGCGGCTCTTCTCCACCACACCCTTACACTGTGCAGTGGAGCCATGTTACATTGACTGAAACCTGTGGAACTAATTGTTTGAGTCAGGTATTTTGTTCCAGCAACACAATGGTAACCGGCATAGTGCTGGAACCCAGAATCCCGGCAGAGAGTGACCAAAGAGCCAGAGGCAAGCTAGCTCTAGGCCTCTCTGGGAAGTTTGCCCAAAGGTATGTAAAAGGTATCTTAACTCTTCCCGACTTCTGAAGGGCTGAGATTTATTCATCGCTTCACTCAGGACAGAGGTTAACACATTTCGCCCTGAGCTCTGCTTTGAAAACCCAGGCAGGCGGGTATGTATGATGGGTTGCAGATCTCCCAGGGGGCTCTTTTCCCAGAGCATATTTCTGTGATGAGAAATACAAAAACTGGAATTGCTGAGAAAATGAAGTAAATGAATGGAATTATTCTTATCTCAGTGTCTATTCAGAGTACACACTTGATCCACCTTGAAAGTGATTGCCCTTCGCCAGGGTAGCTGCATGTGGCCAGAGCAGCTGCATGTGGCCAGAGCCCTGTCTGTCCTTCCCCCATAAAGAATACCAGACTGATGAGTCCAGAGTGTTGTTTCCCCTGCCTGCTCTCTCTGGCCAGCAGAGACATTGTCTGTCCCAGTGCTTACCTTCTGTTGGATAATCCAGGCCTTTCTTCCCCAACTTGTCTCCCCTTATCCGTATAGAATGACTGAGAGGATTATGTGCCAGCACCTCCATAGTTCTTCTTGGCAGTTCAGCTGGACAAGGGTTCCTCCCTGCAAAAGAAAGCCAGAGGCCTTTCAGGTTTCATATTACATTGCTTCTGCTTCCTGCTGCGCACCAGGCTACAGACTGGAGCTGGAAGCCAGCACAGTACTAAATAACATGATGCCGCAGACAGCAGTATCGATAAATTACTGAGAACGATGCAGAAAAGACAATGTAGGCTACATAAATCCAGGTATTTAGCCAGAAGCCCCATTAAGTTGGGGCAGACGAAGAGGAAGAACATGAACAAACCACTTCTTTGTTGGAGTTTTAGTGCATAGGGAAGAAGGAGACAAGGGAACAAAAAAAAAAAAAAAAAAAAAATCAGCTGCATCAGGAAAATGGTAAGAGGAGTGGAAGAAAAGGAATAGAAATCCTTTTACAAGTAGAGGAAGAGAAAAATCTCTGACATCGAGTTGGAATTTCAATGGAACTGGTTACCCTGGAAAGTCCTGTCTCTGTGATCTGATTGGGTTGCTTGTCCTCATCTTGGTATTCCCTACTCTAGTGGTGATTATGTGTCCATGTTCCCCCTCCTCACAGACATGTACACTCCCTGAAGGCAGAGCGTATGCCTTCATGACAATTCAGCAGCTGCTTTAATGTAATATTTACTGAGCTGTGCTGTGAGGGCATACTAAGATGAGCAAAATACGGGCTCAGTGCTAATGGCATTTACCTTTAGCAGGATCACAGGCAGTTCTTTGCATAGTGTATGAGCAATCTCCATTGAGTGAACCTAGCTCAACCCTCTCTTCTCTGTTTAAAGAATAAGGAAATTGAGGTCCATGGCTACTTGACCTTTGTAAGATGGCACTCTCAGTTTGCATGAGGACTAAAACTTAGGTACCTCTTTTCTTTCTCTGTTTTATGGTCTATAAACAGCACAATTCCCTGGCCACTATCTCTGCTGATGTGAAAGTAGGGGTGAGAGAATCTGGGGACACTCTCAAATCCACAGTGGGGAGCCCCTTTTGGGGTGCCTTGAGAGCTAAAGAAAGAACATGCAAGAGTTGTTCAAATCAAGGTCAGTGAAATGGGATGTGTCTGAAAAACACTAGGAGAGGATTTCCCAGGGAGGATCATGGTGAAGGGGAAGAGGCTGGCTCATCCCAGCTGAGAGGACTGGTAGAGGCAGTGTCACAGACAGTGCCCTCTTTAACCGGTCCCCTTGCAGCTATGTGTAAACATCTAGAGGCCCCATGAATCCAGAATCCTGTAAGCAAACCGCACCAGCGAGTCCTTGTCAAGCTTCGGAAACTGTCGTTCCTTTTCCTGGTTGCCTTCTTGCCATTCACAAAGTAGACATGGTCTGCTATGGGGATCCACAGAGCACCCCAGCGCTCTGCAACGCTGGGGAGATTGGTTCAGTTCTAAATTTGGAGTCCTTCGATGTGATTAGAGCAGGTATTTATAGTTTCACATTCTGCAGAGTTAAGGATTAAAGTCTTTTTTTTTTTGTCTGAGATCAGAGTTGTTATATTTCTGATTTGGAATCAAACCAGAAAGAAAGGAGGAGAGTGGTTTGGAGGCCTAAAGATGGAGGAAACCCCGGGCCAGTGTCTACACTACTTTCCTTGCAAAGAGACGCTCATGTTTTAAGGTTGGATCTGGTCTGGTTGTGAAACTCAGGGTGCAGGTTAGGAGTGGTTACCTGACATCTCCTAAAGCACCATGCAGCTTTCCCTGGGAGGCATCTGGGAAGTAAGAACCAGAGCAGCTGTGGTGGGGCTTCCACACCAAGCGTACTCATGGCTGCCTGTGTATCCAGTGCAGCTCTGGTGCCGCTTGAAGTCTTAGCCTCCTGTGACCCGTGGTTGGTCCCTCTTTGAAACTGCATCTCATTCTGATTTGCTTCACTGGCTAAGCATGTTAATGACTTTGCAATACCACTTAGGCCTTCCAGGCAATGCACGTTGCTAGAAATTTGGGTTTTAGTGGGAGCCTGCGGGTTGATCACACATCTCCTGGCCCCTAGGAGAAAGCAGTGAGCACTTATCTTTATGGTCTTTGGAACAGTTCCTTTGGGAGGTGTAATTTTAAATTTTTGTATTGGTTGAAAAGTGGCTGGAATGCCTCTTTACAATGGTTTTCTTTAATAGTAGCCTGTATCACGAAACTGCCAAAGACTGATTTACATGGACGGCCTTACTTTCTGTAAACTGCTATTCTTTCTTAGTCCCATTCTTTCTTTTATATCATCTTCCTGTACTCCACATAGCTGCATGGGCTTTTGGGGTCTTTCATAATGGCTGTGTTCATTCTTGAGGACTGAGCGATTTGGGGGCATTGATTTTCCAGATTTATTATTTGACAAGGAGATTGATTGCATCAGGATTATGCTTGAGAACAGGAGAAGAGGATCCTTGGAAATTGAATCAGGCAGCAGTATATACATTCTCATTTAAATCATCACAACAAAGCTGGGTGAGCATTACTGTTGTCTCCAATTTCAAGAGGAAGTGATTCGTAGCACTTTTGAAATGAGTTATTTTGAATGTCAGTATAACCTCATTTCATGTGGGTCAACTTTTTTTACAGAGTGACTGAATGAGAAGTTGAACTCTATATACAGTAAACACATACTCTCTAATTAGGATAATTAAAATAATGATCCTGTATTCTTGTTCTTGACCAAGGTCACACAGCCAGAGATCCGTGAACCTATAATTCAATCTTGAGTCTGCCTAATTCAAGTACTTTTAGTCCTCTCTGATGTAAAGGAAACAGTAATGAAGGGCTGTGTATAAGAATTTGGATTCTGCATCACAGGTAACCACTGAAAGCTTGTTGGGAAGCTAAATGCAAGATTTGTGTTTTAATAGGGCTCCATTGCTAGATATTTGAGTTTTAGCAGAAGGCCGTGGAAAGAAAAGGGGCCTTTTCAGGCCCACAGAGTTACAGTGCTCCAGCTAGAAGATGATAGGAATAAGGGACTGAGATTGTTAGTATAGAGGATGGGCCAACAAATTACAAGTGTAAAGATGGAATTGTTAGGACTTAGCAATGGTGCGAGGTTGGGGAACAGTGAAGTCAATAATAAATCTTTCAGGCTTCTGCAAGGATGCTCAGAAGGGCAGTGACACCATAGACCAAAGAAAGATACACGGTCAGACAGAGGAATGGGGCTCTCATTCAGCAGAGGAGAAAGGAGAGAATGAGTGTGACTTCACACATGATTGACGTGTACCTGGAGGTGGGCAGTTGGATTTACAGGGTTCAGTCCATGCCCTGATGCATTCAGTTTCGTAGGCGCGGAATGTGGAGAGAGACTGGTTAGAATGTAGGCGGCAGAGCTGGGCAGTGATTGTGAGCCTCCAGCGATGCCATGCATTGCTGGGAGTGCAGGCACTGGGCCTTCTTTTCACCCAGGTTCCAGAGCACAGAGATGGGTGCTGCCACTCCCTTCTTGCTTGGCAGCTACCTCTGCTGAGTTCTGAGTATCTGGACAGGATCGCTTGTCCCTGAATTTCTGGAGCACTCATGTTTCCCAATATGCTGCTAAGTTTTTGCCAGAATCTGTGTCCCCTTTTTGGTTTGGAAAATTTGGATGTGTGTAAATTTTCATCTCTCTGGAATAAAGCGTAAGGCATGGCCCATGCATCTGTTTTCCTCTAGAGGCTGGTGAATGGGACATGTTCTACCATGAAGCCAAAGGGATCAAAAGCCAAGTAGCTGAGTGTTGTGGTGCTGAGTGTTGGGATTTAAAGCAGGTACCTGTGGCATGGGGCAAAAAGGTTTTCAGGAACAGCTGTGGAATCCAGGGGAGACAGTGGGGAGCCTCTGCCAGAGGAGTTAAGTGGGAAACTGGAGCACTCTTGACCAAGAAGCATTGTCAAGGTAGAGAGATTGTGCAGGTGTGAGTGCGTGTGTGTGTGTGTGCATTTATGTGAAAATAAGGGGAAGACAGAGAGAAATAGAGAGAAAGAGAGAGAGAGAGGGAGATAATGATAGTGAATGTTATTCAGCAAAATTGAAGAGAGCCTTGGAGAGTTAGAAAGTTACTTCCATGGCTAAAATGTGCGTGCCTCCCTCCTCCCAGGACAGGGTGGCTTCCGTGGTGACAGGGAGATCAGGAGGGCCACATAAGAGATGAGCTCCCTGAATGAACACAGTGTCTCTCAAAAGTGTCACAGCCCCACACTTAGGCAAACAGAAGTAGCTGCTTTTCTCTCCCCCAGGAAGGTGCTGCATGGATGCAGTGGTGGTAGCGGAGAGGAAGATGAGAGAGAATCACCACAGCGGGGCGGGTCTCTGTAGAACAGTCCTCTTTGGAGTGTTAGACCCAGTTTCCCCTTTCTCTAACAAATACTTTGCAATATTCACTTTATAGTACTGAAGTGACATTCAGAGGTAATGTAATCTGCCTACACACATAATTAAATCAACCTAATGCCCCAACCCTAATATAAAGCAGTGTAATTTATAACAAAGTAGTGTGTACTTCAACAAATGCTCAGGTGTGATTCCCCTTGAAAGTGTAATGAAGTTGTCAGATATTTGCTCCTCTACATAAAAATCACTGTGGATAAGATAGTTACAAAGGAGACCAGGACGTGTGTTATATTGGTACCTCAAATGCCGTGAGTGGCATTGCCATTTATTGTGTGACTTCTTAAAAGAGTAAATAAATTTTTGTGAAGTTCCTTATTATTCCTTATTAAAAGTCAACCTTCTCATCTATATATGGTAGTTGTATTCTTAGAATATTCAGTTTATTAACATTGTCCAAAAATATTTCATGCTTTGGTGTGAAATGAATTTGGGGTTTATAAGTGGTCCATGACAGCCAGTTTTCCCCTTCAGAATGTTCGATAGAATATTTTCCAGCCATGTGGGATGTCATCATTTTTTCACAGTATAGGGTGGCATGGGGTGGTCATTTAGGGTTCCTGCTTTATCTGTTGAATTCAGCAGTGGCCCCACTCGTTAAGTTTTCAGGATTTCCTCTGGTTGTCACAGTGTTTCTTCTTGATAATCACTGTTTTAGTATTCGCAATGGCCAGAGAAGCCTGGAGATGCTGAGAACTGAAAAGCTCCATTTTTCCTTTTCAGACAATTCTCATGCTCCCTAGCAGTGGGGAGCTGTCCCTGGTGCTGGCTGGACTTTGGCATGTGGCCTGATTTTCTACCACTGTGGCTCTCTAGGCAGGCGAGGGGCCAGATGACCTTGCCCTCCTTTGGTCTCTTTCTGAGCAGTTGGTTGCTTTGGCTTTGGCTTTGGCTTTGGCTGTAACTCTTTAATAGGATCCAATGGAGGACAGAGCCATGGCCTCTAAACGGTTTCATAGAAAACTCACCACCAAGGGGTCTCATACCTACCTTTTAGGGGGAGCCCGGTGGTTTTCTCACATGTGGGTTTAGAAGGGCCCGGGAATTCCATGGTTTGCTCTGTATTTGTGAAAAGCCTGCCAGTGCTACATATACCATCCAGAGTCAGTACTTTTCATGGTGTTCCCTGAAGTGTGAAAAGTGTAGAAGAAGTTTACCCAGCACATACGTGTGGCATAAACTGACGTGGGCTCCTATAGAATTGAGGTTTTCAGTTTTTTCTCACCTCTTCAGGACACCAAGAAGAGAATTTCCTTGGGGAAAGTGTGTCTTTAATTCCTTCCTGATGCCTGGCAGTTTCCTGTTTTCAGAAAGAGCCCATCTCAGGGTCCAGTATTGACTCAGCTTGCATTTTTTTCCCCTCTTTGCATTTACATGTTTGATTAGTCTGGATTTATGGCAGGTGACACTGATTTTCCATTTTTGTGGTAATACTTAATTTTCTTCAAAAGGAATTAATTTTAACACAAAAGAAGAACCAGTTGAAATAAATATGGTAAATTTAGTATGGAAGGTACAACATGAGGTTTGGGAGAAAGTGGTACCTGAGGGAGTGAAGTTTGGTGATGCTGCCCTGTTGTGTCATTCAAAGGGCAGGTGTCTGGGTGTAAAACAGCTTCCTCGGACAGGCGGGCCATGCTGTCACACTGTCAGGCGGTCAGCTGTTTGTCAGTTCATTAAATTATTGGTTTCTCACACAGACCCACCCCAGGTTATTTACTATTCTTGTGTCTCTTTGTCCCTGGATTGGAAGACAGAATGTTAATGCCTCATATAATCAGTGATGGATGGCCCCAGCTTGTCAGTCTCTGATACCCTGAGTGTTCAGTAATTTCATTATCTACCCATTTCTCTACTCTTTGCAATCCAGTACTTATGGTGAGGTGGCCTCCATCCTAGTGACATGGTGTGGACCAGGGCCCTCAAGAATCCTCAGCCTCTAGGAAAGATAGAGTTTCTTGAAAGGAACCCACCCCTATCTAGAACCCAGTGAGAAGCTGGGAGGAGAGTATTTGCTGTTGAAAAAGTAAAAGGAGAAAATAAATAGTTTAGGGAAGAGGTCTATAAAATGAAACCTTTAGTGACTAATGACAGTGCTTGAGTTAAATGTTTTCTAAATCAAAATGGAGGTAAAGTTTTTCTCCAAATATATTTTTATAGTGTGCATTGATGTTGATTGGATGCCTACCAAAAAATGAGATCAAAGGAGCTGTGTTGTGGTTGATTTGATGGGACTGTGCTGCTTCCTAAGCCAATGTTAGCCAATTTTGCTGCTCTGAAAAAAAGCAGCACAACCTTGAGTCTGAATAAAGGCTGAGTTTTAAAAACTGAAAGTTCATAAATGTGTTTGGTACTTAAATTACTGTTCGTAATTATTGAAATAACTCCTGTGTGCCTCATGCATTTATTTCATATAATCTTCATTTCATTTTAGCAACCCAGAAAGTAGTTTCAGAGAGAGAGAGAATATCAGTTATCTAAAGTCACACAGCATGGAAAGTGGACAAGAAATTGAATTTCACATCCCTGGCTTGTGTCTTGATATGGCAGTTCATACCTTTGGAACTCAACTGTCTTTTCTTGAGAGGAATATTTTTAGCCTCAGCTGAGGTATCCTTACTCTCTACCCATTTGAATTCCAAGACTCTCCCAAAAGAGAATCTTGGGGGACCAAAAACAGCAAAGATCTTAGGTGCTTGAAAAAAGTAAGTAGACTAAACAGAGGATGTACATGGCTCTCAGTGTCACCCTTTCTAAGAGCAAAGGTTAGACATGTGTCTGATTAGCCCAGAAAATGTCAGTAGTCATCAGGGAAATCTGGGAAATGGTGGACATTACTGTACATCAAATCCATGATTGGTACTTAAAATGTTTTATAACCAGTGAAGACCCAGGCACTGATCAATCAAAATGGACTTTGGCTGTAGCTGAAGCAGGGTCCTGTGACCTAGTCAGTGCCAAGTCTGACTTCTGTAGGGACAGGATCTTAGGAGGGATGGGGGATCTGAGCAGTGGACTGGAGATGCTTGTGAAGGATGGGGCCTGTGGGCAGTATGAGAATGAGCAGGGCTTATTTCTAATGGGTGTGCAGTATTTTCATGCTTTAGCTCATGTGGCTCTACCTGGGAATACTAAGTGACTGTCAGTATTGATAACCCTCCTGGAGGAACCCACAAGCTGGTGTTAAGGTTGTTTGTTTGTTTTTCTTATAAGATCTTATTTCTGAAGGCCTCTAATCATCTGTGTTAAAACTGGAAGGATGCTGTTTTCAAAAAATGCAAATTTGATAGCACTCTATATCTATTAGAAGGGTGAAAATCCGAAGTATAACACCAAGTGCTGGCAAGGACTTGAAGTCCCACAGCCTCCATTCATGGCTGGTGGGAGTTGAAAACGGTGCAGCCACTTTGGAAGACAGCTTTTGGCAGTTTCTTACAAAACTAAGCATGTTCTGTTCATGTGACCCTGCACTCACATTCCTTGGTACCCACCCAAATGAGTTGAAAGCATATGTCCATACAAAAATCCACACTGGAGTGTTTATAGCAACTGAGTTCATAATTACCAAAACTTTGGAGAGATCAAGATTCACTCCATGAGGTGAGTGAATAAGCTGTGGCCCATCCATGCCAGAGAACTGTTATTCATTGTCAAGGAATGAACTCTTAGAACATGAGAAAATATGGAGAAACCTTAAATACGCTTAGCTAAGGAGAGGAAGCTATTCTGGAAAGGCCACACACCAGAGGAGTCCATGTGTAAAACACTCTTAGAAAGACAAAGCTATGGAGGGAGCAAAGACAGCACTGATTACTGGGAGTAAAAGGAGAAGAGGGGGTGAATAAAGCAAGCATGGAGGATTTGGGGGGCAGTGACACTGTCTTTTATAGTGGTGGACACAAAGGATGTGCAATACCGAGAGTGTACCCCAGCGTAAAAAGTAGATGTTTGGGTGATGGTGTGGTGTTGTAGGTTCACTGATGGAAGCAGATGGGCCACTCTGGTGCAGGGGCATGTTGGGGGTGGAGAGGCTGTGTGTGTAGGGTGGGGGCATATGGGAACTAGGGGTGTAAGGGAGCAATCTATATTTTATACTTCGCTTATTATGATGCCAAAAGTCTCCAAAATAAAAATCTGTTAAATCAGCTTTCAGAGTTCAGTCCTCATGAATCCAAATGAAGATGAGGAAGGAAAAGGGTGGCAGGAATTTGAATTTTCAAAACATTTTCAGAATACTCTTCTTTAAAAAGTTACATCAATTGAGTGATGGATGGCAATGCTGAAGATTGAACCCAGGCCTTATCTCATGCTTCTGAAGAATTCTTAAACACACTTGTGCTTGGGAACTGGTGGTTTTTGATTCAGTTACTGACAAGATGCTGAGTGAATACATTTTCTTTCCACCCCCATCTCCTCTATCCCTGGTCCCATTAACAGTTGGTCTAATTCTGTTCTTAAGGTCACTGATGCTAAGAATTGCTCCTTCTCTGATGTGTTCCATTGCTCAGCTAGCCAGGACCAGCCTGTCCTTTTCCCATATTAGTGGAAATTAGTCTCTTGTTTTATTTCTGTTTTGTCATGAAAGCACTTTCACTGTAGCCCTGAGAAGATGTATGAATGTGGGGGGAAGGAGCTCTGCCTCTTTCTACCACTTCTAGGTTTGAGTCTCATTTCTAGTGGTTGTTGGTGTGGCCTTGTGTCTGAATCACTTTATTCTTGCCGGACACTATCCAACACCTGAAACCTAAAGGAGGAGATACTTATTGTGGCTCACAGCTGTAGTCCACAGTTACCTGGCTCCAAGGCAGAAACAGGATAGTTGAAGACACGGCAGAGTAAAAGGTGTCCAACCCACAACATCCAGGAATCAGAGAGAGAAAGGAGGAGCTGGGAAGGAGCTGGACCTTCCAGGTGATGGTCCTAGTGAACCAACTCTCTGATTAATCCACTGATAGGTGTAGCTCCCCATGATGCACAGGAAAATGTGGGGGAAATTTTGATGGTTAAGGAACATCCAGCTGTGTCTGGGCTTCTTTATCTGTAAAAATAGGAGAATCGAGAGTCCTGTTGCATGTGGACATTTGGGCCATCATAGAGCATAATCCCTTTTATTAGTTTTCTCCTTCCTCTCCTCCATTCGAGGGAAACCACCTGGGGGTGTGGACAGACTCTGCAGCTGGACAGATTTTTGATTGATGAGCTTGGAAGAATTAGGTAGTTTTTTCACCAAGAATTGCATTTATAAGTAGATGGAGTAAGTCTACCAGCCAGTGTGATTTGAAGGGCGAGAAACATTACCCTGCCAGAGGGCCAGCTCTGTGCCCAGTTGGCTTGTACATTCCTTTTCTACCTGCCACTTACATCTACAGACCCAGTGAGGACCCAGCAGCCTGCGAAAGAATGGATCGTGAACTAACATTCAGTACAAATGTGATCTTTGAGGATAAGGAGGGAATCTGTTGCAAACAATTTTAGGGCTTTCATCTCAGCCATGTATATTTTGAAGCAGAGCCTGAAAGGAAGAAATAAACACTAAGGGCTGCATTTAATCCTAACACTAAGATCTTGATGTGAGTACACACGATATGTAAAAGCCTGCCATGTCATTGTAGTGTATAGTGAGGGCTAGCTTCAGATCTTGTGGAGAAATTGGACATTTCGACCTCTTTTGAAGGTCTTAGGTTTAAACACTGATAAGAATAGAACTTACAATGATCTTGAAAGATCCTGGCTCCTTTGATGTTAAAATGGGAATTGTATTCTCTGACACCTACTTCCCCTTTCCAGCTCACTAAGCAATTGTCCAGAGATTTTCTTTTCACTTTATTATATATTAAAGCATTTAAAATATTTTGGTGAGTCATTCTTCTTGATAATTAGATGTAGTGATTAGAATCACTTTTATAGTTTCAGGCATTAAATTTCTTTTATCCAACGCAAGATCACCATTTTCAGTAATGACCTAGTATTTAACAATGGTTTCATCAGGACTGGATCCCTAAAGCCAAGAAAGTGGGGGAGAGTCAGGGGATGAGAGTGGAGGGCCTAGAACATTCTTACTTTGCCAATCACATACTCATTAGACAATCAAAACATGCAAGATGAGAAAATAACACAGAAGAGTACCAGGAATAAAAATGAAACTTTATGAGTTTTGTACAAAGTTGAGTTTTCAGTATCTTTTAATGGTCATTAGGATTGTGGTAGACTTCTCAATCTGAGCTGCTAGATCTCTTTGGACATTAAAGAAAGACGTACTAACCTATAGTTTTCTCTAGAAAGTAATGGATCTGTCCTGACAGTAGCTCAGTAGCAGCAGTGTTGGGGAACTGAAGAGTGGGCAGGACCTTGAAATCGTGATTCCTGGCCTGACAGAATGGAAGCAGAAAGAAAAAAAGGACTCCGAACTGTTCCAGTGTAGTCCAAGGGTCTCATTGGGACTTACTGAGCACCTGTGGTATCCTTTCCTCTGAAAAATGAAGCAATATGGAACCTGTTACCATTCAAAGCTGTTAATGGTTTCTGAAGTTTGAAGGTGCCATTATTCTTGTCCCAGAAGTCATGTGAAAGAGCTTGGGGACTTGGAATGTAGCTCAGTGGTAGACCTCACCCTTAGCATGTGTGATGCCCTGGTTTCAGTCCTCAGCACCAGGGCATGTAGGGTGGAGGGAAGAAAATCTCAGAAAAGGGTAGGAGGTACCTAATTGAGTTTTTCTGTTACTTTTTCTGTTTCCTTCCATAATAGCTTGTTATAATCTAGAAAAAATTTTACTAAAAGTCATGTGCTTTCAAAGGTGGAGCTTTTCAAAGGTGAGTGGATTGTAGAGATTAACCAGTGGATTAATCCATTGATGAGTTCATGGCTTAATGTGCTGGTAGGAGGTGCGGTTTCATCAGAGGCAGGGGCTACTGGGAGGAGGAGACCCGGAAGGGTGGATATTCTCTCTCCAGCTCCTCCCCTCCCTCTCTGCTTCTTGGCCATAATAGGCTGGGAAGTTTTCCTCCACCCTGGGCTGCTTTGGCCTGAAGTCAGCTGACCATAGGCCAAATGCTCTGAAATCATGAACTTCTCCTTTAAGGTGTAGGAGTCAGGTATTTTTGTCCCAGTGGTGAAATAGTGGTTCTGATTAGGACAAAGCTAAACTTCTGTTACTATGGTGCCTAGAGTGCTGACACTTGGGCACGATGGAGATTTCCTTTGTTCCTTTGTCGGGAATGGCAGCTGGTTAGGGAGGCAAGGTGGCCCAGTCCCTTGTTTTAGTCACTTTTCTTGTCACTGGAACAAAATACCCAACACCCACAAGTTGAAGGAGGAAAAGTTGATTTTGCCTCACAGTTTGTAGAGGCTTTTTATAGAGGCTTTAATCCATAATTGACTGGCTCCAAGCTAGGCAACATGGCAGAGGAATAGCTGTTCAGAGCATAGTAGAAAGCAGTCACTCAATGTGTGAGCTGGGAAAGACATAAACTGTTACGGCTTATGTCTAGATGTCCCCTGAAAGGCTCATATGCTCATAGCTGGCCTTTTGGGAGATGACTGTATCATAGGTGTATGATACTGCATTACCCACTGATGGATTTATAGCTGGGTGTGATATGGGAAGGTGAAGCCTGATGGGAAGAGGTGGTTCACTGGGGGTGTGGCCTGGAAGAGGATATAATTATGTATAACATATGTGCATATATCTCACAAATGTGCATAATCCCTTGATGGCTCTGCTTCCTGCCTGCCATGCCGTAAGACTCCTCTCTCATGCCCTTCTGCCAAACCCTTCTGCCAAGCTGTCTTGCCTTGGAGTCAGTTGACTGTGGAATGAAACCTCTACAAACTGTGAGCTAAAATAAACATCTCCTTTAACTTGAGAGTGTCAAGTATTTTATAAGACATAAACTCTTTCAGGCCACGTCTTCAGTCACCCACTTCTTATGACCAGACCCCATTTCCTAATAGCAAGTCTGCTGTGAGTCCCCATAACACGATCACATTTTAAAACCCTGCCTCTGAGCACATGAGGCTGTGGGGGACATTTTAGATCTAAGCCTTCGTGCCCTTCAAGATCCTTCCAAGATCCAGGCTTGTTCTCTCTCCTTGCTCTGCTACCATCCCCATTTGTCCTTTGCATATGGCTGATGTTTGCACTGACTGATACGGTCATGCTAGAGATGAGAAAGGGGCCATCAGTTCTCTTTAGGAGGCAGCTCGAGAATCACACTCAGCACTTCCACTCATTTGCCACTGGGGGCAACAGAACAATGTCCCACAGATAATTCTAGAGATCTCAGAGGGCTGTGTGCAGCTCTGCTGATGCAGACTAGGTTTTGATAGGAGGGGCTCTGTTTGTAAAAAGACAAAGGGGAAGAAGAACTACAAATCCTTTTCTACATCCTGTGCCTCCTAATTCTGCCATCAGGGCTTTCAGGCTTCCTTGCCTTCCTGTCAGGCGCTGCCTGTAGGGAACCGAGAGGTTCTGGGGCTGCACAGTGGGGCTGCAGGGCTCTCCACAGCTGTACACTTTCATTTCATCTGTGTTTTTGCATGGGGCTTCCACATAACTTTCCTTTAAAGGCAGGTTTCCTGGGCTGACATGTTTCGAAAGGCACTGTGAAGCATTTCCTGTAATCCTTTGTTTCTGTCAGCAGCACTTTTCCCCTTCTGCCATATCCATCCTCTTGCTGGAGTGGCTGCTGTTTCTTGGGGGAGCATTTAATATTTCTGTGTGAGGCTCCCCAGCTGGCCGTTTACTCACTGAGACTCTTGCAGCAGGTGTGTGATCCTGACTTTGCCTCTGAAAGGCAGTATTGCTTTTCCTCTGCCTTCCTGTTGGTGGAGTTTTCTGCTCCCTCTAGGGCTCAAGGGCTCCCTCATTGGCAGCACTTGTTACTGTCCCAAAAGATATTCAGCATCCTCTCAAAGACTTGAGCTGGGGAAGAGCTGCTTGTCCTTCTTTACCACCCTGGGTGATGGATACACATCGCCCACTGGCCTTCTGTTGTCTAATTACCTTGTTGGCACAGACGGTTCTGTTATCTTTTTAATAAAACAGTGACGTGGCTTAGGGCTTTAGTATTTCTACAGAGTTTCACATTGGGTACTTATAGTATTTGATACTAACAAGCACCCAGGAGAGCAGCACCTTTAAACATTAGTTTTAAAGATGGGGAGATGGATGCTCATCAGAGTTTAAGGAAGGCAGTCCAAGGCTACACAACAACCAAGGTGAAGACTTAGGATTTGAGCTCAGTTCTTCCATCTTTCATCTTCATGTAAACTCTTGACTGTATGGACTGTGGTAAGGAAGAAAGAGGTTATTGAGAGCTTCTTTGTCATAGGATGGGCTTGAGGTAAATGCTAGTTTCCTTCTTCCTTTTCACTCCTAGTATTTGGAAAGGTGGTCTCACTTCCATGATTTCTTACGCTCTTCATAGAGCCCCTGGAAGCTGTAAGATGGGCACACTTGTGTATATTACACAGGCAGGAGGAGTGCCTCTCGAGGAAGTGACTGCCGTTGTTACCTACCAGCTGGAGGTCCTTTGGGAGAAGCATAGTACTGTCCTTCTATCATAGGAGCTGCACTGTGGAAGTGGGATCTTAACGCTTTCAGTACAAAAGCTGATTGAATCTTTAGAAATCAGTGGAGTTCCTAGCAGGGATAGGATAAGATTTATAGAATACATACTGCTCAGGAAACCAGAGGAGATGCCAAATCATATGACTTTCGCCACACTATTTGGTATCTACTGAAAATACTAGAATAGCCTTGCTGACAGATACAGGCTTCCTGAGTGCCTTAGGAAAAATCTGCCCTACAGACCCTGAGGTTCATAAGTACATTTGTGTGTAAGTTTGCTCATTCATTCAAGCAAGTGGCAGTGCAGTTGGGATTTAAAGTGTCCTCCAGAAGACTCATGTATTCAGAGGTGGGAGTTTTCAAAGGTTGGATCATGGGATTCTGTACTCACCCATGAATTAATCCATTGATGACTTTATGACTGAATATGTCCTTAGAAGTTGAGCCCTTACTGGAGGTGGGTCACTGGAAGGGGGCAGTCTGTCTTTGTGGCTCCTCCTTTCTATCCTGCCCTTCTGCCATGTCATTTCTGTCCTGGAGCTGGCCAGTCATGTACTGAATCCTCAACATTGAGCCAAATGAAGCCTCTCCTCCTTTGAGTTGTACTGTTGGTCATTTTGTCCCAGTAATGGGACAGCTGACTGATACAGGTGAGGTTTAGAGAAGTACAAATGTGGAGAGAGACAAACCAGGCATGCCACATTTAGTTGAGTCTGAGGTGTTGCAGAGTGATTTAGCGACTCGTACCCTCAACCTATCTCATGAACACCTGTGGTAGTGTGAGCCTCCCATCCGGCACGGCACGGCACGGCAGCCCTAACTTGAGAGAGAGTAAAGAGACGTACACAAAGAGCTAGCAGAACGTGATTAGGGTTATAGGAGTCACAGAGATCAATGGTCCTAGGGGTACAGCGTGCAGGCTAGAGTGATTCCAGGTGAGGCTTCCTGGAGGAGGTGTCTTATCATGTATCTTGGCTGACTTTGTGAGAAGGAAGCTGGAAGACATCTGGGGATCACCAAGAAACTTGAGCAAAGGTGTGAAAATGGAAAACGCAGTCTAGCCCAGAAATCCTACATCTTTACATGTTGTTTGTGAGGAGTTTTGGGTGGAAGGATGGAAGGCGTTTGAAATAAAGTTTGGATGGAAAAAGAAAAGGGAGTGGAGTCCATTTCATGAAACTAGAGAGGGAAACTAAAGAGTCACCCCAAGGAGCCACTGCTTCCCTAGGGAGGCGGTGGGTGGGGGGAGGGCAGAGGATTTCTGAATGGTTGAGATTCTAGAAGACTTTGGGATTGATGACAGATCACCACCATGTCTTCCTGAGTGTAGACTGGGGACAGAAGGAGCAGAAGGGATGGAGTATAGTTCATTGCCCCAGTGCCCATCCCCATGCTCCCTTCCTCTGTCCTGGCCTCAGTGCTGGTTGCTTTGCACCTTCTTGTATCTTCACTCTTCGGTTCACAGTCTCGGGGTCACCTCTTCAAATCTTTCTTCTGCCCTCACACGGAGCTTTCTCTTTGTCCAATCTTATGGCCCTCCTCCAGGTACCCTTTTCGCCCCACTCCCCATCTTTCTTGGATTAACTTCAACCTTCTTTCCTTATCACTGTCTGAGACCCCCTGCTTTATTCCCTGCAGACGACCCCAATCTGCCTTATGAGACCCATAGAACAAAGGTGTTGGGAAAGGAATTGTGAATGTTTTTGGATAAATATTTTTGTTCACTTTTTAAAAAATTTTCTGTGAAATGTGAAATAAGTCAAATTATCTGAGTCACTCAGTTTAAGACAAGCAAACTGAAGGTTCCAGAGCAGGGGAGAAGGAGCTTGCTAACTTGAGGGAGACTGGGAGATGAGACGAAGGGGCTTCTGAAGCTGAAGGGCCTTGCACTTGGACACCCTGGGCTCATGATGGTGTGCAATCTGCTTCTGTTGGGCAAGTGCCTTCCCCAACTCTTTCCTCCTTATTTTTTTGAAACATGAGGCTGATGTTTATGGTTAGAGTCTCTGAATACGAGGATGATGACTCACAAGTTAAGATCATGCAGTAGCTTCCAGGGCTTGTTGGTCTTACAGCTTGTAATGCGTGGGGTAGCTATTCTGTAGAATCTGATGCATGATGGGGTCGTCCTCACAGCAGAAAAAAGGCTTCATAGTTTACCTTCAAATCTGGGCTTGAATGAGTTATGGGAGGCTGACCTTGCTGTGGTGTGACCCAGGTTCTCAGAAAGGATTTGGCTCATTTTTCTGACCTTTACAACATATTTTAAACATATAGTGCTCACAATAGTAAGCAATATAGCTAAGGGTCTGCTCAGGGGAAACCTAGGCAGAGCATTTGTGGAAGCTGTGGGATGCTCTAGTGGGGAGATCAGCACTGCGCTCTACCCTGGAATTGAAACCTGAGCGGGAGAGAGACAGCAAGTTCTTTATAAGTGAACATCAGTCACTTTGGGACCAAGGAAGGAGACTTCTGAAGCAGAGGAAGTTGGTGCTGTTGATTTAGAACATACTCCTACCTTTTTGAAATGGTGGTAGACAGGTATAGATCTTAATGACTGTGTTCAGCCATTCACTAACCATTTATTTAGCAGATCCTAAAGTGCTGGGCACTGTTCTAGGGCATGGAGATGTGAAGGCATGGCCTCTGCTTTGTCTAGTGAATAGTAAAACAGAGGTGGATGTAAGTAAATAAGATACGGCAATGTGCAGGGCAGCAGAGCACAGAGATGCCCCTCCTCACAGTGGTGAACTCTGTAGGGGCCATAGGAACAGTGATGGTGAGGGAATGGAGGTGAGAATAGGACTCAGGGTGTGACAGGTGGCTAGGAGTCCACCTGAAATGCATGCATGGGTAGAAGAGTGTGGCAGAGGAAGCAAAAGGATGTGCAAAGGCCTAGAGTCAAGAGAGGATGGGCCTTTGGTTAAGGGTGGTTCATTGTTGTTCACACGTGTGAGGACTCTGGTGGGGCAGCAGACAAAGGCCCATCGTGAGTGGTCTCTGTGCCATCTTAATCAGGACAGTGGATTGACTTTTCTCTAGCCCTGACTCTGTAGCCGATATGCTATCAAGCATTTTGGGCATGAAGTCTCATTATGAAGCAGATACCAGCAGCATCACCATTTTATAGTGAAGGAAAGAGCTCAGAGAAGTTAAGAAACCAGTCAGAGACCACTGAGCAGCAGTGCGCTGATGGTAACTTGAAGGCTGCGTGCTGGTGAAAGAGAAAGGAAATGGGTTGGAAACACACTTAGGTGAAGCAATCAAGAGGGATTGACAATAGGTCAGCTATAGAGGCACAGTCCAAGGGTGAGACAGAGAAGGATTTGAGGATCCTTTCCAGCTTCTCACAGAGTGGGAAGGGCAATCATGTCATTGGCAGAACCTTCCCTTTTGGGAGGGATAACATTAATTCAGTTTAAAATGTGTTGAGTTTTAGACACCTTTAAGAACTACAAAAGAGGTGTAAAAGTAGAAATAAGAGCCCCTTTGCCAGTCAGCCCTGAAGACTTAGTGACTTAAAGAATGGTATTTGGGAGGGGCAGAGCTGGTCCTACACTGTGGTCCCCTCTGGGCTCCCATTGTCCCTGTGGCCCTGCCTTATCACACAGGTGGCTCTGCTCTTGAGTCAAACTGGATCGCAGCTGGGTGCCAGTTCCCTGGGCACCAGGCTTGACCTCCCGCAGACCAGCCCCAGTTTGTTCTCTTGCAGCTGGTGGGGTCTAAAAGATAGAGTGGAAGCTTGTATTGCCTCTGGAGGCCCAGGTTCGGCTCTAGACCACCTCGGCATCTGCTGTCTTCTCCAGCAGAACAAGGCAGAAGCCGGCAGCCTGGAATCCAAGGCTGTGCAAGGCACAATGGGGGAGTGAATGCGGGTACAGGAAGGTGTGACAGCTGGGACTAGTGTTACAGTTGGCCACACCTGTACTCCAGCTGCGGGGGACTTTGCCAGGCTTCAGCCGTTGCTAGTGCTCTGCCTGCTCTTCGTCACCTAGCAAGTGTCACAGGCTTGTCTGCTGTGTGGCTGGCCTCTGCTCATTGCTGTGGGGTGCAGAAATGGATAGCATTTAGCCCTGCGCTTGAGGTTCAGGAAAGTCATGGGGCTGTTAGCTGTGAAGACGCAATCGCTCTTCTAGCCTGTACCTTTCTCAGCATCCTTGTTTGAGGTCCTCCCACCCTGATCACCGTGAAGCCACAGGCCCCTGCGTGGGGCTGCTTCCTGGAGGGTGTGGAGAATGCGTCATCCTCCAGTGGGATGGCTTATTTCTGAACATGCTTCCGACAGAGAACACGTTCTCTTTTAAACAGAGCCATATGCCACATTTCGAACGTCAAAATTTAGCCACCCCTGAATCATCTAGAGATGAAGTAAAGGTTATGAGATTTTTAAAGCAGAAATGAAAGACTTTCAACTTTATTTTTGTAATGTGCTGTATGATTATAAAAGAAATATCTACTGTGAGTAGTTAGAAAATCTGGAAACAGAACAAAGAAAGTAGACATGACCTGTCATCCACTGATGATTATGTTAACATACATGTACACTGATTTTGTAGAATTAGGGTAGTACTTACATAAAAATTTTCCATTTAGCATTGCTATTATATACTATATGCAGATATATATATACCTTTCAAACAATATTGATAATGTTTTATAGACTATTTATAGTTAATATTCCAATTTGTACTCTAGGATATAACTTGAATATTCTAGAATATTCCAATATTCTGTAGTTAATCTCCTCAACACTATTAAGAATATGAAAATGTGATTTTAATCTGCTCACATTGACACACCACAGTGTCACCAGCAGTTCCTCTCTTTTGGACGCTTGTGCTGCTCCTAATAGTTTGCTGTTACGCATGCTGTTCTGTGACTTTCCTGGAACAACTGAGATTATTGTGGGCTTCTGATTATTTCCTTTGGGTATTACCTTAGAACTGCAAATACTAGGCTGGAGAGTTAAAGTATTTCTTAAAGATTTCAGATGGGTATTTAGAAATTGTTTTCCAAAAAGGCAGTGTGGCAGTTACAAGCTCATCTGTGTATTTTCTTTGACTGAGAAACATGTGAGAGGCTGCTGTGGAAAATTTCCAGGCAGATACTACTTTGTCCTTATTTACCTGACTTAGTTATTCATTTGCTTATTCATTAAACGTCTGTAGAATGTTTAAATACCACGAGAAGAATAAAAATGTCTCAGCAGAGAGTTACTCAGCTTGATACCTTTGTCAAAACTCAGAGAGCCACATGCCAGCAAAGGTGCATATCACTGCGTGTAGTTTTAACAAAGTAAACCTTTAAGAATGACTTATGATAAATCTATAGTCTCAAAAACTTAAAATCCAGGGGAAAAGATAAGATGTGGATGCAATAATTGCAATACTGTGCAATCTATTATTATTTTTTTTAGTACTGGGAATTGAACTCAGGACCTTGTACTTAGAGGCAGGTGCTTGTGTCACTGAACTATTTCCTTGGCCCCCAATCTGTTAAAATAACCATATAGGCAGGGAAAAGTATTTGTGTGGTAGGAAGTGGATCTGGTACTTGGTTCATTTCCTCATTGGTTCATTTTCTGCGATTACAAAGATGAAAAGCCAGAGGGCTTGCTCTCAGGGAAATTCCAACATCAGGGGACTCAGGGCTGCAAACAGAAACCACTGACATGATAATTACTGTAAACTACACATGTGACAGACTAGAGCCAGCTTCTGGGAGGCCACACTAGCTTCTGAGAGCAGAGGGTGTTTGACAGGAGACATAAGAGAGAGCAGTGTTTTGTCTCATTGACTCCCGACAGTTCCCTGGGAAAAGCAGGGGCCTTGTTCTTACTTTACACAGGAGAAAACTGAGGCTTACACAGGTCATGCAGCTTGTCCAAGGTCACACAGCTCAAAAGGCGCAGAGCCATAGATTCCCCCAAAATCTGTGCTCTCTGTCCTAGTTACAGAATCCCTTGAGGGGGTCTAGGATTTAGGATAAGCACTAAACAATGGAACTAGAACTGGGGTAATTGATGGATGACATCTCACAGGAAAAGCTTTGAGCAGGGGCAGGTGGGAGATGCAAAGTTCATTTAGAGGAACAGCATAGCAAAGATGTGGGTGGAAGCGAGATTTCAGAGTCATACATTCTGCCCTCAGGGCTGTGAGCTATAGTTAGTAGGCAGGAAGTGATTGATCTTTTGAGAACAGAAGAGTGGTCTGCTAAGAGGTGTGCATAAGGAAAGGTTAACCTAGCTGTAGCATCCTAGAAAAATTAGATGAATGATAGCTGGAGACTTCCCTGTCCCTTGGTGACATGTCCTGTCTCACTGATAGCATATCCACGCTGCCAAAGTAAGGAAGCATGCAATCTAGGCCTGATAACCCCTTCCAGCCTAGTGAGACTCAGTCCTACTTACTGCACTAGTTTGTTTGTTATGGAAATTTTTTAATATTGTAGAAAAATTCTGACCCAGATTTTGTTGTATTATTTTAGCTAAAACAAAGCAAATCAACAAAACCTTTTGTATTCAAATATTATTTACTTTTTATTTTCCATTTCTACTCCCAACTTGCGATTCCCAAAATAAAAAGCTTTGTTTTTTTAAATAGTAACAATGCACAGTGAGGAAATATTCCAGTGAATCAGGTGGTGGGACTGGTACATGGGAGCAGGAAAGGCTCTACACAGAAGACTTAGCTTTCAGCAGAAGCTTTCATGGCTGAACCAGATTTTGCTCTCAGGATGGACCAGTGGAGCACAAGCCTGCGTGGCTGGGGGCAGGGCCTGGTTCAGATGTCAGGAGGCTTGGCAGCCCTAAGAATCCCAGCTTGCGAAGGTGAAACCAGAGGCGCTCAGAGAAGTTCCCAGAGGAACTTGGAGGAAGCCTGAGCAGTTCAGCCCCTCCTTCTGGTGCATGGGGTGCTCTAGGTAGGTTGGCAATGTGTGCCTTTATGGCCTCTAAACCAAAGCACATCTTTGTCTTTTCTGTAGCACTATGATTTGCCACCCGTTTTCAACACCACAGTATAGGTCCTTGCTCTTCAGCTTCCCAGTAATCTCAGCTTCTTTCCCTGAGCCCTGCGAACCCCCCCTGCTTCACTGTGCTTTTGTCTGCCCTGCTCCAGCCTTCCTGGCTTTCTTTGGCTTTCTGAAATGTGCCAATTTCCCTCTAAGCGTCTCTCTAGTTTCAGGGCCATCATTGCTACTGTTCCCTGTTCCTCCTTGTCTTCCCTGTGACAACTGAGGGTGCTTGTGACCTCCCTGTGTGAACAGTACCTCCACATTATTTTTTCCAATTCAGGGTGCTCCATTGCAGTTGGGGATATCTATTCCTTTGAGTGTTTAGTTCCTAAGTCTCACTCCTTCTACTAGCTTTGGTATTCCGTGATGCTAGGAACAGCCTATTTTATTTACTGGTAAATACTACTAATCCATAATAAAGAGTGTACTGTACCTGGCTCAGTACCAGAATGAAGGGGCTTAGAGGGATATTTAAGGAATGGCTGAGCCCCTCTTGTCCATTTCTGCCACTGTATTAGGTGGTTCTGGTTCAACACGACTGGGCATGTGCACGCATCATGTCCTCAGCGGGACATGTCTTTTCACAGCTGGGTCCCTTGGTCCCTCAGGACCTCTGAGCCTCTTGTCTTGGAGTGGGTGGAGCTGATGGTTCCACACAAGAAGATTCCAGAGAAGATGCTCTGGAGTTTGGCAAGAATCATTGTACAGATGCACGATCCATCTCTGCCACTGGACCAAAATAGTAACCAGGGCAGCAGTGTTTTCATGGGTTTGCTGGTGTGTGTGTGTGTGTGTGTGTGTGTGTGTGTGTGTGTGTGTGTGATCACCTTGGAAATCCCAAAGGCTCTTTTTCTAGGTAGGAAAAGACATTCTTTCTAATGAAATACACTTAGAGGGACTCTTATTTCTCCTTTTTTGGTTCTGTGAGTAGGTGAGGGAAACTCCTAATTTTTCACCTTATGGCCAGGTGACTTGCCCACAGGAACTGGTAGATGTTCTTTCCTCTCCTAATCACCCACAGATTCTCCTAGGATGTTTATCAGCTGAAGAGCATCCAGGGAACCAGTCATGCACTTCAGTGGGGAGGTGGGCTCTGAGTCACTCGTGGCGGGGTGGGGTGGGGGTGAAGGCAGCCTGGCCTCTGCGTGGGAGCGTGTTCAGAGTCCTGCCTCCCTCCCTGCAGCGGGTGTGTTGCTAGCTTCCTCTGTGCTTCTATTTGCTTACATTTCTGTACCCCCTTCCCATTCCAGTGGCACACACTTCCCAGCGCCATGGCGCTAGACCCTCTGTGGTCAGTTTTAACACTGACCTAGGTGCAGCTACTGGAATGTGAGCCCAGCAGCTCAGCTCTCCTTGCCTTTGCTGACCATCGTGTTTCTGCACCTTTGTGAGATGTTGTCTGCTTGGCCTGAACTCTGCTCTGTCCCTCCACCAACCCTCCTCTGTCTATGGCAGACCCTTATCTGTCCTCTGTCTCTTCCTCCTCCTGGAAGCCTGCCCTGATAGCCATCTTCCACCCCTGGACAGGACCCTTGCTCACTTCTTTGGATGGGCTCCTTCTGTCACTCGTATGTATTTACTTATCTGACTCACTAAGCATGAATAATTGAGGTGGAACGGAGCTAAGCCTAATTTATCTTTACATTAACAAGACATATGCAGTGCCACTTATTAATTTGGTGGATTTGGAGCACATTTTATCTATTTCAAGACCTAGGCCCAAATAAGGTACAGCAAGCAAATTATTTAGGCCATACGACCTACATTTAAGGCCCCCCGGCATTATCACATCTTGCAAATGTATTTGACAATAATGATGCTTATTTTCTTTTTGTCATGAGATCCTAAGTGAGCTTCCGTCTCTGAGGACTTTAGAGAGGCTTTGTGGTAGGGTGGGAAGAAGGGAGAAGCGCAGGCTGTGCTCCCAGGAAGGGTGTTGGGAAGGAGGAGGACAGACACACAACAGGAAGAGAAGGTTCCCAGGGTGTGGCTGGGGCTGCTCACCAAGCCCTGGTCCTTCTGTGACTAACTGCAGCTGTGAAGAACAGTGCACGAGTTGGCCATAGGACCCTGGGATGGAGCATTCCTGGACACACTTAGATAGAGATGAGTAAAGATCTGACATTGAGAACCAAGTGGATTCACCACACTCCTAGGCCTTTGTTTAAAATATGATTCTGTCCTTATTATCACTTACGTGTTTACATTTCTACAGTTGTGCTTTTTGTTTTTTAAACATAGGCCTCAGGCCAAGTCAATGTAGAAAACAGAAACAATTTTTATCTTGCATTTAACTTTATAGGATATAACCACATTAGTACCAAATGTCAGTGTATTAGCAGGTTTATATGTGTGTATTTATATATAGCTATAAGAATGAACCCACCTTTCGCTTTAGGTGTGTTTATACATCTTCCCCTGAATCAGCGTAGACCATGTATAGTGATCCCTTTCCTGTCCCTGTCACAGTCCAGGAATGTTTATATTTGTGATCCCATGGAGAAGTTACTGGAATTCTAGTGAGTTAATTCCAGTCCTCCACTTCCAGTGCGATGCAAGGTGAGAATAATTATACTGATATATTTATATCATGAGGAGTCCAGCGGTCCTAAGTCCATCAAGATGGTGTTCACCAGAGCAAAGCCACACCCAGAGCCCTTCCCAGGTTTTATTAATTCTCCATGAGGTATGTGGCTCAGGGAAGAGTGACAGTGAGAGTTGTGGGAAATACGTGACTGCCATGACCGGCGTGAGCTGGGCTATGTAGGAGGCCTGAGATCACTTCTGTGATAAGCAGAGGTGAAGAAATGAAATGCAGAGAGAGAAATTTGTGTAACACAGCTGAGGCAATGTCTAATAATCTGGGGTCGGTGCTTCAGCTCTGATGCACAGTCCCTTTGCCCTGGAAAGTCATAGCCTTTTTCTCAAGGCTCCATCCCAGGCAACAGTATGGAGCACAGCTCTCCACCCTGCCCAGGTCAGCCTCGTATTTGAGAGTCACTGGGCGGGGTAACACTGACCTGTTACCTTGCTTCAGAGATTACACCTCAGCTCCTCAGCCAGCCCAATTTACATTGCTAGAACTTGGCCAGCTCTGAGCACATCGGTACACAGAGACAGGGCCAGGTTTATCCAAAATGGAGATGATTGTTCTTCTTTCAAAGATAGTCATCTCTGTGGTTTCCCACACCATGTAGACTCAGTTTTCAATTTGAAGTAATAGTGTGGGATCCATTGTAGAATATGCTATTGGTTGCTTGACTATTTCCTGCTATTGGGCATTCAGGATGTTTAATTGCATTTTTTTTTTTTTTGGAGAAAGGTAGCACTGTTACAAACATTTCCATACAAATAGCTTTATTTCATTTTTTACTTTTGAATGATTTCCATGGAATGTAAGAGTATATTACCCAGGGTGAAATTAGTAGGTCAACAGGCATAGAGAGCTTTTGTCATTCCGCCAGTGCGCTCCCTGGCAGACCTGGGCTGGCAGATAGCATCTCTGGGAGGATGGTGGAGGGGGATGGACCTGTTTCTGTATAATATTCTCACATTTCATAACTTTGAAATTAACTTTCGCTAGTCAAATGGTATCTTGGCATTTCAGAAATGAGTTAATTTGCTTTTCTTTAATCTGACAAAGGCGAGTCCCTGGACATTTCCCAGTGTCGCTTGGTTCTGTTTGCATTTTGCTGCATGTATTCTCTTCCTGTCCCCTCCTTCCTGGCCCCTTTCTGGAGCCCTGGTGCCTGAAGGTATGGCCTAGGGTCTTAACTCTAACAAATGGCTGTTCTTTCCAGTAAGCACAAACTGTGAACCAAACTGCCTTGCTTAATTGTTTTTCTTGTATTTGACCCTCAACCCACAGCATATTTTCTTTAAAAAAATTTTTTTTTTGTCTTTTTCGTTTTTATGGGTACCAGGGATCAAACTCACGACTGCCTGCTTTCAATGCAGGTGCTTGTGCCGCTGAGCTAAATCCCCAGCCCCTCACAGCATATTTTCACTGAACGAACAACAGCTGTCACAGGTACACCTCAGTGGGGAACGTTTGTGGCTTAATTGAAGTGGGTTTGAGTTTGTGAACAATACAGGAATCCAAGCAGCCCGATTGATAAATTTTGAATTTTATTAGCTGAACTCAGGACCACTCACATAGAGACCCCTGTTTCAGAGTCCCACTAAGTAGCCCCAAACTGGAAAGTTACAGAGCTTTTAAAACAGAAAAACCACAAAAAGACATTCTGTTGGAAACAATTTAGATAGAATCTCACATTAATTTTTGGTCGACACCTGTATCCTGTTTCATTGTTGAGTGGGTTAATTTTTCTCTTGGGGGTGCAGCTCATTCTGCTTTTTTCATGGGACTTGCACTCTAGGTAATTTTTCATTCTCCTGGGTCAAATACAGGGCACTAGTTGAATGCAGGGCTCAAGATTGCGTCAGCTATGCCAAGCTACAGATGAGTTGTTAGCTGTTCAGGGACTGACTCTGTACTGTGTCCCCTCCAGATCCATCCATGACTTAACATTCACCTTATGATAAACAAAGAGCGAGAGCTTTGAACTCTGCTGCTGTGTGACCTGTGAAGGTTCCTTAGCCTCTCCGAACCCCCATTTCCTCAGCTGGATGTTGGGGATCAGCCTCAGACTGGGAGGGTCATTTGGAAGCCAGATGAGAGCTGTTAGGAGCAATCTCCCTACTTTCTGCCTCCCCTCTCTGTTCCACCTCTCTTTCGCCCTTTAAGAAAAACGGAGGCTTCTGGAGTTTATTCTAACAGCTTACACTTCCCAGTCTCTTTCTGAGTGTCCTGTGTTGTACTCCTGATGTACAGTGCTTTCCTTTTCAATCTTGTTGTAGTTAAGGGTTGTACACAGAGAACAACTAGGATTAGGACATGGAGTTTATAATATTTTTATAATGTTCACCAGAAGTTAACACAGGAAAATGCAGGAAATCTATCCGCAACGCTAAAGACATAGATTATTTAGTCAAGCACCTAAACCCCACGGCAATGTCCCACATGAGTCCAGATAAAAACCCAGAACTCAGGACAATGCCCCCCATGAGTCCAACTGGAGGTCCAGAGCCCACAAGAAGGACTCACAACAGTCTCTTTTACGGATCCGTGTCGGGAAGACCCAAGGGTCAGCGGTGGAAGCTAGAAAGTCTATGTCAGCAGGATGAAGGAGCTGTGCTAGTGGGATGAGGGTTCTACGCTGGAGCTGAGAAGTCACACAACAAAGACCAGGGCTATCCTGAAAGGCACCACAGCCGTCCTCAGCGACACAGAGGCATTGAGCTCCTCCGATGACAAGCACGGTCGGTACATGCCAGCAAGCAGTGTGACGAGTTCATCCTGGAGACCAAGCAGCACATCTTCCCCTCAGGAGCCAGGAAGCAATGCTCGATGTGAAGACCAAAGCCTCTCCAGAACAACCAGCAACTCAGACAGCAACTCGTAGAAGAACCCACAATGCTTCCTTAATGCCTCAACCCTCAACACCGCCCTTCTTCTCCACCTATTTATCCTGGCAACTTTCCTCAGGTGGAGCATCTTCACTCAATGCCATGCTGATGTAATCCAGCTGGTGTTAAGTTGACCACCAGTTCTTAATCCATAACAAATCTCTCAGAGCCAGGGAGGCAGGTGTGCCCATTTACGAGGTGGAAGGAGGGCATGGGAGGGTCTGGTCACAGGCACAGGGTGCATAGCAAGTGGCGCTGCTGGAATCCCAGCCAAGGAGGGGCTGGTTGATGTCAATGACTTGAATTTTTAAAAGTTAACTGCTACACATTTAGTTTCTAGGTATTTCTTCTCCTTTCCCTTGTTGCTTTGCGCCTGCATTCATTCAGTGGGCAGCATGGACCAATCATGATGTGGGTGTTGGGGACGAAGCGGGGTGGCACTGACAGCCCTCTCCTGCTCTCTCCTGCCTGTGCGCAGCCTGGGAGGCTGGGGGCACTAAGATCATTGCCCTCCTCTACACACAGGGAGCACGTGGGCTGTCAGGGAAGGTAAGTCCACCACACCCCACAGGATGTCTCCTCTGCAGGAGCTGGGGTGCCTCAGGACTGTTCTGTGCCATTGTGGTGTCCCATACCTATGTGGAGCCCCATTTGTGCTGTACCCCATGCTGCCTGATGCAGGGCAGACTCAGGTCTGCTGGAGACTGAAAGTTTCTAAGGCCTGCTGACTTTGCTCCGAGTTTAATATGAGTTTTTCTAAGTAGAGTCTTGTCCACCTGACCAAATAGCAATCATGCGTTTCAACTTGGAATTTTGCCGAGGTGTGAGCTGCCCCAAGCTGGTGGGTGAGAGCTTAGCTCAGGGAGGTGGCCGCCTGTGGGAGTCTTGGGTTTTAACTGGTTGTTTTGTACATGTGGCAGCTTTAAATAATGTGATTAAAGAACAAAAGGAGACAAAACAAAACTCATTGTAGACATTTCCTTCCAAGCCAGAAAGAAAAGGAGTAAAATTTGAAAAAATTGGGATAATAGGTGAGAAAGCCCCAAGGAAACAGAATTTCTTGCATTATGCTTGTGTGGATCACTGGAGAATTCCAGGTACTGCCTGTCTAGCAGAGAGGAGTTACTTGCATGGCCTGTAAGACACAGATAGTCCCCAGATCTCTTACTCATGCATGAGAGTGGTCACCAGGTCCAGGGTGTTTTTGTGGTTCCTCCAATGAGTTAGTCTTGGGTGGCCCATGTGCCACACTGAGGCTTACCTGGGGCATGTTTCATCCACTGTGGCTGTCTGTCTGTCTCTTACCTACCCATCTCTGTGTAACCGTTCTGTAGCTCACTCTCCATGACTCTCCTCCCACCCAGCCCTCATCCTTGCTCTCTGGTCTCAGTAAGCTCCCTCAGCTCCTCCTCTCTTATGCTTACAGCACCTAAGTCTTCTGCACATCTTGAGTGCTGGATAGCTGCTGGCTGGTGAAATGATCACTCACTGTAATTCTGGGCTTTGCTTTTCCTGGAGCAAAACCACGCCTTGTACTGTTTTTTTTGGACCCCTCTGTGTGCCAGCTGGTGGGAGGTGGGTGCATTCCTTCCCTCCCGCAGGCCTACCCCCGCCCACGTGGAACCTACACCTTTGAGTCAAAGTTCTAACTTTAGAAGAAAAGCTGTCACCTGGGGCCTGCCAGGTAGGTGGCCCGGGGGAAGAGAAACCATGTGACTCAACACCTAGGGAGACTAAGGTGCACTTGCAGGGAGCTGAGCTAGCTCAGGCAGTGGTAAACCAGACCTGCAGCTGCTTGTGTGCTTCTGGGATGACAGACTGGGCACAAAGCATTGACTTGACCTGGAGCTGGGCACTGGCTTGACTTTGAGCCAATGATCCTTCCTGAAGATTTTATTGGGCTTGGTTTTCACTTATGCTTGTGGCGTTTCTGGGGCGTTTTTGGGGTGTTTCTGGTGGATGTTCCCACATATCCAAGCTGCTATGGTAACCTCAGTGGTGCCAGAATCGCCAAGTTAATTGACACTGTCTTGTCAGAGAAAAGGTGGAATTTGAAACATTGAGAGGAAGTAGAAATTTTGGAGCAGGAAAATCTTAGGCATTGCCATTTGCATGTCCTGGGCCTCTGCTTACTTTAATCATGCTAACCCTGTGCTTCATCCTTAAAAGAAAGGGAAACAACAGTGGTTCATGGAACAGCAGTGAGGGTTGGATAAGATAAAGGATGTAAGTCCTGTTAAGGTTTAGATCTGGGATGTCCCCCAAGCTGTTGTTGTTGTAGTTGGGTACTTCAGAGAACAAAATCCATAGCAAATGCCTGTATATTTATGCAAGGGGATTTATTAGCTGGGCTCATAGGATCAGAGCCAGAAGAGTCCCTAAGGGCTGCCTGTGGGGTCAGAGGTGGTGGCATCTACAGTGGCGATCTGCACAGGAGAGGTGAAGTAGCTGCCTAGTCCAAGAATGGAAGCTTAGGAACAAAAGGGGTCACAGGTATACAGGTACAACGCCTGTCAAAGGACGATGGCCTGGAAGCTCTCTGAGGGGTCTTGGGTGCAGGTTTGCATTGGACGGCTGAAGAAGTTAGAAACCAGTGTCCAGGGGCAGTGATGAGGACTGTGGCTCCTCCAGAGCAAAAACACTTCTTTTGCTTCCCCTTTTTATTCCATGCAGGCTGTGAGCTGGTGGGTTGGTACCACCTATGTCTGAGGTGGGTCTTCCCCTTTCCACTTTCTTGCTTCACATCAGTCATCCGCAGATGCCCAAATTAGCTAGAAGTTGTCGACTGACAACCCTTCATCCTATAAATATTTACTTCTTAACAGAGTTTTGTGGACAGCTCATATATATGACTAGGTTTTGTTTGTTCATTGATAACAAAGATCAAGAGATGTAAAACTTGCTCTCAGGTATCTCTAATGGTGAGTAGTAAATTAATATTTCAAGGCAAGAGGAGGTGTTAATGTTAGGGTGCACTGAGGCCCACAGAAAAACTGTAGCAGCAAAATCTGTGGAGGAGTCAGAGTGGGTCTTATGGGCAGAAGTAATTTTGACTGATAATGTAAAAGAAGGGAGATGCTTTTTTAAAGCAAACAGAGCCAGGAATTATCTGAAAGCAAAAAAGATAATTCATTGGCTGGTTTTACAGAAAAGACTGGAGGTTACAAGCTTCAGGTATGACTTGATCCAGGAGTTCACAATACATAAAGCACTTTGATTCCTTGTGTGTTTATACTCTGATGTGTGTGGTGCTGACTGCATCTTTAGATTCTGCATTGTGTTCCTTGAACACAGAGAAGAACCTGGACTGTAGGCTTGTTACTCCAGGTTGAATGAAAGCAGCACAGAAAGCTCAGGCCACCCGGATCTAGCACGGTGCCTACACCTCACTCTTCTCTTGTCCTGACTTGTGGCCAGCTCCTCTGTGCATCTGATTCCTCCAGAGCCAGTAGTTGGCCTGTGCTCGGTCTCTGTCTGCATCTGACATCCCAGGTCCCAAATTGCAGGCTTTCATCTCCGCACATCTCACATGCTTCCTGTCACATTAGAGTCTTCCCCTGTAACGCTAAGAATCTGCCTCCCGAGGTGCAAGTCACCTACTCACAAAGACACATGGGAAACCCAGCTGTGCCTCTCCCTTCTCATCCTTGGCAAGCTTCCCTGGCCTGGACTCTCTTGATGTAGCTGAGATATGTGAGGGACTTATTTCTACAGAGATATTTTGCCGACGATAAATTTCTCAGGGTGGTGGCCATAGATTCTTAGGAGAAGGAAGGACAAGGAGAGATGAGCAAGTGTGTGCTGGCAAGTCAATACAGATAGATCGTGTGTTCTTTGTTGTGATGTCCTGGGCTGCACTGGAGCAGGCTGTTAAATTATCGCCATCAATTGCCAGAGGTTTGCTCCATACCAAGCAGTTATATGGAGGCCAAGGCCAGGCCTGGGTTATTTTAGGCAATCCAGCTAGCTTTCTGTAGGAGTCTTGGCCAGGCTACTACAGAAGAATGCTGGCCTCTGCAAAAGACTGGAGGGGAGCAGTTTTCAGGCTCTGCCATGGCTTTGATTGCACTCTAAATTGTTCCACCTCTGATGTCTGCGACTTTGGCCCCTTTCTTGGTTGATTCTCCTCCTGTGATATATCTTGCAGACCTCTAAGAGTGTGACTAAGACTAAAATGTGTGCTCCTTCCTACTTTGCCATCAGCGAGGTGGCCCTTGGTCTATTTCACCTTGGGGTGTGGCTATCCTGGCCCAGTTCTCTGCTGCTATGGGTTGAGACATAGGCTAAAGCCATGGTTGGTAGTGCATGAGCCCAGCTCAAGGTGAGATCCAGGTTGGGAGTTTGCAAAAGGAACCAAAGAAGTGATCAGGCTTGTGAATGAGGCCGTAGAGTGTTAATACAAGGAAGAAGATCCTCAGAAGTGCAGGGGCTGTGTAGTCACAAGGTCTGTCAGTCCCAGAGCCAGGTGGGCCAGAGCGAGGTGGAGAAGGAGGAGAACCAGGGCTTCGAGCAGGTTGCAATGAAAGAGGACACACAGGTTCATAGGGATAAATTGGAAGTCCATACAGATACTCTGTGTGAAATGAGGGTTGCTAGCCCAGAGACACTGTGGCAGTCCTCCTCTGTGCATCAGAGGTGGATTTCAAGCTCAGTCTTACAATCACAATGAACCATTGACTTACTAAAAACCTCAGAGGCATCTTTTCCCTATTACTCCTCATTGGCAGATTTTAGCAGTTGCTTCCATAGGGCTGTTTTCTCCTCCCTCCTTTCCCTTCGCGTTGCTGCTACCTCCCTTCAGGTAGGGTGTGTGGGATGGGGGCTTTCCAAAGATATCCAAGTCCCAATCCCTGGAACATGTGAGTGTGTTGGCCACATGAAGGAACTAAATGAAAATAACCACCAGGGCTTGAGAAAAAGCAGTTGTCCTGAATGCTCTGGCTCGGCTCTGTGTAATCACAAATGTCCTTAAACAGATGTGAGGAGGCAAAAGAGTGTAAGCAGCAAATGTCCTGAAAGAAGATTCAGCCAGCCAATGCAGGCTTAGCAGACAAAAGAAGCCATGAGTAAGGTTTGGTGCAGCCTCCAGAGGTGGAGCAGGCAAAGGCAAGGCCATGGTTCTGCCGAAAGCTCCATGTAGGAATGCAGTTCCTGAATAGTGCTGATGAATTTTGGATCTCAGAACTACAAGATGGGACATTTGTGATGTTTTATGGTCATCTGTTACAGCAGTGTGAGAAACTTAAGCACTTGGCATTTAAGAGCCTCATTGTCTGGCTCCAGCCTGGTCCCTTGTCCCCTCTGTACCAGAAGCTCTGGTCTCTGTAGACCACCTGCTGCCCTGGACCATAGCAGGTGAATTCCAGTTCTTTTTATTCTCATGCTGCTTCGGGCTGAGAAGCCCTTATCCTCCTTCACCTACTAATATGAGCTGCTCAGACAGCAAGAACCTCTCTGAAAACCTTCATGAAGGGCAATCCTTGGGCTTCCCCCATTATGAAGTTACTATTTCTATCTTATGTCCACCTTACCGGCTTCCCATGAGGCTCACCTGAATTCCATCTGAGTGTGAGTCAGACCATGCCCGTGCTCATTGTAGGAAGCTGCATAGCTTCTTGTTTCCTCTCTCACGTGGAACATGCCTGAGGTCAGGAACTTTGTGTCTCTCATCCCCGCATCCTCCCCAGTAATGGGCATTTTGCACTGCCCATAGAGAGGCTCTGAAGTAATTTGTGGGATTGAATAGGAGACAGGTTGTGATCAATGCCAGTGTGTAAAGGCCATTTCCTCCCCCTTGTCTGAGCTGCAGGGCCCTGTCTCAAGTGCTGGAGGCAAACAGAACTGACATGCAGTTGCCCCAAGCCATCTCACAGTCCAGCAAAGTCCTCCCTTGGTCTCACCTGTGCCTCTCAGCATAGTGACCATCTGGAGAACTGCTCATTCCTTCAAGACCCACTGGGGTCCAAAACTGAAAGTGTTTGGCTATGACCCAGGAGGGAACAAGAGTAGGAAGGAAAGGGGTGCCGCAGGCGAGACCCTACAGGCAGCCCCTGAAATGAGAGACCAGTGGCAGGAGCACACAGGAGGCCTCATGGGTGTGGTGGTACCTGTCATCTTCCACCACCAAGCTATCTGTGCAGGTCCCCATAGAGCGAGCCCCACTGCACGGAGAATTCCAAGCTTTTCTCTTAAGCCTTAGTGAGAGGCCTGGCCAGCATGCTTTGGATTTTGCTAGCTCTACGTTATCCTCACTAAAGAAGTGAGTGACATGGCCCATTCTTAGGGACTTGGCCCTTGGCTGTTGGGTTGCAGACTACGTGGTCTGCCTACAGAAATACATTACATGCGTGTTGGGTTCTGAGGTCTTACTGCAGCACTTTTATCACATCCTCACCATAACCTACAGAGAAAGGGATGTTGCTTCTTTGCAGAAGGAGGCCACTGAGGCTCATGAGGGTAAATACTGGCCTAAGGTCACAGCATCTCAGAGAGTGAGTGGCAGACCCCTGATTCCACAGGGCTCAGTTTCAAGTTTTTGCTCCTTTCCCAAAGAAATAAGTCATATTTTCTTTGCTGCCAACAGTTGTCTCTGGAAGCTTCCCTTGGGTGGCTTTGGTGCCAGAGTTGTCTTCTTCCGGCTCATGTCCATTTCTGCCCCTGGCTTTCTCGTCAGGGTGCTGGTGGAGGTGGCTGGAGGGGTGGAGCAGGTGGGAAGGCCTGAGCTCAGAGTCCTTGTCCTGGTACACCTGGGGGTTCAGTAGCCCTTTTTCTGGTACACAGTCACCATGGAGTAGAGGCTCTGGCAGGGAATTCTGGGATTATTTCGCCTCACTCCTCTTTTGCCAGACTGCACACAACTTAAATCATTTCTGAGAGAGAACTATCTCGCTCATTGTCAAAGTCCCTTGGGAAATGAGAATGAATGGATTTTTAATTCCTTTTTAATGGCTTGTTACACGAAATTGGAGCAACCCCCCTTTACTCAGCAGCCCTTTATGTTTTACTAGCTCCATGCTTCAACAACTCCCGTTCCTTAATCTCACTTGCCCTTTCGTCAGCTACCAAATTCTGTGAAGTATTCTCCTAACGACAGCTCATCTTAAACAGGACTCATGCTTGTTTATTTCTGTCCCTTGCTTGGGTTGTGGCGGAAGCCAGCTGTGTCTTGGGACTGACTGAGCCCTTCCTCTCCCTGGCCACATCGCCTGGGCAGTGTGGTGGTGGCACCTACCGTTCACCACGGTTAAGCCTGCTTTCCGTAAAAGGCAGAGAACCAGACATGATGTCCGTGTGCCCCTCTGTACTTGCTTGTCTAAGCTACTCTTACTTTTTGCTGGGGAGCTGGTGTTTCCTTTAGCTTACAGTCTGTTAGATCCCGGTGTAGACCCTCTTCCTCTCTGCACGTACCAAGAGAATCACGACTCCTGGAAACACCGTGCAGCTGCCTTTCAGTGTCTTCCTTCCTTTCCTGTCCCTGTAGCTTTTTATCTTACTCTCTTGAGAAGATTCTTTTTTATTTGAAGAGCTTCCTTTTTGATTTTATTTTATTAGGATATGTTCATGTGCATAAGGATTACGTTTATCATGGGGAGTTGGTCCATGTGCACATACATCTTAATTCCTGTTTTCCTTTGTTTCTCTTCCCCTGCTCATCCCGTCCCTCCTCTTTCCTTCCAAACCTTAGTCTCCTTTCCATGTGCAAAAGCTCTGTTGTTTCACAACTCACTTTGAACTCCCCCTTCTGGAGAGACTGGGCAGCTGAGGTGGGCTGAGAAAAGACACCCTTGACCCTTAAAGACAGCAGGAAGCCACTGGAGAGGGTCTAGCAGGAGGTAACAGGACTTGGCCTCCACCTTAGACAGGTTGGTCTAGTGTAGGGGTTGGAAATGGGTGGGGATCAGAAATTTGGTAAATGAGATATTTCAAAGGTTGCTGTGATCATTTTGAAGCTAAACCTACTGATCTGTTACCTGTTGTCCAGCATGTGAGCACACAAGTTGGTCATCTCCTCTGCCTTGAAAATGCTCTCCTCACTTGCCTTCCAGAACCCACACTTGCCTCAGTTTCCCTAGATTTCACAGTCTGTGCTGGGTCAGTCAGGATCTCTGACTCCAGGTATTTCTATAGAAAGAGATTAAATGCAGGAGCTGATTACAAGGATGCTAGATGGGCTGGAGGAGCAAGAAACACAGATGGAAATAGTCATTTCAGGAACAGTAATGCAGGAGCCTTCACATTTCCCTCCCGTACAGGAGGAGAGGAAATGAGTCTAGAGGCTGAGGGCCAGCCTGCCCCAGCCAGGGCCTTCCCCAGCCAGGATCCCCCATACCCAGGTTTCTGCTGTTGGCTAATCTTAGTGAGAGGAACCCAGGAGACCACTACTCTCCTTCATCAGCTCCTGTGCTGCCCTGTGTTTCTGCATCACCTGTACCCAACTCCGCTGCAGACTCAGACTGGGTGCTGGCCCTCAGCAGAGTCTTAGCAAAGCACCGCCAGGCCCTTGTTACCTACCCACTCCCACCGTGCACAGGACTGCAAAGGGAGAAAGCAGGCAGGATGCTCAGTCCCTTGGCTGCTGTGAGCATCCTTCTCCTCCCTTGCACTTGTGGTTGACACTGAGGCTCCGTCTTACGTACCCAATAAGCTCTTATGATGCTTTTGCTGTCTTCTAAGAAAGTCCCAGCAGCGGCCGAACCTCCTCTAGATGGCATTCAGTTCTTTTGCTACCCTGGCACAATCCTGTGTGGGTCTTCTCTAAACTAAACTGCTTGTGAAATTAACACCACTAATGCTCTGTATTCACAATGAAACTCACAGGGAGAGTAGCAGCAGAGAACAGATTATGGGCTGACCTCTCTTTTCCTCACCCACTCCCCTTAGCCCTATCGTGTAATTATCTCTGTCTGTCCAGATCATTTATTTATCTATGTCTGTCTGTCTGCTATACACCTGCCAGTTAATCAGCCATTCAGTCATTGAGTCAATCATCTTGATGTGTCTGTCATCACCTGCTCATGTACGTGTCCACATAAACCAAGCAAGGTAGACAGGTGTGTCAACACAGTATTTATGGGTGACACTCGCCAGAAGGCCACACTGCACAGCAGTGTGACTTCCTTCTTCAGCTGCTCATTTTATGTTTACTGTGCCCTTAGCAAGCACTGGAGCTGCTGAAGATTTTACCTGCCAGTGGCATAGAGCAGCCCATAAAGGCAGAGCAACAAAGAAAGGCTTTGAATGGTGCCCTCCTGCACCTCACTGTGTAACAGCATCTACTCAGCCTTGATAAGAGGGACACTTAACCCCAGATGGTCACCAGCCCCTCCTTTACCTGTTGGCGAGCCAAGCAACTTAGAACAAACTGATCCTAGTTGTAGATGTTTTGTCTCTTTGTGACAAAAAGTTCTCCTTGAAATCCAAGACCACTCCATCAGCAGAGCCCAGAGCTTCGGGGAGGTGAAAATACTCCATGGTGGCTTTTTGGGTGTGACAGTGAGAGCAGCAACCCCATTGGTGGCTGTGGATTGTCAGGCATTTGTGTTTTGACATATATAGGTCAAAGTTACATGCTGGAGGACAGCACAAGGACATGGGCTCCCAGCTAGTGCTGCCATGGACTCTTCAAAACTCACTCAACCATCGTGCCAGGCCAGCTGCTGCTGGATGGTCCGGCTTGTTGGCTTAGGACGGTGACACGCCCACAGGTAGGCCTGCTGTAGGCTCCGTCTGCTGTGAAATGAACTCCTCGTCAGAAGTCAGGAGTGTGGGGCACTGTGACAGTGAAGAAGGCACGCTGACATGGAAAGACTTTGGTTCCAACAGGGAAAGAACTCTACTGAAACTGTTTACCAAGGACACCGGAAGGGTGCAGTGTACCCAACCCACCACTAGGAGTGACACTGAGCCCCGGCCTTGGTGATTGATGATGGCAGACTGGGATGCAGCAGTGACCTTCTCTTCAGCCTTGACAGGTGGTCTGCACTGAGCCCTGGCAACTCCTCCCTCTCTGCCACAAGGGCCACTTTGCACAGGAGCCGCGGAGTGGCCAGAGTCGCAGCTGGGGGAGGAGGCCGGCTGACCTGTGCCTCTGAGTTTCCCGTCTCCTCCCTAGCAGACGCTGTCCACATGGTGGGCATCTGCACGTGACTGGGACACACAGGGTGCCAAATTGGGAGTCTCAGCGGGCTGCTTTCTCACCGCAGCACCTAGCTTTCAATTCTCACATTTCTACTCCATTCACACCCATCTCTCGGTGACTGAAATCACATCTCATGTCTTAAATGTCATCTAGTCCTGATGACTGCACTTCCACGTGATAGTTCTAGCCTGGACTCTCCTCCATGAACTCCATACTCCTACATCCGGCTCATGATGTAGTTTCTCCCTTTTAATATCTCATGGGCACCTTGAGTATAATGTCCTAGGTTCAACGTCTAAGCTAAATGTCTGAGCTTTCCCCTAAACTGTCTTCTCCTGCAGTCTTTCTTTTGTGCAATGGTGACTCCATGCTTCCCAGAGGGTCATCTTTGGCTGTTCCTTTCAGTCTCACCTTATATCCAGTTGTCAGTCAGTGGTCTCGGTTTTGCCCACAGACGCCTTTGGGACCCATCTTGTTTCATTGCCCTCTCCCTGTGCTGTTGCTGTGGTCCAGAGCACACTGTGCTTCCCCCAGGTGCGAGACACTTCCCATTCACTTTCTCCCCTTCCACCTTTCTCAACCACCTGCATTTATGATGGCTTCTTGTATGCCTCAGAGTAAGCTGCTTGACCCATCCTTGCCTCATGCAGACGTTTTTTCAATGCCAGTTTCTCACAGACACCTTTCCCTGGGCTCCTGGACAATTCTTCAGCCTCCCCTGCTGCTTTTAATAGCAGCCCTTTCACCTCTTCTGCACGCTCAGGTTTTTGTTCCCCTGCTCATTTGCCAACATCAGGCGACACTGGGTCATTTGTCTGGTTGCTTGTTTATCTGGCTGGCTAGAACGTAAATCTCACGAGTGTAAGGAAGCTGGTTGTTTTCTTCACTACTCCCTGTGTAGCACTAATTAGAAGTAACGTGCTCCATACTCACTGGCTTGGTGAATGAATGAAACTGGGCAGTTTCGAGGACTGCTGCCCAGGTCAGAAATCTCAGTGTTGGCCTTGTCCTATGTGGGGTGGGGAAGGAATCGGGGCTCATGCTGATGTTCTGTCTTGAGCCACAGAGTTGATGATATACTCTTCAGCAACTGGAAAGAGAGAGTGACAGCTTTTCAGAACTTCATGCATGGTATACTGACAACGTTGGTATCTCTTGAATTAACTTAATCCTTGCCTCCCAAATAGAGTATAAATTCATGGCAGGGAGAGATACCCCATGGGTGCCCAGCCAGCCTTGTACTGTGGATCATTTGGACTGTGGATTAGAAATGCTCAGTTCCTACTTCAGGAGGTACAGGCTCCCCAGGTGGGAGAAGGATTCAGGGATTCACAACACACTGCTGAGGCTTCCAGTGCCTTCTGGTAGGTGCTCCCCAGCATATGTTCAGGGGACAAAAAACTTCCGGGTTTCACAGGAACACGTGGTACAGTGCCCTTCACTGTTGATCACCTTGTCCTAGGTCATGACCTGATAGTTCTTTTATTTGGTACCGGGATCGAACTCACAACCTTGTGCTTGCCAGGCAGGCACTTACACCACTGAGCGAAATCCTCAGCCCTATGACCTGGTAGTTGTTAAGCTTGAAGCCTCCAATCATAAGGGATTGGTAAAGAGCTGGAAGAGCTGATGACCCATATGCTGGTGCCAAAGTATCACGATGCACTCTATAAACATGTACAATTGCAGTGTTGTCTACTAATCAAAATCAAGAAGGAAAGGGAGAGAGAGAGGAGAGGGAGCCAGAAGAAAGCTGAAGATGGATGTATGGAGAGCCTCATGGAATTAAAGTCACCAAGGTTTCAGGAAGGTTTAATGAACTAAAGTAATTTTCCTTCAGAGTAAAATTTTACAGGCATTAAAGGTCCTCACTTCACAGCATGTGCTCAGGGGCAGGAGTGTGCTGGTGATTTATGGGTTTGTGGCCCATGCAGTACCCTTCCCAGAACAGAAGCCCCCTGGAGCCTCCTGCTTGCCTTCCCGAGTTGTCGGGGCATCCAGGTGAACATGCTGGCTCTGACATGCGGTCTCCCGTGTCATACAGGGTCTGGAATGGACAGGTGCATTTCAGGAGTAGCGACAGTAGCATATAATCCTCTCCCCTCCAATGAGTAGCTGGGAACCCTCATATCCTGATGACAAATCATTGGACTCATAATTCCTATGTGTGGCGTGCAGCTTATAAAGTGGCTTCAAATCCTCAAGGCCTGGAGGAGCATGGGAGGTGTCATTGGCCCCACCTCAGGGAGTGGGGCCGGGTGGGGAGTGCAGTCCACTGGCTCCAGGTGCCCTGTTCTTCCCACACCTCCAGGAAGCCAGAGGCTGGGACAGGGGAAACGGGCATTTGAGGTCAGGGCCCTTCAGAAGGATTCCCTGGTGGAACAGAAACTGGGACTTCTGAGGCTGGGGGCCTCCCTCCAGGAGTGGAAGAGAAGAGAAGCCCCTCACTTCCGGCATCACTGTCCCTACCCCTGCCTGGAATTCATTCGGGCTCCTTAGTTCACATACAGTGAGGTGGGAGGCAGTGGGTGAGGAAGACTGCATGGTGATAAGAACCTTTTCCCTTTTGGTCACTGTGTCACCCAGAATCTTCCACTGGTATAGGGCAGGGAGACATGAGACAGAGAAGGGGCAGTGTGACGTGGAGGATGAAGGCATTGACTGCTTGCACTGCGTATGTCTGTCTGTCTGTAGCTGGCCTGAGCATCTGGGGGTAGCAGAAGACACTAGGGAAAAGAAAACTGGAGGTGGTCAGGCAACAAGGAGTGCGCGAGGCCAGCCAGGTCCCTGCGGTCACCTTGCTCTTTAGTGAGTACCTAGTGTGTTATGTGTATACACAAACACGCAGTCCTTCACAGCAGCTCCCTTTATGGTCCTTATCGTCTTCCTTGCTTAACAGGGCTTAGTGACCTGCAGTGGACACACCAGTCCTGGTCCCCACATACTTCCCATGTCCTCCTTGTGTCTTCCTTCCCCAGTGTGGCTCCTGTGGGCAGCACCCAGCATGGCCTTGGTTTTCTCCCCCCAAACCCAGGCAGCTCTGCCTTTGGGCTGTTTCTCATCCCTGGAATAGTCTTCTCCCCCAGCTCCCTCTGTCCGGCCCTCCCCATCCAGTTTGAAAATCAAGAAGCCATATAAGGCAGGCTAACAGGCCTTGCCTCAGGGCATCCAGATTCTTTCACGCTTCACTCTCGTCACCAACACTGTGCTGGTTGCTGACCGCACTTTCTGGACTTAATTGCGTCCTGCTCTCTACTCTGATAGCACAGTACCCGTACCGCTCTCAGATGTTTAACTTCTCGGTCCCTTTTTATTATCATGCATTTATAATTCACCCAAAGGACCTTGGGTAACACCTGCCATGAGTGGCATTGCGCCTAAAGTTGGGGAGGCAGCATTGAGTGAGTTCTGGTTTCTGAGCTGAGAGAGGTCGCTGTCACCCAGAGAAGAATGTGAGGGCCAGCTTGAAATAATGCTTTGTATGCTTATGTCCATATTTCCCTGAACACATGTGGGCTTCACTGGCTACATTTAGATACACACACAAACATGCACACTCACGCACACACTCACACATACACAGATCTCTATCCTGTGTGTGCATGTGCAGATATAGCTTATGAGAAGAGAGAAGTGCTATTGACTCATGAATTATTCCAGTTTATTTTCACTGCTCCTGCTGTCTAAACTCCTCCAGGTTTGTAGTCACTTAGGTCAAAGAGGTGCTTGCTTGAAAAAGCTTATTTAACAAACCTGGGTCTCCTAACAATTTGCTTCTTTTCTCACCATATATCTCTGGTTTTTTCTCCAAAAACAAAGGAAGCTGCAGTTATCCTCTCCCCTGGGCCTTGAGCTCTGGGTCTCTGTGATATTTAGAGGTTACTATGTGGCAGGTCTTCTGAAGACTCAGTGAAATTACTGAGTGAGTGATAAACTCCTTGAGGGCCAAAGGGTGGTAGTCCCTGTCTGTGCTCCTGCTCGTTATCTACACACATGAGCAAGGGCTGCATGCACGATGGAGCACTGCGCTGGGGCAGAGAGCTGTGGCTGAAGCAGATGAGCTGGGGATGCTGGCTGCCCCTGGCTGTCTCTGGCTGCCACGCACTTTGCATATTGGGCCTGTTCACTCATGAGTAAGATGGGGATGTAAAACCTGTTGTGCTCAAAGGCTTGTAAGGAAGGTGTGATCACTCAGTGTAGTGTTGGTACATTGCACAGTTATTTTGCTTTTCCTTACTGGAATCTGACTGTCGATGGCATCCCAGAGAATCAGCTGTGGGGGAGTCCAGTCAGGTTTCGCTGTGGATCTGTGACCAGCCCCTCTGCCTCCCACCCTGCATGCCACCCCATTGCCTGGTGCTCTGGGCACACCCCACCTCTTCTTTCTAACAAGTACTTGCCTGGCAGCATTGGCCTTGTGAGATGGGTTTACCATGTCTGCTTTCAGACACTGTTTTTTCCCTAGTCATTCCTGCCTCCCTGGTGGTCTTTGGAAGGATGGGAGTGGTAAGAGAGGCCAGGCTTTCTTTCAGTCTTGGTTTTATCTGCCCAGTACAGAATATCTTAAGCTGAAGTGTTACATTATCATCTCTTCCTGGTTCCGTTAATGTCTGTGTGTGTGCTGGCTCCGGGGGAAAGAAGCACTCATCGCCTACTTCTCAGTGTCACCTTTTCCTTGTGGGGATTGGTGGTGTGAGTTAGCTGAGGCATGCTCCTCTCCTACTGCCTGCTCTGTTATCAAGTTACATCCAGTTTAAACCAAAGTGTGCTTGACTGGGTCAGGATCTTATCATGGTGCAGTGGGCGGCATCATCATGGCACAGAAGCAAGGAAGCAAGCATGGCCTGATTAAGTCTTTCCTGATTGAGTCTTTTCTACCTGCGCTCCTCTGGTTGGCTCCAGTTGGCTGAACTCTGCCCAAGCCCCACCAAGTCAAACTCGAAGTGGGTGGAGCCACCAACTGGCTCCATCTTTACTCAAGGCAAGGCAAGAGTAACCTGTTTGGTTACTCTGTCACATCCCAACAGTGCAGAGACTTGACCTTGAACCCTGCACCCATTCATTTCCTCGTCCTGTACCCATTCATTTCCTAACATGGACACAGTAGACGAGCTCCTTTCCATTTCCTGCTGAGTCTGCATCACCACCAAAGCATCACTCTCTTCCACTGACTCATAGGGGATTATTCCTTAAAAACCATCAGTTTGCTGAGCCTGGCTGCAAACAAGACAGAGACACAAACATAATCCTCGAAAAAGGCAACTCACATGACGTCCAGAAACTACTGAGATCGTGGCTGAGGGAGTGGTAATTCCTGAGATTCAGATTTGAACAAACTCATTAACAGGGAGAACATTTTGATGGCTTGGCTAATCATGGGAGGCTTCCTGAAGCAGGTGGGCTTTGGACTATTCCCCAACTAGCCGGAGGCAGTGAAATGATGACACAGGCAGGAGGTAGCAGAAAAAGGCAGAGGGAGTCGGGCAAAACTGCAGGACCTGGAGAAACTTAGATCCCCTAACACAGAGGAATGGCTTTTGGAAACTGGACAGATACTGGGGAGAGAGCCCTAGGGAGAGAGAGCCCAATCTCCAGAGTCCAGAGCTCATCTTTCAGCAGGAGGAGCCAGTAGAGTTTCTGATCAAGAAAGTGCCTGAGTCAGTCATGAAGACAGATATAATATTCACTGAAGAAGGAAATGATAGGTTAGTCTGCATTCTCCAAGAAGGAAACACCCAAGATAAGATCAGGGGGTTCAAGAAACTTGCTACCAAAAATACTGCATGAGAAAATGGGGGGAAAGCCGGAAGAGAATGGGGTACTGCTCAATTGAGTTGCAGGTCTGACTCCCAGTGAAGGAGAGAAGGGAGAAAGGAAGGAAGGAAAGAAGGAGAGACGGAGAGAGAGAGAGAGGAAAAAGGAAGGAGGGGGAGAGAGAAGAAAAAAGAAAGGAAAGAAGAAGGAAAGAAGGAAGGGATGGAGGAAGGAAGAAAAAAGGAAGGAAGGAAAAAAGTGAAGGAAGAAAGAAGAAAGGAAGGAAAGGAAGAAGGAAAGCTGGAAAGGGGAGAAAGGAAGGAAGGGAGGGAGGGAAGGAGGGCTCTTTAAGTTTTGGATGAAAAGAACTTTCCAGATCTAGTTGTTAATTAGAAGTTATGTTGGAATTCTTACCCTCGACATCTCTTTTTTGCTGAATTTTGTGGCTTTTCAGAGACTGATGTTCTGAAGTGATCTGATTTGCTCCTGCAGAGCCCTCTATGTTCATTGTGACTCACTCCTAATATAGTTTTGAGCTTTTCCCCCCAGAATTTGGGATGGCTTGCATATGGATCCCTTACCTTTTACTTGATGACTTCCTAGATGAAAGTACTCAAAAGAGAGGGAGGGTTCTGTCGCACATGTGTGTGGGTACATGTGTGCTGTTAGTTAAGTGCCATAAACAGTTTATCTGGTGTGCTGCTGAGTGTTTGGGAGGACAGGGATAAGTCTCCACACTTTATTAGGCCTGGATTTACCAAAGGAGGAAACTCCTTAGTCAAAGAATGGCAGAGGCAGTGGCCCCGAGTGACTGCGGGTAGTAAGAAGACAAGTATGTTGGTAGAGCCTCCTACCCTACAAGTAACCATGCCAGGTAGGACATTTCTTGCCAACCTGTTGCTCCTGTCCGCAGACCAAATCTGGAAGAAGTCTGATCCCTGCAGGAATAGCCTCATCAGAAGCTGCCTGTCCAGACCAAATTTGCCAGGAATCCTCTTTGACCTATAATGGATCACATCCCTGGTCTTTAATTTTTATTTTTCTTTTTTAAAATTTACATAGAAGAAATAGAAATAGCACTGATTGACCCCTAAGTGTTGAATGAGAACAAATCTCAAACTGAGCATTTTGTTGTTAGTTAAGTGCTATAAAAATGTTCAATATCGTGGCTGATTATTTTTTCTTTAATCTTAAATGGATGCCCAGAGTGAGAAAGTTCCATATTGTTAGCAGAAATGCATTATCTTGGGAAGAGTTTAATAGCTGCTGTGTAAATGAACTGGGGAAAGTTAAATTGTGGACTCAGAAGGAGCTGAGAAAAGTGAGGAGAGTTGTGTGCTAAATTTGGATAAACAGTTATGTGTGCATGGATCATCACTTGTGCAGGTGAGCAATTGTGGATGTGGTTGCCTACCTGCTTTTGATTACAACTGATTCAGCTGCAGGTCCTTAGGGTTCTTGGGGCTAAGAGGTTATGCTTAAGCCACTGTCCTTGTCTGGGAGGGGAGGGCAGGCAATGTCTGATGCACAGGTCTCCAGCTGTCATGGAGCCAGACTGACATCCATCCCAAATCAGCTCAGGGTGCCACTAACTGGGTTATAGACAGCTGTCACTCTCTGGCACATGCAGCTCCTTCCTGGGTGAGTCAGGAAGTAGTCTTGGGTCACAATGAAATTGGATGCCCTGCTTCTTGCATGGTGGGAGAAGATGCCAAGTGACCCATGGCAGATAGCATCAGAGAATGTTGGAGACAGAGCCAACTTCCATTCAGGTGGTTATGCTACAAGGGCCTCACTCATGGGAACACAAAACCTCTTCAGACCCCTTCTGCAGGCAGAAAGACTCAGACCAGTTCCCCTTACCTTTTGGATTTAATTCTGTACATCACAGTCTTTTGGTACCGGGTATCAAACTCATAACCTCGCATTTGCCAGGCAGGTGCTGTGCCACTGAGCTACATCCTTGCCTCATCACAGTCATCTTGGGATTCAGAGCAAGCCTGTCCCCAGATCCCTGGGTGTCAGCTGGCCTGGGCCTGACCTTGAGGGAGGATGGATACAGAGAGAAACACCTGTCGATACTTATTTAACTCCTGTCGGTGCGTTTTATTTCAAATGCAAAGAGCTGTCGGGATTACAGTAAATGCTACTAGTTACAGGGATGCATTATATTAATAATTTTCCCCTGCTTGATCCTATAATACCCCTCCATTCGATGGATGAGTACTAAGCTCTCCTCTGGGTGATGTGAGATGCACTGTGCACTGCTCTGCAGACTAAAGTGAGCTTCCTTTCTCCCCACCCTGTCCCCTCCTCTGCCCCCCTCCCACCCCCTGCAGGTCATACTCATCCTGACGAAGCTGTATGACTTCAACCTGGGAAGTGTGACTGAGAGCTCTCTGTGGAGGTAAGTGCATTAGAGACCGTTGAGGAGCTGCTGTGGTGAAGCACAGGCCAATGGCAGGGAGCCGGTTTCTCCAGAAGTATAAGATTGATCTCCTGGAAGCCGCCTTAAATCCCACGGTGGAACTTAGCACCAGCCTGAGTTCCTGCAGCACTCTCAGAGCTGGCCGCTCATCAGCCATCCTGGCACCTGGCTCCCTCTGCAGTCTCTCAGTCTCTTGTTCTCCTAGGAGAGGGCAGGCTCTGGGCAGAGAGCCCTCCTGCTGCAGCGGCAGGGAGCCTCAAGGTGGGTGTTTAGGCCCATAGTGGCCCCAGGGTCCTTGCATCTAGAAATTGCTGTGGTTCTGGAGAAGCCAATGGCTGTGGGAACAGATGCAACTGTAAGTCTGCATGTAAGCCACCTTTGTGGTTTCTCGGCACTTTGGCCTTCCTGGGTCTTTCTCTCCAAAAATCATAAAAAGTTGTGTTTTTACCACTGTATTGGTAGAAAGACAAACATCCTAATATGTACTCACACACTTTCTTTTAATGCCCTAAAAGTTTATTCTTCTCTTTTTATTTTAAAAGAACTTCAAAAGTTCTTGGCTGCTGAAAGCCTGGTGAGCTCAGGCACTGTTCCTCCCTCTGTCCTGTGCAGACAAAAGAGGCTTGTGACAGCCTGGAAGTGCAGCGACAGTGACTGGGTCAGCAGGACTCCAACGGAGGTGTGACATCAGGAATTCCTGTGGGCAAGGACACCGTGCACAGATGCTTGCGTGTAGTCTCGTGTGTGTGGACAAGCTCACACTCCCAAGCGCCCACCTGTGGCGCACTGGACAGTAGCAGGTGTCACCAACCACGGTGACGTGGTGCTTCTCACTGGGATGTGGTCCTGATGGCCCTGGGACTCGGGGTCCGCGTTCATTTTCTGGGGAGGACACTGTCACAGAAGGCCACCAACTGGCTGCCCCATCACCTCAGTACTGTGTGCCAAGGGGTTCCTGAGGTCTGGCAGCCTCAGGACTAGGACGTGTGATGCCTCTTCATCTGAGCTGCTTGTGTGCAGAGCACCAGGCAGAGCTTCTCTCACTGGGAGTGGGGCACAGTCATGGGATCTATTAAATCCTTAGGGGTGCCCTGGTCAGCTCGGCTGGGGCCCATCTCACTTTGTATAGGGTATCTCCTACCTAGTTTTGCTGCTCACTGAAAACTGGCATGGGTGTCAGTAACTGGGCTGCCCTGACAGGGATAAACCCAGTGGGTGCTGCTCACAAGGTATTTCCCAGGGCACTGAACTTGGAAACCTCCCCTCAAGTCCAGTCTTAGTGATACTGGGTGATAGTTTCAGCCAGGCTCCTGAAAAGGCCAAATCATGACGCAAGCCAGAAAACCTTGTCCTTGTACTGAGAAACAACTATCTCTGGTGCCGTGTTTCAGAAAGGGGCTGGCTACATCTAGCCAAGGGCCAGACAAACAGGAAAATTTGGGCTAACGCCCGAAGCCTTGGTTCCAATACCTCGACGTCTGGGAGAGTAAGCCCACAGTCACAGTTCACTGTTGTGTGTGCACACAGCCTTAGGGCCCTGGGCACCTGGGTATCCTGTGGTCCAGGTACCAGGACATGGGTGCCAGTGTGAACATCCCCAAACTCTGTCCCTTACAACACTCCCTAACCAGTTCTCTGTGTTGCCCTTTGTATGGGGAGCTAAAACATTGCTGCCACCTGGGTGGCTTCAGGCAGCAAACAGATAATTATACCCTTGTGGTCCTGGAGGCCAGCAGTCTGAAATCAAGGTACTGTCAGGCCATGCTCCCTCTGCAGGCTTCAGGGGAAAACCCCGTCTCTTCCATCTTCCAGTGGCTGTTGGTATTCCTTGAAGCTGCCAATGTAATCCCACCTTTGTCTGCGCTTGGGCTTTTCCTGTCTGTCCCTCCTTAGTTACTTGTCACCATCTGGGACGCTAAACATTTACTTATTGATTTATTTATTATCTGCCTGCTAACATTTAAGCTTTAGAGAGAGGGAGGTTTCGCATGTTAATTCAGAGCTATGCCCTTAGCACCTAGCGGAGAATCCGGCACATAAGAGGTGCTTAATAAATGTTTGCTCAGTGAATGAATTAATGGATGCTTTGTTGTATGGATTAAATAATAAATGCAGAGGCACTTAGGACAGTAACTCATGTACCTACTTCATTGTAATTATTAATGATTATTAGAATCCTGTGTGTTTGTACAGTCTTTTCATTCCATTATTGACTTTGTTTTTAAGGATCTATTGCTGCAAATATCTGTGGCAGATTTGTAAAACACCAGAGGAGTGGATTCCACATGCTGAATTGGTAGAGTCTTTGGGACTCAAGGCAGAAAGTTAGGTAGGGAGGAACATTATTTAGAATGCTGTCCTTTTGCCAAGTGGGGTAATTGGAATGTGGACTTTAACCTAGCAGATATATATTTTTACAGGAAGGATTCTCTGAGCTGGAGGTTGGAATGGTGAGAGAGAGTCAGTTTGGAAAGTGGCAAGTAGAAAAGTGCCCCTCGCAGAGATAGGGTAGAGGTCAGGCAGTGACTGTCTACAGAAGGGAGCCGAGTGGGAGACAGGCTGGCTGAGCGTGTGGGCTCTGTGAACCCATGTGGTTCACAAAAGGGGCCTCGCCAACCCAGGTGCTCAAAGCACAGTCATGCTGGTCAGCTTTCCTGTTGCTGGGATGATGTACCTGGCACTTGTAGCTTAACGGAAGAGAGTTTTCAGAGCTCCATAGTCAACTGACTGCAGCACACAGATGTACTGGTGGAAGGTGTGGTGTAGGACATTTGCTTAGCTCACAGCATCTAAGAAGCAGATGTGGTTAGAAAGAGCCAGGCAGAAAGGGGCCAGATAGAGCCTCCAAGGTCATGCACCCAGCTTCTCCCAGTAAGGCTGTACTTAACATTCCATTTGATTATGGGTTGGCCAGCAGGCTCATCACTGGGATCATGATGAGGTTGGAGTCCTCTCAATCTAGTCACCTCATTAGGAGTCACTTGATCCAGTCATGCTGCCCTGGGAGATTAACCAGTATAGCAATTTACAGGAAACAGATTTCAGATGCTGTGACTTTTGGGGGATTTGAGAAGCCATTGGGTATTACGGACCATCCCTAGGGATAAATGTCAGACATCAATGTGCTTTGGTATGAGGTGTCAGGAGTTCTTGGTGCAGCTGAGCTGGGGTACAGAGTGGGAATGAGGAAGGAGACTGCTCCTAAACTTTGTAAAGCTTTCCAACCCTGCCAGAACCTCACAGGGAATCTTCTAACATTTCCCTGGCTTCCTCTTTCATCCTCTGGAGTTCTCTGTCTCCCACTGTCGTTTCCCATACTGGTGATGACATATTTTACAGTTAGAGCCTTCAGCACTGTGATTTTCCTTCCTAATACAGTGGGCTGAGAAAAGAAACTGAATTAAACATGCACCCTTTTAGCTTCATGATTTGGCTGAACATTGCACAGCCAAGTTGAAACCACATCTGGTGACGACTCTTCAATTTTCTGTGCCATAGAGAAGCCCCGGAGCAGCAGATGTCATTACAGAATGACACCCCCTGCCTGTGATATGATCATACCCCCTGTGATATGATTATTTGGCTCACTGCATTAATAATTCAGGGCTACCTATTTTTAAAGAGGCAAAAGTTTCTTTAGAATCATTGAATCACGCAGCAAGCTCATCCTTGTGACATTGTTTCTGGAACTCTTTGGTCCTCTTAACAGTGGTGGCAGCCCAGGTTTTATTTTTCCACTCAGACCAGCATGGGTTTGCAAATTTGTCACTTTGCACAACCATCTGTTGGCATCCCTTGGTCAAATAGCCCCATGCATGCAGGACTTCAGGTTGGAGGATTACTGAAGTAGGACAGACTTAAGATTCCAGAGCCACCCCGAGTTATCTGGGTCATAAAGCTGAGAATTAGAACTTTCCTGGGCTTGGTCAGAGACTCCCTGCAGTGTCCTGTCCTCCCAGAGGGAAACCTCACAGCTAGGGGGAGGCACGCTTCTCTTCAGCCTTCTGTGCTGCCACTGAAAGTGGCCACTGTCCTGGGTGTGCAGGAATGCCGCATCCTGCCCCTGTCAGCGCAGACTGCATGAGAACATGCTTCCTACTATTTTTATGCCCCTCTGCACAGGGGAATGTGTGCATCTCTGCTTTGTTTGTGACATTCATGCTCCTCAGTTAGCAAAGTAGGAACTCAGATTAGGCTAATTATGTTCAACGGTGAAATCTTCAGTGCTGAAGAGAAAGTGAGGTCAGGGCTTGTTTCTGGTGGGCAAATCACTTCTTGGATTCTGTTCTGTGTATGTTAGATATTAGCACTTGGGTTGATAGGCAATTTTATTACCTTTCTCTCTCAAAAAGTAAAGTATTTGTTCAAGAGAGAGATGCACTAAGCAGGCAAACTTTCAGGCTTGTTTGCTGGTTCTGGATAGGTGACTTCAGATCAGCATAGAGGATGGAGGGGAGACTGCATGGTGAGGTCTGGGTGTGAGGTCTCACAGGTGTGAGGTCTGGCTGGAGCTACTGAATTAGAGGTCCTCAGAGAGGCAGATGAATTCGCAGTTGTCAAGGCACCAGGTTCCTGCCAAACAAATGGCCCCCTCATTGTGGGACCTTGGGTCTTCACCCCTCTTTGCATCTCATACTCCTAGCCCCACAGCATGGGAGATAACTCTGCTCTCAGAAGAGCCATCAGACCGCACAGCCACGTATTCTCCATGTAGAGGAGAGGAGCTTCCTGGTTAAGGTGTTGATGGAGCAGACCGATTCCCAGGTCTAGCCCGCTGGTGCAGGAGGCATTCTCTGGGCTCCTTTCCTGGGTGTGGGGCACCCCTGCTCCGCTCACTGCTTGATGCACACCTGTAGGCTGCATTGGAGACAGAGCTTCTCAAGTCAGGAGCCCTGTGCCTCCGTTGTTCTGTACCTGCAGTGCCTAGCAGTTAACTGTGCCTCCCCAAGCTAAACCCCATCCCTTTCTTTCTATTGAGCTGTTTCATTCTCATGCCACTTGGGAAAACAGTGACTTCTCATTTTAGTCACAAGCTGCTGTCTGAACCATTTATTTCCTTCCTAATTGTTCTGTCAGTGACCTTTCCCAGGGATGCTGGGTTTTCTTTTCAATAGAAAATGGAGACCTTTTGGATTTATTAATTTTTTGTTTGCCAAGAAAACTCGGATAATAATTGCTAACACTTCCCAGAAGTTATTAGTTTACAAATTTTAATGACACTCATGATTTATTTATATGCTTTCCTCCCTCTACAGCTGCTCACCCCAATTCCTTAGTGGAATTCCTGCTGAATCTGTGTGAATTAATGGAAACCAAACTGCAGATTGGAATGACATCTTTTTTACTATGCTGTTAATTAAAAGCTTTCTGTCCCATTCACTGGGCTCTCCACATGTGAGGCCAGGAAGGCGGGGCTGGTATAGACTATGGAGACCCCCACCGCCTCTAGAACTGGAGCCTTTTCCTGTTTGCTTTCAGTAGCAATGAATCTGGTACAAATTCCTGAGTCATCCCGGATCGTTCAGATGAACAGGTATTCATTGAGCACCTATTACGTAAGCAGCCCTGAGCTCTGTGCGAGGAGATACAGAGTAAGTGTGTCGTGATTGCTATCCTCGAAGAGTGTTTAGTTCAGTTGGAATGTAAGATTAATGTATGCAGGGAATAGCGGCAAACAAGAATATGTATATACATATGAAATAGAGTGTTTTAGGTCACTAAGGGCTGTGCTACAGAAATACTTCTGCTTTCATGACTGTCACCCCACCTTAGTCCATAAAGAATGCACAGCAGTTCTAGGAATAGACTGTTAGATTTGGCACATACGCTTTGCTTTGCTGTTTAACACATCTTATTTCTCCTTTAGGATGCAAGCCTTTTATGTGAAAGTCTACAGTCTACCTTGGTATCCACAGGGATGTATTGATTCTAGGACCCCCAGCAGACGCCTACTCAAGTCTCTTGTGTAAAATGGTGTATCCAGTATCCTTCCTCCCCATTCATCTCTAGATTGCTTATGGTAACTAATATAATGCAAACGTTATATAAATAGTTAATGCTACTTACTGTATTGTTTAAGAAATAAGGACAGGAAGGAAGCCCTGGGTGTTTACTTCATGTGTAATTTTGTTGGCAGTTTTTGATCTGTGACTGGTCAAATCCTCTGATGCAGAACCAGCACAGGTGGAGGGCTGACTGGATTTCCTAGAGTAGTAGTTCCTGGGGTTTTCAAAAATGCCTGGGAACAAATTCGATTGCGTGTGTGTGGTGCTTAGAAGGATGAGTCCTCAGTGCAGTTTGTCTGGATATGGGTCACACCTCTGTATCTAACTAGCTGCATCAGTTTCAGCAATAGTTTGCTCTCTCCAGAAGTACGCTTCTGTTTACTTATCCACATGATGAGAGGGTTATAAAAACTATCCTATAGAGGGAGGTTCTGGCACTTCTGTTGAGACAGGATTTCCTGAATTGTCTTCTTTAGGTATTTATCTATGTTTGGCAAAAGCTGAGGGTTAACGTTATTTCTTTGTTTTCTTACACGGGGTGGTGGTGATGATGATGACAGTGATGCTGGTAGTGATGATTTACATGCAAGATGCTGTGATGCTGAGTTATCTTGTCTTTTGCAGGCTTTTCTTAATGAAGTAGTTGGGGAACTAAGCCCATTGAAGATCTTTGCTGCCTCCATGTAATTAACGTGGATGGCAGGGTTGAGCCATTGGTGTCTTTTAGACTTGGTGCATGCACTGAATTACTTGTGGAATGCCTTAAACATCTGGATTGGTGGGCTTTCTCCAAGGGACTGCAGTTTAGTAAGGCTGGATGGTACTCCAGCATTTATAATCCTGGACGTTCCCTGGTGGACTCTGATCCTTGGGTGAGGTAGGGAACTGCCGAGTTCAAAGGACGCTTAGGGCCAGGCCCGTCTGCTACTACATAACTGGATCACTCCTGTATCCCTCCGCATCTTTGTAAATAAAGGTATTAGATTAAATGGTCTTTCAAATCTTCAACTCTGAGTCCAGACACTAACCAAACAGGAAGCACCCATAGAATTTATAAGCCCGTGGGTGTGTTTCATGAACTAAGGCATTATTCTTCAGCACCGCAACCTTCTTCAAAATACCTGGTGTTGAAATTTGTTATCCTGGTATTGATAACATAACATGCTCTGTTAACTAGTTTGTTCACTGATGACTGCTAGCTGGTTAGTAGGCATTAGCTGGAACATCTGTCCCAACTACTTAGTATAAATGCATTAAGTGTAGGGAGCATCTTTCAATCTATGGAAGTCTTTGTTCTGAAAAGATAGAATGAGACAGGAGGTTGCTGTTAAGTCATTTGTTAATATTAAGTCATCAGGCATCTGAACTCTCCTAGAGAAGAAAGAAATGAGAACACCAGAGAAGTAGGTCTGGATTACAGATTTAATATTCTCCTATTTATTATGAGAAAGACTGCTTCTTTTTATAGCCTAGTCTTTTTTTCTTCTACTAGGCAGCATCTTGACATGCATAAATCCTGATTTTTGTCCAGTGGCTGGGAGAATGTAAAACTTTTGTATGGATTGTGTCTGTTGATTGTTATTTTATGTTGTTTTCCTTTTCCTCCCAATGCAATGCCGTTTTATTGCAATCGTAAATAACCCCACCATTGGGAAGGTGTGTGAAATTCTCCCCAGCCCTTTCTACAGCCGAGCTCCCTCCCGTTCTCTCAGCAGTAGATTCATTAGCCTTCTAATGAAGTTAATAAGGGAACAGGACCAGACAGTCCCTTCTAAAATAACATTTATAAATGAATGCATTTGCCTAGTCTCGAAGGGAGGCCTTAATTTATTTTCCTGCCAGATGTCCATGTGTATAAAACTATGATAGGTGGGCCCTGGGAATGTGATTTTAAAAAAGGGAAGATTTCAATGCACAGAGAGCCTATCTATTTACATGTTTATAGGAGAGGGATTTCTCAATACCACTTTCCTGCTTATATGTATAATGTCTGTAAAGATTAGGCAGTGAAATTTCATTATTACTCTTTATCATTTGGTGGCCAATTATTTTACTGGACATAGACTGTAAATGTTGTATGAGGATTTTGGCACTTTTCCCTCAAAGACCACTGCTGTAGACCTTTGCGGAACAGTAAACTGGTCTGTGTCTCTCCTATATCTGTAAAGTTTCTTTACATGAATCAATGAAATTACGGAGGAAGTATTTCATATCTTGCTGCTGTCAGAGTCTGGTGCCTAAGTTCAAGGTCAAGTCAGGTTTTAGAATGTGATAATAAGATTTATTTTTTAGAGCATCCTTTCTTTAGGGTACTGATCTCTTAACCCTGTTTACTTATGATCATTGCTCACAGGAGTGCGTGGCATGTCTCGTCCCTCTGAGAGCAGTGTAAAGCCTGTATGACTGTATATTCCATTTTGCAGATGGACAAAATAAGGCCTCAGGTGAGTTGGCAATCAGTGGCTCCAGATCTGGGGACTCACATTCACTTTCTAGTTCTCAACAGATGGTTGCTCTTGCTGTCATACTACTATCACTGTTTCCCAGCCTCCTTGTTGGGCAGCTGTTCAGTGACCAGTGGCCTCCTTTGGGGATCAGGAATGGGTTCCTTAGATGTTGTTGTCTAAGTAATTTTTACTTTCGATGAATTATAAGAATCACCTGGAAATTTTATGCAAATCCGTTTGCTGGACCTTATTCCAGACTTACGGACTCCATTGCTGGGATTACCATCAAGCAAATTAAGCGTTTTAAAGAGCTCCTCTCTTGATTCTGATGTAGCCACTAGGCCGAGGGACTTCATGGTCACCTTGGCTTTTCAGACATCCATGACAGCTCATTTTGGGGGACTTCGCCCACAGCATACTTTTCTTCCTTCCACCCCTTTTCCTTGCGTCTGGCTCAGAGCAACAAGTGCAATCATTTGTGCAAACATCTGCATTGCACCTTCATCTTTCTAAATGACAACCATAAAGGTTAATAATTGGAATGAGCTCCGGCACGTACTAATTAGCTCTCATTCTGTCAGCATCAAGCCACTCTAATTGGGCTATTAGCATTGATCTTAGAGAGTGCTGCCACAACAGAGTGGTCAAAAGGTGTGGCTTTCTGTCTTGGCATGAACCTTGTGAGGGTGAGTTGGCAGCTGGGAATCTGCACTCTGTGGGGACTGGAGAACACAGAAAGCAAGCAGTGGTTTCTGGCTGACATTGGAAGGCTTTCTCTTCATGAAGGGTATTTTGGTTACAAGCAATAGAAGTCCTCACTAATTTCAGATGATGTAGGTCTTGGAAGGACACCGACATGCCTCAACACCTGGAGGAAGAGATGAAGCATAAACCCCAGAAATTATGAAGGTTTGTGCATCTGCAGGTGCCATCGCAGCTGGATGCCATAGCTTCCCTCTGGGGAGCCAGCAGACAAGAGCCGCATGCTGTGTGGTTTAAGTTACAGGCAGGAGATTGAAGGGACTCTTTGGTTCAAGTGGTCAGAGCTCTGACTGTGCTCAAGGGGTGAGAATTCCTTAGCTTTTCCTGAGCTAGCCTGGCTGTCTCTTTATCCCTATGAGTAGAGAAACTGGAACCACCAGACAACAGGCAAGAAATATTCAGGAAACACCAGATTAGTAGACTTCAGAGACATCACAGGCTTCCGGTTGGATTCTAATACAGAGGTGACTTTAAAAGTGCCAAAGAGCATATCTCTGGGAACATTATTGACTTAAAAGGCTAGCAGATATTTTGTGTCAGGGAATGTGCTAGAAGCATCAAAACATTACTACCCTTCAAGAGTGTATCCCGCTGGAGTTTGGCTTCAGATCTGTTACACTATAGAGTTCATGCCTGCCTTACTGGCTCATTGCTGTCTTTTCAAATGGCTTTTCATTCGAAGTTCAGTTAGTGCTATCAAGGTGTGGTGGATTGATAACTGGTGGTCAATTTGTAACAACCAGCTGGACTGAATCAGTGTGGTGCTGGCTACTGACAGCCCACCTGAGGATTGTTGCCAACACATAAAAAGGACAGCTGGAGAGGAAAAAGGGGGTGTTGTTGGATCTCCTGCTGTCACTGATTCTTCTGGAGGAGCTTATTGAGCTTATTTCCTGATATAACTTTGGCTGTTCTTATCAATCGAGGAGCTCAGGGCCTTGTTATTGCTGAGATTGACTGTGATACTTTACAGAGGAGCTCTGGTCCTAACTTCAGGTGTCGCTTCCTGGCTCCAGTGCAGATCCTTCACCCCACTGGAACAAACCTTTTAGCTTCCACTGGTGACCTTGGGCCTTCTCAGTGCAGATCCACGAAACAGACTTACATGAGACATCGCCGTGGGCTCTAGGTCTTCAGCTGGACTCCTGCAGGATGTTGCCATGGGATCCAAGCCCTCGGCTGGATTCTTTGGGGTCTTTAGTGTGTGGACAGATTTCCTGCACTTTTTGTGTTTGATTATTTGGGTGGCTATTGTAAAATAATTCTGTAAATTATGTGTCTTGTAATTGTCTTCCTTTAAAACTCCAAACTACAACATAAGGGTTCCTCAAAGGTCCATGAATATAAGACTTGGCCTCCAGCCTGTCCTGCTATTGAAAGATGGTGGAATCTTTAAGAGGTGGGCCTATGAGGGGGTCTCTACATCCTGACTATAAAGGGGTGGCAGGACCCCTGACCCCTTCTTTGTCTTCTATTTTGATTCCTGGCTGTGTTTTGCTGCCTTACCATAGGCCTGAAAGCAACAGGGCTAAACACCATGCACGGAAACCTTGAAAACTGTGAACCACAGTCAGCCTACTCTGTGTTTACCTGTGTATCTTTACATAACTGAGCTCCTCCTGTATAACCACTTTCCTGCCTTATTTGAGACAAAGTTCGACTAAGCATTTTTCTATGTTATTTAAAATGTTTTGCAAACATAATTTTAGTGTTTGCATAATAGTGCACTTATATTTCATTTCCCTAATCTACTTAACTCTTCATTCCTCCATTTTTGGAAATTTAGGTTGTTTTACATTTACATTTTCATTTTTCACTATTTAAAAAATGTTGCCAAGCATATATATATATATATATATATATATATATATATCTTTGATTTTATGTACATTTTAGATTCTTTCCTTAGGACAGCCTTATAGAGGATGAATTTGAAGACTCAGCATACATTGTCAGATTAGTTATGGAAAAGGTATATTTCTGAAACTCTTATGCTAGAAAAGCCAAACTCTGAGACTCACTGAGAAGTATTGCTGTAGTTTGTTGGGTTACACGTTTGTTTATATTATATACATGCATTTACATGTTGTGGGGGTAATTAGCATGCATAAAGTAGAGTTATTCACATAATATTTGTGTAATTAGATCCCTTGAAATGACACATTCTCAGAAGACCCTGTGTATCTCTAACAATTGAGAGTGTCTCAGTTCATCCTCTCTGAAAAAATTAAAATAATCACACCAACTGTGATAATCATACTTGCACATATTTTTTACAAACTCTGTGGCAGGTGCTGATTGAAGTGCTTTACATATGGTAAACTCCTTCTCATAATAAACCAGTTGGGCAAAACCCACTCTCATCCCCATTTTACCTCTGAGAAACTGAAAGGTCAGAGAGTTTAAATAATGTCATTGAGCCTGTGTGCTTACTGGTCAAGCTGTGACTTGATTTAAGTCATCTGGTTCTAGGACCTGCATGCTTAACCTTGTTCTGAATAGCCATTCAGTGAGGCGCAGCCTAGGTTGGAATTTGCCACTGGGGCCCCGACATTCTGAAATGTATAGTTTCCTTAGTGCAAGACCTGATACAGTGCCTCTGGTGAAGGTTCCTAAGTTGGATGTGTGACTCCTCCAAACCAAGGCACTCTCTTAAAAGATTTAGAATAGGTCTCAACTCCTTAATTTTCAGGATAGCCACCAAGTCACCCAAGGAACAGGAACTTACTTGCTTTGCACCCATCTCATGTTGCCTGCATCTTCTCACCTGTACTCTTGAGAGGTCCTGCCAAAAGAGGGTGAGAGGGTGCACCTTGGCTGGGTTCCAATCCTGCCTCTGCTGGTTCCTAGATGAATGCTGGATGGTCACTTGTCTGCCCCACTCTTTATTCTGAAATGTGGGTGATCACAGTAGCCGAGCAGCTGAGAGGACCCCTGAGCTAGGCGAAATATTGAGGGCAGTGCTGGCTCACACAAGTACATGTTTTTTTGGATTTGCTTCAGTTTCTTTTGGAAGTGTTCCATCCCTTGTTGTAATCCCTTTGCAAGGTTTTGTGCCTGCTGGGGCTTACCCATTTTCCTTGTCTTGGTCTGCACTTAGAAACACCTCTCCTACACCTGGGCCTCTGCACCTGTCTTTCCGTGTGGGGGCAGTAGGAACCCAGGACTCCTGAGGTGGCTGAAGGGAAGGCTCAGACTCTACCAGAAGCAGGATTGGAAGGACTTTCCAGGGATGTTTGTGTTCCAGGGTTGGGAGCACTTTCTAGGGGTGCTAGTGTGTCAGGGAACCAGGTCTATCACCATGAGCTGGTTGGGGTCTCAGTAGCACACACTCACATCTCACAGTTCTGGAGGGTGGAAGTCCAAGACGGTGGTGTCAGCAGGCTGCTCCTTCAGGGGTCTGTCCCATGACACCTGCCCACTCACCTTCTGGTGGCATCTCTGGCCTTGTAGAAGTATTGTCTCATTCCCCCTTCACCTGTACACAGTGTGCTCCCTCTGTGCGTCTGTGTCCAAATTTTCTCCCCATGCCAATCGTACTGGGTCAGGGCCCATCTGACTCCTGTACGCTCTCATCCTAATATATATATATATATATATATATATATATATATATATATATAGATCAATTCTCAGGTTCTGGGGTGAAGACTTCAGTCTAAAGTTGCTTTTTTAGACACAACTCAAGTCTTCGCATTCAAGCTAAAACCAAGGCTGAAGGATGAGGAAAAATTAACCGAGAGCTAATATGTTGGGGAAAAGAGAGGGATGGAGGTTCCAGGGAGAATTGTGCAGAGATCCTGAGGTACATAGGAGCTTGCACTTTCGGGGATCCAGTCTGAATCCAGAGGTGAGGAGAGAGTGCTCCATGCATGAGTGTATGTGTGTGTGTATGTGAGCATTTGCACACTGGGGTAGCTTATTAGCCATTTCCACATTTTGGGTTTTCCTCCAGGCATAATGTGAAACAAATGAAAGGAACTTAAGGTGAGAAGTGCCAAAGTGTAGTGAATGGTTTAGAAATTCATTATTAATAAAATTTTATTTTTATCAATTAATTACTTTTGAGAATGGAACATTTTTCTGCTGTTTTATTGTCTACTTGTATTTTCTCACATTTGTTTTCTTTTGTATACATATTTACTGGTATCTTGTTTTTTTTTTAATTATCATTCTGTGCTTGTTTTTAAATGTGATATATAAACTAAAAACTTTGCTGAATTGGATGCCGAGATAGTCCCTATTTAATTTTTTATCTATTGTCATAGTTTTGTTTTTCATAAAGTAGATAATCTACTAATCTTGATTTTTAAAAAAATCACTTTCTTTTTTTTGGGGGGGATTGAAAGGTTCTCACCTCTTTAACCTATTCTGTGCAGCAGAAAATCCAGTGCTCCAGTAGGAAATGTGTGCTGGACGTTGTTGAATGCGCTGTGACAGTCATCTGGGGAAACATCTTGCTTTGTGCTCAGTTTTCTCATGGAATCCTCTCTAAACCTGTGAAGTCCATAGATTTCTCTACTTTGTGGATGGGAGAGCTGAGCTAACAAAGCATCTGTGCTGCTGGAGCTTGTGTAAGTGGATTTGAGCTGCTCACCTATGGCAGAAATCTCCAGGACCTCCATTTCCCAGCTGAAAGGTTTAAGTGCCCGCTTCTTCTCTGTCACTCCAGAGTTTGGTGTCCACTTCTCAGATGGAAAGGGAAATTCTCCCAGGTCAAATGCTGCCTCCAAGCTGCTCTGGCCAGGCTCCGCCCTACTTTCCAGCACCCTGCCTTCACTGATGCCACGCCCTGCTCTGGAATCCTATCTTCACTCCTCCTATCCAATTTAGGGCCTGGCATGTGTACTTTTCTCTAGAACCCGGCACTTTCCTTCTTTCTTCTTTTGATTCTCTAGAATCTGCTTCTCCATCTACTCATGTGCTAGTTGTTCTGACACTTTGCAGCATATTGGGGTAACCCAGAGCACCTGGCTGTGTGCTTTGGTGTTATCTGTGCTCTGTACATATCTCCTGGGTGGACAGGAGTACCAGGTGCATTTGGGTCTCTTTGTGTCCATGTTGGGAGTCTGCTGAGAGCCGGACGGGTGCTTCCTGAGTCGGGAAGCCTCCTCTGGATGCTTGATTCTCGGTGCTCTGTTTCTACCATCACCAGCCACGCAGCAGCAATGCTTCCTGCTTTGTAGTCTGCTCTCTGTCACAGCTAGATGTGTAGGCTGGGATAAGTGGATATTTTGGAGTGATGACATGTCTTGGAAGCTAGCCAGCTGGTAACTGAGAGTGGCATATAAAGAATGCCACAGTTATCAGAACTCTGTGACTGTTTTGAGGCAGGTGCCAGATTGCTTATCAGAGTTGACAAAAGAGACATTTTTAAGAATTGGAGGATCAGTGGGGGCCATGTGTGCTTGGGGAAGTTATCATAATTGCTACCATATATTGCATAGCTCCTGTGTACCAGGAATAGGTGCTCTCCAGTATCATCTGTGCTCTAGGCATCCTAAGCACAAGTGTTAGGAAAGTCCTGGCAGGGGTGTGAGCTGAAGCTTGGTCCTGCGGAGGTCAGAGACTACATATGGCTTTCTGGTTTTGCGCTCTTGCTCAGGGATGTCAGGAATGGTTTGTAAAAGCCTTAATAAAAAACTTTAAAAAGATGGTTTCTACTTGGAACCCCTGATTGTGGGGAAAGCTTAGTATTATTGCAACCATAACCCAGGTCATCCATGAATGTGGCCTTTATGGTGACAATGGATAGACACAGTCCCAGGGGACCCATCCAACCTTGGTGCTCTTGGGAAACCTTGTTGAATTTTTTGTGCACGTGCAGATCGAAGCCACACTGGGTTCCTTCAGATTTCAACTCACTTCCATCACCAGTGCGCATTTGGAGAACTGTCTGGTACTCAACTTTAGAAACTTGTCCAGAAGTGTCCACTGAGCTACATGGTCTTACTTGCTCTTCTTTTTGGTGAGCTGTTACGGGCAGCTTCTGCCAATGAGTGTGGGACTAGAGTGCTCTGCTATTAGACATCCTTGCATCTGTTATCTGCTTCCCCTCCTCCACGATTGAATCCTCAGTGATAGGGTGAATACACCAAGTTTATGCCCAACCAGAACAGCAAGTAGTTACTGGGAAAACCCAAGTCACCGAAAGTGAGCTACATTAGTGTTCTTTTCATCTCTAGAACAAACCCAGCTCTTTCTGCTTGAGAGCATCACATCTCTCTAGAATATTCTCATTGTCCTTTCTCCCTACCTTTCCTGACTCCTTTTTTTTTTTAACCAACCTACAATATCTTTTATCTCTTCAAATTAAGTGTCTCTCCTCTAGATTGATTATTGGAGTTTACAACAGAGACATTTTTAACAATTGGAGGATTATTGGGGGCAATTTATGCTTGGGGGCAGTTATCATAATTGCTAGCATATATTGAAGAGCTACTGTGTACCAGGAATTGGTACTTTCTAATATCACCTCTAATCTAAAAAGAGATATGAGATATGAGAGCTATCATCTGGAAATCCTATCTAAGAGAGGTTTCCAGGCTGGGCAGTTTATTAGTACCTTGTTGAGTGCTCCTGATCATATAGCTTGCATTTTGTTTTATGACTTACACAGGGATTGTTTACTTATTTCATTACTGTTTACTTTCCCTGCTAAGCATAGTTTCTTGGAGATCGGGGTCATGTTAGTCTTATACAGCGTGACTCCTCACTGCCAAGCACTGAGCTTGGCACGTGGTAGGATCCAGGTAGTGGAAGGAGGGGAAGAAGACAGCAAAGCAGGAGGGCAGGCAGACATCTACAGGCAGAAACCGGTCACTGGGAAAGCAGATTCCTGCTGACCTGGATGGCAAGGCTTGACGAGACCCCTTGTGAGTCTTCTCTTCTTTAAATTCTCCCAGCTAAATTGCTGATATTTCCTGCTAGGAGAAAGATAGATTATGAGGCCTTCTCTGAGGGTTTTAGGGTTGATGAAGGTGAGAGCCAGGAAAGGGAAATGGCTTGGTGAACATTTCTTAGCACATTGGAAGTAGCACATTTTCAGACAGGAAGATAGATACCCTTGAAATATCTTGACTGTTGAGTCTTTTGGAATTTGTGACTAAGCTTTATTTTTTTTTTTAGAAGAAAGTAAGAAGTGGGAAACTTAAGGTAGGAAGACCATCAAATACTGGACTTTCACTGGGAGAAGTCTGTGCATCCGAAAAGCCCTTTTCCAGCTGGGACCTTGAAGGAACATAGCTCTTTTTCTTAAAGTGAAGGCACAAGCCAAACACAATGCATCTGACAGTGAAAATCAGGCTGCCTGGCAGGACAGACACAGGTGGAAGAAGTGTGCTTTTGTTCCATCCATGCAGGACACTGCTGTGCTCCAGAGGTGACTGCTGTAGCGATTCTGTCTCTTGCTCATCTTTGTGGGGTGGGTAGATGGGGTGTAGAGGTCAGAGAATAGGTCTCTGTTCATGTATTGTACCAAACACTTCCTGCATATCACCCCTGAAATTTGTAAAGTGAGAGATCCAGGGATGGTACCTGAAACTAAAAAAAAGGGGAGGTGGGGGGATCAACCAAACAGATAAGATAAAAGGTAAAAGAGTGAATAGAGGTCTGTTTGGGGTGCTTCCTTTTGAGGTAGTAAACTGAACTTTCTCTCAACATTCACATCCAGGGTTTTTCCTTTTTCTTTCTTTTTTTTTCCCCCCACAGAAGAAGTAGATGCAGATTAAGGTAAAGGAGACAGATATTTATGTATCAAAATTTGGTGATTATTTAGGTGGAAAATGGCGGGATAGATATGTAAAAGATGGGTATTTCTGTAAAATAAGTTGAAATATGTTGAAAATTTTAGAAGTATAGATTTATTGAATTTGCTGTGACAGGACTTTTTTTTTTTTAAAGAATATCCAGGGTTGGGAGATTTAGTCCAGATTATCAAATACACCTAATGCCTCTGTTAGGTCATATAAAATAATATTTTTGGTGCTCAGGAAAACATGAGCTTGCTAAATGCATTGATTATTAGCAAATTAACAAATCCATACCCCAAAATGTATAATTCTTGTATTGGTGGCCTTCCTTGGAAAGTGGAAACAAGTTGATTTCAGAGGTTAGAGTGGGGATGACTGGAATTATCTAGAGATGCCTGATCTGTGTATTTTTTGTTCATTTCCATTTTTTCCTTGAGCAAACTTTGGAAAGGTGGTCCTAATACTTGTAGAGCTTGTATCTTCTGATTTGCTCTTTCTCAGTGTGAGGGTTTTCTTTCCTCCTGCCCCAAAGTTATTTCAGAATATCTAAATCTCAAGTATTCACCTATAGCACTCATTTGATACACTTCAATACTAGCAAAAATAATGAGTGGGCAGATTTCCTTGGATAGTTTGGAGCCGTTTAATGTCATTCTCACAGGAAGCTTCCCCATCTTTTTTTTATTCACACCCAACGATTAAATTTTTTGGAAAACAGCTGTGTACTCTAGATGGTGGAAAGGTAGCAGGGATTCCAGGCATGGGGACAAGATAGAACAGATAGTCTTTGCTGTCACAGGGTGGTCAGAGCCACAGGAACAAGAGACAGTACCGCACTCAGAAACCAGGATGAATGCCAGAGGGTGGTGTGGGAGGAAGGAGGCAAAGGGGAAGAAAGTGGGCTGGGAGGATTTTGCTGGCAGCAGGGCTGGGGTGGTGGGGAAGGAATGAAAGGCCCGGTAGTTGCGTTTAGTGTCTTGTGAGTGCTGCACCCTAGATGCCCTGCTTGAATCTTCATCCCAATCCTAGCCCTGGCTGGAAGGTGACATTTAAGATGGGGTCTCACAGATAATGAGTATCAGGCCTTCAGAGACAGCTGCTGGCTCTCAGCTAACGTGTGAAAATAGTGTTTGCTGGATCTCATTTCAATGTGATGCAGAGATATCTGCGTAAATCCTGTAATTGCCAAAATTGACCCATCAATGTTAAAGATCCTTTTAAGTGGATCATTTTCTTCCTTTTACAGAGCTATCAAATGCAGCACTAATGAGGGGCGGTATTCATCTTGTTTTATAACCCTGAGCCTTTCTGTATTCATTAGCATTCAGGAATCTGACTGTGTGGTTCTTAGAAACAGGCGCCTACATCCTTCCTTGCTTCCTATTTTCAAACATCTTGTTTTTTAATTGCTGAGGGGCTCAGTGCTCAGGCCTGGTGGTTTCATTTCCTCCTTTACTCTGACTTCAGAATGCTCTGGGCGTCTCATCTCTAATAGAGACTGTCTTGGCTGCTTTCTTGGGGGAAGCTTTCTTTATAAATAGCATGAACAAATATAGGCCATTAATTAAAGTACATGATCAGTGTTAAAATATTACTGAAAGACACCACATTGCAAAAGTGCTGTATTGGTCTTTCTAGTGCAGTCTGCAGGAGAAGTTTCCTGAGAAGGATCTTGCTCTCCTGCATAGCAGTGCTTTGGGCATCTGCCACTTCAGTGCTTTCTGTATTTGGTGTAAGATTCTCACTTTGGCTTCATGCAGAGTTGCCCCTCAATCTAGCGAGACTACTGCTATGGCTTCCAGGCTGATCTCCCTGTGTCCAGTCCAGCAATATTTCCCCATGGCTCTTCTTTCATGCTGGCATCTCAGCAAGTTGCAGGATGAGATTCTGCATTTGATTTTCAGCAAGCTTAGCCATATGGCTACAAGAGATAAGGTTCTCCTTTAGGATACATAGATGCCTTCAAGTGAAGCTTCACCTGAGCTGCAAATTCAAGTCCCTCAGGTCATCTTTTTCTTTCGTCACTTTGTCTAGCAACGTTAGGAGCAGCCAGCCAACTTAATTCATCAGTGTTCCAAAAATGTTTGAAAGTATTAACCTGGCTCCTTGCTTTCAATAAATGGTTATTGGGGCCTAAACAGTGCAGACTTATATGTGTATTGCCAATTCATGTCATGGGCTATCCGTGTTCTCTTTGCTACTGAAAATAGAGTCATTGGCATCTTCAGATCTTCTTTAGAGAGCTCATTCCAGGAAAGCTGGAACCAATTCAGAAGACTCATCCTTAAATTTCTGTTCTTCTAGAACCACTGTATTTCTCATACCAAAATATCCATATTATTCAGGGTTCTGCAGAGAAACTGAATACGCATATGTGCATCCTGTATATGTACTATCTCTATCTGTTATTTATTTGTCTGTGTCACAGAGAGCTGGTTAATATGTAATTAGACTGTGAAATGGAGGCTGAGAAGTCCTTCCATGTACAAACTCCAGTCTAGGTCTGAAAGCCTGAGAATCAGGGGTGCTGATGTATAAGCTGTAGTCCCAGGGTGAGTAAATACTCATGTCTAAGCTCAGACAGTCAGTTTAGGGAGATATTTCAACCTTCCTCTACCTTTTTGTTCCAGTCACGTCCTCAGATGGTCAGCTGTGCACTCTCACATCTGGGAGGGTCGTAGCTTTCACTCAGCCTGTCAGTTCAACACCTATTTCTTCTGGAAACAGCCTTATAGACACGATCAGCAATAAGGGTTAACCAGCTAAGCTTGGGAAGCCCATCAAGTTTATGTAAAGTTAGCTTTTGGAGCATCTCTCAGATGGTTCTCTCTAGACCCTGCCACCAACATTTTTCCCCAAACCAGCAGCAGAACATACCGTACATGGTGTGAAAGGGTGCTAGATTACTTGTTTGAAACCAGAACTCAGGTGCACTGTCAGGATACATGACCACTGCACATGCTGTGCAGTGTTGATCACCTGTATTCTTCTGCTGGCTCCCTTGCTAGGAGCTGTGGGAAGCAGCTCATCATCACTGTAACCTGGGTTTTTCATGTTCGACATGGGCATGATGTTGGGATGTGTCTCACAGAGCTGCTGTGATCAGTGAATGTGCTCATGCATGGGGAGTTGTGGTAATAGCATGTGTGTATTGTAAGAGCCCCAGAAACACTCACGATTACTGCCATAATCATCATGATCATTGTCACCACATTTATATCCTCAGAAATTAATGCATAAGAGTTAATGGCTTCTCTAGGGTTTCTCACATTCTACACTGTGTTTATGATGAAGATAAAATACATGTAAGCAAAAGCACACTTTTAAATTAGTGCTTTTCCATTTTTGTGCCTCTGTCCTGGTGTTGTGCATTTTGGTCCATCCGGATCTATGGGGCATATGGAGCCACCTTTAGTAAGTGCCAGGGGCTGGGAAATCATTCATTCATTCACTCATGCCTGCATGCATGCATTTACTCGCTTTATTGAGCTGCACCCTGTGCCAGGATCTTTGCTAGCTCCTTCACGAAACTGACATAAATTTCTTATATTTAATCAATATTTTATCCTTGTTTGATAGTATTATTTTCCTTGAATGACAGGTGATACCTAAACTGTCATTATCTCCTGATCTTGAGTGTGACGGAAGGTTTAGGCAGAGGATTTTGAGGGAAACTGGGGAAAATGAGGGTTAACGTTGCCTTGGCCTGAGGGCACCAAAGAGGGAAAGGCAGGTGGCAGAAGGGCAGTTCTGAAGGTGTCCAGAGGTATGCGGGCGGAGAGAAGCATGCTTACCCCAGCAGGGAGATGTGGGCCATAGTGAGACATTTACCCAAGTCGAGAGTGGGCCTGTATCCAGCCAGATTCAGATGGCTCAGCCCATCCCACACTCATATCACCTCTCTCTGCCCTCTCTCACCTCCGCATCCTTGCTGAAGAAAGCTGTGAGAGAGTCTACCTCTGAAGCCTCTTTTTCTGTGTTACCAACCAGCCTCTGGTCAGGCCAGAGGATTTAGGAGCCTTTGCCCTCGAGGATCCTGGAGATTGGGGAAGCACAGAGCACAGGAGGGACAGAAGGCACCCTAACACTCAGGGGGCGTAGAGGTGACCTTTTGTGCTGGAAAGTATGACCCACTGGAGAGAAAGCAAATTGGAATCAGACAGAGAAGACAGCAGACAAACTAAGTTGGTATCTGTTGAGAGATTCCTGTGTGTCACACAGTGTTTGAAATAATTCATGGATTAATTTTGTAAATTCTTGTAGGAATCCAAAGAGGTGAATACTCTACTTATCCTCATTTTTCAGATGGAGAAATCAAGGCACAGAGAAGTCTTTGCAGAGGGATTCCTTATAAATTAGGCCTTGAACAATGCCTAGGGATTAGTCATGTGGGAAGAAAAACAAGTACATAGTCCCTTTGAACTAATGGCAGGGTGTAAACCAACTTTATGAGTCAAGATTTATCAGTGGCATACCATGCTTGTGGAATTATGCTACTTTATGAATCTTGAGCTTCTGTTTGAGATCCTCACTGTGTGCACCAGTTATAGACCTTTGGCCATCCAGGTGGACCCTTAAATGCAAATTGCCAGAAAGATAAACGAGAATTGGCAGCTTTCCTTCATTATGCAGCCTTCTCCGCTGTGTCTACAGCAGACATTTTTCTTATGGTGAGTAATTATTCTTGGTGTGCCTATCTGAGTGAGATTATGCTTTGGTAATTGGTTTTGAATCCGCAACCCATTTTTATTTGAGCTGTCTTGTTGGAATTCTTTTTATTAGTGTTTGTTAATTGAGTCTAAGGAGCACAGCTTAAAGTGGTCCTGTCTCTGTCCTTCCTAGAAACTCATTGCAGTGGGATGGGGAGTTCCTTTGGGCAAGCCCTGGGCTATGAGATGTGCTTGCTCCACAATCCCAAACCCTCCTGAGAGGTCTCAGTGCCATCCCCTTGCATCTAAGTTTGAGTGGAGTTTGAACTGACTGACACATAGTTGTCCTCTGGGCCAGGAGTAACTTCTGCTGTTTCCTGCTCCCAGACTCCTTGGTTTGCTGTGATCAGTCATCATGAATTTACATTCATGATATAAATTCACAATACATATCAGCTTGGCTGAATAAAGTACCCAGAGCCTATATCCTGTCAAGCAAATCCTACAAGTCCTCCGTACCCTTGACAGAAATAGACATGCAGCAATAACTATCACATCAACCCTCCAATACAGTTGTCCTTTGGTATCTTCAAATGATTGGTTTCAGGACCCCCCCCCACAGATGCAAAAATCTGTAGCTGCCCCATCGTCATATAACATGCTGTAGAGTTTTCATATAGCCTATTCACATCTCCTGTGTATGTTACATTATCTATAGCTTACTTATGTCTAATGCAGTTGTTATGGTTTATAGCTAGATGGCCCCCAAAGCCTCGTGCCCTCATCGGTGGGGCTTCAGGGAAGTCATTGGATCACAGCATTGTGATACTCATCACTGGATCAGTCCACTGATGGGGTTATAGCTAAATGTGATGTTGGACATTGAAACCTGATTGAAGAATGTCTCAGTTACTTTCTCCTTTCTGGGACGAAACACCTGCCACACACAAGTTAAAGGAAGAAAGGTTAATTTTGACTCACAGTTTGTAGAGGTTTCAGTCCATAGTGGGCTGGCACCAAGGCAGGGCAGCATGGCAGAAGAGAAGCAGTCCATGTCAGGATAGGCAGGAGGCAGCAGGTAGCAAGCCAGCCTTCTTTCTGTCCTTTTGTATTCCATCCTGTTGTTTGGTGCCACCCACACATACAGTGGGTCTTCCCATTACCCACACCCAGAAAAATGCTAAGCCAATCAGTGGACTGACTCAGTTATCACCTTTAATCCAGGTTCACTTTTAATCCAGGTGAGACTTGAAGGGTATCTGGATGCAAACCGTGACAGAAGAGATGGGTGATGGGGGCATGGCCTGGATGGTTGTGTTTCTATTCTTGTTCTCCAATCCCATTTTCTTCCCATTTGCCTTGCCATGAGCCAGTCTTCTCTGCTGGGCCCTTCTGTGACGCTGCCCTGCCTTAGAGCCAGCCGACTATGGAGGAAACCTTTATAGACCGTAAGCTGGAGAAACCTTTCTTCCTTTAAGCTGAGGGTGTGGTGTATGGTTGCATATTGTGTCTCAGTGATGAGAAAGTAACTAAGATGATAGAAATGTCATATAAACTGTTACTGTACAGTTTAGGGAAGATTGGCAAAGGACAAGTCTATACCTGCTGAGTTTTTTCCCTGAATGTTTTAAATCCACGATTGGTTGAGTCCATGGATGCAGAACCAGACATGCAGAGGGCCAACTGGATATTGAGAGGAGAGGAATACATGGGGTAATAATTGGAAGAGAGAAAATTTATGTCCCAAATGGCAGGCGTTGTTGCCAATCTGCTCTGAACTCCAGCAATGGTTCTCACGTGACCTTGGCAGGCTGGCTTTCCTTGTTGAATATAAGCTTCAGTGTCAGGAGTGTAAGTTTGTGTCTGATGCTACTCCCAAGTAAGTATTTTTGAGAAAGAGAGGACTTGTTTCAGTTCGACTGTGCATCAGGATTATCTGACTAAAAGAGACCAAGTCCCTGCTAAAATGCCAGATCTTGGGGCCAGGGATTTAGCTCAGTGACACAGTGCCTACCTGGCAAATGTGGGGTCCTGGGTTTGATTCCAGATTACCCATATCCCTCCAGAAGAACCCCTTTATCTGGGTCAGGAATTTAGCTTAGTGGCGTAAGTGACTTTCTGGCAAATGCAAGGTTGTGAGTTCAATCCCTAGCACCAATAAATAGATGATAAGATAAGATAAAATGCCATCTCTGGGTCTCTTCCTCCAGGCACTCTGATTCAGAAGGTTGGGGACTGGACTTCACTATCTTCAGTGTTTTTTAAAATTTTTTTAATATTCTAAGGGACTCTGATGCATTTAGTCCAGGAACTATGATTTCAGGGTCCCTGAAAAAGAGCTGACTAGTAAAGGAGAGTGAAGGAGGAGCCATGTGCAATGACACCCCTTCAGGGGTCTCTGGGTTTCTGATGTGCTTTCTTTCCTCAGCACTGTCTCCTCATATGCATGTCTCATGCTTCCTGCAAATGCCCACTCCCACTCCCACGCACCATTACAAACAATATGGGTTGAAAAGTTTGTTTTGTAAAAATCACAATATGCTGGAGTCTTGGCAGAAGGAAAATCGTATTCTGTGCTGAAGCATCATCATTTGCTATGCGTGAAAGCATATGGCTGGAAGGAGGATACTCCATTTGCAGAGCAAGATTTATGCTCATTCAAAGATGCACAGATGTGCACGTGTGCACAAACACACACTCTTACACACTCACACACGTGATGCCAGTATGCTCCCTTACAACAGATATCATAAGAATACGAAGAATCTCTGCCTTTTCTGCTTCAAGAGCAAGGCACACCAGGGTGGGTCATTTTCATAGGAAAGAATTTTCTTCCCTGTTTGCAAAAACCAGCAGGAAATAGAAACACAGTGAAGACCTCTGGTGCAGAGCGTAGGAAGGAGTGCAGGATGCTAGATTCTTCATCCAGGACTGACTTCTGTCAGTCAGTGGGATAAGGCCCTTGATTTTTCACTTCTGCCCAGTGACTCACCAGGTTCTTCCCTGATGGGAGTCTGTTTGCTCCTAACTGGCTGGATGGCCTCCTTCTGCTCTCAGGACTGGGACAGTTTCAAGCCGTGGGGTTGGTTCTGAGCACTGAGCATGGGCGTTCAGCAGCCCATTTAGCTCACAGCTGACTGTCTCAGAAGTCCTGCTGCACCTGCTCAGGAGGAGCATGAGCATGATAGGCCACTGCTGCCTCCTTTTTTTATTCCCTTTTAGGGGTAGAGCACTGTCATTCTCTTCTGGATGCAGTAGTCCTACAGTCACTGTTTGGAGATGCACAGTCTCTCATTTTTATTATAATTGTGGCATATCTTTAATTTGCTTGGCATAATGTACTTAATCCATAATTATAAAATATGCAACTAGCCTTTGGCCTTATTCTACTCTCCCACCACAGAGGCAGCTTGGTGTTTTATTAATTTAACTTTATACATGCTAACAGATTGCCATAAAGGAAAACAGAATTTCTCAACCAGTTCAGCTAATAGCTGTGCTTTGGCAAAGGGCCCTGTGGTATGTGCTGAACAATAACTACTGCTCTCCAGCACTACTTGCAGGTTTTAATTGAATTTTTATCCCATGGATATCATGTCGAAGCTATTCATCTGCTTCAGTAAGTCTTCTGATATTAAACAAGTTCTTCCAGGTTATTTTCGTAATACAAATACTGTTGGACACTTGATTTCCATTAAAAATTCTCTGCCATGGTGAGGCTAACACAGTTAAGGGAGCTTTTCCCGAACATGGCCAGGCAAAGAAATCCAATTAATAGGGCTGAAAATGCAGTGTGCTCTTCTTGTTTGGTTCTTGAACATGCACACGCACACACACATGCACACACACACACACACACACACACACACACACACCCTTGGTCCTTCTGACAAATTTTGATAAATGATGAAATACAGGACATTTCTAGGCAGTCCTTGTTTGGGTTCCAATTCCATACCTTTCACCTTCATCCAGAGTACTTTCTCTTTCACCCCATCTTTCCTTTGCTGTCTCATTTCTAGCACTCGTAGCTGCTCAACGTTAGGGACATGTGCCCCTGAGAGCTGTGGTTTCCTGTTCTAGGCAGCATCTCATGGGCCTTATTGCTCTCTGAGTTGTGTCTATATATGAGTGCCTTTCCAGGTTCTGCCATTCGATGTTTCTGAGTTTGGTAGGTAGAATGGTTCACCCAAATGTAGGATATCAAAGCCATGGCAACCATCCAAAATCACCAAAGAGGACTTTTGGTTTTGATAAATGAAAGCAAACCTGGTATGTAATTGGGATTGATGATGTTAGGAACAACGACTATATCATTTTGCTCTGAGAAAGTCTCATGGAGGATAATCGTGGCTCTGCCACTGTTGTTTCTTTAGATGTAACTCTCACCCCAGCTGTGTCTTGCTGTGTTCTTTTGCATGTCTCTGACTCACACCTGGCCTTTGTATTGTGTCCTCTGACAGCCTTGGTGATCTCTCCATTGGTGTTAGAAGACACGTTCAGTACTTGCATGTTATGGCCTTCAGTTTCTTTGCCGCCACCTGCCAGCTTTACAAAGTCTTGGTCTCTATCATTTGGAACTACCTTGCTTATATTATCTTGGACCTTAAAATTTTCCTTTCTACTCACATGCTCTTAATTATCCAGCTTGCTCACACTCTTACGTTTACTGAATCTGTTTTTGAGTATATGATGTCTTCGCGTTTCGCAGCATCTTCCTATCTCAAGTCATCTAGTCATGTCTTAAATTGCTTAAAAAATCTATATGTTTTTCAAAGGCCTTTTTCATACACAGAGCTTTCTTGGAAGTGTTGCCTGGTAAATGTGTGCCAGCTGGTGGGTGTCTCCAAGTCAAGAAAGAATGTCTAACCCAGAAGAAGATTACTTCCTGACTTCTGTCCTGGCATATGCGTTAGATCCAGGATGCCATCTTGGGGTGCATGTCATTATCTGCGCTTTGATTTGACAGTATTGGGTTGCATGCGCATTTAGTCTTGAGTTTAAATCCCCGCTGTGCCACCATATAGTTTGGTATTCTTGGGCAAATTATTTCTCTTAGCCTCAATTTGCTTATCTGCAAAATGGGACACAGTGATTTAGTAACTGTGTCAACCTAATTAGTTAATATTTTAAAATAATTAATACAGTAACTGGAACTTAGATCTTAAAAATACTTGGTAATTATTACTATCAGGAATCATTGACCTGCTAGAGTTTCAAATTTTTGTTTAAGATAAACTTTTGAAATTTTAAGTTTGGCTCAGAAGCATTGAAGACATTGAGTCTATAAATTGTGAATGAGACCCAGCTGCTCTAATGAAATTCCTAATTAGTTATCGCCACTAGACTGTCCATATCTGTGGGAAAAAATAGATGGTCTCACAGGTACATATTAGAAATGTTTCTAAATTGTAAAAGCTATGTGCCTGCCTAAGTGAGTAAGTGCTAGATTAGTGATCAAAACAGAGTCTTACAATGGGTGTAATTATTTGTGTTTTGAATCTCCAGATACCGTAACCCTGATTGGAAACCTTAAAGTGACAAAATAGACTCACATGGACGGTGGCTGTTTCTCACACAGTGCTACCAGACCTAAGCCTGCAGACTCTTAAGTATTATTTGGGAGCTTCTGAACTAAGTCTTTTCTCCCCAGTTAGTATTACTTTTACATCAAGGTCAAATGCCAATACGTAGCAAACTGTATAAACTATATTTCTCCCCTTGGCATGATTGTTAGACCTGGCATTTCTAAAAAGCCTGCTGAAAAAGGAAAAAGGTGGCTTCAGCTACTGTAAGTGACTAAGGCCAGTAAACATTCCAAAAGGGACCATGTTCAAAGGGTTTTAATCATATACTACATGCAGTTTTTTTTGTCATCAGATGTTAAATACTTGTCTTGATTTTCCAACTGTTGGAGAGTACTGCTTATTTCAATGTCCTCTCCTCATATTTGTGCTTTTTTCTCCTTTTCTTTCAGTTACTAACAAAGGAAACCAGGTTTGGTTCCAAAATATTTACAGATAGAGTCTTCAAAGTAATATGTAAGAGCATAGGATTTTCAGGCACTTATGGATCTGTTTCTCTGGCACAAAGGCCAAAAACCGAAGAAGGCTGCTAGATCATTCCAGAAAATATTAATACTTCAGTATGGTGAGACAGGAAGATCCTGGGCTAGCAGTGAAGATCTCGGGCAAGGTCTTTCATGGCTCTCTGACCCTCATTGACTAAGGAGAACTGGAGGGACACTTCATCCACTTGCTGTGCATCTCTACTGCCACCCACCATGCCCTGTGGTTTCCCTATTATTGTTTCACATGAAATCCTCTCTTCTCATCCATCTCTTCTTTACCTTTTCACTTTTTCCATCTTTCAACTCCGAGCTCTAGTTTTCTCCTGTCCACAGCCATTAGTGTGATCTTGGGGAGTCTTATTTACTCTTCAGGATTGATTTCTTTGTCTGCAAAATGCATAGGCTCACAATATCTCTCCCCAGAATTAATCAAGCCAGTTGCAAAAGACCCATTAAAGAGGTGAAATGACAGAGCTGTCCATCACTATCAATGGAGTTTGTTTTCATCTGCTCCTTCAAGTCCTGTGATTCTGGCAGTGACCATGCCATCATGAAGCTCATCCTTATAAAAGATGTAATTAACAAGTTCAATGCCAGACCATCTAATGAATGCTAAGTGAGAGCCAGAAAACCAGCTGAGAGAGAAGAGTGAGGTGACTGTATGTGGTAAAAAGAAGAAAGGTCTCTTGAGCAGAAATCAGATAGTACATAAGGCATTCCTCCCTCATTATAAGTTCCCCTCGTTTCACACTACAGAAAAGTGTACCTTTGACATTACATCTTTAAAAGTCTTTTTGAGCCTCTACCATAAAAAATTAGTTTTATGATGGTATCTCTTTGAGAATAACACATCTAAAGAATCGTAAGAAGCTATTTATATACCCATACCTCAGCCTTTTCCAGAAAGAATTTCAATCCAGCAAGGATATTCTAAATATTTTCGCCATCATCCCACTGCCTATTTTGAATCAGCTTTCAGGAAGTGGGCACAGATTGTTCATGTGCCCATGTTCATGGAGCTCTTTTGTGCTTTGGTTGAGTGTCAGCTCCTCGGAGACCACGGTGTGGCTGTGGAGGTCTTCACAGAGAAGTGCATTCTTTCAAGTGAGTCCACAGATTCCTGCTGGACCCCTGCTCTGGGAACCATGCTGTTCCCTTGGCAACTTGGATGTGGATAAAGCATTCATGGTCTCTGCCTTTGCCAAGCCGATAGGATGCTAGGAAAGCAAACGAACAGTCACATAAATTAACAAGCAGGATAATTGTAGCTGGCAACAAACACTGTGGAGGAGATGCGGAGGTGCTGGGATAGGCAAGGAGGATTCAGCAGCCGGTCTGCTGAGCGCTCCATTATCTGATCATCTCCGGGAGAGGGCTGGGGGCATTCTGGAAGGTTGCTTATGTGCACGAAGATTTACTTAGAAAACTGTGGAGAATTTGAGTTATGACCTCCTGTGTTTATTGTCTTCGGCTGTGTTTGTGTGTGTGTGTGCAGCCGTATGCATTATTTATGAAAAGGTGTTCACAAGGAATTTTCTAACTAAGATTAAGAAGTTTATTTGATATAATAAAATGCTGTGTGGCCATTTAAATGATTTTGCCATTTTTGAAAATACCGTGATCCAGTACTTGTGTGGGAAACAGTCTGTTTAGGCAGTTTAGCATGTTAGTACACACAACACTGCCATTCTCCGTCGTGTTTTGGTCTCCAGGGAAGGAGCTCTAGGTTTCTTAGGTGTGGAGGAAGTGGAGGGCCTTGCACACTTGTCAGAAGTGCTGGGGAGAGGAGTCATGGATGCTGCCGCTGCCTGTGGTGTCCTGGGGATGTGATAGAAGGCTCCGCCTAAAGCCGCTGCAGCTGCTGGGGAGCTGTAGGAAGCCCAGCTCTTCCCTGGGTCTGTATCAGCCCAGTCACTGAGTCACCCAGTTTCTCCAGGGCTAATTTGTATTAGGAGAGACTGGAGCACGTAACACAAGCCTCTTATATGGTAATATTGCAGGTTGGAATTCTGAGGTAGGTTTGATTGGACTAAAGTTAAGGTGGAGCAGCCCTGGACTGTTGGGATTTGTTTCCTGCTGTTTCCAGCTTCCAGGTGCTGCTTATATCTTGACTCAGGATCCTGTCATCTCCAAAGTAGCAACAGCAGGTCAAGTCTTTCCACTTGCCATCTCTCTGACATGCCCTAGCAAGGAGAATTCTACTTTTAAGGACTCCTGTGTTTAAGCTGCTCCCTACCCAATCACCCAGCATAAGAGCCTGTCTTAGTATCTGTACTCTCAACCATACCCATGCAGTCCCCTTTGCAGGTGGCACGTTCACAGGTCTGGAGATGAGAGTGCTGTCATTCTGAGTACTACCTTGCAGATGAAAGAGATGGTGATCCAGGGCACCAGCAGCTGTTGACTGCTTTGTGCAAACCAGACAAAGGTGTCTCTCCTGGCTTGTCATAGCTGCATGATAAACAGATAAAGCCTAGGATGAATTCAAAACAAGCACTTTTTCCTGTAGGCAGATGTGGCTTTGAGCTCACAGACTGCTCAGCAGACCTCAGCCTGGTTGCCACATCCGTTTCTCTGGGCTGCACAATTGTGTACAAAAGGCTTTGAGTGGAGACAAGAGGTAGAAACATGTAGACGAGGGGCAGTGGAGTCCAGGGTGTTTCATCTCTTTCTCAGAATGGGGTGGGGTGGTCGTGATATAGCCGAATGACATCTTAAGGCAGGTGATGATTCCACAGTTCAGACCCTTTTCCCTGCGAGGGGGTCTCCAGCATCTGCTCCCTCATACTTGCATCCACACTTTTTTATCATTACATTCGCAGGTGCTTGGCTGGGCTACAAGTTCCTGAAGGGCAGCAGCCTACATTCCTTATAGCTCAATCTTATTATCCAATTCTTAATGACATGTATGACATAAATGAGCCAGTGACAGAAATAAAGTATGATGGGAGTTGTAAAAGGCCTTTGAGATTTCACAACAGAAGCCATCATTTTCTTTCCCCTATAGCAACACAGAGAAAAAACATCAGACAGCAAAGTTTGTCTTCCTTTCTGCCTTGCATTCCTTGAGCAATACTTTCCTCCATGGGCCCTCTCTCCTTATTTGGCCACTCTCTGCTCTTTCTTTCCTTTGTTCAAATCCGCTAACCAGAGAATGTGAGTGTAACTATAGTGTGGACTGCTTGCCTGATAAGTGCAAGGATGGAGGTTTGATCTGGAGCACACCCCACCTCACCCAAAGAAAGAAAGTTTGCTAGCTGGTATTGGTGGTCAAGTGTGATGGAATTGATCCCTGTGTTCTGCTTTTTCAGGCAAACATGTCTTTGATCCTTAATTATAGAATGAAAAGTCTTTGCTTTGAGTTAAAACAACAATCAGAATAGGTGGAAGAAGCATTTCTGGATCAAGGACTTCCTGGGAACCTCTCACATCCTACCACAGCACACTGTCTCCTCCACCAATACCTGCGGCAGGCCCCGTGGTGAGGGCACATTCTCACGGAGTGGTCTGAGCACATTATCCAGCCTCCTAGGAGAACCCTTTCTCCCCTCCACCTCCCTTTGCCCTGTAGTATTACATGCAGTAAGCACGGACTTGGTGCGTATTGATGGGGTCATCACAGAGCTGATCCTGGCTCCCAGGGGATCCATGTGCAGTGGGAATGTCACAGGGTGCACTGTGATTGGTTTTCAGAGCCACATGTTTGTCACTCCATATCCGGGGGAACAGGAGATTAATATTTCAGAATTTCTAAGATGGTTCTGTGCATCTGACTTGTTAAAATATATAATCTCTGTGGCCGGAGAGATAATGCCTTGAAGTTGAAACCTCGATTATTTATGTGCTACAACTTCACTTTCATGGATGTGGCAAAATATGAAAAGAGTTATGTGCCTTGCTAATATTGAAACCTACATTTAATGCAGATTTAAAAAGACAGCTGCTAGTTTACTGGTCCCCCTGGTTATTACAAACACACTGAAGGCTAGCAGCTGTGTGCACAATACAATAAGAGATGCGAATATGGGTGAATGCATATATATTGTGGTTTAATCTCCTGAAATATATCTGCTGATCAATTACCGGAGCATGCTGCCGTGCAATTGTCCTCTTTAAATCAAAATGACCTGCCAATTTGTGGACTCCAGCTTAGCACTTTGCTTGGGGTAAAGAGATGGGAAAGCAATGTATTTGTGATGCACAGAGCAACACTTTGTAATCAGAATATTAACATTTTGATTGAATTGATGGAGCATTTAAATGGAAATATTCAATTGCCAAGACCAAGCTTGGGAGGGAACCCACAACGTGCACATAGAGTCTGAGTGTTTTTCCTTGATTAAAGAGAAGTCTTTTAATAGAGAAAACTGTAACAGACTAAGGAACTGCTGCCTATTAAGGATGGCAGGATGGGTGTTGTTCATTTTTCAACTGCATGTATTTAAATGTAGATGAGTACACACAATGGCAGCTATAAATGCAGAGGCTTTGATCTATGGATGTCTGAAGTAAGATGTGAGAGCCTGCATCAAAAATGAAGCAGAGCAACAGACACAAAGACCTTGGAATGTGCTATGACATCAGGTGTGGACACCAGAGCTGCTGTCCCTAACTGATCACATGGCCATAGCCAGTCTGGGGTCATTCATTGCTTGTCAGAACATACTTCAAGAAATTCACATGTTTCTCATGTGGGTTGAATGGGATAAAAGCTCTTTGTATGCTCAGCAGGTGGCAGGCATCTCTTCTTTCCACTGGACTAAAGTAAGTTCCCAAATATGATCTGAAGCCAGAGGTGACACTCAGGGAAATTTAGAAGTTAGGTTTCCTATGGAAAGGTTTTGATCTTTGACCACTCAGTCTAAAACATGTAGCAAGTTTTCTTCAAGAATGGCAGGGAATTGCAATCCTGGATATACAGAGGTGGTGGATAAAAGAAAATAAAAAAGATTTGAAAAAGTAAAATGACGAAGGTTGCATAAGTTGTTTGGGAACAGTTATCCTTGGTTAGAGGGGTCAGTAACAAGGGTGGGGTCAGCCTGAATTGGGACAGGCAAAAAGAGTTTTGTCAGACTCTTTCATGACAGATCTTGTTATCAAACAAATCAGTGTGAACCTCTGCCCTCCCTATCCTTCATAACCTTCTGATTATAGTTTTTAGACTTTGACATAGGTTGACTATGCTTTGATTCTGATAGCTTTCTACAGACAGGTCTACCACTGAGCAGTACCAGAATTTTCTAGAGCAGGAGAAAGATCTGAGTTTTCTTTTGGCAACAAATTATGGGTAAAGATCTATCTGATTCACCTGATAACTCTGTTTTGTTCCTAATTTGTCTGACTTGAAACATCTGGCTGCTTCTGAAATGCCCAAGTTTATAATGACGGTAGTTCCTGTTATGGTTTATGTCTAGATGTTCCCCTACCAAAGCCTCACGCTTTCGTGGAGAGGGGCTCTGGGGAGGTGACTGGGTTGTGGGTGTGCTGTACGAGATCACAGGAGAGTGATACTGGATTAGCCCCCGGAGGGGTGGGTAGTGGGAGGTGATGTTGAGAGATGCAGCCTGCTGTGAGAAGTGGGTCACTGTGGATGTGACAGTGGTACGGTCTGTAGTGTCTTCCTTCATGCTGTGTGCTGATCCCTCTCCCTACCTTCATCCCGTGTGTTTTCTCCTGCCTGTCTTGCCATAGACTGTTTCTCCCCTGCCGTGCTCCTCAGTCAAGCCGCTGTGCTTGGAGCCAGCAAACTGTGGACTTAACCAGCTACAAGCTGTGAGCTGAAATAAGCCTTTCCTCCTTTAACTTGTGCGTGGAAGGTTAACTTTCCTCCTTTAACATTATTTTGTCCCAACAATGAGAAAGTCATTAAAGCATTCCTGAGTGTGAGTTAATTGATTGTATCAACTTGAGTAAGAAAGACCCAATAAACTGGCTCGGCATAGTTCCAGGTGTGGAAGACCCACCCTAGGTAGGATTGTAGCCAGAGTAGCATAAAGGTCATAGTTAGAAGGACTGCTTGGTTTCATTTCTTTGCAGGAGCTTGAGTCTTCACCCTCACCTTCCCCTAGCTTCCAACATACTCTTCAGCTTTCCAGTGTATGCTCGTCAGCGTACACTGCAGACACTTCGGCTTCCTGATATGGGCTTGGGAAGGACACAATAGTGAGCCCCAGACTTTGGGATGGCTTTCTTGGATCCCCAGCATGCAGATGGTCCTTTCACACTCTTCCACACCTGATGTCTGAGCAGCCACTGTGAGCTGAGCTTGTAAATTCTTATGTATTTGTATATCTTCTGTTAAATCTTTTCTCTACTAAGCATCGACTGATAAACCAAGTCACTTTTTTCCTTTGGCTTTGATTTCATGGTCAAAGGAAATCTCTTGGCTTTAGACATTCTTAGACTAGAATTTAGGATTTAGAATGAATAATGAAAAATGAGTATCAGAGCATTCACTTGGGAAGCAGGTATCCTCAGAATGTTTAAGTTTTTAAAAGGCAAGCATGATAAACAGAATATCCTTGTGATGCATAAGGAGCATGCCTGCCTAGAGTCAGAGTTCTGCAGAATTACTTTACAAATGAATGAACTGAGGGAAGGAGAGAGGGAGGGAGGAAAGAATGGAGAAATAAGGGAGGGGGAGGAAGAGGAAGGAAGGAGAGGACAGAGGGAGAGAGTGATGGAGGGAAGCAGAGAGAGAGAGAACAAACATGTTGAGAAACGTGTTCATGAATATGACTCAAAACTGCTATTTAAGGAAGGAAGGAGCACCCAAGGGGCCTCTCCCTTTCCCCTGACATACACTGTGATTTGTTAGTACCTTGGACAGCTTCCCAGCTGGTGCCACCCAGACCCCTGTCTATTCTAATATTATCCTCTCTCAGCCACAGCTTGGGGTGAGAGAACCCTTGCAGGTGTCAGAAAAGTTAATGAATATTTAGACTGGAGAAAAGGAAGATCATTCACTGTTTATTATCATGTCATGTTTCCTCTCTTGATCTCTCTCTTCCTCTTCAAGGAGAATGCTGTGGGTTTGCAATGAACCAGAAGAGAAAGTGTCCTGGTCCTCGGGAGAGTGGCACCGAAGAGTCACAGGGAGGAAGGCCATGTTCATTACGGTACAGGGGGCTGTACAGTTGCTTGGTCAGGTCTCAGGAGAGAGGGCAGGAGCTTCAGGTTTTTATTCCCAGCAGAGCAGTGAATGTGAAAAGTTGGTGGCCTTCACCCAAGCTAGCTGCCCAGGGCCTGGGGAGTCTGTGAGTCTTGGCTTTGGGTAAGCAGGTGACAGAAGAGGCTGAGAGCAGCTGCCTAATTAATCACCAGCCATGAGGCCCTTCAGCAGGATGACCCCAGGGGCCTTAATGCTACCCCCAGTACCATCAGCTCCTTAGGACTTTCTTTTCTTCCAGATACATGATTGATCTGGCTATCTGTGAATGGAGACAGGACTCTTTCCATACAGGTGTCATTGGAAGTGTCAAAGATTAAGTCTCTTTCCACAGGGCTAGGAGAAGCCTGTGAGGGACTCCCTGAGAGTGGAGGAGAGAGAAAGCAGACTCTGAATTATGTACTTTTAAGGGGAAGCCTGAGACTGTACCTCATCCATTAGCACTGTCACAGGCTTGGTGGAGTCTGGGCCAAGAAGAATGCGACCTTCAAGTGTGTCTTTAGGGAGAGTGCAGGGAGCAGCCACAGGAACTAGTATCTGGAAAGAATGCCTGTCTCTTCCTGGAGGTCCCACTGGGGGCCCTTATTGTGTGTGTGTGTGTGTATGTGTGTGTGTGTGTGTGTGTGTGTGTGTGTGCGTGTGAGTGTATGCTTTGAACTTTTATTTTTTGGTACATGGTTGCTGTACATAAGTTTGCATTTACCTGAGCGAGTAGGTTATGCAGGAAACACATCCTGATTCTTTTTATTCCCCTCCCCCACTCTGTACACCTCCGTTTCCATCTCTACATCCCCGTCCCATTTTCATTATTGTTGTCATTACGACTGTTTTTAGTTCATGCCTACAACATTCAACACTTACATGCATTGTACGCATACCTGTCACATCTTAACTCTCCTTACTTCCTCTTCCCTTCCCTTCCCTGTTCTTCCCCTGCAGTCCCCCACACACCCTCCCATTTGATCTATCTCTCTGTCTTCCTCTGTCACTCCTTTATTTTGCTCTTTGTTTGTACTCTGCCTTACTCAAAGGAGAGCTGTCATACAGTATTCAAGCTTGTGTGTCTCATTTATTTCATTTAATACTGTATGTATTTTCTAAACTTCTGGAAACTCTGAACGGAGAAGGTGGCTTTGGAACCTCCTGTATATTAGGAAACTGCATTGGGCACCTCAATATCTCTTCTTCAAGATGCCCAGAGGTGGATTTGTTGGAGTAGCCTGAGTGCGGCCTTCACCTGTCCCGGACCTTTTTCAGCAACCTTGGTGTTTCCCACCTACACCTGCGGGTCCTTCTGCACATAAACCACAGAGTGTGAGGCACAGTTTCTCTACATTTGTAAGTCCTGCCATCACTTTATTGAGATGGTGGTTGATATTACTGAAGTATTAAATGTGTAGCACCAGGTCCCAGCTATTGGTTTTGAGATTGTATGCAGTGGGGTGGTTCATACAGGTTACCCAGAACAAGTTCTGGCAAAAAGGTAGCAATATAAGGCAGTTACTATCAATCCCTTAACCTCAGGGATTGCAGGATGAGAAATGCAGAGGAGATGCCCAAGTGAAGCAGGGTTGGAAATGAGAGGGACAGAGAGTTTGTGGTTAACAGAGCACTTGTATCCTTTTTCCTTTTTTATTAACACTCTCTAAGTCTCACCCTTGGTCCTTTACCCATCCCTGTATCAAAACTGCACTACATGTGTGGTCACAGCTTATAGAAAATAGGATTAGGGTGAATCCCTCCCCTCCATTTTCTTTTCAATATAGCTTTGTGATTTTGCTCCTGACATCTAATTATTAGTTAAAACTTAATAAGATTTCTCATAGTATTCCTTTTATTTTTAAATTTTAGTTGTATGTGTAGTTACATTTCTCTTTTTTCCCTTATATTGATAATTTCCATTTTCTTTTCTTGTTCAATCTTATCAAAGTCTTTTTTGTATTTGTATTTTTTTATTTAGAGAAAAAAAGCAAAACAGGAAAAAGGGTAGAAATAATACAGAATTTAAAAAAAAAGTAAGAAATCACTAGTTGATAACCCATCTGCTTCCAGGCCTAGCTCCATCCCTTGCCTCTCCAGGGATGCTTGTTCTCAGTTCTGATAGACAGACGGCAGCTGCTCTGCCCAGAATGTCTTTTCCATTTGTTGCACCTGGATTGTTTCCTGCACCATTTCTTCTGCTGCATTGAAGCTGTAGGTCAGCAATGCATGGCTGGACTAACAGTAATTTCCTAAAGTTTTACCAGTTTCCCCTGAATCCACTAAGGCACAGGCATGTTACCAGAGGGTAGTGATACAGGGGAATGAAATTCCCAATCTGCTATATATTTGGTATGAGTTCATGTTCTCTACAATCAAAGAATTTTGATTTTAGGAACAATGGAGCTCAAGAGAAGAATATATTTATTGAGAGAAAGAAAGCTTCTGTCTGAGAGAGAGACAGAAGGGGTCCCAAGTAGGTTTCTGAGGACCCTGTTTATTCTAGGAATTATACAGAACAAACCACGAGCTGAGGGGTCCAAGGTAGGAAAAAATGAGAAATCACAAGGTGAGGATGAGGTGGGACAGAACCATGGTCAACCAATAAAATTATGAGCGTTAAATTGGGGATAGGTAGGAAAGGGAGTCACATAGCAGGCATGCATAAAGAGCGGTTCTCTTTCTATAGGGGTTGGGATGGTGACTCCTGGCTTCCTCAGGGTGACAGGGACCTATTTCAAATACCAATTCCTGATGCTTATCCTTAGGAAGTTTGTAGGTGCATTTGGTTTATCTTTTATCTTGAGGTCTGGCCCACAGTGGAGGTGTCTGTCTCCCCAACAGTTGCAGGGTATCTGGCCTTCTGCCCTGGCTCCTTCGAGGTCCCAGCCCTGTCTGACTGGCTGTAAGATTTCTGTCTAACTTAGCTGCCTGTAACACTAGAAGTACAGTGGTCAGGCAGACTTACATCTGGAAACCAGGCTGATGTAGGGGCAGCTATGCTGTTACTCCTTGCCTGGGGCATTTTCCCAGCATCTTCTTGAGGCTGCTCATGGATGCTCCCAGTTGAAATACTGGTTTCTGGGTCTGGAGCATCTCTTTCCCAGGCACTTTGGATCCACAAACCTTGCCTTTTAGCAAATTCTGTCAACACAGATTTCAAGGACAGCAGATTTCATTTTTTGTGCAGCCAGGGAGAGTTGGCTCAGAGGGGATACACACTTGTGTTCCCTTGGGTAAGAAGCACATTGAAGATGTTAAAAATTTTCCTTTCCATCTCAGAGACCCTGCTGTGTAGGGATCCTTGAAGCAATATAGTCTTAAGTACTCAGCAGGACTTTTAAAGCATTTCTTTATGTACTTTAATTTTGTTAGAATTAAAGTAACATTAATGGTCTTTTAAAGGCCTGCAGGGTATGAAGGTTTAGGACAAAGGCTTCCCCCTCAGATGTGGAATGCATAACAGAGAAAATCTTTTTCATTTCCTTCTGCTCTGTCCTGTCCCCATGCCATCCTACATGGTGGTGCACGACGTAAAGTGGACAGCTGCATCACCCAGCAGAGTGGGGGATAAAGGTCTCCCTTCTGCACTCTCGTAGTGTCTGAACTTCATAGGATTTCTGCTTTTTTACTTAATAGTTCTGTGAATTTTTCTTAGCTCACATGATCTAAAGGTGAGCACTGAAGGCAGCTATGTTGAGCAAAGTAGGAGAAAGAGAGAAAGAGGGAACACAGCTGTGGTGTTCCTCATGGCCAATGATTTTTACTGCCCGAAAGAGAGCAAGAACACAAAAGCCAAGAAAGAGATCTTAGCCATTTTCCTATCCATCAGGCAGGAAAACTGAGAGGCCAGGAGCATCAGGTAGATACACAGCTGAACGGTGGCCGTGTGAGGACTAGTTTGTGTCTCTTAACTCCATGGTTCGTAGCGTTTAAACCCAACTTTTATCATGTTTTTATTTTGACTAGAATAACTTGGCTCATGGCTTTATGCAACTTGATGGGGCTTTTACTGGGGTGAGGGGGTTGTGATCCGTGATGACCAGTCATCTGTATGTAGCAGAAATCTATTTGGGCCCCTTTGGGTCCTCTCAGCAGGGATTCTAAAACTTACCCTTACGTTTGTCTCTTTATAGTACTCATGGAAATTGCTTATGTGTATCTTTATCACAGAGAAAATGGGGATGTTGAATTTATGTCATGAATGTAGTTTCATATGTGTTCATAATAGACGGTTACCCGTAATTTTTCCTGATACCGTGCAAGTAATAAGATACATGTGTTTATGTGCATATGTGTGACTTACATTTTGTGGTATAACTCACATGGCAGCCTATGTGATTTACATCATAGCCTATGCATTTTATAGTAGTCTATAATCCATACAGTCTACATATAGTAGCATTGAACACACACACACTCAGTCACTCACTCACTCTCCCTTACACGTAGATATGGAATCAAAAGTTTGCTTCAGGTAGGAGCCCAAAAACGTGTCCAGTCATTGATGAGAAATAGCCAGCAGGCAGCACCTACTTCCTGTTTTATTACTTATGAAAAATTAACTTGTAAATTTTATAAGAAGATGGGGAAATACTTGCAGAATTCCTGAACAAAATGGCTTTCGTTTCTCCGGGGTGAGAATTTTCAGGCCTGCTCTGAGTCCTCTCTCTTCAGTTTGCCCAGCACCTTCTTTGGCAGCCCTGCTAGTGACCTTATTGGAGCATCCATGTTATTCCTTTTCCTCCCTGGAAGCTCAGCTTCAGTGTGGCTTCAGGAAAGTTCTCCAGCAGGTGTATTTATATTGGAGCATTCGGTGATCCCTGGGACTCCAATTTCATTCAAGGAGAACTCAGTGAATACCGTGCTAAGTCTAGTAGGAAAATAATTCATGTTAGAGTGTCTTTTTAAGACAAATTCGTGACTTAGTCATGGGACAAAAGATTCACATGAGCAGCGATTACATGAAAATGGGAAACTCACTGTGAACGAATAGCATAGGCGCTTTACAGATCCTAAATGCTAAAAGATCTCAGTGAGAAATGGTAAGCATGGACCACATGGTTGGGAGGGCTCTGGGGGAGACAGTTTGAGCAGGGCAGGGGTGGGGTGGGGAAGGAGCAGGGCAGGGAGGAGGCAGTGTGATTTAGGACCTTGGACAGAGCATGAGGGACAGGCAGAGGTGCAGCTCCCGACTCAGAGGTGGGAGGTGAAGTCCTGGAGGGCTCTGAAGGCTCCAGAGAGAAGTTCAGAAGTCCTGTGCATGGGACGTACCTCCCATGCCTCCAGATATAAGAAGGGCTGGAGTTGCAAGGCTGGAGCAGACTGTTGAGGGCCCACCGTGGGAGCTGCTTTGCCTCAGCCTCCCCAGGTGGTAGTGGTGAGGATGGGGGTGCTTGTAGTTTTTTCCCCAGCCATTTATCTGACTTTTGTGAACTGGATCATTTTCTGTTATTTGCTCCACTTTGGAGCCTTGTGCTCACCTATTCCACATCTCCGTTACTTTTGTGTTTTGCTCCTGTTCTCCGTGTGAGTTTTAAGCTCTGCTGCATCTGTTGTGATTTGCGATGGACACATCTGCTGAATGTGTCCAAGTCCAGATGCCTGGGCTGGCTCCCTTCCTTCTCGCCTGGACCTTGGTGGTGACAGATGGAGGGCGAATCCTCAGAGGCAGCCGGAGACCAGAGAACCTCGCTCTGAGACTGGGGCTTCTTCTCTGCTGCTTTCCAGGCAGCTGGGAACTGTGCTCTCCCTGAGGTCCCTTTTCTTCTTGCTGGCAGCATTGAGACATCATAGATTTCTTTTAGTGAGCGTTGTAAAACCATTCCCCTTACTTTCCACTTTTTAGAGTCTTGTATGATTGCAACTGTTAGCTTCTTTTAAACGATTTTACTTTGACTTTTATTCTCCTGCTCCTGAGAATAAAAGTGAAAATTAAGCGCTGAAATCAAATCCATAAATCCCCAGCTACTACTGAAGCCAAATGACTGGCCGTGTAGTTGGGCCCAGAGGCTGATATGCTGGCTGATCACAAGGGCTTCATTCTGCTTTCCTGCTAAGTGGCTAAGAGTGGCCGGGTGCAAGGGGTCTTTCTCTGTTTCCATAACTATTTCCTCCAGGTTCTACCAGCACTGGGATGTTACCTGTTCGTGCTCACTTCTCATTGCCTACTTAGCACTCAACTGTTTCTCTGTGGTGAGTCAATTAGAATAAAAGCAGTGATAAACCTTGGAAATGGAGGGGGATTCAGAGATTACCTTCATCTAAGCCCAGAAGTCATATTGAAAATCCTTGACACTAGGTTTGGGAGCTGAGTAGAGAGGCTACTAGGTGAAAACAGGGTCAGGAAGCTCTGTGATGGCAAGGTGCTGGGCACTGATTTTCTGATCAGTGGGGCGATCTTAAGTGGGCTTGACTGAAGTGGGCTGGGAGAGGTTTGTGGGCTTAAAGGCAGCAGCCAGTTACCAGATTCAATGATTTTAAATTGTTACACTTGAATATTAGCTCTGGGTCTGCTCCATTTTGTTTTCTAAAATCCTGTTATTATTCATGTACACAGAAAGATTGTTGTCTTCTGGACAGATGGAGTGCTTTGTCATTATGAAATGTCCTTCTTCTTTCATGCTGATACATCTACCTGTCTATATCTATGTCTATATCTATATCTATTCTATAGCATCTATATTTGTTGCTCTGAAGTCTGCTTTCCTGGTGTTAGAATAGTCACTGCAGCCTTTGCATGTTTCTTTGCTTTGGATCAGTACATCTTTATCTGTCCTTTTGCTTTTAACCTGTTTGTGTCTTTATATGTCAAGTGTACATTTCATAGATGACTCAGAATAAAAGCAGTGATAAACGTTGGATCCTGCCTTTTTATCTAGTCTGACAACCTTTGCCATTTGATTGGAATATTTACACCATGCACATTTAATGTGCTTATTGATGGATTTGAATTTAAGTCTGTTGTCTTACTCTTTATTTTCTGTTCCAGTTGATTATTGGTAATAGAATATTTTTTGTTATTTCAGTCTGTCTTCCTTTTGGCCTTCAGCTCTCTAACTGTGATGTAGTAGTTTAAGGATTGCTTTCAGGTTTATAGTGCACATCTTTAACTTATTGCAAGTGCCATTTTACTACCTCACATATGGTACAGGAACTCTATAAAAATATACTTTCTTTCTTCCCTCCTAGACCTTGAACCATTATAGGCATGTGTTTTATTCTATGTATGTTATAAACCTCACAAGCACATTGTTATTATTTTTATTTAAACTGTGAACTTTATCTTTTAAAGACATTAACTTGTTTTATATTTGTCCACATAGTTACCATTTCTGGTCCTCTTCCTTTTTGAATCCCATTTCTTATATCATTCTATTTGTGTCTGAATGATTCCCTATAAAATTTCTTGTAGTACAGGTCTGAAAATGATACATTCAGCTGTTTTTGAGCAAGCTTTAATATGGTCTTTGTTTATCTAACAGCCTTTGCTAGGTATAGAATTTGATGGACACTTTACATTCATTACTTTGAAAATGTTGTGCTAAGTTTTTACTTGCATTATTTCTGGTAAAGAAAAACATCTGCCATTCATATCTTTGGCCTGTTCTATTCATCATATCATGTAGTCCTGAGTCTTTATGTCTTTATCACTGGTATTGGATAATTTGGTTTTAATATGCTTTAATTTTGTTTTTCTCCTGATTCTGACACTTAGAAGTTTTTGACTTCTTTGATATTGGCTTACTGTTTTCACCAAATTTTTTAAAAATATTCATCCATTATTTCCTTCAAATATTTTCCTGTTTCCTCTCTTCTTGCTGGATTTTTCTGTAACACAGTGATGTTTTGTTCATTCATCCCCATTTTATTCTGTTTTATTATAGATAGTTCCTATTGATTTTTTTCATTTCACTTAATCTTCTTCTGCAATGTCTAATTTATCTCATTATTTCAGTTTTCTTTTCATCTTGTGCATTATAATTTTTATATCTGAACATTTGCTTTGTGTCTTTTTCATCTCTCTTTAGCATGTGCACTTTGTCTGTAGCTTCTTGAAGTTAAAACTGTTTCAAAGTTCTCATTTACTAATGACTTCTATAATTTTCTATTTGATTTAGAATAATGCTTCTTAGCTGTTGTAATGTTACTCTTTTTTTTTTTTTTCTTTTTGGTACCAGGGATCAACTCATGACCTCGCGCTTGCAAGGCAGGTGCTTATGCCACTCTTAGCTGTTGTAATGTTGACATTTTGGATGGAATAATTTTGCTTGTGCATTGTAGAATATTTAGCAGAATTTCTGACCTTCATGTGCTATATCCAGTAACCTCTTCATGGGTGACAATTAAAAATTTCTCCAGATGTTGAATAATGTTCACAGCTTGGAGGTGATGGAAAATTAACCTCAGCTGAGAATTACTGGTTGAGAGTGATTTATTTTTCTCCTCATTATGTTTTATATTTTCCTGCTTCTTTCACATAGCAAATAATTTTTACTGAATTCTAGATATTGTTCTTATCTTATTGGGCACTGGATATTTGTAATTTCTATAAATAGTATTGAGCCAAAGCTCAGTAGGACACTTAAATTTCTTTGAAAGAGTTGAATTCTTTTAGGCATCAGTTTTTTTAATTTTGAAGGTTGTAAAATAAAACAAAACAAGACAGTTTAAAGCTTTTATCCAGTGGGATTAAGGATGTGTTAGTCATTTTGCTATCACTGGGATGAAATACCAGCACCTTCTATTTAAAGGATGAGAGGTAGATTTTCATCATGGTTTCAGAGTGTTCAGTTCCTGGTTGACTGACCAGAAGGCAAGAACTGCATAGTGGAAGCTGCCCCAACCTTGGAGCCAGAAAACAGGAAAGCAGAAGAAGCAAAGAACCATGTATACACTCCAAGGTCATCCTTTTGTGATCTACCTAGAAGTATACCTTACCTTGATCAGCTCCAAAAGGCAGTGAAGTTCACAATCCAGCTTAATTGGCACAGGTATGTTTGTTGAAGGTTAGTTTTATCCCACAACTCGAGACAGAACTTGCTAAGGTGGTCTACCAGTCCCCGCATGATTCACGAGATTTGCCACTCTGGTTGATGGAAGTAGTGACTGTTAATGGCCCTGTGTGAATTTCTGGAATTGTTCTTTCTAATTCTTTCAAGTGGTTCTTTTCCTTGACCTAGGCTATTTTTCACATATGTGCACTGATTAATACTCATCTAAAAATTTGAGGTGAATCCTTGATGTGCCCCTGGATTTCTCTGTACTTGTGTAGTACCATTTCTTACAAACTATAACTGCCTTTGCCTACACTTTGCCAACTCAGACACCTTTGCAAACCCTTGCTGCCTTTGCCTGGACAGAGTCAAGCTCACAGAGCTTCTCCTGAGCTTCCTTTCCTTGCATATAGCCAAAAAATGAATTTTATGCACTGTTCTGGGGAAATTTTAAGGTTTACTTGTCTGTGTCCTGTACCTTTTTGTCCCTTTCTGTCATTGCCTGATGCTCAGTGACACAAGGCTGTTGTTTTATGTATCCTGTTTTTCTGAAGTTGTTTCATGTGGGAGGATAAATTCAGCCCTTTAGATTTCGTTTGAAGTCAGGAGTAGCTATGTCTTCCTTAATGCTTGACAGTAACAAGGCCCAGAGGTATGTACACCTGAGGTTTATTCAGCCACCTTAGGAACAGGACTTGCCTTTCTTCCTTCCATGTCCGGTCTGTTGTTCATGTTACGGCCACCTCCAGAGGTAATGATGTGCCTCCTGGCTCTTCAAAGACAAGCTTTAAATCATGAAGAGAAAGAACCTCTTCTTTGATCCTTATTTGTTAAACACTTTCTTGTTGCATATGGATTGTGACCCTTAGAAGATGTGGGCACCAATATTTTAAGAAGACTCTTGTTATAAGTTTTACTGCCTTATATTGTTAATTATGGTGCTAAGTTATTGATGCCCTGAAAAAACATTGCAGTTTAGTTAAAATTTCCTGGCAGGGTTCTGTCCACTTTCTTCTGAGGAAACCTGGATTTAGGTACAGTGAAACCTGAGTCACAATAGAAAAGGGTGATGAGTGCTTCATTTAGGAAAAGGCACCAAACTAGTGGGATTGGTGCCAAAGTGCAGAGTATTGTACTTTATCTACAGATTCTTTCCACACCGAGACCATTGACAGTTGCTTCTGCATATTCTGTTTGATGCATATAAGCTCTTGCTGTAAGCTTCTGTAGGCACAGGCAGAGACCATGAGTGAAAATCCTCTCTCCCAGAGTTTGAGGCATAGAAGGTACTTAGCTCATGCTGGCTCCTTCCTCCTGGTTTGTGTCCTCCCCATGTGAAACATGAGACTGTGCCGTGCAGTGTGTCACCATTGTGTGCCCTTCCCCCAGCTCACCTTACTTCAGCCTCACTGACTTCCTTTAGTTCTTTAATTTCTTCCCGACCCCAGAATTCTCATGTATGCCCTTCCAATTGCAGAGCTAATTATTCACTCTGTGTGTGGCTCAATTCTTCACGTCCAGCCTAAATGCCATCCCCTCTTCCTAGAAGATGCCCTCCAAGACTCTATCGCAGTTATCACTGCCTTCCCTCATTGTGCCTCATAATTGCAGCCTTATGTATTGGTGAACTAGTTCACTGTCTGTCTTCTCCCCTACACTGTGAGCTTGTCTGAGCCTGGAATTTGTTTACTTTATCGCTCATGGATGGACTGATTTAGGTCCCAAGGACAATGGGCAAGAATTCAGTTTACTTATTTGCATTTTGGTTTATAAACAGCATAAGCACATAGGACTGTAGATCTGTAGAGTCAAATCTCCAAGAGTGGTGCGTAGGTCAGTTTCCTGACTATCATCACATACAAAGTGTGGCCTCATTCTGAGCACAGAGTGACCCATGATGATGGCTTCTCCCCCGCAGCCCCCTGTTTGGGCTCCCTTGTCAGTTTTGGCCATCAGAATGTGGCAGGGCATAGTTCACCCCATCTGATATCCCTTGCCATATGATTTTCTGGTTCAGTGGTGTGGCTGTTTTCAGTGTTCCTGACAGGTGACAAGCCTTTTGTCCTACTTCCCTTCTTTTGTGCCTTGAATGACTTTTAGTCACTTGGTCCCCTGACATGAGACCTTTAACTGATGCTCATGAGGAGGCTGTGTCTATGAATTTGGCTCATTTCCTCTCCGACACCCACCCAGGTCCTTGCTGTCTCCACTCTGGCTGTGGAAAGGGAATCTCAGTGGCAGGTTGAGCAGCTCCCTGCTTTTTCAGTTACTTCCTCCTCCAGCAAACCCTGCCACACTTAGTAGTCCAGTCAGCCTTCTGCACTCCGGAGGCTCTCCTTTGTCCATTCCGAGTTTTCTCCAGTGGCAGATCGATGCTTCTCCCCTGCACCTGTTCTACCTCCCTTTCTGCAGCACTCCCAACTAACAAGTCCATTTCCTTGTTTAGCAGTGTGTACATCCTCTTCATAAATATCTGGCCACCTTGCTCAGAGTCTTCTGTTTTATCTGCAGACTTGATGGCAGGGGGAGGATTGTTCTTAATTACTCTCTCAGTTATTTGTCATGAACTGTAGTGTAATCTCCTTTCCTCCCTCCACCTTATGCTTCCTTATCATTGTTTTACATACCTATTGTTGTCAAATTAGTTCAGTTTTATAAGTGCACAGAACCATCTCTTCTACCAGGTTCCTCTTAAGAACCCATGGAGGAAAAGAAAAAAGCATTGCTCTTCTGAGTATTCCTCATCCACTGATCCTTTAATCACTAAGTAAACGGTGCAGTCCAGCTGTGTATAGCACCTGCGACTACAGTGAGAAGTGGTGATGATGAATGAAGGCAGGGTGTTGAACCCTCAGATTCTGATGCACAGGAAATAGGGAACCAGAGAGGTTCTTGCTCTGCAAAATGATTGTGCATCTTGCTGTGCTTTAGGAAGGAAGATACGATGCCTCTGTGAAACTACTGCTGAGGAGTGTGCTCAGAGAAAGGGGGTGCTGAAACATCCTGGGCAGCCTTCCAGGCAGCCAGTGGACTTGGTGCAGAAGGGGAAGGGGGAAAGGACCAAGGGACAACATATTTTTGCAGCATAGTTAACTTGGCATTACTTAGAAGTAAGGGAGGAAATAGTCATGATGATTGTGGTGCTTTGGACTTGAGGAAATTATAGGGTTGGCCTCATTACTGGATTGGGGAGTGCCAGAAGAGGAGGGGGGAAGTGGAGGCAGAGAGAAGATGCAGGGGAGTTACACTGGAAGTGATGAGCTGAGTTTTAGTGTCTTGGAATAGAAATGGTTCGTTGCACAGCGTGTGGAAATGTGGGACTACTAGAGCTCATAGGAAACTCTGGAACTGTAGTTTTGGCAGTCAGCTGCATTCTGGGAGGTGAACCAGAGGAGCAGCCATGCCCACACTGAAAGGCAGCTGACTCAAGTGTGGTAGCACAGAGTCTCAGTCACTCAAGAGCCTGGGGCAGGAAGACCTCTTGGACTTAGGCATTGGAGGCTAGTGTAAGAAACACAGGGGCCTCATCTCCAAAGAGAAAATAAAAAACCCAAGGCAGATACCACAAAGACCAAACAGGAAAGGCAGCTAAGACTGCAAGTGTAGGACCACAGTATGGTATGGGTGACTCCAGGGTATAGGACCATCGTATGGATTTCAGCGGGGGTGCAGTGCACAGAAGGTAGCAGGGGGTTTTCTCACAGAGCCAGGGCTCCCCATTGTGCCCTTGTTTTGGTGCTGGGACCCTTAGCCTTACACGTGCAAGAGAAGACCCTATCCCACTCCATGTCCCCAGCTCCATTGTGATGCCTTTATTTTTTTTCTTTTACCCTTTTAAAGACCTCTCATGTTTGAGCACTTTTTTTGTTTACCCTAATGGTCTTGAAGCCCAGTCATTGCCTTCACCCATATGTCATCTGTGGGAGACAACTCTAGTGACTCCCTTTGAATGTAAAACAATTAATGTGACTTTGATTATTTGGAGACTCATTATTTTTTATAATGATCTGTAAAAAGCTGGCTAGGATATTTGTTTTTGTCTTTTTCTTTTTTATTGGTACCAGGGATCGAACTCACGACTGCCTGCTTGCAAGGCAGGCGCTTATGCCGCTGAGCTAAATCCCCAGCCCCTTGGCTAGCATATTTTTTTTCTCTTTAATTGGCTGTGAGCATTGCAAATAAGGCTAGCTGAGGTGCTGGTATGTAATTTCAAAAGGCAACAGACAGTCCTGTTTCCTCGCATAGTGTTCTCTGTACAATACACATATGTACAAGATATGAGCCCACAAGGTGTTAGAGCCATAGCTCCGGGAATGTCGACTGGGTACGAGTCTCAAGATAACAGGCTGTGACTCCCCATGGCACAAGAGTTTACGAATCAAAAACCAAAGTGGTAGCCCCCCCGCAAAACAATTTCACTGCTACCTTAATTGGATTATGTAAATTGGTCCTTCTGTGTGTCTTCATCTCCTCACTGTCGCTCATCCCTGAGCCACCCCCCCACTTCTGAACAAGATAATAAATTCTGAGAGAGGCCTAGGATGAAGGCCTTTTCCGAATATTCTCATGGGGATTGGACTTAGGACCCCTTGGCCGCCCTTAACTTGGAACATGCCTTGGTGTCTTTACTCTCGCCTTGGGTTGCACTGGAGGTGGTAGATTAAAATTAACTTGCTGATATTCCAATAACTTCTCAATGGAATTACAAATATAACTTTCTGGATTGTAAGGAAAACTAGGAAAAGGATTACAATATGTGGATGATTGAACTTGCTATTTGGGTTTACAGTATCATCCATCTGAAATTGCATGGTAGAGAGCAGAAGAAGGGAACTGTCAGGTGCCCACTTGTTATCCTGTCCCTAAGGACAGTGAGTAGTGGCGTCTTTGTCAAGCACATGGGGCAACCAAGACTGGCTCAGAAATTTCATCCTCTTTCCATCTAATGCTGGGGAAAAAATCAAATGTGTTGTAGAGTCCTGCGTGTACTGTGCTTTGCTGGAAGGTGTAAAACACTAGGGTTGTGCCTTGTGCCTGCAGCACTGGCTACTCCAGCATGGCTCTGCGGTCCCTCCTTGGTTTTCTCTCAACGTTCCTGCACCCTGGCAGGAAGTAAGGAGGAAGGACTGAGTGCAGCACCCTCAACTGGACTCATTAGCTGTTCCCCCTGCCAAGTCAGGGCCTCCCGGGCTCCTGTGTACATCCTTCGTCTCCTTGACACACGTACCACACACGTCGGCCAAAGAGTTTGGGATGTGCTCCCTGCCTGCTAGCTTTGCCAAAGTCATTGAATTAAGCAGGCCATTTCCTGTCACTTGCTTCTCTGTAAATTCCCCAACCATATGGTCTGAGGAGAGTTCTTAGATTATAAATAAACAACACTGCTCATAAATCTCATGAGTTTTGTTTTCCCTTCCAAAGGGAATAAACAGAAATTGTAGATTTGTAACTTTAAAAAATGCATTGAGGAAGAAGATAATGTCTCTTTCTGGATGCATATAAATATATTTCTTCCACTTTTCCTTGTACTGAATTCCTTTTTGCTTGGAGTCATCTATCTGGCCAGATTCCACTTAATTTTTATTGCTGCCATTTTCCAACCTGGAGGTAAACTGTTGCTTTAGGCAACATGATGATAGCCACATGGGCCTGGCCAGATTGCACTGACCAGATGGGTTTGGGGCATCTTTCCCTGCTGGAGATGTCAGTTTCCTCACTGCACGATGCATGCTTTCCCTTAGTCTTGTGGCAAAGGAAACCAAATAGTAGATTGTTTCCCATTCCTGCCTGGAAGGAGACAAGGACAAGTGGCAGGCAGGGTAAAGGTCTTGGGACTGGAATGGGTGTGCAAGAGGCAGCTTGAGGCTGCCATAGCTCCAAGTGTGAGTGAAGATTCTGGTCTAAGAGGGGCTGAGTGTCGGTGTTGCTCATCAGTCAGAGCAGCTGTGATGCCCAAAAGGTCATGCAAAGCCACTGCAGGGAAGAGGCAGGCAGACAGGGCTGAGGGCAGCAGTCAGTGGCCTGGGATAACTGGCTCTTATTTTTCCTCTTCTTGCAAGCTAAGGGCAGTTTTTATGTTCAAGTGGTTGAAAACAGTGAAAGAATACTATGTTGAAATAGCTGAAGAGTCAGATGGATTCAGAGTTCAGTGTGCCTAAGTAAAGTATTACTGGAGCTCAGCTATCCTGGTCTGCTTACATACCACCTATGGCTGTGTTGGTCCTGAAGAGCCAGAAGTGAACTGCAGAGACATCGACTGCGTGCCCCATCAAGACTAAAATGTTGGCTACTTGGCCCCATGCAGAGAAAGTTTACCCTGCCCTGGTACAGGGTAGCAGAGATTTATGATGGGGATCATAGAGATCACCCTGAGGCTGAGGTGGCTTAACACAAGACTTTAAGGTCTTGTGTGCTGGCATTGCTTTGAGGGTGCTGCCCACACAGCAAGGTTCAGAAGGGATAGCTCAGTTTATTAATGTGTGGAGCTGAGTTCCTGACCCAGAGCCTGGTTGGATGCTCACTAAACCCATTTCCCCTACAAACAATGACCATACTTGTCAGCATTCATTCATTTACATATATCTGTGGGACTGAAATCTGACTCAGGGGAAGAACCTGAAGTGATGGGTGTCACTTCCATTCCTGGCCATATAATCTTCATGCTCATTAATTTTCCCACCCCCAGGTTTAATGAGATTTGTCCAGTCTGGAACAGAACAGGACCCTGACAGGACAGGATTTGGCTCCCTGAATCCCTGCACAGAGCAGCCCCCTTCTCGCTCTCCCTGCCCATCTGGCTCTTACTGGACTGTGTCGTGAGAAATAAGCCAACACCATGGGCGCTGCATCATTGAAATGATGGTGGCTGCAGCCCCTGAAGCCAGCCGCCTCAGTGAAATGCATGCTCAGCCCTCCTCCTCCTGCATTCACTTTGTTCTCCAGCCAGCAGGTCTGTTTACTGTTTTCAAGGTGTACTGTGTTTTTCTAGCATCCAGCATAGCATCATGCGCACTATAGACACTCACTAAACATCTGTTGATTGATTTTTGGGTCAAAGAATGAAATGGCAGCTTCCTATAAAATGTAAGCATGTTTTATATGAGACAGACCTGATATTTCAGAGGAAGCATGCATTTGGATGTGATTTCTTTACTATGGGTTCTAGCATACAGCTCTTAAACAGAGAGTTCAGCTTAACTGGCATATTAAAACTAGCAGATTTATACCTATGCTTTCTGGGAGAATCCTGCAAAATAGCAGGGAAATCCTGCTATACAGCACTCTGGAAGTGTTTAGAGAGCCCTACCGGAAAGCCTTGCCCATAAGAGAGGGGCCCAGGCCAGGGCTTCAGGAGTGGCAGTGAACATCAAGAGCCCAGGGAATCAGTGCATCCCCTGCAGATTTTTTCATCCATATTCAGATGCTTAATAAAGAAGCTGCTCTCCCCTTTTAGAAAGCTGCACTTAACTTTTCTTTTATGTTCTCACACCTCTGATGAATTTCATGGCCAATGTTCATAACCCAGAAAATGACAGGTACTTCACTCTCTGCTGTAAGGTAGGTCCGGAAATGGAGGGGAAGGGAGTCGCACTGCTGGGTGGAGGCTACACTGGAGTAGAGAGCTGTGGTTGCTAGATGTTTTTTCCATTCATCAGGTACCTTGGATACAGTGCCGTCCCCCTAACTCTACCTTTGTGGTGGCCCTGGATGGTGTGTGCTGAGTATCATGTGCCCAGCCTTCGGTTTACCTGTTCTCTTTACCCATATGTCAGCGATTGTGAGTGCCATTTCCTTGTCTAGAGGTCCCTGCTGTCCTGTCACTAGGATGACAGTAACTGGCTACCTTGGGAGATGCAGGCCCCAGCCCCTTGCCTTACAGAAGGACACGTGTGTGCAGGTGTGTGAGTCTCCCGTGGGCCCAGCGGTCTGTGAAGCTGTGCTCCTGCCTGTTTCCTTTCCTGTCCTAAGAAGGTTTGAACTTGCATCTTCAGGTCCCAGCCCAGGATATACATTTCTTTCTTTTTGTGGCCTCAAAGTCAGTTTGTAATTGCTATGGAGATGTTGGCTGTACTCTTGTTTCTGTCAGAGAGACACAGTTCTCCTAGGCACCTGAGACTGGCATCTGTTAGAAACAAACTTAGCTGCCTGTGTCTCTAAACACTTGGTGGTACTTTGTCTCTTTTTCATCTTTCTTCCTTACTTTGCTTTTCTTTCTTTTGATGGTGCTAGGAATTGAACCCCGGGCCTCACACATCCTAGCAAGCACTCTACTGCCAAGCTTCACCATTTGTTTATTCTTGAGACAGAGACCCCCCAGAAGCTACCTAAATAGGGCTTTAATTTGTATTCCTCCTGCCTCTGCCCACTGAGTAGCTGGGATTAAATGTATATGCCAACCTGCTTGACCTTTCATTTCTCACAACCTGACTGTTAAGTTGGTGAGATGGGTTCCTGACAAATCTCTATCTATGGGAAGATGTGCCATTGCATATGTCCTGGACACACTAGTTTTTGGAAATGGGCTTGTGCAAGAAAGTTTGGGGTGCCCATTTCATATAAGATAAGCTGACCTTGTAAGCAGGCACCCCACAGCCTCCACTGAGTCTTACTCTGGTTTGGTGAAGTTATTCCTTCTTGTGTCTTCCCAACGCCCTTAATGATTTTCCTGTCTAAGTTGTTGGACAAACTTCCTTCCACTGGCCTCCCAGTATGTATTCTCCTTAAATCTCACCTCCTCACTGTCTTCTTGTCCTCTGTGCTCCCTTACTGCAGGTAGATATTGTCCTTGTCTTCACCATTGCTTCTGTTGACAGTGTCCTCATTATCATCATCGTGTTAGTAACGGGCTGCATTTCACAGGAGCCTATAACGCATTTACCATTGTGACAAAGGCTTTGTGTGGATTTTTCATCGAGTTCTCTAACAACCCCATGATATGTGTATGTGTAGTTTAGTTCTTTTCACTTATTAATAACCTGTGGTTAAGGGGTGGAACCAGGCCTTGAAACTGTCTGACTTCCAAGATTGTGCACCTTAACACTCTGCTAGGCCATTTCCTTTGGCATAGTTGCTTCCTCTTCATTTATCTCTTATCCAGGCATTTATTTAATTAAAAATTGTTATCCTGTAGTGGACCAGGGACTAAGCATTAGAATGTGGAGGGTGCTTGTCTTCACAGACTTTTAGGTAATAATATTCTTGAGCCCCTTTCCCACTTGCTGTCTCCCTCCTGAGACTCACATCCAGCTGGACCAGAAGAGGATTGTGTTGACATTTCACCCGTATGCTGTTCCGTCCTGCCCCCTGTTTGCTGGTGGTCCAGGTTTGGAGTTTTTAATGAGGAGCTTTCACTCATATTTTGCTTTCTTTCTCTCTAGTGAGAGATGGTCAGGTTTTCTGGTAACCCCTTGATTCCACATGATGGGTTTGTAGGCTGGCCAGCCTTTGGTCAGCTGTGTGCTTTTCCTAGAGACATTTCTCTAGCTTAGACAGTTTCTGCAGGACCTCAGTGGCCTCTCATGGGTGACAAATCTGTACCCTTGGAGCACAGATCTGTATTTTAGAAGCAGCCAGAAGCCATTTGGAGCTTGCTCACGTGCACAGAATGTTAGAGATGGCAGGAGCTTTTGAGGTCATCGATTCTAACTTTCATTTTGCAGAGGAGGAGAGTAATCAAGCTGTGAAGCATTGTTTTTATTTGGAAACAGGAGTGTCTGTAACAAGGAGACTCTGGACCTAATAGACCAGAACTTATGAGATTTACTGAATGTTCACGTTTAAACTACTGGAGATAGTTGATAGGCTCACTTTATTGCCATCCCTGGGGTTTGTTACCTGGCCAAGACACACTCTGGCTCCTCTCAGCAACTTGACTTGGTTTGTTGAGCACTTCCTCTCCCTAAGGCGCTGACCATATCGGAAAACTGCAGAGTTCCAGTGACTCTGAGTGGACAGAGCTCGAGGCCTGACTGTGTGTGTATAGGAATGTGGGCTGTGGGGCTGGACTCCTGCAGACCCTTGCATGATCGTCTCCAAGTATCTTTCGGGAGAAATGGCTCTCCCTCCTTTCTAGCCAGGTTGGGCTGGACTTGTGTGGTCCATGTGACCCTGAGATCCAGGTGTCTGGGATAAAGTGCTTTTCTATTTAGTTGATTGTTCAGACTACAAGAAATGCCTGTCTTCGTGTCATTGAGTCATTCTTGTTTTCCAGAAGAGAAATAAAGAATGGTAGCAAGATAGCTCTGGGAAGGCGTGAAGTCAGCCCAGTAACTAAGCTGATTGATGCATTGTGCTTTGTGTAGGTTTTTGTAGATTTTCTCACTGAATTCTCCTACAGTCCCTGCCTGGTAGCAATTCTTACACCAATGTGAGAGACGGGGAAACGGGCCGGAAAGATGAAGCAGTATCCCTGGTGAGCAGGAGATCAGGAATCCTGGCCTGATGTGGACTGCACACTGTCCTTTGCAGCACCTGTAACATCTACTGTGAAGAGGAGTCAGGGCAGCCCTATCACGTGATGCTTGGTTGCCTCCGCTTAAGAAGTGGCTGGGCATTGAAAGGAGTTGTTGGGATTGGGATTCAGTTGACCTGAGTTCATGCTCCAGTACTGTCATTTGCTCGCTTAACCCCTCCAAGTCTCTGTTTCCTCAATTTTATGACAGAGATGAAGTACCTGTGTCAGAAGGTCGTTGCAAGAATTAAATGAAATAGGTGAAGGGAAAGTGTTTTGTATAAAGCACTATGCAAATATTAGTTACTTACATGCCACTGTGACTTAGGGTGGCAGTCTTCCGAGAAACCAATTACTGAGACCGTGCAGGTGCCAAGATCTTTACCCATGACCTCAGGAAACTTGGAGTTTTGGTGGGGACAGAATATCGTGGAAGTCAGAGGTGACAGGGAAGACTGTGCTATGGAGGCAGGAAGCCACAGGAAATCAGAGAAAATCACATCCCCAGAAGTAGGGCATATGAGAGGTTATAACAAGGTTATAACAAGTTTACAACCTTTGAAGGGTCTGGGGGGCGGGGTGGGGAGGATGTTGGGAGTGAGGGGAATTATGGGAACTCCATAGACTTCAATTTCTAAAACAGTCTCCGTAGGCTGGAGTTCTCTTGGGTTCTGGAGATTATTCACCACACAGCAGCAGTTCTTGAAGTGTGGGTTGGGAGCCCTGAAGGGTCCCTGTGGTCCTTTTTAGGAGATTAATGAATACAAAACTATTTCCTACCAATAACAAAGCGCTATTTGCCCTTTTCCTTTACAAGCGTACAATGGTGTTTACTAGAAGATACTTAACATGTATTCTCATAACAGATGAATGCCAAAACAGGTCTCAGAATTAGCTGTCTTTTATTAAACCAGAGATTAAAGAGTTTTGCACACACAGGAAAGGACAGTGATGTGAATTTTTTCACTAAATGGTTGGTTTTCATAAAATTACATTATTTATGTTAATATAATAGGATTTTATTGTTACTTTAAAATAAGTTCAGAAATAAGTAAACTTTTTGCAGATATACTTTTAAATATGTTAGATGTAATTAATTCTTTTAATAGCTTTTAAAAGTATGAAGGAGCCCTTAGCCATACATGTCTGGAATGTGTCTTCTGACATGAAGCATAGTTAATTCTCATAGACCCCTAAAATGTGTTGGTATCAAACAATGAATCTATTTGTATCTGAAGACATTTATGTCCAGGAAATTCAAAATGATAAAGCCTAGGATTGGCAAATGTGCGGTGAAACTTGTATTCACACAAATTGTCACGTAAGCAAGTTTAAAACAAGGGTCTGAGTGAAAGTTGTTACCCTTTGAGTGATGAGCTGCACTTAGATAATCTACTCCAAGAAACAAAGGCACACATAAAGGTTTTTATACCATTATTCCCTTTCAAGTTATTTAATGTCAGAAGTTAGCCAGAAACTGACCAACTGGCTGGCGAAGATAATAAGTAAATTATGATGTAGCTGTTACCTCGGAAAGTTGTGAGGTTTTTAAAACGTTATTCTTGGAAAGCACTGAGCAGCATGGTTAGTGTCATGGTGTTATGCCTCATGCAATTATACATTTGTGATTGGTTCCATGTCCAACGCTTGGATTGGTGGTGTGAGTGCTACATCCGCCCAGGGGTGGGGCCAGCACATGATGTAATGTTGGGATGAAGGCATCTCTCTCTCTCTCTCTCTCTCTCTCTCTCTCTCTCTCTCTCTCTCTCTCTCGCCAGTTCCTTTCACATCTTGCTGTTTGCCGCAGCCTTGAAAGGTAGCCCATCATGCCACGCTGCCTTGGAGCCAGCTGAGTATGGACTAAAACCTCCAAGAACTGGAAGAAATAAACCTTTCTTTCCCTAATTTTGGGTGTCAGGTATTTTGTCTCAGATATGAGTAAAAAGTACTAAGGCAGGTAGTGTTTACAATTAAGTGAAAAAGTAAGACCCTAACTTTTTACAAAACACTACAGATTAAGATAAAAGGCACAAGATAATGTTAACAAGTCTTCTCTGGGTGTTATCACAGTCCCTTATCTAGGTTGCACATTATTCTTTTCTGCATTTTAATGTAGTCAGATTGTAGGTGTTCAGTACTTTTATCTTTCAAGGTGGTCCCAGGAGTTCAGTAGCATGCATCTGTAATCCCTGCACCCTGAGAGGCTGAGGCAGGAGTGTGGCAAGTTTAAGCCTAGGCTGGGCAGTTTAGCAACATAGTTAGACCCTGTCTCAAAATTTAAAAACGCAAAAGGGTGAGAGAACTGGGAAAGCGCAGTGTGGAGGCTCTGGGTTCAGTCCCCAATAATGGAAAAAAAAGTAGGAAAAAAAAAAGAAAAAGAAAAACATCTGTGTCATTCCTTTTCTCCAAGGCCTGTGGATCACCTACTGAGCCAGCTCAGGTTGCCTGGTTCATGTGAGTGCCACCTCTGATTTTGTAGGGGACATTTGTTTATAAGCCATAGCAATGGCTTGAGGAATACTGAGACTTAAGAATAAACCCAACTTTTAGCTAATTGCTATTCTTTCCTTGGCCTTTGAAAGGAGAACTCTAAACTGCCGTGATTGTTTTTCATGCCTTACAGCTCTGTTGTGTTGTCAGGAGCGTTCAGTGTGTGGAATTCAGGTCTAGGAGGGCACCTGTTTATTTAAATAACACTGTGTAGCTGCCAGCACAGAGGGGGCAGCAGTCACTCAGGAACCCTCTTAACAATGAGAAACAAAACTCAGATTCCAGGTCCACAGGAGAAGGGATGCTGCGCTATTGGATCTTCAGAAAGAGGAGCCTCAGTTCCTGCCTTGGTGCCTGAGAATTTCTGCTTCTGCTCTCCCAGGTTGGCGATGGCAGGAGCTGGAAGACCTTCGTCTGTTTTCCCCTCCCTCCGTGGCCAGTGTTTTTCCCACTCCCACAGCCCAGCACGGCAGCACACTGCCTTTGTGTCCCAGTGAGCATTTTCACAGTCAGAAAGGAATCTGTAGGCACTGATCCTCTGAGCTCCTGGGCTGTGTGTTCTCAGTTTTAGTAGCAGCCATGTGCAGTCTTGTTGGGCACGTCGGAGGCATTAACAGTGACATCATGTGGCCCCTTGACCTCACAGCACTTACTCTGTCTGGAGAAAAGAGACTTGCTGTGTGAGAAGTTAAATAATAGTGTTAACACAACAACAGAAGGGAAGAGATTCTGTCCCCAGGGAGCACATAGGGACCCTGTACCCTCTGATGGTGGTGCACACTTAGAACGGGAGGCAGAGACCATGCAAGCAGGAGGGCTTACAAACAGAGACATGAGCGCTCTGGACAGTGGAGCCTTAGCTTAACGGATAAAGTGATTAAAGACAGCACCATGTGCCCTCAGTGCAGGAGGTGTCATGCTTTCTGCTGAGAAAGAAGAGATTTCAAAATGAGTGAAACAGGGGATTTGAGTTCCAAGGGCCAGGCGATGGTCTGCAGGCTCCCTGTCCCCATCTCTCCATTTGGCCGTGGTGCTTTCATCCCAGAGGTTCCTGGCTGAGTACACACAGGCATAATGGTACAGGGTCGCAGGACTCACCTGACTGTGTGGGATCAAGGGAAGTGGAGAACACCTGCTTTCCAGGGGTGACTTGGTGACACAGTCCGGCACCTTCTATTGTGAGCCTTGTTCCTTTCATGGGGAAAACATGGGGCAAACTTTGAGTCCGATTTCCTAGACTGCACTTTGTAAGTGTTGGCCCCTCCTGAAGGCCATCAGTGAGGATGTGTAGCACTTTCCAGCCTCCCACAGGCCTGTTCCTAGCTTATAAATGATAGAGTGGAAGGGGTGGTGGTAGCTGTCTACTGGTGGCCGTGCATCAGTACCTCAGTGGGTATTTGCCCAGAGATGCTACAAGACACTTTCTTCTCCAGTGATGATATTGTTGATCTGTCACAAGGTTTTCCAACAACTGACAGTGAGCTTTCTGATTTTAGGGTTATTTAAGCTTCACAAGAAGCCTACAGGGTGATATTTGTATTCCCATTGAGCAGATATGGAACATGAGACTTATGTAATTAGCCTGAGTTTCCACAGGCAGGCTTTGAAACCAAATCTGCTTGACTGAAATGAATCCTCTTATGGTTATGCTGGTCTGCCTTTCTGAACACAAATGCTTGCCTGTAATAGGATTCCCTCGCAGATGTGTTAATTTACCCATCTGCACTGTGACTGCTTGATGCAATAGTTTTATCGCTGTGACTTTTAACTATGTGAGTGTTATTCAGGTGCGTTTCCTTTTCTAATGTTTTACCATTACAAACTGAAGTCCCTCTAGCCATCCTCCCAGTTCCCTACCCAGAGGCCACAGCCTTTGCCAGTTAATTGTGTTTTTCTCTACATCTTTTGTGCATTTTGTACATGCCTATACTTAATGAAAATATTGCATTGTGTTGGTACATACCATGTCTCTTTTTAATACTTTAATATATTTTCAAAATACTTTTTTTTAAAAAAATAAATTAATGTCTTAGAGTATTTTCTAGGCCAGTCACCTTGATACCTTTCCCTGATGAGTGCCATGGCATTTTGTGTACACAGAAGGGCCGTGAATTAGAGGATCACATGCCTTCTCATACACTGGCTTTTCTTTTTTCTTTTTAACACAGGACTTCTTACTTTCCCTTATTAGTATGATACAAAAAGACGTCTTGGCTGACAGGTTGGGAGTTTTTTGATGTTTTGAATTCTAGATAAACCCAATATCCTGGTGGTCTGAACTGAGGTTCTGTAGTGTCATACCTGTGCCCAGCCCCAGCCCCATGAAGTTCTGATCCTTGGTCCTGCCCCATCCCTCCATCCCAGATAAAATACAGTGATGGTGCCGCTGTCAGGGCCCATTTTATCTGATCGAAACCATGAGTCCCATATGACTCTAGCTTGCAGGTTCAGGCAGTCTTTAGTTTTTTGCAGTTAGAACCAAAGAGGGCTCTCATTCCAGAATCTGGGGCAGGAGGAAGGGTCTCTGGCTCATTGTGCCACTCTTTGTGAGCTGAGCTGATGCCACAGTGGAGCCGCACAGAGAAGAGGATGTCCCACGTGAGCAGTTCCCACATGAGCTTGTCTTGGCCTCAGCTGGCCTGTGGTTTTCCTGAAGCACAGGGTGGGATCAGGACCTGCTCAGACAATGAAGCTGTTTAAATTGCTTGCTTTTGGCTTAAGGTCTGGAGTTAGTTTTCTGGCTGGATGTTTGTGGTCAGGCTGGGCTTGTGCCATTGCAAAGATCCACTGTGGCTTTGGGCACGGACTCTCAGCTGAGGAGGGAGCAGGCCAGAGGGCAGCCCACATAGTTTTCTATCACAGACTCTGGGCAGCATTGGGCTGGTGCTGTGCTATGGATACTCTTGAACCTGAGCTTGGCTCAGGCTGTGATTACCACATGCTGGAGCCCCTATTTGCTTGTGGGTTTTGATTTTGGCTTTCCTCTGTGTATTTTAGTGGAATATATTCTGGGGAGTGGCTGTGGAGTGTTTCCTGAGGTCTGGCATTTTGAAAGATGATTCTGTCTTGATTCCCAGGGAGCTGGACCATATTGTACTTTTGTGGTGACAACTAGAAACAGTGGTCCATAATCATCTCATGATTTATTGAGCATTCGTGTGTCAAACCCCTGATTAAAAGTAAAGAGTATAAATCACAAATAAGAAAACAAGGTGATTGTGCTTAAGAATAATACAATTCAGGGTATTCATAAACATGACAGCCACAAGCATTTATGGATCCGTGGCTTCTGACAGATGCTCAGCGAAGTCCCTGTTGAATCCATGCAGCCACCTTGCCGTGTGAGCCCGGGTGTAGAGATTGCAGAGTTCACAGCCAGTCCTGGCTCTGTGTCCCTTGTTTCTGTATGATGCTGCCAGGCTGCTTTCTCAGAGCCACGCTCTGCATTTTCAGAAATTAAAACTATCTTTGCTTTTTTTTTTTTTTCTTAAGCAGATTTTAGGAATTGTTGAAAGTGCAAAAGCACACAGAGAATAAACAGGAAACTCTTAGGTATTGTTGATATGAATGCAGAGGAGGGAGTGGGCTGGGGTTGGAGGAAAAACCTTCACAATATAATCAGTGTTTGAGCGGGGAGTCACAGAGGAAAACATCTGCGTGATTGCACCATGAAATGGGAGGGTGGCAGGGCAGACATGGAGGCTTTCGGTGGCCGACAGGGCAGGCATCTGACCTACCGTGGAAGACAGGCAGAGAAGGCTGAGCTAGATCATCAGATGCTTCAGCAGGAATCTGAGGAAACTGTTTTAGAAATGAAAGCTGGTAGAGAGCCTGGCTGGGCAGAGTAGAATTGGGGGCTGACACTGTAGCCAGCCAGCCTCATGGCCTGCAATCACTTCTTGCTTTTGCAAATAGGCTCACTATAACACAGCCACCCCATCATTCACTGGTTGTGTTAGATTTGTTTTAAGCTGGGAGCGCAGAGTTGAACAAAGAAGCTCCTTAGCTTCTTACATCCTGATGGGCCCATCATAAATTGAAAATATCCTAAGTAAAAATGCATTTAGCAAACCAAAAAGCAGGAGACACACATAGGTATTGTGAGGACATGATGGGATGCAATAATACAATATCCTAACACCCTGGCAGCATGCTGCTTCCTCTTAGAAGGGTACACTGACAATGCCAAGCCCTGCCAGGGGTTTCTCATCAGATGTTGCTGCAAAGTCTTGTGTTCTCAGTGTGAGCTCTGTGGAACATAGGTCCCTTTTACACTATTGCAAAGTCGTATATTGCAAATCACACCATTGCAAGTCAGGGGCCTTGGTACCTGTGGCCAAGATTTGTGAAATGTAAAATATTTGCTGTTTGACTCTTTTCAGAACACAGTTTGCCAACCTAAGTTTGAACTTCTCCTAAATGGCCAGAAAGGAGAAGCCTGACATAGGGTAGATACCAGGAATAATAGATCTGTGTTAACAAAGGACCAGGAAAAAAAAAACACCAAAAATTACAAATAAGAAGAGAAATTCTCAAATGGTAGTCATTGGCTAATTTTGGATTCCATCCCACAGAATGGAGTCTACTGAAAAGGGGAAGAGAGACTGAAAGGAGACCGATGGTCTTAGACTCAAAATGTCTTCATTTTGTGGAACTCGTGGGCCAGAGGAGGAAAGGGACAGTGCAGGGGCTGAGGAGTTCAGGCAGAAGCAGGCGGGAGGTGGTGTCAGGCTCGGGGGAGCACCTGCTCAACATCCCGTGGTGCCTGAGAACTGGCAGAGAGCACTGCAGGGCATCCCACTGCTGGAGGAGCGTATGGTATGGGGCCCTGGGGTATTGGCAACCAGCTCTCCTGGTTGGCTGGCACTTTTGCCTTGGCAGAAACTTTTTCTTTTCTGCTCTTTCACATTTAAAATGGCAGCCCATCTGTTGGTGGCCACAAGCTTCCCAACCCCCGGAAGTTCATGAGAGGTGTGGCACTGGTTGAGTGAGTGAAAGTTTGGTGCTTTCACAGTTCCTCTGCTGAGATTGTCATTGGTGGCATGGTCCTCAGAGAGCAGCCAGGCATGTGCAGATCTGGCCAGTAATGCAGCAGTCTTCACTGGGACTGTCTGACACCTGCCGGGATGACAGGGGAGGTCTGTGGCAGGGTGGGAGTGTTTAGCCTGGGAGTCACTGTCCTCCTCTGTAATAGCCTGCACACCTCTAGGAAGCAAAAGAGAGAGGTGCCTGCTGTCTCGGGGCACCTGGCAATGTAGTGTGAGTGCTCAGGCAGAGGATGCACAAGGCCCTGGCTGGTGGAGAAGTGGAGGAGTCATGTATCTTTGGAGGTTCAGCCTTCTTGGAAGACATGTCAATATCCAGCAAGGTAGAAGTTGCACATAGAGAACAGCATGACCCGGGCACTCCACAAGGAGATGGCTCCCTGAGAACACTTTTTTTTCACAAATGCATAAGAAGCCATGTACAACATGTGTTCATTGGACCATGCCACACACGTGTGTGCACATACTCCACACCCCAGTGTGAAGGAGCCAGAGCCACCTGGGCTCTGTGGCTGCCCACAGCTCATGTATGGCTGTCCAGGCTGGCTGTGTGCCTGAGCAACTGCACACACAGACTGGTGGAGTGCTGGCCTGTGGTGGCTGTCCGGTACATGTGTTGGTGCACTGAGCATTTCTGTTTTGTAAAACCAGTGTCAGAATTTGGGAGGCTGAGTTTACTGAGCTGTGTTGAGCCTCTTTCCTCTAAATTATCCCTGCCCCAGCACATGTCTGCAGGTGCAAGGTGTAAAATGGCTTGCTTTGCTGTTGGAGCTAGTTTGGCCATGAAGCTGAGCTCTCTCTGCCATCTGCCCCTCTCAGGCCATGTGGGCCCACAGAATGCTGTGGTCAAGGCCACGTGCAGCATCCACGCTGACACAGCAGTTGAGGCATCCTGGCTCCTGCAGGTGTCTTCGGTGTTAGACCGGATGAGCAGACTGCTGGAGGCCTGGAGGAGGATGGGCTGTAGAGAGCATCGTTTGTTGGGATGCCTCTACTCTCAGCAGTTGCTTTTGGAGAAGAGCAAAGGCACTGTTAATCCGGCTTGTGCAGAGAGACTGTGCGTGGTGCTAAGCTTGCTGCCTTTGATGAGGGTTATTTGGATTCTCGAAGGAAGTTTGTTATGATATCAGTCATGCAGGGAGCCCTGAGAATTTAGCTCTTACAAGTTGTTTGCTTTAGCTATTATGGGGAGAGTTACTAGTTGGAAAACAGCAGAGCCTTATGTTGGTGAGATAATAAAATTTAAGGTCTATAAGGAGCCTTATGATTATCTGAGTTAAACATCTAACACTATAGAATGGGACTCAGCAAAGCTTCTCTTCTGCACCAAATTCTTGTTAGTCTCTTTCAAGCTCTTTTTAACTGGGCTCTAAACTTTGGCATATTCTCAAGAGCCCAATTTTAGCAAAAATACTGACAGTTTAGCCTGAACTCCTCTACTTGGCTATGTGATATCCTCCATTGTAATATCTGAGCTTCCTAGTCTGCATTCTGCAGAAATTCTGTTAGGTGAGTTTAGCAAAGAATTACCCCAGCAGCTTGGAATTTCCCATCTACTGACCCCTCCCTGCTCCTTGGTTATAAATTCCCACTTTTCTTTAAATTTGGAATAGAGCTAAATCTCTCTCTCCTACCACAAACCCCATGGAGATGTTATTTGTACTTATTGTTGATGTTTTGAACAAAGTCTGGCTTAACGTTTTCATAGGAGCCCGAATAATTTTTTTTTTTTTTAATTACAAGCTTAGAGAAGTGGCTTGTCCCAGGTAATATACTTCGGATGCATCTGTTCTGGCATTCAGATTTCCAGACTTTAAGCTCAGTGTTGTTTTCTCACACCATGCTATATCTCTGTTATAAGGAATGTAGAAACAAGAAGTATTTCATTCTACAAAATATTTGTATTTGAGTTAATAAAAGCATGTGCTAACAGTCTCTAGAGATTGTGGCTTGTCTCTTATGGTGCACCAGGGAATGTAGTTGCTCGTGTGATGGGTCAGCTGGTCGTTTCATCTTCACCCTAGCAAAAGTAGACTGCAGGTCCTTTGTGGCACCAGAGGCTCAACAATTTGTGCAGTCATGACAGTATCCACTGGGCCACAAGTGGTTTCTAGGAATGGCAATGTACTGAGTTATCACTAAACCTTAGCAGTTGGTTAAGAACTGTGGAGAATGTTTGGACCAATTTACACATTCACACATTTGTGAGAGTTCTCACAAATAAAGGCAAAGAAAAAAAAATACCATAATGATTCTACAAACTTGATTCTTTCCACAATTCTGGTTGTAAATGGAGTTTTGAGAACCGAATCAAATTCAATGGGTAGGTTAAGTGTTGACCTAATGGAGAAATATGATTCGGTTCTTGTCCAGTTTGGTTGCAACCAGAGTTGTGGAGAGAACTGAGTTCATGGCATCATTGTATCTGAACTTTCTTTTTATCGGGCATGACACAAGGCATTCCTTGCATTATAGGTAATGATTCTGTTTATAGGAGTACCAGTTAAGAGAAAAGTTCCAGAATAAAGCCAGTATTGATGAAAAATAGGATGGCATGTTAGACTATATACAAAGCTGGTGTGGGAGTACACATGGGAATTGCGATTAATTTCTCTGTGAGCAACTTCGTTTACCAAGAGAAAGGATGACTGGTTTGGATATGGGAATGATGCATACAGGAGTGGAGGACAGTGACAATTCAGGACGCATTTAGGAAAGCTTAGTGAGGCTTGTGAGAGAGGAGTACAAGAGCAAGTGACCAGAAATGGATCCTGTAAGGAAGACTGAAGCTGGATTTTACAAGACTAAGCTTGGAAAATGTGGGTGACTGACTGTGGGTGATCGTGGCCTGGAGGTGACATGGACAGATCCTGGTGTAAGCTGATAACAATGTGGAAGAGGGGGTGGAAGGGAGAAGAGCATCAAAGGATATTTGGTGTCACACACACACACACACACACACACACACACACACACAACCCTGTGAGCCACACAGTGGCATGGAAATGGAGAAGACATTGGGGATCTAAGTTATTTAGCAGAGAGAATCCGGAAGGCAGATACTGAATTGGATTTGAGCGATAAAGGCAATGAGAAATATTGGGTGTGATTCCTAGAGCTCTGGGCATGAGGTGGACAGGACACAGTAAGAAGCCAACATTTAGGAGAATATCAAAGTTAGCATAGCTGATGACCATGTGTCCTGTAGCCTAGGGAAGAATTTGAAATACTGACATTTATTTATTCAGTAATGTGCTGAATGTGTATAATGCAGAAGAGTCTCTTATGCATCTTTTTCTTATTTTTTAACATTTCAGTTTACTATATCCAGCTAGTAGGTTTTATTTTTGTGTCCTCACAAGTGCTTGTGAGATTAAATTAGCTCTATTTTTCATAGAAGATGTATGCAGCTTCAGCGCGATAAGTAGATTGCACATGGTTATGTAATCGGAAAGCTGTAGATACAGGGATGAAGCAGAGATTTTGTTGTACCCAATGTTTATGTTCTGTGAGCTTTGTCCTCAAGATAACCTTGTGTGTGAGGGAGCAGAAAATGAAGGAAGGAATCAAGACACGTAAGAAATTTGGAATGGCAGCGTTAGAGTCAGGTGTTGAAAGTTGGAGGGAAGTTTATCAGGAAGAAAGGACAGCTGTTTTGGGTAATAGGAATGATGTATAGAGGAATTGAGGTCAGGGAAGCATATATGAAAAGAAAAGAAGCATACATGGAACCCTGTGGATGCAGCAGGGTGAGGGGCAAAGTGTTCTGTCCTGTGCACAGGGGAGATGAGTAGCATTTGGGGAAAGGCTGGTGAATGAAGCCTCATCAGAGAAGTTGAGGGTGACTTTGGCAGAGCCTGAAGCCAGGTTGACTCAAGGTGGGAACACTTTTTTATAGGTCGATGCATGATTTTGTCACTGGCCTTTTCAAGCTCAGTTCTAGGTCAAGGCAGGATCAGGTCAGAGTTTGGGGATAAAGGCTAAAAAATGCAGTGGCAGCTGGTTGTGGTTACAGATCCGAAGCCAGGCACCGAGTAGGAGCTGCAGACTGAGATCAAGAAAGAATGTAAAAACAAGGGTGACTGACAATGGAGCACATGCCCTGACCTCTGTGTTCTCCCTGTATTTGAGCTGGAGTGGTGGCCCAGATGTAGCCAGAGAAGGAGATAGCAGAAAGGTGGTAGAGCACTGATGATAGGTGTGGGAGTGGGACCAGGGGGAAGACATGACAGACTCCACCTCTCTGGTACCACTCTGTGGAAGGGCAGGGTGGGCAGGAAGGAGCCACAGGGTGAACTGCTTTTCCTTTCTAAGCTTGTGAGGTCAGTGTGCAGGAAAGTAGGTCCAGAGAAGGAGCAGGCATCCAGCAGGAAAACCGATAGGGTGGATCCCTAGAAGCCATTCCGTGTCATTGGCTTTTCAGCCCAGCACACCACTGCCCCTATGTAAGGTATTAGACCTTCTATCTGGAGTGATCTCCTTTGGCCATTAGACCCCACAAGTTCTTGGGTACTGCCTGTCCTTTTGAGAGTCCTCTTCCTTCAGGTTTAATAAAAGGGATATGATGTTGGTTGAAGTCCAGGAACGATCTGGCATCTTCTCTTTGTTGTCCACCTGAAGCTCCTGGACAGGGCATTGAGCAGTGGGGACTTGACCCACCATCCACCATCCTGCAGAGAACCCAACTGGGGCAGGCGGTCAGCAGCCAGCTCATTTTATTACACAACTTCATGAAGGGCGTGAAAGTAGGTCTCTGAGAAAGACCAGGAGCCAGGAGTGAAGAACAAGGCTAGGTGCCAAGCAGATGTGTTGTCTAATTGCTCTTCTCAAATTAAGGGGGGCTTTTTATCTCTGAAGAACACTTTTATGCACTCATGTGATTGGAGAACAAAGATGCAGGGCCGGGGAGCATGACTCCCTTCTCAATATCATCCCCTACTCAATAAAAACAATCTCTCCCTTTTTCTTTTCTTTTTCTTATTGCAGATCAACAGATTATGGCACCACCTATGAGAAGCTGAATGACAAAGTGGGTCTGAAGACTGTTCTCAGTTACCTCTATGTCAATCCCACCAACAAAAGGAAGGTAAGAGGCAGGGCAGTGGCCCTGAGCACCTCTGCTGGGAGCAGCACTGCTGAGGGTCAGGAGTTAAGGAAACCAAAGGGTCATGGATGAGTTACAGGGCACCTGTTTATGTGCTGGGGACCTCATACACACTGCTGGTAAATTTTTCATACTGAGAGTTGACCCCTGGGAGCTATATTCCTAACCCTTTTTAAGATTTTTAATTTGGCATAGGATCTGGCAAAATTGCCCACATTGGCTCAAATTTGCCATCTTCCTGCTCTACCTTCTCAGGTCGCTGGGATTACAAGCACACAACATTGTGCATGGCAGTTGGCAGTAATAATAATGACAATATTCACAGCAGCAACACCACCATTAAAATTATATGGCTCTGGAAGGGGCTCCTAGACCAGGCGTGGTGCTGAGTGTTTCCCCTGTCTTACCTCATTTATGTACATAGTGAGTCTGTGGGCTAGAGATTACTCTTGTCACATTTTACCCATAAAGAAACTGAAGCTCAAATAAATTAAGTGATCTTCTAGCTTGATGCAGACAGTGGCTAAGCAGCAGATTTAGAATTCAGCATGAATCTGCTGTCCTTCAGAGCTGAGTCTTCCTGCATCCCCCCTCTTGCAGGTCTAGGGTTGGAGAGTGTCTGACTCATGGGGAGAACCTTTCCTGGCTCAGCTGGCTCTTTCGCTTCTCTTTTTTCCTATCAGCCAGCTACAATGAAATCATTGAAGGTTCAGACCTTGGTCATGAAGCCCTACTTAGGAGTTCTAGATTCAGTGGAACAATGGGTGGTATCAGAAAATAAATGCTGTAGTACAATACTGGATTGTGGAAGATGCGATCTCTCCCCAGCTGGGAAGGCTCTTCTGTTTAGATACTTAGACAGACCTGAACCATAAGGACCATCTGCAATGTCATTTTCATATTTCTAGAAGGCTGGAAATTCAGTCTGCATTCAGCAGTGGTCTTACAAACCCTGTTTCATCCAGGGAGGCTGAGGAGAGCACTTCCTTCCACTGTGCTGACCCTGTTACTCTTTGATTCCAACATGGTAGAGTCCAGGCTGTGACTGGGAATGACTGTTTATGCTGCTCAGTGCAGGACAGCTTTGATTCCAACTCTTAGCATCCTAACACACCGCTTTACATCTTCTCATTCTTTCCACTTGATGACCCTAAATACACCCAAGCAAGGGAGGAAGCTGATTTGCTGGTTCTGATTGACCATTGATGATCAATGGTTCGAAGGTTTAGCCAGCTCCAAGGGTCCCAGACACCCAGACAGCACCCAGACAGCACCCAATGGCACCCAGGTGCCAGATCTTTGGTGGGCAGCATGGCTGATATTACACGTTACTAGTTTCACCTGAATATTTTCTGTTTGTGTTATCCCAAAGTTTTGGCTTGTTCACCTGTTTCAGGGTTGTTATTTGAATGGTTGAATGTTAGCACTAGAAGGGATGATAGAGTTCAGTGCCTATTATCAGATTTGAACTGCAGTCCTTTTGCAGACATGATTAAAGTTCTAAACTTTTTCTCTAGAAGTAATCCTGTGCCATAAACAAATGTTACACATTTTGAGGAGTTTGTGAGTACCCCAGATCTCACTCATGGATGTAAGATATCCATAGAGTCCTGGGCTAGGATCATTCACCTTTAATAACAGCCTCATTCCACAGAATGCTCATTTTACTGAATCCTAAAAGCCCACAAAACCAGGTAGAAAAAGGAGCCAGGATTGGGACCCAAAACTCTTGATTCTCAGTGCAGATGGATTTGCATCAGCCCCTCCCTTGCACCCTTTTCTTCTGCACAGTTGTAGCCGAGGGGTGTAAAACTGTTTCATGATCAAGAATGTTCTGGTTTGTGTCTAGATGCCCTGCAAAGCCTCATGCAGTTAAAGCACGGAAGGCTTTTTCAGAGGTAGCTGGATCTAAAGGGTGTGATTGACTCATGGTGCAATGCTAATATTAAGAGTGCTGGGATTAAGGGTGGGTGATTACTACATCAGTCCAGTGATTGGTTTGGCACCACTCTAATCCCAGTAGCCTGGATACAACGTAAGGATAGAAAGAGGCTTGTCTTGTCTCTTTCTTGCTTTGCCTCCCTCTGTCCACTATAAACTGTTTCTCCTCTGCAATGCCTCTCTGCAGAGACACCCTGCCTTGGAGCCTGGTAATGATGGATGGAAATCTCTACAAACTGTGAGCTAAAAAACCCACTCTTTTAACTTGCGTGTTGAGTGTTTTGTTTCAGCAGTGAGAAAGCTGAGACAAGGAACTTAAAGCTTGGTCCATGGCCACAGTGGACACCTAAGATAAATTAAATGAATCAAGTCTGCAATGATGTAATCAGTCCTTCCTCCACCCTTCTCCCTTCTCCGAGGAGGAAGCTGAGGCCCACAGACACATGTCACACTCCATGTACTCAGGTGATTAGTGGTTAATGGTCTCCTGACTTCCAGGTTAGTTAGTTCCTCTAATGCCCTCAAGGCTAACTTTGGGGTCTGGTAGAATCCCAGTGAGTATGCATGTAGGGAAGAGTGGGAACTGAGTATAGATTGTGCAGGAAGGACACTCATCAGCACTAACTATCTTATCAGACAGTCGCAAGGCTTATGATGTTGTATGTATATCAGCATCTTTGCCATGCTTTTTCTCAGTGGCAAGTAAAGGATCACACCATTCACATCCACTTCAGTCTTTCTCTGTCGCGTATGTTGCTATTGGAAACTATCCTCCTGATATTTCTTTTCATATTTTGCTGTTTTTCTGAGTGTGAACTCTTCTTAGCATAACTTAGAGGTTCTTAGGCATAAGGGAGATAGCAGGCAAGTTAAGGCGGGTTCTCAGTGTTGGAAAAAAAAAAGTAGAACTGGGGCTTGGAGATCATCAGCATAGAAATGACACCCTGGTTTGTCTTTCTCAAAGGTGACGTGTATACCATGGGCTCCCTGGAGTGATTTCCCATGGGGATTATTGCTCATAAACAGATTAGTTCTATTTTATCTGTCTCATCTGAAGAACATCACCAAAGTACACTTAACTACTACCTATGAGGCATTGGTGCCAGAAAGTAAAATGTACATTTTTTCCCACAGAGAGTGGAGAAAGACAAATGACAGTCCAGTGTCACAGATTAATTAATTTTTACAATTTTTATTACTACATATTTAAAATGCATCATGATCATATTCATTTTGGTGAGCTGGCACATGTACATAACACACCTTAATTCTTTTTATTTCTCCTCCCCTTCCTCCCTGAATTTATGACTGTTTTGAAAATAGCAAGAGAAATTAATGTTCATAAGGACTTGGTATGATCCTGAACTGTTTCCTGAATTGTCAAGGAAAGAGGAAACTCTCTTTCATTGTGTTAAGTGGCTCTGAATGTATTTGGAGCTCTTGGATATTAATGACATATTCCACACGGTGACTTTCTCTTAACGAGAGTGTTCAGTGGTGCATTACTTCCCTTTCTCTAGTCACTTAGGTAAAGTGGTAGTTTAATATAAATAAAGACTTTTCTTCATTAATCTAGAGCTTTTCATAACTGTAATGCAGCTGTGTTGTAAGTCTTCTCTTTTAAGACATAGGGACGTTTAAACCTGTGGTCATCCAGAGTCTCTTCTCTGCTTGCATTGCGTAGGATCCTTTGGATTCTTTCGATGTCTGCATTCTCCTTAGCTGCCTGTGTTTATTGGCTAACTGATGGCAGCGAGCTGCAGCAGATTTTTCAGTTAATCTCACGGAAGCCCCTGCGTTTCACCTAATGAGTTATTTATTTAACAGATGGCTGCTGCTTTCCTTGGGGGCTGTGAACACATCAGATGAGATCTGCTGCCCCTGGCAAAACAGAAAACGGTGCTTGTATTTATATAGTTGCTCTAAAAGCTCACTGTTGACTTTTTATAACACTATTTTTGATAGCACAGAATCTCCCAGTACAGAGAATTAATAAAGCATTCGGTTGAAAGCAGAAGTGTTAACACATGCATATTCATTCTACCAGTAATATCTTAGTTGGCAATAACTGAGCACCTAGTATGCAAAGCTCCTTTTAGGAACTTTGTTTACATTTTTCTCTAATCCTCTCACCCACTTTAGACAGCAGCAAGATAAGGAAACAGACTCTGGCACATTATCCCAAGGTGCTATCACCATAAATGATGGATATGCAGCAGCTTTCCCATTGGGTGTATTTGGGGGATAAATTAGTCAAGATACATTCAGCAGTGCTTGGCTTCATTTAGGAAGTGGGGTTTGGACTAGTGGTGTTGTCTTTCTCACAGGCTGTGAGCAGGGTGTCAATTTTTTATGTAGCGGACATCACAATTTCCTGCCAAAATGAAAGCATAGATGTGAAATGCTTGGAGCTGCTCCAGCTGAAGTTGTCCTGGACCATCTTGTGGTTTAGTGGCCTCCACATGATTTTATGACCTTCTCCTGCCCTGGTCTTATTTGATGTGGATTCTGTATCTCTGAATGTTTGCCTTTCTCTGGCTACTGGCCAATTAGATCATCCTCTGGGTTTGAGCCCAGCTGTGTTAAGGGAGCCCAGCATCTCTGGGTGTTTTGGAGCCTCACAATTGGAAGATGAAGAGCAGTGTATCAGTTCTGGCAGTGGAATGTATAGGATTTGTCAATGCAAGAAGGGGCTCTGCTGTGAGGAGAACTGGTGAGCACCAGCTTGCAGTTTCTCCTCCCTCTTGCAGAAGATAAATATCCTTGGGCCCTCAGAATTCATGGTTATCAGTAGAGTCTCATCCTTAGGCCCACACAGACTGGCAGATGCCATGGTCAAGTCTGCGTCTGCCAGAGCTGTGCTCTGTAGAGTCAGGCTGATGAATGTGTGACTGGACCAGAACTGAGCTTGGCTCCTGTGGGTGAATCTTTCTGAGAACGAGTCTTCAAGTGGACGGGGAAATGGAAGTGTGCTTGGTCTAATTGTTGTGACTTGAAAGCAGCTGTCACCTGCATCTTTGGAAATGATGTGCTGGAAATGGCAGAGAGAACACACAGCTGTGACTGCTCAGGAATGTGACCAGATTGCTGCAGAGCACAAATGTGCTGCCCTTCCTTGGGTGCATGTGGTAAGATCTAACATCAGAATAGACTTCGTTATGCTGAGCATCTGAGAAAGTCTAGGCACAGGGCTTAGTCACTCCTATATAGTGTCAGTATTTGTCTCTTGACTCCAGCAGCTTTATCCCCACTTGACAGGTGAGAAAACTAATACTCAATCAGGCATCCCTGATCTGCTAGGGAGATAGCTAGTGAGGAGGAGTCTGGGAACCTTTTCCGCCTCTCCACAACCTCGGGGTTGGCGGCCCCTGCCAAAGGTGTGGATAGCAGGTGAGCTATGACCACCACACTATTCTCAGTGGCCTGTTGTCTGGGACTTTTTGCTCATTAGTGTCACAGGATTAGTTTCTTGGCGAAGAAGGGTAGTGTTAGAGCCTTCATTCCTAATTGATTTACCAGAGAGAAGGATAATTACTTTCAGGCCACCCTGCAGACATACAGTGGGATTTACCAGCCAGATTTCTCTGTGGTGTACATTGCCTCTGCTGAACTCTTCAGAAGGCTTTGTGTGTGTGGCTGGTGCTGGATATACTCGACTCAATCTCTAGAAAGAGCAGCATAGCCTTAAGGTCTCTAACACCTTGAGCAAACAACAGAACAGAACATTTTAAAATACTCGACGCCTGCTTTTTCTGACACATGGCTCTCAAGATAGTTAGAAGGCTGGGGATAGGAAATTGTAGGGTACACACCTTTAGTTAACAGATATTGAAGTCTCTTACACTAAAACACTTCAGAAAGAAAGAAGCACGGGAAGGTAGTCTGAGGCCATTAAGCAGTCTATTAAGCATCCAGCTCTAGGCCAAGTTTTATGTAGGGGGATCTGAAAGATGCACACAGGAAAACAGCAAGGCAGAGCTGGAGTCTCCAGGCAGTAACCAGCAGGGTTTCAGCCAGGTAGGGGCTTTAGCAGCCCCTGAAAAGGGGCTTCCACCACAAGGCTCCAGGTGACTGTTGTCATCGGACAATAAGGGCCTGGTATGGCCAGTTACTCCTGTCATCCTTGTTATTATTTTCTGATTTTTATGCGAATATGAGATTTTTTTCTATATAGCTTTTTGTATGAAACTTTTGTGTTTTGTAACATTTTAAATACAATCAGATGTGGAGTTTGGGGTCTGGTTGCTGGTGGGCCATGCTGTATTTACTTTTACCCCTGTCTGGTTGGCATTGTATACCACATTGTGAGTGGTAAGAAAGTTTCCACGTGAAAATCTGGACTTTGCAAAGTGATTTTGGCACCAAGGGATGGAATTCAGTGGACTCCTTTGCTGGCCCCACATCAGTTGTCCTACTTGAATGGAGCTGGGATGGGGATCACAGACTGGAACTCAGGATCTGCTGCCCAGCTATGGCTCTAGTGCTGACGAGAGGGCTTCTGGGCCTCTCCTGCTGCTGCTGGCTTCCAGACTTCCTTAGCTCCAGAACCCTGGATTTCTGAAGAGCTTCACAGCCTGTCTTATCTGGAAGGCATGCCGCCTTGGCTCTTCCTATCTTCTTTCCTGTCTTAAAACCAAACCTGCTGCCTGCCTGATTGATTGTTCTGCTGATGGAGAGAAATGGTCCAACCTTTGTTAATTCACAGCCACCTTGTTTTTCTTGGCTCATAAATTAACATGGTTACCAAGAGGCCAGAGCAAGGCATCAGGAGATGCGTTCAGGGGAAGTTGTGAGAAAGAGGACAGGAAAGAAGGAAAAGGAAGAAACTTGGAGCAAATATTTGTTTACTGATTCCAAGTATGCACCTTTTTCTCCTTGGTGTATCCAGAAGAGAGTCAGAGAGTACCTCCATTTCCCCTTTTCCCTCCTCAGCCCTGCAACCAAAAGGTCAGGTCACATCTGAGGCTGAAAAAGCAGCAGAAGAGAGGATTAATGAGGAGAAAGACACTGGTTCAGGAGTTTCCAGCTGCCTGGCAAGTTGACCCAGCACGGAGGGGCTATGAGCCATGGTTGGATTCAAACTAATCACTTAAAGGAAAAGGATTCTGGTGTAATTCTTGGAAATTCACTCTTCAGTCACAAAGTTCCTCTCTCAGCAAATATAGGTAGGTGGTTCCCTGTGTAAATTACTGCAGTGTTCTGTAGCCAAGAATTTATTTAAGGCTCATTAAAATGATTACTGGTTTTTTCTTTTGCATTTTATTTGAAAATGGGGAGAATATAAACCTGTAGCCTGGCTTTTCTCCAAAGTGCCCTTTAGGGTTTCTGTTGAGTATATCGTATTTTTTTTCAAACAGGATACATTTGCAATACGATTATGCAGGCATTTCAGAACAACAATAAAAATTAGCCACTTACTACACTTTTAGGGCTGTGTGTTTGCTCAACATATTTTTAGTTTGATTTTTTTTTTTGGCTTAAGGTTTTATGTGTACACATGTGTATATGTGTCTGTATGTAGCCCTATGTGTGTATAGATTGTCACTAAAGATTACTATGAAAATAAAAATGGATCCCCTTATCTACTGTGCAGTCTTTGGTTTGGGTGGGAGTAAGGTTTTGCAAAGAAGCTTGAGTTTGTGGATGGTTAATCCTTTGGAAATACAATCTGACATTGTCCTCGGGTGGATGTTACCCCCGGGCACAAAGTTATGGTGATGGCAGGGGTGATAATAGGAACAGGAAGACAAGGACCAGCTCAATGGAGGGGGCAGTGGGGGGACAATAGCAACATGGTGGACATTTATGGAACCTTCCAAATTGGACCTAGTCAACTGAGGGGGGGATGGGGATCCTGTACTCTGTATGCTTAAAGAAAGCACTGTGTCTCACCTGGAAAAGACAAGTGCTACAGTAAGGATGAAGAGAGATGTAACATTGCCAGAGCCCGTGGGAAGTAGAGGCAAAGGTTGAGTAAACCTTAGAAAGAAGTTAGTGGTTTGGTGAGGAGGGAAAGGCTTGTTTCACCGAGCAGTGTAGATGTGGAAGTGTTAACGGACATTTTTAGTTCACCAGTGGCAATCTGGCAGAGAGATCAGGTATGACTATGAGTTGTAGATTCCCTGAAGCCAAGGGGTGGACCTAGCACCCCACGTGGAAGGCCTAGGAGCCACAGCAGGCACCTGAATTAGAGTCTCAGGAGATCCCATGAGAGCAACACTGACCATGCACCTCCTGGAAGGATGAGGTACCTGCACGAAGCATACAGGTCTGCATCCTCCATCCCACTCTGCACTCGGCAGACCTTTGGGGTGTGGTTTTTGAGCACCGGAGCAGAAGCCATCAGAGCACTGAGCTACAGACATGGGTGTTGCAGTCTTCCTAAAGTTCCAGTACACAGCGATACAGTACATGGCTCTCACTGCCAGAGGCAGAGAGAGCTGTAATGAAACAAGCAGTGCCACCAGGGAAGGGAACAGCTCCATTTCTTTTTGGTTGGTGAGCTCAGCCAAGCAGAGAGATTGCTTCTGGCACACATGCTTGCCCCTGGCCTGTCTGCTCATTACTGGCCCAAGGTCAGAGAGACAGAAGTCAGTACTTAGCACATGTTCTGCTGGCAGGCTTGTCCGGGTGACGGAGGGAGTGTCCTGGGGGCATCCAGTCTGCCCCATGGCTTGGGCTGGGTCTGAGCCAGCAAGTCTTTGTCCTCTGTGTTGAGGTCTGAGCTGGAGGCTCCATGAGACACTGGTCTCAGTGAAAGTGGAGGCCTCTGGAGAACACCTGCAGGCAGAGGGTGCAGTCATCCACAGCATGGGCCCAATGGAGAAACGGCTCTGCTATCCAATGATGCCAAAACCAGGAGAGAGGTGACTCAAAGGGACGCGTGCAGTGACCACTCCAGATGGGCTGGCAGAGGTGAGAGAGGGCAGACGCCAGTTTAGAGCTTAGCTGGGTCTGCTCCCTCCCTCCTGCCCAGGGAGTGGTGGTGTGATGTGGCAGAGAGAGCCTCACTCTGCAGTCCCTAACTGGCTCACAGTGCGACCAAGAATGTGTGCTTCGCTTTCCTCATCTGCCATGGAGCTCACATTATTGTTGTTGTTGATTTAACACAGCTTTAAGAATTAAAAATTATGGATCATGCAGAGGAAAGAGAGCCTGGTAGTCCAGGAAATCATGTCCAGTGTGGCCTGCTTCTGAGCTCCAGGAAGGCCCTCCGGCATCATCCTCCCATCACTGGTGCAGACACGGATCAGATCCGTTACTGTTTCTTGGTGTGCAGGTGATGTTCCTCCTCATATAATGGATCTTCTTGTGGAGTGGGGGTCGCTGTGCAGGCAGTGACAGCCTGAGCCCCACACTGGGATGCCTTTAGGTGGAGCAAGCATTTGAAAGTGAGAGCAGAGAGGTGGTAGCCCAGCATCCAAGAGACTGCAATGGCAGGAACTACTCTTGACCACCAGATATCTGTTGTACCAGGAGCTAGGTCCAGGCTGGGCGTCAGGAAGACCAATAACTGGTAACACATATTGAGCATTTTTCTCATGGCAAAACACATATAGTAAATATTATCTATTATCTCTGTTATGGGAGAGAGATAGAGACACAGGAAGAGAGATGGAGAAGAGATGGAGAAGGAGAAGGAGAGGGAGGTCTCCCAGCTAGGTGGAGTCCAAGCCAGGATTTATATCCAATTTCCTAATGCTGAAGCACGGGCTGATAGTCCTGCGTCTTATTAGCCTCCCATGGTTTAGAAGGGTACCCAGACCCTCCAGAACCTCTCTTTCCCTGTGTACAAAAGAAAAGAGGATGTGGAAGGGAAATTACTTCTTATTAGTCCAACAGTGCCACAGTCTTGTGCAGAGAAGTTATAAAAAAGTTTTCCTGCTGGGAAGTCCTAGGTGATGCTGAATTTTCTTAAAGGACAAACAGCATACTAGGATAGCTGGGCTAGCAGATGACTGGCAGGCAATGACTTAGCTTTTACTGATTCCCAAGGATATGTGGCAGTGCTATGAGCGAGCATTCCCACTTGGTACCCCCCAAGGGTTCATTCTGCTAGCACAGGATGCTACTTTGTTGACATCCTGCGTCTGCCTCATAGAAACCCTTTTGCCTGGCACATTATTAAACCTTTTCAAGCTTCCATTTCCTCATTTGGGTAACTGAGGCAGTGCGGACCCCTGCTTTATATGCTGGATTAGATGAGAAATCCTTGCAAATGTCAGTGGTAAGTAAGTACTACTTATTATCACCCTTATCATCATGGTCATCTCAGGGCAGCAGGCCTCTGTGTAGAGGATTGTTTCATCTTGGACCTGCATGTGTGTGGTGCACACAGCATAGGTACTCTTGGAACTCTTTTGGCATTCAGTTGTCTGCAAAAGTGTAGAGCTGGCAGATGACTCTAGCTTTTAGTGGCTCAAGCCTATCACTGAATTTGTGTCAAATCTGCGTGGGTAAGCCACTTAGCAAGGGTTCATAGCCACATAAGAGGACAATTGTAGCTTTGGAAATCATATTTCAGACCGTAAGTGTAGAGCTTTTCCTATGAAATGACACAGAAAGGCGCTGTGTGGTACCTGGTGACCTGGTAAACAGATGGCTCAGGAAGACGCTGATGACCAGGGGTTTGAGGTACTCTTGACGTTATCAAGTAAATCTAGAGTCTAGTCCAGGGCTCTGGGGTGAGAATAGGCCAAGTCAAGCTTTCATATCAGTGTGATTCTGGTGGGGGAACTTGCTCTAGGGCATGAGTGTGTCTCACATGACAATGACTTACCTTCCAGTTTGGATCTAGAGCGATCACAGGTAGCAAGATTTAAAGAACATCTAAGCCAAAGTTGAATAAAGAGAATGGAGAAGGTCTGCTAACACACAGAGAGTGAAACAAGGCTCCAAACAGAAACACCAACCTCAGGGTAAGAGCCCAGAAAGTCAAGACCCATGGCAGGCCATGGAGTGCAAAGGACTGACACTGAGTTTATTGGAAGCCCAGTTTCTCAGCACACCTTTTGCCATGGTAACAGAGAGACAGTTGATGGCTATAAGCAGGAAAAATGAGTCACAAAGTATAGTTACATGGGAAGAGTAGCTGAGAGATGGGATGCAATTATCCAAAGTGGCCTGGACCTTTGATCTTGAATCATCCCAGCTAAGGCAGTGCCAGTATACATATACACAGGAGAGACTTCCTGACTCTGCTCTGGCCCTTTGGAAACCAGTGAGCTGATGTCATTCCAGGTGTCAGGCCTGGAAGCTGGGCTTAGCATCTGAAGTCAGCTGCCCAGTCTTGATCCCAAATCACAGAGCATTAGCATTCAAGAGCTCAAAGGAGACTAGCCTTGCAGACACGAGGTTGTAAAAAGTTATTTCTCTAAAGATTTTCTTGGCATTAATAGCTTCTTGACATGGCTGTCTGGAAAACCTGTATTTCTTTGGCTGGACCCTGAGCCAGTAGCCATAAAAGGGTTGGAGCACTGCATGCTCTGGTCTTCTCTTGAGCAGCTGTGAAGACCGCTTCTTTTTAGCTTCACAGCTGCCTGCATCCAAGTATAAGGAAGTGGCACTCACCCTAAAGTCTTGGGGCTGAGCCACTATCTCCTGGAAATGAGAGTTAAACAAATAAGGAAAAGACAGGCTGCCACTCAAATTATCCTTTCAAAAAATGGTAGCCAGCATTTTTATTTATCTTTAGGAATCACAATTTTGGTAATAGTCTTTGCTACGGAACTTTCAACAGCGCTCAGTGTGCATAGGAGAAGACTGACTTGACCTTTTTAGTGAGCAGGTGGTTCTAAGCTAACCTGGCTAATCTTTTCTTTGGCTTGCTAAACAGTATCAATTTATGCCCTTGGACATGTTTTAATTCCTCCAAACATCAGGAAAGTTCTGTAAAATGGGAAACTCAGCTCCCTCCCTAGGTAGGTGGGCCAGTATTGAGATAAGAGTGGCTTGGGGAGCCAGGGTAAAGCCCAGCTTCTTACAGTCATACACCTGCACAGAAGGGCACAGATACCAAGCAGAGTGTTCTGCTGGCATGAAAGAAAGAATGGGTAGAGATTGTGTAGGGAACCAACAAAGCCTGCTGCACTGCCTCATGAATTCTTTCGAGAGTCAAGTGAGATAGGCCATATATATCAAGCATCTTCCTTATCTGCCCGCTTTCCCATCTTCATGTGTGACCCACTGGTAAATGTCCAGGCCACCTACCAAACTTTTCCTCATTTTTTGACATTAACTTCTTCCTTCCTGTGTTATGTTTTCCTTGATACTCTAGCATATTGCCTGCCTTTTTTTTTAAATCCCAGAAAGAACTGGTGCTCCCAATTCTTGAAGCTCTCTAGCAAACTGGGGACGAATTATATCGAATAACCCAGAGGAACTTAAAAAGTACTGAGCCTCAGACCTGACATATTCCATGGCTCTCTGTTCCGTACAAAACCCTTATTTTGATTCTCTATGCCTGGACAAGATTGAGGGTAAATAGTGGGCAAGAGGACTCCTAGGCACTCTTGGTGGACACTCTGGTTTGGGGCAGTGCCTGGAATTTAGTGTCTGGGCTTCATCACACTCTCTGAAGACAGTGAGTAAGCTCTTGTGACTGTGGAATGGGGAACACATCTCAGCTGTTTTTGTGTTCCTGAGTACTTTGCAACAAACAGCCTGGCCATGTATATGGTATCCATAGTTCTAAAATTATTGTATGTTTCCTGAGTCTTTTTTTAGTAGCTTAAAGAAACATTTACTTATTAGCTCAGTGTATCACAAGGTTGAATTCAAGGTATCAAATATCAAGCTGAAATCAACATAATCACAGAGAGGGTTTTAAATCATCTTTATCATTCCACCCATACTCAAGGGGAGGAAAACTCTACATGGCAGGTGGGACATCTTAGAATTCTGCCTGCCACTCTGTCTTAAAGAATAAAAATCAAGGCGGATCCAGAGTCCATCTCAAGCATGCCTATCTACCTTGTATGAAGCTTGCTTTTGCCCTCCCTCCCTCAAACCCAGGAAGTAACTACCCCAAACTTTTGTTAAACCACCTTTCACACATTACCATAGTGACATGGTCTTCTTTTATGTTCTAGAGGCTCATCAGGACCAAGTCTGATTCACTTGGTGGTGCTGAGTATGGGGGATGGTACACAGCACATATAAGACTATTTTTGTATAAAAATAAAATTTATCTCACTCTGAAAACTTCTGTGTTCTTTCTTTCTTTTCCTTTTTCTTTCTTTTTCAAAATATTCAGAGATATAACTAGTAGAGAAGCCAAAGATTGCTGCACAACCAAGTAAAAGAATATTGAAGCCCATCAATGTGCAGGAATCAAACCTTTGAATTGCAATCATCTGTGTCTTTTCTCCTTCTTCCCAGTATCAACCCCTCGCCCTGTGATTCTGATTCTGATCTTTCTGGTCTGTACCAGGGCCTCCCTCACCTAGTAAATCCTTTTCTCACACTAACCAAAGACCTCCATTTGTCCCTGTACTTCAGCCTTTACTCCATATTTCTCTGCATCCCACATCTTCACAGTTACATTTTAATCCAAGATTTATTGTCTCATCCATCCCAGCTGATTGTGTATTAGTCAGCATTCATCAAGACGAACTGATGTGCTTGTCCTTGTCCAGTCTTGCCCTACTCTAATCCATCCTTAGTAGTAATGACTTGGTGGATTGTAAAACATAAATAAGGCTAAAACATTCCTGTGCTTAAAACCCTGTAATCTGTTTCCATCACTCAGTGGGGCAAGTTCAAGCTTTCTTGCAACCCTATGTATTCTGTGTTTCTGGATATTTTTCTGCTATTTTTCTCATTGGTCACCCCTTCCTCATCCTGATTCTGTTTCTACCTGAGGGCACAGTAGTCTCTGTGGATGCAAAGTACACTCTTAATACCTTTGGTGTATTTCTCATTTCTGTGTTCCTTACCTTATTATATATTTTTATACTACTACTTTCTATATATGTTCAATTTCTTTTTTTGAAAAAAAATTTATTTTAAAAACAAAACAAAAAGGATAGAAACAATATAGAGTTTCAAAAAAGGAAATTAACGCTGGTTAATATATTGCATATTGTTATCTTAGACGTTCAGATTCTAATATTTAGGCATAAAAATGATCAACTAAAGCACAGACTCTTGCTTTTTGATGAACTTAGTAGTACAGTTATGTGTCTGGAATATACATACATACATACATATGTATACCTACTTACATATACTGTCTTCTCTATACTAAATCTTTCAAGTGAAAGGATTTAAATTTTTTTGCCAGTTTCTTCCTGGTTATATAGATAACTCATTCTACTTATACCTCTAGTTTCCTAGGACAACCAAAAGAAGTTTGCTGATTTATTTATCTCCTGCGTTATGCCAAAGATATGGACAGGTCTGCCATGCACATTTCCATCCCTCCTTGAGAATGATTCCTGACTGAGAAGCCCAAATGTTCTGATTATGAAGGCAGAAGAAGTCAAAACTGACTTTCTGTTCCCTCAGCAATCAGCCACAGCTGGGGAAGGACGTGGTCGATCTTAACAGTAACTTACATCGCTTCCAGCTGGAATTGCAGGGGCTGATATTCTGCACAGCAGCACGTTCTGTGAAGCAGCTTGTTCTCCATGCATCTAAGGAAAATGTCTTGAGTTCTGAGGTCACTATTAGGAAATAGGATCAGTCCATAAAGTGTTTACTGTGTGACGGGGGGGGGGGGCTAGTTATATGATTAGTTCTTAAATTAGTTTCTTGGCCCTTTTGAGCTGGATGCCATAAATAATCTTCATTTTGCATTTGTGGAAACTGAGGCTGAGGGAAATTAAAACCTTTCTAGGAAGTTGGTGACCAAAATTTTGATCTGAGATTTGATGAACTCAAGATTCTGTGCTCTGGACTTGCTGTATTCTGTAGTATTCTAGAAGACCTGCATTACTACTTTCAATGAGTTTGGAGGTGATTTCTATGGAATCTCAATTGTGAAAGCCCTTCAGTATCATTAGAGGACTTTAAAAACAAACCTATGCTATTAGTCAGATTTTCCATAGCTAGCATCAAATCCCAACACCCACAGCTTAAAAGGAGGAGAGGCTTAATTTGGATTCTAGTTTGAGTGTTCGAGTCCACGGCTGGCTGACTCCAGGCAGAAGCAACATGGGGGGAAGGCCTGGCCAGAGGAATACTGCTCACCCATAGCATCCAAGCCAAGGGAGGAGAGCCAAGGGAGGAGCAACAGAGGGAGAGGTAGCCTCTGGGGGCACAGTCCCCATCGTAACAGCATGCTGAACTATGAGATCCTTGGTACATCCATCTACTGATGAGTATAGCATCTCTGTGATCCAACCAAAGCTTTTGGAGTTTCAGATTTTTAATTTTGTAATATTTGATTATGTAATACACAATGAGGTTCCTTGGGTATGGGACCTAATTCTAAACAAAATTTTGCCTATGATTCATATATACCTTATACAGTTTAAAAGTAATTTTATGTGATATTTTTATGTGACTCATTTTGACTATGACCCATTACAACAGTTCAAGTGTGGAATTTTCTATTTATGACTTTGTGTCAGACTCAGAAAGTTTTGTTGAAAGGGAAGCAGTAACCCAGAAACCCTGGAAGCAAGTATTACTCTGACACAAAAAGTAGAGAAAGACCTAACCAAAAAGGAGAACCACAGACAAATTGCTCTAATGAAGATAGATACAGAATTCCTCGATAAGAAACAGGGAAACAAAGTATAACAAATCATCAAGAAGATTTTATACCATGACCAATCAAGATTCATCACTGGGATACAAAGATGGTTCAACAAATGCAAATCAATAAATATAATACACCATATCAACACAGCCAAAGAGGAAAATCACACAATCATCTTAATAGATGCAGAAAAAAGCATTTTAAAATGTCCAACACCCCTCATCGTAAAACCTTCAGAAAATTGGAATAGGTGATCTCTTCCTCCACCTGATAAAAGCCATTTGTGACACACCAACAGCCAGCATCATAAACTGAAAGCTTTTACTATAAAATCAGGAACAAGTCAAGGATGTCTTCCGTCACTACTACTATTCGATACACTTCTGGAAACATTAGCTAGAGCAATTAGATAAGAAAAAAATAAAAGGAATAAACATAGGAAAGGAAGAAGGTTAATTATCATTATTTGCAGATGTCATCATACTCTACATAAGAAAGCCCCCAAAACTCCAGTAAAAGACTTGTAGATTTAATAAGCAAAACTGCAGTAAAAGACTTGTACATTTAATAAGCAAATTGAGTGGTGTAGATGGATGCACTCAACAATAAACACTCACAATCAACTCTCAAGTCAATGTTCAGCTCTCAAAAATCAACAACATTCCTGTATACAACAGGAATGAGAGACAGACAAGGGAACTCACACCTTTCACAGTAATACTTAAGAGTCAATCTAATGTAAGTAAAAAACTTATACATTGAAAGTTGCAGTGCTCTGAAAAAGGAGATCAAAGAGGATATCAAAAAATGGAAAGATATCCATTGCTTATGGATAGTGAAAATGGCCAGACTCCCAAAATTGTTACACCAACTTCATGCAATTCCAACCAAAATGCCATTAGTGTACCTCACAAAACTAAAAAAAAAAAGCATTCTTAAAACTCATTTGAGTTTTAAGAACCAGAAGAGACTTAGAAAAGCAAAAAAAAAAAAAAAAAAAAAAAAAGTAAGTTCTGGGCAACAAAGGTCAGGCAGGTGGTCTCACAATCCCTGACTTGAAATTATACTACAAAGGTACTGTGATAAAAACAGCATAGTAGTGGCAAAAACAAAACAACAAACAAATTAACAATCCAAAATCATATCTGAGGATTAACGGAACAGATCAGAAGGTACAGAAATAACTCCAGACATACTCTACTGCCTTATCTTTGACAAAGGGGCCAGATGTTCATGGAAGAAAGAGCCTTTAACAGTGCTTAAAAACTGTCTTTCTATGGTGCCAAGAACTAAAACTAGATGCATGTCTCTCACTATACACTAAACTAAAATTGAAATAAGTCAAAGATCTAAATATTAAAATGGACACACTAAGTCTGCTGGAGAAAAGAGTAGGCAGAACTCTTGAAGACGTAGGTATAGGCCAAGATTTCATGAACAAAACCATGATGGCCTGGACAATAGTACAAAGAATCAACAACTAGGATCTTACTCCATTAAAATGCTTTTGCACAGCAAAAGAAATCAGCAGCTGAGTGCAAAGACAACTCATAGTGGGAAAAAGTTTTAACTAGTTGCCCCTTAGGCAAAGGATGTAGAGTATATAAAGAATGAAAAAAATCAGACCCCCCAAATTTAAAGACCCAGTCCAAAAAAGGCATCTGAAATGAACATGCATTTCTCGGAGAAGGAATTCAAATGTCAAATAAATATATGAAAAACTCAACATCACTAGTTATCCAAGAAAATCAAATTAAAGCAACATTGAGATTTTATCTCATCCCAGAAAAAATGATTGCCATCATGAAATCAACCAGTAAAAAAATGCTGGAGGAGCTGTGGGAAAAAGTAATTTTTCTCCACTGTTGGTGGGAGTGTAGACTGGTGCAGCCACTGTGGAAATCAGTGTGGAGATTCCTCAGAAAGTTAGAATTAGAGGTCCTATTTGACCCCCTTCTGGGGATCTTCCCAGAAGAACTGAAAACATCATAGCCTTGTGAGACATGTACACCCATGTTTATAGCAGCACAGTTTCTAATAGCTAAAACTTGGAAACAACCCAAGTGTCCATCAACTGAGGAATGATAAAAAAGATGTGGTTATTTTTATATAATGGAGAACTTTTCAGTCTTAAAGATAAACTTGAGACATTTCTAGATAAATGGATGCACCTTGAGAACATACTCATAAGTGAAATAAATCAGACAGACTTGTAAATATTGCAGTGTCTCCCTGGTGTGAGAAACTGAAACAGTAAATCAGAACCAAAATGTATACTAGATATTGTGAAAAAGCAAGAAATTGTTCAAAAGGAAAGAGGAACTAGGGAGAAGGAAAGGAGAAAAGGTGAAGAAAGGAAGGGAAAAGAAAAAAACTAAAAAAGATTAAAATGGAAAGAAAGCTTTGTAAGAAAGTAGAGGAAGAGGGTTTGAAGAAGGGAGGGGATTGGGGGAAAAAGGAATCAAAAAACATCGTGTACAGGTACACATTCCCTATGATGAGTATGATCTTTACATATATCTAAATTTTACTAATAAACTTATTTCTTAAAAAAGCTTAGGGTTTTGGAGCAGTTCAGATTCACATCAGAGACTGTCCACCTGTATTTTACAAAGCTTTCAAGATGATTCTGTTGTGTTCCAGCAGCAAGAACAAGTTAGAGTGAAGACAGAGTCTCTCGTTCAGTGAATACTTGCACTATCTTTTTGTGTGCTGGGTCTTTCCTTTCATCAGGTCATGACCCGATGGGTGGGAAGGGCTGTGGATCTCAGGAAGAAGTGGGTACTTTGTGTTATTCAGCAGTTCATCATGGAGGCAGAATGCCCAAGATAACCAGCTCATGAGGAGAAAGATGTATTTTGGCTCACAGTTTGGGTGGTTTTAGCCCACAGGGCTTGGCTCCCTTGATGGAAGCAAGTACATCATGACAGCAGCTTGTGGTGAGGAGCTACTTACCTCATGGCAGCCACGAAGCAAGGAAAGAGAGAAAAGGGCTGTGAGCGGGCCAGGTGGGATACCCCAGAGTCTCCTTCCACACACCCACAGTGGCCTCACATCCTCCCACAAGCTCCACTTCCTAAAGGTGCCACTACTTTCCAAGAGCACCATAGGTTGGTGACCAAGCCTTCCCTACATGGCCTTGAGAGAACGTTTCAGATCTAACATACAGCATGTTGATTCTGCCTGGCAAGTTTAGGAAACCTAGAGTAGACAGTATTCAAGCTGCATCAGTGCAGCAGTACAGGTTCTGGGAGTAATGGTGGATTGGTGGGCAAAGTTTTCCAGCCAGAGGAAGTAGCAGGAACCCAAGCACAGCTTCAGGGGAGTGAGGTGTTCTCAGGAACCTCCAACAAGTGTGGTGGAACGGGACAGCTGTACATGTGAGCAAAGATAGATGCTGAGGAGCTGCATGCGTAAGGGTCTCCTGATTTAGGGTTGGGATTTCTTTTTCTTCACAGGACAGGGAGTTGTTAGGTCAGTTTTGTGGGGAAGCTAGATTCAGGGGAAGAATGAGGCAGGCTGACAGCTGAGAGTGTGGTATGATTTTAAAAAACAAGAATGGTTAGAAGCAACCTAGATAAACAGTGGGAAAATTTATCAGTGAGTTGAGATACATGATAGAATACACATGATAGAATGTGTTATGGCATATATGAGAAATTATATAAATACACAAAAGAATACATGTAGTAAGTATACTGAGTTGATATGGAAAAGTATTAAGCGTAAGTTTAAAAAAATTTTTTAGAAAATAGGTCATAGAAATGTATGCTTGAAACAGAGTAAGCAGTGTGTGTGTGTGTGTGTGTGTGTGTGTGTGTGTGTGTGTATTATGTATGGCTAACATGATGCTCTAGGAATAAGATTACAGATGTAGTAGTCATTTTCCCATGATGAACAAAATATCTGACACCCACAAGCTGAAGGAGGAGAGGTTTATTTTGGCTCACAGTTTCAGTGGGTTCATTCAATGGTCGACCGGTCCTAAGGCAGGAAGAACATGGTGGAAGGATGTGGGCTGAGGAAGTGTGCTTATATCATGGCAGTCAGGAACAGAGAACAAAGAGAGGAGCTGGTGCTGGAGATACCTCCTTTCAAGTCACACCCTTCTTGTCTGACCAGACCAATTCTCACCAGCACATCCATCTCTGAATGTTTCAGTGGATTAACCCACAGGTGAGTACAGCTCTCCTGTGATTCAGTCCCTTTGCCAGAGCTCAACCTCTGAACACATGAGCCATTGGGGGTATTTTACATCTGACACATAACAGGGAAATGGACTCCTGTAGTGGCAGAAGTTAGGCGAAGAGGTGACAACTGTGCAAGCATTAGAAAGGTGAACCATTGCGGCTTAATGCTTTCAGGGATTTCAGGGTAAGAAAGAAAAATATGAAGGTAGTTTCCTGGCTTTCACCTTGAAGTGTGCTACAGCTCAGTAAGAACTATTCATAAGGCATCAATGGGCAGCAGAGAAGGAGCAGGCTTTTGGCAAAAGAAAATCAAATTTGGTTGTGGCATTTTGGCAGTTAGGCAACTAGATTTATATGTATAGACCTTAAGAGAGAGCATGAGTTTAAGAATCTCCTTGGCAAACAAAGGCAAGCTTAACAATAAAGGTCATTTGGGATTCTTGGTATTGAACATAGGATCAAGTTTAAACAAACCCGGCTTACTATCAATTTAGCAAACACTTATTGAAAACTTACTCTGTGGTCAGCGTGGCCTCACACACTGGAGTCACAAAGATATGTAAGGCTTGGTCTATGTCCAAGGAAATAGTCTGCACTGTCAGTCTTTGGGTCACTCGGAGTGGGGAGTGGTTACAGCCAAGCAGAGGTCACAGCTGACTGGGTTTCGAAGGTGAACGGGAGCTCATCAAGTGTATCAGTGGCTTTTATGCACTGGCCTCGCAGTTGAACCTCACTTTAGAAATTTATCTTCTTTCAGAAAAGACGGATGATCCTTTGAATGCCAGGAAACTGAACATTAAGTTCATTAGAGGTGTTCACCGTAAAATCCAGGAAGCTTTAGTCTCAAAGATAACTCGCATGAACCAAGTGTTTTATAAACCAGTTTAAGGTCTCTTCCAGTGTGACTGGATGCTTACACCAGCTTCTCTTCCACAAGGCAAAGCGAATTGGATATCTGAATCAGGAAGGTGCAGTGTGTTTGCCCCCAGTCTGAATGGATCAGTCACCTCCTCTCTCCATGCGCATGTGTGTGCACATGTGCACGCACACACACACACACACACACGCACACACACACACACACACACACACACACGCACACACACACTCTTCTTGGCTGCTTAAACAGCAGCGATGGGTGAGTCTGTTTTGCATTACCTCCAGGGCCTTGTTGAAGGTCACTCAGCAAATGTGGTGGCAGACTCTCATTGCCTTGTGCACACTGACACACTAATGCCCCTTCCCAGTGATGCTTCCCCACATGTTTGGCTTCTTTCCTTTGGCAGCGCGTGAGTGTACTTCTACCTTTAATTACCAGACACAGCAGTGTGGAGTGACTCGGACTCCGGCGCCAGTGGGGATGGAAGCCAGCCAAACAGCAGACCATGAGCGGCGGTGAGGAATGGCTGCCTGGTAGAGTGTAAACTCCGGGATGACCCTTTGATTTTGCGGCAGTTTAATGCCATTTTCGGTACTTCCAGGACTCCCCGTGTGTCAGGAGCCCATTCAACCTCAGCTTGCCTCTTTCTCTCCTATTGTTATGCCTTCAGTTTTTGCTGGGAAATAAATACAGTGGAGAGGCCCGAAGCTTCTCAAGTGGATATGACTCCCGGTGGTTGGCAGGTAAATTTATAACCTGGGGTTAGGCTGTACTTTGGCATCTTCCACCTGAACAGCTTTCACTGGCCAGAGAGTGATGCTTTTCAGTGAGAAATGTTGTATCGGAGTACTTGCTTTTATTCAGTCTGTGCCCTGCTCAGGATCTGTCAGCAGCTCAGCCTGCAAGATACAGACAAACCCCACAGCATAGCGGGAATTCACAAGCTCCACTGCATAACTGGTACTAAGCATTCTCCCCTGCCTTATCTCCCACATGCAGTTTTACCCTTCTGGAGTCCAGACACTGTATTTTCTTTTGGTTCCGCTGGCAGAGCCAGTTCATACGCCTCTGTGTGTCCTACAGTGTTCCTTGTTGTTCTCTCTCTGCTTACTTGAATTCTTACTCTAATTCTTCAGGGCCCCACTCAGAAATCACCTCTCCCAAGAGGCCCTCACAATTCCTTTGCCCAGTGTTTCCTGCCACATTTACTGGCATTTACACTCACAGGTTACTTTCTAAGCTACATGGCTGTGTAAATATGGCTAGCTCTTTTACAACAGGCACTGAGTTTTCCCGGTTCTTGTACTTGTCATAGTGCCTGGCACAAGGTCTTGCATGCTTCAGAGCACAGCATTCTTCTTGCTGCCAGGGGGGAAGCCATAGTGCGATGTGTGTACAGGCAGCTCCCAGAGAGCTGGCTCCTGGCCCCCTGAGTATGGTCAGCCCCTTTCTTGGGCAAGGCCTGTGAAGGGCTAAGTGATAAAGAGGTATTCTGCTGCAGGCTTTGGCCCAGCTTCCCAGCTCTGCTCTCCTGCTCCAGATGGCACCTCATCTTGGCTACACCATCCTGGACTCACCTTTTGTGTTCGGCATCCTGCTGGCCTCTCCTGTCACTGCAGCAGGACTAATGGCTTCCAGCTGTGACTGCTTACAGTCTTCTAGCATCCTCTGCCAGGATCCAGGGCCCAGTTCCTTGTGCTGGAGGCAGGGGAGGGCACAGGGGGACATTTATGCCAGAATTGATGGCTCCCTCCTGGAGCTTTCACAGCACTCCGTTTATCTCCTGACTTTGCGTGCATCTCGCTACACTTTCACCATTTATTTCTCGGTGTGCCATGCTGAAAAGTAGATGCCCTGGGAAAAGAGCTATACTTTATCTGTCCTGGCTTCCTGGTACCTAACACTGTTCTTAGCACTGGCCTGAGCTTCATTTCAACTAAGCTGAAATCAATAGGGAGTTACTTTGAGAATACCCCACCAAGTACCCAGTCCAGGCAGGCGAGCCACGTACATTCCCCATGCACACCTCCATATCATGCTGCTCTTGGAGAAAACCTTGGGAATGCCCACTTAGGCCTCAGCTCCTGGGTACATCTGCTGGCCTTTGAGTGGAATTCTCATAGGTGAGGACAGGTGTCAGGACACCAAACTCTCTCTGATACTGTCGAGTATGGAATATATATATATATATATATATATATATATATATATATATGGAAAAATAAGTCCAAAACTTTAGCCCTCAGTCACCAGACTTAATGATTTGTTTCATTCAGTCATTCTCACTGACTCTCTCCCCCGTGTAACAGATTGTGCAGAGATGCTGGCTTTTGCACAGTCCAGTGAAGAACAGGAATATCTTTGATTACATTTGGTGATGGTCTTTGCATGTTTGTGCTTGCCATGCACCTGGTCCATTCAGAGACAGCAGATACTAAAGCCACTTCATTGCCTCTGTATAAACTGGTCTGGGCACATCTTCTCCAAGGGTCCCATGCCTGTCCGATCATTCATAGTCTATACAGACACCCTTCTTTGGGTCTGCCTTTATGATGTACCTTTTCATGCTTAGAGAACTGCAATTCTTCTTACCACTATCAAATAAAAGTTTAAAATGTGAACTCTTTTCTTTTCAGCCAGGCACCAAAACTTCCATATTCTGGCTTAATTCCCTGTGCAGAAGCAAAGATGATTGTTATACTGGCTTCAAAGTGCAAGCCTTTTTCTCTTTTTTCCCTGGCTCTGATGCAGAGTAAAAAAAAAAAAAAAAAAAAGCTGTTAAATCCCCATTGAGGAAGAGCGTCCAGGTCTTAGAAACAAAGACTTGGCTGTGTGTCCAGAAAGGTTTATGTGGGGAATTGGAACTTAGCTCTTATTTTGGCCTGATAAGTCTGGAGCACTGAGAAATAAGTCACAATTTAATGTCTTAATTAGCTTATCCTATGTGTGAAATTAACAACTTGCTGCAAAGACAGGCAGCAAGATACTTTTGCTTTAATTCTTTCTTTTCTGTAAAAATACCTTATTTATTGGACAGGATGTATATAGGGTGAGGATCCAAAGATGTGTAAAGAACCAGGAGAATGGGAGGAGAATCATAGATAAAACGAACCACTGAAGTATTTTGGGGTGTTTCTCGTGGGTATTTAAAAGACAATCATCATATTTGCCCAGAGGAATCATTAACATATTTTGGAACACAGAAAATGTGGAGTCCAGGACTTAGCAGAAGTAGTGAGTTTGTGTTTTAAAATCTTCCTACTGAGAACTCATCAGGTCCAGAAGGTCTCATCAGGGAATTCTTCCAAATGTTAAGAACAAGTGATGCAAACTCTACATAAATACTTTCAGAGACTAGAAGAGAGAGGAGGCTTCCCAGCTCATTTTGAGTATAGCATAACTCTGATAGTCCATAGAAATAGAAGGTATAAATAAATCTCTTCATAAACATAGTTATAAAAATTCTGAAGAAACTAGGGATTTAACTCAGTGGCACAATACCTGCCTGGCAAGCACAAGATCCGGAGTTCGATTCGTGGTACAAAAAAATCTGAGGAAAATATTAGCTAATGAAATCCAGCAAAATGTTAACAAGCATTATGTATTGCAACAAGTTGGGCTCCTTTTAGGAATGCAAAATTGCTTTAACATTAACGAATCAAATGTAATTGACAAAATTACATAATAAAAGAAAAATTATAATCTCCACTGAGGTTGAACAAATATTTGATAACACACAGCAACTGCTCATAGTAATAATTTAGCCAACTAATAGAGAATTGCATTAATGAAATTTTAAAAAAAAATCTACAGCAACTATTACACTTAGTAGTGAAAATTTTAGTTTCCCTTTGAGATTAGGAATTGGATAAAGACCCCCATCCTCACTTGTTTTTGTCAGCATTATAATAAAAGTTCTATCCAGGGGAAGGAAAGAAATGGAATGTGTAAGAATTGGAAGATACCACAAACTGTCTTTTTGGAAAATTTAAAAGAGTTTATAAAGAACTCCTACAATTAGTGAATGAATATGACAAAGCTACTGGATACAATGTTAGTAGAAATAATTTCTGTGTGACAGCAACAATCAAATATAAAATCCATCTGAGCCTGGTTGTGCAAGCCTGTAATCCTAGCTACTCAGCAGGCAAATCACAAGTTTAGGACTCACCTGTGCATTTCAGTGAGCTCTTGTTGTAAAATAGAAAGTAAAAAGGGCTGGAGATTAGCTCAGTGGTAGAGCACCCCTGAGTCAATCCCAGTGCTACCAAAGCAAAAACAAAACAGAATAGAAAATAATTCTATTTGTGATAGTTTTAAGCATGTGATAAACATAAATAATATAACAGAATGAATCATGAGTGATGAGTATGGACTCCATATAAAAGACTACAAAACAATATCACTGAAAGAAAGCTTCAAAGGCCAAAATAAACTGGAGATAAAATCATGTTTAGAGATAGACTTAATATTGTAGCCTATTTGGTCTCATCTGTTGATTCAGAACAACACCAACAGAAATCCCAATGATATTCTCCATGGAATTTGACGAGTTAATCCTGCAGAGAAATATGAAGCATCAAGGATAGACAAGATCGTCTTTTTGTTTGTTTGTTTGGTTGGTTTTGGTTTGGGAGCTGGTGACAGAACCTATAGCTTCTGGAATTCTAAGTATGTACTATAACACTCAGCCATACCCCCAGCCAAAGAAAAGACAATCTTGGAATAAAAAGTTGGAGGAATTGCATCCTAGTGACCAAGACTTATAAAACTATAGAGCTTAAGATGGCACAAAGACAGAAAAACAGACCAGTGAGACAAAATAGAGTCCAGAGATAGATCTGCATATAAGTGGCTGTGTGATTTATAGCAAAAGGTAAAATTGAAATGCAGTCATAAAAATGTGCTCTTTTAGAAAACATAACTTGGTCTATTTAGCATAGTAATTTTTTAAAGTGCATCTTGACTTATCCTACTCTCAAAAAAACCCTATTCATGGTGGATTTTTGATATGATTTTCATGTAGATAACCTTTAAGCTTTTCAACCAAAGCATGAGATAGTATCTATGACTTCTGCACAGGCAGAGATTTCTTATACAGAGAACAAAATGTTTTGCATATGAAGAAAAAAGAATGAAACATTGGACTTCAATAAAGTGAAGAGCTGTTCAACAAAAGCATTATTGAAGAGTGAAAATGTAAGTGATTTAATAAAAAAGATAATTCTAATATGTGTGTCTGTAAAGGATTCATGCTAGAACTTATAAGGAACCCCTACACATTAGTAAGGAAAAGACTTAGAACTTGAAGAAGAAGTGAAGGAAAAGGAGAAGGAGGAGAAGACAAAGACGACCTTTCCCTAAAGAAAATGCCTCCGCAACCAATAAATATGATGAAGTCAATTACATTGATCAAGAAATGCAAAATAAAACTAGCTTGAGATGACCCTATATAGCCAATATGTTGGCTGAAAAGGAATGATTAAAATGAAATAGCATATAGGTATTTAAAAAAAAAAACCTACAGCAAACATCACACTTAATGGTAAAAATCTGTGCTGTATCAAAACTGACAAGAATGAGGAGGAAATGGAACTTTCAGAATAATGTCAATTGTTATAACTTCTTTGGAAAACCAGGTGGTATCTACTAAATCTGAATATACATGTGATCTGTGATCCAACAGTGCTATTCTTAAGTTTATTTCATATAGAAATGCAGGCATTGGTGTGCCAAAAGACATATACAGAAGTGTTCACAACAATAAAGACACAATCAGGAACTATCTTTGTTATGGTTTATATCTCGCCATCTCCCCAAAGTCTCATATTCTCAAAAGTGGGACTTTTGGGAGGTGATTGGATCATGGGTGTCCACTGATGGGTTTATTGCTGGGTATGGTGCTGGAAGGCAGAGCCTGGTGGGAAGAGGTGGCCTGGAAGTGTACATACTTCCTCCTCCTTTAGTCTCTTGCTGCTTCCTGCCACTGTGCCATCATCTGTTTCTCCTCTGCCACTCCAGCTGCTCATTGTCTACCTCTGTACCTGACCCTTCCTTGCAGCCAGTGGACAATGGGCTGAAATAAACCTTTCCTCCTTTAGTGAGTGTTGGCTATTTTGTCTCAGCAATAAGAAAGTAATTTACACAAACCCAAATATCCAGTTACAATAAAATAGGCAAAGAATGGAGTATTCATACAATGGAATGCCACCCATTGATGAGAATGAATGAATAACTACTGTAAACAAGGTAGATTAATTTCATCATCTTGAGCCACAGAATATCATCATTTTAAAACAGAAAGAGAAATGACATGCTACCTGATCTTGTTCATACATTTAGAAGCAGTCAGAGCTCAGCAATGTCAGTAGAAAGAAGTGCATCAGTTGCTTTTAGGTGGCAGGGGACTCGAGGGAGGCAGGTTACCAATGCTCTTTCTCTTCGCTGCAGAAGAGAACACACAAGCAGACTCACTTGTGGCACCTGCACAAGTAGTACCATTCTGATTTGCACACTTTATGGCTTCTCACTTCAGTAGGGTGTTTGCACTATTTTATTTTATAAAGTGAAGGGGTTGCAGCAGTTCCAAAGAGGACGCAGTGGCTTGGATCAGGAGCATGCACTCTGGCACGGCATTATGCACACACACAGGTACATGCCAGATTGTTTTGGGAAAGAGCGCTTGCCCCATGGTGTTCTTTGTCTTCAAATGTGGAAGGCCCAGGTGGCTGAGGAGAGCCTGCAGCCCTGAGATGGGCTTTGATGCAGGAGCTCACCATCCTGCACCCATTTGGTGTGATTTTCAGAGCTCCCAGCTGGGCTTCAGAAGACCAGTGTTCTGCCTACCTGGCCAGTTCTTTTGGGTGAGTAGCTTCGATCTATTGGTTAACTTCTCCTTTTCTGTAAAATGTGGAGCATACTAATCTTACCTCATGGAATATTAAATGAGGTCATTCATAAAATTGCTTAGCACAGTGTCTGCTGCCTCAAAATGCACGATAAATAACAGGGTTGGTGGTGATAAATACAACTCTTACTTCTGGCTAAACAGGGCTCTGGAGGTCTCAGAATCCACACTGGGTGAGAATAGAACTGTAACTGCAGAACTGCTCATCTCATTCTTTTAGGGTTTATCCCTGGTCCTTTCCTTTAGGATCCCCTATACCTTCCTCTTACCTGGTATTTCTGTTTGCTCAGTGAGTTCCAGCTGATTTGCCCAGTCTATTTTGTGTGGATATGCTGGAAGCTAGGCTGTGTCTATGTTTACACTGGAAGCCACAGTTGTTTGATAAGCACTTTGTCATAGCCAGACCTTCCTGGCAATTTTAATATGGAGACAGAGCACTAAAACTCTTTGTAAGCACTAGAGCCCATTTCCTCCTTTGACGTGAGCTTGCCTGCAGGTCAGTGCCTTGCTGACTGCATGGTTTCAAGCACCACCAAAGCTCTGTTTCCACAGGCAGAAAGAGGGTGCTTCCATTTTGCAGAGTCCTGTGGTGCCCTGCATTCCCTTTCCCTAGGGCATGAAGTTAACTGACTTTCCCCCTGCTAAGAACCGATCTCACATGGCCTGAAGGAATGAAAGCCTCAAAGCAGCTTCTCTCTATTTGCAGTTAATAGGTTTATGTCTCAGCTATAGAATTTCTAAATCTTGGAGAAAGACAAGTCTCTATTCTGGGGTCCAGCCTGTTCCATGGTTTGACTATGCGGAGATGGGAGGGCAGATGAAGTGGGAATGGGGATTACAGGAAGGATGCGTCTCTGCTGAGGCTGAGCTTAGCTCTGGGAGTAGCAGAATGGTGGGTACAGTCTCCAGCCTGGGAAGTCGAGAGGACAGGTGGCAGTGCCTGGTCTAGGAAAGCAGAGTGTGGTCTGTCACCATTCCTCTGGGACACCTGATCTGATCTTTTACCCCACCCTCACTCCCCCATCACCTTTTCTGTCCCTCTTAGTGCTTCCCTTTTTCCTTTGATGGTTAGCCAAGGAATGGCTCCCCTGAAGAAGGTTTACTGTGACCAAAGCAGTTTTCATCTAGGGAAGGCAGGAGGGTGCCTCAGGCTGCAGGTTATTAGATTGGAAGGAAGTGAAGATTCTAAGTATCCAAAAGAGGGCCTACACCTCTAACAACACCTTCCTTTCCTAGGATACAAGGAGGCCCAGGAAACATTGGACTTTAGAGAAAAGTGCTTTCAGGGTTGTACAGTGAGTCCAGGAGTGCAGAGGCTGTCTCAGCACAGAGCTGTGGCCCCTTTGTGGAGCTGCTAGATGCATAATCTGCCTGCTGGGCAGTACCTGCAAGGCCAACCTCATGACCCCGCCCTGGGATGATGGTTTTAAAGACCTTGGTATTCTGTTGGCACACTTGTGTTATTGTTGTTATGAAAGAAACACTTGACTAACTTGGCAGGACTATAAACGACTCATGGGATGGCTAAAATAGGCTTAAGAATGAGGAAAGAATACACATACGACCCTCATGTTTTCCCAGCTGCCAATTGTCTACATCTGTGCCTGCCCCAGACTTCCTGGATCCAGAGGCCTCCCTGACCTTGTATTGATGGTCCTGAGCCAGCCTACATGTGTTAGTGTGTCCAGCCCACTCTCTTTGCTTCCCATAATGTCACCCTGGGCCTGGGAAGCAGGAATCGAGGGTATTACATATGAAGGGATCCTTGCCAGTGAATTTAGTTGTAGAGGCATCAAGCAAGGTTGGAAACCAGACTCAGATAACACGTAAGCATCCAGTTAGGCACTGAAGACTCTGAAAGGCTGGGTAGATGGATGTGGAGGAATTTTAGAAAAATTGGTGAGGACTGGATGTAAGTGGAAATAAAAAGGAACTTACTAAGAAAGAAGTGGTTCTACTGAGAACTGAGTTTGCAGATGAATTAACTCACTTCACAGTGTCTTCAGCTGGATCCTCCAGAGACAGAAGCCAACACCCAGACAGAGGCCTCGTTCTTGGAGGAGGCTTTCTGGTTGGCTGTCTGCAGCCTCTTCTTTTTCTCTGACTCATGGGTACCTATGGGTACCTCATGGGTCTGAAAGCAGAGTCTCCAAACAAAGGACCTGCTTCAGGGGAAGATCATAGAGAGGGAATGAGTGAGCAAATGAATGATCCTTGCACTTGCCTTTTCTTAGAGGTTATCAAACAGGGCATGCTCACCAGGCTCAGCATGCTCTGTCTTATCCCGGGGCTGATGATTCACAGGAGTTTTCCAACAGGAGTATTTCCTAATGATCTCCCAGTTCCCTGCGTACCACCCTCCTATCTCCCAGCAACCTACTAAGTATTATTTTGTCAAGGAATGCACGTTCACGCCAATAGCAGTTCAACTGAATTCAGGCTAATTGGTTTCAGAAAAAAATCACCTTTCAGAACCGAGAGAAAACAAATGCTTTCATTAGTCACCGCTCGGACGGCACACCCTCTGTTTCCTGCATTGTAGGACTAAGGAGAATTTAACATTAACAGCCAAATTTAATGTTCTCTTCTTTGCTTAAAAATAAATAGGACCCCTCAACATGCAAAATTCTCACCCTGGTACAGAGGCAGGAAATTAAAAGTAGCTTTATTTAAAATTGCTGTGTTTGTTTTGCTGTTAAATTGCTGTGTTTTCCATAAGACACTGTGTTTGTGTTTGGGCACCCTGGGGAGACATGACGGGAGAAGGAGTGTTTGCTTATATACCACCAGGAAAGAGTAGTTCTGAAAGTGTCTCAAGCCTGGGAACCCAGACATTTGGTTTGAATTGGTGGTTCAAGAGAATAATAGATGAACTGAATTATTTTTCCCAGCAAGGGAGTAAAACACTTTAACAAAGGAAGAAGTTTTTAAGAGACTCAAAGTCTTTACTGTTAAGAAGTTAAATGTGCCTTTCATCTCGTACTTCTTAGGAAACTGGATACCATCTCCGGGAACTCCTTGTAGCGTGTCAGAAGCATGTTCTATTTTCAAGTCGAGATAAAGAGAATTGCAGAGTAGTGATAGGGCTTTGACTAAGTTTGGGGTCTTTGCTCATTATGGTTTTTGAGTAGAATCAAGTGCTTGCTTTAGTTTGTGTTCCCCTTGTGAAAACTGCATACATTTGGATTTGTGAAATGTGCAGGCTTTGAGTTTCTGTGTGCAAATGGGAGGAGAAGCAGAGGCGATCATTTATTGGTCAGTTCCTTGGTGTATTTCACCATTCAGCTGCAGATCATTAACTACTTTGCAGACAGACCTGAGAGAAAGAAACTGTAAATTGCAAAGTGAATATCAATTTAGAGCAAAATGGTAATGAATTAGTGGAGAACTATGATTTGATTTATGAAAATTCAATTGTGTGCAGTTTTTGGTGAAGCCACACAAGCTCACCTGTTCAGATGCCAGGAATGTCACAGAAGATCCGTTCAAGATTCAGAAGTGGAAGCCAGGGCAGTTGGAGTCAAGGGGAGGTTGTGTGGTAATCAAATGGAGCAACAAGCAGAACTGAGATCAAGATCCTTCTTAGTGGTCCCTTAGTGACACTGATGTTCCTTTTTTGAAAAACCCTTATACTTTATTTCCTGTGCACCCTCTACCCCACTCAAGGTGCTTTTCACAGTACTGTCCTCTGAAATGAAGTCACACACACATCATCACTATCCACAAGCAGTGAGATGATTGCCACTTGACTCTGGACAAAGATTATTAACTTTAAGAAGCACACAGTATTTTAGTTGGAAATATCAAGTGCAAATTTCTGAAATGTTACTTAGTGGTTGTGTGATCTTGGATGTGTTAATTAATCTCTCCACTTGGCTCTGAAAACTGTGGTCAACAAAGAGTACTAACTCGCAGGTCCCAGAGAGGGCTAAATGAACAAACTAGGCTCATAAAGGAGTCTCAGAACGTAGCTTAGCCCATAACACCTGCAAGGAATGTTAGCTATTAAGTCTGTGGTCATTACTTTAGAACTACTTTATGGATCTGGTTCAGTTAGGAAATTAGATCTGGCTTTATAAGTTGGTGATGGAGAAAACTTGCTGGAAATTTCCATGTGAGTACAAGGGCTAACACGAATGGCTCAGGGAAGACAGGTGTTCTTAAGACTCAGGGTGAGGGTCTGCTCTTTTAACAAAGAAAGGGAGGTAGGTTTCTGATTTCATCTCAGAACTCCAGAATCAGCATTTCTGGTGCACTGGGCAATGATTTTGAAAGTTTTGCCAAGGTCCAGCTAATACTTATGCACACTAAAAGCTGAAAGCCACAAGCTTATCTATAACTGGGTTGGTTTCCTTCTGACCTTGTAATGGTTAGTACAGTGTGTCAGCTTGAGAAATTTAGAAGTTTAGGTACTCAGCAGGGATCTAGGGTTCTTACTTTGTAGACATCCTCAGCCTGAGTAAGAGGAGGCCACAGAGGTCCTATGAGTGCTATACTCATCCTGAGCAGGTGGCAGCATGTGTCTTTAACTAAAAGACTGGGTCCTTGAGATGAATCATCAAAGCAATTTTGTCAGGAGAGACACATGAAGTGGCATGTAGTTCTGAAGCCAGGTGGTCTTTCTGACTTGTGTACCTATAGAGAAATAATTATTCCCATATAGACCCCTTTATTCATATGAAATAAATACTGTACCAGACTATATTTAATTTCTTGTTTATCCTTAACTGTTTAAACTTCTTAGTTTTCACCGATACCACTGTTCTTAAATTCTATTTTACGTGTTCCCTGTGAAATTTCTATAACATGACAGGCCCCTAAATGCATCCCGTTTTGGAACAAATCCATCTTTCCCTATTGGATGGTGCTTATTAAAGACAGGAACCAACTCACTCAATCCCAGGTACAGGCATGCTTTCCACCCTATGGTGCTAAGTGGAAAGCTCCATTAAATATACTTTCACCAACCCAGTTTTCCTGAAGTCTATGTATCAAAGGTGGAAAGTCAGGAGTGGGCAAGTCAAAGCAGACCTGTGACACAAATTTGTGATTATTTTCAATCCTGGATGAAACTGGTTTTGAGGAAAGGTCTGGCATGTGAAATCACATGCCAAGATATCTTATAATTCAGCCATTCTTCATCTGGACAATCTTAACAGGAAAGAAGTTCAATGGTGTCTCTATTTAAGTTCAGAGAGCTGGGTGGCTTTCCTAAGTCACTGAGCCAGTTAGCAACAATGTGAGTACTTAAATCCAGTCCCTCCTTCTAAGTCTAGTGTCCTTCTGTTCCACCAGTGGTCCCTGGGCCACAAGCATCCACATCCTGTGATAACTTGTTGTAAATGCACATTCTCAGGTCTTCCCCAGAATCCTGAGAGCAGACCCCTTGGTGGGACTCAGGGATCTGTGGTTGGGCAAATACTCCAGGTGATTCTACCTCACACTAACATAGAGGCACAGAGTTACAAACTGGCTGTTTCAAAGACTCCTTTTTAAGTCCTTGCTGCAAAGTAAGCATTGGCTTAATTTGAGAACTTGTTTGAAATGCAGACTCTCACACTCTGTCCATCTAGTGAATCAGAATCCACATTTTATAAGAAATCTTGTGATTAATGAACATTTTTAAAATTGAAAAGTGTTGCTGTATGCTGTCATTCCTCCCTTATTCTCTATTCCAGGATTCTAGGGGTTTTCCTTCACCCAGGTGTAGTGCAGAAATAAATGTTGAAGGTCTTTCTACTTTCTGCTGTGTGCTCAAGTTGAGAGTTCTGCTCACTCTTTTCTTCCCAGATTGAAGCTTTTCCCTCTCCATGTCTACTTCTGTTGCCTAAATGCATATGCAGTGTCATGAGATATTTTTCCTTTGTTTCCCTTTTGTATTAAATAAAGCTTGACAGAAGAGCACTGGAATACTAGAGTTGTGGTAACACATTTTAAATTAGCAGGCATGATAGCTATTGCCTATGCATGAAAAAGCAGAATGGATGATTCCTGCTCATTTCTGTTCCAGAAACTTTATGTAGAACCTGCTACATTAAGTGACATGTTCCACAGTGATGCTGGCTACTTCCCAACCATATTATGAATAAATAGGTGGTGCTTCAGAAAGCCTGAAGTGTTAGTGCTTCAGGGGAAAGATCCGACTTCTTGGAGTTTATTGTATAGCGAAGTTTTGAAAGGAATCATTGAGGATCCCTACCTCTGACACACAAGTGCAGAATCAAATGTTATTTGCAGAAGATTAGTTAACCAAACGGTGTCCTGCTTCCTGCGTGGCTCATTCTTCTCCAGTGCCACATCATTTTCTCTTGCAGTCCTTGACCTTGTGCTGGGTCTAAAGAAACGGCTCCATCTCAATGAAAGCTGAATCTGTGGTTTGTATTTCATCTTAATTACTTTGACCTCTGCAAACATTCTACAGCCACATCGTCAATGGGAAGCTTCTGGGACCTGGCAGTTTACCTCTCTTATGCCAGGAGTTGGAAGCATGACTGCTGCACACACTCAAAGGAGAGTGGCACTGTAACAACCAGAGTGCTTCTTAAAAGGCAGATTCAGGGCTCTTCTTCCAGACACAGAAATTCCAAGTAAGAATCTGGAAAGATCCAGGAAAATGCAGTGTTTACCAAGCTCTTTAGGTGATACCTATGGTCTTCTCCAGGGAGCCACCACTGGCTAACTCCTATGTCACTGATAACTTTGGATTCTTATGGTAGTGCCTGGATCTCTTATATTGAGATGTGGAATAGGTGATCTTGGAGTTTCCATTCTGCTCTATAATAGTTTTCTACATCTGTGAACATCTGCAGACATTGTGCTGCATGCTGTGGATAGGACAGATAAATCAGATATACTCACAGTTCCTAGAGATACCACAGTCTGCTGCAGACACAGACATGCAGAGTAATAAACGGTACTGAGTATACTAGCTAGGAAAAATGCCATTAGGACCCAAGACTCTGTGGGACACAGAGTTGGACATAGTGACATAGCCTGCATTTCCACTGTGCCCTGATAGCTTTCCCCAGTTGGTTGATTCTTCAGGGCTCTCTAGAGTGAGGGGAGACAAGGAATCTTAGGGAACTCTTGGTCAGCTGAGGAGGTGGAGTTTATTCAGAAAATGTTTTCTATCAGTTGGAATAGGCAGCTCCAAATATTCACCTTTGGTTGATGACTTTGTCACTAGAAAGTGACTTTGGTTGAGGACTTTGTCACTAGAAAGAAAATTTTTAAGACAGTCCATGCTTCAAATAGGGAGTTGTGAAAGGGACTCTGGAAATCTGGGTCATTTTCAGGAAATTTGGTGGGTCCACTATTAAAAGCTTAGAAAACATGTGACTCAGTCTCTTGCCTGGGATTTTGAAGGCTCCCTGTTCCATTTTTCATTATCCAGTAATAAATATCATAGTGAAAGTCACTTTTAACACTTAAATATTGCTGGGGTTATATGGGATTGGATGGAGCAGAGTGCCATGGTATTAAAAAGGCATATGGGTGAGTGAGATACTTTTATAACACATGCTTCATAAAGCTGTATAAAGCAAGCGCCAGGACATTGTCCTTTAAAATGAGAACATTCGCCCAGCACTGAGGAAGAGAGGGACCTTGGCTTGTTAATTAAACCTGTTGGTGATGCTAATTTTTAAACAGTAAGGGGAGTCCTAAGGCAATTAGAATAGAGTCTGTTTCCAGGCTGAACAGTCTACCTGGATCTGCTGCTCACATCACCCTGTGCTAGAAGTGGGCATTGTGAGAAGAAGGCAGACCCGCCATGAGACTTGCTGATGAGTAGCTGACAGCTGCTCAGGTTGTCCGGGTGGTGATGGTGGGCACGTGCCATATGTCTAGATCAGCTGTGTTACTGTTATTTTCTATGAAGCCAGGGGATTTTTCAGGAGACTCATCTTGATTTTGTGACGTATTAGTCTCTTGAATTTAGTATTATCATCCTAGGTTTCCTTGGGAAGCAGAAGAAAATTTGGAACTCACAGCTTTTGTTACTTTTTATTGAAGTGAAAATTCACAAAAATGAAGTTAACTGTTTTGAAATGAAATAGTTGGAGACACTTAAATGCATGATTCTACATAACTTCTGTGTCTACTTCCAAAACTTTTTTGTTATCACTGAAAGAAATTCTGTAAGCATTAAGTGGTTACTTCTTAGGCCCTATAGCGCCAGTTTCCAATAGCCCCACCTGCACTGTGTCTCTGTGCGTTTATCTATTCTGGATATTTCACATAGCTGGAGTCATAATACAAGACTTTATGTGCCTGGCTTCTTTCCATTTAACACAGTGTTTTTAAGGTTCACCCATATTTGTGGAATATAGCAGGGCTTCATTTCTTTTTATGGCTTTTTATGGTATACTGTGTGTACCAAAATTTGTTTATCCACTCATCCACTGAAGAACACTTGGGTTGTTTCCACAGCTTTTGGCCACATTTGTGAGTAGAGCTGCTATAAAAAAAGTGTGCACATGTATTTGTTTATATGTTTTCGATCTACTTGGCTGAATACTTATGAGTGGGATACAGAATATTTTCTGGCACTGAGGTTCCTCCTTTGGGAGAATTGTGCACGTCAAGCTCAATAGGAGCTGGGTTGGCTGCGTGACTTGCATTGGCCTGCAAATGCAGATAGCTGAGCAGTGTCCCTTGAGAACAGAAACTGTGAGAGCCACCCCCATATCCTGTCACCATCTTTCTTCTCTTCCGTGAGTCCTGCAGGGAAGGTGGGAGTTACACTGTCAGGCTGGGCTGCCCAAGGCAACACCGTGGGTCAGAGCTGCCATACCTGACATTCTGAGAAGGATGAGAAGTGGGCGATCTCCCTGCCACAAAAGAGCATGCAGTGGTACTGTAGCTAAGTAGGTTGTTGTAAATGCTACAGAGTCCTGAGGGTGCTGAGTAACAACCTGTTGAGCTTTCGTAGAGATGGTAGCATTTATGGATGGCCTTGAGGGAGCATCTTTGTTTACAGGTGTCAAGTACCAAGACAGGCACTCCAGGAAGAGGAATGACTTTGACAGTGCCATGCAAGTAGGAAAGTAGGGTATTTGGGAAACCATATATGGCGATTCTGTCCAGCAATATGGTCTCCTGTGGATAGGAGCATGAAAAGCCTTCATACAAACTGATGCTGTACTTTTTTCCTGCCTTGTATATTCTCAAACATCATGAGGTATAGAAGAAAAAGCAAAACCAGACCCCCTGAATGACTGCCAACTATGGTTCCTCTTTCCTCCCTTCTAACCCTAGCCTGACACTGGTGGTGGTGGTGCAAGTCTTCGTTTTTATTTTGTGCTTGAGGAAAACTGAAGCTCTGAAAGCAGGGAGCTAACGAGTTGGGAGGAGGTTGCCCCTTTCCTTTACTCATCTTGGTATCCCCAGTGCTGGTGTGATTAGACCACAGTAAATAAATGTAGTAAAAATTGACCATGTGGGTAGGTTACCAGCTGCAAAGACAAGGCTGTTTGTTTCCATCTCCAAAGGTGATGCAGTTCTATGATTCTAGTTTACTCCAGTCTCTTTACCACTATGGTTGCCAGAGTAAATGCTCAGGAGCTGTGGGGAATGTGGCCAGTGAATAAAGGTAAAGCTCTGATTGGAGGGAGTGGAGGAGGCCCCAGAGGATCCTGGGTACAGATGGCTCATCAGAGAGATTATCCTATTTATCTTTCCCCTGCTTCTCCAGACAGCCTCCTGGAAGTCTCTTGCTGATACTTCTAAGGACATCATCAAGGACATTTTTTGGCCTTTTGCTGTGAGATTAGGGCTTTTCTAAAACTATAGCTAGAAAAGGGTGGGAAAGGGAAGAAAGCAAGGTGAAATGTAATTTCCTCTTTAATACAGACTGCCATTTAATCTAATATTATAGAAAAGGATTAGATCTTAAAAACCTATAAATTACATGTGACAACTCTCTGGTGTGTCTCTGCCTTCCCTTCCAGGGACTGGATAGGGTGATAGTGGGCTGAGGCGGCAAGAACCACTTTGAGTGCCGTGTGTTTATTGGCTCTTAATGAGAAACGATTAATCTAAATCACCATAGGGGTGGATCCTTTGCCGAGCTCTGGAATCAGAAGTGGCAGTTGGGTCTTTTGACAAATGTGCTGCTCTGTGCTTAACAAAAACAAAGTTAGCAAGTGTGTGTGGTAGTGTTTTATTTGTCCAGTGAGGAAATTCTCCTATTATCTCTCTGTCGCTGTCTCTCTCTCTGTCCCGCTGTCTCTGTCTCTGTCTCTGTCTCTGTCTGTCTGTCTATATGTCTGTCTGTCTGTCTGTCTCTCTCTCTCTCTCTCTCTCTCTCTCTCTCTCTCTGTCTCTCTCTCTCTCTCTCTCTCTCTCTCTCTCTCTCTCTCTCAGTAGTCATTGAGATGAAATATAAACCTGCAGCCTTGGGCACTTTCATGTCTCACCCCTTTGGTCTTTCTTGTCCTTCCTCTTCCTTCCCTCCTGGGGGAAGCAGCTGGGGCCCCTCATTATGTTGTTACCTGGAAGGCCTTTTTCTCTGTTTATTACTGTCATTGTGGTTTTCTTTTCCCTGCCTGTCTGGGGACCACCTGGCACAGGATGATGGATCATTACAGCCAATACCTGCCTGGCAAAATTGCTACCTTTCCATCTCCTCCCCTTCTGCTTCACGTGGAGAGAGAGAGGAATCAGAGCCAAATCACTAAAACTGTAAAACCCAAAGTGAGGAAAGTACGGACACAAGGGTCACGGACTCTTTTGTTTTGGGATAATGAGTCCAGTTTGCTACTGGAGGAGGGTCCTGGGGAGGACAGGACAGGACAGGACAGGAGAATGCCCGTGGAGAAAAGCTCTCCTCCTGCTTTCTCTTTTCTGCCTTTGTTTGCACGAACTCCTTAATGTGTCCTCTGTCTCCTTCACTCTGTCACCAAATAAGAACATGAGACATGAACATAAGGACAACAGACCACTCCACTTGAGAAGTAAGGCTCTGATTTGAGCCCCAATTTGAACACTTGGTGGCTAGCCATGATTTCCAGCAAGTGCTGACCTCTGGTGTTTCCCACCTGCACACTGGGCCAAGGTAGGCAGAATAATGGCCTCCTAGCTCTGTGTGTGAGGTCACAAGGCCAGGCGGAGTTCAACGTCATAGAATGGTGTTGTTAATCAACTGACTTTAAATAAGGAGAGTGCCCTGGGCTATCCCATGGGTTATCTCAGTCATGGATGGGAAGGAGGCGGCAGTGGCAGGCTGTTGATGCTGTGATATGATGGGCACTGGATTGGCCATGCCTGACCTGCTGGTTGAAAAGATGCTGGAGCATGGACATCTTTAAAGCTGGACAAGGCCTGAAATCAGGCTCCCATGGAGCCTTCAAAAGGAGTACAACTCTGTGGACACCATGATTGTCACTCAGAGAAACCAGTTTTGGGCCTCTGATCTCCAAATACAAAAGACAATAAAATGTTATTGTTTAGGCCACTAAATTTGTGGTAACTTGCTGTTGCAATAATAGGAGACCATAGAGGCAAGCTAGATGGAATGCTTTTGTGTACCCCGCTCCCCAGCTCCCCAGGTTGTATCTGGAATCCTATTGGGGGTGGGGTCTCTGGCTTGTGATGTGATCACTCCTATGAAAGGGGTTAGGGTTCTCCTGAAACAGGCCCTAGAGGATCTGCTGCGCCTCAATGCCTTGTGCTTCCTGCCCTTTGGAACCATGAAAAATGAATGTTTGTTACCATGGTCTTCATTCGACAGGAGCCCAAACACCTGACTACCCTGGTGACGAGCCTGCCATGCCCTCCTTATGAAAGGAAAAAGAGCATGGAAGGCCTTTGCACCCTACAAAATGCAGCACAGCTCAGGCTCTGATAGCATTAGCATGGCTGACAGTGAAAGCCTGCAGAAGAAGTGTCGAGCTGGACAGAGAACAGACCTACTGAACGGTTTGGGCATCTGCCCACCTCCTCGCATAGCTTGTCTTCTTCGCCTTTCACTTATTCTGGGTGCTCAGTGTCCCTCCCTTGGGAGTATAGGAGCAATCTGTGTCCTGTCCTCAGGACAGATCCTACAGGAGTGAATGACCCCCAAGGTAGCAGTGCGTGATCTCCAAGGTTGAGCAAGTCTGTGGACTTCCGGTCTGAAGGGTGCTGCAACAGGAAGCCACCCTGGCTTTGCATCCACACACCTCGCATTCAGCTGGTGCGGGCCGGCCCTGCTCCTCTGACTTGCAGGCAGTTGCTCAGTGTGTGGCTGAGTTCTGAAGCATGTGCGTGTGATCATCGCTCTTACCAAGCAAGGCAATGCCCAGACCCTGCTGGTGACAGTGATCTTGTTTTCAACACTTCTAGGGATTTTGGTTGGGTAATCCCTTTCCGCTACTCTAGAACGCGGGATGTTCCAGGCATATGTGCTCCTCTGATTTACAGTTATCTCGCTCAAATATCTGGATTTATGCCCTAGATATAGCCTAAGTTGGAGGCTTTTCATACCAAAAATTGAAAATTTGATGAGAAAAATCACGTTAGCAGGTGAATTTATGACCAGATTTTTGCTTTTTGATGTTCACTTAGATGAACCATCAAAGATCACACATTAGAAAACACTGTATCAGTGACCAATCTGCAATCTTAAGTGAGTCACAATGAGTGCAGTTAACTCCCCTTTATTATTTCTCTGCATCCCTCATGCACCGGAGTCTTCAGGATCTTCCTCCTACACAACCGCAATGAGATGTTTATAAATTAGATTTGTTTCCTGGAAGATACTAGGCATGCTGGTGAGCATTTTTCTTTATCTTTTTATATTATCATTGCCTTTCTGATTTTAGGCTTGAGACAGTGCTCTTAACTCTGGGCTCCCACTGGGGCCCCCAGACGTGACAGTAGCAGCTGAGTGCTTCAAACAGCAAGTGCCTTGGATGATCTTGGTTTGGCTGATCAGATATTTTGCAAAATCCAGCACATCTGACTGCATACCTGTGCCTGTGACGGAGCTGTGCCAAGCCACGTGCCTCCAGCCTGTCTAACCCTCTGGCTTTGCATCTTTCTTTAGTGTTCCTTTTGTGTTGAAAATAAAACCCCACAGAGTATCACAATAAAACATCAAAAATATGCAAAAGTACTTTCAACCCAATCTTGCAGCCTGGATTTTTTATTTAAAACAATAGAACTTCTTTTTATCTCCCAGGGTTAGACTTGCTTTTTGAAAATACTGGAAAATAAATATTTTGCTGACCAATAACTCAACCAACCAGTTTGTTCACTGGCTACATTAGCCTTTTACAGACAAGGAACAGGAACTGTCAGGGGAGTCCTGCTCTGAGTGACAATTACTGTCAGTGGACCTGGTAATTCTGAGGCTGGCAGAGGGACAATGCCTTTGCTCTGGGTTTGATGACCACTTTTCCAGTGGCCTGTCCAGGACACTGGAGAGTCTGAGCTATATTGTACTGACAGCTGGGCCATGCACACTAAGATGCCCCACAATGGCCTTCACCCCATCATGCATCACATTTTGGGTGAGTGCATGCTTCATTCAGTGCAGTGAGCAAGACCAGAGCTTGTCATACAACTAATGCTCAGTCTTCAGGGAAATTAGCACCACAAATTAGCACCACAACTGAAATATCCAATAGCCGATATTTAAAAATACATGCATATGTCAATAGAATTTCAAATATGCTCAAAGGTAAAGTCACAGCTCAGTGTAATACCTTTGCCAATGGAGTTCTTGGGTCCAAACATCATCATTGAAGCATTTCAGAGACCTGTAGAAGAGAAGGAATTCAAGTGCATCCTGATGGGAGACTGGGAAGATGCAGGGTTTTTAAAGGAACGTGGCGTTAGCTAAGACAGTAATACCTAAATAGTGATTTTAAAAACTGTGGGTCCTGCCAGACATAAATAGGCAGCTATGCCAAAGTGCTCAAGTCTGAAAACAATGTGGGGACCCCTTCAGGAAGTGACTGAGGTGCCAGGAGTGATTTTTATTACATGTCAGTGTTTCTTGTGGAGGGGAAATGCCAGGAGAGAGCGGGGCTGGAGAAGAGCCAGCTGGTGTGTGGGGGTGAGGTGTTCCCAGAGGCCGAGATTGAGGGGGAAGACTCCTGCTGCAGAGGGCCGATCACACATGCTGCTTCTGGGGGTCGGAGGCGCCCTGGTTGCTGTGCACATGATGCATTCACAGTGTCCCCTCCTTCCTCACCTGCCCTGCATGGAGTAGTGCTCCTGATGTCACCAGACAGTACAGCAGCTTCTCTTGTCTTCTGAGAGTGGAAAATGGGTAGCATAGCCTTACTGGGACTCCTGGGAAGGAAGGTGTGCGTGTGCTTGTGCAAATTGGGCATTCTATATAAAGGTGGTATGCACCCATTGCAGAATACTTGGGAAAAACAGAAAACCCTTAGAAGAAAATAAATACTCACGATCCTGATCCTCAGCAATAAACACTGGTCATAGAGGCATGTCCCCTTTAAATTATTTCTGCATAAATACCAATGTGAAATAGAAGCAGTTTTCAATAAAATTAAGCATATACTTCAAGTGTGTTCAGCCTGCTTACTGTGCACTGTTTAAATGTAATTATTTTTACGTGTCATGAAACTGTTTGTGTTCATATTTAATAGTTGCATAATATTCTATTAAATGCATTTAGTCTACTTTATTTAATCATTCTCCTATCAGATATTTGAGTTATTTCCAATTTTGTATTATTATAAATAACATGAGATGGACATACAGGTGCATAAACCTTTTACTGAGTCCCTGATGGTTTACTTGGACAGATTCCTGGAAGAGAATTTACAAGGTCAAAGATATGAATATGTATGAGTCTTGTTCCATATTGCCACCTTGCTTTCCAGAGCAATCATGCCAGTTTATACTTGCATCAACGCTGACGGTCACTCCACAGACTTTGCTGTAGTCAACAATAAATCAGTAACAGTCCCCCTGTCTGAAGGAGCATCATTCCAAGACACCCAGCGGAATCCTACAACTATTAAACATCATCAAATCATATCTCTATCTATCTATCTATCTATCTATCTATCTATCTATCTATCATCTATCTGTCTTCCCATTGTCTATTCCTATGCAAATAGACCTATGGTAAAGTTAAATGTATAAATTAAGTACAGAAAGAAAGGAGCAACAATAATAAAATAGAAAATAAACAGTAAAGTAAAATAATAATAAAATTGATTACATCAATACTCTTGTGCTTAGGGACCATTATTAAGTAGAATCAGAGTTACTGGAATGCAAGTTTTGCAATGCATTTCTCCTGGCATTGTCCTGCCTGGGGAGCTTGGCAAGATTCTATCTCAAAACGAAAAAGAGCTGGGAATGTGGCTCTGAGTGAAGGTCCTGTAGTGACCTTCACTACTGGAGGCTCAGCCTCCAGTAGTGAAAAAAATAATCTCATTACCACGACCTGCAATCCGCTTCTCTCTTAATTTTCCATTTCTATAAATGCCCGTTCCATTTTTTTCAGATGTTTGGACTAAAAACTATCAATTTGGGTTATTTCCAGTTGTTAGCTATTATAAACAACGCTAGAATGAATGTACAGAGAGAAACATTTGGAATGGGTCATCTCATTTTCTCTGCTATCCCACATATAATCGATAGGCAGATCATTTTGATTTTTCTTTCAAAATATCTCAGAATATCCACATTCCACAGGCTGTCATCCTTAGGGGTGTCTGTCCTTCGGGGTCATCATGGTGCTTTTACCTGGTCTCCTTAATTCTTTTCATGATATTCCCTGTCTCTCACAGTGCTCTTTTCAACATGGCAGGCGGTGTGAGGTTAGGAAGACACAGGCCCTGCCTTCTAGTGGCCTTGTCATTGTATGCCATGCACATCCGCATCAGCTGGAGTAAGGCCAGGGTCCTCATGTCATCCAAGAGTCCACCGTTGGCTCTCTCCCCTCATTTCTGACCCTCTACGTTGTATTCCTGCTCATTAAACTCCTGTTTTCAAGCGTCACCTTCTCTCAGACCCTTCCTGACTGCACGATTTAAAACCATAGAGCCTCCTTTAGCACTACCTGCTTTGTTTTCAGGTGTTTCATCCTAATGGAATTGATGCTACCAATACATCTTTTACGTTTTGTCTGTCTTTTGTGCTTCTATAACCAGAGTGAAAGCTCTAGGAGGGAAGGAAGAGATTTCTGTTTTCTTTCCATTATTATTCTTGCTTGATTGCTTAGAATAGAGGTGGGCTGATCCTAAGGACTCAGTTAATTTGAGTTGGGTGAATAAATGGTATTTATGTGTTTGTTTGATTAGTTTGGCAATTACAAAATTTTAGTGGTCCTAAGATGAAATGAAATTTGTCATCTTAACCATTTTTCAGCATGCAGCTCAATCGGAATTTTTTCATAGTTTGTGCAACCAGTCTTCAGAAGTCTTTTCATTTTGAAAAACTAAACTGCCCCACCTTGGCAGTCTGCAAACCTTGGCAGTCACCACTGGGCTTCCTCTGTGTACAGATGCAGCTTCTTTAGGTACTATCCATGGGTGGAATCATACAGTGTCTCTTTTTTAGTGACTGGATTATTTAATTTTGCATGATCTCTTCAAAGTTTATCTATATTGTGGCATGCACCAGAATTTCTCTCACTTTTATAGTGGAATAATGCTATGTTATAGTCTGTACATATTTTTTAATCCTTCATCCTTTGAGAGCTGCTTTCTCCTTTCAGCTGCTGTAATTAATGCTGCTGTGAACATCACTGTCCACACACTTCTTGGAGATCTTGCTTTCTCTCTTTTGGATAAATATGGCAGTACCTCGGTCCATGAACTTGAATTGTTCCACAATTTTGGAAAAGGTGGTCATGTTTGTATTTCTACAGGAAAGATGGTCACATTTGTGTTTGTTACCCTATTTAAAGTTTGCAAGCAAAAGCAAAATTTGGTCAAACATGTTTGCTTGCAAACTAAATTATTCACAAAACAGGGATGGAGGAGGGAGAAGGGACATGGTAAGAGGAGGAGAGAGACAGCCAGCCAGCCAGACAGACAGACAGATACTGTACAGGCTCCATTTGTATCAAAGTCAGCATTCAACAACATATCAGTGGGTGTACGGATTAACTATGCTGATTTCTCATACTTATCAAATCTGTATTAGTGCTATTGTAATGCTTCTTATTGAATACTATCTGTGCTGGGATCTACAATTAGGGCTCAATACAAGTAAGTTATAATATTTTCCTTTTCTATTCAGAGAAAAGTCTCCTGTTCTGAGACTGCTCTAAAATCATGGAACTAGAATTTGTTTCCTTTGCCTTTCTGGTGTCTCTGGCAGAGTGAGTGACTCAGAAATCTTTAGCATTCACCTCATTTTGAAATTTCACAAAGGAGAAAGAAAGAATAGGTAATTGAATAAAGTAACATATTCATCAGTGATATTGTTAGACTTTCTTGGCAGAAAGAAAGGATGCCTTCTGGAAAGACTTACGGGTATGATATTGACATCTTTAGTATTAATTTCAAGTGGCTTAGCTATTGATGCGCTGATAGGATTTTGAAGACATAAGCTGACTCAGCACAGCCGTGGCTGGATTCCTGACCTTTGCGTGTCCTTTACAATTGGGAATATGCCATTAAAATTAGGACCACTGTTACTCAGCTTCCCCAGGGATTTTTCCAAACAGAATGAGAAGCATTACAAAAGTCTTTTTTTCTGCCAAAAGAACTCTGCGTAAAGAATTACCCACTTGAGAGCTGGGAGGCACTAAAGCATCTTCGGTTCTAGTTGGAAATGCAGATTATAGTGAGTGGCCAACTCCACAGAGTCCATGTGAGTGCCTCATCCCTAAGGCAGTGGCATGTTCAGTTCCATCATGGTTTACAGTCTCCTGATGAAGAATGAGCATGGTCATTCAGAGCAGTAACTCTCTTCAGCAGATCGACAGTGACCTACTGATTGCTCACTCTGCTGGGGTTGGTATTTAGTAATGGAGGGTTTTTCTTACAATATTGCCATGAAAGCAAAGTACAGTAAGTTACTGTAGAATGTAAAATGTTTTTCTCCATGATCCTCTCTTAGTTTTTTTTTTTTTAATTGTAGTGGATACCCACATATACACATAAGATGTACCATCCTTGATTTTCATGTGCACATACAGTACTCTGAAATAAACTGCTCAGTAGATCTCCAGAACATTTTTATGTTGAAGAATTGAAATATTTTACCTGTTCAATAGCATCTCATTCCCTTTGATTTTTCGCCTACAAAGCTCAGAAATGATTGGAGTCAAGAGGGAGGCAAATAGTCTTCAAATCACCTCCATTCATCTCCAGCATGCTTGTGTCTTCTTCTGACTTTAGTTGTGCTCTCCTCTTGGGTGATTTATAGATAAAGGTCAGCCTGTATTTAGAAGCTGTGTGCCTTGAACCTATGCTAGGCCTGTTCATCCTCATTCTGTAAACTCCTTTCGACATCATGGTGCAAGGGTGCAATTGCTCTCTCTCTCTCCTAATGTTCAGACAGAAGACTCAGAGAAATTGAATAGGTTCCTCGTGCTTACTCCTATAGCGACAGCCGAGGACGTGAATTAAAGACATCTGCCCCTAGGATCTATACCATCAGTCACCTGTGAAATCACATGTGAAATACTCCTCCTCTCCTTCCACAAGTCTCATCCCCACTGCATGTTCTCTGCTGGGACAGGCTGGGCAGTGGATCAAGTGGATTGAAGCAATTGTGAACAAAACAAAACACAGATCTCCTATGGGATTGCTGTCCCTTTCCTGTTGTCAAAGCCATGCAAATGTACAACTCAAAAGCATCTACACAGCTGTCTCATGGGTTAGATACCTGTATACCAGCAGTTAAACACTGAGAGATGGGAACTCCACATTTATTTTCATGGACACAAGGTCTCATAACTTTACCAAGAGTCACAAGCCTAGTCTGTGTAAATACTTAGTCTGCATAAATTTAATTTTGGGCACATTTTTAAAAACCCATTCTAAATAGTTTGAGGAGTGGTGTGTTTCTCAGTTTGACCCAGTCCTCCCCACTTCTTGCCTTCCTTCCTTTAGCTGCTCCACCTGCTTTAACTGTTTTGCCCTCCTGTTTACCAATAAAAACTGTGAGGCTGGAGGTTTTAGCTCAGGGGCATAAGTGCCTGTTTGGCAAACACGAGGTTGTGAGTTCAATCCCTGGTACAAAACAAAAACAAACAAACTAAAAAACCCCAATAAAAATGGCAGTGTGTACGAGACGAGTTTTAAATAGATTTAATATATTAGTGTACAAGGCCTATTTTACCTTAAGGCTTAACTTGTGACAAAGCAGTTACTGTCTCATGATGCAGTATTTGTGTTAATATTGAGGTGCTCTATGTTTTTAGCACTAACAGCATTAAGTTTCCCTCTGTGAGTCCTATCTTTTAATTCTTGTTGTCTCCTTGATCAGACATAGTCAATCAGAGGGGAAAAAGGCTTTACTGAGGCTCCTTTTCTGTGGATTTATTAGGGACACTTTTAAAAAGCATCTGCCTCGGTGTGTGGGCACGGTGTGTGTGTGTGTGTGTGTGTGTGTGTGTGTGTGTGTGTGTGTGGTGTGGAGGTGAGTTTTTACTTATTCAGAGAAGTAATAGGCAAATTGCTTTCCTCCTGAGCCTATTCCAGTAGCAATACTTGTATGCAGCTTGTGTAGAATATCAGGTAAAGTACTTAGTGTAGGTTAAAAATTCAGAATATGTAGGTTTCTATTTCTTTTTATTCTTTCTAAAAAGCAGACTTGATTAGAGATACTTCCAGTGATACCAGTGTATATAAAAGGATTTCTGATGAGAATGTGAGGCAAAGGTTGCAGTGAAAACGTGTTCTCACAGACACACACTTGCCATACAGTGTCAGCAGACATTTGCTTCTGCATGTGTGCCTACATGTATGTTCAGTCTCTGCATGTGTCAGTGTGTATGTTCTCATCTCTGTGTGGAGTCTGTGTATAGACTTGGGTGGTTTGGCATGGAAGTGTGTTTGTGCACATGTACACACACAAAGAAATGACTGGAGGAAGAGACTACATTGGCCCCACAGTTAATGGTAATCTTATTGTATATTGTAGCTCATGGAGTATAAAATAAAGTCCATTTATGATGTTGGTCTTATCTTCTAACTAAAATCAAAGGCATGAAGCTTCTTTACACCTGCATAAAACATGCAGTTTAATTACTCTGCACCGGGGAAAGTGATTGTATCACCTGTGGTGTAGCTCATCAGTACACAGTGCGAATCATGGGTGCAGGGTTTGAAAGCTGCATTCTGACTCAGTCTCTCTCCATGGTCTGTATCTGCTGTCAATGCCCCTACAGAGGTTTTCTCAAGGGCAGTTTGGTGCTTCTACTGACTTCCTTTTCCCTGCACAGTACTTGAAAGAAGGATGCTATTCTGTTTCTGAATAACCTAGCTAAGAGCTTTGCTCTGGATTATTCACACATGAATGGATAAATTATTATACTGTGTCCATTTCTTAAAAATTTGCTGATAACAGATGATGACTTATTTCAATGAAGCCAAAGCAAATATTTGAGAAAGAAAGTAAGCTTGTCTTAGAAGCTATGAAGGAATATAAAAAAGGCAAAGGGCTATGAATCTTAGCAGTTAAAAGACCTAAATTTGTTTTAAAGCTTACTTTATAATAATACTAATATGTGCTCCAACATTTTAAAAACCCTGCTAGCTAATACTTTTATAGGGAGGGAAAAATGTTTTTTTGACTTTATTTTATACTTCAGGCTCCATGGCTCTGCCCATGTGATAGAATTATCCCTAATAATTGGTAGCAGTGTACCCAAAGACCAGAAAGATACTGACAGGAAATTAATACACACGTTCATTCAGTCACTCAGCAAGCATTAGGAATTCAAGGAACTCTAGTAGGGTAAGGTAATATAGTACAAAAGGTCAGGGCTTTTGCTGAAACCAGAGACACTAGAAGGGACCAGACTTCTTATCAGGCTGGGTAAGGGTTTTGGAAGAGGGAAATCAGTGTTGGGTCATTGTGTGTTTCATGGAGGAGAGCATTTGGTTTTGTGATATAGGATGGTCACAGCATGCAGAGTGGATCTGAGGGAACAAGGGTGGCAGGGTGACATTGATGAGAGGGTCTCACAGTAACCCAGAGGATCCCATTTCAGACCAAGACAAGTAGACTAGGGAGGGACACAAGGGATTTGATACTGGAGTTAATTAGGTAAAACTCACAGGCTCGGAGACCGATGGCCTAGAGGAGGGTTGCAGTGGAATGAAAGGAGTCAAGAACTGGAGCTCACTGAGTAAAAAGAGAACATGAACAGGGTGGCAGAGGGGCCATATTTAAAGAAAAATCAGATAAGTTTAGAGCATTCAAAAGAAGCAGGAAGGAAAATGTAATGCGTGTGGTCGTGGAAGCCCCTGGAAGAAGTGCTGCTGGAGGAATGGAGCCATGACCTCAAAGACTGCTCAGGGTTTAACTGAGAGTGAGGCGAGAGTGTCTGAGTGTCCACTCAGGCGGGAAGCCCGCAGAGCCGGTCATTCCTGAGTGAGACAGATGTCATCAAAGTACTGTGGGTGGAAGCCACACTGCACTGGTTGGATGGAAAAGCTGCAGTAGTAATCACAGGAATCTTTTCTTAAGAATACACACTACATCAGCAGCAGCCAGTGTGGGTAACAGCATACTCATTGTGATTGGGGAAACTGAGGCTTCTAGACTTTAAGTAACTTTCCTGAGGTGACATACTAGGAACAGAGAATAGTTGAGATGTGAACCTGCTCATTTTGATGCCAAAGCTTCCTTTCTGGGTAATTTTGTCCATTTAACTTGGTTTGGTGACCACCAAGGCTCCTTTGGAAGCAGCATTTGTTCAAGTAATTGGGAATATGTATTTTGGAAAATATCTGTATAAAGAAATCATAGAATTGCCAGAATACCTCAGAAGGAAAGAAAGAATGGGGTGCTGTCAGAGGGTGTTGAACCTCCCTTTGACTAATGAACTGTGGGGAGAATTAAGGGGTGGAGGGAGAGAAGACAACAAAAGTCCTGGAAGACTCCAGCGCTTCTCAGCAACTCTCAAGGAAGCAACTGGTGCTGTTCATACTGATGAATATATTCTAGCTTCACAATTTAGAATTTAATAGTTAAAAAAAGAGAAATGGGAGTCCAGAAGAACATGGCGGATAGATAGCAGCAGGCTCGGAGGCTCTCTGAGAAACCACACTTGAAATCCAGGAATTGTGCCAGGCAGGAAGTCCTAGGCAAGGGGGGCGGATATTCTTTGCCCACCCAGGAATGAACTAAATTAAGAGAAACCAACTAGGAACGCAATCCCAGTGATACAGCAGGAACAGATAAGGTCTCAGCATGGAAGCCAGACCTCATGCCACTGGAAACTGCGATCTGAATTTCCTGCAGCCACTGTTGTGTCCTGGTTGGCACAGCAGGGAGAGAGGTGCGAAAGCTCAGAGAGTGGGAAGCGTTGAATGGAATTGGGAGCGGGGATGGCTGGGTGCCCTGCATCGACCTGTGGTGAGTGAGCAGATGGGAACCCTTCCATAGAGAAGGAGGCTTCAGTGGAGGACATACTCTGACGGGGCAGACTTCCCAGAACGAGATGCTGCAGTGACTTCAGTCACATATCCCCCTCTCAAGCGGGATTGGTGGCGAGTGCCTGGCCTGCGAGATGCTGCTGGCTGAGATCCAGTAGGCCAACCCAGATCACAGTGCCTGGAGGTGCACCCTAGCAGTGAAGCCTTTGGTAGGTTGACCTGGAGGGGTGGGCCTGGCATAGACTGCCCAGGTCTATGTCTTGCTGGTGCACTGCAGTGGGTAGGAACACCTAGCCGGAGCAATTCAAACAGACTGTACCTGACAGGGAAGGAAGCTGGGGCTCCTATATATTCTTATATATAAGGAACAAAGAATATGGAAAGAGGGAGCACAGGAAAGGGTCCTCAGCCCCCAATTCTGAGAAACATGCAATAGCAGACACAGCACCAATAGATATAAAGCGCTATCTCCAGAGCCTCATAGATGAGTTCAGGAATGAAGTTATTAATGGCCTGAAGCAAGACATAAGCAGAATAGTTAGAGAAATGCTAAGCACTGCCCAAGAAAAAACAGATGGTTGAATGGAAGAACAGAAAGAAAGGGTAGAATTGTTTGATGGAGAAAATAGAGAAAGCATAGAATATGTGAAGTAGATTCAAAGAGATTACCAGGAAACTAAAAACTCTATTGAAAACTGGCATAACAGCTTAAAAGAAACTAAGAATAGATTATCTGAACTGGAGGGCAGATTTGTAATATGGAAGCATGAAATGAAAAACTTCTTAAAAATAACAACAACAACAAAAAAAAAAACCAAACAGCAACAATACAAAAGCTAGAAGATTATAAGAGGATCTATAACTTAAGAATTAAGAACATAAGAGAAGAAGTGGGGACACAAACAAATGGACTACAAAAGCTATTCACAGAAATAATCCAAAAGAATTTCCCTAATTTAGCAAATGGTAAAGATACTCAGATGTATGAGGCATACAGGACTCTAGCCACCTACAACCCAAAAAGAGCTACACCCAGGCATATAATAATCAAAATTCCAGAAATCCAATATAAGAACAGAATATTAAAAGCCATCAGAGACAAGAAATGGATCACTTACAAGGGAACACCCATCAGAATTACAGCAGACTTCTCGGCACAAACCATCAAATCATGAAGAGCGTAGCGGGGGGAATAATTCAAGCTTTGAAAGATAATAACCTCCAGCCAAGATTGATATATCCTGCACAACTGTCCCTAGAAATTGATGGAAAAACAAGGTGCTTCCAGGATAAAGAGGAACTCGCGGAATTTGCAACCACTAATTCAACTCTACAGAGAATACTGCAGGATAGTCTAAAAAAGGAAAATACCAAGATTCCAGAAATAGTGGCAGAGAGGCCACAATGAATGGAGCAGAAAACAAAATGAAGAAGACAAACTGACAACAACAGAAAAAAAGCTCAACAGAAATGAGGCAGAGAAGATCAAAAGGTAGGAACAGCTATTTTGGAGAAAACAAGACATCATAATAGCTAGTGCTGATTTTGTATTATCTTGTTTTGAAGTCCCATCGAACTTGTATTCTTCTGTCTCTATTGGTCTTAAAAGGTTGTATCTTATTGGATTTTATTATATATGATAATATAAGCAAAAACTTTTATAGACAAGGAGTTTATATAGAAACTATTGTTCATTTTCTGTTAATTGGTCCTAAATACCCTGTAATAATGTCATTCTCTTGAATGGTTTTATAGTGTCTTGATATGTTTGGTGCTACAGTATATGAAGTTATACTCAAAGATTTCAAGGAAAGAGACACTATGGTAACTAGTTTTATGTCAGGATATCTTGTGGTGAAACACTATTTTGCTCAAATGGTTATGATTTGACCTGCACTGTTCTGTTGTTATGCCCTCTTTTATCTCAATCCCCCATTTTTTTGAATTATTTACTTTTTTCTTTTTATTTTTTTAATTAAGGAAAAAATAAATAAAAAATAGCAGGATACATTATAGTAACCTACTTTGATTTCCTATTAACTTTATTTGAAATCCTGTATTGCCCTCACCATCTTGTTTTGACTGATTTTCCTCTATTCTGCTTTGCTTGATAGTACCAAGTTCGAAAGTATATGCATAACTGTGAAGTCAATAAGAATCATTATGACACCCATTCCGGTTGACTATTAATCCCTCCTGTAATGTCTCCAATGCTTTGGTTTTATTCTTTACTGCTTAGTTCAATTTTATTATAACTGCCAATTCTTCTTAAAATAGCAAGAGGCAGTATGGTAACCATTGTTGATCATCTTATATTTTGTTTTTACATTATCTATTATGTCCATCCTTTTGATTTGACTGACTCTGTTCTGATATGTCGCATTTGGTTTTACTCTCTTCAAAAAAAGTAATAAGAACTGTGGGAATAATAAAGCCCAAAATGTGTAATTGTCATTGTACAAAAGAAAAGAAAAGAAAGTGCTCTAAAGGTTATAACTGCATATATGTTTAAGTGTATAAGATAGATAACCATATTACTGAGTGTTTTTTGGATCATTGAACAAAACTGTTTGCACTCTCACTGTTTGAAAGTCCACTTTATATGCTTCAATAATGTAACTTGAACAACTATTTCTAAGATGAGAATATGTAATCTATTAACTAGTGATTTCTTACTGTTTTTTTAAAATTTTGTATTACTTGTACCCTTTTTCTGTTTTTTTCCTTTTTCTCCTTAAATAAAAAAAAAAAGGGGTGGGAGGGAGGGTGGGAGGAGAGTTGGTATGAGGCCAGCCTAGTTTAGGGCACAGAGGGTCGTAACAATACACTCTCAGCATTTCAAATATGAACGTCAAAAATAAAAGTCTCCTTTGATGTTCCGACCTGGCTTTTACCTCTTTTGGCTTAATTCAGTAATGAAAAACTAAATATGGGAAAAGAACAATAGACTGATATTTCATATAGAGGTTTAGCTGCCTGTCTGCACTAGAATAGGCTAACCCAGATGACTTCATATATTTCTGGTTTAATTTCTTATATTCTGTCCAACTCATTCTGCCTATATTTCTCCTCTCTCTTTCCATTAGATCATGCTTCTTAGCGATCCTGAGGTGGAGAGCAGCATATTGATCAGCTCAGATGAAGGGGCCACCTATCAGAAGTACCGGCTCACCTTCTACATCCAGAGCCTGCTCTTCCACCCCAAGCAAGAGGACTGGGTGCTGGCGTACAGTCTGGATCAAAAGGTGAACAAATAACCCTTTTAAGTGTATCTGTCACCCCAGGCTCACTTTGGGAAATTTTGAAGGGAACCAGTGGCATTTTATCATTCTTCCTCTGCAGCAGTGAGCTGTCCTTTCTACTCTTAAGTATCATGGCAGATAGGCAAGCGTATGTTATTTTGTTGGCAGTGGTTTTTTAAAATCATTTTTCAGATTTAAAATGACTTTCTTTAGTATTTTGCTCACTGGACCCCATTTAAAACAGTACCATGAGGTAATCAGGAGAGGGTGTTGCTAACTATAGTGGCTACCATCAGCAAAGCCTCAGAAAGGCTGAGGTGCTTGTGCAGAGTCATCAGTGGCCAGAGGGAGGAGCTGGCATTGGAACGCATGCTGTCAGACTCTGAGTCTGGAGTGTCTTGTCTCATACTGCGCTGTTTCCATTCTGTGAAATACCTTTGGTTTCAGTTTAACGATGAATGCAGAGTCTCAGTGAATAACAGGTCCAGGAATAACAGGTCCACTCTGTTATTCCTAAAAATATATTTAAGGCATGATAGATCAATAAAACCTCTTCTTCCAGCTCTACACCCATGTATTCAACTGTGTACTTGGCATTGTCTCTTGTGTGCTTCTGAAGATGCAGCATAAGCCCCAGTGAACTCCTGCTCTGGTCCCAGTGTGGCTATCTCCTACTGTTCCTGAGCTCTGTCCATCTAGTTGCAAAGTGAGAATCTGGATAGTGTCCTTTTCCTAATCCACTGTCCCTATCCATCACTGGATTTCCTTCTCTAAATACATGGCAGGCGAATTAGTAGATGAATACTTACATGCAACGGAAATAAATCCATTATATTTGATCAATTTATCCTTGAGAAAAGGAACTCAAGATTATTCTTTATTCCATTTCCTGCATTCTCAGGAACCTTCATACGGATGCCAAGCTATTGTGTAGTAATGGAGAATCAATTGGTGGAATGGAACAGATAATTGAAAGCACTGTCTCGCGTAGAGATGCTCACAGGATAACCATGGTTTCAACCATTGTTGAAACAGATGCTTTGCTCTGTGCTGATAAATCCTAAAATAGTTGCTTTTCAGTATATATTCAAACACGTGATTGTGAATTTTGTGTTTGTGATGTCAGCACCTTTAAACAATAATTTCAACATAACCTTTATATCTCTCAGTCACAGAGTCTTATTGTGGGCACCAGGTGCTCAGTGCTATCCCCTGAGGACACCCACATGACATTTGCAGAGGAAAAGCCTTTGCAAATATATTTCTTTCATGGCATCAAGTGGATATTGTATGAAAGACTTAGCCAAATGTCAGAGAGCCTGCAAGTTTAGATGCTTAATATAGCCAGACATTCCAAAGCTATTTTGAAAAAATAAATTATTTGGATGTTATTAAATAGTTGGATGTTAATTTATTTAGGTAAAGCTCAAAACTTTTATAATTACACTATTTTGTTTTAGATGGAAAAGCTGGGTTAGAGGCAGCAGCCTCCTACCAAGAGGTTCGCAAACCAAATGCTGGATTCCTTATGTCTGACCCAGGTGATCTTCATCCTTCATTTTCACAGCGCTGAACTTCTGGGGCATTACTCCTGAAGTACTCTCGTGGATATAATGCCTTCAAAATTCTTTCAGACTTGATGGTTGCTTGTTCACTTAGGAAAAATATTTGGAAATGTGGCAGTGGGTATTGATGGATTTTCCTAATCATACTGAACATTTCCAGATTTATTACTCCTTAGGTGGTCTTTCTGGTTGACATCCTTTGCTAGAAGTGGCTGAATGTCCTTCAGACCCATAAACTTTCTAACTGGTGCCTGGCCATTCTTCTTTTAAATAAATGATGCAAGGAGGATAATGTTTGCAGAGATGGCATAAAACACCTAGTTCCGGTAAGCTTGGATGCAGTGGAGTTTTTCTTTATTTGTGGGGTAATTTAATGGTGTAGAGTCAAGGAGGGTGATGCTATGCAGTAGCAAATGAAGATGCAAGTGTAGCTGAGATTGCTATAAAAGTGTTCTTTCAATCTGGAGTCCTCTTTGATGTGCATGTATTGAGGTAGCTGTTTTCTTCAAGAGAGAATGAAAAGTGCCGGTATTAAGGTAACTGCAACATCAAGGGGAGATGTTTGTGGTGAGGAGTGAATCGATGGTTCCATTATTGTGCCTTTGATGAAATGCACTGGCAATTTCTTTAGAATCTGGAAGCCTATCTCGTTATGTTGTATGTATTACAAAAGGCCTAATTGAATGATATTTTAAAGGGACAATATCCAATCGCTTTACTTTTTTCAAACTGCTACCCTGCTGCAGGAGACTTGTCTATAGAGCTCACTTGGAAAAGGCACTACTAGAAAATTAAAAGATACCCTGGAAAGGCAAATTTGCATGTGAAAACAGAGGTGTACTTAATGTTTTGTTACTTGAGGTGCTGGGTGATGGATTATGAGTTTAATGGGAAATATGGTCACCTGGTGCTAGGTAAGGCTGTTGGTGAGGGGAGCCTACTAAAATCTTTGAATGGTTGAGTGGTTGGGATGGGAACCAAGGTGATAGGATTTTTGGCTTGGTTAAAGAGAGAGTATAAAATAAAAGTGGCCTTTATTCTAAGAACACAGAGAGAACCCCACAACCACTGGGGGTCTGGCTTTCTCTGCTGGATGCATGGTGTGGGGGGCATACATACAGCTTTGGTCTGGGGCGGTGCCTAAAAGTGTCATCGTTGATGTGCGAGTAGCTGATTGGAACTCTTTTCATACCACAGGTAAGTTGCCTAATGGTGGGGAAGGTGATCAAGGTAAAGGTCCCTTGGTCCCACCTCCCACTGCTGTTAATGTTCTATCTAGGGCAAAATCCTTTCATTCCTATCCTCCTATTGTTAGGAAAAAGGTGAAGTCTTGAAGTCTCTCTCTCTTATTACTTCCTCTTGAAAGGGAGCACCGTATTGGGGTTCAAGAGGGTTGACGGGATGATGGTTGATGCTCATGCAGATGCTGGTGCCAAGTGTTTCAGCCAGAACAACTTTATCACTGGTGAATGCCTGCACCTTAGACTGGAAAAACAAAGAGACAAGTGCTAAGAGGAGGCAGGCCACTATCATATTTAAGGACCCTGGTGAGGTAGAAGGAAAGGTGCCTTTGATTTAGATATGCAGAATCATTACAATGGTGAGGTAGAATCATTATGATTACAATGGTGAGGTAGAATTCTGAAAAATAAGTGTGGGGTTAGGAGGAGTGAAGTTATAAGAGGTGATTATTCCTCCATCTGAAAGGGTAACAGTTAAAAGTGTAGGTAGGTAGGACATGTCTCTGGTCCACGAGTTGAACTAGAAAGAATAGGAGGGTGGGGATGGCCATGGCTGTGTCACTATAAGAAAGGTAAGAGCCTAGGCCTTCAGGGATGTCACATTTGACCAAACAGCTGAGGGTAGAGAGAACTAAGATAGTTGTCATGTAGAACAACATGAAGACGTCTTAACACATGATGTGGGAGTCTTTAGGAAAGACTGTTGAGTCCTGCTGTAAAAAAGATAATTAATAGAATGTAAGAAATTAGGAACCAATTGGATAACAAAACACGACTCAGCCTGAGAGTTGTGGCTGTTAGGCCTTGGTGAGATGGAGATGGGTGGGTGACAGAAGATGAGATGACCACTCAGGATGGTTAGATTTAGGGTTGGGAGGGCACCATTTAGCCTGAGTGATGTGAAACCAGGATGGGAGTCCAGCAACTTTGACTGCTGTAGGGGTTGCCAAGGAGACCAAGTAGGGGCCACTCCACCTTGGTTGTAGTCCTGTGGATTTAGAACATTTGAGATAAATTAGATCTCTTGGGGATATGGGAGGATCTGGTTTGGCCCCTTCAGAGGGTTGAGAAAGGCAGAGATCAGCATGTTGTCGTAACAGGTATTAGAAGAAGGAGAGGATTGGGATATAGTCAGCAAGAGTAGGGAGATTTTGGGGAGTAGGAAGATTGTGGGGTAAGAATGGCCTGCCATACATAAGTTCAAAAGGACTTAAAAATGTAGGAGCCCAGGAAGTGCCCTGAGCTTGGCTAAAGCTAAGGGAAGAAATTGAGGCTAAGGTTAGTGTAGTTCTAAAGTGAGCTTTGTAAGGTGTTTTTTTATGAGGCCATTTGCCTTTTCTACTTTTCCTGAGTATTGTGGATGGTATGGAATGTGTAGGCGCCAGGTGCTGTGTAAGCCTGAGGATACCTGTTGAGTGATCTGAGAAATAAAGGTGGGACCGTTATCTGACTGAATACTCTGAGACCAAATCTTGGGATGATTTCCTGTAATAGGTCTTTAGTAACTACATCAGCGGTCTCCCTGGTTGTGGGAAAGGCTTCTATATATCCTGACAAAGTACAAACAAAGGTGAGAAGGTATTTGAGAGTTTTGTGGTGGGGCATATGTGTAAAAATCTACCTGCCAATCCTGACCAGGGGTGTGTGGTCAAAATTGGTGAGTAGGAAAGGAAGGGGGTGCTATATGTCCCTGAGGAGAGGGCCTAGCACAGAAATGACAGGTGTGAGTAATCTTAAGAATGATAGCCTTCAGAGAAGGATGCATAACTACTGGGGCTAAAAGTCTGTGTAGGGCCTGTGATCCTATATGGAAACAGTTGTGTAAGTCAGTGATGATGTGTAAGTCACTGCTGATCTGGGGGAACAGGTTTTGATCCCTGGAAAATCCATCCCTGAGTGTTTTTTGTGTAACCTGGTTTATGAAGTACTGTAGCTGCTCTGGTGAATAATTAGGTTGAGGTAGATTGTTTGGGACTAACAGGAGAAGATGAGAAGGATAAGGCCTTTGTGCATCTAACTTGGCTTGTGAATCTGCAAAGGCATTGCCATGAGCAATGGGATCTGCAGAATTTTGGTGTCCCCTACAATGAAAAACTGCTGCCTGTTTTGGGAGTAGTGCTGCCTCTTAGGAATTTAAGCATAAGAGGGCCATTAATGATAGGTGTTCCCTGAGAGTAAATAAGGCCCCAGATAGAGGCGTGAGAGTATAAAATGCTAAATGTATACTTTGAATCAGTGTATATATTTATGACTTTGTCCTTTGCTAGTATAAGAGCCCTTGTAAGGGCAGTAAGTTCTGCCCTCTGGGAAGAGGTCCAGTGGATTTGCCTCTATAACTTTTGACTGGTTAACTATTGCATATCCTGCCTTTTTTGGATGTTTGTGTTTGTTGAACTGCCATCTGTGAACCATGTGTCAAAGGCTAAAGAGAGAGGTGGGCTACTAATGTGAGGGAAAGGGGTGGGAGTCATCTGTAAGACCTCAATACAGTCATGGTGAGGATGGCCCTCTGAGGTGAGAAGTAAAGTTTCCACATTAAGAGGACCACTAGTTGCAACAGAGATACAAGGGTCCTGAGAGAGTGTTAGATGTACCGGTTGAAGGTGAGAAGGGGTCATCAGAGCAGGGAGTGCCTTATGTGAGATAAGCTCATTTAGGTGATGAGGTGAGTGTACTGTAATAGACTGCCCTAATGTAAACTTCTTAGCTTCCTGTGTCAGTAGGGCTGCAGCCACAAGGACTCACAGACAAGGTGTCCATCCTTTTACTGTGTTGTCTAACTGCTTTGACAAGTAAGCTACTGCTTGAAAAGAAGGTCCCTTTTTGTGTCCCAGTATACCCACAGCGTTGTGACCCTGAGAGGTAGTATATGATTGAAGGATTGGGTGGGGTCAGGAAGATTAAGGGCTGGAGCTCTTAGGAGAGCCTCTTTTATGAAAGGAGGCATGTATGGGCATAGTGGGGCCTAGGGGTTCTGATAAGGGACCCTTAATGGCCTTATAGAGGGGTTGAGCTAGAGCTTCCAAGTTAGGAATCCAGAGACGAAAGAAATTAGCTAAACCTAGGAAAGATATAACCTGTTGTTTAGTTGTGGGCGCCTGAGGTCTTGAAGAATAGCCTTATGATCTGTGGTGATGGAAAGAGTGGTGGGGGTAAGAGAGAGACCTAGATATTTGACTTTTAGGGAAGCTATTTGGGCTTTAGCAGGAGAGACCCTGTATCCATGACTGGCAAGAAAATTACGGAGATTAGCTGAATGCTGTTATGGCTAGCATATGGGATGGAGAACATAAGAGAAGGTCATTTATGTATTGAAGGAGAGTGCTAGGTTTGAGGTCAAGTTAAATAAGGTCAGCAGCAATAACTTGGCTAAAGAAGTGGGAACTATCCCTGGACCCTTGGGGAAGCACTGTCCAAGTAAGTTGTTGAGACCCGAGAGTATCTGGATCACTCCATGTAAAATGCAAAGAGATCCTGACAGTCAGGGTGTAGGTGGATGGTAACAAAGGCATCGTTAAGATCTACAATTGTAAAGTGAGTGGTGAAGGGAGGAATATGAGAGAGCATAGTATAAGGATTTGGCATCACTGGGTGGGTTGGGGTGACAGCACTACTGATTACCCTAAGGTCCTGCACTAGGTGATAGGACCCATGAGGCTTGAGTACTGGGAAAATGGGAGTATTATAGGATGAATGGGTAGGTTTAAGAAAACCATTGTCTGAAAGGCACTTAATTATAGGTTTAAGTCCCTGTAAGTGTTTAGGAGATATGGGATATTGGGGAACACAAGGAAAAATTGAAGGATCCCTGAGAAGAATTAAAATAGGTGTGGCATGGATAGTGCAGATGGGATTGAAAGTATCCCAAACTATGGGATCAACCAGAGAAGGAAGGAGAGGGGATGACTTTGTGGCACACTGTGAGGGTTTTTGGAGGACTAGAGCTGTGGGGAGGGAGAAGGTAAAGGAGCAGTTAAGCTTTTGAAGGAGATCTCTACCTAAAAGAGGTGTGGGGCATGTTGGAATTACTAGGAATCTATGGGTAAAGAAGAGAGTCCGGAATCTGTATGGAATAGGCTCTGTCTGCAAAAGCTGAGTAGGCTGGCCATCAACACCAATCACAGAGATTGAGGACTTAATACAAGGACCTGAAAACTCAGGACGTATACTATAAGTCACCCCCGTGTCCACAAGTACAGATAGTGTCTTACCTAAGACCTCCAGTGAGACTTGGGGTTCTGAGAAGGATACCTTAATGGGGGCTGTGGGCCCCAAGCCCTGTCAATTTTCAGTAGCAAGTCCAAGCAGATCAGTCAGCGATGAATCTGGTGGTGATGGTGTATCTTGTGAGGGCAAGAAATTAAAGGATAGCTTACCTGCTCTCTGGTGTATAGGACAGTCACTCTTTCAGTGGCCCTTGATGTTGCAATAGGGGAAGGGCCCCAAAAGAACACCAGGATTGGGGCATTCTCTTGCCCAATGTCCTTCTTTGCTGCATTTAAAGCATGGTCCAAGAGGGACTCGGGCAGTTCTGCCTTGTTTTGGCTTTCTTGTCTTGGGAGCCCCAAGTGCCACTGTTAAGAGATCAGATTGATATTTAGCAAATTTCTTTTTATTGTGTCTCTTTTTCCTCTTTTTGATTTTTTTCTCTGTTGCTGAAGACACGGAAAGCTAAATTAAGAAGGTCTCCTTGTGGGATTTGAGGGCCATTTTCAACCTTTTGTAACTTTGTACGAATATCAGTAGACTGAGAAATAAAATAAGAGTTAACAATAATCATCCCTTCATGAGAGTCTGGGTTTACATTTGTAAACTTAATTAAGGTGTCCCTAAGCCGATTTAGGAACGCAGCTGGGTTTTCATTAGCCTCTGGACCTGTTCTAAAAGTTTTTTATAGTTAGTATGTTTGTGAGAAATTTTATTAAGGCCCACAATTAGACATTCAATCATCTTATGCATTTTATGAGAACCTTCTCCATTTTGGTAATTCCAATTAGGATCTTGTTCTGGCACCGCAGTTGGCCCAGGGTCATTTTCAGCAGTATTTGCCTTTTGTCTGTGATTGGCTTCTTCTTAAGCTGCTTGCCACAGCTGACCTCACTCTTGTGAGCTTAGGGTGGAGTTCAGAATCACATAAATATCCTTAAAATGTAAATCATAACAATTAGTTATAAATTCAAATTCTCTGATATAATTCTGTGGGTCAACAGGGCAGCAACCTAATTTATTGCTAATCTGAGAAAGTCAGAAAGGGACAAAGGTAACATGTATATTAACAAGTCCCTTGGGGCCAGCCTGTTCTTGAAGTGGGAGCAGAGACTGAGGTGGAAAAGCCCGCGGAGTAGATGGCCTTCGAGCAGCCAACCATCTGGCAGGGGTGTGTGGGCAAGTCACCCGATGATTGGCTACAAAGCAGCTGCCCATCACCATGAGACAAGGAATCACAGGCTGCTGACATGTCGCTGTGTACCCCACAGTGATCCAGCCACTGGCCGCAGCGTGGTGAACTGTCATGTGATTCGCAGCAGGATAGTTGTTGCTGGTCACGTGAGCCACAAGGGGGTGGCCATTGACCATGAGACCCATCCCAAGATGGCAGTGCCCCGCCATATGGCGGAGGGCCGTAAAATGGCGGCTGTCCCGAACACGAGCTGCAGTAACCTTGTGGGCCGCCAGAAGGCTGGAGTGTCTGAGACCGAGTATGGTGAGTGGGCGGTGAAAATGTCCACCCAGGGAAAGAGACAAAGAACCCTCAGACAGGACAGACAGCTCAGGAGTGGGGGAGTGAGAAGTGAGACACTGGGGAGAAATGCTAGGCGAGGGGTTAGAGATGCTGGGGGAAAGTTTGGAGGCCCTAAGGGAAGACTTAGAGACCCTGGGGGAGGGAGGAGGAGATGACCACGCAGCAGGTACAGAAATCTTTGGCTGAGAAGGCTGCGGGGTTTGATCGCAGGGATAGGGAAGAGGAGGGTGTTAAAGAGGAGGGGCACATTGTCTAAGGGGGCTTGAGGGCAGGGGGGAATTTTTGTGGTGCAGTAGAGCTAGCTAAAAGTTTTGAGCTGCCGTACATGATTTAATGAGAGAAGAGCACGTTCTTAGGGTAAGGAAAGCCTGTACATACCAAATTTCTGCTAACTTGTCCCCAGTGTAACAAAAATCATATCAAGTTTTGAAAATACAGGGGTCAAATGTCCCCTCTTTAGGTCCCGGGCTGCCCTTAAGTTCGTGGGTTGGCCAAGCCTCTTGGCAGTAAAAGATTGTTTAATTCTTATGGTTTTCTTTAGGCCAAGGGAGCTGAAGGTTATGAACCAGGCACCCAGAGGTGTTTTTTTGGAGAGAGGAAAAATATTTCCACAGTCAAATCAAAATGAGCCAAAAACCAGACTGCAGGAAAAAAAAAAAAAAAAAAGGTTGTCCCCTAATCTTTTGGATGTATGGTTAATGGTTCCAACTTGTGCCTATTGGCTGTCACCAAAAGACATGGTGGAGTCCCAGAGGACTACAGTAATGGCTCTGCCTCCGAACCGCTACCCCAGTCCAGGGACAGAATGAGAGATCCAGTGTGCGCCCAGCCCACGGTCACGGAGAAACCCTTGGATGGAGTTGGCTCACCTGCGGTAAATGAATTAGGCTGGTGTTGTTTGCAGGCCAGCAGCAACAAGTTGAGCAGATCTTGCATGTTGAGAAATGAGCAATTAATCAAGGATGTGGCCCAGTCCGTGAATCGGTAGGGAGACTCAAACTGACAGGACCCCAGGAGTCACTGCCTGCCGTTCTGGTCAGGGAAACAACTGATAGGATTTTCAGTGTGGTTAAAGAGAGAGAGAGAGAATATAAAGTAAAAGTAGCCTTTATTCTAAGAACACGCAGAGAACCCCACCACCACTGGGGTCTGGCTTTCTCTGCTGAACGCATGGTGTGGGGGGCATACATACAGCATTGGTCTGGGGAAGTGCCTAAAAGTGGCATCGCTAATGCACAAATAGCTGATTGCAACTCTTTTGGCGCCACAGGTAAGTTGCCTTGGCAGAAGGGAAGTGACCTCAAGATAAAGGTCCCTTGGTCCTGCCTCCCAGCGTTGTAGTGTCCTATCTAGGACAAATCCTTTCACAAGGTACCTGAGTTTGACCCTGCAGGAGGCCCCACACCTCTGCACTCCCAGTGGACATGGATCTTCCAAAGCTCTTTGTGTGTACTAATCACTTTGCTTTGACCAAGCTTCCCAATTCCTGCTAATTCCTACAATAGCTCCTACTTTGCCCTATAGATTCTTCTGTCATCTTGCATTTTCATGTAAAAAGACCTTGAACTTAGTAAAGCTAAAGGTATTCACTTTTAGCTAGAAGAATCTTGGGAGATATTTTATAATGATCTTTAAGGTTTAAAAATATAATCAATGGGGAGTAATAGGTTATGGTTGACCAAATTGGAAATGACAAAAGAAAATCTACTTCCCTGCCTTGCCTTGGAACATAAACTCTCTACCTTCCTTTTTTGGGGAGCTATTGTACATTTATCAATTGCTTAAGAGGTAGAGTTCTCTTGTGTTTCCAATACACTGCATCCTCACTGTGATATTTTGGATTAGCTGGAGGGTGCAATAGTCTTAAGAAAAGAATTTTAGAAAGATTTTGAGATAAATTTTGAAGAAAATGAAATCCTAGAAATAGCTGCTGCTATTGTGTCTGAATGTTTAAGCATCCTTCATTTTGGCAAGGGACTCAGGGTACTTTTTAGAAATGGGCACATGCTCATGTATGCACAGATGTAAACATCCTGACAGGGGGACTTCTATGAAGGAGAACTGAAAATAGCTCTTTTTCTGCTATGAAAAGGGGGATGGCAGAGCTCTCTGTTATTATTTATCTTCTTGGCAAAATGAAGCTAACAGATACAGCTGTTATTAAAGGTAAGAGGTGAGGAACTCAGTGGGATTTCAGAGTTCATTGTTTCCAGAGCTTCTGGGTTACACTGGTCTAGATCATTTTTTTTTTTTAGATCATTTTTATGAGAAAACATTTTCCAAAATGCTACACGCAAAAGGTTGCTGTAGTAGGTGGGGAGTGGACATGAAGCTAAGTGAATTTTAAAAGTGTTTTGTTTTTGATTGTTGATAATAATAAGTTAATGAGGCCCAGTGTGTTTCTGCAGTGCAGGTAGGCACTGCATCAAATCAGGGCAATTAGTGTAACGTTCACTGGCAGCATTTGTCACTTGTGGTGAACCACAGGTTTTTGCAGGTCACCTCGTGCCAGCTCGTTTCCATAGCAGCAGATAGAGTGACAGGCTGGTTAGGAAGCTGATGAAGTTTTAAACAAGGTGACTGCAACCCCAGAGCCCAGTGCACGCACGTCATGTGGCAGGCTAGTTCAGGCAGTGCAGGTTGGGCCATATGTGGAGCTGTCATGGGTAAGTGGGGCACCAGAGTGTATCTGGCTTGTGCAGGCCTCCATATTCAAAAGGAAATTTAAACTTGTGATTCTGGAATGCTGGATAGCAATGAATCTGTGCCTTCCATTTATATTCTCCTCCTAAGCCCTCAGATTAAAAATGTAATTGTATTTAGATCCTCCAGGATTAGTAGGTGATGATTATTTTCTCAGTTGCCATTGGCAGAAACAGGCTTTGTGTCTCCCCAGCTGGTGGGGATTAACTGGGGGAACTGTGGCTTTGAAGCCTGTCATCCATAGAATAGGAATAGGACTGAGGGGCACTTTTTAAAGAAAAATGTTGCATTTTTATTAATTCCTCTCCTACTCTTATAAAAACCATTTGTGTATCACTTAAGGGAAAAAAATCCACTTAACTATAATGCCTCCCACTGCCGTTCCGGGGGTCTCACCAGTGCGGTAGATGTGGCCTCCTCAGTACTGTAGGACATTGGACCCCAGGAGGAGGAGAAATCTTTTAGGGCTGGAAGAGATTTCACACGTTGCCATCAGCAACTTGCATTCAGTGAGGGTGGTGCAGTAAGGTTCTCCATTTGTAAATATTGCTCTCAAGAGCGTCGCCAACTAAAAGGGTAAACTGCTGCAGACTTATGATCTAGTGACCTGTGCCTTTCCCACATGCACCAACAGCCGGCTTCCTGATCCTGAAATGCAGTAGGCCTCTGGAAAGTGTATTTCCATGACCAGCTGGCCTGTTCCCTCCCTGGAGCCACAGTCACTTAGGGTCACAGCTGAATATCATGCAGGTGATTTATGACTGGTTAAGCTGGTGAGGGAACAAAGATAAATTCCTCAGAAGAAAGGCTAATAGGTAGCTAATGAGGTAAACGATGAGAAGAGATGATTGAAACAAGAAGCATTTAAGAGAGAAGCAGTGTGTACGAAATGCACAATTCGGAGCTAATCCAGAAAGCTCACAACAGAACTTTAAAAAAAAAGTACATTTGAAATTAATTTAAGGGTTTCAGGTTTTAAAACATATTGTTTTCTGTACCTGTGTTGGATAAATTATGGTGGAACACATATTTTGAAAATAGTATTGATGGGCTTGCGAATGAGTTTTCCTTCCTGGAAAACATCTTGGCAGTAGACATCGAAGACATATACATATTTGTAACTTGATTCAATTATTCGGTTATGCTGCTTGTGAGACACAAGTAGAATAATACCATGAACCTCTAGGCATAATGATGTTTATCAAAGTTATTTAAATGGGGAAAACTGAGGGGGAAACTTTCTGAATACTGAACAAAAAGAATTTGAAATCATGGGTTGTGCATTTGTGTGTATTATGAACCCATGGAAATGGCTCTTATGCTGATGATCCCTTCTTATGGGTACATAGTGACCCATATTACATAAATGTTTCTTATTACATATATAATATACACAGATGCACACATGATACCTATCAAAGCAGAATTACTTTCTGATTACAGGCAGGCCAGAAATAAAAAGACAAAAAAAAAAAAAAGTAAGAAAAAACATTTCATAAAATTGAAAATAAATATTCCCAAATATTGGCTGGATTTGTTAAGGCAGCAGAAGTGCTTTTCATAGTATATGTTGGCTGAGTTTTTGATTTTTACATTCGATTGGTTTTATAATTAGACAAGCCTAAAAAGTCACCTACCACGCGTAGTTTATGTTCATCCTAATTATAAGGCAATGCTCTTAAGATGGTTTGCAGTGTGAATAGGGTTGATTTAGAGAAAAATGCTTGAAATCATTATTTAAATTCCTTCTCCGGAGACAGTTTGTTGTAGAGGAAAATTTTCCTGAAGTAGAAATATATGAAGCCTGGGGTACCTCCTTTTCTCAGCTTTGTATTTCGCTATGGCCTCTTTAGCACTGCGAAGCTGTAGGAATTATTTTTTCTCCTAACAAAAGGTGCGCTCTTGTTGAATATAACCTCAATCTATATTATTTACAGCTCAGCAATAGATACAGGTTTTATTATTTAGAAGGCACCCACTACAGATAGATGTTAAGGAAGTGATTTATTCTGCTAGTTTTGTCAGATGAATTTTCCAGCTGTATCCCAAAATTGAATTAGTACTTGCTTATTTGATTTGACAGCTGGAATGGAAACAAACAATGCTGAAACCAGGAATGTAACCTAGCTAGTGAATTGAGGTTTGTGCCTGGTGATTCTTACATACTCTGTGTTGCATCATTTTGATTTGGACACACAGGTACTCCCTGGAAATGGAGATGTATGTACTTAAGTACATTTTGTTTAGAGAGCTGTGACAAGTGCTTTAATAATCTTTATTACCTGACTTTTCCTAGGAATCTGTAAGGTAGACATTATTATTTCCAACTTGCAGACGTGTGTATGGCTCTTGAAGGTGATGTTTACTTGCTCAAGGTCACAGAGCCAGTAAACGCCAGGCCTGCTTTCTGTTCTCTCCTGGGCCTGACTGTGGTGAAGCTAACACTCTTTGCTCTTCCAGGTAGACAGCTGTGCATGCACTTTGAAAAGACCTCTGTCCCAGCCACTTTCACTATCCCATCTCTGCCCAGTGAAAACTGCAGTAATGAATAACAAAACCCGCCAACCTATGACCATTCCTTCAGGTGATCCCAGTGATGCTTCTCAGCTCACCTCTCAGCAGATAGGACAGTCTTGAGCAGGATTTCCAGGACAGAACCAGTCGAAGGGCTTACTGATGATAAGACATACGACTCTGTTCTTCGTAGGACAGAGAAATCACCAATAACAAGAAAGTCGTGCTTTGCAGTAGGTGAGGGTCATCTAATTTGATTCAATTTGTGGGTTAATTTTCCATTAGGTTTTGGGTTAATATATACATTAAACCAAAATATTTGTTATTTAAATAGATACTATTACAATCAGAAATTTTTAAAGAAAGCTTAAAGAAACAGCATCTTTAATGTGATAATGAAGAAAGAAGTTGAAATCATTTAACTTCATTTATAAACCATGAATATGTATTACACTTTAAATGAAAAGAAAGACTAAAACAGATATAGTGTTTGTTCAATTTGCTAAAGAGAAGACAATTTGTTAAGATTTTTTTCCCCAAAACTCAAGCAGTATGCAAATGTAGGAAAATCAGACCCCCGTGTTAATTCCATGGCATGATGAATATTTTTATAATCCTAATTAGTACCAGTCATTTAGTCTAGCAATTTCCCCCAATCTAGCCAATTTGAAATTAAAATAGATGCCTTGATTACAAAACTCATTAGCAAAGAAGCACCCTTCTCACTAACCAGTTCATTTAAAATGCACAAACTGAATGAAGTGTGGAACACTTGTGTTGTCAATTGGCATAAGTGAAGTGAGTCTTAATTGGAAGCATTGTGAAGTATTTGTATTGCTGCATGTTTCATTGCAGTATAATATATCATTCATTAAATGTAACAAAAGCAACTTTTAAATAGCTTAATTAAGCAGAGTTTGTGCTCTTGGTAATTTTTATAAAGTCGAATGCCACAATTGTTTGCATTTGAAGTACTGATGGGTATTAATGTCAGGAAGACAAAGTCCTACTCTGCATCTATCACTCTGATTATGTGAAGAATGGCAGGTTTAATTTGAAAGAAGAAAATTAAATTATAGAACATTGACTTATTTAAAAGTACTCACACGCATATTGACCTTGTGGATTTTGACGTGGAAAGTCCAAAGCTGCTTGATTTATGGTGGGGATTGGAGGGGAAAGGAAAGTGGAAGGCAAGGAGAAAAATAACAGTTGGAGATTTCTCTCTGTGTAATTCTTTTTTAATCAAGGGAGGAAGTTGTAGGTGGAGAGAAACTCTATCCAATATATTTTCATCTCCTCAAAAGAGCAATAGAGATGTGTAGCAGTGTGGATTGATATTCTGTCTAAGCAAAATGTGGTGGGATGAGGGAGGAGGAGGAAGTTGGCTCCATCCCAGGGAAGTGCTGCACATGGAGAGTCTACTGATGCTCAGGCTGGGGCTAAATGGCACGGAGTTCAAGGCCAGCTATTCTGTAATCGAAGATGTGGAACCAGGTGCCAGAGTTGCAGTTCTGTGAGCAGAAGATATAAAGCAGGGTTTTACTCAGATATATTCTCCGTGTACTCTGGATGACAGCTGTTGTCTCATGTTTATGGATTATTTCAGCCCCACATCAACAAGGATGCAAAACTCAGCCATGTCACTGATTTCCTGGAGAAATCCAATTTTAGTAGGCAATATTGATGTCCTGCCCGTACCTACTTGTGTTTCCATTCTAGTGTGCACTATCTGACTTCTGCCTGCTATGGTGTGCCTTGTGAAGCCTGTGAACTTTCCAGAAAACCTCACAAGCTTCTCTACTCTTTTGCACAGCAAGCTGCTGAAATGTTAGGTTATTAATATCTGGTAGCAGCCCTCTGCCAAGGTCCTGCAGGATTCAGTATGTGTTCACAGGCTGCTTTGCTCCTGAATGGTAACTGAAATCCTGTGTGGCACAAGCAGTAGCACCCAGGTCAGGGAGCTCACTGCGGGGGAACTCTGAGGAAATGGAGCCTGAAAGCAAAGCCAAATGGAAACTTACTTTTGAGAATCATGATTTGTCATGAGAACCCAGGTTTGTCTTGTGTTGGGTGCTTTATTTTCAATCTCCCTTTGCATTTGAAAATGTCGGTAGACCTCAGATGTACAAGAAGTCACAGAACATTGGTTGGTTGACCTGAATGTGTTCCAGGTCTTCCTAAGGTACATCATTAGTTCTTTGCTTAGGTTGCAGGCTAAGGTGAAAACCTGCTCAGCGCCGACCACTGTAGCGTGTACTGTAGGGTCCCAGCTCCACTTTCTGGGCACACACACTCCTGGGCAGGCAGTGTGCACTCCTGTCTCACACCCAGGTGCTCTGGCATGTGTGTCTCCTGCTGGTTGTCCCTAACCTCCTCTCTTCTAGCTTCAGAAACCTTTCCCAGACATACTTTATCCACAGAACCTTCATTTAACTGATTTAGATTTTAAAGAAAAATCTAGAAAGAAACAGTTTTTCCTTTCAGAATACTTGGAAGCTCTTTATTTCACGGTTTCCCGTTTTCTTTAAAGTACATTGGAGAAAAGAAAAAATTTTATTAATAGGCTATCTAAAGAGCCTCAGCTGTGCATGAGCAGGAGATAAAGTAATAATTGTAGGATTGAGAAGCAAAGAGAAAACTGTTAAAGGGCTTTGAAAATAGAATTGGGCTCTGTTGTCATCTAGATGTCACAGCGGGGGTCAACATACTGACCCTGACCATGACAAGACTCCAAGGATGCCCCAATCCCAATGGCTGATTGCTAAAGGCCAGGTGCTTTCCTGCAGAAGGGGTGCTTGTTTCCCAAAAGTCCTGAGCTGAAGGTAAGAAGGGGCTCTGGTAAGGCTGTCCACGCGGTGTACCAGAGGGGCAGCCATCCTTCTGTGGTGACTGCTTTATTCTTCAGCTGCTTTTTCTGACATTTTGGCCTTTGTCTCCCCTGGCTTCTGGGAAGGTTGCAGGCAGCAGCAGCAGCAGTTAGCTGTCTGAGGAAGTTACTGAAACAAGGCTTTCTAAATGGAGATTGTTTAATTTGGAGTACTTGGTAGAGACACCAGGGTTGTAATCTAGAAGCTTTGTAATAGGCAGCGAGGGAATGAGTGAGGGAACAAAGCTATATGAACTTTTCTTTCTTCAAACACTGTTGTACTAATACTGGGCTAGGTTGTTTTCATAGTGAAGATGCCCAAAGGTGGCAGAGAAATCCGCTGTCTCACACCTGTCTTGGTGTAGATGGTCTCCCGAACTGTCCACTCAGAGGGGCTGGCCCTGATCGGAGCATCACTGCTCTTCATATATTCTGCTGGCCCTTCATTACGCAGTCTCTTTCCTGTGTGTGTGTGTCTGTGTGTGTGTGTGTGTGATGAAAACATCATTTAATCTAATACATTAAAAGCTGATATTATTCATTTAATTTCTTTATGTATAGAGATCACAACTTAATCATTAAAAATAAGTGAAAATTATGCTACCATTCTTATTTTTCTCATTAGCTTATTTTTCACCATTAGAATCTAAGAAATCATAGCCAATATTTGAAAACCTTAAAAGTATTTTTCCCCCACATCAATATTAATAAAATAACTGGGGACATGAAGAAAAGAAGCATGGAAGCCAAATCTGTCTCTCATGTTTTAGTATGTCTTTGAGAATATGAAAGATTTTTCCTTGACTGGGAATATAGCGCAATGACAGAGGACAGGCTTAGCACAGAGGAGGCCCTAGTTTAATTTGAAAATAGAATCAGACTGCACAAAAAACCCCCAAAATACACAAAGAATCTTTATTCCTTATTAACTGGATACCAAGTCAAGTGTACCATATTCTACATATCCTCATTGAAGGCTAACCATGTACTGGGATGCATTAATGGATACTGTCCTGAGTTGTAGCTAAGACAAGGCTCTGGCAAGGCTGAGAGAGAAAGTCTCCTTTGTGGTGACTGCTTTTATCTTTAGATGCTTCCTTTGAAATTCTAGCTTTTGTCTCCCCTGGCTCCTCAGAGCACTGGAGGCAGCGGCAGGAGCTTTATTCAGTATCCATTGTCTGATGGATGCATCTGATGTCATGGAAAAGTTGATTGAAGACAGGATTGATGATAATTGTGGTAATCAAAGCATAAATTATTCTGACATTATACAGAGAGGGGAAATGGGACCCATCTTAGACACTGATCTGATCACTGTGTTAAAGAATTAAGGTGTTCTCTTGGAGTCAGATGGTGTTGGGTGCTCATAAACACTGTTGAAAAGAAAACTAGAGTCACTGTGAGTTGCCTTCATACTTTTAGAAGGAACTTTATATGCATTTAATTTCACAAGTTAATGTGCATAAATTTGATAACGTCTTGGCATGAATGCACCAGGCAGTCATCAGTACAGTCAAGAATGTAAGTAAATTCATCCCCTTCAAAAATGTCCCATGCTTCTTTATGATTCTTTCCTGCACTCTGTTTCCCTGCCACATTTACACTGAGGGATTTATTTCCTGGCATGACAGATTATTCAGAATTTTACATAAATGGAGTCTTAGAGGATCCACCCTTTTGTACATTTTTCTCTTTTAATTATTTTGAGATCCATTTATGCTTTGTATATAGAAGTTTCTTCCTTTATCTCTTAGTAGTATTACATTGTATGGATATGCGAAACTTGGTTGATTTACCTGATGTTTGAGGTGAGTCTGAGTTCTGGCTATTAAAAATAAAGTTACTGTGACCCCCTAACAAATTGTGTTGTATGGGCATAGTTTGTGTTTCTCTTAGGAAAATAGCTAGTACTGCAATGACTGGATTGTGTGGAAGATATAATTTTAAATTTTCAAGAAAATGTCAAACCATGCTGAAGTGACTTTTCCATGTTTTATTTCCTCTGGTAGCTCATGAGAGTCTTGGTTGTTGTGTATCTTTATGCAGTGTTAGTCTTTATTATTTCAGTCTGATGCATTGTGGTATTTCACTGTGGCTTTAACTTTTATTCTCCTAATGACTGAAATCATTGAGTATCATGGGCTTACATTCTATTTATATGCAGTCTTTGCTGAAGGTTTTACCATTAAAAACTGATTTTCTTGTGTTCTTATGGAGTGTCAAGAACCTTTTGCTAAAACACCTTTATCAATAATTTTCAGTAGTTTTCCATATTACAACTCATTTATAACTTTAATAAAGTCCAATTTGTCAATTATTTTTCCTCTTGGATCACTTTCATAACCAAGAATACTTTCTGAAAATTTAGTGTCATAGAGATTTTCTATTTTCTCTTTTACTACGTATTATTATAGTGTTGTTATATTTTGCTCTGTGATCCATTTTGAATTAAACTGGAATATGATGTGAGGTATGGATTAAAGCTTACTATTATTTTTGTTGCATATGGATATTAGATATCTTCCAACACCATTTGTTGAAAGCATTTTCTTTTTATTGAATTTCCTTGGTTCATATGTCAAAAATCATCTGACCATGAATAGGCAGATCCATTTTTGAACTCCATTCTATTCCACTAATCTATTGTATTTGCTTATTTTGACATGAAACCCTTTGTGGTATCTTGCATTTTCATATGAATCTGAGGGTAAATTTCTCAAGTTCTATTTCCTCAAAAGCCTCTTGGAATTTTTCTCGGGACCAAATAAAGTTTATAGGTCTGTTTGAGAAGAACTGACATTTTAAAATTATTGAGTCTTTTGATCCATGAATACAGGCTATCTCTTTATTTGTTTAGGATTTCTTCAGTTTAACTTAATAAAATTTAACTATTTTCAGTTTATATATCTTGTACCTCTTTATATACAAGTTAAAGTCTTGGCATGAATGCACCACACAGTGTTTAGTACAGTCAAGAATGTAAGCAAATCCATCACCTTCAAAAACTTCCTGTGCTTCTTTGTAATTCTTTCCTGCAGTGTATTTCCCTACCACATTCACAGATAGGGACTCGCTTTTTGGCATGACAGGTTATTTTATGTTTATTCCTAGATATATTCCTAATCATTGCATAAATTATAGTTTTTAAATATTCATTACAAATTTGTGGATTTTTTGTTGTTATTGTTAGTATATACAACAAATAGAAAGAAAAATCAATGATTATCTAAAAGAATCAGCCAGTTGATCTGACACCTCTAGAAAGTTTTCCTTAACAAAGTCTAGTAACTTTTTTTTCAAGTACACGTGGAACATTTACCAAGGTAAAGGATACTCTGAGTGGTGGGATATTATAATGCTTAACCTCTAACATGCAACTTTTTACTAGTTTCAGAGAAGTGTGAAAATTACCTAATGTGTGGCAAACTATTTTTAAGCTACCACAGGGATTTTCAGAGGCATGGATTAATAACAGAAAAAAATTGCCACCGAACTATTACTTCAATTTTCAAGTATGTTCAGACTTCTAACCTCACATCCCATGGAGAGATAAAGGAAATACTTGAACACTTAGGTAGGGAAATCCAGCAGGCTGTAGAGGGGATGAAGAAAGTGGCTTTTTTGTAGATGATCCCTACAAAAAGCCAGATTAGCACACCATGAGGATATTCCAGCCAGTGCAAACTGTCCAAGTAAACTTCTGTAGGTGGGAAAATAGTAATGTAGATAAGATTAGCAAGCAGTTTCCTTGATACAAGGTGTAAAATGGTAACAGAAAATGAGGTCAGAAAGTTAGTTTGAGATGTCTGATGGGCTGAGATGGGGTATTTGGGTGCTAGTCTGGGGAATGTGTTGCTAAATATGAATACAGGAAATGATTTCTTTCTTGATTTTAAAGTGAATGATTATTTTAATGGTGCAATTTTTGAGGTGTATGGTGTACTTGTCCATGTACACTGTGAAACAGTCAAATTCGAGTCATTCATGTTTCCATCTCCTTAAATGTTTCTCTTCACATGGCAAATGTGGAGGTCAAATTATCTATTTAAAGTATCACAGACTATTTTGAGGAAGTAAATTATTTCACAAGAACTCATCATTGAAAACCTAAAGGGAATCTTCACTTTTGCCTTTCATCAATTTCATGTGAATTTCTGATTTGTTTCAGAACTTTGGATATGAATGTTTCTCTCTGCCTGTCCTTCTCTTGGTCTGAGACTTGACCTTTCTTCCAATTATCTCATTCCCATTAGTAAATCAAACCTAATTTGGACAAGGTGCTTTACTCAAAATCTCTGCAGTTAGCTTCACAGGGAACATCCTTTTTCATATGTTTGTAGTCCTGAGAAAGATGAGAGGAGACACCATGCATTGATGATGAGGAGGGGTCACCATGGAGTGACCCTGACAGCCTTTAAAAGCTGAGACACCCATTTCAACATTTGCTAACCCGGTCTGTAGTGTTTGTTTCGTGTGTACCACAGCTCTATAAGTGGCTTATTTCTCTATGTGACAATCTATATTTTCATTCAGTAAGCTTTTATCGAGGACATGATGAGTTTAAATAATTGTATCTGATGCTTGTGTGCATATAATATTAATTAATAAAGTATCCCAACTGAGGAGAGGGAGGCGCTGAACTGTTAAACACACTTGGTTTCATCAGAACCTTTAGGGATCTATGAACTCTAGGTCATCAGCAGGGAAGGGTCTGTAAATGAGACATAACGGGGAAGTGAGAGGGCTGAATATGGGAGGCTGAGAATGATTTCACCAGTGAAGGCCCTGTCAGGTTTTCAGTAGGTGCTCAATGTTTTAGTTAAGAAGTGTGCATAATTTAGAGGGCATCTCGTAGGTTGTAACACCAAACTGAAATGAACTTCTCTGAAAGATGCAGTGATACACTCTGGAGAGGGAATTGAACTTGGATTCAGAGCCCTGGTTCTGTTTTTCCAAGATGTTTCACTTGGGGTGAACAGGTTAAAATTTCCTGCTGCTTTTTCTTTCTGGCAGTGAAACAGGATGGAGAGCTGACAGGGGTGCTGTGAGTGCTACTGGGAGAAGGTATACAGATGTGCTCAGTTCTCTTTTGGTTATGTTATCGGTGGGTGGCACAAACCAGCTTCACAGAGTTTTGCTATCAGGCCTTGCAGCTGAGTGGATGGCACTGACGTTTGCATATGATTTGACTTCTGAACTGGCTGAGCTAACAGATTTTCCTGTCCTTCAGGGCAGTTGTTTTGCATCTTCCCTCCTTCAGTTGCTTTGGATTTTAGCTTTCCAAAGACTTCAGGAGGTGCTTCCTCTTGACTAGAGTCATGTGCTAAGATTCTCCAAACTCTAGTTCTCCTTAATGCCCAGATATTCAGCCTCCAAACTAGCAAGACCAGAGGTCTCAGGCAGAGGAGGTCGACTGGTACTGGTTGGTTAATGAGACCAGCCATCACTGTGGATGATTTCCCAGTAAAGTACCATCACCCCACAGTGGATGCCTGTGACCGGCCTGTCTGTACTCATTAAATCATGAGCTGAGGTGGTGACTCCATTTGCAATTCATCAGGGCCCAAGTTCCCTAATTACAGAGCAGAAGACAGGATGTTCAGGATATCCAGCATCTTTTCTGTCTTAGAAACACCCACACAGAGACTGTGACAGGGTGTAAACTATGACAATTTTAGGATTTCAGGGGTGCCTGCAACACTTGGTGGTGTTCCTCTAGATCAAACATGTGCAAGCATGCACACACACTGCTGTGAAACTGGAAAACAGGAAAATAGAGGCATGACTGCTTAATTAAGAAACTATTTGCCCTATTTTTAATTAATGATCTCGGTATGGGACTCAGTTTACATAATCTCATTAATAAACTTTTTTAGTGTTTTTATTTTTTGCTTCTTCACTGATGATTTTAACCTGCTCCCTACGTTTTCTTAATTAATTCTTATGGAATGAGCCGGACACGTCTGCCATCTTAGCCCAAATCCTTCCTATTTCAGCTCTGACTAAGCTGTCCTGGGCTTTGATTTACACACTCTCTGTTTCAGGGAGCTCCATTCTTCAGAAATCAGACAACTCCAGCTTTAGAGAACTCCAGTGATTACCTTATCATGTTAAAATAAAATGTGTCTCCTTTAATCTTCTGGGTATTGGAAATATATTTTCTTTATTCACTACCTCAGTATAATATTGTTCTATAAACTCATGCTGTCCCAGCCTTTGCGTAGGAGAGCAGTTGGGTGGGGTAGCTCTAGTGGGTTCTTCTAGGCTCCAGCTCTCCAAGGTGAAGATTTCTTGCTCCACAGGTTTACTGCTGGAAATCCTGAGCTGCTGTCTAAGCGGAGTCAGAAGGGGTCTGGCCTCAGTGTCCCCACAGCAGACTGTTCAGCATATCCCTGGACTCTGCACTCTCCTGAGGTTAAAGCCGTGGTTCGGTCTGTTGGACTCCACAGTGGGACTGGGTATTCCTAAGTGGCTTTTCTGCTCTACTCCATGAGCTCCTTTTCCTCTAATGCTTTATCCAGGGATCTCTACATGGACCCCTGGACCTCTTCTTGTATTGACTAGATGAATCTCTCCTCTGGGACTTAATGTCTCCTGCTTGGTCCTCAAAATCTGCCTCTTATTTTTAAAATTCTGTTTGTCTTTTTGTTAATTGTGTTTTATTTAATGGTGAACAATTCAGTATGGCTGTGGCAGAAAGTGCTGAAATTCTGCTCTGGTCATATGCTCTCCTGCTAAATGAATAAATGAAAAAAATACAACAAAAAAGTCAATAAATGTCTAAAACCAAGAAAGAAGGGGAGAATCTTGGAATTAATATTTAGTTTAAAGAAGAAAATAAGCTAGAAGGAAAACTACGGAATTTCTAGTATATACTAAGCACTGTACCAAGTCTCCACATTGCTGTCTAATTATCACACTCTAACCTCTGTTCGATAATCCTATGCCTTATAGGGACTGAACTCAGGGCCTTCGCCCTGTTATCCATCAGGCTTTTATTTTTATTTTGACACTAGATCTGGCTCAGTCCCCAAATTGCCCAGGTTGGGTGCGAATTTGTGATCCTCCTGCCTCAGCCTTTCAGAGTCCTGACGTTATAGGTATGTGTGACTGTACCCAGTTGGCAGTTCATCACTATGTGTATGTCCTCTATGTGTACATTTGTGTGTGTTTGCATATGTGTGTGGTGATTATGTGTGCATTTTAAGCATTATTTCATTTTCACATGGATTGTCGGTGACTGCTCATCCTTCCCTCACTGCAATCCCAGGTTCTGATTAGAAGACATTCTATTATCACTCCTTCACATTGTGCCAAAGACATTGCAGGTATCTGATGCTCCATCTCATATATCAGATGGCACTTCAAACTGTGTATGAGACTGATTTCCAGCTATGCACTACAAGTAACATAATGACACAGATCCTTTCTTTGGTAAATATTTCAGCTTACATATCAGTTCCCACAGATTAGATTTGGTTCCCTAAATACCAGAGATCATCACTGAGTGAGCCTTTGCTTAAAGAAGCCTAAACTTGAGCCATTTCTAAGCAATAAATGTACCTGGAGACCATACTCTTAAATGAAATAAGTCGGACATACATGTTTAAACACCACATTGATTCTCTGGTACGAGAAACTGGAAGCATAAATAAGGACCACAGTGTACAATACATGTTGGGAAGTGGGATCACTTATGCTTTGAGTTCTCAGTTTGACTTTGACATGCATAAATTTCATTCCACATTTGGAAGTTATATAAAAATTTAGTTTTATTTTATCATGGATATCAAAATAGTTGATGGGAGATGACAATGGACATGTGGCTTTTATTCTTCTGTAACCTTCAAACTAACTGTATGAGATAGATTATCATGACTCTGATTAGGTGAGTATTTCCTCACACCATATTTAGCAAGTAACTCATCAGTGGACTAATCCACATGAATTTAGTAACCCTGTAACACAGTTACCTTCTGGAAGTCTCAACTCTGAACACATGAGACACAGGGGGAAATTTTTAGATCTTGAATTTCCATCATTTCTGAGAGTTGAGACACGGGGAAATTTTTAGATCTTGAATTTCCATCATTTCTGAGAATTCTACTGTGTGTGTGTGTGTGTGTGTGTGTGTGTGTGTGTGTGTATGTATATATATATATATATATATATATATATATAGAGAGAGAGAGAGAGAGAGAGAGGTCTTACTTAATGTAACATATATAATCACCCTATGAGGTTGGTGCTATTATTATCCCAATTTCATTGGTGTAAGAATATGAACAGAAAAGTTCATGTAACTGGTTAATGGAGGCTCCAGGCTGTGAATCCAGGGAGTTGAAATCCAGATCAGGGCTCTCAGACTTTATTGTAATTCCTAACAATGTCATTGACCTCAGTGACTTTGGAATATTTAATTATTTACAAGATTAAATCTTAGTAGGCCTGGCACGGAGTTCAAGAAATGTTAGTTCCCGTTACCCTGCTCTCCATGGAAGTTACAAAACCCCTAACTTTTACTTCCTTTATTTATCTAGGAGAAGACATGCTGTTCTTCATGGTGGAAAATGGCAAACTGATGTCTTTAGTGAAAGACATCCCCTGAGCATCGCTTTTCTCTGCTCTGTTAACGTCACTTCCTTTCTGTGCCTTATCCATAATGCAGGGCTTGGGCAAGAACGTCCCTGAGCTCTGATTCCTTCACCAAACTCTTTGATCCTTTGATAAATGGAACCTAATTTGCATTGCGCAATTATAGGTCATGTATAAATATTAACTTATGCAACTGGTTAATCACTTAAAGTCAGACAAATGTGCAGAGCAAGGTGTTTAATATGTTTACATAAACCGTACAAACCATTTTATCATCAATTGTGCTTACTCCCACCCTAGCGTGAGTGTGTGAAGGCAGAGAGATTGATGTGTGGGCTCCTGCTCCTCAGGTTTTCAGTCCGAAACCACTTTGATGGCGGCTGTGGGCTCCCTTCCATGTGCCTGGGAACTGAGATTGTGAAAGTGTTTGTGCAAACAGTGCCCAAGAATTGGAGGTGGCCGAGTCATTTTCCCTGTCTGCAGACAGTCTGGGTTCTTTGTGGGTGCCTTATTTTTCATCTATCAGGGGAAGCATGGAAATTGCCCCTTGTTTACACCTGAGTGTCAAGCTTCCCTTTCCTCTCGTTTTTTTTTCTTCTTTCTCACTTTAAAATTTTACCACAGGAGATTCAGGACAATTTCAGGGCAGTTATGGGAAATTTCTCAACATGGGATAAAATCCTCTGAGTTTTTGCTCCATTGATTTTTATAGGACTGTGGATGGCCATAAAACCAGCATGGATGCAGTGCAATTGTCTGCTGCCTGTATATGGGCAGTGCAGGAAGGCGGGTGTGTGTGTGTGTGTGTGTGTGTGTGTGTGTGTGTGTGTGTGTGTATGGATGATGGTCCTGGGGCGAGACCAGGATGGTGCTGGGGAGGGGCGTATTTAGCATGCAGGGTCAGGCTCTGGCCAGGAGGAGGTTAGCCCAAGCTGGAATTTCTATGGGAACTGAGTGGTACATAGTTCCCAGAATGGTACTAATGTAGAACCCATGTGACATGGTAAGGACCCTTGGGACAGCAGTGATAAGGAGTTGCTGAAATCTGTCATCCAAGGAAAGCAGCACAGGGTACCATGCTAGTGAATTTCTATAGACAGCTGGCAAGGTGGATCTGAGAAGAACCCACACACTGAAGCAGGCAGAGTAGGAAGGAAAAATCCAAACCTCTTCTCCTTACCAAAGTCTGCTCTGCCTTCTTTGGGCCTCATGTACTGAGAAAGTTAGTCAGGATGTCAGACAGATGAAATCAGTTCTGATGGGTGAGTCCTGTGAGGATCAGACTGCCGAGGGAAGCCCAGAGCACATGCTGTGGGATGGCTGCAGGCTTGTGCACAGATAGCTATGCCACAGTCATGGGAGACTGCGACATAAAGTAAGGGAACAAAGTGGAGGAAAGCGGAGACCATCTGGCAGGTGAGGTTGAGTCTGGTGTCTGTTCCAGCTCTTCTTGTCATAGATGATTGGTTCCACTCTAAACAGACCAGCTTCAGACCTTTGCTGAGTCCCACTGTTCAGGACCAGCAGGGGCTTGGTTTAGGAAGACACTGGTTTTCTTTTCACTGCTAGGATAATTGCTTATTAATCCTTTCTTGTCCTCAGTTTCCATATTTGTCAAGTGGGACTATGTGCAGACATAACTTACTGAGCTGAGAGTACACAATGAATGTGATATGACTAGTCCAGGAGCCGGTGTTCATTCATTCTTGCTTTCATTCATGAGCTATACTCTGGGGTGAATAGCATGAAGCAGGCTCCTGAATTCAAGGAGCCAAAAGTCCAGTTAAAAGCAGGTACTTATTTTACATAGATATAAACATGCATGGAATTACAAAGATTGTCGGGTAGAATTGTGTCCATACGGGTGTTTATGTAAGGCTTCATGCCTGAAGTTTTAAGAAGGTAGAGACCAATGGGTATAAATGGAAAGGTAGAAATTGTATGTGGGGCATCAGTGAAGTCCTTCTCAAAAGAACTACAAAGCTGTAGAATGGAGCATGAGTAGAAGCCGCCCAGGACATAGGGAAATGAGCAGGGTAGCAGTCAGAAGGTGAGGGAGGAGGAGAATTACAGGGGTACAAGTGCTATTCTTCCAACCTCCTCCACCAGCTCCTCCCTCCTGGAGGGACTCTGTGGCTGTGACTCATTGTTCTGACCTGCCCTCGTGCTGCCGACCACTCAGATGACCTCTTCTGTCTCTGCTACCACTCACCCTACTCGTATTCTCCTCCAGGCTCATGGTTTCACTACCATGTGTTCACTGTTAGCGCAGCTCTCTCCCATTTGCCACGCTGGAGTAGTGGACTGCCTGCTTGATATCTCAACGTAAGTGTCTTACAAAGATACCAGCTGCAACATCCATTCTAAAAGGAAACATCTTGTTTCCGTTCACTCCCTTTTATAAACTTGCTTCTCTCACAGTTAATTCTTCTCAGGACAAGTCCTTTAGAGCCTTGGCTCTTCTCTTATTTTATACTGTGCAGTTCGTCTCCAGGGAAAGTGTCTCAGCTCAGTAAACACACCTTAAAACATGGCTAAGAATCCCTGCCAATTCACTCTGTCCTCACTGAGCGTGTCTGAGCCATGCCATTGTCATCATCACCATGTCTCCCACCCTCCTTGGGTTACTGTGACAACCTCGTTTGCCCATCTACTATTGGCTCTCCATAGAGCAGCCAGGGGACCCACAGCAGCCTACATAGTCTTTTGTCATCCAGGCTCAAACATCTCCAGTACACACCCTCTCTGTAAGAGCAAAACCATAGCTCACAAAATTACGTGGACTCCTCTAGCATCTCTGTCCTCATTTCCCATGTGTTCCCAGTCACTCACCCTGCTCTTGCCACTTGGGTCTCCTTGCTGTTTCCTGGATGCCATCTATAGTCCAGCCTCAATCCTTTCATCTTGTATCCCTGTTTAGGATGCAGACTGTCCACTGAGCTGAGCTGCTCACTGATTTTTAGACTCTGCTCAAATCCCATCTTTTCAAAATGCTTTCCCCACCATCCTTTGTAAAATTCATCATCTTCCCCACTGCTCAGGACACTTACCATCGAGCATGTTCATTCCTAATCTGCTATCTGCCCTTCCCACTAGAATCAAGACTCTAGAAAGGCAGGAGCATGATCTCCGTGGTGCCATGCTACATAGAAGGGGCACTCGAGACTTAGCTGTTGGCAGATGATATGAGTGAGAGGTGGGCACAGCGCGAGATCCTCCCTCTGGTCAGGGCTCATGTAGGACATTGCTTCTCTGAGAGAGGAAAGAAAATGAATGTAGTCCACTGTCTATGGCTTCCTTGCTTCCTATCATCCTGAGAAGTAGTGGACATTTTCAGTAGTTGGTTAGTTATTATTATGAATCTACCTTCTGTGCAGCCCTGTATTGGGTGCTATGAAAACTACAATGAAATATGTGATACCCTTTCTGTTCTAAAGAATCTCTGCAGTCTCACTAGGGTGAGTGCACACACACAACTATAATTAACAATATGGTGTGGTGGCTGTAATATCAATGATTGTGTTCCAGGAACCACACCAAATCCTTGGGTTTGACATTTCATCAAATCCTTGTAGCACTCAGAGAAAGGGACCACTGTTATCTCCATCTTCATCCCTCTCCACAAGATGGGGAACATGAACAGATGAGGAAAAGGAAGTCTGGAGAACATAAGTAACTTTTTCCAGGTGACAGTGAGTGTGACTTTCAGGTTTGGAAAAATGAGTGAGCTGGTAGTAGGCAAACTAATCCACCTATCAGACTCTCAAAGCTTTAATTACACATCATGGTTTCTGAACCAAAAAATCAGGCAGTGAGGTCAGTGTACAGCATGAATAACTGTTGAGCTGGTTATTCATGGGTTGTGTGCCAAGGGGAGCATTGTTCCTGGGGACCAGGTGCTTCCAGCTGGATGTAGAATGATGAGCAGGCCTAGTATGGTCTGTTTTCAGAGGGCTCAGAAGGGAAAGGACAGGAGAAAGAAGTCAGGTCATCAGCTACAAATCTAGAAGTCAGGTAGTTTGCTTTGGGGAAGAGGTCCCACTGGGAGGTTTGATTTGACTGATGACAAAGAAAGAGGGATCAAAGTTAGCCTAAAAGATGAGAAAAGATTTGTGCTAGAAAGGAGTGAAAAAAGAACAGAGGAATCACTTGATAAGGCACAGTTCTGGTTGCACAGTTTGATTTCTGCCTAGCAAATTTTCACTCTACTTACACGTCTCTAGGAAGCCTTTCTAATCTACTGAGCAGTCAGCTTTGCAAAAAACTATGATCAACACAAGATATGTTGCCTTTTTCTTCAGCAAATCCCCAGTATCCAGTTCATGGTAATGCATAATACTCAGTTCTTGAGTGAAGGTCTGTATGCCACTGACATCTTTGGAACCTCTCCTCAAAGAGAACCTTCTTTCACTTTACTGGTTTCCAGCTGACCAGACATACTCAAGCCTGGCTGAACTTGGAGGACGTAGCTCCACACTCTGGATGTACCTGTGACTCTGAGCTAAGGTTTGGTACCTGGGCTGTGGTTGCTGTTTAGCTGACTCCTGTGAGGAGATTCGTGGTAGGAGACATCATGGGCATGGTGGGTGTGTGAGGCCACGCTGGCCAGCCTCTGACTGAAAGGACAGGGAGGGCAGGTTGAGAAGGTGAGACTGAGGTTTGACTGTGTGTTTTCTTCATCTCTTTCCCCTTGAACCCTAGGGAGCTGTCTCTGTACACATGCATTGCTTTAGTTCCTCAGCTCTGGCACGCACTTACTGAGTGGTTGCTGCATGTCAAGCATTGTGGTTTTTTTTTTTTTTTTTTTTTTTTGGTGGATAACTCCTTTTTGTATCACAATACCTCATAAGATAATTTTTCTTTTTTTAATTTCCAAATTGAAGAATTACAAGCATGAGAAATTAGTGATTTAAGCCACTATAAAACACCAGTACATCCTGCAGAAATTTGAGAAGCTAATATTTTTAAAAGACCTTGGAAAAGAGAGCAGAATTTAAATTACAAAAGGAAGAATTCAAGAACCAGAGAAACACACTTTCCTTGTGTCCTCAACAGTAAATGATAAATGTTGAGCCTCATGCAAAGGGTATTATTTTTAAATCCCTGTCTTTAGTAATCTAGTTGGAAAGAAAAAGCATCCTGCAGATTTAAGGACATTGATGTGGAGAGAACAACAAGAGAAAGACCTTCTGCCTTGTGAGAAGGTAGTGAGGTGACACACCAGCATGTGACATGCACAACTGTCTGCATGTGCAAGGTGTATGGCGGTTGTGGTAACAGTGTGTTACAGTTATTGGTTAATGATTGACTGCTTTATGTTCCATGTTTTTACAGGATAGCAGTAATTTTGAGGGCAAAACACTAGTGCTTATAATGATAAGAAAAGCCAATTTCTTTTTGCAGTGTGGAGTGCCCTGACCAGGCAGAAGCTAAGCACTCTCCAAGATGATTGTGAGCACAATTGCTTCTCTCCAGCTGTCCATTTTGCAGTTTATGGAAACATCAAGAGAATCTGAGAATTTCATAATTGAAGGAACCTTCTCTTTTCTAACAGATGAGGAGACTAAAACCCAAATAGCTTTAGAGGACCATTCCTAAGTTAATCACAATCACAATGAGAACAGACACGTGGCCCACCAGCTTCGGGACTATGGAAAAAGTGCAGGCCACAGACTCCAGGGTGTCACTGGAAGATGTGCCGCTCCTTCCTGTGTAGTTTGATCAAGGAGTTTACCCTGAATCTTAGCTCCCCAGTCAGGTTGGGAAGTGTCTTAGTGACTTTTCTTATTGCTGAGACAAAATACCCACTGCACAGAAGTTAAAGGAGGAAAGGTGTATTTTGGATCACAGTTTGTAGAGTTTTCAGTGCAAAGGTGGCTGGGCCCAAGGTAGGTTGGTAGAAGAGCAGGGCTGAGGAGAAGCAGTCCTGGAAGGCAGGCAGGAAGCAGCAGCCAAGCAGCCTGCCTCTCTTCTTTCCCTTGATAATCTGCCCGGGGTAGGTGCCTACTGATTGCTGCCGCCCACACCTGCAGGTGTCTTATTACCCACACAAGTACTATGCTCAACCAATTTTCTTATCATAGACTCTTAATCGCAGTGTCACACACGTAAGTCCAGTGTCACTTACCCATCATCTAGCCACCTCCAGAAAGCCCTGCCTTTGATTGCAAGAGGGCTTTGGAGGATATCTAAGTACAAGAAGGCATTTGAGGGACCTCTAAATGATAGGAGATAATGATCTCTCAGCCCAAAAAAGGAACCCATGAAGAAATGCAGAAATGCTTTTGTAAACTAAGGCAACGTGGATGGCACTGACTGTTAATTCTACCTGCCTGTGCCACCTTTTGGAGGTGTTGGGAATTTTCTAGTGCCTGGTATTCCTGTCCGGTTGTGTTTCTGCTGGAAGTAAAGGGTGCAATGTGAGTCAAGCAACACAAGCAAGCGAAGTCTTTTGGAAGTGAGAGTTTGCTTTCCAGAGCACACTTCCTCCAGTTGTCAGAGGGCAGCTCATCATACTTGGTCATTAACCGAAATCACCATGGAGATTATCTCCTCCTCAGAAACTCAGCAGACCAGGGCACTACAGCTTTAAGCTGTGCTCTGGCTATTATGTCAGCCTCGGCTGCACTGCTCCAGCTACTCTTGCATTCAATAAACATGAGGAATGGCACCATAATAGCAACCAATGCACCAGACATACACTTTAATTAAAGGAATACATCACACAATAAAGTGCATTTAAATGAAAAATCTTTCCATTGGAAGTACAGTTTCTTCTTTTTCTTTCTGATGGCTGAGCACTTCTCATAGAAAGGAAGGGCAGGCTTGGTGCATGGAGAGTATCTCTAGGGAGATAGTGGAGGTTATGCCTGCCTGGACCCATGTAGAGTTCGCTAACCTCATGTGGTGTTGATTGAATCAGACAGTGGCTAAGGTGACCATACAGAGAGCACATTGGTGTGTGCATGGCATGATGCCAAAGAATTGCTTAGTGTCAGGAGAAGGAGGAATACCCGCGGGAGAAGCACAGGAAGGGACGTGAAAGTCAACGTAATTTCTGGTTTGCACTGCGCTTTGTGGGTGTCCAGGCTGACAAATTCATAGAAGGCCCAGGATTCTTGTCTATTGAGATTGAGAAGCAAGCTAAAGCATCTGTCTGCCCTGCCCTGAACCTAAGACAATACTTTTTCCTTATAAATTTCTTGAACGAAGTTCATATAATAAACAACATTCATTTAAAGTACACAGTTCAAAGAGCTGTGAGCAGCATAAACACTTTTAAAACCACTGAGATATAGAACTTTCCTTTACCTATGGTACCCTTCCCCCAACCTCTGCCCCAGATTTATGCTCTTCTGCTCTTTGGCACTATAATCTGTTAATACAGGTGGCATCATGCAATGTGCCCTTGTTTTGCAAGTCTGGCTTTTTTCACTGAGCTTGGTGAGTCTGAGACTCCTAGGTGCTGCTGTACATATCAGGGATTTTTCTTTTTATTACTGAGTAGGCCAAGGAGTTTTAGGGTTAATACAATTATTATCTTGATAACATGGCTTCTACTGCTGGTTTTGGAAAATAGAAAGTTCTATGCATCTGTGATCTGAGGCAATTTTCCTCCCCATTTTAGAAGTGCAGAGGGTGCTCCGAAGGCCAGCCATGGTGGTGAGCACTTCTAAGTATAGGTTTCACACTCCCCTGCTCCCACCTCTCTTTTTCAATTTCCATTTCTCTTCCTATCAATGTTTACTGAACACTAACAATAGTCCAGGCATTGCTCTGGTACATGACAACACCAAGAAACAGCAGGAACTCCTGCCATGGAGAAGCTTGCTATGTTTATCAAATAAAAATACTGTAACATTTATTGTAACGGCTGGTCTAAGAGAGTTAGTGGACTGTTGTGTTTGTTAGTTTAATGATAACATATAGTTGATATAAGTGCTAAAAACAGACTAGCAAAGGCCAGGATGGAAGGCTGCACTTTAGGTGGGGATTTCAGGGAAGGTTTCATGAAGATGGTGACATTTGAGAGAAGCGAATTTGCAGACCAGGCTTCAGCAGATTTGCTGAGTTTCCAGCATAGCATCAACACCTGCAGCGCAACCACTCAGCAGGGGCAGACTTACCAGCATGCAGGAGATAAACCCTGTGCTTCCTGTAGCTTATGTCTCTGTCAGGTAGGGATTTTCCCTGGTTCACCGGGTTCTCTTTGGCGTTTGGTTCCGGTGACAGAATGTACAAAAGGCTATGGAGAAACAGGAGCAAGTTGAGTCCATATGCATGTTCCATGTGAGGGAAAACCACACTGAGGGGGAAAACCATGTGCGTTTCTTTTGTACACAGATGTCTTCATGAGCATTTACCATTTTTGTTTTTCTCTGGTAAATATACACTTGCCTTCAAGCTTCATATTGAAAGATTAATGGCAGTAAGAAAGTGTGAAGCTGTAGAGAGACCGTTATGTGAAGACAGATCTGACAGCAGATTACCGGAAGTCTACGCGGAAAGGAAGAAAGCAGGCCCCTTTCCCGTTAGGATCCTCACCTGCTAAGGTTCTTGTTCTTCCTCTTATGTGCCAAAAAGACATCCATCTCCTCCTTCTGGTCATTAAGAATTCTAATGCTCACTCTTTCATCTGTTCCATTTTCCCCCTACTTCTGCATCTACAAGGTTGATTTACAAGGTCTACTATGGAACTGTGATGAAACCAGCTAGTTATAATTTTACATCCCAAGAGCAAAGAATTGGACCCCATGCCTATCAAACAGAAGTGTTCTGTGTTGAGGCCTCCTCATAAGTTCTTAACTTCCAAGCTTCTAGACAGGACTGGCAAATGCTTGGCATCTTGTGTTTTAGAATCAGAAGGGTATGAGAGCAACTTCTAATTGTACAGAGTTTAAAAAGCAGCTACTGCATAATCTGAAGACTGAATCGAATCAACCAAATCTGGAAGACTATACCAAGAAGAGTGAATTATGACTGATCTGATTTAGTAAAGATAGTGTAACACTAGAAAATGTGAAAATGACATTCACTATATTAATGGCTTAAGAGTAAAACTACATTAACTTCTCAGTTGACTAATAAAATTACTGAATGAAAATCAATACTCATTATGACTTACAAAATAACAAGCAGATAAGCTGGGCACAGTGTCATGTGCATGCCTGTAATCCTCACTCCTCAGGAGGCTCAGTTAGGAGGATCCCAGGTTCCTGGTCGGGCTGGGCAACTTAGTACAAAAAAGAGACCTGCAGGGTAACCTGGTGGTAGAGTCCACAGGTTTAATCTGCAGTACTGTGAAGAAACAAGCAAAAGCAAGAAAGCAAAAAAAAAAAAAAAAAAAAAAAAAAAAAAAATCAGGAGATGTACTTCCTCTTCCTCCTTCTCTTTAAACTCTTCCTCTTCTTTTTTTCAGTAGTAAAGACCAAACCCAAGTCCTTTCCATTGAGCTATATTTTGATTTTTATTTAAAGACAGATTAAGATGCACAGCTTGAACTTGAGTTTTTAATCCTCCTGACTCAGCCTCCCAGAGTGCTGAAATTACAGTGGTGTACCACCGTGCTCAGCTGCTGAGTGCTTCTTTAATCTAATAAAGATTGTCCTCCAAAAATACTGTGCACTTATTTTAATAGTAAAGTATTAGAAAAATTTCTATTAAAATCAGGAGTCAGACAACAACCCTCATTCCCGTAGACAGCGACATTACTATAACCATCAAATTGAAATTATTACTCATCATGGTAAGAGAGAAAAGAAAAAGAAAAGAGATTGTTCACTGTAATAATATTCTCTATATGTAAAACTTGAAATACAAATTATTAAGCTTAATAATTTTAATTTCTTGTGAGCAAAATCAAGTGGATTTTTATTCTCCTGCAATAATGATTTAGAAAACACAATTACAATATAATTTACACTGTATAGCTTCTCACAATGATCAATAAGAAGTGATAAAAGAAAAGTTATGTCAGACCTATTGAGAAAAAATTTAAAACTTTGTTAAAAGATCCTAAATAAAACCAAACTGAATAGAGAAAATTCACCATGTGCATTGCTCGGTATCCTCACTAACATAAAAGTATGAATTATCTGCAGGTTACTCAGTTCAGGTCAGTCAGAATGGCAGCAGGTGTGGATAGAAGCAGGTGTCTGCCTAAAGCAGGGTGCAAGGCAATGACTTAGGGGAAAGTGAGATTCCTCTAAGAGGATGAAGCATGAATCATTGGGCTGGTCTGGGAAAGGTACCAGACATCAGAAGTTATAGTCTAGCTTTATCATCCTGTTTAATTTGTAAACACACACACACACACGTCACACCACACTTATACACAGAGGCATGGGTAATTTGAAAAATGGTTCAGGGTCCGGAAGCGATCCATGTAAAACACAGGTGATAACTTGCTATGAGGAAATTGACCTTGGTAAACGGTGGGTATTGGACAGACTAATTAGTATGCTGGGAAAGTTAATTATGCACAGGGAAGAAATAAATTTGGATTTGAACTTTTTACTGTATGCAAAAATAAAATTCCAGAGAATTTCAGACTTAAATATATGAAATAAATATTAACCTTTAAGAAGAAAATTTTTGGAACTATCCTTTACACTGTATGAGAAGAAAGAGCATCTGAATTAAGATGAAAAAATGCCAATCATGAAGTAAATACATATGCCATATTAATGTGCATAACAGTGAAGAATAGTTGTATATCAAAGGTACCGCTGAAAGTATGTGAAGAGGTAATCCACGGATTTAAAGATGATACTTATAACACAGCTATCAAAAGATTGATTTCATATAAAGAAATGTTGTAAATTTATAAACAATGATAAGTAAAAAAATGTAACCACTAAAATGAACCAAAAGTTGTCCCATAGGAGAGAAAACACTGAGGGAAAATGAATGCTCTGAATTTTTGTATTTCCCTCAAATGAGTATTTTGAAACTAATTTCCAGTGTGATGGTACTAGGGAAGCAAAGACTTTGAGAGGTGAAAAGTACCAAGGAGGAGCCCTCGTGAAGGTGATTAATGCCACAGAGGCTGACGATGGCTGAGGCTCTTCCCTTCCGTTAGATGAGGGCACAGGCAAAGGTGCCATCTGTGTACCCGAAGCGGACCTTACTGTCCTCACCTCCCAGTGCCTAGATCTTGGACTTGCCAGCCTCCAGAATGGTGGGAAGTAAATCTCTAATGTTGATAAGCTGCACAATGGATGATACGCTATTGAAACAACTCAGATGGACTGAGACACAGAATAAGCGTGACAGAATGCTCAGCCTCATTAGTAATCAGTTCAATGCAAATTAGGACTAGATCAGATTCTATTTAATGGCTAGCATCTGGTAGAATTTAACAGCACTGTAGTCTTAGTGTGGGTGAGGAGACCCTGGTGTACCCAGAGAGCACAGTAAATTTGAAGAATCACCTTGGGAAACAGCTGGCCAAGCCTCAGTGCCAAGTAAGGGCAAACCCTACAGCCGGACAGTCTACTCCTGGGCATAGACCTTGGGGAAACTCTTGCCAGGAGATGTGTGGTTTTATACATATAATTACTTATTATAGCAAAAGAGCCAGAAATAACTCAGATATCTGTTGATAGGAGACGTAATAAATTGTGTTACATTGGCACAGTGGTATGCTGGACAATTAACAGTCTTAGAAAAATGATCCGAGGTGAAAAAAGCCATATTAAACAGATTTGATAGAAATTACCAGAAATGATTTCATTTCTTTGTGAATTTCAGGAACAAAAAACTCTGGGTCATATTGTGTTTAGCGACACAAATCTGTGCAGTTGAATTATTTTTTAAAGCAGTGAGACCATAAGCATCCGCTTCTCCTGAACTCTCACTTTTGGATTTGGGAGAGTCACAGAGCTATCTGTAGGGGAAGGGCTCAGGTTTTACTTCTAAATTGTTGGTTCTAGAATCAGAGCTGTTTTCCTCTGTGCTTCATGACTGAGTTATGTTATCTGCCACATAATACAAATGTTACATACATAGTTCATAAATATAAAATCTTACAGTTTTTGCAAAAAGCTGAGGTATACTACTGAGATAATTGAAGAGCAAAACTGATTCAGCCCCACCCCTGTAGACTAAGGAAACCACTGTCACTTGTAGAACTGGAACTGTTCATTCAAATGGTGACCACTGTTTTGTGTTCACTCTTATGTAAATGATTATGATAGAAGACAAAGGCCGCTGCGGTTCTGTTGTGTCTGCTGCAGGTGGAACTCTGAGGGCTGAAAGTGATAGTCCTGGGTGCCACTCTGGTTGCTTGCCCCCTGTGGAGGTCTTCCATCTCTCTTTAGTTGTTGTACTGTGTGGAATAGAGGTCTGACCTGCTCAACACTCCCAGAATAAACGTATTTTAGACTGTAGAGGGGAAAAGAACACTTACCTAAAATAGCATATGCAATATTATTAATCTTGAAAACTACCTCAGGGGAAAGATGTGTTTAAACTTATGTGGCTCTTGGAATCAAGCAGTGTTCTCACGTGGAGAACAAAATTCTTTGATGTAGTACAAGAAACTCTGTTATGTCTCTCTTAATGATTAAATTTTGCTGGTTCTCCCATGCTAGTAGTATTTTCTACCATTTTGGGTAATTATCAAGGCTCTTTGTTGTTATAATGAAGGGATTTCTTTTCTTTTTTTTTTTTTTTTTTTTTTGAGGGGACTCTTTGCCTCTTTGATAGTCTCAGTTTGGAAAGGCCACACTCTGAGGGTGTGTGAAGCCCGGCTGTGTCTCCACACAGTCCTGGTGGCAGCAGTGGAAACTCCCTACCTTACAGGGCCAGTGCTGTGGCATGCACAGATCTCCACGGGGAGATCAAAGTATGGGAAGTTTGTTTCCCATTTCTAGCTGGCATTAGGCCAACAGTCTTTTTTGGAGATTCATAGTTAAAAGGTCACTTAACTACAAAGTTTAGTGGGATCAGACTGTCTGAAAGTGTTTTCTAGCAGTGCATCTTAGAGGTTGGACTTTTAGATTACACAGTCCAGCCTAAAAATGGGGGGGGGGGCAGTAATGTGCATCATGGCTCTGTTATTATTGCTAATACTGGGACTAGAGCATAAACAATGAATGGAAGAAGTGTTGCTCAATAAATGCAGAGTTTCAAAGCATCAGTCTTCCTTAATTTTCATTTGCCTTGCAGGGAAATGCAGTCATTTGCCTTGACTTCTCTTTAAGTCTCCTCTTTATTTCTTTGAACTTTGCTTACTATGTTGTTGGGTCTAGGCATGCATCTGTTATCTACTTGAAACTGAGGACCCTGATTATCAGAGATTCTGCTGAGGTCATTTATATATTCCTTATAGTGACCAATAAAAGCATTCATTGACCAAGGCACAGTGGGCCAACCTGAAAGACCTGATTTTTTTCATGAGATGTTCACTGGCTGATGTTGCCTATGGAGCACATTCTCATCTCTGTGTGATGTTGGACAGCTTTACCCTGGTTAGGTACTGTATAAGGAATATATTGTTTGAGCATGACAGAAAACTGAAGTCAAATTGGTATAAGCTGAAGGTGAATTTATGGGGTACATCAGCTCTAATGTTCAAGGAAAGATGTCAGCTTTTCAGTCACTGGGACAAAATACCCAGCACCTACAACTTAAAAGAGAAGTTTAACTTGGCCTATATTTTGGGAGTCTCAGATGGTGGACACTAAGGCAGAAACAACACGATAGAAAGGCATAATGGAGAAAATCTGCCCACCTCATGGTAGCTAAGAAGCAGAGACAGAAAGGAGGAGCCAGATACAAGAATACATCCTTTCAGGTCGTGTCCCCAGTGACCCCACCTCCAATCAAACTCCACCTTCTACTCGCACATCCAGTCATGAACACAACAGTGGGTTAATTCCCTGGTGAATATAGTGTTCCCATGATCCACTCACCTTCCAAAAGCCATACCTGTGATAAATGTTTTGGCAGATATTTTACATGTAAATCGTAACATTTCACTCCTGTCCCCTGGAATGACTCATGTCCATATCATGAAAAATGCATTTAGTCTATCTCTGAGAGTTAATGAAGTTATAGCAGTTTTCCTCCAGGACTCAGGGCAAACCCTTAGTTATAAGCCCAAGTAAAAATCAAAAGTAACGTTAAACACTTAGCATCCTCATCCAAAAGGTAGGACTAATGGGAGAGAAAGAATCAGACCAAAGCAAGACTGAAAACCAGCAGGGCAAATGTTAAACTCTGCAGTTTCATGCATGGCACCTGGGCATGTTGTTTTGAGATGTGTACTCAGTGAGCTTAGGTGGCCCTGCTCCTGTAGACCTGCCAGGCTGTTGGACTGGTTCCATTTGCTGCCTGTGGTTTTCCTCAGTAATGGTCCATGTGTCTGACATATCCAACTGCCTGTGGTCTCATCTGCACCTTCAACTCTACTCTCACAGATTCAAGCCTTACCTTCTCAGCGGTTCCTGTCAAGGATTGTGAACATGTCACTTTTTTCCCCTTGTTTCCCAGGCCTTCTGAAATCAGGGTGGAAACCACTGTAACCCCATAACTTTTATTCATCATGTCTAAAAAAATGGTAACATGTAGATGATGCCGAAGTCAGCTGCTGACTCCAGCAGTATCCTGACCCTTTTGGATCATGAATTCTGTGGCTTCTTAGTCCTTGGATGGCTAAATATACAGTATACTAGGCAGCTCTGAATTATCAGGGTGACCTAGGATTCTTTTCTCAAAGCAGAATCTTGTAAATATACTCTTTCTCACCATTGAGCCTGCAGTGTGCGGGTTCTAGTCCTTTCCTCCGATGTCCTCGAGGCATCTTTCTTATGAACCTGATGCAAAGTACTTGCCTCCTTTTTAGTGCAAATCATTTCAGCAACCAGGATCTGTTTGGTGTCAACTTTATAGGCATTTCCTTTATGGCTAAACTGCAGATTTTTCAGATCATTCAGCTCTGCTGTTTCTTCAAGATTCTCATTGTAAATCAAGCTAAAAGCTTTGAGTGGTATCTAAGCCATCCCAAAAACACTGGGCTACCTTGAAATTTCCTGTACCAGATTAATTAGTCTGCTACCTTTAAATTCAGTCTGACAAAAAGGCTTAGGATCTAGACACAACATAGCCAAAGTCTTCACCAGAATGAAACTAGAATCTCTTTGCTAACATAATTCTTTTTTTTTTTTTTTTTTTTGTCTTTTTCGACCTAGGGATCGAACTCACGACCGCACACTTGCAAGGAAGGTGTTTATGCCCCTGGGCTAAATCCCCAGCCCCAACATAATTCTTTTTCCATCTAAAATCTCCTGAACCTCCCCTTCACTGTCTGTGTTCCTATCAGCATTGTTAACTTAGCTGCTTTCTGGTTGCTAGGACAAAATACCTGACACCAAAAATTAAAGGAGGAAGGGTTTATTTTGGCTCACAATTTGTAGAGGTTTCAGTCTATAGTCAGCTGGCTGCAAGGCAGAGTGGCATAGCAGAGGGGCATCTTGGAAGGGAAACAGTCCGAAACCTGCTTTCTTTCTGTTCCATTCTATTCTATTCAGGCTACAAGCCTATTGGATGGTGCCACCCACACCAGGGTGGGGATTTCTGTTACCCATATACAGAACAACGCTAAATCAATCTGTGGACCGATTCAGTTATCCACATTCACACACCCTTAATCCACATTCATATGATCTAACCACCTCTGAAAAGCCTCATCTATGAGGGCATAAAGCTTTGGGAAGACATCTAAGCCATAACATTTTGCCTCTGGTCCCCAGAAAACTCATATGCATCCCTTCATGCAAAAGGCAATTAAATGCATCTCCAAGAGTTTCCAAAGTACTAACAGTTTCATTACTACCAAAAAGTCCAAGTTCAAAGTCTCTTCTGAGATTGGAGGCAAACTCTTAAGTTTATTGCAACCCCCTACATAAGTGAAAAGAAAGTTACACTTCCAAATACAATGATACCTTGGTTAACAGATGCCTTTGTTACTGAACAGTTCAGTTTGCAAATGGAAGTGTTGGGCAAAACTGGCTTCCATGCCTGCACATCTTCCCCAGAATCATGGCATGAATTAAGTTCATGAACCAAGGTACCACTGTAAAATTGCACAAAGTAAACATTCCAAGTCCAGATTGGGGGATAGAAATAAATGGAACCAAAACAAGACCAACATCCAGCAGAGCAAACATTGCTTCCTATATTTCTATGTCTCATATTTCCATGTCCAGCACCCTGTGAAATCTGTTGCAAGATGTGAGCTCCAAGTGGCTTAGGTGGCTCTGCCCCGATAGCATTGCCAGTGGTGTAGCTCTTGTGGCTTGTCTTGGGCTGGCTTTGCATACTTCTTATGGCTTTCCTCAGATGATCCACATTTCTAGCTTTTCCAGCTTTTTTTTTTTTTTTTTTTTTTTGGTGTGGGGAGGTGGTATCTGTACTGTGCTTTTGGCTTTACATTTACAACTTCACCTACTGCCTTTTCAGGGATGCATTGCCTGCCCTCCCAGGGCTTCTTCCAAAATCTATGTGAAAGCCTGCTTGACCCCAAAACACTTACATCCCATATGCACCTAAAACCAGGCCCATGTGGATGATGCCAAACACTCCTGCCAGCTGGAGCAGTAGCCAGGTTTCCTTTTCTCTCAGTGATAGGGGTCAGTACCTGGATTTCTGGGCACCATGAATTGGATCCTTCCCTAGGCTGCTGCCATTATGAAGCACGGTTGCCCTCAGGTTCTCTTCTCAAAGCAAAGTCTTATGTTACCTTTGCAGTTGTGAGGCTGCAAAGGATGGTGTCCTGCCGGTTCTTGCGATGTCCTCAGGTCATCTTTTCTCTTGTCCTATTACTTTTTCAGTAACCATGTTCTCTGCTCCCTCTTTGCAGGCTGTAAGTTTACCAGAACTTCTTTGATGGCTAAACTCCAAAGGTTTTCAATCATTGTGCTGAGCTCTATGCTCTTCTCAACCCAGATCTGGCTAAAAGCCCCCAACAATGGCCATGCCCCTTCCTCAACATTAGACTATCCTGAAATATCTTCTACAAAATTGGTTAGTCTGCTACCTCTCATGTTAGTCTTGGGTAAAATCTCTGGATAAAAGCAAAAGCCAGACAAATTCTCTACTTTCTGGGTTCACTTAATCTTAGTGAACAAACTAGAATCTGAATTTTATTCTGTCTAGGAAATGCAGTATTTTCTTCCCAAATCTCAGTGACAATAGTCTTACCACTGTATCAGAAACTTCCCAGCTGTGTGCTTGGTACCACTGAGTTCCCCATACTTCCCTTTGTGAAACACCTAGGACCTAGGATTGGTTATTTATTGGAAGACAAGTTCTTAGGTCCAGGTCTTCATACATATTGGTAAAATAAATTTATTTCTTCCAAATGGAGTTACCAGATCTGTGTTGTGTCTCCTTGTTGTCAGAATAAGCTACCGTGTTTTCTATAGCTCACATCATAGACATCCTTGGATTTTCTATGCAAAACCTCTATGTCTGGTTCACTGCAAAAGAATACTGAAGATGGATGGATATGTGCAGAATCTTACATAGGAGCAATGGTGGACTACCCTGGTAAATTGGAGTGCATTTTTCTTGCCTACAGATTCTTACACTCATTAAAAATTCTGTGTTTGCAAAAGCAAAAATTAAAATGACTCTCTTTTGCCACTCTAAAGAGTACCACAGACATGTAAGAAATACTGGACTTGTCTAATGCATTACAAGGTTGAGAAACCAGCACCAAACAGAGACAGGGACCAGGGACCTGACTTTCACTGTTACTCCATTGACCTTATGTTGTCCTCCTTCTGGAAGGACTGCCACGTCACATGGCACCCAGTCAGCAAGGATCAAGATCCCATAACACTGATCTATATCCCCCTGAGCCAAACACATAATGTCTAGCTGGCTTTGTAGTATTTGTTGCAAGCAATTCACTCCTTCTAGAGACCAGAGGCTTCCATGTGCAAGTCATTTAGTATAGGCAGCCACATTCCCAGAGTACACTGGATGCAACCTTGCCTCTCCTACGTTTCCAGTTGACATTCATTAGCACGTGTGTTTACTGCCTTATTCTGTTTCATGCCACATAGCAGAATACCCACGATAGACAACGTATCCTGAAGATAATGTATTGACCAGGATTCTGGAGTCAAGAAAGTTCCAAGACAGAAGGACCAGCATTTGGTGAGGGCCTTCTTGCTGTGGGCATACCATGGCTTAAAGGCAAAGGGAGGGTGAGAGAGAGGATGAGAAATGGAACTAGAATCCTCAAGTCCTTCTATGATAGGCAGTAACCCATTGATAGGGTGGTGCCTTCATTGGTCAAGTTTCTCCCACTAGACCTCCTCTAACACTATGGCATGGGGGGTTGAGTCACCATCTCGTGCTTTCTGGAGAAATATTCAGAACATAGCATATGCTAAGATGCTATGTTGGGAGACAATACAAAGATACTCTTAGCATATGCTAAGATGAGATGAATCAGTCAGTGGAATGTATGTCTCTTTTGGGTTATGTTAGAATTCAAGCAGTCTTTCTTTCCCACTTAAACTCTCATACATTCCAATTTTAATAATTAATAATTATAATAACTGGTAATTATAATAATGTTCCCTGAAATGGGATAATTCTGGTTAACCCATTTGACCTATCTGTAAACACAGTAGATGATATAAAATCCATTTTGTGGTTTTACTCTTACAAGCATTAGGAAACTCAAATGCTTTTTTAGGTTGGCTTTTCATGGTGTCCCTGTCCTGTGTCAGAGAGTTCAGTTTAGAGAGGGGAAGGCTGCGTGAGATGGGGTATGTTGTAAAAGTGTGTAAGATTCTGTTTCCAGCCCTGTCTTTATAGAGTTGGGGTTCTAGAAAAGAAAAAGCACATCTTACTCACACACACACACACACACACACACACACACACACACACGATCTTGAAGATACTTAAAATTCTTCCTGATAGTAAAAGGAGTTACCGGGGAAGCCTACATAATGTATAAAACCAAATGCATGGTATTTATGAAAGGGAAAAACTTGGGAGACAATACAAAGATCAATGGCTGCCAGGGGTTGGGAAGCAGGATGGATCAGGGGCAGAACATGTATTATTAGGGCATGAAATTATTCAGTATCATAGTAAAATGTGAATGAAATATCAAAACATGTACAATGCATACCATAAAGAATGAATCTATTGTAAACAATAGAGTTTAGTCTTAATTGTCAATATTATCTCATACATTTTAAGACATGTACTGTACTAATAGAAGATGTTCATTCTGCTGATGGAATTTTTCTGTAAACCAAAAACATCTCTAAAACTCTTACCTTTTAAATTAACTTTTGTTTTTTATGACAGGGTCTCAGTTGTACAGGCTGAGTTTGAATTTGTGATCCTCTTACCTCAGCCTCCCACAGGCTCCCATGGGATTATTTAGCACACCCAAGAAAATGTAATAACATTTTTTAGAAAGCAATTCTTAATTTTAATAATTAATTCATATAAACATAAAATATCCTCATTGTTAAGAGATGACTTCTTAGAGACTTTACCCAGAATATCAGATTTGTGACATACCAGAAAATTGGAGGGAGGCATCTATAGACATGATTATGCTTGATTGACAGTCCGATGGCCTAGGTCCAAAATGCTAGTTACTCCCTGAGGGTAACTAGCACAGAGTCTTTCACACAGGGTCTCTTGTAAACATTATTTTCTAAGATGCCATGATGATTATTAAGGCTGCAATAAAAAAGTTTAAGAAGAAAAGGGATTAAAAAATAAGATCAAGAGGTCTGTGTCAATTTAGTCAAAGGATGGGTTGGATATAATATGCTGCCTTCCCCTCCATGAATGACACAGCTGAGGTACCTCTGCGCTGCCTCCGTGTTCCCCAGTTAACCTGGTAGGAGAGCTTGGCTGTTTCTGGGTTGGTGAGCTGTTCCCATAAGCTCTCCTCCATGAGGAAAACACTAGTTTGGCCTTTTCACGAGTCTCTGATCAGCAATATAAAAGTGAAATCCCAGCCAGCAGATAAATAGGTCTGTTTATTTGTATTTCAGTTACTGGTTTCATGTTTTTTATTACTATGTGTAAACAACAATTGGAAATAGATGCACATATGCAGATTTATCTTCAGTTCCCCCAGTTCCTTCCTGTCTGCTGTCTATTAATTCTGAAATCACTTGGCCTGTAACACTGGCTGCCTGTCTGCCCTCAGCCAGAAGAAAGAGCAGAGTTCCCAGAGTGGGTTGGAGAGAGGAGCCCTGGGGTAGGGGCCCACCATTGTGCTTTAGGAAAGCAGCTCCTGGTCTTCCCCTTGTTGGCACTGATGGCTTGAGTCATTGTTTGTGGCTATGCAGCTCTTTCTGTGCCCAGGGCTGTCGGCGAAAGCTGTTTGAGTCAGAGTCTGTGTACGATACCATATTGGCAATTCTGTATTTTCAGCATTTTAGTCAGTGCAAAGAGTAAGAGAAACTATAATTGAGGCTGCCTTTCTATAAATCATGCCACAGAGAGTAAGCACGGCCAAATGTTGGGCCCAATAAGAACTTGTATGCTACGCCTGGGGACCATGGGGTGGGAGGCCATCAGGAAATCAGTTGCAAATATCTCTGTGGTTGCTGAGCAATGCAGCACGGAAGAAATGGAAAATAAATTCGAAGTTTCCTGGCAAAATTGTGAACTCTGATGGGAATAGCATGGTGGGGAGATAAATAGCAAGAAATTATCAAAGCGTGGAATCCGGCTGGAAACAGAAGAGCAGCTCAGGTGCAGTGCAGTTCTAGTTCCTCACCCACGTGGGCAAAGCAGGGCACACTGTGGTCATGGAGGTCCACCTCGTCCTCATTCCACCCTAATTATTTCAGCCTTGGGAACCAACTGTGTCCTGGAAACATCCTCAGTGTTTTGTGTTCTTTGTGCAATGGTATTAAAGTCCAAAGGAAAATAACCTGTTGGGAGGAAGCATCCCTATCTACAAGCAGTGGTGTCCATACATGATATAAAAGCACAGAAGTTCTGAGGAAGTTTCGAGGGCCCTGCTGTGATGCTCACTGGCCTTTACTCTCAAAGGATGACGTACAACTCTGTGTTTTAGATCCCACAAAATAGTGAGCACTGGATTTGACTTTTGTCTTGTACTGTTCTTTGAGTGTGAAGCATTGACCCTGGAGGATTGTGAGACCACTGGACAGTCAGGCAGTGCTATGAGCCCCTGCCAGGGTTACTTGTTTGGAGGGTCCTCGGGTATTGATGTCATGGGAACTGTTGTCCCTGAAATGCAAAGATTTCAAGAAATAGGGATGGGAGATGGGCAGAAAAATGGTGAAGACAGGTCTTTCCCTTGTTTTGTCTTGAGGTTATATGCTTAAAGGATTGTGAGGTTTTTGCCTCATTTGCCAACAAACAATTAAAACCCCAGCCCTCTATTCATTTTGCTCTGAAATAATCACTGGGTTGGTGTTTCCAGACCAAGCCATGCAGGAAAGAGGGAACCACACCCTGTGTGAACCTGTGAGAGTGTACTTGGCTGCTTAAGAATTTCTGAACATGAAGGTTTTGGACAGAATGTGTAATGAAACAGCGCCTGTACCGGGTAGATGACACTTAGCTATTGTAGGGTCCAGACCCTTGCTGTCTGATCACAATGGTGACTTTGCAGGTTTACTTTTTCTTCATTCATTGCCCTCTTGGATTTCTAGTGTAAATTCTTGTTGAAAGTTCTGGCCTCCAAGTGCTGTGGAGGGGACTAAGGGACAAGATTGTACCCCATTTGTCAGTTCTGTCAATGTTGGAACAGAGAGAAAGCTAGAAACCAACTCAGAAGAAAAAGTACCCCACCTTCAATAAGAGATGTTCCTCCTTGGGAGAGCTCTTTTTCCTTGCATTTTCACATTTTGCTTCTGGAGGTGATTCCACATGTGAGGGTGTTTAGCTTTGTTACTGCCTCTCCACCAGAGTGGCTCCCAGAATGGCAGATGAATGAATCAGGGAAGGCTGGCCCTGATGGCTGTGGGCTGTCCAGAGAGCAGGGCACATTAATATGTCATTTAATGTGATGGGGGCTGCCCAGTTGAGTTTCTCCCACCCCTTCCCCCAGGAGTTCCAAGGAGGAAGTTAAACATCACTTCCTGAGCTGAAAGCATTTGACTGTGAGGCCAGAATAATCCATGATCGTAATTTCTTGGGTCTTTCTTTAGAGAAAGTGGAGACCAATTGTCGACCTTGTCTTTCTTTCAATAGCCCTGCATTAAGCACCCTCACCTTCAAGCTCAGAATCTTTTTTTTAAAAAGCAGAATATATTTATGGAAGGAAAGAAAGCTTCTGTCAGAGAGAGAGACAGAGGCCTCCTGAGTGGTTTGCCAAAGACTGTCTTTTCTGGGGACTTTTACAGAGTAAAACCATGAAATGAGACAGGTCCAAAATGGGGAAAACTGGGAACTCACAAGGCAGACAGTCATGAGGTGGGACAGGACTGTGAGCAAGCAGTAAGATTAATTGTTCAGGAAAATTGAGCAAGTCGGACAAATGAGGAAGCCAGTTAGTAAGCCAGCATTCTTACACAGCAGTGACTCTTCCTGTAGAGAGTTGGGATGGCTTCCTCAAGGTGACCCATACCTGTTTAGAATATTAATCCTTGATGTTTATATGTAGGATGTGTTTGCATTTGTTTTGTCTTTTGCCTTGGGATCTGGCCCACAGATGGAGGTGTCTGTCTCCTCCAAGGTCACAAGGTATCTGGTCCTCTGTGCCTTGTTTGAGGGCCTAGCCCTGTCTGACTGCTTAAAATATTTCTGTCTAACTCAGCTGCCTATAACAGTCCCAGCTCTGAAGAAGTAACTCCAACTGCCATGAGGGGCAATGGGCAATGACTGATCTGTCTTCTTCAGGTTGAAAGGGTCATAGTTGCTGAATGGCACTCAGGGATACTCTGCAGAGCTTCTGACGAATGACCCTCAGTGGATACCAGGCATTTTCATCTTGGGTAGGTGTACACTTTTAAGTCTGGAGGAGACCAAACCAAAGAAACCATTAAGAATGTGTGGGCCAGATAATATAGTCAACAGGATTATTATGAAATTGTCCTACTAGCGCCTCTTGGTGAAACTCTTTGTTAACAAGCTCGGAATCCTAAGAGTCCTCCTTGAGTTGTGGCTTTGTCTCAAGCCCAGCTTCAGCACAGCAGCAAATCTCATGACTTCTGTCATCAAAATGCATCTAGCTGTGATCAGTTCTTTCTCGCTCCTCTATTACTGTGGAAGCGCCCAAATCTCAGAGCTCCTGTGACTTCTCTCTTCTCCCTATGACCTTACAGGCATTCTATCATCAACATTATCACGCTTCATCTAGAGTGTTTCACAGATCTTCCCTGACTCCGCCAGTGACACACTTGCACAAGCTACAAGGCACCATCCCTCTTTTGTGGACGCATGAAATGTAGTCATTTCTCCCCCCCATCAGTCCCCATGCTTCCCTCGCTTTCTGCTGTCTCAGAGCAGCTGCGGACTTTACACCTTCAACCAAATCATCACACCCTTTTTCTCTACCATCAATTCATTCCTTTGATGCATGGGAGGAGCCCAAGGCCTGTCCAGAGTGCTCATGCCTTTCATGGGACCCTCACCCCTCATTCCTCCCCCTCTGCTGGAGCCATGTTGGCCTGCAGTGTCCCAAGCCCATCCAGCACTGCCCACGGTGGCAGGCCTGCCCCTCACTGGGCTTCTCTCCTGGTGGCTTAGTCTTCAGATGCTCATGTCTTGTGTGCGCCACACTCACTCAGGTTTCTGTCCAGGTGTTCACTTTTAGGAAGATCTTCCCTCGCCACTGCAGCAAAAAGAGTGTCAGGTAGACTCAGTCTCCCTGTCCTGCTTTGAAGGTTTTCTTAGTAGTTCTTACTGTGTTATTCACAGATCCTGTATTTGCAGATTTGCTTACCTGCTAAAATATATTGGCAGTCCCCAAAGAAATACTTGTACTGTTTTCATGGTTATTCACAGACCTACAAAGAATGGCCAAGAATGTGTCGCCTAATGTGTATGTTTCCAGCCAAACTTTGTTAAGTGACAGCTTTCTTGTTTCAGCTTTCATGCTGAAAAGGAGTGTCCTTTCTGTGGTCCATTTTGTGTCACTATTTTATGATTTTTTCTTTTTTTTTGGTACTTTCTGTATTTAAAATGACTCCCAGGCATTACATGGAGATGCTGTTTAACGTTTCTTAGCACAAGAAGACCGATGTATGGTATGGGAAAAATGCATATTACATAAGCTTCCTTGAAGCATAAATAACATTGCTGCTGGCCATGAGTTCAATGTTAGTGAATCAACAATGTATATTAAATAAGATACCTTCAAACAGAAATATACTTAAAACAAGTTCGTGCCTGGTCACTGAAAATGGTGTCACCAAAGACTCACAGAAACTCCTATTTCCCCTAGAAGCAGTGTTTCAATATTCACTACGTCAGAACTTCCAGTGACTTTATAGACTGTAATTACCATGAATAACAAAAATTAACTCTGTGAATTTACTTTATTATTTATAAAAATATGTTTGATTTCTGCCCACTTCCACACTACCATGAAAACTCCACAAAGCCAGCATCAGCTGTGTTTTCCCAGAATCTCCTTCCCTGCTCTGTTCCCAGCTCCTTTACTATGCCTGAGTCATGGATGGTGTTTAAAAGTTATTGAATCATTAAATGAGTAAACAGATGAGTGAAATGTAATTATAAGTATCTCATGGAAAAAAATACTAGGTAACAGGGTTGGTCTTCCAAAGACTTTAACTGCATTAGGCGTGTTGCTTGCTGCTTATGTCGCCATGGCTCTGAGAGGTAGGGAGATTGGCAGTTCCCAACCCCATGATGTAGTTCACCCAAAGCCACATGGCAGCCTGGCTCAGAAGCTCCCATGTCTGTGCTCTAGTGGTACTTGAGCACTTGGGCCGTGAAATCTAACAGCTTATTTTGAATCTGTCTTCCGTACTTCATTAATATGATTTCTGATACTGATAATTTTAAAACCTCAGTGTGGCTTAAAATTCCATCATGTGGTGGTAGAGTAAAGAGCCACTGACTGGGATCGTTCAAACCCCAAGCAGAAGAACCTCAGAGCTGATGCCATCTTCTTGCTCTCGCTCCATTTTAGAAACCAGGGAGAAGCCCTGTTGGGGGGCTGCAGGCAGGGTTTGCCAGGCACAGTTAAGTCACCTCTGCATAATGCACAGACCAATCACTTTTGTATCTAGAGGGAAATCTAATTATCTGCATAATAAACGAGTTGTACTTTCAGGGCATGCAGTCCAGCTGTTGCTCTGCAGTTTAGCTGAGACTGTGCTTTTGCTGTCTCGCTGTGTTCCAGCAGCGGTTGTTGGGCAGAACAGTCTGTCCCTCTCTTTGCATTAAGGTCCCAGCTTCTGAGATGGAGCCAGGAGTGAATTTCCAGGAGATGGAAAGTTTCTGGTTTAAGGTCAAGTCTCCAGCTGTATGGAAGCCTGGAAGAAGCCTGTGGCAGTGTTGTGTCTAAGGAGATCCAGATATTTAAGTCTTATCATCCACCTGAGACATGAGCGTAGGTGACTCAAGACAAGAAAGCAAGCTGAGTTATACCTATCCAAGTTTCCTTGAGAATTATATAGAATAGAGGACTGGAGATATAGCTCAGTGGCATAAGCAACTGCCTGGTTCTGAGTTTGATTCCCAGTACCAAAAAAAAAAAATTATATAGAACAGCATTTCTCACTGTGTGATTCCCCTAGATTTATATAGAATCATCCAAGAGCTTGTTAAATTGTAAACATCTGAGCTCCAGGTCTGATCCAGTGGCTCAGAGTATCTGGAGGGGGATATATTTTTCACAAGATATCTGGCTGACTCTGAAATTTGAGAGATGCAATTCTGGAGTGAGCTCCTCATCCTGCTTCTATTAGAAGACTGACAAATTTGGAAGCTTTCTCTAAAGAGCACATTTGGGTCACTGAGAAGAGTTAGGACTTGAATCTTGGTATGTGTAACAGCTAGCTGATGCTATGTAACTGCTTCTCCCCAAAATAAAACATGTGTCATTGTTGACAACTCTGTAGGTCAGTTGGGTGATTGAGTCAGCGAGGTTCACTCCTGTGCTTGGGCTCTTTTCTGTATGGTCTTTTTCCCTGGCAGGGTGGCACAGATGTACTTACCCTGTGGCAGCAACATTGTGAAGGAATGGTGTATTCACGGGTCCTCACAGTTCTGTATCCACTCACAGAACTAGGACTCTGTTGCTAGCATTGCATTCTGAGGCCCAGACAAAGAACAAAACAGCCTAGGTTGGGGGTGAGGAAATGAATCCTGTCTCTCACAGGGAGGGTCTGAAAATCCCTTGACAACAAAGGACTTTTTAAAGGAGCTTGCATAAATCAAGCAAAGGCTGCCACAGAGGTGGGCATCTTCCACAACATCCTTTGATAAGTCTTTTAAAAATGTGGGAGGCACCCGGAGGGTACATTCCCTTGGGTTTTGTTCCTTGGATTATTACTCTTAGATGAAGAATTAAGAATCACATATCTGAAGGGACCTGAGAACTGATCAAGTTTAAGCCTCATCTGACACTTTAATTTCACTTTAATCAAAGCCTTCATCTGTCTTCTTTTCAAACCCATCTCATAACTCCCAGGAGAACTTGCTGTAATGTGAAGCAGCTCCTTCTAACCAGAGAGAGTTCTTCCCTTATAATATTATTTGTTACATAAGGCCAACATTTGTTAACGTCTAGATTTTAGCTTTTGGTTCTGCTTCTGCCTTCTGATGCTGCACAGAGGAAAATCTTATCATCTCCTTCACAGAATGATCTTTCCCCACATTTGAAAACAAGTGTACCCCTCTATTCATTCATCAGTTTTCTATCCCAATTTGTCTCCTGAAATATACTTCTGAGCTCTCTCACAACTTAGATTGTTTCCTTGAAAACGTGTAATTCTCAGTGGCCTCCAAGTGTTTTGGGATGAGCATTGATTTTGGGATCAGATGCCCTAGAATTTGCTTTGGGGTCTTGAACAAGACCCTAACACTCTTGGGGATTTGATATCTTCCTTTATGAAGTATAGGTGGAAATCATCTGAAACAAATTTATTTTGTTTCAATTAAACAAGATAGCAAGGGCTGAGGATATAGGTCATTGCTTGTCTGGCATTCACAAGGCCCCAGATTTCATCTCCAACACTACAGAAAAAACAAACAGACAAACTTAGACAACATAAATACAATGGCCGGTCAAGGGCAAACCCTCCATACACCGTTTTTCCCCTTATTTATCTTGCTGAAAATAAATGACATCGAAGTATATAGTTTTTTTCTTTAATGATGAGTTGCATGAACTCTGGTTTTCTAACCAGTTCTTAATACTAAAATGTGGGCATATTTAAATGCTCATATTTTTCCTTGGGTATATGCTTTACATGATTCTTTATATGGTAGAAATACTGAAATTTTCATTTTTTTTTCCAATTTGAAGGTAGTTGTTAATGTTTGAATACTTAGAGGTAGTAATTTAGAATAAGTAATTGATCTAAAACTGAGGGATTTAAGCTCTTTTTACACCTCTTAGATTCAGGCCAGTGAAAAGGAAAAACAAACCTGAACTTGGAAAAGGATTACAGACAAACTGTATCTAAAGAAAAGACCGTGGAAGTAGGCAATGAAGTGAACGCTAACAACAGGATGCGATTCAGAACCAAGGTCATTACAGAACAAGCAAACCAGTGGAGGCTAGGGAGGGGAATGTGGTTTAGAGCAAATAAAGTCAGCCCATGGGGAAGGCAGGATTTTGTTCACAGGGTACAGCTTAATATGAGACGTTTCTGAATTGTAATGTGTAAAAATGAATAGACTGTGATTGCAAAGGAAAATGGTCATGGGAACAGGGCTGTAGACACAGAAGAACGGATTTTAGTAAATACTGTGTAAATTGTTTGTGCCATTGTCTTACCTTACTGTTAGCTCAGAAAGTAAAGTCCCCTTCAGCACAAAAGAGGATATAATAGATTGTGAAAATGATTAATAAATACAGGTGCTAGATAAATTCAAGATATAGTAGTTCATGGACAGCCTGCCCAACGGAGCCATTATTCCTATGAGGTTATATTATCTTGTTTTTCTTTAAAAATTAAGCAGCTGACAAAAATAAGACAGTATTGTACAGTGAAAAGAACCCTGAGCAGGAGATGAAGCCCCTGGGTTAGAGCTCCTGCTTCACAACTACCAGATGCCTGACTTACAGCATCTTTATCAGAGAGCAGGATAGCTATTGGGGCAATAGAAGGCTTTGGTCATCTGTAGATTTGCGTAGTCTGTGAACTCACAGGCATGGTTAGAACACTAAGTCTGCAGAGTGCAAAGCTGTGGCTAAAATTTGTTAGCTGACACAGTTTGTTCCAATGTCTTTCTTGTGCATATGACATCACCCAAAGCTGCGTGCTTTTGTCTTATTTTTCACTGTGACCAAGGATTAACAGGAAACCCTGCCATGGGCTGTGTCCTCAGATGTATATGGGGTCTCAGTTGCCATAGGCACCAAGGAAAAACCATCACCCTGCCTGTCCTCCATATCACCCAGTGTAAAACACACCTGCATCAATTAAATGTCACTCTCCGCGACAGCACCCTCATTCTACACCCGCCCTTCCTCCCACATCCCTTCCTCAAACTAGTACTCAAAAGTGTTCTCCTGGGGTCCAGAGGCAAAACAGAGAGTGTAACAGAAAATGCTTTTCTGGAGGGACAGCTGAAGATTTGTGAAGAAATTTCTCATTTATTTTTAAGCACAGATGTGTTTTATTGAAAGCTGCAAAGTATGCTTGGAATGTTAGGGTGAGAAGGAGACATGAAAATATTCACCTCCATAGCAACCCCTGATGCCAGTCCCCAGTATCTGGGTAGGGTGTTTCATTCTCTTTGACTACTGAATCTGATTTGGAGAAAACTTAAACTTAGCCCTAACCCTATCCCTAAATACTTGTAGGTTTTATAAAAATATCTGGATTTTTGCAGCCCTTGCGAGAATTACAAAATCTGACGGCACTGGGTTGGCTGTCCTTTTTAGTGCCAAATCAGCTGAGCCCCTTTCAGACAGAATGTGTACCCCTGGGCTCCCTGGTTCTCCTGGCACATGGCGAAGTGCTGTCTGTCAGGCACTGTCACACTCACCTGGCTTCCTTCAGAGTGAGAAGAAAGTGAAACACAATTCGAACTTTTATCTCTATCAAAGGCAGGAAAAAGCAGGCAGCCCTAGAGGGCTGAGGGTGCCTATGCAAACAGGGAAGATACTCCTCTTGAGTGAATGAAGGGACCCCGCCTGTGTTCAGGGTGGTGAGAACCAGCGTCTAAAGAGCACACGCAGTGAATCCGGTTTCCCTTCACTCTCCCTCCTGCCGCTTCACACTGCAGGCCTGACAGCATTTGGGTTCTTGATCTCCACTGGGATGTTAAGACCCTTGAAGGCAGAGACTGCTGGTTTGATTTTTTTACTCACCGTTGCATTCTAAACCCATAGAGCAGTGCTGTATTCCATATGCACATGCTGTCTGTGATTGCTGAATGAAAGATGGGAGTGATGTCCACCATTTGAGAGAGATCAGTGGTCTTTGGCTAGAAGTCTTTGAGAAGGAAAGAAAACTGTTGTCTTTTGCAAAGGAATGATAGTGCTGGTTGAGCAGTGTGGGTAAATATCTGCATAGGACAGATTCTTACAAAAGCTAAGGAAGATGGACGCTAAGGACAGAAGCTCCTGTCTGTGTTTCCGGTCACGGGATGGGTTTGTCTTACTGCCTTTCAGGAAAAGGATTCTTCAGGGGAGTCTGAGGAAGGAGTGAGAGCTGCAGTTCTGGCAAGGATACTTGCTGTGATATGACCATAGTTTCTGTTTTGCTCATTGCCAACACTGCCACCATCTGGGGTTCCCATCTAACCCATCTGGGGTTCCCCCTGCCGCCTTGCGTAGCCCACGCTAGCCCTCCCACCAAAACCGCAGCACTTTCACAAATGAGATGCAGAGACATCTTACCTTAAGCAGAAACCAGCCCACTAAACACACGTGCACACACACACACACACACACACGCACACGCACACACACACACACACACACACACGCAGGCATGCACACACACATTTCGGGGGTTGAACCCAGGGCTTTGTATATGCTAGGAAAATGTTCTACCAGTGAGCTATACATCCAGCCAGTTTTATTTTATTTAAAAGACTGACCTTTCTCAGCATAACTCAGCAGAATATTACCTAAACCCCATGGGTTTTTGTGGGAAAAACCAGGGCGATTATAGACCAAGTTTGAACTTTTCCACAGTGGAGAGCTTTTATGTAAGTGCTTTGGCTGAGTCAAGGCATCTTCCCCTAATACTAAAATATCTCCTAAAATAAATAAATAAATTTACTCCTTGATATCTGGTTATTTCTGTATGATTATTATGAATAGAAAGCATCTTTCTGGGGTGAGGTCATCCAGTGCAGGTGGACTTTCAACCACAGAGTCAACAATCTTTCTCTGAACTGGAGCTCTGACTTTACCACTGAATGGTGGAGCCAAGGAAGCCACTGAGAAGCACGGAAAGAGCTGTCACTCTATGCTCCCTTCCGGCTGCCCATTTCCGGTAGTGAGAATGAAATGCCAGTACTGCTTTCCTAGGACTAATGTAACTACCACAAACTGACTGACTTAAAACACCACAAGTTTCTAGTCTCACATTGCTGGGGGATAGAATTCTTTTAGAATTATAGTAATTCTGGCAGAGCCACACTTCCAGTGAACGCCAGAGGTTTCCTGCCTTGCTCCCCAGCTGTTCCTGGTTTGCCTGCAATCTCAGGCGTTCTATGGCTTATAGATGCATATCTTTGGTCCTGTCTTACCTAAACCCATGGGGTTTAGGTAATATTCTGCTGTGTGTTTTCATGTTGTGTTCCCTATCTGTTTAACCTGATTATTTCTATGAAGATCCCATTTCTAAAGACCACATCCCAACATGCTGGGTGTCGGGACTTCAACGTATCATTTTAGGAAAATCTGTGTTCTTTTAAAAGAACACAGTACAATGTTTGGTACTCCTAATGATCTCAGAGCTTTTTTTTACATTTAAGCTTACCAGGTACAACCTGTTGTTTTTCCTGTGGAATAGTACATTGATTAAACTGACTCTTTAGTTTGTCAGATATCAGATGCTTTTCTCTGGCAGGCTGATGTAATTAGGGATTTAATAACCAAATCAATATTGAGAAGAACGTGTTCCTTCATATTTTCCAGCTGTTCTGATGATTCATTTAGGACTGTGTGTGTGCTGATGCTGATCTGTGCTTGCTAAGGACATGCAGATACAGCCATAATCTGATTTGCTTTTTGTAATGTCCAGGGCTGATGTCTTTGTAGGGAGGGAGCTCTGTGAGGTGGGCTATGGAGCAGAACATGGTCTCATATATATAGCTCTGCAGCACCCAGGAATGTTTTTAATGATGTTTATTGTTTGGAAAACACATTTTATGTTAATCTTGCATGAAAGGCACTGGGTTGGAGCCACGCTGGGGCTGTATCAATATCATGTGAGCTAACATATTGCCTGTCTGCGAAATACCCACCATTATCAGTGATTCTTTCTGTGAAATATTATCTTGTGGAAAATCCCATGTTGCCTTAACTAATTCCAGTTACTTCATGAAGAAGTTGGAATTTTAATCTTTGGCATTTTAAGAGTTAGTCTGAATGATAATTATAGTAATATATACATTACTGTAAGAAACTGACTATAAAAAATGTAAGCAGAATAGAATGTAGCTTTATACTACTGTGGGAATCTGTCTTGGTGACTTTTCTCACTGCTGGCACAAAATACTTGATACTCAAATCTGATGGAGGAAAGGTTTATTTTGGTTCACAATTTGTAGTCTTTCAGGCTATAGTCAACTGACTCCAGCTCAGGGCCTCATGGTAGAAAGGCTTTGCAGAGGAGAAAGAGAACAGGCAAGAGGCACCAAAGAAGCCACAGCTGCAATAGCAACAGCGACCAGCCTCTTTTATTTATGCAGGCTTCAAGCCTTTTGGGTGGTGCTATCCCCACCATGGGTGGATTTTCTGTTTTATATAAATCTATTCATCCACACCCAGAAGTGTGCTAATTTCAATCAGTGAACTAATTTAGTAGCACACACTGTAGATCCAGCCAGCTCCAATAAACTTCACCTATAAGTGCTTGAGGCTTTGGGGAGACATCTAGATACAAGCCAAAACAAAATATAATACACGTATAATGTAAAAATTCTGAAAATGACAGTAAACTTTAAGAAAATGTATAAATTATCCTTAATTTTATAATTCAGAAACAGTGCTATCATTTGGTTATGTTTTCTTCTAATTTGTGTCTAGTTTTTGAAATATAAATAAAATTGATATCAACACCCATGTTTTAATATATTTTAAATGAAAAATATATCAAGTTGGACCACCAAGATGGCAGAGTGGTAAGCAGCGGAGAAGGACCCTCTGCAAGAGTCACTGTCCAGACACTGTAAGGAGCACAAAGAGCAGGACAGTGGGTCCGCTGGACTCAAAAGGAATCTGGGTGTGAACTGAAGTCTGTGGAAAGAGTGAAGAGAGAATATATAAGGAGGTACCTTTTTCCTGAGACAAGACTCGCTGCAGAAGAGGAGCAGTTCAAATCTGTGGACAGAAGGTGACAGTTGGTGACCACAGAGACCTCCATGGAGAGCTGCAGCAGTGAGGGAGGGGGAAGTGGACATGAGGGATTGCACTATATGGCAATGGGTTCTGAGGGTTCAGTCATCCCCCATGAGAGAGTGATTGGCCAGGAGCCATCTAGGTGAGGGCTCAGCTGAGCTCAGAACTCAGAACTGCTGCTGGATCCATCTAGTGGCTTCCAGCCAGGCTCATGCTCATGTAAGGTTTAAGGACAGCTGCAGGCTAAGTGAGTCTGGTTGCTGCCAGGAAGTACAGTCTCACTACCCTACCAAAAGCTACTTCTGGCTTGCTGGGATAGATCTGCACAGATTGGGTTGCAGTCTCCTCATATTGTCTGCCCATGACAGCAGAGACAAACCTGGAAGTAGACTTTTTCTTTTCTTTTCTTTTTTTTCTCCCTCCTGTTTGGTTTTTAGTTGTGGTGGTTTTGGTTTTGGTTTTTTGCCTTCTATTTTTTTTCCTCCTTCATCATTTTATCTTGTTTTTACGTAAGTGTAAATATGATTTTTAGCCTCTTTGTGGTTGTGGTTCTGTTCTTTTTATCTCTTCCTTCTCTCTTTCCCTCTAGTTTCTGTACCAGTTTCCGAAAGTTAGCATGATCTCCCTTCATCCTCCAACCTTACTTCTAGTCTCTTCCTCTTCTTCCAGTTTTCCATTTTCTCCTTAACCCATTTTAAATTTTAACCCCTGAGAGCAAAACTGACCTGTTAAGACTTCTATACTACATGCAATTTTCCAGTTTATTTTAGATTTTGTTATACAACAACAAATCTGTTTCATATGGTTAAAAGTGCCAAATTAATGGTTAGCTCAGCTTGTCACTTTTTAGGCTGTGTTTGACGCTATTGGCACAACAATAGCCAAAAGTGAAAGAATTGGCCTAAACAGCTGTTCTTCCTGATATTCTATGACTGAGATTAACTAAGGGTAACAGAAAATACTGTGGCACACTGCCAGTGAACCAGGGACTGGGCCAAACAAGCAGCAACTTCCATCAGACTCAACTCTAAAAACCAACTGTACCTGGAAGATATCTTGAAGGAATAATCATTATTTAAGAGTTCTAAATATTAGCAATAAAGCTACCCACCACAGGAAATTTATAAGCATTGCCACAGGAATTAAACTAAACACTTAAATAAGATGCAACCCCAGACATATAGTTCGATAAAGGCAAATGTAGGGCACAATGAGGTGGGACAATTTGAAAGCCTCCCAGATGGCCTCTCTGAAGTGGTAGCAACAAAGCAATTGAGTGAAAAAAAATCAATTAGAAATAATTTCTCAAGTAACTGCAGAGATGGTCTCCACTGTGAAAAACATGCTCAGTGACTCTAGAGCAGATACAGAATAAAGAATACATGAACTTAAGAAAATTATGGAGGCAATGAATGCTCAGCATGGGAAGAGACAGAATCCATAAGGCAGATTCAAACAGATGTCAAGGAGAATAAAATTCCATTGAAAGAATTTACAGCAGTTTAAGCCAATGTGAAGACAGGATTTCAGATTAGAAGGCAGGCTTTCAGTTAGTGAGCATGAAAAGAAAGATTTCTTATAACTAACAAGGGACCATAAAAAATCAATCCAGCAACTGCTAGATGAAGCAAATAACAATAACTTAGGATTGATTGGAGTTAATGAAAAAGCAAAAGATATCAAAAATAATACTTAAAAATGTTCACAGACATCATGACAGAAAACTTCCCTGGTAGAGAAAACTTCCTTGACATTCACATAAGTGAGTCACATATCACTGCAGTTAGTCAAGATCAAAAAAAATCTACAGCCATGCATATGATAGTCAAGAGTCCAGGAATTCAACACAAGAAAAATCTTAAAAGATGTTAAGGAAAATAAACAAATCACCCATCAGAATCACAGGTGGCTTCTCAGCACAAATCCTCAAGTCAAGCTTGGAGTGAAATATTTCAAGTTCTAAAGGAAAACAACATTCATCCCAGATTTATGTACCTCATAAGACTATCTTTCAAAACTGATGTCCATGACAAAGAACATCTGAGGAAAGTTATGACCACCAAACTAGCACTCCAAATGTTTTGAAGAATATTCTAGAAAGAGATAACAAGGACTAAAGCTCCATGAACCCTAACAGAAGGAATCTACTAGATAAGGTAAACAATTAAACAGAGGGAAAAAACAAGGCGAGCCAACAACAGGAAACAGACATGATAAGGGTAAGTCAATACATATCAGTTAATAACATCAACGTTAATGGTCTCAATTTACCAATCAAAAGACATAGACAAGCAGAGTGGATCAAGAAGTAGGATTCAGTGGTATCCTGCCTACAAAAAAACTCTTTTAATTCAATAAGAAATTCATAGACTAAAAGTCAAAGGATGGAAAACAATGCTCCATGCTACAGGAACCCAGAAAAAAGCAGAGGAAGCTATTCTAGTTGTGGACAAAGTGAATTTCAAGCCAAGACTGATTAAGAGAGATAAAGAATACTTCTATATCCTTGTAAAGAGAACAATCCAAGAGAAAGAAATAACAATCATAAATATATATGCAACAAATACCAGTTCACTCAACTGTATAAAACAAATACTAGTGGGTATGAGTAGTCAAATAAGCACTAGTACAACTGTATTGGGGGAATGCAAAGGAATTGAAATTATCCCATGCATATTATCAGACCATAGTGCAATGAAATTGGAAATCCCTGTCAAAAGAAACAACAAGAATGTCCTAAAACATGAAAATTAAATAGCACCATCCTGAATAATCAATGGAGTCGCAGATGAAATTGAAGAAATTAGACAGTTTCTACAACTTAATAATAACGACAGTGCAACATATTGGAACTCATGGTACACAATGAAAGCAGTCCTAGAAGGAAATTTATTGCAGTAAATACCCATGTCTGGAAAACAGAGCAAGTGCAAATAACTTAATGGTGAATCTCACACTTCTAGAAAAAGAAGAGTAGGCTAATCCAAAAGCTTATATGAGGAAAGAAACTATAAGGATCAGAGCAGAAATTAACACACTGGATACTAAGACAAAAAAAGAATCAGTGAATTGAAGAGTAGGGTCTTTGAAAGATTAAATAAAATCAACAAACTCTTATCCAACCTTAAAAAAAAAAGAAAGAAAAGACTCCAATTCATGCAACTAGGAATGAAAAGGGTGAAATCACAATGGACCCTGCTGAAATTCAGAAGATCATCTATACCTACTTTGAAAACTTGTATTCTAATAGGATGGAAAATACAGAAGAAATGAACAGATTCCTAGATACATATGAATTACCAAAGCTGAATCAAGATTTAAACATCCTAAATCAATCAAAGAAATAGAAGATGTAGTTAAGAAAAAACACCAACAAAGAAAAGCCCGGGTCCCAGTGGATTCACTGCTGAATTCTACCAGAGATTTAGAGAAGACCTAACACCACTATTCTTAAACTCTTTAATGAAATTGGAAGAGAAGCAGGACTCCCAAAGTAATTCCTGGAAGCAAGTGTTACTCTGATACCAAAACCAGAGAAGGACCCAACTAAAAGAATTACAGGCCAATCTCCTTAACATAGATGCACAAATCCTCAGTAAGATACTAGCAAACAGAATGCACCAAGTCATTAGGAAGATTATACATTTTAAAGAAGTGGGATTCATCCCACGATTACAGGGACATTTCAACATACATAAATCAATAAAAGTAATATGGCATATTAACAGAGCCAAGAACAAAAGTCATATAATCATTTTAATAGATGCAGAGATAGCTTTTGACAAAAGCCAGCACCTATTCATGATAAAAGTCCTACAGAAAATTGAAATAGATCATCTTTACCTCAATCTGAGAAAAGCCCTGTATGACAAACCAACAGCCAATATCATACTAAATGGACAAAAAAACGAAAGCTTTCTCTCTCAAATTAGGAACAAGGTAAGGATGTTCACCATGTCCACTGTTTTACAACGAATTCCTGGAAACTTTAGCCAGAGAAGTTAGATAAGAGAAAGGAATAAAAGGAGTAACAGTAGGAAAAGAAGAAATTATTATTCTTTGCAGATGACAGGATACTCTAAATAGAACACCTCAAAAGCTTCACTAAAAATCTGCTAGATTTAATAAGCAAATTCAGTACTGTGTCTGGATAAAAGTGAACACTCAAAAATCAATAGCTTTCCTGTACATGAATAACAAACTCACTGAGAGAGAAATTAGGGAATAATATCTTTCACAATAGCACCCCCCAAAATGGAATATTTAGGAGTCAATCCAATGAAGAATGTAAAAGACCTCTACATTGAAAACTACAGTACTCTCAAAAATGACATTGAAGAGTATTTCAGAACATTGAAAAACATCCCTTGCTCTTGGGTAGGAAGAACCAAGATAGTGACAATCACCATATTTCCAAAACTATTGTACAGATTTAATGCAATCCCCACCAAAATTCCAATAGCATATCTCACAGAATTAGAGAAAACAATCCTAAAATTCATCTGAAACCAGAAGAGACATAGAAGAGCAAAGGCAATCCTGGGCAACAAAGACAAGACAGGAGGCATCACAATACCTGATTTGAAATTATACTATAAAGATACTATGATAAAAAGTGTGGTATGGCAGAAAACATACCTGAAGATCAATGTATCAAATTAGAAGGTGCTGAAACAACTCCAGACATCTAAGCCACCTTTCTTTGACAAAGGAGCCAAACACTGGAAGAAAAATAGCTTCTTTAATAAATGGTACTAGAAAAACTGGTTCTGCACATGCCAAAGATTAAAATTGGACCCCTATCTTTCACCATGCAGTAAGCAAAATTTGAAATGGATCAAAGATCTAAATATTAAAACAAATACTAAATCTGCTGGAATATAGACATAAAACTGTTGACATTGGTGTAGGCAAAGACTTTTAGAACTATCACAAAGAATCAACAACTGGGATCTCATCTTATTAAAAGGCTTTTTGCACAGCAAGAGAAACCACCCAGTAAAGAGACAGCCCACAATATGGGAAAAAATGTTTGCTAGCTATTCCTCAGAGAAAAGACTACTATCGAGAATGTACAAAGCACTAAAAAATATTAGACCTCCAAAATTTAAAGACTGGATTAAAAAATGGGCATCTGTGATAAATACACACCTCTCAGTTGAAGAAATGCAAATAGCAAACCAATATATGGAAAAATGTTCAGCATCACTGGTCATTTGAGAGATGCAAATTAAAACAACACTGAGATTCCATCTCACCCCAAAGAATGGCTGTTATCAAGAAATCAATGAATAAGAAATGCTGGATGCGATGTGAGGAAAAAGGAACCTTTCTCTACTGTTGGTGGGAGTGCAGACTGGTGCAACCACTGTGGAAATTAGTGTGGAGACTCCTCAAAAAACTAGGATCAGAGGTCAAATTTAGCCTAGCTATTCCCCTTCAGGGTATCTTCTCACAAGATACCCACATATATCAAGTAATTTGCTTATTAAAACATCATACCATAGGGATATGTGTACACCCATATTTATAGTAGCACAATTTATAATTGGTAGATCTTGGAAACAACCCAAATGCCCATCAATCAAGGAGTGAATGAAAAAGATGTGGTTTTCTTTTATAAAATGGAGTATTGATCAACCATAAAGAAGGATAAACTAGGACTTTTATAGGCAAATAGACTTTTATAGGGTGGAACTTGAGACAATATTTCATAAGTGAAATATTTCACAATATTTCATAAGTGAAATATTTCACAATATTTCATAAATGAAATAAACCAGATGCACATGTGTAAAGATCATATTGTCTGTCTAGTGTGAGAAAGTAAAACAGTAAGATCCAAAATGTACAACAGATATTGGAAAATCAAAGATGCTTCAAAAAGCAACTAGGAAATGGGGAAATGGGGAAAAGAAGGAAGAGAAAGGCAAAATAATTATGTGTGTATATATATATATATATATACACACATATATATGATACACTAATTTCTCTTAGTTCATTGAAAAGAGAAGTTTGTGCTAATATTGTTTGGATAATTAAATGCCAATATCTTGTACTCTAGTAACTAATTTAAAGATAACAGGCTGGGGATTTAGCTCAGCGGCATAAGCACCTGCCTTGCAAGCAGGCGGTAGTGAGTTTGATCCCTGGTATCAATAAAAAGTTAAAAAAAATTAACTAATTTAAAGATAACTATGAAATATATCAACCATCATCCTCTTACTATTGATTTGAAATTTTGTTTTTTTTCTCTTTAAAGTAAAAAAAAGATAAATATATCAAGTAATTTTCATATCATTAAATACTTTCATATCATTTTCATATCATTAAAACTTTTATCATCTAAAAGTTACTATTAAGTGTTCACTGTGTGTTTCATTTCCATTTGAATGTTAAAACCTTTATATTTTAACCACAAAAGCAATACATGTTCCTCGTAATAAAATGTCTAAAAGACTGAAAGGAGAAAATATTGATGACCCATTGTCTTACTTCTGCAGATGGAACTGCAGTTCATGCTGCAGTGCACCTTACATGGTAGTGTAATTGTGTACATTTATTTCTTTCACTGACTGATATTTCCAGCCTTTTAACTCTAGCACTTACCTAAGTCCCTAGAGCACGTAATTAGTGTTTAACACACTTTTAGTGAATAAATGAATGAATGAATGATTCAACGAAAAGGATTAATAAATGTAGGAAGGAAGCATCAGCAAAGATTTAGCTTGGTAGAATAAAAATACATTTCAGACTCAGCAACTTACTGTAGATTGAGAGACAAGGTAGCTAAACTAAAGCCCTTAATGAATTGGAGCCTGCTCTTTCTGTTCCTCTGCATCAGCCTCTAGGCAGAGAATTCAATTTAATTTTTTTTCCATCAGTCAAACTGAAGAGCTGAAAAAGCAAAATTAGGGACAAGGAGGTGGAATAAGCTTGGAGGAGGAGATGGGCACTGCTGTTTTCTGACTCAGGAGAATGCTGGGGAGGCAGCTATACTTCTTAATGGACCCTGGGAAACGCCCGCCGGTCAACAGGAGCCTCCACACTGGAAGAACTTACCCTTCCCCTGGAGGATGCAAACTCCAAGACTGTCAGAGTGATGCTGATGACTTTTCCTGGCCTTTCTCTTGAGGAAAATGCAATCATGCTGAGGTTTATTTGAAGGAATGGGGATTATGTGTGCTATTATTAGATTCAAGGCACTCAGGGTTCACTCTTTAGGTTATAGAGTTTCCATCATCTCTCCAACATTTCATTGGAAAACATGACTCTGAAGTCTGAGCTGCTTTCCAGCAGACACCTGGTGTGAGAAGGAAAATGGGACTTTTTCCTAAGCCCCACCTGGAAAATTCAGTTCTCAGATTTAAGCATATAGATACATTCTTTTCAAGCACATGATCTGGTCCCAACAGTTTTCACACACAAATAGAGGAGTGAATGAACAGAAAGAGAAACAGGAAGATAAACGAACAGATAAGTAGCTTCTACTTCACTTTGGCCATCAGTAGTCTTTATCTCCATTTTTTTTTCTTTCCCATGCTGCCTCACAAACCAGGGTCAGGGTGGCACCTGTATTGGCACCTTTGCTGGTCACTGTTACACGGTGAATCTCCATCTATTGTCTCTCCTGTACATACCACTGTCCTTACAGGTAGAGACACCTGTCTTCAGGAAAGTTGGTTGTTGTATTTGTATCCCAGTCAATCTCTCTAGTCTCAGCTTCTAGAGTTTCAGTTCCTGACCCATTTTCTCTTTCTGTATATTTGGAGTCAATGAGAGGTTACACATTTTTCTTCCTAAATAATTGAATATAAAATACAGTAAGATAAACCCTATGTGATTTCACTTATATCATATACAAGTACAAATTTCTATGATGAATATGACTTTTATGTGTATTAAAATTGTACCAGTAAACCTGATTTAAAAAATACTTCTTGTGAGTTGTAAGATAATGTAGTTAGAACTTTACAAATGGCTGTTACCTGATTGTGGTGTGTGGAAGAGAGCACAGCCCCACAGGTGAGTGCTACTGGTGAGATTCACTCAGGACTGTACTTCACCTGACCCTGTTTCCATAGCTTCAAGGGCTGACTGCTTCTGGATTCCCTGTTTGCAAGCTTTTGCGAGAGACAAAACATAAATGTGGTGGAATTATCATGGCAAACTAAACAACCATTACATGGAAAGAGACTTGAGCCAGACACCAGGAATCTGAAACCTTAATTTCTTTGACCAAAATTTTAACTCCTTTAGGACTGAGTTTCATGAGATAGGAGGCTGTGTGCTCATCTGTTGTTTGACAGCATGGTATAACCACCGATGCACCGAGGTTGATAAGGCATGATTTCTACCTCTTTTACAACTTATCATAGCATTGGGGGGAGGCATGGTAGCCAGTAATGTCTTGTGACAGATAGTGAATATTGTGGTGACACCAAGAACAGAGTGACCACCTATGCTTGGGCAGATCATAGAATTCCAGAGAGCAGTAGTTTAAATTACCAATGCACACTCCCTTTTTCTTTCAAGATTATTGTAAAACTCAAATATATGTGGATGGGTGACATGGTAGAATTACCACTATTATTGTTCTGTTGTCAGCTAGATTCAGATGCTGTACTTAACTTCCTTAACTCCTGTCAGTCTCTTACAGGTTGCTGGCCTAGCCCTAGTTTGTTATGTAGGGTAAGGATCTACATCTGTGAAATAAGTGAACATGGGGTCTGACTTCGTTAACCATGCAGGGAATCAGTTTTTGTTTTTGCCACCTAGAATGTGTTCTTATTCCATGAGCTGCTACCCATTATGACCTGGCTGTTTTACTGATTTATGCAGTGTGTATTTCACAAACACCTTGTATGCATTCAAGGAATGTGAAAACAGCTAAATAGTGAACAAATATCAAAGCTATAACCATTTATTACACTATGATGAGTGCTCTACAGAAACAAAAGATGAGAAAATGGAGATAGGCGGGCTGAAGTGATACAAAAAGCCTTTTGTGGGGGGAGTCACATTTTTGCTGGCCTTGTGTGAATGAGTAAATTTTACTTACATGTGAGAGTGGCCTATCCTTGCCACCTTCCAAAGACATCGGAGTATAAATGAGCCTGCTATCTCTGGTAGCATTGAGGAATTCCATCTCTAATTATCCATAATATATCAAAGCAGTAGGAGAAAAAGTGAAAGATCATATTTTGCGTGCAGCGTTGGTTTAAACATAGCTGATAAGCATTTTTAATAAATGCATATTAGATATATATGTGTCCCACTTTTCCTGGAAGCTCAGAGTCTGCCCCTCCTTTGTCTTCATGCCCCTCAGAGTGCCTTGCCTGAAGCAATTGTTCAGTAAATAGCTTTTAATTAGATATTGCTGAATTGTTCAAAGTGTATCTAAAGAGTTTGAAGGATAAAGAAAGCACAATTGAACTAAAGGAGACGATGGTAATCATCCTCAGCTCAGAAACAGTTGTTTGTGCACCTACATGGTCCAGATAACATGGCACAGTCACATACTTACATTTTTATCCTGGTAAATTGGATGCCCACTTGGGAGTGCTGCCTGCCTTCTGTCACAATGATCTCAGGAAGGACACCTGTATTCATGGTCAATAGTGGCTCTTGAAACTTACATTCTTCCCATTTCCTTGTTTTGCAGCTGTACAGCTCCATGGACTTTGGAAGGCGCTGGCAGCTCATGCATGAACGCATCACACCAAACAGGTTTTACTGGTAAGCCCCATCTGCACACTCATTACCCTCTTGGATAAAGAGCTGTGAGACAACAGAGAACCCTGGGAGGTACTGGACAATTCAGTACTTGGAGACCAGTGTGTTCCAGCCCTTTGCTACTCAAAGAGCAGTTCAGGGGGAGCAGCACCACCACCACCCAGAATTGTTAGAAGTGCAAGCTCTCAGGTCCCCTCGACATTCATGGACCTGGGGTTCTGTATCTGGTGATTCTTGTGTGCTTTAAAGTTTGAAAACTCCTGGGCTGCTGAAGGGTGGTGACCAAGTACTCTTAGCTCCATACTCATACTAAGCTCCCCTCTTTTTGAAAAGTATATATTTGATGTACGTAAACTGGGAGCTGTATTTCCCAAAATGTGCTCTAAAGAATAATTAATTCCACAAAATGCTTCTCCTATTACAGGAACTTTTGTAGTCCAATAAATGTAGTCCAAAAAATTATATCTCCAGTCCTGGAGACTTGGGATTCACTGCAGGGCACTGACTTTGGAGGAGGCTGGGAGGGAAGAAGCCTTTCAAACCTGTGGTCCTTCCCACACTATGGATGTAGTGTGGGAACATCAGTACGTAGTGACCTCACTAGGGATGTCAGCTTTTCTCAGCACCTGCTGACCCCTTTAGAATGGTCTTTGTAGTATGTATTTTGAAAATGGTCTTTATAAGAAGGAATCTGAGGCAGGTGATACAGACCTATAATCCTAGCACTCTGGGAGGCTGAGATGGGAGGATTGCTAGTGACCATGAAACCCTGCCACCAAACAAGAGGTAGTGAGCGGAGTAGAAAACATAAAAGTAATGAAGATGTGTTACACACCTCTACCAACTCCCAAAAGTAAATGCAATCATTGTATACTTGAGATGTACATTAATAAAAATAATAAATTAAAAGGGCTGGGAATCTAGCTCAGTGTGAATCCAGATTTCAAATGGAAAATTAACCTGTCTTCCTAATCAGGAGGGTTTTTTTTTTAATTAATTGATGTTCCTTGATTCATGCATACTGTTTCATCCTAGTTGTGACAAACTGAGTATAAATTTGCTTTATCCCTTTTTTGCAATCCTTTGTAAACACTTCTTACTTTTATCTCTTTCATTATAACAGAGATGAGAAAGGATCAGAAATGAGGCAGCACACCAAAGTAAATATTATACATAATTATATTCTTAACCTATTCCTACCTCTTTTTCAATATCTTATTTCAATTCCCTTAGAAAGTCACGTGTAGCAATTTATGCCTTACACAACACCTGGCCTGTGTGTGTGAGGTTGGGGTGGTGGTAGCATCTTATAAATACAGCCACACCAGCATCTTTGCAAGCAGTGGCTTCACCTGTTTCTCCCTGCATCCACAAAACTATGTCCAGAATTAAAAGTGGCAATTGCCTAAGCATGCGTGAAAAGCAGCCATTCCACTGCACAGAGTAGCAAAGAAAGAGAGAAGAGAATAGGGAGGATTGCTGTCTAACAATGCCTGGTCTGTCCTCAATATTTTTGTCTCTTGTGGAGACCAACTGTTGTCTCATCTGTAACTGTTCTGAAAGCTATTGTTTGGTCTGTGTTTGGAACTATTAAAAATTTGAAAATACTAAGGCAGAAAGGCAAAATATTTGAATATTTGTTTCTCTGATACTCCAACTGTAAAACCATAACCTTTGCTCAGCTGTAATGGGCCAGTTTTGCAATATACCTTTTCTCAGAAGTAGAAAGGGAATCGAGAAAGAGAAAGAGAGAGAGAGAGGAGGAGGAGAGAGAAAGACCCATCTGTGGCTGTTTCTGGAAGGAAAAGGAACTCCTTGGGATGGTAGGGCTGTCAGCCAGCTGGGAAGCCAAGTCAATAGAGAAGGGAGGCATAGGGGACTGCATAATCCTTGCCATTTTCTGAGAAATTTAATTAAGGATGAAGAGCAACATTTTTCCATGTTTTGCAGAGTGAGATGAGAATCCTTCATCTTTGCACCTCCCACCCCTTTCCTTTGTGTAACAGGAAGAATAAATCACCAGGTCCTAATAATTGTATCTCATCTCTCCTCCACTCTGCTTCTTCCGTGCGTGCTCCCAGGGGGGAATATAAAAGTCAGTGCCCATGCCAGCTAGTCAAGTGGTAGCTGAACACTGCATTTTTGTAATTATCACTTCTCTGTTTCTGATGTGTAATTGCCATGATTATTCTTTTAGGTGTCACAAGAGTCACAGAAGAAGTGCTTTTTATGCAGCCTATTTTTTTTTTCCAAAAACAGAATCCAAGGTTGTCTAAAACTCTAAATTTCTTGGGTTGAAGGGTCATGGTTATATATATATATATATATATATATATATATATATATATATATATATCAGGGGTGAAAATATTAATGTTTTACTTCTTTGAAAAAATGCAAAAATACATATTTGCCTAGGTGTGGAGCTAACGTTAGCCTCACTGACCCTTGTTTAAACTGTTTGCTTGGCTATGAAATGGAGTAAAATTTTTCTTTCAATTGAATAAAGTTATTGGAAGTGTAAGGTGTTACCAAATGGATGTTTGGCAGTTTTACTTCTCTGTGTCAGATTTATGATTTGTAAATTATAAGTCTTTGAGTGTGCTCCAGACCTGGGTATTATAAGTACTTTAGACTTTGAGTGCTATGTTTATTAGCAGTCCTTCAGAGAACAACCATAACGTATCTGTGAGTTTGCTGGGGCACAAGTGTGAAGCCCACATGTGGTGGGGCTGTTTGCCTGCTTGCATCTGAAGCCCTGGAGTGAGCCCAATTTACTGCCAAGAATCTGCACCTCACCCTAATGTTGTGATTCTCTGCCCCTCAGCTATTATTCTTCTGAAGTGGTAAAAACAAAGAAAAAGAACAGGATTTCTGAAACTTCTTCTTCAGGGGAAATGGGACAGAGTGAACTGACTTTGGGCATGGTGGGGCGATGTTGATGGGAAAGAAACAATGAGATGAGAGTGATGTTCGGGAGCCTTTAACGTGCATTGTGAAGACAAGTAGAGCAGATGTGTGGTTTGCAGGACATGCTGTCCACATGTGACTATCTGTACATGGGACATCTGCAGATGTCCGAGGGCTGGACCCCTGGAAATACCCTTCTTTCCTGTCACCCTCCATCCATGGAAGCTGCATCTTGGAGGGGAGCTCATAGAGAAGAACACTGTGCTTTGGGAGAGAAGTTGTCAGGAGTGCAGGAGGAAGAAGGGGTGCAGGAGGTGTGTCCCATGCATCCTGTCTGTCCTCTCGTCTAGGTGGTGATCATTGGAGTGATTGCAGGAGTTCAGGAGGAATCATGAAGGGTTGTCATCACCATTTCATCTTTAGTGTCTGTGGAACAAGCAGGGACATAGTATTCACTGGCACCCATAATAAAAGCTTTATCCAGAGGTAAATTTTTCTTTGTGAGTTCCAGACATCCTAACCTCATCAGTGGAGATCAGGGTAGGGGTCTCACACCATGGAATGACTCAACCGTAATCTCGTGTCCCAGGGAAAGGTACAGCTGGTGCAGAAGCATCCTGTGTATATGTAATTCTTCTGTTCTTGATACGTGGTCACTGGCTGTTGCTCGGCTTGTCTAGGGCTGCCCATTCATCACTCCAGCTGCTTCAGAAATGAGGATTAGCAGAAAGAGCCCACAAGTGAAATAAGTACCCTAACATTCCCCTTTCATTCTTCTTAGTCATTGTTAGAGCAGAGTTATAGTCAGGGAGGTAGATGTTTTTCTGTTTCCCCCCCTCTCTCCCTCTTCTTTGTTTTTATCCCACTGAGCTGCAAATGAATAGCATTTGCACTCTTCCCTTGGGAGATATTTAAGAGGCAGGCAGATTCCACAGTGGGAAGATTGTTTTCCCTGCACACTGGGTGTGAATACTTGTGGTTTGCAGCTTTTTCTCTTTGGTCCCACACTCTCCCGGGTGTCCACCTCCTCTGGGCATCTCTTTCCACGCATTCCCAGAGGGACCAGGCTTCTTGAATTCTGTGTGTTTGTGTGGATTAACCTGCTAGTTCCTCCAGTCTCTGACAGCATTCGCTTGTACAATATAATAAAGAAGGAATGATTGGCTTCCTTTTTTCCCATCTTTCCTCTTTAGGGATTCCTTCTCTAAAAGCACAGGACCTTCCTCCTCCTCATCCTTAGCACAGAAAGTGTTCTGATAAAATCGTCCACCTAAAATATCAGGGACTTTAACTCTTACACCTTTTCTGGGGTGCTTGGATTGTAAGATGGACTGGTGTTGAGCTGGAAACGCTGTAATATGCCAAAAGATGCAGTGAAAATGTTTAAGACCCAAGTCTGATAGGGGACGCAGAGAAAGGGCGCATTGGAGTCTGTTCTTGGATCTGTTCTGAAGCCTGGTTGCAGGCGGAAGGGCGGCTTCTGGGTAGGAACAGATTGACCGAGCTTAAGTTGACTTTCACACAGCAGATTTCTAGTGGTGGACGTACCAGCAGCTTCTCTGCTGGTGAGACCATGAGCAGTGGAGGGGAGAATAGAAAAACAGAATAGCTCCTTCTAGAGTATGTAGAGAGGAGGTCCTGGGGCAGTGTTATTTAGAGGGGAAAGGGTTCATGTGGAAAGACAGAGCAGAAATTGTTTCATCCCGGTCTTACCCCTCTGGCTTTTCATCCCTTTTGTTGTCCCAGTTTGTTTTTGCTTTGCATATGTTCTTTTATACATTGCCTAAACATATTACATACAAATTTGTATATTTCCCTCTCTTAATGTTCTGTTACAGTGATTTTATGTCATTATAAAACCCTTGTAATCATGATTTTTAATGATGCAAAGACATACTATTACTCTGTTTTTTTGAAAATTCCCACTTTTTTGATTATCATGAGTAATGTTTCATTGATATTTTTATGCATAGACTTTTAATAACCAAGACTGGGTCTTGGGCCAGTGTCCTTTGTAGCTCATCAGAAATAGAAAAGACTAAAATACAATCTATGTATTTTAACCTTATAGGTCTTGTATCCTGTCTTCATACAACTGCTTCTGCCCAGAACCATGTCCTTTGTTTTCCCTTTGGTGGTGTCAACCTTTGGTGCTTTTGCCTACTGTTTGAGGCTGCCCTTTCCATAGAGAAACCAGTCGAGGGCTGATATTCCTGGAGACCTGGTGCTCAGACACTGTAACTCTTGACAGTTGACTAATGGACCTGAGAGCCCTGTCCTTAGCCTAGTGAGACTTGCTTAATGTAGTAAGGTTGTCTTCTTTTATTACATTTTACATTTTGTTATCAGGATTCCATTTGCTCTGAGAATACGGTTGATTATTAATATATATGTGAGCTGTTTACTCACACACAGGAGCCATGTGTGTTGACTTCACTTGAAGTATAACTATCCCATCTCTCTGTGTCCTGGACATCCATACTGGCCTGATAGCAGCTTGAGTGTGTGAATGATGTAGGTCAGAAAAGCAGGAGGTGGAAGTAAGAAATGATCACCTGGAGGTAATGTGGAGTCAATGCTCAAGAACTTCTTGCTTGAACTTGCATCTTGTAGGTTTCACTTGTTCTGGAGTATGTCCTAGTTTTACTTCAAAATGGGCTCCATCTATTCAAACAGGAACTCATTTTGAATGTAGATTATGGTTCAGAAGAACTAATAGCTGAGCCATCCTGCAGCTGTTAATCCATTATATGATAGAGCCAAAGTTAAGGAATGGCAGAATGGTTTAAGATTGTGCTGGAAAAATCAAGATCTTTTCAAACAAAGTGCACATTACAGACTAACTTTTTGATATGCCTTCAAATGTCCCTCCACAATTTTGCAAACATAGTCATTTGCAATCTCAGATGGGATTTGGGCATCAACCTGATATAAGGGATCAGATTTAGAGGGCCTTTGCAAACCAGGCTATGCCACAAATAATATTTAATTCAGCTCTCCCTTACATATTTAAAATGTGCAGCAATTTAAAAATACATTACACTCAGAATAATTTATGCAAGGTCAGGAGGGGAGATGGGAAAGCTCAGCTTGCAAGATGAAACTGGTTTTTACTTTGCTAATAGGCCTCCTGTGCTGTGTGACTGGCTGAATCTTGATGGTAGGCAGGCTGAGACAAATGCAGTGACCACCACATACCCACAGCTCAGTCAGCTCTTCAGATGAGACTGAGATATGTTGGACTGGTGATTTTGCTTAGTACTTGTGGGTTCTATCAGGAAAATGAAATAAGAAGATGCATGTAACTCTGCACTTAATACTTGTTTACTTTGGAGAGGAGCCATAGTTGACCCTTGTTTGGGAAATCTGAAAAAAAAAAACTGATATGCATTAAACTTGGAACTCTATCATAGCCATATCCACTTATCCAGTGCCTGAAGCAAAAGTTATGAGATGCGAATGAAAACCTCCTTCTTTTTTTCCTTCCCTTACTTTTTGGTAAGTGGCTTTGGAGTTCCAGCCACATGGCTTCCAGAACATTATTACTCTGCACAGATGACTGTGCAGAGGACACGAGAAACATCCATTCTGCTCAAAGACATTGGGTTCCCAATCATAGCAGATTTTCAGAGGGAAATCAGTAGTTTATTGTTCTACAATGAGTGACACTTGAGCCTATGACTGTCCTGGGAGGGCAGGGGTGAGGAAGGCCCTCACATGGAGTAGAGCAGCTGCAACCTCTCTAATCTTCCTGGAGCTCAGATTATTCATTGCTTGCTTTTACATGAAGAAGCAAGAAGAGCTGAGTACATTGATAAAGAGTCAATGTACAAGAGTACATTGATAAAGAGTCATTCAGCAGTCTCGTGAATGGGAGTATGAGAATTAGACCACCAGGAAGAGGCTTAGAAAGAGAAGCACAAAGACGATATTAAAGTTGAGCAGCCCAAGCAGAAAGTAGGATATGAGCTTGCAGGTAGGAGGAGCCTCTTATCTTCCCACTGAGGGACTCATTGTGTTCATGTCTAGCCTGATCTAGTGTAAGCTGACTGGACTGCCATAGCAGAATACAGTGGCTTATCCAATACAAATTTATTTTCTCCTGTTTTAAAAACTGAAAGTCTGAATCTGAGGAACCAGCAAGGCTAGTTTCTTGGTGAATGCCTCTACCAGCTTTTACAGGGCTATATTCTTGCTGTGTGCTTATATGAGCAAGAAAATCAGTGCAGACTTTCTGATACTTCTTTTTGGTTCGATTGAACTGGTGGTTATTTTTTCTCCCCTTTCTTATCTATTTCACTTCATCAACTCACACTTCCAAAGAAATACTATTTTTTTACCTGTTTCTCCCACTTTTTAAGTTTTTATTGCAGTTTATGTTCTCTGGCTTCTGCTTCCATTCACTCCTGTCTTCTCTCCTATCAACCTTCTGTCCTCTCTAGTGGATTGCTTTTGCTTTTCCTTGTCTTCCCTAGTCTTCCTTCTCCCTTTGCCTTTTCTTTTCTTTTTTTTAAATTTTATTTAAGGAGAAAAGATTAAAAAAAAGCAGAGAAAGGGTACAAGTTATACAGATTTACAGAAAAAAATAAACAGTAGGAAATCACTAGTTAATGGATTACATATTGTCATCTTAGAAATAATTGTTCAAGTCACAAAATTCAATACAAGAACAGAATATTAAAAGCTGTCAGAGACAAGAAACAGACCACTTACAAGGGAACACCCATCAGAATTACAGCAGATTTCTCTGCACAAACCATCAAATCACGAAGAGTGTGGGGGGAAATAATTCAAGCTTTGAAAGATAATAATCTCCAGCCAAGATTGAGATATCCTGCACAACTGTCCCTGGAAATTGATGGAAAAACAAGGTGCTTCCAGGATAAAGAGGAACTGGGGGAATTTGCAACCACCAATTCAACTCTACAGAGAGTATTGCAGGATATTATAAAAAAAGAAAAATACAAAGAATCCAGAAATAGTGGCGGGGAGGCCACAACGAATGGAGCAGAGAACAAAATGAAGAAGACAAACTGATAGCTACTGACAGAAAAAGAGCTCAACAGAAATGAGGCCGAGAAGATTGGATGATATGCTGCTCCCTTTGCCTTTTCTCGGTACTCAAATATGTCGACAGGTTCCATCTGGAGCTTTCCTCAATCCCAGAATACACCTCCCTCTTCCATATTCCATCCTGGCTCCACAGATATCTTCTTTAAACCTTCAACTAAATTCAACTAAAAGACCTCTAACAGAATCTGACCTCATATCAAATTTTTCCTCTCATTTTTTCACCTACCTCTCCTCCTGTTGACACATACTCATCTTTCATCCATCTCATCTGTTCCCTTCACTTTTTCTTCTATGCTGCAGATTAACTGCTAAGAACAAGATACAGGCTACAAAGAGTACTGATAAAGTGTGAAAGTATAAATGCAAGGCTTATCACGTACCAATATAAGTGATGTATGGTTGGATCAGTTGATGCTATTATAATCAGGAATGATTACTTCCTTAAAACACAGTGACAGGGTCAAAGCCACTTAAATTACATAGCTCAAGGGGAAAAGACTATTTCAGGACAAATAAAGCTGAGAAGGTATTTTTGAGACTCAATAGTAAACTGAAAAGATATTTTTGTCAACTACAACTTTCTATCCTACCTACGTCAACCCTCAGTACCAAAAAATGAAATATATAATAAAATTCCCCCAAGATCTCCCAATTCAACCAAGGCAGACTCAAGAGACACAGATGAAGAGGAAAATAAACATCATGTAGCAGAGCTCTACAAATTGATTAAAGAAGAGTTGAAGAAACTTGGTAAATTAAAAGAAGGCATGTCCCAGCAGTTTATGGAATTATCATACAAAATAACCAACGTGGATATGGAAGAAACAAATAAAATATTGGAAGTGCTGACCAAAATTGTCCAAAACATAAATGACTAATTTCTGAAGATGAAAATATATTAGGAATAAAAATTGTCTAGAACTTATAATTTGCAGAAATGACCACTGTGAAGACATTTATGAAATCAAGCACAAAACTATAAGGTACAATGCATTACTCAAAGAATCCTTGAAAGTGGTAAAAAAAAAAAAAAAAAAAAAAAAAAAAAAAAAAAAAAAAAAAACAAGAAAAGTTTATCCAACAGCGACTAGAGGATGCTCCAGTCAACTTAAATATAATTGGAGTTAGAAAGTAGAAGATACCACACATGGGAGAAAAATCTGTTTATGGAACACGTAACACAAAACTTTCCAAATACTGTATGAGGAAAGATTGCAACTTACAGGTAAGCAAGGCTTACAGGACATCGAGCATCCTCATGGCACCTCTTAGTAAAACTTCAGAATGTTCAACAAAAAGAATATTAAAAACTGTCAGAGAAAAGCAAAAAAAAAGTCATGTTAATGGTAAAATTATTAGGATTACAACACAGTTCTCAACACAAACATTTAAGGCCAGGAGAGTCCGGAGTAAAGTATTTCAAGCCCTTAAACCAAACATCTTCCAATCCAGATTAATTTATCCTGCAAGACTTCCTTTCAAAATAGAGAAATAAAGTAATTCCTTGGAATAGAACAATTTAAGGGTTAGATGAACTCCAGTGCAGCATTGCAAAAACATACTCAAGAATATACTAAACAAAGACAGTGAGGCCAACAAAGAGAAAATCAAACCAGATAAACATATCAGGCAAGGTGAATAGATAGTGAAAAGGAGTCACCAACATAAAATAAAAATGTTAGAAATTAATCAGCAGTTATTGTTAGTAACTCTCAGTGTTAATGGCATCAGCCCTATTAAAAGTAACAGATTGGCAGACAGGATAAAAGCAAAGAATGTAACAGTCTTTTGTATTCAAGAAACTCATCTAATCCAAAAAGAAACTCATGGACTAACAACTAAAGAATTGGAAACAATATTTCACACAGTAGGACACAAGAAGCAAGCAGGGATAGCAGTTTTATTCTCAGACAAAAACTAAACTAAAACTGATAATAAGAGGCAAAGAAAGTCATTACAGAGTGCTTTAGGGAACAATTCAACAGGAAGTGGTAACACCTATAAATATATAAACACTGAGTACTGGAGAATCTATCTTCATAAAACAAATACTGAAGGACATAGGGAATCAAATCAATACCAACAGAGTCATAAGGAGTGACCTCAGTACCCCACTTTTATGAAGAGATGGGTCAACCAAACAAAACATGAACAAAAGAATATCACAGTTGATATTCAGTTTCAAAGTAGCTCAAATCAGAGTTCAAAGGTGCCCTGCCTTTGAACAAATGGACTTAATTTATATTTACACAATGTTCTCTGCTAGTACATTAGAATATAAATTGTTCTCAGCAGCCCATGAAACTCCTTCCAAAATGGACCACGTACTCGTCCATAGGGCCTGTTTAAATTGCCCTATCATTACTATCAGATCATAGTGTATTGATACCAGAAATCAATCACAGAAGAACCCCAGAAAACCTGTAAACATCTGGAAATTTATACTAATAACAATCTTGGACATTGAGTGGGCCACAGAAGAAATCAAAGAAAAAATTCTGGAATCAAATAACGATAGTGCAGCACATCCAAACCCACAAGACACAAGCAGAGCAGTCTTAAGAGACGAGCTGGCCCTGTAATGTTTACAATGCCTAAGTTTTATTGGTCTTGTTCTCTACTGTTTTGTCCAACTTTATAATATCTAATGAGATAGACAATTCTTTTTAAGGAAACAAGAGACATTGTTGATAACCCTTGTTGATAACCTTGTACTCTGTTCTACATCATGTGCTATGTCTATCCTTGGTTTTGACTGACAGCTTTGTTTTGCCATATTTGACTTTATTCTCTCCCCCCCAAAAAAGTAATAAGAACTAAGGAGTAATAAAATCCAAAATGTGTAAATTTTGTTGTAAAAAAGAGAGGGGAAAAAAGAGCTCTAACGGATATAACAGCAAGTGTGTTTAGGGGTATTAAATAGCTGACTATATTAATGTTTTTGGATCATTGAACACAGCTGTTTGCAGTCTCTCTGTTTGAATGTCCACTTTGTATTCTTTGATACTGTGATTTGAGCAACTATTTCTAAGATGATAATATGTAATCTATTAACAGGTGATTTCTTACTGTTTTTTTTTTTTTTTTTGTAGTTCTGTATTACGTGTACCCTTACACCGCTTTGTTTTGTTTTGTGTTTTTCTCTTTTTCCTCTTAAATAAAATTAAAAAAAAAAAGACGAGCTGGCTGGAATCAATGCTCGCATTAGAAAAACAGAGTGAACTGTGTGAGTAACTAGTGATGAACCTCAAGATACTTGAAAAACAATGACAATTCAAGCCCAAACTTAATTTAAGGTGAGAAATCATAAAATCTGAGAATAAATTAATGTAATCAAGATTAAAACTGTATTTAAAAAATGAACAAAGCAGAGAGCTGGTTATTTGAAAGAATAAGCATTAACCTAACGGAGAGGAAGAGAGAGAAAGAGAGAGAGAGAGAGAGAGAGAGAGAGAGAGAGAGAGAGAGAGAGAGAGAGAGGAGGTTGAGGGGAGACTTGGGCACAGACTTAGACTGACATGAATTACCAAAACTAAATCAAAAATTAATAAAAATTCTGACCAATCCATTAACAAGCAATGAGATAATAGTAAAAGACTACTAATGACCTGAAAGATCCACTGTGAATTCCACATTTCCTTTAAAGATTTTACAACATCAGTACTTCTCAAAGTCTTCACTGAAATTGAAAATGAAAGAGTACTTCCAAACTTATTTCTGGAAGTCAGCATCTCTCTCATCCCCAAAGCAACAAAGACTCAACAGAAAAGAAAAATTACACACCAGTCTCCTTAAAGAACATAGATGCAAAAATCCTTAATGAGATACTGGCAAATAGAATGCAACAAATTATCAATAGAATACAACAAATTATCAAGAGAATCATCCATCATGACCTACTATGTTTTATTACAGGGCTACAAGCATGGTACAACATACACGAATCAATGAATGTAAACATAAGCAAGGATAAACCATATGATCATATCCATAAATGCAGCAAAAGCGTTTGACAAAATCCATCACCCACTCATGATAAAAATCCAGAAAAATAGCGATAGAATTATATCCTACTTGAATCTGGTAACAGGATCACAACAAATCAATGTCCAACATCATATTAAATGGGGAAAAAGTGAAAGCTAAAGTCAGGAGCAAGACAAGGATGCCCACTACCTCTTCTGTTTAGCATAGTATTCAAAACATTAGCCAGAGAAATCAGTCAAGAGAAAGAAACAAAAGGGATATGTATAGAAAAGAAGTCAAATGATCATTATTTGCAGATGTCATGATCATCTACATTTTAGTTTTAATGTCAATCCAATCAAAATACCCACAGTATTTCTCACAGCACTAGAGAAAACAGCCCTGTTACAGTCGTGTCTAATGTCACCCAAAATCTCATGCAGTCATGGGGGCGGGGGTTTGAGGTGGCTGGATCTTCAGTGTGTGAAGCTGGAGTTGATTCATGGTGCAATGCTAGGCTCAAGGGCACTGGGATTAAGGGTGTGAGTCTACCCACCCTGAGTAGCCTGGATAAGATAAAAGGGGCAGAAAGATGTTGTTAAGGCTCCTTGCTTGTTTTTCTATCTCTGGTGACCACAAACTGTTTCTTCTCTGTGATGCATTTACCATGCCACCCTGACTTGGAGCCAGCAGATTATGGACTGAAACCTCTACAAAAGGTGAGCTAAATCAACCTTTACTACTTTAACTCCGGGTATCAGGTGTTTTATTCTCAGTGATGATCAACATAATTAAGACAAAGCCTAACATTCATATGGAACCAGAAGAGACTCAGAATAATAAAAACTAACCTGGACAACAAGAGCACAACACCTATGCCTGCCTTCAAGTTATACCGTGAGACTCCAGAGATAAAAACAACATGGTATGGACACAAATACCGACGTATGGATTGGTGGAACAGAATAGAGGATACAGGCAAAACTCCAGATGCATGCAGCTATTTGATTTTTGGCAAAGATGTATGTTAGAATCATCAAATGATACTGAAAAAACAGGCTATCAATGTATGAAGATTAAAGCTCAACTCATATTGCTCATCATGTACTAAACTAAACTAAAAATGAACCAAATATCAAAATGTTACAACAGAAACTAACCTGTTGGAAGACAAAAAAAAAAAAAAAAAAAAAAAAAAAAGACAAAGAAAGAATAAAAGGACCAGGAATATGCTCCGTGACACAAGTGCCTACCTGGCAAGCATGAAGTCATGAATTTGATTCCTGGTACCATCAAAAAAGTGAGGTGGAAGAAATCAAACTATTAAATTTTTGGAGTAGGCAAGGACTTTCTGGAAAAGACTCCCAGTTGCTCAAGAAATAACAGTAAGAATCAACAAATGTGATTATACCCAATCAAAAAGCTTTGGCACATCAAAGGGAACAACCAACAAGAGTGAATAGACAATGTACAGAATGAGAAAAAATCTTTGTCAGCATGTGCTCCAAATGTGTGAATAAAAACCTTTTGAAAAGTGAAGGCACTGGTCACATCATGAGGACCTGACATTAGCAAACCCTATCCCTTTTCAAATCCATATCTCCCAGTATATTACATTGGGGCATAAGGCTCCAACATATTGATTTTATAAAGATATTATAAAGATATATTGAATTATAAAAATGTAACTCAATCTATGACAGTATGTGAAATAGAAAAGAGCTCGGGAAGAAAAGCAGACTTTCTAGAGAAACAGTCATCAAGAACAATTTGGCAACGAACATCACTGAGATATGCAGGGTAAGCTGGAGAGGCCTTGATAGAAAGATTTGAAAACACGAGTGCATTTTCTTCTGCTTGTAGACACAATACTCCTTGATGTGGACATTCATAAAAATAAAAAAGAAAATGATTACCTGTAATTTCAAGGCCACTAGAATGCCTCTTGGAGAAAAATTTAACTATTATTTCATATCTTGGTTCTCTGTTTTAACATAGTATAATTTTAACCATATATTTAAATAACACATTTAAGAGTTGAGATCATGCTGTTTATAAAATTACATCTGAAAATTAAATTGAATATTTTCCCACACCATTCTCTATTCTTTCTAAACAAAATTTAAAACTGGCATTACTTGCATTGTGTTCTAATTGATGGCTACACCATAAAATTTAAGCATTCTTTTATTCTTTGACAGTGACCTTGCTGCTCAAGTTTTACTATTAAAGGAGGCATTGGAATGTAGTCTTGAGAATCTTTAAGTAATTATTTATACAAAGTCTGATTATTACAATTTTTAAAGGACCATCAAAATAATATATATGAATATTATGCCAAATCGTTCTCCAAAAAGACTAGCTAAAATACCATTTCATTACACTTCATAAAATTTAATTTAAAAACATAATCTAATTTAACAGACAAAAATGGATTTCCTTTGTTTTAATTTGCATTTCTTAACAGACCGTAAGTTTAGACATGCTCTCGTGTATTTATTAGCCATTGTATCTGACCATCTGCTTCTATTTCCTCTTTGTAATTGGCTCTCATTTTGTTTAAGTGTCTTCTCAAGTCTTTTCTTCATTATGATTTTTATACTTTTTTACTTTAAAAACGTCATGTACTCATCTTTATTTTTCCCATTGTAATGTCTTCCATTACCTTATTTTTATGTAGTGCCTTTAACCCATGAGTGCATAAATGCTGACTGAGCTTTTTACTCACTCAGTCTCAGATAGTACACACAGTAGTAGGTAGTACACGTGGTGTTGGTGATTCCCCATGTTTTTGACACAGGGACTGCACTTGCAGGTCATTTTTCCATGGAGGAGAGGGATGTGTTAGGGGCTGAAGAAGGTTGGGTGGAAGAGAGGGACAGGTGTAGGGGATTAGGTTCTGGTAAGTGTGCAGCATGAATACCTAGTATGTGCAGTTTGCAGCAGGGTTCCTGCTCAGACTCCAAGGTCCTGAGCTCTGGTGGGAGGCAGAGCTTGGGTGGTGATGTGAGCAGTGGGGAACAGCTGTGAATACAGAGGTAACTGCAGCAGCTCACCTGCAGCTCACCTCCTGCTGTGTGACTCAATTCCCAACAGGTGATGGGCTAGTACTGTTCTGTGACCAGGGAGTCAGGGACCTGTGGTATATATATGTGCTAATTAATACGTAAGACACAAAAATACTGAGAATTTTTTGACATTATGGTTTAGAAATATTATATTAAGTTTATTTTTTAATTTAAACATCTTAATATTTTTCATACTGATGAATATTTTTAAGTATTATAAGATTTGTTTTGTTAGGTAAAATAAAGTAGAAGGAGCATCTTTCTACTTACATCTGAATCACTTTATCAGATTGTTCCTTTGGAGGGTTTCCTATCAGGGAAACTCTGAGGCTTGGTATTCCTGAGTTTAGTGCTATCTATTGTCTTTTCTTCTTCTGTAGTAGCCAGTCCTCTATGCCCTGTGACTCAGCAACACTGCATTTACTTTGCGTTTATAATGAACACAGTATCTGCTGGGCCTATCTCTCCTATAAGGCAAAACAAAACTAGAACTCGTATTCAAAATATTCATGACTTATCTTACCCATTTACGTATGCTAATGGATTTGGAATTGCCTTGTGATGTTTTGAATCCTCACCCTTCCTCTCATAAAGCAGGTGATTATTAATTAGAATGGAAAAAACACAAACAAAACAAAACCTATCTATTCACTTGGAGAGACCTGTTTCCAAAATGCAGTTTTCATTTTTGGCCATCTGGTTTATCTCTTTATCTTCTTTCTGTGGGTTCTGCTATGAACTCATATAGGTTTCTTCATTTTGGCCCTGTACATGTTTAGTTAATATCTTAGGAAAATTTGGTGCTATTGTAACTGCAGCTATTTTGCAAATAATGTCTCCCTTCAGACTGGCATGACCAAACTAGGCAAACATGAGAAACAGTTGTGCTTTCTTTGAGTGCATTTGCAGTTGACAGCCTAAGCTTCTTTACACTATAAAAAATATTGCTGAAGCTTGGAGTGACTGTGTGACTATGCTATGGCTAAGGATCCATCCGTAGGGATATTTGGGATCTAGAGAGAAGGAAAGTGCTGCCTTTTACAGCTGTGTGGCTTTTGCCATTGCATTTAACTTCTGTGAGTAATGTCTCACCATTCGGAAAGGACACCAGCTGGTACCTTGTGCTCTGGCTTCTGCCTGAATGTCAGCCTGCAGAGTTTGGTGTGCAAGTACTTCATAAGTATTAGCTATAAATTTAGTAATAAAGTGGCTTAAAATATGAGAGGAAAAATGGAAGAAATGATCATCTTACTAATTTGGTGGCAAATGACTCTTACAATCTCTTTGACACTAAGTTAGGGTATATTGAAGATCTGACTTGTTTTCTGTATTGCACTCTCACTGCCTAAAATAAGCTTGTGTTTCTGACTTGTTTTGCTAGCAATCAGTGTAGGACTTAGTAGTATACTTGAAAACTGCTATTTTTAGAGAAAATTATTTTTGGTTTGATGTAAAAAAAGTAATAAAATTTAAGAAATCATCCACTGAAGACCATGCTGTATCAGATCTCAGTGGTTTGTCAGATGTGATGCCAGTGTTAAGACAAATCCTTGCAGATTGCTCAGGGGCCATGACAAACATAGGGAGCACCCAAAGCACCCCAAAGAAACTATTCTGATCACACAGAGAATGAAGGGTTCGTTCAGCTTGGTGTGTCCAGAGAAGGCTTCTTGGAGGAGCTGGAATTGAAAGTCCTGCAGAATGAGTTGAATTGTCAAATACAAAAGAGACAGGCCTTCCTGGGGAGGGAGAATAATTGGAAGAAAGTTAGGTCATGGTGTGCTTGAAGAGACGTTAGTAGAATAATGTAAATAGGAACTCCTGGGCTCTGCACATTGGACATTTGGGTGGGTAATTTTCCTGTGCATTGTAAGGTGCATAGGTATTCGTGCTATGCCCTTCCAGTTGTGGCAGCCAATAATATCTCCACGCATTTCAAATGTTCTCTGAGAAAGAATCATTTTGCCCTCCCTGTGCCTACTTCAGAGTCAAATGTACTTAAAGAAAGAATTTGCTTGGGGCCATGAGAAATAATGTCAAGGACCTAGACCAAATTCCAATTATGAAATGCTCCGGATGTCAGGTGATGGTATGGGTTTGTCTCTGGTTAATGGAGAACAGTCATATTTTGTGCAAGGGAATATCTTGATATTCATTTTTTATGAAGATTTATTTACATTTAGTGTTTCCTTGACATTCTCAAATGCCTTTTTATCCAACTCTATGTCAATTTAAGTTACTGATTCTTCTCAAGGCAGTTAGACTTTCTAAAGCACCCTAATCATGCTCCATCAAGAAATTAGACAACTGTTGTCTTTAGTGCACATTTTTTGAAACAATACATTTTGTTTACACTTTACTGAATACAACAGTTCTGAGAATTTTTATTAAAGATAATTATTTTAACACATCTTTATTATTTTTTGTCCTCTTCTAATTTTTTGTAAAAGAAAAATATTATAGTTTCATGGTGGGCATATTTTAGATTTCTTTTGTAAAACTTTTAAACATTAACCATTATCTGTATATGTGTGCCTAGTGTTCGTAAAGATTGTTTTGGTGGTGACAGAATATTCCACTGAGTAATAAACTCTTCTTTAAAGAAGGATAAGGCAGTTAGAGTGGGAAGGACTAAGTGATTATTTGCTCTGGTGATTTCCCCAGTGGTTCTCTTGGCAGCTCTCTATGTGGTCTGTTAAGTTGTTCTTTGCACCACATGAGAGACAGAGAAGGCTGTTGGGAGCTTAGTGAATTTTGCTCCAGGCAAAACTACTCACATTCTTAATTTGTTTTTTCACACTTGTGGATTTCATTCAGATAGAAGGCCATTTGTTAAAGAAACAAATGAAAATGTTTAGAAGTTCATTGATGTAGACCTGTGTTTTCATTTTATGGACCCTTCCTACTAGTTTGATGGTGTCTCTGCTGTCTTTCCTTAGTGCCTAAATGTTCTGGAATGTCTCATTCAACAGTGTAGACAATTCTTGAGGACTTGAAGTCTTTGTAGTAGAGAGGATACTGCTCTATTCGTGGACTCCCATGGATTGGTGAGAAGATACCTCTCCACACTGCCTTGAGCATGGTTTCAGCAGGTTCACTGCTAATCCACAGAGCCAGGGGTGATCCATGAAAGGCTGTGTCACGGTGTTCAGTAGAAATGGAGTCTCTCATTTACATGTGGCAAATGACCCTAAGATCATATAGGCAACCTCCCTTGTTTTGTTCTCAGAGAGGTTTCTGGAAAACAAAAATCCCTCCAGGAAGTTAGATAGCTGCTTCCACAGCCTTGCAAGCACAGAAGTTTTCATCTCCCGTGCACATGTGTGTATTTCTAAATCTAGCACCTAGCAGAAATACCACCACATTGATACCCTTTGACTACAAAGACAGTCAGGGACAAAACTGAAGTCTTTGGTAACCCATGGTGCTTCTCCCCAAATCAGGACACATTCTCCCCTCTAGGCCTCTCATTTCCAACTGCTATTTGGAAGGACAACCTGGGTGATGGAGGAAGGATTTGCCCCGCTCCTTTGCAACTCCCTGCTGGCCTGCCCTGTCAGAATCAGACCTTCTCCAACCTTTTCCCCTAACAGTGTTGCAGAGAACTGTCTAGTAATTTGGTCTAAACTGTGCACAATGGAGGCAGAGGGGAGAGAGAAAACCTCTGGGGGATCCCTGCTCTGCCCATTCAGCACTTCTGATGGTTGCAAGGAGAAGGAAGCACTGAAAAGGTCAGACCCTGCAATGAGTCTGATGTATGAAAGATACAGAAGCATGCAGAGTTTGTAATTGCCAAGGGTAAGACCCAAGCACTGGAGGTTTGAAAGTGGAATGGCCAGGCACTTTGCAAATATTTAGCAAAAGTCTTTAAGGAAATTAGAGTGAAGCATAATTGTCCTTTGGGATCTGCAGTTTATGTAGAGAGTGCTTCATATCCAAGATGTTTAAGTCTCGGTAAAATTGCATAGGACTTGCATAAAAGGACATCTTCCTGTACACTTTCAATCACCTCTAGATTACTTGTAATACCTAAGACAATGTAAATCTCTGTAAATAGCTGCTAAGCTGCATAGTTTTTGGAATATGAAGAGAAAAAATTGTATGTCTGTTCAGTACAGAAACATTTTTTCATAGTATTTTCAATCTGCAGAGCCCCTGAATTTGCAGGACGAACTACAGAACAGACAAAGTTGGGTTTGATGACTGTTTTCCACATTTGAGGAAGAGGATCTTTTAAATGTGAATTGTGTGACTGGAGGAGATACATATTCTTCCTTTTCCTTTTCTTTTTAAATATGTAATGTGAGATGTATTCATTTTTGTTTCAGAACTGAGTAGAACTTAACAAGTTAGGAGGAGAAAATTCACAGCCTCAGCAATGAAGAGAATGAGCATTTGAGTAGTATTCAAGGCTTCTTGCTGTTAGTTTTACCTCTGCCCCTAGAATAGCAGCAGAGCCCTGGGGTGCTCACAGAATTTCTCTGACTTCCTGCGTCCTTCTCTGTAAAATCCCAAGGCCTGATGGAAGGTGTCCAAAGTTCAGAACTGTGCCTTTGTCCTGGGAGTCTGATTGCTGATCCCCAGTGTCAGATGGTGGTGGCAGAGGAAGCCTATTCAAGTCCCCTCAGTCAAATGAAGTTTCTTCACAGGTTATAGCCATGGACCTGACGTGCTTGGATTTCTTACTCCACCCAGAAATACACCATTTTCATTCCTGGACTTGGGCTTCAAGAATCTGCACTTTAACGAGCTATCACTGTAATTTCTTAGCACATTAGATTTTAACACCAAATGAGGCAGCTTAGAGCTAGTTTGAAAACCAAAGAAACAATTTAGTGGCTTACCAGGTGTGACCCTTGTAGTAATGCAAACTGGATTCCTTTTGTCCCAAATCCTCTCTTGGAAGAATGCTTGAAATCGGCAGAGGAAGAGTTCTTCCAACCAGTGAAGACAATGCCACCTCCAGGCATCTTTTTAAAATGTACACCCTACAGCTGAATGGGATAATATATTTAAATTTACTTTGAAAGATGCAAAAGATTATTAAAATTCTTTTAATTATAAAATGTTGTCTGAATATAAGGCACTTAAGAATGTCTATAGTTTTTATGAACTCCATACCATAAAGGAGGCTGTGGGGGTTTTATCTGTGTCTGTTTTGCTGTACCTACTAGCACTCCATTCAAGAGGCAACGTCAAGTCCCCAATCTGTGTGTAGTACATACAGATAAAGGAATGCAAAGAGCTGTTGTTCCAGTTCCCACCTCTCTCTAAAGTGATGGACTCTGTCTTAGTTATTTTTCTTTTGTTGCTGAGACAAAACTTCTGATTACTATTTGTAAAGGTTTTAATCTATAGCTGGCTGGTTCCAAGGCAGGGTTGGCAAGGGATGGGGCTATCGCATAGGAGAAACAGTTCATCTAAGGCAGAAGCCAACAAGAGCAGAAAGAAGCAAGCAGCAAACAACAAGCAGTATCCGCCTTATTTATCTTATTTTCTGTCCATGCTATAGGTCCTCAGGGTGAATACCACTCGTACCCGGATGGGCTTTCTCACTGTCACACCTAGATCCATAACAAACCAATCAGTGGGCTAATTTAGTAATTACACACTCGATCTTGGCACCACACAGTGTCGATTCAGCCACCGCTGAAAAGCCCTGCCTGTGACTGCATGAGGCTCTTGGGGGATGCCTAGATACAAGCAGTAACAGACTCTTACATCCAACTTCATTGCTATGCAGTGTAACTTCGTGATGCCCTTCCACCATCTGCAGTGAGCACTTTCTAAAGCCTTGGCTTTGGAGTTTATACTTGTGACTTGCTTTGACCCCACTATCTGCTGGAAATACAGAATGAAACTGTCAACCCCAGTCTACATGAATCAGTGCTGAACCAGCCCTTATATGTGACTAAAAAATACATAACCATTGTTTTAAGGTATTGAATCATGGAACATTTATTGTGAGCAAAAGCTAAACTGTTGCACAATATGACAAGAAGTTGAGACAAATATTTGAGACAAAGGATAAATGTTATGTTCTAGGAGAGAGCTACTGCCTGGGCAGAGGGTCAGGGGAGTTGGCAGTAAGAAAGTCTTCTGCAATCAGTGGCATTTGAGAGGAAGCTTGAAAGATGGTTTCAATTTCAGCAGTCATGACTGCATGTGTGTGTGTGTGTGTGTGTGTGTGTGTGTGTGTGTGTATTCAAGTGAGACAGATGGAAGACCTCTCAGGCAGAGGAAAGGGAAGAAAGACAGCTCCAAAAACAGGGGCACTTAGGGTAAAGTACATTCAGGAAACTGATAGGGGTTTAGTCTCTTAGGCTCAGTGTTTAAACTTGTGGGGAAGGAAGAGGTTGGTAAAGCTTGACAAAGAAGATTAAAATGATGATCCTCAAGCTTTAAGTGCCATGTTGAAGATGTTGCCATTCATACCATGTCCTTTCGCCAGATTCTGGCCAGGGGTAGAACAGGCTCAGGATTTGTAGGGACATTGTTCTTGAGTAAACAGAGTGAGCAGAGTAAAGAGTGAGTCACACAAAATCCAGTGTAGACCACTTGGTCAATACAAAGGCTACTGTTAGGGGAAGTGGGTCTTGGAAAGAGGAGATGGAACACCAGGAAATTCCAAAAGATGTGTTATACAATTAGAAAATTAAAAGTATACCTTAAAGAGTAAAATTAAGTTGAAATTCTTCTCCAGTCACAGAGTGTTGGTTCCTTGAATATTACCAATATCTAGAAAGTCATGTTCTACTGGAAAATAAGTCAGTGAATTTGGTGACTGCAGATCTATCGATGTTATAGTTGAATTTTTAAACAAGGCCTCAAATTCAGCATGATATTTATACACTTCTTAGAAAGGGTTCTCTGGATTCAGGTGTAGTTTCCCTGAGGATAAGAAAGCACTGAAGAAAGTTCCCTGAGTGGTTTTGGAGCTGTTTGCTTGAGGAATGGAGTGAGTGTACTGTTCCCTTGGTAAATAGACCTTGGAATAGAAAGTCACATGCTAGACGTTTGCTGAGGCCTCCCAGGAGTAGCAGCACCACTGAAGGGTGACAGAGTCAGCTCTCGATTCAGGTGGAGGTTGGACTACTATGAAATTGCAGCCACGGACCCTACAGGACCTTGTTGGTAGGATGGCCTTTCAGGGATCTAGTAACGTTTGTCCTTGAGCTAGGGACTGGGTCTTTATACCTCCAGATTGTGGGCTACCATAGGAAAAGGTGTATTATTAGTAGGGTGGGTGTCAGCCCCTGTAGAAAATTCTCAGAGCCTCCTGAATCACCTGGTCCTCAATACCAAGGATTAAATGTTTAGCACAGAGAGGGTTGCAGATGCCGTGGCGTGGGGAATTCTGTTTTATCAAATGTGTTGTATGTCATGGCATGCGTTATTGCAGTAACACTTTCTCAGACACGGAGGTGGAATTATGTAGTGGTCTAGGGCCTGGAATTGCTTTTTACCATCGTTGGACTGCTTATTAGCTCTGTGAGCCTAGGCTCCTGGTTCTCAATTCTCCATTCATAAAACGGTGAAGAACAGAAATCAGCTGCTTAGAGCTGTGGTAAGTAAGATTGGAAAATTCTATGGCACCACTGGCTTGGGAGGGAGAGCATAGTGGGGTGATCTCTTTTGAGTTCAAACCCCATGTTGTCAAGTTAATATCTGGTGTTTGTGGGAGTGTAGGCCTGAATTGGGTATCATGCTAGGGGACTGCTCAGTTTGAGGGTGTTAAGTTATTTCAGAGGTGAGAAAAGGCAGAAAACAGTGAAGGACACATGGGTAGCCAGTAGGAAGGTACAGAGTCTGTGCAGCTGGCAGGGTTTGCACGCCTTCCCCAGCAAGAATAACTGTGTTGCTAAAAGAATAAAGCCTAGTAAGTCAAAACATCATTCTTTTTGTACTAGAAACATCACCAATGGTTTGACTGCAACGCCTCCAGGCTCTTTGACTCTTTAACATATCATGGTTTGAGCTTATTTAAATAAAGTCACTTATCCCCCTGCCACCAGCACCATATCAGGCTCCATCAGACAATTTTTGATGCAAATGCTGGTTTTTTAGGCTCACAAAGGTGGTCTGGTTCTTTTTGAGGTTCCTGCCCGCATGCTTGGTAGACTGGAAAGTGAGTGAAACCAAAGAGACAGCAGCTGGAGGAGGCGGCCATGGAGAAACTTACTGTTGTATGTCATTAATCACTAATTGCTGAATGATTTTATTATATGGCAGCCATAAAATATCACTTGAAGTTTTACAGCCAGTTCTAGCTTTAAGAAAACAATTCCTTATGTCAAAATGACTATTAAATTAAGTGATTCCATATTAAACAACCTATGGACTCCAGATGATTTATGAGGCTGTGTAATGAATAAGAACCTTTTCTTCCAGCTGCTTGCAGGAAATCAGCATTACTGGAGCAGCCTTGTCCTTGGGAACCCCCAGAGATATGCTGGTTTCTAAGAGACACTGGGCACTCAGGGCTAGAATGGAGTCCTGAAAAAAACAGACCCTGAACTCTGACTTCACAGAAAGGGAAGGTGACTCACCCCGAATTCCTGTGTGGACAGTGTGGCAGAAGCCCTGTGTCATGCTACCATTTCCGGTAATTTCGTTTTTCCTGTTAATTGCGGCCATCTTCACTGACCCATTTAATAAAAGGCAAGCTGCACTTTCAAAACCTTGTTTATCACCTCAATTTGGTCCCGTCTATTTGGACTTATTGACCTGAATTGGCTTCTGCACATTCCTGGTGGGGTTAGAGACAGTGAATTGACTGATAGATTTTTGTGGCCTGGGAATGTGTTTCCATCAGAGCATTCACAGTTGTACTGGGAACCCTACAGGGACACTGGACATATGCAAGGCATAATCCTGTCTTTTGTGAACTTCTAGTCCAGCTAGGACACCTGATTGGCATGTGTCAGATGCCCTAGTGTCCACCTGTGGAATACCAGTAATTTATTCCACAGGACACGGAAGCCACTGTGATTGCTCACTGGAGCTGGGGCTGACAAAGTGTTATCTCGCTAAGTCAGCAGGAAGGAGGAAATGTGTAGGGTCCTCAGCAGCCGGGTGTGAAGGGTTGGAGGGTGTACAGGATTGAGGGACTGATGTGGTCTCTGCCTTCTTTGCTCTCAGGGTAGCAGACCAAGAGCATGACCTTTCTGCTGTGTGCTGGATAAGCCTGGCCAAGCAGATGCTATCTAAGTGGAAGAGCTTAAAATATAGCTGAGGAAGTGACCTCCTGGAGCTTCCTAGTTAGGTCTGCTGACTTCTCTTATTAATACTCAGTGTTCTTGTCTCTCTCCCTAACCACATCATAAGATTCCTCTAGCCAGAAATCCTGCCAGACTCTCTTTGCACACATTGTCTCACACAGTGTGTGATAGACAAATACTTGCAGGAAGAAATGAAGGAAGAAAGAGAGGCAGGAAAGAACAGGAGGGAAGGGCTCTTCTAGCTGCTGCAGGGACAAAGCTTGACAAGGTTGCTAAGCTGGAGTGACCGAGTTGCCCTGGAGAAATTTCATAGTTCTATCAGTGGCCCTTGAGTAGAGACCCAGCACTGCAGCCTGCCTCTATGCCCCTCACTACAGCAGCCAGGAGCATGTGCCTAGCTCTCTGTAGTACTTAAAGACAGTCCAGAGTGTGACTTCTGCATTCGCTACTTTTGGAAAAGAATATGTATTGAACATCTACTAGGAACCAGGCACCAGGATACAGAGGTGGACAAAACTGACGTGGTCTCTGCCTTCTTCACTCTCAGGGTAGCAGACCAAACAGACTGTCACCAAGTAATCATCCACATCAGACAATTGAACCATAATTATTGGCAATGGTTAGAACAATTTAATATCATTAGCTTTTACTACACAGAGTGTAAAACCAAGGGACCCAGCATAGTATGGGTGCCAAAATGCTTGCCTTAATTGTATATGTGTAACAGTAAACTTAACCTAGTCACATATAGCAGTACTGTTAATGAAATACAGATGTGTGGGGTGCAGTTGGTGAGGAATCCTCATGGGGAAGCCTGTCTGTCTTAATCTGTAGTAGTGGATGGGATGGTCAGTAACAGTGGCTGCATGGGCTCTCCTGGGACCTAATCTAACTGCCCTACTGTAGAACTGTGTGTTTGTGGCTAGCCGCCATGTTCCTGTGTACCCCAACTTCTCATCTGAAGAGCGAGAAGTGTGTGTGTTAACCTCATACCTACACAAAGAGGTCGGGGAATGGGCACCATTTTGTGATAAATAAGTACATCCATTATTGAAGTGCTCATGCATTTTTGTAGCAGGTTTACATTCAATAATATTTTATTGTATTTGCCAAAGAGAAAGAAATTAGAATACATTGTTTGGGAAAATTAGTTTGTCACAGGTAGTTAAAAAACCAGCTATTACAAGATCAGTTCCAAGAATCCTTTTAGAACTGTGAGCCTTTGATTCCAATTAGATAAGGTAGATGCATAGCGATCAACGTTAAAAAATGACAAATCAGAGTCCTAAGACCTAGAACTGAATGACTGTCAGTGAAGAGATGCTATTCCAGAAAGAATGAGAATAACTCTTTAGCTGGTTCTAGAACATAACAGTGGTACTGCTAGCAGAATCAGACACTGGTAATGCTAGGAAGAGGACTACAATGTGTCCCCTTGCTGGGAGAACACCTGATCTCAGCCAAAGCTGAAAAGCTCATTTAGAGCATTTGTGTTTAAAAAGAATAGGAGGCAAAAAACAGAAAGAAAAATTCATTGAACTCAAATGACCAAATAGATATATTTGATGTTTGTTCTTTCCTAATCCATTTCACTCCCATCCAATTGCTGAAGAGCTACTTTAATTTTTAAATGGAATTTTAAGAAGTGGGGAGCCCAAAATATAAACAATTTAATCTTTGAAACATAGCTCCAGTGATGCAGAGTAAAGGTACTTAAAGGATTTTGTTTGCAGAGACCCCAGAAACACAATGAATCGAAGTGTCTCTGTTTAACTGCTGCATGGATGGCCCTCTAGGTAAACACTGCTTTATAAAAAGCCAATATTCAGGAAGGCTTTTTAAAAATTAATATTCACTCTTGGGCTCACCAGGTAGAACAATCTATGGCTGACATTTCATGACCTTGTCTCGTGAAGGACCTGCCTTAGTGTGAAGTGGCTCCTCTCTGTTCCATCCCTACTGTAGTCTTTTCCTGTTAGCGCCTGTTTTAGTCAGGGGTTGTGAGGAAAACAGCTAGAATCAGGACCCACAATTTATTATTATGATGGTCACCCAGAGTCAAACACAAGAAAATGCAGGAAATCTGTATATGACACTAAAGACCAAGAATATTCAGCCAAGGATCTGAGTCCCACAGCAATGTCCCACCTGAGTCCAGATGAAGACCCAGAGCTCATGACAATGCCTTGCATGAGTCCAAGTGAAGGTTTGAGCCCATGAGAAGGTCTCACATCAGTCTCTTTTAAGGATCCATGCTGGGAAGGCCCAAAGGTCAGCAGTGAAGCTAGAAAGTCTATACCAGTGGGATGAAGGAGCTGCACTGGTAGGGTGAGACAGGAGCCAAGAAGTCACATTCATAATAAAGACCAGGGTTCTCCTGAAAAGCATCACACACAGCCATCCTCAGTGACACAGAGGTCCTGAGTTCCTCCGACGATAAGCACAGTTGTATACATGCCAGAAAGTCAGCATGACAAGTTTCTCTGCAGATTAAATGGCACGTTTTCCTCTGTGGAGCAAGGAAGTGATGCTCCATTTAAGGACCAGAGCTTCCCCAGTGAACCACAGCCACTCTCACCAACAAGGTCCCAAGCTCCTCCAATGACAATGGTCAAACTCATAATAACAAAGCTAGTCAAGATGAGCTACTCCAGAACCAGCGGCTCAAACAGCAACATGTAGGAGAACCCACAACACCTCCTTCATCTTCTCCCCATCTCTACTTGTGCTGGCAACTTCCCTTGGGTAGACCATCTATGCTCAGCACCATGCTGATTTAATTCAGCTGGTGTTAAGTTGACCACCAGTTTTTAATTCATAACAGCGTCCATCTGTTGGCTCTATCTTCCTCAGCATTAAACACAGGAGCATATGTTCTAGACATGTGTTTTGCTGGAAAACAGCAGACCTGAGTAGCTGGACAAGAGCAAGGAGTCTGGGTTGAGTCTGACAGAGCTGGCTTTGAGAAAGCTGCAGGTGTGCCAGGATCAGGTGGGGCCCCTACCTCAATGGCCACTAAGGGCTACTTTTCCCTTGCCAAAAGCAGCAGTATTGTGGAGTTTGGGCTTGCTGCATTGTGTGAGATGCTGATGTCCAGGGAAGCCTGATTGTATCTGGCATGATTGCTATTCACGTTTATTGAGCTCTGACTATATACCATAACATTCTGGAAGAAAGAGTATCCTCCTATGTAGCTCCTCAAGCGCCCCACCTTCCTCCTTCCACTCTTACTTAATTAGCTAAGCAGCATTTCCTCCTGCTGTCCAGGGTGTCCCTGCCTGCCTGCCCTTTGATCTCTTACAGCGGTTCCTTCAAATTAATTCCTGCCACACTTTTCTCACTTTATCCCTTAATGTTCCTGCTGCTCATTGAAGCAATCAATTATCAAACCTTTTACCTCATCAGAAACTAGACTGAAGCCTGCAAGCCGACCTTTCTTCTCACTCCCTACATTCTCTCTTTCCCCTTCTTTCCATGCTTGTTGGAAGAATAGCAGGGCTTTCCTATGGAGTTAAATTTCCAGATGAACTTTTAGTTCTGTGTCTCCCCACCTTTTAGAGTACACTTTAGCAGTCAGGCTCTCTCAGTTCAGTATCTTCAAATTCTTTATTCCCTTCCACTTAAAAATATTATCGCTTGTCCATCTTGAAAAAGAAAAAAAAAAGCCTATAGCATATGTCGGTACTTCAACACATCACATTAAATACAATAAACATACACAGTTTTACCTGTCAACTTTAAAATTTTAAAACAGATCATCTTAGTTACTTTTCTCATGGCTGAGAGAAAATACCCAACACCACAAGTTAAATAAGGAAAGCTTTATTTCAGCTTGCAACTTGTAGAGAGGAATCATTTGACAAGCTACAATTCTGGTTGCAGTTTGATTTCTGTTTAGCAAAGTTTTACTCTGCTTACACATCTCCAGGAAGCCTTTCTAACCTACCAAGCCTTTCTAATCTACCAACTCTGATCAACACCAGACATACTGTCTTTTCTTCAGCGAATCTCCAGTATCCAGTTCATGGTAAATGCATAATACTCTGTTCTTGAGTGAAAGTCTGTATGTCACTGACATCTTTGGAAACTCTTCTCAAAGAGACCTTCTTTCACTTTACTGGTCTCCAGCTGACCAGATATACTCAAGCCTGGCTGAACTCAGAGGCTGTAGCTCCATTCTGGATGCACCTGTGGCTGTGATGCAGCCCTGAGCTAAGGTTTGGTACCTGGGTTGTGGTTGCTGTTTAGCTGACTCCTGTGAGGAGATTTGTGGTAGGAGACATCATGGGCATGGTGGGTGTGTGAGGCCACGCTGGCCAGCCTCTGACTGAAAGGACAGGGACGGCAGGTTGAGAAGGTGAGACTGAGGTGTGGCTCCGTGTTTTCTTATCCTTTTCCCCTTGAAAAGGGGAGCTGTCTCTGTACACGTGCATTGCTTTAGTTCCTCAGCTCTAGCACGCACTTACTGAGTGGTTGCTGCATGTCAAGCATTGTGCTTTTTCATGGATTACTCCTTTTTGTATCACAAGAACCTCATAAGATAATTTTTCTTTTTTTAATTTCCAAGTTGAAGAATTAAAAGCATGGCACTGAGAAGTAGTAAAACACCAGTACATGCTGCAGAAATTTGAGAAGCTAGTATTTTTAAAAGACCTTGGAAAAGAGAGCAGAATTTAAATTACAAAAGGAAGAATTCAAGAACCAGAGAAACACACTTTAACTGTATCCTTGACAATAAATGATAGTGAGACACATGCAAAGGGTGTTATTTTTAAATTCCTGCCTTTACTAATCTAGTTGGAAAGAAAAAGCATCCTGCAGATTTAAGGACATTGATGTGGAGAGAAGAACAAGAGAAGGACAGACCTTCCGCCTTGTGAGAAGGTAGTGTGGTGACACACCAGCATGTGACATGCACAACTGTCTGCATGTGCAAGGTGTGTGGCAGTTGTGGGTAAATGAAAATAGTGTGTTACCGTTATTGGTTAATGATTGACTGTTTTATGTCTCGTGTTTTTACATGATAGCTTTTTATCAGTAATTTTGAGGGCAAACCACCAGGGTTTATAATAAGAAAGGCCAGTTTCTCTTTGTGGAGTGCCTGCCCAGGCAGAAGCTAAGCACTCTCCAAGATGATTGTGAGTGCAATTGCCTCTCTCCAGCTGTCCATTTCACAGTTTATGAAAACACCAACAGACTGTGAGAATTTAGTAATTGAGGGAAGTTCTTTTTTCTAACAAATGAGACTTAAACCCAAATAATTTCGAGGAGCATTCCTAAGGTAATCACAATCAAAATGAGAACAGACACGTGACCTGCCAGCTCCAGAACTGTGGGAAAAGCATAAGCCACAGACTCCAGGCTGTCACTGGAGGATGTGCCGCTCCTTCCTGTGTAGTTTGATCAAGGAGTCTACCCTGAGTCTTAGCTGCCCAGTCAGTTTGGGGAGTGTTGTAGTGACTTTTCTTGTTGCTGAGACAACATACCCAATGTGCAGAAGTTACAGGAAAAGAGGTTTTGTAGAGGTTTCAGTTCATAGCTGGCTCCAAAGCAGTGGAGGGGTGTTGCAGATTAGAAAAAGATCATGACAAGCCAGGCAAACTGTAGCAAGCAGCAAACCTGTCTCTGCCTTGTATCCCTTTTAGGCCACCTGTCTTTTGGGTGGTATTTCCTGGGGAGGGCCTCCAATTATCCTCACCCAGAGCTATGCTGTTTCAGTCAGTAGACTAATTAATTATCAAACTGCTTAGCTTAATCCCAGCATCACACACCCTAGATCCAGCCACCTCCAAAAAGCCCCACGTATTACTGCATGAGGCTTTGGGGAGTGTTTTGATAAAAGCTACAGCATACAACAAAACTGTTTTTCCACTCAAGTGACTTCCCTAATTGCTTCCTGTTTTCACTGTGAAATTTATGAAATTATTTATATGGACGTCCTTTCTCGTCTTCAGTCCACCCCAGTCTGCTTTCTGTTCCACTCGGCCCTTGACCATGACCAACAGGGACCTCCTGATGAACAAACTCTGGCCTTCTTTCATTCTCGTCCTCCCTCACTTCAGCAGATGGTAACACAGTTGTCTGCTTCCTTCCTGGGTCTTTGTTCTTCCCGGACTGCTGTGATTTTCTTTTGCTTTCTCTTTTATCTTTCCAATTATTCCTTTGCAGTACCCTCCCTGGTTTCACTTGATTTTTGGAACGCTATAAATAGTAATGCACCTAGGATGCTGTCTTCATCATTTCATTTGCTTGCAAAAAGAGTCACATTCTCAGGAAGGCAAACCTGCTCTGAGGATAGAGGATCACTCAGGGTGGACATTATCACTGTCCGTCTTACCTGACCTAGAAATCTCAAATTGCTCTTTGCTACTCCATTCACGCGGTCAGTCCCGGCTACCCCACTTCCTCTGATCTTCCTACTGAATTTGTTACCCCTGCAGAAGCTCCATCCTGAAAACAGCATCTCTGACCCTGTGGGCAAGTCCTTCGGCCGTGTCTTCACCGTCTTTTCCCTGAACCACCTGATTTCCCTGTCGTTCTGCCTTATGCTTTTCCACTAGCTGGGGAATTTCTTGCTGCTGCCCTGTTGTTTTTCCAAAACTCATGTTAAAGGAGGTCCACTTTGGCTAAAAACATCGAATGATGTCAAGTAAGTGTTTCAGATATTTCAGATATTTCAGATATTTCAGATCAAGGTATAATGACACATTACTGAGTCACGATCACTCGTGAAGGGTGTCACAAAAACTTTGTGGCCAGTAATCCAGAATAGAGTTTAATATGTTGTTTCTCTCCGTGTGTGTGCGTGTGTCTGTGTGTGTGTGTGTGTGTGTGTGTGTGTGTGTGTGTGTATTTGAGGCAATTCAAGGTTGTCAGTAAAATTATGTCATTCTCACATTTCTGCATTCCTAAATCAATGGAATGTCAGCTAATATGTGCTTGGCCTCCTCTGTGTCTGGCTATGGGTTATTGTTAAGGATCTAAAAGATTCACCATCACTGATATAAACCACTGCATCACAGACTTTCTCTAGAGGTTGTTTGAGATTTACTCATATTTGAGGTTTGCTCACCTGGTTGTATCTCACATGGAAACCATACCACTGTGGACTTTCAGGGAATCAGATGGGTCAAAACTAGTCTCACGATGGAAGGACAAACTTCTGAATGTGTCCTTGAGTGCCTTTTTACCCCAGACTCCGAGCACCTTTTCTAGACTGGGTCAGCTCCTGGTCCACTGCTCTGTTACCGGTTTGTGCCCTGGGACTGTGCATTTCTGTGTCTCCCATCAGTGCTCACCTTTGCCAGTCTAGGAGCAGAGCACACAGCTCTCCACAGCTCCACACGATCCATTTATTATCTTTGAAAGTCCTGCTAAAAAAAAATTGCCTCACTCTCCCAAATTTCCTGAACCCTCTCTCACACTTTTTCAGAGTGGCTAAAAGGCTATTTTTGGAGACAGGCCTCTGGCTGCTCTATTAAAACTTTTAATATTGTGGGCAGATTATCTAATTCTCGATCTCCCTATCAGCCTAGTGGTGATAATAACGCTGTCTGCCTCCCAGTGTTGCCGTGAAGATTAGACGATGAACCATGCCTGCGTGTGCTTCTCGGGCTTCTTCAGAGGCCACACTGCTGGGCCATGCTCAGCTAGGGTCAGTTTCTCTTCGCACCACTCCCAAGCATCTAAACTGTGCAGTAAATTAATTTTCACCAAGATAGACGTTGTCCCAAGCTAATTCTCTGCGATGCTTTCCTTGGGGAGGCTTTAAAGTCCTGTCCCTCCTATAATTAATACATTATACTGTGCTGCACCCCCTGGCAGATGGAGTTATCATCATACATTCAGGCTTGACAGAGGTCAGCTGTCATCGCTCTGTGTGTGTCCTGATGTGCTCTTGGCAAGCTGGCCTCTTTCCTATCCTACTTTCCCAGCCCTTCCCACCCCACTGCATCCTTCAGTCCAGCCAAATCTCTGACTCGCTGGCTGAAAGTAATTAGGGTATCAAGCTGAAGTTGTGAGGCTTGGAAAGGCTCCATTGTCTGTGGAGGTTTCGTTTCTGACTGGAGTCATAAGAGTCACGGCATTATCAAATGTGTCACATTGACACCTTCCACATAGTAGAGGACCTAGGAATTGGTGTCTTTCCAGGGTACTTTCTCTCTGCTCCTGAAACTCATTTATGGGTTCCATGCCACTTAAAATGCTCTGGAATAAAAACTAGGATTAAGGGTATGAACACGTACCACTGCCTTCAGCATCTTTGTCTCTTGCCACTATTAGACCTGTATCTTCCCTGGCAAAGCTAAGGTGGATGGTGGATTAAGTTACCAGTCCAATTCCACACATTCAGTAATGGGCAAAGCCAGGATCCGACCCAGGCTTGCTTTGAGGCTGAGGTTTTAATCATGATTGTACTACCTCTGTGTCTCAGATGATGTTCTCTTTTGATACTGAGTTTAGACTGAGCATTGAGGAGATTTCTGGATCAAGTAGATCAGCATCAGAAATACACGATGTCCTTTGCTAGGCAATGCCTCTCAGCTGGGGATCCAGGAATTTTTCGTCAACTCGTTCTGCAGAACCAATACCCCCAGCCCTTTTAAGATCCTTAGCAGTGATGGAGAAGCTTGTATTTCCTCACAAACCACAGCCTGACAGTTAAGCAGGATGATCTGGGCGAAGCCAACAAGATGTTTCTGTGTTTGTTAAACAAGAGCCATTTGTTTGGTTCAGGAGCATCTGTTGAATAAACAAGATATCTGATGTGCCATTTGCTTATTGGAAATTAACAACCTTTTAAAAATGGCAATTTGTCAGACATTATATGAGGCACAATTCATTCTCAGCAAGTGAACAAATTGAAGCCTCCTTCCCAGGCTTTCCAGGATTCCCCAGAGCCCGTTATACAAAAAAAAAAATTCAATATATTTTTTCTTCATTAAGGAAAATATGCAGTGAAGGATGAGAAAGAGAACTAAACATCTTTTTGTGGACCTTGAGGTGTCTCGGGTCACACATCTTCCAGTGCCGTTTCTGTGAGCTCTTCTGCTGCTGGGTGTGTGTTCCCTCATGGAGGATTAGCCCTTCCAAGCATATTCCTTCTTCCCTGCTGTTTCCAGAAATCAGCCAGTGCAGCAAGCAGCCAGTCCTGTTCCTATGACTTCTCATGAAGAGAGGATTGTGAAGGGATTGAGACACAACTTACTGCATGAATGAAGGAGGGAAAAGGGAAAAGAAAAGGGATGAAAAGCCTGTCACTTCCTGCAGGGATGTGGCAGCTACTAGGACACTGACAAAAGTGAAATCTGGGTAAAGCCCCACTTTCCTTAGCAAACATAAGAGTTTTATAGCATTGACTCATTTTGACTTAATGTTCAATTCTTACCTTGACTGCCCAGAATATTTAATCCAGGAGTGCAAGCATAGTGAGCACTGGACACCAGGTAGTATATGCTTAGTGCAAGGGACATACCAATCATACTATGTCATTAAATGCTCACAAAGCTCTATTGTTTTCCCCATCTATAGATGAAGAAAGCAGCATGAAGGTTCTGGAAACCTCCCCGAAGTCACACAGTTAGGAAGAGGTAGAGTTGGTACTGAAACCTGTACCCTTTGAAAGGCTGCTGATTGCATCATGAGACCATCTGGATTTGTATGGTCACTAAAGATGCAGGGGTCTGGGTTTCTTGGTGTGAAGACTGAGAGTAAAGGGCTCTGAACTCCAGAGCTCCACCTGCAGCAAAAGTGTATGTATTTTAAGGAAGATGTTACTGAGGAGGTTTCTGGAATGTGGTGGCTGGTCTGAGGTGGATAAGCTATTCTTGCTGAGCTGCAATTCAAAATTTTTACTTAGAGGGGGGGTTGGGACAAGAGGACTGATAGAGCGAGATGAGGATCTTGCAGCCTCTGTGTACACAGGTCCCTGTGGGCCTTACTGAGAATCTCAGGAATCAGCTGACTCTGGACCCTGAGCTACTTGCTGCCTCATCCTCTCACATTAGCGCTCTTAGCAATCGATCTTGTAAACTTTCTGCATCAGAGAACTTAAAGATGAAAAAAGGCCTATTAATTGATCGTGCCCTCGCCCTGGACTTGCAGGATGACTCCCAGGAGAGGAATCCAGAATGTCGGGTTCAGTTTAATTTTAATTGTCCCAGAGGGAATGACTTGCTCTTCCCCTGGGCAGCTCTTCCAGGACTGATGGAGGCAACCGAGGGCAGCATCCCACAGGAGGCTGCTGCTGTGTGCAGGGCTGTGTGGGCTCAACTTGTGCTCATTTGCCAGGGCCAAGATGTCTTAGACCCTGCTCTGGGATGTGCTGGTACTTAGGTAAAAACCCTTTATGAGAAGATAGGCAAGGGAGTCTGCTCTACTTGTAGATAGGCTCTGGTGATTTTGCCTGTTTGCCACTTCTCCAGGAGACACAGAAGTATCTATAAAAAATAAAGAAAAGAGGATGAAGGATCCTGTCTGAGTCAGTTTCTTGTTACTGCGACACATTACTAGACACCCATAATTGTGTAGATGAAAAGGTGAATCTAATCTTGACTCTCAGGTTATAGAAGTTTTGGTCCTTAGTCTACTGGCTCCAAGGCAGGGCAGCATGCCACAGGGGCATGGCAGAGGGGAGCCAAGAGTGATCAAAGGAGGAAAGAGGACGGCCAAAACGCAGTAACCTACATCCTCCAACCAGGCTTCACCTCCCAAATCACTCTGAGCTATAAACCTATCAGCACAGAAATCCACTAATGATATACTCATGTCCCCAGAACTCTACCTATGAAGCCAGTGAGGCTTTAGAGGACCTCTAGGTATAAACCATAATAGGTGCATGAGACTGCTTGGGATCAAGAATTGATAACTACTTAGGAAGACCAAAAGCACTAAGGACTGACTTGTATTGGACAATATAGGAATGTCATAGTATTAACTGATTTGATCCTTGAAGCATCCCTGTGAGATTAGTTTTGCTAATATCCCTGTTATAGATTTGAGGATTCTTAAGTTGCAGAGATGTCAGAGCATGTGAAGGTCATATAGCTCTTGATGGCTGGGAGTTGATCCAGGTTTTTTTTTTTTTTTTTTTTTTTTTTTGTATAGAATGTGCTTTTCTACCACTGTCTGTCACCACCCCATAATAAAATACATTGAATAAGGTGACAGTGAGCAGGAGGAAGGCGGGAAGTAGTGCTGATACTCAGTTGAAGCAGGGTTGGCTTTATAGAGTTGGAAGCTTGAGCTTGTGGAATGAGCTGTCTGTGAAGACTCCGGGTTCAGCTATCTGGAGGCCTCTGGCAGATCTGCATATACTGCAGCAGTGATTCCTTCTGGGCTTTAGCAAGGGCAGTAGGTCCTTCACCCTTGAATCCCCTGCAGGGCCTGAGGTGTTCGGTGACTGTACCTGTACTGGAGGAATGACTGGTTAATGTTGGTTTGTTTTGCTGCTCCTCCTGAGATGAGATGTGCCTGCTCATTACTGATGGAGAACTTTTCATTCGTTCAGTGTTTTTACTTTGGTTCCCATTGGCTAAGGGCCTGGATATTTCTATGGGCTGCTCGTTGTTGATTCTGGAGCCAAGAATCTACGAACAAGGGCAAGCCTGCGTGAGAGACAGTCTCAAGTCCTGGGGCAGGAAGAAGTGGAGGCATGTGTGTGAGAAGCATCCATCCAAGGGATGTGAAAATCACAGAAGGAAGGGCTATAAAAGGAGGGTGGGGTGGGTTAGGGCATCAGGGAAGCAGGACATGACGTGTGCTCCACTTGGTCCCCAGGCTGTCCCTATAGAATTTTTTGGCAGGAATGAGGAATCATGCACTTTTATTTTCTCCCTCTCGGTGTCTTGTGTTTTCAGGATGTACTTTGACCAGAGTATATAACTGAGAAGCCAAGGACAGCAGGGGCCCTGTGCTGAGGTTAAGTTGCAGAGTCACCCGGCTCTATCTGCTGTGTGAAAAAGATTGGGCAAGTTGCTGTAGGAATCTCTTTTCCCACTTTTCCAATTTATGGGCGATGTATGTTTCATAGGCCCCTTCCTCGGGTTAAATGATATAAAAGAATAAGGTATCTGACACAGGGTGGCTGCTTTCTTTCTCCCACACCTTGATTTAGTAGACATGGGCAGCTTACATGCACATCTCAGGATGTGCTCAGCGGCCGCATCTATCTGACCCGGTTTGGATGGGGAGCTGTCAGTTATTAGGATCAGTGACCTAAGACAAGTTATCCCGCTTGTCTGAACCTCTGGTTCCTTGTTGGTAAAATGCAAAGAAGCACTGTAGATCATCTATCCATGAATACAGTTGAATGCCAGGGCTGTGGTAGAAGTGGAGGTACCTGGGTTGGGGAGGCCTGCAAATGCTCCCCTTTAAAAAACCCTCTTCCTAGCAGGGAGGCAGGGTTATTCAGACTACACAAATTATTTTCAGTATTAAGTGAGATGTCACACACAAAGCATAACTTTATCACGGGAGGTGCCCTGTCACAAGATGATGTGCAGATACCAGTCACCATGACCTTTTCATGGGCGGGTGCCATGGCTAGGTGCGTGGGTCTCCAAGGGGGTGCAGCCCGTTTCCTCATACGTTTGCTTGTTGTCTTCCAGACTCACTTACACACGAACACACAAACCAGATACTTTCTTCCTGTGCCTCGACTCCTGTCCCAGCCTGGTTCTGGGAAAGTTTGCATAGCTTTGTGTGGACTTGGGGCAGGTGTATCTGCGCTGGTACAAAGCCCCAGAATGCATGCCCATAATAGTCCTGAAGCAGAGATGAGCGACTTCTGATTTCATTCTCTTCAGAGCTTGGACACAATTAAAATGTTACCCTGGTAATTGGCGACATCCATTAAGTTGATGAGAATTGCCCGAGGCAGCACATTTTCTCCCTTTGCACATTATTAGTCTATAAATACACCTGGTTCCTTTCTCTTCCTTCTCTAGAACTTCCACAAATGTCCTCCCCACCCCACCCCCCAGTTGACTCTTTAATGACCTTTGTCTTTTTTTAATTAACTCTCTGAATTCCTCTCGCACTTGTAGTCAGTACCACATAACCTTACATCTAATTACATGTGGCCTCACAACATGTCAGAGAGGTGGCCATGGATGCCACCACGCTAAGGGCCCCCGGCTCAGAGTCAGCAGAGGATGGACTTACAGCCCTGCCCTGACCTTCTGGAGGATCTTTGGTGACCCCAGCTCTCGGACCATGCTACTCTGTGGACCAGGGATGATGGTGTCCACCCACTAAGATTAAAGCCATTAGAATCAGATGGCGCTGTGGATGTGCTCTGCAAACTCTCCAGCCTCAGGGCTGCTACTCCTTGAACTACAGCACCTCTGCCCATGCCTGCTCTGTCCTCTGGTTCTTGTTCAGGGGCAGCTGTTGGCAGGTCCCCAGCAGTACCAAGATGTTCAGAGATCCCCTCTCCTGACGGCTGTAGGCCCTACAGCCATTGAGCGACTCCTCAGGGGCACTGATCAGCAGAGATTCTTCTTCTCTCCAGCTCCCTTGAGAGGGAGAGAGCAGGGGGATTCCTGCAACCCCAGCTGTGAGCTTGCAGCGCCGAATGTCACACTCCTCAAGCCTGGAGTGACTAAATGTAAGAGACAAGAGAGGGCTGTCATAGTCTCTTCCTATTTCTCTGCCCTGACAAATTATATTTCTCCCACTTTACCACCCTCTCCATTTCTGGCCTCCTGATGTTATCCTACTGCTGGACACACAGGAAGAGCATGGAAATACTTGCTGTGAAGCCATAGGGTCACAGTGGTGGTCCACAGGACTCTGTGTGCCCTGTCCTGATATACATATGATTTACTCCACTTTTGAAGACCGGCGCTCTGTGGACTCCTGCCGCACTCTGCAGGGCATTCACTGTCAAAGTGTCTGCTCACATCTGCCCCACGGAGTGCTCCTAAAACCACCCAGAGCATCTAGAGTGCTGCAGGCTGCTCCTAGTCATTGTGTTGCATTCTCTTCCTGGTTTTATTTCTGCTAGTGGGCACCCAGTGGGCACCTGTACCTGTGTGTGAGATGAATCATTTGCTGAATGGGGTGATCTACTCAGAAGAGCCTACGTTTGTAATGGTTAAGATGGTAGAAAGCTGTCCCTTCTCAGTCTGAGTTTTACAGAAATTCCTGTCAATAAAAATGCTCCTCTTGGGCCAGGGATTTAGCTCAGTGGCATAAATACCTGCCTGACAAGTGCAAGGTCATGAGTTTGATCCCTGGTATGGAAAAAAAATGCTACTATTGGTTCTTCTTACATGGAAGAGTGTAATACCTTTCAACGAACACTGATTTTGTCCTGAGTTAGTGTTCTTACTCTTTGACTTTTTCCAGAATAAGTAGTCATGGAAATTGAAGGAATCACAGTCACAAGAGGCACTCAGTGAATGATGAACAGAGTAGCATCTCTGTTGAGGAGTTCCCAGGTGCCAAGTGTATTATTTTAAGCACATAGAATAATCTCTCTCTCTGTGACCCTCTCTTCCTCACCCCCAATGGCAAAGATTAGAATGCTTGGAGTTTTCTAAGTGAACCAGTTTCCAATAAGGATTAACTCTATACAAATTTATTTCTAATAAACTAGAATAATTACACTTTCAGAAGCAGAAAATTTTATCCAATGGTACAAGCAAAAAGGCAGAAATGTTGTAGAGCTTAGTTTCCAAGAACCAACCCAACATTCTGGGCATGGTGGCTTTTCAATGGCTAGAAGTTCTTCCTCATTCTGTCTCCAAAATAAATGATCTCAGAAGAAGTGAATGCCATGATCTCTTCTGACATGTTCCCAAATATCGCACCCTTCCTGCATGCGCATTCACACTGCGTGCCTTGGGTCCTGTCACCCTTGACTTCTTCCTGAGTCCTGATACCACACTTGCTTCACTTGCCCAACTGTGACCCTGCCCTTCTGCCCCCTTCTGACCCACAACACCTTTCTCACAAGACTTCAGGCTCTTCCACATTCCACTCATGTGCCACTCCATAAATACCTATTAAAGGCACAGTGCAAGCACTGGCGATGGATAACAGAAGCCAAGAAAGAAAGTTCCAGAATCAAATGGCTAGTAAAAAGCACCATGCCAGTTGCCTGCAATCACTGTGCAAAGGTAGCAATGCACTTGGTGAGTTTAGTGGGCATAGTAAGACTTCTCTGAGCCACAGCGTGTCAGGTCATATGATCCTAGTGAAAATAAAGAACTGCTTGCATGTACCACTCCAGGCAGTGACCTGCCCTATGCAGCCATCAGATGTGCCCGAGGTAGCTGAGTGTGCATACACAGTGGCACTCAATGTGCACCAGTCAAGGAACTGCTGCTCTCTTTTCTACTGAAACAGCCATCCAGTTATATATAGGTAAATTTTCAGATTTTCACTGCATTAGTACAATCCCCATGACCAAAGTTCAGCTCAAAATTACAATGGCAGTTAGGTAACATGCCAATCTCGGTTCCCTGAGATTGTCAGCAGAGTTGAAATTTGTTATCTTTGGGACTGACCCCCTGATTTGTGTATGGTTTGTCTTGATGATATTTTAATGTGACTACTGGGTTTGATTACAGTCACCAAAGACTTGAAAAAGTATTAGATTAAACTCCACCATCTGGGTTCTCCCTTTTTATAACTGCTCTGGTATAAATTATATTTGTGGCCCCACATAAGCCTTTGCCTTTTTATATAATGTAAGCAAAAGTTAAATAAAACATACTTAGTCTACACCAGGAGGTGTACTCTGCTGTTCTCCATTTCAGTTTCTTCTATTTTATGAAAAAAAATGGTTTTAATCCAGTAAATATATTTCATACCCCACTAATGGGTTATAGCCTGTAATTCAGAAAACACTGACCTGGTCAGTGGTCATTCTCTGGGAGAACCGCAAGAGTCAGTAGCTGTCCAGGTGCCGTGGGCCGGCCCTGTGTGCTGAGACACTTCTGGGGGAGTTGGTAGTAATGGCTTTCAAGTTTCAAGAAGGTAACTTCATTATGAGAGAGAGAGAATGAAGATTACTAGGATCCAAGGAAAGAAATGTAGTTAGACCTCAGGAAAAACCCATCCTGGAATCCCATAGAGTGTCCTTCTGTGTTGTCTCTCTGCTTCCCTCTTCTGTCTGGGGGGTTAGCCTAAATATCCAAGAGACTTTGCCACAGTTCTTCAATGTGATCCTGGGGTCCAGGAAAGGAATCTTCTTGACCCAGCTTGGGCAGGAGTCTACCCTGATCTGGTCAGCCCTACACATGACGTGAGTCCACAGAGACTCTAATGTGCTGGGGTCTTCAGCTAAAAATCTGTGAATGTGCAGCTAGTGAGCAGACCACGGAGGGGGGCAGGTGGGACAGTGGGACGTTTGTGATTTGGGAGGACCCTCAGACGCCCTCTAGAGGAGCCGCATCCTTCTGAGCAGGGTGTGATGCCCTGGGTTCTTCCTCTCTGCCTGTGTTTGCACAGGGTGACACATCTATCAAGCAAATCACAGATGACTCTGCTGACAGGCTCAGGACTGCTGTCAGGATAAATGGGGAAGATAGCATCGTAATGATATAAAATGAGGACTTTATTTGCTTAACTGTCTAGAGATTAATTAACCTGAATGAAATCCGTTTCATCACATTATAGAACTATTCTCCACACTCATCCTAAATACACCGTTGAAGTTGTTATTATTTTTCTTCTCATTCACAGATTTATTCATCAACTCAACAGATATTTAGGGAATACAGTGCAATGCATGGTGCTCTGCATTCGTGGAAAGCACAATTTAGTTAGCTCTAGAGCCTGTCTTAGAGGATAGTGTAATGAAGAAGAAGAAGAAGGCATGTAAGTGTCCAATTGACCGACAGAGGAGTAAGATTATGTTTAAGCCCAGGTGTAGGCAGGCTCTTTCCGACCCCTTATCAGTATCAGGTAATGTGATAGAAAACCTCTGTTTCTTTGTCTGGGGGGGAAAAAAAAAAAGATTGTTTTGTTGACCTCAAAATTTGCTTAAGGATTAAGCGAGATGAGATATTTAAATGAGTGGCAAAAATCCTGGTCCATTAAAAGTATTTATCAAATGTTATTTAAATGTAAGATGCGAAGCACTTTCATGGTAAGGGTTGTGTAGTATGAAGTGTTAACACGACATGCCTCTCATTTGTAATATTTTACAAATACTTAATTTACTTGTTTCTCATGAAAGTAACCTTGAGAGCAGTTTTCTTTTCTCTTCATCACGCAGAGAAAACCATTTGAGTCCTGGAGATATTAAGGACCTGGCCTTCGCTCCCACACATAGTGAGCCATGAGGCTGAGACCCCAGCCTGGTGTCAGAGAGCACCATTTCTGCTCTCCTTACCGCACCACCGCATGGAAAGGGAAAGCCTGTTGCAGGCTGAGGTTTTATTACAGACTCTAATAAGTCATTCTCCACTCTGTACATTCTTCACACCAATATGGCCCTGAGAGGCTGTAAACGTTTAACATTATTGTGTAATTTTTTTTTTATTTAGAGAAAAAATCAAATTAGGAAAAATGGTAGAAATAATACAGAATTAAAAAAAAATAATAGTAAGAAGTCACTAGTTGATAAATTACATATTGTTATCTTAGAATTAATTGTTCAAGTTATAAAATCAAAGTATAAAAATTGGACAGACAATCAAACAATGACAGCACAAACTATTCTGTTTGATGCACCACCAGAAACTTAGCAGTACGGTTATGTATCTTATACACTTAAACATTCATACAGTATATCCTTTAGAGCATTTTCTTTTGTTTTCACTGTTACAATATCTCATATTTGTAAATATCATATTGTCTCTGTAGTATAAAAATAATAATAATAAACTGGAAGAGTAATAACAGTATTGTGTAATTTTTAGTGACATTTCCCAGGACTTGATTGCATGGTGCTGGAGCACAGAATACAGAGGCGGGGAGAAGAGGCTGAGCTGGGGAGGGTGAGGCGCTGTTCTAACTGAGCCTCTTGTGCCCAAAACGCATTTGAGAACACAAACCATGCATGTCAGATGTTCCAGGCATGTGGGCAGCGTGGTTGGTAAAACATAACCATTACTGATGACGGCATTGCAGCCTATCTGGACTCGGGGTGCCTCGCAGACAGGTGTTCATAGTGATTAAGTGGATGTTTAAGTTTCCTATTTCTTAAACTTGGGCTTGTGTTATCTCATAAAATAGGAAGTTAAGATCACTTGGTTATGTATACATATATAAACTATGCTATGTATCCTATCTGTGACCCAACACAATTCCGATTTGCGCAGCACGGCCCAGGGGACAGGCAAGCCTGCAGGTTAGACGCTCCTGCTTACACTGTACTTCCTGTAGGAGTGTGGTTCTAAAAGTGTGAATCCAGCTCACTCTCTTGATATCGTCTGTGTGTTTCTTGAGAATGTCAGTCCTTAGGCTCAGTCACACCTGCTGGATGAGACACTCCGAGGGTAGGAGTCCAAAGATCTAAATAAAGATTAACAAACAGTTACCATCAACAATTCAACCAGAATCCTGAGGAGGGGCAGGTAGGATCTGCGCATTGCTGTTTAATATTTTTAGAACCCCCCCCCCCAAAGAAATTCTGGCATTAGGCCTGGATGAGAAATTTTCCTGGGAAGGAGCTGTTGAGCTGGGCTGTGTACCATGACATAGAATGAGCTAGCACCTCAGGAAGAAAGCCCAAAGGAGACAGAGGGGGACAGAGGCAACCTGTGAATCAGAGGGCTCCACTGAGTACAGCAGGGTGACATTAGTCAGTAACAGTGTATTGCATATTTCAAGGTAACAGTGCTTTTCAGATGTCTCATCACAGCACAAAAAATAGGTGAGGTAATAGATATGTCAGTGAATTTGATTCCAGTCATTCCATATGGTATATATACATCTTATTGAATCCCATTAATATGTAGTCATGATTTTCCAGTTAAAAATAACATCCATTAAAAAGCTTACTTTGCAATTGAAAATGCCTATCTAGTCAGTAAAGCTTTTGTAGTTTGACCTTATCAGCATTTTGCCTTCACTGTGTCTCTCCTAGTATCTAATTTTCTTATTGATACGGAAGTTTGTGCCCTGGAACTCATAACCACACAGAGAGAGAAATGTGAGAGTCTGGCCCTGCCTCTCCATCCTGACAGCCAAGTGGGCTGTGGAGAGGCTGGGCAGGAGTCTCAAATTGGTTCCTGGGGCCACTTGATACTAGCTGGCTGTGTCCCTGAGTGGTGATGAAGGCCGTCTTCTGATCTGTGAAATGAAGGGGTGAAATGGGGTTAGGAGGTTTCCAGTGTGGCTGCTACCAGCTCTCTCAGGGGCTGAGCTGTCCAGGGCACCTGCCAAGGAGCTCCCAGCTGCCCTGGTTTACATGGTAGGACATGGCTGTTTGCAGCGAGGGTGCAGATGCTATAGCTAAGTTTGCAGTCATGTGGGCTCAGTGGTGTTGTCTGTGATATCTGTGAGCCTGTGGTTCCAGGAGCTGACTGGCTTTCCCCCCAGTGTTGGCTATGGCTCCTCATTTCCTTGCTGTTTGACATGTCCTGGACTTTGCTCAGAATGCAGAAAGGGTCCTAGTTTTGGAGAATGATCATTGCCCTTACCATTGTTTGAAATGATCCTTGTGCTATGGTTGGGCTTATTAACTGTTGTCAGATAATGACAATAAATACCCCATGAGGCACTGCCTCACACATTATTCACATCTGTATAGCTACCTTTTTCTCAACAATCAGGTGAAGACACAAGATAAACATATCTGGAGTACAGAAAGGGTAATGTGGTCTTTCAACCCAAGAGAACTTAATACAGGACCTTATGGGGCTCCTCTGGCTGAATAAAAGTGTTTTAAACATTCATTCAACAAATATTTACTGATACTTTGCAATGCACCCGACACTGCGGCTGAATAAGCCGATGTGGAGTGGAGTGAAGCTGACGAGATCGGAGATCACAGCTGGTTGGGAAAGCAGACCATTGCAGTGCTTCCTGCACTGAGGGGAACAAGAGTACAGCGGCCGTTATAAAAGCTGATTCCCTGGATTTGTGATGCAGGGTCAGTGCAGAGAGGCAGAGAGGTTGCCTACACTTCTAGGACCATGCGGTCACTAGTGAACACTGAATAGTTGGAGGACTGAGGCAGACAGGTGGGCAGGTTTGCTCATCCTGTTCTTTGAATAAAAGATAATGATAGCCAAAATAAAATAAAAAATAAAAAAATAGCTTTCTGTGTGTGATTTGAAGAGCATCTACCAGAAGCTCCTTTTATTTTTCCTAGCTGTATGAAGTAATATTTATGATCTTCCTGTTTTTACAGATAGGGAAACTAAGAAGTTTTGTAGGACACATGGGCAAAGTGAAATAGTGAGTGTAAATTAATGGGCCTGATCCTGTTTCCTTCTTGAAGAAGATTGGTAAAATCTACAGGAAAGATGAGTCTTTCCCCAATCATGCATATTAGGTTTCAGAAAACCCCGGTGGTAGATGAATTCATGATTGAGGAATTTTAAAATATTCATAAGGGATGTTTTTATAGGTTCACATCTGGTTTTAACATCTTAACTGGATTTTGTCCTATCAAACTTGTGTTTTAAAGGCATTTAATTAAAATCAGGCACAGAGCATAACTAAAGGCACTATGGATGATTTATTTACATTTTGCTTTAATGATAATACATTCTGATACAGTTTCTCTTTGCCAGCTGATCTTTCCTATAAAGTTTTCAGTGCTGTTCCACGCAGTTTTCATGGGATGCTTAGAAATTCATTTTGTTTGGTTGCAGACTTTAGTCATGGAGTGTTGTGTCCTGTGTCTGGTTGTGTCCTAGATGCTGCCTCTGGCCAGCTGGTCTACCACTTGGCTTCCAGCTTAACTTTAGTCCTGGGACGATGAGGAACTAGATGCTTGAGATAGAAGAGGTGGCAGGGGCATCTTCTAATGCAGATCTGAGAAGGGGCATCCTCATCCTCTTCCCGCTACCCTTGACAAAGACAGTCCGTACACACAGACCCGAAGATTCAAACTGAAGCCCCAAATTCCTTTTTCCTCAACTGTTCTTGTATTTCTTTCAGGATTGGTTGTCCTTTAGACTGCAGGAAAGGGATAAGAGAATTGAAAGCTACTCAGATCTTGGGGCTACATGGGAAGAGATTAAGCTGGCCAGAAGTGGAGAAAAATAACTTGGGAATCCAGATGTTCTTCCATCAGCCCAATTTCCTTTTCCCCCAATAGGCCCTTCTTACCGATCTCACCCATATGAGTGACTCCCTGCTGGTGCATCCTGCTCTGTGTATTGAACACATGTACAGCAATGCATGTTCATTCCCTATAGTGTTGCCTCGGGGGATTTAGGTGGCGGTAATGGGGATACCAGGCAGTGCAGTTTAGACCTTTGACTTAGGGAGAGGTGGCCCAGCTCACAGCCCTTCTTCCTCACCACAGCAGGGGCAGTCTGCAGGAAGCCAGGTTTCTCTGTGTCCCTCCTGTATGACTTGGGCGAGTTCTTCAAGCTCACAATGTCTGATTGTGCCTGATTAAAACCGAGGGAAAGACTGATCCTGAAATCCCAGAGGTGATGTAAGAAATAAGTGACATCAGCCTTTAAATGTGGAATCGTGCCTGACACGTGGCACACTCTCCAAAGCTGAGAATTGTTATTACGTGACCTTAGGCACATTACTTTTGTCCCCATTTTTGCCAAGGAGGAAGAATGACATGAAGGGTACCTTCCTAAGTACTCACTTGGAGGGTTAATTAAGATAATGCTTATAAGTACCAGTTCTACTGGACAGACGTGATCAGTACCCATTAGTGCATATCCACATTTCCACAGCTTCTACCACCAGATCTTGGGTTGCTTTGTTTGGTGCCTCTGTATTTTTGTTGTGTTGCTGGAATTGGGGGTTCAGGTTGCTTGTGTATGACGAACGTTTGGCAGGAGAGGGAGACCCAGAACAGCAGCACATTGCAGGCTTCTCAGTCATGTGAGAGCTCATGCTCTAGAAGAAGTTTGGTTTCCCAGTGCTTTTTCTTGCTGTCTTGTTCGCAGGGCAACCCAGCATCCAGGCAGCACTCAGTGTCTAGGTAAGACAGATGCTGTCTTCTGGGAGTGATTTGGATCCCACCAGGAGACAGAAATTTCTGGACTCAGTTTTCATTGTCATAACTGCAAGGATGTTACTGTATCTTGCAGGAGCTGGTGCTGTGCTCCCTGTGCCGCAGTGCACTGGATGTCCCACATAGCCAGGAATTATCCGACCAGAAATGTCAACAGAGGGACTATCAGAAAACTGAAGCAAACACTGCAGAAAGTGGGAAGCAGCCTCTCCCTATGCTGGCTGAGGGCCTGAGGGCAAGTGACTCAAAGTACGACAAAGAATATTCTCACCCTGGATTCCCAAGTTACTTTTCTCCACCTTTGGCCAGCTTAATCTCTTCCCACATTGCCCCAAGGACTGAGCAGCTTTGAATTCTCTTATCCGTTTCCTGCAGTCTAAGGGGCACCTAATCCTGAGCTGTGTGCTGTGGCAGATATGGGAGAAAGATAATTCTGGTCTTACCCTTTGGAAGAAAGCCTCTTTCTGATAGCTGTGCATTAATAGGAGTCATTCTGCTTGTCACTGACAGGCACACCCCAGTACCTCACAAGCTTGGCTGCATGAGCAAGCTGCACAATCAAAATGACCGGAAATGAGTAGATTCAGATATGAACCCCTGGAGTTGTGTCCAGCTGTCTAAGAGTTAGTGTGAATCTCTGGATTGGGATGGGGGAGGTATGGTTGTGTGTATAGATAAGTATGCATATGCACAGTTACTATTTCTACTTTTTTTGGTATCTTTATGTTTCTTTTCCTCTCTATGGATGTTTATGTCTCTCTTCATCTCTGTCTGCCTCTTGGTCTCTGTTTCTTTCTCTCTGTCTCTCCCTTTCTTCTCTTTCTCTCTCTTTCTTCTCTTCTCATGTTACCCTCTTTCTCCTTGTTACACTGTCAGGGTTTTTTTTTGTCTCTGTGTATCCGCATCATTATTTTAGACTTAATCTTCCTACTGGGCTGGGAGCATTTTTCCTGGCAACTAGAGAAGAAAGATGATTCTCTCCACTGGGAAAGACCATGCCAGGTCAGAGGACATTATTGGAGTTCACAGAGATGGGCTTCCATTATTGACTAGCTAGCCTAGCCAAAAATACATGGCTCAAGTCAAGAAGAACAGATTCACATAGGATAGAAGAGGAAAAGGATGCTAAGTAGAGCAAAACCACAGATGTCCATGAGATAAGATCAACTCAAGAGAAAGAAAAATCTTAATCGCAATGTGAAAGCAGGGTTCTGGGTTCCCCAGAACTGTGAAGCAGCACATTTACTCTGTGCTCTACTGATCAGGGAAGGCTCACAGGAAGACCTGGTTCTTGGTTCCGGCTTTGAAGATGTATAAATCTTAGGTGGAAGGGCATGAGCATACCTAGATAAGAGAATGGCTTCTTGCATGTTTCATTAGCTTACTTACCTTATTACCAGTTCCTAAGAACTAAGGACTTTTTTCCTTTGTTTAGTAGAGCATAGAGTTTGATTACCACAATCATGCTTAGTCATTATAGTTCCAGTTGTATCTGTCCTACACTACTAGTGACTGTGGAGAGAGGGCACAAGGACACCTGAGAAGCTGCTAACCCTGATAGTACCATCTTGTTCATGAAAACCAGAAGCCTGCTGAGCAAGGAGGTGTCAGTATAATTCCTCTGTCCTTGATGCTCTGTGTCTGACATCAGGCAAGTTTCACGTTGGAATTGGACATCGTCAATGGCAGACTGTTTATTAATTTATAAACACACAGGAAGCACATGGCATGTGCTACAAACATAAGTCCTATTGGCTCAAAAATAAGTAAGATAAGGTCCTATTTCCCTAACATTTATAGCTAGGTGGGAAAGGCACAGGAATATATTGGCAATTGTCCAAGGAATGTGATCAATCCGTGCAAAGCCGTGGTTTTCAAACTTGGCTACACAGCTGGGAGCTTAAAAGCTAATGATGGTGTGGTCCCATCCTCTTTGATGGTGGCTCCGTTGGTCTGTTTCATAGTTCATGATAGTAAAGAGCTATCTTGCAGGACCACTCAGGCAAGGATGTTACGAGCTGATAAAGATTTCAGTAAGAGCAGGGAAGGAAGGACTGATGCAGGACTGAGGTCAGGAGTCATGGAAGGCAGGGTGAGTTCGGTGGAGAAAAACAGGACACAGAGATGAAGATGTTAGAGCTTCTCCAGGTGGGGAAGTCAGGATATCCTTCTTCTTCTGGCCAAGATTCTGTGTGACCTTAGACAACATCAACTTCTCCATTCCTCAGGTTCTCCTTCCTCTAGATATAACTAATGACCCTGCTCTTATTGCCTTAAGGTTTTGCCATTAGGATCAAATGAGATTAAAAAAGAAGAAAAGAAAGTATACCAGTGACCATTGGGGAATATAAACCAAACCTTTTATTCAGCGTCTTTCTTAAATAACAGGTTTCACTTTTCAAGACAATCATTTTAATAAATATTATTTTATTTTCTCCAAACTATATCACTCACAAGCCCAGTTTCTTAGACAGAGCATGCTGGATAGCAGTGAACCCCTGCTTCCTTTTGCCTGTGTGTTCAGCCCCTCAGCATAGACGGCGGACTCTGAGCTATGTTAAGATGCAATCACTCCCCCAGGGCTTTTGAGAAATGTAGGGATTTGTGGTGCAAAAGATTGGATTTTCAATTCTGAGGTCTGTTTTTCATGTTTTCCAGTTCTCTTACTATTTAGGTATGAGCTGTTGATTCTCAACAATCTACTCTTTTACTCTAACTTGCTGTTGCTTAGCTAGTAAAGGCTGGAAAGCAAGAATACCAAACTGAAGATGGTGTTTAACATAGACTCTGAGCGAGAGCACACCTGAGAGAAAGGACTGCACATGTGCTCTTCCCTGCACAAGGTTTCAATGTGTGTGTGTGTGTGAGCACTTTAAGTTGACCATGAGTGTGACTCTCCTAGAAGTAGAAGACTGTGGGCTTTATATGTGGGGTTCAGAGGTCTGTGAGGTTTATTTTTAGGGATTCTTAACCTTCCTTCTTTCTCACTGTTGGCTAGAGACTCTCTCAACCCAATTACCAGGAGAAGTTTACCCTTGTCAAATTAGGTTTTGAATGTCCTTTTCAAGGAAGAAGGAAAGGAAGGCAGATAGGATAAAATCGGGAAGGCAAACAGGGAAGCAAACAGCAAGGTCAGGAGGCTGAACTCCCCAGGAGAGGGTAGGCGGAGCAAGTGGAAGAAGGAATCAGCAGGGTGAGAACGCAGACAGACAGAAGACCATGGTGGAGGGAGAAGCTCGTAGAAGGTACAGGTCGTGAGGAAGAGGCGGAAATGGACGGAGACCAGCATCACTGTGGGGTCTGTACTCATTTTTTATTCCGAGTTACTGAGTCATGGAAAGCATTCTAGGACTTACGCATTGTGGCCTCTGCAGGTGGCAGTTTCTAGGGCACTGCTGGAGCAGACAGTGGCTGTCTTCTGCTGGTCCCCCCACCGCAGACTGCCCTGTTGGAGAGGACATTGCCGAGAACAGCCCCGTGCTCCCCACATTGCTGCTTGCCGTCTTTGTCTTCACTGAGACTCTGTCTTCCTTCTTCCCCAGGTCGGTGGCTGGACTGGATAAGGAGGCGGACCTGGTACACATGGAGGTGCGCACAGCAGATGGATGTGAGTCCCGGGAGATCTTCCCACAGGTCTTCCCCCTCCCCAGATTTGCCTTTTAATGGCTTGGGAAGATGAAAAACCCGAAGCACCATTATTGCCCTATCCATCCTTATTTCCCAGAGTGGGGAAGAGACTGCTGTCCCTAGAGAGTCATTTTATTGAAATAGACCCTCAGGAATGAATTTTCTAGGAATGTGAGTTAGCGTGATGAATTAGTGTGAGGTGCCTGTAGTAATTTCCTCTGCATCCTCAATGTAATTTGAATAGGGATATCCGCTGATGTGCTATTTTACATATGCATAGTGAATTTTAGGGGACCTTGCTTTAAAATACAAACTTTTATATGGCCAGGCTTACCAGAAGAACTGGGCAGTTATTTATAAAAGTGTTTTTCCGTGAGGGCATGCTTGGGGATGGCCTGCACTCACCTGATGTCATTTGGGTCCTTAGCCGTGTAATCCTGAACTGGGTTTATGCTGTAATTGTCCTGGAAAACCAGGAGCTCTGAGGATGGGAGGGGAGTGGCTTACCTGAGGGCAGAACACCTGCTGACCAACTGCAGGGCTCTGGGTTCAGTCCAAGCACTGCAAGAAAAAGGCTATGATCCAACAATGGATTTCAAACATAGGACCCATGACCTCCTTTGCAATACCTTGTGTGGCTGTTTGGACCTCACACAAGAATTTGACTGAAAAACATCATTCTGCACCAATTTAAACATCAGCTCTTCCAGGAATCGATCACATTTGTGGGCTCTTTGCTATAAAAAGGCAACACAAATTGACATACAATTAAAAGTGTGATTAACATCTCCTAGACTAGACATAAAGCCAAATAATAGGCATAGCCTAGAAGTGGTCTCACGAGGCCCTGTGTGTGTGTGTGTGTGTGTGTGTGTGTGTGTGTGTGTGTGTGTGTATGCGTGCGCGCGCACATGTGCGCACGTGTTTGTGTGTGGCAGGGGGAGGGGTGGTCCTGAGCTCTGCCACCCTCCGTGAGACCAGGAGTGAAACTCTAATCCTTAGCTTCCTCTGTGGTTTGAAATGCTCTCCTTGTCCTGATCAACTCTCACAGCTCTGTGCTAACCTTGCAAGTGAGTGGTTACAGAAGTGACGGAGTGGATGCCTCGTATAAGGAGATTCTGCTTTGGCCTGGCCCTTGGCATTGCTGTGTGGTTCAACATACATTATGTAAAACAGCACATGCTTCTGTGGGAGAAATCTGTCTGAGGCTGACTACAAATGCCCGCCCGAAGCATGCGTGCTGAGAACTACTGTGTTCACTTTAGCTTAGTTTTAGAAGAGTTGGAAGGCAATCAGATTTATTACTCTATCCTGGAACTCTACTTGTCTTCCTTAATCCCTCACTGGCTGCCTGCCTGCCTCCTTCCTGCCTTCCTTCCTTCCTTTTCTTTCCTCTCTCACTTGTCCCTGGACTAAGTGTAATCTCTCAGGCAGGCAGGTGTGGCACACACTCCTTTCAGATTTATTTTTCAACAGAAGAGCTATTTGAGACTTAAGAGATATTGTCCTGCATCTAGAGTCACTGATCCTGCACATGGTCAATTGTGATCTAACTTTTGGCTGCTGAGGAGACTAGGAGAATGAAGGAGCTTTTAGGATTTGGAGGAGCTGAAAGGACAGTTGGACAAAAGCACAGAACTGGCCTTAGAAAGTGACTCATGGCCACCCTGCATTGGCTTCATTTTCTACATCAAAAATGTAAAGCCACATATGTGATGTGTAGTGGTCACACTAGTGCAGAGCTTAGAAACTTCACCCGATGGTCTGACATCCTGTGGAGTGCAGAGAGGCCCTCCCCAAACCTCTCAGGTGCCAGGAGGCTTAAAATACAGCCTTGCCTACTCTGGACTGACTATTTGTTTGTTTATTTGTTTGTTGTTTGTTAAAGCAATTTCTCATGTTAAATTTAAATTTATTTTCTGAAAGTTCAAGAATTCTAGTCAAAACTGGCACAAGGCCTATAATGTAGGACAGCTGTGCAATTTTATGAGATTAAGTATGCAAAACACATAACATATTCCCTGGTCTATTTTCAGAATTCAAGAATTGAAAAAAAGACCCAAGCAGAAATATAACAGCAATAAATATCATTTGCTCTATTTAGGTTAAGGGATAGTGTATATTAGTTGTATTATATTCTCTAGATTTTTAAAATCTGTTTTTCAGTATTTATTTATTTATTTATTTATTTATTTATTGTACCTGGAATCAAACTCATGATCGCACACTTTCCAGGCACATGCTGTGCTGCTGAGCTAGAATATATTCCTTTAACTTACTGAATTGGCTGCAATCCAGCTTTATTTGGAAGTGCATACAGAAAAACCGCATTATTGGAAGGGTATTGTATTTTACAAACTCCAGTCAAATGCATGAGGTCCCTTCCTTTAATATACATAGTGGGTGCTTCTCTGTACCCAGAATGCCAGACTTGTAAAGCATCTCTAACCTTTGATGTGTATAGGAAGGTATACTACATAGTATGTGTTCATTGCTTTTTTTCTTATATGATAGCTTAAATTCAAATGTACCTAAATTCACACAGCTACTTAGTGATAGGGAAAAAATAGGGCCAAAGCTCCTTAACAACCGGGAATAAAAGGGAACTTCTGATAAAGGATGTCTACAAAGATCTTTCATAAATATCACAATTCATGGTGAGGTACTGAGAATAGGCAGAGGGAGGAGGTAGACACCTTGACCACTCCTGCCCTCATCATGCTTGAAGTCCTAGACACTGCAATAAAGCAAGAAGATGAAGTAGGACTGATATTGATTGCCAAAGAAAAACAAAGTGTTTTCATCTACATGATCATCCATGGAGAAAATCTATGGAGTCTGGAGACACATACACACACACACATGCACGCATGCATGCACGCACACCCACTAAGAACTAATAAAAGAGGTGAGCACTATGGCAGCATACATAACAAAATCAATAGAGAGAGGGTATCATTTTCCACACAATTGGGGAAAAATTAACTTCAACTTATGATTCAGAGTTTATTCAAATTTAACTCAAAGTAGATCATAGATCTAAATTTGACACATAAAATGTTTAAAATGTTAGAAGAAAAAAATCTTCATAACCTTATATTTACAAAGAGATCATTATAGATACTATAAAGTAGATAAAGTAAATAACAGAGACATTGAGCTTCATCAGGAATTTTAAAATACCACTTACTTTTAACAGCCACTAAAACTTTGGAAGAAAATATTTCAAATGATATATCCATCAAAGAACTGGTAGCCAGAACATATAAAAAAAACCTCTCAAAACATAGAAAGTTTTTTGTTTTAGAAATAGGGAAAAGTTTGAGCAGATAATTTGGTGAAGAAGATAAAGATGACAGATAACACCATAAAACACTCCTCACCATCATTGGACATAAATTAAAACCATGTGATCTATCACTATGCACCAATCAGAATCACTGAAATAAACAAAACTGACAGGACCAGGAACTGACCAGGGTGTAAAGCAAATAAAACTCATGCACTGTTAATGGGAATGCAAAATGGTAAAAAATGGAAAAAGGCTCTGTAACTTCTCATAGCTTCACTCACACTGTGTCCTTTGTCAGTCCTATGCCTACATTTTTATCCTTGAGAAATGAAATTTTACTTTCCTAAGGAAAGCCTGTATGCAGTTTTCTGTAACAAATGTATTAATGATCACCAAAGCTGGAAACAGCCTAATTACTCTCTTGTGATGAATTGATTAACGAGCTATGTACATCTATAAACTACAATGCCTCTCAGTAGTATTGATATTTGCAACAAATTTCAAAGGCATTATGCTTGGTAAAATAAGCCAGTCTCAAAAGATTACATGTTGTATAATCCCATTAGTATGCCTTTATAGGAAAGACAGTCTGTAGAGAGGAAGAATGTACTAATGGTTCCCAGGATGGGGAATTACTTGATAGTAGTCTCCATAAAAATCTATATATTTGTTGAAATATGTAAAAAAAGTACAAAAATTCATTGTGTGTATATTTGGAAACATTAATTATATATTTAAAAATGTGACTGTTAAATTCTATGGTGAGAGAAAACTAGAAGGCAGAATTCCTGGTTTCTAATTCCATAGCACATTCCACACTTTTTCATCCATCCATTCATTCATTTGTTCATATATTCACTCATTGGTTTGTACACCTCGATCTTGTTTTAGCTAATCAGTATTTATTTAAAATCTGGGATGGGGGTCACTGAAGGGATGTGCAGGCCAATGCGGAGGCATCCCTGTTGTGAAAGAACATGTCATTTTTCTGGGAGGTAGACAGGTGTTCAAATGCTCTGCATGCATTTCACCAAAGGCTTCAATGAAGTTGAGCATATATTATTATACTGGATCCTAAAGAAGACTGTGACTAATAACCTGAGTGAATTGGGGGAAGCATCTCCATGAGAAGAAATGTTTGATTTGCTGGTAAAGGATTAGTAGGGATTTATCAGGGCATTCTGGATAGAGAGAAGAAACTTGCAAGTTCCTAGAATTGGAAGTGGTAGCATGTGCAAGGCTGCACACTGGGAAAGAGGGAAGAGAGACAGAGCTGGCAGAGGGCTGCAGAGGACCTGGCAGGGTCTCGTGAGTGCTCCCTGAGCTATAACCTGTGCTAAACAGTGCATCCAATTTGATCATCATGATAAAAATTTATGATTCAACTGTAATTTCCTTAGCTATACCTCAGATATGGATTCTGGAAGACAATCACTGGTCATTTTAAGATGCTTCCTATGTGCCTCTCTATTTGCCTGTGTTCTGCTTCGAATGCAGAAAATGACAAGCCAGCTCCCATGCCAGCCCGTTGAGAACCAACCTCCAGCTCTAGAGCACAGGGCAGCTTTGCTGTGTCTCCCTTGCCCTCCTCCCTGTCCTGACCAACTTCCTCATAATTCTAGATCATGTGGAGATGGGAGGGAAGCTGCTTGTCCTGTGTCCTCCTGTGAGTGTGGAAGTAGCATGGAGCAGAGAATGGCATCACGACACCATGAGGTCTGCAGCACTCTGCACCTGCTGTCTCATGGGCTGTGCCATAGCTAGATGGGCTTACCCAGAAGCCCAGCCTATGGGCAGATCTTTTCTTGAGGGCTCTGTGGTGAACTTGCTGACTCTGCCTGCATTATCTGCCAAAATCGAGAGGGAGGCTGAGTAGATTCTCCAGGCACTGTTGGGGCTCAGTCTGCCCAGGGGCCTGGGCCACACTGACCACCTTTCCTGAGGCCCCACAGCCTCAGGAGTGATGCTTTCAGTCAGTTTATTCTTTAGAGATGTGGGGAGAGGTACTCTTTCAGATATTTACAGGCAGGCAGACTGAGAGAATTAGAAACCTAAATTCTAATTTTAGTTTTTCCACTGAAATACCATACAATTCAGGGAAGCAACCAAACCTGTCCAGATTCCTTTTCAATCCTGATAAACTAAAACAGATTAATGATTCATTTGTTTGTTTATTCATGGATTAGAAACAAAAGGGCAATTGAATGTTCTATGTGGTTTCCAGAACAAGACAGGGCTCCTGGCACCCATATAAATATCAATATAAAAATATCAATATAGAATGTTCATCTGTATTTTTCATCCTCTCATATTTCATTCCACTATAGTACAGTGCTTTTCAGCTATCACAAAGAAGTGGTTCTCAGACCCAGTATTATAATCACCTGGGGAACTTGTACACACACAAACACACACACACACACACACACACACACACACACACACACACGTACCGCAAATAAATGCATAACGAAGCTATAGGGTAGGTCCTGAAAATTATCCTTTGTGAAAATCATCCTGGTGAGTGAAAAGTGCCTGTAGGGCTGAGAACCACTGCCCTGGGCCTGAGCTTCTCCAACTTGAAGATGCTCCTGCTCCATCTGAATAGCTCATGACAACATGGGACATACTGATGACCAGGACATAGTTCTATCACAGTAGTTGCTTGGTAGATGGGACAACAGATCACTGCTACAACATAATGTGCTAAGGGTCACAGAAACTTGGTCCTACATCTCAGGGACACTTTGCTGTCAGGCTGAAAGGAGAGGAAAAAGTGAAGTCTACACAGGAAAGACCATGGCTAAGTTGTTGCTGGTAGAACCATTTGGTTTCTTCCAAAGGGATAGTAGAGAGTGAGGTGGGAGAATTATGCTAGTGCCATGATGTCCAATACAGTGGCTGTGGAGTCTTTGACTCCAAACTGATATGTGCTTTATATGAAAAATATGCACAAAGTTCCACAGACTTACTATGAATAACCGGAAGAAAAGTAGCTTCTTAATAATCCTGATATGATGGCATGATGGAATGGTTATGTTGTGGCAAAAATAAGACTAAGCCAACCACAGAAAATGAATTTCACCAAAAAAATGGGGCTGGGGTATAGCTCAGCAACACAAGACCCAGCCTGGCAAGTGTGAGGTTGTGAGTTCGATCCTCAGAAAACAAAAACAAAAACAAAAACAAAAACACCTGTTCTATTTACTTTTCATATATGGCTACTGGAAAATTTAGAGGATCACCTGTGGCTCACATTATATACCTTTGGGACACTAGTACTCTATAGAAAGAATCTGCTGAGGAGCAGGATGCTTGTGTGCTGTGACATTGGCAACCATGTGTCTAGGCATAGTGCCCACAGTCTGGAGCAAACCCAGCATAAGCGGATGCCTGTCCTTGATTAGATTTTGGAATCTCTACTCTGCCCTAGTCCTGATCCTCCATTTTGGGAGCCAGACTTCCAGATAAAGCTAAAAGCACTGAATTATCTCTTTCCCTGGCAGGATTTTAGCAGGTAAAAGCCAGTCAGTATGGTTAACAATGATATAAATCTGCTTCTGCCATGAGATTTAGGATTTAAATGCTTTTTCTCCCTTTCTTTTTTGGGAAATCATTTTCCTCTGAATGTCCCCTGTGCATTATCATTTTTTTTTTTCTTTTTTTAAGCCTATTTGCTCGGGCACTGAAAAACAATAAATGCATGTGGGCACGTGTGTGTACACACACACACACACACACATCCCACATTCAAAAGGCAACTGAACATCAGTAGAAAGAGCACTAACTTGGTAATATGAATACAGGTGCAAAATTAAACTCATTTAAAATTTATTTGACCTTGGACAAATGTTTTAACCTTACTTTGGTCCATCACCTAGTGCTTTATCTCTGTCTTGGTTACTTTTCTCTCCTTGTTGAGACAAAGTACTTGACACTCAAAATGAAGGAAGGATAGGTTTATATCTTACAGTTTTTGGAGGCTTCAGTCCATATTCAGCTGGCTTCAAGGCAGGGTGGCATGCATGAGGCAGCCATTCATGGAAGCTGCAAATGGAAAGAACAAACACAACAAAAGAGAAACAAACAGGCCTCCTTCCTTCTCTTAATTGTATGATGGCTTTGTCCCTAGGCAGGTGCAGCACTCATGCTACCAATCCCAGTGCTAGACTATAAACCAGTCACAAACACTGGATTCAGCAGCCTCCATGACTGCATGAGGCTTGGGGGACCACCTAGACAAAAACTCTAATTGTCTGCTTGAAAATATTAACAAATACAAGAAGTATTTTCATAATTTTTATCAGCTTTCTAATAAAGAACTTACTACAGTATATGATTGACAGCAAGGCAGATTTCAGCTTAATAAGCAAGAGTAACGACTAAGAGTCCCCCAAGATGACATAGGCTGCCTCACAATGTGTTGAGCTCTATGTCCTTGGAAGCACAGCCAGATGAGTGTCATATTGAGGCACTGAGAAGGTAAGTTAATCTGGATGTGGACAACAAGTCTTTACAATGCCTAGACTGCTGAGAGTCCTAGCATCAAAACCCACAGCACATGTGCCAGTTCTTCATCCCTGTGCCATCACTGGCCTTAGCCAGTCACTGCACTTCCTACTAAGTCACTGTAAAGCACACTCCAAGAGGATGGAAGTAATCAAGTGGGCCAGGTGCACAAAATGAGACTATTAGCCCTGTAGACTACACTCCCAACTCTAGAAACATGTATTATTAACTCCTAAAGGACTGGGGTTGTTGATGAGGTCAGTGGTTTTTGAACTGTGTCTCTCGGAGCTCCAGCAGCTTCTAAGAGCTCAGAGGTCGAAACAAAGATTCAGTGAAGCAAACGGCATGGAACTGCAGACTGCTTGTCTACCATTCAATTAGAAGAGATGCACCAAACCCTTTGTCTTCATAAAGAGATTCCCAAGCATTTTTAAAGTTAAAGTGGATAATGTTTCTTCAAGATGAATAATTTCCCAAAGGCATCAACATCGATAACACCATGTTTGCTGTCCCATAATCAGCAGGTGACAGGGACTGAACTAGAATGTGGGTTCTGGTTTAGCTCTCATCCTGCTTTTCCTTCCATGTTTCATGTATATAATGGTTAAGATTACAGGTCCTGGTGCTAAATTACCCACAATCAAATCTCAACTCTGTCACATCCTAGAGCTATAGAATTGAAACTACTCAATGGTTTTGTGCTTTTATCTCCTCTTTATAACATGAGGATGATAGTTACAACTCCTTACAGGATTGATGCACGAATGTGATACTCAGTGCATGTCATTCCTAGAATACCAGCTCACATTTGAAAATTTGAAAATATTACTTCAGTCCTTGTCTTGATGCTTTTCTTCCTCCTCTTCTTCCTTCTCCTCCTCCTCATCATCACTATGCAGTTTTCATTCTAAGGGTCAGATTATTTGGCAGGAAGAGTAGAAAAAGCCTTGATTAGTTTCAAGATTCCTACTGTTTTCAAGATTTCTCAATATCTATAAACTTGGTAAATTGTTCCCTGTGCCTTGTAAACACAGAGAATGTTAAAATTCTCCTCTAAGAAATTAAAAGTTTCATAAAAGTTTTAAGTGCATAAGCCCAATGAAACAAACTTCCATTTTTGTTTTGTTGATTTTGTTTGCTTTTAGTGTCTCCCGTGTCTCAGGGGCTACACTAGGTATTTGCAGCAGGACCAATTCCTTTGCTTGCCTTGTGTCTGTGGGTAAGTTACCCTTACTTCCAGGTCAAAGAAAAAGAAATTTTAGAGGCTAAACTTTTCAGAGTTCCCTTGAATCTGCTTATTTTTACATATTTGCATTTGGGAGTTAATATTGTTATTTAAAATAAACAGCTCCTGGGTATTTCTCTAAGAACAGACCTGAAGAGCTGAATTTGCTTTTTGTTCACAATTTTAATTCATTTTTTTCAGTTCCTGACGATGTGTATATTACCCAAAGGGATGGAATTCTAGCGAATCATGGAAGGTTGTTTACTCTGGGGTGGCAAAAGAAATGATGCCTAGGAAGTTTGCATATTTAGGAATCTCAAAGGCAAAACATAATCACAAGTCACTATATAATTCAGCATGACAAAAATGTGTAGGCTTTTAATGTAATTCAATTCAGTTTAACTAGCGTTTACTAGAACTTTTTATAAAGTCAGCCTGAGGAGAGAAGATGATGAGTAAGACTTTATTACTACTGGCAAGGATGTTGCCTTTTTCAAAGGATCGGCAAAGCCCAAACTGGGACTTACAGTGAAATTTGGTTGGTGAGGATGAGAAGCTTGCCTTGCCACATGGAAAAGGTTAGGACTCCCTTGCCTAAACCCCACAAAATTCCTAGAAGGAATGCCAGAATTTAGGAAAAAATGAAGGTCGAGACTGTCGGATTATCTTGGTCTCTCTGTCCATGTTCTCCAGTTCTTTGAGATCTTCTCTCTAGCCCGAATCCCAAGGCATATTCATTTGTGCCTAGGCAGGGAAGTCCAGGACCTGTAGGTTCACTGTTCAACAATACCCAAAGGAATAGGAAGGAACAGTCCGTTTGAAGCAGGCTTTCCAGCTTTCTGAGACTCTTGGTCTGACACGTGGAGTGAGGAAGCCTGGAGACTGGCATCAGGGGAACTGTGACCCCTTCCCTAAACATCCTGCTGTATAGAGCTACTAGTCATGCCTGATATTTGCAAAGAGGCAGACCCTCTATTCATGGTGCAAAGAACAAAAACTGACTTTTATTTTTTGTGAGAGCATCAGGTACCACACCAGCTCTTTTAAGTACATTAGGAAGACTTTTTACATTTAGAAAAATGTTAATAATAAGGATTAACATTTTAGTAAATAGCTCTCTGGTTTCTCCACAAGGGTCATCTCAATGAGATCTACAGAGTAGTCATTCCAGTGTTTTATTTAAGAATGTTTCCAAGGATAGTGTTATGGATTAAAAACAGGTGGTCAATTTTAACACCAGCTGGACTACATCAGCATGTTGCTAAGCATAGATGTCCCAGCTGAGGGAAGTTGCCAGCATAAATAAAGACGTGGAGAAGGAGAAGCTATCCATTGGTGCATTGAGGCGTTGAGGCATTGTGGGTTCTCCTACGTGTTACTGTTTGAGCCATTGGTTCTCCTGGAGAGCTCTGTTCCTTACAACGAGCATTGCTTCCTGGCTCCGGAGGGGAAGATGTGCACTGCTCAATCTCCAGGATGAACTCATCACACTGGCTTCCTGGCATGTACTTGACTGTCCTTGTCATTGGAGGAGCTCGGAACCTCCGTGTTGCTGAGGATGGCTGTGGTGCTTTTCAGGACAGTCCTGGTCTTTGTCGTGAGTGTGGCTTCTTGGCACCAGTGTAGAACCCTCATCCCACCAGCACAGCACCTTCACCCCACTGGCATGGACTTTCTGGCTTCCACCACTGACTTTGAGCTTTCCCAGCACAGATCTGTAAAAGAGACTGGCGTGAGTCTTTTTTGTGGGCTCTAGACTTCTAGTTGGACTCATGGAAGGCATAGTCATGAGCTCTGGGTTTGCATCTTGACTCATGTGGGACATTGCTATGGGATTCAGGCCCTTAGCTAGATATTCTATGTCTTTAGTGTTATGGATAGATTTCCTGCATTTCTTTGTGTTAACTCTGGGTGACCATCATAAGCAATATTATATATTTCATGTCCTGATTCTAATTGTTCTCTGCACAACCCCTGACTACGATAGATAGGATAGAAAATAGAAGTTTAGGGAGAATCGTGATACAAAGTGCATCTTTTTGCGGTTGTTAACACAGTGTGCTCTGTGTACTTTGTATAAAGGTCCCCTTTTCCCAGAGTTCCTTTCCCATGTAGCGCACTGTCCCATCCAGGCTGACCTCAGTGGCGGCCTCTTCCTTGAGGGCCTTCTTGAGTTTTCCAGCTCATACATTTTTTTCCTTGTCTGAACACATGAGGTGTTTAAACAAGTAAACAATGACACTGTGTAAGCTCAGAATAAGGTTTTGCTCTTGTAATGTGAGCTTTTGATTCCTGACAATACAGCAGTATTTCCTGTTACAGATTGAATATAAAAGGGATGCTGAGAATTCTGTTTCCTTCCCTCTCTCTTCATACTCAAAAATAGCTAAATTTACTGATCTTTTAAAAATTTATTCAATAATGCACTAAGCATTTTTCATACATCATCTTATTGAATCCTGGCTTTTAAAAAAACGTGCTGGCCACAGTCCTCAGAGGAGCTGAGTAAGCCGTCTGCACCTCACTGATGAGAAGCCGTGCAACAGGCAGTGAACACAGAATGCCCAGATTTTGAACTCAGAACTTTCTAGCCTTGGAGGCCTTGCTCTCAAACACCACAACATGCTCAAAACATCTGGATCATTTGATTTTACCTGGTGTCAGACAAATATACTTGTTGGGACCATATTTGCATACTTCAAGTTATATGATAAATACTTTTTGGGTCTCATCACAGAATCTCTGAAACTGTATCCAGCCTCATTTGGAAAAAAAAAAAAATGTGTGGGTTCCCATTTGAGACCTTTCATGAATGTGGCCCCTAGCCAGATGGTATTCCCTATTCACCTTGATGCCATTATTCCTCCATGACCCTGAGCCACTCCTGGTTGGTGGCTAGGCCTGCCACGCTTGCACGCACGCACACATGCACACGCATGCACGTACACACACGCACGCACATGGAAGCTCATCAGACAGTGGGTATTAAAGCACTTTTATCGTATCTCTATATTTTGAAAATAAAAGCCTTTGAGACTTCCAGTCTACGACCCTAGCTAAAGGCTGCAAGGCCCTTGAATTTTAAATGCATTTCAAAAAATCATTTTACTGTTGCTGCCCTCAAAATTGGATCTTCTGTGCTGTACTGGGCAGAGGCAAACAGAGAGCCAAGAAGTGGGATGAGTTTGGCACCGTGTCTCACTTGCCAGGGGCCAAGGTTTTTGTAGGTTTGGATTTTGTTTGGGACAGTCTTGGATGCACTTGGTTCCTTTTTGCAGAGTGTCCAAATGTGAGAGTGAGTGGTATACAGATGAGGGAAAACTAGTCAGCGTGAAGGATGAAGCGGGTTTCCTCTGTGCATACCTTTTCTTACCTGTGTAAGGAACTTTCTAGACACTGGCTCACCTGAAGGACCCGGGTTGTCATAGCAGCACTTGAGTGTTCGTCACTGCTGTTTCCTGCAGGTTTTCACTATGTTTTGATACTTGATTCTACGAGTAAATTAATAAAGCTCTGCAGGTCCAAGCACATCCTTGGTGGACAAGCAATGGCTCCAAACAGCCTGGGCTCCCTGAATTCTGCTCTTGTCTCGGCCAGAAGTCAAGGCCAGGCCCTTGTCTTTTCCTCAAACATAGACAAAGAGGAAAGGACATGCAGGTCACCCTTGGAGGGTATTGGGTGAGCTGGCCTCACTCAAGTGTCAGTGCTGGGGCAAAAATGTCTGCCCTGTAGCAAGTATCCTGGATTCAAAGTGGAGAGCAGAAATCACAATCCAGAAGCCCCAGGTCTCATTGGGACTGCAGACTTGTTCACTTGCCCTTACAGAGCTGGCCTGCAACATATTTTTAAAAAACTTTTTTTTTAGCTGGGTGTGTGACTCACGCCTGTAATCCCAGCACTCAGGAGGCTGAGGCAAGAGGATTGTTGTGAGTTTGAGACTAGCCTAGGCTACAAAGTGAGCTCAAGGCCAGCCTGAACTGCATAAGAGACTCTGTCTCAAAAAGACAAAAGAAAAAAAACGTTTTTTGTGCCAGGGAATTGAATTTGGGACCTCATGCTTGCCACGTAGGGACTGTGATGCTGGGCTAAATCCCTTGGCCCTACTTAAATTTTAAATTAGTGTCAGTTTTTAAAAAACCAGAGCATTTTGCATTAAGAAAATACGAACATTTGGTTTTACTCAGAAAAACAGGTCTTCTCTGTGTGTGTGAGAGAGGAGGAAGCACTGAGTAGACCTTGAACACTGAGCAGGAACTGGGCAGGCACTGAAGAGCAGGCACCAGGCTGGCACGGAGGAGCAGGTGCTCTGTCACCAGGCGCCAAGGGTTTGCTTTCCATGCTGGTGCAGGCTGCTGCTCCTGAGCCCTCCACCCCATACCACCATGCACCAGCCATCACTGGCCGAGCCACCTGGCTCCATGGACACATACGCTTCATTTCCCCGGTGTCTGAGCAGCTGTAGTTTATGAGACTGGCTGTCAAAGGCCTCCTATTCCATAGATGTTGAGGAGGTTGCTCAAAATTGTCGGTGGTTCTAACACCTGGAGGAACTGGGTGAGCCTTAGGATTATTTATTTATTTATTTGTCAGAAATCGAACTTGAAACCTTACATTTGCAGGGCAGGTGCTGTACCACTGAGCTATAACCCCAACCCATGCCTTAGCTTTTAGAGGTGCCTGGTTGTTTCCCTCCTGTCCGTGAACTCTGCTCAGTAAGTAAGTGCAGTAGAAAGTTGGAGTCCCAGTCAAGCGGCACAAGAAGAGACCTGGAAATGCCTCAGGGCTCTGCAGGAACACACATGATGTGGAAGGAAGCGGGGAGAAGAGGCCTGAGCTCTGGGCAGGCACCAGGGATGCCTGTGCTGGGAATGAGAACAACATCAGTGCATTAGGATCCTAGTCGCCAGTGTGAATGGACCACAGCTCACTCATGGACATTCCAGGAGGAGAAACGCACAACGCATATGGAATCTTGTTTCCCATCCACACAGATTGGTTTTTGAAATTAGCATCATGTTTGGAAGTTAGTGTGTGACAGCTGACTACAGAAACCTGCACAGCCCCTTCCTGGAGAGCAGGTCCTCTCAGAGCAGAGAGCCTCCATGTCCTTCCCTGCTGTATTCCTAGCATCCAAGTGACCCCTATTACATAGTGTGTACACAAAAATAATTATGAAATCCATTCATCTGTTGATCAGTTAAGGACAAACAGAAATAATTTAAACAACTCTCTTTGAAAACTCAACCATCAAGTTTTGCTCATTTAAATCCATGAACTTTATGGACCATTGTTTGCTACCCCTCCGTGGTGGCCATGGCTCTATGCAGGGTAGCTATTGTGTTAGATTGGTCTATGTAAGAAGGCATGTGGTTCTGGACTATAGAGGTTTTTCCACTTTAATCTTAAAGGGTTCGGACTCACCTGTAGATTCCCTGAAGGATTGAATCACTGGAGGGGTCAGTCATCTCTATGGCTAGAGTCAGAATGCCTTTCAGAGCCAGCAGTTTCCCGCTCTATTTTTGCTGCTGCCAAAACTTGTTTGGGGTTGCTGGAGAGGTGGGGGCCAGTCTACTGCTGAGGCCATGGGAAGATTTCACAAATAATAATACATGCTTTGTAAGTCTTAGATAAGTTGTAAGTGAATGCTTCTGTGTTATAACAATAATAAAGTTGCACATAATGTAAAAGTAATTCAGTTCTATCTGATTCCTTAAATTCATTCCTTTCTTGAAAGTGATCATTAGTAATTTTTATATATACCATTTAAAACTTTTTTCTACGGAGTAGCATCATTCTGTATTATCATGAAGACAGGATTCCTTAAAAACATAAATTGGATTATGATATGGGTAATGCTAAATAATTTTTCAAACAGTGGCAGAGCCTTGCAGCTTGGAGAAATGCATCTCAACACATATGTATCTGTGTAACCTAATTGTACAGTGGTACACTGCCATATGTATGTGTATTAGCTTATTTAAGTGTTCTGTAATCCATAGACAGATCGCTTTTTTCAGTGTTTCACTGGCATGAATAATGTCATAAGGACATGTTTGCCCTTCCTCTTCATGAACATATACAAGTCTTTCTGTAGAAAACATGCATTGAATTACAATTGCTGGTGTAAAATATGCATATGTAAAATTCTGTAGAGATTCTACTTCAAATTTGTTCTTCCAAAAAGTTAAACCAATTTACTCTTTTGCCAGTAGGACAATAGATTAATTCTCCCACCACTCCCTTTGAAATTCTTTAAGTTTCATGAACAAAAAATCCCATTATATTTCTAAATAATATCCTTGATTCCCTGTTAAGTAGAGCTCGGTGCACCGGCTGATGGCCCTTTGGTTTCCTGTGCCTCCTGGGTCTAAGTGCTGCACTGTCCTTCTTTTTCAGATGCTCACTACCTCACCTGCAGGATCCAGGAGTGTGCCGAGACCACTCGGAGTGGCCCCTTTGCCCGTTCCATTGACGTCAGCTCCCTGGTTGTCCAGGACGAATATATCTTCATTCAGGTGAGTGCAGCAAGTGCAGGCAGTGGGAGGAAGAGGAAGGGGATTCTTGCCTCCTGAGGAAGTGAGGAAGGCTTCCCCAGGCTGTGCAGGTGCAGAGCTGCGATATCATCCCTCTTTCTTTGACGAGGAGATAGCCCAGTCTCTGCGGCAGGCTGGAGGTGTTATGGGCCAGTGTACCTCCTAGCATGCTCAGTGGCCCTCAGATTCTTCCATCAGATTGCGCTTTTTGAAAACAGAGCTGTCTTGGCATCGTTAGTTCTTGGGCTAGGGTCTGAGGTTACTGAAAGTCAAGTGTGTTACAGTCTTTCATCAAAATGTTCTGTTTCAGTCCAAAGCAACTTGTCTACCTTGAAATTGAAAATCCCCTAAGGATCTCTAGGGTTTTCTGGAAAAGTGAAGAACTCAGGGAGTCTTCCCCTCTTTCTGGTGCTGGCCTCATCCTCAAATGTGCAATTCACAAATGCTTTACTTCCAGCACTCCCTTAGAGAGTGAGCAGAACTTAACATTTTTAGGTAGGCAAAGGGCTTTGAGGCTTTGAGGTTTGTGGCTTCCTGTGGTGCTGGGAGGAAGCACAAAATTGAGTAATGGTGACTCTTGGAGAAGAGGTTGACCCCACGGAGGGGTGTGTGTGCATGCACGTGGCTAACACATCTGTCTTGGTGTTTGATGAAAACCTTGAGCTTTTCTACTCTGCTTTTCCATCATTCTTCTCTCAGTTGTTTTGCAAACTGTTTTCCACAGGAAATTTCAACCTAAACATCTCTCTGAGTTTGCTCAGATCCAAGTACATCTCAGCCTCTGCCTGACCCCTGGCCTTTCATGTGGATCAATGCTGTGTCCTCTGCGAGGGTGAATCAGCATCCCAGCCCCAGGTTCCTCACCGTCCTGTGTATCTCTGCAGCTTTCGGGTTTATATCTGTACCACTCTTCCAGCACACAGGCCTTGAAGAGCCATGGCTTGCTAAGCACGAAGATTTGTCTCCTTTACAAATTCCATGGCACACAGAATATTTTTTACTTATATTCTACACCCTTATTCTTTATCTTACCATGGTACCTTTGCAAATCAGGGTGTATAATGAACATTTTCATGTTTGTGGGTTTGAAACTACAACTCAGTTTCATGGATTTTTTTCTTTATTGCAGTAATGGGGATTGAACCCAGGGCCTTCTCACTGAACTACATTCCCAGCTCATTACCATCATCATTATCATCTGAGATGGGTCTCACTAAATCACAGAATTACCCAGGGTGAGCTTGAAATTAGGATCTTCCTAATTTCAGAGTGTTGGGATTATGTGTGTGTGGCACCATGCCTGATATTCACTTGGATTTTTGAAGTCAAGGAAAATACAGGAAAAGTAGCCTGGTATTCAAAAACCAACTTAAAAGATAGAGTAAAAGAGAAAAATCTCTGAAAGTTAAAATATAAATATTCCATTTCAGTTTGATGTAAAGCCAGAAGCTTAGGGTTGCTTCTCTAAGTCTCTGCAGGTCAGTGTCATTCTTATGATCTCCGTCACCGGTCTTTACTGCAAAATGTGCAATTCTAATCCTTGATTTTGGTGTTTCCAAGGTTTCTATCCTTAGGGCTGCTTCCCTCTGCAACCAGACTCATCATCTTAGCAATCTTTTGGCTTTGAACGTCATCATCTGTTCTGATGACTCTCCTCTACCATGTCCTGAAGACCCATAGATCTGGGAGCTCTCTCAGCATCCCAGCATGGATGTCCCACAGGACAAAACAAAGCCAGCAGGATCCTCTCAGTTGGTGCTCTGACCCTCACAGTGGAAGGGTGAAGGCTCAGTCTGTGCAAACTGAATCAGCCTGTACTGAAATCTCCCCTATTTCTCAGGTGATTCTTTTTCATATGATTCTTTCCCCTTCTTTCAATCCCCACCCCTTGCTCTTTTCTCTTTCTCTTTATTGAAATGTTTTTAGAAGCAGAAGCTCACAGATGATTTATGAATTTTCCAGTCTGATTGCCCTTTGCTTAATGCTAACATTGTACATCATGATGAACCGTGACAGAATTGTCTCTGGGAAACATGACTTAAAACTTGAAATGATCACAATTTTGTCTTGCGTTACATAAAGTTTTCTGCAACTCTGCAGGTGGGTAACCAGATTTTTAAAGTTCTTCTGAAACATTTCTTTTCCTGTTATATCAGAAGAAGAAGTATTAAAAAAAACAGCAATATTTTATTTCCTTTGGAAGAGATATGAAGTTTCACCATCCAGTAAAGTTTTAGTCATTACCTAAACTCTGTTCTGCATGCTGGGGTTAAGGTAATGAACACAACGAATTTCCTGCCTTACTGCCTTACTAATCTGATTGGGAGAAAGGAAAAAGATATGTATTGATCTAGACATCCAATGGCTACTAGAAACATGTAGATCTTAACAGCAAGTAGCTTTTCAGACTGCAGTTTGCCATACTTAGTTGTGTGACTTTGAACTTTGCTTCATTTGACCTATTTGTAAAAAGAACATGATTGTAACGTTTACCTCATGGATTGCTGGGGGGACATGTTTGTCAGTCATACCTGTGAAATGCTGAAACAATGCCTGGAACCCTGTCTTCCACTGTCATCTATTTACCCGTCTTACAGAATGTACTAGATTATGACAGGTGCTATGAGTAGAAATGACTGTGAGTATGGAAGGCAGGAAGAAGTTGCCATCTTGTTTAGGGTCACCTGGAAAGGTCTCCTTGAGCAGTGGCAGAAGGCTGCGTAGTTAGTTGGGCATGTAGAACCAGAGTTGTTGCTACACCCTGATACAGGATGGGCAGTAGGGGCCCAAGGCTGGGTGCAGGAGCAGAGGTGGTGGGGAAGTCCTGGCTGAGTATGGAAATTGACAGATTGTCAGTGTATTGATGACATTTAGAAATCACAAAGTGTAACTCATCAAGACTGTATAAATACAAAAGAAATCATTCAAACACTGGACTGCAGGTCACTCCGGTATTTATAGTTCAAGGAAATGAGAGGGACCTGGCATATGAGGCCCTGACCTAGAGCTTGGGGAATCAGGTCAGAAGGCTTGTGTGATGCAGAATCTAGTGGGCCCCTTGTGTGCTGTTTCAAGGACTTCACGTTTTTACTATCAATGAGATAAGAAAAAGAGTGGATTAACAATGCCCAAAGTAACACAAAAGGCCATTAACTTGAAAATAGAACTTTGCAACTACCTATTGGTCATGTGAGACATTAAATAAATGGATGACAGTAGGCTGCAGGCTACACATAACAAAGGTACAAACCTCAGTTGGTTCGCCACTCACATTTAAGCAGCACTTTGCTTCTTGAAGGTGAATTTGGCCGTTTGCAATGGTAAATAGAACTCATGCACCTTAGCAGTGACAGTGTCAGCTTAGTGTTCAGTTGTTGTTACAGTTTTTTTTTTTTTTTTTTTTTTTTTTTTTTTTTTAACTCATTATATGCTCTGCTTTCCTTGGCTTCTGATGTTTTACTCTGATAATCTTTAACGTTTGTCTTTCAGTTCTGCTTATCTTTATAACTTCCTATAACATAACGAATCTTCTATTTTCAGACTCTACCTGTGGATACCCGCATGGGAACAATTATAAAGTTGATGTATCTCCATGCATTTCAGTTTCTTTTCATCTCTGATGTTCTTCTACCATGCAGCTTTGATCAAGCATTTCCTAGTGTTTGCTTTACTATCTTAAACTATAATTTGTTGAACTTAAATATTTGGTGAAACACTACCGAGGAAATGTGAAGAGAAAATAGTGTGCATTGGTGATCTCTCTCTCTGTTACTGCTCCCAGATCACTCTTATTAATGAAGTCGCTTAGAGCTGTGTGTCCTGCCCTACACAGCTCTCCTGCAGTACTTTGACCTCAGTTTTGTACATGTATGTACCCAGTGTCCCCACCAGTCCTCTTCTGTAGTTTTTCCACTTGCATCTTTGTTGTCTGAAGATTGCCCTTCAGTGAAGACTTCTAGATCAGCTGATACTAGACTTTTGGAAATATTTGTTTACCTCCATTTCTGCTTTAATATTCTACTCTAATGTTCTACAATTTACTTTTTTCTGTGAGAAACTTGCTCCATTAATTTTCAAATTTAGTGTGTTGGGCCAGTTAGTGGTTTTCTTCTTTTTGGTGTCTGGTTTTGTTGTATGGGGGAGGGGTGCTTTTGCTTTCCTTTACCTTTGATAACTAAACTTCCTTTTTTGTGTATATTGAATGCCATTTACTTATTAGTGTTTTTCATGGTTAACATGCTATGACAACCTTTTCCTTTACAATATGAGTCTCTTTGACTCAATAGATTTTTTTCATTCTCCATTTCTCATAAGTTCTTTGACATGTCTTGAATTATCTATTTTATTTCAGTTTTATCGCTTTTGCTATTTTCCATCAGGGGCCAGGAAGCACATACTAGAAAGGAAAGAACAAAGATGAATATTGTTTCATCCTATCTTCATTTGAGCAAACTGAGTAAAATGAGATATACAGACAATATTATATTACTCTGGAATAACTATTTAGTAGTGTCCAATATCCAGGCTCCATTTTTCCATTTTCTTTCTTTTTTTCCTGCCTTTCCATATTTTCTAAACTTTGCCAGCTCATATTTTATCTCATTTTGTTATCTCAATGTATTGCTCCTAAGCTCTTGTATTTCTGTTTTAAGTTCTTCTCTTAAAGAAGAAACCTCCCCATGTAGGTTATTTTTAATCACAGTAATGTGATCACAATTTTCATTTGGTCCATGGAATTGTATTTTGGTCTATGTCTGCTGTCTCTACCTTTCCCATTTTCTGCTTTTATTTTTCTGTATTATTTTATAGTTATTGCATTGTTTCATTTATCTTTATGGTTTTGAATATTACCTTTTTTTCAGTACTGAGATTGAACCCAGGGCCTCCACACATAACTACAACCCCTGCCCAGTCTGAGCTCAATCTTGTGATTGGTCTCTGTCAGGCTCCCAGAGTGCTGGAATTACAAGTATATACCACTGTGTCTGGCTGCTTGTTACTTACTTTCTAGTGACCTGAACTCTCCATTCACGAACTGTTCCAGGAGACTTATTTTAATAACAGATCAAGACTCTGCTTCCACTTGTCAAGGGTACTGTTTAGTTCTTAGTGAAGTTCCGTATAACTCAAAGTTTGTTGTTTTTCTTTCTTTTAAGTGGGTTCTTATCAGAAACTAAACTACCTGGGACACAATACATATGGGTTCCTTCCCACGTACAAATTGTATTTTGGGTTAAATTTTCATTAAGTATAGAGTTTGCATTTCTCCTTCTTCTTTTCCCTGTGGCTTTGTGATGATTTATGAAAAGAAAAGGAGGAAGAACTATTATTACTTGGCTATTTAAGACCGTTTATAAATCCTTATCATGAAATTTCTGAAGTGTTGCAATAGCTTGCTAACTGATTTCCTCACTCCCAGACCAGCATACTGACCCCCAGTTCATTCACGGCAGTACTTCCAGGGTCATTTATTTAAAATAAATGTCAGTGTTCCTACTTTGAAAAGCTATTCATCACCCACAGGGTGAAATCCAATTTCCTTATCATTGCTTACAAGAACCTCCACAGCCTGGATCCCACCCACCCCACCAACCTCGTGGGAATCCCACAGGCTCAGCTGCGTCCATTTACCTTGCCTTTCCTTTCCTTCTGTAAACCATTTTAGTCTTCTCCTGCATGGCTTCATGCTCTTTGCCTCTTATGTATTCCAGATGTCTCTATCTATCTGTCTATCTGTCTGTCTGTATATATGTATTTTCCTTGCAATGTCCTTTCTCCAGAGAAACCCTTTCTTTAAGATTAAGATTAGGTTACACCTCCTATGTGCAGTCTTCCCTGATATCTCCGAATGGGCTTGGACCAAGCACCAGGGCCTTGTCTTTAGGCCTTTGTGTTATCTCCTCAGCTAGATCTGTAAATGCTAAGAGGAAACAAAACGACATCTTATTCATCACTGTTTTCCCTGCATTTAGTATAATGTCTGGTACTCAATAAATGTTTGTCAAACTGAACAGAACTGAGAAGATAAGGCACAGTCCTTATTTTCAAGGAGTGTAGCTAGTTATCTTTTTCCAGCAAGGAAATCTTGATTCTGCAGCTAACAATACAAGACAACTTAGAGTAATTGGCAACTTCTCACTGCATAAGAAATGCCCATATGTGGAATGTCTCTGTGTTTTCATAGAATTGCTGTCCGGGAATTGCCCAATGTGTTTTTCAGTGTCCTTTTTATATTCATTCATTTAAATAAATTAAAATACATTCAGCACCACTGGGAACAGAGACAGCTAAACAATTATAATGCAGTGTGATGAGTACTACATTCGTGGGAAGCTCTCCGGTAAGGAAGAGGAGCCCAGCCAGCCTGAGGGTCATTTCTGGATTTTTTTTTGGGGGGGGGGGGGTGGTAAAGGGAAAGATCTAAAGAGAAGTAAAACCAGTGGAGGGGAGAAGTATTTTGCACAGAGGGGTAGGTGTTGGAGAATGAAAAGTGTTGAGAGTAGAAGGAAGAAAGAGGACAGAATGAACCAGGGCCTCTCTGTCTAACGTCATCTGTGGTTGTGGGAGGGAGTGGTATGTCAGGAAAATAAGCTAGAAAAATTTCCTGGAGATATAAACTTCTATTTCCTTTTAGTAAATCTAAAAAAATTTGGTGGGGCTCTCTTTATAATTACTGGAAATCCCAACTAATTTTTGTGTCAACTTTAGCAACCCCTTTGCGTGAAATATGATAGATTATTAGTCTTCCTAACTCTTTCTTCTCTATCATTGACTGCTTTTTGTAAAATTATTGGTGATTATTTTGTAGTTATACATTAAAAACATATTTGGAAGTCATCTCAGATCATTGGAAGCCACCTGAAACATTATACATTTTAGATCATTTTGGGGCAGGTGAGTTTTGAAAATTGAAATGAGGATCAGGACAGACTTTTTGGAGAAAGTTAGATATGGATTTGGCGATGAGTATCCGCCTCTCAAGCAGTGAAAGGACCAGAGTTTGCATTATGTTCATTGAAATAAAGCCTCTGCAGAGCACTTTGTCTAAGCAGAAAACCCACAGACCAATTGAGTAACTTGTATAAATGGTGTCTGACATAATATCAAAGCATCAGGGTAATCAGCTGTCCCAGGAACCATATACCAAAGCATAATGTTGGAGAAAGTGGCATATGACACCTCATCTTGAATCAGCATCACCAGGGGGTGTCACCATGGCAGAGCTGGACCCTGAGGATTATGCCTTCTGCTGAAGGATGCTGTGTGTCTCTTAGTAGACGGCCTTGATAGGGGATCCCTCTAGAAGCAGAATATTTTCTGTATGACTAAAATTTGAGCAACTAAATAATAATGAGCTGAGCCTAAGGGGCAGGACACTAAGCTTAATTCTCAATATAACTGACTTGGAAACTGCGTAGAGAATTAGTACAGGACAGGACACTTCTGGATGTGTCTTATGAAGACAGAACTTTGGGCACCATGTCTTGTCTCTGGTATTTCCTCACTGGCCCTAGACTTCTCTCCTTCTTCTCAGCCAGTGTTGAGTTAAGTGGCTGTTCTCCTCCATGCTTCTCCACTGTGATATTTTGGCCTTACAGTCAGTAGATCATGGAGCGAATCCTCTGAAATTGTGAGCCAGTTAAACATCTGTAAATTGCGGGTGTGGAGTATTTGATCCCAGCAATGGGAAAGCTGATTAGCTCAAGGGACTTTGCCAAGTTTGGTGGTTCAGGACTTTAAGGGACTTTTAACTTTTTAAAGCATTGATATCTTCCATTTGGTTTAATCCTGAGATAATACTCATCAGGAAAATTGAAAGAAAGCTCACAATGAAAAAATTTAGCCTATCCCTTCATCTTTCCTACCTTATGTACCAAAGGGATGTTTTTTGGCAATTTTACACTGGGCTGCTAAAATGTTTGTCTCAGGAGCTACAGAAAAAATGGAGGGGCTACACTTCTGATTGTTTATGTATAGGAAATGAAATCTGCATGCAAAAAAGACATCTATACTTCTGTATTTTGCAGCACTATTGATAATAACTTACAGATGGAACAATCTAAATGTTTATCAGAGGAAGAGTGGGTAAAAAATGTGGTACACACATACAGTGAAATATTATTCAGCCATAAAAATGAAATCCTGTGCTTTGCTGTGGCATGGATGTAAGTGGAGCCAAGGGAAATTAGGCATGGAAAGACAAGTACTGCATGTTGTAGCACACAAGTGCTGTCTAAAAGTGTGGATCTCATAAAAGTTGAGAGAAAGAGAGAGCAGAATAGCAGCTACCAGCAGGTAGGAGGATAATGGGAAGGAGTGGAGGAAGAGGTGCTCAGTGGGAGTCTAGTTACTGTCACACAGGAGCAGGAAGCGCTGGTGTGCACTGTATGACGGTGATTACAGGGAGGGCTCCCCTACTGTGCATTTGCAAAGATCGAAGGAAGGACTTTGAATATCTTCACTGGAAAGAAGTGACTGAGGATGCTTGAGGAGGTAGGTATGTTTACCCTGCTTCAAGCATCACAGTGTGGACACACAAGGGAAGTCACATGGTACCTCATAGATAGGTACACTTATGTGTTTTTATGTATTGTTTGAAAAAGTAAATAAAATCTTTGAAAGTAGAGGAGGATGTCACTGAGGGTGGTTCTGCAAATTTCTCAGCCCTTTCTTACAGAGAGCAATTCAGATGTTATTTGAATATATATATATATATATATATATATATATATGCTCATTTGACAAGAGAGTAGGAAATATTCTCATTTGTACCTAAGTGTAGGACAGATGAGGGGATAGTCTAAGCTCTTTCACTGTGAATTCGGTTTTGTTTTTTTCTCATGAGTATAACCTCAGCGCTAAACCAAACGGAAGATATCAGTACTTTTAAAAGTTAAAAAATCACTTAAGTCCTGAGCAACCACGCTTTGTCCCTTTTGCTAGGCAGCTTTCCCATTGCTGGGATCAAATCCCCAGCATCCACAGTTTAAAGGAGATGTTTACCAGGCTCATAGTTTCAGAAGATTCACTCCATGGTCTGCTGAGGCAGGAACTTCATATATATGTTCATTTGACCGAAGGTTGCTAATGCTAACAAATATTTGAAAATCACTGATTTTGTGGTAGAATTCACTACCTGGGTCAAAAGTCAAGCTTTTACATGTATAGATAAAGAACCACTGGAATTCAGATGAGATCCAGGACCATGTCCTTTCTCTGCATAGAAATAAATGCAATATATGTATTTCAAAACCGTAGGTAAACATCTCTATATAATGTAAATTTGCTAATTAAATTAATTAAATAGCTCCCTATGATAATATTTTTCACAAAAGTTATACCCTTTCTCATTTGCTGCTGTAAAGGAAAACTCTCATGACCTATTATAATTTCTTTTTTCTGGGTACATTATTTTAATCCTTTTTTTGTCTTGTGTGTGATGGAAGGGTTTGTAAATCATACAACTCTTAGAGGTTTCCACCCACCTTTCATCCACTGATGGAGGGGAGCAGGTAGCCACAGTCTTGATGGTTTTGCCTGAGGCATCCTGGAGTCTGATCTCGCTGTGGAGTGAACTGAGCTGAGAATGCATGAGAAGCTGTGAAATGTGTTAATCTGGCCATGAGGTTTCTGTGCAGGGGGTCTGGGATTTCATCATGAAATCAAAAGGAGCTAATCCTTCCCAGAAGAGCCTTGTTTTCACCAGGAAGAGTCTGCCTGAAATGCCTCTGTTCCACAGAGAAATGGGTTTTCCTCTATAGAGAAGGGATCTGAGACCCTGGAGCTGATTTCTGCATTCTGAGCCAAGATGGTTGAAAATCGCATATTTTGTTGCATGGAGCAGCTTTTCTAGTGATTTTTCTAGAGGGCAGGTAGGCCAGAAGTAGGCCAGGGAAAATTCCCTCAGTAATGGAATCACTGGCTAGTAGAGGCTACAGTGAGGAGGCATGGACAGGCTGGGGGCAGCCTCAGAAGCCTTGCAGGCCCACAGTGGTTGACTGCAAACTGGAGCTGTCCTCTCACCTGGGCACATGGGGTGAGCTAACCTTCCATGTGAACAGAATAAACTCCCTCGTGGAATACACTCTCTTGGTGCATGCAACTCTATGCATTAAACACGGTTTAATGCAAGCCTAGCTTCAGTATGTAACATCTGAGAGAAAAAACACAGATGTGTAATTAAGATACAGATAAAATACTTGAAAGGCAGAGAGAATGAAAGGTCGGAGAAGGGAAGGTCAGCCTGTCAGTCACTGTCTACGCAACGCTGTATGCCTTTGTTCCATAGCACAGGGCAACAGGTCCCCTTGTTCCGATACATGAAACTTAGATTGCCTGGGAGATGACATGAGGGAAAAGGCCATGGGTTGTGCAAGCTGAACACAAAGAAAGAACAGAGGCCTTAAAAACATACCTGGACCCTGAGCTTGGAAGAGTACATACAGATTCAAAAAGGAGACAGTGGCTCCCTGACCTGTAGCACCCAGGGCCTCTCCCTTACAATCCACACTCCCTGAACCTGAGTAAGTCTTTGGAAGATGCTAGCCATCCAGAGAGCAAAGTGGCCAATCTGTGTCAGTAGCCAGTGCTTCTTTCCACTCCTAGTCAGGTTTTGTGAATGTAATCAAGAGGGAAGGAATGCTGGAGAGAGAACTGTAGCATGTGCAGGTTCTAGGGTGATTCCAGGACCCACAGTGAAGCTAGTGCATACAGGTTGCAGTTCATTTTGAAGAGTTCGGTATATAAACATAGAAGGGGGTCCTGATAAATGTTAGCGGTACTCCAGGAGTACTAGTAATGAAGGGCTGCGAATGGCCAATTAACAGGTATCTCTAGAGCGAGCTCCACCTGTGTTGGGTCAGGAGGACACGGCAGGGGCAGATGTGGCCCTGCTCTCTGGCAGTCCATGATTCCAGCAGCTGATGGACTGGTGTGGGGAACAAGCCCTGAGCTTAAGCCCTGGGCAGTAAGCAAGGATCTGTCACCTGCTGGCCGAGGAACACTGGATGTGTTGCTTCGATCCTGATCCTTAGAGCCCTGATTTAGTTATCTCTGTAGAATAGAATCACGCTACTTGCCCTGTGGAAATTGTGAGGATCAAGGGAGATAGTAATGGCTTTGAAATGCTTTGAAAGGTACAAAACCCCATGGAATGCAAGAATCGGGAAACTAATCCACATGCAAAAATCAGCCTCATTATTTTGTGCGTGCACATCCTCCTTTAAGGATTTTTATAAGCCTATCATATAAAAGATTACTAAATCTCTTCTCTGAATTCATTTTTAATTATTCATCTATCAACATATATGTGTAAAACTTTCCTACATGACATGCATGGTATAGGCTACCAGAGAATGCAGCTTCTGGTGATCTTTATGGGGCCGTCCGCATTCTGAAGTATAATCGTCTTTCAAGACATGTAGAATTTTGGTCCCCAGTTCGCATGGTCTTTGATACTTCATTTTAAGATCCTGTTTTATGCACTGTCATGCAAGGTGGCAAAAGCCTCTGTGGTGTGGCTATGTGCCTAACAAATTGTTATCTTTCTAAAAGCAAAAATGCCCTGAGGGAGAAATTAATAGAGTGTAATTATTCAAAGTAAAACTATTTGGTGATATTTTAAATGATGTTAATTTGGTCTTAATGGGAGAGATTTTGAATGTTAAATAAGTAGCAATTTCATCATTAGGGACACAATTACAAGGCGGAAGCTTAAAGGAAAATGGGAGAGTTACAAAGACAAACTTCAAAGGAAATCCAAGATGAAGACATCATCTAGTATGCATTCTTAATTACACTTTCAGAATCTTAACAGCATTTTCAACACCCAGTACCAATGGAGGTTCTTCAAACCCCTAATCGTGGGAATGTGATCTGCTAGATATGGATGGTCTAAGTGGCTTGATTTAAAGTTGCTGTTAGTATTTGAGAAAAATACAAGTTAGGGAGCTGATTGTGATGGGATGATACCCACCTTTGTGTTGTGTGTCTCACAGGCTCTATCTCACAACCTTCCTGCCTCAGTCACTGGATGTCACAGAGGTAACTTGCTGTTACCTGGCCTCAGCTACGTTCTGGGCATCTTGCTTTTTGTACTGGGGCCAATTTGTTCTCCATCTTGAGATGGTCCCATGAGACCTCTTGGTCATTCAAATGTGACATCATCCTTTTAGGGGACAACAGCCTCTGGGACAACTTGGCCAGTGACAGTCCTTAGGTGATAGATATGTTGTTCTCTTCCTGTTGTCAGCTGGACAATTCTGAACCTCATTAATGGGATTCCCAGCAGGACTGAGCTACGATTCATCAGGGTTCTACTTTTGAAGGGAGCCCAACCCAAGACCATCTTGAAAGAAACAGACCCCCTACTCTGTGTCTAATATTTGGGCAGAGTACACTCTTGAAAGAAAAGCATCAGTTTCTAAATCCAAACACTCAATCCCATTCTTGTCTTCTGAGAGACCTGACTTATTTACTAATCATCCTCCTTTTCCCTACACATTTCCATTTCAGACTTTCTATCAATGTTTAAGTATTTAAAAATATCTTTTTCCTTGCTGAAATACCAAAACAAAACAAAGTAGAACAAAACTGTCATGAACCCCACCCCGCACCCTGAATGTCCCGTTCTTTCATCCACGCCAGCTTTCTTGAGCACTGTCTGCATTCGGTTCCCGTTTTCTCGTTGCTCTCTCCCTGTTGCCCACTTGAGACTGACTTCTGCCTCTTCCACTCCACTGATTGCTTTTGCCAAGGTCATCTAAGGTGTCCTTGAGTTCTATCCAGATGATCTCTCTCTCTGTAATTAGCTTAGTTGACATGTCTGCAGTCCTCAGAACTCTCCACTTCTCCTCCTGTCCTGAGGCCTCTCCTCCCATCTCTGCCTTGGCCTTGAACAGCCCTGGTTTTTTCTTGCCTTTGCCACACAGGTGCCCCCTGCTGCCTGTTGTTATGCAAGGCTTTTCCTAGCACCCTTCCTCAGTCCTTTTCCCTGTCCAATTCCTACCCAGCAAGCCCACCTCACCTGCTCTTCAGTGTCCGTTACTGTCCATGTGCTGATGCTGCTCCTCTGTCTTCCTGCTCCCTTTTGCCAGCTGCTGACACAGAGGCTCTAGGGAAGAGTCCTGGTGCACAGCCTGGCAATCTCGCTCTAGTCAGAGCTTTAATGTGCATGTCTCTAATAAATTATTAAGAAATTTCTTCCCAACAGAGCCAACGAGGCTCCATGAAAATTGAAGTACTTGTTGTTTACCAGGAAAACATGGCGAGGAGGTTTTTTTGTTTTTTTTTTTAATTAGGAGAATGGGGCTGTGATTCACCCTGTGTTAAACAGATTTACCTATCTAGCGGCACATGAATGGGATATTTTGAGCTCCTAGATACTAAATTGTTTTCTTTTTGTTTGATTAGTAATAGCTACATAGAAGGCTGTTTTACTACAGTTCACTGAGAAAGCTGCTACTGTGGGTTGTGTGTGCACATGCATGAGAAGGAAGTAGTTTAATTTATGATGTGCAAAGCATTTCACAGGAGTCGTGGTGTTTATCTTGGGGTCTCATATGGTTAGAAGCAGCCCCTGAATCTTGGTTGGGAAGTAGATGTGCTGTCTAAAAGACCACACGGGCTTCTGTCATCCTCTCAAAGGTGTGAGATTAGCTGTACAGCTCTCAACCTCTCCCACTGTTTGGAAATCTAGAGTTTTCCACTTCCACGGCAGCGATTCCCAGAATGTTCTTTCTAGTGGGCTACATCACCGATTTTACTCAGTCACCAGCAGAACAAGACAATTGATGTCATAGTAAGAAGAGAACCTCACATTTATTTAGTGTCAAATCTAAGTCTGACATGTGCGTTTTATTTTATCTAATAAAATTTGATCTTCCCATGTTAGACGTTACCATCTTTATTTTTCCATGGAGAAAACAGAATTGCAGTGGCATTTACAGTCATTGTCTTCTGTCTTATAGCTCAGAAATGGCAAGGTCAATGGTATGACAGGACTCTCTGGATTCCTAAAGAATGACCAAAGAGGACAGTGACCTCTGTCTCGTTCCCTTCTTTTCACAGGAGCATGGAATAGCCGGGGTTCCCAGAAACTTTGCTGGGTGACTATAAATGCACAAGCACTGAGAACTGCCCACCCTTCCAGATCCCAGGGCTAGGAAGGCCTCATCTGCACCTCATCCTCCCTCTTGCTCTTTATCAGGATCTCTTTCAGTTTTGGTGCATATCGGAACCTTTCAGCACTATTAACCAAAGACAGGCGTGGTGGGACTCAGTACAGTACAGTCAAGTGCGTGCCTCTGAGAGCTGCCCCTTGAATACACTCAGGGTCTACGCAGACACACAGTGACTCCCTGGGGTGCCTGTGGGGCTGGAGTGGCCTGGGTTAGTCATCCTCACTGGTCCACGGTCTCCTGCCCTTCTCCACTTCTTTGTGCTTCTTGCCACATGACATCGGCTTCCAAGATGAATCAGGGCCAGGGCAGAGGCTTGTGTCTTGGACCCCTGTAAGATTCAGGAGCCCTGGGAAGGCATCGCCCAGCTGAGTGTCCTCCTTCCCTTCCCTGCTGAGTCCCTGCAAGTCTCCCACATGCCCTGTGCTAGGCCCAGCTCCCAGGAGAGCCCCCTTGCTGCAGCCTTCTCCATTAAAGATAATTATATTGCCATAAAACCACAGCCTTGGTAATGAAGGCAGCTGGATTGTTGACTGAAAAGTAGACTATTAAGTCCAGTTCTCTTCCCATTACCATTCTAACTAGAATATATATGTCTATTAATTTCAGAGTTTCAGCTTCTAAAAATTTTAATAGCTCTGCCTTTAACTCCATTACTAGTTAATGGCGTAAACAAACATTTTGAAATTCTGCAATCAGCTTTTAAGACGATGACTTCGAAACCCTCATAGTTGACCACAATAAGGACTTCTTGGCGTCTCATAGTGACAGAACTGTTGATTAATCACTCAACTTGATTGAATTGTAGACCTTCTGTACACTGTGAGTAGAGACAAGTTCAGCCTGGGACAAGAGTACTGATTGACTCATTCCTTTTATAGACGTTTATTGAGCTGTGTTTTTGTTCTAACAAAGGTGGTACATAGGGCTCACAAAGTAGTTGTCGTCATTTTCTGTCCAGTCTTGGAGAAGAGATGGCACTGTTTAGTCTGACCTTCTCCGTGAGTAGAAATTCCCTCACGTTTCGCCAAGTGCCAGTCTCTGTGGAACAGGCTGCTTCCTGGATTGAGGGAGATTCATGGGATGCAACAAGTCCAGGGGAGATTTCTGGGAGAAGTAAAGCTTTAATCAGTGTTCATAATAGGGCTTGCAGCAAAGAAGTGTGTGCTTCCATGAAGAGACTCTTCAGAGGCAAGAGACCGTGTGCCTCCAGAGAGTGTGATGAGGGGCGGCCTCTCCACACAAGGCTCCAGTCTCACCAGTGACTTCCTCTGTGCTGCTGGGGCTTCTTGTTCCTCTATGGAGCCCAGGTCTCTGTGTGGAGTGAGAGGGTCAGAGGCTGCACTCAGACAAAAATGGGTGCAGGAATTCAAGGGCAGAACCAACACGGATGGATTGGGTTTTGTTTTAAAGGGATGAGGAGGAGTAGTTCACCACGTAGTCAGCTTCCTCTTTATTCCTGTGTAGACCTTGCACAGCCCCTCCAGAGGACTCTAGGGCACCCAAGTTGGACAGCAGCACACCCTCCAGTTCCACAGGTCTGCTTACTCCATGGCCGCTGTCAGTCAGCAGGGAAAGGGGCCTGTCCCTCTGGGACATCTGCACATCTCATGTCTTTAATGTCAGAATAATGCATTTTAATATAAAGATACGTAGGTACAGCCACATTCTGGGGAGAATTGCTGAATCTTTCCTGCCTTCCTCACTCTACATACATCTTTGGAGTATGCGAGACCGAGATAATGCAGTAAATAAGAAATAAAAAGGCAAAAAGTAAATAAGAAGGTTAAGATCCCTGGAGATTATACATACACAAGAAATAAATATTTAAATAGGAAAAACATAGTTCCTGCTGTAAGAGGGTTTATGGTCTGGGGAGTGAGAGAGAGAAAGCTAATAATACAACCAAAGCAATAAATAAGAATGATACCATTATTGTGATAAATCTGTGGGCAAATATATATAATGATGAGAGACAATAACAGGAATTTATTCATTTATTCAGCAAGTCCCTCAACAAATACTTCTGGAGTTATTACTACCTACAAAGCTCAGGTCCATGCTTTGGAAATTTTGAATTAAACTAGAGAAACCTCACTTCTCTTTTAATGAGAGTTTGCAGTTTAGAAGAATGCTCTTCTCCGATGGTTACTGGGAGCAAATACTAGTCACGTGTGTATAATGTGTTGTGTATAAAACGTGCCCAGATTTTACTTTTGAGGCTGAGACACTGGAAGAGATGACGAGACTGGCTGACACAGACTCGCTCCTCCTTCCTCCTCCCTCAGCTGGGAGTCAGGAGGTCTGAGCAGAAATCGATCCCCGCAATTTATTTTTAACTTCTTTCTCCTTAGCCAGGATTGATTTCTGCCTTTGTGATCAATGGCACAGAGAATAGGTCCACGTCCTGCGCCCTGTCACAGAGCTTGGTCTGGTCAGACCCAAGCTGGTCCAGCAGAGCATGAGAAGCTGATTATGAAAGTAATAGGATGAAGATGTTTAAAGGATAGGCCGGATTATCCTCAGGGAAGGATGCTTGCAGACTAGGGACTTCTGGAAACAAAACACAGGGCCCAGGAGCACAGGCAGGAGGGCAGGGGTTCCCAGAGCCTAGCATGGAGCCCAGGGACAGGGAAGCTGGAGGATTCATTTCCTGTATGCTCCCCTGACTCCTCCCCTCCCTTTTTGCTTTCTATTTTTCTTTCTCTTGCTGTTTTACCCTTACTATACCAGCGGCTACTTGACTGGGAAGTGCAAGTAAAATCAGCTGTTACAAAAGACACGCAAACAAACAAGTGATTGGATTTTCTCTCTCCATGCTTCCTTGGTTTCCAAGTGTGTGGTGTTTTAATCTCCATCCTGGTCTCTGCCCTCCACTTTTGCATCTAACCCAGCTTTTGCTTCATGGTAATATGAAGCAAATGGCTTTCACCTTTCCTCCCAGCCCTGTTGCCCCCTGATACACAGGCATCTTTGCTTCCACATTCCTGTGATAAAGGTGTTTTTGGAAGGGACCACACCTTGGGATAACTGACACTTGTTTCATGGGATGCAATGAGAGCAGAACTGTGCTGGCCCTGGCCTTCTGTCTTGCCGTTTTCCTGCCTTCCATGGGTCACAGCATGGAGAAATAAACTGGGGTGCTCTTAATATGGTTGTGCTTATTATTTCATTGTGTTTTGTAATCGCTTACCAGGTGATTGTGGAAGAGGTCAGAGGTCGAAGGGTTGGATGGCTTCCTTACTTCCTCTGAGATGCATGGGTCACTTCTGAAGCATCCTTGTGAAGTTGATTGCATATGATTCTTTTCCATTGTTCTCAGCATTTTATTCTTAAAGAATGCTCCTCATCTTTATCACCTGGTTTTCATGTCCTGGCAGATGTCCTTTATTATTGAAGGATCAGTGGATCTTGGAGAATCGATTGCCTATTTTATTCACCACTAACGCTGATTAAGTGGGAAACACAAGCTAGGCTTATGTGTAAGTGAGTGCGGTTGGTGTGAGACCCTCTTACCTCGTGTCATGGATGAGGTGCAGCCACTTCCCAAGGTCACACAGCCTACTTATAAACCACTGAGTGAAGTTTCACCCAAGGAGTTTGACCCAGAACCTTGTTTTTGATTTCTTCCCAGTTCTGGTCCTTCAAAGAGGAAGAGCCACACAGCCTATATTTTATTTATCTGAGACAAACTGGGTCAGGATTTGTGTACTGCACAGTGAGTAAGAACACACAACTTTAACAAAGTAGGTGTTCACAGCATGTCGGTTGGGTGACTGGTGAGGAAAACTGGCAGCATGCTATGTTGTGATAACTACAGCTAAAGGAGACTTTCTCACAGAGGGAACCCAGGAGGCGAAAGAGTGCGGAGCACCTGGTGTGCGTCATTCTCAGCGTCTCCTTTCCATGAGCTGTGTATGAGCATCACACTGTCAGCATAGTTGTATAAGGTGAAACCCAGGTCCTGAAGTACATAAATGGTTTCCCCAAAGGATACATTGTAGCCAACGGGGACAGAGGAGCTTTGAAATCCATTGTAGGCTTAGTTCCAAGACTTTTTATTAATTTTCACAACAAAGAACCCAGACAAATAAGCTAAAAGCTTCACACAGGTGACATTCCCAGTAATCCAGCTGTAATTTGGGTGTTTCTTCAGAAGCAAAAATTTACTTGTGATATAAACCAGTTTCTGTGCAGTAAACAAATAAACTAATAAGTAAAACCATAATAGGATTATTGAACAGTGTAGTATAGACTTTTTGTTAAAGATGCTAAATAGAAATGAAGCAAAGTGTTTATGCCATGTATTGTATAGCAAAAAGATTTAATAAAAGCTATGAACACACACATACACATGCACACACAGTTGTGTTTTTCTAAATCCAAAACCACCTCTTCTCAAACCAACAACTAGTGACTCATCATCTCGATTCTCTTTTCCTGCAACCTCTCAGGCTTTGCTGTTGATCTTTTTTTTCCTCCAAGATCCAGGCCACCTTATAACTACCTTTTCTCCCCATCACTCCCATTACTGTAAGGAACAGTTTGGTCAGTCTGGTTTCTTCAGGCCTCCACCTTCAAATCCATTATCTTCTTCAGCAAGCAAATGCCCTTTGATATTGCGGGCTCATGCTCCTCCTAAGACAGTGGGAGTGTAAGTCACCCGTGTCTGTGTGTTCCATCTGACACCGTGTGTGACTGTGTACCTGTGTATGCCAGTCTCACTGTGGAAGATGGTAGAAGATGGGTTAGGCCAAGTCTATGCAATCAGACAAATGTGTGTTTAAATTCCAGCTCAGACTTCTGCTACCTGTGTCACTTTGCCACCTGAACCCTTGGTTGTCTCATCTACAAGCGCAAACAAGGTGGGTGTGGATGCCACAGTACCATCTCAGATTTTATGGTAATTGTAGAAGGAGCACGAGAATAAGTTGAGTAAACTGGGGCATTCTGAGGAAGTCTTCATTGCACCTTGGTTCTGCTAGGGTATTATCACCAGTCTCATAATGTTATTTGTAGGCTTCTTATGTTAGGCTTGTTTTCCAATCAGATGATGAACTCCTTGAGGTTACAGCCCAATGATGCCCAAGTGTGTGGCATAGTTTGGTACAAAGTGCCAAATGAATACTTGCCAATGAAGAATGATTTATACTGGAATTGAATCCAGTGCCCATAAGGAGATGTTTAATTATGATGGATGTTGAAGGAGTGATGGGAATTTGTCCGGACCTTTCATGAAGGTCTCCAGGCAGGGAAGAGCATCTTTTCCTCTTCCATGTTTCCCACAGGAAAGGAGCTCCCTCACGGCTCTTGGTTTTCGTTAGCTGTGCGTAGGTGTGTTCAATGTGAAATTACTCCCCACTTACAGAAGTCCATGCCATCATCTTCCTGTTGTGGTTTTCTGATTATGACTATGGTGAAACAGATTTTTAGAAGACTAGCAAAGTGGCAGGAACCTAGGGTTACAAGTCAAAAAAGTTCTGGGATTGGCTTTGGGTCCCACCTTGTAACCTTTGAGTATAAAGTGAGGAAGTTTGCAGGCCTGTGTTCTCAGATCAAATGAGATGCACACAGTTAAAAAGTAACCTTCTAGCATAGAGTTCTGTGCTACTGTACTAGCATGTACTATTTACTGTGATGTACAAGAGGGACACGAAGAGAACTGAACAGGAATAAACCATTGTCTGCCCTCAAAGTAATTACAGTACAGCAAAAGAGCCAAGATTCCCCCACTTCTGTAATTCAAGACTAACTAAAGGTAACAAGTGAACAACAGCATTACAAAGAAATCAGAAGAAAAGATGAGTTCCACTGGAGAGCTACGATGGGGGAAGACCTAAAGAGAGAGGTAACTTGGGTGCTTTGGGTTTCCTTTGAAGGACTGGGCGTCCAGTGCAGGCCCTTGTGTGTGTCAGGCAGGTGCTGCACCACTGAGCTGCACTGCAGCGTGGAGATGTAGCTTTTGATTGACATCATTGTCACTTTTGGTGATGTGTCCTAGCCTGGGTATTTTTTGCAAAGGCTCTGGAATAGGCACATTGCACCACTCAGGGTCATGCAGTGTAGTAGACTTGGTTTAGGTTTAGAAACTCAGCCCGAAGCTTGGGCTCTGCCATTTGGGGCTGAGTGTCTTTGCATGTCAGCAACCTGACTGCCTGTGCCACCTCAGCAGGCGCACTGTGAGGGGACACAGTGTGTGCATAGTGCATCTAGCACTTGTACTGCTGGAGGAGAGAAGACCCTGACACAACAGGGGCAGTGGGCAAACACCAGGAAGCAGCAGTTGGCATTTCATGAGTGTTCATGGCTGTCTTGGGGACCTGGCAGTATTGTCTGAGAAACAACTTGACAGATGGCTTAAATTCAACTATGCCTGTTCCAGAAATCACTCATGAGGCATGCAGATCCCATGTTGGTGAAGCTTTACAGTCACATGCTGCAGTCTGCAGAAACCTCCAAGCCATCTGGAAATCCCATGTCCCAGGAAATCATCCCTTCTCCTATGGAAAGTTAATGATTTTATTTGCCTGGCCCTTTTTGGAATAACATATCTTGAAAACATCAATAAAATTAATTATTCTCTGAGCATCCATGTACACCTGCCATTCATCCCTGGTGGCTGAAGACACTTCTGTCTTGTGTCCTGCCCATCCATCTCCTGCTTCTCTTCCTTACATCCCCTTTTCCCCCTGACCCTTCATTCTGTGCCTTTGCCTACCCAGCAATTCCAGGCCTCACACAGTCACACAGGTGTGTCTGGACCATCAGCCGGATTTGCAGGGAGAACACTGCAGAGCACAGGGCTATCATAGATTCCTAATCATCCTAACTTTAGAACCCTTTACAGTCCCATGAAAAAGCATTATCATCTCACTTACTTACAAAAACCAATGAGAAAAGGGGAGGTACGGGTTCCTCATTTTTGTGGTAAAATAATCCCCAAACACCAAGAGATGAGCGAGCGAGTACAATGTTGCTGAAAGTAAAGCCACAGGATATTTACAGGTGCCAGAAATTTCCACCCTTCTCCTTTGTCTTTCACCCTTTTGTTTTTATTTTCTGAAGTTTGGGGATAAGGTAAAAACAGAAGCCAGTGTCTGACTTGGAGAGATTTCACTCAAGTGGTTAACCTCATAATGCCCAGTCATAAAAATGAGAATGTTATAAATGTTATAGATCAAATTTGGGAGAAAACTTATACAAGCACGTAGGAACAATGGTATACAGACAGTAACATAAGTGGACACTTTGCAATATATATCTAACTCCCACTTGGTTCCATATTTTACAAGACCACCTGGGCCCACAGCCCAAAAGGAACAGAAATGCTTTTGAGGGCAGAAGGGAGGTGCTGTGGGAGTAACTTTTAACCATGCTACTCAGGGGCTCATGGGTAGTGCCTTTGTGTGTGCCTATAAAGCTCTACCACCTTCACTTGTCTCTCCAGAAACAGACTCTCTAGGTTTTAGGTGTCACTGTGTAATTTGGAAGTATTCAAGTGCTCCCCAGTGTTGCACTCCAGAATGAAAACTGAATAAGTGTCTGACAGTTTTCATTTCTGCACTTATCTCTGCCTTTTAATCTATGTAAAACAAAATATTTTTTAAAAAAAAATTCTAGGAGGAATGGCAAGCAATCTGATTCCATTCCATTCAGATAGGCAGCCCAAGTGCTTCTCCTTCCTCGAGTCATAAAAACTGAGCCATGGAAGTCAGCCTTGATAAATCTCTGGCATAAAAACACTTAGGCTTTGTGGTCTGCACGTGTGGTTGCTTCCCAGAAGTGACCCTATGAAGGCATAGAGAGGAATTTCAGCCCTCCCTTTCTAGCCAGTAGCAATATGTAGCATCTTGGTGCCCTACCCCTCGCTTCCTATTCCTGGCAGTGTATGAAAACTACCACTGTGGTCAGCTCCTAAGGCTTCCAGGATGTGGCCAGTGCAGGCATCATTGTCTGTAGCTCCCTGGGAGTAGGGGAACTTGTAGTAGCCTACTGTGTGTCAGTTGCAGGGCTCAAACTTTCTATGCTCTGTTGCATTGAGTCCTGTTGCTCCCTTGCCTGTAGGGTAGTAGTCATGTCTTTATTTTTCACTGAAGGAGATCAGAAAGGTCAAATTATTTATCCAGGTCACCAAGTCAGCAAGTGGTAGAAGCCAGATCAAATACAGTTCTGGTATCCCAACTAGTGTGCTGCAGTGCTTGAAAATCAGAGACATGTGTGCCTTGAAAATGTTTATGGGGTTGGAAACTTAACCATGATTTTTTTCACTGCATTTAAAGAAGCATGGCCAGGGAGTCAGATGTGCTATTTTTTCTGGCCATGGGGATGGGCTAGACATAAACTCTTTAGTTACACAGCTTTCCAACTCCCCCCTTTCTCTGTTTCTCTGCCTTGGTGACATTTCTAACAGACTGTGAAAACCAAAGGCTCCTAGAAGTCCCCTGGCTGGGCTAATGAAGGTGGCAGATGCTTTGTCAGTATTATTTGGCCCATGACTACACTGCCAGATTAAGTGCATAGCTTTTTTTTACCTCCGCCCTCAAACCAAGGAGAGACGGCACTGTTGGCTTCAGTGCCATCTCTTATCCTAAATCTATTCTTGGTGAAGCTATTTTGGGACTACTGGTTTGGGTACCAATAAAAAATTTTACACATGAATCTCTTTCAAAGGAGTCCAGCCTCAGCATGGTATACACTTGTTAGACAATAGAATCCCTCTCTAGACATAAGGAGACAAAACTGCATATTGCGCTATCATCACAGAACCTGCAGGATAGGAAATGAACGGATGTCAGCTAAACAGTCACAGTGTTTAAAGTCTAGCAGAGGGGCTGATTCGCTGATAGGATGCAGTGTTGTTCCAAGTGCTGCCCCGCAGTTTTGATTCAGATGCACAGTGCTGTACATTAGCCACACGGCTCTGGCAAAGGAGCTGTGGTGGACAGACGCCAATTACCCTTCCACACGGAGGCCCCAAGGGCCAGCCTGATGCTCACAGTAGCTGCAGTGACTTCCTTCCTTAGGAGACCTGTGGCTGTTTGTCAACTAATTTTTTTTTTAAAGAACAGTGCCTCCCCGTGCTGCTCAGGCTGACCTTGAACTCCTGGTCACAGTGGTCCTCTTGCTTCAGCCACCCTCCATAAATGAAATGGTAGGCTCCCAGCTTGGGGATGCTTATGGTTCAGTAGTGAGAAACCTGTTTGCTTTGTTCTTAAAAGAGAAATGTGATCTTTGAAAGAATTATGTAGGTGGAGAGGGAAAGAAAGTCCTAACAACACCAAGATTTATTTTAAATAATCTGAACAGAATTAATGAGCAAAGAAATTGGAAAAGTTAATTGTGCGTCCTAACAGCTCGGCTCTTTCTTTTGTGTCTGTGAGGAGGAGGAAGTGCGGAGGGGCTGTGTGATAAGTCACTGAGATGTTCCTAGGAAGGGAGCATTTTTCTTGGCTTAGACAGACTGTGCCCATCACACTGGACCCTGTTGGTCCTCTAACTGGAAAAGCTTCTAAACGTCCTGTCCTATGAAGGCAGTGCTTGGCTTAGCCAAATTCATGTCCATCACAGCTCTTCTTAGTCACAGATTTCAGCAACAGGGCCGGTCACTACCGTGCAACAACAGAGCATTGATTTCTCCGTGCTACTTGACAAAGCCCTCACATGGAAAATCTGCCTTGTCACTGCATATTAGCTGGGAAGTTGGTTGTTGAGTGACACGGAATCCATTTCTCTCCCCAGAGAGGCTTACAGAGCTCCCAGAGCTGAGGGACCAGCTTACACTTTGAGAGTCAGATGCAACCTCACTGCACCCCTTTATTTGCTGCTTGTCTCTGAGTAGGTTGTTTAACTTCCCTACAAATCAGTCTCCTCACCTCCATGGAAATGTACAAGACAACAGCGCTAGGCATATTCGTTGCTCCAGAAATATTATTTGCTATTAATAATACACCTTAGGGCACTAGCAATGTAAACCACTAAGTAGTGTTGCTGGTAGGTTACTTTGTGGGTGTAAATAGTATCATGAAAGCACTGTATTCAATGTAAAATCGGTACTCCGGTTACTTGCCTTCTTTTCAGGTTACCTACCTCCACGTTTAAATTTTAAAAGCTTCACAGGTGTTTTCTTACCTAAGGTAGAAATATGCTCAGCTTCCAATCACCCAAGGGAGACAGGAAATGATTCAAGGCCTTTGGTTTCTTTGTGGGCATATTTCCTTCTTTTCTCCAGGGCAAAACATCATCCAAAAACAGATGAATGAAAAAACAAAAAAAGATATTTCAGGTTAGGCTTGGTCACAGCACGAGCAGAAACAAGTCTGAAGAGAGATGTGTTTAATGGCCAGTGCATTTGTCCAAAGGAATCATTTTCACTGGCCAGGAGCCCAGTTAAACCTGAAAAATGTAAATCCAGAAAATCAGATTAACGAGCCAGTCATTAGTAAGGAAAAGACCCAGCTAATTCTGTGTTTAGCATGACGGATGGGCCTAGAGCAAATAATTGGATGACATTCATCAAATGTAAAATAAAAGATGTCACTGAAAGGGAAAGTGGTAATAATCTCTGGGATTTACAATGCTGGCAGATTTGCTTGTGAGGAAGAGAAAAGTTCATCAAAATAGATTAATAGTTGCTAAACTTTATTCCGTCCTTGTGTGGTTGCCAGGGAGCCACACAAATAATTACGGAAAGGCAGCAGATACATCAGCCGGCATCACCCTGATGCTGGGATGGCTCTGCTCCCAGAGGAGTCTCTTCGGCTTCTTTACGGCCTCCGATTAGTCCTGAAGCAGTGGAGGAAACCAGAGGAACTCCAGGTCTCCTGGGCTAAGCTGATGAATTTCAACGATCTATGATTCAGTTGCTCGGTACATGCTGACCCCTTATTCTGTGCTGGACTCCCAGGGAGGGACATCACCGTCCCTGGTTAAGGGGAACTAACAGACAGGAGTCATCTTCGGGCAATGAGCTCCCCAGCTTCTCCAGCTTCAGCTTCTGAAGTCAAACACCTGAAGCAAACATGAACTATGGTGCTAGGACAGCCGTGGGGCAGACATTCCCATTTGAGGATGGGTAGATGCAAGAAAGAAATAACACATCCCAAGGGAGCTCAAAAGCCGGTAAGGGGAACAACATTAACTTTGTAGCTCCAGAGAAAACCTTTGGTGCCTTGACCCCTCGCATGTGCACTTAGGCAAGGGTTGAGTCCCCAGCCTCCCCAAGACCCCACTCTTGTAGCTTTTCTAGGCACATCCCATGCAGTACTTCACCCAGTTGTAGTCCAGTGCCCGTAGCTCCCCATTGATGGCTCCATAGTTCTGGGATCTTGGGAGTGGCTCCAACCCTGTGGCTTTGCTGGGCATTGCCCTGGTGGGACACTGCTGTATCCCCACACCTGCTGCACTTCTCCACCTGGTCTGGGACTCTCAGCAGCCTTTGAAGCACAGGTGGAAGTGACTGGGCCTCCACATCCCGTGTGCTCTGTGCACGTGCACTGCTAGCACCAGCTGCATGCTTTCAGGTTTTGCTCCTGTGCCTTCCAGAGAGGTGGCCTGAGCCACACCTGTGTCATGGCAGGGAGTGCTGGCCTGCGTTTGGGATGCAGAGACTTAAGAGAGTGCCAGTAGCCATCCCTGAGCTCCAGTTCCTACCTGGACACCATTCTGTGCCTAGGCCTGGGGCTCCGGGCGTTTGATGGCAGCAGCAGGCATGAAGATCCCCTGAATGCTGTGTGGTCCTTCCTTCCTTGTCCTGACTCACACTGTCTGACTTCTTTCATTCCTATTGACCTCCTTATGAAATGTTTGCTCAGCCACACCTTGATGTCCTCTCCCAAACATACTTTTGATTCTTGCCATGGCCAAGCTGAGCTTCTTTCTTTTGTATTATAAACTTTCTATGATTTGTTTTTCTCGTCTCATCTTACTAAGCAGTCAAGGGACGCCATGCCACATCCTCAGCTTTGTATAGGTGTTTCTCCGGTTAAATATTTGGGTTCTTGGTTTACAAATCCTGCTTTCCATGAAGCAGTAGCCCACAGAAATTCAACATTCTTTGCCACTTTGTAGCAAGGGTTTCTGAGGCCTCGCTCTCCTTTTTGCTAAGATCGAATTGGCACCAGTTTCACAGGGCACGTTCCTAGCAGCATTCAGCTCAGGGCCTCTTAGATGGTGAGCAGCTCTAAGCCTTCGATATTGATCCCCTCTTTTGAACCTTCACCCAAGTCACCTGTGCTGTTCTGCTCATGGTAATGCAGGCTTTTGTTGGCATTTATTCCAGAATGATTCCAGCCCTTTTCCTTAGGACTGGAACTGCTGTATAGTTCCAAAACTGTGCATTTTAGTATTTGTTACCAAATATAAATACCTTACCTCTCAGAACCCATTTCTATCCCAGACTATTTCTGCTGCTCTAACAACATACTTTAGATTGCATTCTTTATATCCTTTTTCTGTTTTGCGTTTTCAAAATTAAAAAATAAATAAAAGGAAAAACACTTCTATGAACTCACAAGACTCACTGAAGTTTAAAGCACTGACTGGATCTCAGCAGGTGTAAATGGAAACAGGACAAAGAAAGGGTGCAGGAAACACGGTGATGGCTTGGGGAAACTTAGATGGTGCTTGGAGAACCTCTCATATCCCTGTTCTCCATGTGACTGTGTCATATCTTACCCCCTTCCTCTGCACATCCGAAGCACAGTTAATGTGTGTACTTCTGAATCATAAATACCCGCAGATTGTGAGAGAGAATCTGTTTGTGTAAAGGGCTGCAATGGCTGTGGCTGGGCTGAAGTCTCAAGGCCATATGGTGGACTGTCCTTGCAAACATACGGCCCTGTTCTTCAGCCCTTGGTGACTCGGGAACCTGAGGGGCACCTGCCAGTGCTGGTGAGGGGTCCAGCTTTGTCATCGGGTTCCTTTTGGATGATGGTGGAGTCGTTTGGAGGAAAGCTTCTTCTACCTGACCAGCATTCAGGGTATCCTGTGTCCTCTAGGACACTGATCTGCTTTACAAAGTGCATGTTTGGTCTCAGGGTATTCTGCGTGGAGAGCTGAATTTTCATTGTATGACAGGTGCCCAAAGGATGTAGTCTGGGGCATCAAAAACCTTATGGTGGGAATCTATCCCTTCTGGTAGGTGATAAAAGCATTGTAGAACAAACTAGAAAGACAAGTGGGAAACATTGTGAATGCATGAAGAGCTGATGAGTTGTACATTTTTTATTGATGAGGTTTAATTATGTTTAGAATTTCACCGTGATGTTTTTAAAGCGGTTACCATCATTGTAAACACAGACTTCAAAGAAACAGTCACATCTGGGGAGGAGGCAGGGCGTGAGGCAGTGAGGAGCGCAGAGGTGTGCACTAGTTGTTGCTGAAGGGTTCATGCTATGATGGTCAAAGTGCGGTCCCCAGATCAGCGGCAGCATCACCTGGGAATTTAGTAGAAGAGAAAACGAAACTGTAACCCAGTTCAGTTGAATTAGACTTTGGACCCAGCGTTCTGAGTTTAAATAGTGATCTTGATATATATTAAACTTTAAAACTGCTAATCTGGTTCTTGGATTGGCAGGTGCATTAACAAGTGTTTATTTGATATTTAAAAATAAAAACAGATCAAGCAAATAAATACATAGGACCATGTAATGACTGATGTTGACCGTGCATCTCAATCCAGAGATTATGCTTTCATGTAAGGCTAAAACCTGAAGCTGATTTTAAGAAGGAATCCCCCTCAAAACCAGACTCCTTACAAAATAGAAATAATCAGCATTACAATACAATAACAGCTTTAATGAGAAAATAGGATGCTGCCCTAGGACACTGCAGAATGTCAGGGAGAAGACTCTTCTAGAGAGAAGTCTCTCCTCTCCCAAGCTTTACAATCTAAGCTTCTGCACCCCAATTTTTCCAAAGCTCTGCTTTGTGCTGATTCTGACATCTGTGCCTGGCATCTTGGGGTACCTGCTCTGTGGGCTTCTGGTCTGTGCAGAGTGAGGAGGAGGGTGCATGGGAGAGGACTTCTCTTGGAGAGAGACTGCTGGGTCACTTCTCGTAGAGCTGTGGCACCCACTCTGCTCCCAGCAGTTGCTGTGGACAAAAGCCAGCTTAGGGCCAAGGGGAAAGCCTGGCCAGATGCCAGCATGGGGCCTCTGTGAGGACAGGACACAGGCCTGGAATACAGGCCTCCTCGGCTCAGCAGCGTAGGGGCTAATGTTATCCCACTGTTTTCTCTGAACAGGCCTTGCTCCCTTCTCCTGTGGGTGTTGATTTCCCTTGACTTAGGGTGACTGGGCTGAGGGCAGCCATCTGCAGGTCACTGTCCCTTTGGCAAGAACACTGCAGTAAGCCAGGCTGGGGCACTGTTTCTTGGTGTAGGTCTCAAGTCCCCTAAGGAGTACCCCACTGCTTCCAAAGTGAGATTAAAGGGTTTGTCCCTGTCACCCCTCTCCTGCACCCCCAGCTAGAAGACAGCAGAGCTGTGACTCAAACCCAGGACTTGTGAATTTCAAATCCAGAGCCTTTTCTCTAGCATCTGATTGCTTTAAGCAACACGTACATGGAAAGAATCAGTAAATGTCTGCTCCATACATGGCTTTATAAATATGAGGAGGTGGGAGCTGGAGTTCAATTTCAACATAATGAGACTTTTGAGCAATAGTAATTATTTAGATACAGAAAACATACTTGGAGAATTGTGTCAGGGTTGTGGTAGATTAACAAATTCTTAAAAATAGGCAGATCATAGGTGCCGTCTGTGTCTGTGGTCTCTGTTGGTGGCTGCAAACACTTATTAGGTATGTGCATGTGCAGAGCAGTGATAAAATGCAGAAATCAGTTCATGCACAGACAGGTAACCTCAGCCAGTGGGAAGGGTGTCACACCCCCACCTGTGTCAGCACCACGGATTTTATAGAAACTCGGGTTTTGTGGGATCAGAACCTCAAAGCCAGCCAGGGGACATTCTCTGAAAGGTAACCACAGACCTAGGGTGGCTGTTGGTAGAGAGGCTGGGACTTCACAACCTGCCCACAGCCCGTGGTCCCATGTAATTTCTTTATGTTTCTCCCACAATCTAGGTCACAACAGGCGGAAGAGCCAGCTACTATGTGTCCTATCGAAGAGAAGCCTTCGCTCAGATAAAGCTGCCCAAGTACTCCCTGCCGAAGGTATTGCTTGGCTTGAACCACTCACTGTCCTGAGCCCTGCCTGACAAACTGAGGGCTGGGCCAGCTGCCGCGGTGCATGGAGGGAGGCCTGACATGGTTGGGAGACTCCTGGTACTCAGCCTGACCAACTTTGGAGTAGTTTGGCCACCGCTCTTGTTGTTGATCCTGGGTTCTGTGTTCCCCTTCCGACAGGCCCTCAAACATGTGTTGTGGCCTTGGGTCCTTTCCCAGGGGTGGTAGTGAGCAGAGCGTTGGCTTCGAAATCTGGTCTGAGACCCCTCCCTTTGCAAAGTCCTTTTTTGTTTAATATCATTTTTACTAGCATGTGTTGGCAATCAATGATGATACTTTCATCAAGGGGACCTGGGATGTGTACACTGCAAATCTTAATTTATTTTTGGCCCCTTCCCTACCCTCTTCATTCTTACCAAATAGAACATTGAGTTCAGGCAGGAACGTAGATGCTTCCTGCATATACTCAGATGTGCACAGGTAAGCCTGGCAGCTTTGCTTTTCCCTACGCTTCCTTATTTTAAAGGTAAATATAAACACACTGTTTATGTTTCCCCTCTTTTCTACTACTGTAGTTAAAATGGGGTGGTTTCCTGAAACCACATATCATGTGGTGACATTTTATCTTCTCTGTTGGAACACTATAAAACTTGTTGTGTGGACACAATTCCTAGTGGCCATAGGCTTTGGGAGACAGAGCTTATGACTGCAGCATGAACAGGATAGGATGAGTGGCTGTCACTCAGGCTACAGAGAAGTTGAGGCACATATCAAGTGTCAGGTGGCAAAGACCTGGGCCTCTGAGCTGATGGTAAGAAACGCATTGTGAGGGGCTAAATGTGTGCAGAGACTAAATGATCAGGAAATAAGACCGTGGGTAATTTTCCATCCTCTGGAGTTTTTATTCTTTCAGCTTTTTATGCATGTACACACTCATTCCCTGGTTTGTGTGTTCATTCCCTCTTTAACATAACCTTCGATCTAGTCTGTCCTCCACTTAAGGAGGTACTGTATACCAGCATTGAACTAAATTCTATGGATAGAGGAGTGAGTAAGGCACAATAGGTTGCTGCCTTCCTGAAGCTTATAGTCTGGTAGGGAAGGTAGTTGCTAAATAAACTACTGTAGATACAGAGAATGTTATTGAAATTTAATGAACTGGAATAAAAAGGCAAGGAGTTAACCCTGCAAGCAAGGGTGGGGAAGGAAGCTGATTGGGGATGCTGCGGCTCCTTGGTAAATCGGAGGAGGGGTGTACAGCACCCTAGGAATGAATGCCCAGGTCTATGGATGCTTGAGTCATTCATGTAACACAGTGCAATACTTCTATGTGATCTACACATTCCTTCTGCATAGTGTAGATCACCTCCCAACTGCTACTCTAATATGAACACTATGGAAAGAGGTGTTGGACTGTATTGGGTAGAGAATGACAAGAAGAAGGTCAAGTCAAGTCCATTGAATACATCTACAGTTCTGTCTACACTTTGGATCCACAGGTATTTGAATCCATTCATGTGATACGTATAGATACATAGGCCCAACCATGCCTGGGCAGGTCCTATTTTAAGAGAGAGCATGGTTCATTTACCCAACTGAAAAGCCATCTTGAGAGACTGGGCTGCAGAGAGAGGTAGAGGAGCTCATGATGCAGGTAGGACTCATAGTAAGAAGCATGGGGGCCATGAGAGCCAATCTCTGCTTTTCTCTTCCTTCCCTATCATTGTCTTTCATGGAACCATTGTAAAAAATTATCGTTGTCAAATACGCCCGCCAAATATGCTCAGCTAAAACAGGAAAAGTATATATCTGCCTGGAGAAAATTATAAAGGGAAAGTTCGGAGTCATACTTTCCCTAAAGATAACCCATCCTCCCAGTAACCTAAGGCCTCCTCACATTGGCCTAAGAAATGAGTTTCAGGGGCTTTCCAAGGCATCTCACGGTGTAGGTTCATTTTGCCTCTGTACGTGGGCATATTTTATATATTTTTAGCCTTCTTAGGAAAACAAACAACTCGCTCCCCTGGGGTATGTGGCTGTGTGTGAGGATAAATGAGTTCGGGAATTGATTACCGCCCTGGAGTGCTCCATCACTGATTATCAACCCCACGGCTGTGCATTGTGGGGGGTGTCATCCCACCCAGGCACCCCCTTTTGAGTACTTTATCCAGAGCAACTTCTCATTAATATGAGGGCTGCTGGGAAAATAGCTGGGTAGCTATCGATCCCCTTTATTAGCTGGTGTTGGCCCAGATTTTGATAGTCGAGGCTGCTGAGGTGCAAGTGTTGGGTAGAAGGAGCTTGGGTTTGTCCCTTGTTTAAAAATGGGAATGGCATTTAGACACGCTGCTGCTATTCCATGTAGCACGGTGGCTGCTGTTAGGTGTCTCGCTTAGAAACAAACGTATGGAAAAGCTCACCATCACTTCTGTCCTCAGCTCCAGGCTTCTCTGTTCAGGGCGCGTGCTATGTGATTTGGAGTACTTTGCAGAGAGGGAAGTGAGTGTCCTTCATAATGAGCAGCAGCTTTGTGTTGAGCCCTCTGTAACCATACCTGGGCATCGGGGTGGCACTGCCTTCAGTTCACAAGCATAAAAAGCATAGTCCTGGGGAGGGAGTGGTGACAGGTGACAGGGACCAATGGCGGCCCTGAGAAAAGCACTTAAGCTTCTGAGTAGATACCCTGGGCTTCGGTTCCAGCTCTACCACTTACCTATCCATGAACTCAGGTCTGTGAAGTGGGGATTAAAGCACCATGACAAAGTCTGAGCATTCATGGAACGGCCTGCTGAAATGCTCAATAAAGCTAAGGGATGGTTGTGACCTTGGGAGTAATCACAATGCTCTCAACCTGCCTGGTGTGGAGCTCTCTGTTCATGATGGGATCACCTCTCAGCAGGGTCTGGACTCAATATTGCTTAAGACTTTCACTTTGCCACTCTGAGTGGTACCCACTTCTGTCATTCAGTGTCTGGGTTTATTGTTAGCTTACTACTCTGCTAATCATTCTATGGGAGGAAAACATAGCTTTTTGCTTGTTGTTTGCTGCAAGGGTTCAGGCTGTTAGTGTGTTGAACTTTGACAGAGCCCAGTGCCGCTGGAAAACAGCGGAGGGTAGGGAATTTCCTATTGCTGGAAATTGCTTGCTGAAAGCGACTACCCGCAAAGAGCCACTCCCATCATGAACTCACATGTCTGCGTGGTTTACCTGTAACAAGACCAGATTCTCACTGCTTGTCTCACAAATGATAGGCAGAGCTGTCCTCGTGGCTAATCTGGATCAAATGCCTGAGAATTTGGCTTGACTTTAAGTAAGTTTGGCTTTTCTCTTACCCTTGGCCTCTGAACTTTGCCTCATGCTTGAGCTTTTGAAAGTCCTGAAGGCTTAAACAAACAGTGAAAAGAGAGCAATCTCCCTTAACAGCCCTTCTGAGAGTCACTTGAACCCAAAGAAAATGACATCCTCTTCAGTCAGTTCTTCCATCATGCACCCTGCACACCACTCCCTCTCCAAGTTCTTTCTAGGTTTATTGTACTTTTTCCAACAAAAGCAATTCTTTCCCCACCTTCCTTCTGAGGTGCTCACAGATGTGATTGGCAGGGTATTCTCCTGCAGTCATCTTCTCTTACCTAAGTCTTAGTAGACTGTCGATATTTGACAGTAGAATGTATTGTTTCCTACTTTTAATGATAAAGGAGAGAAGAGAGCAATAGGGCTTAGACAATTTATTACCATCATGGTGACTTTTGATTTTACACTTCCACAAATACTGACACATCCTTCTGTGCTGTATTGCACACTCCTTGAAAAACCTTTTCTCACTTCCTGTTCACTCTTCAAGCTGGTACTAGCCACCCTCTACCCTCCCACCCACCTGGCTTCTATTTCCCAAAACAATCCTCTAAGCCATTGCTACCAGTGGCCACCTGCCTCCCAAACCTAAGGGGCATTTCTGCACTGTGCTCATCTCTCTGGAGCATGTGACACAAAACTGAGAAATCCATCCTGGATCCTCTTCCCTTTGGCAGCATTTCATTAGTGTTTCCTTTTCGAATGCCCTCCCTCTGACTACTCGTTAAGTACAGGTGTTCCTAAATTCTTGCACTCACATATTCTCTGGTGAGAGTCCTATTTCTCACACAGGTAAATGCTACATCCAATCCACAGCCTGCTTCTCTCCATGTACTCTCCACATACCTAACTGCTTATTTGGAGGAAACTGGAATCTTAAAATAAAAACAAAAAAACCCCTCCTATGTCACTAGCCTACAACTGACTCCTAGCCTCCAACCTGTGTTCCTTGTACCTGATCTGTCTCTCCTCTTAGTGTCCCTGCTCCATTATTTATTCTGTAAGCTTTTGTTCTATGTCTACGATGAGCCAGCTACTCTGTGAATACTAGAGATAAAATGATAAGGGAGACAGTTTTCTCGCCTCTAGAGTCTCATAGACCAATGAGAGAGGGAAGACATCAAGTAAATAATTGCACAAGTGATTACTTAACTGTGACAGGCATGCCTGGTGTAGACAGAACAGCAAGCTGTGTAAGTCAAGTCTCCCAAGCATTGTAGATATGTACACCCTTCTGCGGATCCCCCAGTATAATTTACCCTTTAACATCTCATCAGTGCCTTTCACAGGAGTCTCATGAAGGACCCATTTCCTTAGTTCCACCCTTCAGGCACTATTACCTGGACTAGGGCAGTAACCCTGTAAGCTTTCCTCACTTGTGTTTAACATTGCCCGCTCAAATCCACTCTTCACACTGGTTCTACAATGAAAAAGATCATCTGAAGAGCTGAATCCTCTCCAACCAAACCTCTGCATGGAGCAACACTGAGCATACCTTTCTCTTACTTAATACGTAAGAGAAATTGTTCTACCTTGGGAGAAAAGGTTAGGTGCCCCCAGAACTCATGTGATGGGACCCGCCCCTCTGTGTCTTCACTCCCTGCAGAACAGAACTGCTTTTGGGCTGTTCTGAGCTCCACACATTCACATTCTTGTAAGCTGCACCTTCTATCTTCCTAGTAAACCTCTGCATTTCACTCACCACATTAATGCCTCTAGTGTGTACTAGGTCAGAGCTGAGAAAGGCCAGCAGATATGTAATGTCTCCCCATTGGGCATCTTTTTGAGAGTGGGTTCTACTTTGTTTCTCATTTCTTTGATGTAGCATTTGGCACATAGAAAATGCTTAATAATCAAGGGAATTATACAATGAATTAATCTATAGTAAGCCCAGATGATAAGAAAATATTTCAAGAATGTGGAAACATTTTCACCACTGTCCTTCTAGGAAGCCACAGGTTGGAGCTTTTACAAAGCAGCTGATAGTCTCTTGAATTATCATTGGCAGGGTAGAAGAAGGTGTTATTTATCATTGCTTTCCCCATAAAAACACTTACTTGATTTATTTTATGTTTTTAAAATACAATGTTTTATAAAATCTCAATCTGAATGTGCTCCCTGCATTTTTCCTCCTTTGATTTCACCTTTATCACCAGATGATCTCTCTCTGTTATTAAGACCACTGAGGAAGAAGGAGCCATAGGCCTTAGAGGTAGATTCAAGTAGCTAGAGTCAAGAAAGAACTTCATTACTGCTTCAAACCCTGTTGAGCCAACTTTCTTTATGCACTTCATTTATTTTTGCAAGCTAAATATTGTAGCTGTTATTGGCTGACCTCTGTTTAACCATAAATCCTATTTAGAAAGGGATTATGGAGTTCAGGGTTTTTCAAAGGTGGTTCCACAAGGTTTAGCTATACCTGGAATCATTTGGAGGGCTTATGCAGATGGTAAAATCTAAGACTCCACATCACACATGCTGGATCATCATCTCAAGCCGGGAGACCCATGAGGAGTATGCATCCTTTTGAGACCTTCAGATGAACTTGGGCGTGGTGGTGCATGTGTGTAATCCCAGATACTTAGAGGGCAGAGGCTTGAGGCCTTCTTGAGCCCAAGTTTCCACATCAAGTGTAGGACATATGGTGGGAGCCTGTCTTTTAATAAAGAAAAGAAAGAAAAAGAACAAGAAGAACAAAAGAAAAACAAAAAGCTTTAGTTACAAGCAGAGATCTCCATGTTATTTTTTCAGGTAGTGATACTGCTATTCTTCCTGGACACATTGTTGAAAAAGGACTAAGATAGTTTGGGATTTAAATTTTAATAATGTTAATTGTTAAGTGACTTTGGAAAGCTAAGGAATTTTCAAGCAGATAAAGCCCTAGAAGCTTGGATACCAGAGAGCAGCCTCTTATCCTGAAGCCTAGATACTGTTCCACAGGTGACTCAGCCCAGAACAGTGTTTACCAAATGCGCACTCACAGCAAACCTGGATGCCTCTAATTTTGACCATGGCCTGGTGTTTTAAGTTGTTTATTTCCATTGCTTTTACATTAGCTTAGTCTCAAATAACTTAGCTCATTCATTTTTATGACCCAAACATCTGGGGAAAACCAGGCATTTCCATTGCATTTTTAACAGGGTAAGTGAATTTAATCTGTATTTCCTGCAGCTGCTCTTTCCTCTCCTACTGTGTTCTTGGGCATTCTTTCTACGCCAATACCACACGATTTCCCCATGTGGTTTTTAAGAGGAAGGCTTCTTTCTATTTTCAAGCAGCTCACCAGGAACCTGTAATTGTACAAGATGTGTAAGCACAAATGAACAAGCGAGGTCTTAGCCAAGGTGACTTAGAGAGTTCAAGTACACAGGCTCTGTGACAACGGACCTTCAATAAACCATCTGGGACTTCTTTTTCCTACTTCTCCCCTTTCAGTTGCCCCAATTAAATGGCATTATTCCTTTATGAGTCATTTTAGAGGAGCTCTCTATGGTGCTGACATTAAAGACATCCCTGCTCCTTTTTACTTGGAATGATTTCTAGAAAATGTTGGTCAAATAAACCAAAGACAGAACTCAGTCTGATTATTAACTTACTGTCAGCCACAATTCTCAGGGATCTGTCACAGTGTTTTCCTCCACAGCAACAAAAGTGGTTCTCCTTCTGGTACCACTTTTTGGTATATGGAACTGCTTATTTAAAAATACACAAATTTTATGCCAAGATGTTCTCCTGACAGTGTGAGTTCCGTAGGTTAGGGGCTTGAATTCCTGATCATCTTTGTACAGTACCTAAATATGCAAATCACCTTTTGTAAATCTTTTCAAGATTTTATTTTAGGAATCACCCAGACCAAGATTATAAACTGAAGTGACTTTAGGGCTTAGACAGGTCATGTGAGTGTGTAATTATAATATGTGGACCTGCAGAAATGAGAACCCGGTGGTTCTGACTTCACCTAAAACACCAGGGAGTCAGGGAGTCAACACAAAATATGGGCAAACTAAAGCCCCGGGATCGTGGTTGAGCCTATGGTCATCTGTTTGAAATCCCTGATTCAGAGGCTGTATTTCCAAAGGTAAGAAGCTAACCACTATGCTAGAGTCAAATCCTAGAGGCTTGAAACCCAGCTCTTCCATCTATAAACCATGTAATCAAAAGCAAAAGTCCATATGCCCTAGTTTGTTCTTCAGTAAAACAAAGATAGTCATGCTATCTTCACTGCAGAATTATTTTAATTTCTATTTGAAAAAAGACATTAATATGGCTTAAAAAGCATCCAAATGTTGAGCATCATCTTTTTCACCTTGAAGGGGAAGAAATTAATACAACTCAACAGTCACACAGTTGACATGACAGTGCCTTTTTTTTAGTGGGTGTCTTTTATATCAGTGATGTTCAAATATAAGATAAATGTATATGCAGCAGATTATCCCTCAGTTTTTACTTCTAAAATATGACAGAGAACTGTGGACATAATGCAGATCCACATGGGGATCACTGCGGTTGAAGCAGGGAAGGGAATCTAGAGCCTGACCCATTGGCTGTGGCTGGAACTGGAGGCTATAAGGAAAAATGTGTGAACCACTGCACTACAATATTGGAAAACAAAAGTTAAGCTCAGAAGAAAGCTAGGACTTGTCTTCTTTGCATGTGTGAGCTTCCTCTAGCAAGACATGTTAGCACTTAACACTAATTTTCAGAAACAAAAATAAAAAATGAAAGCGGATGCCGGGGAAAGCACTACCCTCCAAAGCCCCCAGTACCCATGTTCCTGTCAAGCTCCTTAGCAAGGAGCAGAAATCATAAACCTTGTCCTTTATAGCCTTAGGACTGACCGCAGATGGTGTCTCCTTGCCTGTAGCTCCGATGTTTTTCCCATTTCAAGAGTCATCGTGATTATTCGAGACCCCAGGGGGCAGGGCGGGATGGAGAGCTGCTGCCTCACAGCACTTCTGTCTCCTTACAGGACATGCACATCATCAGCACGGATGAGAACCAGGTGTTTGCAGCCGTGCAAGAGTGGAACCAGAACGACACATACAACCTCTACATCTCAGACACCCGCGGCATCTACTTCACGCTGGCCATGGAGAACATTAAGTGCAGCCGAGGCCTCCTGGGCAACATCATCATTGAACTGTATGAGGTACGGAGCCCAAAGGTCCCTCCCCTGGATGGGCCCCTCTTTTTCTTCTGTTTTAGTGGTGTAAGCACAGGTATTGGAGTCTTGAATTTAGATACTACTGGTACCATGTGGTAGTTGTGACTTAAGAAAAAGGACATAACTGCACTAATTTCAGAATAGTAGAGAAAAAATAATGAGATGCTTGTGAAGTGAGGGATGATCAAGCTAAAGTATCTAGTGTGATGGCTGCCTCCATAGAGTTGGTGTTCTTGTATGTATAAGCATTAATTCAAACCAGAAATGAAAATCCGGGACCTTGAAACCGGTGGGTTTTAAAACTCTACACCCCTTCTTATGGGCTGGAGGTCCTGGAATGGTAATATTTATATTATTAAGATATTTGGAAAATTAACTTTATGGATACATTTTACAGGAAAAAAGGCAACTATTACTGGCAACATGCCAGCAAATGCCACCAAACACCAGGTGTGGAATATGAAGAAATGCCTTGATGTGAGAGTGTCACTTACATGGATATGTTTTTGTCTGCTTTTGGATTTATTTCTTTAAGTTAAAGAATAATCACTTTCATGGAACTAAGTGATTTCATACAGGAACTAGAATTTAAAAAACTGGTTTCTAGTGACCCCAAGATGTGGTGTTTTTAATGCCTGAATGACAGTGTACAACACTTGACAGTCCTGGGCACAGTGAGGGAACTGATAGCAGATTGACACAAGGAAAGAAAGTGTGTCTTTAACCCAGGGCTGGCAATCAAATCCACACCGGTTTCAAGGACTAAAATCATTCCTGGGAGGACAATTGATTCTTGTGAGCAGTGGCCTCAGATGGCCCAGCTGAATGATTCCCTTATGGGTTTTCCTGTCTACAGAGTGAGAGATGTAGAGGGGCTATTGTGAGGGTTTCTGCTTTACAGGGTGTCCTTAGTAGTGCTTAGCAAAGATCCAAAATCCCAGCACTATTAGCTCCGTTGGCTACTGGGTTACTAAGAGTGGTAGAAGTAGTTAAGATCACAGTCATTCTCTTAGGTATTGGAATGGTAACAAAAAGACATGACATGAATGGAGGTACATTCCAAAACAAAAGGAAGGAATGCCACTGGGTAGAAGAATAAAATCAGTAGAAACACCCAGATTTCATACGACACAACTGACACATGAAAAAGTGATTTCCTTTAACAACAAAGTTCACCTCAGGAAATGTCCCAATTTTTCTCTAGAGTTGTGAAGAATGGTAGCAATGACTAAGGAATATAAATAGTTTTGTGCCAGGATGCAGAAATATACCATTGTTACTAGCAACAAGTTACGCCATGGGGAGGGTTTCGATGAATGTTGCCAAGACTGAGGTCATTGTTGTTAGCCCAAGTGAAGGTATAGATGTAAGCGGCATATCCATGGTCCTGTGATAAGACCCAAATAGGAGATCATCACCTCTGCTACACATGACCTTACAGTCAAGAAGTCAAGAAACCTCTGTCTCTGTAAGCTTGTTGATTGATGCAGAGAGCAGATTTTCCTCTGTGCTGTTCCTTGTCTTAGAAAGGGTGCCTGAAATTCCTTGGTCATTTAGAACCTTGAAACACTGTGATATGAAGTGAGGCATGAATCAATATGAAGGATGTGCTCAGATACATAATACTTTTTCTTGCTGAAGTTGGTCTTAAATTTTCAGTCTTGTTGGGGGGAAAATGCATGCCATGATTGCATTTATAGAGAAGCAGGATCTACCAAGCTGGCCAACCTCTTCAAAGACAGCTCTGTGAGCTGCTTCTCCATTGAGTTTTGCCGAAATTGGACTCGTCTGGACTTTGAGTTCAAGCTCATGAGGAAGTCAGTAGAAGTATGTGATTCTTGTCTGTGGGGATCTTGCAGTCCAGGTTGTTGGTTCTGCAAAGGTCAATAAACAAAGCTATTTTTTTTTACCTGCCCCAAACTGAAACTAAATGAGACAGAGGAAAACAATGAGACACATAGAGATCAAACTCAACTCTATCACTTTAGATTTAGATAGGAGGAATTGCATTCCTAATCTTGTGGCTCAGAATTGGAATCATTCACTTCACACAAGCAGAAATGGTAAAGCAGACGTTCACCTATAGAAGCTTTTTCCTGTAACTGCACAACACTGAAGTACAGAATATACAATTAGTTGGAAGGCCCCTAAAACAAGAAAGGCTGGTAAGAACTGAGCATGCCGTATTCTTTTTCTCAAAGTTTGTGAACTTATCAGTTCTTTTAAAACACGGAGCACCAAGTGAAGAAGCGAGAGGTGTCCAAAATGTTAGGAATGCCCTGAGCCAGGAACTGGACAGGTGGTGTAGATTTCTGATGTAGTGAACTCGTCATTCTAACTGAATAGAATAGGGTATTGGTCAGGATAAGAAGGAGGGCTGGATCCATAGTTGGATTTCAGATTCCAGAGATCATTTAATGACAAGTGCATATATTTGTGACCATGAACATACTGAGGATTTGCGGGAAGTAGCGCTGTTTTGCACCTGGAGATACCTTCTATGGTTTGGAGATACAGCTCAATTTAATTGGTCTCTATGGGTCATTAGAATTTAACCTTCTTTACTGGAGCTTTTGTACAAACTGAAATTCTGTGCCATATGGCCAGTTAGCAAAAGAGACTACAATTTTTCTGGGTTCAACGTGCCCTTGAGTAACACAGCTGGGAAAATCAGGAGGTTTTTGCATTTGGTTCAGCTAAATTAATACTTTCACTGAGTGTATTTTGTTTGGTGAAAAAGAACTGGTGGGTGAGATTTCCAATCTACTGAAAGGATATAAGTGATCCTACTGTGCTTACACATCAGGGCCTAAATTCTTTTAGAGAAGCAATTTTGCTGTGTTGTGAGAATGGAAAACAGTGATTCCAAGTTGAGGAATTTGGAGAAGTTTACAGATGGGCTGGTGTTATAGTCAGGGGTTGCACACAGAACAATTAGAATCAGGATATATAGTTTATAATGTTATTTTTGTGATGGTCACCCAGAGTTAACACAAGAAAATGCAAAAAATCTATCTGTAGCACCAGAGACATAGAATATGTATTCAAGGGCCTAAATCCCACAGCAATGTCCCACATGAGTCCAGATGAAAACTCAGAGCTTATGACAATGCCTCCCACGAGTCCAACTGGAGATCCAGAGCCCACAAGAAGGACTGACATCAATCCCTTTTACGGATTCATGCTGGAAAGGCCCAAAGCTCAGTGGTGGAAGCCAGAAAGTCCATGCCAGCGGGGTGAAGGATCTGTGCTAGTGGGATGAGGGTTCTACGCTGGTGCCAAGAAGCCACACTCACGACAAAGACCAGGACTGTCTTGAAAAGCACCACAGCCATCCTCAGCAACACAGAGGCTCCGAGCTCCTCCAATGACAAGGACAGTCAAGTACATGCCAGGAAGCCAGTGTGATGAGTTCATCCTGGAGACCAAGGGGCACACGTTTTCCCTCCGGAGCCAGAAAGCAATGCTCGATGTGAGGACCAGAGTTTCTCCAGGAGAACCAACAGCTCAAACAGCAACTCATAGGAGAACTCACAATGCCTCAATGCCTCAACAAAATAGCTTCTCCTCTCCATGTCTCTATTTATGCCTGCAGGTGAAACATGTATGCTCAGCACCGTGCTGATGTAATCCAGCTGGCATTAAGTTGACCACCAGTTTTTAATCCATAACAGTTGGCTTAGAGGATGAACTGCTGGAGATGGGCAGAAGAGAGCCAGCATCAGATGAATAGGGCCTGTTTCATAGAATGGCATTTGTAAATGACTGAGGATGAAGATAGTAAAGACGCTGGTCAAGAGCTTGAGTGAACAACTGAGCACGTACTTATTATTTCTCTTTATTTTCTCACATTTACATACTCAGCAAATAATGTTTGAAAGTATAATAGAGTCCCTTGTTACGGAACAATTTGTAACATCATAATGTAATCGGGAAACAACATATCTGCGTCTGAAAGGTGAGTGGATCTGTAATTGTCAGGAGCCAGGTGGTTTGGGTCGATCTTGGCCTCCTAACACTCTTGGTATCCCACCCCACACCATCTTCCTCATGGATTCTCAAGTCTGTTTTTGACAATGGGGAGGAGACAAGAAAAGCAAAACCTTATTAGGGAATCAATCTTACCACAAAGATTCCTTGTAGAATGGAGTAATCATTCCAGGCCACTCCCCCAAATCTAATGAGGCAATTTCTGTCTACTCTGTTGGAGTGGAATCCAGCTGTAGAGATATTCTCTTCCTTGTTCATGCTCTAATCCCTACTTAGAAATATAATACCGAAATTACATGATTAAGGGAAAAATAACCCTTGAGAGCCAAATAATAAGCCATCTCTTCTTTAAAGTGTCAGAAACTATCTTAGCTACTTTTTTCATTGCTGAGACAAAATACCCAAAAGGAAACGTTTATTTAGCTCACAGTTTGTAGAGGTTTCAATCCATAATTACCTGGCTCCAAGGCAGGATGGCACAACAGAGGGGATCACAGAGGAGAAGCAGTTTATGGCAGGCAGAAGGTGGCAAAGCAGCAAAACAGCAAAGCGGCAAGCGACAAGTGACTCCAGCAGCCGTCTTTCTCTCCCTTGTATTCTGTCCAGGTTACAGGCCATTAAGGTGGGTGGCACTCAGGCCCAGAGTAGCCTTCCCATCATCCACTCTTAGATCTGTGCCTAACCAATCAGTGGAGTAACTTAGAAACCATAGGTTCTTCATCCCAGCATCATGCACCCTAGGTCCTGCCACCTCTGAAAAGCCCCACCTGTGAGTGCATGAGGTTTTGGGGGGCCACCAGGACACAGTCATAACGGAAGCTGCTCCTTCTGAGCAGGGCTGATGTTGCCAGTGGAAGTTGTGCCTTGTATGTACTCACACATTCCTACCACAGTCTGTTTTCCTCACAGAACTTTATTGTGGGTTTTTCCCCACACCCTTAAAAATAGACTATGTTGTTCCTTACTCTCCACTGAGGCGTCAAAGAACAGATATTCTTTCCAACACCAACAGTTATGCTATGGGAACATGCTCTTGGTTGCTGTTGTGATGAATTTTCATGAATGTTTTCTTACATAGGAAGTATTCACCTTCTAACTGCTGATAATGACAACAGCTTCCTAGTACTATTTCCCCCAGCACTGTCAAACACGCTGATTATGTAATGTGAGTTATCTGTATGCTTTTAAATTTTATTACCCATGTTCAAAAAAATAAAAAATAAAAATAATGGAACATAATAATATCTGTTACTCAAATGAAGTGTCTAAAATATCATTTAGTACATGTCTGATACAAAACTTATTAATGAGAAATTTTATATTTTTAATATTAAACCTACAAACTCTTGGCTTTATTTTAAATTTGCCATGCATCTCAATCATACACTAAACCTTCACCTGAGCTACTTGGTCAGCAGTTACATTTGTAAGATTTGCAGTAGAAAAAGGTGACTCACATATCTAAATTATTCCACACATACTTAAAAGTTTGTCAGGTAACAAATTGAATATCTGTTCTTAAATTTAAATTTATATTAGTTAAAGTTAAATAATATGAAAAATCACTTTCATGTTTTCAGTAGCCGCATTTCAAGTAGGCATGTGTGAGCAGTGTCTACCATATTGGATTCCATAGACTTAAATAACTTACTTACCTTTCACAGTATCTTTTACTATACGCATTGTCTACCATTTTGCATATGAAATTACAGGGATGTTGGACTGCAGTGGCTTGGATTGCATGACAGTCAGGGACTTTTGGTGCTTCATTTGAAGGGATCCAAGTCTGCTGGGCTAAAAGTTCGGGGTTTCCCATTATACTTCTTGCACATTTAAAAAAGTTTTCATTATTACATTAATATTACTAAGATGTGTTGGTACATGTACCAATTTCCTATAAGAATTGCAATTATTCTGTAGTTTAAATGTGTACCAATAAACATAAAAAGTAAGAAGGAAAAAATACTGCCAAATACTGAGTTTCTGTGTGATATTTTCATGAATGCATATGATTTGATGATATTCATCCATCCTAAAACTTTCATTTACACCCTTTCTTTCTCCCTTATTTCATTACTTTCCCCCCCTTTTTCTTTTATTTTATGAAAACATAAAACATTTTCGTAACCAAATAATGAAAGAAACAATAATTATTATACTGGGTATGGTTGTCTCCAAAGTAGTTACTCAGGATAAGACATAAACCAAAAAGATGTTACAAAAAAGAAGCAAACAAATAATAGCACAGACTTGCTTTTCAACACACTAATATAAACTATTAGTATAAATGAAATAAATTAGCATATTTAAGTATTTTTGACACAACAAAATATGTAATTTGGAGAAGTATTTGGACTTTTCCCTCCTTCCTATTTGTCATACATATATGCATGGTTTCTTATATAATATAGGAGAGTTCTTCAATATTTGACCTTTTGTGTCTGATGTTCTGCATTTAATATTATATTCTCGAGTTTCATCCATTTACCTACGAATGCCTTGTTTACCTTCATGGCAGTGTAGTACTCCATTATGTATAAGTACCAAATTTTTCTCATCAGTTCATCTGTTGATGGATATAGTCTCCTTTCCAGTGTCTCATCATCTTTTTTAGATTCCACATGTTAGGGGAACATGAGATATTTGTCTTCCTGCATCTGGCTTATTATGCTTAACATGATGATTGTTCCATCCTGTTCCATTTCTAAATTTTAATTTTTTAATTTAGTACCTGTTTGAAACAGATAATGTTTACATTCCTTGTGTGGAGTTGGTGCAGGTACCTGAAATCTTAATTCCTCTTTTCACTCTTTTTTCCCTGCCCTTTCTTCTTCCCTCCTCCATCTCTTCATCCCGTTCCATTTGAGAAAGATCTTTCTACTTCCTATTTGCTATCTTTTGTTTGTCTCTTTATTTATATTTCAGGTTTCTCATATGAGAAAATCCACGTGACATTTAAACTTGTGCATCTTGTTTATTTCACTTAACATTAGGTTCTCCAGATCCATCCATTTGACTCGTTTATCTTTGTTTATGGCAGAGTAGTACTCTACCATTCATAAATACCATGTTTTCTTTATAGTTTATACATGATGGGCAGATAGGCTGTTTCCAAGATTTTTATAAATGTGCTGCCATAAACATGAGTATGCTTATATTCTTGCAAATGATATGACCTCATTCTTCTTAATGTCTAATAATTCTCCATTTTGTATATGTACTATATTTTCTTTATCTATTAATCTATTAACAGGAAACTAGGCTGGTTCCATACTTGGCTCCAGTGAATTGCAGCACAATAAACAAGGCTGTACAGGTTTTATAAGTAGTTTAGCCCAGCACGAAGGAGTGGTGTAGGTGGATCATATGCCTTTCTATTTTAAATTTTTTGAGGGACTTCCATAAATTATTTCTGTAGTGGCTCTACTAATTCACATGCCCACCAAAAGTTTAGTGCTAGGGTTCCTTTCCTCCTGGATCCTCATCAACATTTATTGATTGCTGTATGCTTGATGATAGCCATTCTTACTGGAATGAGATGAAATCTCAGGTGGCTCACACCTGTACCCTAGCACTTGAGAGACTGAGGCAGGAGGATTACTGTGAGTTCAAGGCCAGTCTGAGCTACACAAGCAAGTTCAATAGCAGCCTGCACTGCATGGTGAGACCCCGTCTCATAAAACAAAACAAGAGATAGAGTCTTGGACAGTTTGGTTTGTGTTTCTCTAGTACCTAAAGCTATTGGACCTGTTTACATATGCTTGTTTGCCATTTGTACTTCTTTGAGAAGTGTATGTCTAATCCATGGTTGAAGGTCTGGAAGCTCACTGTCAAATCGCTTGTGTGAGTTAGGAGGGTGGAGAAACTGGAGACTGATGTCCAAGGTGATGCTGACAATTTCCTTTTTATTTATGCTTTTATCCTTTCCAAGCTAAGTGTCTACTGATTGGTGCCACCAATATCTAGGATGGATTTTCTCCCTTCAATTCATGTGGCTACATGTCCCTCAAACCATCCAAAACTCTGCTCCATTAACTGCAGGGAATGTCTGTTTTTATTATTTTAAAAAGCAAAACGGAAAAAAAAAAAGGATTGAAATGATCCAGAATTTGAAAGCAAGTAGTAGGAAATTAACACTAGTTAATACTTTGCATATTGTTACCTTAGAAGTAGTTGTTCAGGTTATAAGATTTAGGCATGAAAAATTGATCAAACTATCAAATAATGAAAGCACAAACTTTTTTTAGAATGAACTAACAGAGATTAGTAGTATAGATATCTATCTTGTATATATATATCTACATATGCATATATGTATACCTATATACATATATTGCTTTCCTTTTTTCCTTTTCTCCTTTCCCTGTCCCCCTTGTTCTTTCCTTTTGAGCACTTTCTCTCTTTCTTTCTTTCTTTCTTTCTTTCTTTCTTTTTTTTGTACCAGGTATTGAACTCATGACCTTGTGCTTGCTAGGCAGGCACTTACACCACTGAGCTAAATCTGACCTTTTTGCTTCCTTTTTTAAATTTTGTTTTTATTTTTTCCCTTTCATTATCACATATCTATTGTACATTTTGGATCTTATTACTCTTTCATGTTTTGTTTTCACACTATGGAGATAGTACGATACTTATAAATGTGAGCTTGATTTTTTTACTTATGAGGATGGTCTCAAGTTGCCTCCATTTACCAATAAAAACCTTAAGATTATCCTAACATAGCTGAGTAATATTCCATTGTATAAAAATTGAAATCTTTTTTTATCCATTCTGTGGTTGATGGACATTTGGATTGTTTTCAAGATTTAACTATTACAAATTGTGCTGCTATAAATACGGGTGCACATATATCACGGTAGCATGATGACTGAAGGGAACTTCTATTCCTGAGTTTTAAGGAATCTGAAAACTGATATCCACAGTGGTTGTAACAGCCTATACTTCCACCAACAATGGGGAAGCATTCCTTTATTACCCATAACCCAGCCAACATCTGTTGCCAATTGATTCTTGATGGCATCCATTCTTGCTGGAGTGAGATGGAATCTCAATATTGTTTTAATTTTCATTTCTCGAATGACCAGTGATGGTGAACATTTCTTCATGTATTTATTTGCCACTTGTATGCCTGCATCTGAGAACTGTTTGTTCATCTCAATTGCCCATTTTTGGACTAAGTCTTTGAATTTGGGGGGCCTGATGTTTTTCAATTCTTTGTATGTTCTAGGTATAAGTCTTTTGTCTGAGGGAAAGATTCTGGCTAAAATTCTTTACCATTCTGTGGATTTTCTTTTCACTTTGTTGATGATTTCTTTTGAAGTAGAAAAACGTTTTAATAAGATGAGATACCAGTTGCTGATTCTTTGAAGAACTTCTCTTGTGGTTTGCATTTTGTTCATGAATTCTTTGCCTACCCCTGTGTCTTCAAGATTTCTACCTACCTTATCTTCCAGTAGATTTAGTGTTTCTATTTTAATATTTAGATCTTTGATCCAGTTTGACTTTATTTTAGTGCATGGTGATTGACATGAGTCTAGTTTTATTCTTTAGCATGAAAGAATTGGCAGAAAACCAATTTTTCCAGCACCATTTATGAAAGAGGCTATCTTTCTTCCAGTGAACATGTTTAAGCCCTTTGTCAAAGATAAGTTGGCTTAGTGTCTTTGCAACTATGTCTGTATCTTCTAATCTGATCCATTGATCCTCAGGTCTGTCTTTTGACAGTAGTACCATGATGGTTTTATCACAGTAGCTTTATAGTATAATTTGAAGTCAGGGAATGTTGTATCTCCTGCCTTGCATTTGTTGCCCAGAATTGACTTTGCTATTCTAGGTCTCTTCTATTTCCAAATGAATTTTAGGAATATTCTCTATAGATCTGTGAGGTATAATATTGATTCAACTGTGACTGCTTTAAATCGGTATAACAGTTTTAGGAGTATGACAATTTTTACTATGTTGGTTCTACCTATGCAAGAGCAAGGGATGTCTTTCCATTTTCTGAAATTCTTTTCAGTCTACTTCTTAGAGTATTATAGGTTTCAGTGTATAGGTCTTTTACATCCTTTGTTAGTTGATTCCTAAATATTTCATTTTTTCGATACTGTTATGAATTGTGTTATTTTTACAATTTCTCCCTCAATGAGTTTGTTTTCTGTGGGGAATACTATCAATTTTTGAGTTTTGACTTTATATCCAGCTACATTGCTGAATTTGCTTATTCACTCTAACAGTCTCTTGATGGAGTTTTTGGTGTCTTCCTTGTGGTGTATCATGTCATCTTTCAATAATAATAATTAATTTTTTCCTTTCCTATCCTTATTCCTTTTATTTCTCTATCTTGTCTAATTGGTCTGGCTAATGTTTCTAGAACTATATGGAATAGGAGTGGTGACAAAACATCCTTGTTTTGTTTCTGATTTTAGAGTGAAAGATTTCGGGTTTTGTCCATTTAGTATGTTGTTGTCTGTTGCTTTTTCCTAGATGGCTTTTATCAGATTGAGTAGAGAGCATCTATTCCAATGTTCTGTAGGTTTTTTTTTTATCATTAACAAGTGTTGGACTTTATCAAAAGCTTTATCTGATTTATGGTCATGTGATTTTTGTCTTTGGCTCTGTTAATGTGGTGGATTATATTTATTGGTTTTCATATGTGGAACCATTCCTGATTTCCTGGGATGAATGCCACTTGGTCATTGTGTATAATCTTCCTGATGCGTTTTTGCATTCTATTTGATAGTATTTTATTGAGGATTTTTACACTGATGTTCATTAGTGAGGTTGGCCTATAGTTCTCCTTTTTGGTTGGATCTTTGTCTGGTTTTGTATCAGAGTAATACTAGCCTTCCTGGAATGAGTTAGGGAAAATTGCTCCCCTTCAACTTCGTTAAAGAGTTTAAAAAGCATTGGCATTAGATCTTCTCTAAATTTCGTGTAGAATTCATCCATGAATCTGTCAATACCTGGGCTTTTTTTTGTTGTTGTTGTTGTGAGTTTATAATTACATTTTCAATTTTAGTAACTGATATTGGCTTGTTCAAAATTTGTATATCATCTTGATTCAGATTTGGTAATTCATACATTTCTAGGAATCTGTCCATTTCCTCTGTGTTTTCCATCCTATGTGAGGAAAAATTTTCAAAGTAGGTATTCATTATCTTCTGAATTTCCATAGGATCTGTGGTAATTTCACCCTTCCCATTCCTCTTTGCATGAATTTGAGTTTTTTCTTTTCTTTTATTGATAAAGTTATCTAGGGGATAATCACTTTTGTTTATTCTTTCAAAGAACCAACTCTTCAATTTGTTAATTATTTGCATTGTTTTCTTAATCTCAACTGCATTAATTTCTGTTCTGATCTCTATAATTTATTCCCATTTATGAGCTTTGAGCTTGGCTTGCTCTTCCTTTTCTAGAGGCTTGAGTTGCACCATGAGGTTGCTTATTTTAGCTCATTCTCTTTTCCTGATGTGAGAATTCATTTCTATATATTTTCTTCTCAGGACCACTTCCATTGTGTCCCACAGGTTCTAATATGTTGTATCTGCATTTTCATTGAATTGTAGATATTGTTTAATTTCATTAGTAACCCATTTGTTGTTCAGGAGGGGGTTATTTTAGTTTCCATGTCTTTATGAAGATTTTGCCCATTAATTTCCAATTTGAGTGCGCTATCAGATAATATCCATGGGATAATTTCAATCCCTCTGCATTTACTTATGCATGTTTTATGGGGCTAATATGTGGTATATTTTAGAGAATGTCCCATGTACAGCTGAGAAGGACTTGTATCCTATTGTGGTTGGGTTGGACACTGTAAACATCTAATAAGTCCATTTGTTCACAAGTATGATTAAGTTCTGTTATTTCTTTGCTGACTTTTTGTCTAGTTGACCTATCTCTTTGTGACAATGGGGTATTAAGGTCCCCTGTTACAATTCTGTTATTGCATATTTGGATTTTAATGTCTATTAGTATTTGTCTTATATAGTTGAATGCTGCTGTATTTGGTCCATATATGTTGTGACTGCTCTCTCTTCTTCTTGAAGTTTTCCCCTAACAATTATGTAGTGCCTTCTTTATCTCATTTGATCATTTTTGGTTCAAAGTTCACATTTTCTGCAAAGAGAATAGCTACCTCTTCTTTTTTCTAGGTTCCTATCTCATGGAATATTGTTTTCCATCCTTTTATTTTCAGACTATGAGTTTCCTTTTGAGTCAGATGTGTTTCTTGTATACAGCATATTGTTGGGTACTGTTTATTGATTGAATCCATTTGGTTCCTTAATCAAAGATAAGATGGCTGAGTGATAGGAGTTGTTTCTGCATTTTCTCATCTATTCCTTTGATCCACAGGTCTGTTTTCTTGTCAATACTGGGCTGTTTTTTGTTGTTGTTGTTGTTGTTGTTGTTTGTTTGATTTTGTTTTGTTTTTCTTTTAAAAAAATCACAATAGCTTTTCAGTGTAATTTCAGGTCAGGGATTCTGAAGCCCTCTGGCTTGGCTTTTCTACTGAGCATTTATTTATTTATTTATTTATTTATTATTGCCATTTGAATTCTCTTCTGGTTCCGAATGAATTTTAGGAACATTTTCTCTAGTTTTGTGAGGGATGCTAATGGTATCTTGTTTTGCATTGCATTAAAGCTGTATAACAGTTTTGGGAGTGTAGCCATTTTCACTATGTTAGTTCTTACTATCCATGAGCAAGGGATATCTTTCTATTTCCTGATATCCTCTTTGATCTCCTTTTTTTCAAAGTGCTCTAGTTTTCAATGTATAGTATAGTATTTTTACTTCCTTTGTTAAGCGAAATCCTTATTCATTTTTGGTAGAGCTATTGTACAGGTGTGGTTTCCTTGATTTCTCTCTTGGTTAATTTGTTTTTTGTGTACAGGAATGTTATTGCATTTTGAGTTTTGAATTTGTATACAACTACACTACTGAATTTGGTTATTAAATCTATAAGGCTTTTGGTACTTTTTGAGGTCTATGTAGAGTATCATGTCACCCCCAAATAATGATAAAATTCTTTTTATATCATCATTCCTTTTATTTTTTTAATCTAATTTCTCAGGGTAATATTTTCAGAATTCTATTGAATAGGAGTGGTGATAGTAGACATCTTTGTCTTGTTCCTGATTTTAGAGTGAAAGATTTTGGTTTTTGACCATTTAGTATAACGTCGATTGTAGTTTCTCATAGATGGCTTTTATTAGATGGAGGTAAAAAACATCTATTCCAGTTTTCTGTAGGATTTTTTATTGTAAATGAGTGCTGGACTTTTTCAAATGATTTCTCTGCATCTATTGAGGCAGTCTTGTAAATTTCATCTTTGGGTCAGTTAATATGGCACATTACATTTATTGATTTTCATATGTTGAGCTATCTCTGTATCCATGGGATGAATTCTACTTGGTCATGGTGAATAAAACTCTTGATGATTTGCTGCATTCTGTTTGCTATTACTGCCTCCGGAATGGTTTTGGAAATATTACTCTTTTACCAATTTCATAAAGAGCTTTTAGTATTAATGGCATTCAATCTTCTTTAAATTTCTTGTAGAATCCATTGGGACTTGTGCTTTTCTCTGTTGGTAGGTTTTTAATTACATTTTCAATTTCATTGACCAATATCAGGCTATTTAGAATTTTTATATCTTCTCGATTCAGTTTTTAAAATTCATGTGTGTCTAGGAACCTGTCCATTTCTTCTGTTTTTCCTCTTATTAGAGTACAGGTTCTTGAAGTAGGTGTTTATGATCTTCTGGATTCCATAGAACTCATTGTAATTTCAACCCTTTTCATTCAAAAATGCATGAATTTGAGTGTTTTTTTTCTTTTTTATAAAGTTTCCTGAGCATTTATCAATTTTACATGATCTTTCAAAGATCCAACTCTTCATTGATTCTTTATATTGTTTACTTAGTCTTAATTGCATTAGCTTCTGGTTTTACTCCACTCTCATATGAGATTTGAGTTTGAATTCTTCTTTTTCTAGAAGTTTGAGGTTCAACATTAAGTTGTTTATTTGTGCTCATTGTATTTTCCAAATAGTAATTTTTGATCTCCTTGGTTAAGTGGATTCCTATGTGCCTTATTTTTTAAGTTAATTGTAAAGAAATGTTTTTATAAATTCTTTTTAGCTGGTTCATTACTGGTGTTTGTAAGAGCTACTGGTTTTTTAATGTTGATATTATATCTTACTAACTTGCTGAAGTTGCTTCTCATCTCTAAATGTCTTTTCTGGAATTTCTTGGATCTGCTAAGTATAGGATTATGTAATTTCAAATAGAGATAATTTGGCTTTTTGTTTTCCTATTTGTATCTCTTTTATTTTTCTCTCTCATCCAATTGTTCTGATTTAAGATTCAAGAATTCTGTCTTAGTTACTTTTTTGTTCCTGAGACAAGATAAATAACATCCAAAGTTAAAGGAAGAAAGTTTTATTTAACTTCCAGTTTGTGGAGGTTTCAGTCCATAACTCACTGTCTCAAAAGCAAGATGGGCCAAGACAGCAGTTCATGACAGTGAAAGACAGCAAAAGTAATGAGAGAGAGAGGGAAAGAGGGAGAGAGAGAGGGAAAGAGGGAGAGGGAGAGAGAGAGAGAGAGAGAGAGAGAGAGAATCCTCTTTCCTGTCTCTTATGTTATATCCAGTCTACCAAGAGTAGGGCAGTTCCAATGGAGTCAGTGTACTGATCCAGCAATCACCCACCCTTCATCGCAGCAAGGGTGCTTCGGATGCAATGCCAGAACTGCTTTAGATTCTGCTTTAGATTGTGCTTTAGATTCTGCCACCTCTGAGAAAACCATATGACCACATGAGACTTTGGAAGGACTTCTAGGAACAAACCATGACATTTTATATTAAGTAGCAGTGGTTAAGAGTGCATATCTGGCCTTGTTTCTTATCCTAGAGGAAATGTTTTTCTCACTCAGAAAGATTCTGTCTATAGGGTTTTCATATATACCTTTTACAATATTGGGGTTTGATCCTTCAGTGCCTATTTTCTTTAGGGAATTTTAGCTTAAGCAAATGTTGAATTTTGTCAAAAGTTTTTCTCAGCATCCATTGAGAGGATCATATGGTTTTTATACTTGATTCTATTTATGTGGTACATTATGTTTATTGATTTGTAGGTGTTGAACCATCTTTGTACTCCTGAAATACAACTAAATTAATCATCTTCCAGTGTTATTTTGAGTTTGGTTTGCAGGTATTATATTAAGAATTTTACTATCCATATTTATCAATCACACTGGTTTCTAGTTTTCTTTTTCTGTTACGCTCTTGTCAGTTTCAGCATAAGATAATGCTAATCTCATAAAATGGCATTGGAAGCCTCCCTTTCTATTTCATGAAAATAGTTGGAAGAACACTTGTATTATTCCTTGAAAGAGCTGGTGCAGTTCAGCTGTGAACACATCTGACTTTGGTTTTTTCCTTTGTTGGGAAACATTTTATTACTTCAGTCTCATTGCTTATTAGTGATCTTTTTAGGTTATTTATGTTATCTTGGATAAATGTAAGAGGACTTATGTATCAATAAATTCATCCATTTTTTAAGATTCTCTAATGTATTAGGATATAGATTTTCAAAATATTCTCCTGATGGTCATCTGGATTTTAGTAGTACCTACTTTAACATTTGTTTTTCATTTTTAATTGTATTTATTTGAGTAGTCTCTCTCTATTATTTTGGGTAGTTTGGCTAAGAATTTATCAGTCTTTTTTGTCTTTTCAATGGACTAATTCTGTTTCATTGATACTGTGTATCATTTGTTGTCCTTACTTCATTAATTTTAGCTCTGATATTTATTATTTCTTTCCTTCTATTTGGGTACAGTTTTGGTTTGTTCTTAATTTTACTAATAACCTTGAAATTTATTGGCTATTTATTTGAGATCTCTCTGATTTTTTAAATATAGATACCTATAGATATAAAATGCCTCTTACAACTGTATTATAGCATCCCAGAGATTCTGGTGTTTCCATGTTCATTTGATTCTAGGAGTTTTTACTTCTCTTTCTGGTTTCTTCAGTTATCCACTAATCGTTCAAAGGTGAATCATTCAATCTCCTGTGTTTGTATAGATTTTATCAATTCTTTTGCTGTTTTCTAACTTCATTATATAATAATCTGGTAAGATGAAAGAAAGTATTTCAATTTATTTCAGCGCTTGTTAAAACTTGCTTTATGACATAAGGCCTCTTTTAGAGATAATTCCATGAACTGTTGAAAAGAATATATTTTATAGTTGTTGGATGGAATGTTCTGTTGATGTGTGTTTAATTCATTTGATATAACTTAACTCTGATGTTTCTTTATGGATGCTTTTCTTTGTTTGCATGACCCACCTATTGATAAAAGTGGAGTATTGAACTCACTATGATTGTCTGGGGAACCTATGAATTTCTTTATGTTGAATGGTGTATTTTACAGAATTGAGATATAATTATAGTTGTGTCTTCTTAGTGAGTTGTTCCCTTTACTAATATGCAGTGGCCTTCCTTGTTCTAATTTTTGTCTTGAAATCTGCTTTGTTGGATATGGATATAGTTACTCCTGCTTGCATGAAATCTTGGTTTTTGTCTTTTCACTTTAAGCTTGTGTAATCTTTGCTAGTGAGTTTTCTTTCTTACAGGCACCAGAGTATGGGTTCTGGTTTAATCCAGAATGCTTGTCTATTTCTTTTAATTGGAGAATTAAGACTGAATTTTTAATTCTTATTCAGAATTTAGATCAAATGCATTCAGAATTATTATAGAAATGTATGTACTAGTTATCACTACTTTGTTGTTTTTTTAATGTTTGACTCAATTCTCAACAGTCTTCACTTCATCTTCTGTGTAAGATTCCTTTAATTATCTTATGCAATGCTAGTTTAGTGGTCATGAATTTCTCTAGTTTATGCTTATCTTAGAAGTATTTTATTTCTCCTTCAATTTTGAAGGATCGCTTGGCTGAGTGTAATAATTCACGTTGACATTTATTTCCTTTAAGAGTTTGAAATACATTGTTTCATGCCTTGAGAGATTTTGTAGACAAAACTGCAATTATTCTATTGTGTTTCTATACATGACTTAATGCTTCTCTCCTGAAACTTTCAACATGCTTTTCCTTATTCTGTAATCTTCACATTTGAACTTTAATGGGATATGCCTGTTTGGAATTCTAAATGCCTCCTGTATGTTGATGTCCATTACTTTCCTAAAATTTGGGAAGTTTTCTGTTATTATTTACATATTTTCTGTTCTTTTAGTCTGAATTCTAGTAGTTTTTTCTATGGCAAATTTTTATAAGTTTAATCTTTTAACCATATCCCAAAAATCTCAAATATTTTGTTCATATTTTTTCCTTATTAGTGCTTGAGTGTGGTAACTCATTAATTATATCTTCAAGCCTAAAATTCTTTCTTCTGGTTGACCTAGGCTGTTGGTGAGGTTTTCCCCTGAGATGTTAGCTGGACATACTATGCTTTTCATCCTCAGTATTTCTGTTTGGTTCTCCTTCAGAATCTCCATCTCCATCACTGTTGAATTGTTCCTTCATATCCTACTCTGTGTTCTTTAATACAGTCAGTTGTTTATTTGTGTCCTCTTTGAGGTCTTAAGCTGTCTTTGTGTTAAGTCACTGATGGGTCGAGGACATTAGGAAAAGTCATGTTACCTTATTTTCCTTAATCATGTTTATTGAGAAATACACAACTGTGCAGATGGCTATGCCTCCTGATTTTATGTGAGGATCTTTATTAGTGCCAGCCTTCTTTTGTGGGCTTAGCCCTCAGGACTGCTCATAGAAGAGAAAAATGCCGGTAGAGACAACGACAACACAAAGCCAAAACTATTGCTGACATACAGCAAAAAGCAATAAAATGCAAGGATACCTCTATTAACAATAGAAAAGGAAACAGAAATAATAATATAAATTAAAAGACTAAATATGCTTAAAGTAAATATAAAATTAGTAGAGAGAGCAGAAAAATAAAAGGAAGAAAAGTAGAATTAAAAGAGAACAAGGAAGATAAGACAAAATGGGATAAAAATTGAAGTAAAGAATTAAAAACATCATAGCACAGTGACATATGTGCATCCATGTTTATAGCAGCACAACTTGGAATAGCTAAATCTTGGAAACAACCCAAATGCAACCATGGAAAGAATAAAAGAAGTGTAATATTTTTACATAGTGGAGGGCATGGAAGAGGATTTTCAACAGGCCCTAGTGAGCTATAAATGATAAACCTTAGACTTTTATAGGTAAATAGATGCAACTTGAGACCACACTCATAAGTGAAAGAAAGCAGACACACATGTGTAAATATTGTATTGTCTTCCTGATACAAAACTGAATGAGTAAATAAGACCCAAAATGTATGATAAATATTATGAAAGTGAAAGGGGAAGAAACTGCTTAAAAGGGAAGAATAACCGGGATAGGGGAATAGGGGAAAGGATAAAACAAGGAAGGGAATATATATATATATATATATAATATGATAGATAACTGTACTACCAATGTGTGTTAACTTATCAGAAGGAATGAATGATTTCTGCTTTCATTATTTGATTGCTTGATCATTTTTCATTTTAAATTTTAAAAAAAGAATTATAAAGCAGGTGCTTGGTGGACTCTGGAGTCCTGGGCCTGCTGGTGCCATCAGCTCCAGAGGCTGTGTGGCCTTGGGTGAGTGTCCCCACACCATCCTCCAAGCCTAGCGAGTTTAGAATCCTTGCTCTGGCCCTGGCCTGGGAACTTTGTGGCTTCCTGTTGCACTAGAACAGCTCAGTGGGTCCTACGCTGGCCTGTACCAGATTCCTCACTTCCTAGCATGCTTGGTGGACTCTGGGGATTTGGGCCTTCCTGCGCCCTAAATTCTGGAGATTGGGTGGACTGAGGTGAGTGTCCCTCCACCATCCCAAATGCAGGAGTTTGGGATCATTGCTCCCATCATCCAAGGAACTTCACAGCTTCCTGCCACACCCAACCTGACCTGCAGGACTTGGGCCTGCCTGCCCACCCCCAGTGACCTTCTCTCAATCTGGGGAACTGGGCAGCCAGAGTCCCAGGAGCTGAGGGCATGGAAGAGGATTTTCAACAGGCCCTGGGGAAGCCTTGGAACAACACTTGAAACACAGAAATATAGGAAAATGACAAAATGAAAGACCAAACTACAATCCCAAACCTCCAGCCCATCTCAAGAAACATTAGGAGATATCTACATAGAAGAAAATACATGCCATACACCTGAAATACCTGATATAATAGCAACTGAAATAAAGAAGCAACTCCGGAAAGCTTTAAAGGAATTCAAACTTGAAATAATCTCCCAGGTAAAAGAAGAAATGATAAAAGAAATGAAAGAGATGCTAAATATATCTAAAGAAAACACAGTTAAAAAATTAGAGGAACTAAACAAAAAGGTAGAATCCCGGGATGAACAATGTAAGAAACAAACAGAATACATAAAGCAGATGCAAAGAGATATACAGGAAATAAAAAACTCCATTGAAAGTTGTAAAAACCACCTCAATGAAAGTGAAGAAAGAATTTCAAACCTGGAAGACAAGATTGCAGCTAGTGAACAGGGAAGGAAAGATCTTTTAAGAATAACAACGAATCAGGAAAAAACAATTCAACAGCTGCAAGATGATGCAAAGAAAAACAACATAAGATTGATAGGGATAAATGAATGAGAAGGAGACAACATAAAGGATGTCAAGAAGATATTTAGATAAGTAATAGCTGAAAATTTCCCAAGCATGAGAGTGGAAACTGACATGAGGATCAATGAAGCATATAGAACTTCAAATAGCCATAAACAAAATAAACCTACACCCCGACATATAATAATCATGATCCCAGGCATCCAGTATAAGAATGGAATATTTAAAGCTGTCAGAGAGAAAAGACAGATCACTTATGAAGGAAAGCCTGTCAAAATCACAGAAGACTTCTCAGCACAAACAATAAAGTTAAGAAGAACATGGAGTGAAGTGTTTCAGATCCTAAAGGAAAATTATTTCCAACCTAAACTGATGTACCCGGAAAAACTGTCCTTCAAAATGGATGGAGAAATAAGATATTTCCATGACAAAGAATAGCTGAAGAATTTCATGATCACCAAGCCAACCCTTCAAAGAATACTGAAAGACAGTTAGATACACTTAGGGAAATACCACTAAGCAAAGCAGACAATTAAAGAGAACAGAAAGATAAAGATGCAACAGCAGAAAGATAACATGTCAACAATAAACCAGCATATAACAATAATAACCATTAATGTAAATGGTCTCAATGAACCAATTCAAAGAAACAGCCTGGCAGAATGGATCAAGAAACAAATATGCTGTCTACAAGAAACCCATCTAACCCAATAGGATACTCACAGACTGAAAGTCAAAGGATGGAAAACAATACTTCATGCAACAGGAACCCCCCACACACAAAAAAAGCAGGGGTAGCTATTCTGTTTGCAGACAATGTGAACTTCAAACCAATAATGATCAAAAGAAATAAAGAAGGTCATTACATACTAGTTAGGGGAAAACTTCAAGAGGAAGAGATAACAACCTTAAATATATATGCACCAAATCCCAGAGCACCCATTTATATAAAACAAGTATTAATAGAAATGAAAAACTAAATTAGCAATAACACAATTATAACATGAGACCTTAACACACCATTGACACCAAGGGACAGATCACCCAGACAGAAAATCAGCAAAGAAATAACAGAACTGAAACACACCTGTGAACAAATGGACTTGATAGACATATACAGAGTGATCCATCCAACAACATCAGAATACACATTGTTCTCAGCACTATGTGGGACATTCTCTAAAATAGAGAATTATATTAGCTCACAGAACATATTTAAATAAATGCAAAAGAGTTGAAGTTACTCCTTGCATGTTATTGGATCATAGCGCTATGAAATTAGAAATTAATGATAAAATATACTGCAAAAATCCCACAAACACATAGAAACTGAATAACACACTCTTGAGTAATCAGTGGGTCACAAGAGGAAATTAAAGAAGAAATTAAACAATACATATAGGCAAATGAAAATATAAATACAAATTACAGGAATCTGTGGGATGCAATGAAAGCTGTCCTCAGAGGAAAATTTATTGCACTTAGTTCCCATATCAGGAAAACCGAACGAATACAAATAAATAACCTGATGCTACACCTCAAACATCTAGAAAAAGAAGAGCAAGTCAAGCCCAAAGCCAAAAGAAGGGAGGAAATTATAAAAATCAGAGCAGAAATTAATACAATAGAGACTAAGAAAGTAATCCAAAGAATCAATGAATCAAAGAGTTGGTTCTTTCAAAGAATAAATAAAATTGATAAGCCCCTAGCCAACCTTATTTTAAAAAAGGGAAGAAAAAGCTCAAATTCATGCAATAAGGAGTGAAAAGGTGAAATCACTACAGACTCTATAGAAATACAGAAGATCATCAACACCTATTTCGAAAACCTCTACTCTCATAGTTTTGATAACACAGAAGAAATTGACAGATTCCTAGAAAGATATGAAGTACCAAAGCTATGTCAAGAACATGTAAAACTGCTGAATAACCCAATTTCTATCAATGAAATTGAAAATGTAATTAAGTCCTTACCTACAAACAAGAGCCGAGGCCCAAACAGATTCACTGCAGAATTCTACAAGAAGTACAAAGGAGACTTAATGACGACACTCCTCCAAACTCTTCAATGAAATTGAAAGGGAAGCAATCCTTCTAAGTCATTCCTGGAAGCAAATATTACTCTAGTACCAAAACCTCAGAAAGACCCAACTAAAAAAGAGAACTACAGGCCAATCTCCCTAATGAACACAGATGCAAAAGTCCTCAAAAAAATATTGGCAAATAGGATGCAGCAAATCATCAAGAAGATTATACACCATGACCAAGTGAGATTCATGCCAGGCATGCAGGGATCATTCAACATACGTAAATCAATAAATGTAATCTATCATATCAATAAAGCCAAAAGTAAGAATCACATGATCATTTCTATAGATGCAGAAAAAGATTTTGATAAGGTCCAACATTCATTTATGATAAGAACCTTACAGAAAATTGGAATAGATGGTCTTTATCTCAATATAATAAAGGCCATCTATGACAAACCAACAGCCAGTATCATACTAAATGGCCAAAAACTGAAGGCCTTTACCTTAAAATCAGGCACAAGACAAAGATGTCCCTTATCACTGTTCCTATTTAATATAGTACTGGAAATACTAGCCATAGTAGTTAGACAAGAGAGAGAAATAAAAGGGGGAAAGATAGGAAAAGAAGAAGTTAAATTATCATTATTTGCAGATGACATGATACTCTACATAGAACACCCCGAAAACTCCATTGAAAGACTCTTAGGTATAATAAATAAATTCAGCAAGATAGCTGGATACAAAATCAATACTCAAAAATCAATAGCATTCCTATACATTAACAACAAAACCACTGACAGAGAAATAAGAGAATCCATATCCTTTGTACTAGCAACCAAAAAAATGAAATATTTAGGAATTATTCTCTTGAAAGAAGTGAAAGACCTATACAGGGAAAATTATAATACCCTGAAAAAAGAATTTCAAGAGGATCTCAGAAAGTTGAAAAATATCCCTTGCTCATGGATAGGAAAAATAAATATTGTGAAAATGGCTATTCTCCCAAAACTGTTATACATATTCAATGCAATCCCAACCAAAAATACCATCAACATACCTCATAGATCTAGAGAAATCACTCCTAAAATTCATCAGGAGTGAGAAGAGACCTAGAATAGCAAAGACAGTTCTAAGCAGCAAAGACAAGGCAGGAGGCATCACAATCCCTGACTTGAAATTATACTACAAAGCAACTGTAGTAAAATCAACATGTACTGGAATCAAAACAGAGCCAAAGATCAATGGAATCAATTATAAGATACAACCACCACTACAAACACACTCAACTACCTTATCTTTGATAAAGGGGCCAAAGAGTTTTACTGGAAGAACAGTCTCTTCAATAAGTGGTATTGGAAAAACTGGCTCTCCCTATGCCAAAAACTAAACTAGATGCATGCCTATCACCATGTACTAAATTAAAATCTAAATGGATCAAAATCTGAATATTAATACAGAAACATTAAGTCTATTGGAAGACAAATTGGGAAAAAACCTTGAAGACATAGGGGCAGGTAGAGAATTCATGAACAGAAATCAAACTGCACAGGAAATACTTCCCAGAATCAATACCTTGGATCACGTCTTATTAAAAAGTTTCTGCATATCAAAAGAAATCTCCAGCACAGTGAAAAGAAAACCCACAAACTGGGAAAAAACCTTAGTGAACTGTCTCTCAGACAAAGGACTTCTGTCTAAAACATACATAGAATTGAAAAAAAATCAGACCCCTAAAATTCAAAGATCCAATCCAAAAATGGACATCTGAGATAAATGCACAATTCTCAGATGAAGAAATACAAATGGCAAATAAATACATGAAAAAATGTTCATCATCATTACTCATTAGAGAAATGCAAATTAAAACCATACTGAGATTCCATCTCACTCCTGAAAAAATGGCTAGGATCAAGAAAATCACCAACAACAAATGCTGGAGAGGCTGTGGGGAAAAAGGAATTCTCCTGCACTGTTGGTGGGAGTGTAGACTGGTGCAACCATTGTGGAGGTCAGTCTGGAGATTTCTCAAAAAGCTAGGACTGGAAGTCCCATTTGATCCAGGTATTCCACTTCTACGCATATTCCCAGAAGAACTGAAAACATCATACCACAGTGATTTATGTGCATCCATGTTTATAGCAGCACAATTTGTAATAGCCAGATCTTAGAAACAACCTAAGTCCATCAACTGAGGAATGGATAAAAAACTTGTGGAATTTTTATACAATGGAGTACTACTCAGCTATAAAGAAGGATCACATTAAATATTTATAAATAAATGGGCACAGCTCGAGACCATACTCATAAGCGAAATAAATCAAACTCACATGTATGAATACCAAATAGTTTCCCTAGTATAAGAAGTGGTAAGAATACATAAAAGTATGTGGCAATCATGATTCCCCATTGTATTGCAAATGTTTTCATTCATTAATTGGAATGGTTTTATTCTGGGTTGATTTTATTGTCTGTGATGGTATGAACAGTTATTTTGATGAAAACAAGACATCATAATAGCTAGTGCTGATTTAATATCATCTTGTTTTGAAGTCCCATCAAGCTTTTGCTCTTCTGTCTCCATCAGTTTTATCATGTTGTATCTTACTAGATTTTATTATGTGTGATAATACAAACAAAAATTTTTATAGACAAGGAGATAGTATAGAAATCATTGTTCATTGATTCTAAATACCCTGTAATACTTTCATTCTCTTGAATGGTTTTACACTGTCTTGATGTGTTTGATACTATAGTATACGAAGTTATACTCAAATATTTCAAGGAAAGAGACACTATGGTAACTACTGTTATGTTGAGTTATCTTGTGCTTATATTGTTCTATTCTGACCTATGTTATTATGTTGCTATGTCCTTTTTTATCTTAATCTCCTTTTTAAATTTTTTAATAAAAAATTAGAAAGCAAATAGAATTAATTTTAATAGGAAAAAAGTAAGAAAAAGACAGGGAAGAAAGAGAAAATGATAAAAATACAAAAAGTAATGATGAAAAAAAGGAAAAGGAAAATGAATCCAGAAAAGAAAATAATGAACAAACAAACAATAACAACAACAACAACAACAAAACCACCTCTTTGTGGAAGTGTTTGGATGAGGAAACCTTCTCTTCAGGACCCGTAGTATTTGAAACTTGCCCAGAAGAGAGGGGGGAAGAGTCATCAGTGGACCCTGTGTTTTCCCTCCTACTTAGTCAGCTGTTGTAGAAATGCTGGGCTTAAGCTGCCTTTTCTCCTGAACTGGGGCACTGGCAGTGGTATTTTTGTTTGCCTGAAGGCTATATTTACTCTAGAGACATTTAGCATTTGTGTCTGCTTGTGCACCCCCAGCCACTGTGATCCCCAGCTAGCATTAGGTGCCCTGGCTCCTCCAGAGGCACCCTGTTTGTGTGTCAAATGTAGAAAATGGCCAAGCAGCAACATATCCCAATATACTGGTAGGTGGGATAAACAAAAGCACCACGGATTTCTTGGCTGGAAGAGGGCAGCAAGGGGGAGAGAGCAATTTGAGGGGCTCAATCTCAGGCCTTTCAGACATAGAGCCCTCAGAAAGTCGCACATGAACCACCTGGCTCCTCACCATGGAGGACAGTGCAGCTGGGTACTGTGCCCTCTGCATCTGCACTTCCTGCTGCTGAAACTCAAGACTTCTGTCTGTACTTAGCATTCCCTCTGTATAATGACTCTGTGGCCATAGCCCTTTGGCAGAATATCCTCAGGCCCTTGAAGTGTGGTTGTTCTATGACTTCTGATCCCTGGAGTAGCCCAGTCTCTAACAATAACTCCTTTTCAAAATGGTGCGTTGTTATGGAGCTGTGGAGATAAAGCTAAGAAAGAGCTACTGTGAAGTTCTTCTGCCCAGCTAGCCTCCCATTGGAGAGGACACGTTTTCAGAGGAAAACCCCACTGGATTGACAGTCCAGGCATCATGGGGCTGTTCTGAGGCTAATGCTGCCAGCCAGTCTGCATCCCACCAATGGCAACTGGCAAACCCCACACTGCTTCCTTTGCTAGAGTATCCATGAATACAATCACCTTGGCACTGGGGTGGTGGCCCTCTCTCCTCACCTTGTTGTTGTGGCGTAAGGTGTCCCTGTACCCACTGGGAGCAGGATGAACTATATACTGGCCCATTCTTTTCTTTGTGTTGTACTGCTTTTCTGTGACTTTTAATTTTCCTTTTGCCTCCTGTCTTGGTTATTTTTCTCACATTGCTGAGACAAAATAACCAAAACAGAATTTGGTACTAGCAGGGGATCATTGCTGTGACTGCAGCTGAATATGTACAGTCTGAATAAGAGCCTTTGGGAATGGCTTGTGGGAAGAGTTTGGGAAGATTCAGAAGTGGTGCCTAAAAGAGTGCAGCTAAAGTGCCTTATACTGTTTCGTATGAGAGATTCTGGTCAGAGCTCAAAAGGCCAGAAGGCTGATTAGAAATCCTGCTGGTAAAGACCAGGCTTGGGAGGCTTCTGCTGGAAGGAAGGGCTTCACTGTTGTACTATAGATGATGTGTGTTATGGCTTGGCAAGAAGTTTGTCTGCATTTTGCTGATGTCCAGAGATTTTTGTCTGAAACTAAGATTAAGGGCAGTGGACTAATAAATCTGGCAAAAGAAATTTAAAGGCAGTCAAATGTTGAGGGAATGGCACACCTATTGTTGGAGGTCGTTAGTCAGATTTATGCCACAAATCAAGAGCAAAGAGCCCAGCAGGATGATTTAAAATGTTGTGAGTTTGGCAAAAAAAAAAATAAATAAATAAATAAAAAATCAAATAAAACTATAGATTGCAAAGTTAGAGCTAAGATCTCTATTATTGAGCAAAAACAAAAATTAAAAAATGGCCAGAGTGCATCACAAAAAGAGCAAGTCTCCACCTCTTTGCAGACTCAAAACTGCAAAAGTGAAAGTCTTTGCTTTGAGGAGAAAGTCACAGAGTGTCATGTTCCAAAATGGTGGCAACCACACTGTGTTCCAGAATGGCAGCTGCGGCTTCACCAGGTTCCAAAATGATGGCAGCATAAGGAATTTATTCCCCACAATCAGGTTCAAAATGCTTGGTCATCCAGTGCTGCAGTTGCTATTCACCACTTAAAGAACTGGTTGTTCCCAAATGTATGTGATTATAAATACAACTTCTATAAACATTTACGAGAACAGAAGATTTTATTTCTCATGGGTAAATACCCAGAAGTTAGATTATCAGATAAAAATGAGGATGTATTTTTAAGGAGCCATCAGTTTCTAAATCAGCAATACCATTTGCATCTCTACAAGCCGAATAGAAGAGTTAAATTGCTCTGCATCCTCATCAACAATTAATATTATTATTTTATTGTGTGGTGTGGTGGTGGTGGTGGTGGTGGTGGTGGTGGTGGTGGGTGTGTGTGTGTGTGTGTGTGTGTGTGTGTGTGTGTGTGTGTGTGTTGGGTGTGTGGCTAGCCATTCTGATAAACACCTAGTGGTGTTTCACTTTGGGTTTAGTTTGCATTTTTCTAGGGACTAATTATGTTGATGCCACTCTCTTAGGAGGGCAAAATGCAACTTTCCAAGCCAGATTCAGTGTCCTTGTCTTTGCCCATCTCAGGAAAGTTGTCATTCTTTTCTCATCTCTAGTGCCTACCTTCCACCTTTTGCTTTACCATGACTTTCAGTGACCCTTCTTGGCCAGGTGGACAGCTGCTTACCAACCCCACAGGGACTTCCCCCTGAACTGACTTTCCAGGTCCTCCACATGGGTCCTTCTCTAGGGATGGCCCGGGGTGCATCATGGTAATTGCTTTTCTCAGCAGAGTCCCTCATTCTTTGTCCTGAGGTCTCAGGGACATGGCCAGCAGATGATTGTACCACCTGGATGCAGTTCTGTGCCAAGGGGCCTGCTGTCACTTTCCTTCTCCACCTCGAATTGATCCCAAGAGGGAAAGTGGGCCATGAAGGTTTGACACTTTGTCCCTGTTTATGCACAACATCACGGCCTGGTGCACTTCTTCGGGGACCACTAAGGCCATTACCTCAGCCTCACTTCTAACTTCAGGTCAGGGACGAAAGTGTGTTTAAAGTTAGTAGATTCTAAGTACCCCCATGCATAAAGATGTAAAAATGTATCTCTTCTCTAACTCCTTCACCTCCCATACAATGAGGTCAAGTTGTACTCCGTGACACCTTTGTCTCAGAAATATATGTAAACATACACGTGTGAACTGTATTAGATTATTGTACAACATACATGCATTTCTGCCTTGAACTGCAGTCACGAAGGAAAAGCTATTGGCCTGTAGTACACAAAAAGCAAAGTACCCTCTAAATTTAAGGGTCTGTTTGTATGGAATATGGAGCCCAGAAACAATTCGGTAAGAAAGTAAGGGCTTAAACCATCCAAGAGCAAATGGAAAATGTCTAGCTCCACTCAGACAAAAAGGATGTTGCTGTGACATTATGTACAACTGCAGGGAGATGCCTCTGGGACTGCATGAGACTCCAAGAAAATTTGTCTTTCTTGGGTCTCTTTACTTTTCAGGCCCTGCTCACCTGATGTTTCCAGGAGAATTTTCCTGTGGAACACAGAGAATGCCCATTTGAGTGGTGGGGCTCTCTGAGAAAACAAGATGATGATCATCCCATTTGCGATTTGCTAAACATACTTATCTGAAACCACACTTTTCTGTTCTTATGTGCCCAGCAAGGAAGCAGGTGTAGGGGAGGCAAGAACCTCATGGGAGCAGTGAGTGGATCATGGACCTAGGACTCTTCATACAACTTTTACATTTCTTCTGGAGGACACACAGCAAGGCCAAATTTATGTCACAAATCAAGTGGGTTTGGGGCTGGCTGATTTTAGAGTTTTCTGGTGGTCAGAGAGAACACCCAAATAGGTTCCTATCTGGCAGAAGATTCTGGAGGAATACAGATTCTATTGTTTTTGAGGAATGATTTGCAGCCTGAATTCACCTACACCTCTATACCTTTGGGATCCAATTCAAGTCACAGTCTCTCTGGGGGCCTCAGGGTCCCTGGCTGTGCATGCTGAGACCCCAGCTTGCTGACGTGGTGCTGACAGTGAGCTGCAAGGGCAGGGAGGGTAGAGATGGAGTGAGGCAAAGCTGAAAGAAACACTGCCCTTTTCTTCCTGCTGTCCAGGTTGAAACCCAATCAGTTTCTTTGTTGGCTGTGTGTCAGAGTCCCCTGTGTATCCTTCCCTGATAATTCCATTCTCCTCCTGGCACTGTCCATTTGCTTGGAGTTTTGGTTAGTTGTTTTTGGTTATTGTAATTGGATAGGCATTATTTTTCAAGGCCAGTCAAGTTACTAACACAGAAACAAACAAACAACTAAAGTATCCCTTGTGGAGAGAACAACAGCAATAACAACACTGCCTTCCATAGAATTCTTTACGTTTCCTCCCACTGGTACTCTTTCAGGACAGCAGTGAACCCCAGTAAGCCATGAATGAGGAAGAATAGGAAATAAATAGAAATAAAACCTTGATATATTGCAGTATCACTGAATTATCTACCATTCAGCCTTGTGTTTTTATGTGTCTCAGTTGCCTTTTGCCTTTGGAGCTTGCTGGAATTTCCATGGAAACTTATAAGCGTCTTTCTATGGTGCATTGTTATTCTAAGTTTCTGTTCTCCTTTCCCAGCATGTGCAGCAGAAAGAATAGAAGCTGAATTTGTAGTTAGTCTATATCTCTTCTGGGATGGCATTTCTCAACATGTTCTTCCATTTCTCTGTTGTAGCTCAAATAAAATGTAGAAAGTCTGGGGGCTTCTTTTGGAGTATCTCCAAGACTACAGGTATTTCAGCCCAACCTGGTTTTGCATCTCTCTCCTTTCTTCCTAGGTAGCAGGTATCAAAGGGATATTCCTGGCAAACAAGAAGGTGGATGAGCAGGTGAAGACGTACATCACTTACAACAAAGGCAGGGACTGGCGCCTGCTGCAAGCTCCAGATGTGGACCTTCGGGGAAGCCCAGTACACTGCCTGCTGGTCAGTCACCCCGCTCATGGGGAGCTTGCAGGGCTGGTTACCAGGGGTGAGAGGTCAAGGGCTTTCTCCTACTGTGAGGGCCTGGAGATTTGGCTGTGGCTGAGTAGAAATTTTATCTAAGTCCTAAGGGGCATGGGTCTGCAGGCTAATACTGCTGCGTCAGTTGTGTGGAAGGCTCTGTTCAGTTGTACAGACCTTTATGGTGTACTTCAGCTCATAGTAAAATAAAGAAGTGTGTAAGAGAAGGAGCCTATACTTAAAAGTCCCAGGCAGAGCTTCAAAAGATGCTAACATGATAGTTTAATGAGTGCACGATCGATGTCAAGCAGACTCAGTCTTGAAAGCCCAAGGAAGGTCACATGGGCACTTCTACCTGGGAGAGTCAGGCAATCTATCAGTTTCCTCTGGTGCTTGCTATGAAGCATGTCAGGGTAGGGATGCAGCAGAGGAGGGGTCTGAAATAGCCTCCATGTAGGGAGGAGAAACAAGGACCATTAACACTCCCCAACCTCAGCACCTTCTTAATTAGGGCCAGGCCAGAACCCTCCTGACACCCAGAAGTGATTATGCTGCTCCAGAGCAAAATGGAAGCTTTTACCATGTTAAAAAATCAAGCACCTGTGTGTCATGTTGTAGACACTCTACTGAATGATGGGGACATGGTGAAGACTAGGGCCAACAGTGCCCTTACCCTTTTATGTACTTTTCAGACTGAGTTCAGATTTTTTTCTTTTTTTGCTGATGTTTTTCTTGTTTGTTTCCTTCAGTTTGTTTTGGGCACTAAGATCAGAGACAGATGGCTGCCTACCTCTAAAACCTCTGCATAGTATAATTTTTTCCCCTAAGATCTTAGCCATGCTTTAATCTTATTTTCTTAACCTGACTTTTTCTTTTCACTCTTACGTCCTCTTGTTTTTACTTTTTGTATAGGATATTTCTGTAAATCCTCAAGCCCTTTACAAATGCTCCTAGGGCATAGATAAATAAATAGGGGACCTAAACTTAGATGTGACAAATGATCACTTTACATAAAGTTCAAGTGACATCTCTTTAGATATAAGCAGACCCAATCCAGTTAAAAAAAAAAAAAAAGGCAAAAGATGTAGGCTGCTTCACCCGCCTTCCCCTCTGCACCCCTTCTGGTGGCTTTCAGAGCTGTAAGAGGCAGGCTTTGCTGACCATGATCAGATGTGGGAAGATGTAGGATGTCTTGGTCATCCTCTGAGAAAAGGCCAGGGAAGCTTTCTCCAAGCCATGAACCAGGCTAACAGAGACCTGGCCCTCCAGTAGGAGGGGTGCCAGCAAGGATGAGACTCAAAAAAATTTGATTGTAAGAGTCATGATCCAAAATACAGTTCGTGTTTGAATCTTTTTTGAAGGTTTGTGTAGTAGAAGGCACATTGCCCTTAACCCCCCTTGGGGCTACCCTTCACTCCAGACACACTCATCCCACCACGCCTGATACTTTCTAAAGCAGTTCTGCAGGTCCTCTTAGGTGAGTGTTTCTAGTCATACTGCCAAGGCTGCTTCAATGTCTTGACTCCATTCAAATCCTTTACCTTTCATGATCATTGTGACTTTGGATATGTGGCACCAAATCCAGTGAATGGGTGGATGTGGACATATTTGATGTTTTCACAAGCCTTCCTTTTTTGTTGAATGGCACTGGGCAAAGGCATTTACCATACTTTGGATCTAACTCATGAAGACACTCATGAGGGAGGACCTCTCAGAGAGTGGCAGGAACGTTGGGCCACGTGTGCTTGGAATGAGGGGGAGTTTTTTGAGCAGGACTGATGAAGATGTACCTTGTACTGTAATTTTTTAAATTAAACACTCATTTTAATCACCCCTTGTATTAGGAGTGAGGGCAGTGAAGATTATGGATGATACCTGAGATAACTTCTAAAGAGAAATCCTGGCTTTTCCAGGTGTAGAGAGAGCAGTGGGCAACGCTTCATCCAGGTCCTTGCCATTTCTGGAAGCAGAACACCTGGAAGCCTCATCTGTAGGGGACAGCGGTGAGTGAAAGTCAAGAATTTCCTGGAGTAAAATGACTTTCCTCTTCATTTCAGCCCTTCTGCTCCTTACACCTGCACTTGCAACTTCCTGAAAACCCATATTCTTCAGGAAGGATCTCTAGCAAGGAGACGGCCCCGGGACTGGTGGTGGCCACAGGTAGGGAAAACATCCCTGGGCTTCTTCCTCACTGAAGGTTTCCAGAATAGGTCTGTGTCCTATTTTTGCACCATGGGTTCATTTGGTCATTCCTTGAAAGCTACAGGAGCTCTCCCCAGAAAATGTGTGGGAGTTTTGGGTCCCCGGAGTCCCATCACAAGAATCTCAGATGCAACAAGCTCTAGACAATCATAACTTCTACGTTAATGCATCCTCCCCCTTACCACCACCACCCTGAGGATGTAGACTGGTTCTCTATGCTTAGCAAGAGGTGTTTGTCAAGCTAACTAGGTCTGATGATTTGTAATAGGCAATTCTCAGTCAGAGAAAACACGATGGATGAGGTCTCCCAGTTCTCCAAATAGAAGTTGTTGTAGTTTTCTCTTTACACTGAAGATACTTTACCCAAGAGTTTTGCCCAGAGTTGTTTTTAATCAGGAAGTCTCTGGTGCATGTAAAGCTTTGTTTACATGTGATTAAGCACTTGGCTGCAAGCCTGGGGGAAAGGTTGCCTTGGTGGAACTCCTGTCCACTGAGGGTCAGTCGGAAATGAAGATAAAGCAACTCTGAGATGAAATGCAGGTCTCTGGGGAATGTGCTCTGATTAGCATGCACTCGATTTGCATACACCTTTTCAGGAATACATTGCCAGCATAACACAAATAAAGCTTCTAACCTTAAAAGTTAGAGCTCTGGTGTGAGGCAGTTCCTTTTCTATTAAAAGCAGATAAATTCTTAGGAACGTTCGTTCTGAGGAGGCACATTCTGTTTTCCCTCATTAACCCAAAGCTCTGACTTTTGGGTTTCTGCTCTCTTTGCAAGGCTTTCTTCTCCAATCCTCTAACTGAGGAAACTAAAACACCATTAGTGACCAACTACTGTTATCAGATTGACAGTGTGACCCCCTGGCTTCTCAGCTGCTCTCCCGTGAGGATGGATGGATCCTTCACAGTTAACACTGTTGGCCCAGGATTCCGGAACAGCGACCTGTGAGATGGGCTCTGGTCTGTGTTCCTGGCTTGGGGAGTGGTCCTTAAACTCTGTAGTAGGTGACTTGGTTCTGACTCAGGGGCTGCCGCCCGTCTTCCAGGGCTACTGGAACCACAGGGGTGGAGTAGAGGCACCAGCGGTAGAAAGTGATCGGTAACAGAAGTTAGTAAAGTTGAATGCTGAGCAGGTACCCGGGCATTGTTCTATGTGGTTTAACCTCTCTGAACTTGAGTGCTTTCATTGGCAAACTGGGAGTAGCAGTATTACCATAATACTATTCCAGGATTAAATGGAGTAATGAATTTCAAATGCTTAGAATAGTACTCAGGACACACTGAATGCTTGCTACATGCTACCAGTCATCATTAATATCACAAAAGTTAGAACTGCTCTTCTTGTGTCAGGAGAATATTACTTGCTCATCTCCTTCAGTAGAACTCACAAATCACATGCATACTGTGAAACTTCAGAATCCTGTCTCCCTGCCTGCTAAGCTGTGCTCTTGCACTTACTGGACTTGTGAATGTTTTTTAGTTTTGGGCTTTTTTTTCTTCATCTTTAAAACAAAGATGTTTTCTGCCTTGTGAGGGTATTGTAAGAATTAGATATGGATGTGGTGCTGAGAGTTTATGGAGGCAACATTAGTGGTGGTTGTTATTACCCATGAGCTGTATATGTTTTTAGATTAGTTTTAATGTTGTCTTTTATGAATTAAAGTCTTTTATGAATGTAAGCATTACAGGTTTTTTTTTGTTAGTTTTTTTCATCCATCTGTATCAAAATTGAGTTTTTCTGTCCTCCTTGCAATGCCTGGACCTCCTTACCAGGTACCTGCCAGTGGGTGAATATAACACAGCTGATGAGGTCCTGATGCCTCTTCATGCTCAGCTTTTCCTTATCTGCTTCTCTGGTCTCCCCAGAGTGGTTTTGTCATGAAGAAAGTGATTATGAAGTCATCCAAGTATGCCTGGGGTGACTTACAGGCCAGTCTCTTGGAGACCATGCTTACACCCATCCCCCACTTGCCCTGGGGGACCACAGGCTCTCCCCCTCCTTTGCTCCCCCTTCCCATCTTGCCTTGAGATGCAGTCTCAGGATGAATGTGTGCCCTGGAATTCCTTTCCACTTCTTGTTGAGGACACCTCCAAGGGAAGTCTGAATTTTCATCTGCGGAGTTTGGCAATTGCTTTTAACAAGGAGAGCCACTGGGATCTTTAATACCCTGAACACTGGCTTCTGCCTAGTAGTAAAGACTTCACATATTCAGTGCTTACCATGGGCAAAGTACTCTCTCTGCTCTGATTGTGCAGTGACCCTGTGATACAGTCACAGCAATCTCAAGCCCCTTTAATTTTCCAAGATGTGAAGGGGGAATGGGAGTAGGCGTCAAGCCCAGGCTCACCCTTCTCACACCAGCAGAGTGCTCCATCCCATGACAATCCAGCCATGCCTGTCTCTCAAGCCCCTTAACAGGCTGCTCCATAGCTAACACCCCCCCCCCCCCCGCTTTGCTTCCTACAAACCTGAGTGTCCATACCTGGTCATCCTGTCCTTGATGATCTTCACCCACATGGCTGGCTGAACCCCATCTGTCCTTCCTCCATGAGCCCTTCCCACCCTGTGCAGGCAGCTTCTCTTTAGGCATCTGCGTGATAAGAGCAGTATCTCTAATCTGCAAAAACCACCACAGTCCCCCTTCCTCCAGCCTCTCTTAACCTGCAATAGCCACCACAGTTCTCACTTTCTCCAGCATCTCTAACTCATAAAAGCTACCTCAGTTCTCTCTCCCTCTAGCATTTCTAACCCACAAAAGCTACCACAGTTCTCAATTGCTCCAACATCTCTAACCCGCAAAAGCCACCAGTTCTCGTTTTCTCTTTTTCACAAGTGTGTGAGCAACACAGAAGGCTAGTGGTAGTGATGAGAAGAAATGGGACACAACCAAATTGTTGACGGCTGGGCCAAAGGGCCCTGGCCCCTCCATTCCTTACCAACACTAGCTGATGGGGAGGACGCCCCCTGTTCGCCTGCATTTTGCTGCCCTTCCTCTCTCCTGCCATAGCACGCATGCAACTACAGCTACACTTCTGTCTTCCACTCCACTCTGGCTGGTCCACTTTCATTTCACTTCATCTATCAGGTTCCTAACTCAAGTCTTCCTCCTCTCCACCCTCAGAAAAGCGGTTCCTATCAGAATGCCCTATCAGAATGGCTGCTTAGGGATTGAACATATTTAAAGATCAAATCATCCTGGATACATATTTTCTGTGCCTTCATCTGGGAACCAATTTTCTGGTTCAGTAGGATCTGGATCAGTAGGATAGCTCTTGGGGTGCCCTTCAGAAGATAAAAGATGTTTCTGAATGTAGACTTGATTGTGAGCATGGGGTTCCCACCACAATAAGCCTTCTAAACCCGTATAGGCAAGCTTTGAAAGAGAGGCTGATAATATTGGCAGATCCAATTGAGGGCAGCATAGCCCCTAAGGAGTCAAGTCAGACATGGCAACTATGTGACTGCAGGACAATGGTGCACTTGCCACACCACCCTTCCCCAGGGCTCTTGGTAGATGTTACAAAGGGCCCACCTCATGCTATTGTGCTGAGACTACATATGGCTTCCAGATCCATCCTAACATAATGCTTTCAGGCAGCCATCACAAAATCAAGTTGACATTCTCTGTTTCCTCCCGCTTTACATCTGTCTTACAAAACCTGTGTCTGGAGGGTCGAATTTCGAATTCCAAACAGATCTCCCAAGAGCTGCTGCTCCTCGAGCCTCTCCCTGCTCCTCTCATGCCTGCCTCCTGTGCCCTGAGCCCTGGGGTTATTTTTGGAAACCCAAGTGTCAAAACAAACTGGTTAGGCGTGTGCACTCTGATGCTGATGTGAGCTTGACAAGCTGTAGCCTGGCTCTCATTTCTCGTTTTGAAACATTAAATGTCAGGCACTCAATTAACATTTTCATTATTGCATTTTTATTGTGCCCTTATTCAGGCTACAGATGTGTGGGAGCTAACATTCACTTCCTGCTGTTTTTTTAAAGAAAAAATATCTACCCATATGTGCGATTTCCATGTTTGGGGTACCTTCCTGGTTTTCACTATGTCCCCAAAGGCACATCACCATTGGAGCAGCATTCTGTCATTTATTTCCTTACTCATCTATCCCACAGTCACATGTTAAGCGTTATCTACTGTTTGGGGCTCTGAGACTGGAATTGTCCACTGAGGAAACTAGGACAGTATTGTCAGAATAGAAAATCTTGACAAATTTCTTTTTAACGAACATGATTACAAGGTGATGCAGTACAAGCAGGGAAAAGAAGAGAAGAGAATGTATAGGGTTAGAAGCAGTAACTGTGGCTGGTCTAGCCATAACCTAGGCACCTGCTTTGCCTATGCCTGGTGACCCTGGTATGCTAAGTATGGTTATATTATTTGTCTCAATCTGTAATTGAGGTTATGTATTCTTTTGCTCTAGGCTGCTCAACTTCCTGCTACTCAAAAGATATTCTACCAGATTGAAAACACACATTAAACACACACACACACACACACACACACACACACACACACACACACCCCTCTGTAGATATGCACATCCATGCACATTTACACATCAGTTTTGGGGGGCTAAAATTATACCTAAAGAGTATACTTTCTCCACTTATGCCTATCCCTTCACTTGTTCCCATTTTCCTAAGACATCTGTCAGAAGAAAATTTGCATATGGTACATGTCAGAAGAAATTTACAGTAGCATTGGTATACAGAATGAATAATTCAGGAAACTCACCCTAGACGATATTCATTCATTGAGTTTTCCTCTTTAAAGATGTCTTCCTATCACACTATTTATTTGTCTTCCCGCTGGGCTTTTGATATGACACCAAGAAAACGCTGCACAAATCACCTGTAAGCATAGCTTCCAACATCTCTATCTTTGATACCCATTCCCAAACCTGAGCAGACTGACTCTGTATACTGCTTGACAATTTCAAATGATCTGATTATGTTGCAGGCAACATTGGTCCGGAGCTCTCCTATACTGACATTAGTGTGTTCATCTCCTCTGATGGCGGGAACACATGGAGACAGGTAACTGGGATGATGCTGAATGAGGGAAGAAGCAGAGGTGTTCAGAGGAAATTCTGTCAATATCCCCTCTCCCTGTGGATTCTTAGGCCGCTGTGACTCTGTAGTCAAAAACTTTGAAGCAGCTGCTCACTCTGATTAATCTGGCTGGAGGTTTAGAAGGGCAATAGGGCAAGATGGGAAGAACAACATAGAGAATAAGAAGGAGTGAAAGTTTGCCAGCTGTTTCATTTCTTCCTGCAGCTACATGTGGAACAGCTGCCAGATGTTAAATTCCATTCTGGTTGCTGGGGATGTAACGGATAAAACATTGTCTGTCATGAATGTTCCAGAGGATCCTGGCAAGCAGACCTCTTCACCTTTCTGAATCTGTTTTCTTTATCTGAAGCATGAAGGGATTAGAATACTAAAACAGACAGTCTGTGGAAGTTGATGATTAAGCCTTAGGTAGACCCAGCCTCCAAGATAAGACAGCTTAACAGATACATGAGTTCACTGAGGATCGATTCAGTTTTACAAACAGCAGCGATGTCTAATAGAACTCAGTGATGATGGAAACGTTCCCTATCTATGCTGTTACACAACCTGCCAAGCATGTGATACAGGCCTAGTGGGACAGAGGAACTGAGCTTTTCATTTGTTTCAGGTAAATTACATTTAAATCATTGCACGTGGCTATTATATGGGGCAGCACCCATATTTAATTTTGGGAGTTCCTTTTCCCAAGGAGCTCAAAATTAAATAGAGGGAAGATGCTGACAAATAATAGTTTAGGGTTTATTTCATGCCATTATGAGTATGGACTTAAAAGAGTTGATTCTACTAAGGAAATTGGGAGAGCCTACACAAGAGGTGGTGGCATTTTGGTAATTCTTAAAGGTGACGAAATAAGGGATCACTGCATGCTTTGATAGTAAAGGTGAAGTCACCATTGTTGGACCAGTTTAGGCCTGAAGGCTGTAGAGAGGGTTGGCACCCTCATTAACGGTGTCACCATCACTGTCACCATTATCACCGCTACCATGATTTTTAAAATATTATCAAGCACCTAGCTATTTTAAGTACTATGTGTCATAGAAGAATATGTCAAGTTTCCTACTTCCAAGACCATAGTCGGCTGGGTAGGGAGCAGACACATAAATAAGATTATACCTTCAAAATGGGAGATTCTGTTGTGAGTACAAAGGGTAGGAAAAAAAATGTTATGCAAATTCACCAAATTCTTCTGGTATGAAATTACCAACAGACAGGTCAGTATCTATCCACCTCACCAAATAGCTCACCTGGCCAAGTGACCACTGAGCCATCATTTCCTGGTGCCATCACTACTTTGATGTTTTCCCCCTTTTCTCAAATAGCCAAGGCTTCTACTTTTCACTACAGTGGTGGACAGGGTAAGACTTATCAGTGGGCAGATTAACGGCCTCAAGAGGAAATTGGGAGGCTGCCTTCCTCAGCCCTCCAAGCACCAAGGCTCTTCCTATATCCTTCATCCTCAGGCTTCTTTCCTGCACCCGTTAAGTGGCTTATCATAGAGCTTCCCAATAAGCTCTGGAGAGACAAACCTAACTGAATTATCCTCTGCCCATTAAGATTTCACATTAATAGTGCTGGAGATTTAGCTCAGCGGCATAAGAACCTGCCTTGCAAGCAGACGATCCTGAGTTCAATCCCTGGTACCGATTAAAGAAAAAAAAAAGATTTCACATTAATAAAACACTTATCTTTCCTAACATGGTAAATATGAAGGTTGAAAGTAGTAAGGTTCCTCTACCACTTTTCCGTAGAGATCACTGATGCACATATGAGGCGGACCCTTTCTGCCTCCTCACTCCCTCTTTGAATTAACCTCCCTCCCTCTCCCCTTTCCAGCCCTCTTCACCCAATCTACCATCCCAACTTTTTAATCTAGACTATGGGAGCCCCTATCAGTGGCTAACTGCTGGAGGAACTATTTAAGCTTACTTTTCTCTAAAAGCACTGAAATTCAGGTTAGTTCTTCACTGAAGAAGTGTTTTTCCTGCTTCATATTAGTCATAGATGATATAAGAATTGATCTGGGTAGCATTAGGTCTAACCTGCTCTTAGTTAAGAGCTGTGTATCATAGTTGGTATTTAGGAAATGTCCATAATAGATGGGTGAGTGGATCACTGTGTGAGTGAATGGCTGAGTGGGTGGATGGATAGCTTTTGGATAAAATAGTTGAATCAAATATGAGTAACTTTACTTCCCTGAAAGTGCCATTGTCATAGTTACTTTCTTTTCATTGTTGGAACAAAATATACCAACAATTTAAGGAAGAAAAAATTTATTTTGGCTCACAGTTTGTAGAGATTTCAATCCTTAGTTGTGTGGCTCCAAGGCAGGTTATGGAAGAGGGTTCTGGCAGAGGAAAAACAGTCCATGGCATGGTAGGTGGGAGGTGGAGAGAGCGGAAGAGTGGACTGACCCAATGATGAGTATCACACTGCCATGATCGAGTCACTACTCAAATGTCAGCCCTATGAGCTGATGTGGATTTGGGGGCCATCTAGACATACACCAGAACAGCTGGTTGAATAGAGTATGTGTTTGTAGACATGGAAATCTTCATTCAACTTTCAGGGCAACTTAGAAACTAGTGGCTTAGCATAAGTACTCAGTTACCATAGAATCTAAGGAAATTGTCTCTTAAGATCCTGGGTAAATTTTAATAAATCCTCTGAGACATAGAACATTTATTAAATTAGCAAATATCTGAATAGAGCAGAGGAAGGGAGGGCTGAGTAACTTTCTAAGATGAAAAGATGAGGTAAGATTCTTTGAAATCACAGTTTTCCTCAGGTTATCTAGTTGAATGTGCATCTATTGCCTTACCTGGACACACCACTCTGGTTCACATTACTGGGCAAATGAGCCTTAAAAATGTCATTTGAGTGGCTTAAGCAGAGTTATGTGTTCTCTCTGATCCTAGTTTCTCATCAATCATCCATCAACTAGAGATAATCTTTACCAAACTACTAGGGTTATTGAAAGGCTTAGATTCTAGATGAAGGAATATATATGAAAGACGTGGACTGCTAACACTATGCAAATGTAAGGCATTGCTATGATTGTTGTTGTTGTTGTTGTTGTTCCAGATCTTTGATGAAGAGTACAATGTCTGGTTCCTAGACTGGGGTGGTGCCCTCGTAGCCATGAAACACACGCCTCTGCCAATAAGGCATTTGTGGTAAGGAGAGCTCCCTGCCATCCCTAGCTTATTGACAAGTAGCTTGTTAGTGGAGAGGGTGGGGTGAGTTATTCTGCATGATTCTTCTTCTTGCCCATTCATGCCCATTTCTTCACCCTTCTATTCATCAGTCCTGCTTAATATCCGTATCCGTACTCTGCCTAGTTCATAAGAGTCCAGAGCAGGTCATGTAACTCAGGTTGGGGCATGTGATGAGTGGGATAGGGTGATAGAAATGGGTGTTCCAATGAGACAGGAAAGGCCTGTGAGTTCAAATAGCCAAGATTAGGATCCAAACTATTAAATGGAGATTACTACAATGTATGGTTACATTCACCTACCAGATTATTAGTTCAGTTCTGGGTAAGTTGAACTTGTGATTTCCATGAATATTTTATCAGAGATGACCATTAATTATCAGATGCTTTTATCTGAAGATCAGGGGAAATGTCAGAGATGACACTGTAGGTTTTTATCAGTAGCCAGTAGGTACTAGGGGTTAGTTAAAAACACAACCATGGGCTCAGTGCCTTGAGAGATTGGTATACTAAGGAGAATTGGGACACCTATTAGACTTTGTTATCACCCATTTAAAATGATGTGGAAATACAATCATGTTAAATGCTTTACGCAAGGCTATATACCCACTGCTGAGCAAAACCAAGCTTATCTCTGTTATAAGAGCATCTGTATTTTAACAGTTTTAACAGTTAATATTCCTGATACCATGAGGCGCACTAAGAGAGCGATGGTGTGGTCTCTCCCTTCTGGAGCGCATAGTCAAAATAAGGGGTCTAGATGGTTTCTTCATTGATCATTAGGAATCACAGCACTGTCTGCTGCATGGTTCCAGATGTGCCTCTCACTGGAAAAGGGTCTGTGTGCAGCACATGCCCCAAGGCCTGCTCCTTGAAGAAAGGATGCCAGGCGTTGCAGGATTGGTGGGAAACAAGCCAGGAAAAGACGGACCAAAGCCTGGAATTTAGAGAACTTAGGCAGAATGTATTCAAAAGTCTGTATTGGATTAAAGCCGAACCATGAATATGTAAGTGGAGGCAGGACTGTGAGGAGCTCAGTTTGAGCTGGAAAGTAATTTCCTCCATTGTCACAGTCTGTCTGTCTCTGCGGGAGAAGTGCTGTCTACTAATGACTGGGTAGGACTTGGACTGTGAGAGGACAGAGCTGGTCTTAGTTGCTTTTCTCATTGTTGAAACAAAATACCCAACACCCAAAGGTAAAGGAGGGAAGGTTTGTTTCAGCTCAATTTGTAGAGGTTTCAGTCCACAGTCAGCTGGCTCCAAGGGAGGGTGGCATAGTAGAGGCGCATTGCAGGGAACAGTGGATGGGATGCCAAGCCAAAGGCAGTGAGCAGCAAACTGCAAGCCTGCCTGCCCCTTTTACCCTGTCCACGCTAAAACTCTCTTGGGTGGTGCCACCCACACTCAGGGTAGGGCTTCTGTTTCCAGTGCATCTATCTGGGCACTAGAACTGTGCCAGTTCCCATCAGCAGACTAACTCAGTATCACACACTCTTAATCCTAGTAATCAGACCCTTAATCCACATTGGCACACCCCAGGTCCACCCACCTCTGCACAGCCCTACCTTTGACCCCATAGGTCTTTGGTCTTTGGAGGGACGTCTAGATATACCCCACACAGTCTGGAACACTTTTTTTTTTTTTTTTTTAATAACCAGGAAAGATTGTTTTTCCTGGCCTTCTTCCTGATCTAAGGAACCTCCAAGTATATCTCGAGAATTTATACTCTATAGACAGAGAGAGAGGGCTGGTGTTTTCCCCTTGGTCCTTGGAGAAATAGGTAGCAGCCTCACCTTGCATTTGACCTCCAACTAAAGTCTTTTTTCCTTGCTTATGGTAAAGGTCCAGTAGTTATTTAGTTGTTCATTTCTCCGGGGAACTTACTTTTGCTGAGGGAAGGCAGAGTTCGTTGCTATTTCTTTCAGTGTAGAAAGGAGAGTTACTCTGCAGTGGATGGGGCCCCTAGTGCTGAAGAACTAGGAGCTCTGGGTTTTGGAGAGCCTCTGTACCCTTACAGCTAGCTGTTTGGTGTGACCTGCAGTGGATTCTTGCCAGAGCCCTGCTCACTTCCTGTCTGAAAGCACCCAAGTTGGTAAATGTTTCAGTATTCACATAGGGATACATAAGGAAGATTGAATCACACCCCCAAAGACATCTTTTTTCATGCTAAAAACTGTGATTAACAATAATGCTGTATCACATATCTCAAAGAGAAGAATTGAGTGTACTCATAAATATATGATTTAAGTTTAAAGGTACACTCATTTTCTTAAGTTCATCACCCAGTATTTAGCTGAATCAAAACATCACATTGTATCTCATGAATTATGTGCCCATAAAAATGCAATTTAATTTTTAAAACATAAAAATATTTCTAAAACAGAGAAAAAAATGACACCCCACTGAATTTACTTTCATAAAAATGATAATACTGTTTAGTCCATCTTAGAAAATATTTAGGATTCTTTTTCAAGCTATGCTTGTATGACAGTATTATCTCCTTTTAAATGATTTTGTCATTGCTATTTGTTGTAAAAAAAATTTTTTTTTTGTGCCAGGAATTGAACTCAGCACCTTGAGCTTTGCCAGATAGGCTGTTATTTTGCTGAGCTATATCCTTGGCCATTTGTTGTAAATTATAGGCTTGAACAGAGATGACAATTCATGTTCACTTGTCTATCTATTCATTCCAAGAATGCTCCCTGTAAATGGTTAAATGCCAACTACTAAGTATGTGTTTGAAACAGCGACAAATAACTCATTCATAAATTCTCTTTTGTACTTTTTACTTCTCTTTCAAAGCCTATGTGAGTATTTGGTTAGGGCTTGGCCAAATCATTATTGTCTTAGTTACTCTTTACTGGCTCCTGAGACAAAATACCTGACACCCAAAGTTAGGGAAGGAAAGATTTATTTCTTACAGTTATTAGAGGTTTCAGTCCACACTAGGTTGGCTCCAAGGCAGCATGAGGTGGCAGGGCTGCCATTCATAGCCGCTGCAAATAGCAAGGTGCAAACTGGAAAGAGAGAGAGAGCCGCCTTCTTCCACCATTACGTCATGTACTAGCTCCACACCTAGGCACATGTAGCACTCATACCACCAAAATGAGCACTAGACAACAAACCAATCACAAACACTAGATTTGATGGAGTCCATAATTCATGAGGCTTGGGGGCCACTGACATAAACCATGGCAATTATCATTAATGTTTTCTTATGAAGTGGTTCACTGATTTAGACTCCTGCTTATCAGATACAGGCTCCTGAAACTCATCAGTTTCTTTATCCCTAGTAGTTCTAATTAAATCACAATCTCCAAGGTAAACAAATAACTTGCTTTAAGAGGAAGAAAGGTTAAGTAATCAGTTCAGTGTTATTTTCTGTTGTAGATCTCAGACTCCTTTTTTGTATATATATATATATATATATATATATATATATATATATATATATTTGTACAGGAAAAACATGCAAGTTTACCCATTCTCATACAAGGGTACAGTGGCTTTCACATTTAAATAATAGCTACATTGCATTTCAGAGGAAATATGAGTCATAATTGAAAAGCTGGAAGAAGCTTTAGCTGGACTAACAAGGCATGCTCTTTCCTACAAATTGAAATGATAGGTAGCTTGATAGGCATAGAGTCAAAACAGCATACAAATGAACCCATCCATTTGTGACTGTGTATCTGTGGTTGCGTAGAGATTAAAACCGAAGTGTTATTGCAGGTAAACCTCTCATCCAGTATTACCTTTGAACCTTAGCAGCAATTAGAGGCCAATGCACAATGGAGCCCCACCAAATGCAGTGCTCCCATGAAAACTCACAATAGACATAGTGACTCCTGCACTGGTAGACCGCAGTGTGATTCTGCTCAGCTTTGACAAACTGCCGGTGTCTCCTTTCAACAGATGTTCTCAGAAATAAAGGAAAGTATCCCCTGGCATTTTGTGCTCCTTTGTTCCTCTGTAAATGGTGTCGACCTAGCATTTGTTTTGTTTCTGAGAAACATTCCTGCAAAAACAATACTTTGAACTGACAGCGCTTCTGAGAAGGGAGAGTGTGTGCTGTTTTGAAAAACTTCCAGGTGACTGAAATCCTAGCACATGGATTTGTATTATAATGAAAAGGAGCAATGCACCTCAGCAGAGGAAGGGATGCTGGTTTGCCATGGACATTCTATTTCCAAACCAGAGACTTGTGAGAAGGACTCTGGTTGTTCTTGGAATATTCTTTTAGTTTTTTTAATCTCAATATCATGAACCCATAGACTTGATTAGTTCTCATGACATTAACTTGTGATTGACAATAATGCCAATTGTCTTGTGGGTTAAACTTGTAACTTAATCAGTTAATCTTTCTTTTTTCATGTGTAGAGCCTTTCTTTTCTATTGAGCATTCTTCTTTAAATTGGCCATACCTTATAAATCACTTTCCAATCTCCACCCCTAGTTATACTCACAAATCTGGATCCAGCCATTCAAAACTCTTAGTAGCAATGTTGTAATGTGGGAATCCAAAAAGCATTTAAATCTCAACATAAACCAAGGAAGAAACAAGGAGATAAAAAGGCTTTGCTTCTCCTGCCATTTCCCATTTCCCTTTCTGAATTGCTCAAACCCCCATTGGTATCTCTCAACATTTGTTCCTTTCGTTTATACAACCTGTGGATGTTTCATCATCAAATCCTATTGACTTCACTTCTGGAAATATCTTATATCTCTCCATCTCTTTCTTCCTCCACCACTATAACCTTCACCCAAGCTCCATTTTGTACTTCATGTACCCCCAAACCATCTGAGTCCTTTACGATCTGGCTTCTGCCTTCTGTTCTGATCCCATCTCCTGCTAATTTCCTTTCCTTGAAAATACACCACTGACTATCTTTCTGTCCTTTCTGTAGAGCAGCTTCATTTCATGTGAACTCTTTCCTCTGCAATAGCTCCACCTCTAGATCCTTGCCTATGCAGTATCTTATTATCATTCGGTCTCAATTTAAATGTCACACTTCAGGCAGGGCTTTCTTAAATTGTTACTATGAAGTAGTCATGTGGTCATTAGCAAATCAGTTTAATTTCCATGGCTCTTACATCTAATTCTTATGGTTCTGTCAATTTATTTGCATGTCATTTGTGCCCTTAAACTAGGATGTAAGTTCCATAGCAGTGAGGGACTCCCCTCCCTTCTTTGCTCTGTCCTTAGAACTGGAGCCACCGCTGCTGCCTCTGGTATATAGTGGCACATAGCTAGTGATTAATGAAGTTTATTTTCTTTTTATTCCGTAGTTCTGTTTTGCTACTATTTGAGGTCAATCAGAAGTTTACTCCTGTCTCCCTGAGTATTGTAATCCTACTGATTTCAATTTTACTTATCGATGTAATGAGGAATTCCTAGTTCCTTAGTCTTGGATATTAATGAGCTATTGATCTGAGGAGGAGAATATGGGTCTTTTGAGGATGCCATTCAATATAGTTACCTCAGAAAATTGTAAAAAGTTCTAGAAATCAAAAAGAATACTCTCAGGAACACCAGGCCCTCTGTACCCAACCAAAAGAATAAGATTTCTGTTTCAATTTTGGAGATTCCTTAGGGAGTTTTGAAATAGTCAAGTGTTACAAATTACTGATATGAGAAAATCACCCCATGGAACAGTTCTGGGCCTGAGAGTTGTCCAGTGACAGCAGGCGAGGGTCACAGCAGTCAGTCCTCACTGTGGATCTGGAGATGTGTATTGTTTATGTCACGCCCAGACTCAAATTCTGTAAGCCACCTTCCCTACCTGGACTTCAGCATTTCTCATCCATCCTTTAGCCATTTGCTATTCTTTCCTCTGACCTATGCAGGAGGCCCCTCCTTTCAGCTGGACTCACTTGAGTCAGCATGCTCTTGCTCTTCTGCAATTTCTTGCCCCATCTGGGCTCATCCTTACCCGAGAGTATTTATCTTGACCCTGGAAGGCTGTGATGGGCCCTTGTTGCATGCCCTATGGCATCCTCTTCTCAGTGTGTGGCACGCACATGCCTACACGATGCCCTGCAGATACCGACAGTGAGAGACAGACTCCTTTCATGGAATGCTGGCAACATGAACTACAACTTGCCCTGCTAGTGCCAGTAACTGATAAAGCTAAAACTGGCAAGGAAATTCTGAGAAGTAGATGAGAGAGAGGCCTTAAACTCACTTTGACTTCTGTCTATCAAGACAAAAGCAATTTATACAAAGTCTACAGGAAAAAATAAACTAAAAGCTTATCTTCTGTACTTAGCAGAAGTCAAGTAATTAGTACCCGGAGCAGACTTTGAGACAGTTGGGACTTCTCTGGGAGCCACTGGGCCACACAGCCACCAAGATTAAGTTCATTCTCAATCTGCCTTCCTTTTTACTTCTTTCAATCATGCCTTCAACTCACTTCAATGAAAAGTGATTCGTATGGTCTCAACTTTCTCAGGATTTACTTTGATTATTAAACCTCAACCTTTTTTTAAAAATGTAAGTGACCAAGTCCTTGAAATTCAAAACAGATTCTGACCTTTTAGCTTTTGTAGTGGGTTGTCTGCTTTTCCTTTATAGATATGAATATGGTAAACTACAAATACAGAAATTGTCTGAGACTGGTTAGTCTAGTGGAAGAGGGGTTGACTCTGTTATTGTTTCAAATCTATGTATTAGAAGGGCCAGGGACATAGCTCAGTGGCACAGCCCCTGCCTGGCAAGTGCAAGGTCCTGAGTAGGATTCCTGGCACAAAAAACTACCTGTGTATTAGGAATGAGTAGATAAGACAAAGAAGAACCCAGAGAAACAGACCTGCCAGGGAGCAGACAGTGGGCCTAGCATGTTGGCCCTTAATAGGAAACAGACTCCTACTTCCATTTCTTGATCATACTCGAATGGGTCAAAACAGGGCTCTTCTTTTCTTTTGTCACACGCTCATTCATTGACACTTACATTGCATCAACTCTAAGCCACGTGTTCTGCTACATATGAGGAATATAAAAATGGATGATACGGTTCTTGACCTCCAGGTTGTCAATTTAGTGTAAGTCAGACAAGTTTCTAAAAATGTATATGTGCCATAAAGGAAGAAACATCCCAATAAAACACATTTGTGGGGCTAAGGGGTCACTCTGTGAGTAAGACATTTGTGCTTCCTGAGCTCAGAGTGCATCAGCCCAAACAGGGAATTCAGAACCAGCTACAGGTCATTGCTCAGAGCAGAGGAGGCCTGGGAGAGGGAGTTCAGACCCAAAACTGTGGAGATAGGGGAGCGTGGATGATCAGAAAGGGCAATAAGGAGCACAGAAGATGGAGAGGCCAAAGCTGTCTTAGGAGAGAATTGGGGTCCGAAATAGTTTCCCAGCAGAAGTGGTCTTTGTGCTGCGTCTCCTGGGTGAGTCAAGGGTCGCAGACTAGCATGGTGCAATCAAGAGAGGAAAAAGCGCATGCCCAGAATTTCTCGCAAACCCTCCACTACCAGCAGCCTTTACAGAGGAGTGGGTTCTGCACCCGAGGCAAACCTTCCCCTTAAGATTGGTCAAAAGGTGGGGCAGAGCTGCCCAGAATATCTCAGCCACTCAAATAGTTATTCCTTGAAACCCCTTAAAGTGCATTGGTGAGGGGAAATCATTCCCACATCCATCCTGAATAAGTAGTAAATTGCTTTCCTTTAAAAGTTTGATCTGAAAGACACACAACCCCCTTCCCATAGGGTGCATGCCATGCTACTCAATTTATCTGTGTCAGAAACTCCAAGGGCTGAATTGATTGTGCTGTAAATTGAACCTCAGGTTTCATTCTGCGTACTTGAAACGTGACACTCCATCCACTAAGCCCTCCTGCTCTGGCTGTTTTTCTCTTCTAATGTGTTGAAATATTTCTCCAGTTCTGGCACTGTGTCTGCCTGGGCCAGGAAATGCAGTTTTGATCCAGTCTCATAATAATACAGGGAGATGAGGAAGATTAATACCTATTGATAATCCAGACTGCCAGGGAGAAAGTGACTGAGGGAACTTTAATAAGCTGAGGACTGGTCGCCTGAAGCTGTGACTTTATTTTCAGCTGACTCTTTCATGTGCTTCTCCCCACCCCAGGGTGAGCTTCGACGAGGGCCACTCCTGGGACAAGTATGGCTTCACTCTGCTTCCGCTCTTTGTGGACGGGGCTCTGGTGGAGGCTGGTGTGGACACCCACATCATGACGTGAGTACTCCGTTTGCTGAGATATAAAGGAGATCAGAGGTCCCCATTCTACTTCCATGTGAGCCTCAGAATTTTCCTGGGGTACCCTATACTTAAGCATTTTTATCTCTGGGCCACGGTTTGCTCAGTCATATAGTGGAAATATTTACACTTGTTTCCACCAATGCCAAAAACAAAAAAATAAAATAAAAAACCTACTGACAGGATTAGAGAGCTAGGCTCCTGATGGGACCTTTGTGATTTGTAATGGAATTTGAAATCTGAGACCATATTCCCATTTGTCCAAACTCAAGCAGACAGGAGGTTAAGTTATTAGATTTATTTGCTTTGCTCCCCCTAGAACAATCTAGTAAGAGGCAAGGGGTAGGAGGCCAAGAGAATACAACAGCTAATATACCAAAATCAGGGACTGCTTCAAGGGACACTTCCATGGTCAGTGTCTTCTACATGGGTGCATGTGAACACACACACACACACACACACACACACACACACACACACACACACGCATGCACACACACACACACACACACACACACACACACACAGTTGTTGTACCACTTCAGATTAATTTATTATAGAAGTTTTCATCACTTGTTTGCAATGAAGCCAGATAATGGAGATATAGATTTTAAAACTATGAAAAAAACTCAAAATGCTTTCCAAATATTAATGAAAGCAATGGCAATAGTAGTGTTTATTTGTGAGTATTTTATAAAATTATATGAAATTTTAGTTCTTTTAAATTGATTACTGGTATGTACATGTATGTGCGTGTGTATGGAGTAGGCCGTGGTCATCTTCCACCAGCCAGTCAGTTTTCTGTCACTATAAAGCATATCTGAGACAATGCACTGAAAAGGAGAGCAGGTTTCTTTCAGGTCATGGTTTGAGAAGCTGAAGTCTGTGGTCAGTTGGCCCTGGTGGCTGGCCTGTGGGCAGGTAGGGCATCATGATAAAATACGTGGTGGAGGGCACTGCTTACCTCATGGCAACCAGGAAGGAAAGAGGGAAAGGGAAGCGCCTGGTGACCTAACTTCCTTCCACTAGCTCCACTGCTTTTTAAGGTTCCCCCGCCTCCCATTTGTTCCAAGCTGAGAACCAGCCTTCAACACATGTGCCTTTGGGTATATTCTGGTTCCAAATTACAGCAGCACAGAGCGCTCAGAGCATGTGTCTGTGTTTGGTAGCATTGTGTAGTCTGCTGACTCTGAAGGACCCTGCTCTGCTTTGAACTTTCGTGCTAATGCATTTCTGTGTACTTAAAGTTAGTCTTTGCCAAGTAATGATTTTGTGGAGGTACCAAATATAGGGGCGAAAGCAAGGTTTATGCTCTGTCATGTTTACAGGGTGATCACTTTTGAAGAATACTTTCCAAATGCCACTATGCAGTGTTGACCAATCCCATCATTCAGCCTCAGCCTACATAGCCCCCATGCATGCATATCCAGTCTCATGGGGAGAGCAGTGGCTACTCCTTTGCAGTTTATGAGTGAAAGAAGAACCCAGCTGATGGGTACTGGAGACAGCAGGAACTGAAGAAAAAATAAAACACATTCACACTTGGCCCCAGGCCTGTGCCTCTGGACTTCCTGTCCAGCTGCTCAGCCTCTGGACCTCCATTTCTTTATTTGTAAAACCAATTCTCTTTCTACTTTTTTTCATCTTTTTTTTTTTAATTTTTATTTTTTTTGGTACCAGGGATCAAACTCACGACCTCACGCTTGCCAGACAGGTGCTTGTACCACTGAGCTAAATCCCCGGGCCTCTTTCTACTTTTTTACTAAAATGTTGAGATCCTAAAAAATCTTACCCTTTTAAGGAAATTCGGCTAAATCTCTACAAAGCAGGGCCTCATAGTTATAAGATTTGTACAGGGCCTTACAAAAAAGTACAGGTACCACCTGCTCAGAATACACTATTTGGTAGACTGCAGATGACATCTTTTTTTAAAAAAAATTTAACACAAAGTACATTTATTAGAAAAGAAGAAAGTTATGAAATATCCGCATATATTTCCTTAAGAAATTAAAAATAACACAGAAGAAAACCAAAAACGAATAGAAGAAAATCATAAAGCTCAGAAAATATAACCCCTTATCAAATGGCTACCATCATTTTTCATAAAGATTAACATTTTGATCCTCATGTTTCTGCAGAAATACAGAAAGACTCAGAATAGGAACAAAATTAGAGCTGCAACCCTCCCCAAACCCATGACTTCTCACAAAGTTACATCAGTCATGAGAAAACAGCACTGATATCAAGATAGAAAAACCACCAAGGTACCAATATGAAGTCCCAAAATAGATACCCACATGACAAACAATTGATTTCTGGCAAAGATGCAAAAGCAATTAAATAGAGAAAGGATTGTACCCTCAATAAATATACTGGAACACCTGGATATCCACATGCAAAAAAACCCCAACCAAATAGCACATTAAAAATTTCTTAAGACATTCAAAAGTCAACTCAAAATGGCTCACAGTGAGTTAAAGTGAAGGCAGGTGTGACCTGAGTTGTTGTTTTGGCTAAGGTCATTTTCTCTGGGACAAAATACATGTTTTTTCTTTCAGCTTGTCACACTAGTGAAGCAATACAATGTTTATACATGCATGACAAATTTATTTCATTAATAATTATGTTCACAAAACACAACTATTTACCTATAAAAAATGTCCAGTTATCATTCTTTATGGCTGGGAATGCCACATCCTTTTTATCCATTTCTTAATCAGTGGGCATTTAGGTTGTTTCCAAGATCTGACTGTTATAAACTGTGCTGCTGTAAGCATGGGTGCACATATATCACTGGTATGATGTTTTTAATTCTTTTGGGAAGATACCCAGAAGGGGAATAGCTGGGTCAAATGGAACCTCCAGTCCTAGTGTTTTGAGGACTCTCCAAACTGATTTCCACAGTGGTTACATCAATCTGTATTCCCACCAACAGTGAGAAGGGGTCCTTTTTCTCTACAACCCCACCTGCATTTGGTATTGGTTGATTTCTTGATGACAGCCATTCTTGTGAAGTGAGATGGAATCTCAGTGTTGTTTTAATTTGTGTCTCTGAATGCACAATGTCCACAAAGCATCTTTAAGGTCACCTGGGACAAGTGCCAGAAAGAGTGATTTTAAACTTTTTTCCTCATTTCCCTCTGAGTTTTCCAAGTATTAGTGAAGTCTCTCCCCCAACTCCAAGGGCAGTGAACTCTACCTTTGAAATACTTGCCACTCCTCTGTGGTCCTCCACTCTGTGATAGGCAGTGGGTTGAACCCCCGTCCCCCTATCAGGAACAGAAAAGACGAAATGTCATACTAAGAAGAGCAGGTGCAGTCCACCAAAGAGATATACTACATTGGCAACGGTTATTTTTTAGACATGAACTTGTGTTAATGATAAGACATATTTGGATCTGTTTTAAAATGTGAATAAAAATTACCTATAGAATTTATTGCTCAGGAAGTGAGGCCGTGAATTTGAGTTTTGTCTGCTAATATATTTTACTCTCTTAATATACACCCAAGGCAGAATTTTTCTCACTGTATAAATTTCAAATTAAAATTTCCATGATATCAAAATGAGCTCTATTGTTAATCTATGAAGTTACTTTATTAATTTTGGGTTAACAGCATTGTGAACAAGTTTGTCTGCACAAGCAACAGACAATATTTAAGAGACAGAAATCTACAAAGGCATAAATCCTAAACCTCTGTCATTTGCTAGAGACACAAAAACCCAGCATTTCAAGTCTTAGATGTTTTAAGGCAATATCAGAACATAAATTTTATTTCCAAAATACCATTAACTTGGTAAATATGCAGGTATATATGTATATGTATATGTATATCTGTGCATACACACATATGGGTGTGCACGCACACATGTTCCTACATACACACTACCTGGCCATTAAGGAAACCCTGAGAAAGAGCCCTAGAATCTAAGGTCTCAGTATGGTTTTCATACAGTTATTCTGTAAGACAAAAATGATGGATGCTTGCTGGGGGCCAGGTACTGTTCCGAATTAACAAATCAGAAAGAAATCCCTACTTTTGGAGTCTCCTTGCTCTTAAATTAAATTTGTAGGCAAATGACTACCATAGAGCCCAGAACATTCTGCCAAAAGATTTAAAATTTTCTCATGTATTACAGGAAATGAATGAAATATCAAGTATGCCACCGTTTTTTTCCTGAGGATGTCTGACCATGAAATGACTTGCTCAAAAATTTCCCCATTATGTACCTAAGCCACAGGCATAAAAGAAAAACATTCTACCTTTGTAGGACTTTCTTTAAATGCCCAACAAGAGTTTAAGTATTGATTTCTAATATCTATAAGAGACTTATATTCAAAAATTTTGTTTAAGCCACTCCAGATAAATTCAAGCCAGATGTAGTTGTTTATCTCACGCAGATCTGTCCTGGTCCTAAAAACTTGGATAATGGTCCCAAAAGAACTTTTTTTTTCTACCAGAGGAACTTATTAGTGATCTATTTTGCTCTCTCTCTTATCTCATGAACTGATTTATTTTGCATTCTCTTGCATAAAGCTTGCGCTGTATGCTTCTGTTGGACCTTACATTGAACAGTACCCCATAGATACCCATCTCTACACGGCCTGCTATTCCCTAGCAAGTTCAAGGCCACAGTTTAAATTCTGTGTTCATCTAATCTTAATGATAATAATTTTCTCTCTACTCCATGTGAAGTTTTGCTGGCTGCACGGGCATGAGGGATACTGACTGTGGGGCCAAACCATTTACTCAGGAGATGTTGATAGTGCTTCAGTTCTCTTTCCTCCCCATCAGGACTCACAGAGCTCATCAGAGCATCTGCACTTCCTGGGCCTTGATTGCTGAGGAATTCTGAAGAATACAACCTGACTATATAAGGCACGAGGAGGGGAAGAGATAGGTCTTCCTAGCTGTTAGAAGCATTCATCAAAACAAGTATAAACAATTTATGTTACCTATTTTTAGCTTTTCATCAGATGAGAGTTTCTCAAAAAAACAATGGAGGTTTTGTGGGGATTCTTCAGACAGCCAAAAGGAAGAGCACTGAAAAGAGCCAGTTTCGGTTTTGTCCTAAATTTGAAAGGACTTAAAGCCTGGTAGCTACTGGAGATGATCAGAATTTTTCCTCTTGAGATAGCAGTAGCAAGGATGGTAGCAACAGTCAAAAATTATGTATATTCCTTAGGAAGTACGGTAACAGCACGCCCCTTTGAGGACACGGATGCTTAGCCACTGAGCTGGAGATTTCTTAATGAAACTTTAATTCTCTTTAGCTTAGCTGCAGCCAGGGAGAAAAGGACCACAGTAAGGTCCTATTGCCTTTTCTTGTCCCCTCAGTTAGAAGAATCTAAATATTCACTAGTTCATAAAATATTTTATGCTAGGCATAGTGGATTCTATAATCCCAGTCAGTTGGGAGATAGAAGCAGAAAGACCACATACTCAGGGCCAGCCTGGGCATTGTAATGAGCACCTGTTTCAAAACAAAAATTTAAAAAAAAATTGTGGAAGTAACTCAGTATCAAGCCCTTGCCTAAAATACACAAAAGCCTGGGACCAATCCCTATTACCACTAAAAATTTTAAATGAACTTTTAATCTATGTATTATCCTATTAGAAGTATTAAAAGGCTAAATATAAGTCCTTCATTTTATGGAGCTGTCTTAGTCAGATTTCTTGTTGCTGGAACAAAGTACCTGGCTTATACAGCTTAAGGGAAGTAGTGGTTTATTTGCCCCGAGGTTTCAGAGGTTTCAATCCACGGTTAGCTGACTCTGAAGCAGAAGCACCATGGCAGAGGGTATGGGGAAACAAAGCTGCTTCCTTCCTGGCAGCCCAGAAGTAGAGGACAAGAGTGGTACACCAGTGAGACACACACCCCCCTGGTCCACCTGTTCCGACTGGGCACCCACCCAGCTCTGACCGTCACCTGTGAACATCAGCACCCCACAATCCAGTCAGCTTTCTAGGAGTCTCTTACTCTTGTCAAGTTGGCAGTTAAGACTGACTGGCACAAGTCTCCACTTGTCAACCTGACAGCTAGTCACAGATCTTCAAGCCCTACTTAGTCTCCAGATGCAGACATAAGCAAAGCCATAATTCTGCCTAACATGATGTAACTATCTTGCATACAACCAAATAAGCCCTTCCCCCATTCCTTTCCATCCCAGCATTGCACAAAAGTTCAAGGCCAAAATTTTCTCTGAGACGCAAGCTCTTAGCTGTGATTTCTGTAGAATTCAAAGTCAAGTTAAATATTCATGAAGTACAATGGTGCAGGATAAATATTCCTATTCCAAAAGGAAGGAATTGGAGGCTAGAAAAGCTTCAGATGAAAGCCAGATAAAGCTCAGCTGGGAAACATTAAATCCTGTAGCTCCATGTGAAGCACCTGGGCACATAGTAGTGAGACATGCGTTCCAAAGGGTTCTGGCAGACCCACCACTGTGGCCTTGCACATTGCAACTTTCCTGGTATTGCTCACTGCTAGATTTTCCACATTCCTAGCACGACATCTTTGGGTCTTCACTGCCCCTTCAGCTTCATTCCCATAGCTTCATGTATCTCCCCAGCAGGGGCCCATTGCATGATCTTCCTTTGAAAACTGAGTGGAAGCCCCCATGACCCCACCACTCATGTACTTTATATGTGTGTAAAATCAGCATTGCATGGAGGATACCAAGGTTTGCCACCAGCTCAAACAGTACCCAGCTTGAACCTTACCTGCATTGCCCTCTGAGTGGCTGGATGGCTGAGCACAGTGAAATGAATCCTAGGAAACCAGTTCCTTAGGCAGCCCTTTTGGTACTATGGCTCTCATCTCAAATAAAATGTTTATACTTTTGCATCCTTGTACCTGCAGTGAGTTCAAAGTACCTGGCTCCTTTTTTAATGGTGCTGACATCTTCAGCAACCACATCTCTTTGGCTTCTGCTTTACATGTGCTGCTTTTTAGGCTAACTTTAAAAATTTTCAAATCTTTCTGATAAACTTGTTGCTCCAAATTTTCACTGTAAACTTGGCTAAAAGTAGGTAATATTATCCATAGCATAGACTGACTATTGGGCTGTGCATAAATTTCCTCTGCTAGATCAATTAGTCTTCCGCCTCTAAATGTGGCCTCACTCAAAGTCTTAGGACATGGACAAAATGTAGACTTTTTAGCCAGAGTGTAACTAGTCCAGTTCCTGGCAAAGTTCACATTCCCACTTGAAACCTCCTAAGCCTGGCTTTTGCTGTCTGCATTCCTATCAGCATTCTGGTCTTCTGAGCTCTACCCAGAATTCCCCATGAATTTCTGCTTACAAAATCCTGGGATTCACTGGCCCATACCTGCAAGCCTTTTCAGACTATCATCACAAGCCTGCTCCAAAGAGTTCTGAGTCATATGGTCAACTGTAGTCCCATCAATGACCCCACTCCTCTGCTACCCATTTTCTGCATAGAACAGGTTTACTATTGCTGGAACAAGATGCCTGACACTCAGTTTAAAGGAGGAAATTGCTTGCTTGCCTCATGATTTCCGAAATTTCTGTCCATGGTTGGCTAGCTCTAAGGCAGGAATATCCTGATGAAAAGCATTTAGTGGTGGCCAGGAAAGAAACCACAGGGGCAGGATGCCCTTGAGAGGTAGACTCTCCAGAGTTTGACCCCAGTGACCCACCTCCTGCAATGGAGCACACTCAACTGTGAAAATCAGTGGATGAATCCCTGGGTGTGTGTAGCATCTCGATGATTCTGTAACCTCTCTGGGACATTTAAGATTTACTAGCATGGGAGCTCTCAGGCCACTATGGTGGGGCAAAGTGGGCATTTCCTGACCAGCAAAGAACAGGGTTCTATAGCCAAGAGGGAAGCAAAAAGGAATGCACACGTTTTTCTGCTAGTCTAGTAACAGAAAACTGAATGATAGACAATAAGATACAACTTCCAAGAAAACAAAACTTTTTAATTGTTTTATTCACCTGTATGATCTCAGAGCCTAAAAGGGGATTTGGCATAGAGTAGAAAGACAGTAATGATTTGTTGAATGAATGATTTCAAGTTAAAGAAATAATACAAAAAGCAAGAACCAATGAAAGAGTATAACTAGCTGTTAAGGGAGTGACTTCAGGTTGTGATTGGGATTTCAGCTTGTATCTAGAGTGTGATTGCTTTTTTACCTGAAAATCAGATTCAAATCACCTCTGTTTTCAAAATCTGTGGGAGCATTCCATTGCCAGTAGGGTAGAGTTCAAACTGACTAGACACTCTACAAAGATCCATGCTGACCACCTGTATGGGTCTTTGTTTCTGGTCCCCAAGATATGACTTTCTCTGATATATTGATACCTTTGTGCCCATGATCTCTTCCTGGACTGCATCTCCTTTCCTGTATGAACAAGCAAGCATCCAGTGCTTCTCAGTTCAACTGTTGGTTCTTTATGTATTAGTTCTTTCAGCTAACCATCGCTGGATTAGGTTGGTTCCTCACATTATATACTGTCTTGATCATGTATTTTTTTTCTTTGTAACACTTTAGATAATGAAAATCAACAAAAATCACATCAGTTGCTTAATATCTTCCCCCTCTACCTTTACTCACCCTTCAGATAGGCAGACAGATACATGTGTGTATGGAATCTGTGCATACACATATATCAATTTAAATTCCTTCTAAATCTTTTCATATGTTGTCTTTTGAATTCTATGTATTACAAGTTTATGCTCATACAGATAGTTTAACAGTGTTTGTGTATGGTATGAATGAATTATTAAGTAAATGAATAAGCAAATAAAAATATTGAATGACTTCCAAGAAACTTACTTGTGCCATAATTGGTATTAATTCTATGGCCTATGTCTCCAGCATTTTAGGAGATTTATTACAGATCCACAGAAATTCTGAGATGCTATGGTCAGAATTCAATAAATGCAAAGCATGATGGTGTGGATAGGTGGGAATCAGAGTAGATGTTTCTCTGTGTAAAGGGGTGCATTTGGGGCTCTGAAACACATGGGTGAAATTGTATGTGGATATAAAAGGGCAGGTTCTAGAGGTGATTTCTGATTTCCTTCTTCAAGAATCTTCCCAGTTTCTCACTGGAGTTCTGCAAGGAAATATGCATGAGAGAGAGACAGTCTCCATCTTAGAGGTCTGAGATTTGCTTGCTTTTATTGCCCTTTTTTTTCCTACTGTCTTTTCAAATGTTATTATTTCTACATCTCCCTGGTAACCTTGACAGGTACCATCTAGTCTAGCCTAATTCACAGTGAAATGTGACCATTCTTGTTGCTTAAGGCTAAAGACAGTGCAGGATGATTGACAAGCCAAAGGGCCTATTGTAGTGTCTGAAAGTGGCTCTGAAGATGAGGAGATGCCTGTGGCTCTATGGTACATGGGTGCCCTTGGTGCACTATTTCTTAAAAGGTCACTCACTCCCAAAATGGCACTTTGATGGAAGCTCTGTGCTCTGTGCGTGTGTGTGTGTGTTTGTGTGTGTGTGTGTTTTCTTGGCTCAGATGTGGAATCAGATGAAAAACCATTTTACTATGTCATCAGAGCTACATTTGAAATTTCTTCCTAGTATAAACTGTTTGAACCAATTGGCTGTGACTTAGGAGCCTTTTGTGGGAGCCAAGGAGAACCAGGCAGCTTCCAAGACAAATATCACAGAAAGAAAAAGGACAGCTTTCCTTGAAGCAACCAGATAGTTTTTAGGAGTAAACAGAGGGAAAAAATGCCTAAACAGAATTCAGTCTGATCTGCAAGAATGTAGCAAAGATTTTCAGCCAGTTTGTCTATTCATCATCTTCTTTGTGCCAGGTATCACATTAAGCAGAGTCTCTAACTGGATTTCACTGAAATCTTCCAACAGCCAGTGAGGTAGGTAGGGTTATTTTCACTGAGCAGGTGAGGATGCTGAGACTCAGACACTAACTGTTCAACCCACGCACTCAGAAAGTGGCATGTGAGCTAGACTTTGAAGAAGCTGTTAGAATTCAGGCTTGTTTGATAAGGGTCCACTCAGTTGTGTGGGGGAGGAAGAGATAGGGGGTTAGGTGGTCACTAAGTACTAGTGAGTGCTCCCTGCACTGCCAGTCACAGAAGACCCATCTCTAGATTTCAACTCACAATCATTTTGAAAAAATATGATACAGACATGAAAGAACTTGGGAATAATTAAATGGTGAGATATGGGACAAGTTGTAGTTACTATTGGATATCAAAGAAGCTATTAAAGACAGAGTAGCTACAAAGGGCTTCTTGTGTAAGAAGTGGAACAGAGGTCATTTCAGGACCAGGACACAGTGTGAGAAAATGAGGAGTTGTATAAAATGCATGTCAAGAAGTGAGGCAGAGGTGGGAAAATCTAGATGCCTTTAGCAATTTGGATAGGACCGACTGTCTTTCTGACTATAAATCCAGTTCTAACTGGTATAAATCTCAGACACATTGTCCCACCAGTAGAAACTAACAGCCAGGGTGAAAGGTAGAGATAACATTTGCCTAAAAAAATATGCAAACCCCAAAGCTGCAGAGATTGAAAAAAAGTAAAGACCTTCTTCTTACTTAGAGCTGTGACCACATGCTCAGTGGGGAACATGCTTTTAAGTACATGCTTAGTGCAATGCCAGGCCCAACCTAAGCCTTAAATGCATTGTTTAGCTCCTAGTAACTGCATCCGATAACATTGTTGGAAATAAACCAGAGCTGCTCCCATTGATCTGTTTTTCAATTTTCTGTTGTTTGCTGCAAGAGCCTGATTTTACTTTGCCTAAAGTAAGTCACTCGAGTAATCAGTAAATGCACTGAAACTCCTAAGTCATCGCCTCTCAGGCTGCCAGCTTGATTCATTACCTTCAGCCTGCACCTGCTTGCCATCCACCCAGAAACCCACTCAGCAGTGCCAAAGAAAGCAAGGGTGAGTTGTATATCTGCAGAAGGCTTTTGGATAACACTGAGATGTACTGGGGGCTGGAGCAGTCTAGAAGGCCCATTTGGACCAGTCCATTGATGTGTGGGCTCAGGAGGCAGGTGTCATGATGGCTGAGATCATAGGCTTTGGAAGTCCTCTCCCCAGAGATAGTCCACAGCTAGCCCATTCTATCTATGCAATTTCAGCTGTCTTTCTTAACCTCTTTCTGAGGTCCAGCTCCTCACCTGGATGTATATGTGTGTGAAATGAAGATGTATATATTCTCCTAGGTCTAATGACTCAGAAATGGTCACCTGTGGGGAAGAACTTTGCCCAATTAGTGCAGTATTGGCAGTTTCTCTGAAACACCACGCAGTAAAAGTTTTAGGGTTGCTGGCCACAGGGTTTCTATGCAACTACCCAGAAGCCCAATCCAGTCTGGGAAGGCAGCCACAGACAAAATGTAGACCAATGGTGTATTTCAGCAAAACTTCATTTTTGAGCCCAGATTTGAACTCGTTATGATTTTCACATGTCATAAAACTAATTCTTCATTTGCTTTTACACTCCTTTTAAAAATTTAAAGACAATGATCAACCTGTGGGACATGCCGAAGAGATGGTGGTGGCCACATTTGGCTTCTAAGCAGGAGTACAGTAAGCTTACTCTGAGGTGCCCATGCTGCAGAAAAATCCATTGGAGCTTTGCTACATTTCCTCCACACTGCCCTTCTCTGTAAATTATTTCTCCCATTTTACATCCTTGCGAAGAATTGAAAATATACTGTTTGTAAAGTTTCCCCATTTCCTTTTTTGAAGCATTATTATTAAAATGTAAAGGGTACTTTAATAAATGCACACTTCCCTTGATACCTTTTGGTGAGTTTGGACACATGTATACACCTATTAATAGCAACAAAGTCAAGGTACTGACTATGCTGACTTCCATAGTTTGTTTTATGGACATTTTTGGTAAGAACTTTTGATATGGGGTCTGTTTTCTTAACATATTTTAAGGCGTATGATTCTCTATTGCTAACTATAGACACTGTGTTTGTTAATCATATTAATCTCTGAAATCATTCATCTTATGTAACTTAAATTTATACCCATTGAATAGATACTCATCTTTCCTTCCAGCAGTCCCTGGAAACCTCCCTTCTACTCTCTGCTTTATGGGCTGGCCTAAGTGGAAAGGGGAAATATCTGTTCCTCTGCGATTGAGCACGACATCCTCTGGGTACATCATGTTTACGTAGCCTTAAAACAGGAGTCTCCTCAGTTCTCACCCCAGCCCCACAAGCATGCCTGAACTGGTGCAGGAAGCACTCCACTTTCCTTCCATCTCGGATTCATTTCCCTTCATTGAATTTGTCTTGTGAGCCTGATGGTCTGTAGTACCTGCAGCAAAGTGGCAGTTACAGGGCAGGGACAGGGCATACTATCGCCTGCTCCACCACTCACGAGATGGACATGTGTTCACCCCATCCACTCCAGCTCATTATTCCAGCGCATCAAAGGTACCTTCCTGGGTCTTGTCTGATTTTGAATTTACAATTCTTCAACTTAGATTAGACATCTATGATTTCCTAAATATTTTATGTTATGGTTTCTGTGACATTGTAAAAATACAATAGTATCATAAACAGCCATGTTCCCACTATTGAAATTAAGAAGAATTAACATGCTACCACATTCCATTCTGGCTTTAAACAACAACATACAGGACACTTTTTCAGTATCATCAATCTCAGGTCCATTTCCCTTGCTCATTCTACAGATCCTTGTAGAATGATTCTTTTAACAGTTATCCACGAAAATATATGTGCTATTGTTTTATGTGTCTTTGATGTATAGTTTATATAATGACCTCATTCTTTTTAAGTGCTTCTTTCTCATATGTGCTGTTTTTACTCAATATTATCTAACTTGGGATATTTCCCTTTAACTCAAGTGCTTTTAATGATGTAAGGTATTCTGTCATTATATAAATACGCACACTTTACTTATCTATTCTCTTATTTATAGACATTTAGATTGTTTTTAGTTTTGTGCTATTACTACCATGGTACCTTACCCTGGCACATACCAGCAGCCAAATACATGAGTGAAGTCCTTTGAGCTACATACTTAGAGGTGGAATTGCTGGGTCCTGGTGAGCTGACATTGTTAGCAATAATGCACTGCTCATAGGGGTGAATGATTCAGTAACAGCTCTTGCACTGTCTTCTTGCCATTTCTTATATTGATCATCATTGAAATTAGTCTTTTCTGGACTCGAGGATTCAGGAGGTCGCACCTGAGCCTTATCATTCCCACAGCTCTGAGCATGGATGTACTTGTGTGTGTGGCTGGTGCCCAACAGATGCATGTGGTCAGTAATGCTGCTAAACTGGACTGCAGACCGTGTAAATGCAGGTGCTTTGTTTTGTACTTCTGCCAATTCTTTTCGTTTCTTGGCTCAGGTTTTTGCCCAAGGAGAAGTGAAATATAATGATGTTATAAGGATTTAAAAAGAGTAAAGTCTCCTTTTCCTTTCCTCTGATGATGCCCCTTTAAACATCCAACTCTTTTCTCCGCCCATCTTTTCTGTCATTTCTGTCCTGTAGGTCTCCTTCATTTCTCAGCCCCTGACTTATTTTGTCAGGTTTTTAGACCACATTTTCTGATTCATTCTAATAAACTTTAATCTTTCAAATTTGGTGTAGGGACCTGGTTAAGAAAAGTTGTTAAATTATTTTTATAATTCATTTTTTTTTTTTTTTTAAAGACACTGGCTTGTCTACTTGCAGCTTCAGAATCTGTGCTGTGTCTTCCCTTTCTCGGTCTTCCCTTCTCCCTCCTCTTCTCTCTATATTTATTTTCAAGCCTTTTGGTCCCTGTCTCTTCCCACCATCCCACTGCTCACTCCACTGTGCAGCTAATGCTGCGTCTGCTTGCAGAGCTCTTGCTGTTGATCCCTGCTAGTGTCTATTAAGATCTAGTTCATGTCTCACTTTTGCTCAATGCAGTTTCCTCGTAGCCGCTGACCTCTTTACCACTAATCCCATCTACACCCTAATGGGAGAACAAGCCCGTGGCTTGGATGCACACCAATAACCATGACTGTGGCCTCAATTCTGGGGAACAGCAGCTGCTGTCTGCTGAGGGCTGGCCTTCCCAGAACACTGATCTTTCTGCTTTGAAGTCCTTCCTTGTGCTTTATTCCATGGAAAAGTGGAAGGAGGGCTTCTTAAGGCAGAGGCAGGGGCAGGCATGGGCAACCAGGCCTTTTAGAGAGAACTGAACTCTTATAGTGACATTTAATAGAGAACTTGAGAGTATATGTGTATCCAGTTGCTATTACAAGAACAATTATCTCTTTATGTGACAGTATGTACTGATAGCCTACTGCAAGGTAGGTATCTAAGAGTTCCAAAAGCTGACTAGGGCATGAATAACAATCGTAATCTCTGTTGAGAGGCAGTTTATATTCTGCAAGTCTCTTCTACCCCTTTTGTAGGAAAGCAGTTATGCATGAGGTTTATCTCAGCTCAGGTGTTTATAGTATCCGATCTATAACCCAGTTCTGAGTTTCTGCAGTGGCAGCAGTGGTGGTGGGTGTACATATGTGTATACATAAGAGAAAAGGAGAGGGGAAGGCAGAAGGAAGAGAGAAAGATGAAAGAGGAGAGAGAGGTGAGATAATTTTGCCTTACAATTCAGTTTACTCCTCACCTCCAGGTAGTCTAGCCTCGACTGCTATTTCTGATTATTGCTTAACTTCTAGTATGCAAATGAATAGAAGGAAACATCACAGATTATTAAAATATATCTCCAGGGGGTTCTGTTTTCACGTTTATAGATTTTATACTTTTGAAATGTACTTTGTAATTAGAATGCATTCCTTTATAATGAGCAAAAGGGAACTCATTTATTAAAATACTTACATATGCCGGTGATGCAGCTCAGTGGCACAGCACCTGCCTGGCAAGTGCAAAGCCCTGAGCCCGATTCCTGGTACTTTCCCCCACCAAATCACAAAATATATATACATAAAATGTCATCTCCCAGATAAGGAAGGGAAAGGGCAACTTTTAAGTTTATGCCCATAGCAGAGATTGTGTGCATCACTTACTCCACCTTGAACTTGTAATCTAGAGAAAGGGGCAGTCTTCACTAACCACCATCACTTCTAGGGCTGACTGGTGCTCTAGGTAAACTCCTACTAATGCTTTTCAGATAAACACGCTACTGCAAGACAGTAAAAGACAATATGGAAAAAGGGAGGCATCTTATTCTTAAATAAAAATTCATGAAATTGCTAGATAGTGGTGTCTGATGAAGCAATGCTCTAAATAATTTCTTCAAGGTCATCTGGTTAATTTATGCCACATTTGTAAGTTATTGTGTATTTTAAAAATTAATGAAAAATTTAATTATAGTAGGGTTGCCTGTGACCTTTTGTGAAATGACTTCATCATAAATCTGCAGGCATTTGAGAACTGTTTTCCAGGTTTCTAATAATTTGCTCTCAAATTAATGACATCCAACCAGTGGAAAGAGTGAAGGCTCAGTAAAAGGATTGGGTTGGGATTTGTGGTTTCTTAACAATGGCTAATGCTGAGTGCTGTACAGTGGTGGCAGACAAAATGGTTTCTGACTCGCTGGAATCCAGGGCAGGTTTAACTATTTACTTAGAGCAATGAAAAATAAATGCTGTGTGTCAATAGGGAGAAATTGTATGTCACCGTTCAGGTTCATTGCAAAGCAGTGAATTCAGGACACATTTATCTGTTTACCAGTGGGAACAACACTTGCACCAATGAGAGAATGCCTACTTTTCCCTGGGATCCCCAGGGGATCTCAGATGTTTGCAAATGAATGGCCTATTTCTGCCCTCCTGCTGGGTGGTCACCTGGTAAGCCCCAATTGAACTCCATCTCTGTAGCACCTCTGACATCAAGGGCTCAGTAAGAAAAACTAAGCTGTTTGTGGCATGGAGGGAGTGTATTACCCAGGAAATCAGAACCCATCATTGTCTATGTCATCCTCAGCGTAACATATCAGAGCTGTATCTTAGAAGAAACCGGTAACATATCAGACCTGTATCTTAGAAGAACCTGGTAGCATATAACTCTAGTTCCAGAGCAGGCTAGAGTTGGGAAATTCAGAGCATCCTTAGACACAGGAGCCTGGGGGAAAACCAATAAAAGCTGGATGATAGGTTTTGACTGAAGCCTCCCCCAGTTTCCAGAAGCCCCAGGTGCAATCATTTCTCTGTTCTGTATTCCTCAAGCAAGCAGATATTCATGGTGCTATGTCACATGTGTTACAGTGTGAGTGGACCTTTGTGGTGACAATGTTTCTCATGAAAAGCTGTCAACATGGGCGACAGAATAGGTGTCAGAAGACTTGGGTTCTGTTTCTTTGTACTCCTTAATAGGCTGCTGTTTACTGTGGACCCTAGCTTTGTGGCTAGCATGTGAAGTAACTAGGCCAAGGTTGGCAGTTAGACTTTATAATCCTATTTGTTCCTTCCCAGGTCTCAGAGATTCCCAGTGAGACCAAGCTGTAGTTTAGTGTCAAGGACAGAATTCCCCACACAATACATGGCTTAGACTTTGAGACAAATAGGCCCATAATTGGGGCTTCCTAGTTACAATTCCTAGTTACAGTTTCTCTAAGACTTCTTTCTTCTTTGCTCTAACTGTGCTTTTAGTTTTATGTATTGCACAGTGTGTTTGCTTTTTGTGCTGACCAGCTACTTAGAGTTGGAAGTATGAGGCCCCCTTCCTGGAGCTCAGCATCAAAGTGCATGGTTAAATGATTGCTAATGAGCCCTGGAACTCATAGGCATGGTGAGCCTTGTTGAATGCAGGGTACTGTCACTTGCGTAGTGACCACGAGTGCCTAAGCTTCACTCATGACTGTCATTTGCTTTCCATATCACCTTATTGGATGAGTTCTGTAAATTATTTCAGGTTCAGTTTCCTCACCTATTAAATGGGAATACTAAGTGAAAAGGGATAATCCATGCAAAGTGGTTGGCATAAACCAAGGGCTCAATTAATTCGTTATTGGTATTGTTAGTATTGTTATTTGATTTCTACTGAAAACTACCACTATTTGCAAAGTCTTATAGACATCATAAAGATATAACGGCATACATATTCCGCACAGAATTCTCAGACATCTAAAAATAGATGAAAATAACCATAATTAGGTGTTGCTGTATGCGAATACTAGCAGTTCTAACTATTAATCTCTTGATTTATGCTAAAAGTACGTTTTAACCTCAGAATTGTGCTAGCTATTTTTATTATCCTCATTTTGAAGAGGTGGAAACTGAAATGTAAAATGAGTGAGGAATCCTCCATAGGTTCAGGACAGCAGCTCATATCTTGACCTGTTGATGCAAACCCTTTGTGCTGAGTCACTTAATTCTGCTGCCTTCCCAGCAGTATGTACATGACAAGCACTTAAGATATGTAAGGTGCAGCCTGTGAGCACTGCACATTTCTAAGATTTTAAAGGCTGCCAAAGAGGGTAAGACACATATATGTGTGCTGTGAATTTCGGGACATGTTGAGTGTGCTAAGGTCTTACCTAAAATACCAGTAAAATTCAGAAATTCAGAAGAGGGCATATTATTTCCTAGGAAGCAAAGGAAGTGATAAAGAAGAAAGATTATGGAAGACATAACAGAAAAGGAAGCATTTCAATTAAAACAGAATAACCCATTAAGGAAACAGAACAGTTTCAAAATCTGTATAGTTCTGTGATTACATAAAACATACACTTATAAAAATATAAGAAGAATTGCAATGTTTATAATAATATAGGAAATCTTTTAATAAATCTCACTTAAAACCAATAGAAACAGCCACAAAGTTAGTATAATTTTGGATATGAATAATTTTATAAAGCTTTATTTAAAGGACCTGTATAGAGCCCTACTCTTAGTGAATGGTACATGAAGAAATTCAAGCAAGTGTTTAATTATATATATATATATATATATATATATATATATTTTTTTTTTTTTTTTTTTTTTTTAAAGAACTAATCATCTACTGGGCCATAAGCAAAGTCTAAACTACTTCCCAAGAGCTGACTATCATCATTAAGTTAGATTCTTTCTATACATCTCAATTAAATAAAGTTAAAAAATAACAGTACATGATATATAAAAAGGCATCCCAAGCAGAAGGAAAGAAGGCACTCAGAAATCATCTGTTAGTGGAACAAAACAGAATTGTGTTTGAATGCAAGATATTGAGTGAGAACACAGCACTCAAAAGTAGATGGAGGCAAAGGTGGGAAAATTCAAGTCCAAAATTCTTTCTGTGGAACTCATGAGTAGATCATGTGACAGTTCAAGATCAAGTTACCTTGGCAATCTTTTACAAGGAAGTCAAAGCTGCAAAATTGGCTCTATGGGTGATCACTGTTACCAAGGCCCAGAATGGGGGTTCTAATGGAAGAAGTGAATGGGAGAGATTTTATAAAAATGTAACAAAAAGACTGGGAGTCGGTGTAGAGTTTAAGAGAAAGAGCCTAAGTGTGGATTGTTCCTGCTGATGGAGACAGAAGTCCTGTCCCGGGGGTGAGAGAGTTCATGGAGGGAATGCAGGAAGAGGAATATCATCCAGAAGGAGCTGAAAGGAACTAAAATCAGCTTTGTTTTATCTAAAGATGTTATCTGGGCAAATCAGAATAAAGGATAGTGATTGGAAGAACTCAAGATTCAGGGGAGGCCGCCAAAGAAGGGAAAGGGATGTGTCTTGATTGCAAGTTGCTGACCACATAACCTTGTCCTAGTTGAGCCAGACCTCAGAAGTCCACTGCAGGACCGCCATCCTAACGGAACTCTCAAAGCATTGTTTGTTCTTCCCTGTTAACGTTTCCTGTACCATCTTAGTAATTACCTTCTTGAAGGATCATGATCAACCACACCATTCTTGAAACTTTTCTCAACTTTCATAATTATCTGTAAAGGCTGGCAAGATTGGGGATTGTACAAAAGAATCAAATGACTATGGGGTGAGTCACATGATCTAGAGCTCTCCTCCTACGGGGAGGTAAACATCTATACAGAGCGCACTTCGCTAATTATACTTAGTGTGACATTGTTTCCACCTAAATTATAGCAATTATAGACTGAGATCCCATTTGAAATCACTTAATTAATGAGCAGCTAACCTTCTCTTGCATGGAATTCTAATGAAGTCTTTTATTTTTTGTGAACCACCTCCTTCCCTCAGATTAATCATTCTCTTCCCAGAAAGGCTTATTCAGACTTCAACCAGTAGATGAGAGATGTGTTACTGAGTATCCCAGAGAATTGCATTTGTCATGGAAACCCTAGGGCAGCCCAGGATGGCGAGGGACAAAACACCTGCTTCCTCTACCTCCACGGAGATGGTTCCTAATCATTCTGAACCCCGGAGGATACCCTATTTGGCCATGTTCTTTGACCCAGAAATAAGGGCAGAGAATTGCCCCAATTTTGAAAGAACTGAATGACTTTGTTAGACTAATTTTATTCATTAGCCAACCTAGGACTATATACATATTGAGCATCTGTTACCTAAAAGAACTGGCAATGGACACAGAGCTGAATTGGTATATAATAGATAAATACTTCCCCTGCCAAGGGTCCCCAGGATGAGGGTGACTTGCACACCTGGAAGGAGACACAGCTGTTACTGAAAGAAAACAAACTCCTGGGAGGTACCCTGACAGACCACATTCTATGTCCCCTCCTTTTGAATATGTGTTACTTATTAATAATCAACTTTTCAAGGAAATTCAAGGCTTAAGAGAAATTTTTTCAAGGTCACTTAACTAACTTAGTGATGGAGAAGGACTGATAAAAGCTAAACCTGTTACCTTGTGGGGCTTCCTTGCCACTATGCCCAGACCCCCATTATGGTAAAAATTAAGCAATGGTACAAGAGCACAGGGGCACTTCGATGACCAGAGTGACAGTAATACCAGAGGAGCATTTTTTAAAGATAAACATGACTTGTAAGGTTTGTAGATGAATCTAGAGCAGAAGCAAACAGCCCCATTGGAAAAAAAAATGTGGCAAAGGAAAAGGAAAAACAGAAGTAATAAATTTTAATTGATTTTTTTCCCTGAAAATCCATATAGTGAGAAATGGCTTAGAGAATTCATTTATTTTGTTTTTATGGTTAGGAGTCATGTCCTCAGGGAGGCTAAGAGTGGGCTACCTGCTTCCCAGTGGTCATCTGTATTTATGTAGATGTCCATTTCCTCTAAGACTCAGTAAGGCACATGCACACACACACACACACACACACACACACACACACACCCCACAGAAGTAGGGGTCAGTATGTACCTTGCAAAGGGCACTGTGAGTCTGTAGGGATCTCAAGTCTGCAGAGATTTCAGCAATGAAAATGAAGATGCCAACAATGAACCTTTATAGTTTACAGGCATGTTCAGATACTTACACATGCTATCTAGTAGGACAGGCGTTGGTTATATTGGTGGTTCTATTTCTTTTGAGTTAAGAAAGTGGGGCAGGATTACACTGCTGAAGAATAAGGCCAAAATACTTTATTTGGTAATTGCAAGGAGGCTGGACTATTGCTAACAGTAGATTTGACCATGCCACAAATAACTTTGTCTTTGCTGAAAACTTGAGAATAAAACTCTACCATCTAGAATATCCATTACTCCTCAACAATCAATTAACCATTCTGGGCTTAATGCAACCATAATGCATTAAGTTGGTACTGCTGTTTTGTATAGGATGCAAAGAAGCAAGTATGAGTGGTATTACCCGTGTTAACAAGTTTTCAGATTGGTGGACAAAATTTTTTTCACAGAGAGAAGAAAATTAAGCCCTGGATGGGTGGTCTGGAGTAGTGGTTCTCCTAGTATGCAGTGTTATCACCTGAGATGAGAGGGGCACGTGCTCAGACATCTCCTGTGCTCATGGGAGTGTCTGGTTTGGCTAATCTATGCATACACATCCTCCAGGACAACCCCAGTGACAAGATCATTCAAGCTTCAGAAGAGAGCTCAGTGTCACCAGAAACATCAAAGAAAGTCATTTAAAGAAATAGTATCTGGGCTGGGAATCAGATGGTCCTTTGAAAAATTCTCCATCTCTTTGGTTCCTTCACACAAGCCATCTCCTGGATTTTTATCTTCAATTGATAAATGAATGACTTTGTTCTTTTCAAAAAGATGCTGAAGGAATGAGAAGTGTGCAGCACCTAATTTTTTTTTTTTTTTTTGGCAGTGAGCTCTTTAACTTTAGGAAGTGATGTCTTTTCTAGCTAATGAGAAAGTTTTATCTGAGAACTTGATAGGTTTTTAAAATATTGTTCATTGAAAACAGCCTGGGATTTCTTTTTTCCTAATTCAAGGCCAGGTAGGTAGACCTTTCCTGTGTTTATTGTCCTCAAATAGTGGGCATGGTTTCTGACAATGGTCATATGTTGAGTGGAGACTCATTTTCACAGCTTTTATTGTGAATTTTAGTGTGTGTTCCATGGGGATTCCTGGAAAGGGAAGAGAAATACTTGAGTGTGAATGACTCCCTATTGTATCCCCAGCGTGTTTTGCTATGTCTGTGGTTTCTTCAACTTCCTTAGCTTTAACTAGATGAACAGGGAATGAATGTGGCATTGAATGGACTCGAGAAAGCCAGATTGGTGCAGAAGAGAGACCACATGCCATTAGATCACTGAGAACCGTGGGCAGGGATGGAGCCCACAGGAAACCATGGTCTCTCCAGAGCTGAGAAAGCATGGAAAGATGAGACGTGTGTTAGTGTCTGAGAGCTTTGAAGAGATTTTACCACACTGATCTTAGGTAGAGGCCATTAAGAAAATAAACAGAGCTCATCGTCTATCAGTATTTCAATGATTATAATTTCACATTTGGAATATTAGGGTAATCTTATGGGAAATCAGACTAATCCCAAGTGAAAATAATAGTGTTTCAATTTACAGTTTGGAGGAAGACTTTGGAAACGCAGTATAAGGAAATCTGGGATAAGACCCAAAAACAAAACAAAACAAAACAAGCAACATGACAAAGAAACAAAAGAGAAGAATCTGAACTAATCCTCAAGTTCTGACTGTTCTTGTATTCAGTCATGAAAGGAGCTTTCTAAGATCAGAAACAGACATCCCAGGAGACAGGAAAACCAATGACATGGGCATCCTGAAGCTCAGTGTCAGCCGAGCTGTGCGTCTGCAAAAGCCTTGCCTCCTGTTGAGAACCAGCCCTGCCACATGATCAAATGTGAGCTTGAGGTTCTATGCTTTCTAATTCTAGAGTGTGCCTTGCCCTATAGGCAACTTTGGTAGAGAATTTTCTTGTATTCTGGAAACATCCACCGCATGTCCGCTAGTTGTTCTTCCCTTCTCTTCCCTTTCCTGAGACAGGATCAGGGTTACCCGACAGAGAACTTAAGCCGTTTCTTACACAGAGAGATGGAAAGTAGTTTGAACCACGTTGCCATCTGTGTTAGCTTCCTGTGTTCGCTGTGCCAAATCATACATCACGGGGTTTAAATGAACAGATGTTTATTGTCTTACAGTTCTGGAGGCCAGAGTCCAGAATTAAAGAATCTTCAGGACTGTCTTTCACTGGGCTTGCAGGGGAAAACTCTTTCTGGATTTCTTCCTTCAACCAGTGACTCCACATGTCTGTTGGCTTGTGGCTGAGTCACTCCTGTTTCTACCCCTTCCTCTCACTGCATGCCTTTCTTCTCGTCTGTTATAAGGACACTTGCCATTAGATGTAGGGATCTCTTGATAATCCAGAATGAATGCATCTTAACATTTTAAATTTAACTACCTATGCACGACATTGTTTTTCCCTCACTGAAGTCACATTCATCATTCCAGGGAACAAGATTTGGTTCTATTATACTGGAGGCCACCAGGCAACCCTGTATCTTCCATCATACCTTAATTGCTCTTTTAATAATGGTCATTAAACTTCAAGAATTATGAATTATCCTTTGAATAATCTGATAAAATAAAAGATATTTTGTAGATTATATACATGTTATATTTTTATTCAAAATTTAAGTGAACTCAAAATCTACTATCACCACCAAAGCCCACACATATACTGTAAATTGAAACACTTAGTCATCCTTGAATGATAATATCCAAAAGTAACCACAGTTTTTCTTTGTGATCAAGCTAAGGTAGAAGACCTCAGGGTGTTGCTTTTTTATTTTAATGTATACAATTCTGTTCATTTATTTTAAGATAATTTTAAGTATTTTAGGTCTCTCTGAAGTCTATATATATGATGATCACATTGTATATGACAGAACATTAAACTGATATTATTCTTCAACTTGAACTGTACCAAATCTGCTTTTTTCTATGTTTTTTATGTCACTCCTAGAGGGAAGAGCTGACATTTCTCCCTGCTCTATCACATCTTGTTAAACTCAGCTCATCTCTTTAGACAGCCAAGACCTTCTTGGGTCCTGATTCTCCCATCAGTGTATTGAGTGTTTCTTCCAGCTTTGTGTTAACAGAGAGTTCAATTTCTATTGATGACTATTATTTTCATGTCTCCAAGTCATTAATGGAAATGATGAGTAGGAAAGGGCAGACAACAGATCCTCACAGCTGACAATCGGCACTTCCTTCCTGGTTGATTTTAATAGTTTAATTAGGTGCTGTTCAGACAAGTAATTTTAGTAGCATCCTGCTAATATTTTCCTCCATATTTTCTTCAAAATTGCTATGGCAGACCTGTCAGCTGCCTTGCAGGCATTTAAGTAAAAATCATGTGCCTCATAATTCCCTCTTCTCTCTGCCTAGTAGTCTTTTCATAGGAAAGAATGGGCTGAGTCTGACACGAAATACTTCATGATCCATGAAATAATGACACTGTTGGTAGTAAGCAGAAGTGTTTGGTTTGACATCACTTGTATCCTGCTGCTTAAAGCAGTTTATTTAGGGAAGAGTTACCAGGCAAACTGGCATTGCATGTGGGAGGATTTTGATGAATTAGATGGAGGAGGAAGAAAATGTTTAAGGTCTCCTCCTACTCTTTTGTGTTTTCCTGATGATCTTATCAATTTAATTCTCCTCTCTTCAAGTAACAATTCATGGGAAGTAGCTATTTTGTTAAAGGTTTAAAACAAGCTGACTTATATGACCTTTGGATGAGTTCAGAATTAAACATTGGAAATTCCTTGGTGGGTGACCTACTCTCAATGTCTGAGTTTTGGAAACTGCTAGATTTAATAAGTTGAAAGAAAACATAGGTTCACTCTGCTCTACACAATATCAGCAACCCATGTAGCATGTTCTAGGCATGGGGCTGCTGCTCCCATTGCTGAGGTGAGAGTCATGTGGAGACAATTCAGTTCCACAACCTGGTTGATCTTGTTTGAGATAAGGCTCTACGAATTCCATTTACCTTTTACCTGGTAGCACATTCAGTTATTTCCTGAGATGTATCTCAAGCCATAAGACATAGGAAAACAATCCTATTTTCATCTTCATCTTTCAGATAGGAGAAGGAAGTGTCCCATGAGAAGAGTTACTTGACTGATCTGAGCACAGCAGAGTCCTGGCTGGGAGTTGTTAGAGTTTTCTGGCACAATAGAGAAGCAAAGTATGAAATGAACAGGTTTATTGAGTTGAGGATGTGGAAAGGAGCACACAAGCCATCATGGTTGGGCTGTCTCCTTCGACCAGATACAGAGAGGCAGAGACTTACATGATCTCTGATTGAAGTGGCAGATGGGGTGGATATTGATGACGTGTGCAGAACAGATTGGAATTCTCTGTACATGCAAACAGGAATGAGAGTTGCAATTAGGGCTGAAGAAGAAGCAGGAAATGGTAAGTGATCCCACTTTGGCCTTCCACCACGTTAGACCACTGCCATAACTGTACAGTAATTTATACTAGAGCAAGAATCTTTCAGCAGTGTGAATTTTAGTTAAGTCTTGTGAAACACAAGCCATCCCGTTCATTGAAAGACTCCATTATTAGAAACTTCTGGCATGACTGCCCTCCCCTTTACACTGCTGTGCTAGGTGCCCTGCTTTGTAATTGCAAGACATGCAACCCAAGTGGAGTATGGATGATCAGTGTATTTTTTCTGTTTTTCTAGCAATGATTGATCATATTTATAGGGCTATCAACTACTGGGCTTTGAAAAGGTCAGTATTGATTATCTGTGTCACACAGATGCTTTGCTTCTTTACTGTACATAAATATGAGTTCCTTTATGAAACTGGTATGATTTTTCAGGGAAGGTGAAGGGAGATTGGGCATTAATGTGAGTTAGGCAGGTGGAATATCTACTAAAACACACTTAAATGATGCAGTTACAGGGTTTTGGCATTGGAGGTGTCATACTTTGGATAATCCACTCCTAATTTCCCAGCACACACACATACACATACACACACACACACACACACACACACACACACATACACACACACACCACTCTGCAAATGAGAAAGCTGGGTTTTCATCAGTAGACATGGGTAGACAGAACCCCAGTGGTTATAGTGAGGCCAAGTAGAAAGGCTGTATATCACAATGTGAACAATGGTTTCACCTGGGTATTGGCTTATGCACTTTTGGGTGAATTTTTTACTTCTCTATACTGTTTATATTTCAAATGCTTCCTATAAAGTACACATTGTTGCTTTTTCATTAAACAATAAACCCACAGTGAAGCCCACTGTGAATGACAGCCAGCTGGCTAGGGTTGTGAGGACAATGAGTTCACCTCAGTGACCTTCAAGGAACTTTCTGGAAGAACAGAAGGAGTCAGGCTGCAGTGGAGTCCTCACCTCCTCCCCAGCCTTGGTGTACTACTTGACTGACCATGGACTCTCTCTGCTTCTCTCTCCCCTTCTCTCCTAAAGAGTTTTTGGCCACTTTAGCCTCCGCTCCGAATGGCAGTTGGTGAAAGTGGACTACAAATCAATCTTTAGCCGGCGCTGCACCAAGGAGGATTATCAGACATGGCACCTGCTCAATCAGGTACAGCCAGCATGGAGCATGCTGGCCTTTAGGGAAGCAGCTGCTGCAAGCTGGGTTTAACCTCAGGAGGGCCTTGCCATGTCTGGGAGAAACATAATGGGCCATCTGGGGCTGGAGGTGTGGACTTCAGGAGAAGGGTTAGATATTACCAGCACCAGCAACACCTTAGAATCTTAGGTACTCACTGAGGTCAGTGAGTAGCCTGGGGGAGAGATGGTGATGGTGACCTGGGGTTTTACCTTCATCTGTGGAGAAGCTAGGACACCCTCCAATGACTTACTCATCTGTCTGCCAATGTGGAGGGTGAGGGCATGTCACACACCAGCCGGAAGCAAGAGGGAAGAGAACTGCAGAGAAAGGGTTCAGAGTCACTGTGCCAGATAGGGGCAGGTACTCATTGCTCTGCTGTGTAGGCAGACGTGTGCGTTCTTCCGAACTCTTGGATCCTAGCTGTATGTACAAACATTCTCCTCCTCTTCTGGTCTGTGACTAAGAATTGGGGGTTGGGTGTGGACATTCATCATACAGAAGGAACTTCGTGGGTGCACTTTAGTTTTACTGTGGAAATGATGTGGAGAGAATATGTCAAAATTGGGCTTCTTTTCACTAAACTTGCTGCTGAAGCAACTCAGGCAGTGTGCCTTGGTCTGTATGGATCCCTGGCACTTGAGAGGTGGGAAAGAAGCAAGGGAAAGTAGACATTATGGGGTAACAAGGATGGAGACACAGCAGTGGGCCAGGCTCCGGTAGTGCTCCTCACATGCTGCAGCAAAGATTAACACTTTCTCTTGGAATTTCTGGATGGTTGGTGGGAACAAAGTTGCTGCTTGGAGTGACTCACAGAATGAAAAGACTAATGATTCTTGTTGAGAAGCTGTATTGCCTCCTGTCTGCTCTTCTGCTCTCTCACTGTGGACTTCTTCTTTAAGGGAGAACCTTGTGTTATGGGAGAAAGGAAAATATTCCAGAAGCGCAAGCCAGGAGCTCAGTGTGCCCTAGGCCGGGACTACTCGGGGTCAGTGATCTCAGAACCCTGTGTCTGTGCGGACTGGGACTTCGAATGGTGAGTCTTTTGGTGCTTAATCTCCAACTGTAAGCCCACGTTCACTTGTTTGTGTGTATGGAGAAGGTGCATAGATGGAGTTAGTGGAGGGAGGCCCAGCCCAGAGGTGGGGAGTATGTCTGCTGGCTTGGTCAGTGGGACAGGTGAGAAGTCCACACTACCGAGGAAGGACAGGCTGAGGCTCTTTGCCAGGAGGAAGTGCTCCTCTGTCTTAGCTGCATTTCCCAGAGGCCTTTTCCTCATCTTCCATGAACAGCTGAGTTGGACTGTTCCAAGGAGTTGGGCCGGCACTGATGGAGCTCAGAGACTTACTGTCTTGGAAGCCCCCTCCACATACATTCATTCAAACTCTGCTCCCATGAGAACCACCGGGCATCCTTTCCTTTTCTTTTTGTATTTTATTTTTAACTGACATAGAATATTTGTACATGTACTTAATATCTTAGTGATTTGATTCCCTTCCCCTCTCCCCTCCCCTCTCCCTCCACCTCTAGATCAACTTATTTGCAAAAGATCTGTCTTCCTATTTTCTATTGTCTATCACTTATTTTTTAAAATTATTTATATTTTGGGTTTCCCATATTAGAGCAGTCATACAATATTTAAACTTGTATGCCTGATTTATTTCACTTAATATTGTAGTCCCACACTGCACCCATTTTCCAACAAATGACTGAAATTTATCCTTCTGTATGGCAGAGTAGTACTCCATTGTGTATTAATAACACATTTTTTACCCATTCATTTGTTGGGTATGTAGGCCATTTCCAAGATTTAGTGATTATTGTGCTGCTGCAAACACAAGTGTGGATGCATCACAGTGATTTGTTGTCCGTGTTTCTCTGAGCCATGGTAGACCCTCATCCATTGTTGAGAGGCCACGCAAATAAGGAACAAGGGCTGTAACAGATGTGTGTTTCCTCCAGCAATGCTGTTCACATTTCCTGGTCTGGATAAACACCTCGGGCTAATATTCAAACGCTGATCTTGGGAATTTATTCTTTATCTCTGTGACTTCACTTACTCAGCCACAAAATAAAAATATATGTAACATGTATCTCATTAGGTGCTAGGGATAAATAAATGTGTTAATAAGGGAATGAATGTACGCCATTGTTGCAGAGGAGACATTATCTTGGTGGTGTATAAAACAGTTAAACAGGGCTGGGAATTTAGCTCAGCAGCATAAGCACCTGCCTTGTAAGTGTATGGTCGTGAGTAACAAAAAAATAAAACAAAATAAAATAGTCAAACAGGATTTGGTGGCTGTTGCTAATGTATTATGTGGAGCTTGTACCCCTGGTTTATTAAGTGGTCGCCATCTAATCTCAGCAAATACATCAGAGCTTGCACATCCCAATAAGCACAGTCTTCAAGGTAGTGCCTTTGAGGACTACCCAGTTGTTTCAGTGTTGGTGGTACTGTTTAACCTATTCCCAAGCCCTTCTTTGGGGATTCTATCAGAATCCATCATTAGGTAGAATAAGGGGTGAGGGAAGGAATCCCTTCTGGGGAGTCCTGTGGTTCCCACATTCACATTGGTAGTGATGCCAACCAGATTGAAGATCTGCTCTCTCCACATCCTGTCTGTTGCCACACAAATGAGAAGGGAATGGGAATCTTTGACATAAGTTACTTGACCAAGTTTATATAGGAGCTAGATAACAAACTCAAGTCTTGGTAAGTTCCACCCTGCCATTTATGCCATCATTTCTCAAGATATCAAGCGTTGCTATTTTCAGTTTACATTATGTTTAGAAGAAATAGGGTCTCCACATTCAGTTACTCTTAAATTAAAACTCACCTCCACGTGACCCGCACTGCTGCTGTCCATGAAATTAAATACAACATGTTTTAGCAACTCTAAACAATGATTGATCAGTAGTCTTGACCTTTGGTGTTAGAGTTGTAATAGACACACAGTCTCCTAGAAGACTTCCTGAATTTTTTTTTTTGAAGTATGAGTGTGTTTACATTTTGTGGTCAATCATAGCTCATATTTAAGAGAAACTGGTGTAACCTGAGTCTGAGACACAGTCAACAGCCATACAGGGTTGGATGGTACAAAGTACTCTTACCTGGAAAGTAACACTAAGAAAATAAAATGGCCTAGAAAGCATTTTTCACCATTTCTGAGTATTGGACGAGTAGTTTTTGATTTCTGAATTTTCTCAATTGTTTACCATGGTGTGGAGAAGGGAAATGGGGGTGAATATATAAAATTCTTATTTTTGCTTTAAATTCCATTTCAGTGACCACGACTACTGGTTTAAGAATTGTGATGTTTTTGACAAAACATTATTTGTCTCTTGGTCTTTATCGATAATGCTACAAATCAGTGCAGGGCAGCAGTTTCCTAGCTGCGCCTCCTCCTAGATGGTCCTCCCTGCCAGGAAGTACTATTAGCTCAGGAACCTGAGGTGCCATGCTCAATTAGCACATGCAATTATCATGTCCGTTCCATTCAGCTGTTTCCCTAGGCCAAATCAGGGTGCACTCATTTGATGCCAGGTTTCAGTTTCAGAGACAGTAGGGAGAGGATATAACCTAGTTTAGGGAGGTCAAAAGCTGGGGAAGAGGATTAAATGTCTTCACTTTGGTAGAGGCATTGAGAAACACCAGAGGTAGGGTAATTTTTACCTGTGTCCCTTCTCCATTTAGAGAGGCGTATTGATTCTGAGAAACATTTTATCTATAGGATGCCATTGATTTCCACAACTTTCACAAGAGTAGGTTTTAGTAATAAGGTGAACAGATAATTTGCCGATGTTTCTGTTAAAGAGCCTCAGATCCCCAAGGTTACACTAGAGAGCTAGTTTTTAGCTACCTCTGTGGTGCATTGAAGAGACGGGAACAAATTCTCACTGAGAATCAAGATCATCAGAAGCTGGGGGTAGTCAAGAAAGGAAGCATATGGGGTTTCCTCTGAAGTTCCCTGGGGCTCCTGTGTAGGAGTAGCCCTCAGGAAAACCCAAGTGTATTTGATCAGTGAGAAACCCATGTAGACTACTTTGACTCACTTGCTCAACAAACATTCACTTTGGTGAGTACCCGTGAGGTGTTGTACCAAGTCTTAGTTCTCTTAATGAATAACCTCAACCAACTCTGAAAGGAGAGTTTGCTATTGTGTGTGTTTAATAGATGGAAATGAAGATGTAGGTAGGTTTATCAAGATACTAGAACTCCAGAACCCTAAGTCTTACTGGCTACTGTCAATCTCCAGTGTGGTAGCAGATCTTCACAGCCAAGTTAGGAAGTGATGATGTACACTGAGGCAGAGAGAAAGAGGTGTGGGGATGCTTGGCTCTCAAATTCACATGTATCTAAAATCCACTCTGGATTTCATATTATGCACATGGGAAGCAGGAGAGCACTGTTTTCTGTATAGTGGACTCATCCAAGTTTAAATAAGATAATAAACAACGTATAAATAAGAGTTACTGCACTGAAAGAAGGTATCTGGAGAATAATAAAAAATATATCATTAACTGTTGAATTTTCTGAGCCATAACTATATAGTTGCATTAAAGTGAAATAAAATTTCAAAATCAATCCCTTAGTATACTGACTAGTGGCTACCACACTGGACAGCATGGTTATAAAATGTCTCTATATTGTATCAAGTTCTACTGGGAATGAAGATTATCCAGGGCTGATAATAGCGTGGAAAGGGTCCTTTAGGAGGTGGTAGGGGAGCTGCACAGACTTATTGCAGAATAATTAAAGGAAAATAAGTAGACCTTCAGAGCAATGACCACAGGACTGTCATAAACACAGCAGGCACATAAGACAACTTTTGGAGAGCTAGAGGAGTGAGGCACACAGGGTAAGGTTAGATTGCGAAAAATGTTTGAGGGATGGTTGTTGAGTTTTCTATACAATTTCTGAAGTGCCTTGGATACAGATGTCTTTATCTCTGGCTGTACTTAGGCTTACACATGAACTAATGTGCTGTTAATTATTAATTCATTGTTGGTGTTGGTATTGTGGCTGCTTTTGTTTTCTGAGTGCTCACTCAGTGCCCAACTAAAATTTACCATGTTACATGGTGCCCTGCAAGGCGGCAGAGGGGCTTGTGGCCTCAGCTGCTCCGTGGGATGACGGGGGAAGCAGGGATCAAGGCAGTGGTGCTGGAGCCATGCGTGGTCTCAACTTGCTCAGCACATTTGGCTTGTTTGGAGGAGACCAGGAGTCTTCGAGTGTGACTCTTGGGGACCAGGGACCCTCTCCAATGATAAACGGGTGCCCAGGTTTTGTGTTAATGCTGAGCAGGGAGTAGGAGTCTTGTTTGCCTCCGCCTGCCACTGTCAGCTATGTAAAACCTGTGCCAAATTATTTATCCTCTTTTGGCTTTTCCTTCCCAGCCTACCACTGTAGGAATTAGACTCAAGGCATTAAAATATACCTTCCTATTCTGAATTGTAGAGAGTTTTGGTTTCTTAACTGTTCTGGGTATTTCTCCTTGACAATCTAAGGTTTCAAAGATGTACAGATTCCCAAACTGAACAAAATTTACCCTAAACTTTTAGAAATTCCAAATGTTTTCTAATTGAGAAACACAGAAAGATGGCTTACTTTGTCAGAGAAAGTGCTGGTGTATTTCAGCATCTGTGGCGCTCACTTCCCTGAGGCAGGGCAGTCCTTCCAGTACGTGGTATCCAAAGCTCTGGTTCAGCAGAACATACCTTTCCAAGGCAAGCTGGAACAGCTGCCAGGACCACTTGTTTGTGTAAATCATGCAGACTGGGAAGCTGGGAGGGAGGTTGGGCAGTGTGAGCATTTTTAATATACACTTAGCAGAAATTAATGAAGAAGTCCAAGGCTTGGGGGCAGCCAACCTCCTCTACAGCTGTTAAATATTAATGAGGTACTTTTGCTCTTTGGGGTGAAGCATCCTGCCTGATGCACCTTTCTTAATTACTGCATCGCTAACAGGTAGCCGAGCTGAGCAGAACTGCCAAAGGTGGTTACCTTGCCCAGGCAGCAGTGAACATTTCTCCCCTTCCCAGAGCTGCTTAGAAAAGCAGCCTTCTCTCAGAGTGCCGATATTTCCTGGAGCCAGCAGAACGGTTCAACAGGTTTAACTCACAAAGAGGTCAGAGGATGTCCCCAGAATAGTGCAGACACATCACAACTTGATGGTTCCATGGATAAAAATAACACTTGGAAATAAGATATTCAGTGGAGTGCTGGTAAATATTGAACTAGTGGCTCTCGTGGAGCAAATATACACTGCTTATTGAACATATTCCTACCACAGCGAGCTTCAGGCTACCTGCATGACACCAGCGAATACAGAATGGGAAGGGATAGAAAGCAGCCCCACATTAATATGGCATTCCTGGCACACAAACACATTAGTGCACATAACCTCAGGAGCATAGGTAGCAGGGCAATATTATGATAATATGATTATTTTATATGAGCGTATGTATATATTTATATATAGTAACAATAAAATGTGACACAGCAATTAAAATTGCATTTTGAGTATTTATAAATGTATAAATATAATTTACATAAATGAAATTTTATGTATTTCAGCTTTAACAATGGCTTTGTTTGACTATCATTAATTAGCCCACAAAACCGCTTGAATTTTAATAGTCAGATCTCACGGGCTGTTGCCAGCTGGCAAACACTATCTAAGTCCATATGAACTATCTGACTGGGAGTGCTCAGTAGCTGATTAGGAAGTTTGGGGAAATATTTACTTGGCAGAAATGCTTCTTTTTCCCTTTCTTCCTTTTTCATTAAAACATGGCTGCCTCAAAGGTGATCTTAAGTTCTGCCTTTCTGTGCATCAATCTGCAGCTGCTCTCCCCTTTCTCCTGCAGTTCTCTCTTGAGCACTGGTGGGGCTCTCTGTGGGTATCACTGGAGCATCAGTGTAGACTCAGTGGCTCCCTGCAGAGCCAGACACAACATCCTGGAATAATTAGTGAGGTTGTGGAAGATCCATTTGCTCAATGAATTTCTACTCTACACCTGCAGTATCTTAGGTATATTCTTACTTTGCTGAAAAACAGGGACAAATATCTCAGCCCTTTTGTGGTTTCCACTTAATTTTCCAACTTATTATGAGTCTGAAGATTTTATGGAGACAATGAAAGTCAGCTTCATACAACTTAGACAGTAAGGAAGAATGGATAAGAAATGGCCAAACACAGGAAAGCCCAGGGAACTTCACACAGATACATAAGGAGAAGTGGAAGGAGTGGCTAGGTGTGTTCAGGTATCCGTTTGGTGGAGCAACGTGGGGTGGGGGCATACTGGGAAGATAATGTACACAGTCTCATTTGTCACTTGGCTCTGCTGAGGTAGACTGAATGGTGCTCTGCTCCCTGCTGTATTATTCTGTTCTCCAGCATGCAGTGTGTCATGTCTCTCATTACCAACCCTGTGCATCCAATGGAATTCCACAAAGTGTTGGCTCAGGGAATATGGGTGCAGGAAAGGAGTACCGAGATGGGAGAAGAAAATGCCTCCCTGAGTGCTGCATTGCCCTTAACACCCTGTGGGTCAGTATGTAAATTCTCAGATTGTGCTTCCCAGTGTGTGGGGGTCAGGAAAACTTGGATACCAAATCTGGAGGCATAGATTCTCCTAACAAGAAACTACCCTCTGGCTGATTACAGGAACAGTAAATCCCCCCCTTTTTCTGTTAATTTTAAAATGAAAAAATAGTAAAAACGACACAGAATTTCCAAACAAAATAACAGATTAACAATGATTAATATATTGTGTATTGTTATCTTTAAAGTAGTTGCTCAGATTATAAGATATAGGCATGAAAAAATGATCATGCAGTGAAAGCACGAACTGTTCTTTTTGATGAACTAATAGAGATTAGTAGTATGAGTATCTATTTTGTATGTATGTTGTCTTTTCCCTTCTTTTCTCTTTCCCTTCATCCCAGTTTTCTTTCCTTTTGAATAGTTTCTTCTGCTTTTACTTTCACAATATCTATTATGTATTTTGGATCCTATTTATTCTTTCAGTTTTTTACACTAGGGAGACAGTACAATGTTTACACATGCAAATCTGATTTGTTTTGATTATGAGTGTGGTCTCAAGTTATATGCATTTATCTATTAAAGTCTCAAGCTTATCTTCTTTAGAGCTGAGTGGTGCTCTATTGTATAAAATATCATGTCTATTTAGTTCATTCCTCAGTTGCTGGGCATTTGTTTCCAAGATTGCTACTACAAATTATGCTGCTAAAAACATAGGTGCACATATATCACTGTGGAATGATTTCAGTTCTTTTGGGGAAATGCCCAGAAGCAGGATAGCTAGGTCAAATGGAACCTCTAGTGGTAGTTTTTTGAGGGATCTCCACACTGATTTCCATAGTGGTGAGACTCTCCACTCTCACCAATAGTGGAGAAGAATTCCTTTTCCCCATATCCTCTCTGGCATTTGTTGTTGGCTGATTTCTTGATGATAGCTATTCTTTCTGGAGTGAGATGGAATCTCAGTGTTGTTTTAATCTGCATTTCCCAAATTACCAGTGATGTTGAACATTTCTTCATATATTCATTTGCCATTTGTATTTCATCTGAGAAGTATGTATTCATCTCAGATGCCCACTTTTGAATTGAGTCTTTAATTTGGGGGATCTATTTTTTTTTTAATTCTTTGTATGTTCCAGATTTCTGAGGGACAGTTAGTTAAAATTGTTTCCTGTTCTGTGGATTGTCTTTTCACTCTGTTAGTGATTTATTTTGATATGCAAAAACTTTTTAATAAGATGAGATCCCAGTTGTTGATTCTTTGAAGTACTTCTTAATTTGGTTTTTGTTCATGAACTCTCTGCCTACCCCTGTGTCTTCAAGATTTTTGCCTATTTTGTCCTCTAATAGATTTAGTGTTTCTGGTTTTTTTTTTTTTTTTTTTCTTTTTGGGGGGGTGTCTCCTTTTTTTTTTTTTTTTTTTTTTTTTGTACCCAGGATCAAACTCACAATCTCGCATGCCAGGCAGGAACTTGTGCTGCTGAGCTAAATCCCTGACCCTTAGTGTTTCTGTTTTAGTAGTTAGATCTTTGATACATTTTGACTTTAGTGCACAGTGATAAACATGGATCTATTTTTAGTCTTCAGCATGTAGAAAGCCAGTTTTTCCAGCACCATTTCTAAAAGAGACTTTCTTTCAGTGGACATGTTTGTCCCCTTTGTCAAAATTAAGGTGGCTGAGTGTCTCTGTAGTGTGTGTGCCTCTTGTAATCTATTCTAGTGATCCTTAGGTCTATTATTTTGCCAGTGCCATGCTGATTTTATCATAGTAGCCTTATAGTATAATTTCAGGTCAGGCATTGTGATGCCTCCTTGTTTTTCCTTTGTTGCCCAGGATTACTTTGCTACTCTAGGTCCCTTCTATTTCCAAATGAATTTTAAGAATGTTTTCTCTAGATCTGTGAGGTATTCTAATGTCATTTTGATTGGGATTGCATTAAGTCTATATAACAGTTTTGGAAGAATGGCCTTTTTACAATTTTGGTTCTTCTAATGGAAAGAGATATCATTTTCTTTATGTCCTCTTCAATTTCCTTTTTTGAAGTAGTATAATTTTCAGTTTATAGATCTTTTATATCCTTTGTTAGGTTGATTCCTATTTCAGTTTTTGCATATTATTGTGAAGAGTACCTTTTTCCTAATTTCTCTCTCAATGAGTTTGTTTTTGTGTTTTCCTAATTTCTTTCTCAATGAGTTTGTTTTTGTGTACAATGTTTTTTGAGTGTTGACTCTGTATCCAACTATACTGCTGAATTTGCTTGTTAATTCTAGTAGTCTTTTGGTGGAGTTTTTAGGGTCTTCTATGTTGAGTATCTTGTCACATACAAATAATGATAACTTGACTTCTTCCTTTCCTATCCATACTCTTTTTATTTCTCTCTCTTATCTAACTGTTCTAGCTAATGTTTCCAGAACTATATGGAATAGGAGTGGAGAGAGTGGACATCTTGTTTTGTTCCTGATTTTAGAGTAAAAGCTTTCAGTTTTAGGAACAGTAAACTCATTTACCTGCCTGTACTCTGACGCATACGGTACCTGGGAACTTCAGGGAACTCCACAAAGTAGAGAGACCTCCTTGTGCCTACAGATCCTGCCCTGGTTTTTCACTCATTTTATACATAGGAGAAAAAAAGGAAGGAAACATACCTCACTTTCTCCATTTTATTGTAGGTGAAATTTTACAGACCCATAGAAAAACACTATAGTGTTATTTTTTGGGAAAGATGGTTCTTGTTATAACTAATCAGTAGAAATTTGGATAACTGTGTATGTATTTAAATATACATTTGTATTTGATGAAGAACAAATTTTGAGGAAAAAAATCAAAGCGAAATATCCAAAATACATTTTAGAAGTGCACATATTAAGTCACAATATAGAAGGGTATCTTGACCTTTAAAGTCATCCTCTTGATTGTTATCTACTTATTTCATTAATTATACTGTGACCAAAAATATGCTTTTAAGATTATAGTGGCCTTCCAGCCCCAACTCAAATATAGAACCTGTAATCATATTTAAATACCTACTTATACAGCCTAGAATTTCTGTTTGATAATCCACTTCTTTTTCCCCCTAGACTAGACTTCAAGTAACTTGGGACTATTTGTAAATCTGATAATGCCTTTCCAAAGTGTGAACATCTCTCCTCACTGGGGTTAGGTAATACAATGTTGTGGCTTTCAGGTAGCACTAGGCTATGCATAGGTCTGTGTGAGTGTGTGTGTGTGTGTGTGTGTGTGTGTGTGTGTGTGTGTGTGTGTGTGAGTGTTTCACCATTTATAAATACATGTCATTCTGCAATACTTCTTTTCCTAACAGTGACTATGGCTATGAGAGACATGGGGAGAGCCAGTGTGTCCCTGCTTTCTGGTATAATCCCGCATCCCCCTCGAAGGACTGCAGTCTTGGGCAAAGTTACCTGAACAGCACTGGGTAAGTGACACATGAAGTAAATTAACTCATTATTTTCTCACTTCCTTGCAATCAGAGGAAATACCTTGCTCCTCAAGCTACTGGAGTGTAAATAGAGTTTGTTTGCAATGAGTAGCTTCAGAAGAAAACTGAAGTGCTTACTGAGAGTACCTTTACTGAAAGGCATCAGAAGAGATTTCTGATGGCCCAGAGTTCAATGTGTTTTGCCATTTACTTTTGGCAGACGCTATTGTCTGGTAAAACTTCTGTCCCAGAAAGGTATGTTGCCTTTATTCCCTGGCCCCCGAGTGAAGAAACTGGTAAAAGATGGATAAGCATGCACTCATGCTCAAAACTTGTAATGAAAATTCAGAAGTCTGATCCTGAGGAATTTCTGGAATAAAAAGGTCAAGGCATATTTTTCAGTAATTCTCCAACTCCACATCTTTCTCACTCTTTGTTTGCTAGTTAGTGACCTGTCAGACACTTGAAAAGTTCCCTTAGAGGTGTACTGTATAGCCTTTTGCTTTGATGCCTCTTTGACCCAGAAGACATTTGTCAAGTGGCTGGGTGGACTAAAACAGCACTTTTCAAATTCTGGTGTGCTCATATATCATCTGAGGGTCTTTCTGGAATGCAGCTGCAGATTGGGGAAATCTGGAGTGAGACTGAGAGTTATAATGTTCTGAATGATGATGATATTGTTTGTCTTTAGACCACTCTGTGAGGGTCGTGGGACTAAGATATTCTGGACTTCTGTGTCACCTCTTCCAAAGATGTTCCATCATCCTACCAGAGCTTCTCACCTTCTTTTACTTTCATTTTATCTGGTGTAAGAAGGTGGTATATCCTAGCTGACATTTACAGAGCAAAAATAAGCATAATGAAAAAGGTGTATTGAGAGTTCTGAGGTGCTATGTAAGACACGATATTTATAGTCAAATATTTGATTCTGGGAAGGCTATTTCTGGAGTCCAGACTGAAGTTTTAGGACCTCTGATATTGTGTTACTGGTTTAGGAATGTAAGCTAGTCAAGTGGTAAATCCAGCAGCTTCAAATTAAGGAGATAGAATGTTACAGAAAAGGGGCTAAAATATTTTAGGAAGAGGGGTATAGTGGTCACAAGGAGTCACCTGGACCACTCAGTTCCTAATTATTACATGCCTTGGGCATCACTGAAAAAGCATTGCATTAGGATATCTCATATAATCATGGGGCATATTTAATGGGACTCAGTTTTAAGCAATTCAGGTAAAGCAAAGCAACAAGTAGCTAGCCAAACAAATCAGGGATGTGAAAAACAAAGTCAATTGACATTTTCCTTTTCAAACAATTCCCTGTAGATCTCTACAAATACTTCCAAGTTTCTTAAATGTTGAATTGTATTAGAAATCCTCAGCCAACTTGAGTTTTTAACTAGTGGAAGTTAAAGAGAAAGAGTAGATATTAAGTTTGCACTGGGGCATGATACTCACCAAAATAATCTGTCATGAGTAAAATATAAATATGAGGAGAGTAGATATGGGCAAGAAGGTATAAGAAAAATTGATTATCTAAACCAGTGATGAACAAAAGAAATATGAGGAACAAACATAATTTAAAATTTTCTAGTGGTCACATTTTAAAAGTTTTAAAAGTTGAGCTTAATTGTAATAATATATTTTGTTTAACCAGCTATAACAGAGACTATCAGTTTAACATTCTATATACCATGTTAAACTTATTTCAAGTGCTAAGGTCCCATGCATGAAAAGCAGCTACCATAGAAGGCAGCACTATTCGAGTTATGAACTCAGCTGACAACTAACATGTGGACCAATAACTCCCTCAACATCTGCTTCACGTCTTTCTGAGATCTCTGCAAGAAGGTTTAGGGTAGCTGGTAAAGCAGTGGAGACATGGGGAATTGTCAGGTGTAATGAAGGACCAGTGCCACCCAAGAAGATTTGGAGTTTCTCTGGTTTTGGGGCCACCAGAAGAAGTCAGCATGATTGAGCCAGTTTAATATCCCTGACATGCAAGATGAAAGAGACAAGATCTGGTGGTGAGAAGGACAGTGGGCATCGTGGTGTGTGGTACAAGTAGTTGTAGTGGCGGTACTTTATTTTATGTGATTTATAAAATATTAATTTTAGAGAAGGTTTGGAGTTTATGATATACCTAGAAGTACTGTCTGTGTATAAGTCAGATCTCTAGGCCAGCATGGAGAGTGATACATCATCACTGTGGTCATGACACCTCTGCTGTGGACAGGCACATGGCTTCGTAGGGTCATTTTCCCAGACCAACCTCATTGGCAAAGTAATTTTACATGGAAATGGAGTTTCAGACGTTTGCTTCTTACCCTACCTTGTGTTGGGTAGGGCATGAATATTGCAGAGGGAGCAAATGTGTTGTAAGATAGCCTGGGAGCTCCAGAGTCAGGGCTGTTGGGTGTTAAGGGAAAGAACGGCATCCAGAAGTGCAGAGGAGACAGGAAGCACCCACCTGATGCATTCAAGTAGGACACCTGATGCTCCAGAGCTTTCTGGTGCAGAGAGCTGAAGATGCCCTTGGGAAAATGGCACGGGCCCCAGCCTACTGGAGAGAGATCTGTGGCCTTTGCCTGCTTCCCCAGCTCGGCAGTCTGCCACCTCTTCTGTTGAGTATGAGTCAGAAATTGATTTTTCTTGGCTGGTTTAGACACTGATGCGATCCATGGCTCACCAAGTAGGATCAATAATGATGTTTAAGGAGCTGCTTCTCCTGAGGCAGAAGGATAGCAGGTTCCTCAGCATTTGTCTTCATAAATGGCTTTTTTGAGACTCAGTTTTTGGGGCAGGTACAAGAAACATTTCTCTTGTGTTTGCTTTCATGCACTCTCTAACATACATATGCACTCACACACACACATACACACGCGTGCACACACACACTCTAGGACACAAGCACACCACTCTCAGTTGTCAACTCTCCTCAGGTACCGGAGAATCGTGTCCAACAACTGCACAGATGGACTGAGAGACAAGTATTCTGCCAAGGCCCAGTTGTGTCCTGGAAAAGCCCCTCGGGGCCTCCACGTGGTGACAAACGATGGCCGCCTGGTGGCAGAGCAGGGACACAATGCCACCTTCATCATCCTCATGGAGGAGGTAGGTGCCCACCTTGGTCTCTGATGTCAGAAATCATGTCCAGCAGCCACTCCTCGCTCCCAGCGAAGGAAGGAAAAGGCCTTTCCTCTGCACTCCGAGCTGCTGCACAGATGTCAGCAGCAAGAATTGAACTCTCGTGAGCAAAAGCTAGATGAGTGAGAGAAGGCTCAGTGTTCAGACACCTTCCTCTTTACATCCACAAGAAGGCCCTGTTTGCAGTGGGGTCTGCTTGCTTCAGGGGCATGTAGGTCTGGATATGTTCTTCAAGGTTCCCCTTTGGGGTCTGCTGAGGAAATGTTTATCATCACAAGACCAAAAAGTGCCAGAAAAAGAAATTCAATTTACATCTGTTGCCTTTAGGAACCTCTTTTGCTTTTTCCAACTCTATTTTCCACTGATTGGACAGGCCCATGAAGCTTTTAAAGGGCCCAAAAGCATGAGTTTGAGGGGGCAGGGAGATTATGTAAATGCTTTAAATTTATCTTTGTAAAGAATGTAACATTAGCTGCTTTTACACCAGCTACCTGCTCCGTTAGCTGATTTTGTAGTGTCTTTTGCTCTCAGAGCAGTGAAATCGGACTGCAGGCTTCTACTCCACTATGGAAGTACCTGTACTGCCCAGTTCTGGCTACTTGTGGGCACTCCTTCCCTAGAGACTTTGGGCACGACTTCTGAGGCAGTGAAGCTGAAGGCTTGTCTGATTGACAAGGCTTGCTAAATTTATATGCAAATTTCCCTGTGTTCTTGATCTTAGAAAGAAAGCAAAGTGGGGCAGGGGCTTTTCCTCACAAACATGAGCACTTGAATCTTTTTAAAGTCAAGACCGTGCCACACAGGATGGTGAAGGTTCCTTCTTCCAGGCTGACAGATGCCTCAGCCTTCACCCACGCGCCAGGTGCTTGAATTTAAGTACTGTAAGAGTCAGAGGAGGTCATTATTGCATTTCCACTAGGGAGTTTTCAAAAACCTTCTCTTGAAGGGATGTGAAAAAACATGATCTTATCCATTTGAGTTGCCTTGAGTTCATTTCCACTTTAATTTATATTCATAAACTCAAGGGTGGCTGATATTGTATGGGGGTCAAAAGAGCACCTATCAATATTTCTTTCACATCTGGGTTGCCACAGGGGAAGAGATGGAAAGGAAAGCTATAGTCAGTGCATAATTACAGGGCACGAAATGTGGCTCCTAATTGCAAAACAAGGTCTTTCTCTTGTTATTCCGTCTTCCATTTTTGTATGTGAACAGAAATACCTTATTTTTCTTCCTTCAGGATCTTTGTTTTGTTGTTGGTTTCATCGCCTTCATCTAAAGTGTTGGTCGCCGCATCTGATGTACAGAAGGATGGGCTCTGTATTAGCTCTTGGGGAGCTCTGTGTCAGCTGGGGTGGCACAAGGCATTCAGCTGAGCCATTGCCATCATGAGGTCAGGCTGCAGGTGCAGGGACCTCTGAGTCAGTGGAAGCTTCAGGGAAGAAGGGGTTTAGGTAGATTTCGATGACAATAAGAGTCTAGAGATAAGAATTTGGATGTATAAAGTTTTCATCTGTAGAGCAGGAATCATCATCCTGTTGCATGTTATTATTTTGGAGGTGACATTATATAATATGTGTTGTCATTAGCTTAGTTCTTGGGACATTATAGATACTGAAAAACAAGAACAACTGTAGTGATAGCATAGTGGTGAGAACAGACAAACTGGAACTAGTCAGTCTCTGTTTAACTCTTGGGTCTCCCACCAGTCGTGATGAGACTAGTCCAGTTAATTTACTTTTTATCTCCATTTGTAAGTTGTAAATACTTCTACAAATTGTGAGAAGATTGATTGCTTGTCATGGGCAAGAAACTCTCTGCTTGTTAGCTGTTGCTGTTTTTGTTGTTATTGTTACACAGAAGAAGAGTTAAGCTGTGCCTGGAAGGATGTCAGCAGGGCCCTTGAGATCCTCTCCTCAGTGCTTACCTACTATTGCCTATGTCTTTGTCATTCAGGCTGCTCTGAGCTTTGTCATGCAGTAACAGCCTGAGGGAAATCAGATAGAAGCCTAGTGACCATGCTAGGGTGCTTCTGCCCTAGGGTTTGACTCTGTTTCCACAAAGAGTGATGCTGAAACCCAGGAGAAAGCATTAGATAGAAGTCAGGTAGGATCGTATGAATAGACCTGACATCTGCAATTCTGTCTCACAGGGTGACCTCCAGAGAACAAATATCCAGCTTGACTTCGGTGATGGGATTGCTGTGTCTTATGCTAATTTCAGCCCCATCGAGGATGGTATCAAGCATGTGTATAAGAGTGCGGGGATCTTCCAGGTGACAGCCTATGCAGAGAACAACCTTGGCTCAGACACGGCTGTCCTTTTCCTGCATGTGGTTTGTAAGTAGTAGGAGCCATTACACTTCTCTGTTCCTTATAGCTGTCAACCCCCTCTGCCTGGACTTTCTGGAATTTGAAGCTGAGAACAAGCTCACTGCAACTATGACAATGACTCAAATCAAAATATTACTCATGTGTGATTTAGTTTTGGAATATCAAAGTAGGCCAGTTATTTTCGAAGTTTGGATACAGTACTACCCTTCTTTTCAGTGCCATTTTGCACATACAGACACACATTCAGGGGAAACTCCCTTCCCTTTGCTTTGGAGAACCATGAAAATCAAAATAGAAACCCATCTGACTGATGGTCTCATGTTCATTTTCAAGCTATTATGAGTGAAGTCAGCACAAGTCAAGCTAAACGGTTACTTCTGTTGGAAGAACTGAAGAAGAATTTAAAAAACACATACTTAATTTTTTTTCCAAAGAATAACTAAACACTTAAAGCAAAAAACTAATTCCTATATCTAAGGTTACTTCAAGTTCATTATGTTGTAAACAATTCTAAGAACCCTCCAGAGTTTTTTTGAGTCTCTTTCATTGCTATTGGCTTTCTGTTGGCAGAAGCCAAAATAACAGCTGAAGTTCCAAAATATTTTGTTTTTTTTTTTAATACATTCTGTGTATTTATCTGTACTGAACTTGACTCAAATAAACTGAGGCAGCACTGTGGTCTCAGCATGGTGAGTAAAGGCAGTATTGTTACAGGACTGACATTTATTTCATAGACCTTTGTTGGTGTCATCCATGGATCTAAGGACTTCACTGATTCCTTTTATTTTTGTACCAGGGATCGATCTCAGGACCTCACATTTGCCAGGCAAGTGCTTGTGCCACCAAACTAAAACTCCAGCCCCACTTCTCTGATTCCACCCATATGGATGAGGGAGATGTTCCCAGATCCCCAACAAATGCCTGGACTACAGATGGGTGCCAGATGCTACAGAGATTACCTACTTTCTGATAATAATGGGAGGTAGCCTATACTTGCTGGGTTCCCTGGACAAAATGATGATTCAAGCCCTGGGCAGGAAGGCTCACTCCTCACAAACATCATGCAATTTAAAACTTGTCATTATTATTTGTGGCTTTTTCCATTTAACAGTCAGAATGTGGTTGACTGTGGGCAACTGAAACTTCAGATGAGGAGGGACCAGCATATCTCACACTGGATTTCAGCTTTGCCACATGTCAGTACAATTCAATGTTATGAAAGAATTGACGTGAATGTTAGGAGTGCCTTTCTTATTAACAACGTAGCAATGGTGCAAATTCCTCTGTAACTGACACTTCCGGGGTCTCTGGCAAACATTAGGATACACAGCCCCTTAGTACAGGAGCAGCACTGATTAGAAGTGTTTGGGAGTGTTGCAGGGAACAGGCCAAATGCGGGAAGAAATGGAAACAGAGCTTTAGCAGGCAATTTATTACACTGATGGGCTTCTGAGTAGGATGTCTTCCAAAAAGCCAGAGCCCTGTTTGGGAAAATGATGGGAAGTACAAAGGCAGATTTGGCGCATATGAATGGAGGATTGAGTAGCATCATGAGTTGCTGAAGCTGTTTAAACATTTCAGGCCACACCCTAAGGCTGTAGGTTATACAGAGCATGGGTTATACAAGGTAAGGAATGTTCCATTCCATTGTAAGCTGCATTGCAAGGCCATCAGTTACACAAGAGCAGCAAGGATATGGGTTTATACCAAGAAAGAAGTGTTCTGTCCAGGCCTGCAAGATAAGTCTGCTTGGTCTTGGCAGGCATTCTGGGTAGGCTTTTATTTAAAATTTTATTTTCCTCCTTTCAGAGGAGACCTAGATTACAGATCAGTTATGTCTCCAATAATGTCAGTCCATGTGACTTGAGACAAATCACTTCTTTCTAGTTTTCTAAACTCCAACTTTAAAATGGATTAATTCTGACTCCCTTTTGCCTTATGTGGATCTTCTAACAATAAAAAGAAAACACATAAAACATCCCAAAATTCACTAATTTATTCACCACGTACATGTTGACTTCCTGAGATGTGCAAAGCACTTTTCAAGAAAGCCAGAGATGACAAAGCAGACATGGTCTTGTCCATGCAAAGTTTATATTCTGCTTGGGAAAGATGTACTGTGAAAAATGGGACTTTGGCTAGGAAAAGTGGTGATAGCCACCCCACACTGATAATGATCATTCTGTGCAGAAAGCACGGGGCCAGGGGTCCAGGTGTGTGGTGTGCAAGGCATTCACAAACCCAGGCTGTACAGCAAGGAAAATCTGCATTAGAATTCTGATCACATCCCTTGGTTAAATGTCTGGTGTTGGTCAACTGTCTTAGGCTTTGTAAACCTCTAATTGCTTACCTTTGATAATTAGCTTGTAAGAATCACTTTAGGTGGTATTAAGAAGGTCCCCAAGATTGCTCCCATGTTTTGTGATTCACTAAGAGGAGGACTCAGAGAACTCAGCACATAGCTTCATCACTGGCTGTTATTTCCAGTGGGATGCAAAGCAGCCTCGGCCAAGGGCAGAGGTTCAGGAAGCAGAGACTCCAGCAAGCGAGGCATGAGCTCCATGGGTGCTTCCCCTTGGAGTCACCCAAGACAGCCAGTTTCTCTAGCAATGAATGGTACCAACAGCCAGCTGGTTGCCAGCAGAACTCATTAGAGACTCAGCACCCATACTTTTTATTGGGGATACCTGCATAAGCACCTCTACTTGGCATATACCAAATCTCCAAACTTTCCATGAGAAGCAAGTGTTCAGATCAAATCATACTGTTGCCAACACAGTTTGGCAGAACTAACCATTCTTCCCAGTTAACCATGGATTGGAAACACTCCAAGTTTCCAAACACCAGCCCAGGCCAGCCTTGGGCACAGTCCTGTTTGAAGGACCACCATTTCAGTCTTGGGAAATGTTTCTATCCTGCGTTGTGTGCAGATTGCTGGAGCATGATGAATGTTACCTGGCATTACCGTAATTACTTCCCATTAACTCTCTGCCTGACACTTCTGCTGCATTTAAAAACAAAGGCTGAAGGAAGAAGAAATTCACACCACTCCTTTTGGGACAAACCCTGGTCCTGAGTCTCCACAAGGCGGTCCTGCTTTCAAGTGGGAAGACCTGCATGACTCAGTGCGAACACTCAGCATCGAGGCACAACACGCTGTGGGTTTTGTGCTTGGAGGAAGAAATGTTCCTTGAAACTTTTATCGTGCTCATAATTCCCTCCAAATCAATCATGGCTGCATTTACCAGACAGTTATTACAGTGCAAACTGCTCTTGGCCTCACCTTGGGCCATTAGCTAACAAAAGTAGTTGTTAGCCGCCCATAATAAGCAATCTCACACAGATTAGTAGATTTTCATCAAAAGAGGGACATCTAGCCAGGAGATTTCAGGAGTTTGCTGTATTCCCTCCGGACTTTCTTTGGCTCTTTTCTCATTCATCCATAGTCTGCCTCCACACTGAAGCCTGAAGCTTCTGGCTCAGAGTCCTTTCCTTAAAATGCTGCTACATGATGCTCTTCCTTAAGATTAAATTTAACCAAACATGCTTGACCTGAAGCCAGAAGAAATGTGAGTGTGTTCAATGGTGTTCTAATTTCCAGAAGCTCCATCCTGTTCACGTCCAGTGTGAATTTAGGGAAAAGAGCTCCTTTCATTGGGGAGTACCTTGTGAGTACCTTCTGGGGTCAGTCCTGCCTGAGCCAAGGTCCCCAACATGGCACAGACCTGAGAAGATTTCCAAGGACAAGCCACAGTCCAACCTTGCTGAGCAGTGGGAAAGCCCAGACACCACATGTCTGGAAAGAGGTTTCATCCCTCTGAAAAAGAACAGTGGAAATAAAATCAAGGCTTCCAAGTGCAAAAGAAACCTTTTTCTCAATGGGAGAGGAAGGAGAAATTTGAACCTGCATGCAAAGAAAGATTCTGCAGTGTGAATATGGGAAGGCAGGCTTTTCTTCACACCTCCTGGGCACCTGAAGACCCCTTCTCTCAGCCTTTTCCTCTTCCTCATTTATCCACAGAACAATCAGTAGAGATTTAATCAGTTAAACTCCTAAAAATGAGTAAATAAAGCAACTGATGTAGCCAATATCTTTTCATTCTTCGTATCCTTTACTGACATCAAACACACTATACAAAAATGAATACATTTGCTTGTTTGACATAATTAGACCTTCAGCCAAATGTGCGTACATGGTAACATGATTGAAATTATTTTCTGGAAAAAAAATCCTGAGGTGCCGTATGTCAAGAGTCAGGGCCAAGGGCTGCAGCAGAAAGTGTAGATTCTTCCTTAATTTTTTAGCTGACAAAAATTGTAGAAATTTATTACGTACAACAAGTTACCATGAAATATATATGCATGCAAAATGGTTCAGTCAGGCTAATTGTCATGTACTTGTTACCTCTCATGCTTATTTTTTGTGTTGAGAATATTGAAAAGTCTATTTTCTTAGTGATTTTTTAAAATCCTGTATACTATTATTCAGAAATCACTCATGCACAATAAATACCTCAAATGTATTCCTTTCTTCCTGTATTTTTGCATCCCTAGACTAACAGTGACCCCATCCCATGTCCCACCCTGCCATCCCAGCATCCATTCATTCTACTCTTTGCTTCTCTGACTTCAGCTGTTTTAGATTTCATAGGAGTGAGAAGATGAGGTGTTTGGCCTTCCATGCCTGGTTTATTTCACTTAGTAATGTCCTACAGGTTCATTCATGCTGCTACATGTCAGAGTTGAAAAAATAACAAACACATCCAACCCCCAAATGCAACACTGGTACATCCATAATTTCTCATGAGTATTTTCCTCTTCTCCATTTATTCTAGAAATGAGTAACATCCTCACTTGTTATGCCTAGGGTATCTTCAAATGTATCTTTTACATGCTAGTGTGGAACTCAATGATATTTGCAGCAGTTTTCCCAGGAAAAAAGTGAGAAATGCAGGATTTTTGGTTGTTTCAGAACTGGCATTTGTATCTCATTTCATTAGGGAGATACACTCTTCTTTCTTTGTTAAATTAAAGGGGCAGGGGTTGCCAGTTTCTGAAGGACACCCGCTGTGTCCTGCAGATGATGGCACAATGGCCAGTGATGGAAGAGAATGGAAACCAGTTAACCACTGAGGATAATGGAATAGCCCTCCTTACCATGCAGTGACCCCAAATCACAATCCATAGTCTCACCAAGAAGATAGACAGCTGTTCATCTTCCTGTTTATTGGCTATGAGTCTGATAAACTAGGCTTTTCTTGGATTCAAGGTTTCTAAGAGTTTCTGGTGGTTGGGCTTCATAAGGTGTAAATTAAGTTCAGATACTGCTCTTGAAATCTAAAACTGGAGTTATGTTCCCTGTTGTACCACTGAGGCAGATGCCTCATTGAGCCATACACGTACTTCCCAACATTCGTAGATTTGTGATCATTGCTTTTATTACAGGGCATGATAGTCAGGAGTGAGGCTGAGAAGGTAGGAGCGTGCTATGCTGTGATCATTTATCCTAGAAATATAACACTGTATTTTGGTCTCTTCCTTTAGGTCCTGTGGAGCATGTCCACCTCCGAGTGCCATTTGTTGCCATAAGAAATAAAGAGGTCAACATCAGTGCAGTGGTGTGGCCGAGTCAGCTGGGAACCCTCACCTACTTCTGGTGGTTTGGCAATAGTACAAAGGTTCGGTTCTTTCTGATTAGTATTGAGTTAAACCTATACTAACTGCTTTTGTGTCACAGCTTCTGCGTTAGTGTTGGGCACACGGGAAAGCAAAGAATCTACAGAACTGAGTAAAACCTCCATCTCCACACTGAGTTCATTGTGTTAATAGGGGAAAAATAAAGACTTTTAAAGAACAAAGAGTAAGGCGAGAAGCTATGCAAACCTATCTGTTTGTGTAGTTGGTCTAACGAATATTTCTAAGATTTCATTTGTTTCATTTTGTTTTAACACACGCTTTTCCCTCACTGCCTATTTAAATCTCAGAGAAGTGACTCAGAATCTGTGACATTAGGTGATCTCATTGTGTCAATGTAAACTATAGAGGTTAATATGCAGTAATGAAAGGTAAGGGGGTAAGACGTACAAAATGCCCTCAACTGCACCTACTGTGTGTTCTGTAAAACTTTGCATTCTTCTTAGGTGAGTCACTGAGGCTGTCTCGGCTCAGAGGAAGAAACTCAAGAATCTAGGCACTTCCTGGTTACTCTCTGTTCCTGCACCTATTGAGAGTGATGCCTGTGTTGAGAATGACCAGGACCATAAGCCTGGGAGCAATCAGACTAAGGATTCCTCAATTAATTTTCTTAATGTCCTTCTTCATTCCTGTTTGTTTTAAATTAAGTTTTTTAAAATATGTCAGCTTCACAGCAGAGTTAAGCAGAATCCCCAGACACTCCCCATCTATCCTGTGTACCCATGCTTCCGAAGCCTCCCTCATTACCAACATCTGTGCAGAGTTTTCCATTTGTCATAGTATAGTCCATGACCCTACCTCAGCACATCCCCATAACACAGAATACAGAATTGACATTAGGGTTCATTCTAAGTGTTGTGAATTCTAAGGGTTAGAACAGGCGTAGGACCCGTATCGACCATTATAGTGCAAAACAGAACACTCTACCTGCCCTTCGAACCTCCATGCTCCACTTACTCATGTGTCTCTCCTTCCTAGTCCCTGTCAGTCCCTAGTATTTCACTTCATCTGTAGGTTTTTGTTTTCATCCAGTTAGAATCATACAGTAGGTAACTTTAGAATTGTGGGTTTTTTCCACTTACTAATAAACACATCCCCTCAAGGTCTTTTTATTGTTTGCTAGTTCATTTCTGTTTAATGCAGAATAACTTCCATCTTCTGGAAGCAACATGGTTTGTTTACTCCTTAAGTTACTAAACGACATCTTGTCTTCAGATTTTGACAATTGTGAACAAAGTTGCTATAAACATTCATATGCAAGATTTTTTTAGACTTAAGTTTTCAACTCTTTTGGATAAATACCAAAAATATGATTGCTGGAATGTACCATAGCACGTTTGATTTCATAAGACCCAATTAAAGCGTCTTCCAAAATGCTTGGACCATTTTGTAGTCCCACCAAGCATGAGCAGGTATTCCTTTTGGTCCACATCCTCATGGGTATTTGGACTTGCTGCATGCTGGATTTTGGTCATTTTCACAGGCATGCAGTAGTGTTTGTCTGTGTAGTATTTCCCAGGTGAGACAGCCTTCAGAGAACATGGCATATGCTTTTTGGCCATGTGTACATCATCTTTGGTGAACTGTCCATTAAGATCTCTTACCCACTTAAAAAACATTATGTTGTTCCATTTCTTTCAGTTGAGGTTTTAGGAGTTCTTTATATATTTTTAACAACAATTCTGCTATGTCATTTGCAAATGTTTTCTCCCAGTCCATGACTTGTCCTTTCATTCTCTTGACAGGGTATTTTGGAGAGCAGAATTTTTAATTATCAACACATCCATTCTTTCTTTCATAGTTTAAGATTTTGGTGTTACAACTACAACGTCAGGCCCATATCTGGGTTTTCTCTAATGCCATCCATTTTATAGATATGTTTTTTTTTACATTTAAAGTTATGATCCATTTTACTCCATTTTTGACAGATGTAAGGTCTGTACCTATATTAATCTTCTTGTGGATGTGGTCCAGATATTCCAGTACCATTTGGTGGAAGAAGAATCTTGGTATGCTTTTTTTCTTTGTGTTCTTTTCTCAAAGATAACCTGGATCTATTTCTGACTGTCTTTCTTTTCTACTGACTTAATTGTCTTTTGTTTTACCAATATCACACTGTCTTGATTACATAGATTTCTAATATGTCTTAAAGTTAGGTAGAACTGGTCATTGAGCTTTGATCTCTGTTAGTAAATAGGTCATTTGCTTCTCAATATAAACTTAGAATAAATTAGTTCATATCTGTAAAATGACTTAGTTTTTTTATTAGGGGTTGTATTGAATCCACAGATCAAATTGGTAAGATATGCTATCTAGACAGAGTTTTTTGATCCATGTATATGGAACATCTTGCCATTTATTCACTTATTCTCTGATTCCTTTCAACATGGTTTTGTAATTTCTTATATGTACCTAGATCTTGCCTGTATTTTGCTGTATTTATACCTATACATTTTACTGTTAGTGGTATAGATGTAAATGGTGCTGTGATTTTAATTCATATTCCATTAGTTCATTATTAGAATGTAGGAAGATAATCAAATCGTGTGTATATGTGTATGTGTGTGTGTATGTGTGTGTGTGTGTGTGTGTGTGTGTGTGTGTGTGTGTTTAACTGAGAATAAAATTCAGGATCTGGCACTTGCCACGCAAGTGCTGCACCACAGAGCTAAATCCCTGGCCCTTACTTTGTATATTGACTATGTATGCTGAAATCATGTCATAATCATTTATTGGTCCCAGTAGATTATTTGTCCTTAATGCTTTTGGATTTTATATTGAGCTGTGGCATCACTTTTTCTTGAACCATTTGTTGAATTCAATAATAAAACCATCTGGGCCAACTGCTTTCCCTTTTGCAAAATAATTACTGATTAAATTTGTTTAAAGATACAACCCTATTTGGATTTGGTGTTTCTCTCATGTGAGTTGCAGCAGCTTGTCTCTCTCAGGGACTCAGTCCATTTTGTATAGGCTATAAAATGTGTAAGCGCAGAAATATGCCTTGAATTCCTCTGTGTTCCTTTTGATTTCTATGGGAGTGGTCGTGACATCTTTTCATTTATTTGAAATGCTAGTAATTCATGTCCTCTGTCTTTTTTTCTTAGCCTGGTTAGAGCTTTATCAATTTTATTTATCTTTTCAAAGATCTAACTTTAAGTTTCATTGATTTTCTTTATTGATTTCCTGGTTACAGTTTCATTGATTTCTGTTCTATTTTTTTTCCTGATTACTTTGTATTTGATTTGTTCTTCTGTAGCTATCTAAAGTGGAAGCTTCAGTGGCTGATTTTATAAAGTACGTGTTCAATGCTGTAAACTTTCCTCCAGTAAGTGCTTTTGCTGCATCCTACACATTTTTATAGGTTATATTTTTAGTTTTATTGTTCAAAACCTTTTTAATTCCATTTGAGACTTCTTTGAATCTTGTGTTTTTTAGCAGTATGTTGTGCAGGGTTCACATAGTTGCTGATTTTTTGGTTATCTTTCTGTTACTGATTTACAGTTTAGTTTGATTAGAATCTGACTATATGACTACATTATATCACTACAGTCCTTTTAGATCTGTAAAAGTGTGCTTTCGTGTCCTAGCACATGGGTTTGCTTGGGGAATGTCCTTGTGGGCTTGAGAAGAGTTTATTTTGCTGTTTTGTAATGAACTAGTTGATTGATGTCAATCATATACCATTGATTAATGGGTTGTGAAGTTCCAGGATTTCATACTGATTTTTCTCTCTTTTAACCATTTAAGTTATGTTTAAAACATACTTGAGTTATTAGTGACTGTCTAGAACTTCCATATATATTCACAACTAATCTAAGCCCATTTTAAATAACGTCACTTGACTCCTTGGTTAGTGTGAGTGGTTAATAATACCAAAATAATCATATTTTTCCCTCCCATCTCTTATATATCTACAGCATACATAAGGTCTGTGCTAAAGCTCACATAAGAAAATACATGTTGGTAATATGATCTTGAATAAATTTATCAACTAGGTCAATTAAAAATAAGAAAAAATATTTTTAAAAATTTTAGTTTCACCATGCAATATTTAAGCTTATATGTCTAACTTTTTGTTATGAAATTTTGTTTTTTCCATAAAAATAAGAGTGCTTTTTTATATTTTTCTCTATTAATATCTGCTGTATTACATTAAAATATAAAAATATAAAAGAAACCCTTTCTTTTATTCTTTCCTTAATTATCTATTTTCTTTATGTAGTTCAGAGTTTGTGATCTACATTATTTTCCCCTTCTCTAAAATACCTTGCAACACAGATGGGCTCACCACAAATTCCAACAATTTTTGTTTGTCTTAAGAAAATCTTCTTTTCTTCACTTTTGAATAATAAATTTGTAGGACAATGATTAATAATTTACTGGGTCTTTTCTCTAAGAAAATAATTGGTGTTTATTTTCCCCTCAGTGTTAAATATCATTCCATTTTCTTTTTAACTTATGGTTTCTGCAGAGAAGTTGGATGTATTCTTACCTTTTATACATGGACAATGTTTGTTTCCTCTGACCCTTTTGGTACTTTTGACTTCTCTTTCATTTCCTGCAATTTGGAAATGATGCGCCCACAAGTTGAGATTTCAGCATGTGTCCTGGTTAGTGTTCACAGAACTTGTGTGTCTTTAGTTTGTGACTTTACCCCGGGGCAGTCCTCAGGCATCAGTTTCCATATTTCTCCAGCCCTTTCCTCTCTTCCCAACTGGGTATTCACATTACATGTACTATAACTTTTGTAGTTATCACACATCCTTGGATAGCCTGCTCTGGTTTCTCCTGCGTCTTTTCATTCTTCCCTTTCTTCTCAGCTAGGAGACTCCTATTAAGATAAGCTATATCCTGTCAACTAACAAGGAAGACATGATTTCTATTTTACTAATTGGACCCTTTAGTGTATGAATAATAGTTGCTTTAAACTCCTGTTCTCATCTTCTCAGCATCCCTGTCATACTTGTGCCTGGTACTTGCTTGCTCCATCTCTTCACACTATTATGTACCTTTTATTATGACTAGTAGCTTCTCCTTGATAGCTGTATAGGATGTGCTGGTTATGAAGAACTGCTATAAATAGGGCTATAGTAATGCAGTAGTGAGCTGTCAAAGGGGGAGAAGTGTTCTAGAAGCATAGGTCTCAATGTTTTAGAGAGTCAGTGTCCCTGGACTGTGTACCTTATAGGGTATTCACAGTTCCCCAGGAAAGTTAGACTGTGATCGAAACCCTAGCAGGCTCATTTCTGTTTCACTAGCCTCCCCAAGGGAGGATTACTTTTAAAGACTGAGTGTGCTGATATACTTCATCATGATTCCTTTTCCTTTCTTTGACAGAAAGACGAGGATACTTTTTCCAACACTTATTTGGAGAACATGGTCAGTTCACGTTTATAAAATTCATAAACTTATGAGAATCTTCCAATGACTGACTGGATCTCCTTGGATCTTTCAACTCTCAGACTTACGTTTTCTTTGAAAACTTGAAATGTGGTTGGCATTACTCATTTTGAAGGAAGCTTTAGTTTAAAAAATAATCTAAGAAAGATCAGATCAGATTTGGAAATGTGTGGGACGAAGAGAAGGGAAATATTCAGCATTTATTAGTAGTGATGAAAAATAATTTCTCTCCCATCAACGCTGAATGGTAAGAGTGGAAGAGGGCTGCTCCCTGGTCTCTAGTGCCACTGTGGTACACTAGAGATAACATGAAGCTTGGATTCAGAATCGTGGTTAGATTTCCAGCACAGCTAATTCTGAGTCTGGGAGCTTGTTCAAGCTCCTTCTCCTAGGACGTAAGGTACCTATGCCACACTGCAGAGAATAATGCCTGACTCACTTATGGTTGTGAAAACTAAGACAACACTATTTACTCAGTACACAACATGTACTCTCCAATGTATGTCTCATATTATGCCATGTGGAATGTACTCAGAATGAGTTGGTTAAAGATGAATCATGATTCATGGATTCAGAGCCTCTTTCAGTGTGAATTTTTTCTCATGTTTTTCAATCAATTTTTTTTAGTGTAGGTGATTGATGATGACTTCTGGAATTTTTACTCTCTAGGACAATAGACAGACAGGTCACTTAATAAAATCCCTGTTGCATTCAACAGAGATAGGAAATTTTCAGTGAGTGACGAGAGTCACAAGGTAAAACACTGTTAGCCCAGGGCCTGATCTCAAACCAGGGCTCCTAATTCTCATCTACCCTGAACCCAGGATATTTTAGCTAGAAAAGTAGAGGTGTCTCTCCTAGAAGTTAAAGACTAACAATCTCTCTTCAAAAGTCACATACATATGTATAAGAGGAAAAAGAAAATTATTGGGGAGAAGTTAGAAAGGGGAGGAATTTAAATTAATTTCTTCTCTGAGAGTATAAGGATTTGACTTCCAAATCAGAGACCTCTCCACTGTGAGTGTCCTGGTGATCTTTACTGCGAGACAATAGTGTACATTAAGGCCAATTCTTGACTTTTCTTAAAACAGTAATTTATTCAGAAGCCTGCCAGGAGCTGGGGACACACTATGTTCTAGAATACTATTTTTTTTTCCTTTTCAGTGTTGATTTTAAGAGCTGAAGGACAATACAGAGTTTTATAAGTATTTGATTAGAAAACCCACAAATGGACAAAGTAATTGAGGAGTCTAGTTTTTATTAAACTATGAATTATTTGCATCATCTTAAACAGATCACCTGATTTGGATCTCAAAGTCTGTCTGTCTGACTAACCAAGGGTAGTAATATCTTATACATGGACATCGTGGTTATTAACTGAAATATCTCACTCACATGGACATACCCACACATACGTGGGTGTACACACACACAGTATGCCCTATTCTGAGAGGTTGATTTTTAGATTATGTATTGACCTTATGGTTTTATTTGTTTCATCAATGATCAGGGGTATTCCTTTGGTGAGAAATTTTCATTCTACAAACTGGAGCAAGAAGTGCCATGTAAGCATTCAGATCCTAATGGTCTCACAAGTTGGCTTTTATTCCCAAAGAACCAATAAGATGACAATACATGAGAGAGAGAAAGCAATTTTGGAATAAAAGAAACCAATGTTGAATTCTAGACAGAGTCTTCTTTGCCATATGTCTTTAGTCAAACTTTTTAATGTGTTTGAGTCTCGGTTTTATTTGTAATGCCAGAGTAAACAGAGTGTTGGCTGAACTGATTATCACTTCCATGATTAAGTGGAGAGTGCTTTGCAAATCATTTAGAACACATCAAGCATTTGGCAATAGCAGGCCCCACCATGCTCACCATTTGCATTAGTAGCATCTGTATCTATGTGACAAATCAGACTTGGTTCCAGAGATTATGATCCTCTCTACAAAAGTGGTTATTTGCTCCATTCTTAAGAGAAGCGTTTTCAGTACTCTTTGCTAGTTCCATGCGAGAAACACATCAAGATGGCCATTGACCGGAGCCGCGGGAGACAGGAGGCCAGACTCGAGCAGGATCAGCTCTCAAAGTTTATTGCGTACAGCGAACCGGACCTAACAAGGTCCGCCACCCTCAACGTTGGTTCCTCTTCCGCCCGTTGGGGGCAGGAACAACCTCTTATAAGGGGAAGCAGTATCCAATCACAGAGAAGCGCGTTTAACAAGCTGATAGGCTAGCGTCACGGGTAACTGGGCAGACATGACAATTTGGCGGGCTTGTTCAGGCCAGGAAGAACCCGGAAGCAGGAAATGGGCGCCATCATAGGCGGCTTCCCACATCTCCCCCTTTTTTATTTATTAAAATAGGATGGTCTGTGGGTCCCTCCAAGGTGTCTATGACCTTGTTGCTGTTAGACACCTAGGAGTGGGCCTACCTTGTAGGCCGAGGCATGAGAGAATGTAGAGGTCTATACCCTGCTGTGCATCACCCTGTTTTGTGCATATCCTTGCGCCAGGACCATGCTCAAGGTGAGTGGTTCATTTTTTCGCAGGGCCAGGCCTTTGTGAACCGAACCTGGATGCATATAGACATTCATTCCTGCCTTCCCCCCAACCTTTGGGGCGGATGGCACTGCAGTACCCTTGGTCTCGCATCTCAATGCCAATAATTTGACTCCGGGAGGGACCCCTGGCCTTATAGGCCATGTATATCTGAGTGGAGCCTGTCTTAGGTTGACCGGGAGGGCTTTTCCCGTCTTACCCGTCATTGGCTTGCCCACTCAGCTCTTATAGCTGATGTTCTGCAATGTGAAGGAGATATGCGGCGGCCTGCTGGCCTGATGGGCCACCTGCTGCCATTTGCATGGCTGCCATGGCTGTGATCTTAACCTGCTGCTGAGTTTGTATGAGGCGATCTAACAAGCATTTAATAACCACAAGCCCCACTAGGATGGCCACGGCAATCAGGATCCAAGTAGTCAGGTTGGGCCAGGAGAACCCCTGACTGGACCTAGTTGGATACCGTCCATATTGTCAAGTTCCTGACTGACTATGAGGGACAAATTGTGAAACTTAGGTAGGTAGGTGTCTTGCAGCCAAGCTGTCATATTTTTAACAGTGTTGGTCAAATTTGTGCGAACAGGGGTGATTAATAGGAACCTACAGAATAGAAAAAGCTCCAAACCAGACATTTTAGTTTGTAGATGGTCTCGGGCGCTGAGCGTCGGTCCCAGAAGGGTCGAGTTGACTTGTGTCCGCGGGCTTATCCTACTGCTCGCGTCAATCTTTCCGGGACCCACAGCGGTTCGCAGCCTGGTTCCTGTGGGAAGACACAAACCGCACCTCGGGTCCAGCTAACCACTGGATCCGGGCCCATCCATTGTCCTGTAAGGACATCTTTCCATCTCACCAGCCCTTTGTCGGTTGGGGACGGGTTATTGTGCTCCATGGCAGGGGAATGATTATTGTGATTAAGGTTTAAAAAATTTATGGTAAAGAGTGCCAATGATATTCTTCCTTTGGGCGTTAGGCCATGGCCTATTCCCTCCTTTTGTTTTTGTAAGACACCCTTGAGTGTCCGATGGGATCGTTCAATGATGCCTTGTCCTTGGGGGTTGTAAGGAATGTCATGTTTAAGAGTGACCTCCATTTGTTGACAAAATGTCATAAAAATTTTGCTGGTATAGGCAGGACCATTGTCTGTTTTTAGTATATTGGGCTTTCCCCAAGCAGCCCAGGCTGCCAGGCAATGATTAATAGCATGGGTGGCCCTTTCTCCAGGTTCTGCCGAAGCAAACATAACCTGAGAAGCGGTGTCAACCGAAACATGTACGTATTTTTCCGAATTCTGGGATGTGTGTTTGCCAAATATGATTGGGGCGCAGTCCTCTCGGGTTAACACCAATAGATTGTTGAGGTGAAGAGATCACACAGACCTGCCAATGCCTCTAAAAGCGCCATGGTAAATGGCGCACTGGGCCCATAAGCTGAAACTGCGTCCTTGATAGCTTTAAGTTGTTTAATTTCTAAGGGCTACCGGGAATGCATGGAGACCGGAACACTCAAAGGGAAGCCGCGACCATACCCTCTGGTGGAAGGAACGTCCTCCTCCCTCCCCAGATGGGGGCGCAGAAGGCAACCCAGGAAGTAGCTCTCCCTCTAACCAGGGCGGTGCCATAGGTTGTGGGTGCCCTCTGGCGGCCACGGGTGGAGGTGGCAGCCCAGGGAGCAACTCCTCTTCTGGCCACGGCGGTGCAGTAGGGCCTGGCACCCTGAAGGGGGCGACCATGGGTCGCGAGCTTCGGAGCCCTTGTGTTTCTCTGGAGGCCCAAAGTCAGGTGTGACTTCGGGCTCCTCCGAGCACTCGGATCGAGCTTTGTCAAGAGCCTGTCAGGCTGAGCAAAGCCCGGGGGTTTGTTCGTCCGTCAGACAAGCCCTAATCAGTTCCCACAGGGGTAAAACCATGGGATCGAAGCGTCCCTCTTCTCGGGCGCATCTAAGATCCCCTCCTAACTTCTCCCATGACAGGAGGGTTAGAGAGCCCGTGGGCCAAAACCAGGCCAGAAATCTCGAAAGGGTGACCCGGTTTATGTAGATGCCTCGGGTCCGCAAGCAGGACTCTTAGGGAGTCAGCGAGGGGTTTGCAAGCAGCGTTGCCCACAATGGTGAAACGAAAGCGAAACAAATGCAAAGAAAAAAAAAAAGACCGGCGTCCACCCGTGTGGCGCTCAAAATCTGTTAGGTGCGTCCACCCAACCCAGGCGATCCAGTACTCACCTGTCCCGGGAACCGCTGTATCTCACGTAGCTGATCAGGGTGAAGAGAAGAGGCGCTCGGGGCCTTCCGTTGTTATTGGGCCAGGTCCTCCGTCGTACCGCAGGCGACAGCAATCGCACCTCCCGGCCGAAGAGGCACGTCGCTGAGCCTTTTACTTTTTTTCCCCATACGGGCCACCAGATGACCGGAGCCGCGGGAGACAGGAGGCCAGACTCGAGCAGGATCAGCTCTCAAAGTTTATTGCGTACAGCGAACCGGACCTAACAAGGTCCGCCACCCTCAACGTTGGTTCCTCTTCCGCCCGTTGGGGGCAGGAACAACCTCTTATAAGGGGAAGCAGTATCCAATCACAGAGAAGCGCGTCTAACAAGCTGATAGGCTAGCGTCACGGGTAACTGGGCAGACATGACAATTTGGCGGGCTTGTTCAGGCCAGGAAGAACCCGGAAGCAGGAAATGGGCGCCATCATAGGCGGCTTCCCACAGGCCATGGTATCCACTAATTCATCCGAGGAGCACTGCACTTGACTGGCAAAGGAGAAATGTCTTTAGATGGCATGGTGAGTCCTGTGACTGGAGAGCTCTTGGTTCCTAATGCTGGCTTTTTACAGAGCTTTGTATAATATTTTACTTAATTATCAGAAGATCAGTGATGGATAAGTTATCACATGTTGCAGAGAAACATTTAGTCTAATAGCCTTGGAAGGTAGTGTTTTTTATTGTGTGTGTGTGTGTGTGTGTGTGTGTGAGAGAGAGAGAGAGAGAGAGAGAGAGAGAGAGAGAGAGAGAGAGACAGAGACAGAGACAGAGACAGAGACAGAGACAGATAGACAGAAAGACTTCGTGCTGTGCAGAGGTTCACCTGGTGGTTGAGTTTACCATTGAATTGATCCCCTACTTTATAACCAGCCCCTGTCTTGGTGCAATTGGGGAGAAGAGTACATATGCTATTTTCCCTTCCTTCAAAGAGATCACATTCCAGGTGAGAAAACAAGAATGAGTCACTGATGAACGGGTAAGATATTTAAGTAAATAAAAAGAGCGTATATTCCTGAAATCCAGCTGTGGCTTACATACCTATCATTGGGGGATGTGAGACCACCTCAGAACCTCTGTGGAGCCCTTTCAGAAGATGCATTGTGTAGTAGATGTTGTGAGGAGTACAAAGCACTGTAAATTCCATTTTTTACCTTCAAGAAATATAATCTGTTTGAAAACATAAGGTTAACATCCAAGAAAAGACACAAGAAGGGAAGACAACAGGCTGTATCATTACTGACTGGGTCAAGCAGCCCAGAAAGTGATGGATGCAGGCTTTGTGTGTCACCAACTCAGCCACATATGAAATTGGTCTGATGCTGTCATCAAAGGAGCAGTAGAGTAGAGGCTTAGAGGGAGAAAGGGTCTACGTGTAAAGGTAAGGCTTTGAGAATCCTTGTGCTGTGTGAAAACTCATTTCGGTAGAAGGAGGAAGAAAAACTGAAAGATAGGAGGTTAGGAGAGACAGCTTTGAATGACATAAGTGTATACTTCCTACTGTCTCATACAAACTCAGATTTAAGATAGGGTGATAAGAGAAAACCTAATTTATGGACAGTCCTTTAGGAAGTTTGATGCTTTTAAATATTTCATACACACACACACACACACACACACACACACACACACACACACATATGAATTGAAGATAATCATTTTTTACCAGTGAATTTTCACATTAATCCCATAGTCATCATGTGATTATAAATGCTATTCTACGTTATTCTGCTTTCTTGGCTTTCTGAGTATTTAAGTTCTAAGTACGGTATATCCACATTTATGTATTCTGCCCTTCTGATTCATTTAATAAGCACTTTTCACACATCACTATGTAATCTGCTGAAGTAAAGCAAGCCTACAGATTGCATAGTCTCTCCCATCTGTGAGTAGCAGCTTTTATCAAGGTGTACATGTTTCAATGTGGAGATACTATAATGTGCATTATTACCATATTTTGCTCTGCCTGGGAAAGTGGTATGATTTGCATTCAAATATTTTCCTACAGCAACCTGTTCCATTAGTCAATTGGAAATTGCATAACCCAGGAGTTTCACAGAGCTTTATGGATCTCTTGTCGGGCTCAGTTGGGTACTATGTGAACTGTTGCACAGGAGAGAGTCCTCAGGGGGAGGGACGTAACCCACAGCTTGAGCAGGCTGGGAAGTGCGATTGCAAGGCTCTTTCTGTGAACTGGCCCTGTGCCTTGGACATAGCAGAGACAGAGATCTCATTTGGCTGCCTGCTGGGTGTGGGGGGCTCGCAATGACCAATCTGCTAGGATTAACAGAGATTCAGCCTAATGAATATGTCTGCTCGCTTAATAGATTTGAGTAAATGAACCTTAAAATTCTTGATTTAATTTAATATTGGGCACCAGATATCAGGGCCACTGAAGAACTCAGGAATCCAATTGCGCACTCTTGCTTTGCAGGGAAGATGAATTTAGCCATGTTGCCATAACTGCTGATGAAAGACAAAAGCAATGTGGAGAAGAGAATTAGCCTCTGCTGTGTCCTTAGCAGGGATGTCTGTGGCCAGCCACCATCCAAGTGGCTCCGCACAGTGCAGTGTGTTAGCTGTGGCTCTAGGTCTGAAAGGCCAGCAGTCTGGAGGTATGTGCCCATCTCTGATGGCATTCCCTCTGTCCTGCAACCCTTTGCCCTCATGCTCCGCGATGCCCAGGAACACAGCCAGATGGAGAGAGGATTTAATCTGTCCATACCAGAGGAACTTCACTCCTTTCAGAACGTAAAATCATGGGCCAAGACAGCACAACCACCCAAGTCTTGAAATAAAAAGGGTACAAAGAGAGAAGACCATGCACACCTCTAGCGAAAGTTTCCTCAGGGAGAAAAATGCCTGGCTGTGACAGGAGGGATGAGATAAGAGAAAGCTGAGGACAATGGACCAAAAGGGAGGGACCATGTGATGGAATGCACATTGATTGCTCCTGTTATAACTTTTCCCATATTTGAGTTTGAATTTTTCACACGTACACCGAAGTTGAATTTGGCAGTGAATCTGCCTACCACTTGTCACCTGTTATTAACATTTACGAGTCTCGTTTTATCACATTTTGATCTGTCCAGTCCTCTATCCTTCCAGCCATCTTTTTTTCTTTAATTCTTTCAAAATAAATTTAAGAAGCCTATGTGCTTGGTCTCAAATGACACAGCCTGTGAATCATTAACTACAGTTCAAGATTCCTCCACAGTTTATCATGGGGCTGTCAAATATGTTCACAATGGAATGTGCAAACTTCCACTGCACTTCCAAGTTTGGCAAAGGTGTTTGCTTATACATTCCAGATTCCTGCCACGGGATAGTACACTGCCAGGTCTGTTGTGTTCCCGCTCGGCTAGGCTCCACTTCTAATCCCAGAAAAAACAACCACTATTACATTTTTACAGGTTATATTTGCCTGTACTGGAACTTCATAAAGGTTTAATTGGCTTCTTTCACCACTTATGGTTTGTGAATCCATATATATATATATATATATGTATTTATAGTGTATGTACATATACATAATTATAAATGTGTATACATAATTATGTGTATGTAAATATGTAAATACAAATATAAACATTTACATATCTGTTTTATTCTATTAATTGTATGAATATACTATAGTGCTTTTATTTTTCTGTTGAAGAATTTCTAAGTGTTACAAATAAGCTGCTGGGAGTTATTTTTGTTTGTTTTTTCTTTTTCTTTTTTTTTTCTTTCTTTCTTTCTTTTTTTTTTTTTTTTTTTTTTTTTTTTTTTTTTTGGTACCAGGAATCAGACTCAGGACCTTGTGCTTGCCAGGCAGAAGCCTGTACCACTGAGCTCCATCCCCAGTCCTGCTGGAGCTGTTGCTGCTGTTGTTGTTACTTGATTTTTTTTCTATTAATTAAATTCCTAGAATTGCAATTGCTAAATCATAAAATAGTGCAACCACTTCAGAAGAAAACAGCTCTTGCAACTTTTTATAAAACTTGACTTTTTCCCTACGTAACTGTAATATTTTATATACCCAGCAAAACCATATGAGAATTCTAATTTGCTCCATATTTATAAGACTGTGGTATTATCATTTAAAAGCCTTTAGCCATCATGCTAGATGCATAGAGGTAGCTCCTTTTGTTTCCAAAGGACCTAAGTAAAGCTGAAGCAACTGAAGGCCTCTGGCAGGGAGACCTGAGGGGCTGACCAGAGGGAGCTAGAGATCGTTGTGCCTAATGCCATTTGTCAGTCGCTCAGACTCTGTCACAAGTTCTTGGGACCTTTTACCCTGGATAAAGAAAAAGATTCCAAATGGTGACAGCTTTGCCCAAGGTCACTCATTAACACAGTAACACAGACAGAATTTTAAGTTACTCTTCTTGATCTATTGGAGAGGGTGGCAATGTGGGGCAAATGTTTTCTTTCTCTGGTCCTCAGCCACTGTGTGAGTCCCACCCTGACTGCAGCTCCTTGTCCAGGCAAGACCTGAAGCAGTCTTGGGTGTCAGGGTCTGCACCGTATCTCTGTGATTCGGGGGTGTCTCCTTGTCTGTACTATCATTGAGTCATGTGAAGAGAAAAACGCTTGGACCTTTGAGGGGAGCATGCATATCTTTACACACTCCCCTCCTTTTTTAAACTTAGCAAGCAGACAGTAAAGGGTGTCCAACATTTAAGGCAGTGTCTAATCTTGCCCAGCACCAACCATTCACCTGGTTATAAAATAGAGCTAAAGAGTTTTAAAATCTGGAGGAAAAATCAAATTATTATTTCAGAAGTCACGTCCTAAATTGTGAGCTGGAAAGGAACTCAAGTGCTGCAGAGGGAACAATGACCACAGGCTCCTGGAGCCCCTGCAAATGCTGGGTGTTGTCCAGCCGTGCATGGGCTGCTGAGCGCTGCCCACTCCTCCCCGGCCAGGGCAGCTGGCTGCATCATCATTCACTCTCCTGAGATCATTCTGAGTCTGGTCAGGTGCTTGTGGCTTCTCTTTGTGGTCTCTTTTGGGTTGGGCTCTTGCTGTCATGTCTTACTTCTAAACAACAGAGGACTTGGGAGAACCTGGGCCTTCAGGTAACCACCAGACAGTGATTCTCAATCTCAAGACTTGCCTTCCCGTAATACGCACCTGCTTTTATCAAGATCTTAATTTCCAGGGAAAAATACAATTATTTTATGTCTCTCTTTAACTTTGATTAGTCTCTAACTATGATATTCAGGAAAGAGAAACAGGAAATAAAAATTAAAAACATTTTTACAGTTATGTTGCATATTATCTAGCCTAATAAAAATGGTAAAATGTGTCACAATGGAAAACAGATGCAAAACAAAGCCAACAGTATGATCGCGCATCTAATTCACATATGTAAATAAATGTGAATAAATGTAAATAAATGTAAATAAATGTAAATAAATAAATATGTGTACAATATATATGAATGACAGTGTGCCTAGAGTGGGGGATACAGAAGTGAGTAAAATGTTGTCACTTCTCTGAAAGGTCCTTTGGACTAGGGAATACAGGATAAAAATACAAATGACCTTAGATATCAGGGAAGAAAAGAAATGATCTGTTCCCAGAGCCAAGAGGAGCAGTTCCAGAAGCTGCTGCTACTTTGCCCCAGGAGAAAGAACAGAATGACGTGAAAAATCTAAACTATTAGGTCTCCTCCTTGCTCCTCAGGATTAACAATTTACCATGTCTCTAATGTGTATTAATATTCTCCTAGACCCTGGAAAAATAATTAGTGTTAGGGACCTGAATAAAGAGAATCCAAGTCTGAATCCCTCAGGGATAGTCTGCTCTGCAGATTTGTGACATCCTGAGATTCATAGGCAAGGCAGGGAGTCTTGTCCCTGCTCCCCAGGACTAAGCAGTGCTGTGGCTTTTCCTTCCTGCAGCCCCTCATCACCCTGGACAGCAGCATCTCCTTCACATTCCTGGCCGAGGGGACCAACACCATCACGGTCCAGGTGGCTGCTGGAAACGCCCTCATCCAGGACACGAAAGACATCGCCGTTCATGGTGAGCCCTGAAAGTGTCTTGCAATGCTCTCTTGCCCACCAATTTCCTTTTTTTAAAATATATTTTTATTGGTATATTTTCAATGTACATGATGAAGGCATTCATCATGGGAGATTTCTACCTGTAAATGATGTATCTTGCTTTGCCTTGTTTTTCATTCCCTTAGCCTTCATGTAAACCTACTTCCCCTGTTTATTTACATTAGCTTTGTTTCCATTTTCCTTCTGTTCTCTTTTTCTTTTTTTGTCCCTTCTTTCCTTTCCCCATACCCCCTCCCTTGTTCCCTTTCTCATTTGAAAATTTTGTTCCCATTTCTCAACATCTATTGTATATCTTGGTCTTTATTTACACATCAGAGAAACAATACAGTGTTTAAATATGTGTGCAGTATTTAATATGTGTGAAATGATTTATTTCATTTAGAACTATGGTCTCCATTTAGCTATAAATGTCTCAAGTTTATCCTTCTTTATGGCACAGTCATACTCCATTGTGTTAAAAATTTTCACATCTTTCTTATCCATTTATCAATTGATGATGGGCCTTTGGGCTGTTTCTAAGATTTAGCTATCACAAATTGTGCTGCTATAAACATGGGTGTGCATATATCACTGTGGTATGATGCTTTTAATTCTTGAAGAGCTGGGTCAAATGACAGGTCTAGTTTTAGTTTTTATACAGTGATTTCCACAGTGGTTGCACCAGTCTACACACCTACCTACAGTGGAAAAGGATTCTTTCCCACAGCCCCGCCAGCATTTGTTACTGCTGTTTTCTTGATAATGACCATTTATTCTGAAAGTCTTGGCATTTCTTGTGTCCTGTGGGGTTCCCAATAGGCAGTATCAGAATTCGAAGCCATGCTAAGCTGGGTGACTGTCATAGGAGAGAGCAGGATCTCACATCCTGCTGAGGCATCTACAGTGCACTTATAGACGCACTCTTCATGTGCTGGGGACCAGTGATTTCCACCTCTGAGGAAATCATGATCCTTGCCCTTGCAGGACTATAACAAGCTGTGGGAAGACCTACACAAAACTGATGCATTTTTGTAATTGTTAGAAATTCTAACACCATTGGTTTCAAAAACCTGACAGTAAGCTTGATAATAAGCTTGAAGATAGATATGAGAAAGTAGTAATAGAGTCCCCGCCCCACCCCCATACTCAATCCAGGAGAGCCATTCTTCATTACTAAATTTACTTTAAGTGACATTGATTGTCCCTTTGTCACCATCCCACAAACCTTCCCAGGTACCTGGACATAGCTTCTGTCACTGTGGTCTTCTAGAAAGTTGTACTAAGATACAGAAGCCTCTGACCCCAGCTATATTCTGCTTGACCCTGGTGATTTCTACCTCTCTGGAAACTTGCCATTAGGATCCTTTGTAGGGCTCATCAAAGTTTTCTTTTTCAGTAAACATTTTTATTGAAGTTACAAACCTTATTCCAAAACACTATACAGATCACAAGTGTATAACTCTATGGATTCCCACAAAGTGGATAAACCTGTGTACTCCCCAGCGCGGCTAAGAAGCTGAACATTATCCATACCATAGCAACAAGGTTGCACCCTACTTCTGTTACTCCTGGCAGTCTGGAGCTCAGAGAGCACAGGACCTGGGGGAACGAGAAGTGCGAACCCCTTTCCAACCAGGTCCTCATTGCCAGCCCTCCAGGCGGCTCCCAGAGGTCAGTTCACTGGAGCAGAACCCTCCTTGTGCAACTGCTTGCTTACTTTGATCTCAGACGGTGTCCTTCACCAAAATGGAGGCTGAAGAACAGAGGGACAGACCGAGCTAGATAAGGCTCAGACCTACTCCGGTCACCAGTCTGCACTTCCTTCCAGAAGCCGGGATGCAGACTGAGAACGAGGAGCGGTAGCTGAAGTATCCTGGATGTGTAGCCTGGTTCCCTCCCTCAGCCACAGAGGGGCAGAGCCTCCGGCCCTGCCACCTTCGCCCTTCTCACTGACACATTCTGTCTCCTTGCAGAGTACTTCCAGTCCCAGCTCTTGTCATTCTCTCCCAACCTGGATTACCACAACCCTGACATTCCCGAGTGGAGGCAGGACATCAGCAACGTCATCAAGAGAGCTCTGGTTAAAGTAAGTTGGCTGTGAGAAGCTGCAAGATGAATAAATAAATAAACGGGCTAGATGGTGTGAGCAGCAGCACTTTTTCAATAAGGTAAATCACTATTTTCCAGATAAATAAGGATTATTTCTCTGTGAAAAGAGAAAGAAAAGAACAGAGAGTGTGAAGGAAGGGAGCAATAGGGGGAAAGGAGAAAGTCCATTCTAGTGTTTGAAGATGGAAATTGGCCCATTACTTACTCTAAATATTGCAGAGACAGGAACATAATTGCTTTATGGATGAATGGATGGATGGATGGATGGATGGATGGGCTAATATGTGGTCAGCTGCCTGTTTACCTATGAATACCCCAGGCTTTTAGACTCACCAGCATCCCAAAGGTTTCAGGACAATAAACAGGGGTGTAGAATTAACCAAAAGATTTGCCTAAGAGACAGTAACCAGATTTGCCTAAGAGACAGTAAAAGGATTTTTTTAACACTCTCTGAGTTACACAATAAACTGAAATGATTAACAAAATGCATTCAATTTAAATGTAAAAAGGAGTCTGATGTGCAATGAACTCTACGTTAGTGGCATGGCCAGGGTCTCCAAGGAACAGGGAAGACGTGTGATTCTCCTTGTTGAGGGAAGGGCAAGCCTGGCACCAATTTACAGCTCATAAATACTTATCAAGCTACTAGAATGATTTTGGAGGGGGCTATTTGAATTGTATTTTAAAGGTTATATGTCCCTTACCAAAGAGAGGATGGTGTCTTCCAGGTGAAGCAAATGCAAGCCTGGTGAAGCAAATGCGATCACTGAAGGAGTGCGTGTTGGGGAAAGTGTGGGGTTCGGTGGGGCTAATGTATAACTTTAAGGATAAGCATGGCTTACATTTTGCTAGGACACTTAGGCTGATAGTGAAGGGTCTGAGAAGCTAAACAGTGCTTGCTGTGTATTCTGTAGGCAGTGACACTTTGTGTAAGTACAGAAATGCTGTAGACACCCATTCCAATGGCAGTACCAAAGGAAAGCTGCTGAGAGTGGAGAGAAAAGGCCCAGGATGGGGAGACATTTCGCAAAAGACTGGCAGTTACCTAGATCTGGGATAATGAGGGCCTGGGGAGGAGAGAGGGAAGGACTTTCAGAAGTGAGGTGATGGAACAGTAACTGATGGGTGCCGTGTGTGTCAGGGAGGGAGTCCTCTGATTCCGAGAGCGGGTAGGATGTGGCCTGACCATTAGTCAAGGTGGGGAGCATGTAGCAGAAGCCTGCCTGAGGGACAGTAATGATTTGAGGTTTGATGCCTTGGAGCTCATGAGAAATGACTGGGTGACGATGATCTCAGAGGTGAAAAATAGGTTTCACATGGAGCAAATGTCCATGCTGGAGGCCCAGATTTGAAAGCCGAGGCTCTGGAGATCAGGGGCTTCCCCAGGGAGATGTGAGATCAGGGAAGTCACGAGTTACAGCGCTCCCCACAGCAGAGCTTGAAGACCCAGGGAAAGATGTAGTGGAGGAGCTGACAGAGAGGAAGTAAAACTAAATGCACTCTGTAAGCACTGACCGCCAGAGCAACTTTAAATCACTGTATAAAAAGATTGCTCATAGAAAGCGCACCTGATACTACAGTGTGTGCTGCCCCAGTGTGTGGTTTCATGGGGCCTGGGCTCGTAGCTTGATGGGAGAGTGCATGCCAGCAAGCCAAGGCCCTGATTTGGTCCTTCACACCAACTAAAGGAAATTTACGTCTCATAACTCTAGATAATAGGAGACAGTGGCACTGGAAGATGGAATGTCATGACTCATAAGTGACACTTTCTCACCATGTCTTCACATGGCAGAAAAAGGGTACAGCGGTCCTTAGGGGCCTCTTTTAAAAGGGCACTAATTCCACCCACAAGGGCCCCGCCTTCATGATTTAATCACTTTCCAAAGGCCCCACCTCCTATTGCCATCACAGTATTGCAGGTCTCAAATCTAAGAATCGAATGAGGGGCACAAAGATGCAGACCACAGTGTATGTCTTTGACCACAGCATCTACAATTGTGCTGTATTTTGTATGGATGCATTTATTAAAGCTTACCACCTTTCTGAGGAGTCCTGTGTTGATTCTCACACTAGCACTACTAAAGAATAATAGCCACATCAGCTGGTGCCTAAGCCTTCAGTCTTGGTGGTATAAATCCCAGGCCTGTTCCTTAGGACAGGATTCAATGCTTGTAGATGCAGGGCTAGAAGGCTCCTCCCAGCTCTGACTGAAAGTCCCTGAGCTCTTGGTGAGACCCAGTGTCATGCCAGCCAGAGCGCATCCTTGTCCATTCTGGATCAGCAACAGCTGGGAAAAATAAGCAGAGGGAAAACTCACTTCATTCTGTCTTTTTTTTTTTTTCAAAAATTTTGCTTTAGATAAAAGCTATTAAGCTTTTGTCATAAAAGCAATGTGTGTAGTCCTTTGACTGCACACCCAGGAATGGAAAAATTCACTCATAATCTCAGCCTCTTAACAATGTTTAGTGTTTGGGGTTTTTTTTTTTTGTCTATATATTTAATAATTTGAATAGACTGTAGCTAAAGGAATTTCAGAAGCTGAGCAGAATGCAGCTTCCTCTGTGTTTTTCTCTGGTGCCTCACACTGCTCATTATTATGCTACAGCTAGAGGAAGATTCTTTCAGGTGATTCTACTGTCTTAATATATTTTTGAGTATTGGAATTCTATTTACCTGCTATTCTAAATAATGTTGTATCTTTCCTAGCATGTGGCTTTTCCTATATTTTGGATTGTGTCTTTAGGTCTATCTCACCAAGTTACAGTGACTGAATGAACTATGTGACTATTTTTATGGCATTACAGTACCTCCTGTAGAAAACAAATTGGCAAAATGTATCAATTTTTAGTGCTGCCGCAGTAAACCAGGAAATTCCTTACTGCAGCTGAACTAGTATTAACCACTAAACTTTTAAAAAAAATTTAAAAACTACTTTAACAGGGGAAAACAAGTGTTCTGCTATATTTTTAATTTGCATTTTCCCATGTTTGTTTATAACTGCTTATTTCTCATTGGCAGCCAGTCTGTTCCTGTTTTAACCAGAAACACTCATCCCCTTAGTACTGAAAAATGGAAAATATAAGACGAACGTCTGCAAATGCTCCCAACAAATAATTTTTAGAAAATCGTTTGTAACACTTTTGAGTTTTAGGAAAAATATATTTAAGGGTACAGGAAGGATGAAGAAAGTAATTTTTTGCCTAGTAGTTCTAGGGAAGGCCAAAAGGAAGCTTGGATGTGCTTAAGTGCTGAATGCAGAAACCTCCTGTGAGCCCCCTGCTCTACAAACTGTGTTCCTGGTATTCTGGTGTGGGAAGACTAGAACCTGGAGTCCTCGCAGGACCTTAGGATTTGCTCTGAACCCCTCACAGGTCACCAGTGTCCCAGAAGATCAGATCCTTGTTGCTGTGTTCCCTGGGCTCCCCACCTCTGCAGAGCTTTTCATCCTTCCACCCAAGAATGTGACAGAGAGGAGGAAAGGCCATGAGGGGGATCTGGAAGAGGTAAGTGAAGGCGTCTAGGCTAGAATGGTTCCTGCACCACTCACTAAAGCTCCTTTCCAGTCAACAGGTTCTCTCCCATTGACACACCGGCTTCTGGCTCTTCACTCAACACCCAGATTTCTGAAGAAAAATCAGCTCATCTAAGATAAACACTCATGCAAATAGCTAGAAGCATTCAGCTATACACAAAGGAATAGTACCTGGGATCATTCATTCCAATGGTTGGCATCCTGACCCTTGCTCTTGTCCTCTTCCAATGACTCATCCTGGGATGGGGTGGCGGGGGGGGGGGGCTGGGATAAGGGAGAGCAGAGTGGAAAGGACAGAGAGGAGAGGAGAAAGAGAAACCTGAGTTTCCCTCTCATTGGGAATATGTGCCTCTTATCTTGAAATGAACTGACCCTAGAAATCCTAGCCAATTTTATTTCTGCTTCTGGAGAGAAAATGAACAGTTTTTAAATAAGTTTCTTTGGAGAGAAATGGATTGCAGTGTTTCCAGAAGGGATTGTGACTCACTGTACTTAGCATCTAGGCATGGAGTCCCTGGCATCTGCTCATGGTCCTGAAAGCACAGGAGAGGACTATGTGACGCCCCTCCCTCTCCAGCTCTCTGGGTCTTACCGGCTGCATCCCATGTCACTTTTCCCTTACCTTTCCAGTGTGCTCAACCAGGAGAGAAGAAACTAGAGGGTGCTGAGCTACTCAAAATCAGCACAAATGAAGCGCACTGCTCCTGTGTGAAGTCACCATCTTACTCTCCTTTGTGTCTCTCATATTCGCCTGGACTTGCTGTGCCTCACCCCTCCACCCATCCACAGTCCTCAAGCAGGACAGCTGCTGCCACAATCCATCTTTCTAGCATAAGAAGCAGCTTCTGTGTAAAGTTTCAGGCTTGCATGTGAGGCTGGCCAGAAATAAAAGCGGCTTCTCCACACACGCATCATTTTACAAGGCCTCTTTATTCTGAAATAGCAAGCGGCATTCGTGAACTATATTTGGAAGCTACAATATCCATCCATTTAGATAAATAGGTAATTACAGTGATGAATGGCAGCTGTGATATTAAGGCGCGTACAGCAAGATAAGAGTTAGGGACAACAGCCTAAGTCTGCCTCAGCTTTCATGTGGGAATTACAGAGTGATTAAATCGATGTTATGTGTTCTGAGACTTGCTGGGGAAAAGTAAAGAGGAAAAATTATCCCATAAAAAGGAGGCAGCCTCTGCTTAGATGTTTGCCTCCCATTGTGTCTGAGATAAAAATGCAGAGGAATGGGCTGTGTCTGCACACGCCTGCTTTAATCCCAGCAGGGGACTCTGCACCCTGTAACTGTTGCTTGATTAGATTAAAGAGCTAATGATGAGTTCAGTTTCTTTCACTGGAAACCACAACAGGCCTGAGATTATGGAAAGGCTTGGAGGAAAGTACATGGAGTGAGGAGCTGAGTGAAAGGGCCACATCTGCTAGAGCTCTGGTTTGTAGGGTGACTATGGACATGCCTCTTTCTGTCTCTTCTCTCCAGGGTAAGCAAATGATATCAGGCTCTTCCCTGGTTTCCCAGGGTCTAAGGACGGAACCTAGGAGATAGCCCTGATTCTGTCCCAATATTCTGTCCTTGGTTGATTATTGTGTTTTGGTAACAAATACCTAAAGGAGAATCAGTACACACCGTGTCTTCTCATGCAGCCTCTTTCTTGTTTTCCAGATTGTAGAAATCTTGTTTAATGCCCTAAACCAGAACTTGGTCCAGTTTGAGCTGAAGCCAGGAGTCCAGGTCATTGTGTACGTCACACAGCTGACATTAGGTGAGTGCCTATTGGGAGTCAGGGAACATGGGTGTCTTAGTCCCTTTCCTCTCATTGCTGGGACAAAACACCTGACATTGAAAGTTAAAGATGGAAAGATTTAATTTGCTTGCAGTTCAGCAGGTTTCAGCTGGCTCAAAGGCAGAGTGGTGTCACACAGAGGTAAAAGTTCAAGGTAGTGGAAGATAGCAAAAGCAGCAAGAACCAAAAGGAAGGAGAGCAAGTCTCTTTTTCCTTCCTTATACTGTATGCAGGCTACCCACCCTAGGGCAGGCGTAGCACTCACAGCCTCCCATGCCCTCTTCTTGCACAGGCTCAGAATGTTTACAAAGTGAGGCTGCTGGCCCCCTGCTGAGTCTCTCGGTTAAACTTCTAAGCTTCTCGGGTTGACACAATTTTGTCAACCATTACAGTGGGCATGATGCTGTGTGTCCTAGAGAGAAAAAGAAAGGCAAATCTCTGAAGACTCTTCCACAAATGCCTGAAAGTGGTATTGTAACAGAACCATCAGGTGTTATGAAGGCTTTGGGACATGAACCATGGCTCTCTGGCACCATCCTACAGAGATAGCAGGATGATCCTTCAGGACTAGCTCTGCTGTTGAATCTTGCCTCATAACAGACAAAACCTGCCATTTCTTCAGCTTCAAATTTTTGTATTATCTGCAACAATCAGGATTACCCTAGGTAGTTTTCAGGCTCTCTTTGATCCTCCAATCCCATGAATCTCAGTTGGGAGGTCGGATCAGAAAACTTGAATATCGCCTTGCAGTAATGTGTGAATCTAAGTTGATTGCACTACGAAAAGAATAAAAAGGGCATGTCCATTTGGACTTCTGCTTCTGGCTGTCTGGAACAGTTCATTTACTAAATGGTTCTTGGTAACAACTCACTTTTCAGACGGAGATTCCAAATGTACCCATCCAGGGCATCTTACCAGAACAGTGTAGAAAAACAGGAAAACACTGCATTAGTGTTTAGCCCCCATTTCCCAGCACACTGCCATGTCAGCACATGGCCATCTAAAAAAAAAAAAAAAGCATTCAAGACCTTCTCCTGCTTCCTAAAGCTGAACACACATCTTTTCAGTCCATGGCAAGCACAGCAGGTTTCGCTGGGCACAGCAGAGGAGTTTTCTCAAGCACACCCTTCTCGTGGGGGAGCTAAGGATGCCTGTGCCCAGATCACAAGCAGGGCTGTGGAGGTCTGCAAGGACGAGTTCTGTGTACTGCTTAGGGGGTTCCCTATGCCCAGACTTTTCTCTTTGCTGCAGCCCCACTGGTGGACGCTGGTACTGGACACAGCAGCTCAGCCATGCTGATGCTCCTGTCAGTGGTGTTCCTTGGCCTGGCTGTATTTCTGATCTACAAGTTTAAAAGGTATGTGCTACATGGCTCAGTTTTTATCTGGGGTGAGGATACAACCACCATTTCTAAGCTCATCTCAAGAAGGGGGTCCAAAGCTCTGTTTGGCACCAGGGAAAAGTAGGAATAACTGAGTTTAGACTGTGAGTGCTGTTCAGGTGTAGGTAAATGGGGAACATGGAGGGTAGCCTAAGGAACCCATTTATTTTCCTCAAAAGAATTGTAAGAGGGCCTCAGCCATCACCCAGGTTTCTGAAGTGAAGTCTCAGATATTGAGGGGATATTTCAAACCATTTGGGTTGGTTACACTATTAAATAGAAGAAAATGCCCATGGAATTGACACCCTGTGTATAGTACTTCTCATCTGTGGCTGTGTGGCAGCTCTGTTTACATTTGCATGTTAAAAATTTGACCTTCATCCCTTTCCCTCTTTTTCCTGATTATTTTTGAAAACCAAGCAGGGATGATATAACAACATACTTACTAAAAACATGAAATCTAGTGTGTAATGAATGATACATCCCTGTAACTACAGCACCCTAGAAGGCCCAGGCTGGGCACTTAGGGAGGCCATGTCTAAAAAAAAAAGAGAAATTAACAACATATAGTTTAGTTCAAAGGTCTTGGGATTAATCCTCAAAACTGGAAAAAAAAACTTAGAAATTCAAATCAATAAATCTGTACTAATATTGAAATTAATTACTACTCCTAGGCAATGAATTAGCTGAGAGTAAGAACTCAGAAACAAGACAGTTGATTTTAACTTTCGAGATGGTCATTTATTTGGGCAATTTTATTTGCCTCATCAAGCCTTAGTTTCCTCATCTGTAACTTGAGTAAAACAGGAATGTTTTATAGGGTTGCTATATGGTTTAACTATAACAGTAGCCACACCTGGGACAGACCAGATAACTGAGAAGTCTAACGTATCTTAAATCTTGAAGAACATGCCTTCTGAAGGTCTTCTGTGTCCCAAACTGACAGACGATCGATTCACTCTTCAAAATTATGCTAGGGGCACAGAAGAGTTCTCTGGGAGAAGCCTAGATAAAGTACAAAGTATGGTTAATTATTCTGAGGTGAACTTTAAAAACATGGCTTGGTCCTAGGAATCTTTCTGGGCCTTGACATTAGTCCTTCCAGAATTGGGAAAGGATTCCAGGTAAGAAGCTTTACTCTTCCCTACCCCTTCTTTCCTTAACTGTGCTCCAGTGGCTGTGTTGGTTGCTTTAAAACAACAGTTTTTCTCTTTCTACCTCTCAGTGTTAGCTACAGGGGCAGGAAGTTTTCGACATTCTTCCATGCCCACTATGAGGAGAGAGTGCAATTTACCTTGCTAGTCAAATTATAGACATACATATGCATGAGTTCATGTGCTTTGGACCTGAGAAGGATCAACTGGCCCTGTTCCCTCTGGAAAGAGGGAAAAGCTTTATATCACCATCAGAAAAGGTTCAATATGCAAACAATCTCTTATAGCAATCCCCAGTTACAGATGCAATATAATTTCATTCCCAGAAGACTTTCACTCATCCAAGGGCTTGACTGTGGAGAAGCCTGACAGTTTCAGGGGTTTGAAGATCAGCTCGAACCAAGTGATTGTCTCTAGCACTGAGCCCTTCATGGTTGGTGAGGACAGAGGCCAATGGAATTCCTACAAAGCAGCATTTAGATCTGTCATGCATCTCCCAATGCAAACGTGATTACCCCATGGCTCACAAAATTTCTTCTCTTCTATAAATGCTGCTAAACTCCCTAGACAACCCATTCATCACTCTAGGCCCCTCTAATATGTTCACTTTAGCACATGATTCCATACCAGGCAATGACATCACTGAACTGGTATACCTAGGAAGCTCCCATTTATCAGCCAGCTCTTTCTATACCTCCAAGAGCAGATTGCATAGCTCAGGCCACAGGAAACAATGTCAGTCACAAGTAACAGGTCATCTGTTAAACTTTACTTTTTAAGCCACATCCCTTTTTAGAAAGTTGTCCTCCAATGCTCAAGACATTCTGTTGAGATTATTTTGCATTTTCTTTTTTCCCATTGGTCTTTTTCCTCCACATTCTGTAGAATTGCAATGGGCCATACTGAGGTTTTCTAGCTTGCATACAAGTAAAGGGCTCATTACCGAGCAGGTTTTGTTTCTTTCTTTAGTGTCCCATACAACTTTCTGCGATGATGAAAAGGCTCTATCACCTGTTCTAATATGCAGCCACTGGTATGACCAGGAAACAATTTTTGATTTTGAGTTTCATTATTTAAAACTTAAGCAGGTGTGCCTGAACAGAAAACACTGCTTTGTAGCGTGGTCCAGGTCAGTGATGGTGAACCTTTTAGAGACTATATCCGGTTCCACTTATTTGTCACAGAGGCCAACACTGCAGTTAAACCAGAATATGGAGGTTTCCATTTAGAAAAACTATACATATATTAGTGTCTTTTGTCTGAAGTTAAAACCAGCACATGTGCCACCACTGGTCCAGGTGAAGGGCGGTTATGTTTCCATCTCAGATCACTGGCTACACTGAGTTTCCAGAATCAAAGCTTCCTCTCAGTAATCACCAGTAGCAACAAACATGAACATTCATTCAGCAAACATTTATTGAGTGCCAACTACATACCAGACTCCGGAAACCACCTACTTGTCCCAAGTGGTCTCTCAGAAGAGCCACGGTCATTCCCAAACCTCCCTCAAGTAAATGTCACCCTGCCTCTGGGCTTCCGTTCTGCTCTTCAGTAGTAGCTGTTGTCCTCTCTTCCTGACAACGTAATTAAAATCATCATGAGGTGGCTTTTGTTGGCTGAAAACTGCCTAGCAAGACTTGCTTTCTGCTGATCCCCTTTTTCTGGGGAGCAGAAAACATTCGAGCTTTTCTGTTCCTCCTGTCTCTTTTTTTACAGTAGGAATTTCCTTGTAGTTTAAAGCCTGCTTTGCTTTCTGTCTTCTCACACTTTTCATAGCTGGAGCAAATGAATATAAACTGCAGCTGTGGGGCTGGGATTTAGCTCAGCGGCAAAGTACCTGCCTTGCAGGGAGGCGGGCGTGAGTTTGATCCCCGGTACTGATAAAAAGAAAAACAAAACAAAACAAAAAAACTGCCGCTGTTCAGTTTTTTTTGTTGTTGTTTTGTTTTGTTTTTTGTTGTTGTTGTTGTTGTTGTTGCTTTTTTCTCCTGTATTTAAACCTGCATGAATATATGGCCCATGACATAGCTCTTGATTTCTTTATGTAAAAGTGGAGTTTTGACCTAACTTGTATCCACAAATGTCACACAAATAGGTGTGTTAAGAAATGGTGTCTTAGTTACTTTTTACTCAATCGCTGAGACAAAATACCTGACGCCCAAAGTTAAGGAAGGAAAGGTTTATTTCTTACAGTTCTTGGAGATTTCAGTCCACACTCAGTTGGCTAGAAGGCAGCATGGCAAGGCAGAGCTATAAATGCAAGACATGAACCCAGAAAGAGACACTCCTTCTCACCATTACATTGTATGCTGGCTCCACCCCTAGGCGGGTGTAGCACTCACAACCACCCATCCCAGTGCTAGACAATGAACCAATCACAAATGCTAGATTTGGTCGAGTCAATAATTCATGAAGCTTGGTGGCCACAGACATAAACCATGACAAATGGAAAGCAATTTGACAGCTTTTATAATGCTGCAAATTCTATAGGAAATTCAGTCCCTTCCAAACACCTATTCAAAAAGGATGAAAACGTGCCTATTTTGAGATGTGTTTTTAAGAGACTGAAATAAAGTGAGCAACCAGAGTAAGGGCTGATTCTGCTAAACCTTCCTAGGTTTCTTTGGCCAAGCAGGCAGGGAAGGCAGTGAACTGGTTGCAACTCTGAAGCACACAGCCTGTGTGACCACAGGCTTTAACAGCTTCCTGTTCCTAGTAAATGTTACAGTTGATCTCAGCATTAGTGAGGAATATCCACTTTCATGATTAGAGAGAATCTACACCATCAGGCTGCATTACTATTTAGATTAGAAGACAGAAAGGACCAGCATGCATGTTTAATTCTGATCATTTATAGAGACTTCCCTTTGCTGCCACACATACATCGTCTCATTTAAGGCTCAGTAAGTTATATTAAACTGGTTTACACTAGTAGAAGTCATGAGGAGTACATCCCTTCATGTATGGGAAACAAATATCAAAGGCATGGGAAATGAACTTAAAGGAAAAGTAGACTACTCAAGTTTCAGATATATTTTTGGAGTTTTCATTTCAGAGTTAGCTTTATTAAATGCTCACACATTTGGCTTCATTGGGTTTTTGAGTTGGGAAGGGAAGGTAGAAATTTGAAAATACCACTGTCTAGTACAAGAGAGATGCTTCTTCAGAAATGTATGTGATATGAGTTGGGGTTGGTGTCAGGAGCCGGGTGCATGAATGGTACCTTTGCTATCATTGGCCTTGTGAAGTGCCTGGACTTTAGTCCAATTTCCGCATCATCTGATGAGGTGAGAAGAGTATCTTCTGGATGGGATATTCCAAGATAAAAATGGAATTGTTTTATTGGAGATTATAGTTTAAGAAAATGGAAAGAGCACAGGCTTCGAATCATTTATTCAACAAATACATAAGAAGTACAAACCACACGCTGAGAATTGTGCTAGTTCAAGTGTAACAGCAGTGAAGACAGAAAACACGGAGCTTGCTTTGTGTCCAGAGGGAGAGGAAGCTTCTGGGCCGTGGTGTGTCAGGAGATAGCAGAGATGAACGAGGAAAGGACTGCCTTGGAGGACTGCACTCTAATCCCCCAAGATTCTCTGCCTTTGGCCCCCAGCCTACAATTTGTGTGTCATTAGCTCCTTCTCCTAACCACTCCACAGTCATGAAAGGAAGCAGCCACCATCCTCATTAAACAAAAGAGGAAACTGACTAATGTATTGACAGAAGCTGGCCCAATATTTTACACTGAAAATTTTAATAATGGCTTCGAGTCTGGTGTATATTGGGTATGTGTAAAAGAAGCCCCAGTGTAACTTGATTAAATTCATGCAAGCTCAGAAAAAGTGGTCTTTTCACCATGTATAATCTTATGCTTCAAAGTGCAACTCCTTTAGAAGCTTAGTAATACGTACATATTTTCAGGGCTTTAGTGAACACTTTTGCACTTTTGTTAATAGTTGCTTACTTTTTACCCCAGGGAATGATGTGATCTCAGTGAGTCCTGTGGCTCACCCCTTCCTCGGGCTTCTGGGTCTCTAACCAGTCTTGTATCCTTGGCCTCATGGCCAGTATCTTTGGACAACCAGTCCTCCTCCCTGACATCAGCTTTTCTTGTTAATAACTCTGATTTCCCTTTGCTCCAATTCGGCATGTTTGGTGATCTTATTCTGGTTATGTTCTTGCTCACATAGGAAAATTCCCTGGATTAACATCTATGCTCAGGTCCAACATGACAAGGAGCAGGAGATGATTGGGTCCGTGAGCCAAAGTGAAAATGCCCCCAAAATCACACTCAGCGACTTCACAGAGCCTGAAGAACTGATGGACAAAGAGCTGGACACCCGGGTCATAGGTATGCATGCCTGGGCCCCCAAACTTCCCAGCCCTCTGTGCTCCCAATATCTATCCACTTAGCATCTGGCATCAAGTGTCCCCCAGAGAGTACTGACCTGGAAGGCTAGGGGATGGCCAGGATGTTTCTCCTTTAGAACTTGACCAAGATTGAAAGCACTGCGGTTGTAGTGGGGGAGGACGAAGGTAACCATCCTTTGCTTGTGACTGTTTTCTTTCATTTCTGTAAAGCAAAGGCTTATGTGTCCTTGTTAGTACCCCTATGAAATCAGGATCTGACATCAGGTAGCCTGGCTCTGTCATCCTGGTAGCTCTGTGACCTCTTCCTGTCACATATTCCTCAACTGTGAAATGGGAGGAATAGGACTAGGAGCCAATGCGATTCCCTTACAGCATCTGAGAATTCATTCTAACGCTGCTGTGATAATTAAATGTCACTGTGTCTTTAGGACAATGACACTTCTTGCTGTTGGTATCTGTAAAGAACAGTCCAAGGCAGGTGTGGTGGCACACATCCCTAATCCCAGCAATCAGGAGGCTAAAGAAGGAGGATCCCTGTGAGTTCAAGGCCATCCTGGACTGCATAGTGAGACCCTGTCTCAACAAAAGTGACTGTGCACTGTACTGGTTCTGCCTGTACACTATTGTGAGGGATGGCATGTGTCTAACATGCGTGAGCTGAGCCAGCGAGCTGACAGAATATCCAGCAGCCTTGTAAGCATGTGCTGTAGGGGGCTTGGTAGGTAGACTGCATGAGACAGGAGTCCCCACCCTCATGGAACTGAACCATGAACCCTTTCTTCTCTGTGTCTTCTCTCCCCTGCAGGAGGCATTGCCACCATTGCGAACAGTGAAAGCACAAAGGAGATCCCCAACTGCACTAGTGTGTAACAGCCACAAGCCACGTGCTCAACCACCTTTCTGACGTTTTATTTTTGATGACTTCTATTATTATTATAATGGAAAAATAAAAATGTCTTTTTTACCTTTTGTTTACCAAGGGTCCCCTTATAAATAGCAGGCAGATACTTGGCTTTGGGAGAAAAGGGGCATTCTTAGCTGATTCAAATGAGATGAAAGGAATAAATGTCTATATTTGTGCTAAGAGCAAAGGATGCATCTTCCCATAGCCTCCTTACTTTATTCTGCCAATGGGAGTGTAAAGACTGACCTTTTCCTGTTCTCTCTCTCTCTCTTTCTTTCTCTCTCTTTCTCTTTCTCTCTCTTTCTCTTTCTCTTTCTCTTTCATCTCTCTCTCTCTTTCTCTCGCTTTTTCTCATTTTTAAATTGGGTTGATGTTTTGTTAACTCCTAACCCTCCAAACCCACACTCAAATCATCACCACTCCCCTACCCTGCCCCCAGCACACATGCAAACCACGTGTCCCATTTCCCAGTGAGAGCTGCTGGAGGTGGGCAGTGGGAGTGGGCACGGTGGCAGAGAGCCCGCACACCTTACAAAAGAGGCCCTGCCTCCTGCATGGCCACAGTGAGGCTGCAGATGGCTTATTGTATATAACTCCAATGTAAATAGCTTTTTATTTCCTAAGAAATAATTTAATGTTTAGTAAAAAGGAAACAGAAAAAAGAACAATGCGTGTGTTGGCTTATGCACTCACCCTCCGAGCTGACCCACCTCCAGGCCTGCTTGATGTGTTGAGCTGTGGACACCTGCCAGCTGTCTGTTACATTTAACTACTGCATCGCATCTCCACATCCACGCCATAGCTGGTTTCCGCTCTGTGTGTAATGGGAAGGGGGAGGGGCTCCTTCGGGGCAGTTGATAAAGGAAGGAAGCGACATCATAGTACCTGGGAGCCGTGGTTTTTGTTTTTGTTTTTGTTTTTTCCCAACAGTGGCATGCAGAAAGTTGCGAGATGAGGGCCAGAACTACACATTTCAAACTGCAACCCACATCCCACATTGCAGGGTGAGGATTCCGTCCTAAGAGAAGAATTTGAGAATATTAGACTGAAAAAAATTCTTTTACTCTAAGAAACCAGGCAGTGGATCTAAAGACATGGAGATGTAAATGCTCATGGCAAATGCTTCCCTAGACTCAGAAGGTCTTCTGAGTGCAAGGTTCAGGCCCAGGCAGTATCACTGGGCATGAGAGGAAGTAGAGAGTTCGCAAGGAAGGTGGCATTTGTGGAATCACGAGTCTACACAAACCATTCAGGCCGAAGGGAGGTCTAGCCTTTCCTGATATTAGTCAAAGACAATTTTAGCAAAGCTGTGCTATTTGCCTGTCAGATGTACACAACTTCCTTAAAGTCAAATGTCTGCCTTTGGTTCCCTTAAGGTGGCTACTGCCTCTGGGGTAAGTGGCTTTCCAAACCGATACTTGCTTTTCTGTCACCTCAGCCCCTTCCCATATTTAGCATACCGTTCTTTTCAGTAGAGATACTTAAGCCCACACAGTGAACATTGCTTTTATTTCCAAGGTCTGCCTGATCACACTTGTTTTAAAGAACGGTATCTTGTGTATATATATGTGTGTGTGTTTGGGAGGAAAGACCACACTTGGTACGTGTTAAATTCTGTGGGATGTCACTGGCATTCCTCTGTGAGACAAAGGGAGAATGTGGCAGGGAGACAGCTGGCTAGCGACAGCATAGCTCAGTATCAAGAGTATTTCTAGCAAATCCTGCTGTTTTTCTTGCAAGGGTTAAATGGAGCAGACAGTTGCAATACTTGTACTAAACACTGGAATACAAATGCATGAGTCATATCTATATATACAGTATATGTACATATACTGTTCTTGGTTTTATTGTTCCATTTGAATATTTCTACTGTAAAAAAAGACAGTGGTTTTGAAATTGTTGAAAATAAATGTATTTTTGTACATCAAACCTACATATTTGACTGAGCTTTCTCTTTGTGTAGTTTTCTTTACCTGTTGTATCCATCAAATATGCCTGCAAAAATGCTACATGTAGGAGTAGGAATGGCTTCCAACAACCACTGTTTACCTGGCTCATGAGTGTTCGGGTTGCGTGCATTCAACTGTAGTGAGCCAGGCTCCACTGGGCTCGTCTGCATGGATGCAGGCTTTGAATAGTCTGAGGTGCCCCATGACTCATCAATCTTCAACCAGCAACTACATGGAAATGTATTCCAGAATTCCAAGTGAGGCCAGCAGAACAGTCTGCCTTGAACCCCTTCATTTAAAGTGGTCATTCTATTCACCTTCATTTCCTAATCTATTCGCTGTAAAAACTCCCATGGCCAAGTCAACATCAGTGACTGGAGAAAATGGACTCTTCCTTCTCTGGTAGAAGGCGATACTAAATCACAACAAAAGGGATGAATAACATTCCTAATATAGGGAGAACATGAGTAAACAAGAATGAAAATCTAATTTACTACATCTGTTCATTTCATATGAAAGACCCAAGGGGAGCTTTCCTTAGATGTCCTCCTTGAACCTATATCCAGGTTTGTGATCCAAATGCGCATGGCCCGGACTGCTGAGAAGTCTTAGCAAGTACAGTGCCTTTGAATCTGATATCAGTCTATTAATCACTTTCTTATCATTGGAATCAAATACCTGACAGCCACAATTTAAGGAAGGAGAGGTTTAATGGCTCATGGTTTTAGGAGGATCAGCCCATGGTCTGCAGACTCCAGGGCAAAAATGACATGGTGGATATCCTGGCAAAAGTACACACTCTTCCAGGTCTTGCTCCCATATCCACCCCTCCAATCAGGCTCTACATTCTCCCTTACTGGATTAACTCACTGCTGAGTGTTGCCACACTGTGATCCAATCACTTTCTAAAAGTTCCTCTACACGCATGAGAATTTGGGGATAATTTTTAAGTTTAACATTAAAACCAGTTTCCAGGGAGTGGCTGAGGTGCTCCAACTCAGGTCCTAAAGATGTAAGCAGGAGAAATGTATGTAGGAGATAAATCATGGCATAGGTTTCCCCTTTTTCCTTCTTCCTGCTGTTTGAAGCATTAAGCACCAACAGATCTCTTCCTTTGGTACTTTGCTGAGTGGGTGGCTTTTTTCCACATTGGACAAATAAAGGAATGTTAACAGCATACTCAGAACAAGAGTTATGATTGGATGGGTTTGGTCTTTTTGTACTTAAAATATATGATACATTTCCATGGATCCCAGAAAGGTAAGAAACCATAAGCATTCATCAAAAATTTGCTTACGTGTTTTTGAAATTAGCTAAGTATCCTAGCCTCATGTTTTCTGGGCTCAAATTGAAGATAAAAGATTAAACAAAGGCAGTTTTCTTTTGATGTAGAATTTTATTTAGAAATGATGTGTGACTATTGGTATAACTTTTCATGTCTTCACCTTTTCAAATTTTTATGTTGCATAATTTCCTTCCTCAAATATTGAGAATGCTGCTTAGATAGTTCTAAAGGTAGTGATTTTGGAAGGCCTAATGATTCATAATTTAAAGTGCCTATACTTCTTCAGTGAATTTTTATTTTATTTTAATGAGAGCTTCCCAAGTAATGTAAAGTGTCTAATACTCCTTATCTCAAGGCAATAGTGAATTTTTTATATGTGTAAGTTTTTGCTTCCCTATGGGTTTTGGGTTCTTCTCATGTTAATTTTATCTTTAGGTTGGCAAAATTTCTCCACCAGACCAAGAAAAATGAAAGCAAAATAAAATAATATGAATCAGTTGGGTCATTTGAGCCAAAACATGGCTAAGAATCTGCACTCTGTGTCTACCAGTGTTTGCAAGTCTAGATTTCTTAGTTACAGGTGGAGGCAAAGGCAGAGGACCCTGCAGCTGTTTCTGTGTAGGGTTCTCAGGGATGAGGCGGCTAATTGGATCAGAGTTGTCTTCTTGAGGCAAAGGTAAACCAAGAAACCGAGGCTGCGATAACACTCTACGGCTGGAGTCCAGCTGTCCCTCCCTAAGCACTTTCTCCCAGGATTCTCATGTGTGGAAACTTAAGAACAACTGCTTTATCTGCCACTAAAATAGCTCAGGAACAGGAACTAGGTATAGTTGCCTCTTCTGACTCTTGTTACCATGATACAGGCACCTTAATCTATGGAGGCGAGAGGAGCTTCTTGGTTGTTCATTTGTTCACCTGAGCAAAAGCTGCAGTTTTGAGAGTCATCCAAACAATTTGCTAATTGAGGACCTTAGAAAGTATACAGAGTGTGTAAACCAGAAAGGAAAGGAAAAATATCTGTGGCCTGCCTTTCTAGCTTATTTTGATTTCCAGAGATGTGAAAAGCAAAATATCAGTTCCAAAATTTCCAAGAACTTGGTAGTATGGATAGGAACAGAAGAACGCCCCTCTGTAGATGCACAAATAAAACCCAGAGAACAATGTGACTTTTTACCATTGCGCGGTAAAATCACCCCAGAGCTACACATAGAAATCATGTCTTTAGGGGCTGGGGATTTAGCTCAGTGGCATAAGCACCTGCCTTGCAAGCAGGCGGTCATGAGTTCGATCCCTGGTACCGATAAAAAGAAAAAGAAAAAAAAAAAAAAAAAAAAAAAAAAGAAATCATGTCTTTAAAATAAGAGCCAGCTTTTCCTACCACACACCTCCTTAACAATGTGAAAACAATGGAACTATGATCACCAAGTTATTAGAGAGTCGGATGGCTCTGACCATGTGGCTCACATCATTACTTACCAGAAAGGTTTGGAATACATCTTTGTTGTCTATGCTTATTCCTCAGCTTGTTGAGCTCCTGCAGTTAATCAATCTGCTGATCCCGATGAGAGTCACGCTTCTCAGCAGGGAGCTGTTGCTCATTCAGAGGGAAGAAGGCAGATTACGCATGCAGGGAGACACCTCACTGGACACACACCAGCTCCAGCCAAACTCGGTCCCCTCCACCAGGACTGCCAAACAGCACCAGCCACAGCCCAGCGAAGACTTGCAACGTTTCACTGTATCATGGTGTTCCTTAAAGTGACTTCAGTTACCTTTTCTTTCACAGTAGCAGAATGGCCTTTAATATGCTCTTTCCTTATGTTTTCAGACCATGCATCATGATAAGATACAGGTTCATTAAGAAAGCAAAAGATGGAAGATGCTAAAAAACAGCAACAACAAAACAAAAAGCTCAGCCAGAGTTTACTTTGCATGCAAAATACCAAGAAAACCTAGGCCTGTTGCTTTTTAATAATCTGAATCCTAGAGGGGATAAAATCATATAATTGGGACCAAATTTCCTTTTTATAAATTGCAGATAATGGCCTCTACTTTCCAGCATTGGACTCAGATTAAACTAGACACCATTGGTAAACATAGTTAATGAGTTGGCTGTGAGACCCTGTTGTCTGTGGCACTGGGCCTTGGTCCATGCAGCACAATAACTGGCCTCAAGCGAGAAAGTAATGCCTCACCTGAGGCTATATCCTGAGGAGGAAAGGGCAGAGTTACCTGGAGGGACAGGCCGGCTCTCTTTGGAAGAAAATTTTGATCAAAATGTGCTTCTGACACACTGATTCCAAAGTCAGTTCTTTTATTCCTTCTTTTTCTTATTGTTATGGATCTGATTTTGCTTAGCCTGTAAAGACAGGTCATGCTCACTAATGCTGCCAGGACTGTGTGAAATTGTACATACTGGAAGCCCTGGGTCCTAAGCATTCCACGTGGAGGTGCCTTAAAGACAGCCTGTGCTAATGCCTGGGCAGAAATGGTTTGCCTTGTTTGCTCCCATGGCTGAACTCAGGCATTTATGACGTAACTGGCCTCTTATCTACACTGTGTTCTCATGCAATAGTTTTGTGATAACATGGCCAGTCCCATGTCCTGGGGTCCTTCATATCCTTCTCAAGGGTCCCTGACTTGGGATCCTGTATCTACAGACACTGGAAAACAGTGAGGTAAATCAACTGTAGAAAGGCATCTTGGAGACCCTCAGCAGTGCTGATGCCGTGGTTCCAGAATGCCTTCAGCTTGGTCACAGTGCAAGGACAGCTGTTCCAGGGAGCATATGCAAGGATGTGGATTCTTCACAAAACTGTCAAAGACAAGGAAATAGACAGTGACAGCACACATGCCATCTGTCATTATAGCTTAGTCACTGGGAAATAACTCTGTTTGCAACTCTTAGAAATGAGCCAAAAAGAGGTGGCCCAGAGTTAACTTGTTCTGGAGTCCCCAAAGAATAGAGATTTATTTAACTCAAGTGTCTATGTCCAAAATATCCCTGTTGTAGAAGGCTGCTGGACTCCAGGGATTTCTTACTACCAAGAATTTCCTGCCTCTCTTCCCTGGAGCCTGGAGACTCTATTTACAATATAGATTCTTTTGTTGCTTACTCTTACAATGCATTACTGCTGTTGATACCCTAAGAAATGGCTACAATGAACAGTCTGTCCAACCAGGTGGTTCAGAAGAGAAGTGAGGCTCCTGCAGCAGTAAACAGAGAGAAGACAAGATTGTCTTCTTCTGGTCACCATTCTGGGTTTTTTGATTTCTAGGTAAAATTGCCTTGGAGACACACCATTGTCCCCATCAAAAACATACCCGGTCCTTGGGCACAAGTGTGGTGTTCCTGCACTGTCCTTTCAATGGTTCAATTATAGAACTGCTACGTTCCTTCCACAGGCAGCTGGAAAGTTGCAAGGGAAGGGCACCTTCCTTTCACCTTCCAGGTGAAAAGATAGGGGAGCTGGAGCCTCAGAAATCAAGTTAATCTTTGTCAGTTATCAAGCTCTACTCGAGGTGTTCTCATTTCATCCTGTCAATTTCAGATTCTCCTCCATGGGGGGAAACTACAGATGCTCCCTGGATTTCTAATCTATTTATAATAGTAACAAGGCAACTCTAGGCAGTGTACGCTCATCACAGGCTAATCATCCCTGCGATGCCATGTGCCTCCTAATTATGGTATGTTGGTTGCCTACTGATCGAATTGTAGCTCCATCTAGAGAGTAGGCATGGGAGGGAGGGCAAGAACTGTCAGCCAACGGAGCTCAGACCTTGGCAGACTGTGTAACAACAGGTGGGCCTCGCAGCTTGCCATGAAACACATTCCTGTTAAAGAGGTCAGTACCACTTCCACGGGTGCTAACAGGAACACAGCGGGTTTCCCAGCATTTGTCTCCTGTCTGTACAGGAGCTGTGCATGGTGAGACACTGTCCTTGCAAAACCTCTTGGCTCAAGTAGAAGAATGAGAAATAATTAAATATGCATCTGGAGCTCATAGCAAGCCAAGGCCTCTTTCATTTGTTCATTATTGATTCATTTTTAAAACAAATATTTGTTAAATATCTACTGTTTTTGGAACTCTGTTCTGGACATAGGGGACATATCAATGGTGAAGATATACAAAATAGATTAAGCGTGTAATTTATTAACTAGAGCATTTGGTGATGGATGGAGTACTGCTAATAATGACTTTTGGAGAATTAACATGAAAACCAGACCATCTCAAACAATCCAAGATGTGTTAGTCGCTCTTAATTTAAAATTCGGAGGAAACTTTGTCCAAAGCTTCATAGCCTTGTCTGTTTTCCATTCCCTTGCGTTGTTTGTTTTTCTTCTTTCAAGGTCTGACTCGTGGGTAAACATCTTAGTCTTTCGGTACAAAATCTGTGTCCATGGAGATCATCCTTCAAATGTCTTCTGAAGCCTTCTCATGGGGGTAGGGACTCTTATGAGGTTAGGGGTCAGTTTCCATACCTTCAGATGGCTTTATAAGAAAAAGATGTTTAAAATATTGTATCCACTAGGGTCTTTGGTTGCAGAAAATAAAACAGTATCCCTAATTCAAGCCCAAAGGAATTTATTTAAAAGGCCATCAGCAATTCATTGAATCAGTCCTGTTTGGAGAATTGAGGCTGGGAAGAGGCCTGCAGAGTTAAGTTTTGAAGGAATAGGATGAGGAATATTTTCCTGGCAGACAGCATTTTACCAGAAGCCTCGTTTGGGGTGAGTTCCAGTACTCTCTTTTATCTCTGCATCACAGAAGATTTAAAATTCCTGATAAATTCTTCAACTGGCAATGTGTAAGTCTTACGCCTTGTGAATCCTGCAGTCAGTGTTGTGGGCTCAATTCTTTTTCAAATGTCATGTGTTGAAGGTTTAACCCCAGTGTCTTAGAGTATGATTGTGTTTGGATATTGGCACTTTGAGGAAGTGATTAAATTAAAATGAAGGGTAAGGACAGGTTCTAACCCAGTATCTGGTATAAGTGGTGTCCCTAATAAGAAATCAGGACATAGGCAGGTACAGTGCCACATGAAGACACAGGAAGAACATACCATCTCCTGGACGAGGAGGACAATCTCAGAAGAAGCCAAATCTGGTGGCAATTTCAATCTCTGACTTTTGACTTGTAGAATCATGAAGTCTGTTGTATAAACTACCCCTTGTGATGGCAAGCCTAGAAAACTAAACAACATAGGAAATAACGTGGAGGAAGCACCTGTGAGCACTGCAGTGACTTCTGCAGAGGAAATGGAAAAGGCACTTCCTCGCTTACTGCTCTTTTATCCTACCTAAACTTGGCTTGGTTATTTTTCTCTTGTTGCTGGGACAAAATCTCCAACACCCAAAATGAAGGAGGGAAAGGGTTATTTACCTCACAGTTTGTAGAGGTTTCAGTACATACTCAGTTGGCTCCAAGGCAGGGTGTCGTGGCACAGGTGCAACACTTCAAGGCAGCAGCCAGCAAAAGTAGCCAGAGCTAAAAGGGGTAAAAACAAGCCTCTTCTCCTTATATTGTAAGCAGGGTACAGTCCACCCGCCTTGAGTGGGGGCAGCACTCACACCATCTGCATCCCTCTTGCATAGGTTGGGGATGTTACAAAGTAAGGACCCTGGCACCCTGCTCAATCAGTTAGTTAAATTTCTAAACTTCTTAAGTTGACACAATGTATCCACCATAACACTAGGGGAAAACTCTCCCTTCCCCTGCCAACACCACCACAAGTACTAAGTGGCAGGCGCTGAAGGCAGAAGGCATGCTGGGTGCTGGACATCCCCTATAGAAACCCATCCAGGGCTTGTTTTCATCACTATTCTTTGAATAGCAATAGAACATAAGCTAAGAAACCGAATGCCAGTGCTCTCTTAGCACAGGACTTTCAGATAGAAACAGCGCACCCCATTCCTGGCCTCATGAAAATTAGACTTTAAGAAGCATTCTGTTAAACTATTCAACCTTCTATCACAATTGAAACAAAATTCTCTGATGATTTAGAGAAATGCCACACAGAAGGGAGAGGGAATAATTCTGGTTTCCTCAGGGGGAGGATAAAGGAAGTTAAGGAAGAATTCTCCAAGGAAATTACATTTGCATCAAAATTTCAAAATTTTCTCATATGTTTTTCTCATCTACGATGTCCCTTTCTCTTCTCTCTCTGGTAAAATGGCGAAGTTCTGGAAGTGGGGAAAGTGACAGAACTGGTGAGGAAGGACAGTGGTCACAAGTGAGCTGGAAATGCAATCATGTGAAACAAAAAGCAGAGTTTGGGTTTAGAAAAACGTTAGGCTAGTCTGAAGTGATATTTTTATTTTCTATACCATGCCAAGTTTTACACTGAGTTCCTATTTATTTCATAATTACAAAAGAGAAAAGAAAAGGAAGAGGAAGAGGAGGAGGAAAAGGAGAAGGGTAAAAACCACATCAAATGTCCATAATGATTCTCAGGTCTAGTGGATTTCAGGGTATTTCCTTAGAGTCCTTTTTAACATACATAGTGAGATTGCTTTGCAGTACTGACCATTAACCATAACTAAAGTAGGAACATCCATGGGTCACAGTTAGACAATAATTTCAAACAAGACTTGTGGTAGCATAATGTCTGATAGTGTTTTATTGGGTTCTGTAAATGAAAAAGAGAAGCTATAATTTCTTTTTTTGCATTGAGTGTTAAAGTACAGGAAATCATTACTCAAGATTCAGGGCAGTGGATATGGCTCCTATGTTGCTCTTTGCTACTCTTTTACCTTATTCCTTTCACAGAAATAGGAAGCTTTTTGTTTAGCAATTCTGTTGGCAATGTCTCATCCATAAGTAATTAGCTATTGTTAACGAAGATTGGAACAGAACAACACCAATTAAAGTTTTAAGTGGTTATCCAACATGGTAGGAGTTTCTGCATGGACTCGGAGATGAACTTAGCTTGGGGGAAAGTATTCCTGATGCTGAGGAAATACTTTAAATAGAAGGGAGAGTTCTGACCACATTTCTTTCATGGGCTTTAGCATCAACCTGTTGTTTTTATGGTGATTAGAGGTGGAGATTTAGAGCTCTGATCCAGGGATTTGGAATGTTACCTGGGAAAGACATGAGACAGGGAAGGCGATCAGGCACAAACTAGCCTCACTAGCTTTGCAGAATGGTCTTCTCTTTAGACATCTCCATTTTCAGTATATGCCTTTAATGTATGCAACCTTTCTTCCTTCAAAGAGAGCCTCTCCTATTCTGAGTTCTCAGAATTAGTGTTATCACCTGCCATCCAGGTTCACAAAGGGCCACCTCTGAGAACAGGAACGTAACATTATAAGAAGAATTTAGCTTTTGAAGGTCTACAGATCCAGGTCAATTCCAGCCTCAACACTTTTTAGCTGTGTGCTCTTGGGTAAGTCTCAACCCTGAAAGAATTTAACTCTCTTGCTTGCTCTTGTTAAGAAAAGAGAATAATAATTCTAAAGCATCTAGGTAGCACAGGTTCAACACACCTCTCTACCCTTCTTTACCTGAGACATCAAATATGGCAGATCACAGCAAGCCTGTGCATGGGCACAAGCACAGAAAGGCTCAGCTCCCAAGCCCTCTTCTTTGTCCCCCACTCCTGGCAGCATGGATCCCCCTTGGACTCATCCAATGGCCAATATTGCCTCCTCTCCCTTTGGTAAGCAACAATGACATGAATTGAGAAAATACCTCCCCTCAACCAGCCACCTCACCCCACTCATGTGTACATCTGTTCCTTTGTCAGTCTTCAGAGAAGAGTGATAATACCAGTCATTTTGCAGAGGCCAAATTAGGGCTGGGAGGACAGGGGAGCCAAGGGGTTGGGCTCATGATGGGGCTGCTGCAGGATAAACACTGAGGTGCTAAAGGAGCCAGCTCTGCCAGCTGACAGCTCTTTCCCTTCACAACAAATATGAGAGCAAGCAAGGTCCTCCTGCCTAGAGAGCCTATCCTTAGCTTTGCATTCATGATTATCATCGACAGTGTATCTTGCAACTTTAAGGATGTTTCAGTCATTGCACGCAGAGGTTTTGCTCTTTTCCCTGTCTTCTCTTCCAGGTTGCTCCCTGACCCCTCCTGCACCCCCGTCTTCCTACCCCAGGTGCCACTTTCTCTCTCTCTTTCCTCTTCCAAAATCATTTTCTGTATGAAAGAATGTCAGTGGCACGAATGAAAACTCAGCAGGGTTTGGAGTCACTGTGACAAAGAGGAAAGAAACATTTGTATGTACTCAATATTCTCCAAGATAGTCACCAGAAGTTTCATTTAAAGTCTTTTCCTTATCTTAAAGCCCCTGACATGAATATATATCATGAGGTTGAAAAGACTGCCTTGCATTTCCTCAGCTAACTGCTGGGATTCACAGAGGTATGAAGGCCTGGGTCCCTGGGTGTAACAAGCTGCAGCGTTTTACATTTGGCTTCTTGTTGCTCTTCTTTTTTTCTCAGTGAACACACACTAACAGGTTTGTCTCTTTATTGTGCTGTGGGGATGGCTGAAAATGTACTCTGTATCACTTGATGAAAGACCTCTGCCAAGAAAAAGAATAGTTCTCTCACTTGAGTACATTCCCCAGGGGTTTTGAGATGAGCTTGAGGACTTAATGAGATGTTTTTGAGCAGCGATACTGCCTGATGGGTTTAGGGCAGATGCTTCTGTAGGGGGGTCATTGGCCCCAGGAGGTGAAGGAAACATCCAGGTTTTCACATGGATTGGTGTGCCGGTTGATGGTCTCGGTCCCTGACAGCCAAGCAGTCAGGTTGAGCGAGGTCTGGTGGTTCATTCATTCACACTGGTACTAGCATTTTTTGAGATTTTGCTACTCTCTTCCTTGGGCCTCCTGGGCTCAGGGGCAGTGCTTGTGGAAATATGTTGGATTATGGGGCATTACAGCAGGTGGGATCTGAGTAGAGGCAACTCACTGAGACCATAACCTGAGAAGGTGTATCTCCCCTCTCAGCTCTACCTTTCTTTCTCTGGATCCTTGTCATGATGACATGACCAACTTCCCTCTGCTGTCCCTCCCTGCCATGTCATTTCTGCCCTGGAATTGGCTAATCATGGACTTGGTGGGCCATGGTGGGCCAAAATAAACCTGGCCCCCTTTAAGTTTCTGTATTGGTTATTGTGTCTCAGTAACAAGAAAGTGGCTAAGACAGATTTTGGTACCAAGAGTAGATACATTTCTTGAATTACCTGACTATGTGACACGGAAGACTTTGAAACTGTTTTATGGGAAGAGTTTGGAAAACTTTGAAGATGCTGGTTAGAGAAATTCCAGAATGCTGCAGCCAAGCTTCATGGGAGATTTTGATTAGAGCTTAGAAGACCCAAACGCAGAAAGAGATATAGATGATGAAGACCAGTCTCAGAAGTTTTCACTTGAAAATAAGGATTCCATTGGCAGTTGGACTCAAAGTCATGAGGTTATGCTCCAGTAGAAAATTTATTTCATGTTCCAAGACTTTGTGAGAGATTGAGATATAGGGCAGTGAACTAATTAATCTGATAGAGAAAATCTCAAGGCATTCCAATATTCAGACTGTGGCACAGATACTGTTGAGAGAGAGCTCTACAGTTTTAGAACCAAGAGTAAATGACACAGCTGAGTGATTTTAACAGTTTTGAGCTTCACAAGAAAGGAAGCCAATATAAAGATGACTCTTGTGAAGCTGGGACCTGTAAAATTAGTCAAGGAGAGTCTGGTTGTTGAAAAGATTAGAATTAAAAAACCAGGTACTTTGCATCAGGACAAGTGTCTTTATAGCATCTCATAAATCCCTGTCTTTATTCCTCAAAGTTTCAAGGGCAAAAAGCTGTAAAGCTTTCATTAGAGAAGAGAGCCCCAGGCCACTTGCTCTAAAAGGGCTGCCTTGGTACTTGTTTTCAGAGATTCAGTTCATGGTTCTCCATCATCCACACCCGTGGAGGCCTCTGCAGCCATGAACCAAAGGAGCCTAACTGCTGCTTGAACTGATGGAAGAACTTGGCATCAGCCACCCTGTGATGGTTTTAGGCTATGTAAAATGCAATTATTGTGGGTTCAAGCAGATTTCTACACAAATTTCAAAGGCAGGCATGGGAGGGCCCGGAAGTGCGTCCCTGAGAGAGAAATAGGTAAGTGGAAAAGTGGTGCTGAAAATTCAGTGGAGATGCCCAGAAGTTGGAGAAAATAGAAAAGTGGAGAAGACAGGAAGTTGGAGGAAAGCCAGAGGAAATGAGCAAACCATAGGAAGACTGAAGCCATAAAGGCTGCACCCTCTAAACCCATAGGGACTAGGGCCACCCATGCCCATTGGAACCCATCTGCTGCTCCAAATGCTAGATAAGGAACTAAAGTTTGCCCTACTGGTTTTCAATCTTGTGTTGCTTTCATTCTTTTTTATCCCCTTATGTTTGCCTTTTGCAATGGGAATTTTTATCTTGTACTATTTTTTTTTTAATATCTGCATTCCCTACAACTGAGTTTATCTTAAACCTCAAAGGTGACTTTGGAGTTAGAATTTTCAACTATATTAAAACTGTTAATATTTTGGCAACTCTTAGAGATGGAACAAATGCACTTTGTAAAAAGGGTGGGTATAAACCTTTGGGATCCAACAGTGAAATGTTGTGGTTTTAGTATGGAATGTCTTTTCATAGTCAGATGCTTGTGGAAGTTGACTGGATTAAGGGGGCACTACAGCAGGCTTGCTGCTAGGAGGTATGGCCGGGTAGGTCACTGGGGATGATGGAAGGATGTGTCTCTCTCCCTGGATCCTCCCTTCTCTCTCTGCTTCTTGGCCACCATGACATGAGCAGTTTTCCTCTGCTTTGCTCCTCTGTCATGTGATGTCTGCCCTGGAGCTGGCTGGCCATAGACTCTAACCATGAACCAAAACAAACTTCTCCTCTGTTAAGCTGGGAGTATCAGCAACTCTATCACAGTGACAAGGAGGTGACTAAGACACTGCTGGAGTATGTTTCTAAGGAACTAACAGCCTGCATCAGTTTTATACAGTTGCTATAACAAATTACCCAAACTAGTTATCTTGAAAGAAGGAAAATATATTCTCTCCCATTTTATAGGACAGAAGACCAAAACTGAGGAGTGGGTAGGGCTGGTTTCTTCTGGAAACTCTGAGGTAGGATCCATTTCACGTTTTCTTCTGGATTCTGGTTATCTCTCATAATTGTTGACATTCCTTGGCTCATACATAAGTCATCCCAAATTCTGTCCCCATTCTCATATCATCTTTTCTGTGAATTTTCTCTCCTCTTATGAGGACATCTGTCATTGGATTTTTGAGGTTTATCCAGTCTGTCCCAGATGATCTCATCTCAAGGTCCTTAATTACAATATCTGCATAATTTTTTTCAAGATAAAAAACCAATTGTATTTTGACACTTCTGACTGGGTATATTTTTGGAAGGTTTTTATTTAACCTACTACACAGACTTATTCCTAAAAAGAAGATAAAGATATTGGCAAGAGGGTCAAAGTTGAGGTAAGCCATCCATCTGTGTGGGAGCTTTCCTTGTGCACTGCCTAAGTGTGCTGGGACAGTGAACTAGGTTTCCAGAAGACTGAAGAAAATTTCAAGGGATACTGTAATAAAAGGAAAAGATAGAGTTAACTGAGACTTACATGCAAAGCAGAGTCCATAAGAAGTACATATGGCTTGACAAAAATCCCATGAAGAGTACATCAGAACCCCCAGGATGGGAAAAGGTGCATGAAGAACAACATCACTGATTGCCAAAATCATGAGGGATGCACACCTATGAACAGTGTCACACAAAACAGCTGGAAGTAGGCAGGAATTCAATTCCAACTGCCTGGTTTGCACATTATATCCTAGATGCTTCCAGGAGCTTTCCAGTCTCTGAACCACCTGAGTTTGGGAAGCTTCCACCTCTCCATACACCTACCTCCCAGCCACTAGGGTAGTCCAGTGCTCCTATGGTCTCCCCAGCTGGCCTTTGTGAAGTCACCCAGCTTACTTCTTCATACTTTCCTGCTTCCCATTGCATGTGTTCTCTCTTCCTATTATGTGCTTGCCAACAACATCTGACTTTTCTCATCTTTCACCAAGTGAGAAACAGGAAAGACACCGAAAAGGTGCAGTCCTTGGGGGTCCAGACATTCTAGGTTCTAGGTGCCAGTTCCAACTCCTACAATCTTGCTTACTTAGTAAGTCAATCTCTTTGGGCACATTTGATCTTACATAGAATAAGAGCCAGTAATGAAGAGAGAGCGTGTCTGCTCTGCCTAGTTTGTCAGGTCACTGTATGTATCAAATGAGATTATTTCTTGCTCTGTAATAAATTAATACACTGCTCAGGGCTGTCACAACAGCAATGTGAGGTCAAGGTAATTTACTGGCTTCTCTCTCCACCTGTGTTTGCAGGGGGGCAGCCAATACCAATGTCTGTGAGTGCTGGCTGCTAATGTTTCATAGCTCCTACCCCAGGAGGATCCATGTCTCTTTCACAAGCAGCAACTCAGCCCACTGATGGGCCACATTGGTGATGTCATTTAAGCTCCAAGAGTGCACAGGTCAAATAGAAACAGAACTAAGTATGTCTGAGCACATCCTTGCTCACTCTCTCTCTCTCTCTTTTCATCTGCCTCCCCTCTTTATCTTAGAGCTATCACTTCATAAATGCCCCGCTTGCCCCAGATTGTTCCATCAGAGTCTGGTTCTAAAGAACCCAACCTAGATCAGCATTGATGTGGGCAGATGACAAAACAAGGATCACATTCATTTCTGTGATTCAGAGTTTCTCTATAGAGACTGGGTTATTACAGGACATCCACATGCTTCTCCATATAGTACATGAAGGGGCAGGGAAAATTGCTCTCCTAACCAGTACAAAATGTGAATAGCTGTGTGTATGTGTAGTCCCTGTGCCCAGCAATAGTGAGAGGAATGAATTCTGGGAGCTGGGAGGGCAATGGGGCTCCTCGTGGCTTATGTGACACACAATACCAGAGAGCCCCTTTCCCCCAGGCTAGGTCATCATGGCTGTGACCATGGGCAGCAGCGCTGCCTCCTTCAGGAATTTTCTTCGGTGGCTTTTAAGCCTCCAGCTCAACAACAATTACCATCCACACAAGCTGAGCTTTCTTGAGAGTGATTGTTTCATGGGAACATCTGGTGTGTGAATGGAAGCCCTATATAGTTTTTTCTTTCTCCACCTAGTCAACACTACATGAATACTTTAAAATGATGCCTTGCTGTCTTCTGAAAGCTGGAGAATGGCTTCAATATTTAACTCTGTATTTACATTGCTACCTAAGTTGGTTTGCAGAGCGCTTGCCTGGCAGGAGGGGGTGCGAACCATGAATTGTATAACTTTTGGCTAATTGAAAGGAGAAAACACTGACACATTATCTTATACAACTATTACTAATTAAGTAGGACACCCTCGTCATTTCTAACTACTGCATCCTCTGGGGTAGATTTCTTTCTCTCTCTCCCCCGCTCTCTGCCTTTCCTCCTTTCTTTGTTCCTACCCTCTTTTTGTTTATATTTTAATACATCTGAAAGTATATTCTCTTTCACTTACCCACACCACATTTTGCTATGTGTGCAGAAGTTTTTATTTGGTAAGTTTTCCTTTCCTTTTCTTTTTTAAACTGGGGACTTGGCACTGAGAATGAACCTAGGGCCTTTGGACCAAGCCACATCTGCAACCTTTATTTTTTATTTTGAGTCAAGTTCTCACTGAGTTGCCTAGGCTGGGCTCAAACTTGCAGTCCTTTGCTTCAGCCTCCCAGAGCACTGAGATTTCAGTGAGGCACTGCCGTACCCCTGTTTCACCTGATACCTTGATGTCAAATACGTGCCAGCATTCAGCACCCTTTTATATATTTCCTTTCTTGCAACTCTTCTTTCCAAAGACCACAGATACTCCGATGGTTATCAATGAAGGTGTAACCCGGCCCACTGTTTATCCTTCTGTTGCCCTTCAGAGGAGTTGCTCTGGATGAGAAATTTTCTGTGGGACCCCTTTAGCACAGTGTAGCAACGAAGACCATGGGAATATGAATGAGTATTTCTGATTGGAGACCTTAGCCAATGGCAACCTCACTAACACTTAGTTTTCTTCTGCTTCAAAATGCTAATAAAATAGATTTTTTTGCGGTACCATTTGAGGATCATATGATAAATCTTGCATCCTACTTAGCTCCCATTTATCAAGTGCTAATCTGGATGCCTCCTAGTCTACATAGAAATCTTTTTTTATTAGTACATATGTGCAGTAGAGAATGTTTACATTCCTTGTGTGGAGTTGAAGATGTACATAACACATTTGGATTCCTTTCTTCACACCTTATACCCCCCATCTCTTAATTTCAATCTCCTTAATTCCTATTATGTATCTTCTGTTTTTTTCTCTATTTACAGTTCTGGTTTCTTATATCCACGTGATATTTAAACTTGTTTGTCTGACTTGTTCACTTAACATCTTGCTCTCAAGGGGCATCTATTATTCTTGTTAGCCGGTTTTTCATCCCCAGCACAGAAAAAATGGTTTGTACTTTGTAGTAAATTAGTCAATGCAAGTCAAGCTCTTCTTGGGAAAAAAAAAAAAAAAAAAAAAAAAAAAAAACTTGTTCAGACTGTATCCTTTTAGGAGAAAGAAACAAAGCAGACTGCCAAATGAGCTAAAGACCTTTACTGTCTGAAGAGATGAAACAGTGATTGTAAGCATAGATCAGCAGCAAGCACCCTGTAACCATCTACTGGAATCTAAGGTGACTTTGATCTGTCGGTGGAAACTTTCCTTCAACTGCTGCAAAAGTGCCCCGCCCCCAGATAGTGAGTTTCCTAACATTTCTTTTTCTTTCACTTCAATGAATCCTTATTTATTTTTTGACTCTAAACCATTTAAAGACAGGAAAGAGAGGAAATTATTTTCTGTGTACTCTGATATCTTGTGTAGAATATGGATTATTAAATTTTGTTGGAGACAGGATGTTACTATCAAGAAAACATAATATCTTGGATGAAACCTAAATTTATGTTGATTAGAGCTCTTTCCTTAACGTGAACTTAGGCTTTCCTATTCCAAATTGCCAGTTCTTGAGAGGTTCATTGTGTCAAGTTACCTATAGGGTATGATCAGTCTCTATCTAGCTCTGAGGTTGCTTGTTTCCATCTCTCCTCTCTGATTTCGTCTGCCTGTCTATTCTCTCTAGGTTCACTTGCCTTCTAGATCACATTCCTGTAACTATAAGGTATCAAGTTACAAGTCCTAGAATGAAGAGTAAGAGACGGGAGACCTACTTACTTCAGCTTGTCTTTCTGAACTCAGCAAGTCTCTGTCTACTGAATGACTGTCTCCCCGAAACCCAGGTGGCTGAGACCTGGGGAGGGGAATTCCGTAGACAGCTTGATCACATTCTCTTCCATGAGCATGTAGATGAGGTGGCTTCTCTGAGATGGGGTGGAACAGTTACTGCAAAGAGACATAACCGGCCAACTCTTGTCTTCTTTCTTCTCTCCTGCAAGCCTGCTGTATCTTTTATGAATTAAAAATGAGCAGAGGAAATATTCACTATTGAGCCTATGTTCGCAGGGTAAGAGCAAGGCACTCCCTAAGCATGAAACTTAGATTATTCTCTGAGAAGAAAGCTAGGAGAAAATCAACATATGGGAAATGAAATCAGCCATCTGTAGAAAAACCTACCCTATGTGATAAGCAATTGAACTTCCAGGTTCAGTGGTTTGGGTACCACCAGTCTCAGGAGAGTATGGTTGTTTAGCAGAGCTAAAGCTTCATCTCTCACGTGAAAAAGGAATATGTTAATAGAAGCATGTAACCTGCACAAAGAAAAGAAAATAGAAACCCAAAAGGTGAGGCTTGGAAAAAGAACATCCAATGCTTGTCTTTCTGGAAGATAAAATTCTCCATTATAAGTCAAAGAGTCTTTGATCTCGTGTTCTCGTTATCTCCACCTCAATCCCATCCGCTCTTCACCTTGCTGCCTCTGACTTCATGTCCCAGCACTCTTGAAAAATGTTTCAGACACTGTCACCAAAATTCTCAGATACTGGCTAAACTTTAGATACGAGTTCTAAAAAATTAACATAGAAAAAAGCTTCTGGAAATCTGTTACCCTTTTGGAACTCCTTCCTGATGCTTCAGATCAATGCATTCAAATCTCTTTGCCTCTTCTAGTGCCACAGCAGCTTTTAAAAATGGCTCTCCTCTCATTCTTCTGCTTTCGCTACTCTCCAAAATGCTAACACATCTATCCCAAGACTGACTGTCTTCCTTATTCTGGTGACACTCAAAATTTACCAATGACTTTAGAAGTCAAGGGAGATAGAATTTGTCCTCTGGTCTCTCTGTATTCAAGCACTAGCTCTTTGGGGATCAAGGGAAGATCTCTAACCTGAAGTTTACCAATTCTTGTGATATAAATATACTGACCATGGCTGTTTTAGTTATTCACTGGACATCTACCGGCTTACAGAATTCGCCAACATTTTACAAATTGCTCTTCAGAGAGAATGTGAGCCAGCTCTGGTACACTCTCGAGTCTCTTGAAAGCAGCCTCCTTTTAACACAGATCCCTTTAATTCTTTGTCCTCTTGCTGATCCCAACCACTGTCTTATACTGGGAACCTGAAACCATGTTGGCACTTAGTACAAAATACGTTGAACTAAAAGGAACATCATGCCCAATATCCAACTCCAATTTTTTTGGTGGGGGAAATCTTTTAGGTAATGAATTAGAATTCTTACCCTCAGCTGAGGTTCTTTGACAGGTAGCAACTCACTTCCTATGATCAACCTGTTGATTTCTGAATCTAAAGGCCAACTACCCAAACCAAGACTGTGGGGTCCTACCAAGAACCTACACACTCACATACCACCCTGTAATTCTCTATAAAACACTACAGGTAACAGATGCTGACACGTCTGCTGAAGTGCTGAAACATAGAGATATGACACTGTGTTACCATCACTGAAATAGGCTGCGTTATCAACTGAAATGCCTGCTAGAGTAGAAACTCATGCAGTTTAGAGAACTGCCCGAGTCCTAGGCCTCTCCTCAAATTTCAGCTTGGGCCATTGTGAAGGTAGTGGTCTTGGGAAACTTGTTTAACCTTTATTAAGCATTATCAAGCTTATTATAATAGTTAGCTTGTATTGTGAGGAAAGGGAGTGATATATGTAATAGAACTGAGGCTTAATAGTTATTCAGGAAATGATGGTTTGCGTTGTTAGAGATGCAACAAATGGCAACAGTGCTGCTTTCTCATAGACCTAAATGCATTCATGATTCATACCAATGTGACCTGCACATGCACAATAGGTACGAACTGATCCTTTATTGAATAAATGAGTGAATGAACAAACATAAAATAAAGTATTGAGTGGTTAAATGACTTGTCCTACCTAAGGAACAATGAAATGCTGTTTCTGGAGAATAAGGAGTGTCAAAAGTGTGTCTTGAGGCTAACAGCGATGATGTCTTAAGAGAAACTTTACAGGAAGTACCTGGTGATCCTGCTGCCAGGACAGAGAAGAGCACATTGTCTTGTGTTCCACAAACTGTCATAGATTCTATTAGTAGCGAAGGGACCTCAGGCTGTGCAGCTGGCAGTTTTGCATGCAGCTGAGGCTGTTTGCTTCAAAGAGGGGAGCAGTGGACAGTGCTGCTCTTTGGGAACCTCTATCAGGCAAAGACTGTTTCCCCTTCCTTAGTAGTACCTGGGTTTCTTGCCAGCTCTCAAATATGGTGACATGTGAGGCTGAGGCTGGAAAACCAGCCCTGCAAGACAGAAATTCCGGATAGATCTTCAAGAGGATCCAGGAACAAGAAGCATTCAAAAGATATAGTTAAAAAAATACTTTCCTTCCATCCCAGATGTGATAAAGCTATCGTGCTACTTTGGTGCTATCTAGAAAATTCCTTAAGGGATTAATTTATGTTTAAGCCAAGGGAGTCCTGAGTGTTGACTACAGTTAAACCCACCGGCCTCATGAACCAATTCAAATACAGTGGTTGACAGCAGCAGAGGTCCCATAAAGTCCCCAGAACCCAAGGATCTCAGTCCTGAGGCTGCACCATCACTCTGAGCTTTGCAGGGCCCCATGCAGTGAAGCTGATCCCTGCTAGATGACTCACCACAAGGTGGGTTAGGGCAGTTAGCATCTTTCAAAGATTGAATTTCTCTGTCCAAATGACAGAGAAGGCAAAGTGCCCTTTCCCCTGAGCTTCTCACAGCTACCCCAACTTGTACCAGGCGTTGACAGAATCCTAATTATCCCACAGTGTCCTTATGCTTTAATGACAACCATGACATCTGAGAATTCAAACTGCTGGACCACGGCCAAGGCTCCCTGGCAGGGAAACATGCTTTGTGGGGCATAGAATTGTTTAAATTGCTTTATGGAGGCATAATTACAGCACAATAAGTTTCACACAGTTAAAGGATACAGCTTGGTAAGTTTTAAACTACATGTACACGAAGCCATCAGCAGATTAGTTAAGAAGCATTTCCATTGTGAGCTTGCCCATTTACAATTCATCGCTTCCTCTGACTTCACCCCTAGAAACAGTGGCTCTCTGTCTCTAGACATTCATTTGTAATTTCTAAATTTTATATGTATATAATCTTATAGCATGCATTGGCTTCTGTATGACTTCTTCCATTTATTGTCAAAGTTTTGTGATTAAGCTCTTTTGCTGTATGTTTCTAGTATTTTATTCTTTTTTTATTTTCAAGTAGTATTCCATTGTATATTACTTATGTATATTGTATATCACTTACTTATATTGTATTACTTATATTACTTATGTATATTGTATTACTACATTGTATATTATTTATGTATATCACACATATTACTTGTACGAAGCTTAAGTACCATATTTTACAGAGATGTATTTTTTAGTTCATTCATGAGACAATGGACACTTGTTATTTTGCTGCTTTTGGCTATACATAACTGCCCTAAACTTCTGTGTATCCATTTTTGTGTAGACATATATTTGTAGCTGCCTAATGTCTGGAAATAGAATAACAGGAAAACATGATTTTGTATGTTTATCTTTAAAACAAGCAGCCACATCATTTTCCAAAGTGCACTTTTTTGTCTCTTACTAGTAGTATATGTACTTCCATCTGCCCAGTGATCTCTAATTCTTGACGTGGAAGGTCTTTTTTTCTGACGGGCATTCAACAATGTCCAGAAGTTTAATTTGAGTTTTAAAAACTACTGACATTGAACACTTTTACCTCATCTTTTCATTATTTTGTTGGTCTCACGCATATCTTTTTGTGCACTCGCTGTTCAGATCTTTCATCCATGTTTAAAAGTGACTGTTCGTTTTCTTTTCCTGTAATTGTGAGAATCTTTCATGTATTTTATGATGTCCTTCTCTGCTATGAGTTGCAAACATTTGCTTCTGAATCATGGTTACCTTTCATTTTCTTAATTGTGCCTGTAACGGTTTTCAATTGCACAAATCATATGACTTAAAAGAAAAGCGTGTATTACCACTGAGGCCAGCAGGTCATGAGGTTGGTGTGTTGAATATGGATGATCACAAGGCTGGAATCAAGGTGTCAGCTAGGCTCCTTTCCTCCCAAAGCTCTGAGTAAGTGTCTGCTTCCAATCTCCTTAGGGCCACTGGCAGAATTCAATTCCTCAGAGTCATACGTAGGACAAAGTTCCCTGCTTCCTCTAATTTCTAGGTAGCAATGTTAACTTTTCCTGCATTTGCAGGCTTTGTGGGTTTCACATTTGTCTTCCTCTTTAGCTTTCAAGGGCTAATGTGACTACTTTGCCCAGCACAGATGATCCAGTGATAGTCCTATTTTAAGGCTGCTAATTAGTAGGGTAAATTACCTGTGCAAAGTCCTCTTTGGTCACGTAAGGTAAACCTATCCACAGTTTAGGCATAGAATACTTTTTGGTTGGAGGAGGGTTATAATGAGAGTTATAAATAATTTTCTCTACCAGGGTTTCTTTCAAAGGGAAAAGGATGTTAATTCTGGTCAAGTCCAATCTTATTTTTCTGTTTTGTTATTTCTCATTCTTGATAATCAATTTCTACCTCAAGGTTGCAGTTATCCTTCCGATGCTTTGTTCTGATGTTTTATGGTTTTAGGTTTGTACCGATGTCTGTGATCTACTCCACATTTTGGGTGTGATATGAGGTTGAGAGTGAGTTTTGCTCTCCTCTGTATCAATCTGCAGTGGATCTAGAAACAGTTATTGGCAATGTTTTTATTGTCCTGAAATGAATTAGATCGTTTGCTTGTTGAGTGTGAGAGTTCCTTATGTATACTATGCACCAGGTGCTTATCAGATACATTTTCAAAATTTTTGTTTTGCTTCTCTGTGACTTTTCTTTCCATCTTCTTCACAGCTTTCCTCAAAGACCTTTCATGAAATATAATATAACCACTTTTCCCCCTTGTTTATGCATTTTGTATCTTATCTAAAAACTCTGTGTCTAACCTAAGATAATAAAAATTTATCCTACACTGTTAAAAAAACAAGGTTTTTTTTGTAAGTTTGATATTCAGGGCTATAACTCACATTGAGTTACATTCGATTCTAATGCAAAGTATTTGGTCAGTTACTTCATCCCTGTGTGTCTGTGTCTGTCTGTCTGTCTACCTCTCTCTCTCTCTTTCTCTCTCTCTGTCTGTCTCTCAGATAGAAAACCACTCTAAGAATCATTTCTTGAAAGATTATCATTCCTAAATGGATATATTAGCTCCCTTGTTAAACCTCAGTTGACCATTCATGTGTGGTCTTGGTTTTGGACAATTCTTTGTTCCTTTAATCTATGTCCTTATAGCAGTAGCTTTATATTAATCTTAAATCCAGAGACTATGACACTTCTAACTCTATTTTTCTTTATTAAAATTATTTGGGTTATTTTAGTTCTTTTGCTTTTCCATATAACTTATAGTATACTCACATCAGTATGATTGGTATGACATTGAATTCTTTGATCAGTTATAAAACAATTGATTTCTTAACAGTATTAATTTTACAGTCCATTAATGTGTTATATATTTTTGGTTTTCTTTTTTTCTTTTTGTCTTTTTCCTTTTTTATCGGTACCAGGGGTCGAACTCACGACTGCCTGCTTGCAAGGCAGGTGCTTATGCCGCTGAGCTAAATCCCCATCCCTATTTTTGGTTTTCTAAGTATTCTTAAATTTGTCTTAGAAATATTTTGTAGATTTTGACATGAAATGTACACATTTGTTACCTTTTTCCTAAATATTTCATAATTTCTGTGTTTTACAAATTGTAATGTTTCTCATTTTAGACTCCAAATGTCTTTATAGTGCAGATAAATACTAGCTTTATTATAGATTCATTGGGGCTCCTTCTTTCTAACCTTCCCTTACATGTCTGACGCCCTGTCAAGGAGATTCCAGCCAGGTCAGCTGCTCTAAATTCTGACCTTGGCCAGTTTAGCTCATGCTCATGGCCTACTGTTCCTGTAGGTTTTGTGCCACAGTCAAGGAATTATCCTACGACAGAAGGGTGGCTGGTAGTGGGTCTTAGCTTTTATTCTGGAAAGCTTTGTTTCACAATTTTGTTTAGTCTTCTGTTCAATCCTAAGAATGTTGCTGCATCCACAAGTATTTGTGGATGGAGAACCAGTTCATTCCAGTTACTCCATCATGGTAGAAATGGAGATGTCTCTCAGTTCATTTATGCTGACATTTATTAATAATTAATTATGTTTCTCCCTGTGTCTCTCACCTCAAATGCAAAAATGAAAATGAAGATTTCCCAAGCATGCTATTCTACATTGCAGTAAGTATCTATAAGATAAATAATAGGAGTGTAATTGTGTATGAGAAATGAGTAAAAAATTTTAGTAGATACTAACAAGTTACTGTAAAATTTATAACTCTGGACATCATATAGGGGAACATTTCCTAGTTTAGCACAGAGATCGGTAGATCTTTGATTAATGGAGTAAAGAAACAGTTCGTGGGAAAGGAAATATAAATGGCTTTCCAACATTTGAAAAGATCCATCTCACTTGTAACATTCAAGTAAAGATGCTATTTTTCCCTGGAATTAGTAATATCATGTGATGTCTACTTAGCTTACAGAGACTTACCAAGAATAATCCAAGAAGGAAGGAAGGAAGGACGAACTCTGGACAGATTGAAGAAATGGCGGGTCCACTTTCTTCCATCCCTGCTAATGCCCATCTGAGACCAGCACTAACCCTGGCTGGAGGCTCCCTAAAGCCTCCAAAGGCTGCTGACAAATCCTTGCTCCTCATTCTATAACACTGTCCCTTTGCATTCTAAGAATCGACTTTACCACTGGCATCGCCAAGCACAAATGATGGATTGCCTGAGCTGCTTCCACCAACACAAAATTTGCAGAGCAAAACAAAACCAAGTTCTGGGCCAAATTCTCAGCACACTTTTTAATTACCCCATTAAATCTTGAGCAGGACCATGTGAGCTTGCTCTGTTCTTGCCAACCAATCGTTCAGAGGAAGGAAACCTGTGGGAATGTAGAAATTGAGTCTCTTTTTGGATTAGGAAGATTGGATTTTTTCTACCTAACTGATTTTTCAATTCCCTTTTTGCTTTGGACATGCCATTCAACTTTAAACTCATGATTTGTAGTGTAGGCAGTCCTTAAATTCTGTGCTAAACATAACTATCAGATATTCTTATTTAGATTGGGACAGCTTGTTATTGTACGTATCTTTTTTTTTTTTTTTCCTGGAGCCTGTCAGTGAAAGGTCATTCATTTCATGTGTTACATAGGTTTCATAGAAACTCAGGAACCAAGACCAGAGATTCTAGGTTGGGTAGATTGATGAGTAAATATTCTTATGCCTGCATTTGAATCCCAGATCCATTCCTCATGCATACAAAAAATTGCTTAGCCTGCTTTTCCCATTTCTTTTTTCTTTGGTACCAGGAATTGAACTCACAATCTCACACTTTCCATGCAGTCGCTGGGCCACTGAGCTATATTCCCAGCCCTGAGTAATATCCCATTTGTTTGTATATCAACTAGAAAAAATAATACATAGTTGATAAGATTATGCTTAAATTACTTTACTCAGGTTAAGTGTAGAAATAACTTGTGTATTGGCAACTATTATTTTTGTGGTGGTAATTTATACTTTGATAACTGGGAATGGGGGCCGATACATCCATTATAGTAATTTTGAAAGGATATTATGTTCTCAGTACTGATTTGGCTTAGGAGTCTCTGTTTTGTGGAGTCTGCAGTCTCTTGAAAATTCAGTAGATAAGTTATGTGAGTGTTTAATGGAAGAATCAGAAGAATATCAGTTATTGCCATCGTTCACAATGGACAATTCCATTATTGGACTCCCAGAAACATCAACCAAGAAGCCAAGATCAGGAAAATAGTGATGTCAGGCTGGTGTTTCATCATTTTCTTGGTCTTCTTCAATAGACTCATAATTGGTCTTGGAAGGAGTTGAAAGTGCGGGTGTCCCCTCCTATCACTGGTCCTACACCAGGCCATCTGGCACCTTTAAATTTCAGCTCTCCCCTTGTCCATCCATGCTAAATACACATAAAGTTTCACAATGATCACATGACAGAACTCAGACTTCTTGTATATTTTGTATATGTTTCTCTCTCTGTAGTCTTACTGTACTCAACTACCCTTCTCAGGCTAAATTGAATTACCCACTATTCTCAGGACAAGGTCCATGCCAGCTATTACAAATCCCATCTCAGATGAAGTCATTTTGTTTGTATCTAAAGCCCCACAACATCTTGTTTTTGTCTTTTCTTATGCTATTCACAAGATTTGAAATGTCACAGTGCATTCTCCGGAATGACTACATTCAGACATAGATGCACACATGAAATTACATTTATATAATTCAACTATCCAAAGATATTATGGTTTAATGACCAAGCATTTTATCTCTCATGCCAGACACATGTTGGCTTAAGTCTTATCTCTGTCACTTAGTATTAGTATGACTTTGGGCAAGGGACTTAACCTTACAGAGCTGAGTTTTGTAGACTATATATTCCTCTGGGGTTGTTATTAGATAGAAGTGAAGTAATGTATACAAAGTCACAGTATGAAACTCGCAGTGACCAGTGTGTAGTGATTTCTCCACAAATGGCTTCTGAAATGCTATAAATACATAATTTATATAGGATTGTTAATCTAGAAGTTAGCACAGGGGTAGCACTTAAAAATGTTTTGATGAGTGAAAGAAAAAAATGATTTCTGATAATTCATACCCTAGACTGTAAAATTATGAGTTTATGGTAAGAGTGAAATATGGAATAAAGTAAAGGGAGATATCTTTTAGAGAATTTGGAAAAACTGTATTGTACCTTCAATATTGAAAGGATATGAAAAATCATAGAAAAAAAGACTAGAATAATACAGATCATGAATGTCGAGTTAGAAGGAAAGATGGAGAGGTCTGGAATGCCTTTATGTATTTGGCAAGGATGTGGCTAAACAGAGCCAATCACAAATATTTAACCATGCAAGACTTTCCTTCTCCTGACCAAGGAAATCAACAACCTCAGCACAGAGGTTCTGCTTCAACATAACAGTGAAAATGTGAATTTGTGTAAATACCTGTTTTGTCCTCATACGATGGCATCCCATGATAGGTGTTGTCACTTCCAGGGAGGACAGTGCTGACTCTCTGCACACATTTGGCAAATCACCTGTCTCTCTAGATCATGCTCACTTACAGCTGAAAGGAAAGAATAGTATCTGACAAACCTTCACTTTAGATCTTTTGGGATACTCAGGTGCAAATGCACTTGGAATAGTTAAAAGCTGTGTGTGGTTTTGATATGACTGTTATGGGATGGTAGTATTGTATTGTTTAAGCGAGCAGAGGTAGCAGTTATTGTGGTTAGAGTATATTACTGAGCTAATGCTGAGGAAATATCTGCTTTTATTGAATTTTCCAATATACTTTAGGTAAAGTTTGAGGCTAAAAGACTGGTATTGAGTCTTTCTCTATGTCTGGATGTTTGATTATGGAAATGACCCTGTGGACAGCTCAGATTTCCTTAGAACTCTCATGGATAAGAGTATTATTAATGTGGCCATGATAGTAGATTAAAGAGGTTCATAATTCTTTATGTTTCCTCTTCTTGAGAGGTGGGCCTATTGTTCTTCCTTTTAATCTGACCCAGCTTGTGACTGTTTCATCCAGGTAGTGTTGAAGTCATACACTGCCTCTTCCATGTCCAACACTGAAAGAGAACCAGCAGATCTGGTGACTACTGCCTCTTGGAGACCCGAGTCTCTGTGTAATAATTGGACTTCTCTGCAGCAGGGATCATACAAAGAAGCCCAAGACACTAAGTAGAGAGGGACTCTTGCTGTGTCCAGTCTTCACCTACCTCTGCAAAAGCACTGAGCATATAAATAAGCTGCCTTGGGGTCCCCAGACCAGTGCAGCTAGTAGCCAAACCCCACCAAGGGACCACCGTCAACACCAGGTACAGCTTTCTAGGAAAGCTTCTAGGCTTTCCTAGCTATCTCAAAATTCCTGACCTACCAAAAATCAGTAGGGGAGATACAAAGACAACTGTTTTAAGCCACTAAGTTTGGGGATAGTTTTTTTTAAACACAGCGTAATTTTATGATCAAGTTTCATGCATAGATTCTCATATGGCAGAACAAGGGGAATGATGCATAAAAAGGTCGCTGCCTTTGTAGTATCTGTTATTAGTGACAGGAAGCTATCAACAGAAAGTTTATTCATGCAATTCGAAGTGGGAGGTGGGTTCATTAGTCCTAAGTATCATTTAGTGTGATAAAAAGAGGGAACATGTCATGTAATTCTAAATTCAACCTACATCAGTTTCTAATAATTTCTCATTAAGTTTAAACAGGCTCTATCGCAGTTTAAGGACTATCTCATGCCCGCATTATAATTTCTTGCCCAGAATCCATTTACAGATGAAAGTAGTGCATATTTCTTTAAAAGCACTTGATACGGAACGTTTGCTATCTTACCACAACTTGTACCTCAGAAGTGGGACATATTTTAATTAATTAAGCTTCACAGTGCCTCTGTAATGGCAAAAAAAAAAAAGAATAACAAGGAATTGTTTTACCCACTACAGAAACCTAGTCACCTCTTGGGTGGCACACACCAGCTGTTTAGCAGCTGTAAGGGAATCCTGAACTATTATTCTGGACAGCCTTGCTAAGGAGAGTAACACATCTGATTGAAATTGCAAAGGAAATGTGAGCAGACAGGATGCAATTACCTGGACTGGATCCCCGCCAGTTCACCGGGGCTAAGAGACAAGCAGCTTGAACTGGAGAGCTGGCCTTCTGCATATTTCACAGATTCCTGGGGCTGTTGAGCGTCTTGGTTGGACAGCAATCAGCTGCTGTGTAAATCCATGATCTTGAACCTATATTACACCCCCGAACGTGTTCCTTTCCACAAGATATGGCTATTCTATTAAAGCTATTCGGGAGCAAAGGCCCACGGGAACCCAAACCATGAACAAGGACAGACAAGGTGAAATAACTTAAGATTGAGACCACTTATCCTGACAGTTCAAGGATGCTCTTTTAGCTTCTAGCAAATAGTAAGGGAAATGTCACAGATAGCTACATAAGAATAGCATATTCTACACAGATAGCAGATATGGAATAGTATCAACATTTTAATAGATCAGAAGTTCATGAGATAAAGGATGTCTGGGTTCATGTTTAAGGCACTGAGGCTCACTAATCTATTTAAAAGTTAAAAAAAAAAAAAGAGAACCAAAGATAGTGGTATTAATCCTAGTATTGTGAAACAGTTTTGTGTGATAACGGATGCAAACTATGACTAGTATCTTTATTTCCTTGCCTGGAAAATGAGATTTTTAGATGATATACATCCTAATAACCCTCCCAACCTAAAACTCCATCAGTCACTGAAACTAAGGGGCTATTGTTAGTTTCTATCTTTTCTCTTAATCTTTCTTCCTTTCCCTTGCCTTCCCTTCCCCTATCTCCTCCCTTCTCTTTCTCTTTCTTTGTTACTTTCTTCCTTCTTTTCTTTTTCTTTCTTTCTTAAATGTCATTATCTTTCTATCTTAAATATCATTCTATTTATTGGAAATTTAAACACAGATTTTTATGTTTATCAAAAGAGAATACATGCTTATAAAAAATCAAGCAGAACTGCATTTGGCTATTTTGTGTACAATACATTCTTAATTTTGTAAAGGCATGTTTAAGTGAAATGATTAAAATAGCATAGCGAACTAAAATTTATTTGAAAAGAATATTTTTAGTATAAAAAGAGCTGATTGCAGCTCCTTCCCCCCCTTACCAACGTCAGAGTGTCTTAGTTAAGATTTCTCGGTGTGGCTGACTGAATAATCTATGCTGACAGCCATGCTATGAAGTGTTTATGGGAAGTGAGAATGAGAAGAAAGACAAGGGGCTTAATTAAATTAAATTTAATTAAAATTAAAGGATCATTCTACGTAGTCAGAAAAATCATACATCGTTATTTTGGCAAAACAAATCACAAAATTTCTTCTCTCTTCTCACAAAGGATATGCAATATGAGAAATACTATACTACACTCGTTCAGCACTGTCACAGAAAGTCTGCACTTTCACCCTTCTCCAAAGTGCGGTCCCTGGACCTTCAATATTGGCAGTTCAAGGACTTTTTAGGACCATAGGTTCCAATCCAGACCTGGAGAATTTTTCCAAGACCCCCAGGTAATTTGTAATCTCATTAAATCCTGATATGTTGTGCATTGATTATTAAGTTTCTAAGGAGCTTTGAACCCGTATTAATTATCAGCTTCCATTTAACTCAGCATCTGTCAACTGTGCTTTCATGTCCTTAAAATATCAAGGGCATAGACCTAAACATACAGTCACCTTTCTTATTCCCAGTCTTATTCACTGAGGTCTTTTGAAGATTTTGCACAATTTATGGTTTCCAAGTAAACACTGAAATAATCACCTTTGATTTTCCAGGGCCTTATTTTTAAGAGAGATTTTAAACTACAAATAATAGCTCTGAAAACCAAGAACTCAGTAAATTAAAGACCCTTTAATTTCTGCCTTCAACTTCACAACCACAGCTTTTATTTCTCTTTTGCTTGAAGATTTACATGTTTGTGATACACAGTACGTTATGTAGGCCTACGTGAGTTGTAATTTTACATAAACTTATTCCATTTAGCTCAATAATATGCACTTACAGCTCAGTTTATAATATATTCTCTACTTGAGAGTAATGAAATTGCATTTTGCTAACAAAATGCCTGTAATTTGGTTTTTTTAGTGAATTATATTAGCCTCATTATTCAAAATTAGTGAGGCTTCACCACATATGTCGTATCTGCAGATGCCAGCTTGAGGGTGGGTGCAGTATGGGTGCTGAATGTGCAATGCAGAGTTTGCTTAGAGATCAAGTGGCCCATGGATGTGCAAAGATTGCCTCTTTAACCCCGAATTCTCTCTCAGATTTGACACTTGGGTAGAGTAGGAGAGGATCTACTTTGTGTTAGATCCTTGTAGTAACATTCCTTTGAGAAAAGAATTCCAAAGCCTAATACCTGAAATACACTCATTTTCCCCAACATTTCATCCACCCAGAGCATCCTTAGGAGGGAGAAATGGTAGCTAATGTAACACCTACTTCCACAAATCCAAGGGCTTTGGGGTTATCATAGTGCTTGGCACCAGCCCTACACCACGTCTCTGTCCCCTACATCGTCACACTCATTTATGAGGGTGCCTGGTTAACTCTGCACTTGCCAAACATCCACAATTAGTAGATGTCCAACTTGGCCTGGTGGCTGTGACTCCCCAGGAGATTTCTCAAGTTTATTCAATATTGCCTCATTTCTTTGTTCTCTTTGGTCCTTACTTTAGTTGAACCACTTTCTTGAAGACATCCTCTCCATACTATTTTCTATAGTGTATTAGCCACTTTCTTATCACTGGGAGACAGAATATTTGACACCTACAGTATAAAGGAGGAGATGCTTAGTTTTGGCTCATAGCTGCAACCGGTTCAGTCCATGGTCAGGTTTCTCTAAGGCAGAACAGCATGGAAGAGGAAACTGTTCACCACATGGCAACCAGATAGCAGAGAGAGAAAGGAGGAGTCAGGGACAGGAATACATTTTCCAGATCATCCTCCCAATGGCCACCTCCAGCCATGCCCCACCCTCAAGAGTACATTGAGCCCTGAACTCATTAATCGGCGTGTATATCTGACTGAGACATGGTGTCTCCAAGTGATGGTTTCATAGGCTTGACTTTAGTACATTCAAGGAGATCTTTCTTCCTGTTTCTGTCCCTATGACCTCACCTCAGGAAAGGGCATCTAAATTTGTTTTTCCATTATCATATGCTCCCCAGTGAACATTTTAGTAATTTAAAAAATTGGCTTCCCCCATGAAATTTCAATACCAAAATATTTTCACACACTTGTTTCTATATTATGTAACTCTTACTATATCCCATTATACATATACATATGAAAGTGAGATAATAATATTTATGCATTATACATACAAGAGTAAGATAATAATACCTTCTTAATAATTTTTACCTCACTGGGGGCAATGGAAACCCCATTGAAATGCATGTGCTTCACACACTATTCATCTGTTTACCTTTGGACTTGGTTCCTTTTGTTCCTCATTCTTCAGGTGGAGGCCACCTTTGATGCCTACAGTGTCTCCCTGCAGTCAGAGTTGGTCCTGTCCCCGCATCCTAGGGTGCTGCCCCTGACTAAGCCACTGCCATCCCAAATGGGCAGATGAAGCACCATCTTCACTTCCCCATGCACTGCCGCCCAGGTGGCCTTGTAAGACAACGGGTCCCACTCCCCTCCCATGTGGAGAATCCTCCAGTGAAATATCACTGTGTTTAGAGAAAAGGCCAATTCTTACAACCCTGAATTGAAAACTCATAGACACAAATTTTTATGCATAAATTTTTAATCCCTCTCCCATTAGTCTCCCTACATTGACTTTCTTTCTGTTTCTCTAGATGTTAAGCTTATTTTTGCTTCTGAAGAGATACAGGCTTGGGTTTTCACAAACTTGACCTTTCTTGTCAATATCTTAGTTTAAATACTGCCTTGTCAGGAGCCAAAATATAAAAGAACGACACAGTCACTGTCTCATCCTCCTGTCTATAATTGCTGCATGAACTCACCTTTATTTGCATGTTTGCTCTTTTTCCGTCTTGCTCATTATCTTATGTTCTTTGTTTTCCTCACCCTTGGTCCCCATCACTCAGAACAGAGTCCACTGTGAAGTATCTGCTCAATAAATTCATTAAGAGCTCATTAAATGAGATTTTTTTGTACCTCTATCACACCAAAGCTAAGATGTGCCTTGGTCTGTGTTCTCTCTGGTCTACCCAATCTATAGAGCATTTTTCTTTCTACTATAATGCAGGGAATTTCTTCTTTGGATTGTGAACTTTAGAAATTAAACTTAACCTGGTTTTGCTGATGATTTTTTAGTTTTTCTGGTGATTTTTCTACTTTGATAATTACTGTTTCATCACCATCTCTTGTTCTTTCCTTGGACCATCATGAGGTCTGCCTCTCTTTCTGTTCTTTCTAGATGGTACCAAACTCATTTCCCCTTTACCCCAAGTTCTAGGAATGCCAATCATTCTTTTGTGCCTAAAATCTGAGTTTCACCACTGCTTCTCCTGGCTTTTTAATTTTTCCATAACCTCTGTCACCATATTTCTTTATTAAATTAAAGTTCTAAATGCACAGCATAACTAATATTTCCATAACAGCATCTTATCTCATACATACAGATAATAAAACACTACAAACTTATTATATTTCTAGAAATGCCTTTTCCTGCAAGTGACAGACAGTCTTCACACTAGATTATTGAATCACTACAGATAAAACTAGTTGTAAGGGTAATGAATGATTGAGCTCCTAAAGGGCATAATGGGTGCAAAGATGATTTAACACTGCTCACTACCTTCAGTAAAACCAGTTACACTTGAATTATGGAATAAAGGAGAGATTCCCGAAGACGAAGGCAAGGGAAATGTTTTCTTAGTTGAGAGAGAAAAAGAGAAAGTTGGTGTGGGGCTGGGGAAGGGAAGGGAGGAGGAAAATTTCTTCAAAGCACAAATTATTGCAGCAATTTTCCAAGCATGTTTTGCAGACATGTGAATGTGGGGCTGAGAGTTTGAAATCTTCTAGTGTACTTAGGCAAAGTGGATACTGTTGGTCCATGGAACAAACTGGGGGATTTCAAGTACATAAGAAAGATCTGGCTAAAGCAGATTTCCCCAAATTTGTTTGGTTATAAGAATCACCTAATATCCCTATTAATATAATTTTCTAAATATCTTTCTTGAAGATTGTGACTTAGTTGGTCTTGGACATAAGTCTATAAATGTATGTTTTACAAAGAGATTCTTATAATTATGCAAACTTAGGAAATGCTGACTAGATGTCTTTCTGACATTTCCATGGCGTTATTTCTCTGTATTTTCCCCTAAAGCTATCTGTTAATTCAACTCTTTTTCCATGAAAATTATTCTGTTATTTTTTTTCTCTTGGTTCTGGAGACAGTAAGATATTATTATTAAATGTAATTGCCTCTTTTCTATTTTTAAGAATCATGACTATGTACTGAATACATGAATCTGCTTTTATTCAGTGACAACATGATGGGCTGTTCAGATTTTATTGCACAATTCTGTGCTCTTTCTCTAACTGTAAGGACTCAAATGCTGAGGTTAGCAGACCCCAAATGAATTACTCAGGGTCACAACAGAAGACCGAGCAGTGGGTTTGGGCTGTGACTCTTAGGCTAAAGCCTTGGCCCATGAACACAGATGCCTGCTTCCACAAGTTACCACCTTCTCCAGCGCTTGTGAGGCATGGAGCCTCACTCTGCTGGAACTTTTGCTCGTTCTCTTTAGTATCTTCATTTATCCAGGCTTTTTGCCTCCTGTTTAGCGTTTATCTCAGTTAACACATGTTCTCTCAAGAACCGACATCAGCCCTTGAACATCAGCCCGGATTCTGACCAGCATCTGGGACACAGATGCTCAGTCCAGTGTGTTTCATCTTCATGGACATCTTTCATCTCAGTCTGGAGAAAGTGCAAGTGTGATGTGGTGACCTTCCCGACATAGTGCTCTGTAGCAGGAAAATACAACCCCTTAACTCTTCTCCATCAGAACAGCTGCCTTGTGTAGAGTCACATGGTGGGGTTGGTGAATGTGGCGATTAGTTTTCCTTGATGGTTTGGTAATGGTTTCTGGGGTTTTCCTTGCATCTAATCTCCACTTCTATGGAGATTATTTGTGTGTTGAACAGATTATGCATTGAGAGCCTTCATACATTGCACAGGGTTCAGAAGATGTGGTGCAGCATAGCTGCTATACCAGACCATTTATGACTCAATGAAGCGGGTAATTTCAGTTAAGTAAACACAAGCAATAAATGTATGATTGCAATTACAGATCAAAAAGGAGACAGACACTAAATAAAGTAACAAGTGGCAGAAGTCAATGAAGATCTCTCCAGGTAAATCTCAGTTTTCCTTTTTTCATTATGGTGGATTATGATCTTTAACAGTGTAACATTTATTGAGACTTTATTATGTGCAAATGGTTTTTAGTAAGCCTGTCACATGGCTTATTACTTTCTATTGGCATATAACCTATATTGGTCCTACAAAGGAATCACAGTCATGACACCTTTTTCTTCATGAATTCTGGACAGGATGCTGCATAACCCACCCATGGTCATAATATGAGCCATTGATGCTGGCCCGAACACAAATGTGTCTAACTTGGTGCTCAAGTTCACGCCAAATATAGATTTCTGCTTTAGAGAAACACAGTTCACACTGTCTACAGAGAGCCAAAAGGTCCACAACACATATCTCATGCAACCATTGGGCCTCCATGGAGAAACTGTCCAAGGAAAGACAGACAGATTGATATCCACTGGGACCAAAGGTCCAAGAGGGTTGTGGATGGATGACAAATAAAAGGTTTCTCACAGTGTGATCCAGGACTCTACCCTTGGTCCTGTTCAAAACACTTGTCAGTTGACTTTGGTAAACAATAAAGGGGAGGGTTCAGCACATTTGCGAACTGAAAAAAATATTGATAAGGCAGCCTGTATGTTGATTAAAAAAATTGCTGGTCACAAAACCCCCATCAACTGAAATGAAAGACTGACTCTAACTCTATGAAATTTAATGTACAAGAAAGTGAACATTAACTGTATGAATATAGAATGGAAAAAATAAAGTTTAATTTTCTTATTTAAGGATTTTCACTGGTAGGAAAGTAAAAAATGAGGCCACCTTCAGGAGATTTTTGTTTCAATAAGAGATGTGCTTCAATAGAATGAAAGGCAAATCCGCAGAATGGGAAAAAAATTAGTCAACTGTCCCTCAGACAAAGGACTTATATACAGAACATATAAAGAACTGGAAAACATCAGGCCATCTAAATTCAAAGAGCCAATCCAAAAATGGGCATCTGAGATGAACATGTACTTCTCAGAGAAAGATATACAAATGGAAAATAAATATATGAAGAAATGTTCACCATCACTGATCATTTGAGAAATACTGATTAAAATAACACTGAGATTCCATCTCAGTCCAGAAAGAATGGCTGCCATCAAGAAGTCCACCGATAACAAATGTTAGTGAGACAGCAGGTGAAAAGGGACACTTCTCTACTATTGGTGTGAGTGTAGACTGGTGCAGCCACTATGGAAACCAGTTATGGAGATTCCTCAAAAAACTAGAATTGGAAGTCCCATTCAACCCAGCTATTCCCATTCCACCCATGTTTACAGCAGCACAATTACAGCAGATCTTGGAAGCAACTCAAATTCCCTTCAACTGCAAAATGAATAAAAAAGATGTGGTATTTTTATACAATGAAGTATTACTCAGCTATAAAGAAGAATAACTGTGAGGCTTTTATAGTAAATGGATGCAACTTGAGAACACACTCATGAGTGAGACAAATCAGACTCACAAGTGTAAGCATTACATTGTGCTCAGCATAAAAAACTGAAAGAGTAACTAGTATCCAAAATGTGCAATTGATAGTGTGAAAATGAAAGGGAAAGAAAGTGCTCAAAAGGAAAGAGCAACTGGGACAGGGGACAGAAGAAAAGAAAGAAAGGAAAACATTATATGCATATACGTATACATTATATATGTGTGTATAAATTCTATATGATAGATAATTACTGTAATAATATTTAGTTCATGAAAAAGAACAGCATTTTAAATTATTTGATCATTTTTCATGCTTGTAATCTGAACAACTACTTTTAAGATAACAACATACAATATATTAACTATTGTTGATTTCCAATTTTTGAAATTCTGCATCATTTTACCCTTTTTTTGTTGTTGCTTTTGTTTTTTAAAATAAAAAAATGAGAGAGATGTGCAGAATTTAGGAGGAAAACTGAAGAAAAAAAAAAAAGCGGCAAGAGACAATATTGCTTTCCGTTACGGGAAGGGGTGTTTGCTGTGGTCTGTGTACCCACTCCATCCTGATCTGGAAGCCCATCTCCAACACAGTAGCATGAAGATCTGGACCCTGAAAAGTGAGCAGGTCACGAGGGCCCTGACGCATGAATGGGACTTGTGTGTCGATAGCAGAGCATGGAGGGACTCAGTGTGCTCCTTCTGCTGTTGCAGACACACAGAAGACAGCATCTGTGAGGAACAGGCCCTTGTGAGATGCTGAACTTGCTGGTGTCTTGACTGTGGACTTCGCTGCCTTCAAAACAGTAAGCAACACATTTCCATCCAACAACAGGTTAGACCATATGGCTTATGGTTTGGATACCTTACCAAAAAGTTACCACAGACTGAAGAAGCCATTTAGAGGAGGCAAATTGGGATGGAGAAAAGCTTAAGAACACCTTCTTATGAAGAAGAGTCAAAACTTAAACGGTAAGGAAAAATAAGGATTTTAAAGAACATAGGACCCAGTATTGTTGGCAAACTGTGTTAGCTTTTGGTCTCTCAGAGGGAGGCAAATATATATATGAAGCACCAAGCACAGGTTTGGTGGCAGTGGTGGCAGTGCTGGGGTGTTAGATGTTACCACTGGACACGAGAAGAGGAAGATCTTAGAGAAGAACTGCTATTATTCCCAGTTTTACAGATGAGAAAGCAGAGGGCTAGACAGCGGAAGTAACTCTCACCTAGCGAAGAGTTTTTAAATAGACAAAGGGAGAACAGGAAAAGTGACAGTATTTAGAGACTGCTTCAAAAGCAAACCAGGAACCAGTACAAATAGATATCAAGCACTAAAAAGAATAATAGTAAGAATGTTTAGGTCTGATCGTATACTGCCACTCTACTATATGTTTTAAAAACTTGGTCCTATTTAGTATTTCCAGCAATGTTTTTTTCAAAGATAAAATTGAAGTGACAGTGTAAGCAAAATTAACATAGCAGAACCAGGACTCAGCTATAAAGGGATCAGACTGCACACTTTATGCTAACAGCCAACCCTATGTTGGTTCCAGTAGTATGGAGCAGGTGGAATCCAGGATGTTGGAATGGAAGAGTAAAGGACACTTGGGCTAGGAGAATACTGCCATTTGTGGCGGGAGTAAAACTGACAGTGTCACTCAAGACATTGCACTAGACGTCCACGTGGTCAGGCCAGGTTGGATGAGGTTCTTGGAAACATTAAGATTGAAGCAGTCCCCACAGAACAAGGGCTACAAAGTCAGCTAATATTCACTTCCCCTGGGAAGGAGTCTTTAGCCACATGATATCAAAATTCTTAACAAATGAGTCTAGGTTGTCTTTACGTCTATGTCCTTTCAGAGAAATGCCACTCTGCTTGAGTGCTATTTTGACCTTCTTTTACCTAGACAGGGTTTCTCTCAGTTTTCAATGAAAAACATCATTAAGGACAAACCTGATACAATACAAAGTTCCTGGAATAAACATTGGAGTTCATATTGCTATAATTCCTTCCTGTGCAAGGCTTACATATTTTTTTCTCTTTGAGACTTCACAGTGTCATTATCTTTCTGCTCAGGTTTATAGAGGGAAAAATCAGCACTCCTTCTGATACTAAACTTAGTTTTGGGGAAACCAAGGCTGGAAGGGTATGATCTGAGTCTTCAACATCAAAGACCAAACCACAAAGGATAACCTCAGGCTCAACTGCTTCTCAGAGCCTATGTTCCCCCTTGCTTGCTGACTGTCCTACTTAAGACAGATAAATCATTTTGTTATCTGAATTCTTCATTCAGAACATAAAGTGCCCACTTCTTGAACATGCCAAAGGCTTACTGGTGGAAAAAGAATCCCAAGCCCACCCTGGCGGGTTCTTGCAGCTGGAAATCTCTTCTCTGCAAAGCAACTGCTTCGTGAGTTAATCTCTTGTTACTTGGCATCTTACTGTGTGCTGCTTTATTAAGAGGAATTTACTCTCCAGTTTCCTGTAGTGACTTCAAATTTCTAAGCTTATTGCAGTGCCTTACTTTATAGCAACAATTATACCCCACTCTCTAAGATTGTAAAAAATTTAGGAAATACATCCTCATGGAACTCTTGGACTCCAGATGACACCAGTTTACAACAACATTCACCCTGACACTGGAGACTCCCGTGTGCGATGCTTAGAGGTGGGGAGGTGGGAGGACTCCAGTAAAGAGAGTCTTTAAACATCTTGGCCAGGTTTCAATATGTAGAAAGCTCCTTATGACAGAGACTGCAGGGATGATAGGAACCCATCAACCACTGGGTTTCCCTTGCAGAGAGCAGTTTCACATTCACAGGGGTCACGCTCTATTCCTACAACCTCTAATCAGAGTCACAGAGCTCTTCTTGTTGGAGTGGTGATTTTAAGGGTACATGGTTTTCAAGAAAAGTTCCCGCTGAGGTTCATTTTCTCTCCAGAGCTATGTGGCAGGCAGTCTGGGTTGTGCTGTGTTTGTTTTGTGATAGTCTAACAATTCATCCTGGGAACATGCAAGAGAGCCATCCATTTCCACACAAGAGTCAGAAAAGATGGTATCACTAGCAAATTCAATGCCTGCAACTTTGCTTTTATTAATAAATGTTTACTAACAAGCAACTGTTTTGTACATTATAAGCAGGGAAAATGAGACTCAGAGAAGGTAATCTGCTGACATGCTATCACACTGAAAGTAAACAGCGATACATTTTAATCACTGATTTTAGTTGCCTATATATTCCATATTGATTACTGAGAAAAGAGTAAATGCTAATTTATTTTATTATTGCTGTGTTTTTCAGTTTTATGTCTTCAATTCAATTTGCCTTTATAAAATTTAACAATCAAATTTGATGGGCTAATAAGAAACAGTAAATCAAGTGAGCAACCTCTGGCTTTTGAAAAAACTCCATCTAGTTAATAGGGCAAAAGGTATAATTCTCATTTAAGACAATCGTTGAGAAACAATCAAGGCTTTTGAAAGATGCATTCACTTACAGAACTGTAACCCTCTCCATGGCTTTTCAGGCAAGATGGTTGATAGGAGGTCGGCAGTCACCTCAGAGGATGTGAGTTAAAACAACTCTCTCTGTGTCTCTGTCTCTCTCTTCTTTTTTCCCACTTTTTATGTTGATATAGTATCTAAGTCACTGGAGCTGGGCTCAAACTTGCAATCTTTCTGCCTCAGCCTCCCACCAAGTTGGGATTATAGATGTGTACCAGCACACCCAATTCTGTCTCACTCTTTCCTTTCTTTTCTTTCTTTCTTTTTTTTCCTTTGTACTTGGGATCGAACTCACAACCTTGCACTTGCCAGGCAGGCACTTGCACCACTGAGCTAGATCCCCAGTCCCTCTCTATATCATCAATCTCTAGCTTCATTATCTATTAGCAGATGAATACATTTTTATTTCAATTGAATATTTTGTAAAGAAAAATATAATGATCCTTGTTTTTCCTTTTGGCTGTAATAATAATGACAATATTCAAAAGGAGAAGTTGAGAAGTATGGTCTGTAATCCATGTTTTAACAAAAAGACCACTCTGTAATAGCAGGAGGCATAGGGAATGTTTGAAATCTAGATTCTGATAGAAACCCAGCTGAAAATCCAGTGTGTTCATTGAGCAAGTCGTGCCTGAGGATAGCCACATATGGGGATGGGTCTCAGTGTAGGTTTTCATACAGAAAATACAGAGCCCCAAATAGACAAAGGCAGACGGAACACACCTGGGATGTCATCATGCCACAGGGACTGATGAAGAACTCTCAGAATAAAAGTTTAAGAGAAAAGAGATTTCTACCTGATGAGGCCCAGTTCTGTCTCATGTATTGCACTGGATACTTTATTATCAATATTCTCTTTCCACTTACAAAACTAACTAGAATTATGTTTCTTTTGATGTGCAAAAGTCTAATCACATTAAGTGACTACCCCATGTTCTCACTGCTAGCGAGGAACTCTGAGGTCATAGCTAGGTTTGTCTCATTCCAAAGCCCAATAGATTCCATTATTCTGCAACAATTACTCATGAGAAGAAGGGCTAAGATCTAATCCAATTCACAGAAATGTCAGAATTATTTTTGTGAGGTTTTTCAGGACAACTGTATCCTGTAAGACATAAGTGAAGCTTAATTCTAAATGAAATTCTCAAAAAAACAAGTAAATGAAATTCTTAGTGATTTATAGGGACCACACAACATAGATGTTACCAACCCAGCCTTTGAAATCCATGCTGATGAGTTTGAATCCTCCTTCAGTCTCTTGTTGTCTGTGTGTTGCAAGAAGATTATTTCATGACTCCCAGTATTAGTCTTCCTATTGTATTGTATTGTTCAGTCTTGTTAGGCAAAGATGGGTATTTGAAGAAAGTTTAATAAATGGCATTTTATTACAAAGATATGGGCAGATTCCTGGAAATCACTAGGAAGGCTCATTCTTCAGAGTAACAGTTTTTCTAGGGGCTGTTATTTCTCTCAGGCTGAAGAGGCTGGAGTAGAGAGAATATTCATACAAAAAGAAGAAAGAGAGCTGTGTAGATGCATCCTTCAGGACAGCATCCATCCAAAGAGGAAACACATGGGGAGCCACAGAATATGGGTCCCAGCCTCACTCTCGCCCTTTCTTGCGTCTGCTGGCAGAGTGGAGAATGAAGGAAGGGACAGGAGGAGCAATGTCCTGGAGGATGGCTTCCTGATAGTACTGCAGCAGAATGGGGACCTATTACCATAAACATGCACCTGTAAATGGAGAGTTTCACAAGGATTAGGCAAATTAAAACATGACAGTGCTGAGGTTGACGCCAGAGTCTCCTGGTACACTTTGTCTAAATCTGCAGGTGAAGAAAACTAAGCTGATCTCCTCCAATATTTTATTTGGTAAATGGCAGCTCTCTTGTCAGTTGAGACAAAATCAGGACAGAAATGCAGGTCTTCAATCTAGTTGCTAAAGACTTAATTCAGTAATCTGTCCACTTAAAAGAGAGGGCATAGAGTCAACCTCATTCCAGAAGAGGTGGACAAAATGAGCTCTGAAACCTGAGTTCACATCTCTCCAGACCTCCTGCAACCCCCTAGAGCTCCTGCCATGTGCCCTCAGCTTGTGCCCTGTCACGTGTGTATCACATGTATGTCCCAGAAGGAACCGTACTTTCCTCGTTCAGTTAGACTGGAGTCCATGCATCCTTCTTTCTCATGAGTTTTTAAAACGTGAATGAGGATTATAGTTTATATGTTTCAAGGACCAATCAGCAAACAAACCAAGGAACCCTTATTACAAGCACAACAGCTTGAAGACAAATCCGTTCAGGTCAGGACATCAGAGTATTCCATGTCAGAAGAGGAAGAAAAAAAGACGTATTTTTTTTTAAATTTTAGAAAGAAAAAAGAGCACCAACAAATTAGAAAGCAATGAAGCAAATAAACAGAAAAGCAAGACAAAACAAAAGCCAAGTGATGACGACAACAACAACAACAAAACCCCTCAAACAAACAAACAAAAAAAAAATGAAAAACAGGACTTTTTAAAATGCCACCTTCCCTTCCCAGGAACAGGGGTGATACATAGGGATAGCAAAGAGCCCTTCAGGATAAAAACCATCAGCCAATTATGTGGTGGGAAAAAACACCAGTTTGCCCAGGACCTCTCTGATTTTACCACAGAGTCATTCATCCTAAAGCACGGTCCTCTCCTCTCCATGCACACACATCTAACAAAACCCAGGCAACTCCGGGTGGTGTCACCCAGACAGCACACAGCGTTCACCGCAGGAACAAGCTCTGTGCCCAGGCTCTTGGCTAACACTGAGTTGAAATCTGTTGGGATTTAAACAGCTGCAGTGATCAGCATTTGCCTCTGGGAGTGCTGATAAGCATATGTTAATAAGTTGAAAAGTGGTCAGGAGGATAGAAACCAAAATTAAAAAGCAGTATAAAAATCAAACAGGGAGATAATTATATAATTACTTATAATTGATAAGGGCCTGAACTCCTGCAAATGAATGTTCCAAGTGTCTGGGAAATACAATAAGGGAAAACCATTTAATGTCAATGTTTCTAAATATTTCTGAACTTGAGCTGGAAGGAGCTTCCTTGGCCATTTTCTGTAGGGAGCTGAGTGACAGGCATTGTTGTCTCGATGTCTCTCTCTCTCTTATGGGCACTGTGTCTGTTTATATTAACCATAATCTTTTCCTGTTTACATCACATATCCGGATGTGATGGTGACCTTGTTGTATTTATCTGTTTAACCTCTTTCTGTCCCAGCTCCTGCCCTTAGCCTATAAAAGGTGTGATCATTTTCTAAATAAACCGGAAGCTTGATCGGATTATTTCGTCTTGCTTTCGTCTCTCTTTTGTCTCCCCTATGTCTTTTATTTAATCCCCGTTTCCCCTCCAAGAGTTCTAAACTTGTTAATCTACAGGCCGGATCAAGTGGCACCCAACGTGGGGCTCCTGACACAGAGAAGTTAACGAGGGAGCCGTTCGAGAGACAGCCGGCTTAAACTAAAAGTAAAAGCAAATTAAACCAGAGACCTCGGCCGAGGAGTGAGTAAACTAAATCAAAGATTAAAGCTTAAAGCAACAGGACATTAAATTAAGTACCAAGACCTACAGAGACGACTACCCGACGTCCTGCCCGAGTCATGGTGAGTGAACGACAACTCCATTTCCCTTCCCAGACATAGGTCAAGTATTGAGCAAACACGAAGTGTTTGTCGGAGGCCTTATAAAGACATAAAAGACAAGAGAGATAAGGGTTAAAACAAAAATTATTACAGTATTTTCAATTTATTCATAAGGTTTGCCCTTGGTTCCCCCTAGAGGGTTCTATAGATACCAAGAGGTGGAATAAAGTAAGAGATGCTTTAAAAGATTATTATAGAGTTTTCGGTACAAAAAAGGTTCCTGTAACCACTTTTACATATTAAAATTTAATCTCTGAGCTGCTTGCCCAAAAACATACAGACCCTCAGGTTGAAGAGACAGTTACACTAGGTGAGGCTGCCCTGCGCCACTCCATTAAATCTACCTCAAAACCATCCTCAAAAAAATCTAAAGCCTCTAATTTCTCAGATACAGAAAATGATGGCCTGTTAGAGGTCCTCATACATGGTGATCTGCCACCACTTCCACCTGTTGACATGATCAGCAGGTCCCAGGATGGCAGCCCGCCACTCCCTGTGCCTCCATGACAAATTGGGGATTCATATAAGCCTTTAAAAATAACCTTAACTCTAAAAAGCTTACAGCCACACAACAGCTGGTACAGGACCAGTTAGATGCAAGACACATTGTTCCTAGTAATTCCCCTTAAAACACACCTATCTTTGTTATCCAAAAATGGTCAAAAAAGTAGAGGCTGCTACAAGACCTTAGGGCGATAAATAAGACAATGGTCTTAATGGGGCCCCTACAGCCAGGCCTCCCCTCACCCAGTGCCATTCCTTTAAGATTTTTTAAAATTGTCATAGATCTTAAAGATTGCTTTTTCTCTATTCCTTTACATCCAAAGGACCAAAAGCGTTTTGCCTTCAGTCTCTCATCAATTAATTTTAAAGCCCCTATACAGAGATTTCAATGGCGAGCCTTATTTCCAAGCTGTCTCAGACCTAATAATTCAGGATAAAAAACAAAAAAATGTTACTTTGACAAAAAACCAGATATTATCATTCAACCTTTTACAAAAGACCAAATAGATTGGCTACTTCAAAATACAAAAGTGTGGCCTATTGCCTTAGCTTCCTTTTCAGAGACTGTTGACAATCATTACCCTCCAAATAAGCTAGTTGACTTTACTAATCATCACCCATTTATATTCCCTAAAGTCACAGCTTCACAACCCCTTCCAGGTGCCCTGGTGTTATTCACTGATGGCTCATCCTCCGGAAGAGCTGCTTATGTATCTCAAGACAATGTTTCTACCCTCCAGGCAGATACCACCTCTACACAATTAACAGAGTTAAAAGCTATTCTTGCAGCTTTTGCTGCTTACTCTGACCAACCATTTAATTTATATACTGACAGTGCTTACCTTGCTCAGTCTGTTCCATTATTAAAAACTGTTGCTACCATATTTCATGCTTCCCCAGCTACAAATCTGTTCAAACAATTACAATGCTTCATACGGCTTCGCCGTCATAAGTTCTTTATTGGTCATCTGCGAGCTCATTCCAACCTCCCAGGGCCTCTGGCCCAAAAAAATCATTTGGCTGATGTTGCTATACGAGCACAGGTTTTTATGGCTCAGGACTCCAAGGTGTCTGAGGCCCAACAAGCCCATCAGCTACACCACCTCAATGCTCACACCCTCCGCCTTCTCTACAAAATTACCTGTGAGCAAGCCAGACAAATTATAAAAAATTGCCCATCTTGTGCTATCCACTTACCTGTTCAACACCTAGGAGTCAACCCTAGAGGTTTAATTCCTAATACCTTATGACAAATGGATGTTACCCATTTCAATGAGTTTGACAATCTAAAATATATACATGTCATTATTGACACATATAGTGGCTTCATTTTTGCCACTCTCCAGACTAAAAAAGCTGCTAAACACATTATAGCCCATATGCTGTCAGCCTTCTCAGTTCTGAGATGTCCTCAACAGCTCAAGACCGATAATGGCCCTGGCTATACCAGTACCTCCTTTGCTCAATTTTACAAGAGCCTTAATATCCTCCACACCACAGGTATACCTTATAATCCTCAGGGACAAGACATTGTTAAACATGCACATCGTTCTCTTAAATTCACCATAAATAAAATAAAAAGGGAGACATGATACCCCACCCGGGGGTCCCCTAAAAATGTCCTTTCACATTCTCTTTTTATTTTAAATTTTCTGACCCTAGATGCTTCAGGCTGCTCCGCAGCATCTCGGTTTTGACATACTCAGACCCAAACACGGTTTACATCTGTTTTATAGAGAGACCCACTAACCAATATATAAAATGGCCCTGATCCAGTCCTTATCTGGGGACAAGGTTCAGTGTGTGTTTACTCTCAACAAGATAAAAAAGCTAGATGGCTACCTAAATGCCTCATAAAACATATACACAGTTCTTCAAAGACCTCATATAAAGCCCAAAAATAATGTTATTTCCTGAGACACAATCCCCTGTGTTCTCTTACAGGTGACACATCTCCCTAGAACCTTATGCTGCCTAGTCAGCCTACTCCTTGAGCCACACCACACCCATAGTAAATTTCAACCCCTGCCAAACAGACTACAATTACTGACAGCCATACACAAAACCCTATGACTACAAAAGAGGCTCTTCTCGGTCTAAAAAAACATACACCAGCCAAATAGACTACATCCGGTATTATACAAGACATGCTCCAAGACATAAAAAAATGACTTCATACAGAGACACCAACAAATGACTGTCAACCCCTTCTCCTTGATTTGGGGGGGGGGAGATTTTCCCTTACCTAATGCTCCTTTTGGGTCCCCTAGCTGACCTATTGTTTCTCATTTCTGTGAGTGCTTGTATTTTTCAGAAGATTATGATGTTCATTAATAACCGGATAGACGCATTTATGGCAAAGCCCATTCAGGTACACTATCATCAGCTGGAGATGGCAGATCAACAAACCTACCGGGAAAGAATTCCCACAGTGGCCCATATGATGATGCAGCCTAACTGCCCTGGAGCAATAGACAGACAGTCAGAGACGGACAACTAAGACATACATGTTAATTCCAAAGGCCACCTAAGACAGACACAAGACCAACTGCTGTTCTGCAAGCCCATGATGGATAAGGCCTGGTTGGGTTCATACAATAAGGTCCTTGACCTAAGACAGACGCTGTCCTCACAGGGCCTGCCATACTCTTAATTAAATAATATAAAAAGGGAGGAGATGTAGGGAGCTGAGTGACAGGCATTGCTGCCTCGATGTCTCTCTCTCTCTCCTATGGGCACTGCGTCTGCCTATATTAACCATAATCTTTTCCTGTTTACGTCACATATCCGGATGTGATGGTGACCCTGTTGTATTCATCTGTTTAACCTCTTCCTGTCCCAGCTCCCGCCCTTAGCCTATAAAAGGTGTGATCATTTTCTAAATAAACCGGAAGCTTGATCGGATTATTTCGTCTTGCTTTCGTCTCTCTTTTGTCTCCCCTATGTCTTTTATTTAATCCCCGTTTCCCCTCCAAGAGTTCTAAACTTGTTAATCTACAGGCCGGATCAATTTTCCTCTAACCCAGAAGTCCTGCAGAGACCCCAACTCCCTGGACTGCTTCTGATGGGGCGTCGGATACTCAGGGCTCAGGCAGAAATACTGTGGAGGGGTGGAATGCAATTTATGACATTCCTTGACCTTCTTTCTTGAATTATGTAGCCTGGTCTCCTAAATGTTTGTTTTGGACTTTCATGACCTGATGGAGAAATCTGTGGTACTAGATCATTTCTTGGGATTTCTGTGGTAGGAAGTTAGTTGAAAAGATTAGATGGCTTGTTTCTTTGAGCATGATACAGTAAAAGAAAGAACAGAATGGGAAATTTTCAGAGATATTAAAGTATAATTCACATTCACAATATTCTAGAAATGTTAGAAAATTGAATTGACTTACAATATATTTTGATACATGAACTGTGTTCTTTTAACTTTTATACCTATGAGCTAGAAGTACGTGAATAATGAATTTACAAGTTTGAAATAATATTCCAAATGACATTAACTTACACTGTGATATTGTACACTATTCTAATAGGTCAAAATCCACGCACAATGGTGGTTTTACATCAGTGAATATGACATGAGAGAGAGGCAGAATCACAGGGTGTCACCTTTGCAAACTATCCTGGAAATGATTTATGTAGGTTTCCCTCAAATGACTTATCAGACCAATCAGTTGGTTTATGCACTTTACTGACTGCCCTTGAAGCACAATTAAGGCAGAATCCTTAGAAGTGGGCCCAGACATTAGGAAGATATCAGATGATTCTTCTTACTGTAGAAATTGATAAGTGCTATGCATTTAATTCCACATTTGCTAATTATTCAAGTTCCTTTAAAAGTCTCTTAATACTCTCACCATTTACGGTATTTGAACCAGCAATATCCACATCACCTGTGAGAGTGTTAGAGCTGTAGAACCTCTGAGCTCAACCCAGATGAACTGCTTTCAAATCTGCAGTTTAACAAGACCTAGGGTAATTCTTTAGAATGTTAAATTTTGAGAGCCAGTCAAAGGCATCTTCACCTGTTCTTGGACATAGCCATGGACAAGAAAATCTTATAAGAAAAAATTTGCACTTCTGATTATTTAAAATGTAGAAGCCACTGCTTCCCCAAAGAAGCAGCATTTCTGAGTATATATAGGATTGAACCACCCAAAACAGCACAGATTGGTAAATTGTAATGTTTCTAAGTTTACTAATAAAGGTTGGGATTGATTCACTTCTATAACACCAGTCATCAAAAATCAAAAGGTGTTTGGCGTTTCCTCCTTTTTTGATTATTAAGAAATTGTGGTAAAAAATATATGGTAAAACCCTGGAGCAACTTGTAAGCAACTTATTTCCTGAGTGTTCCAGGAAATGAACAAACATTTCTAATAAATTTTGATAATGGATGTTGTCTTGCAATACAAATAGTACATCAAGGTGAATGTCACATGATCACAACTGAGCCAATGGATTTCTATTTCTGGTTGCAGGAGTCTGTGTGATCATCTTGCAACTGCAGGGCATTGTAAAGGATATTTTGTCTGCCAAAGAGCAGAACAAGGCAGAGGAAACTAGGGACATGTGAAGGGACTAGGGACATGTGAAAAACCTTATAAATGGTGCAATGTTTTGAAGACAAGCACCACACAAATAAGATGTTAGCACTGTGAGTGATGAATCTGTTTAATAACAATGCAGTGTTACATTTTTGCAAAATCCTCAAAAGGATGCCAATGCAAGTGTCACTAGATAAATTCCTTGTTAATGTTGCATGAAAAGAAAGATTCAATTGAATCAACTGATAGTGATAGTGATAGTGAAAGTTGTCCTGTACCATAACCCTCCTCTCTCATCTCTTTTATATCAGTCATGGAGGTTTTCAAAAGTAAGCAAGGTTAATTTGTTTATTTTTCTTTATATTTTGTATTTTATCATTTTGTATCATATTATAGCATTGTAATTGTTTATATGGATATTTTGGGGTTTGGGAACAAATCAGTTGAGTTCCATTATTTCTTTTGGATAAATTTGCTTCAAAATGTATAACCGCTTTGGATTACAAGCATATTTCTAGAGTGAATTATTTTCACAAACCAAAGCTTTACTGTAATATGAAATTTATCAGCTTAACCATTTTAACTGTGTAGTTTAGTAGTATTAAGTATATTTATATTGTTATACACAGATACTTACAGTTTTTTAGTGTTGCAGAGCTGAGACTGTGTACCTGTTGATAATACTTTTTTTTTCCCTCACCTTGACTCTGCTGTTTTTGAAGAAGTAAGCTATCATGTCATGAGAAGAACCTGAGCAGCTCACCTGATGATGGATTACAGGTGGCTTCAAGTGGTGTGCAGCCTGGTTGGTGTCTTGTGAGACACTGTGGTGTCTCAAATGCCATCTAAGTCACTGAGTTTGTGATGGTGTGTTACACAGTAATAGAAAACAAAGATATCTTTGGAGTGAGGCACAGAAGTTGTACAAGTTGTACAAAAATTTTGCTCCTCAGCTTTTCACAAAATTATTTTATTATTATCTTATTTCCTTTACACAGTTCTTGAACTAATTATTGTACATATGTAAAGTTGTTATCTCTTGTACATATGTAAAGTTGTTATGGCGGTAAATGATTTTTTTGCATTTATTGTTATTTTTATGGGCTCATGGTTTTTGATTTATTAAATATACTGTCTTAGTTACATTATTTTCATTGCTAAGGCAAATTATCTGACACCCAAATTTAAAAGAGGAAAGCTTTATTTAGCTCACAGTTTGTAGAGGTTTCAGGCTGTCATTGCCTGGCTCCAAGGCAGGGTTTTGTGGCACAGGGGCAACAGTTCAAGGTGGCAGAAGACAGCAAAAACAACAAAAGCAAAAGGTAGGAGCAAGCCTCTTTCCCTCCTTTGTATTGTATGCAGGCTACCTGCCCTAGGGAGGGTACAGCACTCACAGCCCAATTCCTAGCATAAGACAGTGAAACAATCACAACTTCTAGATGCAGCTGCCTCTGAAAACTGCCCCCTTGACTGCATGAGGCTTTGAGGGGACATCAAGAAACAAATCATAACATTTACTGTAAATAATTAGTCATATAAAAAAAACTCATGTGGCTTTTGAAGCATACTGTTCACTGAAAGAATGGAACTCATTCACTTAAATTGTAGAATGGAACTCATTCACTTAAATTGTAACTGAAGTTACAAGCCTCATATTACTTGCCCCTTTATGGAAGAGATAATGTACATTTTTGGTTATTTAGCAGCCTCACGAGTCTTGGGTTCTTTTCACTTTGTGTGCCTCCTCCAAATGCATGTAGACTTCTAGAAGATTCAGATACAAGTCTAGATTTTCTCCATTTTGCATTTGTTAGTTCCATTTTTTGTATAAGTTTTGAGCATCTTTGATTAATTGCTGTTAGAATGCCTAAAATTAATCAGGATTCGTAATGTGCTTCTTATAGCACAAATACCATCGTACAGTTTCATAAAGTAGTTTTAGTCCACACTGTAACCCAACATATGAAATTGAGCACTGACGGTTGTAGTACTAGGCTTTCTCATATTTTCTTCTCTTGGAGGAACCATATTCTGACCGAAAGTTCTCCTCTGCATGTGAGAGACACAGAAAGCATATTTTCCATAAAGTCTTTCTTGGACTTCTTGAAATGCCATCATCCTAAAATTCATACTCATCTACTTTTCATAATGTTACTGAACTTTCTTGCAGATTGTACCTAAGTAACTTCTTTGGATTAGAGAAGCTAGAAAGTTTGAGATTCCTTGGGAATGTAAACTTTCTGCTCTTGGATGAAGATTAGAAAATCTTGTAAAATGCTAATAACCAGAAGGCAGTAGGTGCTTGGCACAGCGGCACAGGCCTGTAATCCCAGTCACAAGGGAAGCAGGACAGCAGTGGGATTGCAAGTCACTCAAGCCCAGCCTACGTGACTAAGCAAGATTCTGTCTCAAAATTAAAAAGAAAAGAAAGACTGGAGGGATAGCTCAGTATAAAGCCAGAGGTTCAATGTTCAGTACTTCAACAAAACAAAACAAAAGAAAAATAAAGTGTTATGGTTTGTTTTTGGATATCCTCCCAAAGACTCATGCACTCATGGAAAGGGGAGGGCTTTCAAAAATAACTGAGTCTAGCATTTGTGATTGCTTTCTTGACTAGCACTGGAATTGGCAGTGAATGCTGAACCTAGCCAAGGAAAGGTAGATGGCTTACAATACAAAGGAGATAAGGAGGTGTGTTCTTCCTTTATTTCCTCTTGTTGCATTTGGTACCTGCTGCTGACATGAATGGCTGCCTCTGTGCCATGCTGTGCTGCCTTGGAGCTAGTTGATTATGGACTGAAACCTCCAGAAACTGTGAGCTAATTAACCTTTCCTTCCTTAACTTTGGGTGTTGGGTATTTTTTCTCAGCAACAAGAGAAAAGTAACCAACACAGAGAAAAAGTAGACAATTTGGCTTGAAACACTATTTTTATGTGTCTTGAGAACCAACCCTATCCAAAATTTTTGAACTAAAGCAATGTTACTTCTAATCAGTGACACTAGATGCTAAACACCCTAAGAGTTCAAAAGCAAAAAGATTGTTACAGTGAAATCTGAGGAATGCTTATAAAAGACAGAAAATGTACATGCTTATTGCAAAAGCATTGAAAACTGAGAAAGAAGATTCTTCTGAAGTTCATGAGATTTGTACCTGTTGAAGTTAAATGAGACATAGAGACCAAGGATCTCTATCATGCCTATGCTGTTGATGACTCCGTCTAAAAGAAGGTGTTATGTACAAATTCCAGAGGACTTGAGTTCCTGCCTTGGGTTGCTATTTATAGTTTTGTGTTTTGCCTCTGGTAGAACAATGCTATCTTTATTTTCCACTGTTCATTTTCATTCATAATCCCACATGGAAATCATTTAACGACTTCTATTGAAATGGAACCTCAAACTTTAGCTTATTAGAACTAAAAGAGGACTAATAAATAAGTCAATTTCCTTATCCCTAGAGAAATTTAATATAAAAAGGAATGAAATGGCTGGATTTATTTTACAGTGAGAGACTTAAATTGTATTGCTTGCACATACGTGTGAGCAAGTGTCCTTAAATTCCAGAAAGATCTATCCTTTCTCCTACTGTCCTTCAAACTTAGCTCTTCTTTGGCTTACTTTCTTTGAATAGCATTATGGAAAAAGAACTCAAACGTCTTCCTCTTAAAAGGACCACAGGAGAAACAAGAGAAGAATATCTTACCAAACCATCATGGGCATGCACAGTTACTTCTCCCAAAATAGCAAGGGGATGGGCCTCTGAGAAATCCAGGACATGGGAAAATGCCATGGAACAAACTCTTCTAAACTCAGCAAACTGCTACATAAGATTATAAATTTCTTAGATTATTAAAATAAAGCCAGAAATAAAAAAAATTAGTGTAAAGAAGTCATATTTTAAAACATTGAAAATTCCAATTTTTAAATATTTTGTTTTTCTTAACCTAAAAATATTAGATATGGTAACTTCAGCACTTTAGAAAACAAAAAAAATTATAAATAATTATCATTCATATAGGTGCCACTAAGAAACAGTCATGGTTAACATTTTTAAACTAATTAAAACTGTTTTTGTTTACACTAGAGATTGAATCTAGGCCCTTGCACATGGTAAACACATGCTCTACCACTGCACCCTACCCCCAGCCCCAAAACTCCAAGTTTAGACACTAAACTTGTCAATGTCATACAACCTTGCCTCCATCCAGAAGCAACTAGGTAGCAACTGGACTTGACTTAAGTGTTACTGTCGTCTTCTGACTTAAAATTCTAAAAGCCAGTTTATTATGCAGCTTAGTTTTAATTATCTAACCCTCAGTGTATGAAAATATATGCAAAAATGGCTCCACAACAAAAACAATGTAAAGCATGTTCCCCACAGGCTCTGAATCTTGCTACTGGATTTGCTCTCCGTTTTTCTGTTCTGAGAGGTAATCTGGCCAACCACGAAGCAAAGCTTTTATTCACTTTTTAAACTTTAATGTTGGTTAAAAAATAACAATACATCTTTAAAATATAGATTATGGTGGTAAATATTTCAAGTCTCATAAATCCACCAAATGACAGAGATTCCCAAGTCAATGAAAATGAAGAGCAAAAGTGAAACATTCACAGTTTTCCTTTGCAAGGATGACCTCAGAAGAACCTGTCTCTTTCCAAATCTTTCCTTTGTTTTTGCCTTCATTTAAGAATATCGCAGTTTTCTAGGTAGAAGCAGTGTGGAGTGTTTTAAGACACTTTCTATCTTTGTAAAGTCTACCCAATCTGAAGATTTTTCAGGATGAATCATATTAGATGATATGGAGGCAGCCATATATGGGCCAGAAGAAAGCTTGGTTGTCATCTGTCCTGTACACATTGTGTCAGATCCGAAGCACACTTACTTCCCTCAGCCTTTCTGTCTCTTTCCAAGATAATCTATGGTTCACGATTGACGTACGACAATTTATAAGCCAATGTGGAATATCTGTCTTTGTGTGTACCCCTTTCTACCCCTATACACATTCCTGTGTAAGTTTAAATTAAGCATATATAATATATAAAGCAGTAATATGAATTTATTGCATACATGTACATATATATTTATATACATGCACATATATAAATATTTGACATATACCTAGTTGCTTCTGGATGGAGGCAAGGTTGTATGACATTGACTAAAATAAAATACAACCGAAAAGCATGTGGATGCACAAGCAGCTTTGGAAGTGTTTGTGCTAGTTCTGAGATGCCACTCCCCACACTCGCTCCTGCTAGTAGCACGGATGAACAGGGGCTGCCACACTCAGCCAGCTAGACAGCCTCCCTGGGAAATTCCGAAGTGTGCTGGTTTCAGCTGCAGTTATAACTCCCCAGAGGCCACGGTCCATTACCTTCCTGCAGGACCATGAAGAATAGGAGAGCGTATAAAACAGACTCACAGCGCGAAGCAGACGTCCCAGATTGATAGCAGGAGGCTGCAGGCTTGTTTCTGAAATCTTCTCCAGGCCTGGTTTTCCTCTTTCACAGAGTCCTACAGTCCTCCTTGCCCTGGGGCTTTGTGAGACAATTACTTTATTTTAAAGACAGAGACACACAAACAATACCTCATTATTTGCTTAAACTTCTTTAAACCATTTTTTTTTCTTTCAACCAAATATAAGTGAGGCAGGGATTATAGTTTATATTTGGTCTGAAGATTATAGGGTTAGAGCTGAAAAGTCTTCAATATTTGGACCTTCAAAAACAAATATATAAGTTTGTTTAAACAGAAGTAAAAATCATCTAGAAAAGAAAATGTCAACATCAATCCATTTATTTAGTGACTTCTGGCAAACAAAACAAAACAAAACAGAAAAACTCTCCATAAGTCCTCATTCTACCCTTAGGGTTCAAAATAATTATTCCCATTATAGAGGGGGAAAAACTATAGTTCAGAGGACTCTGTGGTATCACAGCTGCCACTGTCCAGCCTTCACCACAGAGAGAAAGTCACCATGGACAAAATAAAATATAGCGGTTACATATTTATATGACTTGATTGTTCTTCTGTGCATGCAGCTACTAGGACCAGACAGTTGAAAATAATATCCAAGATGGCAAAGAAGCACTTTTAAAACTTCTGTAGGACACATTTATTCATGGACCAGTCAATTAGGTGGTAAACAGCAAGTGAAATTAAAAATTTAACAAATTGTGATTCTAAATACTTGTGAAAGAAAGCAAGTTTTGGTATTCTAACTCACACACAGTGATAAAATGTGTAAAAACATGCAAATTAAGTGCTAAAAGAAAGCAATAGAGTTGAATACAAAACGAAACAACAACAACAACAACAACAAAAATACCAGAAACTTACTCCGCTTCTGACACAGATGTATCTTTAAAGCCACACTGCTGTGAGGGTAAACTGATCTACCCAGCAGAACTTTTCAAAGTGGCAGGCCTGCTTGCTGAGAATTCCCTGTGTCTCTGATGCAGCCAGCGAGCGCGAGCTCGTACCATGTGGAGAGGCCAAATGTGCATTATTGCTTTACCGGGTTTTTTAAAATTTTTATTTTTTTAAGGAGCAAGCACACAACTGTGTGTATGACAGAACCCAGGTGGGCCTTTGCTGCTGGGTTAACGTGGACACCCATGCGAGTTGTGTGGGAGCCTCATTTTAGCTGTCTGTGTCCTCTGCTCCCTCCAGCTGGCCACTCATTTACCTGAAACACAAGAGAGGCACGTAGGATGTGTCTGGTGATGTTTGAGCAGATTGGACTGCAGAGCAGGCTTTAAGTACTCCCTGAGAGAGGGTAGAGAGGATATAATCCCAAAGAAACACAAAAAGCAATAAAAAAGATGAACGTAAAGCAACCACAGAAGGCACAAGAAAGAACAAGTGAGGGAATCTTTTAAGATCTACACTGTTTATGACTGAGATCTGAAGTCAGAGTCAGGGTGACTACTTTCAAAATAAAACACCCCCTCTCCCCTTTCTCTTTGTAGGTTCTTTTCTTTTCTTTTTTGTACTGGGAATTGAACTCATGACCTTATGCTTGCCAGGCAAGTGCTTACACCTCTGAGCTAAATTCCCAGCATTCTATATTCTTTTTTTTAAAACAGTCCATAAAGTTGCAAAGGATTTAATAGTGGGAAGTACATGATAGTGCTTGGGAATAATTTCTAAAGATCCCACTATATATTTGAAATTAAGAGCCTAATGAATATATAAATACTAGAAAAGTAAAATCTAGTGTAAGTATAAAAAAAGCATAATATGTGGGGTGTGATGGTGCACACGTGTAATCTCAGTGCTTGGGAGGCTGAGACAAGATATTCACTGTGAGTTCAAAGCCAGCCCAGGCTACATAGTAAGTTCAAAGCTAGCCTGAATTATATAGCAAGACTCTGTGTCAAAAAAAGAAAGCATAATATAAAAGGGCCCTAGGGGACAAATGATATATTTTATAGCCTGACAATAAGATATCTCTCAGAATTAATCTGTTCCCCATAGGTTTGCAGTACTTGGCACTTCACGTTATAAAAGTTGTCACTGTCTGCAGTGTATCACTGACAGATGGAAAACTGGTATCTACTGAGAGACGTTGGCATGCCAGGAATCTTCCTATATTATATAACCAGGAGGCCTGACTTATGCGGTTTACAGAAAAGCAAATGAGCAGCATGATATTAATGAAACTCTTAATTAAAAACTTTCAGTGCCAAGATTTGAACTGTCTGTGCCCTTTTCTCTCACAGCCATTCCTGCACATGGGAACCTAGAGGGAGACAACTATTTTTTTCTCAGCTGAAAGGGCTCACAGCAGTGAGTACATGCCCCATGAAGTCTTACGATACTGTCAGTAGTGAACATATAGTAATTAGGTCCATCATTCTGCAAGGTGAAGACACAAATTTACCAACTTTATTTGAAATGAAATACAGCACTGAACTTCAGATTATGGTCAGCTCATTTTGTAGGCAAAATGAAAGTTCATAAGAAGAAGAGTTGTTCAGAACTCAGTCCTTACATCAGAATAGACTTGCTTTACAGGTAAGTGTACAGGCATTATGACAGTCTGCAGTGTATCAACAACTAAAAGATACAGAAAAATGATACAGAATGATAAAATGATACAGATACAGAAAACTGATATCTATAGAAAGACCATGGCATGCCAGGAATCTTCTTATATTATACACCCAGGATGCTTGACTGATTTGGATGTGTTTTGAAATGTTTACATGTCCCAAATTCTATTTATTTACACATGGTCCTAATACCAATGACATGCCTAAAATTTCCACTAGTGGAGTTAATTTCTAGTGTAAAATTACTCATCTGCTCTAGGGAAAAATAAAACATAAACTTTCATTTTATAGTAACAAGCATTAAAAGATTAATATATACTAAGGAAAATCAAGGGAATTTTATGTGCAGATACGGAGAGCGTGGAGAGAAAAGGTCAGACCCCAAAGGATGAGGCAACCTCAAAACCCTGGTTCTGAATTAGAAGCACATTTAACTTGCCTGGATGATGTAAGGAAGTAGGATCTAAATCAATATGACCAATATAAATGTGTTCTTTGCTTCCTATGTAATGCTGTCAGGGTGCAAGACTTGGCAACTCTTCATGCCCAAAAGACCTGGGGTTTCTAAGTCAACGGTGAGCTCGGACTCTGTTGGGAAACAAAGCTGGTAATTAATAGAAAAGGTCCCTGGTGGATCAGCAATATGGTCAACAACTGATATCCCAGCAAGTGCTTGAGTCAAGAAATGTAACAATGCTGTAGGAGAGAAAAAAAAGGAAAGAAGAAATATCTTCGGACTTTGAGAATTATTCAGTCTAATTAGAGAAAGAAAAAGAGAGAAAAAAAATAATATGAATAAGAGAAATGAAAATATTTGAGTAGTGCCTTATAAGTTACCAATTCCTTTTATTTATTTATTTTTTTATTAAAACTTCCTAAGAACTGCAAGAGAAAAGAACCTTGGTAGGACATAAATCTAGATCCAGAAAAGTTAAATTGCTCTTAAGCTAGAAAGTGAGAACAGAAACTTGCCTTCCTGAGTGCCTGTCTGTGTTTTCCCACGTGTTGTGCTCTGTGCAGCAAAGGAAAGCAGAATACTGAACGTTCTTATAATCTGGGTAATGCGGGAGGTCACATGGCATGCAGGAATGATTGGGGTAGTCAGGGGGGCTTCCTGAGCAAAGGTGAGATTTAAGAGGCCCTCTGCAGAAGAGAGAGGGGTGTCAGTGGGAAAGGTGTCCTGACTTTGATCTTCATCACTGTCCCTCTCCAGCCATGTGACCTGGACAGGTTAATTAACTTTCTGCTTTTTTGTAGCTCAGATGTCTCCTGGTGAAATGTGGGTGACCTGTGTAAGCACAAATGGGTTAAGACTGAGAAAGCATCTGGAAGAGTCCCTGGCAATCCTCCACTGCTGGAAAATTACAGCATCGTGGTTAATGCTGAAGGGAAAAGTCAGCTCTAGCAGGGAAGTGTTTGTTTACCTGCCCACTCAGTATTTTAGTATTTATCACAGGTCCCTAGGAAGCCAAGAGAGGCACTGTCCGTGTTACTTAAGTAACTGGCTTAACCTTGGCCCTCTGGACAAATCACAGAACAATGCCAACACAGAACTGCCTCATTCCAAGCCTGCTGACCAAGCTTAACATCAGTGAGGATGAGGCAGATGCCCTGTGCTGCCTGCTGAGGTGCTCCCCCAAATACTCTGCACCTGTGAAGTCCTCTGTTCAAAACTGCTTCACCTGGATTTAGCAAAGTTTTCAAATTAATGTGCAGCCCATGATCTAGGCAGTAAACAGAGACTAACAAGACAAAGTAAATCACACTGTAAGGAGACAATTGGGCAAATGAGTAATACAGAGCTTTCTTTAAGATAAGTAATATCATTAAGGTTTAAAAATCATCTCACAATTATGTAAGAAAATCTTCCATTTTTAGAAAAAAGAAACCTTAAATAAAGCATATGCTTTTGTTACTTTTCTTCAGGAGACTAAACTGATGAAATTAAAATTGAGTAACATAGAATTTTAGAAACAGTCGGAGCTATTTTAGAATTTAACCTATCCTTTCCTTTCTTCAAGACTCCATAAGAACCCTTACCGGATATCTTGGGTCTTTGGGGAGCCGCATCTTATCTGTAAGCACATTTTATGTGAGAATCGTAAGTGCCTTGCTTGTAGAGAAGAGTTCATCTCAGAGTATGAGCCAGAGGGAAGACAAATAAAATGAGAGAACTACCAGAAGGTGATGGAAGAGTAAATGGATTTGAGTGGGGAAGTGAAGAGATAAAAAATAAATTGAGAATATAACACAGATGCTGGAAATTGGACAGGAATGAGGGGGAAATGTAAGGGAACAAGGTGATGAAAAGTTAAGGTTAAAATAAGGGTGAAGGCAAAGAATCTGAGAGCTCCAGAATTCAGTGTCTTAGCATTTACTATCTGCAAGAGAAGCAGGATTTGTAAGATAGGAGAACAACACGAACAAGTCCGGAAAGCAGATCACCAGCAAGAGGCAGGCACGGTACTAGGTCCTTCGCTTACTTAACCCTCACAGCAGCATCTTGAACAGTGAAGTGGAGAGATAGATGGTTAATGACTTGGCTAATGAACACACCCAGTCACTGGACATCTAGGACTCCAACCCAGATCTGCTGGACCCACTGCCACTGCCATAGATTCCATAGGACGAGGTACTAACCCACTGCCAGGCCAAAGAATGTACCATCATTCAAATCCAGGCACATGTTGGTGTCCTTGTTCAGCTAGCCTGCTGGTCCTGCTGCCCTTCTGAGCCATCAAATTATGTGCTCTTCCATCTCATGCAGGACAACCAGACAGTGGCCCTGTAACCTGATCCTGATGGGTAAGCCAAGCTGAGTTGCTTCAGCAGCCCGAAAGGAGATGCAGCTACCACCTGCAAGGAACAATGGGCGTCCAGATTTAACACATTCGGATAACACTGAGCCCAACTTATTTATGCAATGGTAAAACAAAGTCCAAAGGGAAAGAGTGACTTATTTGATTTTATGTGGCTAGTTGATGATATAATTGGGGTTAAAGTACATCTTTTCTGACTTGGAACATAGAGAGTTTTTTCTCCTCAGAGCAGCACTACTGTAGTATACTCCAGTAGTACACTGTACCAGCAACAGTCCAGCTGTAGTACTCTAGAATACACACTAGGTCCACTATTCTAGAGTAGAGTACATTCTAAGTGCAATACTCTTGGAGAGCAGTTCTCTAGTTGTAGCCTCTACTAGAAGAACAGAACCACACCTTTCACAATGTCTTTACTTTTTCATTTTTTTTCCCAGCAGTGCTTGCAATTGAACCCAGAACCTTTGCACTGAGCTACACTCCAGACCTTTCTTACTTTGAGACAAGGACTTGATAAGTCCCTTAGTTGAGGTCATGCTCTAACTTGTCATTCTCCTGTCATAGTGCCAGGATTGTAGCATGTACCATCCCAGCTAGCTGCAGCAATTTCTCTTTTGGGTATATGCCCCAGAGAATCGAGTGTAGAGTATTGCTGGGATATTTGTACAAGCCTGATGATTGCAGGCTTGCTGACAATAGTCCAGAGGTAGCTGCGAACTGTGTGACCATCAGCGGGTAAATGCAGTGGTTCTAGTCGATGAAATGCAATTCATTGTTAACAAGGATTCATCTGACACATGCTACCACGCGGGCCAGCCTTGTGTACATTACGCCAACACATATCAATTAGTCATTACAAGAATATCCCGTGTGATTGCACTTACAGGAGAAACTAGGGCAGTCCAATTCATACATACAGACACAGAAGAGTGGATTCCAGCGACCTGAGGGACGAGGATGGGAGACATGGTCTAATGGCACAATTTCAGTTTTGCAAGACAAAAAGGTCCTGTAAGTGGTGATGGTGCAGATATAATCTACCTAACGGCAGTGAGGTACACATTTTAAAACACTTAAAATGGTCAGTTTGATGTTATGTGTGTTTTACTCCAGTGAAAACAGTAAAGACAGCCGAGGAACCATGACACAAAAGAAGTTAAATTACTATTAAAAAGAGCTTTCAGGAGTCCACTGTGGGAAGTGTGGCTTTGTCTCTGAAGTCTTACCCTGCTTCCATTAGACTGATCTACAATAATCAAAATGTTATGTTGGCATAACAGTGGAAAAGAATTCGCCATTTGTAAAACACAGGTGCCATGGTATCCCTCCTCACCATGAAAGGTTTGATGATGCTTTTCAAAAATACCTGCAGGCCTTTTCAGGTATTACTCTCTCTAACTGGGAATCACTCACTTCTCAACTAAAGTGCTCTGTGGCATCTGAAGAGATGTCCACAAACATATAGTATGCCACACTGCCTGTTTTCCAAACCCCTATTTATTCCACAAAACCCTGCTCAAATCTTTCAAATCTTTCCTGAGACATCAGAAATACTCCTGGTGACTTGCCCCATATTAACATAGTGTCATCCTGCCTTGAACATTTGTTAAACTGTTGCTTTTCTCTTTGGATATTTTGACGTATGTATTGACATGCTTGCTTCATTAATCACACTGTGAATGCTTTCTGAATAGGTACTGTCCTTTCGTTTCTGTATTCCTAACTCTTAGAATGTTATATCTTATAAAAAGTGTCCTAGCCAATTAATTCAGTTAATGAAGGAAAAGAAAGAATTCCTAGACTGGGCATTGCAATATGTCTCTTCTGCATCTAGCATTCCCAGCCCTAGTAAGACTCAAGTTTCCTGCATCAGCCCATGAGTGTCAGTTGAAATTGTCTGTGACATCTAATAAACCAAACAGCCTGCCCTGTGTTCACACAGTGCTGCTTTCAAATATGTAAAAGTGTCATGAAAGACAGCCTGCCCTTCTGGAAGACGATGATTAAGTGCATAATTAAAAATTGATGCAATTTGCTGGGATGCTACTGTATTCTGCAGTTCCTCATTCTGCAGCCTGCACAGGGAGGAGAACACAGAAAGTAGGCTGAATTCCTGGATGCTGGCACCTCCACACTCGCTTTCTCTCTGGAAGGAGTGGAGCCCTTTGTGGCTTGCTGTCTGTCCATATTTGGACAGAACCATGCAACTACTGAGCGGCAGAATCTCTGCCCACATGCTGCCTTCACTTTGTACATGTGTCATTGGGCATGAGGTGCAATTAAGACTGGCAAGCTACACAGACTGGCAGGTTCATGAAGGGCCAGGTAAAAAGAATCCAGGTAAGCATTTTTCCAGGTACCCCTGATGTGTTGTAGCGTATGTTTTTTTTATCACTGACATTGGTAAAGCAAATGTTAGAAATTCCAAAGGTATATTAGTATGGTAAAGGAGGAGTTATCGAGAAATATACTTTTGTTTTGATAAGCAACACTTCTTTATTTCCATCCATATTTTCTTCTGCAATTTCATGTTTTTACTTTATAGATGCTTGTAAAAAGGGAAAAGTTAATTTTTACTCATGGAAAGCTATAAGCCAAGTAATGGAGATACAGAAGCATGGAGAATAAAAGATATGGGTAAAATAATTAGTATGAAGTAAAAGAAATGTTGGAATCACTTAGCAAAAGTTAGATCTTAAGCCATAGGATTCTGCCAATGCATGGTTCATTCTTTTCATAGTGGGTTCCTCCCCCTTCGTTCTCATTCTATCTTTCTGTCTCTCTCTTTCTCTGTCTCTGTCTCTCTCTCTATTTCTGTCTGTCTCTCTGTCTTTCTCCTCTCTTTTAATATAGCAAAGTAATGGTCCATTGATTAACCCTTAACACTTAAAGTTAAAGGAGCAAAGGGTTATTTAGCTCACCATTTGCAGAGGTTTCAGTCCACATTCATCTGGGTCCAAGTCAGGGTGACATGACAGAGAGACACTCAATAGGAGAAACAGCTCATGACAGGCAGAATGCAGCAGAGCAGCAAGCAGCAAGGGAAGATCGCAGTTCCTTTTCTGTCTCTTGTATTCTACCCAGGCTGTGTGCCCACAGGATGGGTGACTCTCACCCCCAGGGAAGGCCTTCCCATTATCCACCTCTAGGACAGTGCCAGACCAATTAGTGAGCTCATTTAGTAATAACACACCTTTGATCCCAGCATCTCACACTCCAGATCCAGGCACCTCTGAAAATCCTCACCTATGACCACATGGAGCTTTGGGGGGGGGCATCTAGACACAAGCCATAACACCACTTCATGCTATTTATATAATAAAATAAATGAAGTATATCAAATATGGGAAGAGTACTGTAGTATTTACGTCTAAAGACTGACTTTTAACACCAAATCTTGTGACATTATGTAGGACTTCCAGAAGTGCAGCCAATCACTGAGCCTCACTTCTCTCTCTGCCAGCTATTTAACAGTCTCACCTTTGTGCACACTATGAGTTTTGTTGGAAATTTTGATCTGAGAATGGCACATGTCATAAACAATCTGGAAAGGACAATTTTGATAAAAGGAAGGAAGCTGCTCCCTGGTTGGGGCCTCTAGGACCTGTTTAGCAAAGCCAGTGAGGGAATCGAGAGTCCCCTGAGAGATCAACCTGAGCAGCAAAGGAGCTGAAGGGAGGAGATTATCACATTTTGGTGACTGGGAGGGTAGGTTTAGGATACCAGCCAAAACAGGCAACCTACGGGTACATTTGAGAAATGGTTTTGTAGAATTTAAGAAATCAGTATTGTATCTATTCTTCTCATCTAATCAAAGGGAAAAAATAACTCACTGTAGCTAAAGTGAAAAGCTACCAGGCTGCACTGTTATTCGTTCAAGATATCAGGGGAAAGGATGAATGCAATTAAACTGTCAATAGAGCTCTGCTTACACTTGGCCTTTCGATACATCCCTGCTTAGGCAGCCTCTCTTTGGAGCATTGATTGGATATTGTTAACCTTTATCTATCTCTTGTTTACGTTTCTCTATTAGGGCCAAACATCAATATGAAGCTTTTAGAAAGGACAGAGGAAAGCAACAAAGAGACTTTGGGAAAGGTCAAAAATGTATGCACCTAGGGCTGCTATACTCAGCCAGCTCTAGTCAAGCACTCTAAGAGTGGGGGCAACTTCAAGGCTGAGAAACAGCCTGGGGCCTGCATTTGGAGAAGGAAGACAGGCACCAATTCGCAGCACCTCCTCTGCCAGGGCAGCTGGAGTCACCCCACACCACAAATCTGGAGGGTTCACTGACAAGGGGTGGGTGTCAAGGCAGTGTGGGGAATTGAGCAAGATAGGGATGGCAGCCAGGCCCAGGAGGAGGGATGGGACCAGTGTCTCCTGCTGTCTCTTCCTGAGCTCTTCTGTTCTACAAAGCTGGTGGACACCGAGGCTGAGATGTTAAGCACACGGTGCAAGGTCACATGGGGATCAAGGGACTCGGGCATCACAGTTTTGAAGCCTCACATCTGCATTTTTTTTTTTTTTTTTTTTTTTTTTATCGGTACCAGGGATCAAACTCACGACTGCCTGCTTGCAAGACAGGCGCTTATGCCGCCGAGCTAAATCCCCAGCCCCCACATCTGCATTGTTAACAAAGCAAACCCTTTCTCTTCTGCAAAGTCTGAGATGTGCCAGGCATCCCCAGGAACCTTGTCCATAGAGCAGAGCATTTTCTTCTGTCATGTATTTAAAATTAGATGGTAAAATTCCAAATACTAAGTCCCTGTAGCCTCGTTTTATAATTATGACATTACACATGCTTTTTTCCCTTCCTCATCAGCCCATCAGCCATTCATGTCAACCATGCTACAGTCTTATTATCCTGAGCATGTGAGCTTTGTCCCTATCTCAGCTGTGAGGTTCTCCAGGACTCAATTTCTGATGACTAATATGAATGGGACTCTAATACTAGGACTGAGAGGCCACTCATTCCGGTTCTAGTAAACCTTGGACTCAATCTCAGACCCATCTCACTCTGAACACATATTTTTGAATTATTTCACTAAAGTACTTGCAAGTTTGAGCAATAGATAATTGTGCTTCCTTTTGGATGGGATGCTTTTCAGCATCAGATGCTGGGAGGAGGGGGTTGTGATGCTGGTCAACTATTTTCATTGTCTTAAACCTAGAGAGGAAGATGTGGGCTTGAGAGTACCACCTAGAAAGACTTGGAAGCAGATTGGCAGTGGTTCTTTAAAAGAGGTGGCCCCAAACCATCACCTTGAAGACCCAGGATGGCCCAACTGTGTTTTGGAGGGAAGAGTAGGTTCTGATTCATCAGATCCCGACATAGCCATTCATCACGTCTCCTTCACAACCCAGAGAGATTATGGCTAGGGAGAATTCTTCCTAAAACAAACAAACAATCATCAGAGAAATCATTAAAAGTGCAAGAAGTCCATCAGATTGTGAATTTGGATAACAGATTTTATCATGGGCCCATGATAAGTTTCCGTGTGAGAAAACCACTTGTATCTTCATTATCCTTGTTTATATTGAATTATGTTTAGCATTTTATACTTGAATGTGCTAAAAAGCATGTGCTTTGCACAGTTTTTAAAGGCATTAACAGGCACCTTTAGATGAGTGTCCATGCAAAAAACCAAGTCGTTGACTCCAAAAATAGAATGACAGAAGAAGATTTTAAAAATTCCCTTGCCCTCCTGTAACTCTGGGAGAGGAAGAACATGCCTTTGCTAAAGGACTTCTGCTAAGATACTCATGACATCTGTGAGTGGGAAGGAGCCTCTGCTGGTCACACAGGACAAATGCATAAGTGGATCTGGTAGTAGTGAGGTGGTCTTCCTTAGATGCAAGAGTGGGAGGAGCTGAGGTTCAATGTCTGTCTGCAAAGTCTGGATTTCAACTGTTCACTCAAAGTCTCGTAAGCCAGCTTCTACCTTTTGGACACCTGGCCTGCCCAGGGGTCCAGCCACGATCACAGTTGCAGGGACTTAATTGCCTGTGTGCAGCCCCTGGCCAGGGGAGGACCATGCGCAAAGAACCAGGAGGAGCGCTCTCTTTATCCTAACGTTATAAGGGCAAAATTGAAACACATCTCATGTTCCCATATTGGGAACAGGTTTCTTCTTGATCAAGATGTTTTCATGCATACTTAACTGTATACTTTAATGCCTCAGAAATAGATGGGTGGGCATTGGTTATGGTGTCTGGGTACTGTAGAAATATCTAACTTTTAAATGCTCTCTAAATCCTGGAAATCCACTTTTATAAACCCTTCCTTCAGCTGAGGCACTGTCACTGATTAAAATGTAAATGTCTTTAAATGGGAAAATAGATTAGGTAGAGCTGGTCACTAGTGATTTAGTGCTAGCATGGCTATGAGATTGCTTTCCTCCCACATCTAGACAGATAGCTGCCATTAGCTTTCTACTGGAAGTGAGAACATATCTGATAGCCACATGAAAGGGAAAGAAAGAGGAACAGCAATTGAGCCCTGTCAGAGAAACCAGTTTGGGCAATTGATGGAGTATCCTGGGGCAAAGTTAAAATGAAGGGCATTAATATTTTTATTTAATTTATATTAAATGCCAAAAGTTTCACTCGTTCATCATGAATCAATCCATCCATACCTCTTTCCATGCATCTTGCTAGTGTTTTTATGTTAGACCCAAGATTTCAATCAAGAAAGACCAAATTTATTTACCTTGAGGATCTTGGTTGCTTGGTTCAGATCACAGGTACACAGAAAACAATGATTAAAAACTGGAAATAGCTACCAATGAGGTAGAAGGATACGTGAAGATACACAGTGGGCTCCTTGTCATGTAACCATGGGGAGAGTCGTAATACTTCATCTTCACAGTAGCATCTTCACATGCTAAATGTTTAGCTTAATTTTTACAGAGGAGTAAATCAAGGTGCAGAGATGGCAGAATCCCATAATTATAATGGACAGATCAATCAGCCGCCACTCTTTAATCACCAGATCTGTTACACTACTAGTGAAATGTCCAAAGTGCTGGTGAAGCTCCAGAGCTTTCATTGACACAAACAACCAGCTCAGCACTCATGCCATAGGTTTGCCACCAGTGGTCTAAAAAGATAAGAAATCTAGATTTAAACTGATGGGGCACATTCCCTGTACTAGTCAGCTTCCTGTTGCTGGACAGAATACCAGACATACACTGCTTAACAGAGGAGAGGACTGGTTTGGTTCACTGTTCTGGGAGATTCAGTCCATGGTTGGATAACTCTAAGGCAGAAGCAGCACGGTGGAAAAGTGTGGAGAAGGAGGGAAGCTGCTCACCTAATGGTGCCCAGGAAACAGAGAAACAAGAGAAGCTAGGGTAGGGGATATAGCCCTCAGCAGCACACAGTTTGCAAGCAAGACCCACCCAACGACATGTGAACTATCAATTCATCAATGAATCCACCAATCCACTGTGAAGTATGATGTCTTTATGATCCAATCATCTACCTAATGCCCCATTTCTGAAAAATGTGACTTTTGGGGACATCATATCTGTAAATATATGCTTGGTTATCTCATTGTCTACTTTGAAGTGGTGAATGAAAGGGAGCATGTATGCGTATGCACAGTGGGGGCCTGGAATGCTGAGCCAGGAGGAGAGTTGATGGCCATTTTTAGCCTGAACAACAGTCACGTTGGAAAATATTACTAGGATGACTTATCATCAGACAGGTTTTGTGTATCAATCTTTAAACAAACAGCAGAGCAAAACCAAATTTACGAAATATTGCGGATCCCCTAGCCACTCTTTTTCTGGCAAGAGGCTTGGTATTTTACTTCATTCACAAGGTTGATCCCCCAAATGGTGCTGCTTCTCCTGCTCCTGCCTCTTTTCAGCTGAAGAGACTGTAGAAGCTGACCTTTAAAAGTCCTCGAGATGAGGTTTAGAAGGATGTGCCATTTCCATCCTTCACACGGAAAGCACTGGCTCCACAAAGGAGTAAAGAAGATGCGTCTGCCTCCTGCATCACCCCAAGCCAGGCATGGTAGGCTCCACATTAACAAGGTGCTACTGTGTTTGAGAGGTTTTTCCAGACTTCGTAGCAATACTGTTTCTCTCTTGGCTGTTAAGAATTAAGTCTCAGGAGGACAAAGACCAGAGAGTTATTGTAAGAGGATTTGTTCATCACAAGAGGAGCAAACCTGACAGCCCTCCTGTGAAGAGTCAAAGGAAGACCCATTGTGGTCAGCAGTCCCATCCTGATTGGGGTGAGGAGGCGGAGTATTGAGTTAGATTACTCTCCCCACATTCCTGTGACTCTCTGCCTGGTTTCAGCCACGGGTGTGTTTGCTCCCCTGAGCTAGCGGTTTGCCCAAAGTGCAGTTTTCTAAATCACAAATAAATAAATACAAGTGTTTCATCCAGGTGGCTGAAGGAGCAGAGTCCAAGCTCGGATGCAGCTCAGAGGAGGTGACATGGGGGCACTGCAGGTTTGCAGATCTCTGACTCCCCCTCATCATCACAGGCATGCATTTGCTAAGGCAGGGAGAGTGAAAAAACTTGGTTTCATCCCCATCAGCTCCTCTCCTGAATTTCCTATGGTCTACTCTTGTTCGGTTTTGAAAATATTTCAATCCATTATGGGATGAAGACATGAGGTTTGGTTTGGTTTCTGTAAGCCTGCCCAAATCTCTTGATCTTGGGCACATCTAATAATTGTCATAAAATCACTGGAGGTAAATCTGAGAGCTACAGAACCAATTAAAGGTCAAGAGTGAGGTGTTTTTGTGGAATTATAGGAAAAAAAGCCCCACTACTGCTGCCTGCCTGAAGGGGCTAGGCCGAACGCTATTCCCAGCCCGGACTGTCATCAAAAGTAATGGAATGGAACAAACAGGTACAGTATGGAAACCCAGTACAAGGGGTTAGCATATGAATTCATGGGCAAATGGGAGAAATAATATCATTCCTTTTGCTTTTCATAGCATCCATTTGTTATATAGCTTTTAAAATTCAGGATAAATGAGGGAAGGTAAAAGCAATGACTAAGTGGTTCTTGATCATTTTGTGAAGTTGTTTAGGGATGTACTGCTTCGGAGATAATAAAAATACAAAGATAGACAATTTAGTAAAAGGAAAAAGAACTGGCTGCTAAAAGGATAAACCTTGAATGAAACTGCCTGCCTCTCATTTCTCTGAATCTAAGAGAAATATCTCACCGGAAGATTTAATACTAGATTCTTCTTCTAATACGCAGTTAGAAAATAAGAAGCTTGCAAGGCTAAGTGTCTTGGTTACAATCTCATACTTGACCCCACAGTTCAGGAGAGAGGGTTTGGAGTTCAGAGGGGTTAGAGTCTGTACTTGGCTGACTCCAAAGTGGAATGGCATGAGAGGGGAGAGGCAGAGAAGAAACAGCCCATGGCATGGCAAACAGGAAACAAGGTTATTCATGGGGAAAGAGGGATTTACACCCTTTCACATCACACCTGCGGTGATGACCTCTTCCCACTGGGCTTCACCTCCTAACATGACAGCCAGTTATAACCACATGGGGGAATAAGCTAGTATCACACACTCATGACCTGGTCACCTCCCAAAGCCCCACCTGAGAGTGCAAAAGGTTTTAAGATGTCTAGATACTACACAAGCTGTAACAGTTAGTCTGTGTTGTAAAAATCATGACTACAAATACAATCATATTTCTGTTTATTGAACATCTTTACCCTTTTTATTTTGAGGAATTATATAAACTCAGATGGGATACTTCCTCACTCCTTATTCCTCTCTCGTGAGATGTGGATGCCGACAGAGGTGGGGCAAAGTATTGTAGCTCAAGCCACTGGAAGGAACCATCATGGTCCCCACCATCTCAGCAAAAATACTGGACTGGCATTCAGGAAAAATGACTCTTGCAGAGTTCCATCTAGAGCTACAGGAAATTTTGCATTTGTGCCTCAAAATAAATGCATTTGCAAACATCATTCTCTCATTCCTGCACATTTTTTAATTGTAGAAAATAGAATCTGAAAATATTTCTTTAGCAATAAAAAGTTCTAACATTTAATGAGAAGGTAATTAAGTACGTGCAACATTTCTACAGTAGCTAAGAAAAACAGCCCGTAAGTACCCTTTGTTTAAGCACTTATCAGTTTTTCTTTTGTATATTTTCATTATGTTTTTTATTCTTAGTGCAACTTAAATGGGATTATGGAAGATCTGGAATATAAAGTCAAAATGATCCATAAACCTCTCCACATACAGATGGAAACACATTGAGATACTTTCTTTCAAGCATTCTTTATATTTCTTTCTGATGCGTCATGCTACATTGTTCATACTTCACTTGATATCTGTCCCATAAACTCTTCCATCTTATTTAAACACATCATTTCATTGATATTCATTATAATTTGCTCAAAGCAGCCTGATACTCTTTGACATTTCTGTAATTTTGAATTTTCACTCCTTGTAAAAATAGTCAAATTGTACATTATAATATACACATCTTTGCTTTTATTTGCATTTCTGATTACAATATTTACCTAAGAACATTTACCTTAATCAAAACAGGATTACCAGATACCCCTTCCCAAAGGCTCTAGATATTCCCTACCCACTCTTCTGGAAGATAGTATGACTCTATACTCCTACCAGCAATATGTTGAAGTCCCAATTAATCACATTCCCAAGGAATCTTTCCTTTTATGGATGCTGGAAAGGTTAGAATCATCATGAGTTTTGAATAAATGGGAAGTGAATCTTGTTTTATCATGTATTTATTTGCTGATTGCATATTATGTACATTTACTGGTCTAATTCTAAACCCAAATGTAGGCTTTAGGACAGATCCAAATGTCTATGAAAATCACATGAGAGGAATTTAAAGTTCCATATTTGGAGAATGTCCAACTGTATTGATGTGTGTGTGTGTGTGTGTGTGTGTGTGTGTGTGTGTGTTTCTCTTTAAAACCCATATCATAATCCATTCACTTATTTCACAAATGTTTAGTGAGCATCTACTACAACCATCCACTGATTCAGTAAGTAGTTGTAGGAATATTACTATGCAATCAGCAAGATTTTAATCTAAAAATGTAGTAAGTAGGAAAACATTCTCTGGAGGGAAACTAAACCATAAGAAACTGAACAAGCAGTAAAAAATAAGGTAAATGTCAGATCAGGTAAGGCAGAATGTCCTGAGAGCATGTAATAGGGTTATAAAAAGCTGGTGCATGAATAGTGAGTCCTAATGCATTGTTAGAAAACTAGATGGAAAAGTACTGTGAGAAGAGGGAATGGCATCTGTAAAAGAATTTGAAAAAGGAAGGGACCTCAGGTACTCCAGCAACAGAAAGAATTCCAATCTGATTAGAGCACTAGGGATGATTGCAGAGGAGTGTGCTGGGTCCTAGAGGCTATGCATAACTCAGACTGTTGCCTAAACTCTGAACACAGTCATGTTCATGAGTATTTGAATACGTGAAATGTTCATAGTTTTATTTTCAAAACATAAATCCAATAGCTTGGAGACTAAACTTGAAAAATGAAAAACTAGAAACCTAGAGACCACTTAGCAGTTTTTTGCAACCCAGGAGAGAGATGGTGATGGCTTAGACTTTTGGAAATGTCAAAGAAGATGGAGAGAAATTGGAATCTTTAGGTTAATAACCACAGTGGCAAAGCCTATTACTGCTTGACTCTCATTTTAGTGACTGGAGAATTTTTTCCTTGTACTTGGTTCATGGAGGTGAAGGGATTCCTGACTGTCATTAATTCTGTAAGATCTTTCTCCACATAGGAACTACGTTATCAAATTTCTCCTAGTTAAGGAATTCTGTTACTTAACTCTTAAATATTAAGGTATATCAACTCAAATTATTTAAACTATTGTTTAAAAACCAGTTTAATAGGTGGTGGAAAGAAAGCCCCAAAGCATTAAAAAGTGGCAATATTTTGTCATTCTTCTCTTAAAATGGAGACTTTTTGAATGAATAAAAACATGCAAATGACCATTTTAAAAAGAAAATTTGACTTCTTGCTCTTAAAACTTTGAACACATTAATTGTATTTAGAAAATTTCCCTGGAAAAAGTTTCTGATACTGCTGTTTATGCTGCTAATGGTTGATACATTGTATCAACTTAACTAAGTAACTTGGCAGCTCTACATTCTAGCATGTAGAGGACACACCCTTTTCACTGTAGGGTGTTGTTCATTGTGTCAACTTAACAAGTTTAAAAGTTTAACTAAGTGACTCAGGAAGGGCCAGGGCTCTCACTTTGTAAACATCCTTATCCTGTGCAAGAGGAGGGCGGGGGATGGTGTAAGTGCTACACCCACCCACGGGCAGTGACCTGCTTACAGTATAAGGGAGAAGGAAAGGATTGCTTTGCTCCTTTTTGCTCTTGTTGCCTTTGCTGTGTTCTGCTACCTTGAGCATTTGATCTTGTGCCATGCCACCCTGCATCATAGCAAGATGAGTGAAGACTAAAATCTCCAAAAGCATTGAACTAAATAAATCTTTCCTTCCTTAATTTTGAACGTCAGATGTTTTGTCCTAGCAATGAGAGAAAACTAAGACATGGTGTCTATTCTGCAGGCTCTCTGTGATCTCAAATAACCAAACAGGAAAGAATCTATATCTGATATTTCCACAGTTCACACCTGTTACAGCATGAGTAATAGGCAGGCCCTCCTGTGTGAAATCTGTCCTTGGTGTTCATTCTAACCTGAAGGGTGCTTTCCCATTCAGTCTTCAGTGTGGCCTTGTGGATTGGATTCTGTCAGAGCAGGCCTGGAGGCACAGGTTTATCATCCAAGGACATCCACTCTACTTTCCCCGCACAGTCTGTGTTTACTCACATGCACCCTGGAGCCAGCAGCCGAGGGGCACTTTGGTGATTGTTGTCTCTTCACAGCAGTGCATGGTAGACACCGTGAACCCATTTTACTGCAGAGTTAAAGAGCTAATGTAATTGTACAATCAGAGCACAAAAAGGAGCAGGTCTAATTCAAGGCTCTCCTCTGCAAAGCCTGCTCAGTTTTCAAGGTGGGAAGCAGCTACTCATCCACATTTGGGACTATGTATACCATGCACGAAGAAACGTGTGTTTGGACCCTGCAGCCTGTTGTCTTCTCTAACCCTAACAGACTGGCTAGGAAGGTGACAAGGCTCACTGCAGGACCAGTGCTGTCAGGAACCCTCGGGCTGTGATCACTCACCTGATTCAGGCCACACTCAGCCTGGCACAAACTAATGATCAGAACCTGACCACTGAACAGCACTTCAAAGTAGGTTTCACTGTTATCACTCTTTAAAAAGTAGGAAACTGAGGCACAGAGCAGTTTAGCAGTTTTGTCGCTGACAAATGACAAATAAGAGATAGATCTGTGCTCACCTGCTAGAGGTCCAGTGCCCCTCATGCTTGCGGAATGCAGTGGCTGATGCAGCGGTGCTGAAGTTTCCAGGCAGACAATGGCTCAGCATCATCTGGAGAGTACATGACTACTGTAGGTTTGGGGTCCAGACAGAGGTCCCCATTTAATGGGATTAGAATGGGCAGTGAATAACAAGTGTGTTGTCGTGCTTGGGTGTGGCCAGCTGTAGGACTCATAGGTTAAAAGTGCTGGCCTAGGATTGAGGTATAGATTTGAGCCAGAGGCCCTAGCAGTGTGATGGAGAAATTGCATGCACAATCAATTAGAGATTTTGCATCTGTAGAATGATGATATGAACAGAAACTTGCTGGGAAGGTGTGAAGATTCATAAAAAATAAAAACTGCTTGATACTGTGCCTTGAAGTAGTTACACAGTAAATTAATTACAACAGAAAAATCTATCTTGCTTCAAACTATTTTGTTGCTTAAAAATTATAATAAGTTACTAATTAATGATGGCATTAGTAATATCATTGATAATTTATTTATTAATTTATCATCATTTCTTTTTGCCAGTAGAAAAGTCAGTTTATTGCCACCAAATCTGCTGCCAAGGGAGACATCTACAAATGACCTGAACCAGCTGGGCCTTCAGAAAGCACCCTGGAAGACAAGGGCTCCAGAAAAAATAACAACTACCACTTATTTACTTCTGGCCCATGCACCAGGCAGCAGCACAGCCTCCGCATTATCAATATGGATTTTGAAATCACCCTCGGCTAATAGCCCAAATTAATAGCCTCAGGATGACTCTGGATCAATTGAGAAAGAAAATCCATAACTTCACTAAAGATGCCACCGGCTGTTCAGGAGAAGAGGTCTATATTAATTAACAGCTGTAAAAACTGCAGTCAGGACAGAGGGAGGCAATTAAAATTAGCCTAATACGAGAAGCTCAGAAGGCTCTCCAGGGGAGGTGGCAAAGGGAGCCTGCCTGTGAGAGCCTGAGTCAGACACTGCCTGGCCCCACCTGGCCATAGTGGGCCACATGCAGCCCCACCCATGGACATCACCTCGCTCACAGCAGCATCTAGGGAAAGCCTGCCCTAATACCAGCCACAAACTTATGCGTCCAACTCTGAAGTCCTTTTGTTCCGCAGCAAAAGCACTCAGCTCTGGTGGTCTCCTTCGTAGGTCCTGCTGAATATTTCGCAAAGCAGGAGGTGCAAGATACAACTTATTCCACCCAGAAAGAGGCCTGAGAGTGTTAACACTGCAGTCGTTATCTTCCTGTAGCATCTTCCAGGCACCCTGCAAGCAGCAGGCCTAGAACCCTGGAACACTTCAAACATCTGCAGAGGAAAAGAACATACATTTAGGGAAATCATCAGGCAGCCAAAGTGCACGGAGCTCCAGGCAGCAGTCCTGGTAGGTCGTGGCTTAAGATGAGATGCTTTGGCTTTGAGATCTGCCCTGTGGGTTCCTTACCAGCATTGCTGCTGGTACATTTCACAATTCTATGTTTCCTGTCTATGAATGAGACTAATCGCACCTCCCTTGAAAACATGATGTAAAGACTCCTTACACAAATGTTTATTGCATATCTTGTACACTGTTCATGTTTTCATTGTATTTTATTTTTCTGTACACTTCCTGCTTGGTGATTTCTTCAGGTGATGTGGCTTGAGATACTGTCAATATTCTAAAGTCTACACATTTTTATCTCTAGTCAAGACCCCTTTCTGAGCCCTCAACTACCTATAAAATCTATCTGTTCAATATATCCTTTTCAGTATCTGATAAGCGTCTTCAATTTAAAGCATTCAAAGATGAGTTCCTAGCACTCTGTTCCCAAAGCTGCTGGCTTGATAACCTCCCCAGTACAGCTGACTGCTCAGACTCCAAGTCCTCATTCCCCCGCTCCTTCCATTCAGGCTAGAAGCAGACACCAGTGACCCCATCATTAAGATACACCCAGGCCTGACTCTGGTGCACTGTCTGGAGCCATCGCTACTTCTCACATGATCATCATCACCTGAGCAGGATGCCCTCTGTTGCCTGACAACTCAGTGCTCTCTGTCCCTAGTGCAGCAACAGAGTGAGCCTGTGTAAGTGGAAGCATGAATGGCTGTTTGAAACCATGTACTGGTTTCCATGTCACCCTGAGTATAAACCAAGGCCAGCTTTGAACTACTGAGACTCCTGGGGCTCCCCAGTGTCCGCCCATCACCTCTCTGGCTCCATTTCCTGTCCTGTCTCCTTTCCTCTGTTCACTCTATCCCAGCCTCAGTAGCCCCTTTGCCTCCCTTGTACTAGTTAAGTAAGATTGATCCCCAGAGCCTTGTTCTCGCAAGAGTGCTTCCTTCTGACAACTTTCTCCCTTGGGTAAATGTGCCCCTCACTCCTTCTCTACTTTCAAAAGCACCATGCCTACACATATCAGGGAAATGAATTTTCCTGATTCACTCTGCAAACTGCACCTTGCCTGGCTCTCCCACAGTTCTCTTTACAGTGTAACCCTGATATACTGCCCCCGTTGGACTAAGAAATGGGTAGCAGATCAGTAACACTCACTTCCCAGTGTGTCTGGGTGGGGGTGGGGGCCACAGAGATGAGATCTTTAGGACTATCTACAGTCCCTTGCCTGGTCCTCTCTGGCCTGTGAAGTCATCCTGTTTGCTCTGCCACACCCTTCCACTGTTGTGTTCCTGCCTTGGAGCCTGCTGACCATGGACTGAGACCCCTGAAGCTGTGAGCTAAATTCAGCCTCCCCTCCCTTAGACCGTGTGTTGGGGTATCACGTCCTACAATGGGAAGCTGCCCACTATACATCCCTAGCTCATTCGCTTTCTCTGCAGCATCTGTTACCATGGGCTCCATCACATACTAAATTGTCATGTCATTTATATGGGTTTGAGGTCCAGGAGCACATTACTCTGTCTGCTTTCCCTGCCACAATCCTTAGCACCCAGAACAAAGTCTGGTTCCTACTATGAAGGCAATTGATGTGTTTTTAGATCAATCAAGGCAAAAGTCAATGAGTGTTGTCAAAATATATGTGCTTTCTCCCAGAATTTTCTTGTGAGGAATCACTGAGTTTTATGATTCCAATTAATGTTCTCTTTTGCTATCTGACCTATATATCAAAGCAGACACAGAATTATAAGATATAAGCAACATTTCAGAAATTAAAGTAGGCTGACTTATACACGGCACATTTGCATCTGTCTGTCCACCATCCACTATTTCTACATGGATGCCTCAATAATACCCAAATTAAAACACCCTACACTAGATTCTTTCCAGAAAGGGAGTTAGGTGGTGGCTAAGAAGCTGGATTCTGAGACCTTAAATGACTTGAGTGCCGTCAGCCAACCACACAGAATAGTTTCCACATCTATGTAATTAAAATTCAGTGATGACAGATGACAGAATCTGTGAAGTCTAGCCAAAGTGAACTGGAAGCCCCTGCTGGAAAGCAGAATAGCAGGTCTGAAATAGAAACTTCTGTGTGCTTTTTGTTTTTGAGGTGCTCAGTGCCGGGGTCCCTAGGTATGGAAACACTCGCGCTGGGGCTGTGGTCCCTCTCCTGCAGGGGGAGGGGGAAGCAGTTCTCAGAAGAAGGTGTCCTTTAAAAATGCAAAGCCCTAAAATGTTTCTGCTACTTCTCTTTCCTCTGAAAGCAAAGCCCAAAGTCCTCTAGAGGTCTGCGAATCCTTGCTGCAATCTACCATTGGCCCAGGTGACCTTTGCCCTGTCCTCCTCATCTCTCATCTCCCACCCTGTCCCCTGGCTCTGACATCACCAGGAGGGGAAGGGAGGAGTTCAAGGGAACAGCCTTGCAAAAGCTTCATGAATTTTCTAATTTGAAAATATCACTTCTTGCAGGTTCCCTCAGATCTTTGCCGAGCTACAACCTTGCGTTTTGCAGGTTTTGTGCTATCTGCTACCTTCCCCTTACACAGCTCACAGCAATTCTGAAACTAACATGCTACTTTAGGATTAGGCACCGTGCTGCACTCTAACTGGATGAGAAGCCTCATGCAGGGAGTCCTGTGTCTTACCCCAGCCTGCCTGAGAGGCGGACACACGATAGATTCTCAATAAACAGCCACACACAAAATGAATTGCGTTCAGCATCCAGTACATACTAGGAGAGATTTACGCTTCACTAGTGGAGGCTGTGGTCTTTGTCCAGGTGCGTCCTGGGCAGGCTTTATCAGAAGACTGATCTTAGGGTGCCTTCTTGCTCTTTTACCTCAATCTCCTGAATCTCACTTTTCATGTTAAATCACTCCCTTCACACTTCACCTCTACTGTTGCCTTCCACTGGTCCGTCTGTTCTTGATTGTCGCTCCTTGAAGAAGATCTATGCATATTCAGTTCTCTAGTTGTTGTGTCTCAATTTCTCCCTTGTCACTTGTCCTGTCTCTGAGGCTCCTTATTTATTTAGTTTACACTGGCTTTGCATCTCTATGTTCTGTGGTTTTCTTGTGAACTGGCTAATACTATTTCAAGGCAAAAGGGCATCAGTGATGCAGGATGAGAAGAATCTGCCCAGAAGATGATCTTCTAAAGAATGAAGAAAACAAAAATTCCTGTTGGTTTGTTGACATAATATTGTTGCATAATTCCTGTTGGTACCTGTGAATTTCAGTGGTTTCTGCCATCACAAAATGGGGGCATAAAACAGCCCATGGCTGATGCGGTGGGCTTCAGGAGCCTTCTGAGATGGTTCCTAATGTTTTTGTCATTGTCTGCAGTTTCATATGATTATGCCTTCTTTTCACCTTTCATTTTATCACTGTCTATCATGAAGGATTTCATTAAATTAACCCATCAATACAGATAGATGGTTTCATCCTGTGGCTGTGAATGATGCTTTAAAATAAAGAAGCAAAATGATAAACCAGTGTAGTAATTTACTATAATTATAGCAGTGAAATATTACTTTGAATCAGTCATGTCAGTAACGTATATCTCAGGAACTTGCCATGAGAGCTGCTAAGTGGTAGGGAACAGAGGGAGAAGGGGAAGGTGATATGAAGACTTGAGCTTTCTGGCCTCTAATCCAGACAGTTAGGAGAAGTAAACACAAGCTAGGGGACTCAGGGCAAGTCTGCCCCAGGAGGAGGTGTCCTTGTTTTCCCTGGCAAGTCTGCCCAGTTTGGGAGCCTCGCCACTGTTTAATTAAAGTCTGCATCTGGTGTGAAAGCAAGGGAGAGAAAGAAATTAGGGCAGCACAAAACCTAATGAAAGTCTAGGATCTCATATTAAACTTTTTCTGTCTATTATGAAAGAAATATGACCTGTCAGCCCTCAGGGAGGGCTCGTCCTGGACTGAAGAGAAAAGGACAGAGTCAGGTCTCCTTCCAGTTGGCCGCAGCTGCCATTTGCTGTGAAAACGCTCCTCGGTTTTTCTAACCCCCTGGTAAAAGAAGGCCACGCAGCTGAACAGCTTTAGAGCAGTGACGTGAAGGGGCATTGAAGCTTTCAGCAAACATCATACAGGAAAGAACCAGACGCAGGCATCGGGATTGGGATCTTGTTCAGGGATTAGCACCTGCAATAGCACCCGCAGAAAATCAGAACCCAGAGAGAGAGCGCAACCTACTGTGGGGCTGCCGAGTCCACATCCACAGGCAGGCCATGGAGGCTTGAAATTCTGGCAGGAGCTGCTACCATGGACTTGAGGCTGATTTCCTTTCTCAGGAAACCCCAGTCATGGCCCTGGACTCCCTGGAAGAGGCCTGCTTGCATTATGGAGGATGAGCTAGGTCTAATGACTTATAGGGCAGAAAAGATCAATCTCTCTTCTCAGACTAAAATTGAATCAAGATGGGTCAAAAACATCAATATAAGAACTGAAACAATGAATCTGCCAGGGAAAAAAGTTGATAAAATTCTTGAAGACATAAGCATAGGAAAGGACCCCTGAACAGATCATGCTTGCATAAAATATACTACCAAGAATCAAAATATATGATTGTATCAATTTAAAAGCTGCATAGAAAACACCCAACCGAATGAAGAGATAATTTATATAAGGAGGAAAATTTTTGCTGATACTCCTCAAACAGGACTAATATCTAGACAACATGAAGAAATACCTTTCAAAATTAAAAAAAAAATTAACCCAGGCATGCTGGTGCACTCCTGTAATCTCAGCATGTAGGAGGCTGAGGCAGGAGGATTGTTGCAAGTTCAAGACCAGCCTGAGCTATGAAGTAAACTCAAAGTCAGCCTGAACTGCATATGGAGACCCTGTCTCAAAAAGACAAAAATAATTATTTAAAAAATAAAGAAATTAAAAATAGGCAATTGAAGTGAATAGACACTTACTAAAAGAAGTACACTTGGGTGTGATGGCATATACATATAATCCCAGCACTCAGGAGACCAAGGCAGGAGGACTTTTGTGAGTTCGAGGTAAGCCTGGTCTACATAGGGTGATCCTATCTCAGAAAACCAAAATAATAATAATAATAATAATAATAATAATAATAATAATAATAGAAGGACCACCAATGAACAACATGCATATAAAAATTCAGCATCTTTGGCCACCAGAGAAATGCAAATGAGAAGTGCACTAAAGCTCCATCTTACTCCAGTAGGAATGGTTAGCGTCAAGGAGACACACACACACACACACACACACACACAGAGAGAGAGAGAGAGAGAGAGAGAGAGAGAGAGAGAGAGAGAGAGAGGAAGAGGGAGAGAGAAATAAGAGCCGGCAAGATTTTAGAGAAAAAGAAACCCTTGTACATAGTTGCTGAGAATGTAAAGTACTACAACCACAGTAAAATCAGTTTGAAAATTACTCAAAAAATTAAAAATAGAAATTACATTTGACCCAGGCATACCTCTTTTGGGTGTCTTCCTAAAAGAATAAAGACATCATATTACAGTGACATATGCAGAGAGACACATATTTTCAGCAGCATAATTTGCAATAGCTAAATTATGGAAGCAGCCCGTATATCTATCAAATGATGAATAGATAAGAAACACGTGGTTTAATGTACCATGGAGTGCTACTCGCATCTAAAGAAGGGTAAATTGGAGTGATTTGTAGGAAAATGATAGATTTTTGAGATCACAATGTGAAATGTAATAAATCGGTCTGAAAGGTTAAGTGTTACATGACCTCTATAATATGAAAAACCCAAAATATAAATAATTGACAAAGCAAAATAAAAGAGAGGTGGTAGGAAACAGCAAGGTCCACTCTTAGAGATGGAATTTGCGGAAGGAGGGAGAAAGGAAGAACAGAAATGGTAAGACGCAGTATGTACATACATCAATCCCCCAAGAGGACTATAATTCATACTCATCACAAGCGTGTACTAATGAAGATGAAATGCTGACTACAGGCAAAGAGTGTTCATTCTAGGCGTGGAGGCATGCACGCCTATAATCCTTACACTCTAGAAGGCTTGAGACAGGAGGACTGCAGGCTTGAGTTCAGCCTGGGCAACTTAGTGAAACACTGTTTCAAAATTTAAAATTAGAAAAGGCTATGAAAGCCTTGGTTGAATTTTTAGTACGGTCCCTCAGAAATCTTTTATAGTAATATCTAATTTGATGTTTGACCAAACAACTGGGCATTAGAAACTGGAAAAGTTGACACATAAAATTTGGTACCACATTACCTACTATTAAGAATATTACCATTTTTATATAGCACTTTGTATTGACCAGGTACAAATTACTATTTTAATTCTCATAACAACCCCATCCGATGGAACATATAGTTATTCTCATGTATGTACAAGTAAACTAAGAAATGGGAACATTAACTTCTCAGATTCACAGCTAAAGGGATGGAGATCCGGTATTTGAGCTTGGGGAGACCGACACCCAAGTTTGAGTTCCTAAGTAGTGCCTTATGATGAATGTAGACATTTAAATTTGCTGGGCCTTTTTTCCCTTTATGAGGAAATGTATGGTGTAGCACATAATGCGAGGGTCTCGGGTGCTTTCTCCACGCTGAGACGCAATATCTGACACTCACAAATGAAAGAAGAAGAGGTCTGTATTAGCTCACAGCACGCATGGATTTCAATCCATAGTTGGCTGGTTTCAGGGTAGGAAGGCACGGCAGAGGGCAGAAAGCTTAAGGCATGGTGTTAGGAAGCAAGAAAGGTCAAGGAAAGAGGAAGGGACAGGCTTCCAGGACATGCCCAGGAGCCCATTCCTTAGACCAGCCTTCGCCTCCCAACATCACTGTTCGGCTATAAACTCACCACAGGACTAGCGTTCCCTCACCATGCAGGCACCTCTCCAAACCGTCACAAGTGCACAAGGCTTTGGGGCTCAGCTATGTATAAAACACAGCAGTGGCTTCAGGAGAGGACTAACGTTGAAAGGGCTTAGAAAGATCTTAGTGTGTTATCACCTGATGGATTGCAGGTGCTGAATAAAACACAGCACTCTTCTTCCTCCCTTAAATCTCTTGTGTTCACATGGTCTTGTGTTTACAGGTGCCTTCGCTCCAGAAGGCTTCACTAAAGCTTTGAGTTTTTAGTGATTGGAAATACAATTGTTGGCGGCTTATTTTCTTAGTTTAATGTCCCTTGAGAGGCTCAGAAGTTCGCTTGGTTCTTTCCTGTGCTCTCTCATGCTATTCCTCCAGAGCAGACTCAGCCCTTGCTAAGCAGCAAAGTGTTCATGCATTAAATGCATCAGTAAGTAGATATGGAAAACAACGATTTGTATTCCCAGATGACAGGCAAATCAATGTGGCATGGAGTGATTAAATGGGTTGCTCGAATGTACACCGTTATTTCGGGCCAGTGTGGACCAGTATGTCTGGTTCTCCAGAATCCACAACCACTTTGCCTTCAGGGGACAGGGCGGAGTGTGTGTGAAGGCGCATTCAGTCTTAGGGTTCATCTCTCCACCGAAGCGCTGCTGAGAAACTTCACCCAGAACTGTAGCTTTGAATGAAACAGTTCCCTCCCTGGATCCCCTAGATGGGAACCTCCTTAGGGTCTGAGAACGTCGACCCCAATAGCCTTCAGCTGCAGTGGACTTCTTCTATTCAGGCAGATGGAAAACTTTGGAGACCTGTAATCAGGAGTTCTTGAATTCAGGCAGAGGCTTCATATTTCAACCCATGTAGCCTCACTCCAAAAAGAAAAGAAGGAAAACCTACACCTCCCCCTAACTTCCACGCCTCCCCCTCTCTGACTTCCCTGCAAACTGGTGAGAAATACTCCTGTAATTTAAGCCTAATGACAATTAAAGTGCAAAGCCATTACCCACTGTTATTGAATTATCTTCTGTTTAATGGAGTAATTGAAGGAATGACATATTACCGCAGAAATCACTGTGTTTATTCACAAGCAGCCCAGCCTCTTTTTGCCTCTGATTTTCTCTTTGGATTCTAGGAGATCAGTCTTGGTCTTGGCTACAGGAGTCCAATCCTGGGGATACAATGTCTAGGACCAGCTCTGGTTTAACTATGAGTGCATTGGAACAAAAATTCAAGCCTCTCTCCATATCACTCTCCTCACTTGTAAGAGAGGAGCAATAATTTCTGCCTTGATTTCTTCATAGATTAAAGAATTTTAGTGATGTGATTTATGTGAGATTCATGTGAATAAGACAATAAAACATACGCATACAACTACAGTGTACAAATAGAAGCTTTTAATGTGAGTATTTTGGCTTTTTAAATGAAGGAAATGCATGGCATGCTACTGAATTTCTTTATACTTTAAATTTGAAGTCTAGGTCATGAGTACAAGTCAGTAGATAAATCAGTCACTATCTTCTAGTGATTACCCTTTCTGCAGGCACTCTGACATCTCTTCCGGCATCTCTCAAATGTCAAGTCCCAATCAGTCACCTGTAACTCTGCTTCTTGGTTCCTATAATTTTTGTCTTCATTCCCATTTTCACTGCTACCACTACATTTCAAAACCCCGAGTTCTGTTTTTTTGTTTGTTTCTGAGAAATCTTCTGTTTCCATCCCCTCTGAGACCAATCTTCATAATGGCTTTCTGTTTCCTGGAGAAAATTCCAAATCTCTTAGTGCTACACAATTTGGACCTATCAAGACTTTAGCTGCTTTTTGTATATAGTTCCTATAAATCAATTACATCCTAGAAAAACTTATACTTTTACCAGCCTTAGGAAGTAATTTAAATCTTTTCCTGCTTACGTGTCTTATTGATAGTAGCGCTACTGAATTCCGTGCCTCATCCAAATCTTCTCACCTTGAGGATGTCTGTGGATGTTGCTCAGGAGTACAGTGTGTGCTCAGCCTGGATCAGTCCCGTCCTGCTTCTCTCCCAGTCTCCTATCCCCAGCATGCCCCAGCAAAGCATCTTCCTTTGACTGCATTCTACAAACTCTCTGCCATCATATTTGTTAAAATGCTTTGGAAATCACAGGTCCTGTGTTTACATCTTTATATCTACTACACCAAAAAGTGACTGATATTGCATATTACAGGTCTTTAATTAATAGCCTCTGATAGCACTGGTTTTTAAAATTTTGTCTGGAGTCTATTCTTTTCAGAAACCAAAGCAAAAAATTGAATTTGCTTTAAACCACATAAAATATGTTTCAACCGATGCATGTTCATTTCTTGTTTTTTTTTTTTTGTGGTATAATTTACACGTGATAAAATTAACTCTTTCAAAGAGTAAAATTTGATGTGTTTGACCAATATATACAAGCGTTTGAGTAATCAAAACCTAGAAATGGAACATTTCCCCCCATCAGCATCCCTTGGAATTTATTGACTTCTTTTCCTTATGAATATTCCATCTTATGGGTGTTCTATCAGCAATGAATCTTCCTATACAGGTCTTTGTGTAGAAATATATTTTCATTAGCCTGTGTAGATGCCTAGGAGTGCCATAGCTGAATCATGTAGAGAGTGTTTATTTACCTTTATAAATAATTACTTCTCTGGGAGCAAAATGGGATATTTTTATAAAAACTTTTACCATGTATAAGAATGCTCTACAATTTTATTTATATTTTCAGTCTTTTAATTCTTAGCCATTCTATGGGGACTTAATTTACATTTTCATGATGATTATCATATTAACATGATTTACTCAAATTTCTTTTCATTGTCTTATGACTTTTAAGGGTTCTTATTAAACTTTAAAAGTCTTTTTCCTCAATATTTAAAAAATATCTTTATTTGGGGCTGGGGATTTAGCTCAGCGGCATAAGCGCCTGCCTTGCAAGCAGGCAGTCGTGAGTTCGATCCCTGGTACCGATAAAAATGAAAAAGACAAAAAAAAAAAAAAAAAAAAAAAAAAAAAAAAAAAAGAAAAAATATCTTTATTCATTTTTACTTCTGCTCTGCAGCTTGCAATTTCATTTGTTTCCATGCTAGAGTCAATTTAATTTTCTTTATACTGCCATTTAAAAAGAAAAGTTTAATTTTAATGGTGTTTAATTCATACTTTTTTTCTTTGTGGCTGTGATTTTTTTTCTAGGAAGATTTTGTGAAAGCTAAAATCATAAATATTTTCTTCCACAATTTTCCTAGATGTTGCATAATTACAGCTGTACTTAGCTTGTTTAAATTTCTTTTTTTTCCAAAATATTTCTTTTCCAATTTCCAACAGAATTTGTCAATGACCGATTGATTTTCTTCTGTTTACAAATGTCCTCAAAATTTTTGCTTGGCATTTGATTGAATCTTTGGCCAATTTTTGGATCATGACCATATGACAATACTGTCTTTTCATTTACCTGTCTTTTATCTTCTTTCAAAGATGTTCTGCTGTTTTTGTTGCAAGGTTTAGTACATGTTAAAAACATATCCCTGTATATTTTATAGCTTTTGACGCTCCTTTTAAAAAACTTCAGTTTCCCTTTGTTCATTGTTTGTATTTTGAAATGTAATTAATGTACATTTTCTCATTTTTTTGTTCTAGTATCTCTTTAATAAATTCACTTAGAATTTCAATGTAGATAATTTTATTTATGTAAAGAGATTTTTACTATTTCCTTTCGGAAGTGTTTTTATTTCTTTTTCTTGAATTGTTGAGGTGAATTTGATGTCCATTGCTACACAAATGCATTGTTTTTGCTTTGCTTGCAATCTTAGGGGAAAGCAGTAACGTTTATTTGTAATGTTCTTGTAGGCATTTTGCAGCTATGCACTATTAGACATTACTTTCTGTTCTTACTTTGCTAGAATGTTTAAAACTATGCATGAATATCAATTTTTTTTCAGATGCCTTTCCTACATCATAGGTCTTTTCTGTTTTTGTTTGAAGAGAGCAGTATGTTGTTTGATTTTAAGTGTGAAAGCAATTTTAAATTTCTACACTAAGCCTTGCATGGGTGTGATGAATTACTTTTCTAATATATTGCAAGATTCAAATTTCTAGTGGTATTTTAGAGAGTTCAGATATATGTTCATGAAGAATATTTGTTTGTGGTTATTTTATTTCACTTTGCCTTGCAGTGTTTCCATCTGGTTTTGCTAATGGGTAATACTGGCCCTATAATATGAGTTTGGTAGCTTTTTCTCCTTTTCAGTTTTTTGGAAGACTTTGATAATAAATGTTGTTTCTTCTGCAAAAGTTTGTCTCTTCTCCAGTTAAACCACTGGTCTTGAAGTTTTCTTTGTTGAAAAAATCACTACAAACACAATTTCTTCAGTAAATATAGGAATTTATTATTTATTTCTTCTAAAATTTGCATTTGTATTTTTGCTTTTAAAAGGAAGTTGTTTCTTTTTTCTAAATTGTGGAAGCATTAACATAAAGATGGTTATTTGATAGCCAACTGATCCTCAAAGATTTCTATCTACAGTATATGAAGAATTTTTAAAAACTCAGACCCTCCAAATTCACAGATCCAATAAAAAATGGGCATCTGAGATGAATCAACATTTCTCAGATGAAGAAATACAAATGGCAAATAAATATATGAAAAATGTTCAACATCACAGGTCATTTGAGAAATGAAAATTACAACAACACTGAGATTCTGTCTCACTCCGGAAAGAATGGCTGCCATCAAGAAATCAACCAGTAACAAGTTCTAGAGGGGCGGTGGGGCAAAAGGAGTGGTGGGAGTGCAGACTAGTCCGTCCACTGTGGAAATCAATGTGGAAAATCCTCAAAAAACTAGGGTTAAGGGTTCCACTTCACCCAGCTACCCTTCTTCTGGATATTTCTCCAGAAGAATTAAAAACATCATACCACAAAGACATATGTCCACCCATGTTTATAGCAGACAATGTGTAATAGGTAAATCTTGGAAACAGCCCAAATGTCCATTGCCTGAGGAATCTATAGAAAGAGATGTGTTATTTTTATACAGTAGAATACTATTCAATTATAAAGAAGGTTAAGCTTGAGACTTTTGTAGGTAAATGGATGCAACTTGAGACCATACTCATAAGTGAGATAAACCAGACTTCCATGTGTAAAAATCATGTTGTCTCCCTAATGTAAAAACTGAAAGAGTAAATAAGATACAAAATGTACAATAGGTTTATGAAATGGGGAGAAAGTGCTCAAAAATAAAAACTGTGATGGGGAAGAAGAAAAGAAAGGGGAAAGAAAAAAATATATATGATAGTCAAAATAGCTATACTACTAATTTCTGTTAGTTCACTGAAAAGCAAGCTTTGTGTTTATGATGCTTTATCAATTTTTCATGCCTGTATCTTGTAATAGGAGTGACTACTATGAAGATGACAAAATGCAACATATCAGCCATTGACACTTTCCTATCTTGTTTTGAGATTTTATATAACTTTTTTATTGTTTTTTCTCTTTAAAATAAAATTTAAAAGATGATCCTTTTCATTTATTAATTAATAAATAATTGTCTTTGGAACACGCAATGTTTCATTTCTCTAGTAAATGTCTTCTTGTGTTCACATATGTTGCATACCTCTTCCGCTAGACTTTGGAATCATATTTATCAGAAACTTAACTATTGCAACTTTAAAATAGTAGTTTCAACTACCAGATTGTCTGTGAATCTGGTTGCTTCACAATTGCTTTATGGCTTGGCAATGGACTTTTTCTTGGCAGGTGTGTGTCTGTGTGATCATTTCATTGAAGGTCGTACAGTGTTAGGTGTCACTGAAGCAACAGCAAAACCAGAGATAAATTGTATTTGCATTCAGAAATGAGAATGCTTTTTCTCCTCTCCAATTATGAGTGTCAACCCAGTTGGCAACTGAACCCTCTTTGCGTTTTGTAACTTCGGAGAGCCACAGTTTCTCATCTCTCCAGCTGTGGACGAATTCTACCTTTCATTTCTAGATTTTCATTGGAATTCCTACTTGACTCTTAGTCTCTGGAGGCCCTTGTCAAAGCCACCATGGCAAACTACAGTTATCTTCGCTCAGTGAAAAGCACCTAATAAAGCACTACGTGTTTTGGTTCTCTTGTTAGTTTTTCTGGATTTCTCTTAGGCAGGCCGTGTGTGCCTCAGTCTCAAGTGGGGCTCTCTTCACGTTATCATCTCTTCCCAGTGACAAAACAGCTCTAATTTCTTCTTCTGTTTTGGCAAAAAACAGAGTTCTTTGTGTTCTTTTGATAGCATCTGACCTCTCCTTCACACAGAGGGGCAGGGACACAAGATTCTTCACTTTCTCTGACACTGCCAGAGGATGTCTGTCTCAGCAGAGTCCCGGAGAGAGATTCCTGACCCTTTCTAGTGGCTGAGGATTTTTGCCTAGTATTTATATAGAACGTTGGGAGTTGAACTTTTTACCTTTGCCCTAGTGGCCACTGACTTTGCTTGGACTGAGGATAAGAGAATGTCCTACCTTGTCCCTATCAGCAAATGGCTGTTTCTTTATGTTAAAAAGCCCAGAATCAAGAGCAGCAGCGTGACTCCCCTGCCTACACCCTGAGCCCCTGGCTTTTGCTTCCTTATCTGAGATGGTCAAGGCTAAATCACGCTTAGTGTCTGCTCCCAGTCACCATGGCCCATTATCACTTTGTACTCATATGAGTTCTGGTTTCATAGTTTCCTTCAGGGACTTCTGCTATGCCCCAATCTTGTAAGGCCCTACACCGTGAGCCCCTGAAGAGGGGTTCTCGCAGGCCTCCTCCTAGATCCCCAGCCTTCCGCCGCAGAGCTCTGCAGAAAAGAACTGCTCAGTGGATGTAGCCTTTCTTTGGCTGCAAACCATCATCCTAAGCTGTAGAGGATCTATGACTTTGTTACTGCTGCTGCAGTAAAATACCATACATTAGCTTAAAGCAGTGTACATTCATTACAGTTAAGAAGATCAAACTTCTGAATATGTCTTACCCCCTGCTTTGTTTAAATCAAAATTACTTCCAAAGGCCGGTATGTTCAGAGGGAGAGCTTTTAGATAGTGATGAGACCATGGAGGTGCCGATCTCATCAGTGGATTAGTCGATGAGGAGTCCATAATTTTGTGCTCTTAGGAGGCAGGGCCGGATTGGAGGAGGCTGGTGAGTGGGCTGTGGCTGGAGGCTGCGTTCATATCTCTAGTGCTTTCCTCACTGTTCTTCTCTTTGGAAACCTTGAGCCAAAACAAACATTTTCTGCCTTAAATGGTGTGTATCAGGTATGTGGTTTAAATGACGAAATGCTAATCCACCCCCCTAAAAAACCAAATGCCATCAAGACTTCATTTCTTCAGGAGTTTCCCAGGAGGACTCTTGTCTTTTACAGACCTTAGGTAAGGACCTCTCAGTTCCTTGGCTTATGCATCTCTGCCCCATTTCAAGTCCAGGAGTACACAATCTTTAACTCTTCCTCTGACCCTGACTCTTCTGCGTCCCTCTGCCAATTATTACGCTTGTGAGTGTAACCCAGATAACTGAGGATCCTGACCTACATCTGCAGCCATCATATTCCTTCTCATGGAACCTAAAATCTTCATAGGTTCTGGGGAATTGCATATAGACATATTCAGGGGAGTGAAGACCATCAATCTTTCAGGTAATGACAGAATTCAGTTATCACTTCATTTGCTTTGGTGGCTACCACGTCTTCCTCTGCTAGACTGGAGGAGGGCTTATCATCCTTTTTAATTCCATCATCTAATGAGCTAAAAACCATGTTCACGTACATCTCCTCTGCCTGCCCCACTTAGCTTTGGTATGGGAGCAATGTTCTCTACAGCCAGACCCTAAAGAGATGCAGAACTCTTACCAAGATTTTCCTATTAAAGTATATTCTAGTTGCAGGTCACTATATTCTGAAATTTCCATATTATAGTAGACTCAAACTGAACCATACAATTGTATAAAAGATTCTGTAGGGCTGTGCACAGTGCCTGCCTGGCAAGTACTAGGTCCTGAGTTCAATTCCAAGTACCAAAAAAAAAAAAAAAAAAAAAGGTTTCTGAATACATGCAAGATAAATTCACAGTAAATCCTCCTGACACAAACTGAAATATCTTTCAGTGATGTTTTTCTGCTAATTTTCATGCTTGTCTAATTAAATCAGTTTCAAAAATATGAATTTGAATTACCCCAAATGTTTCTAATACTCAAGAAATAGTCATTCTAAATTACCTGTACACTCTTTGTTTAGTTGACAAGACATGAAATCCTCTCAACAAAAATTTTCTCTTTTAGGTTTGTTTTAAATGTGTACCTACTTATGCCCTTAGAATTTATGGTGCTAATATGCATTAAATTATCTTTGTTTCTTTTTTCAAAAGCCTTTTTAGGAAGGCTTCCAGGTTTCTGTTATATGACTTGTGAGAGTAGACCATGAGTTTCTCCTACATGATTAATCCTCTCTTTTTTGTGTTGATTCTTGTTCTTCATCCTCTTTTAATTCTCAGATCATAGATCTCCTGTCCTGTACCTCAAGTGCCTGTTTCATATTTATCTTCAGCAATGCAGCCCCGCTCCAGATGCAACACTCTAAGCTATAAATCAGTGACTTTCTCTATTGATATTGACCAGTTATGTCTTTCCCATCTCTTAGTCACTGCACTTCAGCCCACAAAATTCCTATGCTGGCATCTTAACTCCAAATTCTGAGGAATATGATAGGACCTGGAGATAGAGTATTTAAGGGGGTAATGAGGTTAAAATGGAGTTCTCACTTCATTTCCTATGACACTAATCCCTTAGGACTGTTTTTTTTTTTTTTTTATCAGAAGAAGACCAGGGCCAGAGACTCTCCAAGCTGTCCACATTTTAGGAAGTCAGGAGAAGATGACCATCTAGAAGTGGGGAGAAAGATCTCAGAACAAACCGTCAGAGTACTCACACTTGCCATTCAGATTTATGATCTAAAGAATTGTGATAAAGCTAAGCTTCTGTTATTTGAGCTTCCCAGGCCAAGATGATTCATTATGGGAGCCCTGAGTAACTAATTCATCATCCTTTAAACTGTACTCCAGACTGATGCGTCCTGCAAACTCCACTGGCCTGCTTGGCATGAATCAGGTGACTCCCTCTGTGCTTTGATAAACACAGACATTTATTATGAGTGTGTGTTTCTCTTCCTATAAACTCTATCACTGAATTCCCAGGACCTAGCAGAGTTCTTCATACATAAGGAGCTGTAGCTGTTTCCACTAAACTAATGAGCAATTTGTCTTATACCACACACTGTGAAACCTTTGAACATATGGTCAGACTCTTGTTCACCATTTTGTTGGGGATCAGGGGATTGAACTCCAGTGGCATGGAGCATTTAATCAGTTACACTCCTCAACTGGTGTAGCTTCATTAATTGCCTTTGTGACATGTTTTTCTAATCACTTGTTCCCTTTAATGCCCATTTCTCATTCCATTTCCTCTTTCCCTTCATAAACAGCAACTCTAACATTCCTCTTGTGTTTTGTATACTTTTGAAAATTTTATATGCTTGTAAAATTTGTATAAGTAGTATATTTTCTTATAAGTTACAAATGTACCCTACTTTTCCCCCAGGATCATTTTGAGCTTCATTCATGTTATTTTCTGTACACCTAACCCACACTTTCTAAGAGATATATTCCACATTGTATGTGCTATGCACACACATGTGCACATATGTGCATGTGTGTCTGAGTCTGTGTGTGTGATTTTTTTCTCAGAACCCAGCATAGGGCCTGACATAGAGTAAGCTCCTTAGATGCTCAATGAAATATATAACAGGCATCATATTCACCCTGTATTACTGGTGACATGCTTTCTGCAACTCCTATATTTGAAGTCTTCATGTGCCTCTCTTTTCTGTCCTACTAGTATTTTCTGAGATCAAACATCACAGCTTTTGGTGTAGTTATCAGATTTCTTCAAAAAGCCCTCCATTCCTACCCAACAATCCATTCACCACAATGGAGCATTACTCAGCATAGGAAAAGTCCATGCTCATCTCTCCTTATCCCTAAAACACTCCTATATGACCACATTCTCCTTTGACCAGTGCCTGTGAATTTGCTTCTTAATGTCTTTTACGACTGACCTTGAATATTCATTTTACCTCCCACTTCTTCTCCCCTGCTCATGTCTGTCAGCTTTGAACATGCCCGGGATTCCTTAACATTACTTGCTGCAGATTCTCTTTTCCTGACTCAGTATCTCTTCCTGTCCCTTCTTTATTCACCTAAGTTGCAGCCATTTTTATGAAATCAGTCCTGGAAAATCGCCCCCATGAAACTCTCTCTCGGCTGCTGTGTGTTTTCCTTCACTGACCTCCAAGATTACAGGGCAGCAGCATGATGTAGGAGAGGCAATAAGACATTTCAGAAATTGTACTGCATTTGGAGTCACAGAGACCTGGGCTTGGAATGCCAGTTTAGTGTTTAATATCAGCGAGTCCTTGGGAAATTACCTAACTGCTTAAATTTATCTCCTATTATCTGTAAAATAGGACTGTTAATTATAACCTCACATGGATTGCTATGATTGAATGAGGTGCTGTATATAAAACATCTGCCAGGTAATAGGCGTTCAATAAGCGGTAGTCACTCTCATTATGAGCACAGCCTCTATTGCTCATTTTGCATCTACCAAATGACACCTTGTGTGACTATTTAACTACCCGATGGGTTTGCAACTGTCTCTTCTAAAAGTAGATGTGCTATATCTTATATTTATTTTGTACGTATCAAAGTGGTAAGAGCAAAAATGGTTCTTCATTTATAAAAAAACTGAAGAATTTTGTTCTTTAAAAAGATTAATTTCAGTCATGTCTTATTACTGTAAGTACATACATGTAGCAGTATAATACCATAGCCAGTAAAATGTCCATAGTTAAAAATCTTCTAGATTAATCTGGTGAATTCTTGAGAATCCCTTTAGAGAAATATCCTATTTTTTGAAATCACCATTTGAAACTAAAAAGAAGCCTCAGACTATGTCTTGGGGTCATAATAAATTTACAGGTTTCCCCACCTAAAACACTGTGCAATCAGGGAATCTGCCAGTTATTATGTAATGAGTCTATGTCTTGTTTCCTAAACACCTTGGAGTCTGAAAACAGAAAAAAACATTTGTTCTGGAATCACAGACCTAGCTACTTAGATTTGAGGAAATTCTTCTCCTCTCTTAATATCAACTTAATTTTAAACATGTAATCTATCAACGTTTCCTCAGAGACCTTCTAGAGAAAGTTCTCTGTTCATGGTCATGCTGCAGTTGGCCTTGGAGAAGTCGTCATTATTGTTTCCCTCCCCCCAATGGGAGGACGTGGTGGGTGTGGTTTTATCCTAACTGTCCCATGTGTCTGCATCAGGGAGGGTGACTTCTTCTGCATGAACTTGATTTTTGTATTCAAAGAATGATCTTTGAGACTGTAGATTGGGTCAACCCTGGAAGAAGATTAGAGACAAGGTCCCAGGTTTCACAGCTAAAGGGCTGCATTTCAGTGCGCATTTTAACAAGAACTTTAGATCACTGGAAGGCACATTAACAACTGGAAAACACTGGTGTTTGGGCAATTTTTTATCAGTAGGTTTAGCAAGGGATTTAGGACTGCAAAACTAACCAGCTCAGAGATATGTCTATGCTACTTAACTATGGGCTGATCTTTCAGCAGCTGGCTTAGTTCACTGGTTATAAAGATGGATGCATATAGGGATCAACTTTGGAAGGGCTTCTGAAAATGTGTACGACTGGTCTCTACTGTCAGGGATTAATGGAATGGAGTACATACAGCTTTAACGTCAGAAATTTCAAAGTTGGCATTTATTCTAATAAAGAGAAACTGTGAAACTCACCAGGGTTATGTTCCTAGTTCACCAGTGAGTTGTGAAAAACTGTGAATTTCAGATTTTGTCAAAAGGATGCTTATAAATGCCTATTTTTATAATTTAATTCCTAAATATGCTATGTTTCCTGCAGTTGTATAATCTAATTTAATAACATACTGTATTAATAAAGCCTTAGAAGGTGCAGGGAATTTTGGTGGCATCATAGGCATTTTAAGAAGAAAAACAGGAGCACTCATTGCAACAGGAGGTATAGCAACCTGTTACATAGGAATACAGGAGCCTATTCCAGAGATGGGTTACTGGGAAGCAAGGAGAATAATGCTTCAGACTGGCTGCTTGACAATCTACCCAACAAAATAAAACAGCAACAACAAATAATTGTAGAGGGTATGGTTTCCTTAAAATTGCAGGGTTTTCTGTGAACAAATTATTAGGTTCTAAGAACTCTGTGAAAGACTGAGGCCACAAACTCTGACCCATGGCTTCTCTGTGGAATATGGTACACAGAAAAGTTTGAGACCCCATGCAGAAGATTAATTTGTTTATAATTACATTCACTGGTAAATGAAAAGTAGTGTTTCAATCAAGGCACTATATGAATGATTATTTTAAAAACACATCTTTAAGATTTTACAGGTAACACGTAAATATAGATATGTATGAGCACATACATATATGTAAGTCAGTTTAAATCCTTTTAAGTCCTGACTTCTTGTTTCAAAAAAAAAAAAAAAAAAAACCAAGTTGCAAGCCTGGGAAAGATAGCATTCTGAATTGGAGTTGGGGCATGGACTGTAGTTGAATTAGTTTAGAAGCAAGCTTCACTGAGTATTCTAAACATCACTGTGTTTCTGCATCACCGAATCTTTACTTGTCAGTATATCAGAATTAAGGTTGAGCCAGATAGATTGTTAACAATGTCAGTTCAGATGGTTGCAATATGTTGTAAATCATGGCAGCCAGAGTGGAACTTGCTGACTTTTGCATTTTCCTCCACGAATCTCAAATGAATGATAGATGGATGTATTCTTTTCAAAATGTAAACTTAGAATTTATTTAGAAACAAGAGATGTTTTAGTGGGTGGACACAGGTGAAAACATTCCACCTGATGGTTACACTCATGAAAAATTTTTTCAGGAGTTTCATCATTAAAAAAGAATGTAGCATCTTATCAAGAAGGATTTTTGCCCAAGTGTAAGCAAAACTAATCCCAGAGTACTGGGATTATACATATGCACTCCAATGCCTTGATTAATATTTTCAGTAAAAGCCATTAGTTTGTACAACATTGTGCTGAAACTTTTGGTGGGTGATAATACTACAGATGCACCCATCCTGTGAAGAAAACCATAAATTTAAAATATTTCCAAAATTTTGTTTATTTATAGTAATTAGTAATATCCCAGAAGACAATTTTGAATAACAGGAGGAATTCAGTAGGAAAGCAATTACAAACTAAGTTTTACCTATGCATTCAAAATATTTTACTGCACACCAACCATAAATGAGATACTTTTAAAAGATGTGAAATAAAGCATCTTTTCTACATATTTAATCTTTCTTTTTTTTGTACCAGGTTATCAAAATCATGGCCTCATGCTCGCTAGGCACATAGTTATGCCACTGAGCTAAATCCCTAGCCCTACATATTTAACCTTATATTGCTTTCAAATAATTCATTTGACAGAAAAGCATGATGTTAATGACAAAAATAAGAAATATTTCTTGATAACTGAAAAGCCTGGTTCTGTGCTAGGTCATCTCTTTAGTTGTCATGAAAACTCTATTTGAATAAAATTAGAATAATTTAAATTTTAGGATGAGACAACTAAGATTTATGGAGATTAAGAAACTAGAAAAAAATAGGCACTGTCTTAGTTCCTTATCTCTCACTGCTGAGACAAAACACCCCAAATTAAAGAAAGGAAGGTTTATTTAGCTCAATGTTTGTGGAGGTTTCAGTCCATAATCAGTTGGCCCCCAGGTAGGGTGGTGTGACAGAGGGGCAACTGTTCATGGAAGCAAAACAGCAAAGCAACACGAGCAGAAATGTGATACAATACTTTACCCTTATACTGTATGTATGAATATGAGGCTACTCACCCTAGGATGGGTGCCGAACTCACACCCGCAATCCAAGCACTAGACAATGAATCTGTCACAAACTCTGGATTCAGCTGCCTCTGAAAAGCAAGCATCCATGACTGCATGAGGCTTTGGGGGTATATTCAGACACAAACCATAACATTCTGCCCCTGGTCCCCCAAATATTCATGTACATAATTATACAAAAAAAGCATTCAGTCCACTTCTAGTAGTTGCCAGAGTCTTAACAGATTCAGTATTGCTAAGAAATCCAAATCCAATCTCCTCTGAGATCTAAGGCAAACTCTTAGCTGTGAGACGTATACAAATGAAAAGTTAAACAGTTCCAACATCCAATGGCACAAGACAAACATTACCATTTCAATGGGTACAAACAGGGGAGTACAAAGGGATGGAGCAAAATCAAGTCCAACATTTATCAGGCCAAATGTTAAGTCCTGTAGTTTCATATGGAACATTTGAAGCAATCTGGTAAGTTGTGAGCTCCAAAAGGCTAACATGACTTCACTTCTGTGGTACTTCTGGTGGTTACAGCTCCCATGGGTTCTTTCTAGGACCCACTTTGCTCTTTCCCTGCAGGCTGCCTTAGACAACCCACATTCCTGGCTTCCCCAAACTTCTGAGGTCCCTACTCCACCTTTGGCTTCACTCTCATAGCTTCACACATTGCCCTCTCAGGGTTACACTGTCTGGGTTCCCAGGCTTTCTTCTGAAATCTGGGTGAAACACTTTTTCACTTCAGAATTTTTGCATTCTCCATGCACCTAAAACCAGTGGCACATGAAGGATGCTAAGGTCTGTTGCAGCTGGAGCAGTTGTGAGGCTTTTCTCTTGGCTATAAGGGTCAAATATCTGGATCACTGAGCACTCTGAACCTGATTCTGAAGAACAAATTTTCTATGCTACCACCATTCAAGAACCTGGTGTGGCTGCCACAATTCTGAAACATGGTGTTCTACAGCTTTCTGCTCAAAGCAAAGTCTTTCACTTTTGTAGTTTTGAGATAGACTTACTGCTTCTTGTAATGTCTTAGGATATCTTTTATGTTCTCCTGTTCCTTCCCAACAATCAAGATCTTCTCAGCTCTATCTTTGCAGTCCACAGCTTTGCTGGAGATTTTTCTCTGGACAAACTCATAATGTTTTAAATCATTCTGTTGCACTCTTTGCTCTTGATTCTCAACATAAATCTGGCTAACAGCCCTCAATAATAGCTATGCCTCAGCCTCAAAATTTGACTGCCTTGGGGTTTCTTCTGCCAGTTTAATTAGTTTGCTGCCCTGAATCTCAGTCTCTGGAAAAGTCTCTGGAAATGTACAAAATGCAGACAAACTTTCTGCTAGGCCATAGCATATATCATCTGGAGTCAAGCAGCCAATGAAGTCCTTCCCAACAGAGACCTCCTCAGCCTGTTCTTTACTGATAGGATTTCTTTCAGCCTTCTGATCTTCTGAGCTCTGATCAGAATCTCCCATACAGAACATCCTAAAGCATCCCAGTGCTACAGTTTTGGGTGACATCTCCAAACCTTTCCAGACTCTTTCCACAAATCATTCCCAAAGGATCTTGAACCACATGTAAGTATAGTTAGAACAATGACCCTATTCTTCTGGTACTAAATTCTGTTTTGAATACTTTTCTCTCATGGCTGAAGCCCAAAAGGAAGGAAGGAAAGGTTTATTTAGCTCACAGTTTGTTGAGGTTTCAGTTCATAATCAGCCAACTTCAAAGGAGAGTAGCATAGCAGAGGAGCAAATTTTCATGGTAGCAGAAGATAGCAAAAGCCAGAAGAACAAAAAGGTAGGAGACAGGGAGATAAGACCTTTTTTGTCCTTTATGTTATATGTAGGCTACCCACCCTAAGATGAGTGTAGCACTCACATCCATAATCCAAGTACTAGGCAATGAATCAATCACAAACTAGATTTAGTCATCTCTGAAAAGCATGCCTCCATGAGTGCATGAGGCTTTGGGGGTACATCAAGACACAAATCATAACAAGTACCCAGCTAATAAATTTAAATCCCTTTAATGCCTCCCTTGGCTTTGCCCAGCAGTAACAGAACCAAATTGAATGCCTGTAAAAGACACCATTTCCAAGACTAAGTGAAGGCACATGGTAACCAGCACAAGGCAGCAATGGGGCCAGCATTTATGCCTGGCAATCTAAATGATGAACTGTAATAGTTTACACCTTGGATGTTCCCCAATCCTTATGTGAGTGGCAGGTGATTAGGTCATAGTGATGCTGCATTCATCAGTGGATTGGTCCACTGATGAGCTCATAGCAGAGTACACCTTTTAGAAGGTGGAGCTAAATTGGAGGTGGGTCACTGGGGCAGGACCTGGAAGGATTTGTCTCTCTGGCTCGCTCTCTCTCTGTCTCTGTCTCTGTCTCTGTCTCTCTGTCTCTCTCTCTCTCTCTCTCTCTCTCTCTGTCTCTCTCTCTCTGTCTCTGTCTCTTTGTCTCTCTCTCTCTCTGTCTCTCTGTCTCTCTCTCTGTCTCTCTCTCTGTCTCTCTCTCTCTCTCTCTCTCTCTCTCTCTCTCTCTCTCTCTCTATTTCTCTCACCTATTTGTTTAGCTTATGAATAAGCAGATAGTAAAAGACAGGGCTTATGGTGTCCAGGTGGTCAGCTGCATTAATAGGAGTTAAAATAAGAAAAGGCCACAGGAATTTGACACAAAAAGGAATTTCACAGGAGGAAGAATGGAATGCAGTCCTTCCTTATATCCAAGGCTGAGTTTGTAGTTGAGCAATTGTTATGTCATACATATCAGCTGGTATAGGAGGGCATTTTTTACATTATAGGTTGATCAGTGTCCTTGTTTTTTGTTTAGATAAACTGGTGAAGTGGTTTTACTTTCTCTTGGCCTTGGAGCAATTTTGTCTGAAGTTGATTTTTTTGAGATTGGTTTTGTTTTGTGGAACATCATGTCCTCCCTGTGAGTATTGGACCAGTTTCAGGAACATGGAGTTTTAAGTATCTGAGCAGTTTCTGGAGATAAAGGGCCAGTTTTGTTTTGTCAACACTCTACTGAGAAAGATAATACCTTTAGTCTCTAGTATTTGGAGTTTTCAGGAAGAAACCCAAAATACAGCCCTTTATGTATCTGATTCTCTACCTGGAAGAGGATACAGAAGCATCAGAGAGCACATGTATGTGTATAAATGACTTGTATCTCTAACCAAAATAAACATAGTGTTCAGCTAAGAAAAAAGGCAGAGACAAAAATGGTGTAGTATCTAACAAAGATTAAACATTGATTATTCAGAGTCAAAGAATGCTTCTTTCCTTAAAGACTTCACACTTGACATAGGGAAGGAACTTTGAGAGGGCCTCTAGTGGGTGTGTAAGTTAAATTCTACTAACATAATTACCTTTTTCCTCGTAACAAAGAATGCTATTCTTTTCACTACCAACCATTTCCCTGGACACCAAGACATTTTACTTCCACTCTTAAAGATTTAATTACAAACATTTCATACAAAAAGAAATACATAGGAATAGTGTGACCTGCACAAATACTTTTTTTTTCTTGGTCTTTTATCGATATCTGAAATTTAGGACATGTAGATATCTACAGTTTCCCTCTTTTCTAAAAATTTGGTGTTTTTTCCCAAAAATTATTTGTGAAACTAGAATGTGGAGCATGATAATCATTTAATAAAGATTATAAATCTTTACCAAAAGCACTTTCTATTGCCTTTTCCTTACTTCCATTTATTACTTAATCTTGCTCCTCAGACTCAGTATCTATCTTATCTATAATCTATTTACCAATCCATCATCTATCTACTGATCTACCTATGTATCCATCTATCTGTTCATCCTTCCATTATCTATCATCTAACCCTTCACGATTTGACTCCCATCTTTCTCAATGATATGTTCCTATTAGCAAGTGCTGACAAGTGCTTTTCATCACTGCAGAGTGTGATAAATAAGGACTCAGCAGTCTTTCCCTCCACTTCAATCCTCCCTGTACACCTCATTTCTTCCTTCCATTTAGAGAACATAATTATAATCCAGCTTTGATTAAACTTTATTTATTTATTACATTATATGACTACATAGGCATTGTTCAACAGTGAATACTGTAATTACATTTTCTTGCTGGTGTCACTTTTCATATTGAAGTTAATAATGGCCTTTTTATAAGAATTTGCTTAGTTTTCAATATCACTTTGCCCAAAATCTCTGCAGAGGGAGTGTAGAAGCCTTTAGAGTATCCTCCAGATGGTAATTTATTTTTCTTTGAAACAGTCCTCTGTCTGAGACAGGAGAGCAGGGCATAGCATATCAGGTTGGGGTTGTGGATGTGACATATTAATTACAAAATTCCACAACACATGCACAGGATCCTCCACAAAGACCAAAGCAGGTCTTTGATAGGGAGGCCCAGACCTGATGGCATGCTGAGGAGTGGGTACATAATGCACAGTTTTTACCACTGTGCTCTATCTTGCCTGGAGGGCCCACCCTCATGATATGGAGTGGTCTTCTCTTCCTACTTTAACTTGGCCCAAACTCATCCTGCAGAGCCTGTTTTTTTTCTTAAGTTCAATAACGCTTTGCTACTGCATTTGTCTTGACCAGTTCTTTGCTCAGGACGGAAAGAACCTAGAAACCTTCTCCAGAAGGAGATTCCAGCACTGCAACATTAGTGACATATTTAGCTTAGCCAGACATGAGAGCAGGCAAGGGCTCTTGGTCACATTTTGTTTGTTTCTAAAATGCCATAAAGCTGGTTTTTTATTTGTTTTTGTTTCTGTTTTTTCCCTTCCTTTCTTTGTCTTTCTTCCCTAGGCTGTGGAGTTCAGGAGTTTTCTCAAACGGCCAGGAAGAGCTTCTTGGTGTGTCTCATCATGATGGGTGGGGCTGTGCACAGCCTCTGTTATTTTTTTCTCTCATCCATAAGAGGCCTACCGGCCCACCTCTAGTTTATCTCTCCCTTTCTTTCTTTGCAGTCACTCCATGGGTATAAGTTACATAATCAAAGAGGCTATTATTTTGCTCTTTTTTCTTTGAATTTCTGTTCTCCATGATACTTTGCTGAGTTGTTTCATTCTTTTAAAGAAAATTAGCTGTTGGTCACTTGGTAGCCTGGATGAGTGGTTGGTTGCTTACCCCTGTTTACTCCTTTCTATGCTCAAAAAGTGCTATCTGCTCTTCTCCCTGGGATAGCACTGTTTCTCAGGGTGCTATCTGAGGGTGGCATCTTGTCTTGTTAGGTGGCTGGCAGCTGTCTTACCTCATCACATGACTGGTTGGTATCATGTCATGTCACCAGATTCCTCCAATTTTGGTTCAGAATATGAATTTTAGCATGTTTGATTTCAAAGACCACATGCTCACTGGAAAATCTCACCCCTGTAGACAAAAACTAAGCCTCTGATTGTAAGGAATATGTGGGCTTCCTCCCTCTTTTATTTTGACTTAGAATATATTTCCTCATTGTTGCTCCTAACAAAATGCAGGTAATTGAGTAACATATGCCTTATGACCAGAGCAGAACAAAAGAACAGCTAATAATGCTTAACCCATGTGACTGTGAGTTATTCTTAGCCTTTTAAAGGACTTTTTTTCTCTTTAAAAATATTTCCATCTCTACTGTCTTAAACAAAATACCAAAGATGTACTATGGGTAAAGTGGCTCAGTATGGCTAAGGGAGTCTCTGTGGGGAGAGATTGTACCCTGACTTCATGGCAATTTCCAAGGACTATGTAGACCCATTAAGTGACTCAACTCTCTCTCTGTAAAGAAGTAGTGGTTCCCAGGAGAGAGACAAAAACCACTCCGTAGGGCTTTCTTCTAGGCTTCTGTGAAAGACACTGCTCCGGACAGAGACATCTGTCTAATGAATACTTGAGTCTCACAAGGGGAACTTTGTGGACTCAAATTAGGTTTCCTCTTTCTACATGAGTTGCCATTTTAAGGAACTGAGACCTAGTTGTTTCTCCTATAAGACCAAAGACAAGTCATGAGAAGCCTCATGAACTAAACTTACAGAGTTTAATAACTTTGCTCCTAGGCTGTATTCTTGAACAGAACAGCTTATCTACTGTTGCAGCAAAGCTTGAGCTTGGTATAAACTAGAGAATGTCAAAATATGAATATGGGATGGCAATTTAAATTATGAGACTTTTTCAGTTAAACTGTTTCTGCTTAAAACACAAAGGATGGAGTGAAATCCTTTAAATTCAGGCTTTTACTTCTTTGTATTTCATGAAAAGCCCAGAAACTCTCTTATTTATTTATTTATTTATTTATTTATTTATTTATGGTATTTAGAATGGCTTTGGAGGAAGAGAGCAACTTCTATCATGATGCTATCCTTGTAGTCACACCTGTCTCTCCGGAGGGTATAGGTCTGTCTCATCTGCTTACTGGGGTAACTTCAGATGGGGCACCAGACAAGGATGACATCAATAATGGCCTTTTCTGTGATCAGCAGTTGGGATCTGGAGTAGGTCAAGAGGGAAAAGTTAGAATTATAGCGGTCATGATTGGCAATGCTTCAAACTCACCCAAGTTGTGTAAGGAAAACCTCAAGGATGATTGAGTGAGAGAAGTTTGGATACTGGGCATGTGGCTGCACCATGACACAGCTTGGGCTCTGCTCCAAGTGTGTGGTGGCAGCCAATGTGTCTGACTCATGGCACTAGAAGTCTGACTGCCCCTGCTTCTACAGAGGGGTCAGGCCACCCAAAATCTGCATCTCCTGCTCTGAAGAGGGAGAGGAGAACCTGCAGTATCCCTCTCCACATATATATTGCCATATCCTGTGAAGAAACACTGCTTAATACTGGATGTTATAGGTGAACCAATTTAGTGACTTTATTGTGTTTTTGCTTTCTTCTCTGGAAAATTCTCCTTGAGGGTGATAGCCGTGGTTGGGGTTGAGGAGACTGCTAATTGGTAACTCTTACTCCTGCTCTGACATGTCACTTCCAAAGACAAGCATTAAACCATACATCTCTAAATGTCTCACAGTTATTTTACTCTTTTACTAGGAAGAGATTTGCTAGCAAATTGAAAGCAGCTCTCAAATTCTGTCAAAGGCTTAAACAGATTTTACGTGTTGGGACTACAGCAGGTCAATAAATTATTCAATTTCAGAAAATCCTTGTTACTCTACATATCAGAAAAGAAAAAAAAACTGTTTTTGTATCTTAAATGAAACTGTAGAATGGTGGCACACTTTTCAAAAAGTTAGAAGGAGTGGCTGCTGGATAGCCACAATACCTGAGAACAGTAGCCGCTACATCTATGCTAATGGAGGAAGCTGCAAAACTAACTTTAGGACAGAAACTAAAAGTTCTGATTCTCCATCAGATCAGAGTGATTCTTGAGCTCTAAGGATACTTGTGGTTAACACGGGAATAGCTTGTAAAGTATCTGGCCACATTCTTATACACCCCTGAGGTTATGAAACTTGTGCTATTCTTAATCCAGCCTTTCTGATGCCTACAGGCCTAGAAGTTAGCCACTGTTGGGAACATGTAATAACCTAGACTTATGCACACATGCTGAGCATCAGTAACCTGAGGAGGTATGATTCACTGATGGAACAAGTCTTCCTTTAGAATTTTGGAAGTATTACTCTGTTTACATTCAGATTCTAAATGTTGCAATTAAAAAAAAAACCCTAGGCCTTTAATATCTATTGTTTCATGTATGAACTTATTCGTCTGTCTTAGAGAATATTTTAGGAATTTATTCATCCTTGGTGTTCAAAAATTTCTATTACAGAGCATGCATTAAATAACTGATAAGATATTGTAACCAAGTAGGAATTGTTGAGAGATTGGTAAGAGTTCTCGCAATTACACCATGAGAATTCTAAATGGTTATACCTTCAAGTATTTTTCTTTTCTCATGTCTTTCTTTTCTGAAAAGATAAAACAGCTGACTTCATCTTCAGCCAAAGCCGGACCTAGGTTATTGGGAGGGTGGTGATTTTGAAGCATGGGAGCTTCCAGAGTTTGTGAATGTGTTGTATTTGGTATCTGGGGTAATTTCCACTCAACCTTCCAGTGTATGTAGCACTATCTGTCTCCTCCTTTGTCCTGTGGCTAATGTCTCGAGGGTGGAACACTCACTGGTGAAGCAGACAAAGTGAAGTTGGCTGACAGAGGAGTGGACAGTGGACCAGGGCTCCCAGTTTTCTACAGCAGCCCCCATCTTTCCTTCTTGCAGAGGCTCATGATATTGATACCTCCAAATTCTAGAGTTTGTATTGATCTATCCTTAGTGGCTACTCTCAATGCAAGCATTTGGAATTCTGTTTGCTTAGAAAAACAAATCCTTTCACCCACTTACAATATTTTTAAAAATTCCCTCTTATGGTTTGTGCCTTCTGTAAGTTTATAACTTATTTTCTCACATTTTGGTCACATTTCATAATGATAAGTTAAATTATACATGTAATTGTCATTGCACATTGGAAGTCTTTAAACCTCTCTTATTTCTAAATTGTCAATTGTCCGTCCTATAAATAGCCAGCATCACACGCACTGTTCTTACAAAAGATTTTATTTATAAGCTACCTAACCATATATTTTAAAAGCTCATATAGTAAACATGGTATTCACTGCCAAGAAAGCCCTTCTGGTCAGACTGCATTCAAGTTACAAAATAAAGAAATAAATAAAGTAAAATTCAAGAGCCAAGGACTTAGCTTAGTGACATAAGTGCCTGCCTGGCAAACATGAGGTCAAGAGTTTGATCCCCAGTGCCAACAATTAATTAATTAATTAATTAAAGAATACATTCAACTTAAATACTAGTAAGCTGGTTTTTTTTAAATTTTGTTTTCACTCTGCTAAGAAAACAAGCTGAACTTTTCTGATAAGAGTATAGTAACTGCTTTAAACTCTTCACGGAGTAGGTAATAAGGCATACACAAATGAACAAATAAATGAACATTAAATGAATGCCTATTGTTTATCAGCATAACACAGCAATAAGAACAAAGTTTCTAGTCCAGTATGACATGGTCTCTTGTCCTCTATTTGAGCAGTAAATATTTTGACTCTAGGACTTTGTGGAGTCTGTGTCACCAGAATGTTGTTCTTCATGACGTACTCAGAGTGGATGATTCACTGGAGTGTTCACATTTGGTATAATGAAATAACCACACTGCTACTCCAAGCATGAGTTTGGGCTTTTCAGACTTCTGGGCACTGCCAGGCTCTGACTATGGTGTCCAAGAAAATGAGAAACAGTAAGAAAAATCCCCATCCCCCTGGCAAGCATTCATCTTGCTCTAATCTGCCACTGTACCTCTGGACTTCTCCATATTGATAGCCCTCTTTATACAAGTGAATTCTGAAAGCTGTCTCATTAATGCACTGAATGGATAGTGGTGTTTAACCGATTCTGTTTCCAGGTCTCCCTTATCAACGTGTAATAATACATCATGGAAGTCAATTTCACTTGTGGGCATTTCTCAGTGCAGAAAGTGTCTTCTAGAAACCACAGCTGCCCTTCCACTTTCCTTTTTCATCGCTCTTTTTCTCCCTCACCGAGGAGGCACACCTGTCCTCTCTCTCCCTCCTCTATACCTTCTCTGCCTCGCTCTGAATGAACGCCCTCTGGGCTCATCTTTACACGGCTTATGATGTGTTTGACAGTCATTGATGCCTTGCTAGGCTTCAGCTCACGGAGAAGCGATGTAAGGCATGAGCTTTCCTGACAGATTAGAAGGTGCTTTGTAACAAGGGGAAAATCAAATCAAATGCTTGTCACAGGGAATTCCAAGCTATGTTGGAAGGCAGAAAGAGCATGAGAGAAGAGGAGTCACTGAAAGAAGGTGGAAATGCAGTCTAATAAATAAGATGCAGACTATTGAAAAACAACACCATCTAGGAAGACCATAGAAACTCTGCTTCAAAGGTTTGTAACTTCGTTCTCAGAGCCTTTGTAAACCCCCAAGTTTAACAAGAATGTCATGTAAGTTTAGAAAGCAACACCACAATGGTAAATAAAACCACAGAATCACCAATCAATGGAAATGTATCTAGCCATTAAAAACACAAAGTTTATGAATATTGTAATAGTTTGAAAAGTGCTTATTGGGTGATAGCATGTAGAAAAGTGACATAAAATTTCAAAGGCCAGGTAGGATTAATGCCAGACAAAATTTATGCAGAAGGAAAAGGGTGATTTCATACCCACAAATTAAATTGATGTGTACTTTAGGAGTGGAATATATATATATACATATATATATATATATATATATATATATATATGTATATATATATATCCTTTTTAAAGGGTGAGCTACTGTGGTTCCCACTAAAATAAATAAAAACAAACAAATTTTAGGCCCTAAAGGAAAAGACTCAACTGAGGGATAAAATCCAGTGTCTTAGGTGGTCTGGACCTTCAGTTTAATCAAAATGGATCAAAAGGGTGAAGCAAGATTAATAAAAGTGGCAAAGACATGGTAGAGGTTTGCTTGTTTGTTTTGCAATATAGCTATAAAAAATTAATGCAGTTGATTAATAACAGAAAAAATTCTTTTTTTTTTCAAAATTGAGGAGAAAAACCTCTGTGTATCAGGGATATATACAAATATTTTAGAATACCATTTTTCTTTGATTATAAGTTTTATTTAATAAATTATAAATTACTCAGAAACATGGAAGAGCAATGAAGAATATTGAACCATCTTAGAACAGGAAAATGTACAGCTAATATACACATTTCATAGTGTTTGTAAATTTATGTATATATACATACACACATACATATGTATATTTCTCAGCTGAGAATTAATTAGACTATGATACATAAAGGTGTACAGCCACAAAATTTATAAATATCAAAACTATAGGAGCATAAAAACACCTATAAAACATGTTAATAAAAATGTCACACAAATACATGTAAACACTAATTACAGCTGTGTGAAACTACATGGGCACATAGAGATGTAAATAGTTATGCTAAGGAGGAATGGATATAATGCATATAAATATTTTGTGTACAACTGTTTAATAATTAAAACTTTTATTTGTAAGAAAGATATGGAAATTAAATACACACAAACAGCATGGGTTACTGATTTGCAAACTAGAATGCAAAGGGATATAAAGATAGCATTTGGGGTCTCCAGGGTTTCTGGGAGGGTGTACTGGTTGAAAGCCAGTAAAAGGCTGGGGTAAGAAGGTCTTTGATTTCGGCATGGCTGCTAGTTGATTATAATTGATTTATGTTGAGGAGTGTTACAGTCAGGATGCTTCAAGGATGCTATGGCAACAAACAATCCTCAAATCTCTGTGCTTTGAAACAGCGTGGTTAGTTCTTCTGAACAGTGTCTGTCCACAGGGGATCAGCTAAATGTTCTGCAGCTGTCACCACCACCTTTAAAGCCCACACTGACCCAGTGGTTGCCACAGAGAATAGGAGGAGGATGTGTTGAATCGGGTGCTGGCTTTTCCCGCTTTCACACAGAGTTTTCTCACAGCTTTCCCCATGTTTCAATGCAAGTGACACAGCCAATCCAGACTTCAAGGTAGCAGAAAGGTAAAATCCTCCAGTAGTGAGAGAAACCACATATGAATATATGATAATAAAGTCTACCAGATGCACAAGGGCAAGTTTGGAATCCTGGATCCTGAGCTGTACTTGTGAAACTAAAATCCAAATCTGTGCAGTATCCACATGCATCTAAGCTCACCAAAAACTCACTCTTGTTAACCTGGCCAGGAAGATAGTTTTGGTGCTATGTATTTTTGGTATATGGGTGTTGTAAATTGTTTCTACAATAAAACTCTTCACATTGGCTCAAACCTCTATAAAACCACGTTTGGTTATTGTTTTAATGATAACAAGCTGAATATTTGAACTTTAAATGTGGTCTTGGCTTGTTTTCCCAGGAACTAAAGCAGATGGCCAGTGTTGTCATCAGCGGTTCTGACCTCAAGGAGCAGCAAATCACCCTCTGCTGTGACCAGCCACCTTCCTCCAAAATGGGGCCTTTGGGTACACAGGGAAAGAAGCCCTTGTACAGAGTGGCTTTGCACAGCCTGTTAGCACAGTTTAAGCTGCATGCCCTGGGGAACTACTCTGGGTGCTTAGAGCAGCCAAAGGAGCGTAATGAGGAGGAGTGTATGGGACAGCTGCGAAGTGCTCTCTGTGGAAAGAGGCTCACACCAATGCCTGGAGCCACCTCGCCACTCGTTCTCCTTGTCATCTTTGGATAGCAGGCACAAGGAACTGTGCTTAGTGGGATGAATTATGGAGCTGCGATTTACATTAAACACCTTTTACTGAATTACAGATGACAAACTAGGCTCTTGACAAATCTTCCAAGAGCAACCCACCGTGTGCTAATTATCTGGCTAGCTTTTAAGGCTCTGTAGTAAAAGAGTGCATTTATTACTGGAACCGAATTTCAGCCCATTTTCATGACAATGTGTGATCATGATGCTGCGATGCAGGGAAGAAAGATCTGGGACAGCAAGGGGATAGGTGGGAGGTGCAATGTTTCCATGTTGCCACTTCTATTTGTATAGCTATGCACAACACGGCAATAAAAGAGTGAAAGTGGAGAACACAAAATGAGGCAAAGGGAAGTAAAAGTAAGTACTAAGGTGAAGCCAGCATGAGGTCCTCACAGCCATGCCTTCACCTTCTGTGAGATGCATGGGTCACGCCGCAGCGGGGGGCACTGGGCTCTCCAGGAACGGGGGAAGCTCCTGTCTCACAACACACATGTGAACAGAATGTTTGTTAGGAAGTGTAACCAAGCTTAAATAATTCACTCTGTTATGTTTGCAAGGGCTCTTGACCTCTGGTAGGTCCTTTTCCTCTTCACTAATTGAGAACAGCAGTGCTTACCGGTTACAGGATGGTTTCAGGATTGTCTGAAAGGGATTCAGCATTGTGCCTATTCATAAAACAACTGAAATGTAATGGTTTTTTTTTTTTTTTTTTTTTGACACAAGTAAAATTTCCCCCATTAATCAAATGACAAGTTTCAAAGTGCTAAGTATAAGGAGATAGGTTTGTTTAGTAGTTATAATTCTATGGACTACTGGATAGGATGGGCAGAGCTGATGGGACTAAGTTGGCTGTTTGTGGGGTGTAAACTGGAAGTATCAGTGGGGACTGCTGAGAGCAGAGACATTCTTTCCTGAGGAATTTCATAGGACGGTGCCTTAGTCTTTACCAACTAAGCTTGAGAAATTCTAGGTTAACGAAGGCTTTTATGTTGCTTCATGAGTTCTCAGAGGACTTTGTACAATTCTGAGTCTCCAAGATTGGTGAAAGAGGAAAATAAACATATGTAGCATTTGCCAAACTTAATAGACCAAAGAACTCTTTCTTCACTGGACATCTTTTAGCTTATGTCCCAAAAAGCATGCTTAAGAAATAATGTTGGAAGGAGAGGGCAGAATTGCTATTCCTTTGGGTAATCAATGATAATTTTGTTTCTATCAACAGCTTTTGAATTTCAGAGATGGAGTGAGGCTCAGGCAAGAGGATTCAATGTTTGAATCTGGGTGTCTAGCCTAGGGAACTCAGGCTAGGCTCAAAGATAATAACGTAAAAGAAGAGATCGGGATGTTCTTCAGTGTGATCACCTTGAGTTCCATTCACTGCACAAAAATGGTGCTGGGGAACTGTGCAAGTGAAATATGGCAAGATGTAGGTTGCGTGAAATAAAGGATGGACACTCTTCTGGAAATACTGAAGAGGTGAGAAGGACAGGTTGCTTTTTAAAGTAACATAGCAGTGTAAATGTGATCATGAAGTGTTTTCCCTGAAAGAATGTGGATGGAGGCAAGAATTGGGCAGCTCCTTCTGACCACGCTACACTTCCCTTCTCCTTACTCCATTTGGCCTCATTGGGTCCGTCATTAGCTTTTATTCTTTGAGCTGGTACTATGCATAGGCAAAAGGCTGAGTTCCTTGAGGACTTCTTCAGTCTCATTATTTCTCCCTGAGTCCCTCTCATGACTATATTACAACTCTGTAAGTCTGTATCATTAATACCTAAAAATACATGCTAGTTGTAAAATGCCCCAAAATTGAAATATATGAAGGAAAAAGATGAATGTCTTCCTTATTGGGTTGTACAAGTTCTGTCTATTCCATTAATAAAGTGAGCAGAAAAATACATAGTTTATATACGTATTTTAAAAACCAGCATTATATATTGGCTATTTTAATCCAACTTTTTAATTAAAATATCTCCTGGTAATCTTCCTATGTCTTTCAAATATATACATATTTCCTATTTAAAACTGTGTAAAATTTCATAGTTGAAGTCTATGGTAAATGAAAAGGGGATGAGTGCTAACTCTGAGATGCAATTTCATGTTAAAGGACTGTTTAGGGCAGCACGAAGCAAAAACAATAGTGGTCTGAGGAATTTGGAGAACTTTAGCCAGTAGAATCCAGTGATAGTTCCTAGGTGGGAAGAGGCTCAAAGAGGGAGCCATGGCTGCGAGAAGTGTAAGGAGGGTAACTGTGATGGTGACACTCATGCTTTTCTGCACTGAGGCCCATGGTTTAAACAATGAACCACTTATCAATTGTAATATGGCAGCACTGCTATCTTTCTTAGATTGCATTGGCTCAATGCTGGTTAGTGATAGGGCTTTCCAAAGCACTGGAAGGTTTCAACCTTGGAGTTCTCTGGAAGCTGTGGGATTTGAGTCCTCTTTGTATGCAGAGCTTAAGCTGGCAGTGTATGGGAAGCCTCTTTCCTCTTCCTAGATCAAGGAGTGCAAGGAGACAAAGGAGGTATTTACAGACACCTGGAGATCTCATGCTTTAAGGCAGTCACAAACTTAAAATTTCCCTGGTTATTTCATCTGGTTCCAGGCACCATGCAGTTTCATCTTCCCCATGCCGAGTTTGTGCCCAATCATATTTTCCGCTTCTCCAGCATCTCTCTGGAGCTCTCCACCTGTCAGCTCTGATGTGCTCTAACGAAGGCAAAGCCTTGTATGCTGCTTGTCAGATTTGAAGAGGAGCATGACAAGCCACGGTTACTGCTAACTGGAGAAAGGGATGACTTTTTGTGCACGCCAGCTAATTGGTGTCGGCTCACATCACCTTGCATTGCCGTGACAGCCACAAATCAGAGTGGCAAAGGGTTGCGCTAGTCTCTGCCCTCACAGGGCCTACAGTGCAGCATCCAGGGCTCCTAGTCCTCTCACCCAGAACCAGCACAAATTGTACTCTAAATCGTCCTAATCTTCAGGTCAAACAAATTTCAAGGATTTAAATTATAAGAATTCGAAGGAGTCCCTGTAATAGCTGCAGATGACAAGATCCCCTTCCTCTCTGGTCATCAAAGCTCAGAGAAAATGCACCAAACATAGGACTTGCAAAGAAGGTCAGCAGCTGCAGGGGAACAGGTCTGCTCCCGCCCCAGACCATCCTTGGTGGCATTTTTATTATTGTTTGTTTGTAATCTTCATGCACTCAAGTTATTCCTGTTCTAAATTTAGAAAGGGGTGAAGGTCTGGTTTCTCAGCTTTCTGGAAGGCTGAAGCAGGATTCAAACTGGAGCCTGGGAAACTTAGCAATTTAGTGAGAACTTCTCTCAAAAAATACAACAATAAAATGAAATGAAATAAAATGGGCTGGAAATGTAGCTTAATTCAAAGACACTGGATTTAATCCCTAGCACTAAACACACACACACACACACACACACACACACACACACACACACACACACACAGAGGCACACACGCACACATACACACGCACACTCCTTCTTACGGCCTTGTGAACTTTCCAGGTAAGTTAGAAAATGTGATTTCTGATTGAGACGCAGTGAGTAATAATGGAGGAGAGTGATCTCCGAGAGGCAAGTACTTCTCACCCAAATCCTGAGAGACTGTGCCAGAGCCCTTACTACCCAGCATCACTTCTCCTCCAGCTTTCTCTCTTCTTTTAAAGTGTCACACATTGTGTTATGGTTGTATCTCAATGTCTTCCTAAAGCCTCATGTGGTCCTAAGTGGCACTTTTTCAGAAGTGCTTGGATCCAGAGTGTATGATGCTGGGACTAAGGGTATGTGATTATTAAATCATTGCCCTGATTGGTTTGGCATCACCCTCAGCCCAATAGTCTAGATAGAATATAAAAGAAGCTCAAAGAAGTTGCTAACATTGCTTGGACTTGCTGCTTTGCTGCCTTCTTCCTGCCATGAAATGTTTCTCCTCCACCTTGCCAACTTGCCTTGGAGACAGTCCATTATGGACTGAAATCTCTACACACTGGGAGCTAAATAAACCTTTCCTCCTTTAATTTTGAGTGTTGGGTATTTTGCCTCAGCAATGGGAAAAGTAGCTAAAGAATGTTCTCATTTTTTTAGTTTAGGGAAAAAAAACCCAAAATTTCATAACAAAATAATGAGCGAATCACAGCAGTTAATACATTGTGGGCCATTACCTTTAAAGAGGTTACTCAGAGTACAAGACAGTCCAAAAGATTCTAACAAAGAAGAAACAAATAGATAATAACATAAAACTTTCTTTTCAATGAATTAAGATAAACTAGTAGAACAAAGGAAACAAGTTAGCATACATATTAAAATACTTTTAAGGCACTGTAGTAGGTAATTTAGGGAAGAATTTGCCTTTCTCTTCTTCCTATTTATCTTTCTCCAGCTTTCTTGACTCTTCTTTCTCCTGTGTGTTGAAGTTCAAATACTACTTTTCAGTATCTCTGCCCTACCTAAGGATCTGTCTTACATTCACCTCAACACTCTGGTTACTCTATCACCCACATCCCAATCTGTAATTATTTCTGTGCATTACTTGCTGCTGCTGATCTGATTTCTCTGCTAGATTGTAACACCAGGGAGCAGGGATTTTACCTATATTGTGCACCAGTGATTTAACAGTACCAAGCACATGTTAGGGATTCAGTTACTATTTAAGGAAAAAAAAAAAAAGGAAGCAAGGAAAGGAGAGAAAGAGGAAGGAAAAACAAGGGAAGACAGAAGGAAGGGAAGGAGGAAAGGAGGAAACAAGGGGAGGGGAAGACAATGACTTCAGGGCAAGCCTTGTTTTTCCATCAGTGCTGATGCTGATGAAACCTCAGGGCCTCCTGCAGTCCCCACTGTCACCACATAGGTGCTCTGCCTTGATCTCCCTTCTCCTTGCAAGATGAGCAGCATCTGCTCACACTGCTAAGCTAGTGAGTGGAAAATGGCCGAGGTTCCTTTTTATTGTTCACACATTTGTCATAATTTATCTATAGCAGAGAAAAGCAGATACCAGACTGTCTTGGCAGCCTGGCTGAGGGTGTGGGCTGGGGCGGGAAGCCTGGAGAGGGAGGAAGACCAGGGTTTCTCTTCCTAAGCAGGTGATTCTAACTTCTGTTGAATCTCACTGGCTTGTCACACGGCCTCCTGTGTCAGGAGGGTTGCCAGTTTTAAACACCCACTTAATTAATTTAGTCAGAGATTTACAAGAAGAAAAATGAAAGAGAACTAAGCCCAGTGCTTAACTTTAATTCAAAACAAATTTCCTGATTTCTTTTTAAGCGAAAATCTCCTTAAGCTTGGCAGATTTTTTTTCAAAGCTACATCTTAATATGTGGTTGCTTTCAGGACTCCTGGAAGCTACAGTGTTTTCACTCTGGGCCTGCAAGGTTTGCAGGAGGGTTTTCTGCTCTGTGTTTCAACTCTGCGGGAGCAGCAAGGCTTTTCAGGATAGCACAGCAACTCTGCACTGGGTCTTTGAGATACTAGGAAGTGTCACCAGGTGGGGTCTGAAAGGTTCCCTGAAGTGTAAATGGGGACTTCAACCCACCCTCACTGCAGGGTAGGTTGTAGGTTTGCTGACTTACACCACAGGCACAAAACAGAGTTTTAAAGATGCTTAGCATGCTTAGCGAGGGCATAAAGATGGTTATCAGGCAGACAGAGGTTGACAGTCAGAGGTTGCCCATTGCTGAAATGGGATGCATTATGGTCCAGGATCTGACACAGTCTTGGGTTTTCAAGATGGGTGATATACGATATACTCCACTGTTCCTTAGACCACCCATTTGCTGGATTGGGTTAGTATACAAACCATTTGCAGGTATTTTAAATTCAGAAAGATGCTGCCCATTTAACAGCTTCTTCAAGGAGAAGATGGAGGTTTGTGGAAGAAAAGAAGAGCCTCCATTCATAGGAAAAAACAGTGGCCCAGTTTCCAAGGTAATTGTGTCTTTAAAACTTGGGAATTTTTTGGAATTTTCTGGAAGCAAAAAAGGCAATGCAACTTTGTGCAATGTAACTTTGAGTAACTTTGTGTGTGTTTCCTGAAACTACAGTTTTGCTTAAAAGTATAATTTTAAAAAACTAAATGTAATTAAAAATTAAAAGTTTCTTCTCTCCTTTTTACCTATCTTTATTTCTTATACTGTATTTCAAAAGCAATATTTAGAGTCCAGGAAGCCAATTTCAAAGTTGTCCTGAAAGATACCACCTTTATCTGCTTTGCATTCCAGGAATACTTAGTGGCAGGTGAAACTTATTCCAGGAACTTGATAAAATGTAAATTTATGGGTCCCACTCAGGCTTTCTGATAAGCAAGGGAGGAGGAACAGGAATTTTGGTATAATACAATTTAGAAACATTCCCTTGGGAGATTAAAAAAGAAAGCAAGTATATATAATCTGTTCCGTGGGAAATATCATCAAGAAGAACCCTGGAACTGCTATCATAACAATTATGCTGCAATGCAGCTGGGAGCTGGGCGCCTGGCAGATGTCAGGAACATTCTCCATGGACTTCCCAACCAGCAGAACGAGAAGCTTGCTAAACTGCTTCTCTTTGTAAAGTACTCAGCCTCCGCTATTTTGTTGTAATGTTCTAGAAAAAAACAAAGACAACCAAAAAAAAAGTTAGAAGGAGAAAAGAGAGAGAAGAAAAGAAAAGGAAAGCCAGGGTAAAAACAGTGAAAGAAATGGAAAGAAAATAAAACTCAATGGACTCTTGACATCATTTATTTTATATGTTTTTAAGAAACCTGAATTAGAGTTAGTGTCTTACGTTCAGTTTTCTTTCAGGCACAAAGAAGCTTTGAGATCAGACATTCTGAAATGGGTTTTTGGAGAGAAGAAATGCATATGAAAGACACAAAATGGAATTAATTAAGTAGGAAGTCCACAGTTGAAGCTGGGCTGTTTCACTTTTTTCTATTCAGTTTTGTAAACTACAAGTGCCTCCCCACGTCTTCGGCTAGAAGCTGGTTAAAGGTGCACGATCTCTTGCTGAGCACTGAAGTTCTCATGTCCTCGTTTCTCCCCAAGCTCTCTCAGTTGCAGGGCTCCACAGCACCCAGAATTAAATAAACCTACAAATCACACTATTTGAGGTGGCACTGACCATTGGATCTAACCATTGCTTTAGCTTTAGCTTAAATTATTTGAAATTGAGCTTTTTCTAAGCTATAAAATGTTGAATTTCAATGAATTCAGAAAAAGAAAGAAAAATGAAAACTGAGTACCTTAAACAATGACCTTTGAGGTTCCGCAGTATTTAAAGATCAGCAGGCTTGAAGAGTGGTCTTACAACTGGTCAATATCATCTTACAAGCAGACTGTCGTATCTTTATTCTAGCATACTCTGTGCATCTCAGTCAGCACCTAGAAACCAGCCCAGATGATCTCCCCCGTCCCGCCTAGTCAGCCACTCACACTGCCTTTTGCCTTCTTCAGAGGAAGTTTTGTTAGCTTTTTCCTTCTCCTGAAGTCCCTTTTCCTCTCAGGTCTACAAGAGCTCTCTTTGCTTCTTTAGGCTCCTCTGGGTTCATGCTTCCAGTACTCCAGCCTTACTTTTTACTTACATATAAATACGATTGCATACTAAATTTATTCGTTCACCGTAATTTGTTATTTTTGAGCTATGAGTGGTAGGCTTGATGGTCTAACTTGGTCCCCATCCCCAGGCTCATACTTCTTTCTTTTCTCTCTCATGCCCCTTCCTCTTTATTCACAGAAGTACTTACAAATCGTAGTCTGTGTGACCTCTCTTGTCTGCAACATCTTCTCCATTTTTTTAAGAGTTGTTTGCAAATTATATGTTAAACCTCTTGTCTTTCTTCAGGGCATAGCTCTTCCAAGAATCCTTCTGTATCCCCTTTCCTGGTTTGTCTTCTTCTTCATTCTAAGATACCTCGCAAAAAAGAGACATAATGTATTTGTCACAATGAACTATAATTGCTATTGTCTGCTCTGCTATTACTATTCATCTCTGAAATCTAGTGTCTAATGTAATGACTGCTCCATCTGAACAGTGTTGAAGAGAACAATTTCTTTCAGGAACCACATATGACTCATTTTATGTGATTCAGATACATATGATCTTGGAATCTTTTAATCTAGTGATGGGTATAAAATGAAGCCAGATTAAATCATAAGTGCTCTATGATTCTTTACAGGAAGTGCTGGAAAAGAAACACAATGGAATGTCATATGACTATTTTTCTGTTTTGCATATAGAAAACCATTTTTAATATGTCACCAAGGACAACCCTGTAAAAATAAACAAGGCCTCTAGTCACAAAGAGGGAGAGAGACAGAGAGCCAGCCAGACAGAGACAGAGGCAGAGACAGAGACAGAGACAGACTCAAATGGAGAGAGCAAAGATCATACTAACCTTCTCTTCCAGATGGTGGATACATTGTCACGTGAGGCAATTTCATACTCCACATTTTGAGTCAAGTAAGCAACTAATAATTTTAAGCAATTTGCAGTGCTGTCATTGGAAAAACCAGAGATTAATAATTATTGAATGGAGTATTTTTTAAAAAAATTATATGGTTATGGAAGAGAAAAGATAAATTTAAAAATTCCAGAAGACACATGGTAATGAAGTAAGATAGAATATTTGACGGGAATTTGTCTTCTAACACAGAAAAAGATATGTTAAATACACAGAAAAGAAAAGGAAACACATACATTAAGGAAATATGGAAAAAAGATTTAATACTGAATACATGCAGAGCAATCTAGGAGATAGGCACTACTTAAAGACTGGCAAGAAATGAATAATCCATCTGAAAGGGGAAGTGGACTACAAAGATATAAAGTGTATTTTATTAATTTACCTTTCTAGTTCCATTTTTAGCACATACAGTATACATAATCCAGGGCTAGATTTCCAGCCCTTTTGCGGGAGTATATATACTGACAGGTGGATATGTCCTGTGTATTCCACATCAAAGAACAAGATGACAAAATCTATCAGGAGCAGCCAGGTACACCAAGGCTGATCTGGCCCCATTTGTCATGATGAGTGAAACATTACACACAGAATGCAGATGCTGTATTCAGGGTTCAATTACAGGTTTTTGAGCTCCGTGACTGAAAAAATGACCAAAGCAAGGTAACCGCCAGGCAAAAGGGTCAGAGATGAGTGAACAGTGATTTCTGTGTGGTCTGCGCTGCATGTGGAGTTCTGGGAAGGCAGATCCACTTCTTGACTGCTGGTGCATGCATACACACACACGCACACACACACATACACACACATCAGGTTTGTTCAGTAAGAATAATAATAGACAATGAAAAATGAGTTGGTTCCAGGCAGTTACCTATTATGTCTCTATTTTAAAACTAAGATCTGCTCACCCAGTCACATGGGGCTGTGCTTCCAATAATGACTCTTTTAGTTACAAAGTCAGTTACAAGAAAAGGAGAGATAAATATCTCTCCTGCCCTGAACTATTGCAGACTTGGCTACTGAGATCATAGTATAGTAAATAGTTCTAGAGGCATCAGCCAATGAATTCACTTTTAAAATCATCAACTATAAATTAAAAAAATAGCAAAGGATGGAATCATTCATTTATTTTAAAAGGAAATCAATAAATATATTTTCAACCATATGAACATTTAAGGAGCAAGATAAAATAATAGGCACATACTGAGGAATGACAGGGTGCCACAACAGAGAAAATAATCTGCAAGTCTGTCAAAGGTTTAAGTCACAAAATTCAGGTAAGATCCAGTGTATAAAACTGGCTCAACAAGTGTAAAACTGGTCAACAAGTAAAAAGCTGAAAAAATTGAACAAAACAAAAACCAGCAACTCTTCATGCGTCCTGTGAAGAGGGAGAAGCCAGGCAAACTACTGGCTCAGGAAGAGACTGGGGCGAAGAGGACCTGGCCAAAGAACTGCAGGAGCAGGAAAACTTATGCTGTTATTGGAGCAGGGCTGGAGGCTGGGTAGGAGTAAGTCTGTGAGTTGAAACTCCAGGGGAGCCAGGCTGCTCTTGGCTGCTACCTGGAGGTGCTCAACCAGGTTTTCCTGGAGTAAAGTTCCCTCCTATTTCAGGAGGGGGAGGAAGAAAGGAGGTGCTACGACATATGCCAGAGCATTCTGTTTCTCTCATCAAATCAGCCCCAGGAGAAACCAGTTAACCAGCCTAACCTGCTGGGTGCTTTCACCATCTTACTGACCTGGGCTAAGGGAAATGCTTCATCCAGCCATCCAGCCATCCTATGTCATGTAAAAGTGGTGTGGAAGGAAAAAAACACACACAGAACACTCAATCAAGAAGAATGGATGAAATATTTAAAGAATTAGCTGGGTCAATCCACTGAACTAGAATTTTGCAGCCTACAAAATTGCTTTATAAGTGAAGAAGAAATAGCAACTTCTTTAAGCAAACAAAAACAGAGGAAATTGATTGCTAGTAGACCTACCTTACAAGAATGGTTAAAACAAATTCTTTGGAGAGGTGATAAATATATGTCAGCAACTTAGATGTACATAAATAAAAGAAGAACACTGAAGAAGAAATAACTAAGGATAAATTAAAATCTTTCATTTTGTTAAGCAAGGAATATCTGTAGACAAAGTTTATTTCAAATAATGGTAAAAGTGTTGAATTATGAAAATACACACATATGAATTATATGCATATATGTACGTATACATGCTTATATATTAAGAAGAGAATGACAACAATAATACAAGTGCCAAGAGGAGAAATTAAGATTGTTTCCTTACTATGAAGCATCACACTGAGAAGTGGTTAGTGTTATTTCAAACCAAATTTGAATTAATTGTGCATGTGTCTTGCAAATTCTAATATGACCACTAATATTTTTAAAAAAATTAGAAGCATAATTGATGTACTAAGATAGGAGAGACAATGAAGTCATAGAAAATGTTGAACTAAGGCCACAAAAATCTGAAAAAAAGGAGAGACAGAAACAAGGAAGAGAACAAGCAAATACCTAACAAACAGCAACAAAAACAATGAATATGAATTCCGCTGCATCCATAGTAACTTTGAATGTCAGTGGTCTAATATGCGCCATTTAAGTCAGAGATGGAGTGAATGAAAAAGTTCAGAACCATGCATATATTGTCCACATGAACCCACTTTGAATGTAAAGATACGTGTGAATTAGCATATGGTAAACTATATCATGGCAACCCTATCAACTGAAATCAGAACTAGCTATATTAACTATAGACAGAATAGACTTCAAAGCAAGGAGAGTTACCAGGAACAATGAAAAGGATGACATAATGGTAAAGGGGTAAATTCCACAACATTAATATTTAATACACACCTAGCAGCAAAGACCAGTGGACCCTGGCACACTGTTGGTCTGGCTGTAAATTATTACAACCACATAAAAGCATGATGTAAATTCTTTAATTAAATTCTTCAATTAAAAACAGAACTACTATGTGACCCTACAATCCCATTACTGAGTGCGTGTCCAGAGGAGCTAAGATCAGCCTGCTGATGTGGCATCTGCCTTCCAGTGTACGGCAACACCATTCACAGAAGTGGAGAAACAGAAGCAATCTCATTGTCCAGCAGGGATGGCTGGATAAAGAAAATGTGGTCTGCATATGTGACATAGTATGACTAAGCCAAAGAGGGAAACCCTGTCACTTATGATACCATGGGTAGGATCAGAGAGCATCATATGGGATGAAGCAAGCTAGGCATAGGAAGACAAGCAGCATAAGATCTCAGTCCCATGTGGATTCTAAAAAGTTGGTGTTAGAGCTGAGAGTAGAGCAGTGATTCCCAGAGGCTGGGGAGAGGAGTACAGAGGCAGGGATGGCGAGGTTGGTTAATGGGAGCTAAGTTATAGCTAGGAAGTGAAAAGAGATTTCAGTGTGTATGGCATAGAAGGATTACTATAGCTGAAAGCAATGTACTGTGCCTTTTTGTAAAATGGTTTTATAAACTAGAAGAAAAGATGTTAAATACTTTCAACATCAAGGAATGATAAAGATTGAAGAGATAGATGTATTCACCTTAAACATTACGGGGTGTAGGTGTATACATGTATTGAAGTGTCACATGGCACCCCATAAATATGTGTAACTTTTATGTTTTAATACAGCAGTTAAAATAAATGTGGTTTAAAAAGCTTTCCTGGTAGGAAATTGTAGACTGCTGAATTAGATGCAGTCTTTCAAGAATGTCACAATGCCTATTATTTCTTAACGAGTCCATCCTATCTGCCCTCAAACTAACTCAGAGTGAGTTCCTGAAGATTTAGGTACGTGGCAGGCAAGTGCTAAAGTCACTAGGACCTATTTAAGCAGCTTTGTGTGTACGACAGGTGGGTAGGTGGAGTGCAGCCTCCCTGCCATTTAAATCGCCGCAACCTTTGAGTGACAGGTAGAGCATCACAAAAAATGCTTGATAGGAGTAAGGGCTGAATTTCACTACATATTTGAGTGCAATTATAAAGCCCGAGGTAAGCACTGAAAATCACTGAAATGTGTAAATGTGTAATTTTTTTAATGTGCCAGACATGAAGTAAAGGGTGTTTAGCGTTGTGGGTAGTTTTCACAATGATCGGGTTCTATTGGTATATCCATTTTGCTCCCTACAAACCCTAGTGGATACAATTTCCTACTGAGTTTGTAAATGATTGTGACTTACATGGAGAGTGTGCCCAACCTTCACAGTGCAGAGAAACTCTTCACATCTACAGAGGGTGTTTGATGAGCAGACACTCCATGGTAAATACCCAGAGACACAGCCTGAAGGTGGTGTCATCACCACACAGCTCAGTTTCCAGCCATCTCTCTCCCCATGGAAACAACCACTTGTCTTGCTTAAGACTTCTCTTCTGCTCACCGTCAATTCAGCCCAGCGGGGACTGAGCTGAGTGGCTAAGCTACCCTTCAAAAGTCCCTATTTGTCATTTTTAGATGCTGTTGCCTGTTATAAATAATCATAATAAATATGCTTTAATAATTAATTTGCAACTATGTGACATAAAATTATGCCATTAAAACAAAATTTACTGTCTTTCCCAGGATCTTAATTGAGCTTATTACTCCACCCAATATAAGATCTCCTTTCAATTAAACTTCTTTGCAGCAGTAATTGTAATAATAATTGCACCAACCCACATACATTGCTGTCTTATCATCCTGAACATGTCTCTCATCTTGGCACTGTAGGAATCTTTGTGTTGGCAGGATATTAGTGAAGCGTGTTGTAGTTAACACTAATTAATTCATGTTGGTTTCTTCGCAATCTAATGAAACGAAATTAAACCTGTACTTTGTTCATTTGGTTTATATTTTCCAAATGAGATGCCTAATGGAGACTTTGAAAGGCATGTCAGGCTTACATAGTCTCTTTGTGTTTCCTTTAAGCTTTCTGAGCAGCTCTAAAGATGGTGCTAATAACAATGATGATGGAGATACATAAGCAAGAAAGCGAGTTGACATGATGTGGCAGAAGATTGCTGAACACTGATTTCTAGCTAGGAACTTATAACCAGACAGTGGATTCTCACAGGATTTACATGAGAGAAATAAATCATTAAAATTGATGAACTCCCTTACTTATAGGATAGAAATCCCAGATCTGCAATACCAAAGGATCTGAAAATACAACAATTATCAAGGTAATTAACACAAATTTTCAAAATGTTTGCTATTCTATAAAATCAATTTTCCACATAAAAACCATGATGGCTACATTTTTCTATTTTGGCTTTATTTTTTTAGTTCTATTTTTATTTGCTCAGTTCTTTGTTTTTATTTAGTTAGAGAAGAACTTAAAATGTTGATTATGAGTTCAGAGATTAACACTTCAATTCTTACAAAAAATATTCAAAAGAGAATTTATAAGTTCTTTTTTTTTCCTTTGGTTTCTTTTCACCAGGTAAAATTATATATATATATATATATCTTGAAAATAACTCTGATACTGGCCAAATCACTTTTCAGATTTGGCCTTGTTTTTCTTTTCTCATAAAATTACAGTGTTGAGCAATAAAATATTTCCAGACTAAAAATTTAATACCATGTGATTCACCATGTAACATGAGCAGCCAAAAATGTATTCATAGGAAAATTCATAGTCACTCAACAGTCTTGCTAAAAAGAGTAATAGGCAGCCTTTCTATATAACCTACTGTATACCAGGCATTGATAAAGGTATTATATAGACAGAATTATGTTTTTGTATTTCCATCTTGTATTTTTATTAGTACATGTGTGTAGTACATAATGATTATATTATGGGGAAGGCATCTTAACTCTTTTTCTTTCTTTTCCTGCTCCTCTAACTTCAGATCTCTTTCTCATTTGTCAAAGCTCTATTTCCACTTTTCCTTTGATTAGAGAAATTCTATTTGTCCTAGCTATTTCCCCTCTAGGAATCTTTCCAAGAGAGTTAAAGTCATCATAGTACAATGAAATACGTATATCCATATTTGTAGTGGCACACTTTATAATAACTGAATCTTTGAGACAGCTTATACATCCATTAAGAGATGAATGGTAAGGAAAATGTGATATTTATACACGGTGGAGTACTACTCTGCCATAAAGGCTAAACTTGAGGGACTTGTAAGTAAATGTATGCACCTTGAGATCATAGTGTTATGTGGAATAGCTCACACACATACATTTAAATATAACATGGCTTATCTTACATGAGTAACCTAGAGTACAAATAAAGAACAAAGTAAAGCACAGATAATAGTAAATAGGTGGTCTCTTCCAAATGGGAAGAGGAACAAGAGGTGGAAGAGGGAAAGGGAGGAGGGGAAAAGGGATTTAAAAAGGCAGAATTAGTTTGGACAAAGAGACTATAGCTGTCTTTCTGGAACAAGTACTCCAAGTACCCTGTCAAGCAAATGAATCAGGAAGGAAGAAGGGTAAATAAAAATGGGCTACAGTCTGAGATGGCCCAGAATAAATCAGATCTTGTGTAGTTCGATGACTTGCCCCTTGGGAGGCAAGAAAATTATATAAAACCGTCTTTGTGTCAACAAAATTTGCAAGCAGCAAGACTGGTTTATAAACATGGACTATTTTATAGGAATAAAGATGTGCAGGAGACATGTTGCACAGAGAACTCAAGAAATTATTTGAATATCTCTCACCACCTGCAACCAACCATACCCCTTACTCCTCTGTCAGAACCTCACTCTGATTTGGTGTGATGGCGTTACTCTCCTGCCGTTGCTGAAAAAGAAAACACAAAATCAGCGTCTCATCCCCTTTTCTAGATTCCTCTGCATCTCATCCATCACTGCCCAAAGAAATTTTAACTTCTCAATTATTTTCAATCAGTTTCTAGACTGTTTTGGTCTATGAATGCTTCTGCTCTCTAGCAGGTCAGTAATAAAATTGTCAGTTACAGCTTATATAAAATAAAGTTTGGCAAGGTGAAGGGATTTGTGGCATTTTATACAAATCTGCATCAGATCAGGAATTTGGATGCCAGCACACATCAGGCATGACACGAGCACATTTTTATACTTCTCATCTCTCATGTTTGCTATTATAAAACTTAGTTTTCCCAGGGCAATACTCAGAACATCAAGGGTCCTATGAAAGAGACATAAAAGGTAATGGAGAAAGAGGAGTCTCTCTCTCTCTGTCTCTCTCTGTCTCTCTCTCTCCCTTTCTCTTTCTCTCTGTCTCTGTGTCTTTCTTTCTCTCTCTTTTAATAGATAAGTAGATATTCTAAACAACCTCAGACTGAAAATATTCTTAAAAATGTGCCTTTTATTGAGTATGTATAAATGTCTTTTCTTGACATTAGCTGTTAAAAATTACAAGAACCAATTGGAGTTTGTCTAATTTAGTTTTTATACAGCCCTCCCCTTCATTTTCTTTATTTTTTTAAATTAAATTTCCATTGGTACACATTTGCAGTATACAAGGATTACCATCCCTGTGCGCAGTTGGTAACATACACAGTGCCTCTCAATCACTTTTTTACCCATTTCTCTCCCTTCCCTCTATCTCTTGGTTCTTTTCCCTTCTGCAGCAGCTCTTTCTTGCTATCTGATCACACTGGTCTCGATCGCTTCATCACTACCTGTTTGGATTCTCAGTGGGAACCTAAGGGCCTGTGTGCCGTCACAGCAGCCTCCATCAAGCAGCTGGAGTGCATAACGCAAAAAAATGCTAGATGGGTGTGATGGGCACGCAGTACTCAAAGGTCTTACAGACTAGCCACAAAAACCAGATTTCAATGAAATGAAAACAATAACAAGACATAATGAGAAATAGAAATGGTGACCAGATGCTAAATTGTGATTGGTTGGTTTTAATTTTATTTGTGTGATTTCACAGCAAGAAGACACTAAGAATTATGGGACCAAGCAAGCTTTTTCCAAGAAGCTGCTTCATGGGCAGCCATCCTCACTCGTGTCCCTGTGCAGCCCATGGTAAATGAGCAGCCATTTATACACTTGTGTTTCTGCACCAATCTTGTGCCTACAATATCTGTTCACTGTTGTCATGGAATCCGTATTGCCTATTTCCATAAAGGAAACATCAGCCATGGAAGACAACTTCACTACTTCCGAGCCCAGGTGATCCTCCTTGAATTCTAAGACCAGCAGTCATCATGACCCAGAGGAAACCTCTTGCATGGCCAGGAAGGGTGCTGATTTCCAAGGCAGAGTACTGGCCTCTCAATACTGCTCAGTCCTCCATCTGTGTGCTGGACCAGAAGGAGTGAGGAAAATTCAGGTATTTACATCATTCCAACTGGACTCAGTCTCTCACAGGCATGGGGCAAACAGGAATTGCAGAAACCTACTACACAAAGAATCTGATTCAAGTTCTATTCTACTAATCACATGGATTTTACCTACCAAAGGAGCCCATCATGGAGAGGAGCTAGAATCAATGCCTCATTGTCAAACAGGATGCTTACTTGAGTAACACCATTCTCTGGCACCAAAGCAAAGAGTGCAGGCTACAGATTGTGGTGCTGGCTACATCATCAGGGCTTGAATTCTTAAATGGAGAAAAAAATACTTTGGTTTTTACCATGTTGTTGGTCTAACCAAATGGATACTCACCTCCAAGAAGCATTTTAGAAGCAGAAAAACTTAGCTCCCAACCTGCTTTTACTGAACCATAATCTACACTTAGCAAAAGCCTCAGGGCTTTTATAGCAAGCTACAGTTTCAGAAGGCCCCCCCCCTTAATGAATATCAAATCTACTCCCTCATGCAATTACCATCTAGTGGTAATACAAGCAAGAAAACAAAGTATAATAATGATTCCTATAGCTATGTGAATGCTTTTTGAGCAACGACTAATTATTAGATACATTGCTGAGTCTTAAATTTGTGTTCTTTGCAGTGACTCATTTAGTGCTCCAGACAAATGGAATAATACTAGGGAACTGATTTTTCCAGTGAATGAAGCATTGCAATTTAATTTTAGCTGAAGTCATAGTGTTAGATTTCCATTGCAAGATGAAGTTTCAGAGATTAAAAAAAAGTACTTCAAAGGAGAAAGAAATTACTTATGTTGGCTCACAGTTTCAGCCGTGTCAGTCCATGGTCAGTTAGCTCCATGCTTTTTGACCTTCAGTAAGATCTTGGTGGGGAGGATGTGGTAGTGCAAAGCCGTTCATCTCACGTTGCCCAGAAGCAAAGCAAATGAAAAGAACTGGGCTTCATTACTCCTTTCAGGGCACAAGCTCAGTAACCTAACTGCCTTCTTTTAGGTCCCAGCACCTAAAATTTCCCCCAGCTCCCAATGACGCTACCCATGGTTGAGAGCATCCATGGGACTTTGGGGGTCATTTATGAGCCAAACCACCATAGCTGGGAACTGATAATGTGGAGATTTGAACCGAGGATAACTAATATTCGGAGCCCATCCTTAAATGCTACATTTTATTGATACTATTTCAGAGTAGAGATGTCGAACATTATAGAAATGAGTAACTCAGGCTTTTCAGAAAGTGATGATGGAGCTGAGATGCCAAAGTGAGGAAGATTTGGGCAAGGCAGTGGAGCCTACGAGGCATGATCTGAACCTTTGCTTTGCCCACTGACCTGGCTGGACTTGTTTTGTATGTATTCTTAGACACCCAAATGGCTTCGTTGCAGCTTCTCTCTGCTCCCCTTGACTTGTTGTGCGCAGTGATCAGGATTACCTTGCTGTGGATTTGTGGCTCTGGCTTTCTTTGGGATCTTTCAAGATGCCTGTTCCCATTATTAGAATAATGATTTAAGAATCTCTAAACATGCTGTATGCTTCTCCATAAGCTTTCAGTTTTCATTTTTGCAAAAATTCATGCATCTAATAAAAGAATGCTCTCAACACTAGTGTCTGTCCAATAAGCGGCATCTATAGACAATGGTCAGTGTGTGCATTTTTCCATTCCTTTGGATTGATACATTGTCTTCTGAACTGTCTTTTTGGGATTAATTCCAAATGATAAAAATTAAGAAAAAAAAAAAAACCATTTTGCGATACTGATCCCTGAAAAGCACTTTGGAGTGAAGGGACAAGAAAAGCAAGCTGTCTTCATGACCTGAACCTGTGCCAGGCTGATTCTGAGCCTCCTTCTTTATGCTGGATTTCTTTTCACAGGCTTAAATTGTCTGGCATGAGCAGCTTAAGTTTGTCTCGCCTTGGAAGTGAGTGATTCTATAGTTATGTGAAAATCATTCTCAAGATAATTCTCTAGAAGTTTAATTTGTCAACCCAGATCAAGGGAATCCAGCTAAATTGGCTATAAAGTCTTCAGAACTCAAACAGAGAAATATATAGAACATGTAATATGCTCAGCTCCATGGCAGACACTTAGTAAGTGCTCAGTGAATGAAAGCTGAGGTTGCATTCTCTTGTCTTTATTCTAAAAAGACAGAATCAGCTCATAGTTATTGGTGCCAGCATCTTAAAGAACAAACAATATGCATTCGATTGCTCTTTGGGTTTGAGCTGTAATATATTAGTATATTGCTCTGTTACAATTTTATTGGTTCACATTTTGAATAAAATTTCCTTTCCCAATCCTAATAGGAGTAAGACACCTAACCTACTGATAACAGCTGAAAATTTGTTTTATGTCTGGGTGACGAGATTAGCCAGTTAATATTGATAAGACAATTGGCTATATAATTATTCATATACATAATAATTGAGAGATATCTAATTCATATTAGTGTCTGAATACAAAAACAAAGCCAAAGATCCCAGAAGAATATGCAGATCAATGTTTTTGATGTCTGGATAAAGAAACTTTGTAGGAATGGATAATGAGGAAATTTGGGGAAGATAAATTTTAGTCTCATATGGACCTTGTTTAGAAAGCCAGACCTGTCTCTTAAATTGTAAAGGACTAGATTGATCATATAGTTCTTCTTCCTCCACTTCTCTGTTACAAAACTGGGCACAATCATGATATTTACTTGATGTAGTTGTTCTTAGATTAAAAGAGATAAAGCATGGAAATTGTTGGACAGGATACCATCTGAAAAAAATTAATAAGCCTTTTTACTATCTCTGTACTACTGGATGAAATGGAAAATGTCCGCATGTCATAAACTGTTAACCACAAAAATTATAAGGCAAATGTTGACAAAGAAAAACAATAATCTGCATGATAGACGATGGGTGAATACTCCTAGTTGTTAATATTTCTTACAAGTAAGCAAAAAAAAAAAAAAAGGGAAAAAAAGACCATTAAAACTTACAATCAATCTAAGGAACCCCCATCCTCAAATCTGCATTAAAGTGACAGTGAGCTGAGTTATAGTTCAGGAGTACAGCACCTGCCTGGCAAGTACAAGGCCCTGAGTTCAATTCCCAATACAAAATAAAAAGGTGCCCATGAATATATGTAAAGCTAGTAAAACTTAGAGGTAATAACACAAACATGAATTATAAAATATCTCTTCCCTCTTAACTTGACAAAAATATTCTGTAGGGAGTGAAGAAAGAAGCAGTCCTACAAAGTGTTGCAAGGTCTAGAGGGTACATTCTTTTCCTGGGCAATTTGCAAAAGTTTATGTCAAAATTTTTAGAAATTTTTATATTGTTCAATTTTCAATCTTCCATCCCAGATCTAATCAGAAAGAATTCATCAAGGATGAGTCCAATGCTCAGAAACAAAGCAATATTCTCAGTTATGAAAATGTTGAGACAAACTGCATATCCAATATTACAGAACTGATTCAATAATTTATAAAAACATTTCTTTTTATATAATTTTAGTAGCATAATAAAATATATTTAGTTACACTTCTAATTAATTATAGAGTAATGCATAGATTTTTACTTGAAAAAAGAAAATAAATGCAAAATACTACTAATTTTAGTTTGATTGTGTTTTTTGCTACTGGGAATCAGACTCACGACTTCATGCTTTCCAGGCAGGTACTGGCCTACTGAGCTATAACCCCAGGCCCTATAGTACCAATTTTAATGAACAGAATATATAAAAATATTGTCATCATGATGGTAAAATTTCAGGTTAATTTTCAATGCACATTTTACATGCTTTTTCTTCCACTTTTTACACTTTTAAATTTTGCTCGTAAGTTTTAAAAATCAAATTATATGATTAAAACTTATAGAATAAATGTTTGTGTCCTATAAAAACTGTTGTGGAGAAGAAATAAATGATCGTGAGTAATCTCAGCAAGAGAACATTGATCCCAAAGGAAACTTGTGGTGTTGAGCTCACCAGCACCAGTATTCTATCTAAAATGCTTTTCGGAGTAGGCCACAGGTTTGTAAGGGAGAATGTGCTGTGAGATCTCCATTCCTACCTTTACAATGTCTTTCTCACCTGGTGGGAGCCTTTTAAGAATGGCAAGGATTAGAGAGAATCACATAAACTTAGATTTGGAAGGTGTCTCAGATTGGCCTATGACCATCTGTTTTAAGGTCAGAAATTCATTTTTACGAGTTCTCTTTCTTTATCTGAAACTGCTCCCTTTCCCTGCACCGTAGTATGTGAAAGTTACTGAATGCTTCTGGATGACTCAGAAAATTTCTTTCTCTAATGATATCTGTCTCCTAAATGTCCTTTTCCCAATTTTAAAATGCAAATGTTTCATTTTTTTATTCCTGGCCTTTTATGGTGTTGTATTTAAAACATTATACATCCGAATCACAAGCTGGTTTTAATTTGGTTAGAATAATGAAGGAAATGACAGATGATATACTGATTTTTATCAGGGAACCTAACTGCCAAGCGTCCCACTGTGGCCTGGCACTTTGTAAGCACATAGTAGTTGACTGAGGGTATTAATGCCAAACTATTGGCTGAAGATAAATACTACTGATCTTTAGCTGACAGGTGGTAATTGGACATAACTTTAACTTTTACAGTTGTATTGCAGTAAGAGCTTTGAATGTGAAATCTACCTTTAAGAGACTTTTAAGTGTTCAAAACAGTGTAATTAATTATAGGACCCATGTAGTACAGAAACTTTCTGGAATTTCTTCCTCTTGCATTATGGAAACATTCCCCTTACTTCATTAGCAACCTCTGTGTCTTCCTCCTCCCTGGTCCTGACCACCACTCTCCTCTTTGCTCACGTAAGTTTGATGGTTTTAGTATTTCATGTAAGTCTAACCAGGCAACAATTTTGTACGGAAAAACTGAAAGTTTAGAAATATGCATTTTCTATACCACTTGTTTCATTTTAATCAGAGAGACACAAATTGTCATTTATATGGCACCTTTTCCAATTTTCTACTTTAAACAGGAAATGTCCCCTGTGGTTCTTGGTTATTGTTCTGATGTGACTTTTTTCTTTTGTTGTTTTAAACCTTTAAAATATTTGTATGTTTCTCTTCACTTTGTTTTAGGTCCCTCCCCAGTTAAGTCTTGTGATTTATTATATATATTTCAGTGCAGTGTGATATCTGTAATAGGCACCCAGCAACTGGTTGTGGGTTGATTAAATTGGTGAATTCCATACCCTATGTTCAGAGTCCTAGCCCATCTGAAGTAGTGTCTTCAGGCTGGCCTCAAACCTGCGATCTCTTGTTTCGACTTCCTAGAGTGTTAGAATTACTACCACAGTCAAATTTTTATCTTCTGGTTAACCTTGGTAACTGGAACTGTAAGAGCATTATTTACCCAAATGGCTGCCAATATCCTCCCCTGCAAAGTTATAATGTGGGAATAGTTGAATATTATCACTAAAGGTAAATAAATACCTTGGGAAGATCTTATGAGATAGAAGAAATAGTAGGTTATACTGTAGTGAATTATTTGTTGGTGGTAAATAAACACGAGAATACTATCATCATAATAGCCTAAATATTCAGTCGTAAGATTTGCTCAGAAAAAAATCATTATAAGAATTGTGCATGAAACAGGAATAAAACACTGGGTTGATGTTTAGCAAACAAATTTTAAACACAAAAGAAGGGTTTCCATCACAGACTGACATCTTTTTATATAAATCAAAAGTAAAAATAGTTCTGTCCAACTGTGGAAAGGATAAATTATGGAGGTAATGTGATATCAGTTATCTGAATTGGATCATTATGTATTGTTTATATATATTAAAATACCAGTATATAGACATACTGTAGCATAATGTATACATACTGAGGATAATTATTCCATATCACTTAAATTTTTTTTAAAACATTAGAAAAGTAAACTTTGTTACTAGGTTATCAGGGTGTGATACCTTAATGCCTTTGGCTGTTTAAGAAATCAGTGTCCTTGACAAGTGCATCTTGACCTCCTCAGTGCAGTGGACCCTGTCCATATATTCTGTCCTACAGTAACAAAGAGGATACTCAGTGCCACTGACTGATGCCAAAATAAGGATCTGAACCATCCTTAAGTGAAGAGGGTTAAACTATTCATCTCAAAAGAACTGTGTTACTTAGCTGTGCTTCATTTCTACTCATCTCTACTATTAATATTTTCTGCATACACTATCTTATTAAGCTCATACATTTTCCAAATATTAAATTTCTATCTCTCAAAGTATTGATAAGCTACCATCATATTTCCTTTTATCAGCCAAACTGAAGCTATTGGAAAAGAGGAGAATGTATATCACTGCATTTCAGTATGGCAAGGAGAAGGAAACACAAGAGACTGAGGTCCCTACCAGTGCTGCAGGGTGCTACATTACCTGACTTGGGCACTGTTTTAATGACAAGGAAGCCCCATACAAAAATGCATGCTGAAAGGAGGCATTAAAGCATATCTGAGTAGAGAGAGATTCATCTTCCAAATCCACCCTTTAATTCTCTGATTCAACCAACATTTATTGATTACAGTTATTGATGACCTGCTACCCAGCTAATTTTTTGTTTGATGTAGCAACAGAAAGTAGATGACCAAACAAATCTTACCTACACCATGAATGTCAAAAGATATTTAAAAATACATTACAGAGATGGACAACAGAGAATGTTTTATGCATATTTTAAGATAAGACAAACTGTAGCTAAATCTCAACACTCAAAGAACAGTCCTGCCCTTCTCTAAGGAAAGTAGGGCTACAGCAGGAGTAATCCTAGGAAGGCTGTTGTCTACTGAATGGGTTAGTGGCACCTCATCTGATGCAAGAGAAGATAATCCATCAAGTTGTTAACAAGGAGGGGCTGGGACATGAAGCTATCTTTTTTTCCCAGATGTAAAACAGCACCACAAAGTTACTCTGCTTTCATAATAACATCCATCTTTTTTGCCTTCAAATTTCTTTCTTTGACTTCCATCTCAACCATGGCTTGTATCATCATCTCCAAATGAGATAAGGACTCCCTGGCAATTGTGAATTAATCACCATCTGTGAAGTGTGCTTGAGGCCCTTAAAGCCTCTTTCAGGAGATCCACAAAGTCTTCCCATCCCCAGCTTTTGTGGGAGGCTATATTTCCTTCTCATGTGTCAGATAAAGCAACACATCAATACACATTGCATGTAGTAGCAAATATATAACCCCAGGCTTCCAAACCTGGCATAAAGGAAATTGATACTATGTAAAAACAATGTCATTCTTCTCACCAAACTTGTTTTTCTTGTAGAAAACTGTCACCTTATATTAAAAGATGATTAAAGATTGATAAAACAAATACATATTGCAAGCTCAGCCACAAATTCTTAAAAATTTTTACAGGCATTCTGTTTTTCTCAGCAGATATTTCTCAGTGAGATTCTCTTTTAAATCTGTGTTATTAATGTCTGGAATGGAAATATTGAAGTCCAAATGGGGCAACAACTATTGGTGAAGATAGAGGTGGTTTAATGTGTATTCTAGAGAAAGCTCTACTAGAATTAGTATTAATACCAGCAGAGCATAGAGCCCTACACAGTTTCATAGGCATATGCTGAACCAATTTGGGAAAATAATTCCTTACATAATACCATAATTCTTGTGTCTATAAGGAAGGTCTTTAGGGATAACAGCAGAGCTAAGGCTGGCTGAATCTTGAAGTTACTGGATCATTTTATTAGAGACCTAAAGTTGCCACTGGTATCTGAGAATAAGAAAGCGTAGTATCAGATTGTTCTAGTGTTGTCTGTCATCTGGAAAGTGTCTTGCAATAAAGCTGGTTTCCTGGTTCATGTGTTTGAGGCAGACAAACTGGGGGCACTAAGGGATGATGAGACAGTCACCCCACACATTTCTGTGTGCCTCCATTAATGGTATCTCTAGGAAGCTCATTGGCTCAGACAGTCAGAAAAATCAAGAACTCAATGATATAGAATATTTAACATGAATATCACCCGATTGTGAGCCAGTGTACATGAATTTTATGTATATTGACTTCTTTGTTCCACCACTTTCCTCTGAATAAAAGAATCCATGTGTCTGCCCAAAATTCGTTCAGAGTTTTCTTGACCCCTCAGTTTTCAAGTAGTGGTCAATTACTTCCAGGGTTTTCACTTGCTTGCCGTTGTAGAATGCTGTTGTCAGATTTCCTGATAATCATGAAGAAGATTATGGTGAAGTAGCCGTCTTCCCGCAGTTTCCCTCTGGAGAGGCCATAAATAACCTCAGGCCACGTTGGCTCTACTGGAAGGTCTCCATCCCCCAGCTGATGCTCTTCCTGCATCAGGTGTCATTTCTGCTGTGGGAAATACTCTCGCTTGTTTCTTAGGATGGAAAAAATGTCATTCCTAAAACTGTGCATACAGGCATCCAGAAACCAATGGATGTAGTGGTAATAAAGATACATCATTTATTTTTATATGTGTAAGAAATAAGCAAGTTGCTTTAATGTCATGTGTAGAAATCTCAATTATTTATCATAAACATAACCTAAGTAAAACCAGAGATGAGGTCAATATTATATAAACTAACCCTGAAGTCATAAGCTGTTTTATATTCATTCTGTTGACTTTTGAACACCACGTTAAACTTGCTAGTATGGAATTGGGTGAAGGATTTTTCCCTCCCAAATATAACCACTAACGTAATCTAGCCGTATAACTACCTAGCTTCATCTTCTTCCTCTGTTGTCAACAAAGGCCACAAAGATTTTTGGGAGGAATAAATGTGCAATAGATATCAGAAACATAGACCCATTTATTATTTACCTCATACATCTATTTATGCATCTTTCATGTCTATGATGTTGCACTAAATATTAGGAATATAGCAAGGAACAAGTCAGATACAATTTACATTCTTACAAGCGAGGCTCTTTGCCTGGAAAAACAGACTTACAAGTAAATCTTAGGGCACCTTTTAGCTGTGGAGGGTTGAACAAAATTTATGGAAATGCAAAATCAGATGTAGCAACCGTCTCTGGGAGAACAGGGGATGAGTCAAGGTAGAGAGGAGATCACTCCACAAAAGTTTGTAGAAAAGTGTGTATCAGGAAATAGTTTAATTGGTAAAGCACACCAGAGATAGAAGTAAAAACCCTCATTAGTGCAAATAGAGCTTTTCAGAACTTTCTCAATATTGCCATTCTCTTCTCTCATACTTCAGTTTTCTGATAGTACCTAACAAATTACACAAGTTATTCCAAATTATTTCAATTGGTGTTTTAATAATACGAAATCAAGTATTTAATCAGAACTCACCATGGTCTAGAAATCGTGATGAACTTTGGTTTCTATTGACGTAGTATATTCATTCTAGCATGGGCACCACATTTAACTAAATTTCCTTTTACACACACCAAAACTGACTAGTAAAGTAGCTTTGCTATGTCACTGGGGTCATATAATTAATGAGTATTGAATATAGAAAATTTGCTTTTAGAATTGGCACCAGTGTGCTGCTTCTTGTATAAGCACATCAATCTCAGCATTGGTATTTCAATCACTGTGTTCTGTCTTCAACCAGAAATTGTCATGAGTATTTTACTACTCAGAATAACATTTGAAGGGTTCCATATCACTCTTTAATTGTTAGAGTACATTGAGTATTAGATGTTTAAATATTACTTGTGTACTGATAAAGTTTTGTTGAATATCCTGATACTTTGTCCCTAGCTTCAGGGATGTCTAGTTTTTGTGAGCACTATTGGTCTTGGCTTAAGTATTTTAGTGAAAGTATGATTAAATTATAATGCCTAAAGTTAGTGGAAGCAAATGACAATTATTGAACTCCAAGATGAAGAATTTTGCAGATATGTATGGAAAGTTCCATGACAATTCTGTAATGAGACTGAGTTTGAAAGGGATATATGTAGTAAAATTAAATACTGTGTACAGTGATGCTCAGAAAGGTTATTATACTTCACTTGAGTTATGTAGATATCATCAAATTTCTTTCTGTCTGCATTTATTTACTGTAGTTTTATTAGACTGAACCCACACTGTCAAATCCCACTAAAGAAAGCTAGATACATGAACATGGAAAATAGAAACCTAGAGTCCATCATTCCAGTTAGGTTGGATGACACAATATGTGTGTACATAGGCATATATATCTATAAATATATAGACTTTAGTTCTAGATGGTCCTCAACAATAAAATCAAAGATACTCTTTTGCATGAAGTGGAATCTTGTATTTGAGAGGTCACATGCTTTGCTTGAGAACACACTATTATTGACCTAAATTGCTTTACTTGAAAGAAAATGAAAAGCACCTTGAAAATGGACTGGTGCCACTTGTTGGACTCCAGATGTAGGTGATAAATTGTCATTTAATCCACATAAGACTACAAAACTAATGTACATAACAATCTTCCCAGTACTAGATATTGTGTAGTCCTTCAAAAATGTCTCCATCTCCCTTGTGAAAGGTCTATAAATTTAGATTTTGTTCTATTTCAATATAAATGACAGATGGTTGATAATGATGAACAAGCTTGTTATCATTCCGACATTTCCGGTAGTACATCAAGGGACACAAAGCATTGTAGAAATGCTTGGAGAGCTGGGAAAAAATATACCAACAAGGTTGCAATAGCATGGCAGCGTGGAGGAAGCAGGGATGATGTCTGGTTTGAGAGGTCTGGTGTGGTGAGTGATGGGAGGAAATGGTTCTATGAAGAATGTGCGGTTGGAGGTGAAGTAGAAATATGAGAATCAAAGAAAGGAGATGGCACTAAAGGAGAGTGTGATAAAATAACAGAAGACTCAAAGATGAACCGTTCAGCTAGGAATACACGTGGAGAAGAGTAACCACAGTGCTAGGTCCATATGGGTGTGTTTTAGAAGACAACGTTAGCAAATTATTCTGATGCTAGGCTGTAGAGTCTGAGTAGTCAGACAAGATATTTCTACATAGTCAGTCTTGCAAAGGAGAGATGAGCCAAGTTAAACAGCTGTCAGACTTCAAGCTCTCTGCCTCCATTTTCAGTAAGCTTTTAAATAAAATTGAAACATAGCATCTATATGCACCAATAAATTCTCACCAACTAGTACGGCCCCGTCATCCCATACATGGCAAGAAGTTCTGCAAGTGTGTGGAAGCCCTGACTCACACGAGCACCTCTTCACCTTCTTTCCCCATTCCTGATATGTTTTCAGCCTTATAGAAGGGAAATCAGATGGTGCATATCGATTCTAACTCCTTTCGCTCAACTTCACATTTGTCAGGTTTATCTATTTTGTTGGGAAGTCTATAATTCATTTGCTTTAGTTGAATTATACAAATGTACATCAGTTACATGTGTTTGCACTGTTGATACACATTTTATTGATTTTCACTTTATTTTTAAGTTGATTTTCACTTTAGACTATTGCAAGACTATTTAGACTTACTGCACAATCTAAGGCCTCCACTGTAATTTTAATTAACGTGGTATGATGTCTATCTTTGTCTCATTGCTGATATCAGATCAAAGCCATTCAATACTTTTGATATGATTATGTAATATTTTACATAAACGTATGCAATTTTATATTACTAATTTTTTAAAAATTATACTTTATTAGGTTGAAGAAATTCTCTTCTATCCCTGACTAGCTGAATATTTTTCTTAGAAGTCAGACTTGAACTTTGTCAACTATTTTATTTCTAATGCTGAAATAATCACATGATTTTTCTCCTTTACTCTTTGTAAGTGTGTGTGTGTGTGTGTGTGTGTGTGTGTGTGTGTGTGTGTGTGTTTCTTTTTATCGGTACTGGGGATTGAACTCATGACCACACACTTGCAAGGCAGGCACTTCTGCCGCTGAGCTAAATCCCCAGCCTCCCTTTACTCTTTTATTGTAGTGAATTGCATTGGTTGAATATTCAGTATTCTAGTAAATTTGCATTCCTAGGAGATTCAAGATTTAGTGCCCTAATGTATATTATGGGATTTTGTCAGGAGTTTTATTTCATGTGAGGATATCTGCTTTATTAAACAAGGCAGAAAATCTTGTTTCCTTAGCTAACACAATTATCCCCAAAACAATTTTGTGATAGAATTATTTTTACGTCTGAGTCCTTCAGGTTCAAATTCTATGTTCTAATAGCAGGTTTATCAAAAATTCAGGGGGAACACACACTTGTCTGTCCTTTGCTGTCCCCCAGCCTTAGGAATCTGTGCCTTGTACAAACTCTCTCAGAACAACACATTGCAGTGTGATGAACTATTTTAAATTGTGTGTCACTCAGATCTTTAATGTCTTTAAAGAAGAGAGTAATTTTCTGGGTTTTGTTGATTTTCTGACAGTTTGGTGGAAATTAAGGTCATCTCCATCCTCCTGCAGCTCAATCAGAAGGCTTTCCTTTCCCCAACTTTTTAATTTCTGTTGTTATATTTTTTTGCTCCCTTTTGCATGGATTTTGTTGTTGCCAGTTCTTTGCCAAAATTCCCTCCATGTCGCCATTATTTTTTGACTACATTAATCATAGTTGTTTTAAGACAATTTTTGGCATCTCCAATATTTGGATCCCCTTTGATTCCACTCTGCTGTGTTTTCACAGGCTCTTGGTGCATCATATTCTTCTACAGGCTTGCTGTGGCAATTACTGAGCTGTAATCTCTTCCTATCAAATGCACATTCTGTATCTTGCTGTAAAATCATGTCATTGGCCAACTGGCTTTCTATTAAGCTCTGCTTGTAAAAGACACTAGAGGGAGCCTGGAAGAGGAAGAAGTGACTTTCTTTCTTTCCTTTTTTGTGGGTATCATCTCTGCAAAGTTGCTTCATCCCAAAGCCAGTGTTTGTCAAAGTAGCAGCAACCGATTACAGTTTTCAGATGTTCAGACCCAGAACCATCCTAACCTGATTCTTCAGAAGCCCCAGCACTCACCAAGTACTACGGCTTCCCAAGAAGCCTGGGTTTTAGCGCTCAAGCATCCTCCTTAAATTCAGAGACACCACTATAAGGGGTTCCAGACTCTGTTTCAATTTTTAATCTTAATTGGATCTCCCCTCCAGTCATCGTTTAAATATTTCCTACTTCTTTCTTTCTCAGTTGCAGGTGAACAAGCTGCTTCTGCATTTGCTACCTTTATGATAATTCTTTCCCTTTTTGTTCCTCAGTTTCCATTAAAAAATTCTTGACATTAAGTTATTTCTCCTGAAATACATTATGTGGTTTCTGTTTTCTAACTAGACTCTGATAGGTTTTTCATATTTTTAATGGGTCCTTGAGGTACTTTTGCTTAGTGTAGTGGAGAGGTTAAAGAAAAATAAAGCCCAGGGAGAACTCTGCTAGGGGAAGCACCATCGTGCGATTATGATTTGAACTCTCTTAAGACTGAACTGGAAAGCTCATGGGCTTAGCCTGGTTGCCAGTGTCACCTCTCAGGGTCCCATTTAAACCCCATATTAGTAGGAGCCCCCCTTTTCTGATGGCTCCCGCGCACTGCTTCTTCTCTCAGACCTGTGTAGCTGTCAGTATTCCCAATTCCTTATGCACAGACCTGCAGCCTCCTAGCTATTTTCTTTAATTAGCAAATGCTCCCAAAGAAAATTATCAAAGATGAATCTCATAATTTTGGACTACTCTGCTTTCTGGAATGCTCACCTCAGAAATTTTCACTTCCCTTGAAGTTTTCTATGACTTCAAAATGAATTTTGAAATGTTTTTGTACAGATCTTTCACTTTTTTCTCAGTTGTAAATTTAGACCAAAACAAGCCAGCATCCCTGTCTCTATCGTAATGCCAAAGAGAAATTTTGTCAGTCCTATTTTCTTTCAATGGTTCTCTCTGTTCTCCTCTAATGTGACTTTATTCCCTAACAGTGCAGTGAGATGAAATTTCAGGACTTATCCCCAAACTCTTTATGATTTTCTGAGATCTTTCATTCCACTTACTTTCTCTTGAAAGACAAAAGTGGAAATTCTACCCATGTTTCAGATTCCATACAAACTGATGCTAGAGTGTGAGGGGGTCAAGAATGCATGCTGTCTGCACTCCAGAATCAAAGAGTACCAGGCATGAAAATGAGAGGCAGCGTTTGTTTTATTTGTTTTTACATGTAGCATAATAAATTATAGATTTGTGGAAACTTCCTGCCATCACAATAGCTTCAAACTCTAAATTTAAAAGTGTGAGAAATTAAGGATATCAGTGTTATTTATACAATAACAAGCATCTAAGTACCGTTGGCGAATGAAGGAGCAAAAGATCAAATTATACAGGTTATGTATGAAATGTATCTGAGTAAATTTTAGAAAACATAATGTGTCATAAGACCTCAGATGTTTTAAAAGTTTGAAACAGATAAATTGCCCTAAGTACAAAAATTGCACAAAATTTTGTTTTCATTATACTTTTCTATAGTTTCCCAGTATCTATGAGAAGTATGAATAATTTTGACAATCACAACATGCCTAAAAGAGCTCAAAAAGAGAGCTAGACCTTTTGCTTAGGGCTAACTTATCACGTATTCATCCTAATTAATTTGCACCAGCCTCATTAATAATGCAAATATCCTGTTTGAATCTCCAAAATACCTTACAACTGTTTCTATCCAAGCTTCTCCTCACTGACCTCTGAGACTGACTATACAGTGCAAGTCCATTTTCATTAATTAGACTCAGCCTTCTAAGTGTCTCCTTGAGGTAGTTGTAGCAAGGTAATTGCAAAGGGGATGTTTGTTGGTAAAAGTAGAAAGTGCGTAATTCACTGGGTGAGAGTGCAAGACATCAGGGCCGTCCTGGAAAACAGCATGGTCGTGTTTAGTCAGAGTAAGCCTGTGGATGCTCTATGACACAGCAAGGCAAACTCTAATGCTAATATGAAAAACATTGGATTAAGATGCTTAGAACCAGGGGTCACCAATTGCTTAAAAAAAAAAAAGGACCATAGCATTATGAACATAAACTGTGGAATGTTCTGTTACAGGTAGCAGTAAAATCATTCCCCTCTGGACTCTTGTGCATGCAATAAACAATGGATTATCTTAAACACTGTACTCAGAATCATTACTGCTTTATACAAAGAATTCTACATCATACATGAATATTCTAAGATATATACAACATGAAAGTATGAAAATTCGTACGTATAAATATAAGAAAAATATTTTTAAGCAACTGAAACAAAATATTTTAAATATTCCACAGATCCATGAATTTTACAAGGATATATATAAAAATTCAAAAATGTGTTTTATTTAGTTTTGTATTTATAGAAAGAAAGCAAAACAGAAAAAAGGATAGAAACAATACAGAATTTCAAAAACATTGAAACATTTCAAAATCAAAAATCACTAGCTAATAAATTTCATATTGTCATGGTTGTTCAAGTTATAAAATCAAAGCATAGAAAATTGACAGTCAAACAATGATAGTGCAAACCATTCTGTTCAATGATTCAAGAAAAACTTAGCAGTATGGTCGTCTATCTTACACATTTAAACATACATACAGTTATATCCTTTAGAGGACTTTCCTTCCCTTTCGTTTTTACAATATCTATTATATATTTTGGATCTTATTACTCTTTCAGGTTTACCTACTTTTTTTACACTAGACTGACAATGTGATATCTACAAATATGAGTCTTATTTATTTCACCTATGAGGAGAGTTTCAAGTTGCCTCCATTTACCTATAAACGCCTCATGATCATCTTTTTACAGTGGAGTAATATTCTATTGTATAAAAATACCACATCTTTTTCATCCGCTCTGCAGTTGATGGGTATGTTGGTTGTTTACCCGATTTAGCTATTACAAATTGTACTGGTATGAACATGGGTGCACATACTTTTGTTACATGACCTTTTGAATTTTTCTGGGAAAATACCTAGGAGGGAAATAGCTGGATTGAATGGAACTTCCAATCCTAGTCTTCTGAGAAATCTCCATACTGATTTCCATACTTGCCGCACCAGTCTACATTCCCAACAACAGTGAGAAGTGTTCCTTCCCCCACACCCCCGCTGCAGCCTCACCAACATTTGTTATCATTTGATTTCTTGATGGCAGCTATTCTTTCCACAGTGAGATGGAATCTCAATGCTGTTTAAATTTGCATTTATTGAAGGATCATTGATGGTGAACATTTCTTCATGTATTTATTTGCCACTTGTATGTTTTCATCTGAGAAATGTGTGTTCATCTCAGATGCCCATTTTTGCAGAGGGACATTGAATTTGGGGAACTTGATGTTTTTCAATTCCTTATGTGTTCTGGATATAAGTGCTTTGTCTGAGGGATTGCTGGCTAAAATTCTTTCCCATTTTGTGGGTTTTCTTTTTCACTTTGTTGGTGATTTCTTTTGAAGTGCAAAACTTTTTAATATTATAAGATCGCAGTTGTTGATTCTTTGAAATATTTCCCCTGCAGTTGGTGTTTTGTTTATGAATTCTCTGCCTACTCTTATGTCTCCAAGACTTCTACCTACCTTGTCTTCCAGTAGATTAAGTGTTTCTGTTTTAGTATTTAGATCTTTGATCCATTTTGACTTTAGTTTAGTGCATAGGGTCTAGTTTTAGTCTTTGGCATGTAGAAAGCCAGTTTTTCCAACAGCATTTATCAAAAATGCTATCCTTCTTCCAGTGAACATGTTTAGTTCCTTTGTCAAAAAAAGGTGGATGAGTGTCTTTGTAGTTGTCTTTGCATCTTCTAATTTGTTCCATTGATCCTCAGGTCTATTTCTTTGCCAGTACCCTGTTCATTTTATCACTGTGGCTTTGTAGTATAGTTTCAAGTCAGGAATTGTGATGCCTCCTGTCTTGCCTTTGTTGCCCAGGATCACCTTTGGTATTCTAGGTTTCTTGTGTTTCCAAACAAATTTTACAATTGTTTTCTCTAGATCTGTAGGATATGTTAATAGTATTTTGATTGGGATTGCATTAAATCTGTATAACAGTTTTGGGAGTAGGGCCATTTTCACAATGTTGGTTCTTCCTAACCAAGAGCAAGGAATATCCTTCCGTTTTCTAATATCCTCTTCAATCTCCTTTTTTGGAGTAGTACAATTATCAGCATATAGGTCTTTTACATTCTTGGTTAGGTTGATTCCTAAGTATCCCAATTTTTTAGATGCTATTATGAAAGATGATATTTCTATAATTTTTCTCTCGGTGAGTTTTTGTGTACAGGAATGCTATTGATTTTTGAGTGTTGACTTTGTATCCAGCTACACTGATGAATTTATTTATTACCTCTAGTTGTCTTTTAATGGAGACTTTTGGGTCTTCCATATAGAATATCATGTCATCTGCAAATAGTGATGATTTAACTTCTTCCTTTCCTATCTTTATTCCATTTATTTCTCTCCCTTGTTTGATTGCTCTGTCTAATATTTCCAGAACTATATTGAATAAAAGAGAGGATAGTGGACATCCTTGTCTTGTTCCTGATTTTAGAGTGAAAACTTTCAGTTTTTGTCCATTTAGTATAATGTTGGCTATTGGACTGTCATAGATGGCCTTTATGAGATTGAGGGAGATACCATCTATTCTGAGTTTCTGTAGGTTTTTCATCATGAACAAGTGTTTGACTTTATCAAAAGCTTTTTCTGCGTCTTCAGAGATCACTACATGGTTTTTGTTTTTGGCTCAGTTGATTTGTGCATGTTAAACCATCCCTGCATTGCTGGAATAAATCCCACTTTTTGATAATGTATAATCTTCTTGATGATTCGTTGCATTTTATTGGCCAGTATTTTATTGAGAATCTTTGAATAAATGTTTATTAGTGAGATTGGCCTATAGTTCCTACTTTTTGGTTGGGTCCTTCTCTGGTTTGGTATCAGAGTAATACTTGCCTCCAGGAATGACATAGAGAGGATTTCTTCCCTTCCAATTTCATTGAAGAGTTTAAGGAGTATTGGTGTCAAATCTTCTCTAAATTTCTTGCAGAATTCAGCTGTGAATCCATCATGACCTGGGCTTTTTTCTTTGTTGGTAAATTTTTAATCATGTTTTCAATTTCAATAGCTGATATTAGGTTATTCAAAATTGTTACATTGTCTTGATTGAGATTTGGTAGTTTATATGTTCAAGAAATCTCTCCATTTCCTCTGTGTTTTTCATTCAATGTGAGTATAGATTTTCAAAGTAGGTATTCATGATCTTTTGAATCTCCATAGGATCTGTAGCAATTTCTCTTAGTCCTTATTGCATATATTTGAGTTTTTTCTTTCTTTTCTTGATAAGGATGGCTAGAAGAAGAAATTTTGTTTATTCTCTCAAAAACAGCTTTTGATTCATTAATTCTTCATTATTTTTGTTTCAATTGCATTAATTTCTTCTCTGATCTTTGCAATCTCCTCTCTTCTATGAGCTTTAGGTTTTCTTTGCTCTTCTTTTTCTAGAAGCTTGAGATGTAGCATAAGGATGTTTACTTGTGTATATATTTCCCTCTTAAGACTACTTTCATTACATCACACAGTTTACATCATGTTGTATCCACATTTTCATTGAATTGTAGATATTGCTTTATTTCTTCTTTAATTTCATCTGTAACCCAGTGGTTGTTTGGAAAGTTATTTACTTTTCATGTACTTATGCAAGTTTTGAAGTTTCTTTTGCCATTAATTTCTGATTTCAGTCCACTATTGTCAGATGCTATACATAGGATAACTTCAGCCCCTTTGCATTTACCTAAGAATGTTTTGTGGGTTAATATATGGTCTACTTAGGAGAATGTCCCATGCACAACTAAGAGGAATGCATATTCAATGTGGTTGGATGGAATACTCTGTAAACTGCTACCAAGTCCACTTGGTCATAGGTATGATCAGTTCTATTATTTCTTTGCTGACTTTTTGTCTAGTTGATCTATCTCTTTGTGACAGTGAGGTATTAAAGTCCTCTATTACAATTGTGTTCTTGTGTATTTGCTTTTTCATGTCCATTATTATTTGTCTTATTTAGTTGGGTGCTCCTGTATTTGGTCCATATATATTTATAATTGTTCTTCCTTTTGAATTTTTCCACTAACAAGTATGCAGTGACCTTTTTATCTCTTGTAATCATTTTTAGGTTTGAAATTCACATTGTCTGAAATCACAATAGTTACCCCTGCTTTTTTCTGGGTTCCTGTTGAATGAAATACTGTTTTTCATCCTTTGACTTTTAATCTATGAGTTTCCTTTTGAGTCAGATGTGTTTCTTGTATACAACATATTGTGAAATCCTGTTTCTTGATCCATTCTTTTAATTAGGTAAATTGAGGCCATTTACATTGATGGATATAACTGATGTGTACTGGCTCAACTTTGTCATGTTATTTTCCTGCTGTTTGTTGGCTGCTTTCCCCCCTTGTTTAATTACTTGCCATGCCTGGTGGTTTCTTTCTGTTGTTCTTCTGGAGATTGTGGTCATTTTTATCTCTTTCTAATATGTCTTTCAGTAGTTTTTCTAGGGTTTGTTTGGTGAACATGAATTTTTTCAGTTGTTTTTTGCCATGGAAGTATCTTGTTTTTTCATAAATTTGAAATAATATTTTTCTGGGTACATCAGTCTGGGTTGAAAGTTGTTTTCTGTCAAGGCTTAAATACCTGGCTCCAAGCTCATCTTGACTTGAGGGTATGTACTGGAGTCTGCCACAATACTAATGGGCTTTCCTTGATTGGTGAGTTGTATCTTTTCTCTAATGGCTTTTAGTAATCTGTTTCTATGCTATATGCCTGGGATCTTATTATTATATGTCTGGGTGTAGATTTATGTTGGTTGTGATGGCTTGACATTCTATATGCCTCACTCATCTGTATATCAGATTTTTTTCTCCATGTATGGGAAATTTTCTATTAGTTCTGTGAATAGTTATGTCATTTGCATTGACTCCTGTGTCTTCACTTATGCCTATTAGTCTTGTATTGTTTCTCTTCACATCATCTTGAATATGTTGGGTTGTCATTTTACACTGCTTGTTATTTTTAAAAGTTCTATCCTTTCATGATCACTCATTGCAATTCTGTCCTCAAGCTCTGAAATTCTACCCTCAGCTTCATTTAAACAGTTCTACCAGCTTTCAATAGAATTTTTTGTTTTTGGATGTCTCTTTGAATTTGTTTCATGGATTCTGCTTGTTTTTTATATTGTTAATTCAAGGTTTCAGTTAGTTTACCATGCTCTTGTACTTTTTTTATCTATTTCTTGTCTGGATAAACTGAGCAACTCCTTTACCAAGGTTGTATGTGAGAAACGATTTCTAATTTGGTTTCCTCTATAGCCTCATGGATTTGTTTCTTTATTTCACTTGTTATCTTTTCAGAAATTTCTGATATATGACTTTTAAAGTCCTCTATTTTAATGTCTCCTGTACTTGCTCCTGATGGAGTAGATGTTTGAGATTGCATTTTGCTTTTTTGTTTTGTCATTTTCACCTTTTGGACTAAACTTTGGTCTTTCAATTGCACAAGTTTCATTTGTTGGTAGTGTGTATCTTAGTGTGGTTCATGTTGGTCCAATTGCTGGGTGCCACAATGAAGAGGTGTACCAGTCACCTGAATTCCTCCTGCAGGGCCTGTTGGGTGAATCCTATATACTTCCTAGGCTGACTAGCCTAGAGTATTGATGTTAGTCAATCCTTAGCTTCTGCTGTTACTATGTTTTCAGGTTGTTCCAGATCACCGTATCTCCCTGTTTATAGTGTTTGTCTCAGCTGGGATCCTACTGTGTCACTAGGTTTCTCATAAGCCATTTTAATTTCCTCCAGGTTGGGGGAGGCCTTATTGGCATCCTCTTCAACCTACCTGTTGATCTCTGTGTGGAGAAAGGAGTCACGCATGTTCTTGCCAAGCTCACCAAGGTCTTATTTCTGGAGGGAGCTTTGCTACTGCTACTGTTTACCCATTGAAGATGGCAAGCTGTATTCCTATTTTAGGGGCAAACTCACCACACTGATGGAAGCCTGCTGAGGTCTTCTGTTTGGATGAGGGGTTACTGATGAACCCAGCATGGTTAATCCACTATAGTTTAAGGTTCTGGAAGGAGGAGTGGGAGCTGAAAATCAACAGCAATACTAGGTCCAGGAGGTGCTGGGGGCGTCACCAAGAGCAGTGGGATGGCAGGGGGGTGGAGCCAAAAATGTGTCTTAAACTCATTAAAATAGTACCCTGTATTCAGGAGAGGGATACTGTTTAGGACACAGACTCACAGTAATAACCAGTAAATAATAGTGGAATTGATGAAATTTTATACTGGAGTAAGGAATATTAACAATTTTTCATCTGTATGGTTTAAAAGGAAAATGAAACAAATGAATTCTTTTATTAAAGAAACAAAAAAATGGGGATTTGGTCACAAAATGGTTCTTAGGGAGAAGGCAATACTTTTTCTTTTCTGTGATTTTTTCAAGCATTTCATATTTGGTTTCAGAGTTTGGTTCTCTTAATTATAATATGTTCCTGCTACATTGAGTGTGTAAGGTAAAAATAATATAACCTTACCTGAAAATGGAATTAAATTTAAGTGCTTGATTTCTCCTAATAATTATAAGCAATAGCTCCTCTTTCAAATTGCCCTTAGCTATTATTTTAAAACAACTTTTCCATATAGTCAGCTACACAAGTCATTGTGCTGAACGTACTAGAACAGCCATTGTGTTTACACGGAAGGAAGCTGGGGGCAAACTGCTTTCCTGATGATGCTGGCACACACACTGCTGGCTGAGCCCAGACTTGCTTCTCCAGTATTTAGGACATAGTGACCAAACCATCCCTGGCATCTTTGGGCCACTGGTTATTCCTGGAGGTTGGGTGTGGTCCCAATACACATAACCAAGAGGGCCCTGAGGATGGAAACTCAGCCTCCGCCATACTCACCTAGAGATCTGCATGTGGACGGAAGCTCTCCACAGCAGAAATGCCTTTCCTGAAGAGGAGTCCATGTAGGCTAGAAGCATCTATATTCCATCTGCTCCTCAACTCTCTCCCTTGTTCCTCCATGTCTTCTTATTCACCCCAGGCCCAGGGTAGAAAAAGAACCTATAGTGAAAATACAAACACATGCACATGCAAAAATTCAGAGTTATCCTATAAATATAATTCTCATCAAAGTTGTTGGTACCACCCTTCATTCCAGCCACATGCCTGAGGTCTCCAGACTCTATACTGCAGGGCAGTTTCAGGTGTCTGCAAGCAGGGCACACTGTGTCATTCTCCCTGTCTGCTGTGCCCCTCCACCATGGAGTGGTCTACAGGCATGGTTGGAGTGGCAATGAAACTGAATTCTTGGCAAAGCTTGGCATTTATTCGCTGCAGTTAGAGAGATGTGTTTTAAATTTCTCCTTTGTGTTTTCTTGCTGTCTTTGTCAAAAATTAGTTGGCTGTGTATACTTGGATACATGTCTGGGCCCTCTATTCTGTTCCGTAATTTGTGTGTTTGATATGCCAGAACCATAATGTTTTGATCATTATGTTTGTAGGATACTTTTAAATAAAGAACTATAAAAGCCTTTAATTTTTTTTTTTCAAGTTGTTTGTGCTGTTTGGGATCTTTTAAGCTTCTGCAACTCTAAATGAATTATTGTGAAGTTTATAGTTTTCTATCTCTGTGAGGAATTTTATCAAGATTTTAACACAAAGTCCATTGACTTTGTGTATTGGGTAGTATGGGTAATATTTAAACAATGTTAATTATTCTGATTAAAGAATAAGAAAGCTTTTCATATATTTATGTCTTCTTCAGTTTCTTTCATCAATGTTTTATGGCTTTTTGTGTATAAATTTTTAACCCCTTGATTAAATTTATTTGTAAATATTATTTTGTACTATTGTAAAAAGGATTTTTAAATCTTTTTGAATTGAATATTAATATACATATAAAATGTTAATTACTTCATACACTGAGACTTTACTAAATTCATTTGTCTAATAGTTTTTATTTGTATAATCCTTGGATTTTTAAAATTTATGGGATCATTTCATCTGTAGTCAAGGATAGCTTTACTTTTTCCTTTCCTATTTGAGTGACTTATTTTTCTCATCTTATGCCTTTCAGTATTTTTGACACAATGATAAATGATAAGTGCAAGAGGTGAAAGAAGATGTTCTTGCCTTATCCTGGATACTAGTGAAATGTGTTCGGTTTCTCCCATTAATTAGAAAATTACCTGTAGCCTTTTCATAACAATAGTTTTCATTTATGTTGAGGAACTTCCCCTGAATGTCTAAACTCTTAGAGGGTTAGACATATTCCATGTGGTCCTGAACAGTATTGCCTTTGAATTATTGTTAGATTTGATTTGCTAATACTTTTCTGAGGATTTTTGCTTCAATATGTAGCAGAAGAGTATTCCCACAGTTTTCTTTTCATGTAATATCTTCTGATAGCTTAGATAACTAGATAATACTGACACTGTGAAATGTATTTGGGAGTATTTCCTATAACTCTACTTTTGAAAGAAACTACATTAGTATTAATTTTTGTTTGAATGCTTGGTGGAAAGAACTGTAAACCCCTCTGGTTCTAGAATTTTCCTTCATGAGAAGTGATTTAATTACATCTTCAATCTTCTTATTTGTCATTGGTCTACTCAATTTTTCTGCTCTTTTTAGAGTAAATCTTAGAAAGTTTCTTTTGTTAAAGAACTTGTTCATTTTATCTAGGTCATCTAACTTGTTGACATATCTTTGTTATGATCCTTCCATTTTGAGACCTCTGTTGTAATTACATCATCTTTATTTTTATTTTATTTGGGGCATCTCTTTCTTAAACTCACAAAGGGTCTGCCATTTTTAAAAATTAAAAATACTCTGTTTTATTGATTATCTACATGGAGTACTTGTTCCTGCCTTGAATTACTTCTGTAGTGACTTTTATGATTTCATTCCTTATTTCAATTTTGGATTGTTTGTTACACTTTTCTAGTTCCCTAAGACATAATGGTAGACCATGTACTGTTAGACTATTTGATGTACTGTTAGATTTAGATCTTTCTTATTTTTTAATGTAGACATATGACCATAAACTATCCTGTTAGAAATGCTTTTGCTACATAATATAGATTTTCATATGTTGTATTTTCATTTTCATTTGTCTGAAGATATTTTACATTTTTCTTTTCAGTTTCTTATTTGACTCATAAGTTAGTCTGTGTACAGGCAAGTTGTGTAATTCCCACATATCTGTGAATTGATTTTTAAGAACTATTTCTGTCCTTCCTGTTATCTTTTAATTTATTCCTAATTTATATTATGAGTTTCTCATATAAGAGAAATTATGAGATATTTAAGTTCATGAATTGGATTTATATCACTGAATATTATGTTCTCAGGGTGCATTCATTTTCCCACAGATGTATCAAGTTTATCTTTTATGACAGAGTAGTATGCCATTGTGTATAAATACTGCATTTTCTTTATTCATTTATCTACTGATGAACATACAGGCTCCAAGATTTAGCCATTGTAAGTTGTAGTGCTATAACAATGGGTGTTTATATATCATGGTAATATGATGTCTTTAACTCTTTTGGGGAAATGCCTAGAAGGAGAATAGCTGGTGGACGGATTGGTCAGCTTGTTACACCCAGCTGAACTGATTCAGTGTGGTGCTGGGAGTAAAGGCCCACCTGAGGATTGTTGCCAACAGCATAAAAAGGAGAACTGGAAGGGAAGATGGTGTGCTGGTGATTTTCCTGGAGAAGCATGTCACGCCAGTTTTCTTGATATTAACTTGGCCGTTCTCATCATTGGAGGAGCTCATATGCTATGGTTGCAGTTCTTTTTGGGGGTGCTCTGGTCCTTACTTTGAGGAATCACTTCCTGACTCCAGTGCAGATCCTTTAGCCTGCTGGCACAGATCCTCCATCTTGCTGGTGCAGACTTTCTAGCTTCCACTACTAACCTTTGGGTTTCCCCAGTGCAGATCCTTGATACAGACTTTCATGAGACATTGTTGTCGGTCTCCAGTTGGACTCATGGAGGACATTGCCATGGACTCTAGGTCTTCAGCTGGACTCAGGCAGACATTGCCTTGGGATTCAGGTACTCAGCTAGACTTTTTTTGGTCTCTAGTGTATGGATAGATCTCCCTCACTCTTTTGCATTTGACTCTTTGGGTGAATGTTATAAATAATTCTATAAATTATGTGTCCTATATTAAAACTTCCCCCTTATATGCCATGAATACAACATCTTGCTCAAATATAATTTCTAATCTTAGATTTTTGAAGAATCTCCATACTGATTACCATAAGGGTCATAGTAGTTTACGCTCCTACCTAAAAGTAAAGGAGAATTTATTTTCCCCAAGAATCTTGTCAATATTTTTTAAATTTAAATTTTTGATAATAGCCACTTTTGTGAAGTAAGATAGAAATGTGATGTTTTAATTCACATTTCTCTAATGGTCAGAGATAGTTAACATTTTTTCATGTATTTATTGGCCATTTGTATGTCTTCTTTTGAGAAGTACCTGTTCACTTAAGTTGCCTATCTTGTGATTGGCTATTTTATTTTAAATGTATATAATTTTTTGAGTTCTTTATATATCCTAGAGGTGAGACCTCAGTATAAAAAGTAGTTGCCAACATTTTTCCTCTTCTGTAGGTTGTCCTGTCAATCTGCTAACTATTTGCTTTGCTGTACAAAAGATATTAATCTGATGTGATTCCATTTGTTAATTTGTGATGTTATTTATTGTACATTTCAGGTTCTGTTTAGAAAGTACTTACCTAAGTCTATGTCCTCAAGAGTTTTACCATTTTATTTTTAAGTGGGTTACATGTTTGTGTTTTAGTAGTTGGATCTTAGGTCTGTTTTGAACTTAGTTTAGCACATAAGGTGTGGGTCCAGCTTCAATCTTCTTGTACATAGCAGTTTTCCCAGGACTATTGCTGGACATGCCAAATTTCCTCCAGCGTATATTTTTCACTCCTTTCTTAAAAACAAGTTGGCAGTATATGTACAGGATTATTTCTGCATCTTCTATTCTACTCCTTTGATCCATATGTCTGGTTTTGTACTAGTACAATACTGTTTTTATCATGGGAGCTTTGTGATATAACTTGAAATCTGTGATTGTGATGCCTCCTGCTTTGATCTTGCTAATCAGGACTGCATGTGTTATTCTGGGTCCCTTCTGGTCCTGTATGAATTTTAGTTTGTTTTCTCTAGTTCTGTGAAGAGTGCTGTTGGTATGATTTGGATAGCATTAAATCTTACATCGGTTTTGGAAGGATAGCCAGTATATAAGATAGGCAGACAATATTGGTCTGCTTATCCAGTAGCAAGGAATATATTCTTTATTTTCAGTTCTCCTTTTGGATTTCCATTTTCAGATTAATGTAGTTTTTGTGCTTTTCAGGTCTTTCATTTCCTGGGTTAGTATAATTCATATTTCATTTTTCTTGGAGCTATTGTGAATGAGATTGTTTTAATTTCCTCTCAGTGAGTTCATTGTTGGTATAATGGAATGCTATTGCTTTTGTCTGTGTTTTTTTTTTTTGTCTTCTAAACATGAAATTTTACTAGTTCTAGGAGCCTTTTGGTGGAATTTTTAGGTCCTATATGCAGAGGATTATGTCCTTTGAAAATAATCACATTTTGACTTGTTTCTTTCTTACATGTATTCCTTTTATTTATTTATCTTGGTGATTGATGTTTTGAGTGCTGTGTTGAACAGAAGTTATGATAGTGGCCATCTTTGTCTTCTTTCTTCTTTTAGAGTGGAAACATTTGTCATAAATAGCTTTTATCAGATTGAGATAAGGACCTTGAATTCCCATTTCCTTAAAGATTTTTTTTATCATGAATATGGATTGGATTTTGTCAAAGGCTTTTCCCATACTTTTTAAGATGATTACGTGATTTTTGGCTTCTGTTTATGTGATGTATAACACTTACTGATTTATGTAGGTCGATTGATCTTCAATCTCTGAGACGAAGCTACTGGATCACAATGTATGCTCTTTTTGATAATTTATTGCATTCAGTTTGTCAGTATCTTGATGATTTTTGTGTCTGTGTTCATTAAAGAGACTGGCCTAGATTTCTCTTATTTTATTGGATCTTTGTCTCTTTGGGAACCAGGTTAATGCTAGCTTCTGGGAATGACTTGGGGAGTACTCCTTCTTTTATAATTTCATTAAAGATTTTAAGAGTATTGGCCCTGGATCACTAAAGTTCTTACAGAGTTCAGCAGTGGTACCATTGGTCCTGGGCCTTTCTTAATTGGTATTGTTTTTTATTACTGCTACAGTGTCATTGCCTGTTATTATGTTATTTAGGGATTTTAAATCTTCTTGGTTTAGTTTTTCTAATTTATGTGAATCTCAGAATCCATCTATTTCTTCTAAATTCTCTAATTTATTGGAGTATGGATTTTCACATTAGTTACAAATAATCTTCATCAGTGTTCATTATGATTTAACACATTTCATTTCTAGTTACATTAATTTAGGTCTATTTGCTGCAAGTTTTGGTAAGATTGGCTAAAGCTTTACCTATTTGATTTATTCTCTCAAAGAACCAGCTTTTCAATTCATTGATTAATTTTTTAGTCCCAGTTTTATTAAATTTCTTTTCTGATTTGTATTTTATTTCTCATACTAACTTTGAGTATTTTGTTGTTGTTTTTTGAGGAACTAGAAGTCCATAATTATATTATTTATTTACACTCACTATGATTTTCTTATGTAGGCATTCACAACTATAACCTTCCCTCTTAGAATTGGTTACACTGTATCCCATAGCTTCCAGTAGGTTGTACTGGAATTATCTGTCTCTTAGAACTGAGTAATTTCTTCTGTGACCCACTGACTTCAATAGTGTATTGCTTAACTAATACATTTGCATGATTTTTGTTGGCATTTGTTTCTAATTTCATTCTTCTATGATCTGATACTATGTACAAGGTAACCTCCGTTCTTTTGCATTTACTTAAGCATGCTTTTGGGCTAACATGTGATCAATTTTGAAAAAGTTCCACATGCTCCTAAGACGAATGTGTATTCTGTTGTTACTGCATGACTCTGTAAATATCTATTAAGTTTATTTGTTCAAAAGGTTTGGTTCAAGTCTGATATTTGTCTATTTTTTGTCTAATTGATCTGTGCATATGTGACAGTAGGTTAGTAATATCACTCACAAAAATTTTGAAGGTTATCTGATCAATTTTGTCCATTAGTGTGTGTTTTATGAAGTTGAGTATGTTGATATTTGATGCATATATATTTATGCATATATATTTATGCATATACATTTACTATCTCTTACTGTTGAATTGTTACCTTTTCTAATATATAGTAATTTTCTTTGGGTTAGGCAATGGGCAGGGAGTTTAAGCAGACTTTTGGACTTTTAATGGTGCTATTTTCACATCCAGCTACTCATCCAAGCCACCATCAATGGTCTTGCTTCTCACACAGAGGGTGCTGTCCCATGTCCTTCCCAGCCTGAGGTTAAATTCCTCATGAGGTCTATTCTAGACCGCTGTGTCACAGGCTCTTCGTGATTCTCTCACATAACTTTTTTTTTGTCCAGTCTCTGTGGTAAAGTAACACTGGGAATCCTGAAGTGAATTTGTTCTGTGGGTCAGTTTTAAACAATAAGCCCCTTTTCAAAATGGCTCTTTATTAAACTCTCTCAGATATGAGTGGTGTTTCATTGGATTCTTCTCCAACTTTATCCTGATATGTGAAAAGAATTGCTTTCAGAGTAAAATCTCATGCTGTTTTTTAAGTTTATGCTATAGAGTTCTCTTGGGGCAATCACAGGTTGGTCATTTTTTCCTGGAGCTGCCAACTCTCTGGGTTTACCTTTTCATGCTGTGTGTTGACCTCATGCATTATCAGGTAGGTATTTAGGCAGCTTTATGCCTCTCTTGCTCCATGGCAAAGAAGAACTGTGAAATGGCTTTGACTTGGTCAATAGGCTCAGCCAGGGCACTCATATTTGTGAATCTTCACCCTTTTTTTTTTTTCATTTAAATCATTTCAAAATACCTATTTTGAAGTTCACAAATTGTTTTTTGCTTGTTCTATCCAGCTGTTGGAGGTCCCAATTTTATTTTTTTATTTCTTTAAATTATTCAATTCAAAAATTTATATTTGGGCTTTTAAAATAAAAACCCAAATATCACTCGGATTATGAATTGTTTTCCTGATTGCATTCACTACTCTATTTGTTTTCACTTGAATCTTGCTGAATTTCCTATGATCATTATTTGTCAATTCTTTTCAAATGTTTCATAAATTTCCACTTCTTTGGAGTTAATTATTGGAGAATTACTGTTTTCCTTTGGTGATATCATATTACCTTGATTTTTTTTTTTTTCTGCAGTTGTCTTGCATCTGATGGTACTCACCTTTTGGAGGGGAAGATTTTCACTTACAGATGTTTCTGACAATGCCAGTTGGGCAGGATACAGTGACTGTGGTTTCTTGTGTGTTGAGTGGTACACTTTGTACATCCTCTTCAAATGTGATCTACAACAATGATTATTGTAGGAGCTTCAGTGGTTTAGAATGACAACAACAACACTATTTACGTAGGTTACTAGGGCAAGATTATTAAGAAAAGGTCCTTGAAGATTCTTTGTTTTTTGTCTTCCTCTCAAGCAGGGGATGTCTGTCTTACATTTTGTCTGACAGGGATAAACCAAAGCAAAAATGAGGATCCAGGGTCTTGGAACAGGCATAAAGTTGGGTTCTGGATCTCACAATTTTCTATGCAGCACGAGGTACCTAAGACAGTTTCACCCTCCAGGTCACAAATGGATGCAGCTCTCTTACTGATCCAGGGTTTGCTGTTTTGAGAAAAACCCAAGATCTGAGAGTGGGGCTGGGTGCTGCTGTGTTTCTGGCTTTGGGAACTGCCACTTTGTTTCTCTCCTGGTAGCTGTGAATAGTCATGCTGTGTTGTAGAATGAACAACTCTTGAGCCAAAAAGGGCAAGAACTAAAGATAGCAAGGAAAGTATGTTTTCTGAATTATTAGATCAAACTATCATCCTTACCAGCTTAAATTTAGTGTGATTATTTAATCAATACATTCTATTAATTAAGTCAATTTGAGTCCAATTTTTATTTACACAGAAATAAAAGCATTTAATATCAAAAGCAAATGAGTAAGGGGAAAAATGTTCTCATTTTTGGAGACTAATAGTTCCAAATTTTACTCTGGTAACTGACACTATCTCTTAGGGCTTTCATCATGCTTTTCTATAATATTCTTTCATTAGCTGTATATTTTTAATAGACATTTTCCCTTTATAATATGCATCACATGAAATAATGACTTTGGGTGAAAAATTATCCTGAAAATTCTGTGCAATTGAACTGGAGGTGATATTATTATCATCAAAGATCTTGAAACTACCAACTTGCTTATTATAATATGTTGTTTCCTGCATTGCAAATAACAGGAATAATTCATCAAGATTTGCACTTTTTACAAAACACTTGATGAAAACAAGAGTGGAAGTTTCTAAAGCAAAGCAGATTTCATTAGGCTGCTTAATATGAGTATTTATAGCCAAACTGTTTCCCAATTGACTTTGCTATCCTCATTTGTGATTCATAATTCTCGGTGAATAATTGCAATTATCATCTGCTTAATGAGACAATAATTCCCTCTCTTTCCTCTTATCTTTATTTGCTTTTTGGTAAAGCCTCATATTTAGAGTTCCATGTATCACAGAAAGTAAGTCCCTTAGAAAGCTCAATACCTACCAAATACCCAGAAAGCCAAGCTTCAGGACAAGAAGAAATGTTTCAAGGGTGAAGCAGAACAACACACAAGAGCTAGTCTGTAAGTGATCATCTTCTTTCCAGATGAGTATGCAAACCAAATATTTATGGTTGAAGTGAGTACATGTGGTGTAGGTATGTGTGAGTATATTATACAATATGAAGTATGTATAAAATACTTTAACTTCTATTATGGTAATGTCTTCAATCTAGACTTAGATTCTCGGGGGCTGGGGATTTAGCTCAGTGGCATAAGCACCTGCCTTGCAAGCAGGCAGTCGTGAGTTCGATCCCCGGTACCAATAAAAAGGAAAAAGACAAAAAAAAATAGACTTAGATTCTCATGGTTATCCATTAGAGATGCATATCCCATACATAAACACCACATGTATAGTCCTCATAAATCATAACCTTTGGTCAGGACACACTAATTTATAGTTTGTGCAGCGGGCTGCATGTAGCCTGAGACTTCGACTTAGGTTTTAAGTTGGATCCCTATCTTTCCCAGCATGAAAGAGTCAACAAGCATTACAGCATTTCGTCTCTCTGAAGCACAATGTCTGTAAGTTTAAATGACAGTGGTTCAGCTATACTCTTTAATGGTTGTTTGAAGAATTAAATGAGATGAATGCATAAAAGCACTTTGCCCACACCTGGCACATGTGGTGTCTGCATCACCAGCGAGCATAACTCATCTGCTCACGCTGTACCCCTTCAGCCCACACAGTTTCAGAGAAGAGTTTCTACCTAACTTGGGTAGGGCAAGTATCATGGTGTCATTTCAAGTCACTCAGTTCATTTCTCTGTCTCCTTCCCCATAAGTATGAGTGGCTCATCTCATTAAATGACAGTGTCAACAAATGCTTCATATTTTAAAATCAATTAAATTTATTGGTGCATTTTAGATATACATAGAGATCACATTCATCATAGGGCATGTGTACCCATACATGATCCATCTCAATTCTTCTTTTATTACCATTCCTTTCACATCTTTTCAACCCCTCTTCCCCTCATCTACTAAGTATTATTTCTATTTTTTCCTTCTTTTCTCTTGTTTCCCCATTCCTTTCTCTAGTTCTCTTCCTGTTTGAACATTTTCTTCCTGTTTCCCAATATCCATTATACATTTGGTCCTTATTTATATTTTCAGTTTCTCACACCAGAGAAACAATGTGATGTTTACACATGTGTGTCTGGTTTATTTCACATAAGAGTATGTTCTCAACATGCATCCATTTACTTAGAAATGCCTCAAGTTTATCCTTCTTTAGGGCTCAGTAGTATCACATTGTATTTTTAAAACCACATCTTTATGTATTCATCAGTTGACATGCATTTGGGTCATTATTACAAACTGCTGCTATAATCACAAGTGTGTATATATCTCTCTGGTATGATGCTTTTGATTCTTCCAGAAAGATACCAAGAATGGGAACAGCTGGGCCAAATGGAACTGCTAGCTTTAGTTTTTTGAGGAATCCCAACATTGATTTCTATGGTGGTTGCACCAATATTCACCCTCACCAATAGTAGAATTCCTTCCCCCACAGCTCTGCCAGCATTTGTTATTGGTTGATTTCTTGATGATAGATACTCTTTCTGGAGTCAGATGAAATTTCAGCACTGTTTTAATTGGCATCTTTTGAATGAGTAGTGATGCTGAATATTTTCTTCCAATATTTATTTTTACTTCTTCATCTGAGAAGTGTCTTCATTTCAGATGTGCATGTTTGCATTGATCTTTAAGTTTGGGGGGGTCCCTTTTTTTAGTACTTCAAATAGTCTAAATTAGAAGATGCAGAAACAACTCTAAGCACACTCAGCCCCCTTATCGTTGACAAAGGGGCCAAAAGCCTTTACTGGAAAACAGATGGCCTCTTTAATAAATGGTGCTGAGAAAACTGACTCCCTACGTGTTGAAGACTAAAACTAGACCCATGTCTCATGCCATGCACCAAAATAAAGCCAAAATGAATCAAAGTTTTAAATATTAAAACAAAAACAATAAAATTGCCGGAAGAGAAAATAGGTGAAACTCTTGAAAACATAGTTGTGGACAAAGACTTTATGGATAAAACCTCAATCTCATGGGAAATATTGCAAAAAATCAACAACTGGGCTCGCATGTTAACAGAAAGGTTTTGCACAGGAAAACAAATTACATACAGAGTGAAGAGACAACCACAGAGTGGGGAAATATTTTTCCAGCCATTCTCAGACAGAGTAAATGCTTCACTCCTAAAAGGCCCTGTATCATTTCTTTCCTGTAGTCTCAATCTCATACCAGAAGCCCGAGGGAGGCTGTTGATAAGATCTATTTTTATTCTTTCTAGCTTCTCTGTCTACAACTGAGAGTTGTAGTCAAACTGGCTTCATGCTGCAGGTATAGCTGGATTTTAATCTAGAAGGAAGAATTAGGAGCCCTTTTTGAGTTGGTCTAAGGCATGTTCCCTAAATTTAAAGTTTATTCATTAAAAATGGCATTTTACCCACTTTTCACATGTGTTTCATGTAGGTATGCTCAGCCCAAAGCCTGGAAAGATGGGACTAATAATCTTTGAGCATAGCTGAAGCTCATCCTGAACCTCTATGGAACTTTCAGAGATGTCTCAGTGCATGTCTTTTGTAAAAGCTTCTGGTGTGTTACAGTTTGAGTAAATCGTAGCTCTCAGTTTTCAGTCACTAGCTAAGTAATGGCAATCTTATGCAAAGAATTTTGCTCATCTTCATACCATGAACTGCTCCTATTCTGGAGATGCTTAGAGCCTGCTCAATGAAATGATAAACGCTGAAAAAATTGCTAAATGCCCCCTTGAAATTATCGGAGGGGAAAGAGTTTGTGAGACTGTTACAGCATTTACAGCTGCAGCGAACTGGATGAGTTGAGACCCTGAAATTTATGCAGGAGTTCCATCTCCTGAAACTAAAGCTGCAGGGTTTAACAGAGCATACCTTTTGTTTCTCTTGCCTGAGAAACTCAAAGTGCAAGTAAAGAGCAAAATGGAGGCAATTGGGAGCTAGGAACTTTCTCAAGTGGAAAGAGGAACAAGGAAGAAGGGCAGAGGGATTTTTTTTTTTTAAAGATAGAATTGAAGGATAAAAATGGAAGCAGAGCTTTTGTAAATAGAGAAGGGGAATGGTAAAAAAAAAAATAATCGAGATATGTCATATATGGGTACAAATTCCCTGTGCTGAATATGTTCATTGTGCATGGCAAATGTGTGCTACAAATGAATAAGTGGTCATGAAAAGCAGGAGATAAAGTGAATTTAGGTACATTTCAAGGATGCACCCTCCACATAGCTCTGAAAGTGCTTGTGTTATTTCATCCTCATGCCTTCCCAAAGGGATTATTATTTGCTTTTTGGCACTGAATAAAGGAATGCCCATGGCCAAACAAATAATCTACCAGGGAAACTGGCGTAACACCTTGGAATAGTCAGTGCAATGTCATTTTTCTTCAGTGGGTGACTGAGGGGAGACACAGTCATGGGAGGTAGAGCTGGAGAGCTCTTTGGATATCTAGGCACGGTCTTCTCAGCACTTTTCATGGGCTGTATTCTCCAGCAACTGCAGAATTATTAAGCGATCTTACTTCCACTAGTTAGCTGAGCTTCCAGCATCCTTAGGTGTTAGGAAGAGAAGGTACTTTAACACTCATTTCACAGATAAGCAAACTGAGTCCTATACATGCAATTAGTATAAGCTCCCAGAACCAGATCTTTACTACTCCTTACCCCCTTTTCTCTGTATACTGTGCTCACTGTCTTCTTAGAGATGACTGTGCTTAGGAGGACTAGAAATTGCTCTAGTGAATAAAATTTAATTATTCCAGCTACATTTAGAATGAAATGGCAAAAGAAGGTTTCTTTTGTGAAAGAAGAGAATGATTAATTACAGATTCTCATAATGTGAGAACTCATTTAAAACTAATGAACATTTACAGGGAGCTTGCTACGTTGTAATGTTCAGAAGTGTGATGTGCTGTTACATCACTCATTCTGTATTATAATTATCCTCTTTACACTGACTGAGAAAGGTTAAGTGAGTTTTCCTAAGTCATAATGCTGGTTGTTGGCAGAGTTCAGATGGGATGAACTGTCTGATCCTTCATTGTTAGTATATCACAGTACTTCTCTGGTTTTAAAAACACCATTTTAAGGTATTAAAATTAATGGCAAGCCCAAGTTAAATCTACACACATATGGTCAACTGGTCTGTACAAAATGGAAAGGATAATATTTTCAACTAACCCTACTTGGAAAATTGGAAATTTGCATTAAAAACAATGAAGCTGTGCCCTTTCTTTTGTGATACACAAAGATAAGAGCTCAGGAAACAAAATCAAAATAGGAGAGTAGGAATATACCAAACTAAAAACCTTCTTACCAGCAATAGACATGGTCAACAGAATGAAAAAGTAATCTGTGCAATGGGAAAATAATATTTTCAAACCATAGACTTGTTTACAAGTAAGCTCCAAAAGATAGAAGTAACTTCTCAACTAAATAGTGACAAAATGCCAGTGATGCAATTTAAACTGCTTATAAGACTGAGATGCACTTTCTCTGAATAAAGCAGACAATGACTAACAAATAAATCAAAAGATGCTCAACATCATTAGTCATCAGGAAAATGAAAATTAATCCCATGCTGTGATCACCTTATATCTATGGGGAAAAAAAGAGACAGCAAAAACAAGCAACAAAGACAAAAAATGCTGGTGGAGTGTGTGGAGAACAAAATCATTCTACACTATTGGAATGCAAAATGATACAGCTACCACAGGAAAGAGTGTGGAGATTCCTCAAAATACTAAATTTTCTGATGCAAAAAAACTGAACATAAATTTTATTTTAAAAATGTTTTTGTCATACTTCCCTACATAGTCTATAACCAGGCTACTAAGCTAAGAAAGAGAGAACAGTGGCTCTCAGTGTAGGTATGGAAGACACACATTATTCCCCACACTGACTTAGGGGATAAAAAGAAATGGGCTTTTGTAAAGTAGCACAGATTTTGCCAAAGAGTAATGACGCTGATCAGTCCACTTCGGAATGACAGATTATCTGCAAATTCATGGAACACATGCAGATTCAGTTGTTTATACATGTGTGGGTCAGTTAGTAGTAACATGTGTTAAGGGAGAATTCAAATAGTGTATGCATTTTCACTGCTGCTTTATTCTTCAGTTGTAGCATGGTGATGGCTGAGGTTGAGGTTGAGGTTCAGTTGTAGCAAGGTGATGGCTGATGGCTGAGGTTGACTCTGCTGGTGAGTGTGGCAGTTCACCGTGTGTGTCTATTTGTGCAACACACTGTACTTAAGATTTGGAACTAATCTACGATCACAAAGAGCTTCCTCTTGCAAATTCTTTATGGCAAGGTTTTATGCCTAATCCTGACAAACACCATACTGGTTTTCATCCCTATGGATTTGCTATTTGCAGAATGTTACATAAATGGAATTAAAAAGTACATGACCATTTCAGATTGTTTGGGTTTTCTTCGTTTGTTTTCTCAATGAAGCCTTAAAACATACAAGTTACTGTGTATTTGAGGTTGCCATTCCTTTTTATTGCTGAGTGCTGTTAGATATTAATAGTAATCATATGGTATTGCAAACTGCACGAACCATAGATTATTCACTAAAAGGATATTTTAGTTATTTTAAGATTTTGGCTATTCTAGATAAAGCTGTTATCAAAACTGATTGCTGGGTTACATGGTGTTTGTTTGATGTTTTTGGTTTGTTTTAATGGCACTTGGGATTGAACCCAGAGCCTCTGCACTGAACTACATTTCCAGACTCACCCATGTATTTGAGACAAGATATTGTGAAGTTCCCAGGCTGGCCTTGAACTTGGAATCCTCCTGCCTCAGTCTCTTGAGCCACTGGTAACAGAGCTAAGGACCAGCACGGCCAGGGTCGTTTCCTTGTTGTTACTATAAAGAAATTACCGAACATTTTTTCTAGAGTGGCTGTGTCAACAGCGTTTGGTATTTGTCGCTTTTTGATATGAGCTTTTCAAAAGATAGTAATGAGACTGCATCATAGTCCTGTTTGTATCCAGTGGCTAGTAGTGTTGAATGTTCTGTGTGTTCAAGATGCACAGATGCCATTTGTGTGTCTTTTCCAGTGAGATGTATCTTCACAATGTTATCTGTTTTCCAACTGAATTGTTTGTATTTTTAGGGTTTAAGAATTCTTTACATATATTAGATAAAAATCAATGTCATGTAAGTTGTTTATAAATATTTTCTCCTAGTGTATAGTCTTCTTCTAACCATCTTAAAATAGTCTCTTGCTGAAGAAAAGCTTAGCATTTTTATATGGTGAATTTTATGGTATTTTATTTCATAGATTATGATTTTGGCGTCAGATAGTAGAAATCTTTACTATGCCCTACTTCTCAAAAACATTTTCTCCTCCTTGATGTTCTAAATATTACATAATCTTACATTTAAATCTATGATTCATTTTGAACTACTTTGGTAAAACACATGAGAGGATTTATTATTATTTTATTATTTTAGCCAATGAATATATAATTGCTTCAGCAAATACCATTTACTGAAAAGACTGTACCTTTTCCAATGAATTGATCTGAATATTTGTCAAATATCTTCTAGAAGAATTTTATTATATTGAGCTTCTATACTTTTGAAACATTACCAGACTTGTTGCTTGTAGGGAGGCAAGTCCTGTAATGGAATCTCCTCCTGTCATGCCTGGAGTTCAGAGGAGAGTCACCACTATGATTCTCAATGATGTTATTGCCTTGTCAATACAATGCTATCACTTGGCAAATGATGTATCACTGGAGCCTCCCTACAGAATACGCCAGTTCATGGTTTTCCACCCTTTGGGGTATTTACTCTAGAATAGCCACTTCTTTTAGCTTTGGGATACAATCTTAACAGTGATTGCCTATGAGACACCTACTCAGACGAAGACTGCTCAAGATCTTCAAAGAGCATTGGTCCACATCTTCTAATGCCCTTAAGAGGTCCACTTCAGTAGACCTTGGAGGTTGAAGAGATTCTAATACTTAAAGGCTTTCAAGCTGATTGTCCATCTGTGTTACGGGTCTTTTGGTGAACCTCCATTTCATCTAGGTTATCAAGTAAGTTTACATAAAGTTGCTTGTAATATTTTTATTGTTTTATATTTTAAGACTCTTTACCAATGTCACTCCTCTCTTCTTGATACTGGTGTTGGTGATGTGTATGTCTCTCCCTGTAGCTAGATATTTACCAGTTGTACTGATTTTCTCAAAAAGCCAGGTTTTCATGTTTATAATTTTTTTTTTTGGCTTTTTGGAGGGAGGTTTTCTTCTACTTCATTTATTTCCATTCAGATATTAAGTAGCCTTTCTGCCTTTACTTTGGGATTAACTTTCTCTTTCACCAGTTTCTGGAGGTGCTCAGCTCTTGCTGTATGTGCTGTATATTCTATGCTAGAAATGCCTCTCAGTACTGCTAATTAATTGCATGCCATAAATTTTGTTATGCTGGATTTTCATTTTTATTCACTCTGAAGTATTATCTAATTTGTCTCTTTTTTTTCATTGACCCTTTAGAAACAATACAGATATCTATTACTCAATTTTGAGGAGTGTTCAACAGAGTCTTCTGTATAATTTCATTGTTGTCATAAAATTAACTTTTGTTATTTAGGCTGTGTTGTGATGAGCGATTCTGTGTTCCACTTACATGCTGGGTGCTTTGGGTGTTATGTTAGAAAATTCTGGAGCCTCCTACAACCATTTATGGAAGATTTACAAGCTGAGCAGGTAAATGCTGGTCTACTTTTGTGGTTTAAAGTTCCAATGATGATCAGGATTAGAAACTTCACAGTGATTCACCCTCCTCTTGGTAAGCGCCTGTGGCAGGGCCAGGAGGAGAACCAGAACTCCTGAGATCCGGCCATGGTGGGACTCAGCCAGCTTATACACCTGCCCTCTTAGTAAAGCGTCTGAGGTATGGACCAGGAGGAAAGCCAGAGCTCCCGAGATCTGGCCATGGTGGACTCAGGCAGCTTATTCACCTGCGTCTTGGGTAAGCGCCCTCTTGGTAAGTGCCTGGGGCGTGGGCCAGGAAGAGAACCAGAGCTCCTGAGATCCGGCCATGGTGGGGCTCAAGCAGCTTATTGTTCTGCCCTCTTGGTAACACCCACTGCGTGGGCTAGGAAGAGAACCATTACCTGGCCTACTGCCATGCAGGCTGAAAATCAAGTGCCCTTCCCCCTCCTACCCCCCCCCCTTTAGTTACTGGGGACAGATGTCTCAGCATCTCTTGGGAGGATGACCATATGTAGTATAGCAAATATGGGGGATTTCCTTCTATCTTCCTTTTGAAGGCAAAGGTTGTTTTCACTCTCTTGTTATGTTTCTTCTGCTCTATTCAGTTTTTTGGTTTGATTTTGCTATACCTAATTGATTGGACAATTATTGTGAAGTTAAGGAGATATACCATAGAACCTATTACTACTATCCCAGTATCTTTCTGTGAAATCCTATACCAATTTCACTGCATTGTCTCAATTGGCTTTGTTCTGTCTTGTGCTGTTGCATTTTTACTACTTGCAAAATAAAATTTAAAAAAAAAAAAAAAAAGAAACTTCACAGTGCTACTCTAATCTGCTTTGTTTGCTTGGTAACCCTGGGGCTTCCAGCCCATTCCAGCTGATTCTGTTCACAGTGATGAAATGTGCTTCCCTGGATCTTTTACCACTCAGTGCCGGATGGATGAAGCCTCACCTGTGGTGTGGTGACTACTTCCCTTGGGCTTTTCCTCCAGGCTGTCTGCTGCCCAGAGACCTCACATTCAATTTCTGCAGTTGTTACGTGTCAGTAGAGCGGGTCTTCTTACATCGCTCTGTACTTCCAGGTCAGGGGTTAAGAGCAAATCAGAAGAATCCGGGTGAGACTTGTTCGTCTGCTGTTGTGTGGAAGTCACTGTGCTCCCACCCTGCGGACACAGGTAGGGTGAGTACTTAGAGGGCTGAGGCAGGAAACAAGATGTGAGTCTGTGTCCTCTTGTCTGTCAAACAGACATCTATGTTCCATATTCCTTTATATTGAACATAAAACCAGCAAGAATTATTGTTTTTGTTTTAGACATTTAATAGTATTTTAAAGGAAGGCATTATGTAATGCTTATGATCACTGATATTTTATATACTTTAATCTGGATCCAAATTTCTATCTGGTCAATTTCATCCTGTCCTTAACAACTTTTTTTTTTTTTTTTTTTTTTTTTTGCATTTCATGTACTACAGACAAACTATTGATGAATTCTTTAAGCTTTTGATTCCCCAAAATTTTGTTTAATCATATTTATTTTTAAAAGATATCTTTGAAATGTATAGAATTCTATGCTGATAAGCTTTGGTTTTTGTTTTCCTGATTAAACTTTAAAATGGCTTCTTTAAACTTTTATGTTTTAAATGATCCCAAAGACAATTTTATTCTCACTTATAAACTTATTTTGTATAGAGTAAAAGTGTCTTTTTCTCTGGTTGTGATCCCCTTTAATATTGATGAATTTGATTAAGCAAATTTGTAATTTTGTTTGGAATTCTTTAAGGTTCTTGATTCTATAGTTTTACAATTCCTGTTAATTTTGGGAAACTTTTAACTATCCTTTTCTTTTTAACTCCTTCTTTTTTTGTCACCCTTATGGATGCCAAAATATATTGAAATGCTTAATATCATCCCTCAGTGCACTGATGTCATGCTAAATTTTAAGTCTTTTATTTTACTTCTATGTGTTTCATTTTCAACAATTTCTATTGCTATGCATTTAAATTCATTTATCTGTTCTTTTCCTGTATCTACTCTGGTTTTAAACTATCCTGACATATTTTTATGGGTATTATGGTTTTCTTTGTAGAAGTCTAATTATATTATATATGTTGTATTTTTCATTTCCATCCTGAATATTTTCATATATTTCTTTACCTTCTAGCATGCATGGAACATAATAATCCAACCGTAATAATATGCTTGTATATTAATTCTATCGCTGTAATTGTATTGTGTAATTTCTGACTTGACATTTTTTTCCTCATTATGGTTTGTATTTTCTTGGTTACAGTGTTTCATGGGTGGCATTGGACACTTAGTTGGTTGCTGGGTGATGCGTTTTTTGCAAAGTTTTTTGAGAATTTAGGAAGTATCATAATTTGGAAACTATTTAATCCCTTTGAGGATTGCTTTTTAATGCTGTCAGAGGGCTAAGTAGAGACTGTACCTGGGAAATGGAACATTTCATATTCCTTTCAAGGCAGCCCCTGAAGGAGTGTTGTGACTGTCCCTCTGTGTGTTGGGAGGTCTTCTTCTGGATGGACCTGGCACCAGCCCTTTCTTGCTCACCACTCTTCACTGTGGTGTGTTCCTTGGTGTGGAACAGTTGCCTCATACGCCTATGTGATTAGAACATACCTGAAAACTTGGAAGTGGGAAGTGGGGGCGCTCAATATCTCCAGGCCACTCTTTCTCCCGGAACTCTTCTTATGACTCTAATTGCTTTTAATGTCTTTGGAGTTTCAGCACCTAGATGAAACTCAAGAAAATCAACAGTCTCCACATCCCACCCGTGAAACTCAGTCTAAGAAAGAATGGCTATCATCAAGAAATCAACCAATAAGAAATTGTACAGGAGCTGTTGGGGTAAAGGAACCCTTTTCCACTGTCGGTGAGAGTGTAGACTGGTGCAGCCACTGGGGAAATCAATGTGGACATTCCTCAAAAAACTAGGGTTGGAGGTCCCATTTGACCTAGCTATTTCCTTCCTGAGTATTTTTCCAGGAGAATAAAAACATCATACCACAGCTATATATGTGTACTCATGTTTATAGCAGCAGGATTTGCAATAGCTAAATTTTGGAAACCATCCAAATGCCCATCAACCAAGAAATGGATAAAAAAGATGCAGTATTTTTATACAATTTATTACTCAGTCATGAAGAAGGATAAACATGAGACTTTTATAGGTAAGTGGATGCAATTTGAGACCATACTTATAAGTGAGATAAATTATATTCATATATGTAGACATTGTATTGTCCCTCTGGTGTGAGAAACTTAAAGAGTATATGGTCTAGACTGTACAATAGATATTGTGAAATGAAATGTAATTTTTAAAAGGAAAAAGGAATAAGGCCAGAGAAAAGCAGAAAGGAAGGAAGGAAAAAGGAAGAAAATGAAAGTACCCATACTATTAGTGTCTCTTAATCCATCGAAAAGGAAGATTTGTGCAACATTAATTGGTGAATTTTTATGCCCATATTTTGTACACTGAGTACACACTTTAAAGGTGACAATGTGCAATGTATTAATTATTATTATTCTCATATTATTTGATTATGAAATTGTTTTACCTTTTATCAGTAAAATAAAAAAAATTAAAAGATGGAAATCAGTTATCTGTGCTTTTATTTGTGGTTCCTCTTTTAGGTATCTCTGTTCTGCACTGTGTGTTTTCCAGTATTTGAAAATCTTTGTCTCATGTGTCTTTCCAGAATTTATTATTTATCTAGTGCAGTTGGGTATATTCAATTCCAATGACTTTATTTTGACTGTAAACCAGATTATATATGGTTTCCTTTTAAATCTTACTGGTATTTTTTGGGGTGATACTACTTTATTATTTCATAGCTTGTGCTTTAATATGATTGAGAAATTTTTTTCATTTGTTTAGTCCTTTGTTGTCACTGGCATAAAGAACAGCTATTAATCTTTAAGTGTGCCTTTAGATCTGGATAACATACTAAATTAAACCTTTTCATTACTGCACAGAATATTCACAGGGTGGTCTTGGATTTCCAAAAGTGATAGATAGTATCATTTGCACAACACAGAACTTGTGACTTCATTTCTAAGTTTTATCTCGCTTTTCCTCTTCCCTTTATGATTATCTTGTTATCACTGAATACCTGCAATCTGTGACAAAGCAAATCCTATCTTTGATTTACTTTCTAGTTGTTTGGTGGTCATAATAGACCTGTCTCTAATCAGTCCCCCCAGTAGGGAGGCGGAAACAGCGGAGCATAAATTCAGCTCCACCTTGGACAACTTAGCAACTTAGCAGCACTTTGTCAAAAAATAAAAAGAGCTGAGGATATAGTGCAATGCAAAGACCCTGGGTTTAATCACAGTACCAAAACTAAAGATAAGTAAATAGAACAAACAAAATTTCTGCTATTGTAAAACTTTATGATTAGATATGATATTTCCATGGTTAAGTGATAATAACTTAGTAAGGTTATATGTATATACGTCATTTTCAGAAGTCTTTAATACTTCCTACATACCATAGACTCATGTTGAATTAGTCAGAATTATAATGTTGGACTTGGGCATCAATATAAAAAAACTTTGTAGATAATTCTTACATTCAGCTCAGAATGATACAGATAGGCAAGTTTTGCTGCTGTATATATTAATATTATGTACGTTATATATGTTGTAATGTTATATACATTTAAAAATTTTAAACAATAATATAGTCATAAATGAGCTTTTAAGATTTTTGTCAGCCCTTATTCTAGCAAAAAACCTTGCCACAATGCTAATTTAGCTTTGAATGAAACAGGTGTATCTACAGAATTATATTTCTCTTGATTAAAATTGGTGTTTGAAGAGTGTAAGAGACTCATTAGCTAAAGTTGGGGAAAACCGAGTTCTTATGATTAGTAATTAGTAATTCAAATCTTGAAATGCTTTAAAAATATATTCATGTGACAAAGAATAGTAATTATCAGCTTTACTGAATTTAAAAACAAAAAAACCCCTTTTCAAGCAAATATTGTACTACTTAGCTAATTTAATGTTACACCTAAAATTGTGTAATATTGTATATCCCATTACAAGTATACATTTCATTTGTGTGCACTTGAACTCAAGAAGTTTTAATCTACTTTTTTTGTTTTTACATATATAAATGTGCAAGTCAAAATTAGGATCTTCAAAATTTACTTATCTTAAATATAATTAATGTATTACTAAAATCTGAAACTCCTGTTCATTTTTGGGATGTGCTATTATTGTGTAATATTGTTTTTTAAAGCTTATTTCTTATTACAGTGCTTTCTGAATTTTACTTAGTTACTATCACTTATATCATGCAACTATTAGTTTATCCTTGAGAGTGTTTTGCCAAATCCTTAGTAAAAATCATTTGGACCTTTGTACTTCTTAGGAATGGTATTAAACCCAATGGAACAACTGTCTCTATTTCATGTCTCTGTCTGCTCTGGTATTTCATTTAGAATATTTTCTGTATATTTCCTAGTTTACTGTTTAAAATATTACCCAAACCCTCCAATATTACTGAAAATCCTCTAATTGCTGTGTGTATCTCTAGTTCCATTTTCTTTCTTTTTTTTTTTTTTTTTTTTTTTTTTTACCTTTTTCATTTTTATCGGTACCAGGGATTGAACTCACGACCGCCTGCTTGCAAGGCAGGTGTTCATGCCGCTGAGCTAAATCCCCAGCCCCTCTAGTTCCATTTTCTTTGTCTTTCTTGGTGTTATCACATTATGTTCTTATTTCTTTTTCTGTTTCTTAACCATTTTGGGAGAAGTTGATCTGATTACTGCTTTAACTTTGAAAGATATAATGTATATCACTATCTTTTAATTTCTAGCCTTTTATATCTTTTAACAAACAAATATGTATTCAATTATGTATCTCTCATATATGTACCCACATAACATAAGATCATATTTCTTTTCCTTTGTTCTAAGCTACCCTGTTTTCACATTAGATATACAGTGCCGCTAACTTACAGGTTGGGGGATTTACAAGGTCTCAATATCTATGTTCTAAAGAGAGAGAAAGGAAGGGGACAGAGATAGCTAGATAGGGAACATTATTACTGTTCAGCATCCTGGGTTTAGAGAGATGAATAAAAGGGCCCATAAACACTGAGCAATCTGAAAATAGAGTAAAAGCATTCGGTTGTGGTTCGAAAATTTCTCTTAAATGCAAAATGCAATCCTCTAGGAGGAAGTGTATAAAATCACTTGCACACACATGAACACAAGGCTTGTTCCCTGATGCCTAGATGTTCAGAAGTGACTGCCCTGTAACGGTTAACCAGCTTTACTGAATCTGCGGATCTATGCATTGATGAGATCATCACTGCGCTGGATGATTGGGATGTGATACAAATAAAAGGTGGGGCCTCATTGAGTGGGTCCTGAGGGTGTCACCTTGAGACTGCCCGGCGCTGGGTCCTTTCCTCTCTGGTCTTTTCCTGTCTCTGCTTTCAGGCTGCCATGAGGTGAGTAGCTTTGACTGCCACACCCTTCCATCAAGGTGTGTCTGCCTTGCCATGGGCCTAAAATCAGTGGAGCAAAGTGATCATCGGTTGAATGAAACTGAAATAACTGAAACTGAAACTTTTCCCCTTTCAGTTGTTTCTGCCAGGTATTTCATCACAGCAGTGGAAACCTGATTAACTCTGTAGCAATTGATTGTAATTATTGGACCAATTGCATCACAATTAGAAGAGGACACAGAATAGTTTTACAAACAGAAATGGAGTGGGTTTGAAAAAAAATCACTTTCATTTCCATAAGTGTAAAAACAATTTGATAATACATATATATTTATACATGTTTAAAGGAATATCATGGTGCAGTACAATCTGAATACCAAAATATCCATCTGTGTTTTTCTTCAGCAGATTAACTACTGTAAGGTGATTACCAATCCTACATGCCTCATGAATACTAAATAATGAAACTCAAAAACTTAAGTGAGAAAGAATACTGTTATATAGGTTCAGAGAAGAAATCTGAATAGTACAAATAATTAGTGGAAACTTTCTAAATATTCTTTTGATATGAAAACAAATAAAGAGTGTTTGTTGTTGTTGTTGTTGTTTTAACTTTTGTGTTTGTTGGTTTCAAATATCCTAGGAATTTAGGTAACATTTTTGTGGTTCAGATGGTCCCCCAACAGGAAAAGACATTCGAATGATTGCTCCTGACCAGGCAAATACCGAGCCAGGTTATAATTATCTTACAAATACTTACACATGGAAGGATTTTTACTATAACTGTTAAACTATCCTTCTTCATTGGACTGTTAATCAGAGGGAACAGAGTACGAATTACCAGAAGGGTCATCTGGGCTTCTATTTGTTTCCCTTCGGAGAATAACCTGCAAAAATTCCTCAGCATTTAGTTCAAACAAATTGATCAGATTGTGTCCCTGGATGCTGGGAAGGTCAGCTTCTCAACTATGCCTTTGGGAAAACAGCCGCTTGGTGAGTGTCTGTACATAGAGGAGTTTATGGATGCAGATAGCGGGGAGGGGTCTGAGCCTTATTAGCCAGGCTGCTGCTGATGGGTGGGAGAAAACAGAATGACCAGAATTTCACTCTCTACCTGTAGGTAGAAATAATTAGTGGAAGGTATTGCTTTGCTTTGCTTAGAGAACTTTGCATAGAGAAACCCTTGAGGTTTGACTTTATGTTTGTTTTCCACAAGAGTCAACCTGATTTCCTAAGAGTCTGTTTCCCAGTTTCCACTAAATTTTATGTGGTTAAGCTTTGATCATTCTGAAGTGAATGCTGTCGCCATAAATAAAAGATAAACATATGAGCAGGTGGAATTACTCCTTACCCTGATTTGATCATTGTACAGTGTATGTATATAACAAAACATAGAATTATACCCCATAAGTAAGTACAATTATTGTGTAGTAATTATTGTGGGAAAATGAAAAATCCAAATTACAAAAAAAAACAAAAAGTAATGATAATTGCTTACAGCATTGTGGGCTCTATATGGTTGTGCTTCTTATATCTCTGGAAACTGACCCAGAATAGGTGACCTGGTCATTGTCACATAGGATATGCTGTTACTCCATTCACCCGCAAAGATGCTCTAGGGTGGGACTGTGTACATAAAAGTACAAGCACAACCTAAAATGTTAACATTTTCAGAAAACGCCAAAGCATAAAAATTACCTTAAACCTATTTTAGATAGTTCTCCCTTTCCTCATTTCACAAACGGGAAAGATGAGAATCAGAGAAGAGTGGCATTTCTCCTAGGAGTTATAACAATTCATGTTTACAATAATTCTATTATCAATGAAAATTGAAATGGTAATTTGTTTGCATTCTGATCTAAATCAGGAACATAAAAATACATCTGAAATTGTTTCCCATTGGTCAAGTCTATATTTAAAGTTTTCCTTTTTTCATTATGTTAACAATTATTCACATTACTCCCTCATAAGATCTATGCAGTACCTGATGGATTGCTCACATGATTGCAGTGGAAATAATTGAATACATAAAATTATGTATCACATGGGACCCACATCTCCATGTTTTAAGAACCTAAAATACATGAACTTATATTTATAAAAATCAAATAACTAAATACGATAATCTTGAGATACATTTCTTTTTTCTAGGAATCAACACATTTTACCTGAAACATTTTAAACAACAACAGAAAAATTAGTTCATCATGCAATTTCATGAAATTTTCTCCAGGTTGATACCAGTCATTTAACCTAGAGGTTAAATGAAAGAGCAATGCCTAAATATTTTGGGGTATCCCTTAGGAAAGAATTCTGCCTTCCTATGTACAGGATCATGAAAAAAGTTCCTTCTGCCTGTTGAATCTCACTCAGTCATCTTTCTTCACTGCAGTGGGAGGAGAAATGGGTAAAACCCACCGCTGCAGTGGCCAGGGCAGCAGCAGCAGGGGTGAAGACAGTGAAGTCTCAATTTGCTGACAAAGTAAGAGATCCAAAAAAATGATCCAAAAAAAGCAAAAGCAATCTTTATAGGAGAATACTGCTTTCTTGTTTTTAAAGCAAAAATGCTGCTACTTTTTTTTTTTTGTAAACCGAAAAGAAAACAAAAACAATGAAATGATGGAAATCTTAAAACTTCTGAGATAAAAAAAATAAAACCAGAAGAAAAAGCAGGAAAACTGTGTGTGTGTTTATCCTATCTTATCTTGTACAATTCAATTCCTTCATGAAAAGGGAAGTCAGAGGACAGAGAAGAGTGTCCATTTAGCACTATGTTTCTCACTGACTTGTGTCGTTCCCCCATCCCTGAGTGATCTGGAAGCATAGACACTCGAACTTCAGCTGGAAAGGGAGGAATGAGGAGATGGGAACCTGCTAACCAGGGTCAGCTGCTGACCACTGGCCATGGTGAAGCCAGTAAGGCTGACTGGGGTACCTTGGGCTGCACCTTGGAGCTCACCAGAATCTCAATCGTGGGTGTGCATGGGGTGACTTTGTTGAGGCCAAGATAACCATGACAAAATGACAAATTTAAGAAGGAACTGGTTTGCCCTTGGCGTGGGAGAGTGCATCACAGCTTCTGCTCTAACCCCATCTCTTCTGCATTTGCCTGTGTGTCAGTGTCAGTGACTGATTTTAGGAGAAGTCCGCTGTTTCCTTGGAGTGTAAGATATTGATTACAGGTAAACCATTTTAAAGAATGCACAACTAAGGAAGACATGATGTTGCCTGTGAAACCTGGAAATTCTGCATTATTTTCATTTAGATTGTATGCATTATACTTATTGAAATGGATCTCTTAAACTTATGTAGACATTATTAATATTTCAATGTCTTATACACAAATAAAAAGCAAAATAAATATGGTTAAGATGTCCTAAGCTTCCTTAATGTTCAAATTTGCATCTTTTGAAATACTCTTTGATCCATAGTCTTCACTACCCTATTTTTTCTACCCAATATCTTTCTTTCAGCCATTTAATATGTCAGTAACGTTGATGATAATGCCACTATTATTGCCCACATTTTTCTGACACTGCTGACATAACCCATCAAGTTCTGATGCTGGTACATTACCCAAAAGTGATAATGGAAAGTTTGAAGACAATTATCAGTTACTGGAAGGAAAACAACAACCAATTCCTTCTCCAGATAGTTCTGAAGTGGCTTCTACTCTGAAGAGTCAGAAAGCTGAAGTCACTTATCTGTGCTCCTGGAAATCACAAAACAAGCTCGTACGTGGCCAGGCAATGACACGGCACATGGAAATTGAAGTTTTCATCCTGATTTCTGAAACTGAAATGTCACAAATGACCTTCTACATTTGCAAGAAATACATTGCATTACCTCACTCCTATTTAGTCAGGGAAGGCAAATGATACAAAACCCATCTCCTTTCACGGTGGCTGACAGTTACTGAATCTCACGTTTCCCTATTGGTACTTTTGAACTCATTCTGTTATGTTCAAGTGGCCCCACATTAGGCTTCTTACTTGAATTCAATTTTATAAACCATGTCAATGCTTTTACTCCAAATTTTCAGTCATCCCAGGGTCAGCACAGTTTCCTACAAAGTCCCCAATAACATCACAGTGTGAAGAATGGCTATCTAGCCAGAGAGAAGTATAAACAATTCTGCTTAAATTACAACAGTTATTTTTTCTTCCATGCTCATCAGGCAATAACCTCCTCCTCACCTACTCCCCCCACCAAAAAAAAAAAAAAAAAGAGAGAGAAAATCACATCAAACTTTTCAAAATCTGAACCCTGCTCTGTTATAGTCTGGATGCATTGTCAGTGTTTACTTGGAGTGAAAGCCTTCTTTTCTTTATTAACTGGGAACTGAACCCAGGGCCTTCAGACTGAGTTACCCCCGTCTTTCCTTTTTCTGATGGAATCTCACTAATTTGCTGGATTGTCTAGACTGAGCTTGAATTTTAAATCCTGCTGCCTCAGCATACGTAAGGCGTTTTCATGTCTTACCTTGTTATGGGATGGCAGCCAGCCAGCCTGTGCTAGATTCTAGGAGCTCTTCTCAAGCCCCAGACTCTGTCTAATTGTACTTCATGGGCCACTGTAAAGGATCCATTCTTTACTGTCTTGGATGGTTTCCTTCTTGTCCTAGCAACACTTGTTTCCTCATGCTGGACTCTGAGGTTAGAATGCCAAACCAGGTATTGAATAAGGCTACATATTGTCTTAACTATTTAATGCCTATCCCAATGGCTACTCTTTTCTTTTAGTTTTCTAATTTAAAAAACAAGAAATGCTGTTTATTCTAGTTCTCACTCATATTAATCAGATTATTCCTATGATTTGTCCTTTGGCATGTCCCATCCATAACTATGGCACCATTTATTTGAGTTAGCAAGTTCTTGGTATAGGTTTATTGGAACTGAAGGTGGGACATTCCAGAGAACTGATAAAGAGACACAAAACAGTAGAATTAGAATTTAATGGATTTTTACATTCCTACAGTGTGGGCTCATTTTGTGATAAAACGTTTGATGAGAACAGAAGTAAAAAGCCACACTGTCATACTCTTTAGCAAGAGAAAATGTATTATGAAACTCAACAATATTGTTATTAAAGCAGCATGACTAAAAAACAACCAGAAATGCATCTCAGCAAACTAGCAAGGCTTCATTATCCAGGAACAGTGTGATTTGGAGAACAATTCCTCAGTCAGTGCCGTAGTCCTTTTAAATTCAGAAGATGATGTGGGGTGTGTTTTATACTCTTTTTCCTAATGAGGCTGGAGCTGATGTCATAGGACCAGATGATCAATCATTTGTATGTAGCAGTAATAATTTAAACTTAATGTGATAATTTAGGAATTACTAGGTAACTCAAGTGAATCTACAAAAATTCTAAATGTTTCCAAAGCTATTGGAAGAAACATGCTCTTGCTTTAGATTTATAAGCTGGCAAGCTGATATCCTTTATTTTAGTCAGAGTAAGATGTGTTACACTAGAGAAACAAAATCCCCTAAATAGATTGCCATATCAAGAACATTTTCTATTGCAGTTTTAAATAATGATATATAACACATTAAATGTGTATATATAAATAGGAGTAAGGTAATATTCTGACACATGTATGTTTAAATAAGGTCAGCATGTCTATATCCTTAAATATTTATCACTTCTTCATGATGAAAACTTTCAAATCTTTTAGCTTTTTTGAAATATATACCACAACATTGAGTGTCTACAATCACCCTATCATGTTATATTAGCACATCCCAACTTCTTACTCTTATCTAATTATTGCCTTATACTAGTTTTTGTGTCAAAGGAACAAAATACTCAACCCCTGCCACTCTCTTAAGGAAGAAGTGGTTTATTTGGGGTCACAATTTCACAGTGCCCAGTCATGGTGGGTCAGCTTCAAGGGAGAAACAATGAGGTGAAAGGAGGAGAGCTGGTCACATCATGGTGTCCAGGAAGCAGAGAGAGGAGGCAGGAGCCAGGTTTAGAATACAGCTGTGCAAATCACACCCCCAGTGACCTGCCCCTTTCAATCAGGGCCCAGGTCTACATCTGAAAATTTGCTGGACATTTGAGATTAGACCACAACAAATATTACAGATTGAGTAGCTTCTCCCTATAATTTTTACTCATTTTTTTCTGGTAGCCACCATTCTATTGTCAATTACTATACAAATCAATTTTTACATTTTCACATATAAGGAAAAGATGCAGTACTCATCTTTCTGTGACTGTTTATAGCAATTAATAATTTTCAACTCCAAAAGTGTGGCTGCAAATAATAAGACTTAAGATTTTAGTGACAGAATAGTATTTCGTTTTACCTGTGTAACACATTTTACCCATTCATTCTTTGATGGACGCGTAGGTTATTTCTATTTCTGGTCTAATTGTAAATAGCAGTGCAGCAATGTGACAGTGCAAATGTCTCTTGGACAGATTGGTTTCACTTCCTTTGAACACCTAGTGAGATTGCTAGGTCATATAGTAGTTTCATTCTTCATTTTTAAAAAAGCTTTCCTTTTGTTTTACAAAATGGCTCTGCTAATTTTCATTCCCACTGGCACTAAGCAGGGTTTTCTTTCCTCACTGTCCTTGCCAGCACTTTTGAAATTTAGTTATTTGATTATACTTACTGGGATTAAGTGCTATCTCGTTTTATTTAGATTTGCATTTCTATGATGATTAATGTTGTGCAGTTTTTTTCACAAAAGTATCAGATATTTGTATGCATGTATTGGACATTTTGAAAAAAATTCTATTGAGGTATATTGACTGTTTTAAAAAATCAAGTTACATGGGTTGTTTTTGACATTATACCTTTAAAATTTTATGAGATATATTGTTTGGAAATATTTTCTTCCATTATGGAGCCTGTATCTTTTCTCTGTTGCTTTCCTTGTTGTGCAGAAGCCCTTTAGTTTTATATAATCTTATTCATCTGCTTTTGCTTTTGCTTTCCATGCTTTTAGGATTCAACCCAAAAAGTCCTGTGTATTTCAATGTCCTGAAACATTTCTCCTATGCTTTCTCTAGTAGTTTCATAGTTCTAAGTCTTGTATTTAAATCTTTAATCCATTCTGGTTGATTTTTGTAACTGGTGAGTAGAGGATTTAATTTTAATCTGTATGTGAACACCCAACTCTCCCAGCGCCGTTTCTATGAAAGACTATTTTTTTACAGTGAGTGTTCTTTGTCCCTTTTCAAAAATCAGTGAGCTGTAGGAGTTAGATTTCTTCTAGACACTCTGTTCTGTTGATCTATATATCTTTTTAAAATTCCAGTGCCATTTTTGTTTTTACTATTTTTTATTTTATTATTTACATTTTTTTATTACTGTGATTTTGTGTATGCTTTGAAGTTTGGTACTGGAAAACTTCCTGCTTTGTTTTTCTTGATCAAGATTGTTTTGGCCGTATTTTTTCTTTTGCAATTTCTTATAACTTGTAGAACTTTTTCTAATTCTGTGAAGAACGTCCTTGGTATTTGGATGGAGATGGCATTGAATCTGTAGCAACTTTGTGTCATGTGGATGTTTTAAGAACACTGATTCTTCCAATCTGTCAACATGGGGTGTCTTTTTATTTTTTTATGTCTGCTTTGATTGCATTTGTCAATTTTTTATAGTTTTCATAGCAAACATCTTTCATTTCTTCTTTGAAGATGTTTTTAGATATTTTTAATCTATTGTAAATAGGATTTATTACTTGATTTTTATATCAGATAATTTGCTATTAGCATTTAGCAACACTTTTTATTTGTTATTATTCATGTTGTATCCAAGATATGTCTATTTTTTCACTCAAAGTCCACTGTAGTTCCAAAAATTTCTTCATATTATGATTCATTTTCCCAGTGTGATTAGTCTTCCCATTGAAAAACTGAACTATATGGGACCCACGATCCAACTATTGCAGGTAAAACAATGCTGGATTAATTGGTGTTGCTGGAAAAACAATATTGGGTCACTGTGCATTATCCTCCATGTGTCAGACTGACAGAGACATATGTCACTTCCTCCTGCAGTGTGCTTTCAAAACTTGTGACATAAGCCACATAACTACAAGAAAAGTGTAAATGAATAGTGTTGCCTCTGTCCCATTTTTTCACAACCATCCACAACCATGTGGTAACAAACCAACAATGGAGTCAAATAGCATGAAGTAAAGTCAAGAGTTATAATGAAACTTTCTGACTAAAATAGCAAAATCCAGGACCCAGATATGCTGAAGCTGTGGCACACTATGTTTAACACAGATATCTAAAAAGATAAAAAAAAAAAATATTATGGCTACGCATCTGTGTGTGATTGTGCTCATATTATGCACATTAAGCATAAGAAATACCAATGAACTCTATTGTGTATGAACCATGGGGAAGGAAGTGAAGACAGTGAAGAAAAATAAACTGAGAAATCAATTTTAAATCTGCCAAGAGTTAATACACTTGTTGTAGAAACATTTCCATTAGCTTTCTTTTCTCATGGTTGGGTAAGCATGGTAGACACAAGGAATAGAATTTTACAGGTAATTAGAAACTAGGAAAGTAAAGTCAAATTTATTTTTCTTTAAAACTTACAAAAAATGTAAATGGCAATAATATTAACTGTGTCTCTGCTCTGAGTTTATTATAATTACTAAATAAATTTATTGATAAAACTGTAATCAACTCCCCTGTCATATTATGGGTTGATTACAAAAGTTGATTACCATCATCATAATCAATATCACTGTCACCATCATCATCATTGTTAAAATCGTGGTTGTTGGTCATCGGTCCTTGTTATTCAAGCCCACTGAAACAACTAAGCCAGATCAATAATCATCCTTTTAGAGATCTGCTTTAATTTCCAAAAGATAACCAAATCCCAATTATTTTCTTGTCGGTGTTTTTGTATATGGCTCTCCATCCAGTTTGATAATTAGAGACTGAAAACACAGTGACTCAAAGTTAGACACTTGTGCTAATAGGGCTATAATTTAACAAGTAGGAGTGAGTGGTTTTTGAGACTCAAGCACAGGATAATTGGAACATTTGGTTCAGAGTTTGTAAAGCGCTATTGTGTTGAGGAAAGCATCAAAGAATATAAATAATGCAAGGGGTGAGGCACATGCTATTTTCCATACACAAAATGGCATTTAATGTTGTTTACAGGTTATGCTTGAGATTTCAACTTTATTCAACTACCAATCAACTCACTTGCTTGGAGTCTAGAAATCAGGCAATTAAAAAATCAAAACACAGCAGGGATAAAGAAATCCAAGAAGCAAAGCATTTCTAGGATAAAACCTATATATATATTGACTTTTTCCTTTTTTTTTTTTTTTTTTTTTTATCGGTGCCGGGGATTGAACTCACGACTGCCTGCTTGCAAGGCAGGCGCTTACGCCACTGAGCTAAATCCCCAGCCCCAAAACCTACATATATCTTAATAAAATATTACTTTGTAGGTATTCAGTGCTGTGACATTATACTATCCTCTGCACCCTACTTGTGTGGTTATATTAAATTTCTATAATTTCTCTTTTTTCCCTTTCTTTTACAGAACAGGAAGAATTACAACACTAGAAAAGCCCATTTCCTGTTGTTCATGGGTAATTATGTAGCTAAAAACAGTGAAATTAGCCTGGAAGTGACAAGTAGAGGGGTGTTTTCAGGGGGTGTGTCAGGAACCTGCAACAAGGTTACCACATCACACCATGGGTGCATTGAGAAGGTTTCCAGAGGAAGCAAATTTTCCACTTGAACTCATAGGACAGGGACTTGTTATGTTGTCTGAAAAGAGATTTTTAAAGAAAAGTAAATATTGGGGAGAGGAGGAGACCATATTATGCAGGAGCGTGTACAATCATCCTTTATGGTTGGAGTATGTATTTTGAATGTAAATATAGAAAAAAATTAGTGAGGAAAGGGACGCATGAACAGATTTTAAATGGCATTGTGACATCACACATTCTAGAAAGACTATCTTACCCATACTGTAAGGGGTGAATCTGAAGATGATCAAATAAGATTAATAATAGGGGAGCTGGTTAATGAATGATTGTAGGGATATTGCTAAAAGAGATGGTGGCCAGTGCTAGGGTAATGGAAGTGGAGAAGGTTTCATATGTAGTTTTAATAAGACAGTAAAATTCATGGAACCTAGAGATTCCTTGTAGAGAGGCTCATTTTTGATGACAAATCAAGAATTCAAGGATGAATCAGGTTACTGTTTTAAGAAAATGCTCAGACTTCCTCTTAGAGACCAGGGGCACAGAGAAGGTGTTTACTTGGAAAAGAGGGAAAATTTTGAGGAAATCTCTCTTGATGATGGGAATAGAGAAATGACTGAAAAAGACAGTTCTGGAAACAGGTAGCAGAACAAAAGAACATATTGCTATGGTATCTACACAAGACAGCACTGAGGAAGAGGGCTTGGTTATGAGAGAAAGGGTTATGAAGCAGGTGTTTGTATGCTGAGGAATCAGGAGGATACAGGAAGCAGGGAGTGATATCAATGTCTCTTTGATCTCTATATCAACAATGGCAGAGAAAGGTGAGGACTCTGAGTCAGAGCATGGTGCCTGTCTTCCCAAAGCAAACTCAAACACAGAAGAAAAGCAGAACATATGAAAAATTCTTAGGAATGAAATTACTTGGAAGTTGTTTAAACCTAGGATGGAATTTGCTGCTATTCATGATTATGGATATACATGCGGATGGCAAGTGAGAAAGGAGAGAAAGGAAAAAAAAAAAAAAAACAGTGCTCAAGAGAGAAGCATGGTTATAGATTTCCATAGAAACACTCTCTTTAGCCGGTTAGGTACTCACTCTGTGGACTCATGGGCATTGCTTGTCCAGGGTCCAAATAATGCTGGATGCCCTGCAACCTTCGGAGTTTAGCACTGAGTGAGCTCAAATGCTCAACAGTTAATTAGAGCTGGAGACAGATGCTCTAGAAAGATCTGCCCCCCCAAATACACAATTGCCTAATAGTAATGGTAATAATAATACATTCTTACTAATCAATTTTAATAATATTTATTAACTGCATAACTGTAATCAGCCTGTGTGAAAGATTTTTACATGCATTAGTACCCAATGCTCACAACCACCCAAAGAAGTAATTACTATGATTAGCCTAATTTTACAGACCATAAAATAAAACCGAGGTTCTGAAGTGTTAGGGAACCTGCCTGAACTCACATACTGATATGTGGTAAAACAAGGAATTGCGTACAGTTTATGCTGCCTGTTAACTTTGACATCGTGATGGGAAGAACTTAATCATTATAACAAAAAATACTACAAGACAATACAAATCATACAGTGGGTTTTGAGCTAAAAGATTTGTAGCCTTTATTTCACTTAGAAACTGCATGAAGTAGGTATTATTCTGTACACATTTTATAATCCAGCAAGCTCAGGTAAGTTGTCTAATGTTGTAATTAGTGTATTGCACAGGTAGGATTTTATCAAGACATCTGACTCCATATCCTATGCATGAAATTACCTCCCTGTAGCCTGTGAAACATACTAGTTAAGACAGAAGCAGATGTAGTTCCGATAAAACACTGATTCTGGCCTTTCTGTCTCTTGCAGCCCACACACATGGGTACATTAGTGTATCTGATTGGGGGAAATGAAGTGTGAACACATCTGGTCTCAGTGCAGACAATGTGCTATACAGGGTACTAAACGCTTTCAGGGGTAGAGTTAGAAACTCCTGGGTGAAGTGGGGAAATTACATTCTTTGCAATGTGCCCAGAAAAACTTTTCCAGCTGAAGGATGGCTTGAAGTAAACCTGACATTCAAAGAAGATTGTTAAAATGTGTGGCTCAGAGTTTGAGTTTAGAAAATGTCTCTAGATTGGCAATGCACACCAAAGAGAGGTCTGGGACACACATCCCAGGGCGTTTTCTTCCCTGAGTTAATATAAAAGTTGGTTCTTTTGGTTCTGCAGAAAGTGCTTCAATCACAAAAAAACAAACTAACAAGAAAAAAAAAAAAATCTAACTGCATAGTCCTTACTGCTAGAGAAAGACAAAGGAAGCTAAAACTTTTCTAAAATCTCTACCCCTTACTGGCAACAACTGCAGCTTGGATCAAAATACTTCTTTCTAAAAGCTAAAGCCATGGGGAGAAAATTGAAAGAACCATTATCATAGGATTTATACTATGTAATGAATGCGGAGGAAATTCTGTCAGGGATGCACATTAGTACTGCCATTGATTGGTCTCTGGGAGTCCTGAAGGTAGACCTGGAGGTATGTCAGGAATTTCTTCCACCACAAAAGAATAACAATGGCTTCACACACCTACTTCTGCTGTTTTCATAGTTCACATCCTTCATAAGAGCTAAGTAATAGGCATCTAGTATGAACACAAGTTGGTAAATTCTTGAACCTACCATAAATGCATGTGCACGTGCGTGCGCGTGCATGTGCGCGCGCACACACACACACACACACACACACACACACACACACTCATAAAGACTCACAGGTGAAGATGGGAAAAATAAATCAGAAACAACTCTAACACATTTTGGCACACTTTCACCTGACTTGTGTTCTATAATTCAAATAAAACTTACTGAGCACATTATTTTTATCAGCTGCTTCTGAGATGCTTTCAATGATAAAATGATAAATAACAAGATCCTCAAACTCAAGGGCTTTATAATTCACTGAGGCAGTCTGCGAAGTATGAACTCTGCCATAGAACAAAGCAGAAGGTGCTGGCTGATTTTATCATAAGGGCACAAGTAAAACTCTTAAGGGCTTCAACAGAAAGAGATAAACATTTTAGTGGATTAATTTGTTTTATAAGAATTTTGACCCCATCTCTATACCAATGTACTTGTTCTTTAACTGTTTAATTTTGAATGTGTTAACTGCGTCAATCCTGTCTTCTTGTTTCAGGTGAAGATAATGAATTGTTTTGTTGAAGATGACAGGAAGAACAAGCAATTAGTAGTAGGCGCTGGAGAACCGCTTCTTCGTGTTACTGTCATTTAGTGGGTTTTTGAAAAGAGAGAAGTAGTCTTTTGGGTTGGAAGACAGTGGGGGGCAGCTTTCCCAGCTGAAGGAACAGGGTGAGCCCAGCACCAGCAGTGCCCTGCTTTAGGTGGAGCAGAAAGATAATAAGGAATTATTTTTCACACAGAATGCACATTTCTTTTTCTCATCCATCAGTAACCTGGATCGCAGTTACTCTCCTTTAAAGGTTAGCTTTGCCCAGACTCTTTCCCTTGTTACTTGGTATCTTTTACCTGGGAACTCAGTGTCATGTCCGTGCCACTTACCAGGATTACAGCCATGCTGCCTGCTGAAGACAATCATTTATTTACTTTGGTAGCTCTGTCTCTTCAGTTCCATTTCTTAGGCTTACATCCAAGTCCACTGAGTACAGACAAGGACAGAGTTCTGCCTCCCCACCCACCCCACAGCTCCTATACCGACCCCTCAGGTGTCCTTTGGAGATCTGCCAACTGAATTCATCACAGATGGGATCAAAACTATCACCACAATCATAAAAATTCAAGTTCTCTTCAAATCCTAAACTCTTACCTTGTTTTCTCTAACCTTGAAAAGTTGTTAATAGCAGGCTAAAGGCACCATTTTTGTTTATAACCCTGCCCTTTCTTCTTGCTATGGTGATTCCTTGACCAAAAATATAGAAAAAGAGGGAAAATTAATTGATAACAAAATGCCAGTGTGAACATTTGTCCAGGTTCTGACTGTCTTCCATGTGTAGAAATTGTCTACATGTGAGTATCCAGATTTATTGTTGTAGTATGTACATTTTTCAAAAGGCATAAGCTAAACTAAATGTTCCCCAGTATGCATTGTATCCTACTAGAGGGGAAGAAAATGTAACCCAGCGCTACTAATTAAGTTACACAAACCACACAGACTGAGCCAGGACCTTGGGTCTCCACAAACAGCACTGTACCTCCCACTTGGGTCTTTTTGCAAGCAGCCACGGAATTGGGATAATGGTCCTGCCACATCTGTTGTATGAAACGGATGCCCAGCTTTCCTTAGAAGAATGGAACCGTTATTACAGGCACAGGAACTGTAAAGCTTGCTCTAACGCCAGACTTCTGAGCAAGGTCTCTGTGCTCTCCTTATAGGAGCAGCTAATGACCGTGTGAGGCCAATTGATCCCCTCCTCAGTGGCCTCACATGCATCGATTGTCAGTTAAGGGTTTTGTTGCCAACAGAAGAGTCAGGAGCTAAAATTACCCCCTCGCTTCTCAGGGCTCCAGGGACCCCAGCCAGACTGATATTTAGTGCTGCTACACACCAGTGAGCTAAAGACAGCCATGACACAAAAATGTGCAAAACATCTTTCTTCCAGGAGTGCTACAGTGAAAGGAATGCTCCTGATACAGATGATGAAGATTTTCCTAATTGCTACCTTCACAGATTCAGAAATGACAGGAAAGATAAAAAAGAAAGAAATGAAAATAGTAATTATGATGGGAACACTCTAGAGAATAACTTCCGTATGCAGTGCTGCACTGCACAAGCAGGGATCATCTACCAAGTGTTTACCGAAACCAAGATTGCAAATTTGTACATTTGCATTTTCTGAAGAAACAGCACGAAATTCAAAGTCTGAATAGTTGGCAAAGGGCTAGGAACTGTGGAAAGAAATGAGATCCAGCCCTCCTGCGTCTCCAATGCCACACTTTCATTGTCACATCTATTGTCCTTCTACCCTATGAGGTCCCATAAAACCTCGTCAAACCCTATGTTACTAAACTTTTAGCATTATATTTTTGTATTCTCTTTGTATAGTTGCTTTCTTTGTGAGTCTTGGGCCTCCAAGTCCCAAAAATATCATTGGGAAAATTTGTTCCAGACTTTCCTCATAGTTTCTACATCATAATAAAACTATTATTATACAACAGCCTCTGTGTAGCTTATTCAATAATGCTAGCCATGCATGTTCCCGATGAGTAGACACCATGTCCATCCTGTGTTTATCCTTTAAAGGGTGAATGTGTGAAAAGTCAGCAAAATATATAGTGAATGTTTATATTAAAAAATTATTACAGTAAAAGACATATTGCCATTGGTCCCCTTCAAAATGTGCCCTCTCACCTAGAACACACTTTCCTATCATTCTTGCCACCTTCTGAATCAGTTCTGGAGGCCTCTTTTGCGAATCTCTGATAAGTTGTGATAAAAAGGATGCACTGTGAATGCTCCTGCTGAGTGTTATCCAACAGAAAGGCAGGCTTGTAAAATCACTGTGGGGTGTCCTTGTCCACCTTGGTCATTGGATCTGATGCTTGCCATGTCCGGATCCTTCTCGAAGTAAGAATGACCATGCAAGATAAATATTTTGAATCAATTCAGGACATTGAGGCAGTCAGGACAGTACAATTACAGACATGAAAGAGGACCTCCAGAATTTAACCATTCACTGTATTTTCTGATCATATCTTGTATATGAATATATCATCTCACGGAAGACAAGAGCAAATGGAAAGTGTGTGTACAGTGACTATGTCTGTGGAAATTCTAAATCCATAGGGCATGGACTCTGCCATCTAATAGATTTATTTTAATAGATTTCTAAAACAGTGCCTGCAGATGAAAGGAGTCTCACACATAGATGGACAATTATTCTTGTAACTATACACGGGTACTCTTGACATTTCTGAAATATGAAACTATTTTAAAGTGTGACTTAAATTTTAATAGTTCCTTTATTATTTATTTTCCATGTCAATGGCAAATACAATTAGAACTATTTAACATGGGGGGAGGTCCTCTTGAATTTTTTGCACATTAAAGGGGCTGTACAGAAGATTAAAAAACACTATCCCAACACGTTCAAGTTGGTTGTCACAAATCATGATGGTTTCTTCAGATTATAACATCATAACATACTGTTACACAAGATAAGTTTTTTCTCAATAAGGATCAGATGGCTCTATTCAGATAAAAAAGTTTAAGTAGAGAAATTCATCTTTATTTTCTCTTAAATGTGCCTTATTTTCTGAAGGTATCTCCATATGCTAATGAACCAGTATAAATGAAAGGTTGGAAATTGTTTGAGAGTCTAAGAAATAAACTCTCCCCATACCTCCAGATGAGCCTTTTACAAGTGGCTCCTAAGGGGTGGGCGCAAAGGGAGGACACCTTAGCCCACTGGTCTTCAGTGATCTCTTCTGGAAATGCAGAGATTTAGATAACCTGGCTGAGTTCCTTGGCTGGGACCAAGGTGTCAGGAACTTGGTTGTCAAACTGAATGAATGAGAGGTGGCTGTGTGGTGGGGAGATGTGTGACATGAGGGGAAGAAAGCAGAAAATACAAAGTAATCCATAGATCCATAAAGAGAAGTGTTCAAAATTCCCCACGGCTTGCGTGTCCCTTGGGAAGCTCAGAGTACCTTGTCTTTTAGTTCCATGAAGCACAGTTGCACCTTGATTCCTTAATTCAACAGTTATTGTTGAGCATCAATGCAGGCACAGGAGTGAAAATGCATTCACAAAGATCACTGTCCTCAGGAGGCTTGCATAAAATTCTGGGAGCAGAAACTGAACAAGTAACATAATCAAAATGTGCAGTATGATAGTCTAAGTGTTAAGAGAAAATCAAATGTGGCAGGAAGCATCTTGCATGAAGGCTCTGTTTTAGTTAAGGAGCTACTAATGTTCCCAGGAGAGAACAGCAGTTCAGTGAAGTGGAAGGAATGGAATGAGGCATCTGAATGAAGGGAAAGAAGGAGCCTTAAGCAACAAGAAAGGGTTTTCCAGGGAGGATCAGATCCCACAAGTGCAGGACCTGACTTTGAGGCTAGACAGGCGTCAGTGAGAGTTACAAGGAGCTGTGTCTTGGATCTGAAGTATCTCCCAAAACTCTCATTCACCCAGAGGTGAGGCTTTTGGAGGGCAGTGGGATGACAGGATGCTGTGCTCAGCTATGATTCCATCACTGGTGTGTGCAGGGAGAGGTGAGACCTCATGGAAAAGCTGGGTGCTGCAGAAAGGGCTGGAAGAGTGCATCTCCCTGTCCAGCTCCTCTTTTCTTTCGCTCTCTGCTTCCTGTTTGCTGTGACATGAGCAGTTTTCCTTTTTCCAGGCCTTTCCACCATGCCGTGGCTTCAGGAAAGCCAGCTGACCGTGGACTGAAATGCCTGCAGCTGGGACCCCAATTAAACATTTCCTTATTTGAATTGTGGGTGTCAGCAGTCTCAGTGATGAGAGAAGTGACTAAGACAGCAGGTTGCAAAGTCAGAAGAGAGGAGCCCAGCTTGTGCAGGGTTCTGCAATCCTCAAAAGTTCTGTCTTACTTTACTCTGAAAGTGTGCAGGGGCCTTTGAATCATTGTGAGCAGAGGACTGGCTTGCAAATGTCCTTTTAAGATTTTACAGGGTTCATTTAAAAGCAATCATTTAAAAATTATTAGAGCAACAAGAGGTCTTTTATTCTATTAACAGTGTGTCAAACATTCTTAATTAAGTTATCCTTTGTCTATGTGCTTTTTAAACCAAAAACGTAGATTACTGCTGAAGAAAGCTTACCTTCATGTCTAACATTTTCTTTTAATCTTTTAAAAATTGAGTGTTTGGCTGTAGTTTTGTGTCTCTGAACTGTGGGCCTCCACATAGGGGTTTGGCCTCAAAATTTGAAAGACTTGAAGATAAACAAATTATTCTTTATTAATAGTGAGAAATACTGTATTTCCAAAACTTCCAGAGTTTGTCAAACTCGTATTTCTCTCCCCTGAGATTGAACCTAAGAACTTAGCAAGAAAAGGATTATGTAAGAAAGAAATGCACTGAAACCTCTGCAAAATGATCTACAGACTGAACCTTTAACTACACAACCACAAAATTCCATTATGGAATTCTAGGTAAGTCAGAGTGAAAAATTGTATCTTGATTAAGAAAGATCAGAATTTATTTATGGATGCTTGTATATTCACCTAGTTATTAAAATTTTCCAAAGACATATTTAAATTTATCTAAGAATCAGTGACTTGCTTTAAATTAGACATTTTTTAAAATGGGCAAATCTTTAATATCACAAACTAGGGGTTCTGAGTAGGTTATGTGCCAAACAATTCTATCTTTTCTCTTAATAAATTCTTTTGAGGTGCCTACCAGTTTCATGAACACAAATAATTTATCTACAAACAGTGCCAACTCATGGACTTTAGATTAGAAACTGAAATCACCTCACTATAAAAGATATGATGGTTTCTTTGCAATTATGACCAACAATATAAAAGATGGAACATTTTTTCAATTATGACCATCAATAAATACAGCGTTATATGCATATTAAGTTGGAATGGTTTGGAACCCTTTCAAGATTTTTCTTTATAGGCAGAAAACTAAGTGAATATTGAAAGACAGCTGAGAAGGAGGCTGTGACTCTAGGGCTTTATGAATTTATACGATTTGATGTCTGCTTCCTTTCTTCTCACCTGGGGACCTCCAATGTGACGTGTGCAATTTTGTAAGAAAACTGGAGGGTAAAATGAATCAAATTAGGCTTTTGCTCCCAGTGCCCTAACCCTTGCCAACTGAAAATCACGAAGGGAACTCAAGCTTATTAAAGGGCAGTGGGTCAGACCACAGAATCCACAAAGCTATGCTTACAGCTTAGTGTTTTTGCCAGATATCATTAACATTGAAGCCAAAAATCAAATGACTGTGCAGTGGATCTGTTACCAGAGAAAAGTAGTAAGTAGGGTTGCTGGGATGTAGAACTCGTAAAGCATCCATGGAGCTGTGAAATGCAGGTCCCATTTCCCTTCTCTATCATCTTCACCTGCTACTTGGTTTAACTGTTTCCTTCTGTGAGTTTTAGTGCTTAAACTGAGCCAGAAAATTGGGTGTTTACAATGGATACCATTGTTTTAAACTTGTTTTTGGTCAGTAATAACTCTAGAGCAGTTTCTTAACCTTGGCACTGCAGATTGTGGGGGTAGCATAGTTACCTGTTGTTGAGGGCTGTTTCTCACATACAGGATGTTTAGCGTCCCTACCCCTGACCCTGTCCACCTGATGACAGCACTGTTCCTGACTCTGATGACCGAACATGTACCTGGACACTTGGTAAGGGTCATCTCACCCCAGGTGAGGAACTACTGCTTTAGAGCTTGAAGCTGGTGGAGTGATTGTTGCCCTCTTTAAGACAGCACATGCCAGCCACTGCTTGCAATTTTCCTGTGCCATAGAAAAGGAAAAATAACAAAACCCACACTGTCTCTCAGCCTGGAATAAACCCCACTCACTCCTTCAGAAAGTTAAAACAGCATTATCTTTGTCTTCACATGGGAGAAAGGTAAACTGGCATCAAGGCTCACTGGGAAAAACTCTATCCTTGGGCTGTGGAGCGGGGTAGATAGAATTGTCCTGAAAAGTCTAGAATCTGGTTCTAGGTGGCCTGACAATTCACAAGGTGAAGTATTCTAATAACCAGGACTGCTTTGGCTCAAAGGCTGCAAACTGCTTAACTCTGCGTGACTCAAGGTAATGTTTATAAGAGGGTTTAAGTACTGGAAGTGGGCATCCTCTTTCAAAATATGGTGTTGGATGTATTCTTAGGTAACTACTTGTCTGAGTACTTCAACCTGTCGTAGGCAGAACAAAATGAATTCCATGGAAAAAGACAGAAGGGCCTCATTAGTTTTACTACTAATAAATAATATTACTAAATATTTATTGAACACTAACAGTGCTCCAAACACTCTCCTGGACTCTTCACATGTAGAGTCGTTCTGTCCTGATTTCAATGCCAGTGGCATTTACTATTTTCAATTAGTATTGGAAAATTATTATTTCTCACATTATGAAATGGAGACAAATACCAGTTCATAGCTTTCCTTGTCAATTTCACATTGTCAGTTGCTTTAACCACTACAATATCAGTTCCCTTTGACAAAAATGCTGGGGGCGTCTACTCATAGACATTAGACAGTCAGAAAAGAAGTAGTCATGTTTTTGACTACCAAGTTGAGCGCAGTCTAATATAGCTATGTAAATAAATTATTCCCTACAAAGGAGATTAACTAGATGCTTCTAGTAAGTACATCAACACTTGAAACTTAGTAGCAGAGTGAAGGAGTGCTTGATGCATTCATCCTGAAAGAAACAAAGGTACCTTAAAAACAATGCCAAAGCAAGGCTGTTGTGAGGCTAAGTAAGAATTCATCAGAAAATGAAACATGTGTATGTGTTTTCCAGAAAGCAACAGCTTGAGCCATGTCTTATCCTAACACCCAGTAACCTGTGTCTTTGGACTATTCTTGCCTACTGACAATCCACCTCATCTTGCTACTTCCTTTAGAGGAGATCTTTTTAAGAACACCATGTTTATTCTTGTTGCAGATCTTGCTTTTACTATTTATTTAGGGCTTCTCTCTGTTAGTGGCAAGCATATCCATCTCCTTGACTAAATTCTCAGTTCCTCCAGGGCAGTGAATCTGTTTGCATTCATCGCCGTGCAGTGGTAGATAGCAGACAACGCTGGATAAAATGTTAAATTAAACGGTGACATGAATAAATATATATCTGGAAGTAATGCATTGAAATGTTATATCCAACAATTCATGGGTTGTGGCCTCTATTTTCTTGTCAAAACGATATTTATAAAATAAAAGCACAATTTGGGGCATATTGTGATATCTGGCATTCATGGTCCATTGCATTGTAGCTTGGAGAAAGTAAGGATAAATCCTACATCAAATCACTGTTGAGTCCTGATAGACGTTTTCTTGTGCTTGCAAAGGGCCCTGAGTGGTTGTCCAACTTGAGTTACTGTTAGTCTCATGAATGGACATAAATATAGATTCTTACAGGTTGTAAAACAGAGCTCTGAAATGGTGTACAGCAAACAATACTCTTGTCTTGCTTGATACTTTGGTACAGTTAAAATGACACATGGTGTACTAAAAGTGGCAGAATTTGCACTTTGGAGGTGAAAGAAGTAGAATCTATTAGATCACAAATTAGAGGTCACTGTGCTGAAAAATAACAAAAGCTTCCTTCATTCTCTTGTTACAGATTCCTAAGATTCCATAGAGGTTCACTCTGCCTGTTGTGTGAGAAGCTGACTTGGGATCCTCTGATGTGTTATTTGTAGTTTATAATAAACCCTTGGATGATGACAAGTAGTGTGGCTGGGAATTACTGTGAGAGGGCCTTAAAACTGACAAGCTACAGAATGACTGGCACCTCTGTAAACCAATAGTCAATCACTGTTCATACATGAAGGTAAACTAATGGATTGACTCTGTCTTTTGTTTTTAAAATTTTATTTAAAGAGAAAAATGCAAAACAGAAAAAAGGGTAGAAATAATATAGAATTTCAAAAAATAAACACTAAGAAATCACTAGTGGATAAATTACATACTTTCATTTCACAAATAGTTATTCAAGTCACAAAATTAAAGCATACAAAATGGCCATTCAAACAATGAGAATGCAAACAGTTCTGTTCAATGATCCAACAAAAACTTAGTAATATGGTTATAAATCCTGCACACTTACACATACATGCAGTTATATCCTTTAGAGTACTTTCTTTTCCTCTCTTTTTTACAATAGCAATTATGTATTTTGGGTTTTATTACTCCTATAGTTCTTACCACTTTTTAATACTACAGATGCAATGTGATATTTATAAATATGATTCTCATATCACTTAAGAGGATAGTCTCAAGTTGCCTCCATTTACCTATGAAGGCTTCAAGATCATCCTTTTTATAGCTGACTAGTATTCCATTGTATAAAAATACCACATCTTTTTCATCCACTCTGCAGTTGATAGGCATCCTGATTGTTTTCAAGATTTAGCTATTATAAATTGTGCTGCTATGAACATGGGTGCACATGCATCACTGTGACATGAACTTTTCAATTCTTCTGGGAAAATACCCAGGAGGGAATATCTGGATTGAATGGAACTTCCAATCCTTGTCTTCTGCGAAATCTCCGTAGTGATTTCCATAGTGGTTGCACCAGTCTACAATCCTACTAGCCGTGGAGAAGGGTTTCTTCTCCCCCGAAGCCTCAAATTGGCTCTATCTTAAGCTAGCTCCCTAAGAAACTGAAATAGAGGAGAAATAAATTTAAGTGGGAGAAATCTAGGTGAATAATCTGGTGACACCTGGGAAACTGTTGGCATCCAAAGGCACCTGCAAAGAACAGAAAAGAAATATCCAGGATGGAAATGTTTCAAGGGAAATAGCTCAGAAATCTCAGGCACACAGTGAAGCTAAGTCAGTATCTGATGTAAGGGCTTCAAATTCCCCTTTGGAGGAAACTAACTGGTTGAGAATGTATTAAAAGCTGAAAATGGAAGCCAGGTGATGGGGAAGCCCGAGAAAAAGAATTTTGCATGGCAACTCTGGGAAGACGTCTCTCAGCTTTGGGGAGAAAACCAAACTCCTTTCCTAATACTTTCTGGGTCTTCATGTAACAGGTCAAGGTGGACAGGCAGCTGGTTTCTCTCCAGCTGAAAGAAAATGTGATACTGCAGCAAACGTGGTGTGTGAGGAAGAGTGGAAGTTTTTTCCAGCAAGGAAGGTGTGTGTGCAGGAGGAAACACTGGGGATGTAATTATGGCTGTGGTTGAAACTCTACAACTGGCGTGTTCCTAACTGCATCTGGGGCTGATCACTTCCAAATAACAAATGAATAGCACGGTAAATGTTAGCAGGATAATTTTCTATTAATCAAGAATAATGAGTGAGTCGACTAATTCCCTCTTCAAGCATCCCTAATTTTAATGCTGTTGCATATTACTGCTTCAGATTGATCACATTGTGATTTAGAGGGAGGGAGACAGAAGGCAGGCACAAAACAAAAGGCAGGATATTATTATTATTTCCTGATTCTTTCATGTAGAAATCAACCTCTCCCCTCTGAATGCTCAAAGATGAAGGTTGCCTTTTTGAAAATGATCTTCAACTATCTGAACCCAGGAAGAAAACATTTAGAAGAGTAAGGAAGGTGAGAGACCTAGAGAGCAAGAGAAGAGGAGTTGGAGAAGAAAAAAGACAGGAGAGGAAGGAAGGAAGAAGAAAGCAAGGAAGTGAATTTTTACAAAGAACTGAAGGTACAAAGTATAAATGTATGAAATCTGAAATAAGTCTAAGTGTGTCTTAAGTTAATGTGCTGTAAAACTTTGGCAACTTGCATAAATTCATCGAGCTTCACTTATGCATTCATATACAGAAGTGTGCAGAGTGTGTTATTTCACATCACATTAGACTGACCTTAGCTGGCTTGATCTTGACTGCTATTTCTGACTATTCTTCTCCAGATAACAAATGAATAGCCTTAGGGTCTTGATCCTCTGCAATGGACTTTCCAGAACATTGGATGTAATCCTAGCTCTCCTAAGAGTGTATGGTCTAATTGGTAATTCAGGAATATATAACATAAGAGCAAGAGATGAGACTGTATGAAGTCATTTTGCAAAAGAATAAGGAAGAATTTATTCATCGTTGCTGTAGTTCAAACAAAGTGGGATTAGAGTGGCCACAGATGTCTTGTGGTGCACATGGGATTCCAGAGGTACTTTGAAGAAGCGGTGTAATGCAGAAGGCTGCTCTTTCAGATTCTCTCACTGCCTTTCTCCTGTCTCGGGGTGTGAGTTGCATTAGTGAGCTCCTTTGCCCTCCAACCTACTGTGACCTTTGTCCATGGAAGAATCCAGGAGAATACAGGGGAGAGGAGTGTGTGGAATGCAGTATGCAGTATGGAGCCTACTTCTCTTTCACTGGCTGTGCTTAATGGCTTGCTGATCTCTTCACAGCTTTCCTCATGATCTCTCTCTCTCTTTCTCTCTCTCTCTCTCTCTCTCTCTCTCTCTCTCTCTCTCTCTCTCTCTCTCCTCTGTCTCTCTGTCTGTCTCTGTCTGTCTTTCTCTATATCTGTTGTTATTTTCTATCCATGTTTATATCTCTGCTCCCCGCTTTTAGTTTCAGTACCAGTTTCTCCCTTTTTGTACAAAAGATGTGACGGAGGTAGGGTAATGTGTTATAGTTACCTGTGATTTTCCTGAACATGTCTATGTATTTGTAAATAGTGTCTGTATTAAATCTCCCCTGATTTACTCTAATTTGCGAGTGCCCTCATTTTCTTTCTAAGCTTCTAATTGAGGCACATAGACTGGAGAATAAGCAGATGGACATAGAAAACAGTGGAAGTAACCTTGAAGATGCATCTAATTTAAGGAAGTTTTCTGAATGTAGAGCAGTAGCTTCTTCTAAAGGAAATTAACAATTAAGTTGAAGGCAAATAGCTATAATGTAAAATTTATCTAAAATGAGATCATAAAGAGATTTCATGATGAATAGCACAGTAAATGTTTTCTATATTTGAATCAATTTCTCTTTGGTTCAATGCAAACAGAAGAGTTGAAATGAGCTGTCCCTGCCCAGAAATTGTGGGCAGAGAAGAGATGAAGCAGCAATAGAGTTGCAGGTGCTATGGAACCTTCGCTATGCAGACCACATTCCTTTTAATATGCAGCTTCCATGGAGGTTGTTGTACTAGAGGGATAAGAACACGGTGTCCACTTGCTTCTCCTGAATCCTAGGGATGCAAGGAACATATAGAAATTTCCACAGATAAAAGTTCATCCTATGACATTCCTTTCAAGAGTGTATGTTTTGGGATGAAGGTAATGGAACTCAGAATTCTGAGACTCTGATTATTTATTATTTATTCATTCATATTTTCATGCATTCATTTATGTAACTAAAGAAACAAGTCTAAGTTCAGTTGCATGTGGCACTGATATATATCCTCTCAAATATCAGGAGGGTGAGAAGGACATGTGTAAGAAGAGGCAACACTATTTTCCTCCAACTATTCTGAATAATTTGCTTAGCTTGCTGGCAGATGAAAGGTGATAACTCCTTACCATATTTTTCCAGTGGAAAGAGAAACCTTGACAAGCTGAGGAATAAAACAGGAGAACCCTTGTGGATAGTTAAGCAATAGGAATATGTGTAAGAACAATTACACACAGGCTTAGCACCTCTTGAATCCCAAGCCAGCTAGCCTAAGTGTTGTTCTGCTGAGGCAATCCTTTAGCTGAAAACAGTTGATTGTTTTCCTACTTTACTTTTTGTATTATAAATGTTTTGCTAACAGATTTGAGATCCTTGCATACCAATCAAAATGTGGACTTTCATTTGAATTGGAATAGAACCTCAACTATAAAGTTTCTTTCGGTCTTTGAGACCTAAAGCAACTTCCTGTTTTTTGAAATTAACTTTCCTTACATGAAAAATGGGGCAGTAAAACAACCTTTCAGGTAAACGCTAGTGAATAAGTGTGGTACTATTTATAGTGTGCTCACCCAGGTGGTCATTGCAGAGGACAGAAGCAGCCGCTACACCATCGCTGTTCAAGATACTGCCCAGCTAGAAATGTGGTTCAGTGGTAGAGCATGTGTCTTGCATGTCTAAGGCTTTGGTTTCCATCCTCAGCAGCCCCCTTTTTGGTGCTGGTCCCATGCAACTCCCGACAACCTGACCCAAGATGTGGCATAAGAGAGAGAAACACAGGAATGCACATTACAGCCTTGGTGCAAGCTCCGCCTCCAGCCACCAGGACTTCTCCAGAACATTCCACCCCTATGGGCTCCAAGCTCATAGAGAGCTCATCCACTGACTCAATTAATAAAATTTTCAGGAGCCTGAGGAATGAGGTGTTGTTAGGTTACAGAGATCAGTAATAGTATATCAGAAGCATGGAAGTGTCCGAGTCAGAGCTGAACTGAGGTGAATATCACTGGTGCATTTGCTCACTGAGTAACCACAGCAAGCCAGAAACATCTCTCATCCACTCTATTTCCCCACATAGAACATGACAATGTTTTTTTTTTAACTATTTTCATTTTTGGTACTGGAAATTGCACTCAAGGCCTCTCACTTGCCAGGCAGAAGCTGCATCACTGAGCTACATCCCTGACCCTAACATGACTAGTGAAAGATGAAATTTAAAAATTTTAAGTACAGCTGTTCACTTACATTGAGTATTTAAAATTCTCAGTTTGCTTCCTTGATTCCTCTCTTTTGTTGTGGTAAAATCTACCTTCTTGTCTCTCTTTCATCTATCTTCTACTCAGCTCTTATCAATGTAGATTAAGTTGAAGCCTCCTTCAGGATCAGGTCATTATTCCTGCTTCTTTTGTTTCTCTTTCAGGGTAAATAACCTCTGGATTCTGTTCTATCCCTGTAGGACATGACTGCCATGGAGCTAAGGAAAGAGATGCAGTGTTTGCGTATGATGAAGGAATATAAATTTACTTTATATAATATTTAAATATCAAGGTTTAGAAGGCAAAGGACCTTCCAAAATGTGCTTTTTAGGTAATATATTTTGCTGATGTACATTTTCAGACCAGCAGGCATCACATTAAGATCGAATAGAATAGATGCCTTCTTTTTGCAATAAATCTTTCTTATGTAACCAGAGCTCCTCGAATCGCAGGCACTAAAAGACAACACACTGTATTATTATTATCTGCCTCACAAACAGTGCAAGCTAATTTTAGTGACCCATTTTGTCTGTTTTCATCCTTCATTTGTATAGTTGGCCTTGCAAATAGAGTAGTTTGAATAAACATTATAGCCATATTTATGTGTATTCCTGCTAAGTGCTTCCCTTGGAGATGCGTTATCAGGCATTCAACATAAACCACAGAGATGGAGTCATTTATCCTTGTTAGGCAGGCAACCAGAGGCAAGTTGCTTTTACCCACACTCCTGGCCCTTAAGAGCCTTTATTTCAGACTAAGACAATACAGTCAGAGGATTCCCCAGCTGACAAAACGTTAGGAAAATAATAATCATTTAAACACCCTAGAGCCAGCTACTGCAATACTGAGAAGAAAGACTGCCTAAGTTACCTAAGAACTGACAAGTACTGGATGCCTGACCTATTCAAGCATGACCAGCCGTGGAAACTTTCCATGTGTTGTATTCTGTAAGGTACAGATCTGCAAAGTGGTGCTCTGTGGAAGGGTGGATGTTATTATCTCAGTTTTTGCAGATTAGACAGCAGTGTCTCAAGGATTAAGGAATTTCCTTAATGACAATGAATTCATGTGAGACTTGCAACTCAGTCCTAGACGTGCATAAAGGGAAGCCTGTGTCTTTGTACCAGTGATCTTCTGTGATGCCCAGCAGACAGAAAGGGCATCTTAGATATAAACGATGACATTCTCTCTGCCTCTGTGCTTGTATGAAGATGCAATCAAAGAACACTTTAAGGTCAGAAAACAATGTGCTGGGCCTTTGAGAAAACTTCATGGAAAAAAGAGTTCAGCCAAAGAGGGGAAAAACTCCTTGCTAATTCTGTGTTTATGGGAAGAAGTAGAAACTGGCTACATGTCATACAAGACCAAAGACATGGAGGAGAAGTGATACAGTAGAGTAGAGGAAGTAGAAATAACTATGGAGGTGACAAAGAAGACACTGAGAAGGACAAGTAAAGAAAAACATCCTTTCCCCTCCAGTGCATCTGTGTGACCTAGAAATGTATAAAGGATTTTTTACTTTTGCAAAATGAAAAGGGATTGCAGAGCTTTTAAAAGTGTAAAATACTAAAGATCAACTGCTGAGTGAGTCACAACAGTTAGAAAGGAAAAAAAGGAGCAAAAGAAGGAAGGGAAAGAGGAAAAATAACAAGAAAACAGAAAAGAGGGACTGAAGGATGCAGGCAGGGGGGTGGGGAGAGGGAAGAAGATGGAGGGAAAAAGGAGGAAGAGGAGGAGGGATTGACAGAACTCCCAGAGTTTGTCCATCACATCAGGTGCATGGCTGAAATGTCTTACAAAAGCCAACACTGCTCAGTCTCAGACTCACTGGTCCTCTTCAGGGAACATCTGTGGGAAAGAAAACTGTAGAGCTCCATTTCTTTTCTCTTGTGGCACTGGGCCATTTGTGACAAGTTGCCTTTTCTTCATGTCTATAGGCAACACTAATCAGGTCTGAACCAAAAGGAGAATACCAATTCTGTTGGATAATCACGTAACTTCAGGAAAATTGAATACCCCTCCACCATTCAAAGAAAAGCCATCAATAGATCTACATAAACCCCTGATAAAAATATCTTATGGTTATTTTTTCTCCTTTAAACAAGCATCTTTTCATTTCTATAACAACAATTCTAATGTATTTCATTTCTTAATTTCCTCTATGATTAAACATCCTAGGAAATAATCACTAGGTGAGTGTTTTGGGGTTGGATTTCTAATCAGGACATCCATCAGTGCCAGTTGTGAGCTGTGATCCCCCTAATGCCTGTCTCCAGGAAACCCCGCTTGCTCAGCTCTCCTCACTGCCTCACAGGCATTTATAAGTCTGCCAGCTCCCCGGTCCGAGCACTGTTTCAGGTGTACTTGGCATTTGATTTGGTGCGAGACGCAGACTGTCTCATTAGCGATTTTTTTTATTGAATCTTATTCCAAAGCAACTGCCATTTACCACTGTGGTGGTTTTTTTGTTGTTGTTGTTTTTTGTTTTTTCCCATTTGTTTGCAATCTACCACATTTGTTGTCCATGATAAAGGTTAACTCATGCTTTCTAGACACTGATAATTTTCTCTTATTTTAACTATCTGAATAAACAGGATTTACCACATTTGAAAAAAAAAATATGAGCCCAAATTTTGTACGAAGGGTTATGTTTGATATGGACAGGTCAGAAATCTCTTTCCAGAGTGTTTGCCCAGTAATGTGATTTCAATGTTTTATTAGTCTGTGGTTTAAACTAAACCACTATGAAATTACTAATCCACCACCTGCCAGTTAATTCGCTGCAAAACCCTGGGCAGTTAAGTAAGCTTTGAGATGGCTGAATGCGTTGCGGTCAGTGTTTTGGGAAGAATGAGTTGGCATAAGTAACACTAGCTGCTTCGGTGACAAAGCCTGCCATTTCACAGCTTGACTAAATGAATGCTTATAAAATGTTACTATGAATGTCCTAGATTGAGCTGTCTTCTTGGTAATTGTCCTTCGAAGTAGAACAGTTCTGTGGGATCTGGCTTCCTCTCATCAATTTCGGAAATTCTGGCCTCTCCCAGGTCACTGATGTTCTTCTGTAGACCACCTGCCTCTGTCCAGCCAAAGCGGAGGGTGGTGGGAAAGGACGAGGAGATTTTTCGCGAGGGCCATATTCCATTTGAGAGGCTGTGTCAAAGTCAAAGTTAGAGGCTGGAATAGTCATGCATGCGTCACTTTCTTTGCTATGCCCTTTCCTAGCACACGCCTGATTCACAGTCTCACCACCTGGAGGGCGGTTTACATAGTCCTGTTAGCTCTGTGCCCAAGAGCATTAAGAGATTTGTGAGAAGCAAAAATCACTGTATTTATGCTCCTCCCACGGACAGAGCTGCTCACCTCCATCCTGAAGCTCCCTCCAGGTGCAGCACCCAGCAGTAACTGGGTGGTGAAGAGCTACATCTCCATCTCACTAGATGTGCCTCTTCTCTGTCTTCTACCTGTGACTTAAAGAGAAAAACTACCCCCCCCTTACATCTAACACACAATCACAATCGTAGAGCAGAGAGAAGATAACCACAATGGTGCTACCCCTTGGGAAATCCAGGGAGGAGAGCAGAGAGAGTTCACTGGTTTGCTCTGCCCTGTCTTCTCTCAGTCCTTCCTCTGTACCAGACAACATACAACTCCCCTCCTATAAGGACCCCATTATTCATGCTGCAGTAAGACAGCCTGGCTGCCTCACTGTAACTGGATTGGTCTCCTCAAAATACAGACACATCTAAGGTACTGGAGTGAAGACTGAGGAGCGGGACAGTTCAGCCTACAGCTGTGCGTCTGATCTTTTGATTACAGTTAGTTCAGTTTGCCAATTCCACACTCCTATATTTTCTGAAACTTAGTTTTCAGTCTTCTCTTCCTTTGTGATTCTTTCTATCTATGCCTTTCTTTCTCAAGATAATGGTAGCTATCACACTTGAGTGGGATACCACAATCTTAATTTCATATTGAATTTCAGACATTATATTTACTTGAGTTTTATCAGGCCATTGACATGAAAGACCTCAGAAAATTACATCTCTTGTCATCTATGTCTAAAAGCATATGGCTTTTTCCAGAAATAAAACCCTTGCTTTCCAACTTTTTATTCCCTTTCATTCTATTTGAAAACCAGCCAGGTTTTTCCTGTGTTCACTTTTTCTTAGAAAATCATCCAACAGTCTCCACTATACACTAACACTTTGATTCTTTTCATTATTTTCTCAGTGGCTGTTATCTCCATAATGTGTGGTTTGACTTCTACACGTTTGCGAGTGATGGGTACATCAATGTTTGCCACTAAATAACGTGGCTTCCCATATTTTTATTCCACAGTATTAATTTCTTACTGCCTTTCATCCCACCTTTAAGGAAAACACCATTTTTGAGAGTTTTGTATTATTATAGTACCTATACTAGGAAGGTTAAAAATATTTTCATTGCAAAACAGCAATGAAGTCTTGGTGCATCAGCAGACTTAGCTTTATTGATTGTTCATGAAAACTCAGTGGTTAATATCACCATCATTAGGTTTCCTGATTGCTCCCTCCTGTGGAATCCAGGCTTTGGTTGTCCTGTAGTCACCTTGGGCCTAGATCCTGATCATCCTTCAGACCCAGCCAGCAGCTAATGGTGAGATGGAGAGGTATCTGTGTGTGTGTGTGTGTGTGTGTGTGTGTGTGTGTGTGTGTAAAGACAGACAGAGGCAGGCACAGAGAAAGAGGAAATTCATGAAGGGCAAGCTCTCAAAACAATATATTTACTCATATTTTATTGACTGCAACTTAGTCCCATGACTCCAGCTAACTTGAAGGCCTGGGAGATACATACCTCCCTGAAGGAATGAATTGGTGAGTACATAATTATAAGGCAGGGGTGAATCAAGTAAAATAACATGTATAGAACACTTGGCATACCATCTAACAGACTCAGGCAGGGTTTAATAAACACTTGTTTCCAGTAGGGGAAGCATTTTATGTCAACTGGTCTTGATAAAGATCTAGAAATTTTCTATTACATATCTATGGTTTAATCAAAGATGTTATTGGAAATAAGGTGGAATTTTCACTTACTAAAATTCTGACTGCTCAGAAATCCCCAGACTTGGGCTCTTCTGTGACAAGCAAAGCAGTGAGTTTTATTCATTTTTGCATACACACAGACTTGCATTCAGTTCTACACAGAGACACAAACATTAAGAAATGACTGTGATTTCCTTTCAGTGGACTTAATGAACCTTTCCCCGCTCATCTTCGGCTAAGCATGCAGTGCAACTTCTCACTCAGACTAGAGAAAAGATAGTGGCAATATCCAAGGAACAACTCTCCCTTGGGGGAAGTTTTGCTGCGTAAAGGGAAAGCAGAACAGGAAGACAGGCAGGCTGTCACTGCAAAGATCTCGGTCTTGAAGCTAGAGAGGACGCTCTCCCACTGTCCCCCGGCCCTTCTTGGGCTGTGTCCATGTAGGATCCTGAGGGTGCCTTTTGTGTGTGCGAGGAGAATTTTGCCTTTAGAACAGATGTCATTTGATCTTTACAGGATTAGGTAGAGGGAAGCAAAAGCAATAATAATATTAATGAAGCTAATGTCAGAGGAGGAAGTTTGGGGGAATGTCAGTCAGGAGGGAAAATGTCAGAAAAAGATATTAATGTCCCCTTATAGAAGAAGCCTCTGCCGGAAATGGCATTAGAAACAGCTAGAAAATGGCACCATTTTCTCTAATAACCTCTCATTCGGGTCAAACCCATTGCATGCACACAAGGTCCCCAACAATGTTCAACTGATTTTCTACTGATTTCCAAGTAAAAGGCTTTAGGTTAAACTGCAACTATGCAATAATTTGGGCTAAATCCTAGAAAAAGAAAAAAAGATGCCAAAGTCAGATATTTTATCAAAATCTTTCTGCTTGATTGCAAAAACATATTTTTCTTTTTTAAAAGCAATAGTTTTGGCTCTTAAGTCTTTGGGTCTATCTGATTTGCTTTATCTCCTTTGAGTCAAAGTATGATTAAATCTGAGGACTAGTCTCAGAATTTTAATGTAGTTAAAATTTGGTAAGAAAGTGGTATCTTGCAAAGCATACACAAAAAAAGGTAGGTTGAATATTCAGAAACTTGATTGGGCACCAAAAATGCTACTATCAGTGTTTTCCTTTAAAAACCATCAATTGTTCTGAATGCCATTTGTAAGCAGTAAACCTTGGGGACACAGAGAATGGGGTAAACTTGGAAAACAGAGGGTTATGACCAAGTCTAGAAGGTCATTATTCTATAATCAAAATGCCAGTCTATCAAAGGGCTAAAGAATTAAATCCTGAAAAGGAAGAGAAAATAATTTAAATAAAAGCACCTCAAAAGTTCTCAGACATGGATTCATGCTGAGCCAAATACCTAAAAGTGCCAAGGCCCAGGGGGTGGGAACAGAAGGACCTCAAGGGCAAGGAAACACTCTGACCAATGTATACTGGAGCCACTGAGAACAGAACGGGACAGGCAAATTATCTCATCAAAAGATGAAGCTACCAGGGGTACAGTAGTCACCCCAGGTTATTTTTATTTTGGATCCTCGCTGATGTCACTGTTTACAGCTTGGGCCAGCTGATTATTCTGGTGGCTTGTGCTGTGCCTCATAGGGCATCTACCCTCATTGCCCATGAGCTTCTGCTCCTTATATGCCTACAGTAGCTTCCAGTTACAAAAAACAAAAGTATTACCAGACACAGCCAAATGCCTCCCCCCTCCCTAAAAGCAAAATGTCTCCTGGCTGAGAAACACAGATTTAAATGAATTTTATATCCAAAAATGAAAATGGCTGGATAATTTTTGGCATTTTTGTTGCTCATTTTCATTATTAAATGTGCTTTTAATGTACTCTCTTTTAGCCAAATAAGCTTTCTTTATTTGATTTCCTCAACCACCACTACAAGGAGACTCATAATACTCCCAATTCCCTTTTCCTGTGTTTTATTTTCAGTTACGCAGTCATCTTCTCCCCATTATCATTTTAGAGGATAACTTCTTTGTGGCCACAGTTCCCTGTGGTTTTTGCTTTGATGCACAGGCACTGCAGGCTAAACTTTGACCACAGGCTGCGCAGGGTCCACCTCTGCTCCACCCGCTCCCCTTTGCTGATCAGTGTGCTGGTCACAGAGCCCAGTTCTCCACGACACTGCAGCAATGGAAACCTCTCTGATGCTTGGGTGTGTTTGCATGTGAGGGCCTAGTTTGTTAGTGGTCTTTTCTGTGATTGCCTTGCTTCCGTCCCATCTATACAATGTGTCAAATGTTAATCTGAGATTATACCTACAAGTCCAACTTTCAGAGATGAAACTCAAACTTTCAAGATTTATATTAGTTCATAAAGGCCTTAAAAACTCTTACCTGCTCTTTCCACATATCCCCTTACTTTACTTTGATAAATCTGTTGCTGGCCCTGAACTGAACTCACAACACATCCAGCACAAGCATTACTGTAAATTTTTACTCAAGCAATGGGCTTCCTTTGAGCCTGTCCTGACACTTCCGGCTCTTTCCCTTCCTGGCTTTCGTAGTTCAAGGGCAAAATCTGACGCTTGTCTAACAGAGGAATCGTTGAAATGAAAGGGGGAGAAAAGTTCTATAAAGTAATCTTAATGAGACATGAAAAATATATTGCTTGGGGAAAAACATTTTTAAAAGATCTTTTAATTCTCATTTAACTTCTAAATTGATTTTGTTCTGTTAAATCTATATTTACTTGCTGTTTGGGTTCTCCAGATCACTTTTTCTGATCACCTTTGATTCTTAAAAGTCTTCATTGCCTGCCACTTACTTTTATTTTATTCCACAAATGTATTTTATTGCTTCAGGTTTTGTTTTATTTTGTTTTCCTTTCTCTTTCTGCTGTTTGTCTTGCTGGGTTCTACTGTAACTCCCCTGAGAACCTGCAAATTACTTTGCAAGTTGTTTATAAGTTCACCGATTCATTGCTGTTTTGGCCATTTATACCCCTTTTTAACCTAGAAACTGTTTGCTTTTGCTCAGGTTTTATTGTAGAAATTTCAAAAGCACACAAAGTAGAGAGACTGATATCAAAACCTCTAAGTGCCAACTTTCTGACTTCAATAGTTAATGATATGTGACTAAACTTAGCGTGATTCTCTTAAGAATAATAATGACTCCGTCAACCTGTCTTCCTCAGTGACCTTTGTGAGCGGGGAGAAGAAGTGCCTTCTTCAGGGTCCCATTACGTAGATGCAAAACATATTCCCTTACTGTGTCTATGAACTTAACTAGCTAAGTATTTTGCACACCTCTATCTTTCTCATCTGCAAAATAAGAGCAGTAATAACTTCAGTGTCGTCCCAGTGCTTAAGGACAGGTCTCATGCCTTTTAGATTATATGTTTGGAAAACTATGAATAGAGAACTGGCACAAATAATCTTCCCCCAAACTGGGATTGAAATAGACATACAAAAAGAGGAATGATGTTCCTATGCTCAGTTATGCCAGAAAGCAGTTTTATCTATTTATTTGTCTATTTTTGTGATAGGGTTTCATTATGCAGTTCAAGTTGACTTTGAACCCACATTGTAGCTCAGGTTATCCTCAAATTAGCATTGATCCTCCTGCCTCAGCCTCTTCAGTGCTGGGATTACATGTGCCACCAAGCCTGAGTCAGCAAGGACATTTTATGTTTCCCAGTTACAAATTCACCTTTGCTTCTCCTTTGTAGTTTAGTCTCTGTTTTATTGCCAAAAGAATATGGAATTAGCTTCCTATGGATAATATCTCTATTTAAACAAGGATTATATCAATGTACTATCCTCATATTTGGATGTTCTTTAATATTTGCATACACATATTTAATTTTAGCAAATGTCCCTGCTGATGTGAATTAGGATGGAGGCTGGGGATGGGGTGGCTCTTGCCAAGAAAATATAACTAAAAGAGAAAGTCACTGACCAAACAATAGGAATCCACTTTCCTGTATAAACAGTAAAAATTTTAGTCCAATCTCTCCCCAGAAACTAAATCCTGTTCTTAGAATTCCTAAACGGAATCATGTTGAAGGATTCTTAAAATAATGCTATAATGGTTTGAAACAAATAAATTTAATCCTAATAAGATTCTTTATTTTAAAAATAGTCAACATGTCTTTATGTTTTTTGGTACTTTTCTTAGGTCTGATCCTGGTTAGGGAATTTCGTTTGCAGTCCTCATAATTAATTTCCATAAATTTAAGCAAGAAGAGATTGGCTAGATGATATTAAGCAGCTCATAGCAGGTTCCAGGAGGATTGTCTGTAAATGATGCATCAAGAGGAAGAACAGCCGGCAGTAAGAGAGTGCTGGAGGAAACTCAGGGGCCCCTGGGCTGTTCTTCAGAGACTACCATGCTCAGGGACAGAAGACCAGACGAGTGCTGCCCCTGGTACCAGGAGAACCCAGTGCCAGTGCCCCGCGGTTCTTGCGAGAGAAGACAGCTCCTCCCTTGGCGCTGGTGGTGGCTGCTTCTCAGGTCTTGCGAGCCTTAGTCATGTGATAGAACCTGGGCTCTGCTGGAGCCTCAACTGCAAGCGACTCTTTGAGATAACTCTTTTGGATATTCTAGCTCTGCTGTAGGAGAGGTTTGGTTGAAAGTATTTAGGTAAACATTGAATGTGCCAACTCATAGCGTCCCTGAGTATTTACCCATAGCGTTCCTTCTGCCAACTTCATGAGGCATCCTGCTTACCAGTGCTTTGACATCATGCGATGATAATCCCTCAGTCCAAAACTTCGTTTATTTCACCTTGTTCTCCTGCTTTTCCTGCCATTTCTGGAGCTAATGTGTATACTTCATTAATTTTGTATTGCATTTTAGACCAGAAGAGTTGTCAAAAATTGTCACATTTAAAAAGACATTTATCATCCAGATTAGCCACTGTTCGGAGGTTAACATTTCAAGAATAGAATCAACAACTGGGTTAGAGCTGTCTCTGCTCTGTGGTTTGGGGATTTTCCGAAATGACAGATTTTATGATTGTTTGCCACAGACTCACACACATTTCTTCATAATTGTCCCATGACTGAACTTGATTTAATATTTTAAATTGGCTTATTTTCAAAACTGTTAATAACCCTGTAGTCTTCAAGAATGTAGTGATCATATACGTATACTTAATAGCTTACACAGTATCTTATAAATGTGTACTATGATTTGAAAGAAAGTCATACTTTTTAAAAAGTTAAGTGGAGGGCATATAACACAGAAAAAGAAAGAAATAGAATTACATTATTTCATTACCAAACCTGAATTCTGATGCTTTTAATCAGGCCACCCATTGATAAAATTATCATTGCATGCCTCCAAACTGCCCTGTGAAGTTGGGGGAGCTACTGGAAGAGTTGGTTCCCAGAAGCATTTCACTGCATCTGGATTTAATCAAGGGGAGGGAAATGATAAACAAACAAACAGGAACTCTGAGATTGATGATTGGAAAGTGATACATTAAAATATATCTTGGCTTATAACTGAAGCTGGGAGCACTTGTAGTGACTGAATTTTCAGTCCCTAAGAACAAAAAGTTACTAATGTGTCAATATGAGAGCTGCTTGGGAGACTGGTTTCACTTCTGCCTATTAGGACATCCTTTGTAGGCAGTGGACTGAAAGGCAGAGCACACAGCACCATTTGTATTTCAAAAGTGTCTCAGTTTCTATTCTCAATGTCAGGACCTTGGCCATGCCTGAGGAAGGGCAGCCTGCCACTCGGAGAAGAGGGAATTCTGCCTGGCATACAGAGGTGACGGGAGGTAAAGAAACAAGATGCAAAGCCGGAAGTAAGAGGGTGGATGCAGCTCTGTCTTCTAGGTAATCGTTGCTTAATTATCAGGAGCGAGAGTTGATATTAATACACCATGGTTTTTAGTGAGTTAAGGAGTGTTTACACTCAGACTCCTGCATCTATCCTTCACAGTAAACTCAATTATTACCCATCCTTCACACTAGACAACTCATGTAAGCCAGTTTGTTAGTGAGACAACATCAGATTCTCTGGGCAGCACAATTTCAATTCTAAGATTAGGGGTGTGGTTGAGAAGGTGATGGTGTCCTATACCTGTTGTATTTTACAATGAAAGCAAAATGTAGAACTAATTGTGAATGTCAAACATGAATTTGTAAATTCAACAGACAAATAAACAAACAATGAATTGTTCTCCAGGTCAAGAAAGCTTGGTCTTTATTTTAAGGTAATCAGAAGAGCTCCTTGCTTTAAACATTCTTTGCAAGATGGACACAATAAATTTCATTACCAGGACTAATACTGTAATCCAGTGACATGCTGGAGTTATAAAAGCCAAGTGTTTTCCAGACCCCATGTGTTGATGTGATATTATTAGACTATAGTTTCACAGATTCCCAAACCTCTTAAAAGTTGGTGGAGTCACACAGTCTTTATAACCAATTTCTAACATGACTAGAATAATAAAAAGCACTTCCCTGTATGAATTTTGCTAAATATCTATGAAAAGCTGCATCACCACATTTAAATGTATCAATTTCTACTTGACAGCAGTTCATATGCTGGTTAAATACCTTGGATTATACGTTTTGGATGAGAGTTCTTCAGACTTTATTTAACTGACCTACGAGTGTAGGCAGAGGCTTGCAACACAAACACATAAATTGCCCTGCTCATTCCCATGTTATTCAAAGGAAATGAATTTGAAGATGATGTAACATAGACCTGTATCTTCCATGACACCATTTCTGCAGTAGCTCTCTATGTTCAGATTACTTCCCCCATGTCTTTGCAATGCAACTAAAATGCACATTATTTTTTGCCCTGGAGCCCACAGAAAACTCTCTGGGACACCTACCCTTGACTGCTTTCAGTGGTCACTCCAGTCTTTCATATGTTTCTATATTATTGTCCTATGTGGAGATCTGGTATTATATCTCTACATCTATTTTTCATATGCTACGGGGATGCATGTGTTGGATGTATTAGGCAAGTATTTGTTGAATAAATAAATTAGTAATGACCTGAAGAAACAGCCAGGAAAACTCCAGTATCCCACATTACTTCTTTTATTTGCAAGAGATGCCGTGGTCCTTTTAACTTTGTGATCCCAAATTCTGAGGTTGAAGACTTACACTTTCATATACATTGAAGCATTCATTTCAATGACTAGGGGCAGGTGCCTTAATGTTCCCCAGCTGCAGACTGCAGCAAGCATCCCTGGTAAGAGGCTCGTGGGGCTAGTTCTCTGTAAGTGCATCGTGATTCTTGTGCTCTAGGTGTCTGCCAACTCCATCCCAAAACATACCCACGCGGAGCCCTGTCATTTGCTTTTCTGCTTGGCATTTGCACAGTGCCAGATGTGCTCTAAATAGACAGGCCGCCACAGGGATGGCATACTAAGGGACCCAGAGGCACGACATCTGGCAAAGCAGATGTAATGGAGCAGGGGGATGCAGATTGCCCAGAAAGTTCTCATATCTCAAGATCAGTACCAAGGATCTGACCGCTGTTTGGTTGGGCACCATGCCTTCTGCACGAATGGAATAGATTTGCACTTGCAAAAGTATTGGAGAAAGTGGTAAGATTGCTTGTGAGACAGATGAATCTCTTCCAGGAACATTGAATCAGCCCTTTTCTTTTAAAAGTTGTCTCTCTCTGTTATCTGGGCACAGTACATTCTTCAAGTACTGTCAAACAGCTTCCCTCAAGTTTCCGTGCACCACAGAGAACCTTTAGACACGTGCCTTATGTTTCTCATGGAGATGACAAGAGGATTCATTAGTTAATGCTAGCAGTGCTCCTGTGAGATCAGTGTATAAAGGAAAAACTCATGAAGTACATTATTAGCAATGGAATGAAGTCACACTCCATAAAAGCCCTGTAAAAAAGTTTCATTTTCTGTCTGAAGCAATAATTTTGTGCTAGAGTCCAACTTTTTATTGAAACATTTAACAAGTATAATTCAATGCAATTTGTGTTAACCAGCAAAAACCAAGCATACAGGAGAATTGTAGGGGAAAAACAACAAATTCACTCAGGTTTTCAGTTCTGTTTAGTTTAGGGTCATCTTTACCTTTAAAAGATGAATTTACTTCTTCATGGTTCTCACATTTAATTTTAATTCATTGTATTCATTCAACTAGGTCTTATAATGCAGCAAACAAAAAAAATAACTGTAAGGGACACTTGACTGTCAGCTATGCAAAAAAATAGGAGTTAGATATATTAGCGCAAGATAAAGTCCTTGAACAATTGTGATTCTCTTGTTCTCAGGAACATGTAGCACCCGAATGTGGAGAACAAAGCATTTCTGAAGCGGGCATCCCTAGGGGGGCTGCAATCGGTAGGAACAACTGAAAGATAAACAGCAAAGAAACCAGATAATAGAAACTTAAAATTAACATAATTTTTTACTGAAGAATCTTTTCACTTTTACTTCTGTCTGCATCTCTATCAATGGTCCTTGAATTTCATTTTCTTTTGTGAGACAAACCAGGTAATCTCTGCCTAACAATATTCTCTTATACCTCATGTCTGCCACCCTATTTTGTTTACCACATTTTCAGCTATTATTATCTTGCAGTTAAGGTATGCGTATCCTGTTTTCTTAAGGCCAACATCACCTCATATAAGGTAAAAATCTTTTTCTCCTAGAGTATCAGTTATGTTACATTAATGTATTCTGTCCCTCATAAATGCCCACAGTTTGATGCTTAAAATTTAAAGCTGATAATTGTAAGCAACAGAGAGTACTCTGAAGGCACCAGGCATTTTATCACTGGCTGTAAGGCATTGTCTTCTGCTTATCAAAACTCTTTACAAAGGGGGTGCTGCCATCTTTGTAATTTTGTAGAAAAGATGATGAATCTCAAATAAGTTTACTCAGACCCTAAAATTATACAGCCAGAATGATGTATATACTGTGATCTTGATCTTTTCCCAGCAACTTTCATTCAGAAAACATGTTTACTACATGGTACCTTATAGGTAAACTCCAATTCCTCACATTATGTAAGAAACATATAGAAAACGATCTATTCTGTTGGTTGGACACTGACTGTAGTAAGCTGGCTCTAATAGATCCAAAAGAGAGAAGAGAGCTTGCTGTGAGAACAAAGCTCATTCCTGCATGAAAGCCACCTCAGCTGTCAGTTGCTTCTGCTCCCAAACAGGGGTGCTGTAAGGACTAGGTAGGCATTTCCCATAGGGTATAAAGTAATTATAGAATAACTACAGGCCGTCTAGGAGCTCTTCCACTATGAGGAGATAATCTGGATACAACCAGCTCTATGGTGCAAAAGCAGTAAATAACTTGCAGCCAAGTTGCTTTGCCATTCAGTTTCCAAGTATTCTCATTTACTGGGTAATTCAGTGCACTCTAATAGCTTGCACTCGAGACTGGATTTCTTAATTGACTTTTTTTTTATTAATAATGAATTGCTTAGTTAGTTAACAGGATAACTGCTAGAAAACTGGAAATAAATCATAATGGCATATATTGGCCAAAAATGACTTTATTCTACTAAAGATTTACAGCTTTATGCATTCATGGATTCAGTAAACACAGATTCATCACCATCGAGGTACTGAGTGAGGAGCTAGAGATACTTGGGGGGATAATACAAGTTTCTTGACCTCAAGAAGCTTACATTCTTATCACTAAGTCATATCTAACCAAGTAGGGATAATCTCTAGGGAGGATGTGAATAGGAGGACAGAGTAGCAGATAGAAGCATCAAATGGCTACAGGAGGACTGTACAGAACTGACAAGAGTAGGGACCAAAATGTGAATGTACAAGTGATGAAATATTTGAGAAATGAATAGTCTGGGCCAAGGGAATATCAAGAATAAAGACTTTGAAATGGAAACAAGATTGGACAAGATTGGTAAATTTAAGGAAAGCTGGATGCCCATTCACGCTGCTTTCAAAACAAGTCATGGAGAAAGTTCTAGAGAATGAGATGGGAAGGCAGTCAGGGACCAAACCACACAGAGGCTTGGAGAACATCTTTCAGTTTTAAGGTGAGGCTGTCAGGAGATTTGGAGCAGAGGAATGGCATAGACAAACTAGCGTGTTAGAAAAATCATAGTAACTGCTATAAAGGTAACTCCACGGGAATCAAGACCTGGGACAGGAGACCAGTGAGGAGGCCTTTCGGGAGATGGCAAGCTTAGGGATTTCACTAAGGGATGGAGAGGAGGAGGGTGCTCAGATCCAGCATCCAGTCAAGACTCACAGCTGTCAATGGATTGTGATGTGCAAGGGTAAGGAGAATCTCATACACAAGGGTTAACAGGAAACTTTAAAAATACTGATATACCAAAGGCGGGCTTGCTAGGTGTGTTTTCTTTTCAGCCAAATTTTTGCATTTAATGTACTTCCCAAAGGGAAGTTCTGAGATAAGAACCAAAAGCCATTCTTTGAAAAGTCATAAATTAGTGTTGTGAAAAATGCTGGAGTCTAAGAATCTAGTCCAAGCTCAGTTGCTTACTTTTACTGGTGACTTTAGAGCAGGTTTTTCTACGTCTCTAAGCCTTACTCTCCTATTTAGAAACACATTTGTGAGAATCAACAGTTTGAAAACATTTAAGGTTCCTTCCAGCAACCTTCTTTAAGCGAATGTTTATGTATAATAAACAGTGAGATTTAATTTTAACATAAGTAGGCAGTCTATAGTCAGATATATTTTCTACTGAAAATGGTCACTGATAGGTTTCAGACTAAGATCAAGATAGATCCTGGAAGTTTATATGGCTTAGCAAATATACTTTCTGAAAAGAATGGCAGAGAATACCTATCCATGGCAGGGTAGGTAGATCTTTGATTCCTGCTGGATTTGTCCACTTAAATTTGAAATCTTTGTAGTGAAAATATTATATCTCTTGTACCTTAGCAAAATATATGTACTAAATCTACTGAAATATATTTCACTCTCCCCTCTTCTGTGCAAGACTAGATTCTTCTTTAGGAAGACACCTTGACACCAAAAGTATTTGTCAAATAATACAGCTCCCAATTAGTACTATTGTAGTCAATGTGTTTTCATACATTAGAAAATTCTTACCCAATCAAGAATAAAGAGGTGAAAAGAATAAAGATTCTGATGAAAGAATTAGGATCTTACAAATTAGAATGCTTTGAGCTTAAAATGAACTTAAAAGTAGATGTTCACATTCTGTAATTGATCTTACTCTGCATTCTCAGAAAACAGAACAAGGTTTATAGACTGTTATTTTATTAAAGAAAAAAGAAGAGGGAGGGAAGGTATAGGGGAAAGTCAAATCAAGAATGGCACTTTTAATTTTTTAATTTATCTTTTAAAAAAATTTTATTTAAAGAAAGACAATACAAAACAGAAAACATGTAGAAATAGTACATACTTTCATAGAAAAAATTAAACACTACTAAATCACTAGTTGATGTTTGCATATTGTCCTCTTACAAATCATATTGTTCAAGATACAAAAGTGGAACATATAGATGGGAATTCAAACAAGGAGACTATGCTGTTCAACTATCTAATAAAATTTTAGTAATAAGGTTATCAATCCTATACACTTAAACATACACACAATTATCCATATCTTCATTAATGTTGAGATTAAACAAACCAAAGCAGACTAAAATCACTCTGAACAAAGAATAATGCTATTGCTGGATTTCACATCATGATACTCCAGAATCAGCTTTAGGTCCTGTAGTCCATTTTTTCCCTTCATTTGTTCATTTCATCATGTGTCATAAGGTCAGTTCTCATAACTGTTTATAGGTTTTACACAGGTATGAATCTTAACATGTATTTTTATCCTTTCTATATTAGAGGGAGGAACAGAACAAAGCAGGACAGAGCAAAACATATTCCTATAGACATATAAAACTAAAAAGACATATAAGACTGCTGTACAAGGAGTTCTACCATGGTTACTGAATTGTCTCTTGTTACCATCAATAGAATTGGCTATATCAGCAGATGAAGTATAATTGCATATATCAGTACATAACAGTATTAATAGAAATACAACCTTGTAGGTAGTGTAGAACTACAAAAACAGGTAGTAATCAAACCAGAATGGGTATCGTAGTGAATCACTGTCATTTTCAGGATATTTTTCAATACTTTATGATGTGATACTATCAACCTTAACAATTTTGAATGAAATCTGTCAATAACAGCAATCAAGCAAATCAGATATAAATAAGATCAGTCATGATATAATAGTATAAGTTATACAGGGATCCAGACTAAGTTAATAGGAAATTAAAGATGATTGCTGTGCTGTATCCTGGTATTTTTGGGATAGCTATCTGTACTCTCCGATCTAGTGCTTGCATACAAACTGGGATGGAATAAGTTCTATCTAAGCAGATTGGTGTGAGTAATATGGGTTTTAATTCCTGATACATTATTAGCAATATCTTCTGCTGTCTTTTTTAAAGACTATTCTTCCCCTTTCACTCCCCCAGGTTGTACTGTGCATTTCTGGGTCTCCCCAACCAACCCTTGGTTTTATTTTGGGAGGGTAACCAACTATTTACCTAAGTGTTTCCAAACTTTTTCACTCCTGGATGTGATCTCTATTATGTATTATGTATTTCTTTACCTATTAAAGCCTGTCTTTCCAACCTATCCATAAATACTGGTCAAGTTGTCCTCCCTGGTTCCCTATCGCATAGAGTTCTGTTTTCTCATATTTGATTTTCGGTCCATAAACTCTTCTTCAGGTTAATTATATTTACTATTAAGAGTATCTCAGTGGACTGTACCTCTTGATCCACTCTGCCTGTGATTCTCTCTCTCTCTCTCTTTTTTTTTTTTTTTTTTGCTTAATTTAGTGTATCTAGGCCATCTATATTAGAAATTATATCCAACCTCACTGCCTCATTCCTGGGTGTGCTCTTTTTCTGTCAATTGTCTGTCTTCTTCATTTTGCTTTTTGCACCATTCATTGGGGCCTCTCAGCCACAGTTCCTGGAATCCCGGTGCTTTTCTCTCTCTTTAGAATGTCCTGCAGTATTCTCTGTAGAGTTGGATTGGTGGCTGTGAATTCCCCCAGTTCCTCTTTATCTTGGAAGCATCTTGTTTCTCCATTAATTTCTAGAGACAGATTTTCAGGGTACATCAATCTGGGCTGGAGGTTATTTTCTTTCATGGCTTGGGATACTTGGCTCCTCGTTTTTCTTGATTTGATGGTTTATACCGAGAAGTCTGCCGTAATTCTGATGGGCTTTCCCTTGTAAGTAATCTGTTTGTTGTCTTTGACAGCTTTTAATATTCTGTTTTTATATTGGATTACTGGGATCTTCATTATTTATGCCTTGGGTGTAGTTCTGTTTTGGTTGTAGGTGGCTGGAGTTCTCTATGCCTCATACATCTGAATATCTTTTGCTTTTCCTATGTTTGGGAAGTTTTCCATGATTATTTCTGTGAATAACCTTTGTAGTTCCTTTGTTTGTACCACTGCTTCTTCATTCACATTCTTTATTCCTAAGTTATACATCCTCTTGTTGTCTTCTAGCCTTTGTATTGTTACTGCTTGTTTCCTTGTTATTTTTAAGAAATTTTTCCTTTCATGATCTCACATTGCAAACCTGTCCTCCAGTTCGGATAATCTATCCTTAGCTTCTGTCAAGAAGTTTTGCCAGCTTTCAATGGAGTTTTTAATTTCCTGGTAATCTCTTTGAACCTGCTTCATGTAGTCTATGTTTTCTCTATTTTCTTCATCAAACAATTCTCTCTTTTTTTTGTGTTCCTCCATTCTTCCATCTGATTTTTTCTTGAGAGATTCTTAGCATTTCTTTTATTATTCTATTTATATCTTGCTTTGCTTGCTTAAGTACTTCACTTTTGAACTCATCTGTGAGGTCCTGAAGATATTGCTTTATGTCCACTGGTGCCATGTCTGATATTATGTGTTTGCTGTCCTCAATCTCCTTTGCATTTACTTTTCCTGGATCAATGTTCTCCAGGTTGGGGGCTTGGGACACTATCTTGTTGCTTCCTCTTCTCATATGTTTTGTTTCTTCCATACAGGTGTATATAGAAGGCCCCAGTTTCTTTCTTTGTTGGTTACAGTTCTTCTGAAATGTGCTGGCTAGGTGCTCCCGCCCATTGCAGTATACTACAAAGGTACTGAATGGTGCAGCCTATACTAGGCCCTCCCCTCTGGGTCAGTCAACCTGCTGAGGGCTTCACTGCATTAGGGTGCACTGCCAGGGGAAGGGACTTGGTTTGGACTAGCCTATTAGGTCTCAGTTCAGGGCGTGACCCAGGTCAAGCACTCTCCACCAATCCCACTTGAGAATGGAGCAGCTGACTGAAGTCACTGCAGCTCCTTGTTCTCGCCGGTTTAGCTAGCCCCAGAATATTCTCTGTTGGAGCCCTTTTTTTCTATGGAGAGGTTTTATTCCCATTACTCACTGCAGGTCAATGCCGGTTTCCTGCCAGTTCAGTTTGCTGACTCCCGTCCTCAGTGCAAGTGCGTTTCCAGTGAGTCAAAGCAACAGGATTTCCTGCAGCTTGGTAAGTCACCACCGCATGAGTTTGGGCACTGCAGCAGGAGCCCCGAGCCTTTAGCTGTTTCAATCATAGCACCGGGATTGTATGTTTGATTGGTTCTTCTCACCTTGGGTCTAGAAGGTTCATCTCCCTCTGTTCGGGACTCTTCATGCTGTATTATGTTAAATTCTAAGTTGACTGCCTCAGGGAGCCTTTGTAACCTGCTGCTATCTATCCACTCTCTTTACTGGAAGCCTTTTAATTTACCTTTAATTAATTTTATCATTATACTTAAGATATACATAATGATCAAATTCATCATAGGGAATTTGGACCTATACATGATACATATTTATTCACGTCTCTTTTTCTCCTTTCAATCTCTCCTCCCCTCCTTATTTACAAAAGTCTGTAGCCAATTTTTTCCTTCTGTTCTCCATTTTTCTTTCTTTCCTTCTCATCTCCCCTATTCCCCTTCCCATTTGAATATTTTCTTTCTATTTCCCAATGTCTATTCTATATTTCAGTCTTTATTTATCCTTTGATTTCTTACACTCAAGAAACAGTGGAACACTTAAACGTGTTTGATTTATTTCACTTAAGAATATGTTTTCAATGAGTATTCATTCATCTAGAAATGTCTCATGCATCTTCTTTATGGCTGAGTAATACTCTGTTGTGCATAAAAACCATATCTTTATGCATTCATAGTTTGATGGGTATTTGGGCAGTTTCCAAGATTTAGATATTGTAAACTGTGCTGCTATAAACAGGGGTGTGCATATATTACTGTGGTATGATGTTTTTAATTCTTTGAGGACTATACCAAGAAGGGGAATAGCTGGGTCAGATGGGAACTCTAATTTTAGTTTTCTGAGGAATCTCCACACTGATTTCCACAGTGGTTGCATCAGTCTACACTGCCATCAACTCTGAAGAAGTGTTCTTTTCTCCCCACATCCCCACTAAAATTTGTCATTGGTTGACTTCTTGATAATAGCTATTCTTTCCAGATAGAAGTGGCATCTCAGGGGCTGGGGATTTAGCTCAGTGGCATAAGCACCTGCCTTGCAAGCAGGCAGTCGTGAGTTAGAATCCCCGGTACTGATAAAAATGAAAAAGACAAAAAAAAAAAAAAAAAAAAAAAAAAAAAAAAAAAAAAGAAATGGCATCTCAATATTGTTTTAGTTTGTGTCTCTTAATCACTAATGATGGTGAACATTTTTTCATGCCAGTGATGTTCAGCTTTTTTCATATAGTTATGAGCTGCTTATACTTCATCTGAGAAATATCTATACATTTCAGCTGCCTATTTTTGGGTTGAGTCTTTAAATTTGTGGGGTCAGATTTTTTTTTGAGTTCTTCATAGATTCTAGATATTAGTCCTTTGTCTGAGGAACAGCTGGCCAACATTTTTGTCCACTCTGTGGGTAAGACTGGCACTTGTTAGGTTTCACTTGCAAAAGAATTTGGATTGGTATAGAACCATCCTTTTTTTTTGAAACAGGGTCTCACTCTGTTGTTCAGTCTGTCCTAGAACTCACTAAATAGCCCAAGGTAGCCTTGGATTTATAGCACTCTTCTTGCCTTGGCCTCTGAGTGCTGAGATAACAGTGTATGCTACCATATCTGGTTTGGACCCATCTTTTAAGAAGGTACACAGATTATATTTCAAGCAGCTTATCTAGGGTAGGGATTTATCCATTATTATTTTCATCCTGTTGGTTCAAATTTACTCTGAAAACTTTAATTCTCCCCACATTCTTGATTTGTAAAGTCTTGAGGGAATGCAGCCTGGTGTGGGAGGCCAGCTGCGGGAGCAGGAACATGGAAAGCTGCAGGTCACGATTGCACACAGACAGAATCATTTGGGGCTGGCCTCCTGCAGTGGCTGGAAGCAGTGAGTGTCTAAAGGGATGCCTTCAAGTTGTTCAACTCAGAGCATTTTCCCTGCTAACTACAGCAGGAAGTTCCTCATCAGCAACCTGTGTGAGAATGACTGGTAGGACTTAGCCTCCAGTGAGAGTGACACGAGTCCAGTGTATCAGGTGGCTGCCATACAAAACAAGACAAACAAGCAGAAAGCTTCCACATTGGGTAACACTAACAAGAAGAGAGTATCTAAGAAGATGCCAACACTGCTCTATTCCCCCCTAGCTAGATTTTACACAAAACAGGCTGGGATCAAAGAATAGCTTTCAATTACAAATTAGGCTACCTGAAGAATCACAGACAAAGCAATCAGAAAAATTTTAATTTTTGGGATAAAAAAAAATTATTCTACTCAATTTTATGCTAATACTTGCAGGCATTCATGGAGAGACGGTTGAGAATTATTCTGCAAAGTTCAATGGACTGAAATAAGAACATGCTTGAACCCATAAGAGACACAAGTTTCCAGCAATTGTTCCCAAATGGGGTAAAGCAGGATACTACAATTGCAAGGTGTCCATGGGGAGGGTACAGAAACAGAACAAGGGGTTTTTGAGTCAGAAGATAAGTGAATGTGTGTTTGAACATAGAGTCCAGGGTTTATAGGTGAGCAGAGACTGGCAGGTTTCCTGACATTTCTTAATCAGTTTTCTCAACAGAATTATGGAGACATTCTTAAGGTTCATGCAAAGAATATAAGATATGCAATACATGGCTTTCTAGGAGTAACGAATGCTGCTGCAAATATTCACCACCTTGACTGAGAAATAAGGCATATTAGAAAAAAAGGATAGAGACGGGTTCTTAGGGGAGAGAGTGACTTTCAGCAACTTAGATTTTATAGAGAAAAGCCCACATGTCTGGAGTCAATATGCATTCAGTGGCAAAACTGCAGTATTTAAAAATACGTCTCATGTGAATGGGATAAAAGAAGCTTGCATCGCAGGAAGCCTCCAAGGTATCTTAAAAAATTCTCATTAGAAAACACTGTAGCCAACAGGCCATATGGGTTCTAAATCTAAGAACAAATAGCACAAATGAGATGCTAAACATTCAAGTCCTGTACTGTTTGCTAAGGAGCATAAATTCAATTGGTCAACTGCCAAATGAAATGTAAAAGAGACTAATACAATATTACCATGGTAGAAAACATTATTAGAAATTAAGCAAATGAATAAACACGTCCCTGTCTGGTGAATATTTGTAGCAATTACTGAAAAAACTTGCAATCATGTGATATTTTAACAAAGCTTAGCATAATGTGATGTATGATTTCATGGGAGGAATCTCTGGGGTGTTTTATTCTGGGAACTGAATGGTTGTCTGTCCCCTTGCTTCTAATAAGAGGTGAGGACATAGTGTAAAACACCAGTCAGGTGCTGAGCTGGTGCTGAGGAATGAGCAGCACCAACTGCCAGCTCTTCTTGCTTAGGACATGTGACTACATGCGTGCAAAGTCCTCTACTCTCGTCAGAGCTCAGGCTGTCCAGTACTTTCCATGGATCATAAACACATCATAGGAGATATGATGGCAAATGTAAGACAATTAATGTTTTTTTTCAAAATAACATTAAAATTGACATAGAATCAAGTTCTCAAATTCACTTGAATTTTCTCACTTTTGCCTGACACTATCTGAAAACTGTCACATGCATTTTGTCCATCCATCCAATGGCCAGTCATCTGTCCATCCATCCATCCATCCATCCATCAACCCATCTATCCATGTAGTCAATAAAGTGTAATCCTGGAACTGAGCTTTCTGGTTTCTGAATCTTGAGCCTCAAAATAGTAACAATGTAACTTTGAGAAAATTCTTAAGCTTTCCCAAACTGCAGCTTTGCTTGTTTAAGGTGGAGGTAATGGAGTTTATTAGAAAGTTAAGGACTTTAAAATGCCTAGCACTGGGTTTGACCCTAGTGAGGCCTCATTTAGTATTAAAGGTAGTATATGTCATTTCTGTCAGATTGATTATGTGACTATTAACTACTGTTATTAAAACCATGCTTAATAATCTATCTGCTGTGATGCTTCCTTCTTTAATTCGTTTCTGTGTTAGAAACACCAGAAGAAATCACCGTCCTGTGGAACAGTGCTCATCTGTAAGAAGACCTTTCTCTAAGGTTTCTGTGCGAATTCCTAGAGTACCAACCGCAGCCAACACCATCACTCAGCTGCTTCTCATGAGTAAACCTTGAAGGCTTGTTCCCTGAACTGTGCGCAAAATTCAAGAAAACTTACCTTGGAAAGAGAGTCAGGGTCGGCAAGGACAGGGACAGGATGTGCATAACAGGTTGTGGCACTTTTCATTCTAAATGAATGTCAGTTTGCAGACTGTTCTGGCCCTGTTCACATGGACTGACTTGAAATAAGCCTGGTCTCCCAAGGGTCCTCCGTTGCAGCATATTTCTCTACCCAGCCCTGACTGAAGAGACATGTTTATAGGACATGCTCGTGATTTGGATCTAGTTTCATTTTCTTTGCTTGAAAAGCCCTGACAACATCTGTCACCTTCAGGACTGGCATACATGTGAAGGGGGCCATTTTTGCTCACATAAACTATCCAAAGTAAGGCAACCTGAAATTCATCTAATTTAACTTTACAGAAACACATTAGTTGGTTGCAGTAAGCTGGGATATAATCAAAACCTAGAATCTTGAATTTAAAAGTGAAGTTTAAGAAGAATCACATTGTTTTGACCCAGTACTATGGACAAATGTAGGCTCGTGTCACCATGGTGGTGGTGTGGTGATGGTGCCCCTGACTTCAGAGCTTTCTTAAAGAGATTAAAGCTGCTTTGCTACAAGCTTAGGAAGCCTATGGAAATACGAACGTATGAATCACTGGAAAAGTTTGTTCACACAGAGCTTTGTGATTCAAATACTACACAGCATATTCTTTGTTATTAAAACACTCTTTGATGGATAGGAACAGAGAAAACTGTTAGTTGTAAAAAAGTAAGGTAAGTGATTCAGTACAACTGAGACATTTCTTGCCATTCTTTGATCAAAGTAAAAAAATCATGATACAAATCTCAATCAGAAGTTTCATACTGAAAAACATTTTTGAATGTATCTTAGCAAATATAGCCCAAATATGGGGTTGGAGGAGAAAGATAAGAGAGGAATGGAAAGAGAGAGAGAGAGAGAGAGAGAGAGAGAGAGAGAGAGAGGCAAATTGAGTGATTCCATGTGATACTCCATAGGATCACAGTGACTTGTGCTTCTCAGAGTTAGGAATGGATACAAAAGTGAGATTAGTTACACGTTCAACATACATTTATTACATATAATTATGTTTATTATATTCTCAGTATCCTGATAGGCATTAGAATAAAACAATAAGGACAATAAGTCCTTTCATAAAATTATATTTTAAATGAGATGAGCAGATAGATAATGTTACAGTACATTAACTATTTAATTTTAAAGGGTGATGGATGCTGTGGAGAAAATGAAGGTGGTAGGTGGCTTGCTAGCATATCACAGGCGGCATATCACCTGGACCGGCAGGTGCCCTCACAGGCTGACATTTGCATTAGAGCTGAGTGACAGGTCTGGGCCAGGTGTGGAGACAGCAGGAGGGCAGAGGCAGGAACCCGAGGCAAAAATGAAAAGGAGGCCAAGGCGCCTGCAGCTTCCAAGATAGTGAAAAGGAAGTGGATGAGATAAATGTAGACAGGTAGATGGGACTGGGGCATTTGGAGTTTTATGAGAGGCTGAATTTTCTTTAAGTGAAATGGGAAGCAACTGCAAAATTTTGAGCCTTCCATTTTCTCATTTACTTTATTTTCAATTGTTCATGTAACATTGATTTTTAATGACTATATATTAGGCTAAACGTAGGCCTCATTAAGTTCCAAATAACATAAATTTAACAGGCTACTTTCTTTCCTCACATAAAAATAGCAATTTTTAATAAAATGGAAGAAAAAATCTATTACCTGGAAAATTAAAGAAAAAAAAAAAACTTAGGAAACTATAATTTTGATCATGAGTCAAAACTCTAATTTCAGATTATTTAGAGAGTAATTAAATATGTACGTTTTATATTTGGCTGTGAGCTAGACTCCATACCGTGCCCAACTTTTCTCCTAAAAACAACTGAAACTCTAGCATAAAATTTATGGCAGAAGTTAGAGTCCCTGCCTTATTTTCTCGCTCCCTTTCTCCTTTCTCCTTTCTCCTCTTTCTGTCTCTGTTTCTCTGTGTCTCTGTCTGTCTGTCTGTCTGTCTGTCTGTCTCTCTCTCTCTCTCTCCTTTCTTGGTCTTCTTCCTATGTATCTATGTACATGGCTTGATCGCCATTCCCAGCCCTCCCGTCTAACTGGAGTAATCCGGGCAGACTTGCCTATGAGATATGCACTGGAGCAGCGAATTACTTCTGATCCAAGACAGTCATGAGTAGATTTACCTTCTCAACATACTCTATCCCACACGTATTTGGTCTCTGAAGCTTTTCAGGATGGATATGAAGCCCCATCTTGAAAATGACAGTCTCAGCATTAGAGATCCCTCGGTTCTTGAAGGACAGAACAAAGTGTAATTACCTGTAAATTACCTGTATTGGGCTGTGGAGTAAGTGAGAAATAAACCTCTGTTGTGTGTAGCTTCAGAGATGGGGAGGTTGCTCACTTAGTACCTACTTTTACAGATGCTGTCAACTACATAAATCAAGATCTTTAAGTAGGACGCTAATCAAACAGTGATTTAAGAAGCAGAGAGGAAACTGGTCCCTGAAGGCTTTGAAGTTAAGGTCATGTTATATAGTGGGAAACATCTGATAAAACTGAAGCTTTGGTTCCTGGAATCAGATCATGTGTTTACTCAATCAGAAACTTCAGAATAAGAGTCTGAAATAAAAGAAAGATTGTTAATGTGTGGGTTGAAAATGGTTGTTTTTCCTTTAACAAAATACTGCAAAGCAGAAGATTCATGATATAAATGGCTGATGTGTAGGCAAAATAAAAAAAAAAATATATATATATAGGCGTGCAGACACGGGAGATGTGTGGAGTCTGTCTACCGCCTCTGGACCACAGCCCTATGAAGTCATACTGAAGGGTCTCTGCACGAAAAACGTTTGTTGAGACTCAGTCTGGCAGCAGATATCAGATTAAGGAGTGATCTGAGAGTCACCAGCATCAGGGTGAGTAGCCAGCCTTGACAGAAACAAGGGGAGGAGCTCACAGAAAGAGAGTTGACCTGAAAACTTAAGAAAAACCATAGTTGTCAGCAGAGAAAATTGACTGAAAGGAAACAGATCAGAAGTCAAGTAAGTGTTGTAAAGATTTTATTTCAAAAAAAGCTTTGAGTCCAGATACCATCCCCTCCCCACAAAAAAAAAAAAAAAAAAAAAAAAAAAAAAAAGATTTTTTTTTGATTGATCCAAAGTCCAAAACAATTGCTAGGACACCACATTTTCATGAAAAAGAAGCAAGTCACCAAAAGTGAGACCTGCACTTTCCAAATTGTGTCCAATATAATCGTGGCAAATAAATAGGAAGCAACTACAGGAAGATGAAGTCAAGGAGAAAAATGGAAGATCCAGAGACCCATGGCTGGAGCCGGACCTTCCTCCTCTCGTGGATCTCAGATTTGCCAGAGACAACTGACTGTTCTCGTCTTTCCCCAGGAGGGGTCTTTTGGGGGTTATACTGACTGCCTGGACTCATTTTTGTATTTCTTAGTCATGAAAATGATTATGTAAAAAGTAACTACTTATAACTGATTAAAACCCATAATAAAACTGTAAAACCTATAAAATTGAAATTTAAGAAATTTTATTAATAATTCATCTTGATTAAGCAATAATATAAATTAGAGAATTCAGAGCTGAATAACAAAACAAATAATAACTGAATAACAGTAACAAAAATGACCCTCTAACAAAATACCATGAGATCAAACTAAAACAATGTTTAGAAATAAATCTGCTGGCTGACAGACTTTACTATGTATTTTGAAACAGAAGATATGTTTAATTTAATAAGCCAAGCACTCAATTAAATGAAGTTAGAAAAGGAGCAAAAATATTGAAAGTAAAACTATAGGAATGGCAATAATAACAGAAATTAGCAAGTTAGAAAATGCAGCTCTAGTAGGGAAAAAAAAGAAAAAAGACAAACATTTATCAGATTTTTCTTTTGGTCTCTATGCTAGAATTCTTACAAAGCTTAAATTCATTAAGTGTAAATTAAAGATATTTTCACATAGGACTGACAGAACTTGGAGGACACTAGCTTACAGTGCGTTGCTATTTACACTGAGCTTTCCATTTGAAAAGCACAGCTGCCATAAACCTTCCTAAATGCCTAGTAAAGCAGGTTTAGGTCAACGTTTGCATTTTGTGGACAAGGAATCAGGTCACATGACAGTCTAGTTCACAGAAAAGAGTTCTCATGGTGGGTGCAGACATTTTATTTATCACTGAGTAACACTTACTACTCACATAGCAGATGTCACGCTGGTCCGGCACAGGCTTCTGCTTTGATAATGACGTGAAGGAGTGGTCTGCAGAGTACAGAACATACTCACTCTGCAGACTGCTCTCCTCTTCAGCGTCTGGTTGTGAATCAGTGGCCTCTGGAGAAGGTAAATCAGTGTCAGCCCATGTTTGGGATTAGGAGAGGGAAGGGTGTCCAGACAAGTGTGTTTTTGTTTTTTAAAAATGATGCTATGTACATGTATTCTTTTTCATGTGCTGGACTTGCCATTGGTGGTGGTTCAAAAGCTGTCTCTTGATAAAAATGGAAACATGGCCAAGTTCATCTTCCATCTCCCGCTTCTTTTTCATTTTTTTATTGCTCGGAATTTTATTGCTCAAGAGCTTGGTCCTGCTCCTGACCCATTCACTGGTTGAAATCCTTTGTAACTGTTTAATCTGGTTTTGGGGACTAGGGGTTGGGATAGCTCCTTAGACTTCACTCCTTAGACTTCACTGTGGGTGTCGATTCTTCTGTCAACTCTGCTGGAGACTGGAATCTTCTATGCTTTCCCTCTGGGCCCCTCTCCCGCTCTGTCAGGGAGAAGGATTTGCTGGGAAGTTTAATATAAAGGGTGCTTTCTAACCCTCACATTTATGTCTCCATAGCTACACTATGTAATGAGAAAACTGCCAAAGTTATTACTCCTCCCAGGACTACCTGCAAGTGTAATGAAAAGATTTGAAATTGCTTTGCTTTACTTAGCCCCTTATCTCTTATTATTGACTGAAACACTCTGGATTTTTCTCTTGTCATTCATCCTCTTCTCCAATCTATTCTACACATTGAGGTCAAAATGAGCTCTTTTACAACTGAGATCGCCAGTCGGCTTCCTTCACAAATTCTTCCCTGCTCACAGTCTGTTTAAAAGGTGTTAGGACAGTGAGACAGCCGAGGTCCACACAAGTACAATTCATTCAAACTGACCACAACCAAGGCAAGTGATCTGTTGGGTTTCTGTGTTTAACATATTTGTTTTTATTGTTAACCATATCTAAAATACATTTCTTACTTTTCATGCACCGTCACCTTCCAAACTCCTCTAGTCTTTCTCCTAAGGTGGAGTTAATTGGGCTATATGAGCATAGAAAGTCTGGAATTGCTTGTTCCTCTGGACCACTTTCCCACTGGCTTAAATTGAGTTTTCTGAGTTTATTACATTTTTTAAAGTTGTAGGAATATAAATAGTTTTCAGTTGCTTTCTCCTCATCTTCGTTTCAGCAAGGTCGTTGAAATATATAATGTTCCTCCCAATTTATACAGACTAAACCTAACACCTTTCTTTTCTGGGAAACCACGAATTTCTCTCCCTCTCAACACAGTCTAGTTTGATTATACAGCATCGATGGCTGTCATTTCGTGGTCCCTTTTGCCCTCACAACCATGACCCAAATCTCATCAGCTGGTCTTTAAGATCTTTGACAGTGGGATTCCTATTTAACTTTTAGTCTCATCATATTTCCTCCCCTCCTTCTCCTGCATTAAGTCCCATCACCCATCACCTGGCAAGATTTGCTCCATCCTGTTGCTCATACAGGGGGCTTATTTGAATGGTAATTTCTCAGATTAAAAAGAGTAATTAAATAATTTAAACATACAGGGTCTACAATTTAAAAACTTTTATAAATAACTTCTCAATGAATACCATCTGTTATTTGGCATTGTTGCTATTTATATCTATGTCTTTGCCTATATGATTTCTGTGGGGTGAAATTTGTTTCGTATTCTCTGCATATTGAATTTTTACTTCTTATTTGAAGGTCAGATGAAGTGCTACAAATCTGTGAAGTTGTCCATGGTAATTATAGTCAGAATTAATTGTTCCCTTTTGCATATGATCAAAAAGCTTTAGTTATACTTCAGTGTTAGCTCCTGTTAGAGTTATTTATTTCTGTCTCCACAATCAGATTGTAAGGTTAATGAGAGCAGGGGCGGAGGACAATTTCTTAGTCATCCACACGATCCCAGCGTGCCTATGACTGATTGTTTAAGCAAAAAAATGCCTAATAAAATGAACTTGGAAATTGAAGATGAAAATTATTCAGGCCACCAAGGAGGTAAATTATAATGCAGACTCATGAACATTTTAAAGTATTTTGAAGCTGTGGTCCTTAGTATTACTTCAATTTCCATGGTTACCTATCCAAAGTCAGCTATATGATTTTTTTCTACACAAACATAGGAAAGAGATTTATAAGGTAATTGTATTAATATCTAGGTAAAAAGTCTATGTGTCCATCTATCTATTTATCTTTATTCATATGCATATATATGTGTGTGTATATATAAATATATGTATAGCAAGAAAATTATATATTATCAGTGGGCAGATATAGGCAAAACTATTACAGTAGAAGGCAGAGGTTTTCAATGTTATGAAAATAATGATGCTAAAATTGTTAATGTTTAATTTTTTTTTTTTTGTCTTTTTAAGACAGAGTCTCCTTGTGCAGTTCAGGCTGGCCTTGAGCTCACTTTGTAGCCTAGGCTGGTCTTGAACTTGCAACGAACCTCCTGCTTCAGCCTCCTGAGTGCTGGGATTACAGGCATGAGCCACCACACTCACACTCGGCTAAATTGTTAATGTTTATTAAGTGCTGACTCTCTGTAAGTAATCATTCTTAGAACCTAAGTAACTCACAAATCTGCACTTCTTTTGCTCTCAACAATTAGGTCATAATATGAGGCTTATTCTATGGATGCAAGGGTGAGTTATAAGAAAGGTGAGAAAAACTTTCTGTCCTTATAAAACTGTGGGACAGGAAAAGAAAGCAGCAGCGACTGTAGAGAGGAAAGACTGGGTAAGTGGTAGGTCTTCAAGTGGTCATCTTCAACACAGTCAGAGGTCATTGCATGGTGACAGCAGGTGCCGTTGGTACGAGGCAGTGAAGGTGACATTGTGTGGTTCCCCACTATACTCTCAGATCTTCCTTCCATTTTAACAAAGAAAAACACATCAGCAAGTTCTGGGAGAAGGGAAATCCTGAAAAATGCCTGATTAGTACTCTTCAAGGCTGTCCAAGTCATAGGAAAGAAGGAACATTCCAGGAAAACCATTAGAGTCAGAGGTACTGAAGGAGACCTGATCCTGGAACAGGAAAGAAAACATTAGGTAAAAATGAATAAAAATTGAGTAAACTGAGACCTTAGCCAATGATGATAATGATGATGATAATTTAATAATACTGATTCATTAACTTGCATGCACACATATATTGCATTGACTTGTATTCTATAGAAAAACATTATGTGGAAATCTTAATCTTTGGTAATTAGAATGTGACTTTGTTTGCAGTGGGGCCTTTGTAGACATAAGTGCAGACATTAGTAAGTTAAGATGAGGCTATACTGGAGCAGGGGGGCCCAAAATACCATGGCTGATAGCCTTCTGGAAAGACTGGGTGAAACAGAGACACAGAGGAGGAAGATGGACATTTGACAAGCAAGGCAGAAATGGACACCTGCAACACAAGCCATGAAAGTGCATAGGTCATCAGCAAACTCCGGAATCTGGGAAGAGGCCAAGAAAAGTTCTGCCTGGTGTCTTCAGAGGATGCATGGCCCGAGACCATCTATTTTCAAACCTCAAATTCTTGGGGGTTGTGAAAATCCATTTCTATTGTTTTAAGCCAAATTTTTGTGGATATTTTATTTTACTTTTTTTTTTTTGGTACTAGAAATCAAACTCAGGACCTCATGCTTGCCAGGCAAATACTGTGCCACCAAGCTATATGCCGGGATTTTGTGGAAATTTTAATGGCAGACCTAAAAATTAATACAGTGGCTTTGTTGAAGTTAAAATTAACTTAATGCTTGTAATCAAACAATACAATCATTAAGTTATTTCTTTTACTTCAGTTGCTATCCTCTCAGTCTGACTTCCTCCACATCAGCCCAGTGCTTAAGGAGGGGGACGGTTGCTCTTCTTGTCTCCCAGCATGCGTACCAACTGGCTCAGGGGAGACATGATTTGGCTTCTGATTCTCTTTCCATTCACTATGGCAGCTGCTCCTCTCCTTGCTAATGTAAGATATGAATAGTAGAAGAAACTCTGTGTATGTGTGTGTGGGTGAAGAGAGAGAGAGAGAGAGAGAGAGAGAGAGAGAGAGAGAGAGAGAGAGAGAGAGAGCCTTCTTTGTTTATGGAGGGGTCTTTTGGGAAGTGGTGGATAATGGGTGTGTGATGCTGGGACAAGGTGTGAGATCCTGGGATTAAGGGTGGTGGTGACTAAATGGGTAGCAGAGAGCTCTGTGTGGCTAATAGAAGCCACAGCTTGGTGTGGGTGGCATTGCCCTAAATGTTTATAGCCTGGATATGACAAAAGGAAGAGAGGCTTGCTGTTTGCAGCTGCTAGTTCGTCTTGCTCTGTCATGGACTGTTTCTCCTCTGCCACCCTCCGCTACCATGCTGCCCTGCCCTGGCACTGCCTGACTATGGCTCAAACCTCTACACTTTCCGTCAAAATAAATCTGTTCTCCTTTGACTTGTGGGTACTGGATATTTTGTTCCAGCAATGAGACAAGAAACTAAAACAACCTAAATGTTGCTTAATTTATTAATGAGCAAAAAGTATTATATAATGGAATATTATATATTATGACGTAGAGTGGAGTGTTGCCTGATGCTATGACATATATAGGTCTTAAAACATTATACTAAATAAAAGAAGCCCGTCACAAAGGACTATATGTTACTACATGGCTTTATTTATATGAAAAGTCTGGAAAAGGAAAAATTGTAGAGCTAGAAATCAGATGGATAGTTGTGCAGGCCTGGGAGAGGGAAGGAGGAGGGGCTTCTAATGAGTATAGATTTTGGGGGGATGTGATGAAGTTGTTTTAAATTGATTATGCCTGTAATTGTCTCAACACACTAAAAATTATTGAATTGTGTGCTTCAAATAAGTAAATTGCATAGTATATGAATTATACCTCCATGAAGATGTTATTCTTTTAAATGGGTCACAGAAAGAGCATGCGTCTTGTGAAAGTCACCTGGCTGTCCAACATCAGAGCCAGGCTCAAAAGCAAAGCGCCCTGGCACTAAGGTCCACACACACAGCAACTCCATATATGGTGTCCCCTTCTCAGCAGTTGTTTACACATTGCAGATAATCACCAAGTCAAAGGCAAGTGTAGAAGGGAAATGTGCAGGTTGGTGGTGCTCCTCATCTTCCCTGCTCAGAGGGGTACCAAGTAACAGATAAGGGCAGAGTCTGAAGGCAAAACGTCATTAAAATTCTGATTGCACTCACAAGCTCTGGGGGGAGTGGTGGGGGAGCATTTCTACCTTTTAGCAATTCTGAGAAGGGCTATATTTAGGGGAGCGAAAGAAAACATATTCTGCGCCGTGTGATAAACACATTCCTCATACCACTTAAGTTATTTTGATGCATGACGAAGCATCATTTAAAACCAACTTAAAATGAGCTCTAATGAGGGAATCCTGCCTTCCATGTCACAGCCTGTCACAGTGTTCACTTGAAAATAGTAGAGCTGAATTCATGTTGATGGTCTGTGATATTATTCAAGAAATTGTTAGTTCTAACGATGTAGAAATAGAAATTCTTGATGTGGTCAAAGAAAGAACTGGAAATTCCAGGAATTATCGAGAGATTTCAGGAATCCATAAATGCCATAAAATACCACTAACAGACAGAACGAATCCATCAATCAAATATGTTTGAGTATCTTATTTTCTCTTTGATTTAACAAATATTCAGTGAGCTACTATTCAGTAGCAGGTAATAGTACTAGCAGCAGGGGTAAGAGGAAAGACTTTTAAATGTATCACCAGTCATCAGACACAACAAGTACAACATTACTACCAAAAAGTCTCTTCTGAGCACAACTTATGCTTGTCCTCTTCTGCTGAACTTATTGTAACAGCCAAAACTACGTTTTTTCACCTAGAAGCTCCATTTGGAACCTCTTGAAGACCACGACTTACTATGCTACAGACACTCAGAAATTTGGAAACACAACATCAGTTCTCTCCCAGAAATACTGAGAACTAGAACTCATTCAGGAGTACTTGTTAACAGCTTTTGTAAGACTCCTTGTTGCTTGAGATTCATAATCCTTTAACAAAGTGAGCTCAATGAAGGCAGAAATCATTACCTGTGCTAGTCAATGATCTGTTTCCAGTGTTGGGAGGACCACCAGCATGCAATAGATACATAATAAATTTTGTTTTGGTTTTTTTATTTATTATTTTGAAGGTAGTAAAATACAACAGAACAACACAGAACAAAGCCAGTTGAGAGAGTGTAGTAAAATTGGTACAGAACTTCACAGCAGGTTACCAGGATAACAGCAATAGGTATCAGCATATCTCATTATTTTCACAATAGTTGTTCTTTCAATCATGTATAGCAAAATAAAATGAAGTACAGAACATTATAGAACTTACCAAAACAGAATATTGAATGGAGTGGTACCATTAATCAGAATAAAGTAAAACAGTAGTAAAAAATATTTGCCTTCAAAAAGATGGTAGAAGGAAATCCCCCTTATTTGCTATATTGCATATGGTCAACCTCCCAAGAGATGTTCAGATCTCTGGTTCCCATTTGCTAAAGGGGGAAAGGGGAAGTGGGATGTTTGACTCTCAGCCTGTGCACTGGTAGGCTCACTATTGCTTAGCACGGAGGCAGCCTGGTTGCTTGGTTTCCTGGCATCCTAAGCTCCAACATGGTGTGGATCTCAGGAGACGCTTATGGTTCTGCCCCTGGGACAGCTGCAGCCTGCCATACCACAGCCACTTACCAGGGAAGTGAGCTGCTTGCTTGGTTTCCCAGCATCCTAAGTTCCAACATGGCGTGGCTCTCAGAAGCAAGACACTGGTGGTTCTGTCCCTGGGGCAGCTGCAGCCTCCTAATAAATTTTTGTATAATGTTTGAATGTTCTCTGCTGGATAGCAAAGATGAAAATATCCATGTAAAACCAGGAAATGAAGTGCTTAGGTCTCTTTCCTCAAGAGTCTAAGTAAGATAAATCTCTGCATCTCTCCAAGTCACTAATAATTCAGGAAGCACGGCAAGACCCTCCCAAACATGGTCCTCACACCACAGCTGATGTTCCATCTGAGTCTCAGGCAGTCTGAGGCTGAAGTAGTAACCCTAGATTTAAAATGGGCAGAGAGGCCCTGGAGCTGGTTGAAGGGGAGAAGCGCTCTATTCCTGTCTTTTCTGATCATTACCCTCAGCCTGAATGACTGCCAGGAAGAGCAACTTGCTGTGATGGAACAGATGTGGGCCTCATGTCCGGACATAACATCTTTGAATATCAGCCAGATACTTCCCACATAAGACAAATAGCTGTGTATCTCTGGAATTTGATTATAGCATCCCCTTTGGAAAATTGGGCCCAGACTGTATATTAAGTGATCACTGTTATTAAAGTTAAAGATAGAGCATAAAGGTCATGACACAAAGCAGTAAATACGTATTGCCCCTAGTTTTACATGTGTTGATTCTTTTCCTTTGCCCCCTATCTCTGAAGATGAAGGTGAAAGAGAACTAAGAAGGAAGGACCATGTGCTGACATCTGTGGCTCTATGTGCCCAGACAGGTCAAATGTCTAGGGCACACACAACCTTCTAGCACCTACCCAGCTGTACTTAGTGATCCTACAGAGGGACACTTGGGGGTGGTCTCTTTTTTCAGTGATGCCCAAATGGGGCATGGAATCCAAAGCGGGGTGAACAGTTGCAAACTCACCTTTAAACACAAGATCTGCTCTGATTCCCTCCAGGCACCGTCAATGGGGAAAAGTCTGCTGTGCAGGGTCTGGCTGCTGGGCGGGAGAGAGACTGGCACTGACTTGTGGGTTGTCACCACCAGCGTTTACTCCCGAGGGAGCCACTGCTGGCAGTGTCCGAACAGAGGAGTTAAGTAGACTGTGGTGGATTTGAAGCTGCTTGGCTCCCAGGGGCCTAGCAGGAAGCCTTCCCTTTCTGGCACTTCCAGGTGATGATCTCTCCTGCCACCACTGTCCTCGACTCCCCCTTCCTCAAATAGACCATGTGCATCTAATGTTAAATTAGTGACTACTTTGTGGCCCACGCTGACATCATGGCATTTGCTTTTACAGCTATCCAGGGGGGAACAGAAGAGTAATTTGAACCTAAAGGTAAAACTCAAACTCTGAGGAGTTAAATAACTTTCCCACAACTTAGAAAATCTGTAAATTAGGTTTCAAATCTACATTGATCTATAAGGACTTAGGTTAAAAAATGCTTCCAGAGGAGAGAGAGCTGAGCTCTATGATCCGAGACCTGTTAATTTTGAGGTCATTCACCCTCTATCTTTCCATGTATGAACATCTCTGGTTAATTGTTTTCTGCCCATTTTTCACTAATCCAATGAGTTTTATTTTGACTTAATTTTAAAAGACCAAAAGTTGAGATGTAAGCAAGTAACTTATCCCATTTGCCCACATTGATGGTAGTAACTGAATTTATTAAACACCCACTCCCTAACCAGCATTTCTCATTGTCCTTTATATGTATGAATTCATTCATCCTTGAGGCAGCTCATGGAGAGGGGATATTTTATTGTGAAATTCCAAGTCAAGAAACAAAGATGAAGGAGATTATGGAATTGCTCAGGATGATCCTCACATAAGCAGTAGTTAAACTCATGGAATTCAGTTCTGGGGGCTTGTCTAACCACCACCGTGCAATGCTTCCCCTATCTTTTTATTTTAGTTTCTTTTTTTTATTTTAAAAAGCAAAACAAAAAAGGATAGAAAAGATACAGAATTTCAAAAAAAAGTAAGAAATTAGCACTAGTTAAAATATCTTGTTATTTAGAAGTAGTTGTTCAAGTTACAAGATCTAGATAAAAAATGATCAAACAAAAACAGCGCAGAATGTTCTTTTTGATGAAATAACATACATTGGTAGCATAGTTATCTATCTTGCATACATGTACTACACTCTATACAATACTAGAAAGAGAAAGAGAAAGGAACATAGACATACTATAGCATTTTTGTCTAGTTTTATTTTTTTTTTCTTTCTTGCAGTATTTTTAAAGACAGGACAAGGTGAGCAGAGGTGTGAGTGAGGGGAAAACAGCTCTGAAGCCTATTTAGATGAAGGGATGCCTGCCAAGGTGAGGTTACAGAGAATACATCACTGGGAATAACCATAAAGCATATTAGCCAAGCACATTAGAGGAAAAGAGAGAGAAAGGGACTGAAAGAGCTCCTAGGCATCCTGCTCCATTAGGTCTGGAGCTTCCATTGTCAAGGGTTAGGATTCGCCAGTGAGGTCCCTGTCCCTGGCACTGACTGCTTGCCAGGGGAGGAAATGTGTGATCAAAGTCAGAGGCCCAGCTGCACCAGGGAGAGAAAACAAAAATGTTCAGATGCAACACTTGTCCCTGAGGGTGTGTCCTCCTCTTCTTTGTGGCCAGAAGCCAGTGAGTGGAGGTCCCTTGACGAGGCAAGATGCTAGCAGCACTGGGGGTGCAGCCTGGACTCTCACAGGGTGCAGCGAGCAGAACATTTGTGGACAGTGAGAAGGTTCAGCATCCTTGCTCTGCTTTGCTACTGAAGAACAAATGGTCCATGAACGTTGGAGGTTAGCCTGAGCGGTCTCAGAAAGCAGGGAGCGGCAGAAAGAGTGAGGGATCTTATCACAGTGCAGACTCCCATCCCTCATTTCCTGACCGTAATTCGGAGGGTTTAGGAAGGGGTCTGGGAAGCTCCATTTAAAACCTTGCTTGAGGTGTTTCTGCTGCACATGACCTAAGAGGTCTGCTTCAGAATTGCCTACAAGACTTTCTACACCTGCCCTTGTTCCAGGGCGTCTCCTGCTCTGAGCTTCCTGGAGGCTGCACGCCTGAGATCCATGTGCAGGGGTACAAAGCAGGCTCTGGGGAGTGACACTGTGGAAAGACGTCTAGAGAAAGATGTTCTGTGACACAATCTCAGTGTGGAGCTGGGGCTGAGTGAGTCTCTGAGGCAGTGAAGGTTACATGTCCCTGTCTAGGCGTCCTCTTTCTGGTGAGGGAACCAAGCCAGTTATGGGCACCAGGCTTGGAGGAGAAAGAGAGGTTGTTATCAGCCTTTCTGGTCCACAGAGACCCTGTAGAGGACCCTCTGGCAACAACCCAGGGCAGATCAGGGCTGTGTCTTAGCATCCACCATAATGAATTTGTCTGCTTTAGCTTTGTATTGATTTTCTTTCTTTTCTTTCAGTACTAGAGATGGAACCTAGGGTCTCACAGATGCTAGGCAAGAACTCTACTACTGCACTACACGGTTTCCATCCCACTGTTAATTTTGAGACTCCATGTTGTCCAGGCTGGCTTTAAACTTGCAATCCTCCTGCCTCAGCCTCCTGAGTAGATGGGGTTCCAAGACTATGCAGCTGCTTCTGAGTTCAGTCTGATTCTTATCTCCTCACAAGGCAGAGAGCCATGAGTATAGATGTGCCCTTGTTTATAAAGAGAAAAACAAAATGAAATTGAGATGTTGTCCCTGTGGCACCCTGTATCCCTTTCATTCCACAGAGCGTGGATCAAGGTCACCACCTCTCAGAAGGCATTTATGAGACTTTCAGGCAGTCATCATCGCTCTGCTTGTGGAGTTATCATTTATCTTATGTAAATTTCCATTATTTCATTTGTGTCCTTCCTACCAAGTGACCAGCTTATTTTACAGACACCATGTCATGCTCATTTCTGTACCCTTGGCATCTAACAAGGACTAGAGAGAATACGAATGAGTGATATCCCTGACTGAAACTCTGCCCAGGAGCCAAGGTTGAGGATCATGTACCCCTGCAGAAAACTTTTTCATTTCCCAAAATGAGACATGGAGTAAGTCAGACAGACGCTTCTGCTCCTCCTTGCAACAGAACTGCTTTGAACCAGCTCACTAAGTGCATAATCCTCAACCCCCATTCCAGGCCCTTTGAGCTGCAAGTTTTGGATATGAAGACTGAAGATCTGCATTTCCTCATGATTCTGTTATCCAAGCACCTCTTGGTCTCCTTGAAACTAAAGGAAAATAGGACAAAAATTCTCAAGGCAAATTCTAGAAAGTTTTTCACAGACAAATAAACTATAGGGGCTGGGGATTTAGCTCAGTGGCATAAGCACTTGCCTTGCAAGCAGGCAGTCGTGAGTTCGATCCCTGGTACTGATAAAAAAGAAAAAAAGACGAAAAAGAAAAATAAACTGTATCAAAAGTAATCCCAACTGCAGGGTGACCCCACTGTGCCCCTTTCTCTCTCTAAGACTCACATCATCCTGGTCCCTTTCTTGCCTGGGAAGAAGTCCTATAGCACAAGAGTGTTATTTAAATGATGAGGGGCAAGCTGGCAGCAGGTTTGGCAGATGTCCTTCAGTCATTCTAGAAACCCAAACACTATGGGGAAAGGAAATTCCCAACCAGCTCCTGACTGTGCTGTGTGGCCATAGTGTGTGCTGCAAACCCAACCACACAGCGCACTTCCAGCGGGCCTCCCTGGCTCCCTTAGGCTATGGGCAGGAGCTCTCCCTGCAGTCACTGGTGTGTGCCAGCCAAACAAACAGCAGTGAGCACAGTGGTGGGTCACTGAGGGCTCAGAGAAGAGGGAGAGAAAAATGGCTCTGTGTCCCTCCCAGTGGTGTCCCTGGGGACTCCACTGTCTGAGTGCTTGGTACCACGACAGCTTGTGACAGTTCATTTCAGATCTGTCTTGAGGGACAGAGTATCAAAATGTCCCATTCAGAGTTTGTATGGCTGCGTAATGCTGTTACTTGCTCAAGCAGAAAAGAAGAGCTCAGAAACATAATGGGAATGTGTGACTTTCCCTCAGTGTCACGAAAGCCAGGAGTTTTCTATTATGTAAAACCCATAGTGCTTGAAACCTCCAGGAGATGGTATAGAGGAGAGGGAATAACTCATCCAGGGTGCCTCCCCGCCTCCGCCTCATCTTATACTACAGCCATGAGGGTGGTTTCAAAGAAGAGAAACGTTAATCCCTCCACAAATCCTATTGATACCTCAAATCTAAATATCTGTTTTAATCAGCTTTTCTGTTTCTGTACACTCACGATTTTAAAGGAGGAAAGATTTAATTCAGCTCAAATTTGGAAGGATTTGGTCTGTGGTCTGCTGGCCCCAAGGAAGGAATCTCAAGATGGAAGGGCACAGTCAAGCAAAGCTGAGTGGCTCATAGTTACTGGGAAGCAGAGCAGGGAACAGAGCCAGAGAGGAAGGGGTCAGGGTTTAACCCTGACCCTGACCCTGACCCTGACCCTGACCCTGTCCCTACCCCTGACCCTAACCCTAACCCTGACCCCAACCCCGACCCCTAGCCCCAACCCTAACCCAACTCTACCTCCCTGGCACATTCAGACACACATAGGAGCCAGGAGCCTACTGAGTGTTTCCTAACCTGGTGAAATTGATATAATGGGATTAAGGATCTCTAAGAATTCTTACTTTTTTATAAGCACAAAAGACTGTGAAGCCAGTGAAGATGAAAAGTTGTCATATGTGAGTAAAATAAATCTATCGGCATGTGTATGTTAGGTATTACTTAATGGAAAATACAATCAGACAACAGGCAAGAGGGAGCTTTGATTCTCAGACATCAGATCCCACACAAGTCTCCAGGACAGAGTGTAGAGATGCAAATTTAAACCAATTACTGAGGCAGGAGTTCGGGTTCCTGCTCTGTCCTCTCTTGTCTGATTCCTCCAGAAAGGGAGAGGGAAGAATATGTTGCAAGACAGAGGGCAAGATGAGGGTAAAAGACGGTGGCAATAAAAACAGGTTAATGTGTTGTTCCAGAGAAGCTCGCTCAGAACCAGACAGAGAGCTTATTAAGCTGGGGCTTCTGTCAGTGGCTATTGTTGTTATTGTTATTGTCACATGACACACTAGTCCCAAATGGGATGCCCTAAAACAGAGACACATCATTATTTTTTCATGAATCTGTGAGCTGACCAGGCAGCTGTGTCTGAAATTCAAGCGGAACTGCCGGAGTTGCTGGGCTGTCTGCACGCCCCAATGACCGCATGCCCCAGTGGGTACTTGCTGCTAGTTGCAAGCTGAACTGGGGCTTTGAGCTACAGGGTTCCTTTTCCTGAGGGACCTTGCTACACAGCCATCTAGGGCCTCATCACCTTGTCATCTTCTGAGAAGGACTGTTGCCAGATAGCAAGTCCCAGCAGAGAGGCCCTGGCAGCCTTCCACTGGCTTCACACTGAGTCCTATTACTTCAACCAATCAGATGGACAGGACCAGGGCCAACAGGAGGGGACTCTGCATGGGTACAGATCCGGGGAGCCAGGGTCCCCAGGCTCTACCTGTCACAGAGTGGCCCCTTTCCCACTCAAGGCCTGCTGTACCAACACTTTGGCGTGTGAATGTAGGTTATGTGCACTTTTAACAGACACTGTAAAGTCTCACTATAGTTCATCTGCCCAACTTCCCTTCCACTCCCTCTTATTTTCTCCTTTTAAAAGTTACTAAAATTCTTAGTTAATTGACCAGTTAGTAAGGCAGTAGGTTTACTGATTGTGTGAGAAAAAGATTTATTAATCTGGAGAAAAAATAACAATATCAACTTCAAAAATTCCATCAGAGAGGCTCTCGATGGTTACTGATGACTTCCATGTCACTATTAAATGAGCATTTTTCAATTTCTCTATTAATTTTTTTGCTGTCATTCAGTACTGCTAAACACTCCTTCTTTCTTGAAATGCTCCCTTTTCTTGTCTTCTGTAATATCACATATGCCGCTGACTTCTACCCCTCTGCCCACTATTTCCAGCGTGTTTTTGGTTTCTTCTCCCTAACTTGTGTTGATGTTCATCAAGGCAGGGTTCTGAGGGTTTATCCCTTACTCTGCACTCTCTCCCTACACAGCTTGTTTCCAACATTGCTTCCACCATCAGCTATCACCTACCCTCAAGAAGCCCCAAGTGTACATAACTAGCCTAGCCTTCTACTCTGACTGCAGATTTAATATCCAACCGCTTCCTTTACAGCTTTCCTGCATTGTCTCAAAGGAGCCCAAAGTTAAAGTGTTAAAGTGACTCTTCTACTAATCCCACCTTTCACCCAGTGTTTATTTGTACTGTCACCCAGGCAGCCCTGGGTTAAGAGGTGGAGAGGAGCCGCTGCGCATGCACCTCATTCAGTTCACACCTGTTCTTGCTGATCCTACTTCCCCCAGCACACCCACCTCCCATTGTCATCTGGTCCTGCAGCACCCTTAGCCAGGCTGCCAAAATTTCTGCCAACTCAGAAAACAAACAAAAATATCCTCTATGTGACCTTTTCATATTGTCTCATTTCTCCTTCAACCACATTTATGACTGTCTTAGTTACTTTTTCTTATTGCAGAGACAAATACCAGACACCCACAAGATAAAGGAAAAATTTACTTAGCTTACCGTGTGTAGAGGTTGCAGTGCACAGTTGGCTGGCTCCAGGGCAGGGCAGCAGGGCAGCAGGGCACATGGGTGCTACAGAGAAGAAAAGGTTCGTGACAGGGTGGGGAAGTAACAGCAGCAGTGGTGGTGGTAATGAGTCTCCCTCTCCCTTTATCACACCCATGCTGCAAGCCTTTTGGGTGGTGCCACCCTCATGGGCCTTTCTATCACCCACATCCAGAGCTATGCTAAACCAGGCAGAAGACTAATTTATGCACCACACCCTTAATCCACATTCACACACCCTAGATCCAGCCACCTCCAAAAAAATCCCACCCATGAGTACATGGCACTTTGAGGAGATGTATGGATACAAGTCATGACAATGACCTACAGTCTTTTTCTATGCACACAGTTATGGCACCATTTTATTTAAAACATTCCACATCTTTCTACTGAATTTGAAATAAAGACCAAAATCTTTACTACAACTCACAAGATCTCATTATGAGCTAGTCTCTACTTCCTCTATTGCCTCATTGTCAAGTTCCATTTTGTTTTTGGTGGTATTTGTCCTGCTGCCTTCTCGTTCCTGTACTGAATAATCATGTCTCCCTCCCTGAGACCTGTGCTTCTCTGTTAAGAGAACTTCGTTGTCTTGCAGATTCTAGAAATTTCAATTCACATGCCTTTCTTAGGGAAGTGAGTCTTCATCATACTCACCATATTACTCCAACATTTATTATCACCCAAAAGAATTATAATTCTAATTATTGGAATTATACATAATTTTGGACAACACAGTTACTGGTGTATGTATCAATAAATGCCTGATCTGTGGGGAGACAGTAAGACCTATGAGGGCAAGAGCCATGTGAAGTGTATTTAACTCACTCTACCCTTAGTGTTTTTTATATCATGGGCATCCAAAAGTATTTTGAGCAAGTAAGTGGAAGAAGGAAAGAAATGCTTATTAGGACCATAAAGACTGCCATCTTTATTGTCATTTGCCTACTTCTTGGGATTTATGAGAGTCTTTTTCTGTGGGATCTCCTTTCACAGAGCTCTCTTCCTCTGCAGTCCACCACTCCCAGCTAAGACTCTCTTATTTTGTGCCATAGCCTCAGTGTCTCTTTAGCCCATCATAGTGCACCTCATTCATCACTGTGGCCCAGAGTTGTGCTCTCCAGATGGAACCCACTGTATCTGTGTGCGTTTTGGTCTTGTGCCAGTCCTGGACCTCTGAGCCTGTGTTTGTGAGAATTAACTTAACTGTGATGGGCATCATTGCAATATTCAGTAATCCTTATTTAACTTAGCTCCATGATCTTTAAAACACAAAACAAGATTTTCAATGTGAAGTAAGGTGAAAACCACCTATAACTGGATCAAATGACCACCAAGGGCTTTGGGCACATGGTATTGAAGGAGGCAATCTTATGCAAGTAATATTAGGATACATGCCTGGTATATTGTTTGAACTCTATAGGGTGTCTACTTCCTGTTTCAAACAAACAGAGCTTGCCCTTGAGAAGTGTAAATTTGTTTTGTTTCTGCAGTTTTGTGAATTGAATTTCTGACAAGTCCATCCTTCACATAGCCAATCAGATCAAGCTGCTTTGATACTTTGGGGTGTCTGAAGCACACTGAGGGCAATTGATCTGTCTGCATTACTGTCCATTCACCTTCCACTAATCCTTTCTGCCTTGACCTACTCTTTGGAGGATTCCTGGAAAATTTAGTTGTTACCATCTGTGAATTTTGAGTTTGTGAAGCTTCTAATCATTACTGTGCTCTGCACTTTTAATACATGTTTTTGCCTTGATATTCTCCTTTCCTCCTCTTTACCCACTCTCTGGATTGATTTGTATATAGGTTGACTTTACCCTTTGATAAACTGGGAAAACAGTGTTCAGGAGTTTTGCATTGGGGAAGTTATCTGTATTTTATTTAACATGAAAATGAATATATAAAGATGAGTCCTTAATATAATTTTAGAAGGCCCTAATTACTGAAGTGAGTTGATTTGATAACTTAAATCTTAATCTGAGTCCAGTGAGGTGTGTCATATGGTGAGCTTGTCTAACACCTGGATAATTATATATACCATCTGCACGGAAGATGTATAAGGTATTTTTACAACTCTTAGATTAAGGATGCAGATTCCACCTTCTGAGCTTGACATAGGAAAAACACCCCAAACATGCCAAATTGAACATGAATCAAAGATGGATTATTGGTAATTAAAAGAAAAACATATTTTATCCATCCACCCAACCATCATGTCCTCATTTTCCTTGCACTTATCCAAGGAAAATGTACTCTGTCCTATGGAAGAAGTTAGAAGCTGAAGCTCCTAGTGGCAGGCAGAGCCACACTTTCTGCCTTGTGGATCTGTGTGCACTGCTGTGAATGAGAAGAATATTTTCTCTAGGATGATATATAAGAGAGATGTCTGGCCCATGTATGGAAGTGTACGGAGAATGATTCTCCTAACTTATGGTCTCTCACTGCACTCTGCTAACTTCTGAGGTCACAGGATAGAATGTCTGAGGTTATATTCATGGTCTCAGGCTTTATTTTAGTAGTCACATGGTCTTCAGGGAAAACTTTATGATAACTATCTTGTAACAGCACTTGCAATTCTTTCAGAATGGTTTCCTAGCCCTTTAAAGGCCATCATGTGAGGTTCTCAGACTCTTCAGTTGTCCCCAGGTACCCCTTACAAAGTCATCCAGTTAAAATTCTATGTTTATATTCCATAGTTATATCATGCACATTCCTGCCTCTTCCTTGCTCTGTTAGATTCATCTAAAGACACGTACCCTTTCCCTCCAGTCTGGTTTCTTCCATAGAGATAAGGAGAGAAAGCCAGCGGAAAGGCCAAACGACATGATTTGTGTAGAAGCAAAGTCACAAGTGGTTTCCCTCAGTCTGAGCGTGGTGATAGTGATTATTCTTAAATGGGTCCAACTCCACAGCCAAAAGAATGTGGCAAGTGTTAAACCTCAAGAATGAGAATGAGCTAACACAGCAACCCAAATCCAGCTGCCAGAGTCTAACAAAAATGCCACATCGCAATTTACTGAATTATACATTTCAAGATAATGTTCTGATACTGTTGCATGCTTTATTTTATTGAAAAGATTTAAAAGCCACAGAAGACCAAGCTGGTGACAAGTGTGGATGTACAAGGTAAAGCTTCTGCCTGTGCTCCTAAGGCAAAAGTCAGAAGAAGAAACAACTTTTTAAGAAAGTCTACAAAGATTCATGAACAAAGGTAGGAGTCTGTGCTGTTACAGCCAACACTGTCTCTTCTGCTTCTCCCAGTTCAGTAAGGTGGAGGACTCACTCTAGGCTTCTGCAGGGGGTAACTCAGGGCTCCTTCTTTTCCTGGGTTCCAGTTGCAGAGCTCTCTTCCTAAGAAGACCAGGATCTCAGGCTTTCTAATCCTGCCTTATACTTCCCAGAGGGAAGTTGAGCTGAGAGGTAGGACCCCTCATCACCCCATCGGGGGGAGTGGAACACTTACCCTGGGCTCAAAATGCTAAAAAAAAAACAAGACACAACTGTTCTGTCCTGGCCAGTGAGGTAGCTGCTCCACACCAGAGAGACAAACCAAGTGTACCGCAGCCTGCTGCTGCCACCAGTGAAATCTGAGTTCTTGGAGCAGTGGTGTTCCTTGGAGAGAAGTTTACTATTGTCCCCAAACACAGCTCTAGCATTCTTCTTTGATGAGAAGCAAGACACTGGGCTGACCGGCGCAGCCCCCAATGAGACAGAGGACGCTCTTGTTGGTAACAGGTAACTGCCGCTTTATTGTTGTGGGCTCTGGCTTATATATTCGGCCGTGACCAATCACAGACTGCCACGAGCTGCTCACGAGGAGGCAGGGTTGGAATGAGACGTGGGCTCTGGCTAATATACCCAGCTGTGGTCAATCAGGGGTTGCCACAGAGTCAGCACGGGGCGAATACGGAGTGAGCACGAGGTGCGCACGGGGTGGCTAATTTGGAGAGGGATGTTGCGCATTGCAGAAGCTGTCATGGTCCTTAGTCCCAGGTGGGGTATGGTATGTTGAGCGCCCGCGCCCAACATCTCCCCCTTTCTTTATAACTGACGCAGGGTCTCCAGGGGTCGGCGGCCCTCGTGAGGTGTCATGCTGCGTAGTCATGACGGTACCTCACTACCCATTGGTGCTCTTTTGGAGGGGGCAGGAAATCTGTTTTATGAGCCCAACCCGCATGCTCGCCGACATGGGGACCGGGGCACCTCCTGGCCAAGGACAGCGCCCCCTGCGATGCTTTGCTCCACACCTGTGTCACAGCATGGCGAGCCATGCTGCCGGGCTTTGACCGGATTCCACGGCCAGAAATGCTTGTTGATAATTACTTTGTCCCTATTCCTTTGTCTGCGAATCCAACAGAGCAGAAGTAAACTGCCGAATGCGGCAAGTGTAGCCATGGTAGCCAGAGCCCCTATTCCTGCCCATTCCTTTATGAAAGAGAAAGCTTTATGGATCCAATTGGAGAGTTGGCCCGAGTTAACGGCAGTATATTGCGCATGAGCTGGATCACAGGAAACTCGTCTGGGTCCAGCATAACTGGAATCCGTATGAACTGGGGTACCTGCATAAAGACAGCTGAAAGTGTACTGTTATCCCAACACTGTGACACATAACAGGTTGCGGTGGAGCGATTTAGAAAAATCATATTTGTGGTGGCTTCAAACAACAGAAAAAGGTAGGGAGCTTGCAGGCATACTGGGGTTTTTGTGATATTGAAAACCTTTTGAGACTTGTAGGTGGAGGATGTGAAGGAATCGTTGCTCCTCACCCCTGAAACATTGCTATGAAAAACACGGACTGGGGATAAGCCTGCCACAAGAATGCTTCATTCCCTTTTCTAAGACAAATATGGTTGTCCCTCCCAACAAACCCAAAGAAACCATACAATAATTTTCATCTGTCTCTAATTAGGCCTCCATCCATCCAACCAGATGAAGTTTATTCACTATCCTAACCACAAAAAGCTTCCAAGCATCCACCTCATCACAAGAGCTCTCACAGGTGACTCTAGCAACAGCTGCAGTGACTGAGGCAATGAATCCTCATTTCCAACTCAGTTGCAAGGACAAACTGCAGGTTCCATGCTATTGTCAAGTCCCACAGCAGCTTTCTAAGATTAAAGTGTTAATTCAGAAGAAATCAGATTTTCCTGTGGTATTTAAATAGTCTTTAGTCTTAAGCAGGGAAGGACAAGCAGCTGGCTTCAGGCACTTTCTGCCTGGACAGATGTTTCTCTGTAACAGGAGATTTTAGGATTCTGAGGGAAGGTGAAGTCAGAAATTGCCCCCAGTCGATCCCCAAGCTTGCTCTTAATATAACCCATGTGTTTCTTGTGAAGAAAACTTCAGAGTGGGATTGCTCCCTGAGCCATCGTAGCTAGAGCTCGGGGTCCTGTTGGCGGGAACCAGGGTGATCTAAGGAATAGACTTGGTTCCACTAACGTGAAATTCTTTACACCTGAGAAAACATGTTTACCCACAGATTGGGGTTAGAACACACACCACCAAGGTGTCCCTTTCTCCCTAGAGCTACAAACGGCTACCAGGTTGTCTTTGGCTATTTAAGAGATTTTTATTGATAGCAGCTGCTCCACAACCGAACTATTTTAAAAAGCAAAACAGATGTTAGAATCATTTAAGCTGAAAATAAGCCTTAAAGCCCAGCACCTTGCTAGGGGTTTGGAAACTTGAGCCAAGTTGGCTTGGGACCAAACCAAGGTGCTACCTTATCAACCTGGTCGAGGAAGTTTTGAAGAGTTTCTTTTTGTTTCTTTTGTTTCTTTTTTTTTTCCTTTTTTGGGGACAACTTAATCCCCACGCCCCTTTACGGCGCCCCCGTAGCCTGCCTCTTTACAGCACCGGGAACTCTCTTTACAAGTTCCTCGACCCTTGCGACGTGTCTGCCCAAGGTTGCCCGATAGCCCCCGCTATCCGGCCCGGCAGCCCCTGCTGCCTGTTGTGTAGCCCCCACTACCAATGTTGAGCAGTTTAACCTGTCAGCCCCCGCCCGCCACGTAGCCCTCGCTATTGGCGCTTGATGGTTTTACCTGTTATCGTCTCTGTTCTGTTGGAGAGAGGGTCTCGTTCCCCGTACAGGCCACCAGTTGACCGGCGCAGCCCCCAAAGAGACGGAGGATGCTCTTGTTGGTAACAGGTAACTGCCACTTTATTGTTGCGGGCTCTGGCTTATATATTCGGCCGTGACCAATCATAGGCTGCCACGAGCTGCTCACGAGGAGGCAGGGTTGGAATGAGACGTGGGCTCTGGCTAATATACCCAGCTGTGGTCAATCAGGGGTTGCCACAGAGTCAGCACGGGGCGAATACGGAGTGAGCACGAGGTGCGCACTGGGTGGCTAATTTGGAGAGGGACGTAGTGCATTGCGGAAGCTACATGGTCCTTAGTGCCGGGTGGGGTATGGTATGTTGAGCGTCCGCGCCCAACACTGGGCAAGCAGCTCGAAATTTCTTTCTAAAAGAACTGACTTCGTTCCAACCATGTGCAGAGATTCAACCCTCAAAGTCCTCTCAAGACCACTAAGCATAATTTTGCAAACTATGTGCTGTCAGAACCAGCACTGGCTATACTATATACTGTATCAAGGATCACTTGATCTACTATGGGAACAAGTTGACATGTAAAATCAATCATTGTTGTCAGCTACCAGCCAATCTTCTCAGTTTATGTTTATCTAAGAAAGTCTTTATGCTGCTCATTTAAAAATGATAAGTTTGTTAGATATAGAATTCTTGGTTGACAGAAAACTCTCCAAATTTACTGAAAACAACCTGTATTGCCAGGAGTCTCGATGAGCTCTAAATAGGACAAATAGGGTATTCACAAACAGACACATAGTAAAAACACAGACAGTCACAGAGAAGGAAAAAGTCTAGAAAGCAACAAGAGATAGGAGACTCATTCACAAGGGAACTCCAAAATCGTTAAAATCTTACTTTCAGCAGAGACCACAGAGCCAAAAGGCAGGAGGATAAGGTATTCAAAGTGCTCAAAGAAAAACAATCGTAATTGCACAAAAGAACAGAGCAGAGGTAAATTGTGTGAGGCTAAGGGAATAATGACAATCTAGCAATAATGCATTATTGAGTTTGTAATATTAGTAAGTGTTGTGTTAATTCAGTGTAGATGGTCCAAGCAGGATAACCCAGGGTGGCTTGAACAATAGAAATTTATTTTCTCAGTGGTATGGAGGCTAGAAGTCTGAGATCAGGAACTGGTTGGGGTTGGTTTATAGCGAGGGTGCTCTTCATGACTTGTGAACAGCTACATTCTCACTGTGACTTCACATACATGATCTTTTCTCTGTGCACACAGATGGGGCGGTGGTGATGGTGATAGTTTCTCTTTTTCTATAAGGGCACAGTTCTTAGTGCCTTGGTGTAGTGGTTAATACATTATGTCAACCTGAGCGGTTTAGAAGTTTAACTCAGCAGAGAACCAGTGTTCTTACTTTGTAAATTTCCTTATTCTGTGCAAAGAAGAGCAAGGAACTTTTGTGAGTGCTACACCTGCCCTGGAAGATTGGGGGCGCTGTGCACAGTATAAGGGAGGAGAAGAGGTATGTTTTCTCTTCTTTTTCTCTGGCTGCTTCCTTGAAGTGCTGCCCCAGGCCATGCCACCCTGCCTTGGAACCAGCTGATTAAGGACAGAAACCTCCAAAAACTGTAAGATAAACTTTTCCTTCCCTGATTTTGGGTGTCAGGTATTTTGTTCAACAATGAGAGAAAAGTAACCAAGACACTTGGAATCCATTTTTATAGCCTCATTAATTTTAGTTACCTCTTTAATAATGCTATATCCAGATAGTCACATTGAGGATTAGGACTTCAACTAGAATCACTGGAGGTTTCTGAGTCAAGGAGTTCTCTGGAGAATTCTCCAACCTGAAATTGCAGTGGGAACTCTCATAGTTGTAGTTCAACACTAAGGAGGATGGTGGCCTGGGAACATGTGTGTGGAATCCAAAGTGGTGGAGGTCTTGTGGAGGAACATACAGTGGACCAGGGCAGCCGGTGCTAACTCTGAGCCGCCAGCTGCAGATTTGTGAACAGCTGCAGACATTATCACAATGCGGCTCCCAGGATGTGCTGCTGGAGATAGAAGAGTGAGTTGAAGAAACCTTATGCAGTGGCTAGCACCTCCCAGGCCTCCCTTGGATGATTTCTCAGTGACTATAGCCAACACTGTGATAATTCATCTATTTATGCACTTGCTCACTTATTTTCTGATATTGACAAGGGAATGACATAGGACCTCCAACTGATATAATGGAAATATTATAAGTCCCAATTTTTTTTTCTTTTTTTCTGGTACCCGGGATCAAACTCACGACTGCCTGCTTGCAGGGCAGGTGCTTATACCTCTGAGCTAAATCCCCAGCCCCCTACAACTCCCAATTTGATAAATGTCCAATATGTCAAGTCCTTGTTCCCTAAAATCAAAGAATGAACTCTATGAAGCAACAGAATAAGAAATATCTATTGAAGAAAAGATAGTTTCTGGTTAACAGAGATAGAAGGGGATGTGGAAAGTGGATTGCTGTGGGCTTCACTTATAGTGGATGCTTTATGAAGCAAAATCACAGGCAGATACAAGGTGGGACAAAACTATGATCAACCAATAAGAACGCAAGTACAGTCCTTTCAGTAACACTGATCCAGGAGGGGAGCAGATCATGTAGCAAGTGCAATGGAAGAACAAAGACCCTTCCTGGCTGGGATGAGTTGAGGAGGCCTTGGCGTCCCTACCCAGGTGATCATGCCTATTTAGAATGTCACTCATTATTGTTTATCCCTCATCAAGATGGGTGTAGTCACTTCATCTTTGTTTTGAAGCTTGCTTTCCACCAATGTGCTTCTGTGCTTCTACTTGCAGTTGTAATGCACTCTTATCTTTTGTAACTGGCTTCCTCGAGGGTCTGTCTTACTTCCTATAATATTTCTACCTATTTAGCTGTCTATAAAAATACCAGGGCCTTCACATTGTGCCAGATCTCCAAATGATTTTATTTCTAGAGACAGGATTTCACGAAGTGACGTAATTGCCCAATCTGGGCTTTACGTGGTAATCCTCCTCCCTCAGAGTCCTGAGTGCTAGGATCACCTGCATGCACTCTCAGGCCTGAATTCTGATGCTATGTGTCATCTTGATTGGATCCTAGGGTTCTTGCCTATTTGGTTAAACATTGTTATAGGTGCCTGTGTGCAGGTATCCTGGATGGGGTTACCATCTGAATCAATAGGCTAAGCAAAGTCCCCTGCTTGGAAAGTGAGTCAGTCTCTTCCAGTCTGCTACAAAAGACTAAGCAGGAAGGAATTTGCTCTCTCCAGCTGATGGTTGAGCTGAGGCATTTGTCTTCTCTTGCCTAGGACTTTGATTCCGACTGGAACTGGCACCACTGGTTTTTCTGTTTCTCACCCTTGGCATTAGAGTGAAATAAACAGGTGTTCAGTTGGCTTTTTATCTTTATCTCATCTATCTCTATCCCTACCCTATCTATATTCTGATTCTGGAAAACCTTAACTAATGCCAACTCTTAATTCCCAAAGCATTAAAACATTTAAAATTATCAGTAAACACTGTAATATTCACTTTAGATATCTCTATCATTGTTCTATCTAACTAGCTTGTCTCAATTATGTTGATGCCACTTGAAAGGGGTTTATGTGAATTTACTACTTACCATCCCTCACTTCAAATAATATGTCCTGTAAACATAAGCTCTAAAAATATTGCTATTTCTGTAGTTTCAAACTAAAAGCAATCATACAAGATAAAAATGTAGTATATTTATACTTTGATTATCTGCTCTTAATAATTGTAATGCTGAAGTACTGTATTTCTAAAATCAAGACACACTTCATAGCATTCTAAACAAACCTAGCTAACACATCTGTATTTTACAGATTATCATGTTGTATTTGTTTTAGCCCATAAGAAGTTTTTCTTTTAACAAATCACAGATTTATAACAGATGCCATATTTGTTTGCAATTGGTAGATATAATGTATCTTAATTTTCTTTAGCATCAAAGTCTAGAAAACCCCTGATGAGTCATGGGAACCCCTGAATTAAGTCATACCCAACACAATATTATGAAACTAAAATGAAGCCTCTATTAGGGAGTGAGTGTATGGAAACAGTCATCTACAGAGATAGGAAATTCAGAGAGGTTTTTCTGAAAGTGAGATCATAAGAACAATAATGTTTTCCTCAAATAAAGTCTATTTATTTTGACATCTTTTTCCTTGAAAGGAAAATATTGTCTCCAATTCAAAATAGATTATTCTAAATTACCAAGGTTTAGGGTCTCAATGTGACATTTTTATCATTTGAGATTTGATTAAACATAAGCATTTACGCTATTGTAGGTCCCAGTTTTCTAGCTACCAGATAAATCTATCATTATCTTTCTTTCTTGTTATGGCAAAGAAAGGCCCCTTTTTTTATTTTCTATTATAGCAGTCCTGCATACATACACAGCTTTATTTGAGTTCTCCCTGGTGTGCATATACCTCCGAAATTACACACAAATATGCACATACATCATAATCATAATTATATACAATCAGAAACTGGCAGTCCTTGAACAGTCTTGCCAATGGCTTCTATCCTACTGCACTCAGTGGGTTTTCCTAGCACGCTTTTTCTTTTTAATGCCACTGTGTAAAATGCACAGGACGAATGTAGATCCACCTAATAATGCTGTTGAGATTTCAGTGCCAATCCTGTTAACCCAGGCTGAGTCCAATGATCCTTGGTCATTGTATTGGATAGTCTTCGAGTGTTTTCTTTTCTTTCTTTTTTGTTGATCCTACGGAACTTTCCCTAGTGGCTTGTCAACAGGACAATGTAGAGATAAGTATTCTGCTGAAACCAGAATGGTGTGCTGTTCTTGACCCCAGATAGTAACTGAAGACACTTGTCCTGGGATGAATTCCTTCCAGGAAGCTTCTTCAACTACTGGTAAGTAGACTTCTAGTGATCTTGCCCCCATACATGCCCTGGGACCCCAGAAACCACCTGATTAATCCCAAGATGGCCTCCTACAATTATATTAAATTATTTACATGAAAGAAACTCAGATAATTCTTAGTGTTCTGTTTTAATTAGAAAACGATTTTAATGGATTCCACTCTGTTGAAGTGCAGGTCTCTTTTGCCATTTTGCCACAGGGACTACTTTTGCCAATGGACCGTGATCATGTGCTCCAATCGGGCTAATGGAATACACATGGGAGATAAAATAATACACTTTTTTTTTTCTTTTTATTGGTACCAGGGATTGAACTCACGACCGCCTGCTTGCAAGGCAGGTGCTTATGCAGCTGAGCTAAATCCCCAGCCCCAGATAAAATAATAATAAAACACCCAATTACTCAAGTAAAAATTAGCTGTCTTGCTTCAGATGGATGTTGTTTAGCTTATTTGACAATGTTGCAGGGTAGCAGCACAGTTTCCAGTGGGATTAACCACTATTTTTCCTGCCCCTCTCAAAGCTGCCCACTGTAGGTCTTCTCTCATCTTTCTGGCAAGTCTTAGCAATACCCATCCAGCTAAGACTCTCAAAAAATGCACTTTCAATTCAGTTGTTAATTTCTCTGCATCCTCCTCTCAGACTCTGGGTCTGCTTAACCAGGCATCGCAAGTTATTTTGCTCTTTCTTGCCTTGGCTAAGGGCAAGTGGATTGACCAACTTGTTTTGTTTCTTGAAAAATTGTCCATGTTGTCTATATTACTCCATTCAACATAACTGCTTGTGAGTAAATTGTAATGCATGAGTTTTCTCATTAAAAAAGAAAGCTAAACTCTAATAAAATGCTATTAAGCCTGAATATATGAAGATGAAGGCAATCATTGGAAATTTCACTATGATAGTATATAAAATAGATGGAACATTAAATAAGGCATGATATAGTGCAACCGTAATCAAATGTATTTACTGTTGATAATTTTAATTAAGGAAGTTGTTAATAGAGCTGTGTATATTCAGGAAGGATTTCATGACTTTATTTTTAGAAGCACAGTCTCTCAAATTTACAAGTCATAGGAATTAAATGAATCCAGTGATCTACATGTAATTGAAAGCTGTCCTTCCAATGCCAGAGAATAATTTTAATTACAAATGTTATTAAACTGTCCTTGCAAATTTATTTATGTTGACTAAAGTTTGGTTGTTTCAGTGAATCATGCAGTTATTAAAAGCCTGCAACAGTTAAAATAAGTACCGCTCTCCTTTATTTATTTCTGAAGATATTTACTTCATATTAGTCCTCTGTCAGCCTGCAATGTGATGTTGACAAGTTTTGACCCTGGTAGGATCAGCATTTACTTAAGGGCCTAAGTTCTTTAATACATGTAGACCTGAGAGTGAGAGAAAACCAGGAGCCACCTGCCTTGCAAAGTCTCACAGCACCTGTGCGATAGCAGAGTGGGGAAGACTCCAACTTTCCAGTGGAAACAAACTTAGGCTTTAGGACCAAACACAATCTTTAACTTGAATGATTCAAGGAAGATTTGGAATGGCAAAGTCTGAGATTCAGCTCTCTTTAAAAGTATTTGTTCATTTCAGAGTAGTCAAAGAAAATGTGGACAGAGATCACTCTCTAAGCTGCAGCAATCAGAACTGGTGCATCCATCCAGCTACTATGATGCTTCACATGGCTGTGTGAATCTTTTTTTTTTTTTTTTTTTTTTTTTTGCCTGTATTGACCAACATCTTATTCACTGAACTCTCACACACTATGCCAGCATTATTACCCTGTCTTAATCAGAGCAGGATAGGAACCTCAGGGTTCAGGACAACCGTGCTTACTTCCCAGAGCCCACTAAAATTATCTAGAAGAGTCAATCTGAAGCCTGCTAACTTTGCCTCATGCGTTCCTTCACACACACACACACACACACACACACACACACACACGTACCCACAGCATTTCCAGACACTTACTCTTCACCCTGCTTTCTGACTAGTGCCCCTCTTTGGGGAAGCTGTGAATAGACTCTGCTTTCAGCAGCGGCTGTCTCCAGGTTTATTGGCCTCACCATGTCTTGATACCAATAAGACCAGCTTTTGAAAACAACAGCCACTTCCTAAAAGTACCCTATCCAGAGCGCTGAAGATTCCATAGGGAATAAGCTAGCTGTGGTCCCAGCCATACGGAAGCTTCTCCATTAATCAAGACCAGGGGTAGAAAGTCCGACCCAAGCACTAAGGGATTCTCTTTCTGTCTACCTGCACCATTGTGCTCAAACTAAATAACCCAAAGATCGTGGCAATCAGATTTCACTGTGAATCTGTGTCTTACAGTTATCTACCCTTCTACTTGTCCTCATATAGATTTCATGATAACATTCACAAAATCTGAAGAACTACGCTCATAAGCAAGTTGTAGCATTTTGAAACAGACATGCTACAAGGAAACTACTGTACAAAAGTACTGTATATCCAATTATTTTGCAAGAATAAAGACCGATGTCCCCAAGGCACTTGCTCTTGTAAACTTGTGTAGGACTCAATTGCCTGATAAGAACATTGACTTGTACAAACTAAAATGCAAGCTTTTGAACACGCGTTTCACAGGTATTACGTATGCAGATGTGCACACATATGTAAGCACACCCAGATAGATTCTTGTGTGTTATGCATTAGAATTAAAACATCTTTCTTGTTTCAACACCTGGAAGTTTACAGTTATTAAGAGTCCACACTTACTTAAAAGCAAAGAATCCACACTTATGTGTGCATTTTGTTTTCTTTGGACAGTTTATGATAAATGTCACAAATAAAAAAATGCATAATTTTATAAATACCTCATCACTAATAGGGGAAAAACCTTTCTGCTTCTATCAGTTTATGTAATACAGACATCTCACCTTGATGAAAAAAATGTTATATGCAAATATACTCCCTAGGGAAATCATGAAAAATCAATGATCCCGAGTTACAATGGCATATATGTTTAAAAGCTTTGTTTATCTCACCTCATTAAAGATACCTTCAACAAAGTAATAATCTTCATGATGTGAATTAATAAATTCACTGTGGAACTCCATTGTGGTGCTTGTCTTACTTGTGGTTCACTGGTTCCTAGGCCTAATTTGTATACAGTGCTATTTACATATTTATTCACTTATCTGCCTCCTGAAGTGATAGGCAAACATCAGAGGCTTTGGGAGCAGTGGGAAGACTTCCTGCAAAGAGGGATTGCATGTTTTCATATGAACAGATATCCAGACAGTACGACAACCAGGGTTATAAAGTGACAAAGACAAAAGGATTGAAGAATGAGAGCTACAGGAGATAAAACATGTTTTTTTCCCCCAGGTAGAACTGTGAGAAACAAGTATCGGATACTTTCTTTCTCATTACTTCTCAAATTCTCAAGAGAGAAGGATATCAGGAGCGCAGACACAGATATTCCCCACTGCCCCCAGTCCTGCTCTGAGCACCCCACTGGATACCTGGCATCTTGAGTAGTACTGAACTCCGTATGGATTATGTATACTGTCATATGCACACACCCATGATACAGTTTATAACTAGTCATAGAGTGATGGTCCTTCTTGAGCTTAACAACCTCACTGTAGAGATTTTCCTTTGCAAAAACTGTTACCCTTCCACTTGAAACAGTTTCTTTTGACACAATTTAGATTGTTATCATCACTACTTTTGCACCTGCCATTATTAAGTAAATTAATGGTGACTCAGTTGATTTGAAATCACTGGAACTGCTGAGTGATTCAGTTAAGGATATGCTGGATAGATGGAGAGATTTCAACATGATGCAGGAGAAGGAGCAGGAATTGAGACCCAGAGGGACAGTGGCCTGAATCCATATGCTGGAAGCTCCCTCCTCCCATCCAATCCCAAGCTAGTTTATTCCTTTCATATTTCTCCTGTGTGAAAGGGGATAGCAGCAACTACTTCAATTGGGAATTAATGTAGTTAATAATCAGGTGAGTGTGAAAGAACATAGTAGGACTTAAGAAATGCTCCTCATCCGACATCGTGAGTGACCAGTGGTTTGCAACTAGCAGCTGCATTTTGAAAGATTCCTGGTTTTATAAATCAGGAGTGTCATTAAATCCACAAAATGAGCAGAAGTCTGTCAGTGGCTTTTCATGCGAGTTTCCATTTTAAGAAAGTTTTCTTAGTCAGTTGAAAAGTTGAGCTTAACAATAAATAATGCATAAGAAGGATACTTCTGGACAGATCTTTTTGGAAGGCAAAAATTGCCTGTTTAACTTTGCGGTGCTTTGAATATTGAGGAATTTTTTTTTTTTTCTGTGAACTCATGGGGAGACCATCTAAGATAAAAAATAAGAAACCGAGAAATCCCAAAACCTTTACATTTGACTTTTCAGTTCTGCAAACCATGCAGGATGCCTTCTCCTTTTCTTTTGGTTCTATTACAATTGACTGTGTAATGGTCTTACTATCTGCTCAGACCCTGCTGCTTTTAGGAAGTTCTTCCTTTTTTCTGAGGAGACAGCACTCTGAGATCTGCATAAAAGCCTGGCAGGACAATTTTGTAAGCACATTTGATTTTGGCTAAGGTCACTTGAAATCAGCTACCACAAGCCTTTTTAAGCTACTGGAAATTGTGATGCTTCATAGCAATTTAAATTATAAGTTATTTGGAAGTGGCAAGACTAAAGTTTTCAAGTGTGATATTTATTATGCATGTGATAAGTATCTTGGAATACAAATCAGCTCAGTGATATGTTGTGTTACATATGCGTGCATATATATATATATATATATATATATATATATATGTGTGTGTGTGTAGGTGCACATTCTTTAAATTATTTGTAAAGCTTGAGTTTGGTATTCTAATCATGTGCAATGCAATTTTTAAAATACAAATTTGCAGAGGGAAATTTCTTCCCCCAAATTTTTAATGATGAAGACGGTCATGTGGTGAATGGAGCAAAGAAAAGCACAGCTCAGTATTGTGACAGTCAGGCAAGTCTTAAAACAACAACAACAAAAACAAACAAACGATACTCAGTCCTTTACTTTCATATTCAAAATGTGAACTTTCAGAGTTTGCTTGGGGTGACCTCTCTTACACGTGTGGAAAGAGGAAAAATTGGAAATGTATTATTAGTTAAAATACCATGCAACTGGTTTCTAAGTTCTTATTCAAAGCAATGCTCCTGACCTGGTTTATATAAAATTCCAGTTCTTGCATTAATGGCTACACCACATACACCCTGCCAATTTACAAAATACTGGCTTTAATGTAAAGGGTCGCTTTGTTCCTCAAAGAGACAGATGAAGACAAAGGGATTGTCACTGAGAACAGACTAAGCCCCCAGGCCCCCTGATGTTTAAAAGATGAAGCTAACATTTTGCTTAATGCATTCGCGAGGATGTGTCTGATTTATGAAGCTTAATGGGCACTTAAGGCATACCTGATTTACAAAGCTTTCTTGATTAGAAGGGAATCTTTCTTGGTCCATTATGATCAGTTTGTAAACTCAGATTACCTGCTAAGAGCAGCTTTTCTGTGGAAAAAAGGTATTGCGTAGTTTGTGCTTATGGGCCCAATGCTACACAAAACCTGCCTCTCGGCTGTGTTCCTCCTCAGCCTGAGGCTCTCGGAGGCCCTGACCCCTCCCAACTTCATTTTTCTTAAGTAAAATGTTGTTTCTGAAATATTTGGCATAGATTCTGAAACATTATAGGATGAACAATAATACTCGTGTTGTTGTTACAAATCTAATAATCTATGTACAGTTGCATAGCAATCATAGAACAGTTTGAGCAATGAGCTGAGGATAAGCTTCTAGCCTGCTGCTGTACTGGGATCTCTTATGTTTCTGAGATGTCCTTGTAGGCTGTTCTGCAATGGCCTGAGCTGGGACCATGGGGGTGGGCTCTGTGTCATCTCTCACTCCCTCGGTGTAGAACTGCCTTGGTCACAGGTAGGGTTCCTGAAGACCTCGGTGTAGTCCATGGAGCTTATTGAGCTCCGGGCTCATAATGGACTCCCTATGGGCTATGCTGCTTTCTACTGGCTCAAGCAAGTTACAGAGCCCACATTCAAGGAGTAGGGGAAGATTCCACCTCTTCAGTGCATCACACATTGGTGTAGCAAAGGGCTATAAGGACCTGAGAAATGCTTTTCATAATCAACTCCTCATCAGCCACCGCTCCGTGTCCCCTGCACTTCTATTGCATTGCTTAAATTCACTTAAGTCTGCAAACTTCCAGTGAGGATCAAAATGCTTACTTCCCTGCCCTTGTCAGAGCAAGGAGTTGTAACTGGATCTAAGCAGAACAGAAAATTAATGGCAAAATTCCTCATTAAGGGTGAGTGCAGTTGAGTGTCTGTAATTCTTGCATTGCAACAGTAATAAAAAAAAAGAACTTTAGAATTATTTGCCTGCCATCTGTCTTTATTTTGCTAACCTACTATACTGACATCCCCAGGAAAGCTATGCATGAGGTAGCAATAGGAAAAAATCTACACAGTAATTTGCAAACACACATTTCTATTTTTTTATGGTCGAAAGAGGAATACAGTTTGGGCTGCGTTGCCCTATGGCAACAGAATGCAAAACCAAAGCAGGTACCCACTTCCAAATTTACCTTTGCCTGGAGCCCCATCTGATTTATTTTTAAGTATATTTCACTAACATGCCCAATGTCAAAAATATTATTTACAATGTGAGGCTAGAAGTGTAGCAAACTGCATCTATTTCTCCAGAAAGAAGAGAGCCCAGAACTCCATTCTTAAGAAGGCAGGAAAATAAAGTTCCCTTATTTATTTACAACCTTCTTCCTTCAGAAAAAAAAAAAAAAGTTCAAGGTAGCTTATACAGTTCACTGCAAGTTAAGCCAGGTGTGTTGCAGAATGGAAAATCAATCCTTTTGTAACAATCCTGCCTTTGATTGAGTAGCATCTATGTCTTTAGGGAGAAGAAGGAGAAAGATTCAGCAGGTATTGATTCCAAGTCATTATCACCCATGTTTAGTGATAACAACCAGCTCTTTGTTTCCACTCAACATTCATTTGAATTTACTGAGGAACATAGGGATGGAAATCACAGCAGCTGTGTCTACAGGGACTTCCAGCGTGGACCACGGAATCTGATCTTCTAAGAATCAGTGCTTTCTCTCTGAATGTCCCTGGAGCACCTTTAGAGACCCCTGACCAATGTCATTCTCTTCCTCATTGGCAGTGGTTTGAATTACTTGCTAGCAGAATATTAGTTGTGTGAACACCAAGTGTATCTCTAAATTTTTTATTTTCATTAAGTATTCAATAATGCTTCTTTAACTCTGGCAGATACAATGCAAAGAGGTACTTATGATGTTCTTACATTTTCTTGCCAGAATATGTGTATATATAAGAAGAAATGAGGATAGTTTCCTTACAGATTTGTTTCTAATTTACAAGAAAGAACTAGTGATTAAGGCGAATTGAATAAATGCCTATTGAACACTAGAATGTGCCAGAGAACATTCTTGATACTATTGAACATATCAAGATGCAAAATTAAGTATCATTCCTAAATGTAAAGAGTTTATAAAGGAATATAGTAAATATACCAAATATGTATCATTGGAGAAATGGAATCTAAATGTAGCTGAGCTCAGAAGTGGGAAGGTTTGCTTCTAAGTAGGAAAAACCAAGAATGTCTTCCTGATATACAAAGAACTCAGAAAGGATCACACCGCCTCCCAAATGTAAAGACTCAGTCAGAAAATGAGTATCTGAAGTAGACAGACACTTCTTAGATGAAGAAATACAAACAGCAAATAAATATCTATAAAAAGGTTCACTATCACTGGTAATTAGAGAAATGAAAATTTAAAGAACACTGACATTCCATTTCACTACAGGAAGAATGGCCATCATTAAGAAATCACCCAATAACAAAAGCCAGTGAGGCTGTGGGGGAAAAGGAACCCTTCTTTGTCATTGGTTGGAGTGTAAATTGGTATAGCCAATATGGCAATCTCTATGGAGATGCCTCCAAAAACCAAAGCTAGAAATTCCACTCAATTCAACTATTGCCCTTCTAGGTATCTTCCTAAAATGCATCACACTGCAGTGATATATGTTTACAGTAGCACAATTTGTAATAGCTAAATATTGGAAACAGTCCATATGCCCATCAGCAGATTAATAGATAAAGAATATGTGCTTTTGTGTATAATAGAGTACTATTCTGCCATTAAGAAGGATACACCTGAGACATTTTGGTAAATGGATGCATCTCAAGACCATAATTTTAAGTGAAATAAATCAGACACACAAGTTTAAGTAGTGCATTTTTCACACATGAAGGTTAAATAAGGAGCAAAATGGAGAATAGATACTGGGAAGTGGGAAGAATTTATTCAAATGAGAAGAGTAAAAGGGACGGGAGAGGGAAGGCATGGAAGAGAAAAGGGATTAAAAAAGAACATGGATAGGAAACATGGAAACAGATTTGTAAATGAGGAGGGGAATGAGGGTTGAAGGGATGGGAAGAAAATGAGGGGGAAAAGTAAAATGTATTTGTACAGGGATGCCTTCCCCATGATCATTATGTGTGGCAAACATATACTAATAAAAAAAAGAAAGAAATCCCTTTTTGGAAGAGGTGACACTTCATTTGTTCCTCTTTTGGGTATTAAATATACCTGGAATTGTCTGGTTATTATGGCTGTTTCCATTTCATATCGCATGGCAACTTTTCTATCACAGTTTAACCTACCGCGTGTCACCTGGGTCCTCTCACTGTCTTTTTAACACTGGTTTCCCTTCACATTTAATGTACATTCCCTTAACAATCCATTCTTGTTGTGTTCCTTCTCTTTATGAAGAAAGCCTCAGCAGGAATGTGATCATCTTAAAACCAATGGAGTTGAGCATGGAGGGAGTGAAATAAAAAATTTCCATCTTAATCTTCCTGCATTTGGTGGCAGATTTCTGATTCTCTGTCTTTCCTCAGGTCCCTACACTGAGGTTTTTCCAGACTTATTCTCAACTGTGGAAGAAAGGAACAAATATAATTTTTTGTGTAGTATGAAGAACTATTTTGGATGAGTATTTTGTGGTTCATGTATCTGCTTCCCATAAGTAAATGATTCCCATGTGAAATAAGTGAAATAGGAAATTAGCGTACATTCATGAGTCCACCATCAGAAGGTGCCATTAGTTTCAGTGGACCCCTGCGTCTCTCTCCTTATTAACTGCTATGATTTGAATGTGAAGTCTCCTAAGGACTCTTATGCAGAGGGCTGGATCCTCCAAGCAGTAGCTTAGAGTAGGAGCTTTCTACCATCATTGGTGGACCAATCCACCAATGAGCTGAATGGACTGTTAGGAGGTGGGGTTTTGTAGGTCTGGGCCCGGGGTTTTGTAGGTCTGGGCGCATGCCTTTGAAGGATGTGTCCTGTCCTCATCTTCTTCCTTCTCCTCTGGCTCTCCCTTACTTCTCTGCTTCCTGGATGCTGTGAGATGAGCTGCATTCCTCCACAATGCCTGCCTGCTGTAAAGTGGGCCAATCCTAGACTAAACTTCTAAAGTTGTGGAACTAAATAAATGTTTTTTTAAAACTGTGCATGTGAGATACTTTGTCCAAGCAACAGAAAGGTGACTGATACATTGCTCATTACTAGGATGCTTTGTGGAGTCCAATAGTCTCCCCTGAGCCTACCCTATAGACTGGAATCAAAGCCTCTCTGTGTCTGTCATCAACACCAATGAAGCCACCTCACATCTGAGTCACCAAAAATCTCCTCATTGGCTTCTTTGGCAGAGGACCAAAGACAGAATGGCTAATCTACAGCTTGCCTTTATCTAGCCCAGGCAAATAAGTCCTTACAAATTTTGGTATATGCTAAACAAAGTTTTAAAAACTGTACCTTCATGTTGAAAATTTTCATCTCTTCATGGGATGTCTGTTATATGGCAAATGTTATTCTGAAAACTAAGGGAGAAAAAAATGATTAAGATATGCAATCTGCCCTTGGAGAATTCAAGGGTTTCGTGACTATATAAACTTGTGAAAATAGCAGTGGAAGTGTTAAGATGCAGCTAAGTGGAAGTTATCATTCTATCACCATAAAAGGGAACACAAGTCTGTGTGGGATTGACAAGGACAATGTCAAAGAAGCAGAGATAGCTCAGTAATAAAAGTCAGAGAATTAATCATAAAGAAAAAATCACATGGAGATCGAGCACAACCACAGATGTGTAAGTAACACAGGAAAAGGGCAGAATCAGAATGTGCTGGTGGAAAACCCGAAGTTAAAGAATCAGGGGCTAAATTTGTATGTAGGGCATTGTTAAAAATCAAAGAAAAGGGAGACCATGATGACTAGGGAGCAACAGAGCCCATGAGCACCCACACTGAAAGCAGGGCTAATAGAGCTAGGAAATCCTCCTGTCTCGAAATTCAAGGATGAAAAGAATTTGATAAAGCAAGATGGGATCACTAGGAACAAACAGAACAGGGAGAGTAATGGCATGCATGCTAAAGATATATGTACTATGGATTTAGTACCTTAAAATTGTTAATTATGCTTTGATGGGGTTATGCAGACAGAAGTTATATGGAAGAGGGTTATTTAGCTGAATTAGAGTTGTGGTCCATACTTATGTAATGTGCTGTATTAACTAATGGTCGATTTGTAACACCCAGCTGAACTGAATCAGCATGGCTCTGGGTGTGGAAGACCCACCTGAGATTGTTCCCAACAGCATAGAATAAGAACTAAAGGGAAAGCTGCTGGCACTGTTGATCCCCCTGGAGAAGCTGGTTTTCTTGATATGAATTCAACTGTTATCATCAGAGGAACGCGGAACCACGCTGTTGCTGAGGATGATTGTGGTACTTTTCATGGAGAATGTTGGTCCTTGCCTTGAGCATCACTTCCTGGCTCCACTGCAGATCCTTCAGCCTGCTGGCACAGATCCTTCATCCCACTGGTGCAAACTTTCTAGCTTCTACCACTGGCTTCTGGGCCTTCCCCATGCAGATCCTTGACACAGACTTGCATGAGACATTGCCACGGGCTTTCAGCCTCCAGCTAGACTTGAAGAGGACATTGTCAAGGGGTCTAGGGCTTCAGCTGGACTCATTCAGACAGTGGCATGGGTTCCAGGCCCTCTGCTGGATAATCTGGGTCTCTAGTGTGTAGAAAGATCTCCTACACTCTCCTGCATTTGACTTTTTGGGTGAATGTTATAAAATAATTCTATAAAGTATGTGTTTTCTCTTAAATCTGTTCCCTTGTGAGCCCTGACTACAACATGTAGGGACATGAGAGCCCCTGAGGGTATAGTCCTGCCACCATCTTCTTCATCTGACCCTGTGAATTCAGTCTGAGGCTATAGCGAAACCAGAGCACAGAGAACCACACCAGAGACCTTAGCAGGGCTGGGCTCTCAAGTCACGTTTGCTTATGTCTCACCTTCCAGGGTGGAAAGGCTCCACCTTCTCTAACCCCCAGGGAAACTCCAGTGTGTAAGACAGCTGTATGCAGCAGGAAGGAGAAGGAATACGCATAAGAAATAGTGAAAAGCCATGTCTGTTACAGGTCTTAATCCTTATTCTTATATAAAATTAGAGAAAAAATAGCTAAATAATTTCTAGGCAAAAAAGCCTTTGCATGCTTTTCAATCCTTGTTGCAGTTTGTCTCGTGGGAGGAATACAAAGATCTGTCTTCCCTGAAACAACGGAAAAAGAGCAACTGTGTTCTGATCCATTTCCCTTCTGCTTGGATGGGAATTTTTTACAGGTAACTGTTAGGATTCTTGACCCCACGTGTAATGGTGGGCTTGGGTGAGGTTTAATGTAGAAAGAATTAAGCAGGAAACTACAAAAGTTGATCATTAAGGATCTCCTGGCCAGAAAAAAGTGCAAGTATTACCAAATACTGTGGACCTGCAGAGCTACTCAGATAGGAGCCATAATCATGCGAGTGACAGCCACACACTGGACATGTCACTGGTGGAGGAGACAGAGAATGGAGCTGCCCCAGATATAATTAGGACCAACAAAGCAGAGTGTGTGGGTACTCTGAGGACAATGAGAACCCTGGGAGATAGCAGCTGTGTCAACAAGCATTTTATAGTAGGTGACAGGGGAATGAAGAGTAGGTTTCAAAAAAATTCACCAAAAGGAGGAATGAATACAACTAGTGGCCAAGATAGGATGCAGCTTAAATAGGAATTGGAGACCAAAAACTTGACCACAGAATTGGATTCTATATGGGAAAGAAATAAAGAATCAGCTAAGGAAACCAGTGCCACATCTTGTGCTTCCCTCAACAAGGTCTCTCTATATCTATCTATCTATCTATCTATCTATCTATCTATCTATCTATGCCAGAAGAAAGTGTCAACCCTGAAAAGAGGTAGAGACCTCAGAGAGGATTTGAGTAACAAAAGCTTAAATAAACTCAGACTTTTGTAAAGAGTAAATCAAAAGAAGAAAGAAGCTGTGTAATGCATGCCTGTAAATCCCAATCCATCATTATGGGAAACTTAGGCAGGCGGATCATCAAGTCTGAGTCTGGCCTGAGCCACTCAGCAATTTATTGAGATCCTATTTCCACTACCACCACCACCACCACTATCACGTCCACCACCATTACCATCACCATCACATAAAAGGGCTCAGACTAGCTCAGTGTTCCCTAGGTTGGATCCCTAGTACTAGTACCAGTACCAGTACCAGTCCAGTACTGGAAAACAAGGAGAGGGAGGTAGAAGTGGAGGAGATGCATATTTCATTCCCATTCACTAAAGACCCTGCACTCCCTACTGTAACTCCCATTTATGATATTGTGCCTAAGCTTGCTTATATAATTAATTATCTGCCTAACCTCTGTTATTTATAGAGCAGAACCAGAGAAAGGCTTAAATACAGCATGTTTCTGTTCAACATGCAGAAAAACAAAAGATTTGCTCAACGGTGGAGTTATGCCTGAAGAGTCAGCAAGCTCCTCATCACTATCATTACCAAGAGAAGCCTGGGAAGAAATAAATTTGCAATGAACCTGGTTCTGATGCCAGGCTGCATGGTCAAAGCATGTATCACAGGCACGCAACGTCAGGAGGATAGGCGTTGGGGACAGAAGGGACGACACTGAGAAGAGATGGGGCACACCTAGGACACGAGGAGAAAAGCAATTTAAGATTGCCAAAAGTGTCCAGAAGATAGTGAAAGCAAACGAGATGCTAACTGATAGCTTCTCACTTCCGAGACATCCATAAACTTATCTGCAATAATTGCAATGAAATGAGGTGTGTCCCCAGCAGCTGTCTTTATGCATTAGGGGGCCAATTGGAAAAGGGAAAAAGTACATTCCCTTGCATGTAAAGTGCCAGCATCGGCTCCTGAAAGGTTGCTGTCTCAAGTCAATTTAGCAGAGGTATTTATAAAATATGCTCATCAAATCATTTGTGGCCCAGGATGAATTAAATCTGATCTGTTTTTAATCATTATAATTACCAAACTGTTTTGTGCACCGCATGTTCTTCTTAATCATAAAAGTAATGAAATATACAGACAAATAGATTCAGTGTCTCTCTGCTCCTTATTTCTTAGGTTTAGTCATTTGAAAAGTCCTTCCCTTGAACCATCATAAGCTGTGTCTGTCTCAAGTTCTCAGAGGAAGAAGAAGAAGAAGAAGAAGAAGAAGAAGAAGAAGAAGAAGAAGAAGAAGAAGAAGAAGAAGAAGAAGAAGAAGAAGAAAGAGGAGGAAGAAGAAGAAAGAGGAGGAAGAGGAGCGGGAGGAAAAAGAGGAGAAGGAAGAGGAAAAGGAGAAGACGAAGAAGTAGAAAGAAGTAGAAAGAGAAGGAGGAGAGGAGAAGGAGAGGAGAAAGGGAGGAGGAAAAGGAGAAGGAGGAAGAGAAAGAGGGGAAGGAGGAGAAGGAGAAAGAGGAGAAAAAGAAGAGGAGGAGGAAGAGGAAAGAGAAAAACAACAGCTTTACTTAGGGAATGTAAGATTATGAAAATTTATGCAAATTTATAAAACAGAGAAGAAAAGGTGCTTCCCAAAGAGGTCAGTTCTTTTTTTTCCTTCTTAGGGTTCTTGTTGCACACAGATTGTAGAAGCTCCAGGGTGTAAAAGCAGTAGCTGGTCAGCTTGCGCATTGCCTCTCCTTTTCATCTCTTAAGGATAACCAGTGAGAGAAAAACAACACAATGTTCTCTGACATTTTCCCAAATTACAGTTAAGACGTTTTTACATTTCCATCGCATCTCTTTGTATAAAAGCATTATCAGGAAAACTCGATAAAAAACATAAAATTCTGGATCGCTTGCAAAGTTTTCCTCCCCCAAAAGCAAACTCTCATGGGAGTGTGGCCCACAAGGCTTTAAAAGCAGATGATTCTGATGTACACTGGTGTGTGTACAGAGCAGCCCTCTGTGTTCTGTTAATGGTATGGGAATACCGGGCAGCAGCAATAGGAATCTGAGATGAATGATTGCAGGTTGTTGCTGCTGCTGTTGTTTCTTATAACTGCAGAGAGATGCTCATTAATCCTCAGGCTTTAGTCACCTCTGTAAGTTAATTGTTTGTAATTTGATGAGAAGTGGGGGAATGAAGTGGGGAAGGTAGAGTCACTTTAACTTCAACAGCGTACCTTGCTAATAGGCTTCTTTGCTGAATTCCAGCCTGTATCCTATACATTCCCTAAAAGTCTTGCTCTGAAGCTGCCCAAATAGTCACCTAGGAAAGCATCACTAATCCTGCTACTGGTGAAGAAGAGAAATGTAGGGTTTCTTCTGCACAAGAAACTCAGTGCAATTCAGTGGTACTGAAAATAAGCAAGAATTATGACCCAGGTAGCAAAGCATGATGGATGGCTGGGGGGAGGCCAGCTGGCATTTTTATTTACCCTTTCCCATAAGAGAACAGCAAGAGGGCACTCATTCAATTGGGGGAATCAAACAGCAGCACATTCAAAACAAATGATAGGGAACTTCACAGCCTCTAATGAACTCAAGACACAGGCTACGGATTGTCAAGGGAGATTACCGAGGCAATTAAACATTTGCAGGTGAATAATGACAGCATTTTACAATCCAAATAGGTAGAAGAATAAATTTTGTAATACTGGCTAAGCTAGCTTTAAAAAAATAAAAAAAAGTAATATTTATCATCTTGCTAGAAAAAAAATGTCTGCTCTTCAGCTGAATGCCAAAGGTATTATTTCACATTTGAACAGATGACAGCACACTGTTTTCCCAGAATGATTAGATCTAGGAGAAGAAGGGGTCTGAGTTGGGGTTCCCTACACCAGTTACTCTCACTCTTGGAGATGGGCTAGAAAGGACTTGAGAGTCACCTCCTTCAGGTGTTGGGTTCACAGCTTAGATTGATCACCACAGTGTAACACTGAGATCATGCCTGCAGCCTAGGCAAAAAGAGACAGGCAGAGTCACTGAAGTCACTTACAGATATTTTATGCTCCCACTCACCCACAAAGGGTGACATAGAGCACATGGTGACCCCACCAGTGAAAAGGCAGGAACACATGTAATGATTCTGCCCAGGAATGTGCATTAGAGATTCAGCATGTAAGAATTTAAGAGGGGCTGGTCCCAAAGGCACAGTCTCAAGATACTAAAATTCTGGACTCCCCCAAAATAAAGCCAGTATTTAGCATAAACTACATTCTTTGTGCAAGTCTGGCACAGTAATGCACCCTTATGTCTTAGCTCTTCACTGAAAACACTCAAGGTCAGCTTCTCAGGTGCTAGCCAATGACCAGTCTTAAATCCCCTGTGTCAACTCCTCTGCACAAGTAGGTATCAAAGGAAACTACTGAGATGTTAGAGTTAAAGAACCTTTATATCCAAAGAAGCCAACACCAATTACCAAAAGCTTCACACTGGAAAAATAAATCACTGAAAAATACTACAGAGCAGGTTATTTTTATTGTTTGAAGGCATGTATTAGTATCTGATAATCCATTTCTGTGAACCTTTGTGTTCTTACCTGCCCTTTTTTCAATTGGACTATACAATGCCCCCCCAAAGCATTTTTAGTCTTATTCTGACCTTAATTAAACTAAAAGATAAGAACAATTTAGAATTTTTAGAAATCCAAGCTAACATTTGTCTACTTATTTGTTGCTTCCATATGGTGGAACTAATATGCTGTCTCTGAAAGGTGACCTTTAAAGTTACTTGATATTCTACCGTAAGCACAGGCATACTAATGCTTCATAGTTTCTAAGTGAATCACCCATCGTCTCCAAGTCTGAGTGTTGAAGAGCAGCACTGGATCTATTTTGAGTTTGAAGAATGGGAGTAATAATAATACATTTACCTTGGTATAATTTGAATCACAATTTTGCACACTGAGGAATAAAGGTTTATAAATACTTAAAAAATAATTACCACTCTAGATAGAAATATATTTATCTGTGTGAAATCAGAAGCATAACTTGTAGTGCCTGAGAAGTACATATTATGTGTTGAATATAGATAAATTATAACTCATGATAAAGCAATTTGCTTGAAATCAGTGTATGGTGGTTTAAAGAAAAATTTACACTTGCAATGCTATTTTAAGATGTGTATGCCCCAAACTTGGTCTACTCCAAAATTCAACTTTACAATCTCCCTGTTTCTAAGGCCCACCCATGCAGCAAATACCATTGCCAAATGAATCTTCCCAAATGTTCTGCTAATGTTATTTCATGTTCTGAAAGTTTAGATAGCTTTCTTTCAGCTTGAGAACAAAACCCCTAAATTCTAAGCACTATCATGTAAGAATGAAACAACATTTGGCTTATGACAATCATATTGGTATTGTAAGTGTGGTTTGTTCTCTTGTGCCTCCAAGAAACAGAGAAACAAAGGACTGTCTTCCTTCCATCCTACCTATTAAAATCTTACCTACGTATCATTAATTCATTGGATAATATAGGAAGTTTGTCTTTTATTAACTGTTTTTCTGATTGTCCTATTTTGCATTGTTTTTACCTTTCCTTCATTGGTTTGTGTTGGGGGGGAGGCTTGGGGTTTTTCTCCTGTTTTTCCCTTGTTTTAGTTTCTTTTCTTGTAACAGTCTAAACTTTTTTCTCTTCCTTCTCTGTTTTCTGTTTATTCTCATATTTGCATTGCTTATCTTTTTTCTTCTTCATTCTTTCCAGTGACCATTCATTCTCACCACTAATTTCTTTTCAGTCTTTAATAGGATCCTTTGTCTTTTCTCTCCTCTTTCTCACACCACAGCAATTAGTTTTTCAAATTTTACTCTTTCATTCTCTCATTCCCCATACCTGTAATGTCTTAGTAATAACTACTAAGCTTTATGAATATTTAGGTAGTTAGCTTCACACTACCTCTGTTGAGTGTTGTGCTATTGTGAGTAGAAGTGAAGTTGTTCCACTTAATAATATTTACTGTGGCTCAATAATGGGTCAATAATTAGTTTGTCTTACTAGTCATGTTATAATTACAGATTTTTTTCTCCATGGACAAGGGCAATTCTATACTAGGCTTAGGGTTTATTGATATTTAGTTTGCTTTTAATGTTATAATTGATGCTAATTGTATTATTGTAGGTATCATAGCTGTTGCTATTAATTAATTTTATGAGCTATTGATATCTATATTACTAGAGGATCATTCTAGGAGATTTGGAAATGGGGCCAAACTTGCTTCGACCTTCCATCTCCAGCTAACAGAAATGGTTAGATCCTAAGACAGAGGCAAAGCCAATGGTTAGCTATGCCCAGAGGACATGACTGAAAAGTATGCATTAACTAAAGTGGTCTCCATCCTAGAAATGGAACTTTTCACTGGAATAAGCCCTCAGCATCAGCACAAAAGAAACAAAAACAGAAACATAAGAAGACAAAGCCTACCAAATGTGTCCAAAACCTCTGGGTTCCCCAAAGCTGGTCCATGGGGCTGCAAAGGGGAAGAAACCAATCCTCACATGTGAACTGTTTGAAATGTTATATCAGGAGACATAACAGAACAGTTCAATGAATAAGGCAATTGGAAAGATCAAAGAAAATACACTTACAAGTTATTGGGCCAATTAAAATTATTAGTGAATCTAAAAAAGACTCTAACAATAAAAAGAAGAGCTAAACAAAGCCATGCAACCATGCATAAACAACACCAAAAAAATTCCTTGAAAAGGATCGAAAAAGAAATTCAGGTGACTAAAGATTCTATTGAAAGTATGTGCCTCAGCTGTGACCAGTGTGAGTACAGCCGAAGAGGTGGGGCAGGATTGCTGTCAGTGATAAACTAAGGAGGTGGCTTTTTAAAAAGGAACATGAAAAATGGAGCCAATGACTCCCTGATGATGCAAAGAGAACTAACCTAAGATTAATTAGCATTAGTGAAAAATTGGAAAATAGTACAAATGATGTCAAAGAAAAAACTGCTCACTATATTAAACTTGGCTGACTGGGGTCAGAGAAGCTTGGAAAGGTTCCTCTGGCAAAGATGTCCAGAAGGTGGGAAGTCCTCTCACAGTGAACTAGAAAATGATCAGGATTAAGTGGAAAATGGGCAACTTACAAAGGACAGCAGTGTGGGTAGGGCAGGTCACCCCTGCCATCAGGCAGTCTGAGGAACCAAGCTAGTGCTGCAGAGGCCAAATTCCCAGAAAAAATGTCTACCCCCACCTGACACCGAGGGAAACAGCATCCCTATGTCCTCCAACCCAGTGAGTACCGCGGGCAGCAGAGCCTCTACCCCACCAGACTTGGGCCAGAGGCAATATGCGGGGATGGACATTCTCGCACAGCCCACACAATTCATACACCCACCTGTTCAGACAGACTGAGAGCCATGTGCACCAGCACCAGCAATCACCTGGACAGAAAGTTTGCCCTGCACACCTGCAGAGTCACAACAGGAGCACCCAGACCAGCTGGTGCCAGCTCTGACCATCTAAATGCTGACTGAGTCATGGGAAGTGCATCACTGAGGAGTCTGCAGACTACGGAACTGGGCAGCTCATTTCAGGCACAGCCACCTCCTGCAGATGTCCCAGCCAGTGCATGAAAGCAATTGCTGCCTCCTGAAGATGCCAGCTGGAGAGTAGTTATAGGGCACCAACAACTCAGGGACCTTTACTTTCCAATGCCTGCCTGTCCATTCCACCATTATGCCCACGGAGGGAGGCAGAGTTTCTAACCTAAGTCCTGGGTCAGTGTCAGACTTCACCTACATCCTTGCAGCCTGAAGGAAGGAAGTTGTGAGATACGGCAGCTTCCGTTTTGCAGTAGAAATCCCAAAGGCAGTACTGTCAAAACCCAGGAATTCTGGCAAGGAGGTCATGAGAGAAGCATATGTATGCTGTCTCGGAGTATTTAAACTACGTCCCACTGAATATCTCCTAGGTTTTTGTTTGTTTAGTTGGATTTCTTTCTTTCTTTGATTATTATTGTTTGATTGTGTATTTCATGTTTCTTGTGTTTGTCTGGCTTTTGTTTTATTTCTTCTCTTTGCTGTGATTTAGTTGGTGTCTAGGTTCTCTCCCTCTTCTCATCTGCCTATTTACTTTCTTCAACTCAAGCCTCCACCTTATTTCTTGTTTTGTCCCATATGTAAACTCCACCTACCAAGTTTTTAATTTGCCATATTCTGCTCTTGTACAGCCACTTCTGTCACCTCCAGTATGAACCCTCGAACCTCCCCATCCTATTCCCTTGGCTTTTTCCTATCTTACCTAGTGTGGTGAATTGACAGCTGGTGGGCAGCACGTGACACCCAGCTGGACTGATTCAGTGTGGTGTGGGTGTGAAAGGCTCACCTGAGGATTGGTATAGCATAAGAGGAGAACTGGAGGGAAGAGGTGGTGTCACTGGCTCTGCTTTCCTGATGTGAATTTGGCTGTAATCATAAGAGAGGCTCAGGGTCTCATTGTCAGAGGATGGCTGGGGTTCACGTTGGGGAGCTCTGGTCCTTTCCTGGAGTGTCACATCCTGGCTCCAGTGCAGAACCCCTCAGCCTGCTGGCATAACTCCTTCATCCTACTGGCACAGACTTTCTGGCTTCTACCACTGAACTTCGGGCCTTCACAGTGCAGATCTGTGAATCAGATTTTCATGAGACATTGTCATGGGCTCTAGATCTTCAGCTGGACTGGTGAAGGACATTGCCATTGGATCCAGGCCCTTGGCAGAATTCTTTGGGTCTTCAGTGTGTGGACAGATTTCCTGCACATTTTTGTATTTGATTCTTTGAGTGACTGTCATAAAATAGTCCTATAAATTATGTGCCCTGTATTAAATTGTTTCCCTGGCTACCACCCATAGCTCCCGTCCTCCCATACAGTTTTTCTGCATTACAGCACACAAATCTATCAACAGGTTCCTGCAGCCCCACAGTTTTCCATAGTTACAAAGTATACCTTCCTCCTTGTATAGCTTACCCTTGTTCCACCAAATAGCTTCACAACAGTCTCAACACTAACCATGCAACTCAACTAAAACTACAAAGAATCTGCCCCACAACAAATATTCTCACCTACCTCTAATACCTCCACCCATCTCCCCACTTACTGTCTTATACTCTTCTTCTCCCACCCACCTGCGGTCTTTTCCCTCAGCTTCCTTATCTCACTGCAGAAAAACTCCTGACAACAAATGAACATAGTTTTTTTAGAGGAATGACAAGGGTGAATATCTATGCAGGTCCATCATATATAAGCGATGTATGATTGGGTCTCATGATGCTGTATTTGTTCCTGCAGAATACAGTGGTGCCTTGCTTTGTGAACTTGATTCTTTCAAGAGTCTGGTCACCAACCGAATTGGAGAAGTGAATCAAATTCAATGGTTAGGTTCAGTGTTGACCTTATGGAGAAATTTGATTCAATTCTTATCCAAGTTGATTTGCAACCAGAATCATGGCAAGAATTAAGTCCATGAACTGAGGTATCACGGTAAAGGAATGAGTCACTTAATTAAATAATTGAAGGAGTACATACTTTCTCTCAATATACAAAACTGAAAATAGATCACAGATACAGTATCTTACTAAAAATCATCATAGGAACAACAAGCTCTGCCCATCTTACTGCACTTTAACCCAGAGTACAAAAAAAAAGGGCGATATAATGGCAAGGGAGGATAAAAAAATATATAAATATAAATCAGAAAAACAAACACAAAGGATCATAGGAAACAAGGTAACAAAACCCTCATGGCTGCCCAACTCCCCTAAAACAGGTAAGGGGGGAAAAATGAGAGGAAAACGAATATGAAGTAAGAAAACTCTATGAAGAGATTCAAGAAGTTTAAAAAAGAAAGAAAGAAAAACTTGGCATGTTCAAAGAGGAAATGAGCCCTCCCCACACACACCAAAAGTGCCCGGAATTATTCAAAACGCTTAGTAGGAATTTGGAGAAAATAAGCAAGAAATTGAAAAGGTTGACCAAAATGGTTCAAAACATGCAAGAATCCACTAAGATGTAACAGGAGAAATAACTGAAATGCCAAATTGTATAGAATTCATAAATTGCAGAAATTATCCATGCTAACATGGAGTAAATTTAGGGACAAAATAGTAACTTATGGTGAAGTATTCACAGAAGTCAGAAAAAATTAAGAGAAGAAGAAAAGACCATTCAGCTACTACTAAATACACTAAGACCACCCTATGGCTAATTAGAGTTAGATAAAAGCTATACAGCAACATTAGTTGATATACAATACAAGAATTTTCCCAAACATTCAAAAGAAGAATTCAACATACAAATAAGTGAGGCTTTGAGGATACCAAAAGCTATGTGAATACAAAGCTTGCTGAAATAACATCCATTAAATTTCAAACTGTCCAACAACAAAAACCCCAGAATTTTAAAAGCAATCAGAGACAAACAAAATGTCTTTCCAAAACTTTCCTTCAAAATATATGAAGGAACAAGGACATTTCAAAAAAAGAAAAAAAGAACTCAAAAGATAAATAAATGTTGCAGTGTACCCTCGAAAATACTCAAGAGTATCCTAGACAGAAACAAAGAAAAAGTAAAATTAAGGACCCAGATAAAATGAAATCACCAAGCAAAGTCAACAGATAAGTACAAAAAATGATAGGAAAAGAAAAACAAAGAAGCCCCACCAGAGAAAAAACACACTGACAGTAAATAACTGACAGATCTCAATACTATCTCTTTATGTTAATGACCTTAACTCTCTAATTTAAAGGCGCAGATTGGCAGACTGGAGGATAATCCAGAACCCAACTGTCTGTTGCATTCAAGAGGTTCATGAATAATCCAATAGCAGTCAACAAAAATCAAAGCATTAATAAAAACCTACCAACTATGAAAAAGCCCATGCCTGAATCATGTCATTACTGAATTCTATTAAAATGTCAAGAAAGTCCTAATACCAATATTCTTTAATCTTTTTAATGAAGTTGAAATGGAAGGGTGCTCCCAAAGACATCTCTGGAAACTACTATTAATTTGATTCCAAAAACAGACAAAAAGGAAAACAACAGGCCATTTTGTTTAGTGAGTATAGGCTCAAAAATTCCTGTCAAATAGGTAATGGCAAACAAAATGCAAGGAATCATAGGAAAAAAGAATCATGACTAAGTAAGTTTCATCACAGGAATGGAAAGATGGTCCAACGCACACAAATAAATAGATATATTATATCAAATAAGGAGACAATAACAAAAATCACATGGTCATCTCAAAACCTATTAAAAAAAAGCCTTTGACAAGATTCCACATCCTTTCATGATAAAACACTAAAAACAAAAGATACAGAAGGACCTTATCTCAATCTGATAAAAGACATTTATAACAAACCTACTTCCAACATCATATTAAATGGCAAAAACTCTAAAAACTTGCCCTCTAATATCAGAAAAAAGGAAAGGTTATCTATCACCTCTCCCAGCATGTTACTCAAAATAATGACAAAAGCAATTATGCAAGAAGAACAAATAAAACAGATATGTGTAAGAAATAACTCACATTATCATATTGTAAATGACATGATCTTCTACACAGAAGATTCCAAAAAATAATTCACCCAAAGATACTTAGAATTGGTTTACGAAGTGGAGCTGAGAAGCCTTTTGCTGAAGACCTCTCAGCAAAGCCCTCAAGGTCTCCAGGTTTGAACCTGCTACAAGTAATCAGGTGACAATAGAAGCTATATCTACCAACATTGATCAATTACTCTTCTTGTCATTTTGCTGTCTGTTCTAGGTCAAAGGGAGGACGTCTAAAGCTGACCAGAAGATGCATGGATGTGTGCAGGCTTGTGAATGGGGAAGTCCCCAGAGGCTATTCCAAAGAAGCCTAGCCTCTCCTGAGCCAGTACCTGACTGGATTTTCTTCATGGGCCCAGTTTTCCCCAAGCCCAGTGTACTGCTTGGTGGCAAAAGTTTGGCTCCAACACTGCCACCACAGCAAGGAGGGAGGTGCCACGCTAAGGAAGCCACCAAGCTTCACCCTGGCTCATACCACTGGATGTGCCTGAGCACCTCAGTGCCCATGGCACTGCCTGCCACCCTGCCACATGGAAGAAGAACACCAAGCTCCACCCCGGCTCAGGCAGCTGAGCCAGACTTGTCCACATCAGTGCACAGAGGATGACCACTATGCTCCTTCCTGGCTCAGGCCGCTGAGCTGTGCCTGTGCCCCTGCACGTTCCTCCCATGTGCTGACCCATAGAACCACCGCATCCACCCTGGCTTGACCTGCTGCCCTCAGCTACCCTCCCCATCTCTTAGACCAAGCACTGCTGTGAACATTTAGCTCCCACTCTCCCTCCCAGAACATTGAACTGCAGTGGACTGGCAGTGTAGGTTTGATGGGAGATTTGGTGGCCCCTCACCCAGTCAGAGTAACCCAGTAGGTTCTAGTCACTATGTGGCAGACACAATCACAATCAGGCAGACCTCAACTGCACAGTAGGATTCTGGGACATACACTGTCAACAGTTGTGACTGTTGGGATTAAATAACCAGATATTGGCCCAGAAGGTGAAAATGACAAAATGAAAACCAAAATGCAATCTCAGATATCTAGTCCATCAGGTGCAAGAACAGGAGACAGCGAAATAGAGGACTTTAAAAGTCATACACATACAAATCTCTGAAAAGATAGCAAATGAAGTAAAGAATCAAATCCATGAGGCTATAGAGGAAATCAAATTAGAAGTAATGTCTTATGTAAAGACAGAAATAACAACTTAGTAAAGGATTTGCTCAACATAGCCAGGGAAGAAATAGATAAAAAAAAAAAAATACAGGAGCATGGGCAGTTGATTGGAACTTTGAATGACAATGTAGAAAAGAAGCAGAATCTATGAAACAAATTCAAAGAGATATCCAAGAAACAAAAAATTCTATTGAAAGCTGGCAAAACTGTTTAAATTAAGCTGAAGATAGAATTTCAGACCTTGGGGATAGGATTGCAGATAGCAACCATGAAAAGATAGAACTTATAAAAACAACAAAGCATCATGAAATGACAATCCAGCAGCTTCAAGATGATGCCAAGAGAAACAATGTAAGATTAATAGGCATCAGTGAGGATGCAGGAGACAATGCAAAGGACATAACTAACCTGTTCACAGAAGTAATAGCAGAAAATTTCCCAAACATGGGGAAAAAAATCTGACATACAAATAAGTGAAGCATATAGAATACCAAACAGTCATAACCAATATAAATCTATACCCATTCATATAATAATTAAGATATCAGACATACAGCATAAAAACTGAATACTAAAAGCTGTTAGAGAAAAGACATAACTGACCTATCAAGGAAAACCTGTTAGAATCATGGCAGACTTCTCAGCACCAACCTTCAGGTTAAGATGAGCTTGGAGTGAAGTATTTTAAGCCCTAAAAGAAAACAACTTTCAACCCAGACTGATGTACCCAGGAAAACTATCTTTCAAATTTAATGGAGAAACAGATACTTCCATGACAAAGAACAACAGAAAAAAATTGTATCTACGAAAGCAACCCTAGAAAGAGTAATGAAAGTCATACTAGAAAGAGATAAAAAAGACCACAATCTCCAGAACAACAACAGAAAGAAACCACCAGGCCGGGCAAGAAATTAAATGAAAGAGGAAATCAGGAAACCAAAAATAGGAACATAATATGGCAAAGTCAAGCCAAAGTCAATATCACATATCAGTGATATTCATAAATGTACATGGCTCAATTCACTTGTCAAAAGAAGTAAGTTGACAGAATGAATCAAGAAACAGAACCCCACTACATGTTGTATACAATAAACACATTTGACCCAAAAGAAACTCATAGACTAAAAGTCAAATGGTGGAAAACAGTATTCCATCCAACAGGAACCCAGAAAAAAGCAGGGGTAGCTATTCTGTTTGGAGACAACTTTAAACTAAAAATGATTAAAAGAGATATAGAAGGCCACTATGTACTCATAAGTGGAAAACTATGAGGAAGATCTAACAATTATAAATATATATGCACCAAATACAGGAGCTATGTAAGACAAATATATGTAGCCAACTATGTAAGACAAACACTAATGGACATGAAAAACCAAGTACACAAGAGCACACTTGTAATAGGAGACCTTAACACCCACTGTCACAAAGAGATAGATCAACTAGATAAAAAGTCAACAAAGAAATAACAGAACTGAGTCACACGTGTGAACGAATGGACTTAGTGAATGTTTACATAGTGTTCCAGCCAACCACATCATATGCATTCTTCTCAGCTGCACATGTGACATTCTCCAAAATAGGCCATATATTATCCCATAAAACATTCTTAAGTAAATGCAAAGGGAGTGAAATTATCCCAGGCATAATATCTGATCATAGTGCACTAAAATTGGAAATCAATGGCAAAAAACTGCAAAACCTGCATAAATACATGGAAATTAAATAACAACTTTCTGAACAACCACTGGGTAACAGATGAAATTAAAGCAGAAATAAACAATACCTACAATGCAATGAAAATGCAGACAGAAAATACTATAACCTATGGGATGCAATGAAAGCAGTCCCAAGAGGAAAATATATAGCAATAAATAATCACATCAAGAAAACAGAATGAGCACAAATAAATAACCTAATGTTACATCTCAAGCTTCTAGAAAAGGAAGAGCAAGTCAAATACAAAGCTCATAGAAGAGAGGAAATTGTAAAGATTAGAGCAGAAACTAAAGCAATTAAAACAAAACAAAAAAAAAAAAAAACCAAAGAATTAATCGATCAAAGAGCTGGTTATTTGAGAGGATAAACAAAATTGTTGAACCTCTAGCTAACCTTATCAAGAAAAAAGAGAGAAAAAAACTCAAATCCATGCAATAAGGGCTGAAAAGAGGCAAATAAGACAGATCCCATGGAAATTCAAAAGATCATGAACATCTACTTTGAAAATCTCTAATCACATAGGGTGGAAAATGGACAGAGGAAATGGACAGATTTCTAGAAACATGTGAACAACCAAAGCTCAATCAAGAAGATATAACAATTTTAAATAACCCAATATCAGGTACTGAAATTCAAAATGTGACTAAAAACTTACCAGCAAAGAAAAGCCCATGTCCTGATGAATTCATGGCTGAATTGTACAAGAAATTTAGAGAAGATTTAATACCAACATTCTTCAAACTCTTCAATGAAATGGAAAAAGAAAAGCAGTCCTTCCTAAATCATTCTTGGAGGCCAAAACCAGAGAAAGACCCAACCAAAAAGGAGAACTACAGACCAACCTCATTAATAAACATTGATGAAAAGATTCTCAATAAAATATTGGCAAATAAAATGCAGCAAATCATCAAGGAGATAATACATCATGACCAAGCGGGATTCATTCCAGGAATTCAGGATGTCTCAACATACACAAATCAATAAATGTAATACACCACATCAACAGAGCCAAAAATAAAAACCATGTGATCATCTCATAGACACAGAAAAGCTTTGCTAAAGCCCAGCACCTGTTCACGATAAAAAAACCCTACAGAAACTCGGAATAGATAGTGTGTACCTCAATCTCGTAAAGGCCATTTATGACAATACAACAGCCAACATTATACTAAAAGGACAAAAACTGAAAACCTTCATTCTAAAATCAGGAATAAGACAAGGATGTCCACTATCACCACTCCTATTCAATATAGTTCTAGAAATATTAGTGAGAATGATCAGACAAGAGAGAGAAATAAAAGAAATAAAAATAGGAAAAGTTAAATTATCATTATTTGCCGATAACATGATACTCTACATAGAAGACCCCAAAAACTCCATTAGAAAGCTACTAGAGGTAATATTGTAGTTAGGGGTTGTGCAGAGAACAATTAGAATCATGACATGGAGTTTATAATATTATTTTTATAATGGTCACTGGGAGTTAACACAAGAAAATGCAAGAAATCTATCCGCAACACCAAAGACATAAGAGTATTTAGTCAAGAGCTTAAATCCCCCAGCAGGGTCCCACATGAGTCCAGATAAAAACCCAGAGCTCATGACAACACCTCTCACGAGTCCAACTGGAGGTCCAGAGTCCACATGCCAGTCTCTTTTACGGATCCGTACCGGGAAGGCCCAAAGGTCAGTGGTGGAAACTAGAAAGTCCATGCCAGTGGGCTGAAGGAGCTGTGCTGGTGGATGAGGGTTCAATGTTAGAGCTAAGAAATCACACTCACAACAAAGACCAGGGCTGTCCTGAAAGACACCACAGCCATGTTCAGTGACATGGAGGCCCCGAGTTCCTCCGATGACGAGCACAGTCGGGTACATGCCAGGAAGCCAGCATGACAAGTTCATCCTGGAGACCAAGCAGCACATGTCTTTCCCTCCAGAGCCAGGAAGCAACGCTCGATGTGAGGACCAAGGCTTCTCCAGGAGAAACAACAGCTCAAACAGCAAATCATAGGAGAACCTACAATGCATCAACACAACAATGCAATAACGCCTTAATGCCTCAACAACCTGCTTTCCTTCTCCACGTATTTATGCTGGCAACTTTCCTCAGGTGGAGCATCTTTGCTCAGTGTCATGCTGATGTAATACAACTGGCGTTAAGTTGACCACCAGTTCTTAAACCGTAACAGGAATAAACAAATTCAGCAATGTAGCTGGATACAAATTCAACCTTCAAAAATCAATAGCATTCCTGTACACAAACAAAAAACTCACTGAGAAAAATCATGGAAATATCACCTTTCACAAGACCATCTAAAGCAATCAGAAACTTAGGAATCAACTTAACCAAGAATGTCAAAGATCTATGTGTCAAAAATTTTACTACTCTAAAAAGGGAGATTGAAGAGGATATTAGAAAATGGAAGGATATTCCTTGCTCTTGATTAGGAAGAACCAACATTGTGAAAATGACCATACTCCCAAAACTGTTTTATAGATTCAGTGCATTCCAGATCAAAATACCATCAACATACCTTACAGATCTAGAAAAAATATTCCTAAAATTCACTTAGAATAACACAATAAACCTAGAATAACAAAGGCAATTCTGGGTAACAAGGGCAAGACAGGAGGCATCTCAATTCCTGACTTGAAACTATACTACAAAGCCACAGTAATAAAATCAGCATGTTACTGGCAAAGAAGTAGACCTGAGGATCAATGGAACAGATTAGAAGATGCAAACACTACTACAAAGACACTCAGCCACCTTATATTTGACAAAGGGGCTAAGCGTGTTCACTGGAAAGAAGACAGTCTCTTTAATAAATGGTGTTGAAAAATTGGCGTTCTGCGTGCCAAAGAATGAAAATAGACCCATGCCTATCAAAATACACAAAACTAAAGTACAAATGGATCAAGGATCTAAATATTAAAACAGAAACACTAAATCTACTGGAAGACAAAGTAGGTAAAAACCTTGGAGACATTGGGGTAGGGAGAGAATTCATGAATAAAATGCCAACCACACAGGAAATACTTAGAAGAATCAACAACTGGGATCTCATATTACTAAACATTGTTGCACTTCAAAAGAAATCACCAACAAAGTGAAAAGAAAACTGATAGAATGGGAAAGAATTTTAGTCATCAACCCTTCAGCAAAGGACTTATATCCAGAACATATAAAGAACTGAAAAACATCAAGCCCCCCAAATTCAAAGACCCTCTCCAAAAATGGGCATCTGAGATGAGCACACATTTCTCAGATGAAGATATATAAATGGCAAATAAATACATGAAGAAATATTCACCATTACTGGTCATTCAAGAAATGCAAATGGAAACAGCATTGAGATTTCATCTCATTCTGGAAATTATGGCTGTCATCAAGAAAACAGCTGATAACAAATGTTGGCGAGGATATGGGGAAAAGGAACACTTCTCTAGTGTTGGTGGGAGTGCAGACTGGTGCAACCACTGTGGAAATCAGTATAGAGATTCCTCAAAAAACTAAGATTGGAAGTTTCGTTCAATACAGCTATTCCCCTATTGTGTGTTTTCCCAGAAAAATTGAAAATGTCATGTCACAGAGATATATGTTCACCCATGTTCATAGCAGCACAATTTGTGATAGCTAAATCTTGGAAACAACCAAAATACCCATCAACTGCAGCATGGATAAAACATGTGGTATTTTTGTACAATGGAATATTACTCAGCTATAAAAAGGATGATCTTGAGTCCTTTATAGGTAAATGGAGGCAACTTGAAAATATCCTCATTAGTGAAATAAACAAGATTCACATCAGTAAATATCACATTGTCTCTCTAGTGTAAAAAATAATAAAAACTGACATAATAATGGGATCCAAAAAGTAAAATAGATACTGTGAAAGTGAAGGGGAAGGAAAGTGCTCTAAAGAGTATAATAGTATGTATAGTGTGTAAGATAGATGACCATATTACTGAATTTCTGTTGGAACATTGGACAGAAGGATTTGCTCTGTCAATGTTTGAGGGTCTAGCCACTATTTTGCTTTGATTTTGTGACTTTGGCAACAAATTTTTTAAGATGACAGTGAGTCATGTATCAACTAGCAATACTATGATGATAATTTTTTTGAATTCAGTATTGTTCTACCCTTCTTTTCTATTTTTCTATTTTCTTTAATTTCCTTTTCTTTATTTGAAAAAAGAGAATAATATGCAATATAACAAGCACTGTTATATTGTTTGAAGACCTGTATTGTTATTGTTTTGAGTCTGCTGTCATTGTTTATGCCTTTTGCATTGTTTTTCTTTTCTGACTTTTTTCTTTTTTAAATAAAAAGATACCTAGAATTAATAACCAAATTATATAATATGATAGGATACAAAATGAACACACAAACTTCAATGGTAATTCACAGACTGTGGGGACAGAGGACAAGAAATCAACAAGAAGCAAGTTCCCCCACCACCTCACAAACCAGCACCATGCAAGGGCCACCACCACTCAGGGAACAGCCAGACCCAAGTCTTTTCATGAGAATCAGCCCCATTCGTGGACTGCAGGGGAAGAGAAGAAACTGACAAGAAGCAAGCCACGTTGTGAACCAGCACCACGCATGAACCACTGCTGCCAGGGGAGCCAAGCCTTTGCCTATGAGTCAGCGCCATTCTAGGACTGTGGGGGAAGAGAACAAGACATCAGGAAGAAGTAAGTCCTCCCTGTGAATCAGTGCCATGTGCAATCTGCTGTTGGGACAGCCAGATGCCAGCATCTTCTGGCCTGCAGGCTGGGAAACAAGGAGAGCCAACTCTCATCCCCTTGTAAATGACCTGCTGATCCAGAGAAGCACAGGCTGTAATGATAGCTGTTCAGGTGAAATGTAATTTGATGCTTATGGTGCTTGATGTTTCACTGATGTTGCTGATCTAGGGCTGGTGGTCTGTTCAGAGGATCATGGCATGCAGTGTGGCATCTGGAGGAGGGATCTGTTGTTAATTCCCTATTATCTTGTTTTGAAGTTCTATATCATTTTCATTGTGTTGTTGGGTTGAATTTTATTCTGTTTTGTTTTGTTTGACTTTATTATATCCAGTGGAATGGGCAGCTATTTCAAATATAACAAGACATTGTGGTACCCATTTTGGATTTATAATTGTCTTGTTTTGGAGTCCTTTATTGCATTCATTGTTTTGATTTTATTGCTTTTACCCTGTTTTGTTTTGTTTGATTTCTAGTATCTGAAGGTATCTACAACTATTTTGAAGACAAGAAGAGCATTATGGTAAGCATTGTTGATTTCCTATTGTTTTGAAGTTCTGTGTCACACAGGTTTTGTTTTGCTTTGTTTTGTAATGGGGGTATAATTCACAAGCTTGCGCTTGCCAGGCAGGCGCTAATACCACTGAGCTAAATCCCCAGCACACAGGTCTGTTATGATTGGCTTTGTTCTGTTTTATTTTGCTTGTTTTTATTCTCTTTAAAATAAAAAAGTCAAACAAATAAACGAAATTCAGTAGCATTTCTATATACTAATAATGAACTCATTGAGAAAGAAATTAGGCAAAATTACCATTCCCAATAATACCTAGAAAAATGAAATACTTAATAATTAACCTAACTAAGAAAGTGAACAGTCTCTACAATGAAAACTGAAAAAGAAAGTTGAAGAGAACATATGAAAATATATCTTCTGTTCCTAGATAAGCAGAACCATTATAGTCAAAATCACTATACTTCTGAAATTGATAAACAGATTTAACACAATAACAATCAAAATTCCAACAATCTACAGAACTGGAGAGAAAAATTCTGATATTCGTATAGAATCAGAAGAGACTCAGAATAGCTAAAAGCAATCTTGAGTAAAAAGTGTAAAGAGGAAGGCATCACAATCCTGGACTTGAAGCTATATTACAAAGTTACATTGATAAAAGCAGCATGGTATTGGCACAAAGACAGACATAAAGACTAATGGAACAAAATAAAGAATGGAGAAACAATCCTTGGCACATTCAGCTATTTGATCTTTGACAAATGGACCAAAACTGAAAGTGGAGGGAAGGTCATCTTTTTAACAAATAGTTTTAGAACACTGGCTATCCACATGCAGAAGATTGAGTCTAGATCCGTATCTTTCACCACATACTAAACTGAGAACAAAATGGATCAAAAAGCTAAGTATTCAACCAGGAACAACCTACAAGGAGACAAAATAAGTAAAACTCCTGAGGTCATAGACACAAGCAAGAATTTTCTAAACAGAGCTCCAGTTCTTAGAATCAACAAATGAGATCATACTGAATTAGAAAGCTTTCACACAGCAAAACAAACAATCAAAAGAATGGGAAAGAAATTTGCCTAGCAATTTCTGACAGAGGACTTATATCTATGAAGAACTAAAAAATATTAGACCTCCCAAAAGTAAAAGATTTAATTAAAAAATAAATAAAATGAACAGAATCTTTACAGAAGGACACATGACCAGTAAGTACATGAAGAAATGTTCAACATTCCTAGCCATTAGATAAATGCATGCTACAACAGTGTGAATCCATCTTTCCCTAGAAAGAACAGCCATTGTCAAAAATCATATACTCTGAATTTGATTCTGAATCACAGAATGAATTAAGTGATACTTTGGTTCTTGAGTTTAATTTGTTTTATGATTTGGGGGAAGAAGATTTCATTTGTGTGTGTGTGTGTCAGATGGTCACAATAGTGTTTGCAACCCCATACTGTTTTTGAATAGAAGCAAAGTTTTGCCAAATGCTTTTGTTTGCAATCTGAATTGTTATGAATCAAAGAACTACTATATTAGTAAATGCTGGGAGCCTGTGGGGGAAAAAGGAACTGTTCTACAGTGTTGTTGGAAATGTAACCTAGTAAAACCACTCTAGAAATCAGTAGGAACACCCTTCGCAAAGTTAAAATTAAAAACGTCATTTAACTCAGCTGTTCCCCTTATAAGTCTCTTCCTGAAAGAGTTAAAGACATCATTTTACTGTGATACATGCATACTCATGTTTATAGCAACACAACTTGTAATAGCTAAATCATGGAAGAGGCTCATCAGTCTATCGGTGGATGAATGGATAAAAGAAAACATGGTGTTCGCACACAATACGGTACAAAGATAAACTTCAGTCATGTGTAGGAAAATGGATGCATCTTGGGACTGTAATGCTAGAGGAAATAAATGAGACACAAGAGCTTAAATATCACATGTTTTCTCTTACATGAGAAATCCAGAGTAAAATTACTGAGCAAAATAAAATGTGGATAATAGGAACAGATCATTTTCAAAGAGGAAGTGGATCAAGAGATGGAGGGAGATGGAGGAGAGGGCAGGGATAGGGGATGGAAAAGGTAATCAAGATGTTTTATGCACATTTACCATTCCCACAAGGAATGTACACATTTTGTGCTACACACAGGTACTAATAAAAAAGAAATGAAAAGAAAATTAACCTTCAAATAAACCTGAATATTTCTCCCAATAGCAGTGTTTTCTCTCTCTCTCATTTGTATTCTCTTTCTTCCTTTCATATACTCTTTCTTTCTTAGAGTACATAATCCATAAAAGTTGTTATGTTAAATAAGCATGCTCTTAGACTTTGTTTGCTGCCCCTCCTTGAATGTTTTTGGCAAAAGCAAACTCAATAAGCTTAAGTGAGAAATATTTACAAAGTAAATATGAGCAATATATTCATGAATACACACTGTAGATAATGTAAATATAGCGTCTCCCTCTACTGTCAATGTTAAAGTGAATCTGTTTTTCATAGATGTCTACATAAGAGTTGAAATTGATTTTCTGACACAAAGACGGAGGTAGATAAATTTGTAGGGGAACAGGCAGCTCCTTTCTTCCTTATTCTACCATGGCTACATGGCTGGATCTGCACCGCATAGAAGTGTAGACTTTCTGCTCCATCCTTCTCAGCGACTCCTTTCTAAGAGGAGGAAAGGCTTGGCTGGTGGACAAGAGAGGAGGTGTGCTCCGAGCTCCAGCAGGGCATTCCTGTCATCTAGCTCTTCTGGCCTCTTCTGCTTGTAACACGAAATGTAATTGTCTTCTCAGGATTAAGTTACCTCTGAGGTAGCAGGAAGGCTCTGTGGGCTGATAGTCGATTTGCCTGGGAGATGGAATGTGATTTTCCTCCTTTGGAATATGTGGCCAAATGGGTAAATATCATCTCTGGAAAGTCAGCTATCCAAACCTCTGGACACTGCCTAAACAAGACTGTGTCACAGCAGATTACAGTCAGTGTATAATCCTCTGTGTTTCTCCTGTGAGTTGTATCTAAAGGAAAATACCTGCACCCATGTAGCCAGTTTTAAAAGAATAAGCAATGTTTGTTCTTCACGTACATTGAAGTAATGAGAGCTAGTTAATAAAGTCACATAAATGTAATTATCACCAAATTTTTGGTGTGTGTTTGCGTCAGCACCGCATTTGGTAAAATCTTTAACCAGTAGAATCAAATTTTTATGAAATGCTTAGATTGATTTAATGAATGGTTTCCTCAATACATTTTTAAAAATGTTTTAACGAAACATAAAAGCTTGGCACATTAATGAGGTAGCATGTGAATGTACATATACATTTGTGTTTTGTTTAGGTTGTACATATCTATCTCCTTAAACCACTATCAGTCTTCCAGAAAATATACATGCATAATTGTTATCTGTTAAATACCCTAAATAGCCTAAATGGCTTTAAATGAAAAAGAACAATGCTGGAGATATCTCATTACCTGATTTCAAAATGTACTGCAAAACTATATTAATCAAAACAGCCTGGTATTTACACCAAAAAAGAGTCATTGATCAATGGAGTGAGTCTGAATCTAGGAGATAACCCCACACATCCATAGTTGACTGATTTTTTACAAAGGCACTAAGAACAGATGTTGGAGAAAAAAGTCTTCTCAAATGTTGCAGGGAAAATTGGATACATACATGCAGAAAAATGAAAGTAGGCCTTTCTCACCAGTTACAACAATGATTTTAAAGTGGAAGAAAGACTTAAGTGTAAGACCTAAAACAATGAAATGACTAAAATAAAATATATGAGACATGCCTCAGGACATTGGAAAGGGCTAGGAACATTTTAGATAGTACCTCAAATTCACAGGAGGCAAAAGCAAAAAAAAAAAAAAAAATTAAACAGATAAACGGAATAACAGCAAACTAAAAAATTTGAGCACAACAAAAAAATCATCAGAGTGAAGAGAAAAATCACAGAATGGACTAATATATTTGTAAATTATACATCTAACCAGCGATTCATATAGAACTAGAAAATCTCAATCGCAAAACCACAGGTAACTAGATGTTTAAAAATGAACAACAGATATAAATAGGTAATTCTCCAGTGACCAACAGGTATATGGGAAAATACTCAGCATCACTATTTATGTGAGAAATGCAAATCTTCATAAACATTTTAAAAGACTTCTTAAGGTACTGAAGTAAGGGACCGCAGCTCTCGCTCAGTTGTAGAGTACTGTCCTCCTGTGACCCCGGGCCTGGCTCTGCCCCACAGCACCGTGAGAGGTATAAATGCCCAATCAATACATAAAAATGGCCATTAAATTCCTAACCACTATGGGGCTGGGGATTTAACTCAGTGGCATAAGCACCTGCCTTGCAAGCAGGTGCTCATGAGTTCCATCCCCGGTACCAATTAAAAAGAAAAAAAAATAGAAAAAAAATTTCTAACCACTAAGGGAATGCAAATTCACCAGCACTGAGATCCTATGTTACTTCAGAAAGAATGGTCATCGTGAAGAAATCAAAGGATAACATAGTGGTGTTACTACAGGCAAAAGGAATCCTCCATTGTTGGTGAGAAGGTAAACTAATACATTATGGAAATCAGCACGGAAATTCCTCAAAAATTAAAGCTAGAAATTTGACCCAGCCATTCCCCTCCTAAATATCTTCCGGAAGAAGTAAAGACCTGATATTGCAGTGATACACGGACACCCATGCCAGCCAAATCGTAAAAGCAACCCACATGCTGGTTAACAGTTAAATGGGTAGAGACAGTGTGGTATTCACAGGCAATGGAGCACTACACTGCCGTAAAAATAAATGAGTCATTTGTAGGGAACCACATGCATTTTAAACATTGCATAATGTGAAGTGAACTAAACCAGCCACACAAGGTTAAGTATGGCATGGTTTTGCTTATATGTGAAACCTGAACCATAAATAAGAAGCAAAATGAAAGATGAATGAGAGGAAATAGGAAAATGGATTTTTTGGAAAAGGAAGATTACCAAGAGATAGAGGGAGAGGGAAGGAGGGAGGCAAAGGGGTAGAAAAGAACTGAGATGTGCTGTGCACATGTACCAACTCCCCATGAGAAGCGTGATCATTCTGCACTGCAAATGTGCTAGAAAAAAAAAAAAAAAGATTGTGAAAAAGTATAAATTTAAGATCAAGTTTAAGTTTATAAGTCAGTAGCATTTATCTCCTAATAAATAAGATCTTAGAGTTCAGTGACAGTTAAAGAGATACAGAACTTATAACACAAAAGAAACATGAGTTCATCTAAAATTCATTGGAAATGTGTACAGAAAATGTCATTATTGGGTGAATACACTATAATAGCAATTCGACATTGCTTCTCTAAGCGTTGGTGTTAATAATCTTCCATTCTTTCACAGTTTCATTAGCAGCTTCTAAGCTGAGGATTGAATCTCAGATTTCAATGATATTTTTCTGTCTATAGCAGGATTTTAAAATACAGACTTTTAAAATTTCTATTTTCACAGGAGATATATTGATTTTGCTTGCAGTTTTAAATGCATTTTTGCATTCCAAGTTTAAATGCTCCAAGTCTTTGGCAACACAGAGGAATTTCTGTTAATACATCCCATATAATAAGGACCAAGGTCTCTTACAATAAAAAATTCTCTGGCGGTAAGTGATTCTGGCTATCATAGCAGCAGTTTTGTGAGACTTGTATTTCAGTCTCTGATGACATTTCTAAAAGTGTAAATCTATCTTTGCTATTTTCTCTTTTTTTGTTCTTCCCATGATCTGCTTTGTAAAAGAAAAAATCCTGATTTTTTCTGGTTTTGTTTGTGTTTCCTTGGGAGCTGGTAGAACAGTCCTAAAATATCACTAGGAAGTGCCATTCTGAATGTCAAAAGTTATGCAGAAAACTCTTGCAGTTATAAATTTACACTTGTAAAATCAAAGGTAGACTTGCACTTACAATTTCTAACCCTCTGCATTGAAAACTGAAGTTTCTATTCCCTCAAGCAGGCTGGTGTCACAAAAGCATCCGTGTGTGTTAACCTGCTCAGAGGGTCCCAGTACTGCTCAGCTGGCCGTGTCTAAGTGCGCTTTTCCCTTATTGAGGGTCAGCATGGCTCTAACAAAAACAGTGTTTCCCGGTTCACCAATAAACACACTTGTTTCTGCCATGCAAAGTTTTTTATCCAACCAGGAAATTCTCTCACGCCATTTTCTGGCCACCACTCCCCCCTCCCCCTTATATGATAACGGTGCTGCTATCACTGATTTTTTTCTTTGTTCCTAAACTTCATTTAGATGGACTCGAAGGCCCTTTGGGGTCTGGCTTCTTTGGCTCACTGAACTAGGTTTGTTAGATTCACATGTATTGTTTCAGGGACCATTGGTTTATTCATGTTTACCGCTGAATTGTAGCCAATTATGTGAACTAGAGCTTGTTTATCCATTCTGGGAATCTGGATTATTTGCAATGAAGTTTGTAGATATACTTAGGAAAATCTTTTGGCAGATATAACTTAACTGTTCTTGGGAAATATCGTAAGAGTAAAATGGCTGTAATTAATAACACACTGATGCTTATTTGAAGAAGGTGCTGTTGGAATTTTAAAACTGAATCTTTTGTACTATTTTACACCCTAGTTAATAATGCATGAGATTTCTAGTTGCTCCCTCCTTTTGCTTGCTAATATGCTACCATTGCTAGTTATTTAATTTTAGTCATTTAATAATATGGAGTTGCATCACATTGTGGTCTTAAATTTTCCTGATGTCTAGTGAAGTTGAGTGTTTTTGTATGTGCTGATTGGGCATTGGTGTTGGTCAATATTCTCTGCTTTTTTAAAGAGCTTATTCAAATATCTTTTCCCATTTTTAGTAATGGCATTGTTTTTTTGTTTGTTTGTTTGTTTTTGTTTTGGGGGGAGGGGTTTTGGTACTGGGGACTGAACTCATGACTGTGTACCTGCAAGGTAGGCATTTAGGCCGCTGAGCCAATCCCTATTTTTTTTTTTATTTAAAAGGAAAAAGAGACAAAAAACAGAACAAAACAAAACAGTGTAAGGGTACAAGTAATACAGAACTACAAAAAAAACCCGTAAGATATCATCAGTTAATAGATTACACACTATCATCTTGATAGTGTGTAATCTAAGAGTAAAATGGCTGTAATTGGAGACAGTGGTTCAGGTCACAGGATCAAAGCATACAAAGTGAACATTCAAACAGTGAGATTGCAAACAGTTGTGTTCAATGATCCATTCAAAAACATTAATATGGTCATCTATTTATCACACCTAAACACACTTGCTGTTGTATCCTCTAGGGCACTTTTTTTTCCCTCTCTTTATTATAACAAAATTTACACATTTTGGGTTTTATTGCTCCCATAAATCTTATTTTTTTTTGGAAGAGAATAAAATCAAACATGATAAAACAAAGCTGTCAGTCAAAACCAAGGACAGACATAGCACATGATGTAAAAATAGAGTACAAGGTATCAACAATGGTTACCATAATGCCTCTTGCTTCCTTAAGAAGAATTGTCTATCTCATTAGGTATTATAAAGTTGAACAAAACAGTAGAGAACAAGACCAATAAAACCTAAACATTGTACACATTATAGAACTTCAAAAGAGGATAATAGTCAAATCAGAATGGGCATCATAGTGAATCTTATTGCCTTCAAAGTAGTTGCCTATACTCTGATACTTGATACTATCATATAGAACGGAACAGAGTCTAATCAGTCAAAACAAGAGAGTGGGAGTATTTTAGGACTTCAAATCAAGTTAATAAGAAATACAAAAAGTTACTATATTATATCCTGCTAGTTTTTTTTTATTTTCCCCCTTAGTTTAAAAAAGTAATAAAAATAATTAAAATTTTTTAATGAATAAGGGAGAGATTGAGATAAAAGAGGGCATAACAACATAACAATACAGGTCAAAGCATGACAGTTTCAGCAACCTAGTGCTTTACCACGAAATAACCCAACTTAATAGTAGTTACCATAGTGTCTTTTTCCTTGAAATATTTGAATATAACTTCGTACACTATAGCATCAAACATATCAAGACAGTGTAAAACCATTCAAGTGGATGAAAGCATTGAAGAGTATTTAGAACCAGCTAACAGAAAAACGAACAATGATTTCTATATTATCTCTTTGCCTATAACAATTTTTATTTATATTATCACATATAATAAAATCCAGCAAGATACAACATGATAAAACCAATGGAGACAGAAGAGCCTTAGTTTGGTGGGGCTTTAAAACAAGATGGTATTAAATCAGCATTAGCTATTATGATGTCTTATTTTCTTCAAAATAGCTGTTCATTGCATCACAGGTGATAGTATCAAACAGCCCAGAACAAAGCCATTCCAATTAATGAGTGAAAACTTTATAAGGTTTCAAGGCCGCATAATGGGGGAATCATGGTTACCACATACTTTCATATATTTGAATCATTTCCTACACTAGGGAAACTATTCGGTATTCACAGATGCAAGTTTGATTTATTTCATTTATGAGTATGGTTTCAAACTGCACCCATTTATTGATAAATATCTCAATTTGATCCTTCTTTATAGCTGAGTAGTACTCCATCATATGGAAATACCATAACTTTTTTATCCATTCCTCAGTTGATGGACACTTGGGTTGTTTCCAAGATCTGGCAATTACAAATTGTGCTGCTATAAATATAGGTGCGCATATATCACTGTGGCATGATGCTTTCAGTTCTTCTGGGAATATGCCTAGAAGTGGAAAAGCTGGAACAAATGGGACTTCCAATCCCAGCTTTTTGAAAAATCTCCAGACTGACCTCCACAAAGGTTGTACCAGTCTACACTCCCACCAACAGTGTAAGAAAGTTCCTTTTCCCCCACAGCCTCTCCAGCATTTGTTGTTGTTGGTTTTCTTGATCCTGGCCATTCTTTCAGAAGTGAGATGGAATCTCAGTGTGGTTTTAATTTGCATTTCCCTAATGACCAATGATGACAAACATTTTTTCATGTATTTATTTTCCATTTGTATTTCTTCATCTGAAAAATGTGTATTCATCTCAGATGCCCACTTTTGGATGGGGTCTTTGAATTTTGGGGGTCTGAGTTTTTTCTTTAATTCTTTATATGTTTTAGACAAAAGTCCCTTGTCAGAGGGGAAGTTCACTAAGATCTTTTCCCAATTTGTGGGTTTTCTTTTCACTGTACTGGAGAATTTTTTTGACTTGCAGAAACTTTTTAATAAGAGGTGGTCCCAGTTATTGATTCTGGGAAGTATTTCCCATGCAGTTTGAGTCCTGTTCATGAATTCTCTACCTACCCTTATGTTTTCAAGGTTTCTACCTAATTTGTCTTCCAATAGATTTAGTGTTTCTGTTTTAATATTCAGATCTTTGATCCATTTAAATTTTAATTTAATACATGGTGATAGGCTTGAGTCTAGCTTTAGTTTTCGGCAAATGGAGAGCCAGTTTTTCCAACACAATTTATTAAACAGACTGTCATTCTTCTAGTGAACCTGCTTGGCTCCTTTATCAAAGATAAGGTGGTTGAGTGTGTTTATAGTTGTGGTTGTATCTTCTAATCTATTCCATTGATCTTTGACTCTGTTTTGATTCCAGTACCACGTTGATTTTACTACTGTTGCTTTGTAGTATAACTTCAAGTCAGGGACCAATCCTTATTATTAAGTTGTAATTGTGTTTGTATATTTTTCATACAGCATCTTTGTCAGACTCATTAATTACAAATGTTTTCTTTCAATCCCTTAGTTTGACTTGTGTTAATGGTGTTCTTTTCTTCACTTCTTGTCTATTTTATTTTATCTTCATTTTTTTTAAATTTTAAAACAAAATCTAAAAATGATGATAAAGAATTCAAAACAAATAGGAGACTAACAATAATTAATCTATTGTGTATTGTTTTCATCAATTAGTTGCTCTGATACAAGACATAGACATGAAAAAATGATCAGTGAAAGCACAAACCATTCTTTCTGATGAACTAATAGAGATTAGTAGTATAACTATCTATGTATATATGATATCATTATATTTATAATAGATATAGGTATCTATATCTATCTATGTAGATATCTTCCCTTCTTTCTTTTCTCTTTTCCTCCATCCCAGTTGTTCTTTCCTTTTGAGCAGTTTCCCTTTTACACTTTGGATTTTATTTCCTTCTTCAGTTTTTTGTACTAGAGTGACAATATGATGTTTACAGGTATTCACTGTATGTTTGGATTAGTATATATTTACAAGAAAAATGAGGTCTTGATGGAATTTAAAATCTGGCATGCTTTTTTATTGCTGAAATTTTTTTCAAAACATCATTGAAAACATTTTATGAAAATATGTGCAGTGAGTTTCTCCCCTTTGTGATGATTTCTTCAGCCATCCTAGGAGACTCCTTAGTGTCTACTGTACTTGGAGACTTGATGGCGGGTATGGAAGAGGAGTGAGCATCATGTATGTGGCATCTGGTGAGCATGCAGATGCCTCCAAAGTGAGGACCTGGTGTATTTGTGTTAGCAGCAGTGAAAGACACACAGTGACACATGAGGACTGAGCAGGGATGGTGTTTTCCAGAGCCTGTGACACAATGGGGTCAGATGGCAGTCTTTTAAAGCAGTACCAGAGACGGTGCTGGGTGCCCTAGAACACTGAGTACTTGTTCTCTGCTGACATCTGTGAATGATTAATGAAAGTGAATCCCCATAAATCTAATGCAGCTTCACCTACAGAGTCCTTCACCCCTTCCATGAAGGGGCACTGGCCAAGTAATCATATGAACACATGCCTCTCTTATTAACGTGGAAAAGGAAATATTCAAATGACAACCAGTTGAAACCAGTCCGATTCCCATCTCGTATGGGCTTTCTTTTATCAAATGGTTTTTCATGAGTGTTTTAAGGGTTATGCAAACTGGGAAAGTTGAAATGGAGGTATCCCCCTTTGGGTTGTATGTGGTGCATCCATGAGGTGTGCATTTAGCATGTTTGTGGAAGGATTTCCTGTTATCTTGGTGTAGGAAGGCCCCTAGGTGTACTGCTATCACATGTTGTGCAGTTAGGATGTGCTGAGGTGGGACCAGGGGTTTGTCAGTAGTAACACAATTGTGTTTTATGATAGCGGACCCTAAAGGCACAAGTGGAAAATGAGGAAAGAGATCTGCAATGCACAGATCAGAAGCTGGTCTGTGTGGGAGCGTTCTAATACTCCAGTGTGTAAAAGGGTCAGTAATGGAGTCTGTCAAAACTGACAATCACAATAAAATTCTCATTTATAAGAAAAAAGCTGAATAAAGGACACAATGTACTGAATTAAATGTACACTAGTAATGTGCATAGTATACAAGAATTAAATACCTTTGACTTTTTGTTGGAACCATATGAAATATAATCAGAATTTTATATTTATAAAGTACAGGGCTATATTAATCCTTCGTAAGTTAAATATGTTTATTTGTACACAGCTACAAGTCTTATGTGTCCTCAAATATGAGACCTGGACAAAAAATATTTGAGATTTAAAATCTAGTAATAACAATAGAAGCTTTAAAATTCAAAGCTGATTTTATTCTGCTTCAGGCGAAAGAGCACACAGTGCTGCTACTAACAAATGGGAAAAATGTGAAAATCACGTAAATATCACAGTTACAAAGCCATATATATTCATCAATACATTAATGTGTGTAACATGAGCATTATTTGATTATACAATTACACAGCTCAATACTATGCCGTGACTATTTTAGGTGCATTTGTTTTTGTGTGTGCCTCATGATCAGGTTTTAATGAGATTTTAGAATAATTAAATGAATAAGGTTATCAAGATGCTTAGCAATCTGGTTAACGATGGGCAGTGGATCATATGCAGGCATGTGAACAAAGCTAGATTTCTGGCTAATTTCAAATGTATTAGTAACATAAATGAAGATAAAATTCATAATGCATTATAACAATGAGGATATCATTGACAAACTGGGTAATGAGTCTGATTACTTTAAAAAATATTTAGTATAAATATCCATAAGAGTATTTTAAACACTCTATAGTCTTATAGGTCATATAAGAAAGAAACTTGCCAACAATCCTAAAACAAATATCATATAATGGATCATTCATTTTGAATCTGAAAACACCTTTTCCAGATAATCAATAACAACAGAAGTTGTAAAATTTGTGATTGATTTTATTCTGACTTCTCTGTATGTTTACATTTATATCACATTTGATGATTTTATCTTCTTCATCTCGAGAAGAAATCCTCATATTGTTTACCTTCAGATTCAGGGGACATCCTGGAAAAATCCATGGCATGAGAGAAGAAGCACCAGTCCTGTGGGCTGATGGCCAGGAAGCTTCTGATAAAGCTGATTATGGGCATATTCAGCTTGAGTCATGTCCAAAGCTCCCAGCAAACGCTTCATCCCAGCTTGTGTCTCTGGATCATACTGATTTTTTAAGATTTTCACATTGACTTCCATGTGACTTTAGCTTTTGCCTATAAATTCTTTTAACACTCTCACTGCTCTTTTCAGTTACTAGGCATGATGATATTGGTAAAATTCATTTAAAAGTAACCTGAAACTAAGCACAAACTAGTAAACACTCATCAGATGAACAGTGAACTAACCGAGACTAAAATAATTATGTAGCATCTCATGCTTCCTGAAAGTCACAGGTAGAGGGGAGAGTTTCTGAAATTCTGTCATTTTGAAATACATATTATCAATTATTAAAATTGTCACTTTCAAAATAAAGAAAATTTTTATGCAGAATATGTAAAAACATACCGTGCATAGATAAAAAACACTCAATATGCAGTAATAAGTAACTGCTATAATGTTTTAGATTACCCAGTCCTCTGTGTGTCTCTATTGTTGACCATATTGCACTTACTCCTGAGATCAATGCTTGCTGGAGGCTATCTGAAAGGGTTTACAGGAAGATCCTGTGGAAATGCAGGACCAGTGCAGCAGATGTAACAGAGGAGTCGTTAACCTCATGAGGTAACGTGAATCAAACGTGTGAATGCAACCCAGCCCTTTCTCGTATTGCTGCCCGTCCTCCAAAATAAAGATTTGCGGTTTCTACGGGCAGATTCTTTCCCGAAAGTTAACAGACTTTTGCTACAAATAATGGCAGGGATTTAAACGTCCCTCTTTCATTCCTTTAGAACTCATGCAAACCAAGTCACAAAGTACTTTCTCCTAGCTCCAGAGACTGGCGTCCCCAGGCAGGTGACAGACCATCACAGAAGGGTGATGTCCCAGGAGGAAAAGGAATATATCATCTTCAAGCCTGGACTCAGGCTTGAGAGGACTCAGAATTGAGAGTCACACGGTGAAGGAGAAACAGAAGGAGAAGGAGAAGGAGAAGGAGAAGGAGAAGGAGAAGGAGAAGGAGAAGGAGAAGGAGAAGGAGAAGGAGAAGGAGAAGGAGAAAGAGAAGGAGGAGGAGGAGGAGGAGGAGAAGGCGAGGACAAAGAGAAGGAGAAGGAGAAGGAAAAGGTGGAGAAGGAGAAGGAGGAGGAGGAGGAGAAGGAGAAGGAGAAGGAGAAGGAGAAGGAGAAGGAGAAGGAGAAGGAGAAGGAGAAGGAGAAGGAGAAGGAGAAGGAGAAGGAGAAGGAGAAGGTGAAGAAGGACGAGGAGGAGGAGACAGGATGCACCTAAAGCAAGGGAAAGCAACTAGGGGTAGAGCCAAGACAGTCTCCATTGGTGGTGCCTTCTATTTGTCACGAACTCTTCTATTTTGAGAGATAGGGTCTCACTGTGTAGCCCAGGTGGACCTCAAACAGCGATCGTCCTGCCTCAGCCTCTCAAGTGCTAGGACTACAGGCATTTACTACCAGGCCTGCAAAACTAAAAGGATACTCTTTCTTTAAATGTGCTTCTCTGAGGCTTATTTATTCATTTACTTGTGTCTTTTTGAGGCCAGGTTTCACTATGCCATGCAGGCTGGTCTTGAACTCACTTTGTTGCTCAGGCTGGCATCAGTGCTCCTGCTTCCACCAAACAGGGCTAAGTGGATACCCAGTCTACGTTTTATATAATAACAATTCTGTATGTCTTAAACATGAATGCTTGCTTAGCTTTGGACTTAGTTTGCAGCCAGGGAACACATTCTAGGGACTGGTAGAGTCTTAAGAGCACATTTTAGTCAGTGGCACCTTCAAGAGTTTTGTGACATGACTGTGACTTCTCCACATCTTAGCCGCCTTTATATTGGAGTGGGAAGACTTGGGACAGGTTGTAATGTGTCTTCCACATTTTTTATTATACTTGGGCTTCCACTAACCTGCAAAGATGGAAAACTCAGACAGGAAAAAAAAAAAGAGATCAAAAATTACTTCAAGGAGGCAGAAACATCAGGAGGTTGGAGATTTGGTTTTATCCTTTTGGGGCAAGGAAATACATGTAACAGGTTCCCCGGAGTCCATGTGTACTGCCAGTTTAATAAACAGGAATCTACTGTTTGCCATGAAACATAAAATACTTTGGTGTCTATAAAATAAGTACTGTAGACAGAGTTGGACAAAATATGAATGAAGAAAGATAAAGCAAACAACATGATCACTTAGAGCATGTGGTGTTTCCCAAATATACATATACACAAGATACTCAAGATAGTTATACAGTTAGTTTCATTGAAAAGAAAGATTCATGCTAATATTGTCTGGATGGTATTCCATGTATCTATCTTATACTATTAAGATAACAATGTGCAAAGTATTAATTATTATTACTCTTATGTTAGCTTGAGTTGAAACTCTATTTTAATTTATTTTTGCTTTTCTTCTTCTTCTCTTTAAAATAGAAATAAATTAGGGTAAAGCTTTTCTTCTTTTCTATCTAAAGGAAAAAAATGAGTGAAACTGTAGAAAAGATTAGTGTGGCGTCATCTGGAGGTGAGAGACATGGGAGCAGGTTCCAAGAAGGTTCTGGTAGCCCAGCTTTAATGTTACCATCTATCTATGAGATATTTAGCAAGTTTTGTTAGCACACTGCCTTCAACTTCTCTGTCACATTGCTCTCCATCTCAGATTTTTATTCGGACCAATGACCTGTAAATTACATTTGAATTGATTCTTTTAAGCCACATGTCCTACAGTTAACTGGGGATTTGCTGTCTCCAGCATAGCCCTGTAATATGCCTGCTTTTTCATCTTCACTGCTATCACCTTTGTGACCGTGGTCACTTCTCTCCTGGATTCAGAGATAATGTCATAAATAGCTTGTCTGCATCAATCTATCTTTCTGTACAGTTTGTTAGCTACTTACCAGCCTAGTATGCTCTTTTAAATAATAAATGAGAATCCTTGATGAATTTAAATTGCCATTGGAATAAAATTCAGATATTTTACTTTGCTCAAACCTTATGTCTTGGCTTCTGCCTGCCTTTCTGCATTTGACTCAAGCCATGTCTCTTGGGGACAGTTGTCTTACAGCACTGGCCATTCCTCCAACTTTCAAAACACTGTGCTTGTTCCAATCTTAAGTTTCTGTTGTACTTGATGGAAACACTTGTCTGCAGGTCTTTGTTTTTTTATTACACTGGTCTTACTACAAAATTTTCTCAGGCAAATTTTTCAAGTTCACATACTTCTTTGTTCTCTACCTCTCTTCTATTATTATCTAAATTGTAATTTTTTGTTTTTACTTTTTTGCAGCCTTACCAGGATCATAAAATTTTAATCATCTGTTTATCCAAAAGTTATTTTATTATTTGTTACTGAATTAGAAACTGATTAAAAGCAGAGAGTTTGTTTTTCACTATTCTCATCTTCAGTATCCAAAAACAAAAAATGCTTTGTGTGTACTGAGTGCTCAATAAAAATTTCCTTGATTGAATGCATAATGAATAAATTAGTAAAGAAGATGGAGAGCAAAAGCTGGCTTAACGAGAGGTGAAGCTGGATTTTCAGCACCACCAATAATCCGCAGAAATTTCTATTATCTGCCAAAATGTAAAATTAATCTTTGATGTCAAGACCCGTCTATTTGATGATTAATTTAGCACTCATTAGAGGCATATCTTTTAAATGTCCTCAACGTTTAAGTTTAGACTTTCTTTGTCTCTGCATCAGGGGTGAGACAGTACATCTTTACTCTTAGCAAATGCACCCTACTTAACGTTTAGCTTTATTTACAGGGATTATTCATCATCCACATCACTGGGCCTCTGCAAGGTCCAGTGCAATTCTTTCCCTTAATATTTTTCAGTGACTCACAGCGCCCAACTGCCCTCAATTTGTTTTAAGGTAGTGACAATTAAAGGAAGAAGATAGAATTTGTTAGTAACGCTAGGCCACCTCGATACTTTAATCTACTTTTACTTGAAGACTGAGTACCCTTCATTACACGATGAAAAGAATACGAATTAGACAAAGATTACAGAGCAAGGGCAGAGTGACCCTGTGCAGAGACACGGACAATGAGTCTGGACTTCACGACTTGTCAGAGAAGAGCACAGAGTGAGTTTTAACACCAAGCAAGAGAGGAAGCTCCTTGGAGTTCAGTCTGTTTAACTAACTCCAATTCAGCTCACTGAACAGTATGAGCTGGCCTTCCCACTGCTAGCACACGAACGCACTTGGTTACAACACCTGTGACTCTAGTTACAAAGACCAAAATCATTCTGCACTGAGCATCTGCTGTCTTACAATAAGCTACATTTCATTTTATATTAATATTCTCATTAGTCTCTTTGTTCTCAGAAAAAGGAAGATTTGTAATATGAAAGGAGTATTATAAAGTGGTCAGAACGTCTTAAAGAAATGCCAAAAATTTAGCATGCCATGACCAGGAATTCACTGTAAAATTAAGTCATAAACTATCATCTCTTGTTCACTACCTTAAATGCTTTGAAAAGGAATGACAATTTTCGCTGTGACCAAATTATTGCAGAAAGGGTATTTTGCTATAGATTCCTGAATTCTGTAAGAACAAACTCCATCAAAGGCACATTTTAAGAAGCTTCTTGCTGTAAAGTGCCTTTTATCTCATAACTGCTAAATCTAGAGCTTTTCCATGAGTCTTTAAGGCTTATGGGGTAAACAATACCCACTTTGCCATGGCTCCAAGCAAGGTCACTTCACAAACAGGAGGAAGTGCAGGCACTAAGAGGGCGAATAACAGCTCACTGTTAGGAGCCTTTGAGGACATCATGCTTCCAGGGACAAATATGTTCAGTCAAATAACCTCTTAATAGTTTAAGTGATTGTCATACATATTTAAATGTACTATGATATTTTAAAACAAAAACCTTAAGGTAAATGAAGTTTGAAATATAATTTCAGTATTTGCAGGGTGTGTGGGGATAAGTAGCTTGCACATGACGTGTATTTTGTTCCATGTCAGTTTTTCTTATTAAAATATTGGCCCAATTTGCTAAAACATACCATCTCCTTGCAACTAATGGTGGACTATACCGAAATATTTTAGCCTCAATTAAAGTTAGGAAAGATTTGGTGAACAAATGGATCCACAATGTACTAAAATAGTAGTTATGTTCTCTCTAAAATGTCACAGAACAGGCTTACATTTAGAATGGTAGAACTTGATAATGTAATTGATGTGCTGTTTATGGTTATTGCTAATTTTCTGACAATATCAGGGCAGCAAATGTATCTCTCAGTATCTACAATAAACTGCAAAACTCTTATAGGAACAAAATTTCATGTGATTTGTCAAACACTGGTTTCTACTTCAGGTTTTGCTATGCAAAATTTGCAAATATAAGCATATGAATTCATGGACACAGTTGAAATAAGCATGAATGGGATGAGCAACATACGCACAAACACAAAGACAATTAAAGTCATTCTTGCTCTGCCCATGGCCCACATGCATCGGCATTCAGTGCAGAAATTTATTAGCAGCAACACACTGCCACAGTCACAGGTATTTTACAAGTCAAATTTCTTGCCTGTATTCTAAACCAAGATTGTGTTGCTAGTAATTCTTTGTAAGATAGTCAGTTATAATGACTTTAATAATTAGCAGGCTAGAGCGGCAGTATTCCTGTCTAATTCTATCACTGACGTCAGACTGCAAATACTATTTTCGCGAGTCTAACCCTGGCTTTAACTTGTTAGTGCACTGGTCTGCATCTATTTGTGGGTCCTTTGTGCATGCCTCAGTGAGAATTTTCTTGATTTGTTGAAGGTTACTGAGAATAAAACAGATACTTAAGTTATTGCTATCTAGTACACCATTCTTGTCTTGGATATGAATAAGAAATTATTGTTGGACTGGTCCTAAGTGAATTTGTCTTTTCCACATAACTTAATTAGTGACCAAATCAAATACTTCTATTGTGATTAAGTTGGGTTAAAGCCAAGGTTTGTACATCAATCTTGATAAATTTATGTGAGGACTTATTTTAGAGCACAATCACTGGTGTATGGACAGCAGTTTTATTTATATATCTTCCCCTATGAGAAGGGGTTATGGCCCTGGGCTATGCCTAGACTAATTACATTTACAAATTCACTTGGCTTTCTCTTCTCCCACTTTTTTCACTTTAGTAGAAAATAAATAATTAAAAGCACACACATCATGGTGACTTCACTAGGCAATGAGGTTGTCAGGTTGCATCTCACAATATGTGAACACAGTAAAAAATAATGTATTCTCTACATGTTCTTGCAACAGGAGGACACAAACTTCTATAGCAACTTCTGAAATTTCTACAAAAGCAAGTTCCTGTAACATACCAGAAATCTATTTGAATTATGAGACAAAAAAAATAGTTTTCACAAAGAAACCTACTCACTTTAATCCTAATGAATAGATAGCCTCTCAATGATAGTAACAACTCTGAGTTTCATTTACAAATAACGCTGTTGAATAATTCTACAAAGGGCTTAAAAATGGTGACTGATGGATGGTACCAGTTTTATTTATACATGTATGGTAGCTATAAAGTTGAAATAACTGTATTGTTCAAGCTTGATTCAACATGTTACTGAGAATTGCCATTTCAAAAACAAATGATGAATACAGAACTGGACTTCAAAATATTTACCTTTGTCACACTGAAATTTCAAATTGCAGGTAAGAGTTTCCAAGACACTTGAACAGTTCATCAAGTAACCCTGTGGTGAGTATTGCGGTAGGTTACCAAGACCTTCGGTCAACAATAAAGGAACTCGCAGCTGTCAGTCCTCGTGAAGAATACTCAGTTGAAAGGAGTTGTTGGTGTCCCATAACCAGTAATTTAACAACAGGAGTATGAACACCTAGTCTTCCCCTTATCCCACCCAGAATAACCCTGAACAATGAGGTTTAGAATCATTACAAAGTCTGCTGATATCTTCAAAACTGCAGGGAAAAATAACTTCCATCTCGGCCCTATCCAGAACACATAAGTGAGGTAGTATACAGACTGAAGAAGTTATGACCCTATAGTAGTTAGCTCTTGATGATGAGATTTTAAGTGATTGTTCATTTTATTTATAGTAATTTCTCATGCAATCAGAATTAAAGGGAAGTTTTGATGTCAGATGAATTGTTTGTTCAAGGATAGTATATTGATGGAATGGAACACACACAAAGCCAGACAAGACACTGCTGTGAAATAGAAGCTTTATTGGGTGGGGCACAGGCTGCCCTGTGGACCAAGACAGCCAGCATTTGGCTTGGGGAAAGAGTTTTCAAGGATTGTTGGGGGGTGGGGTTCTGCCAGGTGTGAGCAGCAGAGTGTGACACGGTTGTCACCAGGTACCCTCCTGGACACAGTTGACTTCTGTGGTTAGAACAGTTCTGGGAAGTTTCTTTTCTTGCAACCCAAACATGAACAAGCTCCAGGGCAGGCTGCCCATCATATACAAACTCAAAAGATTATTGGGCCAGTGGTGAGGCTGAGGAGACATCAATAGTCAGGAGACAAATGTAAAAAGAAGGACTCAGGAAAGAGAAACTAAAGATAGTAGGATAACAATATTATTTTCTAGACTTTAAAAGTAACCAGCATTTCAAGAACAATATTCTCATGAGTAGGAATAGTTCCAGTGAAACAGAGAGAAGAAAAGTTGGTATAAGTAAAGCACTGTCACTTTGTGAAGCTGGCGCTATCAACCCAAACTAAGCATGACCACACCTTTTGTTTTAGCTTCAGATCTCCTAAAAACACACCAGAGAATTCCATTGTAAGAGGTTTATTTGGAAATGTGAGACAGAGTGAAAAAGGAAGCTATTTAAAATATTGACATTTTGAACAAATCTTTGCTGAGGATCCATTGGAGATTACCTGGGAACTCTTGAGAGATGGCGTAGAAAATACATCAGGGTTAGAGCCAGTGATTATTTATGGGCTATTTTAGAAGTTTCTGCTTTCCAGCCTGCTGTGTGTGTGTGTGTGTGTGTGTGTGTGTGTGTGTGTGTTTGGGAGGTCAGGTGTTGAGCCAATCAGGTGTTCAGTAGCTAAGGAAAGCCCTCAAGCAAATGATAGAAACTGTGGTAACTAGGTGGTTATGAATGAAACCCCAAGAGCTTCTGTTTCACTCTGAAAACCATGAAATTCATTTCTAATTTATTTCACAAAAATTGCAGTGTGTGTACTAATGACATGCAATTATATCAACAGTCATATTAATTTTAACAGCCCCAAGTTGGAGAAAGCCTCATGGCTGTAGTAGCATTAGTAGATTATTGCAATGATTAATCTTGTTTACAATTTAATTGGATTAGGAGATGCCTAGGAAAGTAGAAGAACACATTTCTGGGTGTGCCTAGGAGAGTGTTTCCAGACATGCTTGGTGTGTGCACCAACAAACTCCGTGAGTAGCACCTGCCTGGATTGTGGCTTCTAGAGTCCAATAATCCGGGGCCTCAGTCAGGAGAAAAGAAGGAGGAAATCCGGTTGGCACAGAAAGCCTTGATTCTGCTGGAGAGGTGCATCTTTTGGTCCTACCGTTATCCATGGACTTGTTTCCTTAGCCTTTTGGCATCAACTCAAGATGAATAGCAGAAATATACGTTGAGAGGAGACAAGGAAAAATCATATTTTCAAAACTGTGGTTTTTTTTTTTTAGTTTCAATGTGTCAATTTATTTTTTTTATTTAAAGAAAAAAAAGAAAGGAAATAAAATTTTAAAAAACAAAGCAGTAAAAGGGTACAAATAATACAGAATTTCAAGGAAAAAATACAGTAAGATATCACTAGTTAATGGGTTACATGTTGTCATCTTTGAAATAGTTGTCCAAATTATAAAATTAAAGCACGTAAAGTGAACATTCATACAATGAGATTGCAGACAGTGCCGATCAATGATCCAACAAAAGTTCAGTAATATGGATTTCTATCCTACACGCTCAAACATGCATGCAGTTATATCCTTTAGACCACCTTCCTTTCCTCTCTTTTTAATAACAATTAAACTTTTTGGGGTTTTTTACTCCCACAATTCTTATTATTTTTTGGAGAGAATAAAACCTAACATGGCTAAATAAAACAGAGTCGGTTAGAGCGGAAGGATGGACATAGTACATGATGTAAAGATAGAATATCAGGTGATCTAAAATGGTTACCATTGTGCCTCTTGCTATTTTTTTTTAAAGTTGCCTATACTGTCAGGTATAATGGAATTGATCAAAACAGTACAGAACAGAACCAATAAAACCTACACTGGAGACCTTACAGGATTTCAAAAGAAGATAATAATCAAACCATAATGGGCATCTTAGTGAATCTTATTGCCTTCAAAGTGGTTGCCTATACCCTCATATTTGACACTATCAAACAAAATAGAATATAGTAAAATCTGACAGGACAAGATGGGGAGAGCAATACTGGGGATCATATCAGGTTAATAGGAAAACAAAAAAGTTACTATAATATATCCCACTATTTTTTAATTTAGTTTTCCCTTAATTGAAAACAAATGTAAGAAAAAAATAGATTATTTTTTTAAAAAGGGTGGGATTGAGGTAAAAGAGGACATTGTATTAGAACAACACAGGTCAGAACCGAACAATTTAAGCATCATTGTGTTTCACCCCAGATAATCTAACATAACAGTAGTCACCATAGTGCCTCCTTCCTTGAATTATTTGAGTATAACTTCATATACTATAGCATCAAGCATATCAAGTCAGTCTAAAGCTATTCAAGAGAATGAAGAAATTTCAGGGTATTTAGAACCAGTTAACAGAAAACGAACAAGGGTTTCTATATTATCTGCTTGCCTATAAAAAATTTTGTTTGTACTATCGCATATAGTAAAATATAGTAAGATACCACATGTTAAAACCAGTGGAAACAGGTGTACAACAGCTTGATGGGACTTCAAAACAAAATGATATGAAATCAGCACTAGCTTTTATGATGTGTGGTTTTCTTCAGAATAGCTATTCGTACTATCACCGATACTAAAATCAAACAACCCAAGTTAAACCATTGCAATTAATGAGTGATAACATTACATGGATTCAAACCAATATGATTGGGAATCATGATTACCACATACTTTTATGTATTCTTATCATTTCTTACACTAGGGAAAACTGTATATTTAAAAAGCACATGTTTGAGAATAAAAGTTACCCAAAGTTACAAAAAAGGTTTTTAAAATAATACAATAATCCAGAGCTCAGCTTTTCTCCTGTAAAAAGGGTTTCCCATCTGAGAAGAGGCCACCAATTTTCACCAGTAAATTTACCTCATACATTTTATAAATTCTCCAGTCCCATGAGTGCCACACATAAACATTCCCAGCTCCTGACCGTAATACTTCCCATTCTCTGAGCACCCACAATCCCTTCTGAGTGTGTGCTTTTTCTGCCAAATAAATCTCTTTTATCTCTTGCCAACTTAGTCCTGAAAACTCTTTCTCTGTGATAGAAGTCAGTGAATCTAGTCTATGGGTGAAATTCTTTTTCCATGACAAGAGTTAAGGAAACTTTAACTTAATTCTACAGCTAGGGTGGGTTCAGAAACTTCCAAGAATCCTGTCAAGTGACAATGCTTGACATTCCTGACCATGTGTCCTAGGGTGACTACTGTAATCTTCCCCTGAGACACCACAAAGGCATCCTTCGTGGTTCTGACTATGAAATCATGGCATGGGTTAGGGCTGGGAAAACCAGAAAACGAACTGGGTGAAAGGTGTCAAAGGTCATAAAAACCAAAGCTGACAAGTCAGAGCGATGTTTCCTACAGGGGCGGGGCTTGCACCAACACAGAACCCATACTGATGTCCCTCTATGGCCGAGCACAGTGGACCAATCAGAACATGCTATTTTCAGTCCTTCATTTGAATTTGGCATTGCTCAAAGAGCCAGCCAGACAGGCTTTTCTTCAATTCTTTATCTGCAGCAGGTGAAAGCCAGGGAGGTTTGTGAAAGGACAGTTTATACCTGCTGTGAAGGCAAGTGAGTTTTTGATAGGATAAATCCTTCAGTTCCTCATTTGCATGAGGAGCCAGCCAATCAAGGAATTTTGGACACAGTGACCCTTTTCCCTTGTCCTCAGGGTAACTGTGAGCCTTTTCACCATCCCTCTGGCCTGGTGAAGTGGACTTTATTGTCTTCAGTAAATGTATTTCTTTGCCTTCTCAGTGTGTCTGGTCTCATTCTTGTTCAGTTCACCAAGAGCTTGGAATGAACTCCCACAGGATCCTCTGTCTGGAATCCTTCATGTGGTCATAATGAAGACATAAACTAAATATTCTTCTTTGCTTTCATCCATATTGCTGCATAAAATGTAGTTTTTTTCATTCTTGTTGCTTATATCCTATTATAAAATAAGATGGTATTATTAGAGCTCTCTAAGAAACAAAACCAATAGTAAATACATAATTATGAAAGAGGCTTCATTAGGTTGCTGACAGGATCAGAGGCTGGCTGGTCCTCCTACCATGGTTTCCTGCAATCTGGAGAGCCAGAGTTCAGGAGCACATGGCACAGGGAGCCTCAGAATAAGAGGCACTAATGTGCAGCCCCAGTTGGAATTTGAAAACCTGAAAGTTCCGTGGGGAGTCCCTGGCATGAGTCTGTCACCAGATGGGGCCAGAGAAAATGCCCCAAAGAGGAGGAGGTGGAAATCTCACTTCATCCATTAAGGCCCTCCAGTAAGAGCCTTAACGGGGTTCATTAGGCAGAAATTTCAAAGTGCACACTCCAAGAGGTAGAGTGCAGGGCAGAGAAAGAAAGAGGGTGGGAGGGAAGATGAGAGAGAGAGAGAGAGAGAGAAAGAGAGAGAGAGAGAGAGAGAGAGAGAGAGAGAGACAGAGAGACAGAGACAGAGACAGAGACAGAGACGGGAGGGAGGCAGGCTACAGTAGTTTGGAACTGGGAATATTTATGGTATTTTTATCTGCTTTTGGAAGTGGAAATCTGTGGAATTTGAGAATCTGTCAGAAGCTTTCTTTTGTGTCTTGGGAAAAGTTCACCCTATCCAGAGAAAGGGTGGGAGAAGGGCCCACGGACAGAAAGAGAGTGGCCTGTTGCATTTGTCAGGAAAAGCCTATGTCACAGAAGGAAAGACGTGATTTTTGGAGAAGTGAAAGAAGCTCACTTACAAGTAAAGGTGGAATGGCCAAAACCCACTGGCGAATGGAAGGAAACGGCCCAGGCTTACTATGTTCTGGAGAAAGGAAAAACATTCTCCTAACTGAGTGGGGTCCTGGAAGCTGCAGTTTTCATTTTTAAATTATGATTCCCTGGTCTCTTTTCTACCATCCTTATGTCTTCTATCCTGATCACCATCATTCTTCAGTGTATAGAAGGCTCCATATTTTGGTGAGAATGATGCTTATGAGTATGTTCTATTGACAAATCCCATTAAGCAACACACTTATGATTCATGGTCTTGCTTCATATATGTTACTCTCCAAGAAAAATTATGCCAGCTAATAGGAACACAGCCCTTTAAAAACAAATAGCAACACTGATTTCACATTCCTCCAGAAGGAGAAATTCTAACATCAGAAGGTGAATGCTACTTGCTTAAATTACATTTTCAAGCAGTTTTGTTGGAGGTTCAGGAGGCTTCAGTGCCTGTCTGTGATTAGATGCGAATGCTCTGGAGAAGTGAGTAAGACATGCCAAATGTTAAATCTTCATTATCATATGTTCTCTCTTACGAGTTCCTCTCTTCAGCTCTATTTTTACATTTCCTTTTTACAGTTCCATAGTTCTCAGCAACTGTGGCAGGTTTTTGTGAAATCCAGCTCATTATGAGACCAGAAGAAAATGTCTTCGTTTCTTCTGATGGGTTGAGTTCTTCAGACTCCTTTGTGCAAATAATATTCTCTCTCCCCCCACATCTTTCCTAAACATAGTAAACCTCCCTTGAGATATGTATCTCTAGGCAGAAACAGCTGTGTTTTCTATGTTTTTGCAGAAGCAGAATACGTAAGTGCAAGGGAGTGGGCATAGTATATATCTTTAAAAAGATAAGTCTTTCCTTGCCTTTTTGAGAGCAACCTTAGACATCTGGGTGAAAATGTAAGTGAAGATAGACTTAGGTATTTTTAGAATTGCAGTCAGAGCCAATAGAAGCTACTTTAGAAATGCAAATGAGAATTGCATTGCCAGGAGGCAGATGTTGTAAGAAGAAAAGCTTGGGTGTGTAGCATGATACCCTGCCAGGGGTGATAGTTGTGATTTTTCTCTTTTCTAAGAGTGAGGTAGTGGAAATTGTCCTTGGGACTAGTAAAGTTATCCTTTGAGCTCTGGTTCCCAGCCCTTGAGGTTATAGAGATTTTGGATAGTTAAACATACAACTCTCAGTGTTCCTATCGTCCAGTATAGATTTCCATATTCTTTCCAGGACAGGATAGAACACAGAACAAAGAGAGGTATAAAACAGGGAACAGGGAAACTGAGCTCATGCCACAGAGAACAGAAGTTGGAGCTGACAGTTTGGATGTATGATAACAGAACAAAGAACTAGGAAAAGTGGTTATCCTTAAGAATTACTGGTCTTCAGCCAAGAAGAAAATTAAGTACTGAAATTACATGTTTCCTTCAGGATAGAGACTGAAGAAACCTATATGAAATTGCTTCTTCTCTGTGAGCCTGCCCATCTCTACCTGAAGGACATGAACATCTGTGTACTAACTGTCATTTTATGGAGTGCTTCCCGCATACACTAATGACTGACATTTTTGAACATGCAATTATCTGTTTGTTCTAAACTGCTGGGGATTTAGATTCAAGAGACAAATTAATTCTGCAGAAGAGACAGGGAGAAAATGAGATGGAAATGGAGAGATGTTTAGTTGTCGGACTGATTTTTAACCATTTCGGGATTTTTTCTGCCTGTTACCATCTATTTTGAGACATTTAAATATGCAGTGATATCCCTTTTCCCATTCTGACTCAACTTCTCTTAAACTTTGATTTTAAAGAAAAAGAAAATGGGGCTTTACAACACAGGTGATATTTAGACATCTCTAAAATAAGTAAATAAATTTAAAAGTAATTTGGGACATCTAACCCAAAAGTTCCTCCCCTGGGCAGGCATTGCCAGTCTACCAATTCCAGTGAAGCTGGTAAGAAACTTAACAGAGAGCCCGAGTGTTTCTCTAAACTTAATGAACCTCTCAGACTTACTAAGGTCAGACAAGTTTTTTCCTGCCTGTAACTCCTGACCCTTCTCATCTTAGAACTTTCCCTTTAGAAAATTCAAATTGTAAATTCTGTCTCTGGCCTTTGATCTAGTCAAGTAAAATGACATTCCCAAGCATGCCAGTCCTCCATCTGCAAGGTAAGCAGCAGAGATTAGTAACACCTCCTCCCAAACCTGGGCCAGGTAGAGGCCTAACTTTTGGGGGCATCAATCAGGAAACTCAAGATGGCCTGGATTCATCCATTGTCTTGACTGTGCTGACTCTCTGAACTAACCGCTGCAAGACCTTGGGTAAATTACTGAAACTTCTACTATTTATTTTCCCTATATGTAATGAGGAAAATTTGTGTTTCAATGGAGTTGAGTTCAATCTCTCTTCCTTTGCAGTGTTGAATGAAGGCTTCATTGCCTTGTGAATTAATGGAGTGCAGTGGCATAAGCATCTGCCTGGCAAGTGCGAGGTCGTGAGTTCAATCCCCCGTACGGCAAAAAAAAAAAAAAAGAATTAATGGAGTGTAACTTTTATTTTAGAAATCTGTTTTTTAAAAGATGCTTTTAGCCAAGGTATGGTGGCACATTCCTGTTGTTAATCTAGCACTGGGGAGTCTGAGGCAGGAGGATCACTGAGAGCTCAAGGCCAGCCAGGCTACATAATGAGGTCAAATTCAGCCTGCACTACATAGTGAGACCCTGTCTCACAAAGACAAAAAGAAAAAAAAAAAAAAATCGAACAGAGGAGGAAAAAAAAAAAAAAGAAAAAGAAAAAAGGCACTTTTAGAATATATAGCTATATTTGAAAAAATGAACTTCTGAATTATGCAGGTGAAGTTTGTGCTGGATTTTGTTAGAAAAGTGAAGATGATAAAGTTTAGATCTTGTTTATCAATAAACATTATCAGTTGTGGTTTTTTTTTAAATTTTATTTTAAAGAGAATAAAACCAAGCAAAACAAAGCAGTGAAAGTGATACAGGACTTGAAAACAGGATAATAGGAAATCAACAGTGGTTACTACAATGCCTCTTGTTATCTTCAAAACTGTTGCCCATACCTTCAGACATAATAAAATCAAACAAAACAGAACAGAATAAAACCAGTCAAAACAGAACATTGAAGAAAACAAAACAACAAAACAAAACAAAACAAAATGGTGAGAACAATATTGGATTTCAAAACCAGGGCGGAAGGAATTTACATCTACAAGGGACTTACTATGGGCCTGGAATTTAAAAAAAAAAAATCTGAGTTAATTTATTTAATGCTCCCAGAAGCTCTATTCCTGGTAATTCCTGGATATTCCTGGTAATTCTATTTTACAGATGAGGAAAGTAAGTAGTAGATGTTTTAGTAATTTACCCAAATTCTTGTGGCCCTATAGGAGAGAGCCTGGACTTGAATGTTAGCACTTTCATCTGGCCACTTTTTATGTTGATTAGCTTTATCCTGAATGTAGTCTGTGGTTTACTAAATCACATAATAAAACAAGTGCAATACCTAGGGTGGTCTTCTGTTGCATGATGTTTAGGAAGAATGCTATTTATAAAAGGAAGGTTTACATGCTTCCAAACCAACTCTGATTTCTTTTTCTTTTGGTAGTGGGAATCAAACTCACAATCTCACCCTTGGCAGGCAGGTCTGTGCCACTGATTTATCTTCTTAGCTCTCAGTTTTGATTTCTGAAGCATCTAATGGAGATATTTAATAAAAATTTCCTTCTTGTTAGCATCATGTGACGAAGAATCCCATGTCCAACATATACCTGCTGATTTAAATTGAATTCTATAAATGTTTACGGACAGCCCATGCTATGAAAAAGACCTCAGCACTGGACCTGGATAATAAAAGTACTATGGTCAGAGATATAGGGTTATAAACAAGTAATTGTAATTATGATAAATGCAGTCACAGAGAAATGTACAATATCACAGTGTGAGGCTGGCTGATCAGCCGTAGGCTAACTATGAGAGTCTAGGGATGCTGTGAGGAGAGTGATGATTGAATTGAGCTTTCAAAAAATAAATACGTGAAAGCCATTAGAAACAGTAGATGTGGTCAAGTACATAAACAGAGCCTTGAGAACCTGGAAGTTCTAAAGCTTTAGATAGTGACCTTTTAAAAGCACAAGTAAATTGGGTTCACGAAACGAACTCATGTTACTGGCCTGCAATGACTTTTTGACTTAAAGAGAATTATCTAAGCATGACTCACTACTAAGTAAACCTACCCCCCCTGTAGGTTTAAAATTCTGAACTAGTTTTTTCAATTTTAAATGTCTTATTAGTACACTTGTGTACATAATGATCATATCCCTTTGGGCACATGTATAATAATGAATTTTATTTCCTGTTTTGTTCTCTTGAGTTTATTCTAAAGTTTGAAGGCAAAATGTATAGCTTTTGAAAGGAATTTGAGAATAAATGCATTATATGCTCATGCAAATATAATAGTCAATGAAATGGACAGGATTTTGTAAGCAAAAATCTGTAAGACCACCAAAGTTTAATGTGATGGGTAGATGACCACTGTATAATAAAGCACATATAACAAACTGTTAATTTCAAAATCTCTATGTGCAGGTATGCAGATGTTATTTATGTGAGTCTTTTACATTCTTTTCATGTTTGAAATATTTCACAGTAAATTATTGAGACATAGAAGCAATACACCATGTCTCCACAGGAAGGCTGGAAATTACCAGGACACATAGTTTACCCATGTGGCTCTTGCATTTGTGCAGAGCTACTTGTTTTTCCATATCTAGAGTTAAAAGTCAAGGTGGTTGACTAAGATTTAATCCAATCCCTTAATCACAGTTATCTTTCAAATAAAAGCGTGTCCCCAAGATAGCCTATTAAGAAATGAGTAAGCCTTGTTGATGTTTCCTGGGAGTAGAACTGTCCTCACTCAGCTGACAGCATTTTCTGAGCCATCTGGCTTTTTCTCGGGGGTTATGGAAGAAGCCTGGGCTTAGAAGAATTGTTTGAAGCCATTTTATGACAGCACTGGGAGCCTAGCAGAAGGTCCTTACTGCTGCAAATGTAGAGCTGCTGAATCAAATCCCTAATATTAAACATACAAATAAATCCATTGAACACTCAAAAAAGCCTCCTCTGATTCAGCCCAGTAAGTATTTCTTTGAATATTTTGCAGAGTATGTATGTGAAGTCAACACAACATTCATAGTAAAAACACAATCTTACTAAAAATTAATAAGGAAACATAAATACATATGTATTTGTGTTTGTCATCTTTCTGTCACTGACAAAATACTCTGAACAAACAACTTCAAAGTGTGAATTGGCTCTGATGCCTTGGGGCCTGTGAGAGGCGGAGACCCTGGTAGGAAGGGCGTGGTGGTGCAGACTTCCTTCCTCATGATGGCTGGGGTGGGGGCGTGGAAGGGACCAGGGACCAAACAGACCCCCATCAGTCACGCCCCAGTCACCTGTTTCAACCCCAACTCCTGAAGTTTCTACTGCCTCCCAATAGCACCAGCAGCCCAGGAACCAAGCTCTCAACAAACCCAGGAATAATCCAGGGTCACATTATAACAGCAATGAAACCCATTTCAAAAAGTGTCTTTATCTCTAAGAAACATTTATACTGAAAGTGAGTATCCAAACTGATGCCATTATCAGCGAGAACTTTTTTATGCTGAAAGCATTCTACTTACTTTTATGTCTTAGGAACTCTTCCAGAAATGTCTTTAGACAAAATATCAATAATGATGAAAATAGACCAGGCGAAAGTCTTTTGTTTCAGAGGATACCAGAACTTTCCAGTATACACATATTTATATACACAGACATGCACATAATGCAGTAACACCCATATGCACAAGGATATTCACATAATACAATATCACAGTTATGTATTAATTCACGATTGGGCAGTTTTGTCTCTGTGCAAACACTGTAGTTCTTTGGTGTGCTTACTCAGAGCGAGAGGGTGTCCCCACTATTTGTAGCCCACATGATGGACTATAAATGTCACAGTAGTCATGTGCAATGGGATGGTGGGAGCCATGAAGAACAGATCAGAAGATTAAAATGAATTCAAAAGAAAATAGTCCAATCAAAAGAGATAAGCATAAGGTATACAAAACTACTCTTAACCTAAGACAGCATGCGATTTCACAGTTTGCTCTTGTTTTTTCACTAACTAGAAGGAAGACTTTCTAAAACAATGTTAAAACACCTGAGTATACTCATACTCAGTGAACATGTGTTATCGTCATCAGCCTAATTCAATCAGTATACTTTTGTTTGACTGTCAGTGAAATTAGATTATTTATAAAAGTATCACTACAAGCAGGTAAGTGACAAACTGCGCTATAGCATAACAATGGATCTAAGAGTACCAGGTGACAAGAATTTTCCACCTTTATTTAAAATCTTATGGGACTACTGTCATATGCACAATGGACAGACATGTCATTCTGTGTCTGTCTGTGTATTTTTTATGCATATAAAATTAACATGCTTCAGTGGTCTTGGTAGAAGTACCACAGATATACAGGGTGAGAACAACCAGAAATTTATCTTTTCATGGTTCTGAAGGCACAGGTTCAGGTTCAGAATGTCATAAAGTTGATTTTTGGTGAAACCAGCTTGCAAGCAGCTGCCTTCTCCCATAGTCCTCATGCACTGTGCATGCACTGAGAAAAAGATCATCAATGCCTCTTCATCTTCTTAGAAGGGCACAAGTCTTGTTGGATTGGGAACTAACCCATGTGACCTAATTTGAGATTAATTATATCCTTAAAGACTCTGTCTCCAAATATAGTCACACTGGGGGTTAGGATAGTCACGTATAAGTTTTGTAGGAATGTAACTCAGCCTTAACATACATATGCATGCACACACAGGTGTATAAGTATACATTGATATTTCTAACCTCATCCTTTCTAAACATTTAACCTTAGCAGTGAAACACTATAAAAGATAAAGGAATCTTGTAAAGACTTATTCTTCTAATTCCTCTTTCTCCACCCAATTCCCATTCCACATCCTTACCAGGAAAATAACTGAAAAGCACTAAAGCAATCATTGCCTCAGAGATGCCAAATATAGTAAGAAAAAATATAGATGAATTTAAATGTGTTTTTTTAGATAGAAAAATGTCATAGAGGGTATACTAACAAATTTATTTGATGTTTATTTGACTTTCAAATGTAACTGGGAGTCCTGTAACCTGGCAACCCTAGCCATAGATTGCGGATTTTTATTGCTTATTGTTGGAAGGGATGTGATATTACCTTTGAGATCAGAAGTAAGTGAAATTTTTGATCTTGCATAATCCTCTGCATTGTATGTCTTAGATGATCACAGTTGAGACTGCTGTTGAGTAGAAGGTGTGACAGTCTTATTTCATGTTTAATTTCATCAGCGTCAAGTGATGTTTTTGGTGTGGCTTCAGATGGATGGCTGTGTGACAATATGAGAACATCACACAAGATAAGACACAGGTTCTGTTTTTAACAGCTATCCCTTAAAGAAACGTCCTGACAGTAACACATACTTAGCATATAACTCTCTGAGGACCATGCCGGTGTGCTGGAGTATCAGCTGGTGCCTTTGCATTGATTTTCAATAAAGATAGTGGTGTAATTGAATTCTATCTTCTCCCTCCAAAGTCCTTGCTCTGAGGCATCAGAATGTAGCTTTTTTTGTAGTCTTTGTAGACATGATTACTTACCTTGAGATGAGGTCATAGCGCAGGAAGGCAGACCCCAATCTGATGTGACTGGTATCTCTACATGAAAAGAAAGTCCTGTGAAGACAGTCCTAAAGAGGAAGAATCCTGTGGGTTGACAGAGGGAGAACATGGAATTAGGCAGTTTTGAGCAAGAAATGCTCCACATTTCTAGTCAACCACTGCAAGCTAGGAGTGGGACGGAGGGATTCCCTTGCTTTTGGAGGGAATAAGGCTGCACTGACAACTTGATCTAGGACTGCGGGACCCCGGGAGTACAAGACAATGAGTTTTCTTGTTTTAAGATATGCAGTCTACAGCACTTCATTGCAGCAGCCCTAGAAAACTAATACAGATGGTTAAAATAATTATTACCAGAAGAACAATGGAATGAAGCCACCATGGATGAGGGATGTTTAAGGGCTGTCTTGGGACCTATCTGGGGGAAGTCGTCTGATCCTGGAAGGACATCTTAACTCCTAATAGTTCAGAGCTTCTTAAAAACACACTCTGTCTAGAAAAGAAACAAAAATTCATTTTCTTGATGACACTTTTTATTTCATTTTACTGCAACTATTCTAATGAGAAGTGTGAAAAGCTTTTTATTGTCATATCAGATTTACATGGTAAAATTTAATGTACTTCTTGTCAGCTTTAAACACTGGAAATATCAATAAAATGTCAAATTATATTTGACTTCAAACCCAAGTGGTTATAAAAGTGCAGTACAAATTTACAATCATTTAGTCTTCCCCTTTTCCCACAATAAAACCCTATTTTATTCTTGATGGGAAGCTAAAGTTATTTTGCTCAAAGCTGGTAATTTATTAGGGCTTACCTCAGATCAGAAGTGTTTCTTTTAGAAATCAATTGTAAGCCTGGAACTAGGACCAAACTTTTTAATTACGGCTTTGAAGTAATGTAATTGTGGTTTTTAATGTCTTGTACATCTGCTTGAAGGATTATGTGAGTTTGTTCAAAGTTCTGGAGCAATAAAATTAAATTTTTGGACAATGACCTAGCAAAAGGGGTCTGGTGATGCTAATTGGAGTGTATAACATAGTATCTCCTGATGCGTTTTGTGATCCATCTTCACGATGAGCACGCTGCCCAGGGTGTCTGCGGGAGCTGCACCACAAGAAATCTCTGTCAGCTTTCTGCCTGACTACCTTAATTTTTCCCTTCCATTTCCTAAGTTCTCCATATTGAGATAATTTATTCCCTCTTGGAAAGATTCAGTGGCATGCAGTTGGTGTTGCTCACTGCTATCTATGTGTAAAGATTTGAAGTCAACACTATTCTATAGATTTGGATTTTAAGGCGGTGGATTTTTGGGGTCATTTGTGTCAAGGAAATACAGGTGAGTGGGACAGGTTTGCCACTGAGGGCCCAAAATCAATAGCAGAAGAGGGAGGATATGGGGAGTGCAGATATGGAGAGACCCCAGGAAGTTTGTATATTGGTGTATTCTCTTGAAAAGCATTTCTACACTATTCCAGGGTGTTCAGAGCTCTGTGATCATAAATTACTCAGACTAAAAAGCTACAGATGGAATCAGAATTTCCCTTTTCTATGCTTTCTCCTCCAGTTCATGTTTTTCTCTTTTCTTTTGTTTCAATTTTATAGTTAAGTGGCCTCATTTAGGTCCCCTAAAGTCAAATGTGCATTTATGCCCTTTCTCTAGAGAAGTAAGGAATGTTTGAAGATACTCATTTTTCACCTGATATACTGTTCTTATTTTTTATTAGAATTCTCTTATCTTCAATTAGATTTCTTTGTTTGTTTTTGTGATGCTGAGGATCTACAATTAGTTCTTTTTCTAAAATTATTTTTGAAGAGAAAAAATAAAAATAGAACAGACTTTCAAAACAAGAGAATAGGAGAGTAACTAATTAATGCATTCCATATTGTTATCTTCATAGTAATTACTCAGAGTGCAAGATATGGGCATGAAGTATTGTCCAAACGATATTACCAAAAACCTTTTTTTTTTTTTCAATGAACTAAGTATAACTATCTTAATGGAAGGAAAGGAAAAGGAATATATATATATATATATATATATATATATATATATACACACACACACACACACACACACACACACACATGCATATGAGAGTTAAGATACTGTTCTTTTACTCACAATTTACACTATTATGATGAACTTCCTATATGACTTAGATTGACCTGAATAAAAATTAAATATTCAATTTGAAAACAGGGTTTATAAAATTATCTTTCCAGTTGTGGTCTTTGGTTGAACTCAGTAATTTGATTCTGAGCAAACATCAGTTTCATCTGCTCTCCTTCACTTATGATCCTAAACAATGTCTTTGTAACATTAAGAGTTCCTGAATGAACAGATGATAAATAAATATAGCTATAGATGGTATAGCCAGAGATGTAGAAGCAGATGTTGATGTAGATGATACAGCCAAAACATATAGATGTAGGCAGATACATGCTGAGGATTTACAAAGCAGGCTTACAATGGCCACCACAAAATCATGGGTAGAAGAATGTAAAATGGTCATCTGTGTGTCAAATGCCAAAGGCCCAGAGGTTACTGCGAGATCCAATCCAAGTCCTACTTAGGAAGCTGAAGAGTGGGCATCGGAGGACTGAAAAGTCTTCCCTGCAATCCTGAAGGAACTGAAGACAAACATGTTAAGGTGATGAGGAAGACCAGAGTTTCTGTGAAGAAGCAAAAGGGAAGACTTCTTACTTCTCTTTTCACTCCACTGGGCTCAGAGCCTATTGGTTGGTGCCACCCATATCCAGGGTGGGTCTTCCCTTCTCCATGGCTTGCATGTCAGTCATCACAGGTACACGCAGAACTGTGCTGTACTTATGCAATGATTGTTTTATATTCTCTTCAAGTGGACATAACAATTAACTATCACAGCCCTCAAATCTTCCTATCTCTGCTCCCCTCAAACATTGGAGCCCCTTCCTCTATCTTCTCTCCGTTGGTTGGTGGTTTGACTTCATTCTTTGTGAAGAAAAGTGTCATAGTTGATTATGTCAATCTGACAGGTTTAGAACTTTACGTAAGTCCTCTCAATAATTCTACACCCTTAGATATAGAGGACCCACCCTAGGGTGGCCCATCACCTGGACAGTGTAGAAGGGAAATAAATGAGGCAGGATAGACTGGCTGCTGGTCTTTGAAGGAGACTGAGTCTCCCCCTTTTAGCTTTAATATCATCTCCTGGCTTCTAGTGCAGACTCTTCGACTTCTGTCTTGGACCCTTCAACATTCTGGCACTGACCAACCTTCAAGGATAGGCCTTCAGCCTTGCATCGCAGACCCACTGGCATGCTGATATGAACTTGCACACAGCACCGCGGTGAGCTCTAGACCTTGCATGGAACCCTTCAGCCTCCAGTGTTCAGAACCCCTGCAACCTTTCCTCATCTGTGGCTGACCATCATAAGCCGAGATTGTCATTTCTTATACATTTATATACCTTGTGTTATATGTTTCTCTAGTAAACCACCAGATGAGAATTTCCCCCTTTGTGCCTAGATATTGTATTCTGCTGGTCTTTTGGTTATTTTTTGGAATATGGCTTAGATTGTCAGTTGCTTCTGGTTATACTCTTTCTTCCTTTCCCCCTATTCATCACCAGCCATATTTTCCATGTACTACATATGTTTTTGTGGTAGATAAGATAATTCCTCTGCCCACCCTCCTAAATATCCCCTTCCAGGTCTCTGGAGCCTGAGGTTATCTTCTTTCATGGCTGGAGCAGTGGAATGTTCAGACGCAATATCACCTTGCCTCGAAATTGAGAAGTCAGCCTGGTTTCTTTGGCTGGGCCAAATGTAGTCCAAATGGATCTTAAAAGCAGATGAGGAGAGCAGAGAAGTGTTCAGGGTGTTACAATGTAAGAAAGATTCTACTGCTTTCACTGGCATTGAAAGTTAACAAGGGAGCCTGAAGCCACGCCCTCCAATATCTGGAAGAGAAAAGAAGGATCTCACTCCGAGCCCAGAGGAGGCAGTGTAGCCCCAAAGAGACTTTGGTTTTAGCCTAGTGAAACCTATGTCAGGTTCCTGACCTACAGAATATGAGCTCACACCATTGATTCAGTGAACTTCAGCCAAGATTCAGTGGTGAAAACAAAAACTCCAAGAGATGCTTCGGACAAAGAGTTTCCTATGTTGATTTGGTTACATGAATGATGAATGCACTGTGAGTCACTCAGAGGAGGGTGAAGCAGCCCAGAAAGTCAGAGTTGCAAGAGCCACAATCACCTGATGTGCAGGACTCACTCCCCACTTTTCCTCTTCCTTGCACACAATAAGGCCATAACACTAAACACCAAAACCAAGCTCTCACCCTTGCCTCAAGCATCATCCAGTTACGGTAAGTGGAATCACTCTCCCGCCGTTGCTCCATTGGAAATCCCAGATATCATCCTTAGTACTCGCTTGTCCCTATTCTCAGTTCCATTCATATCCAACAGACGACTATTTGTATGTCCCTTGTCAACAATCTGTAAGTCTGAATGATTTTCTTGATCTTTGCATCCATTATCCTGGTACAAACCAGTATCATTTCTCACTGTACCGAAAAAAAAATTTTTCTATTCCGTAGCCAAAGAACTACTTTTGAGATGCAAATCTGAGAATGAAGACCATCTGTAGATCAAAGATACAAGGGAAACACATTCTTTACAGTACATACAGGCCTCTATGCTCTGGTCTTATGCTCCACTGACCTTTCAAGTTCCACTTATCCTACATAACAGGACGAAAATGCAATTTTCCCAGGTTGTCTTTTCTCCCCTGTCCTGTCCCCATTTGACAGGTTCTAGAGTGTTGTTTTATCTTCTTCATGACTTCACAGACTCTGTCTGGGGGCCAGAAACTATTTCTTTCAGTGAAGTTCGGAGAAGAGACCAGTCCTCCCTCTTCTGCTCCTTGGGAATGTGGTTGTCTGTGGAAACCACTTGTCTACTCTGCTGTCTCCACTAAGACATGGGAATAGAAATTCAGTCTTTAGAGCTGCAATGTGAAAAAAATATTAAAATATGATTTTAAAGCATCTTCAGCATTTTGCTTACTTTTATCTTTCAAAGGCATTCAATTTCAAACATGGAAAAGTTTTTATTTTGTGTTTTTTTTTATGTTTTGATTTTGTAACTTGAACAGCTACTTCTAAGAAAACAATATATATCAATTAGTGATGATTTCTTATTATTTTTTGAAATTCTGTATCATTTCTACCTTTTTTTCTGAATTAAAAAAAATGTGCAACACCTTACGGTACTCTTTCCATTGCCACTCCGTGTAAGCTCTCAAAGGCCCCCTAGGACCCTTCTCTCCATGGTACTGGCCACAGGCACAGTAATGTCATCACTTGTGTCCACCTGTGAATGATCTAATGTCTCTGCAAAAGTTGCCTTTTGCTAAGGGAGAAAATGTGTCTTTTTCACCATTGTGTGTCCCATGGCCAGCACTGAGCTGGCCCAGAATGGTCATCAGAAAGCATGATGGAAAACATGAAAAAATTTCTCTAGTTTAAAGGAATGAGCTTAAGAAGGTCATCATTTCAGGCCAGCAGTGTTTTAAAAGGAACACCAGTGATCTGAAGCACAGAATAAAATTGGTATCTTGTCTTTTTACTGCAAAAAAAAAAAAAAAGAAAAAAAGAAAAAAAAAAAAAGAATAGAAGGGCATTATTTCCCAAGAAGTAAAATGGATTTGATTCATAATGGGACAGCAAACAAAGTGCATAAGAAAAAAAGAAGGCCAAGGGGATCTCCACTTATAAAATCTCAGAAAATGAGAACTGCAGATTTTACTGTGGGTTTTCTCCCACTTCCATTTCAGTATTTGATTTGCTGATTATCATGGTTAGGATAGATGTATCAAGTGAACAGACACAATTAGGTGCCTCCAATATGTAATAAGTGTTGTGGGAATTGTAAGGGGTATAAATCACAGTTTCAGAGTCCTCATGGAATTTTCAGTTTTAGCAAACAGCTAATGGCAGGTGGTGGGCTCTAAATGCTCTGAGCCTTGCTGTGGTAAATGTTATTTCTTTTATAAATTACTCTGGCTGAGAAAATCCAGGCTTTTTCAGTCTCTGTTCCTACAGTTTAGTGTATGTCCTTTGCTAATTCTTGGGGCAGCACAGAAGAGAAATTAACTCATCTCCTTGGGACCCTAGGAAGGCCATTAGAATGTCCCTCAGTTCTTAAGGGAGATTCTTCCTAGGGAAACAATTTATGTCAGTAATACTTTATAATGAGGCTGGATTCAAGTCAGAATTCTGTTCTGAACAGTAATCAGACTTTGATAAGCTTTCAATTTTCAGTTTCTATCTTTACAAATAGTAAGATGAAAGCAATAAAAAGTGATACCACAGTATTTTTTCTTTTTTTAAGCAAATCTTATTTTAGAATACCTTTTGAAATGCAGAGAATATCATAGTAGAGAATTTCCTTATATCTCTAGAGTCAATATCTTTTTAAATTAACATCTGTGATGAATTTTTACAATGAACCAGTTTTGATTATCATTAAATAGTGTATAGTATTGCACATGTTACATATATGCATGTAGAATTTGATAAGTTTTAATTCATGTTCTTTCTTCTTTGTGCTAAGATTCAGGGTGTATACATCCAGTCATCATGTTTCCTTAGCACCTCTTGATGTGGAGGTGTTTGTTTTTTGTTTCTATAGATGAAGAAGGTGATGCTAATAGATTTTCCAATATCTCTTCTCTCTTTCCTTTAAAGAGAAATGTCATTACATTAAACCATTATTTCTCCAGACTCTCTTGCAGCTAGGAGTTTCCATAGGGCTTCCTTCTGGACAATGGGATGCAATTAAAAGACTCTGTGTGGGACTTCTCAGAAAACCTTTTCAATGATCTGTCTTTGCTGAGATCTGCCTTTTTCCCTTTTCTTTCATATCCCTCTTCCTGCTTAGAGTGTAAAAATAATACAGAGATGAATCAAATGTGTCTTAAAAATATGGCAATATTTTCTGCTTATTTAAATCATGAAAATTAACTTTGTTATCTATAGATGTCATAAATTTATTTACATCCCCATGTGTTTTTGCATTAGCTTTGTAGAGCTATGATTCACATATCATAATCTGATCTTTATAAACCATAAAAGTCCATGGCTTTTAGTATGTTCACAGTTTTTGCAATCATCACAGCAATTGATTTTAGAACTTTTTTTTACCCCCAAAATAACCCCGTGCCTGTTAATAGTCCTTAATTAATGAAAGAAGTATGGGAGGCGCAGGCCTGATGACAACCTCAAGATCCTAGAGTTCTTCTGGACTTCTCTCTGAAATTTCTTATCATATTTGAGGAAATTCCCTTTCTTTTTGTCTGAAGAATATCTGAGAAGGTTCTGTTTTATGTTGCTGAAGACAGTCCTCATCGATATCAATATTAAATCAGATGTGGTAAGAACAGGTTTTCATGACTGGTTCAGAGCAAGTTTCCATCTGTACCCAAAGGACCTTCAGCTTTTTCTGAGCACTTCCCTTACAGGGCATTGCCAATACGTTCTACATTTTTTTCTTTCTTGTGTGTTACTTTTTGCATTCTTGGCTTACCTGCAAACTCCTGGAGTGTAAAATACCACTTTTGTAATATCCTTTTCTTGAGTTTCCAGAGCACCTCACTGAGTGCCAGGGCAGAGTAGCCCCCAGAAAATTCCTGGGCTTGATTCTATTTTAAGTAAAAATGTGATATTTTTTAGCAAAGATCCTATTCTCTGAAACTGACATTCACTAACACTTGGGTAAAGACAACTGGCCTACAGGACCAAAGCAATAAATCTCTGGTAGAATTTCAGAACTGTGGCTTCCTGTTCTTTGAAAACTGAGCCCAACTGTCACAACAGTCCCTGAACAGATAATGGAATAAATCTGAGTGCTACTTCTGACTTAACCAACCATTTCATTGCCTTCACAGGAGATTAACTGAATAGAATTAACAGCAAAGATTAAATAACATCTATCTTTAACATTCTTGAACATTTAATAAATGTTAATCATAGGTCCTGAAGAGCACTTCAAAAAGAAGTAGATTTGTTTTTATATGATGATGGCGCAGAACTTCAAGCTCATGTTGTTATTATACAAGGTGAATTTCCCGGTATATAAACTGTACCTCATTGAAACTCACTTTATACCCCCAAAGTAAAATGAAATAGAAATCTTTATTGATATCTATACATAATTTATCAATTATACAATTCTGGAGAATTTTAGTTTCAAATTATAAATCAAAATCAACTAGAACATTTTGAAATTAATTAGTAAATCATAAACATTATTTAGAAAATAAAATCTTAGAAATTAACACATATCCTAAGAATATCATTATTTTCTAGAACTTGTCAAATGTGTTTACATATTTATAGATGTAAGGAGACAGACATAGGATATATTGTTTGATTATGAGTCTATCTGCAACAGTGTAGTATAAATGCAGCATGATCAACAAATCTGTTTTCTCAGTACTTTTCTTATTTTAGCACAAAATTTCCCACTTCCTGGGAAACCTCTCATTCCCATTCAAACTCTAATTATTATTGAGAGCAATTTTGTCTTTGTTTTTGAAAATGAGGGCTGAGAATACAGCTCACAGCTTGCCTAGCATCTGAAAGGCCTCAGGTTCAATTGCTTATACTAGCAAAAATAGTGTAAAGAGCATTGACCAAGAAATTATCACATCTTTTTACTTTTGCAATAGGACAATCCGGAATATAAAGTACCCAAAACTACTTTTGTAGGGATTTGTATTTCTCCAGCTCAGCTTATTAAATTATACTCTAGATATTTACGTGTTCATCCTGTCTACCTGACAGCTTGAGACTGGGGACTGAATCTCAATTCTTGAATTCTTTGACATAGCTCATGGTAAGTATTCCATGTACATCTGCTTTGTACACAGCAATTTGCTAATATAAGTATTTGAGTACCTCATGGGAATTTACTTTGTTTTTATTAACCATCAAATTAAAAGGTTGAAAATTGTTGATTGCATAATGTGCAAAGAACTGGTCATAGAGGAAAAGACCAGATAATGCATTAGCTTAGTGATAAAAATGAGAGTTTCCATCTTTTACCCCAAGTACTTTAGAAAAAAGCTCTAAGTTTTCAAGTGAGAGCTTGGTCTGCCTCACATTTTCCAGGCTTCTTCATTTTCTTCATTTGACTATTTCAACTACATCTCTATTCCTTAAAAGGAGTAACAACCTGAGTCCCTAAATAAATTTTGGTCACTGGCTCCTGATGAGCATGTGTCTGTTGTTGACCTCAGGGCTTTGTGATTAGCCAATGATTGTGCTTAGTTTGTCATGTATAGGATGGGTATAGTTATCCCATGGATCTCTTAGGGTTCTTAGGAAGATTAATTGAAGTGCTGCACCTAAAGCTTTTAGACAGTGCCTAGACATAGCAAGTTTTATATAATTCTTTCTTAAAAATTCTATAGTGAAGAACACAAATGTTGCATTGCACATATCAAGTTGAACTTGGGTGCTATAAGGTGAAGATCAAATTCCTGGATGTTCAAAACCATCCCAGTAGTTTATTAATGCACATGTGTCTTGTTGGGCAGTGAGGGACCTCTGTGTCCTCCAGTTTTCTCTTGATGCCTAACAGACTTGGCACCTTCACAAGAGAAACGTATCATCTCAGTTTCCTAGGTGAGCATGTGAGGCATAACACAACCAGAGTCTCTGCTCAGGTTTTACCAGTAAAAATTAAGAGCTGCAGACTGCACTGAAACTTCACATTTGTAGAACCTTTCAGTATTGACAGAATTAAGCTTCATACTGCTGCCTAAGCCAAAGCTCTCAACAGCTAAAAGTCACCCCTCTCTCCCTGCTATGCGACTCTCCAGATAACTGCAGCTTACATGTTCAAACTGAGCAGAATTGCTCTTGTGCTTCAAACCTTTCCATTTAGAAGACATCTAGTTCTTTTTAAACACTCACTTGATTAGCTCAGGCCTCTTATTAACTAGAAGTGGTGAAGGCTTTACTGACACTTATGAAATATCTTTACCTTTGTTGTACAGTAGGTATTAATTGTAAGAATTAAATCCAGAAAAGGCACTACCACCCTACCCCCATGCTGGAGTCATACAGCGCAGCATACCAGGAGACAGAAATCTTCGGGGACACCTTAGACTTCTGCCCATTGCAGTGTTCTTTTGAGCTCTTGCAGGTCATGGTGCAGACTGCATAAAGATTTCTCTGGATGCAATAAAAAAATATTAACTGGGAACTGAGCGAAAAATAATGAAAATGGAGATAATAGTCGAAAGTACAATGCCACAGTGAGAGATGATGAAAGTAATGGAGGTAGAAAAAAGTACACGATTTCTGAATATATTATGGAGTCAAAATGGGCAGACCATCGTGAAGGGTAGAACATAGAGAAATGAGACAGAGGAAGAGTAAAGGTTGTTGTATTGTTGTCTGGTATGGTAGAGCAAACTGCCCCCAGATGTAGTAGTGCAAAAACAATTCTCATTGTCTTATATGTTTTATGGTTCAGGAATTAAGATGCTTGTCTGGGTCACAACTGAAGTATAAATTGAAGCCTTCGATTCCTGAGGGTATAAATGGGACTAGTGAATCTGTTTCCCCCATGGCACACACCAGGGGCTATTGGTGGGAGGCCTCATATTTCTTCACAGGTTTGCTTAAGTATCCTTGTGGCTTAGTAGTGGTTTTCCCCAAAAAGAGTGATGAAAGAGAAAGATCAAAAGAAGTCAGATGCCATAGTGTGTCTTTTACAAAGTAGTCAGAAGTCACATGCAGTCAGTCACTTTTGCCGTATTCTGTGTAACAGGAAGGAATCATTAAATCGGCTGTCACTCAAGAAAATGAAAATTAGGTAAACAGTTTGAAAAGATGATTTCAAATATATATATATCTTTTTAAGTTATCACAGGTAATGTTCAGAGTTCAAGTGTGTGTATGAAGCCACTATATTTGCAGACCTACTTCATAAATATTTTAGTAAGAATATTTGGAAATCTATGATTTTGGCCAAAATAAGTAAATACCAACACAGTTGAATGACGATTAGATTAGATGCATGTGAGCTGAAGTGGCCAAGGGAGGGTTGAATTTGAGCAAGGCTTTGGAAGATGAGCAGGGTTCAGTAGGGAGATACATGATAGTAGACCCAGGAGTCACTCAGCACAAGCCAGGGAATGGAGATGATCACGCAGGAACTCACTAAAGCCTCAAATCTGATTTGAGGGTAACAGGCAGAAGTCAGTAAAAGTTGGGAGCCTCTTCATGAAGAACTTTAAGTAATTTCAAGCTAAAGAGTCTGCGTTTGGTTTAGCGGCTGAGAATTTATGATGTTTACAGAGAGCAGGAGAGTGGTGACAGCCTTGTGACATTTCACCAAGCTGGCCCAGCCCAGCAAGCTTTCCCCGAGAGCTCCTGTTCCAAAAGCAAGTTTCATGCTCCTCGAACTTAGTGGTACTGAGGAACCTAAATATTTTGTGGCTAGAGGGACTGATTGTGAATCAAATTATTCATCAGGTTTGGAAGGATTTATTGAGGAATCCTGAAGGAAAAATCTCCTGTCTCCAAAGCAAGATTTAAACTGCTTAAGTGCACATACGTCAAGCAGAAATTATGGTAATTGGACTTAAACCTGCTTTCCTCCCTGCATACTGTAAATAAAAGAAGACAGTTTAAACAAAGGAGCAAGATGTAAATACAAGAGTGAGATCAAAGCAAATCTGGAATTTATTTCTACACAGAGAAAACAAAATCCAAGATATATGACCAGCAGTTTGTAATGCATTTTACAACACTAAAACCTGGCAGCTTAAAATATGATTTGCTCAACGTGTCTTTATAGAGTTTGCAAAACAATTTAGAATTTATTCTTTTTGGTGTTTCCCAATTATCTTACACTTAATGAAGTCGTTTACTAATTCTTCCCTGAAATATGCACAATGACTTGCATATTTGCATACAAATGAACTATCTGCATTCCTGCACTTTTCTTATCACTTAAACCACCCACACTGTTGGTGTATATATGTTATTTTTTTGTAGCAGCTTAATTATTTTTGCAACCTGATGAACTAAATGAAATAAAGACAAATGAGCGTATTTTAGGCATAGATTTAGTGGGGTGGCACAAAATTACTTGTAGCATCACTAGCCTTTAAAACTTATTCTAATGAAGAATAATTTGAACATAAGAACAAAGAATAATTTGAAAATAATCTTCAAGTATGTAGAGTGCAGAGTTTTTGACTAAGACGTAAGGATGTCGGAAGATTTAAAGCGATTTTGAGGCTAATGGACGTGCAGAATAGGGAAACAAGTGAAGAAAACGGCAGGGAGCTAACATGCACATTTACTAATTTATCATTTTTAATTAACACAGTGAAGGATGTACAGAATTAATAAATGAGGGCTGGTCAGCTATCCTCAAATAAATATTTCACTTTCTATCCTAGACCCATGCTTATATAATATGCATTCACAACAAAAGTAATATTTACCTTAATGAAGTGAAAATTAGTTCTTGGGGCTGTCTTCCTTGTTTTAGTAGAAAGAAATAGACATGAAGTGCTTATACACACAGTACCTAAACAGACACACACTGTAGCCATAGTTTTAAAATTGCACCCAGGTGTTAATTAGGTTAACAATGTCTAAAGGGCTCTTTGGGTATATGTATGTAACTAGGCTAGAAGGATCATAATGAAAAGAACAAGTTGATAAACATGGAACTGTGTCATGGTCTTCTAAGTTTTATTTAGGAGTCCACTAGAATTTAAATGCCCTGAGCACAAAGGGAATTTTTCTGTTTTCATTTCTTTCACTGTCATATTGTTAGTGCCTAGAACCTACAGAGTAGGTGTTTATTGACTTGTATTAAATAAATGATCCCTTTTGTTTTGCAGCTGAGACAGCCAGGGTAATGATGTTGGCCTGCTACTCATTATTCTTACCAGCCAATGGGAAAACTCTAGCATGTGGTCAAGTCGCGTATTGGTCAATTCTTTAGTTTCATTTCCAGTCCTATAGCGTATGAACAATCACCTGAAATGGCTTAAGTCCTTCACCTTGACAGGGTTCAAGTTGTGTCCTTCCTCCAAATTTCCTCTCCTGCAGCCTAGTGAGCCCCAGCTCATGCTTTATTCCTCCGTCTCTGTGACTCCGACTTCTGCCACCCCGGCTTTCCTTTTCACCGCTCTAAGCACGGGGATGATGAAGCACAGCTGTTTATGACCCACCAGTGATGCCTGTTGGTCTACTAGACAGTAAGCTCCAGCAGGTCTGCATGAGCTCAGTATTTCAAACTCAGCAAAGTCTACTCTCCTTGCTTAAGGGATATTTCCAGATAACAAAAATACCGACCTCTGAAAATTCTGGGATTCAGTGAATGCAGTGTCTAAAGTGTGGAATCAAGATGAAACAAGAACGATACTAACTTCAGTTAACACAGGAAACAGTTATTTTCTACCAATTAGTCCCTCCTGAGTCACTGTAAAGAGAGAACTTGTTAACCAATGAGTAATAATTGAGAAATTACCCTGTGCCCAGTGCTGTACCAGGACTTATATTTAATCAGCATTTTTAGAGTCTAGCCATGAGGGAAACCCAGTGGGAACTGAACATTTGAAATTTGTTGTGGTGAGAGTTTCGGCTTAAAAGCAGACTGTCACAGATTTCAACCTTCCAATGAAGTCTTCCCGTAGTGGTATAAAAGTCTTCTAGAAAAGTTGAGAACAAAACACATTCTTGTTGAGCATGTAGCAACTGAAATATTGACATGCATTTCACTGGCACTCTGAGGTCGTTATTGGTAATGATTTCACACAGGTATCATTTATTATGGGCCGCATTCTAAGATAAGGATCCTGGGTACGGAATGATGCTGAGACCTGGCTGACTCTGTAGTACAGACAGTCCTTTCAGGTAATGCCAGAGTCTGAATGTTTGTGTCCCTCCAAAGTCTTATATAAAAGCTAATCATCACTATGATGCTGTATGTGGGGGAGAGGATCTTTGGGAAGAGATTAATTAGGTTTTAAAGGCACAGCCTTCAGGAATGGCATTGATACCCCACAGAACTGCCTTGAAGCTTCTACCGCATAAGCTCACAAAGGTGCCATCTATGAACAGGAAGTGAGTCATATAGCTGCAGACACAGACTGCAGATTCCCTGATTTGGATTCTCAGCCTTCATAGCTTTGAGAAATAATTTTTTGTGGTTTATCAGCTATGTAGTTTGTGTTCTTATAGAAGTGCCAAGGGACTAAGGTAGCATTCATAGCTAAAATAAATAGCTATTGGATTGGATCCTTGAATAAATGAGCCAATGTAACACTTTTGTTCTTTTATGGTGACCAATATGAGAGACATGCAAACCAAAGCCAGATCAAGGTCAGGTAAACTTTTTCTGAACAAGTGGGAATCCTAAGTGTGCTAACCTCTTCAGGCCCTGTGGTTCCTATTGGAACTATTCAGCTCTGCCCATGTTCCAGACATCTGTGAACACTAAGCTAACAAACTTGGCTATGCAGACATGAAAGATTTTGTGGACGCCAAATTTGAGTATCATGCTTTTCATAAGTCAAAGGTACTCTTTTTAGTTTTCATTTGTTTATTTTTAATTTTTTGCTTTTAAGAGAAAAATAAAAATGAAATAGCTTTACAACAGGTTCATAGGACACTTGCAATAGTTGTACACTGGTGCGTTGTTGTCTTCGTAATAGTTATTCAGAATACAAGATATAGGGGTGATATCTTGTCCAAACAATGTTAGCACAAACCTTAATTTCAATGAACTAAGAGAAATTAGCTGTATAACTATATTAACTATCTTGTGTATACATACTTTTTTCCCTTTCTTCCTCTTTCCCCCCACCATGTTTTTGTTTTTCTTTTGAAAACTTTCTTTCCAATTCACAATATCTATTGTATATTTTGGATATTATTTACTCTCTCAGTTTCTCATGCTAGTGAGAAAATATACTTACACATATGTTTGCACATACTGGTCTGTTTTTTTTTAACTTATGAATATGATCTAGAGTTGCATCCATTTACCTACAGAAGCCTGAAGTTTATCCTTCTTTATGGCTGAGTAGTACTATATTGTATACAAATATCACATCTTTTTTATGCATTTCTTACTTGATGGGCATTTGGGTTGCTTCCAAGATTTAGCTATTACAAATTGTGTTGCTATAAACATGAGTGCACATATATCACTGTGGTACTATATTTTTATTCTTCTGAGAAAATACTTCAGAGGGGAATAGCTGAGTCAAATAGGACCTCTAATCTTAACTTTTTGAGGAATATCCACAGTGATTTCCACAGTGGCTGCACCAGTCTATACTCCCAATAACAGCAGAGAAGGGTTCCTTTTTCCCCACAGCCCCTCCAGCATTCGTTACTGATTGATTTTTTTTTTTTTTTTTTTTTTTTACTAGGGAGTGAACTCATGATCTCGCGCTTGCCAGCTAGGTACTTATGCTGCTGAGCTAAATCCCCAGCCCTACTGGTTGATTTTTGATGATAGCCATTCTTTCTAGGGTGAGATGGAATCTCAGTGTTGTTTTAATTTGCATCTCATGAATGACCAAGGAAGTTGAACATTTTTTTTTTCAGTATTTATTTGCCATTCGTATTTCTTCATCTGATAAATATATATTCATCTCAGGTGCTCAATTTTGGATTGGATCCTTGAATTTAAATTCTTCAGTTCTTTGTATGTTCTAAATACAAGTCTTCACTCAGTCATATTATCTTTTACAAAGGAACCAAAAATGTTCACTGGAAGAAAGATTGCCTCTTTAATAAATGGTGCTGAAAAACAGGCTTTTCTCATGCTGAATACTAGGACTAGACATGCCTATCACCATGCACTGGAATAAAGTCAAAATAGATCAAAGATCTAAATATTAAAGCAGAAACACTAAATTTATTGGAAGAGAGAATAGGTAAAAATCTGGTAGACACAGTTATAGGCAGAGACTTCATGATCAAAACCCAGACACTAAGGAAAATGCTACAAAGAATCAACAAGTGGGACTTCATCTTATTAAAAAAGCACTGGCACTACAAAAGAGATCACCTACAGAGTGAAAAGACAACCCACAGGGTGAAAAAAATTGTAGTCAATCCTTTATTCTTTAATACCTGATTTTATTAGTACATGTCTGTAATGCATAATAATTACATTCACATGGATAATTTGTATATAACACACACTTCTGTTTACTTCCATTTCCCCTACCCTAGTTTCTTATGCTTCTTCCTTTTCTTGGTTTCTTTATCATTTGCAAAATATCTGTTTAAAAACATAAAAATCATTTTAAGTTCATGAACTATACCAGCATAAGCAGTGACTTACCTGTGTTTTAGCTGAATTTCTCTGAGTAGCTCTGAATGAGGGTCCTCTTCTATTCAGCCATGTTGAATTCCTGCTTCTTGACATTAGTTCTGCTTTCAATTCATTTGCCTACTGATTGACTGGATTATTTGGGCTGATTTATTTTTTTTTTCCTTTTGGTGCTGCTTTTGAGTTCTTAATATATTCTGGATATTAATCTACCTGATGAGTTGCTGGAAAATATTTTCTCCCATCTTTTCTCTGTTAACTATTTTCTTTGTTCTGCAGAAGCTTCTTAATTTATGTAATTCTATTCATTGATTCTTAATATTATTTCCTGTGTTCTAGCCAGAAAATTATTTCCTGTGCCTGACTTGAAGTGCTTTCTGCTAGCAATTTCAGAGTTTCAGTCTTCTATCCATTTTTGTTTTGACTTATTTATTATCTTTTTTTAGCACATGTGTGCAGTACAAAGTGATTACATTCATCGTGGGAAGTGGTACCTGTATGTCACACACCTTAATTCTCTTTTTAAAGCCCTTCCCTCTGTTCTCTCCTTTTCCACCCCCGATCTGTTGGATTGAGCTTTTAAAATTTTGTCCGTATTTGTAATACATAATGATCAAGTTCTCACAAAGAGATTGATACATGCACACAAAACATCCCAATTCTTTTTGTTTTCATTAAACTCATCCCCTTCCCCTCCATCTCTTGAACCCCTTCCCGTAAGAAAAAAGTCTATCTTGCTATTTCCTATTATTTACCCTTTATTTTGTTCTTTATTTATATTTTACATTTCTCATATCAGAAAGACCATGTGATATGTAGGTGTGTGTGTCTGATTTATTTCACTTATCATTATGGACTGAAGGCTCCTCTTTTTCTTACAAATGACTTGAATTTATCTACTTTTATGACAAAATAATACTCCATTGAGTTGATAAGCATAAAGGTGTATACTAAATGCTAAAACAATGAGAAAACACCTAAAGTTAAAGGAAGAAAGCTTTATTTTGCTGGTTTTAGAAGATCCATTTTATAGCTGTCTGGCTGCAAGGCAGCAAGGCTTGGAAGAGAGATATCACAAAGAAAAGGTTCCTGGCAGGCAGAAGGCAGAAGACAGCAGCAAGCAACAAGCTATGAGCACCCTCTTTCTGTCCCTTAGATCCTATCTTGATGGGTAGCATCACACCTTAATTCCAGCATTCTACCACCAGTGAATCCCATCATCACAAATCCCCAGATTCAGCCACCTCTGGGAACTGTGCCCTCGCATGAGGCTTTGGGAGACCATCTAGATACAAGTCATAACAGGCAGAGACAAAGACCTAGTCTTGATTTTCTGCATATGGATATGTGGTTATTACTGGAACACTTGTTAAAGAGGCTGTTTTCTTCCTTTTTAATGACTTATGCTTTGTTTATTCCCATATATATCAGTCTCAAGATAATTGCTAATGCAAAATAATATGATATAGAGTTCAGAAGTTCAATTTGGCTTTCAGGCATTTTTTTGAATTTTTGAAAAGTTTTGTAAATGAAGTTCATGGTTACAATTTATATACACATAATGATCTCATGCGTCATGGCTAATTTGTACCTCTACATGATTTATATTTGTTCCTTTTTTCCATTCCCCTCCACTCCCTTCAATCCCTCTGCTCTGCCTTATATATAAATCTTTGTTTCTATTTTATCTTTTTTTCTCATGCTTTTCTTTTCTCTTTCTTCTTGCCCCTCCCCTTTCCTTCTTTTTGAACAATTTCTTCCTATTTTACAATATCTATTATTTTTTGGTTCTTATTTACACTTCACGTTTCTCACACCAGCAAAACAATGAGATACTTAAATAAGTGTTGTGGTTTATTTAACCTCCCCTCCACAGCCTCATGTGTTCATGGGCTTAGGCCTTTCCAAGACAGCTGAGTCTGACATTTGTGATTGGTTCACTGTCTAGCACTGCACCTGCCTAGGGAAGGTAGCTGGTCTACAATACAAGAGAGGACAGGAGGCGTGCTTTTCCCCTTTTGCCTTTTCACTCTTGTCACTTGCAGCCACCATGAACAGCTGCTCCTTAGCCATGTGGCCCTGCCTTGGAGTCATTTAAGTATGGACGGAGACCTCCACAAACTGTAAGCTAATTCAACCTTTCTTTCCTTCATTTTGGGGATCCGGTATTTTGCCTCAGCAATGAGAGAAAAGTCACCAAAACAAATGTGTCTGATTTATTTAACTCAAGAGTATGGTCTCAAGGGCCACCCATCTAGGTATAAATATCACTGTGGAGTAATGCTTTTAGTTCTTTTGGGAAAACATGAAGAATGGGAATAGCTAGGTCAAATGGGACTTCTCAGTCTAGTTTTTTGAGGAATCTCCATCAATTTCCACAGTGGTTGTACCAGTCTACACTCCCACAAATGGACTAGGATTGCTTTTTCCCCAGAGCCCCTCCAGTACTTGTCATTCAATGATTTCTTGATACTAGCCATTCTTTCTAGAGCAAGATGAAATCATAACACTGTTTTACTTTGCATCTCTCAAATGAGCAGTGGTGGTCAACATTTTCCATTATTTGCTGTTGTGCTTCTTTTGAGAAATGTCTGTTCATTTCAGATGCCCAGTTTTGGACTGGGCCTTTTAATTTGGGGGTCTGATATTTTCCAATTTTTTATATATTCTAGATATTAGTCCTTTGTCTGAAGAACAGCTGACTAAGATATGTTTCTCACTCTGTGGGTTGTCTTTTCAATTTGTCAGTGATTTCTTAGCTGTTCAAAATCTTTTTAGTAAGATGAGATCCAAGTTGTTGATGCTTTGTAATATTTCCCACACAATTATGATTTTATTCATGAAGTCTTTGCCTATACCTCTGTCTTCAATAGTTCTACCTATTGTCTCTTCTCAGAGATTTAGTGTTTCTGTTGTAATATTTATGTCTTTGAACAATTTTGATTTTAGTTTACTGCATGGTGAAAGAAATGGGTCTAGTTTTAATCTTCACCATGCCAAAAGTCAGTTTTTCTAGCATTGTTTATTAAAGAGGTTTTCTTCCAGTGAATATGTTTGGGCCTTTTGTTAAAGAAAAGGTTACTGAGTGTATTTTGAGTCATTCTTGCATCTTCTAATCTGTTCCAATGATCCTTAGCTCTGTTTTTGTTTTGTTTTTCTAGGACCAGGTTGTTTTAATCTAGTAGCTCTGTAGTGTAATTTTGTGATGCCCTCTGCCTTGGCTTTGTTGCTCAGAATTATTTTTGCTATTCTAAGTCTTTTATGGTTCTAAATGTTTCTATAAAGTATGTGAATGTTATTTTTATTGGGATTGTGTTAAATGTGTATAACAATTTTGGCAATATAGTTATTTTTACTATATTGGTTCTTCCTACCCAAGAGAAAGAGGGAGAGAAATAAAAAGAATAAAGATGGACAAGGGAGAAATTAAATTATCATCATTTTCAGATGACATGATTCTGTACATAGAAGCCCACCAAAATTCCACCAAAAGACTTCTAGATTTAATAGCCAGATTCAATTGCCTAGATGCAAACAAAGTCAGCACTCAAAAATCAATAGCCTTCCTGCATACAAATAATAAATTCACTGAAAGAGCAATTAGGGAAATTATACCTTTCATTATAACATCAAAAATGAAATACATATGAATCAATCTAGCAAAGGAAGAAAATCTCTCTTCATTGAAAACTGTAATACTCTGAAAAAGGAGAAGGAAGCAGATATCATAAAATGGAAAGGGGCTGTCTTCTATCCCAAACTATATTTTTGGCTTCTTTGTCAGTAATCAGATCACTATAGCTATATAGACTTGCTTCTGTGGCCTCTGTTATGGTTTGTATCAATGTTAGGATTAGTATCTAGAAGTCCCCTCAAAGCCTCATGTTCTTACAAGTGGGGGCTTTTTGAAGGTGACTGGATGTAGTGTGTATAAATATGGATTATAGGTGTGTGATAACTGAATTAGTCCACTAGTTAGATTAACATAGTTCTGTGTATGGGTCATTAGACTTACTAAGGAGAGATGAGCCACCTGGGTGTGAGTGGCAGCAGCTAGTAGAATGCTAGCCTGAATGGAATAAAGAAGGAAAGAGAGGTTTGCTGCTGCTGCATCCTTCTGGCTCTGCCATGGACTGCTGTCCTGTGCCATGCCCTTTGCCATGCTGCTCTGCCTTGGAGCCAGCCAACTCTGGACTGAGATCTCTAAAATCAATAAGCAAAAATGCACCTTTCTTTTTATAACCTATGAGTGGTGAGAGTTTTGTCCCAGCAATAAAAAAGGTAACTAAGACAATCTATATGTTTATTTTCATTACAGTACCATGCTGGTTTTGTTACTATGACTTTACAGTACACTTTGAAGTATTGTGATACTTAAAACACTGCTCTCTTTGCTCAGCTTTGTTTTGGTTATTCTGGGTCTTTTGTCAAATCTTGACTATTATATGGATGATTTCATTTGTATTCATATAATGTCTATATCTTTAAGGTAATATACTTACTATCATACTTCACACATTTGCTATAGTTCACTTAAATTTGACAAATGCATCATGGTAGTGCAGCATATTGATCCAGGGGGAATTATACATAAGAACTCTACTGTCCTGGCAAGCGTGAGGTCATGAGTTTGATTCCTGGTAAAAAAAAAAAAAAAACAAAACAAAACAAAAAAAAAAAAAAACAAAAAAAAAACCTCTACTCTCTGTGCAATTTTTTTCTCTGAATAAAATATTAGAAAATAAAAGGTCTACTGCAAGAACGTTTTGATATCCAGTTATTTTTCAAAGGTGAAATTGAGGAGCTTCCCCATTCAAACTACTTCCCAATTCACATAACCTGTTGTTTTCTCTGTACATGTCCTGTGGTTCATCTGAGTATCTGAGTTTCCTACAGCTAGCCCTGATTCATTTCCAAAGGTGAAAACCTCCGAGTAGCTCAGAAATGAACATCTGAGATGTAATACCCCATCTGCTCCTGCTGTCACTCTGAAACTTTTTGACATCAGATCCATGGCTTGGCAGCTTTTGATGTTGGATCGATGATATAAACAACAATTCTGAGTGGCAGCTTAATCAAGTTAAAACTCCAACAACCATACTTCAGAGGCGCAGAAACATCTGCTGGAGATCTACTGAGAATCAAAGGATGAACCTGAAAGAACTTATTATTTTAAAACAGGCTTCCTAGAGGTCTTCTCTCCAAAGGGATTCTTTTCCATTAGAGAAGATTGATGACAAATCACAAAAGCAAAGTCCTTTCTCTTTGAGCCTGGTGAGTTCCTTCCAGCAAGATATTAGAATGCAGCTTTGGAAACATCTCCTTCTACTGCACCCATCAGAGTTCCCCCAGCACTGTAAATAGATATAGTCAATCATTCTTATTTAACCATACCTAGAATATCCTAAACTGCTTTGTAGCACTGTAAAGAAAATCCATTTTCTGGAATCTCTAATGCGAGTAAACAAAGTCATAAATAAGGCACATTTGCACTGGTTATAGTATACACATATTTTTCATGTTAATTTTTCTGAAACCAGAATATGTATTATTATGCTCTGTCTTAACTGATTTTTTTCAAGGAATAATTACAACAGTTCCTGTCAATTCGCTGAAGGCATTATCCACATGAGTTCAGCTGGAGTTAGATTTAGCTTTTGGATGGCACTGCTGATCTACATTCAGATTTTAAACCTGATGAAAAATATAGTCAGTGGAGGTTTTCAGTTTTCTTCTTTCTAGCTGGTGTTGAGTTTAAGATGAACATGTTTGCTTAAGATCCCTTTGTGAATAGTATGTTCATTTCTAACTTACCTTTTCAAGAAGTATACAACCCTTGGGTATCACAACCTTTAAGTACCACTTTCCCACTAAACTCCCTATCTTTAGCAGTTTTTGTTTTCTTCTTGAAGTGTATAAAATAATGCTGTTCTGATAATAAATGCCTTATTTCAGTGAAATACAAAAACTTGTTGTGTGTGCATGCTTATTTTACTAGTCACTGTGGAAAAGCCTTACATGTGTCAGAGAATCAAATTCTCCCACTAGAACAGTGTGAGCACTGTTATTTGCTTCTGCAGTTGTCCTGGAAGGTGGCAGTTCATTATGTGTACACACATATTTCTATTACTGGATATGTATTGTCCTTTCTTATCCAGTTTGGTTGCAATTTGGATTTGGTGGGTTGCAACACAAATTTATACTTTGAATAGAAAGCTAACTTAATCAGAAAGCTTTTACCTCAGAGGCAAGTACTCTAACATTTTTCATATTCCAGTAAAAAGTAAATGCTTCACTAATTAGCAATTCCATACATGAGAGCTACTGATGAAATTTGAAGCTTGTTAACCACCATAACAAATGTTGGAAGTAGACTTTGATTAATACCATAAAAATTTCAGTATATACTATAGTTTAAATGTAGAAATTCTCCTCTGTGTTACAGAATGAGATACAAGAGCCCAACGGGATTGCTGTATATCTGGGGCTGGCTTCTAAGCCCTCACTGCACCATTGGTGTGGAAGATTTCTAGCTGCCTCACATGAATCAGAAAGAAAACAACATTCTACCCATGAAATACTGCTTTAGTTGTTCGCCACAAGCATTTCATTCCAGGTATAACTGGCAGGTCTGAAAGGAGAGAAAGGTAGAATTTGTGGTTATGTGGAGCTGTTTTTCCTTCTTATTTGGTATGGGATACGCTGTCCACATCATTCTATGTAGTAGAATTTCCACCGGGCTTGCTCAACACTCACTAGTGAGACAGTAATCCTCCAGAAGGCTAGCACGTTTGCTTGTACAAGTTACATCCTGGTTATGGGCTTTAAGCCATTAGAGTGTGAGGAAGCCAAATCCACTTAATTTTCCAAGAATTCTCCACCAGTCACAGTTTCAGAAAGCTCCCAGATACTACTTGTTTCAACTTTATGCATTCAAAAAGCGGCTCTTTTTACTAATGTTTTTCTGAGATGTTAGTGCAAGCAGATAGAGTTCCTGACTCTTGACTGTTTCAAATTTCATAAAGGGCTATATTTATCTAATAAAAGTAACAAGGTTTTGCAGAGGATGCAATAGGAAGATGCAAATATTTGTTTATTTTACAGATAAAGATAAGACTTAGAAAAGATGTCCTCAAGATCTTATGCCTTTAGACCAAAATATATCTATCTCTTTAATTTGAGTCTCTGGGCAGGCTGCTATTGAGAACCTGTTATCAAATCAACCTGAAAGCTTTCAACGTGGAACAAAACTTTGACATTACTAAGTTCTTCCATGACCATTGTCTTATTGATATGGGCATATCCCACTTTTCCATTAGCTATACTCCTGGAAGTATATGAGCACAATGGATTTCTATAAGTTAAATTTGATTCTGCTCCATGATTGACAGAAGTTCAAAGATGATGCCTTCACCTTGTAGGTTCTCAAAAAATATCCTAATTTGTGCTGACTCTGTGATTTTTATCTCACATCTTTATTAAAGAGCTTGTAGTCTTTAACCCGTATTTCAGTGAGCGTGTAAAACAGGGAATATTTGCATTTTTAAATTAATGAAATAATATAAATTTATTATGCTAGTATGCAAAGTTTTCCACTTCCACCAACCACTAAGTATTCCTGATAGATCAAGCAGGGATGGTGTGAATGGCAATGTGTGGGAGTACATGAAATTTTGATCCCAACCATGGCAAAGGATTCAGAGTTACAGGTTAGTTTTAGTGTCAGGCTTAGTTTTAAGACAAAGTCTAGAGTTGCAACCATCTATAGCTTGAAAAGGATACATTTACACAGATTCTGAATATAATATAGTAGAATTAAAAGATATCTTGCAGAATAAACAGTCCAACTCCACCCTAGTCAGGACTATGTCCCTTCATATTATTGGCAATATGATTATTTTGGGGGCAGATAATGAAATTAGTAGAATTTTTAAAATTTTAATTTTAACTTTCATACAGTACTAGGGATTAAACTGAGGGCCTTTGCAATGAGCTACAATCCCAGATCATTTTATTTTATTTTGTTTTGTTTTGTTTTTTAATTTTGAGATAGGGCCTTGCTAAGTTGCTGCTAGGTTGCAGAGGTTGGGCTTGAACTTGTTATTCTTCTTTGTCAGCCACCTGGGGTGCTGCTATAACCAGCTGTGCCACAAGGCTCTGTTGAAATTTAAGTTTCAAAATGTTTTCTCTGTATACTTAATTGTGCTCCTCCCAATCTCATATTTAAAATTCTAATGACATTTGGAAGGGGGGCTTTTGGGAGGCAACAAGGTTTAGATACAGTCATGAGGGTGATTGCCTTTGTGCCAGGATCAGCGCCCTCATCATAAGAGATACCAAGTGCACATGCAGTACGAAAGCATCCCATAGGCACACGGAGAAGGCAAACCAGGAGAAGAGTCCTCTTAGCTGGTGAATTGGCAGCACCTTGATCTTGAAACCTTTGGTCTCCAGAGCTGTAAACCATACATTTCTGTATTTTTATGGCTTTCTTAAACAGATTAACATGCTTGCCTAAACAAAACTAGGTGACACAGCTTGACTCATCTTCAGTGATTTCTATAAAGTACATACTGCATGCTGAGCACACAGGTGCTTGGTAAAGGCAGGGTGAAATGATTTTCTCTTGTACTCCCAGGTAATTTAACACATTCTCAGGATTTATCTCTATCCTTAGTGGAAAAGCAGAGTAGATTTTGGGACTAGACTGTCTAGCAGTCAATCCAGGCCCTGCCACATACTACGTGTACAATCAGGAGTTTGAGCTTATTGTCTCATCTGTAAAATGGGCATAAAAGGTAGCATTAGCTTCACAGACTTTGGAGAACTGGAGAATGAAGCTCATTCAAGGCACCTAGCTGAACGACGAGAAACCAGCAAGTACACAGTGAAGGTACCATCCATCATCACCATCAGTGTCATCATAATCAGCCAAGGAAAGTAGGGGATGTATTTGGAGGAAAAATTTCCTCCCAGGTTCACATGTTACTGTAATATTCCATAGCTCAGGCATGAAATAACCATATCTTCACAATGATTAGCATCACTACTCGAGAAAACCAGTGCTGAAAAATTTCACCTAAGGAAATCTTTGCAACTCCTTTAGGTTAACAGGAAATAAAACTGTCTGTAGATTTATTAAGAGATCTCATACGTGTAATTTCTATGGTATTTTTTCTGATACCTATTTGCAGATTTTATTGATTTTGATGGGAAATATCGATACTAATTTGGGAAGAGGACATCGTGAGTCTAGATTTTAGAAGCAGAGATTGTGTGAGTCAGTGCTAAACTGAGGAGGGTTCAGCTTACACTCATAGCGAGCAAGGCAGCCACGGGCACAACCTGAATTTGCTCAGTACTCATGAGTGGTCCCTTAGAAAGCAAATCTAATGCCTCCTGCCTCTCCTGATAATATGCTTTAGGAAACTTCCATGAGTTCACAATGCTCTGCTTGGGATGTTACCATCATTTGATTATTTGATTTAGCATTTGACTTACTATTAATAGGAAGAAAACTTCTGCTGAGTACATTAGCATGAATGAGTATGTTTAACATATAACGTGATCTCTTACAGCAGTGTTAGTAGTACAAAAAGTGCAATTAATAACTAGTTATCAGGGTACATGCTCTTGTGTCTGGTTGGCTCATATATGCTTTTGAAAAAATATATTTAAGATTCTTTTTTGGTAATATTAAGACCACTCACACAAATTCTTATCAGTGAAGCTACTGCTTAGACTCACAATAGTGAGTCAGTATTACTTATACAATAGTGAATCAGTAAATATTTATAACATTAAATATCTAATAATACCTCATATTTGTATCAAAAATACATATATTTTTTAAAAATCTTCCTTTTATGCCATTATGTTTACTATTCCCTAACTCTAAACTTTTTATTCTGCTTGTGAAAACCACAATGTAATTAGCAAAATGATTGGCTTCAGGTCAGCAATTATTTATAACACTTCTTTACTTTTTCTTAGAAAATGATCTGACCAAAAGAGAACAAAGCCACACCAGCAAGCAAGCACAATCTGGGAACCAGCACCGTGCGTGGACCACAAGCAGACTGGGAACAACCAGCCCCCGCCCCCTGTCCAACACGCAGGCTGGCAAATAAGAAGTAACAATCCCCTTCACCCCAAAAATGACCAGCTTATCCATGGAAACACAGGCTGTGATGATAGTTATGGAGATGAAATGCAATTGGATGTCTGTGTGCTTTGGTATTTCACTAACGTTACAGGTCTATGGCCAGTGGTCTGATCATGGTTCAGAGGATAGTGGTACTCAGTGTGACATCTATTGGGGAGCTCCTTCGGAAGGTTGCAGCCACTGTTGATTCCCTATGGGCTTGTTTTTAGGTCCTCTGTCATTTCTATTGTTTTATTGAGTTGGGTTTTATTCTCTTTTGTTTGATTATATCAAATCTGCTGGCAGGAGAAGATATTTCAAGGATAGCAGGATATAGTATGGTAGCAATTTTGTATTTGCTATTGGCTTATTTTGAAGTCCTTTATTACATTCATTGTTTCGTATTTCTTGTCTCTATTCTATTCTGTTCTGTTTGATTTTTACTGCAGCGATTTTGAAGACATCAAAAAGCATTATGGTAATTGTTGTTGGTTAAGAAATAATGTCTGGAGGTCCTGCAACTTTTACACTGTATTATTTTGATTTGTTTTATTCTGCTTTATCCTCTTTAAAATAAAATATAGTCTGACTACTAAACTTTATTTAAATAGAAAAGGAAATGAAATATATCCAGTAATATTTTAATAAGGGAAAAGTGAATAAAGTGCAGTATATTTACAATGAGCGAATCTTTTAGAATATTATTTAGCCATTAAGATAACTGTTACACCAGAGTCATAATTTAAAAAGATGTCTGACTGGGTGTGGTGGCACATGCCTATGATACCAGCACTTGGGAGACTGAGGTAGAAGAGTTGCACCAAGTTTGAGGACAGCGTGGGCTACCTAGTGAGTTCACAACCAGCCTGAACTGCATAGTGAGATCCTGTCTCAAAAAAAAAAGAAAAAGAAAAAAGGAAGAAAGAAAGAAGAAAGAAAGAAAGAAAGAAAGAAAGAAAGGAAGGAAGAAAGAAAGAAAGAAAGAAAGAAAGAAAGAAAGAAAGAAAGAAAGAAAGAAAAAGAAAGAAAGAAGAAAACGTGTCTGGTAGAAAGTGGGGAAATGGGGAATAGACAATTACAGCTATCTTTTATTTAAAATCACATTTCTACTGATGCTCATGGAAACACCATGAGATAGCATGTTGAGGTTGTTTGGGTACCAGATTTATTGCAAAATGATTCCTTAAATTTTGTGTCTCATTTTTAACCAAATATTTCTCATTTAGGTGCATCTTTCTTTTAAGGAACTAAAAAATTCTAGGGTGAGTGTCATGGAAAAGAACACTATCACATAATTTTAGACCACATTGACAATACTTAGTAAATCATCAATATATGTGAAAGAACTCTGTTTTATTAGCTATTTAATCTATGATCCAGGAGACACTTGAATAAGTCTGTGGGGTTAGAGAAAGTTGAGGAAGGTAACAAATGTAGAATGCTGTTCAGGAAGACAGAAGTGACAGTTTTGGCAGATAGATGGTGCAGGTACAGATGTGTGTGCTTCTTTTTAAAAATTTTTATTGAAATTTTATTTTTTTAAATTTTATTTTAAAAAAGCCTAAACAAAACAGAGAATAGGTAGTAATGATACATGCATTCAGAGAAAAAAATAAAAAGAAATCACTAGTTGATGTTTACATATTGTCCAGAAGTCTGCCGTTATTCTGATGGGCCTTCCTTTATAAGTGATTTGTTTCTTGTCTCGAACAGCTTTTAATATTCTGTTCTTCTGTTGAATTTCTGGGATCTTGATTATTGTATGCCTGGGTGTAGCTCTGTTTTGGTTGTAGGTATCTGGAGTTCTATATGCCTCATATATCAGAATATCATTTCCTTTTCCTATGTTTGGGAAGTTTTCCTTAATTATTTCTGTAAATAACCTTGGTAGTTCCTTTGTTTGCACCCCTGCTTCTTCATTCACATTCTTTATTCTCAAATTGTAGATCCTCTTGTCATCTTCTAGCCTTTGTATTGTTACTGCTTGTTTCCTTGTTATTTTTAAAAAGATTTCCCTTTAATAATCTCTCATTGCAAAATGTCCTCCAGGTGAATAATCCATCCTTAGTTTCTTTCAAGCTGATTTGCCATCTTTCCATAGAATTTTTAATTTCCTGTTAATATCTTTGAATCTGCTTTCATGTATTCTATTTTTTTATATTCTTCATCAAATTGTTCTCTCCTTTGTTTGAGCTCCTCCCTTCTTCTGTCCATGTCTGCTTGAGGGGTGCTTAGTATCTCTTTTATTAATCTTCTTAGATCTTGCTTTACTTGCCTAAATATTTCACTTTTGAACTCGTCTATAAGGTCCTGAATATATCTCTTTATGTCCCCTGGTGCTTTCTATGATATTGCATGTTTGCTGTTCTCATTCTCCTTTGTATTTACCTGTCCTGGGTCAGTGTTCTCAGGATTGGGACCTGGGGACTTTTTGTTGTTGCTTCCTCTTCCCATCTTTTTTGCTTCTTCCAGGAGGCCCCAGTTTCTTTCTTTGTTGGTTACAATTCTTCTGAAGTGCACTGGCTAGATGGCCCTTCACACTGCCGTGTGCTAGCGAGTTGCAGGGGCATTGTATGCTGGCCCCTCCCCTCTGGGTCAGTCAAGCTGCTGTGGCCTACACCATATTACTTTGCACAGCCTTCCCTCCTGTTCAAATTTCGGAGGCTGCAATGCATTAGTGTGGTTAGTGTGCAACACCCGATGTGTATACTTCTGTGGTTCAGGGCACGTGTGCACACACAGATGCTCTGAATGTAGCACTGCATAAATTGCTAGACAGGACATCTTCATGTGGGATGCAGAGTGAGCTCAGAGTATTCATAAAGAGTGAGGCAACCAGGGGTTGGGGATTTAGCTCAGCGGCATAAGTGCCTGCCTTGCAAGTAGGCAGTTGTGAGTTCGATCCCCGGTACCAATAAAAAGAAAAAAAGACTTAAAAAAAAAAAAAGAGTGAGGCAACCCAAGCATTTTTGTGATGGCTTCCTTCAAACAGTGCTGCTGTGGTGGCCACGAGCCTCAGACCTTAGTTATTACAATTGCAATCCTCCATTCCTCAGCTGTTCATATTGGCAAGTATTCCCATTGTGGAGAAAACAATACTCAACACCAACAGTTAAAGGAGAAGTGATTTGATTTGGCTTACAGATTTGGGGAGATTTAGCTTGTGATTGGCTGGCTCCAAGGGAGAAATATTATAGATCAAGGCATAGTAGAGCTAAAATACTTATTCCATGATGAGCAGGGAGCAGTGGCAGACAGCATAGGGTAGGAACAAGATATTGACCCCAAGGCCACACTTCCATGACCCACCTCGATATACCCAGGAGCATCTGTTTTTATAATCTGCTAGGCTCCTCTTAATCCTAGCAAATTGATGTGTCATGACTAAAGGTCACAATGCACTCTTCTGTTGTCAGTCTAACACCCAAATGTGTCTCCTTAAATCATACTTAATCTCCAAATAAACATAATAACAAGTTAAGAATTCTTTCTGCCATGATGCAACCATTTTATGTATAACCAAAAATGCAACCAACCAGTCCCCAAAGTCTCATCAAATTTAACATTTTTTGAAAAGTTAAAGTCAAAATCTATCTGAGTCTGAAAGGAAACTCTTAGTTATAAACCTTTGTAAAAATCAAAACCAAGTTACATAATCACAAGCTACAGTGCCACAGGATAAACACTGACATCCAAAACAGAAAACAGGGAGGAGAGAAAAATAGACCAAAGCAAGACTGTAACTTATCAGGCAAACATTCTAGCCTATAAATCCATTATTCAATACTCAGGGCATGTGATAGTGAAATATCAGTTTCAAAAAGTTTAGGCAGTGCCTATTTTTCTTTCTTTCTTTCTTTCTTTCTTTCTTTCTTTCTTTCTTTCTTTCTTTCTTTCTGGGAATTGAACTCAGGACCTTGCACTTTCTAGGCAGATACTTATGCCACTAAACTATATCCCTGTCCCAGGCTTATGGTTTTGCCAGTAGAAGCTTGCACAGCCTGTCTCTTGGGCTGGCTCTGCTCACTGCTTAGAGCTTCCTTCATCCAACGTTCTACGTTCCTGGCATCCCTGCCTCCCTGGGATCATTACTGATCCTTCAGCTTCATTACTACAATTGCCCTTGTGGGAGCTGCTTGCATGGTCCCCCAGATCTTTAAAATCTGAGGACAATTGACCCTGACCCCATGAGTCTTGCATTCTGCATGCTAGTAAAACAAGCATAATGTAGCTGATCCTAGAGAAGCAGTAACCAAGCCTTTGGACCATGGCTGCAAAGGACTCTGAGTGGCTGGATAACTGAGCATGGTGGGATGAACTCCAGGCAAGGAATTTCATAGGAATCCCTTCATAAGCAGGGGCCCAGGGGCTCCCTTTTCAAATGGAAGCTTTATATTTTTTGACCTTTGAGCCCATGATGGATGGTGTCTCTCTTATTCTTGAGGTATCCTTCAGTATCTTTTTTTTTTTTTTTTATCTGTACAAAGTACATGATTTCTTTACACCACTGATGTCTTTAGTGATGACAATTATTCTGGCTCCAACATTACACATGGTTACTTCTGAACCAAAATTTAAGTTTTTCTAAGTTTTTTTTTCTTGATTTTCACTATAAATTGGTTTAAGAAAACACGGCCAGCCATAGTATATCACAGCCTGAACATTGGACTGCTTTGAAATTTCCTCTATGAGATCAATTAGTCCACAGATCTTACTCTGCCTCCCACAAAGTCTCAGAATAATTGGTAAAATGTCGACAGGTTTAACATCAAGACTATAACACACATGGCCTCAAGTCCAATTATCAGTGAAGTCCTTATTCCCAACTGAAACCTCCTGAGACTGACCTCTGTTCTCTGTGTTCTGGTCTTCGGGACTCTTAACAAAATCACTCAGCAGGCTCTGCTTACAGAATTCTGAATTTTCTCCAGCTCACTTTTTCAAAAATATCTTACAAGCTGATTAAAAAGCCTTCTATATTACCTGATGCACTGTAGTCACAATTATGAGCTCACTACCTGGTACCAATTTTCCATATTAGTGAGCTTTCCCACTGCTGAAACACAGTACCTGGCAACCACAATTAAAGGAGAAGAGGCTTGATCTGGCTCACACTTGCAGTGAGTCCAGTGAATTCATGGTCAGCTGCCAAAACATTGTGGCAGAATGCCACAGTAGAGCAAGGATGCTTCCTCCCGTTGTCGCCAGAAAGCAGAACAGGGGGACAGTGCCAGAGAAGAGGGAATCACACACCTGCATAGCACCCAAGGGTCAGGCCTCCAAGACAAGCCAGAGCAATCCAAAAGTATGCTTCGTTAATCTCCCAGGCATTTCTTAATCGAATCAACTTGACCATTAAATTTCTTATTGAATGATCTATATCTTTCTTCCTGTGATTGAAGAGGAAAAGAACAACTTTAAGACCTGCACCTGTATAAATATACACCTTAAGAGGAATTGAGAGGACCATTCATACAAAATGACTCCACAGGGACATGATGAGTTACCAAAAAAGCTACCTCTGCTTTTGCTTTTGTTAATATACTTGCCACTCAAACCATACCCCTGTATTGTCTCTGTAGAACAAGTCTTCCAAAAAGCCTAATTTAAAGACCTCAGGATATACCGACACTCTGCTGGCCTCAAGAGAGAAATGTTTGATGGAAGAACGCATAATTACAAGGGGAAAGACAGGAAGACTTGGTGTGAGTAGCAATTTGGGGACTTTTGGAGAATTTTGTGGCTTTTCAGAGAGTGGTTTGTAATTGAGATTTAGGGCACTACCCTTCTATTTGCTCATAGTTGACAAGAGTAGTCAGTGAGTCTCACCCAAAATAGATAAGTCTGGAATTTGCGGACCTTACTGACTGGAGGGAATGACTAGAAGTATAGCAGACTGTTGTTTCTGCTCTGCCTTCTGTTTGGGAGTCAGGACGAATACCCTTTGTGGGCAAGATCTTGCAGGTAGAGATGGACATACCATTATCTAGTCTTTAAAATACATTGCAGACCAATCGCCTGGATTCCACAGCTGAGGAGTGGAGGTTAAATACATATAATGTTTCTATTCAGACCTGAAAGCTCATGGAGCATGGTGATATGGGCTCAACCTTGATGGCATAGATCTCTTGGAAAGATACATTTGATAATGATCCTGCCCAATATATGACACAGATCAATGGTACTATATTACATCAAAACTCTGGGGTATCACAGATCACATGTATCAGTGAAATTTTCAGTTACTAGAAATATTAAGTTCCTGTAATTAAGATTTATCTAGTTTTTAACTACATTTTTTCTTAGGAAACATAGTAAGATGCTTGTGAATTTTCCTACTTCTATACTCCATGATAATTTTTTAATTTTACTTTTATAACTTTAATTAAAGGGTTGGAGGTGTGGTTCAGTGGTAGAAATCTTGCATTGTGAGCACAAGGCTTTGGTCCCAGCACACACACCACACCACACACACACACACACACACACACACACACACACACACACACAATTTGCAAAAAAGTATATTGTAAGAAATAATATTTTCCCCAAAATGCGAATTTCAATGTTTCTGTAAGATACAAGCTAATATATATTTACATAACTAGTTTGAATACACATTCTTAGTTTAATTTTCATGCAGACATTTTTATTTAATGTTATTGATCTGTTTCAAAAGAATGTAGAATTCTAGCTAGATCTTTCTCTCATTCTTTTTTGCTTTCTTCTTTGCACTCTCAAAAATTTCTTCCTTTCTCTTTTACTGCCTTTTTTTTTTTTTTTTGTCTTTTTCCTTTTTATCTGTACCAGGGATCGAACTCACGACTGCCTGCTTGCAAGGCAGGCGCTTATGCCGCTGAGCTAAGTCCCCAGCCCCTTTACTGCCTTATTTTTAATCATGTGCACATGACAGAATATAAAGTATTGGTTCTATCATTAATTGTATTTTTTGTCATTCTTTTTTTTGTTTAAAGAGAGAAGAAAAAAAGGACATAAAAGCAGTGCAGTAAAAGGGTACAAATAATACAGTATTTCTAGAAAAAATACATATACAGTACGAAATCACCAGTCAATAGGTTACATATTGTCTTCCCGGAAACAGTTGTCTATATTACTAAATTAAAGCATATAAAGTGAACATTCATACAGTAAAATTGGAGACAGATCCGTTCAATGATCCAACAAAAGCTCAGTTATATGGTTTTCCATCCTACACACTCGAACGTACCTGTGGTTATATCCCTTAGTCCACCTTACTTTCCTCTCTTTTTTATGGTAACAATTAGACTTTTAGGGTTTTATTATTCTCATGGTTCTTACTACTTTTTTGAAGAGAATAAAACCAAATGTGACTAAGCAAAACAGAGTCAGTTAGAACAGAAGGGTGGGCATAGCACGTGATGCAAAAATAGAATACCAGGTGATCAAAAGTGGTTACCATTGTGCCTCTTGCTATTTTTAAATTGAGTTGTCTATATCATCAGGTATAATAGAATTGATCAAAACAGTACAGTCCATGATAATTTTTATAAATAAGATATAAAGGACCTTAAGCAAATTTTATTCTCTCTCTTTGAAATTTTTACTGTTTCAGAAATAATGAGGAATGATGCTGTACATGGTTTCCAAGGTGCCATTCAACTTTTGACTTTTAGGATTCTGATATTCCTGCATTTCCAAATAAAACCAGGGCTTTCCCCAAGTCTCAATGTCTGGCCCTATTTCCTCTTCTTGTTTCATAAATGCAAAGAGCAGCTTATTAAATATAATCCCTCAAAAGCCCAAAAGCAATACTGCCACTTTGGAGGGGTTCTTCCACCCAGGAAACTATTTAATTTGATGGTTATTAGTTTGTCCAATCCCTACTGTTTATACACATTAACTAAAAACAATTGCTCCAGTTGCTGAATAGTAGAGCTCCTTGCCATGAAAAAAATCTGCAATCTCAAATTCATCAACCTACATCTGATCCCAGTCAAAAGTCTTTAACCTTACTCTGAAAGACAATATATCTCAACCAGCCTAAGACTTGTGTCAGTAGATGGGAAAATTGAACTCTTATACCTAGATCTTTTATTGTGGAGATATCATGGCATAAAGCTGTTAGAGACGGCCTGCAAAATTGATATTTCTAAACTGGAGACCATATGTGAGACTTAAATTAGATAACAGGAAGTAAGGCTGAGCTGCTACCTCTCAAACTCATTGAAACATCATCTTCTTGCAAATGATACTTGTAAGTGTTTTGCTGTTTTGATTATCAAGAGTCCTTATGCGTTATAGATTAGCAGATGCTATCATTTCTCAATAAATAGTTAATAAGGAATAAATAGCTATTTGATGAAATAAACCTAATTGATTTTAGTTTGTGCAATCTGCTGAGTCCAAGTACTGTTAGCTGCAGTCAAGTTTCCCTTATATAAAATAATTTCCATATGATGGAAAGTCCTACAGGAAAGAGCTGAACTGATGCATATCTGAAATATTAAAATTGGCATCCAGCATACACAGACCTGCTCAAGCGCAGGGTGAAGAAAGGGAAGAGGGAAAGGGAAGAGTATTTTGCATGTATATATTAAACTGAGAATGCATCTTCACATCTGTAAAGTGTTCCATTATTGCACAGATGAACTAAAGAAAACTCTAAACAAAACTATTTACCTCAGCACTTCTAGATTCTCATGAAATTCTATGTTTGAATTCAAAAGAAGGATAGAATATTTTGCTAATTAAAAGAAAATGATCTTAAACCTGCTCTGTTTTTACTACTGTTGACAATGGTCCTGTCCTTCATTGACCTGCAGTTATTTGGAAGAAACTTACACAAAGCCTAGTATTCATTTTAAGGCTGGCTTACTTTTATTAACTAAATTTATTTAATTTTATTTATGCCTTTTTTTCCCAACAAGTTATCATAACCTAGTGTGTTTTGTTTGTTTGTTTGTTTTTGTTTTTTTCACTCACTTGCTTTGGTCTCTGGAATAATTGTCCTGAGGACTCTTCCGCTCACAGAGCCTCAGAGACTAACATCTAAACTTGCGTCTATGCCTAGTTCACTACCCAGGCAAAAATATTTACACTGAGACCCCAAAAGGGTTGCAGAGACACTGGAAGAAATGTGCCCATATACGCTACTGGTGATTTTTTGTTTTTATGTTTTCATTCCTGTCTTCTTCAGGTCTGATTTTCCTTCCCAACGCCACTTCTCTCACTGTTCTGCCCGTCCACCATCTGCTCTCCACACCGGTCTTTTCCCCTGGCTTTGCTTGGTTGGTGCTTGCTGTCGTTGGGTTTACCAAACCCATTAGGAAGCAAATTTGCCAGGAAACCACTGGACCTTGGTTAGAAACTGCATGTAAGCAAACTGCAGGAGGAGGCCCGGCCTGCTCTGATTACGCTCTATCTTCTACTGAATGCTCTGATAAACCCTGTAGATCCCCTGCAGCGGTGGAGGTACTCTGGGGGCTTTCCCCTCTTCACCAAGGATCTTCAGGGCTCACTTTGCTGCTGCAGGTCTTCCACACCTCTCAGTCTCAGGCCATACATAAGCAGCTGGCGCATTCCTGCCCCTCATGCCTACCTCCTCTTCCCACCTGGAGGCGCTGGCTGCAGAGGGGAAAGGCTATGAGGCGCCCCAGAGGCCTGTGCCAAGAAGTTGCACTTTAAGATAGAAACGTGAAATGAGTCGTTTTCATTTGAAGGGGCTGCCTTTTAACGTAGCTTCCTATTTATCTGTCAGGGGTCACTCTGCCTTGAACAGTGGGGGAGACCAGTAACAAATATTTGGCCGGTGCAGGAGGCCTGGGTTTCACTGGCAGCAGCTGCTGGCTAGGAGATCCGGAAGCGCCTGGGTCCCGACAGCGGGCAGAGGAGACGCCCTGAGGGCTGCGGAAACCCAGGCTGAGCGCGCACCCCTGCCATGCCCTGAGTGGCGCCTGTTAAAGGCAATGAACCTTCAGAACGCGGTGAGAAGGTCTGTGAAGGGAGGACAGCTGCAGGGGAGGCGAATGGCAACCTCAGACCTGTAGTGATCCAGGAGCAGGCTCTGGGAGTCCTCATCAGTGACAATGTGCGCATAGCTCAAGGGTGAGACCCAAGCACCGCTGGCAGCGCCAAGGAATCTGTTGCAAGAGGTAGCCAATCTGTTTGCAGAAAGTTCCGAGGGGCTCTGAGTGCCAGAACATCCCTGGACCTTCAGTCTCTTCCAGTGCTGGCCTCCCCAGGAAACACTGCAGTTTATCATCGCCAAGGGGACCTAGTGTGAACAAGCAAGGCTTGTGCAACAAAGAGGAAAACTTACTCCGATGGATCTAAGGTTTTGGGCTATCTAAAGTAGTGCCATTCCTTTCCAAACCTTAACCTGTTTAATCTGCTCAGTCTTTGCAACACTCTAAACTGGGCAGAAAAACATCCCTCACTGTGGTCCCAGGAGCTTTCTGGTATCAGCATAAGAGTTGTGATTAACAGGAAAGGCTCATGCCTGGTGACACAAACTAGGATCACAGTGTCCAGGATGAAATGCTTTGGGACAATGGGGCACAAGGCTTTCCGAGTCCCCTAGAGAAGCACAACAGTCCAAATACACGGTCTTTCATACCCTACCTTACAAGCTTCTCAACCAGCAATTGGGAAGCAGTGGAACTAAAGCAAGAGACACCTTATTTAATTATTATTTATTAGTATGATAACAACCACTTTATTTCATGTATGCACTGATCTAACTTTTCTGTGTGCATTGCCTGCTTCAGTACAACCCTGTAACACAGAAGTAGTATGTCCTCCACCTCATAAATTGGAACTGGTCCTTAAACAGCGGTAAGATGGTTTGTCTGCAGTGTTACAGAGCAGGATGGAGTAGGGCCATGAGTATTGTTGCTCAGTTGACTGAACTGTGAGCCAAGATTCTCTTGCTTATGAACTATGTGATCTTTATCAAGTAACTTATCTTCTGAGCCTGCTCTTCAGTGTCATGTCAACCTGTGAAATTTTGTGGGAACTAAAACAAAATCCTTGTTTTGAGGTTAATTAGATACAGTGAGTAGCAGAAGGTTCGCCAGAGAAAATATTCAGTGAGTTTCAACTAAACAAAATGGAGCAAAGTGTTATCATTTCAGCTGAGAAGATAATTAACAAAGATCCACAGAAGTTAGAGAATTTAAACAAAGCACAAAGGTAGAAGATTGCAGAACTAAACTGGAATCTAGAATTCTCAGGAGTCTGGAGTTCTTTCTATGTCATGACAAATTCACTCAGCTTCAGAGAATATCAAGTCATGTTTGCAGTGGAAGCAGTACTCTGTAAAAAGTCAGATAAAGAGAACTCGCCCTTCTGAATTCTTCCAACTTACCTTTCATAACTCAAGAGCATTTAGAATTATTTTTTCATTACTGAAAAAAGTCAAACCAAAATGCTTAGGGTACATTAAGGGTATAAAGACTGGTCTTAAATCCAGGACACTAAGTAACATGTAGGTCACCTGGCAGGGAGATGGCGAGAGAGAACTTTTCAGCTTTCTGTGATGGGAGTTAACAAGATCATCAGCCCTGAGCCCCAGCTGAGCTGCAGTCCCTGGAGTGTGGGTGGAATGGGTGGTGCAGGTTGCCCTGTAAGTAGAAAATCTTAATCATCTTCCTGCAAATAGTAATCTGACACAATGACACTGTTTACCATGGATGCTCATTTATTTTCTCAACTTTCAGAAATGTAGCAAAAGCATCCATGCTGTCCCGGGGAAACAAAACAGGACAGAACATTGCTTACAAAAACAAAACAAGCAAAAACTCTTCATAAGAAAATAACACCAAGTCTCTTTATTCTCCTTTCTCTGATTTGGCTGAGTGGCATCTGGTTGAATAGGTTTGGTTGTGAATATTTTATCAGATTTTTGACAAGACATCCATCTCACCGTGGAAGGAAGTGAGATCTTAAATCACTTCGGACGGTTTTGCTTCTTAATTAGACAGCCAATACACTGCCCATTGGAAGAATGGGCTTATGCTTGGCTGCTGAGGTGACTGAGATCATTGAGAAGCTGAATGTGATCCAATTAATTCTCTTGATAGTTCAGTATCTCTTTGGTTGCGTTAGACAATTGGGTACAGACACAGCACACTGATATTAATTTTAAATGAAGCTCTAGCAAGGCACAGCTGAAATAGCACTGTTTGTAGCTTGAGTCAAGAATCTGGCTTAAAATGAAATTGCACTGGTGAATATACACACTGTCAGCATAGGCACACTGTGAGGTCAGCGGAACACATTCCTTCATTACGACCAAAGTTTCTAACGCTATCCAATTTCCTCAAGTAATTATCAGTCACCAAGTCCTTGGTTGTGCTTTAGAGTTATAATTAAATCTGATATTTTTGTCTTGAAACCAGTGGAGAATAGTTAACTACTCATTATATGTTAGTTGATACAAAACAGCTAGTTTCATAATGGTTAAAAATTAAAAATTCAATATCTTATCTGCTTCAGCCAACAATTAATCTAGGGCAAGATGTACACAGTCCTGAAATATCTGGGTCAGTAAGTGTAACATAGAATCTCTCTGTTTTCCAGAAAATGTTTTTAAAAAATGAATGGGCAGGAGGAGATGGAAGTAGGGGGCATTTGGGAACAAAATACATTAGACTTTAGATATAAAAATATGAAGTCAATCAGCAAGGTAAAATTTATCAAACATGCTAGCCAAAAATAGAGATGTAATAAGTATTTTGAGAAAAATGAGGTATTTTATTGCCTTAAATGCATAAGAAAGAAAGAAAATTAATAGTATGCCATGGTTTTAGTTAAACTTGGAAACAACATGCTTTTAACATGCTATTTCATTTTACATGCTCTCAAAATTACAGTTAAAAAATAAAAACAAGAATGTGAAAGAAGACAATAGTAAATAAGAGGTATCAACTAAGTTCTGAAAAATGAAAAGAAGTAAGTCATTTAGAGGATAGAGGGGGTCACTTAGAGAAATTATGAGGACTGACCTGGTTGGTCCCATAGAGCCCATTCAGGCTACTTGCTTGGCAATCCCATGCATCACAGAAAATGGGTGTCAGATATGAGACGGGAAGGTGTGGGGGGCTTCAGACTCCTTCCCTGAATGGCTACACTCATGCCTCATGTTTTCTGATTCCGGAGTAAGATTGGTGAAATACATTATCTGTCTCTCCTATCCAAGATGCAAGACACAACCAAGCAGCAGACTACAAGAATTTTCTTAAGGTTATAGGGTAACAGTGAAGACTATGGATACTAACATTTGAAGGATTTCTATAATGTGATTCCTGCTTATGATCTAATTGGTTTACCCTGAAAGCCCAAGTCAGGAAGCACTTCCTTTGCTTCTGGAATTTCTAAGAGCTATTTAACATATTACTCCACCAAGAATTATCAGATGTCTAAAGAGAAGCCTCACCAAGCAGGACAAAGACTGAAACCAAGTTCAAGAACGTTGACTTGGGAATGACAGAAAATTTCAAAAGGAAAGTTTACTGCTAATTTTCTCCAATAATTAGGATGAGATGCTATGGTCATGGAATAAAAACAGAATGCTATTGAAGGAAGGGGTTGGGAATTTAAAAAAAGCCAAAATAAAAAATGAGCTCTTAGAAACTAAAAACATGATAGCCAGAATAAGATAATGATAATCATGAGATAGTAGAGAGAATGAAGAACATCTTCTAGAAAGAAAGGAAAAGTAAAATGAAACATTGGGAACTATTAACTCGGTCAGAAAGGATGAGAGTAGGAGATGTATCCACCTGATTGAAAGTATAAGATATATCTGCCTGAGAGATACATCTATTTCTGTATCTGTGTCTTTGTCTTTGTGTCTGTGTCTGTGTCTGTGTCTGTGTCTGTGTCTGTGTCTGTGTCTGAGTCTGTATCCGTATCTGTCTGTATCTGTATCTATATCAGAATATCTCATCATGCAACACAAGAAGCTGAGATGTTGAACAGAGTCTACACAAATAAGAATAACATCCTATTTCTTAGCCATTATATGCCAAGAAACTATATTTACACCTTCAAAGTACTGACAAAAAATGACTTCAAACCTGAATTCTTTACCTCACCAACCATCACGATTGGTTCATGTATAGTTTCCATAAAGACTTGAAAACGTTCTTCCAGCCATCTTTTCTGGGAGGGTAGTAGCTAGTACACTTGGTAAACCAAAGGAAAAATAATGCAGTTTAGGATCCAGGGGCAGGAGATCCCAGGGAGATGAGGGGTGTGAGGGAAATCTCAGTTCCACAGCTTTGCTCTGGAGAGCAAGCAGTCCACATTGGAATAGTGGCTGAAGGATTGACCAAAACTGTCTATGAGGGAAGAAGAAGTTCAAATTGGTAGTGTATTTGGAAATATTTCAGCAATTGGCAAAAATTTTACAGATATCTGATTACTCAGTACATTTAAGAAAAAAGCAAATAAGAAAACTCTAGTAATAGGGCACAGAAAATTAAAGTGAGTGTGGGAGTGTGTGTGTTTTTACTCAAAGGAAAATCAAATACATATATGAGTAAAGATGTAATCAAACACCTTCTGACTCTGCAGTACAGCATGCATATAATTAAATTGATTTAAAACCCAAGAACTGATTAATTTAATCTGAAGTATGTTATACTAATGTTGGGGGAATTTCAGCAGTGGTGGTATAAGGAAAGATATAAATTTTATGGAATGTATATGGACTAGAGTTTTAAAACCCTTTAATATTTTAGCAGACATAAACAAATAATTTAAAGTAGAAAAAATCAAACAGCACAGTAAAATACTGTTTATAAGATGGAAGAGTATATCAGCATAGACTGCTTAAAATTATAATTTTTGGTATAGTTAGATAAATATCACTTTCATTTAAGAGTGAATATTAACTTTAAACAAGATAAATGATAGAAAGGGATTAGTTTCACTCACTGGAATTCCTGTAATATTAACAAAGAAACAGTTGATTGTGGATAAGATTTCATTAAGCCTTTGAAAGTGTATGAGTCATCATTTTTTTCTGCTGGGTGATATTCAAACAGCTCTAAAAGATGATGTGGTATCAATATTCAGAATCATATCAGATATACTGCTGCAGTGTTCCCTTCTTCCCACGGTTGACCCTTATCGTCGCGAGGAGACTGAGCAGAATCAAAGCATGTTTTACCCTTTCACTGTCCTCCTGTTAATGGCTGCTTTGTTCTGATGGATGCAAAATGAAGGCTTAGAAAATGCTAAAAATATTCAAAGACTTTCTCAGGAAGGGTCAACTCATAAAGCAAGAGTTGCAGCAATGTGAAAATGGAATACATTAAGTCTGAAGGGTAAATTTAGAGAAGAAAGATGTTCCTGTTTGCAAACTCCCGTCAGGTCTATATTTTCATCCTGTGTTACAGTAGAAGACTGGAAGGGGGTGTTGATTAAGATACTGCCCGCCACTTGGTGCTAGCTGCTGTAGCACTGAAAGTAATGATATGAATATGTAGGTTCGTATGAAATAATGTTCCACACAATTACAAAGTGAAAATCCTCAAACAAAACAAATCCAGTACCTTACAACACTTTGTGTGTATAATATACAATCCTGTATGATGTTCTCTTGATACAAAATCACTGTTTTTGGATCCTGGCTCTGAGCCTGAAATCCTCAGGTGAAAGTCTAGAGGTTCATTTTTTAATCATCTGTGTGTTTATGATATTTGTAATTTTTATGCTAAGCAAATAATTTTTAGAATGTTGCTAACAACCAATACATTAAATTAGCTCAAGTGATCAGCATTTCACATCTTAGTTTTGAGACATTCAAATAGGAACTTAGAGATTTTAAATTGGGATTTTTACCTTTACATCAATGAATAATGTAAGAACAAAGAACATGAGTTGTACAACAAGAGTTCTAATCTCATTTTTCTTCAAAAAAACAAGACCCATTGTCTTTTAAAAATTTTTATTCTCAGTTATAAAAAATTATCAGCTGAAGATACCAATTATCCTTCCTTTCTTCTATTCCTTTATTTTATTTTATCTTATTTTATTTTATTTTATTTTATTTTTTTGTCTTCTTGAGTCAGGGTCTCATTTTGTAGTTTGGGCTGGCCTTGGACTCACTTCCTAGCCCAGGCTAGTCTGGAACTTACTACAATCCTCCTGCCTTAGCTTCCAGAGTGCTGGGATTACTGGCATGCATCACACACCCAGTTTTTCCTCTACTCTTATAACATGATGTGGTAAATAAATAAAATCAATGCAAGAAAAGCTGGGTGTGGTGGTGATCACCCATAACCTCAGTGCGCAGACTTCCCGAGAAGTGAATGCGGAAGTTCTGCACTGTAGAAGCAGTTGGTTTCTGACATCATTAACACAGGTTTTGCCTTTTTCCCTTGTGAGTCTTTCAACGTCTACTCTAGTTCCTCTTTAAAACAACTTACAAGAATTTCTCCTCATAAGCACTGATGCGCCAAATAAATTTTAGGACATAAATCAAAAGTGACACTTGTAGAAAAGGAGTCTATGGATGCAGAAGCCACCAACCTCTGCTTTTGTTCCACTTCCACTCTAGCAAATGGCTTTAAAAATAACTCGGGAAAACTAACCTGATTCATGGAACCCCAGCGTTTCAGGGCTGGAAGGGACCACTGCTTTTTCTCATGACTCAATCACAGAGGAAAAGCAGGACATTTGCATAGAAAAGAGCATAAAATTAAACTTCATTAAAATTAAATTTAAAATTTAAAGTTTTCAAGGAGAGGAGATTCCCTGGCATGAGTCCTGGTCCTGGTCCTGAAGGGCCAGGTGCTGGGGTATTTCCACAGGGGCACAGCCTTCTTCCTTCTTTCTGTCCTGATTTTCAGTTGGTGTGGTGGTCCGGCACAAGTCATTTATTCTGTGACACTTTTTAAATGGGGAAAAGTGAAACCAAATGGAGTAGACGATCTATGAAAACCATTGTGCTTATTTTATTGATATTTCACTTTGTTTTATTACTGGTATTATTTGGTATCTTTTTGTCTATTTAATCTGTTTTCGGGGAGGGTAAGGATTAGAAAGGGAAATGGGAAGTAGTACTCACACTGCTGGGAAGAAGATGTTTTCATGTCTTCTGTTGTGGGGACTCACTGTGAACATACTTCCTGCCTCCCTCCAGTTCGGGGGCACACTGAAGACGAATATAAACTCGCAGCTCATTCTCAAAATATATTCTAATTCTGAACACCCCTGCATTTGCCTGACAGTTCACATGTTGCCACTCACAGTCACATGCACTTTAAAATCATGTTCTAGGATGCTCTGGTGACTTCTAGGAGACAAATGCAAATAAGTGTTGATTTTTGTTATTATCAACTTCAAAGCAAAGAGGCAGAATCAAGGACATTATTAAAGTTTGGTAAGAGTGGTTATTCACATGATTTCCCTAGAGGACAGGAGAATAGTACAAGTCTTCCATTTTCTTTGCAGAGAAGCATCATCTGTCTCATGTGGAATTACCTGCATCTACCACCACCTGTCATTCAAATGCCCACCCTTGCCTTTTTCCACAGAAGAACTGCTCTCTTGATTTCTGAAAGGTAATTTCAATAAATGGTAGCCTTGATTCAAGACATGCAGGCATAAACAGCTAAAAGAAAGCATGAATAACATAATAGTGCATTGCAAGAAGGATGGGCTCAGAAAACAGGGTTTGTATTACAGAAAAATAAATGATAATTCAGATTGCTAGTTCTCCAATTAGATTCAAATGCAAATAAAACATCTTGAGACCTGTTGAATTTCTAGGATATTTCACATTAGTTCCCCTTGAATATAGCTTGGTATTTATTTTTCTGTGTTTTTCCTGAAGTAAACAGTAATGTCTTTGTGAACAAAGGTCTTGTGTCAAATTCAGTATGCCATGAATGCCAGAACATTACTGAGCAGAAAAAAACATTTTGCGTACAATGCTGTTGACTGAGTAAGTCCTTCTTCACAAAAGGGGCAATGTGGAAATAGCCATTGGATGGCAGGTCAGCACAAGTGGCCAGATTCCTGGCAGACATCTAAGTACTCTTCGGGGGGCGGGGAATATATATCTCCATTAAGTTACTGACACAGGAAAAAGTCAATTAGGTGAGAAGTTTCCAAAATTGCCTACTCAATTTTACAAGGCCAAAACATTCTTAAGTGCCTATTACTATTCAATAATATGCCTCAAATGAAATGAAATCTCCTATTGTGTTCAAAGTGCAATGGAATTTGGAGAACAATTCCATAAGTAGATGGGAAACCCTAGATTGATTTCTCTAATTTTTCTTATTGACAACCTTGGAAACTTTTGAAGCAGCATCATCTTAATACCGATTTTTAAGAGGCCAGACTGGACTCAACCACTCACTGTAAAAAGATCATTAGATGTATTAGGAACCCTGAATTCTTATTCTTGCTCTGCAGTGGATTTTCTTAGGGACCTGAACTATGTTTTACAGATTCCTGACACAAAGAAGCAAAGCTCTCCAGTGGCCAAGTTTACTCCTCAAGGCCACAGTGCTCCTACTTGAATCTGCACCAGAATCCCTTGGAGGCATTGTGAAAAGGGGTCCTGAGCTCTACTCCCACATTGCCCAGTGCCAGATCTGTGGATCTGGAGTGGAGTGAAAATCTGCATTTCAAATGTTCCCAAGTGAAGCAAAGGCTGACACTTGTGATTTAGGAATCGCACTTAGAGAACCACTCATCGCCCTAGGGTAAAGGACCAAATGGGAAGTTGATGTGCTACAAACTCACTGACCAGTCTCTCTGCTCCTTTGCATTCCTGGGCTGCCCTGCTGCTCTCTCTCGAAAGCTAGTTTTCTGCAGGAGCATTAAGTACATAGCTGTGAAGCCTACTTCTGTCTTCTACTCCTAATGAAGCCTCAGTCTCTGGGGCCACCTTCACTTTTTTCAATGGCTCCGGGAGGGAATCATGCTGGAAGTAAAACTGTCAGACCTCCAAGAACTAAGTCCAAGAGAGCTGTTGTTTTGCCTCTGGCACTACACACAGTCTCCTGTTTACCCTTGTGGTTCACTCCTTTGGGCTTCCCCTGGGAGAAGGCTCGACCTTCCTGCCCAGGGGCACAGCGAGTGAGGCAGCTCCTTCCTTGGGTAACTCAGTCCCCTACAGAACAATTTCACCAATTTCCCCACTTACAGTTTAGAAAAGTACATTTTCTCAAGCTCCCTGGGAAGAGAGTAAGGGTAAAGATACTGGGTAAAAGAAAAGGCAAATCTTTGTGTAGGGAAAAATAGAAAAGGAAAAATCAGTGTTTCTTGTTAGCAATGCAGGAAGAGATCTAGCTTCCTCTTTCTCTCCCCATAGTGACTTTCCTGGGTCCTCCCTGGCATTTTCCTTACTGTAACCACCACCTTAAAAGGCCCCAAGGGTCTTTCTTTTTTTAACCAGAAACTTGAAAACAAACTAATGAACTTGATGTGTGGTGACTGCTGACTTCTCTTCCTTAGCTAGTCCTATTTTAGCCAATTTTGTAATTCTGGAACCAGTGTGACTACAGGCCCAGCCCCAGTTACCTGGCTTTCTCATGCTAATGTCTCAGGGAACCCTCATCTTTAGCCAAATTGACTCTGACCCTGGACCCCAGATGTTCTGGCAAATGCTTCTCACCTTAATCCGAGCTCCTCACCCTGCTGAACTGCTTTCCTGAGACTTCATGGGCTCCCCCACTTCTGTGAATCCTCGCTTAACTGCTGCGTGGCACATGTGTACCATAGAGACCATAGATGTCCACCTGCTGCTATATGTCTTATTTCATTGATAGTCACGGGTCAGCTATTATCTTTTTACCTCAGGTGCCCATTCACTTACTTGGAACTTACAGGAAAAGCTGCAGAGAAGTGGCATGAAAAGACAGAGCAATGCTTAGGGAAGGAGGATTGTAGCCTGATTCCACCTGATTTTGAAACCTGCTCCTTCCTGCTGACCCTACCCCAGTTGTAGACTTTTAAGGTAGGAAATAGCAACAGAATGGCATATAACTCAGCCAAGGTCCCATTGTAAGCTTTTTATTCAAGAGATTTAAATAAAAAGAAGCGTTGCTCCTGAGTACATTGTGTGTGGATGATAAAAGCAATAGAAAATCCCTTGGACCAACATTTGTGTTGGTGAATTCCAATCTGAACTTGAGAACGGTGCCCTCTGTTGGCTTTTGTTGTATTTTTACCCCACAAACAAAGCCTCTCATAGAAGACCTTTGAGGCAGTGATAGTTTAGATCTTTTCCACGACTAATATAAGTACATTTTAAATGAATAGGGACTTTATAATACTGCTGCCTCCAGGTCTGTGTGGGAGAAATTGCCTAAAGTATCCTGCCTAATGCTCTCGTGGGAGCCAGGCCTTATGATTATGTATAAGAAATTCCAACAACTGCTTAACTAACATTTTAATTGACTGCATTTCATATTTCCATATTTATTGTGCTCCAATCACATTTTATGAAGAGTGTGTATGTGGAAACTAGATGTAACTGATACTTAGTTTGTGTGTATTGTACACTTTTCTCAAGAGGTTCCCCTACTGAGCACAAATGTAAAATAAATACGAGTAAATTGCTCTCTTTGATAGGCCTCCAGAGTGCCCCAGCACAGCTGATAAAATCGTCCCCTTCTCTCCACTCGAACAGTTCTTGGCAGAAACAAAT